>NC_044313.2:40402918-45202918 GCF_007474595.2 Lynx canadensis | reverse complement strand
CAGATAAACATGGAAGACATTTTGCTGAGCAAAATAAGCCAGACACAGAAAGAAAACTACTATATGGTCTCATATGTGGAACCTAAAAAAGTCAAATTATAGAAAAAGAGAGTAGAACCATGGTTATCAGGAGTGGGGAGGTGGGGGAAATGAGATGTTGGTCAAAGGGTACAAAGTTGCATCTATGTAGGATTTAAAAGCCCTAGAGATCTAGTATATGCCACGTAACTATAATTAATAATATTTTATCTTATGCTGGAAATTTTCTAAGACAGTAGATGTCAGGGGCTCTGGACACACCAAAAAAAAAAAAGTAACTATGTGAGGTGAGAGACGGATATGTTAATTAGCTTAACTGTAATAATAATTTCACTATTTATACCAAAAAATCATGTTGTGTTATTTGTCAACTGAAGTTCAATAAAGCTGAAAAAAAATTAAGCCCCCCAAAACATCATGTTAAAGAACCTATAAGACAATTTTTATTTTTAAAAATAAGGGGAAAGGTAGAACACAGCTAAAGTAGGGAGTGGACTCTAGTTACTTTGCTTTGGCTTGGTTTTATATTACCAACTGCCCTGATATAACAGAGTGTAGATACAAAAAGGATGACATGGGATAATATAGGTGAAGTTTCCTGAGAAGGGAGGGAGCAGGGACTTGGAAACAAGATGCCCGATGGAGTAGCCATAAATAGAAGGATGGCTATCTCCTCAGAGAGAGAGGGAGAGAGAATTGGTGCATATAGAGGTTGGTTTTATAGGTCTATGGCTTAAAATTGAGGAAGGTCCCATCAATGGCTTCAGTCTCCCATCTGAGAATTAGGAAGAAGGTAGGAGGATCAGAATTTTGAGGAATGTGAAGCCCGGAAACAACCTTGGGAGAGGGAATTACGTGGAAAGCAATGGTCATGAGTGGAGTGATTCTAACTAATTTTCATCAATTGCCTAGAAAAAGGAAGATAACTAAAAAGTTGTGTTTATTTAGAGTAGATGGTTTACTAGCATAAGACGGGAAGGCCAAGATACAAGCATTGAGGACATTAGGACAAGAAAGCATTGGCAGGGAAACAAAAACAGATTTTAGTAAGGAACCAAAGAAGACAGGTCAAGATTCATGACTTACTCCTTATTGTATCACCAGCAACCATCACATCCATAGTGTATGGTTAAGGACTTACAAATGGTCTGTTGAAAACAACAACAAAACAACACTGTAGGGCAACTCCTCCTCTCTTGAAAACAGCTGTAAACTCCAGGGAAGGTAGAGTGTCAAAACAAGATGATGAGTAAATTTACTTCCAAAAACTTTGGAAACTCTGCTTGGACAATCAGTATCCATTGATTTTAACATTATAACCCACTCCCATTAAACGAACTTGGATTGTAAATGTAAAAGCTATTCTATACAAATATACTTGTGGAAATAATTTAGGAAAACATTGTACTAGAAACCTTAAGCCAAGGAAGAATGATTTATTATAAACTATTAGAGCCATGTTAAAATTATTAGTTTGTATTCCTTCTCAATTTCTTAATGCTTAATATCTTTATAAGTGGTTGTTTAGTCACGTAGTCACTGTGATTTCAGATTCCAAAACACTGAGAGCACCTGGGTGACTCAGTCACTTAAGCTTCTGACTCTTGATTTCAGCTCAGGCTCAAGTCATGACTTCCTTGTTCAGAAAGTGGAGCCCCACCTCAGGCTCCATGCTGACAGCAGGAGCCTCGTTGGGATTTGCTCTCCCTCTCTAGTTCTCCCCAAATCTTGCTCGCTCTCTCTCTCAAAATAACCATAAAAAGAAAAATCCAAAACACCAGATCGGGCTTTCTTCATGAGATAAATGTAAACATTTTAAATACAGAGCTGCTAATGGTAAATTATGTGGATCCTGAGAAACTTACCAGAAGACCATGGGGGAGGGGAAGAAAAAAAAAAAAAAAAAGGTTAGAGAGGGAGGGAGCCAAAACATGAGACTCTTAAAAACTGAGAACAAACTGAGGGTTGATGGGGGGTGGGAGGGAGAGGAGGGTACCTTTTGGGATGAGCACTGGGTGTTGTATGGAAACCAATTTGATAATAAATTTCATATTTATAAATCAATCAATCAATCAATCTCGGGTATTTTCACATGTCTGTTGGGTCTTCAAATGTATTCTATGATGACTCCCCCTCCCCAGATTAAAAACAAAAACAAAAAAAAAGTCCAAATAATTTGGCTTGACATTCATGCCTTCCTCAAGTTGATCCCAGCCAAACTTTCTTACCTTGTCACTTTTCCCACCCTCCTTGCCCTCTACTGCATTCTTTCCTTTCAGCAGCTTCAGAACCCTGGGATTTCTGACTCCCCCCACCAATTCCTACTTGGCTCCCACACCTGGGATACTCCCTGCCATTCTCTACCTGTTAAAATTTAGTTCATCCTAAAGAGTGAGTTGTTGCCAGCTCAGGGATGTCTTTTCACATGTCCATGCCCCTCTACCCATAAAAAGGCATTCCTCTTCCTTAGCGATTCTCTAGTGTTCTCTCTTAACATATTGGATCTCCCTATAGTACTTTACCAGGATTTGCAAAAACAAAAAACAATAACAAAAAATAATTCTATAATAATCATTATTTGGCAAATTGGCATGAAAAGAGCATTTTGTATTGAATTCCAAAGAGAAAACAAAAACAAATGATTTGAAGAGGAAAATTAAGTTTTGTTTCCTTAAACTGAAAGATCTGTCTTTCCTGATGGCTAGGAAAAAACTGGAAGATGCTTTGCATCTTTTCTATTCTAAATTTAAAAGCAGCCATTGCTAAAGGTATTAAAAAGAAGGAACCCATGATTGCTGAGATGACTTTGTGTATTATAACCACAGTATCTTTGAAATGTAACAATTGGATTCTAGGATTCAAATACACTCTTCCTATAGCATAGCAGCAAAGGTCCAAAAGAATGCATTATTGCTGGAATATCCTAAATGTAACTGGGAACTTGTAATTCATGGGCACTTTCACATCATTGTTCTTATTTGTAAAACTATTTTTATTGAAATACACCAAGCATATAGAAAATGGCACACATTATACTTACATACCTAGATGAATTTTTTTTAATGCTCATTACCATGCAGATCAAGATCTAGATATCTGGATCAACCATCCAACTCAAGATATATGAGTGCCCCTAAAGTCCTTTTTGTGCTTTTTCCTTGCTACTGATGTTCCCAAAGATAACCACTATTTTGGGGGGGTTGGGAAGTTGAGCTTTGTATAATTTTTTGAGTTGCATACAATGGTGCATTAGTTTCACATGTACAACATAGTAGTTCAACTTCTCTATGTTATGCTGTGCTCACCTCAAGCGTAGCTACCACCTGTCATCATACAACGCTAGTACAATATCATTGACTACATTACCTATGGGTCTGCTTTCATTCCCATGAGTTATTTATTCCATAACTGGAAGCCTGTGTCTCTCCCCTTTCCCCATTTTGCCCACCACTCCCCTTCACTCTGGCAACCATCAGTTTGTTCTCTATTCGTGTGATTCAGCTTTTATTTGTTTACTCTTTTGTTTTTAGATTCCACATGAGCCACTATTTTGATCTTTAGTAACCACAGATTAATTTTGTCTGTTTATATATTTAATAAAGTGGAAGCATACAGAAAACACTTTGTGTCTGACTTCTTTTCCTAAAAGTAAACTCGTTGCACACAGCAACAGTTGTTTTCATTGTTAACTAATATTCTATTATATAAGTATACCACCATTCTTTTCTCTTTCCATTAACGATGGACATTTGAGTTGTTTTCGTTTGGGGACTATTGTAAATAGTGCTGTGATGAATATTTCTTTACATGTCTCTTAATGAATATATTTATGAACATTGGTTAGATACTTAGGAATAGAATTGATGGGTCGCAGGATATGCTCAACATACAGTTAGCTTCAGTAGATACAGAGAATTAGTTTTCCAAAGCTGTACACTTTACATAAAGCTCCCATCCTGTGTTAAAACTCATGCAACTACACACCCTAAGGATGTCCTTTTGTACATTTTAGAAATTCTCTGTGTGTACACTGCAAATTTTCTTTTTAATTTGCATTTTCCTGTTAAAAAATGAAGTAGAGCTACTTTTCAAACAGGTATGTCCCTTTCACTTGGATATCCTCTTTGTGAAGTAGCTGATCAAGTTTTTGTCTACTTTTTTTATTTTTGTATATTTTAGATTGGATTTTCTATTTTTTTATTGATTTGTAGTAGTTCACTTAATGTGAAATATGTGGATTTATTTTTGACATGTTAAACCAACTCTGCATTCCTGGAAAATTGCTAAGTTAGTCACCCCGAGCATACTTGGCCTTACTATTTGCAATCGTTCATAATGTTTCACTAATTACCTGCTTTTGTTTAGGATTTTAGATATTTCTATGTGAGAGAGACCTTTTTTTCTTCTTCATTCTAATATCATTTTCATGCTGTTATACAAGGTTATTCAGACTTTATAAAATAAGTTCATAAGTGGGTTCTCTTTCATTTTATTAGAGTTTATACACATTTGAGTAGTATGCCTTCCTTACATATTTGGAAAAAGTCACTAATAAAACTATGTGGAAATTGAAATTTCTTTGTAGGAATGTTTTCAAATTAGAGTTTCTATTTTAGAATTTTATATAGTTTATATAAACTATTAAAGTATCTTTTTCTTCTTGTGTCACTTTTTAGAAATAGTATTTCCTAGGGATGTGTTTATTGTATTTGGATTTAAAAAGTTATTTTAATAATGCTGTTACAAGTTTTTAATGCCTGGACAATCTACACGGATACTCCTTTTTATACCTGATATTGAGGGTTTACCTTCTCTCATTATTTCTTGTCAATTTTTGCAGGAGTTTGTCAATTTTTTTTTCCTTCCAAGAAGACACCATTGATTTTCTTCACTCCCTCTGCTGTAGGTTGCTTTCTATATCATTAATTCTTGTTCTTATCTGCTTTTCTTTCTTCTTTGTACATTATTTGAATTTAATTTGCTGTTCTTTGGCTCCTTGAGATCAATATACAGAACAATGATTTTAAGACTTTCTCTTTTGCAATATATGTTTAAGGTTAACATGTCTTTTTATTGTGGTTAAATTAATACCCCTGAAAGTCACAGATCTTAAGTGTGCACTTTGATGAATACTAACAAATGTACTTATCCATATAACTACCATCAGAATTGAAATATTGAACATTTTTTTATAACATATCAGAAAGCTCCCTGATATTTTCCTGTACTTCTCCAATCCCTAGAGACAACTGCTGTTCTGATTTCTAAGCCCATAAATTCTGCTTGGTTCAAACTTCAGACAAATAGAATCATACGGTATATATACTATTTGTTGTCTCTCTTTCAATGTGTTGTATTTTATTATCTTTTAAAATGTTTGTTCTTTCAAAATTAAATTTGCACAGAGTGAAAAAGACACAGACCTTAGGTGCATAATTCAATGAATTCTGACAAATACATAACCTATCTTCTCAATCGAGATACGCAACAATAGAACACATCAAAAAGTACCCTAATGTAACCTAGACAACCACTTTGCTGGTTTATATCCTGTAGATTAGTTTTGCCTCTAATTTCATGTAAACGCAATATACAACATTGTGTGTACTATGTATATAGACCTCTTTGTATCTAGTTTCTTTTACTTGACTTAACAATTTGGAGAATTATTCAGGCTGTAATATATTTCAATAGTTCAACTTCTGGTAGTAGGTTAACACACCATGCATTCCTCATGCACTGTCCTGTTAATGGGCGTTTGGATCTCCTCCTCCCAATTTCCGATTATGAATAAATCTACTTTAAACATATTTATACGAATCTATTTGTAGACACATATTTTTCTTTTGAATAAATGCCTAGAATTAATGGTTATAGAATAGATGTAGGTTTACCTTTACAAGAAAATGTCAAACAAGGGGCTCTTGGGTGGCTCAGTGGGTTGAGCGTCCATTCCTGATTTTGGCTCAGGTCATGATTCCAGGGTCATAGAATCCAGCCCTATGTCAGGCTCCATGCTCTCTCTCCCTCTCTTCTCTCTCTCCCTCCCTCTGTCTCTCCCCCATGCATGCATGTGTGCATGCTCCCTTAAAGAAACGTTGTCAAACAAGTTTTCCAAAATGATTGAATACTTCGCTGACCTACTAGCAATGTAGGAATGTTCAATTTGCTCCACCTCCTATTTAACATTGGGGTTGTCATCTTTTAAAAATTTAGTCATCATAAGGAATATGAAGTATTATCTTAAGGTGATATTAATTTGCATTTCTGATTACTAATAATATGGAGCACTTCTACATAATTATTGGGCATTTGTACATCTCTCGTGAAAGTTTGTGTTTAAGATGACTGAAATTCTTATATTTTTGTTATTACTCATTTAGAGAGATTATTTTTGATAAAAGTCTGTCTCCAAATGCTTTTTCTACCTCCACTGATAATAGGTTGTTTCCCTTCTTTATAACAATGTGGGTATAGAGGGCAGAGCTATTTTACAGCTGGTTTAGGATACAATGCATACACATAAGAGTACCTGGAAATTTGGCACTGATTCTTGACCAAGGGCAGTGGAATCAGTAATGATTTACTATGTGAAGTTTAAGATTTAAAACTTCCCCAGCAACACCTGGAGTTGGTTTGTTTATTAATGGTGTATATTTGACATAATCAGCTAATCTTGTTTGGCCACATGGTCAGAGTTCCTTAAAACTCTCTGCTGGAATGTTTATAAAATTTTCCTGCCGCCAAGTTTCACTGCACAAATTTTAGTTGGCTTAATCCTTATGTTAAGCATATCCTTGTACAAATAATAGAGACCCTGGTGACCTGTGCCTGCAAGCATCTTGGACCCTGATATTTGCCTGCACACTCTTTCCCCTGCTGTCCCATATTTTTGCACAGTCTAACTGTAGTCTGTGAAGTTGGTGGGCCCTCTGCTTATCCATCACTGCTGAAATCTTTGCAGTGGGGATTACATTAGATTGATGTGCAACTGCTAAACTAAACTTGTAATGCTAGAATTAAGCCTACCTGGTATGTTGTGCTTTTGTTTCTATTGTCAGAACTTGGCTATTTCATCCAAATTGTTAATATCTTAGCATACAACTGCTTGTAATACTTTCTTATTATCCTTTTAATATTGGTAGGATTTATAATGGTAGTCTTTTTTCCTTTCTCAGGTTGATAATTTTCTCTGTGTGTGCACATGTGCATGCAGGTGTGTGTGTCCTCTGATTAATCTGGAGTTACATCAATTGTTTTCACTTTCCCAAAGACCAGTCTGGACTTTAATTTTCTCTATTTTATGTCACCCATTTTATTATTTCTGCTCTCATCGTTCTTTCTTTCATTTTATGTATTCTACAATAATTTTTTTTCTAGGTTCTTAAGTGAAAAAATGACTTTAAGCCTTCTTCTTTTCAAAAAAAAAAAAAAAAAGCATTTCAAGTTATAAGTTCTCCCCTAGCACTGTTATAGCTGAATGCCTCAAATTTTGCTATATCGTACTTTCTTTTTTACTCAGCTCAAATCTTTTAAAAATAAATTTGTGATTTCTGATTCATGTGATTAGAAGAGTAAGGTTAATTACAAACTACATGGGATGTCCTACATTTCATACTGATATTTATTTTTCATTTCATTCTAAGAGAAGAAACTAGAAGATTTTAAACCCTAAAAATTAATACCTACTCAACCACCATCCTACAGCTTTGAGAAACCTGTGTGCACTTAAAAAGGATACATATTCTGCAATTGTTTTGTGTAGTTTTACAAATAGCAATTAGTTCAAAAGTTGTTCATACTCTGGTTACTGAAAGAGGAGATTAATATCACCAACAATAATTATAGGCTTGACTATCTCTTCTGTTTTGCTAGTTTTACTTCATGCATTTTGAAATTTGACTGTCTTAGCATTATGTAGTATCATTTTTAAGTCTAAAAGTATTGCTTTTCCTGAAGTCTATTTTATTTAATATTAATCTAGCTACTCCAATTTTACTATGCTTACAGTTTTTATGGTATATATTTTCCCACATTTAATTTCAGATTTTCTAGTCTTTTTTTTTAAGTTTATTTATTTTGAGAGAGAGAGAGAGAGAGAGAGAGAGAGAGAGGCAGGCAGAGAGGCAGAGAGGGAGATGGAGAATCTAAGCAGACTCTGTGCTGCCAGCACAGAGCCTGATGCGGGAATCAATCTCACAAACCATGAGAGAAGACCTGAGTCAGTCACTTAACCAACTGAGACACCCCAGTGCCTTATCTAGTCTTTATAACTGTGTCTCCTGTTGAAAATACACGGTTAGAAGACCTTGCCTTTTTATCCAACCTAAAAAATTCTCCTTTATTGCCTTTTTAGTCTCTTTACATTTAATGTAATTGTATACATAGTTACTCCATTTTACTACTTGTTTGGTTCAGTATTTTTGTAGGCAGAGTTTCTGATACTTAAATGAAACCATTTGGTCCCTGCCACTCCGAGCTACCATGATTCTCATTGAGTTCAGGGAACCCTATTCAATAGGATAAGCTCCCACTGTCATTCTTGGCCAGAAGAATGACCACTATAGACCACTTCAAGAATGACAGTCCTCCCCTACCAATGTACTTTTTAAGGCTTGATAAGTGGCATGTCCTCTGCATCTTTCTGTGGGACACAGTTAGAAATGGATGAGCAGATCTTCCATAGTAAATTCACTCCAGCATTTCAAATTCCCTTAGCCCTTGGATGCTTTCCTCTACAAGATCAGGCAAATTTTGGCATCTCCCCTTTAGTCACTGTAGACCACATTTAGGTTCATGTTTTAGTCAACCAACCAAGTACATTGTTAGAGCCAGCTGACTGTACTAGAATAATCCCTTAAGAACCTCTCCTAAGGACTCCAACATTAGTAAGCTCAGCCCAACATAGTACATTTATTCCACCTCTTTTCAACACATTTTGTACTTGATCTCTAGGACCTGTTGGGGATTAAGCTCCGCTATAAGTCTAGGAACAACATTTCTAAGAGAGGTATTGGAGGTAGTATCAGGAATTTTTCTCAAGACAACTCCAGGAAAGACCATTTAGGTTTTTCTCAAACAAGGGAGGGAAGGTGGATTCTATTGGCAAAGGAAGTTCAGCAAAATATGAAAGATCAAGGTCTTTAGCTTGAAAAGAATCTACCCAGATGTTATCCTTCCAATTTACAAGGTCCTGCCCCTTTACAATCAGTGCCTTAACTTTAACAAAAGAGAGCTTCCAGGAATGTGAATTCATTTAATCTGTAATCTGGCAACCCACAGGCTTAGTCTTTGGGTTTATTTCTCACAGACTTCAGTCTTGTGGCCAGCAGAGATAAAGTTTCTTTCTGGTTTATTACCCAGAATTTGAGGTGAGAATATAAAGTCCTGTACTCAAAATTTTCTTTGCACACATTTTTCAGTAATTTAGAAACATCCAAACAAACCTTTAGTCCCAATGTTCCATTTCCATGAAACACTCTATGGCATTAAGCTTATTAGCACTTAATTCCTGTTGACCACAGGTGACAATTTAAGTAACTATCTGCCACAACATGCATTAGGCTACCTTGACCTTGAAAGGGGGGTCAGCAAACCATTGGTTTGGTATTAGGGTCATTAATCCCTCTAAATTTAGATAAGAGAACAAATCCAATCTCTAAGGTTCAGTCCCCCTCAAACCATTTCTGATACTAATAACTGATCAACCAGAGATCAATTGGTAAAGCAAAGCCTCTGTAAGTACTATGAAATAAGGGAATTGTAATAGGAATTGGGTCTTAATTTTGATGGAGCTGAGAACAAAAGTTTAGACAAGAAAACTGAAAGAACAGAGAAAACACATGAATTAGTCCTCCTGAAGCATTGATGTGAGCATATCAACCGGAGTTTAGGAGAACCTGAGAAGTCACACCTGATCAACTGCCAGTGTGAGATCATGAGGGGGTAATTTGTAGGGAGGTTGATGGGAAGCTGGCAGTTCCTATGAAACTACTGCCTCTGTGTCTGCAGCCACGCATCTGGTAGTGGACTGAGACCATGTGTTAGTGGCTTTTGTGACTGCTTGACTAGTAGCTTATGTGACTGCTGAAGCTAGTAAAGGTCCCGCCTGGCTCTGTCTTAGTGTACTTACCCTAAGAACCAAGTCACCATGCTAGGAGAAAGCCCAGACCATATGGAGACAAACCGAACTCCTTGGCCCTTGGGCCCAACTAAGATCCCAGTCAGAAGCAAGCACCAACATGCCAGCCAGGTGAGTGAACCAGATCCTCTAGCCTCTGCTAAGACTTCCCAGCTGACATTCAGTGAAGAAGAGATCAGCTCTCCCCCCAAACCATGCCCAAAGAGCAGAGTTGCAAGCAAAATAAATTTGTATTATTTTAGGCCAAGGACCAACTAGCAGATATTTTAGGTTTGGCATTATTGCCTCCACAACACACCCCCGCCTTTTTCTTTCTTTCTTTCCTTCTTCCTTCCTCTTTTGTTTTGTAGCATTTTAAGAATGGCAAAAATCAATCCTAGCTTATGGGCCATACAAAACAGGCTGTGGGCTGGATTTGGTCCATGGGCAATAGTTTGCTGACCCCTCTTTCAAGCCACCAAATTTTGCAGTAATTTGTTACATGGCAATAGATTAACAGAAAAATCGTTAAATAAATTGCGCAAAAGTGAAATGGCAAAGCTAGGAGAAAAAAAGGAAATAAAGAATCACACATGTATGTATGCTTATGTGTGTGCATGCTTACACACAAAGTGCACTTCATAAAAATTTTAATGATAACTTCATCGGCTAGGCATAGAATATCAAAAAACAAATACAGCAACAGCAATATACAAAATCCCCCATTTAAAATATATATCATTGAAGAGAAGAGAACAAATATCTATTGAAAATATGCTGGGGGCACCTGGGTGGCTCAGTCAGTAAAGTGTCCAGCTTTAGCTCAGGGCATGATCTCAGATTGGTGAGTTTGAACCCCACATCGGGCTGTCTGCTGTCAGCACAGAGCCTGCTTCAGATTCTCTCTCTCCCTCTCTTTCTGTTCCTCCCCCACTTGCTCGTACTCTCTCAAAAATAAACAAACATTTAAAAAATTTAAAAACAAAAACCCTGTTGCATTCCAGGATACAGTGGTACAATGATTGACAAGCATTATTTTACTTATCTTCATAAGAATCATATGAAGGAGATATTATCTCTGTTTTACAAATAATGAAACTCAGGTTCAAAGAAGGCAAATGATTTTCTCAAAGTTTCCTGGCGAGCTTGAATTCAAATCCAGTCCTAGCTACCAAACTCTAAACCTATAGTTTTAAGAATCAGCCAGAGTGAATCATTAATAAAATGTCACCTAAAGTCCTATCTGCAGACTCCACTAACCTGTTTTACAGGTGAGGAAACAGGTTGACGGTTCACTAGAATCCCAGGACCTCACAACAGGTCTGAAAGCTTAGTTTTCCTCTGCATATAACTCCCTCACCTCTATACTTGGCTAATTTTCAGCTGCAATATATTTAATATGCACACTTAAATTAATGGCGCCATTTTAATCTCATCAGGGATCTAAAATTTTAGATTTTGAGATCTTAATGCTAAACCCATTTTCTTTGAAATTTATGAAAACATCTAAATACTTCACCAAATAACATGTGTATGCACCCTGTTATGCAACACAAAAGGAGAACTGTTTCTTTTGCCCCATGTTATTTTTTAGATGGACAGAATCCTCTGGGAATTAGTGCTGCTTTTGGACTATATTTTTGTCATACATTTAATTCATGTCCAGCATTATGTGAGTTCATGGTACAAGGATATGTAGGCAAGTCCTTTTGGAAATACATACCCATCCCCTGCTGCACCTGATCCGTTTTGAGCTCTTCTGAGCTTGCTCTGAGGGGCTCACACTGGAAAACCTTTATCCAGGGCTTGTAGGACCTGAACTTAGCCCCCTGATGCAGGAGCAAAATCTGCTCATCAGAAGGTTCTCGAGAGCCATGGCAACCTACTCTGTCTCCCCCAGTAGAAGGGCACACAGTTCTACAAGCCCCTAAAAAGATTCTTTGTAAAGCAGTAGACAGGGACCAAAAACCCGCCCATCTGAGCTGGACTCCATTTGAGCCCTGGCATTATGGAGAAAAGTCATGAGGGAGCAAAGTCAGAGACATGGAAGCTTGTATTTAGTCCATCCCCTCTCTACAAAAGTGGGCCAAGACAGCGGAATTTTCATGACTGGAAAATTATCTTCTGGCTACATACTCTTAAAATTTTTAATGGTCACATGACTGCGTCTTGTCAGCAAAATTTGAGCCAAAGCATGCATAAGCAGGGGTACTGTTATCCATTTTTCTTTTCTTCATTTCAATAGTTGCAAAAATTTGTGTTCAGTGGAGACATTCAAAGATCAAAGCATATTGGAATGTGACTACCACATGAAGGACAGGAACTCTACAAGAGCTCCCAGACATGCAGCAGACTTTGGGCAAATGGAGGAATAAACTGTGACATCATCAAGCCACTGAGATGTTGATGTTTTTGGTTTTGATGCACAGCCTAACCTACCCTGATTAATACACCCAGCAAATCTGAGGTGTTGCATTCATCAAGATTTGATTTTCTAATGGGTTACTGGATTTGCTGTCCATGGTTAGCACTTCAGAATACCAGTATAAAAATATATAAATTTGCTGTAGAACCTCACCATCTCCTTGCCCTAGTGGTTCTCCCTCAATGCCATTTGGTTACGAGGCAGAGACCAAGTATCCACTGAAACTAAGGCTCAACTTTCTTAATATCCAAAATTATAGGCAGCATTGTTAAAGAGTCCTTTCTTAATTATAGAAATATTTACTTTATTATGTTATATCAAGCATTTTTGGTTGTTTTCTTTTTCAATTCTCAATTTTCTTCCATTGCATTATATACAGAAAATTCAGTAACACTAAGCCATGCCCCCCAAATCAATACTGTTGATAAAATATTCTTCAAAACCTCCCATTGATGTTTTTCCAGATGAATTTTAGAAATATTTAATCCAAAATTATATTTGGATTATAGGTGCAATTGTGCTCATTGTATAAATTGGGAGCACTAAACATTTTTGCAACATTTAGCCAAAGTGTCCAGGTACATGATTTGCTCTATCAATTCTACTTCTTTATTTGTCCCAATAAATTATTATAGTTCCCTTTACAAAGATCTAATACAATTCTTATTAAGTTCAGCCCTTATTATTTTAGATAATTTAGCTCAGTTATAATTGGAACCCCTTTTATAATTTTATAGTTAATTGCTGCTGGTTTAATGGGATGATTTTATCCTTGATAGTTTTGTTTTGGCCTCTTTATTAAACTCTTAATACTTATAAGAATGTTCATAGCATCTGTATCGTAAAAATGAAAAACTGGAAACTCAAATGTACAACACAGAAAAAATGGATAATTGTAGTACATTTATGTAATGGAACATTACAGTTAAAAAAAAAATGGAACTAGTGACCCACTCAACCACATATTAAATGAAGATGCCTGACCAAAAGAGAATATCCTGTATGATTCTATTCACATGAAGTTCAAAAACAGGTAAAACTGTTAATTAGGATGAAGTAAGTCAAAATGTTGATTACCTGGGAAGGAAATGTTGATTGGGAAGGGACAAGAAGGAACTTCTAGGATGATGGAAATATTCTGTTTTAATTTGGATAGTGGTTACATGGGTGTGTACATATGAGCTATATATTTGTCTTGCTATATGCAAATTATGCCTCATTAAAACAAACACACAACCAGAATGAACCTAATGGACACAGAATTCAGAAGAGGGTGGTACTTTCTGGGGAAGAGCATGTGGGCAACTTGTAGAGTTGTGAGAATGCATAAAATCTTGATCTGGGTGGTAAATATGAGTGTCAGTGTCAGTTAAAATTCATCAAACTGGACACACATGTTTTGTGCACTCTGTGTATACTGCATCTAAATGAAAAAACTCTTAAACCTAACAACTTATTTTTTCATTTGATTCTTGAATTTTCTTAGTATGCAGTATTTTGCTTTATTTTCTCTCATTTTATTTGTCTTAAATTCAAATTACCAGAATTTTTAAAAATACTACCTTTTGTTTCTGCTTGTAAAGGTATATACCTAGTCAATAATATTAAATGGCTTCTGATTAAAGACAGATAATTTATGATATCAAACTATATTTTTCTCCAACAATGGATATTGTAACCAACTTAAAACGCAAACAGACAACTGGGATAAAGAGCACAGAGCTTAGAAGCAGTATGAAATGGACAGTCCTCTCAACAGAATATTGGGAAATGAGTTGGAAGTACAATTTATAGAAGTGA
This sequence comes from Lynx canadensis, assembly GCF_007474595.2. Classification (NCBI taxonomy): domain Eukaryota; kingdom Metazoa; phylum Chordata; class Mammalia; order Carnivora; family Felidae; genus Lynx; species Lynx canadensis. Next base: position 45,188,534 of record NC_044313.2, on the reverse strand, counting down.
AAATATCCAATTAAAATATTTTAAAAGTTTGGGGTGCCTCGGTGGCTCAGTCGGTTAAGCATCTGACATTGGCTCAGGTCATGATCTTGTGGTTTGTGAGTTTGAGCCCCACGTAGGGCTCTGTGCTGACAGCTCAGAGCCTGGGGCTTGCTTTGCATCCTGTATCTGTAGTACGCGTGCGCGCGCGCGCTCTCTCTCTCTCTCTCCTGCTCTCCCCACCCCTGCTCACACTCTTTCTCTCTCAAAAATAAACTTAAATTTTTTCTTATTATTTAAAAAGTTTAATCTCACTGATAAATCAAGATAAATTAAAATAAGACATCATTTAATTAAATTGGTTATAGATAAGTAGTTAACGGTCCCCTTCTGGAACCATACTGATTCACTCCTCTGTATAATTCAATTTCCTTATATATGCTGTAGAAGTAATGCAAATAATATGTAGTGTTTATAGAAGGATCAACTTTGTTAATATTTATAAAGCACTTAGTGACATATCTGGAAAAAAAAAATCAGTGCTCAATAAATGTCAACTATTCTTATCATTATGGCTTATTATTTTTGGCAAAAATGAAAACTGATACTACTCTGTAATTAAAAGATAGGAAAACAGTACTGGTGAGTGTCTAAAATATTTACCTCTTCCCAGAGGGCCAGTTTGTGAATATGTATCAAAATTTTAAATGCATATACCTTTAAACTCTGGAATTTCACTTCTACAGATTCATCTTTTCCTAAAAAGAAATAATTATGTAAAAAAATGTAAACAAAGATATGTCCATTCAGTATTTTTATTTTCCTAAGAGCAAAGAGAAAATCAAACATCACAAAGACCATCCCTAGATCCTTCAGTGATTATTGAATATACCAACTATGTTATTGCTGGAAGGCCTCGGCCCTACCATTAAGGCCACTCTGATCATCCTATTAAATTACAGTCATCCTCCTTCCCCACCAGCTTCTCCACTGCTTCTCATTCATATTAATTAAAACAATGATGGCTGCTCAAAAGGACCAATAGCCATAAGAAGTAAGCATCAAAACCTGAAGGGGTGAGCACAATAAAGAATAGTTCTTACACCATAGTGTTATACACTCAAGCCCCCCACCCCCGCAGCCACTGCATTTATGTATTAAAATCCTCTCCCCTAATGGATGGTATTAGGAGGTAGGGTTTGGGGGAGGTGATTAGGTCATGAAGATGGAGTCCTCCTGAATGGGATTAGCATCCTCATAAGAGAGACCCCAGATTGCTCTTCAGCCTCCTCCTACATTGAAAGGACACAGTGAGAAAACAGCCATCTATGAACCACGAAGCAGGCTCTTATCAGACATAAAATCTGCTGGCTTCTTGATTTTAGACTTCCCAGACTCCAAAATAGAAAAAAAATTCAGTTTATTTCTATTTATATTTTGAGAGAAAGAGAAAAAGAGCAAGAGAGCACATGTGAGCTGGGGAGGGGCAGAGAGAAACGGAGAGAGAATCCCAAGCAGGCTCCATGCTCAGCGTGGAGCCCAACACGGGGCTCAATCTCACAAATGTGAGATCTTGACCATGAGATCATGACCTGAGCCGAAATCAAGAGTCAGTTGTTCATTTCTATTTATTAGCCACCTAGTTTATGGTATTTTTGTCATAGCAGCTTGAACAGAGATAGAAATTAGTACCAAGAATTGGGTGCTGCTGTAACAAATACCTAAAAATATGGAGGCAGCTCTGGAATATGTCATCCTGAAAATAAAGGGCCATAATGAGAGAAAAACAAGTTTAGTGGAGATCAAAGAATTGCAATTTGGGGAACAGAGATTCAGATAAATATTCCAATAGTCTTCCTGCTTACAGCACGAAAGTAAATGGGATTTATGAGGAAAAGGATGGGAGACAATTCCATTACTTGGATAAGAGAAAGAAAAAAATGGTCAACTGACAGATTGAGTCATTTTTTGTTGCACATTGATGACTACCACATTGGTGTTAACAAATGAAACAATTTCTGCTATGCATTAATTAACTCTCTGATTTTCAGAAAGTCCACAACCCACAGTATCATGATCAGGGTGCCCATTGTCCTGTTGACTTTTAGGAACATTTGCTCGTAAAACAATTGCTGTTTTACCCATTCCAAAGGTTCTGGCCCAGTTCAAACAAGGCCAGGCAAGGCAATTTCTCTGCAATGGCTTAAATCTATTTTGAAATGGCTCTAGCCATGTCAATTTTTCACAGACTGATGGTGGGTAGAGGCTGGAAGAGTTTTGAAGGGCATGCCAGAAAAACCTTACATTGCTATGAATGGACCGTTAAGGGACCATCTGATAAAAGCTTAGAGGCGAGCTACAGAGAAAGCTTCAAGCTTCTTAGAAAATACCTAAGTAATCCTGAACAAAATGTAGAAATACAGAAGATAAAAAGTCATTCTGATGAGACTGCAGATGGAAATATAGAGCATATTACAGAATAGTGGCAGAAAAGGCAGCCCTTGTCATAAAATGGCAAGTAACAGGGCTAAATTATGTTCATGCACTGTTTTGTGGAAACTAGTATTTGTGGGTGATGGAATTGGATATTTGGCTGAGGAAATCTTTAAGCAAAGTATTGGAGGAGCAGCCTGGCTACTTCCAACTACTTAAAATAAAATTTGAGAATAAAGAAAGAACTTAAAGATAGAATCGTTAAGCAAAAAGGAACCAGAATTTAAGATTTGGAAAATTCTCAGCCTGTACTACAAAGAATGAAAAAGCCTATTCAGGAGAGATCACTAAAGGTGCAGCCAAAGGACTATTTGATAAGGAGATTACTCAGCCATCTCAACAGAAGCCAAGAGCAGTGGAAGAATGGTCCTAAAAGCAACTCAGAGATCTTCACGGCAGCCATTCCATCGTGGGCCCAGAGTGCAAGGGTCAGGATGACAATGGATTAAAAGGAGGAACACCTGCAGGCCCAGTGTACTGCCCAGAACCACCTGACCTTAAGGGACCCACTCCCTGCATTCTAGTGTGGCTCCTATGGGGTCCAGTGCATGTGAGTCATGGTGGCTCTACCTCCAGAAGGTGCAGGCAGCAAGTCTGGCTGTAAAAGGCACAGTGCTAACTCCACCAGCACCAAGAGCGCACTAGGGGGGCATTAATGCTTCCACCTCAATTTATTTCAAAAGATTGGGTCACCTGCTAGAGCAGGTGTATGCCTAGGTGTAGCCTAGTTTTTTAATGCATGCATTTTAAGATACCAATCTTCCTCTAAGAATAGTTTTAGATCTATTCCTCCTGTTTTGATATATTTGTGCTTTCCATGTTAATCAATTTTAAACATTCCCTAATTTCTACTTTTTCTTATTTCACCTGTTAATAATCTGGAAGTATGTTCTATAGCTTCTAAATGTATGACTTTAGCCATTGATTTTTATTTTATTGCTTTTATATAATCAACTTTGAAAATATTTAATTTGTACTCAATAAAAGGGGGGTACTTGTTTTTGAATGCCGGGTTTGGAGAAATGACTCAGAAAATTCCACATGTGCCTCTGCTGGGACCCTATAGGTTTAGCAAACTCGGAGACAATTTTTATGTCAATTCTTCCTCCTAGTAGTGTGGAAATTTGACCCATCCCTTCCCAATACACACACATATAATACATTGTTCACGTTCTAACATTTGTAGGTATCTGTTCTAAGTTATGGCCCCTTGCAGAGTGCTTATTTGCCTGAGTTCCTCATGGTAGGATTTTTGTGTCCCCTTTCACTAATCAGTAGACACATCCAGGTTTCTGCCTTTAAGAAAGGAACTTGGTTCCAGCCCTGCCTGTAAAGAGAGTGGTTTTTATGAGGCATCTTATTTGTGTGCACAGCTAAACTTCATTCTGATTATTATTACAGATTTGAATTTCTTTTTCATGTAGCATTATTTCCTTTTCTTGCTGTCAAGCTCAGAAAGATTTTGTTTTTTCAATCATTTGTATGTATTTAGAGGGAAGTTGGGTTTTATGGATCTTCTGTCTCCCCATTGAGAAACAGTGAATTCTGGGATAGGCTATCTGATACTAAGATCTAGCATACATTGAGTGTTCTATAGCCATAGAGTCACGGAGAATAAGAAGTACAAAAGCTAACATCTGCTAAGCTATTGTTGAGGATTCTGGGCCTCAAGTCCTGCTTCTGTGTTGAGTCAAGGTAGTATGGTATAGTGATTAAGATTGCAGACTCGGGAGCCAGACTGCCCTCCTTCAAATCTCAGTCCCTTGATTAACATATGACCTTGGGCTGATTACTTAGACTCTTCCTTTCACAAAAGCAGTTTGTAAGTATAAGGTAATTATAACAATGCTCAGCCATAGTAAACACTGACGACCCGGCTATTATTCTGTGTCAACGTATATGATTGCTATGTGTTTTAATCCTTGTTACATTACTCCTATGAATGATGTATTATTATGGTCTCTTAACACATTTCCTGGCACACAGCAGGCTCCCAATAAATGTGTTATTTAAAAGATAAAAGAACTCTCAGTATTTAAATACGGAAACAAAAATTTACTGTGTGCAGATAATCAAGCCTGTGTCACATAGGTAAGTTAGCAGTAGAGTGGAATTTTGATTGGTGTCTTTTTTACCATTAATCATAAGCCTTTCATCAGCACATGGAAACCTCACTCTAACCAGCTGTACCACCACAGAAAAGGAAGGTTGCTCAGCTATCAACATCCAACATTTCCCTCCGCCCTCCCTACCCTTTTCCACCTATTCTTTTTTTTCCACTCCTCGTTCCTGGGAAGTAAAAGACATTCATTATCTTTCATTATCTTCCTTCTTCCTCTGGACTTCTAAAATCGCCCTACTCTCTTGTTTTATACCAGTGCCTTTGCTAATGTAACTTCATCAGGTGATGTTTTTTTCTTCTCTCTTCCCTAGATCAATAGACTCTGTCCCCCTCACTTGATAATTTTACCAGCTTTCTCTTTCAAGTCTCTTAAAGCCCTTGGGGGGGGGGGGGAAGAAAGCCATTTGAACCTCTTCCTTTTATAATGTTTTGTTTTCCTCCACAACAGAGCAGTTTCTTTTACTGTGGTGGCAATTTTGTCCTTTCTGATACCCTTTCTACCAACGTTTCACCATCTGCAGAGGCTACTACAGCCCTTGGCCAGGTTCTAGGATGTTAAGAAAATTGAAAGATTCTATTAGGTGGCCAGGTTGGTGACTATCTAATATGAACAGTGCCAGTAACCTCTGAGATTTCTACTGCAAAAACTTCCCGGTCTTTTATTATTAGGAAAGTTCTGTCTTTCTCTGGATCCCCTTCTGGTTGTTTTGATAGATATGAAAGGTGTGCCAATCCCAAAATGCCCTGACAGGGGAAAGATAGGAGAATCATTTCCTTTGTGTACTATAACAAAAGAAAGAATCACAAAGTGAGAGAACCAATACACAACCAATGCCCCATGTGATCAAGTCTAGCATGGCAGGTGCTATCCCTACCTACTACAGGATAGCGCAACTTTTTCTGTCTGTCTGATCTTTATAATTCCTTAACCTGTGAAATCAAATCATAGATGCTAATAATCTCCCTCTCCTAGACAGAGAAAGGAAAATTTCATCATCAGAAAGGAAAACCTAATGGCCAGGCATTGTGTGTCTAGTATTGTGACCCCTGGTGCATGTGTCTTCTGTTGAAACAATCGTCTAAGAGGTGTGTGTGAGGTCCCCATTTTATGCATGAGCCTCACCAACATGAAATCACTTACCTTTTAATACCAGGATAGAATTAAAAGGTCAAGTTTTCACTGGATTTGAAGCATATTCTCTCCCATTCACACCCTGGAACAGAAAATCAGGGGTGTAACTACATTAGAAGCCCTTTGTCTGAGGAGCTCCCTTTGATTGGAGACCCAGGCTTGAAGGCCCCCCCGCCCAGGCAAACATCAACACAGATTAGAGTGAAGTAACCAGCTTTTCCACTGCCTGAGGAAGCCTTGCTTTACCCTGGGATCAGTCTTTGCTGACCCTAGAGAAACTCTCTGCCAGGTCTCAGGACAGCAACTAACCTTCCCCTCGGACCTCATCTCTGCCTGTGCCACGGGGCTTGCCATGAAGCATCACTGCCCACACCACCGTTTTGGACCAGGGGAAAATGAGAAGTGATGGTACTCTGTAGCACAGAGTTTCCGGAAACACTTCCCCTTCTCACCCACCCACGAGAGCAGCATTCAAACAGGGGCAGCCACCAATATGTAATATGAGCAAGGATTCACATGAAGTTTTTTAAGCCACAAAGATTTGTTCAGGCTTACTTTTGTCACAATAGTGAATCTCAATACTGTATTTGCACCACGCTAGTCACACCGGCCTTCTCGCTACCCTTTAAACATACTGATCCATGCTGACGGAGAAGCCATTCCCTTTGGTCTACACATAGTTTTTAATTTTCATTATTCAAAACTTTTGGCAACTAATTCCTTTCTCACGGGTAAATTCACAGACTATCAAGGTCGCTAGATTCATCTCCCCCTCTCTAGCCTCTTATCGTTTTCTAGTCATATTTGATGCCCCTCGAAATTTTATTATGTATGCATTTATTAACTTGCTTATTGTCTGTCTTCTGCTCCAGACTGTAGCTTCAGGAGGACAAGTGTAGTGGTTAAGACTCATGAGCCCAATCACCTGGGTTATAATTCTGGCACCAACACTGGCTAGCTGCCTGATCCTGGGTTATTCAATTTACTGGACATTTTCACCCTTATTTGTAAAGTTGGGATAAGAATTTAACATATAACTCATAGGGCTACAGTTAGGATTGAGTGGGAGGAAATGTAAAGCACTGACCATGGTGCCTTGCACACACTAAGCACTCAACGAAGTCTGGTATTATCATTAGTATTGCACACCACTGCATTCCAGACCCAAAAACACCTCGACTAAGGCAGTGGCTTGATAAGTTTTATAAATGGATAGATGAATGACTGCCATGAAGATTTAGCAAATCCTTCCCATAAAAACTAACCTACTCCAGAGTTGAGTTGAGAACTGAGGGCTGTCAATGGAAGTCAAGGAACAATGTAAAAGAAAAGGCTTAGCTTCATTCCGGGCATTTACTAATGATGATCATAATAATATTAAGAACAGATATCCGTACTACCCTTTAGCAGTTAATGGTTATTAGCTACCTACATGACTACACAATTGGAAGACAACTATCCTTATTTTACTTCACGTTTCTTCCACTACATTATGTGGCAGAGTGCTTACTAAATAACTTCTACGTCCTTGTCTTCTCCTAGTCCTAATTCCTATGATGGAAGTTGGTGATCTGCTCTCCTCTTGAACAGGTGTAGCCAAGAGTTCCTTCTGCTATCAGCTTCAGATTTAATACACATTGGGCTTCAACTCCAGGGCAATCATGATGCTGGGCTGAGGGTGTGGGGAAAAACAACAGAGGAATTAGCTATGAACCTGGCATGTAAGGAGTAGAACAATATATATAACTACGATTCCTAAAAGGAAAGCAGGTAGAATGTGCTCTATTACTTTCTGTTCTAATCATCACAACCATCTGTGCTTTACAGACGGACAAAGCCACAGAGTTTCAGGAATTTGCCCAAAATCATGATGCTAAGGAAACCAAGGGGCCAGGATTCAAATGACAGATGAGCCTGGGTGTTCTCCACAGTCTCTCTGCTATAATGTGTGATAAACACCCTGTTTTTATTTGCTTGTTTTTCTCTTAATTGGTGAAGCCAATAGTAAGGGCAAAGCCGGCCAAGGATGTACGCAGTGAGGAGCATATAACAAATGCATCTATAGCCAACCATTTCCCCCAGAGGTATAGATCACTGCATAGAACACATCTACAGCAACCACAGGATCAGCTGATGCCCTGATCTTCTCAGTAACCCCAAATTTGGGGGTTTTCTTACTTGATATCGCAACTGATCAGCCAGGTGTGGCCTGGGCATCCCTTATTAGGGGTGCAGATCATGTATTCCAAGTGCAATAGTATCTGCATACCCTTACTCAACACCTGCTTCTCCAGCTCCTCCCTCCTTGTTGTTCCCAAGATGTGGTTTGTCAGAAACACAGCATGGACTCAGGGCTATAAATCACAGCTAACTTGGTAGAATTAGCTCCCCTCCAAAGGTGGATACATGGCAGGCACCCCTGTGCTTAGCAGAGAGCCCACGTGAGAGTCATAGTGCTTCAGCATATAAATCAGCACCAGGCATGCGACAGCATCCTGACAGCAGGACAATTATTGTCCTGAAAATAAGAAATGCAAATTTCTCTTCCCTCATTGCAAAGGCAACCACCAGACTTATTCTATGATATTGATCAATGACTTTAATCTATGCCTGCCCACAGTTTATAAAATCCATGTACCACCTGTCACCTTTCTTCCTCTCAGCCCAGGATCAAGGCAGTATTTGATTTCCCTGGGTGTCATGTGAGTCATTTGGACTACCTTGAAAAGGTGGCTATTAAAATAGGAAGTTTTAGAGAGCAATATTTAATAGCTGTTTTATTTTTAAACTGAACCCTGGAGGCTTCAACACTTAGGAGCTGTGTGACCTTGACAAGTTAGTTGGCCTCTCTGAGCCAATTTCTCAAAGGACAGATATAGACAAAAATACCTACAGTAGAGGCTGGCTCTGAGGGTAAATTAGGAGAAATTCATATCTTGTATTTACTAGATTTTATTTAGTATTACTAGGCTGGAGAACTAGGTAATGGTTAGGTAAAAAGAGATGTAAAAGGTAGCCCATACTAATGGATTAATCGAGGTACAAGAAAAATAGGAATGGTTGCTTTCCTATTTATTTTTCACATGGCAATTGACACAAGATCTTGCTAAATAAAAGATTGATGATAATCACCAGAGGAAAAGGAAGCCAGCATGGATTGAATATCTGCTGTGTTTAAGTCACTGTGCAAGACCCTCACCACATGTAAATTACATATATTATTCTGTATTCTTCTTCAATCCCAAAATAGTGTCCGGAACCACCCCCCCCCCCGCCCCCGCCGTGGAGGGGTTGTTTTAATAGCATCATTAGTAGTCAGGGTACAAAAAGATGTATTCTAATTTGTAAATTATATGGGATTTACCTAAGATTCTGATTTCTGATGCAGTAATTCTGGGTGTTGGAGGAAGACATATGGTTGAAGAAATTCACACGAGATCCTATGTAGAATCCAGATGCATCTGACACAAGACTAATCAGAGGTCAAGAGACCATAAAATGTGCAAACACATCAGGAGGAGATGACTTACATAAACCTCTCTGAATGGGAGCACAACTGCAATTGTTGTTTCACCACCTCATCTTCCCAGATAACTCCACAGTCACTTGTTAAGGAACACAGGTTATGAGGATGACAAAAGGACCCTGAACTCTGCCGTTCCAGGAGACTTCCACTCTCTCTCCATGGACATCATCAAGTCAACATAATTTCTGAAAACCAGAATGGTGTATCTTTCTGACATTAGCCCCAAAACCCAAGCAGCCATAGCAACAAGGAAATCCTTGCAGGGCCTGAATTTCAGCTGCAACTCATTCCAAGGAAGCGCATGTGTGTGTATGAGGCCTCACACAGCTATTAAGACCAGAAATGTTCTGGTTCTGCTGGGTGACTGATGGACTAGTTGATCACAAAGATAAGTGAGTATGTGGAGAGACTGATCAAAGCCTTGGAGTCTTATGAAAGAGCCTTGTCAAAAGAATGTTCATCTAAAGTGATGCCTGGGTGGCTCAGTCGGTTTGGCATCTGACTGCGGCTTAGGTCATGATCTCATGGTTCGTGGGTTCAAGCCCCGCGTCGGGCTCTGTGCTGACAGCTCGGAGCTTGGAGCCTGCTTCGGATTCTGTGTCTCCCTCTCTCTCTCTGCCCCACCCCCACTCATGCTCTCTCTCTGTCTCTCAAAGATAAATAAACATAAAAAAAAAAGTTCATCTATGAATACTTCTTCCATAGGCAACTGTCTGGTCATGGCAATCAGAGCAATAAATTGTAGGGGTATACATGGGAAGGGAGTAGGAATGAGAATAAGGGGCTTTCCTTGAATCTGAGATAAGAAAGTAATGTAACTGTTAGGAACTGAATGTCTGTGTCCCATCCTCCTCTCCCAACAAAGTCATATGTTGAAGCCCTAGCTCCCAGCATGATGGTATTTGGAAATGGGGCCTTTACAAGTCATTAGGGTTAGATGATGCCGGAGATAGGGTACCCATGATGGGATTACTCCCTTCTGAGAAGAGACACAAAGAAGAGGTCATGTGAGCACACAAGATGGAAGCTACCTCCAATCCAAGACCAGAGGCCTCAGAATGAAACCTGTCTTGCCGGTTCCCTGATCTTGAACTTTCTAACCTCCATGACAGCAAGAAATAAATTTCTGTTATTTCAGCACTTGGTTTATAGTATTTTGTTAAGGCAGCCCAAGCTAGACAGTGATCACTAGTGCTACATTTACAATCTTTGTTCTAAGTTATTGCCCTTGAAAAACTAAATTTATGTTTCAGTTGACAATGGCATAGAGCAGGTTAATGGAGAATGCAGTGAGCACTTAGCCAAATGATCAGATATGTCAAAAGACAGGTGTGTCACTTCAAAGATTTAATCCGAGAAATAATCTTGGCAGGAGGTCTGAGAGATGTGATGCAGTGGGAGTTGAGGACAGCTCCGATTGTGACAATCACCAGTGGTTCTGCCCACACAGAATCCCTGCTCACCAATCCCTCACTCCTGACTTCTGTGGGTTGGCCTGGAAATCTCAGTCATGCTGCTTGGTAGCTAGTTCCATGAACAGGTGTGGAGGGAGTTCTTGGAGAGAGGCTAGGAAAACAGGGTCAGAACTTACTCAGGCACCCAAACTGGAAATTATAGGTGTTTTCTTCCAGACATGCATTCAGCCACTACCATCAGTTGTTTCTTCTACAAAAAAGCTCTCGAATTCTTTATCTTGTCTCCCTTTTCATTACATTCAGCGAGAGGCAATTATCTTATTGTCTTTGAGTGTGAAATTATTTCAGTAATTCCTGCCTGCATAGCCATGCCTATTGCTCCTCCTGAAAACCACCCTCTTACGTACACTTTTCCTCCAACACCAGTAACAAGCTTGGTTCACAGATCACCCGATGAACAGATGATGGCTCCCTACCACCTGAAAATGCTCTTGGCTCCAGCTTCAACTCCAGCCATTTCCCTCTCTAACCCCTGGGCAAGCTCCATCATTATACTACCCACATTTCCCCGAACAAGTCTTCGACATCCTCACCTGCAGGAATGGCCTTCTTAAACTTGTCCATGTCCCCAGTGCCCTCACCCCATCGTTTATCATCAGAAAGTAATTACTTCTACCGACAGGCAGAATAATGGCTCCCCAGAGATGTCCACATCCCATTCCTGTGACCCTGTGAATGTGTCGTTACGTGGTGAGGGAGAATTAAAGTTGCAGAAGGAGGCAAACTGAGCATTTATCATTATTATTCCCACTTTATAGACGAAGAGAGGCTCAGAGAAATCTAGAGATTAATTCGCGATCCTTCAGTTCATGAGAGATTGACAGATTTGAACCCCATCATTTTCCCTAACATGCACTCCCATTCCATTCTACCATGTTGCTATATAAGGAGTTTGTTAGACATTTAAACAACATTGCCTCACAAAGGTAGTAAACCCTATAAAGCTGAACAGCAGGGCAGATGCTGTTTGCTGGAGGCTAAGCCAGATCTGGCTGCAAGTGCCAAATTGCTGTCTCAGCACTGAAGCTGATGCACAGTCTGCTTGCTCACTCTGGGCACTAGAAACAATGAGGAGGACCTTCCATATGGCACAAAATTCCCCAAAGCTCTAGGAGGCACAGCCGTGTGATTCCACTGAACTTGCTTTAATACTTAAGCCAGATACAGCTAGGGCTAAGGGTCTAGCTTTGGGCAGGATGCACTGAGAGACTGCGTGCAGAGTTTACCTGAGGTCTAGGTCCAGGGATTGCCTTCCTGGCAAATGCATCCCTCAGTTAAGCAAACACAGTAAGTATACATATTGCAGTTTTGATATTTTATTAATGACTGAGATTGCATGAGGTATTGAAGGATATCCATGAGCATATGCATAGTCATGCCATGAAAGCATTTTGGGCTTACTTGCATCTTGGTACTGCAGGGGCACAGTTGGTATTTGGCAGCTTAAAGCAAGTAAAATGAAATCTTTCCATTTTACAATTATATAAAGCTAAGTCATGGATTAGGGAGGTAGCTCTAAAGTACCGCATCTATTACTTTTATTTATATTTAATGCCTTTAATGTTTTTTTTTTTATTTTTGAGAGAGCGTGCACACATGTGCACACGAATTGGGGAGGGGCACAGGAGAGGAAGACAGAGGATCTGAAGCAGGCTCTCGGAGCCAAAAGCCTGATGTGGGGCTTGAACCCACAAACCACGAGATCGTGACCTGCACTGAAGCTGGATGCTTAACCAATTGAGCCACCCAGGTGCCCCTATTACTTGTGTTTTTGTAAGTGAGGAGACTGAGGCGTCTGGGGCATTGATGGAATTTGTTTGTGGTCACAAAGCTAATGCATGCAAGGGCCTGGATCTCCTCCATGATTGGTAGCCTTGGGTTTCCATACTCTTTTGTTTTGAGGCAAAGTCACACATTTATAAGATCTGACTTCTTTCTCTTCTTTTTCTCCTTTCCTTTTGCCTCCTTTCAGAAAGAATAGGGATATTCTTCACATTGTGTGTTCAAGATGAAAGAGTGTTTGTCTGTTTTCATGCTTGTGAAATGGAAACTCAGGGAGAAGTTTCTAGACCAAGTTTATGCAGTGATCCAGCTACACCACAGGATCGAAACTCAGCTTCCTTCACTGTCAATCTCATGGTGTGTTATTTTTGAAACCATATTACATTTCTTCCCATTGACGCATGACTTCCGTCCTACTACTGATAATATGACAGCAATTTTCTTTCTTTAGTACCTACACAAACTTAAAGTTTTAGTTTTTTTCTCTAAAATTGCTAACATTTTAAACAATGGGTTCACACAAATTTACTCAGTGGGACATTATGGCAACTAATTTCAGCATCTACCAAAGGTGTCTACAAGGCAGAGCTCTTGTTGTGATGTCTCAGAAAACAAATACTATCCTAATTAGAAAAGCATAAAAGTACATTTTCAACAACTATTGACATATTCAGGAACAGGTATCACTTCATTAGCACATACATCTCAATTTATATATCCTTGAAAATCTCATTTATTGAGTTCCTTCATGTCTTTATTTCAAGGATTACCAATCACCACCTTGATTAGCTTAGATACCCCAAAATATCTTTTAAGGAAAAACAATCAGTTTGAAGTTCTTCTGATGTAACAGGTCAAGCAAATCTTAATTCAGTCCCACTGTGTGTATCCAAACTAGGTTTTCCTGACCTCATCTCTTTCACAGTCACCCACTGTGGGACTCCAGAATTGCCTGGGAAGGTTAGTAGGGTAGGTTAGCTGATTTTCTGTTTGCTTGAGGGGTAATGGATCTTGTGGAGTGTTAAAGAGCAAATGAGTTTATGCTAATGGCTGCAAGGTTGAAGACTGCTGCACTAGAACCTGGTATTTATGCTACTTGCCTGCTCACACTCCTTCTAGAAGAATCTGCCTGTCCTTCAGTCATAATACGTCCTCTATATGACCCATGATCTCCACTCTTTACAGCTATGTGAACCAAAGATGAGCACTTCATTCAAGGGCAGTAATATAATAGGCTGGACAGTGATTCATGATTTGACATGAAAAAGTGAATGTGGTCAATTATAGTCTTCTTCCAGGAAGGTGAAATAAGTAATGATGAAATAGTTCATGGTTAGGGAGACCTATAACAGGAAGATGAAAAAGCAAGACTGATGCCTTGCCCTGCTTCCATATGAATAAGATACATTATTTAGTGTACCCATGTATATCACACGTCTAAAAACTTTGCATTAAGAGAAAAACTGCAAAATACAATACCTATATCTACCTCTATTCCCCAAAATAAATACTGCCTTGAGCCCTGTCCTCTATATTTCTGATCCACTAATGAAAACAACTTTATCTCAGACTTTCACAATAGTGATATCCATGGACATGTACCAACTCTTGCTATACATTATAACTTACAGATTATATAATCTACAATTATTATAGATTACAATTATTAAAAGAGGCAACTTGTGTTTTTCTACCAATGAGCAGACTATTTGCAACTTTATTTTCCTCTAGAATCTCACTATACTTTTTCCTCAGAGAACCCAGTTCTTCTAAAGGCCAGACTTTCTCTATGGCAAACATTTAAAGTAAACATATTTTTTCATTGGCATCCTCAACATTTTCTTTGATCTCATACTTTTTAATGTACAAAGATCCTGAGTAAGGTCCCATGAAATAAAGAGAGCCTATGATTTCCAGGTCAATATCAGTTTCAGCACACACGTTTACTCAAAATCAACATTCTCTTTTGGGAAATAAAACAAGTGACCTGTTCTTTATAACCAAAGAATGAAACTAACATATCCCAATAAATTGAGAAGGTGTGACCATCTTTAACACTGAGGGGAGTATACGGAATACTCTTGCTCATGGAAGGTCCCCAGCTAAACTGACGATCTTTGGTTAGGAATCATGAGAGTGAATTATGAAGTGCCACAGTGTAGGCATACGTAAAATTGCTATATACTCTTCCAACCAAATGCCTTATGCATTCCTAGAAATGTACAGCACTGTCTCCCAAACCCTTCTTCATGGATCAGAGTTCATTTGTGAAGATTTGCATAAAAATGAGGAAAAAAGTATTGTGTTGTTACTTTTAATAAAATACATTTTATGAAATGTAAAGAAATAATCTTCATTTAAACATCACACCATTTCTATATTCTGGAGATCAAACATCTTTTATGAAAAGATGATAATTATTTCTCTGTATCTTTCATAATACTTTTATGAAAAGATGATAATTCTTTCTCTGTATCTTGACTTGGCCTAGTAAAATATGGCAATCTGAAAGTACCTTTTCAATTTTACTAAAGTTTAAAGTTAAAAAAAAATCCACACTACTGACATATAGGGCATGGACTGAAATAAGCAGCTGTGTTTTAGAAGCTTTGGAATTAATTTCCAAATGAAGAAACTTAACACCAGACATAGAAGCACATATTCCCCAGTTCAGTGCGGGGACTGCTGGAGTAGAACCAAGACCTGCTAGGAAAATACCAATGCACCTGAGCCAGGAGACCAGAAGAGAAGCCAGTGGTATGGCCATGAATAGGACATCAACGAAACAATCAGAGACTCTACTGTGAGCCCTGGTGCAACCGAAGACAAGAAGGGGCTAACCACAGTGAAGGTGAGGCATAGGTGTCATTGCTGCTCAGAAGTCAATGATGTCACCATGGGAGCCTACAGATTATGAGAAGGGGGGTGGAGGTTGCAGTTCCAGTGATTTTAAGAAGAAGGTAGGCATCAAAGACTACAATTTTTACCATCACTAGAATCTGCTTCCTAGAGGATAGCTCCTGATCAGTGAGGCCTAGGGAAGTTGGATCACATAGAGAAGTCAGAACTAAGTGGACTGGATCTGAAGGAAACGAGATACACAGAAATCTTTCAAACATACACCTTTTCTACATCTTTGACTGGTTTGCCTTTTCCATCTAGACCTATGGTTCTGATTCTTGGCTGCATTTTAGAAATACCTGGGGAATTTAAATAACTTTCCCAAAGAGCATACAATGAGTTTAGAGGCCTTGACCTTATTTTATCCTTGTAAAAGTCACTTTATTCTAGTTCTGGATTACAAAATGAAATCATTGAAATAAATGATCTCTTTCTAGCTCAGATGTTCTATGATTCTATTCTCTTACACACTTCTGTAGTTTTTTTTTTTCTCAAAAGCAAATGCCATGTCTTGATCCCATACAGAAAAATTGAATTAATTTTTAATATATTTCCATTCATTTAAATTTCAATTAAATAATAAGGCTGACCTCAAGTATCTGAGTTTTTGTCTTAAAAGGAGAGACGGTAGAGAATAAAAGTATCTTAATTTTCTTCTGTTGGGGAGGCATAGCCACAGCTCACTGAAGGGCAGACAAGTCCCATGGTGACATATCCAAAGAAATTTCTGGAATTCTACCCTCCAAACCTTTTCAGAAAACTGTTCACAGGGAGGTGTCTCATTAGAGGCATCTTCTACGTAACTACTTGAGGAGAGCTTGAGAGGGAGTTCAGGTGTTGCTGTCTGCTATACACTGCAGGACTCAGTTGCTAGAGAAACTACCCACAGCGGGGGACATCCCATGAGCTATAGGAGCCAGACTTGGAAAAGCCATGCATTCTATAGCAGTCTGCCCAAGTTGCATCCTGGAACCAGGAGGTAAAACTCCTTTCTTTCCCCTGTAATCACTCTCTTTCACCCTCTACTATCAAAATTTAGCATGTGTTTACTAGTAAAGCAAAAATATTCAAAGATCCCAAATCCATTTTCACAGGCTACAATAATTAGAAGTTGAGATGCAAAAAATCCATAACTTGCATATGTGTCCCTTAAAGGATACATGTCTATTCAAATTTCATTCTGCCTGAGGGCTAAACAGATTGCAGAATATTTTGGGGATCAGCCATGGATGTATATACACCAATTGTTGTCTGTGTGCTGCCCCCAAAGTCCCCATGTGTGAGACCTCCCCAAGCAGCTGATTTTGCTGTGACTCCTAATCTGTACCTCTCTTTCACTGCTGTCCTGTTTTACCACTGGGACTAAACTCTGGCTGTGGAGCTCTGACCCCTGAAGAGTTCCCTCTAAACTCTTCTTTAATACTCTTTCATTCCACAGACTTTAAAGTGCAGGGACTTTCACTAAAGGGTATGTCCATCTTCATATGTAGCAGGAGACAGGATGGGTACAAAGAGGAGCCAATGATTTAGGAAAGGTGAGCTCAGCATTGCAGTCTCTAGACTGCAGTCCTATGGGGCCAATGCTATTTGCAAGCATTTTATCAAAAGTGCTGTGGGGCTCTGCTGGCATGAGGAAGGAGTCAGGGCTCCAGAATCCAGACAGATCATGATCAGGTCCACAAAGTCAATGAAGGCAAATGTGGGATTCAATATTTCTTCTTTACAACGATGCTTCTGACTTTAATTATTAAATAAAGTCATTCCTAATATCACAGGGTAGGGTAAAAATGACACAGACTAATACAGAGCATGGACAGGTAAAAGGTGAAACATTGAAAAGTTAGAATTTCGAGGTTAGAAACAACTGATAATAAGCATAACTGAATACTAAGAACTGATCAAATACTAAGCATAATAGTATAATTGACCATATTCCCTCATCGCTTTTCATGATGGATTTTTCATTTTGCCTATTTGTTGTTCAGTAGCATTTCCTTAAGCAGGATGGCTAAGGCATAGACAAAGCATCACTGGTGTGATATTCCCGTTTCCTGCTGACGGAAAGACAGTGCTTAACATTTTGAAATTTGAGAGAACACAGCAGCATAGTCAGGGTGAATGGAGACAGTGTACACTGAGTGTATTTTTTTTCTTTTTTACTGAAGTTCGATATTGTTACCTACATATCGCAAACGTTCTCCCAACTGAAGCACCAATGGCCCCACAAACAAGAAGTACCTTCAGTCCTGGGCTTTGTTCTGTACTTGGACAGGGGTTTCTGAAGTGATGAATACAAGTGCCCCATACAGGGTCCCACAGGTAAAGATTCTGAATGTGCCAAGTTCCAGAATCAGCCTTCATCTCTCCACGTCCTGCACATTGAAATAACACACATTGAAATAAGCAAGTCCTTCCTGCTGTCTATTTAAACTGACACCAATCATGTGTCTCATCTGAACATTTCACTGTGTGTGTGTGTGTGTGTGTGTGTTTTCATGCTGTATTTTTAACAGAACTTCAGTATTTTGTTATTTTAAAATACAAGTTGTATCTATAATTATAAAATCTTAAGGAAATTCAGAATAACACAAAAAGGAAGATCAAAATGTCCTATAGCCCCACTGCATAGAACAATTTTATTCTAGAGGTCTGCAGATACTGAAATCTACTGTTTTGGTAAGAAAGAGGAAGAGGTGAAGGTGAACCAATGCACATGTCCGTTTTTTGTTTCTTGTGGTCTTTCTCACTTCCCAGTAGTGCTGTGGGCCCTTACCAAATTTAAGCCAAAAGTTGACAAGCAATAATTTTAACTCTGTTATTTTGGCTTTCAACTAGTATCTTAACCTCATGAGTCTCTGTTTCCTTTCTTAATATATAATGATCTTGTTTGGTGGATAGAGACATCCTGAGATATTCATTGCAGGACAAAGTAGCGGTCTTCTATTCCTTCTCAGTCATGGGACAAGTATGGCCATGACACTTGAGCTTTCTAGACTAGGTCCTAAGGGAGGAGCAGACAGGGACCAAGGTTCACAGAAGGAGAATTCCACCAGACAGTGGAGGAATGGCAGTTGGTAAGAGTAAACATCATAGGGGAAATGTTCATAAACTGGAGACCAAACTTACAGTACAGACAGAATCTGATGGAGCTGGTATAAATTCCATTTTTGTTCCTTAACCAAATTTGTGCCCTTGGACAACTTACCTAACAGCTTGTTACTTCTGCTTGTGTGTAAGTAATGGAGGTTAATAATTATACCTTCCTCACTGGATGATTTTCAGAATTACATTAAAAAACTAGGCAAGCCCCTAGCAGAGTATCTGGTACACGAGAGGTTTAAGAAGCACTGTTCCCTCCCCTTTCCTCGTTGCTGCTGATTTACAATCTACTAAGGTCTGGAGTTGAGGGGAGGGGAGTGGTATGTTTGAAATCATTTTTTTCCCCTTAGATTTCTTTTGGTTCAATACATCTGTCTCCTGTTTCCTACCTGAGAGTTTATAGCGCCAGGTTAGCAATACTGAAGGTGTTGCTATGGCTACCGCTATCCTGTGACTTCAGGTAGTGATAAAGCAGCAGGAGACAGCATCTGTGCTTTTAGGCAGATGTCCTCAGATTCCCAGAGAAGGAAGGGAGAGCCTGGTAAGGACACTTGGGTATGGGATTCTTGGCCTCCGGTGGGCAAGGTTGAAATCAGGCCTGTGTATCAGGCCCACCCTATGCAACATGATCTCTGAAGTACCAGGCCCTTCTGAATGAGCAAGTATCACATCCGGGACACTCAGAACACAAATTCAATTTTCTCTGTATTTTTATCTCTTTTTCCAATCTCTTCTCTATTTCCACCGGACATCCTCTCTTTCATTCCTTGAAAACAGAGCCTCCTGATTTTTTATTCTGGGTAAAAAGAGAGAGAGAAGAAAACATTTTTCCTTTCATTAAAGTTAGTTACTGAATCCACTCAGTGTATGGAAGGCAGCAACATCCAGGCACATCGCTCACCTCCCATTCCATGTCATATGTTGTGGGGTGTGAATTCTTCCTCTTTTTTTTTTTCCCCCCAGATATCTTTGGCATTCTAACACAAGCTCACCATTTGAACAGCGCTGGTCTATCAATCCAGTCAACTTGAAAGGCAAACAAAAAAAGAAACACAAGGAAAACAACAAATTACCTAGCCACATGCTGCTCGAGCCATTTAACACAAATTATTCCATTTCATCTTCCCAGCTCTTCTGTGGAGTAGCTGACATTTGCTCATTTTATAGAAGAACTTTGCCTGAGGTCCCAGAGTCAGTCAGTGTTTAAGCCACTAGATGAGCCTTGCACCATCTAATTGCAAAGCCAACTCTCTTTCTTTCTGTTTAGTTGCCTTACAATGACATCGATGGATTGTGCCCAGTGCTGAGCATCACACCAGTGGAAAAGCAGACATGGCATTAAAAGCTGCTGGCTACAACTGGCCAATACTGTGTCTGAGATTTTTTTTCTTACTAAAGTATTCATCAACACAACCTATTTTCAGGATTGCTGGTCTTTGAAAAATATGTACCTAGGGAAGCAAAGGAAAGGACTGATGTTGCCTGTAGCATTTCATGCCTAATGCATAGTACTGTATCCCTCAGCTCCTGGAAAAGGGATTGCGGTCTTTTTCTCACTCTCTTAGAAGGTTTGGTCACTATTCACACAATGGAGACAAAGTACATGTTGTTCTTTTTCAATCTGACCCCCACCTTCTCCGTTAAGCTGTAAAGAGGCAGGAGGGCATGATGGGGGGCGGGGAACTGGCCTTAAGCCCATGAATAACCAGGGAATGAGCAGTAGGCACCTTCAGGAACCAGCCCCAATTCTTCATTTCTAAAAGAAGTGAGCAAGTCTCTCTCCTGGCAAAGACTGAAATCGCATGTGGGATGTGAGGTATGTGCATGTCAGGCTTACTGTACACATGCTCTGTGTAGTATCAGGCCATTTTGAATGACTATGAACAACTATCATGTTCGGGAGACTCAAGGCACAAATTCATTTTTACCTGTCTTTTTGTCTCTATATTTCATCTAATCTCTATTTCATCTAATCTCTATTCCCTGAACTATCATGTTTGGGAGACTCAAGGCACAAATTCATTTTTACCTGTCTTTTTGTCTCTATACTTCATCTAATCTCTATTTCCAAATATATATGCCCTAGTACTATTGTGAGGATTTAATGAAATAGCTCATTGAAGGTCCAAACTGGCATATAAGAGATGCTCAATAAAATGAGTTCCTTTGCCCTCGTCGTCTTTCTTTCCAAAGTTGAAGACAATCCACTTCTCTCTGACACAAACCACTCTTGTCTTACTGGCAAATCTAATCTAGGCAGGTAATAGCTCTTTGCAAAGATCAGAAGACCAGCATTTACTCAGCAAAATGGCATTTTAATGTTATTTCCTTTTGGAATTTATTTGATAAACTCACAAACACCCTAGGAAGAGAACAAGTACAGAGAACCAATCAGGGGCTTGGGCCTTACAAAGCTCACAGCCTGGCTGGGGAGAGAGCTAAATGAGAGAGTTATGAATGTGGGCTACGGCATGCTGTACCAGATTTGGGGACTCCAGATTAGGACCTTGGGATCATGTGAGCATAGTGAGCCTTCTTTAACTCCAGGCCAAGTATATCGCTCATGGTGGCATTTTACTCTCCATGAGATGTACAATCCTACAACTCCTCCAGGCTTCAAGATGAAATAGAGCCTCCACTCTTGAAGAGAAGACCAAACGTCCCCCTCAGAAAAGCCTGTTAGCACCCTGATATCCAGAGTTTGCAATCAAAGAGAAGCAGTCCAAGAATCAGCTGATTAAAAATTCTAGTTCCTAGTGAATTGTCTTTCAATATTGGACTGTGACCCTGAGAAACTCTATTAATACATGCAAGCAAAACATCTGTCTACACTCTTAAGCTGCACTGACATGGCCCAGTGTGAAACAGAAGTTAGGCAAATCCCTCAACTGTTTGAGAAAGGAAGCCAACCCAATTTCACAGGTCAAATATTGGATTAGGCTGGCTGTCCTGATGATCCACCTTCCCTTCCAGAGACGTCCCCAGAGTCTTCTCAGAAGGAACTTTCTCCATAGGGAAGACTGTGCTACTAAAGAGATCTGGGCAGTATCTTCACTTCAGAACCTTTGCTCTAAACACTAGGCACCTTGGCTGGTTTGTTTTTCTTCTCTCAAGTGAGAAGTTGAGAGAAAACACACATTGGGAAACAGGGGAAGGGAGCCAACATTTATTCAGCTCACATTTGAGGTCAGGCCCTGCTCTGTCTGTTCGTCTCACATCAACCATACAAAATGTCATCAACCCCATTCTGCAGGTACAGAAATCACACAGCTAAAGTGACTTGCCCAAGGTTACTAAGCTGGTAAAAAGTAAGACCGTATTCAGACACATGACTCCCTGAATAAAAAGAACTCATACCATTTTTCATTCTACTACACTACACCCCTTGATAGGAAAGGATTCAGTTGCTGCCCTCTCTGTTCCTCTTAGTCTCCCTTCCCATTTTCTTCTTAGTTTCCTCTCCCTCTTTTTCTTCTTGCTCATCCCTCACTGTTGGCTGAATATGAGTGGCATAGAGGGCACACTCGTTAACAATTTTTCATGTTGCCCATTGCCCATCATTTCAAATACAGTCAAATTTCTATCTAGGGGACAAAGACCTCAATGGAAAGTTGGAACACAACACTGTGCCTTACTGTCAAATTACAAGGATCATTAACTTTCTGGTGTTCTTCTCTATCTATTTTTATATATTTTTGGAGTTATCGCTTAAGACATCAGTTTGTCGAATGACACTTCAGACATTGCTCCTAAACATATAAGGCAGTTAAGGGGCCATGTGCTTGCAGGCAGTATAAAATTGTCAAATAAAGATGAACTCTTTTCCCACAATTTAATTCTATAGAATATTTTATTGTGTTCATATTTGTTGTTTTTAGTCATGATTCATTTACAGTGGCTGATAAGCATTGTGGCTGCCTTTCATTTGCCAACAGTGTCCAGGAGAGTATTTTATTATGATGAAATGAAATACAAGGTTAATACCAGCCAACAGGTCACATGCACCATTTGCTGTCCATCGTAAAGAACTATGATTAAGATTTTAAACAAGTCAGCTGTCAGAGGGAATGTACATTGCTTTTAAAGGCACAACTTCAGTTTCACTGAGGAGTCTAAATGGCTGCAATCCCCGTTAACAACATCATTTATTTGAGAGACTGGCAGCTTTTTAAGCAGCTGTTGGAGCACAAATGTAGGTCAATGTAGGGAAATTATGCAGAAGAATTTGCTTCAGAACTAGGCCCTGCCTCCAGGTCAGTACAAACATAATAACGTCAACATGTCACTCTTTACACACCTGCTGTGCCTCCTGGCTAGCCCTGCCCAACTCCTGTAAGCAGCCATTTCCAACTTTATGCATGCACTGAATACATGGAAAACAAAACCTACAAATCATCCTAGCTCTGAACTGCTCACCTTGCCCTGGTCCTCAAGCCTGGATCCCCGTGGTCCTGGCTCTCCTGGGCAATAGCTTTTGTTCCAGCTTTGTCTTCACATCCGCCTCTGGGCAGACCAGGGCTGGGTTCCCCAGGATTATTAGTATGGAGTCTTATGTGGCTCGATACTTCAGGATCTACACCAGGATATATTCTCCTTCCTTACCACAAGTTAAAAGATGAGGATGTAGAAAGTCAGGGTGCAAAATACTAATAGTAGCAAGTAGATGAATGTTCTAGTTATCTAATAGGGATTGGCAAATCACTCCAAAATTGAGTAGCTTATAATCACTACATTTATTTTGCTCACTGATCTGCAGTTTGGGAGGCTGGAAAGGAAGGGGAAGCTCATCTCTGGCTCACCTGGTGTTAACCATTTAAAAAACACTGGTGCAGTCTACACAGGTGAACATCTGGACTTCAGACAAGGGTGATGATGGGTGGACAATGGAACTGGAGGAGAAAATGCACAAAGGCCTCAAAGTCATCAATAGAGAAAAGGGTAAGAAAGGAAGAGAAAATATTCACTAAATAAACACATAAGTGAGTACAGGAATATCTAACGAAAGACACCTAGTTGAATAAGGACTTACTAAGGGTTATTGGGACAGCCAGCAAAAGAGCAAGAAAGTCCTTGCTAGAGTCTACCTAGGACATGAATTTGAGAGAGGCTGTACTTTGTCCTTGAGACTGTCCTTTGACAGTCTATCAGCTCTTTACTGTTACTCTCGTTACTCTTAAGAGAACAATATAGTACCATTTATGAACCATACCATCATTTTGTTTTTGTGGTTTGAACATTCTTTCCTCTTAATAAAAGGGACAGTTTAGAATTGCCTAGTTCTAATTAGTTTTGTTGACAGAAACTTAAAACTGTGGGGAGAATAACTTTAGGGGAAAATACACATATAAATATATGTTAGGAAATAAATATGTGTGTGTACACATATGTGGACACATATTTACATCGATACATTTGTAGCTTATATTCATCTATGTGGAAAAATTTCTTTTTCTACACAATGAAGACAACAATTTATATTTACTGAACATTTCCCCCCAAAATTGTTCTCTTTACTCTGTATGTGTGTGTGCGCATGCACGCGTGCTGGGGTGATAGAATATTAATCTCAATTTGAGGTCTCTACTACCTGCTTCTGGAGTAGTATCTACATTGTAATTTAGGGTGGGGGAGGTATTTATTCTATAATGCACACCATGGTATCCCTGATGATGTCTTCCCCTGACAAGCCATGCATACCCCTGAAGAGGTGATCCTTGTTTTGATATTTAAGGATCCTTTAGTTACAGTACCACTTCCCAGTATGTCTGAACTCTCTAGAGCACACATAAACATTCCAAGGCTCCTGTACCACCTTGTAACAACAAAACACTTCCCAAGGTTTCTAAGATCCTATATGTTAGGCTCAGCAACACCATTTCTTAAGAGCACTGTTTAGTTCTCACACCTGTTTAGCTTAGCCCCTACTTTGCCTGCTTAGAGACTAGAAAAGTGTGAACCAAATGTTCAGTGCAGTGGTCCAAAAACTTGAAGACAGAGGGGCGCCTGGATGGCTCAGTCAGATGAGCATCAGGCTCTTGATCTCAGCTCATGTCATGATCTCATGGTTCATGAGTTCAAGCCCCATTGTTGGCTCTGTGCTGACAGCACAGGGTCTGCTTGGGATTCTCTCTCCCCCTCTCTCCAGGTCTCTCTCCTGCTCATTCTCTCTCACTCAAAATAAACTTTAAAAAACTGAGGATGGAAAACATTTAAAAATTCAAAAAACACAATAAATTGAAAAGAAAAAATAAGACTATGTCTTACTTCTCAAAAGAAGTGACAGCAGCCAGAAGACAGTGGAAACATAACCATGAAGGGGTGAAGGAATTCAACTGCCAAACTAGGATTCTATGCACAGGGAGAACATCGCTTTAAACAGAAAATGAAGTAAAGGTATTTGTTGGGAGAAAGAGAGAGAATTAATTTCTAACAAACTACCACACAAAAACTATTAGGGAAGAAGTAAAATAATCCCAGACAAATCCATGGAAATACAGAAGGAAATGATGAACAATAAATGGTTTTATATGTTAGTACTGCTAAATGAATATTAATATTATAAAACTAAGGTAACAATATTTTAGAGGTTTTAAATGATATTCAGAATTAATAAATATGACAACAACAACACAGACTGATGGGGGCTATAAATGAAATTAAAATGTTTTATCAAACTTCCATTATTGGGATGTGGTAAAAAGAAACTTCTATTTTTTTTTTTTTTTTTTGAAGATGCTCATTCTTTTTTTTTTAAATTTTTTTTTTCAACGTTTTTATTTATTTTTGGGACAGAGAGAGACAGAGCATGAACGGGGGAGGGGCAGAGAGAGAGGGAGACACAGAATCGGAAACAGGCTCCAGGCTCTGAGCCATCAGCCCAGAGCCTGACGCGGGGCTCGAACTCCCGGACCGCGAGATCGTGACCTGGCTGAAGTCGGACGCTTAACCGACTGCGCCACCCAGGCGCCCCAAGAAACTTCTATTTTAAATATTTTTGAGAGAGAGAGAAAGAGAGAGAGAGAGAGAGAGAATGTGTGGGGGAGGGGCAAAGAGGGAGGGAGACAGAGAATCAGAAGCAGGCTCTGTGCTATCAGTGCAGAGCCCAATGTGGGGCCTGAACCCATGAGCTGTGAGATCATGACCTGAGCCAAAGTCAGACACTTAACTGACTGAGCCACCCAGGCACCCTGAAACTAATTTTGATTAGGCTCGAATAAATCAAAAGTATTTTACCTTCTAACTATTAATGAGATAATAAATGCTTGTTTAACAAAAGAATAGCTAAAGGAAGAGACATACCACAAAAAGAACTTGATTACTAAATACCAGAAAAGAGTAATAAAAGGAAATTAGACTAGCTGTAACAAATTGAAAGTACATATTAAACTGATAGATTTAAAACCTAATATATCATGAATTAATTTAAGTGAACTAAGCATTTTAATTAAAAGAAAAAAACGGTAAGATGATTAAAAACTGTCTTAAAAGATAAATTGTAAAAACTGGAACAAAAAGGAGTAAATGGTTAAAAATATATAAATGCAAAAACAAAACATAGCAGATATAACTATATTAATTTCATAAAATTTGATATATAAAAAAGCATTCCTAGAGTTAAAGAGAAGTCAGTTTTGGGGCACCTGGGTGGCTCAGTCGGTTCAGCATCTGACTCTTGATTTCAACTCAAGTCATTTTCTCACAGTTGTAAGATCAAGCTATGTGTCAGGCTCTGCCCTGATTATGGAGACTACTTGAGATTCTCTCTCTCCCTGTCCCCCTGCCACTCTCCTGCTCTTGCTCTCTCTCTCTCTCGCTCTCGCTCTCAAAAAAATAAAAAAAAGGGGGGGGGGTGGCACCTGGGTGGCTGAGTCGGTTAAGCGTTGGACTTCGGCTCAGGTCATGATCTAGTGGCTCACGAGTTCGAGCATTGCGTCAGGCTCTGTGCTGACAGCTCAGAGCCTGAAGCCTGCTTCAGATTCTGTGTCTCCTCCTCTCTCTGCCCCTCCCCTGCTCATGCTTTGTCTCTGTCTCTCAATAATAAATAAACATTTAAAAAGTTTTTTTGGGGGCGCCTGGGTGGCGCAGTCGGTTAAGCGTCCGACTTCAGCCAGGTCACGATCTCGCGGTCCGTGAGTTCGAGCCCCACGTTGGGCTCTGGGCTGATGGCTCAGAGCCTGGAGCCTGTTTCCGATTCTGTGTCTCCCTCTCTCTCTGCCCCTCCCCCGTTCATGCTCTGTCTCTCTCTGTCCCAAAAATAAATAAACGTTGAAAAAAAAAATTTAAAAAAAAAAGATTTTTTTCTTTAAGTCAGTTTTGTAATGATAAAAAGATCAAATTCACAAAGGTCATTTTTCAATTCCAAATCTGTGTGTGCCTAACAATATAGGATCCAATTACTTAAAGCACAAATTAACTATAATAAAAGGAACAATAACCAAATCTTCAATTATTGTGGAGGATGTAAACACATGCCCCTCAGAAAGTGATATAATAAGACGACAAAATATTACAAAGCCTATAGAAAAAAATACAGAAAATTCTTTTGAACTTGACCTAATTGATATGCACACCACACTGTAAAAAGCAGCACATGAATAAATATTCAAGTATGAATATTTACTAATATTGACTGATGCTGGATCATAAGGAAATTCAAAAAATTTTAAATAATTAATAGTATGTTCTCTGAGCACAGCGGAATTAAACTGGACACTCACAAGAAAAAACTGGAGTCCCTCTATTTCTGGAAATTAAGAAAGAAGAACAAAATTAGTGAAAATATACTCTTGGATATCAAGATTTTTGTCATTCTATTAAGCTTAACATAGTATGGTATTGGTATCGAAAAGAAAATAGAATAAAATGTCAGAAAGAGATTCACACATAGATGGTCAGATGATCATTTGATTCATGACAATGGACAAATGGAACGAAGAAATGATATTTCCTATCAATATAAAAATCTTTATCCCTAATTCACATCATCTGCAAAAATTAATTACAGGTCAATTATAGATCCAAACGTAAAAGATCAAGCAGTAAAGAAAATACTTTCATGAATTTGACATAAGAAAGATCTCTTTAAAAGGATACAAAACAATTAACAAATATAAATAAAAGATTGATAAATTGGACTACATTAAAATTAAGCATTGTAGGGGCGCCTGGGTGGCGCAGTCGGTTAAGCGTCCGACTTCAGCCAGGTCACGATCTCGCGGTCCGTGAGTTAGAGCCCCGCATCGGGCTCTGTGCTGACAGCTCAGAGCCTGGAGCCTGTTTCCGATTCTGTGTCTCCCTCTCTCTCTGCCCCTCCCCCGTTCATGCTCTGTCTCTCTCTGTCCCAAAAATAAATAAACGTTGAAAAAAAAAAATTAAAAATAAATAAATAATAAATTAAAATAAAATTAAGCATTGTATCCATCAATGGGCACCATTAAGAGAGTCAGAAGCCAAATCACAGCATGAGAGAAGATATTTGGAAAGTCCATAGCTGACAAAATATTTATGTGCAGAGAACTGACCAAAACAATAAGAACCCAAAGAAAACTTGGCAAATACCTGAAATGGCATATCACAATTAAGATCCAAATGTCCAGTAAGCATTTCAAAAAGTTCTAGCTCATCGATCATCAGAGATATGCAAATTTTTAAAAGCCATATAAAATGCCACAATTGACAAAAAATTTTTTAACCATTATTTATTTTTTTGAGAGAGACAGAGCATGAACGGGGGAGGATCAGAGAGGGGAGACACAGAATCTGAAACAGGCTCCAGGCTCTGAGCTGTTGGCACAGAGCCCGACGTGGGGCTCAAACTCACAAACTGTGAGATCATGACCTGAGCCGAAGTCAGATGCTCAACCGACTGAGCCACCCAGGCACCCCCACAATTGACAATTTAAAAAATACTCAATATAACACTTGTTGGGGAAATTTGGGAGTTAGAAACTTTCCTAGTTTTCTGTTGGCAGTGTATGTTGATAAGGCCACGTAAGTACACTGGCTGTATTTATCAAAGTTCATCTTACATATATACTCTGACACTGCAATTCTCACTGTGTTCCATATTTTTCTTTCTAAGAAAGATATTTGCAACATTTGTGACAGTAATGTTTATAATAATCTCATAACGGCAACAATGCAAATAATCACCAACATTTGAATGCATAAATATATTGTGTCATATTTGTATAATGCAGTCTTCCATGGAATTGAAAATAAACTTCACACACCAAACATGTGAACATGGAGAATCTCTGGATAGTTTTGAGCAAAAGAAGCCAAATAAGAGGAGACATACTACATACATTTCAGCAACAAAATTTTCCAATGGCGTTACAAGTCAAGATAGTGATTACTTTTGGAGGGGAAGTGACTGAGAGAGGAACACGAGCTTTAATTTATGAAAATTAACGGACCTTAATTTTTTTTATCAATTCAGCCTTTCACTCTAATTAATCCAAAATATTAAAAAAAAAAAAAAAAAAAACAATCTAGCTTCTCATGCCTTGTGCATTCTTCTATACATAGATTTCAAGTTCCTTTAAAGGAAAAATAACTTAAGCCAAAATTTAAATGATTCAATATAATCTTGCTCGTAACTTTTATGTAATTCTACATGATTTGCTCAAGTTATATTCTGATAAACGGCGGGAGATTTGAGAGTTATTAGATGATTTTAAAGCCTACTCTTCTTCCTATTCTTCACTTTCCTCTTGGTTCCTGCTCTCCTGAACATCAGCCACTATATGCAGAGCTTGATATGAAAGCTGGTCAGCCCTTGCCTCTTCCCTTAAGGAAACCTTTCACAGGATTACAGGGTGAGACTATTAGGTGAGGAGTGAAGGAACTCTAAACGCTGTTGTTTCTCTTCGGCAGTGCCTGCAAGGGCAGTCTCAAGAAGGGCTTCATTGATTCAGGAGTCCCTTTTATTTGGGAAGCATCTTTGCACAATGAAAATTAAAAAGTCCAAGATGAGCCCTGAGGAAAGCAAGCAAGGCTAGCTGCTTAGTAGTGACTCTACCTCTGGAACTTAGGAGAATGCACTTGGATCAGATCCTAAGATCTCAACCTCCTGGGCAAGAAAGCAAAGACAGCATGCCTCGATTCCAGTTCCTGATACCCAGAGGGTGAAGAGTGATCATCCAGTAAGCTGCAAACCCAGATGAAGAGGACAAACTCCCACTAGCAGACTCCAAGAATTAGAGGAAGAATAGTTATACTGATTTGGGCCTCACCATATTGTAATTCCCTGCATAGATGCCCTCCTACATTTAAGTCATTTCTCCAGGTGACCTGGAGACCTGAACATTAAAATCTGGAAAGTCTGACTGAGGCTCATTTTTCTCATGCTAGAACAAAACCTAAATATCAACATAAAGAGTTGCCAGTACTTATAAATCTCTTGACCTCCTCCATCTTGAGTTTATAAATTACTTAATCTAATGTTAAGTGTGTGAACAACGCCCCTACTTGAATGTCTTGGCTCTCTGGTGGGGTTACAACAGACCTTCCCAATTCAGTGACACCACTTTAACTGTATCCTCCCAACCTCCCTCCTTCCCTCCCTAAATCACAATAAAGAATTCCCAGTAGGCATTCTGCACAATGTGATCATGTCCCCAATCTTGCCCCTATCTACAGTTGACTGGGCCACATGACCCACCCAAGGTGGGCCAATCAGAACGTTAAGTAGTTTAGAGCTGAATCCCTGTCTCATTGGGTAATACCAACATGTGAAAGTCAAAAATGTAGGTCACTTTTTTTTTTTTTTTTTTTTTTTTTTTTTTACTTATGTGGGCTTGGAAGTAGAGAAAACTGGTCTGCAGGTGAGAGAAAATAAGGTATATAGAGAGAAACTCTGAAGCCTCACTACATTGCTGCCCTTGGGTTTCAAAAGACACTCCTCTCTCAAGAAATGTCCCCACTTATGCTGAGTGACGAAATGTAACATCTTTGTCCTTGCTGTAAACAAGCCCTAATATATAGGGTACTACCACACTGAAAAAGCAAAAGGGTAGGTTTTCCAGCTTGGCAAGAGCACTGCTCACACAAAATGTCTGCCCCTTTAAATCTATAGTTTGGCTTCAAGTGGGTTTTCTTTTCTGCCCTCTCTCAAAGATCTCTCTTATCTTACATGAAAAAGTTAAGACCTGCTCGCCCTCTGTTTTGCAATTTCCCTCTGGAGCCAAATGAGAGCAAGACACTTACTTAGTTTTGTTTTATAATTGCCTTTCAAGATGATGAAAATTATAATTTTTTTGTTTATTGAATTTTATTTTCTTGCAATTTGTTAATGTTTTCATTTACAACATCTTATGCTGTAGATGAGAGGAAGGACAGCACCAAGTTATTTTCTAGTATTGTGTGTGGAGATCTGCCAGTAATTCTCATCACCAAAAGAACAAGCATTCAGGGCCACCTTCCCTTGGCAGAGGAAGGAGAAACAGCTTCCGCAGGCATCCCAGACAGCAACAGAGGAAGTATACACATTATGTGCGGACTTGCCTTCCAAAACCATGCTTATGTGATCAAGATCGATCTTCCAGGCAGCAATTACAGAATCACCAGGGAATCAGCGCGGCTAAATTTACATTGACCTCAGAAGAATAGTTATAGTGGAGTAAGTACCTTCAGGCTCTTGTCTGGGAAGATTCAAATAGATACAGACATGAATGTTCCTAGGACAATCTTTTTCTTGGAACACATGGTTGACCAGAAGGATAAAGATAGATCCTGGGCCACATGGCATCTACAAGACCTTAAATTTTGTGGTTTAGTTTAAGTAGGAAAAAAAGAGGGTCGTGAAGAAATAATAATAGACTAGCATTTGCAGGCTCTTTAGCATGTGCTTAGCATGGTGCTAATGACACATTTCACAACATGAGGAAAAAGTCTTACTATCCTCATGTTATTGGTAAACAAACTAGTCACAGCCCTGAGTGTCAGAGGTGGAACTCAAGGCAGGTGGTCTGACTTGAGTGTTCGGGTTGAGAGCTCAGTGTGACCCATTCCCTCAACCATCCTTCAAACTATGGGGCAATCTGCTAAGTTTCCACTCCCCAGGTCTAGGCAAGGGCTGACAGAGAATCCCAGGGCTGAGTGTAATCTTAACAGCAGAGAGAAGCCTGGCATATAGGCCTAGGGAATCATGTTAGAAGCTGAATACAGGAAGAGCAAGTAGCCAAACTCCTGGGACACAGAAAACAGTTCAATTCATGGTCAGTTAAGATCATGGGGAGCAAGCATGTCCACGTCCCCTTGAATTAATGCAAGGGCCAGGAAATGGTGCTTAAGTCTTCACTGCTGTGTGTACACGCAAGGTGCTCAGGCACCCAGCGCTTTCACAGACAACAGGAGAAAGCAAGCAACCTCATACAATCATCAGTCCATTCAGCTATGCAGGCAGCACCTGGCTCAGAGTCAGAGCCCACCGCACAGTTCTGGCTGTGTCATTCTGCCTCACCCAGGTCACATGACTTTCTGAGTCCTTTCCTATGAGAGAAGGGAGAATCCTTATTTCTACTGCATTCATAGCTAAGTCACATGAGGAGGAGGAGAATTAGTATTTAAATCCAAAACTCCAAATCAGCAGAATCTTTCTACCATAACTCTTGGCATGATAAACAAGCCTGAATGGCTTTGCTTCTCCCGTGTATCATTTAGCCCACTTTACTCTTAGGGCAGACTGCTCTATGGCTTCTTCCGGATTTCTTCTCTCCTCTCTTACCTTAGCTTCCCTCCCACCCCTCAGCAGCTAGTTTCTCTCTGTTCCAAGCTCCCTAGAACACCCAGGGAAGTATCTCAAAGTATTCTAGGGACCAAATCCATGCCTTTTTGCAACTCACCTTGAGCTTTGGGCATTTCTGGTAGTTCCTGGTCTTTTTCAACAACTTTCTGTGACTTTTACTCCCTAACAGCTAGGAAAACCCTGGTTTTATTGTCCATGAGAGGACTTGGGGAGACCTGGATTTCTCAGAAGTTAGGACTCCATCAATTCAACAAACAACCACCCCAGAACCAGGAGAGTGGAATGCGGAAAGAAAATGAGGAAAATGAAGGAGGTTAACATTTCTGGGGAATAGAGATAACAGTGCACCATTTTTCATGTGTTAAAAGCTGGAGGTGAGCTTCTGCTCGATCAGGCTAATTATGAAGGATACCAGTTCGGCACAAAAGTTAGTCAACTGACTTTGGAAAATCACAGTTCCCAAAACTGTTGTTCAAGCACTGACTAACCAGCCAGTACAGCTTCCATTTTGGAAGAAATGTTTTACTGTGGATGAAGGGTTGCTTTTTTGTTTTAATTTATTGTGGCGCTCTGAAGAGCATTCCAGATTGAAGGACAATAACAGAGCTGACACAATGGCTGCACACCGTGTAATTCACAGGTGAAGATGCTCACTGGAAACTTCCCATTTTTCAGCTATAAGTGGCTTCAGGTGAATGCAATCCAGAACTTCCACATTGCAGCCCTCTAAAGAGTGTCTCCAGAGGAGGAGTCAGGAATGATCTCTGTCCTTGTGGTAATTGCCTCAAACATGAGGAGAGGGGTCTCTCCCTCGGATTGATGTCACCCACCACTTCTGCTATCCCGAGGGCACGGCTTTACCTTCAGAGCTCTGACTCCAGGGACTGAGGAACTTCTTAGTAGAGGGGAGACAGCCTGGTATTTTCACGAGGACTTTCTTAAATTCTAACGGTGATCAAAAATGAACAAAGTGCCCCAACACTCTGGCTCATCATACAAAACTGACCCCTGTCTCAGCTCACTCCTACCCCAGACTCATGGGCCCTGGATGATGGCACTCTATCTCCTAACATACAAACTCTTCTCCCCAAGAATCATCTGTACTTCTTTTGTTCCTTCTTTCAAGTTTCCAGCCCCATTGGCACACGCAGAACAACAGCTAACATGTGTGCTTTTTCTCCAACACTCTTTCTCACATGGCCAAGAGAACATTCCAACCCTGATGTCCACTTCATGCTTAGAGCCTGCCCACTCAAATCCCCATCTCTGGCTGGAAAGACCTTCAGCAGGATGGAGTCTTTGAATAAGGTTTCTCTGTAGGTATGATTTGTCCCTCACACAGGAGGGACAGAGCCATTTTAAGAGCCACTCTAAGATAGGAGTATTATTACCATACCCACTTTACAAATCAATACACTGAGGAACAAACAGATTAAATGATTTTTCCAAAGTCACGCAGCTCACAAAGGGTAGGGCTGGGGTTTGAATCTCTATAAATCTGCCTGCTAAACCCCGGTTATTCTCTGCTGGCTTCAGCAGTCTCAAGTCTCTAATGCACATCTTATATTTCATGAAAACAAACAGTCTGTCATAACAAACTCCAAACCTGCACTGGTATGTTTTGAAGCAGCCAACTTTTATTTATTAAGATCTCTGGGTAAACCTGTTTAGGCTCACTATTTATTATTGTGCTTCTTGCTCTGAAATGGGACTGACTGGCTGGGAACTTGAAAAATGGATGGAGAATGCTATCATTGCATTCTGCCTGGTTAAAACCCCTCCTTCCAGGCTGAAAGGCTACTGTTCGGTGTCAGTTGTTCCAGGCATTCATTCTGGAATTGCAGCGCAGACCATTAAGCTTGGGGATATTCTCAATTCTTTGTAATTTTGTAAGCTGTGGAGGTCCCACTGAGCACAGAAGGCTGAGAAGTAAATGTGTATTGTTAGTAGAATGCTTTGTGCTTAGAGAATCCCCATAGGGAAAAGCAAAGGGAGAGAGAATGCTAAACTTGATTTAGACCAGAAAGGAACTGTGACCCCTCCTACTTGCCTTTACCATACCTGTTAATGCCTCTTCTTTTCCAGAGCCACTGGCAGCTGTGTGCTAAACTCCCCAAGGCAATGTCTGGTTCTCCAAGACCTCCTGGGTAGTACCTGGGTCCCTTATACCTCACCAGGTCCTTCCAAGACCTCAGTTCAGCTGCCTGTTTCATGCTGACCCTTTGCTCCCCATTTTCACCTGCAGTACCTTCAGACTTGTCCTTTAATTTACCTTCTTTCTCCCTGTGGCTGGACTTTGTAGCAACAATTTGTAACAGGCTCACTATAGACAGGAAGCTGGACTTTGCCTTCTAGCCCTCAGTTCGCTACCACCAAGCTTGTCTCCCCGAATTTCTCTTTCCCCATTTGGACAGACTACCCTGTAGCTACCTGGCCATGAGGGCCACGATAGTGTGGCCATTCCTAGAGACTAGGGCTTCCAACAATTACAGTCCTCTTCAAATCATTCTATCAATGTGTTCATATGTGTATATGTGTGTGCATGTATAGGCATGTGTGCAAGTGGGAAAGGCAGAGAGAATGGAACCCTGACCAACTTTTCATTAACATTCCTTGATCCAAGCAAGTAATTCTAGACAGTGAAGCCAGGGTCCTCATGTGAATTGTGCATCCTCCATGTGTGATACTATAGACTAGTTTTCACCACCTTCTCACACCGAGAGAAGCTCCTTGGGAAGCTTTGTGGCTCCTACCCTCTGAAGTGCACAGGACGCTGGTGATGGAGAGGGAAAGGAGGATCGGGGCTGGAGGCCTGAGGGCCAGAATGGCCCTCACCAGGAAGTGCTTGTGGGTCAGAAAGAAACGTATCAGAAGCAATATGCCATCATCAGAAGAGATGATGGCATATTAGAAAATCACCAGTGTT
Organism: Lynx canadensis; assembly: GCF_007474595.2. Lineage (NCBI taxonomy): Eukaryota > Metazoa > Chordata > Mammalia > Carnivora > Felidae > Lynx > Lynx canadensis. The sequence goes on along the minus strand of NC_044313.2, from coordinate 45,153,352 downwards.
CAGGAATTTGTGAAAGTCAACATAGGACAGTGAGTGAAAAACCATTTTTAGAGTTGTTTGGCCACACTTTCTTACACTTGCAGGCTGACACGGGAAAAGAGGGAACACAACCTCTGAGATCCACTTCCTGCACACTCCTTGCCCCCTTAAGATTCATTTCGGCTCTTAAGGGTTGGTAGGTACAGTGACTGTAGTTCACATGGTTCACGTCCCCAGTTCCTAACTTTGGAGATAATCTCAGGACATACGATGATTTTCCTCAATACAGCATGAATATCACATTAAAAAGCAATGGACACGCCCAGGAAAAACAAGCTGAAATACCAAGTCAGCTGGAAAATTAGAATTTGTCTCTATTTAAATGTACACAAAATCCACTTTTTTTAATTCTCTTTTTAAGAGAACTCACACGTCCGACCATGGACAAATGTAAACAGGAGTTTCTGCGCCCCAGCTCTCTGCCAGGAGTTCTGACATCACCTTGCCCCTACGTCCTCGGTTCTCGACCCCACACACTCAGAGGCACAACTCAGCAACGTCTGTTATCCCTCTGGACCACACTGGCTTCCTTACCTCTTACATGTGCCCTGTGCCCTCCTCCTCAGAGACCTTGTGCTTTGTCTCCATCCACCTGTAGTGATCTTTCCTCCCTTCCTTGCTTCACTGACTCTGTTCACCTCTGCTCACTTCAAAACATACCCTCCTCCTAAGCGCTTGCACGTTTGTGATACTAACCAGAGACACAGTCTTGAGGTCAGATTTCGGGACTGCTACTCAGATGTATACAGTGTGAGCTACATTCTTTTCTCATGAAGATCTCACTGCAGCTGACTAAAAGTGGGGTTTGGAATATGATTAAAGTTGTCACAGTTCCTTTAAAGTTCAGAACATTCTCTTTTTTTTTATAAACTAAGTTAAAATCTCCTAATTCCTGTTGATAAACTAAGTTAAAATTTCCTAATTCCCTATTAGGTCCTTCTCTCCTCTCTGAAATGTATCCTCCCTCCCCCGCCCCTCCCCAAGAAGGTTTTTTGGGGATAAGATATGGTTTACGCATGCCCAGGGCACAGGCAGACCAAAAAGGTGATGTGTCCCCTGCTTCCCTCAAAGTAGGAGGACTCACTGCCCCCTTATCCTACCTGCTGACCAGGCCTCCTGTGCTAGGGCATACTCAGGTGAATCCAGGCCTCCCCAGGTTGTCCAATGTTATGTCACACCCCCTGCTGAGGACCACATACCTTGTTATTGTCTTTGGCCGTGATGCTCCCCTACACTCATGGCCTTTAGGTGCCTCCCTAGGCCTCTCTAGTCCACTGGTCAGTGGTATTATACCACTGAGCACTGGAGTCAAATTGGAGATGAAGCCATCAGCTGAGGCGTTCCCCGGCCAGAGGCAGGAAGGGGAGTCTGCACTCTAAGAGAAAGAAACACCAAACTTAGTTCTTTATGCAGGATAGTTGGTAACAGCATTTTCCAATGCCCGTGAAGGTGCAGGATCACAGGAATATCTTTAGACTGTCCAGATTCCCAGTCTAGTAGTGACAATGGTCTCCTAGATTTGCCGGCAGCAATAGCAGCATATTGGCACAATCCTGGACCCTGCTTTATCTAGTAGCTGTGGTCTGACTAACCAGCATCCAGAGAGCATTTCTGAGGGCTGACTTAAACAACACTGTACGAACAATTAAGGACAGATCGTTTGGGGTCTAGGGCTTATTATAGGAATATGGATCTGAGAACCAACGAAAGAAATCCTCACCATAGCACAGTCAATAACTCTAAATAACATTTACTAGGGGTGCCTGGATGGCTAAGTTAAGCATCTGACTTCAGCTCAGGTCATGATCTCACAGTCTGTGAGTTCAAGTCCCACGTCAGGCTCTGTGCTGACAGCTCAAAACTTGGAGCCTGCTTCGAATTCTCTCTCTCTCTCTCTCTCTCTCTCTCTCTCTCTCTATCTGCCCCTCCCCCACTCATGCTCTGTCTCTTTCTCTCTCTCAAAAATAAACATTAAAAATATTTTTAAAGTGACATTTACTACACATTCTTTCAGCAAACACTTTTTTGGCAGACACTCTCCTCTGGCTGTAGATTCAAAGCCAAGGGCCTGCCATTGAGGAGCTCACAGTGCAATGGAGGAGAGAGAAAGCAACTCAAATGTGATATAGTCACAGAGTGTTCTGGAGGAACTAGATTTTGGGGATGAGAACTGTCTACATAGGCTCTCCGGAGTTTTAATTACTATGCAGTGTTGTGTTTGATATTTTGATTCAGACAAACTTTTATTACGACACTTTCATGAAATAAAAATAAATTTGGGTTCAGGTAAAGATAGACTTTATTCCAAAGGATTATTGCAAGAGGAACTACTGCAATAGTGGGGAGGGCCTATTCATTAGGGAGAAAGAACACACCATGAGATCCACAAATGTCTCCAAGCTTAAGTAGGAAAGTGTTTTTCTTACCCAGGAAGGAGCAAAGGGGGACAGGAAGCACTGAGTGTGGGGAAGTGAGATGGGTGGATGGAGGTGGCAGGTGGCCTGGTCTGGCAGATGATCAGAGGGTTTTACCCTGAGAATCCACTCCTGGGAAGGGTGGTTAGGGAGCAACTGTATGCTGCCTAAGTTTGAGGGCAGATCAAACTCTAAGGGCATGGGGGAAGGAATGAAGTTTAAGTTTGTTCAAGTCACAATAGCAGGTATTCTGTCCATACTGGTCAATGGGTACAAACAATACAGATAACTAATCCCTACAGGACAAAGAATGAGAATCTGGAGTATGTGTGTCTGGCCTTGTGACAGGTAAACAAGAAGGATGCCTGTGAGTCTTGTCTAAGTCATAAGACAAAGGGTGTGTGTGTGTGTAGTAAACCATTTCCTAGAACACAAAAGAGAAGGGACATTTCCTAATCATCACTGTTCTCCAGAACTATAGAGCTCAGATAAAATTCAACTACTTTCTATGTGAGTTTGAGCCTCAGTTTCCTCATAGAGAAACTGGGGTGAAAATAGTTTCTATGTCATGGTGAGGACCTAGATGGAAACTTAGGTAAAAGAAGCTAGCATGGTACCAAGCACATTTTAAGAGTTCAATAATAGTAATCATTATTATTCAGACTATTTTTGTTATTATTACTGCATCCTGGGCTCTGTTGTTATTGAAGCAATTTTTATTATCTATTTTTAAATTGAATGCAAATCATCAGAGTCTTCAGCAAAGCATTTAGCAAATAAGTATGTGATTAATTTTTTTTTTATTTTTTTTTTCAACGTTTATTTATTTTTGGGACAGAGAGAGACAGAGCATGAACGGGGGAAGGGCAGAGAGAGAGGGAGACACAGAATCGGAAACAAGCTCCAGGCTCTGAGCCATCAGCCCAGAGCCCGACACGGGGCTCGAACTCCCGGACCGCGAGATCGTGACCTGGCTGAAGTCGGACGCTTAACCGACTGTATGTGATTAATTTTAACATGACCCCTTTATTATCCAGGAGGGAGCCAATGGCACTGGAAGCATTTGACCAAAAAAGGACATAATAGTGAGATCTTATTAAACTGAATTCTAAGTATGATTTCATTCAACTCCTTCCCTGGAACCCATGCAAAGTGCTGTTTGCAATCTAAATGAAACCAGGCCCTGGGGTGTAGAGGCTGGAGGTTTCTTTGCTGGCCTACTAACGAGAGGTCAACTCTCTGAGGGTTACTCCTCTGGGTGTCAATGTGTACTCAGACTCATGCTGATGTGGCCACAGCAGCTCTTTCCATGAACATTCAGAATTTTCCAGGTCTTTCCGACACAGGGGAACGGCGCTTCCCCTAACATCTTCTTATTGGTTTAGAAAGGGTTCTTTAAAGACTTTACACAGGAGCCTTAAATATTTCATGGGCTCATCTGCCTGTTTAATTATGTCTACATGCAAAAAAGCCTTCCTGGCTGGGCATACATTTTGCAATACTGTTATATAAATATTTAAACAGCTGGGCTTCTTTACATCCTCAAGAAAAGTACCAGTCTTTGCTTGGGAAGAGAGGCTCCAAGGGAAGAAGCTGTGGAATTGTACACACACGTAGATCTCCACATAGAAGTCGGGTGACTAATTTTGTTTTTTAAAGCTAATTGAACAAAAAAAAAATGTTTGCCCTTTTTCGCCTTGACTATTTGCCAGGGTAGATTATTAATATGCTATAGTGGGGCTTTGGAGCAAGAGGCACAAATGAGAGCCCTGATTTTAGTGTTTGCCACGGAGACAAAACTATGCAAATCATTTAACCGAAGTCTTATTTTCCTCATTCAAAAAATGGAAGGAATAATGGCAGTCACTGTGGAAAACAGTATGGGTGTTCCTTAAAAAATTAAACAGAGGGGCACCTGGGAGACTCAGGCAGTTAAGTGTCTGACTCTTGATTTCGGCTCAGGTCATGATTTTACAGTTCATGAGATGGAGCCCCACATCAGGATCTGCACTGGCAGGGCAAACTTGTTTGGTATTCTCTCTCTTCCCCTCCCCCATTCACACTCCCTCTGTCTCTCTCCCCCCACTCACTCACTCTCTCTCTCTCGCTTTCTCTCTCAAAATAAACATAAAAAATATTAAACAGAGAATTACCATATGATCCAGTAATTCTACCTGCGACTATATACATAAAACAACTGAAAACGAGGACTCATATTTATACACCCATGTTCACAGCAGCATGGATAACTAAAATATGGAAGAAACCATGATGTCCATCAACAGATGGAAAAATAAAATGTGGTGTGTAGATGCACACAGAGACATGGACACACATATACCAAATGGAATATTATTCAGCCTTAAAAAGGGAGGAGGTGCTGACATATGCCACAACATGATCAGCACTGAAGACACTGTAAAAAGATGTTTCAAAATGGAGCAAGCAAGCCTAGCTAAGAGAGTCTTTTTAGAATAGGGTTAGGAGGCCATAGGGCAGAGGAATGTACACATGAGAAACCATGAATTTTTTTTAAAACCTTTCAGCCAGCTGCAAGCCCTCAGCCTGAGACTTCACTTCCTCCTCATCATGACACCTGAATCTTCCACATTTTTTTTAATTTACTGGTAAATTGGCTTACAGACAACCCCCAGTGCTCATCCCAACAAGTGCCCTTCTCAATGCCCATCATCCACTTTCCCCTCTCCTCCACCCTTCCCCCATCCACCCTCAGTTTTCTCTCTGTATTTAAGAGTCTCTTGTGGTTTACCTCCCTCCCTGTTTATAACTATTTTCCTCCTTCCCTTCCCCCATGAGCTTCTGTTAAGATTCTCAAGATCCACATGAGTGAAAACATCTATCTGTCCTTCTCTGACTTACTTCACTCAGCATAATACCTTCCGGTTCCATCCACGTTGCTGCAAATGGCATTTTTCACTTTGAAAGAGGTCAGTGCATCTAAACAAGTTTCAATCCTTTGTGTATTACCTCAACCAATCATAATTAACCTAGCTTCAATCAATCCCTGTTCATGAGAACTACACCCATAGTGACTTGCCTATATAACTCTGCCCTCTATTTGTCTTCCTCAGAACACAATTCAGGTTTCTACCTGAATCTGTGTCTCCCAAGTTGCAATTCTAATTGCCCAAATAAATGCCTACTTGCTTTAATTTTCAGTTCTTTCTTGTTCGACAACATTATACCAAGTGAAACAAGCCAGACCCCAAAGGACTAATATTGTATTATTCCACTTGTATGAGATAACTCGAGTAGTAAAATTCTTAGAGACAGAGGTAGAATTATGGTTGCCAAGGGCTGGGAGGGAGGGGGAGTTTCAGCTTGGGAAAGATGAAAAACTTCTCGAGGTAGATAGTACTGATGGCTGTACGTCAACATGAGTGTAATTAGTGCCACTGAACTGTGCACTTAAAAATGGTTAAAAGTAGTAAATTTTGTTATGTGTATTTCACCACAATAAAACAATGGGAGCAACAACTGCATTTTCCTTAAGGAAGCTTTTCGAGTGCTAAATAAATCACATACATTAATATGTGAAATCCTTTGTGTAGTAGATGGCACTTAGAAGTTACCCGGAAGATAAGAATGCCTTTGTCATCCTGGATTTAGGATTACACAGGTGAGGGCTTTGGAGCTTCATACATTGCTTGTGCCTGGGAGGGCCAGTTAGGAACCCCCATCACAGGTGAACAGTGATGGTTCCAACATGGTCATCTTCACGATCTCAAAAGGAAGGCTTTTCATATATATCGCAGGTAAAGCAAATAGAATTTTAAAAAACTAACCTTTTCCATGTGCGCATATATTTTTAATTAAACTTTTAAGATGACTGTGGATTCACATACAGTTTTCAGAAATAATGCAGAGAGAGCTCATGCACTTTTTTATCCAGTTTTCCCCAGTGGTAGCATCTTGCAAAATTTTAGTACACTCTCATTACTAGGATATTGCCATTGAGATCCACAAAATCCAGAACACTTCCATCCCCACAAGGATCCCTTTTATTGCCCTTTTACAGCCACACCAACTCCATCTCACTCCTCCCCCCGCCCCCCATCACACAATCATCCCTAACTACTGGCAATCACAAACCTGTTTTCCATTTTTATAATTTTGTCATTTTAAGAATATTATATAAATGGAATCACACAGTATGTAACCTTTGAAATTGGCTCTTTTTGCTCAGCATAATCCCTCAAAATTTATCCAGGTTGACAGTGATGTTTTTAAAACAAAAGCCTAACTGACTAAAGCAATGGAGGTCCTGATAAGAGATTTAATTCTCTCCCAAGGGTCATACAAAGGAACCTTAAGGAAGGCACCAGTGCTAGAGGCAGGAGTAACAATAAAGGAGCCAACAAGGATGTTGACACATTGGGAAGATCAACAGTGGGGATTCGTGGCCACTCCTAAAACTGAAGCAGAGAAAGAAAAAATCCCATTACAGATCCCAGTAAGAGGGGCAGCAGTGGAAGAGGAGGAATGTGTGGAAGAAGGGATCAGGAAGAGATATGGCTACTGCAGAGCGCAGGTGGAAAGACATGCCCCCACATTCCCACTTAACATTACACGGAGCCCAGCAGGAAGCCAGTGAGCCAGTAATCTCAGGAAAAACAGCCTCTAAAAGCCAGCTTTGTTGTGCTTAGATAAGGCAAAAAAAAAAAAAAAAAAAAAAAAAAAAAAAAAAAAAAAAAGGTCACAGATGGATTTGGGACCAAACAATAAATAACCAGCCCAACAAATAGTGATAAAGTTGTTTCCACTCAGTATTTCTTGAATGTTGACTACTGCAAAGGTCTGTTTTTAGCATTGGAGGAGCATAGTAAACAAAAACAATGAAGTCTTTGTCCTTAATTTCAAGTAGGAAAAGAGAACCAGTATTTTGCTGAAGTGATGCTTTCGAGTAGGGAAAAGTTGATGGAAGCTAATTTGTAAGACACATGAGCAACCCATCCATGATACCAGCTGGGGATAACAGAATAAATGGGCCCAGATAACTATAGGTTTTTAGACACACAACCAGAGTATATAGAAATTCTCTTCTGTTAGTTTCTATTTTCTCAGTGAGAAATGAAGCAAGCTGAGAGGGAGGATAATTAAGGAGGAGTCTGAGATGTGGAGGAAGAAATCGAACACGTCATCTAGGACAGCTGGAGAATAAATGGACAAGATCACAGGTATCTTTCAAAAATTTAGCCCAGGCTATATCCCAGACCAGTTAAATCGCAATTGTTGGGAGTGGGACACAGGCATGAGTATTTTTTTTGAAGCTTCACAGTTGATGTCAATGTGCAGATAAATTTGGTGAGCACTGGACCAAGGAAATGGGGCATGACTGCTGGATAGCACTGAGGTTAGAGATCATGGTATTAACATGACCAATCAGCATGGTCATTTCCCCCACCAGCTTCAGCAGCCTACGTGTACATATGAAATGAGTTATAGGTTATATTGAACCAAGGTTGGGTTTAGCCAGATGAATACAATGGAGGGAAGAAAGACAAGGGGACTGAGGTGTAGGAGAAAAGGTAATTAGTATGCTGGATCCTGGGCTCTCAGCTGAGTAAGGAAGGACTTGAGGACTCAATGGTTATAACCATGAAAAGTCAATAAAATAAGACTGTAGGCTGCTCTGTGGTCAAATTTTGGGAGGTCACTATAGGAGTGAGCTGGAAAAGTGGAAGGTAGCCACCAGATTACAGTAAATTTAGAGCTGAGATAGCAAAGAGGGTGCAGTTACTGGTAATACTAAATTCTACAGGATCACCATGGGCATGAGTGACTGATAAAAGCTAAAAGAATATCAGGGAGATGAGGTTAGAGAACTGGAGTCCAATGTGCTATTGAGGTCCCGTGTGTGGGTGGTACAGTCACCAAATAATATGTCACAGATGGTGTTAGAAAGAATGACATTAAGACAGATACAAAAATTATAGTGGCACCTGGGTGGAATGGTCAGTTAAGTGTCTGACTCTTGGTTTTGGCTCAGGTCATGATCTCACAGTTTGTGGGATAGAGCCCACCACCCCCCGCCCCCTGTGGGCTCTACACTAACAGGGTAGAGCCCACTTTGGATTCTCCCTCTCCCTCTATCTGCCCCTCCCCCTGCTAGTGTGAGCACTCTCTCAAAATAAACATTTTTTAAAAAGATACATAAATTATAAAATATTTAAATGTAGTATGCATTAAAGCAAATCTGAAATGGGGGAAAAACAGACTTTGGGGGCAGATCCTGGCTTCCCCATTTCTCTATATGCAATACTGTGTTGATGACTTCACCTCTCTCTGACCCACTTCATTCATCGATCAACGTAAACTATGATAGTATCTTCTCAATAGTTTTGTTATGAGAAGTTAACCGATGCAGAAACTATAACATGCTTAGAACACTGCCTGGCATTACCACACTTCTCAGTGATCCCTGACATTTCTTAATATGAAGTGTTCACAATCCCGTGACTTACTCTATTGGAGCAGCTCTCAGCTGCTTGAGCATGCATCAGAATCATCCTGAGGGCTGGCAAACATATTGGGCCCCAACCCCAAAGTTTCTATGGAAGGTAGGGCCTGGCAAATTGCCTTTCTCGAAGTTCCCAGGTGAGGCTGATTCTGGCCAGGAGCACCACACACATCGAGAACAACAGCTGGGGATGGGGGCCAGAATCTGTGTTTTTACAAACCTCCTCCCCGAGGGGATACTTGGCATGAACAAGAGTTAAGAGAACTACTCTAACACTTAGTAAAACATACACACCCACACCCCCCCTCCCCCCACCACACACACACACCCCTCCCCCCCACACACACACAAGGTCCTCTGGTCTGGTCCACCTTAGCATATCTGTAAGTCCTCAGGCCATGGTTGCATCAAAACTCTTCTTTTGCTCCAGTAAAAATTGATTCATCTATTTCTCCTCAGGATCTTCCTTGCTTAGTTGCCTAAATAATTTTCCACATGGCTTGGTAAAAATTGAAAAAGAATGTTTCTCACCAAATGGGTTGAAATGATATCTGACTTTTGAAGGAAACATACTCTTACCTGCAATCATCTTTCTAGTGCTAGAAATGGTAAGATCAATCATCAAAGGCTTTCCCATGGTGTAAACTGTTTAAAAGGCTTTTCGTGATCAGAAAAACTGTCTAAAACTTGAAAATAAGGTGGGCCTCACATCCTTCTAATATCATATAGGGGCAAAGATTCAAGGATTATTTAGGAGAATATACTTAGTTCATCTCATTGTTTAAGACTAATTAACATATTTTCAGTAATGCAAATAATTTCTATCAAACAGATTACCCCCACAAATTTACAGTCTGTTAGACATCAAACAGTTTATACTAACTTAGCAATGGTGTCTTAACATTTCTTTGTTAAATTGCCTATTAACACTCTTGCTTCTTAAATACTCTTTGAACCAGTCACATTTACTGATCCCCTCATTAATTAAGGAGTTAAAATCTTTGACATAGGCTCATTTTATATTTGCCTCAGAGTCATGATTTTGCATTCTTGAAAATTAACACTGTTCACTGAAGAACTCATTTGAAATAATCTCGCAGAGGACTGGGCTTGAAGCTTGGTGAAAATGATCACTCTGTTGCATAAATCCATGACTTGTAATTAGTTCAAAGATACACTGCAACAAAGGATATCAAAATGTGTCAGGATGGGAAAGCTAAAGAGCCATGTTTCGTTGATCATTCCAGTTTCCTCATGGGAGAAGTACTATGGTGATGGCTCTTCAGGTATTCTACCTTTTCAGGATACAGTCCTGCCAGAACACAAGAACCCTTGACCATGCTACCTTGAAACACTTTTACAAAGCTCTGCTACCTGGAACTATTATGTAGTTCCGGTATAGTTTCTGACTATGTCACTCACAACATCTCACTGTCCTATCCGTAAGTTCTATCTAATAACCATGTATGACACATGTGTGGTCATGTTATAACCATGTTATGCCCAGTCAGGGCATAAACTAGAAACTCCTACATTACAAGGCAGAGAGGAACCGAGCACAGCAGGTCTGACCACATCTTATTTACTCAATCTTCTCTTAATTGAATCCAAGTTTCCCAGAAGGAATGAGCATTTTTCAAAAATATGAAATTATTTTTCCACAATGATGTTCACTAAAACCTCATTTTCTGAAATGCAAATTAGCTAAGAGTTCAGAAGAGGAGAAAAAGCAGCCCCAAGAAAACGTGAGGGAATAAAATACATGGAAATGCAGAAAAAGTACAGAACTAAGTGAGTTAATGAGTAAATTCTAAATACAGTTGCTTAAGAAGTCCTAAAAATAGAAAAACTAATAAGATGTCAACATTAGAAAAGAAGTATCATAATGGTTAAGATGATTAAGTTGTAGTGAATCACTACCACGATTTTGTAATAAAAAATGTCACTGAAAGACATTTTCTATAAAATAGATCAAGTACTAAAATAACAGAAAAGCTAACCCTAAAATTAACACGGTAAGAAGTAGAGAGCTTAAACAGAACAAAAGAGGAAACAAAATTGTTAAAGACTACCCACAGCAATGAAGGTCACAGTCTGAGAGGGGTTTCCAAATTATTCTTTAAAGATTTCATATTATCAGGTATTCCAAGGCATGGATAGAGAGGAAAGTTATCCAAGATAACTCTATAAGGTAATGAACACCAAAATCCTGAAAATTGATAAAGTTTTCACAAAACAAGGTATGAACTGAACACAGCTAGCTATAAATATGAAAATCTAAACAAACTACTGGAAATGGACAGTAATAAATCAAATTGAGAATTCAAGCTTGATGTAATATGAAAAAAATCACATATATCACATGGCACATACCAGTAGTTTAAAGAAAACAGATATCAATTTTATAGGTATAGAACATAAACTTGGTTATTTACAAACTCATACCAATAAATATTTCTTTAAAAGACAGATTCTTCAGGGTACCTGGGTGACTCAGTCAATTAAGTACCTGGCTCTTGATTTTGGCTCAGGTCATGATCTCACGGTTCGCGAGATTGAGCCCCACACTTCAGGCTCTGGGCTGACAGCGTGGAGCCTACTGGGGATGATCTGTCGTCCTCTCTTTCTCCCCCTCCCCAGTCGCACATGCCCTCTCTCTCTCTCAAAAAAAATCTTTAAAAAATAGGATTCTCGGGGCGCCTGGGTGGCGCAGTCGGTTAAGCGTCCGACTTCAGCCAGGTCACGATCTCGCGGTCTGTGAGTTTGAGCACCGCGTCAGGCTCTGGGCTGATGGCTCAGAGCCTGAAGCCTGCTTCCGATTCTGTGTCTCCCTCTCTCTCTGCCCCTCCCCCGTTCATGCTCTGTCTCTCTCTGTCCCAAAAATAAACATTGAAAAAAAAAATTAAAAAAAAAAAATAAAAAATAGGATTCTTCCTTTCCAAGTTATTTTTTTTGAAAATGGAAGTATCTTTATTTTATGAATAAAAACATAGAAACATTGTTTGTATGAAACATTATACTGAAAGAGATGTGCAAGTGGAGTAGGTCCACAGCTTATGGGTTTTCTCGTTGGTGTCTGACTCTCTACAAGTGGGGATACCTATTCATCAGCTCCTCATGTCAAGTGGTTTAATTACCAGGGAAAAACCAGGCAGTTACAGATAGAAGCTCATGGAAGAGACTGTGGAACTAAGAAAAGCCCCCAAGGATAAGCAGAGGCTGAAAGGAGAAAGGTAAGCTCTTTTTTTAATGATACTATTTTGCCACAGCAAGAAAATAAATGAACAGAGGCGACTGGCCTCTTCGTCTATTGAGGATCTTGTCAGAAGAATAAACAGTAGTGACTGGCAAGGCCAAGTCCAAGTTACCCAAACTGCTAGTAGACTTCCTCCTAAGGAAAATTACACCACCTTCTCCACGGAAGGCATAAACTAGACTGGTCTGATTCCAAAATGGGGTGTGGGTGTGGGTGTGGGTGTGGGTGTGGGTGTGGGTGTGGGTGTGGTGGTGGTGGTGTTGGCAGGGTCTGGTATTATTCCATTTACATTCGCTCAGGCACTTCTCAAGCCTGTAGAGGATGCTCTGACAGCATTCTCTGTTCTAGGATATCTCCTCAAGCTCACATCAAAGAACAAATAACCTGGACTCCAGGAAATACTACAGGTGATGGCTAAGATTCTGACCTGGTTATCAAGTATGTGTCAATGGATCCTTTCTCAGATCTACTTATATTTCCTTAGACATCACCATGAAAGTGGGATTATGGTCTTACTTAGGTATTTTTAAATGCTGGTTGCAACAAAACCACTGATCTCCCATTAGGAACTGTTAAGCAGTGTCCTTTTTAAGTCTCCTGTATCTAATAATAATTTTTAAAAATTTATTGCAAATACATACCCAGTAATTTCCACATTCATGATGGTCCAAACAAACTAACTGAAATAGGTTTGAAAACAAAAGTAAGGGCACCTGGGTGGCTCAGTTGTTTAAGTGTTCAACTTCGGCTCAGGTCATGATTTCACGGCTCCTGGGTTTCGAGCCCTGCATCGGGCTCTGTGCTGACAGCTCAGAGCCTGGAGCCTACTTCAGATTCTGTGTCTCCCTCTCTCTCTGCTCCTCCCCCGCTCGTGCTTTATCTCTGTCTCTCAAAAATAACCGTTAAAAAATTTTTTTTTAAAAAAAGCTCTTCATTAGTGAGCTCCACGGACCTACGGAATGTTTAAGTCATAGGAAATACTGCCACTGAGACCAATGAACAAACTCAGGTTGTATTAGATATAAAACAACCTAGAGTATTTCCTAGCCAATTAACAAACTAATATCCAGAAGGAAGCTGGGTGGATGTCTAATATCACAGCTGACTATCAAGATCAAATCCAGTGAGTTGTCAGCTATGAGCTCATTACCCAATAATGTTGAAGAGAAGACTTTAAGAATGACATCAATTTTCAAGCAGAAGGAATATATGAACAAACTGTATGTTTTGTCCACAGATGCACAATTATGCATATTAGTAAAACCTTGTATCTAAGAAAGATATTAAAGTTGCTCTGATAATTACAGACATCATTCAAGTTGCTGAGAAAATAGATGAAATTGAAGAGCATAAAAGAGCAGACAAAATTGAAGCCCTTCAATCCATGAGAACAAGTTTGTATTAAGGACTACGTAAGACAGATTGAAAGCATTTTTCTACAGAGGGAGAAGGCAGTCAGAACAACATGGCTACAAACTAAGATTTTTGTAACCAAGGCATGAAGTCTTCAATATAAAATTGTCCAACTAAGATTTAATTAATTTGAAAAAAAATGGAATAAAAAAGGTAGCTTATAAGGAAAAAACTACAGAAGTTTAAAAATAGAAAATAAAAGCACTAACTTTATCTCATCTGCACTTCAAAAGAGCAATTTTGTTTCATTTACATAGTATATTTCCGAGATGTTTACGTTTCATTTACATTATATATATTTACATCTTTGTACACAATATACATCCCTTGTATAATACGGTAATTCTATTTTTTAGTTATTTTTACACAAAATGGGCAAATATCATACATACTAATATTACTGTATATACTTTAAAAATATATCATGGAGGGACACCTGGTTGGTTCAATCTGTGAAACAGTTGATTGTCCAACTCTTGGTTTTGGTTCAGGTCATGATTCCAGGGTCGTGGGACCAAGCCCCATATCAGGCTCTGCAATGAGCGTGGAGCCTGCTTAAGATTCTCCCTCGCTATCTCTCTCCCGCCCCCCCCCCCACTTGTGCTCTACCCAAAATAAAAAAAAAAAAAAACAGTAATAAAAACATATTACAGACTGGTGCACCTGGGCAGCTCAGTCAGTTGAGCATCCAACTTCAGCTCAGGTCATGATCTCACGGCTCGTGAATTCAAGCCCAGCAATGGTCTCTGTGCTGACAGCCTGGAGCCTGGAGCCTACTTCAGAGTCTGTGTCTCCCTCTCTCCCTGCCCCTCCTCCACTTAAAATATAAACAAACACTTAAAAATTTAAAAAACAAAACAAAACACCTTATCATGGACCTCTGCTGGTAGCAATATGGAATAATACACTTTTCCCTATTCCTCTCACTAAAAACAACTAAAATCCCTGAACATTATATATAAAACAAGACAAACACTCTAAAAATGGAAATGAGAATGTAGACTGCCTAGGGACCTCAGGACACAAAGAACAGCAAGGTGGTTTTTTCTCATTTGTTTTGCTTGTTTGGCTTGGTTTTTGGTTTGGGGGAAGTTTTGTTTTTATTATTTGTTTTGCTTCATGTAGCCTACACTTGGAGCTAAAGAAGCCAGGCAACCTGTAGACCCCAACAAAAACCTACTCTCTTTAGTTAATGATCAAGAAAGGAACAGCAGAACAAGATGAAAACCTTTTAACCAATAACTGCTCTACTCTGGCGGCCATACACCACAGAAAAACCTGTAGCCCTACTCCTACTTTCGGCAGCAAAAGCTGAGCTTAGACATCACTCTTGCAAGGCTGCAATGAAGCACCTCAACACCACCTCTACACGTGTTAATTTGACAGAAAAATGGACCAATTCCTTGAAAAACATAAGCTACCACAACTTACCTTATATTAAACAGATTATTTTAATAGCTCTATGACCATTCAGGAAATCAAATTTGTCATTAGACATCTCCCAAAAATGAGGGGCACCTGGGTGACTCAGTCGATTAAGTGTCCAACTCATGATTTCAGCTCAGGTCATGATATCACAGTTCGTGGGATCAACCCCACATCAGGCTCCATGCTATCAGTGTGGAGCCTGCTTGGGGTTCTCTATGCCCCTCCACTGCCCACTCCCTCTCTCTCTCTCAAAATAAATAAATAAACTTTAAAAAAAATCTCCCAAAAAAGAAATCTCCAGGATCAACTGGTTTTATTGAAAACTTCTATCAAATGTTTAAAGAATAATTAATACCACTTCTAGACACTTTGTTCCATAATCAAAAGGAGAGAATACTTCCCAATTCATTTTATGAGGTTAGTATTACTTTGATATCAAAACACACAAGGACAGTTCAAGAGAAAACTTAAACTCACAACTCATGAATATACATAAAAAAAAAAAATCCTTAAGAAAGTATTAGCAAATCCGATTCAGCAATATACAGAAGGACCAAGCAGTGTTCTTCCAAGGATGCAAAGTTGGTTCAATTATTCAAATCTCAATCAATTTAATCCCCACTAATAGACTAAAGAGGAAAAAATATCACATGATAGTATCAATCAATGCAGAAAAGCCATCTGATAATACCTGCTCCTGATAAAATCTCTCAGAAAAATAAGAATTTGAGATAATTTCCTCCACTTCATAAAGACCATCTTAAAAAAAACAAAACTGGGGCGCCTGGGTGGCGCAGTCGGTTAAGCGTCCGACTTCAGCCAGGTCACGATCTCGCGGTCCGGGAGTTCGAGCCCCGCGTCAGGCTCTGGGCTGATGGCTCAGAGCCTGGAGCCTGTTTCCGATTCTGTGTCTCCCTCTCTCTCTGCCCCTCGCCCGTTCATGCTCTGTCTCTCTCTGTCCCAAAAATAAATAAACGTTGAAAAAAAAAAAATTTAAAAAAAAAAAAAACAAAAAAACAAAACTAAAACTAACATTATATCTAATGTTGACAGACGGAATGCTTACCCCCTAAGACTGGGAAAAAGGCAAGGATACCTACTCTCACCATACTTGTTCAATTTAGTGCTTAAATTTCTAGCCAGTGCAATAGAACAAGAAAAGGAAATGAAGGGCACACAAGTTGGAAATGAAGAACTTTTTAATTAGCAGATGACATGACTAGCTACATACAAAATCCCCAGGGATCTACAAAAAACTTCTATAAATAATAAGTGATTTCACTAAGATCCCAAGATACAGATACCTATACAAAATCAACAGTATACAGAAATACTAACACTGAACATGTGGACATTGAAATTTACAAATTATAATGCCATTTAAAATCCCCAAAAAATATGAAATACTTAGATGCAAGTCTAACAAAACACCTTCAGGACTTGTGTGCTGAAAACTACAAAACACTGATGAAAACATCATCAAATGTTTACATAAAGAGAGATCCATGCTGTATTCATGGGCTGGAAGACTTCGCATATTAAAGATGTCAATTCTCCCTCAAACTGATATACAGATTTGGTACAACTCTATAAAATTACCAATAAATTTTGTTTTCTACACACACGTTAAAATAATTTTGAAAACAATAAAATGAAGGGGCCCAGTCTACACAATTTCAAGACTTATTTTAGAACTATAGGAGTAACATCGTGTGGTATTCTCGGAGGCACACATAGATCAGTAGAAAAGAACAGAGAACCCAGAAATATTCCTACACAAAGAGGTCTGTTTTTGAAAAAAGCACAAAAGCAATTTGAAGGAGAAAATGTGAACTTTTTAACACATGGTGCTGGACTGAGTGGACAAACATAGGCAAAACAGGTCACCTTAAATCTCATACCTTATAAAAGTTAACTCAAAATGAAGCATAGATTTATATTGAAACCTAAAACTCTAAGACTTAGGAAAGGGGCACCTAGGTAGCTCAATCGGTTAGGTGTCCAAATTTGGCTCAGCTCGTGATCTCACAGTAAGGTTCATGAGTTCGAGCCGCATGTCGGGCTGTATGCTGATACCTTGGAGCCTGGAGCCTGCTGCAGACTCTGTCTCCCTGTCTCTGCTGCTCCCCTGCTTGTTCTCCCTCCCTCTCTCTCAAAAGTAAACATTTTTAAAAAAAATTTAAGACTGTTAGGAAGAAAAGGAGAAAACTCTGGGATCTAAGATGATGCAAAAATTCTTTTACTTGAAACCAAAAGCACGACCCGTAAAAGTAAAGTTGCGCTTCATCATAATTAAAAACTTTTAATCTATAAAAGACCCTATTAGTACAATGAAAAGGTAAACTAAAGGGTGGGGGGAAATATTTGCAACCCATATAATCAACAAAGGATGTGTATCTAGAATATATAAAGAACTCTCAAAACTGTACAGTAAATACAAAACCAAACCAAAAATACAATGACACAATTAGGGCAAAGGATATGAAGACACATTACACTGAGAAAGAGAATAAGCACATGAAAAGATATTCAACATCACTAATCATTAAAGAAACGAAAATGAAAACCAAATTGAGATATCACTATATACACCTCTCAGAACAGCTAAAGTTAAAAAAAAAAAAAATAGTGACAACACCAAACGCAGGCAAGGATAGGGTTGTAATAAAACACGGTACAGCCACTCTCGAAAACAGTTTGGCAGTTACTTATAAAATTAAACATGCAACAACCATGCAGCCCAGCAAGCGCCCTCCTCGGCATTTATCTTACAAATATGAAAACTTGTGGTCACACAAAAACCGGTACCTGAATGTTTATAGTAGCTTTATTTTTAATAGCCCAAGATTAGAAATGCCCCAGATGTCCTACAACAGTTGAATGGTTAAACTAAAGGTAGTATATCCATCCACAAAATACTTACCCAGCAATAAAAATGAAAGATTTAAACATGTAATTGCCTGGAGGAATCACCAAAAAATTATGCTAAGTGAAAAAAAAATTCCAAAACATTACATATTTTATGAAGAGATATACATGTACGAATTGGATGGAGATATACATATATGAATATCAACTTGAAGTCACAAAATTACAGAAATGGGGAACAGTTTAGTGATTGCCAGGAGTTAAAAATGGGGTGGGAGTGAGAAGGGACAAAGGTGGCCATAAAAGGGCAATACGATGGATACTTGTGATGATGGAAATGCTCTGAATACTGACTGTATCAATTTCAACATCCTGGTTGCAATATACTGCACTACTTTTACAAGATGTTTTCATTGCTGGAAACTAGGTAAAGGGTACAAATGATCCACTGATATTATCCTATAACTGTATATGAATCTAAAATTATTTTAAAATAAGTGTAATTTAAAAGGGGTACCTGGGTGGCTCGGTTGGTTAAGTGTCCAACTTCGGCTCAGATCATGCATGATCTCACAGTTCATGAGTTCGAGCCTGCTTCGGATTCTGTGTCTCCCTCTCTCTCTGCCCCTCACCCACTTGCATGCGTGCTCATTCTCTCTCTCAAAAATAAATAAATATTAAAAAGATAAAATCTTCAAAAAAAAAAAAAACTCAATTAGGGGCACATGGGTGGCTCAGACAGTTGAGCATCTGACTTCAGCTGAGGTCATGAGCTCACGGTACAGTTCATGAGTTCAAGCCCTGCATCAGGCTCTGTGCTGACAGCTCAGAGCCTGGAGCCTATTTCTGTTTCTGTGTCTCTTTCTCCCTCTGCTCCTCCCCTGCTTGCTTGCTGTGTCTCAAAAATAAACATTAAAAAATTTAAAAAGAAAACTCTTATTAAAAAACTCAATAGGCAGAAAGTCATGATCAAGAGGTGAATTGTAATACTAAGTCTTCCATACATGTCTGGGACCCAGTGATGGGAGCTCCCTCTCATATCATCTCTCTCATCTCTTGCAGAGAGACATTCATAACTGGGTCATGTAACAACTACGACAATATGTTGTTTCCCAGGTTTTCCTAATATCTTTTTTTCCCTTTTGTATTCATTTCATAAATTTATAAAACATTGCATTTTCTCTTTCCATTTACTCTTACAGCCCAGGGCTGACTAGAAGAATGTGAATTCTCTCTTGGTTCACAGACACCGATATTTCCTGCCAGCTGGCTCCACAAATATTTCTCTGTATTTCTCTATCTCTAGTGGCCTGCAAGCTCTCAGGAACCCAAAAAGAAATATTATGATAGTTTCTAAGAACTGTTTCCCAAAAACATTCCTCAGTGTTTGGTTGTTGTTGTTTTTTTTCTTTGTTTGTTTTGTAATTCTCTAACATTTAGTTTAATAAGTAAAAACACCAAAAGAAGTATTTTTTTTCCAAAAAAATTATTTCCTATGATTTATTTTCTTGATGCAATTAGAGTTAACTGTTAAGAATCTGGAATGAGTATTATACCCAAACCCTGAGATCTCCTCCACAAAAATCTTGGGGAAGATACCCACAAACAGTAATAGCCAATGAGAAACAAAGCACTACTTTATTCATCATTGAAAAAACACTTTGTGCGTTAACGCAATGCTCTGTTATATTAGATATTTGGTAAAATATGGCAGAGGCCACAGTCTTCAGCCATATTTGTTTCTTCCCAGCTAGGCCTTCAGAAAGAATGTGACCTTACACATCCATTTACCAGAGATAGAGAAGCCATACCTGAGAAGTTAGGATGGCAAGTACCCACTTTGAAGAGGCAATGAAATGAGCTGGATACAGAGACATCAAAATTTCGTCTAAAGTCATCATTGACTTGTTCTCTTAGCTGTTTAATTTTTTCAATACCAAATTATCTTCCCTCCTCTTTATGTAAAAGTAATTAAATGAACAAATTGGGGCTATTAATATATTCCCCCCCCCAAGAAAATGGAGGTAATGCCTGTTGGTACTTGACCCAATTATCAGTTTACACTTGATAGAATTTTTTCCCAAATTATAATCCTATGTAAAAATACTGTGTAAAACTTTTACAGAACATTTTCAGCACCACGTAAGACAAAAATGTCCACTTTGACCACTACTCTTCAACATTGTATAGGAAAGGCATAAAATGTATCAGAATTAGAAAGAAATAGTTTTCAACACTTTTCAATATTATTGTATTTAATTCTGAATAATTAAAACAATCACCACGGTTCAAAATTCAGGTATAAAACACTATATAGTGAAACATCGCTTTCCTGTTCCTATCTCTATTCTCAGTTCCTTTCCCTGGAGGAATTTATATTAATAGGTTCTTTTGTATCTTTCCAGATATAATTTACATACACATATACAGGAACAAAAGATTAATGATTAACTTTATATCTGAGCAACAATAAGTTTCCTCTCTGTAGCCAATTTCAATTCAAAGGGAGCTGGTGCTTAGCATTATTCTAAGGAGGATATTTCAAGTAATACTAGGTCTCAGCTGGGAGAAGTGATTTATCTGATTAACAATATCTGCTATGGGCAAGATATCCAATGTGTGGCAACCTGTGAAATATTTTGTATTCCCGAATTATCATTCTCTAGTGGTCGGGGGAATTAAACAAAAATACAATTCCAAGAAACCAACCTACATCATAAAATAGTTAAGAAAAACTTAAAACCATAATATAATCTATGATAAAGCTAGATAAACCCCCATACCTAAATAAATTCCTCCTTCCATTACAGAAGCTAGGAAAGGGAGAGCAATCGGAAATGATTGTGGTATGAATTGCCTCATGTCTATAAAAAGAGAAGAATGAGGAGAGGGTATGGAATATCCTCCTACCCAGGATTTCTTAGTATTTATAGTCAGTAACAGTTAAGCAGTGCTCTTCCCCAGTTCCAGGATTTCTGCCTTTGTGAAGCTGCTGTGCCCCACCCCCCCACCCCACAGTACTTAGCAGTACCCCTTGGATCTTCCTGACCCACTGAGATGGGCAGTTTAGCTACTGTCCACAAAAATCTCTAAGTAAATTTGGAACCATAAGGTAATTAAATTTACTTCAAGGTCATGTACCCTGGAATTTCAAGGTACCTCAAACAACCAAAACTTACCACAAAGTTATCCACTAAGCAAGAGTTCAGAACTGGCATAAAACAAACATATAGACTGAGGGAATAAAGATTCCCATAAATAAATCCTCATATATATAGTACCAAGACCATTCAATGGGAAATGGAGAGTCCTTTTTATGGTGCTAGGAAAATTGGATACCCACATGCAAAAGAATGAAGTTGGACCCTTACCTTATATCATATACAAAAATTAAGTCAAAATGGATTAAAGGTATTTAATCCATTTTTAATTTATTTTTGAGTATAAGAAAGTGGTCCCTTTCATTCTTCTGCATGTTCCTATCCAGACCTTAATGTGAGACAGTATAAACCATGAAAATCCTAGACAAGAAAACAGGGAGTAACCTCTTTGACATCAGCCAGATCAACTTCTTACTAGATTGGTCTCCTGAGGCAAGGAAAACAAAAGCAAAAATAAACCATTTGGACTTAATCAAAATAAAATGTTTCTGCACATCAAAGGAAGCGATCAACAAAACTAAAAGGCAACTTATGGAATGGGAGAAGATATTTGCAAATGACATATCTGATAAAGGTTTAGTATCTAAATTATATCAAGAACTTATAAAACTAAACACCCAAGAAAAATAATCCAGTAAAAAATGGGCAGAAAACATGCATAGACATTTTTCCAAAGAACACATATAAGTGGCCAAAAGACTCATGAAGAGATTCTCTGTATCATTCAACCTCAGGGAAACCGAAATCAAAACTAAAATGAGACATCCCCTCACACCAGTCAGAATGGCTAAAATTAACAACACAATAAACAGGTGGGGTGCATGGGTGGCTCAGCTGGTTAAGCAGCCAGCTCTTGATTTTGGCTCAGGTCATGATCTCAAGGTTTGTGTGTCCGAGTCCTGCTGACAGCACGGAGCCTGCTTGGGATTCTCTCTCTCCATCTCTCTATACCCCTCCCCTGCTTGCTCTTGCGCACGCACTCATGCTCTCACACACACACACACACACACACACACACACACACACACTCTCTCTCTCTCTCTCTCTCTCTCTCTCTCTCTCATAAATAAACTTAAAAAAAAATTAAGTGTTGGTGAGGATGTGAAAAAGGGGAACCCTCATACTGTTGGTGGAAATGCAAACTGGTGCAGCTACTCTGGAAATGGAGGTTGCTCAAAGAGTTAAAAATAAAACTACGCTATTATCCTAGTAATTATATTAGGTATTTATCCAAAGAACTACAAAAATACTAATTTGAAGGGATACATGCAACCACTGTTTATTAGCAGCATTATCAACAATAGCCAAATTATGCAAAGAGCCCAAATGTCCATCAATTGATGAATGGGTAAATAAGATGTGGTGTGTGTGTGTGTGTGTGTGTGTGTGTGTGTGTGTGAATATTACTAAACCATCAAAAAGAATGAAATCTTGCCATTTTCAATGACGTGGAGGGAGCTAGAGTATATTATGCTAAGCGAAATAAGTCAGAGAAAGACAAGCCAAAAACAGACTTGTAACTATAGAGAACTGATGGTTAACAGAGGGGAGGTGTTAAATAGGTGATGGGGATTAAAGAGTACACTTGTTGTGATGAGCACCTGATAAGTCATATTTTCTACTGCTCATTCAATTGCTGATAAAGAAAAAGAGAAAATAGGAAATAAAGATAAATAGGTATAAGAGGTAATGAAAGGATAGGAAAAAATGGGGAGAAATAAGTAAGTGCTGAATCACTAAACTGCAGGTGTTATGTGTAAGTTCTCAATCACTAAATTGTACACCTGAAATTAATACTACACTATATGTTAACTAACTGCAATTTAAATAAGAACTTTAAAAATGGATCAAAGGACCAAAATGTAAGAGTTAAAACTATTAAACTCATAGAAGAAAACATAAAGGAAAATTTTCATGACACTGGATTTGACTATGAATTCCTGGATGAGACACCAAAGGCACAAACAACAAAAGCAAAAAATCAATTGGACTACATCAAACTTCAAAAGACACTAGCAACAGAGTAAAAAGTCAACCCACAAAATAGGAGGAAATATTTTCAAATCATATTATCTGATAAAGGATTAATATCCAGAATAAAAAGAATTCCTAGAACTCAACAAGAAAAAGACCTAAACAACCTCATTAAAAACTAAACAAAAAGACTTGCATAGGCATGCCTCTAAAGAAGATACACAAATGGCCAATAAGCACATGAAAAGATGCTCAACATCACTAATCATTAGAAAAATGACAAACCCATAATTATGATGGATATGATTTTTTTTTAAGTTGGCAATGAGGTAAAGAAATTAGAACCCTCGTGCACTGCTGATGGGAATGTAAAATGATTCAGCTGCTATGGAAAACAATAAGGTGATTCTCCAAAAAATTAAACATTAAAGGTTAAACATATGATACAGTGATTCAACTTCTGAGTATATATCCAAAGAATAGAGAGAAGGCTCCTGAGCAGATATTTGCACACCATGTTCATAGAAGCAATATTCCCAGTAGCCAAAAGGAGGAAGCTATTCAAGTGTCCATAAATGTATGATTCATAAACAAAATGTGGCCTATACATTCAGGAAAATAATATCATTCAGCCTTAAAAAGGAAGGGAAGATAGGCAATATTAAAAATAAGTAAACTCAGAAATGGCTACATAATCTGCAGCTGTAAAGCCTCTTGTTCAAAAGTTATTAAAAATTTCCAAGGGCACCTTGGTGGCTCAGTTAAGCGGCCCCACAATAGAGCCTCATTTTGGGCTCGGCACTGGGCTTGAAGCCCACTTAGAAAAGAAAAATGATCAAAAATTTCAGGACCTTGATAGCAGAGCATAAAATCAAGCATGGGACCATGAAACTGCCCTGAGCAAAGTGATAGGTAGTGTTAGAGTATATATATTAAGTTTTATAAAGTATGAACAAATAAATGATGTAAAGTAGCAGGTTTGAGGTTTTTAGGGAAGATGAAGAGGAAAAGGCTCTCTGAGAAAATTACTTCTAACTAAAGATTCGAAGTATGGAGGGATAGTGACATGGGGCCACCTGGAAAAAAGCCTTCCCTACAAAGAACAAGAAACCCCAAAACAGAAGCATATCTACACGCAGCCTACTGAAGAAACAATGGTTGGAGTAGAGAAAGGGAGAGAAAGAGTAGAAAATATGAGACCAAAGACTGACAGACACGGGGGAAGGATATACAGCAGTTATCATGTAACATATCTCAGGTCATCCTAAATGCTTTGACTTTTACTATGAGTGACATCACATAAAATCCCACACACCCAGAGTAGTTTTATACCTTTGCTTATCACAGTAAAAATGGAAATACTTCTCATAATTATCTGTTCATGTACCTTCTTCCTTGACCTTGAAAGAAGAGGAAGTGGGAGACATATCTGGAGCTCTTCTTAGAAACATAAAATTAAACAATGAAGGGAAATCATCAAGGCCTGTCCAAATACTATAATTTGTATTTTACCATATCTACTTTATGGGGTGTCTCAGAGCCCAAAGGTCCTCCTGGATTCCATGACCATGGTCGTTCTCTTCTCCCATCCCCACCCAGTACATTCATTTAGGGCCTACTATACCTAATGACAAATACAGTGATTACTCTGATTCTAAACTAATATCTAAATAGTATTTTCTAAAACAGTGTTTCCTTGAAAATTCATCCTTAAAAATCTTTTAGCAGATTTTTGAGAATATTAGCAGAATACAGAGATCTATTTGTAGAATTTTCTTAGCAGATAGAAACTTGCAACTTCTGATCACATGTTAAGTTGCTATATTAACCATTTTATATATACAGTTGGAAATATTTATTGAATAAATGTTTATACCAATTGCAATCCATTCTGCTAAGTTTTATGCAGGAGACAATCGTGGGAAAGACCTCATCCTTTCATACAAGGAGCTTATCCTGTGATTCAAGGACAGAAGACAGACATTCTGATAGCTAGCAGGAGGGAGGAAAGGACAAATCAGAGACGGATCAAGTGACAGGAAATTCTAGGGAAGCCAAAGATCACTTCTAACTGCAAAGTAAGGTGAGGCTTCCTGAAGATGTGGCAAACACCAGGCAATCATAGTAAGGCATATTTTCTACTGCTCATTCGATTGCCGATAAAGAGAGAGAAAATAAGAAAGATAAACAGGTATAAGAAGAGGTAATGAAAAGATAGAAAAATGGGGAGAAAGAAGCGGGGAAGAAACGAACAGCAGACTACAGAAACCTTGGAGAGAAACTGTAAGAGAAGATATATACAAGGGAAAAAATGGGGGGAGAAAGAGGAAATAGCAGGAGAGGAAAGGGGACAGAACGTGAAAAGGCTGAGGGAATGTGAGACATAGAAAACTCTCAAAGTGAAGACATGCCCTATAAAATGATCAAACTCTCTATGGCATTAGGCTGTGGGTCTCTGCTAACAGTCCCCCTGAATACACAGCCTTGGGTCAGACATCTTAACCTCCATGTTGTTCTAGATCCACTCAGCTAAGCATCCCTTTACATTTCGCTTCTGTTCAACGTAGCAGCAACAAACACTCTAGCGGGTGTTAGACAACTCTCAGGGTTAAATCTGAAAATCCCACTCTGAGAAGCACCTGGGTTTTTGTTTCATGGTTGGTTGTTTGAAAGCCACAGAGCTTCTGAGCAAAGACCCTCACAAACAGCTATGAATCGAGAACACTTTCACGTGCCCTGAAGCTACCCAGCGGGTCTAGAACTAAAAGTGAAACTTTCCCAGCTACTTTGTCATATACAAATAGTGTTAAATTTGAAACCGGCAGCTGTGCACTTTAACTACTTTCTCTTGCGTGATTTATTCCAATTGCACTTCTTAAATAAAACTTTCATTTTAGATATGGAAATAGATTTCCTTCCTGAACAACTTGTTCTTCTAGAAATAAGTGTTGAGTCAGATATGTGACAATGATTCTCCCAAAAGAAATATGCACCATAAACAGCATCTTCCTATTTGTAGTTGACTCGTGTTCCTCTGCGATGGGAAAGCTTCTTCTTCATCCACATTTTGGGGATGAAAAGGAAGTATCTCATGGAAAGAGAATCAGAGATTTCTGAGGAATCACAATTACCTCTGGGGCAATTCAAAATATCTTTCAGAATCAGGAAAATGCAATTTAAGGTATCGCTAGGTATTCAAACAGGTAGTTCCATACACCACTTCTCACAGACACAGAAGTAAAAATATATTCTATAGTCATTAGTATGGAAAGAGCAATTTTCATATCAGAATTTTCCCTGTTATGTTTCCTAGAAGAATCTTTGCTTTTACTCTTTCATAATAACTGAAAGCCACTCTCAGGGAACACTTCCCCTAAAGCTCACATTATGGTAAGTACTCTAGGTAAGGGATCTCATTTTATCCTTACAACAAGTTTAAGAGGAAGGCGCACTGATACCCATTAAACAGACCAGGAAATTTACATAAGGCTCCTAGATCATATACCAGCAAAAGTCAAGACTTGAATAAGCACCAAGCCTAGATTCCTCCAAACACCAGGCACTTCACCACTCTCCTGTGTGGCCTCTAATTGAAGTTTTCTTATCTCAAGATGTGTTCAGAGTGCTGGAGTCCCAGTGGGTGTGCTAGGACAGGAAGCTGGGCTCTGGAGGGGTCAACATAAGCAGGGCTTGTTTGGTGAAGCAGGAAAAAGGTGAAGAGAAAAAGTTCAAACAAAGCCCTTGAAAGGAAGGCAGAGAGGGCAGTTGTGAGGGCCAGATGGGGAATAAATGTATTATGACCAAAATCCAAGTTTCAAAACTATATATGAACTTGATATAAATAGGAAGAGGTCAGAAATAAGTGAGGATTTTCTGGGAGACCTGGTTTAATGCCATGTAAGCTGTCCATGGGTTTGTGACAAATGGGTGAATGAGGCTAGTTTAAAGAATACTGTCCTTTATCAGATAGAAATTAATTCAAGACAGTGACGGGTCTGGAAGCATCAAATAGGCAGGAAGTGCTATAAACTGTGGTGCTATTACCATAATTATGAGAAGCAATATATGGAGTTAGAAATAGGCTACCTACATAAAAGGTGATATTGGAAACTAACATTAAATCTACCTCATGCCCCAAACTGCCTATATATAGTATCTTTTCCACTGCCTTCCAGATTTTCAAATTAAACCTAGTATTATAATTTTAAAATATTTTTTGTAGAGAATATATCCTAATATTAAAAAGAAAAGAAAGCAAAGAATACAATTATCTTGACATTCATAAATCACTATTAACATTTGGTACATATCATTGCAGTTACCTCTCATATTTATGCATACACAGAGGAAGAAAGAGAAAGAGGGAGGGAAAAAGGAAGGAGACAAGGAAAAATAAAGAAATACAGAAAAGGTAGGAAGAAAGGGGAACAGGAAATGAAAAGCTAAATTTAAAAACATTACATAAGTCTATTCATACTAAATATCTCAACTTTTATCTCAAACCATAAACTGGTGTTAATTTTTCTGTATAAAAATCTTCTGGGGACTGATACGCCTTTTTACCTGACAGATAACAATGCTCTTTATTTCAGAAGAAATTTCTTTCAAGCATGTATTTCATTGTTTTATATTGTACTTGGCCTTTTCCAAGGATACCATATCTGCTGACATATCTCCTCTCATCTTTATCAATTATCATTTCTATAACAAATGCTTTTTAAGTTTTATTCTATGTCGTGTTTCTATTCATATGGCTTTCATCTTTTCAAAAAATTTTGTTTTTCTCCCATTTTTATCTGCTTTTTGACCCCTGCGTCTCAGTTCACTTCACGGCTCATTTTTCTTCTTTTGACCCTTTTATTTCTTTTTTGAGGCCCTTTGTAAAAGAGAACATGTTGGCTACCACATCCTGGAGGGAAGAAATTTAAACATCCAAAAATCAGATATACAAAAATGTAACCCTTATTTTGTAAAGGTGGTCTCATAGTGGCTTAAGCCTCTCAGTGCGCCTAGGAAAAACAACATATTCTATATGAGATGCTCATATGTTTTCTTAACTTATTGATTTTAAACACAACTGACATTCTGTTAGGGTTATTAGTTATTTAGCTCTCTTACAAATCCACCGTAGGATTTTTAAAAAATAATTACTTATTAGTAAATGTAAAAAGAACCGAATTGATAGACTCCTTGACCAAATCCAGACTACTCTGAGCTCACTTCTCATCTAGGCTGTGCCCCTAGGATGCCACACGCACCTGAAATTCCTGCCTGGAAAAGCTTAAAGCTGCCAGAAGAATTGACTGATAGCTCCAGCCAACACCTAAACACAGAGTTCCTGTGTCCTCGTCTCTGTGGGAAAGTAGATACCTCCTATCAATATGCACCAGTTAGCAAACCTGGATGACCTAATCACACTGATCGGCCTCTCAACCTGCTCTCTCTATGATCTTCTATTTTTCTGACTTTGAGGGAGGATGAATTTTCAGGGGTTCTAGCATTCTCCCACTTAATATGCCCAGTCACCTCTTCACTGACTGCAATTGACCTCCACTTTACATTCCCCTCTCTCTTCCCCATTGCAGTAGTTACTACCTAAAATCTACTTCCTTTGACAAATGTCTGGCTTTGTTTCTTTTCAACAGAGGCATCAAGATATACCATGTAGGTAAATTAAAAGACAATATTATCGTTACCACCAATTCTGTCCCGATTACCCCACAAATTGAATACAATCCCAATGAAAATATGAAATGTGTGTGTGAAACTTAATCAGATTCTAATATGGAAAATAAAAAATTCAAGAATAGCCACTATAATTTATCAGAATTATAAGGAATTGCCTTATAAACTATCAATGGTGAAACCAATGGCGTGGATGCGAATTCAAGCTCAAACACACACCTGTAAGTAAGCTTGATATATGATTGAGATGATAAATTGATGACAAGGGATGGATTATTTAATATATTGTTCTGAGACAATTTGTTTTCTACATGGGAAAAATTAAATAGGATAGGCGTTAACTTCTAGGGAAGGTAGGTGAAGGCAGTCAGAGATGGGACAGAGCTTTGTGCCTGCAATGGTTTCTTTATATATTTTTTTTAATATTTATTTATGCTTGAGGGGGAGAGAGAAAGAAAGAGAGAGCAAGCAAGCAGGCAAGGGGCAGAAAGGGGAACAGAGGATCCAAAGCAGGCTCTGCACTGAAATCAACAAGCCTGATGTGGGGCTCCAACTCCTGAACAGTGAGGTCATGACCTGAACCAAAGCCAGACGCTCAACCAACTGAGCCACCCAGGCACCCCGGCAATGATTTTTTTTTTTTAATGTTTATTTATTTTTGATAGAGACAGACAGAATGCGAGCGGGTTAGGGGCAGAGAGAGAGGGAGACACAGGATCAGGTAGCAGGCTCCAGGCTCCGAGCTGTCAGTACAGGGCCCCACGCGGGGCTCCAACTCACGAGCCACGAGATCATGACCTGAGCCGAAGTCAGACACTCAACCGACCGAGCCACCCAAGTGCCCCTGCAATGGTTTATTTGTTAAAAAAAAAAAATAGGGGCCCCTGGGTGGCTCAGTCAGTTGAGCGTCCAACTTTGGCTCAGGTCATGATCTCGCAGTTCATAGGTTCGAGCCCCATGTTGAGCTCTGTGCTGACAGCTTGGAGCCTGGAGCGTGCTTCAGATGTTGTGTCTCCCTCTCTCTCTGCCCCTCCCCTGATCGTGCTCTGTCCCTCCCTGTCTCTCAAAAATAAATGAAAATTAAAATTCTTTTAATTAAAATAATAATAAATAATTTGAGGCAAATTTGACAAGGTATTACCATTTTTAAATGGCTGTTGTATTATGCTCTATAACTCTCTGCATGTTGGAATTATTCTAAGTAAACTGGAAAAAAGAAAATTAACATTCATTGAGCTCTTAGTCTGTACCAATCATTATGCCAAAAGCTTTTGTTTACAATTTCATCTATTCCACACAAAAACTCTATTAAATGGTCATCATTTAGGTCCATTTTATTTACAAAGAAACTGAATTTCAAAAAGGTTAAATTTCTAAAAGGTTAAAATATCCAGAAATGTCTGATTCCAACACTGCAGATGCATTTCACTAAAGCATGAATTTTTAAAATGTGTCTCTGAAGCAAAGCATGATAAACCAAAAGTTCTTATCCAAGATTCATTTGTCTCCATAAGTGCCTTTAGTATTAATATAACATGAAAATATATGATGTTTCCAACTTTCCATGGTGCCTTAGTACAAGTTTTCAATACAATCAAAGATTCTTTGCTAACATAAAAATTCTACCATGTATTGCCAAATGATATGGATGGTGTGACACAGAAAATGGGAATGATTTCTGAAATATCTTCTGAAGTTATTTGCCATTCTCTCTTTCAATGTAATTAACAGAAAAATTGCCTAGGTGCAAGTTTGGCTGTGATGCACACTATTTTAATTACTCAGTTTCCGGCTAGCCTGCCCAGACATTTAAGCCTAGAACAAGGATTTCAGATTGGTGAAAGAAAAGGGATTTGAATAACTGCTTTCCTTTGATTTCCTAGGTAAAAATCAGCCAGTAAAGAGGAGTACAGATAATAGGAAAATCTATTACATTTTTTAAGCAATTTATTTCTGTTCCTATTTCACAATTTCTCTAAGATGCATGCTTTAAAGTTGAAATTGCTTCTGTGTCATAGAGAACACAAATACGTGATATTTTCAAAATACTCCCTAGAATGGTCATACTGATTCTACAGTAACAGTATATGAATTTTCCTTTTTTTCCAAAATCTAGTAACACATGGAATTATCAAATTTTTTTTAATTTGGTTGAATCTATGAATCTGGTTAACATGAAATGCTATTGCTGTTTTCATTTGTACCTCTTGATTCCTGAAAGATTAGAAAGGGATCTTAATTTCTTCCGTGAATTGCCTATTCATATTTACTTGTAAAATTTGTTCATTTATAATTTTAATACTGATTTCTTAGAGTTCTTCACTTCTGTTATACATTGGATACCAATCTTCTGTCAGTTATATATATATATATATATATGTGTGTATGTATATATATTTATGCACATATATATGTATATGTATATATATTTATACACATATATATGTATATATATATTTATACACATATATATGTATATATATATTTATACACATATATATGTATATATATATTTATACACATATATATGTATATATATATTTATACACATATATATGTGTATATATATATTTATACACATATATATGTGTATATATATATATATATTTATACAGGGGGTAATTATTTTCTCTAAGCTAATAACATATTTGACATTTTGTTTACCTAGAAGTTCTTCCACATTATCTTGTTAAAATAAGGTGTAAAATACAGGCACTGAGGGGGTATGATTGACAGATACATTCATTCTAGGTGCTCCAGTGGCTTAATTAAAAACTAAAGCTCTCAGTACTACAGCCCTCTCTCTGACAAACTTAAATGACCAATGGTGGAGCCCTCTGAAATGTATATTTTTTAAGGCTTCCAACCCTCTGAACACCGCCTTTTGCCTGACACATACTTTCTCTCAATTCCTTTGACTTTTGAAAATGTTATTTCACTATAGAAGTTACAGTCCTTATCTATTTTCTCATGTATTAACATAGGTACTTTAATATCTACTCTACATAATGGTAAGGAGGAGTAAATAAGAATGATTGAAAGAATTGTGATTGATAATTTTACATATTTGAATAATCCCACCCCTCCACCTAAAGAAAGGAAAAGAGAACCTATTAAGTTAAAAAAAAAAAAAAAACATGTGGGCACAAGTTTATGAGAATAAGCAAGCACTAAGATTATCAGGGACATGTCCAAGATCCAGATCTCCTAGTCTTCTATGAATAGGACACAGAGGAGAAAAGCCTTGAATTTGACCCAAGCATAAAGTCTAATTGGAGATACTACCACATAAATCTAATACTCAAGATGGCCCACCCCTTCAAAGAGAGTAAACACAAATTAAAAATATTTGATTTTTCCAAAACAAACCCATTAAATGTAAATAGTCTAAACACACCAATTAAAAGACAGAGGTTTGCAGAATAGATTTAATTTTTTTAAATGACCTGTCTATAGTAAACTCACTTCAAATATAGGGTAGATGTACGAGAATGGAAAAAATATACAACAGGAAAACACTAATCAATGGAAAACTGGAGTGATTATATTAATACATAAAATAGGTTTCCAAGAAGAGAAAATTAACAGGACAAAGAAGTATACTAACAGTGATAAAGTAGTCAATTCATCATCAAGAAAACAGGAAAACCTTAAGTATATATGTGTGTATAAACCAAACAATAGAGCTGCAAAACAAAAATAAACAAAAAGATACAACTAATAGAGTAATCCACAACTATAGTTGAGGACTTCAATACCAACCTCTCAGTAATTGACAGAACCACTAGACAAAATATGTTATAACAGAGAAGAACTGAGAAACACCATCAATCAACAGAATCTAACTGACAATCTAGAACATACCCTACAACAGAATATGTATTCTTTTAAAACATGCATGGGACATTCACTAAAACAGGCCATATTTGGGTCATAAAACACCACAACATACACAAAAATCAAACTTATATATTTTATGAACATAATAAATTCAAACTAGAAATCAATAAAAGAGAGAGCAGAAAAATCTCTGAACACTTAGAAGGTAAACAACATACTTCTAAATAGTCTATAGATCAAAGAAGATGTATTAGGAAAAATGAAAATATAACTTGTCAAATATGTAGGATGAAGCTAAAGCAATGCTTAGAAGAAAATTTAAATAAGTATGTATACTAGAAGAGAAATATCCAAGTAATAACTAAGTTACCACCTGAAGAAACAATAAAAAGAACAATGAAGAAAGAATAATAAAGACCATAAATTAATGAAATATAAAACAGAAAAAGAATAGAAAATAAATCAATTTTTGGAAAAAATTGATAAAATTGATCAATCTCTATCAAGATTGGGAAAGTAAAAAAGAGAGAGAAAGAGAGAGGGAGGGAGGATAGGATGGGAGGAAGAGGGAGAAAGAGAGAAGCCTGGATGGCTCATCAGTTGAGCATCTGACTCTTGGTTTTGGTTCAGGTCATGATCTCAAGGTTCATGGGATCAAACCCTGCATCAGGTTCTGTGCTGACAGAGTGGAGCAAGCCTGCTTGATATTCTCCCTCCTTCTCTCTCTGCCCCACCCCCACAGGTTCCCTCTCCCCCCATAAAAAAGTAAAAACAAACATTAAAAAAAGAGAGAAAACACAAATTACCAGCATCAGGACTGAATCAGACTGTATCATTACAGATTGCACAGACATTAAAAGGAAATAAAGATACATCATGAAAAACACTCCACACATAAATCTATTTAGATGAAATGAACCAATTCATCAAAAACCATAAACTACCAAAACTCATCCAAGATGGCATAGATATAGAATTAATCCTACAAGTAAAAAAGAAATGGAATTCATAGTTGAAAACTTCTCAAAATAGCAATCTCCAGAATAATATGGTTTCACTGGAGAATTCTATCAAATATTTTTTAAAAATTCTACACAATTTTGTGTACAAAAAAGGAGAACACAACCCATTCATTCTATGTTGCCAGCACCAATACCCAAATCAAAGATAGTATTCTTAAAAAGACCAATATCCTTCATGAACAAAAACTCCTAACAAAATATTAAGTTGAATCTAAAATATATAAAATGGCCATGTACCACAACCAAGTGGAGTCTTTTACTAACAATGCAAGTCTGGTTCAAAAATTTTTAAGCCAATCAATATAATTCATCACATTAACTTTGTAAGGAAGAAAAAAACCATATGATTATATTAACTGATACAGGCATTTGACAAAATTTTTAAAAAACATCATTGACAATTTTCAGAAAATTATATATACAAGAGAAATCCCTCTATTTGAGAATAAAATCTACAAAACACCTACAACTTATATACTTAATGTTGAAAAACTGAATGCTTGCCACTTAGACTAAGGCAATAAGAAGAAGGAGGCAACAGTCCACTGTCACCACTCATTTAACAGAGTACTGGAAGTCTCAGCCACTGTAATAAGGCAACAGAAAGAAATACACGTTAAAATGACTAGAAAAGAAAAAAACACAAAACAATCCTACTCTCAGATAGTTTAAGTGTCTATGTGGAAAATCATAAGGAATACACACAGAAAAACTCCAAGAATAAGTGATTTTGATAAAAGTCACAGGATACAAGGTCAACATATAAAAATCAAACATTTCTATATTCTAACAATTGGACAATTGGAAAGCAAAATTGAAACACTATACCATTTACAATCACTACAAATAAAAAACACTTAAGTGTGTATTTTAAAATGTATAGGACCTACATTATAAGAAAGGAAACCTACAGACCAGTATCTCCCATAAAGACAGATGTAAAAATCCTCAACAAAATATTAGGAAATCAAACACAACAATGTATAAAAATAATTACACACCATAAACAAGTTAAATCCATTCCAGTTATGCAAGGTTGGTTCAACATTTCAAAATCAATTAATGTATTCAAATACATCAACAGGCTCCAAAGGGAAAAAACACACATATGATTATGGCAACAGATGCAGAAAAGACATGTGACAATATCCAACATCCATTTGTCCAGCAGAGTAATCCTTGGCGTGGATACATGGCTCTTCCTCTGTGAGGCCAATGGTCCTTACCTTGCCAAACTCACAGAGGTATTAAAAAATCAACAGATTTTAAATTTTTTCATACGTCTATATAACAGATGCTATTATCACATAAACATATAACTGTACATTTATATTGTATAAACCTTGCAATTTTTTATAGGATATTTCCTGGTGTCATTTTCCTCAATTTCCTCTCTTCCTGGGAATACTTGGAATACAAAAAAATAATAATAATCTTGTCAGATATAAAGGTAAAGATGTAGGTTTTAGCAAAAGGCCCTTAACATTTATTTACATCTTCTTAGAGTAAATACAGAATATTTCAATGTGAAGTTAGAGTGGGAAATGAATTATCCTGACCCACATATCCTGATGCCAAAGTCTTTTCCAGAATAGTTAAATGAGGTCTGGAAATATGTTCCACTGTTTGCTTCTCCAGGGACTTGAATGCACATGCTCAAGAGTGAAAGCAGATAGAAACTCCCTTTCAGCTCTCCCTCAGAGTTGAAACTGAGACCAAAGTACTATCTCAGAGGGCAACTGCAAAGACTTAATGAGTAAAGGGCCTAGAATAGTGTTTCAGTAAGTGCTCAAGAAGTATAAATTCTTATCACCATCCTTTCCACCAGCACAAACAGTACTACTCAGATGACTTGTGCTAAGATTGCCTCATTCCCAAGGCTCAAGTAGTAAATCTAATCTCCAACCTGTCTTTACCCAAGACTCTCAGATACCAAAGAATCCCAGAAGGTCTCTCAAGCACCACCAAGGGAAAGCCCATTTAGTTCTACTTACTGGCTCTCATGACAACGTTTCTCTCCTATCAACTGTTTCTTCTGGCCAAAGAATCCCTTCCTGTGTCATGTCTCTCTGAAAGCTACAGTGATTTGATTACCATTTATTGTTTTCATTGGTATAGAAAGTATATCATAGTGCCTCAAATGTGATAGTGCTAAAGAAATGGTACAGCGCTTTCCAAATGTAACATATGACCACACCTGCCAATTTTAGCAAGACCCCTTTTCTTCCATGGAGAAGTAGTACCCCTTGGTGTGGCTGCCCGGATATTCTCATGCTCTGAAAAGGGCATCCAGTACAAGGGAAGGCCCCAAGTGACTATGCCTCTGCCACATAGCCTTTCCCCTCTGAACAAGCTGATGACTAGTGGCTCTCCTTAAGAAGCTCAAAACCGACAGAAGCACAGATACCATGTCATGTGAAGTAAGTCACACTCAAGGTAGTGCCAGGAAAGAAGGTTTACGAACTTCTGCTGCTGGGGCTCCAGAGCTCTCCTGATTGCTCCTTCATGATTCAATATCCAGCACTGTATGCCAGGATACTTCCTATAACATTGCTTAGCTTCCTTGAGCTAATAAGCCGAGTTGCTCTCTGTTGATTACAGCCAAAAAATAACAAAACAAACATATCTAATCTTTGTGCCTGGGAGAAAAAAAATATATTAGGGAATTCACTGGAGTATTACATGGTGAAGAAGACAAGTTTCATCCATTTTGCTAAGGTCTGGCAATGCTTTGGTCTCTGGGGTAATCATGGAGATTTGGGATAGAAAAACAGAATTTAGGGATTTTTAATCCTATGATTCTTCAGTTGGCTATGAAGCTCTGTCCTTTGATTCACCTTCTCCACAACTCACTATTACTGTATCTGTTTTCCAATGAATAAAGTGGGTCATGAATAATATTCCCGGCAAAGTGAGTACATTCATTTGCTAACCAGGAAGTAATTATTGAAGAACTTATTGTATGGTAGTTGGAGTTTATAAATTAATTTCAAATATATTACTTTCAATCCACATGTACTCTTTAGGAAATAAATATTGGTAAAATGAGGATAATAAATATTTTCTCATTATATTTATTATTTCATAATTAATTAGCCTAAGCAAATTCTAACATTTAAAGCTTTTAGTAATAACCTGGAGGCTCCTATGAATTAGAAAGGTAGGAAAGGCAAAGAATAGACATCTAACTCTTTTTCCATCCCCTCAACTCTTTTCCTATTGAAATCATCCCAGAAATAAGAATAGAGAAAAGGCTGAAGCAGAAGTAGGTACATCTATCTTACTAAGTGAAAAAATCCAATCTGAAAGGAAACATACTATATTATTCCAACCATGTGACATTCTGGAAAAGGTCAAAAAAATGGAAACAGTGAAAACATCAGTGGTTGACTGGGCTTAGTAGACTGGGAGGGATGATCAGGTAGAGCAAAGAAGATTTTCAGGGCACTGAAACTACTGTGTATAAGGATACATACATGCCATTATAGATTTGTCCAAACCCCTAGAATGTACAGCACCAAGGTTGAACCCTAATGTAGACTATGGACTTTGGTGTATAATGATGTGTCAATGAGGGCTCATCAGTTTAAACAAAGGTACCATAATGGTTGATAATGAGGGAGGCTATGCATGAGTGGAAGCAAGAGAAATAAGAAATCTCTGTACCTTCCCCTCAATTTTTCTGTTAACCTAAGACTGCTCTAAAAATTAAAGTCTACATTTAAAAAAAGAACAAAAAGAAATAGGTGCACCTGAAAGTCAGCAACTCCTATAACATTTTGTTCCCTGCAGCATGAGTATTATCAGACTAAAGACTGAAGTTAAAAAAAAAAAAATTTTAAGGCAAAAGATAAATGTATGAACCTCCTTCCCAATAAAGTAGCCCATCCTCATAGAAAGAAAATTGAGAAGATACTGATGGAGCTGCACCTGAAAACCACCTCAAATTGGAGATTCAGGCACTGAAAAGAGGAAAGCTAGGGAAGTTCCCTCAGAATCCCTCCCATCTCTACAGATGCCCTAGGGTTCACACACTGGTGTACCCAGCAGAAAACTCTCCGAGTCTGGCTATCGGCATCACCTAGAGTTAAGCCAAGGTTACTAGACTTTTATCAGGGGAAAAAAAAAAGGATTTCAATTTAAAAGCCAAGAATCATTGGACTGAATGATATATGGGCACCAATGGTTTTGACTGTCTTCACACTACACACTGACAGTGAGTGGTCACTGCCATGGTGAGCGCACACAGAAAATGAGCTCCCTTCTCCTACTCCCAGATAGCCCCTGAAATCTACAGCAACTTCTGCCAAAAGCCCTGATAAACACGCAAACATGCCCTGATGATAGAGAATCCCACAAAGGGGAAGGGAACCATGGATTTGACAAAGCAACAAGGCTCTAAAATGTCATCAGAATGAACATTCACACTACCATTAGGTTCACTAGGCTTTTGTTTCCTTCAGCATACTAGATCCAAGGGAATTGTATCTGGCAAGGGCCACTGCAGTACGGCACTTGAGTTCCTGGTAATATCCCCAGGTTATTCATTCAGCTGTGGCTATAATGTAGTTGGCCCAGAAAGGAACAGTTATTAAAGATCTGCTAATTTAAAAATAAACAAATAAGTAAATCTGTTAATTAAGTCAGTTTGATTTTCAAATTAATTCAATATTCAACAAATATTTGTATTTACTGCAAATGACATACTAGGCGATATGCTTTTTTCTGGGAATGTAATAGGCAAAAATAACTGATTGTGGGAGAACTACAGAAATAAAACAACTGCATAAATATGCACTTACAAAGTATAACATAGCCCAGAGTGGAAAATGAGAGAATCTACTAGGAAGACCAGGTCTGGGGGGCAGGGAAGGTGGTGTTAAGATCCAAATGATCAACTAGAGGCAGCACCCATATGCACACCATGGCAAAAAGCTCACAGTGGGCACGTGTACTAGACCTTGAAGAATGGAAAGACATTCAAGGGCAGAGAAGAAAGGAAGGGATCTTCCAAACCAAGTACAGTTACGCCACTTCCTAAAAATGTTATATTTGAAATACAAAGAAAGGGAACAAGCTGGGAGCAGGGAACATCTAGCTCCCACCAGATAGGGAAAATCCTTCCCATGTTACATACCAATTGTGCCTGCTTGAGGCACAGCCAATGTCAGGGCTCACTTACCCGTGTGCTTTGTGTTCTTAAACTCAGATAATTTTATCCTGCCTTATGTGGAAACAAGTAAAGCAAAGGTTCTTGAAGAGATGCTGCTCTTGGCCGGAGGAAGGGGGGTATCCAAAATATCATGACAGAAACCACCACTACTGACCCTTTACCCAAGATTAGCATTTTAACAGAAAGGGGGAGATTATCACAGACTTAATTTTGTCAGCAGACCTAGCTATTGTTCACAGGCTTCAGTGTTAAATTCCATTTCTTTTCAGTTTTTATTCAGGAAGTCAGATATGCATCCTGTAGTGTTGTATAAAGGGGCCATTATGGCAGGATAAATTTAGCGTTAACAAAGGACTGTTCTTTTTTTTAAATTTTTTTTTTCAACGTTTATTTATTTTTGGGACAGAGAGAGACAGAGCATGAACGGGGGAGGGGCAGAGAGAGAGGGAGACACAGAATCGGAAACAGGCTCCAGGCTCTGAGCCATCAGCCCAGAGCCTGACGCGGGGCTCGAACTCACGGACCGCGAGATCGCGACCTGGCTGAAGTCGGACGCTTAACCGACTGCGCCACCCAGGCGCCCCAACAAAGGACTGTTCTTGAAGGCTGTCTTAATCCTGATTCATTTTACTGCTTCCTTCCACAGCCTGATACATGGCACTAGGAACCTACTAAGAATGACTGTTGGTTAGGAAAGTTGTCCTTCTGTTCTGAACATAACTTACATCTTTTTTTGTTTGTTTCATATATAATTACTCCAAAAAAAAAACAAAAAACAAAAAACAAAACCTTGTAACTGGACTATTTATATACATAGCTCTACAAAGATCTGGTGTTACCCTCTCCATAGCCAAGTGGGACCTCAAACACCTTGGTGGTGATCAACTTTCTTTCATCTTAGATTATATGTGGAAAAAAAAACACAGAAGTTTCCCCTCCTCATGCCATGTTGAAAAGCTAGTTTTATCTGTGGGGCATCTTATTTAAAAGGTGTTAATTGTGTAACAGAAGAATATAATCTCAAGAGATGTAGAGAAAGGAGTATGTGAAAAATGAAAAACGTGGTGCCCAGGTAAAAAGCATTTCTCCATTTAGGAAGCATATCTGTGTCTGTGATTCAATCTCTATCTTTTAGATTTGGGATAAATAAAATGAATCCATATGATAAACATGGGTGCTGAGTGGAAAGCTGTTTATTATGAATTAGTGTATGTTTTCTATTAATATCTCTTTTAAAATTAGCATTTAGGTAGAGAAAACAGATCACAGAACTGGGGCTTACGGAGACCCTAACTCTGAGTCCTAACTCTGTTATATGTAGCTGAGTAACCTTAGGCAACTATGGACATTTTCTGGCTATTATACTAAATTCAGTCCCGGGAATTTAGATCCAAGCAGTAGGAGATAGACCCATTTCTCCTGGTTCCCCCTGCTAAGCCAAACTGTAAGCCTTTGTATAGCTCAAAAGACAACCAAAGGAGAACTCTGAAAAGTGGTTTGGGACCCCAAGATTGGAGGAACACCACAATGGCAGGGCATCTTGCAACCCACACACATCAGAAGGCAGCAGCCCCGAGGGCTGTGTTTCACAACCACCAAGCTACCTATTGCTATCCCTATCCCAGGTGGGCTCATTCCTCCCTCAGATTAACAGGAGTCCCTCAGACATGGTGGTGAGCCCAATACCATCAGCAAAGGGGACCCATGTGGGACCACCACCAAAAATAAACAGCTTGAGGGGCACTGACCTTCTTCATCAACCCTGAGGACTCTACTTTTCCTCAAAGAGATACCAACAGGCAGAATAGGACAAAAGAAACCCAACCACAAGTGGCGTGGTCTGGGAAATGTCTTTGTCCATGCATTCTAAAGTCACTCTGCACCTGTCCAGAGGCACATGAGCAGTGTGGGGGAAGAAGCTTGAGAGGGAACCAGCAGAGGGATTCCCTCCACACCATCCTCCAATAAGAGATACCCAGCAGATGGGCCTAGAAAACCCCTTTCACCTCTCAGGTAGCACAAACAGGACCAATGGGAGCCCCCATCGGCACCAGATACACCAAAAAAAACAAAGAACAAAAAAAACAAAAAACAGCACTCCAAAAATTCTGCATTTTAAATTGCCATTGTTACCACAGTGCACACGCCAGGACCTGCATGCTAAAACTAAACAGAGTGACTACATGCAAAAATAAGATTTAAGACCAGGAATCTCCTAAGACAACAAAGGGTCCAAGGGCAAATCGAAAATCACTCATGCAAAGAAGTGGGACAATCACAACTAGAACGAGAAGTCAATCAACTGATGCCAATACCAAGATGGATTGATGAACTATCTGACAAGGATTTTTAATCAGCCATCATAAAAACGCTTCAACAACCAATTATGAATTCCACAAAACAAACCAAAAAGTTCTCAGCAAAGAATTAGAAAATGTTTTAAAATATAAATTATAGAATTGAAAACTGACAGTATTAAATTCAACCCCAGGATTATGTAGGTTTGTTTTTTGTTTGTGTTATCAAAATGCAGAGCATGGTCCTTATCACACACTGTAAGCCAAATGAACCCTGAAATGGTTCAAGTAAGTCTTAGAATTTTTGACACCAAGAACGCTGTATCATTATAGCCAACCACACATTGAACCAAAGAAATAATTTCAACATCAACCCAAGCAAAATATTTTTCCTTGACTATGCCCCTTGTTGCTTTTTAAAGGTAACAAAGTTAATCAGCAAATAATGAAGAAACTTACAGGATTTTATTCATCCTTAAATTCATAATTTGATATCATTATTTATTTGGGGGGAACCAAATAAATACATTCTATATAAGCAGAAGCAGGGACTCTTATATATCCATCGTGGTTAGCACTGAGAAGCTCATTGTACAACCTTATGGTTTATTCACAGCCAGGTTTTCCCTGCCCAACCCCACCCCCACCCCCTCTACCCTCCCTCCCACCAATTCCAAGCTAGAGCCATCCAGGGAGGCTCAAAAGCCATGGCTCTCAGTGTCCTGTTTAGTAGCCCTGTCAGCCACCTTCTTCCATTCAAAAATGCTGAAGGTGTCAAATACAGACATTATACAAATCTGTCACCTTTCCCGTATTGGAAAATCTGGTCCTCCCCCAGTGGGACTAAACCAGTTCTTCTTTCTCAATTGCCAGAATTTTCTGTGAGCCTAAAATTCCAAATCCAAACTCTGAGTACATTATCTGACCTTTTTGGATTTAACACTTATTAAAATTCAAAAGGGAATACGGGATCAGGCTCTGTTATCTGAGAGCAGACATTGGTGAAATACATAATTATATTATAATCTGTGATGATCTGAATTAAAGCGTCAAGTGAAGGCAAAATTTGGGGAGACTGAATAGCCATAGCCACACCCCAGTGTAAGAGGCATAA
Source organism: Lynx canadensis (assembly GCF_007474595.2). Taxonomy (NCBI): domain Eukaryota; kingdom Metazoa; phylum Chordata; class Mammalia; order Carnivora; family Felidae; genus Lynx; species Lynx canadensis. Next base: position 45,111,187 of record NC_044313.2, on the reverse strand, counting down.
AAAAATCAAGTGTTATGGGACGGAATGTTTATTAGCAGCAGCAGATAGGTTTATAAAAGAGAAAAGCCTAAAAATAATTCTCAACTGAAAACACATACTGAAAATTTGGGATGTTACGAGTAGACTCCAAAAGTAACATTTGCAGTTAGGATTGAAATAGCTGAAATTCAACTAAGATTTTTGAAGAGGGGTTCGCAAATTACACTATCAGGCAAATCCACAATCTCACCAGATCTTTCACGTGGACTTGAGTATTTTAGTTGAGAAAGCATGGATCAACCCAGACCACCCAACACTGCCTCCTAACTCAACCTCCTAACACTGCCTGAACTCTCTGTGCCATGCCTGTCTGATGAGTTATTCTTCAAGAGCCTGTAAACATCCTCACTCGCGGTGCCACTTTCACTGCTTCTCACATAACCTGTCTTCTCATTCCATTCGATCGAATATTCTTCACTGTGTGGAACCTAGACATAGAGTGACATGTCAGCATTCCCCAAGGGCCAATAACAACATCAGACCTAAGATAGAAAACTTATCCTCCAAAAGAATTGAAAGGCTTTGTTTATCTCTATCTGCAAAATTCTGGAAACAAGTGCAGGAATGGATTCTGAAGGTGCTAGACAAAACAAAAACAAAAAAGAGCTTAACTTTAAATTTCACTTAATATGTCTATTACACACTTTGAAGCTTTTATGTATTCAATGTGTTAGCCCAAACAGCAAGGAGGTAGTTCTGACTGGTTGCTTGGTACTAACTGAAACATGGGTTCAACAAAGGCCTGCACTAAATAAAAATGCCAGCAACTTCTTAATGTGCTATTTAAAAAAGACTCCAGAGGCTTGGGGAGATGCAAATATTGGAGGGGATTCAACATGTGCAATCCTCTGTCCAAACTAAGCTCTTCTCTTAGGGTCAGGAAGGCTGGTAGTAGCTACTATGACTGAAACAGTTTCCTTAATTTCAGTGGGAACAGCACAATCATGAGTGGGTGACACCAGGCAATGGTTACCAGACTCAGGAGGCTGTAGAGGCCAAAAATGCAGCATAGGCATCAGAATGACCTTCTGTGAAATGACCTTCATGGGGGATAACTAACAGATGGGCATCCCACTAAGTTCCCCATGTAACTAGGGAGAAAACAAAACAAAGTAAAAGTCCTATGAACATAAGGCAACCAAAAGAGAGACATAATCCCTTATCTAATATACTAATCTAAGCCACTTCAAAGACTCCAAGGCTTACTGGAAAAAGGGGAGGCTGGGTAACCTTGAAAAAGGGTCTCCAACACCATCAGCAGCAAGAACTCTGGATCTTACTCCTAGATTGCCATAAAGGTGCCTGTGGCCACTTTCCAGGTTAACTACACAGCGGGGAAAGGGAAATACTCTCTTCAGAATTTATTAAACACTGTGCCTGGGGTAATACTCATTCTTTGTGTTCCTTAATAGCACTACATTCCACCATTCAGAGTATGGAACTGGTTCTACTATTCTTCTCAAACTATCTATATATACTCTATTATAGAAATGGTACAATCGTGTACATGTGCCAGGTACAGAGTACTTAATAGGAATGGCTGTCAAGAGCTAGTAAAACCTACATACTTGACACGTCAACTAAGGGCCAAGTGGAAGCATCTGATCATAACGTAGTATCAAATCCAAGTCTACATCCCTAGGTAATTGCAGAAATGTGTTCTACCTTGGAAAACTTGGGACATGCAGGAAGTAATGATCCAGGGTGTTCTTAAAGAGTGACTGTACCAACCATTATCACATAGTGGTTATAATTATAGCTACTTATTTTATTTTTTTTTCAACGTTTATTTATTTTTGGGACAGAGAGAGACAGAGCATAAACAGGGGAGGGGCAGAGAGAGGGAGACACAGAATCGGAAACAGGCTCCAGGCTCAGAGCCATCAGCCCAGAGCCTGACGCGGGGCTCGAACTCACGGACCGCGAGATCGTGACCTGGCTGAAGTCAGACGCTTAACCGATTGCGCCACCCAGGCGCCCCTATAGCTACTTATTTTAAATGCAAACTATTTTCCAAAACATAGCCATATAATTCCTGGATCCTGATATTCAGTTATTGATCTGGAGGCTATTTTCCCCTATTACAATTCCAAGGGAATTGAATTCAATAAGTCGTCCTCATTTGTTCTAGAATTCAAGGCCAGGCAAGAAATTGATGACATATTCAAAAGACGTAGTAAAAGATGATTTACCGATGACGCTATTTACAAAGGTCTAAAGAGGATTAAAAGACACCACGGAGAGACACTGGAGGAGCCTGAGGTTAAAACAGCAGGAAGTCATTATCATCCCAGATCTGAAGGGGCAAATGGAGGTAGAGATTAATCAGACCTGTAGTTGTATGAGCAGCCAATCAGTGGAAGTTGTGATCTTCAGTGGAGTAATACTGAAGGTCTCGTGGGACAGAGTGAGGGGAAAGTAACACACTAATCTCCTTCCTCCCAACCTTCAATACACTGCCAGTACATTCTGGAGGCTAAACCCAGCTGGAATACAGACAGCAAAGGAGCCTTAGAGCACAGCCTCAAAGGCCATAGATCAGGGTGAAGCAGAGAAATTTTATTCATAAAGAGACAGTAAGAAAAACATCATACTTGTCTGCTATAATGATGACATCTTGGGAAAGGGCTGGGAGAGCAGGAAGTGGCACATTTCCTAGATCACATGGTAAGAGTCCCACATGCCATAGGGTGGGAAACAAAGTCTACAACCAGTACAAGGGTGGCCACCTCAGCAGGGTTGTCATGTCCCGTGAACTAGGACTTATCAGGGTACATTTTCAAAAGCGAAGGACAAATTGCTACACACACTGCAACTTCTGTCAGAAAGGAAGTGGCATAATGGTGAGGCCATTTTATTTTTTGACGTGACACATACGCATTTAGATGTGCTGTTCTGATGAATTTACCGAGAGAATAGAGACTGCCAGCTTAGAGAAGGACCTAGAGCAAGGCAGGGTTTCCAGATGGTCCACACTATCAGTCAAATGTTATGACCCAGAGGATCCAATGATGCTTAAAATGTTTGTACAAGATCAAGAGGTTTCACAGAGCCCAGGTCAATCCACTCCAGGGCAGTGGGGATACCATGGGGCCACAGTGTCATGGGGCAGGGACCCAGGCCCAAAATGGCAGATGTGGCAGCTGCATCACCATGTGTGATGGGATGCAGTGGGAGGTCACTTGTCATCTATCCCTGGAGACCTTCACTGCAGCCTTGGCACAGATACTACCTCTGCCCTCCGTATAGGCCAGGAACGCCAGTGCTGAGACAGGAAACTGTCAGTAAATTACCACAAATTAATAGCATATACATGGACACTGCAGTAAAACGTATCAGGAGTTATTTACATTCTTCAAGGAGTTTAGAATCTCCAGTTTGGAAAACTGCTGCAACATTGAAAAGCAAATAAATATTAAATTTAAAGATCATGGCATTCCAAAGAAAAGAACACTATTTCCAATAGAAGCTTTGGTTGAGCCAATTATTAATGAGGAAGACAATTTCAAAATGGATGTTTTCTTCTTAATTGAAAATGTAATGATAGACTGCATGCACAGGCATTCTGAATTATAGACAAAGCATGAAGCCACTTTCAATTTCTTGTCCAATCTCCACACGCCACAGAAAATGTCAGAGGAAACATTAAAATGCCACTGTACAAATTTACATTTAAAATTCAGGCTTACACAAAACTGATTTTAGAAAAAGTGTTCCATGAGAATCAACTTGAGATGTATGAAAATTTATATTTCAAAATAACTTATCAAAAAATCTTTTCCATGTTGTCACAGTCTATAAAATACTCTTAACAGCTCCACTGACAGTGGAAAGATATTTCCCCAAATTAAAATATTATCAAAAACCATATGTAGTCTAGAAGGGGATTAAGAGGACACTTATGATGATCACTGAGTAATGTACAGAACTGCTGAATCACTATATTGTCCACCTGAAATTAACATAACATGGTATGCCAACCATACTGGAATTAAAATTTAAACAAAATTATTTGCAGTCTTGCATTTGCCAAAAGTGAATGGTGTTGCTTTCAATTCTCGTTATTCAACATGAACTTACTATTAGTATAAACTTAGATTACAAATGAAGCTGCAGAAAAGCCAAATAGTATAATCAATTAAGGTATCACATTAGTCATTAGTATTTATTGCTTTATATAAATTTATGGCACCAAAACAGTTATGTTTCCAATTGGTAAGTTTATGCTGTTCCTTGTATGTTACTGTTATGTTTTATAATAGAGATTTTTAAAGGAAAAAGCTTTATTTTTTGTTAGTATCCCTAAACATCACTTCTTTGCTGCATTATGAATAAGGGCTCCAGTTTCCTTTTTCACTGCCCTTCTCAAATATGTAGCCAGCCCTGACACACGCGGCCATTTCCTTTTTGTTCTGAATTGAATGCACATGTGATACCTAGAGGTACAGGAGTCATTCTGAAATCATGAGGAAAAAATCCAACAAATTAAAAATGAATGAGAATAAGAGGAGTCTTGTTTCTGATACTGCCATTGAACTGACACATTGGTGCTAAACTGCCTACCTCTAGATATCTTGAACATGTCCAAAGAGAAAGTAAAATGCCAATAATTTGAGGCACTGTTTGTCTACTTTTCTGTAATGTCTGTGCATCACTCAGAAATCAGTTCATATGTCCCTATTCAGAGAGAAATACCCTGATTCCTTAAAAATTTCTCCTCCCACGTCATAGCAATCCCATTACCATCTATAACATAAATCACTACCTTAAATTATCTCATTCTTGGAATGACTGTTTTCCTTAAATTATGAGTTCCATAAGGGCAGAAATATTTTGTCTTAGTTACCACTATGCACCCAGTCCCTGACACAAAGTACCTACTCAAGAAATGTTTGTTGAATGAGTAAGTGAGGGAATGAATTAACTCAAGAATTCGTTCAACAAAGATACCAGGCTCAAATCACAGAATAGGAAAGGGAAAAACACCGCTCAACCATTTCTTCAGCAGTGAGAACAAAAGAACATTTTTCTTCAAGTACTTACAAGTTATTGTGGGCTATAAAATACCTTATCCTAGTTGGTGAGAATATGTGTTGCCTAAGTACAAAATGTACAAAACCAGGTTTTTGTGAAGGCAGAGGGAGTCTGTTCTCTCTCAAGAATAGGACCTGTTGTCATCATGCCACCAGAAGGTACCACTCCACCTGCCATGATTATGAGCCCCCCCCCAAAGTGTTCTAAATGCTCAGCATCTGAAAGAGCAGCCCAGAAACACTAAAGCCTCTGAGATCTTCGCTTGACTCTCATTTGTCAACTGTCGTAGGTACAATCACATACCAGGGGGCTAAACTCATGATTCAGAAACAAAAAGCTGATTATTAATGCCACCCTTTCATCCCTAAAGCATTAAGTGCTCTCACAATCCATCTTCCCGAACATATGTGTACAACCTCTTCTTTATTTCTCCACCCCAACTAGTCCTTGAGATGAGTTTTTTCAGTTATCTTCCTTATTACTCAACATTGGTCTCTGCTTTGAATACATGATCCATTTCATCTCCACATTGCACCAGTACCTCCTTGCCACTTCTATTTCATTGAGTTCACATTTCTCTTCTTAAAAATTTCACTTTCCCTCATTCACATTGATACATTTTCCTTTCCAACCTGAGGATCAGAGTCTCCCATCCAAGTGACAGGATTATATCACCACACATCAGGGATGTGCCATTCAGCGTTTTAACCATATGAAGGCCCAGGAAACCATGTCAGGGTAATCAGCATCCTTATTTAGTAGTTAGAGATGGCAATATAGAAATGCAATCTAAAGTCCTGCAAATAGGAGCTCCTGGGTGGCTCAGTCTGTTTAGGCATCCGACTCTTGGTTTCAGCTCATGATCTGGGGGGCTCTGTGCTCAGTGTGTCTTTCTCTTTCTCTCCCTCCCCCCCCCCACCGGCTTGTATTCTCTCCCCCAAAATAAACATTTAAAATTTTTTTTAATGTTTATTTACTTTTGAGAGAGAGAGACAGAGCATGAGTTGAGGAGGGGGAGAGAGAGAGAGAGAGAGAGAGAGAGAGACAGAAGCCAAAGCAGGCTCCAGGCTCTGAGCTGTCAGCACAGAGCCTGACGTGGGGCTCAAATTCACAAACCGTGAGATCATGATCTGAGCTGAAGTCGGACTCCCAACCGACTGAGCCACCCAGGTGCCCCAAACATTTCTTTAAAAAAGTATCTAAAAATCTTGGGGCACCTGGGTGGCTCAGTCGGTTAAGCATCCAACTTTGGTTCAGGTCATGATCCCACATTTCATGAGTTCAAGCCCCACATCAGGCTCTGTGCTGACAGCTCTGAGCCTGGAGCCTGCTTCACATTCTGTGCCTCCCTCTCTCTGCCCCTCTTCCACTTGTGCTTGCTCTCTCAAAACATTTAATTTTTTAAAAAAAGTATCTAAAAATCTTTTTTAAAAAGTCCTACAAATATATTCTGTGAAGAAAAGCTAAACTTTCAAAAAGTACACAAACATTAATGATACTAAGAATAATGATCAAGATATTAGTGTTTCAACTTCATATATTCAATATTTCTAGAAAAACAAGATTTCTAAGACAAAGATATCTTTTATTTCTTCAACACAGACGTTTATGGAATGTGGGAAAGCATGTAGTGGTGCACATGTATTTTGTAAGGTGATACACAATTTCTACTTCAAAGTTTTTTTTAAGTCCCAAAGCTCTTCCTTGTCCATTTTATTCTCAGAATGCCCCTGTAAAGGGAACAGATCATTATCAACCCAGCTGTACGATGAGCAAGTTGAGATGGAATAAGTTTAAGTGACTTGGCCAAGTTTCTTTAAGCCCCTGTCCCCGCTCCGCCATGATGATGGAACGCCTTTCTCAGTTTAAAATCTCCCTAGGATAGGACATTGAATTTGGTTATCATTGAGTTCTCTGAGTTTTCTGCCTAATTTGAAAGTCTTTTTTGGTGGGGGGGGGGGGACATCTGGGTGGCTCAGTTGGTTAAGCGTCTGACTGAGCATTGGGCTCAGGTTATGATCTCGTGGCTCATGATTTTAAACCCCGTGTAGGGCTCTGTGCTGACATCTCAGAGCCTGGAGCCTGCTTAGGATTCTGTGTCTCCCTCACTCTGCCCCTCCCCTAGGTGTGCTCAGTCTCTCAAAAATAAATGACAAAGAATTCTTTTCAAAGAAAGTCTTTTTGTAGAAAACACTCTTCCACCTGAGTATGTGGCAATATCTGTGGGAACACAGAAAATGGAAGGTAGCAATAAGACAAAGCATTTACATGTCTCTAATTTCTCAAGACTCAGAAGTCTAGAGAGGACCCCTGCTGTTCCCATACGTTAATATGCTATATTCCTATTTGATGGATTAGGTCCAAAAGTTTGTGAATGTAAAGAAGTGACACCAGTTATTTGGTGACAGAGCAAAATGCAGAGTTCTAGTCAAATACATCATCCAGTCATGTGAGTGGATGTTAATAGCAATGACAAATTTGTTTGCAGTGTTATTCAAGAAAACAAAAAGGCTGAAACTGCAATATAAATGTCCTAATATATCAAATTCCTGTCTTTAAAAAGGCAGAAAACCAGCAGCTGAATGAGATCTCATGGTTGAGAGCAGTTTTTTTTTAAGCTCTAATGACTCTGAGACCACTAGAAATACTGACCTGCAGCCCAAAAGTGTTACTTGATGAAGACAAACACACCAGGATCAACAGTTTTAGGTGGTCAAATCACTCACTCATCAATTCATTTAATACTTTCTGAGAACACCATTTTGTTGTAGGAATTGAGAAAGGCATTAGATAAATCAGAGAAGTTTGCTCAAGGCAAATAAAAAGAGAAGTGCACTAGACACAAAAAGTGGATGTATCCATTTGGAATTAATTTAGCTGCAAGAAACCAAAAAAATTACAGTAACTGAAAGAAACAGGGTTGATTTTTCTCTCTATAATAAAATACCCAAAGAAGGTAGTCGCTGGCATTGATTAGGCTGACCAGTGATACCATCTGGGACACATAATTTTATTTACCCCTCCGTTTCACAACATTGATCATTGTAGCTGTTGGTTTTTACCACACAAAAAAAGGCCTCCCAAAACTTAATGGCTTAATCAACAAGTGATTACGTCACGTGTGTGCAAGTCAGTTGTGACATTCTGGTTAAGAGCAATCCTACCTCAGCTATTCTCAGTGGGATCCACTCAGGTATTTGCAATCACGTACACATCAGTTGGAAAGGACTGGCTTTGCTGATGTTAACTGAGATCTCTTACATGGCTAGGGTCTTGCCCAGAACACCTGGGCTCACTCTGGCCCTTGTGATTTCTAGTCACCCAGCAGGCTATCTTGGATCTGTTTTCACAGGCAGGCAGGAATTCAAAAGACTGAGTGGAAATGTGTAAGCCCTGGGCTCAGAACTGGCCCACTGTACTGTGCTGAATTCTACTGGGAAAAGAAAGTCACAAGGACAGCCCAAACTTAAAAGAAAGGGAAATGGACTTCAAACTTTGATGAGAAGAACAATGAGGTGTAAATACAAAAGGAGAATATTGACCTTTTTATAAATAATCTACCAATCTCTCTTCTGGCCAAAATAATTCATGACCTTCTCATATGAAAAAGATATCCATTCCCTCCTGACATCTGCAAAAGCTTCATGTAATCACATCGTTTTTTTAAGTTTGTTTATTTTCAGAGAGAATGAGACAGCGCACACAAGCAGGCTTTACACCGTCATCGCAGAGCCCAAAGCAGGGCTCAAACTCATGAACTGTGAGATCGTGACCTGAGTCTGATGCTTAACCAACTGAGCCACCTAGGTTGCTCCAATTACACCATCACTCTTAAAAGTCTGGGTTTTGAGGATCTATACCCAGTAAAGGTTATTTGTTGAGTCCAGAGACTCAACAAATGAGACAGAGAATGGGAAAAACCACAATAGATGGTATTATTTAAAGAGAGGAAATGAGGGGCACCCGGGTGGCTCAGCTGGTTAAGCATCCGACTTCAGCTCAGATCATGATCTCACAGTTTGTGGGTTCAAGTCCCTCATCAGACTCTGTGCTGACAGCTCATAGCCTGGGACCCGCTTTGGATTCTGGGTCTCCCTCTATCTCCACCCCATCCCCTGCATGCTCTTTCTCAGAAACAAACATTAGAAACAATTTAAGAGGGGAAGTGAGAGTACATGGCATTTTCTGGTCCATAGCAATTTTAAATTCCCCCCCCCACACACACACACAAATGTTGCCAGATCCTCAAATATGGGAGCAGGAAATGTTTCTTAATTACAGCTCAGTTCTATTCTCTGGGACTGGCCTCCAGTCCAACAACCTCTATTAATTCTAGGAATAGCTCAAAAAACCATTCTCTATGCAATTCACTTTTCCCTCCAGGTTCTTGATGTCACCTTCTGAGATACCCTTTCATATAATAAATGGCCTGTTATTGGGACGCCTGGGTGGCTCAGTTGTTTAAGCACCTGGCTCTTGATTTCAGCTCAGGTCAGTCTTGTGGTTCTTGAGATCAAACCCCACATTGGCCTCTGTGCTGACAGCATGGAGCCTGCTTGTGATTCCTTGATTCCCTCCTTCCTTCCATTCTTCCTTCCTTCCTTTCTCTCAAAACAAATAAATAATGAATAAAAATAAATTTAAGAAATAGCCTGTGCTTGCATCTGAGTAACCTTTTTCAACCTGCATCCTTCCAATGTACATAAAATCAATTGATAAATTTATAAAATCTGAGTCCCTTTGAACACAGCTAGAGATATGCTGCTATTACAAGACCCTTAAAAACTTTGTGAGCTTTCTATATATCTGAGTATATTCTCCACTTGGGAAAAATCCACACCTAACACTAATTTTCAAATATGCCTGTGTCTTAACTCACAGCACATTGGGCACGCCAGTTTCCTGCAGGACACTGCACTTAAAGATTCCTATAAAACATTTTTCTAGCTGAGAGTTTCTTCTAAATGCCTCCTTAATTCTTCCAGACATCTTTACAAGGGTCTTAGAGGAACACTCCTTATTTTCTCTGTACACTTAAGCTGTATTCCACCTTAAACTGTTATTAGCTGAGAAGAACAGAGATAATAGTTTCATTTTCTATCCCTCCCAGGTCTGCTTCCTCCATGTTCCCTGTAAATTCTACTTGTAAACTTAATAGTTCTTATTTTAGCTTATGTATCCCTTGTAGCTCCTTATTACCTACAGTAAAAAATGAGGTAACTGACAAGCTGATTAGGTACTTTTTTTTTTTTTTTTAACTTTCCAAGTTACTAAAGGCAACATTTGCCAATGATTTCACAACTACATAATACAGGGCTTCACTTTCCAGGCTCCAGTTTTCAGCTTCTGTTAATTGCTCATTATTTTCACAGCTTTTTGTGACTCCCTGGACCCAAAGCCAATGTTCATACATGCATAGGCCCATTTGGGAATCAGAATTTGCTTTGTAACAAGCCACCTCACAATCTGGTAGCTTAAAAGCAAGAAGTGTACAGGTCACCTGGGCAGATCTTCTGGGTGTGCTGGCCTTAGGTCTTTTCGCAAGGCTCACTCATGCACCTGCAAACAACTACAGCTTGACTAGTGCTAACTTTGCTGATCTTGGCAAGGATATCTCCTATGTCAAAGGCTTTCTTTATAACAGCTGGACCAGCTCCGTGCTTGTGATCTCTTATCTTCCAGCAGATCAATCCTGATGTGTTCTCATGGTGTGGCAGAAATCCAATCAAGTGAGCAGAAACACAAGTGTCTCTTGAGACCAAGGTTTGGAACTGAACAGCATTGATTCTGCTGTGTTCTACTGCCCAAAGGAAGTCATAACCAGATTCAAGGGTGGGCAAACAGACTCCATGTCTTGATGGCACTTTCTGAAAAGCCATGTACAAAGGGAAAGAGACATGAGGAAGGGAGTAAAAGACTGTTTTTGCAAACAATTTCACAGAAGCATGTAGAGTTTTATTCTGTTATGTATCCCTTCATTATTCCAGATAACTTCAGTAATCCAGGTGATCCTTTGCCACCATGTGAATAACCTATTTTATATACTTTCATGCAAGGAGTTTAATATTCCTTGATAGTGCATGCCTTTAAATTATTACACTAGAGTTTTCAAATAACGATTTTAGAATTATACTCTGTTTACTCCATTTACAAGCTTGTAGATTTTGGTAAGAGGGCTTTCCTTTTGTTCCTTTTCACTCTTAGTTCCTGTGTGACTGAATACATGGATAACTTCAATGTGTTATAATTAGTCACGATTCTTTTAGATGTTCAAATTGTTCTAAATCTGGCTAGTGGGAAGTGAATTAGCTGGCTCTTTTGTAATTTTGTCATGACTCATTGGTGTTTGACACCTCCTCTTTGTCATTACAGTGCATCCCACCAAAAAAGTACAGTTAGAGTACTCTGTTCAAAATTGAGTTATCAATTTGATATAAATAGGTTCATTTGGTTTTTATTTATATTCAACTTAAGGGTTTGATTTTTTCCATTTTATTTTTTGAATACGTAGAACATTTACATGGCTTATAAGCAAATATAAAATGTAGCTGTGACCACTAGATATCACTTAGAAAAAGATGAATTGACTCTATCTCAAACTATACTCAGAATGACCAAATGTAAAAATGAAACCATACAAGTTACAAAAAAAAAAAAAAAAAGTAAATTTTTCTTTATAATCAAGGGTAGGGGAGATTTTTAAAAATATGACTCAAAATCTAAAACCAGTATGATAAGAGAGACTGGAGGCTGGGATGATGGCAGAATGAAAGGACCTTAAGGTCATAAAGATACTCACTGGACCTGAGAAAAGAGTGGAGGGTATCAGTGAGACCCTTAACAAAGACATAAAAAAAACTAAGCAGTGATGAAGAACACAATAAATGAGATTAAAAAGATAGACTAGAAGAATCAGAAGAATAAATTAGCAACATGGATGATAGATTAATGGGAAATAATCAAGCTGAGCAGGTGAGAAAAAATTATGCAAAATGAGAAGAGACTTAGGGAACTCATTGACTCCATCAAGTGTTAAAAACATTAACTTTATAGGGATTCCAGGAGGAGAGAGAAAGTAAAGGGGGAGGCAGAACATTTATTTGTGGAAGTAACAGCTGAAAACTTCCCTCATCTGAGGAAGGAAAGAGACATCCAGATCCAGGAGGTACAGGCATCCCTCATCAAATCAAACCAAGGAGGTCCACACCAAGACACACAGTAATTAAACAGTCAAAAAAAAAAAAAAAAAGTAGTTATAAAGAGAGGATTTTAAAAGCAGCAAAAGAAGACAGTTACATATAAAGGAAAACCCATAAGGCTATTAAAGGATTTTTCAGCAGAAACTTTGCAGGACAAAGTGGCATGATATATATTGTCAAAGTGCTGAAAGGAAAAAAAACAAAAACAAAATCTGTAAAGAATACTCTATCCAGAAAGGCTATTTATTCAGAATAGAAGGAGAGATGAAGAATTTCTCAAACAAAAACTAAAGGAGTACAAGACCATTGAATCAGCCCTGTGAGAAATGTTAGAGGGGAGTCTTCGAGTAGAAAGTAAAGACCAGATGTAAGAATATGAAAAGTAGGAAACACAAAAGCAGTAAAAGTATATCTGTAAAAATCAGTCAAGGGATTCACAAAATAAAAGGATTTAAAATACAACACCATATACCTAAAATGTGGGGAGGAAGGGTAGTAACAAATTGATTCAAACATAAGTGACCATCAAGTTAATATAGACTGATATATGCAGAAGCTGTTATATATAAATATAATGGTAACCACAAATCAAAAACCAGTACAGACATGCAAAGAATAAAGAGAAAGAAATCCAAGTGCATTGCTAAAGAACACCAGCAAACCATAAAAAAGAGCAAGAGAAGGACCAGAGAAAAACAACAAAAAAAGTAACAAAACGGCAATAAATACATATCATTACTTTGAATGCAAATGGACTAAATGCTCTCATCAAGAGACAGAGAGCAATGAAATGGATTTAAAAAAAAAACCAAGAGCATAAACAATCTTTACACTAAGACTCGTTTCAGACCTTATGACACCTGCAGATTGAAAGTGAAGGGATAGAAAAACAGTTATTATGTAAATGGATGTCAATAGTAAGCTGGTACACTAATAATTATATAGGAAAAAACAGACTTTAAAACAAAGACTGTAAAAAGAGATAAGGGACACTACATGATAATAAAGGAGACAATCCACAAGAAGATGTAACAATTGTAAATATTTATGTACCCAACACGGAGGCAACCAAATACACACAACAGTTAATAACCAACCTTCTTTTCAGTGCACATATTACATCCTCCAGAATAGATCACATATTAGGACACAAAACAAGTCTCAAAAATTCAAAAAGATCAAAGTCATACCATGCAACTTTTCTGACCACAATACTATAAAACAACACTTAGAAATAAGAAAAAAATCTGGAAAGAGAACAAACATGTTAGCAGGTAAAACAGCATGCTACTAAACAATATAAAACAGATCAATAAGTCAAAGTAATCAAAAATTACATTTAAAGAAATGAAAACAAAAACACAATGTTCCAAAATCTTTCACATGTAGCAAAAGCAGTTCTAAGAGGGAAGTTTTTAGAAATACAGACCTACCTCAGGTAGCAAGAAAAATCTCAAATAAACAACCTAACCTTACAGTTAAAGGATCTAGAAAAAGAACAAATCAAACCCAAATCCAGCAGAAGGAAACAATAAATATTAGAGAAATAAATGATGTAGAAATTAAAAAAAAACAAAAACAAAAAACAGAACAGATAAATAAAACCAGTTGATTCTTTGAAAAGGTAAACAAAATTGATAAACCTCTAGCCAGACTCATGGAAAAAAAAGAGAGAAGACTCAAACAAGATCACAAATGAAAGGGGAAAAATAACAACCAACATAACTGAAAACAGAAGAGGAAGGAAAACTCCCAAATTCATCATATGAGGCCAATATTACCCTGATACCAAAACCATATGAAGACACCACCAAAAACAAAGCTAGAGCCCAATATGTCTGATGAACATGGATGCAAAACTCCTCAACAAAATATTAGCAAACTGAACCCAAAAATACATTTAAGAAGTTATTCACCATGATCAAGTGAATAACGGGATGCAAGGGTGGTTCAGTATTTGTACATCAATCAGTGTGATACATCATATTAATAACAGATGCAGAAAAAGCACTTGACAAAGTACAACATCCATTCATGATAAAAATGCCTCAACAAAGTAGGTTAAGGGGGAATATGACTCAACATAATAAAGGCCATATATGAGGGGCGCCTGGGTGGCTCAGTTGGTTGAGCGTCCGACTTCTGCTCAGGTTATGACGTCACGGTCCATGAGTTCAAGCCCCGTGTCAGGCTCTGGTGCTGACAGCTCAGAGCCTGGAGGCTGCTTCAGATTCTGTGTCCCCCCTCTCTCTCCACTCCACCCCTGCTTGTGCTCTCTTTCCGAAGTGAATAAACATAAAAAAAATTAAAAAATATTTTTAATGTTTTTATTGATTTTTGAGACAGAGGGAGATAGAGCATGAGCAGGGGAGGGGCAGAGAGAGGGGGAGACACAGAATCCAGAGCAGGCTCCAGGCTCTGAGCTGTCAGCACAGAGCACGACACGGGGCCTGAACTCACGGAGTGTGACATCATGACCTGAGCTGAAGTCGGAGGCTCAACTGACTGAGCCACCCAGGCGCCCCAAACATAAAAAAAATTTTTTTAAATAAAAAATAAAGGCCATATATGAAAAACCTACAGTTAACATCATACTCAGTTGGGAGAAACGAAGATCTTTTCCCTCGAGGTCAGGAACAAGATGGCTTTTATTCAACATATCAGTAGAAGTCGTAGCCATAGCCATGACACAACGAAAGGAAATAAAAAGCATCCAAATTGATAAGGAAGAAGTAAAACTTTCACTATTTGCAGATGACATGATACTATACAGAGAAAACCGAAAGACTCCACCAAAAAAACCTACTAGAACTGATCAATGAATTCAGTAAGATCACAGGATATGAAAGTGAAATCAAAACATACAAATAAACAAACAAAAAACAAAAAAACAAGCACATTCACAATTGCATTAAAAATAAAATACTTAAGGAAAGAGATGAAACACCTGTCCTCTGAAAACTATAAAACATTGATGAAAGAAATTAAAGATGACACAAAAACGGAAAGACACTCCATGCTTATGGATTGAAAGAATATTGTTAAAATATTGTTGAAATATTGAAAGAATATTGTTTAAATGTCTACACTAGACAATCTACAGATTTAATGCAATCTCTATCAAAATACCAACAACATTTTTCACAAAACTAGAATCCTCAACAATCCCAAAATTATTATGGAACCACAAAAGACTCTGAATAACCAAAGCTATCTTGAAAAAGAAAAACAAAACTGAGAGTATCAGAATTCCAGACCTCAAGTTTCATTACAAAACTGTAATAATCAAAACAGTAAGGTACTGGCACAAAAACAGATCAATAGAACGGAATACAAAGCCCATAAATAAACCCTCAATTACACAGTCAATTAATCTTTAAGAAAACAGGCAAGAATACGCAATGGGGAAAAGACAGTCTCTTCAACATATGATTTTGGAAAACCTGGACAGCTACAGGCAGAAGAATGAAACTGGATCACCTTCTCACACCACACACAAAAATAAGCTCAAAATGGATTAAGGACTTAAATGTGAAACCTAAAACTATAAAAATCCTAGGAGAGAGCACAGGCAGTAAGGTCTCTGACACTGTTCATAGCAACATCTTTCTAGATAGGTCCTCTAAGGGAAATAAAAGCAAAAATAAACCATTGGGACTGTATCAAAATAAAAAAAAACTTCTGCCTTTGAAACAGCTAATAAAACTAAAAGCCAACCTACTAAATGAGAGAAGATATATACAAATAACATATCTGATAAAGGGTTAGTATCCAAAATATACAAATAACTTCTACAAAACCAAAAAAATAATAATGCAATTAAGAAATGGGAAAACACGAGCAGTTATTTCCCCAAAGATATAGAGACGGCCAACAGACACATAATAAGATGCTCAACATCACTCCTCATCAGGGAAAGGCAAATCAAAACTACAATGTGATATCACCTCACACCTATCAGAATGGCTAAAATCAAAAACTCAAGAAACAAGTGTTGGTGAGGATGTAGAGAAAAAGGAACCCTTGTGTATTGTTGGTGGGAATATAAACTGGTGCAGCCACTATGGAAGGCAGTATGGAGATTCCTCAAAAAATTAAAAATAGAATTACACTATGACCCAGTAATTCACTACTGGCTATTTACCCAAAGAATTAAAAAAAAACCACTGGAATTAAAAAAAAATTAAAGAGGGGCGCCTGGGTGGCGCAGTCGGTTAAGCGTCCGACTTCAGCCAGGTCACGATCTCACGGTCCGGGAGTTCGAGCCCCGCATCGGGCTCTGGGCTGATGGCTCGGAGCCTGGAGCCTGTTTCCAATTCTGTGTCTCCCTCTCTCTCTGCCCCTCCCCCGTTCATGCTCTGTCTCTCTCTGTCCCAAAAATAAATAAACGTTGAAAAAAAAAAAAAAATTTAAAAAAAAAAAAAATTAAAGAATTAAAAAAATATATGGTGAATGGCATACTGCATAAACACATTTACAACCCATACCACAGAAGACTAATCTGCTAAATACAGCAAGAACTCTTAAAAATCAAGAACACCTAAATGAACAAAAATGGAAAAACCCGTAACAGAAAAAATATACAAAATACATTAGATATTTAGAAAACAAAAAAAGTCAAAGAATGTATCTTAACTGCATAAAAAGTCACTCAACTTCACTTATAATAAAGAAAAAATGACAACATGAAATAGTATTTCTTAACTAAAAGATTGGCAAAAATCCGAAAGCATGAGGTTGACTCAGTTTTTGTGAGTGTGGAAGGTAAGAATCTCTTTCATATCTGGCTACTGTGATTGGCAAAGGATATAAACTTCCATGGAATAGAGTTTGGGATTATCCAGCAAGACGACATGTGAATTCATCCTTGACAACGCAACCCACTTCTAAACATGTGGAATACATACCTCCCCAAATATGCCCAAGATTTATTTATTGACACACTGACTGTAAGCATAAGATTAGAAGTTAAAATATCCATGAATTGATGTCTATTTAATCAACTACATTCATGCAATGAAGTAACATGCAGTTATAGAAAACAGAGCAAAAGGTCCATATTAATTGATACGGAACAATATCCAGAAAAAGTGAGAAAATCAGCAGGGAAATTTTATAGTGCACTATTTTGTATGTGGGTCAAAAAAGAAAAGAAGTAGTTATGTTTGCTCTTATTAAATGAGTAGTTTAAGTAATAAGTATATGAACAGTAGGTCACATTTTTTGCTTCATACCCAAAAAGGGACAAATTGGCATGGAAATTTGTTAAGGATCCAGGTTATAATAAGACCTAAGTGTGTGATTTTAAATAAGGATGAAGACTGACTGAATCTGAACTTCAGGGAGATGTCCCATCACACCATAAGTGGTGATTTAGGAGGAGACATGAGCAGTCTAAAGAGACCAGTTAAAGACTGTGACAACAACCTAGGATGGATGGTTAAATGGAGTAATCTGAGAAATGTCTTCTAGAGAAAAATCTGAGAAAATACCGCAGAAAGTCTTCGGCTGTAACTGGGAGGCCACATTGAAGGTAATTAATTTCTTACATTTGGGTTACTAGACAAATGTTCAAAAAATTACAGATTTACAAGTAGTAGTAGTCACTCTTATTGTGCTATCATGGCCAAGTGAGGCTGCTGACATTTGGGTTAAACTCAAGAAATGGTCCCACATTCTAGAACACTCCTCAGCTGACTGACAAACCTTCTCATACTGCATAGCTCAACCCGCCCACCATCCATCTCTGCCTGCTGGGAGGATTTCTGACCCAGTGTCTCTTGGACTTCTTCCTTCCTTATTAAATCTGCTTCTCTCTTACCCATAAAATATGGCCATCTTAAAGGGAAGATAATTTTACCCATCCATGCCTTCCCTGTGACAAGGCAAGGGTCCAGCATGTACAAGGTGTTCAGGAAGTGTTGGTTAAATGAATGAGTGAAGGACTGAATGAGTTCAATTTGGCATGGAAAAAAAATGCAACATCATCTTTTTTTGTTAAAGAATGAACAAGTAGATTGATTTAAATCATCAAGCCTGGTGGAATGCTTTAACCTGAAAAAGATGTGAGCATTTTTTAGATTTTCTCTGGAAAATGAAAATACTAATTATTTGTAGACCTAGTCACTGAATCCTGCCTCCTAATTTTCTTACTGATAGCTTGCTTAATGCTAGTCATGAAGACAGTCCCCAGAGATCCAAGGGAATTATCCAAACTTCATCAATCCAAAATCTTAGTAAGGAGGATTAATTAGATCAGGCTGCTGCCTTCACTTTGGATTCTTTCAGAATGAGCTAACATTAGGCCCCGGAATTATATGCGCTGAATTCTATCCTATACACGGCCACATACAATCCATGTAAAACACTAGTGGTGTTGATACCTCAATTTTAGGAACTGAAAGCTTTGTGAGACCGAACGCAGTAATTTACACCAGACTGTGTATCTTGTCCTTTGCTGCATTCTCAGCCAGGGCATCACTATAAGATTTTCTCTGTTAATTAAATTTTAACAGTGAATGCATTCTTTAAAAAAAATTTAGAAGTAATTTTTTAAGGAATGAAAAAGTACAAAAACTAGAAAACATTTTTTTTCCTAAATCTGATAATTTATCCTAAGGAAATGGCCATAAATAGAATTATTTTGTTGCTAAGACTGTTCAACATCACTTTTAAGTATCAGAAAACAGGGAATATCTTACATGCTCAAACAATGGAAGCATATTTAAGAGAACTACCAATTACATGGTGTAAGTTTCTCAAACCTCAGATTTCTTTTTCTTCTCTCCCTACCCCAAAAACCTACTCCCCACTGGCAGTTAATTTTTTTGTAGTCTTTCATAAAGAAAAATAGAAGTTGTCACAAGCAAATACCTCATCTTATCAAACTAACAAACTCCCCACACTTGCCATCACCCTTGCCTTTCTTAGAACTACAAAGGACAACGTGTCCAAAAAACCAAATTCCCCAGATGACTCTGGTTTCCATTTTCTTAGGAGACTTTCCACTCTACTCTTCTGGATTATTCTGCTCACTCATGTTTCTTCTAAAAAGGCAAACAAATGCGGCCAAAGCTTTATTTTCTGATCCTTGCTGAAGGAAATCTTCTAATCACTATGACTGAATGTAACCTTAAATTAATGGACACAGACCTTAGATGGGCTCTCAACACTGATGAGCAACCCTAGCAAGTTTCTCTAGTAAGCTTGCTTTCTTTTGTCCAAAGTCAGTCCTTTGTACCTTCTTCCCTCTCCCCTAGACTGCTCTCACATCCCTCCAGACTTCAACTAATTCTCTCATACATCATTAGGAAAAATAAACCAAGCACACATATATCTTCAAATTCCCTTACCAAATTTATAAACATACTTGAAGCCATCTTCTTCTTCAGTCCTGTTACAAATAAAGAATTTCCTCATTCCCATTAAATACCATTCATCAACCTGTCCTGTGGATTATTTTACTTCTTGCTGTCTTCAAGAATTTTTTTCTTCAGTTATCCATTCTCTGTTGCATTACCCGAGTCTCTTCTCATTTACATTTTTTAAATCAGCATACATATTTGCTTATGAATTTTCATTTTACAGTTAAAAATAACTCTCCATTATTTTCTAGAAACCTGGAAACTATACTTGGTAACTTCTTTCTCAGTTCAGTATAGTCAATGCCATTGTTAGGATAGGTCTTAAATCTACTGAATCTCCTTAAATCATTGTATCATTTCTGCAAGCAACTATCATTTCTCCACCAAACTATTGTTCTAGTAACCTTCTAAATGAACACCCTATTACTAGTCTCTGATCAAACAATTCTTCATGAATCTTCTAGGAAACATTTTAGATATGGCCTATACTTCTCATTGTAAAGTTGTACGTAATCTGATTCCTGTGCACACCTCCTCCTTCACATCAGGACACTCTTCGACTGGTCTATTATGTACCACTCATAATAACCTTCTTGAAGATCATAGCAGACACCAAGTTACCTCCTGTCTTAGAGACTTTCACTCTTTCCTCCCCTCTTTAGTTGATGCACTCCTTTGCGTCCTTCAATTCTCAGCTTCAATGTCACTTTCCCAGAGAGGTCTTCATTGACCACCCAATGGAAAGCAGTTTCTTTTCTATAACTTCTCATTATGCTTGACTTTTCCTTTATAAAGTACCAAGTATGACTCCAAATCCACTAAGACAAGGGCTCAAAAATTAGATTTGGATGATACCAAATTATTTCTGCCTCTATCCAATCTCTCAAGCAAATGAGAAATTCAACTTCAATAATCCTTGGGAATTCCCAACATGAACATTTGTTATGAAAAATATTAGGGTACTTACACAGCAACAGGAAGTATACAAAACTCATTTGGTTATTGACTACCTTTGCACATATGTTAGTGTTGAGATGCTCATTACCCAGGTGCACGTCGTCCATGCTTTCTAGTTACAGACAGGACTACTACTGTGCCATGCTGGGGCCCAAAGATCCCTGGAAGTACTTTCCTACATACACCATACTTTGCTCTGAGAACTTGCTTTTAAGTCCCAGTATTCTAGGACTCTTCATCCTTCTCTTCTTTTCAGTCAAGACTCTCACTTCTCTACTTCATTGCTTCTCAAGGTATTCTCTCTTTTATCTCCCATTAAGGTTACCTACCATTCCATTTCTTATTCATTTCACTGCCAAACCTAAATGCTCTGGTTTTCTAGATATACTGCCTTTACTTACTTACCTCACATTAATACCTCGTCCTGTATCATCTTGGGTTCTTCCAAATAGAAATGCTCTTGTCAAGATCACTAAAAAAGTACATGCTGCCAGATTTAATTGACATTTTTTAAAGTAGGTTTCACACCCAGAGTGGAGCCCAACATGGGGCTTGAACTCAGGAGCCTGAGATCAAGAGACTGATGCTTAACTGACTTAGTCACCCAGGTGACTATTTTATTGACATTTCTAAACAACATTTTCACTCCATCTCTCAGAATCCTTCTACATATTTTCTCCTCCTCAAAACACCCTACATTTTTGCTTTTATAACACACTCTCCTAATTTTGTTCAAATCAGGCCTACCCATGTCTTTTTAGTTACCTTTTCAGGTTTCTCGTCCACCAGATACATAAATATTTAATTTTTTCAGGACCTAGGAAGAAAGGCATTATAAAACCCATTTGACTGACTTTCTGGACCTACTTCTGTCTAGTCAAGAAAGGTATGGGTTGTTCTGGGGTTAGAACCCCAGGTAATCCTAAAGTCAATTACTTTATTAGTGCAATTGATTTGGACTCTTGGCACACTCTGAAAGGACAGATTTAATCATCAAGTTTCTTGATTCGCAGTCTAGGGGCTACTTAGGGGCATTACTTAGCTCTGTCTCAAACCTGCCCTGTTTGGGAAAGACTGGTATATCCAAGATAGCAATAGGGTCCATTCCTTAAGAGGGAAATTTCACCTTCAGGGATCTGTTTCTTCTTCTATGGCCCTCATTCTCTGAAAGGCCTTGAGTTGAGCCCACTAACAGCCTTGAACAGACAAAATAAATGCTAAATTTAGTTCATTCCAGCGTAGATTACCAATTTTATTGGATAGATACTTGACTTTTAATATGTTGACACTTCCAACCCCCAAGACTATTAGGCAGAACCTTCCTGCTAAAGCCTCAATTCTAGAGTTGCAGGTGTGGGTATGCCCCGGTGATGGTCCTTCTGGAAAATTTGACCCATTCAGTACCACCTATATTAACAGTGCTCTATTGAATGCAGCAAATAAACACAAGGGTCCCTGTGTTCTGCTGTGCTCCAGATTATTTTCCAAGGTCACTCAGGAAGAGAGCTGGGAAAGGCACTATTTTGAGAAGTCATATTCTACCTGTCAGTCAAGGGGATCCAGGAGGCACTCTTATCCCAATGATTCAGCAGCACCCCACCGGCCTTCACTTTCCATGGCCGTTAAAATATGTTAAAAAATATGCAGGTTCCAGTTGAAAATATGCACATGACCCTAGGGTTCCTGGTAGTCCCACATTAAAATAATACCTACAACACCTCTTCCATAGCCACAATGTCTCCAAGACTGTTATAAACTCTCCCAATCCCTTGAAATAACTAAGAAACAACTGCTCTGAAATTTATCTTCCACTTGGCAGCTTGAAATAACAGATTCCAATTGCATGGTACTTACTAGCTTTGGGATTTTTGATGCTAGAACTGGCAGGAAAGAATGAATGAATTTTAAGTCCTATATTTGTTTTCCTTTACATATTTGAAATTTTTGTATTCAGTTTCAGGGAAATACCTGAGGCAAAATTGACCTACACATTTTTATAGCTTAGTACAGCCTCCTCTGTGGACCTCTGCACTATGTGTGTTCAAGTTAATTCAACCAATATATGAACAATGAATGATGGTTGTGGATCACAGAGACCGAAAATATAGTTTCAATCACAGTGAAAGAAGAAATTGCCAACAAATGTGTGTGAGTAGGGCAGCTGAAAAATCTCAAAAATAAAATGAGAGTCTTCAAGATTTAGTATTTAAACGATTAATTATCACTTGGGGCTTTGGAACTGAGGTATCAGAAACTCAACAAGGAAAACAAATAATGTAAAGAAAAAGGCTTTGCTTTGTGTTCAAGACCATGGGGAAGAGAAAAGACCTTCCAACCCAATAAATATAAGTATTGGCCCTACATACAGGAGATGAAGGAAAAGTTTAACCTGGGTTGCAGACTTGAGTTGTGGGTTTAACCTACTTGAAAGAAGAAAGCTCTTGACAGAGGAGAATAAAAATAGACTGTAGAGGGAGAAAAAGTTGTCATGAATACAACTTGCAGAGATTCAGGGCTACAGTGGAGTAGCAAGACTTGCTCAGATCTTGTAGAATATTAGAGCTGAAGGAAGTCAAAGTTCGGGGAAAGAAGCAAGTGGCAGAGCTCACACCAGCTCTCACCAAGAACCTAAGGGTCCAGTCTTTGGGACAATAGCAATGTAAGGTAGTACATGGAGAGAGAAGACATTTTGTACCTAGTTTTAGAAAGCATTTTCTCTAATATCTTGTGATTTTTTCAGTTAGGCTTTAATTTCTCTTGGAAAAATAAGTTGTTTTTACATGGGGCAGGGGCTCACATAATTTTCAAGTGTCACAGCAAATTTGAGGCATGTAGCGTTGATGACAATTCGTTATTTGAATAATGCTGTCACCTGGTGTCCATTGTTCAAGTCTCTGGTGAGCCTGTTTACCAAAAGGCTACAGCTAATTTGAAATGAGAAACAGAATCATAGATGAATCTCAGCCTGATATACCTATGGCCTTGTAGTTATGTGATGTCCTCAAGAGATCGGTGTCAGAAGTTTCTAGGGCAATAACTAGACAGGCTTCTAACTATCTTAAGAAACTGAACCACAAAATCCTCTCAAGTGGAAGGTAACAAAGAAACGGGTAAGGAATGGCATAAACAGCTGGATTTCTCCAACACCCAGGCTCTTTCTCTAGAGCAATACCCACAGGATGATGACAGAATTGACTCTGCAGTCTATTAACAAGAAAAAGAAGGGAAATACTGGCCCTTCCAGGAGAAGTTCAAGACTTTTCTTTCCTGTTCTTTAGTTCCAAGGGCCATAGTGAAGGTTAGATTTTAAGATAACTATTGGCTATGGTCACAGAGCACAATGTTGGTACAGTCTTATGTCTATGATGTGGAGGTATGTGTAGTTCAAAGATGGGGTTGGTGTGACCAGACGTATATTTTGTAGGTATATCTGGAGTTACAGTATGAAGGGTGGGTTGACTGGAAAGAAAGAATTTGGCAGGGAGATTAATAAGATAGGATAAATCTCTGAATCAGAAAGTTCATCATCCTTTGTGAATGCACATATTTCAAGGAGTTGGTTCTAAAGTTTTCTCAAACTCTAAAATTGTCCCTATATTTACATGGAGCGAGGTGAACAAAATTCACACTACTCATTGTTTTTGTAGACTTCAATCACATGCACTGGGCTCCTCTGCTGCCCCAACCCAGACCAAAGTCCTGTCCTG
Source organism: Lynx canadensis (assembly GCF_007474595.2). NCBI lineage: Eukaryota > Metazoa > Chordata > Mammalia > Carnivora > Felidae > Lynx > Lynx canadensis. The sequence continues at coordinate 45,086,887 of NC_044313.2, read as the reverse complement.
GGTGGTTTGGTTTCTTATGCAAGTGCCTCCATCCTCTGGTTCCTGTAGCACTCCCGCACTCTCTAAGCTTCCTACAACTCATCTGAAATTTTTCTTTTAGATACAGAACCAGTGCAGCAGGTAGAGCACAGCCATAGAGAAAGCATGTTCTGCTGGGTTTCCAATACCTTTTCTAATACTTCCTAGAGATCAGTTGATCTTTAGGGCTCCCTAACCATATTCTCAAGTCTTTCATGGTCATCTGTCACATGAGTCTATTAATCAGGGTTCTCCAAAGAAACAGAACCATTGGGATATATAGAAGTATACATAAATAAGAAATTGACTACAGGAATTGGCTCATGCAATCATAGAAGCCAACAAGTCCCACAATCTGCCATGTTCAAGCTGAAGAACCAGGAAAGCCAGCGGTGGAATTCACTGGAGTCCAAAGCCTGAGAACAGGATGGATAGCTCAGTTCAAACCAAGAGAGAAAATCTACCGATCTCCCACCTTTCTATTCAATTCAGTCCCTCTAAAGATTGGACGATGCTCACCCATATTGGTAAAAATATTTTTTACTCAGTCTACTGATTAAAAAGCTAATCTCTTCTGGAGACACCCTCACAGACACATACAGAAAATATGTCTTACCAGTTATTTGGTCATCCTTTCGCCAAAAAGAGCAAAAGTAACAACACTCGTTAACTTCTCATATTTGTGATGTTCTTTACAAATTACTTAGCATTTTCAAATGAATTATATTATTTGTTTCCCAAACAACCTTCTGTAAGTAGCTTCACTGATCTAGAAACTGGAACTCGGAGAAGTTGAGTTACCCACCTAATGTAACACGGTTGAAGGTGGCAAACTGGGATTGTTCAGTGTCTCCTGGACCCAATCCCAGTTTTTCCCCTTCTCCAACCTGGATAAATAAGTATGAAGTCAACTGACCCTGCTTTATCATTTTGAAAAATGGAGAATCATTCACTTTGTCTTACCACTTTAGTTTTTCCTAAATGCTTTCATTAGCAAACACTCTGCTGTGCAGAATTTACCAGTCTTCCAAAGCTTGTTACACTCAGTATTCACACATGATTTTCCTGTAAAACTGAAGAATCTGTGTATTTAGTATGCTCACGCATGCTGAGTTGGAGAGATAAAGGCGTATTTCAGTGTGTCACATTGCTGTAATTCTCTTAGATCATAGCTATTGAAGTCCTCACATCTATAAATCAGCTATTGCATCACTGGGTCCAGGGATTCTTTAAGTTAAAAAAATTACAGCTTTAATTTTCATCTCTAGCATCTGAATTGAGAAGGAGGCGAGTACATTCTATTGTCCAACTGCTGCTACAAAATAAGCAAGTTTGCTAGAAATTTTACGTTCTGTGGTGTTTTGTTTCCTGTAAAAAAAATATTACTAGAAACCATACTTGCCTGGAACCCCTTTTTAGAAACAGCTATACCATCCTGAAGCCTGACTTTTCTCTGCCTGATCATCCAGGGATTGAAGTAGCTGTAGAGCCTTTCATCCAGCTGGTCCCTTCCCCCATCTCCAATCAAACATCGTGGTTGGGGAACATGTAAATTTCTTTCCCTCACTCTTGCCTTTTTCATGGAGTTTTTAACAAAATCTTGAGTCCTGTCTTGGAATTTGGACTCTACACTTAATCTGAGCACATCTGGACCTTGTCACATAGTGAGAAAAAGAAGTGTTTTTATTTCTTAGGCACACTGTTAGATAACAACATGACATTGGCCAAGTCTGTTAATTAAAGAAAAGTCTGGGTTAACCAAGACTGAAAAACAAAATTATGTAAGTACTGTTCTTCTCAGTCTAGATACAAAGTCATGTTCCTCCCTCCTCCTCCTTGGAATTTCTCTTAGAGATCCTTATTACAGACACAGTGGGGCAGGCACGTTTGGAGGCTGTGAAGGGTGAAAACTATGAAATGTGAGCTCATTCCATGAGGATGTTTGTTTTCTATAGATCTCTCAGACATCCGTTTCAGAGATCCTGAGCAAGGGTTTATTCACATCTCTCATAGTAGATAAAACAAAATCAACTTTATCTGTTCTGTACATCACCAACAACTCACCCTGCCAGATCCTGATACCACAAGAAATCCTTGAAGGTTTCAATAACTTAGATTAAATTATATTAGTGGTGTAATGTGTGAAAAAAAAATCACAAAGGCCTATAAGAGTTCTTATTAATTCAAATCTTCTACAGGATTTTTTTTTATTGCTTCTAACATTTTAAATATCCTACATATTTCTGTAGCACTTTGATTTGGACATTAGAAGGATATGTTGGGGAAGTAATGACTCACCACCTACAAAATCAAAGTCCAAGCCTTGGCTTGACCCCAAATACTCTCTGACACTTCCAAAGTTTGCCCACCAGAAAAGCAGTGAGAATTCCCTGGTTCTGAAATCGATGGAGACACTACTGTTGAGAGTATCATGCTCTTAGCACTGTTTATGGAGAGTTTGCTGCCCACCTGTAGGATACTCTTTATGATGAGGGACATCAGGAAAAAGACGAAGAAAAACAGGGGCAAAGAATAAGGAAGATGGTAAATCACACAGGACACCGTAAGTTACACTGCTAGTGGAGGGGGGAAACACAATCTCAGTGGTTTGAAAAACCAAGGTTTGTTTCTTTCTCATACTACATGACCTTGTTTGATAGGATGGAGGCTATGATTATATCATCACATCTTCACTCAAGGACCCAAACTGAGGGAGTGGATACCATTTGGAACAATGTACTTCTCCATTACCATGAGAAAAGGAGAGTACATTGATACATGCTCTAGTTGACACTTTCACTGGGAAGTGACAAGTGTCAGTCATGCTCACATTTTATTGACCAAGCACTAGTATATTCCTATACTGTGCCCAGAAGGGAAGAGCTGAATATTTATTATAATCCCAATGATTACCCTAGTTGTAAAAGAAAGAAGCAGGGTTAGTGAATACCCCTAGGTCTGAGCTGTGGGCATCATGTGGGATAAGAAAGGGCAGTCTCTACCTTAAGTAGGATGCTTATGCTTCTGGTAGGAAATCCAGCAGACATAAGTAATTTCCCCAAATTCCCACAGGAAGGAAATGGCATAACTAGGCTCTTTGGTTTCCTGTGCCCATGTCTGTTGTCTCTCCCATACTCCAAACTGTCCCACTGAATAACTGAACATTTCATTTCTGCCTTCCAGGTACTTCCAGTGAAGCAGGGTAAAAAGACCCAATAGAGGGCACACAAGGAAGTAGTGAAGCTTCCAAGTCAGTATAAATTAAAATTTCAGTTGTGTAACACAGATCTAAGAGTTCAGAGAACCAGTGTTTGGTACAGCCAGGGATCAACCTGGGAAGCCTTCCCGAAGGGGACAAGATTTATAATAGCCCTCCAGAGATCAACAGGATTTGTTTAAGGGAAGAAGAAAGCAGAGAAATTTCTAAAATGAGCAGAACAGCAGGAGAAAAGGCAAAAGAGAAGGAGGGAGCCCAGCACAGGTGAGAACCCCTGGGGAGGATGGAAACAGTATGCATGCTGGGACACAAGCTGAATGGGCCTACTAAGCAAGGATTACCCAGCAGGGGAGCTGGCTTCCTGCACACATACACAGAAAGATGTGAAGGGCTCCTGAGCAAAGGCACCATGGTAAGGGTACTTAAGAAGGTTGTTTAACAGCAAGATGATTTGGAGGTGGGCAAGATAGAGCTTCAAGGAAACTCCCACTCCAAGAAACCATTACAATGATCCTGCTAATAGGCAGATTTGGAGTTGGCCTTTAAGATGCCCAAACTCATCATCATCAGATCAACAGTACTTTAAGTCTTGAATTCAGTTCACTGATGTGGATTGGTGCTCATTTTTAGGATACAGCGTGTGAGCCACAATCAGGGAATGGATCCTCCCCTTGGTCTCCAGGGTAAGAAAGAGTTAGTAGGGTGAATTTTTGGCACGGTCAGGGGGCAGCAGCTAGCCAGCTATCCCTTGCATCAGGGAGATGAAGAAATCTCAGCCCCTAGGATACTGAGCTCACAGTTTAGCAAGCCTGAGGGTGACCTCCCTGCGCTGAGAAAACTAGACAATTCTAGGACTGTCATTATCTCTCTGAACCTGAAAATGAGCCTTGACCCAGACTCACAGCTCCAGCTCCTTGCCATTAACTCCACCAACTAGTACAGCTTTGCTAAAGCCAAGGAATCTTACATGCATCCTTGAGAGAACTTAATTGCCTACTTATTGCTATCACTGTGATTAATGAGGGCAAGCCTGCTCTCAGCAATGCCTTGTAAAAAGAGTGGGCAGCCACCTATCAGAACACAGGAGCCAGGAACCATGAACTGCTTTCCGGCCAAGCATCAGCACATTACCCCCAAGAGACAGACACACACAGACACACGCACACACACGTATCCATGAACATGCACACACACTTCCAAGACCTTCTGTGTATTCACATTGCTAGGACCGGGCCTGTCTCCCTCCCTCCTCTCCATTCCCAGGCCCTCCAGGCCAATGCAACCCAAGTGACCATTGTGTGTCATTAGGCTCCTGGAAGTCCAGCCACTGAAGCAGCTGGAGGGGACAGAGGAGTCAGGCCATTTTCGCCAAGGTACAATAGCAAAGCTGAGCTGGGACTCATTCAGATTCAATTTATACTCTGCTTCCTTCTGATTTTATGGTGCTTTTACTTTCATGGCTCTGAAAAAGCATCTTTGTCAAAATACACATCATAGTATTAGGCCTGCCGAGGCAGCACTTTATGACACCCTCCCCTGTGAAGGCATAAATGGGGAGGGGTGTAACATAACTCCTATTTATCTGTTGGTGACTGGCTCCCACTGTAAGGCAGAAAAGATCTTGCTGCTTCCATTAGGAAGCTTTCTCTTCCTGAGGACGGTAATTAGCTAAATGCTCTTAAACTCCAGTATAGAAACAGCTGGGTGTATTTTCAGGTGATGGTTCAAAGCTTTATGCATAGGGATCTCTGCCTTTCTAGATGTTAATTGCAGTGTGGGAAAAATAGGAAAAATATCTAGTAAATAACAAAGCTAGAGACTCAGGCAGGAGGCAGCTGGTCACAGGATCACATGCTGGGAGCAGAGGGGAGTGGCAGTGAGGGCCAGTTCCTGATATACGGCCTGCCCAGGCAGGACAGATCCTGGGGAAAATTGGCTAGTTCTGAGCTAAGCCCAGGCCAGAGCCACAGAAGACTCTGAGAGAATGAATGGTGATGGTCCAATTCTCCTCATAGGGTAGTCAAAAGAAAATTTATTTTTCAAAATGGCATTACCTTTATGTACAGGCTGGATTAAAAGAAATTTTTCTCTAGACTTCATAATTGCAAAGTTACAGGTAAATTTATTAAAACTGAACTGTCCCCCCCTTTTCTGATAGGGTTGCTGCTCCTCCTTGACCCTAAGCATCTGCTTGCTCAGTCTCTTGAATATTGGGTTTGACCTGGATCCTGGACACAGTTGTCTTGGTGATGAGTAACTGATGCGAGTCAGGAATGCCATCAAGAGCTTGAAGCCGATGACAGGAAATCTGGACAGTGTCACGTGCTTCTCTCCAGGTAGGATGCTGTTGCTTATGAGGAGATCTCAGCTGTGGAACAACATTTGGGGTACACTTCAGTCCTAAAGCCCCTACTCAAATGTCACCTCACCAGCCAGGTTCTCCCTGACAAATCTCTCACTAGAAGAACTCCTCCCATCCAATCATTCTCTATATCTCTACCATAATTTATTCCATTTATAGCACTTATCTAAACATATTATATCGGATCCCAATCTTTTACTGTCTCATTTACTGAATCAAGGTGTATGGTAGGCTAAATAAAGGTCGACTGAAGATTCCCACATTCTAATCCATGCAACACGTGAACAGGTTACCTTACATGGCTAAGAGAACTTTTCAGATGTGAATAAATTCAGAATTTTGAGATAAGGATATTATCCTGGATTATCCAAGTGGGCATGATACAATCAGAAGGGTTCTTGTAAGAGGAAAGCGAGATGTCAGTAGAAGATAATGCTACAATGGAAGAAGGACAAAAGCATGTGATGTGAGGCCATGAGCAAAGAATGCAGGTGACCTCCAGAAGCTGGAAGAGGCAGAATGGATTCGTCCAGAGGTTCTAGAAGGAACCAGTCCTGCCAACATTTTGGTTTTACCATTCTAAGATTCATTTTGGACTTTGGCTTCAGAAGTGTAAAATAACAGAAATGTATTGCTTTTAGTTTGTGGTAATTTGTTACAGCAGCAAAAAGAAACTAATAAAGGGTCTACACGGTGTTCCTAACTCCTAGACTAAAGCCTAGCACAGAGAGGGAAATAAATGTCACTTGTTGAATGAAAAATGAATGAATGAATTTATTCCACACTTCCAATATGAAACTATAAGATTTTTGAGGGTAGAATCCAGGCCAGATGTGGCTTTGTTTTCTCCAAAGCTCTTGGCCCTTTATACAAAGTAATTAGTCAAGGAAAAAAAAAACTATTTGATTTAATGATTAAGAGGTTCCCCATAGTATTTCCAGCTGTATTCAGGCATCAATTTACAGAGAACCTGAGTGTACCAGACACTAATAAGCATTAAGAGAAAGACCAGGGCACATGGGTGGCTCAGTCAGTTAAGCATCTGACTTCTGCTCAGGTCATGATCTCCTGAGTTATGAGTTTGAGCCCTGTGTCAGAATCCACGCTGGAGGTGCAAAGCCTGCTTGGGATTCTCTCTTTGCCCCTCCCCCACTTGCATGCATTCATACATGCTCGCTTGCTCTCTCTCAAAATAAATAAATTTTAAATTAAAAGAAAAAAGAGTCAAGACCAAAAAGACTTCACCTGGTCACAGGATTACTTACAGCTTAGTTAAGGACAGAAGGATAGAAACCAAACACTCCCCACTGCAAGAAGTGAGGGGTAACCTCAATTGTGTACCTACTATGTAACAGGCACTGTGGTGGGATATCTTTGAATAGAGTTTTTAAGAGAATGGGATTTGTAGTCTAATAAATCCTGAATTCAAATCTCAGTCTTGTGCAAATTACTTCATCTCCCTGAACCTCAAATCCCCACTGTGAGTCTGAGAAAAGAATACCTACTCTCCAAGGGTTGATGAGAGAGTTAAATGAGCTAATGTACGTAACCATTGTGATGGTTAATTTTATGTGTCAACTTAGCTAGGCCATGATGTCCAGATATTTAGTCAAACATTATTCTGGAAATTTCTCCAAGGGTGTTTTAAGATGAGATTTACATTTAAATTGGTGGGCTTTAAGTAAAGAAGATTGTCCTCTATAATGTGAGTTAGCAATCAGTGGACGGCCTTAACAGAATGAAAACTGACCTCCCCTGAGCAAGGAGAAGTTTTCCTAGCTGATGGCCTTTGGACTTCAACTGCAACTTCAGCTCCTACCTGTAGCTCCAAGCTTTGGATCCACTCTGCAGATTTTAAACTTGTCAGCCTCCATAATTCAGATAACTCTGTCTCTCTACACACACACACACACACACACACCCTCTCTTGGTCCTCTTTCTCTGAACAATCCTAATGAATACAAGAATAATGCCTAGCCACATTGTAATGTACTGTGTCTCATTTAATGCCTACCCACAACTTCTTTAGGTGTGGTTATCTTCATTACTCAGAACAGGAAATCATGGATTAGTGAGATTAAACATATTTCCGTACGCCACGCAGATGATAATAAATGCCAGAGGCATGATTCACATTGAGTAGTACCTGCCACCTAAGCCCAGACTCTCCATCTACAAGGCCGGCCCCATTCTGCTTTAAAAGCTGGCTAGGCAACATGCTAACAGAATTGCACATGTCAAAATTTATTGAAATTCCAGAGTTCTTAATACCTTCCCAAGCATAAACAGATGCCTAATCAATATGTAGTGCTCTAATCCACTGCATTGCATTAGACCAGTTAGGCTCTTTGGGACTGCTAAGATGAGCTTCAGAAAGATGCCATATATCAAGTAGAGAATGCTCTGAGAAGCACTGTCCCCTTTTGCCCTTGCACTTTAACTCTGTATAATGTGTACCCTACTACAATCACAGACCTACTGACTCCATTATCTAAATTTTCTCTGATCATCTCTAAAATACAGAGATTTATGGTGTGGTCAACCCTTCCCCTACCCTCAGAAAATATGAATAAGTAAACAGTTTTCTTGTTTTCAAAAGGAACTACTGACAAATAATTTAGGGAAATAAGATTTGTGAATTGTTAACACTTGTATCATGCCAAATTAAGACTTGCAAGGATCCAAACATTCCTAAATGCAGTTACTTCTGCCTCCAGTGAAGATAGATTAACTGGGATTATATATACCCTCCCACCTGGAACAACAAAAATATAGACGTAATATATGAAACAATGGCAAGACATTAGACATCAGGAAAGGAGAACACTGACCTTTGATAAACAGGAAATAAACTAGACGGCCCTAAAATTGCTATGGCATACATTCTTGACAGTTCCCAGACCACAATGCAGGGAGAGGAAACACAACTCCATCCTGAACTGAGGAGACTGAACTAAAAGTCTAGGGACTTCAAGGCAGCTAGCTACACTTTACAAAAAGTACTGGTGAGGAGAGAGCTGTGATATAACAAAACCCTGGAGGTCTTCAGAGAGTCAGTCCTGAGTATTTAACCAAATACTGGTGAGCACATGCATGTGAGGAAACCACTCAAGAAATAAAGAAAATGACCTTAAAGGGTAGAGGTAACAGTGCTAGATTTCACAAGACTGGGAGAAATTCCTATTCCCATGAGCCAGAATGGAAAACCTCAAGAACCATGGGACACTGGGTAGAGTACACAAAGGGTCTTAGATCAGCAATGGGGGATAATTAGCCCAGATAAAGCATTGCTCTGATCATGCCTAACAAATACTAAAAGCAAGACCTAAAAGGATTAAACTATTTCCAAGTAGCTATATCACAGATTTAAAAAAAAAAAAGCACAATATCTACACGAATTAAAAAAACAATCTAGCATTCAATTAGAAAAATTTATAAGATTGGCTTCACATAAAAAGGCAGGCATTTAAAGAAACTTAAAAAAATACAACACATAATGAAGACGCAAATCAATGGAAACTGACCAAGAACTGACACAGATGTCAGAATTAATAGAGAAGTACACCATAGTCATTGTAAGTGTATTCCAAAGACTGAAAAAGTTAAGTAGAGACATGAACAAATCAATCTTCAAAACATAAAATCTATAAGGTTTGAGATGAAAAGTACACTAAATGAGATTTATAGATTAGACATTACAGAAAAAAAAAAGATCAGTAAACTTGAAAACCTAGCCCTAGACACTATCCAAAATGAAACATGGATGCTAAAGTAAATACGAATTATTAAAGAGTATTAGTAAGCTGTGGAATGATCTCAGAGGACTAATATATATGTAATTAAAGTCCCAAAGAAGAGACAAGGCAGAACATCTATTTCAAGAAATAATTTCAAGAAATAATAGACAAAACCTGTCCAAATTTGATGAAAACTATAAATCCACAAACCCAAAAAGCTCAATGAAACACAATCATAAGAAAAAGTGAAGAAATACACTAAGACCCATCATAATCAAATTGCTCAAACTCAGTGATAAAGATAAAATGCTAAAAGAGGACAGAGGGGAAAAAGACACATTATGGGCAGAGAAATATTTAAGCCAGCAGACTTTTTTCTTTTAAGCTGAGTTATTTTTTTTGAAACAATGCATGTGAGAAGACACTAACACAACATCTTCAAATTAGTCAAAGAAAAAAACCCTATCAGTTTAGAATTTTGTATCCGGCAAAAAAATTATTTTAATATGAAGACAAAATCAAGTCTTTTCCAGACATCTAAAACCTGAAAGAATTCATCACCAGTGGACCTACACTACAAAAAAATGTTAAAAGAAATCCTTCAGGTAGAAGGAAAATACCAGATAGTAGTATCAATCTACAAAAGGAGTGAAGAACACCAAAAACAGTAACTCGATGGATAAATACATGAGTTTTTCATATTATTTAAATGTCTTTAAAACACAAGTGTTTAAACAAAAATAATAATGTAGTATGGGATTAATAACAACTCAAGTAAAACGTACAAAAACAATAGCACAGAGGAACATAGGTGATGACCTTGCCCTTAACAACCACTTCTCTATTTGTTTCAAAGAGTTTGACTTTTTATTCAGATTCCACATATTAGTGATACCATGTAGTATTTCTCTTTCTCTGTCTGGCTTATCTCACTTAGTATAACGCCCTCTCTCCATTCATGTTGTTACAAATGACAGGATTTTCTTTTCTTCCTGGGACTGAATAATAATCCATCGTGTGTATGTGTGTATAACCACACACACGTATATATAGTATATATATAATTGTCTATATAGAACATATGTTATATGTACATATGTGTGTGTGTGTGTATATATATTCTTTACCCATTCATCCATTCGTAATTAGATTGTTTCCACATCTTAGCTATTGGGACAACGCCACATTGAACAGAGAAGTGTATATATTTCTTTGAAATCCTGCTAATTTGTAGTTAAAAACTTACCTACAAAGAAAACTTCAGGACCTGATGGCACCACTGGTGAATTCTGCTAAAGAGTTAGGGAAGGGGTGCCTGGGTGGCTCAGTTGGTTAAGCATCTGACTTCAGCCCAGGTCATGATCTCACAGTTCATGGGTTTCAGCCCTGCATTGGGCTCTGTGCTGACAGCTCAGAGCCTGAAGCCTGCTTTGGATTCTGTGTCTCCCTCTCTCCCTCTGCCCCTCCCCTGTTCATGTGCACGCATGCACGCTCTCTCAAGAATAAACATTAAATTAAAAAAAAAAAAAAAAAGAGGGAAGAAATACATTTATTCAAACTCCTCTGGAAAAGTGAAAATTAAAGACTACACACCCCAGTTCATTCTCTGAGGCCAGCATTTCCCTGATGTCAAACAGACAAAAACATTGCAAGAAAAAAAAATTACAAACTAATAACCTCTGTTAGATTATTAATAACTTCATTGATATAAACATAAAAATTCTATTCAAAATTTTAACAAATCAAATACAATGCACAAAAAGGGAAATATAACTCTGTGGGATTTACTCTAAAAATATGGGTTGGTTTTACATTTAAAAAGCAACAGGGGCGCCTGGGTGGCGCAGTCGGTTAAGCGTCCGACTTCAGCCAGGTCACGATCTCGCGATCCGTGAGTTCGAGCCCCGCGTCAGGCTCTGGGCTGATGGCTCAGAGCCTGGAGCCTGTTTCAGATTCTGTGTCTCCCTCTCTCTGCCCCTCCCCCGTTCATGCTCTGTCTCTCTCTGTCCCAAAATAAATAAACTTTGAAAGAAATTAAAAAAAAAAATGTTAAAAAGCAATAAATGCATATTGTCATATTACCAAAATGAAAAATAAAACGCATATGATCATCTCACTAGATGCCAAATAAGCATTTGATAAAATCCAACATTCACTCCTTATTTAAAGAAAAGAAGTGCAAGATGAAAAGGAGAGAGAGGAGAAAAACAAAAGCACTTCAGTAAAAAGGAGTATACAAGCATTTTCCAAAACGAATAAGATCAAAAAAAACCTACAATACACTAATACACATCATACTTAATAGTCAAAGAGTGAATGAATGTTTTCCCTATACTACCAGAAACAAGATTTTTTTTTTACTGCATCTACTCAATACTGTACTAGAGGTTCTATCCAGTTTGAAATAAAGAAAAAAACCCTCCAAATTGGAAAGGATACAGTTGGATCTATTCTCTATTTACAAATAATATCACGTATGTAGAAAATCTGATGGAATCTACAAAAACTAAAAGCTAAAGTTGAGCTTATCAAGGTTGCACAATGTAAGTATAGAAAAATCAATTGTTTCCACAATTGATCAAAATATCAAAAATCAAAATCATGGGCACCTGGGTGGCTTAGTCGGTTACACATTCAACTTCAGCCTCGGTGGTGAACTCTCTGTTCCGGAGTTCAAGCTCTGCGTTGGGCTCTGTGCTGACAGCTTGGAGCCTGGAGCCAGTTTTCTATTCTGTCTCCCTCTCTCTCTTATTCCTATCTCTCAAAAATAAACAAACATTTAAAAAATAATAATAAAAAAATAAAATTGTAAAAATACTGTTTACAAATGCTTGAAACATTTATAATAATTACAATTCTGTTTTACAAATAACGTATAAGAAGACATACATTGCTGAGGGAAATTGAAGAACTAAATAAATGGATAGATGTATTACGTTCATGGTCAGAAGACTCATTACAGGTAGGATGTTAATTTTCCCTAAATTAATTAAGTCAATGTTATTCTAATCAAAATAACACAAGATTTTTAAAATAGAAATTGATGAAATAAATCTAAAATTCATATGGAAATTCAAAGGATCTAGAAATGTTGTACCAATTTTGAAAAAGAAAAGTTGGAAAAATAATACTACCTAATTTCAAGACTTACTATATCACTACAACAACGAAGACTATATAGTATGATGTAAAGATAGGCACATATCAATGAAACAAGAAGTACAAAAATAGACCCACATACATATATGGACAACTGATTTTCAATAAAGGTACAAAGGCAAGTGGAGAGGGATACATAATCCTTTCAACTAACGGTGCTGGAACAATTGTCTACCCATTCATTTAAAAAAGTGAATTTCGGACCACCTAGGTGGCTCAGTCAGTTAAGCATTCAACTTTGGCTCAGGTCATGATTTCACAGTTTGTGACTTTGAACCCTGTGTTGGACTCTGTGCTCAGAGCCTGGAGCCTGCTTCGGATTCTGTGTCTCCCTCTCTCTCTGCCCCTCCCCTGCTCATGTTATCTCTCTCTCTCAAGTAAACATTTTAAAAAATAAATAAAAATAAAAATAAAAAGAACTTCAACCCATCAATATTACCATATACAAAAAATAATTCAAAATGAGTCATAGACCTAAATGTTCAAGCTAAAACTAAAATTTCTAGAAGGCAACATAGGAGAAAATCTATGTGACCTTGATTTAGGAGAATATTTCTCCAACACAACACCAAAAGGATGATCCAAAAAAAACTGTACAGATAAGAGTTAACATAGAAGGACTGAGACTGCTGTCCCTGAAAAGCATGCTTGAAAGGTTGGCCCTTTATGAGTGTCTGGAAACATGAACTTCAGGAGGATTCCCACCATTCTCAACTGGTAAGTGTAGCACACTGAGCCCAAACTGTTCCTACAAACAATACGGCTTATACTGAAACCATGTTTTCCTTCTAAGAGTCTGGAATTTTTGATATATACTAGGAAGAAGATGCCTACAGACAAGCTCCCGATAACACCCTAGGCACAGAGTCTCTAATGAGCTTCCCTGGTAGACAACATGTTGATCACGTCATCACAATTAGATGCTAGAAGATTGTGCATCCTCTGTGACTCCACAAAGAGAGGACTCTTGGAAGCTTACACTTGATTTCCTCAAGACTACATCTTGAGTGCCTTTCCCTTTGCTGATCTTGTTTTGTGTCCTTCTGCTGTTATGAGTTTGTCATGAGTATAACAGCATCATGTGTCCTGTCAGTTTTCCTAGTCAAGCACCAAATGTGGTTTGATGAATTTCTCACATAAGAATAAACTGATAATTTGGACTTCATCAGAATTGAAAACTTCGACTCTTCAAAAGATATTAAATACAAGCCAGAGGATAAGAAAAAAAATATTTGCAATATTTACCTACATCTGGAAAAAAAAAAACTTATCTGGAACATATGAAGATCTCTCAAAGTTTAAATGAAAAATGTCAGTTTTTCAAAAAGGTATACATATATATACACACACACAAAGGTATATGTATGATAAATAAGCATATGAAAAGATGCTAAATATTACTAAGTATTAATATTATTAAGGGAAGGTTCATTTTTACCAATGAATATGGGTATAGTGAGATCTCATTTACCAATAAGATATCACTGCACATATATTAGAATGGAAAAAACAAGTTGATCATACTAAGTGTTGGATAGCTAAGTGTTGGATGTAGAGGAATTGGGACTGTAAAACAGTACGACCACTTTGGCTAACTGTTTAGTTGTTTCTTCCTAAAAAATTAAACATACACCTACCAGATCTATCCATTCCACTCCTATGTATTTACCCAAAATAAATGAAAACATTAAGTCCATATGAATGCTTGCGCACATATGTGCATGGCAGATTTTTTTTTAAATATTTTAAGAGGGTGTGCATGTTAGCAAGCAGGGGAGGTGCAGAGAGAGAGAAAGAGAATCCCAAGCAGGCTCTGCACTGTCAGCTCAGAGCCTAATGCAAGGCTCGATTCCACAAACTGAGATCATGACCTGAGCCAAAATCAAGAGTCAGACACAACCAAGTGACCCATCCAGGCACTCTGGAAGATCATTTTCAATAGCTAAAAACTAGAAGCAATCCAAATGTCCATCAACAGGTGAATGCAGTGTAATTACACTGACCATAAGACAAGTGTAATTTTATTGAAAACTTAATTCAGTATACATTGTAGATGGTATAGACTCCTAATGGGATAAAAGCTCTAAGAGTTGCATACTCCATATTCTGTAATGTGTATCTGTGACTCTAAGTATAATCACATTGGAGATGTCAAAGTCTAAATTTAAGCTCTTTCACAAACATGAGGCTCCTGCCTGAATGGACTTCCTAAGCAGCCATACAACACCATCCTGATCTGCCCCACACATTTCATTTGTGGTAAAACTTCCCTCATTCCTAGGCCTAGGTCCCCCTATTTCTTACCATTCCTTCAAATTCCTCTCAAGACCATGCACAAAACACCCATATTTATTAAATTTCTACTTCATCAAAGTTCTGCATGAGACACAGTGAAGACTGACCTCTATGGAATCTGTCCTCTAGTTTGAAATATAAAGATCAAAATGTAGTAAATGCAACAACAAATGTACAAATGATGTCAATGTATAAAGTACCAGTCTCCAGCTGGTAACATCTGGTACAATTACTGATGCCCTTGATGACTCTATGAGGTGATGAATGACCTTCTCACCTGTTAAATGTTAAAGGTCACCAAAGGAGGATAATAAAATAGGGGAGGGGGGAATATCAGGATGACCCAAATGGCAGGGAGCATAAAAAGAGGGAATAAAAAAGCCAACACGAAGAGTATAATAGGAAAATAATGAGACTGGCTTATCTTGCCTTTTCAAGGAGATTCTTGGAGCACCACTCTTACTAACATTTTCTGCAATAATACTTTTTATCCTTCAGAAAACACATCCAGAATTTGAAATGAAAAATCTGTCAAGCATGTGGTTGTACCACAGAGGATGGTCTGCTGGGGAATGGAAGAGCTGGCATACTGAGAGAGCCATGACTTTTTGGAGTCCGGAAGCCTAATTTTTGCTACAGGCTGCCCTCCCTTAAAAGGAACTTGGAAAGAAAAGCAGAAATTGGTTTCAATATTCCAGGAAAGGATATTTCTCATGAACTTCCAACTTAATGGAAAGCTATGTGTTTATTTAATTACTGTATCAAACTTTTTCAAAGTTTACTTTTATTAATCACGTAAAAATAATACATTCTTTTCTCCCTTTCCTTTGGTCCACTTTTTTTTTTTTTTTACTGAAGTACATTCCTTTCCAACCAAGAAAGGTCACCCAAATGACCCTCATGCCCACCAACCTTCCTCAAAGGCACTTCTCTGGTTCTTAGACAAATAAGTCAAGACCACCTTATAGCTAAGACAAAGGCACAACATCGGAGAGGGGTCTTAGTGAATAATCATGGACCCATTTACTGATTGTCTATGTAAGATAACTCAGGCAGAAATATCCTGTCTCTCAGGCTATGCTTGCTCCCCAGCCTTTTTCCCATCTCTGTTCCTAAATGATTCCCACCTTTAAATCCAACCCACTCCTATGTTATAGAACCAGGGAGGATCTTAATAAAAGAGATTTAAGATACAAACTGGTACAGCCACTGTGGAGAGCAGTATGAAGTTCATCAGAAAGTTAAAAATAGAACTACCCTACAACCCAGCAATTGCACTACAAGGTATTTACTCAAATAATACAAAAATACTAATTCAGAGGGATACGTGCACCCTGATGTTTACAGCAGCATTATCCACATAGCCAAACTATGGAAACAATCCAAGTGTCCATCAACTGATGAATGGATAAAGAGGTTGTGTGTGTGTGTGTGTGTGTGTGTGTGTGTGTGTATACACACGCAATGGAATATTACTCAGCCATAAATAAAGACTGAAATCGTGCCATTTACAATGACATGGATGGAGCTAGAGAATATTATGCTAAGTGAAATAAGTCAGAGAAAGACAAATACCATACAATTTCACTCACATGTAGAATTTGAGAAACAAAACCAATGAGCAAAGGGAAGAAAAGAGAGGAAAAGCAAACCAAGAAACAGACTCTTAACTACAGTGAACAAACCGATGGCTACCAGAGGGAAGGTGGGATGGATTAAATAGGAGATGGGCATTAAGGAGTGCACTTGTGATGAGCACCAGGTGCTGTATGAAAGTTTTGAATCACTATAATGTATACCTGAAACTAATATTACACTGTATGTTAACTGAAATTAAAAACTTAAAAAATAAAAAAAAATTAAGAGATTTAAGATGCAACAGTAATTGCCTGTAATAAAAGCTGGAAACAATCTAACTGCCTGTCTGGGGGGAAATAGTTAAATATGGTATAGTATGCCTGTACTATGGGTAACAAGGCAACTATCAAAATAATGGGATAGGTCTATATATATTGATTTGGGAAGTTGTCCACAACATTTGTGAAATAATAAAGCAAAGCTGTTCACCAAAATGCATAGGCATGCAGCAGTATCTTTATAAATTTATATTTAAAAACTTCTGAAAAGGAATAAACTGTTTTAGGTGGGATGGAATGGAAAGAAGAGAATTACAATACTAATTTATGAAATTTTGAAGTATTGGTGTTATGGTTATTTTTACTCATTTTCTTTTCCTTGTTTTTTTCACATAAAAATTTTATGTGAAATAGAATATGTTGTAATATAATATGTTGTTTTCATGTTTCCCTTTGATATTTTCCATCACTTATTATTGGACTAACCTAAGTACACCATGTTGACAGAAACCATGTGTGTCTTGATCACTGATGCATCCCTTATACCTAGAACAGTATCTGGAATATTGGAAATATTCAATGAATATTTCTTGGGTAGATGGGTTAAACTGATCAGTCCCATCACCCTTCGATCTGATGTCTTTGCTCCCAAAATTAAGTTCCACCTTGTTTGGACAACATTTTCTCTTTGTTAGATTGGCCATCCTCCCATGTTCAAAGGGTGGGTCTGTTTTCAGAAGTCCCCCCCGCCCCAGGGAGCAGGTCTGATTCCAAGCTCTGATCCCATCAAGTCTATCCCAACCCCACTACAGCAAACTAGGTTATCTGTAGTTAGACTGAGAAGTGATACCCATTAAGATGTTTTATGAAAACCCAGAAATATCCAATTTTCCACTATCTTTTTATATAATATAAGCACTTCCAGGAAGAGATATACATTTTTATGAAATTTTTTATCCAACTTATTCACCTGAAATAAAAACATCACCACATAATAGTCTACAAGGACCTTTGCTCCCTTCTGGCCCAGCTCTGTGTTTCTTCCTGCTTAAAAAAAGTTACTTTCCCTTTGATTCTCTGTTCATAAATAGAAATCTGTGAGACTGTACCTTTGGTTCTAGTCACCTCTAGAGACACTCTAGAGTCCATGAGTTCACCCTAATCCTTTGCAACCTGAATAACCACAACAATGAAAGTGCTTTGCTGAAAAGGTTGTGAGTCTAATAAAGATTCAGAATATATTGTCAAAGATTAAAGAGCCATTTACAGATTCAAGAGAATTCACTTGGATGTGTGTAATGATAGTTGTTAGGATCCTGCCTAACACAATTTTGTCTATTAAATGTTACATTTATCAGAAAGCAGCTATTATTTACCAGGAAATTCATACTGAAAAAAAAAAAAAGCATAGTATCTATAAACACAGCTAGATTAAAGTGAGTATTTTGCAGGTAAGGTCATGGAGCCAGGAACATCTGAATCTAGCTCTCAAGTCCACTCTTCTTTTAAGATCTCAGAGAAATTCAGGATCAGAGAATAACATAAAGAACATTTGATATCTTTTAGAGCTTAGGTCCTGAGGCATAATAAAGTGGGCTGTCTGACATGGGCCACAGAAGGGAAAGGACACTTTCTGCCTAAACTAAAGAATCCCACAGAATCTGGAAAGATGTCCTCCATCTACTTCTACTGCAAGGCCCAAGCTGAGTCACACGTTTCATTGCTACAATGGGGGAAAACACATTGGCCAACCAAAAGCAAGAAACCCAGTGAAGCCCCAGGATGTTTGCTGCAGGCCTCCGTAAACTGGCCCTGGGTCTTCCACAATTCAAAAACCATACATATTGATTATTTTGGAAAAGAAATCCTTCAGAATGAGGCTGTAAAGAGAAAAGCACAGATGGTTGGGCTTTCTCTCAGAGAATCAGTAACTGAAAGGCTGTCTCCTCCCAGTTATTAGAAAAAAGACTGCCCAAAAGTCCACCTAAAAATTAAAAAAAAAAAATCCTCATAGATCTCCACTTCCTTTGAAAGCTATACCACTGGAATTGAGTCCCAGTACAATGTCCCAGAATCTGGCCAATTCAGAAAAGCAGCATTTAAGGGTAGAAAGAAGTGGGCAATAGTAGGTATGAGCTTCCCTTGACTAACAGTGTGCTTTATTTCAATTCCAGTTATCCCTCCCATAACTCATCAGATCACAAGAGCTCTACTCCACAAAATGAGACATTACTGCCGTATCAATCAACGATTATTGACTCTGTGGCTCTTCAACTCATCACCAGCACATGGAGAATCTATATTCTCAGCACCAGCCTAGTTCTGCTAAAAGGACCAAAACCAGAATTGTGTCTCTAGCGAAAATAGTTTTCAGATTTCCTCTCCCTCTGACAGTAGATACCTGATCACATGGTCAAATCACTTTCACCAAGAAAGTTTCTTGACTATGAACTATCATAATGTAAGATGTTTAAGGTCACACATGATTTATCCTTGAATAAAGTCATGAGACAGAAGAACTCTAGATTTCAGTTGCACCGAAGGTTCCCTGCCCCCATAAGCAAATTCTTAAGAAATTTAAAGAAGGAAAAAATGCTTAAATTGTAGGTGTTTTTAAAATCATAGTTACACCAAAATGCAAAATAGTCTTCCCACTGAGATACATTATCAACACTGCCCCATATCAAAGGCAGGAGTATAACCCAATAAAGACCATTCAAAATGAAGGAAGGGCCCCAGCCAAGCATGCCAATGAGCTCCATTAATCCTCAGCTAGCCAACTCAATCATATCAATGCTCAAGCCAATCCTATAAAATGGTCATAGGGCTACAAAATGCTCCTCATCCATAATAAAACTCTGCAATAGCGCAATTGTCCTGAGTCAGGCAGCAAATGACCTTCTACATGCTCTGGGTGACCATTCTCTGACCAAGCTACCGCCTTCATGCAAGACTCAAATTTTTCAGATTTTCTCTACATTATGAATGAAAGTGCTACGCTATCTATCTCTACTCTTCAGCTCCACTGGACTTCTAGTTCCCTAAAGAAGACCAAGAGTGTATTTCCCACACACTATTGTCTGTCTTATCCTCATTTTCAACAAAGATACTTCATAAGGGACACTTTTCCTGTATCCCCAGATACCTCAGTTCCTGCTGACACATGTTCCCAAGGCACTTCCCTTCATTGCAATTGTGTAGGTTGTGTTCAATATCTGACTCCCCACCAGACCACACAGTCTACAAAACCCAGGGACCGTGCCTGTCTTGGTTACCTCTTTATCCCAGGCTTCTAGCACAGTGCCAAACAGGGGGTATTTGCTTAATAGTTTTTTAATGAATGAATGAATTCATAATTAACCAAGAAAGTATAGTCCAATAGAAAGTACATGAAAGACAGTAAACTTCTCCAACTTCTAGAGAACTACATCTCAGCTGGACAAAGGTCTATTCATTCCTAGGTCAAAAAAAAAAAAATTCTATCACTTTTAAACGATTCCCCAATCTTATCATCTCTGTGCAATTTCTGCCTTGATGTCTAGCTAGGCTTTGTCAGGAAGATTCAAATCCATAAATGTATGCTATAATAGAGCAGTAGAGGTGAAAAAAAATTCAGCCCTCATTTCTTGGCAGTGTGACCTTAAAGAAGCCATCTGACCTCTCCGAATTCAGTTATTCACGTATAAAAAGATAACAATGATTCCTGAGGTATCATATATGAAAGAATTTCCGAAATTACAAAAGGCTAGGTGCATGTAAAATACCATTGTAATGTTGAAAACATATCAGAATTTCAAACAGAAAAATACAGAACTGTGGGATTGGGGAGCCCAAACATATTTCCCTCACAACCCGATGAATAAATGACAAGGCCAGAGACTGTGAACATGTTGCCTGGGAGCACTCCAGTCACCCTGCCCACCAGACAGCACCACTATTCCTGCCAAAGAAGAGGCTGGATACTGATTTTATTTAAATAGATTCCATTCCATCAGATTGTCTCATGATAAAAATATTTTCCCATACTCTCCATGAATTTGCAATGAAGTTCAACAATGTATAAAAGCCACTGAAGCACAAACCCAAGCTAAATGAATCTTGGTTTATGAGTGAGGATGGCCTCACACTTGTAATTCAACCACTGCCTTCTGAAAAGCTAGGCTGACATGTTTTAATATCAAGGTAAAATGGTTACATTAGGAAAAGCTAAGAAGGTAGTGTTACAGTGCCTAGAGATGACCCAGTTTTGATGTAATCAAGGACACTTTACTACCAATGAGAACCCTGAGAGAAGCACTCCACCCCATACCATGCCAGAGTAGGACAAGAGAATGGGGAGCTGAAGATTCAACATTTTGCAGCTTATTTACCTTGAAACACTCATTAATCTCCCCAAGAATTTGCAACGGTTATATGCATGCATAAGAAGCAGCAGCACATGTAGTCATAACTAGAAGTTCAATCTGGAGAAGGCACTGATGTGGGCCCAAGGCAGCAAGCACTTGAGGAGAAGCAGAGACAGAAGGCTAGTGGCTGTGGTCTGGTGGGAATGGCTCAGAAAAGGGCTGATTCTAATTCAGGACTATGAGGGACTAGGCCACCATCACAGTGAGAGCAAAGAGTCTGGGGTTAGCTACTGTAGGTCACTGCAGAACAAAAACTGGCCCGCAAGGCTAACCTTCCATTGGTAACAACTCCTTCAGAAACTCTGTAGAAAAGCCGCCAGTGGAAATCCAGAGGCTTCCCACTGTGAGGCCTTCTCTCAAATGATGAATCAGATCTAAACCAAGAGACCTGTGGATTCCTCATTAAAGTATACCATGACAGGGTGTCCCTGACTCCAAGCTCTCGCTAACTGCTAATCAATTCCTGTATTTCTCACCTCCCTACTGGAATCAGCCAGGAAAGAAACCCAAAACCCACTCAACTCTGGTGCCTCTGCCTTTGAAGCGATGAAAGTTTAAGTTAGACACTAATGATGTAGCTATTACCAAATACACAAAATTAATGCAAATGTTCACAATCATATATGTGTGAGCCACCCCAAGCACTTCAGAGAAATTCACTCTGCTGCCTGTACATTTGGTTACTGAAGAAACATCAGAGGAAGAAGCTGTTTAGCTTTCAGAAGCAAATTCTCTAATAATCATGGGAACTGTCAGCTTTGAAAAATGGAAATTTTGTGCAACTCCTGTGGGGTCCCCCCCCCCCCGTGTTTTGCATATGGTTTCACAACAGGGATCTTTATCGGTATTCTGCAGAGATTCCAGCAACATCTATCCAGGGCCCCAACTGCAAATCCTCCTAATGAATCCCTAGGCAAAAGAGAACCATTAGGATACTCCCAGAACAGGCTTCTAACCAAAACATTGACTGTTCTCTGTGGAAACAGAAATAAATCCTAATATCTCCATGTGCTATACACACACTTATTTTTCTGGCCTGCCTAGGAGAATTC
Source organism: Lynx canadensis (assembly GCF_007474595.2). NCBI lineage: Eukaryota > Metazoa > Chordata > Mammalia > Carnivora > Felidae > Lynx > Lynx canadensis. The sequence goes on along the minus strand of NC_044313.2, from coordinate 45,064,785 downwards.
ATCTGTCGAGATTAGGTGACTAGTTTTGGGATTCTTGAAAGAAGCTACTGCTGTCTGATGCCTGAACCCTAAGAAAGCCTATAAGAATGAAACGGCCCAACTGAAAAGAGGCTTTAGGTTTTCTTCTGAACTGTGCACACAGGCCTGCTGTATTCTGAGGGCTCTGAGCCCCGCATGCAAGGCTTGAATGGCAGGAAACAAGAACAGGTCATGGGTAGGAAAGGGCCGCAAGCCTGAGTACGTCTAAGTCCCCATTCCAGTTCACTAACACACTTCAGCAAAAAGCATTTTATTCCTTCCAGCTTTTTTTGTTTTGTTTTGACAGGATCTGTATCATTTAGACTGTATCTACTTCGATATTCTATGAATTGGTCCCATAATCTCCCCACCTGAAGTTGTTCTTATTAGGGAAAAAAGGGGGTGGGGGGTACAGCAAGGGGACCTAACAAATACATGCAGAACATTCCACCCAAAGCAGCAGCATATACATTCTTCTCAAGCACACATACAGCTGTCTCTGGGATAGATTATGTGTTAGATTTCCTAACAAATCTAAGAAGACTGAAACCATACTATTTTGTCTGACCACCATGGAATGAAACTAGAAATCAATTACAGAAGGAAAACTGGAAAATTCAAAAATCGGTAAAAAGTAAACAACACGCTCCTAAACAACGAATAGATCAACAAAGAGATCAAAAGAGAAATTAGGAACTATCTTTAAAAAAACTGAAGACAAACAGATAAACCAAAACTTACAGGGTGCATCAAAAGCAGTACTAAGGAGATTTAGAGCCCTAAATACTTAGACTAGAAGTGAAGAAAGATCTCAAATCATCACCTCACTCTGCACTTTAAGGAACGAGAAAAAGAGTAACAGAGTCCAAAGTTAACAGAAAGAAAGAAAAAAATACACTGAAATGGAGAATAAGGAAATTTTCTTAACTGAGTTGTTTAAAAAAAAAAACACTAATTTGAAAAACTTGTAATAAAAAGTGAAAAATGAAAGAAGAGACATTACAACTGGAAACATAGAAATACATAGGATTGCAAGAGACTACTATGAATAATTATATGCCAACCAACTGGACAACCTAGAAGAAATGAATAAATTCCTAGAAACCTACAACCTACCAAGACTGAATCAGGAAAAAACAGAAAACCTGAATATACCAACAGTGGTAAGGAGACTGAATCAGTAATCAAAAACCTCCCAACAAAGAAAAACCCTGGACCAGGTTGCTTCACTGGCAAATCCTACTAAACATTTAAAGAATAAATGACACCAACCCTTCTCAAATTTTTCCAAGATAGTGAAGATGAGGGAACATCTTCAAACTCATTTTATGAGGCCAGGATTATCTGATACCAGAGACAGGAAAAGACACTACAAGAAAATAAACTACAGTCCAATAATCCTAATAAATAATGTAAAATCCTCAGAAAAACATGAACAAACCAAATTCAACAGGATCATTCACCATGACTATTATTTATCTCTAGGATGCAAGGATGGTTCAACATATAAAAATCAATTGAGGTGATACAACACACTAATAGAACAAAAGATTTAAAACATGAGTATTTCAATAGATGCAGAGAATGCATTTGTCAAAATTCAACACCTTTTCGTGATAAGGTGCATAAGGTGTTTCCACTCAACAAACAAGGTATAGAAAAAACAATGGTGAATGCTTTTCGTCTAAGAACAAGGCTAGAATGTCCACTATCACCACTTCTATTCAATATACTGCTGGAAGTCCTAGGCAGAGCATTTAGGCAAGAAAGGGAAACAAAAGTCATCAACATAGAAAAGGAAGATGTAAAATTACCTGTTAGACCACATTTTCATATATAGAGAATCCTAAAGATATCATAAACCAACTGTCAGAAACAGCTGGTAAAGTGTTTTGGTAAACAAATTCATCAAAGTTGCAGGTTACAAAATCAACATACAAAAACCATTTGTGTTTCTGTACACTAACAATACAAAAAGGAAATTAAGAAACCAATCCCATTTACAACAGCATAAAAAAGAATAAAATAGGAATAAACTTGAGGAGGCCAAAGACTACACCAAAAAAATACAAAACATTGCTTAAAGTAATTGGTGAAGTAACAATTAAATGGAAATACACTCTGTGCTCATGAATTGGAAGACTTAATATTGTTAAAATATCCATACTACTCAAAATGATCCATCAATTCAATGTTATCCACATTGAAATCCCAATGGCATATTTTGTAGAAATAGGGAAAAATTCCCAAATCCATTTGGGACCACAAAAGACCCCCAGTGAATAAAATGATCTAGAGAAAGAATAAAGCTGGGGATCTCACACTTGCTGACTTCAAAACATATTACAAAGCTACAATAATCAAAACAGTATAGTACTGGCATAACAACAGAGATCAATGAAACAGAAGAGACAGTCCAGAAATAAACCCACGCAAATACAGTTAGATAACCTTCAACACAAGTATCAAGAATATACAATGGGGAAAATATGGTCTTTTCAATAAATGATGCTGGGGAAAACTAGCTATCTACATGCAAAAGGATTAAACTGTATCCTTATCTTATACCATATACACAAATCAACTAAAATAAAGATTTAAATTTAAGACCTGAGACTATAAAGTTTCTAGAAGAAAACCTAAGAAATCTTGACACTGATCTATGCAATGATTTCCTGTATATGGCATCAAAAGCATAGGCAAAAAAAAAAAAAAAAAAAAAGCAAAAATAGACAAAAACAACAGATAAAGAAAATGTGGTATATACAAACAATTTAATATTATTCAGCCTTTAAAAGGAGATCCTATCATATGCTGCAACGTGGATAAACCATGAGCACATTATAAAAAGTGAAATAAGTCAGGCACAGAAGGAAAATACTAATTCCACTTATATGAATTATCTAAAGGAGCCTAATTCATAGAAGCAAAGAGAATGGTGGTTAGCAGGGGCTGGGAGTAAGGGAAATGGGTAGTAGGTATTCAATGGGCATTGAGCTCAGTCATGTAAGAAAAGTTCTAGAGATCTGATGTACAACAATGTGCATATAGTTAACAATATTGTAGTGTACATTACAAATTTGTTGAGAAGGCAGACTTCATGTTGTATTTTTTTTAGCATTGAAAACAAGGGAAATAAAAAAAAGACCATTGTTTGAACAGATGTAGTCTCGCATCCAGTGAGAATCACAGGGTTCCAAGACTGCAAGTAAACAGCCTAGTCATCTACACAGAATTCAGGTAACTACCCTTGCTTTTCCCAGTCTCACTCAACCAAATATGTGATACTTCTCATCACGGACTTGGTCTTACCCAGTGTCTGAGCCATTTGCAATCAAGGCTACCATACCCTGGCATCAGGCTCAGGAATCTGGGATTGCTGCCCTGAGCTTCCTGTCTTTGACGTTTGAAATGAACTTGGGGTACCTGTTTGCACACTTAGCCTAGTACAAACTGTATACTTATTCTTCCAATGCTGGGCTTGCAGTTTGCTTGCATTTTTCATTATTATAGTAATGAGCCTGCTAACATAAAGTTACTGTGCATTTCTCTAATGTTCTTAGAAAACATTTCAAGAAATTACTGTGGAGACATATTATCAAAGTTGTTTCTAGAAGCATTACTATCAGTTTACACCCTCACCAGTTACCTAGAAGAGCCCAGTGCCCAGTTCATCTTGTCCCTGTCAACATTGAGTATTATATATTTTAAAATTATTTTCAGATTTGAGAGTTAAAAATATTTTCTACCTTTTATTTATACACACACACACACATATATATTTTAACATTTATTCATTTATTTTTGAAAGAGAGAGGCAGAGCACGAGCCAGGGAGAGGCAGAGAGAGAAAGAGACACAGAATCCGAAGCAGGCTCCAGGCTCTGAGCTGTCAGCACAGAACATGATGTGGGGCTCGAACCCACGAACTGTGAGATCATGACCTAAGCCGAAGTCGGACGCTTAACCAAGTGAGCCACCCAGGCGCCCCAATATATCTTTTTTATTATTGAAAAGACTGAACTTTTTTCTACATGGTTCTTAGCCTTTAATCTTAGATGAATTTTCTCATGTCATGTGATCATTTTTCTATAGTTAGTAGCTATTTCTAAGATTTTTACATGTTGAGAATATCAAGTCTTTTCAGAGTTTTAACAAAAAACAAATCCCAGTGTTCAATTAGCATTTCATTTGTATGTGATTTCTGGGGGGAAAAAAACAGAAAATACTTAGTTTTAACGTTATTTTCTTATTATTCATTTATGGTTGTTTTCATGTCTATCATTAAGATTTTCCTTATATTGTGAAGTGGCATTGCAGATGGTCAACTATTTATAAATGATTCATGTATGTTTGAAACAAATCATATTCTCATTTTGAATGGTGAAATGTGGTTATTTACTGTTGATAGCTTCTATATTCCCTCATTTACATGACCACAGAGAACTGATCATTTCTAGCACTGTGACTGCTAGATAGGTATTTCCTATCATCTTTATATTTGCCCTATACTATGGCGATACATACAAATTAAAACCTGCTTATACTTCATTACAACTTGTAACTTCAATATAAAACCATGCTGCCATGTAATAGTCCCTTCTGTTCTTTGTGTTAATTTGATTTGTAAATCTTTATTTTTTTTAATATTTTAATATTATACATTCAAAGTAACATATCTTGATTGTGGATTTAACCAAATTGTAGAATTTGAGTTGATAGGAGACTGAATTAACCCATTCTTATCTATTATAGTAATTCATATGTATATTCTTGTTATTTTGTTTCATGCTGTATGGTTTCTAAGTTTTTCTACCACTTCTCTTATTCTTCATCTTTCGTGTTACAGACTGTTACTTTTACATTCTAAGATTTGGAAGATAGAAATAATGCTTTTAATCATCAATACTATAATACATAAATTTCCATATGATAATGAAGAACAAATTGTAACTTCCAAATTCTCCCAACCTCACCAAGAATTTTTGTGCACACATCTTTCCTGTTCATGCTACCCCTCTATTCACAGCCGTTGATAATTTTCTCCTGAATGACATAATGGGCTGATATTTGGCCACAGGCTCCCATACATCAAAAGGCAGGTGTCCATTCTCATCATTCAGTTTTCCTAACTTACTGGTTGCAAATATCACTGACTGTGGGCCTAGATCATTACTATACAATGACTGCATTCAGAATAAAAGTCATCTTTGTTAAGCAATAGTTTGGGCTTTTAAAATGCAAATATGTAACCATGCTTTTAAAAAGTTCCTTATACATAGATCATATATTCAATGTTGTTCTTTCATGCTGTTAAGTCTTTCATGCAAAAACTGAAGACTGAAAAAAAGCTGGATTACACCTTTCAATTACTTGTTTTAGAACAGTTTGATAGTAGTTGGTTACCTTCTAAGATAAAGGAGAATACTTTATAGCTGCCTTCTGACATGAGGAAAACTTTGACTTAGCATGGAATTCTTTTTGTATTTAAGAAATATTTGAGAAGACAACTGTTAGAGAGAAAAATAAGCCTGATTGCAGTTTCCTTTATGAAACTGATTTTTACCAATTCTGTGCTTTCTGCTTAGAAAGAAAATCCTTGACAGCCTGACTAGTAGTTGACCACTTTCATTCATTTTATACACTACTCAATAAGTTCATTTGAATTATAGAGTCAGACTTTTAGTTCAAAGGCTTCTGTGTTACCTTTGGCAATTATTACTCCTCAGAGGATTCAAGTTTATTCCCTTGGAACTAAAAGCTACCTTCTATATTTATCATTTTATCTCCTTGCTTTTTCCTCTTTATTCCAGGATTTTTTTTTCTTTTTAGTTTATTATTTATGTTGCTGAATTTATTTTGTACTCTATCAAATTCTACACTCTGAATCTCAGTGTCTGTTACCACGGGTGCATTTCGGGTTCTTGAAATAGTTTTTTTTTTTATATTTATTTATTTTGAGAGGGGGAGAGACAGCAAGTGGCAGGGAGAGAGAGAATCCCAAGACGACTCCTTGCTGACAGGGCAGGGTCTAACACAGGGCTCAAACTTGCAAACCATGAGATCACGACCTGAGCAGAAATCGTGTCGGATGCTTAACTGACTAAGCCACTCAGGTTCTATTTTCTAAATTGAAACAAGTTTCCTATACATCTATGCCTTGATAAGTAGCCTTTTATTGCATTATGATTTCCAGTATCTCTAAATGCCAAGAGATGTTTTCAATGTTTTCTTTGTTGAAAACGGAAACTCATCACTTTTAGAGAGATTTTCTTCCTTTGAATCTAAAGGGTCATACTCTTTATACTGTATTGCAATATATTTCTACAGAGCCTATGACTTTTTTCAACTGAAGTATCATTTACACATAATAAAATTCATCCACTTTAAGCAAGCAGTGCGATAAAGTTTGTTAACTATATGCAAGCAGGTATCCTCCACCACAATCAAGAAAAACAGTATTTGTACTATCTAAAATGTTTTCTCTTGCTCTTTAATAAGCAATCCTCTTTGCCATCCCTTGTCCCAGGAAACCATGAACTGATTCCTGTGCCTATAGTTTTGCCTTTCCTCGAACTTCAGATCAATCGAATAATGTGGTATCTTTTTTAATGTTTTGGGGTTTTTTTATGTTTATATTTATTTTTGAGACAGAAAAAGCACGAGCAGGGGAGGGGCAGAGAGAGAGGGAGACACAGACTCCAAAGCAGGCTCCAGGCTCCAAGCTGTCAGCACATAGCCTGACACGGGGCTTGAACTCATCAACAGCAAGATCATGATCTGAGCCGAAGTCAGACGCTCAACCAACTGAACCACCCAGGCGCCCCTGTTTTGTTTTTTAGAAAGAGAGCATACACATGCAAGTGAGGAAGAGAGGCAAGGATGGGGGTGGGGGGAGAGAGAGAATCTTAAGCAGGCTCCACACTCAGCTCGGAGCCCAACACGGAGTTCAATGTGGAGCTCAATCCCACAACCATGGAACCACGACCTGACCCAAATTCAAGAGTCAGACACTAAACTAACTGAGCCACCCAGGAGCCCCTAAAGAATGTAGTGCATTTTCATGTGTTGGACTTCTGATACTCGTAATATTTTCAGGAATTATCTCTTTTGTTCTGGGTCTTAAAAAGTGTCTTTTATTGTTTAGTAGTATTCTATAATATAGAGTGTCTATATAGTGTTTTATATAATATAAAAGTGTCTTTTATTGTTTAGTAGTATTCTATAGTACACTTTCTTTAACCATTCACAAGTTGATGAACAGTTAGGTTTCCAATTGTGGGCTATTACAAATAATGCTTCTGTGAACATTCATATACGTGTGGACATACATTTTAATTCCTATTGAGTGAATATCTAAGAGTGGGGGTTCTGGGTGACAGGGTAAGTACATTTTCAGCTTTATAGAACACTCACTGCCATCCTACTTTCCGAAGTGGCTGCGCCATTTACTGTTACCACCACCACCGGTAAAGTATGAGAATTCCAGCTATTTCATATCCTTGATAATATTTGGTATGCTCAATCTTTTTAATTTAGCTATTTTAGTGGGTTTAGAGTGGCATTTCATGTGTATCCCCCCTATCACTAGGGATGTTGGCCATCTTTTTCATGTACTTATCAGCCATGGCTATATCTTTTCTACAGTTTCTCTGAGGTTCCCCTCCCTGCCCTTTTGTTTTTGCTTTGTTGCTTTGGCCTTTCGATAATTGAGTGGAAGAGATTTATGTTCTGGATACAAAGCAAGAACGTGTTTTGCAACTATTTTGCATTTCACTTGCCTTTTCTTTTTCTTAATTATGTCCTCCAAAGAGGAAAAGTCTTTAATATTGATAAATTTTATCATTTTTATGCCTCATGCTTTTTGTCTTAACCTTACCCAAAGTCACAAAAACTTCCTCCCCCTATTTTTTTGTTCCAGAAGTTTTAGAGGTTTGACTCATATATTTAAGTCTATAATCAAGTTATTTTTTGCACAGTGTAATATAAGGTCAAAGTCCGCTTGCTCCATGAGCATACTCAGCTTTTCTAAGACCTTTATTGAAAAGAGTATCTTTCGCTGTATGTTAGCTTACTTGACAATTATATAAAATTAAATTTTTTTTAATTTAAGAAAACACAGATAAACAAAAGACTACAACAAAAATACCCAGTAGTCCTAGCATCTAGAGATAACTAACCTTCATACTTTTTTATATAAACTTCCAGCCCTCGGACATCTGGGTGGCTCAGTCAGCTGAGCATCTAACTTAGCTCAGGTCATCATCTAGCAGTTTGCCAGTTCAAGTCTCACATCATGCTCTGTGCTGACAGCTCAGAACCTAGAGCCTGGAGCCTGCTTCGGATTCTGGGTCTCTCCCTCTGCTCCTGCTCCTCTGCTGTTCATGCTCTGTCTCTCTCAAAAATAAACATTAAAAATATTTAGTTAAAAAAAAAAAAAACTTCCAGCCCTTTATATATGTATAAATGTATATATTTATACATGTATAAATGTTTTCAATTCTATACATAGTGAATTATCTCTTAATATTTATAAACATCTTTTGACATTACATTTACATATCAGCAACATCATTTAGGTAGCTACACAGTATTCTGTCAGGCGTCTATTCCATAATTTATCTCCTACTGTTGAATAAGGTTGTTTCTAATTTTTCCACTATTAAAAATGAGATGAAAATCTCTGTGTACATTAAAAAAAAAAAGAAAAAAGACTATCTTTTCCCTATTTAATTACTTTGACACCTTTGGTGCAAGTCTATTGGCCATACATTTATTTCTGACCTCTCTATTCAGTTGCATTGACCAGTGGTACCACCCTGCTGTGATTACTGTCCCTTTTTAAATTTTTATTTATTTTTATTTAAATTCAAGTTAGTTTATGTACAGTGTAGTCCTGGCTTCAGGAGGAGAACCTAATGATTCATCTCTCACATATGACACCCAGGGCTCATCCCAGAAAGTGCCCTCCTTTATATCCATCACCCATTTAACCCATCCCCCACCCACCTCCCCTCCAGAAACCCTCAGCTTGTCCTCTGTACTTACGAGTCTCTATGGTTTGCCACCCTATTATCTTATTTTTCCTTCCCCTCCCCTATGTTCATCTGTCAAGATTCTCAAATTCCACATGAGTGAAATCACAGGATACCGGTCTTTCTCTGACTTATTTTGCTTAGCATAATACCCTCTAGTTCCATCCACATTGATACAAATGGAAAGATTTCATTCTTCTTCATTGCCGAGGTAGCATTCCAGTGTGTGCGCGCGGGCGCGTATGTGTGTATATTACTGTCCCTTTAGAGCCTATCTTTACAGGAGGTAGTGTTAAATCCTTCAATCTATTTTGTGGTGTTCAAAACTTTTTAACCTACTACAGGTTCTTTGGCTTTCCACTAAAATTTTAAAATAAACTTGTCATTTTCTACCGAAGCTGTTAGATTTTGGTGAAAACTGTACTGAATCTATGTATGTGGAGTGAATTGACCTCTTAACCATACCGATGCTTGCAATTCATAAATATACTGCGCCCTTTATTTACACTTTCTCTAAATTTAGTTTGCAATATTTTAAAGTTTCTAGTGTACATGACTTAGACATCTTTGATTTATCCTTAAGTATATTATTTTGGGTGCTACAGTAAATTGAACTCTTACATTTCGTTTTTGGATTATTCATTGCCTGTATATAGAAATAGTTGATTTTTGTATCTTCAACTTTACCTAATGGGTTTTAATATAAGTATGTGGTCTGCAAATAACGAGTGTTACCTTTTCTTTTTCAATTGTATTCATTTATTTTCTTGCCTTACTTCACGGGCTAGGACCTTCAGTATTGTATTAAATATAAGAAAGCAATTCCACTGCTGAGAAGAGAGTTTTAAAATTTCCAACTATGATTGTGGAATTTTTGCCTTGTGTATTTTGAAGCTCTGTCATTAGTTGCCAGAATTTGTATGATTATTATGCCTTCCTGAGGAAGTGACCAACATAAATGATAAATTTTCCCCTTTATCTTAGGAAATATTTTAGTCTTGAAATCTATTTTATCAGATATAAATACAACTATTTCAATCCTTTAATGCTTGCTGCTTTCATGGCCTATCTTTTCCTATTGTTTTACTTTCAATTTTCCTGTCATTAGCATGTATAACGCATCATTTCTAAACAGGATTGTATGCTGGATTTTATAAAACTTATGGAGATTGTTTCCATTATTTTTCCCTAAGTGAATGCTATTTATTTTGTTTTAATAAGCAATTATCTTGGGTGAACTTTAACTACAAAGTCTTTCTCTGAACCTCAGTTCAGATCATTTATCTTTGTCTGAGTCCCTTTGAATTCCTGGAGGAGATTTGGGGATTTCCTATCTGGGTCTTTCCCTCAAGGGTCCTCCCACTCTCTTCAGTGGTCACAGTGTCCCTGGCTTAATTTTGTTTTTTCCCCAGGCCAAACGTTTGTTTGGCTCACTAAAGGTGCTTGGGCCCAAGCTAAAAACCATAAATACAGGAACTCATTTCATGCAACTCCCCTCCTCTGTGTACTCCATACCACCCAGAGATATTCATTCTCTAATGCCTCACAATGCTATTTTTTATATTATATATACTTCTTACAGTTGTTTTCTGTGAGAGATTCAGTCTAGGAGAATCTTAACCTATGATTATTATCAGATCTCTGCATATTCTCCATTAATGACTGTTTTTTCCAGTCACCTTAAATTGGGAGATACTGATCTACATTTAGCATTTGCTAAAATAGTAGGTACAGTGTTCCCAGACCATTCTTCCTGCCCATTTAGGTTCTTGAAGCATCTTCCTTTCTTATCCAGTTAAAGAAGAGGTTGAAGTATGCAGTCCCTGGTTCAACTGCAATGCCCACCAGACATGGATCCAAGGTCTCCTGCTCCAAATATAGGTTTACCATCCAAACAAACACCTCAGTTACTGGTCAGATACTGTAGTTCATGAAAGCACTGCTACTTCCTGCAACATTTTATGCTTCTGTTCCTATTTATACTTCTTTTCCCATTTGCTATGAAATTAGTGTATGGCATGGTTTCAAAGCAGTTTGTCCTGCCCTTTGTTAAAAGATCAGGGTGGGGTGCGTGGGTGGCACAGTCAGTTAAGCGTCCAACTTCGGCTCAGGTCATGATCTCACAGTCTGTGAGCTCGAACCCCACATCAGGCTCTGTGCTGACAGCGCAGAGCCTGGAACCTGCTTCAGATTCTGTCTCCCTCCTTCTCTGCCCCTTGCCTTCTCTCTCTGTCTCTCTCTCTCAAAAATAAACATTAAAAAAATTTAAAGAAGATGAAGTATGCAGCATATAATAAAAATATGGTCAGGCACCTAGGAGACCCAGTCGGTTACCCTCTCTCAAAAATAAATAGAGGAACCTGGATGGCTCAGTTAAGCGGCCAACCCTTGGTTTCAGCTCAGGTCATGGTCTTGTGACTGAGCCCCATGTCAGGCTCTGTGCTGACAGCATGGAGCTTGCTTGGGATTCTTTCTCCCTCTCCCTCTACCCTTACCATACTTGCGCTCTCTCTCTCAAAATAAATAAAATAATAAGTAATAAACTTTAAACAAATGAGTCAACTTTTATATATATGTATATATACATATACAGTCTTGGGGCTGGATGGCTCAGTTGGTTAAGTGCCCAACTCCTGATTTCAGCTCAGGTCATGATTTCACAGTTCATGAGTTCAAGCCCTGCACTGACCTGCTTAGAATTTTCTCTCTCCCCCTTTCCTGCTCATGTTCTCTCTCTCAAAATAAATAAAACCTAAAGAATTTTAAAAATATGGCTCTTCATAACCCATACTCCCTAATGGTTTAGTAAGTAAAAGTTCTACCTTGTTGACCTTAAAAAATAAAATAGTTATCTTATTGGCAAAATGAGTTTATTCAGAAATAGTAAAGGAATTGCAGTTTGAGATAAGCAAACTATGATGAACCACTGTCAAGTCCAGAGAACAAAGGAGAAGAGTGTTCCTTTTATGGAGAAAAAGGAGTTGGAATGAGAGTTCATTGGAGGAGAAAGAGTTCAGGGGGGTGGGGGGGGAAACTTCTCATGGCTAAATGTGGCAACGTCTCATTGGCTAGGCTAGGCTGTTGTTGATGGGCAAGGAGAAAATATTTCTCCTTCCTGATAGGAAGGAGATAGGGTATGTAAATTATGTTTGTTCCTACTGGAACATGTGAAACAGGATTCTTCCTGCTTGAGTTTGTGAATGGCTGCAAGTGGTCTGCACAAGAGCTTCCCTGTCAGGGCTTCCTAACTCCATTTTAAGTAAGGTTTCCTTTATTCATTTTCACAACCCGATGTTAACGCATCATATTTCTTATGTTTGAGAGTAGTGACCAAAATATTTGTCTAGTTGTCAAATGTCATTTGTATTTAATGGGAAATCAGGAAATATGTCAGGCCCGCGTGGTCTGCCATCACATTAACCCAAGATGATCAGTAACCTGATTTCTAATTTAAATGCTCTTTCAGGCTTAAATAGGTCTTCCAGTTAAGGTCTTAGACTGATTCCCAATGTGACCTTGGCCAACGGCTTTCTAAATGAGGACTATGAAATTATTCATCTAGGATGAGAGTAGGAAATTATCCCACAATGTAAACCGACATACTGTTCCATTCACCAAAGGAAAAAGGAAAAAGGAAAAAGAGAGACCAAGAAACACTCTTGAGAACAAACTGATGGTCAACAGAGGGGAGGTGGGTGGGAAGATGAATTAAATAGGTGATGGGGATTAAGAGTACACTAATCGTGATGAGCACTGAGTAATGTATAAAATTACTGATCACTATGTTATACACCTGAAACTAATAACTGTATGTAAACTGCATTGGAATTAAAGACTTAATATCTCCCCAAAATATTACTACAAAAAAAAAAAAAAAAAGACAAAAAAGCCTTCGTTCTGATGGCTTTTTGAAAACCTAGCACTGACAAGAACAGCATAATCAGGCTTTAACTTAGACTAGTGAAATCTGAAATTTCAAACTTCTTCAGTAATACTCTCCATCCATACCTCTAATTCTAAGTTGATACTGAGGGAAAAAAAATCATTCTTGGAACTCAGGAGAATATTTATTCATTCAACAAATATTTGAACACCTACTATGTACTTAGTACAGATATATAATTGTTACATCAGCAAACCAAAAAAAAAAAAAAAAAAAAAAAAAAAAAAAAATCCCTGTCCTCATAGCGCCCCCAATGAGTGGAGGTGATGGAGCACAGATAATAAATAATAGACATAATAAATACATTGTATCATGTTTTAGAAGGTGAGGTTTACTCTGCATATATTTTAAAAGAGCAAGAAAGGTGGATGAGGAATAAGAGCAGTGATGAACAACAGGTCACAATTTTAAGGTAACCAGGAACACCCTCATGAAGAGATGAACAAAACTTTTAAAAAGATGAAGACATTAGCCATGTGAATAGCTGGCTGAAAAATGATTCCAGAAAATAAAACATACAGCAGAAAAACCTTAAGAAGGAGGTATGCCTAAAATGTTTGAGAAATCACAGCTGCCAGTGTAGCTGGAGCAAAGGGAGTCAGGTAGGGACTAGGAGGGCCACCAGTAGGGGACCAGGTCACATAGGGCCTTGTGGAGACTTGGGTTTGTGCTAGGAGTCAGTTGGAAAACTTTGGAGGATTTTGAACAGAGGGTTTATGCAATAACTTTAATTTTAAAAGGCTTGATCTAGTTGCTAGGAAGGAAATAGCCTGAAGCAGGGCAAAAGTAAAGTTAGGATACTTTTCTAACAGTCCGGGCAAGTGATGATGGGTGGCTCAGACCAAAGTGGTTAAAATAGAGTTGGTGAGATGTCGTTGTACTAGGAATGTATTTTTAAGACAGAGTCAATAATATTCTTTTTTTTTTTTTTTTTTTTTTTTTTAGATCAAGTGTGAAACAGACAAGAGTCAAGATGTCTACAATGAATTCCCAGGGAGCAAGAAGAGAGATGGGCTGCTATAGTGGGTTAGGGAACAAAGTGGATGAAGACATTTGTGGGTAGGATGGAAAGGTTATAAATTTGTTTTTAACATTTAGGTGGAATTGTCAAGGAGGGAGATCTGGAGTTCAAAAAAGAGGTCTGGATTTGAGATAGAACTCTCCAAGTCATCACTATATAGGGGATATTTAAAGTAATGGAAATTATTTTGTGAAATTTTTCAGAAATATTTTAAAGCAGAAATTCTCATTTTTCTCCATTTTCCATTCCAAACAATTTCAAACACATCCTACAGAGAGATGCTGCTAGTCTACAGGCTTTCAGGGCCCTGGCTCTGGCACATGGCCTGGATGCACCTGCTGATGCTGACTGGCTGGCAGGTACTCCTCACCAGTCATCAGGCAGTCATGGAGATGACAGATTTGGCTCTGAGTATCTGAAGCAATTATACACACCCCAGTCCTGGCAGCTCCTCCAGAACAAAGGCAGAGATCCCGCCAGGATCCCACCTTGATGGTGTGAATACATAACCATGCATCACCTAATGAGGAGGCTGCATGCCAATTAAAAACTTTATACCCTAAATAAAAATAATACCAAACTCTGAGACTCTAAAAAAGCAGCTTGGATAAAGAAGTCACGCACCCCACAAATAACTAAATATTAATTCTTATAGTATTTTCCCCCAAATAACGGAATAGGTATCTATGGAAACAAGAAAAGGCAAAGATGATTTAAGGCTAAGAAGGACCGGAGAAGATCTATGTTCAAGAAAAATGAAAAATAGCTGTGGCATCACCTACACAGCCTTTATGAAATCAGAGAACTCAGATATATTTTGGGGAAAAAAGAGTAATCCAAGAGCAAGCAGAACTAAGATTGGAAGCACTAATTGAACTCTCTGGGTGGCCTCCAAACGGGTAGCCCAAAGTCCAATAGTCGGTGCTCAAAGAGATGCCTTGAAATTGGGCTTGCTTTAGCCTAATATCTATCAGCTCTGATTTTAAAAGTCATCAAAAGGAGACTCTGAATCAGCCATCTCCAACATCCCATCAAAATGTCCATAAAGAAGCTCAGAAAAACATGAAAAATCCAAAGTGGACTGAAAACAGTTTTTAAAAGTCAGCCAATTGTCAGAAGAGGAGAGTAATGTAAATGTCAAAACTGAGAAAATGACACTCAAAGATACTCTGTGGCCCACCTGGGCTATTTCCCTGGTGATAAGTACCATGACCTCTCTCTACCACAAGCTGCCATGAACAAAGGACTTAAAGAGACATTTCTTCAAAGAAAACATACAAATAGCCAACAGATGTAGGAAAAGATGCTCCCTATCACTAATCATCAGAGAAATACAAATCAAAACCACAATGTAAGATCACCTAAAATCTGTTAGGATATTAAAAAAAAAAAAAAAAAAAAAGGTAACAAGTGTTGGCAAGGATGTGGAGAAATTGGAACCCTTGCACATTGTTGGTAATGCAAAATGGTGCAGCAGCCTGGAAAACAGTATGGTAGCTCCTCAAATTAAAACTAGGATAACCATACTCCAACAATCCCATGTCTGTGTATTTAACCAAAAGAATTAAAGTCAGGATTTTGAAGACATTAGAAAATGGGCAGAATACATCAACAGACATTTTTCCAAAGAAGATAGCCAACAGAAACATGAAAAGATGCTCAACATCCCTAATCATCAGGGAAATGCAAATCAAAACCAACCACAGTGAGATACCACCTCACATGTGTCAGAATGGCTAAAATCAAAGATGAGAAATGAGTGTTGGTGAGGATGTGGAGACAAAGAAACCCTCATGTACTACTGATGGGAATGTAAACTGGTGCAGCCACTGTGGTAAACAGTATGGAAGTTCATAAAAAATTGAAAATGGAAATCTCATATGATCCAATATTTCCACTACTGGGTGTTTACTCAAAAAAAATTAAAACCCTAATCCAAAAAGATATATGTACCCCTATGTGTATTGCAGCATTATCCATAATAACCAAGATATAGAAGCAACCTAAGTGTCCATCAACAGATGCATAAATGTGATACACATACACACACTGGAATATGAGCCATTTTAAAAAAATGAGATCTTGGGGCGCCTGGGTGGCGCAGTCGGTTAAGCGTCCGACTTCAGCCAGGTCACGATCTCGCGGTCCGTGAGTTTGAGCCCTGCGTCAGGCTCTGGGCTGATGGCTCAGAGCCTGGAGCCTGTTTCCGATTCTGTGTCTCCCTCTCTCTCTGCCCCTCCCCCATTCATGCTCTGTCTCTCTGTCCCAAAAATAAATAAACGTTGAAAAAAAAAATTAAAAAAAAAAAATGAGATCTTGCCATTTGTGACAACACAGATGGACTTAGTGGGTATTACGGTAAATGAAGTAAGAGAAAGACCAATACCATATGATTTCATCTATATGTAGAATCTAAAAAACAAAACAAATGAACAAACAAAGCAGAAACCGACTCATAAATACAAATAACAAACAGGTGGTTGCCAGAGGGGAGGGGTTGGATGGGAACAATGGGTGAAGAAACAGAGGAGATACAGACCTCCAGTTATGGAATGAATAAGTCACAGGAATAAAAAGCAGTTTGACTACAGAGTGGGGCTGTTGGATTTATCGGCCTGTGGAAAAAAAAGGACTTGGGGACTAGGGCTTGGACTTTACCCTGACTGCCTCTTTGATCTCAGGCTGTAAATCTTTCATAGAAATTCTCATCCTCACCCTCCTCAAGGCAGGAAGGTGACAGGTGCAACCGGCTGGCATTGAGGTATGCTTATAAATGATGACAAGAACTGAGGGCTTGAAAAGTGTGACGCTTGGGTGTTATTTTTTAACTCCAGGAGACAGCACCTACGAAATATATTTTCTGATTTTACTGCCTCCATGCATAAATAAATAAATACGAGGCAATTTGATGTAGTGGAACCACCATAGGCTTGGTTTCACAGATGTGGCTTCAAATTCTAGCTCTACCACTTAATGAGGAAGTGAGGTGATAGGTTTTAAAGCTGTAACATTATCCTTTAGCCCACAGAGCTGTGAAAATCATTGACAAGTCAATGTAATATGCCTAATTCTGAGCTGGGTTTCTATTATACACCCAGCAAATGTCTATCCCTTCCTCCTGCATCAGGGAGCAGCCCCCCACCTTTGTCAGATTCTCCTCTAGAGCCTCAGAAATCTATGCATCCAGAAAAAATAACTTCTAACTTCAAAATAAGTATCACATAATACCAGAAATATGAGGAAGTTCCTTGTATTTAAGGTTTCCTGTTGAGCTAAATGATCTGGAGAATCACCAAGGAATTCTGGAATCCACTGGCTGTGTCCAAGGACAGAAGACTTTAATGTTTCTTCCAAATCTAAAAATGCTGTGAGATTCTTTGGTGCCTATGGATCCCTTTAACCTTGATATCTAGGACAATGAAAAATAACAACTGGTCTCACCTCCATAAGGACTTCAGCTGCCCATGCCCTGGACACGGCCAGCACAGCATCCTCCCTAGCAGCCATATTCCCTCATCAATCCTTCACTGGGAGTTTGGGAGGTTCAGAGACTAAAACAGGGTACAAGCTGGACAAGTTTGAGTACAAGACATGTAGGGACCTCAGAGGCTTAGGTATGCAGAAGAAAAGCAGCTATGAGTAAGTCGGAGATGGAGCGGATCTTCCAGGGGGCATGCTGGCCTGCAAATCTGCCCTATGTCTAAGGGTGTGATTAAACAGGTTTTACCACCAGCAGATCTTGCTCTCAGAGGAGTTAAACCTGATGGCTGAAGTAGTACTGCAGCATGGGGGGGGGGGGGGGGGGGTGGGATTCTTAAGCCAAGTGCAATGACCAGGGTGAGGGGTGCAGGGGATGGGGTCAAGCAGCTCTGTGCTTCTCACGGTCCTAATTCTGAAATGCTTAACCCAAGCTGACCTCTTCATTCCTTCTGGCTATACTGCCTGTGGTTGCTCTCTTTCCTTCCACTCTGTGTTCCCATCAGTAACACTGACAGGAATTACTATCAGTACGCAATGTCTGGGAAGGTATTACCACAGTTTTTTGAACACAAGCCGTCTCTCTCCTGGTAAGTAGATTTCCACTGTCCTGGAGCAATACCTCTCTCAATTTAAGCTGATGCTTCAAATGTATCCCTGTCCTCCTCCTCCTGCTCTCTTTGTGACTAACTTATTACCAGATGACCTCAACATTCTGTGCAATAAGCCCTGAGGTGGGCTGAGGATATAGTGATGGGCGCAGCCCTGTAGGTGGTGGAGTTAAGGGTGTAGGATAAGGTTGGGGCAGGGCTCTCACTGAGCAGGAAGTGGAGGCTGAACAGATTTCCAAAACTGGCAAACCTGGAAAGTGGAGCATGTGGGGTCCTAAGAGTACCCTGAGCTTCCCCCAAGATACTCAAAATATCAACTATACAGTAAATTGATTAATTTCCCTTCCACTAGGAGGAGTGGGTCTCCTTTCCTCACAGAGATTGATCCAGACTGGGATGATCATATAGGAGGGAGTCCTTAATGACTTAAAGCCCTTAAGGTTACTACATGCTCCCAAGCTCTAGCCACACTGGCCTTCTCTCTCTCTCCCTCTCTCTCCCTCCCCCTCTCTGTCTCACCCTTGTGGCCTTTACACAGCTTTCTTCTATTGGACAGGAAGTTCTTTCTGCCCTTGTCTCCATACAGGGGCTTCCTGGGAATCCTTTAGCTTTAAGCTCTCCCTAAGCCCCAGACTAGACCAGGCCACCCTGTTGTTTATCATAAAGATGCCATGTGCTTTTCCTAGATAGTCCTTCTCGCAGTTGTTAATTCTCAATCTCTGATACCACTCGATTGTTTGTTTCCTCAAGGTTGTAAGATCCATGAGGCAGAGACAGTATGGATTTTATTCCTGACCCCAAGTGCCTAATAGATGTACCACAATTATTGCTTGAGTCAATGCATTAATGGATTTGTTAAGCACTTCTCTGGTAGCAATATGCTCAGAACCTTCATGGTGTCGCCTCATACATCCACACGAGGACCGAACATGGTTGCTAATCTCATTATCTTCACTTTAAAGGTGAGGGAGCTGAGGCCTAAAGAAGTTAGCTAAGGTGTCAGACCTAGGAAGGGGTCATGTTAGGTGAACCCAGGCCTGCCTGATGCCAATGCCTGAGCTCCAAGACGATGACCCACACGGTTTTTGCAAAGGGGACAAGCACATGTATTAAGGCTAAAGTCCTTGCACTGGCTGTGGTTTTACTTGCCTTAAGTGCATAGCTCTGGCAAGTCACTCCTCCACACTCCCTAGACTTTAGTTTACTTTTCATACAGAGACAGCTGGACTAGATCTCTCGTTATTTGGAACCTACTAGGACCCTCTGGGGCAAGTGCAAAATATCTCCTGGCCAAAGAGGGGAGCTATATGGTCTTTATATCCCTGAAGAGAAATGCTCAGGACACCAGTGAAAGAATGGCAGGAAACAGGGCATTAGACACTGAGGTGAAGGGGAGCTCTCTTCAGATTATCCCAGTCACAGGCAAGTTCTTCTTCAGTGGCCCTTAACTTCAAGACCAAGCCCTCAGCTTGTGCTCTGCCTTCTCTTTGTTCTCTGCCTTCACCATGTTTCAGGCTGTGACTCATATCAGTCCCCAAACACAGGGCTCCATCCCCTAGAGACACACTCCCACCTTTTCAAATGCTATTAGATGTCCACACGTGCGTGGTAACATCAGCTTCACAAGGTTTCAAACTATACTCTTCGTCTTTCATTCTAAAGTGACTCCCCCTCAAAGTCTTCCTATTTTTTAGGGGCCTAACAATGCTCTTGGCACATCAAAGCTAAAAAAAAAAAAAAAAAAAAAAAAAAACCGCTCCAAAGAAAAGTCATCCTTTGCACCTCTCTTTGTCCCATCCCCTGCATGCAGCCAATCCCCAAGCCTTACAATTGCCCTGTAGTATTTCCCAGAGTGATCCCCATCTGTTCCTAGCCATTTCAAATCCCTCAGGGTAGGCCCAAGTCATATTATACCTCAGTTGCTGTGGAAGCCTTCCCCTCAGCCTCTCTGCTTTGGTCTCTCCCATTTCAACCCACATTGCCACCCTGCATCTGGTTCCAGCCCTTTGGTATCCCTTTAAAATCAAAGGTCAGTCGTCTGTAGGGGTCAGAGGTAGTGCGAGAAAAATAAATCAAGAATGTCTGGTTTTGGTTTGGATGACAAGATCAATGGTACTTGCCTTGGACATACATGGTTGAAACACAGCAGGAGCACATTCCTACAACATGAATTTCCTAGTGGTACCATGCTACCTATACAAGTAACTGTTGGTTTTTTTTTTTAATTATTTAAAATTAAAAGGCATTCAAAGCCTTATCTTACTTGTCACCAATGTAAACTTCACTCTTCTTCAGTCCATAACCAGTAGTTCCAGCTGAGCTGCTCTAGCATAGTCCCACCCACACCACACGTATTGCTGCCTCTCTCATGTAGTTTTCCTCCACCTATAAGTACTTCCCCGATTTTCCACACATCCAAACCCAAGCATACTTCAAACTTATTTCCCTGCCTTAAGTTTCTTCCAACTTTTCCAGGTCATCCCAGAACCCCCCAAGCACACAGATGACTCTCATAGCTCACTTAGCCTGAGCTTATATTTCCCCAGTGGGTTTTTAGCCACTTCCTAACCCATTTATTAGTCACTTCAAGAGGCTCAAGTAGTAGTAATCTCCTTAGGCATGGGAACCTTGCCTGCACCTTCCTTGCCTATTCCCCAAGCCCTTGCACAGCTCCAAATCTATGATATATATAAGCTCACCAAAAGTTATTGATTGGTTGTTTATGACAATGGGTCAGATAAGTTGTGCACAGACCCACAACCAAGACATCCTGGAGATGTTGGGCAACAGGTTTCTCATTAGCTCTAAAGCC
This sequence comes from Lynx canadensis, assembly GCF_007474595.2. Taxonomy (NCBI): domain Eukaryota; kingdom Metazoa; phylum Chordata; class Mammalia; order Carnivora; family Felidae; genus Lynx; species Lynx canadensis. The sequence continues at coordinate 45,043,869 of NC_044313.2, read as the reverse complement.
AGAATCCCCACTTTCATCTGGATGGTTGCAGTTCTGATCCCTTATCTCAGAAACAACTCACAGTTGTCTAGATCACTGAGCGCCTGAATTGCAACACCCATAACTTGGATGATGTTCAGGGATAGAAAACCCCCAAGTGACACATCCATGTAGGTATCACCATTGAAAACTCTACCTGGAGAGCTATTTAAGATTCAAGTTCATCTTGCAACAGCCTGCAGTATATGTAAATCCTAAAGCTACATGAAGGACTTACCCTTTGAAGCAAACAGAGGGCTCAAGCGTGGCTATACTTATTCCTTTTTAAGGGAGCCAAGAAAAGTCACTGAAACATACCATGCATTTCTAGGGACATTAAAAAAAGACTATTAAAAATGAAGGTTACAATAGAAACTGAAGTATGTTCGTATTCAAGCTCAATATGTGAACCTCCCCCAAGCTCCCAGACCTTCACCCAGATTAAGTATGTCCTTGTCCTTTATCTGAAAATGTTTCTGAGCCACTCTGTTCCTGAGATATGAATTTCCTCTTCTTCCTGGGGGGGAAAAAACACTCCTTTCCTTTTTCTTATTCATTGCCCTTTAATACAACACCAACTCCAGTGCTTATCATCCTCAGGCCCAAGACAGTGTCTAGGTCGACCCCCATAAACATCGTCTAGCTGGACAATGTGCCTGAACATCACAGCCTGCATTTCTGCTCTGTGGGGCCATCAGGCAATTCCGATGGCCTGTGTGTTGGGCTGAGGATGCCTGTATCACAGAGACATCTGCTGGAGCCAGCCTCACACCGCAGCTGTAGGACATACGGCCATCCCCTGCCCAGGAATCCATACAACATGTGCCCAGAGGCACAATGCAGCCTGATGGCTTCGAAGTTAGCTTATGCCTATATGTCTAGTTGACCCATTTCCTTCCAGCTCTGAATAAAAAGGAAAAAGAATATTCACTGGGAATCCCTTATGCGCAGATACGATGGCACGTGTTTTCTATCTGCCACTGTCGACCCTGTCATCACCTCAGAAACAGCTGGTATAATTCCCGTCCAAACAGAAAGGCCCATGTAACCCAAATGCTGCTATCTGACTTTGTGTCTACAGATCTGAATGCTCAAGGTCTATATAGGTAATGTCCTTGTTTATTGTTCTGCTGGAGTTTTATAAACAATTCATTAACCTACATCATCATCCATGGTTTGACGTTTCTTTCCAAACACACGTAAGCATTATCGCACTGGGTAGGGGGAAAATGGGGCCTTTGTGAAGGGTTTACTAAGAGGCCCTTTTCATATGCTATCAAATTTAGTCCTCAATCAACAAGTTGCTGTCTCTGCTTAGTAACTAAAGGTTCAAGAAAGCTGATTAAGCTGATATAGATTGCATAGCTGATAAGCCACTGGCCTGAAATTAAAAACTCAGCGCTCTTCTCCCAATCTGCTTGAGACTTGCCCTTTCTGCAGCCTAATGCTCTGCTCACATTTCTACAAAGCTGACCCTCAGTATGTATGGAAAGTAATTTTTCAGAAGCAAAGGCAGCTTAATAGTGAGGAACAGAGCCCCAACATCAGCAAGAGTCAGAAAGAGAAATGGAGGCTGAAATTCCATCTAGAGTCGAATTATAGATCAGCTGAGCACAATCTTTCTTATAACTAAAATGCATCACTACCTTTTTGTATTTCCCTGTGAAACATCTTAATAAGCAGGGGGTGGAAAATATAGCGGAGGCCATGCTGGGACCATCTAGTTTGCAAGAAATAACAAATGAGCTCAAACCACCAGGAGATAGATTGATGCAGAGGAAGAGAAGCCCCTGATTCTAAAGTCAGGACTTAAGTGGCTTCGGCACCTGAAACAGGTAGACTCCCCACAGGGATCTCTGATGATGAAGGGGAGAGCAGCCAGGCAGGCTGGAAGGAGCAATCACGACAAGGTCAGAGGAGAGACAACCTGGGAAATTCAAGGTCACAAAGGAACTGTGCAATGAAGATGCAAAGGAGACCCGAAAAGAGAAGACTATAGAAAGCAACGGAGAAATCCACTGATGATGGCAAAGGTGGTGAAATACCCTTCCACAAGAGACCAAAGAAGCCAGGCCTGAGATATACACATATGTGCGTGTGTTCATACATAACATGAAAAGCCATGGTCTACATTCGTGGAAACAATCTCTGAGCAGAAATATTGGCTACAGTTACCTGAGCCTGCCCAGACTTGTAAGCAGGATGGTCCAATTCCCAAGATAGATGTGCACCACACTGAGTACAGACACCCAGGGAATGTTCATGACAGCACCATGGCCACATTACTGGATGCCCATCCTTCCCCAAGCCTCTCTGTAATGGCTGTTAGGAATCACGACAATGAGGTCCAGTAAACTGACCCATACAGAGTCTTCAAGGCTGAACCACTACCCTCTCCAAGTAGCTGTGACCATCACCACCCCAACCTGTCTGTAAGTCAGAAGTTAATCTTTCTTAGAACATCACAGCTCACATAAGTGCCTGAGTACTTATTGGTGAGTGTTCCAATTGGGTTGTTTTCCAAAGGGAACACTTGTTCATAACTGTGTCTCCCTGGGACCTATCATTTTAGTAGGAAGCATAACAGCTTTAGGAGATACCATTTATTTGTATTACAGTGTGAACCATGATCAGATTTTTCCTTCACTTTACCAGCCAAGAGCAGTAAACTGCCCAAGGAGATCGAAGATCAGAAAAGCTGAGACTTACTCTTGCCCCATCTGCACTGTATAGAACCTTGACTTCTCTGAGCTTCAATTGTTTTACATATAAAATGAACATTAAAAACCCTTTCATGAGGTTTGGGATGATAGAGTGCTATCATGAAGTAAACATACAGATGTCAATTGGATATTATTCTATAAATGTCCCCCCAAATTTGAACCCTATAAAAGAATTGAAATGACAATTACAAATTTGAAGTTTCGTCTACCAGCTGGAACGGATTCCAAGCTTGGGAAGAGCTGGAGGCCAGTTCCTCCTCCTCCTCATCTTTTATTGAGCCTGCTATGTGTCAGAGCTAAATTTCATACAGTATCTCATTGAAACTCTCAAAATAACATCCTGAGGTAGACATTTATATCCATTCTTGGCAGACAATGAAATCAAGGCTCAGAGAAGTGACTTTGCTTTGGCAAGACCTTTGGGTCTCACGGCCAGTATGTGACCCAATCAGAATATGAACTCAAGTCTCTGAGACAAAGCACATTTATTTGTAATGCCTTTCAGCAAATGGTCCACGGGATGGAGTCCTTGATGGGAACTCTTGGCTAATCCTTCACAGGCTAAATTCCCTAACTTCTTAGCTAAACGGTTTGACTCCTAACATCTAAGAATTATTTTATGTGTCTTATGAGTGCTCTAAACCTCAAAGCCACTGAACTGGAGAAAACAAATCATATTTCCTTCCAAGTGCTAGCACTCCAGGTGTCCCTAGTGCCAGTCTTACTGAGAAAGGTATTGTCTCCAGACTGAGGTGCCACCCAAGCTGGGAAATGTCAACATTGAATTAGCCGATTGGATTCTCGCCTCATAGCCTGGGGGCAGACACACAGTGCTCTTCTTCTGTGAGCAGAGAGACCAACTAAAATACCTACAGCTAAGGACATCCCCTGTTCATTGATCTGCTGTGGTTTGCAAATGACCCCTCTGATAACACAAGTTTCAGTATCCATAAAGAAGCCATAAAATCAAATATCCACTAACCTATCACTAACACTGACAAGAGCTCAAACTTTCTTTTTTCAGTGGTGGCCTCGGGCTCCCAACCAGGCTTTCAGGCTTGGAGCTCCCTGAGCACCATTTCTGATGGGACTCAGCACTGAAGTCACAGCTATTTCACAAATGATATCTCTGTTGCCAGGAGAGAAAGTAGATGGTGCAAGATTACACCATCCACATGGGGCCTCCAGCCAAGGCCAAGAAAATGAAGTGAAAAAGAAAAAAAAACAGCAACAAAGGTACATGTTTGGGATTGCTCAGCGTTCATTAATTCATCCAAATATATTTAAAGAGCACTAACTCTCTGCCAGGGGCTTGGTCAGGAGCTCTGGATGAAGCAAAGAGGAGGATACAAAGCCCTGCTTCTAAATTGGTTCCAAGCCTGTGGATCTTGTTTCATTAAAAGATATATTGAGGGGTGCCTGGGTGGGTCAGTCAGTAGAGCATCCCACTCTTGGTTTCAGCTCAGGTCACGTTCTCACAGTTCTTGAATTCGAGCCCCGCATGGGGCTCTACACTGACAGTGCTGAGCCTACTTAAGATTTCTCTCTCCCTATCTTTGCCCCTCCCTGGCTTGCTCAATCTTTCTCTCCCTCTCTTAAAAAAAAAAAAAAAAAAAAAAAAAACAAAAAAACAAAAAAAACATTAAAAAAAAATTTAAGATATATTGAAAGAAAATGACAATACAGTGTGATAAGTGTATTCATCAAGAGATGGGCAGATGTATTTAGGACAACATTAACCTATTTGCTGATGACCTGGTAGACTTCATAAAGGAGGTGTCACATGAGTCAGACCTTAAGGAATAGTACAATTTCCATTAGAGATCACTTGGAGGTCTAGCTTGATGTTGCCACTCTCTCCTTCCCTGGAGTCCAGAGTGATTTATCACAAGCAGAGAGAGCTGGACAGCAACTTAATATGTCTCTATGTAGCTGTTGAAGAGGGAAAAATTGGTAAAAGGCTGCCTAGAGTAAGAATCCAAGGCAGAAAGGACTATGTCAGGGACTGAATGGCCAACAGCATCCCCAAGGACCAGCAAAGTCCAGATTAGGACCGAGGACACTGTCTTCTAATGACACTTGGGGAAAAGGTCCTTCACTGTGCTTGATAGGAAAAGGGAGTCTGTTCCAATGGGTTTTTTAAAGTCTACTTCAACACACATAAACCACGTACTTGTGGAGGGTTGCTCAAAGGGCAGGAAAAGAAAACATGGACTGGGAAAGGAGTGTTGCTGTCTCCACGGTGATCTAAACAACAGATGCAGCTGTCCTTATTCCTGCTTCCAGTGTGGCTCTTGCCACCAGCAAAAAGATGAATTTTTCAACAAGAGCCTTGCTGATGCTTTTCTCTGTTCAAGCCCAAACAAGAAAAATAATCATCTGTTAAAACAAAAGAGAAAATAAAAACTATCTTCATTTACAGATTTTCATTAACATACAAATGCCTTAAAGGGAAGAAAAAAAAAAAGCTTGATAGGATTAAATAAGGCAATTCAAGAAGAGAGCAGTCCAGGGAAAATGGAAAGAGCTAGGAATTCACCGAGGCCCAGGGATTCTGAGCCAATAATGATGGAACTGCTCCAAAGCCAAAGAAGGAAGGTGGAGGCTGCCAGTCTGGGTTACTCAATTACATTGTGGGAACCAGGAGGGCTCTTTGGGAAATAGTTTCCATCCTCTATGCCTGATGGAAAAGCAAAAGCATATGGGGTTGGCTATCTTCGTAGTGCCATTGACAGGTCCCAGAGAAGCCTAGTTCAGTGATGACAATGAAAACTAAGCTTGTCTCCTACCGCACACTTTTCAGGTAGCAAAGCCTCTCTAAACCTACCCTCGCTCCCCAATTCTCTCACCCATTCACAAGCTCCAAGAGAACATTATTTATATGCCTATCACAGTACCCACTATAGTGGAACATCCTCTGCTTGTAAGTCAGCCTTTCCCACTGGGACAGGAAACCCTCCACGGGGCCCTGGTTTTATTCCATATCCCCTGCACCTGATATAGGACTTGACACAGAACAGGAGCTCTTTTCGTGGTGGTTGAGTATCATAAGAGCATGTGCTGAGTCGTACAGTCAGAGCATTAAACAGGGTTAACCAAGCTATGACACAACCAGTGCCTCTAAACCTCCAAACCCACTCCCCTAAGCAATCTTCAGCATCATCAACTGGATACTAAATTGTTCAGAATGTGCCAACTCAAGGATTTCTTTTCTCAATCTGCTTCTGACTTTCCTCATGCAGTTGGTGTCTTTGATTTTAGCTCCTTGGACCCACTACTAACTCCTCACTCTCCCATGCCTCCCCCATAGCTCCATAGTAAAAAAATGGTCAGTAAGCCATTTAAATCAGGCAACATAAGGGGCCCATCTATCTTCCATTTCGTGGTGCACATGGATTCAATGTAAGCATACCCTCTCACCTCCTGACAAATTTGAAGATCACATCCTCCTGTCCCCTTGAGAAGAGAGAAACAAGGTTTGTAAGTGGTCAATGACTAGGTTCTGGGTTTCACAAGCCTTCCAGATCTCCTACAAAAGAACTGGAGGATAGGGTTGAGGAGAGGAGAAAGCAAATAAACTAGATAGAGCAGTTCTGAAGAAAACACAACTCGACAGGAATTTTCCTGAGGTTAAAAAAGAGAATGGGGAAAGGGAGAAACAGAGAGAGGTGGCTATGGGAACAGTGCTGGGGATCCTGAGGCTTCTCCTGAGCAAGTTGGCTGCAAAGGGACAGGGACATCGAGCATGGGACTCTAACAAAGGGAGAGACTTTGTGCAGGTTCCTGGGAGCCGAGTCATCACTAGAAGACACTGCCATCTACACTCAGTCTCCCTTAGAAACAGTGGACTTCCTCTCATCAGGACTTAGCCCATTGCCGGCTGCCCCGCACAAGGGACAGACAGTCATCGATGTTCTTAGGCTTTTCTCCAGCCCTGCGTAGTAGCCTGCCTCCAAAATGGCCCCCTATGATCCCTGTCTCCTAGTATTCATACCTATGTGCAGTTCCACACAAACACCACTGTACTGGGGTAGGTCTGTGTGACCACAGAATCCAGCAGACATAGTGTGCAACTCCCAAGATTAGGTTGTAAAAACTGCAGCTTCTGTCATGTTTCCTCTGTCTCTCCCACACAAATGTTACATGTTATACTTGCTCTGGGGGAAACCAGCTGCCATATCACGAGATGCCTTAGGCAGTCAATAAGGAGGCTGGTGCAGCAAGAACTGGGGTATCCAGCCAACAGCCACTGAGGAACTGAGGCTTCCTTCCAACAACCACCTGAGAGTTCTTGGAAGCAGATCTACCCCCAACCGAGCTTTGAGAGGACTACACCCCCAGCCTGGAGTTTAGCTTTTACCTCCTAAGACTCTGAGCCAGAATCGCTCAGCTAATTTGCTTTGTTAGAGCCCCACGCTCTCTGTCTCTGTCCCTGTGCAGCCAGCTTCCTCAGGAGAAGCCTCAGGGTCCCAAGCACTGTTCCCATAACCACTCAGCAGATCCTGGCCCTCACAAACTCAAATGGTACCTATTTTGTGTCTTAAGCTATTTGGGGGTAATTTGTTAAACAGGACCACACACCATGAGCTCTACCCTATGTGGACAACCCCAGTTTACTTCTAGAATATTCAAACACCCAAGAAGCACAGAATGGATTGCTGGATAGTCAGTGGGGTACTGGCGAGAACCCCTGCCGCAGCTCATAAGCACAGAGTTGAGGGAGAAAAGTTCAAAGGTTACACCTGCTTTGTGGGGCCTCACCTCGCTCATTTGTCTCAAGCCATACTCACTGACCACTGCCATATGGACTGAGCCAGAGCCTTTTTTCGCACCCCCCCCCCAGCCCCCGGCCTCCATCACCTACCTCTCTTTCCCCCCACATGTCTACCATGCTTGCACAGAGCTCTGAAACACAGTTCGACCATGGCACTTCCCTCATGATCTTTCATGAATTCCCCTGATTTTTACAGAATCATGTTTAACTACAATTAGGGTCCAACACCCCCCTACCCCCAAGGTAACTTCCACATACTCTTCCAGCTGTATTTCCATTTCCCCTGGAGAGGAAGAGGGGAGACAAAGAGAGGAGATACAGTGTCTTTGTTTTTGTTCAGCCGCCAGGCTAGCTTGAGGGGAAAGTAGCATCCCCACTACTAGGGGGGGTACTCAATTTCAGCAGGTGTCAGTGTCCCTGGACATCGGATCTGGCACAAAAGTATTAATGAGAAAGGGGTGGACAACCACGGGTGTCCCCCAGCAGAATCCTGGCTCTGAGGAACACAGTTTCTGTCGGGAACACAGCCAGTTCCGGAACCCAGGCTGGAACTGTCGGGCAGTGTGTCAGTCGAGCAGGCTGGATCAGCCTGACACTCAAGCCGGAGATCTAGCAAGCTCAGCAAGGTCCAAGTGGAGCAGCCTACAGACGCCGGGGATTTAGGCAAAAGCTATGCTCCTGGCTGGGTGAGCACTGGCCTGGGCACTCAGGTGGGCTGGGCTGAGCCGACAATGAGAAGCTCCACAGGCACAGCCCTTCTTGAACAGAAACTGGACCTCACATAACATTTCCCCTGAGGGAAGTCAGCCCGTTACAAATAGCATGCATCCCTTCAGCTGTGAGTTTCAACCAGCACAGAGCTACAAGCAGTAACAAAAGTGATGTCTTCAAGTTCACGGGCAAAGGATGATGTCTGGCCAGCAGGTGGAGATATATCCAGATACTGAAGCCTGAGCAGCCAGTATCTATAGGCTATGTTTTTCTGCTCTTTCTTTCCTTGTTTTGTTTCTTGTGGTTATTATTTCCTTTCTCTTTCATTCTTCTCCCCTCCTGTCATTGTTATCCCTCCCTGTCCCTGCTCTTCCCAAGACACGCCCCCCACCCTGGTCCCCATCACCCTTTCACCTCCTCTCTCCTCCAACTCACCATCTTCCTGGGTCTCCTGTCACCCTAGGTCACGGGGCCCTGCCTTGCGGTTTTATAAACTAAGGATGAACAAGAGGGAAGGTCGAAGTGTTGTTGACTGACATGGATGCCCTTCCCCATTCTTGTCAGACTCTTCAAACACGCTTCCCTATGTGTCTTCTCTTCTCCCAGGTGACTTCTCCAGTAAAGGCCACCTCCATCCAGACCACACCTCTCCACACCCTCCTTGGAACCCAGCCAGGATACAGTCTCGTGCCCCGTTTTCTAAAAGACATTGGTGATCTAGCAGCAGTTAGATTATTCAAAGGTTAGTGTGAGAGAATGATACAACCAAGACTTTAATACAGCAAGTCTTGGGGGCAGCTGGGTGGCTCAGTTGGTTAAGCATCTGACTTTGGCTGAGGTCATGATCTCACAGTTCGTGAGCTCGAGCCTCATATGTCAGGCTCTGTGCTGACAGCTCAGAGCCTGGAACCTGCCTCAGATTCTGTGTCTCCCTCTCTCTCTGCCCCTCCCCTGCTCACGCTCTCTCAAAAACAAACATCAAAAAAAATAAGTCTTGGCTTCAAATGCCAGAATGCCGGCTGTGCCAAACCTCCAAGCTGGGCAATTTGGGGCACATTACCCACCCCTTCTCACCCTCAGTTTCCCAATCTGTAGAATGGGTTCCTGGGGGTCCAGTAAGATAATGTACTAGTGCTCCTACCATGGGGCTTGGAACATTGTAAATACTCCAAAATTACCAGGCATTTCTTTCTTCACCATATCCCTTCCTTCACTTTCTCGCTCTCCAAACTGAAAATCCCATAAGAACACATACCTTAAAATTGAAGACCTTTCTAGCCTAGCCCTACGGTAATGCTCCCATATGCTGCTGGTGTCAGGGAAGGTTAACATTTTGAGGACGATTAGAGTAGCAGTACTAGAGACTCACTATAAGAAAGGGCTATGGGGAGTAGGTGGTCTTATGGACTCACTGTTGGAAAAACAACTCCGTTCATCTATGGCAAACATCTCCCCGTGTAACTGGCCAAACCAGACCAGGCAAGCTCACCTATGAACTCATCTTCCACCTTTATACTGGGAATTCCACACAGGTCAGAAAACCTACACTGCCAGCTAAGAAGGCCTCAATACCCACACATCACCCTCAGGGCCAGCATGCCTGAAGCTGCCAACAATCGCTGGATTCGCACTGGCATGAGCTTTGTGCCATTTAGTTGCCAGCTCCCAAGTGCCTCCCACCAGGTTCTCACCAGACTTGCAAAATCTAACATGAAATATCTGAGAATTATTATTTACTTGTGTTTTTACTTCCTAGTAATTAAGAACCGGCCAAAGGAAGCTAGGCTGTCCTCTTTAAAGTAGGCAAGCCTTCAGGTTAAAGCCCCCAGCAAATGTTATTTAGGACCAAAGAGTACACTTGGGTAACATGATACCTAATTCTGCCCAGGCTAGTACACTCAGGATGCCTTTATTTGGGCCCCAAAAAGGATATCCGTTACCTTTTCTGGGATGGAAGAGGTTAGGGAATTCAGTGTCCTACTAACAGCCTGGATCTTCATTGGTCTCTACCAGAGAATAGCATGCAGAGTTCAGAAAGTATCAAGATGAGAGTCAAAGAAAGAACAGCAAAAACACAGAGCTTTCTCTCAGGAAGAGTCAGTCCCTAAAACAAAGAGCTCGGGTTTGAGGCATTTCTTCTTCTGGTCAGACGTGCCTAGATCTGCCCAGATTGTCAGCAGCAAAGCTGCAGGACCCCTACTCTGTACAGCCCTCTTCCTAATGAGTGCCCTGCCCACTGTTCACCGAGACACAACCACGGACCCTGTAATCCTGACACTTACAACAGCACTGTACTATTCCCAGCCATAGGAACCCCACTATTTCCTAGGTAACTGGGACTCAGAAGTTTATAGGCTGCTTTTGGAAAGGCCAGTGAATCAAAAAGGAAAACTCCCCAGTTCCCCAACAGAGTGATAAACACAGGGAAGTCGGCAGGTGGCCTTTTAAATGTCTCAAAATCCACTGGTTTCAGAAGTATAGGTGGGAAAAAAAAAATGCCTTATTCTTTTCCCCTTGTCCTTTCACTTAAGAAACTGCCCGTTTTAGATTTTTATTTTCCTTTTCCATGCACGGGACAGAATCATTAACAACCCTTGGGCTTCCCCAGGACTAAGTTAATCTGATTTGGGGTATTTCCCTTCGGTTAGAAATGGTAAGCAGTGAGCCAACTCCAAGCTCCTGAAATTGAAGCCTGTGTCACTCACTCCTCATGCAAAGCCCCAAGGCTCCCTGGTGGAATCAGAGACTCAAATTGGCCTTGTTCTTTTACCCAGGCAATTAATAATGCATTTGGAAAAAAAAACAAAACAAAAAAACAAAAAAACCATGACTCCTTTGCTAGGCTCCACAGACAGCTGCCAACACTCCATAATTGAGCCCAACCTGCTCAGCTAAGGTGTTTTTCTACAGGATCCGCTGGGTGGGAGCTGCAGGGGCCTTGCCAATGATCTGCTCTCTCTGGGAAGGACATTCTGGCTGATTATCTGCATTATCAGACCAACTCCCCCAACACCTGTATGGATGGCACTTTGCAGTTTACATAATGTTTTCTAACAGTTACTTTGGTTAATAGTTACTGCTCCTATGTCACATTTACATTTCCAGAAAAGAGGGACACTATGTAAGCCCCACCATAACTTCTCAGGTGGGATCTGATTTCATATAGGATGGCTCAATCCAATCACTGTTAGGTTTTCTCTGGGCCTTTTTATCCTGTTAACATTCCAAAGCTGTGGATGCCTCTTTCCATAGAACACTCACCAAAAAAATGACTCATCTCCAGAAACAAGTTTTAGGCATATGTGATTCCTATTTAAAGTCCTCTGGACTCTCTATTCTTCAAAAGTTATACAATCCTTAGCCAGATTCTTTGTGTTGAAGCATGTAGATCTAAGCGACTCATTTAAACCACTATGTGGTAGGGGCGCCTGGGTGGTGCAGCCGGTTAAGCGTCCGACTTCAGCCAGGTCACGATCTCGCGGTCCGGGAGTTCGAGCCCTGCGTCGGGCTCTGGGCTTGATGGCTCAGAGCCTGGAGCCTGTTTCCGATTCTGTGTCTCCCTCTCTCTCTGCCCCTCACCCGTTCATGCTCTGTTTCTCTCTGTCCCAAAAATAAATAAAAAAACGTTGAAAAAAAAAAATTAAAAAAAAAAAAAAGAAAAGATGTCTTTGTTAAGTTTTTTAAAACTCTTACAATTCACTTAAAAAAGACAAGTAAGGGGCGCCTGGGTGGCGCAGTCGGTTAAGCGTCCGACTTCAGCCAGGTCACGATCTCGCGGTCCAGGAGTTCGAGCCCTGCGTCGGGCTCTGGGCTTGATGGCTCAGAGCCTGGAGCCTGTTTCCGATTCTGTGTCTCCCTCTCTCTCCGCCCCTCCCCCGTTCATGCTCTCTGTCTCAAAAATAAATAAACGTTGAAAAAATAAATAAATAAACCACTATGTGGTAGTGTTCCACTGGATGCATAAGCCACAATGTATGCATCCATTCCCTTCCTGAGGAGTGTTTTTCGGCCATGACAGTGTTTAAATGAAGGTGCTTCTACATGTCTCCCGTGTATTCAACCAACAGTTTCTGTAGACTCGAAGTAAAACTGCTAGTTTAACAGGAAGAAATTTTGCAAGTCTGACTCCTGACTCCATATTGCTTCTACTTTGCTTTGACCTATAGCTGAGAAACAAGTGCTTAGCCTTGCACATAAGCAGGTTTAGCTAAGATATGCAAAAGCTACTTTTTAACCAAAATCTACCTAATCCAAGGAGATGAGGAAGTACATCCAGAAAGGACTCTGCTATGTTTAAGATTTACAAGAACATGACCAGATTCCTTTAAGCAAAGATCAACTGACCCAGGACAAAGCAGTTATGCAACCTTCCTTGATGCCTACAGACATCAGTACCTTTTGACTCCAACCCCCTGCCACTCCTCCCTCTTCCTAACATAAACTCAAAATCTCATGCTTGGAGACATGGTTCTTTGGGACAGTAGTTCAACATCTCCTCAGCCCAGCTGGCTAGCCTTCCAAACAGTCATTTTTCTTGCCCCCAACATCTTGCCTGTCAAGATTTTTGGCCTGTCACATAGCAAGTAGATGAGCTTGAACTTGGTTACAACTTGGGAAACGAGCCAGGGGCCAGTGCCAGCCAGGTTGCCAGCCGGGCCCAGCCCAGAGATTTTTCAGGTGAGACCCTGGAAGCAGCCAGGACCATCTGCTGGGGAGTCTTCCCCTTTGACTTCCTGCAGCGGCACTGGCTGCTCCTGCACCGGCTGGTGGGGCAAAGAATGGACAAACCCTACAAGTGGACAGACTGGGAAGTAGGGTCTAGCATATACAACCGGGAACTCCCTTTCCCTTTGGGCTTTTCCTTCAAAAGAAGTCACATTGTCTACACTTGTCAGGGATGCCCTGTCACAGAGGCAAATGGTTGTTAGACTTTTACCCAATTTGTTTGTGAACTACCTCTTCTCCATTTGGTTTGCTGAGGCAGCTCTTGGCATCTTTAGACAAAACCAGCCCTGTTAGGTTTGTTTCGTAAAAGGCCTTTCATGTTCTCTCCACAAATGTTAGTCACCCTTAGCTTTCCTCCTCCCATTCAGTTGCCTCCAACCAGGAGGTTGTGGTTTGGCTCTCTTGACTTGTCTAGAAAGCCGTCTGGTTCAGTTGGCAAAGCTTCAGCTTGTGGGAAGGAACCAGAAACTAAGAAGCCATTTGGTTCCATTGGTGAAACACTAGCATCTGGGGAAGAACAGATACTAACAAAGATGCCTCAGGCTCCCTTTAGTCATAGTTCCGTTTCTTGGGCGTTCTTTCTGAACTTTGCCTACGAAGATGAGGAATATCCCTCCTGTTCCTCAAGGAAGTCCCTTGGTACAAATTTTGAATAAACGGTGTAGAGGACTGAAAAGCAACCAGAGATAAATCCTATTTTGCAGGAAGGAGAGAGAGAGAAGATGGTGGTAAAGGAATGTCAGTCCAAAGTTCGAATCTGCCTCTGTCCTTGCCAGCAGCACCCTCATGCCTCCCTCCTCCACGTCCCCCTGGTCCTGTGCTACCCACAGTACAACTAACCTAGCTGGCTCCTGTACCGTCCTTGGTGCCTCTGGTGCCACCGGCTCTTGTTCCTTTTACCCTATCAAGGAGAAAAAGCACCCCAAGCTGTTGAGCCATCTCCTTGTGAGGATCCAACTGAAGCACCTACCAAATCAGCATGAAGGGGCCCAACCACCACCCACTTCAGATTTCCCCACAGAAGCCCTGGATAAAATTGACAGCTGGGAACAAACTGATTGACTGTTTAGTGGACACAGGTACAACATATTCAGAATTAAAGCTAATTCAAGGTTGTTAACCTAATTAAAATAAACACATCTTTAGAGTTATCAGCATCAAACATAAAACTTTTATTCTACCAAGGTTTATTAAAGGCCAACCAAGCTCATGTTATCTCTGTTGCATTTTATCAGCAAAAGGATGACTTAAAATGGTGGTTAATTTTGTGTCATGAAGTTTTCATAGGTAATTATTAAGAGCAAGCAGGTTAACAAAAAGGTTTATAAACTTTTAAATAGCTTTCAAAATCTTTGGTAACCTAAAACTTTTAAGTCTTGCTAAGTTAAATGGTAAATGCAGTTTAATTGGGTATCTAAGTCTTTTCCAAGTAAGTTAAAATACTAAAACATTAATTACTAAACACAGGTTTGCTAGCTTTTATTACAGAAAAACTAAAAATACTTGAGTCTGTTAATAAACATGTTTTATACTTTATTGAAAGTTGTATAATGAAAAAAGATGTTTCTAGAAATTAGGAAATGTGTTTATCAATTTGCCAATCTAAGGAATTCTGGTTTAACAGTTCACAATTGGTTACTACTTAGCTTTTATTGGAAAGTGAAGTTTATAAGGGTTAAAATTCTGACAAATATAAATAAGACCGCTAGAAAGGAGAAGGAAAACAACTTTGCATGTAGGGAAAACAGGAGATGTGTAGCAAAGGTATAAGGAATGAGAACACGTTTTTGTTGAGGGACAAGAAAGTAATTTTATCCCAAAATCAGACTGGTTGTTCAGAGAAGAAAAACTAAGGACAAAATATGAATGAAAAAGAGTTGTACAAGGTTCGTGAAGAGGAATCTTTGGAAAAAATGTTCTGCATGGCCAGGACTAAGATTGGAACAAATGAGTTTTTAAAGTGCATCAGTTTAAGATTGAAGTTTGATTTTTTTTCCCTTGTTAGACAATCTTCTTGGATTGTTGGTCTACTCTTGACAAATTGTCAACAATCTTTTTCTTAATGAGAAAAAATTAAGTTCCAATGCTTTGTCTTAAGACATTTGTTAGAAGTTAAAACTTCTCTATTCAAGTTTTCCTAAAAACAATATAGCCCTTTATAGAATAACTTATTGCCACATTGGTTAAATAGAGGAGATTAAGTTTTATAATCATCTATAACCCTATTTAGGCATGTGCCTTAGAAAGATCCGAGGTTTTTAACAAACTTCCAAAAATTCCAATTTCTAAATAAAGTCTTTTTAACTAAGTAGGCTTGTTTATTTCTTAAGTTACATAGGAACCACTAACAAATGATCAGCCTTCTTAGGTAATATTGTGTAGGCAAATGCTAGAACTTTTCCAGAAATTATAGAAGATTCCTAAAGTTTTAATATGTCATTGTATATCATCACATGTAATTCTGATTATTGAAATGTGTGCCACAAAAATCACTGAGTTTCCTTGTCAAACTGCATTATAAAGAACTCTCATCACATATTTAACTATGGCCATTTTTGAGTCTTTTGTCATTTACAGTTACTGCTTCACACCAATGCCCTTGTAAATGTGTTTCAGCTTCAAAGAGATGCATGAACATGACTTTTGACTAATACGCATTTCTGATATCTTTGGAATCATAAAACTAAGAATTTCCAGAACTAATGGAAAAACTGCTAACAAAAGAATTAGTAACGCGGAATTGAATGAATTGAGGAAGATGATTATAGTTTTCATGACTCTTGTTTGAAACACTGCTGTTTCTCTAATGTTCGCCCTTACAGATTTAAGGCAACTTTTTCTCTTAGGTTATCTAGGACTCAAGAAACAAAAAAAAATTCCTTTGTATACAAATTGAAATTTATCTTTTCTCCCTACCTGAATCCTCCAGAATTCAGAAACACTGAGTATTCTTTCTTTTACACCAATTATTCGCATAGGTTTAAAAACAATCTTTTCTAAGAGGACACCACTGAAGACATTGGTTATTTGACCAAAGCTTTGACTAGAGAGCTGTCTTTGAGAGAGACTCAAGATACCGACTCAGCTATGGTGAGACAGCTTGAAGGAACTAAGGCTGACTTTATGGAGCCAGTAAAGCCCTTTGAAAATGGCGGCTTGATACTTTGTTTAAAGAGTTCCCAGCAGCCTTATCAGATGAGCTAAGGATGTCACTTCCTGGCAGATGCAGGAACTTCAGAATATTTTGGGGACCTCGAAAAGAGAGGAATTTACCCAAATATACAAGTATCACAGGAAATTTGATGGCAGGTATTTGGCTTGGCCTCTAGTCTTGAGAGGCTAGTGAAAGTTCAATCAGAAATTCCTCATAAAAACTTCAGCAAAGCAGGCTTAAAAGAAGCTACATGGTCAACCACTGCACTTATGTAAATAATTTGGCCAATTTGTTAAACCTACAGTTATTTTTCAAACAAATTGGTCTTAATTTGGGTGTCTTTCATAAAAATGAGTGACTTTACAGAGAAAAATTATGTTTCAAAAACACACCTTTGTGGGTGTTAGATTCTAGTCCTGAGTAATTGTCTTTGAGCATTTGTAGTTTGCCAGTAGAACTGGGTTGGTTCCTGAATTCTTCTGGTTTCCTTGAATAGCTGGCTCTAACTCTCCAAACTAAGGTTTCCAATCTTCCTTCTCCCATTCTGCTGACTTGAAATCACAGAGAACTAAAACTCCCCCATTTCCTGAACTCCTGCAAATCGAAGCTAGACAACTTGAGGTAAACTTGAGAGAAATTGCCACAATAGTTCACTTACAGACCGTCTTTGTGCCTTCGTGGGACACTCAAAAGGATCACCAAAGACATCTGAACTACAAAACAGAAAAATCCATCAGACTGCCACTGATTGCTCCCACTCCATCTGAAGAAGTTTCGAGCCCAACATCTAGAAATCTTCTCCCTGGCAGCACCCTTCTGATACTAGGCTTATAATTTGCTCCAACCATTAACCTATGTTTTTCTGTTGTTTCCATAGAAAGGCCTATGGTTACCTCCAAGATCCCAAAGCCAAAAAGAGGTATTAATACTTCTGAAGTCAAACACTCCCATTCTGCCATTGCCCCTCATCAACCCTGTCCTGCAGGAAGTAGTCAGAGGAGAGAGAACATGTCCCTTGGTCCCTGATCCCATAGGATTGTGGAACGGACCTTTCACAATGGGGAATTGTAACAGGGAGAAACTTAGCATGTCTGACTCCATATTGCTTCTATTTCCCTTGCTGCTGTGATCTATAGCTTAGAAACTTCTGCTTAGCTAAGCATGTTCAGCTAAGATTTGCAGAAACAGCTTTTTATCCCAAATCTACCTCATCTGAAGAGATATGGTAGTATGTATGTACATGTTCAAGATTTACAGGAACGACATTACCAGATTCCTGTAAGCAAAGATCAACTGACCTAGGACAAAGAAGTTACATGACCTTCCTTGATACCTACAGATGTCAGTACATTTTGACTCTGACCCCC
This sequence comes from Lynx canadensis, assembly GCF_007474595.2. Taxonomy (NCBI): domain Eukaryota; kingdom Metazoa; phylum Chordata; class Mammalia; order Carnivora; family Felidae; genus Lynx; species Lynx canadensis. Next base: position 45,026,397 of record NC_044313.2, on the reverse strand, counting down.
TTCCCACTGCCCTAACATAAAAGAGGCTTAAATTTCATACCACGGGGAGGTAGTTCTTTGGGACCTTTCTCCTCAGTTTTCTGATTTTCTGAATAAAGTCAGTTTCTTTACCCTAACATCTTGCTTCTTATGTGGTGAGCAGATAAGCTTGAACTCAATTACACAATGTCATAGGATATGCATATTTTCAGTGTTACTAGGAATTGGCCAACTGTTCTGTAAATTGATTAATTTGACCCCCCCCCCCCCAGAGCAATGTAGGAGTTCATTTTCTCTAGACCTTCATCAAACTTGTTACCCATCTTTAGCAATTCCAGAAGTAGGAAATAATCTCATTTTTGTTTTAGAGAGATTGATAATCTTTTCTTTCTTTTGGGAGAAGGACATTTGTATTTACTCCTCTGTGAATTGTCCATATTTTGCCTATTTTTCATCTTATGAAGGGTGTATTTTCCTTATTGATTCATATATGTATATACACACACATATACATACACATATATGTATGCACACACGGCACATTTTTGTTTATAATTTTTTAAATAGGCTTCACGCACAGCACAGAGCCCAACATGGGGCTTGAACTCACAACCCTGAGATCAAGACCTGAGTAGACATCAAGAATCAGATGCTTAATTGACTGAGCTACCCAGGACCCCTATATTTAAATTTTATACCTGCTCTCTTTTCATGTCAGGTTGTTGGTCAAAAATACTTGAATATAATCAATTTTACATGGTTCAATCTATATTAGTATACTTCCTCAAACTTTCAATGGAATACTGGATAGAAACGGTAATAAAGGGTATTCTTGATTTACTGCTGACTTTTAAGGTAATGCTTCTCTTATTCACCATCAATTGAGCATGATAAATGCTGCAGGCATTTAAAAGATACCAGTTTTAGTTAGGAGACATTCCCTTCCATTTCTGTTTTAAAAGACTTTCAGTCACAGTTTTTCAATTAAAACCAACTATGTATTCCTAGGGGAACCCATGCAGCATGATGCCATGAAACACATGGTATCAACATGTTTTGATGTTCTCTCTCGCACACACATACTACACACACTCCTACATGTATTACACACACATATCCCTAGACTGTTTAATAATTCACTTAGGATTTTTACCTCTGATCATAATTAAGCTGCAAGTTTTCTTTTTTATGTTGCCTTTGCCTGATTTTGTAATCAAGATAATAATCTCAAAAAATTCACTGAGGTGTTTTCCTTCTTTTCTATCCTCTGAAAATACTTTCGTAAGGTTAAGGATTATCTGTTCCAAAAGGTTTGGAAGGTGCCTGTAAATGGTGTGGATCTACTTTCATTAGTACTGGGGATCAACTCAATAAATTTCTAATAAGTGATTTCTCCTTTAAGGGGAATTTTATATTTATAAATTTTCTAGAAATAATTTTCTATTTAAAAACAGTTTTCTAGGGCGCCTGGGTGGCGCAGTCGGTTAAGCGTCCGACTTCAGCCAGGTCACGATCTCACGGTCTGTGAGTTCGAGCCCCGCGTCAGGCTCTGGGCTGATGGCTCGGAGCCTGGAGCCTGTTTCCGATTCTGTGTCTCCCTCTCTCTCTGCCCCTCCCCCGTTCATGCTCTGTCTCTGTCTGTCCCAAAAATAAATAAAAACGTTGAAAAAAAAATAATAAAAACAGTTTTCTAGAATTCTATTCTCTTTCACTAAATATTGCCAATTTTTCAGCACATAGTCATTCATGATCTGTCTCCATAACTAACCATTTAAAATCTCTATTCCCTTCAGCCTGAGGGTCCCTGAACCAACTGATAGTAAAAATTAGAACATTAACCCTAGGTGGGCACAGACATATGGTCACAAACCATCACAGGGACCATTTTTCTCCACCCAGGGTCCAGGTAGAGGCGGACAACTTTCACTGTGTGCCTCTGTGTGTCCAAGGATGGTTTGTTCTGTTTTGTTTTTTTCTGGACCACTCTTTCATGCTAGCTTACCCTCGCGGCTGGCTTCATGCAGAGATCTCAGTTCCAACCTGCTGCCTTGTACAAATAGCATGGCTTCCATTCCACATGCACATGTTAAAATTCACACCCCCAGTTTGCTGAGATAGACAATCTCCTACCACCAAAAAGCCACTGAAGGATTAGCTCTCATCCTTACCAGTCTGTTTCCTGGAAACCTTTTCATTTCTAGGATACACCAATTATCTGCTCCTTCTTGCAAGTTTAATTCTGCATTTAAAAGGATGTTAAGGGGCGCCTGGGTGGCGCAGTCGGTTAAGCGTCCGACTTCAGCCAGGTCACGATCTCGTGGTCCGTGAGTTCGAGCCCCGCGTCGGGCTCTGGGCTGATGGCTCAGAGCCTGGAGCCTGTTTCAGATTCTGTGTCTCCCTCTCTCTCTGCCCCTCCCCCGTTCATGCTCTGTCTCTCTCTGTCCCAAAAATAAATAAACGTTGAAAAAAAAAAAAAATTTAAAAAAATAAAAAAAAAAAAAAAAAAAAAAAGGATGTTAAGGGGCACCTGGATGGTTCAGTCAGTTAAGCGTCAGACTCTTGATCTCAGCTCAGGTCAAGACCTCAGTTTGTGGGTGCATGCCCCACATCAGGGACTCCACGCTGACAGTGTGGAGCCTACTTGGGATTTTCTTTCTCTGCCCGTCCCCCACTTGCTTGTCCCCGCTCTCAAAGTAAATAAACTTAAAAAAATAAAACAATGTTAATTTCATAAAGCATTTCTAGTGCTATAACAGCAGAGTCTTCAACTATATATTTGAGGTGTCATGGGAAGAGGAGAGGCTATTGGCTCCTAAGGCTGCAGAGTTTGGGGATCTGGGGGAAGTGAAACCAGTGAGAAATTAAGACCTAGGCCTATCCAGGGAGGCTTCACTGAGGAAGAACGATTTTAACTGAGACCTGATGGAATTGCAGGATTATTTATACAGAGCTGGAAAAGAGAAAGGGGCATGCTTAGTGGTAAACAGATCTTCACAATACGAATTTAAGGCAACCCCAAATGGTAACAATTGAAAAAAAAAAAGCTAAACAAATTCTGAATAAAATGGAGTAGATAGACATTAGATGAATAAGAACTAACTACTAAATGAAGGAAGGAAACTTCTTTGGTTGAGAGCTCCCAAATGAAATAAGACTATTTACTTAGCTATGTTCAAACATTGAAAGCATCAACCCAGAAAAGCCATTCCCAGAATAACTGGCCCCAGACACTGCTTTGAGTCTGTGTAAGTGGTGCTGTGATAAGAGGCTGGTGGTGAAGTGGCTGGAACCTAGCTGGAAACGGACCACTTCAGTGTAATTGGAGGAACAAGATGTCCTCAAACAGAGTCCAGTATCTGAGTCATAAGGGCCATACTGAGGACATAAAGCCCAAGGTGAAATGAACCACTCTAGTAAATGACACAAACATTGGCTCAACTTCCATCTCACGCTAAGTACAAGTTCAAGCCCACTTTCCTCCTTGCAAAGTGAATCAGAGACATTTTTATTCATGAAGTGAATAAAAACCTTACAGTTCCAGTTGTAAAGGTACCTTTTATAGCTGGCGTAAGAGCTATGAAGAAAGTGATAAAAAGGGCTAGGGTGGCTGGACTATCTCCCCATTCTTGTTAGAACAAATTCACACAGACACTCAAGTGTTTTGTCTTTCTCTCGCTTTGGCCCAAAATGCAAGCAGGTGATGAAACAGTTCATGAGCTAAATCCACTTTTGAAAGGAATGTTAGAGGTGCTTTCTGGACAGATAAAGGGATGAGAGCCTGTTCATATTAAATAAACACTAGTTATAACCAAGCCCTTTGAATTTTTGCATCCAGGAATATTTGAAAATCTTAATTATCTGACAAAAGGCTGTTTAATCACTAAGGGCTGAGCAAATTCATCAGGTACTGAAAACCTCCGGCCTGCTTCCCTCTTTCTCTCCAATTTGCATGTAAAGCCATCAGTGACCTTAAGGAAGAAACTGGAGTTGTCTTGTTGAACTGTGGACCCTCCAGTACCCTCAGCAATAGATTCTTCGAAGGGAAAATGCTAGATGAAAAATTATATTGCAAACAAACATTTCTCCATCACTAGGAAAATTTCTAGATTCCAATATGGAATTTTCTTTTTGCTCAGTTTTCTACTTCTCCCACCAACTTTTGGGCTAGGATCAGAGTTCGTTCCAAATCAGTTTATCAGTCATTTAAGCTCAGACTCGATTTCAGATCAGGTCTTTATCTCTAGGTCATAAGTTCAAGCCTCACACCAGGCTCGATGCTGGGTGTGATGCCTACTTAAAAAAAAAAAAAAAAAAAAAAAAAAAAAATTCAGGAGTTCCTGGGTGGCTCAGTTAAGCGTCCTACTTTGGCTCAGGTCATGATATCATAATCCGTGGAGTCGAACCCCGTTGTTGGGTTCTGTGCTGACAGCTCAGAGCCTGCTTCAGAGTCTGTGTCTCCCTCTCTCTCTCTCTGCCCCTCCCATGCTCATGCTCTCTCAAAAATAAACATTTAAAAATTTGTTTAGAAAAATCAGTTTGTCAGAACTATTATGTGGTAGGGATGCAATTGTATCAGCTTTGGTAAAACAGGAATGCAATACCCCAGGCTTTGTGATGGGTCTTACCTACAAGTATATAGGCAAATTAGCAAGAGCAAGGTTCTAAAAGTTAGGAGGGAGAGGGCAGAAAGAAATTGCAGTTCAAAATGATGAGGACCCCTTCCAGCTCAGCATCTTCCAAAATAACTTCCCTTACACTCTAGGCCTTATGGGAAGTTAATAAAGGTTAAGTTTTAAAAAGTGAAATAAATGTGGAAAACACTGGATAAAAAATATTTAATAGATTTCTTTTCAGGAATTCTCATAACTTTAAATATTTAAGTGTGCATTATAAGCCTCCAAAAAGGGGATAAAGTATCACTTGCTTTCTCGTATGATTTGCATATGAAACCCATCTTCATTGACGTTTTAATGTTAAATCACTTACAACTAGTGCTGCAGAGAACACTTTTCCATCAGCTCTTCGTACAAGTGCTTACCTTTGTATATAAAATGAAGGAAGAGGAGGGGCACCTGGGTGGCTCAGTGGTTAAGCATCTGACTCCGGATTTCAGCTCAGGATCCAGAAGGATATCTATGGGAGGATAGTAACCTGAGCTGGAAGGGAAGTTTTGCTCAGGATGTGGTAGGAAGGAAAGGCAACAATACAGACAAAGCCTATACCCAGAATGTAGAGTAAGAAATTTAAGTGCCTAATTCAGCTGGAGTAGGAGAAAGAATGAGCCAAAAGGAATTATGCTTACAATGTTTTATTAACTGTGTTCCCTCAAAATCCATGTTTAAACCTGAGTTCATTGTATTTTTCCTGAACCTCCTAAATCAATAAATTGAGTATTTCGCCAAATTTTGCAACTTTCCAGCCTTTACTTCAAGTATTAGTTTGTCCCATTGTCTCCCTTCCTTATGGAACTATAATACTTGTTAGCTTGTTTGATGTTTTCTATATTTATCTGAGGTTCCCTTCATTTTTGTCTTCAAATTAGTCATGATCATTATGCTTTTTTATGAAGTAGGATCTAACTCAACCATGAAGATTTTATCCTGAATCCTAAGGTATGATGTTCTCACTCCTAAAGCCAAACATTTCTGGGTTTTCCACTGAGGTCTTTAAAGGCATCTCCTCACTCTGATCTGGAACTCCAAGGTCTCCTGTCCTGTTCTCTGATACCACCATTCAGCTCTTGACTTACAGTGGGAAATTTGTATGAGGCCCCATAAAGTCTTTCCCTGGACACATGCAGCTCAACCTTTGACCAAAGACACATGCTGTGACCTCAAGTAGATTACCTAGGTGATTCTCCACCCATTTCCACACAACTGCCTCTCCTCAAGCTCTTGCACTCCACAAATTACAACAGCTTCACATCCTGAGACTTCATCTTTGAATGCGCAGCTCAGAGAGAATGCTTCTCCACTTGGGACCACCTGCCTCCTTTGTGTCAGGAAAGGGACTCCAGACAAAATGCCAGAGCAATCATGGGGCTCACCTTGTTCCCCTTCTCTCAAAGGTCTGCATTCCATACTGCCTGCTGCCCAATGCTTCATTTGTTTTGTCTAGGTTTATAGTGATCTTCAGAGGAAGGAAAAACCCAGTATCACTGTCATGGCTGGAAGCAGATACACTAGAATTTTGATAGCACATTCATTACTCTTCAGAAGTCTATACCCAGTCACCGTGTTATTTACGTATCAAGCCAGCTGAAAGTTCTACACTTGCTATGGCTCAGAAAACATACCACCCCATACAGGTTTCCTGAAAAAGAAATACTTGATATTCTGTAACCTCCAAAAATGTGTAAGAAGTCAATTATATTTAAGATGCAACATAAAAGAAATTATGGGGAAGAATAAAACTGGTCACATCTGAATTAGTTTCTAAATAACTATTGATGTAATTATTAAATATAAGGCAAATGGGAAATACTTTTTAAAAAGATACAGAATAAAAATATCAAATACATTTTCTAGATTTGTTTTATGCAGCACCTCAAATTTTGCTAGACTCAGTGTATATAACTTTTATCTAGCTTTCTGACTGGACCAACCATAGCAACTACTTGTACTTTTCCAGTGGCCAAGGAGCCAGATTGTTGGTGTAGTCACCACTGTGGATTTAAGGGGTCTGCAGTGATGACAGCTTCTGACTCTTCCGATTTCCAACGCTAAATGCCTTTCTCATATATTTGTATCTGTGCCACATGCACCTTGCTTTCTCTCTCAAGGTTTCCCTGCTGCCACCAGGGAACAAGAAACCTAGGGACTCAGCCAGCACCCACAAATGGACAACCCAAAGAGGTCAGTGTTGATGCGGAGTTGAACTTTGATAGGATAGAGGAGTCAAAAGACACCATTCTCCCCCTTTCTTCTGAATGGATTATTGAGAAATGTTGGATTTTCTCCCAGCTATACAGAAAATGTCTTGTAAGAAAAAAGCAGGCCACTTGACATGAACCAAGACCAGCTCAGCAACACACCCCCTTATATATTTGCTCTCCTTCCTTCTCCCCTTCATTCAGATTCTCTCTCAAGTCCTGCTTCCCTGGGATTGCTTTCTCATGCTGAGATAACTCTAACAACATGAATCGAGAAGCTGAGGCTCTATTAAACTAAGAATATTCTGGGAGGGAAAAAAATGTAAACAGATATTAAAACATGGCATTAAAAAAACCCGTCATAATATGGAGAAATCAAACACTTTCAATCTTGCTATTGAAGAAATAAAGTTTTAAGGGTAAAAGTCATTGGTATAAAAATAATGTAACTTCTGGTCAGTTGGGGAAAATAATCTCAAATAAAATCTATAAAATATAGAAAAACATAGGACAAAAGAGGAAAAAACAACCATCAGAAAGGAGGGAAAAAAGAAACCTAAAATACAACCAATATATCACAACAGGATCTTTTTTTTAGTATCACCGTAATGCAAGCACTGATTGAAACTATGAATAAATGAATCAAATCAGATATGGACTCCAAAATACTTCACTGGGGGGAAACATAAATTAAGCAAATAAATAGACATACATATAATGGCACATCATGATTGCTAAGAGTGAAAGCCACACTTCATGTGAGTCTACAGCAGATGTGACTAGCCTTAGCTTAGGGTTGGAATCCGAAGTACAGCTCAAGTTCTATGCTTGACAACAGCCTAAACAGGGGGCACCCTCTCCGAACCTATCCAAGATTGTTTTCTCTCCTATAAAATGATGGCATGTGATCATTCCTGACAGGTCTTTTGTGAGAACCAGATAAGATGCTCTTGAGAACATCCTGCAATCTGTACATCACTTCACCTAAGGATTTTGTGACTTGGTTTCTAGTCCCCTTAACAACTAGCATAACACTTAATGTGTAGTAGGTATGCGATAACCGAAAATTTCCTAAAGCTTCTGATGGGCCTAAATTGAGCCGAAGCCTAACAAATAAAATGACGTAAAATCAAGTTCTTGATTTTTCTGTTCCTGTTCATTCTCTCGTGTCCCCTCCCATCACCAGCTCACCCCCTCAGAAAGGTTTATTTTATGGGAGAATTTTTGACAAGAGATTAAAAAAAAAAAAAGTGCACACGTTGCTCTAAGTATGAGAGCTAATAGAGTAGCCTTTGCTATAACATATAGGTGAAATAAGGCATCTAGGTACCACAAATGATTGGGTCTGCCTCAATCCATTCACTTAGATGAATCATGAATTGCTTTCAATTCTTGCTTCCCCTGAGCTACAGAGGTTTCCAAACAGAAATCCTGCTACTGTGTTCAATAGGTACAGAAGATGGAAAAGCCATTTCTCTAATGAGAATTTGGTAGGAAATAGTTTCTTTGTGATGCCTCCTCCCTCATGAGTAGTCCCTAGAATTCTAACAGAATAGGGGACTCACTCCTATAATTTGTCAAAACTAAGGTATCTTGAGATGACAGATCATGTACAATTCGCTTTTCAGAAATAGAGTTCTATCTCGTGAGTTCTGAGGAAGGAATAACTGAATTGACTTGTGAGAAATCAAAAGAGAAAAGACTTTCCAACCTTCCAGCAGCACAGGAAAAAATATTTAACCTACTGCAAAACCCGAGCCCTATCACAGTTCATACTCAGAGCTCACCTCAAAAGTAACGGGTAACATTCTAATCTGATTGCCTTTTCTAAGTTTTAAAAAAAAAAAAAATTTTAACGTTTATTTATTTTTGAGACAGAGTGACACAGCATGAATGGGGGAGGGTCAGAGAGAGAGGGAGACACAGAATCTGAAGCAGGCTCCAGGCTCTGAGCTGTCGACACAGAGCCCAATGCGGGGCTCGAACTCATAGACCGCAAAATCATGACCTGAGCTGAAGTTGGGTGCTTAACCGACTGAGCCACCCAGGAGCCCCACCCTTTTCTAAGTTTTTAGACAGTTTTGATTCTAGGCTTGAATGCGTTCGTGGAAATGTTGGAAAATAAATGGGACCAGCTCCACATCTTGCAAACCAGCCTCAATTCTTTTTTATTTTTTATTCTGAGATAATTATAGATGTTCATGCACTGGTAAGAAATAATACCAATATATTCCCTCTTTACTCCATTTTCTCCAGTGGTAGCATCTTACAAAACTGTAGTACAATACCACAACTAAGATACTCACGTTGATACAGTCTACAAATCTTGTACTTCCCCAGTTTTACGTGGGTGTGTTTAGCTCTATGAAATTTTTTCATGTGTGAAGATTGATGGACCTAACATTCTATCACCACAAACGTTGTTTGTGTTGGTGTTTTATAGGCAAGCTCTCTCATAGCACGATTTGCTCCCACTGTAACCTTCTGGGACTGTTTTCCCCTCACTCATCAAAATTCCCTTGATATTTCCAATTGTTGCATGTATCAACAACTTGCTCCTTTTTATCGTTAAGCAGTATTCTATGGTGTGATATGCCACAGCTTAACCATTCAGCCATAGAAAAAACAGATTATTCCACATACTGGGATATTAAAAATAAAATCTTTCAAATATTTGTATAAACAGATTTTCATTTCTCCAGGATAAATGTCCACGAGTGCAGTTGCTGGATCATATGATAACTGTGTGTTGATTTTCACAAAATACCGGGGAACTGTTTTCAGAGTGGATGTAACCTCTTACATTTGACAGATCGACATGTTGATATTTTCTATTTTAGGCCTTCTAATATATATGCAGTGATAGCACAGTGTGGTTTGCTTTTTCATTTCCCTAATGACTAATGGTGCTGAATGTCTGTGCATGTACTTATTTATTGGCTCTGTTTTTCACTCCTCTGTTCCTCTTTTCTCATCTTCTCATAGGTGGCTTTGGAGTATTTTAGGATTTCACCTGGACTCTTTTATTGTGTTTTTACATACGTTACCACATATAGTTTTCTGTGGTTGCTCTGTGTTACAATACACACATAGGACTTCGCCAACTGGTACCAACGTTATGCCACTTGGATTGAAGCGTGGAAACCTTGCTTCCATCTAAGTCACTTTGCGTGCCCCACTTTTAAAGATCATGTCTTGAGTATCAGTGTTATAATTTACATTTTAACCACTACATAGTATTTATAAAACTCATGAGAAGGGTAGTCTGTTTACCCATATATATGTTCTTTTCCTCTGTTCTTCCTTTCATCCTCATGTTCCAAGGTTCTTTCTCCTATCATTTCCCTTCTTCTATCTGAAGAAACTCTTCTAGCTACTCTTTAAGGATAATTTTGCTCATGATTTTTTTTATTAGTTTTCTTTCAACTTAGGATGCCTTTACTTCCCTTTTGTTTATGAAGAAGTTTTGCTGGATATAGAATTCTTAACTAACCACTCTTTTCTTGTACCACTTTAACAATATTATGACATTTATTCCTAGCATCCATAGTCTCAGATGAAAAACCCAATGTCATTTGAATTCATGTTCTCCTATAGGTCATGTGTCATTTCTCTCCTGCTTTTTCGTTTTTTGTTTTCACTTTTTTTTTTTAACGTTTTTTATTTATTTTTGAGACAGAGGCAGAGCATGAACGGGGGAGGGGCAGAGAGAGAGGGAGACACAGAATAGGAAGCAGGCTCCATCCAGGCTCTGAGCCATCGGCCCAAAGCCCGACCCGGGGCTCAAACTCACGGACCGCAAGATCATGACCTAAGCTGAAGTCGGCCGCTTAACCTACTGAGCCACCCAGGCGCCCCTGTTTTCACCTTTTACTCCCCGCTTTACCCATTTCTTCTCCCACCCCCAACCTCTGCCTCTAGCAACCAGAAATACGTTGATTCTATATAAACTTGATTTTTTTTTAGATTCCACCTATAAGAGAGATTATATATTAGTCTTTCTCTGATTTCACTTAACATAATGCCCTTGAGGTCCACCCATGTTGTCACAAATGGCAATGATTCATTTTTTTATGGCTAAGTATTTCATTGTGTATGCAGGTGTGTGTGTGTGTGTGTTCATCCACTGATAAACACTTAGGTTGTTTCCATATCTTGTCTATTGTAAATAATGTGCAATCAACATGAGGGTGCAAATACCCTTTTGCATTAACATTTTCACTTTCAAGTAAGGACCCAGAAGTGGAATTGCTGGATTATATAATAATTCTGTTTCTAATTTGAGAAACATCCATACTGTTTTTCATAATGGCTGCACCAATTTACATTCCCATCAATAGTGCACAAGTGTTCCCATTTCCCATCCTTGCCACTATTTGTTATTTGTCTTTTTTAATGTTTATTTTTCAGAGAGAGAGAGAGCGCGCACATGAGCAGGGAAGGGGCAGAGAGAGAGACAGGGAGACACAGAATCTGAAGCAGGTTCCAGGCTCTGAGCTGTCAGCACAGAGCCCGATGCGGGGCTTGAAGTCATCAACTGATGAGATCATGACCTGAGCCAAAGTTAGATGCTCAACCGACTGAGCCACCCAGGTGCCCCTGTTGTCTTTTTGATAATAGCTATTCTAACAGGTATGAGGTGCTGTCTCGTTATGGTTTTGATGTGCCTTGCACCGATGATTAGTGGTGCAGAGCATCTTTTCATGTACCTGTTGAGCATCCATAGGTCTTCTTTGGAAACAGTGCTGATATCTTCTGCCAATTTTTAATCAGTTCTTTTTCTGTTGAGTTGTAGGAGCTCTTTATAGATTTCAGATATTAACTCCTTATCAGATACATGATTTGCCAATATTTTCTCCCACTCAGTAGATTGCCTTCTATTTTTATAATTTCCCTTGCTGTGCAGAAGCTTTTTAGTTTTCTGTAGTCCCACATGTTTATTTTTGCCTGTTACCTTTACTTTTGGTGGCAGATTCGAAAAGGCATCACCAAGACCTAGGTCAAGGTCTTAGAAGGCTTACCACCTATGTTTTCTAGGAGTTTTATGGTTTTAGATCTTACATTCAAATCTTTAATTCATTTTTAGTTTTTGTGGACGGTAGGAGATAGTGATCCAGATTCACAATTTGTATGTGGCTGTCCAGTTTTCCTGGCACCCTTTATTGAAGAGACTGGCCTTTCCCACATTGTATCTTCTGGGCTCCTTTGTCAGAAATGACCACATGGCGGGGGAGGGGGGTGGGTTCTATTTCTGGGCTCTCTATTGTGTTCTACTGATATATGTCTGTTTTTATGCCCGTAAACCATACTATTATTACAATTACCACAGCTTTGTAATAGAGTTTGAAACCAGAGAACTTGGTGCCTCCAGCTCTGTTCTTTCTCAAGATCACTTTAGCCACTCAGCATCTTTTGTGAGTACATACATATTTTAGTTTTGTTCTGTTTCTGTGAAAAATGTCATTAGAATTTTGACAGGGATCACACTGAATCTGTAGATTGCTTTGGGTGGTTATGGGCATTTTAACAATATTAATTCTTCCGATCCATGAGCACAAAATAGTTTTCCATTTATTTGTGTCTTTAATTTCATTCCTTAACCTCTTCCAATTTTCAGTATAGAGGACTTTCACCTCCTTGGTTAAATTTATTCCCAGGTATTTTATTCTTTTTGATGTGATTATAAATGGGATTTTCTTAATTTCTCTTTCTGATAAGTTTATTAGCATATAAAAATGCAACCAACATTTGTGTACTGATTTTATATCCTTCATTATTACTGAACCTATTATTTCTACCAGTTTTTTAATAGAGTCTTGAGGGTTTTCTATATATGTCATCTGTAAATAGTGACAGTTTTACTTCTTTCCAGTCTGAATGTTTTTTTTCTAATTGCTCTTGCTAGGACTTCCAGTACTATGTTGAACAAAAATGAGAGTGGGCATCCTCGCCTTGTTCTTCATCTTAGAATAAAGTTTTTAACTTTTCACCACTGCTTTTAAAAAGTTTAATTCTCAGAAGATGAGTTTGGGCATAAATATATTTGGGTTTATTCTATTTGGGCTTTCCCCAGCTTCTTAAATCTGTAAGTGTGTGTGTCTTGCACTTAAATTTGGGAAGTGTTCAGCCATTATTTCTTCAAATACTCTTTCAGTCCTGCTCTCTGCCTCCTCCTCTTCTGGGACTCTCATGATACATTTGGGTATTTATTGTTCCTCGGGTCCCTGAGGTTCTATTCATTCCTTTCAGTTTAATTTCACTGGGTAAATTCTATTCATCTGTCCTCAAGTTCACAGGTCCTTTCTTCTATTATCTCTGCTCTTTTTTCAGTTACTGAATTTTTCATTTCTATCCTATTACATGGTTCTTTTTTAAAAGATCTATTTCTTTGCTGAGATTTCCTGTTTTTTTTCATTTGTTTTATGAACATTTGTAATTATTGAAGTCCTTAATCGTTGTGAGATAATTTCAACATCTGGTTCATCCTGGTGTTGGCATCACTTGTCTTTCCTAATTCCAGTAGTAACTTTCTTTGTTCTTTGTATCATGGGCAATTTTCTATCATATCCTGAACATTTTATTATGTTAGGAAACTCTTGATTCCAGCTTAAATGATTTTAATAGGCAGTCACCCTGTTTCGGGATCAACACATGGATTCCTTGTCTATTGTATGGGCGGTAGTTCCAATGCATTGTAATTTTCAGAGCCTTTGGGGTGCTATTTTGGTCCACTAGGTTTATCTGATGCTGCTGACCACATGTGGGGGGGGGGGGTTCCACTGTTCCTTGCTGATGCTGCCTGAGGGAGAAGGAGCTTCCCCAGATGGGCCACCTGATGTCCCTGAGTGGAAGAAGGAGGAGTGTTTCTTGGACCAGATACTTGTTCTGTCAAGATGCCTCCTACCAAAGCCACTACTTTCTTAAAGTCTCCTGTGGGGGGAAATCTGTGGGGGGAAATGACTCTCTGGGCTGCAGGATACAGAGGCTGCTTGGGCCAGATGCTTGTTTTTCCAGGAACTTCCTGCCAAAATCTCCTGGCCACCCCATCTCTCTATGTTAAGAAGGGAAATTTCAGATCCAGCAGGGATGGAAAGCACTTTCTGGGCCAGGCCATTTGTTGTGGCAGGAACCATCCCCTCACCCCCATACCTGCAGACACTGCCTGGCCACCTGATGACCCTAGGTGGGGGAAAGGAGTTTCAGGTCTAGTAGGAAGGGAAAATGATTCCCTTAGCTCCTCAGCAAAAATCCCATTTGAGCCTTATTAGTTCCACTACTTTTGGAGGCAGGACCTCCCCCACTCAGTTGAGCAGAGGAGTAAACCTACCTAAGTCACACCTTCTGTAGTTAGGTCGGAGGTGGGGGGACACTTAGCCTGGGTCCCTTCCTGCCAACAGGTGGAGTGCACTAAGGTGTACTCTCATTAGGTTGTTCCTTCCGTCCAGTGTCCCTAATCACCCCATCCTCCTCATTTCAGACTTCTTTTGGTTGTCTCTCATTTCCAAGGCTTATAGCTACACAAAGTAGAGTGGAGCAGAGAAAAAATATTTTCATGTCATCTTTGGCTTCATTTCTGAAGCCAGTATTAAATCGGTAGTGTGTGGCACAAAGACAGTTTGCAGAAGTATTTTGTTTATTCCAAGATAATTTTTAATGTGTCTATATTTAGTCAATAGGCAAACATTTAAACATCAGAAGGGTCAAAAACAAATTGTGCAGCTCTAAATTCTCAGAAAAATCAAATGTGGCCACCTGAGCCTGAATTGGCCAACCAGCTGAAGCGGTACAGAAGCAACCCTCTTCAGACACGGCACTTGTACACTCCCTTTTTTCTAGGCCCAGCTTTTTCAGTCATTTAAATCACCAGTCTGGCTCCTTGAGAACTCTGACTCAGCCTATTAATGAACAATCACAAACCTTTTATAACTGCATTTTACAAACACTTTACCATAAACCCTTTCATTTAATTCTTACCATAAAAAGCGGGCACTATTTAATCCTAATTCTAAATAACAGTCTCTATTACTATCATTTTATAGCTAAGGTTTTAGAATGAGGATGGGACATGCCAAGGTCATAGCACTATTTAGTGGCAGAGTTGGGATTCAACCCTCATCTTCTCTGTATTCACATTCAATATGCCTTACTTTCCCCCTATAGCAGAGAAGGACATGAAGAGATTCCAAAATAATGCCATACATCATAAGGCCACATTGCTCTGACATGTGAATGTTCTTTTGAAAAGAGATTCATGGGGGCACCCAGGTGGCTCAGTCAGTTAAGCATCTGACTTCAGCTCAGGTCATGATCTCATGGTTCTTAAGTGTGAGCCCTGCATATCAGGCTCTCCCTCTCTGCCCCTCCCATTCTCATGCTCTCTCTCTCAAAAACGAACACACTTAAAAAAAATTTTTTTTTAAAAAAATGAAGAGACTCATAGGTTCCTTCAGCTATCATTCATTGGCACCTAAGTTGTACACTTGCATTGTGAAGCCAATTAGACAAAACAAAAATCTGAATGACCCCAAAGCAAACTTGAGCATGACCTTTCTAAATCAATTCTATCAAGCTTCAGGCAGATTGCTTTCCTGGCACTCGGGTTGGCAGGATGGGTATGAACCAACCACCACACATGTCCTGCCACCCCTACAGATCATAAATACAGTCTAGAGACTAGACCAAGATACTTTTAAACAACCAAAAAAACCCCTACATGTTGCCATATATAATAAAAATCTCAGTTGTGTAGATGTGCATGCAGAACAGCTATTAGAAAGCAGGGTAAGTTGAAATACTTAAGACTTAATGATTTATTCTGTAGTCTCTATTTCCTATATAAGGGTGACCTTTGATAAAACTACTGGGAAAATGGAAGAAACCAGAAATGTCATGGAAACACTATGAATAATGCTTCTTTGTGAATGATCTTTCTGGTGTCACTGCTGCAAACTCAGCAAAATGACAGGTTTTCCTGAGGGATAGATAAAGAATAACCCCATCTCTGCAACCATGCAGGAAGAACAAACTGTAAAAAATGAACAGATAGGCTCTGACGAACAAGAGTGAGTGAGTGAGTGAGTGAGTGAGTGAGTGAGTGTGTGTGTGTGTTGCCTGAATAGGGAGGCAGCCTGCTTGCATGGAGAGAAGAAACAGGTAAAGTATTAGAAGAGGCAACAACAGAGCAAATACAAAGTCCAGAGGGCATAGAGATTGTAAAGCATGGCCTCAAATTCTAAAATACTCTTTTATTTCCCTCAAAGTTGGCAGGCTTATTGCCACTCAACCAAGAGAGTATGGCAGAAGGGATGCTGTGTCATAGTGGCCATGTTCCAACACGTGTTCCTGGAGCCCTGAGCTGCCACACTAGATGGTATTCATGTGGGTTCTCCAGATGAGAGTTAGCAGAGTCCATCCAGCCTTCCTGCCATTCCAGCCCAGGTGGCAGACATAGGAGTGAAGAAGGTTCCAGACAAGTCCAAACCCATCCATTCAAATCATCCCCAATACCAGTGAGTCTTCCCAGCTGAGGCCCCAGATGTCACAGAGCAAAGACAACCACTGCTGTCTCTAAATTCCTGCCCAATGAAATCCAATAGCACAATCAAAATGGTTGTGATTTTAAGTCACTAAATTTTTAAGCTGTTGGTTATGCAGCAATAATCACAACAGAGTAAAAATAAAAGGCAAAAAGGGAGCAGAGAAAGAGGAAAGTTTAATACAGAGCTGGTGCAGGAGGCAGAATTAAGCATGACCAGAGAATGCAGCCAAAATGTGGACAGGAATGTGAAATGGCAGA
Source organism: Lynx canadensis (assembly GCF_007474595.2). Classification (NCBI taxonomy): domain Eukaryota; kingdom Metazoa; phylum Chordata; class Mammalia; order Carnivora; family Felidae; genus Lynx; species Lynx canadensis. The sequence continues at coordinate 45,009,751 of NC_044313.2, read as the reverse complement.
GGAAATGTGAAGAGAAAAGTCAGTGGTAAGAAACCACATGAGCTTCTAAGGACTATTAGTCTCTGCTACAAATCCAATTCTGGGTGCCAGCAACACACACAAAATCCTAGAATTGCATTCATTAATGACAGCACAAGATTTGTCCCCAAGAAAATGCCACCTGTCTTTTTTCTTTCTGTATAAAAAGGACAGCTCTTGCTTTTACCAGAACCTGCCTACCCACCCACCCCCCGCCCACCTCAGCCCGCAACACCAGGTCTCACAGAGCTTGGTGGCAGATGTTGCCCAAGGAACAACAGCCTCAGGAAGCTGGAATTCACCAGCACTGGGGGCGGAGGGGGGGAGGGGGGTGCTGGGTTCCACGAGTCCTGTGTCCCAGAGCTGCTCTACAACTAAGGGCTCAGTCTGCCTAATATCTTGTCCAGCACACCAGCTTGGAACCACTGCCATCATGTCTTGAACCACAACATTCAGCTAGGATACCAGCACCCCCTTCACCAACTTGGGCTGGACTCTGACTCACTTTAACTCCTGGCTAGCATCCTACACCCACCAGGCACACCACCTGACTTGGATGCTTCCACAATTAGACCAGAGTCCCCATACTCCTTTGAAAGTCTATAAAGTGAGCAGCTGGCCATCCTTTGGGGAATTTTCTTGAAGCTCTGTATCTATTTCCTCAGCTCCACAGGGGCTCCACCTACCTTGCAGATAAGCCACCTAAGTTGTGACCACTCTTGCAGGAAGCATAGCATTTTGCCAATAGACCAAACATAGCATACTCGGATCCACTGTGAAAACTTTTCTTTTAAGCACTTCCTCTGTGATTCCCCAAACACCACTGAGGAAGGTCAAAGATGTATGCCAGCTCAGTGCTTCCTTGATTTACTTGTGGCTGACTGCAAAGCAAGCCCTCCTCCCCGGAGCTATTTGTCTAAGTAGCATACTTAAGTTCAGATTTCCAGTTAATACCTGTGGAGCCAACCCCCAGCTTACTCAGCTTTGAGACTAGAGGAAAGACTTAATGGACCTCAAAGTCTCTCAAGTTGTCAATTTAAGCAGAAATTCTGAAATTTTCCCAAAGCAACTGTTTTCCTGCTTCAGTGGCTAGAAAGAAGAGAACTAGAGAAAGTGACAGTCTAATGACCTCCCTGCCAAGAAAACTGGACTGCAAGGTGATGGGGCACCACCTCATAAGTCACAAGCATTAGCAGATACCTCCTGCCAGCCAACGCGAAGCATCAGAGAAACACCCAACAATGGATTCATTCTTTCTCCCAGAAAGAGGGAAGCGAGAGCAGGTCTGAGGGGCTGGAAGGAGAAGTTCTGAGCCTTGATTGAGCCTCATTGTCAACCTGTCTGGGAAGATTGCACAGCTGGGATAAGTGTTGTATTCAGCAAAACACATGATGGACACTGCTTTTGTGCCAGGGACACTCCAGTCAGCACGGAGCCTTAGAAGGCTGTGAAAATTAAAGCCTTTCCGGGCCCTTTCACAACACACCTGATTTCTGTATTAAATTTGAGGGTGGTTGGGCATTGTGTTGGGTAATTGCCAGCTCTGAATGTCACCATAGGCGACAGGCTGGCTCTGATCTCAGACAACGGGGAAAAGCCAGCTCCCCTGATACTCAGGCAGCCCTAGGTGTGAGTGAAAGCATGCAGGGCCGTGAAAGAGAGATGACTGGATTCTGGTCCCATTAATGTCCAGCCCCACCTCATCTTGTATACAAGAGTAGGATCTATGTTTCTGACCCCCACGTCACAAGACTGGGCTGGCAGAAAAGTCACCTGTTTTAACAACACAATTCTTCCCAGGCAGTAAGCATTAAACACCAGGCAGAAGAGAAGGAGAGAGTGTCTGGTATTACATATAGGAAACAGCCAGGTTGGCCTTGGAGCCCACATCATCACAACCACAGAATACAGAGGATTCATATCCTCATCAATTTCTCCATCTTCCGTGGGGAAATTGGAGACATTCTCAGCAATTAGCAGGACAGGCCAGCTCTTAAGGCAATAGCCAGTGTGTGGCAAGTCAAGTGGAGTACAGTCCTAGAGAGAAGATTGGAATCCTTACAATAACTCAATTTACAGAGAAATACATGGAGATTCTGAGAAGTTCAGTGACAGTCAAGGTCACACAATTATAGAGATGGTATTCAAACTCAGGTCTCTCAAACTCAACAGTATCTGGGTCATGTAAGAAACCAAAGACAGACTGTGACACTTAGGTCTTGCCTGGACTCAAGACTAAAAAGACATACCTGGAGTGAGGTAGCAAGGAGCCAGGCAGGAGGAAATCTGGCTTGACAGATACATGCTAGGGAGGACACAGCCCAAGCTCCTGCACATCCCCTGGGGCCTATTTCATTCTGATGCCATAGCACAGTGGGGAGAGAACAAATCTCAACTCCCCTCATCTTCTATGATACCTTCTGCAATATAATACAAGATGGGGTCCTCCTTGGCTCAGATACCCCCCCCCCGCTGCTCAAGTGAGCCCTCTGAACACTGCCTCCAGTACACACAGCAAACTAAGACCAGGAAGTAGGGTCTGATAACCACTCACTATATGCTTCAGAAAACTGAGGCATTCATGGAAATCTCTCAAAGGCATGGTCTCTACTCATCTTTGAGTGTTCTACTCATCTTTGGGTGTTCCAAACCAATGTCAAAGGGAAAAAGTCACAGCTCAATGCTTTAATGACCTTCTCAGAGATGAGACCAGTTGGTTTTTCCTTTCTTTTTAAATTATCTTTGTCTAGTTATCTCTTTTGAGCAGATGTTTGAGACAGAGTCCCAGAAGGGATGCAATATGTACCTCACACCGTATCTGTGAACCCCAATACCTAGGACTACCTTGGGGCTCTCATCCTAGCACTTGGATTCACAGCCCGGGCTTGGGTTGGGGAGACACTGTAAGCCGTAACCATCATCACAGAATTGCAGGAAACACCAAAAATTAAGCAATGGAGTCTCTAGGCCCATATCCTACACATGCACAGCTAAGGACAGGGGTTCCTGCAGATGCCATGGCTGAGATCCACCTCAAGCTTCCCAAGCTCATTCCCTCAGAGAATTTAAACTTGCTCTTTCCTCTCCCTGGACCATTCTTTCCAGATCCTACCTCAAGTGACTGCTTCTGTTCAGATTATAATACAAACATCACCACTTCAGAGGAACGTTCCCTGAGCAATTGAAGCACAAGACTCTCACTCACTGTCACATCGTTAAGCTTCAATGTTCCTTCTTAGCACAGTGACCTTCTAAATTACCCCGTTTGTTGTGTACATATACCCTGTCTTTCCTCAGAGAACATCAATTGTATGAAAGAAGGGATCCCATCTCTTTCATTCACGACTGCCTCACCAGGGCCAACAACGCCTGCCCAAATTGATACACAGTAAATTCATGGGGAATGAATTCAGGGTGGCCTGAGAGTCACTGATGGTGTGGAAATTCGACTTCTTCCTTTGGTCATAGGAGTGGAGATGAGGGCTAGATCAGCAGAAGGTTCAGGGCTCATCTTCACACAAAGGTGGGTGTGCAACAGGTGGCGTGGCCCCTGGCATCAGTGGATAAGCCTGGGACCAGAGGTCTAAAAACAGGTAAGGCCATGAGTGAAGCTCTTACCAGAGTCCACACGTGGAAAACACTACATTCCTGGGGCAGATGAAGGTGGTTTTCTTAGTCCACTCAGGCTGTTGTAACAAAATACCATAGACCAGATGCTCAGGGAACAGAAATTTCTTTCATGCTTCTGGATGCTTGAAGTCTGGGCCAGGCTCCGGCGAGAGCTCTCTTCCTGGCTGGCAAAAGGCCACCTTCTCGCTTTCTGTTCATATTGCTGTGTGTTCACACGGCCTCCAGTGCATGCACATGGAGAGTGAGCAAGCTCTGGCCTCTCTTCCCTGGGGGATCAAAGCCCTACCCTTATGACCTCATTCAATCCTAATTACTTCTGTGAAGGCCTTATCTCCAAACACTAATCACAGTGGAAGTTAGTGCTTCAATATATAAATTTGAGGAGACATAGTCCGTAAGAGTGGTTTTGATTATCTGGTTATGATATCCTGCATATGCTTCTCCAGCACTGACTCCCAGCTAAACTGATCCTATCAGGGAAAGGTGAGGCCCAACACCCCCCGCCCCAGAGGCAGCTGTCACCACCATGTGTGCTGGGTGACACCGAGACAGAGGCAGCCACTAAAATCCCAAACGTATGCACTGGGCCTCCTGCAGTTGGCCATCATGTGCCTAACATCAGTGTCCACATGCAGTGCATTCTTTACTAAGGATGAGGACTGCTAAGACTCCAGCTGGCGGTACTGGATGGGCTCTAGCAAGCCTTCACCCAGAACACTGACCTGCTGGCACTGCTGGAGTCTGGTTTGCTTGCAACAGGAGCAGGGCAAGGCCATGAGCCACAGAGAATGGTAGAAGTCCAGGGAAGTCTTGGCTTCTCCAGTCACGTTCACTTATGGCAGCAGCAAATCAGTGATAGGGAAGACTTCAGGACCCTCCGAAACTGCCCCACAGAAATGGCACCTCCTCAGGCATTTCCTGACAGAAGCCGTAGGCAATGCGGGCAAGAGAAGCAGTGCCCCTTACCCGGAAGTGCCAGTCTGCATTCTTCTGCCCAAGCCAGTTCCTTGGCACCAGTGCTGGGATGGCAAGACTGCCATTGTGCAAAGTCACTTTGAGTGAGCCAACAGAGATCCCCTTTCTTACATCTGAAGACCCTTAAGCTGCCCAAAATGGGATCCATGGAATCCAGAGAGAAAGGGAATCTCTCAGCCATAGCCCTATTTTCCTGTGGACAAAAGGTGCTGTAGCCACACTGAGGAGTCAATTTCCTGCAGGCCCTGGCACATCACCTCCAGAAAGGGTGGCGAAACCAGATGATGATAATATCAACATCCTCCTCCTTCTCCTGTGCCCCTCATCTTTTTGACCTGATAGTTAAGACCAGGGACTCTTGATTATGTGAGCTCAACGTCAGCTCTAACATTACAGTCAGATGAACTGTAAAAAGTACGTAACTGCCTCAAGCTTCCTCATCCGAAAATGGGACTGGTAATGGAGCCTAAGTCACAAGCTTGTTGGAAGGTTAAAGGAGTTAACACATGTAAAGTCTGACAAGAGTACTCAATAATATGGAATATTACTCACCAATCAAAAAGAATGAAATCTTGCCATCTACAACAATGTGGATGGAACTAGATTATATTATGCTAAGCAAAGTAAGTCACAGAAATAAGATTTCACTTGTGGAATTTAAGAAACAAAATGGATGAACGCAGGGGAAGGGGAGGAAAAATATGATTAAAAAAGAGGAGGAGGCACGCCATAAAAGACTCTTAGAAAACTGAGGGTTGTTGGAGGAGAGGTTGGGAGTGATGGGCATTGAGGACACTGGGAAGAGAACTGGCTGTTATTTTAAGTGATCAATCACTAAATTCTACTCCTAAAATTATTACACTGTATGTTCACTAACTTGGGATTTAAATAAAAATTAAAAAAAAAGAATCAACAGGTTTAGGACTAGGTACTATACTAGGGACCGTGTAAAAATTATCTTGTTCTCAACCAATAGCTAAATGAAAATAAATATAATAGGGTTATATTATTTATACAGGTGTGTGTATGTATTTATCGATTGAGAAGTAGAAAATGGCCCTCAAAGGTATTAAGATCACCCAAATTTACTCAAGTAGGAAAGCAAGGCTTTAAGCTTCTATTTGACTCCTAGGATGGAAAAGAAATGGATACTTTCTTCATGGCTTGGACAGCAGCTTGGTGCCCCAAAACAGACAGGTTCTCTCCCCCAGGTCATGGCCCCTAATGCTCAGTGCATGAACACAGGGGCTCTGCAAGAACAGGAGGGCCCCAAAGCCTGGTCCTTGAGCATAAAGCACATCTGGAAATGACAGGTACCATGCTAGCCATGCTGATACAAGCTGTAGCCACACTTTGAGGAAACAATTTTCTGCAGGCCTTAGCACATCACAATGACAGAGAAACAGCACATAGAGCAAACACGTAAGACCCCCCCCCCCTTCCCTTGAACCTCTAGTATCTGCACCAACACTCTGGTAGTAGGCCCTCTGCCTGCTCTTAACCTTGTCTTCTAAGTAGCTGGAGTAAAGCTGGAAATTCAGGAAGCTGAGACAGGAGGAATGATCTGGAGATGAAGTTGGCTCAGAGGCCACTGTGCTAGTCAGAGTAGACTTAGTGTTTTGACCAATAGCCCCCAACCCTCAGTAGCCCAATACAACAAGGGTTCACTTCTTCCATCACAGACCACACTGTGTCAGCAGGGAAGAGGAGTGAGCAAGTGTCTCCCTGCTGCGTGCAGCCCTCCAGGGACCCAGGATCTTTCCAATGTATTGGTTCCTCACCCTCCTAGATGCCTCAGAGCCTCCAAGGCTATGGAATTCTACACTGGATCTTCTGCCTCCAGCTGGCCAACAAGGCCAAAGAGAGCCACAAGACAGTACTTACCCCAAAGAAAAAATTTTAGATGCCAGGCCATAAAATGGCACACAGCACTTCCACCCACATTCCGCTTGCCAAAACTCTAACCTAACCACAAGGGGGTACTAAGAAATGTATTCAAGCTATCGTGGGGGGGGGGGGGGGGGCAGGGAGGAAAGAAGGAAAGGGAGTTTGTTAAAAACCTAAAATCCCCTGATGCAGTTGCCATTTCTTTAAAAATCCGCTGGGTACAATTCAAAGGCTGGCAGGGACTAACTTGTCCAACATGAATTCCCTTTAGCACAGTCCAAACTGCCCAACCACTTAGAGTTCTGACACAGACTGGCAAATCATTCAATGCCCTACTCAGCTCCTCCAGTTCCCGGGTTCAGGATGGGAATGCGGATAACCTGCATGTGGGTTCCCACTACACATGCAAGGCATTTGGATGTCAGTCCAACCACATTCAGGCACTCTGCAAAGTGGGGTTCACCTAAGAGACCCTGCTGTCACACGCCCTCCCTTTTCCAGGCACACTCCAGTAGTCCTTGGATAAACACTGGACTTTCTCAGCTCCCTCAGGAGGTTGTGAACACTCCAGGTGAATAGCCCACTCACCTGAGGGCTCTAGAGCCAACAAGAGATGGACAACCTCCAAAGTGCTGCCATTTTCCTGGGGCAAATGCAGCAGCCAGCAGGGTGACCATACACCCACTATTCACCCTGTGATTCTGCAAGCATTTGTTGAACACCAGTTATGTGCCAGGTACACGAGTAGGCCACATGCTCCAAATAAAAGACAATTAGAAGAAAGCTCCTGCCCTAATACAACTTCCCATCTTTTGGGAAGGGTGGGGGAGTGTAACACAACTTAAGCACATACAACTCAACAGGACACCTGTCACAGGGGAGGCGGAGTATATCCACAGAGCTCAAAGACGGTACCGAAGCTAGGCCTCAGGCACCAAAGGCAGCTTTCCTACTAAACTAATGTGTGAGCTAAGACCCATAGCATGAGAAACAGCTTCTCCTCCGAGATGGAGAGAGGCACATCAGACAGTGCACAGGGCATACATAAAGGTGGGGAAGACCGAGTCATTCCATGAGGCTAAAGAGTCTGAAAGGAAAAAGAAACGAGGTAAGCCCAGAAAACAGAGATGTATGTCCACCCCAGGCATTTTGGTATTACCCAAAAACCTAAGGGGCAGGCCCCGAACACACTGAAGGAAAGAAACATGGCCAGATTTGTCGTAGAAAAGTCACCCTCTAGCTGACACCTGGGGATCAAGGAGTGTGTGTGAGGCCGAAGGCAGAAAAGCAGCACAGAGGCAGGCCACACAGCGGTGCCAGGGGCCAGGGAGTAGGGCTGAGGCAGGGCAGCAGGTGCTGGGGGGCCCAAAGGCACCAGAGCTGCTGCAGCACCAGCAGACTGAGCTGGCCCCAGATTCTCGGAGAGTGCATCGAGCACAACCAGGAGCTATGCATGCACGGTCTCAGCAGCCACAGTGTTCTCTTCCCCCCCCACCGGGGAAACCCTGAGGGTGACAGCACCACCCCTGGGGAAGGAGAAGGGGAAGGATCACATCCTGAGCATCAGCAGGCCTCAGTGTTGGGGTGGGGGGGGGGGGGTGGGTCATGAGGCTGTACAAAGCATACCCGGGAATGTGAGAGCAAGCAGGACGCCAGCCTTGTTTTCCAGAAGGAGCTCCACAGGAGGACAGCCTCATAGGCTATGCCCCTGCCCAGCTCACTGGGTACCATTCCCACCACTGCTGTGGGGACTCCTGTGTCCAACAGGTGAGAAAAGGGATACAGCGGTTAAACAGAAAAAGGGTGGGCGTGCCACGTGTGCTTGGGGAAGAGGCGCTGGGTGGGTCAAGGAGAGGACTGGAAGGTCTCTGCAGGCCTCTGTGATGGCATCTGACAGCCCCTCCCCCAGGCTTCCTGCCCTTACACTTAGGTGTGGCTCTGAGGAACTCCCAAGGGGCCCACAAGGGTAAGGCTTTGGATTGACTTTAGTGATCACAAGCAGGCAGCACAGGAAGCTGTTCTACAGGAAGGTTGGCACCTTGGAGGGGCATGGGCAATGCAGGCAAGGGCCCTGTGAACAGGGATTTGGGGACGGAGGCAGGTGTCTTTGTATCTCCAGGCTGGCTCCCTTTCTCTGGTTCCATCTTGCTGCTTTGATTCCACCTCTAAGGGAGACATTCCTACAGCTCATTTTCTTCCTCAACTAAGTCATGTCAAATGAGTTCATCTACCCTCTCTGAAGGCTTCCGATTCCAGGACAGTTCGGGTGACAAGGGCCTCTCCAGGGTGTGTGCCTATTTCCATCATTTTCTTCTCAGAAGGTGGTGACTCACCGTCCCGATCCCACCACTGTCTGGCACAATGACAGTCACCCAGAAAACTTTTCATAAATGATTATGATTAATTTGTGAAATTTTTCCACATGTGCCAAATTCCTCATTTTCTAAATAGAATATAATTGCATTTTTAGGTCATCTTTCATCCAGTAGTTGTTCATGAAATTTATTTCATTTATTATGGACTTTAATTCTATGGTATCCCAGTCAGGAAATGTGGCTTGGGCCATCTTATGTTCTTTGGAACATACCAAGATTTCCTTTTTGGTGTATGCTATCATCCGCTTTTGAATGCCTGATTTCTCTCCTAGTCAGCTGAAATACATCTTAGCACAGTTTCTAGGAAGAAAAAAAAAGTAGCATACTTTCTAAACCATTGCATTTCTGAATCTTTTTATGGATTCACACATGAAAGACAATTTAGCTGAACACAGAATTCTCAGGTCACAACCTTCTTCATTTAAGCCTCTGGAGATGGTGGTTCTGTGCTGGAGGGGAATCTGGGGTGAGCAGAGGTTTCTTCCTTTGTAGGTACCCTGTTCGTCCGTTGAGATGCTTGCAGGTTTTGTTTTTTTTTTTGTTTTTTTTTTTTTAACTCCTCTAAAAATTGTGTTATGTTCTCTTATCCTCTGTAGCACCCCTGGTGGCTCCGGAAACACAAAGATACCTCAGAAGAGGTGAAACATCACATAGAGATGTGTTGGGAGACCCACAGCTGGTGGACCAAAGTAAGAATGTGCAGATTATAACCCACTGAATGGGGCAGCGCGAGCTACCCACACAGGGAGTCAGGAGGTAGTTCCCCAGCATCTAAGCTCCCACTTTGGGGGAAGCAAAACCAATAAGCTCGCTTTGATTAAAAACACAGTTTCGGTATGCCCGCACAAAGGAAGGAGAGTCACAAGATTTCTTACTTACAGATCCCAGAAATGGTGAGGAGGAGAGAGTGAGCAGTGAACCAAGCACATTACTTATGAGGTAGCTGGGGTTGAGGTCACTAAATTTTCACAGGCTTAACTCTGGTTATTTTAAAAGGTATCCCCAGGAAAAATGAAGTGGGAACTTACAGCAGGCTTCCTGAACTCAACTCCTCATCTGAACATCCAGACTCGGCATGAGCAGGGTTATCATCCAGCAAAATGCCTAGGTAGCAGCTCAAAGAAACAAAAGTTGTTTTTCTCCTCACAGTGGGGGGGTGGGGCTGATCCAAGCTCTGTGGCTTCTGGGAACTGTTCCACATGGGGGACATGAGGGAGGGGGGGGCAAACTTCCCACAGTAATTTCCCAACTTCTACCAAGTACTAGTGATAAGCACAATAACTCAGTCGTGCACTCCTGCACACTCATTTCCCTTCCGTGAGCACAGCTTTATTATAAATCAATAGGATTTCTACAGCAAGGGCAAAAGTCACACGTGTGGGACAGAGGAAATAAGTTGAACCTTGAAAAGGATTTTCCTAGCTGTATGAGATTTTCTCCTCTGGGCTCTTGTCTCAATGACAGATGCCGCTGTTCACATCTACTCCCTGCTTCCCTCTGAGTGCTACCTCTGTCTTTGCCTGAATCCAGCACGTTCTATGTCTCATAACTGAACTGTTGATTCCCTGAGTCATTCCCCCACACCCTGAGTAACTCTTATACTAAAAGGCCATGTGACTGTATTCCAGGAATTAGAAAACGTATTCCAAGAAAAGTAGAAGAGAAAATGGCACAATGCTGGTGGAGGTGGTCCAGCTACAAGTGGAATTAGCCTCAAGATGCTGGCCAATAGAATCCCAATACAAGTACTGGTATATGAGAGCAAGCAGGACATCTGCCTCATTTTCCAGAAAGAGCCTCACAGGGCAGGAGGACATATCTGCCCAGCCCCAAGGGGTACCATTCCCACTGCTGTTCTGTGATGCTCCACAGTGTGCTCCCGCAAGAAAATGTATGGAAGCCCCTTTTAGAGGAAGTTCCCAGCCCAAAATGCTGAGTTAGATCAGACCTGAAATTGTTACATGGCATACCTAGTTGGAGAGGCAAGGATGAAAACCTTAAGCTTTATTATAGACTGTGTCCCCCTAAAATTCATATGTTGAAATCTAATCCCCAATGTGATGGTGTTTGGAGGCAGGGCCCTTGAGAGGTTATCAAATCAAGGGCAGGGCCTCCCATGATGTGACTGGTGCCCTTATAAGGAAATTTAGAGCCCAGTGTGTTCTGCCTTTTACCACATGAGGACACAAGATGACAGCTGTATATTAAACAGGAAGTGGGCCCTCTCCACACACAGAATCTACCAGTGACTTGATCTTGGACTTCCCAGCCTCCAAATTGTGAGAAACAAATGTGCTGTTTAAGCCACCCCATCTACGGTGGTTTGTTATTTTGTTGTTTTTAACATTTATTCTTGAGAAAAACATGACCAGGGGAGGGGCAGAAAGAGAGGGAGAAAGGATCCGAAGCAGGCTCCACACTGTCAGTGCAGAGCCCAATGAGGACTCAAACTCATGAACCTGAGCCAAAACTGGACTCAGCTTAACTGGGTGAGCCACCTAGATGCCCCTATGGTGTTTTTCTTAGAGCAACCCAAACCCAAGGCAATATCTCTTCTGTATTATCCTACCACCTATTTGTGACCAAAAAGCACTGCTCTGACATACTAGTACAGGGAAGTATGCTCCAAAAATTCATCTATTCCCACGTGTATCCAGAAATGCTAGGCCTAACAGATATTCATCAGAAAAATGCTATTACCATCAAATGAGTTTCAGTTGGGAAAGCCTACCCTAGGAATTCACAATGTATATTAGTGTCTTAAAGCCTCTGAAAAATCATAAAGAATACCACAGAGTTTTCTTTAGCCCAATGGTCCCCAAATTATTTGACCCCAAAGAACTCTTTTCAAGTAATACTCATTAACATCACAGACTCCAAAACACCCTTGGAAGAATACTGTGCTAAGAAAACCTTCCACATCAAAGGATTTGACACACTACCTCCTTGCCACATGCCCTCAGCATGGTCCCAGATGGAAATTAACAAAAAAGGAAGCAGAGTGAAACCTGTTTATTGAATTAGCTAGACTCAGTAGGGGGCCTTCTCATTGGGTCTCCTCTTAACCTGCTCAGCCAAATCGAACATGTCTGTCCCTGAATGAAATCCCTGGCAGGTCCCAGAGCTTTCTCAGTCATTCTCAGATACTAACAAGTAGTCTCATGTTCCAAGGCAAAAAAAACAAAAAACAAAAACAAAAAACCATCAGCTTGAATACCATAACTTCCATCTCTTATCCAACTTAAAACTTCTCTCCCCAAACCATAACAGGTGACGGTTTCTCTGGACAGGACAAAGAGCCTATAATAGGAAGAGGAGGAAAATTAGTCTTTTTCTCCTTTACCTTTTTCTTATGCATTGCCCCAGGCTCTATCATCCTTCCCCCATGCACTGTATTGCGCCTGGCTGCTCTGACATTAGGGAAGGGAGAAGAGCCATGGGAAAAGAATATCAAAGTATCTGATATGCCTGGCGCTATTCCCAGTCCTCTCTGGGTTTTTTAAAGCCCTTTGTCATAGCAGACACTCAAAAACTGACTCTCTTGTCCTATTGGAGCTCTTGTGGGTTTTCTTCCAAGACCCTATATGGCAGGGACATCCTGCCTGCACTCCCTGGCACAGATATTGCCTTTTCTAGCTAATAAATAGAACAATGCCCTGGCATCTGGCAGTCCATCAAAGAGGGGTCATTTCACCCCTCCAGGCCAGCCTCTTGGGTAAAGAACCTTTCAAGGTGCCTGAAATCTCTTTCCCAAGGAACCCACACCTGCTACTCACTCCCACTCCTGTCTCCCTGCCCAGCTGTCAGATCTAACCCCAGGAAGTGTCCCAACTGAAGACCTTTCCAGGTGTGGGTTAAGTCTCCATATCCACATGCTCCAAAATCCAGGGAACACATTTCATGCTCTTTTTGGGATTCTCCAAAGCTCCTCCTCCCTCTCAACTTGATGATGGAGAAGAACTTGCATCATTCCCTCATAAGAGTGGGTGATGCCCAGCTCATTGATATCTCTGTGTAGGTTGGGTTCTGGGGGAATAGACTCTGAAATGGAGATTTACACCAAGAGCACAGCCAAGAGCAACTCCAGTAAAGAAGGAAAGGGACAGACTAGAGAGGGAGAAGTTGAACCTCCATACAGTTGCATCAGCCCTCAGCTTATCTCCCAGGAAGCTCTGAAGCTGGATCAGCCTTTCTCAGATGACAGCAAGGGGGTCATGTCTCTGTACCTTATAGCTAGATATAGGCTGCCCCCATGGAGTGGGGCACAAATTTGGGCAAAGGTCAAAAATTTCCTCAAAAATTTCCCAGGGAAGGATGCTGCCGAGAGTCATCGGAGCCAGCTCTTCCAGCAGCAGGTGGCCCGAGGGACTCCATCCTGAAGGATGGGACTGGGTGGTACACCACAGCAAAGTGCCTTCATAGGTCCCCACCGAATGTCTAAGACAGACAAGACCTACTTAACATCCTCTCCAGAAATGAATGATTATTTTGTGTCGATTTGTGTTGTGGCTTTCCTCCAGTCAAGAGGAACATTAGGTACTTGTTAAGCCAGTCGGTTAGCAGCAGTGTGATCCCCAGGAGGGACAGCAGTGAGTCCCAACTCCTTCCTGGCTCTGCCCTTCACTGTCTTGGTCCAGCTCACATCACAGTCTTGTCTTAACTTCCCTACCTATAAATGAAGACAACAAAAACCACCCTGCCTACCTCACTTGACCATGGTGACTGACCTACAGATGGAGACATCTGATACACAGGACAGGCTTCAGAATCTGCTACAGAAAGACTGGAACCTCTTCAAAGTATTCACATGATATTAATAGATTTGCTGAGCCTTTTCTGCTCAAGCCCCATTAGGGTTTGGTGATCAAGTGTCCTAGGAAATAGCATTCATGAGGGAACATTTATGGAGTCAGTTTTCATCCCAGGGGAAGCCACCAGGTACCATCTTAAAGGCTATGGACAGAATATGTAGGGCTATGTGTCAGGGTAGGTCAGATGGCAAAGTCACGCCACATAAACCACTGTAGAGGCTGTGTCACAAAGAACTGGGATGATGACCTACTTCTGGCTCTCACAAAGATATGTAAGTCAGCCCCCATGCTGGAATCCACTGCATCTATAAAATGAAAGTTTTGTCTCAGGGCAGGATTTTTGAAACTTTTCAGTTAGTTTTTTTTTTTTTTCCAAACCCTAATATATGAAAGCATTAAATAAGATTCTCAACATGTTTAAATACAGGCTAACGATCCAAATCTTCAGATTTTGTAGTCTTCAGAAGCATATTAACGCAATCACTCAGAAAACAGTTCCTATGTGTCAACCATGCTCCAGGAACAGTGCTAGGCAGGATGTTCAGTAATGTGTAACAGGCTGGATGGCCAGTACAATCCCTGCTCTCCCGCCATTCATGGTCAATTGGGTGGGCCAATCCATGTGTAATTACACCGCAGAATGATCAGTTCTCAGGAGAATTTTAAGCACATCAGAAATTTTAAATCCATGTTTGGCCTTGTGGGGAAGTCATGGTTGATATTCCAGAGAAACTGGGTCTAAAGGATGTGTTACAATGACTAGCTACTGGATGTGAGGGTGATCTAGTCACTCCATTGATTGCCAGTGCTGACTCAGCTGGTCTGGCTGGCTAGGCGGGTGTCCCCTTCCTCCCTCACCACTCCACGTGCATCCCTCCCAAAGCTGCATGCCCAGCTGAAAAGCATGACCTTCCCAGATCGAGAAGGACCATTCTTCAGTCAAGAGTATAGGAGTAACTTCACTCCCCTGCTAGATCCTCAGGGTCCCTTTGTAGAGTTGTAGTTGAGCTTCCAAGACTCCAGACACATTCAAATGAGGCGCTGCATGTGGCAGTCTGCCTGGAGAGATGGAAGAAAAGAGGATGGATGGATGGATGGATGGATGACTGGCTACTGAAGAGAAAAGATTCTTCCTGATAGAAAGCCTTGCTTTGCTAGAGGCCCAAAATAGACACACAGACAGGTGTGGGTACGCTGACTTTTGAAGAACTGAATAAAGATTGGCTGATATAGAAGAAAGAATTAAAGGTAGGAGACCGTACAATTAAGCACTGTATAGACCACAAATGGTCATTCATGCAATACTAAGAAAATTGGGGTTTATCAAAAGTGCCATGAAAAACCGATGGATTTTAAGCAAAGTTTAAGAATCACTAGTCTAGGTGACCTCTCAGAGTACCTCCAACACTAAGGCTTCCAATAAAAGATTTCATTAAGCCCAACCAATAAAGTCTTGTACATTAATTAAGCCGTTCAACAAATATTTGTTCAATGTAATTAAAAGGTGGTTATTTAAATCAAAGACTTAGTGAAACATCTTTGGTGGGGAGTAAAGTAAGTCTATTTCTGGCAAAAAACCTAATTTATACTCTCAAAGGACATCATCACATCTCCAGTGGGAAAGAAAAGGAAAGGAGAAGACTGAGAAGGATACAGCCAAGGAGAAGAAGAAAGTCACTGCCTAAAACAATGCAGGTCAAGACTGGGACACTTAGGGGCTGAGAGAAAAAAGAATGAAGGGCCACAAAGCACTCAGGGAGAAAATTAATTTGGATGCTAAATCAGGGCTAAGAAGGTGACAGCTTCCTATCCCCCACCAGAACCCGTTAGTAGGTGACAGGGATGGTCCCCAAGGACTAGACCAAGAAATGTGCACCCCTAGGAGAAGCTGGGCAGTGTTTCTCAGGCAGGCATTAAATCTCTGAACAAAAATCTTCCACTCAGAAGACGAGCTATCAGCACCCCAACTTTGATTGACATTGCTCACCTCCAGAAAACCCTCTCAGTATTTAGGTCCTTGTAGAGCACTTTCCCACACTGACTCAGGCTTGGCCGTGTGACTTGCAATTGTCCAATGGGACATTATCAGGGTTGATGCAAATAGGGGCCTATCCTCTTAGAATGCCCTCTTGAAACCCAGCTGCCATGTTCTAAGGAAGTCCAAGCTACCTTGTTGGAGAAAAGGGCCACATGGAAAGGCTCAGAAGACCCCAGCCAACACTTCACAGAGCAGGATCACAGCTTCATCAACTCCAGAATTATGAAACATAAGTTGTTGCCATTTTAAGTCACTAAATTTTTTAGTGGTTTGGGCAGAGATTACTGAAACATGGGGAATATACCTAAAACTTCTAGTGTCACAATTCAATAAAAGTTGCAGAAGGAAAGTGCAGAGAGAACAAAGGGGATGAAGTAATCAAAAATTTCTCAGGATTGAAAAAACATTACATTCAAACTAAAGATTCTCACCAAGAAGCACACCGAGAACACAATGGCGATGGTTTAGAACACCAAGGATACAGAGAAAATCCTCAAAAGCTTCCACAATTTTTTTTTACTCAGTGGAACAAAAATCAGAATGGCATTATACTTCTTGTCGGAAACACTAGATACCAAAAAGGTAAATCCTCAAAACTTTGAGGAAAATTATTTTGAACCTAAAATCCTATCTCCAGCCAAATTAATATTCAAGAGGGAAAAATAATAGATTCAAAAATTTATCTCACTGAACACCTTTGAGAGAATGGAGTATATACTAGAAAAACATTACAAATAAGAAAATTAAATGCAAGAAATAAGGCATCACTAAGACTTGTAGTTAAGTCTAAGTAACCCTTGATTCCAATTTTTTTAAGAAGCGAGACAATCTCAAAATAAAACGTGGGGCTATGTAGGAGAAGCGGGAAATCAAAGTATGCTGGAGGTAGAGGTAAAGATTCTGAAGGACAAAACCCCAAAAGAGGAAAAAAAAAACAAAGAATGCTTGATCAATTCAAGGGAGTAAAGGGGAGCAGGAGAAAGAGTAACAGAAAACAAAATAAGATGGCAAGAGTGAGTTTAATCATTGGAAAGCATAATAAGGGGGGAAAAAAGACAGTTTGTTAAAGACACAGAAAACATTTATATCAGGCAAATGCTAACAACTTTATCAGCCTGGGGGTCTCTAATGATGCTGTAGAAAGTGCGAGTGGAATGTCAACTACTGCCAGCATTCTGACTTTACCGTATTTGTTGTCACAACACCTAGGTATATAAACAAAATATCAGTAGGTGTAGTATCAAAATTGAGGAGACACATGGTGCTATTTGACTCAATTTGGAATATTCTAAAGAGCATGAAACATGCCAAAACACCAGAACCTCCATGTGGCTGGCTACATCTTTCTGGCTTCTCCTGACAAAGAGGGGAGAACACAATGAGGACCACAAAAGGGCACTGTTACGGTTCCTCCCTCAGCATCCACTGGATGTGTGCGCCACACAGCCTGGAGATCTGACAGGAATCGTGGGTTTGTCTGAGAAGGACATCAGTGGTCAGGGAGGCCTCTTCGAGGTCCAGCCTGGGTGGTCCCTACACCAATGTTTGCAGCTTGCTGCCTGAGACCAGGAGGTGTCAACAGTGAGCTTTATGTCAAATCTGGTCTGAGAATGTTTTGTTAGGCTATTATGGTGTTTTTAAAGTTTCGCGTTAATCACCAGTATTTAAAATTTGGAAAATTCCCCTTTAAAACCATGGCGCTCTGGCTTTTCTTGAGAAATCAGGAGACCCACCCAACATTGGGTCAACATTCCCACAAGGGGGCAGTCAGTTCCATTCAGGGAAAGGATACCCACCCCCCACCAGAGAAGGGGTGTGCACTCACCCATCTATCATCACCCCAAACTCCCTGTGGTCTCATAGTCAGGCCTGACAGATACTGTGTCACTCAGATCTCCAGTGAGTCCAGAATCCAAACCCAATGACTCTAAAGAACCCCCAGCTTTAGGTGTCTCATGGAGACAACAGACTTTCCAAGTAGGAAGTGGTCATAGATACCCTATAGCCCAAGCTCCGTTTACCAACAAGGAAACAGAAGCCCCAAGAGAGAAGGGAATGTGCATGGTTTTACCATGCACGGCACCAAGAAGGGACAGAGCCCTGGTCTTCCCACCATAGCTCCACGTTCACTCCCCCTTTGAGTTAGCAACTGCCTCAGCTTGTCAGCAAGCCTCTACAGCAACAGTCTACTTGCTAGAGGCTTTTATCACAAATGGAATTATCAGGATACACACTGAATCTGCTGGCTTCCTTTCCTTTCCCCTAGATGAAGAGGGAAATCTATCTCAGGTGTTCTTAGTAATCATTAAAATTGCCCTGTTTCAGTGTTGGCAAGGATGCGGAGAAACTGGAAGCCTTGTGGACTGCTTGTAGGAATGTAAAATGGTGCAGCTATTATGAAAAACAGTATGGTGGCTCCCCAAAAGTTGTAAAGTGAATTGCAGTATGATCCAGGAATTCCACTTCAAGGTATATACCCAAAAATGTGAAAGCAGGGACCCAAACAGCTAGTTGTATGCTCATGTCCATAGCAGCATTATTCAGTCCAAAGGTAAAAGCAACCTAAGTGCCCACCATTGACCAATGAATGAAAATGTCACATATTACAAAATGTGATATATAATATACACACAATGGAATCTTATTCAACTTTGAAAAGGAAGGAAATTCTGACACATGCCACAACATAGATGAATCTCGAAGACGTTATGCTAAGTGAAATAAGCCAGTCACAAAAGGACAAATGATGTATTATTCCACTCATACAAGGTACTCAGATTAGTCAAATTCATACAGAAGATAGAATGACAGTTTCCAGGGGTTAGGGGCAGGCGACCGTGGGGTTATTGCTTAGTATACAATACCAGTTCCCCAAAATGAAAGCGTTCTGCTGATGGGTGGTGGTGATAGCTAAACAGTGTGAATGTACTTAATGCCACTGAACTGTACACTTAAAAATGGTTAAAATGGTGGGGCGCCTGGGTGGCTCAGTCGGTTGAGGGTCTGACCTCAGCCCAGGTCATGATCTCACAATTCCTAAGTTTGAACCCCGTATCGGGCTCTGTGCCACCAGCACAGAGCCTGGAGCCTGCTTCGGATTCTGTGTCTGTCTCTCTCTGCCCTTCCCCTGCTCTCTCTCAAAAAATCAATATTAAAAAAAGTATTTAAGAAATGGTTAAATGATAAATACTATGTATATTTTACCACAAGAATAATTCAATTGCCCAGTTTTTTTTTTAATTATTTGCCCAGTTTCTACACACAGGAGATGCTTGCTTTTGACTGCGTTTCGCCTTCTTTTAGGCACCATGAAGCACAAATTGTGCACTGTCCTCTAAAGGAGGATGCAAAAGGGATGGAGGAACATTCCAACCTACTGTGCACCAGGTGCTGATTGGACTACGTGCATTCCATGAATAAATCCTTTCAAAACCCCTGGGGTCAGTTTGAGGGTCCTCATTTTTACAGAGGACACCATTAAGGTCACATGACCTACATAAGACTCAGTCAGGAGCAGGAAAGGAAGCACTACCCAGTGGTTAAAACACAGACTCCAGGGGCGCTTGGGTGGCTCAGTTGGTTGAGCATCCGACTTCGGCTCAGGTCATGATCTCACAGTTTGTGGGTTCGAGCCCCACGTTGGGCTCTATGCTGACAGCTTGGAGCCTGGAGCCTGCTTCTGATTCTGTGTCTCCCTCTCTCTCTGCTCCTCCCCTGCTCATGCTCTCTCTCTCTCAAAAAGAAATAAATGCAAAAAAAAAAATTTTTTTTAAAGAACACATACTCGAATTTTTTTTAATGTTTATTTTTGAGACAGAGAGAGACAGAATGAACAGGGGAGGGTCAGAGAGAGGGGGAGACACAGAATCTGAAAGCTCAAATTCACAGACCGTGAGATCATGACCTGAGGTGAAGTCGGACACTTAACCGAGCCACCCAGGCGCCCCTAGAACAGAGACTCTAAAGAAAGACTGTCTCACTTCAAATTCTCTTTCCCCCAGATAGTCTGTGGACTTGGACAAGTTGCTTAACTTTTCTGGGCATCAGATATAAAACAGGGACCCCACAGATAAGAAAAAGGGATAACAGGAACATCTAGTTGTGAAGATTACAGGAGTTCAAAGTGCTTAGAGCACATGGCTGATAGGAAGAACCATAGAATAATGCAGGGGGGTTAAGGGCACTGAACCCCATGCAGCTGAAAATCCATGTAGAACTTTTGACTTCCCAAAATCCTACTACTAATAGCCTACTGTTGATCAGAAGACTTGCCAATAACCAACAGCTAATTTTTGTATACTGTATTATATACAAATTCTTAAAAGCTAAAAAAAAAATGTTATGCAAATCATAAGAGAAGACACACGGACAATACTGTACTTATTGAAAAAAAAAATCTAGGGGCGCCTGGGTGGCGCAGTCGGTTGGGCGTCCGACTTCAGCCAGGTCACGATCTCGCGGTCCGGGAGTTCGAGCCCCGCGTCGGGCTCTGGGCTGATGGCTCAGAGCCTGGAGCCTGTTTCCGATTCTGTGTCTCCCTCTCTCTCTGCCCCTCCCCCGTTCATGCTCTGTCTCTCTCTGTCCCAAAAATAAATAAACGTTGAAAAAAAAAAAAATTTAAAAAAAAAAAAAGAAAAAAAAAATCTACATATAAGGTGGACCCGTGCAGTTTAATTCCATGTTGACCAAGGATCAATGGTACGTAAGCTTTTATTATTGATATGATCACTTTTGTTTTGTTGTCAGAGGTCTCTGATACACTTCCCCTAAAACAGAGCGATCTCTAAGAAAAAAAAAAAACACTTTTATTCTCCTATGCCTAAAAGCTTACCTCTATACCTCAAAGCCTATTTGCCACATATGCAGAAACATGTACATTAAAGGAAACCGTAGGGGGATGTTATGACACACTGTCATGATGATGGCTTCAATGACATTCTTTGAAACCATCAGCTCAGCATACTGAGAAGGGACAAGAAGGTTCCAAGTGAATGTCCCCTAAGGACTTAGTTTAGAAAGGCTGATCACCAATCTCATTGGTGCTCTTCTCGTTTCTATCTTCCAAGCCTGTCTCCAGGTGTCCCTCTCCCATCATGACTGGCAGGACTACTCACATTTCCTGCCTCCTCCTCTCAATGCACCCTAAAGGGTGCATGCATCTTTTCCCAGACAACCTGGAGTCCACTTAGCCCTTTTCTCAAAGACAAGCTAGGCATTGATGCCCACTAAATTCTCCAGGCCATTCCCACTGCCACCCACTTACCCCCCCGTGCTGCCTTCTCCCCTGATTTGCATTACCGTAGTAGCCAGCTCTGTACCTGATTGAACAAGTACCCAGGCAAGGCAGTTGTGCTGATCTGCTATCAAGTCAGAGCTCTGATTTGTGAAACAAAGACTGGGGACATGGATGACCCCACTCTTCCTGGAAGACAGGGATGGAGAGCCTACTCATTAAGCCTGCTATTCATCCCTAAAATGAACAGGTTTTCCTGTAGTGAGTTATAGATGTAAAAGTTTCCTCCTCCCACGGGCTCTGCAGACAGGAAGGCAAATATATAGAGCATGGCCCACTCTGGCCTGCTCCCCTCCTGATGTGTGCCTACAAACGCAAGCAAATGAAATCTGTCTGAACCCTATGAGTAATCTTGAGTGAGTCCTGTCTCTCTACCCTCAACCCAGTCTCATTCAAATTAAAAAGCCTCAGAAAACAAGAAGC
This sequence comes from Lynx canadensis, assembly GCF_007474595.2. Taxonomy (NCBI): domain Eukaryota; kingdom Metazoa; phylum Chordata; class Mammalia; order Carnivora; family Felidae; genus Lynx; species Lynx canadensis. Next base: position 44,988,301 of record NC_044313.2, on the reverse strand, counting down.
AGTCCACCACAGAAAACACCAGAGCTACCAAGCAGCAGCCAGAAGGTATTTACGTCCTCCATATCCAGAGTGTCTAGGCAGGGTACAGGTGTAGTAACAGCTCTAATCCAGCTCACAGATTGGCTTGCAAATGTACTTTGTCACAGCTCTGCACATTTCCCCTGGAATTCAGAGCTATTTCTTTGTGCTCTTGCTGAGTGTTCACGCAGATATTGGCTCTATTACCTGGATTCCCAGTCAGACCCAGGCAGCCATGGCTGCAGTGTTTCTGCCTCAACAGGGAGGCACAGCAGGTTGATGGCCACTTGCATTAATCATACCTATAACCTGATAGCCAGTTATAATCCTTCATATAATCCTTCATTGGAGATGCCCCCAATCCAGCCTGATGTTCTACCTCTGGTTCCCTCTGCCAGAGCCTGCATGGCTGGGGTGGGATGGAAGTGATTTTCTCCCACTCATCAGCTTGACAGAAGTCAATCAGCTTCTCAGGGGAGGTCTAAGTATAGTAGTTTAAGCAAATTGTAGGACAACCTCCAGTGTCTTTTCCAACCCCAAATCCAAGAGAATTACTCTGCCAGGAGTCCCCCTCCACTCTTTAATATTTCCAGATAGGGGCGCCTGGGTGGCGCAGTCGGTTAAGCGTCCGACTTCAGCCAGGTCACGATCTCGCGGTCTGTGAGTTCGAGCCCCGCGTCAGGCTCTGGGCTGATGGCTCAGAGCCTGGAGCCTGTTTCCGATTCTGTGTCTCCTTCTCTCTCTGCCCCTCCCCCGTTCATGCTCTGTCTCTCTCTGTCCCAAAAATAAATAAACGTTGAAAAAAAAAAAAATTTAAAAAAAAAAAAATATTTCCAGATAGTAGGAATTATATCAAACTTGGGAAGCCCACTCTGACCATAGATAAGAGACAATGCACTTATTCCAATGTCCCATCACTTCTACTCTGATCATGTGCAAAATAATGAGGAAATATGAGTAAACAGAAATGAAAACACTGACCACAAAGTTTTATTTAGGAATAACGATGATCAAAAAAGGAAGGGAAAGTGAAGAAGCCCAACACCTGAAATGGATCTATCAAAAATAACTTTAGAGGGGCGCCTGGGTGGCGCAGTCGGTTAAGCGTCCGACTTCAGCCAGGTCACTATCTCGCGGTCCGTGAGTTCGAGCCCCGCGTCGGGCTCTGGGCTGATGGCTCAGAGCCTGGAGCCTGTTTCTGATTCTGTGTCTCCCTCTCTCTCTGCCCCTCCCCCGTTCATGCTCTGTTTCTCTCTGTCCCAAAAATAAATAAATGTTGAAAAAAAATTAAAAAAAAAATAACTTTAGAAAGTTATATACAATTGCATTATCAGGTAACTAAGAACTAAGAACAGTATCATAAACCATAAAACTCAAAGAATTAGAAGCAATAAATAGCATTAGAGCTAAAGAAAAACAGACTGAACTAGACTATCCACTCAAATTGTGAGAGAAGAAAATATTAATAGGAATATTTGATTTCTTGAATAACTATCACATAGGTCAGCTGGAATAGAATACTGAAAGATAGAATTGAAGAAAATGGCTATTGAATAAACATTGAAAATTAAAGTGATTTACTGGTTCTGGGTAAATTATGATACAGAAGTCAGCAGCAAAATATAGAATAATTAGGTCCTTCTCTTAAATGAATGAGCCAATATTATAATATCGAGCCAAATTTTCATTTATGTGCAACAGCAATGAAAGTATTCTTGACGTGAAAAGCTGCATAACAATGAAGAGGTTATCCTCAGTAAAAGCCATAGTAACTAATACTCACTGAGCACAGCCCTATTGGCCCCAATCTGTGCCAGTCATTTCTCTATGACCCATCATGTACTAACCCGTTCTATCCTCACAATCTAGCAGGTAGGTACTATATTATTTGGGGCACACAGGTTAAATAATCTCCCCAGTGGGATACAGCAAGTTACTGGTAGAGCCAGGATTTGAACCCAGTCATCAGATTCAAATCCCAAGGTCTGAACCACTGTCTGATGCTGAATCTGAAGGTGGACAGCATGACATCCAGCACAGTGGTTGTTATGGGTTCGGGTTGACCATCAGACCCGGGAGACACGATGGGCTTTCACCAAACACTAAACTGGAAAGTTTATCGAAGGACGCAGGACAAGAAATTCAGCAGATACTCATCTTCAACTCACTGGAAGAAGGCCCAGCAGGCTGCCCAGACTAGCAAACAATACAGTCAGGATGGCTAAAGGTGATCCCAAGAAACCAAAGGGCAAGATGTCTGCTTATGCCTTCTTTGTGCAGACATGCAGAGAAGAACATAAGAAAAACCCAGAGGTCCCTGTCAATTTTGCAGAATTTTCCAAGAAGTGCTCTGAGAGGTTGAAGACAATGTCTGGGAAAAAGAAGTCTAAATTTGATGAAATGGCAAAGGCAGACAAAGTGTGCTATGATCGGGAAATGAAGGATTATGGACCAGCTATGGAAGGCAAGAAGAAGGACCCTAATGCCCCCAAAAGGCCACCATCTGGATTCTTCCTGTTCTGTTCAGAATTCCGCCCCAAGATCAAATCTACAAACCCTGGTATCTCCATTGGAGATGTGGCAAAGAAGCTGGCGAGATGTGGAATAATTTAAGTGACAGTGAAAAGCAGCCTTACAACAACAAGGCAGCGAAGCTGAAGGATAAGTATGAGAAGGATGTCGCTGACTAGAAGTCTAAAGGAAAGTTTGATGGCGCAAAGGGTCCTGCCAAAGTTGCCCGGAAAAAGGTGGAAGAGGAAGATGGAGATGAGGAGGAAGAGAAGGAGGAGGAGGAATAAAAAAAACTGTTTATCTGTCTCCTTGTGTTGCCCTCGTTAGGTTTAATTACACAATTGGGTCATGGTCATATTGTAGTCTCTTCAAAGTGCTCTAGAAATTGTCAGTGGTTTACATGAAGCAGCCATGGGGGTCTGGAGCACCCTGAAACTGTATCAAAGTTGTACATATTTCCAAACATTTTTAAAATGAAAAGGCTCTCGTGTTCTCCTCACTCTGTGCACTTTGCTGTTGGCTTGACAAGGCATTTAAAGATGTTTCTGGCATTTTTTTTGAATTTATAAGGCAGTGTTAACTCTATAGTTATTGGCTAGAAATCCTGAGTTCTCAACTGTACATATCTATAGTTTGTTTTAAAAAAAAAAAAAAAGGACAGAACCACCAAGACAAGATCTTGATTGATGCTCCTTGCGTGGCTTCAGGCCGTGGGGAAGATGCCTTTTGGAGGGGCTGTAGCTCAGGGCGTGCACTGTGAGGCTGGGACTGTGGACACTGCAGTGAGCATCTGTTTAGCTTCAGGTTGTCTTGTTTCTGTATATAGTGACCTAGCATTCTGCTGGCATTCTTAGCTGTGGAAAAGGGGGGGGGGGGTCAGCTGGCACGAGAAGTGTTTGGATCTTTTTTTAGTTAAGTGGGGTAGTTTTAAACTGTTTTGAAACAAACTGTAGAACCCTTCATTATCAGCAAAGCGAAGAGCCACTGCATCAATGAGAGTTCACGAACCTTCTGTACTAAACACAATTTGCAACGTTCTGTTATTTTTTTTTGTATGTTTAGAATGCTGAAACGTTTTTGAAGTTAAATAAAGAGTATTACATTAAAAAAAAAAAAAAGGCCCAGCAGCTATCTTCACGTCTTATTTACATGACACAAGTACCATTGCCCCAGACAATGGCTAAAAGCTGTGTAGAAGTTACCTTGACACAGAGCCGCAGCCTCAGTTTCTCACCCATCTTTCTACTCACCTAGGCTGAGGCCTGCATGCCAACTCACAGGCACAGTCCCCCACAGCAGCAAAGGCAGCTACAACATTCCACATTTATCCTGTTTGGTTTTTAAGAGAATCATGCTCGGAGAAGACAAGCTCCGAGGTCATTCTCACAGGCAGGCATAGACCCACCCAGGCCAGAGATGATCTCTCTGTTACAGCTAAGTACTTTGTATAAGGGAAATTGGAGTTTTTAGGGGTTTTTTTTTACGTTTATTTGAGACAAAGATAGCATGAAGGGGGGAGGGGCAGAGAGACGTGGAAAAAGAATCCCAAGCAGACTCCACACTTTCAGTGTAGAGCCCAATACAGAGCTTGAACTCAACGAAACCGCAAGATCGTGACCTGAGCCGAAAACCAAGAGTCGACACTTAACTGACTAAGCCACCTAGGGGTCACGGGAATTTGGAGCTTCTTGTAGAATGCATAATTGCTCAGTTCATTGTTCTCACATCATATGAATCCATTTTCGGCTTCAAATGTAAAAACAAATCCCAAAGAGAAGGAACAGGAAGAGTCAGGTGTCTTTTCCAGTTATACAGACCAAATCCTTTCTCTAGGTAGCACTCCTTCTAATGGTACCATGGAGTTTTTTTGTTTTAATTCTGTAACTACCTGGAAAAGCATCAGTACCCAAAAAGGCTGAGGCTCCCTAGTCATTAGGCCAGTGAGAGAGACCAAAGCAGGCTGTGATGGAAACCAGCAGGCCAAGTCCAGGAACTCACCAGGAGACTAGTTCTGATTTGGGGAAGCAAAGCACATACAAAAATTATATATATATATTTTCCACATACTACAAAGGCCTCCCTGAAAACTCAAGAGAAGTGATAAGACATGTTCTTAGAAAGTCAACAAGAGCTAATCAAAGGCTGACAGGCTTCTGAAAGGATCCCTGTGTTTATTTCCAAGGTGGTCTTTGAAGGTGTTTCAGAAGTCAAGGACACTAACAGGAAGAGTCAACACAAAGTTAACTGGAGTTAAAAAGGAACAAACAAAAAGGCCTGTTTTGTCTTCCCAGAGGTAAATGGGAAGGAACAGCATGAGAAGTGCTTAGGTCAGAACCCATTGCTACTGACCTGTTAGCTTCTGGGGCCAGGGCCACCCCTCTCCAAGGGACAATCCAAGATCAAGTATCAGTATATGGACTTTCAGCCTAGATATGGAGAAGTTCAAGGATGGCTGAATAGGTAAATCCATAGCATGCACCCACTCACAACCCTCTTGGGTCAAGCAAAGATACATGTTACTATATCATTCTTTATAGCTGACATCAGCAAACTGGCCCATGGGCCAGACCCAGCCATTACCTGTTTTAGTAAAGTTTTACTGGAAATACAGCCAAGGCTGACCTCATGAGCATGCAACCTGCAGTCACTGAGGAACCACACTTAGGGCCCCATATTTAGTTTAATGGGCCACTATAGACTTTTTTAAATTCTTCAACACAGAGCCACAAGTCTTGATAGTGTACCGGGCCCTACATACAATGTAGTGGGTCCTGAACATGGCTATGTTTATGAATAGTCTATAGCTGCTTTTGTACCAAAAAGGCAGAGTTGAATAGTTCCAACAACCAAAGACATTATCTGGCCCTTGGCAGACAAAGTTTGCTGCTATTGCTTTATAGGATACTACATTGTGCACACCCTATATAGAATAGAAAGGAGCACTGTTGTGCTGTAACAGTAACTGCAGGCTTGGATTAACACGACCTAGAGATAAGCCGGGCTCTGCCTTTGGTAGGCTCATTGGCCCTACTTTACCTCATTTCTAGCCCTCAACTTCCTCACTGTTATGTAAAAGTTGTATCCTGTATTACCAACATTTTAATCGCAAATGTTCTTTGTGTAAGAGATCTTATACCTCTATATAAGGAAAAATGATGATATAATAAAAACTTAGGAACTTGTAACGAAGTGTGGAAAGTAAGAAAACCCAGCTGGTTGCTAGTCATTTGACACATCTTTGGAAAGCCTGTAGACTCACTGTGTCTTGGAACATCCTTCAGGAAGAAGGAGGATTAATTTATTGGCTGACTCCTTGCCATCTTCTGTTGAATGTTCTTACTGGTTAAAGCTACCCCCAAGGGTGATTAACTTTCTCCCAAGTTGTATCACTCCACCCTCTGAGCAGCCAGCTGTGTATCAAGTCAAGCTGAACCTGACACTGGAGCTGCCATAGCAACAATGGGAGAATGCTGAAGGTCTGCTTCTACCTCTAGGGCCTGAGCCCAGCTGGGACCTCAGGAAACAAGAAGCCAGAAGATAATTCACAATATTAATTCTTCTTATCCATGAAAACATTTTCCATTTATTTGCATCTCCTTTTATTATTTTTATTTGAATCTCCTTTAGTTTTATTATTTTTGTAGGATTTCTTTTTAATCTCTTTTTATAGTTTTCAGCATACTTTGTAGTTTTTATTCTTTTAACATTCATCTTTGAGAAACACAGAGTGTGGGTGGTAGAGGGGCAGAGAGAGATGGAGACACAGAATCTGAAGCATGCTCCAGGCTCTGAGCCATCAGCACAGAGCCCAATGTGGGGCTCAAGCTTAAAATGTGAGACCATGACCTGAGCTGAATTCAGACATTTAACTGAGCTACACAGATGCCCCCAATGTAGTTTTTGGTACAGAAGTCTTTTACCTCTTTGGTTAGGTTTATTGCTATTTTAATTTTTGATGCTATTATAAATGGAACTGTTCATTTCCTTTTGGGGTGGTTCATTATTAGTGTATAGAAACACAACTGATTTTTCAGTGTAGTGCACCACACTAACAGAATGAAGGCTAAAAAACACATGATCTCAGTACACAAAAAAACACTTGACAAAATTCAACACCCTATCACGATAAATAATGCTCAAAAAACTAGGTGTGAAAGTAATATACCACAACATATTTTTTAAAAAAGCTATGTATGACAAGCCCACAAGCTAACATCATACTCAATCATGAAAAATTCAAAGTTTTTCCCTTATGACTGGGTACAAGGCAAGAAAGCTCACTCCTGTCACTTCTATTCAAAATAGTACTGGAAATCCTAGCCAAAGCAATTAGGCAAGAAAAATGAATCCAGATCAGTAAAGAAAATGAACTATTAGCAGATGATATAATCCTATAGAGAGAAACCCTAATTGACTCTTTGTTATTTATTTTGAGAGCACATGCAAGTTGGGGAAGAACAGGGAGGGAGGGAGAGCATTCCAAGCTCTGACAACATGCAGCCACATGCAGGGCTCGACCCCACAAACCACGAGATCATGACCTGACCTAAAACCAAGAATCGGATACTTTCAACCCAGTGAGCCACCCAGGTGCTCTGCTAATTAACTTTTAATCATGAAAAGGTAACCTCTCAAATTTTGACAGCTGGAACTTCAAAGACCCACTGTATATTCTATCTTTTAAATTAAAGAAAAAGTTTTGTAGTTCCTTTTAGTGACATCTTAATACTCTTTCCTCTGCTTAAACTCTTAAATGCTTCTTACAGTCCTAGGGGAAGAACAGGGACATATGAATACAAACTGTCTGCAATTAGATCTGCTTATCAACAAGGGGTTTGAGAACCAAGTGACCAGAGTATTTCAGGAAGACACACAACATGCTTTCCCAAGATGGATGCCCCAGAGCATTCCCTCCCCACACCCTCACCACACCTGTACCCTATGTACACAATGCCTAGAAGCCAGACAAATAGAAGTTGGATTTGTGGCAAATTGAGAATAACCAAAGTATACTGGGGCTTCTGGAAGTAGAAACTGGGTGCATGTAGAAATGCTGGAGGAAAAAGTAGGCTTTTCCAAAAGTATGCTTTTGGTAACATGCTGCATTACCACCATATAACAAAGTTCTAAAATGGCTTTGGTATGTGATTCAAAAAGCTCAGTTTGTTAAAAGGGTGGATCCCTAGGTATTCCACCCAAGACAGCTGGCCCATTTCATTGGAAACTTAAGCTCAAGGAGTCTTAAATTTTGACTATTGTTCACAAACAAAATTTGTATTCTAGCAGGGTGAGGTTTCATCTGAACTGTTAATTCTACCTGAAACCCATCAACATTTCCCTCCCCCATGATATTTACATCTTGGGAATGAAACAATGTAAGGCAGGAAGTCAGCAAACTTTTTCTGTAAAGGACCAGATAGTATTATCTTAGGCTTTGTAGGCTATAAGGTGTCTGTTGGAATTACTCAATTCTGTCCGGGTAGCATGAAAACAGCTATAGCCAATATGTAGATGAATGAGGTTGGCTATAGTCCAATAAAACTAAATTTTACTTTAAAAACCAAGTAGCTACCAGGATTTGGACCATGGGGCATAGTTTGCAGACCCTCACTATAAGTAAGTGAGAAACCTCAATCTTAGCACTGCCTTCTTGGAAGGCCTAACTATCCTAGCCTTAATTGCAAATGTGGCAAAATTTCTCATCCAAAAGCTGTACTGCCCCACTTGGTCCTGAGTCCCCTCTTCTTTTCCTATATAAGTTCTTTGTGCTATCAATCTGAACTCATCAAGCAGAAGTGTGCTATCCCCAGGCTAATAGCTGCCCCATTTCTGACAGTGGGTAGTCAAGCCTGCTCTGGTCTAGCAGCCAGCTCTCCCATTTCCAGCAATGACTGATAACAGGAGGGAGCCTTTGCACAAAGAGAGCTGGCTCAGCAAGCTCGGGAGAAAATGATTTTCTCTTTCAGTAGGAAATAAAAGAAAAGGTTAAAAATGCCAATGTTGTGTTTGCACTATAATTATTCTATTAATCCTGACCTTGAAAACTGAAAATCAACTACCATATAATCATAGCATAATTGTCTGGTAATATCTGTCCTCGAAACTACAACACTGGAATCCATTCTCAGAGCTGGAATTCACACAGTAATTAATCTTAAACTCTTGGAAGAACTCAGACACAGCAAAATATACGTTCCTTAGTCAACTCTTGATGAAGATACTGTACATTAAAGTGTCTGATGTATTTGGGCCACAGAAGGTTTACAGTGAAGGAAAGTAAATATGTACTTTTAGATGTGTTTATAACGGGCAACATTTCCTGACAGCTATAAATCTGGTAAGGCAGAACTTAGATAAAAGCCCTGTTTTGTCTCTTGTGGGCACCAAATTAATCAATCTAATAAGTATAAAGGAGCCAATCAGATAATTAGTCATCTGTAACAATACTGGAAGGCTTTATGGAGACCACAAACAGTACCAGTTAACCCATGACATGACTTACATACAATTGACTTGAAGAGAAGAGCCAATGAGTGGTATGTTATTCAGGAGCTCAGTCAGTTAAAAAGACAGACTTTAAAAGGTATGAGGGGTGGGGAAGGAGGAGTAAAATGAAGGTATAGAGGAAAGAGATATGCTCAGCCAGGAAACTGGTACAGCAGTTGTAATCATGGTCTCACAGCTAGTCTAGCCAAACCTATTTCCTAGTTTCCTTCCAACTTTTATTCCAAGTCACAGATCCCTACAAACCTTTAAGTCATGAAATATTAGGACATTACCTTAAACATGGTCTCTGGGGAAGAGGAATGTTACATTTCTGAGCCTGCTTTGTTCTACTTTTCCCTGACACCCAGGAAGAGGGACAGTCTGTTCAGAGACTCCTCAGGCAACTAAAAAGCCAAGAATCCAAACTCCACTAATGCTCACGTTCTGTTTACTAAGTGCTCTGCCTCTCTGGCCAAACTGAACTCCACCTGGAGGACTGAAGAGAAATGAATGCTGCACACTGTGTCCCAGCATTCTGCCCGTCTGAGGAGAGCAGCCAGGAAGACCTTCCACCAGCCTCACAAACTCTTCATGAAGGCATTTCATTAATACTTCCTGACCTCCCCTCTGGGGTTTTACACTCAGATATCTCCCTGGCAGCCAGTTCTGGAACATCTGAGGGGGCTCTGTTGCTGGGCCCCTGTGAATGGGCAGACCAGGGGATTTGTAGCCATACATTTAAATAGCTTATTTATCTGTGCATGTTCCCCATTAATTACTCCTGCCTTCAATTGGATTTGTGCTTAATTTTCTCCTTACACAGATAATACAGATAAAAGCTGATGGGCTATACTGGCCCTGGGCTGGACAACTGCAAAGCCTTGATGCATTGATGCTGATACGTGCAGAGGAAAGGGATGTCACGGATCACAGTAGGTGGGCTTCTGTGTTCCAGAGCAGGAAGCCCGGTCTACCATTCATGCATGTTTCTTTCCACTTCTGATTTTTTCAGTGACAGCCAGTAAGACCTACTGACCGAAAGATAACCCTCCAGAATCTTGCTTAATGATTTGTCATGAGGGACACAGGGTAACTGTTTTCTGTTACTTTCTCTTTAGGTTCCCTGACCCTTAACAAATGGTTGAAGACACTATCAGAGCAGTTCACCAACCCTGGAATTTTGCTGCCTGCATGCACTGTAAGCACTTACAAGAGTTAGCAAGTATTTTCCATTGAGAGGACTTACATAAAACAGGAGTTTGTATTTAGCAGGAAACCTTTTTCTCCTTCATGTCATGTCCTGGTTCTACAAAGTTTTAGAGTTTCTATTCTAGCTGTTCAGTGTTTGGCCAGCCAGCCCATATCTGCCTGCCTTGCTCACCAAATCTATTCACCCGACAGGTGCAGACCAACTCCCCCAAGAGAACATTTTGGCTAGGACATCGTCAGTGTTCTAATCACCAGTGGCAATGCCAGGCTACCAAGGAGTGCAAACCATCATCAGGGGAGAGTCCACATAATGGCTCTGCACATTCAGCTTGGACTTACAAGCTGCTGTAGGTAGCTTTTATGAATACTGAGGGACAATGCTGAAATTAACAGTAAGCTTTGGCCTGATATCATGGTCACATTGCATTAAAGACAGCTCTGGCTTGCCATTCAGCCTGAGCTGCAAACACCTCCTTTTTGCCACTCACAGATCTGATGCTGTTGACTGATTTTGCTTGCACAGAGAATTCAAGGATGACACAGCTGTCTACATAGCAGTGTCCTAGTGAACTTTGAAGTTCAGTGTGAAAGAAGGGAGATCTCTCCCACTGGCATCACCTTGGAATAAACTGGTTCTTCATTCAATGTTATCAGTGCTAAAGAAGGCAGTGCCTCCAACAGATCATGTTCCTATCCTCCCCTCATCCTTTTGACAAACTTACCCCTTTTCCTGTGTTCTTTGCCTTAGTAAAGGGTACCACTATCCCCTCAGTTGTCCAAACTAGAAACCGGGGGGCTGTTGCTAGCACTTTTCTCTTTTCCTAATCCCACCACCTATACAGTAACCAAGTTCCACCGATTCAATCTCCACAATGTCACTGAACAGATTACTCCTTATTCTAATCACAGACACCTAAGATATTTGGGCTAGACTACTAACATATCCTCAGCTAGGGGCTCCTGCTCCCTAGTCCCTCCCCATTCCCATTCAGCTCAGTCCACCCTCTATACATCATTAATTTTTATCCTAAAACAAAAACCTGCCCATAGCACTCCTATTTAAAACTTCTGATGCCTCCCATAAACTAATAGGATAAAATTCAGACTCTCTACACCGTTTTTGCTTTTAAGGTTTACGGCCTTCAAACCGGCCACACATTTTTTCAACTTCACTTCCTCCTGTTACCTCCACACCCTCGTGCTATGTGAGCCCAACCACACCTTCCCAACCAAGCCAAACCCTTTCACATAACCCTCTTCCTTCCTCAAGACCCATTTCTCCTGCCTTCTCAGTGGGGAAAATTCATACCCACTCTCCAAATTTTCTCAAAGATGTTATTGTCTTCTGGAAGACGTTCTCAGATACCCTTTACCTATCATGATATAATGACTTTTACTGTGTTGGTAATCAGTATTTCACATGCCTATTATCTAAGGTCACAGTGGGTTTCTTAGTCTCTGAACTTCTAGCCCTCAAAGTATATTCTGTACACACGGATAGTTAAGGAAAGAAGAACAAGAGACCATTAGTGTGTTGCTTAGAAAAAACATACAGAAAGCACAAGTTCTATCTTTTATATGGGTAGACATCCCGTAATACTAAAGAGTCCAAGCTTTAGGGGGAAATGGATGTTGTGGAGATATAACCTCTCTTTGGAAAGCAAGTGGAATCTCCACCAATTTGGCCAACTTCCCTGTATGTATTCAAGCCAGGTATTTTACTAGAAAATCACACTTGCAGGGGCCCCTGGGTGGCTCCGATGGTTAAGGGTCTGACCTCAGCTAAGGTCGTGATCTTGAGTTTGAGCCCTGCATTGGGCTCTGTGCTGACTGTTCAGAGCCCGGAGCCTGCTTTGGATTCTGTGTCTCCCTCTCTCTCTGTTCCTCTCCTGCTCATGCTCTGTGTCTCTCTCTCAAAAATAAATGTTAAGTTAAAAAAAAAAAAAAGAAAAAAAAAAATCACACTTGCCCCTCAAATCCAAGGCTCTCAGCCAACTCCAAGCCCAGATGGATCAAAGGTCACTGGCATGATACTACCATCCCTGACATGCCCAGATGCACTCCTGTTGTGCATCTGAGTCAAAGACAGGCTGCTGGAAGATCATCACAGCAATATAAATATGGTTCCAAAACTTCAGATCAGGCAGAGCTGGACAGAAGAGGTAAGGGAGTACACATAATCTGTGGGAGACAGGAAACAAGATTTTAAGAAAGTCAAAACACATTGTTTTTCCTTTCAGTATTTATCCACAAAGGAAAAACTAAAAGGTTAATATACAGGTTGGGATTCACCCTTTTGCTGAAGAATGACAATTTTAACACCTGTAGTTGAAGTGCTAATCTGCCAAATGCTAAGTATCTTAACTCTTATTTTCAGGCTTCATGCGCGCACATGTGCTCACACAGGTTACTTCCCACCAGCAGGCTAAAAGCATCAGAACATACCTAGGAATTGGACTAAAGACAAACAGGGAATCCAGTAGGGCAGAATGCATCAAACATGAGTCCTTTAAAAGGCCAAGTCTTCTCCCCACTGGTGTCCAAATGGACACCAGCCCAAGCATGCACCTTGCCCCAAATGACCAGAGGACCTCCAGTTAGACCTTATTTCAACATCCATTTTCATTGTAGAACTAGATCTTTACGGTTCCACACAGCATGGTCCAGAGTATGAAACTAGAGGATTGGAAAAACACATGCTTTTTATTTCTAGGCATGCTTGGTTCTGTCAACGACTTCAATGCAACAGCCCAAGGTGTGGTTGCGCTCACAACATCCTTAATGTGTGTCAGCTTCTGCATATGAGAAATAGAAAATAAGCCCCACAGCATTGTCATTTCATCTCAAGTGGCAAAAGTAGGGAGCTAACAAGTAACAGTAAGTGTGTAATAAATTCCAGTGATAGGCTAATTCTGTAACCATCTTCATTAGAAATCTGTACTCTTCTGAAGTGAAGAGAAAGCCCTGGTATTTGGCTGAGCCAATGACATTTAAAAGCTCCCATGAATCCTCCTCCTCCTCCTCCCATATGTAACTGTCACAGGCTACACAGGCCACACGGCAGGTTAGAAGGCAAAAAGTATTTGATTTTCATCCCTCCTTAGGTTGAGATAAAAGGTGAAGAATGACCAGGATAAATAAGGTCATTCCCCTTGTAGGTCTTGCTTATTTAGATCTCATTTTGAATGCACAGAAACTAATCTCTGCTAGTTGAGATTTTTCCCCCCTCACACAACGTGAAATACAGCAGTAAATTGATGATGTTGGTATTTGTAAGTACCTGTAGTCAACAGAGGCAACAGGTTACATAGAGGGAAGAGAATAAATAAAAAGTTTCTTTCCAGAAGGAAGTAACCCATTGATACTACATCAGTTGCTGCTAGGCCAACCCTAAATTCATTTTTGTATAGTGAATAGTTCTCTTTTATTGCATTAATAGTTGAGCAACAACGAGTACTGGCAACTTCCCAAAATTAAATTCTAGAGTCATCAGCTACGTCTAATGATACAAGCATCTCTTGGAGCAAAGAGGACTTGGCAGATAAGGATATATGCCCAGATACTTTAAAAAGAGTTAAGAAATAACTTATCAAGAAAGAGAAAGTAAAGCCTTCTCTTATAATGACAATTTGGACACATAGAACTTTTTCTTCCTCATTGCACCTCCTGCCCCATTCTCATTGAAAGACCAAAGTTCATAAAATTAGAGGAAAATTTGTAATCAGTAGTGGAAACAGAGGAAGTAAGGATACTCTCAAGTTAGGAACTTCTATAATGCCTCCTATAGAACTGTCTGGGTTGAAGAAAAGTTGATGGCTCATTCCTTTTCTCACCAACTACTCACAAAGTTACCATAAGAGACATAAGCAGGAGATGTGTGGGAAGGAAGTGGTGCTGAGCCTTGGGACAGTTGATTGACAAAACAGTTTACACCAGCACTGCTGGGAAAGGAAGAAAGATCTGGCAAAATCTTGACCAGTCAGCCCAGCACACTCACAGTACCAAATACAGTATGGGGACTACATGGTCCTCCAAGAGATGGTCATACCTAAACCCCATCCCAAGACCAACTACAAAACTCAATTCATGGGTCTCTTAGCAAAATGAAAATGTAGGGCTCCTTGTTCAAAAGGCATCAGAGGCACCTGGGTGGCTCAGTTGGTTAAGTGTCTGACCTCGGCTCAGGTCATGATCTCACAGTTGGTGAGTTTGAGCCCCGTGTTGAGCTCTGTGTGACAGCTCAAAGCCTGGAGCCTGCGGGGGGGGGGGGGGGGGGGTGGGTGTGTGTGTGTGTGTGTGTGTGTGTGTGTGTGTGTGTGTGTCTCTCCCTCCTTCCCCCTACCCTGCTCGCGCACATGCACTCTCAAAAATCAACATTAAAAAAAAAGTGCATTATAAAATTTAAGGTAACAGCAGAATCTTACACAAAGCATAGAACCCTTTTAAACATGGGCCCCTGTGTGACTGCACAGGTGGCATGCCCGTGAGAAGAGCCACACCTATTTACCTGAGTAACTACTCAAAATTTTTCTTGGTCATTCATCACCCTAGTATTAATCTGGGCACCCTCCTCCACTCTAATCCACCCTACCTCTCCACTACATCCTCTGGAACACATGGCCTTTGGCCAGAAAATTCCCCCATTGCTCTCTGAACTCGTCCCCTTCCCTCTTCCTCTCTAACCTGGCTATCCCTGACACTACTGTCTACCCTAAGCCTTCCCAAGCAGTTGCTGAGGCCTTTTCAATTTACCTCTCAGTGAGAGGATGGTAGGAATCCTCCTTACCCCCTTCACTGTGCTTCCTAACAGTCCTCCCCCATCTTACTCAGAGACACTCCTTGTCACCCATCCACCTTTCACAAATTTATCATCTACTGGCCACCAAGTCAACCCTGCACTCATTCTAGACTCCCAAAAGCAGCATCTGCTCTTCCACCTCTGGCATCCTCTTGGCCAATCTAACATCACAGTGGATAACCTAGCCCCAAACCTAGCTTGCTGATCAGCAACCTGACCTCCATACCATCCCCCACTCCATTCCAGCACTGCCCCCCATACTGTAGGCATTCCTTAAATGAAACTGAACCACCACAGAATCTTTTTCAGTTCTTTCAGGTCCTTCTCTCTTCTAATCAGTTTACTTTAGCACCCCCAATAAGACTATTATTTATCCTCATCGAGACCTCCAATGCATTGACTTCCTCCATTATTGCATTATCCATTACTCCCCTGCTGTCTTTACTTTTAGCTTAGTCTAATTTAGATTCCATTGTTCATCATTATAATTGCTCCCTTGCAGAGTCATCATCTCCTTTACTGCTTTTCCTGCTGTATATTCATGTGGGAAAACCCCAACTAGCTGCCTGCTAAGGGCCAAATGGAGTCAAAAAAAAAAAAAAAAAAAAAAGGATCCTGGAGTCAAAGGCCAAAATAAAATGATAGCCACACCTTATTGATCCTAGTACCTTTTTTTTATTTCAAAGCTAAAGAACAAAATTCTAGCACCCAACAAGATAAGGCACACTAAGACAAAGGAACAAGAATCAGATTAGGTGATAAACGTCTTCCCTAAAATCCTACATCAATTAATTCTATGGGATTTTTCATAGTAAAGATTGTGGCTTCAGAATTCTGGTCCTTGTAAACTCTCATACACGTCCAAGGACAACAGAAGCAAGCTCTTCCAAGTAGGCTCACCACGTATATCATCCCCCAAATAAACACACCCCACATTGTGAAAAGAGGAATCAAAGCCAGAAAATCAAGTGAGGAGGTCCCCTCAATAAGAACGATAAAATGAGCAAAATAAGTTGTCCAGATAATTGTTAATATGGTTATAAAACTTACTGTAAATATTAAAAATAAGTCCTCTTGTGAGGATTGAATGTAAATTGTTCTGACCAGTGTCTGACATATAGTGGACTATGATCATTACAAAGAAATTTATTTGTAAACTAATCTCAATCTCCAGTCCCAATCTCTATGAGACAAATTCAAGTAAATTTATGGGAAAGGAAAGGATGAAGCAGAAAATGTAAAGAGAAAGGAAATAAAAATCACATTAAGTTTTCCTCCTCTCCCAGATTAAGTCAGAAAACACTGTTCTACGAAGCTAATAATTAGATGTGTGCACGCATGTGTAGCTGTTGTTTCATCTAATGCTGTGATCTTCATTCTACAAGTGTACACCCTATTTACTCAGCAAAGTGTTGTTTTGTAAATCCACAGGGCCACCATGGAGTGATGCAACTCAGTGGCCCTATACACAGCCCAAATATTCACAGAGTGTGAGTCTTCCTTTGTGGCCCCACAGAAGATATGGCTAAAAAGAGAGCAGACCCCGCTAAAGCTGGGAAGTGGCCTCCTACGGCCTTGGACCCCAAGGCCTCTTGCAAAGAAGCTGGTCTACCTCAACCCACACAGCTAGAGAACAAGCCATTCCAGGATGGAGCCAAAGCCTTGTCACCAGTCCTAAGAGGACTTGAAGATTCCCAGTCTCCGAGCCCAAGACTTCCTGTGGCAGAGTAGCAGTAGTCTACGCTCTTTGCCTTCTGTTATCCTGACTACCCTCACCCCTCCTGAAGAGGTCTTTCAGCACAAGAACATTAAAACAATGCTACACACAAGGCATCTTTAACAGCAATGACAGTTATTTGAATTGAGAGTGGAAATTGCCAGAACCAAGCAGCAGAAGGGAGACAGAATCATGAGACCGTAATTAGATGACACAAGATATCAAAAGAACAAAAAGGAACTGGAACCAAGAGGATACCGATTATCTTAGGGCCAATTGCTTAAATTTCCATAATTTCACTCATTTTGTGTATATAATCATACTCACCTTGAGGGTACATTTATAATCTCCATGTAAGCTGGGAGACCCTCATCCCAGACCCATTTGCTATGATTCCCCAACGTGACATTTGGTCTCATTTACTCAAGTGTGTGTTTGCCAAGTATCCAGAACAGTTATTCTAACAAAACCTGCCTGAGGGGAGGGGATGTGGTTCTCGAAAATGCTATGCCCTCACATAACATTATCAAAGGAGATTCTATTTTTTCTGAATTCACAGTATTATTACTGGGGCTTAAGAGCTGTTTGGCAGGGAACAAGATATACCCCCATGAACGTGAATGGCAGTACAGCCATGGCAGCCGGATACATGGAACCCATATACACCTGCTCACACTCTATCTATAGCCCAGGATTATTAACACCCCGCTCACAGCCTTCCACTTTCCATTTACTTTGCCAATGCTGCTATTACATACAACTGACTTTCCCAAATTGGATAGTAATGATTTACCCTGAAATCGAAGGGTGCTTACAAAGCCTGATAGTCAGTAGTTACAAAATAGAAAACACTCCCTTCTCCCCACCTCGGTGAGGCCAGGCTGAAGATTCATGGGAGGAGGTCTCTGTGAGCTGTTGACAATGAAGGCAGAGGTGGGTAGAGGAAGAGGGGCTGGCTGCTCATCTGCTTCAAACATCTCAGTTGCCTACTGACAGCGTGGGGATCGATTGCAGGGTGAGAGCTCTTCCTGCATAGCTGAACTAACAGAATTCATTCATATTCTCTCATAAAAAGCAAGAGGCACTTCTGTCAGCAGCAGAAAAGCACAAGGATCAGATTGCCTGGGCTCTGTCCCCAACCACTCAGGTCCACCTCCAGCCCCGAAGAGCTCTTCACACCCTGTCCCTGCAAGTGCATGTGGATTACCCGGCCTGGGGCTCACCTCCCCAAAGGAGCTGTCCCTGACACCAATTGTTAGTTTTCTCCATATCCTGCCACCCTCCTGTAGGGAATCAATGTACTGGTCAACTTAGAGAGTTGACTGCTATTGCATAAGTACTGGGTCTCAAGTGAAATATTTTTCAAGCAAAGGCACACTGGTATACAATTACAGTAATACTCAGAACTTATACAGCAACTTCATTTATAAAGCTTTGCCCTATAGACGGTCCACATTTTACCCTTATATCCTCTTACAACCTATGAGGTGAAGGGGTGGACACAAAACACTATGCTGACTTGTCTGCAACATCTTTAAAGCTACCATCTGGATTAAAACATGCTTCAACATAGTTTTTTTTTTTTATTGTTTATTATAAGAGAGTAAGAGCAGGAGTGTGAGCGCACACATAGGGGAGGGACAGAGAGAGAAAGGGAGGTAGAGAATCCCAAGCTCCTTGCTGTCAGCACAGAGCCTGACAGGGGGCTTGAACCCATGAACTGTGAGATCATGACCTGAGCCAAAAATCAAGAGTCAGATGCTTAACCAACTGAGCCACCCAGGTGATCCTCGACATAAAGTCAAAGATATTTCAGTTTTAATGTTATGTGAACAGAGATCCCCCCACCCCATAGCTGAGCATTACCACATAGGCAATAACCTACAGCCTTCCTCCCACCCTCAAAGCCCCCACACACACGGGAATCTGAGAAAGGGAGAGACGGGAAGGGCAGGATTCAGAAAATGATTTCTGTATACATTTCGCACTAAAACCTAGGAGGAATTTTATATTTTGAGCTTTATCATAATGCTTCATCCAAGTAAAGCGTACAGTATTTCATTTCAGACCTAAACAAGAAATAAGCAAAGTTGTTTGTCCTTGTTCATCCAGTTGGCAATGACAATGCTATGCTTGAACACAGTGCCTTCGAGTGAATATCCTGAGTTATCACTCTGAGGAGTGGAGGTTGCTGGCTGGAGAAAGTGTTCCTCAACCATTTAAGGGGTACAAAGGGAAGAGCATGTATGGAGTTACCAGGTACTGCACCAGTCCCTTCAGATAGTTATCTCAATAGTTCAAGGCAGGCACCATTGCCATTCAGAGAAAGAAACCTGGCCAAGGCCAAATACCAGAAAATAGGTCAAACTTAAGGCCTATGTGATGGTCAGTCTCACTCCTCAACTTGGAAAACCATAATTCCAACTCCCAATCTCTCCCTGGTTTCTATTCTGCCCCACCCTTTCACTAATAACCTTCTCTGGGCACAATTGCTTCCACTTCCTTGGGCAACAGAAACATTTCTGGGAACGCTGACAGAACCTCCCCGAAGCAGGTGGTGAGAACAGTACACCCAGTCTCAGGAGTTCAGACGATGATTGGGGGGGACAGGAAAGGGAAGGGGGTGGTACATGCTCATTACAGTATGGGCTCTGCCCCTTTTGGCTCTGTCATTGTGGACTTTCCACCAAGACACAAGGACCAAGACAGGGTAAAAAAGAGCAGGAAGACAGGACTAGAAGGGGCAATAAACTCAAAAGGCATGTGTACTGTTAAGAGGGAGCATGGAAAGGGTCTAAAAGCAGGAGTTTAAGGTTGACCAAGTTCCAGATCAGCCAGATACTTAATTTCTCAGCTTTAGTTTCTATAGTTGCAGAAAAGGGATGATTATCAGTGCTATGGTGATAATTAAATGAGATAAAGCCTAAAACCTATTTAACCCAGTGGCTGATTCATAACATCCAGTAAATGTTAAATATTCTTACAGGTTTTTCAGCATGAAAAATGACAGACTATCCAGAAGAAAAGGGACCAGGCAAATGTAGGACCATATCAACAAATAGGTATGACTAACCTTACAATTGGCAAGCAAAGCCACATAGGGGAGAAAAGCTTCTTTTTTTCAAAAAGAAGCAAATATAGTAGGAAAAAAGAATAGAGGAGGTTTCCTTCAATCTGAACGAAGTTTCACAGAGACCACTGTACTCACTGGCATCAGTGGCTGAGAACAAGTTTGGGATCAGGGCACATCCTCTTCTATCCTAAACCACAGATGTGAAACTGACCAACGAACAATTTTCAACAGATGTACAAACTCCCCAGAGCTGTACTTAATGCTCTTAACAGAATTGTAGCCAACAGTTGCTGAGAACTCATCCATGCCAGGTGAGACTCTATGCACTAATACATATTGTCACTACACTAAGCACATACTATCCCTTACCACACACCTATTATTATCATTGTATCCTAATTGGGGAAATCAGATACAGGGAAGGAGGAATTTACCCCAAGTCACAAAGCTGTTAAATTGTAAACATGGTTGCAATTTCAAAGAGACCAACTCAAAAGCCCAAGCCCTTAATGGTGGTGCTGACTTTAACCCATAACTAAGCATGATTTCTGAGACTTGAGGGATATAAATATCTTACAGTAGAATTCCAAAAATCTGAATTGCTGCAGCCATTTAAGATACCCCAAGGGACATAGAAAGCAATAGGAAATTCTGGTTTAAGAATGAAGATTAGCAACACAGTTGACTCTTCTCCTTGAAGGAGAAAAACTAGAATTGTTAATCAAGAATTAACACCTGAATTTTGGAGCGATCAGAAGCTGACCTACCCTAGTTTATTCTGATGCTCCACCAACCGACTCTCAGTAAATGATAAGTCCATCATTTGAATTTGATCCAACCAAAACCTTGAAACCATCCTTGACTCCCCCCTCCTCCTACATGCCACATCTAATCCATCATCAAGTCGTATCAGCTCTACCTTCAAGCTATATTCAGAACTCAACCACTTACCACCACCATTGTTGCCACTATGATCCAAGCCAACATCAGTTCATAGCTGCTTAAGTGTAATTCCCGCTTCTGCCTATGCCCCCTACACTCTATTCTCCCCAGATCAGCCAGCATGAGCCTTCAAAGCATGTCTGTTTAAAAGGCATATCTCTGCTTAAAGTCCCCAGATAGTGTCCTATCTCAATCAGAAGAACCAAATTCGTACAGTGGTCTAAAAGACTCTACATGACATGAGCCATAATCTTACACCCTCTCATGCTAGGTTCCCTCCAACTTAGCCACACAAGCCTCCCTTCTCTTGCTGAAATAGGCCAGGTGGCTTCAGAAGGGGGACCTTTGTAAGTAGCATGAGGCCTTCTTCTAAAACAGACCATGGTCCACTTCTGTGTATCCTTTGTGGGGGGGGGGGGGGTCTGCTCAAATATCTTGTCAGGTCTTCTCTGACTACCCTTTTTAAATTAGCACACTGCCAAACTCAGATGTGCCCATATTACCTATCATTATCTACATATCTTACTTGTTTTTACTTGTACATTTTATTGCCTATGTTCCCCTGCTTCACCATCAGCTCTCACGAGGGCAAGAATTTAGGTCTGCTGTATCTCAAGTGCTTAGAACAGTGCCTGCAACATAGGAGGTATCTAGTAAGTATTTTCTAAATGATGAATGAATAAAGAGAATGAAAGCAGATAATATGGTTTATTCCTCTTGGCTTCGCCAACAATCCCTGCCACATAGTAGACACTAAATAAATGTGGGGTTTGGAGAGGTTAAATGAGTATCTTTATTAGACATAGTTCTCCAGAAAAACTGAACCAATAGATGAGATGTGCATATGTATAAAAAGATTGATTATGGAAGCTGGCTAGTTCAAAATCTTTAGGGTGGGCCATCAGGCTGAGGGAAGAGTCAATATTGCAAGGAAAGTCTGAAGGCTGTCTGCTGCAGAATTCCCTCTGGCTCAGAGAAAGTCTTTTGTTCTATTCAAGCCTTCAATTGATTGGATGAGACCCACCCACATGACAGAGAGCGTTTTGCTTTATTCAATCTAAATGTTAGTTTCATCCAAAACACTGATCAAAAGA
Source organism: Lynx canadensis (assembly GCF_007474595.2). NCBI lineage: Eukaryota > Metazoa > Chordata > Mammalia > Carnivora > Felidae > Lynx > Lynx canadensis. Next base: position 44,966,453 of record NC_044313.2, on the reverse strand, counting down.
AACACTCAGAATACCCTGTGACCACTTATCTGGGGATTATGGCCCAGCCAAGTTGACATATAAACCAAAATAGCATCCTATAAGATGAATCAATAGGATGTATCAGATCGTAACAAGAATCGACTGCTTTGTAAGTAAAATGTAGTGTCTGTTCTGTCATTAAGCATTTAATAGAAACCTGTAAGTGCTACACAGTGTGCTAAGCACTGCAGGGGACAAGTCCAAGTCGTCCTCTTCAAGGAACTCATAACAACTTCATACACATCTATCATCCTGCATGTGTTATACCTGCTTCATGTCCACCTAATCAGGTATGGTCCCAAGAGATTGTACATCTCATCAGCCAGGCCGTTTCTCAACGAACTAAGCATATACTTATCAGTAAGGGGTTTGGCACCTATAGAGAATAACTGAGCAAATGTTAAGAGCCATACTTTACAAAAAGGTGAAAAGCAGCCTCTCTCAGGGTATGTGCCTAGTGACTCTCCATTCCCTAGAAATCGTCCCTGGCTACAAAGCTGGACCTCAGCAGCCATGTCTGTACTGCTGGCACTGGGCCCCTGGCCCCCCGATTTCCTCCTGCCCCCTGATTTCAACTCTGGGGAAACCTACCTATTAGTTTGTAAGCTCCATGAGAACAGATTTGTCTGGATCATTCACCTAGCCTGACAAATTAGTTATAACTCTATTATTACAATTATTAATACAGAAAAGGGAAGTCCTTTCATGAGGCTGTCCTGAGTACTACCATCGTGTCTCTGACTCAGGTGGGAGTTCACTTTACACACTTATCTCTTCATAGCAATGCAAAAAGGACTTTTTCACTTCCAAATTTATGATGAAGCCATAAGCTCGTGCCAAAGCTGACTAATCCCATGCTCAGTAGAGAGCACTACAAACATTTCACCATACACAGCTGACACCCTGTAGCACTTCAAAATTTCCATTGTTTACCTGCATGATGATTTGAAAAATCCGCATCTCCCTGACTAAACTACCACTCCACAGGAACTACGAGTAGTTTTATTCACAGCTGAATCCCATCAGATAACACACTGCCTTGCTGAATTAAGCAGAATAGACTAGATGACACCACGGAGCCAAATCTCCAAACTGCACATGTCAGTGATATAACACAATGCCCATTTTATTATTCGTGCTATATGCCCATCATGGATTGGTAGGGGCTCTGCTCCACACAACCACTCAGGAGCTCCACCATTCTATTGTAGCTACATGACCTGGAACACGTAGCTTCCTCAATCACTGGGTCTGCTCGTGTGTAGAAGTGTTGTACCAACAATTCACTATTTTTGCCCCACAGGGACATGGCCACCTACAGACCCTTGGCCAACAGGAGCCTTCAGGCCCAACTAACTGAAAAGGGTCTGGGAAAAGTAGGAGACCAAAGAAGAAAAGATTCCAGGTCAATGTGGATTCTTCCTCTAAGCCCTAAGCCATTTGCTTAAGCTTCCATTCAGGGCTCATAACACCCTGTCACAGGTAATTAACTGACTCTACCAGAGTTTTTGGTATTTATTTGGGAAGTTCTTCAATGGGCTGCATTGGTTTGTCCATAATTGCCAGTAAACTAAATCTTTAAACGAAGACACAATCCTGCCTCCAGAATTTATGAATGATGTTCAGGCCACGGAAACGGCAAAACAGGTAAGAAAGCAGTTTTGTCTAAGAAAATCTTTAATGAAAAGTAATGGCAATTACATCTAAAGGTCTAAGAGACTGACAGAAACAGAGAAACCTCTATCAAGGTCGGCCCGCTCAATGCAGAGTCTAAAATCCCAAAAGGGCGCTAAGGCTTGAGACACAGGACAGACCCTTCTTATAATGGGTCCAAACACATGAGATTACCCTTCCCTGCTTTTTCTACTAATTCATCATTTCTGAGGAAATGGTTTTCATCACCTTGGAATCTTAATTTTAAAATTCTTCTCCTTTCAGGCACCTGGGTGGCTCAGTTATACATCAGACTTCGGCTCATAATCTCACATTTCATAGGTTCGAGCCCCACGTTCGGCTCACTGTTATCAGTGCAAAGCCTGCTTTAAATCCTCTGTCCCCCTCGTGCTCTGCCTCCCCAACTCTCTCTCAAAAATAAAGTGTTTAAAGATACATACATTTAAAAAAATAAAATTCTTGTCCTTCAATAAGCCAATCAATAACCTGTGCCCAACCGAAATTACAAAAACACACCAAAGGAAAAAACCTAAATCCCTATTCTAGACCTACTTGTCTGCTCGCCTCACCCACTGTGCTTCATGAAGAGGGCCCCTAGAGCAGGAGGTGAACCCCATCCACTAATGAAGAGGTCCATTAGTTTGCCGGCCTTCAACTAACAAGATGCCTATTAATTCTCAATTAAGTCCTGAGAATCTATAAGTGATCGATGGCATGTGCTTAGGATAAAATGGCATTCAGACTCAGGCCTAACTAAGCAGACTCAACAGAGTGGAGCAAAAAGGTAACAGGACTCTGATCAAGAGAATGATGGCCCAGATCCAAAAAGGGGAGTAGACAGGAGGAGCACATGTGGCCCCAGGAAAGATGGGAAAAAAAAAAAAAAGAATCTCAATATCTGACTTTCCAGTCAGGCTGTTCTTCATAGCTTTGTAAAAACCCTATCCTCTTCATGTAACCTAAGTTGAGTGATATCTGTCCATGTCAGCCAAAAGCGGCTTGATTCTACAAATATTACCGATAATTAGCATTTGTTAAGTGCTTATTTTGTATATCTGGCATGACATTGACATTTTTATACAATCATTTCATTATTCCTATGAGAGCAGTATTATTTTTATCCCAATTTTACATTTGAGGAAATTAACGCTTTGAGAGGCTAATTTGATTAAACTCCCAGCTGAGGCAGGAATTAAACACAGGTGGATCTATACTTATGCTCTTAACTACCATACTAGACTTCTCCTTAACCCTGGAGCTGGGCAATCTTATGAATCTGAGGACTATAGGAGACCAACTCACTCCTCAAAAAAAAAAAAAAAAAAAAAAAAAAAAGTCTGCCACCTGGCTCTCATTCACAGTGACCCTACAATGAAGTTGGAAGACATTCAGGGTAGGAGTTGTATTTAAATCCTGGCTTTATAGTTTACCTAACCTTTCCCCACCCTCACCTTCTTTTACCTATAACCATAAATAAGGTCTAATGTTCAGAGTTGCAAATGGATTAAATGGCAAATGAAAGAGACAGTAGGTAGCACCCAGCAGAGCACCTAACATTTACTATCAGTTCCCTTCCCTATTTGTGTGGTTTAGAAGATTACAGAGCTGGGGCACCTGGGCCACTCAGCTGGTTAAGCATCTGACTTCAGCTCAGGTTATGATTGCACAGTTCAGGAGTTATGAGCCCTGCTTTGGGTTCTGTGCTGACAGCTCAGAGCCTAGATTCTGCTTCAGATTCTGTGTCTCCCTCTCTCTCTGCTCCTCCCTGCTGGCTTTCTCTCCCACTCTCTTCCGTACACACGTGCAAAATAATAAACATTAAAAAAATAGAAGATTACAGAGCTACATTTGCTAAGTACAGCACACAGTAGGTGATGCATGTACATTACATCCCTACCCTCCCTCCAGTCTACAATTTCTAAAATGTCTTGGCCATCAGCTGATGCCAGAATCACCTCAAGGCATCCACAGAGCCTCAGAGCTCAGGGATTTTTACATGAGGGCCACTGATCTCAAACAAGACTTTTTTTTGTTCTTCTAAAATGTGCAACTCTCAGGGAGCTGAGAGAACAGTCTGTGAAAAAGCAAGAAATGCCAGCGTGCTTTTAGAGTTGTCACCAGTGAAAAGTGTTACAGTAGGTTAATGAATTTTTCCAAAAGAATGAACTGTCACAAGGGGGAAAGGAGAACAGGAAGAGGGTGATTACCTGTGTGACTCTAGCACAGGCTTCATTAACACCGCTCGCTACAGACAACTCCAAGTGAGCTCAGTTGGACAGAGATTCACGTCCGCCCAGAGACGGATTCTATTTATGAGAAGGGTGTCTCTGTTCAGCCACCAAATATCAGTAAACACCCAGCTGCTGGCCTTCTGTGGGTGCTCTCTGGATTTCCTCTTTCTTCAGACAAAACAAGAGGCTTTGAGTCCTCCTCAGCCACCTTCTTGCAGCACCACCGTCCATGCAGGGTAGATGACCACCAGCATAAGGAAGGCAAAGTGGGAAGCCCCCATTTCACACTGGAAAAAACTTCACTTCGTTCAGGAAGAGGTTGAGCTTTGGACGTTGGCATCCCCTACTCAAAGTGTAGTCCGTAGATGAGCAACGCCTGCATCACCTGAGCACTGTTAGAAACAATGCACACCCCAAGACCAGATAAATTGGAATCTACACAGTCGAACTGTGTGAGATTGTAAATACAGATTCTGACTCCGGAGGTCTGGGGTGGAGCCTGAGATTCTTCATGTCAAGCAAGCTCCTGAGCAAAGCCAGTGCTACTGGGGCTACAGAGGACTTTGAGCAGCAAGGCTCCACATAACTGATCAAGCCACTGCCCACTGTAACTGACCTGGCTACTATTAGCTTTGTCCTAAGGCATCTATGTCACCCCAGACTGTCACCTACCCAATACCACTGGAGCAGAGAAAGCTAACTGCTCACAAAAAAAATGGGTGTACCTCCAACAGTGTGCAGTTGGAAGGGAGCTCCCACTTAATCACTGATGAAGTTCCTTCCTGGTCATCAGGGGAGACCATGTGACCAATTCTCATCAACGTGATGTGGGCAGGAATGCCATGGATTACATCCAAGCCAGGGCTCTCAGGAAGTAGGGACACTTTGTCCACCCTCTTCCCACTCTACTGGCTGTGGACTCTGAAGTCTTGGTAGATCCTAAATCAAGATGCAAACAGCCTGGGTCCCTGAGTCAACACAGAGAAGAAACCCACCCTCTCACCTTCAGCCCTAATTGGACGGTTACACATCCAAGAAAACAGATTTCTATGGTTTTATGCAACTAAAACCATGGGATTTCTTTTTTTCCACTAGCTAGTGTTAACATTAATACCATCACGACCATTATAGTCTCTCCAAAATTATAGTAGTTACATTTCACTTGGTCATGGCTATTCCCTGCCAGGCACTGTTCAGGATGTTTATATGCATGGTCTCTTAAACCCCACAGCTAAAATGACCCTCATTTTGCAGACACAGAAATGGTAGCTCCAAAAGGTATTAAATATCTTGCTCAGGATCCCACCTCTGTCCAGCAAGTGCAGAGCTGCCGTTGAAACCAGGTGTTTTACTATCAACAAGAGCAAAGCTGGGACTGTAAGGGAGTCCCTTACTCAGTTCTATGGAGATTTGTCCACACAATGAAATGAGATTTCCTTCCCAGGCTACTTATTACCACATCACACCACTGCTTTTCTGCACCTTCTCAAAAGGCCTTCCCTGCTGCCTCTGTCCTTGGTACTCTCCCTCACAAGGTAATTACTAATAAAAATCCTGATGGTATGCAAGAATCCTCCACCCCTCTAGCCTTAGAACTCTCCTGCAGCTGCCGTCTCTCCAGTGTCTCTCTGTATTTTGCAGCACAAAATGGTTGCTGTCAAGATGGTTTAATGTTTCTTGTAGGTCAAGGCTATTGGTTGTTGCAGCAATGCCTTTATTGCTGAGCTGGCCTCCTTCACCAGCTGTTTGTTTTTTGTGGGGTTTTTTTTCCCCTTCTCCTCCTCGCCCAGATGTACACACAGCACTGTAAGAACAGTTGCACTAAAGCCTCCCCAACCAAGGGAAGGCACAAACATACTGGGAGAGAGGTGGTAAACTCAGCCCTGGAAGCCACCGCACTCCCCGCTCACCCTCACCAGTGCAGGGAGCCTAAGGTCAGAATCCTTGCCCTCGCCTTGCTGAGTCCCACCCAGCATGGCTCACGTGCCCACCTTCCTGGGCTTCACCTCAGTACCTCTGCTGCATCCACACAAGACTTTGGCCAGTACACACATGGCTCCTTCAGCCATCCTCAGCCATGTGCAGGAGTTAACTCCAGAGTGAGAAGAGGAGTAGTGGGGAGCCCAGGGAAGTCTTTGAATTGGGTGCAGAAACAGAATGAGGCATTCTGCTCAAGACAGCCAGGAACGAAAAAATGCCAAGGACAAAGAGAGACCAGCTTCCATGCCTGGTGCCAGAATCTTGTGCATAGTAGGTGCTCCCTTACTACCAACATAAACAATTGAATAATTTGCAAGTAGGTGTTCCATGCATGTAAAGAATGTCCTAAAGTGGAACTAGGGGTTTAATATATCTACCATCAGGGAAAGTTTCACAGATGAGAGCTCTAAGCTGGGATGAGGAAGGATGAATAGGAGCTTCCTACGGGGACACAAGAACTCTCACTTCGGGAATACTTCCACCCAAGCTTTATAGCTATAGATGTGAACACAGACTTATGGTAATGCTACCTTGGGTGTGTGTGCACCAATAATGAGTGTCTCTTTTTCCTGACTTGTTTATCCATCTCTAATTAGATCCTCATGGGCCTCTGATTACCATGCTAAAGCAGCTGATGAAAAGAGCCTGGGAGGCAGGCTCATTGGCAAAACACTGGTGACTTATTTGAGAGGAGCCTTCAGGCAACTCTCCCAGTACCACCAGCAGACACTGAGACCTGGTGAGGCCTGCACTGTGCATGCGCTGCTTATTTAATCCTTTCAATAACCCCTGGAGGAAAACTCCGGGAACACAGGGTAATGTGGCTTATTCCTGGTTGAGGTATTAGAAGAAACAGGCAGAATTCAAACCCAGGCTGACACAGGGCACGTGATTTTCACTATAGTACCAAGACACCTGTTCGTGACAACAAGCAAGACCCATCTCTGACTACCACAGGTTGAGGATCCAGAAGAAACATATGGAAACAAACTGCAGTGCACAAGTGCATCTGGACAGTGGGTCAGAATTGCAGCCCACACCTCAGGGTAGCACTGTAACCTGGGGATGGAGAGAAGGATGCCTTTGCTCTCCCACCAGGCTTGGCTCTGAGCCACGTCTCAGGGTTGTACTGGAAATGCTTCCTTTTTCTAATTTCTCATGCCCAGCAAAGACACTTTTTCTTGATTTGCTCAAAGGTGCTGTATAGGGCAGCCATAATCTGCTTTCAGGCTCCCCCGTGGTGCACTAAAGTAGATAATTTGGAGGGCCTCCGGGTCAACCAGGCGGAGATCCAAATCCCGGTTATGCAACTTACAGACTGACCATGCCATGTGACCTGGAGCAAATAATTCAACTTCTCTGCATTTCCCAAGTCCTCATTTACAGGTTCAGGGTACTATTACAGGTCTCAGCAGGCAATTCTGAAACTTGAGTTAAAGATCAAGTTGCACGTGTAACACGGTTGGCTTGGATCCTTAAATTGTTAACTCCCAAATAACAATCTGGGAATCGGAAGCAAGTCTAGGCAAAAACTCCAGTGTGTCCCAGAAGAGAAGGACTTGCTCAGTGGGGACATTTCACTACTCTATTTGCGAGTTCTACCCAAGGTTTTACATTTCCCACATTGCAAGAGTGGACGCTGAACCTTCCTGTCTCAGGCACCAAAACACACCTCCCCGGCCTGCTGATAATAGGCTGGGGACTGGGTAGGGGCCTTCCTCCTGAAATAACAGAAGACGGTGCTTGTGCTCTAAGACTAGGAAGACAGCTTATTTCATTTATCTGAGAACTCAGTTGAGTCCTGGACAAATAGGGCATAATCCCACCTATCATAGGGTTATTGCCTAAGACAATATCTAATAATCACATGATAGCGATAGTGCCTAACACATACAAGCACAGAATAGTTGCTGATGTTTCACACTTCATCTTGCACTATTTTAAGAAACAAGTGCAAGCATTTACATGTAAATGTTCTGCAAGCTGGAGAGCACTTGCTAAATGATGACCTCATTAGTAACACTTGACGCCTCTGGCTTCAGTTTCCCCATGTTTAAAAGATGGATCATATAGCCAGTCTCCAGTGCCCCCATCCCACCATCTCACAGGTTGATAAGGAATTAGATTAAGAGAAGAATTGGAAGGTGTGGCTGGAATCCAATTCACTCTACAATAGGTGTCATCTGTGGTCCTGTTAACAGGATACAAGCCAGCAGGAAACTGTTTACAGGGAAAAAGAAACCACCCTTTTAAGAAAGTTCATTCCGATGACCCTCCCTACAAGGAGTCCTGGGGCCATTCTTACTAGATTCTGAAGACTGAACCCTCTGTCAGATTACTACACCAACATTTCTCAGGTCTCTGAAACTGAGAAAGCCCTCAACTCTTTCTCCGAGCCTCTGGAGCCCATGATAGAGTGGAAGTATTAACAGCCCCCTGACCCTTCACACTGCTGTCACCAGCATCCTGAGCCACAATGGGACAGTTGAGATGCCTGGAGGGGAGAAGCATCTGGACAAAGTAGCTCAGGAAACAAAGGTCCTGGCTTAATTAATGGCTTGTCTCTGTCCACACAGAGAGCCAGGGAAGGCAAATGCTAGCAAGCAGGCAGGGTGAGGCAAGGCAAAACAATCCTGGACCTAACTGATGTTTCCTGCTGTCCAAAGCCCCACCTCCCCACTCCCCACCCCCTGCTAGGAACCTGGATCAGCTCAGCTTTCCTCTGATAACCAAGACCCTGAATAGGTCAAACCCTCCTGGACATGTGTCTCCATGTGGCTCAGAAGTGGCATTTGAGGGGAGAAATGTCAGAGAGAAAGGTCTTGAAATAAAGATGCTGATTTCTGTAGATATTTAAGCCTCTAAGCCCTGCAGCTCCAAAGGCTATCCTAGGGGCCCTTCACGCAGATCTGCTGGTGTGAAAGCTCTGAACGTTGGCCTCCCAGCACTCCAGGACGACTCCACCCAGCTCCTGGACCCACCTCCACACTCCCAGCTCCTTAGAGACCCAGACCATGGCTGGTTGCTCTCTACTTGAATGCAGAAACACAGACATGTCTAGAGCTTCCAATTCAGTGGAGGAACGGCTGCAGGTAAGTGCGTTGTAGTACAAAAGGGATACTGAGCAAGGACCATGTGAGCTCAGAAGAACTTACCCCATCCTGTGGAGCAGCAAAGTGTGAGAAAGCAAGTTCCTGAGTGGGGTCAGAAAAGGGGAGAACAAAAGCCAAGTGTAGGGATGGGTGGGGTTTTCCCAGCAGGGTACACGTCATGAGCAAATCCATGGAGGCACAAGCTGGGAGATTTCAAGGACAGGTTCTAAGGGACTGAGGTTGCTGGGGAATGAGGAAAGGAGGATGCCAGAAAAGGTGGCAGGCTGGGTATCCTGGAGGCTGGGGGTCCCAAAGGTGGGCAAAGGTTACAGGAGGGCAGGGAGGAGATGCTACAGAACGTGGAGCAGGCAGCAATGGGCTCAGAGGTTCATTAGAACACCCATTCTGGCAGCCACATAGAAACTATGGGAAGGGGCAAACTAGGCAGAAAAGGAGGTCCCGCTTAGAACGCAGAGAGGATCCAGGTGAGGAGTGAATGATGCCCCAATTAGACAAGAGTCCTGAGGATTTAAGCAATTCTCCAGGTAGAACCCCCAGGATCTGTAGCCTGCTGAAATAAGGAGTTTGAGATCTGAAAAAGATGGATGGAGAGGGACAGGCAGGCCACTAGCTCAAAAGAACTTAATGACAGTAGATGGCACCATCAAGCAAACCAGAGCTGTCTTTGAGGAGAGCCATGGTTTGGCGGGGGGGCGGGGGAGACATGGCAAGTCTGAGGGTTCTCGGAGACTTGCAAGTGGAAATGAAGAGTGGAAAGCTAGATTATCAACCTGTAGTTCCTTCCTGCCATCACACTGCAGGTGCTATACCTGCCTGATCGTTCACATTGTACAACAAATGCCAAGTGAATGGATGCTGTGAGGTACAGTGAAAATCACTGGGGAACTCATGGGACACAGGGAAGGGAGGGGGTAAGCATATGAACACTTACTGAGGCCATGACAGATCAGAAGATCTACAGATCTCAGTTGGATTTGTACAACAGTCTGGGAAGTGGAATTATTTCCATTTTGCAGAAAATGCTGAAGACACAAAATAGGCTATGCTTGCTTATACTTCAGCGGTATCCCTCCACTTCAAACCCCACTCAGACTCATTGCACAGTGTTTCAGAGCTCCAGCTATAGAATTGAATGAGCCGGGCTGACACTTTGGTTCTCACCCACTAACTGTGTGGCTTTAGAGAAAGGTACTTAACTCTGAGGCAATCTCAACTCTAAAATGCAAATACACAGAATACACATCCCCTGGAATGGTTTGAGAACTGAACGAGCTGTTACAGGTAAGCCTGGAACACAGCTCCCAGCACACCATGAGTGTTCAGCAGCCACCAGCTGACACTGCTCCAAAAGCTCCTCTCCGGGTCTCAGCACAGCAGTCAGAGACAGCAGAAGGGGGGCCTGTGCTTGTGATCTTGTTTTTCATCTAAGATAAACGTCATTTCATCCACTTGCAGGTAAGCAGCCCCAGAGTTAGAGGCCACCCAAAGGCACTTCATCTTTTTTCTTGAGAAGGGTATCTAACACACTGATAAGGAAAAAGCCAGAACCTTCTCCATGGTGTTGCTTATGCCTGAATTCATTCTTCTCTGCCTTTGGTAATATACTGGCTCTTGTATCATACATGCATTCTAGCAAGGAAGTCAAGAGCCTGTTTTCAATAGATCATTTCTCCCTTTCCCCTCTGCATGCACGTGCACACGCATACACACACACACACACACACACACACACACACACACCCTCTTTTGCCTTAAAAAAGAAAAAAACTCGCTTTGGCCTCGAAAACTTCCACTGGTGTTTGCTCAGTGTCATCCCAGTTCAGCCACCTCGGCATCATGAGAGCTTGTCAGGAATGCGAGTTCTCAAATCTTACACCCTAGAACTATTGAATCAGAAGTTCTGGGACACCTCGGTGGCTCAGTTGGTTAAGCATCTGACTCCTGATCTCAGCTCAGGTCATGATCTCACGGAGGTCAAGCCTTCCCCCCCATCAGGCTCCATGCTGATGGTGCAGAGCCTGCTTGGAATTCCATCCCTCCTTCTCTCTGCCCCGCACCTGCTTGTGCATGTTCTCTGAAATAAACTTTAAAAAAAAAAAAAAAAAAAAAAAAAAGGCTCTGGGGGTTGGACCCCACACACACCACTTGTGACTAACACAAGTCCTCCAGGTGACTCTGATGCTCTCACTGCCTTAAAGGCAGAAGAGTCCCCAACTCCTCATTCACTGAGTACAGTTTAGAGGAAGCCATTGGGGTCAATCCTCAACCCCTCTAGCTTCAGCAAAGATCCTACTGTCCCCTAACCCCTTTTTTTCCATCTCCTACACCCTGGGCTACAGAAAAGAGCTCCTGACCACCTGGGATATCTGGCATCTTGAAGAGGTAGGCCCAAGCAACAGGGCACCTGGTCTTACCTACCCTAAGCCAAGGAATCTCCAGCCCTAAACCCAAAGCCAGGAAAAGAGAAGATCTTCCAAAACAAACCACATACCACTTTTTCGCCCAAATCACCCCATCACTCAAGAAGACTGAAACAGCAGTTAATTGCGTATGTGCTTTCATTCCAAGAAACGCATATGGCAACCAGTGTGAACAAGGGAAGGGACCAGAGTTGGGGAGTGGTCAGGAATAGTGGAGCCTGGGGAAAGTGAAGAGGACAGGACAATCTGAAAAAGCAGATTGCTGCAGATTCACAGAGTGAGAGTCTAATGTGGCCAGATCTTCCAGTATTTCAGGAGAAGCCAGAAATCTGAATGCTTGTGTGAAATCCCCTCCAATGTAAACGTTAGCACAATTGTTTTCCAAACACTGTCACACAGCTGTTGGTCAGACTTAACTATAGGCTGACTGTGACCTCTGCTCTATGGAAACACATTTATTTAAAAAAAAAAAAAAAGAAAAAGAAAAAGGGCCATCAGGGAGGGTTTTTTTTTTTTTTTTTACTACAATTAACATGGTTGCTGATTGCCTTGTCATTTTGCATGACAACTTTTATTAAATGAGACTTTGAATCCCCAGGACCAAGGAACACCTCTAGTCAACATTGGTGTGCCAGGTCTGACCACCTGCAGTTCCCTTCCTAAAAATCTGTCACTCCTCCAAATTAGAAGGGAAACACTAATACAGGGAACGAGGACACATTGACTGCTGTGTGCATTTGTCCCTGAATTAGTCTCCTCCAAGGACACTCCTTGAGTAAACAGTGACCTCCACTGGCTAAAAATTAGGTCCTGCGTCATATTCACCGAGGAAAAGAAACCTCCAAGATAGTATTGATCCAGGCTGGGGGTTTTCAGGTACCAACAGTCAGCTAATAGGAATGAATCCAGAGCAAAGAGAAATATTTGGGGGACAAACACGGATTTTAATAAGAACAAGAAAGAAATGTGATGCCCAGTACATGGTGGCCTGCTTTGCATTTCAGAATTACAGAGATCTTGGTGTGCTCAGGATTAGCTGTCAGATGCTAGAACCAGAAAGGACCTGTGGTTCTGTACTGCCCAGTACAGGCTCCTCAACCCTATATGGCTACTGAGCCCTTAAAATGTGGCTAGTCCAAATTGCCAAGTGCTGTAGGGGTAAGCTACACACTACTTTTAAAGACCTATTAAAGAAAAAACAAGGTATACAATATATCCACAGTTTTTATATAGAAAACATGTTGAAATAGTATTAGGTTAAATAAAATTTCACTGGTTTCTTTTTACTTTATTGTCACTATCATAAAATTCAAGGTCACATATGTGACTGGTATTCTAGTTCAGTGGGCAGCACAGATCACTGAGCAAGCACAACCATCCTGGCACCCTGCTGAGTACCAGAAACTCCTGGGGAGCTTGCAAAACATACAGATATGGGGGCCAGATTAATTCAATTGAGAGGGGTGCAAGGGGCAGAAACACCATAGATGTACTCTCCTTCAGTTTCCTTTATCATTTCTACCTCTAAGCTGTCCTTTATCTCCCTGAATTTTATCGATCTGTAAGTCCTCCTTAAGCACCATCTTTATCCTGTACTTCCCTGCTTGCAAATCTATAATGCCTTTATTCATTTAAGAGACATTAGGCACCTACCTTGTGCTCCAGGCACTAAGAACACAGAACGAAGAAGACAAACCATTTTCTTCTCTCTTGGAGCTTATATTTGGGGTCAAGTGGGAGAGATCAATCAAACCAGTTAATCAAGAAAAATATCATGACATTGGTCTTAGCAATAATTTTCTGGACCAGTCTCCTCAGGCAAGGACAACCAAAGCTAAAACAAACAAAATGGCATTACATCTAGCTAAAAAGCTTTTGCACAGTGAAAGAAACCAACAAAACGAAAAAGCATTCTACTGAATGGAAGATATTTGCAAATCATACATACTATAAGGGGTTAATATCTAAAACTAAAGAACTCACACAACTTAATATCAAAAACAACCCAATTTAAAAAAACGGGAAGAGAACCTGAATAAGCATTTTCTAAACATATGCAGATGGCCAACAGACACATGAAAAGATGCTTAACATCATTACTCATTAGGGAAATGCAAATCAAGACTCCAATGAGATCACCTCACACCTGTCAGATTAGCTATTATCAAAAAGAGAAAAAATAACAAGTGTTGTTGAGGGTGTGAAGACAAGGGAACCCTCTCACACTCTTGGTGGGAATGTAAATTGGTGCAGCCACTGTGGAAAACAGTATGGAGCTTCCTCAGAAAATTAAAAATAGAACTACCCTATGATCCAGCAATTCCACTTCTGGGGATTGATCCAAAACACCAAAGACACCAATTTGAAGAGAGATGGGCATCCCTAGATTCACTGCAGCATTATTTACAAGAGCCAAGATGTGGAAGGAACGTAAGTGTCCAACAATAGATGAATAAAGCAGCCCCCCACCCCCCTCACACACACACACACACACACACACACACACACACACACACACACACACGGGACTATTACTCAGCCATAAGGGAGAATAAAATGTTGCCATGTGCAACATGGATCGACCTAGATAGTATTATGCTAAGTGAAATTAGAGATAACTCTCACAGGATTTCACTTACATACAGAATATAAAAAAAAATTTTTGACCACCAAAAAAAAAAAAAATCATTCATATAGGAAACAAACTATTGGTTACCAGAGTGAGAAGGGTTTGAGGAATAGGCAAGTAGGTGAAGGAACCTAAGAGATACAAACTTACAATTAAATATATGTCATAGAGATGTAATGTACAGCACATGAAATATAGTCAATATTATTGTAATAACTGATAACTAGACTTGTCAGGATCATTTTATACAGAAATACTATATATCACTAAGATATCCACTTAAAACTAATAGGGTACTGTTTGTCAATTATATTTTAATAAAAATTTTTTTTAAGAAACACATCAGCAGAGAACTAAAATTGAGAGAAGATAAAGTGAGTGATCATTTTAGGTTAGATGGCCATTAAAGGCCTCTTTGAGACAGTTCAGCTGAGGTCTAAGTGATGCCAGCCATGAGGAGATCATAAGTAAGAGCATCCCAGGCAAAGGAAATAGTCAATACAAGGTTGTTGGTGCATATGAAGAATCTAAAAGCAGCCATGGTGACTGTAGCCAGGCAAATTTAACTAGGACTGGAGTGGATAAGAGAGGGGAAGAGAGGGGGAGTTGAGGCTGATAAGGAAGTAATTAAGGACAAATCAAGGACTCTACATCTAGACTAGGTTAAGACAAAACAGGGGTGGGAGAAGGGGCATTCCAAACAGAGGGAATAACACGTATGAAGTTTCTGTGGCAGCAGGGAGAATGCCCAAGAACCGGAGGAAGACCCATGTGCCTAGGTCACAGTGAGCAAGGGGGTCTGTGGTAGGACCCAAAGATGAAAGGTGAAGCCAGAGGAAGAAAGGCCTGAAAATCCCTGTCAGGAATGCAGGCATTATCCCATAGGAAATGTTTTTAAAAGGGGGGGTGCACTCATACTTCAAAAAAAATAATCAAGTTATATATACATACATGTGCTTGATTATGCTGGGACATCTTTGGAATGATGTAAAATAAACTGGAAACAGGAAAATATACTTTTCATTGCATACCTTCTACATTTATTACTATGTTCACAAGGTAAAAACCAAGTCGATAAAGAAAATTTATTATTCGTTGTATAGTTCACCCTGGTTGAAATGTTCTATCCCAGGACTTACATATGATTCATGCCTTTACAGCATTCAGGTTTTGCTCAAGGGTTAAGTTCAAAGACCCCTTTACTGACCACTCTAGGAGGGCACCCCTGTCACTATCTAGCTTCAGCTTTATTTTCTTCATATCACTTCGAATTATGTTGTCTCCACAAACACACACTAACAGGAAATTCATCTGTCCCACTCACCAATACTAGACATGTATCTTATAACACTTATGCCACTGTAAGTACTAGGTACATATTTAAGGAACAAAGAAAACCTGATTTGGCTGTAACAAGAAAAAGAGGACCAGAGTAAGGGAAGAGCAAGCTATTCAGAAGACTATTGCCCTAGTCAAGATAAGAAACAGTGGCTTGGAGTGGGTTGTGACAGAGCAGGAGAATCCAAGTTATATGTATGAGTTAAGGGAGCTCAGCGATATACAGAGAGAATGAAGAGAAGGCATTTATCAATAATAACCCTTAGGATGGGTGCTGGAGATAATCATTAAACTGGAGAATATTAGAAGACAGCCAATTCTAAGGTAGAAGATCTTAAAGCTTGACATACTTTTGAGAAAACTAAGTGGAAATAATTAGAAGGCTGTTGGATTCTGACATATTTACAGATGAGAGGGCATGACAGGTCTGATATTTGCTTTAAAGTGTACAGCCAAGAGGTGGAGAAGGAGGGAACAGGGATAGACCCACAGCATGGCAGAAACTGTTTTTGAAACTGGATTGTTAAGTATTGGTGGTTCATCATTCTAATCTTGTAGGTATTTGAAATTTCCAAGAAAAAAATGCCTAAAGAAAACAGTTGGATGTACAAGTCTGGAGCTAAGAGTAAAGGCTCATACCAAGATAAAATTTGGAGGACACATATTTAGAGGTAGTCATTGAACATAGGCAAAACCTCCTAGGCAAAAAGGATAGAATGCTAAAGGATTCAAAGAGACAGCAGACCTCATCTTTGTAGAAATCTACAAAGAGGTAGAGGCAGAGAAGCATGAAGAAGCTAGATGGAGCGGCCATAGGAGAGAAAGAAGCAGGCATGAATCCACAGATGTTCATTTCAAATCAATGCTGTCTGAGAAGGAAGCTCCAGTATCCTAGAGAAAATTCAGACCAGTAGGATCAGTCTGAGTGCCTAATGGAGGAACAGGTAAAGGTGGCCTGATTCTTGCGGCCCTCACATAGGGCAACATGGGTCAAGAAAACAATCTTAGATTTCAACATGAAAACAATTTCTCAGGAATGTGAGAGTCACTTGTTAACAAAGGTTCCTAGTGAGATACAGTGTCAGACACCAGAGAGAGACAGAGGGAAAGGAAACCCCTGGGAAGGAAAAGGTATTTGCAAAAAGAGCAGGTGAATGAATTGGGAGAAATAAAAATGATGAAAGGGAATGGGGCACCTCTTCAACCTCCAAGCTGCTCATCAGATGCTTTCCTCACATTATCATTGTTCTTGGAAGACTTTTCTTCTCTACTGGATTTTAATTTATTTCCCTTTGCTTTTCCGTTTCACAGCCCCTGGCATAGGAGACTGGAAAATCCTGAGTGAAGAATGAGAATGAGGACAGGCGTGAAGCCCCAGTACTTCAACAGCTGAGCTTGGCCACTTAGCAGGCATCTGGGCATCTCTCAAGAGCCAGCTCCCTATGCCACGACCCTGCACACAGAGCCAGGCACATCTTCCTCACTGAGCTTTGTGTGTATAGACCGATGTGTTCACCATCCTGCTGTGGGATGGAACACTAACTTTATGGACTGTTCTTCACTAGACAGAAACCCCTGAAAGCCAGAGATGGGGATCTTACCCTCTCCACACAACCTGTACCTAAGTCACAACCTGGCACATGGAGGATACTTGATGACGGCTTCATGAGGATGTGAACACTGAACCTGGGAATCACAGAGACTGGGATTTATGTCCAGGCTCTGCTGTATAGTTTCCAAAGGCAAGTTATTCTATGTTTTGTGCCTCAGTGATCTGGAAAATGGTGCTTGCAACGCCTGCCTTATAATAAAGCTGTGATGATTAAAACAGCCAAAGGAATGAATTACTACTAAGAATGAATTACTATGGCTTCTGCATATCCTTGAGGATTCAGGTGCTCAGTAAAACATTTCAACATGCACTTAGCCCTCCACTAACTAACCACAGAGCCTGCTGCTTCTTGTTAGACTGTTTTCAGTTTCTTCGACTAAGAGCTAGCTCCTCCACCTGGATGTTAAGGCACAGAGACCTGGAATTTTCCTTCTATCTCTTTTAATAAATGCAGGCGCAGCTTTCTCTAATGGGCTGTCAGTGGGCAGTAAGAATCTGGACGGCACCCGTATATGAAACAAATGCTTGGTCTCTCTGCTAACTGCTGTGGAGCTCAGGAAACCCTCAGGTCCTGAGAAACCAGGATTCCAGAGTCTGTATGTTAACAGCACAGCCCAATGCTGTTAAGATAGAGCCTTGTTCCTGTGCTAAGCCTTTTTTTCCTCTTAAACTTGCGAGTTCACACAGCAGGGTAGTATGGCAGAGGGTAAAAGAGGATGAGGGTTGCTCTTTCGAGAAATAACCTGTAGATTATTGCTACTGTAGACGGACAACTTTGCCTGGTAGACAACAGCTACCAGACCCCCGCAACACCTGGGCCCCTTTCTGCACTGCTTTCAATGGCCGTAACTCAACCCCCACAGCCCATGGTTGAGGCCCTGTGGAAGGGAGGTCCTATGGAACTCAGGCTTGATGTGATTCCAGTCCTAGGTGCTGCCCGCCCTAGCCATCCAACTGCCCACAGGGCCAGTGTGAGGTTGGGGGAAACGCCAAAAAAAAAAAATCTCTGCCAGGTTCCTGGAAGGTCACCTGGGCCCACTTTGCTGCATATCAATGCAAATCCACCTGATATGTGTCTTAATCCAAACCAGAACCCACTATTGGTGGCCCCACTTATCCTAGAAACAAAGCCTTGCATGAATACAAGTTCTGGACTCACATGACTAGGGCATCTTTCAAACACCCTGTAAGAAGGTTTTTTTTTTGGTCATGCCAGCTCAGGAGTAATTAGCATTAACTGTAGTTTATGCTTTCACATTCCAGGATAAAATATAGAACATTTAAAACAGGGGGGTAAGACCTGCTCTTGTGAGGACAATCAGTAGTATATATTTAACCAGTATTTACTGGGCACCTACTTTGTGCTGGTTGGGAAGAGAGGCAGTTAGCCAAATCAGAATATATCAGGTTTCTGGGGTGGATGGCTGAGACCAAGGAAGACGGTAGAAGCAGGCAGCTTGGAGTGTGATGTATGGTGAACTCTTTCACAGATCCAGGGAACAAAGGGAGCAGAGGCCCAGCGGCGAGGTCTGGAAATAGAGCAGGCCCAAGTGCCCTCTCAACCTGCCTCCGTTATCTGGGAAGTTGAGCAAACCCCTGAGAATTTCTCAATCTGAGGTCCCACATTCATACAATGGAGGGCACGATCCCTCTTTCAGGGGGGTTGACTGTGACTTAAGAGGCATTCAATAAATATTAGTTCCCTTCCCCTTAAGCTAGCAGAGGAGAGGCTGGAGAACCAGTGGGCTTTGGAACCAAATCTGAGTTCCAGTTCTGGAGCTTATTTGCTGTGGGAGGCTGGAAAAGTAACCTACCACCTCGGCACCTGACCCCCTCTGCTCTTAAAAGGAGATTATAATGCACACTTTGCAGGGTGGAAAGGAGTTAATGCACCTCGAGGCCTGGCAAGCACTGGGGACTGCCTAGTCCAAACCCTTTGGTCTAGGAGATTCCCACCCTGAAGAGGCAGGGGCTGCATGTGAACTTGCTCACCAGCGTTATCTCTGGTGTTTGGCCCCAAATCACGCAATGCACAGAAAGTGAAGAACCATCTCTGTCGAAGGAATGAATTGCCTGATCTTCCTATGGCAAAACAAATACCCAAGAATGTTAACTAACTTAACCTTTCAAGGGTAATTTTGCACAAGGTCAAAAAGTAAGTTGGTGACCAAACCTGGGGAATATACCAAGGTTATAGGAGATGGTAAGCAGCAGAGTGCACCCCAGGGACTCCAGAATAGGGGGGATTTGACAGGCAAACCTGAATGCTCCTTCTACCTCAAGCATAAGCCCCAAGAATTGCACAAGTGCATCAGGGCCGAGGGAAAAAAAAAAAAAAAAAAAAAAAAAGACTTTTTACAACTTGATTAGAAAAAAGTAGCTCAGGGTTTATGGCTAAATGGGGAGAGGACCCAACATGCTATGATTCTTGGGGTCCTTTAAGCTTTATTGGCAAGATTCAGGGCAACGTGTTAAACTACAAGAACTGAATTTTCACCTCCCCGTTATGTTCTGATAAATGCAAAATGGGAGCAGGTCTGAACTTGCTTAGATGAACTGAGAGAATGATGAGGCAGAAGCTTAGGATATTATGGCCTTTCTGAGCTTCATTACATGTGACACTATCTCATCCTCTACATGCCAGAAAAACTATGGAAATCACCCTTTTTATCACTGAGCCAGTGACAGGAACACTTAGGAGAAACTGTCACACTGTGGGATAGAAAATCTATCTCAGACAGCAAGGGTATGTGCCAAGATGCATGGAGATCCACTCAAACACTTTGTAAAGCAGTTGCCAGGGCCTTGGCCACACCAGGCACTTATGTTCCCAGGGGAGCCAGCCTTCTGCTCTCCAGGATCCCAATAGCCAGTCCGTGGATCGTTCAAGGCAGCCCTCAGTCAGCCAGTTCTTTCTGAAACACCCCTTTCTGGATGTGATGCCTTTTAAATTCTAATTCCTTTTAGGACCCTTGGGTAAATTAGATCATCCCTCTGAGTCCATGTCCTCATCTATAAAAGAGGACAGGGACCTCAATTAGGTTGTCGTGAGCACTGAATTAAGTAAGGCATGTAAAACATTCACTCAAGTGCTCGGGACGTGCCAGGAGCTTGTTGGTGCTGCTGTGGCTGCCATTTTAATGTGCATTATCTCATCTGCCAGCAAATCAGCCAGAGCAAGGAAACTTCAAAATCCACGTCAGATGAGATCTTTGAGTTTATTACTTTGGATTTTCAAAAACAAAACAAACTGTTGGTGAACGTACAATCATTTGAGAAACTGGATAGTGAACTGCCTGTCAACTGGATGGGGCTCTCACAGCCTTCTAGAACTGAGGACAATAGACCATCAACTCGTGACTTGCAGGGTCCCTCTGTAACCCAGTTACCATAACTTACGTATACAGCTAATTCACATTTTTCAATGTGAATTATACATATATGTGAATTTTATACATATACACACACACACACACACATGAATTTATATATATGTAGGTATCTATGTAAGTATTAGTTCTTTCCTGCCTCTCTCTAGTGGTTTTAGTATCTAAGAGTAGGACATAATATCCTTAGCTTATCCAATTAGGTGCTGCCCCTCACTTCAGCCTGTCCTAATTTGACCAATATCCAACAGATACACAAATTCTCCTATGAAACCTGCCTCTTCTATCTTTATCCAACCCACTAATAAAGTTGGTATTCACAAAAACATGTTGCAGACAGGAGAAGGGAACAGTAACATTTGTGGAACACTAACAATGCCCAGAAGTTTGGTAACAAGCAGTCGAGTGTGAAATCATGTGCCCTAGGGTCAGACTGCCTGGCATGATACTCCCTGTGTGAGCTCAGATGAATTACTCAACATCTCTGAGCCTTAATTCCCCCAACTGGAAAAAGAGGGAGAAGATCAACCTTGGAGGATATGTTGGGTCAATCAATCGAGCTAATACAGGTTTCTGAAATGTAGCAGGGCTCAGTAAACATGAGATTTCATGTAATCTTCACAACAAGCCTGTAGGTGTTACTAATCTTCACATTTACAAATAAGGAAACTGAGGCTCAGAACGTTTAAGGTAACTTGTTAGTAACCTTGACAGCAAAATACACCTCGGAAAGCCAGCCCAGGCTGCCTATCCTAGAAGTCCCAGCAGCACAGGACTCCCACCCGAGAGTTCCATGCACATTTACTGATGAGCGTGCTTCTCTCATCCATGGTCCAGCCATTGCAATTCAGTCTTCTCTCCTGGACTACCAAGAGAAAAAAAGCTAAAGTAGGTGTCAGGAAGTAGGAAGAATAACAGCCCTGAATGTATCCTTCCTCTGTTACTTTCCACAGAAGCAGCAACTTATCTGACAACAGTGAGTCCTTAATGAGCAATTCCTATCCAAGGCCCCAAGTGTGAACTTCTGCCCATACTCACAGCATGTCACATCAGACAGCAAAATATCCCCGGCTTTAGATAGGAGTAACCTTAGAATGAGGAGGTCCACAACACACATACACAATCAGCTGAGATGCAAACAATAGGTATCCCTTCCATGGCCCACTGGGTGAGATCTTACCTAGCAAAGATTCTCTACCTCCGAGGACCTCCTCAGTCCAAACTTCAGATAAATATTAGACTATCATCCTAGCCTCTGGGTTCAAGGTTAATAGAGGAGGACTCCATCAAACGTTTGGGGTGGTAAAGGAGCCAAGCAATGGCAGAGGCCTTTACAGCACCTAGGGGAGATCACCAGCTCAAAATAGAATTCTTGGAGATAAAAATAGATACAGGCACAAGACCCAGTTCACTGTATTGCACT
The DNA here is from genome assembly GCF_007474595.2 of Lynx canadensis. Lineage (NCBI taxonomy): Eukaryota > Metazoa > Chordata > Mammalia > Carnivora > Felidae > Lynx > Lynx canadensis. The sequence goes on along the minus strand of NC_044313.2, from coordinate 44,944,626 downwards.
TTGCAAATATTGTGTTAACAGATTGAAGGTTTGTGACTACCCCGTCAGGCCAGCACTATTTCTCCTATAACATTTGCCCATTTCATGTCTCAGTGTTATATTTTGAGAATTCCACAATATTCCAAACTTTTCCATTATATTTGTTGTGGTGATCTATGATCAGCAAGGTTACTATGATCAGCAAGGTTACTATTGTTAATTGTTTGGGGGCACCATGAACCATGCCCATGTTAGACCATGAACTTAAGTGATAAACCTTATGTTCTGATTGCTCTACCAAACAGCTCTTCCCCCATCTCTCTCCCTGTCCTCGAGTCTTATTCCCTGAGACACAATATTGAAATTAGGCCAATTAACAGCCCCACAATGGCCTCTAAGTGTCCAAATGAAGGAATCACACATCTCTCACTCTAAAGGGGAAAAACAAGACCTAATTAAGCTTGGTGAGGAAAGTATCAAAAGGCAAGATTTGCTGAAAGCAGAGATAGACTGAAAGAAATTAGAAGTGCTACCCCAGTGAACATGGAAATGATGAGAAACCTCAACAGCCTTATTGCTGATATGGAGGAAGTTTTACTGGTCTGGACTGAAGATCAAACAAGCCACATTCCGCTAAGCTAAAGCCTAATCCAGAAGATGACGCCAACTCTCTTCAGTCCTAGGAGGGCTGAGGGAGGTGCAGAAGCTGCATAAGGGAAGTTGGAGGCTAGCAGAGGTTGGTTTGTGAGGTTTAAGGAAAGAGGCCATCTCCAGAACATAAAAGCACATGGTGAAGGATCAAGAGCTGATGTGGGAGCTGCAGCAAGTTCTCCAGAGGATCTAGCACAGATCATTAATAAAGATGGCCACACTCAACAGATTTTCAATACAGAGTAAATAGCCTTCTATTGGAAGATGCCATCTAGGACCTTCAGAGCTAATGAGAAGTCCATGCCTGGCTTCAAAGGACAGGCTGATGCTTTTGGTAAGTACCAATGTAGCTAGAGACTTGAAGTTGAGGCCAATGCTCCCTTGCCATTCTGAAAAGCCTAGGACTCTTAAGAATTATGCTAAATCTACTCACTCTCCCCAACTCCATAAATGGAAGAACAAAGCCTGGGTAACAGTACATTTGTTTACAACAGGCTTTACTGAGTATTTTAAGTCTACTGTTGAGACCTACTGATCAGGAAAAATAAAAATATTGCTTTCAAAATATTACTGCTCATTGGCATGCACCTGGTCATCCAAGAGCTCTGCTAGAGATGGACAACAAAATGAAGGTTTTTATGCTTGCTTGAAACTTCCATTTCTTCATGCTTGCAGAACATCCATTCTGCAGCTCATGGATTAAGGAGTAATTTTTACTTTCAAATCTTAATTTTTAAGGCTGTAGCTGCCATAGACAATAAAAAAAAAAAACATCCGTCAGGGGTGCCTGGATAGCTCAGTCGGTTGAGCATCTGACTTCAGCTCAGGTCATGATCTCACAGTCTGTGAGTTCAAGCCCCAGTCATCAGGCTCAGAGCCTGGAGCCTGCTTCGAATTCTGTGTTCCTCTCTCTGTCCCTCCCCCACTCAAGCTCTCTCTCAAAAATTAATAAACATCAAAAAAATTTTTAAACCCATTATAGGAATCACTAAGTTTTTAAACTCCAGTGTAGTTAACCTATAGTTAACATCAGTTTCAAATACACAATATAGTGATTCAACAATTTTATACATTACTCAGTGCTCATCATGATAAGTGTACTCTTAATCCCCATCACCTATTTCACCCATCACCCCACCCATCTCCCCTCTGGTAACCACCTGTTCATTCTTCACAGTTAAGAGTCTGTTTCTTGGTTTGTCTTTTTTCCTTTGCTTGTTTTGGTTCTTAAATTCCACATAGGAGTGGAATTCCTCCAATGGATTTAGACAAAGTAAACTGAAAACCTTCTGGAAAGGATTCACTATTCTAGATGCCACTAAGAACATTCGTGATTCACAGAAAGGTCAAAATATCAATATTAACACAGGAGTCTGAAAAAAGTTGGTTCTAATCCTCAAGGAGGAGTTTGAGGGAGTCAAGACTTCGGAGGAAGAAGTACATACAGGCATGGTGGAAAGCAAGAGAACTAGAAGTAGAGCCTGAAGGGGCTCCTGGGTGGCTCAGTGGGTTAAGTGTCTGACTCTTGATTTCAGCTTCAGGTCATGATCTCATGGTTGGTGAGTTTGAGCCCCGCATTGGACTCTGTGCAGTGATCGCAGAGACTACTTAGGATTCACTCTCTCCCTAACTCTCTGCTCCTCCTCTGCTCTCTAAAAAAGAGAAAAAACAAAAAAAAACTAATAAAAAAATGTTAAAATATGGAGCCTGAAGACTGAATGGCTGCCATCTCAGTCTCACAGCAAAACCTGAATGGGTAAGGAGTTGCTTTTCATAGATGAGCAAAGAAAGTGGATCCCCCTTAGGATCTCTTGTAGGGCTGGTTTAGTGGTGATGAATTCCTTCAGTTTTTGTTTGGGAAAACCTTTCTCCTATTCTGAATGACAGACTTGCTAGATAAAGGATTCTCAACTGCATATTTTTTTCTGTTGATCACATTGAAGATTTCCTGCCGTTCCTTTCTGGCCTGCCAGGTTTCAGTAGATAGGTCTAGCTACTACCCTTATGTGTCTACCTTTGTATGTTAGGGCTCGTTTATCCCTAGCTGCTTTCAGAATTCTCTTTACCCTTGGATTTTGCTAATTTCACCATATGTCCTGCGGAAGATGGATCCAAGTTACACCTGAAGGGAGCTTTCTGTGCCACTTAGATTTCAATGCCTGTTTCCTTCCCCAGATCAGGGAAATTCTCAGCTATGATTTGTTTAAGTACACCTTCAGCCCCTTTCTCTTTTTCTCAAATCCTATTATACGGATATTGTTCTGTTTGATTACATCACTTAGTTCTCTAATTCTCCCCTCATACTCTTGGATTTTTTTTTTTTCTCAGCTTCCTTTTTCCATAATTTTATCTTCTAATTCACCTATTCTCCCCTCCACCTCTCCAATCCGTGCTGTGGCCACCTCCATTTTATTTTGCACCTCATTTATAGCATTTTTTAATTCTTCATGACTCTTTTTTAGTCCCTTGATTGCTGTAGCAATAGATTCTCTGCTACCCTCTAGGCTTTTTTCAAGCCCAGCGATTAATTTTATTATTCTAAATTCTTTTTCAGTTATATTGCTTAAATCATTTTTTAAATTTTTTTTTTCAACGTTTATTTATTTTTGGGACAGAGAGAGACAGAGCATGAACGGGGGAGGGGCAGAGAGAGAGGGAGACACAGAATCGGAAACAGGCTCCAGGCTCTGAGCCATCAGCCCAGAGCCTGACGCGGGGCTCGAACTCCCGGACCGCGAGATCGTGACCTGGCTGAAGTCGGACGCTTAACCGACTGCGCCACCCAGGCGCCCCTGCTTAAATCATTTTTTGATCAATTCGTTAGCTGTTGCTACTTCCTGGAACTTCTTTTGAGAATTCTTCTGTTTCAACATTTTGGCTCATTTTCTGTCCCTTATGCATTTTAAAAGCTTGTTGTGTGCTCTGCACCTGCAAGCACTGCTATATTAAAGGAGAGTCATACACTGTCCAGGGCCTGGCCCTTCAGGAGGTGTTTTTCTGGAGACTGTTACTTGCTCTCTGTTGTTGTGACTTTGGTTATTTTATTACCCTACTCATAGTGCTATTTTGGACCCTCCACCAGGCATGCTTGGATTTGCTCCTTGGAGTAACCCCGTGTGGCAGGGCAAGTTTTCTTTACCAAATATTTCCTTGTCTCATCTTCCTATGATCTGGCTTCTTATCTTTGAAGCGCCCAGACCCCCTCTCCCTTTCCTTAGCTCAGGATGGTATATAAGGCTCAATTGCTTGGCTGTCTTTTTGGAGTCTCCTATCTTCGTGGGGCTCCTGTACATAACTACAATGGCTTTTCTACCATTAACTTGACTATTATGTTTCATCTGTCGAAAGTGGTTTCTTAAGAGTGAATCTACTCCTGGTGAAGATGCTGTCAAGACTGTAAAAATGACAACAAAGGGTTTAGAATGTTCCATAAACCTAGCTGATCAAGAGGACAGCAGGGTTTGAGAGGACGAACTCCAATTTTCAAAGTTCCACTGTGGGTAAGACCCTATCAAATAGCATCACAAGCTACAGAGAAATTGTGCAATGAAGAGTCAATGGATGGGACAAACTTCATTGTCATCTTATTTTAAGAAATTGTCACTGGTGTGCCTAGTTGGCTTAGTTAAGCAGCCAACTTCAGCTCAGGTCAAGATCCATGGTTTGTGAGTTTGAGCACTGCATCAGGGTCTGTGCTGACAGCTCAGAGCCTGGAGCCTGCTTCAGATTCTGTCTCCCTCTCTGCCCCTATCCTGCTTGTACTTGGTCTCCCAAAAAATAAATGTTAAAAAAATTGTCACAGCTGCCCAACCTTCAGCAACCACCCTGATCAGTCAGCAGCCACTACCATGAAGACAAGACCCTCCACCAGTAAAAAGATAACTTGCCAAAAGCTCAGATAATGGATAGTAGGTTTTTAGCAATAGTGCTATATCTAAAAAAAAAAAAAAAAAAAAAAAAAAAAAAATTAAAAAAAAAACCTATTACACACCTAATAGACCACAGTATAACCATGATTTTTTATGTGACCTGGGAAACCCAGAAAAATTATTTGACATGCTTTAGTGCAATATTCACTTTATTGCAGTAGTCTGGAACCAAACCTTGCAAGAACTCCAAGGTAAGCCTGTACTATTTCTGTATACACAGCAGCCCAGACAGCATGATGGATGGGGCTAAATATATTCCAGCCCTGCATAATTCCTTTCTTACTGGAGAATTCAAGCCAACCCAGAGCTTGCCTCTCCATGTGATGAATATAGACTGGAAACCGCCCTTCCCTTCCCAAAACAAGGTATCTGGTCAGCCATGGGCAGCTGGAAGCATTGGGCCTGAAGGCTTCTTTGAAAGCTTAAAGAAAAGAAGCTGATTGGACCAGGGTTTGAGTTTAGACTAGAGACTGTACATCAGAATCACCTGGGGTAGCATTTAAACATTTCAAAGCCTGGGCCACATTCCAGGTCAAGTAAACCACAACCTGCTGAGTGGGACATAGGCACCATGAATTTTGAAGCTCTTCAGCCAATTCCAATGTGCAGACAAGTTTGGGAATCACTGGTTTAGACCCACAGTACTTACCCTGGGACCGATTTTGCCCCCTGGGTGGCATTTGGCATCCTCAGGAGGTATTTCTGTTATCAGCCTGGGGGTGGTGCTACTGGTCTCTAGTGGGAAGAGGCCAGGATGCTGAACATCCTACAATACTCAAGACAGCCCCCCACAATGAGAATTTAATTTTCTTGCCAAAGTATCACTACTGTCCAGATTGAGAAATCTGGTTTAGACTCTTGCTACTCAAAGTGTAGCTCATGGACCAATAGCATAGCATCCCCTGAAGCTTGTCAGGAAGGCAGAAGCTCAGGTCCCACCGCAGACTTACAGGATCCCCTGGTGACCCACATGCACATGTTAGAAGCACTCAATTATTTTAAGGCCTCTTTTGTATAGTAGGAGATCCCCTCAGTGTAAAGTGCACTCTGCTGGGTTTTTTGTTTGGTTTGGTTTTTACACACAGCAATGATTTCTTTCAGGAAATGCAAGATTCTACTAACTCCGCAAGCTTATAGACAGGAACAGCCTCAGGCTTTAGAATCAGACAGATGCAGGTTTGGATCCCAGCTCAGTGCAGGATCATCTTAAATTACCTAACCAGGTCTTCATTGCCTAACCCATACAAGGACAAGATGGACAGAGACACACAAAGCTGGATTCTGAGCTTCACCAACCTTAAAGTGTTTGACCCTGAGCCATTTACTTTCCTTTTTTCAACCTCAATTTCCTCCTCGATGTGAAAAAAAGAGCAAAATTGCAGTGGATCATGGAGATTATCCAGATGACAGATTTTAAGAAGCTAACGTGGCAAAAAAAGAAAAAGAAACATATTAAAGAGAAAGAGCTAATGTGGAGTGGGTGTTCACATGCAGTCATCACTTGCTTGCTTCCTGAAATACAGTAGGAGCTCCATAAATGGGATAGCCTTTAATTCAAATTGCACACTAAAGAACCATAAATCTCTTCCCTCTATCAATCTGGTGGGGCATATGTTCGCAATCATAGACTCCCCCTTCATCCATTCTGGGGCCAACACATAAGGAGGATGTTGTCATCTGCTGTTTTGTCTCATTGCTTCTGTTGAGACTGCAGCTCAAGGGTGGGCGTCACACCTCGCCTTTCTCCCTCAATCCCACAGCACTTTGCAGTTTGGCAATGTGCACAAAAAGTCCTCAAATGTTTTCTGCTTGTGACTCGAAATTCAAAAAGCCCTAACCAATAAGAAAGGGGACTGAGATGTAAACCTGGTTCCTCCAGTCCCCAATCTCAGGCTGCCTTTAGGTCATAATACCTCTCCACAGCAGGTGTTCCTGTACCACTAACACACACACACACACACACACACACACAGAGCAATCAATGAACAACTGCCTCATAGGAATTTCTGTAGGAACATGGTTATTCATCCTTTACTCAACTGGATTGTAATTGCCTACAAACAGGAGCTATATCTTTTCCTTGTCCTGTGTTCCTTGGGCACTTAATACATGGCTGAGCTCACATCAGAAGCTCAATAAATTTTTGTCATCCAACTGATGATTGAGTCAGTTGATTAGATCACAACTGACTGGAATAAAGACAACATAAGCATAAAAGACACATTGCTATTATATAACGTCTCTTTAGAAAACTCCTGGAACTTTCTAAAGATTTTACTACATTTGGGATAGACCTACTCATCCAGCCCTCAACACCAACTCCAAGAAAACAAATTAGATGTTCTACAAAGGGAGGATAATGGGAGGGGTAGAGAAGGTATGGAAAACTCATACCACAAAGCTTCTTAGCTTCTCTTACCGTGTCGGGAAAGCCCAACGGGGCATTTCAAAAAACAATCACATGAGCCTGAAGCTAGAGAAAGGACAGGAGCAGTTCCACGAAGGAGAGGTGAAAAGTAGGGCCTTGGTCAAAAAATAGCCATCAAGCGAAACTGTGAAGAATTTTCTGGATGGGTTTGCAAGAGGACTTCCAGTGCATTCAAAGGGGTAGGACAGGTAACTCTGTGACTTCAGGGGCCATAGGGAACATAACCAACAGTGACAGGAGTGTAAGTGCTACACTAGATGAGCCAGAACCAGCTTCAGTGATTCTGGGCAGCCAACAATGCCACTGAATCCAAGCACCATGGTTTTAGCCCAGAAGCCATGGAGAAGTTTGGGGAGGCTCCAGTTCCAATGACAAAGCATATTGGAGCCACTGGACTTGAGCAGAGATTTTCAATTCTACTTGTTGCCACAGAGACTAAGCACCTGCTATGTGCTAACTCTGGCAAAGCAGCCATGAAAGGCAACAAATGCACATTGACTTTCTCCACACTAAAAGGTACACATGCTAAGTGGCTACTTTCTCATAACAGAAAATGAGCCAATTACTGCTGCTTGTCACCCTCTGCCTCCTATAGGTTTTTTAGAGAGCCAGGGAGTTAGAGAAGATCATCAATCAGTGGGTAGAATAAGGATATTCTGGGTCTTTGGTGGAGCTCAATCTACCCAAATTCCTCACCTCTCCTGGGGGTTTGGAGGACAGCTGTGGGATCATTCACAGGGGCAGAATCAAACATTCCTAGACCTCAAGCTGCAGGGAGGCATCAGCCAGAGAGCCACAAGAAACTAAAGACATAAAAGAGGACCAAGTGGAAACTCACATCCAACAGCACAAAGCTGCTAAGGGCTCTGAGAGGCTGGTGAGGAAAGCACTGAGAGTAAGATAAGCTATCTATTCTAGAGGCCTTTCTCTTAAGGGACGAAGTTTTTTCTGGGCAGGTGTTTATGTGCCACCCACAGGTCATTCATGGGATCCAAACAGGGCAAGCTCTGCCTGAAGCCTCATGATCTCATTTCTTCCTTCTTAAATTAAAAAGAAAACAAAACACACTTCACTCTTCTAGTTGAAGAGCAAAGTCTTGGAGTCTTGGATCCATCTGGAGCATTTTGTAGGTTACTCTGAACGTGACATGGGGAGAGTAGACCCAGCTCTGGAATTATGGGGAAATGGCCTGGATCTCAGATTATCACTCTAAGGAAGGGAAAGAGGCTGCATTTAAAGGGATAAATAGGGGCACCTGGCAGGCTCAGTCAGTGGAGCATTTGACTCTTGATCTTGGAGTTAGGAGTTCAAGCCCCACATTGGGTATAGAGATTAAAAATAAAGTCTTTTTAAAAAGGGATAATATGGAAGCAGCATTCTTTATTGTTCATGAAAAACAAAATACACTTGAATTTACACACATCCACACTTAACACCTGTTCCTCAAAACCAAGTTTGTTTATGGTGATACTAAATAGGGAAGCAACCTTTCTTTTTCATATAATTAAAGGATGCTCCTCTGTCCCTGTTAGGACTTTGCAAAGAGACATTTTCACAAATGTTTGTAGGAATGAAGTATGGTCCTTTGATTACAAGAATGGAACAAATTTCTGACCACCTGACTGTGTTCCAAGGCCAGCAACTATCCCAGGTAGGTTCTATATAATTTATCTCTTTTATCCTTCAGGACAACCCAATGAGATAATGCTCTTATCTTTCACTTACAGAGGACAAAACCAAGATTCAGAGAAGTGTCATGTTCAAGATCTCTTTGGTATTAAGTCCATGATTTAATCAAACATTTGCAAGCTGAATCCGATACTGACTTCTGCCCCCCTTCTCCCCACCACCACCACCATCCCAACACCAAACCGAACCATCCTTGGGAGGGATACTGCATCTCCCCTGCAATTACTCTAAAGGTAATTTGGTTTTAAGTCAATCTACCAAATAACCAATGAAAATTCTCCCTTCCATAACAATTCCTGATTCCTGACAGGGGTAAGAAAATGTTGTATCTTTTCAGAATGCATTGATATTCATCTCGATTACCCTCCTCCTTCTCCATTCCAGCAGCACATAAATTACCAGCTCTGTTGTCAAATGCAGCATGTAATTGTGTTTAGCATAACATCCCAAGGGAAAAGAGCCGCCATCAGCTCTGCTATGGGCCAAGACATGCCAGGGTGCCCTGGAATGAAGGCTGAAGTGTGGTGTCCACCCTCTCTCTTCCCACCTCCCCCAGAGCCTGGCAAGCCCAGGCCTGTCAGTCACCACAAACTGGAGTACAGAGATCAAAGTGTGAAGCGGGTAAACAAACCAGTAAAGAAACTACGAGCCTCTTCCTTGTCAAACCATGCAAACCTAGGTAAGAAAAAACATTTCTACCTCCTTTTCGATGGCCAAGGGACAGGTCCTCTCTATGCCTATTTCAGTAAATGAGTGCAAAGAAACATTTGGATAATTACTCTAAGCCATATTACAATAATAATTATCTCACTTAAGAGACGCAGCAGGAATTAGGTAAAAGCCTGACACATTAGGATTGTCATCAGACTTGCCCAAGGTACCACAGCAGGTAAATACAGAGTTGGTGGTATTTTTTTCCTGGACTACCCTTTTTGGAGCCACGTTTTTGCTCTATCCCAGCACTGACCCATTCCCTCAGGACTTTGCTCCAGCTGACTGGCCCAGCTAGAAATCAGCCGACCAAGAGTGCAAGCTTTGGGAAATCCCCAAATCAATGCAGGTCGTTTGAAAAGACAAGGAATGATCTTCACCATCACTGTCAATTGGAATTAGGCTTGACTGCAGATAAAACTCAAAAGTGTAAAAACTAGGACTTAGACACACAATGGTCTCACCTTGAAGTTCTGATGAAGAGCTCTGGATGGATCAGGAACCCAGGCCGTTTTTCTATCACACCCAGATCATGGTTTCCATTCTCAACATCACTTTAGGGTCTTGATGGCTGTGGGCACACTTGCCATCATCTCTGAATGCCATGCACCAGGGAGGAAGCAAGGGAGGCCACTGGGCTGCCCCTCCCTTGAGGAACCTTAAATTTTCTACCCACCAACTGCACCTCACATTGCAGCCAGAAATACTAACGTGCTCTCACTAAGCTGCAAGGGAGCCTAGCTTATGTAGCCTATGCAGGGCACATTGCCACCCTGGTCTACACCAGGACTCTCTAAGATGACAAAGATAACAGGGTACAAACAATTCTGACATAATCACCGGCCATCCCACCATCACTATCAAATCTAATGAGGATTTCCCAGGGCACACATGTTAGCTCAGTGTATCAGGTAGGGAAATGGGCTCACAAAGACTAAGTAACTTACACAAAGTAAGAATTAAGCTGTAAACCTGAAAAACAGATACAGAGTTTGACATCAGAACAATTTTAATAAAGTATCCACCTGACACAAATGTCTAACATGATCAAAGTTGAGAAGAACTTTGCTTTTTGACTTGAAAGCAACTGTTTATCCAGAGATTATATGGCCAATCTCTCTGTCGTGCTCCAGCCCAGGATTCTAACCACTACACCTCACATCTACCATCCCATGGTAATTTCATCTATTCAACACTTACTAGAAGAGGAAGCACCATATGCATTTTACTGAAGGGGATGCCAGAAAGGCTAACTCCATGATCGATTTGCTCTCACACAGCCTTAAACTTTCCATATGCCAATCAAGTGGCAAATACCATTCTACTCAACAAATAGCCAGTTTCAACCTTCTTTGTCCTCTAATTATAACTGAAGATTCGTTTCTCTCAATTTATTCTTATTTTTTCCTGAAACTGCCTTCATACTTACTTCACTTAGGAGTTCCTTTCTTAACTATTTTGAAAGAAAGGCTGACCTGGTTACAACCCCACTCCTTGGTCTGCACATCCTGAGGCCTAATTGGATGCCAAGTTCCCCAATGGGGTAAGAAGGTCAGCAATCAAGAAAAACGCAGCCTCCCAATTGCTAGAGAAAAGTAAACATTCTTATGAACCCGTAAGCAAATGTCAAACTATGAAAAGCCTTAGCCAATAGCATTCTTGCATTAGATGGCTCAGCCAGGAAAACCTGAAAGCTGCTTAGAACTGCTCCCTTTAATGCTATACATTAGGATTACATGAGTACCAGCAGCCAACATAGCTGAAGACACCAGGTATAGAACTGGATATGGCAACTCATTTCTACCACTTCCTGGACACCTAATTCTAGGCCTACTAAGCACTACTCAATACTGGGGATACCAGAGTGAGAAAGCCCAGCACCCTGCCTTCAAGTAATTCAGTCCAGTGAGTAAGCCAGGCACATGACTCAACAATCCCAGGTCATAGATTTAGAGTTCTGCCTGATGAATAAAACACTTTCAACATTCAGAAAAGGACATCAGATCTATCTAGGGCTGTCACGGGGCACTTCCTGGAGGTGGCACTGGGAGATGGACCTGGACTCCTTAAGTCATTCAGAGGTAGTCAGTTACCAGAAGTCCTCAGTTATCACTCTTGAGCCTAGAAGGGCTTCGCCCCAGGCTCAGGAGCAGATCCACCTCCACCTACATTAGTGACTAAAATTGATCTTTACTAAAGATTTACTAGAGAGATAAGTAAAATGATAAATCATGCAGTAAAGACCAGTTTTAAATCCCTAGGAAATGCTTTTTTCCCTTGATCAAGGGATTCCCCAGCTTCCAGATGCCCCATTTCACCCCCACTGCCCCACATACCCTCCAATCTCATCAGCTTCCGAAGTCACCAGTTCCCAACCTCAGCCTCCATGTCCAACTCAGCAAAAACCGGGAGTTCAAAGGTTTGCAAAGAGCTTCCGGAGGAAACACTTCAGGGAGTCCTATCTTGTTATGCAAGAAAGCCCTTGGAGAATGCCCTCCCACCCCAGGCTGCTAATAAAAATGCTTACTCAACAAAAACCAGGGCTGAGGAAAGAGGGATCATTCTTCTTTTAAGAAAATGAGATGTTCTCTGTATCACTGCACTAAGGATTTCCCCCAGGTGGGGGAGGGAGAAAAGGGATTTCAGGAAACGAAATCGCACAAGAGCAAGGACAAGAAGCTATGAAAGTGCATGTCCCATCCAGAGTTCCATCCAAGTGGACATCTCACCCAAGTAGCAAAGGGTCTGGCATGGTTAGAACAAAAGGGACCAAAGACAGGAGTCTGGAATGACAGAGAAAGATAGAAATGTTAGATCACCTTCTTCTGGTTGGACTCAGTCTCAACAGGGCTGTTGGCTTTCTTCTGAAGCTTAGTGCCACATTACTGCAGTATGTTCCCCACCTCCATTTTAGCTTCTCAAGGTGGCACGGACATTCCTAAAAGGAGTAATTGCCCTGTCCCTTTATTGGGTTTCACTGCAAAGTGAAGAGCACTGGTAAAGCTTGATTACAGCTTTAAATTTAATGTTGTAGTAATTTGGGGATTATATACATGTACATATGCACACAGTTGACTCTCACACTAAAAAAAAAATAGCATGTTTATTTTTGAGAGAGACAGAGCATGAGCAGAGGAGGGGTAGAAAGAGAGGGCAACACAGAATCTGAAGCAGGCTCCAGGCTCTGTCAGCACAGAGCCCGATGCAGGGCTTGAACTCACCAACTGTGCGATCATGACCGGAGCTGAATTCAGACACTTAACTGACTGAGCCACCCAGGCGCCCTCGTTTCTAACTTTTGATTTCATTATTGTATTCATTTAGACTGCCTATTGCCAAATAGAGGAGAATTTGAAATAGCTTACCTTAAAAGAAAGACTTCATTCAAGTTAGAAGGCAATAGCCAAATACTTTTAAGTTTCCTATTTTTCCTAATTGCTTTCTAAAGTTCTGGTAAAGGAAAGCTACCACTAAGTAAAAATGGAAGGCTTAGCAGCAAGCAGGTTAAAGACTTGTATGTGATGGATTTTAAACAATAAGGGAAAGGATTTATTCCATGGATATTCTTAAAAGTGAACAGTCTCGGGGTGCCTGGTGTTTCAGTCAGCTAAGCATCCCACTCTTGATTTCAGCTCAGGTCATGATCTCACAGTTCAGGAGATTGAGCCCCATGTCGCCTCAGTGCTGAGCATAGATTTTAGGATTCTCATTCTCCCTCTCCCTCTGCCCCTCTCCCCCTCCTCACATATGCACATGCATGCTCTTGCTCTCAAAAAAACAAGTGAACAGTCTTTATGGTTAAGAAAAATACTGGATGCTTGGACCCGTATCTTAGTAAATTATGAAATAGACCAAGAAGAATAGAGGAAATATCTTTCAACACTGTGTTGAATCTCAAATTCCAATGTAATTTTTTCTGGTTTCTTGCCCTATATCCTCCTTAAGTCACATCTGAGAAACAAAAAGCACACCCCTAACACCAGCTGGTTCTTCTCTCCCAGTTGCACTTGACAGCAATGACAAGCTTCAATTTGCCCACAGGTTCACATTCAACTCAGACTGAAGTGTCATCATGTGATCTTCTAACCAAAGAAAGCTAGGTGGGGGTTAGTGGATGTCCACACACACACACACACACACACACACACACACACACACACACACGGAAAATTAAAGATTACTACCTCTCAAGCCTTCTTAGCATAAAAACATAATTACACATTTTACATTTTTCAGAGGCAAGGGTCATGCCTGTCATACCACCTATCATCTTGCAGTCTTGTCACCAGTTAAAAGGAAAGTACCAATTTATTTGAACAGCCTTGGTCAATGTTGGTCAGAGAGTGCTCCATGAAACAATGATTAGTATTAAATTATTAATAGTTACTGATCATGGAGTGTCTCCTAAGTGCAAGTACTTTGCAAACAGTAGGTTATTTAATTCGTACAACAATCCTGTGTATTATCTTGGTTACATTAATGAGAAGCCATAGTTGATACAGGGTAAGTAACTTGCCTAATTCAACCTACTTCCAAGACAAAATTCAAACCCATGTGTATCTGACTCTGTGGCTTGTGGAACACAATGAATGATATCCTCAATAGAAATTTTACCCCTATATGGGGCGCCTGGGTGGCACAGTCGGTTAAAGCGTCCGACTTCAGCCAGGTCACGATCTCGCGGTCCGGGAGTTCGAGCCCCGCGTCGGGCTCTGGGCTGATGGCTCAGAGCCTGGAGCCTGTTTCCGATTCTGTGTCTCCCTCTCTCTCTGCCCCTCCCCTGTTCATGCTCTGTCTCTCTCTGTCCCAAAAATAAATTAAAAAAAAAAAACGTTGAAAAAAAATTAAAAAAAAAAAATTTTACCCCTATAAAGAAGAGCCACACAATATAGGGCACTGAAGATCACCAATGGCATGACAATAAAGCTTGGTTCTGTAAAAGCAGTTTTATAGGAAGAACACTGCAGTGGAGGTGTCAACCCAACCCTTCCTATAACAACTGTCCATCACCCTCTCAATTCACATAGACACAGCTGAGAATCCTGGCTTCATTTTCTCTAAGGTGATCCAGTATTCCTTGGTTCTAGATTGTCCAATTGGCCCATGAGTGACCCAAATAAATAAAACTTTTTCCATGACATTTCCATTTGGGATTAAGAGATTTCAGTCTGCCCAATCTACTGAAAACAGATGAAAATTCAGGTGCTCTTCTGTGGGTTAATCATGGTTTCTACCACATGGCCAGGAGACCTATATGGACTCTATAAAGAGAAAGGGGGTGACCTTCAGAAAGGAAGATGGGTGAGGTCTGGAAAAGCTATGGGTAGCCAGCTCCTGGTTCCATTCATTCCAAAGGGTCAGCTGCCTTCCTCCCTGAGACCAATCTATGCACTTTTAACAACAACCCCCACTTCCCCCCCCTTTTTTTGTTGAAAGTAAATCTTGTAGATTCCTTCTCCACAGAACTGAAAGAGCCCCAACTACTCAGGGTAATCTGATCAAAGAAGGTCTGGAGTTCCCTAGTGGTCTAGTTTAAGGATTACAGTATGAATCCTGGGGAGGTTTGAGGGTTGAATAATAAACACGTCCCTCAGATTTCCCCTTCCCAAGTGGCACTAATCCCATTCAGTTTGAAACAGACTAAGAAACTATTCTCAAGTAAGGGTCAGGCAATCTTCAGAATCTGAAGAGCCAACATTCTGTGTTCAGAATATCCGTATCCTAGAGCTGACAGGCATGAGGTCAAAGATAGTGTTTGATATGATAAAGATCGACTGATAAGGTGACAGCCTTCACCTGAGTGCCCCCACAGAAGGTAGTTTAGGCATCAAGAAGATTCAACATTAAGTACTGCCTTGATATATAATAAAACTGGCAGGCCCTCAATGGCCCAACCACAATTCCCCCTCTCTGCTCCCATGGAGAAGGTTCCCTAGTCAAACAACTGTCTTGATCTCTTTCAGTCAAAAGTGAAGTTCCTGTTTGTCCCTATAGGTTTTCTTTCCCTTATAGCCCGTGGAATTATTCAAACCAACCAACCCATCCTACCACTGCCTCCGCCACCCCTCTCACCATGAACCTGGGGCCACCATATCGTCTTGATACCAAACCTGCCTTCCACAACCCATGGCTGTTCATTCTGCTCCCAAGTTATTGGCCCTGTGTGGTGCAGGGCCTTCCTACCCTGAGACCTTAAGTATGGGTGATGAACACACAGCTCTCAATCCCCTCTGTTCAGTGTCCACGTGTTGTGTTTGGCCATCTCTGTAACCCCAAGATGATTCACCAGTGGGGTGAACAGAAGGTGATTCAACACATCAGCACAGAGATCGGTCAGAGGAGGGCCTGTATGGGTAGCACGTGCCTATGGAGGCAGAAATATGGACCAGTAGGTCCTCAAAGAGGGAATGCCCCTCCAAGCTCCCTTGGGAACATGCAAAGATTCACTGCAAGAATAATGGAGTATACCTGAACCTTCTGGCCAGTTTTATGATCTGCTGGGATCTTGTACTAATAATGACAGGGTCCAACCATCATTAACTTCAGGATAAGCCATATAGAAAAGATAGTACCAGAACCTCAGGGTAGGATGGTTAACTTCCAATCCTTATGTACGTAATATTTAAATTAAGAAACTTAGCTAAGTGGAAACAGGCAAATCGCTTCTGTTCTGCTTAGAACCACACTGATCTTCTCCATTTTTCATGGTCCCAGCTCTTATGATCCTTCTTCCATCATCCTCTTCACTCACCCTGAGTGTGTTCATCTGTAAAATGGGGAGAATATGGTACCTACTGCACTGCACAGGGTACAGAAATGTCTGCACAGCACCTAGAGCAGCTTCAACGCATGTAAGTTCTTAGTAAGCATTAGAGCAACTTCAAAGGGAAAAACCACTTAATGAAACCTCCAGAGCTACGATCAATCCAGAAAGATGTGAATAACTCAAATGAACCTAAGAACAAAGACGCACAGTATGTGATCTAAAGCATTAAAATCTGTAGAATTGACCACCTTTCTAAACAGCCATGGGAAGGGAAGGATTAATGTGGGCTAGATCTGCTAAGTTTTTGAGGAGGAGAAGATCTTGGCTTCAAAGATGCACAGAACTGCTAGAGGAGAATGTTACTGCATAGCAATTTCTCCCTAAACATGGGATTATGGTCCTGGAAAACATTGTAATTAGCTAAATTGCATTCGGCAAGGTTTTTTTTTTTTTTTTTAAATCGAAGTATCCCTAAATCTGTACTTATCAATCCCCACCCTCATGCCATATCTCCCTCCAGAAAGGTGACATCATCTCAGGATTCATCACTGTTTCCTCCGGGTTACTGCTATACCAGGGTAGGGCCCTCAAGCTGTATTGTGTAACTTACCTATATACTAGGCTTGAATCTCAATCCACAAACTGAGGTCAAGTGAATCCAACTCTCTCTAGCTTTCTCTATGCTACTCCACTTTAGCTCAAAATGGCAGAATTACCAGGGGGCTTATATAGTGCCCAAGCAGCCATAGGAGTGGAATATCATGTCCTCAAAATTATCTATACATGTGGGGTTGACCTGTCCATCACCCTGCCTGGTCCTACATTTTTGGTCCATGAGAGTTGACCCAGTCTCAGAGCCTCTTTCCACGACTTCCCTCTCATTTTACACATAAAATCATCCCGCTGCTAGAGCCCCTGATGGATGTGCTGCCATTTCTTCTCCAGGGTCCCAGAAGATTCCCAGATCTACTGGAACACTCTGTAGGATCCAGCAACATCAGTGTTACTTCTCCAACTCAGTCTCCTCTAAGCCAAAGTGCTCCTTTTCTAAAAGCTGGAGGAGTTGGAGGGGCAGGAGGTAAGAGGAGGAGGTTTGGCTTCTCCAGTATTTTTTCTTGAGGAGTCCTTTCTGTTCCCCATGAAGAGTGAAATTTCTCAAGCGAGAAGCCAAAAAAGAACTCCTCTTTTCTATTATCACATCACTTCTTTAAGTGGATAAGCACAGACTGGTCAAGTTGCTTATATGGGAGAGAGGTCCATGGAAGAAAAGAAATGACCAAGGACAGAAATTTTTAGTGTAAAATTATCATCTCACCTCATCTGCCTCCCTTACCAGTGTGTGAGCTCCATAGTCATATGGACTGGTGTTCATCTTTGCCTCCCCAGCACACATCACAGGCCCAGGAACTCAGCACCCAGAGGAGAAAGTTGGTGCTGAGTGAAGGAGTCAGTCAGGACTTGGACTTGCCCTTCCAGCCCATATATCTTATTTCACCATCCTGAGCGGGACTCCCCTCACTCTCCACATCCTCACACCTAAAGAAAGAGGATACATTTTCTTTTTACAGGATTTGGAAGGTGTTCCTTTCCTTTCCTAAGCTGCAAAGTAAATGTGTAGGCTTTTAAGCTATTTTCAGTGGCTACAAGAAAATATATATGCACGCATGTATGCCTTTATAGATTTATTCACAAATTAATTTATGTACATATGCTAACAATGAAATGGGCTTTGTTCCAGGAGTGAAAAGACCTTGCCCTCTATCAGTATTTTTAGAACTCCTCAAACTAAATATAGCCATCATTGTGCCTCAGAGTCCACCTCTGGGTGAACCCAAAGTATGACAATCAGGATGGCTTCCTAGTAGAAAAGACGACTCTGGAAATTATTAAGCAAGGAGCAAGCAGGTGAGAGAGAAGGCATCTGTGAGCAGTGGATGCTTTCCAGGTGCTTTCTGACTTCTATACCTCCACACCCGTAGCCAACACACACGGACACTAAACTGCTTTGTGAACATGGAAATAAGTCTTCAAAATGAGCCATTAAATGGTTTTACACCCTGGAAAGGAGACTTCCTGCATACCAGCAGTTCTCCAAGTGTAGTCGTTGGACCAGTATCCGTATTACCTGGGAACTTGCTAGAAACGCAAATCCTCAAGCCCATCCCAAATCTCAGTCTGGAGACAGCTACCAGCAATCAGGCTTTAATAAGCCTTCCAGGCAGTTCTGATGCATGCTTGAGAACCACTGTTTTGTGCAATAGAAAGGTGACAGAATAGTAAGCTGTGAGTGTGACAAGAAGGCCAGATCACAGGCAATGGGGCTTTCTGCCACTTACTCTTGGGCATGGCATTTATCCAGAGGCTTCCTCCTTTTGGCCTATAAAACAGTTAACAATAATACATACTTCTCGTGGGTTTCCAAGAGCATGAAATGTAGTAATGCATATAAAAGGTCTCCATAATTGTTAAAATGCCATACAAATATAAGGCAGGCAGGCAGGTTATAAAAAGCCAGCAGCAGTAGGAGAACAGCTTGATTGGAGGTTCTAGCACATTCTGAACAGCCCTCTGAGGGCCTGAACAGCTGCTGGGATCAGCCTCACATCTCAACAAATTCAACAGCCATTTGTCCGCCCTTGCCAACACACGCAAGAGCCTCTTTCCTCCTGGGACCAGTCTCTCAGAGCAAGCCGCGACTTCTGTCTGATGTCCTCCCCTGCATTGTGACTACAGATGGTGATGATTCACAAAAAGCATGTTTTAAAGATGCCTGGCTCTGGCATTTTCTCACTGCACTGTCTTTTCAAATGTACCACTGAAAGAGCAAAGAGCCAGGAGGGAGAGGAAGGAGTGGAGGGCCTGATCAACTCTCTATGTCCCACAGGCTCCCTTCTGCTGATCTCCTTTTGCTTCCTAGGAGCCTTGCATCAGAAATGAAGGGGTAATTAGGTCACAGAGCAGGGTGTAGGATCTACAGAGGAGGCTGGATTCAGATCCCGGCAAGCAGTTTGCTCACACCCCTTCCCTGTTTACAGAGTAAAAGTGTGAAGCATCCAAACATCCTGAGGCCTTCTGAGAATGGCTGTCAGCAAGCTCTGTCAGGAGGAAGGGCCACAGCACATGAATATCAAAGTGTTCTCCCTTCTCTGTAAGTGGACGGTCATGATTCAGCTTCATTTCCTGGAGTCCCTATTGGCCTTTGAGGCTGAGAGCTGCAGAAAAACTGAGGAGCATAAAAAAGACAATACAATGGAGCTGTGATAGATCCAGCACATTTCCCTGGCATTTTATGCATCCTGGAGAGTAGGCAGAGTCCCTCACTACCTGTTGTTATCTATCATGGTACTGTGATTTTCTGGCAAAGGAAGAACAAACTAGCAAGAATGGTCTTAACGGAGATTTTTGTGTTTTCAAGTATAAAAGCTGACAAATGATACCAGTTTGCAAAAGGGAGAAATTTTTCTACAATTGGGGTTTTTTCCCTACAAACTCAGAGGAGATGACCTCCAAGTCACTACCAATTCTGATATTCAAGCATCCTAGCAATTCTATTTCCTAGAAAATCTAGAAAACCATAGTCCTTGGACACAGAACTCAAAGCATAAAATTCTGGTAACTATAGTTGCCTAATGTCTAAGATTATTCTCAGGTGTTTAAGCTTTTCACCTAAACAGTACAGCCTGTCCAAGTTCCTAAAGCAGAATTTGAAATGGTATTACACTTTTAGCTCCCAGGTTCTGACAGCAGGCCAAGGGGAAGAGTGTTTGGATACAATGGTCACCCAAAGGAGAAAGGATGAATGATTTCCTTTCTTATGGCTCTAGACAAATTTTGTAGAGTGATTTAGAACTTGTAACACTACCAAGAAAGGAAGGTGAGAGAGGATGTTCTCCTGGCCCCCTGGTTCTGTACAGATGGCTCGCAAATATCACTGGCCTCATCACTCCAGCCAAGGGAGACATAGAAGTGAGAGAAAGATCATACAAGGGAAGGGCGGCTCAACCCTGTGGCTTTATAAACACAATCTCCTTCTTACTAGTGTTCCCCTAAGCCTGCAGCTACAGTTTCACATTTTTTGTTTGTACAGATGCCAATTTAGCTCAGGGAACAAAATAAACCACAGCTCTCAAATATACTCTGAAAACTGGAAGTTCATGTTTGGCCAGGGTTTTACCCACATTAAGCTGAGGTCTACAGCCAGGGAATCCCATTTAACTTTTGTGTTTTACTTCCAGGGTAAGAGGATCAGGACTGACACATTAGCTTCAATTTGAAGGATTTTTGGAATCCATGTGTACAACACCACAACGTGAAGCTGCAGAAATTCGGTACGGACCATCTCACAATAGGACCACACATAGAAACAATTCCGTGCTTAAGACCTCAAAGCAGATCACTGATGGGTATTAAAATACCAGTGATGCATGATGCTCTTTAACCTCTCTAGATATTCACCAGAGGCCTGTCCTTGGACAGCCCTGTGTTAGATCCTCATGATAGAGGCAGGGATTGCTCAAAGTACAAAGTTTAGGTTTGACAAGTCTACCCCACCTCCACATCCAAAATTCAGGGTTGGCTGGCAAGACAGAAGGTAAACATGCCCAAGAGCACAGAGCATCCTGAGAGAGAGAAGGTCTAGACCTAGGCTCCATTCCCTTTCAAGATTCAGGGTTTTTATTACAAACCTATTATCATGCCCTTGACATCGATCAAGAGTGGGATGGTAGAGCCTACATCCAGGAAATGTTAATGACTCATCGCTCAGTGAAATGCCTGGAGGCTCAAGAATGAACAGGGTAGTCCTGACAGAGCAGCCTTCACAGCCCATTCAAAGCACATGGACATCTCCCAGGCCAAGCTCTCCTTGCTGACTCTTGCTTTCTCCTACCCATGTGGTTGCCCTATTTCCAAGGACCACCTGCTCCTCTGCTTATAGATTCCCCCTGTAATGGAGCCTTTCTCATCTTAAATTTCCTTGTCTCCCAGAACCCTGAGCTCCCCAAACACACATACACACGCTGCCTTTTGTTTCCCCTCCTCTTTCAGCTGAATAAGGTCATTACTCCATCATACCCACCCATCATTTTCCCAGAAGGAGCTAGGGGTGTTGGGATCCAGACCAAAATGGGGATGATGTGAAAGATTTACAGCACCAAGATTCTCCAGGAGACAAGTACAGCAGCCTGTGCATAAATGATGGGGAGCTTGGACAGTGTTGAGGTAGTAGAGATGGCTAGAAGGAATCCGACTGAGAAACAAAGGTTGACAATGGACTGAATGTCAGGTGGGAGGAATATGGAAGAGTCCACAGTGATCCCTACATTCTTGTTTTGAGCAAGTAGGTGGATGGTGGTGCCATTCTGGGAGGGAGGGGGAGGGAGGGGGAGGGAGGGGGAGGGAGGGGGAGGGAGGGGGAGGGAGGGGGAGGGAGGGGGAGGGAGGGGGAGGGAGGGGGAGGGAGGGAGGGGAGGGAGGGGGAGGGAGGGGGAGGGAGGGGGAGGGAGAGAAGGGGGGGGTGAGAGGGAAGCCTGGGAGAAGGTTTAGCAAATGGAACCCATGAGGAGGTCACGTTCGAACATAAGTCTTGCATTGTCTATTGCACATCTAACCAGAAATGCTTGAATAGGTAGTTCAATATATAAATGTGGATCAAGAGACAGAAATCTGGGAATAATCATGCATCATACCAATTTTGTACTCTTAAGCTGGTGAAGTGGGACATTTCAGTTAAATATACTTATGGGCATGGGCAAGTCAAGACCCTGAAAGAATAAGAAATTTTCTCAAAGTCCTAAAGCTAAGAAACTGTCCAACTCCAACATGTCACCTATTCTTGTATCTAGTCATCCATTGAACATTAATTACCAACCATGAGCCAGATACTATGGGATCTGAAAAATACTACAATCAGAGATAATTGGGACAGAATACATGTTATTTGTATTTGAGGAACTAATGGTCTAGTGAGGACTACAAAAGCATAAACAATTATAGAAATCTTTGGAAGGGTACCATCAGAAACTGCATAGAACATGGTGGCAATACCAAAGAAAGCTGCCTAACCCCAGCCAGGAGCTCAACGGGTCTCTTACCAGCCCACACTCTTTCTGTCCACTGTACTCCTAATTAGGCCAAGGACACCCAGCCCGGCTATGGCAGAGATAAAGCTGTAATTCAGTTACAAGATTCCCAGTTGGGACTTAATATCACCGGTGATATTGCTTATAGTAGTATCAAGCCTTCATTTCTTGATGAAAAGTGAAGATCCAGGCAACCCCAGAGCTATTTTTATGACCCAGGTTCTCCACTTAGGAATGCAGCATGCTCTCCACTGGTATGTTGGTGTCTGCATGGCTGTGACTCGGTGACAGACAAATCCAGGACTTAATTCTGTCCCATGAGAGGAAGCAGAGTGAGACCTTAGTATAAGGGTACCTGTACATCTGTATCATACAGGATATAAAACACACGAGATGTAGATAACCACAACAGTAACTTAGATGCATGCCATGTGTCAGAAACTGCTCTAAGTACTGTTCATACATAACAACCATGCGAGGTAAACCAAGTCAGCAGCCCTATTTTTACAAAAGACAGGGTTGCAAGTGGTAGGTACTAGATGGGAACCAGGCAGTGCAGCCACAGAGCCTGCACTCTTGATTACGATGTTGACCACCAGGTGATGATAAACAGACACTTCAGAAGCGGCATCATGTTGACACTCATGGCCTTGTGTCCCTCTGCACACCAGCACTTACATCCAGGGCAGTGTCTACCCTACGGGAAAAAATCCTCCTGCCATGCTTACACCACCACCATCCCTCCCTCTCACACTCTGCAAACACTCCCCATCAAGCTGTCCCAATTTACGTAATTGCTTTGTTTCACTGCACAGACCTGATTTACACTGTCCAGAAACCTGCATAAAATGGATTCCTCATAGATACTAGCAACTCTTTCCATTTTGCTGCCAGTTTTATGCTGTTAAACTGCCCACCCATCTGCTGATAAAATACAATAATGTGATTTATCTCCAAGCACACGGAAACAAGTTGGATTTATCTTCTCAAAAAAATATATTGTTTTGGGTTTTCCAAGTTTTCCTTTTCATAGCATCACCCTCGTGATAAGTTGAGAGGACTTTGAGAAAAAAGGGAAGAACTTCATTTATACTCACTTTTCCATCTGATTCTGAGAAAGACTGGTCTGCCCTTACTTTCCCTAGAAACTGTGCTAAGCTCCCAGAGAGCAACCCTCTGTTTTTCTCTGCTGTCACATCTATCTTCACCATTGGTCCTACTTCCTCAGAGAGGAACCCAGAGGCCAAGTGACAAAGTAGGCCCTTTTTTTTTTTTTAATGTTTGAGAGAGAGAGAGTGAAGGGGAGGAGCAGAGAGGGATGGGGAGAGAATCCCAAGCAGGCTCCACACCATTAGCACAGAACCCAACGTGGAACTCAAACCCACAAACCATGGAGACCATGACCTGAGCCGAAATCAAGAGTCAGACACTGAACTGACTGAGCCACCCAGGCTTCCCAGGCCCTCCTCACCCTTTTATCTTGTATGCATCACCTTTAGAACAATATGGACAACAAAGATCCGGGACCTCGTGTCATTTATTTCCAGTCTCTCACTCCACCCTCATCCCCCTGGCAGCTTAGACCCTCACTCACTTGCCCAGATCCTAATCCTTTCTGGAGAGCCCATTAGATTTTTTTTTTTTTTAAGCCAACCATTCCTTCACGGTCCTTCTAGGTCCTGAAAGGTTCCTAAACTGTCTTTACTCGGCTATTCCTAACCAATACTGCTTTCTCCAGAGTCTATCCCTCAAGGGCAAGATGCTCTTCTGACAGCCCTACTCCTTATTTCAGGGTATATTTTACACTTTGTTTACAGGGCTGCAGGATTATAGATGTAGGTGAAGAGAATTATTGTTCTCTTTGTACTTCTTTGCCTCTTCTCAGATCCTGACTCTTCTAATTCAATCAAAATGCCCTCCCCTCAGCCCCCCATTCCAATGAAACCTGCCCATTATCCATCTCCTTGCTATTGTAGCCTGGTTGTTCTAACATTGCACTGAAGAAAGCTTAGTTTGGCTCCCTGTATCCTCCCGGATCCCAAATCTGCTATCATCTGGATAACTTCATCATCCACATAGATGCTTCAATCTCCTCAACACACACCATCCACATGGACAACTCAACCCAACTGAAAACTGACCATCCTGTAAGATTTCATTTTCTTCCTACTTTGGGGATCTCCTCCCATAGCCACATCTTGGATTTTCTTCATCTAGAATTGTGCTACCTTGGACTCCTAAATTCAGAGATCATATCCTTCTTGCTTAGTCCTTCTCCCCCTAAACAAGAACTATTCCAGGCTTTTCCTCACAGCCACTCCTTTCTCTGTTGACCATCACCTTACTTCACTCTTACCCTGGACCATGGGGCCAAATTTTTAGTGGAATTCTTCCCTTTATCTTCATTCTTACTCTTCCCTACCCCTTCCAATGTACCTTCCAGGTCAACAAAGTCCTACAGCTGATGGACATGGGATATGGTGGGGATGGACAAACTGAACTTCTATGTAATAAGGAGAACTAAATTCTTGGCCCTTCTAAAAGAAACTGCCCTACTCACAGCATCTATATATAAAGCCACAGTCCCTCTCCCCCAACCCTCAGTCATGGTCTTTTGTACGAAGTTGGGCTCCTGAACCAATAAATTCATAGTCCATGAATTCTAAGTCCAATACCCAGTCGATTATCAATGAGGTGACCTAGTACAAACCAAATTGCCAAAACCAAGAAAAGCTAAGCTAATCAGATTTGTACTCAGGAATTTGAGTTGCAAACTAGAGAAATCAAACAGCTCATAATGGGAAATTTAAAAAGGGATCATAAAGAGAATAAAATAGGTAAGTCCCAAGGTAGATGAAGAGCCATGAGGAGCCACAAGATGCCAAGAGCAAGCCAAAAATTGTAGGAAATAGAAGTAATGACCAAACAGACTCCAAATATACTATGCATCGTTTATACTGTAACATTCAAACTCATGTTTAACCCCTCTCTCCCATATATACCTCATATCCAATTGGCCACCAAATCCCACTAATTCCAACTCCTCCTTCTGTGAATCCAACCCCTCCTTCTCTGTCATATGCCATTGCTCTACCAAGTTTTTCAGACTAACTTCCTTAGTAGTCTTTTAATTGGTCTCCCAATCATAATATCTCCTTCCATCTCCTCCACACTGCTTCTAGAGTTGGTTTTTGAAAACAAATTGGAATCTTCTTCCATCCTTAAACATCTCAGTTGGTTCTCCCTCTTTCCTGACAATGTCCAACTGCCTTCATATAGAATTAATGTTGAAAGTCTGAGAAATAAGAAATGCACAATGTATAGGAAACTCTATTCATATTATCACCCTTACCATACTATCATTTATCAATACCATGATCATCATTACCTCCCTCATCTTTTTTCATGCTCCCCTCCACTCTAATATATTGACTATCTTATTTTTTTTCCAAACTTGGCAGACTCTTTCACAGCACCATGACTTAATGCTTCTTAAATGTCTGAGAACCCTTTACCGCCTTCTGGAATTGACTATTACTCTGGGTTGATACCTACCTTCTCTAGGTTTCCACAGCACATTGTCCATAGTTATACCTAGGTACATTTTGCACTTTCTATAATCAATTTCTGTGGCAAATTAGAAATAATCACAAAGGCTTTAACATTCCACCTATTGAGTAGGAGAGGAAGGGGTTAATTCCCCCTTCAATCAAGATGAGCTTGTGACTACTTTGGTCAATGAAACAAAACAGAAGTAACTCCAGGCCCTAAGCCAGTAGCTTCAGGAAACCAACAAAGCTAAAAGACACCTTACTAAATTGGAGAAGGCATTTACAAAGTATGTACCTGATAAGGGGTTAATATCCAAAACATATAAAGAACTCCTACAATTGAATAGAGGAAAAAAAAAAAAAAAAACAGAGGATCAGGACATTTTTCCAAAGACAACATCCATATAGCCAATAGATACACAAAAAGATGCTAACATCACTTATCAGGGAAATGCAAATAAAAACCACAAGAGTTCACCTCACCTGTTAGAATGGCTAGTATCAAAAAGACAAACAAGTGTTGGCAAGAATGTGATGAAAACCTTTATGCACTGTTGGAGTACAGGCACTATGGAAAACAGTATGAAGTTTTCTCAAAAACTTAAAAATAGATTGGTCTGGGAAGATAGTGGAGTATGAAAACCCTAAGCTTGCCTCTTTCCACGGTACACCTAGAGAACAGTCCCATCAGTACAACTAACCCAGAAAACCCTAAGACTGAGTAGCAGAACAGACTCTCTACAGTTAAATTGTTGAGAGAAGGCCACATGGAAAATGGTAGAAGGGACGGAGACCTGGTCAGGAACCAAACTCCTGACAAGACCACAACCATGAGGAATATCACAAGCACAGAGAACAGAGAAGAACAGACCCCAGCCATGGAGGATCTGCAGGGGGAAAACAAGTCCCCATAACATGAAAATCAGAGGATCTTAACTTCACAAGTTTTTCAACAGCAGGGCTTAACACAGGAAAATTTTAAGATCAGTGGGCGTGGCTCTGGGCAAGCCAGAGGGTAAAAGAAAACCGATTCCCCACCCTTAAAGGGCCAGCATAACCCTGCTGAGATACAGTACAGAAACAGCAGTTTGAAAGCAACTGGATATGAAAGGTTTATTCACTAATCTCAGAATATGTGCTGGGGGAGCAAGTATCTTTAAGAGACTTCTCTAAGAAGAAAAGAGCTGTTGGGCAGCATTTTTCTCCCCAGTACCCACAGGCTAAACAGCCAGACACCTGTGGAATCAATGCTAACACTCAATATAGCTTGCTAACAGTACTCCCTGCCCCATCCTACCAGCCCCACTAAGCAGGAATCCCTCCAAAGCAGTGCCTGACACATCTCATCCTTCAAGCAGCCTTGACAGTGACCAGCACCACTCCAAAGGGACACTTGCCCTAGAGAGAGGAAAGTAACCACACACCAGTGTGACCACAGCCCCAGCCATAGGCTGGAGACAGACATCTGATCTGCCAGTGCCACGCACCAACAAAAGCCTCTCAAGGGGCAACACAGGGAGAATGCCCTACAGTTCCATTTGACCAAGGTTCCAGCAACCAGGCCAAGGACAGGCATCTGGTCTGACCCAACTACAAGGCCAAGGCAGCCTTATACTGGCCCTTTAACATCACAGGGACCAAACCTTGCCCACAATGGGCAAAGTGGGCCATTGCAGCTGACTGGACTGAAAGCGAATGCAGCACAACTACAATAGTAGGGAGCATGTAACACATAGACACCCCTGAAGCACCTGATTCTGATGAACAGGGGAACATGGCATTACAGGGCACTATAGGACCTCTTCTTCACAAGGCCACTACACCACCACTAAACTAGCCTTACAGGAAACAAAGGGAATTCTTTGAGTGGAAAGAAAAAGTCATTATCAGAGGAAAATTTGGAAAGGAAAAGATTTCACAGATAAAACAAAAAAAAAAGTAGATTAAGCACTTACAAAAACAGTATGGAAGTTAACGAACGAGAGTATTAAAATCAACTAGACATTGGAAAAAAAAAAAAATCAGTCAAGGGGGGCCTGGGTAGCTCAGTTGGTTAAGCATCTGACTCTTGATATTGGCTCAGGTCAAGATCTCATGGTTTGGGAGTTCAAGCCCCACATTCGGCTCTGCACTAACAGTGTAGAGCCTGCTTGGGATTCTCTCCCCCTCGCTCTCTGTCCCTTCTCCCCTCAAAATAAGTAAAATTTTAAAAATTAAGTCAAGGAATTCACAAAAAAACAATATGACATTATACACATAAAACAAGCTGGAGACTGGGGGTGGGGGAGAGGATAAAAATGTAATGCTTTTAGAACAGGTTCATACTTAACCATCAACTTAATATAGACTGTTACATGCATAGGATGTTATATATAAACCTAATGGTAACCACAAATCAGAAATTGGTGATATACAACAAACTGAAGTACAAAATCCAAGCATATCCCTAAAGAAAGCCATCAAATCACAATGGAAGAAAGGACAGAAAAACTACAAAACCACCACAAAAGCAACAAAACAGAAGTACATACTTATCAATAACTAGTTTGAATGTAAATGTACCCTACAAGCAACATACTGGCAATAAATTCGTATCTTTCAGTACTCACTCTAAACATCAACGGACTCAGTGCTCCAATCAAAAGACATAGGGTAACAGAATGGATAAGAAAACAAGATCTATATGCCGTTTACAAGAGACCCACTCTAGACCTAAATACGCCTTCAAATTGAAAGGGGATGGAGAACCATCGGTCATGATAATGGTCAAGAAAAGAAAACCAGAGTAGCCATACTCACATCAGACAATCTAGACTTTAAAATAAAGACTGTATCAAGAGATTCAGAAGGGCATTATATCATAACTAAGGGGTCTATCCACCACGAAGACCTAACAACTGTAAACATTTATGCACCAAATGTGGAAGCACCCAAATATATAAGTCACAAAGAAACTCATTGATAGTCAACAACAGCCAAAGTATGCAAAGAGCCCAAATGTCCATCGATGGATGAATGCATAAAGAAAACGTGGTATATATACACAATGGAGTATTACTCTGCAATCAAAAAGAATGAAATCTTTCCATTTGCAACTATGTGGATGGAACTGGAGGGTATTATGCTAACTGAAATTAGAGAAAGACAAAAATCATGACTTCACTCATGAGGACTTTAAGAAACAAAACAGATGAACATAAGGGAAGAGAAACAAATATAGAAACAGGGAGGGAGACAAAACAGAAGAGAACTGAGAGTTGCTGGAGGGGTTGTGGGAGGGGGGATGGGCTAAATGGGTAAGAGGCATTAAGGAATCTACTCCTAAAATCATTGCTTCACTAGATACTAATTTGGATGTAAATTTTAAAAAATAAAAAATAAAGTTAAATTAAAAAAAACTCATTGATAGTAATACCATAATACTAGGAGACTTCAACACCCCGCTCACAGCAATGGACAGATCATCTAATCAAAAAAAAAAAAAGTCAACAAGGAAACAATGGCTTTGAGTGACACACTGGACCAGATGGACTTAACAAGTATATTCGGAACATTTCATCCCAAAGCAGAATATACGTTCTTCTCTAGTGCACATGGAACGTTCTCCAGAATAGACCACGTACTGGGACACAAATCAACCCTCAGCAAGTACAAAAAGATTGAGATCATACCGTGTACATTTTCGGACCACAATGCTATGAAACTCAAAATCAACCACAAGAAAAAATGTGGAAAGGTAAATACTTGGAGACTGAAGACCATCCTACTAAAGAATGAATGGGCTAACCAAGCAGTTAAAGAGGAAATTTAAAAGTATATGGAAGTCGATGAAAATGGTAACACCACAACCCAAAACCTCTGGGACGCAGCAAAGGCAGTCATAAGAGGAAAGTATATAGCAATCCAGGCCTTCCTAAAGAAGGAAGAACTCAGATACACAACCTAACCTTACATCTTAAGGAGCTGTAAAAAGAACAGCAAAGAAAACCCCAAACCAGCAGAAGACCGGAAATAAGATTAGAGCAGAAATTAATGCTATCAAAACCAAAAAAAAAAAAAAAAAAAAAACAGATCAATGAAACCAGAAGCCGGTTCTTTGAAAGAATTAAAACTGATAACCCCCTAGCCAGTTTGATCAGAAAGGAAAAGGAAAGGACCCAAATAAAATTAAGAATGGAAGAGGAGAGATCACAACCAAGACACCAGAAATAAAAATGAGAAAATTATGAGCAATTTTATGCCAATAAAATGGGCACTGTGGGAGAAATGGACAAATTCCTAGAAACATATACACTACCAAAACTGAAACAGAAAGAAATAGAAAATTTGAACAGATCCATAACCAGTAAGGAAATCAAATTAGTAATCAAAAATCTCCCAAAAAAACAAGAGTCCAGAGCCAGATGGCTTTCCAGGGGAATTCTACCAAACATTTAAAGAAAAGTTAACACTTGTTCTCTTGAAGTTGTTCCAAAAAATAGAAAGGGGAGGAAAACTTCCAAACTCTAAGAAGCCAGCATTACCTTGATTCCAAAACCAGACAGAAATGGCACTGAAAAGGAGAACTATAGATCAATTTCCCTGATGAACATGGATGCAAAAATCCTCAAGATATTAGCCAACTGGCTCCAACAATACATTAAAAAAATTATTCACCACAACCAAGTGGGATTTATACCTGGGATGCAAGGCTGGTTCAATATCTGCAAAAACAATTAATGTGATTCATCACATCAATAAGAGGACAAGAACCACAGGATCCTCTCAATAGATGCAGAGAAAGCATTTGACAAAACATCGCATCCTTTCTTGATTAAAAACCCTCAAGAAAGTAGGGATAGAAGGATTATATCCTGAGGTCATAAAAGCCATACTATCAATGACCCAAGGCTAATATCATCCCTCAATGGGGAAAAACTGAGAGCTTTCCCCCTAAGGTCAGGAACAAGACAGGGATGTCCACTCTCACCACTGTTACTCAACTTAGTACTGGAAGTCTTAGCATCAGCAATCCGATAACACAAAGAAATAAAAGGCATCCAAATTGGCCAGGAGGAGGTCAAACTTTCACTCTTCACAGATGATACTCTATATGGAAAACCCTAAAGATTCCACCAAAAAACTGCTAGAACGGATTCATGAATTCAGCAAAGTGGCAGGATTTAAATCAATACACAGAAATGGGTCGTATTCCTATATACCAACAATGAAGCAACAGAAAAAAAAAAAAAGAAATCCATTCCATTTACGGTTGCACAAAAAACCGTAATACCTAGGGATAAATCTAACCAAAGAGGTTAAAAATCTATACACTGAAAACTATAGAAAGCTTATGAAAGAAATTGAAGATGACAAAAAAAATGGAAAAAGATTCCATGCTCCTGGATAGGAAGAATATTGTTAAGATGTCAATACTATCCAAAGCAATCTACATATTCAATGCAATCCCTATCAAAATAACACCAACATTCTTCACAGAGCTAGAACAAATAATCCTAAAACGTGTATGAAACCAGAAAAGACCCCAAGTAGCCAAAGCAATCTTGAAAAAGAAAACCAAAGCAGGAGGCATCACAATCCCAGACTTCAAGCTGTATTACGAAGCTGTAATCAAGACAGTATGGTACTGGCACAAGAGCAGACACTCAGATCAATGGCACAGAATAGAGAACCCAGAAATGGACCCACAAATGTATGGCCAACTAATCTTTGACAAAGCAGGAAAGAATATCCAATGGAATAAGGACAGTGTCTTCAGCAAGTGGGGCTGGGAAAACTGGACAGCGACATGCAGAAGAATCAACCTGGACCACTTTCTTACACCATACACAAAAATAAATTCAAAATGGATGAAAGACCTCAATGTAAGACAGGAAGCCATCAAAATCCTTGAGGAGAAAGCAGGCAAAAACCTTTTTGATCTTGGCCACAGCAACTTCTTAACGTGTCTCTGGAGGCAAGGGAAACAAAAGCAAAAATGAACTACTGGGACCTCATCAAAATAAAAACCTTCTGAACAGTGAAGGAAACAATCAGCAAAACTAAAAGGCAACCAACAGAATGGGAGAAAATATCTGCAAATGACATAGCAGATAAAAGGGGTTGTATCCAAAAATCTATAGAGAACCTACCAAACTCAACATCCAAAAAACAATCCAGTGAAGAAATGGGCAAAATACATGAATAGTCTTCTCCAAAGAAGACATCCAGATGGCCAACCGACACATGAAAAAATGCTCAACATCACTCATCACCCAGGAACTACAAATCAAAACCAAAAGGAGATACCACCTCACACCTGTCAGAATGGCTGACATTAACAACTCAGGCAACAACAAATGTTGGCGAGGATGCAGAGAAAGGATCTCTTTTGCACTGCTGGTGGGAATGCAAACTGGTGCAGGCACTCTGGAAGACAGTATGGAGGTTGTTCCTCAAATTAAAAATAGAACTACCCTACAACCCAGAAATTGCACTACTAGGCATTTATCCAAAGGATACAGGTGTGCTGTTTCAAAGGGACACATGCACCCACAGGTTTATAACAGCACTATCAATAATAGCCAAAGTATGGAAAGAGCCCAAATGTCCATTGATGGATGAATGGATAAAGAAGATGTGGTATATATATACACAATGGAATATTACTCAGCAATCAAAAATAATGAAATCTTGCCATTTGCAACTATGTGGATGGAACTGGAGTATTATGCTAAGTAAAATTAGTCAGAGAAAGACAAATACCATATGACTTCACTCATATAAGGACTTTAAGAGACAAAACCGATGAACAGAAGGGAAGG
Source organism: Lynx canadensis (assembly GCF_007474595.2). Taxonomy (NCBI): domain Eukaryota; kingdom Metazoa; phylum Chordata; class Mammalia; order Carnivora; family Felidae; genus Lynx; species Lynx canadensis. The sequence goes on along the minus strand of NC_044313.2, from coordinate 44,912,039 downwards.
GAAACAAAAATATAAAAACAGGGAGGGGGACAAAGCATAAGAGACTCAAATATGGAGAACTGAGGGTTACTGGAGGGGGTGTGGGCTAAATGGGTAAGGGGCATTAAGGAATCTACTCCTGAAATCATTGTTGCACTTATATGCTAACTATTTTGGATGTAAATTTTGAAAAAATAAAAAATAATGTAAATGCACCCAATGCCCCAAAAGACTGGATTAAAAAAAAAAAAAAATAAGACCCATCTACATGCTGCCTACAAGACACTTCTGACCTAAGGACACATGCAGATTAAAATGAAGGGGTGGAAAAACATTCATCATGTGAATGGAAGTAAAAAAAGTTGGGGTATCAATCCTTGTATCAGACAAAACAGACTAAAATAAAGACTAACAAATGACAAAGAAGGACGCTATAATCCTAAAGGGAACAATCCAACAATATATTAGCAATTATAAGTATTTATGCACCCAACATTGAGGCACCCAAATACATAAAAACAGTTAATCCTTAAAAAAAAAAAAAAAGTAATCAATACAATAGGGGGCTTGAATACCCCCACTTACATTGATGGGCAGATCATCCAAACAGAAAATCAACAAGGTAACAGTGGCTTTGAATGACACACTGGACCAGATAAATCTAATAGATATATTCAGAACATTCCATCCAAAAACAGTGGAATATACATTCTTTTCAAGAACACATGAAGCAGTCTCCAAAACAGATCACCTATTAGCCCACAAAACAATTCTCAACAAATTCAAGGAGACTAAAAGCAGATCCTACATCTTTTCAACTACAACGCTATGAAACTAGAAAACAAGTCTGTAGAGAACACAAATACATGGAGGTTAAATAACATGCTACTAAATGATAAACGGGTCAACAAAGGAATTAAAGAGGAAATCAAAAGTTACACAAACCAATGAAAATGAAAACTATCTAAGATCTTTGGGATGCAGCAAAAGCTGTTCCAAGAGGGAAGTTTTAATACAAGCCTACCACAGGGAAGAAAAATCTCAAACCACCTAACCTTACACCTAAAGGAGCTAAGGGGGTAAAAAATGCCAGTAGAAAGAAGGAAATGATAAAGATTAGAGCAAAAATGAAATAGAGACTAAAAACAATAAAACAGACCAATGAAACCAGGAGCTGATTCTTTATAGAAAACAAATTTGGTAGACCTTTAGCCGGGAGGAAAAAAAAAAAAAAAAAACCTCCACCAACACCCCCCCCACCCCCCGCAACCACCACCACCACACAACACACCGAAGGCTCAAAATCAAATCAAAGAGGAGAGGGGTAGCTCAGTTGGTTGAGCATCCAGCTCTTGATATCAGCTCAGGTCATGATCCCAGGGTCAATGGAACAAACCCCATCCCCCTTCCATGCTGAACATGGAGCCTGCTTCAGATTCTCTCTACACCTCCACCCCCATTCCCTTGCACTGGAAGAAGCGGGGAGGAGGGAAAGAAATAACCAAGACCACATAAATACAAAGAATTATTAGATAACATTATGAAAAGTTACATGCCAACAAATTAGACAACCTGGAAGAAATGGATAAATTCCCAGAAACTTAACTTTCCCAAACTTAATCAGGAAACAAAAATTTGAGCAGACCAATTACCAGCAATGAAATTGAATCAGTAATCAAATTCCCAACAAACAATTCCAAGACCAGACATCTTCATATATGAATTCTACTAGACATTTAAAGAGGAGCCTGTACCTATTCTCAAGCCATCCCAGAAAAAACAGAGGAGGAAGGAAAGATTCCATATGCGTTCTGAGTTCAGCATTACCCTGATACCAAAACCTGGTCAAGACCCTATGGAAAAAAACTACAAGAAAACATCTGATGAACATACACATAAAAATCCTCAAAGTATTAGCAGACCAAATCCAACAATACATTTTAAAAAAGTCATTCACCACAATCAAATAGGACTTATTCAGAGATGCAAGTGTGGTTCAATATTTACAAACCGACATGATATATTAACAGAAGAATCATATGATCATTTCAATACGTGTAGGAAAAGCATTTGACCAAGTAGGACAGCGATTCACGATAAAAAACCTCAACCTAAGTAGGTTTAAAGGGAACATACCTCAATATAATAAAGGCCATATATGAAGAACCCACAGCTGACATACTCAATGGGGGAAAACTGAGAACTTTTCCACGAAGGTCAGGAACAAGACAAAGATGTTCACTCTCACCACTTTTATTCAACGTAATACTGAAAGTCCTAGCCACAACAATCAGATAAGAAAAGGCATCCAATGTGGTAATAAAGAACTTCCACTATTTGTAGATGACAGAATACTATATATGGAAAACCCTAAGAATTTCACCAAAAGACTACTTGAACTGATAAGTGAGTTCAATAAGGTCATAGGATAGGAAAAAAAAAAATCAGACAGAAATCCATTGCATTTTTCTACACTTAATGATTAACTAGAAGGAGAAATTAATCCATGTACTATTGCACCAAACGTAATAAAATACCTAGGGATAAACTTGATCAAAGAGGTCAAAGACAGGTACTCTGAAAACTGTAAAACACTACATGGCACAAGTGGAAAGATATCCCATGCTCATCGATTGGGAGAACCAATGTTGTTAAAATGTCCATATTACCCAAAGATTTAATGCAATCCCTATCAAAATACCAACAGCATTTTTCACAGAACTAGAATAATCTTAAAATTTGTTTGGAACCACAGAAGACCCTGAATAGGCAAAGCCCTCTTGGAAAAACTGAGGTATCACAATCCCAGATTCCAAGCTATACTACACAGCTGTAAGTAATCATAACAGTATGATACCGGCACAAAAACAGACCTGTAGATCAATAGAAGAGTCCAGAAATAAACCCATGTTATGCCACATTGTGGCCAATTCACCTAAAACAAAAGTGGCAAGGATATATATAATGGGAAAAAGTCTCAACAAACGATGCTGGAAAAACTGGACGGCTACATGCAAAAGAATAGAAGTAGACCCCTTTCTTATACCACGTACAAAAATAAACTCAACATGGATTAACGACCTAAACGTGACACCTGAAAACAGAAGATTCCTAGGAGAAAACATGTATAGCAATCTCTTTAATATCAGCCACAGAAACATTTTTCTAGATAGGCCTCCTTTGGCAAGATAAACAAAAGCAAAATTGAACTACTGAGAGTATCCAAAAATAAAAAACTTCTGAACAAAGGAAAACATCAACAACAAAAAAAGACAACCTGAATGGGAGATATGTGCAAATGATGTACCTGATAAGGAGCTAATATCTAAAATATAGATGTTTACACAGCTGAACACACACCCAAAATAATCCAATTTATAAATGGACAAAAAACATGAGCAGACATTTCTCCAAAGAAAGTATACAGATGGCCAACAGGCCCATGAAAACATGCTCAACACCACTCATCAGGGAAATGCAAATCAAAACCACAACGAGGTATCACTCACTTCACACCTGTCAAAATGACCAAAACCAAAAACACAAGCAACAAGTGTTGGTGAGGATGTGGAGTACAAAGAACCCTTGTGCACTGTCAGTGGGAATGTAAACTGGTATATCCACTGTAGAAAACAGTATGGAGTTTCCTTGAAAAGTTAACAGAATTACCATACCACTAAATAATTGTACTACCAGGTATTTACCCAAAGAATATGAAAACACTAATTTGAAAGGACCTCTGTGTTTACTGCAGCATTATTTACAATAGTCAAGGAATGGAAGCAACTTAAGTGTCCATCAATAGATGAATTAGTCAATAGATGAATGGATAAAAAAGATGCAGTGTATATACACCATGGAATACTCAGCCATAAAAAAATGAAATCTTGCCATTTGCAACATGGAAGAATCTAGAGGGTATAGTAAGTGATTAAGTCAGAGAAAGACAAATACCTTAGGATTTCACTCATACATAGAACTTAAAACAAGCAAACAAAGAAAAACAAAAAGAAAAAAACAGACTCAAATACAGAGAACCAACTGGTGGTTGCCAGAGAGATTGGTAGAGGTGTGGATGAAATTGGTGAAGGGGATTAAGAATATACTTATGACGAACACTGAGTAATGCATAGAATTGTTGAATCACTAATATTGTATATGTGAAACTGCCGTAACAATTACAGTTGAATTTTCAAAGATGAATAGAACCACAATGATCGTCCAATGTCACTTGTAGACCTCTATCGAGAAAATGAAGACACTAACTCAGAGATGTCTGCACCCCTTCGTTCGTTGCAGCTTTACAATAGCCAAAACACGGAAACAACCTAGCTCTCCAACAGATGAAGAAATTACGATGTATACACAATGCAATATTATGCAACCATTAAAAAAAAAAAGCTTACCTTTTAAGACAACATTGATGAATCTTGAGGGCATTATCTTAAGCGAAATTAGAAAGACACATACCTTATGATCTCACTTACACATAGAATCTTAAAACTAGCTCATAGATACAGAGAACAGATTGATGAATACCAGAGGCAAAGAGTGGAGACAAAAATGGATGAAGGAAATTGAAAGGTACAAACTTCCAGTTATACTTAAGTCACAGGAATGTAGTGTACAGCATGGAGACTAATAGTCTACACTTGAAAGTTGCTAAAAGTAAATCTTACAAGTGCTCATCATAAAAAAATAACTATGTTGGCAGACATTAACTAGTTATTATGGTGATCATTTTGCAATATATACAACTATCAAACCATTACGTTGCACTCCAGAAGCTAACTTAATGTTGCCTATCAATTATACATCAGTAAAAGAGATTTAAGATTTTTTTAAAGTGTTTTTTGAGAGAAAGAGTGAGAGGGAGGGAGAGCGCATGCACACACATGCACGCACAAGTTGGGGAAGGGCAAAAAGAGGGAGAAAGAAAATCCCAAGCAGGCTCCATGTTATCAGCACAGAGCCTGATGGCGGGCTCGATCTCACAAACCGGGAGATCATAACCTGAGCCAAAATCAAGAGTCGGATGCTTACCTGACTGAACCACCCAGGTGCCCCAATAAAAAAAGTCTTAAAAACTGGTAGCTGCTGTTTTCTCTTGAACACCCTCTGTGGTCTATGGAAGGTTTAAGAAGCCATATAAGGAGTCTGGACTACTGAGGCTATCATTCTGGATAAACTGTGTAGGTACTCTAAGTAGACACAGCTCTAGGTAAGCCCAGCCTTCCATCAATCCCCAGCAAGTTTCCAGCTATGTGTATCCAGCCAATCCACCAACCCATGGTCACTGGAACCAGTGACTTCTGTAGATAACACATGGAAAAGAACATGTTCTAAAAGCACTGCCTAAATTCCTGTACCACAAAAATCAAGATGTACAATTAAATGACTATTAGCTTAAGCTCCTAAATTTGTAGCTTATGATTACATAGCTATTCAGATATTTGCATCTGAATTTTGTGAACCACCTGTGAATAACCAGTGTGTGTTAAATGCCCAAATTACCAAAACCCACTTTAATGCTGTGATCTGCTCTTCACAGCCAACAAGGCTTTAAGACATGTACTAACACACTAAGAAATTTTAGTTTTTTGAGAGAGAGAGAGAGGGGGGGGGAGGGGGGGAGGGGGGGAGGGAGAGGGAGGGAGGGAGGGAGGGGAAGAGGGAGAGAGAGCACTAGCAGAGGAGTGGCAGACAGAGACACAGGGACAGATGATCCAAAGCAGACTTGGCACTGACAGAGAGCCTAATGAGGGGCTTGAACTCATAAATTGGGAAGTAACCTGAGCCGAAGACAGATGCTTAACCAACTGAGCCACCCAGGTACCACCATAAACTCCACTTCTAATGCACGTGGGCAGTAGCATACATCAACTCAGTCAAAAGGAACACTGTAGTTCTGGAAATCTACTTTCAAATAGCTCCACCCATTTTTAGATGGCTCCTAATAAAAATATCTAAACGAACTACAATCAGAAGACTTGTTTTTAGGGGTGCCTGAGTGGCTCAGTTGGGTAAGCCTCAGACACTGGATTTTGGCTCAGGTCATAATCTTATAGTTCCAGGAATTCGAGCCCCAGTACAGCTCCAGGCTGTCACAGCATGCACCTGCTTGGGATTTGCTCTTCTCCACCCCTCCCCTGTTCACACACTCTCAAAATTAAAAAAAAAAAAAAAAGTAAGTTTTTAAGGTTACTTAAGTCCCGACTTGTACAGATCATTTCAGCAAATCCCTATGCTCTAGAGGATCAGATCAACAAACTTTTCTCTGAAGAAGAAAAGACTCCATGGTAGGGGTGCCTGGGTGGCTCAGTCAAATGTCCAACTTCAACTCAGGTCATGACCTCACGGTTCATGAGTTCAAGTCCCACATCATCAGGCTCTGTGCCAACAGCTCAGACCCCAGAGCCTGCTTCAGATTCTGTGTCTCCCTCTTCCTCTGCCCCTCCCCTGCTCACAGTCTCCCTTGCTCCCAAAAATAAACATTACAGGAAATTAAAAAAAAAAAAAAACGGACCTCATGGAACTTGGTCATTTGTGCCACCCCTTATCTTCTATTTTTACATTTTTATAAGTTATCCACATTTGTAATTCTGCCTTCTCATTGTAGAATCAAGAAGGAAAATGCCCTGAGCCTCCATTGCTGCTACCATGTAGCTATGTGGCTTCAGTTCTCCCCAAACACATCTACACAAGATCTGGATTTGAGAGGCAGACATACCTACTTAACCAGAACCAGACCATGAGGTCATCCTAGGAGCTATGCCTAGAAAAGGAGCCTAGAACCTATTTTCCCAGCCCCTGCAACAACCCAGGAAGCACTAGTAACTTCCTCAATTCATCCATTCCTGCATATGCTACCTACAGTGGATTCTGTTATCTGACACCTGAGAATGTTCAGGGTTACCTAGGGTATAATGGTGCAAGGCTTCGCAGACAGAATGACATTGAAGAGGAGTCATTCTAGAAGTATGTCCTAGACTGAACAAACTCCATCTGCGAAGGTCTTGCAACAGAGCCTGCTTTGTTCAGGAATGACGGCAAGCGTGGCTAGATTATCCGGAGCATAAGAAGGGACCAGCAATAGTACTGTAACTGTAGGCAGGGATCGTGAAGGTTTCTCTAATGTGTTGAAAGGGCATTTCTATACTGAATAAATGGAGCACCATTAGATGAATTTAAGCAAGGGATGGTCAATACCATATCTGCATTTTAGGAAGCTCCCCCTTGGCAGCACAACATGGAGAAGTGAACGCAGGGAGGAAGAAAGACCAGAATAGGGAGAGCTATTAGGAGGTGGCTGCGTTCATCCAGGTGAGCGGTAAAAAGATCGAAGTTGAATCAGTGGTGGCTTAAATGGGGGGAAAAGGCAGATTGATTTATTCTGAGATTTTGATTTAATCAGAAAAGAGGCAAACACAGCAGATTCACCAATGTTGTCTCTCTACTAGAGAGAATATTCCTTTAAAAACAACTGAATTGCAACCTCGGATCTCTATTTCCCCAGGGCACCACTGCACAGAGCCAGTGTGTGCAAATCCCTGTGGATACTCTCGTGAATGTTTATGTATCTCTAGAAGCAGACTGGAAGCAGGGAGATAAAAAGCTTTATTTTATGACTATTGCCCAGAGCATTTTTTTTTTTTTTCCCAGGAGGAGAGGTGCCTCTGGGACAAGCTACGAGATAAATCTTAGGTGACATGGTTATTCTTTTCCACAAAGTCTCATTTTTCACTGGGTTTCTACATCCAACTTCCATCCCCTCGTCTAGGGCAACACCTCAAGAAATTAGCTTACCTAAGGAAATTGGAGTTACTAAGCATAGATGCCTTCTAGCACAAGGGCTCCAGATTTCTGAACACTTTTCTTATTCAAAGTAGAGGAAGTAGGAATGGGAGCACGAGTGAAAGGAAGAAAGCAGAAGAGCCAACCAAAACCTCCTCAGATGGCCCTCCATGCTGCTGCACCTTCACGTGAAGCCTGCCCCACCCCTCATTGCCCTGCGTTCCTTCCTGTACCTTACTTGTAAAACTCGAACATTTTTCCACTTCCCAGCTTTTAAACCTTGGGCAAGGAACATCACTTAGCCTTCTGGACTTAAGGAAAATGCTAACATCTGATACACAGGTTTGGAGAGGATCGAATACTTTGTGGAGAGGTATACAGCACACAGGAAGCACTAAGCAAATCAAAGTTAGCATGATTATTGGCGTTCAGTTAATCTTAACTCTGTTGACACCTTATCTTCCGCCATCAGAAAGCCTGAATATTCTATTCAGGGGACAGTTGCATTATTTTATCTAACAATCTCCTACCTGACATAAAGGTTGTTGTCAATCACTATTAGAGACAATGCAGAATGAACATCTCCCCCCATGTAGTTTGTTTTAGTAGAGTGGTTTCCTTAATTTCCTTAAAGAATCCAAGAAACTGTACCGCTGCGTCACTTGATTTGGACATCCTCACGGCTGCTATACAGTCCTACCTAATCTCCCAACTTCTTCTCTGAAGGAATTATGAGCCCCTTCTCTCAAGGAAAAGGGCTATCAACCAGATCTGGCAGAACTTCAGTTGCTTTCTTACCTTCGCTCAGGCAATATTACACCATCTTTGTACTCCAGTATAAGTTTATGAAACAGCAAACAAGCTGAAGTTTTGTTTGATCTGGATTCAGACGTGTTACATACACAGGTTCAGAAGTTCAAACAATTCACAATTTTGATTTCCTATTTGTTCCATAGTTCCCCATCACACTAAAACTTATGGTTCTAGTTGCCCTGTCTTAAGATACAGAGAAGTTTAGGGGCGCCTGGGTGGCGCAGTCGGTTAAGCGTCCGACTTCAGCCAGGTCACAATCTCACGGTCCATGAGTTCGAGCCCCGCGTCAGGCTCTGGGCTGATGGCTTGGAGCCTGTTTCCGATTCTGTGTCTCCCTCTCTCTCTGCCCCTCCCCCGTTCATGCTCTGTCTCTCTCTGTCCCAAAAATAAATAAACGTTGAAAAAAAATTTTTTTTAAAAAGATACACAGAAGTTTAAATATTAAGTGGGGAAAGAAATTGTTTTAAACACATTACCAGAGAAAACCTGAAACATAACCAAGATTAATTGTATTAATGGGTATTAATTCTGGATAATAGGACAATAGGTGGCATCATCATCTTCATACATTTTAGTGCAAGTTTTCTGCAATACACATTCTTTAAAGTACATGTTCACATCCATTTTGTAGAGAGAATAAGACAGTAGAAAAACTCGTGGCAGGTGTCAGACACATCAGTACAAGACCTGTTCAGCAACCTACTGGCTGGAAACTCCTCTGAACCTTACTTGCAAACTCACAGGGTTTCTGTGAAGACTAAAAGAGGTGACAGCAAATATTAACTATCCCTAGTGAGTAAGTAGTAGGCACTCAGTGAATAGCCCCCTCAGCCTCTAAACAGACGTGAGGAAGGTGCCACCCAGTGGCCTCTGCAGGTATTAGCCCCCTCTTCCCACTCGCCATCCATTGTGGCCACCTCTCAGGCTGCACCTCAGACTAAGATCAAAGAGCAGTTATGAACTACTGGGACCTCATCAAAATAAAAAGCTTCTGCACAGCAAAGGAAACAGTAAGCAAAACTAAAAGGCACCTGACAGAATGGGCGAAGATATTTGCAAATGACATATCAGATAAAGGGGTAGTAACCAAAATTTATCAAGAACTTATCAAACTCAACACCCAAACAAATAATCCAGTGAAGAAATGAGCAAAAGACATGAATAGACACTTCTCCAAAGACATCCAGATGACCAACTGACACATGAAAAAAATGCTCAACATCACCCATCAGGGAAATACAAATCAAAACCACAATGAGATACCACTTAACACCTGTCAGAACAGCTAACATTAACAACTCAGACAACAACAGATCTTGGCAAGGATGTGGAGAAAGATGATCTCTTTTGCATTGCTGGTGGGAATGCAAGCTGGTGCAGCCACTCTGGAAAACAGTATGGAGGTTCCTCAAAAAACTAAAAATAGAACTACCCTACGACCCAGCAATTGCACTACTAGGCATTTATCCAAGGGATACAGGTGTGCTGTGTCAAAGGGACACATGCACCCCCATGTTTATAGCAGCACTATCAACAATAGCCAAAGCATGGAAAGAGCCCAAATGTCCCTTGGATGAATGGATAAAGAAGATGCGGTATATACACACACACACACAGTAGAGTATTACTCAGCAATCAAAATGAAATCTTGCCCTTTGCAACCATGTTGATGTAACTGGAGGGTATTATGCTAAGTGAAATTAGAGAAAGACAAATACTATAGGACTTCACTCATATGAGGACTTTGAGACAAAACAGATGAATATAAGGGAAGGCAAACAAAAATATAAAAACAGGGAGGGGGACAAGACAGAAGAGACTCAAATATGGAGAACACACTGAGGGTTACTGGAGGGGTTGTGGGAGGGGGATGGGCTACATGGGTAAGGGGCACTAAAGAATCTACTCCTGAAATCATTGTTGCACTATATGCTATCTGAGATGCAAATTTTAAAAAAATATTTAAATAAAATTTAACTAAAAAAATTTCGTTCCATTCTCTTCCCTATTAGAATTTCATATATAGTTTTTGTGAACTTCCCTGATTCTCCCCCATTGAACCCAATGAATACAATTTTATTCCCCACTCCTGAAGGTTTTTAAAGTCCGTGCCCACTTCCCTGCTCTCCTACCCCCAACACACACAATTCCACACAGCCAGGCAATGATTACCCAATAGCAGTAGACAAACTCTCAAGGAAGTCTAGTGCCAAGGGAGGTAGTCAAGACCACGTGTTCAGCGAACCCTATTGGAATCTCGCCCCAAAGCAATCCCAGCAAAAACTGCAGTGCTTTAAGCTTGTTTCTCTTTTTAAGGGAAGCTGTTTCCTCACATGATGGGCAGGGTTATGTCACTATTCCCAACAAAAATATAATGGCTCAAAAATTTGAAGACAGTAGCTAGAGTCCAAGTTACTATCTGGTGCTATTTTAAGTTCACCAGGCCTTTGCAAAGATATTCACATGAAAACTGAGTGAAGCCTCTCTACCGCCATGGGACCACTTCATTACTGGTACCTATAACACAGTGGCCTGATGCAGTTTCTGAGAACTTAAACTGGGAACCAAGGCAATATCTTGGTTAATGGAAAACCTGATTGAAATGGAAATTCCATGTACCTCCCTATCTAATCACTGAACAATGCTGGGAGAGTTTTGCAGGCATTTCTGCTTTCATTTCCCAGTTTCTACTTCCTTTGTGTGTAGGAAAAACCCACTTACACAAAAATACATTGAGATTAAATAAGCATTGGGGTAGGCTTAGCAAAAGGCAAGCAGGAAATGTACAATCTAAACAAAGGACTGCAAGACCTTAACCTGGCAACAATCTAGTCATCTCCACTTTCAAATACACAAGAAACAGAAAACACATTGGATCACACTGTATGCTCATAATTTTGAGTTTGATAAACTTTCAGCACAGCCCATTCCTTCCCCTCACAGGGGTAAGAAAAATGGCAGCAACATGAACCCAAGGAGTTGGTCAGCACAAAGGAAAGATCATTTATAATGAAAATCACTCTTTCTAATTCCCTAGGCAACACTACATTGGAGACCTACCAGCCATTTCTCAGTAATTGTAACCTGGACAGCTTATCCTCCAGCTTTGGAAAAGACAGGCAGGTCTTCCACTGAATTTGAAGGTGAAACACATGGCTTGCACGTAAGGGCTATGTTGTACAGAAACTGTATTTAAATGCTAGGATCATGATTCAGTGAGAGCCTTCTCCCACGACACACAAAATCCTACCGAAGGAACAGCTATTTCCCATTTTTTATTTCTTATTCTGGGTCTGGATCACATGTTCATTGAAAGGAGTGATGGGCTGAACTGCCTGCTCTATTCATAGTTCTCCTCCTCCCTCTCTCTCCCAGGCTCAAGTTGGTGAATTCCTACAATATAAATACACAGATGGTACAACTCCACTATATTTGACCTCTTTCTCTCTGGATGTCTGACAGCTTTGTCCAAGTTTTAAGAGGCAGTATGCTAACTGGTTAAGAGCAAGGGTCTGACTGCCTAGGTTCAAACCTGACCCCTCCACTTATTCATCTGCAGTCTTTACAAGACATTTAATACCTGTGTGCTTAGTACTCTCATTTGAAAAATAAGTATCCCTCATAAGGTTCTTGTGAATGGAAGATTTAATACAGTTCCTGATCCATGGTATGCAGTCAGTAAGTGCAACTGTGAGTAACAGTAGCCTTGTTACTGGTGTTATGGTTATTACCACAAATCCAATTTACAGGCAAATCTTGGCTGGGCCACGCCTGTCCACAGGCACGAAGAATTTAAGAGGTCCCCTCTACTGGCTCACAGCCCATAATGTTGTGCACCACCACCCCCAACCTTAGTACCTCAGATGCCTGTTTTCACATGCTCAATTCCACAGTGCAGACATGGTCTTGCTACCCACAACAGAACCCATGCTCTCCACCCCCCACCCCCCGGGGTCAGGCTTTCTGCCTAGGCTTCCAAAGGCACATCTCTATCAGATTGTGACTTCTGACTCCCTTTCTATCAGGCTCTCAGAGCCTCCTTCCAAAGTCTGTAGCCAGAAATCCTGCTCACTTCATCTACTCAGCTTCTTGCATCACTGACTGAACTCACTGCTGCTCAGGATGACCCGTAATCACCCATATTGGCCCTGCACGAACCTGGCTTCCAACTCCCCAGCCCCACAAAATGACAGCAAACAAACAGCAATTACCGAGCACATACCAGGCACTGTTTCAAGAACTCTCCAGGAAATGATACCTTTCTTCACACGAACCCTATGAATAGGTACAAGTATTTGTACAGATACAGTGACTAAAGCACCGAGAGGTTAACCTCCCTAAGAAAATACAGCTACTAAACATTCGGTGGTGCCAAGATCAACTCTGTTAAACTCACTCTGGCTCCAGAATCTACACTACAACATACAGAAGAGCCCTCCTAAAAAAAGTATGGGTGTATACAGGACATCGATGTACCACAGGAAACAGATGTCGTATCACACATATACTGTATATGCTGTGTCGCATACATATGATACACATGTGTACACATATAGTATACATTATGTGTACATATATAACATATAGTACATGATACAGCATAAGGAAAAATACTTTGAAAGGGGCTAATTAAATGTAAATTTTCTCTTATCTGAGCATTTAACAGAGCCTTGTATACAGGAAGCAAAAATATGTAAATATTTATTGAACTAATCATTGAAAAACCTCTTCTTACCCAAAGACAAGGTTTCTGCCTCGGCAGCTCAGTCCCTTCAGGGACTGGACTTCCTGGTCCTCAACACCCTTGTTCTCTGGATTCAGATCCGTAAGGTTGGAGGGGAGACTTTAACACTGACATCACCTACTAGCCTCCCAATCTTTTGCCCCACCTCCACATGGAGATATGTTTGAGATCTGGGGCTTGTTTCCCCTCCACACTTTGAGATATTCACATGTAACAGAATTTTAAGGTATACAAGGTGATTTGATAAATGCACATATTGCAAAATAACTACAGTAAGGTTAACTCCCTCAGGACCTCAGAGTTACCATCCAAGATCTACTCTTAACTCCCAAATATACACTACAGTAGTATTAATTGTGGTCACCATAGAGCTTGACTAGTAGCCCTCATACTGGGTCTCCCTTTCTGGAGACCTTACACAGATTTCATATGCATATCATTCCATCTCCCAAATCTTGACCTTAGCCTTGCTCTCATAGTTGAGCCCCAGTACTTGTCTGGGGTTCAGGTATCTGCCATGTTGCCGGTCCAGCTATCCTTAAGACTTTGAAAACCACCATATGTGCAACCTGCCATGTTTTAGGAGCTCCTTGGAAAACACCAGGCCATTGAGTGCCAGCCAGCCCTTCCTACTGCTGTTCTTTGGGAACTGGTGAGGTCCTTTTTACATGAGTACACAGACATCAAAAATTAGAAGTTCTCATTAAACACTGGCTGCATTTACTGAGGTTTCAACAAGAGAGATCATTCGATCTTTCCTTCATAAGGAGATCTGGAAAGCATTTGTGTGAATACTTAAAAGGCACATCGAAAGTGCATCTTAACATGTCATGTGATTAGAGCGCAGTTTAACTTCGAACTAAAATAACATAAATAGCCGAAGTGTACCTTTAAGAAGAGATACAATCCTACTATCATTTTCTCAGGACTGTACCAGTTACACCATGCTGGGTAGAATCTAATCCAAAATCGATTCTCATCTAGAAATCATCACGCAAACGGACATAAAAACTGTCATCAGGAGGATAAATAATTGGAGCAGAAAAAAATACATGGAAATTGTACAGCTTCTCTAGGAGAAAGATAAAAGTGTGTTTCCAGTTGACTGGGTCTGCCTGGAATCACCCAGAGTTGGGATAAAGATTCCAAGCACTATTCAGCTCAGTGAACGTTTATAATAACAGTGATGAGAAAGTACAATTAGAAAACTCTTTACAAAGAGTGAATAATCTCAATCCTACAACAACACTGACATCAGTATCATTATCCTCTTTTTATAGTTCAGAGAACAGGAGGTTAGAAATTGAGGCTTGCCCAATATTACATGGCAAATTAGCTCATTGACTTAATAAACATTTATTGAGGAATCATATGCCAGGCATTGAAATACAAGCTGAGGAATCAGATGAATAAGACATTTTCCCTGTCTGAGTATTATTTCGATCTATCAAGCTGTGGAATTTGTTCCTAGGTTTTCTCCTTCCCTGGCCTTCCCATTGCCCTTCATACAATACAGTGGTGAGCTCTGGGCTCACAGCCTCAGGGAAAACAATGGCCAGGGTGAGGAAAAAAAAAAAATTTTTTTATGTGTTTCTGGTTCTGATATTCCAAAAATCTGAATTCTGAGAAAAATTCTCAGACATTATAGGAAAAAGTCTTGAAGTAACTCAGTGGAAGAATCTGTCCTAGATTAGACCAAGATTCCCTTTGTGCTCTGACGAAAACTAGAGAAAGAAAGGGGTCTGGGGTCCCTGGAGAAGGAGGGCCCATAGCTCATATCCAACAGTGCCACCACAGAACTGGATGACCCTAGAAAGCCAACAGTGGCTTGTTTCTAAGCATTTGGGAACAGAAGTAGCCTCGTATGTGTAGTTAGAAGGGAATAAAGTGATCTGATGGAGCCACATATGTACACTAAGATCGCTGCACAGTGACCCATTTGACCAATGACTGTGCCAGGTCATAGGACCCTGGGACTGGGAAACAAGCCAGGAAGAAAGTGAAGTCCAAGAAGGTTTGAGGTCTCTAAACATAAATAAGGTTACATTATAAAACTCTAGTTCTTATATACCTGGGTCTGAAAGGAGATCCAGTCTCACCACCCGGACAGTAAAAACAGTGGGTAAGAGAGTCCTATTTGTTAGTTGAGGTAATTTCCTGGCTCACAAATCCCCTTGAAATTTTTTATTTTCCTCAGAAATATAAATCCTGGACACAATACTAAAACACTACCCAAATCTGCTCTGGAGTGAACAAAGGCTGGAAAAATTTGCAGGAGAGATGAAACTTGGAAGAAGCAATTGGCACCAGGTGTCCCCCATCTTTGTGGCTGTGGTCACATGGCATGGAGTTACTCCTGAGAGAAACCCATCATCTCTCAGTCTAGAGGGAAGAAGAGCCCAGGGCTGCCAGCAGTAAGGGGGGAGGGGGCATCCAGAAAGAGTCAAAGAAAGGGAACCCAATGCTTTTAAACTCTGCCCCAGTCTCTGGCTGACTCCTGAATCACAAATGGCAGGGCAGGCTACAAACATTCCACCTCAAAGAGGGCAGTGAGGGTGGAGGGGTAAACTGACATTTGGGTGAAGTCCAGCTATTTATAACTATACTCAAAAAGATAAAGGAAAATACAATGAAAAAAATGTTACAAGACCAAAAAAAAAAAAAAAAGGAAAAAGTGAACCTTAAAAGTGCAGAATAATGAAAATTAAAAATCCCCTGCATGGGGTTAATATCAGAACGAATATGATGAAGGGGAGAAAGGGGAGATGGAGAGAAGAAAAACCCAAAATTTGAGAAGAAAAAAAAATGAGAAAAGAGCCTAGTGATCTGTGGGAAAGTTTCAAACAGTAGAATAGACTTCTAGGGGAAAAAAAAAAGTGAAGGAAAGGGGGGGGGGCGTGCAGAGAATAATGGATGACATCACTTCCAACTAGCATTCCTGCCATTTTTTGGTCCCACCTCCACATGGAGGGAGGACTGGAACGCAAACTTACTTTCAAGCTTGCTGAGCCAACTCCAAATGGCATAAATACAAAGATAACTATATTTAGGCATATCACAAGAACACTACCAAAAAGCAAAGATTAAAAATAAAAACTGAAAAATAAGAACATTGGTAAAAACCAACATATGACATGTAAAGAGGTACATGATTCGAATAACTGCAAGTTTCTCACCAAATCCATAGAGGACAGAAGACCATGTCAACCTGGAGTTCTACATCCAACAGAAATATCCCTCAAGAATGAAAGCAACATGAAGACAGGCACAGGTAACACTGGAGTTAGATAATCGGCCAACAAGGACACCTGCACTATAAGAAATGCTGAAGTTATTTAGGCTTAAGAGAAAGGATACGGGGAAAATTCAGTTACTTGGGTGAAAATAAATATCTGGGGGCACCTGGGTGGCTCAGTCGGTTGGACGTCCGACTTCAGCTCAGGTCATGATCTCATGGTCTGAGTTCAAGCCCTGCATCGGGCTCTGTGCTGACAGCTCAGAGCCTGGAGCCTGCTTCAGATTCTGTCTCTCTCTCTGCCCCTCCCCTGCTCATGCTCTGCCTCTCAATCTCAAAAATGACTAAATGTTAAAAAAAAAAAAATCTCAATAGTAAATATCTAGGTAAGTGTAAAGAACTTATTTTCCTCAGGATTTCTCTTGAACAGATAGGTTCTAAACCCAACAAGACAATGTTTTAAGTAGAAACATTATATGGCAATTGTAGTACAAAAGATGTTAAGTAGATGCCCCCGGTTGCAGAGTTTCTACATTAGCTTAGAATATTGTAGCATTTACTACAGTTAACTATGGGTTTTGTATCAATCAGGATCCGGTCAGGAGACAAAAACCATGCCCATTATGTGAATGGAGCAAATTTAGTAGAAAAAAATTAGGAAAACATTATCTACTTAAAGGGGTGAGGACTCTAAGCAAGAGCAAATCTAGAACACAGCTACTACCCCTAGACCTGAGAGAGAAAACACAAGGCAGGAACAAAGAACTTGGAAGAGACCTAGCTCCCTCTGAAGGCTAAGATGAAGACCTCGCTAGAGAAGTTGTGGCCACAACAGGTACAGACAGCCTTCCAGAGACCAAGAACTTTGCCAGCATATCTGAGACAGAGCTGGTCTTTGAACAAACAGCCTTCTGGGTGCCCCCAGAAACTCACACAAGGGCACAGCAGGCTAGAGTTGATCTCACAGAACATGACCTGGTGAGATGCTGGTAGGCCTGAGTTGGTCAGCAGGAAAAGTCCCTTTGGGTGACAGAACCTCTGGAGAGTGAGCACGCCCTGGACCTTCCACATACTAACATGTGGGCAGTTAGGGCATAGGAGGAAAAAGAACCCAAGAACCAAGAGAAGAAACCCTCTCATTGGCCATACACTTGCAGCCTTCTAGTGCCCTCTATTGGCAAAGCTTGCCATTGCACCAGCTGGCAATGGCAGAGGACTATGCAGATTTTAGCTCCAAGGTCAAAACGGGGAGGGAGGGGTGGATTTGGAACTGAGAGGCAATTAATTGATGACTAACCCAGAGCTTTAGTCTTATCCCTAGAAATGCCATTAAGAAATGCAGAGAGCTTAAGAGCCAGTAGATAAATTCAGACAAAATTCTAAAAAAATTAGACAATCGAAAGTCAGGAGGAAAGGAAAACTAAAAGGAACAGAAAGTAAAAGGGATAAACAAAAAAACAAAATAGTAGGCTTATATCTCAAGATCATTCTGAGTAGGGGAGGAAAGGGTCAGCCAAAAAAGGGTACCTGCTGGAGAATTCCATTTATATACATTTCTAGAAGATGCCACCTAATACAGAACAGTGACAAACAGATCAGTAGTTATGTGGGACTAGAGGTAGAGGGAAGGTGATTTACTACAAAGAGGAATAGGGGAGGGGAGGGGGGGCAATGAAAATGTTCTGTTTATTGTAGTGAAAGTTTCATGGGTATATACATCAGTCAAAAAAAAATGTACACCCTAAATGAATGTAGTCTATTGTACATGGTCTTTACCGCCGAGTTTTAAAAGGCAACAGATAAAATGTTCCAATGGGGCTAGAGAGCTAGAAACGTGGGAGAAGACTTGAATGGCCATCCACTTTACCCAGTGCCTGTGCTGTGCTATGCAGCCCCCTGCATCACCAATGAAGCCCAGTTCTATTTAGTGTGATGCACAGCCTCAAAGACTGGGCTCCCCAGACCCAAGCGCAGTGGAGCTAAGGGTAAGTGGTATTTTTGCTGTCCAAGGTACCTGCTGCATTGACACAGCTGTTCATAGTGGAATGAGAGAACCACCCTTAGTAGGGACTAGATACAGATATCTCCTGGACAGGCCTCGGCTCGGGCTTAGCCCCTAGGAACAGGCTTCTGCTTTGGTAGACAGATAAAGAGCCCAAGAGCTCCACTGGAGGAGCACTGAAAGGTAAAAGTACAGTCAGTAGAGACAAGAACACTGAAGTCAGAAACTACGTTTAGGGATAGGACTATAACAAACATTCAACTTCCTCTCCCCCGTTGGAGGTCTTTAAAACTCAAAGCAAATAAATCTGCCCTTATGTGCTTCACCACTATGATAAGCTTCTCCCATGCCTACCAGCTTTGGAGAGCTTGGAATTGGATGATGGGGGGGGGGGGGGGGGGCAGAGAAGGAGAAGGGTTTTCTGAGTCTAATAAAATAGACCGAGAATTTCTTCAGAGGAAACAAAACGGAAAACACTTCATAACAAATAGCCTTTTTAAAATAACATTTTGCACATATAAAGCACTGAACTAATTGCTAAGTGATAATGGAAGGCTTTTGAAAGGACTGACCTTTCAAAACAGTGATCTGCTTACAGTAACATAAATAGAAGTATGTGAACTGAAGCCACAAAAAGGTTTTTCTTTTAGCAGATAGAATGTTAAAAGATACAAATGACTGCCATTTCCTTCAAGGTCATCATCTTGGCAAGCTGTGCATTTATTCCCAAGTCTGTTGAGAGATTCTATTTTGGAATTATCCAATCATCATCTTGAATAGTCCTGATACCCACAGGGCCTCTATATGCTACCTGACATCCAAACACAGACATTCTGGAGCAAACTATCTGTATGTGTAATGTTGGCTGGTCCACTGGACACTGTACAGATTTTAAACCACAAGCCCGATCTATTGGTTATCTGTAACATTCACCAACTTCGATTTCTCTCAACCTAGATATCCCCGTATGTAAAAATACTAATGTCAAGAAGTGGATTTTTTTTTTTTTTTTAACATCAAGAAGCATGAATGTTAGGAGTCATAACTCCTCCCTCAGTGAACTTTTCCCCCCAGATCTTTTTTGGCAATAGGAATTATTCAGAATCGAAATCCTTTTGTTATTTTGAGAGCGTGTGTACACATGGGGTTGGGGCAGGGAGAGGCAGGCAGAGAGCAAGAATCCCAAGCAGGCTCTGCACGGTTAGTGCAGAGCCCAATGCAGCGCTCAAACTCATGAACAGTGACAGGAGATCATGACCGGAGCCAAAACTAAGTCAGACACTCAACGGAACCACCCAGGCACCCCCAGATCGTTTTCTTTTGGTTAACTCCACTAGATTTCAACAACTAGTATAAGCCTAGGTGGGACAGAATGGCCTGTTTTAGAGAGTTCCAGAATCTGCTCTAGCAGGGTCACCTTGACCAAGCCCCCAAACATTTCCAGATCTCCATTTCTTCATGTGCAGTAATGAAGATCAGTAACAACCTCAAAATAGTTCCCTTTAGAATGCTGCGTCTTTATTCTAGAATATAAAGGTATTTGGGGCTGAAGAGCGTTCCCCCTAAATTTGTTCCCCCTTAGGTTCTGAAGCCCTAAGCTCCAATAGCACAGAGAGAGACCACATTTGGAGATAGGGCCTTTAATGAGGTAACCAGGATAGAAGGAAGTCACATGGGTGGGCCCTAATCCTGTCTGACTGGCATCCTTAGGAGGCAAGATTAGGACACTGACACAGACCAAGGGAAGACAACCATCTGCAAGACAAGGAGAGGGGTCTCAGAAGAAACCAACCCTGATGAACCTTGGACTTCTAGCTGACAGACCAGTGAGAAAATACATTTTTCTTTTTTACACCACCCATCTGAAGTATTTTACTACAGTAGCCCTAGAAAACAGATACAAAAGGATATTCTAAGTCCTGAATGCCCCAGTGAGACCACTCCTCTCCAGCTTCCCCACTACCATTACAGGCAAGAGGGAAAAGGAAACCCCAGTGCATTGTCCTGACAAGATCCCACCCTTTGCTTCCCTCACCTTTCAGAACTTGAAGCCTCACCAGTCTGCCCTGACTCCAACAAGGCTGATCCCTTTTGCCATCTGTTATTGCAAAAAGGCACAAACAGACCCCTCATCACCTAGACTCTCTTCACAAGGCTCTGTATCCCTAGTTTCACCCCAACTCCTAAACCTTTTCCTCTAGGATCTATATTACAACGCACCATCAGTAAAACCCCCATATCAATCTTTTTTCGAAGTTCCCTTTATTCTCCTGTTCCACTCAAAGTTGGTTTTCCCCCCAAGAGCATGGATTTCTCTGCAACCCTATCAAGTGCAGATTATTTTCCCAACCACTGAGCCTAGCAAGGAGGTAACCCATCCTCTTTGCTTTACACATTCTCAACCAATTTTCCCTTCCGTTCCCTAAAGAACTTCAGTCTTGGAGTGCCTGGGTGGCTCAACTGGTTAAGCATCTCTTGGTTCCAGCTCAGGTCATGATCTCGAAGTTTCATGAGTTTGAGTACAGAGCCTGCTTGGGATTCTCTCCCCCTCTCTTTCTCTGCCCCCCTCCACATGTGTGCTTGCTCAAGACAGCCACACACAGACACACGCACACAGAAAAAGAACTCCAGCCTTGAAACCCACCCCATGAGACAACACAGCATTCCCTCCTGTTGCAATTAACAGACCTGTCACTCCCGGATTTTATCTCTTTGTCACTCTAGCATTGAACTGTAATTTCTAGTGATTTTGAGATTCCTTGGAGTAATCCAACTTCCTCGCCCCCCCCCCCCTTCTCCAGCGACTTTGGTTTTTTGGTTTTTTGTTTTTTTTTTTAAACCACCTACCTTCAACATCATACCCTAGGACAATGTCATCCATCACCTACAACTGTTCCTCTCCAAGCTCACTCTCAAGCCTTACTCTGTTCATCATTCCCTGAATTTATTCCCTTACTTAATAAGTACTGTGTCCCAGGCACTGTTCAAGATGCTTCCCACCCAGAACAAAACGAGGAAAAATCTCTACATTCATAGAACTCACATGGGATTGATAGGAGACCTTAAACCAAACATCCAGTGTTTAGTTTCTGATAAGGCAAAGATCTGAATGGGAGACTGAGCCATACAGATTATGTAAGAGGGCTCTTTCACAGAGGTAACAGCAAATGCACAGGACCCAGGATTGGAGTTCATCAGGGGTGTTTGAAGAACCTTGAATAGATGGATGTGTCTGAAGGGGACTGATGGAGAGAACAGTAGAAAATAAGGCTGGATAAGTGGAAACAGGCTGGGGAGAAGACCTCAGAATTCCAGAATCCTTCAACCCCACCAATCCTCTGATCTCATCTCACAGGGACTGTCCCTAACACCACCATATCCTTACTTCCTCTTTTACCCAACTTCGATTCAATGGTCCATCGTATAATCATTCACTTGGTAGTTTTATCAACTCCTTTGCCACACTCACCCTGTGATATTCACCTGACAAAAACCATCTCCAGTCCAAATCTCTGCCTACTCTGTCCCTGCACCCACACAGTTAACCATGGCTAAAGACAAGCACACACTATAGGAATTAGTCACGCCTTAAACTCACAGCCACTAATCTAAAATGAGCCCTAGGGTGCCCCAGCAAGCTCACTGCATTTATTACTTTATAAGACCATTTCACACCCTATCCTCCCTTAGCAACCATCCACCACCTCCTCTCCCTCCTAACAGCTGATGATCTTCCTTCCATTCCCTGACAAAAACAGACAAGAGCTTCCACACCATGCCACTACCATGTTTACCAGCATGGTTGCCTTCCCTGCAGTTACCATGGATATGGTGCTTTCATCTCTCAAGACCCATGTTTCTGCTTAGGCCACGGACCATAAACCCTCTTACCTGCAAAAGAACAGCTCTCAAGCAATTACCCACCTCTATCTTTAATCACCAATTCTTCCCTTTTCGACTGGGCCATTCAAACCAGCATACCAACACACTCTTCATTACCCCATCTTTAAATATACATACATGTGGATTTTGACTCTACATATTCCAGACAACTCCAGCTCTTTGCTCCACGTAAGGCTTGCCTATACTTATTATGTATTGAGTGATTACTCCCAAAAACCATACATTGAAGTCTTAACCCTACCTCAGAATGTTCCTTATTTCCAAATAGGGTCTTTGCAAACGTAGTTAAGAGGAGGTCCTACTGGATGGCATAGGGCAGGCCCCTAATCCAACATGACTGGTGTCCTTTTTAAAAAGGAGAAATTTGGACACAGAAGCACATACGTGGAGAGAATGAATGCAAAGATAAAGGCAGAGATAGTGGGCTGATGCAAGAAAAGCCAAAGAAGGTCAAGGATTGGTAGCACACCACCAGAAGCTAGGAGAGAGGCAAGAAACAAATTCTCCCTCACAGACTTCAAAAGAGAAACTTGCCAACACCTTGATCCAGACTTCTGGCCTCAGAACCAGGAGACAATACATTTCCATTGTTCAAGTCACCAGGTTTGGGGTACTACATTTAGGCAGTCCTGGCAAATGAGTACAGTAACTACCTCAGATTTTTCTCTGGTCTTTTTTCAACCCACTCCAATCAGGTTTTGCCAAAGCAATTCAGGTCTGCATCTCCAATAGCATCCACAAAATTGAATCCAGACATAGATATTCAGTCTTTGTGTTAATGTACTTAACAGCATGTAACATTTGTTCATCTTTGACGTATTTTCTGGACTTGCCTTCCAAGACATCATTCGGTTTTCCTCCTACCACACCAGTCATAGGTTCTCAATTCTTAACTGGGTTGCTGATCTTTGTTTTCATTTGTTTACTGTTTTTATAGGAACATGTAATATACCCGCAAAAAAGTAATACCGATGTTCAGTTCAAGAAATTGTGAAGTCTAGGACTGTGTGATCACTACCTAGACAAAGACATAGAATATTCTGTAACTCCAAGAAGCCCTTTACATACTACTTCCTAATGAAAGCTTCTCTCCCCCAGAGGTACCACCAACTCTTATAGTAGTCTTCCCTAAGAGACCTTTAAATCTCCCACTATGGTTGTAGGTTTTCTATTCTCAGATCAAATTTCGCTTTATAAGTTTTGAGACTTAGAACCACAGCAAATTTAAATTTTCATGTTCTCTTGATGAACTAAACCTTGTATCACTTTGAACGGATTTTCATTACTTCTAGTAATACCTTTAGTATGGAAGTCCATTTTTTGATGATTTAGTTATACTAACTTCCTTTTGGTGCCTCTGCATATTTTTTTTTCCTTTTGGGATTTTTGGTTGGCTTTACACCCAGCATGGAGCCCAACATGGTGCTTGAGTAGGCCACCCAGCTGCCCCTGAATTCTTATATTTTAAATAGAGGCCTTCCAGGGGCACCTGAGTGGTTCAGCCAATTTGACTTCAGCTCAGGTCACGATCTCCGGGTTCTGGAGTTTGAGCCCCACATTGGGCTCTGTCAGCACAGAGCCCACTTCGGATCCTATCCCCTCCTCTTTCTGTCCCTCCCTACCTCATTCTTTTAAAACAAACTTTAAAAAATATATAGATCTCCATTTAATAGCATGTGATGTTTCTAAGAGCTTTAAGATCCAGTCTGATGATCTTTGCATTTAACTTCAACATTCACTACATTTGATGTAACACTCAAGTTTAAATCTACCATCCTATTTTGCATATTGTGTTTGCTTTCTTTTCTGACTTTTCTCGCATTTGGACAGTATTTTTATTTCTTTGTACCTTTTGAGAGACTGCCTTAGTCTAGTCAGGTTGCCATTTAAAAAAAAAAGATACCATAGATGAGGGGACTTAATAGAAATTTGTGTTCTAGAAACACAGGAAACCAGGAAATTCAAGATCAAGGTGTTAACAGGGTTGGTGTCTGGTGTAAGCGCTATCCTTGGGCTGCAGATGACCGCTTCTCATGGTGTCTTCACATGGCCTTTCCTGGGTACATGTTCATGCAAGGAGAAAGAGCACTTTTTCTTTTTAAAGGCTACTGAGCCCATCTAAAAGGCTCTACCCTCATGACCCACCCTAACTCTAATGATTTCCCTAAGGCCCACCTCCTACCACTATCACATTGAAATGTTGAAGCCCTAACACCCAGAGTGGGGACCCAAACATTTTATCCATAAAATTATTCTAAAAGTTATAACATGCACTCAATTATCGAAGTCTAAAGTTTAACATTTACATTGTTCCCAAATATAAAAACCTGAGAATACAGAGATCTTACCATTATATTACTGTTTCATACACCTGATTTATTTACATTGACCTTTTTTTTTTTTTTTTTTTTACTTTCTTCGCATGCACTCCTGTTCCTCAGTCCTGAGATCACCTTCCTTGCACTTGAAGTACATCTTGTAATACCTGCTGATAAAAAGCTCACTTCTTTTGTACTTGAAAACAGCCTTATTGTATTGCCATTCTTGAAATGGGCTTTTGCCCGTCAGATATTATAGTTGTTTTCTTTCAGCACATTCAACACATCTTCTGACTTTTATCCTTGCTCTTGAAAAGTCCATTGCCAGTTTATCAGCCACTCCTTTGAAGACCCTGTGATTCTTTTCCTCTAAGATTTAAGATTTGGTTTTTACATTTTCCCCTCTGTTGTGTTTAGGTGTATAGTAGTCCCTTTTATCCAGTTTTGTTCTCTGTGGCTTTAGTTACCCAGATCAACCAAGGCCCAGAAGCAGAGGACCCTCCTCCTGACATGCAGTCAGAAGGCCAAGAGTAGCCCAACACTACATCATGATGCCAAGGTCCTTCACCTCACACTTCATCTCATCACGTAGGCATTTTACCATCTCCCATCATTCTAGTGATGAGTACACCACAATAAGGGATTTTGAGAGACACTACATTCACGTGACTAATTATGGTATATTGTTCTAATTGTTCTATTAATCTTACTGGGCCCAAATTATAAACTTTGCCATCAGCATGTAAAGTATAATGTATAAAGGTCTCCGTGTTATCCACTATTTCAGGCATCCTGTGGGGGGGGGGGGGGGGGAGGGTCTTCGAATGTATTCCCAATGGATGGGGGTGGGGCAGAAGGAACTACGGAACTTTCCATGTATCATGCACGTTCAATACACTCCAAAAAATTATCAGTCATGACTTCAAGTAATGATTCTGCCCCATTTTCTCTGCTCTTGAAATTTTAAACTTTAACTCCATCCCTCCAGGGATCTTTTTATCTGCATTTTCCATCCACCCTCTCCCTGCCCACCTTTTTAGGTTACATTTTGAAGAATTTCTGATATATATGGTAGTTCTCTAGTTGTTCAAGGAGTCTAATCTGGCCAAATAACTCCATTGAGTTTTTAGTGTTCCTGAACTTCTCACTTTTAGAAGTTCTATGTAGTTTTTTTTTTTTTGATCTGTCATTTTTATAGATTTAATATTTAAGGTTGTCATTTCTTTAAAACCAGGAAGTGTAATGGTCTCAATCTATCCCTGATAATTCTATTATCTGAAGTTTGTGTGGTCTATTTCCGTGTGTGTGTGTGTGTGTGTGTGTGTGTGTGTGTGTGTGTGTGTGTGGGGCTGGTTCTCGCTACATTGCCTTGTGACCTTACTTGTGAACACTGCCTTTGAGAATTTTGTAAAGAGTGTCTAAGACCAGGGATGAA
Organism: Lynx canadensis; assembly: GCF_007474595.2. Taxonomy (NCBI): domain Eukaryota; kingdom Metazoa; phylum Chordata; class Mammalia; order Carnivora; family Felidae; genus Lynx; species Lynx canadensis. The sequence goes on along the minus strand of NC_044313.2, from coordinate 44,885,816 downwards.
TGTGCTCTCCTCCAGAGATGCTCTTAGTTTGCTTTTGCCAGGGATCTTGGGGATAGAAGCACTTCCAGCCAGTGTCTCAGCTTGAGGTGACCTGGCACACCCAGGGTACACATTTATGGAGGGGGCACATCTATGCCAAGGCCAGTCTGCAGTCACAGCTCAGGAATGATAGGTTTTATTTTCATTTCCTACGTTCTTTAGTAGAGAGGCAGGCTTCTCCACAGTCCCCTATTATTGGGTGGCGGAGAGGCATTTGGATTTAGTTCTACTTCACCTTAGATTTAACCCATGGCAGCCTCTGCTTAATGTGTAAAGACTCGAAGACATCCCACCTGAGGAAGGTCCTGGATGTCAGTCCCCTTTGCTCTTTAGGCCATTTAACTGAAGCCCAAGCATGTGATAGCACAAATCCTCCAGATTTGGAGATTCCAATAACCCATGTATCTAACTTCAGTTTATTCTCCCAAAATTTAGACCATCTTTCTAGTCTTGCTCTTAAAATTGAGGGGGGTTACCTTATTTTATCCAGTATTTTGGATGGTTTTCAGTACAAGTAATAGAGTAAACCAAGCTTACTGTAAACAATATCCATGACTTTTTTGTAAGTATTTTTGAGAGAGAGAGAGAGAGAGAGAGAGAAGGGAGGGGGGAGGGGGAAGAGGGGGAGAGCAGGGGCGGGGGTGGGGGAAGAGAGAATGAACAAACAAGCAGGGAAGGGGCAGAAAGAGACAGGGAGACACAGAATCTGAAACAGGCTAAAGGGTCTCAGCTGTCACAGAGCCCGCCAGGTGGCTTGAACTCACGAACCACGTAATCATGACCTAAGCTAAAGTCTGATGCTTAACCAACTGAGCCACTCAGGCACCCCCGACCTCTTAATCGTACAATGTTCCCCATCTTTGAGCTTCTTATCTACATTTATTCCCTATGTTATCTTATCCAGATCCATGGTTTTAAAGATCTATGATTGTATGACTATCTCCACAATTCTCCCTAAATTCCAGATATATGCATTAAGCATCCAAATGAAGATGCAAGTTTACTCTACATCTTACTTTGCCACTTACCTCCAGATCTTTAACACATCTCCTCCTCCACAAGAACTCTTATCTGCTCTCCCCAAACTTCACTTGAAGAACCACTTACACACTCAAGGAAAGATTCCCTGGGGCATTGGTCTAGATTGGGTGTTCCTCCTCTTACTTTTCCATAGCATCCTGTATAGAACATCTACTACGTTTATTAAATCCATAGTGAAAGCACTTGGTTTATGGTCCCCCATAGCTGCTAAAAATCCTGGACCAACTTATTCATCATTACTTCTCAAAATCTAGCACCCTACTTGGCACGGTACCTTACATATAATTCATCCAGTTAAAAAAATTTAAGAATATTTTTAAAAACTTAAAAGCAGCTCTAGAAGTCGGCAACACAACAATCACATTTAAGTATACAGTCTCCAGGGGAGATTCCTTTGAAGAGGACAGATATACAGTTGCTTACAGGTGTCTGCCAATGTTTTTAGTATAGTTTCCCGCTCTTCTACAAACCTCCTCTAAGGTTTAATCCTTAGTACAGAAAAAAAAAAAAAAAAAAAGCAGCAGGGGTCATAAATAGCAGTGGGAAAAGTATTATTGGTGACTTCCACTCTTCATCCTATCATTTTCCAAGGACAAACAATTGGATTACCAAATAAAATAATTGCCATCCTTCCACTGGCCCTTTGGATACTGTGAGGGAGTAACAACGAGGCCTCAGGGACATATCTCCCCATCATCCCATCAATTTTGGCATTGCCCCTGCTTTCCTTCAAATAGAACCCTCAATGGACACCAAAGATCATAGACTTCCACCAAGTGCTCAAACAGAAACAGGCATGCTAAAAATGTTGACAAGTGGGTTTTCTTTACAGGAAAGAATACATCATTTAATGAAGTTCCTCCAAACACAACTTTTGTGACTTACAGGGAAGGGTTAAGAGCAATGAGAAAAGGGGAGTCGAGACTGTATCTGAAGGGACACTGGATCTAGACAGGAATTAAACCAATCATTTTGGCATTAAGGAAAACCATTCGTAACTCTCCTCTGCTCTCTTTCCAAACGTCTATGTCCAGGATCCACTGGCTCTTTCAGAGTCCCTGCATCCTGGAAAGAGACCAAACACCCACACTCACACCAAAAGCCAAAAGCACATCTATTTCTTGTCAACAGAGGCACTCAGGTCAGCCAAAGTACCCCATCCAACATGTTCTATAGATGCCTAAGATTTAAAAACAGGATTGTAGCAAATTACTTTGAGGAGGAGTAGAAATGTATTTACCCTGGCAAACTTGATTTTCAGTGACTTTCAGTCAGGGTAAGCTGCAGTCCTAACCCCCAAACTCTAGAGTTAACACAACAAACATTTCTTGCTCACATCGCACATCTACTGCAGGTCAGGGGCAGAGGGCACCAGGATTATTTTAGTCACTCCAGGACCCTGGCTAAGAGAAAATTCCCCTCCACATACACTGCATGACCACCACAACAGGAAGAACAGAGTGTGGTAGGTCACTGGCTGGCTGCTCAAGCTTCTGCAGGAAGTAGCACACATCACTCCTCTTCACACAGCCACACCTAACTTGGAATGAGGCAAAGAACACCATCCTACCATGTGCCCAAAGAAAGAGCTGGGATATTAGTGAACAGTATTATTTTCAACCACAGGGACCCTCCCCGTGTTTTCACATGCCCTGCCCGAAGTGCCGTTAATGAATAAGATCTTCATCAGGCACCCCTCAAAGCTGAAAACCACCAGTGTGAGCTTTGGGAGGGAAAGGGCTGGTCCACAGCAGAGGACTACCAAATGAGGATGCAGCAGAAAAGACTGAAGCATTCAATATAGAACTAAACCACCCAGTCATGGCAGTTGGTCCATTCAGGCTATGATAACGCAAGTAAAACCAAAGTAGAGATTTTAGTGCCCTGAATTACCCAGAGAAATTATCCTTACGCTTAGTAATTCACCCAACAATGAATGAATTACTAAATGCCAGTGAGGTAAGCGTGAGTACAATTATGATAGGAAAATTTAGTTATTCATAAGCCCTGATTTCTAAGGACAGTGGTGTGGATAAGGATCTTGGATTTTGTTGAGCCAGGGTTAAAAGTAGGGATGCCAACTGTAAAAGAGGAAAAGGCTAAACCAAACATAAGAAAAATGATTAAGAAATATAGACAGGAGGGTCAAGAGATTGGAATACATGTAACCAAGAGAAGGGCTGGCAGGGCAGGGGTGGAGGCCAGAGAAGGGAGAGCAGGAAAACAGGACAGCTTCCCAGGAGTAAGACATTTGGAAAGCACCCAGGACATTAAAGAATTAGAAATTAATTTCTTGCTGTTTAGGGGGTAATAAGCCTTTCTGCATAAAGCCCTCCTTTATGAGGCATCAAGTATATCTCAGTATAGGACTGTATTTAGAGAGGAATTGACAACAGACCTCAACTGGCCTCATGGATCACTCAAGAAGACCTAGGCCCTTGCAGGCTCTTTTGTAACAGCAACATGGATAGAAGGCAGAAACACAGATGCAGGGAAATCCAACTCTGTTGAAGGGGAATAGGGAACAATTCAGAAAGGAGATGTAATGGAAGGAGGCTTTTAGAAACTTTGGGATGAAAGGAGTGTATTTTGCTTGTGGGAGATTATGAATCATTAACAGCCACACATCCCCTACAGTAACTCCCAATGAGTCACACCCAAGTGTAACCCCTACCCTTTATGTGTAGAATCTGCCTTGTTTCTATGCAACCGAACTTGGTAAAGGTTGTAGGATAGCCACCCCCGTGATTGTGTTCTGTTACCCAAGACTCCATCCTGGCAGCCTTGAGGGAGAGCATCTTCAGCTGGCCTTAAAGATGTAAGCTGCCATGTTGTGAGGAAGCCACATGGCAGGAAACCGCAGGGGCCTCACAGATATGAGCGTGGCCTGGATGACAGCCAGCAAGACCAAAACCTCCATGCTATAACCACAAAGAACAGAGTTGTGCAAACAACCTCATGAGTCTGGAGGAGAACCCTGAGCTCTGGAAAGGAATGCAGCCCAGCCAACACTTTGATTAAAACCTTGGAGATCCAGATCAGAGGACTCCACTAAGCCATGACAGCCCTACTGTCTGATGAAACCTGTGGAATAAGGGTGTGTTCTTTTAAGCTAGGAAGTTTGTACTAACTTATTAGGCAGCACTGGGAAGCCCATACAAGAGGCAAGTGGCAAGGACTAAATCCGAGCTCACCAAGTGAGAAAAGTGCCCCAGGCAGAGGAAAGAACACAGCGGCATAGAAAATTCTGGCTGAGAAAACGCTCAGTGTTTGGGTGTAGTCAGCCTACAGGCAAATCAAAGAGTGGGGGACGGTGGGCACCAAGAGGCATGGACAAGATCATGACAAGTCTCTTTTTCCAGAAGGGGAATTTAGGCTTATTATGTTATAAGGGACTCTTACCAGACTTGTGCTGTGTTCTATTTCTGGGACTGAAGACAGAAGACAAGCTATGTATGGATCACAGCTACCCTGGTTCCATCAGGTCTCTCAGTCTCCTGCCATATTCCATTGAGCCCTTGAGCCCGCATTCATTCGAGCACAGGATGAAAAACTGTTCTAAGCTCCTCAGTAGTAGATAACACTTTCTTGAGTCCAACACCTGGAGTCCATTTACTGTTTATTCATTTACTTGATATACCTTTTTGGAATAGCGATTCTGCAGATCCAGCACCTTTACATATTCTGGGTACACAACCGCTAAACAACTCCTGACCTCAAGGCTTAAATTCTATTAAGTTATGTTAGTAATCAGTGCATTAGCTTTCAAATAGCAATTCCTCACCCTATGGAGAACTTAGTTATTTTTAAGTACTTTTACATAGAAATTCAAATTATCACACCCATGTCCACTTTTGAGTGAAAACTGCCAGCTCTGTAAACAAGTAGGTGGGGGTGTCATGTGACAGAAAACCTAACAATTCCACCACAGCTGATTGGACCATGTGTAAACACTGGTTCAAGAGCAGCAAATTCATTGGCTAACCAATAACAAAGGACGTGGCATGGTCACAGTTGAGCTAATAAGATGGTCTTAGAAATCTTAACTGAAGGAAAAATCGAACAAGGCAGTTAGCAAAGAGCTGGAACAAACAGATGTAAAAAGGACTTACAGTAAGGATGGCCACATTTTTCATCTGAACTTTTTGATACTTTCAATAGTGAGAGCATACCAGAAGTTTTTAAGTTAAGATGCTTTAAGTTTTACAATTATAGTTTTACAATTATAATTACCGACCATTACAGAAGCGTTACAAAAAATAGCGAGTTATAGATTAACGCCACACTATAAATTACAAAACCACCACAGTAAGAACATTCAGAACATCACTGATGGGCATTATGCCAGGATTGCCCAGCCTCTGTTCCCTGCATTCCATTCACATACTTCACCCACAAGATTTCAGAAGTTTCTTAATGAATTCGTGACAACTTTGTGCATCTCAGGCTCAGGACACAGCACAGACAGCTGGTAGACCAAGCGGCCAGCAGAGGCAGTACTGGGATAGTTCTCCCACAGCCAACCAGGCCAACAGGTTAGCTCCAACAGTCACTGAAGTGCATACTTTACCAGTGAGCACCCCACGTATTATCCTTGAAGTGGGGGGTATTAGCTCTATTGCATCTAAAAGGGGTCCAGAGAAGAGAAACAGATTATCATGCTCATCTTTCAGATTTAACCATGTGTTAAAACAATACCACATTCACTGCACTGGCATCTCACATTCCCCTAGACAAAACCATAATAAAAGCTCAAAGCACGAAGTAAAGGTCTACCAAGCCTGCTCTGGCTTACTTTAATTCTATCAACATTCCATTAAAAAGGAGAACTCCAGAAGAGCCCATATGTCCAATGGACGAACAGATAAAGAAGATATGGTGTATATATACACACAATGGAGTATTACTCAGCAATCAAAAAGAATGAAATCTTGCTATCTGCAACTACATGGATGGAACTAGAGGGTATTATGCTAAGCCAAGTTAGAGAAGGACAAATATGTGACTTCAGTCATATGAGGACTTTAAGATACACAACAGATGAACATAAGGGAAGAAAAGCAAAGATAAAGACAAGGAGGGGGACAAAACATAAGAGACTCTTAAATATGGAGAACAGAGGATAACTGGAGGGGTTGTGGGAGGGGGGAATGGACTAAATGGGTAAGGGGCATTGTTGCAGTATGTTAACTTGGATGTAAATTTAAATAAGTTTAAAAAAAATGAAAACTGCAGGACAAAGGCTAAGCCAGAAGGGATGCCAGGACAAGAGCTATCAAATGGACCAGTCCCGTAAACAGGTAACACACAAGGACCCCAATATAATTGTTGGGTACAAGTCAAAGTTCTGACTCACACAGACATCAGCAGTGCAGTAGAAACAGAAGAATGTGTGAGACCATGAGAACATGGAGAGGGTTGAGAGTAACAGACAGCTAGAGTTGTTCCTTGCTGGATTCTACTTTCACTCCAAGCAAATCTTTATAATTCACTTCCACGTTCATGAGATACCTTCACTAGGTCTTGCATTAACAGACCCCAATTACAGTAGCACACCACATGGAGAATTATTTTTTACAAGCAACAGAGAACTCAACCTAAGCCAGATGAGGTTAAAAGGGAATGTACTGGGTCACATAACTCGACACAAGGTGCCTTCTGGATCCTTATCTCAAATGATATCACCAGGACTAATCTCTTGGCTTTGCTTCCTCTGAATTGGCTCTGCACACAGGATCCTGACCACAGTTTCCCATAATGCAGGCTCCCTCCCCATGGGAAGGGCCACTCTATACCTTGTGTCATTACCTCAGTGGACCCAGTCTGTCCTAGCATTCTCTTTAAAAGTCCTGAGGTTTGCTCCAGTCAAATCAGCTTATTTCCCCAGCTCGGAGTTAACCGTGATGTTCAAAGAAAGGAGAGAAACTGATGGATCACAACCACACTGGGCCCTCTGCTGACACCCTGGGTGGGTTCAATCCTACATAAATCTCCTCAGACAGGCTCCGGCTAGTTGTCCACCAAAAGGTTTTTTCACCCAGAGGCATAGTTCCCTGGTGACCAAGCAACTGAGCTCCAGACAATAGATTGGGAGAAGTGCACCCCTCCTGGACTGGCCCATAAAACCTCCCATGTAATCCTCCAAGTTCTAAACAAAGTATTTTAATACTTTATTCTTACATTTTAAGTTTAAAAATTTTTTTTAATGTTTGAGAGAAAGTGTGAGCAGGGGAGGGGCAAAGAGAGGGAGACCCAGAATCTGAAGCAGGCTCCAGGCTCTAGAAACATATTTCCTTGCCTGCACTAGCCAGATTATTAAACGCTCAAAATCTAGGTGTCAATAAATTTCATATATATATATTTAAAAAAAAAAGAAAAAAAAATATACTTGAGGCTTTCAAAGAGATTTATAGGTCTGTTGTTCACAAATGATGTTTGACAATAGAAGTTTTATTACAATTTTACCAGATATGCTAATGATCATAAATAAAACCTAGAGATGGTTAAAAAAAAAAATCCAGGCGTTAAATTTTTTATCTCAATTCTGGTATTTCTCTGGTGATGCAGTGGCCCCAAGTGAATCATGCTCAGTTTTAATCATTGCCCTGAGTATTCAGATCTGAGGAGGTGTGAAAACTTAGAATAAGTCCTAGATCATACTTTGTTCTAGATCATATTTTGTCAATATCTAAATTCATAGTTATGGTCTCGGTGTACAGTTAAGGAGAAAATGATCATTAAGGGCATGCCACATAACATGGAAAAAGGATGAGCTCACTAGAAGGTAGAAGAATTAAGTTCCAATGTTCCCTGTGCCGCCTAGCATTTACTGTCACTGAGCTCTAAATCCAACCCCCTTCATCACCCAGCCTAGGATGCTAGAATATTTCTCCCTTGCCTACCCGCACAATATTAACCTGTGTTAGTAAGGGCGCTGGAGAGACGCTAGCAAGAGGACTGGTTTTGTTGTTTTGGTTCTGCCCCTGCTCTGGGTTCCTGCAGGTTTTGTTGCCTTCTTGCTCCTGTGGTGCTGAGCTGGTGTGCAGGACAACAAATGAAGCTCCCTGCTAGCAAACTGAAGTGGCACTTGTGCAGACAGAACCCCAGTGAGCTCCACAGGTGCCCCAACCCAAACACAGGTTTCCTGGTGATGAATTGGGCAGCACTCCTCCACAGGTAGCTTCCCGGGAAATTTCATCAGCCCCACAACAAGCAGTTTCTGGTCTAGGACTGCCAGCTTCCCGGTGCCAAAGCTAACTATAGACCAGCTCTGCCCCTACCAGCAACCTGGTGAATTGGTCTGCCATCTGTCACCATACCCCCTTCTAAGATGGTCTGAGTTCCAGGCATAAGGTCCCCCTTCCCAGTTACTTCTTGAGTACTGAGCCCTTAGAGTTCTCTCCTATCCCCCAGTCACAGTAAAGTTCCAGTAAATAGTTAATGACTCTTTACATGAAGCTTCCATGTTCAAATCACGGTTTGGTTTCTGGCTCCCGACTGGATCCTAACTGCTAGACCTTTGCAATTCTTTACTCAGGTGACACTGGGTGAAATGCATCCCTTCCCCAGATCTTGAGTCTTTTCTGGAAAAATTAGGGTATCTGATTAGCTCAAAGCTAGGGAGCTAAGCTACAATCTGTGGAAGGCCAGTTGAAAAGCAACTTTGTTTTTTATATTATTAAAACCACCAACTTCTTGGTTTGAGAGAAAATACAAAAACTATCACAATCCAGGTTTTACATGGGAGTTGCAAAAGGTCTTGGAAAGTAGACCGTGAATAAGACATGGTCCCACTCGCTAGCCCACTGGCAGATATTTTTCATAGTATTGTTGAATGGCATTTTCCGCCAGTATGGGCCTCCAGGGACCATCCATCGCCTAAGAGTCATTCCATACAATACTAAAGCTGACCAGTCTTCCTGTGCTACTGGGCAGTCAGCAAGGCAGGTATCTTCAATTATTCATGCTGGCTTTTCTGCAAGACAAATCTTACTCAGGCTACTAAACCTGTCCATCTCAAGGCCCAATGTGATGGAAACTCTGAAGGGACATGGTCTTCTCCGGGCTGCTGGGGCCTGAATGCTGCTTGGCATCAGGCTCGGGGCACTCTGCTCTAGGAACCTTCCAACAAGTCGTATTGGGGTAAGGCACCATTCATCTGTCTTTTTTTTTTTTTTTTTTTACCAGTTATTTCCTTCACTGCAAACCCATCAATCATTCCAAACTTAAAACAAACCCACAGAGAAATACAGTTTAAAAGTGAAAATGAGTAAAAGGAAATTTGTCTCAGGCTGAAGAAACAAAATCATATCCTGCTGTCAGAAGGTTTTAAGTTTTTAAAAGTAGAAAGACTGGTATGTAAAAGATGCTGGTCTCTTCTGCTCCTCCCAGCTCCATGAGAGTTCAGTGGTTTACAAAACATGGGAGGATATGGTAGGCACGTAAGCCTGAAGTGAACACCACAGGGGTGTGTGCAGACTGGCGGGGACCACCCTTCAAAAGCAGAAGAGAAGGGACTATTCACACTGCACTGCAGTCCCTTCAGGGGCACCCATCACCAGGATGAAGGGGGAGTAGTCTGGGTTCTGGAACTGGTGACTGGCTTACCTCATGGAGCCCTCTGCTCAGCTGCCTGGCATCCTGATCCCTGCACCTTCAGTGTCTGGCCTCAGACTCTCAGACTGGCAGGGATTGCATCATTTATTTCAATCACTTAAGAAGATGAATGTGGCATCACCAGTGAGGAGCAGAAGGAGCCACAGGCTTTGGAGCCCAGCAATAGTCCAAGCGGCTGGCAGGTCCTAATCACATCACTTTGAATCAAGATTCCACGTGGTCCCCTTCCTTTGCCCAGTTTGGAGTTCGCTCCCAACCACCATGCAGTCTCCCCACTCCCACACACACTTGCATACACATATATTCACACCCACGTGCACATCCACACATAGTCCCAGACACATTCACCTTCACATGCCAATGCACACACCAACAAGCAACATCTAGAATAGGCTGCTTCTAGGATGCTCTGATCCTGATAGGCATAGGTTCTAATTAATATCAAGTTAGTCCCGGGGAGAGGGGAGGGTGGAGAGCATCGATGTTCATAGGGAAGAAAATACAGAAGAGATCTTTTACAGTATGTGATTTCAAGGTGCTGCTTTAAATGGCTTCCTGACTTCACCACAGCCTTAACCATTATGTTAATAGATTACGTTAATTTTTGTAAAGGTGACACTTTGGGGGGGGAAAACGTTCTGGAGAGATCATTTGCTCCCCTACTTCACTCCTGGAGCCCCAGATTTCTGGGCCTGTTTATAGCACCAGTTTGTTCTGGCAGATGGCAACAATTAGACCTTCCTAATTTAGGATTTGCCAACATTTCACTGCTGCTGGTCAAGACAGAGCTGGAGAAAAGGTAATTTTATGTCATGATTGACTTGGATAGAAGTGAGGACCACAAATTCTACCTTCTCCCATCAAGACTTGGAGTCTAGGTCCCTTTTCCCTTGAATTTAGACCAGAGCCTTTCTCTGATGCAGAAGAACATAGCCTATGTAACACTACACCAGCTCCAGACCTAGGCCCTAAGGAGCCTGGTAGCTTCTTTTGCTCTCCTAGAGCTCTCCACCACCATGTAAGGTGGTCTACCTAGCTGGAGAGATCACATGGAAAGAGAAAGGCACCTAGCCAGCCACCAGGTATTCCAGTCTTTGCAAAAGAGGTGCCAGATATGCAAGTAAAGCCATTCAGTGTCTGCTCCAGCCAAGCTCCAAGTACACGCAGCCACACAAGTGACTCCTGTCCCCACCACCTGGAACAGCAACGAGCTACTCCTACTGAGCCCTGTCGAGGTTATAGAATTCTGTGTTTTAAGGAACTAAGTTTTGGGCTGTTTAGTCACACATCAACAGACAGCGGAAATAAAATGCTTACTGGGACTAAAGTGAGTCCCCAACAAAGGATCAAGGTGCACACTGACCTCTGGTCTATGTGACACAATATGGTGACACCTTAGATCTTAAGCCACTTATAAGTGTTTTAGGAGATAAATGTAGGTCTTCCAAAATATCCCCAAATCAGGTGCAATTATCCCTATTTGATAGCTGAACAAACTGACGTTTAAAGACTAACCTACTCACCAAAATCCACACCCGGAAAAAAAAAAAAAATCCAGTGAAGAAATGGGCAAATGACACGAATAGACACTTTTCCAAAGAAGACATTCAGATGGCCAACAGACACACGAAACGATGCTCAGCGTCCCTCATCAGGGAGATACAAATCAAAGCCACACTTAGATACCACCTCACACCAGTCAGAGTGACTAAAATGAACAACTCCAGAAACTATCAACACCGGCCATGACGTGGAGAAACAGGAACCCTCTTGCACTGTTGGTGGGAATGCAAACTGGTACAGCCACTCTGGAAAACAGTGTGGAAGTTCCTCAAAAAATTAAAAATAGAACTACCCTACGACTCAGCAATAGCACTACTAGGAATTTACCCAAGGGATACAGGAGTGCTGATGCATAGGGGCACACATACCCCAATGTATATAGCAGCACTTTCAACAATAGCCAAGTTATGGAAAGAGCCTAAAGGTCCATCAATGGCTAAATGGATAAAGAGGTGTTATATATGCAATGAAATACTACTTAGCAATAAGAATTAAGTCATGCCATTTGCAGCAATGTGGATGGAACTGGAGGGTATTATGCTAAGTGAAATAAGTCAGATATCCTAGGTTTTCACTCATAGGTGGATCCTGAGAAACTTAAAAGACCATGGGGGAAGGAAAGAGGGAAAAATAGTTAACAGAGAGGTAGGGAGGCAAACCATAAGAGACTCAAATACAGAGAACTGAGGGTTGATGGGGGAGGTGGGGGGGGGAGAGGGGAAAGTGGGTGATGGGCAGTGAGGAGGGCACTTGAGATGAGCACTGGGTGTTGTACGTAAGCCAACTTGACAATAAATTATATTTACAAAAAAAAAAAAAAAAGATTCCAGGCTGCCTTTGAAAGGCCCTCAAACTAAAAAGGAGAAAATAAAAAATCAAGACTAACCTAGGGTCACAGGTCTAAAAATATAACTACTGAACCCAGACCTGATTCCAAAGCCTTTATGCCTTCTGAGACAGCATGTTACTCCTTAATTGTCCTAGGATTTTCTGGTACCCAGCAGCCTGGCAACATTTCTAAAGATATGAAGTGATGAATGCCAAACAAAAGAATTTAAGTAAAGGTTTCACAAAATCCATAGGGATGCCCTCACCAGGGTCCTTTGCTTTCTTGCTGCAGAGCACATTGCAAGGCCCTGAGTAGTGCTTCCATCAAGAATAGTGAGGCACCTGAGTGATTCAGTCAGCTAAGCCTCTAACTCTTGATTTTGGTTAGATCTCATGGTTCTCATAGTTCAGGAGATCAAGGCCTTGTGTCAGGCTCTGATGGTGCACAATCTGCTTGGGATTCTCCCTCTCCCCCTGTGTCCCTCCCCTACTGGCTTGTTCTCTCAAAAATAAATAAATACATACATACATACATAAATAAATAAAAATTGAAAATTAAAAGAACCCATCAGGGTCTCCCATGTGGCTTGGTCAGGTTAAGCATCTGTGCTGACAGCTCAGCCTGGAGCCTGCTTTGGATTCTGTGTCTCCCCCTCTCTGCCCCTCCCCCACTCATGCTCCGTCTCTCTTGCTCTCAAAAATAAACGTTAAAAAGAAGAACCCATTGCAAGCATGCATTTATATACATAAGGCTGATCTTTCACTAGCTATTACAATGTGAGCAGGTTTTGGATTTTCCGATTTCTTGGTTTCATTTTAATGGAGCACACCCTAGGTTTTAAGCAGTGTAAAGTCCAGCAAAATTAAGATCTTTCCCCCCATTGTTTTGTACTGAAACTTAAGGGGATAGAAATTTTACAACAAATTTATCTGGGCGGTGGGGGTACGGGAAGAAGAGGGACAGAGGGGGAAAAAAAAAAAAACTAGATTCTGGAAGATGAACCACTGCCTCTTTCAGGATAGAAGTCAAGTCGTTTCTTCAACACTTGGTAAAGTCCTTCTTGTTTTGACTTACAGCACCCCGAGAGAATCTTCTGGAGCAAAGGCCCCAAGTCCTAGAGTCTGGTTCATTTGGCCAATATGCACCTGACCTGCCACTAGACTAGCAGAGGACATTTCCACAGCAACTTACCTGATGCACACATGTGTGCTTTTAGATGGCCTCACAGACACACAACAGGGAGCCTTCCTGTCCGCTCCGGGCAGCAGCTTGCTGGCGGAGAAGAGAGAAGGCAGCTTTGCTGTCAAACTGACCTGGACTTAAATCCTAGCTCTATCACTTATTGTGTCACCTTGGACCAGGTACTTAGCATCTCTTAAGTTTCTCATCTGCAAAACACCTCTAAGTGTGGTTTTAAAAGAGGGAGCTCAACCTTTGTCATTGTCTACCAAAGAAGCACATAAACACACTTTGGGTATAGTGGTCCAATGTAGCTAACCAGATTTGCTAGAGAACAAAGGGAAGGGATAGGTGACAGACTACTAATTGCCCCCAAGTATCCATTATCCCTTCTTCCTAGGGAAAGAATCCATTATATTTGAGCACATGAAATGTGGCCACCATTGCTGCCAGGTATGGCTTAATGACAAAGCTCTGAACACTGGAATGTAAGGATTAGGTAGGACTCTCAGACTCCTTGAAGGAGGCCTGCCCCCGTTAGTTCTTTCCTCACTTCTGTCCACTGGAATGTAGATGTGGAGACTGAAGCCTAAGCAGCCATCTTGAACCATGGGGGCAGAGTCCTAAGGGTGACAGGGCAACAAAGAAATCAAAGGCTTATTGACTTGTCAAACATGCCAGGTTCCTTTAGTAAGGGGGAAACAACCTTTCTATCACTATTTTGTCTACTGCCCACAACTCAACTTGAGCTTTATCAGTACTAGAACTTAACATGATTTGTGGTAAATCTGCTGTTAATGCACACTCAAGAAGAGGTTTTCCAAGAATGTTTATTCTGGATTCCTTAAAAATGGAGTCTCTCCTGTTGCCTAAAATGTTTAAGCAACAACATTGTTGACCCCAATCTAGCTTGCTTGTCAGCAGAATCCATGGTACTCAAAACTCTTTACAATCATCTAGGAATCCCAGTGGCTTCTGGACTGAAAAGTTAAATTCAAAGTGAAAGGCACAGCTTTGGAGAACTTGCCACTTCAAGCCACATCATATTCAATGAAAGTAATCCCATCTACAGGTTTCAGTGTTTACTGTGGGCAGAGCACTAGACACTGGACCTAGAGGATCACATTTAACCTTTCCAACCAACTTGTGAGTACCTATGGTCATCCTTCCTATACTACAAATGAAGAAAACCAAGGCTCTCAGCCAGGTCACCATCTGCCTTCCCAAAACACCATGTTACTGGATTCAGACAGGACCGGAGAGCTCAGGTCCCCACTTCCCCCACATTCTCACATCTAAATCTGAGGGTTAAGGGGGAGAGGAAAAAAAAAAAAAAAAAACCTTTCAACACTATGTAGAGATGCTCCTCCATAGACAGGATTCCTGAACACAATAGGGAACACTTCAACTCTTTTCTCATGGTGACCTTTTACACCATCATCCAACTTATATCTAACCTCCCAATATAGCAACAGGATTTGGATTAACATCTGCTTACTCTTGATTTATGGGATTTCATTTCAAACCCTATTATCTATCTAGCATTGATAAAGCTTCAATTTTGTGTTGGCTCCTAAGATTGAGGGCATGAATGCATGCTTCAAAACCAATCATTTTAAAAGACCTGACTGCAGACTCCAGGATAAATTTAGAGGAGAGCAGAAAACTTACCACCAACTGAATTCGGAATTTATACTCGTCTCCTCTTGAGTTACCTGGACCTCTACTCAGATGCCAAAGTCTAGACTCTGATTCAGGTTCTGCTCCTTGAATCCCGTTAAAAAAAAAATTCTGGATGCATAAAACTATCAAGTAAGGTAAACATTTGGCCCTTTACATCACAGTCTAAGAGGATTTGATGTTCAGTGAAATTTAGAAGTGTGTATAGACTTTCATCCTAAAGTAACAGATTCTCCTGAAATACAGGACCTCTCTCAAAACAGTACCAGTAAATAAGACATCCAAGCAGAAATGGTTCTTACGTGGAAACCAAAGTACAGATGGAATACACTGATGGTGTCGTAAGTGGTTAAGGAGTAAAAAATCCTGAACAGCTGAGGGTTAGGAGACACTGGTGAGAGAAGAGCTGCATTCCTTCAAGAAAGACTATCCACCCTGGGTTTGCCTTCCCTGGTCAGAGACATCCCCCACTTGTAGTTAACTAGGCCCAGAGAGCCTGGGCCAGGACAGCTGCTATGGGTTGCTATGATCCTTGAGAAATGAGCAATTTCAAACCTTATGCTTGTCCAGGAGTATTAAAAACTGTGTCCTATCATACCCTTTCAAAGCTGGCACATACAGCTAATTTAAAAGAGACTATGTGGCCTGCTCTGAAGGTCTCAATGCTCACCAGCTCAAGATTAGGGAGGGAGACCTCTGGAGCCCAAGAAGTAGTAACACCAGGTGCACCAAGGCCATTGATGCACACACTTTCCCTAGGACCCATGGGAAATCCATTGATTTGGCAAAAATGAATCGAGCATTTTTCTGGCTGCAGTCTATAAACCAGACAAAACCCCTCTGCCCTCATAAAGCCTACCTTCTAACATAGAAAGGCAGGCAATACGGGAAACAGGAGTAGCTACAGTGTAGAAGTAGTGGCTGCTGCAAATAATTTGCTGCACCCAGATCCACAGAGCACTCACCACTCAGTACAGAGGGCTTCTCATCACAGGCCAACGAATTAGGAGCCTGCTCTAGCCACAAGAGTTGGACTCGCATTTTTAGAACAAAGCCAAAAGTGCTGGTGAATTAATACCCCAGAAGGAACCCTCAACCATAAAGGAACAGGGGTTGCCCCTCAGTTCCAGGTAGGTCTTCCGCTGGCTTCCCGGGATACCACAACATTCTCCCCTTGCCAACTAGCATGAAGTTAAGCTTCACTGGTAGAAGGTGCTGGAGAGATGCTGAAGAAGGAAGGGGCTTCTCCTGGTTCTGGTGTAATCTTCTCTGCTCACTCCTCCAGCACGGCAGATGGTGTTGAAAGGACACCATCTGAACTCAAACTCACCACCACCTCCACCTACCACCCCAGGGGGCTTCAGCTACACCAAGCTCACAAGTTGCTCCCAATGAGTTTTGCAGCAGGGCATATTCTTGGGGGCTACTTCTGCTGGCACCCTAGTGCCCAGGGAGAACCAGAGGTGAAACACCTCAGCATACTTGACCAACCTGTTGGCCTCAGCCATGCCCTCTCTAATTAGAGCTAGATTTTTGCCCTAAGTGGGGAGAGGGAGAACCCCTTCAAGAGTCATTCCTTCCCTGGTGCTCTGCCACAGCCCTAGACACCGGGACCACTCCTTCTACCTTCCTGTGTTCTTTATGGTGCTTACGCATTAGTAGGTAATACCCTGGCATAGTTAATTCATTAAAATTATTCCCATTCAAGTCACAGTATGGTTTGTCTAATTGGACCCAGAGTGTTATTTCAGTGACTATTTCCTTTAATTCCTAGCTCAAAATGTTAGAAACACGCCCCCATGCATCCCAAACTTCTGAATAACCACCCTCACCTGAGACACCTGAATAGGTTTCCAAAAGCTGGAAAACAAGAACTCTTTCCCTAACAATTCCACTTTTCAGAATCCAGGATCTTCTGAAGATTGAGCAAAACTTTAAGCAATGTTTGTTGCAGTATTTCTAGCTCAACCACCCTCCCTTTTATAAACTTATAATTTGTATTACTATGGTCTATTCTTTCGCCTTTTGAATTTCTAATCCCAAATGGGATATAAACTGAAGAACAGTACCATTTCAATCCTGTTCATTGCTGATCTCCCCACCACCCTCGCCACCATGAGACTAGATGAGATGATCTAGGGATCCAGGCTAGATCTAAATGGGAAGAGAAAAAAAAAAAAAAAAACAGGAATGGAGAGAAAACACAAGGGAGTGTGAAAAGGAGCCTCTGCATCCACCTCCCACCCATTAGCAGAGACTGGCGTTGTGAGACTAGAAGGGGCTTCGCTGAGCGAAAACCCCCACAAGTGCATCTAGTACCAACAACTTAGAAGAGACAGAACAGCGGAGAGGCACAGCCAAGCCCAGACCCCCTGGGGTCCAACAGATTTCATTGGCTTAGAAGAGCTCCATAATGCTCTAAGGATCCTGGAAAAGCAAAGAACCTGTACTTATTCTACATGTGAATACCCGTGGCACGGGGTGGGGGGCGTGGAGTACACGCAGGGGGAAGGGAAACCGTGCACACAGTCTATGCTGCCAAGTTGCACCTCCTACCTGCATCACAGGCCAGACCCAGTGAGGTCACCCACCGGAGTGAGCAGTGTAGATAAGGCCCTGGCAGGGAAATATTGGAGGTCCAGAAGAAACTTGCTCACTCATAATCGAACACCAAAGGGGCCTCCTGGGGGGGGGGGGGTGGGGGCAGATAGCTAGCAGGGGGAGAGCCACAGCTGGGTACCACAGGGGGATGAAGAATCTTGAATCTACCTGGGAAAAGCCCCTGGATTATGTTTACTGTTTGTGAAAGACCAAGGACCAAATTCTCCCCTATTCATGGAAACGAAAAACTCCTTCAGTTATGAACTGTGGGCTCTGCTGTTGTGCTCAGGTTTTGAGGACAGTTTTAATGGTTCAATTTATACCCATTACATGTGGCCTTGATGAAGGGTGGGCCCCTGAACTGCACTTGTGTAACATTGGGGAATCACTGTTCCAGTTTGACAAATCTGGTTACTTATATTAACATTTCTCTTCAAGTCACCTTGCTTTTATATTTAGGTCCATTAAGTAATGTTTCTTCATGCTCATGTTATTGCATATATTAAATACCTATTTATACCTATTAAAATAAAAAGGTCTGATCTTTCTACTACTTAAAAATCATCTCTTATACCATTGACAAGTATAACACATTTGGGAAATCGTATTAGTACAAAAGGTGTAAGGTCCTTCATTATTTCCAAATCACGGTGAAGGACTTGGAAGTTCTCTGGGAAACATCAGAAAGGCTAAGAAGGATTCTGTGAGCTGTTGGCATTTTCCTGATGAAGGGAAAGATCCTCCGCCCTATTAAGCTTCTCTCTTCAAAAAAAAAAAAAAAAAAAAAATGATCACTGGAGACATTCAGAAATCTCAAGAAAAGACTGCTAGAGGCTTCCACTTCCCTTGTAGGATATCCACATCCCAAGGGAGGTCAGCTTGTACAGAAGCCCCATCATCTTTGGGGCTAAAGAGAAAGGAAGAGATTAAGGCAACTACAGTATGTAAACAACTTACAGAATCTGAGCACATTGCTGTGTTTAGTGGAAAGGACACCAAAATAGAGAACCAGGAGCACCTGGGTCCCCCGTCTCATCCCTGCCACTTACAGGTGGAGCTGAGGTCCTGCAGGTAAATGGCTCCCCATCTCCAGAACTCCATTTTTCTTCTAGAAAAGGGCTGGGTCAAACCAGAGCCTCTTAGGCTAGCAATGGATAGGTCTTACCTAGGAATACCCTTACCAGAAGGTAAAATAAGGAGTACCACTTTTCTAAATTTGGTTATTCTCCAGAAAAAAAAAAAAAGACAGCAACCACTGGACAGTGTGGTCTCTAAGGCATATTCAGAAGCCGACATTACTTCCACTGTTGGGAGTCCACCTTCCATATAGAGATGCCCCTCTGAAGCCATCCGCAGGGAAAAGCTCCAAGGGAAGAGAGGAAGAACCAGGAGCAAAGCCTTGAGCTCACCCAAGACAGAAGTGATAGGGCCCTTCCCCCTGCCCTGGGAGGGGAAATACGCCCTTGAGTGTAAGGGCACTAAAGGCTCCCCTCAGACACGGTCCCACACCCTTGCTCCCATTCTCATGTGTCCCCTGAACCCTGGGGCTGGCTTCCTCTAGGGACACGCAGATTCAGCCCAGAGGCACGGTAGAGGTCAATGCCTCCAGTCAAGCATGGTCTGGCCCAGTGAGCTGCAGCCCTTATGTTCCAGGGCACTGGTTTTCTCTGAGGTAATCTTCCTTTTAGGTTTTCTGCTCTGAAAAACTTGTTCAGAACAGCAATGTAAGGCTTTGTATGGACTAAGGCAATGCATTCAAAATGCAGAGAAATGGCTCAAAGATTTATAGTTGCCTGAATTTTCACTTCCTACTCCTTTACCCACAGTCTTGGTCTTTTAAGCTTGACAACTATATCTCCCTTTGCATGCGTTTTTACCCTGTAATCCTCTGTTGTGTGAATTGCCTTAGAATGGAAGCTTCCCGGCACAGGAAGCAATCCTTAGTCGCCTTTATATGTCCCACCTGCAATCTACAGGAGCTGCTCACTGATGGTCACATGTCATTTCATTGTACGACAGGCTAGTGCAGCTACAGTCACATCGGGGCCACACCAAGACTTCTAGGCTGGCCTTCAGGAACTACAGGAGGAGGACCCAGCTCCCCCAGCAGCAGCAGCTAGAAGGGGAGTGAAGTTAGCCCCTGGCCCCTTGAAATAATTTCGAGCTCAGAAAGGAAGACTCTTATCCAGGGCAAGCCCCCGTGTGCCAGCATGCAGGGCTCTTGCTGTAGACTCCTGGCCTCATTCTCAAGGCTGCACATAAAGCATCCCAGCACCCCTCCCCAACTCAACCCCCCCCACACACACACACACACACACACACACCCTGGCACGGCAGTGGTAGTTAGCACTCCATAACACCACTACAAGCTCTTTATACCTAGTAACTTATTTCACACAACCCTGTAAGAACAGGGCAGCTACCACCATTTTACAGGTGGGGAAATGGTAACTCGCCAGAGATCAGATTTCTACACACTGAAGCCAATATCCAAACCCAGGGATATGGCCAGCTCCTTCACACAGCGTGGAAAGCATTCACACATGGAGTGCTGGACCCTGCTCCTGCAGATTTTAGCACAAATCCACAAGCAAGATCCAAATGCAAAGGACTGGAACTCCGTTCTGGTTTAAAGCCTTCCTCGGCTGGTGAGCAGCAGGCCAAAACACCACCACCAGAAAGGTATCTATGGAAGACCAGGAGAAACGTGTCAGAGGCCTGCTCAGAGAGCAGTTGTCCCCAGGGGCACCTCTCCCTAGGCTGTGGGCCCATTGTGTCTGTCCAGTCCTTGGGACTGGGGCCAGCTAGGGCAGTGCCCTTGCACTAGATCTCGTGACAGTACTTATTTCCCCAGGTAGTTTTTGTCACTAAGTTTCGAAACTTCTGCTTCTAGCCTTTGCTAATGAACTCTGAAAAGCCTGGTTTTCAGTCAATCTAATTGCAGGACAATTTTTTTTTTTTTTTTTACACTTGCTTACATACACATACATACACACACAAACCAATTAAGCTGGGCAACTTCTAGTGCCTGCCTGTACTTTGAGTTTCCATGTGAAATGCCCTTGAACTAGTATTAAAACTCCGGCTCAGATGCCACATACACCAGAAAGGCTTCCTAGATCTCTCCAAGCAAGATTCTTTCCCCTCTCTAAACACTGAGGGCTTTTTAGGTTTCATCTCCTTTCTGATACCTTCATCTTATGAAAGTGTTCTTCTAATCTCCCCTGATCCCTTGAAGGGCCAAGTACCTTACTATGCACTCCACCTCTGATGAGTAGATCAATAGATACTTGTTGAGTTTTACAAACTCTGATCCCCAGTGATGGTAAAGGTTAGAAGTTAGATTGTAGAGAACACCTGGGTGGAGTTAGAGGCCCTCATCAGGCTCCACACTAACAATGTGGAGCCTACATGGGATCCTCACTCTCCCGAGCTCTTTCTCTGCCCCTCCCTCGCTTGCTCACATGCTCTCAAATTTAAAAAAATAGGATTGATCACTCATGATCTCTGGTGAGGAGGATTAAAAACAGTGAGACCATAGGAAGCACAAATAAAGGTGAACATTTGGTTTATGACAAGTTATGCATCCTATTTCTCGAAGACTAAGATTTGCATTAAGGATCCTACCAGATCAAGCCAAGAGCCTACATCTTACTACCAGAAACAGCCTTAATTCTCCTGGCATAAGAACATTCACTGACCAAGTTTATCAACAGGGAAATTTTAACATTCTTTCCAACCTTGCCACCCTCCAGTAATATTGGCCAATGCCTTAAAATATGTAAAGATATTCAATGCTTCGATTATCCTCTGGGAATTTTAACTGTTTTCATGTTCATTAATAATTTCTTGGTGTAATTTTTCCCAAGAGAACGTATCAAAAGAAAGTTGCATAGATTTACATATGTTACTGCTAATAAACCTCCCAAGAAAATAGCCTTCCATCCAGGTGGAAACCATATCGCTTTAAATCAAAGCTTAATGACAATCAAAGTGTTTTTATAGAGTTATAGAAAAACGCTAGGCTGGAAGTCAAAGGCAATTGGGAAATTTAAATTGCAATTTTGACAAGTGGCTACTCATCTGATGGCCGTGTGAGCATGTTCTGATCTCTAGTATGCTTTATCTACCATTTTGTCTGCCCAGAATGTATACACCCTTCTTGTTAAAAAGTAATTGCAGGACAGTTGGGGCCGGGGGGAAGGGGGGAGTGGGTGTGGGGAATGGCTTAATTTTCTATCATGGATACTAAAAGGATGAACATTCCCTCCCCAGCTATGAGGCTGCAAGGTGTAGGCATAGGATGATGAAACTTAAATAGAAAAGATTTACCAGGGAGCAGAATCCTACACGAATTTATAGGAAAGACAGCATCTCAAGTTAGGGTAGTATCGTGGGTAAGTTTTTGTTTTTGTTTTTTTTTTTTTTTAAAGTCATCTGGTAGAAAAAAAAGATAGGAAGTATTTGTAAGTGACTTATTGTGAGGTCTAAAATTGCTTCAAAATACTCCAAAAAAAAAAAAAAAGTTAAATGGAAGACAGAATAAAGTTAGCAGAACTATAATAGGGAATGTGGGAATTGATTCATGGAGATTCGTCATGCTTTATTGTGTAGGCTTGAAATTTTTAACAAGTTAAACTTTCCACAAGTCTGAAAGTGTTGCAGAGAAAGTCCCGAAGCAGTCGGGGGGTCCGTACAACAACCAGCGACACCAGGGATCCCCTGCCTAGGGCCATGCCCAGCTTATCTTGGTTACTGCTCATTTTCTGAGCTGGGTTCTCCAGTCTTCCTAGAGACTCGGTCAACTACCTGATATCCTACAATATTTTTGTTTTCTGCTTAATTCCCTTGGTTTGCAACCCAGAACCTGAACAGTGAGATCTGATAAATTTAGAACTCCACAAGACGTCGTGGAGTCCTCTCAGCTGAGGAGTACGACTAGTTAACATGAAATTGGCTCAAGGATGGCAAAGAGGTTTTACAACCACAGCTGTTCTCCCCTCCTAAACCCGACTAGTTTGATAGGGTCACACTAATTACCTTCCCATTACACCTGCTTATGACCTCAGACTCCTCATCACAGACCTCCCAGCAGCCCCTGCATAGCATAGGTGAGGCGTTCCTTATTTGACATTACCAACCAAAGCAGAACAGTAAACTGTTCTCTTCCCGAAAGAGATTATAAACTGATTACAAATGAACATCAGATTATGGACTCTGCCTTCCCTTCTCCACCTTCCCTTTCGAGGCTGCAAAAGTATAGATGACAAACATTTAGTATAAACATCAAATTCAAAAGGAAACCATAAGGCAAGATCCCTACACCTGAAGAGCTCCATAATCCTTTTTGTTCAAGCTCCTCTCTGCACCTATTGATTCACAGGTAACTCCGGGACTTCCTCGGGTGAAATTTGAAACTGGTTCCAAACACACAAAGCGAAGAGGCCAAAGAAAGCAACTTTGCCACAAACTGCTCCAAACCTTAACCCAGAAGGCCTGCACCCTCCTAGTTCTGTAGGCCCTTATGCTAAGCTTTCCAACTCATCCTGCTCTCCTACCTAGCCTGCCAGTCTTGATGCCAGCCACATAGTGAACACCTACCCGTCCTTCTTTAAGCCTCTGCTCTTCTTCCAACTTTCTAACTCAATCTTCAACCCCTAGTTGGCCATTGGCGGCTAAGCTACCCACAGGAGACGCTAGCCCTCCGTGCACCACGTGCTTCTTTTCTCCACTGGGTACTTTACCCAGCTCAACAGAGCGCCTTAAGTCGGCGTTTACAGAGCGTCCCTCTGTTCACACAACGGTCCGCAAGCACCGGGGGTACGGGCCACCCCTCCCCCCAGAGAGACGCGGCACCTACCTGGGATTCTCCCCATATCCCCATGGCTGCCTCTCTGCCAATGCCGGTTTTTTTAGTCTCCGGGTAGCTCACCAATTGCCAGGTCACAGCTCTGGGAGCTCCCCTAGGGAAACCTGAAACTGGCGCGAGGACACAGAAAGCGAGGAGAGATCCGAAAAAAAAAAAAGCCACTCCAGGTAGGTAAGTAACACGTTTAACAGCAAGGATAACTTACCAACCAGACTTGCAGAAACCTGAAACTGGCCCAGGGACGCGGAGAACGAGGAAAGATCCAAGAAAGAGACCACTCCAGATGAATAAGTGGCAGGTTTAACAGCAAGGTAAACTTACCGACCAAGCTCTTCCCTGCGCCCATGAGCGAAACAAACCTCCATATCTACCGGCCCCAACCTTACGGTCTTTATAGAAGTCTCGCGTGGGTTCAGTCACGTGTCCCATCCAGGTGGTCTCAAGGCTGTGCGCTTGAAACAGGTTGCAGCTGGGGAAGGCGAGCAGAAAGCACGTGCCAAGCACAGGGGAGGGGGTGGGAAGCCCCTGAGGGGGTCTGATTGCCCCAGGCAGCTGGCAGGTAAACCCAGGGTCATGTCCTCTCCGTGACCTCCTCCTGCATTTGCCACAACCACAAACCCTACCGCACACACACACACACACACACACACACACACACACACACCACACCCCCCCCCCCCATGCACGTTTCATAGTAGGGCTTTTTAAGCCCTCTAAAGAACAGAAGGGCACAAGATCTGGCATTTCCCAGCACCAGGGGATGTGCTAAATTGAATACTACTAATTCTGGCTTCTGGAATTTTCCTCCAGTAGAGACAAAAACGGGTAAACAGGATCAAGGCTAACCCACCCAGGCCATGAAATTCAAGGAAGCCCCCGTGAACAGAAAATTTCTCATTTCTTTTTCTATTTGAGCTAAAAGTCTAATTTGTTTAAATAAAAAAAAAATCACTTTTCCTCAAAAGTTCAAGAAGGAACCCTAGCTTCCCGACCCCCTCACTCACCCCTAGAAGCTCCACACCCCGTGTTGGGTTGGGCGATGTATCCATCAACTAAGTCCCGCCCCAGTGGTTGTTGGTTATTGGGGGGACACTAACTCCCTCCCACTTCCAGGCCTGAGCCTGTGTACTGAGCAAGCTCCTTGCACTTTGGAGAAGCACCTAAAACAGAAAGCTGAAAATCTTGGGTGCTGGAGGTGGGAGGTGGTCACCCGAGAGCTCCCAACACACGGCGGCTGAACGCAGAGGTAAGCTGAGGGCATGGCACATGAAACACCGACAGCATCTGCTTCAAGCCTCCTAAATAATCAAGTGTTAACAGGTGTTAACTATTTATGATGTTCCATGAATGCCTCAGGAGACAACCATGATATCTAATCACAGAACAATTTTATAATTTAAAAGGGATTTGAGTCTCTTCTCTGTCTAGACAGAAAATAAGCTGGGAGAATGACTCAGACCCTGTATATTTAAACAGAACACTTCATGTGCACCTTAAGTTAAGATATGTTAGTCTCTAGTGTGGAAAGTCAGATTAATACACATTACTTTGCAGGGAAACTAATTAAATTTTTCTATCTTCCTTCTTGGCCTCTATCAATTAACTGTAATTTAAACTTTACCTGGGTCTTTCCGTGGAGGAAATAAAGCACACAACCAAAGTCCTAGAAAGCAAATACAGTGTTCTTAGGGGGAAACTCATAAAGTGTGAGATAAAAGCTGAGAAACGTGGGTAGTTTGCAGCTCAACCAATTTCAGACTCTATTATTCAAAGAGGATAAGGCCTAAATGGTACAAAGAATTTCACAAATATGCTGGCCCACATCATCCATTGCAAGGAGATATTAATGAAATTTATATTTCCCAAAATAAAGAAAATCCCGCACAGGGCAAAGGAACTATCGCACATAATATTGCTCCCTAGGCTTTTTCTTACAGGAGTTCTGGATGTTTCTGCAGGCAAGGAACCATTGTTTCTTGAAGGAACGATCTGAATGAGAGAAAACAGAAAACTGTTCTTGAGAGTTAGTGCGACTTTAGCCAGCCCTGCACAGCCTGTGGGAGCCAATGGGGTGACATCAGCAGAAATCACTCATTTTTCTGTGGGCCATGCCCCTACAGGGTGCTTTAAGTATTTCTTCGAGTTCCCAGGTATATCTCAGGTGTATTTATGGACATGTCCACCCCGTGTGAGTGCTTCTGCTGTCCCTCTGTCTCCTGCCAGATGTCCCCTTTCCCATTACAGCTGAACTCCTGGAACCCCAGGAATTCAATGCTGCACAGTGGTCCCTCTCCCTTTATTATATGCTCTGTTGCAGGAGTGTCAAAGCTGTGTAGCTCATGCCCTAAATCTTAGAGAAACAAGCCTTGTCACTCCTGAAATCAGCGTTGCACTATATGCTAACTAATTTGGATGTAAATTTTAAAAAATAAAAAATAAAAATTAAAAAAAAGCAAGCCTTGTCAGGTTTTATGTAAGGCACAGCTGTTTTCCAAGGGGCTCCCCTCTTCTGTGAAACCTAAAGGAGTAAGGACAAGGACAAGAACTGAAATAGCAAATGCTTCTAAGTCCACATCCAACCACATCCCCATGGCTCTGGATGGTTCAGGACATCTTCGTGGTCGCTTCTTCCTTTAGGTATCTTTCTTTCCAGGAGGCACCATATTCCCACCAGATATAACCAGGTAGTCCTAAATCTCAGTCTAGGACCCCCTTGATAAAAATACAAAAATGGTGGTTTTTATTTTCTTTACTCAATTTGTAATACATGTTTTCCTTAATAAGCACTTTCTCTACGCAATTGCTCAATGAATTTTCACTTAACATTCTCAGGGGATGGTGTTAAATTGCAGATTCAAGGCACCTCAGGTCATGATCTCACGATTCAGGGTCCAAGCCCCATGTCAGGCTCTGTGCTGAAATCTCAGAGCCTAGAGCCTGCTTCGGGTTGTGTCTCCCTCTCTCTCTGCACCGCCCCCACCACCACTCTCTCTCAAAAAACAAGTAAACATTAAAAAAAATGTTTGTTTGTTTGTTTGCTTTTAAATACAGATTCAGTAGATCTAGGATAGGGCTCAAGAGTCTACCTTGTTAACAAGCTTCCAGGTGATGCTTATGCATCCTTCAGGAGCAAGGCATAAAGTATTTACAGATAAATGTGACACACCCTGGCCTTCAGGAGGTTACGGCTTGGCTAGAAAAATAAATTTATCCCTATACAGTCATCAGTACAAGAAAGCATATGTCTGAGAATGAGTACCTGTTCTTGATGATGCCCAGATAGTGATCCATGACCAAACTCATATAAACAGGTGCCACAGCAGAGGTTCTCAAACTTGAATGGACATCAAAAAACCCTGGAGGGCTTGTTGAACACAGATTACTGGGCCCCACCCCCAGAGCTCTGTTTTAGCAGATCTGGGTTGGAGCTCAAGACTCTGCATCTCTAACAGGTTCCTAGGTGATGGTGATGCTGCTGGCTCAGGTCCCACACCTTGAGAGCATCTACCCTAGAAACCCCAGGACCAAAAAGCCTCCTGCTGAAGGGAAAAGATGCCTTTCAATCATCAGTGTGAGGATAAATTACCCCTGTATCCCTGCCCACCCCCAACCCCGAAAAAACTTTTAAATACAGTCCAGACCTCCCTACACATGCTTCCCTGCAAACATATTCACAAGAGCCTTTCAATATTAATCTCCATCCTTTTATCTTTTTTAAATTTTTTTAAATATTTATTCATTTTTGAGAGACAGACAGAGAGAGACAGAGCACGAACAGGGGAGGGGCAGAGAGAGAGGGAGACACAGAATCTGAAGCAGGCTCCAGGCTCTGAGCTGTCAGCACAAAGCCTGAACTGTGAAATCATGACATGAGCTGAAGTCGACGCTTAACCAACTGAGCCACCAAGTCACTCCTCCAATCTTTTAAGTGGAGCTTTGTGTTTACAGATTTTTGTGTGTGTGGATCACTTATAGACAACATACTGTTAGATCTTTTGTTTTCTAATACACTCCACTCCAACAACCTCTGTCTTTTGATTGGTGTACTGAGACCAACTAAATTTATTTTTTTATTATTATTATGAAATTTATTGTCAAGTTGGTTTCCATACAACACCCAGTGCTCATCCCAAAAGGTGCCCTTCTCAATACCCATCGCCCACCCTACCCTCCCTCCCACCCCCCATCAACCCTCAGCTTGTTCTCAGTTTTTAGAAGTCTCTAACATTTTGGCTCCCTCCCTCTCTAACCATTTTTTTTTCCTTCCCCTCCCCCATGGTCTTCTGTTAAGTTTCTCAGGATCCACATAGGAGTGAAAACATATGGAATCTGTCCTTCTCTGTATGACTTATTTCACTTAGCATAACACTCTCCAGGTCCATCCACATTGCTGCAAATGGCCATATTTCATTCTTTCTCATTGCCAGGTAGTATTCCATTGTGTATATGAACCACAATTTCTTTATCCATTTGTCAGTTGATGGACATTTAGGCTCTTTCCATAATTTGGCTATTGTTGAGAGTGCTGCTATAAACATTGGGGTACAAGTGCCCCTACGCATCAGTACTCCTGTATCCCTTGGGTAAATTCCTAGCAGTGCTATTGCTGGGTTATACAGTAGGTCTATTTTTAATTTTTTGAGGAACCTCCACACTGTTTTCCAGAGTGGCTGCACCAGTTTGCATTCCCAACAGTGCAAGAGGGCTCTTGTTTCTCCACATCCTCTCCAGCATCTATAGTCTCCTGATTTGTTCATTTTAGCCACTCTGACTGGCGTGAGGTGATATCTGAGTGTGGTTTTGATTTGTATTTCCCTGATGAGGAGCGACAGTGAGCATCTTTTCATGTGCCTGTTGGCCATCTGAATGTCTTCTTTAGAGAAGTATCTATTCACGTTTTCTGCCCATTTCTTCACTGGATTATTTGTTTTTCGGTTGTGGAGTTTGGTGAGCTCTTTATAGATTTTGGATACTAGCCCTTTATCTGATATGTCATTTGCAAATATCTTTTCCCATTCCGTTGGTTGCCTTTTAGTTTTGTTGATTGTTTCCTTTGCTGTGCAGAAGCTTTTTATCTTCATGAGGTGAGACCAACTAATTTTCAAGTGACCATTGGTATATTTGGATTAATTTCCACCATGTTTGTAACTGTTATCTATTGTTGCATTTGTTCTTTGTTTCTTTTTTGGTCCCTCTTTTCCTTCCTTCTCTGGTTCTAATTGGTGTTTCAGGTTACTCAATTTTATCTTCTCAGTGTATCAGTTATATGCTTTAAGAAAAGCATTTAGTGATTGCCCAAGAATACACAATACATATATTTAACTAATCTAAATCTATGCTGAAACAACACCATACCTCTTCATGCGTAGCACAGGCACCTGATAACACAGTGTTCCCAGTTTTTCTCTTCTGTCCCTTGAGACATTGCTGTCATTCATTTCAATTATCCATATGCAAATAATCACCTGATCATTATTATTGCCTCAGATATCTTTTAGATCGATCAAGAATAAGAAAATAAAGTATTTTCTTTCATATTTTTTATTCTTTTGCCAATGCTCTTCCTTTCTTTATGTAGCTCCAAGATTTTGAACTATATCATTTTTCTTCTGCCTAATGAACACATTTTAACATTTCTTGAAGGACAGGCATGGTAGTGATGAGTTTCCTCAATTTTTGCTATCCTGAAAAAGGATTTCTTCTTCACTTATGAAGTAACATTTTACTGGATATAGAATTCTTAGTGGGAGGGTGTTTTGATCAACACTTTAAGTATTTCATTCCATCCTTTTCTTACTTGAATAGTTTCTGATTAGGAATGTAGCAAAATTCTTATCCTTATCTCTCTGGAGGTTTATGATTTCCCACAATCACTGCCCACTCACTAGTTTCTTTCAAGATTTTCTTATTGTCTTTTTTTTTTTTTTTTTTGTCTAGAACTTAAGATATGCCTAGATGAAAGTTGTTTTGTTTTTTTTTTTTGTTGTTGTTGTTGTTGTTTGGGGAAGGTTTTTTTTTGTTTGGGGTCCGGAGGAAATTGCTCATTTACCTGCTTGATGTTCTCTGTTCCTGAATCTGTGGTTTGGAGTCTTTTATTTTGGAACATTAAATGGAATCTTATCAGCCATTAGTACCTCAAATATTTATTCTGTTCCATTCTCTTTCTTTCCTTCTGATATTCCAATTTTGCCTGCATTCAACCTTTTGAAATTGTCCCTTAGTTCTTCAGTGTTCCGTTCTGTTTGGATTTTTTGTTTTGTCGTGTTTTGTTTTCATACTTTTTCTCTGCATTTCAGTTGGGGAAGTTGCTATTGACCCATGTTTAAGCCCATTGATTCTTCCTTTGGCTATTTCTAGCCTGCCGATGAGCCTGTCAGAGGCATTCCTCCTCTCTATTACAGTGCTTTTGGTTTTCTAGCATTTCCTTTTAATTCTTTCTTAGAGTTTCCAACCCTCTGCTTACATTACTTCTCTGTTCTTGAATGTTGTCCACTTTTTATATTGGAGCGCTTAGCATAGTAATCATAACTACTTTAAATTCCATGTCTTGGGGCACCTGGGTGGCTCAGTCAGTTAAGCATCCGACTTCGGCGCAGGTCATGATCTCGCGGCCCGTGAGTTCGAGCCCCGCATCGGGCTCTGTGCTGACAGCTCAGAGCCTGGAGCCTGTTTCAGATTCTGTGTCTCCCTCTCTCTGACCCTCCCCCATTCATGCTCTGCTTCTCTCTGTCTCAAAAATAAATAAACGTTAAAAAAATTTTTTTTTAAAAATTCCATGTCTGTAACTCCAAAATTTGTATCATATTTGAGTCTGGTTCTGAGAATGGCATTTTCTCTTCAGTGTATGTGTTTTGACTTTCAGTAAGCCTTGTAATTTTCTGTTGAAAGCTAGACTTGCTGTATCAGATCCTAAGAACAGAGGTAAGTAGGCTGTTAGCGTGAAGATTTATGGTCACTGCGTAGGAGTCAGGTTATGTTTAATGGTTGCTGTAGCTATAGGTGCCAGAGGCCTCAAATTCCTCTCACATCCTTATTGTTGTCTCCCTTCTTGACTTTAGCCCAATGTGGCCAGCACACTGCAATAATAAGTCATCGCCGTGTTCCCTTTAATTTGTAAGGAAGGAATATCTACAATAAATAATAGCCACATCTAAAGAGATTTAGTGTTAGACAAACATTCTTAAATTTAAAAATTGAGGGGCACCTGGGTGGCTCAGTCAGTTAAGCATCTGACTTTGGCTCACATCATGATCTCACAGGTCATGAGTTCGAGCCCTGTGTCGGGCTCTGTGCTGACATCTCAGAGCCTGGAGCCTGCTTCAGATTCTGTGTCTCCTTCTCTGTCTGCCCACCCCACCCCACCCCCGCCCCCAACTCACACTCTGTCTCTCTCTTTCTCAAATAAATAAATAAATAAATAAATAAATAAATAGGTGAACATTAAAAACAATTTTAATTGGGGGCGCCTGGGTGGCTCAGTCAGTTGAGCAGCCGACTTTGGCTCAGGTCATGATCTCGCGGTCCGTGGGGTTGAGCCCCGCGTCGGGCTCTGTGCTGACAGCTCAGAGCCTGGAGCCTGTTTCGGATTCTGTCTCTCCCTCTCTCTCTGACCCTCTCCCGTTCATGCTCTGTCTCTCTCTGTCTCAAAAATAAATAAATGTTAAAAAAATTTTTTTAATTGAATGCCTTCACTTAGTTTTGTGCTGACTCAGTACTAATATGGAATATGCTCACCTCCTTGTCTATGGGCACATTTTTCAAATCTGTAAATGATCCTGTTGTCCACTTCCCTGTTCTTATATTAAGTGTCTTAATCAAATACTAAACATGATTAGAAACTAGAAGCAGAAATTAAATAAAGAGTATGGCATATTTGTGCTCACACTGTGTTCACAAAATTAGAAGCCAGTGGAGTGGAGAGCATGGCAAGGCAGAGCCCAAGCATCTGGTCACCTGACACAGCTGCCACTGTGTCATCTTAGGAAAGTCCCTCATCTTCTCTTCTCAAAGTTTTAGCATCCTTGCCTGAAATTGGGAGCAATAATATAGTACCTGTTAATGCAGATTCACCTGTTGTAATGGAGACTGAATCAAGGAGTCCGTGAAAAATGTAAGAGAGTATCCAACAGACAGTGAAAACTAAATCAGTTTTCATTATTGCCAAGTCCCGTGTCATTGTGCATGTCTGACACACTCCTAATGCGTCAATTCTGCACACGTACAGCCTCTAATACAGGCTCCAAACCTAAGTTCTCAAATTGCCTTGTACTTTATGCCCCTTTTGGCTTTTCCCACCCCACAACTTCTTTAGTCCTTGAACTGTCTACCAGATTTTGACCCTTTTTTTTTAAATTCCTGTTTTGTTTCTCCTACTTAGAATTCCACCTCCTGGGGCACCTGGGTGGCTCAGTTGGTTGGGCCTCTGACTTTGGCGCAGGTCATGATCTCACAGTTCATGAATTCGAGCCCCACATCAGGCTCTGTGCTGACAGTGTGGAGCCTGAAGCCTACTTCCAGTTCTGTGTCTCCCTCTCTGCCCCTCCCCTACTCATGTGCCCTCTCTCTCTCTCTCTCTCTGTCTCTACCAAAAGCAGATATTAGAATTCCACCTCCAGTTGGAACTTGACAAAAGAATGTCAGCTTCCCTAACGTTTATTATCAGCAGATCTCTAGACAGAATGTGTGTTGGCCTTCCACGTCTTTCCCAACGGGAAACCCAGTCCACCTGACCTGGCTCTGGCCTTTGGATCTCCCACCCATGTGGCAAACCTCAGTTGGTGACATGTAATCTGTAAGTTCTTTTAAAAAACAATATGAAAGTACATATGGAGAGCTTAAATATTCATCCCTCAGGCTTAGTAATCTTGGTTTAGAAAATCTATCTCAAGAAAATAATACAAAACATAGGGATAAAACCATGGCACACAACATTTTTCAATACAGCCTTATGTATTAAAGTGATAAATTAGAAACAAAATGTCCTGCAGAAGAGGAATGCTTAATTAACTTATGGCACAAACACTCCATGGAATATTATATGGTCATTAAAAAAGAATAATTAGAAAGAGTAAAAAGCGACTCAGAGTAACGCTATGAGTCAAGTGAAAAAGCCAGGCATAAAACTATATATTCTGTATGATTGCAATTATGTAAAAACTTTGGGTGCGTATAGAAAGAAATGAGGAAATACTCAAAAAGCAGAGTAACTATGTTAATGAGATTAGTAATGGTTCTCTTTTCTGTTTTTTCCCCTTCTGTAATATTATTACATTGTTTTTAGAATGAAAAGAAGTTCCTTATAAAATATAAATAAATAGTTACAAGGCCAAACTCAGCTTCCAGAATATCTTGTACTTTTAGCTCAAATGACTCATATTCCAGGCTTAATTTCTCATGCTCAAAGGATATTCTAGAGGCAAATATTATTCTTTCCAGACAGAGTAAAGGAAGTAATTTGGTTTACTGAGGAAAATTTGACCTCTATGTTGAATTAATGTTATACAAAGATAACGCTGTTGCTCCTCTGTGAGTAGGGCATGTGTTTTCAATTGTTTTTCCCTCATGGGGATAGATTTGAGCTGAACCATTCTGTCTCCTTTCACCTTGCTTTCCATTCAGCTGATGATGAAGCATTTGTAAGGCTGGGGACTGGGGACACTCGGGAACCTGGCCAAGCAAAGCAAATTGACATGTCCACTGAGCACACTGAGACCTTGGCCAGATACTCAATCCAAATGAGCTGAACTGAGATATAATAATGAAATGTTTTTAGATGATTCTGTTCTAGCCAGGTGAAGCACATTCTTTGACAATGGATTGATGCATTGTCTTGGATAACACCAGATAACATTTTCTGTGTGTGTGTGTGTGTGTGTGTGTGTGTGTGTGTGTGTGTTTTAATATAAAGCACTAGAGAAATAAGGGGAATTGCTCATGATAATGTACAAAGAATAAATATTATACTTAAAACCATAGTCTATGATTATGAGAAGGGGAGCATATCTAATAATAATCTAAATTAGTTCTCCCTCTCCTCCTACCATCCTGTCTCTTTCCCAGCTCCTTCAAACCCACGGATAGGATAGTCTATACACACAGTCTCTCCTTCTCCACTTCCCATAGGAATCTGGAGGGCCTGCTCTCATCACTATGGGGAAATTGCTCTGATTAAGGTTACAAATTAACTTGTAGCTGTCATACTGTTTCAGCCTTTTCCTTACTTAACTTTTCTATAACCTGCAAGCCAGTGAACATTCCCTCCTCCATGAGACCTTTACTCACTTTACCTAAGTTTTCCCACTGTGTGGATTTTCCTCCTACTGTTCCAGGTACACATTTTCATTCTCTATGTACGAGTTCCTTTTCCCCTTCCTGCCTTTATGTTGGTGTTCCTTAGCTCACCATGACTTCTGTGTCTTCACTTACTTCTCCTAGGCAGCTTCAGGCTGCAACGTCCAGGAATGCAACTCTGACCTACTTACTGAGGACTTAGAGATCGATGCTTCTATGGCAGACCTCTCTTCTAAGCTCCTGGCTTTTGTATGACTAACTTCTTAGACAATGCTCCATGGATGTTCCCTGAGGATACCTCAACTCTGCATGTCCATCCCTGAATTTGTCTTGGCTCTCTTCTTCCAAAACCATTTATCCCTCCAATATTCCTGATCTCCAGGACAGACGCCTGGTACAATGCTTGATGCCTTCCTTGCTGGTTCACATCTAAGAACTCACCATGCTCTCTCCATTCTGCCTCTTAAATATCCCTCATATCAATTGCTTATCTGCTTTGTCCTTGCCTAAGTTCAGGCCCTGGTCATTGCTCCTAAATTATTTCAACAGTCACCTAGTTTCTAGTCTCCCTTCCTCGAGTCTTGCTTTCCTCCCATCTCTTATCCGTATATTAATACCATGGTAATCCTGTCATTCCTGAAAATAATTCAGTGACTCTTCCTTACAAAAGAACTCAAATTAATAAGAGTAGAAGAAGTGATGGAAATAAAAAAATCACCATTTGAACACCACCGTAGTAATGGATCCAGGCACATCCATGGGTATATGCTAAAATTAGTGGGCAGAAAATTAAGGAGAAGAAGACATTTGTATAGTGTCAAAGAATGTCCCTCCAAAATACTTAATAATCACAAAGGGAAAATAATAACTTCCCAGTGGATAAGCCTGGCATATCCCCTCTTAGCCACATGAAAGAGGTTAACATCACCAATAATAAGCATGTCAGCACCAAGTACCACCTGATATAATACACTGAGAAGGTCAAATCACTTCTGTAGTGTTCTTGCCAAAACACCATAACCTCAATCTGATCGTGAGGAAACTTGAGACAAACCCAAATCGAGAGATATTCTACAAAATAACTGACCTGTACTTTTGAAACATGTGAAGGTCAGGAAAGACAAAGGCTGAAACTATCACAGATTATAAAATATTGGAGACATGACAGCTAGGCGCATGCAGTGTAGATAGAATCTTTGGGATCTTGGAAGAGATTTTTTTTTTCATTTACTGGGAAAACTGGTAAAAATCTGAATGAAGTCTATAATTATTGGGATTGTACCGATGTAAATTTCTTAGTTTTGATAAATATAGAAATTGTTGACATTAGAGGAAGCTTGGTAAATAGCATGTTGGACTTTACACTATTTTTGCAGCTCTTATATAAGTCTTAAATGAATTATAATTAGAAAGTTAGAAGAGTGTTTCCCAAGTACTCTTATAATAAACTTTAATTTCTTTAGCATGACATTTAATGTCCCTCATGGTCTGACCTACTTGTCACCTCTATTTCCCACCACTGTTCATAACACACCCAAGGTTTCAGCTCTACTACACTTCTTACCTTGTACCACTTTTAATAAGCACACACACATACACACATACTCATATATACTCTCTCAGCACACATGAAGCCCACAGGCAATTGTCCAATTTTGTCATTAATGGACATAGGGCTAAAATTCAGGTTCCCTGATTCCTAAACTGCTAGTCTTTATTAAATCAATATAATTCTAGTCCGCTCACTGGGACACCCAAGTTATGACATAGGACATGTCATAGCTCAGTCAAGATAGTCAACTTAAGGGGCGCCTGGGTGGCGCAGTCGGTTAAGCGTCCGACTTCAGCCAGGTCACGATCTCGCCGTCCGTGAGTTCGAGCCCCGCGTCAGGCTCTGGACTGATGGCTCAGAGCCTGGAGCCTGTTTCCGATTCTGTGTCTCCCTCTCTCTCTGCCCCTCCCCCATTCATGCTCTGTCTCTCTCTGTCCCAAAAATAAATAAAAACATTGAAAAAAAAATTAAAAAAAAAAAAAGATAGTCAACTTAATTTTTCTATCAGTTTAATTGAACCCTTTGATGGGGAGTAATTCCATGTATGTCATGCATGGAATTAAGGACTTTGAACTCATTCATCTCAAATGCAAACACTGCAATCAATTCCATGCAGACAAAAATGGGCACAATTACACACATTTACAAAGTGCGTAGTTCTGCTTTTATCAATCCCATCACAGTCCTGTCTAAACCCTAAAGTAAAAATGAACGTCGCAGTGAAAAAATTACCGGTGCATATAAAACAGCCTGATCTAACTTTTTAATATATTCATAAACAGGGATTTCATTCTTTTATTAGTAGTTAGGAAAGGTTGCATTAATATTCAGTAGTTAAAATGTGCCATTCTAAATTTTTCATAATTTCCCATGGGGGAATGAATTTTTTTGAAAATATTCCCCGTAGGTGAATGACTTTAATAACACAGTGTCTATAAAGATGGCAAATAAAATGGCTCGTAGATCTATGCTTAGGCAAACAGTTGAAATAGCTCTTCCTTTATAGACAATTGTTAGCCCTGCTCATCTAAGGTTGATTGAGATTGGTTAGATTGGTACATAAGTGTGCATTAACTTTTTGGGTCCCCAAATCCTTTCCTGAAATCTTTCAAAGCTGATGCTTTAATAGAAAGAGCAGAAAGTACAGGCAGATGGGCTTGAGGAAACTGAAGGATTCTGAAATAAAAAAAATGAAGACGCTAAATAAAACTCTGGGTTGCCAATCTCTCTCTTTTTTTCCTTTCTCTCTTGGTTATGGAGATAAAGACTGACCAACATCTTTTTTTTTTTTTTTTTTAAGAATAGCAACTTGATGTAGCAGAAGGGGAAATTTCTTACTCAAGTGAGGAAAAAAGCTACTAGAAGCCACAGGAATAGACAGGCAATCATAGCAGGACAAAAAAGGACCACAGTCATGTCAAAAGCTTTTCTTCATGGGGTGCTGGAGAGAGGCATGGAGCGCTCTGCAATTCACAGGCAAAACCAGATGCAGCATTGCCTGGCCAGAAAGAATCACAGCAACTACACACAAGGCTTGTGATGGACTCTTTTCTAGAATTTGCTCACAATCAGGTAAACAGCCGTTTCCTTGAGAGTCCCATGTCTGAGGATTCCAGCCTTTTGAAGTAGAGCTACTTTTCTGTCTCCCCAAGGTCTGAAGTCGATGTGTAGATCTGGATGCAAGGGGCTGGCAGTTCCCAGGTAGGCTCACATTCATGGACAAAAACATCAGAGATAGAGGAGTTGGTGTGAGCGGAAGATTTAAGGAAGCCCACCCCCAACAAATCCCCTCTCTGATGGAGAGGACAGCAAGAGTACATGAAAACAGCAACTGTCCTAAAAGTAGTAAAGTGAGATTATGGACACACACGTATTGGGGGAACATGAAGATAAATTAATGAAAGAGATAGATGTGGGCAGCTGGTGGCTCAGTTGATTAAGTGTCCAACTCTTGATTTGGGGCTCAAGTCATGATCTCACAATTTGTGAGATCGAGCCCCTCATCTGGGCTCTGCACTGACAGAGAGGAGCCTGCTTAGGATTCTCTCTTTCTCTCCCTCTCTCTCTGGCCCCTCCCCTGCTCTCTATGTGTGCTCTCTTTCTCTCTCTCTCTTTCTCAAAAATAAATAAATAAAACCTAAGGGGAAAAAAAGGCGACAGACGGAAAGACCAACTAATCTCATTCATAGGAAGGTTCTAGACTTCTATAACTATTGTATTAACAGTGCTCATCTCTGACCACTGGAATTACGGATTGCTTTGTTTTAATTATTTTTTATTCTGTCAAGCATTTTTTACATGTCTCTCAGATAACATTGGCCAGTCATTGGAAACTCTTGGAAGCATCTTTTCTAGGAAAAAGATGATACCACATGATGAAATGTTTCTCCTGCATCTAGGATTTTGTTACAGAGAACTAAAGAGGGAACAAAGAAAATCAAACAGGGATCTGGGTACCTTGCGAAGTACTTTTATTGAAAAGAATAAGCTTTGAGCATGTATTTCTATAGAAATACTAATTTTATTTGACAATTACCTTCCAAATATTTACATATGGACTTCCTTTATTATTTTAATCCCTCTTTTAAATGAGACTATAAAAATTACAAATGAATTGCTTTATTGTAAGAACAGTGTTATACCTTACATTAACGGAACTCTAAATAAGGAATAAGATATTAACCCTAGTTTTATTTTGGAGATATTTGTGAACTTACATCTGAAATAAAGTGAAACCAACTGTTGTTACAAAAAACGTATAATTAAGTACCATGATCTCTTGTAGAAAAGGTAAGATAAAGAATTGCTTTATGGTCAATTTATTCAGAGATCCGATTCCTCACAAACAGTGTGTGTCATTCCTCACAAATAGTACGTGTCACTTGAGATTCTGAACAAAAAGCCCATCTCTACCACCCAGAGGCAAAGGCTCATGAGTACCCATAACCTGGCAATGGGAAATGAAGGCTACATTCCCACGATCTTAAGAATTCAAATTTTGTGGCAAATGTGCTAACGGTTTGGCTCCCATCTGCTAGAAGGAACTTATATATAAGGAACCGATATCTATGATGACTTATTTCCTTGAAATTAGCCTCAAAGGAGGTTACATATTTCAAGTGGATACTAACAAACTGACAGCTTTGAAGAAATCCCTTCCTGTTTCTGGAACGGTCACATAACAGAATATTAAAGGTCTCTTGAGCTCGGGGACCCCAACATTAGAGTCTTTGCCCAGTGTAAACCTGGAAGTGACAAATTCCTATTCACTTCTAAAGCAAAACACAAAAATAAAATAGTAAATAGCGATAAATGTATGAATGAATGACAAACATAAGTGCTTCTATCTAACAAGGGTTTGTATCTAAATATCCTCTGGTTTCTCCTGAGAACAAGGCTCAGGAACCCCAGCATGCTAAATATCCAAGAGTATTCCCAGGAACTGTGCTCCCAAGTCCATGGTGATATGGATTCTGTCTCCATATGTCCCTGTTAAGAATTTATTGTAAAGACTGAAACAGAGAACTTTCTCTTCTTAAATAGATACAATAATGTAAACACAAATAGGTGTACTAGGTAAGCCCCCAAACCCTATAAACTGTACCAGGACAGTTATCTGGAATACACAGCAGGAGGCAAAGCCATGGCATGCTCAGGTTTTTATCCCAGATCTAAGTTTTAAAACTTCCAGTGCAAATTCACTCCAGGGAGAAATTGTATTAAGCACAGACTCTTATTTTCTGCTGATGAGCACAGCCATGTGAACAGCTGATAAAGCCATCTCTCCCTGCAAAAGGGTGCCCGCAATATAGTTATGAGTTTCAGCTCCAAAGTTGAAAACCACCCTGTTTGCTAATCCAATTGTAGGTCTGTTGCCATTGCACTAGGCTAAATATATAAGTGTCTTAGTTCTATCTTTTTTTGTCTTACTTAGCACGAATGGCAAGAAAACGTGCTCCGCCTACCAGAAAAAAAATGTTTCATAGGTCCATTCGGGAACCAAATGCAATGTGAGGTGATATGAGAATTTCTGGAGAAGTATCAAAAATCCTTAACAAACTCAACAAAAATCGTTAACAGTTCTCACCATGAGGATGCTGAGTGTGTGTTTTGAAATCTGGGTGAGTGAACACTGGCAGGCACCTACTGAGGCTCTACACAGAAGGCTCTTCCGTGGCCTGTTGGCAATGACCCTGGGCTGGGACCATTTTCAGGGATTTCTTATTGATTCTCCATTTCATTCAATCTCAAAGCTTTCAAGATAGTCATATAGGGTATGGCATTTATTAGCAAATTTCTGTACGTTAGCCCTGCAATGGGTTTTAAACATATTAAGCCTACAGGCAGGACAGCATACATGATTGGCCAGGTCCAATGCAAAATGAAATTCTAAATAACTTTTGAACATTTTTTATTTTTAAAAGTTTTTTTAAAATGTTTATTTATTTTTGAAAGAGAGAGAGACAGAGAGACAGAAACAGAGCATGAGCAGGGGAGGGGCAGAGAGAGAGGGAGACACAGAATCCTTAGCCAGCTCCAGGCTCTGAGCTGTCAGCACAGAGCCTGAGGCCAGGCTCGAACCCACAAGCTGCAAGATCATGACCTGAGCTGAAGTCGGAGGCTTAACTGACTGAGCCACCCAGGGGCCCCTCTTTTGAACATTTTTTTAACAGCAAAAGCAGAGCATTAAACCAAGCACTGGATTCTTCTAAGCAGAGGGCCCTATGTGACAGCTTACATCACACGCTCATGAAAATATCTCTGCCTTCTCCTGCAATCAGTACCAGTTACTGGCTATACTTCTGTCCAAGAATCCATTGTGATTTCTCTGATTTTACTCCCCTCTCAACTTCTCCTACATACAGACAAATGTGTGTTCACACAACGTGTGTATATGTTTGTGTGTGTGTCAAGAACCCCAGAAAAAGCGTTTTGAAAAAAGAAGCAGAAAACACTGACTCTCACTTACTCAGTCTCGTTGAGCTCACTGCTAGATTTCTTTAGGCCTTGGACTCCTAAGCCAAAGTACAAGATGCTCACCTTTAAGTCCTTGTGGTAAATTATTTTTCAAACGTAAAATATGGCCTTAAGCATAATAATATCAAATATTCACATTGATAATACAAAAACAATATTGAAAGGAGAAATGTCAGCATTTTTACTGAGAGGTATAATAAAAATACAGGGAGGTTAGGCATGAAATATTATAAAATATGAAACACTACAAATACTTTCATTAATATTAATAGTTAGCATTCTGCATTTAA
Source organism: Lynx canadensis (assembly GCF_007474595.2). NCBI lineage: Eukaryota > Metazoa > Chordata > Mammalia > Carnivora > Felidae > Lynx > Lynx canadensis. Next base: position 44,845,290 of record NC_044313.2, on the reverse strand, counting down.
CCAGGTGTTATTAGTAATAGCATTTTTTAATTAATGCTTCAGCATAATAGATTCATAATCACTATAAATAATGTAAGTTTTTTTATTATTGATATTTTCTTTAAAACCTAAATTATTCAAAGATGTTGACAATGATCCCATGTTTACTGGACCTGGTTTTAATGAGGAGTATCTCCATAATATTGCTTAGGGAAATTCTCTAAGAGTAAATAAAATACAAAGAAGCAAAATGCCTGAGAGAAAGAATGAAAAGCAAATGGACATTCAATTATGTTTGAGCAAGGTTAATTTGTAGCCCAATTTGTGGCTTTAACACGCACAGCTAGCGCCACCTATAGAAACAACAATGAAAATCCGTGCCAACAGCAACTAGCCTGTTTCTGCAACAATTGAACTGGATCAAACATCAGCAAGGAATGAGTCAGCATTTTAGTGAAAAACTGTGGTCTTTGTTCCGTAAACAAAGAGCACTTCTCTAATGAGCCTCAGCACTGAGCTACTAAAGATTTATTGGAAATGTAAAACGTGGTGTATTACCAAGACTGCCTCTAAGTCTTATCCCAGCCTGTTATAGGAGAAAAACAAAAGTGAAACGAGCATAACAATTCTACTGGAGAGGGAAAGCATATTGAGCCTTTTATTGCAATTAAGATACCACATGGCTTGTCCTTTTCTTTTCGGACTCATTAATGTACACTAAAAAGTACTGGGGGGACGTCTACTTTCTGCCAAGCTCTTGAAAATAAAATACTCTGTCCTCAAGGTGCTTCCAACACCTAAATAGAAAAATATATGCATATGTACATCGATAATGGAATACAGGATAGGAAGTTTTAAGTGTCATAAGATGGCTCATATAAAAGTTGTAGTGCATGGCAGAACTACTTTCAACTGGAAGATCAGAGAAAGCAGCCTGGGAAGTGGTGCCTGAGCTGGACTTTGAAGGAGGAGTTTGATTGGGACAGAAGGGAAAGGTGGGAAGATACAATTTGTGTATGAAAGAAAGCGGGAGAGACACATTTGGAAGGGTACCATAGAGCCAGATCATAAAGAATCTTGAATAGCAAAGTAATAAAATCGTAAGCACTTGCATAGTATCTACAATGTGCTGGGTACCAGTCCAGAAGCTCTCTACAGATTAACTCATGTCATCCTCAGAACAGTCATAAACAGATCAGTACCATATTTCATATCTCAGTTTTACAGATAAGAAACTGAAATACAGCGAGGCTACCTAACTTGACAGAGATCACATAGCTAGCGAGTAAGGTTTGACCCACGTTCGTAACCCACTACTATCTCTTGCTAATAAGGACTTTGGACTCAATTCTGTGCAAGATGAAGAAAAAGGAAACAGTGTTCTTGTTCTTGTTTTTTTTTTAAGTAAATAAATGCTTTCATGAAAAAAGGAAATAAATGTCCACTATAGAGAACTCAAAAGGCAAAGAAAAAAGAAGGGGGGGCGGGGATACAGTTTTACTTCCCAGAGACAAACACTGTTAACATTTTATTCTATTTTATTCCCATGTGTTTTAAAACCTCCTGATAACAAATTTAAAAAATAAGAGAGTTTAGGCTGAAAAGAAACAGACTACCCCACCATCCCTGCTCCCCAGCCCCCACGCCCTTAGACAGCCTTTTTCTAGATATAACAATTGAAAGCAATATCTATGGAATTCAGATATGCTACTCCTCTTCTCCTAATGTTTGAAAATTACAATATTGCTTTTACATCTACTATTAGTTATCTTAATCATTTCATTTTTAATAATATAGTAGTCCTCTGCTTATTCTATCAGCTTGAGTTGGTTCATTCTTTGCAAAATGAGAATATTAATGCCTCGTTCATCCCTTCAACTTGCCTCCCTTGACCTTCGGCAACTGCACTTTCCAGTACAAGGCTGTTAACATTTATATTCTCTGCCGCAACCACAGTCAAGTCTTTTATTCTTTGTATTTAAGTTGGCTTTAAGAGCTAAAAAAAAAAACAAAACAATAAACAGCATTTACATTAATATGACTCTAAATATTTTTTACTGCAAGGCCGAGTGTAACGCTAAGATTGTGTTTTCTTTTTTACAAGCCCAATGTCACAACACCTGGGGCCATGGAGAGGAGAAAGATCCTTGCATCAAGGTGAAATGGGTTCTCTTACACTCTATCAATTGTGTTTAAAATCAATCCTTGCATATTGTATGTAAATTAGGACCACCACAGCTTGTGACCTTATTGTGATTTGGGTTTTTTTGGGGGGAGGCGGGAGGAGGGTCTTAAACTGCCTTTTTTTTGGAGCATTTCATAGCCTGTTTTCAGCTGAAATGTTTATCTCCAGGCCTGAGGCATAGCTCTTATCCTGGATTTGCCTTCACTCCCTTCTTGGATTGGAACCACTGCTCCCTCTTGCCCTCTCGAGGTAGATCCAGCCTTTCTCTTGAGTTCCTCCCTTGTTTTTCTAAACTGTATTATGGTGAAACTTCCTAAGAAATGAGATAGGAAAACTGAAGGATACCATAAAAATATGCTTTTTTGCTTCTTTTACTGATTCTATTTTTGCTAGAACAAGCACCTCCACTTTATATATACAAATAATAATGGGGCGCCTGGGTGGCGCAGTCGGTTGAGCGTCCGACTTCAGCCAGGTCACGATCTCACCGTCCGTGAGTTCGAGCCCCGCGTCGGGCTCTGGGCTGATGGCTCAGAGCCTGGAGCCTGCTTCCGATTCTGTGTCTCCCTCTCTCTCTGCGCCTCCCCCGTTCATGCTCTGTCTCTCTCTGTCCCAAAAATAAATAAACGAAAAAAAATAATAAAAATAAAAAAAATATATATATATATACAAATAATGTATGTCCTCCTTGTAAGGGACAAAGACTTAATGATTTCTTTGGAGTCTTCTAGCACAATAGATAACAACTAAGAAATGCCCAGGCAAAAATGACAGGTGAAGCAATCCCATGAGTATTCCAAACTGCCAACACTAGACATCTCAACACCAAGACCCCCTGGCTTTAAGGAATAAGTGACTTATGGATGACACCTAGACCCTTGCCCTTGTTCTGACCAATTCCTGGATGCCTGAGAGCATACATACACATACATCAGACCATAATTCTCATTAAAAACCCCAAACCCCAAGCAAAGACAAGACTCATTCTACTTTCCTTTCCAAGCCTCCCAGATGACCTATCTGTACCTGCACTCTTTTTATACTTTCAATAAACTCTGCTTTCACTTCCTCCCAGCTCAAGTTTGATTTCTATCCTATGGAAGCCAAGGACCCTCTTGACTAGTCCTTCAGGATCCTCCTCTGGGTCCTGGGACCCGGCCTGCCTACATCAGAAGGAAGGTGATAAGCTTTCTGATTCCATGAACTCCAAAAATGTCTTTATCTTATTATATATATTACTCAGATTCCTAACAGGAAAAATGAAACTACTATAAGCATTTAAACAGAGGGAACTTAATGGAGAAAATTGGTTACATAAATAAGGGAAGAACTGAGAAACCAAACAAGGGAAAAGGCAACCCAGATATTACAGATAGTAGAAATTCACAACCATCCTTAGGCTGGAGGGACAAAGCAAGAAGTGGTGTTAGCAGATCTCAGACCTCAGCCTGGTCACCCAGAAGAAACTGGAGCCACAGAGAAGACACAGCAAAGGTCAGATTTCACTAGAGGCATAAGGGCAGTAGGAATTATACACTGGTTTCTTCATTCCTTCTGTGCTCTCACTACTTGTACCCACCAGCAGCCAACGAAATAGGAGCTTGAGAAATCCAGCCCACAGAGCCAGTGCCTTGCAGTATAGAGCAGAGCAGAGCAAAGGCCAGGAATCCATCCCAAAACAAACTCCCTCACTCACACTTGATTTGTTTTCTTCCTTGGTATAAAATTCTAGGTCCTCAGTCCTATTCCTTCAGAGTTTTGAAAGCATTACTCCACTGCCATCCAGCATCCAGTGTTGTGGATAAGAAGTCTGATTCTTCCATTCTGTGTGGCTTGTCTTCTCTCCTTCCCATCAAGCCACCAGAGAAAGAAGTCTCAAGCTTCCTATTCAAAGTAAGATACTCCCATCAACATTTTTTCCTTCTCATCTCCCCTCAACCTTCCAGCATGCCATACTACTTTGCCTCCAGAACAAAGAAAGAGAGCTTTGGGAACAACTCAAATTCCTGGCATTAGTCCCTGGGATTCCCCAGGAGGATGCATTCACTTGCCCCTACACCACTAAACCACTTGTGACCTTGTCAGAGCTTCCTTATAGGTGTTCAATAAATAAATTAAACTCTCTGGAAATAAGAGACCCTCAGGAATCTCACTTCTCTTCCTTGTTTATCCAAGTACCACCAGAAACTGAAACTCCCCAGGTTCTCCATCAACATATCCCTGTAATCACCTGGGCCCACCCAAAAATGATCCTATTTCCTACCATTCCCAAACCTTCTACTATGACCACTGGAATTCATGACGCATAGCCTGTAAAATTCCTTCCTCCTTCTGAAACCCCAGCAACATTTGAATGTGGGCATCAGGCATTGCCTCCTTAGTTCTCTCATTTACCACCCTACCTCTTACCCACTACCACCACTCTCCTTAATTTGTTAATGACTCTAATATTTAGAGTTTTTTAGTGTTTTAGTGTCTTATTGCTGTTATAACAAATTACCACAAATCCATTGGCTTAAAACATCAGAAATTTCTTATCTTACAGTTCTGGAGTCTAAAATAATTTCAGCAGGACTATGTTCCTTCTAGAGGTACTACCTTCTAGAGGGGAAAATTTGTTTCCATGCCTTTTTCTAGCTTCTAGAAGCTACCCACATCCTTGGCCCATGACCTCACATCACTTGAAACCCTGCCTCCATCATCACATCTCCTGATCCTATTGCCTGACTCTTATAAGGACGCTTGTGATTAAATTGTCCCTCACCCTGTAATCCAAGATCCCCATCTGAAGATCTTTCACTTACTCATATATGCAAAGTCTCTTTTGGCACATATTGTGGCACATGTGCTCACAATTCCAGAGATTAGAGCATGGGTGTTTCAGGGAGCCATTATTGTGTTTACCACACCACCTTCCCTTCCACCCCTAGTCCTATCACCATTCTTGGGGCATCTTCATCCATTGGAAGATCCATCCAACATCTGGACCTTTCAGCTCCTTATCACTTTAATCATCTTTTTTTCTACCACACCTCAGTCACCTGTCCCATGCTCATACTCATGAACTTGCCATTACCAATAACCCACTTTCCTCCAGAATCTGAGTTTCTAATCTTTTTTACTACAATCTCATTTCAGTGAAATTGCCAACTCTAACCATTATTCAAATTCAAAAACTTCCAAGCCATTAACCATACCAGTTTCTTAGTGTCTCTCATTTTTCTCTCATATCTGTTCTGACCCAGCCTAGATCCCGTGGTCCATGATTACAATCTCTCACTTGAAAACTCTTAATTTGTTTGCCATTTTCACCCTAAACTCCCCTGTTTGCCATTTTCACTCCTACACACTCATCTGAAAAACTTCATCCCCTGGTTAAATCGAATCAAATGATTTAAATTCTTCTAGAGGTAGGATAACAGGGGAAAGGGCAGGGACAAGCCTCTGATAGCATCTTACAAGAGTACACAATAAAATAAATATATAAAAGGACCAGCAACTAGTAATGTCTGCCCACAGTAGAATTCAATAAGCCATAGCTGTTATTAAACTATTCTTGGGGCGCCTGGGTGGCTCAGTCAGTTAAGCATCCGACTTCAGCTCAGGTCATGATCTCAGAGTCTGTGAGTTCGAGCCCCACGTTGGGTTCTGTGCTGACAGCTCAGAGGCTGGAGCCTGCTTCAGATTCTGTGTCTCCTTCTCTCTCTGCCCCTCCCCTGCTCATGCTCTGTCTCAAAAATAAATAAAAACATTAAAAAAAATTTTAAACTATTCTTTTGGCCTACTTTCTGTATTATTGTTAAAAGAGTATAATCTTGGGGCACCTGGGTGACTCAGTCAGTTAAGGGTCCAACTCTTGATTTTGGCTCAGGTCATGATCCCACAAATGTGAGATTGAGCCCTGTGTAGGGTGGGATTCTCTCTCTCCCTGTCTCTCTGCCCCTCCCTCACTCCTCCACGCACTTGCTGTCTCTCAAAATAAATACATAAACATTTAAAAAACTTTAATATATATATGTATTATACATATATAATACATATATATTATACATATATACATAGACATGCATATATACATACATATATATATATATATATATGTATATATAATCTTAAGCTAACAAACTATCTCACCATAGTTATCCTTTTGTAAAAGATCTATGTGGGCATCACACATGTGGGTTTCTGATCATATAGCCCAGTACTGAAATATTTGGATTATAGTGCTTTATAACAAGTATTCCACCATTTCAGTAAACCTAAATAAGTCCTAAAATGGGATTTTTTTTTACCTGAAAGTCTTTTCATTGTTTTTTCAAAATTGTCAGTGTGTTTGATGCTTGAAACTGACATATAAAATGAGTGCTTTCTGCCCACAAGCATTTATGCACTAAAAAGACAAGCAAGGCAAAATGTAAAACACAGAAGGTAAAAATTAAAATATTGTTGGGTCTGCTATTTGACAAGAACAGTTTCAGACATGGCAGGTGAGCTTCATCAGGGACTAATACAAAGTAATTCACACAGAAAAAAATATATATATAATCTATATTTATAGAGTAATGAGCTCAGAACCATCTGTTATAAACCAGTAAAAAAGACATTATAAACTACTAAAATGAGACACTAATCCAACATGCTACAGAGGTGGGAGGAAGAGAGCAATACATTTTAAAAAGCAGATTGTAAATAGAATGTAAAAAGGTATCCTAAACCACATAGTATATGTAATGTATGAAGACCTATTTGGTTCACCTCAAGAAAGATAACTTAAGCTCAATAAAAACCATACAGAGTGGTATCTAAAAATCGTAAAGTGAGACTCTCAGTGTTTAACTCTTAATACCGATAATAAAAATAATAAAGAGCCATCATGCATCCATTCAGCTCAGAAACTTCATGTTACATCACTCAGTCCTCACAGGAACCCCATGAGACACATGTTACAATCTGCATCTTGTAGGTGATGTGTTTGGCTGATCGGGCTATGATTACAAACTACCACAGAGTGGAGGACATAAACAACAGACATTGACTTTCTTACAGTTCTGGAGGCTGGAAGTCCAAGATAAGGAGCCAGTAGGGCTGGTGTTAGGTGGGACCTCTCTTCCTGGCTTATAGACAGCTGCCTTCCCACCTTGGCTTCAGATGAGAATGAATAAAAGTGTCTATTCCTCTTCTTTTAAGGACGTTAGTGCTATCAGGTTAAGGCCACACACTTATGACCTCATTTAACTTAACCTCCATAAAGGCTCTATCTCTAAATACAGTCACATTCAGGGGTTAGAGCTTCAACATATGATTTTGGGGAGACACAAGTCAGCCTATAACAAATGAGAAAGTCAAGACCCATTCTCCACACATTTCCACCCCACCATGAGCCCTGGAAGGCTAACATTTGGGACTGCATTGTCCCAGCTCCCTCTGGCTTACAGCTGGGTTCAGCCATTGGGAGGCACCAGCAGGTGATAGAGGGTGGGAGGTTGGAGAATTTATCCCCCTGGCTCCTGCCCCACCACGCTATGGGTTTAATGGTAGTCACACCTCCTGTTTGGTGATCCCTCTCCTATAGCACCAATTCTTGCCCCATCCACTATGGCCATTTCCTCCCCCTTATCCCTCCAGACCCAAGGTGATAACAGCTTCCCATGCTGCTAATTCCAGCGTGCTTTACTATCCCCATGTGTATGTTATCCCAGTACACACATTTGCAAATAGTGACTTCATTAGACTCTCTTCAATTGTCTCTTTAATGTGCCATCTGTTTCCCACTGGATGCTAACACAATAAGTGGTACCCAGGAGACAGACTCTCAAAACATGATTCTGAAATGGCTCACATATTTGATGAAAGCACAGATAACCTCTTTTTCAGTCATAAGGTGACATCACAATTGTTCAAATTATCACTGGTAGTGGCAAGGGATGGAGTGTGAGTCCAGGGACAGGAGTTGAGAGATAGCTATGGCATTTAGTTGTTAAGACAAAAATTTGGCATTTATTTGTTAAGGTAAGTGAGGTCATTATAAATATTGTGGAGGCAGCTGGCTATTTCTGACCATCCTACACAGAAAAGGGGACACTGAAACTTTGAAATCCAAACTCAAGTAATAGATGTAAAATCAAAATACCACTATGAAAGGAATCTCCAATCTCCTATAACCACAGAACAGATGTAGTTGAGGATCAAGCCCAGGGACTGATTGGAAGGATTATGAAGTAGCAGCATGTATTAGTTGAAAAAATCTGCCAAGTAAGGGCATTGGTGCAGAGAGAATGGTGTGGCAACATTGGGCCAGATACTAATGAGACTGAGAATTTTGAACCCCAAGCGCCCCTTAATCTTTTTCACTGGTAGCAGTAGCCACAAACACACACACACACACACAAACACACACAAATACCTTGCCCTCATCTAAAACCAGCCTTTGCACCACTTAAAAAAAAAAAAATGAGATTCAACAACTATACCGAAAGCACTTGACTCACTAGAGATACAGAACCTCATCAACCATGCCATCCTTCGTTGGCTCTGGTCCTAAGAGTTAGAGTTAGTCCAGACAGAGCAGTATAAATCCTGCTCCTAGAGAGACATATTACATACCAAAGGAGTGATGGAATCTCACCAATGGTATCATCAGGAGTCCAGTTAGCATGCATGGAAGTAGTCATCACAGGTATTACACTATCGAAAATAAAATACATGATTTGATTTTCAATATGGATGCACTTACCTGGAATTCGGGGTTTAAATGTGTTAGTGTAAGCTTATGAAAGCGGCTGTATAGGCTTCTAGTTGGTTGACTGAAGCTTAGACTCAACAACAGCCTATAGTCTATAAGTATAAGTTGCCAAAATTTCTCTAGCATACTGTAGAACAGTGATTTTTAAATTTTAACATACATCAATATCCCATGGATATCTGGTTAAACAGTTTCCTGAAACTCAGACCTGGAAATTCTGATACAGTAGGTTGAGAGTGGCCTTGAATTTGCATTTTTAATGAACTCATGGTTGATGCCACGGCTACCAGCCCTGGGACCTGAGACTACACTTTGAGAAACACTACTATAAAGACTACTATAAACACTACTCTGAAGACTCAGGGGAAAAAGAACACTGGAGTATATCCATTTTGTGCAACTGCTGGACCACCCTTTAGCCATACTCACTGAGCGTGTATTGGTAACAGGATAACCAACATCCTTACAGTTTCCATGGTGGCTGACCTCTGTAGGTTGAAGATGACAATTTCGAGATGCCAACATGGAATTGTGCTCCCTGGTCTCAATGGGAATAATGAGATCCCAGTGCACTAGAGGGCAGATTTTGATCCTTAACAATAAATAAATAAAGATGGGAATGATTAATAAATCCCAAAGACAGAGTAGTACTCAGAGTATTTTGCCCCATGGGCAAATATGACTAACTAAATGGACCACCCAGTCCTTGGAAATGAGATAAATAAGTAGCCTAATGAAGTGCTGTTCCATAATATATAAATAGAAAATTTCTTGGTCTGATAAGCACACACTAGACTTGAAACATGGAAGTGTGGTTGGGGAGCCTGGGTGGCTCAGTTGGTTAAGTGTCCAACTCTTGACTTCAGCTCAGGTCATGATCCCAGAGTTCGTGAGTTTGAGCCCCACATTGGGCTCTGTGCTGACAGTGTGGAGCCTGCTTGGGATTCTTTCTCCCTCTCTCTCTGCCCTCCCCTGGTAGATCTCTATCTCTCTCTCTCAAAATAAATTAAAAAATAAAGCTTAAAAAGTAAATAAAATAGAAAGATGGAAATGTGGTAATTTCTTCACATTTCTATTTAACCTGCCAAGATGGCCGGTGTAACAGTATTCTGGGTCTTGGAGATGACTGTTAATTATCATAAATTTAATCAGGTGGTGATGTCAAGTGCAACTGAAGTTCCAAATATAGTATCTTTTCAAAAAATTTTAATCCCTATATAGCCAACATACAATGTTATATTAGTTTCATGAGTACAATATAGTGATTCAACAATTCTATATATCATCCAGGGTTCATCATGACAAGTGCACTCTTTAATCCCCATCACCTGTTTCCCTTAACCCCCCCCCATCCATCTCCCCTCTGGTAACCATTAGTTTGTTTTCTGTAGTTAAGAGTCTGTTTCTTGGTTTGCATCTCCCTTTTTTCCCCTTTGCTTATTTGTTGTTTCTTAAATTCCACACACAAGTGAAATCATATGGTATTTGTCTTTCTCTGATTTATTTCTTTTTATTATACTGTCTAGCTCCACCAAATATGATATCTTTACTAGAGCAAACACCAAACACGCTGGTATCTGGTATGTTACAGTTACTGTAGGAAATGTTTCCTTTTCTATTCCCATCAATAAAGATCATCAAACAAAATTTGCCTTTCATGGTAGAGTGATTAGTCCATCTCTGACTTAACTCAGTACTATGACAACTTGACTGCTTGGGTGTAATATACTCCAGAGCTGCACTGTCCAATATGGTAACTATTAGCCACTTATGGTTGAGCACTTGAAATGTGCTATTCTGAATGGAGATGTGCTATAAGTATAAAATACACACTAGATTTCAAAGACTTAGTACAAAAAAATGTAAAATATCTCATTAATAATTTTGCATTCTGTATGTTGAAATGATATTTTGGATATGTTTGGTTAAATAAGGTTATAAAAATTGATTTTACCTGTCTCTTTTTACTTTTTTAATGTGGCTACTAGAAAAATTACAATAACATGTGGTTCATAGTATATTTCTAGGGGTGCCTGGGTGGCTTAGTTGGTTGAACATCTGACTCTTGATTTGGGCTCAGGTCATGATCCCGGGGTCATGGGATCAAGCCCCATGTCAGGCTCCATGCTGAGTGTGAAGCTTGCTTGGGATTCTCTCTCTCCTCCTGCCCCTTTCCCTGGCTCACTCTCTCTCTCTCTCCCTCTCTGTCTCAAATAAAAAAAGAATTTTAAAAAACACAGTATATTTCTATTGGGCAGCACTAGGTCATTGAACCTGGTGAACAGAGAGGAGCAAGTACCCAAGATGCCTTAGTAAGATATGTGGATGTCAGAGAATAAGAAATAAAACCTGCCAAAGTACAGTGGCTGCCATATTGGTCATTTCTACGAGTCTCAGAGGTTGACTAGGACTTGTCAGATATCCACTCTAGAATGAAAGACAAGTTACTGCACCTTCTACTACTCATCACAAAGAAGCACAACACTTGGTGGGCCTCTGAAATTTGGAGGCAACATATCATATTTGGGTATGTTGCTCATGAAAATGCTTAGGCGTATGTTGTCTGTAGTTTTCCCTTATTATCTCTTTAACATCTTCATAATCCCCATTTTTATTTATGATATGGATAATTTGGGACTACTCTTTTTTCTTGTTTCTTGGACAGTCTGGATAATGCTTTATCAATTTTATTGATCTTTTTTAAAAATCAACTTCTTATTTTATCAATTTTCTCTATTCCTTTCTGGTTTCAATGTCACTGATTTCTGCTCTTTACAGTTGCCTTCTCTCTGTTTTGGGGGGAGTTTAATTAATCATCTCTTACTAATTTCTTAAAGTGGGAGCTTTGATTATGAATTTGAGACATTCTTCTCTTCTAATATAAGTACTCAGTGCTATAAAACTCTCTGAAGTATTGCTTTAGCTGCATCACACAAATTTTCTTTTTTTAAAGATTTTATTTATCTATTTATCTATCTATTTATTTATTTATTTTAAAGTAATCTCCACACCCAACTTGGGGCTCAAACTGAGAACCCCAACATCAAGAGTCGCATGTTCTTCTGACTGAGCCAGCCGGGCACCCCTGCATCACACAAATTTTGTATGTTGTATTTTTATTTTAATTCAGTTAAAAAATATTTTTTATAGTTCTTTGAGAACTATTCTTTGATTCCTGAGTTATTTAGAGATGTATTACTTAATTTTCAAATACTTGAATATTTTCCATATACACTTCTGTTCCTGGTTCCTCACTGAAGTCCATTATGGTCACAGAATATACTTTATATGATTGTAACTCATCTAACTTTGTTAGGGTTTGTTTTATGGCTTAGAACATGGTTCGTATCTTGGTGAATCTTCCTTGTACGCTTGAGAAGAATGTGTATTCTGCTATTCTTGGGTGGAGTGTTCTATCAGTATCAATTAGATTAAATTGATTTTAGAGTTGTGCGGGTCTCCTATAACTTCTCTTGATTCTCTGTCTGTGTCTTCTATCATTTACTGAAGGGGAAGACTTGATGTTTCTACGTATAACAGGATTTGTCTTTTCATATCACTTTTTGCTGCATGTGTTTTTGAATCTCTGTTTTGTAATGGGGCACACACATTGAGAACGCTTATGCCTTTTTGATGAATTTAACCTTTCATCATTATGTAATCTCTTTCTTTATCCCTGGTAATTTTCTTTATTCTGAAGTCTACTTTGTCTAAAATTAAAAGTTACTTCAGCTTTCTTTTGCTTAACGTTTGCAAGGTATTTCTTTTCCCATCATTTTATGTCTAATCTACATTATTTTATTCAAAATAGGTTCCTTCTACATGGCATGTAGTTATTTCTTTAAAATCCAATATAAAAATCTGTATATTCAATTACTGTATTTAGACCATTTATATCCAGGTTAATAATTGATATGGTTGTATTTAGATCTATCATTTTTTTTATTCGCTGTTTGTCCCTCTGTTTTTTTTTTTCCTGTTACCCCTTCCTTGACTTCATTTGAAATATTTGACTCTATTTTGGCATTCCATATTAATTTATTTCTTGTTTCTTCAGTTATATATCCTTGTATGATTTGTTGGTATTGTTTTGGTTTTATTTTTATTTTTGTTTTGGTGTGGTTGCTCTAGGGTTTACAATATATACATACCGAACTTTCACAGTTGACTCAAACTTAATATTTACCACCTCAAGCAAAATTAAGAAGACTTGCCACATTATAGATTTCTTGATACAACCCCTTTACGTTAGGATTGTTGTGAATTGTGATTTATAACAAGAAATATATATTTGGTGGCACACAGTTCCTAAAACCCTTGGAATTTCCTAAGTGATAAAAACAATAAAGGTGAAGGGGTGACTTTTGTTGTTCATAACAAGCCCCTTCCAACTACACCTGAGTTCATGTTAATGAGGTGGTTTTTGGAAAGCCCCTAGAGAACTAAGCATGTGGACTGGTTGCCAGGAGAATCATGTTGGTTTTAAGAAAGGGTTAAAATTTTCAGCCTAACCCTCCCACCCCTGTCCTCCAGGGGAGGGTACAGGGGCTGGAGGTTGAACCCACCAGCTATGGCCAATGATTTAATCAATTGTGCTATGTAATGAAGCTTGCATAAAAACCAAAAGGACAGAGTTTAGGAAGCTTCCCAGCTGGTGAACACGTGGACGTGCTGAAAGGGAAGTACATCCAGAGAAAGCATGGAAGTTCCATGCTCCTACTCTCATTCCTTGCCCTATGCATCTCTTCAGTCTAGCTGTCCCTGATTACATCCTTTTACAATAAGTCAGTAATACAGTAAGTAAACTGTTTTCCTGCGTTCCATAAGCCACTCTAGCAAATTAATCAAACTTGAGGAGGAGGTTATGGGAACCACCAGTTTACATGTTTTGTGACTTTCCAGTGTTTGACTTGAGTCACTGTGACACAGCTATACTTCTACCCTTGGATTCTGTGACATGTCCCCATTGAGTATGCTTGTTACCTTCCTATGTTTTCTTAAGCCACTCTCATTTGAGTCTTAGTGTCTTCTTTGCAATCTGACCAGAAAGTGTGAGATTATTCTCAAGAGTCCTCCAATGTGCCACCCCTTAACAGATACTATCCATTAACAAACTTGCTCTTTTGACATCCACCTACAGCATTTGGTTGCATCTCTGTTAGGGGTATACATTGAAAAATTCCCAGTAAAATAAGTACAAAAATGAACTACACTTTTTCCTTATTCTAGTATCAATGTTGCCTGTGAGCCCCCAGTCAGCCTAAAGTGCATAGCTTTGTTTATCCCATTCTGGCAAGCTCAGGACAGTCTGACAATTCATCAGTCAGATTTAGGACTTCTCACAATCAGTTGCCTTGTAGTTTAAAGCCCTTTCTCCTCTTCCAGGCCCCACCTGGCTTAGAAACATTATGTAAAACAAGAGGAAACAGGTGTGGCCTGCTTTCTATTCTTCCACTCTACTCTGGTCAATGTACCAGCTCCCAGGTAGTGCCTTCAGCAAGACCCAGAGGAGGGAGCAGTTTCTTCTTGGCTATAACTTCATTTTTCTTCAGTTGAGGTTGGCACTGTTTGGTCTCTCACTCAGACAGAGTCAGATGCTGTCTCTGTTGTGTAGCACACACCATGGTCTGTTGGTGCCCATCTGAGTATCTTGCTCACGCATATTTCTGGTGACTCCCTCACTACCTGGCAATGTCTTGAAGGGTGCAAACGAGCTAACTGACACTCACAGCTATATTCTTGGGTTTATCCAGGTCTCAGAGATTCCAGGAATCTCTGACACGGCAAATTTTAAATGCAAGGAAAAACAAGGAGGGGAGGAGCACCTTCCATTTGTTGGGAGAAACAGTGAGGACATAAGACCCCATTGGGGAGGACAGAAGGAAAGCCCTCACAAACTCCCCTTTCAACTCTCTTTCATCAATCCCATATCTCCTGATGGAAAAGCTTAGTGGGGCAAGGTAAGGGAATTTATTTTAACTAAACAGAAATAAAATAATTTTCTTTAGTCCTTGGTGCTGATTTTGCTCATCTATAACCCAGCACTTTCCACTTAGGCAGCAGGTGGAGGATAAGGAACGAGTCAGCAGCCTTTAATAAACATTGTGGTGGACATTCAGCATTAGGAGTCATGATTCATGTCTTTTTCTGTTTTCTGTCCTATGCTCCGAGGCCTTAGAAGCAGAGAACTTACAATTTAACACCTCATACTGATGCCAGCAGGCCATGTGCAGGGACCTAGAGGGAGAGGGGTCCTGCAGAACCAGCCAAGAAGATCCTTGGCTTTTCATAGGATGGAAATCAAATGTGAACCAGCAGGAAGTGAGAGCAGTGTTTATGGAAGATATAGAGAGCAGATATAGACAGAGTGTCTAAGAGACTCCGAAAGGAAAGGAATATGAGTCTCATCTTTGTTCCAGGTCTTGGGGATGATGGTCTGGTATACATGTCCCCTCAGGCATCCAGAAACCGGTTAGAACAAAGAAAAGGGCCCAGGTGTTATTACTTGGAGCCAGGGAGCCTTGGTGTCTGGATGTCTAGTGCCAACGGTCTGAAATATGCATACGATAGCTTTCTCCAGTCTTTCTCACCTGGTCCTTCCTTAGATATTATCTAAAGAAACCATTAACTCCTTGCCCCTTACAAGAAGGACATTATGAGGCATGTGTAAAGTGGGGTGAGGGTGCAGGTCCTAGCAAGAATAAAAGCAGGAAAAGGAGCAAAAACAGATTTTCATGGAGTCTTTCAGTGTCCCTGTCTCAATATTGACTTTTATTTACCTACTTCCTCCACATCTGTATCTCTTTATGTATCCTATCTCTAAATTAATGGTGTAATTATCCACCCAATTTCACTCAATTCAGAACACTGGGATTAACCTGGGTGCCTCCCTCATCCTTATCAGCTATATTCAATCAGTCATTAAATCCTCTAAAGTCCTCCTTAGTCATATATCTCTGTCATAAACCCCTTCTCTGTCCCTCTACTACCTTAATTGCAGCCTTCAACCCCTTTTGCTTAAACAATTGCAATAAATTCCTAATTAGTTTCCAGTCAATGAAATCTCTCCCCACCCTACACTGAGCATATCTTCCCAATGATGTGACAAAGTAACTCTCCTTTTTGAAAACATTTGACATCTGTGGAAACAATCCAAGTCCCATACTGGAGAGAAGAAAATATGCAATCAGAAATTTATTTTCCTTTATGAAGATCATAAGCTTTAATTAATAAGAATCTTATCAATCACTTAAAAAAAGGCATGTTGTTTATTTAGGTACTATGCTGTGAATCCCTTCTCTTTGCTGATAACAGAAGCTGTAGGGAGAAAAAATACATACTAAGGGAGCTAAACAAAGAATCCATTTGCTAGCTAATCGAATTGGGTGAAGATCTAAAGATTAAATTGATCTTGCCTGACCTGTTCACTGTCATAAGTGACACATTTCTCTACAGTTATTTTCCTGCCATTTCCAGAGTAAAGACAAATTGTGTGCTGCCAAACCGTTTTATTACCCACATAAAATGTAAACCTTTATGTTTGTCAAGATTTACATGCTTAGCGGATTATCATAAATCACAATTAACAACAGCATAGGAGATAAGGCTCATGACTTTTACATGTTGTTAATCATTTTATCTAAAACAGCACCCATCCAGGGCTTCAGTCAGCTTTATTTTTCTGCATAGTACTTACCACCAAACATTTTCTCTATTTTTTTGTCTCCACCAGAAAGTAAATGCTGTAAAGGCATTTTGTTTGTTTTGCCCAAACAACGGTATTAGTCGTGTTTCATTCATTTGTAAATATCCCTAGTTTAGTGCTTGGTACAAAGTGAGCCTCAGCAAATATTTGTGTAATGGATAAAAGGAAGTAAACGAAAAACAAAACCAAACCTCTGTCGTGTAGCTGAGAAATGGTTTTGCACTTCACAAATTACGAGTAATGAAAACATCTTCACAGTTCTCAGGACAAGGTAAGAGGTGGAGGCTGTCGTTATTCACCCTACTCTACATGTACATGTATGTATACAGTGAAGCTTGAAAATGTGCCGTGTGGAGGTCACAGAGCAGTGGTGGTACAAAATCTGCTAAAATCTGGCCCGATGACCTTGGGTGATTTAGACCCTTTCCTCGATTTCATTAGCCAATTTTAGGTGTCAGACCCAAGAAACCAATTTGCTCCCCTTCGAAACTACCACGTTTGGCACACTATTTATCTCGAAATACATTCTTGAGAAGGCGAAAAGGCGACATGAGGAAAGAACGGGCAAAGGAATAATTTTTAATTCTCACACTATTTTTCTTTTTTTTCAATATATGAAGTTTATTGCCAAATTGGTTTCCATACAACACCCAGTGCTCATTCCAAAAGGTGCCCTCCTCAATACCCATCACCCACCCTCCCCTCACACTATTCTTTTTCAATTTTTACGTAATTCTTGTGACTGCCGCTAGTGAAAGTGTTGAGACAAAAACGTAGACTAGCTCCGCTACCCACAGCTGACATGACCAAAATGCTTCCGCTGCCCACACCCAAAATGGACGCTGACTATGACGCTCCTGGCAATTCTCTACTGGCCCCGCCCCTCTAGCCCGGAACCCCTCCTCCCTACCGTGCCCGCCCTTCCGTCAGAAATCTGCTCATGATTGGGTGTCCCTAGTGTTTGGCGATTCTCCGGATGTTGCGTCACGCAGGGAGTAGGGGAGACTGCGCGCGCACAGACAGTAAAGAGCGGGCGGAGGGCCAGGGAGGTGTGCGCGTTTGCGTATCGCCGGCCCGGAAGGGTAACTGCGCGGTTGAGGTGACCGGGGACTGAGGTATGGCCACTCCGGGCCGATTGTGGCACCGCAGATCCACTGTCATGATGGCTAGCTTCGCGGGGCCGCTGGGTGCATCCGAGGAGAGCTGAAGGCTGCGTCACAGCCTGGCGGCGCGCTAGAGTCACCGTCCTGTGGGTGACCGGGTGAATGGGGGCGACGGCTGCAGGGCCTGAGATAGGCTGGCAGGGGCTCGCCCCCCTCTGCCCTCTTCTGCAGGGGCAGCGAGGTGCTGAATCACCCTGCGGCCGGGCCGCCGCACAGCCACCGCTCTCTCAGATAAGGGGGTGCTTGATAAGGATTGTGCATTGATTCTGGGAGACTGGAGGCTTGCTGCCGAGTCTAGTCTAGAGAGCTGGTTGAACTTCCTCAGGGGACCAGGCGCTTGATTGCATCAATGCTTACGGGAGCGTTTGGGGTTTGGAGTCGGTGATACCTTACCCATTTTATAGCTAACTCACAGGCGTCTCAGAGGGCAAACAGTGTTTCGAGGCCATTTCTAGCATGTGGCAGAAGCAAGATTTCTACGTTGTTCTGTTACGCGACGTGGTAGCCACTCGGTTGGGCCTCTTTCCCAGTCCATGTGTCGGTGACTGAGGAGATAAACAGCAGCAACGTACTGAGATGATGTAACGACGTGAAAGTATTAGAAGGACTCGGTATTTTCCCAGTGTTGTACACCCTCTTATAGATTCAGTGGTAGAGCTGGAAGTACACTCGGTTAAGTAAGTTTTAGCAAAGATTCTTAACTATTGGTGTGCTAGGTAAAACCTATTCCTGGGTCCCATTCCTAGAGATTGAATTATTAGGACCGGAGTTAAGACCCAGGATCTACGTTTTAAGACACATCCTAGGTGGTTTCAGCACCTTGGGTATTTTTATCACATTTTGAAAGTACTGTTTGGCGTGTTTAGCAAAAAATTCATAATGCGTCATTACTGTTGAGGTCTTGAAGCCTTACAGTGCAGTCTGACCTTGAAGAGTTATGCATCTCTTCCTTGGATGACGTTTTTGTTCTGCTCAAAAGTTGTACAGAGTCTTGTTTTAAATTTTCCCATCGAATTCTGGTGTAAATCTTAAAACCATATCTATAAAAGCCATCACACACCCTGTAATTGTCTTAAGAAATTAGCATTCACTTTGTATTACATACATAACTTCTACAGTTATACACCTTATTGTTCAACCTGGGATTTAATTCTGTTTTGGTGAACCATCCCATACTGGATTCTGGGATAGATTTCTTGAAATAACTGGGAATAAACAGAGAATTCATCTTTATCATTTAAAAAGGTCACTTCCATTTTTCTCCTAAAATAGGATTGGTCCTTTCGTATCTCTGTATCTTCTGTGTTAATTCCCTCAGTTAGTGGGTTATTTTTTGTCTGTGTCTAACTAGCATTTCAGATCTGCCTGGTAAACCTGGTGCACCACCATGCTGGCCGCAAGACTTGTGTGTCTCCGGACACTACCTTCCAGGGTTTTCCAACCAGCTTTCACCAAGGCCTCGCCTGTTGTGAAGAGTTCCATCACGAAGCATCAATGGCTCTTAACACCCAGCAGGGTAAAGATAATCTGAATGTTTTCATGTTGTGTCTCTGTGCACTAGGACCTTTTTTTTTTCTTTTTTTTGGACAGAGTATGAAGTTCCCTATTTTACCATTAGTGATGCGCTGAAACAGCCCTGATAATGCCCCAAATCAGTTCTTTCTCCCCATTAGTTTTGTATCATTTTGTTCCTCCTTACCATGTATGAAAGAGCGCTTATAACTTTCTCTTACAGCTTTTGGAATTTCATTCAGAGAATTTACAGTGATTTGTGAGAGATTGAGAGCTCTTAGGGCTCAGGAGATTGTGGAGCCTGTAGTAAAAAGCTGAAGAACCCAGGAATATTACCAGTTGGCCAGTAGCTAGAAATGTTACTAAAAATGTCATTTCAGCTTTTGATTAGAGAGTGGTAAAATCCATTAGGTTAGGGATGCCTGGGTGGCTCCATGGGTTAAGTGTCTGACTTTGGCTCAGGTCCTGATATCCTGGTTTGTGAGTTTGAGCCCTGCATCCAGCTCTGTGCTGACAGCTCAGAACCTGGAGCCTCTTCAGATTCTGTGTCCCTCTCTCTCTCTCTGCCCCTCCCCTGCTCGTGCTCTGTCTCTGTTTATCAATAATAAATAAACATTTTAAAAAAACCGTTAGGTTAGAGAGAAACCCGTTTTCTTTTATAATAGATTTATCGTTCATCGTTTACATTAGAAGTATAAGTTTTGAAATATGAGGTAGATAAGGAAATATATACAGGCTAAAAGAGACAGCTGTTTTCCTCTTGAGTTAACTGTTCCCTGTTGAAAACAGCTAAAATAGAGGTAGTAGTCATCCCGCCCTTTCTTTGGCTTTGTGTTCAGCAAAGATAACTTTCCTGAGCCCCATTCCCCAGATTTAAAAAAAATGCAGCTAATACATATTGAATGCAGATTTTTTAGCAGTTAGTCCTTGAAATGTAATTCTAGAGATATAAATCTGTGGTTTTTTAAATAAACAATTATTCCGAAACTTTAAGAAATAAAGTTGTGAACTAAGGAGTTAAGTGAATCACTTCAAAGATAGACCATAGGTAGGGTCTACATTGAATTTTTTAGATTGGCTAACATACCTTTGTAGTGAAAGTACATACATAGAAACGACCAAATTAGTATAGAGTTTTCTAATGCAATGAGATTTAATTTTATTTTACTGATAACATTCTGTTTTGGTATGTGTGCTGTGTGTCTTTGTTTTCGTGTATATCAGGAATATGCCACCAAGACGAGAGTTGGGATCCGGCGTGGGAAAACTGTCCAAGAACTTAAGGAGGCAGCAGTGGAACCATCAATGGAAAAAATATTCAAAAGTAGGCAGTAGTCTTTAGTTTTTGAGCTGGAATATGTGAATACATTTTACATGCATGAACAGCTTCCTAAACATACGTACAGACTTACGTATATGAGCATTTCCTTGGAAGAAAGGCAATCCATCATTCTTCAGGATCTTGTGGCCCAGAAAAGATTAATATTTCACGCTGGGTCCATTGGTTTCCATTCATATTTCTTCCAGAGAAAATGTTATTTTTACCATTTTTTAAAAAGGATTAGTAGTATGACATGATATAAAAACATATAATCTGTTAAGGAAGTTCATTTGAAGTTGCATAGAATCTTCAAGCATATCATGTTTGTGTATGTTTCAAGTCAAGAGAAAATCACTAAAACAGATACTAATAAAAACCTAAATGTTCAAGAAGAGTCCTCTTAACTGGTTGTTCATATAAGGCCTCCCTGGAAACGAGACCTAACAAAGTCAGTTTGGATTTCAGCTTTGCAAGTTTAACCAGATTGTTCATCTAGCCACGTATACTCAACACTATTGCTTGTTAACAACTTTATAGAATGTCAATATATTATAATGAGAAAGAGTTGTAATCAGTGTCCTTCAGGGCATTTCTTTCTGATAAGTAAGTTTGCCCTGAAAACCAAATTGTATGAATCCTACAGCTACAGCACAGTAATAATCTTAGCAAATTTATACTAAAGGGGGTAAGACGCTGTTTATGAATACTTCCAGCCAATTAGAGTTGATAAGCTGTTTGTTTCTCTTGCTCTTGTTTTAGAGCATCCTCTCCCTTGATTCCGCTGCATAAATATTGATTACACTTTTGGTTCCTTTTTCTTTCTCTTTGTAAAGCATCATCTTTGTTAATAGCACTTTAGACACAGCGTGATATGATTATTAACATTTCTTTTTCATCTTTTTAAGAATATCTTGAGAACGTACCCCCGATTCTTAGGAATAAAACACTATTACAGAAGTATTCCCATGTCCACAGATATACTGCCTCCTTAAAGTTCATTGGAGTGAAATTAAAGGCCAGTCAAGTCTGATCCTTTCTGTATTATTACACTTAGTTTAACATTGTCCTTTTTTACTGGTGCCCTAATTTTAAGACCCTATATATACCCCTATATATTCTAAGTATGGTTTTACAAAGGAGTATGGTATATAGTTTGATTTTCCTCGTATAAATATTAGAGAGAGCTTACCATCCCTTTTCAATTTAGTGAAGATATGACTGTATTAACGCGCATTTCCTTCTGTGCTCTGCAGTTGATCAGATGGGAAGATGGTTTATTGCTGGAGGGGCTGCTGTTGGTCTTGGAGCATTGTGCTACTATGGCTTGGGAATGTCTAATGAGATTGGAGCTATTGAAAAGGCTGTGTAAGTAAATTGTTCCCAAACATTTCTAATCTTAAAGATTCCAGTTTGGTTTTCATCCTTCCCTTTTGCCACTTTTGGAATATTTTATATCTAGTCTTCCAACTGTATAGAAATATACATGAATAAAAATGAAATCTTTTGGCATCTGTTCAAACTTAAGTAAAAATCTTTTACCAAGGTTATATGTGTTTAGGCAAGGAGAAAATGTGTTTTTTTTGTAGATGTGCCAAGTGCTTATGTTTTATGTTTTTATTTTTTAAACTTTATTTTGAGAGAGGGAGAGAGTACAAGCTGGAAAAGGGCAGAAAGAGAGGGACAGAGAATTCCAGCCAGGCTCTACGCTGTCATCACAGAGCCCAGTACTGGGCTGTATCTCACAAACCGTGAGATCATGACCTGAGCCGAAATCAAAAGTCAGATGCTTTTAACTGACTGAGCCACCCCAGTGTCCCAAAGTTCTTATGTTTTATATCATTTAATTTTTATGATAGCTCCAATGCATGCATCATTATTTCCATGATAAATGAAGTGAATACGATAGCAGTAAATTGATATTTCCTAAAGTTTCCCAGCAAATAAATAATTGAACCAAAATTTATATCCATGCTTTCATAAATGAACCATGTTGTGTTTCTTACAGAATTTGGCCTCAGTATGTGAAGGATAGAATTCATTCTACCTATATGTACTTAGCAGGAAGTATTGGTTTAACAGCTTTGTCCGCCCTGGCAGTGAGCAGAACTCCTGTGCTTATGAACTTCATGATGAGAGGCTCTTGGGTGGTAAGTCAGCTTGTTTTTGTTTTCCTTTTCCACTAAATACCAAAAGATTTGGCAAAAAATATTGGCCGGGAGTGGGGGGGAGTGGATTAAATGGAAAGAATCCCTTACTATATTGACAGGTTGTTCAAATCTGAATTAATAGTGCAGCTGAGACAAAGTAGGAAGTACATTCTGAGATAAATCAGCTATCATTCTTAGTTGAGTGTATATTTAAATACTGGTAAAGGGGTTGAAAACCAAACATACAGGAATATCCTACTTACCTAGAAGCAGCTATCAAATAGCTTGTATTTTATAGCAATTTTATTAAAAAAAAAAAAAAGACAGGGCAAATGCAAAGCCATCTTAGAAATCAGTGGAAAATATGTATTGCTAACATTCTGAACTTTCCTGACCCTGTGTAGGGTTTTACATTCAGTGAGTGTTTCTTGAGCATTTGTTAATTTTTCTGGATAAAAAAAATAGTGATTTCAAAAGTGGTAGCTATTTTTCTACTGTCTGGTTGAAGAGATGAACTTGAGTAAGTGGTAAAGGATGTGCAAGGAGAAGTAGAAAGTGTAAAATCAGTTGAAAGACTGTTTTTATCTTGGACTAGTAGGGAAGTTCCATGAAAGAGACGTTTATTTCACCAGAACTGTTGGAGGCTATCATTTTTTATTTTAGGAGAGAACAAAGGTAGTCTAGGTTTGCAGAACAGCTTGAGCAAAGGAGAAGAGGTAGTCATTAAAACCCGCAGAGTGCTCACTCACTCTCTCTCTCAAATAAACAAACATTGGGGTGGAGGGCAACGCCTGGATGGCTCAGTCGGTTAAGTGTCTGACTCTTGGTATTGGCTGAGCTCGTGATCTCCTGATCTTGGGATTGAGCCCCCATGTCAGAATCCCTTCTTGGAATTCTTTGTCTGCCCCTCACCCTCGTGCACTCGCGCGTGCTCGCTCTCTCTCTCTCTCTCCTCCAAATAACATTAGAAGGAAACATCAGAGTGGAGTTCGAGTATCTGAGGTCTAGAGTGTAAAGAAGACACAATCAGACAGTGTCTGGTTGCCACACTGAGGAGCGGGTCTAATCAGTGAGAAGCGGTTGCAGATACTGGAACAGCAGAAAATACGATTTGTCTTTGAGTTCTAAGAAGTCAAATGGAAGAGACAAGAAGCAACTATACCAGCTGGGGCTTTTCAAGATCTGAAGTGGAGGATTATAAGAATGTGAGCTATGAGTTTGAGACTGGAAGGGAATGGGAGATGGGACCGTTTATATCATACAGATTTCCAAATCTGTACTTTCCAAAGAAGAACCATTTAGGGTAGTGTGGCCATTTGGACACTTCAGTATTCTTAGAATCTTACTTCTCAGATGGGTGTCCTGAATCTCCTAGCCTAGAACTTCATGAAAGCACAGAATAAGCACGGTGCATTCTCACCAGGAATGTACATTTTAATCAGGCAAATAATTTAAAACAATGATTTTTAACAAAGCAACGTGGTTATAAGAGAAAAATTTAAGTATACAAAGAGTTTAGCCCCTAAAATAAGACTTCAAAGAAGTGTTTGTGCTTGGGCCATATTCTCAACTTACTTTCGGCATAAGATTACTCTTACCTGCTGTTAGAACTACTTAAATTAAAAAATTTGGAAAGCCAGGCAGGTGCTACAGAGAGGAAGATGAAGATTTTTGGGGGGGGACAGACATACACACAAATAATGTCAAAGTTGACACCAAGTGATTTTGGAACAGAGGAGAGGCTTCTGACACTGCTCATGGCAGTCAGGGTACCTCCCAGAATAACTTTCCAGGGGACGAGATAATCCTTGAATAACTCAAATGAATTAGGCAAAATAAATGGAATTAAAGAGGCACGAAATGGGGTCATATTCGCATCCCTACTATTTCATTGTAGCTGGAGTGTAGAGTATGGAACGGTGAAAGGCAAAGAATGGAACTGGGTCATGAACATGAAGGACCTTAAAAGAAAAAAATACCGTTGTGATAAATACCCTGAAAGTGCCTTGCATTTGTATGAAGAAATGCATGAAGTGGATTTTAGTAATTATTTCTTCATTGGAAAGTGATCTAGTAGAACTCTGTGCTTTTTTCTGTTAATGAGTAAAGGCTTTCCCATTCTCAGCAAAAATATCTGTTTTGTTTTTATCTGTACTTTGCATCTGAGGTTGAACATTCATGTGCCTGTGTTCAGATGGATAATGCAGAGGAGGGAGGCAGGCCTTAGGTCACACAAGGGATTAGTGACATCTAACCAAAAGCATTCACAATCTGTTGTTTTTTGAATAGTTGGGCTACCAGATATCTGCTGTTTTCTGTCCAAGAGTAGCAAATTTGCAGTTTCTGTTTCAGGTTTCCTAAAGGTTCATTACAGTCTTTCTCTATTATGTACATTTCTTTCTATATGCACAAGAAGTATTTAAGTGTCATAACAATGGAAATGTAAGATAAAAGGGACGGAGGACCAAGTCAGCTAGAAAACTAAGAGGATAGAGAAGTAGAATCTTATTCTCTTTTCCATGTGCTTCTGTTTTTTAGGTTTTTGTTAAGCAAATGATGGAGTTCAAGGCAGTGTGCTATGTATATATTCTAATTGGTGTATCATGATAAGTTTTTTTTAATGTAGTTTGCTATGCAAAAATAAATACAATTAATAATTATTTTGGGATTGTTAAAGAGGTTTTGTTAGGTCTCTGTCTAGGAAGAATACAATTTTTAAAAGGTCATGTTATCAATCAGAGCTCAACATACTCACTTGAAGAGTCTGCAAAACTTTGTGTGACAGTAGGGGACACTCTTGTCCCCTCCTAGATCAGTTTTCATTATCCTTAATTTTTTTTTTTAATTTTTTTTTTTTAATTTTTTTTAATTTTTTTTTCAACGTTTATTTATTTTTGGGACAGAGAGAGACAGAGCATGAACGGGGGAGGGGCAGAGAGAGAGGGAGACACAGAATCAGAAACAGGCTCCAGGCTTTGAGCCATCAGCCCAGAGCCTGACGCGGGGCTCGAACTCACGGACCGCGAGATCGTGACCTGGCTGAAGTCAGACGCTTAACCGACTGCGCCACCCAGGCGCCCCTTTTTTTTAATTTTTTAATGTTCATTTATTTTTGAGAGAGAGTGAGAGAGAGCACAAGTGGGGGAGGGGCAGAGAGCAAGGGAGACACAGAATCTGAAGCAGGCTCTAGGCTCTAAGCTGTCAGCACAGAGCCTGACATGGGGCTCGAACACACGAACTGCAAGATCATGACCTGAGCTGCAAGATCATGACCAAGTTGGATGGTTAGCCGACTGAGCCACTCAGGCGCCCTTATCCTTAATCTTCTTAAACAAAATTTATTGGAGGGACTAGCTTAACTTGGAACTTGAGGGTTTTTCCTTTGTTGTTGTATATAAGGATTGATTTTTCTCAGTAACGTGTGTTTCAGACAATTGGTGCAACCTTTGCAGCCATGATTGGAGCTGGAATGCTGGTACAGTCAATACCATATGACCAGAACCCAGGCCCAAAGCATCTTGCTTGGTTACTACATTCTGGTATGTTCTAACTTTAAATTTTTATTAAATAACCTTCATTACTGTCTTCTTTGGTGGTTCTTTACAATTGTGAATGACTTGTGCATAATTTAATAAAGACTCATGTTTAGAAAACACTTATAGTTTTTTGTACTTAATAGTGGTTGTATTATAGCCAGATCTCTACTCTGAAAAAATAATTATTCAGATACTAAGACCATGGACATCCCAGTATTATACTTGGCCTCCTGTGACAGTCTAATACACGTAGAGATTTCCTTTATGTATTTTGCCTAATACTAGAAGCATTTCAAACCTGATACACATTACTTGAGAATTATTCTTGTGTATCTTTAGAAAAATTTTAAAATGAGGGTGGAGAAGGAAAGGAGGAGGTAAGTCACAAGAAAGAATAGGAGTACAGGATCTTGCAATGGGGCATTGGAAGAAAGAAAACAATAAGAAAGACCTTTGGAAGTGTACTTTGTCTCTGATACAGTTAACTGGGTCATTATTTAGATGGGTCTTAGCGCAAAGTTACCATGGACAGGGCAAAGGCTGTCCACTCCCTGGTATTGCAGGACAGTTTTAATATCCTTTTAGGTATATGTTGTGATATCTCCCTTAATTATGGAGACACAAATATTTTAAAGTTTAGATAAAGTGTTGCCATTATCTGTGGGTTGAATAAAGAACCAACTAGACCTAGAAGCAAAAGTGTGTCTTAGATACATGTTCTCTACCTCAAAACAAGACAGATTTTTTTCTATATATTTTTTTGAGTATAGGTGATAAACAATGTTACAGCGGCAAGTGTACAACATAGTGTTTCCAGTTCTGTATACATTATGCTATACGCCTCACAGTGCAGCTACCATCTGTCACTTTATAGCACTATTACAGTGTCACTGACTATATTCCCTATGCTGTGCCTTTTACTCCTGTGATTTACTCTGTAACAGGAAGCCTGTATCTCCCACTCCTTTCACCCATCTTGCCCATCCTCCCACCTCCCCTCTGGCAACAATCCGTTCTCTGTTTTTATGGATCTGTTTCTTTTTATTTTTTTATTCTCTTAAGACAAGTTTTATGAGCATTTCCTTGAAACTTTCTTGGAAGCAGGCTCTGAAATGTTTCTTACGTGGGTTAGTAAATGGAAATTAGGTTTTTGGCACCCAGTGAGCCAGATTTCCAGTGCGAACTATGTCATTCATATTATTATGTGCTGTTTTTGTTTTGGTAAACATGAGACTTCACATGACTTCACAGTCTCAGTTTTCAACTCTCTACTATTAGGCCTGAGGTTATTCAACCATAGATTTTGTCTATGGAGTTTTACAGGACAAAGTCCTTGTGATGGAGGGAGGTGGTCCAGTATTTTCTAGTACCAATAACCTGCTTTAAAAAAAATTTTATCCAAAATATAATATGTGTACTTCTAAAAATGTAATATCTCTTGAGTGCTATCTGTAAATATTTAAGGATTACTCAGCTTCGGGACAACTGCATATCACAGTAGTATACAGAGCTTTTTGTTTTTAAGTATGAAGTGTATATCCTTTCATTAAAACACCAAAATCCTCACCATCTGAGTTTAGCATTTATGTTACAGTTACAATTCTCTGGATTATAGTATCTTGTCCAGTGAATGGACTTTTGCACCTGTTTCCATTTTAGACACTTGAGTTCCTTGAGAAAACTGGTTTAGTGTTTTTACCTCTGATAAGTAGTAAATATTTAGTGACTTATTGAATTAAAATAGTCATGTTGTTTCAATTTGAGCTTAGAATTAAGGGCTTTCTATCTGGGTTGCTTAGAAAACTCCTTTTAATCTGATACTGTAGTGTATAAATTACTTGAGGTATTTAATGTATTGGAGGGGACCCCCAACACTACCCATTTGTTCAGTATTTTTTTAGAAGGAGTCATAGGACTCAGCATATAGTTGTACTCAGAGCTAAGGACATCAAAAGGACACATGACAGAATCTGGAGAAATCCATCCACAGGCTTTCAGTGCGCTCCCTCCTTCTTTGAGGGGACATAGTAAGGATGTGTAAAGCGCAGTAACATGCAGTGTTACTGCCCAGGGAAGCCCGTTAGAGACTTGGTACCCACAGGCTTTAATAAGGGCTAATCATGTAGGCACCCTCCTAACAACTACCAAAATACAGATTCCAGAAGGAAAACAGACTTTCAGCATAACTCTTAACTGTTTGCACAAGTAGTCTAACCCTGCCAGAGAATGATTTAAGTGCCAAGTTCTTAAATCCCAGCCAAGGACCAGCCCTGCAAGCAAGTCTTTGTAAAGATAACCTTAGGCCTGCTATGCGAAACCTTCCCTGCACAGCATGAATGCCAATTTTTGCTTTATGCTTCATATATACCTACCTATTTTAAGCTATGCAGGCAGGCATTAGTATTCCTGTTTTGTGGATGAGGAAGCTAAGTTATGTGAGGTCAGTATGCCAGGAAGTGCTGTATTCTTTCTTCAAGTCTAGCCCTGTATCCACTTTTTTTTTTTTTTAAGTGTATTTCTTTTGCAAGAGAGAGCATGAGCTGAGGAAGGCTAGAGAGAGGGGGAGAGAGAAAGGATCTGAAGCGGGCTCAGTGCTGATAGCAGAGAGCCCAATGTGGGGCTTGAACTCATGAACCATGAGATGTTGACCTGAGCTGAAGTCAGATGCTTAACCAACTGAGCCACTCAGGCACCCATGTCCACTCTTTCATTCACTGGAATGATTGAGCTGAGAACTGAAGGAAGCTTAGGTGACCCAAGGGCACCCCCTCACAGTATTAAAGGGACATCAGAGTTGGCTTTTGACCAATATTAACATCCCAGTGCATTCCATTTTCATTTTTCATCCAGATGTTTAGCACTATGCAGATACAGCTGTGGTCTTCATCAGGACTAAGTGATACTATGCAGGAATTACTGAAATGATCATTGGAAAACTATTCTAATTCTGTTTTTCCCCCAGCTTTATCAGGATGTAATTACCACGTGATACTGTAAGTTTTCAGATGTACAACTGGTTGATTTATACATTTATATATTGCGTAATGACTACCACCATAGCTTTAGCTAACACCTCCATTCCGTATTTACCATTTCTTTTTTGTGGTGAGAGTACATTTAAGATCTGGTCTCTTAGCAACATTCAAGTAGATGATACAGTGATAGCTGTAATCACCATGTGTGTATTAGGTCCTCAGATTTGTTAATCTTACAACTGGAAGTTTGTACTTTTACCAGTATCACCCCATTTCCCCTACCCCATTACCCCTGGTAACCACCACTCTATGCTGTTTCTCTGAGTTTGACTTTTTTAGATTGCACATAGAAGTGACATCATATGGTATTTGTTTTTCTCTTAGTTCACTTAGTATCATGCCCTCAGGGTCCATTCGTGTTGTCAAAAATGGCAAGATCTCATTTTTTTATGGCTGAATACTACTCCATTGTGTATATACACCATGTCATCTTTATCCATTCACCCATCAAAGGACAATTTGGTTTTTGTATTTTGGAGATTATAAGTAACGCTGCAGTGAACATGGGAGTACAGACATCTGTATAAGATCCTGGTTTCCTATCTTTTGGTTATAAACCCCGAAGTGGGATTGCTAAATCATATGGTAATTATCGTTTTAATTTTTTAAGGAACCTCCATACAACTGGCTGTACTAGTTTGGTGAATGTTAGTTTTTGTTCACAATAATAATGGTGAGCTATCTTTGTTAGTTTTGTAATTAATAATGTCCTTAAGCAGCAGACATCTATTACCATTTAAGATTTTTATGAGAAAGTATCATTGAAAAATCTCTGAATAAACTTAAAAGTTTTGCTAAAGCTACAGGGAGGCTGGGCCACAGCTCCCCACACCATCAGATAACCAGCCCTTAGAGAACAGGCTCACCAAAGAGCCAGACCATGGGGAACAGACCTTTGGAGGGACCTCCCTAAAGCTGACAAAAAGTCCTGGAGGACCAGACCCCCAAAGGCCTCAAACTTAGGGGCTACTATTCTGAAAAGGCCAAGAATCAGGTGCCCACACTCTATGAGGACCCAGATACTGAGGATAAGTCTCCCAGAGGGCTAGAACACAAAGAGCCTGATTGCCAAAGAGCTAGGCCACGAGAGTTGTATCTCTCAGAGGACCGTGGCATCTGGGATGAGACCTTGGCACGGCATGGTGGCCAGGATCTCTGGAAGACCAAGCCGCCAAGGGCCAGACCCCCCAGGGATAAAAGCTCCAGAGATAGAACCTCCAATGAACTTGTGGGAATGCAAACTGGTGCAGCCGCTCTAGAAAACAGTGTGGAGGTTCCTCAAAAAATTAAAAATAGATCTACCCTATGACCCAGCAATAGCACTGCTAGGAATTTACCCAAGGGATACAGGAGTGCTGATGCATAGGGGCACTTGTACCCCAATGTTTATAGCAGCACTTTCAACAATAGCCAAATTATGGAAAGAGCCTAAATGTCCATCAGCTGACAAATGGGTAAAGAAATTGTGGTTTATATACACAATGGAATACTACGTGGCAATGAGAAAGAATGAAATACGGCCCTTGGTAGCAACGTGGATGGAACTGGAGAGTGTGATGCTAAGTGAAATAAGCCATACAGAGAAAGACAGATACCGTATGTTTTCACTCTTAGGTGGATCCTGAGAAACTTAACAGAAGTCTATGGGGGAGGGGAAGAAAAAAAAAGAAAAGAGGTTGGAGAGGGAGAGAGCCAAAGCATAAGAGACTCTTAAAAACTGAGAACAAACTGAGGGTTGATGGGGGGTGGGAGGGAGAGGAGGGTGGGTGATGGGTATTGAGGAGGGCACCTTTTGAGATGAGCACTGGGTGTTGTATGGAAACCAATTTGACAGTAAATTTCATATTAAAAAAAAAAAAAAAAAGAAAAGAACCTCCAATGAACCTAACCATGCAGAATGACAAAACCAAAGAAGTGTATCATTGCCGTTGAGGCCACTCGAGAAACTGTCTTTGACAGGGTCAGCCCACACAGGAGAGGACCATTTGAGGGGCAGGCCATGGAAAACAGGACCACCAGGCTAGACCCTAGGGAGCCAGGGGAGGATTGGGCTCCACAAGGGGGTGCTGTGAAAGCATGATGAGGGAGGCAGGGCCTCATTCTTGCTCCCTGGTACCAGCTCTACCTCCTGCTCCTGGCCCCCTCCTATTCCTGGCCATTGGTGGCTAATGGGGTCAGGAGAACCTGGAGCAGAGAGCTGGCACCAGTATAGGGAGGGGGGTGGGGGGAAGGACACTTTTTCATCCTCTGCCTGTGGCTTAATGCAAATTTTGGGACAGGGAGTTAGTTACCTGGGGCAAGTAAAGTGGGGAGCATGATGGAGAATAAAGGTTTTTTTGTGGATTCTGCACAAAATTTGCTAAAAATTTTGCTGTCAGTTGCAAAACTGATGGGAATCCTAATAGAAATGTCATAGAGGAATTTTTATTCAGTATTTTTCTTACAGCAAAAGCTATTTTTAGTTGTTCATTATCATGCGATAATATCTTATTACTTGATCTAGAAATGTTACTTTCACAAAAGAGACACACTGTTAAAATTATAGGATGAAGATAGCTCCTATTCTGAGTTAAACTCTGCACATTTAATGTGTAAGAAGAGGGCAACTTGTTCTACTGAGCACTGAAATAATGCCTTATCTGAGATTTATTTTTTTTAATTAAGGTGTTCTTTTAACCTTTGCTGATTAAATTATTGGTGCCTTTCACTAATTTTCCTGAACTTGTTGATAAATATCTGACAACTAAAATTACTGTTTACAAACTGAGCTGACATTCCCTTCTACCCAAGGAAACAACGCTGTCTGTCCTTGAAGTTCCTGCATCTTAAGATTAGCATCATATATGCGTTCTCTCATTTTACTTTGTTCCCTTTTGGCAGCAGCAGGTTTGACCTTGAGTTAGTCATTTTAAGCCTTTTTGTCTCAATTCTTACATATATACGAATTTTATGAAGAATACCAGTAGGCTCACACACAGATAATGAACCATGTAGAATTTGATAAAGTTATTAAAACGCCAAATTAATGTTTGTGTTTTTGAGTTGAGACTGTTTAACTAGGTATAGTGTTGTGATTTTGAATTTGGATAGCCACAAGTTTGGGGTGTGGAATTTGGGGGTAGTATCACCTAAATAAGGGAGAGATGTTGTAGTCCTGTTGTTTAACCATAAGGTACGTGATGTTCAGATGGTGTGTTAGTTACAAGTGGTGTTTTCTTTCTGGTTCTTACTTAGTCAATACTTAACTACTTGCTCTTTCTCCAGGTGTAATGGGTGCAGTGGTGGCTCCACTGACAATATTAGGGGGGCCTCTTCTCATCAGAGCTGCATGGTACACGGCAGGCATCGTGGGAGGCCTCTCCAGTGTGGCCATGTGCGCACCTAGTGAGAAGTTTCTGAACATGGGAGCGCCCCTGGGAGTGGGCCTGGGTGTCGTCTTTGTGTCATCACTGGGTGAGCTACTGCGCTTTGACATTCACTTCTTGGTATCCGAAAACCATTGATGTACTCAGCTATACTAATGGAGGGAACTTATTAAGAGTTATTAAAAAAATTTTTTTAACGTTTATTTATTTTTGAGAGAGAGAGAGAGAGCATGAACAGGGGAGGGGCAGAGAGAGAGAGGGAAACACAGTATTTGAAGCAGGCTCCAGGCTCTGAGCTATCATCACAGAACCTGACATGGGGCTCGAACTTGTCAACTGTGAGATCATGACCTGAGCCAAAGTCAGATGCTCAACTGACTGAGCCACACAGGTGCCCCAAGAGTTATTTTAAAAAGTTTAAAAGACGGGGCGCCTGGGTGGCGCAGTCGGTTAAGCGTCCGACTTCAGCCAGGTCACGATCTCGCGGTCCGTGAGTTCGAGCCCCGCGTCGGGCTCTGGGCTGATGGCTCAGAGCCTGGAGCCTGTTTCCGATTCTGTGTCTCCCTCTCTCTCTGCCCCTCCCCCGTTCATGCTCTGTCTCTCTCTGTCCCCAAAAAAATAAACGTTGAAAAAAAAAAAAAAAAAAAAAAGTTTAAAAGACAAACACTAATTAGATTGCATTTTCTTATTTGGCATCATGGTAAACTATTTTGGGTTTCACACAATACATCTAAAATGGGAAAGTTCGTCTGGAGAACATGCAAGAGCCTTTCTGTAATGTGGGCAGGTGACCCATTACAGGCATAAGTATCATGGGTTTGGACTGAATATGCATAAAATTACACGGTGCATATAGTCAGTCTTTTTCCTATCTGTGCAGTACACTAAAAGGTTTTTTTAAAGAAATGTTAATCATAAATCCAGTTAGAGAAGAGTCCTTTTTTCTTTTTTTCCTCCCAGGATCTATGTTTCTTCCACCCACCACTGTGGCTGGTGCCACTCTGTACTCAGTGGCAATTTATGGTGGATTAGTTCTTTTCAGCATGTTTCTTCTGTATGATACACAGAAAGTAATCAAGCGTGCAGAAATAGTGCCACCATATGGAGTCCAAAAATATGATCCCATCAATTCGTAAGTAGTCTTCATGTCTTATTTCTGTTACACAAGACGTTTGTGTTATTATGGTCTGTTTTGTTTTATGGTCGTATTAGTTTCCTAGGGCTACCATAACAAATATTACAAACCGAATGGTTCAAACCATGGAAATTTACACTCTTGCAGTTCTAGAGGCTAGAAATCTGAAATCAAGGTGTCATCAGGGTTGATACCTTCTGAGGGCTCTAAGAGAATCCTCCCCGCCTCTCTTCTAGCTTCTTGTTTTGGCCAGCAGTCCTTGACATTCCTTGTCTTATAGGTACATCACTCCAATCTCTCCCTCTGTCTTCACATGGCATTCTTCCCGTATGTCTCTCTCTGTCACCTCTTATAAGGACACCAGTCATTTTGGGTGGAGGCCCACCCCATTCCAGTATTAACCTCATCTTCCCTCCTATCTTGATTATATTTGCAAAGACCCTCTTCCCAAATAAGGCCACATTTACAGGTACAGGGATTAGGATGTCAACATATCTTGAATTCAACCCACAGTAATGGGTTTGTCAAATTTTACGATCTCTGTTGTTGTTTGATCTATTGTATCTTTTTAGTAAGCTATGTATCCGCAGAACATTTGATTATATTGTAACTAAGTTTAATTTAGATATTCAGTTAAGTCCAAATATTTACCTACTTTTGTTAATTAGTTTTGTGGTACAGTTATGTAACAACACTTTTTTTCTCTTTTCTTGGCCTCTCCACCAAAGTAGGTTATTTTATTTAAACAAATTTGTTGGGTTTCATGTTTTCTATCACATTTTTACAAGTAATTTGTTTTTTGTTTCTTTGAAGCTAAAATTTAATGTTTTTTTTAAAAAATGCTGCTGTAACACAGATATATAACAGGTTTTGGTTGGTGGTGGGGGGTTTCCTTGAGGGGTTATTATATTTAAAAATGCCAGACTTGTGTCTAACACATTTTTATGAAGGTGCTACTTTAGTTTTGTTTTAATTATTTCTTGGCCTATCTTACAGGGTGTTTCTGCAAGATACTACACTCATAAGAGAGGGTCAGAGGGTAGAATAATGATTTTTAAAACTGCCCTTTAACATTTCAAAGATTAATCTGCCAAGGAAAATCTTGACTGTTTTCAGAGCCGTCCTTAGTTGGCATCTTTTCTTTTTCTGATTTCCATTTCATATGCTGTACCTATGACAAATAGTATTGCTTTTCTTTTCTAGATTAAGAAATAGTTCTTTTAGAGTTATTAGAATTACATCATCTATAATAGGCCGTAATTTTCTTTTCCAGGATGCTGGGAATCTACATGGATACGTTAAATATATTTATGCGAGTTGCCAGTATTCTAGCAACTGGAAGCAACAGAAAGAAGTGAAGCAACTCAGCTTCTGACCTCTCCAGTACCTCGGATATCTTGTTTGTTTAATAGGGGCAGGTGTTCACGGAATAGTTTGTATAAGCAGCTTTCACTGATGTGTAGAAGATAAGACTTGTCAGCAGGTTTCAGATGTTTGGTGATTTGATGCTTCAGGTCTGCTTTCTCTTCTAAAGAATAAATTCAGTTGTTCTCTTCCAAATAAGCACACACATTTCCAGTTTCTCAAGTGTGAGTAATTCTAAAACGTTTTAATGAATGTGAAAACTAAGGTTTGTGTTGTGAGGATTTAACTGTTCTGTTTTAAAATTTATTTAAGTGAAAATTAGCAGATTTTGTTTTGCTGCATATTTTTTGAAATGCAGAAATATTAAGTAATGTCATAAGTGACGTAGGAGTTTGGTAAAGGGACCAGAGAGAAGCAAAGGATCACCTTCAGTCTTTCTTTGAATACTTAGCACTTGTGTCGGTGGTGAGCCAGTGAGAGGGGTCTGGCTCTTTGGAGACAAATTAATCATTGCTGTTTTCACATTCATCTTTTGAACTTAATCAAAAGCATTGAGCATAAACAAAGATCTAGGTGATTCATTCTCCCAATGTTCCTTTCTTTCTCAGTGCTATCTTTACAATGTAGAAGTGATCGTGTTTGGCTTTTCATTGTTTGACATTGTTAGGACAGTTGAGAATGTTAATCATCTGGAGAATTCCTGACATGTAGTTAAATATGTTTAAGTTTTAATTTTAAACCTTATGGAGCAAAATATCCTTAAAATTCTTCTCAGGATGAAACATTCAAAGCATGAAATCTGTTGCATTTTCAAATATACAAACACAGTATTCCTAATTGCTGAATTTTTTTTGCATATTTATTGAAATGTTTAAGAGAATATATGCTTGCCTTTCTTCATCTCTTCAGGCTTTGAAGCTTTTATTAGAAAAGCCTGTTTGTGGCTTACACTTAAGATTATGAAAGCAGTTTTTCTCTCAGGACTTGGTTTCTTGCATTCCTCTCAGACTAAGCACTAAAAACACAGGAGAGCATAGCTAGTCTTTCTTCATGAACTATATCAATCAAAACTATAATGGGCAAAGTGTTTTGTTAGAGTTTCCCCCAGCAGACTTTTCCTTCTCTTCTGCATGGGCGATTACTTGACTGTTGTGATATTGGTAAGTTTTTTTGATACAGAAGAGTTATTTTTGGAAGTTCTTAATGAATGAAATAAGTGTGTATGATTATTGAGATGATTGGTGTTTTTGACAAATATTTATTACAGTAATCCAGAAGTAACTATTCTAACCACCTCAAATTACATAGAATGCTTATTTCTGAATTAATAAATGTTCCAGCCAGGTGGTGATTGGTCTGTAATTTTTCCAGCTGAACCATACGCATACTATTTGGATAGAGGATTTGTTTCATGTGCTGTCTTACCCTAGTATGTAGAGTACAGGGTGATTATGACCACAACACTTAACAGCCAGACTGCCTTTAATTGAACCCCACTTCTTCCACTTATTTCTTATGTGACCTTGGGCAAATTACTTAATCTCTCTGTGCCCATTTTTGAAGATGGTAACAGAGCCTCCCTCCTAGGATTGAGGTTCTGAAATGTGTGGGCATTTAGCTCTATAAACGCTTCAGCTGCGGGTTAGGGGGTCAGGGTGGGTGTTGTCTTGAGAAAAATCTTAAGTGCCAAATTCTGTTTTTTCCCTTCTCTACTTTAGTCCCTATACAATGTCAGTGTGGTCTTAAAGGTCTTGTCTTTAGTCACATTTTAGAGTCCAAAGTTTATATCCCTATGTTATGGTGGTATCACATAAAACAAAATGCTATAATTTCAACAATGGGTATCAGGCAGAAGTTTATTTAGAAAAATAAGGTATGTCTTTTTTTTGTTTTTAGTTTATTTTTCAGTTTAGTTTATCACAGCACTTTTTCTGACTTTGCTAAGACAAGGAAGACTGCAGTATAAAAAGTGAGTTATATAAAATGTGAATACTTACAAAATAAAATAATAGATCTAAAGTGATTTAAAAAAAAAAATCACTAGTTCCTAGACTCCATTAACATGCCATCAAGGTCTTTACTTCACATTCCTAACAGGGAAGAGTGAAGACCTGCACATGGATAGGCTTTAGGCAAAAAAGAAAGGCACTTGGGTGACTCAAGTATGTTAGGCATCTGACTTCAGCTCTGGTCGTGATCTCACAGTTTGTGAATTCGAGTCCCGCATCAGGTGGACTTGAGCCCTGCTTCGGATGAGCCCCGCTTCTGTGTCTCTCTGTCTCTCTCTGTCCGTTGTCACTTGCGCCCTCTCTCAAAAATCAAA
Organism: Lynx canadensis; assembly: GCF_007474595.2. Classification (NCBI taxonomy): domain Eukaryota; kingdom Metazoa; phylum Chordata; class Mammalia; order Carnivora; family Felidae; genus Lynx; species Lynx canadensis. The sequence goes on along the minus strand of NC_044313.2, from coordinate 44,807,777 downwards.
AAATAAAGGCCCTTTTGGTTTTTAAAATTTTTTTTTTCAACGTTTTTTATTTATTTTTGGGACAGAGAGAGACAGAGCATGAACGGGGGAGGGGCAGAGAGAGAGGGAGACACAGAATCGGAAACAGGCTCCAGGCTCGGAGCCATCAGCCCAGAGCCTGACGCGGGGCTCGAACTCACGGACCGCGAGATCGTGACCTGGCTGAAGTCGGACGCTTAACCGACTGCGCCACCCAGGCGCCCCTCTTTTGGTTTTTTAGAATGGTATCCTAAACATTCAGTCAGAAAACAGGAGTGTGGTGGGGTACCTGGTTAGCTCAGTTGGTTGAGCATCCGACTCTTGATTTCAGCTCAGGTCACGATCTCACGGTTCATGGGCTTTCTACTGACAGCATGGAGCCTGCTTGGAATTCTCTGTCTGCCTCTCTCCCACTTGCGCGTACACTCACTCTCTTTCAAAATAAATTTTAAATAAAAACTTAAAAAAGAAAAATCGTGTGTCAGGTACCATGGTGCCTGAACCCAGGGGAAACATGGTCCATTAGTGAACAAAGCTTTTTGTTTCTAAGGTGTGCCAGGAGGAAGTCTTCCAAGAGAAAACAATTGTTTCAGCACATAGTAAAGGGAGGGTGTTTGACACAGCCTGAGTATGTTGGAGGAAGAGTAGGAAAGCAGGGAAGGATGGCAAGAAATGGCAGTTCCCTGGAAGCCTGATTTCCTGCTCACAACAGGTGTGTGTGTTCTGTGCCAGGACCTCGAACCCTTGAATGTTTTCTACGTACTTGAAAATATTAGAACGTGGGAAGAAAGGCAGGCATGTTTCCTTTAAAATTGTTCATCTGGACAGAGGGTGTGTGTCCATGTTAAAGTTCTTGAAACTGAGTGATACCCAAGATTTGTATCATTCCAGTATGGCAGGAGGGTACAGATAACGCTGTTAATTGCCAATGATTCAATTGTATTATTTACTTATTGTATGCTAAGTCCTTTGCATAAATCATAAGATTACTTTGGGTTAGGTACTTGATATCCCCATTTTCCAAGGAGTAAGCTGAAGCCCACAAAAGTTTGATATTTGCACAAGGTCATATGGCTGGCAAGAAGGGGTAGAGTCGAACATCTTAGTCAATCAAGCTGGAAAGTTCGATGGATGCCACAGGGCTGAAATCCTGTTTGAGAATCAAAAGCACTGTACAAATTAAATAGGTTGAGATTTTGCTAAAAATGCTTAGAGTGTTAGAATGTTAGTGTTTATAAAAAAAAAGGGGGGGGGCACCTGGGTGGCTCAGTCGGTTAAGCGTCCGACTTCGGCTCAGGTCATGATCTCACAGTTCGTGGGCTCTGTGCTGACAGCTTAGAGCCTGGAGCCTGTTTCAGATTCTGTGTCTCCCTCTCTTTCCGACCCTCCCCCGTTCATGCTCTATCTCTGTCTCAAAAATAAACATTTTAAAAAAATGAAAAAAAAGTTAGTGTTTATCAAAAGGGATTGGTTCCAGTATCTGAAGAATAAATGGTAATCATGTTTTACTTCCCCAGATCCTATTTGTTATATCTAGTACCATAAACTCCTTTACTCAATTGCTTGGTCAAACGATTTTTTTAAGGTCAATGTAATCAGTAAGATGGAGTTCTCCCTAAATACACTCAATTTAGCTAGCAGTCAGAATGGAAGCCATTTTTCAGAAAAAGATGAAAGCTATCACCTTGAAGACTTGGCCTTTTGTAAAGGAGTTCAGGAAACTGGAGAAAGTTCCCCCAGTATAACACTTGAAAATTGCAGAAGGAGCATATTGTGCCATAAGCAAAGATGAAATCAATTAGGGAAGAGGGATTATATGGGCGATTCTAGCCAGTTAGCCTGAGGGCAGGTGTGCAGTCTGTCCCCCTCTGCCTCAGCATTTCATTCTGCCTCACTCATGGCTTGTATTTGTATTGCTTCCTCACTGGTGGGGTGTTCTCCTAAGGGGCCACCGAGTCTCATAGGTGGTGGGGGTACTGCAGCCTCACTGGATCTAGAAATAGAGAATTGATATTTTCTAGCAGGACCAAATTGCCATTCATGCTCACACATGAGCATACAAGTTTAGGAACAATTTTTGAAAATTTAAGACAAATGCTTTCCACTAAGTACTTTGTAAAAGTTGCCTAATCACCTGGATATGTCAGCTAGCCACCATCATACCTCTTTCCTTGTGTGTGAACCACCTGGGCTGCTCACCTGTATGCCCCAGAGTGGTTTTTACATAGCATCACCGAGCTTCGGGAAACAAGATTTACGTGATGATTTCATAGGAAGGGTGTTTGTTCTAGGTCTTAATTTTTATTTACTCATTAGTCATGTTGCCTCAATACCAAGAGCTTTGTTTTTTATACTTCATTTCTGAATTAATACGGATTTTTTGCAAAACTAAACGATCTTAAAATCAGTGGCATTTTAGAATTAAAAAACATTCCAGTAGTTGATCTTCCCATTTCTAATAATTCATTGTCCTATAAGAACGGGGAACTGAAGGATTATCTTTCCATAATTGTAGCGACTTTTACTGATGATTTAGAGGAAATCTTCCACCAGAGGATACAAATTAGCCCCACACCCAGTTACGTAAGTCATGCAGGTTGAATGGACTGATTTCCCAGCAATGCAAAAATGCTTCCAAAGCAGGACTAGTGGGAGTTGAGAAAGCGTTAGTGGTTTGATGTGATCTAACTTCATAAAGGAGAGTGAGGGATTTGATAGGTTCAGTTTGCTATTCTGAAGGAATTAACTCTACCAACTGTGGGGGGGGGGGCGGGGAACAAAAATGAATGAGAAACTTTCTGCCCTGGCGTCCTAGCTGGGCTTGAAAAATCTGTAAAACAGCATCTGATGGGCAGAAGCAGTGGGTAGTAGCCAGGAGAAATCTGCGAGTGAAAGAAGGCCGCTGGTCCTACTGACCTTTGAGCAGTGAATGTTGGAGACAGAAGGTCTCCAGTGGAAAATTTAGGGCCCAAACACAAGTCACTCTTCTAGGAGCTTAAGTCAACAGAGCCCTCTATTAGGTACCATGTAGGTCAAAAGTGAGAAATAGCGACAAATAACCCAAGGTAATTGTAAAGTCATCTAGAAACTACAAAAACATTATCCAGACTAATTGCTACAGGAGTTCGGAGAAAGGGGGCAGTTGGGTGCGTGCCCACAGGAATGTAGGTGTCCACACACACCAGCACAGAGCTTGGTGCCTGGAGGAGGCTCCTTGCTTGAGGGAAGGGGGATGTTTGGGCAGCCCCGACATGCAGCATCATGGGAGGTATCCTGCCCTACTTGCTGGGAGCCCAGCCTTCTCTGCTTGCAAACCAAACGTGCTTGTGACTCTGCTGGTGTGCTCACAAATTGTCACCCTTACCATACTGGGTGCCTCAGGAAAGATGGGAGTATTGTCACCTACTTCATTGAAGTAGAAGAGTCATGTACAAAGAAGATGGGGAAATCATGACAAGATTTTCACAGGTGTTAATTCTGAGTAGAAAAAAAATGGCATTTGGTAGGAAAATGGGGTGTTGTGTATCTTTGCCAATATATTATAGCTGTCCCTAAGCAATTTTTTTTCAAAAGGAAAGTACTTCTGGAAAGAAAGTACATTGGAAAACCCTAAAAGAAGCTTCTCAGGTTTTAGGAACTTAGTGGAAAGACCCAGAAAGCAGAACATGTCTCCACACTGCGGCCTTTGGCACGTCTCCTTTCAGAAGAGCTGGACCCAGAGCCTTCGAGGTCCCTGTAGCCCTGACACGCTGCGTCCACAACAACAGGCTTGAAGCTGACGCCAGGATGACAGCTCCGGCTGCACCTCGAACACCCGCCCTGTCCCGGTGATGCTAGATGGGGGGGTGAGAATACAGAAAGGTGACACCTCTCTTCTGGGAAGCCTGCTGCCAAACCTGCAAGGCGTAGAACAGACGCTGACAAACAGGATTCATCCCAACTCTGCGGTTCTCTCGGCTTTAAGCACTGGCAAAAGTGGACAACCTTGGCATTGCCCTTCCTCCCGCCACCCAATTCTCTCACATTGTTTTCCCGGTCCTCACCCTCTTGGTCAAACTTCACATTTGTAATGGGCCTGCTCTCAGTCATTTAGACCTGAATTTCAGTGTCTTTTTCTTTTTTTTTTTTTAAATTTTACCTGAATCGAGGCAAGAAAAGACAACCATTGTTCCGCGTTAGAAAAGCGTCATACATCCTTGAACACAAGTGGGAGGCTGGTATTGTTTTGGAGACCGGATGCTGTTGACAAAGGGAAGGAAAGCTATGTACCTGTCTTCTGGTAATGGTCCACCTAATCTAACAATTATTTTCATGTAGCACGACACTTAACATTACCCTCTCATCCAAAGAATCTGTTTCTCTCCAGCTTCAGCTACTCTTTTACTGAGAAACAGAGAAGTTGAGCAATTTGTCCAGGTTTGCACAGGCTAAGACATGGCAGAGCTCTGGTTAGAGCTTGGACCCCAAGGCTCTAGAGTATAGGGGAGGTAGGAAGACAGAAATTGTGGACAGGGGTTCTGAGTCCCCAGCTCCAGGCTGAAACCACGGGGCGGGTGTGAGGTAATGGGGGCAAAGGGCCCAGAACTCCAGACACACAGAGACAGAGACAGGAAAGCAGCCAAGGGATTATTCCTATCAGGTAGTGGCCTCACAGTTATTCCTGTACCCACATGAGTGGCCACAGGATAAAAAAAGACCTTGCCTTCTATCTCCCCAAGGTGACTTTGTGGTGTGGAAAAGGTGACATTCCAGCATGACTCCCACGGAAGAGCCCGAGGCCTGCTGACAGCCACTGTGGTGAGGTAGGGTAGCCCACAGTCCTGGCTACAGGGAGATAGCCCACCCCCAGAGAAAGGACGGTGGGAGGATGCACAGCATTGGTGAGAACCCAGGGGACCAGTGAGGGCAGAGGTAGAAGGAACACTGCCTGCATTTACCAGTCTTATTCCAGTAGCAAGAGGCAGTGAGCTGGAGGCTTATGAGGAAGTTCGGGTTAATTGTAAAAAATAGAGGGAGCTATTGGTTTCTTGTACAATTTGGGGGCGGCAGGTAAGCTAAATAGTAACGTGGGTTATTTTCGACTACTTGTGAGCTCTCACGGAACCAACATTAGGAAAAAAACCTCAGCTTTGGAGTCAGGCCGAGCTGGTTCCAGGTGAGAAGTTGCCATGAGTGTTTTTGTGAGGGGAAAGAAAACCTCACTTTCCCTTGTTGCAAGATGAAAATTCAGTGCCTGCCTCCCTGGGGTTGGTGGGTGGGAGGATTAAATAAGACAGCTGAGGATCACAACGGTGTCTGGCTCCTTCCTCTATTGTAAACTGATCTGCAATTTGCTAAGCAAATAAAGGAGGGAGAGTCATTTCTGATCAATTACAGGATTCATAAAACACGTTTGGAAAAAAAGTGTGGCAACCAAGAATAAAGTGTGGGACACAGGCCAAAAATGTTCTACCTGTAAAGGGTGGGGACGCTTCAGGCATTTTCCTAATTGACCTTAGAAATCACAAATTTGACTTGAAAATTTTTTCTTCCTTGTAAATTTCCCTGAGTGTCGGATGTGTCTCCGGAGACTTTTCAGGAAGGCTTCCAAGTGTTTCAAAATCATCTTTAGATAATTTATTCAAAGCCTCAAATATTATTTTTTGTACCCAAACTGCATATGCTTAAAACTAACAGGTGTTCCTGTTAAAATGCTTCTCATTTTCACTTCTCACAACCCAACATGAGATTTCAAATATTCTAAAGAACCAGAGGTGTTTCTTCCTTTTTTAAAGTAAGAAGTTGACAACTATCCTTGAAATGTTAAAAAAAAAAAAAAAAAAAAAAAAAAAAAAAAGCAGCTGAAAATTTGCGTACAGTGATGGTCTCTGGGGAGTGGGGTTTTGGGGGAAACTGATACTTTATACCCAGTGTTATCTAAATTAGTGTGGGCATAGATAGATTGCTTTGGCAATTTTTCATAAGCATTCAAAAATCAGGGTGGAATTCTGACATCTGAATCTATTCTTCCCGTTTAAACATATGTTCCCAGGAATAGCTGCAAATCTCTGAATCCTATGTGTGAGTGGCTAAGGAACAGAGCCCTGGAGACAGCCAGTTTTGCTGGCCCTTAGCTGTGTGGTAGGTACCCTTACAGCTCTGATCTGTGGTGAGAAAAAAGCTGTGTTGAGAACCTAACGTCTTTCTCTGACTCCGCGGCCGAGTGGCAGAGGGTCCTGAGAAATCCAAACAAACCTCCCTCTTCACTAGCCTGAGAGTCTAATTTCTGCACCACTGCTAAGCAGTTAGAGTTCAGATTTGGCCTAATCCCTGTCCCCTTTGGCAGATAGGTTGCTCTTTTCTCCTCTGATGACACTTTGCCAAAAGCAAACAGGAACCATGCCAATGCAAAGACTACCTATTACAACAGGTAACAGGTCAGTGGTAGCCAAATGTAAGCTGTTGACCAACTTGGTGGTGACCCCTCAAATGACCTCACATAAAAATAAAGCTTTGCGCAGTGGCAGTATCGTAGCCAATGAGGTTTATCCGAGGCGCGATTATTGCTAATTGAAAAAATAAAACAGTGGCATTAGTCCTTGATGTAGACCATGGATACAATCCTAATTACAGGAAGCATCGTTGGGAAACCGCTGACTTTATGGACCTGTACCATGCCCTTTGAGAACAGTGTGCTGGCTGTCAAATGCAGGCTGAGGACAAGTCCCACCCTCTTCCTGGCCCTTTCCAAAAGTGGCTGCTCCAAAGGCTCTCTCCTAAGGCACCTGGAGTTGTCTCTGGTAGGCTCCCCGGGGTCTCCCTGACCATACCCTCTGCTATGGCCACTGCATGCTCAGCACAGCCTTCAGGATTCAGAGCACAGCTTGGAAAGGGAATCAGGCAGGGGCTGGGCAGGTGCCTAACATGATACGACATGTGGTTCTTAAGCCCAGCAGCCCAACCAGTTTCTTTGTGTGGATGTGAATGCATGAAAGCTGACTTTAAAAAGATATCCCCAACTACTGATTTGCTCACCAAACTGTCCCAACACATGGTCTAAATTGTATCTCTAATCTCTAGCAAGAGAGGAGGGCCAGTGGAGCGCAACTGTTAGCCAGTCTCGGGCAGCAGGGAATGTCTCGATTGGCTGCCAGGAACCAGCAAGATCCTGGGGGAGCTGAACCAGACACTGGCATCTTCCCATGTGCCCTTCAAAGCTGGAAACCAGATAGCCAGTTGGCTAGAAGGGCACACTCATTAAGGCAAAGGACAGATGGCCATGATACCACAAGGGCAAACACAAATTCTGAGTATCTGCATGGCCTGCCTCCACCAACAGAAGCTCCCTGAGGTCAGGCCCAGCGTCTTCCATGTCTCCCGGGCCAAGTGCATGGCCTAGCCCACAGAATACGTTCGGTGAATAGGTGACAAGCAGCCTTCTGCACCCACTGGCAGACTCTTCCCTATGGCCACCCTTGTAAGATGTTTGCTTCTCCACACATTTGCTCAGGCTGATCTTCTACCTGAAGTGCCCTTTCACTTCATCATAAACATCCATCAAGGTCCAGCTGCAGCCCCACCCCCTTAACAGCTATATCGATATCCACCACGTCGCACATGGCCTCTCACACATGCCCTCGCTCATGCTTGTGCCCATTTCACAGATGGGAAGCAGACTCAGAAGCATTCAGTGGCAAGTTCCAGGGTCACACTGCTGATAAATCCTGTGCAAAGCAAGAGCTCAAACCCACGTCATCTGATTCCAGGCTCTCTGCTCCCTACATTTCACCAATTGCTTAGAAGTCCTCCCTGAGGTTTGCAAAGAGTTTTATGGTCCTCCTGCCCCATCTTAGGAATGAACAGGAAGATCTGTGTGTGATGGAATTATTACTGACACTAAAAGTTAACGTTCAACACTGGGAAGTGGCCCTTCTCTGGCAGGGGTTTGCCACTCTGACCACTGAAGCCAGCTCTGGGAGCTCCCGTGGCCGGGCATTTATAGCTCTGTGTGTTACAGTTCACTAAATACTCTCAACTTCTCGAAAAGCTGGTTTTTTCCTCTTGGGAGTGGCTGACTCTACCCTTTATGAGAATTGCAAGCCTGCTGGTGCCCTGCCCATTGGGAAACACCTCACTCTGTCACTCTATAAATGTCTGAGGTGGCCCCAAGGGAGGACTTGTGCGGCACCGCTGTCTCCCCAGGACGTGAAGTTCCCACCACCCCACCATGAGGTTTCTAGCCCTCTCCAGATTGCTCTGCATCTTGCTCCTCTGCTTCTCCATCTTCTCCGTGGAAGGTAGGGCTGTCCCCCCAAAGTGCTGGTTCCCAAGCAGGGAATGCAGGGCCTGGGAAGGTTGGAATCAGAAAATGTTGGAGGGCAGGCCCCCAGCAGGCAGTCCTGGGCCTGGGAAGACAGGCTCTCACTCCTGAATCTGTAGCACCTCTGTATACAGTGGCAGCACCAAGGGGTGGCCTGGGAACTTTAGACCCCATGATCTCCATCTGTAGCTCCAGTTCCCCCAAACCCACACACCAGCTATGTGAAGGTGATGATTACCATGCAAACATGCAACCTCCTGGCAAGATTCTTGCACCTAAATCCTACCTAGCTAGAAATTCTAGAGCCACTCTCTTGTACTCGTATCATGCCTGTAGTACGGTGAATTTTGTGGAGACTGTGTGAGTCTGAGCATCCCAGCAAACAGCTGCAACAGATGAGATGAGTACGGTGTGGTGGTGGTTGGGGGGAGGGGGGTGGGGGAGGCATGTTTGTATGTGTTTAGAAGTGGGAGAGATGTTCCCTGTACCTCGGTGGATATGAATATTTAGCACTCCTGCCTTTGTTTCATTCAGGTTAGCTATTTTGAGCTTTTTCTCTTGCCTAACTCTCTAGACACTGCCTACTTTTATTATTTTTTTAAGGCAATTATGGTTAAGAGACTCTTAAATACTGAGAACAAACTGAGGGTTGATGGGCGGGTGGGGAAGAGGGGAAAGTGGGAGATGGGAATTGAGGAGGGCACCCCTTGGGATGAGCACGGGGTGTTGTATGGAAACCAATTTGACAATAAATTATATGATAAAAAAAATAAAAAAATAAAAAAGTACCATCCCTATAAAAAAAAGCAATTATGGTTATTTTAACATTTATTGGATTTGGGAGCATAGACAAATAAATAGATAGGGTTGAAAAACACCCATATCTTCATGACTCAGGAATATAGCCATGTTTAACATTTTATTTCTTTTCAATATTGCAGACAAGCATTTTTGGTAATTGATATATCTCTATATGTTAAACATTGTATCTTTTTAAAATCACTATATTATTATATAATCACCAAAAATACTTACTATTAAAATTATTCTGGAAGCATTTACACCAAAATGTCAACAGTCGTCATCTCTGAGCAGTAGGATGATAGGAAGTATTTGTTTTCTGAACTTTCTGCAGTGAACATTGCTGCATATGTAATACAGAAAACAGTGATTAGAATTCCTCATAAACACAGTCCAAAGCAATGCAGTTTATCAGACCTTTATTTGGGGGCATGCTAGACGTTGCCACTGTTACCTTAATGACAATTCAATGAATATGAATACCTTTCCCCATAAAGTTTCTAAAACATTTAGGAGTATTTCTGGCATATTCTCCAAATAGTATTATTTAAGTAATATTTTTAGGTATAACTTGCCATCAAGTGTGCTATGATGAATTTCATCCTTCGACATGTAGATGGTTCATAATTTTGCACTATTTTAAGTATGTGGTAAGAGCATATGTGTATGTAAAACATTCCTTGTATTTAAGATTATTTTCTTAGGCTAGATTGCCAAAGGGAGAATATCAGGTCAAAGGGCATAGATACTCTCAGTGAGGATGCTGTGTTTTGGACAAGGACATGAGGAAGAGAGTATCTGCCCACAATGACTTTGTTATTTCTGAAAAATAAATCACCTCCAGGCCCCCCCCTTTCCCCAGGCCCTCCCACAGCCTGGCTCTTCCTGAGTTTCTTTCAATAAATATCCCTGACCTTTGTACCTTGGGAGTGGAGGCTGACTCAAGTCATTTGTACACAGATCCAACCTCATGGTGTCCCCAACACACTAAGGAAGGGCCTCTGCCCCTCTGTGTCTACCCTCAGGGAGAAGGCATTCTAGGCATCTTGCCAAGCCCCGGAAAGGCAAGCTTTGCTGTTCCCGAGTTCCTAGTCCTGTCCCGACGGCCCAGAAAGGTAAGCACCCTGTCCAGATGGTAAGAGGCTCTGGGGAGGCCATGGGACAGGCCATATGTGTGGATCAGCCCTCACCTGTGCCTGGCACAGAGGGGCCACAGCAGATGTGATCTTGGCCTCATGGAGCTTCCGCTCTAGTGTGGAAAAATGCAAAATTAATCATTTTGAACTGAATACATTCTGTCAAGAGGAGAACAACATGCAATTAGAAAACGGTACTGGGAACACCCCCGGCCTGGGTGGGAGGCATCAGAGGAGGCCGCATTTGAGACCTGAAGAACGGCAGGGAGACAGAGGGGAGGGTTCAGGCAGGGGAAGCAGCAGGCATGGAGGCCTGAGATGGGCAGGAGGGAGCCACGGAAGACAGAGAGGCTGGTGAGTTGCAAGGTGTTCATGGAAGCTACTATCCAAGGTAGGGCTGGCCTCGTGAGCTGCCACATGAGGAAAGGTGACCAGTGGGTGAATGGGACTCCCAGGCTCAGAACGTCCCAGAGATGAGGGCAGGCAGCATGCATCCCAGGAACCAGGCTGGAGGTGCAGAGCCAGGGTGAGGCCTGGAGGAGCAAGACTGCCCTCTCCCACGAGGCTCCCGGGGGCCCCGGCTGGTGAGGGAGACAGCCCCGAAGGAGGCTGCAGGTACCCAGCTCCCAGCACCGGCCCAGGCTGAGGGCCAGCTGGTGCATGGGAGTTGCCTGGGTGTGAAGTTAGCACTAGGAGACTTCTGCTGGCCTTGGGTAGGAGGGCCCCACAGCCTGGTGCATGCAGCCCCCCAGGGAAAGCTGCAGAGCCTAGAGCCAGCCAGGCCTGACACTAACCCAAGGCTCCTGCCCCCGATTCTCCGCAGCTATGGTCTGAGAAGGCCCCAGTCCTGCTGGCACCTCTGAGACCATGGCCCAGGGAGCCCATGACCAGAGCCAGGTCCTCCCACCCATCCCCCAATCCCACCAACTACCAAGAGTCCTGTGCACAAAGCGGGAGCTTGGGTATGAAGGACAGGGAGAGAGAGAAAGACAGCACTCCTTAGCCTCTGGCCACCTCTCCAGAGAGGCTGACAGTCCCTCCCTCCAGACTGGCATCACATCCAGCTGCGGTAAAAATAACCCGTTCTCACACCCTGCACCCAAGTGTGAAGCACCCGCCCAGGAAAGGTGAGAGGAAGTGCACTGACAGGCTGACTGCAGCTCTGCTCTCCTCTGAGGCCCCAGCCTGGTGAAGGAGGAGGTTTCCATGAAAGAAATAAGGCAAAGCCAAGGGAAGGGAGAGGTAAGAGTCCCTCCCTACTGAGTGAGTCCATCCCCAAACCCTTCCCCAGGATGGATGCACTCACAGGAAGTAAAACGACGTTAGGGATGTGCATGCACATACACACACATGCACACACGCACACACAGATCCTAGAAAACACAGCCAGTTAACTCCTTGTGCCCAGTACAGGGCAGCTGTTTTGTTACTCACTCAACACTTTAGAATAATCGAGGTGCACGGATTCCATGTTGACTCTGGATTTCTTTCAGTGTACGTACATATTTTTAATTCCACTGCAGAAAATTGCAAACAACTTAGAACAAAAAGAGAAAAACAAACCTTTTTATCGGGTCCTTATTGTACAATCTCATTTAAATCTTTGGAACCACATCAGGGAAGCATTGTCACCATTTTACAGTTTGGGAAACCGAGGCTCAGAAAGAATCTGAGGCAGAGCCAGGAGCCCGGATGTGTCTACCTCTTTCCACTACAACAAACTGGCTCCTCCATAGAGAGCAGGTCCCGCAGCATGCTTGTGAAGACACGCGCATCCCCAAGACCTCAGACTTCCCCAAAGCAAAGCGCCATCTGGGTTGGAATCCCAGCTCCACCACCTGCTAGCTGTGTGCCCTTGAGCAGGTCGCCCAGCTCTGCTAAGCCTCAATCTCCTCACCTGTGAAAGGGTACGATCCCAGACTCTACCTTGCCAGGCTATGGTAAGAAGACAGTGAAGTCATGACTATAGCCAGGCATTACCCCCATAAACATGCCTGCTGGGGAAGTCAGAGCCCTGCCAGGGCGCCTGAAGCAGGAGGCCAGAAATTTCAACACTGAAAACCAAGGCCCGTGCCTTCTTGCCCGGGCTTTGTGGTTCCACCCACCATTTTCTGGGCCTGATCCTGGGGCCGGGTCATCAACAACAGAGCTGCTGAGCGTGCCAAACTCTGGGAATGTGGCCTCTGTCCTCTGGCCCCCCGGTGTATAAGAGTGTCTGCCTACCTGTCCAAAGAGAAAATAACCAAGGGTGTCTGGAGGATGTCCCTGGGCTGACAATACCAGTTAGACATACACATGCCAGCGTGGGACTCCTCAATGTAAAGTGTCTTTCCTGAGCCTTGGTTCACACATAAGTGCAGTGCCAGGCCCATGGGGATGACAGGACATGGCAGGCACAGGATCTTGGGTCGGTTCGACAAAACCATCTCCAAAAGTCAGTGGGCTGAATTTACCACGTTTACCGATTTGCTAAACAAAGCTTTCTGCAAAGTATTTGAAAAGTTTGTGTCAATCTGTGTAGCAGCGTGTCATAGCAACATTTTTTTCGTGGAGTGTTCAGTTCGTTAACTCTTAGTGCTGGACAGGCATCAAGCTTAGGCGGGGGGCAGAATGACAGACCCCACCTAGGACCTCTGTCAGGCCATCCTCCTTCCAGGTGTCCTGAGGTTGTCGGTGAGGAAGCTCCTGGGCAAGACTGGGGAGGTCTTGTTTGAAGACCCCTGGAGCCTGAGAGTGTGCCTGCCCCTCCCACAGACTGCCTGGGACCTGAGAGCTCTGTTCCACCCTCCCTGTTTTGAAGACAAGCAAAATTACTTGACCCACAGTGGGAGATGGGGGAGAAGGGGCCCAGAGAGATACCTCCCCCACCATGGGGTATCCTTGTCTTCAGAAAGGGGCCCAGACTACAGAGACAAAGACTACCCATTGAGGACCACCAGCATGATTACTTGAGGGTTTTGGCAACTTTGCATGACAGCTGGGTTGACACAAGAGCCAGTACAATGGACCCTGGAAGGGAAGAGGTGAAGAGGGTGCCCCACCCATCCTATCCAGTGGACCAATCAGAGGGTCTCATATCTGTAGCCTTTCTCCTCCGGGGGTTATATCCATTAGCCGTAGCTGCGTAACTAAACACTCCCAACTTCAGTGGCCCAAACTACAAGTATTCTCATTTTCCATGAATCTGCAGGTCAGCTGATCAGGCTCATTTATTCTTCCAAGGGTTGGGTACACCATTCTGCTGACCTTGGCTGGGCTCTCTCACATGTTTGGGGGCCAGTGGTCTGTAAGTCTTGGAGGGTCTCAGCTAGGCAACCGGACCTTCTTCCACATGGTCTCTCATCCTCCAACAGGCCAGCCAAAACTTCTTCACAGAAGCTGCAGGGTTCCACCTATGTGAGTGAAAGCACCTAAGCACCTTAGAGCTGGCCCACCTTTACCTCCGCTGCATTCAGCTGGCCAAAGGAACTCACCAGGGCAGCTCAGATTGAAGGAAAGGAGAAGCAGACCCCATATTTTGGTGGGAGGAGCTACAAAGTCACATTGCAAAAACAGGGTGGAGAATTGTGACTATGTGTGCAATAAGTCAACCACAATATTTATTGTAGGAGCCAGAGAAGAGAGTCCTGGGGATCTGAGGAGGGTGGACAGAAGTTGCAAGCAGTGTTCAGGAAACCATGGTCCCCCATCAGAAATTCTAGTGGAAAATTCTCATGACATTATATTAATAGAAAAAAGTACTTTACACTGTACCATGATAGTACCATGACTATCACTGTTGGAAGATGAAAGCACTTTCAAATAGGAAGACAAAATACAAAGACAACAATACCAATGTTAGCACTTATTTATGATTGAGACATGAGGCTATGGATAAATTATAATTAAATTTATTTTTATAGCTGGTGGTTATATAGCAATTATTGTCTAACACTTATATCTGCTAACTCATTTAATCCTCACAATCTTAAGAGTTAGATAACATTACTACCCCCATTTTTACAGATGAGGAGCCAAAGCACAGAGAGGTTAAGTAACTTGTTGAAGGGCACACAGCCAGTAAGTAAGTGGTACAGCTGGGGCTTTGAATCCGAACACTCTGGCTCCAGATTCTATGTTCTTTTTTAATTTAATTTTATTTTTTTAATGCTTATTTATTTCTCAGAGAGAAAGACAGAGTACGAGGGGGAGAGGGGCAGAGAGAGAGAGAGAGAGAGAGAGGGATACACAGAATCGGAAGCAGGATCCAGGGATCCAGTGCTGACAGCACAGAGCGGGACTCGAACCCACGAACCGTGAGATCGTGACCTGAGCCAGTTGGACACTTATCCAACTGAGCCAGCCAGGCGCCCCCAGATTCTATGTTCTTAACTATCATACCACCTTGCATATTGTAATAATCTGCCAACAGAAGGGGGGGAAAAAAGAATACTCTCATCACAACAATTTAGTAATCTTCACATTCATTTGTGTTTCTTTTATTTTTTTTTCAAGCAACCATGTTTATCCAGTTTTATTTTTATTGTACCTCATTTTCTTACTTTTAAAATTAATGTTACATTGTGAGTATTTTTTTTCCTCTTGCTACAGTCTTCATAATCACAGAATTTTCTCACGTTAAACATTTCCATCATGATGAGATACCATAAGATACCATACCTAACTTACCATTTCTCTACCATAGAATATTCAGATTGTTTCCAGAAATTGTTCTTCTGGTATTCAAAACAAAACTATGAAGAACAGTTTAACGCATGCCGGTTCTTTTTTCTTGTGGACTATTCCTCCCATAAGTGGGACTGGTTTGTCAAGATGCAAACAGCTTTGAGACACATATTGCCTGCAACTCGCAGTCCAGAAGGAAATAGCCCGAGGAGTCTGAGGGCCTGCAAGTGACGTGGGCAGACCCTCCTACTGTGGCCATCAGAAACCAGACCCTTCAACTTTAGTGGACTCTTGTTGACAAAGCCAGTTTGACTCATAAGCCTCCTTCTCTCCATCTGATGCCAGTAAATCAGATTTCTCCCTGACAGGACTGAAATAACCTGAGCTGGTCATGTTTGCCATGAAAGCCCTTCCTTCTGGGTCTCCAGGAAGGAGATAAGATCTCATTCTTGCCTTGATTTTTAAAAACACTTTGAGCCTGGAAATGAACGTTAATTGTGTTCTCCCCTTTCTTCTCCCCCACTCTGCCTGGCTCTTGTCTTGTCTTACCTGCCCATTGCTCCTTCCCAGGGCGCCACGTGAGGATCTGCAGACAGTGCAAAGTCAAGCCAGGGTCCCGCACTTGGGTAGTACCTGGGGCTCTCCCGCAAGTGTAGTGCTGCCCAAACAAGTCTGCACACAGGTTGAGACCCTCATGCCCAGTGCCTGAGGCACCCAGAAGTCTCAGGTTCTCTCAGGATGCTCCTCTTGAAGCTGGGGCTGAGGGCAGAGATGCCAAGAGCCTTGGCCCATGGAAGCTTCTGCCCATGAACCATAAGCCTCTTCTCTTAAAGACACAACATTTCTTCCCTGCTATGTTGGAATGTGCTCACGCTGCCTTTTAGAAAAGCCTGAACCAGAATTTTCTGAAAACCACAACCTGGATACAAAGGTCAAAACGCTGGAATGCCTGTCTTGCTGTGTGGCCTTGGACAAGTAACTTAGCCTCTCTGGGTGCATGTTGGCTTCAGAGATGTAAAGTTCAGAGACCGAAAAACCCTCTAAGGAAGACCATCAGTCACTGGCACCAATGGGTTTCACTATGCTTTTCAACCTTCCCGGCAGTGAGCTGGGATGTTGTGGGGCTTCACCTTGGTCAGCAAGGGCCCTGAGAAAGTTCCGGAATTCTAGATGCTAGTCCCACTCATGCCCCCCACTTTCCGAGTTATTCAGGCTCAGCCCACCTGGTCTCAGTCCCTTCCTGGCCTCTACAGTGTTGACAGTCAAGATTCCACTGTGACTTTTGACAGCTACAAACTCAGACAATTCTGATCCTTCTAGGGAGCAGGTAACAGGTCCCCAAGAGCAGTGACCAAGACTGCATCCTGAGGTACACACAGCCCTTAACCGTCCCACATCCGATGGCCTCTGAAGGAACCCCTTCCTAACTTCCTGATGTGAATCTGCTGGAAAGAACACTGAAACAAAACAAACAAAAAACCCCAAATAATAAATAAATAAATAAATAAATAAATAAATAAATAAATACACAAAATGCACATGCAACATCCATGTTTAAGAAAGTCAGTGATTAGGAGGCACCTGGGTGGCTCAATCAGTTAAGCGTCCCACTTGGGCTCAGGTCAGGATCTCAATGCTTGTGAGTTGGAGCCCCGCATTGAGCTCTCTGCTATCAGCACCGGGGCCTGCTTCGGATCTTCTGTCTCCCTCTCTTCTGCCCCTCTCCCTCTCTCTCTTTCTCTCTCTCAAAAGTAAATAAGCATTTAAAGCAACAACAATGACAAAAAGGAAAGTCAGTGATTGGTGTCCCCGGGTGGCTCAGTTGGTTGAGCATCCAACTCTTGGTTTCAGCTCGTATCATGATCTCACGGTTCATGAGATTGAGCCCAGAATCGGGCTCTGCTCTGTCAGTGTGCAGCCTGCTTGGGATTCTCTCTCTCTCTGCCCCTCCCCTGCTCACATGCACTCTCTTTCTCAAAATAAATAAATAAAAGTTAAAAAAAAAAAAAGTCAGTAATTGGGCCTGAGCCACAGCTTTCTGCTAGAGGAAACCCGTGCCCCAAAGCTTCTCCTGAAGGCCACTCCTTCATCATGAGAAAGTCTAACTAGGAGAAGGGGGGTGAGGACTACTGACAATAACAACGCTCTTGGTCTGAAACACCAGGACTCAAATCCCAGGCCTACCCAGAATTGTCTGTGTGACCTGGGCAAGTTGGTTCCCTTTTCTGTAAAATGGAGACCCCAGCACCCATCCAGAGGACTGAAAGGGCATGGTGGGTGATGGAAAGTACCCACAGAGGGCATGGCACACAGAGGAAAATGGTTCAGGGAAGTCCCTGCCTTCCCTGCCCTCGCTGGGGACTATGCTTCTACCCACAATGAGCCGGGGTTGTGACTCAGAAGGAACAGATGGCCAGGTCTAAGAGGCTCATCTCTCCGGTAAAGCTCCCTTCTAATCTGATTCTCCCAGGAAGGTGAGAAGCCCTCCCCATGCCACCCCACAGTCTGTGTCTGAAAGTGCCAGGCCCACAGCTTTGAGGATCGATGGGTAGAAGTTCTCTGGCACAGGGCTCTGGGGACAGTGGTCCCAGGGCAAGCCAGAGTCCTTACCTTGTCCTAGGCCAGACCTTTCAATTCCATACAGAGGCTGCATTCATGGGCTGGTCTCTTCACTCACTCACCTGTTCCCAGGGTAGGCAGTTGTCCCATCATGCCAGCTTCTGAGGCTCAGACATGAACAAATGCAGTCCTCGAGGGCTGAGAAGCACCAGGGTGTGAGCCCCGGGGCATAAACAGAGGTCCGGGCACAGGAGGAAAAAGATGAGCTGATGCTTGGGCTGAATTATGGGAGCATTCCAGCTGGAGAAGGGATATGTGTGTGAGCGTGCAAGCATATGTGTGCGTGCGTGCGTGCGTGTGTGTCTGGGATGAAGAAGAGGAGCAGCAAAGGCCAGGCAGAAGACTTGAGGGTTTGAGGAGAATTCACAGCAACTGCAGGGAATGCAGGGAAGAAGGGCTATTAGGAGGAGGTGGAATGAGCCGGAACTAAGGCAGGGCCGAGGAAGGCACAGAAGAGGAATTTGAGGGGTTTCTGAGCAGCAGTGGTGTGGCCTCATAGACTCAGTAGCTGGGGCTATGGAGACAAGTCCACGGTGAACATTCCTGTGCTGTGTCAGACCCTCACCGGGAACGCCCTTGGCGAGGTGAACCACTCAGCTACTAGCACTGTGACAGCTGACCGTTCAACATCCTTGTTCCCAATCCTACCCCTCTCCATCACCACCAAACTCCTGCCCCCTAACACACACACACACACACACACACACACACACACACACACACACACACAAAAGGTAAAGAAAACTGACATATAACTAAACACATGTACTTGAAAGTCAACAGGAAAAACAATTCAGAGGCCATGTGTCCAGCCACTGAACCAAGTCTAGCCTTCTGCTCAGGAAAGCACAAACCCCAGGAGCCTCAGCTTCTTTCTCAGGTAGGAAAGACCAGTCACTTAATGTACACAATTAAAAGGACACAGTAGACTGTTGGGGGAAAGAGGAGGCTGTCTCTGTGGGGCAGGAATGCAGTGCCCATGGCTCTGAGCCACTGGCGTGCAGGAGACCAGCCTTGGGTAGGAAGGGCAGTGACGCCATGGGACCTTCCAGGGATGCCAGCCCCTCAGAGCAGCTCAGACCAAAGGTGGGAGGCACAAAAGGGAGCTGAGGGCTCTGTTCCCACCCTCCCTGACTCTGGAAAGTAAGGGGAAGTAAGGGAAAGCCTGAGACTGGTTCCCAGAGATTCCTGTGCAGAGCTAGAGGCTGGCCAAAGGCCAAACTCTTTCCTTCCCACTCACCTGTGGGATGTCACCTCCAGAAGTTGCAACATGAGATTTTAAATTTGGTGGAAGAACTTCACTCTCAAAGGGTAGACTGAGCCTTCAGGGAAAGTCTGACAAATAAGGTGATTCAAGGCTACTGGGGATCCCATGAGGATTCCAAACATCCACAAGGGACTTCAATTTATAAAACTTTAATTCTTATTTTGCCCTTACTTGACTCCTTAAGAACCTAGACTGATTGACAGTTTACACTAGTGTCATTAGAGAAAGTGTGCGGTCCCCATGGCAACTAAAGGGGCTCACACTCTGACTAGGTGGGACGTGTGGTATCGTTGACAGTGCACAAGCTTCACAGATTTGGGTTCAAATGAGGGTTCTGTCATATGCCTGTTGTGTGACATTAGGGAGGTCAGGTGACCTCTCAGAGCCCCAGATTCCCCACCCGTAAAATGAGGCTGTCACAGAGGGCTGTTAGGGAGACTAAATGAGACAATGAGAAGCGCCTGGCTCTGAAATAGAAGCCAAATGGTGGTCACAGGTCTGTTTCCAGCACATTAGGTCCCCAACCCCACTCAAGATTAGGTCCCCCTGGACCCATTTCATCTCCAGCTATCATCGAACCTCCAGTTGGGCACCACAAGCACTTTACAGCCTCGTGGACTCACCCATTCTGCTGATTCGTCTCTGAGCTTATTTTTGGGTAAACTGTCCAGAGTAGACCACTTTCTGGAGCCTTACAGGGCCATGCCCTAACTGGTTAGTTCACACAGGATCCCACACATGACTGCCCTGACTGGCTCCGCAGCCATTTTCCCTGCCTTGGACGCATCGTAAAACTTCTAGGGTGTGAATGTGTCCAGGGCTCTGACCTGGTCTCCCAAGCAGTGGCTGCACCTTGCCTGTTTACTAGCAGCATTGTAACAGGCGGACAGGTCCAGAGGCAACCGGCAGATTTGTTATCAACAGCCCCATCTCTGGAAATAGTCTTTGACTCATCTGCTGTTTAATCTGTCAAACTGCACTGCCCCTCAGGATTTGCAAAGTGTGAACCAAAAGGTGGGAAGTGTCAAGTTACAAGATATCGAAACAGAAAAAAAAGTTCTCTTCCACATCAAAATGCAGCCATTTTGTTTGCTCAAATCAAGGTTTAAATATATTGTGGATGTGAACACGTCTACATGTGCAGCGGTCTCCACCGCTGCCTGTTGTCTTTCACTCAGCCACTTCACACATTTCAGCCTGCTGCCTGGCTCAGCGGGCATTTCAGCTTATACCCCCGGGCTACTCCAGTCTATCAACTTAAGGATGGATGGAGTGGGGAAGCACATGTCAAGGCATGAAGAGGATTAGTTGTTGACCATGACCAGGAACCAAGACTTATGTCATCGTCAGGTACCTCTTCATTCATTCATTCATTCATTCATCCATTCAGCTGGTCAACAACTACCCATTGAAGATCTTCTATGTGACTGGTCCTGTGTAAATACTGAAAAAACCTATGCATAAAATGGTCTCTTCCTGGGGCGCCTGGGTGGCGCAGTCGGTTAAGCGTCCGACTTCAGCCAGGTCACGATCTCGCGGTCCGGGAGTTCGAGCCCCGCGTCAGGCTCTGGGCTGATGGCTCAGAGCCTGGAGGCTGTTTCCGATTCTGTGTCTCCCTCTCTCTCTGCCCCTCCCCCGTTCATGCTCTGTCTCTCTCTGTCCCAAAAATAAAAATAAACGTTGAAAAAAAAAATTAAAAAAAAAAAAAAATGGTCTCTTCCTTAAGTGGTTCACAGCACTCTGGGGAGACACCAAAGCAGACAGATTATAGTACTAAAGTCTTTTAAGGATCCTGTCAAGGTCTCAAGTAGGGACCAATTCTGCCTGGGGGCAGAAGATGCCAGAAAAAAAAAAAGAAAACATTCCGGAGGAGAAGATATTATTGCTGTGTCACCTACCTAGACTCAACCATGAGGCAGGCTGGATAGCAAAGGAGAGCACTGCAGGGTGAAAAACAGGCAACATCAGGGTTAGAGCTTCTGCCCACCTGTGTGGGTGCCACAGTGACCAAGAGCCAGCATTGCAACCCAGGAGGTTGATTCAGTGGGTACTAGTACCAACTAGATGGGTACTGGGGAACAGGTGACAGCCCCAGACTCCTGCATAGTAATAACCTCAGTTAGGGGGACAGGCAGGGCCTTAGACAGACAGGGGAGGAATCCTAGCTCCATGTCAGAGGAGACAGAGACAGCCACCTTACACATGGCCTGGACACAGCAAGGGGACAAGTGAAGGGGACACATTTCAGAGTAGGTGGTGTCCCGGGCTCCTCAAGCCTGCTAACCCCAGAGCCCACTGCTGTGGGAATGGACTCCCGACTTCCAGCCAGGTGGGTACACCCTGGCCCACAACCACAGAGGACAGTCATCAGGACCTCCCCCGGGCTAGGATAAATAGGGCCTCACAGTCATGTCCAGAGAGAGTACATCCAGGCCTACTAGGATCCCTGGGCCCTCTGCCTTCATGCTCAGTACCAAATTCCGCCCTGGACAAGGGCTTCCCTGTCATGAACAGTCATTGTTCTGGAATTCAGCAATAGGACCGAACAGCTCAGGATGCCCAGTAGGTGGGCAGAGGTCAGTCTGCAAGATGGTCTTATCACAGACAGCTAGGGCGGAAGCAGGGTGCTAGGACCAGTCCTTTGCCCCTCCTACTTCAGGGTCCTTAGGAAGGTGAGCCCGAATAGCAGACAACTGCTCTTCACCACACCCTCAGCCCTGGGAGGAGCCTGGAGAGCTGCTTGCCCAACCTCTCTCGGTGTAGGTGTGCATGTGCTGGGCATGTGTGTTTATACAAGGAAATGGGAAAGGATTCACACATACAGGGTATACATGCATGTATATGCAAATGGGAACAGAACTTGGTGGGTGGGGCATCCGTGTAAACATGTGTGCATGGAAACAAGGCACCATGGGTTAGCCCATTCAGGTAGATCAGTTGGGGGCAAAGAGGTTACAAAAGCCTGGGTTGGTGTGCTGGCAGAGAGCTAGAACATACTTGCATACCCAGGCAGGCAGCTAACACCTGAATCCGCATTTACTGACAGCTGGACCAGCTGCTGTACATCTACCTGAGGAAATGCTGTCAGGACTTGACCTTGAGATGAAATGGATTTGGTATTTCACAGCAGGTTCCATAGTGAGGAGGCTCTAGAAGAGAGAGAGCTCGTCACCCTGCAGGGGTGATAGACATGTGGAAGACAAGGTGACGTGTGTCCGGGGCTGCCCAGGGTCTGCAGGTGAGGGTCAACCCCTCTGTCTCACAGCAGGTGAGCCCTTCCCAGCTCTGATAAACTGAGCCTTTCACATAGCCTCCCATTCCTCCGTACTAAAGGTCAAGATGAGGGTCCATGGTGAGAACCTCCATGAGGAACTGTTCTTTTCCCAAGTTCTCAAATGCTTTGAGGACAAGGGCAGATCTAATGTGACCAGCTTGTCCCAGTTCATCCCAGACCTTCTTAGTTTTACCACTGAATGTCCCACACCCCTGGAAACCCCCTCAGTCCCAGGCAAACCAGGACAGCTAGTCAAGGAAAACAATATATATGTAAACTACAAACACAAAATTAAGGCTATGGAAGGGACATGTGAGCAAGGGGCCCGGAGCTGAAGCATCAGTAGCTTCAAGGTCATCTTCCTCTGTTACAGAATGTTTCAACTTTTTTTGGAGCAGCTGAAACTGGATGTGACCCTAGGCCCTGTCTTTTCCTGGCTGTGTGAGGTTGGGCAAGTGACTTGCCCTCTCTTCTTCCTTTCTAAAGCAGGGACAGTCACACCAGAAGTTGTGTTGGTTACACAAGATAATATGGGTGACCACACACACACACACACACACACACACAGCGTAGGAGGGGATTCCTTCACTATCCCTCTCCGGTGCAAGTCTGTTGACTGAGTGAACTGAGGAGAAAGAAATCAAGGCACCAGAACCACGTGATGAGGAGATAGGCAGACAGGACACGGAAAGCTGGTTTTTCTCAGCACACTGGCAAGATGTTTGCCCCAGGAAACCCTGGCTCTGCCTCCAGCACACTAGGTGATCTACAAAAAGCCCCAGTCCCCTCATCTGTATGTAGGACTTGTGGAATGGCCCACCTTGGCCTTGTCCCAGCATTTTGAGACAGAAAGATGCAGAAATACCTGTGCAATTTAAAGTGCATTTTCCAGCCAAAGGCCAAGCCTGAGGGGATTCAACAAGAGGAGTTCTGGTTAACTGGGCCTGAAAATAGCCCAATACTCTGGGACTACTGATTTATCTTCTTGTCCTGAATCCCTAACTCTTGCTACCTGTGGATCAAGGAGGTCTGGCCTTGGGGGTGGGGGATGTTCTGCTCCTGTGAAGGCCCCTGGGGAGAAATATTGAGACCCCAGCCATGGAGGCCTCTCCAGGAAGCACACAAAGGGGTCTCCTATTTCTGTAGATATACCCCTCCAAGGCCATCCTGGGGAGTGACGAAGCTTGGGCCAAACGTGACCTCCCTGTACCCCCCATGAATAGAAGGGGGACAGGCGGCTTCTCTAACTGAAGTCCAATGTCAGAGCAAGAGAATGAGGGTCCAGCCTAGGGAAATCTCCCAACAACAAGAAGGCTCCTGAGTTTCCCTGCTTTTCCTACTTATCAGCATCCAGGGCCCTCATAGCAGTGCCCTGCTTTGCCTAAATGTCCTTCAGGGATACAGGGCTCGCTACTCCTGGGGCTGTCCATACCTGTGCTGGCCAGCTGTGTTAGCAAGTCTGTCCAGGATGGGGCTTGATTCTGTCTTCAAGCTGTTCACCCTTCCTTACAAGGCTTGAATGGGTCTGCTGTTTCTCCATGGTCACCCATGGGGACAGGGAGTGAGGCCAGCCTGCTATCTGGTAACTTCTGCCTCCCACCTTAGTGGAGACTTGTATGCCCTCCGTGCTGCTTACCACATATATGGACCCCCACTAGTGTTCACACTAGTGACCCCACCCGCTGGGACAGCTGGCCTGGCCTGGCCTGGGGGAGAGGGCAGGAAAGATTTGAGATCCCAGAGAGG
Organism: Lynx canadensis; assembly: GCF_007474595.2. NCBI lineage: Eukaryota > Metazoa > Chordata > Mammalia > Carnivora > Felidae > Lynx > Lynx canadensis. Next base: position 44,783,952 of record NC_044313.2, on the reverse strand, counting down.
TGGGGCTGATAACCCTCCTCTTTGTTTTTCATCTCACCCCCACCCCAAGTCTTCAGGGGCACCATCCTAGGAATCCGTTTGCCCCTGGAGGGCAAACCCGCCCCCTAGTCGATACACCACCTTTTCTTCCCTGCTCCTTCCTCCTCTTGGGAGGGAACCCTCTTGTCTCAGGCTGGGCTGTTCCTTGCCCGCCGCTGTTCTACAGCCTGGAACGCTCAGGTTCAGAGAGTGGCAAACCCCCTCAAAGTCACAGTGCAAGTTCAGGAAAAGGGATAACTCCAACAGAGCCCAGGCCCTCCAGAACTTGGGGACCGCCAGAAGCCCCAGCTTCCAGTGCCGTGCTCAGGGCAAAGACCTGGCCCCTTCCCCAGCTACAGAGCTGGGAACCCCTTGGCGCCTGCGCTCCAGACCTGGGCGAGGGGGGCGTGGTGGGAAGAGGAGTTGGCAGTGACCCCTCCCGGCCCGCCGGCGGCTGGAAACCGGTACCCTGAGCTTAGCGCACTAATTGGTCTCCTCTGGCGGCGGCGGGAGCGCTCCAGCTGCGCGGGGCCGAGCGGTGTCATCCGCTTAGCGCCCTCGCGCCACCCACCGCGCCCGCCCCGCGCCCCTCCCGCCGCCGCCCCCACCGTCGTCTCTGCACTCCGCGCGGCCCGGGGAATGCTCCGCGCTCCCGCGCCCGGCCCGGCTGCGGCTCGCGACACTCTCTGCCCGCGGAGACATGAGGCGCAGCCCGCGGGCCGCCCTGGCGCTGGGGCTGCTGCGCCTCTGGCTGGGTGAGTGGGCGCGGGGCCCCGCGCCCGGGGTGGAGGGCGAAGCGTGGGTACTGGCACTGCCCGGGTGGGCGCCGAGACCGAGCTCCGGGCAGCTCACTTCCACAGTGGGACTCGGGCTGGGGGATCCGGCGGGGTGGGGTGATCCTTCCAGCTGCCCGGGCTCGGCAGGTCCTCTGGAGAACGCAGACTTGGGGCCAGGACCCTCGCTGCCCTCGGCTTTTTCAGAGCAGGGTGGGAGGTTTGGCGGCTTCTCTGAAGGCTGCTGGGGCAGGGGAAGGTGTCCCAGCTCCCAGTGTGACCTTGGCCAGGGCACCGTTCCTCTCTGGGCGCGGGTTCCCCGTCTGTCCCTTGATGGGTTGAGATTGGCCGCTGCCTGGGTTCTAAGTGCCCGCGATGGTGCGCGTCCCTGACAAGCCAGAGCAAACCCTGGGCGTGAGGGAGGTGGCGGTGGCGCTCTCCGGAGCTCCCCAGCCCCAGTCTGTAGGCGTGCTGCCATTGGGGAAGAGACTACCAGCCTGCCCAGACTGGGACCAGACGTGTGACCACACTGGTGCGAAACGGCCCTTCCGTGTGTCTGTTCTCCTGTCTGTTGCCTTCCTAGCCCAGGCCAATTTTGCCCCGCACTTCTTCGACAACGGGGTGGGCAGCACCAACGGAAACATGGCCCTGTTCAGCCTCCCGGAGGACACCCCTGTAGGTGAGGAGCCCTGGCACCAGCCCCCTGTTGGTCCCCCGGAGGGTGGCCCGCGTTCCCCTGGACACAAGGACTGAACCCGTGATTCCTCTGTGCCTATGGAGACACCCAGTGCCAGGCTGTGGGCCCTCCTGGGGCACCCTGTTTGTGCTCCGAACTCCCCAGGGCAGTTGCAGGAAAGGAGGTCACGGCTGTCATGGAGACCTAAGCCAGTCCAGTCCTAGAGGCCCGGCTGCAGGTCCAGAGACAGGGCTGCCCCAGACAGCAGGCAGTAGTTGGTAGCGTGATGATAACCCCTGGGGTTGGCCACAGCACTGCCCCTGACTCACTGTGTGACCTTGAGCAAATATACTTACCTCCCCGAGCCTCAGATCTTTAGGCTTTAAAGAGGCCTAAGAACATCCAACTTGCTGGGATACTCATGGGAAAGGGGGAAAAGCGGAAAGAGGAGATTCTCCCTTCTCTCTCTCTCTCTGTCAGGGCCGAGAACTCTGAGCAGAAGGATAGCAGTGTGAATGAGGCACCTATTCAGAAATCCCCGAGGAGCTAATCCAGGCGTGGGGGCACAGTGCTGCACAGTCCTGCCTTAATGGCTTCTCCCTTTTCTCCCATTCGCCATACCCAGGGAACCCCAATCTTGGCTGCTGGCCCAGTCATCACTACCAGGCAGAGGCCCTGGAGTTAGGCACAGCAGACCTGAAGCTCCTGTGTCATCTGTATTGTAGATTACAACCTGCACAGTGGCTGATACTCACCGACAGTTATGAAGAATTGTCATAAAGAGTGGGAAGCAGCTAGCAGGGGTGAGGCCTGCAGCAAATGCTCACTTCAGGGCAGTACCTTTGGCACTGAATTGAATACCCACTTTATAAACAGTTGAATCCTTGGTCCTGAATAGATGCCGCTTTTAGGAAGAGTTGGGTCCCAGATTCTAGTCTCCTCTTCTGTGTCTCTTTCCAGGTTCTCATGTATACACCCTAAACGGGACAGACCCTGAGGGAGACCCCATCTCCTACCACATCAGCTTTGACCCCAGCGCTAGAAGCGTCTTTTCTGTTGACCCCAATTTTGGAAATATCACCTTGGTTGAAGAGCTGGACAGAGAGGTATGGGGAGGCATGAGAAGTGATGCCTGCCAGGTGTGCAGACAAACCTCGGTGGGCTAGAAGGTTCCCTTGAGCTCATTCCTGGAGTGGTCTTGTAAGCCGCAGAAAACTGACAGCAGATCAGGACTGGAAAGAGTGTTTTGGTTTGGTGTGGTGTGGTTTTTAGTGTAAACTTTATGCCCAACATGGGCATGACCCTGAAATCAAGAGTCGCGTGCACTACTGACTGAGCCAGCCTGGAAAGAGTGGTTTAGAGAGTGGGTCTGAGTTGGGTAAAACTCTAGCCCTCCACCCCTCTGCATCGTTCTGAACCTACAGGTGCCAGGGCATGGGTTCCCTTTCTCTTTTGAGACCCCTCACCTGGCTGGTGGGCCTAGCTGACAACATAACTGGACCTCCGCCGTGGGGTTACTGCCAGCTGCGGTCCAATGGCAGACTCCACCAGCCACAGGCCAGGGTAGAGAACAGAAAGGTTGGTCTCAGAGACTTCTGCAGGGACACAGAGGTGGAGGTATGACAGTGCACCCCTCCCTTGCATCCCTGGGGACCTAGTGACCTCAACATTCTTCCTCACTCAGGTCCCACCATGGACTCAGGAGTGCTTGAGACACTGCAGACCTGGGCTGTAGAATATGGAGAGGTGTGGGAAGATAAGGGGAAGAAAGAAAAGAAAAGGGAAACATCAGCTCCCTGGAACTTCCACCACACTAGGTTAGCATCTGTCCTCAGTCTAGCAGGGGAGCATTCTCTCTTGGTGCCTCAATAATACTGAGGGTTTAGGAGAACCCCTGATGTGCCAAGACCTGAAACAAGGTCTCAAGCATGGCCAGAGGCAGCTTTTGGCCACCCTGCCTTGCACCAGAACTCCCTTGAAATGCCCAGGTCTGCTCTGGTTGGCTCAGTGGGGGCAGGGAGAGCTCCCCCCAGCCTCAGGGTCCCCAGATACATCAGATTCCCATACACTCACTTAATCTTTATGCTTTACAGAGAGAGGATGAGATTGAAGCCATCATCAGCATTTCTGACGGCCTGAATCTGGTAGGTGCCCCCGAGCTGCCCCCCCCACCCCCATCAGCACTAGCACCCTGGGCTTGACCACAGTTCCCCCTCCAGTCTCCTAGGGGCTCTCTGGCAATCCCAAGCCCACAAGACAGGGCTTCACCGAGTGAGGCCAGTGGGGAGGCTTTCCCATCTGCCTCTTCCAACCAGCTCCTGCCCATTCACCCAGGATTAACACCTGGGTACCCAGACTCTAGCTTCTCACTCACCTCCTTCCCCTCAGTCGTCACTTTCACCCAGCCCTCACCAGTGCCTGCCAAGATGATCACAGGGGTTTCTCAGCTTCCAGGCTACCTGACCCCAGTCCATGTCTGAATTTCAGCCAGAGCTATCACTGTGAAATGTTAGACCTGGCCACAGCCCCACTCGGGAAGCACTAACAGTAGGCCACTACCCTCAGGATGAAATCCAAGCCCCAGTCTCGCATGCAGGGTCTCTCCATCAGGCACTGTCTGCCTCGCCCACCTTCTCTACCACATTCACCCTCCCAACCATCTAGCCATAAATCTGCTTATATTCTCTGAACTCTTTGCCTTTGCATGTGTTGTTCCTTCTTCCTGACATACTTTTCCACCTCTTTCCCTCTCACCTGACAAACTGTTGCAGAGTTTAAATCTCACTCCTGCTGAAGTGAAGTGAAGCCTCCCTGCTGTCCCCTACCACAGGCTGAGCTAGATGCCCTCTTTTCAGGGCCTCTGGGGACACCCTCCTATACCATGCACCCACAACCCCACAAAAAGGGGGGGGACATTTTCCTAGGCCGTGGTGTACATGTTGCCTCCAGAGTCACGTAACGCATGGGCCCTGCCTACAGTACCTGGCATGCCACTGTTATCACCCTGAACAAGATCACCACCTTTCTTTTAAATATGAATTTTGCCCTGCCATCACATCCTGCAAAACACACACCATCAGACTGTGTCTTCTACCTCTGGGATGGAACACAGTGCTTGGGACCATGTGGTTGCTTAATAATATTTGTTACAAGAATGAATAAAAGCAGGAAGGAAGGAGGGGAGGAAGAAGGGGAGGAAGGGAGAGAGGGGGAGGTGAAGAAGGAGAAACAATGGGCAGAGACATACACCTGGGGCATTAGAGACCACTGTCCCTTTATTGCCCAGAAAGTCTCAACTGCCCCAGTTCCTGTCCCTTTTGTCTCTTCTCAGGTGGCAGAAAAAGTCACCATCCTGGTGACTGATGCCAATGATGAGGTCCCCAGTTTCATTCAGGAGCCCTACGTTGTCCAGGTTCCTGAGGTAAGCAAGGGGCCCCGAGGCAAGGCCAATGCACTCCCACCCCAGATCCGTGGCCTGCCCTTTGGGCTGCCCTGTGACCTGACCAGGGGGACCCGGCCCCCGAGTGAAGAGCACCCATTGCTCCCTACCTTCTGGAGAACCCTTCCTCTACATGTCCCCCCACCTCTGTTGCCATCCCTCCCACATTTATTTTTATCCCAAGGAATGTCCATTAACCATTTTCCATTATAATCATAACGTACATTTATTGTCGGAATGTGAAATATGTAGAAAAGTAGAAAACAAAGTCTCAGAAATCACCCTCAATCCCTCTAGCTTGAGACAACATTGTTAAATTTTGGTGTAGTTCTTCCTAGTCATTTTGTGCTTATTGGATTTATTTTGTTTGCTTTATTTACATCGCTGTGACTCTATTAAACATACGCTTTCTGTATACTGTTTCTCACTTAATTTACAACATAAGCCTTTCCTCAGTAATTGTAAAGTGTAGGTAACTATCATTTTAATAGTTTCCATTTAGTGCACATTCCATCGTGTACCAAAGTATTCCTTTATGTTTGGATATTTAAGATGCTTTAAAGTTTTGTTGTCATAAGAAACATCAAATTCTGAACATAAAACGTCCATATGGATAATTAGAATGATTTCCTTAAGACATGGCCCAAGATTTGAAATGCCTAGGTTGAAAGCAGGAGAACCTGGGAAGTTCTTTCCAGAATGGCATGTATTTGCTCTCTCTCCCCTAGGCTGTGGGAGAGGGTTTGTCTCCCCATCCCTCACCAACACTGGGGATTCTCCAATTTTTTTTTTTTTTTAATTTTTTTTTTTCAACGTTTATTTATTTTTGGGACAGAGAGAGACAGAGCATGAACGGGGGAGGGGCAGAGAGAGAGGGAGACACAGAATCGGAAACAGGCTCCAGGCTCCGAGCTATCAGCCCAGAGCCAGATGCGGGGCTCGAACCCACAGACCGCGAGATCGTGACCTGGCTGAAGTCGGACGCTTAACCGACTGCGCCACCCAGGCGCCCCACTCCAATTTTTTTAATGTTTGCTAATTCAGTAGGAGGAAGATATTTCATTTTGGCTCTAAATGATATATATGTGATCCCTGGTAATGCTGAATGTCTCTATTTATTAACCATTTCCCCATTTCGTATTTAAGCCCTTTGTCTGTTTGGAGTCTTAGTTTTGGACGATGTTTGTTTGCTTCTCTTCTCCCCTTCCTTCTTTCCTGTGCTCACTTGGACTTTGGCCTGTCTTCTCCATGGGTACTCCCTGGTTAATCATCACCTTTTCACCTCTTTTTAGCCCTTCGTGCCCTAATTGCACCTTTCCATGGCTCCTTTACCCTCAGTCCCCTGAGCATTCTGTCACTGCCTCGGAACTGATCCTCCCCCCCCCTCCCCGTCACTGTGACCCCTCAGGACATACCTACTGGGAGCAGTATCATTAAGGTCCATGCAGTAGACAAGGACACGGGTTCTGGAGGGAGTGTCACCTACTTCTTGCAGGTAAGGAGAGGCATACTGGTCATAACCAGAGGCCTGGACTAGAGGGGGACACCTGGATGGCCACCGCCTCCCTCACCAAAGCACTTAGGTCCGGGTCTCCACTATTCCCCAAAGATTGTCAGAGAAGTCACATCAGACTCACAGGGACATGAGAGGGGCCTGAGTGGGAGCCATCTTCCCCTGAACGGCCCACGCTGGCTCCCTCTGAGTTCCCCTGCCACCCTGTCCTTGGACCTCCGGGACCCTCAGCTCTCCACCCTCAACCTCTTCCCCAGGAGAGGCACTGGGCACACTGCACCCACACGGGGTGGAAGAAACCTGCCTGGGCCTAGAACTGTGGAGATCTGTCTAAGGAGGAGCAGAGCTGTGACCCCCCCCATCCCACCTCTATCCATCACCCCTCCACCCCACCAAAGGCAGAGACCCCTTCCTGAACCTCCTCCTTCTCCCTGGGTTCCACAGGAACCAGCTGCCCTCCACACAGCCGCTGCTTCTGTAACTGTTCCTCTTCTTTCCACATTTAGTCACTTGCTGTCACAATTGTCAAGGCAGTACACCTTGGTGGCTAACAACACGGGTACTTGAGAAATCCCCTGGGCTCCACATGTACTGGAGAGATCCCACTGCCTCCTCATGGGCCCTTCAGCCTGTTATCTAACCTTCCGAGCTCACTTTCCTCACGTGTAGAATTCGAAAGATGAAAGCACATTTTCATGGATTCTTGTGAGGACTAAATACGTGCACAGCTCTGATAAATAGCCTGTGACACACAGTAACCCTTTTCTAGATTGAGGATCATCTCCTGTCCCCATCCACCTTCAACCCCCACCCCCACCCCCACCCCAAGCTTCCTGGAACTGGCCCATTGTCACTTATTTGCTGGGGTTGAAAGATCCTGAAGGCCCTCTCCATCACAGTGGCTTCTGAGCCCCACTTCCTCTAGGTTACAGCGCTCTGCTGGCCATTTCTACCTGCTGGAACCTCCAGGCCAGAGCCTAGCTGGAAGCTGAGCAGCAAGAAGTGCTAAGGCGCTGCTGGAAGCATGCTGAGGGGCAGGAGGGGGACCCTAGGGGCCAGAAAGGCTGAGTGCCCTGGAGGTTAACCTCAGCCCCAAGGCCAGAGTTCCTGTGATGAAGGCCAGTGAAGACACCCTTTCGGTAAAGCAAAACAGGCACTTCTGGGGCGGCCTGGGTCCCTCTCCGAGGACCAGCCTTCCCTTCACTCTTACAGAATATGCATACCACCAAATTTGCCATGGACCGCCACAGCGGTGTGCTGCGCCTCCGGGCTGGGGCCACCCTGGACTACGAGAAGGCCCAGGCCCATTTTGTCACCGTGGTTGCCAAGGTAACAGGGCGGACTAGGGAGCATCTGGTTTTTCTTCAACCTTTGTCAGAGGAAGCTACCCTTGGATTGGAAGAGTTGGGTCCTATGAGGGAGTGGGGGAGGTTTGGAGGGCTGAAGGTAGGATGGGGATGGGGTAGGGGTACGGCTGCTCAAAGCCTCTGTTGAGTGGACTCTGCCCAGACAGGGACATAGTCTCCAGGGAGGCTAGAGTCTTTGGGTTGCAGAGGGCATATTCCCTCCTGGAAGAGGGTGTATGCCCCATCAGGACTGACGAGCCAGGGTCCCCTCTGGAGGACTAGGTGGCCATGGCCTGGACACCCATGCTCCCTCACATCTCCCATGACCTGGCCTCTAGGCACCTCCCTCTCTCTGCCTGGGCTTGCTCACCTCACCTGTTCCTCTTTGTGTGATCGGTGACCCTTCATGAGCCTCGGTTTCCTCATCTGCCCACCCATGAGGCTTAACTGAGTTTCTCATACTTCTAAAGTGCATGGTGTGGGACCTGCAAGTCGGCAGGTGCTCAGCCAAAGTGGCTGCTCTGTCCCCTGAGGGCAGGAAACCCTAGCTGTCCCTCTAGACCCAGCATTTTCTTTTCCAGGAAAGGAAAGGCCCCTGCTGGTCACATATTGGCCACAGGCCATCCCACTGCAGCCTGCACCACCTGCCCAATACTCCACCGAGGGCTGGGCTCGCTGGGCACACACCTTCATCATGTAGACTCAGGCAGGGGCCCAAATCATGTCTTAGTAGGTCCTTAGGTGTTGGAGGTTAGTTCCTGGTGGGAGGGGGAATTTGGCTCTGACCCCCTCCTCTTCTGCCATTTGTCGGACATGATCTCCCTGGAGAAAGAACTCTCCAAAGGAACACTTTTGAGTGCCTAGTGCATACCAGGCACTGACTAAAGACCTCCATGCATCATCTGATTTAAATGACCCTTATGAGGGGGAATTATCTCCAGGTGATACAGGAGCAAACAGAAATCAGAGAGGGCAGCTGGCCCGGAGGCCAGTAAGAGACAGAAACCAGATTGTACCAGGAGTCCAGAGCCCAACCTCTCTTCACTCTCTGCTTCTTCCCCAGGATGGTGGAGGGAGGCTTCGAGGGGCTGATGTGGTGTTCTCAGCCACCACCACGGTCACAGTCAATGTGGAGGACGTGCAGGACATGGCCCCTGTCTTCGTGGGCACACCCTACTACGGCTATGTGTATGAGGACACCCTTCCGGTGGGTGGCTGTCCCCTCATCCCAGTGTCCCCTCCAGATGCCACTACCCCTGGTTCCCCTGTGGCTTGGCCCTGGGTCACCCTCTTCACATGGATGGCTCTGGACTGACTCAAGCTCAGCCCATGAACATGTCCTTTTGCCTGTGGGAGTGTAGGGGGGAAGAAGCAGGGGCAGTGTGTAGAGCACCTGCCAGGAGCCAAGACTGTGCCACGCCATTTCTTCACTCATTCAAACTTACTCAAACCCGGCTGCAAAGGTTCAGCCCCTCAAAAAGGCTGAGAAGAGAGGCTGACAGGTGGCCCATGGCTGTGGTTTGGGTGGAGCCTTTTCTACACCTTGTGGGGGCAGTGGGGGGGGGGGTGAGATTCCTTTGTGCCTCCCCAACTCAAAGCCCATAGCTTCGGGTTCCTCAGACCAGTAGTTCTCCCACAGTTTGATGCCGAGCTCCCACAACCCTTGTCAAATGTCATCCACAGGTGTGGCTTGTCCCGCAAGCCAGGCTCCAAGGCCAGCGTCAGCTTCCTCCCCCTCAGTGCAGTCTTTGTCCCTGGTGTTTGGGCTACTATGCTTGTCTTTGGGTCTCTTAGGAATGGCACTCCCCCTGGGCCTGGCACCTGCTGCCTGGCATCCCCTCCACCCCTGAGCCCTCACCAGCCCCCTAGCACCCAGCCCATCTCCCCACTGTGCCCTTAGCCCTCTGCCTGAAATGTGCCTGCAGACCTAATACACCCCGCCTTTCTCAGGTCAGCCCAGGCGCTGCTTTCCCTGACATCTTTGGTCGAGATGGGAGCTCCCCTTCTCTGGGGGATGCACACCCCTCCTTGGGGTACCTGCATGTATTTACATGCCCCCTCAGCTCAGCCAGACCATGAGCTACCTGTAGGCGGAGACCAGGTTGGGGCCAAACCCCATACAACCGCAGCTCAAGGACCCTGGAACTGAATTGCAGTCTGAATTTTTCCTCCCCAGGCTCTGAGTATTCTAGGATCTATGAGACAATGCAGATGCTCACTGAGGACCCCTCACGTGCTGGGCCCAAGCTAAGATACCGCTGCTCCCGAAGCTGGCAGCCGAGTAGTAGAGATGAGCACAGAGTGGTGGGAGAAATGCCGGGCTCCTCTAGGGGGGCGCTGAAGACAGGCTAGGGGGAGGCCAGCTGTCCTGCTGGAATCTAAGGCCGGACAGTTTTGCTCAGGGAGAGCAGGCGGCATGTGGCAGTCAGGAAGCAGCCATGAGTGTGGACAGGCCGAGGAGAAGTGCCTGAGGAGGAGGCTTAGAAGGGGGCGGCTGGCTGAGATGGAACAGGCTTGCTGGGTGTGGCATCGCTGCCCAAATCTGTCAAATGGCACCCCAGCCAGGGCCACAGGAGAGCATCCTGGTTTCTGGGCTTTGCATTGGACCCCTCTGTGCCCGGCTCCTCTCTCACCTGTCTCTGACCTCTCCCCACCATGTACCTCTGCAGGCAAAAGGTGAAGGAGGCAGGGAGGGTGAGGCTCGAGGGTAGGACAGTAGAAGCCAGACTTGAGTGTGGCATGTAGGAAAGAAAGGGTAAGAGGAGGAGGCCCACTCAGGAGGCCTGAATGTCCCTGGGCAGCCGTGTGCTAACCTATGTGGAGGGGAGAAACAGGGCTTGGGCTGTCTCTCCCTCCAGCCTGGGGAGGTCAGTGGGTGCTATGATCTCTCTGCAGAGCAGGTGTGTGGCCACACAGAGGCCTGGCCCTTTTCTTGGGTGGCAGTGGGGCCTCCTCTCTTATGGGGGCAAGTATCTGGGGAGGGGGGAGCCCTATCATCACCCAGCGACCTCAGGCAGCTGCTTCTGTTCCCTCAAGGGCTCGGAGGTACTGATGGTGGTTGCCATGGATGGAGATCGGGGCAAACCCAACCAAATTCTTTACAGCCTCTTGAATGGTGAGTCTGGGGAAGCTTTGGGGACAGGCCCATCACTGGGCTGTGGCTTCTACTCCCTGGGCGACCAGAGTGAGCTTTCCAGACCTCTCTGGTCCCTGTTTCCTCATCTATAGAACCAGAAGTACAAGATGCATGAGACGGGCTGGGTCCATCTAGGAGGTGATGAGTCTCCTTGGGCATGTGCTCCAGACCCTGCCTTATCACTCTGTCCAGCAACAAGGAGAAACATGGGGTTGGATTGGGGGACTGAGAGCAACACGTGAGGCACCAACTCATGTCCCTTCACCCTAAGCACATGCTGATTAACAAGAGGGAGTGGCAACATTTCTTACACTTTTAAGTTACTGTGTTTTTTATTGTCATACTTTAAAACTTCTGGCCTAGAGCATATAGTTGAATTAAAAGAATTAAATGCAACGATGATATGGTATCTCCTACTACTAGCTCTGTATATGGATGAGCAGACTGAGGCTCAGAGAAGCTAAAGGGCCATGCCACATTCCCACTGGACTTGAACCTAAGTCTTCTGGCTCCAAGTCTGTGCTCTTTGCACAACTGAGCAGCAACGGAGCAGGTCAAGCCGGCCCAGGTGGGCTCTATAGCCCCTGGTAGCTGGTCCCTGCAGCACCAGGCCCCTTGGTGGGATCATCATGCCTGGTGCCTGATTGCAGACATGCATATGTCTCTCTGTTCTCACTCAGACACCATTGCCTTCCCAACCCTTTCCCTTAGGATATGCCTGGTGCACACACTCCCTCCAGCATGCCTGAACATGCCACCATCACACACAGGCTCCTTTCCCCAGGCACGTGGACCCTTGACTGCCTCCTGTCCCCTCCCCTCCACTTCTGCAGCCTTTACACAATTACCAAGCACCCCACCCCCACCCCCATCTCTTCTCTTCTCTCCCTCTTCTGCTCTTCTTCCTGTAGCCTCTGGCCTCTTTCTTCCATCCCTCCCTTTCTCTCCTCTGTCTCCTCTTCCTTATTTCCCTTACTCTGTATCCGTTTCTCCCTTTCTCTTTCTATCACATACACACACATGCGCATACACACAGCACAGAAGAGAAGGAAAGTTCTATGGAACCTGAAACCAGACTCAGAAGTGAGTTTAAGTCCCAGCTCTACACTCGATGTGTAATTTTAGACAAGTTACTTAGCCCTTCTGAGATTCAGTTTCCTCATTGGCAAAATACAGATGATAGAATTACGTCCTATAGAGACTTCAGTGAGGTAGTACCTGAGGAGCACAGGGCCGGCTGCCTGGCATGGCTCCCCTGCGCCTTCCCTGGCCATGTGTGGAACTGCAGGACACATCTTTCCTCCTTGACAGGGAGTGACGGAGCCTTTGAAATTAATGAGACGTCTGGAGTCATCTCCGTCACGCAGAGTCCTGCCCAGCTCAGGAGGGAGGTGTATGAGCTGCATGTACAGGTACCCTCCCTCTAGCTTGGCCTTTCCTCCTGCCCTCCAGCCGTGGTGATGCGAACCAGTATCCCCACCACCAGCCCACCCTCCACCCAGGGAGGGAGCTAGATGTTGCTCCAAAGAGCACCCATGTCACATAGCCTGCGTGAAGGCTGCAGCAGACACACACAAAGTCTCTGGAAAGGGGAGACATGAATTCACAAGGAAGTAGGACTGAAGCAGCAATGCCTTGAGTATGGGTAAGACCCAGCAGGTGGACTCTGGTGGAGGGCATCGCTGGTGGGAATGGGGGCGGAGTGCAGGCACTGTGGACTAGGAAGCCCCATGAGATGAGGCTGGAGGTGATGTGCACATGATGTACTGGGGAAGCAGCAAGGAGTCATGGGACGGCAGCAAAGTGTTTAGACCACATGTAGACAGAGAAAAAGGTTGGATCCCAGGCTGGAACTGGAGGAGCAAAGGCCCCAGATACAAAATATAGGTTTTTCCCCAGAACAGAGCCAGCTTTGTGGGCATGTGGCCTGTGCAGTTACACAGGGACCACTGTTAGAAGAGTCCCATGCTGGGTGTAAGGCTCTGCTCTTGCTGTCTTGAAATTCTTAATAATTTTTTAACAAGGGGCCCCATATTTTCATTTTTCACTGCACATTATGTAGCTGGTCCTGCCCAAGAGCAGTAAAGAGCCATTGAAGGGTTTTGAGCAGGATCAGGGAAAAGCTCACTCTGGCTTCTTTAGACCAGGATGATTCTCAGATTTAGAGAGTCTGGCAAACAAAGATTTCCAGGACCTAGTCCTGGCAACGGGAAATTGGTGTGTCCTTGAGAAATGCAAGACTCTGCATGTTGTGAGCCCCCAGGTGATTCTGGTCCAGTCCCAGGAGAGGGTTTGAGAACATTGGTCCCAACTTGAGTTTGGAGGGAACTGGGTGAGAGGCAGGGAGGCAGAGCCATTCGTCAAGGTGATAAATGGGGGAGGGGGGACCTGTGCAGATGAGGGGAGGTGGAGTGGCATAAGGAGACAAACTGCAACATATGGAGGAGGCAGACTCCACAGAATGTGACTGTAAGGAAAAGGAGCGACTGTAGTGACTGTCGGGAAAGGAGAAGGATGAGGGATCTGGGTGGTACCGTGCTATCAGGGGTGCAGGAAAGGAGGCAAGTTGGGTAGGACAGACATGGGGCATTCTGCTGTCTCTGGGATGCTCAGATTGAAACACAAAAACTTGTGTATACAGGTGTGGAACCTGGGGAGACAGTGTCTGCATACAGGTGGCTGTGGAAGAATGGGTTTGGGGAATGGAATCACCTAGAGGATGGCTGTGGGGACAGAGGAATCACTGGCCAAGAACATAGCTCTGGGAGCATCAGAGGCTGAGTGAGGCAGGAGCAGGTGAAAGAAACCTAGGAGAGATCAGAGAGGTGGAGGGGAGCCTGCAGAAAGCAGAGTCCCATTAGCAGAGGGCTAGAACCCTCAGGAAGGCAAAAGAAAGTGGCAGTGCTACACGCAGCATGGAAATTAGTGTGAAGTGTCTCAGTTGGGGATGGGCTGAGAGCTGAGTGGGAATTAGGAAATGGAGACAGCAGGTGTAGGCTTCTGAGAAGGGAGTCATGGTAGCAGCTGGGGTGTGATGAGTGGTGTCCGGGGAGCATAGTGAGACCAGAGCATGCTTCTAGAACAAGGGAAGGGAGGTTCTTGATTGTCTCTGTCACATGGAGTGGTTCACACAGAGCCTGTGGATTCTCAGCCCTGGCTTTGCAGCCTGTATTAGTTATCTGCTACATCTCCAAACCTCCCCTCTCTGCAGCCTCCACCCCTGGCCAAATGGACACCAGGACAGAATGTGGCAGAACTGGGGTTTGAACCCAGATCTGTCTGGCTATAAAGAAAGGCCACTATGGTGAGATGGAGAGACTGCTGATTAAGAAATCAGACACACCTGAGTTCTTCCTAGTCCAGTTCTGCCACTCACTAGTGTGTGGCCCCAGGTGACTGCTTCACCCCTCTGTGCCTCATCTGCGAAATAGGATTAGTAACAGCACTGTATTGTTGCCTATGGCTGTTGTAACATTACCACAAGCTTAGTGTCTTAAAACAACACACATTCATATCTCACAATTGCTGTGGGTCAGGATTCCAGGCTCGGTGTAGTTGGGTCCTCAGATTCAAGGTCTCTTATTGTAGCTGCCATCAAACTGTCAGCTGGGACTGGATTCTCATCTGAAGGCTTGACTGGGGTAGGATTGTCTTCCAGGCTTACATGGTTATTGGCAGGATGGAGTTCCTAGTGGGCTGTTGGCTAGAGGTGACGATTAGCTCCTTGAAACATGAGCCTCTACAACATAGCTGCTTGTTTAATCAGAGCCAGCAAGGGAGAGAGTCTGCTAGAAAACAGAAGTTACAGTCTTTGTGGTCTAATCACCAACTATATCTCATCACCTTTGCCATGTGATATCAGAAGCAAGTTGCTAGGGCAGGCCATACTTAATGAGAGGGAATTACACAAAGGCATGAATACCTCAAGCTGCGAATCCATGGGGCCATTTGGAGTTGCCTGCCACACAGCAATAGCCACCTGTCCCTATCCCAGGTGACTGAGGTCAGCTCTGCAGGGATCCCAGCTGCCCAGGCCATGGTCCCAGTCACCATCAGGATCGTGGACCTCAACAACCATCCGCCTACGTTCTATGGAGAGAGTGGACCCCAGAACAGATTTGAGCTGTCTATGTATGAACACCCACCTCAGGGAGAGATCCTGCGGGGCCTTAAGATCACTGTCAACGACTCAGACCAGGTGTGTGGTCCTGCCCTCCACCCTGTCTTCCAAGAAGCCAAAGCTGAGAGAGTGCACCAGTCTTCACCGCTTATGTCCCAGGGGCCTTGCAGGTGTTAAAATGAATGAAATGATGGTGTAACCAAGAGAGAGACGTGGGAGAGTAGCTAACCAAAGACCTTTAGGTTAGCCTAAAGACATTTACAATCAATTAAAAAGTAAAACCAGTCAAATAAAAGCCCCTCTATATCTGATCTTGTAGAAAGGCATTTGTGAATGCATCCTGTCACCTCCTATGCCCAGCAGAGGGCCAGGCTGTCAGTGTTTGGGACCTTGCTTAGTTATCATAGTCTGCTAAATCCTTCTGATCCTTAATGGCCTGACCTATAGAAAGAAATAATAATACTCACCTCCCAGGGCTAAGGGCATATGAAGGTTTCTTGCTTAGCATGACTATCTAATGAGTTTCTATTCTTATTCATCTTCCCTGTTTCCTCTCTCCAAACACTATTGCCCAGGGAGCCAATGCCAAATTCAACCTGCGGCTGGTGGGACCTGGGGGCATCTTCCGAGTGGTCCCACTGACAGTCCTGAATGAAGCCCAAGTCACTATCATTGTGGAGAACTCAGCTGCCATTGACTATGAAAAGTTCAAAGTGCTAACCTTCAAGGTAGGTGATACTTTGTACTGTCTTGAATGGGGGGTAGGGGGTGGTCCTAGGAGCTCATAGCAGCTCCTGGATTCATTCCTGAGGGGTCCTTGTCACCCTCTGCCCTTCCTGGCCCTCCAGTTTCCCTCAGCCCCTCTGCCCTTCTTGCTGACTGGGGGAGCAGGAGTGTGGGGGAAGAAGAAGGTGCAAGAGACCTCTCCACTGCTCACACAGACTCACCGCGTTCCTGGTTCTAAATTACGACTGTCCCCAGGAATGCAAAGGTGTTCAATGTGTCCTGTTCATAGATTGAGAGAGAAAAACTAGTTGATTATCAAGATAAACATGTTCCTCATATGCATTTAACATCTGTCACCAACTCTGATAAAAATTTTAGCAGAAGATGAAAAAAAGACTCCTTTGTATCTGTGATTATTTAAAATTATACACATATATAACTAATGAATATTATATATAACTATATAAATAATATATATTAATAAAAATGAAAAACAGATACCTCTTTGATATCTAAACTGTTATAATTATTTATAACACATAACTCTATAGCCAACATCATGCTTTGTGTTCTAAAACCAGTGTGTGAAGTCAGAAACAAAACATGGATGCCTGCTACCACCACCATTATTTAGTACTATTCCTGGAGTAACATTATTCCTGAATAAAGAAAGGAAATAAAAGGTATGAGTATTAGAAAGGAAGGGACAAAATTATCATTATTTGTAGGTAGTGTTATTGTTTGCTTAAACAAATCTAAGAAATGTTTGAAAAACAGAAACACATCAAAGCTGCTAATGTGATTGATTACAAACTTAATACACAAAATTGAAGAGTGTTCCTACATATGAATAATAGCAAAGAGAATAATGGAATAAAAGTTTCTCCTTTATAATAACAACTAAAAGATAAAATTCCTAGGAATTAGGCAAACAGGAAATACACAGCACCTAAATGATAATGAACACAAGAATTAAACAAAGGGATATAAAGAAGGCAAGATATGTAAAGGTGCACCCTGTTTAAAAAATGCAAATTCTCATCAAGTGAATAAAGAATCCAATGTCGTTCCAACTAAGTCTTACCTGGAATTTCCTTTCAGGTGGCGATAAGGTTTGATATAATTACATGGGTTTTTATCTGGAGGAATAAATTTCTAAGAATAGTCAGGAAAACAGAAGGAAAGAATATGAGGCAGGAACTTCCCTAACAAATACTAAATTATATTATAAAACAAAGTAATTTTTGAACTTGAAACTAAAAAGGAATATGCAAATCAATGGGACAAAAGAAATTGGCCCAAATACAACTATAAGAACTTCAAGAAAGCAGGCTTTCAAGACAGTGGTCCTTAGAGGCGCCCCTACAGGTGATGTCAGGCATCGCAGGCTGGCGGCTGAGAGTAAGGCAGGGCCAGGCAGGTGGGTGCAGGACCAGTGCTGAGATAGGAAGGGGGAAGGCTTTCTGCCCACTGACTGCCACCCAGACAGGTCCTTGTTTTCCTTCCTTTCCCAGCTCCTGGCCATTGAAGTGAACACTCCGGAGAAATTCAGCTCTACAGCAGATGTTGTGATCCAGCTCCTGGACACCAACGACAATGTCCCCAAGTTTACCTCCCACTACTACATTGCCAGGATCCCTGAGAATGCCCCAGGGGGCTCCAACGTGGTGGCTGTCACAGTGGGTTGGGGACTGGCCCAGGGATTGGGTCTGGGGTGGGGAGTCCCTACTGAAGGGGGCCTGATGAAATCAGACAAACCGGGGTTCCAGTTTGAATTGCAAAGCCCAAACTCATTAACTGTGTCCTTGGACAAGCTCTCTGAACTCTCTGAGGCTCAGTTTCCACTCCTGTACAATGGGGACTACAATACCCAGGATTATAAGGAGGACATAGGCATAAACCCTCAGCTCAGGGCACAGGATTCATCTCCTTCTCTATCCTCATTTACAAAGAAGGGATACATGTCTTCCAGATCTAAACCTTTTGTTTCCTTCAATAGTTGGTTTCATGGGCAGATAACTAGGGCTCCAGAGAAGACCTCCAGATCAGTTTCTCTCCAGTTGGATAAACCCCAGTTCCCTTGTGTTGCCATTGAAAGGAACCCTCAGGTATATGAGCTGCCAATATGCCCTGACAAAGAGCAGGTGCCACTTGGAGCTCTCTCTCTTCCAGGCTGTAGATCCAGACACAGGTCCGTGGGGTGAAGTCAAATACTCCATCTATGGGTCCGGGGCAGACCCGTAAGTACATCCAGAATGCTGAACAGGGCCTCGGGCAAGGGATTTGGGAGGCAGGGGGGCAGAGGGGATCTGTGAGGAAGGCAGGAAAGGACAGGACCTGGGTTGGAGAAATGAGCAGGAGGGCCATGGGTGAAGGGAAGCAGTAGAGAGCCTGGGGCAGAAGTTCTGGGATCTGAGAGAAAAAGGGTCATCATGATGGCCTGGAGCTAGGGAGGGCAGGCCCTGGGAGGAGAGGGAAGGGCTGTGAGTCGGGTTAAGTTCAGGGTTAATAGGTGGATGAGTAGATGGGTGGGTCAGCACCCTCAGTCAGACGGCAAGGTGGAGGAGAGAAGCAGGTGGGCCACCTTGCAGAAGCTGCATAGTGCATCGAAGGCAGCTCATTCCTGCAGTCCACTCTGTGTGTGTGTGTGTGTGTGTGTGTGTGTGTGCGCTTATGCACACTCACGCCGAACTCCCCATGCCCTGCAGCTTCCTGATCCACCCATCCACCGGGATCATCTACACCCAGCCCTGGGCCAGCCTGGATGCTGAGGCCACTGCCAGGTACAACTTTTATGTGAAGGCAGAGGACATGGAGGGCAAATACAGTCTGGCCGAGGTGTTCGTCACTCTGCTGGATGTCAATGACCACTACCCTCAGTTTGGAAAGAGTTTCCAGGAGAAGACCATGGTGCTGGGGACCCCAGTGAAAATTGAGGTGAGCTTTGAAGGCAACTAAGCTTCCCTAAAAGCCTTGTTTTAGCTGTTGCAAGAGACACTGTGGTGTAAGAATTTATTTTAATTTATTTAATTTAAATAAACTTCAGGGACACCTGGGTAGCTCAGTTGGTTAAGTGTCCAACTTTGGCTCATGTCATGATCTCATGGTTCATGAGTTCAAGCTCTGCATTGGGCTCTGCACTGACAGCTGAGAGTCTGGAACCTGCTTCGGATTCTGTGTCTCCCTCTGTCTCTGCCCCTCCCTTGCTCTCTCTCTCTCTCTCTCTCTCTCTCACTGTCTCAAGAGTAAAGTTTAAAAAGTAAAATAAACTTTATTGGCTTCCCCCTGTGAGCAGGGGATATTAAGGTACCTTATATATCCCCATCCCCACCTCAATCCAGAAATAACCTCTAAGAAAAAAGATATTATTGCCACTTTACAAAAGAAATAATTGAGGCTCAGGCAGGTTTTTTTTTTAAGTTTATTTATTTATTTTGAAAGAGAGAGAGCATGTGAGCATAATCAGGGGAGAGGCAGAGAGAGAGAGAGAGAGAGAGAGAGAGAGAGAGAATCCCAAGCAGGCTCCATACTGTCAGCTCAGAGCCAGACACGGGGCTTGCACTCATATACAGTGAGATCATGACCTGAGCCAAAATCCAGAGTCAGGCACTTAACTAACTGAGCCACCCAGGTGCCCCAAGGCTCAGGCAGCTTAACTGTTTGGCTTGCCTTTGTTCACACAGCTGGTCAGCCTGCTTTCAAAGCAGTGCTATGCTGTACTGTCTTCCCAGTATGGAAAAAACTTGAACTCTGAAACCCAACATACTTGACTTTGAGCTTCCCCTCCTTTGATGTATCCATCCTTAGACAGGTCACCTATCATTCAAGCTTTTGTTTTTTAACAATACCTACTGCCCAGGCTTGATCTGAGAGTGGAATGTACTAATGCATGTAGAGGGCCCGGCACAGACCCTGGGTCATTCAGTACTTCCCCCAACTCCAGTCCACTCACAGTAGGGTTAGGACCATTTCCCATCAACCCAGCAAGCCAAATAAGACACACTGGGTTAACCATGGCGCACAAGTATCATTCTCGAGTCCCAACTCTGTCTGTCCTTCCTCACATGCAGGCCACGGACCAGGATGCAGATGAGCCCAACAACCTGGTGGACTATTCCATCACCCACGCGGAGCCAACCAACGTGTTCGACATTGACACGCACACAGGGGAGATCCGTCTCAAGAACTCCATCCGCTCCCTTGATGCCCTGCACAACATTACACCTGGTGGGGACTTCACGTGGTCCCTAGAGGTGCAGGCCAAGGACCGTGGCTCCCCATCCTTCAGCACCACGGCCTTACTCAAGATTGACATCACAGACACAGAGGTGAGTACCAAGTCTGGGTCAGAAGAGGGTCAGAAGACCAGCTCAGGCCTTGCTGAAACATGGTTAGAGGAAGAAGGGACCATCTGCAGCCTTCCTCCAAAAGGCACTCAACGCTAGCAAAGGCTGCCTGTGCCATCAGACACATAAGCTTTGGAATCAAGTTGAAAGCCTAGTTTCAACACTTATTAACAGTGTGACTTTGGGCTTTGCCAAGCCTCCACTTCCTTTCCTACAAAATGGGAAGAGTGATGGTTCCTTCACATAGGGGTTAAAAGGCATAAGTAAAATCATTATGTGTAGTTCTCAGCTCAGTATCTGGCAGAAAGTCATCATTAAGGGGTTCCTGATATATTTGGGCAGATGAAGCCCTCCATAACCAAAGGTAAGCCATACCCTAATCTCTCAAGTAGAGTCCAGCTAATGTAGGAGTTTTAAATCTGAAAGAGGTTGTTTGCGTCATGCTCTCTCTCTGTGCATTTTTCTGGAGAGCTGTATGCATCGCATTTTCTCTGGGTGCATTTTTTCTGGAATGAAACCCCTGGTGTTCATCAGATTCTCAAGGGATGCTTGACCCCAGAAAGTTTACAAACCATCAGGCTTAAGGGAGCTCATGACCCTTGCTCTGTCCTTCAGGGACCAGGAAGGAACAGCAGAATGCAGTTAGGGGGGCTTCTCTCTTCCAGATGCTGTCCCGGAGCCCCATGGCCGCCTTCCTGATGCAGACCAAAGACAACCCCATGAAGGCTGTGGGTGTCCTGGCTGGCATCATGGCCATCATTGTGGCCATAACCGTTCTCATCTCCACTGCCACCTTCTGGCGCAATAAGAAGTCTAACAAGGTCCTGCCAGTGCGGCGCGTGCTCCGTAAGCGGCCCAGCCCAGCACCCCGTGCCGTCCGCATCGAATGGCTCAAGTTCAGAAGGACCAAGGCTGCTGCCAAGTTTGTGCTCAAAGAGGATCCTCCTAATGAGAACTGCAACAACAACAGCCTAGGAAACACACTGCCCCCCAAAGCCCCAGCTCCCCCTCCACCACCCACAATGGCGCCCAACATGGGCACAGCCCACTGGACTGTGCCTACAGTCTCCGGCTCACTCACCCCTCAGCAACCCCAACGGTCACCAAAACCCAAGGTGGGAAGCCCCATCCAATCAGCTCTGGTCTCTGAGCTCAGGCAAAAGTTTGAGAAGAAGAGTGTGGGTAATAAGGCTTACTTCTAGCATGTGTCTTGTGGGCCCTAATTTCCCAACCCCAACTATCCCACTACTTGGGCCATGCTCCCCACTATCTTTTCCCTAGGGTCACCTGTGTTTTGTACAATGATGTAAGCCCCATATCCACGGCTCTGGACATGCTTTGGACAAGGGATTTCTCTGTTTATGGGATGCAACTGGCAAATACTTCCTCATCACCCAGATTGTTGGCACAGCTGTGATGCTCCCCGTTCCACAGAGACTGGGAATAGACAAAGAGCCAACTCTAAGGTGTCTATTACTCACCAACCTCAGACCTCACAGTCCCTCAGGTCCTCCTGGGGCATTAGCATCCTCAGTTGAGGAAGAGGGCCGTGGCCACATGTGACAAGGCCAACCAGAATCTGGATCCTGAAGCCTCCAGCTAAGAACAGGAGCAGGAAAAGGAGGTTCAGTTCTGGCTAAGGTTGTGATCAGTTGACCCTTGCAGGCTGTAGGAGAGCAAATGCATTCAGGGCAGGGTGGTGATGCACTGAAAACTGATGCTGACTGTGGGGCTATTCCTCAAAGTCATTGGAAAGATGTAGGATGGTGTCTGAGTAAAGACCGTGGGCCCCTGCTGTACATGTGTGGGACCAGAGACACAAAGGTATGGGATGGCCCCAGCCAGAGCTGTCCCAGGCAGGCCCAGAAATGTCCAAGCTAGCACCACGGTGGTAGTCCTAGAGGCATCTGGAAGAGCCTCAAGACCCTTCCCCAGGGTGCTGCCCCTGCCCCCCACCACCCAGGAGCCCTTGAAGAGACAGTGCAGAGCTGAGATCTGGAGAGACTTTTGTTTTTATCCAGCTCTTTTGCTCATGTGGTATAACCTTGGGAAAAGCTGTTTAAATTCCCTGATCACTTCCTTCCTTATTTGTAAAATGAAGAAATTAAGTCCTGGCTGACTCACTCACAGGTCCAAGGTGAGGACTGAAATAAATATGTGGTGACAAGGGCTTTAACCAAGTGCAAAGCAGCACAAATGCAGAGTATTTTTCTGCAGTCCAGTTCTCTGGGCTGCAGCTCCTCCAGAAAGTATTAGGAGCCCTTCACGCCATTCTGCCAAGCACCCCCAGGAGGTCCTGTGCAGGGTTTGAGTACAGCCCCTGACCTGTGGCAGCCAGACCTGGATGATGTCATTGCCCTTGACTCAGGCTCCTCCCGTCCAGTTATGCCCCACCACACCCCATGCAGCCCTGGCCAGCCAGTCAGAAAGGACCAAAGCCGGGCAGTACATCCATTTTGCCAAAATGACAAAAACGAGCTTCCACGACAGGAGCAGTGCTGGAGGCCACACAGCTGGTTGGTAGCAGACACCTGGTCTGAGGGCTTCTGACTCCTTGACATTTTCCTTTGGCCGGGCACACCTTGTCAACTTGTGACAACCTCCCCCAGGAGAGAAGACATGCAAGCCTCTATGTTTAATGCAGAGAAGTTCCGCCCAACTTTAAGGAAAGCTGCTCTATGAGGAATCTAGACGTGTGCAGGGAGAGGGAAGTAGAGCGATTCTTTGCATCTTGCTCCCCTCACTAACAACCGCTCTAGAGTATCGTCAGTGATTTTATTTAAACAGACTATATGCACATGTGGTTTTCCTGATTTCTGAGTCTGTGTTTTGAGGTGTTACTCAGTTACACTGGTGTGTAAGCTCCTTGCTGGGCTTTCTGCAGTCCCCAACCCAGAGTGTATTAAGAGGTGATTTCTAACAAGCTGGGAGCCCAGACTGAACCAATAGGCATTTTGCAGCCTGTGTTTCAGGAGAGGGCTGTGCTGGCTTATGTTTTCTCTCCACAGGGAATACACCATCTTTACATTTTGCATGCAATCAACCTCTTTTGTAAATGGTGAATAAAGTCTGTTAAGCAAGGGCCCAGCTGACCTCCTGTTCCCTGCTTACATAGACATTAGCTGACTCATAGAGACCAGTCTCCCTGGCAGCCAAGCTCAGCCTGCTTCCTGGTTCCTTCAGTGGGTGAATCCATCCAGCCTCTAACCCTCAGATCTGACTCTCTGGGGGGCTGCAAAAGTTTGTCCAAATGGCCATGCATATACCTCTAGTGGTAATACATTTACAGGGTTTGTCTATCTAATCATGCCCCATCGTGGGCCTGGAATGGGCTTTTGTCCTCAGCAGCAAAAGCTCCAGCAGGGCTGCTTGGAAAGGAATGGGCTCTGGAGCTAGAACTAATTTATCCCTCATTCCAGCCCAGAGAAGGCAGGGATTGGGCCTGGTGTGGACGTGAAGGCCTGGGAAGAAGTGTAGTCTCTGGGACAGCAGTCAGGAAAGCCTCTGGGCTAGAAGGTCAGGCCAGCATTCAGGCTCTGGGAGGCCATGGGCTCCTGGACAAATCCAAAGTTTGAACCAAGGTAGAGAGAGTCTTGGAAACTGCACCTGTGGGCAACCTCCTGCACTGGGAAGTATGGGGAAAGTACCTAGTTGCTGGCAAGAGCCATACTGAGAATGAATAGGAAGGTGTGGCTAAACCTAAGGTTCCAGCAAATGTGGAGATACTGGAAGTGACCCCCAGCCAGTGGGAGTGAGCTGGGCCAAGTTCTACTGCATTAGGGAGTGATGGGGGCCGAGGGATTGCCTGCCCAGCCACAGGGGACAGACCTGGACTACAAGCCGGCACAATTTTAAGCCTCCAGCTAACGAACTGGGAGGCAAGGGGTGACAGATTAGGCAGGCCTTCCCACTTCTGGGTCCTAAAAAACTGAGTGGACATTCAGCAGATGTGTCTCCAAGGAATCTTCAGAACAGCGTGTGTTTTTCCTATGGTTGAGGTCAGCCTTTTTAATTGTATGAAATAACATGGCGCTTTACAATCTGACAGCCCTGAGTCTGAATCCTGGCTCTGCCGCTTAAGTGTGACTTTGGGCAAGAGACCAAGCCTCCCTGGGCCTCACTTCCCTCATCAATACATGGTGTGAAAAGTGATTGCTATGAAGTTGACAAGGGCTGATCTATGTAAAGCACCTCACACCAGCTTTGTATGCGCTGATACGAGCTCAGAAGATAGACTCTGTCCTAGAGGTACTAGAGGACGTTGGAGGATGTCCACATGCTAGAACACCATATCCTGGAGGCGAGGACTCCTGCGCATGCTTACCCCCAGGTTGCTTCTGCCCACTGCTAGGTGTGGGAGCCTCTCCTCCACACTAGGAGAGGAGAGGAGAGTGGACTGGGAGAGAAGTGGAGGATGGCAGGGCAGACGCAATAGCTCTGTGACCTGTGCAGCTGATCATCTGCGTTCTGAAGGAGTTAGGAACTGATAAGACTGTCCCTAAGAGAACCCGGGGGACTCTGTACTGAACAGCTGTCCCTCAGAACCCAGCTGGTAAAATGTGGCAAGAGCTGGGGCACAGCCAGAGTCTCCTGCTTCTATAAGGATTTCTGCAATTCTGCTACTCTGAAGCCTGGAAGCTTTGAAAGAAGCCGGGGTCAGCCCACCTAGCACGGATGTTGGCATCTGTTGGCAATGGTAATGCTTTTCTGATAGTCTTCAAGGGCCCTGGCCATGGGAGGATGGATGGGGAGCATGGGGAAGATGCCATCGAGGAGTAAAGCTGCCAGGCTGCCATGTGGACACAGGGAGGGTCCCTTAGGAGATTCACAGAAATAACTGGGTGGGGTGGGGAGTGGTGCTGTGAAGGGCCTAGTTTCCAGAATAAAGCGGTTATGACTTCACCAACCATAAATTGATTAATAAAGTAAGCGACTTTATTTTGTAGCGACAGGCTGGTGATGTTGGGGCCATCTGTGTGACATTATGAAATTGTGCTAATGCATGTTTTTAGCTGAACGAGGTCCAGCCATTTATTTATTTACCAATAATTTACTCAATCATTCTTTTAATAACACATGTTCTGAGCATACTGTCGGTGCCAGGCCGGGTATTAGGTGTACAGGCTCCAACATACCAGAAGAAAGGAAGAAAAAAGAAAAAGGACAAAATCCCTTCCTCAGGTTGACAATAGCAGATGCCTGGGGCCAGCAAAGGCTTCATTCTAAAAGTAAGTCACCCTGGTTACAAATGACTTCTGATCCAAAGGCACTCACCTTAAAATTACTTGGCCTAAGCTCGAAATAGATAATATTCCCAAGAGCATAACAAATGAATCTGAAACGATAGCATCTTTTAAACATTAAACAGAAAAGAACACTAGTTAACATTAATTGAACAGAATGTGAAGGGTATTAGCATATATATCGTATTATTACATATATATTTATACATATACACACACACATAATCCTAGTAAGATCTGATGTTCCAAATGGCCCCGTCTGTATATTGAGTCACGTTGAAAGAGAACACAGACGGACACGGATGCTTTCAATGGTGTTAATGTTTATTGTGATGACATTTATTGTGTGCCAGACATTGTTCTGAGAGCTTTCCATGTGAAAAGTCATTAATCATTGGGAAATACTACCCCTATGAGGTAGGTAGTATTATTATTCCCATTTTACAAATGAGGACAGTAACGCACAGAAAGAGAGTAACTTGCGTAACATCACAAAGCCGGTAAGAATTTAAGCCCAGGAAACTGAGTTCCATGGTCTGTGCCTTAACGTGTCCCCCTTCCGCTGTCACATCGCCTGATCGATCTGAATAATATGCATCTTTACCCTAGGAATTTTTAAAAGGTCTCGCTAAGGGTGTTAAACTAATCAGATTCCCAGAAATCCTCTCTAGACCTTGTTCCCTCTGCCTAAATTTCCATGTTCATAGGAGTGGCTGAATGAACACTGGCCCTGCTCACTGAGGTACTCCTGATTCTCACTGCTGTATTATACTTGTCCTCCATGGCCCCTTCCCCCTTCCTGTCCCTTCTGTCCCGTGCCTGCCATGAAGCTTTCTTTGCTAGGAGTGGAGGCCAGAACACCTACTGCTGCCTTCATGGTAGCCCCAGGCTCCTTCATAATTGTTGTACCCTCCAAGACCTGTGGACAGCCTCTGATGCTATTGGAAGAAAACACACAGAGGCCAACAGAAGTACAAGCTCTTGCCTTTTGCTCTGACCACTTTTCTTCAAAATTTATCACAGGAAATTTCTCATGAACAAATTCTCTTCTGCATTACATGTATGAATGTGTTGTTTATACACATATGTATATATAACTATATATGCACATATATAATTTTAAAATATATGTTCTTAGGTGTGATAATGTCTTTGTAATTATGTTTTTTGAAGGCTTGGAGGAAGTGATACTTGAAATGGACCTGGAAGAAAGAGTAAGAATTGGTGGGGAAGGTGGGAAGGAGGGAGGAAATATTTCTAGGGATGTCACAGGGAGGCCAGTTTATACTCAACAGGCTCCAGGGGATTTTCCTGTGGCTAGTGGAAAAGCTGCAAAAGACAGATGTGGGTTCAAACCCTGGGAAAGATTAGCAACAGCAGGGCTGCCCGGAGGGACAATGAGCTATCTCTGGGGTTCACGGGGAACCCTCTACCCCACGTACACCCAGATAACAGATAAGAGGAGACAATCAGCTCTCAGGGCTTTAACAGGAGAGCTTGAAACAATAGGGGAAGGGAGTGGGGGTTATGTCATCACTCATGTAGCAAACATTTGTTGTGCTCAGCGCTGAAATGCTAGGGACACGGAGCTAAAAAAACAAGCCTGAAACTCAGGATGTCACAGACTAGGTACAAATCGGGATTCTGTAGCCTCCCTTTGTAAATGATGACAATAATAATAATTATATAGTCATATGATTTTTACATAGGTTCTATTCCTTCTGGGAATACAACTCTACTTTCTAACAATCACTGGAGCATGAGCCCTGGGCTACAGCCAGTTTCCTGTTCCTCAGTGCTGATGGCCCCAGGCTCTCACGAACACCAAAGGACTGGTCACAGGAGCACAGGCACCCGCAAATAGAGAGTCACATCACCCACCGGGCTCTCACTGCCCCAAAGGGCAGATCTTTGGAATATCAAACCTATGTGATCTCATTGGGAGTTTTCCAGTAAGAGGAAGAATAATACTTTCTGAACAATGGAAGACACAAGAATATTGCAAAACAGACATTTAGAGGAAACAATGGCATTCGAGCTCCCGTCAGGGGGTGCCTCCACCAGCAGCTAGATGGGTGATGGTACACAAGTAACTTTCTGGGCTTCAGCTTCTTCACCTGTAAAAAAAAAGGGGGGTAGAATTCTACCTTTCTCCAGTAGGATAACACATGTGAAATGTTATGTGTAAATGTTACAGAGCTATATATATGGAAAGAGTAACATTTATTGATTTCCAGTTACCATGTATAATAAGATAACTATTTGGACAGGACAAAGCTCCATTGCCATCCCTTCTGTGAAGAATTGTGTCTACCTGATCATTGTGTCAAGTTCGGTGCCTGGAACAGAGTAGGTGCTCAATAAATACTATTGAATGAATGGGTCAAGCCAAGTAGACTTGCCACAGAGGGTGGGTTTAGGGATTAAAGGACCATGCTTCCCCCCACCCCCTGCCCCTAGCCTGAGCTGTTCAGCCCCTGTCTTCCTCTCCATCTTTCTCTTCATCCCCTTCATCGTCTCTGTGCCCCAGGCGGTCCTCACAGACAGCTATGTGCTCTCTATAGGAGCAGTCCCTGTGCTGTGGCACAGCACGGGGGCACCTGGGAGCCTTCCTGCGTTGAGGACAGCAGTGCAGCCCCCACTCCCTGCAGCTGCAGGGGGCCTGGGCTGCCCAGACGTAGGCGCCCACAGGCACCGCCAGCAGCACAGCGCACAGGACCACTGTGATGTGCAGGAGGCGCTCCCGTCCCTCCAGCTCGCCATGGTCTCTGCCCGTCACAAAGACCACACACCGGCCCCTGCGTGGGGGCTGGCCCCCCAGGCTGAGGCATGCCTCATACTTTGTGCTGGGAAGGAGGTCATCCACGGCGTACGTGTTGATCCCGGGGCCAATGTGGACCACCTCCTTCTTGAGTGTTTCATCTGATGCAATGTAGAGGGTAAACCATTTCTCCTCAGGGGTGTCAGCCACCGCAAACCACTCCAGCAGAATCCCATGCACTGTCTGCTTGACGACCCTCAGGTCAACATAGGCATTGCCATCCGAGGGGAAAAAGGCAGAATGGGGCACAGACAGGGTCTGGGCAGGCTGGACTTGGAGGGAGATGACAAGGGTGCTCCTGCCAATGGAGTTGGAGGCCACACAGGTGTAATTACCCCTGTCCACCAGGTGGGCAGCAGGTATGACCAGCTCCGACAGAGCAGTATCTTCTGCAGTAGATGAGGTCAACACTGGGTGGGGAGAGAGCAAAACAGTTCCAATAGGTATTTCTCTGACAGAAAGCTGGACAGCGTTCAGCAATGCTAATTATTATTATTTTTCTGAGCTGAAGGAGACGATATATTAAGCATATGTTTGGTGCCAGGTGTTTGCCTCTCAGCACCCCTGTAAGGTAAGTACCCCATTTTTACACATAACAAGTTGAGGATTGGAGTGATTAAGCAACTTGCCCCTTGTGAGAAATGATCAGAGGCAGTGACTGATCTGGAACCTTGCTCTTCTGCCTATGGAGACCACATTGTCAACTTCACTAGCTGCTCCCACCAAACTACCAGAAGCCTCACTGAGCCAACAGCATGGTTTCTGGGAGATCTCTTGCCACCGTGTGATACTGTGAGCTTCAAGAAGGGTCTTTTTTGCCTGCCAGGTATAGAGAGGCTCAGAGTCTGGAGCCAAATGCCTGGGTTCTATCCCTTAATAAGTATATGGTCTTGGACAAGTTGCTAAGATTCTCTTGGCCTCAATTTTCTCATCAGTAAAATGGGATGATAATAGTATCCTTTATGTAGGTTTGATACTAAGTGCTTAGTGCTAGCTGTTGTTATTACTGAGAGGATACATATAATATGGTACCAAAGAAACTGACTTCAAAGCATTAAAAAAGACATGCATGCATCTCACGGCTCTTAAAAAAGCTACAACAATAAATCCTACATTTCTCCTTCATTGGTATTTAACCTCAAGCCAATAAGATGTGATCAAAATGATGGGAAAAAATCAACAGTTCAGTTAGTTAGGTATTTTTTAATCTTCCAGTGGTTTTTCACTATGCACAACAAATATCTGGATAACTGACTATATTTCTCAAGTTTTACTCAGATATTTCTAGTTGTCTTCTAGACTTCAGGATATCCCTAGGGAAGCCACCTCTGGCCTGTGATATGTCCCAGTGCTGCAGGGTAGCATTAAAGGTGATTCCATCTAATGTATGAAAGCAGACCATAGAATTTCAGAAAATGAGAGGCAGGTTTGAATCCCAGTTGTGAGGCCCATGGAGGTCACTTCCTCATCCAGGGTCCCAGTAGTACAACTGTAAGCCGATAAGGTCTGAACAACACAGTGGTGGCAAGTGTAAAATTCAGTCTATATGTAGGAATTTCCAACCTTGCCCAATGGTAAGAATTAGTTGGGGAAAGAAAGAGGGGAGAAGAGGGAACTCTTGTTAATTTACATTATTCTTAGGTCCTCCCCTGGACACAGTAAATCTGAATCTCCAGGGCAGGAGCCTGGAAATCTTATTTCAAACAAATACCCCAGATAAGTCTGCTCCAGCAAATTTAAGAAATAAGTAATAGTCTCTAGAATGAGTCCTAGTCAGAAATTCTATGATTTAAAAATACATAGTATCGTATTTTGCATCTAGAAGACTCTCAGAGAATATATTTGTTCATGTATAATTTTATAATATTTATAGAATATGTTAAGCCAGCTCCAATACATGTATTTACATATATACATGTATATCCTATAGGGATCTGTATGCAATCACTTAAAATCATGCCAATAGTGGAACTATATCTTGGAAACTTTCCTGTTGTGGTGAGTATAATTTAAGGCTATCCCAATCTTCCCCACACCTTTATTTCATGATTGACCCAGTTTAGAACCTCTCTACTGAGGATAGGGTTGCTGTAGACCTCAGTCTTTCCCAAGACACATTGAGAGGGTCCATGTGGCTTACCATCAAATTCTCTCCACATGCTCAGAGGATAAGTCCATACAATGGTTGGTGAGGGACTGGCCTGTGCCAGGCATCTCAGGGTCACATTCTGTCCCATCTGGATGGTGACACTGGCATTGGAGGTTGAGATCTGTGGCTTCATGCAAACACTGAGCTCAGTTTCATGAAAAAGCTGCCCTGCTTTGGAGAGAGGGTGTTGGCACACCAGGTAGGAATTCACCAAGATGACCGGAATGCTGTTGGACTTTACAAATTGGACAAGTCCCCTCAGGCGACAGTCACATAGCCAGGGGTTGTCGTGCAGTGCCAGCACCAAACTGGAGTGAATCCTGGCTCTGCAGCCAGGCTGATGGGGTTTCTGGTAGGCCAGCCAGTTCGAGAAGACGCCCTTGGATACAACTGTAAGCCTATTGGAGGATAGGTCAAGGTAGGTCAGATTGACCAAGAACTGAAGAGCCAGCTCAGGGAGCACGTCAATCCTGTTGTGTTTGAGATCCAAGACCCTCAGAAGAGGGGTGGCTTGGAATGCTGTCCATGGCACTGAACGAAGTTTGTTCCCCTCCAGTCTCAGCTCTTTCAGTTCTGACAGGTGCTCCAGGGCTCCTAGGTGTATCACAGTGATGTTGTTAAAATTAAGCCAAAGGTATTCCAACGTGCTCATGTTGATGAAGGACTCTTGGGGCAGTTCGAATAAGGGTGAATTTTCAATTCTCAACCGCTTTAACTCTTCAGGAAGTTTCCTTGGGATCATTCCCAAAGAGGTAGACATGCACTGCAGAGCCCTGTACAAGAAACCACAAAATCTTTAAGATGAACATCAGGGAAGTGAGATCAGGTTTATTCTGGCATTAGATGTATGAATTAGAAGAAAAAATATATATGCTATTCACTTGAAATAAAAGACACCCATTTTGGTAAAAGTGCACAATTCTCCAAAGTTCAGCACCAACTAGAGATTTTCTGACTTCCTGCCAAATCTAGGCCTGTTCCCACTCCACAACTTCCCCAAATAAAACCCATCCCCTACAACCTTCTGGCATCTTGTTAGCACAGCGCACCTGCCGAAACTGTCCTCTGAGCAGGTACATCCTGGTAGACAGGATGGCTGAGCTGCGTGTGAATCCAGAAAGACCAGAACTAGCAGGCAATAGTGAGAAACTGAAGCCATATTCCTCTGTAAGAAACTACCTTGCAAGTTTTGAGTAAGTATAGTCCAAGCTTCCGAGTGGCAAATCCTATTATTGGTAATCCATGGTGATGTAGGTCAGCATAGCAGTGGCAAAGTCCCTGGATGCTCTGAGGTCTGTTATGGCCCAGATCGCAAGCTCAATAAGAACTCATGAAGAGAGAGCTATGTGTCTTAACTAAGGGCACAAAATTTATCCTTTTTCTAGTTCTCAAGTCTAGAAAGCAAACTCTAAGCCAGTTGTCCTATTCAGGAATGATACTGTCTTCCCTCAGTTTCTTACAAAAAAATCCAAGAAACCAGCAAGTAATACTATCCTGAGCACTATGGTTCAAGTTATTTGGCCAGAATCCATCCAATACTTCATCACAATTGGCTCCTGAAAGCTAGAATTTTCAACAACTCTCTAGAAGTGAATGCATGGTGGGTAACAAAGATGTGACCACTCCCATCTCTGGCTTTCTCTCCACACCTGGCGTGATGGATTCATTCCTCTACTGTATTAAGGCAGCTGTTCTTGCCACTTGGACGACCAGAGTCAGAGAAGCATCATGATGCAGAGGTTAAACCACAAGATTGTGTTTTCTGATTAAACCAAAGTGTGTTTCTTATCCTGGATCCTGAATGCTGTGTATGCCACATGATAAAGGCTTACATTTTAAGGTGAGATATATGTGGTTTGGGGTACTTTGTCACTCTGTAATCATTCAACAAATATTGGCCATGTGCTCTAAACCACACAATTTCTAGGTGTCAGGAATTCACTGGTGGACAAAACTTCATAGACCCTGTGGGGTCTTCTCTCTAGCTTATGCTTCCTTGTCTTGAGATTTTTGGAAAGTCACTAAGCTCCATGAATCTCGGTTTCTCCTCTGAAAAATAGGGAAATTAATAAACACGTCATAACATTTCTAGGAAAATTTGAGGTTATATAGAATAAAGTACCTAACATACAGTAGATATATTGATTCCCTTCCCACACCAACAGACTCTTGAAAAGCAGAAAAGTCTACTTCCCTATTACTTGGGGTATTTCCTGGTGAATATTGAAATTCCATGAGTTCCCTTAAGACTCATGATATACATCATACCCTACAAAAGGCCTCAAGGAAGAAAATCCGCTTAGCAGTTAACCAGTGAGGGGGGAAATGGGTCACCAACTAAGCTGATTACACTCCAGGCTTTCTATCCAAGCCAGATATATTTGCTTGAGTTTTTTGTC
The DNA here is from genome assembly GCF_007474595.2 of Lynx canadensis. Lineage (NCBI taxonomy): Eukaryota > Metazoa > Chordata > Mammalia > Carnivora > Felidae > Lynx > Lynx canadensis. The sequence goes on along the minus strand of NC_044313.2, from coordinate 44,751,247 downwards.
TAGCTCTACAATCTGGATAGATCTCTGAAGTTCCTGTCAAGGTAGAAATCAAAACAAAGAGAGTGAAATGGGTGCAAAACTTGTGCTAGACATGGAGATGTGCTGCCTAGAGCCCCTTCAAGGAATAAGTCGATGCTCAGCTGCAAGGATTGCTTGCATGAGGTCATGCCCTTCCCAAAGCAAACCACATATAGCAACTGAGGGTGGGGTGCCCAAGGGCCCGGCCAGTTTGGCCTGATGGCAGACAATTCTGATTCTCACTCCAGAGAACTTGTACCAGGTTGGCCAAGATTTTTTCAAGCTTGCTTTTTGAAAAAAAAAAAAAAATGTGATTCAATTCACTGCATCACAACCCACTAGTGAATTCTTTTCTCACCTCAAAATGTAAGGGCCTAAAGAAATCTTCATCCCCCACAATTTCTTCCCTGTTCATCCCATGCTATCCTCTTCAAATGAATCCAGCTGAACCTAACTTTCCAGTGGTTTGATGAAAGTTTGAGAAGAGTATCCCCTGGCATGTCATTTCTGGACTCATGCAGGCCACTTCTGCACTGCTCCTTCTCCTCTCCTGACCCCTTCATCTCCTGGTTTCCTTATTTGGCATATGGGCACAGGGAACACCTATGTTTTCAGTTAAGGCAAGAGACTGGGGCAATTAAAGCTGGGTTATGTCATCTACCTTAAATAACTAGTGGTTAAGTGGTGTTCCTAAAACTCAAGAGAATTAACCACAAGGGGAAGGAGTTTGAGAATATGACACCCTCATCTCCCTTCCAGTAGGATGTGTTCAGGAACTTGGCTGTTAGAATTATTAGTAGAGATAGTCATGAGAGAAGAGACATTCTGTTTATGAAATAATTAGATATAAATAGCCTCTGTGTGGTAGCTCCCTGGTTAGTCTTAATAGAACCTTAATAAGAGAGTTTTCTATCTATTCATTTGGAAAATGGCACCCTGATGTTAGTAGAACTTTGGGATGGCTCAGACAGAGAACTAGGTGACATATCCAGAAGCAGACATGCTGTTTTCCCTCTTTTCAAGCTAGTGCTCTCTCTCAGTCTTCCATCTGCTGCCAACCCCATCTGAGATGTCTTCCTGGCTACCCATGCTAATGGCATGTCTGTGATGGACATACAAATGACTACATTCCCAAGCTCCCTTGAATAGGTGGGCTTTCCAACTAAAATTCTGGTTAATGGCATTTTAGAGGAAATAATGTTTTAAAAGCCCCTACATGATTCTCCAGGTTCTCTTCTCCCTTGTTACAGCAAGTGTTAACATTCCAGGTGGTGGAGTCTTCATTAGCCTGGGCCCCTGAGTGAATAAATGGAGCAGAGCCTACCCTCTATCCACATTTACCACAGACTGAAGAGACTCTGTAAAGGCAGGGATAAACCTTTCTATATTAAGCCACTGAAATTTGGGAATTGTTAGCATAGCATAAGCCTAACCTATCCTGACTACAATACCTTTGCAATCAAATAACATGTTCAAGTACTCTTAAGTTTGTTTTTGTCTCCACTGGACTATATGATAGTTAAAGCAAACATTTCCAGCTCTGGGATCTTTAAAGGCACTGGTCACTGAGTAATTTCAATACCCTACATCAACTTTCTAGGATACAATTTCTGTTACTTGCCTTCTATACCTTGCAACTTACACATGCTGCTTGAGATAAGTAGCATTGGACATACGCCCTGCTTAGGTTAAAAGAAATATAATTATGTTGTAGTTAGAAAAAGACATGATGGAGATGCCACAATCTCATTCAACCTCCAAACAAGGCTTCCAAGGACACCATGCTGTGGGACCACCCTGGTGTAGGTTGGTCTTCATCACTGGGAGACAAGAAATTATTTTCCCTGCCCTCTAAAAGGTTTTCAGGGACCAACTTATACTAATCAGACTCATATACCAAAAGATCAATATGTAAACCAGACATCATTTTATTTTTTAGAGCGGGAATTAATTTTTTTCCAGTTACGTGAATATTTATGAGCATAATCCAGGATGGTTCCCCTCTACAAGAACAAACCAGGGAAGACAGAACACACAAAGGAAGACTGACAAGATGGAAATTGGGAGGCTGACTATCTTTGGAGTTATTCCATCCAGACCCACTAAAGCAGGTCTTAATGAATTATTGGAAAGTTTGAATTCTCTCTCTCTCTCTCTCTCTCTCTCTCACACACACACACACACACACACACACGCACACACACACACACATTCACATGATGTTGAATAAATACTAACAAATTCTTGCTTTCAAGTTCCTGAATTTTCTTCAAACAAGGTTTAATAAAACTGACTGGATGTTTATTGTCTTTGGGCCATAATTTTTCAATCTTAATTGGCTCAGCCAATCATTTAGAGAAAACATCTTAATCATTTCAATAGATGGCTGCTTTCATCCACTTAATTTGTTCTGATTTGGGAAGTGCCTATCAATCTCATATATCAAACAATCAGAATTGAGTCTTGGGTCTCAATAGCAGAAATGTCTTAATGAATCTACGTTGGGGTTTGGAAAGCTACCGCCTGAGAGCCAAATCCAGACTGCCACTTGTTTTTGTAAATAACATTTTATTGGAACACATCCATGCCCATAACTTACATATTGCCTGTGGCTGCTTTCACACTCCATCAGAAGAGCTGAGTAGTAGTGACAGAGCCTAAAATATTTACTATCTGGCTTTCTTTACAGAATATGTTTGTTGACCCATGCTGTAGACAATGGTTTTGTCATCTTCCAACCAAATAATTTCTCTTACCAATGGCTATGGCCCATAAGTTATAGTCAGATGTACCCTCCGAGTGATGGGCAGAAAATATCCACATATGGAAATTCCATACTCATGTGTACTGGTGGTCTTATGGTTCCTACAGTTTTCAGTGACTTGAAAAAATCCATTCCCATAATGAACTTGCTGTAGATCATGTTGTAGAAATCAACACTGAATAGTGACTTTCAGCTTGGCCAGAAAGTTATCAAAGACTTAGATCCTCCAAGAAAATTGATCACTACCCCCTACAAATCAGTCAACTCTTTGGGCTTCAGTTTTTTCATCTGTAAAATCAAGCAGCTCATCCTCCATAATGGGTTGTTGTAAAAATCAAATAAGAGAAGGCAAGGAAATATGTTGTAAGGTCAGATGTTGTAAGGTCTTTTGTAAATGTGAGAGGGAGTACAGTAACTTTAGGCGATACCAGCAGGATAGTTCCCTGGGATTGCTTGCTGTGCCCAAATTTTCTCCGTTGTTGTCTGAAGGCCTTGGCACCAAACACCCTGAATGCTCCCCTTATGAAAGCCTGGACTTGTAGACAAGACACAACATTGACCCTTCTGCTGGAAACATTCATCTCCACCTGTTCACAGAGGTGTCTCAGAGGCTTCCCAACTTGAAGCAAACTGAACAGGAATCCCACCTTGAAGTGGCCTACTGAGTAACTGGGAAAGCCCTGAGACACCCTCAGGAATGCAGGTAATGTCAGTAATCCTAACAAAGACTGCTACACGGGAACAGAGGTGAGCTGTGTGCCAGACAGCATTGGGTGTACTGTGTCGGCCACCACGGAGGGTCTCTCAGATTCCTCCAGCCTGACATCTGAGAGTAAATGAGCAGTGGTCTCTTGGGCATCATCCAAATCAAATTTATTGCAATTCACTGAATTTATTGAAATCGAATGATTATCTCTAGGCAGAACGGCACCCAGAAAAAAAATGTTAGAATCCCTAAGTGTACACAGTGAGGGCACAGCGTGGGTCTGTGTGTGTATGTGTGTGTGTGACTATACAAATTTGGCTAATGCATCAAGGGACTGCGTGTGTGAGTGCCTATGAGTTAGCATAAATGTAATCAAGATGCAGAAGAGGGGCATGGTAAGGACTGTCAACCCTGGAACCAACTGCCTGATCCTGACTCCAGAACTGCCACCTTCTAGTTGTGTGTACATTGTGGGCAATATAGTGGATTAGATCACTGCTCGGCAAACTATTTCCTGCCCCCCATCACCTCCCTGGCAGAGCTGTCCTTTGATGCCACATGAAAGTTGGGTTTGGCCATGGGACTTGGCTTTGGCAGAGAGAATATGGGCAGAAATGGCAATGTGCCAGCTCTACAGCCAAGCACTTAAGAGACATTGCCTATTTTTGTTCATTCCTCTGATATCATCTGACCTCTCTGAGAAAGACTGCCCCAAGTAGCCATTGACCCTTCATCCTGGGCCCCAAATAGAACTCATGAAGCAGAGACACCCTGGTCAACCCACAGACCTGTAGGTTGGGTGAAAATAGTGCCTGTTGCTGCATACCCCTGAGATTTTGCTTTTATTTGTTATATGGGAAAAACTGACTGATAGAAGCAAGTCGGTTAATCCCCGTTTCTTCTCCAGGAAAATGGGAGGGCCTTCTGCAAAGGGTTGTTATAAGAATTAAACAAGTCAGTGTATGTAAAGCACTTAGAACACTTCCTGGCACATAATAAGTGCTTAATAAGTGTTAGCTGCTGTCACTGTGTGCACACGTATGAGTAAGCAGGAACCCAAGTGGGCAAGAGTGGGTGAGTGTGGGCTCAGGTGTCAGAGTGAGCAGGTGAGAGTGGAAGACAGAAAGTGGACGTGGCAGGTGTGTGGGCACCTGGAGGGGAGCACCCCCCTCAGCAGAAGTACTCATTGATCCGTCTGCCCCCCCTGCCCACCAAGACCTGAGAGTCCAGGCTGGAACGGGCCGAGAGGAGCCTGTCGGCCTCACTGAGGCTGTGCTGGGACAGCTCCTCAGAGCCATCCTCGCTGTGACCCAGCCTCTCCAGGTTGACGTAGGCCTCGGTGGAGCCCCCAGAACGGCACTTCCGGCAGCGCCTTCGCAGAGCACCGCAGCAGACAAGCAGGGTGAGGGGCAGGGCGATGACAACAGCCACGCTGATCACCACCACATTGATGAGCCGCTGGGTGGCCTCGGCGTCTACCACCTCGTCCGTGGAGAAGATGACACACTGCTCCTTCTGGGGCACCAGGTCCCGCACACAGACACACGCCACGTACTTGGTCTTGGGCACCAGCCCACGGATGGTGATGCTGGTCTTTCCAGGCGGCACAACCACCCTCCGCATGCTGCGCTGCCCAAAGACAGCATAGAGGACACTGAAGGTAGTTATGCTCCCAGCCTGGGGGGCCTTCCACACCAAGGTCACACTCTGGTAAGTGTCTCCCACCACCTTGAGAGACCTCACCATCTGGGTCTCCTGGCGTCCCGCCTGCCCGTACGAGCGTTCTCCTGGGATCCCCATCTGGAAGTGCTGGAGGGTCAGCTCCTCCTTCATGTTGGACACAGGGGGCCCAGTGGCCAGGACAGCAGGTCCAGGAATGTCAGGGACATGCCTGGCCACCATCTTGTTGTACGCGGCAGCTTCTGCCCCCTCACCTGTCCTTGCCCACAGTGCCCCTGGGCTCCCACCGTGTTCTGTGGAAGCCTGGGGCTCAGTGACGGCCAGGGAGATGACAGTCTCAGAGACTCCCAGGAAGTTCTTGGCCTGGCAGATGTAGTCTCCTGAGTCAAGGTGGGACACAGCAGGCAGGCCCAGCAATGTCCAACTCGTGCCATCGCTGGCAACTTCCTGGTGCACTGAGGGGAAAGAGGCATAAAGCAGGAAAATGAGTGGGCCCATCTGCCCCAAGCTTCCTCCTAGGGTCAAGTTCACGGCCCCTGGACTGTGCATGCTCTTGTATACATAGGAGACCTTGTCATCCTGAGAAACCACTGGGAGTTACTCAACTTTTCTTAGACTAGCCAAGGGGATCAAGATCACCTGGGCTCAAATTTGGGGAGACCTAGGCTCAGGCTGAGTCTCAGGATGATCTGCCTTCTAAATCTGTATTCTTCAGGGCCCTGGAATCCTATAGAACGGACTCCTTAGGGAAGCAGGCTGTGCTCTGTGGGGAAAGGTGGGTCAGGGTGAACACGAGACAGAGCCCTAGCCAGAAGCACATTGCCACCCTGCCCAGACACACTGCCACCTCCATCAGTGTCTTCGACTTTGTGTTTTACATAATGAAGCTCCTTATACAATGTTTGTTTGTCAATTGATTTCAAACCCACAATCCCAGAGCAACACTCGCCAGCCTAGTTGAAGGAGACCCTGAAGGGAGCTGCGAGGACATGCGGTTTTCTGGTCATGCACTAAGAAACGATCCCTCCTCAACCCCTTGCCTGCACGCAGGTAGGCTGTGACTCTGGTAAACCCCACCATCCTGTACCAGAGATGAACCATCTCTGTCTACACAGCAAAAATAACATGGGAGGCTGTGTGCTGTAGGCCAAGCTTTTAGCGTCTCAGAGTCTGTTGACTTACACAACAAAAAGGATAACCAGGTTGTTCTTTAAAGTTCAGTGACATTATGCACATAATGTACTCAACACCTAAGGAGCTCAATAGATGGTAACTCATATTATTAATCACTCCTAGTGAAACTGGCTTAACATTCACAACTTGGAAACTTACTATAAATATCAAATACACTAAGAGTATCTTCCACCAAAATGGCAGCATTTTGTTCCTCCCAGGGTGGGCCCTCATCAGAGTGTCTTCTGGAATATGTAGGGCAGGTTGACAGCTATTGTCATCATGGAAGCCACTGTCCCATGTTCTGTCTGGGCAGAGCCTGTCTACCTCCACTCAGCCACAACAGGAGTAAACAGCCTCGCTCAGCTGACCTCCCTCTCCTTGGCAGACCTGACCTCCCACCAAAGATGCTGACATCCCCACCCTCCCCTGCACCCCCCCCCCGCCCCCACACTCAGTCTGCAATCTCAGCACCACAGTCCCTGTAGCTCACAAACCTGTGCCGTTGAGCGGATACCCGTTGGCTCTCCTCCAGCTCATCTCCGGCCCAGGGACCCCGGTGGCCCCACAACGTAGCAATACTGCACTGCCCAGAGGGGACCTGAGGCTGGCTACCCCTGGACGGATCTCCGGACTCTGGCACTTCCTCAGTTCCAGCTGGCTGAGGGCGACTCCGGCCAGGCTGCGCGGGCTAGCACACTTCAGCCTGGCCTCTATGAAAGCCAGGTTTGGGGCCCAGCCTTCCAGGAAATGGGCTAGGTCATAGAGGCGGCAGTCACATACCCAGGGGTTGTCCTGCAGCCCTGCAGGGATGAGAGGGCAAGTAAGAGGTGAGCCCTCGATATTCATATCCCCATGCCCAGCCCCCCTGCCCCGTCAGGGAGGACAAGGCATATCCTGAGCTCAGAGTCAGCAGACCTGGCCTCCAGGTCCAGCTCCTTGCCTCTCTAGCTGTGCAACCTTAAGGCTGGTTCTTCAACTTGAATGATAGCAGTACTTCCCTTTCAGGGTTGCTATAGGCATAAATAAAAACAAATCCTGTTAAGCATTTGGGTAAGCCATACAGCATACTGACAAAATTGGCAATTACTGCTGCCATTCCTGGACTGACCCTTTCAGGCTACTGGTCAGGCAGCGAGGATTTCAGCAATACCTGCAATATGCCAAAATAAATTTCTCAAAATTCTTTGTGACCCCTGACCCTTGATCCCTGTCCTCTCAGTTCAGTGTGGAACTCTCAGCATCACCCCAGTAAGGAGGGTGGCTCTGACATTGGTCCCTTTGATACAAGCTCAAAAGGGGAGGAGTGAGGAGGCCAGGAAATCAAATCCTATGTCATATCCCCAGCCCTCTTTACTTTAAAATTGGACTTATTTATAAAGATGACAGTAAGTCACTGCACCCACCCTTCTACATCCAAGAGCCTTCTACAGATACAGGCGTATCATGTGTCCTCATACCTAAAACACAATTCCTTTTTACATGTTTGCATTTCTGAAATATGGAATGAATTAATTTCATGTGGTGTCTTTTTACCCCCAAAGATTGTAATTAAATTTGATACTATGTCTAATAATCAATGGCATATTATTTATTTGCATGCATATATTTGATATATTTGGAAGGGGAAATGTAAGGTTTGAGGAGGTTGCATATACATCTGCTTGTACACGCATGACTCTTAGGTCCTTCTGAACACCAGTTGGGAGGATACCAGTTCCTTCTTCCATCCATCCTCACTCCATCCCTCTCGTAACCGCTACCTGTGTCACTGGTTAAATGCATTTAATGATACATCTGCACCCCAAGAATCATGAGTACCCAGCTCTGGTGGTGAACTACCTGGCTTTCACCTCTTACAATTGAGCCCCCAAAGAATGAATGCAAATAGCAAAGTTAAATGACAGGGAAACTTTTACCCCTAAGACTGGCAGAAGTTAAATCTTCCAACCATTTAAATTATTAGCCTCATGAGGGAATAGATTTTCATCTATCTTCTTCCCTGCTATGTCCCCAGCACCTAGAACCAAGCTCCCACACCGATAGGCACTCAAGTAAACTTGCAGAGTGAACACCTGCATTTGTGGTCTCGCACAGCACAGGTGTGGGGTGAGAATTGGCCCAGCCACTTGGAGACTATTAGACTGATATTAAACTGTCTAATGTGCACCCTCCATGACCTATTCCATTTTTCAGTTCCTATCCTAGAGAAACATTTGTCTACGTGCACAAGGATGCATTGTCAAGAATGTTCTCTGTATCATCATAGCTGTTAATAAAATAATGGAAACGATCTAAGGGGCCAATAAAGGGAGAATGGCTAAATTAACTGTAGTATAACTATACTATTAAAAATTATGCAGTAGTTTATAAATAATGAAGCTGATCCATTTGTAACAACTTACAAAGATTTCCAAGACCTATTGTTGAGTGAAGAAGTTAGTGCTGGTTGATATAAACAATATGACATATACAATCTGAAACTTTATGTAAAACACAGATAAAATTTCTATGTGTATGTACGTTTATATATGTATGTGTATGTAAATGCATTATTTTTTTATTTTATTTTTAATTTTTTTATTAAAAAATTTTTTTAATGTTTATTCATTTTTGAAAGACTGAGAGAGACAGAGCACAAGCAGGGGTGGGGTGGTGAGAAAGGGGGACACAGAATCCAAAGCAGGCTCCAGGCTCTGAGCTGTCAGCACCAGGGCCCGACGTGGGGCTTGAACTCACGAACCGCGAGATCATGACCTGAGCCGAAGTCGGATGCTCAACAGACTGAGCCACCCAGGAGCCCCATAAATGTATTATTTTTAAGGAGGCTTCACACCCAGTGCAGAGCCCGGCACAGGGCTTGAACTCACAACCCTGAGATCAAGACCTGAGTTGAGATCAAGAGTTGGACGCTTAACTGACTGAGCCACACAGGCACCCCTGCAAATGCATTCAAAAAGAGAACATGCAAATGAACGTAACAGTGGCTACCTGTTAGAAGGGGGAGAAGGATTCGGGATCAGAAGAGGGAACAAAAGGGTCTTTAGCTTTTTCTATAATATTTTAATTTTTTGTAATGTTTTTATTTATTTTTGAGACAGAAAGAGACAGAGCATGAGCAGAGGAGGGGCAGAGAGAGAGGGAGACACAGAATCCGAAGCAGGCTCCAAGCTCTGAGGCTCCAGGACTGTGAGATCATGACCTGAGCTGAAGTTTGACGCTTAACCGACTGAGCCACCCAGGCACCCCAGCTTTTTCTGTAATATTTTAAATGTTTACATATAATCATGTGTGAGTTATGTAATTAAAATTAATATTAATTTTCTGTAATGAATTATGCCACCTGTCACCCTCATGGCTAGGTATGAGCTTTAAGCAGGAAAAGAGATGGTTCACCTGTTAAGACATTGGTTCATTACAAACAAGAAGGAATCAAAGAGAGGGGGTCAGCTAGTATAACCATTCAACTCTGCTTTGGGAAACTGAGTCGCAGGGGGCCTTTTCCTGGCTGCACGACCTGGAAGATCGCTTGTACTTCATTTTCCTTATTTGTAATACTGGGTGAATACCCCTTGCCCTGGCTGCTTGACATGGTCATTGCAGTAAAGTTATCAGATATTTCATATATATATATATATATATATATATATATATATATGAAATTTATATAGCATACATATATTGAAAATGGCATTCAGTTAAGTGTTATTTTCAAATAAACAATTTTTTCCCTGTGAGTACTATCCTATATATTATCCTTTATCAGATGAGAAAGTCTGCAGAGAGCTGGAATGGGGCTTGCTGTTCCCTGCCCTGTTTGCAGGCAGTGAGGCTTCTAAATATTCCCTCGTTGAGAGACTCTCCTGGGCCTTGGGGCAGGAGCTGCCCCAAACCATTCTGAGACTGCTCCAGCCCCTGGTGCTGGACCCTATATGAGCCAAGGTATGTTCCAGGCACATGCTGCTAGGAGGGCTCTCTTCTGATACTATCCACCCACTCCCCACCACCCACCCTCTGCCACAACTCCCCATCCCCTCACAGGACAGAGGAAAGAGAATCAGTCTATCTGACATGAGCCTTGGGCCCAAACCTCTACTTACTAAACCTCAGGTTGTGTTTGTTCATGTGTAAAACAAAGGACATTATACTTGCACTATCTACCCCCTGGGATATGGTGAGGGTCAAGTTCTGTGAGGGAGCAAGAAATTTAGGGAAGCTTCAGTGCCACACTAACGCAGATGGCCAGTAAGGACTGACCAGTTAGCAAAGAGTTAGGACCACCTTCCATCCATGTATGTGTACCTAGTGCTTAGAGGAGACTGTCAAGGGGGTGGGGGTGTTCACATGTTTTGAAGATTGTTGGAAGTTGGGTTTCCTGGAAGCAGACTCTGAGATGAACATGTGCAGCATGTTCATTAAGGAGGAAAGGAAGGAAGGAAGGAAGGAAGGAAGGAAGGAAGGAAGGAAGGAAGGGGGAGACACGGAGCTGAGAAGTGGGCCTGGTGAATCCCTGGGGGACTCGGGAGCTGAAATAACCCATCAGAGTCATGCCAAGCGGCTGGGTCCTTAGACTCCCACCTGACAGGTCTTTGGATAGGGGCTGTGTCCGGAAAGGATGGGTGGCTTTGGGCAAGGCTGCTCTGCAGCTAAGGCTGTCCCTGACAGGGCTGGCAGCTGAAGGCCACTGCTGACAGTGCCCTCAAAACCTGGGCAGCCAGCTCTACCTTGACAGGGACCCAGGTGGCACACCACTGTGCCTGCCACATGTACCTACTGTGTGCTAAGAACACTCTTTTCCTTGCAACTCCAACCTTTTGAGATAGATGTTATTCCATTCTCTCTTTACAGAAGGGGAACCAAGGCACAGAGAAGCTAAGCAATTTACCCCGGGGACACACAGCTAGTAAGAAGCAGCGCTGGGATTTGAACTGGCAGCAGCTTGAGCTCCAAACCAGCCAGTGTGTGCCTCTCACTCAGTCTTCACTCAGATCCAGAAGGCAGGCGTGATTTCTATTTTTCGGGTAAAGAATCAAGACTCACAGAGGCGTAATAACTTGCTTAAGACCCCCAGGCTCCCCAAGCTGGCTCCAAGTGAAGGATACCGCCCCTTACCTAGCACCAGCCTGGTGTGGTGGCCGGGAAGGAAGGGCCCGGTCTGCAGGTGAGCCCAGGTGGCCAGCAGCTCCTGCGGGAGCCTCAGCAGCTGGTTGCTGGAGAGGTCGAGGAAGGTGAGGTTCCCCAGGAAGCGCGCGGCCTCGGGCGGCACGGCCGAAAGGCGGTTGGCCTGCAGGTCCAGCAGCCGCAGCTGGGGGGCGTCCCTGAGAGCCGCCCAGGGGAAGGCGGCCAAGCGGTTCCCGGGCAGGCGCAGCTCGCGCAGGCGGCGCAGGCCCCTCAGCATGAGGCCGCTGAGCTCGCTGAGGGCGTTGTAGGGCAGCCACAGCTGCTCCAGGCGGCCCAGCGGCCTGAAGGCCTCTCCGGGCACCTTGCGAATGGCCGTCCGCTCCAGGCGCAGTCTGGAGGTGTCCGGAGGGACGGACGCGGGGGGCAGGGTCATGTCGGGGTCGCTGCACACCACCGTCCTGGTCACAGAAATGGGGGACGTTTGAGCGAGGGTCCTGTCGGGTCCGCGATCCTACCCCGCTCCCTCCCGGACCTTCCTTCAGGAGGCCTCCCGGTCTGCACGGGAACCGGGACCGCCAAACCCAGGCTCCAGGCTGAGGTGGGCCCTGGAGTGGCGCCGCGGACGAGCAGACTCCAGATTTCCCTTTGAGGGGTTCTTGTTTTGAGAGCCTTTCGCAGGGGTCCCAGAGGGCCATTTGGTCCTGTCCCTGGCTGAAGGACCTCTGTGTCCCCTTACAACTCACACCACCTACAGTGCATTAAGAATGAATGGTATTCATAAATCTTGAGATCATTTTGAGCAATGCAGCACTGCATATATGTGTTAAAAGTGTTCCTTTGTTAAATTATACCTCAGTTTTTGTGATATTATTTATATGACATATAATATATGTAATATCATATCATACAATTATATATATAACTTGGGCATCAGAAACGAAGCCATACACTCACTGGGTGCCTCAAGCCTCCCCTGACCCGGAGGGACCACGAGGTGATTAAGGTGTTTAAGAGCTAGGACTTGGCCCCTGCAGTTGGATTCATATCTGGGCTCTCTGCTTGCTGGCTGTGTGTCCTTGAGTATATTATATAACTTCTATTTTCCTCAGTTTCCCACAACAGACTCTACCTCCCCGGGGTGGTTTCAGGGTTTAAGTGAGGTCCTGCTGTGTACCAGTTCTGCAGACCTGTCATCTGGAGGAGTGCAATGCTATTTATTGACCACTATCAAAAATTCCTGCATCCCAGCACTGCAAAGCTCCTTGCAGTGATCCCTCTTCCCAGACAGTGACCTCCTAAACTTTGTTCTATTAAGTTTGGCACTAAAACAGAGGATAGAGAGATAAAAAGAAGCAGGCCTTGCTGTCCAAGAACCTACAGTTCAAGGCTGTGTTACGTGCCATCTCGGAGAGAGCAGCACACTCACATAAGGTAAAAAGGAAAAGATTCTCAAGGAGATAAAACTTGGAGGCTAGACCAGAGGGACCCAGCCCTTGTGCAGCCTATTTCATCTAGAGGGCTTCTCCGCTCACATTGGAGCAGGTGGGGGCAGTGGTCACGTTTTGCTTTGCTAGGGGACCTTGTTCTTTTTGTACTGCTCACATCAGGCCTTCCTGATGTAACACACACTCTGCCAGCATCCATCAGTTCAGCCTGAATACTCTATTCGGAGTTGACTGGCTGAACTTGACTTGCTTTTCCTTGTCAGTGGCACAGGGGCTCCCACCCACTCACATTCTTCAGGTATACATGGACGCCCCTACTGAGGGATGGGTGCTGTGGAGATTCAGAAGAATATCAGACTCATAGCCCCTGTCCCTATACAATAGCTTACAATCCAGCTAAGGAAGATATCACTGGCGGCAGTGATATTTTCAATGATAATGGAAGTTTGACTGTTGCAAAGAGGAAGGTCTGGATGTAGGAGGGAGGAAGGCAGTTGACCGGAAACATGCCCTGAAATTTATCAAGGGAGGGATCAAAGAAACCACTAAGAAGCCAGCAGGAGCCAACAGCACATCTGGTGGGGCAAACTGGGCATAAAGAACATGGGAACACTTCTGTCCAGGTGCCCAGACTGGGCCCCCCAAGGAAACCCCAGTATCCACAAGTACCCACAAGTTCATGATCGTGGGAGCGTGGAGCATAGGCAGGTCACCCAGGCTATCCTGATGTAAGGATGGAACCCTCTGACAGTCCCTGGTTGGAGGTGGGCTGAGGAAGGCATCTGGGGCGAGGAGGAAGCCTCCGTCTGACTTTGCTATCTGTGCTTGTGGCCATTGGGGACCTCAGGGCCTCCTATAGCCTTTCCTGGCATCGTTGCCCTCATAGGACGTTCCATGCAGATGGGCTGGTGCCTATCAGTCATGGGACTGTCAGGCAGGTGGAACTGATGGTAAGAGCTCTGGCTTCAGAGGAAAGATGGCTACTGGCTGACATTAGAGCCCTGGAAACTGACCTTGGAATTTTATTTTCTATCTTAAGGCTAACCTGGTATCACAAGCCCTCCCCTGGTCCCTGCCCATGACAGAATTACCAGTTGAGAAGAGATCTGGAAATGGAACCAAAGCCGTGGGTTCTGGGACCAGGTCTGTCACTGATGCTGTGTGATTCTCAGCTCTGTGCTTTCTGTAAGTAGCAGGAGAGGCTCTTCATCACCCTAGTCACACTGTCCTTGGCCAGAGGCTATTTCCTGGCTGGCTCAGGGCTTAGCCCTGGCTTTTTTTGAGGAGAGAATCCTTACCTCTGATGATCCATATGAATTGGACCATCAGAGACTTGGGTCAAAAACGGAGTTCTTGTTTTTCAGACCACACAGGGTATCCTTTCATGGGGGGGGGTGACTCTCCATTCTTTCCATCCCCTCACACCCGATCAACCCAACACCCATTGCCAGGATCATTGTAAGTGTCACACTGATAACACTGCTGCCCTGATCAGAAATCATCAGTGGCTCCCAGCACCCATCTAAGACAAGGGAGAAAGGGAGAATGGAATTCTAAAATGTTAAAAAGATGGTAGGAAAGGCCCTGAGCCAAGGACTGAAATTCCTAAGCAAGTTGGGAAATGCGATGGTCACTAGTGGATAAGTTGAAGATGTCAGAGAAAAGATAGTCTAAAGACTGCCAAAGAGAAAAGGAGAGGGGGCCATGGTGGGAGAGCAAGGGTCCACAAATCACAGTGGCTTTGGAACATCCCATGGAAGGGAGGAGGAGAGGATGGAGGTGCTCTCAGAGCTCAGGTAGGGCTTGGGGAAAGTCAAAGAAAAGGCTGAGGATATAGGGGTGCTTGCTTGCAATGGAATGGGCACTCCTGGGCTTTTGGAAAGCCCATAGAAATATGTTGAGGCCGAGGCTCCTGGGGGATGGGCCAGAGGTGCCCCAAAGTGGGAAAAACATGAGGAGGCAGGTGGTCACATTCTGGGTGGGGTGGTAAGAAATACCTGGGCTGTACTGGGTAACCCCAGAAGCTAAGGCAAGAGAATGGAAGAGGCCTGGGAGAAAAGGGGCTAGGGAGATATAGAGAGAATGGCGGAATAGAATGGAAGGAAGGAAGGAAGGAAGGAAGGAAGGAAGGAAGGAAGGAAGGAAAAAGAAAGAGGTAACAGAGAGACTTCTCATGCCCTTTGGAGGGTTTCCCTCCACCAGGATCCTGGAGGAGGACTCAGGATGGATCTCCTGGAGTGGGCACACTGTCCCACCCCTGCCCCCACGTGTAAAGAAAGGGACTTGGTACTTCCCATGCCCTGCTGGCTGGAAGACAATGCAAAGCAGACCAGCCCCCTAGGACACTTGGGCCTCAAGGGCCTGGAAGATAGAGGTATCACCCAGCCATGTTCTGAGGGCCCTACATACAGCCCTCCCAACCCAGCCAAGCTGCTAGAGGGAAGCGGCGGGCTACCCATCCCACACACCTGGTGACATACCTGGCCTTGCTGCCATCACCCAGGATGTGGAGGCTGCAGCTGCATTGAGAGGGGCAGGAGCCGTGGGCTGGGGGGTGCCCCCAGAGGGCCAGGAGCCAGAGCATGCCCACTGCCACCCTCATGGCTCCTGGCTCCTCTGTAGCCCAGGCAGGGGCCTGTCCCTGGACTGCTCTGTCGTCCCAGCCCAGGAAGCCCAGCAGCTGCCCACTGGCTCATCAGCTACCCACCCCCCCCCCCGCCCCCACCTGAGGCCATGGGATAAACACAGACAGACTGGGGATTAGGGAGGGGAGCCCTGGCCACAGCACTCAGCCGCTTATTACTCCTGGAATCACCAGTCCTAAGGGAGAAGGTGGAGGATCCTCTTCCGTGGCAACAGCCCCAGACCCAGAGAGGCCAGGGTGTGGCAAGGTGAGGCAAGTGGGCAGCCACCCAAGGGCAAGTGGCTCCTGTACTGGCCAGCTTGGCTGTCCACCTGCGAAGTCGCCTCATGCCAGCTAGGCTGTGGGCTACATGGACCCTGCCGGGGTGCCTGGGCTCAGAGAGGATGAAGACAGACCTGGCCTCTGATGAAGGCCATTGGAAATTGTCTCCTGTGACACTGTTTTATAGGGGAAAAGCAATGAGATGAAGGTGATAAAGACACTAGAAAGAGACCAAGCTCAAGGACCAGACCAGCCTGGGTTCAAATCCCAGCTCTTCCATTTATAGGCCGTGACCCTGGATAAGTTACACGGTCTCTCTTGGACTGTGTATCCTCCTCATTTGAAAAAGGGAAGTAATGTTACTCTAATCAGGGTGTTTATGAAAATTAAACCACCCAAGTTTCCCAGATTTTGATGGCCTGTGGTAATAGAAGCTCCCTCCTAAGTAGTAAGCCCACAATTTCACTGGCACTTAAAGTCACATGCTCTTAAAGGAATTGGAAAGATTCGGATACTTGATACGTTTGACCTCCAGGCTCTGCTCTCTGGTCCAGCATGCCCTACCTAGCTCCTTCAGCTTTTCCAGAAGGTTCCCTATTGCCTGGTGCCTATAGATGTAGGCAGACCTAGACCAGTGAGGTGTGACCAAGGCAGATACCTAGGACCCCAGCGCACACATGAAATGCCTAGCTCTGTGCCAGGCCAGTTTTGACAATCTTGGCTTCCAGGAAATGTTGGTTCCCATCTCTTCCTCTCTTCCAATCCATTGGTTTTCTCAATGCTTGCCACCTGTCCCTCCTCCTCCCCAAGCCAAAAAGGGGGACCATTCCCACATCTCTGCCTTTTCCTCCTTCTGTTGGAGATGCCTTCTCATCTCTGTTTGGCCTAACCGAGCTCTGGTCTTGATTCCTGGCCCTATCCTGCTTTCCCGTCTCCCTTGAAGTCTTCTGCAGTCTTGCAGGCATGAAAAAAAAACTTGACACATGTATGAACCAGTAATGCAAGGTAGAAATTAGGAAAAGGGGTAACCGTTTATCAAGAAAGTTTTCCAAGAGGATGTGGGCAAGCACTGTGAGGTGGTTAGACTTGATTAGATGGGGGTGGGGTCCAACGGAGGAAAGGCATGGGAATAGAATGAGCTGCTTGACCCGGATCCCAGGGGACAGGAGACTAGGCTTCTGTTTCAGCTGAACTCACAAATTACTACATGACCTCAGGTCAATTCTAAACTGCTTTGAGCCTGTTCCCTCACATGAAATGCAAAGGATGATGGTATCTAGTTCATGGAATTGCTGTAGGAGTCATCATAAGGTCAGTTAGCATAGTGCCTGGCTCTTAGTGGGGTCTCAACATTAACTATATTGCTGATAGAGCTCTGGGCCTTGGTTTCTTTATCAGAAAAGGAGTTAAATCACTCTAGACTAGTGTTTCCAAATGTTACACCATTGGCCAGTGTAACTTGATAACAGGACCTCATTGTAGAAGCCAAATCTCTTAGCAGGGTCCTGGGCCACTAAGAGAGCAGTCCCTCTGTCCCAAGCTAATGCCTTTGGGAGATTTGTATGCTCCTATAGGTTAAATGCCCTGTGGGAGTTGGGCAGTGCAGCCTGGAGGCCATATCCATGATGTATTTTTCTGAGACTTAGAAAGGATATTTCCATTGCAAAGAAGGAAACTGAGAAGACCCCAATGGTCCCACCCCAGTCCTGATAGCTGGTTAATGTCAGGTTCTGAAACACGACCTCAGTCTCTAGTCCCAGTTGGGATTCTTTCTGTGACAACGGCTGACCTGCCAAGCATCATCCTTTTCCCAGTCGCTTGTGAGCACACGCATGGAAGGACCTGGCTCCTGACCCAGTCTCAAGCACAGCTGCCACTCAAATCCCTTTTTCTGCTCCCCACCCTTCCCTTGGTTATGCAACTCTTTTCTAATTTGGCTCTCAGCCACACACCATTTGGATTCCGGGACTTTAATCCTGCCTGATTGGGCTGAAATGAATGAGACAGGCTTCCATTCCCACTTCACAAAGGCTGCACTGTCCAACTGGTGAATGGGTTCCTTCTTTTGGGGCCAAAAGCACAGTTTAGAGCAGGGGGCAGCAAGAAGGAGCCCGAGGTCTAGCATAATCACCTGCTTGTGCCAGCACGTGAAATGGCCCTTTAAAAGGTGGAGCTTGGTTTTGGTGCGCCAGAGAAGAGCCAGGCTGGCAGGGAGAAGGGCCGAGCATGGCAGAATCTGGGTCCTTGCCCACCGGCTTCGGGGAGCTGGAGGTGCTGGCTGTGGGGATGGTGCTGCTGGTAGAAGGTGAGCCAGGACGGACCTGGGGTGGAGCGGGCACCCAGTGGGCTCCCAGAACTCAGGTCACAGCCATGGAGCTGACAAGAGAGGTCCCCAAACCCTGCTCCTCTGTGCCTCCATCCATGGGGTTTCTGATGGGTGCACCTGTAGGATGCAGGCCGCGGTCTGGGAGACCAGCGAGAGCAAGGCCCAGGGAGTGAGGGACATCTGCCCAGAACATGACCAAGAACCAGAATTCAGGCCCTTTCATGTCCCACCGGCCGGGAAAAAATTTAATCCACTCCCCAGAAATCCTGCTAAGAATCTCATATAAGCTCAGGCCTCTGGTAGGCTCTGGAGGCAGACAGCTCTGTCACCTCCTCTTTGTGTGACTATAACCCAGTTCAGCTGGGTTCTCTGACCCCAAGTGGGTGGTGGTGAAGGTTAGATGGGGTCATGGGTGTGAAGCGCTGGCCTAGATAGACACTCAGGATTTAAGTTCATTTGCCCCCATCCTCTCCAGCTCCACATTACTCCCGCCATCTCTGTTCCCAGCCCTACGCATTTCCATTCCAGGGGCCACAAGGTGCCTGCCTCAGCCCAGAATCCCTGAGATGCTCCCTGAGGCCAGAGTTAGGACTGGAGATCATGGTGCTGGGTCAGTCCACGACTAAGTTATTAGGGAATGCGGCCCTTTTCACAGCAGATCCAGAGAAATAATCAGCCCATTTCCTCTGAGAGCTGATGATGGAGAGGGAGGGGCAGCCACCAGGCTGGTCCTGGAAGTTTGGGACACCATTGGCTGGGGACCCTGCCCTTTTTCCTCTCTTCTGGGAACCCTACAATCTAGCATCCCTCTCAGTCCTTAAATGGACCTGGAAATTTTACCACATTAAATCTTTGCACATGCTGTTCCCTTTTTCTAGAATGTTCTTCCACACCCTGCTCTCCTAGTAAACACTCGCAATTTTGAAGACAGGATTCTCCCAACTCCTCCCTTTCAGTGGGGAGGCAGGGTTCAGAGAGCAGCAAGTGGGTGACCAGGCTAAAACTAGAGATCTGGTCTGCCTGAGGTCACCCTCTCAGACTTACCTCATTGCCTGCTCCTCCAGGAAGCTCCCAGATCTCCCCTCAACCCACCTCTCCCAGGCTCTCCCTGACATTGCTGTTTGAACAGCCTCAGAGTGGCATTTTGGAATTAAACAGACCTGAGTCTGAGTCCGGCTCTGCCACTCACCAGCTGTGTGCTTAGGGCAGGTTAGTTAGTGTCCCCAAGCCTGCTTCCCAGCTGTACACGGGGAGGACAGCATCCAGGTGAAGACTGAATGGGAGGATCCACAGAAAGTGCTCGGCCTCATGCCCAGCCTACAAGTGTCAGCAGCTGTTGGTAACTGTGACTGTTCCAGCATGAATCATGCTGTACCTTATTGGTTTCTTCCTTATCTTTGAGTTGGGGTGGGGCAGGATGTACATCTTATGGCCTTTAGGGTCCGAGAGCCAGCGATGTCTGACGAGCTGCACCAGTAAGGTTGCTGAGGCTCCATCCACCCCAGGCCCCCTGTTCTGACCCCAGGCAGCCTCTCCAGCCCTGATGTCAGCCATCCCTTCTTTTCAGCTCTCACCGGCCTCTGCCTCAATAGCCTCACCATCCTCTCTTTCTGCAAGACCCCGGAGCTGCGGACCCCCACCCACCTGCTGGTGCTGAGCCTGGCTCTGGCGGACAGTGGGATCAGCCTGAATGCTCTCGTGGCAGCCACATCCAGCCTCCTCCGGTACCAGCCCCCCCTGCCCCAGTCCCTGAGTTCGGGGGCCCAGCCTGAGCTGGGTGTCGGACAGCCAGGACAGAGGCATTCTTTTTTCTTTTTTTTTTTTTTATATATATGAAATTTATTGACAAATTGGTTTCCATACAACACCCAGTGCCCATCCCAAAAGGTGCCCTCCTCAATACCCATCACCCACCCTCCCCTCCCTCCCACCCCCCATCAACCCTCAGTTTGTTCTCAGTTTTTAACAGTCTCTTATGCTTTGGCTCTCTCCCACTCTAACCTCTTTTTTTTTTTTTTTCCTTCCCCTCCCCCATGGGTTCCTGTTAAGTTTCTCAGGATCCACATAAGAGTGAAACCATATGGTATCTGTCTTTCTCTGTATGGCTTATTTCACTTAGCATTACACTCTCCAGTTCCATCCACGTTGCTACAAAAGGCCATATTTCATTTTTTCTCATTGCCACGTAGTATTCCATTGTGTATATATACCACAATTTCTTTATCCATTCATCCGTTGATGGACATTTAGGCTCTTTCCATAATTTGGCTATTGTTGAGAGTGCTGCTATGAACATTGGGGTACAAGTGCCCCTATGCATCAGTACTCCTGTATCCCTTGGATAAATTCCTAGCAGTGCTATTGCTGGGTCATAGGGTAGGTCTATTTTTAATTTTCTGAGGAACCTCCACACTGCTTTCCAGAGCGGCTGCACCAATTTGCATTCCCACCAACAGTGGAAGAGGGTTCCCGTTTCTCCACATCCTCTCCAGCATCTATAGTCTCCTGATTTGTTCATTTTGGCCACTCTGACTGGCGTGAGGTGATACCTGAGTGTGGTTTTGATTTGTATTTCCCTGATAAGGAGTGACACTGAACATCTTTTCATGTGCCTGTTGGCCATCTGGATGTCTTCTTTAGAGAAGTGTCTATTCATGTTTTCTGCCCATTTCTTCACTGGGTTATTTGTTTTTCAGGTGTGGAGTTTGGTGAGCTCTTTATAGATTTTAGATACTAGCCCTTTGTCCGATATGTCATTTGCAAATATCTTTTAGAGGCATTCTTCCCACCTATAGAACACTGCAGGGGAAAGGGTGGGCAGGCAGCATAAGGCTAAATCCGAGTTCTAGACTATCCCTGAAGAACCAGGGCTGATTTCTAGAGTTGCTCAAACCCCACCAACAGAGCTGGATGACTGTAGGGATTAAGAGCATGGACCCTATAACCAGGCTGCCCAGATTTGAGTCCTGGCTTCAGTATTTCTATCTCTTGGCTTCTTCTAGAAGTTGAATATTATTGCCTAACTCGTACAGCAGCTGGAAGTATTAACTTGTTATTATGTGGAAGTAACTTAAATGATGCATGGCACCTAGGAAGCCCTACCTAAGTGTTCGTAAAAGCAAACAGGATTTTGACAAGTGTCTAAAACCTTATGTTCAAACCATGATCTTTCAGTATGGTGTCAGGTGTTTCCAAGATTGTTTTCTTAAGCGAACTGAACATTCCTGCTCTGGTTTCAGGCATTCAAATAGAGGCTGGAGCACACCTGAGTGTGACGCTCAGGGCTGACCAGTCTGTGGGGTCTGAATTAGTGACAATTCCTTATCCTGATCTCTGCCTGCTCCTTCCCAGGCTTAGGGAGGAGAGCAACAGAAGCTGTTTTGGTTGGTTGGCCCATGGAGCTAAGAGCTGGAGCCCTCAGCTCTACCCTCTGGCTTAGTCTTCATCTGCTGTCTGACCTTGGTTCAGTACCTTTTCCTCTCTGAGCCTCAGTTTTCCTATCTATAGAATAAAGGCATGGGCTTTCCTCCTGACTACGATGTTCCATTTCCCATGCTGGAGGCTTCTGGCCACACAGAGAGACCCTTGGGTCCTACTGAGGTGCAGCAAAAGACACTGAGCCCAGGGTATTTGCACTGGGCTCCACCCATTCACCTTGGGGACTTGACCTCTGAGGCTGCTGTTTCCTCTAGGAAAAACAGATCATGAAGCCCTCTTCTGGGGAGCTGAGCCAACATTCAGGAAGGTGCCCTCCAAGCTTCTGAGGGGTGGGTGTGGGAGAAGGGCAGGGACAGAGGGAAGGGGTCACTGGTCCCAGTGTCTCCCACAGGCGCTGGCCCTATGGCTCCAACGGCTGCCAGGCTCATGGCTTCCAGGGCTTTGTGACGGCGTTGGCCAGCATCTGCAGCAGCGCAGCCATCGCCTGGGGGCGCTATCACCACTACTGCTCACGTACGTCTTTGGGTTCCTGGACTGAAGCGACATCTACACAGTGAGGGTGGTCAGGACAAAGGTCTACACTGTGTTACCCAGTCCAGGGGAGTGTGGGTGGGTGTCTGTCTGTGAGTGTGTGGTGTGGGCATTCAGGAAAGGAGGGAGGCTGGGAGAGTGGACTTGAAAGGAGCTGAGGCACCTGCCGGAAAAGCTGCCTGTGCCCTCAATGCAGCCTCAGGCAAGTCAGGAGTCCTCTCTGAACCTTAGTCTCCTCTAAGAGCAGATTTTTGTAACCAACCTCCCAGTTTTTGGACATCAGATGAGATCATGGATACAGAAAATACTCTTGCAGACAGGCCCTGTTGGGGAGCAGAGAGGCAGTGTGTGTGTGTGTGTGTGTGTGTGTGTGTGTGTGTAGCTGGGCATGTGTCCCTGCACCTCACACTTCCCTAGGGCCTCTGCCATGCCAGGGTGTCATGAAGCCTAGTCTGGCTCTGGATTTCCCAAGCTGTATTGTCAAATATCACCTTCATAATTGGCCACATCCATGTACCACCTGCTCTGTTATTTGCTCAATTTTTTTTTTCTTAAAAGTGATTCACTTTGAAAAATTTAAACACCTGCTTTAGTTTCATCCTCAACAATATCTGTGAAATGACAACTTTGATGTTCTTATAATTTTAGCACACAAAAAACATGTTCACCCACAGTCCATCTAGAATCCCACTCACCTCCAGGGATATGTGAACATACTTTGGGGAGCTGTGACTCAGCTAACCCTCATTGTAAACCCCCAACTTGCAGACTGGGAAGCGGAGGCTCAGGGAAGTTAAGTAGCTTTCCCAAAGTCACACAGCTAGTAGAGGCCGAGCTGGGATTGGGTATGGCCTGGATGCCTCCCGGGGGGGGGGGGGTCACTCCCTTTGTCTCCTGGGCCCCAAGTTCTGAGCTGTAGCTCTGCCTGGCATGGGGGCTACTGTGGTGTCTATGGCCAGCATGGCCTGAAGCATGGGGCATGGCCCCTTTGGAATCTGCAGATCTGCTCTCGCCACACACACATAGCCCCCTGCCCTTGGCAAAGTCACACACCTCTCTCCAGGCCAAAAAACTGCCTTTGTTCTTATCATTTCTAGTGGCAGGTTAGCCCCACCTGCCCCAGATGACCATGGAGCTCCTCCCGGGCCACTCCTATCCCAGCCCAGCCCCCAAAGCTCCCTCGGGCCATCGTGTGTGCACATGCATACACATACATGCACTCACACATGTGCACATACACAATGCGTACCTTCTCAGACAGCAACAGGCTTCTCCACCTCAACATAGAGCAGTTAGTCCCTATCCAGGGGTCCCTAGAGCAAAGCCTTTCCTGTGCTGGAAGGTACCCTGGAGCACTATGGAAACAGGGAAGGCGAAAGGAGGGTGTTGGAACTTACCTACTCCATACTGGGTGACCTTGGGCATGTCACCTTGGTCATCTGTTTCCAAAGCCAAAAAAGCGACACATGGGACATGGTAGATATTAATTATTATGTCCACAGTTAGGGGGAGGGGCGTCTTAGCTCAGGCTGCCATGACAAAATACCATATACTGGATGCTTAAACAACAGAAGTATATTTCTCCCATTTCTGGATGCTGGGAGTCAGAGATCAGGGCACCAGCACAGTTGGGTTCCAGTGAGAGCCATCTTCCTGGCTTGCAGACAGTTGCCTTCTTGCTGAGTCATCACATGGAGAAGAGAGATCATCTCCCTTTGTCTTCTCTCTTAAGGGAAATAATCCTATCATGGGGGCTCCACCCTTATGACCTAATTACCTTCCAAAGGCTCCACCTCCAAATACCATCTCTCGGGGATGAGGGCTTCCCCATATGAATTTGGTGGGAACATTCAGTCCACAGCAGGGGATGACACTCAAGCAAATTGCATCTGGGGCTGTATCAATGGAAGTGAAGTGTCAAGATGAGGGTGGTTGTAGATCTGTTCTTTGCTGATCAAACCCCACCTGGAGTCCTGCCTTCTGCCCTGGGGTCTTGTCTACAAAAGAACATGACAAATAAGCCGTATAAGGAGGCACCTGGGGAAGGCATTCTGAAGCTAGGTCCAGGAGGAAGCACTGGACGGGAAGGGCTGGATCAGGCTGCCACAGAGAAGGGACATGGAGGAGGTCAGGTCAGTGGGACTGGTCATGGCAAAATATGCTGCCAGGACCAAGTGCAGTTATTGGCACTGAGATAGGACCCTAAGCCCCAGGTCAAGAGCCCTCTTAGGGTATCTTGGAAGCAGAGACAGTGGCCTGCTTCTGAGTAACAGCTAAGCATGGTGATACATCCAGCCTTCTGCCTCCCTCCCTCATAACCCTCATCTGAACCACTACCTATGCTTCTTTACTAAGTTGGTTTTGGAAAACACACCTATTTCTTTGCTACTCCCTCCTTTTCTGTCCCCAAAAAAGATGGAAAAGAGAGTCTGCCAGGAGATCTTCACCACCCATTATCTCTTTTATTCTCCATAACAATCCTCTGAGGTAGGGATTATCATTCCCATTTTGTGGAGGAGCAAATGGAGGCTCAGAGAAACTTTTAACTTGCCCGAGGCACTAAGCTATCGACCTTCAGAGCCAGGATTTAGGAATATTCTGTGTGATCATGCAGTCCATTGTTTTTCATTTTGCCTAGCTATTACCTCCTCTCAACCCTCCTCCTCTCTCCCATTCAGGCAGCCAACTGGCCTGGAATACGGCCATCTCCTTGGTGATCTGTGTGTGGCTGTCTTCTGCCTTCTGGGCAGCACTGCCCCTCCTGGGCTGGGGCCACTATGACTATGAGCCGCTGGGGACGTGCTGCACCCTGGACTACTCCAGGGGGGACAGGTGAGGTGGGAGGAGCAGCTACAAATCTCCCTTCCTTGGGAACCTTTCTGTGAGTCCTTTCAACAACAGTGTCACAGCTGAAAATCCAAGTGGGGAAATGTCAACATTTGCCAGTCAATCTCAACTCCTTAGTTATGACATCCACTTGCAAGTGGACAATGGGACTGGGGAATGTGCATTCTGAAGACTGACCAAGTGATGGGCATGTTATACAAGCTGGGGTGTAGAGTTGTCCCAAGAAGGGGCATTACCCAGTGAGCTGTTGACCTGTGTCAGTTACAACAGCAACTGAGCCCGTGACCCCTTTGCCATCTTCTTCATGGTTAGTTGTCCCAGCTCTGACCTGATCAGTTTCTAGGGTGAGCCATGTCCTTTGTTCAATAGATTCAAAAATGTCTTTGCATTGGGAGGGACCTCCTTGGCATAGAGTTCAGTTCTCGGAATTTCCTGAGCATCTACTGTGAACCAACCCTTGGACCTAGTCCTAGGCGACAAAATTGATGCACGATGGCCTCCACCATCATGGAGCATATGTCTAGTACTGCCCCATCCACAAGGCTCTGGGGACACCAGGGCTTACACCCTTTAGGGGACACCTTGGGGAAGGGTCCAATGGGCTCCAGCCCCCCTCTTGCTTCTACTAGGGTCATGTCGCATTCATCTGCTTTCCATGTTTACTATGTTTACTCATGAAGCATCTGCCCCTGATGACAGTCTTTCCAGGTGAAATGTACTTGAGGACCCTAGGTCTGGCCCAAGTGTCTCTCCAGGGTGCTCCCTACAGATATCTCCCCAGCCAGGGTCCAGTCCTCTGGCAGCCTTTCCTCCTACCCCTCCTTAGTGGGCAGCACCCAGAATGGGTAACATTTCTCCCCTTCACAGAATGGGAATCTACCTCCTTGTGACTCCCACCTGTTCCTGGTCAGCCCTCCCACCTCCCCATGACCCTACATAGGACACCAGGCTCTCCTGGCAATCCTTCAATGTTTTCTTCAATGACACAGCATCCAGTCTCTTTCTTATTTGTAGACCCCTTTCAAATCCCTCTGCCAGGAACACTCTTTGAATGATCCTTCCTCTTGGTCCATTGACGTATCTTCCATTTGGTAAACACATTTTCCATTTTCCATGCTTGGGGCACATAATGTGAACAAGACTGAGCACTTGAACTGCCCAACAGCAAGTTGAAGGAGGACTCTCCCTCATTTCAGCTCTCTGGCTCCTAGAGGCAAGTTCAAGGAGGGCCCAGTGGCTCCCTGTCTCTAAGGGGAGTCAACCTGGGACCCGGGAACAACCATACTCTGAGCACTTGTCTGATGAGAACAGTTCCCTACCTGTGACTGTCTAGCACAACCACTGATGAGCCTTCCCTGAGAGATGGTCCTGACTCCTCTACCTACTCTGCCTGCAGAAACTTCACCAGCTTCCTCTTTACCATGGCCTTTTTCAACTTCTTCATGCCTCTCTTCATCACATTCATATCCTATCGGCTCATGGAACAGAAACTCAGGAAGACTGGCCACCCCCAGGTAAGGACCAATTCCCAGAGCAAAAGAAATCTCTTTGTCTCTCTCAGGGAACATGAGTGATGTGAGAGACAGTAGTGAGGGGTTTTCTGTGTTTTCAGTGATCAGGAGAAAATCCAGCTTTCTCAGAGCTTTGCGGGGGTTAGAGCAGGCATGCATCCTCCCCATTGCTGGGCATCGTCAAAACCTGGGAGGAAGGGTCAGAACTGCTTGGACTCACCAGACCCCATAACCTTGAACCGGGTCACCCTGTTGGACACCATCCATGCTGTCACCTTTCGTTCTTTCCAAGGATTTGAGGGTTGGCACAAAGTTACATGTTTTTCAAAAGCTTCTTTTAAATTGCTCCCAAGATGTCTAATTTACCCACAACATAAAATCACACCCGCAAGCACATTTTTCCAAGAAAAATAATTCTTCAAAATAAGCTCTCCTGGCCATTTCTGAATCTCTGCATTAATATTCCCTTTCCACAATTTTCTTTTGTCACCTGGACAACCTCTAGAGATGAGCCTTAACAAGCACTGAAATTTCAGAAAAAAAATCTGATTCCTCTCAAAGGAAGGTTTTGTTATCACTATGTCACAGGGTGGAAAATTGAGGCTGTGAGAGTCTGTTAAGTAAGTAGCCACAAGCTCCGTAACTAGTAATAACAGAGTTGGATCAAACCCGGGTCTGGGACTCCATGCCCCAAGTGGTCATAGAGTGCACAAGAAACACTCAATCTTTGTTGAGACACTCAATCTGCCCTGATTTTTTTTTTCCCCTGTGAATTGGAAAAGGACTGTACAAATCGATTTTAGCCAGAGATCTAAGTTGCCCCCAGTCAGCAGGAGGAGGAGGAGGACTGAGGGGGGACCAGGATTCTGGCTCTGGGCTGTTGCTCCCCTGCCCTCACCTCCTCCAGGCTGTCCTTCACACTGCCCGCCCAAGCCCTGCCTGGGTGCTCAAAGTTGCCACGTTTATCCGAGGTTCAATGGGCCAAGAGACAGGGCTGCCACACCGATTTTCTTTTTTCTGGCTTGACTTGAAACCATCAGTTCAGGAAGCATCAGCAGAGGTCTCTGTGCATGGGCCCAGGGACTTCAGCCAAGAGCAGAGCGGTTTCCAAGTGACACTGTCTCCGCCTCGGCCCCGCCCCAGGAGGACTGTTTCTCTTTTCTTTTTTCCTTTCCTTTCCTTTCGTTCCTTTCCTTTCCTTTCGTTCCTTTCCTTTCCTTTCGTTTCCTTTCGTTTCCTTTCCTTCCCTTCCCCCCCCTTTTTTAATGGGGGGCAATTCAAGAGAAAAAATGTCTCCCAGCTAACATATTTTTATTCCATGAAAAAAAGTGTCCTCTTTCAACTGAAGTCACCTCCATTCTTAAAGGGAGACGCGGTCAAAAAGAAAATAGGCACTGATTTTGAGCTTCAGCTTTTTAACATCTGAGTGTGTGTGGGAAGCAGGCAACTTTCCTCCTGAAGTTCGATCGCAAGTCGTGCGCCTCCCTGTGGCCAGAGGTGGCAACACAGACCCTGCTCCCTGGTTGTGTCTCACACCTTGGAAAGCCGCTTTGAACCCAGGACAGGTTGGCACACCAGGTGGCTGCAGCTGCTGATGGCTGATGGGAGCTGGTTCTGGGACTGAGGTATGAGGGCAGCTCATATGGGGAGCCTCCTTCACACATCCACACTCCCAGAGCCCGGGGTTCCTCAGAAGCAGTGCAGACCAGAAAGGAAACTCATTATCTGTCCCCTAGTCCCCTGCCTCCAGGTAAGTCAAGCATGATCAAGCCATTTTACAGACAAGGCAAATGAGGTCAAGTAAGCTTAGATGACAGGCTTAGGGTCCCACAGCTTGCACGCCAGAGAGGTCCGTGTGGCCCTACAGCCTGATCACACGGCCCCGCCCTGCTGAGTGCCCGCCTGGTCCCTAGGCATGTGGGGCTGCAGTCGCCTGAAGCAAGTCAATGCCTCCCTCCCATGACACTCTCTCCCCAGGTGAACACCACTCTGCCCGCCAGGACACTGCTGTTCGGTTGGGGCCCCTATGCCCTCCTGTACCTATATGCCACCATCGCGGATGTGAGCTCCGTCTCCCCCAAGCTGCAAATGGTACAGACACCTCCCGCACCCCAAGTTAGAACTCTCTCCATGTCTGTGTCTCTGTCATGCCCGATCTCTCCCTCCTGCTTTATGGCCTTCCGCTAGTCTGTTTCTCTCTTCCTTTGAACACTCATAATGCATCGGGAATTTGCTTGTCTCCTGGGTCACACGGGGCTGCTGCTTGACATTGCTTAGGCCTCATGTGAGATGACGGGGGCAGCCAGACTCTGGGACCAAGGCTGAGACCGGTGCTCGGGAAGGAGGGCGTTTGCATGCACCACCCGCCCTCTGGTCAAGGAAGCCTTAGGAGTTGCAGAATCAAGCCATGGACACAGGACTGGTGGCTGCAGTGGAGTGGGGGTGGGGAGAAGGGCGGGGCAGGGCCAGGGTCGCCACGTGGGACCAGGGAGAGGAGCCGAGGCTGTGAAGCTTCTTCCCTGAACTTTTCTGTCACGCAGGTGCCGGCCCTTGTTGCCAAAACGGTGCCCACGATCAATGCTATCAACTATGCCCTGGGCGGCGAGATGGTCCACAGGGGGATTTGGCAGTGCCTCTCACCTCGGGGAAGCGGGCTGGACCGAGCCCGGTGAGGTTCTCCGTGGAGCCGCTCAGACCCAGGCCCACCCCTGACACCCCGGACTGAGCCTGGTGTGACGAGGCTGCCCTGGGATCCTGCCCGGCAGCCTCAGAAGCTAAGCTCCACACACTTGCCCGCTGACTGCCCCCACGGCTCTGTTGGGCCTGGCCCTAGGTCGGACACGAGGGATTCAGAGAGCAACCAGGCCGCGTGGGAGGAGCTGGGACTTCGGAGCCAGCCAGACCCGAGTTTCCGTCACAGCCCTTGAGACAGAGGCCGAGAGACCTTGGGAAAGTCACTCCCTCTGAACCGAGCTTCCTGACCTAGAACATAAGGCCTCCATGGGGCTGCTGTGAGGCTTAAGCAAGATAATGTATACGCACCATGCACACAGAAGCTCATTGAAACAGCTGTCGGGGCTCAGAGTGTTACATAGAAAGGGGTGAGAGTGCCAAGTCGCTTGTGGGAGGGCAACCCAGGCTGTCCGCGTTCAAATGCCGCTTATTAAATTGAGATCTGGTGCCAGTGACTGAGTCTGTCTGTGCATCTGCTTCCCAACTTGTAAGATGTGGTGACAGAAATGGTGACTTCACCATGCAGAAAGCACCGGAACGTTACCTGGCACATTCAGGGCTCGCTGAGAGTTAGCCACCAGCACCTGCCAGTCAGAGACAGCTAGCTGCAGGTTACTTAGTTGCCAACATTACAATTCAAGACAATCCATTTAAAAGTCCAGATGTCCAAAGATGAGGCCCCACCAACCTGGAGGAGGCTCCATGGTGACAGTTTGTAGAGCTCAGGGCAGCTCTGTCCCGGTGCCCAGGGTTCGTTCCCTTCCACCAACTGTAGCTTTATATTCCCTGCAGAGCCTGCAGGCATCTGGGCCTGTGACAGTGATGCCGGGGCCCCCTCCGTGGATGTACATCTGCACCTCTAGCAGAGTCAGCATTTCAGGGACAAGGTGTGGCAGGTGCGCAGACCTGGGTGGAACCCGTTGTCTTAGAGGGAAGTAGAGAAGGTTGGCAGGGAGACGGTGGGCTCTACAGAAGGTCTGATGATGGAGAGCCAGCTGCCCCAGGCGCCTCGGATGCAGGAAGGACGAAAGCTCCACCTCCGGATGCTGAGCAGGGAAGGGACAGGTTCCCGGGGTGGGGGTGGAGGGGTGGGGGATAGAGTGGTCATGAGAACAACATCTGGGGTCCCTGTGCACCAGGACGTGCCTCTCAGCTCTGCAGATGCAGGAGATCAGACCACATAAACATAACTCACAAGAAGTCTGCTCCAAACGGAGGCCAGTTCGGTCTGTTGTGAAACCAGGTGGAGTGGGGAGGGAAGCAGCCCGCCCACAGCACTGTTTCCTAGACCACGCCCTGTGCCCAGTGCTGTAGAGACAAGATGCCACTCAGCCTCATTCCAGCGACCAGTCGGGGTCCCTGTCATCGGCCCCGGAGTGGGGACTGACAGGGGAAATCCTGGGGCCTGAGCTGTGCTCACACACAGGCTGAGCGGGTGGCCGCAAAAGTGATCGTGTCCAGAGCCCAGAGATTCTGACCCTGTCCCCACAGCCCATGGATCCTTAAATTGTCTTTACTGGGGACCCCCTCTTCACTCCACAATTATAGACTCTAACCTTGTAAGGTGGGACAGGGGAGCACAGAAGAAAAGGGAGGTGACTCCCAGACTCAGAGAGAGAAGGAAGACAAAGAGGCTGAGGGTGCCCAGCAAGACTGGCCAGTGTCGCCAAACAGATCCTGTCCCACCTGTGCTCAAAGAGCAGGGGAGGAATGCAGGTTGGATGGGCACAGTCAAGGACACCTGTAGCTCAAACCCTGCATCCCGAGCCTGTGTAGAGGGGGGAACGTGGGCTCAGGGCCTCTCCACCCTGCACTGGGCTGGTGGGAGATGGCAGGGCTGAAGCAGCACCCCATGGGGAATGACCAAAGTCCCAAGTCCACCCACACCCCAGCCTCTCACTCACGGAATGGGTTTAGGGAGCTTTGTCACCTTTGAGCTTTTTTGCCCATGTCCCAGAGCACTTTCAGGGTCTCGAGTCCTGGTGGACCCTGTGTGCAGAGCCTGTCCTCTGCCCTCCTTGCCACCACCCTCCAGCATCCTGCCCTCAGGGACCAGAAGGACAAGGGAGGTGAGTCCTGCCTCACACCCATTTCCCTGCAAGCCTGTGGCACTGTCACTGGGAGAGGAATCAGAGCCAGGCCCAGAAGGTGGTCAGCGCCTTAAAAATGTTAGAGCACAGCCCCTAACGCCCTGGAACCTCCCGAGGCTCCTTTCACTCTGCCTGGCCCCCACCCAGGCCCATTCACAGCCCCCAGACTGTCTGCTGATTTTCTAGGGTGACCATGTGTCACTTTTACTATCAGGAAAACATAGGAAGAAAGCAGTTACTTTTGTCTCCTTGAAGTGTTTGTTTCCTGGCCCCTTCCTGTCGTTGATTTTGGTGAGAGTCCTTCCCCACCCCCTTCGCTCTCCTGCCCCCTCAGGCTCCCGTTGAGCAGTGTCTGCCCCAGGTCTCTTTCCTCTGTCACTTATGTGGCCCCTGTTGCCACTAGTAGGGACAGTGCCCTGCTCCCCCCACACAGACACCATGGGCTTTGCGGGACATGCCAGCCTGGTCCCCCAACCCACACCATCCACCACTGGTGCCATCATGCTGTCCCCAAGTTCCTGCATGCCAGGGGAACCGGACCCCATGGTGGCAGGGAACCAAGGGCAAGGAGACATTGTGTCTGAGTCACTGTGCTGATGGAGTGATTTGGGCCTGAGATCCTTTCCAGTCACCTCAGCCCTCATATCTCTTCCTGGCCTTTGTGAGTAAAACCTGTGCTAATGTGGCTAAGATGTCAAAAGCAGAGATTAGGGCCCCGCTGTGTCCAAGTGGAATCAGACACAGTAATAAGCATTCCCAACATCACCCAGAAGTTTTTCTCAGAATCTCTGCAAGTCTCTATGTCAAAACTAAACTCTTTTCCCTCATTCTAGACAAATCAAACATGTCCTCTGAGTGTCACTGTACACGTGGTTTAATCATGTGTTTCAACAGAATTGAAACGGGGAGCATTTCAGCCCCATTCCGTATTTTCCAAGTTTCTGTGGCTTGACTTGGTAACCCACGTGCCACCATTATTTTTAAAATGTAACCTACAGGGGAAGAGAGCCACATGCATGCCCTCGTGTGTGGTGACAAGGCTCCAGCCCTGCCATCCCCTCCCTGGGTGGCCCTGGGTCAATCACGAGCCCTCTCGGGCCTATCCGTTCCAATCTTCTCAATTTGAGCAGGCTCTGACAAGGGCAGAAGATTTTCAGACACTATCCAAAGTCTCTTTTTCAAACAAGATCGTGTTATGGATCCTATGTTTTTGGTCCTCCCTAAAATTCATATGTTGAAGCCCCCCCTTGCCCCCAACGTGACTATATCTGGAGATAGTCTTCACAGACATGATTAACTGAGGTCATAAGGGTGGGGCCCTGATCTAACAGGACTAGTGTCTTTGTAAGAAGAGATACCAGAGATTTTTCTCTCTCCTCTCTCCCCTGAGCATATGCATCAAGGAGAGGCTGTGTGAGGACACAGTGAGAAGATGGATGTCCGCATGGCTAGGGGGGAGCTCTCACCAGACACCAGCCCTGATGACACTTTGACCTTGGACCTCTACCTCCAGAACTATGAGACAATAAATTGCTGTTGCTTAAGCCTCTCGGCCAGTGGTATTTTGTTACAGCAGCCATAGCAGACTAATACAATGTTGCACCAAAGCTCATTGTTGGAAACAGATGACAGCAGAGGGGATGGAGTGCCTGGCTGGTGCCACTGCTCCCCAACACCCAGAGTACTCACCCAGTCTCACTTCTGCAGAACCTGGAATTGTATGAAACTCAATTTATAAGGCACAAAATTTGTTTTCTAAGATTATCTACCATTCTCAGATCCATTTATTTCAGAGTTGACTTTTGCAAAGGAATATAAGTACAGTAGAATAATATCCCCCAACCCACCCCATCTGGGAAAGATGGCTCTGCCTCCTGACAAATGGACTTACATTAAAGTCACAAACTAAATAGCCAGTTATCTCTGAGGTATAGGAATGTACAATCTCTGGTCTCCTCCCTCAAAGTCCCCACTGGGACCATATTTTTTTCTGGGGAGGAGAGGGACTGTGTGCCCGATTTGATTAGCAAAAAAGGAAATATGACTATAGCCTAAACTACGGTCTATATTTTTGCTCAAAAGTAAGGGGATTTTTGCAAATTTTCTACAAAGAAATAAATTCAATAGCAAGGTAACAGGCCTAATTTATGTGTATCTTTCTCCTTGCCATGGAATCGATAGGATTTCTGTTGTTTTCCCTGTTAGAGACACTCCTGGTTCAATTTGCTCAAATACAAGCTTACTCTCCCTCCCACCAAACTGCCTCCAGTATTATTTTCCCTATCTCTGTAAATATCATTACTATCTGTCCTGTCATACAAGTTAAATGAAAGGAAAAGGAGGGCGGGGAAAAAAGCAAAGATCTGATATGCATAAATCCTGGGCAGGTTAGGACAGCGCAGTGCTTAGCTTCTACCACAAGGTGGCAGTGCTAACTCAATGATAAATTGATCCTGCGCGGCAGCCCTGGAGGTGCCTTTCTGAAGAGCCTGGGAGTTTCCTGGTGAGGCCACGTGGGTGAATTCTTGATTCCTGCAGGATCTCAGGCAAGCTTCCTTTTCTGCTCTTGGTACAGAAGCCTAATGTGTAGCTGTTTTCTACCTCAAATGATGATATGATTCCACATCTCTCCTTGAAGGAAAAGAAATTTCATGCCCGTTGGCCAGAGCGCGCGCGCCCAGATGGCCCTAGCAGAATTCCCCTTTTCTTTGCTTACAGAGCAGTGACTGGGGAGTCTAGCAAATGTAGACCTCCAAAGTCTTCCTGCACATAGGATTTGGTTAAGAGGTCTGGCTCGAGGTTTTGCCTATGTCTTATCATAATTTCTCACAATAACTCACAATTTCTATGCCCAGAGAAGCAGCTCAAGCCTCAGCAAATGTGCTGTAAATGGCAATTGGTGATGGTAATGTTTCTAAGGTAACGAGTGCTGGAAAAGCCTTCGTGAAGGCCAAAACCACAATCCCTAAATGTTCTCTCTCCTCTGGGTTGAGGTAATTTGCTGCTTCCCCCTTAAGCTGTTCCCTGGCCCCAACACTGTCCACCTGTTCTTTCCTCCATCCACCCAGCTGCTCCTACAATGGCCTCCATTGTCTCCCTGCAAGGGCTTCTCAGCCCAGCTGCCCTTCCCTCTGCAGCTGTTGAAACGCATGCAAGTCCTTTGCTCTTCTAGGTGCGAGGCAGCAAGGCAGCTTGAAAAGCAGTAAAGTTTGAGTATTGGAGAGACCTAGGCATGAATCCAGGATTTGCCTTTTATTCAGTGTGTGACAAAGTTGGAGCAAGGTTCTTATCGCTAAATTGTTCCACTTCCACCAAAATGGACTCACCAGGGTGGCATAATTTAAAGCACATGGCACGCAGTGGATGGTCAACAAATATTAGATTCCCTCTGTCAGGGACCTTTCAGCTATTCCCTGCTATCCCCTGATTTTTCTTATTAGTCACTCAACAAAGGGGTACACTCAGGAAAATTATGATGACTGTGTGACGATTATATGCAACATGAATCAAACCTACTACCTCATTTAATTTCCCACACATCCTCAGAAACATAGGTCTCATACTTGTCTGCACATTTGAATCATCTGGGGCTTGGTGATTCATCAAAGTGTGGTCCCTGGAACAGAGACATCAGTTTTACCCAAGTGCTTGTTAGAAATGTAGACTCTCAGGCCCCACCCCAGACCTCCTGAATCCAAATATGCTTTTCAACAACCCCCCCACCAAGTGTAATTGGTGTGCACTTAGAGCTTGGGAAGCATGGTGGAGCTTTACAGACTGCGGATGTCTGGGTCTCTCCCACAGAGACAATGATGTAATCGGTCTGAAGAACTGGCTGGTCTTGAGACTTTTAAAAGCTCCCAGGTGATCCTAATGCGCAACCAGGATTAAGAACCACTGATGGGGGGAGAGTGTTATGTATATCCCATTTTACAAAGAGTGATGTAGCTGAGATTTACTCTGAGTCATCTCTGAGGCCATTCTTTCCTGTTTTATGTGCACATATAACATACTACACACATAGGCATATTAGTATATATACACACGTAATATATATACAAATATGCATATAATATATACACACATGTACATGACATATGCATATTACCACACTTGTGTATATGTAATATATACACATGCATATTGATATATGTGCACATATGTATATTAATATATACACACATTTTTTTTCCTTCACCTCCATCTTGTTCTATAGCTTGCTCTCATCTTTCTGTTACTAATTCCCCAAATGCCAAAGATCATAGACCTCAGCAGGAGATCCTCAGCCCAAGGCTTTTTGTTTTATTACCATGG
The DNA here is from genome assembly GCF_007474595.2 of Lynx canadensis. Classification (NCBI taxonomy): domain Eukaryota; kingdom Metazoa; phylum Chordata; class Mammalia; order Carnivora; family Felidae; genus Lynx; species Lynx canadensis. The sequence continues at coordinate 44,715,645 of NC_044313.2, read as the reverse complement.
TATCGTTTATAAGATAATAGGGTCAGGTCTTATAAGTAATTGAGAAACTAAGGCATAAAAAGGTTAAACAAACTGCTTAAGTTCATACAGTGCATGAGGAAGCTTCCTGGATCAGAGACTTTCAGATTTCAGTGCTGGCAGTGCATGTCAAGGTGGTAGAGAGCCTGGTTTCTGAAACCATAAGGTGCAAACCACCACCTGGGATCTTGTTAAGTGAAGACTGGTTGAGGAGGTCTGGGGTGGGGCCAAGATTCTGCATTTCTAACAAGCTCTCAAGTGAAGCTCTTGCTACTGAAGCTGTGCTGTGTTTGGCCAGAGCAGAGCACGATAACGTGATCCCAACTGCCTGGCCTTCCCTTCCCAGCAGCTGACTGGGGTGGATGATTGAGACCCATGTTGAAAGGCATGCCAGTGACTGTGGAGATCCACTGACCTCCATGCCAGACCTCAGCCCACCACTGGGTGGCGCTCTGGCAATACCTCCCTAAGGGTTTCAGGTTGCTGAGCAGCTCTTGGGTGTTGATTGAACAAATGTTTATTGAGCCTAATTATAAGCCAGGACACAGTTTAAACAAGACAGGGTCCTCATGAGCAGCTTACATTCTAGCAACAATAAACAACTAAGTGTGTAAGATAGATCATTACAAATTGTGATAGGCACTCTGTAGGAAATAAACAAGGGATAAGATAGGAAGGTACTGGGAGAGTGATCAGGAAAGACACCTCTGAGGAGGGATATTTGAACAAAGACTTAAAGGATGAGAATAAGGCACTCAGGTGGAGGGGGTAGAGGGGGGGAGCATTCCAGGCAAAGGGAACAGCAAGTGGGATAGGGCTTGGCTGTTCAAGAAACAGAAAGATTTGTGAGGCTAAAGCAGATGGAATCAAGGAGAAGCAATAGGAATGCAGGGACCATGCATAGGAATGCAGGGAGGGGCCCAAGGTAGGATGGGTGGAAGGTGGTTGATAGAAAGGATGGCTTAGGGTTTTGTTTAAGAACAATTTAAAGTCTTTGAAAGGTTTTAATCCTTGAAAGTAGGGAAGTGATGGTGGTAATGTTAAGAAGTGAACAGATACGATGTATGGTTTTGGAAGCAAATATAACAGTTGGCTAGTGGCTTGAATAAGTCTATTAGTTTGAATTCTTTTGATTTTAGGTAACAATCAAACCCAATCTTAATTTTCTTCAGAAAATAGGACCAATTTACAGACTTATAAAAATGAAAACTATGATGCAGGTGGGCTTAAGGTAAGCTTTGATCAGGCCTCTAGCCTTATTTTTTCGGATTCTCAGTCCTGTTTCATCTGTCCCCCACCCTTTGTGTATCCATTTATCCTTATGCTGACTCCATACATGTTTGCAAGAGCAAGTCACATACATGGTTGTAAGATGGTTTTATTTGCATGGAGCAGGGGCAGGCATCATTTCCAACAACTGTAAAACAAAAATCTTGATCTTGGGATTGACTGATTGGGAGATCAGAGCGTCAGCTTAATACCCCCACTGTACCTCCACTGCCAGTGGACTGATTAGCTTAGATGGGAGTTACTGGAAACAATCAGCATGGATAAGGGATGAAATTATCTTAGTTGTCTTGGACCAATGAAGGTATGGGTGTGATCAATCCTACCCAAATGGCGTAGGTGCTACATAGTAAGGAAGAACCACATGGATTTTGAGGAGCAATTTATAACTTCTGTTATTGTAAACCATATTGGGTTTGAAGGCATGGAAGAACATGCGGATGACACCCAAGTTTTTGGAGGTGTCATGCTAAGATGGGGAAAACCAACAGACTTGGAGGGGGAAAAAAAACCAGATGCCTCTTAGATACTCAAGTATCTGAGTCTGGTGAACATTTGTAAACATGAGCAGGAACTAAAGGGAGTTGTCCTGGGTGGAGTCACTCACATCACATGACATCCCCTAGGTGTGGGACAGAGTGACAAACTTCAAGTCAGTGTTATAGTCTCTCCCTAACTCCTAGCCCAAAGATTAGCATGAAGAGATGGGTGGCCTACAATTCTGATGAGAGGTTTAGGGCTAGTGATTCTCCAAACCAAATAAAGCCATGGAACACCAGTATTCTGCTACTAAGGGGATAGATGGAGGACCTCAGTGAACAGGTGAACGAAAAAATTTAGAATGAAAAATCTTTTTCACATCTTTTATTTCTGTAATACTTCAAACAGCCAGAGGAGGGAGATAGGAAGGGGATTGGAGCCCAATTTTTAGATGAAAACAATGACATTCACACAGGTTAACTGATGACACCAGATCTTATGTTTGAATCCCACCCTCTTGATTCTAAATTTAGCCTCTAAACTCTATAGATCCAAGTATCTATGATCAGATAAATTATTCTTGGAGATAAGAGATGTACATGACTTCAGACAGCACATGCTTAGGTGTCTTTTTCAATGAGTTCTCTGTAAGGTGACTTAACAGGGTCACAGCAGATAAGATGGAAAGAACCCTGGGCTCCCAGTCAGACCAACATTCACCTTGGAGCTCTGCTGCTCCCTCTTGTCTGACCTTGGGTGAGTCATTGAATTTTACTGGTCTGCATTTTTATCTGTCTAATAACTGGTTTGAGTTAGGTTAGTTGTTTTCAAACTTTAAAAATAGTGTCTTTTTTATTCTTTTTAAAGAAAAGCCATACTAGGAAGTGTAAGTAAATTAGAGAGATCCTAGCATAACTCGTCCCCTAACCGCTTCCCCCAGGACCATCATCCTGAAAGTTCTAGCGACCGCTCTGTTTTGGTTTTCAGGAATCTGTGGGTTGCCTCCCTTTCTAGGTAAGTCCTGGGTTTTCCTACCTTCCCCAGCTTTAAAGCCTCCAGTCCTCCAAGAAAGCTGCGTCACAGTCTGTCTCCACAACTGGCCAGCACTATAAGCAGCAGATGTTTTCTGTTCATAGCTCTGTTAGTGCTTGAGCTCCATGGAAGAAGCGCCCTGGTTGTTCTGCCTGCCTGTGTTTCAAAAGAGGCTTTTGTGGAAGCTCCGGCATGAGGGAGCTGAAGAAAGCATTGTTCATCAGTTGTTGATAGCAGGTGGATTTGCCAAACCCTTGCTCAAGTTAAACAGGAAATGATTAAAGTTTCCTGGAGTTGGGACAGGCAAGAATCATAAACACTCATAATCATGAGCAGCACTGCCTGATACTATACGATACTATACTATACTATGGGCTTTACGTGTGTCATCCCATCTAATCCCCTGAACCATACTAGGATCACAATGTTATGATCTTGAGTATTATTATCCTCATTGCATATATGAAAACTAAGGCTCTAAATGATTATGAAAACTGCTTCAGGGCACTATTAAAATGTGACACAATTTGGATAGAAATTCCCAGAACTGTCTAAATACAAACGCAAAATGGTTTTTCCAGGATACTCTAGGATTAATAAATAAAGCCATAGCATCGCAAGTCAACATAAAGTTTTTCTCAGTGGCTACCTTCTTTGGGGGTTCAATCACTCGTCCTTCAACAATAGCCTGCTATTTATCAAGCATCCAGATTTACTCTGGAAGGGAAAGCTAAGGAGGTGAATAAGACACAGTCCTTTCCCTCTAGATGCTCACAGCCTAGCAGGGAAACAAAGTAGTTCATACACACCACTTGTTACAAGTGCTACAATAGAGGTTAATTCAAAATGCCATGGTGTGTCAGCAGGAATGATGGAATTAAGGGCCACTGAAAATCTTCTCCTCCACAAAAGCAATGAGAACACTGGCAAAAAATTAGAAAATCAGTGTTTTCATAACCCTGGATTAACTAAAATCGTCCAACAATCCACAAAGTGTTTATTAAGGAAACTTCCCTGAATCTCATTTTCAATGGGAAATTATAAGGCATGCAAAGAAACAAGAAAGTATGTCCCATACCTAGGCAAGCAAGTGATCAATAGAAACTGAGAAAGTTCGCATGTTGGACTTACTAGACAGACTTTATTTTTTTTTTAATTTTTTTTAGTTTTCTTTTTTTGAGAGAGAGAGAAACAGAGCACGAGCAGGGGAGCAGGGGAGCAGAGGAGCAGGGGAGCAGGGGAGGGGCAAAGAGCCCCTGTAAACAATAGAAAGACTCATTCGGTTAAATGACTGACTCTTGGTTTGGTCTCAGGTCATGATCTCAGGGTTTGTGAGACTGAGCCCTGCATCAAGCTCTGCTCTGACAGCACAGAGCCTGCTTGGGATTCTCTCTTTCCCCCTTTCTGCCCCTCTGCCACTCTCTCTGTCTTTCAAAGTAAGTAAATAAACTTAAAAACAAACAAACAAACAAAAAACAATGTTGGAGGACTCACATTACCTGACTTCAAAACTTACTCTAGGGTGCCTAGGTGACTCAGGTCATGATCTCATGGCTCATGAATTTGAGCCCCTCATCAGGCTTGCTTCTGTCAGCACTAAGTCCCCATTTGGATCCCCTGTCCCCCTTCCCCCCTCTGCCCCTCTCCCACTCAACCTCTCTCTCTCTTTCTCTCTCTCTCTCAAAAATAAATAAAACATTGAAAAAAAACCTTACTCTAAAGTGACAGCAATCAAAACAGTGTGCTACTATCATAAGGGCAGACATATAGATCAATAAATACGATCAAGTCCAGAAAGAGATTTTTACATTTATGTATGATCAACTAGCTTTTATTTATTTATATTTTTACATCTGGGAAGTGTCGAACTTAGGTCATGTGATTGAAGTATGCTGTCCTGTTTAGTGATAGGTCGACCTCAGCTTAGAAAACCTCTAGGTTGAAAAACCTGAGCAGATTAAGGTGTTCATTTGGTCATGCGGCCACCACAGGTAGTCCTGGGCACCGAGTCTGAAGCCAAGTGAGCATGGTCATGGGCCCTTGGGCAAAGGTTGGTGCACCTAATGACTTCTGCAAAGGTCATGAATTCCGCTGTCAGTGTCAAGTGGCCATTTGAATCTACATTTTTGATCAACTAATTTTCAATAATGATGTCAGGGTAATTCAAAAAGGAAAGAATAGTCAATAAATGGTTCTGGGACAACAGGATGTGCAAAAGAATGAAGATGGACTTCTACCATACTCCATCTACAAAAATCAACTCAAAAGAGGCCATTGAGCTAATGTAATAGCTAAAACTATTAAAATCCTAGAAGAAAACATAGACATAAATCTTTGTGACCTTGGATTAAGTACTGTTTTTTTAGATAGGATACCAAAAACATAAGCAAAAATGACAAAAAATTGACAAATTGGACTTCATAATTAAGAACTTTTGTGCTTCAAAGTATACTCTCAAGAAAGTAAAGTCGTCTTGCAGACTAGGATAAACATCTGCAAACCATATATCTTATAAGAGATTGGTATCCAGAATATATAAAGAACTCTCAGAATTCAACAATAGAAGGACAGAAAAACCCAATTTTTTAAAACAGCAAAGAATTTTTATAGACATTTCTCCAAAGAAGATATACAAGTGGCAAATTATTCCATGAAAAAAATGCTCAACCTCTTTAGTTATTAGATAAGTTAAAACCAAAACCATAATGAAATATCATTCCACACCTACTAGGATGACTATAATAAAAAAGACTGACTATAGCAAGTGTTGACAGAGATGTGCAGAAATTGGAACTTTCATACATTCCTGGTGAGAATGCTAAATGGTGCAGCATGTTGACAAGTAGTTTAGAAGTTCCTTAAAATATTAAACATATAGTTATCATGTGACCCAGCAATTCTACTCCTAAGTGTATACCCAAGAGAATTTAAACATATTTCTACATAAAATCTTGTACGTTAATGTTCACAGCAACATTATTCATAATAGCCAAAATGTGAAAACAACCCAAATGTCAATCAATTGATGAATGAATAATGTAGTGTATTCATACAATGAAATATGCTTCAGCCATAAAAAGGAATGAAGTACTGATATATGCTACAACATGGATGAATCTTGAGAACATTATGCTAAGTAGAAAAAGCCAGACACAAAAGACCATGTTATGTATTACTTCACATATAGGAAATGTCCCGAATAGGCGAACACAGAGACACAGAAAGTAGATTAGTGGTTGCCTGACCTGGGGGGAAGCATGGAATGGTGGGTGACTGCTAATGGATACAGGGCTCTTCTGGGGATATTGTAACTGCTCTGGAATTAGATAGTGTTATTGATTGCACAGCTGTGTGAATATGCTAAAACCCACTGACTCCTACACTTTAAAAGGGTGAATTTTATGGTGTGTGAATTATATCTCAATATATATCTTACCATACATCCTAGTTTTATGGTATGTGAATTCAAAGTGGTTGGGAGCTTAAAGGAGAGTTACAAGTTAAAGGGGGGATCCAGGAAGGCTTCCCTGGGGAAGGGACACAAGTTGTCCTTTTCCTAGCTCTCCAGTCCCTGAACATAACTGGTTCACAATCATGTCCCAAAGCAATGCCTCTCCAGAGCAGGGACGTGCCACTTTATACTCTTATACTCCTTCCTAGTGTCTTCCTTTCCTCTACAAAGGCTTCACATCATGTTCACACAATCCAAGCCCCATTCGTCCATCCATTTTTCAGTGCAAGTTTGTTCTACAAGTGAACACATTTTTTTCACAGTCATTTTTATTTTTTGACCTTTCAGTGTCTTGTTTTTTAGTTGAAGTATAGTTGACATACAATATTATGTTGGTTTCAGGTGTACAACACAGTGATATGACATTTACATACGTTATGAATGATCACCATTATAAGTCTAGTTGCCAAAATTATTGCAATACTTTCTAGCCAAATTTATAGGAAAGGCATAGCCTAGCAAAACAGAAAACCTTTAGACAAACTGCACCCCTTCAGTCAAACACCATGGAAAAATTTATGGGCCCCTTCCCCACCCACACCAGGAAAAACTGAGAAGTGAGGCTATACTTTCACTCTTGTGAGGCTGTAACAATGTACTTTATTACCCCCCGCCAAGATTGTGTCAGGGAAGATTTGGTAGGGAACGAGGACTTTCTTCCTCAAATAAATCAACCCCAGAGTATCAGTGGAGAACATGTTAGGAGACTAAACGCCAGTCTCTACACAGCAGCAATGTAGAGCCTTCTCCTCACTTTGGACATCAACAGAGGCCAGAAAGAAAACCTGTACTCCAACCTATAAATAATGAGGAGGTGTCACCATCCTCTGCTAAAGAAAGCCAGATAAAACAGATTTAAGTAAGATCCAGAGACTCCTAACATAATATAAAAACGTCCAAGTTTCAGTTGAAAATTGCTCATCATACAAAGAACTGGGAAGATCTCAAATTGAATTTAAAAAGATGATCAATAGATGCTGATACCAAGATGAGAAGGAAGTTGGGACTATTAGACAAAGATTTTAAAGCACCAATGATAAAAATGTTTCAAGAAGCAATGATGAACATGCTTGAAACAATAAAAAATTAGGAAACTTCATCAAAGAAACAGAAGATATAAAGAAAAACCAAATGGAAATTTTAGAACTGAAAAATACAATAACTAAAATGAAAAGTTCAGTGGATCGGCTCAACAGCAGAGTGGAGGGAACAGAGGAAAAATTAATCAAAGGAGTTCAGGAGTGGCTACATTAATGTCAGATAATATAGATTTCAGAGCAAAGAAAATTACCAGAGTTAAAAGAATTTTATTTCATAAGAAAAGTATAAATTCCCCAAGAAGACACAGCATTCCTACACTTGTGCACCGAACAACAGAGCTATAAAATATGGCAAACAAAAACTGATTAAACTGACAAGAAAGCTAAAAAAAATACACAATTACAGCTGGAAACGTCAATGCCTCCCTGTCAATAATTGAGAAAACAATGAAACAGAGTATTAGCCAGTATATAGAAGAACTCAACACCACCGTCAAACAACGTATCTGGTCAACACGTATAGAATATCCCATCCACCAATGGCAGAATACATATTCTTTTCAAGTGTCCACAGAACATATACCAAAGTAGACCATATCTTGGGCCATAAAGGAAGCCTTAACAAATTTAAAGTAATTAAAATCATATACAGTATGTCCTCTGACTACAATGGAATCAAATTAAAAATCAGTAACAGAAAGATAACAGGAAAATCTCCAAACACTTTGAAACTAAACAGAACACTTCTAAATGATCCATGAACCAAAAAGGAAGTCTTTTTTAATTTTTTAATTTTTAATTAATTAATTAATTATTTTTTAAATATGAAATTTATTGTCAAATTGGTTTCCATACAACACCCAGTCTTACGGGAAATTTTAAAAAGGCATGTAACCCAATACAACATATGAAAATGTGTGAGACACAGCTAAAGCAGTGCTGAGAGTGGAATTGAGAATATTAAATGCATTTATTAGAAAAGAAGAAGTATGGAGATTCCTCAAAAAATTAAAAATAGAACTAGCATATCATCCAGAAATTCTACTTCTGAGTATTTATTTAAAGGACACTAAAACACTAACTCAAAAACATATCTGCACCCCTATGTTCATTGTAGCATTATTTACAATAGCCAAAGCATGGAAACAATCTAAGTGTCCATCATGGATGCATGAAGAAAATGTGGTATATGTACAATGGAATATTACCTAACCACAAAAAGAAGGAAATCTCGCCATTTGCAACTCCATGGAGAAATCTTGAGGGTATTATGCTAAGCAAAACAAGTCAGACATAAAGAGAAGTACCAATCTCAATCTCATTTATATGTGGAATCTTAACTTTTTTTTTTTTTTTTTTTTTTTTTTTTTTAGAGAGAGAGAGAGCGTGTGAGAGAGAGAGCATACCATTGGAGGAGGGGAGCAGAGGGAGAGATAGAGAATCTTAAAGAGGCTCCAAGCTCAGTGTAGAGTCCCATGCAGGGCTCTATCCCACAACCCTGGGATCATGACCTGAGCCAAAATCAAAAGACAAATGCTCAACTAACTGAGCCACTCAGATGCCTCCCCTTATATGTGGAATCTTAAAAAACAAATTCTAAAAGAAAACAAACCAAGCTTGCAGATACTGAAAACAGACTGGGGTGTACCAGAGGCAGGGGAGAGGGGTGGGCAAAATGAGTGAAGGTGGTCAAAAGGTACAAACTTCCAGTTATAAAATGAGTAAGTTACAGGAAATTAATGTACAGCATGGTGACTATAGTTAAAAGTATTGTATTGTATATTTGAAAGTTGCTAAGAGAATAGATTTTAAAAGTTCTAGGCAGAAGAAAAAGGTCTGTAATTGTGTGTGGTGATGGATGTTAACTAGATTTATTGTGGTGATCATTTCATTGTATATACATATATCAAGTCATTATGTTGTATATCCGAAATGAGTGTAATATTACATGTCAATTATATCTCAATTTAAAGAGAGAGGAAAGGTGTTAGCTCACTTATCTAAGCTCTCACTTCAAGAATCTACAAATAGAAGAGCAAAATAATCCCCAAATAAGCAGAAGGAAGGAAATAATAAAGATAAGAACCAAATCAATGAACTGAAACAGAAAAATAATATAAAAAATCAATAGAACAGTTTTAAAAATTTCTAATGTTTAATTTTGAGAGAGAGACAGACAGAGCATGAGTGTGGGAGGGGCAGAGAGAGAGGGAGACACAGAATCTGAAGCAGGCTCCAGACTGAGCAGTCAGCACAGAGCCCAACACAGGGCTCAAACTCATGAACAGTGAGATCATGACCTGAGCCGAAGTCAGTCGCTTAACTGACTGTGCCACCCAGGTGCCCCTAAAACAGATTTTTTATATCAATAAAATTAACAAAACTCTAATAAGAGTGACAAGAATAAAAAAAATAAGGCACCAATTATCAATATCAGGGATGAAATAAGGATATCACTACAGACTGCAGATAGCAGCAGTAATATGTGAACACTACACACAACTCTATATAAACATAAATTTCACAACATAGATGGAATGGACCAATTCCTTAAAAAGCACGCCAACTACCACAACTCATCAAATATGAGACAGATAATAGCCCTACAACTATTAAGGGAATTGAATTTAGAATTTAAAATCTCCCAGAAACAACATCTTCAGACCCAGAGAATTCTACCAAATGTTTAAAGAAGAATTAACACCAATTCTATGCAATCTATTTTAGACAATAGAAGAGAAGGGAAGACTTCGCTGTTCATTTTATGAAACTATCATTACCGTGATACCAAAACCAGACAAAGAAAAAACAAGAAAACTGTAGACCAATGTATCTCATTAATACAGATGTGAAAGCCCTTAGAATATCAGCAAATAGAAATCAACTATACATGAAAACAATTTTACATCATGATCCAAGAGGGATCCAGAGATACAAGGCTTGTTCAATATGGGGAAATCTGTCATTGTAATCCACCAGATTAGACTATTAAAGGATAAATATCATGCAATCTTATTAGCAGATGTAGACAAAAAACATTTGATAAAATTCAGCCCCCATTCATAATAAAAACTCTCAGAAAAATAAGAATAAAGGAGATCTTCCTTAAGTTGATAAAGAGCATCTAAAAAACTTACAGCTAATGTACTTAAAGGCAAAAACACAAATGCTTTCTCCTCAAGATCATGAGCAAAGCAAGGATGTCTGCTTTCATAACCCTTATTCAATATAATGCTAGAAGTTCTAGCCAGAAAAAAAAAGAAGTTCTAGCCAGTATAATAAGGGCAAGAGAAGGAAATAAACAGCATACAGGTTGGAAAGGAAGAAGTAAAACGGCCTCTATTTGCAGATGATAAATTTTCTACATAGAAAATTCCAGCAAATGTACGAATATACTCTTAGAACTAACAAGTAAGTTCAAGCAAGACTAGAGGATAAAAGGAAAACATACAAAAATAAATTTTATTTCTATACATCAACAACTAGCATGTGAAATTAAAATACAATACCATTTACAATTGCTCAAAGACAACGAAATACCTAGGTGTAAATCTAACAAAACATATATAGGACTTACATGCTGAAAATTGTGCAATGATGATGAAAGAAATGGAAAAAAAAAAAAAGATCTAAAAGGAGAAACACATCTTGTTCATGAATTGGAAGACTCAACACAGTAAAGATGTTCATTCTCCCCAAACTGATACATAGGTATAATGCAATTCTTATTAAAATCCTAGCAAAATTGCTTCTAGATATAGATTTTTAAAAATTTTATGTGGAAAGGCCTTAACATTTTTGAAAGGAAAGAATAAACTGGAAGAAATCCATTTACCCAATTTCAAGGCTTATTATAGAGCTACGGAAATCAAGTCTGTGTAGTATTGGCCGAAGTATAGTCACATAGATCAGTGGAACGGAACAGAGAACCCAAGAAAATACCCGCGCTGATATGCCCAACTGACTTTTATTTTAAATGTTTATTTATTTTTGAGAGAGAGTGAGGAAGAAAGCAGAGGAGAGGCAGACCGAGAGGGGGACGGAGGATCTGAAGCAGGCTAGGCGCTGACAGCAGAAAGCTTGAACTCAAGAACCGTGAGAGCATGACCTGAGCCAAAGTCGCATGCTAACCCACTGAGCCACCCAGGCGCCCCTGCCCAGCTGATTTTTGATGAGGATGCAGAAGCATAAATTAATGGTGCAATCAGACGCCCTAGGCACAAACAAACAATAAATAAAAATAACGCTTAACCTAAGTGTCACTTTCATACAAAAATTAGCCTAAAATGGATCATGGACATGAAGATAAAATGTAAAACTGTAAATATCTTAGGGAAAAAAAAAACTTAGGAAAAAGTCTATAGGATGTAGAGCCAGGCAAAATGTTCTTAGACTCGACATAAAAAGGGCAATTTATAAAAGGAAAATCTTATAAGTTTGACTACATCAAAATAAAAGCAATTGCTCTGCAAAAGCCCCTGTTAAAAGGGATTTTGACAAGAACATATTTAACAGTTTCTACGAAGAGAAAGGGAGCTTCACTTTCAAGTCAATAGAGATTGTCATTTGGGACCCTTTCAAAACAACCAATTATGACTATCTCTATGATATTGCCATCCGACCCCCATCCCTCACTTCTGTATTCGTGGTAATTAGGAGGTACTCACCTCATGCCTTGCTGAAGTCCAGACAAAGCAGTCCTTTAATCTGTCTATCTAGTGATCCCATCACAAATGGTTCAATGGAGTCTGGCACATCTTGTGGATGGTGTGATTTTCTACACAGTACACTCATTATAGGTGGATAGGACAAATGATCTAATTAACAAAGACAGTTACTTTCAACGCATTCTGTCCCAGACCCAGCTATATCTCTGTTAGGAGGAAAACACATCACATTTTCTATTTGAGAATCTTGGGATCTAAGTCTTCAATTTGGGCGTTGGAGGGAATAAGGAGAGGAATCGTGGCACCTGCTTTATCCAAATCTTTCTACAAGGTGAAGATTTATTAAACACATATTGTTTTGAGCTCTTCATATTAAAGTTTTGAGTGAAAAGCACAGATGTGATGTGAAGGGTACAATACCTTCTTACCTTGGAACTCATTTATGCCATTTATACTATAAAGGAATCAAATGTTAATAATCACAGATACTTTGCTATAGAAAATACCTCTCCTGCCTTCCTTGTACACTGCCCTGAAAATGTTTCCAATACTTCCAAAGACAACTGTCTAGGGATCAGTCACAGAACATTTTCCTTCAACCTGGATATTAACCGAGCAAGCAGCAGCTTTGGAATTATACACCTGTGATCAGGCCAAATGTGGCAGAAGCATTTACCCTTGTCTCCTCAGAGGCAAAGAAACTCTGTTTTGCACATCAGCCTTTTTTTTTTCCTTTGCTCTCTGTTCAGAGATCCAGCCCCACCCCATGAAAAGGCTGTCTATTTGATCAGAGAGACACAAAGTTGGCTTGTGCAAACCAAGTGTAAAAGACAGAAGAGCAATTTATTCTGGTTAATAAGCTGAGAGAAAACATGCAGAGGCCAATTGTATGGTGGGCACAAGAAGGGTTTCTTGTCTGGAGAGTGTATAGTGTGGCAGACACTGTCATTTGTTTGCCCATCCAACGGCCCTCGCCCTTTTTTATTGTGCAGAATAAAACCCTATTTGCTGCAGATATCAGGCAGGTGGCTGTGAGATTTAGGAGAACATTATGTGCTATCAGTCCTCCTGCATGAGAAAATTGCAATTTCTCTATACAAATTTTGGGAGGCAGCCTTCAAGATCCTTAAATGGTTCTTGCCTACTGATATTTACACCCAAAAGAGCGTAGTCCTCTTTTGCACTGAATAGGGCTGCAGTGTGACCAACAGGATATTGTGGAAGTGCAGAATTTGAATCTTTCAAAACTAAGTTATTAAAACACATTGTAGCTTTTATCTTGCCTTCTTGGATTCATTCAGAAGGAATCCAGCTCTCATACAGTGAAAACATTCAAGCAATCCTATGATAAAGTCCATGGGACCAGGAACTGAGTCCTCCCGCCAATAGCCAGAATGAAATTACTGGCCATGTGAGTGAATAAACTTTGCCCAGATCCTCCAGCTCTGGCTGCAGACAGCTGGAAGTCCAGCTGACGTCTTGCCTGCACTTTTATTAGAGACCCCAAGCCAGAACCATGCAGACAAGTCTCTCCCAAATTGCTGGCCCAAAGAAACTATGAGAGATACTATTGCATTAAGCCAATAAATTTCAGGGCGATTGGTTATGCAGTCATAGATAACTGACATACCCATCATGTTAATTCCCATTTCCCCTGGATGGTATAGAGGTAGCCAGAGAACCACAGACTAAAAACCAGACACGGAAATGAGAGCCTTTGACATTGCCTATGTCTTGTTCTGACAGCCTGGGCAGGTGGTGCGCTCATAAGCCTTATTTCGAGAACAATTTTGAAAGCCCTGATTTTTAGTATTTACCCAGTTCTATGGGGTAAATATTCCCATCATGGTTAAGCTCATGCTACCACCACCGTTGGGAACGGTTGTACACAGTTGGCTCTCTCAAGCCCCTGTGAGTCAGCTCCAGCAGTAGAGAAAGAATTTATTTCCAGGTCTCTTTCAGTCCAAAGCTCCAGCTCCTTATGGTCTGGATGCTGCTATTCCAAAAATTCAGTAGTACTGCAGACCCTTGGTCTACCTGTGAAGAACTAAAGAGTATTTGATTAGGTCATAGTTTTGATTATTCATTATTATAGTGCTCTGATTGAAGCCAGGGGATGCTGGTCCCCCCATACGCACTTCCTCAGCCTTCAGGGGAGCTCCTCTTCATGCTAGAGGGAGCCAGCAAGTAGCTACGTGCCTATTCAGTGGGAGAAACGTCATCCCTGAAGACGTGGATTGACAATGTCCTAGGACAGTGACCTAAACATCTTTTTTTTTTAAATGTTTATTATTTTTTGAGAGAGAGAGAGAGAGAGAGAGAGAGGGAGAGAGGGGGGGAGGAGTAGAGAGAGAGGGAGATACAGAATCGGAAGCAGGCTCCAGGCTCTGAGCTGTCAGCACAGAGCCCAACGCGGGGCTTGAACCCACGACCCATGAGATCATGATCTGAGCCAAGTTGAACGCATAACCGACGTAGGCACCCCAAGGACAGTGACCTAAGAGTGCCAGTGCTTAACAGCAACCTATCGATCTTCTGGCATGTGGTTAGGTCCCTAGTGAATAGAATGGGCTTCACAAACTAAGAATAGGAGCTCACCTTGAAGCCTGAGATACGGTCATTCAGCAATACACAGACTTAGAGAAGATCCTTTTGTGATAAGATAATAGCATGGTGGTTAAGTGTCAGCTTAGATTGTTTGCATTCACATTGTTTCCACTAGCTGTGTAATTTGGGGGCATTTACTTAATTTTATAAGCCTCACCTTTCCCATCTGTAAAATGGGAATAATAGGGCTGATTGTATACAATCATGAATGTTATATGCTTGGCCTATGGAAAGTATTCAATAAAATCTGGCTATTAGTAGCATTATTATTATCATTACTGTGCAGTGATGCAGGTCACTGAAGGCAAAGTTGCAAAGTTTTGATAATAAAAAGGAGACACTCCCTAGCATGTCTCCATATTCCCCAAAGTAGAGCTGGAAAGACAGGATGGATTGGGCTTCCCTGCCCCACATCCTCCCCGTTGAAGTGTCAGTGACACTCCTCTGCAGAGGCAGCCCCACCCACATCCTGCAATATTTCCAGCTAGCACAGAAGGACATCATGTCCTCAACCACCAGCTGTGCCACAGTTGAGCCTCTTGTCAGGTGCCCACCGAATCCCAGGCCACCCCTCCTCTTGTCCTTGTCTATCTGACCTGGTTCCCAACTCACTTTTTCTGCTGGCAGTTGTCTGGGGCTGGATCCCCACCTGGATCTTGGGGTCTTTGTCTATCGGTTAGGGGAAGAGGCTCTTATACCCTGAGATGACAGCTGAGCTCACTCCTATGTGGGTACTGACTGTCAGAAGGATGGCATTATCTGTTTAATGTGTCAGCTGTCACTGTGCCTCTCTCAGCCAGATGAGCACTTGCTACCCACCACTGTGGATCAGCAGCTGCTTTCTAGAGAGGCTCTCCAGTCTTGTGATAACCTAATCTGGCTTCCTAATCTTCCTCACAATTTGATATTGCTGAAGTCCCTGTGGGTCTTGTATATGTCCTCACAAAGGACATCTAGACACAAAAGGAGCTTGTTGTAAGCAGACAGTACTGCTCTTCAGTTCCTGGGCCCTACCTCACACCAGATCACAGCCAGCTGTCTGATTTACCCACATGAGCCAGAAGGATTCAGAAGTGTTCCCATCTGTTAGAGCTACCACCTTCCATTCTGTACCACACCGGAGTGGAGGCAGTAAAACGTAGTCTCTCCCCTCCCCCTGCTTGCTGCACCTCAGGCAAGCCTATGCGCTGTTCTTGATTTTAGCACTTCTGATTGCTGTAGGAACACAGGAAATAGCAGCCATATGAGAAACTAAGTTTGATTTTCCAATATTATAAAATTTCTATAACCAGCATTAGATTTGGGGGTCTGTACTATTACAGAAAAATTACTCAGTGGATGCTTGTTAAGAATGACCATGCAGGGCGCCTGGGTGGCTCAGTCGGTTAAGTGGCCGACTTCGGCTCAGGTCACGATCTCATGGTCCGTGGGTTCGAGCCCCGCGTCGGGCTCTGTGCTGACTGCTCAGAGCCTGGAGCCTGCTTCCGATTCTGTGTCTCCCTCTCTCTGACCCTCCCCCGTTCATGCTCTGTCTCTCTGTGTCTCAAAAGTAAATAAACGTTAGGGGCGCCTGGGTGGCGCAGTCGGTTAGGTGTCCGACTTCAGCCAGGTCACGATCTCGCGGTCCGTGAGTTCCAGCCCCGCGTCAGGCTCTGGGCTGATGGCTCAGAGCCTGGAGCCTGTTTCCAATTCTGTGTCTCCCTTTCTCTCTGCCCCTCCCCCGTTCATGCTCTGTCTCTCTCTGTCCCAAAAATAAATAAACGTTGAAAAAAAAAAATTAAAAAAAAAAAAAAAAAAGTAAATAAACGTTAAAAAAAAAAAAAAAAAAAAAATGACCGTGCAGAGGAGAGCCTGGGTGGCTCAGCTGGTTAAGTGCCTAACTCTTAGTTTTGGCTCAGGTCATGATCTCACAGTTTGTGAGTTTAAGTCCTGCCTTGGGCTCTGCACTGGCAACAACAGAACCTGCTTGAGATTCTCTCTCTCCCTCTCTGTCTCTGCCTTTTCCCCACTTGTTCTCTCTGTCTCTCTGTCTCTCTCTGTCTCTCTAAATAAATAAATAAATAAATAAATAAATAAATAAATAAAATTTTAATGAAAGACAGAGTTTATTCAAGACTATGGGAACAGGAGAGAGACCATTGCAATACGAGAGACTAAACTCAATTCCAAATACAAACAGGAACAAGTGAGGATTTACTAAGAAACTTACTAAGAGAAACTTGGTTAGGTATCAAGAGTGGAGGAAGAGGAGGTTGATTAGATATCAAGGGTGGAGGAAGAAGAATGCAATTGGATATGGGGGTGGTGGGTGGATTCTTTGGCAAAACTGGGCTCAGCAGGTGAAGGATGAGAGCTAGTCAAGGAGAGGACTCAAAGAAGACTGACTACAGTTGGTGAAGGAGGGAGTCTTTGCCAGTATCAGAACTCTCCAGAGAAACAGACCAATAGGATGTATGTATGTGGAGAGAGAGAAAGGAGGATGGATGTGGAGGGGGTAGAAAGAGAAAGGAAAGGTGGGAAGGAAGAAGGAAAGAAAGAGAGAGAAAGATTTATTTTAAGGAATCAACTCATATAATTGTGAAGTCTGGCCAGTCATAAATCCATAGGGCAGGCCAGCTGGCTGGAAACCCAGGCTGAATTTCTATGTTACAGTCCCAAGGCAGAATGTCTTCTCTGGAAACCTCAGATATTTGATATCTTAAGGCCTTCAATGGATGGGATGAGGCCTACTCACATTTTGGAGGGTAATCTACTTTACTTGAAGTCAACTGTCTGTAAATGTCAATCACACCGACCAAATACCTTCACATCTAGACTAACATTCAACCAGACAACTGGAACCATTGCTTAGCCATGTTGACATAAAATTAACCATCACAGGGCCCCAAGAAGGTACGTGGAAGCCCAGCTGACATGTTCAGTCCACTTTGACTTCTGAGGGGTGCTCACCAGTCTCCTGATCCCATTTTAAAAAAAATGTTTAATGTTCATTTTTGAGAGAGAGACAGACTATGAATGGGGGAGGGACAGAGAGAGAGGGAGACACAGAACCCAAAGCAGGCTCCAGGTTCTGAGCTGTCATCACAGAGCCCGACGTGGGGCTTGAACTCAAGAAGTGGGAGATCATGACCTGAGCTGAAGTCAGACACTTTACTGACCGAGCCACCCAGGTGCCCCCTCCTGATCCCATTTTTAAGAGAAAACAATTCAGAGGACTCCTTCCCTCTATAACACCTCTTTTTATAACCTAGAGATAAAAATGAGTTAGAAAGTATTTTCTTCTTGACCTCAAATGAACATCTTATCCAGAGACCCACTGGTCCAGGAACATCTGCAGCCATCACACTGACTATTGAGAAATGATGTTTGGCAAAAATGATAAGAATACCTGTAGAGGTATCACGAAGCTATTTGGAGGTAAGAACAAGGACAAATTAGGCCACGTACCTAATAATCAGGGATGCCTGAAGTGGGAAATTCCACTTATCATTATGTTTGTGTCTTCTGACCCTCAAGAATGCACTATTAGACTCAGCAAGGTGGAGAAAACTGCCACTATCCTGCCCCCACATAGGACTCAGCAAGGTGGATAAAAACTGCCACTATCCTGCCCCTACATAGGAAATTTTAAGAGAGCATCCTGCTATTCTGCTGAATTTGAATAACAGTATCCCATGCAGTGAAAGCTATGCAGCTCAGAATCATTCATACCACTGGCTGCTTCACCAAGCACCCAGCTCCACTGGCAAGGGCTTTGCCTGGGTTTCACAGGGAACTCCCTCTTGCCAGAGATTGTATGTGGTCTTTGGAGAAGCAGGGGAGGAATATCCTTTTCCTACCTTCTGTAATGCATTCTCTTGCTGGAGTCTTAAGGCAAGGTGTTTGTCTCTAGAAGTCTCTTAGTTTTACTTACAACATCCTGTTCTCCTGGCACTTGGACATAAAAACTAGGCTGAGAGACAAAGCTGAGAGATGCCCAGTTTGGCCTCCTCCCTGATGACCAAGTTCCTGATTGGATCAGCCTCCACCTGTGGGAATCCCTCCCCTCTCATTCACTCACCAGTGCATTTTGAAAACATATTTTGAGTGCCCATTATGCACCAGGCACTGCTTTAGGTGCCGGGGGTTCTACAGTAACCACACTATCTGCCATCCTGGAGTGCTCATTCTTTTTTTTTTTTTTTTTTTTTTAATGTTTATTTACTTTTGAGAGAGAGAGAGAGAGAGAGAGACAGAGCATGAGCAGGGGAGGGGGAGAGAGACAGGGAGACACAGAATCTGAATCAGACTCCTGGCTCTGAGCTCTCAGCATAGAGCCCAATGCAGGGGCTCGAACCGTGAGATCATGACCTGAGCCGAAGTCGGACGCTTAACCGACTGAGCCATCCAGGACACCTGGAGTGCCCATTCTTGCAAAGTGACCTCTGCTTCCATCAACCCAATGGTCAGATGTGTTCAAATAGACCTACTCCCAATTCAGACTCAAGATAGGCTCTTTTACCCCTGCTACTTTGTAGATAGGCAGGTAGATAGATAATTTTTAATATTTTATAAGCATTTGTTAAATAGCATCTCATGGCAGATATTGTTTTTAAAATAAGAAAATGTGGAAAAGTATAGAAAAGAAAAATAGTCTCTTCTATGTCCATACCCAGAGATAACAGTTGCTAACATACAGGTACATTTCCTTCCACTTTCTTTTCTCCCAGGATATGTAAAATTGGAAACATAGTACACATCCCTGTAATGGGAAGAACTGACCATTATGTCCCTTTCCTTCAGAAGGACTTGGGGGAACCAAAGGCTCTTGGCTGAGAATGAAATGAAGGCATAGTTGGAAGGGTCATTTCACTGCCCCTCTAGGGGTGACCAAGGAGGCCTCCTCCAATGCTTACCATGGCTTCTTTATTTTTTTAGGCTAGACCCAAGGAGAGGCAGGAAATGAACCAAATAGAACATCCCATAATAAGGCAGCATACTGACTCCCAGGAAAAAGATAGGTGTGCTACTAATTACAAGACCAGTCGGGGAAGAGCTCTTTCCTCATTGTAGGTTTTGGGCACTGTCCCTGACAATTAGCATTGGTGTTTGTCCATGGAACGTGTGGGTGTTGGTGCTGGATTTAATAGGTGCATCATTTGAGGAAGCAAGGAGCCCAAGGTCACATCAGTGGGAACACAGCAAAGGAAAGCTGACCTGGTGGCAGCACGCAGCTCCACCACTGGTGTCTGAAGGCCAAAGCCCTTCCCTGCCCAGGACTAGGGGACTCAGTTATGGGGTAGGAGTTCTCCATCATCTTCCCGAAGCCCAAGGGACTGTTTGGGTTGAAAGACCCAGGCTTGGGGAAAGGTACTAGAGCCATGTAACAGGAGTATAAAATGATGGGTGTGGGAAATGAGATCTTGTTCCTCAGATCTTGTTGCTCAAAAGGTGGGTAGAGGTTTCAAGAAAGGCACCGTGAGGCAGGTGCAGGCAGTTGGCCCACAGCAAGATTAGCACATGGGTTGTGCCCTGAGGGGTAATAAATGGATTCTGGGGAGAAGTGCTAATTACCACCTTCTACAAGACAAATTTTCTTCCTCCACTGCCTAATCAAAGCCTCTGAACAACACCAGGACAGCACGCCTAGGTCAGAGTAGGCAGACAGATGCACTGGCAGAGGGCTCTGTCTCCTGGAATAAAAGGAGATAACTCCATACCTGGTACCACGAGGCCTTGTTTTTGTGGTTATTATTTAATGAAAGAAATCATGTTAGGACTCCAGGAGAGAAAGACACAAAGCTATACAAGAAAGGATATGTAGTTGTAACACACTCCCTAGCTCTACAAAGGACATTGTCAACGTAGATATAATAATGTAGCCTCTGTGTATTGATTTAACCAAAAATAGTAGCAGAGCTATATTGGGAGAATGGAGGGAAGAGAAAGTGACGTAAGAGCTAAAATCTATAGGAAGTAAAGAGAGAATGTCTAAAACTAATGTTGTTATTAGAAGTGGCTGTCCGGGGAGAGCTGGGGCATGGTCCGAAGAACGTGTTGCTTTATTACTATCATTATCATCCTCTTAGCATTCTTAGCCATGTTTGTGGATGACTTGTATAAAAGCTGTTAAATCTAGGAAGTTATTTAGAAAATGGAAGTGTGTCTGCTTGTATGGCTGGTGTTGGGACAGGAGGTCCTGGGGACTCTAGGTGTGTAGGAGAGGGGCCTCCAAAAGACCCCACCATCTCTGTGCTGTCCTGGATGACAAGCAGCAGCCAGGACCCAGGTGACCTGGCAGCAAGTTAGACCTGCCATTTAAAGGTTTAGCTATCTCTTCTGGCTTATGTTTCTTTTTCTTTTTCCTTTTTCTTTTTCTTTTTCTTTTTCTTTCTTTTTTAAATTTTTAAATGTTTATTTATTTTTGAGAAAGAGAGAGAGACAGAGAGCAAGCCGGGGAGAGACAGAGAGAGGGAGACACAGAATCTGAAGCAGGCTCCAGGCTCCAAGCTACCAGCACAGTGCCCTACGTTTGGCTCGAATTCACGAACCATGAGAATGGTGAGATCATGACCTGAGCCGAAGTCGGACGCTTAACCGACTGAGCCAACCAGGTGGCCCCTGGCTTATGTTTCTTATTGGAGATAAAATATCCATCAATAGTCGGCCTTCTACCCCTGATTAGGTATGCGGATTGACAGAGCACAGCCTGCACTAGGGATTCGGAGGGGCGGGTCCTCAGACAGGTCTGTCTGCGTACTTTGTCACATCTGGCCGTGGGGTCTAGCAGGCACTTGAAGTCTCTGCGAGCCCCTCTCTGCCAACTGAGTCTCTCTCCTACCTCCAACTCGTCTAGACCTTTCTCCATCAACCTCCTGGCCAGGATGTCCTCACCAGCGCTTTTCAAATTTCTGCGTGCAGACGAATGACCTGGAAAGCTCATCAAAACAGATTCCTGCGCACCACACCCAGAGACTCTGATTAGTAGGCTCTGATTAGTAGGTTCTGGGGTGGAGCTGAGACTTTGCAATTCTAACAGACTACCAGGTGAGGCAGGTCCAAAGGCTGTACTTTGTGGAGCCCTAGTCCACATCTCTCCTGCTGCCTCTACTTTGGGGTCACTTTGTTGTCACTGTGGTGGTCCTATGGCTGGCTCACTGGTTCTCAACTCAGTTGCCTACCTCACACATTACAGGGAGCTCAAGAGAACTTCTGGAATCCTTGTATTCCACAAGAGAAACAAGGGTCAGGGCGGGGGAGCACTTACTCTAGCTGTCCCTCTGGTGAGCATTCCATGCCTCCTCCTGTCCCCTAAAAGGACGTGGGAGCTTCCTGTGAGAGGTATCCTTGTAAAGTACCCAGGGGAAGAGAAATACAAGCTCCCTTTGCTTTAGGCTTTCTGGGTGAAGGGGTAATTTTACCCTACCAACTTCCCCCACTTTGACATTGGAATCCAAATGTGGAGACTGGTAAAACACAAGGACAGTGGCATATGATATTATATGTATCTCTTTATGTCCTCTCTTTTCTCCCCCCAGAACCAGAAAGGCTTTCTTTGATATCCTCTTTTGTCTGAACGTTGCTTCTCCATTTAATGCCTCCTTCTTCCTGTGGTGAACATTTGGCCACCTTCCCCTGGGCCATAATGGCAGGGTGTCTTCTGGGGAACATGATTTAGAGAATGTTAAGAAATACATAGTTCAGGGGCACCTGGGTGGCTCAGTTGGTTAAGTGTCTGACTCTTGATTTCGGCTCAGGTCATGATCTTACAGTTTGAACTCCCCACGTTGAACTCTGTGCTGACAGTGTGGAGCCTGCTTGGGATTCTTTCTCCCTCTCTCTCTGCCCCTCCCCTGCTTTTCCTCTCTCTCTCTCTCTCTTAAAATAAATGAAAAAACTGAAAAAAAATACATAGTTCAATGTTTTCAAAATATTGTCCCCAGAACATGTAGTAATTATGTTATCTTTTTTCTTTATTACATTTGCTGGACAGTTTTCTATTTGTTTATGCTTCTTGATTTGGGTTTATGTATTAATTCTACTCTTTCCTATTTTCAGATTGAATAATTTTGTTACCTTTATGATGCTCTTCATTTTTAGATTTCTTTGTTATTTTTTCCTAACATCTCAGACAGAAAGCTTAGTTTGTTTTCATCAACATTAAAGGTATATTTCACAATCACATATAAATCTGTAATTTTACATAAATGGAATCACGTCATATGTACTGTTTTTATTGCAGACACCTTTGCAAGCCCGCGGCTGACACAGGGCTTGATCTTACAACCATGAGATCATAACCTGAGCCAAAATCAAGAGATGCTCAACTGACTGGCCCACCTAGGCACCTGAGCAGTTTATCTTTTTTATATCATTTGGCTGGATTCCATTGGTTCAACATGGAGTATTCTCACTGTCTTTAATTTCGATAGACATTAAAATTCTGCCATAGATGATGTAAATTTGGACATAATGCCTGTTTTGATCTATGGAGATTGGTACTTCCTTTCTACCTTCTCTCAGCCCTCCTCTTCCTTTTCAAAGGGACAAGCTAAAATTCTGATCTTCCTCAAGGGAAGGGGGATGTTAGAAAATGTCAGATTGGTGGGGCCCTTGGGTGGCTCAGTTGGTTGAGTGTCTGACTTTGGCTTAGGTCATGATCTCGCGGTCTGTGAGTTCGAGCCCCACGTCGGGCTCTGTGCTGACAGCTTGAAGCCTGGAGCCTGTGTCTCCCTCTCCCTCTCTCTGTGTCTCCCTCTCTCTCTGCCCCTCCCCTGCTCATGCTCTGTCTCTCTCTCTCTGTCAAAAATAAATAAACATTAAAAAAAAAAAAAAGAAAATATCAGATTGGGCAGTGAAGTTAAGAGAATATGGCCTCCAACTTCCTGGAATTTCCCTGGCTCGTTCACCCCAGGTCAACTGGATACCAACCAGCTAAGAGTTCCTGGGGTTGCCCCTTCTTTCTTGGATGTCTGAATAAGCCACAGAACCCAAAATCACTCCTGTGAGTATATAGGTTGGGACACATCTGTTAGCAAGTAGCACCAAATGCAGCCAGGACCTGGGTAGAGACATGATAAAGCACCAGCTAAAAAGACTTGTCCCTCTTCCTGTCCTCTCATTAAACTTGCAGTAACATACCCCTGTGCATTTTATCAAATCGAATATTTTGGACCCTTCTAAGTGAATTATGGTGGTTTTACTGTGGGATATAATATACCTGAGTCTGCTCCTACCCCCCTACACCATGAATGCCCAGCCCCTGAGAGTGGCTCCCCATCTCTGATGTTCTCCTGCTCCTGCTCTCCTTCTGGCTGGGTTGCTCACATCACACTATCCTGGCTCCTGGCTTTTCTGCATTTCATAGCTCTGACTCCTAATCCTGTCTGCCATTTCCTCCTTCAATCTTCCTTGCTTCGACAAGTGATTCTCATCATTTCTTTTTCCATTGTGTATTATTATTATTATTATTATTATTATATAATTTTTATTTATTTACTATTTTGTGTGATTTTTTTTGGTACATGATACAACTTTGAAAAACTACATAAGGGTATAGGATGAAATAAAATCTTTCATTCCACATCTCTTAGTAATGGAATCCCCCTTTGTGAAAGCAACCACTGTTAACAGTTTCTTTAGTATCTTCTGAGAGATGGCCTTTGAATTTACACATATTTGTGTATATACATGTATTTCTTTTTCCCTATGCAAGTTGTAGCATACTATACATACTATTCTGTGCCTGGCTTCTCCCTCCTTAGTTCATGACTTGGAGAGAGCTCTGTTTTAGCACATAGAGAGCTGCTCATTCCTGTTCATGCCATTACATTTCTTTGACTTTGACTTCTGGAAAAATGTCTGTGGTCATCCTGAGGAACCCCCCACCACCCTGCCCTCTGCTCCCCACATTGTAGCTTCTAGTAAGAGGTACCCGCTGCAGTTGCTCCACCCCCCCACCCCCACAAACCTGCCATACCCCCACTCAGCAGCTGGCATCCTCCCTGTAGCTCTCCCTGCTTCCCTGCCAGTGGTGGACAGGAATGAAGCAGTTCTAGCCGCAGCACTTTAATTTCTCCCAGATCAGCTGAGCTGAAAAGGGAAATGGCTTTTTCTGGAAGGGAGTCTGTGGACCTTCAACAATGACATGCTGACGCCTGGCAAGGAGCCCAGAGACACAAAACCTCCCCAGCCATAGCAGACAAATGGCATTTATACAGTGAGGGCAAGGCTCAACAATATCAAATCAGCAATCCTTTCTGCTTTATCGGAGTGTTTATCCTGTAAGATAAACAAGGGGTCACTTTCCACGAGAAACAACATCCTTCTCAGGGCTGGGCCAGGCTGCAAGATATCTCAATTTCCCTACTCCTTGATCATGCATGTTTTTTGCATCGTCACTTCCTAAAAAGTGAGCTTTTCCCTCCCTAATTCAACTAATATTTCTGAATGCGTACTGCATTCATTACAAGCTGTATTCTAGGCACCAAGAATAAAATTATACAGGAAAGCGTGGTCCCGGTCCTCAATCTAGCTTATGGTTTTACCTTCTCTAATCTTTCTTCCTATATGCTCTAAAACCTGCCTTGTATAATGTTTCCATTGGAAAGAAACTTGATCGGAAAGATGGGAAAGTGTTCAATTTTCCTGCTTGCTTTCGGTTCCTGTTCCTTCCACTAGTGATTTCCATAGAGCAGGGGGAAACAGAGTCTCCTGTCTCCCCTGACTTTGTGCCCTCGTGCTCAAGATAATGCAAAGGAGGAAAATGAGGGGGAAAGGAACCAGACACTGGACTGAAGTCATCTGTAGCAGAAACTGTCTCCAGTACACACTCCTTTCCTTCAGTAGCTGTAGATTTTGTATCTGAGCACAGAGCTGCAGAGAAGAAAGAGCACGTTTGCCAGCCTCCCTATAACTAGCTGTGATTGTGATCTAAAGTTTGGCTGAGGAAAAAGGAAGTGTCCCTTGGCCACCTTCAGGAACCCTCCTTAAGAGCCTGCTGGACTATGCTTTGTGCCCTTTCTTCATTTCTTTCTTCATCCTGCTCTCTAGAACAGAGGTGCTGACTTAGATCTTGGCGATGAAGGCCATACCCTAGGGATGTAGGGATGGTAGAGAGACTTCCAAGAGACCTGATGGAGCCACACCCCCACCCCACCCCCATATACCTGGGACTACATACACCTGGGACTTTTCCATGAGGAAGGAATATGTTTTAGTCCACTTGTAACCTCTTCAGGTTGGATTTTGCAGACATTTATTTTTTTCATCTCTACCCTCACTAATAAACTACCATCCTCTCAGCATTGTCAAGAGGGGACACTGGGAGGCTCAGTTATTTAAGCATCTGACTCTTGATTTCAGCTCAGGTCGTGATCTCACGATTTGTAAGTTAGAGCCCTGCATCTGCCTCTGTGCTGAGGCTGACAGCCAGAGCCTGCTTGGGATTCTCCTTCTCCCTCTCTTTCTACCCCTCCCTTACTTGTGCTCGCTCACTCTCTCTCAAAAAAATTTCAAACAAAAGAATTTTCAAGAAATAGATTTCAATGTTTGTTTTTAAATTTTTGCTGCTCATAATGGCAACGGTTAATTTGTGGATGTTGATTTAAAAGCTATCAGCCATTCTTAGCCCCTGCCTTTCCTGCCTATATAGTAAATCCTAGCTTGAAATCTCAGCCGTAGTCGGTGGGTAAGCCAACTACGCTCATGTAGTGTGTATGTGGAGCAGGGCAGAGGGTTACAGAGCAGCTTCAAATTATTCTTTTGGGAGGTTGGATTCCAACATGCCTGCTTTTACTGAGGTGACAACCTGGACACCTACCTACCCATAGACCATCAGCTCAACACCTGCCTGACCCATAGTGTCAGAAACAGACTTCTTGCCTCTCTGACATGAGTGGGTCACTTTCTTCTCAAGGGCACACATCATTTGTCAGAAGAACTGGCTACTGGTCCATGGTCTGGGATGGATATCCTCTCCCTAACTGATCTCGAGAACCAGGGAAACTGGAAGCAAAGATCTGGCATGGGAGCCAGTTGGGAAAAAGTGAGAAAAGCATCCTGTGGATCATTAAGCAGATGGTTTCCTATCACTGACAACACCGTTGGCTGGTGGTGCATGGACGTATTTATCCAGCGTAGAAGTCTAGGGCAATGTGCGTAGTTTCTGAGAGAAGCCTCTCTGGGTTGCTGATGCCTGGCTGCCTGCACCTCGCCCATCTCTCAATTGGATGGGTCACTTGGAAGTGCTCAGCTGCTGCCAACTGACTTGGAGTGTCCATATTGCTTGGAGAAGCTGCTACTGGGCTCCATCCACCACACCAGACTAAAGTGCGAGCCTGCTCATTATGTAACTCATATTTGCTATGTGCTCTGCATGCTAATTTAGAATCCTTGCCTCTTCTATTAGAAGTCCTCTCTACAATGTCTTCAGTGACACGAATCACCCACCATCCTTTTTTTCCCTGGCCCATTGTTTAACCAACTGCCCAGGATCACAGACAGACTTCAGAGGGTCTATTGTGTTTGCAGGAGCTAAAGTGAGGCTAAGTCATTCAGAGAGAACTAGGGAGCCCTATATAAGTCAAGAGAACATTCTATCCTGCTACCTCCCCTAGAGTCTTCTGTGGGGAAGAATAGACAGGGGGCAGAATAGGCAGGAGACATCATGTTTGAGGACTCCAACTCTCCCCTACCACCAAGAAGTCTTGAAAGCTATAGCCCTCTCCCTGCTCCCCATACCTTCTAAGGTATCTTCTTAGAAAGACAAGCAGGGAATGGAGAAAGTGATTGAGAGATATTAGGACTTTTTACCCAGAAATTATCAGACTTCTTCAAAGGTATTGTTTAAGAGATCAGCCTTGTCTATGTTTTAAACAGATTGATATTTTAGCACTCCACCCCCCCCCCCCCCCAAATCATCAGGTAAGGACTCAGGAAAAAAAGGCAGTGTAGTTATAGTCAAATAAAGGAATTTAAATTTCTCTTCTATTATGGGCCGAATTGTGTCCCCTTAAAATTCATATGTCGAATTCCTAACCCTCAAGACCTCAGAACGTGACTGTACTTGGAGACAGGGTATTTCAAGTGGTGATTAAGTTAACATGGAACCATTACTGTGGGCCCTAATCCAATATAATGTGTGTGCTTATAAAAAGAGGAAATTAGGACACAGACACAGAGGATGACCATGTGAAGACACAGGGAGAAGACCGCCCTGTACAAGCCAAGGAGAGAGGTTTCGGAAGAAACCAACACTGCCGACACCTTGATGTTGGGCTTTCGGCCCCCAGAACTGTGGGAAAACACATTCTGTTGTATAAGCTGCACAGTCTGTGGTGCTTATGGCAGCCATAGCAAACTAATATATCTGCATACCTGAATAATGGTTTAAATAAATTTACAACTTCATTACTCCTTCTTGTTTTTCTTCTTGTTCTTCTTGTCCTTCTTCCTCTCCTCCTCTTCCTCTCCCTTTCCTCTTCTCTTTCATCTTCATCTTCATTTCCATCTTCTTCTACATACATTGGGGCATGTTATTATTATAACATCTAGATATTATTATAATATCTAGTTATTTAACACTTCCTATATGCCAGGCATTGTTCTTAGGGCTTACATGTGTCAACTCATTTTATTTTTATAACAATCTCATTTAATCCCCACTTACCGGTATGAACACTGAGGGACAGAGAAAGTAACTCGCCCAAAGCCTCACAAAGCATAAATGACAAGTGACAAAGTCAGAATTCAGAGCCAGGTGTTCAGACTCTGGAGACACACACTCCATCAGCACAGGGAAACTTGGTTTTTCACTTAAACTTATTTCCCAGTATTTTTCTGTATCAGTACATATATACTTACCTCATTTGTTTTCAGCGCCCTGTGGATTTCTGTGTTTTATTCCAGGGTATAAAAATTAAACCTGTATTGTGATCTTTGGTACTTAAGCATAGGTAGCTTTGTACCCACTGTCTGGAACAATGATTCATCCAGAAAGAATTAAGTCATTTCCTCTCCCCACTGCAGGAGCAGAGGGACCATTGTGTTTCTAAGGCTTGATAGGCTCTCCTTAATTTAGCAGACACTTCTGCATTGCTAACAGAACTCCTTTTTGAGAAGCTTTGCCTGAAAGGACTTTAAGCCATGTTGTGACAGAAGAAGCAAAATGAGTGTTTTTTAGGAGAGATGGATTTGGAGCCAGCACCCTAAGAAATGGCTGAGGGTAGGACACAGGAAGAAGGCCTTTGGGTCCTGGGGTCCAGTGCCTGGCCCATCTGTGAATGATCCCACCTGTGGTGTATAGACTGGAAAGGGTCAGATCTAGTGTGAATGGGGGGCAGAGGTCCATGGGGGGTTCTGTTGGAGTGCCCAGGAAGGATACCAGACCAGAGAAGTGCTGTCCTGATCCCAGAGGCAAATAGCCAGGGCAAGCTGTACAGTGGGGAAAGGAACTACAGGCAGGCACTTACCCTGTCTGCCCAGCCTCAGAGAGAGCCTATCAAGCCCTTATCCCACAGTGAACCATCTGCAGTGAGGAGCTTCCTCTTAGTATCTGAGGACATTGGAAAATTTTCAGGAGATCTAATTAAACCATTTTATGTCTTATTCTCAATATATTTTTCTGTTTGTGTCAGTTTCTGGGAGATTTTTTCAATTTTATTTTCATTCCCTTGAGTTTTCATTGCTGCTGTATCTTGTTCATTTTCAAGAGCTCTTTTGTGTTTTCAGAACATTTCTTTTTTATAACACCTATTGTTGCGTCATGGATGTAATATGGACTTCTTATTTCTCTGAACATATTATTTATAGTTTTTGGGAGGGGACAGTATGGAGGCAGTTTCTTCTTCCTGCAGTGTTTCTGGTTCCTTTTAGGTCTATTTGTTTGGGTCTCTGGCTTCTATGTTAAAGGTTGTCCTCCAATGTCTTACAATTTTTGTTTTCTGTCCATTGTTAAGTGAGAAAGGGGAACTAATATATCCTATAAAACTATACTGTATTCTGTACCTATAAAAAGAAAATATATTTTATTTTTGCAAGTGCATGTGGAACATTCATGAAAATTGAGCAAATATTAGGCCACCAAGAAAATCTCAAGAAATTCCAAAGAACAGGAATAACATTCTCTGATCAAAATGTAAGAAAACTTTTAGAAATTAATGACAGAATTTCTTAAAATGTTTTAATTTTCCTTTTCCTGTTAAGTTAAAACACTTTCTTAAACAACTACTGGGATAAAGGGAAAAATAAAAAATAAAATAGCAGAATTTCTCGAAGATAGTAGTGAAAACACGACACAGAATCTCTGTGATACTGCTAAAGCAGTTATCACAGGAAAACTTATAGCTTTAAATACCAGGGCAATTAAGATGAAAAAATAAATATAAATGAATTTAATATCCAAAATGGAAAGCTAGAATAAAATAAAGTAAATTGAAAGAAAGAAGAAAGGAATTAATAAAGATAAACTTACCAATAATAATTTGGAAAACAGAAAAGAGTAGAATAAATGCAAAACTTGGTTATTTGGAAAACACAATAAAATACAGAAACCACTAGCTAATATAAGCTTTAAAAAAGGGAGAGAGCACAAATATACAAAAATAGAAGTGAGAACGGGGAAATAGCATAAAAACAGAAATAACAATTTTTAAGAAGAAAATATTTTATATAACTCTGTGCAAATAAATTTAAAAACTTGGGAAAAATAGGTATACTTTTAGGCAAACACAACTTACCAAAATTTATCCTAATAGAGAGATAGAAAGTCTAAAAATCTAGTTAGTGTAAAAGAAATCAAAAGGCTTATGGGTTATTCTACAGAAAGAAATACACAAAGAATCATAAAGAATATACAAAGGAATTTCACGAAGGAATTCCATATAATCTTTAAGGATCAGATAATGCCATTGTTACTTAAATTATTTTAGAGTATTTCATTTTAGGAAGCACATATAATATTAATCACAAACCTGATAAAGATTGCCAGATTTTTATTCCAATAAACTTCAAATTTATTTGGAATAAGTTCCAAAGATTTTTATTCTACTAAAAGGAAACCATAGACCATTTAAAAATGTCAATGCAAAAAACTTATATAGACTCTAACAGCAAATTTAAAAGATACATTGTGATCCAGTGTGGTTTATTTCAAGAATGCAAAAGAAAGCAATATTAGAAAATCCATTAATATGTAAGAATTTCTAGAGATATAGTAAAGGCATTTGACAGGATCCCACATCCATTTGTATTTTTTTTTAAGTCAAAACACTCAGTAAACTAAAAATTGATCTATATATGATATATATATATATATCATATATATACACATATATACACATATATACCTCAAAAGTTAGCACCTTACTAGCTTTTCTGCTAAAGTAATGAACAAAATAATAATGTCATTATGTCCTCTATTATATAGAATTGGAGGCATTAACCAGGGTTATTTACAGAGAACAAATTATATATGAGGAAAGTCCCAAAGAATTAATGAGAAAAGTAGTACAAACAAGATAATTTAGTAAAGTAACAAAGTCATCAAATTAACATATGAAACCCAAAGACCCTCATACAAGCAAACAAGAAATGGAAGACATAATAGAAAAGAAATCCTCATTTATTACAGTACATAAAATACCAAGGCATAAATATAACACATAATACCCAAAGAAGGAAAGCTATGAAATAATTAAGAAATTATAAAATTGAATGCAAAAAAATGGAAAGACATTAAGTTACTGGATAGGAAGATACAATCTCATAGAAATGTCAATTCTCCCTTATTTGTAAATGCAGACAAATTCCAATAAAAATATTATGGTTTTTTTTTTTTCCTGAAACCACATAAGTGGATTGTAAAATTTGAGGAACAGAGGAGCAAAATTAGTCAGAAAACCTCTGAAAACAAGGGAGCAGTGGAAAGAGTTGGAGCTAGCTTTTATATTTAAAACATTTTGGTAATGATCCATTAATATGAAGAAAGATCAATAAAACAGAATTTAAAAATCCAGAAATAGACTCAATTGCATTTGAAAAGGTAATATATGACAAAGGCAGCATTTTAAATTGAGGAGATAACAAAAGGTAAGCTGAGTGCAAAAGGCAGACTGACACTCCATATACCTACCCTCCCCCAAGGTGAGAGTGGGATATGTGTGACATTCCCCAGGCACTTATGACTGCCCGAGAACAAAGAAAGGAAAAGCAAATGGTCAACTGATAAAGATCACAGTCATGCAAGACACGAAACTCCATCAGTCTGTTACTGTCTTAATGATTTACAAGAAAAACACAGTAATAGCCAGACCTCCAGGAATCTACAGACTCAATTTCCAGGAGCCCTAATGTCACCTTCCCCCTCCATAAGATAAAACACCCCATATAATTAGTCACTCCTCACCTTTATAATGCAGCTTTTTCTGCATGGGTCCAGTCCCAGTGTTTTCATAAAACAAACATTTTGCACCAAAAACATTTCAAGAATTCCTTTTTGACCTTTTGCTCTCGTACCCAAACATCAAATCACATCATTTTGGTTTCCAATGTGGGGCTCAAGTCTACTCATCTGGACTCTGAGCCTCGGTGCAAACTTGTTGAGTACTTCTCTTCCTTTACTTTCATTTCAGGGGCTTTTCAAGGAGTATGGTCTTATTGGAACACTTTCATGTTGATTGCTCAGGTTCAATCCGCCACCTGTGCCTTTTGGCTGGAAGTTAGTACCCTGGCTAGAAGTTAGTTACCTTACTCAACCAGGGACCGTTTCCTAAGGAAGTCAGTGATAAGAACTACACGTATTAGAAGGTTACTTAGATTATGGTAGATTTCTGTCTTTACTGTTTTTTCTTCAATGTCCCCTACTAACTACTTAAATTACAAAATTGGGTAATTGTCCCTTGTAATACTTTTTTTTGTGTGTTTACCATGAGTTAAACATGAGTTCTTCATGGCACGGCATGGCATTTTGGCCCATTCACTGGCACCCATTTGTAGCCTAGGATGCAATGGGGAAGTGGGGAATGATGGCATCCCTTTCTACAAGGCAGGGTGTTGATCATAGTGATTTCGTTGGAGAGATCACTTGGGTCTCTTTGAAACGAGGAACCTCTGACATATCCTGCATGGGACACCACTGGGAGTCAGGGAGGATTATTTTTTGGTAATGGAGCTTCTTTGCTTTTTTAGGACCATGGAATTACCAAGAAGATAGACAGGGAAGGGAAAAGATGAGACCATAAGATAACATGTTTAATAGAAAGAATGAAAAAAAGATTCTCTAAACCTGTAAACTTTGATAAAATTCATGAACTTACTCAAGGAGCTGACGAGAGAATCCAGCTCTATTTCAAAGTCGTTTGAGAGAAGCCATCTGTAAATATACAAATCTGGACCCAATCTCACCTGAGGGAACAACTATACTAAACATACATTTTATAAGTCAGTTGGCACCTGACATCTTTAAAAACTGACTAAAATGGTTTTAGGTCCTCAACCCCCCACCCAGTGCCTACTAGAGGTAGCTACCGGAGTCTATCAATAGATATGGCCTTTAGGTAGGAAAAGGACTGGAGTGTTAAATTGCAGGGTAAAGTACAGGCTCAAACACTGACTACTGCTATTACAGATTCCCCACAATACCAGACTAACCAGGGGCCAAAGAAAAAGCCAGTATCAGACAAAGGAACATGGTATGGTGTGGCCAAATCAGACATTGAAGCAAAGAATGTCCAAACATATGCTCTTCACCAGGGCCATGTCCTGTCTGTAAGAAAAAAGGACATTGGAATAGAGACTATCCTCATCTCCAGAGAGAGAGAGAGGAAGACAGGAACTCACTTTCCTGCCAGAGTGCAGGAACCAGAGCAGAGGATCTGGCATGACAGGCCGTGGCTGGCTTCCTTTGACATCAAGATAAGGGAGCCCTGGGTTACCCTGGATGTGGAAGTTTCATTTATCAATTTTGTTATTGGTACAGGAGCCACTTACTCTGTTCTTATTCAGCCCTCTGGCCCTACTTGTCTAACCATAAAATTGTTGGCATAGAAGGAGAAATTAAAACAAGCCACCAGACAATGCCTTTAACTTGTAAACATAGAAGTCAGTTACTCATGTTTTTCTAGTCCTTCCATCTTGTCCCACTTCACTACTTGGACAAGACTTGATGTATAAACTTACTTCTTACTAAAAAAGAGGATGGCCTGTTCTCTTTAACACATGGAGAATTAAAAAAATTAGAGAATTAAGTCCTCACTTTTGTAATGCAGCTTTTTCTGCCCCCGGTTCCTGTCCCAGTGCTTTAATAAAGCCACCATTTTGCACTGAAAACGTCTCAGGATTACTTTCTTATCCAATTACTCTCAGACCCAAACATCAAATCACATCAAAATCAGCAAGGAAACGATGGAATTTAAAAATTCCGCCCCCCCCCTTTCCGCCAGAAATGATACACTTCAATTTATAGTTTCAGGAAGCACATTAAACACTGCACAATATAAATAATAAATGTTTTTTTTTTTTACTTTCATTTATTTATTTTGAGAGAGAGAGAGCACGAGTGGGGAAGAGAAGAGAGAGGGAGAGAGAATCTCAAGCAGGCTCTGCACTGTCAGCACAGGGCCTGATGTGAGGCTCGATCTCACCAAGTGTGAGATCATGACCTGAGCTGAAATCAAGAGTTGGATGCTTAACTGACTGAGCCACTCAGGCGACCCTGCACAATATAGATAAAATGAAATCCATTGTAAGCCACATAATAATACAACTACAGAATGTTAAAATCAAAGTTATCTTAAAACATCCAGAGTGTATACTTTACCCAAAATAACAAGAAATCAATACAAAAATTATCAGCAGCAACAGCAAAAGCTAGAATACAGTAGAACATCAAACATTTAAGGGAGAAGGGGATTCTCATACTAAATTTTACCCCTAGCTTCATGTTAATTCAAGAATAAAATGCAATGTTTCATACTAAAAAAATTAATAGAATTTACCATTAGCAGACTTCACTAAAATAGCTTCTAAAGGATGTACCTCCAGAAAATGGAGTATAATCCCCAAGCAAATATGAAATGCAATAAATAATAAGAAAGAAAAATGGTAAACATGTAATTATAAAAAAATGTTTACTGTATAAAACTAATGATAATGTCTAAGTCTGGAGGAAAAAAATCCAGAGCTAATTAAAATGTTGGACAGTTCTGACCATGAGAAAAAGTAGAGATGAAAGGAGTTACAGAACTTTAAGATACTTACTTAAGGGATATATATTTATAGTTTTTCCCTATGTATATTGTATTTTAAAAGCAATCAATAAACATTAGAATTCTCCTTAAATGTTATTTATTGCAGTCGAGCTGTTGGTAAGTGTTGGCCTACAAGGATTTCAGTGAGCTGCTAGTCTATTTGTCACATATGTGCAGCTTGCAGGACTTTAACACTTAGCCAGACCTCGGAGACCTCCAGGATATTCAAGGCAGGCCCAGCTGCTGAGAAAGAAAGGAAAGGAACAGGCCTGTGGGTGATGGGAATTCTAAGGCGGTTCCTGGCAAAAGGAACCCAGATTGCGCCATAGAGTTGCCGCAAATCTCAGCACTTGGGGGTTGCCCCTTCCTTCCGCTCAGCCTCAGCAAGATCCCCTGTTTTGGTGTGGTAGGTTGGGTGTATGGTTCAGGCATGCGCCAGAGCATGGGAGGGCAGGGAATCTGGATGGACACAAATGCTGGAAGCGTCCACACCGCTGAAAGGTGGGAGCGGAGCCCATGTCAGTCCCAAAGCTTAGACTACTAACTTCTCATGGTCAGGAGGTGGAGTTGACAGGTCTGACCGCGGTCAAGTAGCAAATGTTAGTCCGAGGCCCCGGCTAAAGCGGTCAGCTGCAGGGCTGGCATCACGGGTTCAACCTAGCGGACACCTGAGTCAGGGTGCAGAGAAGCAAGGTCAGAGGAGAGGGGCGGTCCCGAAGTGAAGGCGGAGCCTGGGGATTTCTGGCGCGGGGTGGAGGCGGGGCTAGGGGTGGGCTGAGGCCGGAGTCGGGCGGCGGGGGCGGATCTGAAGGCGGGACCTGGCCCCGTGAGGCTCGCGCCTGCGCACGCGGGTCCCGGGGGGGCGGGGCTGCGCGCGCGCGGTGCGCGGGCCCTGGAGGGCGGAGTCCAGGCGGGTGCCGGCCAAGGGAGGGGGCGCGGTGTCTCTCGAGTCAGGCGCTCCCTCAGGCCGCGGACGCGATGCTGGCTGCTGCAGGTTTGGCTGCGGGGCTGGCGGGGATGTGACGGGCGGTCCCTCGCCTCACCTGCGGTCCTTGGGCCCGTAGGTCACTGGGCGACCCGCAGCCGGGCCGCGGCCGGGGAGGCAGCGTGACCTCCGCACGGTGAGAGTCGGGGTCGGGCGGGAGCCGGGACCGGAGTCGGGGCGGGGCGGGCGTCCGCGACTGCCCTGGGCGGGGGGCGCGGCGGGTCTCGGGCCCAGGCACCTAGGGTGAGGCTGTGACGCTCTCAGGCCTCCCGCCCTCCCGGCATCGTCTCGAGTTCCCCGCAAGCCGCTTGAGGAGGGGCGAGCGTGGAGGCTAGAGGCCGGACGCCCCCCACCCCGCGGGCTGTGACAGGCGCGCAGGGGGCCTCAGGCGCTGGGGGTGCGCCTTTCTCTTAGGAGAAATCAGGGCGAGGCCAAGTTACCCAGTGATTTCAGAGCCAGGATGCTTGCGAGGGTTGACAGGGGGAAAGTACCCGGGTGCCCCGAATGACTGTTGGGGTTTTTTTTATTGTTGTTGTTTGTTTTTTTAATTGCTGGGCCAAAACAAAGACACACCTTAAAACACATCCTTAGATCAAACTTTGATGGACCACACCATTGCCATGGGTTCAGATGCTGCTTCTCTCTCCTTTTGACATCTGCTGTTTTTATACATACATACATATACATATATATATATGTATATGTTTTTTATGTACCTATTTTTTTTTTTTATCAAAGTAAAAGGAAGAATGACTCCTTTGAGGTAGTCGTTAGTGGCTAAGCTTGAGTTTGAATTTCAATAATTGCAAATTCATCTTTGTAGGCTACCCAGCCAATTAGGCTTGCTGTTCCAGCACTAGGCCTTAGCCGTGTGGCAATTACTGATGCAGGGACTCTTCGTGGTCACAGATTGAAATGTGGATATTTCACTCTCATTGGTGAGCTGAATTGAGCTTCAGTCCTTTCAGAATAGCCATTTGAAAAAGCATTCCTTTTCTCTTTTTCTCCTGAGAATTAAAATATAATGGAACTAATTTTGCCAGTCACACACACAAAAAAATCCTCTTGTAGACTAAAGATTTTGGTGGGGACAGCTCTTTAACCAAAAGGAATTTAAGATACCCTCCTCCTGCACAAAACTTGGTTTTATCTGCAATCAGTATAAGATAAAGATTTAAACATTCTTGAATGTTTTGCCTGTACTTAGTCTTCTCAGACATTATTACGGTTTGCCTCTTGAGATTTATTAAAGCTCTTTAGTGTTATTTGGTTATTTTCTTTAGTATTCTCTTTAGGCAAAACACACACACTTTCTTAAGAACCTTTTAGCCATAATTCATATTCTTTTACTTCCGTGTAAAGAAACTTCATGGTAAGAAACCGCTAGAAGCCATCCTGAGAGCAGGCACTCTTCATTTAAAACAACAACCATTTATTCTATATTTCCATATCGAGACCTGCATTTTTTTGTTTGTTGCCAACTCAACTCCTTTGTATACTAAATAGAAGGGGACTTTGATTCCCCGTGTAAAAGTCCGTCAGTGACTGTACATAATCTGTATTTGATAAAAGTCAAAGTCCTTTGAGATTTCTGATAACTTGTGAACGTTTCTAATTTCATTTCTGCCATTTTGCTCTCCTCTCCATACAGACACTACTTAAGAGTTCTCTGAAGATGACATCTTCCTTTGTGGTTTTACACTGTTCTCTCTATTGAGACTTCTCTACTTAGTAAACAATTTGCTCTTTAAGATCTACCGAAAACATCACCTCTGAAAATGGTCCAGAAATCTTATCCCCCTTGTCTTGACTGATCCAGTACTACATCATTCATTCTTCGTTTAGCATCTGTCAGTTAGTAATGATTTGTTTATATGTCTGTCTCCATCAGACCTTTGGGTTCCTTCAATGCTAACATTTACTGTTATGTGGCACAGGTACTCAAAAACTATTTATTGATTACATTTTTGAGGAATGCTCTTGATCTTAAATGTAAGTTTAAGATAGGCAGACTTTGTGAACGATCTCTTTCAATATTGGAAAACATGGAAAAGATGAATGCATAAGGTACCTTTAAATTTCCATGAAGACAGTCAAAATTGTTGCTGATTGGGAATGAAATCCTAGTGATGACAGCAAAAAACCTATACATTTTATAATGCAAGACTAAAAAAGGCATGGCCAGTAAGGATTCCTGCTTCTTTGATTTTAAGAGTTTATTTTGAGGCAAAGTGATTTGCCCCAGGTCTTGCAGGTCGAAAGGGACAGAGCTGGGATACAATTCAAGCCTTTTGACTATTTGTGTATTTTACCTTTGCTCTCAGTTTCCTAATTATAAGTCTTAATAATTGTTCTACAATTTTGAGTGGAAGGTTTTGAGAGGCGTAGACATGTATTAGTAAAGGGGGTCTATTAATAGAATGTTGAACTTGAAAGAATTAACGAATTATTCGGTTCAGCTTAAAAAATTTTACCCATTAAACAACTGATTCTCGAAAGGGCAAGTGTCTTATTTAGGTTGTTTAGAGTCACTGGGACCCCACATCTTCAGACCTCATGCTTGTGTATTTTTCATTCTTTCATGGTGCTTTAGGGGGAAAATGAGGAAGCTGCCAATTTTTCAGAAGGAGAACAAATCGGCTTATATTTTCTCCCTCCTTGAATGCTTAGCTGCCACTCTTAGAAACTTAGAGCCCTTGAGTGTTGAGAAACATGATAATTCATTTGGGGATAGAGGAGAAACCTAACCTTCACTACTCTGCTTGGCTGGATAGTTTTTAACCTCAGTGCTTGGGGCTCTCTCTCCAGATGCCCCATAACAAGCGGCTTCTGCTCACCATATGGAGATCCCTCATACAGTTACGTTTTGATGGTAAAATGAGATTTTAATATAGTAAGGTTACAGATGGCTAATAGCATGGCTAAAATTACATGTGTGGCTAGTCTGTATGTGAGAAGAGCCTATCTGATTACTCGTCTATGTGATAGGTTTTTTGGGAAAAAAATTGATGCTTGTGGTTTTAGGCTTCTGAAATGTGTACTTACTGTAGTGGGCCTGATCAATTCCAATAGGATTTTTATTTTACAAACAACTTAATGATGAAAGAAATAAAAAAAAATAAACGTTTATTTTTTATTTTTCACCGTATATATGTGATTTTATACTATAATCGAAGCGTAATGTTTAATATTGCTTTCATATTTAATGTTTTATTTTTGCTATAATTTTTGCACATTTAAATTTTACAATGTTGCAGTGAATTGAGTTACTTATTTATACTAGTTGGACATCCAAGTTATTTCTTGCTTTGCAAGTAAAACAGTTATCATATAGCTGTGCTATGTTTTGCTTCTTTCCTTTAGGCTAAAGACCCAGGACGGGGAATTACAAGGTCAGAGGGTCTGAAAGTTTTTGTCACTTTTGGAAAATATTGCCGAATTTATTTCTGAAAGATTTATTTATTTATTTTTACTTTTTAAAAGTTTATTTATTTTGAGAGAGAAAGAAAGAAAGAGAGAAGATGGGGGAGAGGCAGAGAGAGAGGGAGAGAGAGAATCCCAAGCAGGCCCTACACTGTCAGCATGAAGCACTATCAGCATGGAGCCCAACATGGGACTCGAACTCACAAACCCTGAGATAATGACCTGAGCCGAAGTCAGATGCTTAAGAGACTGAGCCACCCAAGTGCCATGAAAGGTTTTTTTTTTTTTTTAATTGATTTACATTGCCTCTTGCTGTTTAGTTGACCAGTTTTGTCATACTTTTATAGGTTTTTGTTTTAAAAGTTTTTTTTTTTTTAAAATAGGTGTAAGACTATCTACTGCTTAACATCTGTCTACTGCCTAACATAACTATTCACAATAGAAAAGCAAATGCAGTATTTTTCTGGTTTTAGTTTCTCCTTTGTATGAATTGTTTGAATCGCTTCTCGGCCTTTTGGCTAAGATCAAGTGTATGAATTGTTTGTCCTTTGCCCATAAGTTTATTGGAATCTTTTTACCGATTTTCATTATCACTTAACATCATAAATATGAGTCTCCTAAAATGTTTCTGATCTGTTTTGTTATTATTGTGAATTTGGCAGTTTTTAAAATTATTATTATTTAAAAAAATTTTTTTAACATTTATTTATTATAGAGAGACAGAGCAAGAGCATGGGAGAGGCAGAGAGAGGGAGAGATACAGAATCCAAAGCAGGCTCCAGGCTCTGAGCTGTCAGCACAGAGCCCGATGTGGGGCTCAAACTCACAAATCGCGAGATCATGACCTGAGCCGAAACCCTATGCCCAACTGACTGAGCCACCCAGGCGTCCCAGCAGTTTTGAAAATTATTAAAAATCACTGACTTACAAAAAATTTTCGTGATTTTATCTTTTGATTGTGAAATCTGAGAATGAATGTCACTCCATCATCTGATGCACACTTGTATTTTCTTAAGCTTCTTGAGTTTGTTTTGTTACATGTGTATATCTTTAGAAAATTATATATGCAGTTGAGATTGAATTTAGTTTATGTGGTTTAATACTATAGAGAATCACATTCTTAAAAATCTCTAAGTGAGTTTCTATTGGTAAGTTGCAGCTTTTTTTTTCTTCCTGAACTTGAATAGGAAACAAAACAAAGCTAGTTTTTTATTTTGTTTTGTTTTTTGTAAATGGGTACTTGTTTCTAAATAAGTTATAGTAAATTTTGACAAAGCAAAAATTTTAGGAAAGCGTATTTTGGTTAAATGAAGTTTCTGTTAGGTCATGGTTAACCAGAAGGTCATTTCTGATTTAACTCTTACTGTTTGTTAATCATTGTAAAATATATGAGAGTAAAACTTTGGTTATCTGCATCCTTTGGGGAGTGAGACATGCTAGATAGATGAGATATCCCAGGGTAATAGTTAACATTGGTTGAATGCTGGCTACTGTTGTGGTACTTGGCTTGGAGTTGCTTTCTTGATTCCCGTAACAACTGTAAGAGGTAGGTTCTTCATATCCTCACTTTGCAAATGAGGAAGCTTAGAGAGGTAAAGTGACCTGCCAAAGGTAACACAGCTAGTAAGCAGTGGAACTGGATCTTAGTCTGTCTACTTTTAAAAGGGTGTGTTTGAGAAGTGTATTATCTTATTTTTTGTGCTAAGGATTCGAACTTTATCTCATAGGCATTGGAATGATATTAGATGTTTCAAAGTAAGGGGATGATAGGGTTTGTCTTTTAGGGAGTTGGCTGATGTGGCGGTGTGGAAATATATTGAATTGTGTTTCTGATAGGAAGTGGTTGCAATAGGTCATATGAGAAATAAAGCCTGAACTGCAAAGTGGATTTGGAGATCAGGAGATTTTATGGAAAGATACAGGACTTAGTAACTGATTTACAAGAGAGTAGGAAGCTGGAGTGTTGATTTGGAAGATATGCAGTAGGGTAATGACAGATGAATATGTGCTTCAAACACTTTGTCATATTTCTTTTATGGCATTGACTGTGATGTATTTGCATCTAATCTAGTGACGCATCTACCTCCCCCACTGGATTGTGTACTTTTCAAGGACAGGGACTGAGTAGAAGGCATGAACTAATACAGGATGAACTAATACAGGAAGAGGGCAGGAGACTGAAGTGGGGGTGGGAAACACCAAATCACCTAAATCAAAGAATGGATGGAGGAAGAGGAGCTCTAGAAAGTAACAACTGCCAGGGAGGAGCAGGGAGACCCATCAGTGCCAGATGGGGGAGGAGTGTTACGGAGAGGGAAGTATTAGCACAAAAGTAAATACAAAGTGCCACTTCAGGCTACAAACAATTCTGGTTGTTGTGTCCCACTGTGATATGCTGATGACCAGCGGTTATATAGAGCTAAGTTGTCTTTACTTTGCTACCCACTTTTTCCTTCCACACTTTCTCAGAGTATCCTATGGTCTCCTGCTTCTTTTAGCTTCTAACATCTGCCTGCTACTGGTGCTGATGCTGGGACATTACTCAGCCTATTGAGAGCAACCAGTCCGAACCCTCCTTTCTTTTTAAGTCGATTGACAAATCAGTATGTTAGGTATAATACGTGACATTTCAGTTCTTCTTTCTCTGCTGAGTTGATTGCTTTTTTTGCATGCCCCCAGAGTTACTCCTCTGACTTTCAAGACTTCTGATTGGTTGTTTTGAGATTTGAAACCATTGAGAAGCCAGAGGATTTTCTTTTTCTTTCTTTCTTTCTTTCTTTCTTTCTTTCTTTCTTTCTTTCTCTCTCCTTCCTTCCTTCCTTCCTTCCTTCCTTCCTTCCTTCCTTCCTTCCTTCCTTTATTGATAAATTGGTTTCAATACAACACCCAGTGCTCATCCTAACAAGTGCCCTCCTCAATACCCATTGCCTACTTTCCCCTCGAGAAGCCAGAGGATTATTATTATTTTTATTTTTATTAAAAAAATTTTTTTAACATTTGTATGTTATTGATAGACAGACACAGAGCATGAGCAGGGGTAGAGAGAGGGGGAGACACAGAATCTGAAGTAGGCTCCAGGCTCTGAGCTGTCAGCACAGAGCTGACACGGGGCTCAACTCACTGCGAGATCATGACCTGAGCCAAAGTCGATCGCCCAACCAACTGAGCCACCCAGGCGCCCCAGAGAAGCCAGAGGATTCTTAAAGACTGGATTCATGAAAGCTGAAGTTTTTCACCTGTTTACTTTTCCATGTTGATCAGTTTGATCGTTGGACCATCTTTGAGGATTGTTGATCTTAAAAATGCTCCAGGATCATCATTCCAAATAATTAATAATCTTTGTTCTCTTTGTACTGTTTTATAGTTATCTAAGGTGTGGGGCTTGTTTTAAATTTCCTTGGTCATTTCCTGACATTTCATATGATTGGTTTTCAAAGAGCCACTTAGGAAAGGAATTTGTACTTGATTTCTTCTGCTATTATTTGCTTCAAAGCATCCTTATTCTTAACTTGCTGCTTTTTTCTTCCCAGTTTTCATCTGGCTGGTTTTTATACTTGGTAAGTATGATGGGAAGGGGAAAAGAGAAAAAAAAATGGCTAATTACTTTTCTCTTCCCTGCCTTACTTTAGTTGTTACTGCCCTCCTCTCCACAATCACTGTTCCCAACTGTCCAATTTGGCATGGCCTCCTGCCCTATATCTTCAGTTCTGTGTGTGGGGATGGGAAATGCAAGACAGCTCTTTAGCTAAGGAATGCTGGATGTCTCAGGGTTTTGGTCCTTCTGTAATGGTGATACCTTTGTAGCTTAGTAGATACTTTTTATTCCCTGGCAATCTACATCTCTGTAAAATACAAAAAATAAATGTAGGTCATGTTTCTTTGAATTAATGCTCATTCATTCTCTCTCTCTCTCTCCCTCTCCTCCTTTTCTCTCTGTTTCTTTCTCTCCCTTCCCCCCTTCCTTCCTCCCCCATACCCTTCTCCCCACCATATCAAGATAACACAGTCTTTGATGACTGACCCCCTAGTGAATACACTAGGGACAACTAAGATAGGCAGACACCAGAAGGTACTTTGAATTGTTGTTGTCATCATATTAATGATATTTGGTTGCAGCCTGAGTGCTTTGGGGAAATTTGAGAGCTTTCACTGACCATTATGTCTTGGCAGACAGTGTTATGGTTGGCAGTTACACTTTTCTCTGACAACCATAGTTTAGAAAAGCAGGAACTATTCGTAACAGCTGTTTAAGTGTAGGATGGGTCTGGTGATACTTTGATCTGAGTTGATAGGCCAGGTTATAAGAAACATAGCCTGGTAATATTTCTTTACAGAGAGTGGGGAGG
The DNA here is from genome assembly GCF_007474595.2 of Lynx canadensis. Classification (NCBI taxonomy): domain Eukaryota; kingdom Metazoa; phylum Chordata; class Mammalia; order Carnivora; family Felidae; genus Lynx; species Lynx canadensis. The sequence continues at coordinate 44,672,024 of NC_044313.2, read as the reverse complement.
CAGAGATGGCCATTTTTTTTTTCCTTACTCTTCCTTTTATTCTTATTTTACATTTTTTTCTAGGGTTTATTTTCTTCATTTCATAGTCACTTTTGCAGTCAACATTTTTCCAAGACTTGAGAAGTTCCACAGTGTAAATTTGCTCAACCCAATCTTTGAGACCAGTCTAGATTTTCCTGATTCATGCCATCCATCCATTCAAGAAATACCCACTGAGCACTTGCTAATAATAGTGCAGTGAAGAAAACGCCTTTTCTGCCCTTGTGCAACTTTCATTCTAATGACAAGATACAGAAAATAAACAAGTGTATATGTAATATGTCAGCTATTATACTACTGTGGAGAAAAGCAAAGCAGAATAAGGCAGAGAGACCATGTAAGGAGGATGCTGCTGTTTTTTTTTTTAATTAAATTTTTTTTAATGTTTATTTATTTATTTGAGGGGGAGGTGAGCAGGGGAGATGGGGAGAGAGAATCCCAAGCAAGCTCCATACTGTTAGCACAGAGCCTGACATGGAGCTCGATCTCACAAACTGAGATCATGACCTAAGCTGAAATCAAGAGTGGGAGGCTTAACCGACTGAGCCATCAAGGCGCCCCAGGATGCTGCTATTTTATGTAAGATGGTTAGAGAAGGCTGTGGTGATGAATGGTATTTGAGCAGAAACATGGAAGAAGTGAGATTGTGATGATCTAACTGTGCAGCTATTAGGGGAGAGAGTAGTTGAGGAAGATGAAGCAAGTGCAGATGTCTCGGGTCTGAAGCATGCTTGTCTTGTTTGAGGAGTGGCAAGTAGATCAGCGGAGGCATTGGGGGGAATGATTGGTGAAAGATGAGGTGGGGGGCCATAGAGGGTGCTGGGAGAGGTGTGCATGGTAGATGATATATGGCCTTGTAGGCCAGTAGGACTTTGGCTTTTACTCTGAAGGTGGGAAGCATTTAAAGAGTTTTGACTTGTTTTAAATAGACCTCTCAACAGTTATGTAGAGAATGTCTGAGGGTGGGTATAATGAGATCATTCAGCAGGCTCCAGCAGCAATCCAGAGTGGGAGATGATAGCGATTTTAGGCAGGAATTGAGAGAAGTGCTTACAGTCTGTATACATTTTGAAATCAAAGCCAACAGAATTTGATGGTGGATTGGATGTGTCTGTTCATTGTTTTTTTCCTGACTAACCGGAAAAAATGGAGCTGCCATTTGCCAAGATGGTGAAGACTTCAGGAGAAGCAGATGGGAAATAGTTTAATTTTGGTTATGTTAAGTTAGCAATCCAAGTGGAGATACTGTCCAGACAAGGTATACATGAGTCTGCAGTTCAGGGCAGAGGTCTGGGCTGGAGATAAAAAATATTTATTTATTTATTTATTTATTTATTTATTTATTTATTTATTTAGAGAGGGAGGGAGGGAGGGAGGGAGGGAAGGAGGGTGGGAGGCAGAGAGGGGCAGAGAGAGAGTGAGAAAGAGAATCCCAAGCAGGCCCCACACTGTCAATGCAGAGCCCGATGTGGGGCTTGAACCTGTGAACCACGAGACCATGACCTGAGCCAAAATCAAGAGTCGGACTCCTAACCGACTGAGCCACCCAGGAGCCCCTGGAGATAAAAATTTTAAGTCATGGACATGGAGATAGTATTTAATACCCTGAGAACTGATTAAGATAATCTAGGGAGAGAGTGTGGCTGTAGAAGAAGCCCAAAGATTTTGCTTTAGGGTTCTGTAATGTTGACTTGGAAAGAGAGAGAGAGAGAGAGAAGGACAGCCAGAGCTAGCAAAGGAAACTAAGAAGCATTCCATGAGGAAGGAGGGGAATTAAGAGTGAATGGTATTCCTGAAGCCAAGTAAATGTTTTAAGGAGGGAGTAAGTGAACAGCTATGGCAGATCTTATTAGATCCAGGACAAGGATGTCACTGTTAGATTTAGCAATATGAAAATCATTGGTGACTGTAACAAGTTCTTGGTGGTCATGAAAACTTTATTGGAGTGAGTTTAAGAGAGAACTGTAGGAAGGGAGTTGGTTTCAAGGAGTTTGCTGTGAATTGAAGATGAGGAAAAAACAGGGTGATAACTAGAGGGGATGTGGAGTCAAGGAATTGTTATTTCCTTAAAAGATGAGTGCTTTTCTAGTATATTTGTATAAATACAAAAATATTTATAGCTTATGGAATGACCTAATAGAGAAGAATTAAAGGAGCGATTTCTTTGAAAAATAAATTAATTCAATCCTAATCTGTGAACCCAGAGTCTATCACTATCATATATATGTCCTTATGTATTAACCTATTTCTTTCAAATTAAGACAGTGGCTAGTGGGGAGAGGTGTTAAAGAACATCCCCATACGTCCAATTTGTTGAATTTTTTATCAGTTCAAAACTGTAGTTTTTATATGTAACAAAATTTTTAATGGATTATTAGGAAATGGGTTAAATGGTCTTTTTTTATTTTTTATTATTTTTTTTGCTAACCTTTTTTTGTTTGGTAACTTCTTCCTGTTTATTGTCCTCAGCAGTTTTGCACAGTGCTTGCCCTGTGGTTCTAAATCTCTGTTATAGTAGTTTTACTGTGAAATACCTTTTAAAAAAAGGGAAAAAATTAATTAAAAAAATTTTCTTAAGTACTTTTAAGGGAAAGATTTGATGGCCATTCTTTTTCCTTTTTTTCTAATGTACCTGACTGCACTTTTACTGTAATTGCTTCTGATTATTGAGTTGATGTTTGGGATAAGTTTAGAAACTTAGGTTGGAAGCCCATATTACAGTTACATTATTTTATGTGCCTCTTTTTGTGGTTCATTTATGTTTGAGTAAGTAGTTGTCAGTATTTAGTGCTGAAGCATTACTGCAGTTGCTTTTAAATCTTCTTCATTGGTCTTCCTCCAGATTTTCTTCCATTAGCCGCTTATCCATACTACTGACTTTTGAGTTTCTGAAACACAGATCTGATCATGTTTTATTGTTGCTTTAAAAATCTGTGGCTTTCTGTTGTCTATGTAAGTTAGACACCTTTTTTTTTTTTTTCTTCTTTTGCTTCTTGCCCACCTCCTGCCTGTACCTGCATTCTGCTTTAGGGGATTTGGAGTGCTCCTTGCTAGGTTCTAATGCACATCTGATGTTTCTTACCACAGGATAATGGTCAAATTTGCTGTCAGTGTACAGAAGAAAGTCTTCCATGTGTTGTGGTCTTCATCTTTTATCATGGTTCCATGAATATGAGAAACTCTTTGACATCTCTGTGCTTTTGCACATAATATTCCTCCCCCCCCCCCCCCCCCCCCCCCCCCCAGAATGCCATGTAACTACTTAGCTACCTTGTTAAATCACTTCATCTTTTTAGAAACCCAAATAAGTCTCCTCTTCTAGGAAAACTTCTAGGCATATTTTCATCATGTCTCTTCTAACCCACCTTCATTATATTCTCTGTTACCTGTGTTCCTGTAACATTTTGCAGTTATTTTGTTTTAGTATTTGCTGTATTTTCCTCTATTTGCTTTCATGGCTGGTCTCCCTTGCCTCACCATTAAACTTATAGTCACTGAAGAAATTTTTGTTGAATGAATGTTTGAGTAAAGCAAACGATTATTCAACATTGACCCACCTTTTTTTTAAGTTTATTTATGTATTTTTGAGAGAGAGGGCATGTGCGTGCACAAGTGGGGGAGGGGCAGAGAGAGGGAGAGAGAGAGACTCCAAAGCAGGGTCCGCACTGCTAGCACAGAGCCCAATGTGGGGCTTGAACCCACAAACTGTGAGATCATGACCTGAGGCAAAGTTGGGCACTTAACTAACTCAGCCACACAGGCATACACTTTTTAAACCATTGACCTACTTTTTAAAAAAAAATTTAACTAAAAATTTTAATATTTATTTATTTTGAGAGAGAGAGAGAGAGAGAGAACAAGTAGAGGAGGGGCAGAGAGAAGGAGAGACCCAATCCCAAGCAGGCTCCGCACGATCAGTGCAGAGCCCAATGAGGGGCGAACCCATCAACTGAGATCATGACCTGAGCTGAAATCAAGAGGTGGATGCTTAACTAACTGAACCACCCAGGTGCCCCTACCCTAAATGTATCTTAAACTCATTCTCTAGCCAGATTTTGACTTCTATGTTAGTATTTTCTGTAGCACCATCTTTGGTTTCTCTATAGTATCCTTAAGTCTCACTTTTGTATCTTATCATTACTGAGTTTTATTATAATTCAACAAACATTTTTTTGGTCACTTCCCATGTACCTGATTTGTTAGTACTAGTGATGAGAGGCTGAATAAGGTAAGGCCTCAGTCCACGAATTATTGTGATATATGATGAGTATAGTAATAGTGGAATATCTAGGACACCTTGGGAGTTCTGTCTTTCATGTACTCCTTAATTCTTACTTTGGCTACTACTAACCTCTTTCAGGCCCTAGATAATTTTAGACTCTTTAGTTAGTAGCTGTCTTGCCTTAACTCTCTTGTCATTCCAGTTCATCATGAATACTGCCAGCAGATTCGATTCGTTGTCTTTGAAAGAAGAAAAAAAGTACCAGTCTTTCTTTTTCCTGTTCATGGAATAAAATCCAAAATAGAATGCAATCTGGAATGCCAAGCGTTTGGACCAGACTTCCTTTCTTCTCTTGTGCTACATGAACTGTTCATTATAGCAAAACTCTCTACATTCTGTTCCAAACACAGTTCATACTTTTCCTTTTTTGCCTTGCTTGTTTGAGCCATTCCACCACTGTAAAAACAGTGTTTTTACTCTTGGTTCCTCTACTTACTGAAATTGTATCTGTTCTTGGATGTAGTTCCCACTTGTTAAGTCTAGTGTGAACCTTTTTGATGATCATGCCCATATTTATAACACCCTCTCATCCTTTGCCTTCATGACACCACTCTTTTCTGTTTTTCTTAACCTATTCTTTCTCAGCTGTCTCTCCTGACTCCTATCCCTAAATGTTCATTTCCCAGGGTTTCAATCTGACCTCTTTTTTCTTTATTCTGTTGTGCTTTCTTGGAACACATGTCATTTTTCATTATCTCTTTTGTGTTCATTTCCCCAGCCCTGTTTTTCTCTTGAACCCTCTAGTCCTTAGGTTTGCTACTGAAAATGTCCACCTGATTGTCTAGCAGAAAACCTGAAAGTTACAACATCAAAAATTAAGTACATGTTTTTCTCCAGAACCTTGTGTTCACCTCATTTTCCTATCTTGGTTAATGATGCTGTCAGTCACTCAGTTACTCATATTATAAACCTGCGAATCATCCTGACTTTTGTTCTTCCATCCCTTATTTTCCATTAGCTGGCAAGTCCTGCTGTTGGAGCTTTTCCCTCTCCATTCCCTTTACTGTTTCCTTGGGCCAGGTTCTGATATCCTTGGTAACCACCGTAAAAGCCCCTTTAAAGTAAGTCTTCTGCTCAATCCTGAACATTGTATAGGAAATTCATGTTGGTTGTATCCTGTAGGAATGCCAATGGCAAAATAGTTTTAGGTCTGCCACTCTAGAATAGCACCCGAACCATGGACTAATCTTTGTGTATCCATTAAAGGTCAATTTCCTAAGTATTTCTATAAGATGATATTGTTAAGATATAATTTATGCTTTGTAAAATAAATTTTCTTAAGGATTAAGAATGTTATTTCTAAAGATAAAAGGGAAAGCAAGAAAAGATAGAGGGAAGCAGAGGTCTTGCTGCTGGGTAAGTGCCAGAAATGATCTTTTAGGATATTTTCTTAATGAACTAGAAGAGATTATAAATTTGAAAGTAACACTAGGTTCTTTGTGTCCAAATGCCAGTTAAAGAGCAGATAACTACAGAAGGAGCTTCTGACTATGAGTAGACAAAACTGAGAGCTTTAGTGTGGGAATTGTAAGCTAATAGATTTGAATAGTACTTTGAAGAGATGTTTTTAACCATCAGTTCATAATCAGGTGAGACTCCTGATAGCATTATTGCATGTTCTGGCAGATACTGGCCTAATGTGCTGATGCTACAGAGGTGGTACCATGGTCACCACCTCTGTATCATCTAATCTGTTTCATAAGCACAAGTCCTTTCGTATTGAAGCATTATTTTCTGAATTCAGGTATAGTCAAAGAAGAGCTCTTCAGTTTTTTGATTTTTTTCTTGGTTTTCTTTCTTTGATTTTAGATAGAATTTGTCTTGCTTGTAACATTTTAAAAAGTCAAATTAACGAAGAAATTACTTTAAAACTTGAGTGGCTTATATACTGAATTAGTTAGCATATATTTCAGAATGATTGAATATGTACATATTGTGAATATTTTGCAAGATTATTGTGTACATTTTTTTGGCTTTTGCTGTTGCTGTATTGTTGATTTTTGTTAATTTTCCATAAATTTAAGGTTTATGAGGCTGGTACTAGATTCTCACTTGGAAATTACCTTGGAAAATGTATTTGAGCATTCTGTATTGTAGCGTTTTGAAGTTGAACATGGGGTGTGTATCATTTTGGCTTATAATGTTCTGCCTAGGAGTTCCTCTCTGGAGGAAAAAAGGAAAAAGGCTTCATAGACAGTCCCCAAAGTAGACCAGAGTGGTATTTTGAGCTGAGGGAGTAGTGTGTACTCTGGTAAGGAGTCCTGAAAGATCATAGTATGGGAATGGATCCTTGGGTGGTTCGGTGTGAGGGGAAGGCAGGGTTTGTTGGGTAGTGGTAGGAGAGAGCAGCTGCAAAGAAACACTTGCTTACTATCTGTGTATCTATGGACAGATTATGTGATTTCTCCAAGTTGGTTTTTGTTGTTGTTGTTTGTTTTTTAATGCTGGTCGTGGAGTCCAACACAAGGTTCAATCCCAAGACTGTGATGATTACCGGAGCCGAAATCAAGAGTCGGATGCTTCACCAGCTGAGCCACCCAGGTACCCCTCTCCAAGTTTCAATCTCCTTAAATATGCAGAATGAGAATAATAAAGATATCTGGGGCACCTCGGTGGCTCAGTCGGTTGAGTGTCCAACTTTGGCTCAGGTCCTGATCTCCCAGTTTGTGAGTTCGAGCCCCACGTCAGGCTCTGTGCTGGCAGCTCGGAGCCTGGAGCCTGCTTCAGAGTCTGTGTCTTCCTCTCTTTCTGCCCCTCCCACCCATGCTCTGTCTTTCTTAAAAAATAAACAAATAAATAAACATTAGAAAAAGAATAAAAGATATCTAATTTAGGATTGTTGTAGGATTTAAATGAGGTAATGCAAATAAATACCTGGTACTCAAGTTCTCAGTAGGTACCAGCTACTGTTGTTAGTACTGTTTTATGGCATTTGTTCTTTGGAGAGCCATTGAAAGATTTTATTTTTTTAAATTTTTTTAAGTTTATTTAAGTAAACTCTATACCCAACATGGGGCTTGAACCCATGACTCTCCAAGATCAGGAGTCACATTCTCCTTTGACTGAGGCAGGCAGGTGCCCTTGAAGGATTTTAAATTTTTTTTTTTTTTTTTCAACGTTTATTTATTTTTGGGACAGAGAGAGACAGAGCATGAACGGGGGAGGGGCAGAGAGAGAGGGAGACACAGAATCGGAAGCAGGCTCCAGGCTCTGAGCCATCAGCCCAGAGCCTGATGCGGGGCTCGAACTCACGGACCTCGAGATTGTGACCTGGCTGAAGTCGGACGCTTAACCGACTGCGCCACCCAGGCGCCCCCCTTGAAGGATTTTAAACTGAAGAGTGACATAATCAGATTTATAATTTTGAATATTAAGTCTGGGAAAAGTATAAAGGATGCATTAAAGGGAAAAAGCTGAAGGTAGGGAATTAAGGAAACTTATGCTAGTAGAATACTGGCTAGCGATGGTAAGAATCTAGATTAAGAAATGTGGTGTTGGAGAAGACAGGATGAATTTGAGAATTATCAAAAATTGATGTGCATTATATTCTATGAGTTGGGAAAATCTAAAGGGAACTAGGAAAATAGCAAGGATGTAGACAGAGTACTCAGCTGAGTAGGATATATTGTATTCTCCATTCGTTAATGGGAGAGGGCAGAAGAGGATGGTTAGAGGCACATATTCACCATTGCCAAGGGTCTAATGGCTGAGCTGGGCTGCCTACCATTCTTCACATTGGACTGGAGCATTTGGGCATCTCTAGATGAGTCCAGAGCAGTGACTTTGGGCAGCACATAGGGATAATGTGCCAAGTATCAGGAAGCTCTCATGAGTGCAGGAGAGACATGACACAACCACAAATAGACCTAAACGGTACCAGGCTTGAAACAGAGGAAGAGCTAATTCCTAAGGGACTAGAAAGACAAACTGACAGTTTTATTTTTTTTTATTTTTTATTTTTCCAATATATGAAGTTTATTGTCAAATTGGTTTCCATACAACACCCAGTGTTCATCCCAAAAGGTGCCCTCCTCAATACCCATTACCCACCCTCCCCTCCCTCCCACCCCCCCCCCCCAAACTAACAGTTTAAATTGTATTTGGATTTGAATCTCTGAGTTCTTCTCTAAGTGCTAAAACATCAAGCCCTCCAGGACTCACCTAAGTTTTGTTGATTTTACAAGCTCAGAAGTATTTTTTTTTTTAAATGTCTGTTTATTTTTGAGAGGGAGCACAAGCAAGGGAGGGGCAGAGAGAAAGGAGCTATCAGCGCAGAGCCTGACACGGGGCTTGAACTCACAAGCTGAGTTCATAATGGTATTTTAGCATTTGATAATTGGGACATTTTGAAATGTTAACATACAGTCCGGGTGCCTGGGTGGCTCAGTGGGTTAAGCGTCCAATTTCAGCTCAGGTCATGATCTCACAGTTTGTGAGTTTGAGCCCCACATTGGGCTGTCTGCTGTCAACATGGAACCTGATTCGGATCCTCTGTCCCTCTGTCTCTCTGCCCCTCCTCTGCTGGTTCTCTCTTTCTGTGTCTCTCAAAAAAGTAAACTGGAAAAAAAAAAAAAGAGAAATGTTAACGTACAGTCATTTTGCTAAAAGATGCATATCTGCTTTTTGATTTTGTTTTTGGAACACTTTATGTATATTATCACTTAATCATATATTCTTTGGCAAGTTTAATTGTAGCATTTGAAAAACTGCCTTTTACAGTAAAATGATTAGTTTTCAATTTGTTTATTAAGTTGAATATTCTTACCTTACATAATTTTACTTAAAGATTATGATAATAGAGAACAAAGTTCTGTCTAGAATATTATGACGTGTATTTTGTTGTCAGTGAAGTGTTCCTGCATTGATTGACCAGTAGCGAGTATAGCTAAAATATAAATGTACTTTGATTTTAAGGTGTGGTTGATACTTAGGCCTCAGCCTACAATACTTTTTTCCTTTTGTTAATCATATTTTATGAAATTATAATTGTGTTATTGAAGTAGACAAGATTTGGGGATTGTGCGTACTGTTATTGGCATTTTCAGTTCTTTTTTTTTTTAAGTATGATGCTAATTTTATTTTTTTATTTTTATTTCTTTTATAAATTTATTTTTTTTTAATTCAAGTTAGTTAACATACAGTGTAGTATTGGTTTCAGGAGTAAGCATTTTCAGTTTTTTATCAGCAATACCCAGATATTATGTCTCCTTTGCTGTGGAATTAGAGTAAGACTCTTTCTACATGCTGCTGTGTCCAAGGCAAAGAAAGAAAATACCTTCTAGTAAAACTGCAGTTATACATATTTAGATTTTTCAGTAACTTTCATTTCATCACTTAGTAGCTTTCATTGAGTGTTTTTTCTGCACATTATGCACATTATGCACATACGTAGAATACGTGTGGATATGGTCTTAAAAATGATGTGATAATTGCTATACCCAGAGATGTATGGGAGCATACAGGAGGAGCACTTAACCAAGGCAGGTGTCACATGAACATGCTGATTCTATGGTGAGCTTTATTGCTATATATTACATGAGAATAGAAATACAAAACTAAAGAGTTGTCATCTAGCAGCCTGATACAGATCAGGTCATAGGAACTAGTACATTCCAGAGAGATATAGACATTGTAGGTCATGGGAGATAGCAAATTGCAGTAAGCCTGTTGTTATAGCCCTCACTGTTGTTATAGCCCTCACTTCTTGTCATGCTCTCTCCTTGTGGAGCTGTTGTGTATGCTTCTTGTCTCCCTGATGGGGACACTATTCTTGGTAATGGAAAAGTCTAGATGGCTGGTTTTGGGGGAAATATATATAAAATAGGTTGAAAAGAACTAGAATTCTTTAGCATGAATAAGATAAGTATAGTATTGACTGCTTACATTTTTTTAATTTGGAAATACTTTCTTACTCACAGGAAGTTTGCAAGAATGAGAATAGTACAAAGAATATCCAAATAATCTTTATCCAGATTCACCTATTATCAAAATTTTGTGCTATTTATTATTTCTTCTCTTGCATATATACTTATGTACATATACCTCTGTGTACATATATATGGTCTCTTGTACACACACACACTGCACACACCAAGCATTTGAGAATAAGTTGCATATGTCATGACACTTTCCTCTGAGTACATCCACATGTATTTCCTAAGAATAGGGCTTAAAAAAAAAAAAAAAACACTGTACAATTATGGACTTCACTAAATTTAACATTGATAAATAATCTTCCATTTGTATTCCAATTTTTTTTTTCATTGGCCAAGTCTCCTTTATAGTATTTCTCCCCTTACACAAACTGCTTTTTAAAGAGCAGAGAATGGAGAATGAGTGATTTTTGGTAGAAATTTTTTTCTTTAAGGATCTAAAGAAAATCATAGAAACTTAAAGTTTAATTTCCCTTTTACTCCAAATCAGTCTCTCCCCCAGTTTTTCCATTTCAGAAAATGGTGGCACCATTTGATTAGTTGTTCAGGCTAGAAAACTGTCATCCTTGATTTCTCTTTCCCTTTTTCCTCATTCCTTGCATTTAATCTGTCACCCAAGTGCTATAGCTCCTGTTTCCCCCTGCCTACATCTTGAACTCTTCTCCTCCTTTCTATCCATCTACTTCACCCTGCCCAGTGTGTCATCATTTCTCAACGGGGCTCCTTCCTACCTACCGTCTTAACTAATTTCCCTGCTTTTGTGTTTTCTCCCTTCCAATTCATTCTCCACACAGCAGCCAGAATGATTTTTTAGGAATGAAAATCAGATCATGTCATTTTCCTCATAACCTTCCGTGGCTTTCCATTGTGCTAGAGCACTTTTTGTCTAAATAGCTCTTCTTTCTTTAGGTTATAACTTAAATATTCTTCCTCTGAGATGCTTACCTTGATGCCCAGTCTTCTGTTTTTGTTGTTTTCCTTCACAGGACTTTGATTTGTAGTTACTTGTTTGCCTGTTTTGTTGTTTGTTGTTACTAGACTGTAATTGCAGAAACCATAGGGGCCATGTCTGTTTTGTCAACTTTTGTATACTTAGCACCTAGTGCATTTCTGGGAACATGGCAAGAGATTAAATATTTAAATGTGCTTAGTGAAAGGAAACAAAGAGGTTATGTACTCCTATTGCTCATCCAGTGTAAGAGTCTGCACTCTCTGGCAAGTATTATTCAACTTGTTTTTGAATGATTTCAGATGCACTGCTTAGTGTTTTATGTGGTAGTCCATTACCTTGTTCAGTAATTCTGATAGTTTGAAAGATGTTCTTCACTTTGAGCTGAAAACTGTCTTTCTGTTATTTTTGCCCTTTGATCCTCGTTCTGCCCCTCTCTGACACCTTAAACTATTTGACAGTAATAATCATATATTCTGTTGGTTAGGCTAAAACATTTGTAAATGCTTTACTTTTCATTATGTAATATGGTTCTTCACCCTTACCCTCTCTGTAAAAATCCATTTTGTCAGGGTAACTCTTAAACTGGTATATTGAAGAATAAAGATGTTCATGATCTTTGGTCTCGTAATTTGTGGTTAAATGATTTAAGCGTATTAACTCAATGTAATGTATTGTAGCCATCAAAATAATAAATGTAACATTTCTATAGAAATGTGGGAAATGCTTGTAAAATAATTAACAAAGTAGAATGTTAAATTGTATCTAGTTATTATAGCCAACTGAGTAGCTTATAGCTAGTTTGATAAGGGGTAAATGTAATGCTTATGACTGTTATCATTCCAGTGAGAGGTAAGGGAGACTTTAATAGTCTGCATTAATTCTTCTTGACTTAGATACTGTCTTTCTTTTATTGTAGTCTAGAATTACTTGTTTTGTGGCCTTACTTCACTGTTAACCCATTTGAACTCATCAGCTAAAATTGCTCAAGCTAAACCATGGAGCAAAATTTGTTTCCTTGAGATGTAAACACATTTGAATTTTTCATGATGACATATCAAATTGGGTTAGAGACTGAGATGTACTGAATGACTGAGGGATTGTTCAGGGCGTTCTTTGCTATCTAAATTATTTCTTGAAGGTACTGTGGACTGCTGGTATATTTGAATATTCTGTCCCAATACTATAATGTTATTGTCCTGAAATAGGCTAATATTTTAATAGTATTTTTTAATCAAAACTAATAATTAAGTTGTAATTATAACTACCATTTAGACAGTTAGTTTTGAGAAAAAGCTTACTTAATATGTGATGGTAGCATATTTAAAAGCAAACTTAAAAATTCATACTTTATTTTTACAGAAAAATGTCTTTAGAACTGAATTATTTAATAATGTCCGAATTTACAGATGTTTATTTAGTATTTGGAAGGCTTTTTTTCTTGTAAAAACATCATTTTTTGTTAACCTAGAAGAATTGAAAACAACACCATTGGATATTAGTAAGTAAATCTAGAAAAAAATTGATGAAAATTATTGTTCTAATTGATATGTGAAGAAAATCAGGTTTTATTAGATTAAGGAGATAGGAGGACACTTAGAATGAGAGTAGCTTTCTTTCTTGTTGTTTGTGTCTAGTTATTTGTTGTAAGTGGTTGTTGAGTGAATTCTGAAAGAATTGCTGGGCCCATCCTGTGACAGAAGAGTTGGCTTTGTAGCCAGCAAACTCTGTGAATGGCAATTGTCTTAACTTCTCTGGACTCAGTTTCCTATATGAGCTGTGATTTCCCAATTCTAAAACTCTGGTTTATTGAAGTATACTGTATGACAGAGTGGCATTTTCAAGGGTATAGAAGTTATTAGCACTTTTATTTATTCCATCTAATTTCACTTCAAAGTATTTTTTTGCTAAGAAGTTATTTTTATCTCATTTTTTTTTTATGTCCCTTTTGTATTTTCCATGTGGAGAGAGTATCTAATAAGTTTGTGTGGAAAGGTTTCAGTTTTTTAAAAGGTGTAAGAGGAGACTCTGTTTGTTGTTCTAATGAGCTGGGTCATTTTTAGCCAACACTCCTTCTAATAATAAATAACCATGACAGGCAAAATTTATTTATTTGTTTATTTATTATCTTTTTTTAACGTTTTTATTTTTTTAACTTTATAAGGTTTTTATTTTAATTCCAGTTAACATACAGTGTTATATTAATTTCAGGTGTACAGTGTAGTGATTCACCACTTACGTACATCACCACCTACTCATCAGGACAAGGGCACTCTTTAATCTCCATCACCTATTTAACCCATCCCCCCCACCTACCTCCCCTCTGGTAACCATCAGTTCTCTATAATTAAGAGTCAGTTTCTCTCTTTTTTTCTTTTTAATTTAAATTTTAATTAGTTAATATGTCGTGCAATATGGGTTTCAGAAGTAGAATTCAGTGAGTCAGCACTTACATGCACGTGTGCTCATCGCAAGTATCCTCTTTAATACCCATCACCCATCTAGCCCGTCTCCCACCCACAGGCCTCCATCAACTCTTAGTTTGTTCTCTATTAAGTGTCTCTTGTGGTTTGTTTCCCTTTCTCCTCTTGCCCCATGCCTTCCCTTATGCTCATCTGTTTTGTTTCTCAAATTCCACATATGAGTGAAATCATATGATATTTGTCTTTCTCTAATTGACTTATTTTGCTTAGCATAATACATTCTGGCAGAATGTTGTTGCAAATGGCAGAATTTCACTCTTTTTGATGGCTGAGTAATATTCCATTGTATATGTCTTCTTTATCCATTCATCAGTTGATGGACATTTGGGCTCTCTCCATAGTTTGGCTATTGTTGATAATGCTGCTATAAACATTGAGGTGCATGTGCCCCTTTGAATCTGTATTTTTGTATTCTTTGGGTAAATACCTAGTAGTGCAATTGGTGGGTTGTAGGGTAGTTCTATTTTTAGTTTTTTGAGGAACTTCCGTATTATTCCTCCAGAGTGGCCGTACCACTTTGCATTCCCACCACCAGTGCTTGCCAAAGGGATTCACCTTTCTCCATATCCTCACCAACACCTGTTGTTTCTTGTGTTGTTAATTTTAGCCATTTCAGTTGGTGTAAGGTGGTATTTCATCATGTTTTTTTCTTTAATGTATTTTATTTTATTTTTAAATATTTATTTTTGAGAGAGAGAGTGAGGAGGGGATGTGCAGAGAGAGAGGGGGACAGAGGATCTGAAGTGGGCTGTGCAGCTGACAGCAGAGAGCGTGATGCAGGGCTCAAACTCATGAACCGTGAGATCATGACCTGAGCTGAAGTCAGACACTCAACTAACTGAGCCACCCAGGCACCCCTCATCATGGTTTTGATTTGTATTTCCCTGATGATGAGTTGTTGAGCATCTTTTCATGTGTCTGTTAGCCATCTGGATGTCTTTGGATGTCTATTCATGTCTTTTGCCCATTTCTTAATTGGGTTGTTTGCATTTTTTTGAGTGTTGAATTTGTAAGTTCTTTACGGATTTTGGATACTAACCCTTTATCAGATTTGTCATTTGCAAATATCTTCTCCCATTCTGTAGGCTACCCTTTAATTTTGTTGATTGTTTCCTTTTCTGTGCAGAAGCTTTTTATCTTGATGAAGTCCCAATAGTTCACGTTTGCTTTCATTTTCCCTTGCCTTCGGCAATGTGTTTAGTAAGAAGTTGCTCTGGCCGAGGTCAAAGAGGTTGCTGCTTGTGTTCTCTACTAGGATTTTGATGGTTTCCTGTTTCATGTTTAGGTCTTCAATCCATTTTGAATTTATTTTTGTATATGGTGTTCGAAAGTGGTCTAGTCATTTTTCTGCATGTCAGTGTCCAGTTTTCCCAACACCATTTGTTGAAGAGACTTTTTTCTATTGGATATTCTTTCCTGTATGTTGAAGATGAGTTGCCCATATAGTTGTGGGTCTATTTCTGAGTTTTCTGTTCTGTTTCATTGATCTATATGTCTGTTTTTGTGCCAGTACCATACTGTCTTAATGACTACAGCTTTGTAATATAGCTTGAAATCTGGAATTGTGAGGCCTCCAGTTTTGTTTTTCTCTTTCAGTATTGCTTTGGCGATTGGGGTCTTTTGTGGTTCCGTACAAATTTTAGGATTGTTTGAGGTAGCTCTGTAAAAAATGCTGGTGGTATTTTCATGGGAATTGCATTAAATCTGTAGATTACTTTGGGTAGTATAGACATTTTAACAATGTTTGTTCTTCCAATCCATGGGTGTAGAATGCTTTTCCATTTCTTTGTGTCCTTTTCAGTTTCTTTTATAACTCTTCTATAGTTTTCAGAGTACACATCTTTTACCTCATTAGTTAGCTTTATTCCTAGGTATCTTAATTGTGTTTGGTACAGTTGTACATGGGATTGATTCCTTGATTTCTTTTTCTGCTTCTTTGTTATCAGTGTATAGAAATGCAACAGATCTCTTCGCATTTATTTTATATGCTGCAACTTTGCTGAATTCATGTATTAATTATGAATTTTTTGGTAGAAACTTTTGGGTTTTCTACATATAGTATCAGGTTATTTGCAAATGATGAAAGTTTGACTTCTTCCTTGCTGATTTGTATGCCCTTTATTTATTTTTTAATGTTTATTTTTGAAAGAGAGAGAGCATGAGTGTGGGAGGGGCAGAGAGAGAGGGAGACACAGAATTGGAAGCAGGCTCCAGCCTCCGAGCTATCAGTATAGAGCCTGATGTGGGGCTTGAACCCATGAACTGCAAGATCATTACCTGAGCCGAAGTCGGATGTTTAACCCACTGAGCCTACCCTTTATTTCTTTTTCTTGTCTGATTGCTGAGCCTAAAACTTCCAGTACTATGTTAAATAGTAATGGTGAGAGTGGGCATCCTTTGTCTTGTTCCTGACCATAGGGAAAGGCTCTCAGTTTTTCCCCATTGAAGATGATATTAGCTGTGGGTCTTTTGTATATGGCCTTTACGATGTTGATGTATTTTCCATCTGACCCTACTTTATTGAGGGTTTTAATCAAGAACGGATGCTGTATTTTGTCAAGTGCTTTTTCTGCATCTATTGACAGGATCATATGGTTCTTACCATTCTGTTAATGTGGTGAATCATATTTTTGATTTCCAAATATTGCAGTCAAATGCTCTACCACTGAGCTATACCCCCTTGATTTGCAAGTATTGAACCAGCCCTGTGGTCCAGGAATAAATCCCACTTGATCATGGTGAATAATTCTTTTAATGTACTGTTGAGAGACAGAGTGAGAGTGGGGGAGGGGCAGAGAGAGACACACAGAATCAGAAGCAGGATCCAGGCTCTGGGCTGTCAGCACAGAGCCTGACATAGGGCTCAAACCCACAAACTGTCAGATCATGACCTGAGCCGAAGTCGGACGCTTAACTGACTGAGCCACCCAGGTGCCCCGGTATTAACTCTTCTTTAAATGTCTTGTAGAATTCCCCTGGGAAGCCAGTCATCTGGCCTAAGATTCTTGTTTGTTGAGAGATTTTTGATGACTGATTCAGTTTCTTTGCTGGTTATGGGTCTGTTCAAATTTTCTTTCTTCCTGTTTCAGTTTTGGTAGTTTGTGAGTTTCCAGGAATTTGTCCATTTCTTCCAGGTTACCCAGTTTGTTGGCATATAATTTTTCATAGTATCTTTTAATAATGTTTGTATT
Source organism: Lynx canadensis (assembly GCF_007474595.2). NCBI lineage: Eukaryota > Metazoa > Chordata > Mammalia > Carnivora > Felidae > Lynx > Lynx canadensis. Next base: position 44,655,147 of record NC_044313.2, on the reverse strand, counting down.
TCTGTGGTATTGATTGTGATCTCTCCTCTTTTATTCCTGATTTTATCTACTTGGGTCCTTTCTTTTTTCTTTTTGATAAGTCTGGCTAGGAGTTTATCAATTTTGTTTATTCTTGCAAAGAACCAGCTCTTAGTTTCATTGATCTGCTCTACTCTGTTTTGTTTGTTTGTTTGTTTTTGTTTGTTTCTATAAAGTTAATTTCTGTTTTAATCTTTATTATTTCTCTTCTTCTGCTGGCTTTAGGCTTTATTTGATGTTCCTTTTCTAGCTCCTTTAGGTGTAAGATTAGACTGTGTATTTGGGACCTTTCTTTCTTCTTGAGATAGGCCTGAATTGCAATATACTTTTCTCCTAGGACTGCCTTTGCTGCACCCCAAAGAGTTTGGACTGTCGTGTTTTCATTTTCATTTGCTTCCATGTATTTTTTTATTTCTTTAATTTCCTGGTTAACCCATTCTTTAGTAGGATGTTTTTTAACCTCCATGTATTTGAGGGCTTTACAATTTTTTTCTTTTGCTTGACTTCAAGTTTAATAGTGTGTTGATCTCAAAATATGCATGGTATGATCTTGATCTTTTTGTACCTGTTGAGGGCTGAATTGTAGCCCAGTATGTGATCTGTTCTGGAGAATGTTCCATGTGCACTTGGAAAGAATGTGTATTCTGCTGTGTTAGGATAGAATGTTCTGAATATATCTGTTAAGTCCATTTGGTCCAGTGTGTCATTCAAAGCCATTGTTTCCTTGTGAATTTTCTGTTTAGATGATCTGTCCATTGTTGTAAATGGGGTATTAAAGTCTCCTACTATTAATGTATTATTATCAATGAGTTTATGTTTGTTATTTTTTTTTTTTTTTTTTTTTAAATTTTTTTTTTCAACGTTTATTTATTTTTGGGACAGAGAGAGACAGAGCATGAACGGGGGAGAGGCAGAGAGAGAGGGAGACACAGAATCGGAAACAGGCTCCAGGCTCCGAGCCATCAGCCCAGAGCCTGACGCGGGGCTCGAACTCCCGGACCGCGAGATCGTGACCTGGCTGAAGTCGGACGCTTAACCGACTGCGCCACCCAGGCGCCCCATGTTATTAATTGATTTATATATTTGGATGCTTCCAAGTTGGGGGCATAAATATTTACAATTGGTATATCTTCTGGGTGGATAACCCCGTAATTATGATGTAGTGCCCTTCTTCATCTCTCGTTATAGTCTTTGTTTTAAAGTCTAGTTTGTCTGACAAATATGGCTACTTTGGCTTTCTTTTGATGTCTATTAGTATGATAGATGGTTCTCCATCCCTTCATTTTCAATTTGCAGGTGTCTTTAGGTCTAAAGTGACTCTCTTGTAGGCAGCATACAGATGGATCTTGTTTTTCAATCCATTCTGATACCCTATGCCTTTTAATTGGAGCATTTAGTCCATTTACATTCAGAGTGTTTATTGAAAGATATGAATTTAGTGCCATTGTGTTACCTGTAGAGTTGGTGTTTCTGATGATGTTCTCTGGTCCTTTATAGTCTTTGTTACTTTTTTTTTTCTTCACTCATGGAGGACCCCCCCCCCCCCCCCCAATTTCTAACAGGGCTGGTTTATTAGTGGTCATGAACTCCTTTAGTTTTTGTTTTCAGGGAAATTCTTTGTCTCTCCTATTCTTTATGACAGCCTTGCTGGATAAAGAATTCTTGGCTGTGTATTTTTCCCATTCAGGGTGTTGAGTATTTCCTGCCACTCCCTCTGGCCTGCCAAGTTTCAGTGAATAGGTCTGCTGCTAATCTTATGTGTCTATCCTTGTGGGGTAAGGACCTTTTGACCCTGGCTACTTTCAGAATTCTCTCTTTATCTTTTTGTATTTTTCAAGTTTCACTGTGTGTCATGGTGTTGACCTGTTTTTGTTGATTTTGAGGGAGGTCTCTGGGCCTCTTGGACTTGATGCCTGTTTCCTTCCCCAGATTAGGGAAGTTCTCAGCTATAATTTGTTGAAATAAACCTTTTACACCCTTTCCCTGCTCTTCTTCTGGGACTCTTATGATGCAGACATGTTTTGGTTTATGGAATCACTAGGTTCCCTAAATTTTCCCTCCTGATCTCATAGTTTTCTTTCCCTCTTCTTTTCAGCTTCATTATTTTCCATAATTTTATCTTCTGCATCACCTATTCTCTCCTCTGCTGCTTTGGTCCTCATTGTGATTGTTTCCAGTCAGTTTTGCATCTTGGTTATAGCATTTTTAATTTCATCCTGACTAGTTTTTTGGTCTTTAATCTCTGCAGCAAGAGTTTCTCTGGTGTCTTCTGTGCTTTTTTCAAGCCCAGCTGGTAGTCTTATAACTAACTTGTTTTAAATTCTTATTCCAGTATACTGTTTGTATCTGTTTTGAGCAAGTCCCTGGCTGTGATTTCTTCTTGACCTTTTTTTGGGGGGAGAATTACCCCATCTTGTAATTTTGGCTAAGTTTCCATCATTTGTATGTTTTGAAAGTTTGTTATGTTTCCTGCCCCCAAGAATACTGCTATATTAAAAAGGAGTCATACACTGTCCGAGGCCTGGCACTAAAGAAAGTGTTTCTGGTATTTGCTGTGTGCACTCTGCTGTTGCATTTTGGCTGTTCTTTCCCAATGGTCAGTCCTCTGCAGAGCTTCTTGGTTGCAGTGTGGAGTCTTTGGACCTTTAACTAGGTGTGCATTGATTTGTTTGTTAAAATAAGTCTGGAAAAAAAAGGGTGGGGGTGAAAAGCCTGATTTGAAAGAAAGAGAAAATGAAAGGGAACAATAAAAACCAAGCAATCAAAAAACTGTAAGACTTATTCCAAAGAAAAAGAAAGGAAAAAAAGAAAAAAAAAAAGAAAATAAATAAAGAAGCCTCATACAATTAAAAAGAGAAAAGGAAATGAAACAAACAAACAAAATACTATGCACCTGGTTCCAAAAGAAAAAAAAAAAAAAAAAAAAAGTAAGCCTGCTCCTCTTTCCACCAGAACTGCAGGTGTCATTTTGAAGCACTCTGTAATCAGTACATTTGGTGCATGTGGGATCCTGGCTGTGCTGGTCCTTTGGAGAAGAAGCCTGCTCTGCTGGCTCAGACTCAGTCTTGCCCTGGTAAATAAGCAGTTGCCAGTCTCAACCTGGCAGGGTTTGGTGTATGCGAGTCCCTCTTCCACTGGGGGCCTCTGTGTTGCTCTCTGAAGTCCCACGTGGTGGTTTTGGGGGTAAATAGCGCCATCCCACTCTCTTGTCCCAAACAGGGGATCTCACTCCCCCGCCCCCCCCCCCACCCTGCTGTTCATGCAGCCCTTACAGAATAGTGAGAGTGGTCAGCTCGCCTGCCACAGACAGCTTTACTACATTTTCTCTTTGGCATGCAGCTTGGATTCACATCTCGAAGTCTTAGAGGACACAGCACCCTGCAGACCTGGCCTCCTCCTCTGGAGCAGAGCCCCTCCATGCTGTGTCTGATGTCCTTTGTCCCAGAAAAACAGTCCCACACCTGTGCAGTGCATGGAATCTATGGTGTAGCACTGCTAAAAGCAGCAATAAGGTTATATACCCTCTGGGCATGCCTCTGTCCCCTGCTGGTGAAAGGCCTTTTGCTGGCACCTACAGGGTCTTTCGTCCTTGGAGAGGCAATATACCCTCTTCCAGAAGTACTCCAGGAAGGGGAATGTTCTCTCCCAGTGCACCCTGGAGATCCCTACACCACACTATGTACTCTGGGGCCAGCTCCATGCTTTTCCCCAGAGGAGCATGCCATAGCTCTCCTCTGGAGAAAGTTGTGCACTTCCAAAACCTCTGAGTTTGAGCTCCACCTGCTGTCTGCAAAAAAACCTGTGACACTCAGTACTTCTCACTACCCAATCTGTGGTCCAGAGATGTTTTCCTTTTGTGGGAACCCAATGCCACCCTCTTTCAGCCCCTTTTTCTCTACCTGTTGTCTCTCAGCAGAAAGTGTACCCTCCCTTCCACGGCACTGCCATTTTTCTCTTCCCCAGTTCACTTCCATATACCTTCCACTTGCCACGCTGTCTCGCTCCAACCATGGAGATCCAACCATGGAGATTGATTTTCTGGGTATTCCAAGTGTTCTGACCTCAATACAGCCATGTTTGAGGGATGCAGAAAGAGCAGGGTTTCTCTGCTTCTCCGCCATCTTAACTCTTCCTAAGAGTCTGTTTCTTTCAACGTTTATTTATTTTTTTTGGGACAGAGAGAGACAGAGCATGAACGGGGTAGGGGCAGAGAGAGAGGGAGACACAGAATCGGAAACAGGCTCCAGGCTCCGAGCCATCAGCCCAGAGCCCGACGCGGGGCTCGAACTCACGGACCGCGAGATCGTGACCTGGCTGAAGTCGGACGCTTAACCGACTGCGCCACCCAGGCGCCCCCTAAGAGTCTGTTTCTTGATTTGTTTCTCTGTCTTTTATTTTTTCCTTTTGTTTGTTTTGTTTGTTCCTTTTCCTTTTCTTCCTTTCCTTCCTTCCTTCCTTCCTTCCTTCCTTCCTTCCTTCCTTCCTTCCTTCCTTCCCTCCCTCCCTCCCTCCCTCCCTCCCTCTCTTTTTGTTTAGAGAGAGAAAGCCTAAGCAGGAGAGAGGGTCAGAGGGAGGGAGAGAAAATCCCTCTTCACCGTCTCACAGCAGGCTTCACTGTCAGTGCAGAGCCTGACACAGGACTCCATCCTACAACCCCAGGACCATGACCTTAGTCAAAATTGAGAGTTGGGTGCTCAACCAGCTGAGCCACCCAGGCATCCTATTGTTTGTTTTGTTTCTTTAATTTTACATGAGTGAAATCATATGGTAATTGTCTTTCTCAGACCGATCTATTTTGCTTAGCATTATATTCTAGCTTCATTTATGTTTTTGCAAATGGCAAGATTTTATTTTTTTATGGCTGAATAATACTCCATTGTATATGTATGCTACATCCTCTTTATCCATTCATGTATCAGTGGACACTTAGGCTGCTTCCATATTTTTGCTATTGGAAATAATGCTGTTCTAAACATAGGGGTGACTGTATCCCTTTGAATTAGTGTTCCTATATTCTTTGTGTAAATAACCCAGTAGTGCATTTGCTGGATCATAAGGTAGTTCTATTTTTAACTTTTTGAGGAACTTCCATACTGTTTTCCACAGAGGCTGCACCAATTTGCACCCCAATATAAGAGGGTCTCTTTTTCTCCACATCCTCACTAACACCTGTTGTTTCTTGTGTTGTTGATTTTAGCCATTTTGACAGGTGTGATTTATCTATTTTTCAAGCTTTGTCTCCCACACGTACATTTTGTGATTCATAAGTGGAATAAAAATAAATAAGAGGTTTTTTCTTCTGACATGATAACTGGGCAAGAATTTGAAATGACAGTAGAGAAGGATAAATAATACTTGTTTTTATGTTTGTGTATAATACTAGGCTTTACATTATGGTAGCCACTAGTCACATATAGCTATTTAAGGTTAAATGAGGTAAAATTAAATAAAAATAAAAATTCATTTCCTTAGTCATTGTAGCCACACTCCAAGTGCTCAGTAGCCCTACATTATTGGACAGGGCAGATACGGAATATTTCCATTATCACAGAAAGTTCTATAGACAGTGCCAGAATAAGAAATTTTATGGGATAGGATTACTTATAAGAGTAAAGACAGACAAAATGATGACTTATCTTCACAATCCTTTAAAGGCAAAAGAGTCTTAATCTTGAAGGTACAATGTGGGAAAGGAGGGATATGAGCAAGGCCCCAAGACATACATTTCTTTGCACTGGCCATCAGATGGCAGTGTCCACTCAGGTCAGCTGATTATAGGAGAAGCACTGGGGAAGGAGGAAGAAGGAAGGAAGCAGTCTTCTGGATGAATAGTGGCCAATGTGCAAGATTTCTGTATATGTAAAAGTTTGTTGATAGGGTCTTTATATTTTAAGGAATACCAATGCAGAAAAAATTTCTTATACATTACATAAAATACATCGTATTTTACATTGTGTGATGTTTGGAACATTTTATGTGCTATACACACATATGCACACATAACAAACTGAAGTGCCATGGAACACTATGCATGATGGCTTTTGATATTTTTTATTGCTCTGTTCTTGTATGTATAGCAGGAATATTGATTCATTACAAATAGGAAAAGTCTGCTTTAAGATATTACTACAATAAATCTAATTTCCAGTATATAAAATTACTCTGTGAAATGTTGCAAAATTAATTTTGAAAATATAACTGATCATTATAGAAACTGCCAAAGCTATAACCATTTTAGGTTCTGTATTGGTTTTCCTTATAAGAGACACTTACAAAAAAGCAAAGGTGTTTACATAAAATAATTTTATAGTACTTTTTCAGGTTTTAAGGAACACTGCAGGCAAGTTTCTTACTCTAAGTCCACTGAATGTGACATGCCTTGGTTTTTTGATCTGACAATAAGAACAGTACCACACACAAATAGAATCACTCCATGTAAAGAAACTGAGTCTGTCACCACTTTTATCTACTTTAATCTTTCATTGACAGTTTGATTATAGAATTCAGATAAAGCCTTTTAAGGCAATCCAGAGCTTCTGTTCTCCTTTGCTGGTATTTTCCCTCATGGTGGCTCATTCCAGTATTATTTTGTAATTCACCTCAAATAAGATAATGAACTATTTTTTTATCTTCAGACAGTTTTGATTTTGATTTTTCAGTTATATCAATCAGAGTTTCCATTTAACGTTTTTCTCTTTCAAACAATCAATGCCTACATCTATTTGTATACTCTTCTTACATCTCTTTGCCTTCTTTTTGTTCTTTAATCAGAAGTTTTAGATTACTCTGAACTTCACCTGTTTTCTCTTTTCAAAAATAAGTCTTCCTTCATCTGTCTTGTCTTACTGAAAATTTTCCAGTTGTCATTTTATAGCTACATTTTCCCTTATTTGTTCCTTAACTTCTTTAAAATGATGAAGCTGACTAGCTTCCAGTTCAGTATTGCTCCTTTTACTTAAGATTTCTTTCTCAAACTGCTTTTCAAAACTTCTCTCTGGATCATCTGGATCACCCAGTTCTGCTTCCAGTGCTCTTTTTGTCATCTTCCTATTTATTATTTTTTAATATTATTTTTATTTTAATGCCAGTATAATTAACATACAGTGTTATGTTAGTTTCAGGTGTACAATATAGTGATTCAACAATATATCACTCTATATATTACTCCGTGCTCATCAAGATCCCCTCTTAATCCCCTTCACCTATTTCATCCATCTTCTCCCCCCGCCCCCTTCTGGTAGCCATCAGTTTGTTCTCCATAGTTAAAAGTCTGTTTTTGGTTTCTCTCTCTCTCTTTTCCCTTTGTTCATTTGTTTTGTTTCTTAAATTCCACATATGAGTGAAATTATACAGTATTTGTATTTCTCTGGTTGACTTATTTTTCTTAGCATTTATACTCTTTACCTCCATTTGTGTTGTTGGAAATGGCAAGATTTTATTCTTTTTTATGGCTGAATAATATGCCATTGTGTATATATACCACATCTTCTTTATCCATTCATCTAATGATGGACACTTGGGCTGCTTCCATAATTTGGTTATGTTGCTGCAGTAAACATAGAGGTGCATATGTCCTTTCAAATTAGTGTTTTTGTATTCTTTTGGGGGTCATCTTCCTATTTAGAACATTGCTTTTCATTTTCCTCGGCTGACTTCTTAGCCGTCTCTAATTTCTTTAGGTGATGAGAGTATCTTCTTTGGCTTAATGTAGAAGAAACTTTAATTCTTTTTTTGTTTGTAGTATTTGTCTGACTTATAATTCACATTTCATTTTTTTAGCTGTAGCTATATGGAGTTATTTTAAGATACATAGAGTGCCTGGCTGGCTCAGTTAGAAGAGCATATGACTCGATCTCAGAGTTGTGAATTTGAGCTCCACATTGGGTATAGAGATTACTAAAAAAACAAATAAGTAAACTTGAAAAAAAAAGTTATTATAAGATACAGTTCTTACTCATGTTACAATTCATTGTTAAAAAATGATTTTTTTCATACTCTGATATTCTTGAAAAAAATTGCAGTTTGTGTATTGTTTTCAGTTCTTCAGGAGACTTTGGTAACTGGTTCTTTTTTTTCTTTCTTTTAATTTTACATACTTGTGTTCAGTGGCTACTTTTTTTTTTCTTATTAGAGTTAAATTGAACATCTTTAACTTTATGTTTTCAGTTCCGCACCCTTTTGCTCATATTCTTCTAGAAGTTTCCCTGAAGTGTTGATATTTTAGAAAGAGGTTATTTTTTGTATTTTTTACAGTTACTTTGAATAATCCTTCAATATTTTCTCTTACCTATTCTACAAGGCTTTTACACTTACAGAAGAAGAAACAGATTTTCCGATTTCTGCTCCATGAATAAATTCTTGAATGCTTTTTGACTGTTAAAACTTCCTTCCCCAGCTGTTATGGAACTAAACACATCAATTACTTATGCTTTTCCTGTAGTTTGCCACCTCCAGGATCTCAGCCATCTTGTCTGGCACTAGAGAACGCACTGGGAAAAGAATGGGGGAGTCCATTCTATTGTAGTCCTTTCATTTACAACAAAACTTGCTTGTCATAAACCAATAAATTTATGTCATGATCAGCAGTTTGGAAAACGCAGGTATATTGAGTGTTAGGTTAAGAAAATGAATTGGAGAGAAGCTATATAGGGTAATTAAATTTGAATCCTAGCCCCACTACTAACTAGCTTTGTGACCTTGAGAAAACTGCTTAACCCCTCTCCGTTTAATTTCCTTGTTTGTAAAGTAGAGATCATATTTACTTTGTAAAGTGGAGATTAAATAGGTTAATATATGTGAAATCCTTAGAACATTGCCTAACACATAGTAAGAGCTATAAAAGTGTTAGAGATGCTATTACTGTTGCTACTCCTCCTACCACTACACTCCATATTGAGGGCCACTGACTTGGGTTCAGTGGTCTTTGTATCTTATCTGTATGAACTTGGACAAGTTATTTAATGTCTGCAAACTTCAGTTTCTCCAGCTCTCAGATGAGAATAAATGTACTTCTGTTTTATTACAGTGTGGTTAAGATACAGTAGTTCTTACAAACTGCTTAAAACAGTGCCATGCATATACCATTCTTGATAACAATTAGCTATAATCATTAAGGCCCCTCACAGTCATGTTGTCCTCTCTTGTCTTCAGCAGGGACAGTTAGGTCTTTCCACCCTCTTGGTCCCATAGAAAGAAGAGTTTTTTGTTCCAAGTTATAGAGACACTGCAGAGTCTACCTTCTACAGAATTTCCTGTCTCTTGGGAAAGACAGATACCATATGTTTTCACTCTTATGTGGATCCTGAGAAAGTTAACAGAAACCCATGGGGGAGGGGAAGGAAGAAAAAAAAAAAAAGAGGTTAGAGTGGGAAAGAGCCAAAGCATAAGAGACTCTTAAAAACTGAGAACAAACTGAGGGTTGATGGGGGGTGGGAGGGTGGGGAGGGTAGGTGATGGGTATTGAAGAGGGCATCTTTTGGGATGAGCACTGGGTGTTGTATGGAAACCAATTTGACAATAAATTTCATATAAAAAAAATTTAGACCAGATATCAGCAAACTATTGCACAACCAAATCCAACAATGATGCTCTTAGGTCAACTGGTGCAAATAAAGTTAAACATTTGTAACTAAAGGAAAAAAAAAAAAGAATTTCCTGTCTCTTGGGATTTAGGCCTGAGTTAGCCCCAGAACATCATTCATTTGTATGCACTGGTATATTTTATGTGTCTGACTCTGCTGAATGCTGAGAATCTTATTTTTATTTTTATTTTAAATATTTATTTATTTTTGAGAGGGAGAGAGAGAGCATGAGCAGGGGAGCAACAGAGAGAGAGGGAGACACAGAATCCAAAGCAGGCTCCAGGCTCTGAGCTGTCAGCACAGAGCCTGATGCAGGGCTCAAACTCACGAACTGTGTGATCATGACCTAAGCTGAAGTCAGATGCTTAACTAACTGAGCCACCCAGGCGCCCCTGGATGCTGAGAATTTTAAAAATGAGTCTTTTCTTTCTTTCTTCTTTGTTTTTGTTTTTTTTTTTTTTAATTTTTTTTTAACGTTTATTTATTTTTTTTGAGACAGAGAGAGACAGAGCATGAATGAGGGAGGAGCAGAGAGAGAGGGAGACACAGAATCAGAAGCAGGCTCCAGGCTCTGGGCCATCAGCCCAGAGCCCGACGCGGGGCTCGAACTCATGGACCGTGAGATCGTGACCTGAGCTGAAGTCGGACACTCAACGACTGAGCCACCCAGGCGCCCCTGTTTTTTTGTTTTTGAGAGACAGTGAACAGGGGAAGGGCAGAGAGAGAGGAAGATAGAGAATCCCAAGTAGGCTCTGTGCTGTCAGCGCAGACCCGATGTGGGGCTCAAACTCACAAACTGTGAAATCATGACCTGAGCAGAAATCAAGACTTGGCCGCCTGACCAACTGAGCCACCTAGGTGCTCCTAAAAAGGAGTCTTTTAATTAAATTACTAAGTATATGTTGTATGCACTTTCATTATGCTTTTTAAAAAATTTTTTTTAATTAAAAAATTTTAGAGAGTATGCAAGCAGGGGTGGGGGCAAAGAGAGAATGAGAGAGAGAGAGAGAGAGAGAGAGAGCGAGAACCAGCAGGGAAGGGGCAGAGAGAGAGAGAGAGAGCAAGAACCAGCAGGGAAGGGGCAGAGAGAAAGGGTGACAGAGGATCTGAAACGGGCTCTGTGTTGATAGCAGAGAGCCCGATGAAGGGCTCAAACTCACAAACTGTGAGATTGTGACCTGAGCTGAAGTCAGATGCTTAACTGACTGAGCCACCCAGGTGCCCTGAGATTGAGAGAGAGAGAGAGAGAGAGAGAGAGAGAGAGAGAGAGAGAATCTTAAGCAGGCTCCACACTCAGTGCAGAGCCCCATGTGGGGCTCCATCCCATGAATTTGGGATCATGATCTGAGCTGAAATCAAGAGTCAGACCCAGGTGCCCCTTGAAATTATTTGTATTGTACAATTTTCCTATGTGCTCACAACCATTTAGTAAGACCTAGTCCCTACCTTTTGTAGCCCCATTCAGCTGCAAGCCCAATTCCCATACTCTGCAGGTTGAGCCACTCCTGACTAAGGTGGGCTAATGGGGCCCACAATTAGTGTGGCTACTATAGTTGCAGTGTTCAGTGTTCCTGGGGCTAGAGCCCTGGACAAGCTGCCATCTTTTTCACAACTTAGCTATAAATTAGAACCTCTGCCTTATTTTCTTGTCTAATCTCATAATGGGAGTAGAAGCCCATCTTGAACTTGTATCCTATGGGTGCTTGCTCTAGGTACCGTTCCCAGTGTTTTAAAATTTTAACTTTCTCTTTTAGCTCTTTCCCTGCATCTTAGAGCCACCCAGGTGCCCAGAAAAGAGGGCACAAAATTAGAAAAAAATGAAACCATTGCATTTATATTGTCTTAAGTTACTGGCTTTTTCTTTCTTGTCTTTAAAAGACTGTTTCCTGACTCCATTTCTTTATTTTTTTACTCTTGAACTCACCAGAGTAATTTTTCTGTGCCTCATCTTGTCTCCTGAAACTGCTTTGGCAAAAGTGACCAAATTTGTAAACTACTAAGTCAAATCATTCTTTTTAGTTTTCTTTCCTTATCTGTGGAATTTGACACTACTATTACCATTTAAAAATTCTCTTCCAGTTCTTTTCTTCCCTCTTGTATCATACATTCTTGGCCTTCTTTGTTACTTTTTTTTTTCTTTTGTTATCCCTTAAATGTTGGTGATCCCCTGGACAGTGCCCATAGCCTTTTCCTCCTTGTTCTACATCTTCTCTAGGTGGCCTCTCCTGATTTTGGTGGAATATTTGACCATTATCTCTATCTAATGATTCTCAATCATCATCTCCATTCAGATGTTGTCCTTGCATTTCAGACTCTCTTACATGACAGTAAACACCCCCACCTGTACCTCCTATAAGTACTTCAAAGTCAGGTTGACATGCTAAGTTCATGATCTCTTTCTCTAGACATAATGTTTGCCCTTAGTTAAAGATACTATCCTCTGTCAGGTCAGACAGCCTGAAATCTGGAAGCTCATTTTTTCTTTCATCTCTTACATTTAATCAGTCAATTACTGATCTATTTACTTATTAAATATTGTGTTCTCATTTTGTGTTTACTATTGTGATAAAATTCTTTTTTTAAAAAAAATTTTAATGTTTATTTCTGAGAGAGAGAGAGAGAGGGAGAGGAGGAGGGGCAGAGAGATAGAGACACACACAGAATCGTAAGCAGGTTTCAGGCTGAGCTGTCAGCACAGAACCCAATGTGGGCCTTGAACCCATAAACTGAGATCATGACCTGAACTGAAGTTGGACACTTAACCAACTGAACCACTCAGACACCCCAAAATTCTTTTTTTTTTTTTAAATTTTAAATTTATTTATTTTGAGAGAGGGAGAGAGAGAGAGAGAGAGAGAGAGCGAGCAAGCACAAACAGGGGAGGGGCAGAGAGAGAGAGAAAATCCAAGCAGTCTCCACACTGCCAGCACAGAGCTCAATGGGGGGCTCAAACTCATGAACTCATGAGATCATGACCCTAACCGAAATCAAGAGTTAGACACTCATACCTGACTGAGCCACCCAGGTGCCCTGTGATAAAATTCCTAAGATTCAATATTGCTAATACCTTTTGTATTTGAACCTTTTCTCTAACTTTCTTGTACAATTCTTGCCATCTTTCTCTAGTTATAATCCAGTCTATCTCCCATTCTTCCTCTAGTCCATCCTCCATACTGAAATCATGTCAAAATTTCAAAATTTCAGACATTTCAGCATTGAGGTCGGATTATTGTTTTTTCTGGCTTAAAACCCTTGACTTCCTTACTGCCCATAGTAAAGTCCACAATTCTTAGTATGGCACGTGAGGCCTTCCGCAGGCTGTGTTTTCTTTCCAGTGTTCTCTTTTCCTGTTCCATTTGTTTGAACCCTATTATCTGCTCTTGTTTAATAACAGTTAATAACTGTTTGCTGAATATGCCATGCTGGTTCTGTGCTTCTGTTTAGGCTCTTAGGCTGTGTTGCTCCTCACATGCAGTGTCTTTATTATTGTTTGCTATTTATCATTTGAGACCCAGCTTGAACATTGCCTCCTTTATGAAGCTTTTTATGATATCCTCTTCTCCCAATTAAGGACTCTTTGAGTGTGTGTCCCCATGTACTACTCTATACACTTCTCCTGTAGCCATTATAGCACTTCATTGCCCTTTTCTTGTCTATATGTCTTTTTCTGTGTGTGGAATATCTTATTGTATCCACACCCTCAGGCACAGAGCCTGACCTGTAGTAGGCTTGCAGTAAATATTGGATGACTGAATGAATGTAAGTTGTTACTGTAATGAGATATTCCTTCCTTAGGTAGGAGTTCCTTTGCCAGATCTTAAGCTTCTCCTAGAAGGTATTATATCTTACCTTGTTTATTTTTCAGGATCTTGTCTCATAGGTGCTTAATAAAAAAGTGTTGCAGTAATCTGAGGTAGAGGTATGCAGTGGCTTAAACTGGGCTTCCCTACAGAGGAGGAAGTTGAATTGTGTTGGTCTTAAGCACAGTAAGAATGTTCTTATATTTAATGGTCCTTATGTTTTATCCATACTTCACAATTAATTTGTAGATGGAAACATTGTACCTAACTTTTGATACTTGCCAAGTCAAGAAGATTCTCAGTGTCAGAACTCTGGAGATTGATTAAATGCTGTTAACTAGTTTGAGAAGTTTTACTTTTTAAAAATGTTAAAGTGTGGGTGTCCTTGTTGCTGTTAAACGTTGTGGGGTAATTACCTAAAATAGTTTGTAATTCAATGACACAAGGAGTCAGCATATAAAGAGCACAGACTGAGACTGAGTGGGTCATGTCCCATTTCTTTTGTAATTTCTTTTTTTTTTTAATGATGTTTTATGCCAGAAGTTTTAATTTCTTCTTCAAAAAGACTAAAGAGTTTGATATCATGGATATGCATAGGGATTGAGATTCTAAATTAGAATAAATTATTAAGTAAGAAGGAAGCTGTCAGGGAAGAGATTTATTTGCTTGTTGGGTTTCATAACCCAGTATAGTTTGTGGAGGGGTGAGAAAAAACCAATATCATCAATTTGAGTACTTGTTTTGCCTAGGAAAAGAGATTATACAGAACTTTATAAACTAGTTTTGTAGGACCTCAGGTATTAGTTGAAATATACTGCCTATTTTGTGTCAAGCTGTGTTACGATTTTTATACAGAAATGTTGATACTGTGGATTTGAGGTAAAACTGACAGTTCTCAGCAAGACACTGTTAAGGGATATGCTCTTCATTTATAAATCACCTACGTTTATGAAACACCAGTTTTGTGCCAGGCTATGTCTGAGGACCAGAGTGAGGAAACAGATGAGTGAAAGGATAGTCTGGGTTCTCAAAGAACTTGGCCTCCAGTGGGGAGAACATAAACCTGAAGTGGTCTGAGGAGCACTTCTTGGTTTGTTGACAAAAAATAGGAGCCCACAACTTACCCTGGTATGCTGGGGTCTGTAAAGGTTGCTTGATATTATATAGAACACGTGAAGGATGAGGGATTGTGCCTGCCAGGCAGAAGAAACTCTATGTGCAAACATATGTTAGTGGTAGACCATGGTATGTTGTGTGAGCTGTGAATCCTGAAACACCTTAATAAATCAACCATGAGCCTTTATAAGTAATTAGTGGAATAATCCTAGGCTGATGACTACCTATACTATCATAGAAACCTTGGAAATAGAACTTGGTCCCCAGTGTATGTCCTGATACCATCTTTTGTAAGACTGGTTATATTTTTGTGCATGTTTTACTGTTTTTACACACATGTCCAGTGTTTGCTGTGTGAATGCAAGGTTTGATATCTGTTTTAGTCACAACTAAATCCCTGGGAACTTGTCCAGTGACTGGCTTATAATGAATGCTCAGTAAATATTTAGTCAACAAATAAATGGTATTAAAGATGATATTGTAGACCTCAGTGACCTAAGGTCAACCTAGTTCTTTCTTGCAGCTTTGCCTGAGCATTAGTTCAGGTAGTTGGCTTATGCAAGAAAAATCTACCTTCAGATAGATACTTCAGATAGTATCACATTCTTGGTAACATGCTCATGCTGATAGGCATGTACAAACTGAGACCTATTGAGGAAAAAAGAGATTCCTATCTTCTCTCTTATGTTTACTTGCTTCCTTTACAAGTACAGAAGCTTATGAGTTGGAAGTGAGTAGAGGAACCTTTGTATGTAGGATATATGAACCTCCAGCATTTATTTTTTCCTCATGGTCCCAGGACCCTGATTGGTTTTGTGAAGTTTGCTCCTCAAAAGGACTCCTGCAACCTTCTCCTACTATTATTGACTCAAGTGATGGAAACTTCTAACTCTCAGCTATAGGTAGACTTTTTTTTTTTTTTTTTTAAGAGCCGTATTCCCAAAGGTTTAGTTGATTCGGTTATTACTAATAATATTGTATGTAATTCAAGAACTGACTGGAAACTTGGTTTGTCTGCTTTATGGGCACTTGCACCTTGAAGGAACTAGATAGAAAACATTGAATGTCCATTCTTTGAAATTCTGTAAGAATGGAGGGCTGCAATCCAGCTATTCTTTCAGCTAGAAATCTCTAATCCATGAAATCTCTATTTTAATGAAATAACTGAGTTGTTATGATAACTCTGGGACAGATCCTGTGGTCTTGAGGTGCCTCTTGGATTATCAGAGAAAGCTTATATTAGGTGTCCCAATCGGTCTTGCACCAAGTGTATACTATTGAATTCTGTGTATTACTCAGTATTTGGTTGTCAGAATGATTTGTTACCTAATTTTATCAGGTTGGTTTATTATTTAAATATTAGTTGTTCGGTTGTATTTGAGATATATTAAAATGCGTTTTGTGATTTAATATAGTCTCTTGTATTAAATACTGTGTTTTTAAAGTTTAAATATGGGAAGGGAGCTGGGAGTATTAGGTCTGTGCCATGCTGATAATGAAATTTGATTCCTATGCTGATAATGAAAAAATATATATATATATATTAATAAATTGAAAATAGATGTATTTGCATTGTGACTTGTTTGGGTACAATGCATTGTGACTTGGACATTTTGGTGGAAACATTTTGTTTTACCTAAAAAGTAAATTATTAAGTATCTCACTTAGGTAAACCATAAAGTAATGTGGGACAGAGCAATTTTTGCATCATTTCTGAGCTTTGTATTATGGTAGCATTCTGGTGTGGTAGGGGTCAAGGATGTCTGTTGTTCTTATTACTTGATAGTGTTTTCATGAAAAATCCCTTTGCAAATGTTAAAACAGGTCCAGATTAGCTTCATCAGATTAGATTGTTATAGTAATCTGCAAACGGCATGGCCTATAAGATCAAAGCCATGATTAGGTACTATTACTTATCCATTATTTACATATGAAAAACTGAGTTTTAATGAGAGACCAAGTAATTCGTTCTATGCCATACTCCTAGGAAGTGGTGTGTATAACATTCTAATCTGGGCAGCTTTACAACCCTCTTAACCATTAATTACCCTTTACCATTTTCCAAGGTAGTTTTTCTCTTGAAACTTCTCAAGCCTTGATTAGAGCAGTTTATGCCTTATGGTACTGTTAAATCAAGAGACTTCTGTGGGAGGAGTTAAATGTAGAGATCTAGACATTGGGAGTTCTCTGAATGGAAGTATAAGCTGAGACCTATTGAGGGAAAAAGAGAAGTACTCCTGAAGGGACTGGGGAGGAAGGGAGGAAGAAAGAGGGGGAGAGAGAGAGAGAGAGAAGGAGAGAAAGAGAATGAATGCTAAGAGGAAGGGGGGAGCATGTCAAATGTGCTGTACTTTATTACACCTCTCTTCCTCTTATGGAAACGTCCTTATTTGAGGTTTACTTTTTTAAGGGAAAAAGTATATAGAGATCTTAAACATACTTCTCTACAGTATGGTGATCCCCCACCCTACCTGTGAGTTATCACTCAGCTTTTAGCAGTTATCAGTATTGTTTTATGTAGAACACTTATTTTAAAAGTATGAGCATTATACTCTTAACACTCCCAACAACAAAAAAATAACATCTGTTATATGATTCGGTACCCATTTCATGATCAATTTTCCTGAATTGTCTCAAAAACAATTTTTATTACTGGGGGTTGATTACATTAGAATCCATGTGAAGGATTAATTAATTAACATATCTCTTAAACTTGTAACATTCTGTTTCTATTTGCTGAGGAAAGAAACTGAATCCTTCCTCTTGTAGCCTTTTCACACTCCAGATTTGGCTGATTATGTCTTTAAGTTTTTAACATTTATCTGTTCCTTGTCTTGTAAATTTGTAGATCTAGAGGCTTGAATAGATTCAAATTGAGTTTGTTTGGGCAAGAATATTTCATGGATGGTCCTGTGTATGTATGTCCTCTTGTTTCATAATAGGACATTAAGATTGATTCAGATTCAGGTGTCTTTTTCAATTAATGGATTTAACAGTTATTAATGATTGCTACCTGGATATATTAATTCATTAGGGGCTGCTTGCTAACCAACAGCAAGTATATCTGATTTTATTATTTTGTGATTCCATGTTTGTTTTCTGCATTCATTAGTTATGATTCTACTATGAAGAAAATTTTCATCAGCAGTTATTTGATTGCCTTGAAATATAGGAAGTATTAGTGTGAAGACTTTTAAATCTTAGAGAAACGTTTTTTACATTGAGTTATAACATACAAACAATCAAGTGCATAAATCTTAAATGATGTACCTCTTGGTGAATTTTTACATAATTGTTCACCTGAGAAACACCATCCAGATTAAGTTATAGACTGTTACCAACACCTCAGTCAATCTCTTCTCATAGAGGTAATCTTTGTTCCAAGATGTAACATGTAGAAATACATGTTTTAAGGCCTATTTTAGACATGTTGACTTGGAAACTCTGGGGTGGCAGTGGGGCAGTAATCTTGTTTTAATAAGCCCTTCCAGGTGATTCTGATGCACACCAACATTGGTGAACCACTGCTTTGTTCTCATCTTTTTTACCATCATTAGTTTGGCTTGTTGGTTAACTGAGCATTTTTTATGTTCCATTCTATTTCCCCAAGTGCAATGGATCTTTCTCTGTGTCCTAGAGGTGAGAGGGTTTGCTGCCCCTTCCCCAGCTATTTAAGGTTTTGCTTCATAAGATAGAAGGATGCATAGAAGCCAGTGGGGCTTTGTCCTTGTCCAAGCTTAGCCTCTTATCTCCTGTATGCTTGTGCCATTGAGAGGAGGCTCTCTAATGCCTTGAACAGTAGGTTGAAGCCCTTGAAAGAGAGCTTGCTATTCCAAACTGACATTTTACTCCACATTTGGCTTTTAAGTATCCATGAAAATGTTAGCTTATTACTCCTTATGGTGATCACCTCCTTCTCATATGCTCTGCTAAAAGTGAAACTGTTAAAATGTCTTGTCTCTTCTTGGAGGATCTTAGCCCCCTTTGGAATTTGGGATTATTCCAAATTATTTGGTTGCCTTCTGATGTTGGCTCTCTGATTGGCTCAAGAAAAGTTAGGATTTTGAAGATTATCTGGCTGTTCCAGGTTGTTAGGTAGTAGTGACATTCGTTGCAGCTTTCTACAGCCTAAGTGGAAGTGACATTCTGATCTTTCTATAAATGGAACCACACTATATGTACTCTTAAGTATCTGGATTCTTTTGTTTAAAGGATCTTGCTAGATTCATCTGTATTGTTGCAAGTAACCAATAGTTAGCTCTTTTAAAAAATTACCATGTTATATTCTATTAGGTCAAAGTTACTACTAAAATTTATTTTTCTACGATATTATTCTTTCAGTACAGCTAAATCTTAACAAAATATTTCATTTTGGGATTTCATTTATTGTCTGCTGTATACTGAACAAGCTTAGGGTTGGGTAATGTGTTCAGGTGTATCAAATGTAGTCTGTACCATATGTGAATTTATAGCCTAGCAATCTGTGTTCATGTTACACCTGTCACTCTTCTCCCTGATACTTGATCGTCTATAGCCCTGTCCTCATTGCCTATTTAATTTAGGAACTTTGCTTGAGCAGGTCCAAAATACTGAAGGATTGCATGCCATGATTTTTCTATACCCAGTGTTTTATAAAATGTCTATGGTTAATTGTTATGCCTATATACTATTTTAAAAGGCAGTGCAACCACTCAGGTGTTAGGCTTGGCCATTATTCAAGCAGCTTGACATCTGTCATCTTAGCCCTCAGCACCTTAATGTCATTTGCATGCCCCACACAGTTGAGTTTTACCGGAACTAAATGATAAAATTTGGAGGGAGAGTTTTGTGGTTTGGCCAAGGGCAACTTCTGGTTTCTCTTTATCTGCCAGTATTCTCCTTGTTCCTTAAATTAAAATTTCACAAAGTGATATGCCTTGAATCTACATTTAATAACATTATTTAATGTTCCTAAGCCACAGACTAATTTAAAGCCTCTCTTTCACAAATTGTTTTGATACCTATCTGCCTGAGTAAAAAGTTGTAACCGGAGGACAGAAAGGTCAGCTTGATACAATAATGGGGCTTTGTGTTGAGCTTGATGTGCTCTTTTTAAAACTATGAACACTCTGGAATAAAGTACTGTTTTAAACCTTTACTTTTGGCTGAAGATGTCAATTTTGTTTATTTAATTGTTGTAATCAAGCCTTGAATCAGTTTATGCCACAGATGAAAGCTAAGAGAAACAGGGTGGAAGGGATTTGGGGGAAGTGGTTGAGTAACAAAAGGTAAAAAAAGAAATTAAGATATAGTTATTTGAATGTGAAAGCACATATTAAGAAGTGACTGGTGGGGCACCTGGGTGCTCAGTCGGTAAAGCATCTGACTCTTGATTTTGACTGAGGTCATGATCTCACAGTTTATTGAGTTGGAGCCCTGAATTTGGCTTTGTGCTGAGAGTGTGGAGCATGGTTGGGATTCTATGTCTCCCTCTCTCTCTCTCTCTCTCTGCCCCTCCCCCACTCATGCTGTCTCTGTCTCTCTCAAAATAAATAAACGAACGTAAAAATTAAAAAAAAAGTGGTTATTGGTATGCAGTCATCAGTATTGCTGTTCAGTTCATTGCTCTTGGTCTCGTTGGTGAATTTATGCCTATGTACATCCCCCAAATGCAGGCTGTTCATACCTTCTAACAAGCTATTTGAAAAACTAAAAAAAGAATGTGAGGGGGTGTTTCCTCAGATGATAAGGTAATGGATATGAAAGGAATTTGAAAAAGTGAAAGCTTCTAGTGCTCTGCAAAACTTCTCATTTAATTATACAAAGGTTCTTTGTAGTATTTATGCTTCCCTAACCTTAGTATCCAGTCCTTTCCTTC
Source organism: Lynx canadensis (assembly GCF_007474595.2). Taxonomy (NCBI): domain Eukaryota; kingdom Metazoa; phylum Chordata; class Mammalia; order Carnivora; family Felidae; genus Lynx; species Lynx canadensis. Next base: position 44,634,775 of record NC_044313.2, on the reverse strand, counting down.
ACTCGTGTCCCTAACTCTCAGTAAGCCTCTCAGAATATTTCATTCCTTTCCCAGGAAGGCAGTGTATGTGGACTCTGTAATCAGGTGGACTTGAACCTGATCCTTTTTAGTAGTTTATGAATTTTTAGACAAGTATTTTATTTTTGCCTTTCTGAATCTTGGTTTATCTATTTAAAATGGGAGGAAATCCACAAGTAATGTGAATATTAAATAAGGATAGAGTGGTAAGCAGGACACATACATACATACATACATACATAATCATATGTAAAAGTAAAGTTTGCTTTTTGTCTTCCCTTCCCATCCAATTGTGGATTCCTTTTATTTTTTTTATTTATTTTTGTTAAGTTTATTTATTTTGACAGAGAAAGAGTGTGTAGGCAGGGCAGAGAGAAAAGGAGAGAGACCAAATCCCAAGCAGGCTCCACGCTGTCAGCATGGAGGCAAATGAGGGGCTCTAACTCAAGAACCCCAAGGTCATGACCTGAGATGACATCGAGTCACCTAACAAGTAACCGACTGAGCCACCCAGACGCCCCTTGTTGTGGATTCCTTTTAAAAGCAACAAACAAACCAAAACCAACCCCCCCCAAAAAACTTTGATTTATTAGAAATTTATATGTAGTATAGTCAAATTATGGAAGGAGTCTAAATGTCCATCAACTGATGAATGGATAAAGAAGATGTGGTTTATATATACAATAGAATACTACTTGGCAATGAGAAAGGATGAAATCATGCCATTTGCAGCAATGTGGATGGAACTGAAAGGTATTATGCTAAGTGAAATAAGTTAGTCAGAGAAAGACATATGTTTTCACTCATATGTAGAACTTGAGAAACTTAACAGAAGACCATGGGGGAAGGGAAGGAGAAAAAATAATTTCAAACAGAAAAGGAGGGAAGCAAACCATAAGAGACTCTTAAATACAGAGAACAAACTGAGAGTGGATGGGAGGGCAGGGGAGAGGGGAAAAGGGGTAATGGGCATTGAGGAGGGCACTTGTTGGGATGAGCACTGGGGGTTGTCTGTAAGCAATGAACCATGGGAATCTACCCCCAAAACCTAGAACACACACTGTATGTTAGCCCATTTGACAATAAATTTTATATATATATATATAGAGAGAGAGAGAGAGAGAGAGAGAGAGAGATAAATTTATATGTAGTTTTGAAAATTCAAATGTGAAATACTAATAGTGTAAATGTGCTGTACTTAAAAAAAATCGTTTTACAGAAATTAAATCAGAAAATCTCAGACATTCCCAGGCCCTATGCCAGGTATTATTTTTAGTTCAGCATTAAATTAAAGCTCACAGACAATATTGAAGTGTTTCAGAGAAGATGATATCATTAGATTTTGTAGCCAACATGTACTTTTTCAAATTGTTATGATGGCATCTTTTAATCACTTAACAGACTGCATATCAGAGAAAGTACATCAGAGGTAGCATAGCTACTAAAATGAGGCAGACTCACAATGTATGTTTTATTTTATTTCATAGTTATACAAGCAAACGTGGGAGAAAATTTCATGAATATTTAAAGATGATAGGTAGCTCATTAACTAATAAAGTGACAATATTCATAATATAGGCAGATATGGAAGCTTTACAGTTGAACTATCAGATTAGTTTATACTGAAACCACAGCCCATGATGATTAATTTTATTTATGTTATAAGCATTTGTGCATTTAGAAATCAAAAATATTTTTGATAGGAATAGTACATTTTTCTGAGTGGTGACACCCCAAACACTTTGTAGTAATAGTGCATCTTTCTTGTGGGCTTAACTTATGCCTCTAAGTTATTAATATTCTGGTGTTCTTGGGAGATAATATGCATTACTCTCATTTTAGGCAGTAAAATAGAGGAATAGAGAAGTGAAGGAATAGAATGTGCTGTCCTTAGTCTACTTGTGATAGACAAGGAAATATGAAAGCCTTTCTGATTCACAGACTGACTTACCAGAGGGCAGAATCTTTAATGTGTGTTACTTAGTGATTTGCAAAATGACCCTTATATAGAATATCATTACTAGTATTCTTAGGGTTATCCTGAAAGTGATTGTAGGTGTGGGAGTATGTTTTGTGGTATAGACTGTTATAAAAAATAATGGCATGGAGGTCGTCTGGAATGGATATTGCCCCTGTCCTTTTTCTGGTCATGTCAGCTACTGTTGTTTGATCATGATAATTTATCATAGAGTCTGAGTTTGACTTCTGAATCTTTTTCAACATATTGCTTGAGGTAGCTCCTACCAGTTAATTACAGGCCCCTAAAACCAAGTTATTTTTCAGTCTTGACTTATCATTTATTAAATTAGCTTGCACTAAGAGATTATGAATGTACTTAAAAAGTTGAGGATCTTTTGGGGGCCCCTGGATGGCTCAGTCAGTTGAGCATCCTACTTCGGCTTGGGTCATGATCTCGCGGTTGGCAGGTTCGAGCCCTGCGTTGGGCTCTGTGCTGACAGCTCAGAGCCTGTAGCCTGCTTTGGATTCTGTGTTTCCCTCTCTCTGTCTGCCTCTCCCCTGCTTGGGCTCTGTCTGTCTCTCTCTCTTAAAAATAAATAAAATGTAAAAAAAAAAAAAAGTTGAGGATCTTTCAAATTTGTGGTTCCCAAAGTATATAACTGTTAACAGGTTTACTTTCTTATGGGTTAAATAGACATGCACCACACAATTAGACAGACTAATTGGACAGACTCAACTATATTATCGGTGCAAAGGGAATAGAGAAGGATGTAAAATCAGTTTTAACTGGAAAGGTTTCTGGGTGTTAGGGATTTTGAACTTTGAGTGTGGGGCCTTCAAGGTGATCTTTACAATAGCAGAGGCAAAGAAGGTAGAAAATAAGGGATAGATTTTGGGGAATGACCAACAATGCATCTTTGGCTAAAATGTACAGTACTGCAAAGATAGTGTAGAACCAAGTAGGGAAGCTTGATCTCTATAGTGGATTTTGGGTTTTATTTTGTTGTTCCTGTGCCATGCATGATTTTTAATCAGAATGATATCAGATCTGTGCTTTAAGAAAGTAACTGTTGATAGTTTGGATGTGAAGTGAGATGGGAGACTTAATAATATAGAAACCTTTGTAGCAACATAGAAAGAGATAATGAGGGTAAGAACTGGGAATTGTGAGTTTAGAATAGATTTTTAAAGATAAAGTTGACAAGTGAAATATTAAATTGAGGTTGAGGTCTGGTGAAATTGAAATGGTATTTATGAAGAAGTTACATTTGTTGAATAAAAAAAATCCTTTATTTTTATCCAAACATCTTTTATTTTTATGTTTTTAAGTATATTTTATAGAATATTAAACTTAATTTTGAACACATTTTTAGTTAGAACTATTAATCTGTTTTAATATTGAATAAATTGTTTTTATTTATTTATTTTAATTTTTTTTAACGTTTATTTATTTTTGAGACAGAGAGAGAGAGCATGAATGGGGAAGGATCAGAGAGAGGGAGACACAGAATCTGAAACAGGCTCCAGGCTCTGAGCTGTCAGCACAGAGCCTGACGCGGGGCTCGAACTCACGGACCGCGAGATCATGACCTGAGCCGAAGTCCACCGCTTAAACGACTGAGCCACCCAGGCGCCCCAATTGTTTTTATTTTTAAGATGCAGTTTTTTAGTTAAAACTTTTTAAATTACAAAAATATGGGCATGTTTAAAATATTTAAATAAGAATTTAAAGGTAAAAAGAAATCTTCATGTTACCTAATTCTCTCTTCCCTAATGGTAACCACTATTAATAGGTTGTTGTATTTAAATATATATATGTGTAGGGGCGCCTGGGTGGCACGGTCGGTTGGGCATCCGACTTCGGCTCAGGTCATGATCTCACGGTCCGTGAGTTCGAGCCCTGCGTCGGGCTCTGTGCTGACCGCTCAGAGCCTGGAGCCTGTTTCAGATTCTGTGTCTCCCTCTCTCTCTGCCCCTCCCTGTTCATGCTCTGTCTCTCTCTGTCTCAAAAATAAATAAACGTTTAAAAAAATATATATATATATATGTGCACATACATCTTTATGTGATTTCTATCATGTTATTTTTATAAAAGTGGGATCCAGTATACAGTTTCTTAACATAGCAAAAATTAGTGTGTTCATTTACATGTCCCAAGCTGTCATCTATCTGCAGCATACAATAACAAGAAGCAAAAGCATATAAACTTGAAATTATGCTTAGTAATCAATGTTTTAGCATTCTGTCTTCCTTAGAAATGATCTAGGGAGCCAATGATTATTCATTAGTTAATTTAATTTAGTATTAGTCTAAGGTTTTAAGTTATCTTTAAAGTTCTTGAAAATTATCTGTAATCTAACACTATATAACATAATTACCGTTGCTATAAAAAGATTTGTCAGAATCATTCAATTTAAACACAGATTTGTATTTTCATAAACTTAAATGTTGTATGAGTAAGAATGGTTTATTTGATCACTAAGTTTATGTGTTTCATTAAAGTTACTTTACTTGAATAAAAATATATGCTTATGTGACCTTTAATACTGATAAAAAAAATCAGAAAATAGACTTGTTTTATTAAAACAAGTTTTGTTTTGCCAGATACTTACCTTAGTTATGTGAACTTGGTTCTTAAAACCTTTCTGAATTTCTGTACAAATAATTTTTAAAAGTATAACATATTTAAAATATTTGAAGATCAATTTTTGTATTTTTTGAGAGTTTTGGTCTTGTTCAATTTATATAAATGCATATTTATCTCTATAAGCTAATCAGAACAGTGCCGCTTATAATCTAATTTATTAATACCCTGTAGGGGTAGGAAAGTAATATGTACTTGGAATGAGAGGTAAATAACCTACCTGAGTTATAGTAGATACACAGACAGTGAGAGAGTTTTTATCGTTTCCAATTCTACAGTTTTAGCTGTGGCTACAGAGTTAACACAAACATAAAACCTGACTGTCCATGTACCATAGAGTGATTGTCCTTTCTGGTCAGCATGAAATTCTTAATTGATTTGAGCTCAGAAGAGTAAGCAGAAGAGATAAATGAATAAATGACTAATGAATCAAATTCTCCTTTTTCTTTCACCCAACACAGAATAGGTCTATGTCAACCATCAGGGATCAGTAAATGGCAGTCCATGACATCAAACTCTCAATTGTTACAAAGTGATTTTTTTTTTCTGCCTGCATTCCTGGAGAATTATTTCTTTATCCTCGATGCTTTATTAACTTAATCTAGATATGTACTTACATCTATGGTTGATTTTATTTTTCCTTCTGTTCTGTGGATTTTTTTTCTCCTTTATTTTAGGGATATTTTCTGTTATGTCTACTTGCTTTTTCTCTTCTATTTAGTTATTCTACTTCAGGGGTACTAATTATCTTTCTGTTCAATCTCTGCCCTACATCTTCTGTCTAAGTGCTTTGATACTTTTGTCTTTTTTTCTCCTGACTACTCAGGTTATTTTAAGATTTTTCTCCTTGCCAATTAGTTTGATTTTCAGTCTTTGGTTCTTTACTTCTTAATTGATTTCCTTAGCTCTATAGTTTCTTTTCAACTTACCTATTTTGCCTTTTTATCTTTGAATTCTTGTTTTATTAAATGTGTGTTCTTATTAAGTTGTTCTCTGTTACAAAGAACTCACTGGGGATTTTATTTCCTTGTTACATTTTTCTTCTTTCTGGATTCTTCCTTTGTCTGCTTGCTATAGCTGTTGTTTCTCTCCTTCCTTCTACTCCCTTGTTTATGTAGTTGTGTGGCCACTTCTTTTTGTCTCTCTAGGTAAAGACTTGACTAGCTAGATCAAGACTTTGTATTTGCTCTGATATAACATAGGTGAATTCCCATTGATGCCTTTGTCACTTGAACTGTGACTTTGTCTCCTTTTTTTACTGCACCCCTTCAGTACACTTTTGGAGCAGTTATATGTTGTTCTCTGTCTGCTTCTCTGTGGTTGAAGGGCGTAAGGTGGTGTTGTGGAGAGAACTTTTCTGGTGCCCCAGCCTCTTCTGTCTCCTTAAGTGTTCTGTACTGGTCTCACTCCATCCTGCTGAGGGTGTAATATAATTTTAGGGGCTTCAGATCCTTCCTTCAAATCAGATTAGTGCCTTGGAAGTTGATGGGTTCTGGTGCCACTGGGCCTCAGCTGGAGTTTCAGAGCTTCTGTGCTGAAGATGTTTTCCTGGACTTTTCTAGGGACTGTCAAACCAGATATTTCTATCCAAACTGGAGGATGTTTATTAAAACTTTGAAGTTTTAGCATCTCACCTATTTTTCCCATTGATGCTTTCAGGCAGTGTCATCAGGCTAGGAACCAGACCACATTGTGCAGAAATCTTTTTCTGGCTAGCACTTTTTAAAGTTTAGAGGCACTTAGTTTTAAATAATTTTTGTTTGACTGCAGCTAGCTGGTGGGTTTTTGGGTAAAAATTATACATACATACACGTATATATATTCTTTCTCTTTTATTAGTTATGGGAGATGAGAAGTTCTATAATTCTGCTTTACCCTACCAACTTTACTTGAAAGTCTGTATGATTTCCTTAATATTTGCTTTCGACATGATTAATAATACAGATGTACTTTAGAAACTCTTAATTTTTAAGGTATAGGGATGGGTTGGAATAAATTTTTTTAATTAAAAAATAAAACAAACAAATTAAAGACAGTGTTGTAAGATAATTTTAAAAACCATCAGAGACCCTAGGCATGTGTTTTTCTTTTATTCACATTCTATGCTTGTGTATGCTTTTACAGATTTTTATATAATCACAGAGTATCTAGTGAGCAGTAAGCATATAGCATATTATATTTCTGCTAATGTTAGGGTAAACACTTTAATTTTTATCTCATCTTTGTAATCTCATCATGTAGCAATGATATGTCATACCTTATTAAACAGTTCCTCAAATAAAGGACACTAGTTGTTTTTAGTTATATGCCCTTTTATGTACATTGAACCTTTGGGAGTTTGTTTTGTGTTACCTTTAAAATAAATTTGGGAGGTTGAGATTAGTGGACTAATTAACTTTATTAAATCATACTTTTCACCGTGGCACTAACTGTGCAGACCGTTTATATTACTAGTTGAGATAGTTGCTTAAAATTATAGCTGATAGCTCCACCCTTAATGTTGGACTTTTTTGTGTGCTATTGTATTCTTTTCCTACATCCTACCATGACCTTATTTAAAAAAATTTTTTTTAATGTTTTTATTTATTTTTGAGACCCAGAGAGACAGAGCATGAGCAGGAGAAGGGCAGAGAGAGAGGGAGACACAGAATCTGAAGAAGGCTCCAGACTCTGAGCTGTCAGGACAGAGCTCGATGTGGGGCTCAAGCTCACGGACTGTGAGATCATGACCTGAGCTGAAGTCGGATGCTTAACCAACTGAGCCACCCAGGCGCCCCTAAATTTAAAAAAAAAAATTTTTTTTTAACGTTTATTTATTTTTGAGACAGAGAGAGACAGAGCATGAATGGGGGAGGGTCAGAGAGAGGGAGACACAGAATCCGAAACAGGCTCCAGGCTCTGAGCTGTCAGCACAGAGCCCGACGCAGGGCTCGACCTCACGGACCGCGAGATCATGACCTGAGCCGAAGTCGGACGCTCAACCTACTGAGCCACCCAGGCACCCCACTAAATTTTTTTTTAGTATTTATTTTTGAGAGAGAGAGAGACAGAGTGTGAGTGGGGGAGGGGTACAGAGAGAGGGAGACACAGAATCCGAAACAGGATCCAGGCTCTGAGCTGTCAACACAGAGCCCGGCGGGGGGCTCGAACTCACGGACTATGAGATCATGACCTGAACTGAAGTCTGATGCCAATTGACTGTGCCACCCAGGCGCCCCATCCTACCATGATTTTAGTAATGAATTTTAAAAATGAATTTTAAAAATTATTCCAGTTTTTATAAGATCACGTATGCTTTAAAAATTAACAAAATCATGGGGCGCCTGAAGGCTCAGTTGGTTAAGTGTCTGACTCTTGATTTCAGCTCAGGTCATGATCTCACAGTTGGTGAGCCTGCTCCCTGCATCGGGCTCTGCACTGAGAGTGCAGAGCCTGTTTGGGATTCTCTCTCTCCTCTCTCTGCCCTTCCTCTGCTCTCTCTGTCTCTTAATCTCTCTCTCTCTCTCTCTCTCTCAAGATAAATTAAAAAAAAAATGAACAAAATCACATTTTCTTATTTTTGTAATAATTCCATTTTTATTCATGATTTTATCTATTTGGGTCATCTCCCTTTTCTTTTTGAGAAGCCTGGCTAGAGGTTTATCAATTTTGTTTAGTTTTTCAAAAAACCAACTCTTGGTTTCATTGATCTGCTCTACAGTTTTTTTAGATTCTATATTGTTTATTTTTGCTCTGATCTTTATTATTTCTCTTCTTCTGCTGGGTTTGGGGTGTCTTTGCTATTCTGATTCTAGTTCCTTTAGGTATGCTGTTAGATTTTGTATTTGGGACTTTTCTTGTTTCTTGAGATAGGCCTGGATTGCAATGTATTTTCCTCTCAGGACTGCCTTCGCTGCATCCCAAAGCATTTGGATTGTTGTATTTTCATTTTCATTTGTTTCCATATATTTTTTAATTTCTTCTCTAATTGCCTGGTTGACCCATTCATTCTTTAGTAGGATGTTCTTTAAGGCTTTTGGAGGTTTTCCAGACTTTTTCCTGTGGTTGATTTCAAGCTTCATAGCATTGTGGTCTGAAAGTGTGCATGGTATGATCTCAGTTCTTTTATACTTATGAAGGGCTGTTTTGTGACCCAGTATGTGATCTATCTTGGAAAATATTCCATGTGCACTCGAGATGAAAGTGTATTCTGTTGCTTTGGGATTCAGAGTTCTAAATACATCTGTCAAGTCCATCTGATCCAATGTATCATTCAGGGCCCTTGTTTCTTTATTGATCCTGTGTCTAGATGATCTATCCGTTGTTGTAAGTGGAGTATTAAAGTCCCCTGCAATTACCACATTCTTATCAATAGGGTTGCTTATGTGATTAATGTTTGTGATTAATTGTTTTATATATTTGGGGGCTCCCATATTCGGTGCATAGACATTTATAATTGTTAGCTCTTCCTGATGGATAGACCCTGTAATTATTATATAATGCCCTTCTTCATCTCTTGTTACAGCCTTTAATTTAAAGTCTAGTTTGTCTGATATAAGTATGGCTACCCCAGCTTTCTTTTGACTTCCAGTAGCATGATAGATAGTTCTCCATCCCCTCACTTTCAATCTGAAGGTGTCCTCAGGTCTAAAACGAGTCTCTTGTAGACAGCAAATAGATGGGTCTTGTTTTTTTATCCATTCTGACATTTTCTTATTTTTAAAGGCGATAATATTGTCCAAAGTGAAAAAATAATTTGGATTGAAATTGGAAGGTGTGCTATAGAAGTATTTCTTTTTTTAAAAACACAGTCAACATCGGTAGTCTGATTTTATTATTTCTGGATTATGCTATCACTGTGCATAGCCCAAGTTTATAAAAGTGTTTATAAAAATGTTCTTTGCTTTCTCCTAACATTAATTTATTAATTTAATTAGTGCATTCAATATTTATAAAGAATTTTTTAGGAATCATAAGTAGCTTTTGTGCTTTGATCATTTAATTGTCTAAGAATATATATTCTTATTATGTAATACTCCATGTAATTGTGCTTATTTGGGAATGTTTAATCTACTTTTTTTGTCTCCTCAGATTCTGTCAAATTTTAAGAACAAATGCACCTTATAGCTCATGGAAGAAAAAACACAAATCAAGTCATTTTTGGGTTCCAAGTTGCCAAAGTATGGAACAAAATCTGTGAGAAGTACACTACAGCCAATGCCCAATGGGACACCTGTTAATTTATTGGGAACTTCCAAGAGTGGCAATGTCAAAAGTTACATCAAAAATAATGGCTCTGATTGCCCATCATCCCATTCATTTAATTGGAGAACGACAACTAAATACCAGCTTAGTGCACAAAGTGCTGAAGAGCGTAATAGTACTCAAACTTCACATGATAAAGTGATTGATCCTGAAAAACATGTACCTACTCAAGGAATGTTTGATAAAAATGGGATAAAGGGAGGCTTGAAAAGTATTTCTTTACTTACATCAAAGTTAGCAAAGCCATCCACTATGTTTGTGTCATCTACAGAGGAGTTAAACCAAAAGTCTTTGTCTGGACCATCTAGTTTGGGTAAATTCACCAAAGGCACATTATTAGGAAGGACTTCATATTCTTCAGTCAATGCTCCAAAATCGCAGTTGAATGGATTGTATGGAAACCGTTCATCTGGTAGCATACAAAGGCCTAGAGCAAACTCCTGTGCCACCAGAAGCACTTCTGGAGAAGGCTTAGCACAATCCCTAGACAATATTAAATCTCTTACTTGTGAAAAAATGGTAAGGTCACAAAGTTTTTCACATTCCATTCAAAACTCATTCCTTCCACCTTCATCTATAACCAGATCACATTCCTTCAATAGAGCTGCAGATCTTACAAAGCCTTATCAGAACCAACAGCTACCCATTAGAGTGCCTCTGAGGTCCAGTATGCTAACAAGAAATTCCCGGCAGTCAGAAGTACTCAATGGGAATGATCATTTAGGGTATGGATTTAATAGGCCTTATGCTGCTGGTGGAAAGAAGCTGGCTTTACCAAATGGCCCAGGTGTAACATCCACGTTGGGTTATAGGATGGTTCATCCCTCACTACTGAAATCTAGCCGACCTCCATTTTCTGGGACTATCACAGTTGATGGTAATAAAAATTCACCTGCTGATACATGTGTAGAGGAAAGTGCTGCACTTATGGCTAAGGACAGAGCTACTAGTAAAGACCAAGAACTAATTGAAAATGATAGTTACAGAACAGAGAATGACCAGACCATGAAGCATGATACTAAAATTAGATACCTGAGTGATGATGTGGATGATATTTCTTTGTCTTCTTTGTCGTCTTCTGATAAAAATGATTTAAGTGAAGACTTTAGTGATGATTTTATAGATATAGAAGACTCCAACAGAACTAGAATAACTCCAGAGGAAATTTCTCTCAAAGAAGAAAAGCATGAAAACGTACCACCGAAGGATATATTTGATTCCCCAAAGGAAAATGAAAAAAGTAAAACTGATGAGTGGATAGATATAAGTGTCTCTGGTAAATATTAATATCCTTAAATTTGTTTGGTTTCTCCTAGATAATATAACTGAACTTAGGATTAGCTTTTGAATAATTCCAAGGTACTGTCAGTTTCATGGAGGGATGGATCTAGATAAAATTGGGGCAGGGCAACATTTATCTTCCTTGTGACTTTTGCTTCTGGTCCTATTTTTCACTATTTAAAACAATGTCAGTAAAAACACTCTTACCCTAATGTATCTTACCTTTTTCTTCATTGACTGTCATGCATTGACATGTCATGCATGTCATGCAACTTTTCTTGCTTCAAAGTTTTTTTCTTTTTCCCCACTTCCCTCAACAGTGGCATGCTATTTTAAACCATCTCTTCCTTTACAGTAATAGATCCTATTTGTTTAGAGTAAACCTATGCCAAAGGGTAAATGAGCTAATGTTTTAATATAGGTTATGTCCAATGTAATACATATTTTTATCCTTGGAAATTTTCATTTTTTTTTTTTAAATTTTTTTTTTTTTTCAACGTTTATTTATTTTTGGGACAGAGAGAGACAGAGCATGAACGGGGGAGGGGCAGAGAGAGAGGGAGACACAGAATCGGAAACAGGCTCCAGGCTCTGAGCCATCAGCCCAGAGCCCGATGCGGGGCTCGAACTCACGCACCGCGAGATCGTGACCTGGCTGAAGTCGGACGCTTAACCGACTGCGCCACCCAGGCGCCCCAGGAAATTTTCATTTTTTTAAAGGAGGACTTAGATTTCTTGTTTAGCAAAATATTATTGTTATAATAATTATATTATATTGTTATATAATAGTAATAAGTGAGATTAGCACCTGTTAAACATTTCTGCTTGTACTTGGTTATACTGGCACTGAAAGTCTGGAGAAAATGTATCTCTGCCCATATAACCTGAATAAAGAGCAAACTGAAGGAATTGGGGATAGACTTGTGATCTGGTCAAGGGCCTGGGCCATGCCTAAAGATAGGCATAAACCCTTGCCTATTTGAGGGTCTTCTAGTTAGAAGTGATTGCCAGAACAAGTATTTCCCTTACAAGGAGGCAACCCTGAACTTGAATGATATATACTTAGTAAGGAGTTTCCTGGCCAGTGTGTAAAAGTAAATATCTTAGGAAATATTAAAAGAAATGAGGCTTTATTTATAATTCGAGAAATGTTGGAGAAGTGAAAGATGGCTCAATGAATTTTCTTCATGTGTATTGGGAAACATTTCAGTAAGTTATTTAAGATTTTGCCTCCTGATTTTTTTGTTTTTTAGAACTTAGAAAATTCTATAGTTACTGATACCTTTTTGCCAACTTTTTTGTTATAACGAATTATTAGAGCTTATATTTTTAGAACCTGAGAAATATATTTTTGTGAATTAATAACTTTTTTTCTTTCTCTTTTAAAAAATCAATTGAAGACAGGAGTGAATGTACAAAACATACTTCTGGGAATAACTTGATTTCACCAGATACAGATTACAGAGCTGGTTCTTCATTTGAGCTCTCTCCATCTGATAGCTCTGATGGAACATACATGTGGGATGAAGAGGGCTTGGAGCCCATTGGAAATGTACATCCAGTTGGGAGCTATGAGTCCTCGGAAATGAACAGCATAGTATGTATGGATTTATATATCCTTTTGAAAGATTTTCTTTACCTTACTATGTAAAGACTTGTAATACTGACTAGATTTTCTTAAGTTTATGAATTAGCTCTCCTAGTTTAAGAAAACGAAATTTGTATCTGTTAAGGGCCTATAAAACATCTGACCTTAATACATAATAAAGCATATATTTGTGTCACATGACACTTAAGTTAAATATACTCTCATACGTATTTGTAATATATACACATATATAGGTAGATAGATATACTGTATTCAGGTTAAGCTAAGCTACTGGTTCTCAAAGTCAGGGAGGAAGGCAGTGTCTGGTCTGGAGCTAATTTTGGTAGTTATATTGAGGGGTGCTACTGACAAATAGTGGGTAGATGCCAGGAATGCTGCTTAATGTCCTAAAGTGGCATAAGACAACACCCACAGCAAAGGGTTATTCATCCCAAGATGTCAGTAGTGCCTCTGTTGAGAAATCCTGGACTAGGCTATGCTGAGGTAACATTTAAGTGCCAACTCAGTGGCTTAACATAATAAAAGCTTATTTTTTTTACTATTTCAGAGTCTGTCTTAGGTCTGGAAAACTCTATAGGGTAACTGTCTTCAGTGTTTTAAGCTGCTTTCATCTTCATCATCACCAAAAGAAGGTGGCTTCACCATCTCCTTTTGAGGTCACATCTTTTCACTGGTATAGAGGAAGAGTGCTGCTGGTCTGATAAATGCAATTACTTGCCTTGGCCTGCAGATGGCACATGGTACTTTCACACACAACCTGTTGATCCTAACTAATTTTAGGTACTAACTCCGCAGAAGTGTAATTTTCCTGTGTGCCTGGAAGGCAAGGGAACCAGATTTGAGGGAGCACTAGAAGACCTACCATATATTTTTATGTGTGTATTTTAAGAGACATTGCAAGTAATGTGGCTCATATGCCGTAGGAGTAAAGTGTGGTTTGTGTGGTTGCAGTGATTCACTGTAATTATTCATTATATAAAATATGATTTTACAGTAGTTGTATGGGAAACTTGGTAGTCTTTTGGATATATTAAGTTCCAAGTGGATTTCAGGCAGTGTAATTTTCAACACTGTCGTAAACCTGTGACTTCGGAAAAACAAAAATTGTTATCAGAGGCTTGTTAAATTGCACATAGGGAGGACACACCATTTTAATTTAGAGAGAGTATCTCTATCTCACTAGATAAAGGAAACTTAGAAAAGATTACAGGGGCACCTGGGTGGCTCCGTCAGTTAAGCATTTGACTCTTGGTTTGGGCTAAGGTCATGATCTCACAGTTTGTGGGATCAAGACCCATGTCCAGCTCTGTGCTGACTACATAGAGCCTGCTTGGGATTCTGTCTTTCCTCTCTCCCTTGATCATTCCCCGCATGTGCGCACGCTCTGGCATGTGCTGTCTCTCTCTCTTTCTCTCTCTCTCAAAATAAATAAATGAACATTAAAAGAAAAGAAAAGATTACAGTTTGGGGCCGCATGTGCTTTCTTACAAGGACTTTTTAAAGCGAATATGATCGAAATGGGGATAAAAATTGTTTCCAGCAGATGGCAGCAATAATCCACTTTAGTACCGGACATTTTTCAGAGATTCTCACTATTTTCAGTTAACTGTTCCTGTAACTTAATGATGAAATAGCCTCTAAAAGAGTTCAGAATGCACTTGAATTGACCATTCGTCTTTAAGTTCATAAATCTTCTGACCTAAGAGGAAAAAAGTCTGAGATAGTTTGGAGGATTGATGGCAAATGTTGAAACAGTGTTAAGATCTCGTTGTGACAGTGGATTTACCATTTTTGTTCCAAAATTCTATCAGTTTTTTGCTTTTTATATTTTTAATGTATTTTGTTAGGTGTGTACTTGTTCAGAATTGTTTTCTTTGTGAAATAGGACTTAAAGTCATAATTTAGTGATCTTCTCTATTACTCATGCTTTTTGTCTTAAAGCGTTTCCCCCCCAGATATTGTATATTATATCAGTTTTATTTATGTATTTTTCATCCTTTTACCATGAACCTTTTTGATACATAGCAAATAAGTTATAATTTTTTTAAAAAATTACAATATCTCTTTTTCTTTTAACCAGTGAATTTAGTCTTTTTATGTTTGTACTTATTGATATACTTGGACTTCATTCTGCCATCTGAAACTTTTTGTTTCTTTTTCTCCTTTTTTCCCCTAAAATAGTTCAAATAAATATTTATAACTTAATCCACAAGGAGCTTAACATATTCTCATTTTTCTTGGTCTCCCCATCCCTCTCATCTAAGCCCGTGTCCTTCCTTCCCCCCGATTCCCCAACCACCATCATGGTTGTTCCTTACAAGTGTTCATTCCAGTCTAGGTCAAAACAAGGAACTCTATACATATTGGCTTTTTAAAAAGTATTTTATTTCATTGTTACAAATGGCACCACTTTTAAAATTTTATTTTCTAAGTTTTTGTTGTATGTGCAAATATACTTAATTTTTGTGTTTTGAGCTGTTTTTCCAGTGATCTTGGTGAATTCACTTATTAGTTTTAATAATTTGCCTATGGATGTTTTTGAAATTTCTACATATACTATGCAGTCATAACCATTTGCACAGTCTCCATCTCCCATCCTCCCTTTTATTGCACTTGTTAGGACCTCCAACATAATGTCGAGTTGAAATGGTGATAGAATTTCAGCCAAGTTTTAATAGTCCACCATTAAAATTTCTGTGTGTGTGGGTGTATATGTGTATGGGGGGATGATTATAGATATCTTTAATCAGATTAAGGAAGTTCCCTTCTATTTCATTTACTGATTTTTTTTGAGTAGGTGCTAATTTTTCTCTTCATCTATTAAAATGATAAAAATATTTTCCTGTTATATGTTATATATTTTCTGTTGGTGTAAATAGATTACATTTCTTGATTTTCAAATATTACATTTCTTGATTTTGAATATTGATATTCAAATATTTTCTTTCCATTCCAGGAATAAATTCACTTGGTTATGATGTGTTATTATTTTAAATGTTGTTGGACTTGACATTCTAATAGTTTATTTATATTTTTTTGCATTTATGTTTATGAGCAAGATGGCTTTATTTTTCTTTAGTTTTCTTTTCACATGTGGTATCTGGGTTGTGCTAGCTTCATGAATGAGTTGAGAAGTCTTTCCTGTTTTTTTGCCCTTTCAAGGAATTTATGTATAATTGATGTTACCTCTTTCTTAAATGTCTACAATTCACCAAATGAAGCCTTTTGGACCTGGAGTTTTCTTTGTGAGGGTTTTTTAATGACAGATATAATGTTTTTGGTTTTTTTTTTTTTTTTTTTTTTTTTTTTTTTTTTTTTTTTTTTAAGTAGGCTTCATTCCTAACTCACCATCCCGAGATCAAGGCCTGAGCTGAGATCAAGAGTCCGATGCTTAACTTACTGAGCCACCCAGGTGTCCCAGAAATGTACATATAAATCTTAATGAGCATATCTACTTAAAACATTTTATCTGCTGAGGCGTCTGGGTGGCTCAGTAGGTTAAGTGTCCAACTCTTGGTCTCAGCTCAGGTCTTGATCTCAGGGTGGTGAGTTCAAGCCCTGCGTTGGGCTCCAGGCTGGGCACGAAGCCTACTTAAAGGAAAGAAAAAAAAAAGGATTTGTATGTATATTTCTTCTTGTGTTGCTTTTTGAGAATTTGTCTATTTTGTCTAAGTTGTCATTTATTGGTGAAAGTTACTCAAGATTATCTTATCTTTTAACATCTTTACAGTCTTATAGTGATGTCTACTCTTTCATTCCTGATATTGATAATTGGTGTTTCCTCTCTTTTTGTTCATTTCAAAGAGCAAAATTTGGGTTTTCCTGATTTCTCTCTTTTGTTTACTTTTTTTCCTGTTTTATTGATTTTTAGGTCATATCTTTCTTTCCTTCCTTCCATGTTTTTTTAAAATTTTTTTTTATGTTGTATTTATTTTTGAGAGCAAGAGAGAGCATGAGTGGGGGAGGGGCATAGAGAGAGGGAGACACAGGATCCAAAACAGGCTCCAGGTTCTGAGCCATCAGCACAGAGTGTGATGTGGGGCTCAAACTCACCGTGAGATCATGACCTGAGCCAAAGTTGGACACTTAATCAACTGAGCCACCCAGGCACCCCAATTTTATTTCTTTTTTTCACCCAAAATTCTTAACATGGAAATTAGAGCATTGATTTTCAGCCTTTGTTTTACTATTATTATATACATTGATTTTCTTAAAAAAAATTTTTTTTTAACGTTTATTTATTATTGAGAGACAGAGAGAGACAGAGCATGAGCATGGGAGGAGCAGAGAGAGGGGAGAGAGCCTGAAGCAGGCTCCTGACTCTGAGCTGGCAGCAACAGAGCCCGAATGTGGGGCTCAAACTCACAAATCGTGAGATTATGACCTGAGCCAAAGTCGGACGCCCAACTGACTGAGCCACCCAGGCACCCCTATGCATTGGTTTTTATAAAGAGAAGGCTTTATTATATAGTAAATGATGCATTGAATAGCACCTTAATAGTAAATATAATAGCAAGTTTCTTCTAATGTGCCTTGCTTTAAAACAGTGAATTCTGAAGCACCTGGGTGGCTCAATTGGTTGAGCATCTGCCTGGATTTCAGCTCAGGTCATGATCTCATGGTTTGTGAGTTCAAGCCCCACGTCAGGTTCTGCACTGATAGTGCAGAGCCTGCTTGGGATTCTCTCTCTTCTCTCCCTTTCTCTCTGCCCCCCCCCCCACTGTGTGCACATGTGCTTTCTCAAATAAATATTAAAAAAAACCAATGAATTTTAAGTCATGTTATATAGGCCATCTTATGTTTTCTTTCCTTTTTTTTAATCTTTAGTACATTTGTGTATTTGTGAACAATAAATAATATTGTTTTTTATGTGTTTTTACAACTTATGTAAGTGATACATGATGGTCTGCAACTTTTTTCCCCTTAGTTTTATGTTTTTGTGATACATGTGTATTATAAGTGTAAGTTAATTCATTTTTACTGCCATATAATATGTATAATATGCTGTATAATATCTCTTAAATATACTATTTTTTTCTCTCTGTTCCCTTGCTATTGAACATTTGAGCTATACCTCACTAAATAATAATAATAATAATAATAATAATAATATTTAAATAGTGCAGCAGCAAACATTCTTACTCATGTCT
The DNA here is from genome assembly GCF_007474595.2 of Lynx canadensis. Taxonomy (NCBI): domain Eukaryota; kingdom Metazoa; phylum Chordata; class Mammalia; order Carnivora; family Felidae; genus Lynx; species Lynx canadensis. The sequence continues at coordinate 44,616,870 of NC_044313.2, read as the reverse complement.
CTGATCATATATGTTAGGGTTTCTTTAGGATATAAACCTTAAGAATAACATTACTGGATCAGAACATATATGGATCTTCAACTTTATTAGATGCTGCCAAATATCTTCCTAAAATGCTTTTGTCAATTTATCCTTCCCATCAATGAAGAAAGATTTCTATTGTTCCTCATATTCACCGCACTTGCTATTATCTGACTAAAATTTTAGCCAGTCTGGTGAGTATGGAAGTGTATGTCATGTAATTTGCATTTATATTATTATTTATCATTTTTCCCATATATTTCCTGGCTGTTTGGTTTCATTTTATGTGAATTACTTAGTTACTTTGCTGATTTTTCTGTTGTGTTCCTTTGCCTTGTTCTTACTGATAAAGGAAATTTTATGTTGTCTGACTTTAATTCTTGTTAAATGTATCACAGTGTCTCAGCCAGTGGCTTTTAACTTTGTTTTTTGTGCCTTTTACTATTTCTAGTTTTAAATTTTCATGAAATTGAATTTAGCAGTTCTTTCTTTATGGTTTTTACCGTGCCTCTGTGTGTGTGTGTGTGTGTGTGTGTGTGTGTGTGTGTGTGTCTTTGTGTAAGACATTCTTTCCCATCCTAGGACCATACCGGTATTTTGCATATTGAGAGGCAATATAGCACAGTGATTAAGAGCCAGGGCTCTGGAACAAGCTAAATTAAAAATCTCATTTCTGTCATGTATTAGCTGTGGATCCTTGGATTCTCTATGTTCACTCCTTTTTGTATAAATTGGAGATAATAATAGTACCTACCTCTCAGGCTGATTTTAGGAACGACATGCCTAAATAGTGTGGTAGCCGTGTGATACTGGTAGTTGAGTATTTTGACTATCATCTCTGACTGTCTCATGTGGTTGCTGTAAACATTAAATAAGGTCATACATATACTTAGTGCCAGGAATATAGCAAGAGCTCAGTACATGTTAGCTATTTATTATTTTATCATCTTCTAGTTATTTTAATTGTTCCACATTTAAGACTTTGCTCCATTTGAAGTTGGTATGAGGCATAATAATTTATCCTTATTAATACATCTTCATAATATACTTGGGGTACTGTGGAGAAAAAGGTTGATGGGGCTCCTGGGTGGCTCAGTCAGTTAAGCGGCCAACTCTTGGTTTTGACTCAGGTCATGATCTCAGGGTTCTTGAGTTCAAGCCTCACCTTGGGCTCTGCACTTACAGCATGGAGCCTGCTTCGGATCTTTTGTTTCCCTTGCTCTACCCCTCCCCAACTCATTCCCCCCTCTCTCTCTGTCTCCCTCTCCCTCTCTCTCAAATAAATGTTAAAAAAAAAAGTTGGGGGGGGTTAACATTGTAGCCCTAATACTGCCTATCCTTAGAAAGGCAGGCTGTTTCCTTAAACAGTTTCCTACAGTGACAAAAATCTTTCCCTAAATAAAAGTGGCTCATTGTACCTGAAGTGTTTGTACAAATAATGTAGTTTATACTGGACACTTGCTTTTGTTCAGAGATTCTGGAGTTGTATACATGCTGGGCAGAGGATGCCCATGTGACCAACTCCCAATTTAAATCACCTCGTTTCTTAGGAACATTCATAATAGACAACACATACATTTATTTATTTATTTGTTTGTTTGTTTGTTTGTTTAAGTTTATTTATTTTGAAAGAAAGACAAGCAGGGGAGGGACAAGATGGGGAGGGGGAGAGGGAGAGAATCCCAAGCAAGCTCTACGCTGCCACACAGAGCTGAACTCTCGTGAGTTCTCAAACTCATGAACCAAGAGATCATGACCTGAGCCAAAACCAAGAGTTGGATGCTTAACCAACTGAGCCACCCAGACACCCCTAGACAACTCTTTTAATTTGTTGTCACAACTTTTGGGCATTGAGAAATTAAGCACATCCTGTGTGACTGCACTGGGAGAGGACTTTTTCCTTCAACTTTGCCCCATGTTTGCTTCTTTTGTATTGCATCCTTTTTCTAGAACACATCTTAGCTGTGAATATGACTATATGCTATGTCCTGTGAATCCTCATGAATCATCTAACCTGGGGGTGGTATTGAGGACTCCGACACAGCTACTGATTCAAAGTTATCTTTGTTCACTGAATGACCGTATATATGTGTATATATATATATATTTTTTGAAGTATAATTAGTATAGTGTTATAGTAGTTTCAGGTGTGCAATATGATGGTTCAGCAATTCCATACATTACTCAGTGCTCATCAAGGTAACTGTACTCTTAATTCCCTTTATCTGTTTTACCCATTCCCCTACCCATCCTTCCTCTGGCAACCACCAATTTGTTCTTGTATTGAAGAGTCTGTTTTTTTAATTTGTCTCTTTTTTTCTTTGTTCATTCATTTATTTTGTTTCTTAAATATCACATGAGTGAAACCATATGGTATTTGTCTTTCTCTGACTTATTTCACTTAGCACTGTACCCACTAGTTCCATCCATGTTGTTGCAAATGGCAAGTCTTCATTCTTTTTTATGGCTAATATATATTATATCTTAATCCATTCATCTATGGATGGACACTAGGGTTGCTTCCATATCTTGACTGTTGTAAATAGATAAGTTTGTATTGTTTTAAGCTATTAAACTTTGTGGTAATTTGTTACAACAAGAACAAACTAATACACCTATATATTTATAAATGTGTTTTTCATTAAAGTCAATCTGATTACAAAACAACAATAAAAGTCAGAATGCCTAACATCCTTAATGAGACTCTTTTAAAGAATAATAATTATGTAGTTCTTCTTGCTATAAATGCACAACAAAGATGGTATTATATGTGCTATATTTTTTCCAAATAAATAATATTTTCCCTCTTTCAAACAATTTTCCAGTAGATGCCTCTTGAATCTTTAGGATTGAACTGATCTCACATTCTTATAAATCCTTCCAACATAAGACGCTGCACTTTCCTCATTGATTACAATTAATTTCACTGACCATTGTGATAATATAATTCACATTTCCTAAAAATTGGACTAGTTCACATCAAACTTTGAAATTAGCCACTGTTTGAAAAATGAAGCTTTTAGCTCTTTGGATACTTCTAGACCCAAGCATCCATATTAATCATATAAAATAATACATATCCCATAAAATTTACTACAAAAAGAAGGATTTTGGGGGGCACCTGGGTGACTCAAGTCGGCTAAGCGTCCAGCTTCAACTCAGGTCATGATCTCAAAGTTCAGGAGTTCAAGCCCTACGTTGGCCTCTGCACTGACACTGTGGAGCCTGCTTTGGATTCTTCATCTCCCTCTCTCTCTGCCCCTCCCCCACTTGTTCTCTCTCTTTCTTTCTCTCTCTGTCTCAAAAATTTAAAAAGAAGCATTTGTCATGATTTTTATGAATTTTTTGTCATTCGCTTTGATAATACAGCAGATACATGTACAGGTCTGGGGATGTTTATACCACACCTTTATTATTAAGATTAAGATGTCCAAGAAAGCATCTTCCTTCAAATTGGCAGGTAGAATTGGGGGTGGAGGAGTGAGGCATGAGGAGTCAGAGACTGAGCAAAGTAACAAAGGCACACATAAGGAGGGACAGTGAACATGGAGAATTAGAACCCAAGTAATATGAAAAGAGCATCCATGCACAGGTTGGCCTAGCATACCAGTCTTACTGAAGAATGCCTTTTTTGAAAATCAAAACATTCAGATTAATTGCTTTTCCTCTTGTCTCTGCATAGACTAGAAGAATGAAAGGGGAAAGGCTAATATATGGTTGGATCGTTAATTTGTTCAGCATGTGTTTTAAATTTCCATTCTGTGCTTCTGTACTCTAATTACTGAGAAATATATATGAGTAAAGAGACAGTTGCTGCCTGAGTAAAAACTCATGATCCAGATTAAGAGAGGAGATATACTTAATTCTGACCGTTAAAGGAGTATTCCATGTTTGCTTTCAACTAATACATGCTAACCCATTTTGAGTTCAGAGTTTGGGGACATTGGTATGGCATTTCAACAAAAGTTTCTTTATGAGTTTAAAATGAAAAGAGAACAGTTTTATTTTTTTGCATTTGTTTAATTTCTGCCTCCTGTTTCTTTGGGATATAGTATTAGGGGCCAGCAAGCTGTAGCCTGCAGGCTGCCAGTGTGTTTTTGTCAATAAAGCTTTATCGGAACACAACCATGCCCTTTATGTATAGTCTTTGGCTGCTTTCATGCTGCTGTGGCAGGAATGAATAGTTGCAACAGAGACTGTATTTGCCCACAAATTAAAATATTTACTATTTTGTCGTTAAAAAAAGTTTGCTGACTCTTGCATTAGAATACTACAAATAATTTTAAAGGTTCAGAAATTAATTTTTCAAGCTAAATGTAAGTCTGTGTAAACTCTTTTAGGCATTCACTTTTCTTTTTGTTCTCATTCGTAGTACCATTTTTTTCTCTCGCCACCAGTCATCTATCAATCCATTCAGTATATTTGACTGACTGTTATGTGCAAGATATTGAGGATACATTGATCAAGGCAGCTACAGCTTTTGTTTTAGTGGTGTTTGTGTTTTAATGAGGCAGATGTCATTGAAATATTTAGTGAGCTCATTAACTATCTTCAGGTAATAAGAGGGGAAAGTGCTGCAGAGGAGAATTACTAAGTATGAAAGTATGTTATTGGAAAACCTGGTCTAGTGTGGGTGTTAGGTAAGGCATTTTTTGGAAATGATATTTGAGCTAAGTTGTCCTAGGGTAAAAAGGGTATAATAGTTGCAAGAATGTTATGTGTTTTAGTAAACAGCCTATAGGAAGGCCTTAAGGCAGGAAGGGATTATGGAATATTTGAGGAACCAAGAGAAGGCTAGTATAGCTTGAGCAGTGACACAGAAGGGTGGAGTGGCAGGAGAGGATGCTGTGAGTATAGAGCTTTTATAGAGTTCAGAGGATTTGGATGTTTGTCCTAAAAATTGAAAGGGAATTGTTGGAGGATTTTAAGCCTGAAAGGGACATTACTCAATTTACATTTACATTAAAAAAGTGCTCTGTATTGGGGGTGCCTTGGTGGCTCAGTTGGTTGAGCGATTTCAGCTTAGGTCATGAACTCACGGTTCATGGGTTTGAGCCCGGAGTCAGGTTCTGGGCTAACAGCTCAGAGCCTGGAGCCTGCTTCGGATTCTGTGTCTCCCTCTCTCTCTCTGCCCCTCCCCAGCTTGCGCATGTGTGTGCGCACGCTCTCTCTCTCAATAATAAAAAAAAGTTGCAAAAAATTAAAAAAGAAGGCTCTGTATAAAGATTGAATTAGAAAGAAACAAGGCAAGATGCTGGAAGCTACTACTGTTTCCTGAAGGATGCTAGTGGCTTGGGCTAAAGTGGTGGCAGAGTGAAGATTAGAGGTGTGGGTGATTTTGGAAACAGGTTTAGAGGGTACACTTGGCAAAATTCCATTACTTGCTGACTGTAGAGAAGTCAGGTGTCACCTTCTTACTATTAGAAGCTATGACCGAGGAGTGCCTGGGTGGCTCAGTCAGTTAAGCTTCTGACATTGGCTCAGGTCATGATCTGATATGGGTTGAGCCCTGCATTGGTCTCTGTGCTGACAGCTGAGTCTGGAGCCTGCTTCGGATTCTGTGTCTCCCTCGCTCTCTTCCCCTCCCCCACTTACTCTCTCTCTCTCTCTCTCTCTCTCTCTCTCTCTCCCAAAAATAAGCATTAAAAAAAAAAAAACTAAAAAAATTGCGTTAAAAAAAGTTATGACTGATACTGTTGGTTCTATTCATTCTGCCAAAATCATCCTATATTGCTGGTTTAATTTGGTATTTGTTGTTCTTCTCATTCCTTGTAGTGTCAAGTCTAAACTCCTTTGTGGAGTGTTGTCATCTTATACTGGTCTGTCTGGTTGCCTTTTTTTTCCCCCTTAATGTTTATTTGTTTATTTATTTTGAGAGAGCGCACATGTGCATGTGGGGGAGGGGCAGATAGGGAGAGAGAGAGAATCCCACGCAGGCTCCACGCTGAGCACAGACCCAATGTGGGGCTTGATCTCATGACTGTGAGATCATGACCTGAGCCCAAATAAAGAGTTGGACACTTAACCGACTGAGCCACCCAGACACCTTGCCTGATTGCTTTTAATCTACTACTACTTATTTTAAATATACGTGGTATTTCATTATCTCTCTTATCACCTCTTTTAGGTTTCTGTCACTAGGTAAGGGTTTAATATATACTTGTTGAAATGTGTGTTATGATTTAATTTGAGATAAACAGAAAACTTAAAGTTACCGTTTAATACTATTCAGTACTTTTCCTTTTACATTGTGACATAACCTATTTACAAAGTAAGTTTCTAAGGTACCACGTGTCATAATAGCAAGGTGCAAGGAACTAAAAATGTGACATTAGCATGGATGTCATAGTGGAGGGACAGCTTTCAGAAAGTTGAGACCGTCTTAATATAGGTAAATGAAAACCTCAAACTGATATTGATACATTCAGCAATGCTGTGGTACAGAATACAGAAGTTGAACACATAGAAGGATTTAATCCAACTCAGTTATTTTTTTGTTTTGTTTTGTTTTTTTACAGATAAGGGGACAAAATAAGATGAAACTAAATTTTGTTTAATTAATTTTTTTCCCCAAACTAGTGAATCTTCTACATGCATTTGATTATTATTATAAGTTCTTTTGGCCTGTTAATGTAACTTTTATGTATGAAAAAAAGTTTAAATTTAGCAAATATAACTGGTAACCCTTTAAACATAATATTTTTCTTCACTCTATATATTTTATTATAGACTATTATAATAGGAAGTTTAATTTAGTAATTATTTACTTAGCTTCTACTATGTTCCAGGCATACTGTTAAGTGCTGAAGATACTGATATGGATAAGGTTGTCTTTGTTCTTGATGAATACAAAGACTAGTATGGTTGGCAGATATACTATAAATAAATTATCATAGTGTAATTTTATGCATGATATGATTAGCATGCATGTGGTCTCAAAATAATGCAGAAGGGAGGTTTAACTCTGTGTGTGTGTGTGTGTGTGTGTGTGTGTGTGTGTTCAGAAGGTTTCGAAGAGGAAGTGACATCTGAGTTGTTTCAAAAAATGAATACAAAGTTAACCAATTGGCCAAGGAAGAGAGAGGATGAGCATTCATTTTAGGCATAGGAAACAGCATAATAAACTCCATTTTATGTGATATGCAGTAAGTCTAATACTCAGCCATTATTGGCACTCACTGATGCACTGGAAATGGACTGGTTTAAAGAAAGAAAATTGAATCTCAAAGAAGGAAATTCAGACCACTGAAGGATTTGGGATCATTAAATACATTCATTTTTCCATCATCCAACAAGAGTACTACACTAAATCACCAATGCATTTTGGCATTTCAATTTATTAAACATTGTTATGATTTTGTTAAATCAACATTTGTTAAGTAGAGCCTCCAGGATGCTGGATAGTGAGCAGAGATAGAGAAGTTTACTACTCACAGGCCTTGGAAGAAGTATATCCCCTTCCCAAGGGGCCACACAGGAAGGTTAAAGGCAGGATACAAACAGAAAGAGTGATGATCTAGGTATGCCTTTTTAGGGTATGTGGGTGGAGTGTTTTGGGGTTCCTAGGCCAAGGTGGATTGTCCAGTCAGACTATAAAGAGCAAGGGTTTTGGTAAGCTTCACAGCGATTTTACCTGAGGGCCCCCAGGGGAAGGTGTTGAAGGCAAGGTACTTACATTTACTTGTAACTGTGGGCTGTCATCTAGGGCTTACATTTGCGCAAGGGATTAGTGTCAATTTAAGACCCTCTCAGGCACCTTAGCCAAAAAATGCATGCTGAGGCAGCAATGTGATGGAGTAGCTCAGCTAAACTTTCAACAAACATACATGTTAACTGAAATCTGCCACCCACCATTATAACCAATGTGGCTAAAATTATTCATCTAAAACCTGTAAAGGCTAAAGTAAATTTAAAAAGGTTTAAGTCAAGTCAAGCAGAACTTGACTTGGACTTTTTGCTGAAGTCCACAACATATTACAAGGCTGGCAGGGCAGAGAGAGTTTACCTACATTGACTGGAAGTTCCATACAAGATCACACACTGACTCTTCTCTCCTTCCTTTTCAGCTGCTGTTGTGCTTATGTGTTGGGCTTTCTCTCTTTCAGCCCACTGGGAAGTACTGCAGAAAGGAGGGAACAGATACTTATACAATAAACTTTGCAGGCAATAGGAATAGAGTTGGATTTAAAACAGAAGAAGCAAATAAGTCTAATTACAAAATTTAAAGAGACAATGTGCTGTATTTGCTTTCTCTTGCTGTTGTAACAAATTAGCACAAACCTAGTGTCTTAAAACAACACTCGTTTATTATAGTTCTGTAGGTTAGAAGTCAGACACAGGTCTCAGTGGGATGAAATCAAGGTGTCAGCAGGGCTGTATTCATTTTGGAGGCTCTAGGGAAGAATCCATTTCTTTACCTTTTCCAGTTTTAAGCAGCTGCCCTTGAATCATGCCCTCCTCCCTTCCTCCATCTTTAAAGCCAGCAATGCTGCATCTCTTTGACCATTCTTCCTCTGCCTCTCTCCTGCCTCTTTCTTGTACTCTAAGGAGTGATTACACTGGACCCACCTCGATAATCCAGGATAAAATCCCTATTTTAAGGTCAGCTGATTGGCAGCCATAATTCCCCTGGCAACCTTAATTCCTCTTTTGCCGTGTAACCTAACCTATTCACAGGTATTATTCCAGGCATTATTTTCTTTATCAAGAAGATACTTCATTTCTCTGGAATTTCTATTTTTATTGCAGTAGAATTCTTCAAGTATGTTGTGACAATCATAATCTCAGCATGGAGATCTCAAAATGAAACAGTGAGTAGTCCTTTCTTCCTCTGGAGCTCTTAGATTTGGAAATTTATATACTGTGTTTATGTTTTTAAGGTATGCCTGGGTATTAAAATGTGTTTATGTTTGTTCCTGGGAAGAATGGAGGAAAATCTAAGATCATCATTTCACGAGAGCAAAAGAGAAATAGCGAGCTATAGTTGAAGTCTTCTCTTTTTATTTACATAATTCACAGAGAATACAATGATGAACAGTTATTTATTTATTTAAGCATAGGGTATTCTTTGTAAAGAATTTATGTAGACATGTTAATAGAGTTCTGTTCTCTTGGTCTGGGAACCATCTCTATAGTAAGGGAATTTCTTCTGTAAAATGCATGCATTGTAGGGATATTTTATAAGCTTACTTCAACTTGGTCACTCTCATCACATCTGGCCATTTATTTGAGTTTTCTTTACAGTTAGACTAACTGCCTTAGCCTTTATTTCAGGAAGAGTCTTGTAGCAAAACTATATCTGAAATTTCTCTGAGCAGGGATTTTTCAATGTCATGATGGAAGTGAGAGACAAGGAAGAACACTGATTAGAAGTTACTGGGGCACCTGGATGGTTCAGTCTGTTGAGCGTTCAACTTCAGCTCAGGTTGCATCTGACTCTGTGCTGACAGCTTAGAGCCTGGAGCCAGCTTTGGATTCTGTTATCTCCCTCTCTCTGCCCCTCCCCTGCTCGCACTCTGTTTCTCTGTCTCTGTCTCTCAAAAATAAACATTAAAAAAAAAGTTACTGGAGCAGAATGTTAGTCTGGATTTATTTATTTTCACTCACTAAATATGTTTGGGTCTCTGCAAGATAATAATTATAAACAAGAATTTTTGAAGCATTCTTAAATGGGGAGTTTGATCCATTATCCTTTTCAAATCTGAATTTTTTTTTTTATCACCTCCATTGTTTCTGTGCCCTTTTCCTAGAGTTCGAATGATTGGTTATTATATGTCACATGAGTTTATGCGCTTTTCTCTATTTTCCTATTTCTGTTCATTTTTTAATTTTTTTAACCTTTTTTTTTTCCTGGAGTCTGTTTTCTGGCCCCCTTTTTTTCTTATGGTTATTTATTTATTTTGAGAGAGAGAGAGGGATAAGAAGAGAGAGGGAGAAAGAGAATTCCAAGTAGCCTCTGCGCTGTCAACTCAGAGCCAACACAAGGCTCAAACTCACAAACCGTGAGATCATGACCTGAGCTGAAATTAAGAATCAGATGTTTGACTGAGCCACCCAGGCCCCCCTGGCCCTTACTGTTTCTAGATCAGGCAATTACTTAATTTTTTATAAAAAATTTCAGACATACTCAAACCTGATGAGAAGAGTAAGGGGGCTCACTATATCAGTTATTCAACTTAAAGAATGTTCAAAATCATGGCCTTTTCCCATTTATAACCCTATTCATCCACTCCTCTCCTCCAAATGGGCTTAATTTAAGTGAGTCTTAGACATCATCATGATTTGTGTGATTTATGTGATATAATATAAAATTATATTAATATAATTTTTAGAATGGTATTAACATATATGTAAGTGTATACTTGTACATTTATGTGTAGATATTTCTGTATTCTTACTAATTAGTTATTTCTGAATGTTTTACTAAGATAAGTATTCTTGTTCAGACATAGCTAAATTTCACTATTGTTCCTCTAAAAAAATGAACAATCACTTCTTATGATTAAAATCCCAGTAAATGTTCAGTCTTTGGTAAACTTGAGTTGTAGATTTAAAAATTATTGCAAAGATAATAGAGTTCCTGTGTATCCTACATCCAGTTTCCTCTATTATTAGCAAATCACTATATTATTAGTATATTTGTCATATTAATGAACCAATATTTCTATCTTATTATTTAGAGTCCATATTATTTAGATATTCTCAATTTTCCCCTTCTTTTTCTGTTATAGAATTCTGTCCAGGATACTGTCTTACAATTAGTAGTCCTGTCTCCTTAGACTCCTCTAGGTTGTGACAGTGTCTCAGACTTTCCTTGTTTTTGATGGCCTGGACAGTTTTGAGGAATACTACTAGGCGAATGTTTTGTAGAATGTTTCCCAAATGGGATTTGTCTCATGTTTTCCTTATGATTAGACTGGGGAAATACGTTTTTGGACAAAAGGCCACAGAGTTAAAAAATGCATTCTTATCATATCATTGCAAAGATGCATACTGTCAATATGACTTAACCATTGTTGCTGTTGACCATGGTTACCTGACTTGAGATAGTGTTTTTCAGGTTTATCCACAGTAAATTTGTTCTTTTCTTCTCTCTTTCCATAGTGTAGTCTTTGGGAAACATCACTTTGGGCAGTCTACACTTATGGAGTAGCTAGTTATGCTCTACCTCCATAAGGGTGGAGTTTGTCTGTGTAAATTATTTGGATTTCTACTGCAGGATGGAAAGGGATTTGTCTTTTCTTCCTCATGTATTTATTTATTTATTTAGTCATTTCTTTATATCAGTGTGGACTTATATATTTTATACTTTTGGTTCTAATTCATACCCCTATCATTGTATTTTTTGTTATTTTGTTTTGAGTACCTTTTTTTGTTTGTTTGTTTTAAGCTTTCTAGCACTACAAGATGCCCCAACCTCATCTTGTATATTTCCTGCCTCAGTCTTAGAATCAGCCCTTTTCTCCAAAGAGCCTTTGTTTCTAATTGGAGAATTGTATTAGAAACCAAAATTTGCATGTGAGGTGTGTGGCAACCAGGGTTTTGGTTCTGGATTTTGTCAGCTGAAAGCGGAGATGTGTGTGTGTGTACTAACCTGTGTATATACACCTATCTATAAATATTTCTGTATGTTAACATTCGTATTTTGAGCTAAATATGAGTTCACAAATTGATATGTCCAATTCTAACCCATTACCTTGTGCATAATTCTTGCTTCTACCCCTTGTTTGTTTGTAACCCCCACTCCAACAGGGAGAAAGGTGCTTACCCTCAGCCATCCATGTATGTAATTGTTCAGTTCCAGTACACATGTATAGTCCTATCAGAATTGTTACTTTGTACTCCGACAGGAAACACCTTTATTAACTAGTGCTTATAGAATTTCTTAGCCTTTAGTCTTAAGACTCCTTTCATTTCTGAAGTTACTTAGGTCAGCACCTTATACCACTCATCCCTTTCAGTGAGGTGGTTTCATATATTTGTAATACATTTAGACTTCTGTCACATTCTGCACTCCCTCCAGGGACCCTTATTTCCTAAAATATTTTTTAAATTTGCATACATTAAGGTTTACTCCTTGCGCTGTAAAGTTCAGTGGATTTTGACATGCTTATGTTTTGTGTTCACCATTACAGTATCATAAAGAATACTTTCACCATCCTAAAAATATTCCCTACACTTCATCTATTTATCCCTCTCCCCAGTGAACCACTGGCAAACACTGATGTATCTCTATAGTTTTGCCTTTTTAAGAATGTCATGTAATTGAAATCATACAGTGTATATAGCTTTTTCATACTGGCTTCTTTCATTTAGCAATATGCATTAGAGATTCATCCATGTCTTTTTTGAGACTTGATATCTCATTTTTAATTTATTTTTTATTAAAAAATTATTTTTTAATGTTGACTTCTTTTTGAGAGAGGGAGACAGAGCATGAGAGGGGGAGGGGCAGAGAGAGAGGAAGACACAATCTGAAGCAGGCTCCAGGCTGAGCTGTCAGCACAGAGCCCAGAGTGGGACTTGAACTCATGGACTGTGAGATCTTGACCTGAGCCGAAGTTGGACGCTTAATCGACTGAGCCACCCAGGCGCCCCAGATACCTCATTTTTTAAATTGATAAATAGTATTACATTGCATGGATTTACCACAGTTTGTTTATCCATCCATTTATCAAAGGAAATTTTGGTTGCTTCCAATTTTGGGTCATTATCAATAAGGCTGCCATAAATATCCACATGCAGGTATTTCTGTGGACAGATGTCATTGTTGTTATTGTTGTTGTTTTTAATTATTTTGGGAAATACCAAAGAGTGCAGTTGCTTGATCATATGGTAAGGTTATGTTTAGCCTTGTAGGAAACTGCCAAACTGTTTTGTAAAGTAACTACAATTTTGCATCCGCACTAGCAGTGAGTGAGAGTTCCAGTTGCTCTTCATTCTCACCAGCAGTTGATATTGTCAGTGTTTTGGATTTTAGGCATTTTAATAGGTGTACAGTGGTATCTCATTGTTGTTTTAAATTTGCGATTCCCTAATGACAAATAATGCTGAACATCTTTTCATATGCTTGTCATCTGTATATCTTGGGTGAAATGTCAGTTTAGATCTGTTGCCCATTTTTTTTAATTGATTTGTTTTCTTGTTGAGTTTTAAGTGTTCTCTGTATATATTGGATATAAATCTTTTATCAGATATGTGTTTTACAAATATTTTCTCCTAGTCTATGCCTTGTCTTTTCATTCTCTTAAAAGCATCTTTCACAGAGCAGAAGTTTTAATAAATTCCAAATTATCAATGTTTTCTTTCACAGATAATGCTATTCATAGTATAGTTAAAAAAATCATTAAACCCACGGTCATGTAGGTTTTCTACTTTGTTTACTTCAAAAAGTTTTATAGTCTTGTATTTTACATTTTGGTCTATGATCCATTTTGAGTTAATTTTTGTATATACTTGTATTTGTGTTAATTTTTTTGCATATAATTTTGTCTAAGAGTTGCAGCACCATTTATTTGTTGAAAAGACTATCCTTTCTATATTGAATTGCCTTTTCTCCTTTGTCAGAATCAGTTGAGTATATTTGTGTTGATCTACTTCTGAGCTTTGTTCTGTTCTATTGATCTATGTGTCTATTTAGCCAATAACATGCTGTGTTGTTGTCTTGTTTTGTCTTATAGTAAGTCCTGTGTTGTATAACAAAGAATTCAGCTGGCTTTTGTATCTAGTGTGTGCATGAGAACGTCTCCATCTCTGGAATTTCTGAAGTGATGGGAGTGTTTTTGTTCACAGTGACCTTAATAGTTAATGAGATGACTCAGGATGGGGAGAAAGAACAACCAAACCTGTGATTTATAGAGTTGGGGCATTGAGCCATATGATACTAGTCTGACCTCTGGGGAACAGAGGAAGTGGGATGGAGATTGAGTTCAGTATATAGCCAATGATTTGATCAATTGCCTATGTAAGGATACTCCAATAAAATCTCTAGACACTGAATCACAGATGAGTATCCCTGGTTAACAGTACTCTGTGCATATTGCTACTCATCACTATACCAAGGGAGTGACCTATTTTGATTCCACAGAGAGAGAATACAGAAGCTTTGCATTTGGGGTAATCCCAGACCTTGCCCTCTGTATCTGTTCTTTTAGCCGGTCATGATTAATATACTTTTTGCCATAACAAAATTGTAATTGTAAACTATATTGCCCTCCTGAGTTTTGTGAGTTGTTCTAATGAATTATTGAACCTGAGGGAGGGAGTAGCAGGAACCTCTGGATTTGTTTAGGGCCTAGGAGACCCTGAATTTTAGCTGGTGGTATCTGAATTAAGGTCAGTTTTTGGAAGGCTCTACTTTTAACCTTTGGAGTTTGTTTTAACTCTGGATAGTTAGCATGAAAGGTCACTGCAGTTTGTGTCATAAAAAGTGAAATTTGCTATATCAACCCTGACTGACTGCAACAGGTGGTTTGAGAAGAGAAGGGATGAAGGGGCAAAGGGGTAATGAATTTTTAATTTGGGGATTGCTGTATATTCACTCATGATATGAAAGTGCACCTATACTGTGATCCATAAGTAAAAGTATGGAATGGAATTTAGAAGTGTTGGTGGATTCAACTCCCAATGAGATGGCTCACAGGATATATACATGAGAAACCAACTAAATATACAATTCCTTGATTATTGTTATGTGTATAGCTAAAATGAAAGTAATATAGAGTTCTGGAGTGGATTTTGATACTGAGCCAAGCTTAGATTTCAGTCAGTCTGAACTACAACCCAATAGTCTTAAAGCCACCAGCAATGGGAAAGATTATTCTGGGACAACAGAGAGTATTATCATGACCTCTGGTTACCAGGAAGATAGTCCAGTTGGAGGGAAGGCAAAACCAAGAAACTTCTGACACCAGGGGTTATAGTGCCAAGGAGTTGTCTCATATTATGAATGTGTACATCATTAGTTTCTTGAAGAACTTTTACTGAAATGGATTGTAAGAGTGACTAATTTAGGGTCAATATCTTTGGTTTTGAATGCTGCAGACTGGAAGAGAGTGGTTGACACAGAATGCACAGCTCACTATGTAACAGTCACAAATGGCTATATGCAGTGGGAACAGGTAGCCTGGTGGACTGGATAAAAGCTGCTGTAAAGTTTGTTTCCTGAAAAGAGAAAGTATCTTTCTTCTATAAACGTGTAGTGGAAAGCCCCAGATGAAGTGGCTGTATGCCTTTTAGCAAGCCATACTGGAGAGGCTTTATGGTCATTGGGATAGTCTCTATGGAATATGCCCCTTAACCAGATCATGATAACTACTGTGATTAAGGAGGCCCCTTTTATTTTTTTATTTTTCATTTCTTTTTATTTGAGAGAGAGAGAGCGCGCCAGAGAGAGAAGCAGAGGGAAAGAGAAACAGAATCTGTTTTTTTTTTTTTAAATAAAATTTATTGTCAAGTTAGCTAACATACAGTGTATACAGTGTGCTCTTCGCTTTGGGAGTAGATTCCCATGATTCATCGCTTACATGCAACATCCAGTGCTCCTCCCAAGAAGTGCCCTCCTCAGTGCCCATCACCCATTTCCCCCTCCCTCCCACCGCCCTCTCCCCATCTACCCTCAGTTTGTTCTCTGTATTTAAGAGTCTCTTATGGTTTGCCTCTCTCTGTGTTTGAAACTACTTTTCCCCTTTTCTTTCCCCCATGGTCTTCTGTTAAGTTTCTCAAATTCCACATATGAGTGAGAACATATGATATCTCTTTCTCTGACTGACTTATTTCACTTAGCATAATACCCTCCAGTTCCATCCATGTTGTTGTAAATGGCAAGATTTCATTCTTCCTCATTGCCAAGGAGTATTCCATTGTATATATATATACACCACATCTTTATCCATTCATCAGTTGATGAACATTTGGGCTCTTTCCATAATTTGGCTATTGTTGATAGCGCTGCTATAAACATTGGGGTACATGTGCCCCTATGCATCAGCACTCCTGTACCCTTTGGATAAATTTCTAGTAGTGCAATTACTAGGTCACAGGGTAATTCTGTTTTTAGTTTTTTGAAGAACCTCCACACTGGAGAAAGAGAATCTTTTCTTTTTTTAATTTTTTTTAATGTTTATTTATTTTTGTGACAGAGTCAGAGCATGAGCAGGGTAGGGGCAGAGAGAGAGGGAGATGCAGAATCCAAAGCAGGCTCCAGGCTCCGAGTTGTCAGCACAGAGCCTGATGCAGAACTTGAACCCACAAACTGTGAGATCATGACCGGAGCTAAAGTCGGTTGCCTAACCGACTGAGCCACCCAGGTGTCTCTGGAGAAAGAATCTTAAGCAAGTTTCATGCTCAGTGTGGAGCCCAGTGCAGGGCTCAGTCCTACCCCCCTGGGATCACAACCTGACCTGAAATCAAGAGTCGGCACACTGAACCAGCTGACCCACCTAGGTGCCCACGGGGGTCCTTTTAAATGGGTACCCCATGTAACCATGCTGTAAAACCAAGCAGCTGTTCAAAAAACTTTGTCATATTTGCTGTTTCAGTTTCCCTTAGAGGTATTAAAGATGTTTAAGAAAAAATAGAATCATTAACAAGATAAAGGAGAAAGACAGAAGGGGAGTGCCTAGGGACTTGTTCTTTCAGGGCTCAATGTTTATTAGAAATGGGATGAATGTATTGAACATTAATGAGGTTGAAGCAGAGGTGTTAATATAGGGCTATTGAAGATTGAGTGTACCAATGGGAGCTAGTGCTGGCTCCACAACCTTACAGGGCCCCTATGACTCCACCCTATTTATCCCAGTTTGGAGGAATTTAAAAGGTGAAAGGCAAAGATGGAAATGAGAAACCTGACCTGGAATCACCTGACACTGTGATCTGGTAGATAAGTCAAAATGAAGATTGAAGAAGGACCAAGGTCTCTTGGCTCTTACTTCTTCCCCTCTGAGGACCTAAGGCATACCTTAACGTATGCCAGTGGGTAAAATGGTGACTGGGTGTAAACGAGACCTTTCTGAGACTCCTTACCGCAGGAACCCCCAGGTTTTGGTATCAAAACCTGTTGATGATGTCCTAACTAGGGCTACTTTTAGACTGAGAGAATATAGTTATGTTTATGGATTGATGGGATTAAAATAAAAGTTCAGATGAAAACTGGAATGTTTAAATAGGCTTTATGTGAAATGATTGGTTTCCTTTACCTGAATGTTTTATGGAGAATAATATTATGCCTTACCTAGTATTGTAAAACCAGAACTGCTTGGTGATGTCTTAATGTAGGGAATGCAATGGTTGATGGGATTATCTTGTTCTATGAAGGTTTCTGAATAATAATACTACCATAGAAAATATAATTACTAAAAACAGCTTGAGGGTTTTTGTTTCTTTTTTTTTTCTACTTGAAATAGTTTCTCCCTGAATGGTTATTCCATGAACTTGATATATAGTTGGTTTTGTGTGTATCATTTTACTTTTGATTTTTAGGGATTCATTTAAACATTGTTTGTAATAATAAGATTGGAAACCACCCAAATATCCAAGCAGTATCTATATTTCATAAGAATATAATATTACTGAGGCTAAGCAGGGAAAGAAATATGAATATATCTATTATAGTTTAAAAAATTTTTATGTATTTTTTGTTACTCAAATGCTTTTAGAAAAAGTAAGCAAATATAGATATATTCACCTTATGGCTGAATCATTTTACAAACCACTAGCAATGTATAAGTCTTTAGGTTTTCTATATCCTTGATAACAGTTTTGGTTTTTTCATTTAATTTTCTTTAACCTTAATTTTTTTTTTTTAAATACAGCCATCCTACTAGGTGTTAAGTGATATTTTATTTGGCTTTGATTTACATTTCCCAAATGAATAGTGATGCTGTTCATTTTTCTTGTGCTTCCTGGCTGTTTGTATATCTTTTTCAGAGAAATGTCTATTCAGTCCTTTACCCCTTTTTTAAAAATTTTGGTTTGTATTTTCATACATTTTGGATATGAGACACTTATCAGACACATGATTTGCAAACATTTTCTCCTATTCTGTAGGTTGTCTTTCTACTTTGTTGATAATATCCTATGATCCACAATTTTGATGAAGTGCAAATTTAATTTTGATGAAGTCCAATTTATATTTTCTTTCATTATGTTCTTGATGTAGTATCTCGTTTTTAATGTTTATTTTGAGAGAAAGAGAGAGAAAGCACGAGTGGAGAAGGGGCAGAGAGCGAGAGGGAGAGAGAATCCCAAGCAGGCTCCATGCCATCAGCATAGAGCCTGACTTGGAGCTAAGTCTAATGAACCATGAGATCATGATCTGAGCCAAGATCAAGAGTTGGACGTTTAACTGATTGAACCACTCAGGCACCCCTCTTCATGTCATATCTTAAGAATTCATTGCAACATCTAAAGTTATGGAGATTTAACTCTGTGTTTTCCTCTGAAGTTTTATGGTTTTAGTTCTTATGTTTAGATTGTTGATCCATTTAGTTTTTCTCTGCAGTTCTATGGTGTGAAGAAATGGTCCAACTTCATTCTTTTGCATGTGGATATTCAACTCTCTCAGCACCATTTGTTGAAGAGATGATTCTCTCCTTATTGAGTGCATATTGTCACCCTTGTCAAAAATTAGTTGCCAGAGGTGTATACATTTATTTCTGTTCTCTCAGTTCTGTTCTTTTGATCTGTATCTCTGTCATTTTGTCAGTAACACACTGTTTTGAATACTGTAGTAATCTGTAATTACATGTTTTGAATACTCTATCATAATGATAAGTTTTTTTTTTTTTCAAAAAAAATTTTTTTTTACCGTTTATTTTTGAGACAGAGAGAGACAGCATGAATGGGGGAGGGGCAGAGAGAGAGGGAGACACAGAATCTGAAGCAGGCTCCAGGCTCCAAGCCATCAGCCCAGAGGCTGATGCGGGGCTCGAACTCACGGACCGCGAGATCGTGACCCGAGCTGAAGTCGGACGCTTAACCAACTGAGCCACCCAGGCGCCCCATGATAAGTTTTGAAATCAGGAAGTATGAGTCTTCCAAACTTGTACTTTTTTAATACTGTTCTGGTATTTGGGACCCTTCACATTTTCATTTGAATTTTAGAATCAGTTTTTCCATTTCTTCAACAAAGACCATTAGAATTTTGAAAGAGATGTCATTGAAAATATAGATTGCTTTGGGTAGTAGCCATCATAACAACATAATTCTTATAATTTATGAGCACAAAATGTCTTTTCATTTATCTAGGTCTTTTTCAGCATGTAAGTCTTTTACCTCCTTGGTTAAATTTATTCTAGGCTTTTTGTTTTTGGATGCCATGGTTAATATTGTTTTCTTAATTTTTTTTTTGGATTGTTCCTTTTAGTGTATAGGAAAAAAAATAACTGATTTTTCATTGTTGACTTTGTACTCTGCAACTTTGCTGAATTTATTATTAGCTCTAGTAATTCATGGATTCTTTGGGATGATATATGTATCTATGTATATATGTATATATATGATCATTTATGTATATATGTATACACATATATGTATACATACATATATATGTATACACATATATGTATATATATGATCATGTATAAATAAAATCGTTATCCTTGAAAAGAGATAGTTTTACTTCTCTTCCAATTCAGATGCCTTTTTATTTAATTTTCTTGGATAATTGTTGACTAGCATTGGTGAAAGCATGCATCCTTGTATTGCTTCTGATTTTAGGGAAAAAACTTTTCAGTCTTTCACTACTGAGTATGTTAAGTATGTGTTTTTTCCTTTTTTTTTTATATATGCCTTTTATAATGTTGAGAAAGTTCCATTACATTTCCATATTTCTGAATGTTTTTGTTATGAAAGAATGATCAGTTTTGTTGAATATTATTTCTGTATTAATTGAAGTGATGTGTTTTTTTTCTTCTATTAATGTGGTGTATTACATTGATTTTCATATGTGGAACTGTGCTTATATTCCTAGGGTAAATCCCAGTTATATAATCCTTTTGATATGCTGATTGGTTGAATTTATTAGTATATATTCTAGTACATGTGGATATTTTTATATCCATAGTGCAAGGATATTTGAATTTTTTTTTCTTGTAGTGTTTTTGCCTGGCATTTATATCAGGGTAGTATATATATATAAATATTATTATATTATTAAATATTATATATTATATAACATATATTATAAATATATTAAATTATAAATATATAATTATTTTATTATATATTAAATTATAAATAAGTAATATTAAATATAAAGAATAAATAGATATATATTATATGCACTATAATATATAATATAAATATATAATATATATATATATATATTAATGTTTATTTTTGAGAGAGAGAGACAGAGCACAAACAGGGGAGGGGCAGAGGGAGAGGGAGACACAGAATCCAAAGCAGGGTCTAGGCTCTGAGCTGTCAGCACAGACCCCAACGAGGTGCTTGAACTTGTGAACTGCAAGATCATGACCTGAGTGGAAGTCGACCCTCAACTGACCAAGCCACCCAGGCACTCCTACTTTTTGAAATTAATTGATTTTTTTTTGAAGTATACATTTTTGATTCTCTTCTAATTTTTAAAATGTGTGTATCTGGGAAGGGACCCAAGTAAATAAGATCATGAATGAAAGAGGAGAGATCACAATGAACACCACAGAAATACAAACAATAAGAGAATTATGAGCAATTATATGCCAACAGATTGGGCAATCTGGAAGAAATGGATAAATTCCTAGAAACATATTGAACTACCAAAACTGAAACAGGATGAAATAGAAAATTTGGACAGACCCATAACCAGTAAAGAAATTGAATCAATAATTAAAAATCACCCAACAAACGAGTCCAGGGCTGGATGGCTTCCCAGGGGAATTCTACCAAACATTTAAAGAAGAGTTAATACTTAGTCTTTTGAAGCTGTTCCAAAAAATAGAAATGGAAGGAAGACTTCCAAACTCATTCTACAAGTCCAGCATTACCTTGATTCCAAAACCAGACAAAGACCCCACTAAATTACAGACCAGCTTCCCTGATGCACATGGATGCAGAAATGTGTGTATCTAAAATATTTCTTTGGTTACCTAGGAATTATAATGAAAATCCTAAATTTATAACAATCTAGTTTGAATTGATACAAATTTAGCTTCAATAGTATATAAAAACTCAGCTCCTATATAATTTTGTTCCCTTTTTATTTATGTTATTGTCACAGGTTATATCTTAATACATTGTATACCCGTTAACATGGATTTATAATTCTTATTTATATAGGGCCTGAATGACCCCCTTACCATTTTTTGGTAAGGCAGTTATACTAGTTACAAACTCATTTTCTTTGTTTTGTTTTCTCCTTTTGTTTTTATTTTGTAATCTCTGAAGTTCTCCTTCATTTTTGAAGGATAGTTTTCTTGGGTGAGAATTCTTGTTTGAGTTTTCTTTCAGCACTTTCAAAATGTTATCCCATTGGCTTCTGCCCTCCATGCTTTGTGGTGAGAACTTGACACTTAATTTTACTGTGGATTTCTTGCATATAATGCAAGGTGCTTTACAGATTTTAACTTTGTCTTTGTCTTTTGACAAATTGAATATAATGTGCCTTGGTGTGCTATCTGCTTTTATTCTTTTTGTAATTCATCTTGCTTCCTCAGAGTGTAAATTCTTGTCTTTTTTTAAATTTGAGAAGTTTTTGGCCATTATTTTTTCAGATATGTTTTCTGCCTGTTTTTCATTTTCTTCTCCTTCTGAAGTTCTTACCATGCGTATGTTGGAATGCCTGACTGTATGTATCTTCAGAAGTCTCTCAATCTTTTTATTTGTATTCATTTTTTTTCTTTCTTTTACTTAGCCTGAATAATTGCAATGGACAGAACTTCAGTTTTGTTGATTTTTTTGTCTCCCTGCTCAAATCTGCTATTGAAACTCTCTAGTGATTTTTTGTTCTTTTTTTTCATGAGGACTAAATGAAATAATTTATTTGAAATGATTACCACAATACCTGGCATCAAGTAGGTATGCAAAAAATGTAAGTTTACAATTGTATAATCTCTTCATTCTTAACAGTTGTCAGTTAATTCTACTTTCTTAATTTTTAATTGTGGTAAAAAAATTACATAAAATTGATCATTTCAGCTATTTTATTTTATTTATTTTATTTTAATTTTTTTTAACGTTTATTTAACGTTAAAAAACGAGAGAGACAGAGCATGAACAGGGAAGGGTCAGAGAGAGGGAGTCACAGAATCTAAAACAGGCTCCAGGCTCTGAGCTGTCAGCACAGAGCCTGACGCGGGGCTCGAACTCATGGACCGCGAGATCTTGACCTGAGCCGAAGTCGGCCGCTTAACCAACTGAGCCACCCAGGCGCCCCTCAGCTATTTTAAAGTACAGTTCAATAGCATTAACTACATTCATATTGTTGTGCAACAGATCTCTAGAATTTTTTTATCTTGCACAATTGAAACTGTATCCATTGAACAACAAGCTCTCCTTTCCCTTCTCCCCTCCAGTCCCTGGTAACCACCATTTTACTTACTGTGTCTGTGAGTTTGACTATTCTAATTACTTCATATATGTGGAACCATGCAATATTTATCATTTTGTGACTGGCCTATTTCACTTAGCATAGTGTCCTCAAGGTTCATCTGTGTTGTTGTATGTGATAAGCTTTCCTTCTTTTTAAAGAAGAATAATATTCCATTATATTATGTATATACCACATTTATCCACTCATTTTTTGATGGACATTTGGATTCTTCCATCTCATGATTGTCGGGAATAATACAGCAGTTGATGTGGATGTATACATATCTCTTTGAGATCCTGCTTTTACTTATTGTAGATATATACCCAGGAGTTTTAGTGAATTTTTCATTTAAGTTACACTTTAACTCCAGAATTGTTGTTTTTTGTCTCTTCACTGATGTTCTCTTGGTTAGATATACTTTGCCTATGGTTTTTTTGAGTTCTTTGATCATATTGAAGACTTTGTTTCTAAGTCTGTCAATAGACAAAGTTCAGTCAGTCCTTGGTCTTCTTCAGGGATCATTTCTGTTCATTTTTTTTTCTATGAATGGATGATACTTTTTTGCATGACTCCAAGTTTTTGTTGAAAACTGGGCATTTTGAATATTTTAATGTGACAACACTGGAAATCATATTCTTCACCTTCTTTAGGGTTGTTTTGCTACTCGCTTTGTTTGCTTTTTTTTTTTTTTTTTTTTAAATTTTTTTTTCAACGTTTTTATTTATTTTGGGGACAGACAGAGACAGAGCATGAAAGGGGGAGGGGCAGAGAGAGAGGGAGACACAGCATCGGAAACAGGCTCCAGGCTCCGAGCCATCAGCCCAGAGCCTGACGCGGGGCTCGAACTCACAGACCGTGAGATCGTGACCTGGCTGAAGTCGGACGCTTAACCGACTGCGCCACCCAGGCGCCCCTGTTTGCTTTTTAAGTAACTTTTCTAAACTATTTTTGTAAAATCTCTCTTGTCATGCTTGATCTAAGAAGTTTGTGTTACTTTGATCTGTGTTTATTTAGTGTTTTATGCAGACATTTCCTTGAATGCCAGAAACAAAAAAAGGAAAGAAAGACAAAAGGAGGAGAGAAGGAGAGTAAGACAGAACAGGAGGAGGAAGGGAGGCAGAAAAAAAATAATTCAAAGCAGGAAAATAAAAATCTCAAAGTCAAGGGGCGCCTGGGTGGCTCAGTCGGTTAAGCATCCGACTTCAGCTCAGGTCACGATCTTGCGGTCCGTGAGTTCGAGCCCTGCGTCGGGCTCTGGGCTGATGGCTCAGAGCCTGAGCCTGCTTCCGATTCTGTGTCTCCCTCTCTCTCTGCCCCTCCCCCATTCATGCTCTGTCTATCTCTGTCTCAAAAATAAATAAAAACATTAAAAAAAAATTAAAAAAAAATCTCAAAGTCAAAATTTAAAAAAAAAAACCCTCCTTTTCTTTCATCTTTGCACTCTGGTTCTTTGTTGGGGTACTTCTTCAGTGCTTAGGCTGACCTTTTATAACTCTGCCTTAACCTTCACTTACTACTTTTTCAAGCCTAGAGATCAGCTGGAGTTGAAATCTTTGGGTCCTCTTAGGTCTTTACTGAGAATGTATCCTGCCCTGGGCTATTTTGGAGCTTTCTAAATTCCCCATTATTCTTGGCACCTTTGGATTGTCTAATTTCCCAAGGACACACTCTCCCCAGTCTTCCTCTCAGTCTTTCAGTATTCAATTATATGTATCAACAATAATATTTTGCTCCAGGGTGATTATGGATTGTTTGCCTTACAGTAGTTTTGAGAAATGCCCATTGTTTTTCTACCCTGTGTGAATTCCAAGTTAAGCAAAACAAAGACAAGCACTTTGTGTCAGACATTCAGGTAACCCCAGACAGGTTAGAACAAAGAAACACAATTTTTTGTGAATAAGGTCTCCACTAAGCTCCTTGGAAACAGGGACCAAGGTCCTAAAATGGGAAAAAGATCTGCTGTCTTAAGATATGTAGTCAAGCTGGGGAGGGGCATATTGGAAAGGCCAGTCTCATTGATAACTGGAATCCAGAACCTTAGAGCAACTCTGGGACATGGTTTAGAAGTTTCTTAAGAAGTCAATCATGTACTTACTATGTCCACCCAGCAATCCTACTCTTGCCTGTTTACCCTAGAGAGAGGAAAGTTTATATTCATACTAAAACCTATACATGAATGTTCATAATAGTTTTATTCATAATAGCTAAAAACTGGAAAAAAATGTCCTTCAATGAGTAAATGGATACACAAACTGGTACATCCATGCAATGGATAACTACTCAGCCATAAAAAGTAATGAATTACTGATATATTCATAGCTTAGGTGAATCTTGAAGGCATTTTGTTGAGTAAAAGAAGCCGGTCTGAAAGGGTTACATATGGAGGCGCCTGGGTGGCTCTGTTGGTTAAGCGTCCAGCTTCAGCTCAGGTCATGATCTCATAGATCGTGGGTTCAAGCTTTGCGTCGGGCTCTGTGCTGACAGCTCGGAGCCTGGGGCTTGCTTCAGATTCTGTGTCTCCCTCTCTCTCTCTGCTCCTCCCCTGCTTGTGCTCTGTCTCTCTCTCAAAAATAAATAAACTTTGAAAAGGTTACATACGGTGTGATTCCATTTATATGACATTCTTGAAAGACAAATCTGTAGTGTTGGAGAACAGATCATTGTTTGTCAGGTGTTATGGGTAGGAGGAGGGTGTAACTGTGATCGGACGGGAGATTTTCATGTGAAGACACTGTTCTGTGTCCTGGTTGTATTGGTGTTTATATGTGTTTTAAAATTCATAAACTATATACAATAAGAAAAAATTAATTTTACTGCATTATATTTACAATAGACAGTAATGGTGCTATTCATTTGTCAAAAACTTGGAGGCTTTCTTTAATTTCTTAGTGAAGGAGGAACTCATGGAAAGAAGAACTGGCCCACTGTCTCATAGCTTGCTCTATTTGAATGGAAAAGTATTCTCAGAGTCAAGGAAATTGTATGATGATTTTGCTAATATGTACTCAGAGTTTTAATTCCAATGAGGCTTGTGGGAAGCCTCTAGGAGCCAGAGTATACAGATTCAGGTTCTCATTGTCATACTCCCAGCTTATAGTTGTACTAGATGATCTCCCAAGTAAAATAGGTATATGTGGATGTTGGCTCTAAAGAAGTACGGGCTTGCCAGTTAGAGGAGCCTGGCATAACAAACATGGGAACAAAAACTCTTTCCCACATTAACTAGTCTCCATGTTACATGGTTTTCTTTCTTTGTATAATAATGTAGTTCCTAACCTGTGCAGATGACAGATTTCTAAGCTGGTGAAGAAAATTGCAATAGATTTAAGTTTTTTTCTTCCTCTCTTTGCTGAGATCCTTACTGAAAAGTCTTAATAATATCTTCGATATAATTCTGAGGAACATAGTCCTCTTATAAAGATGAATAGGGGAAAATTGTCTGAGTTTGCTGTTAGAATCCAGTCTTTGACTCTGTACTATCTCTTTTGTCAAACTCCTTATTCAACATCCTTCATTTGTCATCTGTGTGGTGGTGACTCCTTCACCTCAAATCTCTTTACCCCACTCCACACTCATATATTGTCATTTACTGAACAATGTCTTCTTAGTGCCCCTTACCCATTTAGCCCATCCCCCCTCCAGCAACTCTGTTTGTTCTCTGTATTTAAGAGTCTCTTACGTTTTGTCCCCGTCCTTGTTTTTATATTATTTTTGCTTCCCTTCCCTTGTGTTCATCTGTTTTGTATCTTAAATTTCTCATATGAGTGTAGTCATATGATATTTGTCTTTCTCTGACTAATTTTGCTTAGCATAATACCCTCCAGTTTCATCCACATAGTTGCAAATGGCAAGATTTCATTCTTTTGATTGCTGAGTAATATTCCATTGTATATATACATATCACATTTTCTTTATCCATTCATCTATCAATGGACATTTGGGCTCTTTCCATACTTTGGCTATTGTTGATAGTGCTGCTGTAAACATTGGAGTGTATGTGCCCCTTCAAAACAGTACACCTGTATCCCTTGGATAGATACTTAGTAGTGCAATTGCTGGGTCATAGGGTAGTTCTACTTTTAATTTTTTGAGGAACCTCCATACTGTTTTCCAGAGTGACTGCACCAGTTTGCATTCCCACCAGCAGTGCAAAAGTGAACCTCTTTGTCTGCATCCTTGCCAACATCTGTTGTTGCCTAAGTTGTTAATGTTAGCCACTCTGACAGATGTGAGGTGGTATCTCATTGCAGTTTTGATTTGTATTTCCTTGATGATGAGTGATGTGGAGCATTTTTTCATGTGCCAGTTGGCCATCTCGATGTCTTCTTTGGAGAAGTGTCTATTCATGTCTTTTGCCCATTTCTTTACTGGATTATTTGGTTTTTTGGGTGTTGAGTTTGATAAATTCTTTATAGATTTTGGATACTAACCCTTTGGTAAGTCATTTGCACATATCTTCTCCCATTCCGTTGGTTGCCTTTTAGTTTTGCTGATTGTTTCCTTGCTGTGCTGAAGCTTTTTATTTTGATGAGGTCCCAATAGTTCTTTTTTGCTTTTGTTTCCCTTGCCTCCAGAGACATGTCGAGTAAGAAGTTGCTGCAGCCAAGATCAAAGAGGTTTTTGTCTGCTTTCTCCTCCAAGGATTTTGATGGCTTCTTGTCTTACATTTATTTAGGTCTTTGATCCATTTGGAGTTTATTTTTGTGTATGGTGTAAAAAAGTGGTCCAGGTTCATTCTTCTGCATGTCACTGTCCAGTTTTCCCAGCACCATTTGCTGAAGAGACTGTCTTTATTCCACTGGATATTTTTTCTTGCTTTATCAAAGATTAATTGAACATACGTTTGTGGGTCCATTTCTGGGTTCTCTATTCTGTTACATTGATCTGAGTGTCTGGTTTTGTGCCAAAAACTGGTTTTTCTTTCCTACTTAAGTCCATTTTGTACACAGCAGCCAGAATAATATTTCTTTAGTGCAGATCTCAATTTACCACTTGAGAAAACTTATCAGTCATTGACATAAAGTCCAAGCTCCTTAATATAGCCTAAATAGTGGTTCATGATATAGATCTTCTCTGTATTTTCCCTTTATACTCTGTGTTTGCGTGTTGTCTTAGTCACCTAAGACTACTATAACAAAATACAGTAGACTGAATGGCTTAAATAAATTTCACATTTTTGGAGGCTAGAAGTTCAAGATCATGGTGTTAGGAAATTCATTCCCTGGTGAAGACCCTCATCCTGGCATGCAGACAGCCACCTTACTATATCCTCAACATGGCAGGGAGAGAGAGTGTGTATGCTCTGGTCTCTTTCTCTTCTTATAATGACACTTATCCCATTGTGGGAGTTCCTACCATCCTGACTCTGTCTAAACCTAATTACCTCCTGAAGGCCCTACCTCCAAATACCTTCATATTGTGAGTTAGGGCTTCAACATAAGAATTTTGGGAAAGTACAAACATTCAGTCCATAACAAGTATTAGCAAACTACTTGCAGTTATTTACATTGAGCATGTCAGTAAACTGTGTCATGTTAGCCACATTTGACCAACTACCTTGTTTTTCAGAGCCTGCAAAATAAGAATGTTTTTTACATTTCAGGTGGTCACACTTTAGTTATCTAAGTACCTACATAATATACCAATTTTGTCTGTGGGCCTGCAAAATCTAAGGTGTTTACTTTTTGTCTTTTTTTTTTAATGTTTATTTGTTTTTGAGAAAGAGAGAGAGACAGACAGATGGAGACAGAGCATAAGTTGGGAGGGGCAAAGAGAAATGGAGACACAGAATCCAAAGCAGGCTCCAGGCTCTGAGCTATCAGCATAGAGCCCAGTGTGGGGCTCGAACCCATGAGCTGTGAGATCATGACCTGAGCCAAAGTTGACTGCTCAACTGACTGAGCCACTCAGGCGCCCCTACTTTTTGTCTTTTAAAAACAAATTTGCTAACACCTAGAATAGATTATGCTTTTTTGCTTCTGTGCTCTTAGCATACTGTTTATACAGAAGATATTCTCTTTCATGTTCTAGAGGCCATATTTGTTTGTTCTTTGGATTTTTGTGACTTGACTTTGTTTTAGGTTGTCTCTGACATGCCAAGGCTTAGATATCCATCCATTGTGCTTTCAAGGTACTTGAGCCATTACCATGTGTAAAGGAACTGTCAGTTTGAGGGAAAACAAGTAGCCTTGGAGGGCTGTTGTGACTTTCTTAAATTGACATTTTATATGTAGAGCCCTGGGGTGTTGGATGGTGAACCCCAGTTCAATTAAAGACCACAAAGGAAATTGAAATAGAGAAGTTTATTATTAACAAGTTCTGGAGAAGTACTCGGCATGTCTGAAAGGGCCATACAAATGCAGACCGGGAGAGTCACAGGACCTGGGGTGTGTGACTTTATTAAGTTCAATGGCTAGAATGCTTTGGGATTCTTAAGCTAAGGCAGGATTGGTCAATTCAAACCAGAATTTTGGTAAGCCCTGCGATGGGCTATCTAAGAGGTGCCCAAAGAAAAGGCCCTGGGAGGTGGGGTGATTGTTGCTCATGAGGGCTATTGGGGAAGTCATATCAAGAACTTATATTTGCTTTTGACACTGGGGCTGTTTTCTAGGGCATGCACTCATGGGAGGGTTAGTTTCAATTCAAGGCCCCTGCTGGTCCCTTGGCTATACAAAATAGATACTGAGCAGTGATATCATAGTGTAGTTTAGCATGGGTATATCATGTGCCTGGAGTTGTGCCTTGCATATATTGTTTTTATATGTATTGAATTATTGAGAGTGTGTCTTGTATTTGCTATGTGGAGGGGCAGGGTCAATTTCCCTCCTCCAACATTTGTTTAGATGTCAAGACTGATGAGGCCACAGGTGCACTAAGAGGGTGTGAAAAGATTTATTACTCACATAATGAGACTTTCTGGGGAGAGCAGGGCCCGCACCCAAAGTGGTCTGGAATAGTTTGAGTGAAGGTAAGAGGGGCAGGCAGCTCTGGTTTTTATTATGGTTAGAGAATGGGCCAGATTAATGGGTTCCCACACTCAGGCTAGGTTTCTGTGGTTTGAACTTCTCTGCTAATGCCGAGAGGTAGACATTTTCCAACATGAAGTTATGCATATTATATAAAAGCTTACTACAGAAAAATAAAAAATATAAGGCATAAGTAACTACATATTATCTCACATAATGGAAAAGGATAACAGTGCTTTGGCTTATTACCATCCTGAAGTTTAAATGTATTTTTTAGCATTATAGATGGAGTCACATTACACATATGTAATCTTCTTCCCCCCACCCCATTCACATAGGAATAGATACTCACATGTGAATAGATAAATTTGTGAAACATTATATGCAATTTTTTATTGGTGAGTGTTAACTTTGGGGCATAAATATGGATGGTTTTTCCTCCCTCTCTTCCTCCCTGTAACTATTGATAACTGATTCCGCTTCCTTTCCATTAGTACCTTCTCAGAGTGATATCATAATTGTTCCATCACTTTTATATTCATTAGAGCAGGCTCATTCTTACTCTTTAAGACTAATTTTTTAAACCTTTCATTACAAAATGAAACCTACAGAGAACCCCACAAAACAAATGTAGGGTTTAGTTAAAACGTTGAACATCTTTTTGGCAGCGGTCAGTAGTGGCAGTGCTGCTTTTGCTGATTGATGTGTCTCAGCAAGGGCTGCTCTGGACTTAGAAAATGAGGTTCTGTTGCCTTTGAATCACTGCTGTGTCCTTCATTACCAGATCTGGCTGAAGGCACTCCACCTCATTTTGTTTCACATATACTCATACATATACAAACAGCCAAATGTTTTTATAGAGGATGTAATTTTTTTTTTAGTAAAATTACATAAGTCAATACTTATTGCAGAAAATGAGAAATTACAGGTACTCTAACAAAGAGAAACAGAAAGAAAAGAAAAACTCCATAACCAAAGTTTTGGTTTCCTTTCAACTTTTTTCTTTGCATACTATACAGTGGGTTTTTCCCCATAAAATGGATAATTCTGTACATGCTGTTGTAGAGACCTAGTTTTTTTTTTTTTTTTAGTTAACATCTAGGCCTTTTCAGTGGAAAAAATGTATTTTTTCATTTAAGATGAAAAACATTTTGTGTTTACACCAATACTTTGCACTTACATTTAGGAACATAGAGTTTTTATTAAATTTCCATGTTTTTTCTTTTTTATCTTTTTAAGTTTATTTATATATCTTGAGAGAGAGAGAGAGAGAGCAAGCAAGGGTGGGGCAAAAAGAGAGGGAGGGAGAATCCCAAGCACTGACATTGCGGTGCCCAGTGTGGGACTCCCAACTCACAAACCAAGAGATCATGACCTGAGCTGAAATCAAGAGTTGGATGCTTAACCAACTGAGAATCCACTTTTCAACAAACACCAATATAGCTATTTTCATTTATATCCATGTATTCATAATCATCTCAGAATAATAACACCACTACTACCAACCATAATTACTGAAATAATTTCATAATTACTGAAAATAGGTGGAGAATTTTTCCTCACTTGAAATAGTTTCTCTCTGAATGTAATACTATCAACTTGATACACCGATAGACTCATTCATTTTAATTTACTTTTGTTTTATAAGGATTCATTGAAATATTATTTGTAAGAGCAAAAGATTGGAAACAACACAGTCTGTTTTTTCCCCAATTGACATCTTTTCATGTCTATAAATACATTTACATTATTATTTTTTTTTTAATGTTTATTTTTGACAGAGAGAGAGAGACTGAGTGTGAGTGGGGGGAGGGCAGAGAGAGAGGGAGATACAGAATCCAAAGCAGCTCCCGACACTGAGCTGTCAGCACGGAGCGTGACGCTGGGCTCGAACCCATGGACCATGAGATCATGACCTGAGCGGAAGTCAGATGCTTAACCGACTGAGCCACCCAGACTCCCCTTTTCATTATTCTTTTGGAAGAAAACATAATATTCTGTTGTATAACTGTATCATACTTTGTGTTTAGCTATTTTTACATTCTTGGACGTTTCTCTTTTTTTTGCCTTTCTGAATAATGCTGCAATAGCCATACTTACACATACATTTTCTGCATTTGTCTATTGCTGGGTGATAAATTCTTAGAAAGGAAAAATTTGCCTTTTTAAAAAAGGTTTTAGCTAGGGACACCTGGGTGGCCCAGTCGGTGAACCGTCTGACTTCGGCTCAGGTTATGATCTCACAGTTCGTAGGTTAGAGGTCCCACATCGATCTCTCTGCTGTCAGCATAGAGCCCATTTTAGATCTTCTCTCTCCCTCTCTCTCCACCCTACCCCCTTTCACACAATCTCTCTCAAAATAAATAAATAAACATTTTTTAAAAAAAGGTTTTAGCTAAATTTTGACAAATTGCTTCCAGAAAGTTTATGAATCGAATCCCATCTGGAGTATTAATGAGTACTAGATTCTTTTCAATTGTGGTAAATCACCATTGGTATTAGCATTCTTTCCTACATTATATTTATTGGCTGTTTATTTTCTATTTTGTGAATTGACTATTATGGCCTTTGTCAGTTTCTTTCCATGTCCAACATTTTAATTTTTATTTATTTATTTGTTTATTTATTTTTAGTTTTTATTTTTTGACTTTTAAGAAGACTTAAATACTAAGGACAGCAGTTAGTTCATGATGGAAATAGGTTCTGTGAAATATCCCTTTTTCTGTCAAGGTTAAATAATTATCCAGAGGTGGTTTTGTTTGTTTGTTTGTTTCTACTTTTTTAGTAACAATTATTCCATTTGCTTTTAGTTCTCAGTGTATCTTGGAAGAAAGGCCAACAACACAAAATTGGAAAGATTTGGATGGAATACGTGACATAGGGAACAAATGCTAATTTTGTTTATATCATCTGTAATAAAATATACATCCCCATTCTATAAGAGCTTTTCAAGTCCATAATCTCTAAGTTATTTAAAATTCTGTAGATTTTTAATCTTTTTATTTATTTATACTAATAAAAGTTCTTACAGTATTGAATCAATTCTTGGATTGGAAGGATGTGCTAGTGGGTTACAGGTCAAACTGAGTTCCTAACTTTAAACTTTATTTCCTAAACTAGACTTCAGAATAAGAGTCCTTGAAAGCAAAACATTACTTTTCTCAGGATAGGTGATAGCTAGCAAGGTTGCACATAGAACCCAGGAGTGGTTGCTTATACCAATTTGACTGGTCCAATCCTATTAGTCTTTTATAGAAAAAGAACAAATTAAGGCAAACTGAGGAGATAGTGGTGCCAAAGGTAGTAGTAGGTGGGTTTGGCACAAGAAAGGAAACGGAATGATCATGTTGTTAAAGGCTTTCATTATTTTACATCAGTGGTCCAATTCCTAGATATAATGAAACATAACCTTGCACACCAAATATGAATAACATTTGGAAGATTCTTTACCATCTTTGATTATTCATGTTATCAGGGAAATTGGTAAAAGCACGGACTCAGGAAATAGACCTTCTGTGTTTGCATCCTGTTTTGGCTTTGTGCATTTATTTCCTGTAATTGTACTAGTCACTAAATCATAAGGTTATTTTGAAGATTAAATAAATGAATTAATATTTGTAAAGTACTTAGAACAATATCTTGCAGATAGTGAGCATTGTGTAAGTTTTAAAAAATAAATTAAAAAAATTATTGGTGGGAGGAAGAGTAAGAGAAGGATATTACAAATAGCTTCACAAGTAAACCAATTAAATCTTTTTTATTAGATTTTATTTAAAAAAATTATTTTTACAACACAAACACTGAGTAAATTCAGACTATCAGAGAGTGTTGTTTCCCAAACTGATGATGACATACATTTTTTGAGCTAGGTTATAGCATTTTTTTATTGCTTTTATTCACAGGATATTCTGAATAATCTTGAATCATGTGACCTTGAGGATGATGACCTTATGCTTGATGTGGATCTGCCTGAGGATGCACCTCTTGAAAATGGTAAGTAGGAACAATATTCAACTTCCAGAGGCATATGTAGTTGAGCTGCTTGACTTTGGCCAATTTAATATTTGTTATATACGGACTTCCTAATCCCAATGGAGGAAGACTTTTCAGACTGAGAATCATTCTTAAGTGATGTTAAATAGATTGATTAATTTGCAAATTTATTTTATTCTTTGAAACCTGATTTTGTACATCTTAGATATAATTCTGTATGATCCAATAAAATTGTATGTGTATACCATGAACTAAGTGGTAGATAGGATTTGTCCTTTTTTTCCTTGTGTACATATCTAGCTTTTTTCCCTTTAATTTCGTTTTAATTTTAAGAAGAAATACATTTAGAGAAACATATCATTTGCCTTGTGAAATAGCGGTAAAACTCATTAAGTTGGTAAATATTTTTAAAACATCAATTCTGAAAATTTTAGAAAGATTAATTGTGGGCAAATGGTGACCTTCCAGATGAATCATTCCACCTTTTTTACTCTCAAATCCACACTCTTCCTCTCTGGATCCCAACTGCTAATGTGGGGATTTAGACAATCCATATGCAAGAGAGGCCTGGGTACTCTTGCTCCCACTGACTTAATATCTTAGGATTTTCTATCTTAAGGTCTGATCTAGAATCAGAGATGAGCCTAAGAAAGCTCCTGGGGCAAGGGTTGAAATGGGAATACTCCTTCTGGATGGAGGAATGGCTCCAGAAGATCTGTGGATTCCCTGTCAGTCAACATTTGCATAGTCTCTCAGGCCTCCCAGAGGCCAGAGATGAACCAAACACGGTGGTGAAGTCCTTTTTATATGTGATGCTAGAAAAGTACAGGGATATGGTGCTATTGAGGGCACTAGGAGCTCACAGTTGTCACATTGTTCAGACTCCCCCTCCCCCCCCCCCCATGCTCCCAGGATGTTGTGTAACAATCTCAGAATTTTGGTGACTTTCAAAATAAACATTTGTTTTCCTTATTCATGGATTAGCTGGGACAGCTCAGACTGTGGGACTGAGTTCGCGTCTACTCCTTGTTTCTTCAAGACCAGGATTACCTGGAGCAGGTTGCTCTCGTGGCACATGGCAGAAGGACAACAGGCCGAGCAGAAATGTGCATGTAATATCTCTTAGGGTCTTGACAAACCATTGAAAATTATGGGGGAGAACTGAGACAATGATCCAGGAGATTTCATGTGAAGTTTTAAAGGCTTGTTGTGAGGAGTGAGTGATATACTTCCTTGGAATAAATCACATCCTAGATAATGCATTTTTTGACAGAATTTTAACAACTTTTCTTTGAAAACTTTATATCCTCTCTGAGCTAAAGGAATCAGTCTTAGATCCTCCTTCATCTTTAGAGGACAACAAAGTTATCTTCATATTAGGTAAAATTAGAATCACAGGGAAATTTAAAGTCTTTGAGATCTTGGGTTGGGGACTTGTGAAAAGTAGGAGGGAACTTCTGAGGTATAACATTTCATATTGTAGATTTTCTAGGAGATGGCAAACAGGTATTGACTGTTTTGAGCTAACGGAACACTGAAGAAACAGAATATAGGTCTAAAATATGTAGCCTTCAAAGGCACTAAACATAAAATAGTACTCCATTTGGTACTCCTAGGTATTAAGGAATGACTGTTCTCTTTATAGTTCTGAGTTCCTGGATGACTATACCCACCCACCTGAGTTTTTTTGATTGGGAAGAGGATAGGAATGTTATAAGGACTGGTATAAGGTATAAAGGAGTCTTCTAATATACTTTTGACTATTGATTTTTATTCCCTTTAGCTTCTGGGTTTTGTGGCTGTTATGCAGATTTGGGTGTATGAATTTGCATGTATGAATGGGTAACTCTGAAGCCTGGTGAGTTCAGCATCGCTAATTCTGCCAGTATCAGTGGAATTTTTACCAACAAAAAGACTGAGACCTTGTTGAGATCTTTACTTTGGGTTTGATTTTGGACACAAGCTTGCTATTACTGTATTATGAATAAGGGATCTTCTGGGATTTCAAGGAAGAGGCCATGAGGAGAATATTTATCTGGCAATTACACTTGTGTAGTAAATCATGACCTATTAGGTGTCATATGTGATAACACAGAGGAGGAAGAATGCTTGTTGGTCCAGTGTTTCTTGGATAGTTATGGGCTAGGATTTGGGACCTGAGAGGTATTGGAAATATCCACACCTGAGTTTTTTGATGACATTGAGGGAGAGATGATATAACAACAGTAGGGTTTAAGGTTGATATTGTAGTGCCTGTAGCAATAAAACATCTGCAAGATTTTCTTTTAATATTTCGAGAAAATTATCTTTTGAGTTCAAGGGTAAAACTGGAAATTGGGTACTTGATTTTCCCTTCAGAACACTTTGATTAATCACCCATTTTATTTTTCCTCTTTTATTTCTTAGGTGATGCAGGATACTTGTTTTTCCAATGCCCTGCTGTTAATAGTATCTATAAGTGTACTAAGAGACTTCTTCCTCTAGTGTTTAGTTGGCTGTGGTGGAAGCATCTAGTTGTTATATATGAAGGACATAATTTTATTCTGAGTCTTATTCTGCTTTTTTCCAGGGCTCTTTCTAAGCATTAGACGCCTGGCAATGAGGCTATACTTATCCTATTTCTGCCTTTTTTTCACAGAAAGTAAGAAGAGAGACTGGGTTATATCTCTTTCAGAAACTATCTCCAAATGCTATCTAAAGGTGTTAGTCTATTCTTGAAGTCGGCAGTGGATTTATCCTTTATTTCCTTACAGAATTGAATCAGAGCCCAATCTGTGTTCACAGAGAAGACTTTGTTGACAGCCTCTGCAAGGCCTCTTGTGACCTCTTCTGGTTTTCTGTGTACTTGATGGAGTTCAGTTACACAGTACCCCAAAATATGGCACCTTGGCATACTGAACATTTTAAGCCCAATGAGTTTGAGTAAATGGCAGAGGCAGGGAAGTCCCTCTCCCCATTTCTGCCCCTCATCCTCCTTCCCTGAAACAGGTCATAAAACCTTCATGTGAGAGGTGCTCCCCTGTACCAGAGAAAAGGCACTATTCTTAATTCTAGGGATGCCAAGAAGAATCCTAACAAATAGGACTTGCCCAAGTTTCCCCCAGTTTACTACAGTTACCTCATACTCTTTAACTGTCATATTCCTCCATGACTGTCCACTCTACATCAACACAGACCTGTTTCTTTGGGTCTGTCTTTCCTTCTGAAGCCTGCCGTGTCACATATTATATTAAATACATTTGTATGCTTTCCTTCCATTAATCTGTCTTGTCAGTTTAACTTTCAGATCCTAGGAGAGTCAATGAAAACTGTTTTCTACACAGTCATGGGTTCTTAAATCACGTGACTTTCAGATTTTTCACGCTGTGCCTTTTCCATTCTATTTTTGCAACTGGGGTTCCCTTTAATGTATGAACTAATGGGTAATAGATCTAGGAGCCCTAGATTATCAATTCTAAAACTTTTCTAAATTCTGCAAATTTCTCCCAATCTTGTTTAGACCTTAGAAAACATCCAGCCATGACTTTCAGCTTAGAGACCTGACCTGGTTTAAAATCAGCCTTATGGGGGCGCCTGGGTGGCTCAGTCGGTTAAGCGTCCGACTTCATCTCAGGTCACTATCTCGTGGTCCGTGGGTTCGAGCCCCGCGTCGGGCTCTGGGCTGATGGCCCAGAGCCTGGAGCCTGCTTCCGATTCTGTGTCTCCCTCTCTCTCTGCCCCTCCCCCGTTCATGCTCTGTCTCTCTCTGTCTCAAAAATAAATAAAACGTTAAAAAAAAAAAAATTAAAAAAAAAAAAAATAAAATCAGCCTTATGGGATTTTCCCTCTTCTGAAGGAGATTTAACTTTAAGAGGTGTTGAGCCTTTGAGGTTTCTGGCCAGCTTTAGGGTAGGGAAACAGGTCAAGGGAGAGATGGGTCAGAGGAGGAGCATAGAATGAGAGAAGAGGAATAAAATGAGAAAGGACTTTAGGTTTCAGTTGCAGTTAGGAAGGATCTAAAAGAATTGTTTTAATTGTTTTGCATTTTTATTTTACTTTCATCAAGGAATCAATTTGGATCTGACTTTCTTTTGGCAGACCACTGAGTATTTGAGACGTGCTTTTTTTTTGTTCAAAAGTGTTTCTTTTTTTTTTTTTAATTTTTTAACATTTATTTATTATTGAGAGAGAGACATAGAGTGTGAGCAGGGGAGGGGGCAGAGAGAGGGGGAGACACAGAATCCGAAGCAGGCTCCAGGCTCTGAGCTGTCAGCACAGAGCCTGACACGGGGCTCAAACTCACAAACTGTGAGATCATGACCTGAGCCGAAGTCGAATGCCCAACTGACCGAGCCACCCAGGCGCCCCCTAAAGTGTTTCTTAAATTAACCGTTCAGGTTGTATCAAAAACACAATCATGTTGCTTTATTATTTCGCTCTGGAACATCTGATGGTCACACATTGTCTACAGATTAAAGCCTAGCATTTGGCACAGTTTTGGTATAAACCCTCAGGTTTGTGACATTCCCATAGTGTATATCTTGTTCCGTGTGCTTCTGTTTTTAAACTTTTCTCTGTTGAAAAAGATGCCTTTCTAATTACTTCCTGAACCCCACTCCACCGAGTTATGGTGCCTATTAAATTGCACTTATTCCGTGTTATATTTCCTAAAAGGTATAGTCATATGAGTTCTAGAGTATTGTCCTTGATCACTTTCCAATTATCATATTTTCTTCTGGAGATTGATCTTTCTTTTTCAGTAGTAATTGTGTTTAGTAATAACAAGGTTCGTGATTTTTTTTTTTTTTACATGAGCTTTTCTTCTTTCAGATTCAGAGCTTTTCTGATCAGATTGTAAAACCTCCTGCAAAGCACATTCTTTTCTAGCCTTTGTAATGTGTAATTCTTCCTGCCATCTTCATAGCCAGTTGTTACTCACAGGTACAAATACTATTTGTGTCATCCATTATGACTTTAAGTAATCAGAGAAATAATCTAGGTTGCTTTTGGTGTTATATTTTGTTCCTTTTATAAAATCAGAAGAAATGAGTATGATGAGTAGTTGAGCTAGGCATCCCCACGTCCCATATGTTTCATTTAGCTATCTATATTAGATCCTCTTTCCCTCTCCAAAGGGTAAAGGTCCTGATGTTATCTGTCTCCTACTCACAGTAAAAGAACTAAAATCTTCTGCCTTTTACTTCTGGAGCTGGAAACCCCCTTTCACAAGGCCTTTTTTTATTTTCTAGACCTCAGTTCAGAGTTACGGTGAAATCTGGTGTGTAGGATAGTTGTGATTGCCATACTGGATTAAAATTTTTCAAAGTTGGATACCTTTCAGTTTACCTTATCATACCCTATGGTATTTCATGTTCAGAGAGATTTATTTTCTTTCTTTGGGTCCTGTTCCCTCATTGGCTATGGAAGTGGTTTTGATTTATCTCCATCTTACAATTTTGTTTGCTTTCCATTTCCTTTGCTATATTATTTCTTTCATTCTGTCAGAATCTCTAATCTTCTCTTAAGAAACCATAATATTATTATAATATTATTTCACATTATCTTCTTAGTAACATTTTAAAGCATATAAACGTATGTTTGACGAGTGCCTCAGATGGGAGTACAGTTGACCCTTGAACAACATAGGTTTGAAATGCACAGGCTCATTTATATGTGGGTTTTTTCAATAAAAATAGTACAGTACTACAAATGTGTTTATCTTCCTTATGATTTTCTTAATAACTTTCTTTTTTCGATACAGTGCAGTACTGTAAATGTATTTTTTCTAAGATTTTCTTATTTACATTTTATTTTTTCTAGCTTACTGTATTGTAAGAATACAGTATATAATACATATAATGTACAAAATACGTGTTAATTGACTGTGCTATTGGTAAGGTTTCTGATGCACCGTAGGCTGTTAGTAGTTTAGTTTTTGGGGAATCAAAAGTTATGCATGGATTTTTGACTGTGCAGGGGGTCCTGCACCTCTAACACATTGTTCAGGGGGCAGCTGTATAAGCAGGATCTTAGAGTCTTGGAGCAGTCATTTATCTGAGAATTTAGGCCCTTCTGTCTCAGTTTCTACCAATACTCTTTTATGGTTGTGGCAAATATATGTTTCCAGTGTTTATTTGCCATTGTGCCTGTGTTGAGTTCTTGTTTCAATAAAGGTTCTTTCATTTGTAGTCTGTGTGTTGAACCAAGAACCTCTTTAGTAGACATAAAAGCGGCATATCAATTTTATGCATTTTAATTTCCCACAGTATTTAACACCATCTCCTCACCTGTTTGTTTCGTTCCTTTGCTTCTTGTTACTCTGTGTGCACACTGTTGATGATATCCTAATTACATATCAGGTTCTTATTATGACAGAATTTCTTGTTTGGGGAGTAAGTGGAATTTTATCTGCCTGAATTAAGTATGAATTCAGGGCATTTAAAAATAGATACAGATTATCCCTCAGCTATATAGAATTGCTGCAACTAAAGTAACATTTTAATGCCATGTAGAAATTCTTGATGAGCTTAACTGAGTCTCAGAGTATAATACAAATGTGAACTAAAATCAGTTTTGAGCCTTTTTAGGATTATTTTTAAATTAATTTTTCCTTTCTGATCTCATTTTCTACTCCTGATTTTTTAATTATAATGGTCGCCAATGCCTTTATTGATGTAATTGTCAGGTTTTCTATAATTGAACTTAAAAAAGTAGATTGTAATTTATATCAATAAAATGACAAGAAATTGAAATAATTTCAAATGTAAGGCTTCTTTCACAAATTTTTTCTTAAAATTTTTTAAACTATAAAATATGTAGTTTTTCCCCCAAATTGATTTTTCTAACCATTATAAACAAAATTTCAAAGCCTTTTAAAAAGTTGTACAAAATTATTATGCATTTAGAAGAAATATGTTAAAGTAAATTTAGTGTGTATGAGAATTGAACATCTATACTTTATTTTAACTACTTACTTTGGAGTGGGAAAGTTTGTTTTTATCTGGTATACTGCAATGAAACACTTTCCATATTTCAAATTCAAATTTGAGTTAAGTGAAAATAATCATTTAAAGAATGAGTTTTTTAAAATTGAGGATTCCATTGATTTCTATAGCTTCTTTATGAAGTAATTCTGAGCATTCAGGATTTGAACTTTCTCATGTAATAATTTGCAGACTAGAGAAACCTTTCCAGCGCCTGGCTTGGGTTAGCATTCAGTTGTATTTTTAGTAACAGTCCTAACTCAGTAGCTATGTAACCACTGAGCGAAGATGGAGTCACAGGGCAAACTGGGCTTGCTTCCCACAGGGAGGGCTGGGAGTTGAGCAGGAAGGAAGGCCTGTTTGTCAGTGCCTTGTATGCAACTATGTCTGAGTAGGCAGCCGGCGACACAATGTCTCCGTTGTACAAAGTAACTCTTCTAGTGAGTGCTCAGATATGTGAGGAAAAAGTGTTTTGGGTAAGTGAAGGAGAAGCTTGGGGTATTTCAAGGAGATTCTTTTCGTGTTTTTTGGCATTTGGATTTCAGGGAGTGTGCTATTTGTTGCTGCAAAGAGTACTGGCTTTGTTTTCAGTGGCATTTTAGACTTTTTGAACAATCTCTACTGTAGGCAGATTGAAGTGTCTTACTTTCTAAAATTGTGAGCTAATTTAAAAAAATACTATTCATTTGTGATAAAAACTTAATTTGTGCTTCTTGAAACCAGTGAAAGTTAATTGTGGCATTCATTTTGGAGAATGAATTCTCTACTAGAAATTTACTTTGTCTGACCATTTTCATTCTGAAGTCAGAACCAGCTAGTGATAATGATGAAAAACCTCTTAAAACTGATTGCTGGTGTTTAAAATGTATAATGTTGATAACAAGGATAATATGCTTGTTTGAAAACACTGTTACTTAACTGCCTGTGATACGAAAGTTTTACAATGTACTTCAATTTGAATACTATAAAGTTTTCATCAAAAGAACTGGTTATTTTTCTTCTGGAAATCTTGATTTTGTGATTAGATAATATAAATGGCTGGTATTTTTAGAATATCATTTTTATATTCTCAGCAGCATTTAATTATCAAGTCATAAGTAGTTAACTTTTACAGAATGTGTACATGTTTATAGTGTTTTGCTTTTGAATCTATCTAGTGGAGTGTGACAATATGAACCGTTTTGACCGGTCAGACAGAAATGTTCGGCAGTCTCAGGAAGGATTTTGGAAAAGGCCACCCCAGAGGTGGAGTGGACAGGAGCATTATCATCTCAGCCATCCTGACCACTATCATCACCATGGAAAAAGTGACTTGAGCAGGTGAGTCTAATTTAGATTACATTTCCTATCTTTTGATTAATTTTGAATTATAATTTACCCCTGCCCCAAAAACTATTTTTTAATCTGGTTTTTAGAGGCACCAAAACATATTTCAAGTTATATGTGGTACTAATTGGAATAATATGTCTTAATTCTTTCATTAGCTTTACTGTATATAAAAATATTTTACTTAATGTCTGCTATTTGGACTTTGTTTGATGTTATTTTCTATTTCTCATTTGGGAATGATTAAATGTTGAAAACTTTAAGTTAATTATTTTAAAAATAATGTTTAAAGTTAGTGCCAAGTGATTTGTTACTTTTGCTTATATAATAAATTAAAACTTAAAAATTCTTCAAGTACTATTAGAAGCAGAGGAAGATACTGTACAATGCTAAAATTCTTTTTCTTTTTGAAGCATAGTATAATCTTTAATTTGATCAGAGTTTATATGTAATACGGCTTTTGTAGTCAGTCAAACCTGGGATCAAACTCTGGCCTGACACAAATTAGCTTTGTGAGTTTAGGTAATTTATTTAAACCTTCTCCACTCCAGTTTATCATCTGTAAAACAGTTAATAATACCTTTCTCTCAGTGTTCAAGGATTAGGCACAAAAGTGCTTTGAGCAGTATATGGTTTACGGTAGACACCCAGTGATGGTAGTTATTATTTTTTCTCTTTTCACTTTCCCATCTCATTCCACTAGGGATTTGAGATCATTTTGGGGTGCATTTACAATACAGATAGTAAAATTGGATGAAGAAACTATGGAAGGAAAATGTATGGCCCCATATAGTTCTTGAACAAAAAAAATTTGGCTTTAAGAAGCAGTAAAAGCTGGGACACCTGGGTGGCTCAGTCAGTTGAGCATCCGACTTCAGCTCAGGTCATGATCTCCCTCGTTGGTTTGAGCACTATGTTGGGCTCTGTGCTGATGGCTCAGAGCCTGGGGCCTGCTTCTGATTCTGTGTCTCCCTGTCTCTCTGCCCCTCCCCTGCTCACGCTCTTGTCTCTCTCTCTCCAAATAAATAAACATTAAAAAATTTAAAAAAAGAAGGCAGCAAAAGCAAAGAACATAACTTTATCCATTGCAAGATTTACAGTATACATAAGATAAAGGATGTATTTCTCCTGAATTGACTTGCTTTCATGAGACACAAACCTGAAAGAAGTTGCTTTGCATGAGTTCTTATAAGGGAAGTACCTTGTGATATAGAGGACAGGTCTCAGACAGCTTCCCAAAGTAAAAGTAATGACAAATTCCTTAAGTCCCTTTCTTACTTATGTTCTTCATCGTAAGCTACAAATAAGTCTAGACCAAGTGAGAAAAGAGAGTTCTTCAGTGGGTCATGAAATAATGAAGTTTAACCAAAGATTCTTCTGTTGGTATGATTAAATGCAAGGATAAAATTTAGAAGATCTAGAAGAATGCATGGAGTATGTATCTTTCCAGGCATTAT
This sequence comes from Lynx canadensis, assembly GCF_007474595.2. Classification (NCBI taxonomy): domain Eukaryota; kingdom Metazoa; phylum Chordata; class Mammalia; order Carnivora; family Felidae; genus Lynx; species Lynx canadensis. The sequence goes on along the minus strand of NC_044313.2, from coordinate 44,573,618 downwards.
TTTGGCTGTTGTTTCTTATAGCTAGGCTTTTGATAAGGAATGGACATTGGAGAGTTATTATTGTCAGGCAAGAATATGATGTAAAGACAGTCATGGTTGGTAAGATTATGCTTCCCTCATCTTTGATGGTTCGTTTATAAGAAGGTAAAGTTAAGGCCAACTTATGAAAATTTAGAAGCCTAACTAAAATGTGAACCATTGCTTATACTTCTGATAAGATTTATTCATCCCTTTAATAAATATTCATCGAGAACCTATGTTGAATTCTGTGCTAAATTCTCAAGCTGGAGGATGAATTTGGAGAGAGTGTGAGAGGTGATAGCTGTGGATTGGTAATGGCTTCTTGGAACATTGTTTTGGGGATGGTAAAAACCATTATGCAGTACATGAGCTTAGTTGGAGTCATTGCAGTTAGTTATTGGTTAGGTAGAAGGTTCATGTGCCTCCTCCATCCCATACAAAGTTTAGTTAGTAAAAACTTCTTAGATGTTGAGTCTGTGGGAGAGACAGGTATGTAGGCAGTTATAATATTTGTCTTTGTTACAATATAATAGTATTTGTGCAGTACAAGGATGATGGTTGTTTTAAGAAAGTGATTTATATAGGATTCCAGAAGCATGTAGCAACTGGTTTTTGTCTAGGGTAGTTGTGTGTAAAAGGAAGTTACTATTGAACTGGTAATATTGATTATAGAGATTGCAGAGGAGTGGTTTCTATAGGAGAAAGATGAGTGTTCAGATGGAAAAAATAGCATGTGTAAAACCATGTGTGAGTAATGTGGCATTTTCAGAGAACTACTATGAGTTTGTTTCTAGGTCATTTGTAGGAATGGATAGATGTGATCTCTAACTCTAAAGGCAAAATTCTTTATTTTAAGGTAAAAGATGGCAAATTTTATCTTGAAATGGGATTATTAATCAGACTGTCCCAAATGGAATGAATTACCTGGATGGAAGTAGTAATCTGTGTCCCTGGAAATGATCAAACTGAGGCTGATTAGTCATCTTTCAGAAAAGATATCGTTTTCCAAAAACAGTATTCCTGGATATTAATAGGCATAGAAAAGCGATTCTCTGATCAAATGAGTAGGAAATGAATAAAGTTTTTTAAAAAATAGTTTGCTCCACAGCGCCTTAAATATATAAATACAGTACTATGATTTTGCAAAATGTGGTAAAAGAATATGTAGCCATTTCCCAAAACATATGACCACAGATCCCTTTTATACAGTGTATTTAGAGGGAGTAGTGATTTGTGGATCATCCACACTGGTGATTCTCAGGGAGGAGAGAGAAATGCACCATATTCTTGGGGGTTGCTAATTTGACTCATTTAGCACAGAACTTCCCAAGAAGTGGGCACCCTAGTTTGTCATAAATAGTTATAGTTTATTGATCCCTCCAGGTTTTAGAGTGGCTGTGTGGGTTTGGAACATCTAGATCCCCTAGAGCTCATTAGGAGATGGGTGGTAAAGAGAGAAACCTCACTCAAGACAAGCCTGACTCTCCAGCATATCTTAAAACTATTATTTTCTCTCTATGCCTTGATTTGAAAAAGTTTGGATGTACCTAACCCCAGGGCCTTTTTAACATTACATGTGTAAAAGTGTCTCTACCATTCCATAACTTCTTGAGGATTCCTTTTCCTGTCTGTCCTTTAATTCTCCTCATTGTCTTTTTTTTTTTTAAATTATGCCTTAATCTGTTTTACAGGGGACTGTAATTATAGGAATTGTCTTATCTGCAATTCAGTGGTTCAGAACCACTGACCAGTTTCCTTTAGGTTTTTTGTTTTTTTTTTCATAATACTATGCTCTCCTCTCCTTATCAGGCCTAAGCTTTCACTACTGTTTCTCCCCAACCTCCTTCTTTGCCTACACCTTCCACTATGCTATATGGAATTCTTTCACATCCTAACCAACTCACATTCTTGACCTCTTTGCTCACATTCTGATTGTAACTTAAATCTAACTCTTTCCTAAATGTACTAATTCCCTAGTAGTGTTTTTATATGAAGGATTCTTATTTTCCAGTCACTCTAGTACTTTACTGTTTAGAAGTGGGGTCTTTGTCTTCACTCCTCATTTGTTTCTAAATAAAGTATTCTTCACTGTTATTACTTTGAGACTTAGAGCATTTGGCTGTATCAACCCCTCCTTATTGGTCCCTTCCCCTGCCTCACAAAATCTTGGCCATTGGCTCATTTTCCCTCTTCATTGTAAACTTTGCTACAATCCTGACTGTCTCCAGTGTTCATGTATATGGTTCATATAACCCCCTGAACCCTTAGTTCCTTAGGATTCTCTCTGTATAAGATCATGTCATCAGAGATAGATATTTTTCTTTCCATCTAGGTACTTTTTTTTTTTCCTCCTGCATAATTTCTATGGCTAGAACCTACAATGCAGTGTTGAATAGGACTGGTGAGAGCAAACATTTGTGCCTTTCTAATATTAAGGATAAAGCATTCAGCCTTTCACTGTTATGTATGATGTTAGCTCTGCTTTTTCACAGTCTTTATCAGGTTGAGGAACTTCTAATCATATTTTGTTGAGTGTTTTTATCATGAAAGGGTGTTAGATTTTGTCAAATACTATTTCTGTGAGTATTGAGATAATTTTTTGGCCCTCATTCTCTTAATGTGGTGTATGACATTGACTGATTTACATATGTTGAACCAACTTTACCTTTCTTGGATAAATCCTACTTGGTCATGGTATGTAATCATTTTATGTGTTGCTAGATTCAGTTTGCTAGTATTGCGTTGAAGATTTTTGTGTGTATATTCATAATAAATATCAGTCTATAGTTTCTTTCTTTCTTTCTTTCTTTTTTTTAAATGTCTTTGTCTGGTTTTGGTATTATGGTCACATAGATTGAAAAGGGAAGTGTTTCTTTAATTTCTATTTTTGGAAGAACTTGTAGGATTCACCAGTGCAGTTATTTGGGCTTGGGCTCTTCTCTTCTCTTCTTTCTTTTTTATTATTTATTTTTAAATTTACATCTAAATTAGTTAACATATACTGCAATAATGATTTCAGGCATAGAATCCAGTGATTCATCCCCTACATATGACACCCAGTGCTCATCCCAAAAAGTGTCCTCCTTAATGCCCCTTGCTTATTTAGCCCATGCCCCCACCTGCAACCCCTCCAGCAGCTCTCAGTTTGTTTTCTATATTGAAGAGTCTTTTATGTTTTGTCCCCCTCCCTGTTTTTATATTATTTTTGTTTCCCTTCCCCTATGTTCATCTGTTTTTTATCTTAAATTCCACATATTAGTGAAATCATATGATATTTGTCTTTCTCTGACAAATTTTGCTTAGCATAATATACTCAGGTTCCATCCATGTTGTTGCAAATGCCAAGATTTCATTCTTTTGATCTCCAAGTAATATTTCAGTGTGTGTGTGTGTGTGTATATATGTGTGTGTGTGTGTGTGCGCACGCGTGCATGTGTGTGTGTGTGCGTGCATGTGTGTGTGTGTATACGACATCTTTATTCATTCATCTGTTGATGGACATTTGGGCTCTTTCCATACTTTGGTTGTTGTCAATAGCACTGCTATAAATATTGAGGTGCATGTGTGCCTTTGAAACAACACACCTGTATCCTTTGGATATGTACCTAGTAGGGCAATTGCTGGGTTGTAGGGTAATTCTATTTTTAATTTTTTGAAGAACCTCCATACTGTTTTCCAGAGTGGCTGCACCAGTATTTATTCCCACAAGCAGTGCAAAAGGGTTCCTCTTTCTCTGAGTCCTCGCCAACATCTTGTTGCCTGAGTTGTTAATTTTAGCCATTTGACTGGTGTGAGGTGGTATTTCATTGTGGTTTTGATTTGTATTTTGGGCTTGGGATTTTCTTTGTGGAAGGTTTTTGACTACTAATTTAATTTCTATAGATGTTCTGTAGACATCTATTGAATTTTGTTAGTATGTAGTATTCAAGTCTTCTATTTCTTTGCTGACTTTTTCTTCTGTCCATTAATAAGGAGGAAGTAATTAAAGTCCAACTTGAATTTATCTTGTAGGGAAGGTCTAATAGCAACACATTTTCTCAGTTTTTGTTTATATGATGATGTTTTAATTTCTCCTGAATTTTGAAGGCTAATTTTGCTGGATATAGAATTCTTGGTTGATAATCTTTTAACATTTTGACTCTCATGCTTTCTGATCAAAAATCAGCTGTTAATCTTACTGAGCTTGTCTTCTACATGATGAATCCTATTTTTATTTTTCTTGCTTTGTTTAGGATTCTCACTTTTTTTCTTTTTTTTTCTAGTTTTTGACAGTTTATGATGTGTCTCTTTATTATATTTTGGAGTTTGTCAAGCTAATGATTAGAAGCATTTTTTTTTAATGCCCTGAACCATTAAGTATCCCAGCCTTTTACAACAGTGTGTGTGTGTGTGTGTGTGTGTGTGTGGATGCTTTCAACAACCTGGTAAGCAGTTTGTAGCTCTGCTTTAACCTTCATTTCCTTCTTTTTGCTCAGAGACTCAAGGAGAGCCAAAGATGAGAGGTTAAGTTCTTCTCAGGTATTTCCTTGGCATGCACAGAGCCCTACACAGGTGTATGGCCTTCTCTATGTCCAAGAATATGTTGGGGGTATTTCAGAGCCTCCTGTGGACATCTCATTCCTCAGGTTTTTCTTTAAAGTTTTTTTGATCATTGCCATTTCAGGCAGGTTGAAATTTTAAGCAGTGGCATGGATTTTTTTCAACAAATGTATTAGAGATAAGGCTGTTCCCACTGAGAGTCTCCAAATTAGTTCAAATGAAACAACAGCTGAGAATGAGCCTTTTCTAGGAGGGTGTTAGGTCAAATAGTAACTATTTTCTGGAAATGGTGCTTTTGAAAGAATTCCAAACCCAGTTTACCACCCACTTCTTCCTCCCAGTGATTGCTGAATTTCACTGCTATTATGCTTGTAAGGCTCTTATTTTCCAAGCTACCACAGAACTGGGCAGATAGGCATAGTAATAGAATAAATTAAAATGCCACAGGCTTGTTCTTACCAAGATTCAACTGGGTTTTTTTTTTCTTTTCTTTTTTAAATAAGTGCTCCTTGGTTGTGGCAAGCATTTCTATATTACTGGAAAAGTTGATTTTAACCAATTTGCCAGTGTTCTCAGTGCTTTTATGGAGGAGTGGAGTTTTTGGAGATATTTATTCTGCCATTCTGCACATATTTCCTTCTGTCTTTTAATTAATAGACTTCATTTTTTAGAGAAGCATTAGGTTTAGAAATATTGAGCAGAAAGCACAGAGAGTTTTCATTTACTCCCTCACCTTCTTTTATACAATTTGCTTTATTATTAACATCTTGCATTAATTGTTAAAGTTCATGAATCGATATTGATATACTAACTAAAATCCATAGTTTACATTAGGGTTCACTCTTTGTATACATTCTATGACCTTTGACAAATGCATAATGATATGTATCTACCATTATCTTATCATACAGAATAATTCACTTTACTTAAATTCTCATGTTCTCTGTGTATTATCCCTTTCTTCTCCACCCACCCCCACCAAGGCAAACACTGATCTTTTTACTGTCTCCATAGCTTTGCCTTTTCCAGAATGCCATATAGTTGTATGTAGTGTTTTCAGATTGGTTTCTTTCACTCAGCAATATCCATTTACATTTCCTCCATGCCTTTTCATGGCTTGATAGCTCGTTTCTTTTTATCACTAAATAATAGTCCATTGTTTGGATGTACTACAGTTGTTTATCCATTCATTTCCTGAAAGATATCTTGATTGCTTCCAAAATTTGGCAACTACGAATAAAGCTGCTCTAACCATTTACATGTGTAAGTTTTGAACTCATTTTGGTAAATATCAAGCATGTTTGCTGAATTATATAGTAAGATATTTAGGTTAGTAAGAAACTGCCAAATTGGCTGTACATTTTGCGTTTTCTCCAGCGGTGAGTGAAAGCTCCTGTTCGTTACACATCCTCACCAGCATTTGGTGTTGTTTTGGATTTTAACCATTCTAATAACCATTTGCAGTTGCCAAATGATATATAATGTTGAACATTTGTTCACAAGTTATTTGCCATTTGTATATCTTCAGTGAGATGTCTGTTTAGAACTTTACTCATTAAAAACATTTTTTTTTAACATTTAATAATTTTTAAGAGAGAGAGAGAGAGAGAGCCAGCATGAGTGGGGGAGGGGCAGAAAGAGAGGGAGACACAAAATCTGAAGCAGGCTCTAGGCTCTGAGCTGTCAGCACAGAGCCCGATGCAGGGTTCGAACTCATGAACTCACATCGATCATGATGTGAGCCCAAGTCCGACACTCAACCGAGTAAGCCACCCCAGGTACTCCACTTTTGCTCATTTTTAAATTTGGTTGTTTGTTTTCTTGTTGAATTTTAAGAGTTCTTTGCATATTTTAGATATCAGTTCTTTGTCAGATATTTTACAAATATTTTGTCCCAGTCTGTGACTTGCCTTTTCAGTCTCCTAATGGTGATTTTCAAAGAACAGGTGTTTTAAATTTTATGCAGTCCGGTTTATAATTGTTCTTTCATGATTGTATTTTTTGTGTTGTTTCTAAGAAGGTAGAAACTCAACATCACCTGAAGTTTCTTCCTTATTATCTTGTGGTTTTACATTTCATATTTAGGTCTTTGGTACATGTTGAATTAATTTTTGTGAACAGTGTGAAAGGTAATTTTTTTTGCATATGGATATCTAGTTTTTCTAGTATCTCGTTGAAAAGACTATCTAGTATCCTTTGTTTTTGTTTTTTGGGGGGTTTTTCGCTAGGTTTTCTTTCTTTTCTTTTTTCTTTTCTTTTTTTTTAGTATAATTAGCAATGTTATTATTAGTTTCAGGTGTAAAACATATTGATACAACATTTTTTTATTTTTATTATTATTTTTTTCAATATATGAAGTTTATTGTCAAATTGGTTTCCATACAACACCCAGTGCTCATCCCAAAAGGTGCCCTCCTCAATACCCATCACCCACCCTCTCCTCCCTCCCACCACCCATCAACCCTCAGTTTGTTCTCAGTTTTTAAGAGTCTCTTATGCTTTGGCTCTCTTCCACTCTAACCTCTTTTTTTTTTTTTTTTTCTTCCCCTCCCCCATGGGTTTCTGTTAAGTTTCTCAGGATCCACATAAGAGTGAAACCATATGGTATGTGTCTTTCTCTGTATGGCTTATTTCACTTAGCATCACACTCTCCAGTTCCATCCACGTTGCTACAAAGGGCCATATTTCATTCTTTCTCATTGCCACGTAGTACTCCATTGTGTATATAAACCACAATTTCTTTATCCATCAGTCAGTTGATGGACATTTCGGCTCTTTCCATAATTTGGCTATTGTTGAGAGTGCTGCTATAAACATTGGGGTACAAGTGCCCCTATGCATCAGTACTCCTGTATCCCTTGGGTAAATTCCTAGCAGTGCTATTGCTGGGTCATAGGGTAGGTCTATTTTTAATTTTCTGAGGAACCTCCACACTGTTTTCCAGAGTGGCTGCACCAATTTGCATTCCCACCAACAGTACAAGAGGGTTCCCGTTTCTCCACATCCTCTCCAGCATCTATAGTCTCCTGATCTGTTCATTTTGGCCACTCTGACTGGCGTGAGGTGATATCTGAGTGTGGTTTTGATTTGTATTTCCCTGATGAGGAGCTACGTTGAGCATCTTTTCATGTGCCTGTTGGCCATCCGGATGTCTTCTTTAGAGAAGTGTCTGTTCATGTTTTCTGCCCATTTCTTCACTAGATTATTTGTTTTTGGGTGTGGAGTTTGGTGAGCTCTTTATAGATTTTGGATACTAGCCCTTTATCTGATATGTCATTTGCAAATATCTTTTCCCATTCCGTTGGTTGCCTTTTAGTTTTGTTGGTTGTTTCCTTTGCTGTGCAGAAGCTTTTTATCTTCATAAGGTCCCAATAGTTCATTTTTGCTTTTAATTCCCTTGCCTTTGGGGATGTGTCAAGTAATAAATTGCTACGGCTGAGGTCAGAGAGGTCTTTTCCTGCTTTCTCCTCTAGGGTTTTGATGGTTTCCTGTCTCACATTCAGGTCCTTTATCCATTTTGAGTTTATTTTTGTGAATGGTGTGAGAAAGTGGTCTAGTTTCAATCTTCTGCATGTTGCTGTCCAGTTCTCCCAGCACCATTTGTTAAAGAGACTGTCTTTTTTCCATTGGATATTCTTTCCTGCTTTGTCAAAGATTAGTTGGCCATACGTTTGTGGGTCTAATTCTGGGCTTTCTATTCTATTCCATTGGTCTATGTGTCTGTTTTTGTGCCAATACCATGCTGTCTTGATGATTACAGCTTTGTAGTAGAGGCTAAAGTCTGGTATTGTGATGCCTCCTGCTTTGGTCTTCTTCTTCAAAATTACTTTGGCTATTTGGGGTCTTTTGTGGTTCCATATGAATTTTAGGATTGCTTGATAGAACATTTTTATACATTACTCAGTACTCATCATTGTGAATAGAGTCCCCATCTGTCACCAAAGCTTCATTACAGTATTATTGACTATATTCCTTGTGCTATACTTTTCATCTCTGTGACTTACTTATTTTATAACTGGAAGTTTGTACCTGTTAATACTCTTCATTCATTCTCCCATCCCCCAACCTGGGTCCCCCTGGCAACCATTCATTTGTTCTCTGTATTTAAGAGTCTTTTTGTTTCTTTGTTTGTTTCTTTATTTGTTCATGTCTTTTTTAAATTCCACCTATCGGGCGCCTGGGTGGCTCAGTCAGTTGGGTGTCCTACTGCGGCTCTGGTCATGTTCTCATGGTTTGTGGCTCGAGCCCCGTGTGGGGCTCTGTGCTGCCAGCTGAGAGCCTGGAGTCTGCTTCTGATTCTGTGTCTCCCTCTCTCTGGCCCTCCCTCACTCATGCTCTGTCTCACTCTCTCTCTCAAAAATAAATAAACATTAAAGAAATTTTTTTTAATTCCACATATAAGTGAAATCATGGTATTTATCTTTTCTCTCTGATTTATTTCACCTAGGATAATACCTTCTAGGTCCATTGATGTTATTGCAGATGGCAAGATTTTTTTTTTTTAACGACTGAGTAATATTCAATATTCGTGTACGTGTGTGTATATATACACACATACCACATCTTTTTTACCTATTTGTCTATCAGTGGACATTCGGGTTGCTTCCATATCTTGGCTATTATAAATAATGCTGGAATAAACATAAGGGTACAAATATCTTTTTGAATTAGTGGTTTTGTTCTCGTTGGGTAAATATTCAGTAGTGGAATTACTAGATCGTATGGTATTTCTGTTATTCTGTCTTCTTCGAAATACCTTTGCTTCTTTGTCAAAGATCAGTTGACTGTATTTGTGGATTATTTTTGGATTCTCTGTTTTGTTCCACTGATCTGTTTATTCTTTAATCAGTACCGCAGTCTTGATTACTGTCGCTTTATGTGGTAAGTCTGGAAATCACTGTCAGTATTCTGACTTTCTTCCTCTGAAGTATTGGTTATTCTGGCTCTTTTTCCTGTTCATATAAACTTTAGAATCACTTTGTTGATATTCACAAAATAATTTGGTGGGATTTTGATTGAGACTGTGTTGAATCTACCATTAAAAAACTATAATAACCGTGAACATAAAAATACATATATTTAACTTTTTCTTAATGATGAAAAAAAGAAACATTAAAGGTTTTGTGAAGTCAAAGTGCAACTGAGATTAGAAAATAAACTAAGAAGAAAAATTCTGTCTCTCCTTGCCTCTTACACATGCATTTCTACTGGCTCGTCTAATGCGTGAATCACAGACTTTAGTACAGAATCACACATATTAGTAATCAAAAAGCTTGGGTAGAAGTGGAGAAGTGGAGAAGAACATAAATATATAGGTACAGCCACATAGTTTAGGGAGATTCCTTTAAAATGGCAATAATAATTATGCAGTGATATGACTATTAGGTGTTTGGATTGACTATCAGGTACTATTGTATGGATTCAATTTAAATGGGTTAAAAAAAGCTTATCTCTTAAAGATTAATTTTTGTATTTATCCTGATCTTATTTTGGGGGAGATGATTTTATTTGCTATATTTATAGAACAGTGTTAAATAATATTGGTGATGGTGGACATTTCTTTCTTGTGCTTCTGTAACTACTGAACTCATTTTTGCCCTCCCCCAATACCCATATTGGTTCAGTTCTTCATATTCAGTCAACTACCTGGCCTGTGGTCAGCTACATAGATTCTGGCTTTGCTAACACACTGCCAGCCTTACAGTGTATTCCCCAAAACAGCATGCAGTCTTCTGTTGCTTCCACCATCTAATTTCTCTACCAGAAATCCACAGTTGTTAAAATCTGTATACAAATACAGATTTATGCCTGTCAATTTAATATGAGGTGGTGTTTTCAGTAATTCTTCTATTATCTCATGTTTATTTTTCTTTACCTTTTTTACGTCTTCATCCCTGGGTTTGTGCTTGCACTCTTGGAAAGTGATTTTACCTCTCATTTTCGAAAGTTTCAAAGGTTCAGATTCCCCTGTGAGAACTTCATTGTCTTCTCAGAATGTGAAATCTCAGAATCTTCATTATCTCTCAGTCATTTTTTTTCCTTTCCTGTCTTTAATTGTGTCCTTCTATTTTCTGAAATAACCCTTGTTATGTATTTCTGTTCCATCTTTGTCTTCTTTTGCATCTCAGTTATCTTCATTTTTTTTCCCAGCAAACTGCAGTAAGGTGTTATATTACTTCCAATGGTTTGTCAGATAGTTTAGTACCAAATACGTAAGTTTAAACAAATTGTGTTAAAATTTACCATTTGAGGAATATAAGTGAAAGGTTATATGGCATTCTAGTATTCTTTTGACATTTATGTTAGAAAATTTTCTCAACATAAACAAGTTGGAAATTATTTATAATAAATAATATAATAGCAATTAGTTTTTATTTAACATTTACTGTATATCAGGAACTGTTCTAAGCACTTTAACATATATTACTTCGTATGAGACTTACAGCAACCTAATGAAGTAAGTACTCTTATTATCCTTAATTTATAGATCAAGAAAATGCAGGATAGATAAAGTAACTTGTCCTGTTACTAGCTAATAAGTGACAGAGATGAGATTTGAACTCAGGTAATCTAGGCAGGTAATATAAAAATGAATAAGATATGGCCCTATTTTCAAAGGGCTTGCAATGTAATTAGAGGCGATAGCTATATAGATTTCTTTAATTTATGCTCAATAAATTAAGGATCCTAAAGTGCTAGTTTTATCTAGTTGAGGGCATCAGGAAGGGCTTTTGGAGGAAGTAGCATTTTAGTACTAGGAGAAGATATGTTTCATTTGGGATCTCATGGTGGAGGTATTTGAAATGCAAGCTAAGGTATATGAACTTCATTTGGTGTGCACTGGCAAACATTGAGAATTAAAGAAACTGTGGCCCAAAGATATTAAGTATTTTCAGTAGCTAGTTACTATCAGCCAGGATTTAAACCTTAATCCTAGGCAAGAGGCAGTTCTTTTATACCATTGTGGTTTTCTGGATACCATTATCTTTTACCCTGTATTGTTAGTGGTAAAGACTTGTTGTGACTCTTCCTTTGAAATGCTTTTAATTCATTAGTTCCTTGCATGTGGTTCATATTTAGTCAACCTAAAATAAGCCTTATTCTCAGTATCTTCCCTCTCTAATTTTTATTATATTCATTTGGTAAAATAGGAAGTAAAGTTTAATTTGATTATTAACTGGTACTTTTTAATGTGACTGCTTCCAGATTACAATTTTAAAGTAGTGCTTTGTTTTAATGTCACAACCAAAGAACTTTAGAATCTCAGAGATGGAAGCTTGAAAAGAAACAATCTAGTAGTTAAAATCCATGTTCCTTAATCATACAGTGAAAGCAGCAACAACAACAAAAATAAATTAAAAGCTAACTGTTTTTGAAATAGAGGAAAAGAATACACAATCTTTGTCTTCATGGAGTTCATGATTTGGCACAGATTGCACATGAACACAATATACTGTGTTAAGTATCATAGTGGGGCACACTAGAGGACTCTATAAGGACACCTGTGGAAGTACCAAGCCCCGCTTTAGGAAGGGATTAAGGAAGCTTTCCCTGAGGAAATGCCAACTAATTTAAGATGAAGAGGAGTTATCATTCTTCAGATCAAGTGGGCAGTGGAGGGCAGGGTAAATAGCCTAGCCACGAGTATGGAGAGGTTGACATAGGTTTGGAGATGAGGGAGATTATAGTGTGCTTTGGCAATCTCAGGTAATTGGCTATGGATTAAGATGTGTTGAGGGATGAAGTTGAAGAATAAATTGGATTTAGGCTATCTGTGGCCTCATAAGCCATATTTGAGTCTCCTTGTCCCTGAAAAACATGCCTTGCGTTTTGTGCTGTTGTTTTTTATTTTCTTGTTCCAGAAAGCCTTCTCTTTCATTTCAGTCATACTTAAACCTCATACTTTATAGTTCATCCCAGGTTCTTTCTTGCCCAAGAAAACCTTCCAAAGTATGTCAACTTTTTTCTCTGAAAACATAGCTCTTATCTCTACTCTTCATATGCTAGATGAGTCTATGTTTTTGTTTTACTACTTTGCTAACTTTTTATTATTATATATTTTTCATCATTCCATGTATACATTGCCCATCTATTCAGTAATGGATGGTGAAATCATATTAATTGATCAGTAGTTGAAATTTAATCATTAAACTATATTTTGAACCAACAAGTATAAGGCAGAAGTATATGTAAAAACATATTAGAGTCTTAACTATAGATCAAAAATTTTTAAGTTCTTAAAATTTTTTTTCTTGGGTTAAAACAAAAATCAGGCCTGAAATAAAATACGAAAAAATAGTTTCAGAGAAAAATAATTTTGTGAAAACCAAGCCCATGTTGAATATTTAAGAGTTTAGAAATTGGGGAATATTTGTTATAAATTAGAAAATCTAGTGTTTCAGGGCGCCTGGGTGGCTCAGTTGGTTGAGTGTCCAACTTCAGCTCAGGTCATGATCTTGCAGCTTGTTAGTTTGAGCCCCGCGTCGGGCTCTGTGCTGACAGCTCGGAGCCTGGAGCCTGCTTCTGATTCTGTCTCCCTTTCTCTCTGCTCCTCCCCTGTTCACTCTCTCTCTCTCTCTCTCAAAAATTAATAAACATTAAAAAAAAATTAGTGTTTCTACTTTTTCTGTGTGGTTAAAATTTAATGTGTTGTGACTTTGGCAAATTTAATGGGTCATGAATTTAACTTGAATTCTGCTATGTTAATATGGCCATTATATTGGAGCGAGTACTCGTTCATTGTGTTATTTAATATATTGAGGTCTCACATATGTAACAAGTTCATGTCTTAAGAACCAGCTGGAATCATGTATTACATGAGTGTAGTAATTTAAAATTGCTTTAGCTAATGACTTCTGATCAAAGCATTGTGTTCTTCACAATCTATGAAACACATCAGCCCCAGTTTTTGTGGCTTTTTGTTTTTTGTTTTTTGGTTTTTTTGGTCTGCTTTTTCAAGCACGTATATTGTATGAAACTAAAGGGAAGTTTAAATTTTCTTAGAGTAGACTTTTTAAAATATATTTTAAGATTGGGAAATATGTGGTGTATATAAGACTTTTATAAAAAATCAAGTTTAATCTTTATTAGAAAAGAAGACTTACCAATAATGTAAAAACAAAGTAGTAACAGTTTGTCTGTCTTAACTGTTTGCTGGGACTTACAAGAAATAGGAATCCAGGTGTGTGTGACCAAACTGGGAATGAAGATAGATAGCGTAGTTATGGGGCTAAAAAAAGATGTGACATTCAAGAGACCAGTTAAAATCAAGAGCTAAAAAGCAAACAATCCATTCAGGCAAAGAAAATAAGTGTAATTTGGGGGGGGGGGGGCGGGCAAGGCCTTTCCCTAGAGTTTTTTCTTTCTCTTTCATTTACTAAGAAATAAGGTTTATTCAACCAATGTGTAAAATACATAAAAAGGGGAGGGAGTGCAGAAGATAATTGTATTAATGAGAACTAGAACTGATTGGAACTTTTGGTGGAAACAAATTCAGTGTCCGAGGTAAGCAAAAGTCAAAGGCTTTGTGATAATGATAACTGATATGTAATAATCACTGGAATAATTTCATTACCTTGTTTTTTTCTGAAATTATATTGTATATCTTTTCCCTCCAACTTCTCCCCCTGCCCTTCCAGAGGCTCTCCCTATAGAGAATCTCCTTTGGGTCATTTTGAAAGCTATGGAGGGACCCCCTTTTTCCAGGCTCAGAAGATATTTGTAGATGTACCCGAAAATACAGTGATACTGGATGAGATGACGCTCCGGCACATGGTCCAAGATTGCACTGCTGTAAAAACTCAGTTACTTAAACTGAAGCGTCTGCTGCATCAGGTGAGTTCATATGAACATTGTTAGCTCTGATATTGTGAATTGCAAAATGAATTGACTTTTTAAAGTTAATTGGGTTTCTAATGTCTATTTAGATTTCTGTAGAAATAATGCTTATAAATAGTACATAACAAACTTCTGTGGGAGAAAAAAAACATGGGATTTTGTGTGATGTTCTCAGTATGGTCCCCAACATTTATGAGCTGTGTGATATTTGGTAAGCCAGTTTTTCTCCTATTTCCTCATTTTTATTTTATAAGGTTGTTGACACAATTAGAAATAGTAGTTGTAAATTTAGAGGTCTAATACCTGATGTATGGTATTCAGGCATTTAATCATCAGTAGCTGTTATTATAATTTCAGCTAACTAGGAAATCAACAGCAGTTTTTACTTACATAGTCACGTAATTTAACTTTTGTTTGAAACCTTCAAGTTTAATCTTCCTCAGTCCTTGCATTTCTTTATTCTAGAAAATCTAGACTCAACAGTGATGTGACTTGTCCAAAGACACAGGATGAGCTGATGGTAGAACCTGGCTTCTTGTTCAATAGTACTTTTTTTTTTTTTTTTTTGCTTGAATTTACAGACAAGGTCAGATGCATAGCAGAAAACTAAGGAATAAAATACTGATTTTATTTTACTTTATTTTTTTAAAGTTTATATTTGAGAGAGGTACCAAGCATGAGCAGGGGAGGGGCAGAGAAAGAGACACAGAGAATCTGGAGCAGGCTCCAGACTCTGAGCTGTCAGCACAGAGCGGGATGCGGAGCTCAGACTCACAAACCCGTGAGATCATGACCTAAGCCGAAGTTGGACGCTCAACCTACTGAGCCACCCAGCTGCCCCTAACAATATTAATTTTATTTATTTATTTATTTATTTTTTTTTATGAAATTTATTGACAAATTGGTTTCCATACAACACCCAGTGCTCATCCCAAAAGGTGCCCTCCTGCACTGTTGGTGGGAATGCAAATTGGTGCAGCCGCTCTGGAAAGCAGTGTGGAGGTTCCTCAGAAAATTAAAAATAGACCTACCCTATGACCCAGCAATAGCACTGCTAGGAACAATATTAATTTTAAATCATGAATGTCTTTTGGTTAATTTTAAAGCTTTGTTTGTTTGTTTGTTTTTGTAGGCTAGCCAATTTTTGCTTAAAATTATGGTTGAGAAAGAATTGTCTCGCTTCTCTCCTGAATTTATTTTCTGGATTACTTTCCTCAGCGTTATATGTTGTAACTTATTATGAGCAGGGACCATTTCTTAGAACTCCTGGTGTTTATCAAAACCAGGCTCATGATATATGCTCAGTAAAAGTTAGTTGAAGTGAAATATGGCTCCTGTGTTAATAGTGATGATTAGTGTAAATACCCAGTTAAAGTCATGTAAATTGTTTTATAAGTATTTGATTATGGATTCTCCAGACTGCTCTTCTCTATTCTTGTGGATTTTGGACTACCCTTTGAAAGAAGCTTTTCCATGCTACAACTAGGAACAAGAAAGTAGAGAATCTTTTTCAGATCTGAGATCCTTGGACTTGTCTCAAGGCAGAGATTCCATGATTGAACTCTCCAGACATAGATAGAGCTTACGTTTTTAACTCTAACTAGAAGATAGACTCTGGTTTATAGTGTTTCTCTGTTTACTACTCCGGGGAGATTTTCCAATCAGGAGCTTCAGGGTCAAAGGAAAGAGGAGGTAGAAGGGGTGGGGAATAGCCAAAATATGTTAGATATCTACTTTGAATCAGTCATTGTACTAGCTATACTGTGTACCCTCTTTTGTTTCTGGGTTTATTGGCCTGAAATATGAAGCATGATAAATATCAGCTAATCAGACCAGGCCATGTCTAATAATGACAGAAGTAACATACTTCAGGAGAGAATACGTGATTGATAAGACACATAAAAGAAAAACTGTGACTCTCTTAATGGTTCTTTTCTGTCGTTACGACCTCTGAAATTTTTAAATGAACACTGATCAAATTAACTTTACCTTTTTATTTATGCATTGAAGACAAAATTATGAGAAGAAAAATTGCAGAATCTTTTTAGTGCATCTTTGAAATTTCACAAAATGCTAATAGAAGTTAAAAGCTGAATGAGTCTAAAATTTCATATAACTGCCTCTTAATTTCTTCCCCATGTAATACTACTACTCACTTTAAAGAAGTTCAGTGTGATACATACACATAGTTTGAAAAATTCACATAGTATCCAGGCTTAATGAAAATGCAGAATTTCTGTCCTTCACTCCACCTCAGTCAGCCTTTTTGTTGTTGTTGTTGTTGTTTTTGTTTATTTATTTTGAGAGAGACAGCATGCACAAGTTGGAGAAAGGGAGAGAGAGAGGATCCCAGGCAAGGTCTGCACTGTCAGTGCAGAGCCTGATGTGTGGCTCAAATTCATGAACTGTGGGATCATGACTTAAACTGAAATCAAGAGTCAGACACTTAACTGACTGAGCCATCCAGGCATCAACCTTTTCTAATCTGAACAGATTACCGTCGGAAGATTTCTCTAGAGCTATCATGCAGGGGCTTCCTTTTGTCATATTCTGGGATTGGGTCCACTATTTCCTGTATATCTTCTTATTAAAAAAAATTTTTTTTTAATAAGTTTACTCCCTCATTTTGCTAGAGTATATCTTTCATTTACTTTCTAAGGGGGGGTAAATGGATGGTAAGTTTTTTTTAGTTAGTACATTACTTAAAATTTCTTTCATCTACTCTACTATAGCATATTAATGATTTGCCTGGGGTGGAAGTGAGTTTTTCCTTAGAAATCTGAATGCATTGCTTTTCTAGGATTCAGGTTAGCCACTGGGAAAAGTCTACATTCTGATCCCCTTTACATTTTATGTTTCCTGTTTTTATTTCTCTGAGAGATTTGTAATCTTTTTTTTTTTTTTCCCCTGGCACTCTAATCTTTTATTTCAGGCATTCTGCAGTTTCACAGTGATGTCCTGGGATTTGAGTTTTGTTGTAGTTGTTTGTATGTTTCCCACTTAATGTCTGGGTAGAGTCTTTGGAGATTCATGTAGTGTGAAATTTTCTTAAGCTATTTCCATGATTTTATTTTTGCCCCATTGTCTCTATCTTTCTGGAATTCTTGGTAATTACAAACTAGAACTTCTGAATTGATTCTCAATCTTTTATCTTTTTATTTCATATTTTCCTTTGGATTTGATTATCTTTTCTGGTATATTTCCTCAACGTCATTTTCCAGCTCTCCTTTTCTGTTGAATTATTTATCTTGGCAATTGTATTCTTAGTTTTCAAGAACTCTTTATAATATACCATTCCTTATTCATATCATTCAATTTTTGTTTTGTCAGTATATTAGTGTTTTTATTAGGTTTTGTTAAGGTTTCTCAGGTTCCTTGCATTATCTTTCTTTCCAAAGAGTCATTTTGTTTATGTTTACTTTGGTTTCTCTTTCTATTGGAATATTTCTTCAAATATCTGATGATTATTTATTGTTCATTAATATTTAGGAGTGAGGAACTAAAAAGTTGATTCAGGACTCTTTGTACATTAGCTAGGCTTGTCAGCTGGCTGGCTTGATTTTCCAGGACTGCATAGATATTGGAGGACCCGCAATATCTACTAAGTGGAGGATTTTTCCTTCTTAGGTTGTTGTATTTTCTCCTGAGAAGAAACCACTAATTTTTGTTTTGTTTTGGTTTTGCTTGGAATAGAGCTAGAAGACTGGGAGTCTGTTCTTGCCTTATACAGACTTACAATTAATTTCCAGCATCTTTAACCCTGATGGGTCATATTCTTTTTCTTTATCTAGCATTTGGCCCTCATTGGGGTTTTGCAGGGCAAATTGGTTCTTTTTTGTTGTACATATTGATGTACATACATATTGGTGGAATTGCTGTTAGAGAGGTGGAGTTTTGCACTCATTTGCAAACATAAGAACTTAAATTTAAAAGCACTAGTAACTGGTATCTACTTGGGGCTACTCATATGAGATTGATTATTATAGGGAGGAGTCACCGGAGTTCTCATATTTTGACCGAGCCCTGCAAGATTTGACTGAGTACTAGCTCATGAAGAAGAATGTCCACAAAGAAAGAGGTAGTTGCATCATCTCTTTGGTTCTCTTACTTTGGTGTTCTCTCCTCCAGATGGCTTACCCCAAGGCAATGTTCCTTAAATTCAGAAAGAAATATTTTCCTTGATTGTTTTCAGCAGTTTAAACTATTTCCCTTATAAGATTAAATTAAATTCACAAAAGGAAACTAAAGAGAAATGATTAATGAAAATATAAATAGCATAAAAATCATTTCTATAGCCTACTTCTTAGAGGAAACAATAGAATTTTATAGAGCTCCAGGGGACTTTACATATAAATATGTAAAACTTCTATTACCTAGTACTCAGTAAATGTGTGTTAGATTGATTTTAATCAGACAGTTTTATAAATGCCTTACCTGCCTTAGTTCCTGGTGATTCCTTAATCTAGTGGCCCTTCATTGCTGTCTTTATTTTCTTAGTTTTCAGGACCTGATTAAGAGGCCCTACTTGATAAGGACAAATGACAAACAACATTTGTATTGTCTAGATTCCCTTAGTGTCTATTACCATTTTGAAGGAATTGCCTTTAAAATTGGTCTTAGTTATACAAAGGAAAAGAACTGAGAGAGAGAGAGAGAGAACAAAAATGTTTATTATAAGGTATTGGCTCATGTCGTTATGGAAGTTGAGAAATCCCAAGATCAGCAGTTGGCAAGCTTGTTCTAGTCTGAATCTGAGTTCTAGTCTGAGTCTAAAGTCTGAGTCTGTGTCTGAAGGCCTGGGAGCTAGGAGAGCCAACAGTGTAAGTTTCAGCATGAGTCTGGGTTCAAAGGCAGCAAAATACCAATGTCCCTGGTTTGAAGACAGTCAGACTAAAAGAGAGTGAATTTTCCCTTACTCCACCTTTTCCTCTATTCAGGCCTTCAGGAGATTGGATGAGACCAACTTACATTGGGGAGGCATTCTGTAAGTCCATGGAAGGTAGTTTTGGTAGAAGCATTGTGAGCAGAGAAGCAAATCCATATACAGAGTAAGCGTCTATTACAGTAAGGACAAAACATCATCTTTTCCGTGATGAAAGTGGTCTAGTATAATCAACCAGCATTGGTAGCTGGCTGATCATCCAGGGAGTGGTGACATATCAGGGACTCTGTTGATCTCTGCTGCTGGCAAGTTAGGCACTAAAAAATGACCATAGCCAATGTGGCCATGTTGCTGAGCCTGTGCATAATTTGTATCCCTGCCACCATTGCCATTTTGTTCATGAGCCATTTTGGATGACAGAGGTAGCTAGGGAAAGACGCTGACTGGTATCTGTGGAATGGATCAGACTATCCACTTAAATTTTTAAATCCTCTTCTGCTGAGATCACCTTTTGGTGAGCATTCACATGATAGAAATATGTTCATATTTTTTGCCCATTCACAGAGGGTCTATCCATACACCTCTTCCCAAAATTTCTTTTTCACCAGTTTTTCAATCATGTTTCTTCTAAGTCCCTGACCATTGGTCCATGAATTGGTATATAATCATATGTCTGGACATTTTTTCTTCTAAGCAAAGTGAATAGCCACATGCATTACTTGAAGTTCTGCCACTGGGAGGATTTCTTTTCTTTGCTACCCTTCCAGGATGTACCAGAAAGGAACCGTAGTGCTGCAGCTGTCCACTGGCAGGTGTTGTCTGCATATTATATGAAACCATCTGGAAACCAAACCTGCGTCTTCTCTTCCTCTTTCAACTAATTTTGGGAACTCCCCATGAGACCATAGTATAGTTTCAGAGAGAGAAGGCAGTATAGCAGGAAGGTAGGGGGACCATGGCATTTGAGCCACTTCTTCATGTACCTTACTTTTATCTTTGGCCTCTTCAGGCCCGATCACAACTATTACCACTTCTATTTGGTGATAGAATGTTTCTGGGTACCCCCAACTTTATGACTTTGTGTGTTAGATAAAATCCTATTCATTATGGGCAGCTCAGGTAGCATGGTAACTCGGTGGCCCAAGATTAAGCATTCAGTCACTACTAAGACCCAGTAGCAGACCAAAAGCTGTATCTCAAAAGAACAGTAGTTATCTGCAGAGGATGGCAAGGCTTTGCTCCAAAATCGTAAGGGCCTGCATGTACAAGGGTCTACAAAGGCCTCCAGACAGTATCCCTGTTTGTCACTGACACTTCCACCCCATGGAATCTGTTGGATCATATCACCCAAGGGGCAGAACAGCTTGCACAACAGCCTGGACTTATTGCAGAACCTTCTGGACTCTACTCAAATCTAGCAGCTATTTGGGTCACTTGGTAAATGGGCCAGAATAACACACCCAGATGAGAAATATGTTGCCTCCAAAACTCAAAGGTGCCCACTAGGTGCTGTTCATCTTTTTGGTTGTAGGAAGATCCAGATGCAGTGACTTACTCTTCACGTTAGAAGGGGTATTTTGACATGCCCATGGTCCTCACTCCTGCACACTGTCTTTTTCTGCAAACAGTTGTTTTCATATTCCGTTTTTTGTTCCTGGCAGTGAGGGTAAATTGATGATTGGACAGTGCTATTCAAAGTAGCTTGTAAAAGTGTTTGTTACTAATCCTTGGAGAGTTAAAGTAGCTCTTTCCATAATAGAAATCAACACATTTCATCCTTTCAGAAATATTTGCTATCAAAAAAAAGACTGAGCCAAAACCAAACTGTGTTTAATGACCAGTTGATTTATAGTCTGGTGCAAGCTTTTTATTTTATTGTGTTGCAGACAGAAAATAGTCTGTGCCAAAACAAATCTGTGAATCAAACTGTAAATAACACTGGTGAAAGATACTATTCTTACTTGTGAAAGACAAGTCAGGGAAGGGAAAAGATATGCAACCAAATATTACATTAGAAGTATCCTTATGTAGTATGTGAAATAGAACAATTGCTCTGGGAATGGAGATGAAGAAATTCACTCTCTGCCATCATAGAGAAGATGTGAAACTGTGAGTTGAGTTTATCAGGTGAAGAATTTGTGGAGGAAATCAGCAGATTCAACATGAACAAAGGTATAGGTTCTTGAGAGTATGAGCTCATTTGTCATAATGACTGTAGGAAAACCCATGAGTACCTAAGATACTCAATAAAGAGAAAGCCAGAAAAACCAGTGCTCACTTGGTACACTTTGAAGTAACTATTAATACAACTTCTTACTTTAAAAATGTTTATTAACAAGAAAAATTAAGCATTTATGCTGCATTTACGGTGGGACTATATTTCAGTAACTAAAGCGACATCTATATTTCAATAACTAAATCCTTAACGAAATATGATTGAATTTTGCTGAAGAGTGCCATCAAATAAATGTAGAAAGTGTGATAAAATTAGGGAAACGTTATTGTACAAACAACAAAGAAATTTCTAATGAATTTTTCTTTAAAATTTTTTTAATTTTTATTTTTGAAGGAGAGAGAGAATGAGAGAGAGCACATGAGCAGCAGAGGGGCAGAGAGAGGGAGACACAGAATCCAAAGCAGGCTGCAGGCTCTGAGCTATCAGCACAGAGCCTGACGTGAGGCTCGAAGCCATGAGCCGTGAGATCATGACCTAAGCCGAAGTCGGATGTTTAATTGACTGAGCCACTCAGGCACCCCTCTGAAGAAATTTTCTGAAGAAATTTCTGCCTTATGCCAGGATTATTAATTATTGTTATAACTGTGAGGTGAATAGTCCGTTCACATAGTGCCAAAGTAACACCATAATTACTTATAGTGGCAAGAGAAAACCATACTTGTTCACTGGGGAGACCAAACTGTCCTCACCCTAATCCAGAGATAGTTTTCCCATTAGTAATGAGTTGAGTTAGCTAGATAATGTGTATCTGCTCATGTGATACACATAATTGTGCATAATATATTCTAGCCCAAAACATTTAATCTTAATTCCTCAAGTTACTGCTCACAGATTTCTTTTTACAGAATAAACAGATGATAGAAGAATAAGAGAGGAAGGACAAATTCATATGGTTGGAAGTTCTGTAGAAAAAATTGTAATATCCCTTTAGCTTGTTAGTGTCCTAAAAAGTTGATGAAGGGAGGTGAAAGTGCTACATTAAAAGAAATTTAAGGGACAACTAGATGTAATGTGAAATTCTGACCTGGATATTGGTTGACAGATCAACTATAGAGGATATATTTGGCCAATTGGGGGGAAATTTGAATATGACTTCTATATTAGATGAGATAAAAATTTGCCAAAATGGAAAGATAGATATTGTTTGCTGGTTATAGAATACTATTTACATTATAATCATATATCTTTACATATATCTATACATGTGTATCTCCAGAAGGAAATGCACTAAGGTGTTAATAGTGGATTCTCACTGGATGGTGAGAATGTGATGTCTTTTTTTCTTTAATCTACATTAAAGAAAATGTAGATTTCCTTTTTTTTTTTTTAAGTTTTTAAAATTTATTTTGAGAGAGAGAGACAGCATGAATGGGGGAGGGGCAGAAAGAGAGGGAGAGAGAGAATCCCAAGCAGGCTCCACACTGCCAATGCAGTCTGTTGCAGGACTTGCACTCTTGAAATGTGAGATCATGACCTGAGCCAAAACCAAGAGTCAGTTGGATGCTTAACCAACTGAGGCACCCAGGCTCCCTTAATCTACATATTCTGATTTCTCATTTTCTATAATATGTATTTACTATTATGGGAAAAATTAAAAGGTTATTGAAAAAGTACATGTCTTATTCAAACATCAGTTCATAATGGGATATAGTGAAAATGTAGGATGTTAGAGAAGAGGCAGCAGTGATAGGCTTAGGGCAGATTGTAAAGGCCCTTTGTGCCACAAAAGGAGCTTGAGTGTTACTCTTTAGGCACTAGTAAGCCAGATGAGTGACATGGCCAAATTGGTATTTTTAAAAATACTATTTGAAGGGATTTGTGGCAATGCAAGATGTCCCATCCTTATTATTTAGTGCTTTCCTTATTCCTGTTAACTTCTAGTGGAGAATGGTATTTAGAAGCCAAGATCTGGGGGCTAGATGTGCTTATTGCGATTGGGTTGTCAGTGCCCTTAAGCCTTCCCAAGGCATGTAAGTGTGCATGCGTGTATTTGTGGGATTTTGTATGCATACTAGTGACTGTATTTCTATATCTCTGTATATTGAAAACTGTGGGTTTATGCTTATAATTTTAATTCCACTCTAAATACAGCGTTTCTCCTTTTCTGTATTTATAATTCTCTCCTCCAACAGTGAGAAAATTGGTTTCTGTTTTCCTTAATATATTTATTCATTTCATCAGTCCTCTTCAGTGCAACCTGTTTCCTGCCACTGCTGTTACTACCTGCCCTGTGTAGTTCCTCTCCTCACGCCATTAAGGTTCTGCATCTTAGTGAGGTTCCCCATGCATAGCTTCTTTTCATCCTCTGTGTACACCTTCCTCACCCTACTTGGGCTCTGACTTCTTGTCAGCCAGTCCCCTGGGCTCTGACACCCCACACCAGTCTCCCTGTCTGTACGATGCCTCCTTACTGTGCTTGGGCTTGATACTACATGTCAGTTAATGCCTACACATGGATACCATCCTTGCCATAATTGATTCTTTCATCTGGCACTAGTTATTTTCTTGTATAGATGCTCTCTTTATGCTGCTTGAGCTCTGGTAGCCCTCTCCAGGCCATCCATGTGTGGATACCCACCTCAATCTGCTTAGACTCTGATAGCCCACACCAGGCTGCCTGTTTGTGCATGTGCCCTTCATGTTCTACTCAGGTTTGACTCTGCTGTCACATTGTTTCCCTACTCCCTCCATGGATACCTTTTTCACTGTTGTGGGCTCTGACATGCCTAGTAAGCTGCTTCCCTGCAGGGACATGTTCTCTACTTTGGCGTTTTTTGGGTAGAGACTTATCTTGTTCTGTCTCACTTAATGGCTTGTTTAGGAAGGGAAAGGATAATGAAGAGGAAGAAGAAGCAAATGAGAAAAAGAAAAAGTATCAACTTTATTAAGGTAGAATTTACATTCAAATAAAATGCACCCATTTTACATATTTTGTTTGCATTTTGATGAATATGTGTACAGTTGTATAACCACCACTACCACAATCAAGATAAAGAACATTTCTACAATTGCTAAAATCCCCTCATGTCCCTTTGCCATCAGTTGTCTCTTGAACCTGTTCCAGACAACCATTACTCTTTCTGTTACTGAGTTTTGCCTTTTCTAGAATTTCATCTAAATGAGATCATCCAGTATATACCCTTTTAGTTTCTGGATTCTTTCACTCGGCGTAATGGTTTTGATATTCATCTATTTTGAGAGTATCAATAGTTCTTTACTTTTTATTGATGAATAGCATGTTATTGTGTGTATGTATGTGTATATATATTTTTATTCATTTACCTGTTGATATTTGAGTTGTTTTTAGTTGTGGGAAATTGGGATGATGCTGAATTTCTATATATTAATGATGAAAGTTAATAAGAATGAATGTAATTTAAAAAATTAGAATTTGAATTCAGACCACTTCTTCCATGGTCTTGGGTAAGTTCCCCATAAAAGATGCAGAGATTATAATAGCTCCTATCTGAGGACTGTTATAAAGAATGTATGAGGAAATTCAGATCAAGTGCTAAGCATAATGTCTGATGCCTAGAAAGCAATTAATAAATGTTAGGTATTACAATAATGGCAATAACAATAAAAATATGAAGGTCAGGGGTTTTTAATTGCTTGCATTGCTCAAAATTTTATGTGGCTGCTCAAAAAGCTAATTCCATTTACTTTAATACTCATTAAATTAGTCTTATTTCATCATTCAGTATATTTTATTAAATACTTGTTGAGTACTAAGATTGTGATAATAATGAAGATAAAAAGAAAGAAGACACAATTCTTGTATGTAGTGCATTGTTCTTAAAACTATACATTACAACTGGCTAGTGGGATTTGAAATAAATTTTGACCATTATAACTAGAAGTTTTTCCTAATAAAGTAGAATAGTATAGGAACTATCAGGGGGCATTACATGTAAAAAAGACAAATACTGATTTGTGGAACATTTTTGATATGTTATCTGTATCTGAATATCCATCATCTATTCATCCATGCTTATTTAGATATATGCGCACACATACACACACACATATATGCACACATATTCATAAATATATATACTTGGTTGTGATATAAATGTATTTCTTATTGTGGGCCGTGGTTCCCCCCAAAATAAACCTTTTCTAGTATATAAACAGTGCTATGCTCAGAATTCCAAGATAATAAATCATAGATTTAAATTGGAAATAATGAAATGATCACTGCATTAATAAAGCATTAAATCATCAGTAAATGTGCTGAATGATGTTTGTGATGTTTTATAAAGAAACCTGAAAATTTTTATATAAAAGATCTGAAGAAAATACTTATGTTCTATAGGAAGTCTAAATGTTATAAAAATTAATTACTCCAGGGATGTTAATGTAGTAACCAAGCCAACTACTTTATAGTCTAGGAGAACATATAAGCATTAAATAATTATAAAAATGATGTGTTACAAAGGGCAAAGATGCAAACTGAATGTATGATTGGAAACTGTAGTTCTTCCCCGTACTGTTTATAGATGTAATACATTTCACCCAAAATCAAAACACCTTTATTTGTGGTATTCATCAAAATGACTCCAAAATTATTAACACCAAAGAATAAGAAAGACAAAAAGAGAAAGGGTGTGAGGAAACTCTTTAGAGCAAGATATAATACTGACACAAATAGAAACATAAAGCAGTGGAAAAGAATAGAAAACCCAGACATATGTGCTGAAGTATCTACTAAACAATTGGACACAGAAGGATTTTAAAGTAAATGACTGAGGAAAAACTCAGTAGTATAGAGGCAATTATTTAGTTTATACTATAGTAAACAGATGGTTTGAAGAATTAAATATTTTTTAATTAAAATTTTAGAAGAAATTTACAACTAATATTTTCAAGTGACAGAAGAAACCTGTAAAAAAGGATATCCTGACTCAGATATATACAATTAGGTTCAATAAAAAAAATCTAAACAGAAAAAATGTGTAAATAACAGTTGCTTAAAATATTACAGAATCTATCCTTATATAACAATGTTCTAGTCAATTTGAATACTAGATTTTTCTATTTAAAAACTATATTTATCCCAACCATTTGTTAGGATCACCTCTCTGAAGCGCTTATTTAATATCAGGCTTTATAAGTTTGTATTTCAGAAATCCTCTCAAATATAGCTTGAATCATTAGATGTTAAACCCAATAGGTGAATTACAGCATTACTCAAAAATTATTTTCAGTGTACGTTATAGAGTCTATGTGAGGTGATGCGATTGTTCATATGCTTTTTTTTTAATGACTTTTTAAAAAGAAAATGAAAAAAATCCACGTCTCCTCTTCCTCTACTCCCTTTCCTAGGATGCCTCTTGTGATTGTGTTGTAGCATATCTGAAACACAAGGCAGCTTTGTTGACATCACTGATGATGTTTGTCAGCAGAGATTGGTCAATGCTGCCAAACTTTTTTGTTAGTCATTTCAAGTGTCTGTGTCCATTGCAGCTGCTCTGGAACTCATAGGAAGATCCCAGTTTTTGCAAACTCATGGAAGAACCACTTGGGTAAGATGGAGTTTGTTACAGGGTTTTCCAATAAGTTCATATGTGAACAAGAGTTTACCTTGATGCTAGGTCAAAAGAGAAAAGTGGAAGATGGCTTGATGACAGTAGTCTCCTAGTGCTCTTAGGATAAAGGAAAGTCTCTGTCTCTTTTTGAATCTTTAATAAAATGCTACTGGCATAAGAGTTAAGTAAGGATAATTGTATTTAGAGTTCAGAAATCCTAATTAGAAATCATAGAGACTGTTGAGACACTTCATTCAGTAAAGCAGCCCACCATAGTTGGGATAATCAGTTAACTATGAATTGCTTATTTTTTGTGCAGCAGGGTGTTGTAGTTTTTATGTATTTCTGCATCTATGCATTTATTAAATAGGTTTATGCAAAATCCTTAGAACAGTGCCAGCATTATTCAGTAAATGTTAGCTTCTTAATATATGTGATATGAAATATGAATATTGCATGCGCGATTGTTTTTCAGTTTTTTGTTTTTTTTTTTAAGACAAAAGGTTTTCTGTCCATTTTATGTTTTTCTTCCTCCTGTAATGCTTAAAGAAGCTTTTCTAATTTTGGTTTGGGACACTTTTCATTTGAGTTGAAGTTTACTTACTATTGGTTAGTGTCAGAGTTATTTGGAGAGGAGATGATTTATTAATTGATTCAGTTGGAGATTTTATTCATGATCTTTAAGCTCCTGTGCTTTGATGGAAATAATAGGTTTTTCCCTCTTTGATTGGCTAAGTCTAGACTGCTAGGCTGTCAAAAAAAATTGGAAAGTGTTTTTTTTTTGAGGCATACCAATAGCTTAAACATTAGTAACTCTTGAATTGTCTTGGGCTATACTATAAATTTGTTTTATTTAGAATAATATTATTTCAATTTTCAGAAATATTTGTTTGAGGATGGGCTTTCATCCTTTATTGATTTCTAATCTAGATTAATAATAAAGAATATCTATGTGATATAAATTCTTTGGAATGTGTTGATATTTGCTTTGTGTCTTAAAGCAGGGGTGGAAAACTTTTCCTTAGAAGGCTACATAGTAAATATTTTAGCTTTTCTGGGCAAGAAGCAAAATCGTAGTTCTTATGTAGATATTTATAAAATCATTTAAAATGCAATCATTTAAAAATGTAAAAGCCATTCTTAGCTCATGGACTATGATAAAAATAGACATCTGGCTGGATTTGTCCTGTGGACCATGGTTTATAATTTCCTGGCTTAGAATATGCTTGATTTTTGTGATTTTTCTATGTTTGTTTGAAAGCATATATTCTCTATATTTTAGGTAGCAGTATGTCTATTATATTGACCTTTTTATTGTTATTTATATTTATCCTTACTAAATTTTTCTCTTTGCTCTATGAGTTTCTGAGAGTAGTATTAATTTCCTGCTATAATTATAGATTTTTCCATTTCTTCTTTTAATGCTCTATTTTATTAGGTATATAAATGTTTATGATTGGCACATCATCTTGATGGAGTGTTTCTTTGATCACTAAAGCTTTGTTTATCCTCATTAATGCTTTTTATCTTTAATTTTACCTTGCCGCTTGTGTTATAGTCATATTAATATATCAATTTTACTTTTCTTGTGATTATTGAGATTTATCTGGTGTTCCTCTCTCCTTTTGTTTGCTTTTAGTTTTTTCTTTTTTTTTTTTGAATTAATTTTCTGAGGCTGCCACAATATAAAATACAAACTGGGTGGCATATAACAACAGAAATTTATTCTTCCACAGTTCTGGAGGCTTGAAATCTGAAATCAAGGTGTTGTCAGGGCCATGTGCTCTCTGAAGGCTCTAGGAGAGGAATCTTCCCTGCCTCTTTAGCTTCTGGTGGTCCTGGCAATCCTGGGCATTCTTTGCCTTGCAGATGCATCACTCCCGTCTCTGCCTCTATTTTCACGTGACCTTCATATGACCTGTGTGTTTGTGTGTCCAAATTTCTCTCTTCTTATTTATAAAGATACTGGTCATATTGGATTTTAGGCTCGGCCCTATTCCATTATGACCTCAATTTGATTACATTTGTAAAAACCCTATTTCCAGATGAAGTTCTATTCACAAGTTTTGAATTGGCATGAATTTCTAGGGGAGACATAATTCAATCTAATACAGCTTTTTTGAGGTATAATTTTCATGCTCTAAAATTCAGCCCTTTTTGTTGTAAAGTTCTGTGAGCTTGACAAATCCATACAGTTGTGCAGCTAGCTATTACAATCACCCCCAAAATTCCTTTTTTTTTTTTAACTTTTATAATCAATCCCTACACCCCCTGCTAGCTCCTGGCAACCACTGATTTTTTAACCACTGATCTTTTTTATGTCTCTGTAGTTTTGCCTTTTCAAGACTGTCACATAAATGGAATCATATATGGTTTTCTGAGTCTGGCTTTTTTCCCTTACCATAAGTCATTTCAAATTCATTCATGCTGTCCTTGTATCACTAATTTGTCCCTGCTTATTGCTGAGTAGTATTCCATTGTATGCATGCATGTTTGTTTATCCATTTACCAGTTGAAGGTTATTTGTTTCACTTTCCAGTTTCTGGCAATTGTGAATAAAGCTACTATAAATATAAACATTTGTGCATAGATTTTCATGTGTATATGTTTTCATTTCTCTTGGGTTAGTACCTTGGGTTAAGATTGCGGAGTTGTATGGTGAGTATATATTTAACTTAAGAAACTGCCAAGCTGTTTTCCAAAGTGTCTGTATGATTTTGTATTCCCATCAGCAATTAATGAAAGCTTCAGTTATTTTGCATCTTTGCATCTGCCTGGTATTGTGTTTTTCAGAAGCTTTTCAAGTAGATGTGCAGTGGTATCTTACTGTGGTTTTAATTTGCATTTGCCTAATGACTAATCATTTTGAGCATATTTCCATGTACTTATTTACTATTTGTATATCTTCTTTGGCTTTTATTATTTTGCCCATGAACAAAAATGTCTGTTTTATTGATTTTTGAAAGTTCTTTATATATTTATAATAGTACTTTAGCAGGCAGGTAAATGAAACAAATGAATATTGAAAAAAATGAAAGTTGCTTTTTAGGCAGCTATGTACAATTATGAGTTAATGAACTGTTAAAAACCCTGAAGCACATTATCATTTTTTTTATTGTCAATATTGTTTAAAAATAGCTAACAATTTATAAGTGCTCTCTATGAGTTAGATACTATGCTCAGTATGTTACCTGGATTATTGCAAATATTTTCTCCCAGTCCATAGCTTCTCTTCTTAATCTGTTAATAGTATTTGAAAGAGCAGAAGTCCTTCTCTTGAAGTCAAATTTATCACTATTTTTTATTGTCATGTTTGTGGTATCATATTTAAGAAATCTTGGTCCAACCCAAAGTTACAGAGATTTTCTGTTTATTTGGAGAGTTTTTATAGTTTTAAGTTTGGCATATAGGTCTGCAGTCTGTTTTGAGAATTTTTGTATATGGCATGAGGTATGAGTGAAATTAATTTTCTTGCATATGGATGTTCTGGTACCATTTGTTGAAAAGACTATCCTTTCTTTATTGAATTGCCTTGGTACTTTTGTCAAAAATGCCTTTGAACATAAATGTGTCTGTTTCTGGACTCTTTCATTCCTTTGATCAATGTCCTTTTGCCAATATCAGATTCTCTAGATTACGATAGCTTTTATAGTAAGTCTCAAAGTAGTATTATATCTTTCAACTTTATCTTTTCAAAACTGTTTTAGTTCTCTTGCCTTACTATATAAATTTTAGAACCAGCTTTTCTATTTCTGCGAAAATTGTGCTGGAAATTTGGTTGAGTGGGCACTGATACGTAGTTGAATTTGGAAGAGAGTTGATATTTCAACAATATTGAGTCTTTAAATTCATTAAAGAGTATACCTCTCCATTTATGTAAGTCATCTCTGATTTCTTTTTTTTTTTTTTTTTTTTTGGTTTTTAAATTTTTTTTTAACGTTTATTCAGTTTTGAGAGACAGAGACAGAGTGCAAGTGGGGGAGGGGCAGAGAGGTAGGGAGACACAGAATCTGAAGCAGGCACCAGGCTCTGAGCTGTCCTCCCAGAGCCAGATGCGGGGCTCAAACTCACAGACAGCAATAGCATCACCTGAGCCGAAGTCACTCAACTGACTGAGCCACCCAGGTGCCCCGATTTTTTTTGTTTGTTTGTTTTTGAAGTTTGTCTATATTTTGTTAGACTTGTACCTAAATATTTCTATTTGGAGATTTTGATTTTTTTTCTTGGTTTTGTTGGATTTTGGTTTAATGTAAATTTTTTTAAATGTCAATTTTCAGTTCTTTGCCATAGAAATAGTAGATTTTTATATATCAACCTTGTATTTTGTGACTTTCCTAAATTCATGTGTTAGTTCTAGTAGTAGTATTGCAGATACTTTGGGAAATGATACAGCTAAAATTATATTACTTGAATGGAGATGGTTTTATTCCTTTTTTAGTTTCTACTTGTCCTTTAAAATTTCATTTTACTTGCTTTATTGCACTGGGTAGGAACTCCAGTATAATAGAGTACCTTGTTCCTGGCTTTGGGGGTAAAGCATTCAGTCTTTCACTGTTAAATATGATGTTAATTTTGAGGCTTTTTTTAGATGGATTTTATCAGGTTGAACAAGTTCCCTTCTCTTGCTAGTTTGCTGTGTTTTTGTCATGAATGGATGTTGAATTTTGGAAGAAACTTTTTATGTGTCTGTTGCGATAATCATATAGATATTTCTTGATATGCTGAATCACATTGCTTTTTAACTATTGAGCCAGCTTTACATTCCAGGGATCAACTCCACTTGTTCATAATCTTTTTTCCTTTTTATATATTATTGAATTTGATTTAGAGATATTTTTTCAAGGACTTTTGTGTATTCACAAAGGATCTTGATCTTTAAGTCTTCTTATACTGTCTTTGGTTCAGGTAAGTGCTAGCCTCATTTAACTTATTTAATTTTCTAACTTAATTTGATTTATGTTTTCTCTAAGAGATTATATAGAACTGATACTATTCCTTTAAATTTTGGAAGAATTTTGTAGACAGACATCTAGCCTTTAATATTTCTTTTATGGAAGGTTTAAATTATGAAATAATTTTATTAATAATCACATCTACTCAAGTTGTTTCATTTGGGGTGAGTTTTGATAATTTGTGGTTTTTGAGTAATTTCTCCATTTCATGTAAGTTGTCAAATTTGTGTGCATAGAGTCACTCATAGTATTATTGCCTTATGTACTTTTAATGCCTGAAACATCTTAATGATATCCCTGCTTTCATTCCTGATACCTGTTTTCTCTGTCCTGATACGTATCTGATTTGTGCCTTCTATCTTTGTTCTTTGGCAGTTTTGCTAGATGTTTTATAGTTGCCGAATAACCTGTTTTTGGTTTCATTGCTTTCTTTCTATTTCTTGATTTTCAATTTCATTAATTTCTGCTCTTTATTATTTTCTTCTTTC
This sequence comes from Lynx canadensis, assembly GCF_007474595.2. NCBI lineage: Eukaryota > Metazoa > Chordata > Mammalia > Carnivora > Felidae > Lynx > Lynx canadensis. The sequence goes on along the minus strand of NC_044313.2, from coordinate 44,541,135 downwards.
TGCTTGCTCTTAGTTTATTTTGCTCCAGTTGTAGATTTGACACCTTTGTTTTAATATGAGTCTCTCTTATAATAATTTTCCCACTAAGCACTGCTTTAGTTGAATTCCACAGATTTTGATAATGTGGTATCTTCACTTTTCTTCAAATCAAAATATTTTCTTATTTGCCTTCAGGTTTCTTCTTTGACCCATGGATGATTTAAAGTTCCTTGTTTACTTTCTAACAGTTTGAACATTATCCTTCTGTTACTGATTTCTAGTTTAATTCCCTTATGTTCAGAGACCACACTTTGTCTATTTTCTATTCTTTTTAAATTGAGCTTCCCAAATCTTCAGGTTTATGTTTTTCACCAAGTTTGGGGTGTATTTGTCTGTTATTTCTTCAAATACTTTTTTCTGCCCTCTACCCTTCCTTCTGTGACTCTAATGCTATGAATATTATATTAGATCCTTTGTTCTTGTCCCATACTTCCCTCAGCAGATTCTATTCTTTTTCCATGCCGCCCTCCACCCCCCCATCTCTTTTCTCTTCATGGTTCAAATTACATGATTTCTGTTGATGCGTCTTCAAGTTCACTCTGTTATCTCAAATGCTGGTATTCAGTCCCCCTCCACCCCCCATCTCTTTTCTCTTCATGGTTCAAATTACATGATTTCTGTTGGTGCGTCTTCAAGTTCACTCTGTTATCTCAAATGCTGGTATTCAGTCCAGCTAGTGCATTTTGAAATTTAATTATTGAATCTTTTCAGTTCTAGAATTTGCACATTTCCACTTTGTTCTAGTTCTTTGCTAAGATTTTCTCTTTCCATTCCCTTTAAGAGTTCTCTTTTACTTTTGGAGAATTTTATAATGGCCCTATTAAAATCTCTTTCAATTAATTCCAACCTCTGTCTTGTTTTGGCATTGGTGTTTGTTGATTGTCTTTTCCTGTGTGAGTTGAGATGTTCCTTGTTGTTTGTGTGTTGAGTAATTTTGGATTGTATATCTTGTATCTTTGTGTGTTTTGTTAGGAGACACTTAATTTTGTTTAAATGTTATGGAGAATATTGTGGGGTTTCTTGGGGTTTTTTGTTGTTTTGGTTTTTGTTTTAATTTTCTTAAAATAATTTTTTTTTTTGGTAATGTTTATTTTTGAGAGAGTGAGAGAGCATGCGAGTGGGGAAAGGGCAGAGAGAGAGAGAGGGAGACACAGAATCTGAAGCGGGCTCCAGGCTCTGATCTGACAGCACAGAGCCCAACATGGGGCTCAAACTCATAAACCGCAAGATCATGCATGACCTGAGCAGAAGTCAGACGCTTAACCGACTGAGCCACCCAGGCACTCCTGTTTTAATTTTAAAGCAGACAAATGCTCTGGTTAGATTCAGGCTAGAAGTTCAAACTAGCCAGCCACCTTTGGATTGTGGCTGTAATGTCATTTCTATTTCAAAGCCTTTGCCATGCTCATCAGATCTGTCCTTAGTATACACCTTTCAGTGGCTAGATTGGGCCTGGGCAATGGTCTTAGTTTATTTCTCAAAGTCTTTGATATTAGGATCAGATTCAAGCAAGTGCTATTCAGGGTTGAACCTAGAAATTTACATACAGCTTCCTGGAGTTCTGAGCTGGTCTCACTGGTATTTTCTCTTTACCTGGGGCTCCCCTTTTTGTCTCTTCTCCCTGAAAGCTGATGTTTTATTTTTCTCATTCTGCTGCTTACTTTCCACAGCTATACCCACATCTAAGGCAAAAGCAGTGTATACTTGTGTTGTCTCCTATTCTTTGGAGTTCCTGCTTGCAATTTGCAGGAAGAAGATAGAGATGTTTGAAAATAAGTCAGATTATACAGTTTCTCTTTTCTCAGATATATACTTATATGTAGTACTGTTTTTTTACGTCAAGGCATTTACAGCAGAGATGAACTTTTAACTGAGATGAGTCTTGTAAAATTTCTTTTTTTATTTTAAACATTTAACATGGTGTTCTGAAGGCATTCATTAGGACATTGCCTCCCCTCTCAGGTCAAATTCTGTATCTCCATTTGATTTCACCAATGAAGATATAATTTATGTTAGAAATTTGACAGGTGCTTATTTTTTGCTATGAATCTAAATACACATTCATAGGCCCTATACCCAGAGATTCTGATTCAGTAAAGAAGAAAATGGCCTACATGCTTATGTCTTCTACTTTAACATTCTTGTTTTAATACAGGACATTTCTGCAGTCTAAGAGATTTCCTCAGGACAGATAGGTCTGAGGAAGATGATGATAGTAGCACTCCTTGAACGTTGTTGATTCAGTGGGTGTCTCAAGGCATCTGAACAAACCAGGTGTCAAACCACCCTTGGTAGGGGCCCAGTCCTTCACCATCACCCCAGGCATATTCTATACTTATTCATCTTTCTTGAGGTTGTCTGTGAATCATTTAATATGCCATTTCTTGGTTATTCCTAACCAATTCAGCAAGGGGTAGGACGTAATTTTTGTCATTTTCTTTATTGCATTTAAGGACAAAAAGTTTAACTTTTTCAACTTCTATTGAGATATAGCATACATCCAGTAGGTGTTTAAGGTATACCAATCTTAAGTGTATAACTTAAACTTTTCATATGTGTGTACCACCATACATCCTGTATGTACCATCCATACATACAGTCAAGACATAGAACATTTCCAACATTCCCCTTTCCCTTAAGTCAACCCCTGTTCTGATCTCTAGCACAATAAATTAGTTTTTCCTTCTCTTAGGCTTCACATAAATCAAGTCATGCGGGGGTACCTGGGTGGCTCAGTTAGTTAAGTGTCTGACTCTTGATGTCGGTTCAGGTCATGATGTCAACGGTTCATGAGTTTGAACCCCACATTGGGTTATGTGCTGGCAGTGTAGAGCCTGCTTGGAATTCTCTCTCTCTCCCCCTCTCTTTCTGCCCTTTGCTTGCTCGTGCTGTCTCTCTCAAAATAAATAAATAAACTTAAAAAAAATAGTCAGGGGCGCCTGGGTGGCGCAGTCGGTTAAGCGTCCGACTTCAGCCAGGTCACGATCTCGCGGTCCGTGAGTTCGAGCCCCGCGTCGGGCTCTGGGCTGATGGCTCAGAGCCTGGAGCCTGTTTCCGATTCTGTGTCTCCCTCTCTCTCTGCCCCTCCCCCGTTCATGCTCTGTCTCTCTCTGTCCCAAAAATAAATAAACGTTTAAAAAAAATTTATTAAAAAAAAAAATAGTCATGCAATATGTATACTCTGGTCTAGTATTTTTAATCAAATGATTCTTATGGCTATGCCTTCTTGAATTATTTAATATTATTGTTTCTGACTCAGAAACAAAAACAAAAAATACATACTCAGGGGTGTCTCAGTGGCTCAGTCGGTTAAGCGTCTGACTTCGGCTCAGGTCATGATCTCATGGTTGTGGTTCGAGCCGCATCAAGCTCTGTGCTGACAGAACCTGGAGCCTGCTTCGGATTCTGTGTCTCCCTCTCTCTCTGCCCCTCCCCTGTTCATGCTCTCTTTCTCTCTCAAAAATATGTAAACATTGAAAAAATTTTCTTTATTTAAAAAAAAATTTTTTTTTAACGTTTACTTATTTTTGAGACAGACAGACAGAGACAGAGCATGAACAGGGGAGGGGCAAAGAGAGAGGGAGACACAGAATCTGAAACAGGCTCCAGGCTCTGAGCTGTCAGCACAGAGCCCGACACGGGGCTCGAACTCAGACCGTGAGATCATGACCTGAGCCAAAGTCGGACGCTTAACCGACCAAGCCACCCAGGCGCCCCCCAAAAAATTTTTTTTAAATCATACTCTAAAAGCCATGTCTAAACCAAAGCAGATGTAATTTGACTTTTATTTTGCATTTTTTTGTGGGTGAGATAATCTTCAAATTCTTTAGGAAATTTTCCATGTTCCTTTTCCCACTGTAAAACTTTCAATGGCTTTGTGCTTCATCCATTCATGTACTATCTGTTGTTTAGTTCCACAAATTATTCTTGCCCTCGCTTTATTTTTACCCGTTCCACATTTTCTTCTACAAATGTGTACAATGAAAAGGAGATTTCTAAAATCTTATATCCTGTTTGTCCTTTGCCATGCTAGCAATTTGGTCTGGGTGAATTCAGGTTAAAAGGAGTGTTTGCAGTTATTGTATTAATCTCATGTTTTCCTTCTGTTCTCTCTGACAGCATGATGGAAGTGGTTCATTGCATGATATTCAGCTATCATTGCCATCCAGTCCAGAACCAGAAGATGGTGATCAAATATATAAGGTATGACTAGGTAGTCATGCTAAATTTTTAAAAATTCTTTATTACTAAAATTATAAAGCAGTAACAATCAAAACATTTAATAATAAATGTATTAAAACCTGCAGCTTTGCTGTGTTAAGTTTTAATCAGGTCTGCTTTTAACTTTTGCTACCTTAATAAGTTAAAATGATATCACTCTGGTGTTTTAATTTGAATTTATTTTATTAGTTGGATAATTATTTGTCCCTGTATTACTACTGGTACAGGATTGTTTTTCTTAAATCAATAAATTATGAAATTTTTAATTTCTTTTTTATAATTATGAAAACAGTTTTAAAAATATACCAGTTATGGTGATTAACAGGTACTTCCATATAATAACAACATTGAAGAAATATACTGAAAATGAGATTAATTTATCTTTTTCTCATGTTTAAAAATATAATTATAGAATACAGATGCACTTTAGTGTTTGAAAGTATATTTTTATAATGGTAATTTTTAGTTCTCTTTTTATTGAGAAAAGCTTTTTTCTTTTACAGTTATTTCTGAAGTTCATATTTCTTAAGCACACAAACGTTTTCTTGATTTAATGTTTCCAAGTAAAATTATTGTTTTCTTTCACATTCTATCGTAGGGCATGCTAGTCAGTGTTTTCTAGTCAACAAACAATCTTGAAATATTGGTGTCTTGCAGTGACAAAAATGTATTTCTCGACTTGTTATTTTTCAATATGTTACATATTGGCTGTAGATCAGCTGGGACTCTGCTTTCTGCTGCTTCTTCATCCTGAGAGCCAGTCTGGAGGATCAGCCCCTGTCCTAGGACATGTTTTTGAACTTAAGGGAAAAAAGCATTGGCAGAACCACATGTGGATTCTGCTTGGATGTTGCAAATATTACCTTCTCCAAATAAAGTCAAGTAGTCAACCCTGGAATTAGAGGCCAAAGCAGCATAATTTTCTCATAGAATGTGGGGTGACTTACTGGAACAAGATTGCATCTAAAACCACCAAAACCAAAAGAATATAGGATTAGTAGTTATTTTGTTATCTAGTCTTGGTTTTTTGATGTGTTACCTTACCTATTATTGCACAAATTTCTTCCCATCTCTGGGCTTCCATCCTATTAAGAGTAGTACAGTACTCTAAATCAGCAGGTCTGCAGTAGGATATCTTTTTTAAAAATACTTTTACAGGGGCGCCTGGGTGGCGCAGTCGGTTAAGCGTCCGACTTCAGCCAGGTCACGATCTCGCGGTCCGTGAGTTCGAGCCCCGCGTCAGGCTCTGGGCTGATGGCTCGGAGCCTGGAGCCTGTTTCCGATTCTGTGTCTCCCTCTCTCTCTGCCCCTCCCCCGTTCATGCTCTGTCTCTCTCTGTCCCAAAAATAAATAAATAAATAAATAAAATACTTTTACATACACAATAATTGAGAACCATTGACTTAGAGGGTTTCTAATCATCTCTCAGTTTTAAGTTTTGTGACCGACATTTTTAAAGTGAAGGTGAGTTTTTCCTGCATTTTTTTTGTGAAAAGTTTTTACATATGAAGAAATAATTTTCAAAGAAAAAAATTTTAATTCCAACTTTTACACAACTGGTATTTTTAATTTTTCTTTGTTCCTTTCTAGTGTGTCTATATATTTAATGTTACATGATAGACATATTGCTACACAGTATTTATTTCTTGTCCCTACTCCATTTCCTTCCAAGTAGATCATTTTTAGTCTTCCTTCTTATACAAGGTGAGACGCTGTGGCTGATACTGTTTCCAGTACACTGGACTCCTTTGCACTTTCATTGTCAGATCCCCAGTTATGTCCCCTTCTCATCCGGTTTAGCAGTACAGCTTCAAATGATGTAACTGACTTGTGTCATTGCAAATTCAGGGTCTGCAATCTGCACTGGACCTGCCATGCCCCTAATCTGTCTTTTGTATCAGTCAGAACAGCTCCCTCTCCCATTCCCTTGATGAGCTAGTCTCAACATTGCCTCCGCCCTCAAGCCTCATTCTCAGCCATTCTTCTCAGTTTCTGCAAGTGGCCTTGTGTTCATCAAGCAAGATCTGCTACCTGCCCTCCTGCCTTCTGACTTACCTGTATCTGTTATCATTCTCATTCACCTTGTTTCAGTTACAGGGCAAAAATGGCCACTGTGCTGTGGAAGACCGCCCTTTCTTAGGTTCTGGACTCTTATCTTCTGCTGCTGTTAGGGACCTAACTACATCCTCCTCTCTTATCTCTCTTCAGTGTGTCTTCACTACTTTTTCTTCATCCTCAGTTTATAAATTTCTGTGTCTTACCTATCATAAATTCAGTAAACCAGATAAACCTTTCCTTGACTCTCCTTAAACCTCTTTCTAGTTAACATGGAAACCTGGACAAATGAAAGCAGCTACTGGTTTTAATGCTATAGACATTTGGCATGACAGTTATCTTAAAAGCTTTGTCCTTGATTTTTATGTCACTTCTCTCTGAAATCCCTTACACTCTTCAACATTTTCCCATTTCCTTTGTAGGTTCCTCCTCTTATTCAGAATATAGATTTATATCTTTAGTCCAGTTCTCTTTGAACTTTTTACTGTCATGGTGTCATATAGACCATATGTGTTGACAACATGAAATTTCTCTTTTTTTTGAGAGAGTGAGCAAGAGAGAGAGCATAAGTGAGGAGGGGAGTTGGTGGGGGGAGAGAGAGGGAGAATTTTAAGCAGGCTCCACACCCAGTGAAGCCCAATGGAGGGCTCAGTCCCACAACCGTTGAGATCATGATCTCAGCCAAAATCAAGAGTCAGACACTTAACTGACTGAGCCACCCAGGTGCCCCAGAAATTGCTCTTTCATACCGGGTCATCCAGTTGCCCTCTGGACATTTCCACTGTGTCCCAGCCCCAGGAACCTCTAATAATATATCTGAGACTCACCATTTTTCCTCTTTGGACATATTTCTCCTCATTTAGTCTTCATTTCTTTTGGAGGCACAACCATTATCACTCACACTAGAAATATAGGTATCACTCTTGACTGTCCCTTTGTGCTCTTTCACATGGAGAGATAATTGCCAAAATCTCCTAATTTTGATTCCTTCTCTTCTTACTTCTTCTCCCTTCACTCTCTTGGGTCAGGCTCCTACTGTCATCTGGAGTATTATAACATTTTGGTAACAAATTCCGTAGCCTAATTTGTTGTTGTCATTGTCATATTTGTCCTCTAAATAGCCATCTCAAATGCACTGTCACTCCCCTCGCTTAGGCCATGCTTGGTATTCATGACTCTCTATGATTTGGCTCTTGCCTGGTTTACTAACCACGTTGGTTTCCACTGTTCACTACAGCCTTTGTGTGATAGAGTCACTGCTTCTAATTCTCCACATATGCTATGCTTATCTTCATCTCTGTATTGTACGATACTAGAATCTCTTCCTCAAATCCAAAGCCTGACAGGTTTCTGTATCTTCAGAGCTTTTTACTCATCCTTTAAGACTTCACTGGAATTACCTATTTACTGATATGTGTTCCCCTTTGCCCATCTTTATGTGTAAAATCCTTACAGCAGTGACTGTCATAAAGTTAAATACTGTATACATGTTGGCTATTAATGTTATCACATTGTATTTGGATTTTTTTTCAGGTCCATTTCCTCTAACACTGGCAGAACCTAGCAGTGACCAAATGATAACATATAGTATAGTATATATAGTATTCCATTAGATTGCGACATTGTATTTCAGTTGTCTCCTTTTAGGGCAGTTATAAATTTGTAAACTTTTAGATAATACCTTTTTGTAGGTTTTTTTCATACTTATGATTATTTCTTTGGCATAGTTTCTTAGGAGTGGGATGACTGAATTAGAGTGCAAGCATTTTTATGACTCTTCTATGTATAGCCCTGTGTTTCTACAGAAAGGCCAGTTTTGATGTCTGATGATGTACCACTTTTTTCTGCAATTTTGTTCATCACATTATTTCTTCCCCCAATTTAATGTCTATAAAACAATACCTTTAATACTTGAATTTATATTTCTCCAAGAAGTCAGATAGAACATTTTGCCAGAAATATATATATATATATATATCTGTGGGAATTGGTTTATTTGTCTTTTGGGGCCTAGAAAATTATCCTGTATGTTTGAACAGGCTCTTAATATACTTGAATATAAGTCCTCTGTCATATTTGCATAGGTTTTCACCAGCTTTTAATGTTAGTGTTAATTGTATAGGTGCTTTAAATTATAAGTAATCAAATATACTTATTATTTCTTAATAACTTCATTTGCCACATAGCTTAAAAAATGTATCCTTCATGATCTGCAATCTATCTTTGTCTTTTTATTTTATTTATTTTATTGAAAATTTTTTTAATATTTATATCTGAGAGAGAGAGAGAGACAGACAGACAGACAGACAGTGTGTGAGCAGGAAAGGGGCAGAGAGAGACAGAGATGGAATCTGAAGCAGGCTCCAGGCTCTGAGCTGTCAGTACAGAGCCCAACGTGGAGCTCGAACTCACAAGCCATGAGATCATGACCTGAGCCGAAGTCGGATGCTTAAGCGACTGAGCCACCCAGGCGCCCCTCTTTTGCCCTGACTTATGATTAAAAAAAAAAAATAAACTCTTTAAATTGAACTAGAAATCATTTTTTATATACAATAAACAGTCTTGCCCAATTGCAGTGTATATAACATCATTAACAAAGATCTTTTCTTTCCCATTGTTTGTGATGTTTATATGATATGTTAAAGCCTTTGCAAAATGTCTATTTCTGATCTCTTGTTAAAGAGACTGCACTATTTTGTGTTCGTTCCCAATGTATCTGCAAGGGATGGCATACTTTGCTCAGTAATAGCATTTTATAATTATAATTGCTTACATAGTTTTCTCCTTTACAAGATATGTCATTCACGTATATATTCTAATTTCCTTGCTTGTACTGTTTTCTCAGTATATATTTCTGATTAATTGAATAGTAGTAAACACAATGGACTAACAAAAGGTAATGGTACTTTACGCTTCGAAATGTAGCTGGATTTCTGCTTAACTTGATGATAGGTTTCCTTTTAATACTGTTAGGAATTTCTTAAAGACTAAATTGACAGGGTATTTTGTCTTTGAGTCAGGCAGTTCTCAGGAAGGTGGCTCATGAAAAAAGAATCTCCCTGTTATCCTTCTAGGCATATTTGTCTTTCTGCTGATTTCTGAACCAGCTGTGAAATGACTCTCTGCCTTTAATTATGTTGTTCCTTCTGTTTGTTGGGCCCTTCATTTTTTCTGAAAGGCAACTCTCATGCATCCCTTGATATCTAGCTGAAATTACTGTTTTATATGTAATTTAATTTAGTGTATGGCCCATGTCCCAGTTTCCTTATCTGTAAAAAGGGGATAATAGTATCAGCCTCAGGGTTGTACTCAGGATCAAATGCTTAGATATCTAAAAGTACTTAGCTCTTAGCACTTGTACTTAATGAATGTTAGCTGCTGTTGCTGTTATTCATTTTTTACATGTTAGACTCTGTTACACTATGAACGTTTGGAGGAACCAAAATGGGTTTTTGTTTATTCATAGGTTAATACCTGGCATCTTTAAGAAGAGTTTTCCCCTTAAATGAATAAACCATTCATTATTCAGTCTTCACTGTTGATTTAATGCTTCTCATCAAGGTGTTTTAAATACTTCATGTTAATTTTTTAAAATATTTCAGAATGAAGATTTATTAAATGAAATAAAACAACTTAAAGAGGAAATAAAGAAAAAAGATGAAAAAATTCAACTATTAGAACATCAGCTTGTAAGTATTATAGTGTAGTACATAAAGTAGAGGGTTTTCAAACTAAGCAGTATTGTTTTTTTTATAAAAGTTTTTTAAATAAAACACTTTATTTTTGGCTTGCAAAGTTGCACTATTGTATTACATTTAGATTGTATGCATTCTGAAAGTATGTGATTTACCTCATTCTAAATATTTAAGAAATTTTAATCTAAATATTAAGTATTCAAGGTGAAAAGAATGTCTTTGTGAGTACATTTTCAGTGGTCTTCTCTTGGGGGTTTTGAAATCACTAGTTTACATTCATTTTATTGATGAAGGGTAAATGACTTCCTTTGTGTATTTAAAGAAATGAGTACTGGTGAGTTGAGAATAGGACATATTTTTTTTCTCAGAACAGAAATTAAACTGGATGTTAGGCTTAGGTTTCTGTAGGTAAGACTGTTAGAGTGAACAGTATTCTAAGAAAATTCTTCTTCCCCCATCGATGATGTTGAGTGATCCCTCAGAGCCATGTTTGGATCTTTGTGATTTTATAATTGTTAGAATTTCAAATGTTAGTCTCATATGAAAATATGTGCAGTGTCTTGAACTTAATTATAATTTAATTCATAAAAAGTCCAGTATAACAACATAATGGCATAAAAATTACAATAGGCCAAGGAAAATCTGTTGGAATTCAAAAGCATATTTTGGTATAGCAAAGCAATTCAGCAATTTAAATTATTAACCTCATTTAGAATGTAAAGGATATAATATATACTGAACTCTGAGCCACTGGGTTCAGATCACAGAGATCCAACTCATGAATAAATAGTAAGGACTGATGGATCAGATATTCTGATTTAAGAGCACAAAGAAAACTTACAAATCTGAAAAATGAATGAATGAATATTACAAATTGAGGGCCTATCAAATATAAAATTAAAAAAATAATAAGATCTAATGTTTGTATTTCAAGACTAAGAACCTAGCCAACCCAACTAATTTTCAGGGAGAAGAAAAACAGCATTAGGAAATTAAGCTTCAGATTTTGCAAAAATATATTACAGAGAACAAAAATTGTGTCTAGTGCACTTCAAAAAAAAAGTTATGACCCCATATTTTATATTTAAACACATTTTTATTTCTATACCAAGGTAAATTTTCAGACCTTTAATGTCTTGAAAAATGTGCCACCCAGTTATCTTTGTAAAATGTCCTAATAATGCATTCCAGATACCTGGGGGAGACATTAAAAAATAACTCAGGAATAAGGAAGTAAAGATTAAAATGAGTGAGTGATGAAATGAAAACTATTTTTAGGGAGACTAGATGAGATAAACCTCCCAATAAGTAATGGGAGAAAACTTACTGCTGATTATTTTATCTCCTAGATCATTTGAATGTTAGATTTTTTGAATTTATACATTTTTATTTTCTTGAAATGAAGTTTTTAGTTTGTAAAATTTTAAATTGCTATTAAATTCTTGAAAATGAATTTGGTTTTTTTTTTAATGTTTATTTTTGAGAGAGAGAAACCGAGTGCAAGTGGGGAGGGGCAGAGAGGAAGAGAGACGCAGAATCCGAATCAGGCTCCAGGTTCTGAGCTGTCAGCACAGAGCCTGATGTGGAACTCGAACCCTTGAACCATGAGATCATGAGACGAGTTGAAGTCAGATGCTTAACTGACTGAGCCACCCAAGCACCCCTTGAAAATGTTTACATTAAGTGAAATACAGGTTTGAGGAAGGGAATAAGGAATACACTGAAGAAGTGAGAAGTACTGAAGTTGAAGTTTTTATCTTATACAAATGGGTATCTAAAATTATTTTTTAAAATATTTTTATATATTACATAAATCATAAAACATTTATGAAATGCTTTCAGATAACTATTAGGTTAAAATAATGGATCTTGCAAAAAATAAAATTAAAAAAAGACATAGAAAGTAGAAAAATACCCAAGGATATCTAAAAACAGCAGAACTGAGGTGACAGAAATTAGATCAAATGTAATAAATATAATAGTAAATGAAAATAGCTTTATCTCACATAGTTTCATTGGGGATTTAATGCAAAATTCATTAATTTTCTTTGTACAAAGAAAATTTAGCTCATAAAATGGTACAGTAAAGCTGAACAAAATGGTTGGGTGAGACAGAATGAAATTATTCTCATCAAAAAAGCTGGGGCTACAATTATAAATTAGAAAAATTAAGACTGAAAAAATTGTGAAAAGAGGTCACTTTATGTTGATATATGATTATTAAGTAATGAAATGGTAAAGGTTTTTATGCTGAAAAGTTTTAATACTGTTCTATTAACCTCAATATGTTTCTTTTAAAAATAAGAACATATCATAGCTGAAATATTACCATCTTTAACCAATTAATAGTAAATCCTTAATGTCTTCTAATATCCATCCATCTTCAGATTTTCCTAGTTCTAAAAATATCCTGTGTATTTGTACATTACATCTAGTTACATCTTTTAAGTCTCTTTTAATTTAGGACCATTCTTTTTTATTGTTGCTATACTAACTTGTTGAAGAGACTCGCCCAGTTGTCCAGAACAAAATCTCATCTTACAAATAATTTTTAGAAAGTTTTTAGAAATATCTAAGGGAAGGGCGCCTGGGTGGCTCAGTTGGTTAAGCATCCGACTTTGGCTTAGGTCATGATCTCATGATCTATGAGATCAAGCCCTGCTTCGGACTCTGTGCTGGCAGCTCAGAGCCTGGCACCTGCTTCAGATTCTTCATCTCCTTTTCTCTCTGCCTCTCCCCCACTAGCATTCTGTCTCTCTCTCTCAAAAGCAAATAAACATTAAAAAAATATATATATCTAAGAGAATCCTAAAGAAAGAAAAAAGAAAAGTGAAAGCATGACTTTTCAGCAATAGGTGTTTTGAAGTTCTCTGTATTTGGTATATTAAACCTAGAAATCATATTTATTTTGGAAGAGATCATCGTCTATCTTTAGATTAGTAATGGAACTCTAGGAAGTCACTTGTTTAATTAAATCAAGAGAATTTAAAAAGATATGAACCATTGTAAGTAGAGATCAGTAAACATTTTCCATATTATGAAAATTAAAATTATCTTTCTATTTAAAATACTTTTTCTCTCCTTACATCTCTAACTACTTTTTTAAAATAGCAAAACATTATCATAAACTAGGTATTAGAGGACTTTTTTTTTTTTTTTTGTCTTAAGTATTAACTAGCTGAATGACATTGACAATTTCCACCACTCTCTAGTGATTTCCTTATCAAAAATGTGAATGTTTTGGAGGCTGGGAAGATGGCGGAGTAAGAGAACCCTAAGCTCAGCACATCCCACAGATACAACTAGATAACACTCAAATCAGTGTAAACACAGAAAACAACCCAAAGACAGGCAGAACAAACTCCATAACTAAAGTTAGAAAAGAAGCCACACTGAAGTGGGTAGAAAGGGCAGAGACATGGTTGGGAGCGAAACTGCAGCCATCTGCAGAGGGGAGGGAGCCCTGGGTACAGAGAAGGGAGAGAAACAGACTATTACACTGGGAAGCCTTTGTGGGAAAGACAAATCCCCATTTAACATTTGACTTTGAAAGCAAGTGGGGATGAATTTTATGAGCTCTTACAACGGAGATTTAAAGTCTAGAATTTTAAAAATCAGCAAGCTTGGATCTGGGAGAGCCTGAAGGGTGAGAGGAAGCTGAGTTCTTGCCCTTAAAGAGACAACATCACAAACGGCCCATGGAGATATAGCATAGAAGCAGCAGTTTGAAGAAACACCTGGTACATATGTAAGGGAGAATAGTTTACTCATTTTGAAACATGTCCTGGAGGGGCAGGGATCACTGAGGGACTTCTACAGGAACAAAGGGGATGGCAGGTGCCTCGGGCCAACTGGCAGCAGGCCCTATGGAAGTCCAAGGTATTAAAATTGTGTGTTGCACCCCAGCCAGAGACAAAACACTGCCCACAACAGGCAGAGGGAACCTCTGAAGACAACCAGACTAAAAGAAAAAATGACCAGGACACAACAGCAGGGCATGCACAACATGCATAAGAACCCCTCCACGACCCCCCCCCCCCCCCAACACACACCACCACCACCACCACCAAACACCTGGGGGACAGGGGAAACTACAGAGCACTACAGGACGTCTTCTTCATAAAGGCATTACTTTTCAAGGGTAGGAGACAAAGCTGACTTTCCTAACATACAGAAACAGACACAGGAAATTAGACAAAATAAGGAGACAGAGGAATATGCCCCAAACGAAAGCATAGGACAAAACCACACTAAGAGACCTAAGTGAAATGGATATAAGTAATATGCCTGATAGAGAATTTAAAGTAATGATGATAAAGATACTCACTGGATTTGAGAAAACAGTGGAAGACATCGGTGAGACCCTTAACAAAGAGATGAAAAAGAACCAATCAGAAATAAAGAACACAATAAATGAAATTAAAATTACAACTAGATGGAATAAATAGCAGTCTAGAGGAAGCAGAAGGATGAATTAGTGACCTGGAAGACAGAGTAATAATGGAAGTTAATCAAGAGAGAAAAAAATTTATACAAAATGAGAATAGATTTAGGGAGCTCAGAGACTCCATCAGGCATAATAACATTTACATTATAAGGATTCCAGAAGAAGAAAACGGAGTAAAGAGGGCAGAAAATTTATTTGAAAAAATATTAGCTAAAAACTTTCCAAATCTGGGGAAGGAAACAGATATCCAGATCCAGAAGGCATAGAGATCCCCCAACAAAATTAACCCAGGAAGGTCCACACCAAGACACGTAGTAATTAGAATGGCAAAAAGTAGTGATAAAGAGAAAAATTTTAAAGCAGCAAGAGAAAAGAAGATAATTATATACAAGGGGAAACTCCCTAAGTCTATCAGCAGATTTTTCAGTAGAAACTTTGCAGGCCAGAATGGAGTGGCATGATATATTCAGGCTGCTGAAAGGAACAATCTGTAGCCAAGAATACTTTATCCAGCAAGGCTATCATTCAGAATAGAAAGAGAGATAAAGAGTTTTTCAGGCAAGCAAAATCTAAGAGTTATTTACCACTAAACAAGCCCTACAAGAAATATTAAAGGGAACTCTTTGAGCAGGAAGGAAAGACTAAGAGTAAGAAAAGTAGGACACACAAAAGCAGTAAAGATAAGTGTATCTGTAAAAATCAGTTAATGGATTCACAAAATAAAAGGATGTAAAATATGACACCATATACCTAAAACGAAGAGGAATAAAGAATGTGTTCAAACTTAAGCGACCATCAACATAATATATACAGAAGATGTTATATACAAATCTAATGGTAACCACAAATCAAAACCCAGTTACTAGATAAGCAAAAGATAAAGAGAAAGGAATCTAAGTTATATCACTAAAGAAAACCAACAAACCATGAAAGAGAGCAAGAGAAGAAAGGATCAGAGAAAAACTACAAAAACAACCACAAAACAAGTAAAAAGGCAAGTAACATATCTGTCAGTACTTACTTTGAATGTAAATGGACTAAATGCTCCAAGCAAAAGACATAGGGTGACAAAATGGATTAAAAAATAAAACAAAACAAGACCCATGGGGCACCTGGGAGTCTCAGTCCGTTAATCTTCGGACTCTAGATTTTGGCTCAGGTCATGATCTCACAGTTCATGAGGTTGAACCCTGCATTGGGCTCCATGCTGACAGCATGGAGCCTGCTTGGAATTCTCTGTCTCCTCCTGTCTCTGTGCCTGCCCTGTTCATGCTTTCTCTTTCTTAAAATAGATTAAAAAAAAAAAAAATTGTCTCTATCCTGCCTATAAGAGACTCATTTCAGACCAAAAGAAACCTGCAGATTGAAAGTGAGGGGATGCAGAAACATTTATCATGCAACTGAATGTGAAAAGAAAGCTGGGGTAGCAGTGTACTTATGTCAGACAAAATAGATGTTAAAACAAAGACTATAACGAGACAAAGAAGGACACTATATAATCATTAAGGGGAGAATCCAATAAGAAAATAGAACAATTATAAATATTTATGCATCCAACACGGGAGCACCCAAATACATAAAACAGTTAATAACAAATATAAAGGAACTAATGAATAGTAATACAATAATAGTAGGGGGCTTGAACACCTTACTTACATCAATGGACAGATCATCTAAACAAAATCAAAGAAACGGTGGCTTTGAATGACACACTGGACCAGATGGATTTAACAGATATAATCAGAACATTCTGTCTATCCTAAAACAGCCCAATATACATTCTTTTCAAATGTACATGGCACATCCTCAAGAATAGCACATATTAGGCCACAAAACAAGTCTCAACAAGTTCAAAAAGATCAAAGTCATACCATGCATCTTTTATGACCACAACACTGTGAAACTAGAAATAAACCACAAGAAAAAAATCTGGGAAGAGCACAAATGCATGGAGGTTAAATAACATACTACTAAACAATGAATTGGTCAACCAAGAAATCAAAGAAGAAATAAAAAATTACATGGAGGGAAATGAAAATTGCTCCCTCAAAAAACAAGAAAAATCTCAAATAAATAACCTAACCTTACATCTAAAGGAGCTAGGAAAATAACAAACAAAACCCCAAACCAGCAGAAGGAAGGAAATAATAAAGATTAGAGCAGATATAAATAATATAGAAACTTAAAAAACAATATAACAGATCAGTTACACCAGGGGCTGGCTCTTTGAAAAGATCACCAAAATTGATAAACCTCTGATCCAGGCTCATTTAAAAAAAAATAAAAAGAGGACTCAAAGTCACAAGTGAAAGAGGAGAAATAACAACCAACAGTACAGAAACTCAATTTTAAGAGAATATTTTGAAAAACTATATGCCAACAAATTGGACGACCTAGAGAAATTAGTAAATTCCTAAAAACATATCACCTCCCAAAACTGAAGCATGGAAGAGATAGGAAATTTGAACAAAGTGATTACCAGCAATGAAAATTGTATCAGTAATCAAAAAACTCCCAACAAACAAAATCAGATAAAGATATCACAGAAAGAACTATAGGCCAATATATCTCTGATGAAGATAGATGCAGAGATCCTCAATAAAATATTAGCAAATCAAATCCAACAGTACATTAAAACCATCATCATTATCAAGTGGGATTTATTGCTGGGATGCAAGGATGGTTCAGTATTCGCAAATCAATCAACATGATACATCACATCAATAAGAGAAAGGATAAGAATGATATGATCATTTCAATAAGTTCAGAAAAAGCATTCAATAAAGTAAAACATCATTCATGATAAAAACCGCCAACAAGGCAGGTTTAGAGGGAACATACCTCAACATAATAAAGGCCACATATGAAAAACCCACAGCTAACATCATACTCAGTGGGGAAAAACAGAACTTTCCCCCTAAGGTCAGGAGTAAGACAAGGATGTCTACTCTCACCACTTTTATTCAACATAGTACTGGAAATCCTAGCAACAGCAATCAGACAAAAAGAAATAAAAGACATCCATATTGGTTAAGGAAGAAGTAAAACTTCCACTATTTGCAGATGACATGATACTCTATAGAGAAGCCAAAAAACTCCACCAAAAAAGTACTAAAGCTGATAAGTGAATTCAGTAAAGTTGCAGGATATAAAAACAATGTACAGAAATCTGTTGCATTTCTATGTACTAATAATGAAGCAGCAGAATAAGAAATTAATAAAACAATCCAATTTGCCATTACACCAAAAATAATAAAATAGCTAGGAATAAACTTATCCAAAGAGGTGAAATTCTTAATATTCTGAAAACCATAAAACAAGGATGAAAGAAATTGAATACGACGCAAAGAAATGAAAAGACATTCCATACTCACTGATTGAAAGAACAAATAATGTCAAGATATCTATACTACCCAAAGGAATCCACAGATTTAATGCAATTGCTGACAACATACCAACAGCATTTTTCACAGAACTAGAACAAGCAATCCTAAAATTTGTGTGGAACCACAAAAGATCCCAAATAGCCAAAGCAATCTTAGAAACAAAACTGAAGGTATTTTAGACTTCAGGTTGTATTGCAAACTGTAGTAATCAAAAACAGTATGGCCCTGGCACAAATAAACACACAAATCAATGGAATAGAATGAGAAGCCCAGAAATAAACCCACAATGATACGGTCAGTTGATCAACAAAGGAAGCAGGAATTCACAATGGGAAAAAGGTAGTCTCTTCATCAAATGGTGTTGGGAGAACTAAACTGCTACATGCAGAAGAAGGAAACTGGATGACTTTATCACTCTACACACAAAAATAAACTCAAGATGGATTAAAGACCTAGATGTGAGACCTGAAACTATAAAAATCCTAGAAGAGCACAGTCAGTAATGTCTCTGACTTTGGTCCTAGCAACATTTTTCTAGATATGTCTCCTGAGGCATGGGAAACAAAAGCAAAAATAAACTATTGGGACTACATAAAGATAAAAATCTTCTGCACAGCAAAGGAAACAACCAACAAAACTAAATGACAACCTGCTGAATGGGAGAAGATATTTGCACATGACATATTCAAGAAACAATATCCAAAATATATAAAGAACTTATACAGCCCAATACCAAAAGGATAATCCAATTAAATGGGCAGGAGACATGAACAGACATTTCTTCAAAGAAGACTTGCAGATGGCCAACAGACACATGATACAACGCTCCCTATCATTTATCATCAGGGAAATGCAAATCACAACTACACTGCTCTATTACCTCACACGTGTCAGAATAGCTAAAATCAAAAATTCAAGAAATAACCAGTGTTGGCAAGGATGTGTAGAAAAAGGAACCCTTGTGCACTGTTGGTGGGAATCCAAACTGGTGCAGCCGCTGTGGAAGACAATATGTAGGTTCCTCAAAAAGTTAAAAATAGAAGCACCCTACAATCCATTAAATGCACTACTGGGTATTTACTCAAAGAGTACAAAACCACTACTTTGAAGGGATACATGCACCCCATGTTTATTTATGCATCGTTTATAATAGCCAAACTATGGAAGCAGCCCAAGTGTCCATTGATAGAAGAATGGATAAAGAAGATGTGATTCATATATATGAATGTGTGTGTATGTAATGGAATATTTTTCAACCATATAAAAAGAATGAAATCTTGCCATTTGCAACAACATTAATGGATATAGAGAATATAATGCTAAGTGAAATAAGCCAGTTAGAGAAAGACAAATACCAAAGGATTTCATTCATATGTGGAATTTAAGAAACAAAATAAATGAACAATGGAGAAAAAAATAAACCAAAAGCAAACTCTTAACTAGAAAGAACAGATTACCAGAGGGGAGGTGGGTAGGGGAATGGGTGAAATAGGTGTAGAGGATTAGGAGTGCACTTGATGAACACAGTAATGTATGGAATAGGTGTATGGTCTGTGTTATACAGCTGAAACTAACATAGCATTGTATGTTAACAACACTGGAATTTAAGGGAAAAAATGTGAAGGATTTTCTGGGGGATTTCAAAGTCCCTTTCTAGTTCAAACTTCAATGCATCTTATGTTTTAAAAAAAAATATATGCAGTCACCCCTAACCTGTGTTTGTATCTAGAGTTTCAGAAAAGTAAAGTGACAGCATAAAACGTAGAATTCATATTTTGTGTGAAATGTCCAGTTGTAAAATCAAATTGCAATGCTTCAAGAATTTAACTGGAAAGTATAGACGCTCAACAATTTAAACCTTATTTAAAATGCTAAGAATGCCCTTTAATTTTCCCTCACTACACTAGTTAAGTAATAGTTAATTTAGATACATTTTCTCAGTGAACCCTCAGAATAATCGTGTGGAATTTTCTTTATAGAGTCATAGAAAGTAGAACTCAGCTTAAGCAGACTAACACTTATATATGACTAGATCATATATTTGAAAAACTATGATCAGCTGTGAAAAGCTGGATAGACCTGGGTTCAAATCCTTGTTCTGAAACTTAATGGCAATGTTCTCTTGGGGAAGTTACTTAATTTCTCCTAAGCCTCTTCTATACGTGAGGATAATAAAAATAATGCCATATAAGATTATGATAATTTAAAGAACTATATTATGTAAACTACCTAATGCTATAACCTGGACCATGGATGCATGATAAATATTAACTCTTATTTAATGACTTGTCCCAGATCACCCAGCTTGTAAATCAGTGCATTTCTTATGATGTGATAAGTTCCAAGTAAAAATCCCTAAATTAAAAGTAACTTAAAGATTAGAACATTTGTAAAGTCAAGTAACAAAATAATACAGATCCCACCAATTTTCATGGTTACTTAAATGGTCATTTGGGTAACGGTGAAGTTCTCAGTTGGCTTTTCTGGAATCCTTTTAGCTGACCTTTGATGGTTACAAGATGTCTTCTTTAGTTCTATATGTCACATACTTGCATATTAGTTCCCAAAAGTAGGAAAAGGGCCTGGGGGTTTTTTTGTGGGTTTTTTTATTTATTTATTTATTTTTTTTTTACATGCCTATTTTAAAAATCAAGAGCACTTTCCCAGAAATAACGCAGACTTTTCTCACATTGTATTGGCTACGTTTGGGTTCTTTGTCCCTCCTAAGCATAGTGGAATGGGATTAATCTGATTGGTTCAAACTAATCAAAATCTATCATTGGGTCAAAAGATAGGATGTACTTTCCTGAAATATGGGACTACGTAGAACATGAGCACATGGACAGGAAATGCTTTGGGTAGTTGTTTTAGATCTATTGAAGCGTCACAAATAATTCTGAAAATTATTGGAAAATTCAAACATTTGCCAAATACTATTGTTAATATGATAGCACATAGACTACAAAAAGAAAATTACTTCTGGAATTGCACTAATCAGGATAGATTATACATAATGTGCTTGCATTAAAATAAATGCTTTATCTTTTCTTTACATGCCTCCCATATATATTAAAAGTTACATCCTGTTACAGTGCATTCCACAAGACTCTTAAGTTGCCTGCTTATATATTGAATTTTATTTCTGTGACTATCCCATTTCTTAGGAATGGAAAAATGTCTTTACTATAGAGATTTTTGCTTGCAATTAGATCTTGTTTTATATATGAAAAATGGAATGATCTGATTACAATTAAGAAAAATTACAAAATATTTAAAATATTTTTAAAGTAGGCACATAATTTTAACTTGATGCAGTAATCAAGAATTTACTATGTAGATTTTCCTACAAGATAATATGTTTACCTCCAGTGGGGTTGTTTAAGAAATAATATGGGCATAGTCCAACTTCACACTAGGGATAAACTCTTATTATCAATTTTTTCGTTCTTTTTAAAAATTCGGTATTTATTTATTTGAGAGACTAAAGTTTATACAATAGGTACATTGCTTTGTGTTGTATAAATGACTAAATGAGTATGCTGTGAGTAGAATCATATGTAGAGAATTCATTTGTGAACTGAAATGGTCAGATGGATCTTGACAAAAGGCAGAGATTCTTCAAATTGTTTAGTCCAATAAGGTTAACACATTATTAAGGAGGCTTAAAAAAGCACTACACATATGAATAGATAACCTTACTTGTGGACTGGTGGTATTTAGTATCTAGTAGAGTTGTATCAAAAATGAATTTAAGAAACTGTGGTGGTGACTAATAGTACCATTGTAGTTTAGAGAAATAAATTAGATTTTGCAATTGTATTCTTTACGAATTGTATATTGCTGTATATATTATACATTTATATACATAGTACTATGTTTATATACATAACATCATAGATAATGTGTTTATGGATAATGTAAGAGGTTCCCAAGGTTAATTTTTACTATTCAGAATTTTAGCTTTACTGACTAACTGTAGAACCCAGTCTCTGAATAAGTTGGGAAACTTCTGAATAGATGTGGATGTTTGCCCCTTTTTTTGTGGTACTGGTCTTTTACCCTTTAAGTGAGCCTATACTTTGTATGTATATGTATGTAGAGAATTATACTAGTATAAAAATTTGTGGTTTTATTCAGGCAACTCGGTGTAACTGCCACCAAAAATTTAAAGAGGAAAAATGCACATATGCTGAAAAATATACTCAAACACCCTGGAGAAGAATTCCTGTAAGTAACATGTCCTTAACGTCTTCTCATGTCATTTATTCTTTTCATGTTTGTTCCATTCTTTTTTACTCTGATCTAATAATTTTGAATCTGCCATGGCTGTATTTTTTTTTTTTTTTAGGTAAGTTGAGTTTTCTTGTCTCTTAGGTGTTTATGTGCTTTCTAAAGCTTCTCTGTGTGTCTTATATAATGAATGTGCATTTAATTGCTTTTCCATTCTTCACACTATAGCCCATTTTATTTGAGTGTCTAGTCTCCTCATTGCATGTATTTATGAGAGTAGTATTTCCTCATGCCCTAAAAGAAATAGAAATCCAAAAAATGCAATCTTCCCTCTTTAGCAGCATATAGCTCTTTGAAAATATATGATGTAGCATTTTATTTTGTTGTTGAAACTTTTCAAATATATTCTATCATTATAATTACTTAAATGTTGAGGTTATTAAGAAGTATAAATTTATTAAGATGCAGATTTGTAGGCATAGTTAGGGAATGGTTTCTTCTGAACAGTAGAAAGTAACCAAGTGTTCCGTGCTTCTTGTTTTTCAAAATATATTTAGTCTAAAATATACTGACCATAATTTAATCTGAGTTCTAAAACTCAGTTCAGGGTATGCCTGTGCCAGAGAATCATCACATGGCCATCTAGTCATCATGATCCTGTTGTAGGGTGCCAGCTAATATTTTTTTGTTAAGGGAATGCCTTAGAAAGCCACCTTTGACACTTCTTTTGCCTTACTTTAGCAGTGGAATCCTATTAACAAATGAACAAGGAACCATAGTGGTTAATATGATCAATAGTCCAATTTTTAAAGTTTAGCTATGGCTTTAAAGCTTACAAGATGCTTTTTTCCATTTCATCTAACGAGTAATTTTTTGTGTGTGCTGTATATAAGGTATGATGCTAATAATTAGTTTATTCAACAAAAATGTGAGCCTCTCTTATCTCAGTTATTACGCCCTTGCAGAAGTAGGGAATTGGGGAAGGAAATACACAGACAAATAAGGATTCCTTCCTCCATTAGCAAGTGCTTATTAAAGGAACTGGTGATATGATATAAAGTGTAGTGAGTTCTATAAGTTTCCAAAGATTGGGAAAGACCAGTTGGAAGAATCAAGGAGCTTGGTGAAGAAGGCCAAGGTTGTAGTTGAAATCATAGAAAGTAAAAGATGCCAGTAGGCAGAGATGA
Source organism: Lynx canadensis (assembly GCF_007474595.2). Lineage (NCBI taxonomy): Eukaryota > Metazoa > Chordata > Mammalia > Carnivora > Felidae > Lynx > Lynx canadensis. Next base: position 44,517,875 of record NC_044313.2, on the reverse strand, counting down.
TATCATATTTCTTTAACGTCAAAGGGTGTGGAACCTTACCTGATGGAGGAAATTGGAAAATAAGATTATGCCTCTTGCTTCTAGATGGAGATTTGGGCTTTCCAGGTTTCTCCAGTTTCCTCACAGATATTTGTGCTTTCTGACACTGTTACTAAGAAGTTTGGTGATTTCAATAAGTGTAAGAAGTTCCATTTTCTCATCCTCATGGGAGTCTTTATACAACCTCTGTCTTTTTTGACCTTACTGTTCTGAAAACTGGCTATTAATCAGACAAAAGTAAATGGTGCAAAACAGTCCCAAGACATTGCTGAGTTAGTTATTCTGTAATTTTGGGTGAAATGAAGGTCAGTTTTCTAGCATAGCACTCCTAACAAACTTAGGCTTCCTTGTCATCTGTTATTATAGGAATCACCTGGCTTAACACTTTTGTCTTATAGTTATCTAGTTAACAAAAATCAGGGAGATTAAATCACATATTAAAGTTTCCATAATTAAATGGTGGCTGAGATACTACTCTAACTTTAAGCTACTGACTGCTAGTTCAAGGTTCCTTCCCCCAAAGGCCTTGAAGGATTGAGAGAGGTTTTGCAGATTGAATGGAAGTAAAGGTGATGAGGTAGGAAGATACATTTAGGCAGTAGTTAAGTACATGATTTTGGCTACAACACAGTTTTATTTATTTTAAGGAAATAGTTGAAGTTGGTGTTAAAGCCCATTTGAAAATAGAATTCAAATTTTTATCCAGGAATTACTGGAAAAGTAATTTTACTGAGTAGTATTTAGTTAAATACGTAGTTACATATATTTATTTACTTAGTTAAATAATAATTATTAGTTATTAACATTAAATATTGTATTTATTCTCTGATTTTTCTTTTTCTTTTGGACTTAGGATTCATTTGAAATAAATTATTTTAGAAACCATTTATTATAATAATAAAGATTTTCTTCTCTCTTCTAAAAGTTACACTTGATTCTACGTGTTCTTTTTTTAGAAGGAACCCAACATATTTAAACAAGATGTTGATGATGGGGAGGTACAATGGGATTCTTCTTTGGCAACAATGAGTTTGTTAGGTAGTGATTTGGGGGTATCAAAACATGTTATATTTAAAAATCTCCAAGGTAACATTTTTTTGATCTGGCTAAGCTTATGGAAGATTGCAAGTTATAGTCTGAGTCCTTGGTTCTTCACCATTCTGTGAATATCTTGGGAAGTTTAAATATGCTTCTTGACACTGTCTGAGTTAGTTGAGGATCTGAAGCAGAATCTACTTCAGAGATTTGTGCGGGATATGTAAGCATGTCCTCTGAACATTTCCTGGTATCAGAGGAAGAAATCTGGTTGTAGTAGAAAGCAGAGAAGGATGGTAGAGAAGAGAGAGATACTGTGTATAATACAGCCATTTATGAAGTGGAAAGAAACATGAAAAGAAATAGACACTTTGGGAAGAAATGAAGGAAAATAAAGAAGATGGATTTTAGAAATAGGGAGGGAAAGAAAGAAGGGAAAAAGAGATAAGAATGAGCTGTACCAGAAGATGGTACCTTCAAAGGAGAGCGGATAAGTCTGCTTTTGCTGAAATATTCTCATCTGAGGGACAAAATACCCAGATAAAGTGGTGAAACGGGTAATGTGGAAAGAACAACAATGTGGAAGGTATCTAATCACTTACACAAAAGTAGTTGAAGACTAGAAATACTAGTAAAATAGTGATTATGTTAGAAACCAAGATTAATTTTAAATCCCTAAACTTGACAAAAGTTTATTTTTAAAGATAGTAGGACATTATTGTATACAAGTATATTCTTATGAATAGCATTATCTTGGGTTGTTCCTATCATAACTATTTACAAAATAGAAAAGATAAAATTGGAGATCTTTATCACAGACCCATCACAAAAGTCATGTCAACCGTTTATAATTTTCAAAGGAAAAGTAGTTTGTCTAGTTCCTAGCAGCATGATATATGTAACTATTAGAGAACTCCACTCCCTTCCTTTTTTTTTCTTGCTTGGGAGAGAAGATGAAAAATTAAATGAAAGGAACATTACAACCTAAAGGTTTGTCTTAAGAGGACACTCTCCTAAGTCCTTTTTCTTTTACGCTATGCCTTCCTGATTTGGGAGTGGGCAGCATAATTATTAGTTAATTTTTACGTGAGAATAATGACCTGATTTTATACTTTGGTATGCCATTTTCTCCCAATTGGGTAAGTGTTATATTATTACTCCTATATATTTTTGAAGGGAATTAAAGGATTTGTTTCTTTGTAGAGTTCTTTTATTTATTTATATTCACTAATTGCTTATATATAACGTATGCCACTAGAAGTATTTTAAGTGAAATATACGTATACTTTGCTGTTTAAACAAATAATTAGGGGCGCCTGGGTGGCTCATTCGGTTGAGCGTCCGACTTCGGCTCAGGTCATGATCTCGTGGTCCGTGAGTTCGAGCCCCGTGTCGGGCTCTGGGCTGACAGCTCAGAGCCTGGAGCCTGTTTCAGATTCTGTGTCTCCCTCTCTCTGACCCTCCCCCGTTCATGCTCTCTCTCTCTCTGTCTCAAAAATAAATAAACATTAAAAAAATTTTAAACAAATAATTACAATGTGATCATATAACTATTTTTAAATTATTAATGTTAGTCATTTTTAGATATTGACCATTGAATATGGCCTGTGTTCCAGTGACCCAAATACTAACAGGAGCCACTTGTATAGCTGAGACATCACATTCTAGCTGCATGTATTTATGGCAACACAATAAGAATTCTATTATGTGTATCTTTACACTGATTTTTAAACAGTTACACTATAACTTTCGTGGACACATCTGAAACCATTAACTGAAAAATAGAATTGTTTTTCAAGGCTAAGAACAAATTAAATATGACTATCTTAGCAACTGAGTGACTTATCTAGTTGTAAATTTAAGGGTATCTAAATCTGTGCCCTCCAGTACCAAATGCCAGAATTATAAAAGGAAGTTTTAAAACTTTGTTTAAAGTATCCACTGATAGAAGCGAAGTTTACCTATACTATAGTTAAAAAAACAAATGATACCACCAAAGTTTTCTACTACTGGGATCCATTTCATTTGTGTGATATAGAATTTTAATTTACTGACTTGTACATCAAGGGTGTAGGCAGGACATAAAGAGATTTTGCTCTTAGAAATTTAATGATAGCAATTAGTGAGAAATGGATGATCCTATTAGGTTTCTCGAAGCAAATGATCAGGGCATCTGGGTGGCTCAGTCAGCTTAGCATCTGATCCCAGCATCATGGGATCGAGCCCCACATTAGGCTCCACACTGAATGTGGAGCCTGCTGAAGATTCTCTCTCTTTGGTCTTCTCTGCCCCTTTCTCCTTCTCTCTCTCTCTCTCTCTCTCTCTCTCTCTCAAAAAACAAAAAAAAAAGCATCTTGATCAAATCAGTCTTTCAGATGAAATTAATCAGGAGAAATTAGCTAGAGATGTAGATTAAGAGCATAGGGGGAAGGAAAAAAAAAAAAAAAAGGACGTTAGAGTGGGAGAGAGCCAAAGCATAAGAGACTGTTAAAAACTGAGAACAAACTGAGGGTTGATGGGGGGTGGGAGGGAGGGGAGGGTGGGTGATGGGTATTGAGGAGGGCACCTTTTGGGATGAGCACTGGGTGTTGAATGGAAACCAATTTGTCAATAAATTTCATATAAAAAAAAAAAAGAGCATAGGGGGGACTTGAGTGTATGGACAGAAATCTTTACTGATAAAGCTTTATCTACTAGGAAAGTTCACTGTTGCAGTGCCAAGTGCTACAAATCCTTTGGGAGCAAGTAAGTTTCCTAAGGAAGTTTCCTAAGCTCTCCCAGAAGAGGGAGAAATAAGCAAACTAATCATGAATCAGGAAAAGTTTTATCTCCTCATTGCTAAGATAAAAATCCCCCACACTCTTAACTTCAGGTGGAAGGTCTTGTGTGTTCTCACCTCTGCATTAAGAAAAAGCTGTTTGAAGGGAGAGCTACAAGTGTTCTGACAGAATTGGCTCACAGTTCCTTGCCTTATCCCACACAGAGTTCACACAAATGGTTGTTCTGTTTTTTAAGTTTATTTATTTGAGGAGAGAGAGAGAGAGAGAGAGAGCAAAGGAAGGGACGGAGGGTGAGGACAGGATCCCAAGCAGGCTTCGTGCTGTCAGTGAGCTAGACATGGGGCTCAATCTCACCAACGGTGAGATCATGATCTGAGCCAAAATCAAGAGTCGGACGTCCAACCAACTGAGCCACTCATGCGGCCCTCACACAAATGTTTTTATGTGAAGACTTGGTCTCAGTAGGCTTTATCTTGAGAAAAATGAAGTTGTCTCTAAAACCCTGAGTTCAGACACTTCTGTTTTTCAGGGGTTTTTTTTTTTCCTTATTTTGTTTTTGTTTCTGTTTTTTTTATGTCCCACCAATTTTAAAGTGTAATTAGAATATCATGCATATTATTAAACTGTTTGTCAGATATCCCAGGCATGTTTTTCTATAAGTAGATTTTATTTTTCCCTTTGGATTGAATATATTCATATGCATACCTACTGCTCTTAGTTTTTATACACAACCATTGTGGTTTCTCTAGCAGAAAGCATCTCATATCTACCATTTCGTTTTAAAAGTCATCAGAAGATTTAAAGTAGATTTCGATGAGCAAAAGGTACTTTCTTGGTTAGAGCTTAGGGAACTTCATGACTTCTTGGCATCAACTAAGACAGAATTAGGCACTTGCTGCCTTCTAGATTAGTGCCCCAGTAGAAATATACTGTGACCCACATTTGTAAATGTCCTAGTATCCAAATTAGAGTGAAAACGGAACAAGCAGATTTAATTTTTTTAAGTTTATTTATTTATTTTGAGAGAGAGAGAGAGCACACATATGAGAGGCGTGAAGGGAAGGGCGGAGAGAGGAGAGAGAGACAGTCTCAAGCAGACTCCACACTGCCACAGGGACGCTCTCAATGCGGGGTTCAATCTCACAAAACTGTGAGATCATGACCTGAGCTGAAATCCAGAGTCATACACCTAACCAACTGAGCCACCCAGGCCCCCTGTGGAATTAATTTTAATAAAACATTTTATTAACCCAAGAGTACTATTTGAGCATGAAAGCAATATAAAGAAGATATTGAGATATTTTACATTCTGATTTTTTATTTTTTACTGGTACTAAGTCTTTGACATTTGGGGGGTATTTTGCATTTAGAGTACATTTCCTTTCAGACCAGCCATAATTCAGTTCTGTGTGGAGGTCATTAGATTAGGCTTTAAACCTGAACTAAGTAGCAGGAATTGAGCAAATAAATAAATAAATAAATAAATAAATAAATAAATAGTACATTCCTTCAGCTTTTAAACCATAGAGCCATTTATTCATTCATTCAGTGAACTTTGATTAGTTTGTTCTATATTTCAGTCCCAGTGTGCTAAGGGTTTTGGATGCTAAATCAAAGACATTGCCTGATTCTTAGTTTATGATATTCATGAGCAGATAGCAAAGGACACCTGAGAGGACAGGAGAATGAGGCTCTTCTTCCTGGACCAGAGGATAGTGGACATGTGTTCCAGATTTGGGGACTAGACCTTCTGGCTTTCAACTCCATCATACAATTTCCATGACTAACGGCAGACTTCAGTTCAGGAGTGTAGTGTGTTCCAGCACTCACTGCTGGAACAGCTCCATGCATTTGGGAACTTGCTTTGCTTCTGCTGTCTTTTTGCTGAAGACCAGGTCTCTCACCCTTTCCTTACATCTTATAAATCCTAAATCTTCTAAGTTTCTAAGTTAGGTTCTTCTCTACAAGTTCTCTTTTGTTGTGGAAACACTACTAATAGATATAGAATCATGGGGAGCCAGTGCCTACTCTTAGTGCTGCTGCTTAGTGTTGCTCAGATATCTGTTGTTTCTGAAGTTGCCTGATCTCAAGGTTTAGTTAGTCGTGTATTTATTTTATAGCTAATTCAGTTGTTTACTGTTAAAAGGAGTACATAGTCTTTCTTATTTTCATACTCAGGGAAATTACCTTTATAGAGATGAGAATATCTTTAAACATGTTTTCTTTCTCTCCCTACCAATGTAATCAGCATTTTAAATAGTTTTCCTCTGTATTACTCTAAAGTGCATTATGGTTTTATTCTTCTCTTTTTTTTTTTACTTTTTATTTTAAATACTCACAGATTATAAAAAGTTACAAAAATAGTACAGAAAGATCCCTTGTATGGTTCACCCATTATCCCACAATGGTTACACTTTATGTAGTTACAATACAATATCAAAGCCAGGAAACTGACATTAGTATTTTTGTAGTTCTATGCCATTTTATTACTGCTTAGATTCCAGCAACAACCACCATATTTAAGATACAGAATTATTGTACCACTATGAAGTTTTGCCTTGTGTTCTACCTTTTAAGAGTCAGGACCATTCCCTTCCTCTACCATTCCTAACTCCTGGCAGCCACTATCTGTTTTTCCATACCTTTAATTTGGTGATTTCAAGAATTTTATGTAAGTGATATTATATAGTGTGTGACCTTTTGAGATTGGCTTTTTAAAAAATTTTCTAACATATTATTTTATTTTTTGAGAGAGCACGAGTAGGGGAGGGGCAGAGAAAGGGGGAAACACAGAATTCAAAGCAGACTTCAGGCTCTGAGCTGTCAGCACAGAGCCTGATGCGGGGCTTGAACCCATGAAGATCATGAACTGAGCCAAAGTCAGACGCTCAACCAGCTGAGCCACCCAGGCACCCTGAGATTGACTTTTTTCACTCAGCATAAGGAAATTCATCCAAGAAGTTGTGTCTATCAGTAATTTGCTCCTTTTTATTGCCAAGTAGTATTCCATGATATGGATGTTCTATAGTTTGTTTAACCACTTTATCTATTGAAAGACATCTTGATCATTTCCAGTTTTGGGCTATTACAAATAAAGCTGCTGCGAGTATTTGTGTAGAGGAAATTTTCATTTCTCTGGGATAAATGCCCAGAGTGTGCATTCTGGGTCATATGGTAACTCTGTATTTAGTTCTCAAAGAAACTCCCAAACTGCTTATCAGAACAACTGCTGGAACAGATTCTCATCAACATTGTATGAGAGATACAGTTTCTCTGCATATTTTTTTAAATTTATCTATTTTTGAGAGAGAGATAGTACGAGTGGGGGAGGGGCAGAGAAAGGGAGAGAGAGAATCCCAAGCAGGCTCTGCACTGTCTGTGCAGAGCCCAACATGGGGCTTGAACTCACGAAACTGTGGGATCGTGACCTGAGCCAAAATCAAGAGTCAGACACTTAACTGACAGCCTCCCAGGTACCCCTGGTTTCTTTACATCTCTATTAGTATTTAGCAGTGTTATTTTTTTAATTTTAGCCATTCTGCTAAGTGTCTAGTGATATATCAGTGTGGTTTTAATTTCTATTTCCATAATGGCTAATGGTGCTAATGTCTTTTGTGTATTTAACTTGCCATTTTCTTCTTGAAATACATCTTCATGTCTTCCCATTTTGTAACTCGATTTTTAATTTTTTTAATGTTGAATTTTGAGAGTTCTTGATATATTATCCAAGTCCTTACATAAGAGTAAAGTATGTGGTTTGCAAGAATTTTCCCCTTATTGGGGAAATCTTCCTCACAGAGTAATTTAAGAGTAAAATATCTTAATTTTGATGAAGTCCAATTTATGAATATTTTTTGTCTTTCATGGATTGTGCTTTTTGTGTTATGCCTAAATGTTTCACCAAGCCCAAGACGTTGAAAAGTTTGTTTCCATCGAAGATGTTTATACTTCTACATTCTGCATTTGAATCTGTGATCCATCTTGACTTAATTTTTATGTAAGATATGAGGTTTAGGTCAAGGTTCATTATTTTCCTTCCAGTATCCAGTTGCTTTGCACCATTTGTTAAAAAAGACTATACTTTCTATGGGGCACCTGGGTGGCTCAGTCAGTTAAGCATCCAACTCTTGATCTCAGCTCAAGTCTTGATCTTGGGGTCCTGAGTTTGAACTTGCATTGAGCTCTGCACTGGGTATGAAGCCTACCTAAAATAAATAAGTACATTCATACATACATACGTACATACATGCATACGACCCTTTCTCTGTTGAATTACTTTTGTGTTTTTGTCAAAAATCAGTCAACTATATACTTGTGGGGATCTGCTTCTGATTTCTCTGTTCCATTTATCTATGTATCTACCCCTCCACCAATACCTCACTGTCTTGATTGCTGTAACTATATAAAAAGTCTTGAGTGATTCCTCCTACTTTTTCTTTTTTATAATCGTTTATATATTCTAATTTATTTGCTTTTCCACATAATTTTAGAATTAGCGTGTGTTTATCTACAAAAATTCTTGCCAGGATTTTGACAGAAAATGTGTTATACTTAAATATAATTTTGGAGTTAACATCTTTAATATATGTTGAGTCTTCCCATCCATGAATAAGGTATAGCTCTCCATTAATTTAAATCATTTTTTATTTCTTTAACCAACATTTTCTAGTTTTTAGAATACAAGTTCTTCATATGCTTAGATTTATTATGTATTTCATCAATTTGAGTTATTATAAATGGCATTGTCTTTTAAATTTAAGTTTCATGTGTTCATTGCTGGTATTTAGAAATACAATTGATTTTTGTATATGGATCTTGTATCCTATGAACTTATTAAACCCACAAGTTCTGGGAGTTTTTCCTGTAGATCTGGATTTTCTACATGGACTATCCTGTCATCTGCAAATATGAACAGTGTTTTTACTTTTTGATCTATATATCTTTTCTTTGCTTGCATTATGCCACTGGTTAGAACTTCCAGTAGTAAGTTGAATAAGAATTATGAAGGTGGGCATTCTTGCCGTGTTCCTGATTTACGGAGAAAAGCATTCAGTCTTTCACCGTTAAATGAATGTTAGCTATAGATATTTGAAAGATGCTAGTTGAGGAACTTCCTTTCTATTCTTCGTTTGCTGAGAGTTTTCATCATGAATGTGTGTTGATTTTGTTAAATGCTTTTGCTATACTAATATATACGAACATATGTTTTGTTTTGTTGTTTTGTGTTTTTTTTTTGCTTTAGCCTACTGATTGCATTCATTGTTTTTGAATCAATCTTGTGGACCTAAACCCCATTTAGTCATGGTATATAATTCTTTTATGTATTTCTGAATTATTCACTGGTATTAAGGATTGTTTACATTTATATTTGTGAGGAGTAATTGTTGTTTTGGGGTGGGGGTGTACTATCTTTGTCTGGCTTTGTTTTAGGGTAATTCTAGCCTCATAAATGAGTGGGAAAGTATTTTTTCCTCTAGTTCTGTTTTCTGGAAGAGATTGTGTAGAATTGGTATTAATTGTTTAAACACTTGGTGGAATTCTCCAGTGAACCACCTAGGCCTGGAGATTTCTTTTGCGGGGGGCAGGGTTTAAGTTTATTTATTATTTATTTTGAGAGAGAGAGAGAGAGAAAGAGCATGAGCTGGGAAGGGGCAGAAACAGAGGGAGAGAGAGAATCCCAAGCAGGCTCGATATCACAAGCTGTCAGATCATGACCTAAGGTGAGATCAAGAGTCGAACAAACGCTCAACTGACTGAGCCACCCAGGTGCCCCTGGGGGAGTTTTTTAATTGTTATAGACCTATTCAAGTGATTTCTTTCAACTCAGATGAGTTTTCATAGTTTGTGGTTTTGATGAATTCATCCATATCTTCTTTTGTCAAATTTATGACTATAAAGTTGTGCATAATATTGTCTTGCCGTCTTTTTAATGGCTGGAGGATCTGTATTGATACCCTGTTTCATTCCTAATTTTGCTAATTTAAGTCTTCTCTTTGATATTCTTTATCATTTGCAGTGATCTGTCAATTTTGTTGAACTTTTCAAAGAACCAACTTTTTATCTCTTTGATTACCTCTGTTTTTCTGTGTTCAGTTTCAGTAGTTTCTGCTCTTCATTGTATCTTTCTTTCTACTCATTTTTTTCTTTTCTTTTTTTTTTTAACGTGTATTTATTTTTGAGACAGACAGAGAGCATGAACGGGGGAGGGGCAGAAAGAAAGGGAAACAGAATCCGAAGCAGGCTCCAGGCTCTGAGCCATTAGCCCAGAGCCCCGCGCGGGGCTCGAACTCATGGACCGCGAGATCGTGACCTGAGCTGAAGTCGGATGCTTAACCGACTGAGCCACCCAGGCGCCCCCTTCTTTCTACTCATTTTTGGTTTATTTTGGGTTTTTTTTCCCCAAGTTTCTTAAGGTGCAGTTCAGCTTGTTGATTTGTGGGTTTTTTTTTTTTCTCTTTTCTGTCACTACTTTAGCTGTGTTCCACAACTTTCAGTATGTGTTTCTTTTGTATTCAGTGTGTGTGCATGTGCGCACGCATGTGTGTTTAATTTCCTTTGAGATTTCTTTAATCCATGAATTGTTGAGTAACCAAGTGTTCGGAAATTTTTCTGTCATTTTTCTGTTTTGGATTTCTAATTTGATTCCATGGTGGTCAAAAACACATTCTGGAGGCGCCTGGGTGGCTCAATCAGTTAAGCATCTGACTCTTGATTTCAGCTCAGGTCACGATCCCAGGGTGGTGGGATTGAGCCCCACGTTGGGCTCCATGCTGAGCATGGAGCCTGCTTAGGATTCTCTCCTCCCTCTCTTTCTGCCCCTTCTCCATTTTTTTCTCTGTCTCTCAGTCTCTCTCTCTTTGTCTCTCTGAAAATGAGTATATAAACTTTAAAAAACAAAGAACTTCATTCCTTTAAAACACACACACATTCTGTGTGGGACACCTGGGTTGATCAGTCAGTTAAGCATCTGACTCTTGATTTCAGCTCAGGTCATGATCTCATGGTTCATGGGTTCGAGCTCCATGACAGGTTCTGTGCTGGCACTGATAGCATGGAGCCTGCTTGAGATTCTCTCTCTCTCTCTCTCTGCTCCTCCTCCACTCACTTTCATGCTCTTTCTCTCTAAATAAATATATTAATAAACTTTTTTTTTAATGTCCCCTTTATATTAAAAAAACACCTTTAGGGGCGCCTGGGTGGCGCAGTCGGTTAAGCGTCCGACTTCAGCCAGGTCACGATCTTGCGGTCCGTGAGTTCGAGCCCCGCATCAGGCTCTGGGCTGATGGCTCAGAGCCTGGAGCCCGTTTCCAATTCTGTGTCTCCCTCTCTCTCTGCCCCTCCCCCGTTCATGCTCTGTCTCTCTCTGTCCCAAAAAAAATAAATAAACGTTGAAAAAAAAAATTAAAAAAAAAAAAAAACACCTTTTGTGCAGTTTTTCTTTTAGTTGTTGTGGTTTGTTTTATCGCCTAGACTGGTAAAGGTGGTAAGTGATCTATGGACTCTTAAAAAGAATGCATATTTTGCTGTTGCTGGATGGAGTATTCTATAAACATTGATTAGATCCTGATTGTTGATGATGTCCTTGAGTCCTCGGTATCACTGTTGATTTTATTGTCTAGTTGTTTTATCAATTATTAAGAGAGGGGTGTTAGATTCTCCAGCTGTAATTGTGGATTTGGCCGTTCAGTTCTGTCAGTTTTTGTTTCGTGTGTTACACAGTTCTGTAGTTTGGTGCATATACATTTAGGATCACTATGTCTTTTTGGTAGATTGACCCTTTTATCATTTTATAAGGTAATTTTTTATGCCTGGAAGTTTTCTCTGAATCTTCCTTTATTTGATATTAGTATAGCCACTCTTGCTTTTTCTGTGAACATCTCTTAATGAAGCTATGATTGACACCAAGGAAAGTAAGAAAGCTATTATTACTCTCAAGATGCTTATATTTAATAGAAGAATAATAGAAATATTCAAATCAATATAATGAAAAGCAGAAGAAAAATTCCCTGAGACAAGTACCACCAAATGATGTGGGTGTTTATAAACAAGAGTGATCATAGTTAATTTAGGTAGAATCCAGAAAAGCTTCTAGAGAATGGGTTTGAAATGGGCTTGGAAGGCTGGATAGGAATTGGGCAGATGGAGGTGGAAAAGTGGAAAAGTGAAGTAAGTAAAATGAGTAATATTTTTTGTCTTTCTAGTCATAAACTCAAATGACAACTGTTCAAACAGTTTATTAAATGGGTGCCCCTTGGCAGTATCAGGCAGAGCTATTTATGTGTTTATTTCACAAGGTTGTCTCTCTTTCCCTCTCATGCTCAAACCTGTCCCACAGATGATGGTTTGTTTCTCTTGGGTGAGTGAAGATGGGTGTCATCAGTTTTATTTCTAAGATTCTTAGGTGCTTGTAATATGCATTCAGGCCTAATATTATAGCTTCATCTCTAGGTAAATACAGTAACTTCATTTAATGCAGTTTAAATCCATAAACAGTTATTAAGAGCCTGCTGTGTGCCAGGTAAAGAAGGTAGGACATTTAACATCCTTTAAAACTCCTGCCAGGTTTGGGGTGCCGGGGTGGCTCAGTCAGTTAAGCTTCTGACTTGGGCTCAGTTCATGATCTCATGGTCCATGGATCAAGCCCCTCATGGGGCACTGTACTGTCATAACAGCTAAGAGCCTGGAGCTTACTTTGGATTCTGTGTCTCCCTCTCTCTGTGCCTTTCCCTGGCTCATGCTCTGTCTGTCTCTCTCTCAAAAAATAAAGAAACATTAAAAAATTAAAAACAAAAAAACAAAAAACTCCTGTCAGATTTTTAGGTATCATGACAGATACTTACACTAAAAGTATTTCAAAGAAATAATGAATTATCATGAGAGACCATTTGATACAAAGTTGTTTCAAAAGCCATATATGTAGAATTATACAATTAAAGGATAAAAATGACTGGAGTAGGGATTAGGACAGGTATGTGAGTGATAAGAACTAAAAGTGAGAAGTTTCTTAGAGATAAACTATTCTGTCTTAGTCTGCTTGGGAAGCTATAACAGAATACCGTAGATTGGGTGGCTTATAAACAATAGAAATCCATCTCCCATGGATTTGGGGGCTGAGAGGCCGAGGATCAAAGACACTGGCAGATTCAGTTTCTGGTGAGGGCCTTCATAGTAGACAGTCATCTCATCATGTCTTCTCATGGTAGATGGGATTAGGGAGCTTTCTGTGTTGTTGTTGTTGCTGCTGCTGTTGTTTTTTTTAATAAGGGCACTAATTCCATTCATGAGGGTTCCACCCCCATGCCTTAATCACCTCCCAAAGTCGCTACCTCCAGATACCGTCACACTGGGGAAATACATCTCACCATCAAATTTTGGGGGAACACAAATAATTCATTCTATAGCACATTCCAGTCTTTCATCTTACAAATGATGAAACTGAGGCTCAGAAAAATCAGTGACTTTTTCAAGGTTGCAGGACTTATGGAAGATCCAAAGAAAAACACAGTTCCCCTGGCTCCCAGTTAGTACTATATTCACAGAACTCCAGAGAGAATTTATTTCTTTGAAAAGGAATCCCTGACTGCTAGTTTAGCTTATGTACAAAATCCCTATCTGAAAGTGTCTTTACCCAGAGCAGTGGCTGGCCTTGGTGATACTCATAGGAAAAGTGCATGTCCCTTCTTGGTTGAGGACTTGTTTTGTGTAAAGGTTTTGAACCAAAACATTTCTAAAACAGCAAAATAGAATTGTATCAGGTAATATTTTTGGAGAGCACTGGGGATCATCACCCTATTAAATATTTTGTAAGCTATTTTTGCAAACATCTATGGCCAAGTTAGTGGAGAAAAGATAATTTCAAAAGGTAGGATCTTATTTAACTAGGATATTCTAAAGATCATTAATTCCATGTGGTTCCTTGGAGCTGTTTTTCCTCTTCATTAACATAGAAAGTGGATCATTTTGTTTTTGTTTTATATGAGCAGTGTAGCTACGATTACTCTTAAATTTAAAGGAATACCTGATTATATTGAACTGAGCCAAGAAATATTGATAAACAAGTGGGAAAAAATTTATTTGGACTAGTGTTTATGAAAACTGTAAACACTAATAAACTATATTAGTAATCTTCTAATAAATTATTTCTCTGTCCAATTAATTGGTCTAAAATTATTCATACTTTCTTTTGCAAATTGAACTGGGTATAGTGATTTACAGCTCATTTTCCTTGATGATTTGTTAGTGTTTTAATAGTTTTATTTGTGGATGTAATTCAGTTGGTGAGGAGGCCAGGAACAGACCTGAGACCCAATTTTGTCCTATTTGTGGGACATTGAATAAATTTTTTCTTGCTTGATGACCCAAGTGAGGAGACTGAAGTAAATGCCATTGCAGGTGTATTCCAATTCTGATAATCTGTTATTAAGTAAATCTAAGAAGCCATAAATTATTCATTTTAAAAAGCATGCCTGCACTCTAGAAAACAGTATGGAGGTTCCTGAAAAAATTAAAAATAGAACTACCCTACAACCCAGCAATTGCACTACTAGGTATTTATCCAAGGAATACAGGTATGCTGTTTTGAAGGGACACATGCACCCCCATGTTTATAGCAGCACTATCAACAATAGCCAAAGTACGGAAAGAGCCCAAATGTCCATCGATGGATGAATGGATAAAGAAGATATGGTATATATATATACAATGGAGTATTACTAGGCAATCAAAAAGAATGAAATCTTGCCATTTGTAACTATGTGGATGGAACTAGAGGGTATTATGCTAAGCGAAATTAGTCAGAGAAAGACAAATATCATATGACTTCACTTATATGAGGACTTTAAGATGGAAAACAGATGAACATAAGGGAAGGGGAGCAAAAATAATATAAAAACAGGGAGGGGGACAAAACAGAAGAGACTCTTAAATATGGAGAACAAACAGAGGGTTGCTGGAGGGGTTGTGGGAGGGGTGGATGGGCTAAATGGGTAAGGGGCTTCAAGGAATCCTCTCCTGAAATCATTGTTGCACTATATGATAACTAACTGGAATGTAAATTAAAAAAAATAAATTAAAAAAAAAAAAGCATGCATGTTTAACCTGTGGCCTGTATGTCACATTCTTGACAGTACTCACTCTCAAAACATTCTCAGTCTTTTTAATGCTGTGTTGGTTCTGCTATCTTCAACCAGTGTTCTTTATTTTACCTGTTAATCTTCTGAAAACCTATGATTTAAAAAGAAGTAAACATTTTTTGTATGATAGTTTTTTTTGCTGCCTGATTTATATAATTGATGCAATTTCTGTGTTTAATACTTAAAAGTGTATCTCCCCTTTTAAATGCTTTCAAATTTTGCAAAAGACTGGAATCTGCTGTTGTAAAAAAAGCTATAATGATAAATGTAATGTATACCAGGAAGAATATATATTTTTTATTTCTTATGTGTTAACTATAAATATTAGGGGAAAATAATTTTTTAATATATGAAAAATACCTAATTTTCGATTATGATGTATTTTAATCATTTGAACTACCTATGTTTAAAAAAATGAAATCTGTCTTCTTATTAACACTATTGTTATTTTTTTTTTTTAAAGTATGACTTTGGTTTCTCTATTTTTCGGTTCCCTTTTTTATTATACCTCCCCACCCCATCTCTCTCTGCACAGGGTGGGTATTCTGCTCCCTCCTTCTCTCCTTGGCAGGGCTCCTTCCAGGGGATCCCACGGACTGTTCCGCCGCACCGCAGACAGAGTGAGTCTGTGTCTCTCACTCCTATCCTGCTCTGGCTTCCCCTTCATGGTATTGCCCTTCTGCATGACCTATCCCTTCCCCAGCACCCTCTCTCCTGTCCAGAGTGACCTGCAGGCATGTGCTAAATCAGCACTCCCTGGGCTCTCTTCTCTTAATTAACTCTTCCTTTGACTGCATGTGAATAGACATCTACTTAGAGCCTTAGGAAAACTACCCGAAGTTAATTTCATTCTAATACTGTTTAAACCTATTGCCAGTGACCCAGACCTGCTGACATGCATCTGCCTTTAATGTATTTTCTTTTTTAGTGACCTTGAGATATATGAATAACAATTTTTTTAATCTAGTTATGTTAAAAAAAAAAAAGTACACAGTTCCTACAGTGATATGGCCAGATGCATACTATTGAGGGAGCAGGCTTACTAGACCATTGCACATTTCTTTAAATATTTCCTAATCAAAAAACTTTGATTGCATTTCACTGTCATCTAAAAGAAGTCTTTTTAATCATTCTTCAAGGGTATTTTTTAACAACTAATATGGTTTTATAATTCATCCAATTGCTTTACAGTACAGAAGAAAATGGCTTTTGAATATGCATGATTTACTAACATTTCTAATGATTTAGTAATTGACTTAAGAAAATTTTTGTTTACATTAAATCTGCTTTCCTAAACAGTGTTTATGTTATATTATGTACTTAAGTACACCTGGTAAGTTGGTTATATTTTATCTTTTTTGAAAAGTCACCCAAAAAAAGCTAATATTAATGAAAAAGAGATATTAATATTGTCAATCAGTCACTTTTATGCCTTCTCCATGGATTTTCCCTGATTTTTGATTCACATCAATTTTTTTTTGTAAATTATCTTTATCCATGTGAAGTATGAAAGGTCCAAAAGGGAGAAATTTTAAGCAGTTAAAATTAGGAAATGTGATTTATTCAAATAAAAATTCATTTATGGGAATTTGGAAAATTATGAGGTATCAGCATGAATTTGAGGCAAAGGTTGAAGCTTATTTTTTGGCTATTAACATCGCCCTCCCTTCTGTGTTTTCTGTTTTATTTTACTTATTTCTTTTTAATTTTTTTTTACATTTATTTACTTTCGAGAGACAGAGCGTGAACAGGGAAAGGGCAGAGACAGAGGGAGACACATTATCTGAAGCAGGGTCCAGGATCTGAGCTGTCAGCACAGAGCCCGATGTGGGCTTGAACCCATGAACCGTGAGATCATGACCTGAGCCGAAGTCGGAAGCTTAACTGACTGAACCACTGAGGCGCCTCTGTGCTTTCTGTTTTAAAGAAAAATAGGATTGGAACTTGTGGGTGGCTCAGTGGGTTGAGTGTGCAACTCTTGATCTCGTTCTTGGTCCCAGGGTTGTGAGTTCCAGCCCTGCCTTGGGCTCCGTGCTGGCATGGAGCATACTTAAAAAAATAAATAAATAAAAATTAAAATGAGCACAAAGAAAAATAGGGTAGAAAAATAGGCTTTTATGTCAAATTATTTATTACCAAGTTAATTTGTTTAATTGAAGCACCAAGAAAAGGGATTTTTCCTCCTCTTCATCTTCCTCCTTTTCCATCTCCCACCACCTCTGTAGCCCTCCTTTTTCTTCTCTTTAAGTACTTTCCTTTCCTCTCTCCTCTATTTTGATACCACTAGCACATAAGAAATTACATTAAAATGCTAGTAAGCGAATCTGAATTTCAAAGGGCAACTATAACATGATAATATATTTTTAGGCCTGCAGCCAGTAAATTGCATGGTTTGACAGATTTATCTCAGATTAACATTTCTGCCTTGAATTTAACCCCTTGTAGTTCTTCTCCTTTCCTCCCACCATTTTTCTCCCTCATTCTCCTTCCCTTCAACTAGCTATAATACGGAATTGAAATTTAAGGTTAATTATTCTGTATTGCAAACAGAGGTTTACATTTGTTTTCAAAACATGTTTCTCAGAAACACTCATTTCACTAGTTTCTTACTTGTATAGCTTTAGAATTTTCTTGTCCCTCTGTTGAGTCATTTATTAGTCCTCCATTTTCAAATGCTTCTTCCTTTCCTCTTGGGTCAAAAGCTACCTTTTATTTTCTGACTATGAAGCAGCACTGTCTATCAACACTATCAAAATTCTGTCTTTCTGCCTTTTCTAGATCAAACCTTCTTTCTCTGCATCTTCAAATTAGTAAGAAGAAAGTTTTGGTTAGCCACCTAGAGGATAATACACCAATATTGGAGTTTTTTCTTGGGTAATAGCTAAGAGAACTGGCCCTGAAACTTGATCATTGAGACTTGTAAGACCCTATTTGTGGAAAGTAATAATTAGAGGACTTGTTCATGGCTTTTGATATTTCTTACTGAGCTGGGAAGGTTCCTTTAGAGGAAAAATATGTTCTAAACTACTACACTGTTTTGGATTTCCTCTGAAAACTAAAGCAGCTTATTAATAAAATATTATTAATTTAAAATTTTAAGAATATTTTAAATGTCTTTAACGTATAGGATTTCTGTAGAATATGAAATATAGAATTATGTAAATTATAAATGATAAAATACAAAATTTAAAATTTTTTTAGAAATTTTAGAATATTAAATTCTTTTTTTAATATAGAAAAGGAGAAGGGTATGGAATACAGTGGTTTTTATCAGGTTTTGGAATAGATCTCCCCCTTCCTTCACTAAACTTATATTTATTGAAATAATGTTTGTCTCTGTGTCAGTCAGTATATGATTCCTAGGGCTGATTTTTGAAGAGACTAATTCTGTAAGTGATGGTAGATAGTTGAGAGAGTTCTCCTTTATTATAATCTCTTTCATTAGTAAGTTCTTTCCAAGGCCCTCTTGAGCATCAATATAAGTAAACTGCCTTTTTTTCTAAACGCAGAAGCAAGGCAAGCTTGGCTGTTAGTCTCAGGAAGGACAATCTGGTTTTCTTTTTGTTTTTAATTAAGAATAGTAGACCTTCCAGCATAATGAGATAGCCTGTTCTGGATATGTGGAGAGTGAAATAATTAATGTTTACAGGGAATGTTTAGCTCTGGTGACTCCAGAGAGCTGCATTGGCCAAGGATGTTCTTGCTGAATTTAAGGATAAGTCTAAGAAAATCCTGGTGTGTATATATGTGTGTGTGTGTGTGTGTGTGTGTGTGTGTGTGTGTACATACACACACATATATATATATTTTCTTTCTCAGGAAATTTTGACTTATATTTCTTTTCTTGAGTATATTACTAATCTCAACTGGATGATGCTTCTCTTCCAATTTCAAATTAAATTTTTCTCTGGGTTAGTAGAAGATATCTACACTTAGACATAGAAGGGGTCTTCTTATTGTCTTAACTTCCTTCAGCTTTTGTCCAAATATTTTAACTAATACTGGTTTCGTCTTTTTAATTGCCAATTGTGTAAAATTAAAATGATAAATAACCCACCTCATAGTAGGAACATTTAATCTAAAAAATTGCTTTTAGCGAGTAAAAAGCCTTAATGGTAATCTCAAGTAGCACTTCTTGCCAGAGCATATGCTTTTAGGAATACTTGACTTTTCAAGAAGTATGTTTTGAAATAATGTCTATTTATTGTCATGCCTAAAAAGACTGTTGAATTAGCTCTTTAATATCTTGGCTTGAAAGAATTTACAAATCTTATCGACCTAACCTTCCATGTGCAGTAACTTAGATGAGGCAAAATTTGATTTTAAATAACAAAAATAACATAAGTTTATATATATGTGTCTTCATAGCTCAGCAGTTTCTTGATGTAGTGTTAGTATTGCCTGATTTCTAAATTTATAGTATAATAACTAACTATATTCTGCCCAGAATAACATTAATAATGATGATTACATTGTCTTATATCCTCCTCCTCTTCTTCCTTTTATAACCCTCAGAGGATATTTCACAAACCTTTTTGACAAATGACACTTACAAATTCATTTTATATCAACAACCCAGTATATATTTACTAAATGAAATTATGTATTTACAACCCAACACACGTGTGTGTATTTAAAATTCAGATAAAAGTTGTATGAAATAGTACTTTCCCTTAGAACATATAATATTCTCATTTTCCTCCCAATTTTTGGTTTTGCTTTTTTTCACATAGCATCATTACATGAACATTTTTCATATAGTAAATATTTCTTGAAAACATCATTTTAATGGATACATGATAATACATTATGTGGATATACTATAATTTTCATTAATATTTAATTAATGACTAATCATTTTAATTAATATTGAGCATTGATGTTGTTTCCAATTTTCCCTATGAAATATATTCTTACAGTGCAGTTTATTCTTGTATATAGATCAGTATCATCATCTCTCTTAGGTAGATTACTGGAAGGGTGTTACTTAAACAAAGGGTGTGTGCACTTTCTAGAAACACTTGATGTATATTGTTGAATTGCTAAACGTGTTCATAGGGTATACATTAACATGGCTCAATCTGGCTCTACCATGTGACTGTCATCAATTTTATATGTAAGTGCAGCGTTAGCTTCAGTGCTTTAATGAGAAATTAGCTCTGGGAGTGACTTTTCATAAAAATAAAATATTTTTCAGTGAATTGGTAACTAGAGTAACTCAGTAAAAACTGAACAAATAGAATATGGCACTCTGTCCTTTTTTGCAGCTAATTTCAAGTGCTGTTTATTTATTTTCAAGTGCTGTTTAGTCTTTGGTTAATTGACTAGAAATGTGCATCAAATTCATGGTCCAGGAGGCTGTCCCATAAACTAGTTTCTCTGGGAACTTTCCCATACGAAGAAACCCAGCAATTGCTGTTTTCTGTATAAGCTTTTTAAAACAACCTGCTCTGTAGATTGTGGGATTGTTTTGTTAGTCATATTTGTTGTATCATAATGCCTGCAGTATCTTACTCTGGATAAATATACCATGCTTACTGGTCACACCAATGGACTTGTACTATTATGATGTTTAGTTTATTTTCTGAACTCTGAGTCCCAGAGGTAAATGCTAATAGGTTCTGTGTCTTAGAGATAAAGACCCAGGAAAATTAAGCATCTCAAATTGATTGTGCCTGTGTAGTAAATGCTTACTTAAGTCAATAATCATTTAATAGTTTTTAAAGAAGTTCACTGATCAACTTAGAAAAGCTATGGAACTCCTTATCTCAGAATTTGTTTATATATAATTTCTATTTATTAATCACTTATCTACTCTAAATTCTCTGAGATCTAGAGGCACCATTATGAGATCTAGAGTTATGAATAAGAGCATTCCTGGTTCCCAAGAAACTTTCGAAAGTTTCATGTGAATTATAGAACAGAATTCTTTGAATCTAGTTATGTTAGGCTAGGAATCCGGTCATGTCTTCCATCTTTATAGTGATGTGTGGAGACCTTGCTTATTAATTTAGAACATCACATTTAAGACATGAAGATCAGATTATACTTGAACTGGTCTTTAATGTAGCAACAGTAATAAAAGTAAAAAACATTAGTTTTTGAATTGTATTGAATTGTATTTAGTTTACAATGTGCAAGACTCTGAAACTATTAAAGAAATAATTTCTACTTGCTTTGTAAGGGATACATGTGGCTGAACCATTTTAGATCTACGGAGTATGAATATTAAGTTGTATCAAAATTCTATCTGTATTTTAACTGGTAAGATTCTTCAAATGATTCCTTTTAGGTGTGAGAAGTTTTACATAATATTGTTATGTGGTTATGAATATTTACATTAACTTGCAAACCTCTTTAGCAAGAAAGTATAAATTTATTAAAAATGTTTTTATTTTATACAAATATACTAAGTAAAATAATACTGCCTAGGAAAACACAACAAAAGCAAAGCAAATACTGTTGGCTGCTATACCCAGTCATGGCAATTCCTTGGTGTTATGTGTGGTCTCTGACACCATTGTCCTGTCTTTTTCTTGTCTCTGCTCTCCCATTATGCCATTGGCAAGGAGTTGAGAAGTTAGTCCATTACTTCTCTGACAAAGCGTGGTACAGTACAATTTCAGATTTTTTCCTACCACCTTCCTCATAGTCACTCTTTTGTTTTTGTTTTTTCCAGTTTGCATGATGCATGTCAGAGCCTGCATGAAAATACAGGCATGTTACAGATGGGTCCATTTCCATCTTCCTTTTATTCTTTAAAATGTATTTAGTAATAATAAACTTGTATGTAACAAGAAAATAATTTTAGGTAATTCCTGTGTCTGCTATGCATTGTTACACTTTAGAACACTTCCTGCTTTCTACCTTATGACACTTGGACATTTTTTTCTCAGTCAGGACTTGATGTTTCTAGCTGCCATCTTATCGTTGGTAACTCTAGCACAAAATGTTTACAGAAACTGACAGGAGTATTTTTTCTTCTGCTAATGCTAGAAATCTTTGAAATGGTATGAAACAGTGAAGGTGAAGTTTTTCTCTGTGATGAATGCTAATTTGCCTTTCCTTTTATTCAGTTTATTTCCACCAGTAGGTCACTTGCAACCACTTTTTTCCAAAAATACTGCTACATAGTGTGGCTTGAGTTTGGTGTCTGAGACATCTCCTGTGTAGGATAGATCAGTTAAGAAAGAAAGTAGGGCATTACCCAGGAAAGTTAGTATCTGAATGTCGGTATTGAATTTGCCTATAAAGTTTTTAAAATAAACTTCTGGCTACTTTTTAAATAATCTTCTGGCTATACCACATATTCTGAAAGTTTGTGAACTCATTGGAATTACACAAATAACAGAATAATACAGTTTTAGTGCTACATTTTAAATTTCCTCGGTTCAAATTCTGGCTTGGCCATTTGCTAAAATGTGTGAATTTCAGTGTTGCTTAATTTCTTTTAACCTCAGTTTACTCATCTACAAAAATAAGACTGTACTTTCCACTGATGGTCTTCTGATAAGTAGAGATCATGCATGCAAACTTAGTGTTTGATTATTTATCCCTGGAAAGAAGGGAAACTGTTCTCTCATAGCCCAGAATATAGCATTTCTCAGGTATTTGTAATGTGTCAACCACTATACTAAGCACTTTGTATGCTTGTTATCATTTATTATTTACAATAATTCAATGAAGTGTAAAATCCATTATTATCCTCATTGTATAAATTATGAAATTCCATCTCAGAATAGTAAGATAATTTACCCAATATCTCACCGATAGTAAGTAATGGAGGCAGAAACTCAAACCTAGATCAGTCTGACTCCAAAAGCTAAATGACTCAGTATTGTGTTGTACTAGGTCCTCAGTATAGCTGTATATAAATTCTTTGTAGACTTTTTTTTTTAATTTTTAATGTTTGTTTATTTTTGAGAGAGAGAGAGACAGAGTGTGAACGGGGGAAGGGCAGAGAGCAAGGGAGACACAGAATCTGTAACAGTCTCCAGGCTCCGAGCTGTCACACAAAGCCCGACATGGGGCTCAAACTCACGAGCCATGAGATCATGACCTGAGCCAAAGTTAGCCGCCCAACCTACTGAGCCACTCAGGCGCCCCTATTCTTTCTATACTTTAAAGTGCCTTGTATCTCCTAGCTCTATTTTACCTTCAGGAAGGCACTTAAGGAACTTGACTTCTGTGTCATATCAGATATGTCTGCTATGGATTTAACACACTTAGATATAACTGACATTACCAAAATATTTATTTGAAGCCTAGAAACCTCTTATTCTATGGCAACTAGTTTATTATGCTGCTATAAAAACTTGCCTTTTTTCCCCCAAAACCCATTAACAAAAGACCCATAGCTTGAATTCATCATTCTCACACCTTTTAATAATCGTAGGTGATATTTCTTTGAGCACTTTTGATGTGGTAGGCGGTCCTGTGCTAGGTGTTTTTATATGTATAATCATGTTTAATTATTAGGATTAGAAATGGAAGATAATGTAATGCTTGTTAAGACAGTTTTCCGTACTTCATTCAGAAATATACAAGTAAAAAATACTTGTGGCTTAGCTGGTAGGTCATTATGGGACGTGCTGAGTTCCTATTAACTTGTAATTCTTCCTGCTGTCCTTCTAAACATTAGCCATTATGTTCATTTAGGGAAAACATTTTTTTTCTGTTCTATGATTTCTTTTTCATCAGTTTTTTTTTTTAAACTTGTGTTTATTTGGTTATTAGTGCCGTATCATTTACCTAATAGGGAACTATTTTGATTATTTATTACCAAAGAAGCAATTCTGGAGTATATCACTTCCTAATATTTATTTATTAATTTATCTAGAAAATATATATTTAATCCATACTATGTGCCAAGTACTAGGGATACCAACTGCAACAACAACAAATAAAGCATGGTTACTTGCCTGTAAGGAGCTCATATCTCTGGTTATCTTTGTAAGCAGCCCAAATTAAACATTTAAGATGATCATTGAAGATACTGTCAATCCCTTGTAGTTATCTAGTAGTGCTTCTGGCTCTCTTGACCTTGATACCTGTAACCGTTGGTTCTGAGAATTCTCAGGATGGTATGCCAAGTTAGATGTATCTAACTGAAGTTGCTGAGTCTAGTTAGAAGCACCTAGCCCTTTAAGTCTGGGGATGGTTCCACATTTTGAAGCTTCAGTAACCAACCATTCTTTAAGTTGCAAGGATGAAGTACTAAAAGCTCTACTTATTTGTGACTACAGGGAGTTTCGTGAAGGCTGCCCTCTGAGTTTTGGGTTGCTGAAGCTACGAAATGAATGGGCTGGTGGGCAACTTCCCCAGAGGCATTTTATTTATTTATTTGTTTTTATTTTTTGTATACAGATTAGTAGTACCTCATCATGTATCGCCAAAGCCAGAAACCTGGAACTCATCTTAATTTTTTTCCAAGCAGCTGCTTACCTGACCACCTTTAAAATCTCTTTAAATCTTTTCCAGTTTTGCTTTCAGTATATTAATTTTAGACCCTTATAGTTTATCACCTGGGCTATTAGCAGTAGCGTACTACCTGGCTGTTCTGCTTACAGTCAGTCCTTCTGTATGTTCCCCACTAATTCCACCAAAGTGACACTGTAAAATAAACATTGTATCTTACTATTCCTCTGTTTAAAATTTATCAGTGTTTCCCATCACCTGTTGCATAAAGTCGGAACCACAGCCTGACATGAGTTTCTTCATGAGCTGGCCCTTGCCTGTGGCTTTCCCACCAGCACTGTGCTTTCCAAATTCAGTCTAACAATTTTAAGTTACTAGAACATACCATGTTCTTTTTTTGCTTCTGTGCTTAGCATGTACTGGCGCTCCACCCTGAATGTTCTTCCCTTCTTGTCTACTTGGCAAACTCTTACTCTTTGTAAAATTCAGTGAGATGTTTGTGATTCTTGGATTCTATGACCCCTATAATCAGGCATATTTTTTTCTTTTGTTCTCCTATGTTGTTATGCTTGAGGCATGGTCTCATCATTTGTTTATTTATTTTTTAATGTTCATTTATTCTTGAGGGAGAGAGAGACAGAGTGTGAGTGAGGGAGGGGCAGAGAGAGAGGGAGACACAGAAACCGAAGCAGGCTTCAGGCTCCAAGCTATCAGCACAGAGCCCGACACAGGGCCCGAACCCATAAGCCTTGGGATAATGACCTGAGCTGAAGTTGGATGCTTAACCAACTGAGCCACCCAGGCGCCCCATCATTTGTTTACCTGTCTCCCTCACCAGGTCTCTCAACAATAGGAACAGCATTGTATTCAGCTCCATATTTTTCTATACCTAGTACAATGTATGATATATCACAGACATTAAAAAAAAGAATGGTCTTTGATGTTCCTATTTATTTAGTCTTATTATCCATTAGAATATGGGATTTTTTTTAATATTTAGAATTCATTCTAAAGATGTCTGAGGGCATAGAAGCAGTAATGAATGTGGGCAGGATGAATTGTTAACATCTTGCTTTTATGTTATACCACTGAGTGTTTAGAATTTGGGGGAAGTTGTGCTGCCGGCAATAAGTATCAGAATACATCTCTGCTCTGTTTGCTTGAGGTTAAGAGGCAGCTTAACTCAGCAGTAGGTAATTAATGACAGTTTAGTGGGTAACCAGTTCTACACAATCTTCCACATTTAGGAGCAAGTCATTTCCTTGGTCCTCGCTGTAGTCACATCTTCGAGAGAGACTTTTTTATTATGGTAGTAGAATTGATTTCCAAACTAGTTTTCAAATAAATAATAAAACAAGACATTTATTTGGGGATAGGGAAACTAGATCACACCACTAAAATGAACTTTGAATAAAAATACAAATCTGTTTATAAAGCATTTGGAAACCACTAATTTATTCACTGTAAATTAAGTGATAGGTACCTTTTATGTAATTGTTCAATCTAATTCCTCTCAGAAGACTCAAAATTTTATTATTCTTAAAAGCCTGATTATTTCTAATTCTTTAATATTTTCTATGGAGCTTTATTGCATTTAATATAAGCAGCACATCTTCCTGCTCTACTTCCATTTAGTTCTCTGATAAGCAGTAGTCAGTTGGGTAATAAAAATATAGTAGTCCCTTCTCATCCATGGTTTTGCTTCCGGTATGTTCAGTTACCTGCTGTTGGCTGCCATCTGGAAGCAGATGATTGTCCTTTTTGATGTATTGTTAGAGGATAGTAGTGTAATGCTATGTCACAATCCCAATATCATTCATCTCACTTCATTTCATTATGTAGGCATTTTATCTCACATCACAAGAAGAAGGGTGAACACAGTACAATAAGGTATTTTGAGAGAGAGGCCACATCTACATAACTTTTACCAAAGTAATTGTTATAATTGTTCTCTTTTATTATTGTTGTTAATCTCTTATTGTGTCTGACTTACAAATTAAACTTTATCATAGGTATGTACGTCTAGGGAAAATCATAGAAAATATAAGGTTCGTTATTATCTGCGGTTTCAGGTGTCCACTGGGGGTCTTGGAATCTATTCCTGTGGATAAGGGAACCTACTATAATCAGAATAGAGCAAATGAATAATTATCTACAGTTTACAGGGCCCCTTTTCAGGAGGTTTGGTTATCTTAAATACAAGTTTATGTTTAGGAAATCATACTTTTTTATGCTTTGAGCTGATCTCATATGTTATATCTTTTTTTCTTACTAGCAAAAGGCATATTACAATAAAGTCATTTTAAAATTTTTAAATTTAAATTTTCAAAGGTCTAAAGTTGCTTTAAGATTTTTAACTCAAGATGAAAATATCTTTTGATATTTTTGAAGGTCAAAAGAAGTGAAAAGGGAAGGCACATCCCATTTCCATCAACCATTTGATGCTGCACCTTTCTTTGGCTGCTTTTTTCCCCTTTTGGTAGATTTTTGTTTGCTTAATATGGTCCTCTATATTTTTACTAATCTTTTTAAAATGTATGATCACTTTGGCATGGTCATTTTTTTCTAGGGAATCCCAAAGAGAGTCTGTTGAATTGATTATAATTACCTGGTGATTTTAGTACTTTCCTTCTAGAAGGACAGTTTTCATCTCTGTGGTCATTTATTGTGAAAATGCCCAGTGACCTTAAAGTCTAGGGCATTTAGCTTGAAGCAGAAACTGAGATGACTTCTTTGTTTTAAACATTCTAAAATAAGAGATTAATGTAACATGTTCTCTATGAATTTTGGGTAGTCGTCTTGGTTTTACTACTTTTTTAAGTAGAAAGTTGGCCATATATCATCCTGGCCAACTGTCCCTCTACTTGTCATTGAACTTTGTTCTCAGTCATCTGTAACCCTGCCATGATCTACCTGACTGCTGGCCCTGGCAGCCACCATCCAGTACTGGTCAGGGATGTGAACAAAGTGACCAAACACAAATGATGCAGTATAAATAGATTTCCTTGCTCTGTCAGAGAAATTAGACATACTATGTAGATTTATTCGTGGATTAGTGCAGTTAAAAAAAAAGTTATTTTATTTGTAAAAACTGATCCTGTAAATATGTTTCATAGCCCTTTGGCAAACTTTTTTTCATTTTCAGCCTACATCATTTAATAGAAAGTTATATGTGTATCGTGTTTATACATTGATGATAACCTCCCCTGTAATAGGACATGACCAGTAGGCTCTTCCCAAAAGTAATAAAAGTTACATGTTTCCTCTGATTTGTATAGACTATAACCACAAAGTGCTATAGAAATCATTCTGTCGAGCTATCTTACATATAAAGTTTTAAATACTAATGAATCAAGGCAGGAATCTTTTTTCTATAATAAATACATACTTTAAGATTTTTCTTTACCCCTGTTTGACTTCAAATCTTGTTTAGTGTTGACTGCCTGTATCATTTTTTGTTTGCATTATCACTCTTGTATGTGTCTCATGAATTCACTTGAATATTGCAATTTATTTTTCAATTTAAAAAACCCACATACTTCTCATATTAAAACATAAGTATCAACACAGTCTAATTGGAACTTCTGTTAATTCTGGATGGCATTTGTAAATTGAATTGTTGCTTAATGTTGTTTTTACTTTTAATAGCCTCAAGTACTACAGCCTTCCAGCAGCCTTCCCAGACCCACAGACCACGCCCAGGGAAAACTAATAAAGCCGCAACATATCGAGGCCCACAGTGAATGCACAAGCCAGGGCATACATCAGGTTGTTGCACATCTGGATGAAAGCTTTACACATAGCTTACAACAAGAAAACAACTATAGTCTGGAAGACCGGCCTTTTTCGTCAAGCCCACAGTTCACTGAGGATGTGGCTAAGATTACACCTTCTGAAGCAGACTTGAACATGACTATGAATGCTCAAGAGCCTTATCATTCGACCAATAATCAAATTAGTGACATGCAATTTGTACCCACTTCTCTTCAGACACTTCCCCAGTCAAGTACAGTAGACCAGGCTACAAGAGTTGGAAGAAATCAGTCTTCACTGGAGGGCTACACATCCCAGCCCAAGTCCTTACCGCTTTTTAAGCCGTCCATCTCAAATTCTTTGGTACCTCCTCCAGTTTCTGAATCATCTTCAAGTAGAACTCCCACTTGTAAAAAGTCACCAATAATCACACCATGCAATTCATCAAAACTGCAGCCAACATCTAGTCAAACAAATCTTGCAAGTAATTCAAATCCAAAAGCATCTAAGCTCCGCCCCCCTTCCGGCTCTTTTAGACAAAAACAAATAAGCAACTCCCAACCAGAGCCTCAAAACTTCCAGGCCAAGACAAGCATCCCAAGGCCACTAACAAGAAGAAAAGAAATCATGCAGAATCTGAATGGCAGTTTGAATTCTGGGGATTGTTTGGCCTCTAACCGATATTCCCGTCTTCCTAAACCAAAGATACATTAAGTGCATAGCCATCACCTGCCAATTTGTTTTTAAAAACAATCTCTTCTGTAATAGCTTTACATGTAATTTGCTACTATGATGGAGGTTCCATTGAAAGCTTGCAAATCTTAAAAAATTAAAACGTGGAAGTTTCTAATAGTTTGGCTCTTCCATTTTATGTCCTGGTTGAAGTACACAGCATTTGAGCATATTTGTCTCAGGTAAACACAAAAGTTTGCTTACCCATTTCAGAGGCCTACAGAAGGCTCTAATCATGTTATCTATCCCTCTGCACATCAGAAAGTTCATAATATTCCACTTAGCAGGCAAGAAATGTGCTTTGTTCATTTAGTCCTTCTAAGGTCTGTATTAATTGTGGTTCTCGGAGCCTCACCCTTTTTCATTTGTCCCTCTTGTGAATATGGTTACTGTTTTAACTAATGATACAGTGATAACTGAAGATGGTAGTCCGTAAGTAAAATTCTGGCCAGTGATTTGTATATTCAAAAGGTCTATGCAAAAGCTTTGTGATGAATAAAAGAGATCAGGCTTTTAATGGAAAGTCTATGTAAGTTTTATTTTTCCTTGCTAGGATCAGCCAGCTAGTCTCATTATTTATTTATTTACCAAATTCTCCTGGTTAAAAACGTTTCATATGCTGTAAAAATCAATTATATTTTGCATTAGCATCTTGTTTTACATATACACACATATACACATACACACCATTTGTGTTTGTTTTTGCTACTCGTAAATTTTGGAAAGCTTGGGTTACATCTTGAAGCCTATACCTAAAGACATTCATTTTGTAACATGTGTTGGTGCTAGAGAGTTTTGCTGGTAATTCAGTTTTGAATCCTATAGGGTTATGGATCCATGATAGCTGATTTAAGGTTCCACAGTCTGTATTTTAAATTAAGTCTTTATTATAATAATTATATTTATTGACTTTCTGCTATTATCTGAAGACTGGAATAATGGACTTGAAATGTTTGCACAAACCTTTGATGAGATATAAATACACCACAGATAGCGATTGAAACTATTTTCTATAACAAAACAGTTAAAATATTTTGAGAGTAATTATAAACTTAAGTAAGACTATCTTGAGAAAGCTGGAATTCTTAATAGTTTTGTTGTTGTTGTTGTTGTTGTTGTTGTTGTTTTTCCTGAGCTTTCCAGGTTTCCCTTTTATGTTGGCATGTTTGAGTGGCAGTTTCTTGAAAAGTAGATTTGGGATAAAAAATGGGATTGGAGAGGGGACACTGTGTTTTACTAAAAGGTGTTAAAAGCTTTTTTAATGTTCTAGGAAGGTAGCTGTGGAACCGCCAAGGGACCATATGCACTAACCTAATCATGCTGCGGGCTACTCGTCAGATGGCTCAGTAAATTTGCCCTCTGTTCTCCCAAATCATGTCATCTTTAGGCTGTTCACCTATTGCTGCTTTAATTAGAATTAATGTCTTTCAGACAGATAGACTTTTACAAAGTCAATTTTTGTTGTGATCAGCTGACCAAAAATGTATCTCAAGGCATTATGATCAAAAAGTCACTCAAAGTTCTGGGGACTTTGTTAAAAAAACATACACTGGTGAAATTGCTCTTTTTAAGAAAAACAACAGCAAGTGCTTTAGTGGAAATTTCACACGAGCTGTTAACTGTCATTTACCTATCAGAGGACCATTCAAGTGAATTTGCCGTTCACTGGATACAAAAACCATTCTTGAACTTGGTAACAGGTGAGCAGCCTTTGACAGCACTTCTGTCAGAGAAGCACTAAAGTTCAGGAAGGTTTTCACATAGTCCAGATATTGTTAGTGTAAAGTACTTAGAGGTATCAGCAAAGCTCTTTGTTCACAGAGACGAGAAGCAATGGCTGACAGCTGTAAGTAGGTACATGTGGTGTTTTATCTTGAAGGAGAAAGAAAACTGATCTCGTATATTGCAAATAGGATGTTATTACACTATATTTTTCTAAAGTAAAACACTGAGGAATTGGTTTTGGTTTATTTAGAAGTTGGTGTAGACTCTTGTGAAACATTTACAAGTAGGCCTTTATCTTTAAGGGGAAAGTTTAAAACTTTCACTTTATTTTTAACCCCCTAGTCTGAGGGAAATATCTTTGTTACATAAAAGTGTTGACTCCTGCAATTTGTTAATTCCAGTCTTTTTCCTGCTCTATTTTTTCTCTCTGATGAATATACATAAAAATTAATCCATCCGTTTATCAGTTTCTCTGAACTTGTGTTGAGCCTCAGTCTTGGCTCATCAATATCATTATGAAGCATAATTTAAGAGGAAAAAAATCTAGGATGCTTGTACAAAACAAGTTTTGCCTGCAGTTTTCTTTTAAAAACTGCATGAATATTTCTTTAAAAACTGCTCCTTATTGGTAAATGTTAAGTCAGAAATGAGGTGAGGATGTAACTCACCTGAATAATCAGGGATCATTCTCAGATTTGGCTTGATCTCTGTTTAGTGCTTCTCTAAGTCAGCTCTGTGCCAAATCCTCCTCCGTGGGAACTCAGATTACTTTTTCTCTGAGTTCTTACGATTTTGGTGAAGATGGCTGCAGTATATGAGTTGTAAATCCTAAAGAAAAAGTTTTATGGGGGTTGGTTAAGTTTCACATTTGTGAAAGAGAAAATAGAGCATGTAGAATTAGACATTTGGCTGTTGATGGGATGCATATCAAATTCTTTAGAGAAAGCTTAGCCTAAGGAGTTAATCAGTACAGGTGCAGATGATTTTAAGGCATTAAACAAAGGATTATATAGTTATATCATTTAGAATGTTTCTAATAACTGAGACCCTCTAGCATTTTTCTTTTGGAGTCTCATTTTAATTTGTGCAATATTTTCAGGCATATAGACTACTGTTCATTGTATTTATATAGATGTTAGGGAACTTACTAAGTATTTTAACAAGTAAAAATCTGAATAATGAGAGAAAGTATCAGATTTGCACTTTAAATGAGCTTAATTGCTTGGAGTTGTGCCTGAAATATCGAAATGCCTCCTATTGGGCGTGGCTTTCTTTGTTGAAATGAATTTCTCTATAATTGTTGCTGTTTGAAGTACAGCCTTTCACAGAATTATATCCTCAGCATGTCACTTTACTCATTAAAGCACTAAGTTCTTTGAATGTTTCATGGTACCCTTAAGTATTTTACTCAGTACATCAAAGAGAACACCCAACCCATAGCTGTCACTTCTGTGTCTTCCTGTAACACGGATGGTTGTTACAGACACAGAAGTGCACTTTTCAGTTCTGAGCAGAGTTGTCATGATGGTTTCCTGGTCTCTGGGGCACTGAAGATGTAATTAGGAGTCACCAACTAGGTCTACAATGAAATTCAGTAAGACTGCAGCATAGTTCAGTTTACTTTTCATCTTACACAATAGTTTTCGTGTTTATAAATTAGTTTGGGTGGTTATGTTTGCATGCTAATGCACACATTTGAAAATTAATTATAGCTGTAATACAAATACCTGATGTTTTTCCTTGAGGATGATGGCATTGTTATTTTTCTTAATTCTGATGCTTGAATTATTATATTTTCTAATTTTCCTTCCACACCTCCCTTCAATTTTTCTGCTGCAGCAGTTTGAAAGGATACGTTTGGATGAATGATTCTAATGGTGGGCGCCAATCTACAACTATGCTATTAATTAAAGATACGTCATATATTTTAACTGTCTTGGGGAAAAGCTATCCACTTTCTCCTTGTTAGAGCATCACCATAACAAGATAATACTGACCCTAAGAATTTAAAGTCTAAGTCATTGCTAACTAAAAACAAAAACATCACAGTCTTGAATATCTGCAGTATTGTTTTTCCCGTTGATTTTAAAAACAAAGTTCAGAGTAAATACTGTATATTAGAATTTGCTTGTAAAATGAATTATAAAAACTGGATGTAAAGTCTCTTTCCTGAAAATGTTGGCATAGTAAATAAAAATAAAGTTCATAATTATAAAATCTTTCTTGTCCTTCTCAACACTGCCTTTCATAGTGTACTTTGTCTCAGATATTTTTTTTTCCACAGAGACCCAAAATGCTGTTCTTTTGGTTGTTTTTTTTTTTTTTTTTTCAAACTCTGTGTCATTTCACAATACTCCCCTCTACACTCACATCACACTCCGAGTCCTGGTTGAGTAGGAGTTGAACAATAAATAGTTGAGTGTTACCGCAGACTCTGTAAATGATCGGATATATCAGTTTCCATTTTAATCAAATGTCTGATTTATCTTAGGAAAATATTGCAATAATGGATAATTTTTACTTAAAAAATATTAGCACCCTGAGTGAGAATGCTGCCTACAAGAGGAAGACATTGTAATTTTAATTATTTTTTTAACACCTATACAAAATAGCTTGATGCAACAAAGCATTTCATGAAATTGTACATAGTTTTTAGGACAAAAAGGAACAGGGCATTTATAATTTATTTTCCAATTTAACAGTCTGTGATAGTCATTATATAATAGGATATAAAAAGTCGACACAGTGATTATTAATCCAAAATGGTTATATAAATGCTGGAAGAAGAATGAAGGGAATTTCATTACTACTAAATTTGATAATGGCCTTTACCACCTCTTAAGACATCTGTATCAGTTTTAAGGCCCTCGTTAATAGCAAGTTATTTTCTTAGACTTGACTCCAAATTTTTCTTTAGTCTGTAATCAAGTGTAGTCATTTCATTTGTCTTTCGTGTTCATTCTTTATTTTCTATTCTGAAAATCTTTTTTGTTTCCCACAGAAAAGACAAGTATAGGTTGATACAGACTTCTGTTAATGGGGCTTAAGTAATTTTTGTGGATGTCTTATGGATGTGACTCACTGTGCTAGCTGCTGGGTGTACTGAGATGAAAAACACATGACATGGTCCCTGCCTCATGGAGTTTAGGGAGCCGCGGGTGGTTTCAACATCATGCCATCCTGTTAGGAATGCCCTTTTCATCATCATGTTTAGAACATAACAGTAAAACTCCTTTTCATCTAATTTCATTCCATTCTGGGCTTTAACTGCCTTTCACTATTCTCATCTTTGCTTCTGTATAAATTATTGGTTACGTGCCTTCATTTCCCTTTTGCAATCTGATACGATTCAAGAATTCTTTAGCCATGTCGGATATTCTTAAATTCTCTGCCTTTTCTTTCTTAGGTCATTAGTCAGGGTTTAATTTTGAGACTTCTCAACTGTCCTAAGTCACCTTCCCTTTTAGACCTTGACCCATAAGATCTAATTTTCTGAAGTCTCCCTTTAACATTCAGTTTATGTCTAGGCTTTGTTTTCTTTATCCCATTCTAATATAGTATGGCCTACTTGATAATTTTGGTTACCTGCCATTTTTTGCTATGTAATCTGTGATGAGAAATTCAAGTCATCTGGAGGAGCCTTTTCCTCATTCATTAATCCCCTGTCCCCCCAAAGAACCCCTCAAATTAGCATCCACATTTTAAAAAGAGAGAAAGAAACAGTTACAGACATTTCTCTGATTTCCCAGCTGTAAAAACGGTATTGCTTATTTTCCAGATTTTGGAACATAACCTGTTACCTGATCTAATCCATGTATAAATTTATTCAGGCATTCATTTTGAGTATGAATAATGCCTCTTTGGTAATACTTTAGGTGACCAGTAATTTTCTGCAAAAGTACTTCTCAAATGTTCATCTGCTAAAATTAAAGATACCTGTTTTTCTTTCACTCCTCACAATAAATATTGTTAAAATGCATGTTGTGTGCCAAACCCTGGATTTGATCTTGTGGTAGGGGATGATGAGACCATTTCTGCCATGGAACAGATAGAATTCCAGCAGGACAGACAGATCCCCAAACAATAAACTGTGAGAGGGTTACCTCCAAACCATCCGCCCTTGGCAAATGTGCATTGATGTTAGAATTTTTTTTTTAATTTCAACTAAACAAAAATTAGATCATTATCACATAATCTGTAGTAGGTAGTTACACATTCAACCAACCTGAGATATTTTTAAGCACGTGGTTAGTTCAAAATACTTTTAAGTTCTAGGGGATTTTCATGAGAAGTTTTAGTTGAAACGTTGCATTTATGTAATATAAACTAAAGGTAGTTTAAATGTAAATATGAATTGTAATGAAAAAAACTAGGATCTTTGACAAATTATTAGTTCATGCTTTTTCTTAAGTTTTGTTCTAGACTAATGCTAAGATGCAAAGACATGCATTCCAAACACCTTTCTATCTCAGTCTCTGTCTCCTTCTCTCTCTCTCTCTCTCTCTCTCTCTCTCAAACTTTAAAAAATAAAATTTCTCTTATTAACTCACAACAGCAAGTTAAAACATTTGAAATGGAAGATATTTGGCTTTCTAGAAACATTATATAACAGGATGTGAAATGTCACCAGTAGGTCACAACAGGGTCGAATTGGCCTCAGGAAAATTTTATTCTTGTGCCCCACCAGACTTACCTGGAGCAAGGACGTATGCCTAGGGGCTATTTGACAGGAACTGGCAATGTTATTAAAATCCGTGGCACACAAAAATTGTTGCATTTTCTTTAATGGTTAGCTTTATTAACCATGTTGACCCATTCAACAAAACGTTAAAACCCCCAAAAAGAAGGCACTCAAAAGACAGATGAGGGGTGCCTGGGTGGCTCAGTTGGTTAAGCGTCCAACTTCGGCTCCGGTCATGATCTTGCGGTTTGTGAGTTCAAGCCCACACTGTGCTGACAGCACAGAGCCTGGCGCCTGCTTTGGATTCTGTGTCTCCCTCTCCCTCTGCCCGCCCTGCTCACGCTCTGTGTCTCTCTGTCTCTCAAAAATACATAAACATTAAAAAAAAAAAAAAAAAAAAAAAAAGATGAGACAGGTAGCGATGATCCTTATATGTAGAGAGAGAAACAGAAGAAAATGGCAGGAGCTTTGGAAGCCTCCCTTTCCCAGCCTCTGGGCCTGTTGTGCAGACATGACCTTCAGTATCCTATCTGCACATCTATCAGTATCCATTAGAGCCAATTCCTTCTGACCAACCTGTTTACATCTACCTGCCTGCACCTGTATCCTTCCTATGATTGCTTGTTCCCTGTCTCCTGGGCTCTACTCTTCTTCTCTGGAGCAGGAATACATGTGTCCTGAGTCTCCCTCATCTCCCTGCAGGGTCCCCAGGCCCAGCAGTCTCTGGGTACAGGGGTACAGACACTGAGTAGTGACCGGTCTTTGTTCACAATATCCTGTTATAAGATGGCGTGTCAGCAAATTTTAAATCACTTCTGCAAAGATGCTGCTAATGGCAGATCTACCTGACACCAAATGTGGTCATTTGTTATCAGCATCATTGTTTTACTCCATTTTGCATTCAGGTATTTGGGGTTGCATGAGAGATAGGGCCACCATCCATGACAAAATGTATTTCTCCCATACACCCTTAGCATGTACTAACTGGGCCTGGAGATAGTCATCTTAAACTTACACCAACCCTTCTCCCTGGAGTATTTCCTTACTAGCTTTATTTACAACCTCTCAAATGGAAGTGCTATAAATGAAAATCTGTATGGATTGATTGATCCTTACCTGGGTCCTGCTGCATTATTAGGGCCATTTGCTGTGGAATGTCAACTCTTCATATATATCACCGGACATTCAGGTCTGGCATAATGCATCATGAAATTGTATAGATTTTTAAAGTATGGCTCAGTGACGCTAGAAACCAGAACAGACAATTCTCAGGGCTTTGTCTGGGCAACCTTTGGTTACAGACTTAAGAACTCATCCGGTTTGTTCAGCTCTGGCCCTGCTGTCTCCTGTATTGGCCAAATTTGGGCGAGCTGAAGAACAGTCCACCGACTCCAATCATACAACTCAATGATTTTTATTTTTTAGTTAAATCCACCAGGTTGTGCAACCCTCAGCATATATCAATTTTAGAACATTTTCCTCTCCTCAGTGAGATCCCATATGCTCATTTAACATTACTTCCTGCCCCCTAACTGTCCCAGGCATCACTATTCTACTGTCTCTATAAATTTGCCTTTTCTGGACTGTTTCTATGAATGAAATCAAATAAGATGTAGTCTCTTGGGTATATTTTCTTCCACTTAGCATACATAATGTTCCAACGTTCATCCAAGTCCTAGCATGAATCAGTTCATTCCTTTTTATTGCTAAACAATACTCCATTGCATGGAAATACCACATTCAGCAGTTGACAGACATTTAGGTTGTTTCCATTTTGGGATTATTGTGAATAATGTTGCTAACAACAGTCATGGGTAAGTCATTGTGTGGACATATGTTTTCATCTCTCTTTGGTAGATACTTTTTTTTTTAAATGTCTTTATTTATTTGAAGGGAGAGACAGAGTGTATGCAGGGTAGGGGCAGAGAGAGAGAGAGAGAGAGAGAGAGAGAGATAGAGAATCCCAAGAAGGCTCTGCATTGTCAGCGCAGAGCCCAACATGGGGCTCAATCCCACAAACTGTGAGATCATGACCTGAGCTGAAATCAAGAGACAGACACTTAACTGACTGAGCCACCCAGGAACCTCTCTCTTTGGTAGGTATCTTTATTAAACAGTGGAATTGCTGGGTCATAGGACAAATTTTTGTTTAAACTGCCAAGGTGTTTTCAGAGTTGCTGTAACATTTTATGTCCCTACCAACAACGGACAAGTTTCTTATTTCTCCACATCCTTGACAACATCTGTTATTATGTGTCTTTTTTATAGCCATTCTACTAGGTGTGAACTGGTATCTCATTGTGGTTTTGCTTTGTGGTTTCCTAAAGACTGCCATGCTGAGAATCTTTTTGTGCGCTTATTCACCATTCACAGATCTTCTTTAGTAAAATGTCTTTAAAATTTAAATCTTTTGTCCATTTTATTTGGTGGGCTTCCTTGTCTTATTATTAAAATATAAGGAATCTATTTATATTCTAGACACAAGTCATTTACCAGAAACATGTTTTGCAGATATTTTCTCCCAATCTGCTACTTGTCTTCATTTCAGAGTAATGTTTTTTGAAGTGTGAAAGTTTTTAATTTTGATGAGATCAACGTTGTCATTTTTTAAAAATATACCATACTTTTGGTATCATATCTAAGAAGTCTTGGCCTAATTTAAAGGCTTGAAGGTTTTCCCCTATGTCTTCTTCTAAAAGTTTTATTGTTTTAGCTCTTCTATTTAATTCTGTGATTCATTATGCATTAATTTTTGTGTGGGGTGTGAGTTAAGGGTTTACATTTATCTTTACATGTGGATATCCAATTGTCCCAGAACCATTTGTTTAAAAGCAGTAGATTTGTCTTGGCACTTTTGTTGAAAATAACTTGACTATAAATGTGAAGAGCTTTTTTTCTGGACAGTCAGCTCTGTTCTATGGATCCACATGTCTGTCCTTTTATGAGAACCTTGTTTTCACTAATTACAGCTTTTAGCAAGTTTTGAAATTAGGAAGTTAAAGTGCTTCAAATTTGTTCTCCTTTTTTTAGGATTATTTTGACCATTCATGGTCTTTTATAATTCCGTATATATTTTAGGATCATTTTGGCAAGTTCTGCATGTGGCATTTTGATAGGGGTTACATGCAATCTATTCAACTTGGGTAAAATAATCATCTTAACACCACCAAGTCTGCTAATCCACGAACACGAAATATCTCTTCATTTATTTAGATCTTTTTTAATTTCCCTCAGCAAGGTTTTATAATTAACAGTGTGTATGTCTTACACTTCTTTTATTAAATTTATTCATAAGTATTTTATTCTTTTTGATACTATTGTGAAAAGGATTATATTCTTAATTTATTCTTTAGATTATTCATTCATTGTTCATCTATAGAAATAGAATTGATTTTTGTATCTGGTACCCTGCAGCTTGCTGTTCTTATGTATTAGTTCTAATAGAGTTTTTGTGGGGTCCATGGGATTTTCTACATAGAGGGTCATGTCATCTGCAAAAAAAAGACAGTTTTACTTACTCCTTTCCAATGTGGATTCCTTTTTCCTTCTTTTCCTTGTCTGATTGCATGGCCCTCTTGAAGCTGATGCTGCTGATGTGGGACACAGTTGAGAGACTCCTTGTGGCCACAAATTACTGCCGTGCTCTTTAGTGGCCTGGGGGATAGCAGCAGTGAATCAACACAGCCTTTAAACTTTAGGGGGCACAGAGGGTAAAGCCCATGTTCATTTTGTCAGAGGCCTGTCACATAGGCCTGTGTAGCCAGGAAGCACATAAAGTGTGTGGGGCCTCTAGAGTCCCAAGTTTGGGATCTCCTGGTTCTGAGGCCCCACTGAAGGTTTTAAGTATTTTATTTCTATATCATTCCTTCAAACACACACGGCAGCAGGTTCTGACTGCCTAGGCCCCAAATGGTGGTCCTAAATTGTTTTAATAAAATTCATTTTATATTTTTCCTTATTGAAACGTCAGGAACCTTAGAAATAAGGTTATGCTTTGAATATGCTTATGCTTATGTTTAGAAATAAAGCATAGAGGAATTTGGGAAACAGAGTGTGCCAGACTGTAGGGCCTCTGGTTTTAGATATATTCTCCCCAAACTGAATGTAGAGCCTCAGGTCTGATATATATATATATATATATATATATATATATATATATATATATATGTATTTTAGCACAGCAAAATGTATAGAGATGAGGAATAGGAGGTTAGTCCTCTCAAAGGAGACTACTTTTCATGGGAACCAAGAAGCTTCAGAGAAGATTAAGCTGCCTTCAGGGTGGTAAATTACAATGTCTGACAGGGGAACACTTTATTTTTTTTAATTATTTTTTTAATGTTTGTTTTTGAGAAAGAGACAGAGCATGAGTGGGGAGGGGCACAGAGAAAGGGAGACACAGAATCTGAAGCAGGCTCCAGGCTGTGAGGGCTCGAACTCATGAACTGTGAGATCATGACCTGAGCCGAAGTCGGACACTGAACCAATGAATCACGCAGGCGCCCCAGGAGTACACTTTAAAGAAAGAATATTCCATTCTATAGTTTGAATTTTGTTTTCTAAACGTGAACTTCTTTTGCTGCAATATAAACAAAGTAAATTCAACAAAGTCATCTTTGTTACTGAAAACTGCAGAAGATACACTGAGTCTCAAAGGAAACATGGAATTTGGGGGCTTCTGCAGTTCAGCTGGTAGAGACAATCCTACAGCTTCACACACAGAAGGGCCTGTAGGTCAAATGGTGGCCCCATTTCAAACATCTTAGATATTCAGAGGCACAGTATTCTAAACCTTGGTGTCTAAATCTGCACTGTGCCAAGCACTTGCATGGCTGCTTTATGTGTTAATTACAATGATAATAGTTAATAACCCTGATGTTTTGTGTGTGCCATTGTTCTCAGCACCTTGTACAGTGACATTTAATTCTCAGAACAAGCAGGCAATAGTATCTCCGTTTTACAGAGAAGAAGCTGAGGCTCAGAGAAGTTAAATAACCTACCTGAGACCTCACGGCTATTAAATGGCACAACAGAATTTGAAAGCAGGCCATCTGCTTCAGAGTTCATGCAACTAATCACGAGGCTATTGCCACTTCTCAAGCTTTATTTCATTTCAGCAGTTCATTTTCACAATAGCCCCTCCCTTCTCATGTGATAAACTGAGACTTGGGGTATTAAAAGTCACTTGCCAGAATTCAGTTACTAAGTGGCAGAATAGGCCCTGATGGGGCCGAAACCAATTTCTTCTATTGCACAATGCTGCCACC
Source organism: Lynx canadensis (assembly GCF_007474595.2). Classification (NCBI taxonomy): domain Eukaryota; kingdom Metazoa; phylum Chordata; class Mammalia; order Carnivora; family Felidae; genus Lynx; species Lynx canadensis. The sequence goes on along the minus strand of NC_044313.2, from coordinate 44,477,314 downwards.
TAGTGGTAAAAGATGGAAACTTCCTTACACATTCATACCCTACCCATTTCCAAAGGACTTCAAGGTTTCTTTAAAATTTCAGAAGACAGAAACCCTGCAAAATCCCCAAAGTATTAAAATAAGAGTGAAAACACAACTAGATAATAATGGAGGTATTACTGAAGCAGTATCTTTGCACTGAGAACAGACTGGACTTTGAGTTTCCTAGCAGCTAAGGCAAAGAAGGAAATTTACGTGTTTCATTGCTCTTGCTGCCCAAAAAAGTAGATCAATCACAAATTTATCTTGGACCTCATCAGTAATTCAGCAAAAACAGTACTAAAAACCACCCTCCACCCTGCATGTGGGGTGCCTGAGTGGCTCAGTCAGTTGAGTGTCCAACTTCAGCTCGGGTCACGATCTTGCGGTTCATGGGTTCAAGCCCCACATCAGGGTCTGTGCTGACAGCCCAGAGCTTGGAGTCTGGCTTTGGATTCTGTGTCTCCATCTCTCTCTGCCCCTCCTCTGCTCTCTCTCTCTCTCTCTCTCAAAAAAAAAAAAAAATCACTTGGAAAAGTTAACCTAGAGTCTCAGTGTAACAGGCATGCCTGATTTTTACATAGCAGCCCTGCCCTGGACAATGGCTCCCAGGATGGGGATGCCCTGAGAAGGCTTAGGCAAACTGTATCCACTGGGGCTTTCAGCTCCAGTCTCCCACATTTCAATACTTTAGGCTTAGTTATGTTCAAGCAGCACTGTGGACCTGACACCCTGGTTAGGACTTTGGAGGATGGCAGTGATGTTGCTCAGTTGTGCCCTGGGCTCTCAGAGTTGGACTCCCAAGCTGCACAGTTCAGTAAGGTGGCCATGAGCCACATACAGCTGCTGAGCATTTGAAATGTGGTTAGACTGAACAGAGATGTCCTGTAAATATAAAATCCACACCAGATTTCACACTGAAAAAGATGAAATATTTCATTAATAATTTTATACCCATCACATTTTGAAATAAATTATTTCATATTGGGTTAAATAAAACATGCTGTTAAAGTTAATTTCACTTCTTTTTAAATTTTTAAGTGTATCTTCTAAAAAGTTTTAAATTAACCTGCGTGGCTGGCATTGTATTTCTGTGAAACAGAGCAGGTCTAGACCATTACCCTCCTCTTCCTGGCTCCTACCAGAAGCCAGGCAGACGAGGCACTGGAGCTGTCCTGTGCAATGCCCAGGACCCCTAAGAATTTTCTGTGCCATCAAGGGGAGGAACTTTGTCCTTGTCCTCCAAACACAAGGTGGTTCCAGAAGGGGATTTTCAAGACCATGATAGAAACCACAACAAAGCTGGGTTAGAGTTAGAGAATCTGGCTAAAATGCCCAGTTCTTCCACACACCTTTGCTCTGTCATTTGGGGCATCTGGTTCTCTGTATGTGCCTGCGCAGTCCTGGGGGTGGAGGGTGTTGCCAGCAATGAGAAAGGGGGAGAGGGAAAGCAGGTTTGTTTTTTCCAGAGTCCAGAATGAACAATCCTGTGTACCTTAAGTGGGTCTCTCTTTTGTAAAGACTGGTTCCCCAGTCTCCAGGTGTATATTGCTCAGTCCTCTGCAGGGTCTAGTTCGGGGGGCCAGGGTTTGCACAGTACCAGCTGAGGCAGGCTCTGATTTGCTATTACATCAGTTATAACTTTCAGAGGCCAGTCTCTGCAAATTTCCTTTGGATTTTAAAAAGTCTGTAGGTGGGCAGATTCCAGCACACAACTTTTGTAAACTATCAAAGTCCCAAGTGCAGACATTTTCAACCATGCAGGAACTGCAAGTCCCCAGTCATGAGCTCATCATTGTGATTCCAGCTTTTTCTGCATCATGTGTTACAATATTGAGAGTCAATTTCCCAGAAGTTTTAGTAGCTTTTCTCTGTCCCCGCCAATTATGTGAAAAGCAAACTCTCACATTCGCATCAAGTGAATGTCAACAGATCCCAGTGCACTATGTTTGCATAATTAGCAAAAGAAACAAAATTCTTTTAGAGACTTGTTGGAGCACAACAGATCACAGATGTGGGACTCTTTCGCAAATTCTAAAAGATGGATGGCACCAGGCTCTTCTGTGTATCGAGCACACCGGCCAACATGTGAAGGCAACTTGTCTGCAACGGCTTTTTCAAACTTTCTGGTTTACTTCTTGTGCATCTAAGGTTGCACATCAGCTCTTAAGGAAGATTTGCGTAGGAATGGGGCCCGTTCGAATGATCAGAGGGCTGTGTGTGCCGCCCACATAATTCTTTCTTAAATATGAGTCACCACATCAGAGGTGCATGAGGCCTTCCCCTGGGGCTCAAAGCTGGGAAGGGAGCGATGAGAAGCCCCCCTCTGAGACACACAGGACTCACGGTGGGGCTTTGGCCCTCTGGTGAGTCGGAATTTCAGTGGGTAGATTTGAAAGCTTGTAGTATTAGTCTTTTTGACCAGGAGGGTGCTCAGTACGTCCCGCGGATGGATGAAGGAAGCCCTCTGTCCTGTTGCCTGTTACTCTGGGCCATTTCTTTTGAGCTGCCCTTAACTTTTCAGGGAAGCCCTGGAGGGGGCTTGTACCTCGCCCAGGCTAAATCTGTCACGGGAAGGTCATGTCCTTGGGGCAGAGGAACCTTGGGACGCAGGGGTGGTAGCTGTGCCACCCGGCAGCCCTGCCGTCAGGGGAACGCTCCTCACGGTGCCGGGGGCTATCTTAAGAGATCTTTCAAGTGCCTTCCACTTGGAGAGGGGCTCCAGGGGCCCTGAGCCAGGGGTGGCGGCTTTCCGGGACCTGCGTTCCCAGATATGGCCACAAGGGGGCTCAAGGCTCCCTCTCAGGAGTAGCTTCATTTTAGGCCTGGATGGGTAGAGGAGGGAGAAAGGCGTAGCAGGATTGGAGGAGGCGGGGTGGAGAGGATGAGCTGGGTTCCAGGCTCACGGGAGCCCTGTCTGAGGGCGGGATCTTTCCTTGAGCATCTGGGGGGCCAGGCCACTGCGCTGGAGTTCTCTTCCGACTTTGTTTCCAAGGATGGCAAACACATGCCGGTGGGGAGTGCTCTGCGGCCAGAGCGTGGAACATTCCTCCTTTACCCTTCAAGGTCTTCCAACTGGATTAAGAATTAAATTTACGTGAAACATTAACTGGAGAAAAAAAAAGAAAACCACCAGGTTTATATGTGTGCATGGAGGCCTGATAATGAAACTGGGACCCAAAGAAATGAGCAAGGCAGGCAGTTTTTATGCTTTTTAGACCAATTGATAATAAATTTGTGAGGGATTGACAGGAGAAAGAAAACAGGTGTTTGAGAGCTTTAATTAGTAAGGAGTTTTAGGTGGAATTTGGGCTGAGGTAGTAAGTAGATTAGTAAAAAGTGACAAGGTTTGTTTCTCCAGCTTTCTTGGCTTTAAAGTTCCTACCTGGGAGCTCCTGGCTGGCTCAGTCAGAAGAGCATGTGATGCAACCTCAGGGTTGTGAGTTGGAGCCCCACACTGAGTGTCAGAGGTTGCTTAAAAATAAAGTCTTAAAAAAAATAAAATCTTGAAAAAGTTTTTTTAAAGTTCCTGAGGATAAGGATATCTTTTTACTTCTTAGCGTGGGGAGGGTACCTTTCATGTGGAAGATTTGCTTCCTGCTTTCAGGGGAACAGAGGAGGGATTCAGTGTCCTTGAATCTGCTGTTTCCCAAGTAGCTTCAGTTCAAAATAATCACTGTGCCATTGGGGTACATTTTGGGCCGCCTGCCCTTGGCCTCTACAGGCACCGGATCCTCAGTGCAGCTCAGAGTTCTGGCCTGTAATCCAGAAACCATGATGGCAGCGCCCTCCTTGTCGGGCTGTTGAGAGATGAACGGTTGCACTAGCTAATAAGACATGCTTAGTCCTTCTCTGGTGCAGGGAGGATGTAAGGGGTCTGCTTCAGAGCAGAAGTTGCCGGCTGGGGAGGGGGTCCTCCAGACGGCGGCGTGGGCTGGGCTCTGACGAGGATCGAGAACCACAGTCAGGCACGGGGCTCCATCAGGGACCTTCTGCAGTCTTGGCTCTGCTGGCCACATCCCCCAGGGCATGGGCCTGTCTGTGTGAAGTTAGCAGGTCCCAAGGCTGTGTAGCTGGGGAGCCTCCACGGTGAGACAAATGGGCTGGCTACGCAGTGGACACCTGAAACAGGGGTTTCTGAGCTTCAGTCCCGCCCCAAGTGATGTAGGGAATCTGCCCCCAGACTCTCACAGGAGAGGCTGGAGCCCACACAACGACAGCTCCGGCACCCAGTACTTCCTACAGGCTGGCACTCTATGCCTGCAGTGATACCTCACTTAACCCTACCATTGCCCAGGGACGTAGGTGCTCCTGGTCCCTGTTTCACAGTTGAGGAAGTAGAAGCACAGTGAGCTTTGAAAACGCTTGCCCACAGCTGCCCGACTGAAGCGGGTGCTTCGGGGACCTTAACCACTGCAGTGTGCCTCTCAGGACAGGGACTCACCCCAGGGTTGAATCCCTGTTCTCCCAGTAGCCAGCAGCCACTCAGGTTTCCTACCTGAGGTCAGCATCCTTGTCGAACACCACCTACACCTTCCATCACTGTTGGGGTGAAATGAGTTTCTTGACAGTCAGATAGGGCAGGTCCAAGCCCAGAGTAGACCTTCAGGAAGTTGTTTTTCCAGTGAGCCTGCAGGCAGCTTGCCAAGAGCTCACGGACTCAGGGCACGGAGTTCCAGGGAGGTGTCTCTTAACTCCCAGAGGATTTTTCTGTGTTTTAGAAGTGAAAGTTCTGGAGTTCATTTATTCAACAAATATTTATAAGGTATTTATGTTAGATCCAGTTCTGGGTGTTAGGGGTGCACCAGCGTGGCAGGGGGCAAAAACACAAATCCCTACCTTCATGAAACTTGCATTCTGGTGGGAAAGAGAGAAAACAAGTACAATAAATAGACCTTTCCATGGTGATGTGTGCTACAGAGGAGAAGCAGGACAGGAGAGGAACGTGTGTGTGATTGGGAGGTCAGGGAAGGCTCCACTGAGAAGGTGCCCTTTTACTTGATCCCCGAGGACTGTGCAGTGGTGAGCCAGTGACTGCATCCTCTGACCCGAGGCTGCAGGTGCTGGAGAAGCACCGTTTATTAGCCCTGGTACAGGATACATAAGGAGGGGTCCCCAGGATCCTCAGCGCTGCATCTGTAGGAAAATGACGGGTCACGATCTCGAAGGCCCCAGAGGCAGCAGTTCTTGCAAAAACAAGGCCAGGGATGTGGAGACAAGAAACTCTACAAAAAGTGAATGTCTTTGAGACCAGTAGCTGGCTATAATTGTTTTATTTGTCTCTTTGATGCTCAGAATTTAAAACTTTGCATAGCAGGCAGAGATGCTTGAGTTTGACCTTCAAAAAGTGTTTCATTTAAAAGCGTTAGAAGTTCTGCCAGCTATTGTGCTGAGGAGGCAGCTACGAGGCCCTCAGACAGGAGTGTGTGCCCCCCTGCTTCAGGAACTCCTTAGGTCTCTGGTGGATGCACCTGTAAGAGGTCAGCCTGTGGTGGCCCCAAAAGGGCTCCCTGCCAGCACTGTTCTCGCCATCTCCTTGAGAGGTAGCTACACCAGCCCTACGTGTGACTGCAGTCTGAGCGTCCAGTCCTCTGTTGACCGCCCAGAGGTTGGTCATCTTGTCCTGATTTGGCCCAGCTCTAGGGCTGACAGTTTGACCACCAGTGAGGTCCTCTCAGTCCCAGGAAAACCTGGAAGGTTGGTCACCCTGCTGCCCAGTGACCTTGGGAGACCTGCCACCCTCCTGGGCCTCTGCCTGCCTCTCTATCTGTGACCCCTGGACAACCTCTGATGGCCTGTGGAATGAAGTTGCATTCCTACAAAGGCTGAGCGTTTGGCTGACAGCCTAACCTGGGCCCCAGGCTCAGAGGGTCCCCCAAGCCTCGCTCCAGACTGGAGTCGTGGGTATGTGATTTAGAGTGATGTGGTCTGAAAGACTAGTTCAAACCTGTTGTGTGACCTTGAGCAAGTTACTTAACCTCTCTGGGCCTCTATAGTGCTGTAATAGTAACAAGAATAAAGTGAACAGAAAGGAGGGCTCAGGAAATGTCCTGGACCCCATCTGCCTCCCTTTCCCCTACTATCGGACAATGTCTCTGGGCCTTGCATCGCTGTGTCTCTGCAGGTAACTTTCACCCTTTACCCTTCCTCCAGAACCTCCTCCTCCCAGTTCTCATTCCAGGGCTCTGCTCGGGGAAGCCCCCCTCTCTGATGGGCACCCAGTGCCGGGGCCTGCCCCTGGCTTCCCCTCGGCCTCATTCTGCCACATGGCAGACCAGCTGCCAGGCTGTAGGCCAGCCCGTCATGGTGGACTTTCCAGCGTCCATATTGTGAAGTTCCTGTGGCATTTTCCTCCAGTTCTATAAGCTCCAGAAACTTCCTAGGTTTTCCTTTCCCAGGCTGACATCAAAGGCCTCCCCCACCTCACTGCCTGCAGCACTGGAATGAGGGCATAGCACCTGGTTTTTATAAGCAGGAACCAGCTTCACCCGTGTGGTATCAGCATGGGTGGCCTCTGAGCTGCCCAGAAGGCCCTTCCTCCATGCTGACTGCCTGCTTCACCCACCTGGGGACTCACGCGCCCTGTGGGGTCCACGCATATTGTTAGATGTGAGCAGACCAAGGCTTCTGGACTGTGAAGATTAGGAGATGGAGCCTTGGGGTGTATGTGGGAGTGTGTGCGTGTGTTTTTTTTCTATGTGTGTTTACATGTTTTCTGTATGTGTTCTGTGTTAGTATTCATATGTGTTTCTGTGTATGAGTGTTTATGCATGTACATGTGTCGTTTTGTGTGTATGCATATGTTTCTGTGTGTGTATTTTTAAGTGTTATTGTGTATGCACCTGTGTTCTCTCTGTGTATACATGATATACATGCATGTATGAGCCTAGGCCCTCAGCAGGGGCACAGTGTGTCAGGCGCTGTTCATCATTTTGCCTGAGGTCAGGAGCTTCTCAGCCTCAGGGTTCCCACCTGCCTGTCTTGGCCTGAGGACTAAATGGGGTGGAGGGCACCCAGCCCCAGTGCCAATGCTGCTGGCTGCTCTGTCCTTTCCAGGACCTCAGTGTGAAGGGTGGGGGCAAGGGTGGGACACAGAGCCAGCACTCAGGCTGAACTGACCCACTTCGGTGCCCATTCATGTGGCATCGGCACCCACTTGTCCACTGCTGGAAGCAAAAGGAGAGAAAAGAATACTAAGCCCACCCCAGCCCTCCCTCCCTGTGCCAAGTAGGATAAAGGGGCAAGGATCTGGTCTGGCCCTTAAGCCTGGCACTGGGACATCTAGTCCCATGCAGCAACTTCTGGGCTTCTTCTCTGGCCCTTAGTCTGGGTGGATTTCTGCCACTCAGCCCTTAGCCCCCCAGTCAGGAATAGCCCTTGTCTTATTTTCTGTTGGCTTGAGGACAGGGGCAGAGCCTGTCTGGGCAGCCAGAGTGCCAGCTTGGAAGGGAGACAGTGCCAGGTTTTGAGTACCATACTGTCTTGATAATTGCAGCTTTGTAATACATCTTGAAGTCTGGGATTGTGACGCCTCCTGCTTTTGTTTTCTTTTGCAAGATTGCTTTGGCTGTTCGTGGTCTTTTCTGGTTCCATACAAATTTTAGCATTGTTTCTTCCAGTTCTGTGAAGAATGCTGGTGTTATTTTGATAGGGATTGCATTGAATATGTAGATTTCTTTGGGTAGTATCGACATTTTAATATTTGTTCTTCCTATCCAGGAGCATGGAACATTTTTCCATTTTTTTGTGTCTTCTTCAATTTCTTTCATAAGCTTTCTATAGTTTTCAGTGTATAGATTTTTCACCTCTTTGGTGAGATTTATTCCTAGGTATTTTATGGTTTTTGGTGCAATTGTAAACGGGATCGATTCCTTGATTTCTCTTTCTGTTGCTTCATTGTTGGTGTATAGGAATACAACCAATTTCTGTGCGTTGATTTTATATCCTGCAACTTGGCTGAATTCATGAATCAATTCTAGCAGTTTTTTGGTGGAAGCTTTTGGGTTTTCCATATAGCATATCATGTCATCTGCGAGAGTGAAAGTTTGACCTCCTCCTGGCCAATTTGGATGCCTTTTATTTCTTTGTGTTGTCTGATAGCTGAGGCTAAGACTTACAATACTATGTTGAATAACAGTGGTAGAGTGGACAACCCTGTCTTGTTCCTAACCTTAGGGAGAAAACTCTCAGTTTTTCTCCATTGAGGATGATATTAGCATTGGTTTTTTCATATATGGCTTTTATGATCCTTCTATCCCTACTTTCTTGAGGGTTTTTATCAAGAAAGGATGCTGTATTTTGTCAAATGCTTTCTCTGCATCTATTGAGAGGATCATATGGTTCTTGTCCTTTCTTTTATTGATGTGATGAATCACATTGATTGTTGTACAGTTATTGAACCAGCCCTGCATCCCAGGTATAAATCCCACTGGTCGTGGTGAATAATTTTTTTAATGTATTGTTGGATCCGGTTGGCTAGTATCTTGTTGAGGATTTTTGCATCCATGTTCATCAGGGAAATTGGTCTATAGTTCTCCTTTTTAGTGGGGTCCCTGTCTGGTTTCGGAATCAAGGTAATACTGGCCTCATAGAGTTTGGAAGTTTTCCTTCCATTTCTATTTTTTGGAACAGTGTCAAGAGAATAGGTGTTAACTCTTCCTTAAATGTTTGGTAGAATTCCCCTGGAAAGCCATCTGACCCTGGACACTGTTTACACTGTTTTTTGTTTTTTTTTTGAGAGATTTTTGATTACTAATTCGATTTCTTTCATGGTTATGGGTCTGTTCAAATTTTCTATTTCTTCCTGTTTCAGTTTTGGTTGTGTATATGTTTCTAGGAATTTGGGCATATTTACTGGCATATAATTGCTCATAATATTCTGTTATTATTGTTTGTATTTCTGCTGTATTGGTTGTGATCTGTCCTCTTTCATTCTTGATTTTATTTGGGTCCTTTCCTTTTTCTTTTTGATCAAACCGGCTAGGGGTTTATCAATTTTGTTAATTCTTTCAAGAACCAGCTTCTGGTTTCATTGATCTGTTCTACTGGGTTTTGTTGTTGTTGTTGTTGTTCTTTGGGTTTCAATAGCATTAATTTCTGCTCTAATCTTTATTATTTCCTCTCTTCTGCTGTTTTGGGGTTTTATTTGCTGTTGTTTTTCAAGCTCTTTAAGGTGTAAGGTTAGGTTGTGTATCTGAGACCTTTCTTCCTTCTTTAGGAAGACCTGAGTTGCTATATACTTTCCTCTTATGACTGCCTTTGCTGTGTCCCAGGGGTTTTGGGTTGTGGTGTTATCATTTTCATTGGTTTCCATGTACTTTTTAATTTCCTCTTTAACTGCTTGGTTAGCCCGTTCATTCTTTAGTAGGATGTTCTTTAGTTTCCAAGTATTTGTCACTTTCCAAGTTTTTCTTGTGGTTGGTTTCGAGTTTCATAGTGTTGTGGGATGAAAATATGCACAGTATGATCTACATCTTTTTGTACTTGTTGAGGGCTGATTTGTGCCCTAGTATGTGTTCTATTCTGGAGGACATTCCATGTACACTGGAGAAGAATGTATATTCTGCTGCTTTAGGATGAAATGTTCTGAATATATCTGTTAAGTCCATCTGGTCCAGTGTGTCATTCAAAGCCATTGTTTCCTTGCTGATTTTCTGATTAGATGATTTGTCCACTGTTGTAAGTGGGGTACTGAAGTCCCCTACTATTATGGTATTATTATCAATGAGTTTCTTTATGTTTGTGATTAATTGATTTATATATTTGGGTTCTTCCATATTTGGAGCATAAATGTGTACAACTCTTAGATCTTCTTGGTGGATAGACCCCTTATTTATGATATTATGCCCTTCTTCATCTCTTGATACAGTCTTTATTTTAAAATATAGATTGTCTGATATAATTATGGCTCCTCTGGCTTTCTTTTGTTGACCATTAGCATGATAGATGGTTCTCCATCCCCTTACTTTCAATCTGAAGGTGTCTTTAGATCTAAAGTGGGTCTCTTGTAAACAACATATAGATGGATCTTGTTTTCTTATCCATTCTGTTACCCTATGTTTTTTGATTGGAGCATTTAGTCCATTGATATTTAGAGTGAGTACTGAAAGGTAGGAATTTATTGCCATTATGTTGCTTGTAGAGTTGGAGTTTCTGGTGGCGTTCTCTGGTCCTTTCTACTCTTTGTTGCTTTTGGTATTTATTTATATATATACATATGTGTATACATTTATATATATACATATATATACATTTATACATTATATATATATACATTTATATATACATATGTGTATACATACGTGTATATATATACATATGTGTGTATATATATATATTTTTTTTTTTCATCTTTTCTCCTCTCAGAGAGTTCCCCTTAAAATTTCTTTCAGGGCTGGTTTAGTGGTCACAAACTCCTTTAATTTTTGTTTGTCCGGGAAACTTTTAATCTCTCCTTGTATTTTGAATGACAGTCTTGCTGGATAAAGAATTCTTGGCTGCATATTTTTCTGATTGAGCACATTGAATATATCCTGCCACTCCTTCCTGGCCTGCCAAGTTTCTGTGGATAGATCTGCTATGAACCTGATCTGTCTTCCCTTTAGGCTAAGGACTTTTTTTTCCCTTGCTGTTTTCATGATTCTTTCCTTGCCTGAGTATTTTGTGAATTTGACTATTGATATGCCTTGTTGGTGGTCTGTTTTTGTTGACTCTAATGGGAGTCCTCTGTGCTTCCTGGATTTTGATGTCTGTGTCTTTCCCAGGTTAGGAAAGTTTTCTGCTATGATTTGCTCACATAACACTTCTACCCCTATTTCTCTGTCTTCATCTTCTGGGACCCCTAGGATTCTGATGTTGTTCCTTTTTAATGAGTCACTGATTTCTCTAATTCTTAAATCGTGCTCTTTTGCCTTAGTCTCCCTCTTTTTTTCTGTTTCCTTATTCTCCATAAGTTTGTCCTCTGTATCACTGATTCTCAGTTCTGCTTCATCCATCCCTGCTGCTGTGGCATTTTGAGATTGCACCTCAGTTATAACATTTTTTATTTCATCCTGACTAGCTTTTACTTCTTTTATCTCCACAGAAAGGGATTCTAATCTATTTTTGACTCCAGCTGGTATTCTTACTATCGTGATTCTAAATTCTGATTCAGACATCTTGCTTGTGTCTGTGTTGGTTAAGTCCCTGGCTGTCGTTTCTTCCTGCTCTTTCTTTTGGGTGAATTCCTTCATTTCATCATTTTGAAGGGAGAAAAAATTAATGAGGTAAAAAATATTAAAATTAAAAAAATTAAAATTAAAAACAACACACACACACACACAAAATCAAATGATGCTAGATCCTAGGTGTGTTTTGGTCTGGATGTTGAAAGGGGCTTGACAGATTAGAGAAAAAAGGGGAAAGAAAGAAAAAAAAGGAAATCATTTGAAAATTTGAAAAAATGAATACACTCAAGTAGAATAAAATGAAATGATGGAAGTAAAATAGAATTTGAAAAAAAATTACACAAAAGTAAAAAATATAGTTGAAGAAAATTAAAGAAAATATTTTTAATAAAAATTGAAAATAAAAATAAATTTTTTCTCTTTTTGTATTCAAGAAAAAAAAAGAAATGAAAAAGAGGAAAAAAAGAAAAAGAAAATTTAATAGATGGACTGGCAAACAGACTGAAATAGTATTGAAATTACTTTGTTTTCTCCTAGAAGTCTATCTATGAAGCACTTTATAGCCCATAAACTAAGCAGGCCAAGAGACTTGTGTTCCTGAAGAACAAGGTTAGCCCAGTTGGGCGGAGCTTAGTGTAATGGCTCTGTTCTCCACTAGATGGCGCTGCTTAGCTTACTGGGGTGGATTGTTGTGGGGCTTGTAGGTGTGTATGCGCACGCGTGGGGAGCAGTGAAATGGTGTCACCCAGCTACCCAGTCTCTAGAATCAGAACTCTGTTTTCCCTGATCAGCAATTGAGCACTCCTCCTTTGTCTTCGGTGTCCGTACGCTCCCTGCTTTTACACTGTCCGTGACTATGCCTCCCTCCTAAGCACTTCCCTCCTAAGTTTTATCTCAGATGTGGCTGTTTTCCCCAACCCCTTACTTCTGAGGGACTGCGGCTTTGACCCGTTCCACCCTTTTGAGGGAGGGTCTCACCGAGCAATGGCCTGGTGCTGGCTGCACCCAGGAACGTTCGAGAGACTGTGCTGCTGCCGATGCCCAGAGACTGCAGCTGGGTGCCAACCCGCCCCAGAAAAGGTTTGTGGGATCGTGTAGCAGCAGCATTTCAGGGATCATGGAAAATCACAACACACATCTGGTACCAGGCTTCACCTTTAATGACCTTGTTTCAGCACCAGCAAATGTGATTGTTCTCCTGGCTCCACTGGGGCCTTTGCCTATGGCAGCTTCTACCAGATGTCCTCCCAGCAGGGGAACTGCCTCTTCTGTGTGGCCTGAAGAACCCCAAACTTCACTCTGCTCCTGGGGATTCACCCTTCTCACCAGAGCACTGCCAGGTATTGAGCTGCGGCATTTCACACTCTACACTCCCCCTGTTTATAGAGTCTTAATGGAATTTGAACCCTCTCCTTTCTCCTTTATCCCTTTTTAGTTCAGTCCCTGCGGCTGTTTCCATGTATCCACTTTCTCTCCAGCTGCTTTTGGGGGGGGTGCTTTTCCCCTATTCTCCCCCCCTTCCCGTCTCCATCCTCTCTCTGCCCACAAAAACAGTTCCCTGCTTTTCACAGCTTCTCCCTCCCCCAGTTCACCCCTCCGTGCTGCGTACCCATTGAGTTCTGTGGTTCAGGTTGTGCAGATTGTTGTGTTAATCCTCAGATCAGTTTTCTAGGTGTGCAGGATGGTTTAATGTTGATCTGGTTGTATTTCATGGACATGAGACACAAAAAAAACTTCCCTGCTGTTTCACCATCTTGGGCCATGTTTTTCTTTTTGGGGGGTGGGGGGTTCACATGGGGTGACCTAGTCCCTTTGGGCAACTATCACAGAATGCCACAGACTGCAGACTGGCTTGTAAACAACAGAAGGTTACTTCTCACCTCTCACCTTAAGTCTGGAGGCTGAAGTCTGAGATGAGGGCACCAGTCAGCACAGCTGTGCTCCTCACTGAATGCTAGTGGCTTCTCCCTGTAACCTCAGTTGGCCAGAGGGGCAAGGGCACTCTCTGAGGTCTCTTTTATGAGGCATGAATCCAATTCACAAGGGTTCTAGCCACACAGTGTAATCACCTCCCAAAGGCCCCCCCTCCAAATACCATCCCATCAGGGTTTGGGATTCAACATAAGTAATTTTAAGGGGACACAAGCATTCAGTTACAGCAGCAACAGAGCTGGGATCCATCCCTGTCCATCCCATTCATCCCATGTCCTTACCTCCCAACTAAGGTTCCTCACTGGGGGTTAAAGGTGCAGTCCTGAGCAGTCTGCAGTCAGCTTGGATGGATCAGGCAAGTCCAGATTAACCCCTTCACTCCTTCCCTTGCCTCCACCTGACCCAGATCCCCATTTAGATAGGCCTGTCCACACCCCACCAAGGGTAGACCCTGCTCTGCCCCTCTCCCTTCCACACAGACACACAAGTCAACAACTGGGGCAGCTAGACTTGCTTGAGTCCCTCCTCCCCCTTTTAGGTTGACTGAGGGAGTGTGTATGTGTGCAGACTCCCAGGGCTGGTTGGAGCATCTCTATTGTCTCCCACATCTTCACTCACAACCTGTGCCGTCTATGCCCTCCATAGCCCTGTCATGACCCATTGTGGAAAAGGTTTCCTGGGTCTGAGTTCTTCACCCCAAGTCCCCAGACAGGTACCCAACTAAAGAGTTGATTTTCTGCATTGTTCCTAGCTTTAAACTCCCGTGTTCTTGTGAAAGTACTTAGTTGCCAACTAAGTGCTTAGAAATCTGAAAATCTCACCCATAAAATCCCTGAGAAGTTACTCCATTGTACTTCCTGGCCTGAGACTTTGGCCTTGACCATATGACTTTGGAATGTTAGCAGGAGTGAGGTTAGCAGAGTCTTTGTAATATGCTAGGCAGAATGGCTTTGCCCTCTTGCACTCTGGGGATCACACATGAGACTAGCTTCCCCAAGTAGATGCTGGGCCCTAGAATGAGCACACGTAGTAGAACAGGCCTGAGCCTACCATGGGGAGAGACACCTGCAGTGGAGCTAACCCACTGAGTCCAGTGTGGCCAGCGAGCCTGAGGGCCACATTCATAAGCATGAGGATAAATTCTGATTGCCAAACACCCTGGGTTGTCCAAGTGGTGGTTGTCCAAGTGAAGCCAAGTGACCAGTGTCCTTCTTTGGGTCAGGCCTGAATGCTTTACAGTCCAATTTCATGATATAAAGGACATTGCAGGGACAATAATACTTTAAAGCTTATGCAAGCCACATTGCTGTTGTCCTACCTAGGAGAGGAGCCTTGTTTGTGCATCTTTGGTGTGTGTATGTGTGTGTATGTATAGCATGTATATGTGATGTGTGTATATATGTGTGGCGTGTGTATGTGATGTGGGTGTGGGGGGCATGTATGGTCTGAATGTGTGATGTGTGGCATGTGTGGTATGTGGTGTGTGTGTGTTGGGGGGCGGTATGTCAGGTGTTTATGGTGTGTATGGTGTGAATGTATGGTGTGTGTGTGTGTGTGTGTGTGTGTGTGTGTGTGTTTAGGTAGTTAGGGCTCAGGCCAATGGCCTATACACCAGTCCAAGGTGAGGAGCCAGGTTCCTACCCAACATCACCTGGCATGGGATCCCTCATGGACTTTACAGAGTCCTGCAGCAGCATTAGTCCTCTCTCAGTCCTGTAGCCTTCCACTTATGGAATGATTGGCCCCATAGGGAGATTCTGATTTTGTTTTCTTTCCTCTGTTGGGTGGAGGTGGGGCAGTAGTCCTGTCTCCATTCAGAGGTCACAGAAGTTACTGCTGCCAGTTAGATCAGTGTTTCCAAGTATTATGAACTTCTGGTACTCCTGTGATTTAAGTATAAACATTGTGTTCTAAAGATTCCAATTTGCCTTGAGTTTACATACCAGGTAAGTGGTTTCCTTTCTGATAGCCATAAAGCACTGTGGACAGGGACCTGAGGGCCTAGTGCAAGTATTCCACGGCAATTAGCCACCAGCCAGGAAAAGCCATTACGTGAGCAGTGGGCCAAGGTGTGGTGGACAGGCCACATCCTGTGCAGATTTGCTGGTAGAATGCAGAAAAACAGGAGGCAAGGCAGTGCCTAAGATGCCTCCCTCTGGGTTGATGGGTCGGTAGATCTCCATAGGCTTCATGCAGGCTGTTCACAGCTGGCCTTTGGCCATCACTGCGGGCTCCCCTTCCAACCTCACTGCTAACCTGGACACAGTGGGTGATTTGGGGAATTTCTGGCCATCTCTGGACCCCTCCCCAGGCCTCTCCTTACCCCTCTACCGTGTCTTCCTTGGGCATTGTTCTGTGCAAAGACAATAAATACCAGGGAGATGTCATCAGAAAATGTATCCTTATGCAGGGGCCCCATAAGATTCACTGCATGTGATGTCCAAGCTTTTACTTTGATATGTTGCTTCTAAAACTTAAAAACAGGAGCAGATTTCACAGCCACTCCAGCTTCTCTAGGTACAATGAGATAATGAGACAATTGCCCCGTGACATCTGACACAGAATGTTTCTGTTTCCAGTTTACCCAGATAACAAGATAGTTTCATTTATAATGAGATAAATGGATAGTGATACTCAGTAAGCCTTGGTGTCATTATAGAGCTATTTCCATGTTAATGGCAATGAGAAGAGAATGCGGAAACGTCTGTCACAGATTGAAAGGGGTGATGTTAAATATGCCTGTTGCAAAGCAGCCATGGTGGAAAGCCCATTCGATAAGGTGAACAGGCAGCACATGACTTGTGTGTTTCCTGGAGAAGAGGGGCTTTGTGCCCTTTTGTGTCCCTTCCCCTGGAGTCTTTCAGGCAATCATTCTGGTTTTCTCTCAGCAGGCGTCTGGCCATCTAGGCCTCTAGGGGCAAGGGTTTCTGGCGATGACCCAAGCAGGGTCCTAGAGAGACGCAAACTGCAGGTCACCAGTCTGGGCACCAGCAGGCCAAGGAAGAGACGGGTCATGGCCTTAGGGGCCAAGCTAGGGCCTGGACATTGAATGCAGAGAAGCTGACTCTGGGCAGAGTAAGGGATGAAGTCATGGGATTCACTCAAATAGATGGCAGAAAACTATATCCAGACTGACTTAAAAAGAAGGGTTTCAGGCATGGCTTGATTTAAGCCTACAGAAAGCCAGAGGGGGCCAGTTCTCATTTTTCCTTTTTTGCACTTCTTTTTGTTCCATGTTGGCTCCCTGTCGTGGTCAGGCTCCTAACCCTGACAATGCACTCATATCCTGTCAGACTCTGGGGTCACAGAGAGCCTCCCTCTCTAAGCATCCAGTAGAAGTGTCATTGCCTACCTTTGACACTGATTGGGCCATGCGCTCATCCCTGAAACAACCCCTGTTCCAGTCAAAATACTTGCTGTGCTTAGCCAGGCCGGGGCCTTGGACTCCCCCTGAATCACATGGTTCCCAAAGGGCCGTCCTCCATGAGTCACTGCTGGAAGTCTGGTGAATCGTACTTGCCGACAATGCTCAATGACAGGGAAGAAGGCTGGGTGAAGTAGGGTCAGGCCCAGAACCCACTGGAGTGTTTTAGGAAGGCAGCAGCATGGATCCCACAGATGTGGGGTTCCCTTCCATATAGCTCTTAGGTTTGTCCTCTCTTCTGCTTGCTATTTTGGCTCCCCCCTTTTATTTCCCTCTGGAATCACTGTTGTCTGAGAAACCTTTGAGGAACACAAAATCTGAGCGTTCCACTCCCCTTTGGATACCCCAGTGGCTCCCACTCCATAAGATGAGGCCCAAGGACATTAGGCTGTCAACAGAGCCTTCTTAGGCCTCTGTTGCCATCTCCAGCCTCCCTAGACCAATCTTAGGTCCCCTAAACATCATGCTTTTCCCATGCTTGGGCTTTGCCCTTGTATCTGCCCGAAGTGTTCACCCGTCCCTTCCCCCCACCTCCCGCCAGCTAGAAAACTTCTCCGTATCCTTCAGGACCCAAATTGTCTTGCCCCTTCTGTGATGCCCCTTGCCTGTGATCCCAGGCAGTTGTCTTATCTGTGCTCTGGCTCTCTGTGCTGGCCCTTTATTTATCAGTTTTAATAGTTGCCTCCTTATCTCATGTCCCCAGGAGTCTGGAAACTTCTTAAGGACTGTGTTATAAAATATTCTTTTAAATGTTTTATTATGAAACATTTCAAACATTAGGAAACCACAGAAAATAACAAATATGTATTCTCAACCCAGATTTAATAGATAACAACAGCTTGCCACATTTGTTTTATCTTTCTCTTTGAAGAAATCAAAATTAGAAAATATAACTAAAACCCCAATCCCCTGCTCCTTTTCCCTCTGCTCCCAGGCTCCTAAAATTGGATGGAATCTCCATTCAATGTCACACTCTTGAGAATTATCCGTGTTGATTTATGTAAATGTTTTGTTCCTTTGTACAACAACAGAGTGCTTTTGATTTAAAATTTTTTTTAAATGTTTATTTATTTTTGAGACAGAGAGAGAGCATAAATATGGGAGGGTCAGAGAGAGAGGGAGACACAGAATCCGAAGCAGGCTCCAGGCTCTGAGCTGTCAGCACAGAGCCTGTTGCGGGGCTCGAATGCAAGGACTGTGAGATCATGACCTAAGCCAAAGTCGGACGCCCAACCGACTGAGCCACCCAGGTACCCTCTGAGTGCTTTTGATTTTAAAGATAAACCTGAGTTTCCTTATCCTTTCTCCTCCCAAAGAATGGATTTGCCTTTGATATTTCAACATTACAAATCTGCTATAATGAGTGTTCTTGCATGGTCTCCTGGGCTCATAGGCAAGAAGGCATCCCCAGATACAGGAGGGGTGGAATTGCTGGCTTGTACCTGTGTAGGGTCTGTGCATGCCCAACTTTAATAAACATTGCCTGAGTCCTTGGCAGGGTGTTCTACCTGTTTATATGCATCCCAAGGGATTTTAGTTCCTCAAACCTCACCAATACTTACTGTTGTGAGACTTAAATTTTTGTCATTCTGACTAGAAGACAATGATGTTTTCATTTGCACTTCCTCATGACTAACAAAGCTGAGCCTCTTTCTTATGTTTCTTGGTCACTCCAGTTGTCTTCTGTGAATTGCTGTTTTTCCTAATGGCTTATTTGTGGTTCCAAGAATCTCCTGAAGCTGACTCCTTTGTCTGTTACACACAACCCTATCTTATCCATCATTGCACCCCCTACTCTCCCTCAGTGCCAGACACAGGGTCAGCCATTCGCTAATATCTGCTAGGAAAGGAATACTAACCTTTAAAATGGTTATTTTACCAGCAAAAATGTATTTATTTGGGAATAGGAGGTAATTTCAATTTGGAACATGCAGGCTGTGGCAAAACCATAAACAAGTCCAAGGAACAAAGGAGAAGAATGTTACTTTATAAAGAAGGAGGAAGTTGGGAGGGGTGGTTTTGAATGGAAATCCACTGTAGAAAAGGGGTCTTGTGGGTGATGACAGTTTCTCATTGGCTGGGTTGCAAGGATTGTCGATTTCATGCAGCACATGCAATGGACATCCTTCCTTGCTGGGACCTAAAATTGATGGTTCTTTCCAGTTGAGGATTCTTCTGTTAGAGTCTAAAATTGACAGTGTTTCCTGTAATTGACATTGAGTGGTTTGGCTCCCCCTTCTAGCCTCTGGATTCTATTTTAATGAGGTTTTCTTTTATTAATTTTCACAGGAAGATGAAAGAGGTGGGACCCTGGGCCCAAAAAGCTAATAGCCTCACTGTGGTGGGGGAGGGGTAGCAGGCATGCACATAGGACCTGCTTAGGAGGTGGGTCTGCCTGCAAACCAGGGGAGGGACGAGAATCTGAGTAAATACTAGGAGGTAATAACCAGACATGGCAGGAGGATGAAAGTGGATGCCCCGAGAAGGCATTTGGGCCAAGGGTTAAAGGCTGTGCTTTAAAGAAAGCCTGGAGGAGCGGGTGGGGGAGGAGAGGCCTGAGGGAGTGAGCAGGGGCTGCTCTGGTGAGAAATGAGGCCGCAGCTCCCAGACGCCAAGACAAGAGGTGGGGAGGCTGGTGAATCTAGTGGCCCTTCACAGTTTAACCCTCTATGAAGAGTCTCTGGGTCCTGCTGACTGGGTTTGCAGGCTGTCCCAGAGGACTCCCTATGTGCTTTGGGAGGTAGTAAGAAATGTGTCAGGACAAGCCAGGATCTCAGTCCCCTTCCCAAGGTGAACCCATTGGCAGTGGCCCTCAGGACTCAGATTTAGACATTTTATTTCCAATTTCTTCCTTTCTTCCTACTGTTCGGAGTCATTAAACAGGCTTCTGTGCTCTCTCCATTTGATCACACGCTCAAGGAAGGGCAACTCCAGGGTGCTCTTCAGGGACCGTAAGCTAACGGCCCTCTCTTCCCGTGTTCACCGTAGGAGTAGTGGGGAATGGAGTTGTGAGTCCTGATCATGTCCTTTATTAGCCCAGATCCACTTGTACTCACAGCCAGAATTCAACTCTTTCCTATGTGTGGCTAATTCTTTAAATGAATATAATGTTCAAAATAAGCTCTGAGGAGACAGGAATCATAGCTGACATTGCCCCGTGTCCCACTACCTACATTACACCTGGCTTGTAGGAGCCTCAGTAATGAATTTATTCAGTCAGTGAATGAAGGGACCAGAACACTCAACACTCTAAAGGTGGCAATTCTCCCAGAGTGGTCTATGGGTAGAATTCCAGTTCAATTAAAGTATTACTGGAGCCTTCTTTTATTTTTTAACATTTAATGGTGTTCATTTAAAATAACACAGACCAGCCAAGAAACTTCTGAGATGAAAAATTTTCAGATATTAAGCTTTCTGCAAATATTAAACCTATTAAAAAGGGACAATAATTGAAAGAATATGGTACTGGTAGAGAAATGGATACATTTGTGGGCAATATTAAAATGCAGAAATTTACTCAAGCAATATCAGAATTTACTTCATAATAAAAATGCCATTTCAATACAGTGGGAAAAACTATTATCTAACTGGTAATGTTGCAACCTCTGGCAAAATATTTTGAAAACAAAAACATTTAAATCTTGGCTTCATCCCATGCACAAAAATAAGCTACAAGTCCCAGGGGGCGTCTTTTCTAGAGTGCATTTCCAATTCCAGTCAGGCTGGCTACATTGCTCCTCGCCTCCAGCCCTCTAGATAGAGGGGTGTTGGGCTGTCCCCCCTTCCTCGGCCTGAAAGGATGGATGTCCCTCCAGGGGTCCACACCTCCCTTTCTGCTCAGGAGGCTGCAGTCTTGTCGGGGTGTGAGGGAGCGGGGGACTCATCAAGGAAAAGGATACAGTAGCACACAGTGAGCTTTGTGGGTGATGCTTTGACGGGGTTGCATATCTGGAAAGAAGCCCATTGCGGCAGCAGGAATCTGCTAGAGGCTGTGGTGGCTCGGGGTCACTACTCAGAGGGGACTCTGCCGGCGAGAGAGAAAGTCTGAAAGGGGGCACTCGTGTCTGGTGAGGTGCTGAGGAGCATGACATGGCTGGGAGTCTGAACTGTGCAGGTCCCATCTAGCTGCTGAGCCGAATCTTATCAATAGGTAACAGCTGTTGGGTGAGGAGGGGTATGCAAAGCAAGCAATCTCTAAACGGCTAAAAATTGGCTTGTTTGGACTATTTTTAAGATAATTGGACGTGTACATATTTGAGTTTGGCACCTGCAGGCTTTCAAACTAAGAGGTCTCAGCCTACAGTGAAGAAACAACCTAGAAGCCAATACACAGGGTCCATCTTGGACCAATTTATGTAACAAGTCCCCCTCAGGACGTTCTGTGGCTGAGGCAGCTGGGGCCACCTCCTCCCTTGCCAGAGGAGCTGGGTATGAGCAGATCCTGTGAGGAGGGCCCAGAAGCTAGGATTTTTTTTATTGTTTGTTTGTTTTTGAGGGTGGGGGCAGGGGCTGAGAGAGAGGGGAACAGAAGATCCAAAGCGGGCTTGGACAGCACAGAGCCCGATGCAGGCTGCAACTCAGGAACCAAACATGAGATCGTGACCTGAGCTGAAGTCAGACGCTCAGCTGACCGAGCCACCCAGGCGCCCTGAAGCTAGGATTTTTGTAAAGCTCTCCAGGTGATTCTAATGTTTCAGCCTGCATTGGAAATCACAGCCCTGTGTCCATGGCCCCCAGACCTGGCTGAATATGCAACTATTTGGGGTGGAGGGCAGTGCTGACAGAGACGGAGCATTAAAGCCTGGACTCGGCCCCTAGAAATTCGAATTTAGTTTTGAGATCAGGCACAGCATAGATGGTTTTTTTTCACTCCCAGGTGAGTGTAAGGTGCAGCCAAGGCTGAGAACCACCAAGCAGGCCCTGGAGGGAGGAGCAGGCTTTTCTCAGAAGGGTGGTGATACCCAGAAGTTTAGGGAAGGAGAGCCGCCAGTTACTAACTGCTCACCCGTTATGCGTGCCAGGTGCTGTGCTGCTTACGTGAGCTCATGTGTCCCCACATGGTTTCATACAGGAAACCATCCACGACCACTCCCACTCCCTTCCCCGGGTCACTTAGGCTTTGTTTGCCAAGGGTTCCCCTTGACTGGAAGCCACACGGCCCAGAGCTGGGGTCCCCTGCAGGGGTCATGTCCACAGACCCCCTGCCCCCACCACTTGGTGGCCCCTTCCAAGGCGTTTGAAAGACTTGTCCTTGTCCTTTGCCCGGATATACTTCCAGGTTGGCCAGCCGAGTGGTCCCCTTGCCTCAGCTTCTTCGGGTGGGTGTTCAGGAGGTGTCTCTGCCCAAGGGCTCTGTTCCAAGTGGAAAGTGTGCTGGAGGAGCCTGAGGATGAGGGGGCGGGCCACAGACGCAGCCCTGCACCCCCAGGACAGGGAGTTCAGCTGGGCAGCGAGAGGGAACCTCCCAGGTTGGGGGTGGGGGGCGTTAGGAGCACTTGCCAGGGCTATGCACGGACATGGCCCAGCATGCTCCCCTGCTAGCGGGCCTCAGGGTCAGGCAAGCTGAGAAGATCGCTTCCTCTCAATGCAAGAGCTGGCAGGTGCTGGCAGTGTGGTCTTGGGCAAGCTGTCGTACTATCCGCACGTCATTTTCCTCACTCCTTCCAACTGACTTGTGGTGAGGATCCTGAGGCGCATCATCACAATAACAGGCAGCGAGGACTGCACACCGCTATCCCAGGCGCTCTGCCAAAAGCTTTCACTCAATATATCATTAAATCTGCAAAGCAAATTTACGTGGCAGGGACTGCTGTTGCCTCTGTCCTACAGATGAGTAAACTGAGGCATAGAGAGCAACTTGTGCAAGGCCACACAGAGAACAGGAGGTGGAGCCGACTCAGCCCCACAGGCAAAACCTCCCCACCACACCCGAGCAGGTGGGCTCCCTAACCCCCATCCCTCACCCTTCAAATGAGGTTCTTCTCCTCTTGGTACAGGTGTTTCTCGCAGGCCTCTGTGTAAGACCTCCTGCTTCTGGTCCAATCCTTCTGTATCAGTCAGGAGCCTGTTGGGGGACAGAAACCACATCAGCCACTGGAGCAGAGAGCATTGGATACAAAGGATTCTCCCTGGGTAGAAAGTTGTTCACTGCATGACTTAAAGGGCCAGAGGACACTAAGGGGTCCCAGAGGAAGTGACCAAAAGAAGCCACACCATTCCTAGGGCTGGAGCAATGAGGGAAGAGACTGGAGGGGCGCCTGCATGTTGAGCATCTGACTCTTGATTTCAGCTCAGGTCATGATCCCAGGATCATGCGATTGAGCCCCACGTTGGGCTCTGCGCTGACAGCAGAAGGCTGCTTGGGATTCTCTCTCTCCCACTGCCCTCTCCCCTGATCGCGTGTGCTCTCTTTCTCAAAAAAAAAAAAAAAAAAAAAAAAAAAAAAAAAAAAAAAAAAGTAAAACAGGAAGAGAATGGAATTACTAAGACTCAAAAATCTTGAAGCTGGGACTTAGATTGCAGAGGAGGGGCACAGCCGCGTCCCTGCATGGCTGGCGGGGCAGGTAGAGTTGGGGAGAAAACCCTGCAGACAAATTCAGCTCCTGGTACAGGAAGGAACTGCCTCTGCCAGGGTGAAGACACGATGCCCACGCCGGGGTGACCCTCACAGGAAAGGGAGGCAAACAGGATGGAGCAAGCCAGCCTCCCTCCTTCAGCCTCACGGTCTCCCCAGCGCCCTCTACTGGCAGAGTCTAATGGGGACGCAGTCAAAAGCCTGCCTGTGGCTTTTCAGGGTTCCTGCTTCAGCATCACACAGCTGAGAAAGAAGGGTGGGCTTGGAGCTGAAAGACCATGTACTTAATAACTGCCACATTATCTCATGGCCAAGGCTAAGGCCTTGTCTCACACCTCAGGACATGCCCCTTACCCAGGTGGGCTCTGCTCGGCTGCAGTGCCCCGCAGTGAGCCCTGCAATGCCTCAGTTTCCACGTCGCCATTGTTACACTTCCATGGGATGCAGATGGCCAAGTGCCAAGATCTCTCTCCAAACCGAGGGCATGAAGGGGCTGAGACAGCCTGGTACACATGCCACTCCTGGGTGCCCCAGACCCTGTGTTCGGCTGTGAGTCCCTGCAGTTAGCAAGCCTCTTCTTGGAGACTTCCGGTCTGGGCGGGGAGGGAGGGAAGCCCAGTCCAGGCTTTTCTCCCTTCCCTCCCCAGCCTGTCTGGCTCCTTTCTGTCACATGTGTTCGCCCAAGCGTGGCACCGACACCTCCAGTGGAGTCTGACCTTTACAGAAAGGAATAATTTGATTTCTCAGGAAGGTAAGGAATGTAAGGTAGACTTTAGCGATATCAGAGCAGCATATCAATTAAATATCTGCCTAAGAGTTCTCTCTGGGTTTCCATATTCCAAAAGGCTCACAGTAAAATTAACTCCAAAGTTACTGAACTGAGAAATGCACAATTACTGTCTTGTTGGTGCAATAAAATAGAAAGGACTGTTTAGGCATTTAATTGGCATCCAACAACAGGCGACGGTATGTTAATTAGACATCAATTACCGCAAAGTACTAATTGACATTTGATAAGCATTCTAACTGATAACCAATGTTTGCTCTGCCAAATTAAATGGCTCGGTGGGCTGCATGTGACAGCTTGGAGGGAGTTTATTAAAGGACTGCAAGTGCCTGGTGGCCTCCAGGAGGCAGGGGCTGTCCTTAGAACATCTTTCCACTCCTTGGGAAACACTTCGAAGAGTCAAGTGATTACTTTCTGGTCTTGGATTTTCCTCGAAAGTGGCCTCTACGAAAAGAGGTGGTCCTTCTGATGGGACCAGATTCTGCCTGCCTCAGACACAGGTAATCTTTCCATTTTCTGTCTTC
Source organism: Lynx canadensis (assembly GCF_007474595.2). NCBI lineage: Eukaryota > Metazoa > Chordata > Mammalia > Carnivora > Felidae > Lynx > Lynx canadensis. Next base: position 44,452,890 of record NC_044313.2, on the reverse strand, counting down.
TCTCCTCAGCCTGCTCAGACCCAAATTTGAGCCCAATTTCTGTGGGCTCTAGAGTCAGACCTATCTGAATGCTAAGCTTGACTCCACCACTTTGAGGCTGTGGGCCCTGAACAATTCTCTGGACTTGTGTTTCCTTCTCTGTGCAACAGGGACACAGCCTCAGGGTCAGGGCTATGGGGAGGAAAGTGCTGGCCACAATTCCTAGCACAGAGCTGCACCTCAGTGCCTTTCCATTCCTCTTATCTCTCTTCTCTCCCCCTTCTGGTCTCCTATTCCTACTCCTGGGTCATGTCTTTGTGCCACACTGTTGGACTGTGGCCCTGATGCCATCTTTCCCAAGACTCCATCTGAGCTGAGACAAAGCTTTGACCAGCACCAGAGAAACAGTGTGTTTTGAGCTCTGGGTTTAAATGCAGGTTCCACCACTCATTAGCTGTGTGACATTGAGCCAGTTTCTTTGCTTCTCTGTTCTTTGGTTTTCTTATCTGTGTTGGGGGATGACAAGAATACTTACTTTTCAGAATTCATGAAAGGACTAGGATGATGCCTGTGTTTATAATGTACTCAATATATGTTGGTTATTGTAATCATCAGACCCAGTCATCAAGGCGAAGCCACTGAACTTGATTCTCAACCAGGTAGTTTGTTTACTTTTTAGCAACCAACTCTTAAATATATATCCATGCTCCCACAATCCCTTGTTTCTGGGTGGCAACATGCCAAGTGGCCTCATCCCATCCTCTTTACCTCCTTTCTCTTGAGGACTGCCAGATCCATTCAGATAGCCTCTGGTTGCTGTAATGTGGCAACTGCATCCATTGTTAAAAGAGCGTGTGTGTGTGTGTGTGTGTGTGTGTGTGTGTGTGTGTACATCCACATTTTGGCACACACATTGATTGGGTTAGCGAGCCCTAGTTCTCTTAGAGTGTAAGAAAAATGTGATTCTTTCTTTGCTACCAGTTGACATTTTGTTCTAAAATACCACTTGGGAATTTAGATTGCCAGTGGAACTAGGTCAACTCAATGAAAGCTAATTTATTGAATGGCTAATTGCCAATTCACCAAAAGTTTCTTTGCTGAAAATAAATTTGCTGAATCATTAAATAACTTACTAACCAATTCACTGAATACCATCAACTGTGTTTTGGATGACTGGCTGCAGACGTTGTGCTATCAGAGCAAGAAGCACCTGGAGAGGAGACTCAAAAGTAAAGGTAAGGGTTAGGCAAAGATACTTAAAAATAAAGAAGATAGGAACTTAGGGGCAGCTGGGTGGCTCAGTCAGTGAAGTGTTGGACTTCAGCTCAGGGCATGATCTCACAGTTTGTGGGTTCAAGCCCCACATCGGGCTCTGTGCTCAGAGCCTGGAGCCTGTTTCGGATTCTGTGTCTCCTTCTCTCTCTGCCCCTTTCCTGCTCATGCTCTGTCTCTCTTTCTCAAAAATAAACATTAAACAATTTTAAAACAAACAAAGAAGATAGGAACCTGAACCAAAGGGAAAGTCCAGCTGCTTCTAGTTAGATGCCCTTCATTTAAGTAGCGTTCTGCCTTTGAACTGTGAAACCCAAGAGGATTTCATATTCACTTGACCTGAGCACGCTGCCCTGTGGTTAAATGGCTGCAAGAAAGCTATGATGAAACTAAAACAATTCTTAACAAGTTGGTGGCTCAATCACTTACAAATTGGCTTTGGCAAACTGATTTTCAGTGAATTAGTCTATCTTCTTCCTGAATATGGCCTTAGCCTTCAGGTACACTGAGACTCAAGTGAGATGAGCCAATTGGGAGAGGCCAGCCATCCAGCCATCCAGCCAGCCATCCATAGAGAACAAGGGGCTGAGGAAGCTTTCGGTGTAGCATCTATAGCTCAGCTAGGGCTGGGCAGGGAGTCCTGGGGGTGGGCATCAGGGCTCAACAGGCTGAGTTTCTGGGTGGTGGCAGGATTGATGATAAGGTCAGTAGTGGTTCTCTGTTCCTGGAGGCATCCTTAGAAGGATGTCAGACCCAGATACTGCCAAGACTGGGACTTGCAACAGCTTGGAGGAGGTGGCCTGAGCCCAAGAAAATAGGCAGGGCTCTGGGGAAGGATCCTCTTCAGCCCCAGATCTCCTATTAGAAGCAAAACATAATTGTCAGGGATCTGGGGATAGCCCTGGCACACCAGGATGACCTATAGGGACCCCAGGCTTCCCGAATGTAGGTTCATGAGTTGAGTATAAAAAATCTGTTGTGTGCCTCTATGGCAAAAAAATATATATTACCTTGAATATATTGAGTGTTCATTATGTCCCATAGCCATGCTAAGTATTTGTGTGCGTTATCTCACTTAATCATTTTACAAAGAGTTGAGGCTCAGAGATTCTTTTGCACAAATTCACAAAGCTAACAAGACTCCCAGATTGTTTTCACATCTAGCTCTGGTCCTAGACCTATGCTTTGGACTCAAACTTCATCTGGCCCTCTCACCATGATTCCAACATTGAACTGGGTTCTGGGAACAGACCGAGCACACCTGTTTTCTGCTTCATAGAGCTTGTGTGCAGTCACATGTTGTCACCAGACCTCATCCTAGGCCATCCTAGGCCTCATTCCAGGTATTTGTAGGCCTTAGACAGGAGGGACTGGGCCCTGAGAAGGCTGGTGCAAGCAGGAGGCAGAGATGATCTCCCTCATTTTACCTGCTCAGCCTCATACTTCCCCACAAGCTGACGACTTCTTTCCCAGAGAGCATTCTGTAAGCACTTGCTGAGTACTGCTGGACAGAGTTAGGCTGGGCTGGGAAATACCTAGGGAAAAAAACTATGATGAGCTAAAAGACTGGCTAAAAGTGAAGGGTGGATAGTGGAAGCAGAAAATTGTAATCACTAAATATGGCCTCATATCTAGTTGTAGAACTGAGGATTGTAGTGTCCATACATATTCCTCTTTATGTTGGTATGTGTATATTTTTATATATTGATCAATTTTCCCTCTCTTCTCTCTATACTAGTATTATGTGTGTTAGTTGGAGTTAATCGTATAGTTTTGGGCTACCCAGAAGAGAAAAAAGGAATTGAGATGAAATGGTACAATGAATAAATATAATCTGAATAGGGATTCAGTAATTTATGGGCTTTGGGTCATCCCTTTTTGGGGAGGTTAGCCTTGGGAGGACATTTAGTCCATGATTACAGAATATCAATACATGATGATCACAGAACTAGAGGAGGAATGGGCATCATTCTGTAAGCCTAGGTAAGGGGTCTGGTGAAGCATCTAATAAGACTTTGTATTATCTCTGTTTTAGAGAAGAACATGAGTACATTTTTCTAGGGCAGATAGTTTCATTATTTTAGGTGGAAACATTGTTGATGTGATTTGGAAGATTAAGGAAGAAAGTCATATGTTGATGTTGGACAGTTAAAGAGTAGACTACAACAGACATTTCTCATTCTCTCTGGCTACCTAGGAGCACTGAACATATTTTCGGTCTTTGAGAAACTTCCCGCTTCATGCGTCTTGGTGGGAGGCAGACCGTCTCCTATACAGAAATTTCCCTGCCTCCCTTGTAGCCAAGACTCAGGCATTTGACTCTGGCTTTGGCACTGAGTTATACTTTTATAGACTTTGAGTCAGAAGCTCATGACATAGAAAGATGTACTGAAGAATTCTGGCATGGTTTAAAGCAGCTACACAAAGTTTGTAGAAGCAGATTTTCTAGTTGTGACAGATTGTGCCTCGTATCCATGAGGTTGATGATGCAAGCTGTAATGGTTTTTCTAGCAATGGTGACTCTACTGCTCCAGTTCTGTGAAGTAATTTGACTCTGACTAAAAGCCAAGCTTGATTCTCTGCCCTCTAAGAGATTTCATATCTTTTAATACATTTCTTTTCTGTTTAAAGTAGCCCAAGTTGGTTGTGTACGTTTAAGAATTCTGACTGCTTCAGGGGAAAAAAAGCATAACAAAACAGTCTACTGATCTTTCTATAATTATCTTGTATTTAGTCACCATATCACACCCACCTGTTCATCATAATAGTATTTTAAAAATAAAGTTTTTTGATTATCAAAGAATACTGTTACTTTGTATATACATTTAGATAATTTTGGGGTTTTCCCTAAGCAATGCAGTTAATGAAAGAACAGGTGGTAGAATTAGCCCAGTTACATTCCTGAGGTCTGCTGAACTGGCTGCAAATCCTACGGTTCCATATGCCTTTGCTCAAGGTTGTCCTGTGAGCAGAGTAGGGATGCTGTGGTCTAGGATACAGCTAGTTCTTGCCCAGACATAATCAGTACTAAAACTCCCTCGTGGTTGCTATGCAGACACAGCTTGGTGGTAGCCAAGGGCATCAGGACTGTAATTTGGGTCTTAAACAGTAGAGAATGATTACCCACTCAAGTCAGCTAAAAGTTGAAGCAACTAAACTAAAGTCTTTAGATATAATAAAGGGAAAACCAAAGAAACAGTTGTTGAAATAATAAAAGTTAGGTGAAAGTAGAGATAAAGCTAAGGAAGTGAACCCAGAGTGAGGAACCAGGAAGGACTGGGATAGATCATGAGTAAGGCTAAGATTAAAACAAGGGAGTAGTAGATGATAGAAAATGATGGATCTGGAATTTTTCTGGATCACTTCTATTAACTATCAGTAGAATAGTGTACAAATTATTTGGACAAATCATAGGCATCCAGAAGCTTACTAAGCTGAACCCTCACTCCCTCTATAGGACCAGACTTCTGCTTTGACTCTCCACTGTGCAGTTACCTTGGTGACCTCTTGTGGCAGGACTATGCTTTTGAATGGATGAAATGTTTTATTGCCCTGAACTAAGCCTGTCCTCAGAGGCAGATTGGGCTATTATCTAATCATTGCCAGAATTAGAGCATTAGATTGATATTATAAAACCCAAATCATTTCTTTAATAAAACATCTGCCGGGGCGCCTGGGTGGCGCAGTCGGTTAAGCGTCCGACTTCAGCCAGGTCACGATTTCGCGGTCCGTGAGTTCGAGCCCCGCATCAGGCTCTGGGCTGATGGCTCAGAGCCTGGAGCCTGTTTCCGATTCTGTGTCTCCCTCTCTCTCTGCCCCTCCCCCGTTCATGCTCTGTCTCTCTCTGTCCCAAAAATAAATAAACGTTGAAAAAAAAAATTAAAAAAAAAAAAAACATCTGCCAACATTTAAAAGTTTATAGTAAGTTTAAAAAATGATTTAGATATTTAAGCAAAGAATGTTTGTATGAATATGTGTGTGTGTATGTGTGTATTGTGTATATGAGTATGTACATACACAAACACACATGAAGAAACATATGCATATGTTAAATTCATACACTATGAATTATAAAAGCCTCCCTCTATCCTTAGTCCTATTTCTTAAGAGAAACTACTACTAACACTTTCTTGTGTATATTTACATAACAGTTTATAGGAACACCTGGGTGGCTTAGTTGGTTAAGTGTCCAACTTTGGCTCAGGTCATGATCTCACGGTTCGTGAGTTCGAGCCCCATGTCGGGCTGTGTGCTGACAGCTCAGAGCCTGGAGCCTGCTTCAGATTCTGTGTCTCCCTCTCTCTATGCCCCGCCCCACTCTCACTCTGTCTCTCTCTCTCTCTCTCAAAAATAAACATTACAAAAATGTTTACATCATTATAAGTATATTAATACATGTAAATATATATACATACTTGTATCCTTTCATTTTTAAAATACATATAAGATAATATGCTGTTTTTTCTTTCCGTCTTCTCTTTTTAAAATATGAATTGAAGTTCTTTCCATGTACGTATGTATAAATACCTCATTCTTTTTAAAAAACTGAGTATTTCATTGTGTGGATCTATTGAACCATAATTTATTTGAATGTGTATGAGAGTTCCATTTGCTACACCTGACCATGTTTGGTATTGCTAATCTTTTTAAGTTAGTCATTCTGGTGGGTGTGAAATCATATTTCATTGTGGTTTTAATGTATAATTTCTTGATCACTAATGAGGTTGAGTAAGTTTTCATTTGTTTATTGGGCATTTTTCTATACTTTTTAATAAAGTACCTTTTTATTGCATTGCCTTATTCCCACTTACTTGTTGTAGATCTTTATATATTCTGAATTAAAGTCTTTTGTTACTTATGTATGTATATTGCAGAAGTTCTCTCATTCTATGGTCTATTTTTTATTTTATTTTTTGTTTATTTTTGATTCTCATAATAGTATCTTTAAAAAAAATTTTTTTTTACATTTATTTATTTTTTTGGGAGGGGGAGACAGAGAGAGACAGAGCGTGAGTAGGGGAGGGGCAGAGAGAGAGGGAGACACAGAATTAGAAGCAGGCTTCAGGCTCCAAGCTCCAAGCTGTCAGCACAGAGCCCGACGCGGGGCTCGAACCGACGAACCGTGAGATCATGACCTGAGCCGAAGTCGGATGCTTTATCGTCTGAGCCACTCAGGCTCCTCCATAATAGTATCTTTTGGAAAATGAGTTCTCAATTTTAATCAGGTCCAACTTAGCAAGTACTTCCTTTATTATTTTTAGTTTTAAAAATGTTTATTTATTTTTGAAAGAGAACACACAAACAGAGGAGGGGCAGAGAGAGAGAGGGAGATCGAGGATCTGAAGCACAATCTGCGCTGTCAGCACAGAGCCCGGCCCAGGGCTTGAACCCAGGAACCCTGAGCTCATGACCTGAAGTTAGAGGCTTAACTGACTGAGCCACCCAGGCGCCCCAGCAATTGCATCCTTTAAAGTTAGTGCCTTTGGGGGGCGCCTGGGTGGCGCAGTCGGTTAAGCGTCCGACTTCAGCCAGGTCACGATCTCGCGGTCCGTGAGTTCGAGCCCCGCGTCGGGCTCTGGGCTGATGGCTCGGAGCCTGGAGCCTGTTTCCGATTCTGTGTCTCCCTCTCTCTCTGCCCCTCCCCCGTTCGTGCTCTGTCTCTCTCTGTCCCAAAAATAAATAAACGTTGAAAAAAAAAATTAAAAAAAAAAAAAAAAAGTTAGTGCCTTTGGGTCCTGTTTAAGAAATCTTTCTTTACTCCAAGATAGCGACAGAATTTCCCCATATTACTAAGTAGATGTTTTATTATTTTATATGTGTATTTAAATATACAACAAATACGTTGAATTTTTGTGGCTGGTGTAAAGTAGAGGTCAAGATTCAATTTTTTCTAAGTGTTTTTCCAACTTACTCAGCACCACATTCATTAAAATGCCATCGTTTTCCCCTCTGACATAGAAGGGAATGTTAAAACTTTGTTTTAAACCAGTAGTCACATTGAATGGGCCTGTTTCTGGACTCCATATTCTGTTCTGCTGGTTTAATTACTGCCTTAACTTGACTTTCTAAGTTTTATATTGTGTAGCTCATATTATCCCACATAGTTCTACTTTAAGAGGTTTTCACTCTCCTAGGACCTTTGCATTTCCATATAAATTTAAAAATCAGCTTAACAACTTCCAAACTGAATTGGAAGATCCTGCTGTAATTTTGATAGAAGTTGTATTGAATATATAGATTAATTTGAAGAGAAATTAACATCTATATAAGATTGTCTTGTGGTCCATATATATGGTGCGTCCTTCCATAAATTGAAGTCATCTTTATTTTCTGACAATATTTGGTAGTTTTCTGCATAGAGTTCTTGTAACTTCTTTTTTCAATTTATTGTTTTATTTTTATATTTTATTGTGTTTTTATAATACTGTAATTAGAATATTTTACACTTCCATTTTCTACTTGTTCATTGCAATATAAAGCTACAGATACTTTTTTTTTTAAGTTTATTTATTTAGAGAGAGAGAGCGTAAGTGGGGGTGAGGCAGAGAGAAAGGGAGAGAATCCCAAACAGGCTCCACACTGTCAGCCTGGAGCCCAACACCATGCGGGGCTTGATCTCACAAAACGTGAGATCATGACCTGAGTGGAAATCAAGAGTCAGACGCTTAACCGACTGAGCCATGCAGACGCTCCTACAGCTACTTTTTTGTGTGTGTGTATCGTACATTGTGTATTGATATTGTACCCAGTGCTTTTGCTAAATTTATTTATTAATTTTACTGGTTTGTTTATAGATTTTTGTATATTCTATTATATACTGTGTAGTCTATGTAGTAGTTTGTTATGACTTTTACAGCTTTCTTTTCAATCCTTAAATCTTTGATTTATTGTTCTTGCTTAATTGCACTGTTAAGATGTCTCATATAATGTTGAATAGGAGTTGTGACAGCAAACATTCTTGCCTCATTTCCAACTTCAGAGGGAAAGCTTTTAGGATTCCACTAAGTGCAATGTTAGTTGTAGGTTTTTTTTGTACCTATAATAGATGAAGAAGATCCCCTGTTAATTCCAGTTTGCTGAGAGTTTTTATTATTAGTAGGTATTGAATTTATCAACTGACTTATCTTTATTTATTAAATTCTTACATGATTTTTCTCCCCTATTCCATTTATGTGGTAAATTATATTACTTGGTTTTCTAATGTTCAATTTCCTTCTATTCCTGGAATAAACACATCTTGGTTATGATGTATTATTATTTTTATATATTGCTAGATTTGTACAGTTTTTGATTCTGTGTATGTAAGAGAGATTAATTGGTGATTTTCTTGTAATGACCTTGTTACATTTTGGAATCAAAGACTGTACTTGCTACATAGAACAAGTAGGTTAGGGTGCTTGGGTGGCTTAGTCAGTTAAGTGTCCGACTTCGGCTCAGGTCATCATCTCATGGTTCCTGGGTTCGAGCCCTGCGTGGGGCTATGTGCTGACAGCTCAGAGCCTGGAGCCTGCTTCAGATTCTGTGTCTCCCTCTCTCGTTGCCCCTCCTCCGCTCATGCTCTGTCTCTGTCTCTCTCAAAAATAAATAAACGTTAAAAAAAACAATAGGGAAGTGTTTCCTATCTGCTATTTATTTTCTGGAAGACTTTTGGTGCGACAGACATTTCTTCTTTAAATGTGTAGAAGACCTTACCAGTGTAGCTCTCAGGGCCAAAAGTTTTCTTTGAGGAAAGGTTTTTCTTTATGGATTTAATTTCTTTAAAAAGGCATAATCCAACTAAAATTTTCTATTTTGTTGTGTTTTTTAAACAAATGTATCCTTTGCATCTAAATATTTAAATTAATTGGCTGAAGATTTTTTTCTCATTATTTCCACTTATTTTCTTTTTAATGTTGGGCAGATGTGTAGGCATACCCCCTCTTAATTCCTGATACCGATTTATTGTGCCTTCTCTTTCCTCTTCATGTTTAGTCTTCCAAGGGATTGATACATTTTATTAGTGCCTTCAAAGAGCAAAAGCCTTCAAAGCTTTGTGTTAAGCTTTGTTGATTTTTCTCTGTTCCTTATTTGTTTCTTTTTTATTAATTTCTGCTCTGTTATTTTCTTCTACATTCTTTGAGTTTAATTTGCTGTTCCTCTTTTTAGCTTCTTAAGATGGATGTTTAGATCCTTGTCTTTTGATATTTTATCTTGTCTCATGTGTACATTTAATGGTAAGCAATTCCTTCTATTGAGAGTTTCTACTGAATTGCAATCCATTTTGATATGCCATGTTCTCACTGCCATTCAGTTCCAAATATTTTCTAATTTCCACTGTAACTTTTTCTTTCCCTTATGGACTATTTAGAAGTATACTGCTTAATTCCTAAATGTTTGAGAAATTTCTTGTCATTTTTTTGTTACTGAGTTTTCGTTTAACTTTCAATATATTCAATGAATATACTCTGAGCCTTTAATCTCTTAAAATTTGTCAATACTGCTTTATGACAATATATGGTTGATCTTGGTAAATTTTCTGTGTGCACTTGAAAATAATGACATAATAATATATAAATATATTTTTATATATTAATATATAATATATTAATATTATACATTAATATATGTGAATATATTAATATATTATATATATTTAAATGTTTATTGATATATTTTGAGAAAGCATGAACAGGGAGAGGGGCAGAGACAGAAGAGAGAGAATCCCAAGAAGGCTCTATGCTGTCAGTGCAGAGCCCAACTCAGAGCTTGATCCCATGGACAAAGGGATCATCACCTGAGCTGAAATCAAGAGTTGGATGCTTACCTGACTGAGCTACCCAGGCGGCCCCTGAAAATAATTGTATATTTTACAGTTTGTGATAGTGTTTAATATGTCAATTAGGTAAAGTGTGCTAAAGAAGGTTAAGTATTCTCTATTTCTGAATTTTTGTCTACTTATTCTTTCAGTTATGGAGAGAGGTGTATTAAAATTTTTCATACTGGGGCACCTGGATGGCTCAGTCGGTTAAGCATCCGACTCTTGGGTTTCAGCTCAGATCATGATCTTGCAGTTTTGTGGGTTTGAGCCCCATGTCAGGCTCTGTGCTGGTAGTGCAGAGCCTGCTTGGGATTCTCTCTCTCCCTCTCTGCCCCTTCCCCACTTACGCTATCTCTGTCTCTCTCAAAATAAATAAATAAGCCTAAAAAAAACTTTAAATAAAAAAATCTTTTTCACACTAAAATAGTGGATTCATGTTTTTTTCCATTAGGTTTTTCAATTATTGAATTACATATTTCGATGCTACGTCAGTAGGTGCAGACAATTTTAGACTTTTTCCAATCTTACTGTTTATTCTTTTATCATTATGAAATATCCCACGTTATCATTTATAACGTGTTAGCCCTGAAGTTTATTTTTGCTGATATTACTATAGTTACACCAGCTTTCTTTCATTTAGTGTTTGTACATTTTTTCCCTTTTACTTTAATCCTTTCTCTATGCATATTGTTCGAGTATATGTCTTGTAAGAAGCATAAAATGGTTGAATCTTAATTCATATGATAATCTTTATCTTTTAATCCGAGTATTTAATTAATTTATTTTAACATAATTGTAATATATTTGGATTTAGATCTCTTACCTTAGTGGCATTTTTCTATTGATTCTAGCAATTCTATGTTCCTTCCCTTTCTTCCTTTCTTATAGATTCATCACAAAGTTTTTATTTTTTCCTTCTTTTCTATTAATTTGATGGCTTTATATATATTTTTAAATATTTATTTATTTATTTATTTATTTGTTTATTTAGAGAGTGTGAGCAGGGTAGGGGCAGAGAGAGAGGGAGAGAGAGAGAGAGAGAGAGAGAGAGAGAGAATCCCAAGCAGATTCTGCACTGTTAGCACAGAGCTGGATGTGGGGCTCAAACCCACAAACTGGGAGATCATGACCTGAGCCAAAATCAAGAGTTGGACACTCAACTGCTGGCCACCCAGGCACCCTATGATGTCTTTATATTCATTCACAGTTTTTTATTTTTATTTTTTTTAATGTTTATTTATTTTGAGAGAGAGACAGAGAGGGAGGGGCACAGAGAGAGGGGGACAGAGGATCCAAAGCAGGCTCCATGCTGACAGAAGACAACCTGATGAGGGGCTTAAACTCACGAACTGTGAGATTATGACCTGAGCTGAAGTCGGATGTTTAACCAACTGAGCCATCCAGGAACCCCTCTTTTATAGTTTTTTAAATTGTTACCAGAGACATTACAGTAGGCATCCTTAATTTATTAAAGTCTAAGAAATTGTCTTTCACGTTCTAATTAGTCAAGGGCTTTAGAGTATTTTACCTTAATATGCCTTTTGACTTTTGTACCATTTTCTTTATGTCTTAATTGCATGTGTTTTTTGCATACATATATTTTTTAAAGGCTTTTTTTTAGTGTTTTTAATTTTTCTTGCAAGAGAGGGGGAGTGTGGGTGGGGGAGGGGCAAAGAGAGGGAGAGAGAATCCCAAGCAGGCTGGGGCTGTCAGCGCAGAGCCCAACATGACACTCAATCTCACAAACTGTGAGATCATGACTGAGCCAAAATCAAGAGTGGGATGCCTCACTGGTGGAGCCACCCAGGTGCCCTGCATGTATATTTATAACCCCACATGGTATTATTATTATCATCATTTTATACAGTCAGTATTCACTGAGATCTGTCTTTCTGTATGTGTGTAATTCTCTTCATTTATTTCTGGAAATCTGTGCTTCCATCTAGAATTATTTTTCTTCTTTTTTCAAAAGTTTATTTATTTATTTTGAGAGTAGGGTGGGGCAGAGAAAGAGGGAGAGAGGGAATCCCAGGTAGGCTCCATACTGACAGCATGAGATGCAAGACTCAATATCATGAACCGTGAGATCATGACCTGAGCCAAAATAAAGAGTTGGATGCTTAACCGATTGAGCCACCCAGGCATCCCTAGAATTATGACTTCCTATAGTGTTTCCTCCAATGCAGCTTTGTTTAGTTTTTGATTATCTGAAAAAATTTATTTTGTCTTTATTTTGAAAGATAGAAAGGATTTTCATTCTGGTGCAAAATTCTTACTTGTTAGCTTGCATTAGCACTTTACATGTATCATTTCATTATTTTGGACATCCTCCTCTTGTTCCCACTGGGGAGCAGCAATCCTATTTCCCCTTGCTAATCAGAATCAGGTAGCCCAGTTTGTACAATTGGTTCTCCTTACTGCATGCTGCTTTAATGGCATGTGGAGCTCAAAAGTGCCATGTGGGAATCTCCACTTCCAGCTGTCTCTGGTAGAATAATGTCTCCCTTTGTAATTATGAGCTTGAAACCATTAGAACTCCACATTTTGTCATATTTAGATGCATACCCCTGGGTTATGCTGGGATCTGATCCTAGTAATGGGTATTCAGATGAGAAGGAGTGGTGGGGAATAGATATTAAGGAGAATGAGACTTGCAATTAGAATCCTCTTCATCCCAAGTAAGGTCAAGGGTCTTTAAACAAGGCAGAGTCTGCATGGTCATTGAGGGGAGAAGGAAGCCTTCTCTTGGCAAAGGATGACTCAGAAGGATTTGGGAATTTCAGGTGTTCAGATGAATCCAAGTCTACCCAAATTACCCCAGTCTCAGGGTGCATCACTGTTTTTTTCTTTTCTTTTCTTTTTTTAATTTTTTAATATTTATTTATTTTGGGGAGCATGAGCTGGGGAGGGGTAGAGAGAGAAGGAGACACAGAATCTGAAGCAGGCTCCAGGCTCCTCACGGTCAGTACAAAGCCTGATGTGGGGCTCGAACCCGCAAACCACAAGATCATGACCTGGGCTGGAGTCGGATGCTTAACCGACCGAGCCACCAGGCACTCTAGTGCAACACTGTTAGTACCTTGACTTTCCCATAAGAGACCTAGTAAGGGTGTGAATTTAACTTACATGTGATTCTGGCTCTTCAAGCTTCTGATGCTTTGAATCAGGAAACTGTGGGAGACTATTGCTTATCTCAGAACAATTACACAGCCTTAAAGTGGATGACATGGGAAGTTATTTGTAAGTCTGAGGCGAGCAGAGTCATAGACAATATAAAAAAACAAACAGTAGGTTAAAGAATGTGTGCAACATTTATTCTGAGAGTGGCTAACACCTTTTTATTTTTTTATTGTTTATTCATTTTGAGAGAGAGAGTACAAGCAGGGGAGGGGCAGACAGAAAGGGAGAGAGCGAGAATCCCAAGTAGGCACTGCACTGTCAGTATAGAGCCTGACGCTGGGCTTGAACCCAGGAACTGTGAGATTATGACCTGAACCGAAATCAAGAGTCAGATGCTCAACTGACTGAACCACCCAGGCACCCATGGCTAATACTTTTTTTTTCAATTAAAAAAATTTTTATTTTAATTCCAGTATAATTAACATAGGGTATTATATCAATTTCAGGTGTACAATGTGATTCAACAATTCTGTACATTATTCATTGCTTATCATGATGAGTGTATTTTTAATCCCTATCACCTATTTCACCCATTCCACCTACTCACCTCCCCTCTGGTAGCCATCAATTTGTTCTCTATAGTTAAGTGCAGTACTTCCTTACATTGTTAAGTGTAGTAGGCACACTCATGGCTCCCCAAGATACCCATGCTGTAATCCCCTGAACCTGTGAATAGCTTTGCTATTTACAATGACATACCATTCTTCATCCAATTGGCAAATGTCAAAACAATTGATGACACACCTTAATAGAAATAAATGCTTTTAAACATTGCTGGTGGGAGTGTGAATTTCTGTAACTTTAGGGAAAGTAACACAATAGGGCTTTGCAGATGTGATTAATGAACCTTGAGATGGAGAGTTATGCCTGGATCATCCAGATGGACTCGATCTAGTGAATCCTTAAAAGCAAAGAATCTTTCCTAGCTGCAGAGAACCAGGGAGATGGCAGTGTGAGAAGGACTTGGTTGTCATTGGAGGCTTTGAAGATGAAGGGCCACAAGCCAAGAAATGTGGATTACCTCTAGAAGTTGGAAAAGGCAAAGAAAAGATTCTCTTCTCGAACTTCCAGAGGAACGCAATGTGGTCACCATCTTGATTTTAGCTCAATGAGACCCATTTTTCACTCTTGACCTCCATAACTATAAGATAATGAGCTTGTGTTGTGTAATTACCAGTTTTGTGGTAATTTGTTATGGCAGCAATCGAAAACTATACAGTAAGAAAAAGACAAATAGTTCAACAGAAAAACAGGCAAAGGATATGAATAGACAGTTCATAGAATTATCCAATTAACATTTGAAGAGATGCTTAATCTTACTAATGAAGCAGGTAAAGGTAAATGAAAGCAACGACATACTATTCTTCATCCAATCGGCAAATGTTAAAACAATTGATGACATACCTTAATAGAAATAAATGCTTTTTAAAATTTTTTTTTCAACGTTTATTTATTTTTGGGACAGAGAGAGACAGAGCATGAACGGGGGAGGGGCAGAGAGAGAGGGAGACACAGAATCGGAAACAGGCTCCAGGCTCTGAGCCATCAGCCCAGAGCCTGACGTGGGGCTCGAACTCACGGACCGCGAGATCGTGACCTGGCTGAAGTCGGACGTTTAACCGACTGCGCCACCCAGGCACCCCTAGAAATAAATGCTTTTAAACGTTGCTGGTGGGAGTGTGAATTTCTGTAACTTCAGGGAAAGTAATATGATGATATCTAGTAATATAAATAACACAAATCCTTTGACTTAGTAAAACCAATTTTGGCTACCTTTCTTACAGAAATTGTAGGGTTGTTTATTTTTCTGTAAATGTTCAAGGAAATTTATTATGGTGTCAAAAAGCTGAAACTAATCTGAAGGTTCATCTTGGGGAATGGCTAAATAAATTTTGAAAAATCCATAATATGAAATATTATGCATAAGGTAAAATTAACTCCATCGCTATGCAGAGAGAGGTCTAGAAAGAAATCCATTGTATCCTATTGGCTAAAAAAGCAGGTTGCAAGATAATGTCCTTAGTATGAATCCATCGAGATTAAAAATAATACAACAAAGCATAAAATAATGTTTGCATGCATATGTTTACAGGCATTTTTGTTTGTGTAGATAAAGATGGAAACACACCATGCAGTTAACCTTGGTTATCTATTGATATGACACTGGAGGTGAAGGGGCATGGGGGAGAGCAAGAGAATTAATGTTTTCTTTATACAACTCTATTGTTTAACTTTTTACAATGATCATATAGCACTTCTACAAAATTAAGCATTTCTTTTTTTAATGTTTATTTATTTATTTTGTTTGAGAGAAAGAGAGAGAGAGAGAGAGCAGCAGGAGAGGCAGAGAGAGAAGAGAGAGAGAATCCCAAACAGGCTGTGCGCTCTCAGTGCACAGCCTGACGCAGGGTTTGATCCCACAAACTGTGAGATCATGACCCGAGCTGAAATTGAGTCAGTTGCTTAACCGACTGAGCCATCCAGGTGCCCACCTCTGCCAATTAAACATTTCTATTATGATATTTAAGAAAGGGAAGAAACCTTGCATTATTGAACTTACACATTTTCCCACTAGCTGATAAATGACCCTTTCAGCTGTACTTGTGGCCCGCCTGCCAATGGTCTAGTTGTGACCACAGCACAACTTCTTACTAATGAAGCAGGTAAAGGTAAATGCTTCAAAAGGTAAAGGTTACTGCTATTTGCAGTAGCAAATAGCTACTTTATTTGCAAATAGCTTTATGCAAGTACTTGAGTGTACCTTTACGCCTCTTATATAAAAATGAGGGGAAGAGGGGGGAAAATGCAAATGCAGATAAGAAGTGTAGGTTTCATACATTTAAGACAGTAGAATCAAGGACTGAAATCATTAGACATGCCAAAAGTAATACATCTCTTACCTGAATCAGATACTCAATGGACTTGAACCAGCTGACTGTGAGTTTGGCTGTGAAGGAGAACAAATTTAAGGAACAGAGGCAAAGATACTGTGTCTTTGAGACAAGTCACTGGGGATTACCTAACATATTTATTTTTCCTCTCTAAGATGGAACTGCCCCAAACCACACTTAAATACACATAGGTCTACTGCAGGTTTTTTTTCATATGAATATTTTTCAGGTACCTGTTTTGTGTGTATAATAATAATTTGAAATATTATTCATATTGCTTTCCCCTGCCATTTCTTTGTACACATTTCCTGGTCCCCATCTCTAGTCAATAAAGACACTCAAGTGGTCTTCAAGATGAATAAGATAAGTAGGAAGAAAACCAGCAAGAAACAGTCAAATTTCAACTATATAATTCCCCAGATAGGCTTTTAAGATTCAAAAGTGCAAACCCAAGTGAAGCAAGGTACAGACTTGACTAGAAAGAATATGCTATGCTAGACTATGCTATAACTAGCATATGACTAGAAAGAATATGGAGGAAGGTGGAGGCCATTTTTCTCACGCCACTTGGTAGCTGAGAGAACGGTGGAGAAGAAGGAACTATTCAGTGGACTTGTTCTCCACTGACAATGTCCAGCACATTGTCCCACTCCAGTTGGGGAAACACTTCATGGAGAGCCACGACTGTGTTTGCCCAGGCAGGGGGGCTGGCATGTGGTTGGTCTTTGTCTTCAACAGTAATGAGTATGCATGCATGCCCCCCCCCCTTTTTTAATGTTTATTTATTTTTGAGAGAGAGAGAGAGCAAGCTGGGGAAGGGCAGAGAGAGAGAGAGGAAGACAGAAGATCTGAAGCAGGCTTCACACTGTCAGTGCAGAACCTGATGAGGGGCTCAAACTCACAAACTGTGAGATCATGACCTGAGGTGAAGTCAGATGCTTAACCAACTGAGCCATCCAGGCATTCCTTGCACTCCCTTTTTTAAAACACAAATATCTTTACTTGTCAAGAGGCAAATCTGAGATGCTCAATAAGATTATTTATTCTTTAATATTGTTTGTATTTTTTCACTTCACTCCACTATAAGCATTAGTGACCTGATGACTCCTTTGTCTGCTCATCACCTACCTTCTCACACTGCTGCTGGAGGGGGAGTGGCTAAGTCAGCCACACCCCTGGCTATCACCCTCATACATTGCTGGTAAGAGTGTAAGATGGTGCAATCACTTCGGAAAACAGTTCAAAAGTTCCTCAAAAAGTTAAGTATGGAGTTCCCATATGATCCACAAATTCCACTCATATGTACTCAAGAGAAATGAAAACATTTGCCCACACAAAACCTTGCACGAGTGTTCATGGCAGCATTATTCATAATATCCAAAGAGCAAACGGCAATGAATTGATGAATGGGTAAACAAAACGTTGTATATCCACACAACAGAATATTATTAGCAAAAAAAGAAGTACTAATACACACTTTAAATGGGTGAACCCTGAAAATATTATTCTAATTGACAGAAGGCAGTCACAAAAGACCACATATTGTATATTCCATTTATATGAAATACCAAGAAGAGGCAAATCCACTGAAACAAAATGATAGATTAATGTTTACTGGAGCTTGGGGGAAGGTTCACTGGGTAGTGACTGCTAATGGATACAGGGTTTCTTTTTTGGGGTGATGACAATATTCTAATATTGGATAGTGGTGATGGCTGTACAACTCTATGAATATACTAAACCCACTGAAACGTACACTTTGAAAGGATAAATTTTATGCTATGTGAACTGTATCTCATTTATACATATGCACTTATTTGGAGATATAATGTAGAGGTAGCCTATGTTTGAGTATGTCAGCAATAATTGAAACATTATTTATCACTTACTAAAAATCTCTTCTAATTTTGAAAAAAAATTAAAGGTGTACAAGTATTTATGCCAATGCTGTGTTTTGGAGAGCTTATTTTATCAAGTAATATTATGTATTTTTGAGAATGTATTTCCTCACTGAAGGTCTTAAATATTTTAAGAGGTGAAAAATTTCTTTTGCCACAAGAAAGAATTCTGAGACGCTATGGAAGAAACAAAAATGAAGTGTTGGAGATGAAGCAAAATGAACCCAGATGCTTGAATGAAATGCTAGGGTCATGAGGATAGACAGAGCACACTGAATAAAGAGAACAATACTTGGGGAAGAGAACAATGAGGAGTCCCTTAAGAACAATCAAATGACAGTGCCGGTCTCAAATTATCTGCAAGCTGGATTGAGCACAGAAGAGCAACGAGGAAAATGCATTCAGCCCAGAGATCAGCAACGCAAGGAACTGCAGATAGCAGTCCTGTTAGAACACCTGTAGAACTATCTATTAATAACTACTGGGATCTGCGGGAACTATTTAGGTTACAGTAGGTACAGCTGTCAAATAATGAAAGGCTTGAAGAGCAAGTATTCAATAAATGTTAAGTTATTTTTCTCCCTCCTCTCTGTTGCACACTTTTGTCGTTTGATTGGCTACAGTGGTTGTTTTGTGCCCTTCAAGTTGTCCATGCTCTGAGCCACTGTCACTGGGCTTGTTTTCCACTGACAACGTCCAGCGCACTGTCCCGCTTCAGTTGGGGAAACAATTCATGGAGAGCCAGGACTGATGCTGCAGTGTGGTGATCGGTGGCTTCCTGAAGACTCAGTGAACTGAACTTGTGTGCATTGTCATGTCTCCTTTCAGGCAAACACATAAGAGTTGTATTCCTTCAAGCTCTGGCAGCTACAAGGATCGCCCTTCTTTCTTGCCTTTCAGGACCACCCAAGTGGGCTGCGATGTTGCTGCAGCCTCCTTCTGCGATGGGCAGACCCTGGCCAGTCAGCTGTTGTTTCTCCTCCTCGCTCTTCTCTCTTCTCCTCCGGATCGCCTGTTCGCTATGGGAAGGAGTGCCCTTCACACGCACTCTGCGGCTCAGACACGCAGCACAGGGGCAGTGTGGAGAGACCATCTTGAGTGCAGCCAATAAGCATTAATCCTAACCAGTCCCTGAAAGGTCAGTGCCAAGTCCCTAAGTAGAGGTGTCGAATCGTCTAAAATGGAGCCAAATGAAAGAGCTATAAGAAAAAGTGCTCTCACTGGTCCACCTTGACCAAGGAAGAGAAAGTCCAAAGCTGGTGTGTTTAGAACATTTATCCTTGAGTGTAGTGATTAGAAATGAGGAATGAAAGAATCCCAGCTCTGCAGTAGGGTGGCACCAGAAGCTACTCAGTCAGTCAGGAAGGGTGAGGGCCACTAAAGGCCACCCTGGGGGACTGGGATGGGTGGGGACAGTGAAGGCAGGAGGGTGACAGCTACCCAGGAGCACTACGGGGTGCTTGGCACTGAGAGGCAGGATCTTGACTGACGGGCTTATGGGGATTTCACACCCAGAGCTAAAGTCAGAGACCACATCTCATGGTTTTGGTTTTCCAGCCTGGCTTGTGGGAAGGAACACTATTTCTGGCCCTGTTGGGTGTTGCCCCCTCTAGTCCTTGAAGACGCCCCCCACCCATGCTTCAAGTGGTTCACACACCGCACACACACACACACACACACACAAATGCACACACATTCATGTTGATCAGAAGTCTGCTGAATACCTGGGGGGACCATTTGCACATCTCCAGGACCTCTCCCTGCCCCTCTGTCCTTATCAGCCTTCTGTCCTGTGAACTCCAAGCATCTTGGTCTTCCTTGACTCTCACTACTGTCTCCTAAACTCTAAGAGCCTGATGGGCTCTGTCTGGGCTTCCCTTGAAGCTCTCTTTAGTCAATAAGCTCACTGTGGTGGTTACCCATCAAGGTACCACTGTCCTTCAGGGACCACTGTCCTTCACAGTCAGATATCCAATGTCCTGAAAGCTTCTCTTTTGGTTATTTCAGGCAGGAAAGTAAATCTAGTCCATTATTCCACCTTTTTTCAGCAGCAGGAGAAACCAAGTTTGAACCTGAACAAAGTTCAGAGAAATTCTCTCTGGGATACACAGTCTCAAGGCAGGTTGACCAAGTCTGGGGAGCTGCATGTGGAAAAAACAGGGGGACATTTTGTAGAGAAGACTTTGCCTTTTTTTCCCAGCTGACATGTTTTCAAATGGCAAGACACCATCCAGTGAGGTCAGAGTTGTGGCTCATGAAAAAGACCTGCTTTCGTGGCCATCTTCTCCATGGGGGACAGAGAAGTGGGATCAGGCTCAAGGATGTTTGGCATGATTCCCAATGTCCAGGAAAATATTGGGAAATGCATTGCTGATGATGACAGAGCCAAGCTCTGGAGGGGTGAAGGTTGGGGAAGAAGGCCTGTACGGAATGGTGTGGACTGGGAGAAGAAAGGAGAGAAAGATGACAATTGTTTGTTTTTAGGCAGGGGCAGTGTAAATCTCGTACTATTTATGACATAGAGGAAAGAGTGTGACTTGTGTGTCAGACATACTTGCGTGTAAAGTGAAGAACATTTGGGCTGATTGCTTCACCACTTGGAAGCTCAGTTTTGCTATATGTTGAATGGGTTGCCTGCATAAGGAAGATGATGATGGGAAACACCAAGCTCAACACCATGTGACTTCTCTTCCTCTTCCCACATCTCCCATCTCCCTTCCATTCACAGAAGATAGGGGGAAAAGGCACCGGATTTATATGGTTTCAGTTCCTTAAGGAAATGATGACATGGGAGGGTATTCTCTCTACCAATCCATCTGGAGCCTTGGGGAATGGATGACTGAGCCAAGGTCTCCCTGTAACTGACTGGTTTGAGGATGGTCAACCCAGAGGGGTATGAACATGAGCAGTTTTATTTTTCCCCAGTCACTTCTTTTGTCCATGGCCTGTTGAATCTCTTTCCCCTCCTTAACAGCATCTTTGTCAGATTCTGTAACTTTCAGGTCTCTTGCATATTAAAACTTAATCCAAATTTATACCTTCAATCTCAACCTTGATTTAAATCTCATCTCTTTGGAATATAGGAGATATTGTTAGCAGACACTCTAATCACTAATTCCTTGGCAACAGGAAGAATGTCACTCAACAGCATGTTTGGCCCTTTGTGGTGGAAGGGCAGGGATGGGCTCCTCTGGGGCCCTGAGAGTGACTGCACTTTTCTTGTCACCTTCAGCTGCTGGTGACTGCCCAGGAGGGAGGAGTGGAATCTGTCGGGTGTGGTGGAGAGAGTACTGTCTCTGGCTCTCATGCTTCCTCCCGAGGCCTGTGCTCTCTATCCAGGGATGGGGGAACATCACTTAAAGCTTTTTAAAGTCATCTCTACCCCGTTTTTTAACTAGATAGTTCAGTTGTCCTTTTTTCCAGAGTCACACCTTCTGCAGAACCATCAAGAAATGTACTTACCAGGGCGCCTGGGTGGCTCCATCAGTTAAGCATCTGACTCTTGATATTAGCTCATGTCATCATTTCATGGTTTGTGAGATTCAGCCCTGTGTTGGGCTCTGTGCTGACATCATGGAGCCTGTTTGGGATTCTCTCTGTCTCTCTCTGTCTCTGTCTCTGTCTCTCTCTCTCTCTGACCCTCCCCCTCCCATGCTGGCATGTGCACATGCTCTCTCTCTCTTTCTCTCTCTCAAAATAAATAAATAAAAGCTTAAAAAATAAAGATCCTCTCTCACTACCCCTCTTCCCCACTCACATGCTCTCTTTCTCTCACACACACACAAAAAAAAAAAAAAAAGAAAGAAAGAAAAGAAAAAAGAAAAAGAAAAAAATCAGAAAGAAAAAGAAAAGTACTTGCCAAGTGGAGAGGTGTCTGGTTCATAGACCCACATCCCCTTTTTTTATCTGCTGGTAATTATAGGGGGTCCAGTGCTGGCTCCTAGGAGGCCTTTTGGTTCTCTTTTCTCTACTTCCAAGCACCCACACTCCTTCCTGAGCTTATGTCACCCATCCTGGCTATACAGGGGCTCCTGTCATTGTTCATTGTAGTCTGATCCATTCATCACTCTTGAGATAGTGCCCACTTGTCTGACCACCTCTCACAGGATGGACCCACAGTGGTCAGGGCAGATGCCTGGTCCCTGGGTCCAAAGTGAGTACAGCAGGAGTGTGCTGCATGGATCTAAGGAGGGTGGTTCAAGGGCACAGTGCCACAGGCACCATCTTCCAAGGGCAGGGAAGAAAGTGTCATTCTGGTAAGGCAGTAGGGAGACTTCAGGGGTATTGGAAAAGGAAAGAAAGCTCAAGAAAATAAAAAGGTACTCTTCTGGTTCTATGCTTCAAGCTGTCTCTGAGACAAGCTGGTGGGGCTGGCTCCCTATAGCTGCCAGGGGATGCTGTTTCCCATTAGACATGTGTCAAGGATCTTTCTGCTCCCCTGGGAGTCCCAGGCCTTGGATAGGAGTGGGGGTCCCATGCCTGTGGGCTGGTCCCCAGCCTTGGCTGAGTTCCTATTTCCCTTTGGACCTACTCACAGATACCTGCGCTGCCCAGATATGCAATGACTTCTCTCTAGGTCAGTTCTTAGAGGCTCATTACACTTATTTTTATTCTCAGTATCTACACCAGACATGAAACAATCTCATTTTTTGTAACTGGAAATGAACATGCTCAGAAGCCCCCATTTCCTTTGAATGCAGGACCACCCTCTCTCACCACCTGCCAACCAACTTTAATATTGGTAGTGCAGTTTATTCTGGTTCAAGATATCGTATCGTAGATTTGGTTAAATATTCAGCCAGACTTGGAACTGACCCCTTCCCCTCGTCTTGTCTTCCTCTCTGGGGTTAAATAAGTTCTCAGTGTGTATTTCTGTGTTGTCCTGGCTTTGGAGGAAGGCTGCAGGTTGGGGCTCAGGGAACTACCAAGAAGGTGGGGTGACATAAGACATCACACAGAGTTGTCTATTTGTGGATGATAGCTGAGGCCTTTTCAACTTGGCCATGGGCATTGCTGCCACCAGACCGCTGGACTTCATTCTACCTCAAGCCACCATGGAGACCAGCTACCTGACTCTGAACCCTTGCCTCACTCAAGAACCAAGACCTTGTGGTAACACCTGGTGGGCCACACTCGGGCCACGTGTCCACCCTAAAGGTCTGAAGGTGGGGAAAGGGAGTACCTTCCCCCTTCTCCACCCCATGGCTTCAGAGGTAGAGCTGCCTCTCTTCTGTCTTGGGAATTCCCCCAGACAGGCAAGATGTCTAGATTTTGGGTAGCCAAAATGAGAAATACTTTCTGGATCCAGAAAGGGCCTGAGTT
Source organism: Lynx canadensis (assembly GCF_007474595.2). Lineage (NCBI taxonomy): Eukaryota > Metazoa > Chordata > Mammalia > Carnivora > Felidae > Lynx > Lynx canadensis. Next base: position 44,429,551 of record NC_044313.2, on the reverse strand, counting down.
AGCCTTTGCCCTCCTGCCCCAGTATCTCTCAGCTCCCACAGAGCCTGGAGAAAATCCACAACAGTTTCTATGCCCCTTCGAGAGAGATGCAGATAGTGGCTGGGGTTTCTGAGACAGTGTGCCTGCCAAAGGTCACTGTGGAATGGCACTTGGTCCTATCAGCAAATAAGGAATGGGTTGGGGACGAGGGTGGGCATGGCTGAGTCTCAGAGGGTTGGCAGTACAAGAACGATGGCCTCATCTGCAGAAGAAAATGGGCTAACTTCATGAAGCCAGCATAGACCAGGCAGATACTCAGCCATGATATCTGCAAGGGCAGAGCCCAAAAGGCAGAGATCTTCCAGCTGACCTCTCAGATGAGGCTTGCGTGCTTTGTGTCCCTTCTGTCACTCTGTGGGCACTCCGATACTCTTCTAATCAATGTCTTTTCTGGTTATTTAGCCAGAATCGACTTCTTCGTTTGAACCTGAGAATCCTGATAAATGTGTTGACTGAAATTGGCGTACCACCAGCATCTGTTCTCCTGGGGTCCCATGTAGCTTCAGAGCATCTAGGTGATAATATTCTAGAATTTCAGGCAGAGAGTGGAGCAGCCTCCTGCCCTCTGCCTTCAGGTGCCCCCCACCCCCGCTGCCAACATTATTCAGCTCTCTCAGTCCCTTCAAAGGAGCACAAATAATGTCCCAGTCCTTTTTTTAAAATTAGTTAATTTATTTGTAATTGTTTAAGTATAGTTGGCATATGCTTTATTTTAGTTTCAGGTGTACAACATAGTAATTTGACATTTATATACATTATGAAATGCTAACCACAATAAGCATAGTTACCATCTGTCACCATACAAAGTTATTACAATATTATTGACTATATTCTCTATCTATACTTTACATTCCTGTGTCTTACTTATTTCATAACTGGAAGTTTATACCTCTTAATCCCTTTCACCACTTTTTGCCCTTCCTCCCATCCCTTTCCCCTCTGACAACAACCTCTGACAAACCTATTCGTTTTGATTTTTAGATTTCACATATAAGTGAAATCATGTGATGTTTGTCTTTCTCTGTCTGACTTATTTCACTTAGTGTAATACCTTCTAGGTCCATCCATATTGTTGCAAATTGCAAGATCTCATTCTTGCACATCTTCTTTAGCCATTGTGTGTGTGTGTGTGTGTGTGTGTGTGTGTGTCTTTATCCATTCATCTACTGATGGATACTTAGGTTGCTTCCATATCTCGGCTACTGTAAATAAATACTATTCCATAAATGTAGGGCATGTGTATATTTCCAAATTAGGTTTTCATTTTCTTTGGGTAAATACCCAGTGGTGGAATTACTGGATCGTATGGTGGTTCTGTCTATGTTTAATTTTTTGAGGAACCTCCATACTGTTTTTGACAGTGGGCTGCACCAATTTACATTCCCACCAACATGCATGAGGCTTCCCTTTTCTCCACATCCTCATCAACACCTATTATTTCTTGTGTTCTTGATTCAGCTTTATGCTGCCTTCTCAGAGCTCTGGTTCCTGATTATCCAAGTCAAATGTATCCTTTGAAATTCAAAGGAAAACTGTTCCCTTTTAAGCACTCAGCTCTCAGAATTGGGCTCCAAGGTAAGAATTTAACTCTGTTCTGGTCTAAATTTTACCTCCCTCCCCCACGGCAGTGCTGGGAAAAGCCAAGTTTCCCAGAAAGGGGGGAGAAGGGTCGTTGAACATGACACCTGGGAAAAGTAGCCTTTTTAAATATCTGAAGATGTTATACTATCACATTTTACTTTTTGTTAGGTCACATTTTTATCAATTATCTCTGGAGGGCTTATTAAATTTTGAAGATTATGGTATGAAGTTATTAAAGATGACTTTGTAAATGGTAATGCATTTTCTAGTCCAGATATTAAACTCAATCAAAGACACTCAATCCCAGATGAAGATGCGTTTGTGGGAACGTCAGCTGGACACTCTACTTGCCTCTGGGGAGCAAACTGCTGGAGCCCGGTATTCCCACCCCTCCCCCGCTCCCCTGAAGCCCCCAAACCAGTGAGCTCATGGCTGCTGTTGTACATTGATAGCACGCTAGTTGCTCAGTATCCCTCCTCTCTCCTCCCCCAGAACCAGCCTCTGGGATTTGCAGAAGTGGATTCAACCTACCCAGCCACAGTGAAGCCACAGTGAGGAAGAGCAGAGCCCCTATCGGGGAGATGGAGGATGGGGCTTGGGCAGCCAGAGCCCATGGACCTGAGGACCCTTATAGGAAGTTTCTAAGCCTGCATCCTGTGCCCTCAAGCCACAAGTAGCTGAGGCCAGAATGACTCTCTGGGGGGAGGTAAGAAGCTTTTGGTGGTGTCCTTCCAGGTCTCCCGTTGAGGAATGTGACTTACAGGGATCTAACAGTATGCAAGAGCTGGCATCCTAAACAACGTGAGCTGGCTGAGCCCTTGGTGACCTGGGATGATATGGCTGTGAGAGGCCTGGAACTGGGGGTGAGGTGGGCAGAACTGGGCAGCGAGCTGGGGCTGACAGCAGGAGAGACACCTGATCCAGGAAGCAGAAGGGGCGAATTTTCTAGTGACTGTGCCCAAACAGCTGGTACTCCCTGCGGGTAGTGATCCTGATCCTGCTTTGCTCCCCGCCCTGGCTGGAGGCACAAGAGGTAGGTGCCCAGGTCTGTGATCTCCATAGAGTCTGTGGCAATAGAGCAGATAAGAGGCACTGTGGTGGCTGACCTGACTCACAAGGAACAAGGTCAGAACTGGACCGGGAAAACTGGGCAGACCCTGTCCAGCACCTAGGATTTGGGATAGGACCCTCTGCAGGGTACAGGGCATGGGAAATGGGAAGAGGCGCATGTATTAGGGTCTGGCCAACCTTCTGCTCCCCTGAGAAGGAGCATGTGCAGCAGGCCAGCCCAGGACCCCCCCATCTTCGCACAGAGGAAGAGGCAGTCACTGGACAGGTGGAATCAAAGGTCGAACCCCTCTCTCCATTCCCCCATCCCTGGTGCCTTCAGAAGGTGGAAGCCCTCAAGAACTGTCCTTGGAAAGATCCAAGCAGGAGCTTCTTGTCTAGTCTTGTGTTCATTAAGAATTGTTACAAGTAATAGAGAGCCACTTGTGCCCATTTAAATGACAAGGGGGAGATATTTAAGAAAAACCTCTCCTAAGGGCCACCACGTCTGTCAACCCAGATGACCTTAGCTAGGAAAAAGGGAGGAGGTATTCTGTAAGACTAAACACTCACTCCTAGGATCTAATCTGAAAAAAGGCTGTTTTCTCTCAAAAGAGGTGGACTCACGGTGGGCTGGCAAGCATTACAACCCCTCCCAACTCACCCCTGTGCCAGTGTGGAGACTCAGGGGGAGCTGCGTCACTAGTGGGAAGGGAGAGTTCAAGGAAGAAGATGATGGAGATGAAAAATCAGAAGGCCATTTGGTTTTCAAATCTGAGTGGTGGGGCATAATTGTTTACCCTGATACATAAGTAAAGGGAAATTGTTGTTTTTACATAAGGCTGGGCTTAGGAAGGGATGGGGACCATGAGCTGAAAAGCACATGAGAAGAGCCTCCCCCCTGTGCCTCCTTCTACCTGTCAGCTTTATTTTCCTTTTGTAGTTGGTCTTTATTTGCTTCTTGGCCCATTGGATGTAAACTATTGGTCAACCACAGTTCTCATTTACTTCTTCTTCATTAAAAGGCCAGACTCTCTTTTTCCTAATTCTGAATTTTCAGAGATAGAATCTCATCAGCTCATCTGACCTTCAGGGTCCATACCAGATGCCATGGGCCGTGGACCAGTACGGGCGGTGGTGTTCAGCTGATGAGGGGACTAGTGAGGTGGGTCCTGACTTTCATGGCCATCATCTGTTCTGATTGGCTGGAACCATGTCATACCAGTGGTTAAATGTTTCAGCTGTCACTTTGGGGTGTGACCCTGACACACACGCGTGTGTGTGTGTCTATGTGTCACCGTTACTCTGCACACACTTGGGTCGCCAGAGTTTACCTCTGTGGGGGAGGGCAACTCATGGGATTACTGTGGGTTTTCTGAATTGTTGAAGCCTTGAGAGCCCGGTAGACACATAGGCCAATCCCAGTGTTACATGGGAAACTGATGGACTAGGGAGGGAGAATGTAGCGTGGATGCAGGACGACTCAGCCGCATTCCCCCTTGGCCCACTGCGTGTGGGTCCCTGCCTCCTGGTGCTGACTCATAAATCCCTCACCCAGGTGACCCCGTGTTTGACAATAACGCAGCACTTGTAGGTGGCTTTGGGAGGCCTGCTGTGGTTATCCTCACTGTGCCTGGGGCATCCTCCCCACACCCACCGTAGTCTCCAGACAGGCTGGGCTGGTGGAAGGAGCAAAGGCTGGGGCTCCAGAGGCCTGGGTTTTAACTGAGACTCTAGACCTTAAAGGTGTGTGGTCTGGAGATAGTCACCAAGACATGTGAAGCCTCAGTTTTTCAATCTGTACAAAAGGTCCAACACTATTCTCATGCCATGATTATGAGATGCAAATGTGATGGCAGTTTAAGTGCTTCTATTACCACATCTGTCACTGCCTGAAAGCCTTTGAACACGTGCTAGTTTCCTCTCCCCTTGCTGGGAGCAGACACCTTTGTCACTTAGAATAAGAAATGGAAGAATACCATTGTGTGCTCACCTGTTGAGGGAGAAGAATGTATTTTTTTTCCTGAATGTCTCACAATGCCGACCTCTTATGGATAATAACGAGGCTTGCTCGTGGCGTCTCAGATTTGTGATTCAAAATGAGCTCCGTGGATCTCAGCCTTGGGGGGCACACCACTTTCCACTGCTCTGCTCTTGAGCTCAGGTTGGCATCACCAGGGCCCCGTGGGTCAGCTGCTATTGGTGTAACTGCAGTACAGCTGAGCAGAGGGCATTCCTGAAGGGAAATCTGACATTCAGGACCAGAGGGCTAGAACCGGATTGTTTTGAAAGCACCCAGGTCTAAGGGGGAATTGAAATGCTTGAAAGGAAGCCCAAAGAATCAGACAAGGACCCGCTTCGTTCTCCCCAGAGCTGCCCCTAGATGAAAGAGGCTTTTTGTTCTGCATTACCGGCCGCCTGGAACACCAACGCCCCAGAAACCAGTTTCGCTGCATCAGAAAATGATTTATTCTCTGAAGTTAATGATCTGGAACAATAGATTGGCCTTGGTCAAAAATCAATTCTTATTATTTGGAGAAGGGGCTGGATAAAGTCTCCTTTTCATTATCGGACCCACAGATGACAATCCTAAATTACGATTGTTCAAGGACAAAGCTTCATTTGGATTGTGGTTTGGGCACATTCGCAATTTCTTCCTTTCATTAATTCTTAAAGCTTAAATCCATAGCTGGTGATGACTTGTGTAACTCTCACTTAAAATAAATCACTTCGATTTGGTTTCCACCTAGAGAAGAGTGGCCGGGCACTCTTGGATACAGTCCTGACTGGATGGTTATTAAGCGCGTTGTTTGTTTGCTCGTGGCTGGCCAGAACAAATCAGTCTGGCTCGGGGAGCTTGCAGCCGTGAGCTACTCTAGCACTTGGAAGGCACTTAAAAGTAGTCCCGGGACTCATGCAAACCACAATTCACTGGGTCCTTATACCTGGAGTGAGGAGGAGGAGGGGCAGGGTGGTTCCTGCCTACCAGAGGAAGAGATGGGAGCCCAGGAGAAGGTCACACACTGGCCAAAGCCCACAAACACAGAGCCTTTCATTCCCGAGGCTCTGTGTTCCCAGCACTTCTTCTGACCGAAGAAACTTTTCCCCAGAGCCAGGAGTCCCAAAGGCATTCCTGATACTTTCTGCTTCACCAGGGCTCAAAGGTGCCCCTCACCTTTTCTCCCTAGCCCGGCCCCCTAACCCCAAAAATCTTTCATGGACAGACCATCACAACTGGGGGGTTCTGTTGCTTCTGCGCCCCCTGCTTGAACAGTCCCTGCTCCTTTGCTTTACGCTTGGCACAACTGTCACCTTCTGAAGGCTCCGTGCCTCCCTCCCAACTCAGTGCCATGAATGGCCCTCTCCTGTGCTCCCACAGCCTCCTTTGGGACCTAAATCAGAGAGATTGTCATAAGTCCACAGTCAGTTCTCCCTATAAGGCTCCGAGCCTCCTGAGGGCAGCTCTGACTTTTCTCTGTTTCCCCAGAGCTCGTAAAAATGCCTGGCACACTCCTGGGAGGTGCTCCACCGTCAATGATCAGAGAAAGAAAAAACAAACAACGTTTTTCCTAAAATGCTTCTTGGAATCCTGAGCACACATTACCCTTACACTTTTCTGAATTTCAAATTTCTTGCTGTCTGTGCTGTTTATTTGGCCTTAGACTATGGGCTGTTATGTGTGATTGTAGTTGGTCTCCTTGGCCAAATAAAAACTCTGTCTTTCCTGCAAGCAGCTGTGGCTTTGGAACCACAGCTCAGTGCTTAAGATGGTGCCTCTTTTCTTCGAATCTCCTCGAAGAGGCGCTCACCCTGTATGTGTCTGCGATCTGCACAGCCCCCAGGGCCCTCAGTAAGCAATTATAAGGAGAGAACTTTGACATTAACAACCAGAAAGCTGGTTGCTGATTACTCCCATGGCAAAGGTGGGTGTCAGCCTCCTAATTGTGCTGGGAAAGCCCGCAGTCCCTGGGGAGCATCAGGTGTGCTCTCAACCCAGCCACTCACTTTCTTCTTCTCCGGTATCCCGGTTGGGTCGTTTTTGGCTGTCACTTTACAGAGGTCCTTTGCCACTGTCTCCCCTCCCTGCCCTTTGTCAGAGCCCAAGTTTTGCTTTGACTCCTGCCTCCCAGGGCTCTCCAAAATGGTCTCTACAGTGTTGCATGTGTTTTATTCTTCCTGAATCAAAGTGGGCCCTGTGCCAGGATGAACTGGAGGCCACACTTGGTGCTGCCTTCCCACCTCAGCCTAGCCTGTCTGGAGCCTCACAGGTGCTCATGAAAGCCACTGTCGGCTTTTACTTGTGGTCACTTTGTCCCTGCAGGGTAAGTTAGAAAAAGACATCAATTTAGCCTTCATTCTTTCATCTCTACTTTTCTCTTTTGCCTAGAAAGCTGTGTGCCAATTTATGCAAATAGGTCCTAGGGCAGAGAAGAGGGAGGAGAGAGCTGGCTTGACCAGGAATATTGGCCCATGTGTGGTGAGGACCTTGGCTCTGTGTGGATAGTAATCTTCTGAAGCTGATTCCGTGGATCCCTTGGATTTGTTTATCTAAGCATTTTTTCCCTATTGCTTGAGACCCATGGATAAAATCATTAGGCACAAAGGAGGTTGTGCCAGGAAAAAAATGCCAGTTGGAGTCTGCAAGTGGCATAGGGAGGAAGGCCACAGGATGGGTCGCACTGGAGAGGTGGAGCTGGCCAGGAGCTCAACAGCATGGGGTCAGTGCCGGGGTGGCTGGATATGAAGTGAAGGACAGGTGTGTTGTCAGAGCAGGGGGGGCACCGCATCTCCTGGGGCCTGGTGACCTATCTTATGGGTCCACTAAGATTTCCTGTACTCCCTATCTTACCCTGAGTAGCTTTCATTTTGCTGTCACCTAAGATCTCTTTTCCATCACCACTGGAATTCCCATTGTCTCTGTTTTGTCCTCCATTTCCAGGGGGAGGGAATCTTGCCTACCTTGGGCACTTTCCCTATGTCTGGATCTCTTTTCAATATTTATGTACATCATCTCATTCTTCATGAAATTGCTATGAAAGATAAGAAAGTTGGAATAATCTGCCCAAGGAACACAGCTAGCAAAAGGCAGAGTGAAAACATAGGGGTCGGCCTGATGGCAAAGGTCGCGTGCCATTATCTCCTCCTATTCCTGAGCAGTGATTATCTAAACTTTTATTCAGTGAGGCATAGACTGGCTTCCAGCTATAGTGCTCCTAGACTGGGGATATTAGGAGAAGAGTTGGGGTGCACACAGCAGTTGGCTCCTTTTACAGGATTTGGAAAGACATCTGTAACAGGTATGGGGAAGGAGGTGATAGGAGACACTAATCAAAAAAAGAGATTTAAATACATAGAAATTTTTAGGTTAAGTAATATGAATGGGAAATTTGTCTTGTCGGACATTTGTGTTCAGAAATATTTTGTGTATTATGCTTTTTATTAAGGGGTAGAATTAAGAATGTATTGATTTGCCTGAATCAAATATATCTAGGTCAACAAAACCTTAAGAGAGGCGACATAAAAAAGTGGAAGCAACTATCTTTTATTTTAAAAAGTTTCTGTTATGAAAAATTTAATACCTGCATAAAGCAGAGAGGAGGAACACATCTCCTCTATGTATCTATCACTTAGTTTCTGTAATTATCAATCATGGCCAAACTTGTTTATTCTATTTATGGATTAAAAAAAGTTTTTAATGTTTATTTATTTTTGAGAGAGAGAGTGAGAGAGGAAGAGAGAGTGGGGGAGGGGCAGAGAGAGACAGAGACACAGAAGCAGGCTCCAGGCTCTGAGCCGTGAGCCCAGAGCCTGACATGGGGCTCAAACTCATGAGATGTGAGATCGTGACCTGAGCCAAAGTTGGACACTTAACTGACTGGGCCACCCAGGCACCCCTATTTCTGGATTCTTTTGAAGCAAATCTCTGACAAATGATACAGACTTTTAAAAAATATATAATTATTACATCTAATAATTTAATAATTCCTTCAACATAAAAATCCAATTAACATTTAAACTTCTCTTAATGTTTAATAAGTGTGATTTTTTTTAATAGTTCATTTGAATCAGGATCCAAATAAGGTTCATATTTTGAGATTAGCTGCAGTCTTTTAAGCCCTTCATTTTTATTCATTGCTTTTTGTTATTGTCTCTTCTGTACAGTTTCCCCTCAGTCAGTTTGGGTAATGGCATCCTCATGGAATTGATTACTTTTTCCTTTTCCCCTTGCATTGTCTGTAAATAGAGACAGAGGCTTGACCAGATTCAGGGGAGATTTGATGGCAAGGCTGCTTCCTAGGTGGCATTGTGACCGCTGTTAGAAGGCGTGGAGTGACTGGTTGTTTCTTTTTCATGATTAGCAGCCATGATGATCGTAGCCTAGGCCCATTAATTCATTAGGGTTTGCAATGTCATGTCATTATAACTTCATCATTTTCTCCATTTATAAGCTGGAAAACATCTACAAAGAAAAACTTCAATTCATTGGCCTTTGGATTACCCAGAAATCAAGTTTGTATAGGAAAGATAATTATGCTTAAGTCTTCCCCTTTACTTATAAGCTTTCAAAACAGTGATTCTATAACATCCTTCAAAGGTAACCAATGTAGTTTTTTCCCTTCTATTGAGCATCATCATGGACTCAATGGATTGAAACATATTTTGTTGTAGCTATTATCCTTATTGATGCTCAAATTGTCTCATCTTTGCCTGTGAAAATCTATTCAAATTGGCTTGAGTCCAGTTAATGTGACCCTACAAGTCACTGATAGCTTCCTTACTTTCTGATTGGATAAGATATAATAGAATCATCTTGTTCATGTTCTCATCTGGAGCCTGCCATTTCTCCTTGGGACTCTGACTCCATTCATGGGAAATGCTATTTAGAGACCACCACCTGAGTGCTAGAGATGCTCATTACTATTGGATCAGTTGTTGTTTTTAGACGTTTTCAGTAAACATAGCTGAGTAATGTGTATTTGTTTTTAAATAAAAGACATTGTGAATTCATAGTGCTACCTCCAATTCTAATTCAGGATTATTGAGTTTTTACTTAACCATATCAATCTGATATCTGTATCTCCTTTCTCTTATGCTGAAAATTCCAGGTCTCCTTGAACCAACATAATCTTTTAGCATTTTCCCACAGAATGTGCAACAGAGGCTGAGTTTTTAATTTTCTGGCAATTACAGGAGATATAGAAACTGGTAGAGATGGGGCGCCTGGGTGGCGCAGTCGGTTAAGCGTCCGACTTTAGCCAGGTCACGATCTCGCGGTCCGTGAGTTCGAGCCCCGCGTCAGGCTCTGGGCTGACGGCTCAGAGCCTGGAGCCTGTTTCCGATTCTGTGTCTCCCTCTCTCTCTGCCCCTCCCCCATTCATGCTCTGTCTCTCTCTGTCCCAAAAATAAATAAACGTTGAAAAAAAAATTAAAAAAAAAGAAACTGGTAGAGAGTTTGAGAGGAGTCTGTGCAAATATGTATAATGATTCCATATGTATGTAGACAAGTTTGATTTGAGGGTAAAGGAAAAGGAGCACATTGGGCCTGAGATATTGAAAACTTTTGAGCACTTCCTGTCTATGGTTTATCCCACTGAGTGTTTCTGAATCCACCTGTTCTACCCATCAGCTCCACTTCATGAGGAAACTCTGGCTTGAGAGCAGTAGAGCTCACGTTGGTGGTGACTCTAGTTAGCATGGGTTGCTCATCATGGTGGTAGGTTGGCTGCCTCAATTAATCTTTTACTCCTTGTTTCCGCCAAAGGGAGTTGAATGTATTCATCCCTCAGGGGTAGGATTAATAGGATGAACCTCCTTCAGCCACCATACAGACACACTGCCTGTTTCACATTGCCAACTTTTTCCTAGTGAAACCATACCCTTGTTGCCTCGCTGGGGTCCATTCCTGTTTTTACATGTGCCATATGTATTTGGGTCTCTTTTTATTCTATTAAAATAGCTGAATATTAAAGTGGGGTTGGGGGAACACACAGTTACCTTCCCATGTGCCAAGGCTTTTCTCTGCTCTTCTTCTTAGGTTTTCTTTGAGGAAGGAGAAGCAAAGATATTGATTTTGCCTGGTTTACTCGGGGGCAGGGTCATCATTCACTAATGGTTATGCGTGGAATTGGAAAATTACCTTTGGCGCTTTCAGATTACACTCCATAAAATCGCCCAGTATCACTGGAATATCCTGATTATAGCTCCACATGATGGCCAGACAATGATAAGATAGTAAGTTTTGCTTTGTGGCATAGGAAAGAATTGAAGGACTAGCCTGTGCTCAACCTTAGTCAAATATTGGAGCCAGATTTATCAGAGCTCTACTCTCTGGGTTCTGGACACTGTCTCTGCCAATAAGAGTGTGATATTTTGGTTGCTGTCTTCTATTGTCATTATCTGGGTCTTCAGGATCTTTGGAGTTGGGCAAGACTTTCACAACTCCTACATCCCAAACATGATATTATTTATCAGTTTTAAAACACTATCTTTATTTTTAAAATAAGAATCTGTAGAGTTTGAATCTTAAAGGAATTGTCTAGTACACATCAAGTCTACTTTATGGGTTAGGACATGATGAGCTATGGAGGTGACACCAGTTTGTCAGTAGAGTGGTTTGAAGTAGGATAGAACGGAGATGGATTCTGACACTGCCACTTACTAGCTGGAAGACCTTGGATAAATCAGCTGACTTCTTCAAGTCCCAGTTCCTTATATATACACAGAAATGTTAGTATCTACTTTATAAGGTCCTGAAAGTTCGAAGAATCAATGGCATAGTACAATTGCATGCTCAGCAGATGTGGGTTTCCTTTCCCATCTGTATTGCCACCTGAATTATCAAACAAAAATAATAAAATACTGAACAAAATACTTTCCACTTGTGAGACCACCCAAAGCACACTGACTTTGCCCTGGAAGAATCCAATGAAGGCACTATCAGTCTTGCCTCTTTATCCCTAAAAGTGCCAGGTACCATCAATTGTAGCCCCTTTATCCCTAACAGTGCCGGGCAGGTCTGGGAGAGGAGTTCTTCCACCCACTTCCCTTGCTTTGAAGCAGCCATCTTCCCCTCTATCCCTTCCCTCCTCTCATCTTCCCTGGCTCCTTCTCTTTGACTCAGTTATTTCCCTGGTCCCTCCCTTTCCCTGCCTCTGCCTCCACTGAAGTTGAAGCAGAACCATATTACACACCATGATATGGCTCTTGATTAAAGCAATAGTGCTACAAGCTGTGGAAGTGCCCAGCTCCAGGAGTTTTCTGGAACTTCCAAGATGAAATATGATCAGTTTTCATCTGCTGTCTTTCTTTCTTAGAGATTTGATGAATTTTGCAGCATCACAATGCAGGATGTGCAGAAAGACCGTATTCTACAACAAATCTACTTAGTTTGTGGCTTGTGTTCCAGACTCCCTTAGCTCTGTGTACAGGGATGGTGGCTGGAGGCCTGGAAAGGTTGCTGCCGAGGTTCTCCTGCCTTATTTTTCCCTCTTCTAGGAAGACAATTTTTTCCTCACCCAGCTTTCTAGGGCAAAAACTCAGAGGCTTATACACAAACAAACTGGGTGAAAACTAATAAATGAACTCAAATTCATGTCTTCCCAGATTCAAGGAGCAGAAATTTCTTTTTAGTTTCCCACTTTGCCTACATAAGGTATCTCGAGTCCTGGGCTTCACACTTACATAGGGATGTCTTTTCAAACACTAATTCGGGGCCATGCAAAGCTAAGCTCCATTCTTATTTATTGGACTGAATGACCACCACATCCATCCATCCATCCATCCACCCACCTACCCAAGTATCTATTTGTCTGTGCACTCACTGAACCATTCATTGATATATTTAATGAATATTTACAATGAATCTGTGTTGTGCAGGACACTTTCCTAGGCACTGAAAGTTAGTATAGAATAAAATTCACACTAAGCCTTTCCTCAAGGAATTTTTAATCCCGTAGGGAAGTGGGGACAAATGTACAGTTCTTTATGAGACAGGACCATGATAAATGTCACAGTGGTACGGACAAACGTAGGTAGAAGTACAGAGAAGGGAGAGATCCCTTCTGTCTGGAGTTAGGATCCAGTTGTGTGTCATAAAATAGGTACCCCTTGAGTTTGAAAAGCTGAGTGGAATTTCAATCGGTGGCAAAGGAATGAAGAGCATTACATACAGGGGAAATGAACTCGCAAAGGTGAAAATGAGAAAGCACAGTGTATTTTTCAACGTGGTAGATGGTAGATGTTAGTGCAGGGTGGATTAGACTAGAGACTCAGGTCAGGATCTGACCCTGGAGAGTTGCAAGCGTTCAGCCAGGGATTTTTGACCTGCGGTGAGAAGCAGTCCACAGCAACGCATTCCTTTATTTCTCTTAACCAGGTTTAATTTGCCCTGAGGCCCCACCTGGCAGGAAGGCAGGAGGCCCAGCAGCAATTATAATGTGACTTTGTCCCCCCTCCCATGGTTTATCAAAGATTCTCCAGCTTATCTGGTATCAGAATATTTGGGAGAGGACCTGGGTCTGTCTTCCCTCTGGTGATCTTGTTCTCCAGCTGCCTAATGCAGCTGTAGAGTTCTTATCCCTGTCTGCGGCTGGAAGTACCTCCTCTCTGCTGGCTTCTGCCTCTTTTTGCAAAGTTTTCGCTTCATCCGCTCCGCTTCCTGGACACACTCAAGACTAATTCTCTTTAATGCACCTACAGTGTGTGTGCGTGTATGCACACGTGTGTGCACACAAACACACACACATACTTACTTGCTCATGTGCATATGCACACACTCGTACATTCACACAGAACTCTTACACTGTCCCAAGAGTAGAAAAAGGTAAGGGTAAAGACAGTTTAGACTTTCAGAAACAAGGCTGGGCTCTCTTTCCTGGGGTGGGGATTGGGAAAGGAGATACAGATACTAGTTAGCTTTTTTCTAAATAACTCCCTTAGATACAGAACTACTGCATGAGATAAAGGAAACTGTCTAGAAATTTCGAGTAGGAAAGTAACAGGTTAGCACTGATCTTTGGTAAGAGCACCCTGGTTTGAGTGGCAGGAGAAGTACCTATCCTCAGGGCCTAGTTCACATGGCTGCAGTCACAGCTCAATGCGTGCTTATTCAGTGAATGGGTACATAAAGGAATAGCAAACTAGAGCGACAGTTCAGAAGGAGAGCCAATTCCCGAATCATGGATGTGACTGTGAAAATGGAGACAAGTTGCCCAACAAGGAATTTCAGGAAAGTGAAGGGACTCTGACTGGAAGTGAGGAGTGATGTCCCAAATCTCTGGGTGGTCTCCCTGTGAAATGGGGCCATAGAGACACCCTGTGGCTACCTACCAAAGACTCCTCCTACCTTGGTTTTCTCTCAACATGGAGTCTGTTCTGGGCTTTGAATGATTCAGATGGGAAATTGGGGAGCTGGGAGGAACCAGAGGGAATGGAAGAATATGGAAAGGAAGATTGAGGCATCTTTGCAGGGAGAGGCATACTTGACCTTGCTATCTAAGCTTCAGGCCAGAAGGATGGGACCGAGGCAGCATTGAGGCTGGTAGACTAAGTGACAAGGGTCAGCTCTGTCTCAGCAATCCCTGTTCCTGGAATCCTGACTCGAAGGGAGCTTAGGGTCAGGGAGGGATGGGCTCCGCAGGCAGTGGCATTGATGGCCACATCTTGGAAGAGCTGAGAATATAAAGGAAATGAGATGGGCTGACCCCTCTCAGAGGTAATGGAGGATTCCAGGATCCAGGGAATCCTGACTTCGCCATCTCAGAGGGAATTTTTACTCTCTGCTTCCATTGAGTGCCCCCTTTAAGGTGGCTCCTGGGTTGGGTCTTCGACCAAGAATAGGAAACTTATTACCAGTTTAGAGGGGAGTCGGGCTGTTGGCAGAAGCTGTGGCCAAGGCAGTCTGGTCCTCATGTTTATTCACCGGTTTTTAGTTGGAGATTACTGCAGGAGTACACTTTCCTCTCCTTTAAAGGAGCCCTTTCAAGCACTCCTGACCAGATCAGGTATCACAGGTGCTTTGAGACTACTCTCCTTTGATCCCTACTCAGTTTTGCCATGTTGGGTGTAGGACCAACACTTTCCCATGCAGGGAAGGAGTAGGGTATCAGATGGCAAGAAATACACTGTCTTCATTTCATGCTTGACCAGCTGTCCCCACCCCTCCCCTTGGGCCTTCACATCTTCCTGAAGCATAGGGTACTTTCCCGTAGTCATCTGGAGGCCAGGCTGTCATCTACTTGACATGTGGATCTCAGACCTGGGCATGCACTCAGCTTCTGAATGGGCAAGGACCACAAGTAGGTCATTCTGAAAGAGGATGTGTGACCCATCATAGAGATAGAAACCTATGTTGAGGCTTATGAAGAATAACAAGAGAGATTAGCAATCAACAAAGTTGGTAGTGAAGCTAAGGCGGGGGGGCATTTTTTAATCTGCCCCTGGTCTGATTATCTGGCCTTCATAGAAGTTTCCGGTAATCATGGTTGTATTCAAGAGCTTTTCTCTCCTCCCTCCCCCCTTTCCTCTACCTCCTCCTCCTTTCTTTCTTCTTCCTTCCTTCCTCTTCCTTCTTCTTCTCTGTCTCTCTCTTTGTCTATCTCTCTGCCTCTGTCTCCATCTCTCCCTCTCTCTAGGTCTTTCTTAATTGCTTTAGAAGTCCTTTATTAATTCCAAGACTTCTTGGCTAAGTACCCAGCCCCAGAGATAAATAACATTTACGTAACTTTGGATTCCAGAAACACAAAGGTAAGCTTATTTGTGGGGTTGAATATTAAGAATATCCTAGAAGATGATAAATCTCCTGGACAGGATTTCATCAACACCCTCTTCCATTGCCCATCTTGGGGTGGGGGAAGAACAAGTGTCCTGAGTATATGGTGACTGACTGCCCTTCTGTACTTTATTCCAGATAAGAATTTCTATGATATATTGTTTTACTTAATCTGCCCAACAAATCAGCAAATAAGGTGTTTTTAAAGCCTTCCCCCTTTTTATTATGCCAACCTTTAAAGTATAGAGAATTTAAGAGACTAGTATAGTGAATACCTATATATCTCTCACCTACATTCAACAATTGTTAGCATTTTGCTGAATCTGCTTCTTGCTCTATCCTTTTTGTTCTGCCCTGAACCATCTCACAGGAAATTGCAAGCCTCATAAAACTTCACCTCTAAATACTTCAGCATCCATCTCCTAAAAATAAAGATTTTCTCCCACAAAACCACTATGCTGTTTTCACACCTCAGAAAATTAATAATACCCCAATATCATTTAAAACCCAGTTCATACTCAAATGTCCCCAATTGTTCCTCAAATGTCTTTTCTGGCCTTTTGTTTTATTTTGTTTTTTAATCAAGATTCAATTAAGTTTCATGCTTCAAAACATTCAATTTTTTTTTTTTTTTTTTTTTTTTTTTTTTAAGGATGTGAAACTAATGCTTCCCCAGCCCTCCCCTGGATGCAAATAAGCTTGCCTAAGATCGAGCAAACCCCTGGGCATTTAGCCTGCAGTTCCCCGCCATGGCTGTAGAAATCCAAGTCTGCACATTCCCTATATCAGGAGTCCTCAGATCTGGTTTTCACAGGCTAGTCCCATTTCCAAAAAGAATTTCAGCCTGAGATTGTCAACCTTTAATTACGCCAAATGTAATCATTAAAAAACCCTGTCATCTATTACTGCCGTCACTTAACATAAATAATAACACTTAAATGCCCAAATCAAAGACACGGTTTCAGAATAGAGGATGGTCTTTCAGGAGTCCAGTTATCTTGGTGGCTGTGGAATCATGGGGCCAGGATAGAGTAGGCTCTACGCTTGCCAGACGGCTGAGCTTGTAGGGGCCTCTGAGGGCAGGAGCTCACTAGTTGGTGGTGGGGACCATGGAGCAGGGGCTGAGGACCTTAGGAGTTGTCACATGAAATGTTGATGCCTTGTTCTCTGCAGATGCAGATGTCCCCCTGCCCTACCAACATTTTAGTGTGACAATTTTTGAATATCTTCCACCACTGCCATTTTATCCAATGTTTTGAGCTGGAGCCTTCTCTGTGTTTCCGCTCAGTTCCTTGTAATCAGCTCCTCAGTTAGGCTTTTGAATCCTGATTGTCCTGGTGGTAGGGTGGCCTGCCCTCCTGTTTTCATCCCCCGTGTCTGGGAGGGGCGGTATGGGAACCTGACCGCCAGCTCCTACGTCATTCACACACTCCTGGGTGTGCTGGGTGAAGGCTTATTTATTTGCCGGACAGATCTGGGTGAAGCCTGGCCAGCCCCCTCCCCCAGGGCAGGTCCTCCCCGCTGGGTTCTCCCCCGCCAGGACACGAATTGTGGCCTGCATCCTGCTCTGGGAACTCAGTCCTCAGTTCCATCTCACCACAGGCCTCGCTCGGGTCAGACTCCTGTAGCACCTGGTAGTCAGTCCTTGAATTCTGTTGTCCATGATGGAAGATATTTGGGAGAGGGAAAGATTTTGGATAGAGTAGAGGCCATGATTGTCTGCCCTGCCAGTGCGTCCTAACTCGGTTTGGGGCAAGTGATCCCCCCAGAGAGGCAGGCCCGCCCCGCCCCTCCTTGCCTTCCACACAAGACTGCTTACCCTTCCATCAAGCCCGCAGGGAAGGCACCGCCTGGAAAGACAGTCCTGCGCTAGGGCAGGCCATCCTTTGCCTGGGGGGTCCGGGAAATCTCCAGGGCTTCTGCTTGTTTCCGTCTTGCCACAAGTGCTGAGAGCAGGCTGGACGTGCTGAACCCCGACTATTTGTGCACGTGGGTTCATCTCACAACCACTGCCTCCCAGGAGTGGGTCAAAGGAGTGCGTGCGGAGGAAACATGAGGACCAGCAGGCATCAGCATCCAGGGGTGGAATGAGCACAGACTAGTCTGGGAACCCACCCGGAGGGTACATGGGACGGAACCACAAAATGCAATACAGACTTCCTGCCGGGAGCCGCTCCTAACAGGAACCCGGGAGACTGAAACCACAGCTGTCTGTGGGCAGCAGGCTTCCCCTCCCAATGCAGAGGGAGTGGCCTTGCCCCTGGGAGACTCCTCAGTCCCCCTGAGGCATGAGGACACCCCCATCACCAGGTTCTATGTGGAAGCTTGATCCAAGAGAACAGGGACTTTTCTTCTAGGGCACCACACCCTCCATGAGCTCTGGGAGGGCCTGGTGGGTGGTTCAGCTCCCAGGCTGTCCCAGTTATCCTGTGTGTCCAGCCTCAGCATTGAAGCCTCTGCCCAGGACGTGGTGCCCACCAGACAGTGAGACACACAGCGGCTGGCCTGCCTGCCGGGCAGCTTCCAGGACGCCTGCTTCAAGGTGAGCTAATCAGAATACGGTGCCAGACAACAGCTTTCCACATGCAGCATGAAGGTTATTAGCTCTGTTTCTTCCAGAGTAGAGAGTACGTGTCAGAGAACTTACACACACACACACACACACACACACACACACAGCCACCCCCACATACATTACACACACGTACACACCACACACCACACACAGACCACACACAGGCCACAGATACATAGACCACACTCTACACACAGCCTGGCTGTCCATGGCCACTGCCCCTCCCAGGTTGTGTTCCTGGGATGGATGGTGCTCGCTCCATGGGTCCCCCTGTGCCGATGTGGCAGAGAGAGGCCCTGGTGCCTCCTTAGTGTCTAGTGGAGGAAGGCAGGGAAACAGAGAGGACCCCATGGAGGTATTGAGGGATCTCAGTGCCTTGGCCTCCCTCTCCCTTGGCAGGCCCGGCCTGCCCTTCAGGTGATGGGTGTTGGAGTGGGACCTGCCATGGGGCAGAGGAGAGGTGTAGCACCTGGAGAGCGTGAGGAGCCTCCATACGTCTTCTTGGGGAAGAAACTTCTAGCAGGAGTTGTTGTGGGGACAGCCCTGGGGCTGGAAGGAAGGCTGGTTCCCAGCAGGAAAGGCGCTTGGAGCCAGTCTCAAGGTCTGGCCACATTCCTCAGTGTCTCTTTCCTGGCTGGTTGTGGCTTGACCCCACAAAGCTGACCATTTGGCTGCCTCTGGACCAAAACCAGACACGATATTCATCACGTGTACCTGTTCTGGTGTGGCATTCTTCAGTGCAGGTGTTTGAAGGGCAGAGAATTTGAGTCCTGAAAATGCTTGACTGCTTTGAAGTGGAAGAGGAATCAACGTCATAAAAGTTGGAACGAAGAGGGTATCTGGAACGTACTAAGTGCTCAGCAAACATTCGGTGAAGGCCCAGTGGAGAGTGCTTCATCGGAAGAGACGAAAAGGATGTTGCCCTGTTTGCAGCATACAACCACCCCGAGAGGCTCTGCACACGCCCACGGACGACACGAGGTGGACGGTTTCACAAGTGGAAGAGGCCATCTTCATGGAGCTGACAGAGCCTCCTCTGTCCCTGCAGTCTTGGCAGCTGTGTGGACCCCTCCAGGGCCTTCACTTCCACTCTGAACATGGAGGCTGCTTCTGTAGAAAGGTTTGGGGGCATTAATTAGAAAGGATTTGGAGGTCCAGGCAGGGAAGGAATTCCTGCACAAACCAGGAGAACTGGCCTCATAGATTAACCCACCTGAAACCAGAGAGGAAAGAAAACAAGTTTTCTCTTCCATTCTACGAGAACAGAAGGGAGACTTTTCAGCTCCTTTCAGTGGAAGGACATTTATGTTGAAATATTTTCGGAAGCTCTGGGATGTGTCTAAAGGAGAAAATCTGCTGCGAACCCATCATCTGATTTTGTGAGTGGAGGTAGGCCTTTGTCTTGGCTGAAATAGAGACACTTCAGTTTGAAGTCCAGAGGATGGAGGGGTTTGGGGCTACAGCAAGCTGTTGCAGAGAACAAATGGGCCTCTTCCAATGCACACATCTTCCTGTTCATCCAGCATACCTGGGCTGCAGATTTGGATCAGAATTGGCAGAACTCCATCCACCTGGGAAAGGCTACACCTTTTCTTGGGTTTGGAGCCTGTTTCTAGAAGGTGCCGATGCCAAACTGTGTCAGGCTGAAGCTTGGCTGAGCCCTCTTCCTGTTCTCTTAAATGGGACCAACCAATATGCTGTGGTACTGAAGTCTGAAAATCTGGAACAGGTGAAAAATCTGGGCGAGATTTTTTTCTTTTTAAGATCGAACACTTCCCAAAATCAAACTGCTGAACTTGGTAGATAAAATGTGAATACAGAGGTTTCTAACTGAAGGAATAAATGACTTCCGAGTGGCATTTAGAAACATAGGAAGAGAGGGAGGAGATTGGATGTCTTTAGATCAGCCATGGATCTCTCTCCTGCCCTGGAGCAGCCGCCATAATTCCTTCCATCCCTGGCAGCAGTGGTACCCGAGTTCTCATTAGCTTGCTGCAGGCAACTTGTTACCCCACTAGGGCTGTAATGGCATCTTATCCCCAGTTCTTGGAGAGCTCAGTCTAGAGTGGTTCTACGGTGCCAGTTACCCTCTTAGTGGGTGCAGGGGTCAAGGTGATCATTAAATGACAAGGACCCCCTGCCCTTTCTGATGCAGAGGATTCTCTGCTTGTCTTTCCTGATTGGTACTTGCTTGTGGATGGGTGGTTTCTACGTAGTTAGAGCCAATGCATTCCCTTTTTGAAGTTTATACAAGCCTTGGGAGGATATGCAAGGGGGACCATTTGTAAGTGACTGAGCTTGGCTACTTGACAAAACAGCCAGTCTTCTGTCTGTTGACTTCATAATCTAAATAGCTTTCAAATAATCCCAGTTCTCTTCAGCCCCACTACACTGCCTTAGTTCATGCTCAAACTTTTAATTTTTTTTTTTCAACGTTTATTTATTTTTGGGACAGAGAGAGACAGAGCATGAACGGGGGAGGGGCAGAGAGAGAGGGAGACACAGAATCGGAAACAGGCTCCAGGCTCTGAGCCATCAGCCCAGAGCCTGACGCGGGGCTCGAACTCACGGACCGCGAGATCGTGACCTGGCTGAAGTCGGACGCTTAACCGACTGCGCCACCCAGGCGCCCCAGTTCATGCTCAAACTTTTAAATAAAGCTTTATTATGACTTTTTGGTGACAAGTAACAGAAATGAAACCTTGGACTTAACAAACAAAATAAGACTTTCCTTCCAACTTGGTGGAGTGCAGAGGAAGCTGGGCTTCAGAAATGGGTCAGAGCCTGGACAGCCTGCAATCATGATCTCTCTCTTTTGTTTCTCCTGCATTGTTTGCCTCATTTCCTTTTCTTTTTCTTTTTCTTTTTTTTAATGTTTATTCTTTATTTATTTTTTTTTTTTGAGAGAGAGAGAGAGAGAGAGCACAAGGTGGGCGGGGGGGGGCAGCGAGAGAGGGGACACAGAATCTGAATCTGAAGCGGGCTTCAACCTCATTTGTTTTTCCAACTTTAATTTAAGTATAGTTAACATACAGTGTAATATTAGTTTTTGGTGTACAATATAATAATTCACTACTTCCATATGGCATCCAGTGCTCATCACGACGAGTGCACTCTTTAATCCACCCCCCTGCCCTGCCCCCAATTACCATTAGTGTGTTCTTTTTAGTTAAGAGTCTGTTTCTTGGCCTATCTCTCTCCCTCTCTTTTTTCCCCTTGCTCATTTGCTTTGTTTCTTAAATTTCAGTGAGTAAAATAATATGGTATTTGTCTTTCTCTGGCTGATTTATTTCACCTAGCATTATGATCTCTAGCTCCATCCATGTCATTGCAATTGGCAAGATTTCATTAATTTTTGTGGCTGAATAATATTCCATTGTATGTATTTGTTCTTTATCTGTTTGCCAGTCAATGGACACTTGGGCTGCTTCCATACTTTGGCTATTATAAATAATGCTACTATAAACATAGGGGTGCATGTATCCCTTTGAATTAGTGATTGTGTATCTTTTGGGTAAATACTCAGTAGTATGATTACTGGATTATAGGGTAGTTCCATTTTTAACTTTTTGAGGAACTGCCATACTATTTTCCACAGTGGCTACACCAGTTTTCATTCCCACCAACTGTGCAAGAGGGCTCCCCTTTCTCCACATCCTCATCAACACCTGTTAATTTTTGTGTTTTTGATTTTAGCCATGCTGACAGGTGCAAGGTGGCATCTCACTGTAGTTTTGATTTGCATTTCCCTGATGATGAGGGATGTTGAGCATCTTTTCACCTATGTTGGCCAGTCATGAATGTCTGGATGTCATCTTTGGGAAAATGTCTATCCATATCGTCTGCTCATTTTTTAATTGGATCCTTTGTTTTTTGGGTGTTGATTTATATAAGTTCTTTATATATTTTGGATGCTAACCCTTTATCAGGTATGTCATTTGCAAATATCTTCTCCCATTCTATGGGTTGCCTTTTAGTTTTATTGATTGTTTCCTTCACTGTGCAGAAGGTTTTCTTTTTGATGTAATCCCAATAGTTTAGTTTTGCTTTTATTTCCCTTGCCTCAAGAGACATAGCTAGAAAAAAGTTGCTACGCTTGATGTCAGAAATCTTATTGCCTGTGCTCTTTTCTAGGATTTTTATGGGTTCTGGTTTCATATTTAGGTCTCTAATCCATTTTAAATTTATTTTTTGTGATATGGTGTGAGAGAGTGTCGTTTCATTCTTTTGCCTGTAGCTGACCAGTTTTCCCAACACCATTTATTGAAGAGACTGTCTTTTTCCCATTGGCTATTCTTTCCTTCTTTGTTAAAGATTAATTGGCCATATAATTGTGGGTTTATTTCTGGGTTTTCTATTCTGTTCTATTGATCTTTATGTCTACTTTTGTGCCCATACCATACTGTTTTGATTACTACAGCTTTGCCTCATTTCTTGCAGAATAGCTCCCTCTATAGTCTGTCTGACAAATAAGACTGCCAGCTTCTTCCAGGTTCATAGTCACAGGCTAGGGCCTCCAGGGATGGGAGTAACCTTCTCTGGTTCCCAATGGCAAGTCTGCAGGCATGGGAGGACTGTGAAAGGCTGAAGTTCCTCGTTTAAAGACCAGAGCTGAAGAAATATGTGGTTCTTATTCCAGGCTGGATTTCCAGGGCAGCGTAGGGGGCAGGGCAATAGAATGCCTGCCACGCCCTCCCCCTCCTTGCTCCATGGATATCCTGCTTTGGCTCCGTCTCCTGTGTGGCTACAGTCTCCCATCTAACGGCAGGCCTTCTCCTAGCTCCTCTGCCAGAAGGAGCTCCTACCTCCTCGGCTCTGCAGGCAGGACTGACAGTAAAGTTCTAACCACCTTACCTCCTGCCAGATGCCTCACACGCTCTCATTTGTGTGTCTGCTCCTTTGCTCATGCCGCTGCCTTTGCACAAAACGCTCACCTAGCTCTCTTCTGTCTGATCACCCCTCATCTATCAGGCATCCAGCCTGGACCCCCTGTTCCTGGCCAGCCTTTCCCAGACATAGGATCTGCCGCTCACCCAGCCACCCCCTGGAAATGGCATCGACCCTTCTGCTAATCCAGGGTGTCGTCTGGAGTCTCTCCCAGTGGAACTGACCCCTCCAGGCAGGGACTACTCAACTTCCCCCTCAGGAAGCCCTGATTAAATGCACGTCAAAGGAAGAAGGGCGTGGACAGAAGCAGTTGCTGAAGCCTCGTATGTGGTCCTGGGTGACAGCAATGAGAGGGAGGCGATAGTTCCTTTTACATTCTGGGTTCCTGGGTGCCTTTCTGGTTCTCACTGTCTTATGAGAAGTCTGCACACATAGCGACACAGGGCTAGGGGAGTTTTCTGAGGCCCCCAGAATAGAAGTTGTCACCCGGCAGGCTCTCGTCTTGGGCAGTCAGGGCAGGGTGTCTGGTTTGGGGCTGCAGGGCTGAAGATGCAGACCGGCTGGGGAGGGACGGGCTGGATTCAGGCTGCAGCCTGTGCCTTCTCCAGGGGATATTCAGGTGAAGCGAGAAAGGAGAACAGGAGGGAGGAGAAATCAAACCCAGATGCCCACCCCCGCGGAAGGGCCTGTTTTCCCAGGCGCAGCTGCCTGCTGGGAGGCTCTGGCAGGCTCCGCACATGGAACCGCTCCAGCCTGGGCCTTGGAAGTGCCTGGGAAAAGGATGTCACACAGTTCTCAAGCCACAGTCAGGTGTTAAATATTCTACCCTCCTCCTCTCCCCATTGTAGAGCCATGCATGTCTATTGTGGAAAATTGTGAGATAAGGAAAATTCAAAAGAAGGAGAAATAGGCACCCGTAAGTCCATCATCTAGAAATAACCACTGTTAGCATTTGGTGACTTTCCTTTCTGGCTTTTCCTCTATGAATTTTTTTTTTCTATTGGTGATCTCATGCTATGAATACAGATATTTGTCTATTATTATTAGTTTTATATACAAGCATTTCTTTTCATGGCCATAAAAACACTCTAAATATACTTTTTAAGGGTTCCATAGTATTCTGTTGCTGGATGACTCACAATTCGCTGAATGATTTCAGGCTAGGATTTTAAGAGTATGTTTTCAGCACTGTGGAGAAAGGGCAGCGGCCACACCCGGTGGCAGAGTCAGGCTTGGGGCACTGCAGAGGTTGTGTAGAGGCCGGGACCTGGGTCCAGGCGGCCTCTGGTCACAGCCTAGTTGTGACGGAGAACGACAACTCCAAGAGCTGACACAGAGGAAAAGGCGCAATCCCGTGTCGCAGGAAGAGGTCGATTTTGCATTCTATTTTTCACTTACTCATTGCAGGACTTGAGATAAGTTATCCAACCCTGCCGGGCTTCAGTTTTCTCATCTGAAAAATGAGGTGGTAAATGATGCATTCAAATGACTGTATAGAATATAAAGAAAACATACAATAGGCAACATGGGGAACCCATAATATTTAAATATATAAAAATTAAATGAGACTGTAATAGGTCATGTATGACACACTTCCATTCTATACAACATGGGATATGGAAATACTAGACTCTAGGAAACAGGCACGGCTTAATTAAGGGCGAGAATGTGTGAAATCCTCAACAGTGTCTGGCATAGGAAACAAGTGCTAATACTTGTTGGAAGGAGATGCAGGGATGTGTTCAGTTCTAGTCATCAGTTTAATGAACTAGATTTAACAGCAGAGGCAGGGCAGTCAGTGAGCCTAGCAACGACTGACCTCTTCTGGACGCTTCTGTGCAGAGCGAAACCAAGCTCTCAGAGGCCCCGTTGAGCAGGGGAGGATCTGAGGGTCCTTCCCAGCTTCCTCAAGCCCTTGACCTCCTGCTTGATTTCCTAACTGACTGCTCAAAAAGATGGAAACCCAGGTTTGGGTGTTATTGTTGGCTCTCTGAATTAATTGCCAGAAAAGCTTTGCAGGAAGTGTTAGCCTGAGCCTCAGTGACCGAGGTGTGGAGTTGCCCTGGCACACACTGGAGGGACTATCTGGAAAACCAACAATATCTCCTGAGGTTCTCAGCATAATGTTGGGCATTCAGGGATGCAGTGACATTCCACTGGAGAGGTGGGTATATGGGGAGGGCTGGGCTTTGTTCAGACCTTCCGGTAGCCCAATCTCTGGTTCCCGTAGTTGACACTGTTTAGAGGTGTGCCCTGAATTAGAGCTTTGTCACCTATGGACGGTATGTCCTTTGGTAGTGCAACCAATCCTTTGTGTAAAATGGATGAGATAACACGTGGGTGCAAGGCAGGGGTGAGAACTGGATAAAATAGCATGTGTAGCACGTCTGGCACAGCCCGCTCTCCTCCCACCTCCTCCTCTCTCTCCCAGGAGACACTCCTGCCTCATCATCACTATGCTTACACACTGACACACATGTGGACACGTGTGCCACAGCACATATGCATTCAAGGGACACACATGGTCCCATGTCCACATGCATGCATGCGCTCAGACACACACATACTTATGCACACACACACACGCAGCCATACACACACGCTCACACAATGCCACATTCACACAATGCACATCTGAACACACACATGCAAGCTGTAGTCTGCCCGCATCGATCTGTTCACTTCCTCATGCATGTGGTGGTGCATTTTCACATCTGTGTGCCTTTGAAGGGATGCTTCTCTCACCGAGAAAATATCTTTGGCTCTTCACCCTGTACACTCCTCCTCATCTTGTATGATCCATGTCAAATGTCACAGCTTCTGTGAAGCATTTCCTGGCTTTCCCAGACAGAACCATTAGCTCCTTCTTCATTTCCTTGGGAACTATGAGCAGCCGAGGGAGCATGTCATACTCTTTGGATCCTCCACATCTGACATGGACTTGGCTGTCCCGAAATGATTGCTGAATAATGAAAAGGTGGGTTGGAACCTTAATCTGTCCAGTTCCTCAGTCTGGGATCCCCTTAAAGAGGTCTGGGGGCCAATTGCCAGGAAGAAGTGCAGTTCAGAAGCAGTTGGAAGGACAGGTAGCTTGCAGGCTGCAGACTCAAAGGCTGCTACGGGTGGCAGGAGAGCAGGAGAGATGGAAGAAAGACACTCTGTGCCCAGAATACCATCAGCCTGGCCTTGCCTGGGGCCAAGGGCACCGTGTGGGGTAGGGGAGATGGGTGAGGGAGGAAGAGGGGGCAGGAGGGAGAGGGGCAGGGGAGAGTGGGAGGGGGAGAAAGAGAAAGGGAGAAAGGGAGAACCGGTTGGAAGTGTGTTAGGTGTACCTCCATAAATAAAGGGATGACAGAGGAAGACCCTGTAGGTGGAGGAAACTGGCAGGTGACCCTGTCAGGCAGGGAAGGGTAGAGTGAAAAACTGGAAAGTCACATTAGAGGTTCTTAAATTTTTTGGTCTCGGGCTCTCTTCATGCTCATAAAAATTAATGGCAATCGCAAAAAATTTTAGTTTCTGTGGGTTATATCAACAACATTTACGATATTATAAATCAGGAATGAGAAATTATATATACACTTATTCGTGAACTTATTAAAAATAAAACAAGCTGTGAACATAATGACATTTAAAATACCTATATTTCCTAATGCAAAAACTTAGAACAAAAAAATGAGAAGAGTGGCATTGTTTTCTATCTTTGCAACTTTCTCTAATGTGAAGCTGGAGAGAAGACCGCTGGGTTTCTCATCTCTACTTTTGCATTCAGTCGAGGAGATCAATAGAATCGAGCTCACATCTTCATTTTCATCATTCATTTGACAATCACTTCAGAAGCTCCACTCAATGTGTGGCTACATCACACATCTGGTTGCCTTTAGGAAGTTCCTCTGTATGCTCAGGCAGGAATGAGAGTAAAGAAACCGACTATACCTTAGTATGAATAAGGAAACAGTTTAGACTTCGCAGACTGGGTCTGTGGGACCTCCCAGTACCATGCTTTGAGAAGTATTGGATGAAATCATATAAAAGTCCTGGTGTTCACTTGTTTCCTTTTTCTTTAAAATTTTTTTTAAGTTTATTTATTTACTTTTGAGAGAGAGAGCATCAGCAGGGGAAGGGATGAGAGAGAGAGAGAGAGAGAGAGAGAGAGAGAGAGAGAGGATCCCAAGCATGCTCTGCACTGTGTGCATGGAGCCCAATGCAGGGCTCGAACTCACTAACTGCAAGATCATGACCTGAGCCGAAACCAAGAGTCGGATGCTTAACTGACTGAGCCACCCAAGTGCCCCAACTGTTTACTTTTTCAAGTGGAGCTTTACCATATGTCTTAGTGTGATAGAGGGACAGGAAGAGCCACCAACACCTCCTGAGCTTGGCTGCTCCTTGCCTGTGGGCCTCGTGGAACTTTGGGCATGGCAAGCATCTGGCCGCATGGCGATGGGAGGTGGAGAGCAGCAGGGGGAAAGGTCAGGGCCCTGAGTGGGCAGCAGGAGATGAGCTTGAACCCTGAGGTCCAGGCGGGGCTGTGCATCCTTGGGTGAGCCCCTGCCCCTACAATAGATCTCGCTTCCCTGGTCTGGAGCATGAGGTTGGGTAGATTGCCAAGGTCCTTCTGGTGTCATGGATGCTGAGTCTCTGATCCTGAGTCTTACATGATTCCCTGGCCTACCGCTGTGGAGAGGAGCTTCCCCGTGCAGGAGACTGACCCTCAGCAGTGAGGGCCGGTGGGCAGCTTCCTGACCCCACAGTTCAGAGGCTTCATATAATAACTTGCATGGTTCTCTCTTTCATTACAAAGGTAGTAAAAATTCATTAAAATAGAAAGATAAGAAAAGCACAAAAAGCACATGCAGTCCTTTCCCTGGAGATCAACCACTGCTAACATTATGCTGAGTATCTATTCAGTTGTTTGTCTATGCATATAGTTCATGCTTTATCTTTGCTGCATTATTTCTTCTTAAATACAACTTTATCATGTGATTTCCAGCAATCTAATACAGATTGAACTCTTTATTCTGGCATTCAGAGCTCTCTCTTTTCAGACTTGTCTTCTGCTCTTTTTCTGTCTGTGTCCTCCCACTTTTGCCTCTCCTCGAATACACCACGAGCATGTCCCCTCCACACTTAGTACTCCGTCTCTAAATTGAATCTATTCTGCAAGACTCAGACTTGCTCATTCCTCACCTTGCTTCCTTGATGACTCTAAAGTATTCTTCAAGAATCTGACCCAGTGTCACTTATGAAGTCTTACCTTAGCTTCAGGCTGTTTGTCCCTCCCTTCTCTGAGCTCCCACAGCTATCGTACAGGCCTTAATTGGCACTTTTCTCACTGGGTTGTAATTGTTTGCATGCCTCTTATTACCACCTGGTTCTGGAGTATTGCACACTGATTATTTGTTGACTGGGTGGGAACCCCTGTGTATGGCAGGTCTGAGGCTGTTACGGACTCTATCACCCAGTGTATGTATGTTGTGGGTTACTTGGGTGTCCTGCTGGACCGTGAACCTGCTGCAGGCAGGGTGCTCACAGGACTGTCCCACTCCCACCTGCGGGGCTGAGAAGGGCTCCTCTTGGTGAGCCTGGGGCGGCTTTGGCGTCAGGCAGAATTTCCGACCACAAGATGGCAGTGTTGTCTCAGTTACTGGGGAATGGCCAGGGCCTTGACTCCCACCCTGGCCTGGTAATGGCAATGCTGGGGGAACTAAGAGTTCCCTTCCCAAGCTTTGGCCTGATCTGGAGTAAGGTGAACTATAGTCTGAAGGTGGAAGTCTGTCAAGGGGAAGGCACTATACAGGGGCAAGCTAGTGAGTGGTCTCGGGCTGCGTTTGATGTGGGAGATGGTTAGTGAAGTTGGAACAGAGGTAGAAGGCCACCTATTATCCTGCCCTGTGTACAGTTGAGAGCGCTATAGGGTCAAAAAGGGTCATTCAGTGACTTGGCAGAGCTAGATTTAAACAAAATGTGAGTGCATGTGTATACTCTTTCCCCGTCTTCAAATCTGGAAGGCAGCAGAGAAGGAGCTCCCGGAATTCACTGAATCTACAGAGACAACTTGTATTTTGCGGGGAGCTCAAGGGGCCGATGGGCTCAGTCCTGAGCTTGAGTGACACACAGAGTCAGTGTGTCCCAGGGGGCTGCCCTGAGCAGTCTCCCTACCACTGGCTGGTGGATGAAGGAGCTTCTGAGTTTTACCTTTAGCCTAGAATATGGAAATGGTACTGGGCAGCAAATCAGGAGGGCTGGCTCTGTCCTGTCTCTGTTCCCTGATGCTTAAAAACTTTGGTGAGGGGCACTTAGGTGGCTCAGTCAGTTAAGCAACTGACTTTGGCTCAGGTCATGATCTCACAATTCACGGGTTTGAGTCCCACATTGGGTGAGCTCAAGCCCCCCTTTGGGTGAGCACAGCCCTGCTTCTGGTCAAAACATGAGCCCCGCATTGGGCATACCCCTTTTCTCATTCTCTCCTCCCTCTCTCTCTCTCTCTCTCTCTCTCTCTCTCTCTCTCTTTCTGACTCATGGGATTCTCTCTCTCTCTCTCTCCCAGCACCCCAAGCACTTCTTCCCTTTCTCTCTCAAAAGCAAAAACAAAGGGGCGCCTGGGTGGCGCAGTCGGTTAAGCGTCCGACTTCAGCCAGGTCACGATCTCGCGGTCCGTGAGTTTGAGCCCCGCGTCAGGCTCTGGGCTGACGGCTCAGAGCCTGGAGCCTGTTTCCGATTCTGTGTCTCCCTCTCTCTCTGTCCCTCCCCCATTCATGCTCTGTCTCTCTCTGTCCCAAAAATAAATAAACGTTGAAAAAAAAAAAAAAAGCAAAAACAAAAACAAAAACAACTTTGGTGAGACACCTGCTTCTTCAAACCTCTAAGCCTCGGACTTGCTTCCCCCACCCCCACCCCCAACCCAGCTCCCAGCTCCCTAGAGGAGCTGCCTGCCTTTCAGGCACTTCAGGCTGCTAACATTGCCAGTGATTAGACAGCCGCCTTCCCACTGTCTCTTCTCACACTGCCTAGATACAAATATTTTAGTGGCCAAAAGCAACATGTTTTCTAATTGATGTTCTGCTATTCAGTAAATAGTAGGTAAAGTTAGGATTATTCCAAAGCTATTTCAAAAGGTATTCTTATTTTGGATGGAAAAAAAAAGTAATTTCCAGTAAATCTGTTAATTTATTTTTTTTTATCTTTTTATTTTTATTTTTATTGACAGCTTTTTAACAATCATTTTATTTTATTTTATTTTATTTTTTATGAAATTTATTGACAAATTGGTTTCCATACAACACCCAGTGCTCATCCCAAAAGGTGCCCTCCTCAATACCCATCACCCACTCTCCCCTCCCTCCCACCCCCCATCAACCCTCAGTTTGTTCTCAGTTTTTAACAGTCTCTTATGCTTTGGCTCTCTCCCACTCTAACCTCTTTTTTTTTTTTTTTTTCCTTCCCCTCCCCCATGGGTTCCTGTTAAGTTTCTCAGGATCCACATAAGAGTGAAACCATATGGTATCTGTCTTTCTCTGTATGGCTTATTTCACTTAGCATTACACTCTCCAGTTCCATCCACGTTGCTACAAAGGGCCATATTTCATTTTTTCTCATTGCCACGTAGTATTCCATTGTGTATATATACCACAATTTCTTTATCCATTCATCAGTTGATGGACATTTAGGCTCTTTCCATAATTTGGCTATTGTTGAGAGTGCTGCTATGAACATTGGGGTACAAGTGCCCCTATGCCTCAGTACTCCTGTATCCCTTGGATAAATTCCTAGCAGTGCTATTGCTGGGTCATAGGGTAGGTCTATTTTTAATTTTCTGAGGAACCTCCACACTGCTTTCCAGAGCGGCTGCACCAATTTGCATTCCCACCAACAGTGCAAGAGGGTTCCCGTTTCTCCACATCCTCTCCAGCATCTATAGTCTCCTGATTTGTTCATTTTGGCCACTCTGACTGGCGTGAGGTGATACCTGAGTGTGGTTTTGATTTGTATTTCCCTGATAAGGAGCGACGCTGAACATCTTTTCATGTGCCTGTTGGCCATCTGGATGTCTTCTTTAGAGAAGTGTCTATTCATGTTTTCTGCCCATTTCTTCACTGGGTTATTTGTTTTTCGGGTGTAAATCTGTTAATTTATCTTGACTTCATTCTCTTGCTAACATTTGACGACCTGGATGTTCTCCCTAGGCTCTTCCAATTCCATCCTGGATCTTAATGAGAAGCTTTCTAGAAAGCCCAGCACCTCCAGGTCTTACAAATCCTGTGATTTTGTGCAGCCACTGTTGAAAATATCTTCATAATAAAATCCAAGTTGATTGTGTTATTTAATATCTTTTAAAGGCATCACAGATTACTTATTGATTTTTAAAATTAAAATTAAGAGGAAAAAGAAACCCACACAATTGTTTGCAATTCACCAGATGTTAGGATCTGGGATCCGCTGAAGCAAGAGTCTCATTTTAAAATGTTGAAAACAGGGGCGCCTGGGTGGCGCAGTCGGTTAAGCGTCCGACTTCAGCCAGGTCACGATCTCGCGGTCCGTGAGTTCGAGCCCCGCGTCGGGCTCTGGGCTGATGGCTCAGAGCCTGGAGCCTGTTTCCGATTCTGTGTCTCCCTCTCTCTCTGCCCCTCCCCCGTTCATGCTCTGTCTCTCTCTGTCCCAAAAATAAATAAAATTTGAAAAAAAAAATTTTTTAAATGTTGAAAACATATTTCAATGCAAAATCAATAAAATACATGACAGTAATGAAAAGATGAATAATGATCAGAAACAGCCCTTTAACCCCTGAGTCAATGTTATACAAAAGCATTGAAAGCATCCAAAATTTTACTTGCCCATAAGGTTAGGGCTGGGATTGGGAATGGGTAGGACAGGGATGGCCAAAGGAAGATGGAATACCTTCTGTGCTAGGCACTGTGTTGGGCACTCGGGGCACCCAACTCTTTATGATGTTTGACGTGGTACTATCTGGTCTTATCTCTATTGCTGCTGGAGTAACTCATATTATTATCATTCCCATTTTTCAAATGCTCTCCTAGTAACCCATTTGATTCTTACAGTAGCCTATGAAGACATAGCTATACTATTATCAGTATTTCCACTCCACAGAGGGGGAAACTGCAGCTCGGAGAAGTTAAGTAACTTGTTTAAGTTTGCACAGCTATTAAGCAATGGGCCAGGACTTGAACCTGGGGAGTCCAGTTCTATATATGTTACACACCACTCTCCTATGCTGAATAGTATGAGTTGATCACCTCTGTGGAAGAAAAGTCCCCATCCGATCCACCATTTGGAGTACAACCAAGTACATACTTGGGTTCTGAGGAGTGGAGATTTCCCAGAAGCATTTCTGTTTTCTACCAGGACCCTAATGGTTGAGGAGGAGCTGTGTTACTCTGTTCACGTGAGGTAAATAGATTCTGGCCTGAAAAAGTGACAGGGCAAAGATTGAAATGAACTTGGTGGGTCCTCTGAATGCAAGATGGCACGTGTGGCAGGAGCGCAGAGGTGAGGGACTGAACTGAAGGAGCAGTAGGAAGGGAGGGTATATGTGGTCCTATGGTTGGGATTCTTTTCAGAGCGTGATGCTGTTTAATCTGGGAAATGACATGACCTGATTTCTGTTTTCCAGCTTATCATTTTGACTGTTGTGTGGAGTGTGGATTATGGAATACAGCAAGAGAAGACCTAATGGGGTTGATGTGGGTGGTCTTGGGGAAGACTATTGTGTTATTTCCTGTGGGAGATAAGGAGCCTACACCACAGTGTTAGCATGACCAGATTCTTAGTTTTGAAACTTCACTTTGGTACCTGAGGGTGGAGGCCTAGGGAGGAGTGAGGCTGGAGTTAAGGAATTACTTAGGAGTTCAGAGGGTGACTTCACAGTAAGTGTGGGGAGAAAGGAATAGATTAGAATGATATTTGGGGCGTTAAAGGAAATAATTCACAAGCTGCTCCTATGGACACTTTCGTTATCAGAGGGAGCCTCATTTCTATAGGCAAAGCCCAGCCACAGGTGTGACTAACCTCTCTTCCAGACCTGGTTCTCCCTGGTTCTTCCCTCTCTCTGTCCAGTCTGCCTGCCCCTCTGTGTCGAGTGGAAGGTACCCTCGAGGGAATACGAGGGGAGGTTGGGTCAGCACCCCATTAGAGGACACCCTTTCTGCTATTCCAGGCCTCTCCTGAGGCCTTGGAGGGCCATGCAGAGGTTAAGGCACAGTTTGGCAAGAACTTATCCCCGTGTAATGATCTTACAGGCACTTCCTATGGTAGCAGTGGCTGAATGTGTTGGGTAACCTATGAGTGATAACGGAGAAGAGGGGCCCAGACATTTTAAGTCCATTCCTCCTGGAGCCATGCTGTTTTAGGGCCCCAGGGTCAATCAACAGTGGGGTGGGCATTCTCTTCCAGGTCTCTGTCTCTCAAGCCCATGCTTCACCACCACTCCGACCAGAAGACAGGGACCAAGCCCTCCATGGGGAGAAGTGGGGGTAGCTGCTTACAATTCCATTTTGCAGTAAACTGTCAACCCTGAAGTCCCAGGGGCTCATTCAGGCAGGTTCCCGCATACCTCCTCCTTGAGTTTTCCTTCTGATGGGAGTTTTCAAACATGAGTCTTAGGTCAGGAAGTGCTATTTCCCCATTCCAGAGCAAGATGAACATGCCGTGGTGAGCTCAGCAGCTCTCTGCAGGCATGAAAATGCCAGGACTTGAGAAGCACAAGAGAACCTGGAACAGTTCTAATAAGTAACAAGGAAAATTAGTTGTTAATTTCCAAATTCGAGTCTCTCTGGGTAATCACTCACGGTGTTACAACCTCCAAGATCAAAGGGTGACTCTTTGGATCTGGGTTGCAAACTAGTTACTGCACTTTGCAAGCTAACTGACTACTTCCCAGTCCTGTCGTGAGATGGGGCAGGTGTGCCAGGACACCTGGCCGCAGAAGAATGACACACAAGGCCAGTAAGGCAAGAGGCGCAGCTTTAAAACTGATTGGTGGGGAGAAGGAGGGCTTGAGAGTGACATGGGACACCATCACTGAGCACAGAAAAATCCCAAGAAGCGAGGCGGTTTTCAGGAACATCGAGCGTGGAAGCTGTTGTCTTATATCAGAGGTGGCGCGTCAACAGCGCTGGTCCTCTACCCCGATGTAGCAGCCAAGAGGAGAAGGTGTTCTGTCTCTGGTATTTGCAGAGTGATTTGGAAGGAAGTGTTGTTCCTGAAGTTCCAGTAATTGCAGGCATCTGTCACTAACAAATGGAAAATGGAAATAGCTCAAGAAATAGACTTCCACTTGCTGCACATAGTGCTTGCAAGGCTAAACTTGAAGCAATTTTAAACAGTTTGAAGAATCTCCTCAATGAGTATATCGACCCTGATAGAGGGAAAAGACCGATTCAGTATAGATCAGTGTGTGTGTGTGTGTGTGTGTGTGTGTGTGTGAGAGAGAGAGAGAGAGAGAGAGAGAGAGAGAAGGGATGGGGAATATTCTTATGGTCCAGGCCATGCCAAGTATGTTAAAACTTATGTAGCGTGATGCTCATTTGACCATCAAGGAATCTGATGCCCAGAGAAGTTAGTGGATCTGTCCTGTCACAGTGGTTTGAATCCATGTCTGTACAGTCTAAGCCTCCCTGCCCATTCATGGGTGGGGCAGCTCTGATGTGAGTGTTGGTGGGGCAGGCCGACCAGAAAGTGAGCGCATGAGTGGAACAGGAGCGTTGCTCAGCCTCTCCTGGCCTACTGTGATTGACACCATTAAGCACATCAGCAAGTATCAGCCTTTCTCAAACTGTGTCTGTAATTTATTACCATGTAACTAGTGGCCAATGAAATGTTAACATGTGTCCTATGAAAGGTTTCTGTGTTCAAAGAAATTTGGGTTAAAAAATGGCCCTTTAATGGAAAGAGTATTCAAAGCCTAAGGCTCTTATGCACTGTGAACAAGAGAGAGTATGTTCTGTTTGCCAAATTTATTTGATCTCAGGAGCTCTCCTTGTTTTGGATGGTCTCTATTTCTATAGCTGTATTCATTATTAGTCTCCTTCATTTGGTAAATTGTATACGTAGTTCATTCTGGGAGAGAGGTTAGGTCTTTTAATCTTTTCCTTGAAATGTTCTGTGTTACGAGAACTTCTATATATTTTACAGCTCAGAACTTTGTTGGGGTACGTGGAGAACAAAAAGGAGAGGTCAGGGGCAAGGGTCTAGACCCTGAGGGTCAGCAGATCTGGCTCAATGGGAGGAGTTACACAGCCTGGAGAAAGAGTGGGTTATGCAGAGAAAATGGTGAAGTGGGTGGCTGTCCACACAAGGGCGATGTGAAAAGGCAAGCCAGAGACATGAGACTCTTGCAGTAAAGCAGAGTCAAGGTGGAAGAGGAGAAAAAAGACAAAAGGTGAAAGTGCTGTTCCATGAGCGTGCTTGGCCCTTTGAAGAGGGGGGGGTGGTGGTGGTACGATGCCTGTATGGACTCTCACTGCCAGGCATCACTTAGGCTGTCACCACTGAGACTGAGGCAGAAATAAGCCGGGAGAGAGAGGCAGTGGAACAGATTTGCATTCAACTCTTGCTCCCTGGTTCCTGGTTTGTGGCTTAGAGTAAGTGCCTTCAACTCTGTCTCATCTCTTGACCACTCAGAGCAGGTAGGAGGTTTAATGAGATAAAGAGAGTAAGCCTTCCCCATCATTGTGGACACACCCAAGGCACGATCCTCAGCCTCTTACTCGCACCTTGGTGTGGGGCTCAGAGTCCCTTTATCTGTCTTGGATTTTACCTCCCACCCATCTGACTTCATCTTCCCCTCCACACGTCTTCCTTTCCCTATATTGGGCTCAGGGCGGTTCACCCTCGGAGATTCTGGACAAAGAGTTTCCCAATAACTGGGGCTTTGCTGCTCTGAGAACTGACTGACCCCCAGCCTGGAGATGGAATCTGAAATTGGAAGCTGGATGAGCGGAGCAGCTCCCCACACCTAATGACCCTGTCTCCTGGTGGCCGTCTCAGACTGAGAGATCCCTCTGGGGATCGATGGCTGCCTGTTCACTCTATTTCTGTATGTCGCATTAAATCTCTGCTAAACAGATTTAAAAAGAATTCTTAACTCCAATATGATGGGCCTGTTGGCAGTGTGAGATTAAGAGATTTTTTTAATGGTGTGTTTTTTTTCTTTGCCACTTGACTCTATTCATTACATATTCTTTTTCGAAATGTGAATCCAAACTTCCATTGTATACTTTTTTTCCTGCCATTATTGTACATGATGATCTCTGTCTATTACATCTGAAAGAAAGAACACTGGAAGGTCTGAAATGGCTGTTGTCAGCTTTCAGAATTCCAGACAGATGACTTCAATCTATCTGAAGGAACAATGGATTATTTGGGAGAGTTGCTAAGATGCTAACCTTGCAGAACATTGTGCTTTTAAAAGTGTTGAATGAGTAAATCTAGAAAATTTCTTATTTCCCCTCTGATTTGTAAATGTAATAGAAGTTCATTGTAAAAACTAGAAATGCAGAAAACTATCATCAAAATTAAAATTATAGCATATTCTTTCATTTTCTAAGTCTCTCTCTCATAAACTAATTAGTGATCATACTGCATGCATGGGTTGTCTTCATTTATTTAATACTGTATTATGAAGAATTTCTTACCTCATTAAATAATCTTCCATTCATGATTTTAATAGCTACTTTGCTATGTAGACGTGCCACAGATTATTTAGCCTATCTCTTATTGCTACATTCCCCTATTGTTGGGTATTTAGGTTGCTGCTAATTATTTTTTGAATGATAAATATCGCCATGATGAACATCGTTGTACAAATATCTCTGTGTGCATCTCTAATTTCCTTAGAGTTATTTCTGAAAAAGCATGCCCTAATGAAAGACCCTGGATCTGTGATTCCAAATGGATTTCTGGAACCACAGAACCAATTTGCATTCTCATCAGAGACTGATGGCCATTCTGCTGCACTTCACTGACCTAGGTACAAAACAACTCAACACAAAGCAAAAGCAAACGAAGCAACATTGCCGATTTACTATGTGAACGATATCATCTCATTGCGTTATGTTACATTTCTTTGAATTCACAGGAGGTCGACTGTTTTATCTACTGTTTTCAGTAGCCCCTTCATCTGTGGTTTCGCTCTCCTCAGTTTCAGTTACGCTCGGTCAACCGCAGTCTGCAAGTTGATCCTCCTGATGAATCAATCACATCGCCAGAAGGTCAGTAGTATCTTAACACTACGTCACAGACCCATGTCATTCAGCTCACTTCATCTTGTCATGTAGGCATTTTATCATTTCACATCGTCACAGGAAGGGTGAGTACAGTACGGTAAGATATTTTGAGAGAGAGAGGAGACAGACCACGTTCACGTAACTTTTTTTATAGTATATTGTTAAAACTTTTCTATTTTATTGTTGGTCGTTGTGTTAGTATCTTACTGTGCCTCATTTATAAATTGAACTTTATCATAGATACCTATGTGTAGGGAACCATCTGTGAATTTGGGTATCCATTGGGGGTCTTCGAATATATCTCTATGGATAAGGGAGGGACTAACTGTATTTTCCACTGCTTTTCTTATTCTATGAATTGACTTAGGTTCTTTCCGCATTTGTCTATTGGAGCATTTGCCGACCTATGGGAGCTCTCTCTCACTCTGTTATATATGAAACGTACTAACTCTTGATCTAGTGTGTAGTGTAGGTTACCCATATCTTTCCTATTTTGTTAGAGGTCTTTTAATTTTGTTCATGGTATTTTTAGATGTACAGATGTTTAAAACTCCTATGTGGTAAAATCAATCAGACTTTCCATTAATTGTTTCTTCATTTGCTCTTATGATTACAAAGACCTTCCTTATTCTAACATCAGATAACTATTCACTTCTATTTTCTTCAATGATTTAATTTTGTAGATTTAGCTGATTAATTGTTTGGAATTTATTTTAGTGTGTGGTATGAGGTAGGAGTCTAATTTATTTATGAGGAATCTAATTTATTACTTTTAAATGTTTAAATAATTTTCTCATTATTTATGAAATAGAACTCTTGTTTTGTGCCGGCTGTCTGGTTCCAAATCCCCCTCTTATATAAACAGTATTTATAAACATTTGGGTCATTTTCCGAGTTTGTCAGTTTTTCCCCTCATTAATAACTTAATTCTTCACTAGTGCCACAGTTTTGTGACTGGAAATACATACCTCTCTTCTTTAAGAAATGTTTCTTTCTTTAATATAATAAAATATATTTATTTTGGCGAGATACTAAGAAGCTTCGTTGCAATTTTGATTAGCATCCCATTAAAATTAAAAATAATTTTGCCCTTTGGGGCTCCTGGCTGGCTCGGTTAGAAGAACACGTGACTCTTGATCTGAGGAATGAGTTCAAGCCCCACCTTGGGTGTAGAGATTACTAAAAATAATAGTAATAATAATACATTTTTAAAAAATCTTGCAATTTTACTTTTAATTCTTCATGTATGTTTATGATATAGCTTTCTTTTATTTTTACAAATACATTTATAAATTTCTCCACATTTGGTTAATCAAATATCAAGTGTTTTACACTGTTTGTTATGATTATGAAAGAATTTTTTTTCCACATTAAATTATTAGGTGTTTTCCCTGGTTAAAAACCTAATGGCTTATGCATATTTGTTTGTAATAATCTCCTTACTGAGCTCTCTTATTGGTTCTAATAGGTTTTTGTTGATCTTTGAAAATAATAAAAATTATATGTATGTTTATATATTTATCAATGATGCTTTATTTTATTTTTGTTTTTACTTATTATATTTATTTTTATTTTATTTTTTCCTTTTTCTTATTCTGCTGAGTACAAATTCCTAAACAGTGGCAAAATAATGGTGATCATGGCAAACATTCTTTTCTTGCTACTGAATTTAATGGAAATTCTTTTAAATTGACTCATAAAGAGGGGCGCCTGAGTGGCTCAGTTGGTTGTGTCCGACTTCGGCTTAGGTCATGATCTCGGGATTCATGGGTTTGAGCACTGGAGCCTACTTCGGATTCTGTGTCTCCCTCGCTGTCTGCCCCTCCTCACTCACGCTCTGTCTCTCTCTGTCTCAAAAATAAATAAACATTAAAAAAAATTTTAAAAATAAAATAAAATAAATTGAATCATAAAGAACAGTGCCTGGTGTTGACTTAACATACTTATTATCATTTTTGACACATTAAAGAAATATGCTCTAATTTTTGATTTTACTAAGAGGGTATCCACACCGCACCCGCAGCATAAACAAGATATTAATTTAATCAAACACTTTTCCTACTTCTGTCTAGGTAATAATGTAGATTTTAGAAAATAACTTATTAATGTGCCACAGTATTTTAATAAGTTTCCAAATATTAAACATTCCTTGTATTCATGGATGCTTCTTTACATAGTTATGTTGTATATTTATTTGAATATTTTGTGGATTTAATTTCACAGTAATTGCATTTCAATATATATTAAACAATTTTTTTAATGTTTATTTATTTTTGAGAGAGAAAGAGAGAGACAGAGCATGAATGGGGGAGGGGCAGAGAGAGTGGGAGACACAGGATCCAAAGCAGGCTCCAGGCTGTGAGCTGTCAACCCAGAGCCATTGAGGGGTCGAACTCATGAACCTCGAGATCACAATCTGAGCCGAAGTCAGGTGTCTAACCAACTAAGCCACCCAGGTGCCCTTAAATATATATATATATATATATATATATATATATATATATAGATTATATAATATATATATAATATAATCTATATATATATGTGTGTGTGTATATATATGTGTGTGTGTGTATATATATATATATATACACATATATGTATATAAAGATTATTTTTGAGAGAGAGAGAGAGAGCAGAGAGGGGAACAGAGGATCCAAAGCAGGCTCCACACAGACAGCATTGAGCCTGATGTGGGGATGGAACCCATGAACCATGAGACCATGACTTGAGCTGAAGTCTGATGCTCAACCAACTGAGCCACCCAGGTGCCCCTGCATTTATATTTGTAATTGATTTATGCTTTTCCTTTACTTTGTGCTCTTTTTCCAGGCATTTAGAAAATAGTTGAAGTATCTCTTAAGAGATTTGAAGGAACTCACTTGGAAAATTATCTGTGCCATGATCAGTTTTGGACTTAATTCTTTGACAATTCTTTGATGTTTTCAAATTTTTTCCTGTCTGAAAATTTTCAAAGTTCTCATATAATTTTGGGCTAGTTTTGATAATTTGTATCTGTTTATTAAAGTGTCCCATTCCTTTAAGATTTTAAATCCATGTATGTGGACTTTAAAAGTATATATATATATATATATATATATATATAGTATTTATTTTGAGAAAGAGAGACAGAAAGAGAGGGAGAGAGAGAATCCCAAGCAGGCTCCACACTGTCAGCATAGAGCTCAACACGGGGCCCCAACCCAGGAACCATGAGATCATGATCTGGCCACCTAACTTACTGAGCCACCCAGGTGCCCCTATCCCTTCTTTTATAAAGCAGTAAATTTGAATGATAGATTTGACCACATTCCTTGTGTATGTATGTGTAGTAATATTCTCCATTGCATTGTTTTTAAAAAAATAGCTTATACTGGGGATTTTGATTTTCTTTTTGACCCCATAAAATTATTTCAAAAAGTTCTTTTTAAAATGATCAAGTCTTTTGTTTCTTTTTATTTTTTGTTTTTTTTTTTCAAACATTTTTAACATTTATTTTTGAGAGAGAGAGAGAGAGAACATGCACGCAGAAGTGGGGCAGGAGCAGAGAGAGGGGATAGAGGATTCGAAGGAGGCTCGGCACTGTGAGCAGCGAGCCTGATGCGGTTTGAACTCACAGGCTGAGAGATCATGACCTGAGCTGAAATCAAGAGTTGGCTGCTTAACTGACTGAGCCACCCAAGTACCCCTTTCTTTTTGTTTTTATTAAAAAACATTTTTTTAAATGTTTTATTTATTTTTGAGACAGAGAGAGACAGAGCATGAACGGGGGAGGGGCAGAGAGAGAGGGAGACACAGAATTGGAAGCAGGCTCCAGGCTCCGAGCCATCAGCCCAGAGCCCAACGCCGGGCTCGAACTCACGGACTGCGAGATCGTGACCCGAGCTGAAGTCGGACGCTTAACCGACTGAGCCACCCAGGTGCCCCATCTTTTTGTTTTTAAAAGGAATACTATTAATTTTCAGTTCCTTCTTTTGTGGCTAGGGTATGTGGTCTATAAATTTTTATTCTTTAGCATTTATTGAAATCTCATTCGTGGTCTTAAAAGTATGAAGGATTGTCAGTAGGGAAAAAAATAAATCAATGTAGCTAGTAAATCATTAAATTATTTAGGCCCTTGAGAACCAATAATATCAGAAGTGGTTTGTACATATTTCAGAATATATGCAGATTTTAGAAAGTAAATAATAAAACATTTATTTGTTTTTATTTTAATAAAACAAATTAAGTTTTATTAATGTTTACTGTACTCTTGATATGGCCACTCTGATTGTGGTAGATTGATTATAAGAATAGTCCAACTCTTCACCCCTCCCTACATCCACACCGCTGGTACTCTTCCACTCTGATTCTGAGCTCAGCCATATGACTTGCTTTACCC
This sequence comes from Lynx canadensis, assembly GCF_007474595.2. Taxonomy (NCBI): domain Eukaryota; kingdom Metazoa; phylum Chordata; class Mammalia; order Carnivora; family Felidae; genus Lynx; species Lynx canadensis. Next base: position 44,388,032 of record NC_044313.2, on the reverse strand, counting down.
AATGGGATGGAAGCAAGCATAATGTAAGCAGAATCTTATAGGACTGGATTTGCTCACTCTTGCTCTCTGGGCATGACCGTTAGCATACCTGCTGGAAGATGAGAAGTGGAAAAGATCCAAGCTGTTCCAGTAATCCCAGCAACCCTAGACCAGCTGACAGTCAGCCAACCTTCAGACACTAGAGCAAGCCCAGCCAAGATCAGCAGAACCCCCTAGCTGAGCCATAGCTGATCTCAGAGGCATGAAGTAGTGAGCCCAGCAGCAAATCAGCTGAGGCTCTCAGATTTCTGAGTGAAAAAGTGTTTGTTGTTGTATGTCATTAGGGTTTTGTTACATAGTTTTATTTGGGCCATAGATAACTGATGCCAGAAAGTTACCTGCCATGTGTTATAAGTAAGTTTTCCTAAAAGATCTGTGGACATTTCCAAACAGGAGCATTGATGGCATCTTCAACCTGTTTTTATTAGCTTTTAGCATATTGTGATGCATTACAATTTACCTGTTTCCAGCTAGGTAGGTTTAAAGATAATTTTCTAGTTTCAACAAAACTAATTCTCTGCCCACCCTCCCCCAAATGGAAAGTGGATTATAAAGTTTCTTGCAAAATAACACTAATACAAGTAAACAAGAGCAAAAAATGAACCAAACGTCCAAAATGGTTGAGCAACATTTCTTTTACTCCTACTATAAGTCTTCATCAGTCACACCAAGAGGTCAAAGCAACCATGATGTAATCAGATCTTGCAAGAAGTCTAAATATATACTAGACTGTGAAATGCTATCTACAAGTCATGTGAAGCCCTCCCAGTAGCAAGGCATTTAAAACTAAGCATTCAGAGCCTGAAGACAAGTGTCTGTATTTTTAAGCCATATTTAAGTTATACGACATTCAATTCAAATGTATTAAAACACATAAAATCTGTTTTGAGATTTCTGTTTGAAAGACAAGAAGCCACACGTCACAGGGTATACACTTGTTCTTCCTTTCTGGGTAAAAGCCACTGAGATTATACCCAGAAAACCACATCACAACAATGTAAAAGTATTTTCCTTTATTAGCAAAACATGTTTGAAAACAGGTAAATCCATTGTTATACATCTGAAAAAACAAGGTTTAGCACAAATTGTTCGGTATGGGAGGTTTTATAAATACAGTTGGATGAAAGTACAGATGTCTTGGTTGAGAATGTCTCCAAGATGATCTTTCAGTAATTAAATGCACAAAGCACATTGTGCATGTACGGTGAGCCAGTCTAGTACATTCTTTAAGTGTGCTAGAAAAGAGTTTTTCAACAGTACATTACTTCTTTAATAACAATTTTTATTATTTTTTAAAAAAATTTTTTTTTCAACGTTTATTTATTTTTGGGACAGAGAGAGACAGAGCATGAACGGGGGAGGGGCAGAGAGAGAGGGAGACACAGAATCGGAAACAGGCTCCAGGCTCTGAGCCGTCAGCCCAGAGCCTGACGCGGGGCTCGAACTCACGGACCGCGAGATCGTGACCTGGCTGAAGTCGGACGCTTAACCGACTGCGCCACCCAGGCGCCCCAATAACAATTTTTAAAACCCCACTGTTTTATGGTGGAGACGAATGGAAAACAGAGTGTGTGTAGTTACAGATGGAATGGCTGATTCTACTGGAATAAAACAGGTCCTAGGGTGAGTCACGGATTTCATCCTTCGTGAAATTTATCCATTGTCTCCATCATGGATCAGGAAATACACCAAACTGAAGCCAGAGGTGTTTTTGATATAGCTTACAACAAAAGTGGGAGAATCTTTATAACATACTCAGAAGAGAAGGGCCGTGACCATGGGTATTATTTGTCCCTCACAGAGGAGAGGTGGTTATCTCATGGTAAAATGTGTCAAAGATTCATCAAATTTAAAGATAGAGTGAAACTCATTTTTTCTCATGCAGAAAGATAAGCATTCTAAAATTTGATGATTTGTTTTCCCTCTGGTGACCAGGCAGACATTTTTGAAGAAACTAACCCATTTAATGTGTCCGTTCAAGGTTGAGGTGATGTTTTAACAAGTTGAGAAACAGGTTTTTGACAGAAACGTGTGCTAAGGAAAGAGCATTTTGAAAGCAGGTGTCTGGAATGTTTCATCCTTATGTGATTTTGTAGCTGAAGACAATATGTGTCACATGTAATACTTCTCAAATATGCATACCCAGAAACCTCAGAATTCAAAAAAAATCTAACTTGCTTTAAAAACCATTCAAAGAATTTTGTTGTTTTTGAGTTTACTTGGTTAAAATAAAACAAACTCCACCTTCCAAATATTTGACATGAATAACTGATTGACAGCTGAGATAATGGAAATTTACTAACAGAATTTTAGCGAAAAAAAACACACCCCTTTGCATAATAGATTCAAAGAGTGAAGGCAACGTTTGGTTTAATTCTTTGATGTAGTTCTGTGGGCTTTTGTAAGTAGCATTTTGACCATGGAAGCCATTAAAATTAAATACTGACATACACTGAATTTAGAACCTGACTTTTGAATCCGTGTCATGGTGATTTTTAAAAACAACGAAACATGTTCGACCCCACTGCCTTCTCAAGGCTATGTTTTTCAAATGCAAGGTCTTGTGGAATGCTGGTAGATGCAGGATGGATGGTCCAAACTGCCTTTTCAATATCTTTTATTGTCCCTGACCATACACACTGTGGAGACAGTTTGAAAACCACTACTTTAAGCCATATTTGTTTCATTTCTATTTTGTCTTCTAGAGACTCTAAGTCATGCAGGACCTAACATAATGTAATATAGTGTTTTTTGTTTTGGGGTTTATTTTGACATCTTTTATTTCCAACAGATTTTACTTCTTTATATTTAATTCTGTGTTACCTGGCATATAAACTGTTTTTCTTTTTATATCAGAATGTCATTGTAGGATGTACCTTCACCAAAAGTAATACAATCCTATTTGTTCAGCTTAACACTTTTTTGTTGGTTTGAAATTTACATTGTCTGACATGAGCACTGTGGCTCTACTTTTGTTGTCTGGTTTACCTTTGTTCAGTCTTTCACAATTAAACTTTCTGTGTTACTTTGTTTTAGATTTTCAAAGATAGGGTGTAGGTGCACTTTCATTTTGATATGAATTAGGTAGTCGTTTTGTTTTAGAAGGGTATTTAACTGATTTACAGTTATTGTCAAACTGCCATTTTAATCTCATTTCTTCATCTTGTTTTTTGTTTTGCCAAAAACGTACTCATATCTCTGATGTGGAGAACAAAGATGAAAGAAAAATTTTAAACTTCCCTACAATTTACAGCCCATTGACAAGTCCTTGAGACAGACAGAGTGACCTTCTTCCAGGAACTCAACTGCTTTGATATTAATACTTTGCTAAGGGCAAAAAGCAACCTTAGCTTGACCTTATCATAACCTCCAGGATCCTGTAAGTCTTCTTTAATATACAAAAAAATCCCTTTGAAAAATTTCTTTATCTCTACCCCCCAAGGTATATGTTAGCAATCATCCTCTAAACATATGGCCCATTGATGTACACCTGAAGGGTCTCATGACTAAGGTTTTACTACACAGTAGTAAATGACCTTATCCTAACAACAGCTAGCCCCTCAATGTCCTGGAAATCTTGCTTCCAAATTCCTTAGGAACTTATGCTATCCCTAACCCCCTCCCAATTTAAAAGTATATGATCAGCCACTCCTCACAACCTCAGTGCAGCTCTTTCTGTCCACAGGTCCTGTCTCTGTGCTTTAATAAAATCACCCTTTTTGCACCAAAGATGCCTCAAGAATTCTTTCTTGACCATTCACTCCCAAACCCCAACATTTAATATCAGCTCCCGTCAAAAATTCAGAAGTAAAACCAGTTGATCATTGAAGTAGTAATTAGTAAAAGTTTATTGTGCACACCGCAAAAAGACAGTTTGCAGACCAGGAGTACTCAAACCAAAACATGAAGTGGGGCTCAGGGGTATATTGTTATAAGAAGCTTATATAGTGAGAAAGCACTGACTGTTTATTCTTCACAAGGGTTATAATATTAGAATTTTCTTAAGTGATAAATAATTGGTCAGTGGTTACTTCATATCAACCTTGGGGAACAGATCAAGTTTTGCTTATGATTTCCAGAAGCAAAAGCAAGAAATGACCTAGGTCAAGTTAGTCTTGCAAAATAAGCTGACTTCAGCTCTGTTTGTATGACTAACCTGGTTTTGTCTGCTCAGGGAATTTTCAAGGCTCGTCTCTAGTTTGGTTTTCGTTTCGAGAATTCCCTCCCTTTTGGTCATTCTCTCAGCAGGTTGAGAGTATGACCAACTGGTATCACGTTATTCTCCTTACCACTGTTGATGTAATCAGGCCAAAGAATCATATATCTGCTGTTTCCATTAGTTGAGTAGTCAGGCCAGAGGGCCATGTAGTCACTATCTTCATCATTTGTGTAGTTATTGTTGATTCCATCCAGTTGCCTAATCCTTTGTGAATACCATGTGGCATGTGAGTGGGGACTGACAGGTGTTTAAAACCTGAGAGAGTATACGATACGCTAGTGAGATTAATATGATGACTATAGGGAGAACAACAGCCACAGATTGAGAAATTCCCCAGAGCTGAGACTGTAGACACCGAGATTTAACCAGTTAAATAACTCAAGTGGGCTATAGGCATAACACGATGTCTCGGCAAACACATATCCTCATGATTACTTAGGACAGGATGAATATGAGGATGTTTTATTTCAGGAGGCAGTGTTGCAGGTGAATTTTCACCTGCTTTAGGTCTCATTCTGATGTGAGCAATCAGGTAATTTAATGAGAGGCATTTCTATGGAAACAGAAGAAAAACAAAGGTTAATAGTTTAAGCAAATTATAAATTCAGTTTCTGAGTTTGGAGAGCAGCCAGTTGAGAAGATTTCTAGATGTCGGGTTCTAAGCATCTTTAGATGGAGTGAAGGCAGGCAGCGGCGATCTGACACATTTCTGGTTTGCAGTGTGAATGTCTCTGGTGAGCTCTGAGTGGCTGCATAGCAGTAGGCATGGAGATTGTCCACACATGAGCTGTTGTGCTGATTTCTTTGAAGTGTATATCAAGTTATCCAGCTTTAGTTGCATGGCTTCCAGAAAAGGGCAGTTTTAGTTGTATAGTGATTGCAAGTCAAAAGAGTGAGAGAAAATGGAAAATGTTAGTTTGGAGAGTTCTAGCCAAATGTTGGAGAAAACTTTGAAGTATTCAGGATCTAGTCCAGTTTATAGGTGGAAAACAAAATCTCAATTAACAACACTGGAATCTGGTATCTACAAAGGTACATGACTGAAACATAATTTTTCTCTTTATAATCATCCCCATTTCTATGAAAAGAAACCACAGTAAGACTAATTTGTTTGCAAATTAAGTCTCGTTTTAATAAACTTGGCCTGGATATTTATAGAGGTGCAGCAAGAATAGTGATTGACCATATAGGCTGTTTTAAATCTGCTTTGGGGCGCCTGGGTGGCTTAGTTGGTTAAGCGTCCGACTTCACCTCAGGTTAAGATCTCACAGTTCATGAGTTTAAGCCTTGCATGGGGCTCTGTGCTGACAGCTCAGAGCCTGGAGCCTGCTTCGGATTCTGTGTCTCCCTCCTCTCTCTGCCCCTCCTCCGCTTGCGCTCTCTCTCTCAAAAATAAATAAACACTAAGATATTAAAAACAAGTATATCTGTTTTGCTGGGACTTTTTCATAAGGAATTTCAGATTGGACTTTCAAAACCCTCTTGAAGCTTGGAAGCTAAGGCTAGGATTTACCCAGTTAGTCCCTTTACAAGGAGAAAAGATTCTTACTGAACTTATGCAAATTAATACATTGTCATGAAAAACAAGAGTATTCAGTAAGAGTTTCCAAATTATGCAGGGGTCAGATAGGGAGCAAAAGATAAATGTTTCAATCTTTGTTGCAAATATGTACCGTCAAATTGTTGTAAGTTATAGATTAAAATAGATGAAAAAAATAATTCTTTATATCTGGAAAACAAAACATTAAAGAATTAGCAATAGTTTTGTGTGTGTGTTTTTTTGTTTTGTTTTGTTTGCTTGTTTTCCCCTCCTTCAGAGTTTCTTATCCTCATGGAGCTCAGTACAGATCTGTGGAAAGGTTCTCATCACAGAGAACTGGCAACTGTTTTAAATGAAGTAATAAAAATTATAATCATCTTCATCAATTCATTCAGTGTTACACACTTAATTATTGTTTTGCTTCATCTTGGGTTAGCAGCTTTATGAATCAATCAATTTTCCATTGAAGTTTTAAAATTCTTACTCAGTTTAATGTTATAGTCTTAAAGTCACCAGAAACCTGCATTTTAAATTACTTGGTAGGGTCCTTTCTGTGAATCTCTTTGAGGATAAAACACTTTTGTTTGTAATTGATCAGAATGCTTTTAGAGAAGAATTGAGAGTAAAAAATAATTGTGAATGACAAAAACCTTAAAAATAGCCATGGTTAAAGATCCAAACCAAGATGCAATTGACTTAGTTATCCATTCAACCAAAGTGACAATTAAAAGACTTCAAAGGCAAGTAAAACCTTGGCTCTAATAGAGATGACTCCGTTATTTTTTTTTTTTATGAAATTTATTGACAAATTGGTTTCCATACAACACCCAGTGCTCATCCCAAAAGGTGCCCTCCTCAATACCCATCACCCACCCTCCCCTCCCTCCCACCCCCCATCAACCCTCAGTTTGTTCTCAGTTTTTAACAGTCTCTTATGCTTTGGCTCTCTCCCACTCTAACCTCTTTTTTTTTTTTTTTCCTTCCCCTCCCCCATGGGTTCCTGTTAAGTTTCTCAGGATCCACATAAGAGTGAAACCATATGGTATCTGTCTTTCTCTGTATGGCTTATTTCACTTAGCATTACACTCTCCAGTTCCATCCACGTTGCTACAAAAGGCCATATTTCATTTTTTCTCATTGCCACGTAGTATTCCATTGTGTATATATACCACAATTTCTTTATCCATTCATCAGTTGATGGACATTTAGGCTCTTTCCATAATTTGGCTATTGTTGAGAGTGCTGCTATGAACATTGGGGTACAAGTGCTCCCATGCATCAGTACTCCTGTATCCCTTGGATAAATTCCTAGCAGTGCTATTGCTGGGTCATAGGGTAGGTCTATTTTTAATTTTCTGAGGAACCTCCACACTGCTTTCCAGAGCGGCTGCACCAATTTGCATTCCCACCAACAGTGCAAGAGGGTTCCCGTTTCTCCACATCCTCTCCAGCATCTATAGTCTCCTGATTTGTTCATTTTGGCCACTCTGACTGGCGTGAGGTGATACCTGAGTGTGGTTTTGATTTGTATTTCCCTGATAAGGAGCGACGCTGAACATCTTTTCATGTGCCTGTTGGCCATCTGGATGTCTTCTTTAGAGAAGTGTCTATTCATGTTTTCTGCCCATTTCTTCACTGGGTTATTTGTTTTTCGGGTGTGGAGTTTGGTGAGCTCTTTATAGATTTTAGATACTAGCCCTTTGTCCGATATGTCATTTGCAAATATCTTTTCCCATTCCGTTGGTTGCCTTTTAGTTTTGTTGGTTGTTTCCTTTGCTGTGCAGAAGCTTTTGATCTTCATAAGGTCCCAGTAATTCACTTTTGCTTTTAATTCCCTTGCCTTTGGGGATGTGTCGAGTAAGAGATTGCTACGGCTGAGGTCAGAGAGGTCTTTTCCTGCTTTCTCCTCTAAGGTTCTGATGGTTTCCTGTCTCACATTTAGGTCCTTTATCCATTTTGAGTTTATTTTTGTAAATGGTGTGAGAAAGTGGTCTAGTTTCAACCTTCTGCATGTTGCTGTCCAGTTCTCCCAGCACCATTTGTTAAAGAGGCTGTCTTTTTTCCATTGGATGTTCTTTCCTGCTTTGTCAAAGATGAGTTGGCCATACGTTTGTGGGTCTAGTTCTGGGGTTTCTATTCTATTCCATTGGTCTGTGTGTCTGTTTTTGTGCCAATACCATGCTGTCTTGATGATGACAGCTTTGTAGTAGAGGCTAAAGTCTGGGATTGTGATGCCTCCTGCTTTGGTCTTCTTCTTCAAAATTCCTTTGGCTATTCGGGGCCTTTTGTGGTTCCATATGAATTTCAGGGTTGCTTGTTCTAATTTCGAGAAGAATGCTGGTGCAATTTTGATTGGGATTGCATTGAATGTGTAGATAGCTTTGGGTAGTATTGACATTTTGACAATATTTATTTTTCCAATCCATGAGCAGGGAATGTCTTTCCATTTCTTTAAATCTTCTTCAATTACCTTCATAAGCTTTCTATAGTTTTCAGCATACAGATCCTTTACATCTTTGGTTAGATTTATTCCTAGGTATTTTATGCTTCTTGGTGCAATTGTGAATGGGATCATTTTCTTTATTTGTCTTTCTGTTGCTTCGTTGTTAGTGTATAAGAATGCAACTGATTTCTGTACATTGATTTTGTATCCTGCAACTTTGCTGAATTCATGTATCAGTTCTAGCAGACTTTTGGTGGAGTCTATCGGATTTTCCATGTGTAATATCATGTCATCTGCAAAAAGCGAAAGCTTAACTTCATCTTTGCCAATTTTGATGCCTTTGATTTCCTTTTGTTGTCTGATTGCTGATGCTAGAACTTCCAGCACTATGTTAAACAACAGCGGTGAGAGTGGGCATCCCTGTCGTGTTCCTGATCTCAGGGAAAAAGCTCTCAGTTTTTCCCCGTTGAGGATGATGTTAGCTGTGGGCTTTTCATAAATGGCTTTTATGATCTTTAAGTATGTTCCTTCTATCCCGACTTTCTCAAGCGTTTTTATTAAGAAAGGGTGTTGGATTTTGTCAAAGGCCTTTTCTGCATCGATTGACAGGATCATATGGTTCTTCTCTTTTTTTTTGTTAATGTGATGTATCACGTTGATTGATTTGCGAATGTTGAACCAGCCCTGCATCCCAGGAATGAACCCCACTTGATCATGGTGAATAATTCTTTTTATATGCTGTTGAATTCGATTTGCTAGTATCTTATTGAGAATTTTTGCATCCATATTCATCAGGGATATTGGCCTGTAGTTCTCTTTTTTTACTGGGTCTCTGTCTGGTTTAGGAATCAAAGTAATACTGGCTTCATAGAATGAGTCTGGAAGTTTTCCTTCCCTTTCTATTTCTTGGAATAGCTTGAGAAGGATAGGTATTATCTCTGCTTTAAACGTCTGGTAGAACTCCCCTGGGAAGCCATCTGGTCCTGGACTCTTATTTGTTGGGAGATTTTTGATAACCGATTCAATTTCTTCGCTGGTTATGGGTCTGTTCAAGCTTTCTATTTCCTCCTGATTGAGTTTTGGAAGAGTGTGGGTGTTCAGGAATGTGTCCATTTCTTCCAGGTTGTCCAATTTGTTGGCATATAATTTTTCATAGTATTCCCTGATAATTGTTTGTATCTCTGAGGGATTGGTTGTAATAATTCCATTTTCATTCATGATTTTATCTATTTGGGTCATCTCCCTTTTCTTTTTGAGAAGCCTGGCTAGAGGTTTGTCAATTTTGTTTATTTTTTCAAAAAACCAACTCTTGGTTTCGTTGATCTGCTCTACAGTTTTTTTAGATTCTATATTGTTTATTTCTGCTCTGATCTTTATTATTTCTCTTCTTCTGCTGGGTTTAGGCTGCCTTTGCTGTTCTGCTTCTATTTCCTTTAGGTGTGCTGTTAGATTTTGTATTTGGGATTTTTCTTGTTTCTTGAGATAGGCCTGGATTGCGATGTATTTCCCTCTCAGGACTGCCTTCGCTGCGTCCCAAAGCGTTTGGATTGTTGTATTTTCATTTTCGTTTGTTTCCATATATTTTTTGATTTCTTCTCTAATTGCCTGGTTGACCCACTCATTCGTTAGTAGGGTGTTCTTTAACCTCCATGCTTTTGGAGGCTTTCCAGACTTTTTCCTGTGGTTGATTTCAAGCTTCACAGCATTGTGGTCTGAAAGTATGCATGGTATAATTTCAATTCTTGTAAACTTATGAAGGGCTGTTTTGTGACCCAGTATATGATCTATCTTGGAGAATGTTCCATGTGCACTCGAGAAGAAAGTATATTCTGTTGCTTTGGGATGCAGAGTTCTAAATATATCTGTCAAGTCCATCTGATCCAATGTCTCATTCAGGGCCCTTGTTTCTTTATTGACCGTGTGTCTAGATGATCTATCCATTTCTGTAAGTGGGGTGTTAAAGTCCCCTGCAATTACCACATTCTTCTCAATAAGGTTGCTTATGTTTATGAGTAATTGTTTTATATATTTGGGGGCTCCGGTATTCGGCGCATAGACATTTATAATTGTTAGCTCTTCCTGATGGATAGACCCTGTAACTATCATATAATGTCCTTCTTCATCTCTTGTTACAGCCTTTAATTTAAAGTCTAGTTTGTCTGATATAAGTATGGCTACTCCAGCTTTCTTTTGGCTTCCAGTAGCATGATAAATAGTTCTCCATCCCCTCACTCTCAATCTAAAGGTGTCCTCAGGTCTACAATGAGTCTCTTGTAGACAGCAAATAGATGGGTCTTGTTTTTTTATCCATTCTGATACCCTATGTCTTTTGGTTGGCGCATTTAATCCATTTACATTCAGTGTTATTATAGAAAGATACGGGTTTAGAGTCATTGTGATGTCTGTATGTTTTATGCTTGTAGCGATGTCTCTGGTACTTTGTCTCACAGGGTCCCCCTTAGGATCTCTTGTAGGGCTGGTTTAGTGGTGACAAATTCCTTCAGTTTTTGTTTGTTTGGGAAGACCTTTATCTCTCCTTCTATTCTAAATGACAGACTTGCTGGATAAAGGATTCTCGGCTGCATATTTTTTCTGTCTAGCACACTGAAAATCTCGTGCCAATTCTTTCTGGCCTGCCAAGTTTCAAAAGAGAGATCCGTCACGAGTCTTATAGGTCTCCCTTTATATGTGAGGGCACGTTTACCCCTTGCTGCTTTCAGAATTTTCTCTTTATCCTTGTATTTTGCCAGTTTCACTATGATATGTCGTGCAGAAGATCGATTCAAGTTACGTCTGAAGGGAGTTCTCTGTGCCTCTTGGATTTCAATGCCTTTTTCCTTCCCCAGTTCAGGGAAGTTCTCAGCTATTATTTCTTCAAGTACCCCTTCAGCACCTTTCCCTCTCTCTTCCTCCTCTGGGATACCAATTATGCGTATATTATTTCTTTTTAGTGTATCACTTAGCTCTCTAATTTTCCCCTCATACTCCTGGATTTTTTTATCTCTCTTTTTCTCAGCTTCCTCTTTTTCCATAACTTTATCTTCTAGTTCACCTATTCTCTCCTCTGCCTCTTCCATCCGAGCCGTGGTGGTTTGCATTTTGTTTTGCATTTCCTTTAAAGCGTTTTTCAGCTCCTCGTGACTGTTCCTTAGTCCCTTGATGTCTGTAGCAAGAGATTCTCTGCTGTCCTGTATACTGTTTTCCAGCCCAGCGATTAATTTTATGACTATTATTCTAAATTCACTTTCTGTTATATTATTCAAATCCTTTTTGATCAGCTCATTAGCTGTTGTTATTTCCTGGAGATTCTTCTGAGGGGAATTCTTCCGCTTGGTCATTTTGGATAGTCCCTGGTGTGGTGAGGACCTGCAGGGCACTTCCCCTGTGCTGTGGTGTATAACTGGAGTTGGTGGGCGGGGCCGCAGTCAGTCCTGATGTCTGCCCCCAGCCCACCGCTGGGGCCACAGTCAGACTGGTGTGTGCCTTCTCTTCCCCTTTCCTAGGGGCAGGATTCCCTGTGGGGTGGTGTGGCCCGTGTGGGCTACTTGCACACTGCCAGGCTTGTGGTGCTGGGGATCTGGCGTATTAGCTGGGGTGGGTAGGCAAGGTGCACGGCGGCAGGGGGGGCAGGCTTAGCTCGCTTCTCCTTAGGTGATCCACTTCAGGAGGGGCCCTGTGGCAGCCGGAGGGAGTCAGATCCGCTGCCGGAGGTTTGGCTCCGCAGAAGCACAGAGTTGGGTGTTTGCGCGGAGCGAGCAATTTCCCTGGCCGGAACCGGTTCCCTTTGGGATTTTGGCTGGGGGATGGGCGGGGGAGATGGCGCTGGCGAGCGCCTTTGTTCCCCGCCAAACTGAGCTCTGTCGTCCGGGGGCTCCGCAGCTCACCCTCCCTTTGTCCTCCAGCCTTCCCGCTTTCCGAGCAGAGCTGTTAACTTATGACCTCCCAGACGCTAAGTCGTGCTTGCTGTCGGAACACAGTCCGTCTGGCCCCTCCGTTTTTGCAAGCCGGACTCGGGGGCTCTGCTTGGCCGGCGAGCCGCCCCTCCACCCCGGCTCCCTCCCGCCAGTCCGTGGAGCGCGCACCGCCTCTCCGCCCTTCCTACCCTCTTCCGTGGGCCTCTCGTCTGCACTTGGGTCCGGTGACTCCGTTCTGCTAATCCTCTGGCGGTTTTCTGGGTTATTTAGGCAGGTGTAGGTGGAATCTAAGTGATCAGCAGGACGCGCGGTCAGCCCAGCGTCCTCCTACGCCGCCATCTTCCTCAGCTCCTTATTTTTTGAAGTAATCAAAGACTTGAAAGAGACAATGTAAAGCACAGGAAATAATTTCATAAAACACAGAATCTTTATTTCCTAGGTAGATTACATTGTAGGTAAAGAAACTTTGTTTATAATTCCTTATAAAAAGCAGACCACCAATCTAAAAAAAAAACAACCACATTATCCTTTTAACAGAGAGAAAACCAAGTTCTAACACTGCACCAGTATACTTTTGATATTAAAATTGTCTCTTTTTAAAAAATAAATCCATTCCAATCTTAGCTTGACCACACATAAAATTCCTTTCAGAAGATTCATTTTCCATAAACCTTTTACAACTTCCTATATCCATTTAGGTTTTGTCCTTTTTCCTTTCTTAATTTCAAACAATCATTTATATCTTTCCTTACCCAGCCCCCCTCCTCCCACACCATATTCTATTTTCCTTACTTAGTTTTCATACAGAGTCATTTTTAACCCTTTTTTTAAACCTAGTAGTTTTATTTTTACATATCAGTTATAAATTTTTACTATTGGTAATCTTTGCTTTCCAGTGAAAACTAGGAATTAGGCAATAGTGAACTATCATATTTAGTATCCTGTAGTAGATTAGCAATTTTAAATATATTTCATAATTCCTAGAAGTATTTTCTTCCTTGTAGTAAGTATTTCAGTGTGGCACAGAACATGTTTATCAATACTCAAATACCTTTTGTCTCTGTAAAAAATTAAAAAGCCCAAAGTAGATAAACTTATGCTTAGCATTTAATGTTTATTTTGTTTGGAGATGATTTAGAAATTCAATGAATATCCATGGACTTCGTGTAAACTTTTATCTTACTTACATTTATTTAAATTACTTTCTTTAAACAAGTACCAGCACCTGCTTACTCACCAGCCTGAGTCATTGGCGGGTTTCTTTGGCTCTCACTTCTGATCCTGTGGAATGTCAAAAGTTCAGAAATAACAGAAGTGAAACAGATGAATCACCAAAGCAGTAATTAGTAAAAGTGTATTGTGCTCACCCAACAAGACAGTTGGCAGAATGGAAGCACTTAAACCAAAATATGAAGCGAGGCTCAGGGGTGCATTGTTATAAAGAAGCGTATGTAGCGAGAAAGCAGTGACTATTCTTCATGGTGATGGGTTAGAATATTGGAATTTCTTTAAATGATAGGGAATTGGTCAGTGGTTCCTTCATATAACCTTGGGAACCAGTTCAAATTTTGCTTATGATTTCTAGAAGCAAAAGCAAGAAGTGACCCGGGTCAAGTTAGTCTTAACAAAATAAGCTGACTTCAGCTTTGTTTACCCGACCAAACTGGTTTTATCTGCTCAAGGAATTTTCAAGGTTGGTCTCAGCTTGTTTTTGATTTTAACACTCCTATTTCCAATCCTTCCGATCCTATGTGTACTGTTTTATTTAAAATTTTCTTTCTCTTATAATGATTCATACAACATGGTTTAAATTCTATGAATAACTACATTTAATTAAAAATACTCATTATTAGGGGAGTCTGGGTCGTTCAGTTGGTAAAGCTCTGGTCATGATCTCACAGTTGTGAGTTTGAGCCCTGCATCGGGCTCTGTGCTGACAGCTCGGAGCCTGGAGCCTGTTTCAGATTCTGTCTCCCTCTCTTTTAGCCCCTCGCCTGCTCACTCTCTGTCTGTCTCTCTCTCTCAAAAATGAATAAACATTTTAAAAAAGATTGTCATTATTAGTTTTGTTAATTTTTATCTTTTCTTTTAGAATAAATTCTGATATTCATTTTATTCACTTAAAATTTATTTACTTATTTAAGCAATCTCTACACCCAATGTGGGGCTCGGAACTCATGACCCCAAGGTCAAGGGTCATATTCTTTACTGACTGAGGCAGCCAGGTGCCCCTCATTTTATTCTTTTAACCATATTTACAACAAGTATTTATGCAAAGCTATGATTATGGAATTTCATTGCTCACTACCAATATTTTATATTTTAGTTTATCTAGTTTTAAATTTATTAGTGTGATTTTTTTAAATAATTTATTTATTTTTAAATTTATATCCAAGTTAGTTATCATATAGTGCGACAATGATTTCAGGAGTAGATTCCTCAATGCCCCTTACCCATTTAACTCATCCTGCCCCCACAAGCCCTCCAGCAACTCTCTACTTGTTCTCTATACTTAAGAGTTTCTTATGTTTTGTCCCCCTCAATGTTTTTATATTATTTTTGCTTCCATTCCCTTATGTTCATCTATTTCGTATCTTAAAGTCATCATATGCGTGAAGTCATATGATATTTGTCTTTCTCTGACTGACTAATTTTGCTCAGCGTGATACCCTCTAGTTATATCCACACAGTTGCAAATGGCAATATTTCATTCTTTTTGATTCCTGAGTAATACTCCATATATATATATATATATATATATATATATATATATATACACACACACCACATCTTCTTTATCCATTCATCTGTTGATGGACATTTGGGCTCTTTCCATACTTTGGCTATTGTCGATAGTGCTGCTATAAATGTTGGGGTGCATGTGCTCCTTCGAAACAACACACCTGTATTCCTTGGATAAATACCCAGTAGAGCAATTGCCGGGTCGTAGGGTAGTTCTATTTTTAATTTTTTGAGGAACCTCCATACTGTTTTCCAGAGTATCTGCACCAGTTTGCATTCCCACCAGCAGTGCAAGGGAGATCCTCTCTCTCCACATCCTCACCAACATCTGTCATTGCCTGAGTTGTTAATGTCAGCCATTCTGACAGGTGTGAGGTGGTATCTCATTGTGGTTTTGATTTGTATTTCCCCAATGATGGGTGATGTTGAGCATTTTTTCATGTGTCGGGTGGCCATCTGGATGTCTCCTTTGGAGAAGTGTCTATTCATGTCTTTTGCCCATTTCTTTTCTTTTTTTTTTTTTATTTTTTTTAAATTTTTTTTTTTCAACGTTTATTTATTTTTGGGACAGAGAGAGACAGAGCATGAACGGGGGAGGGGCAGAGAGAGAGGGAGACACAGAATCGGAAGCAGGCTCCAGGCTCTGAGCCATCAGCCCAGAGCCCGACGCGGGGCTCGAACTCACGGACCGCGAGATCGTGACCTGGCTGAAGTCGGACGCTTAACCAACTGCGCCACCCAGGCGCCCCTGCCCATTTCTTCACTGGATTATTTGTTTTTTCGGTATTGAGTTTGAGAAGTTCTTTATAGATTCTGGATACTAACCCTTTATCTGATATATCATTTGCAAGTATCTTCTCCAATTTTGTCAGTTGCCTTTTAGTTTTGCTGATTGCTTCCTTCACTGTGCAGAAGCTTTTTATTTTGATGAGGTCCCAATAGTTCATTTTTGCTTTTGTGTCCTTTGACTCTGGAGACGTGTTGAGTAAGAAGTTGCTGTGGCCAAGGTCAAAGAGGCTTTTGCCTGCTTTCTTTTCCAGGATTTTAATGGCTTCCTGTCTTACCTTTAGGTCTTTTATTCATTTTGAGTTTTATTTTTGTGTATGGTGTAAGAAAGTGATCCAGGTTCATTCTTCTGCATGTCACTACCCAGTTTTCCCAGCACCGTTTACTGAAGAGACTATATTTATTCCATTGGATATTCTTTTCTGCTTTGTCAAAGATTAGTTGGTCATATGTTTATGGGTCCATTTCTGGGTTCTCTATTTTGTTCCATTGATTTGAGTGTCTGTTTTTGTGCCAGTACCATACTGTCTTGATGATTACAGCTTTGTAATACAGCTTGAAGTCCAGGATTGTGATGCCTCCAGCTTTGGTTTTCTTCTTCAGGATTGCTTTGGATATTCAGTGTCTTTTCTGGTTCCATACACATTTTAGGATTGTTTGTTCTAGCTCTGTGAAGAATGCTGCTGTTATTTTGATAGAGATTACATTGAATGTGTAGATTGCTTTGGGTAGTATTGACATTTTAACAATATTTGTTCTTCCTATTGAGGATAATGGAATCTTTTTCCATTTTTTTGTGTCTTCTTCAATTTCTTTCATAAGCTTTCCATAGTTTTCAGTGTATAGATTTTTCACCTCTTTGGTGAGATTTATTCCTAGGTATTTTATGGTTTTTGGTGCAATTGTAAATGGGATCGATTCCTTGATTTCTCTTTCTGTTTCTTCATTGTTGGTGTATAGGAATGCAACTGATTTCTGTGCATTGATTTTATATCCTGCAACTTTGCTGAATTCATGAATCAATTCTAGCAGTTTTTTTGTGGAAGCTTTTGGGTTTTCCATATAGAGTATCATGTCATCTTCAAAGAGTGAAAGGTTGACCTCCTCCTGACTTTTATTCCTTTGTGTTGCCTGATTGCTGAGGCTAAGATTTCCAATACAATGTTGGCTAACAGTGGCGAGAGTAGATATCCCTTTTTTGTTCCTGATCTTAGGGGAAAGGCTCTCAGGTTTTCCCCATTGAGGGTGATATTAGCATTGAGTCTTACAATTATGGCTTTTATGATCTCGAGGTATGATCCTTCTATCCCTACTTTCTTGAGGGTTTTTATCAAGAAAGGATGCTGTATTTTGTCAAATGCTTTCTCTGCATCTATTGAGAGGATCCTATGGTTCTTGTCCTTTCTTTTATTGATGTGATGTATCACTTTGATTATTTTGTGGATATTTAACCAGCCCTGCATCCCACGTATAAATCCCACTTGGTCATGGTGAATAATTTTTAATGTATTGTTGGATCCAGTTGGCTAGTATCTTGTTGAGGATTTTTGCATCCGTGATCATCAGAGAAATTGGTCTGTAATTCTCCTTTTTACAGCATCATAGAAGCTTCAGAGAAAGAGTTTGGAAGTTTTCCTTCCATTTCTATTTTTTTGGAACAGCTTCAAGAGAATAGGTATTAACTCTTCTTTAAATGTTTGGTAAAATTCCTGTGGAAAGCCATCTGGCGCTGGACTCTGTTTTTTGGGGGAGATTTTTGATTACTAATTCGATTTCTTTTGTGGTTATGGGTCGTTCAAATTTTCTATTTCTTCTGGTTTCAGTTTTGGTAGTTTATATGTTTCTAGAAATTTGTCCATATCTTCCAGATTGCCCATTTTATTGGTGTATAACTGATTATAATATTCTGTTATTATTGTTTGTATTTCTGCTGTGTTGGTTGTGATCTGTACTCTTTCCTTCTTGATTTTATTTATTTGCATCCTTTCCTTTTTCTTTTTGATCAAACTGGCTAGGGGCTTATCAATTTTGTTAATTCTTTCAAAGAATCAGCTTCTGGTTTCATTGATCTGTTCTACTGTTTTTGTTTTTGTTTTTGTTTTGATAGCATTGATTTCTGCTCTAATCTTTATTATTTCCTGTCCTCTGCTGGTTTTGGGTTTTATTTGCTGTTGTTTTTCAAGCTTTTTAAGGTGTGAGGTAGATTGTGTATCTGAGACATGTCTTCCTTCTTTAGGAAGGCCTGAGTTGCTATATACTTTCCTCTTATGACCACCTTTGCTGTGTCCCAGAGATATTGGGCTGTGGTGGTAGCATTTTCATTGGCTTCCACGTACTTTTTAATTTCCTCTTTAACTTCTTGGTTAGCCCATTCATTCTTTAGTAGGATGTTCTTCAGTCTCCAAGTATTTGTTACTTTCCGAGTTTTTTCTTGTGTTTGATTTCGAGTTTCATAGCGTTGTGGTCTGAAAATATACACAGTATGATCTCAATCTTTTTGTACTTGTGTCCCTGTATGTGGTCTGTTCTGGACACTGTTCCATGTGCATTGGAGAAGAATGTATATTCCACTGCTTTAGGATGAAATGTTCTGAATATATCTGTTAAATCCATCTGGTCCAGTGTGCCATTCAAAGCCATTGTTTCCTTGCTGAGTTTCTGTTTAGATGATATGTCCATTGTTGTAAGTGGGGTGTTGAAGTCCCCTACTATTATCGTATTATTATCAATGAGTTTCTATATGTTTGTGATTAATTGATTTATATATTTGGGTTCTTCCATATTTGGAGCATAAATGTGTACAACTCTTAGATCTTCTTGGTGGATAGACCCCTTATTTATGATATTATGCCCTTCTTCATCTCTTGATACAGTCTTTATTTTAAAATCTAGATTGTCTGATATAATTATGGCTCCTGTGGCTTTCTTTTGTTGACCATTAGCATGATAGATGGTTCTCCATCCCCTTACTTTCAATCTGAAGGTGTCTTTAGATCTAAAGTGGGTCTCTTGTAAACAACATATAGATGGATCTTGTTTTCTTTCTATCCATTCTGGTACCCTATGTCTTTTGATTGGAATATTTAGTCCATTGACATTTAGAATGAGTACTGAAAGATAGGAATTTATTGCTATTATGTTGCCTGTATAGTCAGAGTTTCTGGTGGTGTTCTCTGGTCCTTTCTAGTCTTTGTTGCTTTTGGTCTTTTTTTTTGGTCTTTTCTCTCTCAGAGAGTCCCCCTTAAAATTTCTTGCATGGATGGTTTAGTGGTCACAAACTCCTTTAATTTTTGTTTGTCTGGGAAACATTTTACCTCTCCTGCTATTTTGAATGACAGCCTTGTTGGATAAAGAATTCTTGGCTGCATATTGTTCTTATTCAGCACATTGAATATATACTGCCACTCCTTTCTGGCCTGCCAAGTTTTTGTGGATAGGTCTGCTATGAACCTGATCTGTCTTCCCTTGTAGGTTAAGAACTATTTTTCCTTTGCTGCTTTCATGATCCTTTGCTTGCCTGAGTATTTTGTGAATATGACTATGATATGCCTTGTTGATGGTCAGTTTTTGTTGAATCTACTGGGAGTCCTCTGTGCTTCCTGGGTTTTGATGTCTGTGTCTTTCCCCAGGTTAGGAAACTTTCCCGCTATGATTTGCTCACATAAACCTTCTACCCCTTTTTCTCTCTCTTCATCTTTTGGGACTCCTATGATTGTGATGTCGTTCCTTTTTAATGAGTCACTAATTTCTCTAATTCTTTAAAAAAAAATTTTTTTTTACATTTATTTATTTTTGAGAGACAGAGAGAGACAGAGTGTGAGCAGGGGAGGGGCAGAGACAGAGGGAGACACAGAATCTGAAGCAGGTTCCAGGCTCCAAGCTGTCAGCACAGAGCCCGATGCAGGGCTTGAACTCACAAACTGCGAGATCATGACCTGAGCCGAAGTTGGATACTTAACCGACTGAGCCACCCAGGCGCCCCTGATTTCTCTAATTCTTAAATCATCCTCTTTTGCCTTAGTTCCCCTCTTTTTTCTGCTTTATTGTTTGCCTTAAGTTTGTCCTCTATATCACTGATTCACAAGGATTCATCCATCCTTGCTGTCATGACATCCATTCGAGATTGCAGCTCAGTTATAGCATTTTTATTTCATCCTGACTAGCTTTTACTTCTAAAAAAGGGACTCTAATCTATTTTCAACCCCAGCTAGTATTCTTATTATCATGATTCTAAATTCTGTTTCAGACATCTTGCTTGTGTCTGTGTTGATTAAGTCTCTGGCTGTCATTTCTTCTTGTTCTTCCTTCTGGGGTGAATTCCTTCGTTTCATCATTTTGAAGGAAGAAAATGAATTAATAGGGTAAAAAATTTAAAATTAAAAAATTAAAAAAAATACAAAAAATCCAACAAAAGATGCTGGATCCTAGGTGTGTTTTGGTCTGATTGTTGAAAGGAGCTTGATAGATTAGAGAAAAAAGGGAAATACAAGAAATGAAAAAAAAGGCAAAAAGAAAAAAAAAAGGAAAGAAGTAGAAAAAAAGGGAGAATGTTTGAAAACTTGAAAAATGAATATAATAAGATAGAATAAAATGAAATGATAGAAGGAAAATAGAATTTAAATAATTTACAAAAAAGCAAAAAATATAGTAGAAAAAATTAAAGAGAAATTTTAATAAAAATGAAAAATAAAAATAATTTTTTTCTCTTTCTGTATTCAAGAGTAAGAAAAGAAAAAGAAAAAAATTGAATAGATGGACCAGCAAACAGACTGAAATACGATTGAAATTACATCAGTTTCTTCTAGAAGTCAAACTATGAAGCACTTTATAGTAAACTAAGTAGGCGGAGAGACTTGTGGTGCTCCTGAACAGCACGGTTGGCCCAGTTGGGTGGGACTTAGTGTAATGGCTCTGTTCTCTGCTAGATGGTGCTACTTAGCTACTGGGGTGGAATTTTAGTGGTGCATGTAGGGGTGTATGCACATGCTCAGGAGGGGTGAAAATGGCATCACCCAGCTTCCCAGTCTCTAATATCAGAACTCTATGCTCTTCCTGACTGAGCACCCCTCCTTTTTCTCTGGCTTGTGTCCATTCCCCCTTTTACACTATCTGTGACTAAGCTGTCAGCCTGCCAGGCGGCACCTCCCTCCTGAGTTCTGTCTCAGATGCAGCAGCTGTGTTTCCCAGCTTTCTTAGGGACTGTGTTTCCCAGTTTCTCAGGGACTGCAGCTTTGACCTGTTCTGACCCTTGGGAGGGTCTCACCAAGTAGTGGTTGAGTGCCCGCCCATCCCCAGGAATGCTTGTGGGACCCTGTTGCTGCTGATGCCCAGAGACTGCAGCTGGGTGCCATCCCACCCCAGAAAAAGTTCACGTGATTGTGTAGCAGCAGTGTTTCAGGGATTATGGAAAAATTACAGCACACATCTGGCACCAGCCTTCCCCATTAACATCTTTGTTCCAGCACCAATGAATGTGGTTGTTCTCCAGGGTCTGCTGGGACTTTTGCCTGTAGGGTGGCTGCACAGCCTCTACCAAATGTCCTCCCAGCAGGGGAACCGCCTCTCCCCATGTGGCCCTTGGACCCCTTGGACCTCGTTTCTGCTCCTGAGGATTTGCCCTTCCCACCAGAGCACCACCAGGTTATCTAGCTACAGAGTTTCAGACTCTGTGCTCCCCCTGTTTATAGAGTCTTAAGGGAATTTAAACCCTCTCCTTTCTCCTTTTCCCTTTTTTGTTCAGTCCCTTTTGTACTCTTTCTTTTCTCTCCAGCTGCTTTGGGGGGGGGATGCTTTCCACACTCTCCCCCTGTTTCCATCCTCTCTCTACAAGCAAAAACAGTACTCTGACCTCTGTGGCTTCTCTCTCCCCCAGTTCACCTCTGCATGCCACATACCTGCCACGTTCTGTGGTTCAGGTTGTGTAGATTATTGTGTTAATACTCAAATCAGTTTTCTAGGTGTGCAAGATGGTGCATTTCAGGGATGAGAGATGCCAAAAAACTTGCATGCTGTTCCATCATCTTGGCCCCTCCTCTAACGTGAATTTTATTTAGATGGGCTCCAGTACATGTAAAGCAAATGTTCTGCCAAGGATAGGGAAGTCATCTGGTGTGATTGAAAGGAAAAGTCTGAATCTAGCTTGATACTTTATTCTATTTTCTTGTGCCATCAGTTTTTCCCTGTCTTCAAGTTCATAGGGATTTTTCTTTATTCTTGTAATTTTGAAAGTCACTGGGATATATGTATGTGTTGTTCCTTTTTAGAAAAGTTTTTATTTATTTATTATTCACTTATTTATTTTGAGAGAGAGAGAGAGAGAGAGAGAGAGAGAGCTCATGGAGCAGGGGCAGAGAGAGAGAGAGAGAGAGAGAGAGAGAGAATCCCAAGCAGGCTGTAAGCACAGAGGCTGATGTGGGACTTGATCTCATGAACTGTGGGATCATGACCTGAACTGAAATCAAGAGTCAGACACTTAACTGACTGAGCTACCCAGGTGCCTCTAGTTTTTATTTTAATTCCAGTTAGTTAATATGCAGTGCTATATTAGTGTCAGGTGTATGATATAGTGATTAAACATTTCCATACATCACTCTGTGCTCATCACGACAAGTGCCCTCCTTAATCCCCATCACCTATTTATGCGTTGTTCCTTTTTATTAATTATGTTTGCTTCTTTGAGAACAGCTTTAATCTGTTATCTCTCTTAAGAGAAGTTTTCTTTTATTATATCTGTGATGATTATTTTCAATGTCTTATGTTCCCTTTCATGTGCATCGTTCATGTTTCTGTGGCTATTCATTTCAAGAGCACCTGTAGATGTCAGCTTTTTATTTCTTTGCTCTTCTGTGCACTAAGGGAAAGATTTTCAAACCTTTCCTCCTCTTCACTGGCTTCTCTTCAGCAACCTCTAAAACAACATTAAATTCGACTACTGCTTATTAATCCTTTTTGTATTATTTCCTTAACCAGGTCCCTGCTCTCTTTATCTTTTGGTTGATAGACTCCATGTTTTACCTAAATGAAAAACCAAAGCATGTGGTTTAAAAAATATTTTCCTAAAACGTAAAAATAAATCCCTTCCTGAATTTTAGGTGCTATATTCTCTTTTCAATGTGACGCTATTTATTGCTTGCCTTTTTCTTTGGAAGCCTGAAGGTCTGATGCTCCCTCTGTCTCTTCCTCTGGCAGACAGGACTTGGTTCCAAATGGTTTTTAGATGCAGGGGCAGTAGCAGTGGTGTCCAAGGGGGACAATATTGGTGTTCAGCAGGAGTGGCAATGATGTCCTTCCCAGAACATTCGAGTTAGGGTGTTGATGGAGTGGTCATTTGTCATTTCCTTCACTGTCCAGTGTACACAGTCTTGTCAGGGATGCTGAGTCAGTCTACCATAATGGAAGCTAAAGAGCCAAATATCAAGTGTCAAGTCCTGCCAGAAGCCAGGAGCTAGACACAGGACGTGGCCAATGAGATGGACTTACCTGAGATTCTGAAGCTAGTGATGCTAAGACCTGGGCCAGTAGAGAATTCACTGGTTGTCTGTAGCGGTGACAGCCATGGCCATTTTCCAGGGGCAGAAGTGGTGGTGCCAGGGCAGCTTTGGGTTGTTGTCACTTGGGGCTGGTGCAACACTTAGGCACCCAGCGTTTAGCTTCTGAGGCAGATGCAGTATCTTCAGACTTATCCTGTGGGAGGAGTTCGCATGTCTGGTATCACCTTTTCTCCTGGACTCTGACCATTTTCTGAGCCAGATTCTCCAGGCTTTCAGTAAATTTTGGAACTCCTCAAGATGCTGCCAACAAAGTTGTTTTCACTTCAATAAGCCAGGCAATTTGTGTAGCATTTAAATAAGAGTCTAACTGATGCATTCTGCTCTTTAGGTCTCTGCATTTTGTGGTTTCTGCCTTTTCTCAACCCTTATCCCCTAGCCATCTGTTATGTCTAAGTTTTCTGTTTTGCTTAAGGTAATTACAATTGCTTTCCATTTAACGCAACCAATATCCTTGACCAATACCATACATCTTCCTATAAACTCTGATGTTTCCCCAGCTTACTTAGGAGGTAAAAGGTCTATCCAGCTCTGCTTTTCCTCATTAGCTTGTGGATCAATTTGCATTGACTGTTTCACATTTATTTTGTTGCCATTAGAATCATCATCCCAGACCTTAAGCAATGGGATGGCTGACAGGCACATCCCCCAACCACATTTGCTGGGGTTTAGCAATTATTCATGATGTGCAAATCTATTGACCTAAGGAGAACTGTCTTGGTTCCATTTCTTTGGTATTTACTCTCAAGAGGAAAAAAATCAAAATGTAGCTTTGTTTCTAGAAAGTAGGACTGAAGATCTCATGTTTACCACTTCCCATCTCTACCTCCTAAGTATATACCATCCGCATCCTACCCACCATGCTCTCCAAAGCTCAGCCCTTGCCTATTGCTATCCTCTTTACCATGGGTAGAGACTTAACACCAAACCCATTTATACCTCTGGTTTATGTGTTTGAGAAATTGTGTCATTGAACTAAACTGTCTGGAACTCTCTGGGGGGAAAAAGATACAAATGTGGAGAGGAAGCCTATAGATTCACATACTGTAGCCTCAGAGAGTGGCTCTTGTCCTGTCTGGTTGTACCTTCCCATCTGGTCAAGGAAAGCCTCTTTTTTTGAGGAAGAGATATGCATGGGGGTGAGTGGACAGGTACTTTTCTTTGCCTTCTATTGGCTAGTGGATAATGCTTTGCACATCTGGCAGGTGTTTACCTAAATTACAATCTCAATACCTATTGAAATTTTACAAATCCTTTCATATTGTGTATTTTAGAAATAGTTAATAAAAAAGGTGGAATAGAGCATTAGATGTCTCTAGCTTTCTGTTGGCATAATCTGTGTTTTTGCTGAGGGAAATTGTAAGCATTTTGAAAGTCTAGTATTACTAACTCTGAAAAAGAGCTTATAACAGTGCCTTGTGGTAGAGTATGAAAGCTTTTATTATCAAGGCACTGACTTAGGTAATAATCTGGAAAAGATAAAGTTGGATTTCTACCTCACTCTTTATATCAAAATAAAATTCTGGATGTACTGAATACTAAAAAAAGGGAAAAATAAAAGAACTAGAAGGAAACATGAAATAAAACTTTATAAACTTAAAATTAAATAGGCCTTTGAAAGGACTTTATAAAATCCACAAGTCTTAAGAGACAAGATGGATATGCAGAACTATGAAAATGAAATGATTGTCCATGGTAAAAAAGTACTATAAACATGGTCAGAAGACAAATAAAAAACTGAAAAAAAATATTGCAACACGCATGATAAAGTGACCCACCCTGTAACATATAAAGAGTATTTATAAATCAAGAATATAAACATTACCTCTCTAGTAGGCAAAGAACATGATAGACAGTTCATAAAAGTGGATAAAAAATAGTCTTTGAACTTGTAGGAAAAATGCTCACCCTTACTGATAATAAAATAAGCGTATATTTAAACCACTGATTTGTGCACCTGCATAGATTCATGAGTTATGGTAGGCTCTAATACTGAGGTCACTTGGATTCTGAAGGGCTGTGGGGGACAAGTCACATAGCTGCACACATCTTCATCTCCTCAGAAGCCCAAGCAACTTCCCAGGGATGCAAGCATCAAGGTTTGTGTGGGGTTTAGCAACCTGACACTCTCTTTTATACCTTTGTATTCATGGTGGCCTGAGGTTGTGTGCTGGTTCACAGGTCCCCCAAGCCAAGAGCGGTGCCACACTGCAGATGAGGCAGACACATATTCCACATTAACTTAATTTTGTACTTTCTGGAGAAACAGGATTCTGAGGTCCTCGTCCCAGGCATTCCTGGATCAGCCCAGTCTGAGGTTAACCCTTTATCTCCCACATTATAACATCAATTCTCAAAGAGCAAAAGCACCATGACTCATTTTGATGGGCGAGAGTGTCATGTAACTGTCACTCTCATGAATTGTTGGTAGACTTGGGAGGACAGTTTGAGCATACCTACCAAAATTGTAAACACACATTCCCTTTAATTTAGCAGTTTCAATTATAGGGATTTGTCCTATATGTCTGCTCAAAGAAAGAACACTTATTACATCCCTGATTATATTAGCAAAATAATAGAAACAACCTACAAGTTCATCCATAGAGGTCTAATAAAATAAAATATGGTAACTCAATCCAAGGAAATACCGCACGGCCATTTCAAAAAGAGAGGCTGACACATATGCACATATATGGAACAATCTTAGAGGTATCTGAAGTAGAAAAAGCAAGGCAAGGATCAGTGTGCATAGATGTCAGAAGGGAATGCATATAGCTGTACTGCTTCTTTTTTTTTAAGTTGTCTTGTCTTTTTTACTTTAGCCAAGGTGACAGTTATAAGGTGATATCTCATTGTAGTTTCGATTTGCATTTCCCTGATGATGAGTGATGCTGAGCATCTTCTTATGTGTCTTTGGTCATTTGTATGTCTTTTTTTGAAAAATGTATCTTTAGATCCACTGCCCATTTTCTAATTGGATTGCTTGTCATTTTGGAATTGAGTTGTATAAGTTCTTTATATACTTTGGATATCTTAACCTTTTATCGGATATATCATTTGCAAATATCTGTTCAGTAGGTTTCTTTTTCATTTTGTCGATGGTGTCCTTCTCTGTGCAGAAACTATTTTGGTGTAGTTCCAAAAGTTTATTTTTGCTTTTGTTTCCCTTGCCTGAGGAGATGTATCTAGAAAAATGTTTCTAGGGCTGATGTCAAAGAAATTACTGCCTATGTTTCCTTCTGTGAATTTTATAGTTTCAGGTCTCACATTTAGGTCTTTAATCCATTTTGAGTTTGTGTGTGTGTGTGTGTGTGTGTGTGTGTGTGTGTAGTGTAAGAAAGTGGTCTAGTTTCATTTTTTTATATGCTCATGCACTGTTGGGAGTGCAAATTGGTACAGACACTATGGAAAACAGTGTAGAGGTTCCTGAAAAAATTGAAAATAAAAATACTTAGGATCCACTACTGGGCATTTACCCAAAGTAAACCAATTTTAAAAGATTTGTGCACCCCTATGCTTATTGCAGAATTATTTACAATAGCTAAATTATGGGAGCAGACCAAGTGTCTATCAATAGATGAATGGATAAAGATGTGACATATATACAATAAAATATTATTCAACACAAAAAGAATGAGATCTTGTCATTTACAACAACATGGATGGACCCAGAGAGTATAATACTAAGTAAATAAGTCAAAGAAAGACAAATACCACATGATTTTATTCATATGTGGAATGTAAGAAACAAAACAAATGACCAAAGGAGAAAGAGACAAACAGAACAACAGACATTTAAATACAGAGAAGAAATTGGTGATTGCCAGAGGGGAGATGGGGGAGATGGATGAAACTGATAAAGGGAATTAAGAGGTATGCACGTACAAAATAATTAAGTCGTAGAGATGAAAAGTACAGCATCGGAAACATTATCAGGAAGATTGTAGTAACATTGGTGACAGATGGTGACTACACTTATCATGATGAGCACTGAGTAATAGATAGAATTGTTGAATCATTATGTTGTCCACCTGAAGCTAATATAACACTGTCCATCCATTACATTTCAATAAAAATAAAGTTATTGTTTTTTCTTCATTGTATTATTTTCCTTGTTGTATAGTTGATGCACAATGTTACATTAGTTTCGGGTGCCCAGTATAGTGATTCTACAACATTATATGTTATGCTGTGCTCATCACAAGTGTAGCTACCATCTGTCACCATACAACACTATCACAGTACCGTTGACTATATTCCCTCTGCTGGACCTTTTGTTCTTGTGACTTATTCATTCTCTAACTGGAAGCCTGTACCTCCCCCCGCTCCTCTTCCCCCACATCCTCCCCCCTCCCCTCTGGCAACCACCCCTATACCTATATTGGGCATACACTACCTCTGGAAATATTGGCAAGGGACTTGTAACTGCTTTTAATGGGAGGGTGTGTGAGACAAAGAGATTCACATTTTACTTCGTACTCTTCTATACTTTATGAACTTTTAAGAAGTCATGTGCACGTGTTAACTATTCAAAAAATAAAAACATAATAAATATGTACATCAAGAAAAGATTTATTAGCTTAAGGTTATTGTGGCTGATGGGAAAAAAGCACATTTTTCTTTGAATGAAATAAAATATTTAACTTATTTTAAAAAATAGAAGTAGGAGACATAAAACTGCTGTCAAAAAGTAGAATAATTTCACTTCCATCAAATTGAATTATCATGACAACATTGGAGACCAGAATTATAGGATGAAAATACTATTGGTTGATGCTTTTAGTAGACTTGAAGCTGAGTAAATAATCATTTTTTAAGTTCCTTTCTTCACATTTCCTACTTAACCCATTGCTGTCTAGTTAGGAGTTTCTGAATTGCCAAATCAGATCACTGCTTTCCAATATTTATCTCGTTTGATCCCTTGGTCCCCCTTTTTGGGGGGATATCACTATGATTTTTTTTCCTTAAAATAATCTTTTTCCTTGGCTTTCATGACATCATTTCAGAATCTCGTACTTCTTCATCTTCCACCTGACACTTTGATTTCCGCTGTGGAAACATCTCTAGAATATTCCCTCTTCCCTTTATCCTAGTGCAGTTGCCTTAAGCTGTGTCTCAGCCATGTTCTGCCATTATGGAAAACCTCTTGGTTACCCGTGGAAAAATCCAGCTGGAGCTTGGTTAATCAAAGATGAGACTTTACTGGAGGAATTCTGTGGCATCTCCTGAATGACCAAATCTCAGAGCAGGTCATGGTAGCAGTGGCCTCAGGAATCACCAGAGCCAGGACCTGAATGTGGTTGGGGCCCCTCCCTCCACCTCTTATTAGAGCTCTTTTCTGGGGATGACTCCTTGCTTCCGTTTTTATCTTATAGCTTCAGCTATAAGAGTCTTTCTGTCCCAAGACCAAATATCCCAGGAAGTTCAATGGCTCAGCCTGGCCTAGGAGGGAAGAATCTGGAAAGACCACGCAGTCTCTTCCAAAACTGCCTGATAGAGCTGGGGAAGTGTAATTCTTAGTGTGACTGGCTATTAATAACCAAATGCTCCAGATATCCAGACCCCTCAGCATGAACCTCCCAAACTGTGCTTGTCAGCACATTCCTTCTCCCTTCTGCTTCCATGCAGTCTAAGTAACACTCCTCTCCCCAAAATGCACAAATGCAAAGGTGTTTACCATTTTCCCTGAAATTTCATTGCTCCTCGTGTGTATCATTTTTAGTATTTAACCACAGTGTCTTCTAAAATACTAGTTTATAAGTCTTCCTGTACTAGCAGACCACCAACCCTTTCTGGCAGCTCTCTGTCTCCTGTGCACCACACTGTCATCGTTTAATAGAGATCTGCTGAATGAAGGAGGAGGGAGGGAAAAGGGGACCCCTCACCCCCCAGAGCATTATCCTCAGGTCTGCTCTCCCTTCTCTCTTCCCCTTGGCTGTCTGGGTGAACTTGCTTGGTGCACTGGGGGCTGGAAGCAGAGCTGGGGACTTGCTGTCTCTCTGCAGGGCTGCTATCACAAGGACCCCGGTCTCTGTTATTCCTGAGTGCTAAGAACAACATGCACTCCCAGCAGAGGGGGCCCAGTGGCAGAGCAGATGGGTGTGGAGATGCTGAACAGAAACCCAGCTCTCCTGGGAAGAGCTGAGCGAATCTGAAGCCCTCAGAACTTCTCTAGTGTTTCCTCTGCTGGGATCTGATTTCCTATAAAGTTACACCTGGTTCCCAGGAATTAGGCTTTTGAGAGAAGAATTTCCCTCTCATCCTTCACAGGGAAGATTTGATGCTAAATGTGCAGCCAGCTTAGCTATGGCTGTTGTAAAGAGGCTCTCCTTCAGTCGTTGTCATCACAGCTCATTCTGGAGGTGGTTCACTTGCTCCAGGGTGTTCTCTGTTGTCTTGTTGGGGCCAGGTGACATTTAGGTATTTATTAGATCCTTGTTCAGGTGTGCCCCCTATTTTTGCTTAAAACATTTTTTTTTAAGTTTATTTACTTTGACAGTGAGAGAAAGAGCGTGCGTGAGCACGTGAGTTGGGGAGAGGAAGAGAGAGAGGTACAGAGGATTCAGAGTGGTCAGCCCAGAGCCTGATGTGGGGATCAAACTCACAAACCACGAGAATCATGACCTGAGCTGAAGTCGGACGCTTAACCAATTGAGCCACCCAGGTGCCCCCTTATTTTTAAATAAGCACACTTTTAAGGCTAGAAGCGATTGTGAAAATAAGACCCTGTGGCACTCGAGTTCTTGCCCAAAGCAGAAGAGACCCTGGGGGGAGAGCTGAGGAACAGGGTGACTTTCACCTCCCAAAGAGTCTTATGACTCCAGAGAGGGCTGGGTCCAAAAGGAAGTTTAGGATCAAGCTGTTAGACCATGGTCCATTCATGGAAGCCCCAGTAATTGGGAGATCTGGAGGTAACTAATCAATCAGAAGTCCTGTGGGCAGAAAAGTCATACCTATGTGGGGTTTCAAAGCCCCTCTGGCCCCTGATCAGGCTCCTTGCTCTCCTGGTCATCTGAATTCAATGTGCCCATCTTTTTCTGAATGAATGCCAGGGACAGGGATCTGAAAGCTCACTGGGGCTCAGGTTGTGAGCTGCAGCCCCCCAAATCTTGGTCAGAGGCCATGCCCCAGGGACCAGTATTCAGGATACTTTCAGCTCATCATTTACCTAACTGATGGGGTCTTTCTGGCTGTCCCCCTACCCTCTTCCCAGTACTTCCCATCACAGTGAGTGATACCCTGTTGCCCAAGCCAGACACCCAAGAGACAGTCTCCTCATCCCCTTTTCTAGGTAGATCGTATTCTTCATGAAGTTAATTCACTTTGACCTAAAAATGTCTCTGGAATCCATTTCTTTGAGGCCTCAGCTCAAATCCTACTCATTTCTCATCCCCAGCTAGTGCAATAAAAGCCTTTCCTACTCCCCCACCCCTACACTGCCACCCCTAGCACTCTACCCTCTTACTGTCCCTAGAGGTGATCACTGAACTATATATCTGGCACATCGCTCCCCTCCTGGGAACACTTTTGCTGCCTCTGTACCAGAATGTTGGGAGTTTGAGGTGGCTATGCATATCTCTATTTCTTTCTTTCTTTCTTTCTTTCTTTCTTTCTTTCTTTCTTTCTTTAAATTTTTTTTTTCAATGTTTATTTATTTTTGGGACAGAGAGAGACAGAGCATGAACGGGGGAGGGGCAGAGTGAGAGGGAGACACAGAATCGGAAGCAGGCTCCAGGCTCCGAGCCATCAGCCCGGAGCCTGACGCGGGGCTCGAACTCACGGACCGCGAGATCGTGACCTGGCTGAAGTCGGACGCTTAACCAACTGCGCCACCCAGGCGCCCCTCTTTCTTTCTTTCTTTCAGTTCTCTGAGTGTCTATATATTTCTCTGGGCTCTGTGGGCCCAAGTGTGATGTGTCCAGGACTGTCTGGGTGTGTGGTATGCCTGGGTCTAGAACTGAACATCTGTGTGTTTGAGGTTGCATAGGTCCAAATGAATGAACACTGGTTTGTTTCTGTGCATATCTGAGTGTCTCTGTGAACAAGTGCTTGAGGATTTGTATGTACTGAGTGCGTGCTCACCTGGGCATTTATGTTTGAATGTCTGGGTGTGCATAGTGTGTTTGTGTGTCCTTGTGCAATCCTGCATATTCTCTATCCTTTGTTGTTTCTCTGAGCCTGTGTCTTTGGGAGGGTGAGTGATTTCTGTCGATGGGGAATGTTCCAACAAGGCAGTGTGAAAGAAATCATTTCACACTCCCCATAGCGTAGACCATGTGCTTCATTCTTGGCGACTGAGTGGTTGCTGAGTTACTGAAAGTCAGCTCCTTTCCACTCCTGCTATGAAGCGTCAACTGGTTGCTAGCTGTTTTTAATGCCAGCTTCCCTCCCTTTCTACAATTTCTCTGAGTTTGGGAGTGCAGAGCTGGGCAGGCCTTCATCTGTTTCTGAGATTTACGAATCAGGGAAAATGCAGGGCAGACATGCAGGGAAGGCTGAATATGCCAGGCTCCTGAAGGAGAACCCAGGCACCAAACAGGATTTGGGGCTGAGAGGGACTTCTCATTGCTGTGGTTCTTCCTGCTGTAGGGCCATTTGTAACAGGGAAGACAAAAGTGAAATCTTTATAGGAAAATGTTTATTTGAAAAGAGCTCGTTGAGAGGAAGTGAGGAGTGAACAAGTTCAAGGGAGGTAAGTCTGGCAGGTGAGGAGTCCAATGGAGTTACAAGCATCAGGGCAAACAGGGCAGAACCTGCATCTCAGGCCCATATTTTTCCTTCAGGGCTTCCTTGTCCTGGGTTCATCCTTAAATGAGACAAATACTGCTTGTTCTCTATTCCTCTTCTCATTCCTTAACCTATCATCTTGTCAACCTCTGCCTGCTTTGAGGCCACTCTAATAACCAAGCCTTGTCACTGTCATGCTTGTAATGATGCCAGGTAAGCTCTAAACAAAGAAGGTCTTTGAGATGTCGGACAATATGGCTGCCATCCCAGCTTTCCCCAGTTGGTCATTGTGTGAATGAGAATAGAGCCCTAGTGAGACAGTGCCTTGGTCTTGATTGTAGATCAGCCACAGAGCAGTGACTGTCACTTGAGTGTCCTGACACCCCATTGAGTGTCCTCTCTATCACACAAAGATGGTTTTAGACTTTTGGGTGTTGGATGACTTTTATTTTATTTAAAACCAGAAAATATCTCTACTTATGAGACCTTACGAGTGAAGTGGAAACTCGTGTAACAAGAGTTAGGAAAAGAGCTTGTGACAGTGGAATAGAAGACTTTCATCTGGAAGGAATGTTCCTGCCTTTGAAGAGGCAGTTGCAGCAAGGTTTGATGTAGGCCAGAGATGGAGAGTTCTGAGAATGAACGGCATAGTGGCCAACTTAGTTCAGTTCAACTCAGATTTACTCAACACCTAGCATAGGCCAGGGCTGGGCAAGCACCAGGTATTTAGAGAAGGCTAAGACATAGCCCTGGGAGCTCACCAGCTGGTCTGGGAGCTGGAAAGTAAAGAATATTCCCAAATATAATATATGGCAAAAGCTTGGATGTCAGTATGTGAGGGTTGCTAAGAGAACACAGAAAAGGAGATATATTCCATCTGCTAGGACTCAGAGGATGCACAGATTATAGGTGCAACGTACAATGTAAAGATGGAGATTAATGTACAAAGTAAGGAGTAGAAGGAGGAAAATCTCAATTTTCTGAAAACCAGATAGCATGAGTCCTTGAATCTGATAAGGTACTTGAAAATGGGAAGCATTAAAAACTTTTGAGCAGGCTGATAACTGGATCATGTTTGTGTTTTGGTATTTTCCTCTATGATCATGCAAAGGAGTGGGGGGTAGAACAGTAATATCAGGTGGAAAATCAACCAGGAGATGATGGCAATCTTTAGGTAAGGGAGGAGGAGAGCTGGAACTAGGGTAGTAGACAGAGAGGCGAAGAGAGAGATTTGGAAAATATTTAAGAGATACTTAAGAAATATTTAAGAGATAAGATAGGTTGGTTTAGGATTGAAGGAAAGGAAAACTCTATTCATGACTTAGGGGCAATGTGGATGGTGGTCCGAATGGTCATCAGTTGGGATAAGGAGTTGAGTTTGAGGACTTGGGGCGTGTAGAGAGGGATGATATCCTTTAGGATATCTAGATGAAGAATTCAAACAACCAATGAGATGTAAACTTTTGGGGAGAAGTAAAAACTAGAGTTAGAAATTTGGAAACATATGGCCATATAGAGGGATATGGTCACCCAGAGAGAGTACACAGCGTAAGAAGAACAGTGGGTCAAAATGAAAAATCTAGAATCCCCAACCTTTAAGCAACAATTAGAAGAAGAGGTTTCTATGAACATGACAGAGCAGGAGAAGTTTGAGAGGGACCAATAAGACCTGGAGGGTGGTTATTGTGGATGCTCAAGCAAGAAATGAGGTGCGGGAATGGAGGTGCTGGAATAAAAAGGAATGGTCATTATTTCCGGGAGCTTGGGGCAGTTGGAATAAGATTAGGACTGACATACGTGGAGCAGTGGGATGGAAGTCTGGTTGTAGGAGGTTGAGGGATGAATGGTGTGCAGACTGAATTAGACCACGCTTGTAAGAAATTTCCATGAGAAGAATTCTTACTAGAGAGCACATAAAGTCAAAAGTAGAGTTTTTTTCTTAGGAGTAGGAGGATGAGAAGGACATGCCCTATTTATAGAATGAGTAAAAAAGCCCAGTAGAGAGGGAGAGAGGGTGGGTGAAGGTATAGGAAGGGGTAATTAATGGATGGAGGTCCTGGAGGGTGCAGACGGTGGACAGAGAGGACCTTTGGTCTTGGGCAGGATGGAGCTGGAGGAAAGGAGGCTCTGTATGGCTCTAAGTTAACTTATAGGTTATAGGAACTAGAAGTTGAAGGCAATTGTGCTTGGGTCTCCATTTTCTTAATGAAACAGGAGACAAAGTTTTATGCCGGGAATGTTCAGTGGTTGTGCAAACTGGCTTGAGAAAAATTAGAAAGATGTGGAGAGAAAATTAGGAGAAATGAACGTGGAAGCGAATCACAGATAGGGCATGCCAATGGAATTAAGGATCCAGTGAGAACACTCAGTCTAATTGGTGGTGATGGAATCTTCTCAGAGTTACAATGTTTCCTTTAGCAGCACTCAGTTACCCAGGTAGAGGATCCTAGAAGATGTGTTATTGTAATGCTGAACCAGGATTGGGATTTTGATGGACAAAGATGGGGAGATAATAGTGATAGTAATACCTAACATTGAGGGAGGGCATGCTATTTTCCAGGCATGAAGATCTAAGCTCCTTATGTATATTGTTTTGTTTAATTTTCTTAACAACCCTAGGAGGTCAGCATTAATATTAGGTTCACTTAACAGATAATGAAAATAAGTCCCAAGTAAGTAAAATTAGCCCAAATTCACATATGTATAGAGAATACATAGAGATAGGATTTGAAACTAGGCGATCCTTCTAATTCCGGGAGGAGAACATGATTCAGGTAGTCTATGATGAGATTAAAATGAATTTGGAAGAAAATGAAGCTAAGAACTGACTGACATATTGGAATAAAATTAAGTTTCTAAGGGACTGGATGTCTTTATGAGTTTGAATACACCCATAAGCATGGAAATAAGAGCTGGAAGGAGTGTCGGTTGTGGCAATTGTGTGGATGGTTGGAATGGGTATGGGAATGGAGTTCCTGTTCAAGTTGCTGAGCGTGATGAGGTCAAGGACATAACGACAGTGCGTTGGGTAGAGTGAGGATGTTTTAAGATCTCAAGATACTGGAGCTGAAAGGCAATTGGTTAGTAACTGGCACAGCAGGAGATGAGGTTAACCATGCTTGATACTTGAAGTATGGACTGGATTTTTGTGTCCAAGCACTGTCACTTTCTTTGCTATTCCTGGTTCCCAGAAACCATCCATTCCTAATGGCACAATTGTTCCAAGGATACCTTTCCCAAGTGCACCTTCTTCCTCCCAGGAGATGGGATTGGAATTTCACTTGAGGACTTGGATTACTTTCTCCTTATAAGGACGTGGCAGTGTTCCAGTGAGCGTCGGGGCCTCATCTCCCAGCTGGGGGACTCAGAGAAGCCACAGACCCATGTGGGACAAAGGTGTCACCTGGCCCATCGCTATTTTCCCTTTACTGTTGGCTCGGCAGACTTCTGTCCAGGAAAATACATGTGTACATGTGTGTGCGAGACCTGTTCATGACAACTGCTAGGGGATGAAACCAGCATCCATGCCTGTAGGGATACCAGTCTATTCCTTAAACAGGAAAAAGCCTCTGGGTTGGTCTGTGGAACAGCATGGGAGGCTGGGACACTGTTTGTCTAACCAATTGGAAGGAGGAGAGGAAAGGAGCTGAGTCTGGAAGGGCTGCAGTGGGAGGGCCACCAAGCCCAGAGCTGGCCTGGCCAAAGAAATAGACTGGAAATAGAAGTAGAAAAGGCTTAGGGGATTCTCTGACAGTTCCTATATCTCTGAGGAGCTTTTGAGATGGTTTTTATGACTGTTATAGAGCCGCCACTCCTGTGGTTTATTCCCAAAGCAGTGTTGTGGTTAAAAGAACACAGCGTATACAGCCAAAAGTAATTTCAAAACAATTTATGTTTTTTTCTTGTACATCTGTGGGCCCATAAAGGGAGAGCGTGGTCTCTGGCATTACTTTTAAAATTCTCCTTTTCTTCTTTCTCACATTGTTCTTTCAGTGCAACCTTGGTCCTCCAATCCCTTGAACACAGCCATGGGCCCTCATGCCCAGGGACCTCATCCTCCATGTCTATCTCGTTTCCTTTCCATTCTTCCACACAAAAGCCCTAGTAGTGGTGTGGCAAGTTTGGGGACCCCAGAGAGTGGGTATAGGGAGAAAGTGCATCGGGTCAGGCCTGAATGCTAGTCAGTGAGCATGGGTTGGAGGCTGGGGCAAAGCTGTATTATATTAATGAAATTAGTATTTTTATTCCATCACCATCTAAACAATATAATAGACTTTGCAAAAGGCGTTCGATTGCTCAATAAGCTCCTTGTCAACTCTCACTGCTTACATTCACAAGCCTCCCTTCCCAACTTTGCCTTCTTTTACTCTGAATATGTGTTAGCAGTTTGGGATCCTCCAGGTGCCTGGCTGAGTTTACTTATACTCTTGTCACCAACCTCAGGACCAAGGGACAAACAACCCCATAGTGCTAAGATGAAGCATTTCATCTCCTTCCCCTCTGCCATCAATGTCTTTGATGTGAGGAGTTTAAAGGGACCCTGAGAACTTGAAACCACTCTATCCTTCTGGTTGTCACAATCAAAGCAATTGTTGGACTGTCCTCACCTCCTGAATCAGTTCTGGGACATTCCAGGGGGCCAGTGCCCGTGCCTGCAGGATTTTAGCCGGGCCCATCTTCTGCCTTGGAAGCACAGTACAAGCCAACTCTTCAACCAGTGTTGGCCAAGAACCATGACTGGCTAAGCTCCGTTTCTGAGGTGTGAAACCCTAGTGGCCTCTCTTTTGGCTTCTCCAGTCTGTTCTGGCTGAGTTCCTTCAGCCTGAGCTGCTACTTCCTGCCGCAAGTCCATTCCTTCTCCTACTTCCTCTGTCCTGATTCGATTTGCCAATAGGGAGACTGAGTGGTTCCTGGGAATCAAGACTAATGTCGCTTATTAATTTCCAACTACTTACAACCATGCCCTCTCCTCCCCCTGCCACCCCCCTCTCTGCCTCCCCTTAATGTGTTTAGATGTTTCTGAGCCTCTAAGACCTAATTTTCTGGTCTCTATTGATTCACATCTTTCAGAAGAAGGAGGCAGACATTATTCGCAGAGTGGCTGCTACAGAGACCTTGTGCAAGGTATTAAATAATGGTTTCTCAGCTCCCAGCCCCTCCTCTTTTTGTGCTCTGTGATGCTGGAGCTGGGACTCAGCCAGGTGCATTCCCGCTCTGCCAGCTGCTTTGCTATACAAGACTTTTCCAGTAGGGGGCGCTAGATAGCCGTTTCAGGGCTGGAGGAGGCGGAGTGAGAGCCTGCTCCTTTCCCCAGCAAGGCCTCTCCACCCCAGCAGAGGCAGTTCCTTTCTGTAAGCAGCTGCTGCATCCTGTCTGTAACCCGCAGCACCCCTCATGGCCACAGAGACCCCTCTCTGGCTGGTGCCGGCTACTCCAAAGTCTTGAGTTTCGGCTGAAGAGCTTCCTTCTCTACTTTCCCAAGTTTTAACAATTCCAGCCTCTTCCCTTTGTTCCTCTGGTCCTAGTGACAGTAGCTGCTTCCTGCAGTTATTACCTGTTGTTACTCTTTCAAGTACCTAGTTAACTACTTTACACGTAGTCAACAGTTCTTTGTATCATGTTATCGTTATCTCTGTTCATGTAGCTTGTGGATTGTGTTTTCCTGGCACACATCATCATTTGGCTGAGAGGCCTCAAGCTGTGTCCACACACAGAACTTTCAGCAGTTATGAGCATCCTGTGGTGCCAGGTCACATCAGCTGCCCTGGGAGTGTGGCAGATCTCTGTCTCAGGGCCACTTCATCCTTACAGTGGATCTGTGGTGCCTTCTAAACACCTCTCTAAATCCTCTTCTACAAACCTGGTAGACTGCTTTCTACTGATTTCTTAAATTTCATTTCAACCCTTCCATAGTAAGTTGCATCATGACAGCCGAGTCTCCAGGGAATGGAGACCGGATTGGTATTCCCAGGCCATGGCTTCGGCGGCAGGGGATAGGGTTATTTGGTGTTGACTAACTCCCAGCAGCCCTACACAATGAGTTCTTAAGAACCTGGGTGTCCGTGGAGCTGGCAATTTAAATAATGAGTGTTTTGGAATCCCTCTACTTGAGTGAACCCGCACGGTGCCATGTCTATTTGTTAGGGTATGGCTATAGAAATCTGAAAAGGAATAGCTTAAAGGAGGAAGAGGGTTGATTTCTTTTTCATGGAGCTGGCCATCTGGTGTAGGATGTCCCAGTATGGGGGTGTGGGATGGCCAGTGCATTGTGGAGCACCTTCTCTCTCTCTTCTGCTGTTCTCTGCTGACACCTTTCATTCTCAGCCTTGCCATTTGGTGATAAAAGAGTGGCTTTTCCCTCTCTGGCCTCTTGTTTATGTCCCAGGCAGGGAGGTGACTGGGGAAAGGGGCAGGGCTATCTCTGGGAACATAAGACTTACCCAGATATCTACTGCAGACTTTCTTTCGTGTCTCATTGGCACATGGGCACTTGTTCTCAGCTGTGAGGGAGATTGCAAAATGAAATTTTCTAACTGGTACACTGCCACTCCAAGGGATTCTGGCAGTAAGAGAGAAGGGGGTAATGGACCTTGGACAGACACATTACATTGTCTATCACCCATGTGACTCAGGTTCTCCAAGTGCCATGTGCCGGTCTGAACATCTCAATCCCCAAATTTACTTCCAATCCTAGCAAGGTCTCCATGGTGTCCTCGTGGCTCTGGGAGTATTCCAGAAGCCCTTGTAACTGATGCTTGCCTCAGGTCTTTATACCTTGAATGCAGCCTTCCTTCATGCACTCCCGGAGGAAAGGAAATTTCAAGCCACACATAGTTTGATATTATTAATCTGAAATCTAGATGTGTGCACCTTAAGTCCAAGCCTCGGGGGGCCTGGCCATCCTCCCTGCCCCACCAATAATGTGCCACAATGTGGCATTATGTGGCATGAAGACCCCAGCTCCATTTCCAGCACATGACCCTCAGTCAGCATCCTTGGCTTTCATTACAATCTTTCCCAGCCTCCTCCACTGCTCACCCACACACTTCTCATTGATCTCCTCCACTCCCTGTCATGTTCTATCACAGAAGCTCAAGGACCAGTGTGGCAGAGCATGACATTTGATGGAGAATAGAGAGTGGGGAAACAAAGAGACAGACTCCTTAGCAAACTCAGAGGGGGATAAAGTAGAAATGCTGACAGGCTAATAGTCACTGTCTTATCTCTTACGTTCTGCTGAGAGAACCTCATCCCATGAAGTGGTAAGGAAAGGGACAGAAGCCTGCCAGGGAAGGGCCAGCAGGGACGGGGGGGGGGGCTCTCTGGAGAGGCTGAGGAGGTCTCTTCTGTGGTGATGGGTTATGGGAGGGAAGACACAGTATTGGGACATCTTGGAGACTTCACCTCTCCCAGCCCCACTATAGCAGGACCCAGGATGCCCAGCTCACCGTGGCTGGGACCTCTCCTTGAGGTCATTGTGGTGAAATGGGCTGGAGCAAGGCTTTCTGTGACTGTTTTCAGTCTCACCTGCTGTTTGTTCAACCTTCCCTTCTTCCTGCTTTTCTGGGAAGCTCCTCAACTCCCACCAGCCTCCCCTGTGTAGCTTCCTGCTTTATGCTTTGGGTGTTTGCCAGTTGAGGCCTGGTGGGCACTGCTAGGTGCTTCAAGCCCTTAATAAGATCTGTAAACACACACCTCCAGCAGCATCACTCTTGCCTGCCTCAGAAGCTTCTTGCTTAAGTGAAATCTAAACAGCCTTTAATTATATATCACCTCTCATGCACCATTTAAGAACCAAACCAGTATTTACAAATGGATTTGAAATTTTCTCACTAAAAGGAATTAATTCTATCTGTTACCTCTTAGTGCCTAGAAGAGCAAACAGAAGACAAGGAAAGCTGATTATTTGTCCAATGATATGGGCATTGGGGCCTCTGGCTCAAATCAGGAAGCCTTAGGATTTTATCCAGTTAAAAACATGAACTTATAATGTATTTGATCAGAGGGAACAGGAATTGCTTCAGAGAGGGTTACTGGTCCTCCAGAGTAGAATTTACCTGACTCAAAGCAGCAAGAAGGCAGACAACAGACGTTATCAGCACCTTCCTTCCACTGCAGGGTGCTGAGCCAGGCCAGTGTCCATTACAGCTGGAGTCATGAGGTCGAAGCTGAGATGGCCTACGTCACGGGACTCCTAGGCCCAGGGAGTCACAGTGG
Source organism: Lynx canadensis (assembly GCF_007474595.2). Taxonomy (NCBI): domain Eukaryota; kingdom Metazoa; phylum Chordata; class Mammalia; order Carnivora; family Felidae; genus Lynx; species Lynx canadensis. Next base: position 44,347,858 of record NC_044313.2, on the reverse strand, counting down.
TCCCTCAGCCCATCCCATTTCAGTGGCCAGTGCCTCAGTTCCCCTGTTAGTCCATCTGTGCTTTATTAAGATTAAAGCTGTACACTGATTTTTTTTTATTTTTTTAATGTTTATTTATTTTTTTATTTGGAGAGCAGGGGAGGGGCAGAGAGAGAAGGAGAGAGAATCCCAAACAGGCTTTGTGTTGTCGGTGCAGAGCCTGGTGCTGGGCTTTATCCCATAAGCCATGAGATTGAGACCTGAGCCAAAACCAAGAGTTAGGTGCTTAACCAACTGAGCCACCCAGGTGCCTGTATACCCTGAATTTTTAGCTTTTTTTAATCTGGACCCCTGATGCCACCACTAATCCTTGCTAACTGATACTTCTACCCAGCCCTCTAGAGCACCACTGGACAATGGAAGTTGAATGTGAACCACATATATGATTGGACATTTTGTAGCAGTCACATTAAAAAAGTAACAGGAAACAGGTGAAATTAATTTTAATAATGTACTTTATTTAACCCAATATATCCAAATATTGTCATTCAACATGTAATCAATATAGAATTATTCATGAGATATTTCACCCTCTTTTCTTTGGTGCTAAGTCTTTGAAATCTGGTATTTTGCTATAATGGGACTTCTCAATTCAGGCTAACCGTATTTCAAGTATGTGGCTACCCTATTGAACAGCATAGCTCCAGAGCTCCAGAGACTGGTGTATGCAACACTTCCAAATCCTGGCTGGAGTCCTTTTAGTTTCTGTGATGATTAATTTTATGTGTCAACTTGCCTGGGACATGAGGTACCCAGATATTTGGTTAAACATTATTCTGGGTGTATGCCTGTGAGGGTGTTTCTGTGAGGGAGATTAACATTTGAAAGGGTAGACTGAGTAAACCATATTGCCCTCCCTAGTGTGGATGGACCAGCCTCATCCCATCTACTGAAGACCTAAATAGAATAAACAGCCGAGTAAGAAATAATTCTTTCTCTCTGCTGTCTTGGAGCTGAGACTTTGCTTTTCTACTTCCTGGGGACTTAGGCTTAGGCTGGCATTTAGACCATCAGCTTCCTGGTTCTCAGGCCTTTGTACTTGGACTAGAATTCACATCATTGGCTGAGTCTCCAACTTGCTGGCTGTGGATTTCAGGACATGTCACCCTCCATAATTGCATGAGCCAATTTCTCAGAGTATGTTTCTTTGTGTGTGTGTGTATGTATATATATGCATATATGTAGATATACATGTAGATATATGTTTTAAATGTGTATATAGTGATATATATATATCACACACACACACACACACACATATATATATATATATATATATATATATATATATTACACATACAGACACATATATATCTCCTATTAGTTCTGTGTTTCTGCAGAACCCAGACTAATACAGTTCTTTGTAGACTGAATTTATGGAGCTATAATGTTGATGCCCCAACATGCTATGAAGAAACCATCACTGATGGATCAAATCTCCACATATCAAGGTAATCAAGGCACAGCAGAGACAGCCTTCTGAGCTAATCTGGGTCAGGATACAGGGAGAAATTAGTAGACAATTATGGGGTGTGATCTGAATAACAAGGTGGATTGAAGAGCCATGAGCAGAAGGTATTATCAGAGAATGGAACCAGTAGTTCGAACACTGGAAATCTGAGGAATCCTGTTAGAGCTGAACCAGAAAAGTGAGAGGAAGGTATTTGCCTTGTGGAGTTCAAGAAAATTAACATTTGTGGGTGGGGCTGAGCTTTGCAGTTCTGGTGAACGTGAGTGTGTCTTTCCTGAGAAATGATAGAAGTTCATTACTGTCTATGATGCTTCTGTTACTGAAGCCATCCCTCAACGCTTGGTTCCTGGGTTACTCCTATCTGCCTCCCTGGCTGTAGCCTTTCCTCACTCCCCAGGCACCTTTACTCGAGGTAAATATGATTATGCCAATCAACCTCTGGCTTGTGACCAATTTGCCTATGGTGTGATGTCCAAATTTCCAGCAATGTTTTCAGGAAACTTTAAATCTTATCTTCTGCTTATCTTCTCAGCCACTCCTATTCATTGTTCCTAATTCCTGTTTTACACATAATATTTTATGCTCTTTGCCCTGTAATGCATTGTCTTTTTTGCTTGTGCCTTTGTGAATGATTTTCTCCTTGCCTGGAAATTGTTACCCTTCCCATTCCTGAACTAGATTCTTAGATTTCTCCTCTAAGAAAGAGTATGGAAACCACTTCCTCCAGGCATCTTTTCTGACATTCTCTATTCTCTTTATTCCAGGTTAGATAAAGTACTGGTATCTTGCATTGGCAAAAACACTCCCCGCTACCGTCTACGACAGCCCTTATCCTACTACATTTTAATCACTAAGGTGATTGTAATCATTTTAATCACTACATGTTGCTTTAACACTCACTAGACCAGGATTCTTGAATGCAGTTTTATATTCTCAGAACATATCACTGGACTCAGCCTGGGGTGGCCTCAGGAAAGTTTGTGCAGTGACCAGTATATGTATCTACCCAGCATCTGTGAAGACCATTGGTTGGAGCTGGGGCCCAAGCCAAACCTTCCTGCTCTGAGTTTCCTATCTGGTCAAATTGTGATTCCCTAGCTGCCTCCCAGCTGGCACCCACACCTTTGAGAAAGTAATTTGTCAGTATGCATGTGGAAAAAGGCTATGTGTCCAAAGATGTTCATTGCAGCATTGCCTGTGATAGAAACACAGAAGAAACAATCAAATTACAATGAATAAGTAAATTATAGCATGTCAGCGTGCGGAATTTATGCAGCCTTAAAAACCATGATTATGAAGACAGCAGAACGGCCTGAAAGAGGAAAGACTCAGCACTTTGTGTGCACCCTACAAAGAGCAAAACCCAACTCCATTAAAAGATTCTTTGTCTGTTAATTTATTTATTAATTCAACAAACACTTATTGAGTACTTACAATGTGCAAGGCCCTGCTTGTTAGCAGGAAGTCTAGATTTTAATAAAGATCATAAGGGAAAATAGCAACATTTGATGTAGAGCTGTCCTCATTTACCATTTTCCCTCCCTCTCCCCCTCCCTGCTAAGTCCCTCTTTTAAATGCTCTTGAAACTTCTTCCTACTTTGCCAGTCTAACATTACCTTTCTTCCCTTCCATCATTCCCCATCTTTAGTTCCCTTCATATGTTGAGTAATTTATCTGTCATTCTCCTAGTTTTTCCAGTCTTGCATCCTCATACCCATTATTGCCCCTGAGCAAACACTGGGGTCTTTTAGTATTTATTTTCCTTAGAAGACAGTGGAGCGATTGTAAATAACAATTTCATATGTAAGTAACATAAGTTATGTTTCCCTGCCATGGTACTCGTTTAATCAGTCAGAGGTGCACTGGGGGTAGGACACCTAATTGGAGAGGCTGGCCACCCTGGATGCTGGTCCACTCCAAGTTCAAGGTGGTTCATTGGACATGACAAGCCCCCTGCCCCTCTGGGGACAGGTAAGCCACTCCTTGTGAGTTTTCAGGAGGGTCTGAATGATGTTTATAAGGGGTCTTATGGACCATCTCATGGCTAAAGAGCAATCTTGCTATGGCTATTCTCTCCCTTTCAGAGCTGGGAGGAAGTTGCTGGAAGGAAGAGAGAGAGCGCCAGTTGGCCTAGTTCTAGGTACAGCTCAATGGTATGTAAATAATTCATATATTTAAAATAACAAAATAAATATTTTATGGCTCTTTAAATTTCAGGAATAAGCTGCATCCTTGAAATCTGTAGATTAAAAACTAGCCTTCGGTCAGGAAAACCACTGCACAGTAAAATGTTGCTATTAGTGGACACATCTAATTCTGAGCAGACAGAATTTTGCACTTAGAAAGTTTGATTGCCTGGAATACAGAGGAGGGGATTGCCTTTTTCCTCCTCTATGAGGCTGTGTGTCCCCTGAACAACAGTCTCTTGATCCAAACAAGGTGGGATCTTTGTCTCTGCACCCCATTATCGCTGAGGGAAAATTTACAATTCATTCCTGACTGTCTTGGGTAAATTCGAGAAACCTTGTTAGTAAAATTTGGTGGGATGGTGTGTAGTTATAAAAGCAGAACAATCAGGTTGGTGGGAGTTGCATAATTTTTCTATTTGTCTGTATTCCCCACGAGGATTGCAGAGATGATGTAAAGTGCTTGCAGCAATACGACTAGGATATTTTTTTGAGAGGGTTGCGTATTCTCATTCTGTCCATTTTAGATATAATGCTTATTGATTTTTTTACAATTACCTAAGTAATGTATGACCATTATATAAAATTTGGAAAATATAAAGAAGTGTAAAGAGGGAAAGAAAAGGCATCCATAATTGGTCACATAGAAATAAACACTCATTATTTTGCAGAAGAGAGAGAAGGCCTAATTTCTGTGCTTGAGAGTCTTTTCTCTTCTCTTTGTTCTCTTATTAGCCCTCTTCTGGTTCCTTTGTTACCTGGGTTAAAAGCAGCTTTGAAGAAGGATATCCCCATCTGCAATTTGCATTTCTCTCTCATCTATATCACAGGTCCTGACTGTGGCCCATTTTTGGAATTAATTACAAAGATTTCTCTTCCCTTATCACATGGAAGATAAAATTTGTGTAACTTGAGCTTTTGATATAATGATCCTGGAAGATTGATGAAAAATATTTAAGGCAGCATTTCTCAACCTTGGCACCAGGAACATTTCAGGTCAGATGATTTTTCTGTTGCATGGGCTTCCCTGTGCATTATAGGGTGTTTAGCAGTATCTCTGGCTTTTACCCACTGGATGCCAGTAACAAAACCCCTATCTCCCAGTTGTGACAACCCAAAATATCTCTAAACATTGCCAAGTGTTCCAGAGTAGGAGGAGGCAAAATCACTCCTGGATAAGAACAATTATTTTAACATGTCCTGTGGAACACCTAGCTTTTAGGAATGCCACAGTTCCTGAACTCTTAATCGGCCATATTTTAGATCACGAAGTATCAACAAGATAAACATTTTAATGGAATTTCTGGAAGCATGAATAGCAACAGCTGTGTTGCTATTTTTCTTTCCAGCCAGTGCTTTTTTGGACAGGATGTGGATTGTTGTGAAGACATGAGAAGTCTGCATTTGGAAGTTCTATCAGTTAGGGGTTACTCAGGGACAGAGTGGCCACTCTGGGTATTTTAATCAGAAAGAGAATGTATATGGAGAACTGGGAGGTCACAGAATCCTTCGAAGAGTGGGGCATGAGAGTCCAGGTCTGGGAGGGTGCTGCTGGCTTTCAAGAAATCCGGAAAACAGGAGTCATAGAGAAGCTTGCTTGGAGAACAGAGGTTGCAGTCTGCACAGCTTTGTAGCTGCAGTGTGAATCATTTTTAGGAGGCGACCTGCAAGCTGCTGGTGCGTCCACATATCTGCCGTTGGCTGATGCCCCTGAGCCTGTCTGTAGCTGCTGTGGGACAGAATAATGGCTCCTCCTTCGCTTCTCCATGCCTCGTACAAATGCCTCTCCAGCAGTCATATCGAACTACAGTGCTGCTGGCCAGGGAGTCTCTGAAATGTAGTTTCCAGGCTTTCTGCTCTGGAGTACCAGGAAGGTGCTGCGAAGGAGGGCATCATGCAGGTTGAGACAAATGGAGAGGATATTGTAACAAGGCCGTGTATTCTTAATCAAGTGTCCCTTTTTTAGCATCAGATTCTAAGAGGGACAGAGCTTACTCCTGTGATGCTATATTGATAAAAGTACCTTAAGGTTTTTTGATCTAAATGGTTTGCCATGTTTTGTTCATTGTCAAGAACTGTAGAGGCGATAATTATGGGATGTGTGTATGGGGGATGAAGTTTCCTGGTGCCAATAAGACAAACAGACATGCACTTACATAAACATCTATGAAAAAGTAGAAATGGTACTGCACAGTTTCATATACTATTTATTTCTTTATTTAATGTTATCTCATGAGGTTCCCCTGTAATACCCATTGTTTCAAATGTTCAGGTATTACTTTTATCATGAAAAATAAGGTCACATAACACAAATAAGTATTACTGTGATTAAAATACCCCAAAGCATGATATCTATTTTGTTATGTATATTTCAAAAACATTATTTCAAGTAATATTTATTTAGTGTTTTAGATTTTACATTTGCACATAAATCTTTGCCCCCAATTTTGGTTAACTCCATAGGCATAGGTTTCAGAAAGTGGGTTGCTCATGTAAAAGTGTGAATTCGTTGCTTTACCAAATGTTGTAGTGATTAACTACAGCCAGTATCATATGAGATTTCCCATTTTCTGCTGCTTTGTGCTGCTTTCCCATTTTCTGCTGAGGTCAAACTGTTTATCTTTTTTATTTATTTTTAAATTTATTACTATTATTATTTTTTCATGTTTACTTATTTTTGAGAGAGACAGAGTGTGAGCAGGAGAGGGGCAGAGAGAGAGGGAGACACAGAGTCTGAAGCAGGCTCCAGGCTGAACTGTCAGCACAGAGCCTGATGCGGGCCTCGAACACATAAACCGTGAGATCATGACCTGAGCCGAAGTCGGATGCTTAACCAACTGAACCCCCCAGGCGCCCCTCCTTGCTTCAGATTTTAATGGGAATGAATGCCTCTAGTGGTTCATAGTGTGCACAGTGTAGCTTTGTATTCTGGGACAGAGATGTGTGATCATGTTCAGGGGCTTTCTTTTCCTCACTTGCTAAGAATTCTTAATAAGGAATGGATATTTAATTGTATCAAATGCTTTTGCAGGTGTCACATATTAATACCATCACATATTATTATATTACTTGATTGACTAAGTTTAATGATTAGATATGTTCTGGTTGTCTACTGCTGTGTAACAAACTTCTCCAAAGCAGTGGCTTAAAGCAATAACCACCATCTATTTTCCTTCTGAATCAGTCTGTGAGTTGACCAGGCTCAGTGAGGCAGTTCTAGCTTAGGATAACTCATGTGTTTGCAGTCACACAGACAGGCTGGGCCGGGGCCATCCGGAAGGCTCCCTCACTCCCATGTCTGGTGCCTGCACTGGGAAGACTCAGACTACTGGGGTTGGAGCATCTGGGGCTCTGTGGGCATCTGTCACTTTCAGTGTGATTTTTCTACATGGGGGTCCAGAGTAACCAGACTTCTGGAGGCTTCCAGAATGAGTGTCCCAAGAGAAACCAGCAGAATACATAGCACCTTTTCAAACTTAGCACCAGAAGTCCCGGAGTATCACTCAGACACATTCTGCTTGTTAAGGTTGTCACAAAGGCCCACATGCCAAGGTTCAAAGGAAGGGACGACAGACCCCGCCTTGGATAGAAGGAGTGCTAAGAAATTTGCAATGTGTTTTAAAACATTCCACTGTATATATCAAATCATATGTGTAGCAAATTTTACCTGTTATTGTCATATTTCTCTGGGCATAGCAAGATTTAGTTAGGACTTCATTTAGAATTTAGTATGACCACATATTCTTTGTTGTCTTCTGATGAGTTGTGTTTATCTGATGTTGGTATCTGAGTTGTGTTAGCTTTCTAACATGTCCAATTACAGAATAGTTTAAATCACAAGGGAATTAATTTATTTGGGAAAAAAATAAAAATATGACTTTAGAGTCTGCTTAGGATTCATTCTTTACTCATTTTCTTACATAGTTAATGACCCATTCAGGATGTTCACTTTTCTTGAATTATTTTGGTAATTTATTTATTTTCTGGCAACTCATTAGATGTTAATATTTTTCAAATTTTCAAGATTAGACTTGAATATTTATATATAATTGGTAAGTATCCTTTTTATATTATTGCATCATATTTCTCATTTATAATTTTGGTTACTCATCTATATTTTGTTGTGATATGATTTTCCTGAAATGTATCTCTTTTAATACTTTTCCCAAATACAATCTCTTGGCTTTATTTATATTTTCTCCTTTCCCTGACTAGTAAGTAATTTTTTCTTTTTTTTGGATTTATTATTTTCAATATTTCTTGTGTTTTCTTAAAAATCTCTTTAAGTTATAAACATTGGGGTGCATATGCCACTTCAAATTGCATTTTTGTATCCTTTGGATAATACCTAGTAGTGCAATTGCTAGGTTGTAGGGTAGTTCTATTTTTAATTTTTTCGAGGAACCTCCATACTGTTTTCCAGAGTGGCTGCACTAGTTTGCATTCCCACCAACTGTGCAAAAGGGTTCCCCTTTCTCTGCATCCTCTCCAACATCTGCTGTTTCCTGAGTTGTTAATGTTAGCCATTCTGACGGGTGTGAGGTGGTATCTCATTGTGGTTTTTATTTCTCTGATGATGAGTGATGTTTGCCATATTTTCATGTGTCTGTTAGCCATCTGGATATCTTCTTTGGAAAATTGTCTATTCATTTCTTCTGTCCATTTCTTCACTGGATTATTATTTTTTTGGAGGGTGTTGAATTTGATAAGTTCTTTATAGATTTTGGATACTAACCCTTTATCTGATATGTCATTTGCAAATGTCTTCTCCCATTCTGTTGGCTGCCCTTTAGTTTTGTTGATTGTTTCTTTCACTGTGCAGAATCTTTTTATCTTTATGAGGTCCCAGTAGTTCATTTTTATTTTTATTTCCCTTGCCTCCAGAGACATGTCTAGTAAGAAGTTGCTGTGGCAGAGGTTAAAGAGACGTTGCTGCCTGTTTTCTTCTCTAGGATTTTGGTAGTTTCCCATCTCACATTTAGATCTTTCATCCATTTTGAGTTTATTTGTGTGTATGATGTAAGAAAGTGGTCCAGGTTCATTTTTCTGCATGTTGCTGTCCAGTTTTCCCAACACTATTTGCTGAAGAGACTGTCTTTTTTTTCCATTGGATATTCTTTCCTGCTTTGTCAAAGATTAGTTGGCCATACATTTGTGGGTTCATTTCTGAGTTTTCTATTCTGTTCCATTGATCTGAGTGTCTGTTTTTGTGCCAGTACCATGCTGTGTTGATGATTATAGCTTTCTAATACAGCTTGAAATCTGGGATTGTGATGCCTCCAGCTTTGGTTTTCTATTTCAACATTACTTTGGCTATTCAGACTTTTGTGGTTCCATAAAAATTTTAGGATTGTTTGTTCTAGCTCTGTGAAGAATGCTGGTGTTATTTTGATAGGGATTGCACTGAATGTGTAGATTGCTTTGAGTAATATCAATATTTTAACAGTATTTGTTCTTCCAATCCATGAGCATGGAATGTTCTTCCATTTTTTTTGTCACAATAGCCAAATTATGGAAAGAGCCCAAATATCTATTGACTGATGAATGGATAAAGAAGATGTGTTTGTACACACACACACACACACACACACACACACACACACAATGGAATACTACTCAGCGATCAAAAAGAATGAAATTTTGCCATTTGCAACAAGAAGGATGGAACTAGAGTGTATTATGTGAAGCAAATTAAGTCAGAAAGAGACAAATATCATATGATTTCACTCATATGTGGACTTTAAGAAACAAAACAGATGAACATAGGGTAAGGGAAGGAAAACTAAGAGAAAAAGAGAGAGAGTGGCAAACCATAAGAGAATCTTAACTATAGAGAGCTATTTGAAGGTTGCTGGAGGGGAGGCAGGTGGGGGGGGGAAGGGCTAAATGGGTGATGGGCATTAAGGAGGGCACTTGTTCCGATGAGCACTGGGTGTCATATATGAGTGATGAATCACTGGGTTCTACTCCTGAAACCAGTACTATACTATGTATTAACTAACTTGAATTTAAATCAATAAATTAAAAAAAAAATCTCTTGAAGTTAATAATTAACTTAGTTATACTCTTCATTTTTGTAAATGTTCATTTAATTTGAGAGAGATACAGAGCACGAGTGGGTGGGGCAGAGTGAGAGGGAGACACTGAATCTGAAGCAGGCTGCAGGGTCTGAGCTGTCAGTACAGAGCACCACAAAGGACTCCAGCTTATGAAACCTGAGATCAAGACCTGAGCCAAAGTTGGATGCTTATCTGACTGAGCCACCCAGGCGCCCCTCTTCATTTTTAATAGCAGACACATATATATTTAAAGAATTTGCTACTAAATTTTGCTCCTTCTCTTTTTGACTCAGAAAACAGGCATTTTGACTCAGGAAACAGGACAGCCAGGCAGCACCAAGGACTCCAGAGAGGCAGGACATAGAAATGTGTGGTTCTGTCAGCATTGTGTTGCCTGTAGGATCCCCTCAGCTGTACTCAGGCCCTGTTAGACTGGATTCTGGACTGGGGTCTTGCCACTCAGATATAATATGACAAAGGAATGGAAGCTATTGGTAAGGAAGTAGTTGAAATGGCTAACATGGAACCTGCCTTTGACTGGCTCTATCAGGACTCCTGTCCAGGGACCCTAAGGGCGGGGAGGGTGGAGACTGGGAGGTATTGAGTGGGGAGTGGGAGTGAGGGTGGGGCATGGGAAGTGGGGAGTGTGAGTGAGGGTAGGGGTGGGGCATGGGAAGTGGAGAGTGGCAGTAAGGGTGGGGTGGGGCATGGGAAATCGGGAGTGGGAGTAAGGGTGGGGTGGGGCATGGGAGGTGGCATAGGAGGCAGGGTGCTGTTTCTGATCTAGCTGTAAGGCAGTTTGGGTCAGACCAATGCAGTCAAGATGGTGGGGCTCCTTGTTACCCTGATGCTGGTAACATTGAATGGCCTTGGGAAAGAAACAGCCTGGCTCCCCTGAGAAGCATGTGAGAGCCCAAGGGAAACAGCATCCACCATCCAAAGAGAGCAAAACAAGCTTCAAGGCCGGAAACACAGAGGAGTTGTACAGTGAAAGAGGAGCTGACCAGGACGTGAAGGAGGAACTGATTTAGACCACACAAACGACTTAAAAAGGATCACACTTGAAAATTCACTCTGAAGTTCGCATTGCACGTACTTCAGAAAGACAGACAGTTGGGAAGCAGGATATAGTTTAAGAATATTTCAGTTATAAGGAATAAATACATACATGAATAAATGAATAAGCAAAACTCCTGGATATAGGGCACTTGCTGGAAGAGTCCTGGGAGAGCTGCCTTTCCATCTCCCCTCTTCCCTTCAAGGACAAATTCCTCAGTTTGCAAATGCTCCAGCTCAATTGACATGATCCCCTAACTCCATTCCTTAGCTGTGACCTTGAGCAAGTTGCTTAATTTATTTGTACCTCAGTCTCCTCATTTGTAAAATGGAGACAAAAATAGTACTTATGTCTAGAAATCTGAGTAAGGTTTGAATGAGTATCTATTTCTCTATCATCTATTATCTTCCAATGCTATCAAGCATAAAGTAAGCACTTTCAATTAATGTCAGTTATTATTATAATGTCAGTTTTTTCCCCTGGTTATATGTAGTTACCAAATCACTCCAGATCTCTCCTCTGAAAATTCTTACTCCTACCTGCCGTGTCTCATTAACCCTCACTACCACCATACGGTGCCCTCACAACCTTCACTTGCCTTGACTCATGCCTTAATTACCTCAGTTTACCCTGTACAACTTTCCACACCAACTAATTGAGAGCTCAGCTCTGTTTTTTAGTGGTTTCCTTCTTATTTTATGATTCTTCATGTCTGAACTCCTTTGCTTGACATTCAAGGCTTTACTCCATCCTTTGCTATGGAGACACACACACACACACACACACACACACACACACATACATCTGTATACTTATACACAAACAGATACAGAGTTTTGTTTGTGTTTTACATAAATGGTAACTTATCATGTATCGTATATAACACTTCTTCCTTAACTTTCCACATTTTTGTATATTGAGCTAGCTTTTTTTTTTAATTTTTTTTTTAACATTTATTTATTTTTGGGACAGAGAGAGACAGAGCACGAATGGGGGAGGGGCAGAGAGAGAGGGAGACACAGAATCGGAAGCAGGCTCCAGGCTCTGAGCCATCAGCCCAGAGCCCGACGCGGGGCTCGAACTCACGGACCGCGAGATCGTGACCTGAGCTGAAGTCGGACGCTTAACCGACTGAGCCACCCAGGCGCCCCTAGCTTTTTTTTTTTTTTAAACCAGTGTCTTCCTGATTCCCAGGTTCCTGCTTTTGTGAGAGTGTTCACCTTCTTCCTGAAGTCTGTGTTTTAGGGAAGATAGACTCAATCCTCTGCCCCGGGAAGGTGGGTTTCAGTTTGTCTGTATTAGTCATTTTGGTTTCATTCCCTTAATGAAGGCCTGTGCGACTGTTAAAAACGAATGAGCTAGCTTAGTATATGAAGACGTGAAAAAGTAAGGGGAAAAATATTATATGCACATATGGTAAGTTACTACTATCAGTGATGGCTTGGACGAGAAGCATAGTTGACCAGTCAGATGCAGGGAACTCCCAGGAAAAGTTTCTTTTCTTTTCTTTTCTTTTCTTTTCTTTTCTTTTCTTTTCTTTCTTTTCTTTTCTTCTCTCTTCTCTTCTCTTCTCTTCTCTTCTCTTCTCTTCTCTTCCCTTCCCTTCCCTTCCCTTCCCTTCCCTCCCCTCCCCTCCCCTCCCCTCTGCTCCTCTCTCTCTCTCTCTTTCTCTCTCTCTCTTTTTAAAGAAGCACAAGGAAGAGACAGCCCCTTACCTATTATATGGACTCTGCCATGTCTGGACATGGCACTTGGAGTTACTGAAGCTGTCTTGTGGCCATCAGAGGGCATCATGAAGTCTAAGCCAAGACAGGGAGGAGGCAAAGCCAGGGCCACAGCAGAACCAGGATGGAGCCTCATGCGTGGACCACTGTCTTGTGAGAACACATTTCCTTAGCCTTGAAGGCCTTCAGTGGGGTTTCCTGTCACTGGCAGCTGAGCACTTTCTGAGTGTGTGTCTCCTCTATCACACTTCTCTTTATCCACAGGAACTTCTTTCCAGGCTGAGGGAGGGCAGGGCATACCTGGCCCTCAGATGATGCTCACCTCTGCAAAGTGTGTTTATTGGGCATTCTCAGACCGCTGACTCCTGGAACCCCTTGTTACATATTTCTGCCGTTTTTCTGTACTGTCATGGGTTGTAATTGCAGATTGAGAGAAGCTGTATCATGAACGGCCCACTGGCATTCTAGCCCAGAATCCCTGTCATGTCTTGCTCTACATGTCTGCATAAACAAATGCACTTCCCAATCAGTCTTCCCTGCCTCTGAGAAGTCTTTCTTTTCTGTTTCTGATAGAATTAAACCTTCCTTGGGGCGCTTGGGTGGCTCAGTCGGTTGAGCACCTGACTCTTGATTTCAGCCCAGGTCATGATCCCAGGGTTGTGGAATCAAGCCCTGCATTGGACTCTGTACTGAGCATGAAGCCTGCTTAAGATTCTTTCTCTCTTTCTCACTCTTTCGTTCCCTCTGCCCCCTCCCCCGCTCATGCATGTGCACTCTTGCTCTCTCTCTCTCTCAAAAAATCTTAAAAAAAGAAAAAGAAAAGGAGTTAAACCTCCCTTGTCTACATGGCTTTCTCCCTTAGTGTACTTCAATTTTTGGTTGTGTAACATTGTTTATAGGCCCAAATGCTATAACAGACTTTTTATACACACATCTCATTTAATCCCTATGACAACCGGTTTAGCTGGTGTTATTATTGACATTTTACAGTTGAGAAAATTGAAGTATAGAAAGGTTAAATGAGTTTTCCAAAATTACTCAGCTAGTAAATGGCAGAGATGGTATTTGAGATCAAGTCTGTCTCACTCTAAAGCTTTATTCTTAGCCATCATGCTGTGTTCTGCACCAGACAATCAAGCCCATACAGATGTGTGGACCATGAGCTTCTGGAAAGGTGTGGGTTGTATTTTGCCACTCTCTGTCACCTGCTCTGTTCACAGTCTTTGGCACACAGGGGACAGGGGGATGTGTAGAATGGGAATGGTGAACTCAGAAGGCTTATTAGGGAGTGCTTTGGGATCAGTACCTGGGGAAGAGAAGGGAAGGGAAGGGAGACAAGGGGAGACAGGGGAGGAAGGGGATGGGGGGCTTAGGGAGGGCAGGGAGGGAAGAGATGTGGAGGGAAAGGGAGAGAAGGGAAGTGGAGGAAAGGGGAGGGAAGAGAGGGAAGGAAGGGAGGAGAGAAGGTGAGGGAAGGAACGGAAGAGATGGGGAGGGAAGAGAAGGAAGGAAGGGAAGAAGGGGAGCAGGATTGGGTGGAAAGGTGGGTTGATCTGGATAGAGTCTCAGTGGAAACCTCAGCTCACTCTACAAGGAGATGGGAAGATGGGATGAGTCTTTAGAGCTGTCCCTACTTGGGGAGATAGCACTGAGACTTTATACCACTGTGTGCCTCATTGCTCGATGTGGGCTGCTCTGGGAAGGGGGCATGGCCTGCCCAAGAAGGCCTCCTTCCTGCGAGTCCCTCCTGGAAGAGGACAGCTGAAGGAATTTGGTGGTAGCACTCCCAGCAGTTGGGAGAATAAGTCCATTCCTGAAGGGACCTGGTGGTGTTTCACAGCCTCTACCTCACCCCTATGTACCATGTTGTTTCTAGAACACCCTCCCCTGCATGTGCCTCTACTTTAGGCATTTCTGAGCTGCTGCCCACCTCGTTCAGATGCAGATTTGGACCAGATACAGCCAGGGTGTGTGTTCTTTCCCCAGCATCCAGGAGAAGGGAGCTTCAAACAATGGACGCCCCTAAAAACATCTTGCTGGCCTGGGGTTTGTGCGCCTGATTTCAGTGCTCCTTGGTTTGCTGTGGTCTCTCTCCCATCAGGCTGTCTCCTCCTGCTTTGGGGGTTGTTGTGAGGCTCCCCAGAGACTGATGGATTGGAGCAATACCTCACTCTCTGGCCCCAGCATGTCTGCTCACTACTGCCCCTGCCCCCTCTCCCGTTCCCCTGTCACCCCAAGCAGGGAGGGCCTCAGCCTCACTCTCCAGGGCATCTGTTGGTGACCATGGGGCATGGTGACTTGAACATAGCAAAAGCCTGACCTCTCACAGTTAGAGGAATGCTAAAGCTGCCTTGTGCTCCCCTTGATCTGTGGGCCTTGGAAGGTACTCACACTAGTTCGGCAGGCTGTGACCATCTGACAAAGGTACCTGTAGGAAGAGGCAGGAGTGGGGGCCAGAGGTATTGAATGAATCCATTCCCTGAAATGCTATGCTATCTCTGTCTTTTGCATACAAATTTGTGTCACTCCATAGAAAACTTGCCCAGCCTTAAATTACTCCCATCCAGAATAGGACCAGTGATCAAACCAAGATACAGGGAGGACACTAACAGTCATATTTTAAGGGCTGAAGCCAAATCCCTTTCTTTTTAAAAAAAAAAATTTTTTTTAACGTTTATTTATTTTTGAGACAGAGAGAGACAGAGCATGATCGGGGGAGGGTCAGAGAGAGAGGGAGACACAGAATCTGAAACAGGCTCCAGGCTCTGAGCGGTCAGCACAGAGCCCGTCGCGGGGCTCGAACTCACGGACTGCGAGATCGTGATCTGAGCTGAAGTCGGCCGCCCAACCGACTGAGCCACCCAGGCGCCCCCCAAATCCCTTTCTTATCAAACTGTGGGGTCAGCTGGACCTGGCTGGGAACCAAAGATGGCCTTAGAAAAGCAAGGAAAGCACTTAGAGCAATGCAAGCCACAGCTCCTGAGGGCATCTAGGAATCACAGGTAGCCAATCTGGTTTCCAAGGGAAATGCAGGAATTCAAGAGGACCAGATCGGTGTGGAAACAGGTTAGACTCAAGGAAGCTGGGATGGGAGCTGCATGTTCAACTCTAGCACCTGGCCTCTGCTCTCCCAGGGAGCCCATCAGTAATGCTGGTGGCCATGGTGTCATTGGTCTGCAGCCAGATAGTATGGGGGATAGGCAACATTGCTCTGTGCCTTTGGAAGTGACCTGCATAGTTACTGCCTCATCCCTCAAGAAACATTAGCTGAGTTTCAATTCTGTTACTGCTATAGATTCAAAGCTGACTAAAACTCAAATGTCCTCTATCTATCCAAAGGCAGGGGAATGAACATATAAGCTCATTTTTTTGAGAATATACAGAATATACAGAATATTTTTATTCTAGAGAATTTCAAACATACACAGAGTAGAATAAATAATTGAATGACACTCCACGTATACATCTCCTATTTTTAATAGTTACCACCATAATACCAAAAGATGTTACCTACCTTCCCCTATATACTGTCCTCTCAGGCAACCTTGACTTCATATCACTTCATCTCTAAATAATCAAGTATATCTCTAGGTGACAGTGACTTTTAAAAACATAACCACAGTACCAATAATGAACAATGATTCCTTAGTATCATCAAATATGAAATTAGTATTCAAGTTTTCTTGATTGTCCTAGAAGTATGTGCGTTTCTGAACTGTTACTTTGTCTGAATTAGTATCCAAACAAGCTGAAACCTATATAAATACTTCATGGTAAGCCCTATAACAGAGGTGTGGACATTTGTGGCTGAGATCATCAGGAAGTGCTCCCTGGATTTGCCCCAGTGGGATTTGCAGATGGTTACGAGCACGGGCTTCAGGATTCCAGCTGTGGGATCCTGAGCAAGCAGACCTCTCGGAGTCTCAGCTCCTCATCTGCATAACTCATAGCCTTGTTGTAAATGTTAAATGAAATATTCCACGTGTGATGCTTGGACTCCTCTGGCAGCAGAGTGGAGGGGCAGGCCCGGGAGGAGGGAGGCCAGGCCTGAAGTCATAACAAGAGCCCTGCAAGGAGACAGTGATGCCCTGAACCAACCATTAAATGCAGGAATGGAGAAGAAATGTTGCTGAAGCAGTCTGGACAACAGTATGTGCTCAATAAATTCTGAATATAATTATAATAACAATAATTAAAGCAAAGAAGGGGATGTTTAGATCTGTAAATTGTAGCCTGGTGCAAAGTAAAGAAGAGGTAATGTATATTTTCAGGCAGAGATAATAAACAGCTTTATCTAAAGGCAATAATTGGAAATCTGGCATATTTGATAAATGGTGAGAAGGCCCATGAGTTGGGGGTGTCAGGAGATGAGACTGGTCACATAGGTTTTGGCCAGGCCATCTATCAAGGGTTTTGTGGAAAGAGCTAAAGAGTTGGGGCTTAATCTTGCAGGCATGAGGTGGGGGGGAGGGGGGAAGGCAGAGGTCCATGGGGGAGAAATGGTCTTGGATTCCTCTGGCAGCAGAGTGGGGGGACAGGGAAGGAGGAGGCCAGGCCTGAAGTCATAGCAAGAGCCCTGCAAGGAGACAGTGATGCCCTGAACCAACCCGTAAATACAGGGATGGAGAAGGAACATTGCTGAGGCAGTCTGCGCAAGATTTAGTGAAAGATTAAATGTTGGCAGGTAAGGAGAGAGGGAGAATTTAAGAACTAACCCAGAATTTCTGGCTTAGCTACCAGCTAGAAAGCGATGCCTCTGACTGTGATTACAAACACTGAAGTCTGAGCAAGTTTCAGTGATGGGAATAATGAATTCTACTTGGGATGCATGCCATAAGAGCTGTCTGCAGGACACGCAGGTAAGACTTTGCTCTTACTTCTACATCTTCAAATGCCTGAGGAATCACTTAGAAGGAAAATTGAGGAGGGAAGCTTACTCCTGGTATGTCTCCCCTGCCTGATCTAGATCTTGCTAGGAAATCTGACAGCTCCTTGCACTGAATGGATTCCAGGAGGGACTGATGGCCTTTCAAAGGCCACATCTTAAATGCAGTGCTGATGGCAAGTGAATGAAACCCAGACCGATTTATTTAAAATGTATCTGGTTGCTGGACAATGTGGTTTTGACAGAGACAAAGGACCATAGAGTCCACCAAGCCACAAGTCTTGAATGTCCAAACCCTTTGATGATCTGATGACCCTCATCAAGCAACTCATAATTTTATCTCCCCTTCCTACATTTCCACATTTCCCATCCTCAGCTCAGACCAAAATGGCCTAACACGAGGCAAAATATTTTGCTTGGGATACGGACTGATTTTTCTAAAGCAAGTGTCCAAATGTAAAATGATTATTTTAGGAAGAGAAGGAACTCCCTGTCGTTGAAGGCTGGTTGGCCATTCAAGAAGGGGTATTTGAAAAGGGGGTTGATGCTTTGAGTTGGTGGTGCCGTAGAGGACAGATCCGATGACTCTGGAGGGTGCTCTTTGTTGTGAAACCAAACCCATCAGAGTTGGTTTAGGGGTTGGTATAAAAAGTAAGTTCAGGGGCACCTGGGTGGCTCAGTCGGTTAAGCATCCGACTTCGGCTCAGGTCATGATCTCACGGTCCGTGAGTTCGAGCCCCACGTCAGGCTCTGGGCTGACAGCTCAGAGCCTGGAGCCCGCTTCTGATTCTGTGTCTCCCTCTCTCTCTGACCCTCCCCCGTTCATGCTCTGTCTCTCTGTGTCTCAAAAATAAACAAATATTTAAAAAAAAAAAAAGTAAGTTCAAACTCCTTGACATGACTCCCATCAAGTGGTAAGGTTTATGTTCTCTCCTCTTGTGCCTGGGGAGTTGTGACCATTTCAACAAGCAGAATTTTGAGGTAGTGACATGATATGGCATCTGAGCTCAGGTCATAAAAGACCATGTAGGATACATTCTACTCTCTGGTAACATTTTTATCTGAATTCTGCCTCTTAGAATTCCTCTATTACTCAGTGAGGAAGCTTGAGTCACATAGCGAAGATATATGTGGGTGTGCCGGTCAACACTCCCAGTCCAGCCCAAACTTTGAGTCTTCCCAACCCAGGCGTCAAGCAGGGGAGTGCAGAAGCTTCCAAGTGAGCCCCTAGCTCTTCAGATCATCCCCAGCCAGTATGGTCTTCCAAGCTGGGGCGCCATATGTCAGAGAGCAGTGCCCTGTCACAGTTCCTGATCCACACAATCTGAGAGCAAAAGAAAATGATTGTTGTTCTATGTCGCTGTGTTTTGGGGTGGTTGATTAAGTAGCAACAGGAAGTAGAATAGCATGTGAACGGTTCTGAGCAATGGGACACAAGTGGTAATTCACAGGGGAGTTTGTGGGGAAGGTTTTCCTATCATAAGAAGGGAGAGTGGTTTGAAAAAAAAATGCTTCTTTCTTCCCACCTTTCATGATGTTGGGAAGCTTGATGTTTGAAGAACTACAGCCGTCCTGAGACCATGTGGGCAAAGTCAGGAGAGTGGTAGGCCCTAACAGTGTTTAGCTGGGGATCACCTTCTTTGCGTTTTTCATTATGTAAAATAGTATATATACTTTGTGTTTAAGCCACTTGTATTTAGGTTCTCTATTACTCACTGGCTGAATTGATGACCTTTAAAAACCTTTCCAACTCAGACCTCTTGTTCCATTGCATTTCAGCTCTGTTGTTATTCCAAAATGCTGTTCTGTCCCAATTCTTCAGAACTCTGTATACTCTTCAAGGATTATCGCCTTTGTGAAGAGTTCTGCATTCATTTCCCTGGACAAGTGATCTATGTTTATTATGGCATCCCATGATCCAATTCATATATTTGCCTGTACATTTTTATACATTTTTCTCTCTTACTAATTGATATCAACAACACTGAATCATCCAATACAGCATATTTCTTCATTTATTCAAGTGTTTATTTTATGTCCCTCATATGTTTGGTAAGTTTTTTGCAGATAGGTTATTTATATCTTTTTCTGGGTTTTATACAGATAAATATTTTTAATTGCTTTTGTTGTTGTTGTTTGTTGTCCTCTCTCACGGGTGTCATTCTTCAAGTCTTCAAGATTTATTCTTTTTCATACTAGTTATATTTAATGAGTGGCTATTATATGTTGGAGTTAAATCCCTTGTATTTCCTGTTACTACAGGAAACAATAATAATTGGTAATGTTTTTGAGCATTTACCATATTAATATTAGGCATATCCTATTTGCCTTAGATGAGTTAGTGCCTCGAACCCACACAACACTCTGAGAAAGGTATCGTTACATCTTAATTCATTTTACACATAAGAAAACTGAGAAAGGGAAAATTTGAGTAAGTTGTTGGTGGCTGCATCACCAGTAATCAGCAGAACTGGTGATCAAACTCAGAGGTCTAGCTCTCGAGCCTATGTTCCTAACCAATGGACTATAGTGCCTAAATGGACTTGGGATTACATTTTAGGGTAAGAGAAAGAGATTACATAAATGCAAGAGTGAACTATTTGAAGATGGTTGTGGTAAATGTAGTAAAGGGAAAGTACGAGGTCTTATGAGTATCTGATAATCTCACTTACCTGGCCTGGGAAGGATGAGAAAGATCTCCCAAATGAAGTGGCATTTCAGTTGTGACATGAAGGATGACCAGGAAACAACCAGGCAAAGGTGTCAGGAGGGGAGCATTTCAGATGGAGTCACCAGTATGTGGGAGGATCTTGAGGATTCTGAGAGCCCTGGGATGGCTACACATCCCAAGTAGTTGGAGAGAGCAGAGGGAACAAAAGGAAAACACACCTGATAAGGCTAGAGAGGTTGAGCCTCATGAGTCTCCTGAGGATGTAGACTTTCTCTTAGGAGCAGTGGGAGACATTTGATGAATTAGAAGAGGCAATGATATATTTGGCTAATGAATAGGAGGTGGTGTGGAGGGTGGCAAGAGAGGAAGTGCATGAGTTGGCTATTTTGTGACTCCAGGAGTCTGCTAATGAATGTAGAGATGGTCAGCTGTAGTTAGACTTTAGGTATAATTTTTTTCAAGTAAAATATAAAAACCTTGATGATGGCTCATGGGTAAGGGACGATGGAGAAAGTTGTATCAGGGATGACATTCATGGCTTTTGTTCCCCTATTTGTGATTGGTGCTGTTTGCGAAGTTGTGAAATAAGCTGAGGAAGAAGATGCATTTGTTCAACATTCTTAGCAAGTATTTGTTTGTTAATTAATTAATTAATTGTTTTAATATGAAATTTATTGTCAAATTGGTTTCCATACAACACCCCGTGCTCATCCCAACAGGTGCCCTCCTCAATGCCCATCACCCACTTTCCCCTCCCTCCCACCCGCATCAACCCTCAGTTTATTCTCAGTTTTTAAGAGTCTCTTTGGTTTGCCTCCCTCCCTCTGTAACTTTTCCCCCCTCTTCCCTCCCCCATGGTCTTCTGTTACATTTCTCAGGGTCCACAGAGGAGTGAAAACATATGGTATCTGTCTTTCTCTGCCTGACTTATTTCACTTAGCATAACACTCTCCGGTTCCATCCACGTTGCTACAAAAGGCCATATTTCATTCTTTCTCATTGCCAAGTAGTACTCCACTGTATACATAAACCACAACTTCTTTATCCATTCATCAGTTGATGGACATTTAGGCTCTTAATTGCTGTTTTTTTTAAAATTTACATCCAAGTTAGTTAGCATATAGTGCACTAATGATTTCGGGAGTAGAATCTAGTGATTCATCCCCTGCATATAATAACCAGTGTTCATCCCAACAAGTGTCCTCCTTAATGGTCCTTGCCTATTTAGCCCATGCCCCCACCCATAGCCCCTCCAGCAAACCTCAGTTTGTTCTCTATACTTAAGTCTCTTATGTTTTGTCCCCCTCCCTGTTTTTATACTATTTTTGCTTCCCTTCCCTTATGTTCATCTGTTTTCTATGTTAAATTTCTCATATGCATGAAATCATATGATATTTGTCTTTCTCTGACTGATTTTGTTTAGCATAATACCCTCTAGTTCCATCCACGTAGTTGCAAATGGCAAGATTTCATTGTTTCCTATTGCTGAGTAATACTCCCTTGTATATCTATACCACATCTTCTTTATCCATTAATCTGTTGATGGACATTTGGGCTCTTTGCATACTTTGGCTATTGTCAATAGCACTTCTATAAATATTGGGGTGCGTGTGCCCCTTTGAAACAGCACACCTGTATCCCTTGGATAAATACCTAGTAGTGCAATTGCTGGGTCGTAGGATAGTTCTGTTTTTAATTTTTTGAGGAACCTCCATACTGTTTTCCAGAGTGACTGCACCAGTTTGCATTCCCACCAGCGGTGCAAAGGAGATCCTCTTTCTCCGCATCCTTGCCAACATCTGTCATTGCCTGAGTAATTAATATTAGCCATTCTGACAGGTGGGAGGTGGTGTCTCATTGTGGTGGTGTCTCATTGATTTCTCTGATCGTGGGTGATGTTGAGCATATTTTCATGTGTCTGTTAGTCATCTGGATATCATCTTTGGAAATGTGTCTATTTATGTCTTTTGCCCATTTCTTTACTGGATTATTTGTTTTTTGGGTGTTGAGTTTGATAAGTTCTTTTTTTTTAACCTTTATTTATTTTTGAGACAGAGAGAGAGAGACAGAGCATGAACGGGGGAGGGTCAGAGAGAAGGAGACACAGAATCTGAAACAGGCTCCAGGCTCTGAGCCGTCAGCACAGAGCCTGACGTGGGGCTCGAACTCACGGACCGCGAGATCACGACCTGAGCTGAAGTCGGATGCTTAACCGACTGAGCCACCCAGGCGCCCCTGATAAGTTCTTTATAGATTTTGGATACTAACCCTTTATCTGATATGTCATTTGCAAATATCTTCTTCCATTCCATCAGTTGCCTTTTAGTTTTGCTGATTGTTTCCTTTTCTGGGCAGAAGCTTTTTATCTTGATGAGGTCCCAATAGTTCATTTTTGCTTTTGTTTCCCTTGTCGCCAGAAACAGGTTCAGTAAGAAGTTGCTGCAGCTGTAGTCAAAGAGGTTTTTGCCCACTTTCTCCTCTAGGATTTTGATGACTTCTTGTCTTATGTTTAGGTCTTTATTCCATTTTGAATTTATTTTTGTGTATAGTGAAAGAAAGTGGTCCAGATTAATTTTTTTGCATGTCACTGTCCAGTTTTTCCAAAACCATTTGGAAAGACTGTCTTTTTCCCATTGGGTATTCTTTCCTGCTTTGTCAAAGATTAGTTGGCCATACATTTATGGGTCCATTTCTGGGTTCTTTATTCTGTTCCATTGATCTGAGTGTTGGTTTTTGTGATAGCACCATACTGTCTTGATGATTACAGCTTTGTAATACAGCTTGAAGTCTGGAATTGTGATGCCTCCAGCTTTGTTTTTCTTTTTCAAGATTGCTTTGGCTATTCGGGGTCTTTTGTGGTTCCATACAAATTGTAAGATTGTTTGTTCTAGGTCTGTGAAGAATGCTGGTGTTATTTTGATAGGGATTGCATTGAATGTGTAGATTGCTTTGGGTAGTATCAACATTTTAACAATATTTGTTCTTCCAATCCATGAGCATGGGATATTTTTCCCTTTTTTTGTGTCTTCTTTAGTTTCTTTAATAAGCTTTCTATAGTTTTCAGCGTATAGATTTTTCACCTCTTTGGTTAGGTTTATTCCTAGGTATTTTATGATTTTTGGTGCAATTGTAAATGGGATTGATTCCTTGATTCTCTTTCTGCCTCTTCATAATTGGTGTATAGAAATGCAACTGATTTCTGTGCATTGATTTTTTATCCTGCAACTTTGCTGAATTCATGAATCAGTTCAAGTAGCTTTTTGGTGGAATCTTTTTGGATTTCCTTATAGAGTATCATGTCATCTGAGAAGAATGAAAGTTTGACTTCCTCCTTGCTGATTTGGGTGCCTTTTAATTCTTTGTGTTTTCTGATTGCTGGGGCTAGGACTTCCAATACTATGTTGAATAACAGTGGCAAGAGTGGACATCCCTGTCATGTTCCTGACCTTAGGGGGAATACTCTCAGTTTTTCCCCATTGAGGATGATATTAGTGGTGAGTCTTCTGTATATGGCTTTTATGATATTAGCAAGCATTTATTAAGCACGTACTCTATTTGAGAAATTTTAGTAGACATTAGGAAAACAGCTAAAAACAAAGTCAATATTCTCCCTGCTCTCATGGAGTTTACATTCACCCAGGTGAAGGGAGAATTAAAACTAATCATGGCTAATTAATTTAAATAGTAAAAAATAAATCAAGATGTTAAGGAAGCTAGGGAAGCTTATACTTGGAGGCCTAACTTGGTCACGGAGGGTAAAATTCATTTTGCTGTGTGGAGAGTGGACTTGGTGGGGGGTGAGGACACTGGATGTTGGGAGAACAGTTGAGAACATCTTGCACAGTGAGAGTTCAGAGTGTCATTGTTAGAAATGGGAAGACATGGATGAATCTGAGAGCTATTTGGTTTGTAAAGTTGACATGAATTGCGAGGAAAAGGGAAGTGTCCAGAATATCTACAAAGTTTTATAGTGGAGCAGTTGAATGCATGTTAGTGCCAAAGGGATACTGCAGGAGGAGAAAACTTTAGGGAAAATACTGTTTCAAGTCCTTGTTAAATAACCAAGTAGAGAGGGCTGTTTATTGGTGTCTGGACTTATGAGAGTTTCAGGCTGCAAATATAAGTGGGGGGTACACAAATGGAAGGCACTTAAAATGAAAGGAGCAGATAAAGTCCTCTATGAAAATAGAGAGGAAGAAGAAAAGAAAATTCCAGAGGAAATCTAACATTTAAAGACTGGAATTAAATGGTAAATTTTAAGTTATGTGAATTTTCCCTCAATAATTAAAAAAAAAAAACCCTCAATCACAAAGACTAGTACTATGAGAAATATCCAGTCAAGAAGCCCGAAAATAGTGGCCAGAGAGATTGGAGTAAGGTGCCCTGCAAGTCAAGGAAAGAAGGTATTTCCACACAGAGTCAGTGGCCAATTGTACCTCATATGGATGGAAGGCCAATAAAGATGAAAGCTATAAAGAAAATGTCCAAAGAATGTGTATGTCTTATTTATCTTATTGTTTGTATTCTATATCTTGTTCCTAGAACAGTGTTTGGCACTGATAGTGGGTGTTCAATATTTGCTTGTTGAAAGAATAAAATGAAAATATCAGAGCCATTTAGCTTCTTAGTAGACATGGAGCACAGCTAAGAATGGTGTAAATATCAAGTAGAAGGTAAGGAGATGGAACCAGGGCTTGTAGCCAAATCTTTAAAGAAGTTTGGCTTGGAAATAGAGGAACAAGGCATCTGCTGGAAGGAGGCTGTGAGGTCCAAGTTGGGGATATTAAAAAAAAAAATCAAACAAAAAGTTAGGGAAAAAATGTGTTCTAATGCAATTGGAAAAAATTCAGTAGAGTGGAAAGAGGAAGATGTATGTGAAAAGAGGGAGAATCACTGTGGTAGGTTCTTGAAGGAGCAGAATGGTTGCATGGGGATTGACATTTTCCAGGAAGGGTTGTCTTTTTACTGTAACAGGAAGAAAGAAGGAGAATATGGGAACCAATGTGAGTATGTTGGTACATTTGGAGGTGGAAAGTGGAAGAAGTTATGGTCTGATATTATCTATGAAGAATAAGCCAAGATCATCATCAGAGAGGGCAGTGGGGAGAGGAAGTCAGAGTTTTTAGGACCCTGAGAATGTGTATTCCCTGAGAGCTGAACAGGATTGAGGGCTCCCTTGAGGTTAATGGACAGGTTTGTATCATGATACCAGTCTGTGGAGATTGTGTGTTCATTAGCCTGTGCTAATGACCTTTGATCAACTTAACAAATATTTATGGAGTACCTACTGTGTGTCTCTGTGGTAGAATCTGGGAAGGACAAAACATAACCACAGTGTAGATATTGTCCTTGTGACACTTAATGATCAGTGGGGGAGACACACATTCATAAAGAAACCACACAGAAAGTTGTCAAATTCAACTGTGATAAGTGCCTTAAAAAAGTGGAGCCAGAACTTCTAGAATGGTGGAGTGAGGACCTCTATAAATCTGTTCCTCTATAAAAGCAGCAAAGACAACAGAAAAATTGTCAAAATCAACTTTTGCAGAACTTTGGAAATTAACCAAAGGCTAGAAAGGATCTAAAGAAAATTTATTTGAGAAAAATGACTGAATCTCAGTAAGAACAGTGAACTCTGTGGCATGGTACCTTGCCCTATTCCCAACTCTCTTCCCCCAGATTCACAGTGGCCTTAAAAACTAGAGGCTTTGGAACCATAGTAGCTATGAAAAACAGAGGCACTAGTAGCCACTGGAAGGGCCACACTGAGTTGGACTCCTTGAAAGCCCCATCCCCAGAGAGCTGCCACTATGTGAACTGTTTGCCATTTCCCTGGAAAAGACTCTTGTATCTTGAGCCTCTTCTGTGTTTTTTTTTTAATTGAAATCTAACTCATGTACCATACAATTCACCTATTTTAAAGCGTAGAATTCAATAGGTTTTAGTATTTTCAGAGTTGTGTAATCCAATGTTAGAACAAAAGACCCCAAAACCAAAATCACCCCTCAAAGAAATACTATACCCATTCACAGTCACATCCCATTCTTACCCCTCTCCCCCCCAGGCCCATGCAAACAATAATCTACTTTCCATCTTTAGAGGTTTGACTATTCTGGGAATTCATATAGATGGAATCCTACAAGCTGTGAGGTGATCAGTTGTGACTGGCATCTTTCACATGAAATAATCAAGGTGAATTCATTGACTAACTCCTGGTCACAGAGATCTTATGTTTTCCTCTAAGACTTTTGTAGCTTGAGCTTTTATATTTAGGTCTGTGATCCATTTTGAGTTGTTTTGTATATGGTTGTGACATAGGGGTTCGAATTCACTCTTTTTAATGTGGAGATCCAGTTACTGAGAAGACTGTTATAACCCCCAGTGAATCATCTTGGCACTTTGTCATGCATCAGTTGACCTTAAGTCTCAAGTCTCAATTCTATTCCATTGATTTACTATTTATCCTTAAGTCAGTACCACATTGTCTTGATTACTGTGGCTTTTTAGAAAGTACTAAAGATCAGGAAATTTGAATATTCCAATTGTATTCTTGTTTTTTTTTTTCAAGATTGTTTTGGCTATTCTAAGTTCCAGAGCTGAAATAGAACACAAAGACAGGGTCTGGGGATAAGGAGGAACAATAGTTTTATTACTCTGCCAGGCAAAAGAGGCTGCAGCAGGGCTAATGTCTTCAAGACTGTAGACCTGCCTGGGGTAAAAGACGGAGGGGTTTTATAGGAAAATACAGGATCTGGGTGGTTTTGGTAAGCATCTGGCATGTGCTGCCAGCCGTGGTCATCGTGTCTTCAACGTGATGTCCTGACTAGTGCTGGCACTGGCCATCCGAGTCTCGTTACTAAGTATATACATTGAGGTCAGTGAGATGTCAATATCAATACTGAGTTCCTGGAACAAAGGATTCTGTAAAAGAAACAAGTCAAGGGGAGAGGGAAGCTTCAAGAATGAGGAAGGGAAAAATGTGCTCCTTTAAAATCAAGCCTTGCTGAAGCACTAGTGTGTCCATCTTAATTTCTATATTTAAGTTTCTATAGCGGTTTCCCTTGCATTTCCATATGAATTTTAGGATCGGATTGCCAATTTATGCAGCCAAAAAAAAAGGGGCGGCTATAATTTCAATAGGTATCATATCAAATCTATGGTTCGATTTGGGAGGGTCATCACTTAGCACTATTAAGCCTTCTGATGCATGAATGTGAAAGGTCATTTCTCTTATTTTGACCTTCTTTAATTTCTTTTAAACAATATTGTGAAGTTTTCAGGGTACAAGTCTTGCACTTCTTTTGTTAAATGCATTCCTATGTATTTTTGGTCTATAATATGTACTAAGTAATATCCTTTTTTTCTGTCATTGTAAGTAGAATTACTTTCTTAATTTCATTTTCAGATTATTCATAGCTATTGTACAGAGATGCTATTGAGCCTTTTATGTTGATCTTGATTCCACAACCTTGCCGATTTGTCTTTGGCTTTGAAAGAGTGGACCTACGCCGGCCGATTCCATCTTGTTCTGTGTCCTCCACCTTGAGTGACTATGTCCCCGACATGCCCCCTTTCCGGGAAAATCGCAGAAACCTCAGACCACACCTCGTGCCCTTGAGTAACCTCCCACTCACCTGTTCAAACTTCCCGATCAAAACACACCCTGCAACCTGCGTAACAGGACTCCGACCCTTCCCCAGCCAATCGGCGGAGGCCACCACCCTTCCCCAGCCAATCGGCTGAGGCCACAGCCATTACCTCACCAACTGCCCCTAGACCCTATAAAACCTTTGTGCTTTTGAAACTTGCTGTCTCTGCGGCGTCTCAGGCATCTCACCGCTGCGTCGGTGCAGGTAGGGGACTGAGCTCGAGCTAGGTGCAGGTAGGGGACTGAGCTCGAGCTAGCTCGAATAAAGGCTCTTTGCTTTTGCATCGAACTTGGCTCCCTGGTAGTCTTTGGGGATCACAAATTCTGGGCATAACAGCTTTTGACAATTTATTATATGTCTGGATTTGGCTCTCTTTGTGTTTAACTTGTAGCTTGTTGAACTGCTTGCATGTGTAAACCAATGCTTTGCATTGTGGGGTGTGGATCCTACTTTGAGTAAGAATGCATAGCTCAGGGTGCTGGGTGGCTCAGTCAGTTAAGCCTCCGACTCTTGGTTTATGCTCAGATCTTGATCTCACAGTTTTCACAAGTGTAATTAAGCCCTGCATTGGGCTCTGCACTGGCAGTGAGGAGCCTGCTTGGGATTCTCTCTCCCCCTCTCTCTGTGCCTGCCCCACTCACGCTGTCTGACTTTCTCAAAACAAATAAATAAACTTAAAAAGAAAAAGAATGCATAGCTGTGTGTTGTTCAAATCTTCTAACCAGTGATATTTTCTTAGAAACCTTGCTTTTTGTTTATTCCTTCCTTTCTTCCCTTCCTCCACTTTTCTCACTTTCAATGGCCTTTTTCTCTTAAAATTTTATTTTGAAATGTTTGGGGCATTCACAAGTAATACAAAAAGGTTCAAAACAGCTATGTGGGTCTATCCCTGCTTAAACAGTATAATTTGGTGGAAGATACTTGTGAGTTTTTCTTTGTCTTAAAGTTTCTATCCTGCAGAATATTTAGATTTAGTTTTATCTAGACTGTATTTTTCCCCCACTCTCCTTAAATTTCAAATGAATGTGCTTCATTGGCTTGTTGGATCTGGGAAGGGCGTTGTCTTCCCAAAGCCCATTGTCTGAACATTTCAATTCAGTTCTGAAGGAGGAGGTCAAAGGGGATGTGGCCTCCAGTTGACCCATGAGCTGGCTCCTCCCCCCCACCTCCCCTCCATTCTTGGTTTGTACTATTCATCATTCCCCTGGTGGGAGCTGTTTCAGAGACATAGTTGGAGAGAGTAAGGTGTTAAGACTGATTGGAAAGTACACGTGTCTGAATGCAATGAAGGCTTCCACATAAACTTTAAGATTTTGGGGGCCAGTGCAGAGATCTATTTGTCTAGTGACCACCAAGCAAGCCTCGTAAGTAAGTTCCTTTGCTTATTCAACCTGCCACCTACCAACCTGGAGTGACCTGTCTCTTCACTCTTTCCTTGCCCTCAGTGTACGAGGCTCAGTTTGGGAACCCACAAGGTCTCTACAAAACTGAATCTGGTCCACTGTGCCATCTAGACACCCAGTCATTCATTTCCCACTGCCTGATTTCTTTTTCAGGGAAGACTGCATGAAAGGCAGAGATACAACTTACAGCACTGCCTCGTGGCCTCTGTGACTGAATCAGATGTTGAATCACTGCGGAAATACCCCAGGTTTGTTTTCCCTATTCATGGAAATCAGAGGACTGGAAAGTAAGGGGTGATACCGGGTCTTTGCAAGTTTGACTACTCCTCTTGCAGAGATTATACAGAGTGTCCTGTTTTTTTGAGTGAGTAAATGCCAGTCCAGCCAACACAAGCTTTAGTAGGACCTGCCCACATGATGGCTCATATGATGTGGGTAGGTAAGAGTTGTGGTTAGGCACGATACCAGCAGTCTTGTATTAATATGGATATAATCTTTGAAAATGGCACTTAAGGAAGGGAGATTGGTATAAAAATGTGTGCTTAGCCTTTTCAAATAAATGGCATGCAACCTGAGTGCACTAATTAGAAAATCCATTCATGTGTCCCAGGGTTAAAAGGCCAGCTGCCCCACGTGCTCATGCACAGAGAACACAGACATCATGGGCAGTAATGTGGTCACCCGCTACGAGCCCCTGGGAGGATGGCTCTGAGGATTTCCCCTTTGTTGTCAGGTTCTTCAGCAGCTCCTCGAGCGTTGTGCTTTGTGGATTATTTTTCCCCACCTCACTTTTGTGTCTTGCTTCTGTTCTGGTGGTTGTGCCTTGTAGTTCTCAGGGCTGACACTTCTCTGTTTCCATGGCCCTGTTTCTGTTGTCAACTTCAGCTCCTTCCTTTGGAGCTTTTATAGGGTTCCTCTGCCACCCTATTCCTGGGCTCAATTGAGACTCCAAATCTTTGTCAAGGGAAAGAAATAGCCTGAGGATACTGCACTTTGAATCTTGAGGCTCAGGAACAATGCCACTGGATAGAAGGCACTCAGGTCCAGCTCCCTCCACCACCAGCCTCTGGGCTCAGCTCTGGGAGTGTGAAGCCCACAGGTCAGAATCAGGGTCCCCGTGGGTGAAACTCACCTAACTCTAGGCATCTTGGGAGCTGCTCAAGTCACTCTGTCTGTGCATTCATCCTTTCCTCTATGGCTGTAAAATGGGACGCCTGGGTCAGCACCGTGCATCCTTTTTTTTTTTTTTTAAATTTTTAAATGTTTATTTATATCTGAGAGAGAGAGAGAGAGAGAGAGAGAGAGAGAGAGAGAGAGAGAATGTGAGCAGAGGAGGTGCAGAGAGACAGGGAGACACAGATCCGAAGCAGGCCCCAGGCTCTGAGCTGTCAGCACAGAGCCTGATGCGGAGCTTGAACTCATGAACCGGGAGATCATAACCTGAGCCGAAGTCAGACGCTTAACTGACTAAGCCACCCAGGTGCCCCCGTGCATTGTTCTGAAGTCTCAGAGTGGCTTTGCTTAAAGTCAGCATTTTTTCAACGCTTGCCGGATTGCATAGCACTGAGGTCCTAAAAGCTTTTTGAGTGCCCGTTCTGTGCATTTAGCTTTACTTTGTAAACAGCAATGGCAGCTGAGTGTGCTTTAAGGACAAAGCAGCAGGAAATCTTTTGAGACCTGAGGCTCTTTTGAGTGCTGAGGTGGGTGTGGGCAGAGCCACCTCTGTGAGTGGAAGAGCCATCTTGTGCCCTGAGGCTTCTAGAGGCTGGGGCCCCTCAGACTTCTGGCGCACCTGCTGAATGCCCATGGCCCCAGACATTCCCCTTTCCTCCCTGAATGGCATTCCCCTGGGGCTTAGCAGACATTCTGTACTTGCCACCCTCTTTTCTCGGGGTCCATCTGGGGCAGCAGCATGCATCAGGTACTTTCCTGGAATGTAAGGTCCCTGAGGGCAGTGCTCTTTGCCTGTCTTGTTCATTGTTGTATCCTCCAGCTCCTAGAAGGGTGCCGGGCACACAGTTGTTGGTCAGTAGTAAATGGTCTGTTAGCTGTAGCAAACCATTTACAATCTGATTCTCAGTTCCGATACAATGGCCATAATGTAGTGTTAGCATTGACTCAGTATTATTACTATTGTTACTGTAGTTAGTATTATGTGTTGAAATCTTCAAGAAGTGTCCAGCTTTGGATTCAGGCTGAATGTTACATTCAGAAGATTTGGAATTTCTTGAAATTACCATAAATGACAAGTGTATCTGTGTCCAAGAGCAGAGATCTCTATGTGGTGCTCAGTCCATTTGAATTGAAAATCTGAGGTCCGCTTTGGTGCCCAAGCTCAAAACTTCTGTTCTCTCTCTTCTCACAGAAAACCAAGCGGGAGGCGGGCCTGGATAGGGCCTGGTAGAACCAAACTTAGGCCTAGGGAACAGTCTCAAAGTGGTGAATCCTGAGGGCAAGGAATGGCAGTGACCTGAGTATTCCTCTGGCTGTGGCTTTGGCCATGGCAGGTGTAGGCCTTGGAGACCAGGAGCTGGTGGAGCTGGCTTTTAGGAATAGGCTGTTCTTGCAGAAAATGGGATTGATAAAAGAAGTACTGGGGGCGGGGAGAAGGAGAGAGAGCACTTGCATTTGTAAGCAAGTTTTCTAATAATTGAATTTGGAGGGCAGGGCTTGGGCCTGCCATTAGAGGAGAGGCCTGGGAGAACATGGCCTTGGGCCGATAGAGGCTCATTGCCCTAGGAGACAAGTGAGGGAATGTCTGAATTTGGGGAAAGTAAGGAGATAAGGAAGACGCAAGACGCCTCAAATCAAGGTCCTGGCGTGGATTAGCACTGTTGCTTCTTGGAGCAGAGGCCATTGTCTATATGGTGAACATGACTGGGAAGATGACCAATGAAGGAATGAGAACAAAGATCCTTGTGTGCTGACTTGGAGAGCCTCAGGGAGACACAAGGGCACAATAGCAGAGCAGGAGAAAGGCAGAGGTAGCAGGGAGGTGGTTCTGTCTTCTCTAAAGCTGCCTGGCATTCTTAGCAGGCTCCAGGCCCAAGACTGGGGTCATGGAGATGCAGAAAGGGGTTGTGAACAGCCGGAGTCAGAGGGAGCTCAGTCTTGTATCAGCTGAAAAGTCACTAGTGTGGACCTTGGGTTAGTTAAGGGAGTCCACTGGGCTTTACTCTTCTATTTATATGGTGGGTTCAATTCTTGGTAGCTTGCAAGGTTGTGGTCATTAAAGGGGACGATGCTCACTGTGACAGGTACCTAGCACATGCTCTGTGAATACACCCAGCATACGCTCTGTATCTTCTTCCTGAGCTGATATTCCAGCCCTGACTAGGCCAGCTGATGTCTGATCTAGACGCCAGTGCTAGTGGTAGCCAGATATGCTGGGCTAACGTTGGGAAGGTAGGAGACAGGAGTCTTGAGGGGGCACAGTTGTCCAGCCATCAGAAAGTCATAGGTTGATCCAAGACTGCCAGCTTAATCTCAGAAATCTCCCTGTCAGAGGCCTATAGCTGTTGATGCCCCTTCTACTCAGATCAGGGACCAGGTGGGGCAGACCCTGAGACTTCCAATGGGGGAGACACTGGGAGCCCTGACTCCAGGAGGCTTAACCCAGGGCTCACCCTATCCAGCTCATGCTGTCAGGCCCACTTTCTATCTGTAACACTGCCTGGCTTGTTGGTGGGTAGATTGCTCATAACATGGCTGCAGCGCAAGGATGAGGCAGCCGTGGGGGTGGGGGTGGGTTATGGCCACATCCTGCAAATGGAAGTGCTCTGCTGAGTGTGGGGAGAGCTCAGGAACACCAGGTGGTGCCCCGCCCTGCCCTCCACCCCTGGACTGCGCTCATGCCTGAGCAAGTTTCCTAGGCCCAGGCCTCTGCTCACGAGTGGTTCTGTCTCAGTCCTGCTCTTCCTCCGGGATCTGTGCACCATGTCTTTGGCCATGGGCTGCTGGGCCAGACAGTTAAGAGTATCCTGGAAGTCCTATGTCCCACCAACCATATGTCTGAACTTTGCTCACCCAGGACCCTGAATGACCACAGGCTTCCCTCAGTGACTCTGCTTCCCTAGGTATTTCTGGGAATTGCTTCTTGTGGGTTTAGCAATAAATCCCCCAGGTTCTTGGGCCTCCAATGGATGCGTCTGCTGTTTGAGGGAGGGGCTCACTGCTGCACCTGCACCTCTCAGGGAGAAACTATCCCTTTCATGAGCGGTCTGGCTGAGCCAGAACCTCTCTGTGGTCCTGACAGGCTGTGAGCAGCATCTTGTCCCTGCATGGATGAGGAAATAGGAGATGGCCTTCTCCACAGGCTGTGCTCAACCTTTCAGTGGTCCTGGGGCAACCTTGCTTGTACTTGGAGTCTCCCCGCATCTCTTATTGTTGGAGTCTAATTTTGTCGCCTTTTGTTCTAAGCCTTTTCACCCCCAGGACATGAGCCAGGGTGTGCTCAGCCTTGATTGTCTTTCTTTTTACAGAGGGGTTGCTGCTCTTTTTACAGAGGGGTTGCTGCACACACTCTCTCTGCCTTTAGCCCCAGTTCAGAATCCCCCCTTAAAGCAATCCATCCATCCATCCATCTCTTCATTCATTCATTCATTCATTCAATAGATGTATTTATTGAATTCCGGATATGTATTGTTCTTTGTACTAGAGACACAGAGTGGTGAAAAACACTGACGTCCTTTGGGGCGGGCACCTGGGTGGCTCAGTCAGTTAAGCTTCTGACTCTTGATTTTGGCTCAGGTCATGATCTCAGGGTCATGAGATCAAGCCCTGTGTCATGCTCAGTACTGAATGTAGAGCCTGCTTAAGATTCTCTCTCTCCCTCTCCCCTGCCCCTTTCCCCAGCTGGAGTGCACTCTCTCTCTCTCTCTCTCTCTCTCTCTCAACAAAACAAAACAAAACAAAAAAACAAAACAAAACAAAACACTGAAGTCCCTCCCCTTAAGGAGCTTATGTTCTGGTGGGAAATTCAGGACATCAACTTACCAGAAATGTCTGAGTCCCTTCTCTGTTCCGTGAGCTCGAAAGCGAACTCATCACAGCTATGCTACCCTGTGCTCTCTACGTCCTATGACATACTCTCCAGATCTGCAACAAAAGGCAGTTCACTGTATCACCACTCAGGTAGCCAGGGGACACCAGAGACATCCTGGGACCCAATAGTGTAAGTCTATAACAAAGAAGAGGCTGGGAACATCTGGGTGGCTCAGTTGGTTAAGCATCTGACTCTTGACTTCGGCTCAGGTCATGATCTCGAGGTTTGTGAGTTCAAGCCCTGCATGGTGCTCTGCCCTGACAGTGTGGAACCTGCTTGGGATTCTGTCTGTCTCTCTGCCCCTCTCCCGCCTACTCTCTATCTCTCACTCTCAAAATTTAAAGAAAATACAAAAAAAATAAAGAAGAGACTAGATGAATGAAATAGAGTTCAGTCCATAAGCAATCAAAGACAGGAACATTGTTGGGAAGAATGAGGCCATCTCAGAGCTATGGAGACTTGGGTTCCTTTTCTGCAGAGTGAGGCAGCTCCCCTGGGCTGGGGAATGGTCATGGAATGGCAGAACCACACTAGTCAGTCAGAGAGGTTTTCCCACTGCATTTCATCTCGTCTGCTTCTTCATTTCCATTAGCCTTGGATTCCAGTCTCTGTGGGACACTAGGAGAGTGTCTGTCTTTGCTGCATCCTTGGAAGAAATTGAAGTTAGCTTTTCTCAAAGTCTACATTCTCTGGACAGCCCTGGAAAACAACTCTGAACAACTGCGGAAAAACGGGAGAAACCCAAAATGCAAAGAAGGGTCAATTGGTTTCCAGATGTTCACTCATTTCATCTGATAAGTGTTAACTGAGCGTATACTCTGGGCCTGGTCTTATGGGTGAGTGGGAGCTCAGGGTTAGGATACACTAACATGTGGAAGTGAAGTGTAGACAGCAGGAGCATGGTGTAGATGAGTGGAAAAGCCTTCAGGCCGAGGGGGGGGGGGGGGGGGGGGTTTGGCGAAGACCTGGAGGAGGAGTGAGGATGATGAACAGGGCCCAAATAGGGAGTGAGTAGGAGATGCATTTCAGAAGTGGAAATGACACCAGGGAAGGCTCAGCCATAGGACTTGACATTTCTGGGAGTTGGGAAGACCTGTCTTCACATATGGATGCAGAGGAGAGAGGCGGTGGGACAGGAAATTTGGGGCTACATTGGAGTGGACCTTGCATGCCATGGGAAGGAATTTGCATTTTGTGTTTAGCTACCATGTCCATTTCTTCCCACCTTCTCTGAGCCTCAACTCTTCTTCCAGTCAAAGTGATTTCCAGCCCCAGAAGTTCTGATGAGGAGCTTTCGTGTCCCCTTGTGTCTCAGACTTGAGTTCTATTCCATTATCACTGTCCTCTCTATTAGACAATGGCCCACAGACCTGGGGCTCTTCCTTGATGGCAGTGAGGCATTGCAGGTGAATGTGCATTTTGTGAATCTGGCTGACCTGGGCTGTGATCCTTCCTCTGCCCCTCATTAGCTGCATGACTATTAGCAGGTGACTTCACTGCTACAGCCTCAGTGCTCTCATCTTTAAAATGGGGGAAATTAGCACCTGCCCACCACATGTAATCACTGGCAATGTGTATCTGAGTATGCCTGGCAAATGGAAACACTTTAACTCCCTGGGCTCCCTTCGTCTAGTTGGTGTGAAATCTACAACTGACTGACCTTGAACTCTGCATTCATGTCTCCCTCCTCCCCGCACACCCTCCTCCCCCCTGCCCCCCCCCCCACACCCTGGCTGCTATGTTGGCCAGGGGCCCAATAATAAGGTGTAGCTCAAACAGGGAAATCATCTAGAAACTGAATCCACAGAGGAAAAATAATACAAATATCTAAGTGCCGTGTATGCAATATAAATTTATAAGGTATATTGCACATTTTAGGAATATATCGCCACACTATATATTCTAAATGTCACATAATGGGCTCCGTTTTCTGATACCTCAAATACATCTTCCAGACTGTCAACTATATTTTAAAAATGAGTATCTTTTTAATGGCCCATGGTGGGTAACCTCTGCAGAATAGGAGAAAATTCATTATTTCTCCTGGTGTTAAGTGACTTGTACATCCAAAGGTGGTCAGGGAGAGTGAAAAAAGAGTTCTTTTCACGTTGGTGCTTAGGAGGGGTTCGGGAGGTGAGAGGCACTCACGGGCACTGTATAAATGGCCTGGATGGGAGATAGAGACTATGCTAAATAATAGGAAGGAGGAGGAGGGAGGATGGGCAGCTCTGTTGAGCCAGATGAATAGCTTGGGCAGTGAAATACTGGCCAGCACGAGCCCAAGATGCTGCTTAAAATTCCAGTTCCACGGCACCTCTGAGGAGGGAAAGGAAGGGATTTGTTGTCACCGCTATGATGGGAAGGGAGGACGGAGGACAGGAGTGAAACTATATTGAGCACCAGCTGCAGGACAGACACTTTATCTAGGTTATCTTATTTAATCCTTCCCAGATTCTTGCTGCGGGTGTTGGTGGTGGCATTTTTATCTCAATTTTGCTGACAAAGAAACAGGCTTGGAGCTAAGGAATGTGCTCAAGGTCAGACTGCCTGGGCCTGGAACTCAGGTTGGTAGGACTGCAAATTCCATTCCACTGGTAGAGGAGCAAGGTTGGTCCTTCTTGCATTTGCTGAGGGCTGGCCTTCGGGCTATGCTGCCCTGAATTTTCTCTCGGAGCCTGTGGCCGAATGATCTTCAAGAGCTCCTGCCCCTGCCAGTCATTAATCATCATCATCTGCCTCGGCAGAAGCAGCTCATCCAAGGCAGGGTTTCCTAAACACATCCAGAGAGAAATGCAAAGATCCACCCCCGTGTCTTTTTCTCTTTGGCAAAGTCTGTTCTGTACCCAAATAACATAGCACTGTCAATCGAAGACGAAGAGGGGAGGGTGCAGAAGGCAGGGGGCCCTGACTGACGCACTGTCGAAATGATTCTGCTTGATTAGGAGGCCTTCACTCGGTCTCATCCTAAATGAAACGTGGGATACCCCTCCTGACAAGAAGCTGTGGGCCTGGGAAGGTGGAGCCCACAGAGGCAGTGGAGTGTCTCTAACCCCATGATGATCTCATGGGGAAGACTGACTGGGCTGGGTGGCAGAGCAGTGTCCTGACTCTGGCCCTTCAAGGAGAAGACCGAAGAGTCTGAGGTTGGTTATCAGTGAAGTAGGACCATGCGATTAATGGGAGTTGAGATGTGGAAGGAGGGGAAGGAAGACTTGAAGCAGACAAAGGGAAGGAGACAGGATGGATTTTGAAGCTGCAATGTTGGAGCTCCTGCCATATATATATATATATATATATAATATATATATATATATCCAAGTTAGTTAGCATGTAGTGCAACAGTGGTTTCAGGAGTAGATACCCTAATGCCCATTACCCATTTAGCTCATCTCCTTTCCCACAACCCCTCTAGCAACCCTCTGTTTGTTCTCCATATTGAAGAGTCTATTATGGTTTTCCCCTCTCCCTGTTTTTATATTATTTTTGCTTCCCTTCCCTTATGTTCATCTATTTTCTATGTTAAATTTCTCATATGCATGAAATCACATGATATTTGTCTTTCTCTGACTAACTGATTTTATTTAGCATAATACCCTCTAGTTCCATCCACGTAGTTGCAAATGGCAAGATTTCATTATTTCCTATTGCTGAGTAATACTCCCTTGTATATCTATACCACATCTTCTTTATCCATTAATCTGTTGATGGACATTTGGGCTCTTTCCGTACTTTGGCTATTGTCAATAGCACTTCTATAAATATTGGGGTGCGTGTGCCCCTTTGAAACAGCACACCTGTATCCCTTGGATAAATATCTAGTAGTGTAATTGCTGGGTCATAGGATAGTTCTGTTTTTAATTTTTTGAGGAACCTCCATACTGTTTTCCAGAGTGACTGCACCAGTTTGCATTCCCATCAACTGTGCAAAAGAGATCCACTTTCTCCGCATCCTCGCCAACATCTGTTGTTCCCTGAGTAATTAATGTTAGCCATTCTGACAGGTGTGAAGTGGTATCTCATTGGGGTTTTTATTTGTATTTCCCTGATGATGAGTGATGTTGAGCATTTTTTCATGTGTCAGTTGGCCATCTAGATGTCCTGGCAAAAGTGTCTATTCATGTCTTGCCCATTTCTTCACTGGATTATTGTTGAGTTTGATAAGTTCTTTATAGATTTTGGATACTAACCCTTTATCTGACATGTCATTTGTAAATATCTTCTCCCATTCTGTTGGTTGCCTTTTAGTTTTGCTGATTGTTTCTGTGCAGAAGCTTTTTATCTTGATGAGGTCCCAGTAGTTATTTTTGCTTTTGTTTCCCTTGCCTCCTGAGACATATTGAGTAAGAAGTTGCTGCAGCCATAGTCAAAGAGGGTTGCTTGCTTTCTCCTCTAGGATTTTGATGGCTTCCTGTCTTACATTTAGGTTTTTCATCTATTTTGAGTTTATTTTTGTGTATGGTGTAAGAAAGCGGTCCAGGTTTATTTTTCTGCATGTTGCTGTCCAGTTTTCCCAGCACCATTTGCTAAAGACACTGTCTTTGTTCCATTGGATATTCTTTCCTGCTTTGTCAAAGATTAGTTGGCCATACATTTGTGGGTCCATTTCAGGGTTCTGTATTCTGTTCCATTGATCTGAGTGTCTGTTCTTGTGCCAGTACCATACTGTCTTGGTGATTACAACTTTGTAATACAGTTTGAATTCAGGGATTGTGATGCCTCCAGCTTTGGTTTTCTTTTTTAGGATTGCTTTGGCTATTCAGGGTCTTTTCTGTTTCCATACACATTTTAGGATTGTTTGTTCTAGCTCTGTGAAGAATGCTGATATTATTTTGATAGGGATTGCCCTCCTGCTCTTGTTAGTACAGTGTGCTTTTGCTGGCAGAGATCAGGGTTCCCGTCTGTGGCAGGGTCCACAGTTTCAGTAGGCTTTTCAGTGGGGAAGATCTGACAGGCCTATTTCCTCAATGGCTTTCAAAGTCTGAAACCCATTCTCCTGTATCCATCCACCATCACATCTTGCCTCTGTAGGTAGATAGGCTCCTGAGATAATCCAGACCTGAGCCAAGCAGGATAGAGGATTTTAGGTCCCTTGGGCCTCATCCCTGGGTCTCATTTAGTGTGGTTCCAGCTGTGCTCTTAGTCCCAGACCATTTCAGGACTCTGGTCAGGTTATGGTTGGATCCTGTCTTCCTCTCAGGCCTCCATCCTTTCCTTGGCAAGGCTCTCTGTGCATGACATCCACACCTCAGGGCTGGGGCTCTGCCCCCAGCTCTCCCTTCTCCACCGGGCTGGCTGTCAGCTCCAGAGGCCTTTGGGTGATCTTTTTCTCCTACCTCTCTGGCCAGCTCTGCCCTCCATCTGCTCTCCCCACCCCTAGGCCAGGTCCATAGCTTGAGGACTCAGGTTCAATATGTCAGTAGGGGCTGACATGCTGGTTGTTAATGCTGGGGTCTGTTCAGAATGGTCACTGCTCATCCTGCACGAGATAGGAACTATTATAAATATTACAATCTTGCCATGTCCAGATAAGACACTACTCACCTGCTGTTGAGGGACAGGATAAAACCCAGCCTATAATAATCATAATCATGAATATTTATTGAGTGCTCCTGAGTGCCCAGCACTTTTCTCTGAGAACTTTCTATCATTTAACTTATTTAAGCCTCAAAACAGTCCTCTTGGGTAGGACTATGATGATCCCAATTTACAGATTAGAAAACGGCCCCAAATGAGAGGCAGTCATTCAAACCCTTGCAATCTTACTTCAAAGCAAACATTTTCAAGGCATCTGGGTGACTCAGTCGGTGTCTGACTTCAGCTCAGGTCATGATCTCATGGTTGGTGGGTTTGAATCCCATGTCAGGCTCTGTACTAACACCTCAGAGCCTGGAGCCTCCTTCAGATTCTGTGTCTCCTCTCTCTGCCCCTCCCCTACTTGTGCGCTCTCTCTCTCTCTCTCTCTCAAAAATAAACATTAAAAAACCCCCAACATTTTCAATTGCTCCATTACCCTGCACATCAGCCCCAAATGTAAGCAGGACCATGGGATAGAACATTTAGGATTCTTAAAATTTGGATGGAAATCTAGACCCAGAGCAGCCTTTTTAAAAAATATTTTGTTTTATTTTATTTTAATGTTTATTTATTTTTGAGAGAGGGAGAGACAGAGTGCAAGCTGATGAGGGGCAGAGAGAGAGAGGGAGACACAGAATCCAAAGCAGGCTCCAGGCTCTGAGCTGTCCACACAGCGCCTGACACACGGCTCAAACTCCCGAACCGGCTCAAACTCCCGAACCGTGAGATCATGACCTGAGCCGAAGTTGGACGCTCAACCGACTGAGCCACCCAGGCGCCCCACAGAGCAGCCTTTTAAAGGCAAAGAGGTGTGTAGTCTAACACAGGCTTTGGAGAGAGACACGCTTACATTGGAATCACCGGCTTTGTGACTTGTTCAAATTGCTGTACTTTGAGCCTCAGGTTACTAATCTGTAAAATGGACTTAATAATTGCTTCTTTGCAGTGTTGTGTGTGTATGGTCAAGTGCAATAATAAACACTGAGCACAGCACCTTGAATGTCCTCATGAAGGCTTGACGAGCTATATTTTCGGATGCACGGGAATCCTCCTTGGTGAGACAGGCTTTGCGGCAAGTTGTTATCCCGGGCTGCTTTTGCTTCTGCTTCAGGCAACTGTGGGCAAATGCACAGAAATGTCTCTCCTTGTTAATCACAGTAATTACCTAGCGGCTGTGTCAGAGGACTGAGAGCTTCTTCTGTACAGCCCCTTGGACAAAACTCTGGCTTCCTGCGGCAACCTCTGCCTTTTCCCAGCCAGCTGGACAACAATCCAAGTGCTGGAGGGTGAGGAAGAAGCAGGATCAGGCCTGTTCCCAAGGGTGTCCCGGGGAGGGTGAGACAGCACCGTGCAGTTCGT
Source organism: Lynx canadensis (assembly GCF_007474595.2). Lineage (NCBI taxonomy): Eukaryota > Metazoa > Chordata > Mammalia > Carnivora > Felidae > Lynx > Lynx canadensis. The sequence continues at coordinate 44,306,737 of NC_044313.2, read as the reverse complement.
GGTGGGTTGTTACGCGAAAAGTCCTCCTGTGAATTACACCTTCCTGAATCTATGCCCTTGTATAGACCCTCCCACATTGACTCAGGGCCAGGTCATCACTTGGCTTTGCCCAATGGGACACCGACAGATGTGATGTGAACATAGCCTTGATCAGTCCCGGTATACACCGGGACTTGTGTATAGGCTTGTGAAGCCAGCTCGCCGCGTGGAGAGAGAAATGAGTGCCCAACGCACGGCCCACGCTCATCAGACATGTGACTGAGCCTTCAGATGCAAACCAGGTCCCAGCTGACCTGCCATGACCACAAATGCATGGAGCTCTCCTCCCTAGAAGTAAAGAAGTACTGAGGGTTCTGTCCTGTGACCCCCAAGGACCTGGCTGTTGAACATACTTTCTCCTCCTTCTGTGACCCAAAAGATAGGATTCCTTTTAACCTAATTTTTGTGGGGTGTCCCTGCCATGACTACTCTGCAGGTAGCAGAGCATGGTTTGCAAACCAGCCACATCTGTGCCATAGCCTGCTACATTGAATGTGGTATTGTTAAAGTATGGCATCAGGATGGTCCCATACACCCCTCATTTCCCTGTACCGCAGGCTCCATTGAGCACAAAATTCATACCTGCCCAGTAATTCTCACTTCTATGCACAGAATAAGTTCTGTGCATTTACATACACTTTTAAAAGCACATACCCCAGGCCCTGCCCAGCTTTGCAGCAGCTCATTTTCTATGTTTGTCAAAGATAGTACTTGCACTTGAAATTAGGTCCCCCCATTCATTCCCAGACTGTAGAGGCAGACCCATTAAGAATGCACAGCTAGCCTGATGCTGCTGGCTGCAAAGGGTGTTAAATACTCACATACCACAGCTCCGCCAAGGAGCAGGGATAAATATGGCAGGCATGAAATGGGTCTAAATTGCTCCTGATGGCTCTATTCAATAATGTTGGTCTTTTCCTTACAGTGCTATATAACAATAGTCATTTTCAAAATGGGGTGCTGCAGTTGTTTTTAAGGAAGAATTGACAATTTTGACCTACAGGGTAGTAATTTGCAAAATGTTCTTTCTTTAAGCCATTCACTGGGAAATGCAGGAAGGCCCACAAAGTGCCGGACTTGAGGCGAAAACGGCTGTAACTAATGACAGCCCTAAGTGCGGAGAGAGAGTGTGGCAGTGCTGGTGATGCTCCAGAGTCAGAGCTGAGGCCAGGCAGAGGCAGAAACGAGAGTTTCATTACAGACAATTGGGCTCAGAAGTCCCTGAATAAACCTTTTTTTTTTTACTTCACTTTGCCGGCACATTTTACATTGTTGGTGCTGCACTTTACAGCCCTGAAATGGGATTCGATCCGGGGAAGTAACTGCATTAGACAAAGGGACCACTTATCAGACGTACCTGTTAAATGCTCAAAATCCACCAGAACATCTGGTGAGCATTTAGATTCTTTACAAAGATTCAGAAGAAATAGTCCAAGGAATCCTGTGTGGATTTGATTGCACTTGAAAGTTATAGGTACAAATGATCTGTTCTTTACTCTCTGGGCTTTGTTTTATGTGGGTCCCTAAGTTGTATATGCATGTGTATATTTTATGTTTACTCATGTGAGGCAGTCCTATCCTGTTTTTCTCTGTATTTGGAGGGACATTAATTTCAGAGTTTCCCTCTGTATTTCTCCACCTTTGCACACCAGTTCATGAAGGAGACAGACTGGTATGTCCCTGACTTAGTTGGTGGAAGGAGGGAATAAGGGAGACATTGTGTTATAGGGCCCAAAGCAGAAATGGCTTTTAATACATGGCACTTTGGGGCTTTGATTTTCATATATATATATACATATATATATATGTATATATATATATGAAATATATATATCCTCTATATATAGGGGAGATATCTATCATCTATCTATTTACCTCCATATACATACATATATATATATATATATATATATACATACATAAACAGTATGTAACAGTAAATATAATAATATAATATAGTATAATATATAATATTAATATATTAATATATTATATACTGTAATATAATAAACAGTAAATATATATATATATACATACATATATATTTACTGTTTATTTAGTTTTGAGAGAGAGAGAGAGAGCGAGCAGGGGAGGGGCAGAGACAGTCAGAGACAGAATCCAAAGGGCTCCAGGCTCTGAGCTGTCAGCACAGAGCCTGATGCGGGGCTTGAACCCACAAGCCCTGATATCGTGACCTGAGCTGAGGTCGGTTGCTTAACCAGCTGAACCACCCAGGTGCCCTAAAGAAATATTGTTTAAGGCCTTTCAGGGCAACAGAAGGAGAGAAGGGGTGGTTTTTATTGCACCTCCCCCCTCCATACACCTGCCAAGAAAAGAGGTCAGAGGTCAGGACGGAAGTGGAAGGACTGGTGAGTGTAGGTCCCCCCACTGCCTAATGGCAGCTTTGGAGAGGTGGTAGGACCTTAGGGGAAATAGCTGCAGTGTGTGTCCAGGAAGAATGACACACAATTCCCATTTGTTCAGGAATTCTCAGCCTTAGTAGAAGCTCCTGCAACCTGTCCTGTGCAAGGGAGGGAGTAGTACTGTCTCTTAAGGGCCCACTTAGGCCTTGAGCTGTGAAGACGTCAGTGGCAATCATGATGGGAGATGGAGGTCTTCCTGCTGTTTTACTAGCACTATTTATGGGTCCATTTGCTGTAAACTTGAGCAGGAAGGACACCCCAGTAAGGGATGAGGTTAAATTTTCTTTTATCCTTAAATATTTTATTATTATATCAAAGCTAGATTTAAATAAATGTGAAGGCTGATTAATAGGATAAGGAAAGGCATTATTACTCCTAGCAGATGAAAGCATCCAGGCGGAGGTCAGGTGAACGAGGCCTTTGGTTCATTGTTCGGCTTCCAGATCGCTGAGGTTTTATGAAAGCACGCCTGGGGAAATCAGAGGGAGAGGCTATTCAGGGTCTCAGGAACACATGGGGGTGTGGGGCTGGGGAGTAGTATGAGTAGTACACTGGGCATCAGCAGGAATATGCTCAGGAGCATCAAAGAAAGCTCATATGGCCAATTTCTAGCACTTAGGGTTAGGATAGAGAAGAACACTTTAGTGGGGGTGAAATTAGTGTTCTGGTGAAAGAATCTCATCATTTCGTGGTCCTGTAGAGTAAAATATAAGAATCTGGGGTAGGCTTACCCAAACATTATCAATTCAAGAATATTTAGGGGCACCTGGGTGGCGCAGTCGGTTAAGCGTCCGACTTCAGCCAGGTCACGATCTCGCACTCCGTGAGTTCGAGCCCCGCGTCAGGCTGTGGGCTGATGGCTCGGAGCCTGTTTCTGATTCTGTGTCTCCCTCTCTCTCTCTGCCCCTCCCCCGTTCATGCTCTGTCTCTCTCTGTCCCAAAAATAAATAAACGTTGAAAAAAAAAATTTAAAAAAAAAAAGAATATTTAAAAATTGATAGCAACAGAAGGCATATCAGTGCTGCTACCCTTTAACGCATCTTCCTCTTGAAGTACATTGCTTTGGTCCAGACTGATAGTTCTGTGCCTGGTGACAGCTGTCATCCTGTGCATCAATCGGGATGGGCTAAGTTGCTGTGGTAACAACCCTGAAAGTCAGTGGCTCAAAACAATAACATTTATCTCTCTTTCATATTACACCCTCGTTGCAGGTTGCCTGGAGGCTCTACTCTGTGTCATCCATACACAGAGGGAGGGAGGCTCTTTATTCATGATTCTTGGGAAGTGGGGTCCCTGTCCAAGGTCCTGTGCTTCAGAGGAGTGCTTTCCTTGCAATTGTCTCTGTGTCCCTCTCTGCCAGGCTTGGCAGGGCACACCTAGTCTTGTGTGGGCTCCAGGTGCTGGAATTGCATATCTGGAAATTTTCTTTTTTTTCTCCTAAAGTTTATTTATTTATTTTGAGAGCTAGAGAGAGCAGGGGAGGGGCAGAGGAAGAGATGGAGAGAGAGAATCCCAAGCAGGCTCTGCACTGCCAGTGTGGAGCCTCATGTGGGGCTCGAACCCACGAACTGTGGGATCAGGAACTGAGCTGAATTCAAGAGGTGGATGCTTAACTGACTGAGCCACCCAGGTGCCCCCAGTACCTGGAAATTTTCTAAGTCTCCCTCCAGTGCCTAGGACTGGCTGGGACAGAACTGGTGGAACTATCTGCTGGTGTGCTCTGAAACTGGACCAGGACTCATGGTGGTTCTAGTCCCTGCTTTTACTTTTGGGGGTACTTGCCAGCCTTCTCTTAATGTAGAGTATGTGGAGTCAACCAGATTCCCCAAGGAGCCTCTCACCTCAGCCTTGCATGTATGGGGTTATCCTGGACTCACTGGTCAAGCTCAGGTTCCAAAGGAGTGGTCTGGAAAGCAGATTACTCTTGCTGGTTGCCATGTTATTCATTTTATGGGATTGTGTGAGATTGGCCCACCAAGTGGTATCAGTAGGCTGATTTTTGGTGACCTTCACTTAGGTTAGATACAGAATGAATTCAAGGTTCTGGACTACTGATAATCTACTTTTGACTGATGTGATTGACCTGTGTGAGGGTCTGTGTGTCATGACGTATGTTCCAACTTCAGTGCTGCCTCTGATATATGGCAGCCAAGGGCAGCGGGGGGTGGTGACAAGGATCTTTTATACTGTGCGCCTCCCCATCCCTGGCTATCAGGTAGTCACGTCATCCCCTCTGCAGGCCTCATGACAAGTATCTGGTAGTCCCTGGGGTTGGCTGTACCTATATCCCCACTGAGGACTTTCAACACTATTGCTTTGCAATGGTAGAAGTTTTTCTTATCAATGCTTTACTACCGTGGTGATGTGCTCTCCCAGAGGGTGTTAAGTCATGCGGCATGAGGGGCAGAAATTCCTGGTGCAAACTGATGACTCTTTTCTCTCTACCCATTAGCCTCTTTCATACTTCTCTGTTGGATACCTCTTTTGGATATTTATTTATATGGAGGACAGATGTGTGGCCAACACTGATGGAGATCCCACTTTAGGAATGCGGTGACTACTGCATCCTAAGGAATTCGAGAGAAGATATGGTTGGAAAAAGTGGTATTGTACTTTTACACTACAAAATACCAAGTAGTAAACTAAACATGACTAGAACATGAATGATCTCTCACATATACCTGTGCACTCTGGTTAAGACTTGTATTTGTGGTCACTGGGGCACCTGGGTGGCTCAATCTATTAAGTGTCTCACTCTTGGTTTCAGCTCATCATGATCTCATGGTTCGTGAGATTGAGCCCCAAGTTGAGCTCTGTGCTGACAGCACAGAGCCTGCTTGGGATACTCTCTCTCTCTGTCTGTCTGTCTCTCTCTCTCTCTCTCTGCCCCTTCCCTACTTGTGATTTCTCTCTCTCTAAAAATAAATTTAAAAAAATTGAAAAAAAGACTTGCATTTATGGTCGTTAACAATGAAGCACAATAATGATTTATAAGAAAATCATTGGAAGCCAGTATTCATGGATGATATAATAATAGATGATGTAAAGGCATAAGTAAGGATGTAATGAGGATTAAATAAATAGAATTAGGGGAATTTAGGAGCAAAAATATCTATCTTATTTCAATACAATCAGATTCCAAAGAGCCATGGCCACAGCCTTCTCAGTGATAAGAGTGTTGCTATCTTTGTGTGTGTGTGTGTGTGTGTGTGTGTGTGTATGCGTGTGTGTCAGGAGATAATGAACTTAGCTAAAAATGGTGGATTTGACAATAAAGACCATGAAGAGATGCTTTCTGGGCCTTCACAAGTAGAGATGGTATGCTGATTGGACAACAAACACATAAGTGCCCAAGTGTCTAAATATTCCCATGAAATTATTGCTACACTCATGACAATGAACATATCCATTACTCCCAGAAGTTTTCTTGGGCTACTTTGTAATCCTTCCTTCTGCTCTTTTCCAACACCCACCCTCCCCAGACAACTACTAATATATATTTTTTTATCATTACAGGCTAGAGTGAATTGTCTATAATTTTATGTAATAGAATCATATATTATATATGTCTTTATATAGACACAGGCCACTTTCAATTCTTTTAGGTAAATATCTAGGAATACAATGGCTGCCTTATTTGGTAGCTTTAGCTGCATTTCCCAACTCTTGATTTCTTGTGTTTTCAGTTTCATCCAGTTAAAAATACATTCTAATTTACCTTTTGATCTATTCTTTGACCCATGGTTTCTTTAGAAATGTGTTACTTGGTTTCCAAATATTTAGTGATTTTATAGATATTGCTAATTTAATGCCACTATAATCAGAGAACATACTTTGTATGACTTAAATCCTTCAAAATTTACTGAAACTTGTTTTATTGCCTAGAATATGGTTATCTTAGTAAATGCTCTTACTTAAAAAGTAATCTGCATTGTTGGATGGACTATTCTATAAATGTTAACTAGGTCAAATTGGTTGCTATTGTTTGGTTTACCGTATCTTTACTGATTTTCTGTGCATTTCTCTCAATTTATTGAAAGACATGTTGAAATCTCTGAATAAAATTGTGATTTTGTTGTATTTTCCTTGCACTTCTATCTCTATCAACTTTTGCTGCATTTATTATGAAATTGTGTTATTAGATGAATAAACTTTTAGGAGAATTACATCCTCTCAGTGCTCTTCTATCATTATGAAATCTAACATTGGTAATATTCTTTGCTCTGAAATCCTTTTGAATAGTGTTACCCTGGCATATTTTTTTGATCCTTTCACTTTTAGCTTCTTTGTGAGTTTCTCAAAAGCAGCATATATTTGGTCTGGTTTTTAAAAATCCAGTTTGAGGGGTGCCTGGGTGGCTCAGTCAGTTAAACATCCAACTTCAGCTCAGGTCATGATTTCAGTTTGTGTGTTAGAGCTCCACATATGTACCTGGAACCTACTTCAGATTCTGTGTCTCCCTCTCTCTGCCCCTCCTCCACTTGCTGGCTTTCTCTCTCTCTCTCTCTCTGTCTCAAAAATAAATAAATATTAAAGAAATTAATGGACTACTACTTGGCAATGAGAATGAAATCTGGCCATTGGTAGCAACATGGATGGAACTGGAGGGTATTATGCTAAGTGAAATAAGTTTGACAGAGAAAAACAGATACCATATGTTTTCACTCATATGTGGATCCTGAGAAACTTAACAGAAGACCATGGGGGAGGGGAAGGGGAAATAAAAGTTATAGAGAGGGAGGGAGGTAAACCATAAGAGACTCTTAAATACTGAGTACAAACTGAGGGTTGATGGGGGTGGGGGAGAGGGGAAAGTGGGTGATGGGCATTGAGGAGGGCATCTATTGGGGTGAGCACTGGGTGTTGTATGGAAACCAATTTGGCAATAAATTGTATTTAATAAAAAAATCCAATTTGAACATTTCTGCATCTTATTGGATGGAGAATTAGATCATTTACATTTAGTGTGATTAGTGATATGATTGGGTATAAATTTGCCAATTTTCTATTTGCTCTCAACTTTCTCATCTGGTCTTTGTTTTTCTTACCTTATTTGTCTTCCTTTGAAAGAATTGAGTATATTTTAAAAATTCCTTCACTTCCTTTGTTATCTTATTAGCTCTCTGTTGTGTTATTTAAGTGGTTACTTTTGTATTTATAGTATATATTCATAACCTATAACATTCTACCTTCAAGTAGAATATTATACCATTTTATATATTGTATAAGAATCTTACAGCATTGTACTTCCATTTTTCTTTCAGCATTTGCACTTTGTTGTCAAACATTTAAACATGTTTTAAAAAAACATGAAAAAATTTTTAAAGTTTCTTTTTATTTATTTTGAGAAAGAGAGCCAGTGGGGAGGAGTAGAGAGAAAGAGAGAGAGAGAGAGAATTCCAAGCAGGCTCTGCACTGTCAGCACAGAACCTGATGTGGGGCTCGAACTCAGAAACTGTGAGGTCATGACCTGAGCTGAAATCAAGAGTCTGATGCTTAGCCAACTGCACCACCCTGACCTATAAATGTTCTTAAGCTTTGTTCTGGGAAGCAGTTAAATTACTCAGGAAAGTTTGGTACTTTTGATGCTTGCTTAATCAACAAAGACCATTCAGATCAAAGTTTGTGTAGGGCTAGTTGCCTCCACTACTTAGGTAATATTTGAGTACCTTTTTGATGTTCTATAAATTATAAGGTTAGTTGGCTTTTTTTGTTTTGGTGTTGGAGCACATTCTTCAGTAGCGTATATAAACTATTTAAGAACTTATGTATCTTAAAAAGCCTTTTTCTTAAGAAGTCTTATATTTGATTGATAGTTTTTCTGCATATGAATTCTAGTATGAATTAGAAAGAAGTTCCTTTGGGATCTAAAAGCATCATTCTTCTGCTTGTAGCTTCTACCATTGCTGCTCAGGATTCCAAATTCATCTGATTTCTCTTTCTTTCTGAAAACTTAGGTGTTCTTTGTTCTTGCTTTTCTAAGATTTTATTATGCTGAATCTGGGTGTATATCTATCCATTCTCTTGGGTATTTGGTGAGCCCTTTAAATCTGAAACGCATGTCCGTTAGTTCCTGGAAGTATGCTTGAATTATTTTGCTGATCATTTTCTTGTATTTGTTTTCTTCAAAATGAAATTATTTGGTTGTTGGAAGTTCTGATATAACAATTGTATCTTTTAAGAATATTTTCCATCCGTTGGGGTGCCTTGGTGGTTCAGGCAGTTAAGCATCCAACTCTTGATTTTGAGTCAGGTCATGATCTCATGGTTTGTGAGTTCAAGCCCCTCATCGGGCTCTGCACTGATGATATGGAGCCTGCTTGGGATTCTTTCTCTCTCCCTCTTTCTCTGCCCCTCTCCGACTCACACTCATTTCCCCCACCCCAAAAATAAATAGACTTTAAAAATAAAATGAAAAAATAAAAAATTTTCTATCTCCTTTCTTTTTGCTCACTCTCTATGATATTTTAAACTTACCTTCCAAACTTTATTGACTTTCTTTCGTTCTGCTATCATGTTTTCAATTTTAAAAGTTCCTTTTCCTTTTCTGATTTCCTCTTCCTCCTCCTCCTCCTTCTTCTCCTCTTTTTCTTTTTTTAAATTGGTTTTTCTCTGATGGATGCAATGTCTCTTTTTTTTTGCCAGTTGCTCTTTTCTGCTGGTTCGTGTTGAGTTTTCTGTGTTCTATGTTAGAGGCTGTCCTCCCATGTTTAGGAGTCAAGTGGTTTAAGAAATGATCACAAGCTATGAATACTTGGATGTGACTTCTGGACTATGAGATTCTCTCTCTGTAAGATGATTATCCTGAAATATTTGCTGGCAAACCTCTGGTGTTGGTGTGGTTAGTTCTCTCCTCTTGGGCTCAAAAAATGCTATTCCACAATTCCACTGGGAAGGTGTAGGCTGCTTGTGATAGTTCAGGGAGACAAGCAGAAAGTGGGTGGTCAGTATCTAATATGCAAGGTTCCCTAATTGTCCTGTGTTCTTTGCACTACTCTGTCCCTAACTGTGCATGGTGTTTTTTTTTTTAAGTTCATTAAAAAAAAAATAATCTCTATATCCAATGTGGGTTGAACTCATGACCTTAAGATCAAGAGTCATATGCTCTTCCAAATGGGCCAGCCAGGTACCCCACATGGTGTTTTTATATTCACATGCAGTCTCTTTTGTTGTCTCTAGAAAAAAATTCTCCATATCAGCAATTGTCCAGTGATAGATAATGGAGTGGGGATCTATGTATGTATGTATATATGTATTTATGTATGTATGTATTTGGAATTTACTATGTGTCAGGCCTGATATATATATATATATATATATATATATATACATACTTTATAGATCTTATCTAATAAAGAGGGAAGAAGTGTTAATTCCCCATTTTTCAGATGCAGGAATTAATGCGTAGACTGGTAAAGGAACTTGCCCAAGACCTTCTCAGGCGGTAAGTGGCCATCTGGGACTTGCAGCCAGGCAGTTGGGGTCCTTAATGTGTCCTCTTGACAACATTGCACTGTCAGCTTGGGATCTGACAGTTATACAGCTTTCAAATGCTCATCTTTTTCTTAGCCATCCCCACCATTCTACCTTACTTCAAGAGGTGATATGGGCTCCTGCCAGTTCCTAAGCTTTTGATGATTCTGCATTCTTATTTGGATTGTTTCATCATTAAAAAAAATAATCTGTTGACTTAGAACTGCCAGGTTGGTTTCCATTCACCCATCTGCTTTCCAGCCTCCAAAATTAGGCACATGTTGTCTTCTCTTCTCCTGGTCTTTTTGATTTTATTCTTTTTAGGCAAAGAGATCTTTGCTGGGGTTTTTGATGGGCTTGTGGGGGAGGGTGCTTTAGATGTTCACTCTGAATCTTCTGTCTCTACCTGGAGGTCTTGAGATGGAAGTTTCCACCACCCTGGTGGCACACTGGCTTATTTCAATTTACAAATTATAGAGAAATGAAGGTTTCTTGCAACTCTCAATTTGTGGATAGAACTGATCCATGTTCACATGCTGTGATGTGTACATATCCTTATGCCTTTGAGGAATTCCCATGTGTGTCTCTGGTGTGAATATTTTGGGGTTTTGTGTATGTTTCTTAAAGCAGAAATGGCCTTATACCGCCCGTCCTCCCTACCACTGAACTCCTTGATCCCACGAAGGCCATTCACCTTTATAGTTTCAGCTTCTTCATTGGCAAAAAAAAAAAAAAAAAAAAAAAAAAAAAACCTCTTTGCCTTCAGAGGGAAGCTGGGCCAGGAAGCTGGCACCCTTCTGTCATAGGCTTGCTTGTTTTCATCAGTCTGTGAGTTAGTTGGGATATGGTTTTCCCCACTTAAAAAAAACTCCCTTTTTGTGGAAGTTTCCCATGTGTACCCCTTGTGTCTCCTGGCCACAATCACAGCTCCTTGCCAGGAACTTTTCATGCCATTGGTCCAAGTGGCCAGAGCCTTAGTAGGTTTGTGGCTAATTCAGCCTCAGTTACAACCACTTATTGACCTCCTGCTCTCTGCCAGGTGCTCTGTTATGCACGGGGCACACAGAGATGAACTAGTCAAGTCTCTCCTGTTCGGGAGCCAGTGAGCCAGCAAGGCACGCAGCACTTGCTATCATACCAAGAAATAGATGCTTTGATAGCAGTAAAAATAAAATGCTCTGGGAGGGAGCACAGGGAAGGAGTAATGAATTTTGCCTGGAGGAATGAGGGGAAGCTTCACACGCTGACACACGCATCAGTTCTCATGGGAGAGCATGGCTGTTCTAGGCTACGGAAATAATGTTAGTAAAGTAGGCGGTGATGGAGAAGGGGAGAAGAGGGAGAGCAGGCAGTAAAATAGTGTGAACATGTGTTGTTATTTTCCTACATGTCAGGAGCAGAGATAAGCTGTGAGTGAGCATGGGGTTATCCGGACGGAGGAGAGAAGATTGGTTGGGTGAAGTCCAGTGACCTGGTTGAAGCCATGTGTCCAAACTTGGTTTTATCACTCCCTGATTCTGTGATCCCAGGCAGGTTGCTTAGCCTTTCCTCAATTTCTTTACCTGTAAAATGGGAGTAACTACGCAAAGTTAACCAACTGATCCATGTAAATGATTCTGTGTAGTTTATAGCACATAGAATAAGGGCTCACATGTTAGCTCTAATTTTATCTGCCCATCTGTCTTTCCACCCTTCTGTACAACTATCCACTTCTCTTTATGCCCTGCCTTGTTCTACAAAAGATTCTGCAGAAAGAAAAAGATATTGAAGAGCTCTCGGGGAGAGTGTGATGAGTTCAATTTTTAGACATGATGAGTTTGCTATGCCAGTGGGACACCCAAGTGGAGATGTCAAACTGGGACTTCAAAATTTGGTTCTAAAAGCTCAGAGGAGAGGTCGGAATTGGAGATATGGATTCGTGAGTCACTGGTAAAGTCAAGGGAGGGGATGAGATTAGACCTGGGGCGGGGGAGAGGGAGAATGGAGGACTCCTTCATTTCAGAGCAGGAAGAGGAGGAGGGGAATATGCATTAGTGTACTCAGGCTGCCAAAACAAAGTACCACATATTGAGTGGCTTAAACAACAGAAATCTGTTTTCTCACAGTTCTGGGGGCTGGAAGTCCAAGATAAATCTCTGGCAGGGTTGGTTTCTGGTGTGAACCCTCTTCTTGGCTTAAAGATGGATCAGTGTCCCACCATATGACTTAATGAATTTAATTACTTCCATAAAGGCCCTAGCTCTAATATAGTTCCATCAGGGGTTAGGGCTTCAACATATGAATTTAGGAGGGGGACACAATTCAATCCATAGCAGAAGGTGACTTGGAAAGATGGAAAAAAAAAAAGAGTTGAGAGAGAATAGCACAACAGGGAAATAGGGAAGAGATGAAGTCATGGGTGTGCAAACCCAAGAATATCAAATAATGCAGTAGTAGCAATAATATTAAAAAGAATAGCGTCAATATAGTGTGCAACTGTGGTGGGCAGGGCTCTTTCCATGAGTTATTTCATAATTCGTCATGTCACCCTGTGCTGCCAGCCCATTCTAGAGTCCAGGAAACTGAAGCTCGTAGAAGTTGAGTTATCTGTTCGAGCTCCCCCAGCTGGTGAGTGGGGAGCTGCTTTTGAAACTTGGACCTCTGATCCCAGGGTATATATGTCTACCATTTTCACAGTGCTCAGCTGTAGATAGGAGGTTGATGTTGAAGATGAGGTCACTGGCTTTGAAGGGATTTGGGAGGGGTCAGTAGTGGTGCAGGAATGAGGAGGGAGGCTTAAGGTTGCAGGTTATAGAGGGAGATGGGAAAGTTCAGAGAGCAGGTGCAGCCTGGTTAGTCTAAGACTGTTGTGAGGAATGTAGGGGCTCCTTGACATGCCAGTTGGAGGCTTGTAAAAATGGTGTCTCCATTGTTAAACAGCTTTGAGAGACCCAGAATTCTGAACTTGTGTGCATCCCCAGATCTTTCCTCCTTTGCCCCTCTCGTTCTAGCTGCATCTCTGGCCAACAGCTCTGCATGGATTCTGACTGCAGTCAGGTACAACCCAAAGGCACTTCATCTGAAGCATGCACCTGCGTTTTCCACTGCCTGCCATCACCATGGGTCCCTACTGTGAACCCACACAGGTTGATGGATAAATTTATCCCTTTTCTCCCTTCACTCCAGGCAATCTGAGACATAGCAGGACTAGTCCTGTCTGGTGGAAGCCAGCTTGGCTGTGCAACCTAATTTTTCCTCTTTGCTTTCCCTTCTCTTTCCCTCTTGTCCCTCTGTCATGCTCGCTGGCTTTGCACCTTCCTAAGAAAGTAATAGCATGTAAGGCCTCAGCCTCAGGCTCATTTTATTTTCAAAATGGGGCTAAAACTCCCAGACTAAAATACCCATTCCTCTGGAGATTCATAGTATGTACAAACAGAATATATTTTCTGAGAATTCTTCCAGAAACTTCTCTGCATAATCCAGAGGGCTCTAAACTCATTAAATTTTGAGACTTAAAAAAGTATTAACGCTAATTCAACTTTTAGGATTACAGTGTTCCATAGAACACACATCAAATTTAGCTTTACACTCCTGTAAAGAGCCAGATATTAAATATTAAGGATTTTTAGGCCATAAGATCTCTGTTGCAAGTACTCCACTCTGCCATTGTGGCACAAAAGTAGGCGTGCAGAATGCAGTAACAAATGGGCAGAGCTGTGTTCCAATAAAACTTTATTTACAAACTCAGATGACAGGCTATACCACACTTGCTATACCCACTTAGCAAGGCTGCCCTTGACCTGCCACCGGAATCCCCAAGGCACTGTGGTCAGTCTCGTCCACGGGTATAGGAGTCTAGGACACTGACTGCAGCCAAATTTGTTGCCCCCTGTGAAGGGAAACATAACAGCAACTGGAAGGAGAGAGGTTGGTGGTTCTGGGAGAGTCAGCAGAGCTGGAATGAGGGTAAAATACAAGGAGGTTGAGGGTGTTCTCTCACCGCCGAATGTCATTTTTCTCCTGTCCCCTGAATTCCTCAATCTCGTCAATATGGCAAGCCTGGAGTGTATCTTCTCACTTTGCCCGTAATCGGTTTTATATGATCAAGGTAGGACAGGTGTTCAGAGTCAGCCGGTGGCTTCTCTGTCCTTGATGGTGATGGATGCACAGTGTTTCAGGAGTCCTGCACCCGGCAACATCAGGGGTTAATGAAACCCTATCATTCTTGCCTATCGTTGGCATTGATCTTTTGGCTCTGCCCCCCTGAGCATGCTGTTTGTCAGTGTAATGTATCTTGAGGACATCTATGGTGCCAGGCCAGATGGGAAGAGGCCTAAGCAGTTTTGCCTACCTCGGGCTGGAACTATGGATGCCTGTAAACAAACCTGTCTTGTGCAGAGTATGTCCTAATTCTTAACATTTTTCTTTCCATAGTCAAGATAACAGGAATACGTCATTAGGCTAGTTCCAACTGAGATATATGGGGACAGAGAAGAGGAGGAAATGGAGGAGGTGTGGGAAAATTCACAGGCAGTTAGTATCTGCCGATGTCAGGCCCCTTGGTAGGCACTTTATACATGATGTCATGTGTAATCCTCAAAGTAGGATTTGAGTAGGTATTATTGTTTTTATCTTTCCTAAGAGCCAGAGAGGATATGGATCTGGCCCAAAGTTATGCAGTTAGCACAAGGGCCATCCAGAAATAAAATCCCAGACAGACGACACTCAAGCCTGGGCTATTCTTGCTATACCACACTTGCTATACCCCCTTAGCAAGGCTGCCCTTGACCTCTAACTGTAACCCCCAAGGCACTGTGGTCAGTCTCGTTCATGCGTGAAAGAATATAGGACACTGCCATCAAGTGTAGACACATTCTGAAATTTAAGCAAGAAACCAGCTCTCCTAGTCATTATACTAGAATATGAGAGAAGCTATGTCTCCAGCCAGTGCCAACATTAAGAGGCAGGTGCTTGGGGGCTGAAATACTCCTGTGCCCGGATGTCCACGGAAAGACTTGAAGGTTAACAAAATTCAGGGGCTCTTGGCTCAGGTAAGTGATAGGGAGTCCTGCCAATTATATAGCAACCTTGAACATCCATTAGTTACAGAAATGAATTAGGGTGTCTTTGTGCTGTGCTTGGGGTATATGATGGGTCTTTCCAGACCTATATTCCTCTGTTTCTGGTAGCTGAGCCAACTTACTTGCTCCTTGCAGCCCATCTTAGGGACCAGTCATAACCTCACAGAAGGATCTGTGCAGGGGCAGCAGGGGAGTGTCCATGAAACCACAGGCTTGCTGGACCAATTGAGAGCCAATTTTTTATGGAAGTGGTCCCAACAAGCTCTTTCTTCATATGCTGTATGGGGACGTTTGCATGATTTATTGAAATCAGTTGTGTTATACTGGATCATCTGGTTGAGCCAGGAACTGACCAGACATAAAGTGGACACAAAGGAAACCATGCATGGGATGGGCAGAAGGCAGGCCCGCTACCTATGAGATGATGGTTAGACCATAATTCTGGTGTTTTTGGCAGTGGTAAGATCTGATGATCTGATCAGATCTGCTCTCTTGGGAGGATATATGCTAGGTGAGCTACAATACTTGAGCTCAGATTCTTACTTGAGCTCAGATTCTTGCCTGTAAGGGTGTGAAAACTCTTACCAGCTCCCAAGAAAGCCAGTTTGACAGATTGCAGTGATGGGAGAGCTGGACCAGAGGGGCTGTGGCTAATCAGGTGACTTCCCATGCTATCTGCAGTAAACTTCTGTCATTAGGCATGATTGCAGTGTGTCTGATCACTACATTGCAGGGACATACAACAGGAGGGTACAGAATCTGGGTCACTCAGCCCTTGATTAAAGCCTGCTGGTGAGTTTGTCCTGTGATCCTGAGGGTCCACTTTCCTGGCTGAGAGCCTGGAGTGGACCCTGACCCTGACACTCTGGGTTTGGGCCCCAAATACCTGCAGCCAGTTCTCCCCTGTTTTGACCTCCACGCCACTAGGATTTTGGTTCCTGACTGCCCCGACTCTGTCACATTAATGACTGATCTTGGGCTCTGCTTTATTTGGGCTCATAGTCCTAGTGGGAGATGTTCATGGAGCATCTCTGTCCATTGCTAGATAGGAAACCATGATCCATGACTCTGCATCACCATGAGAGTTGGTGACTGTCCAACTGGTAGACACTCCCCAGTAACACATATTAAACATGCTGACTGGGAAGGAGATATGAGATACTTGAAAATGGGATAGGATAGGATGGGCCAGGCCAGGCCTGCTCCTGATCACAGCTCTTTACGAGAGAGAAGTCTCACAGGGTCACTAAGGGCTCCAGCCGATGGGTTCATCTCACTTAGGTATATACAAAGATCCAATAGCAACTTTACTTGTAATTACCCCAAACTGGAAACAATCCAAATATCCATCAATAGATGGATATATAAACAAATTGTGGCACATCCGTATAATGGAATACTTCTGTGCAATAACATGAATAAACTACTGAACGAGGCAATGACATGGATAAATCTCACACTGATTATGCTGGGTGAAGGACACCAGACCAAAAAAAAAAAAAAAAAAAAAAAAAAAAGCACATGCTTTATAATGCAAACTAATCTATAGTGATAGAAGCAGATTGGTGATTGGCTAGGGGTGGAGAAGGGCTGGAGGAAGGAATCATGAAGGGGCAGGAGGACACTTTGGGGATGTTGAATATGTTCATGATCTTGACTGAGCTTCATGGGTGTAGACATCTGTCCAAACTTGACCAAATTGTACAGTGGGGATGTGCACAGCTTATGGTATGTCAGTTACGCCTCAGTACAGGTGTTTTAGAGATTGCAACTTCGGAGCAGCCTGTCCCGACCCCCGTTTGTCCCCACTGCTACATTACAGCTCTGCTTTTCCCCTGCCTTCTCTAGTGGACTTCATGAGGCCGGCACCTGGTGCCTCTCTTTCTCACTACATCCTGACAGGGTCTGGCCCTTACGAAGGGATAAATAAAGACTTGTTTGTTGATGAATGAAAAGGTGTGAGCTTTAGTGTTGGGTGTGTCCATGCTCGGATTGCAGCGCTGACACCCATGTGTGTATTTAGGAGAATTACTCTGAGCCTTTGTTGACTTATAAATTATGGATGATCTACCTCACAAAGTCATTTGAGGATTAAGTGTGACAATGTCTGTGACGTGCTCAGCACAGGATGTAATACACACGAGACTCTTTCCTGTTCTAGTCTGTCTCATCAGGGTGGTTAGTGAGAGGCCTCCTTATCCACAGAGGAGACAGGAGGAGGCATAGAAGAATATCCTAGACAAAATGTGCCCATAACAAGGGAGCATGGTGGATAGTTTCTTCTCTTTCCTGCATGAGGCTATTAAGCTGGGAGTGTCTTAATGGGAAGGGGTGGGGGTGCTGGTGGTTCCTCTACACTGTGCTGCAGGTACAGTGGGGAAGCAGCCAATGCCAGCTTTATTAGAAAAAAGAAAGTGTTGAGGAGTTAGTATTGACCCTTGGGAGGCAGTGGACCCAGTATGAACCTTGGAGGATCACTGTTCTGACCTTCCGGGACCAGTGTTCCCTGAAGAAGGTCCAGTTTGTATTCCCGAGTCTCCTCCAACTCTGGGTGACCCCAGGTCTGCCTGGGTGGGTTGTGCTGTGGTTTAGAATCCTGAAGGTGGGCAAGGTCTTGGGGAAAACACACATTTCCTAGGAAGCTGGAGTGATAATAAGTATGGGGCAAGGAGAAGCTCTGAGCTTGTCCTTCCTCCCCCACCCAGTTGAGACTGGAGAGGGTGGCACTGGAGAATTTGGAAGGAACATTAGCGAACACCTTTGGAAGGCCAGATTCTCAATAGGCACCTCTGAGTTCCAGCTTGCTTTCTCACCAGGACAACCAGGGGCAACAGTTTGCTCCCGGCATCCTCACTTCTAGGTCAGTTACATTTTGTCAGGGACCTCTCCTCTTCTCCTGGTGAGCCCTCTGTAACTTATGACATTCAATTCAGTATCTTAGCGTTTTTGTTCCTCCCCTATATCCAAGATCGATAGAGAGATAAACACTCCAAATTATATGGGTACTTTATACCTACTAGGGAAGATGTAAAAAGATTCTGAGACAACATAGTGTTTCTGAGTATTATGAGACCCAGGCAAGGACTCTGTTTAATAGATAAGGAAAGCCAGGGTGAGGAAAATCTATTACGTGACTTACTTCTGGAGAAGTTCTGATTTTGGATCCTTATGGCTTAAACAAGAAGTCCTGAATAACCTTATGAATTTCACTTTATTCAAAGTTTATTTATGTATTTTTGAGAGAGAGAGAGAGAGAGAGAGAGAGAGAGAGAGAGAGAATAAGCAGGGGAAGGGCAGAGAGAGAGAGAGAGAGAGAGAGAGAGAGAGACAGAATCCAAAACAGGTTCTAGGCTCCAAGCTGTCAGCACAGAGCTGAATGTGAGGCTCTATCTCATGAACCCTGAGATCATGACCTGAGCCAAAGTCGGATGCTTAACCAACTGAGCCCCTAGGTGCCCCTGAATTTGATTCTCTTTTTAAAAAATGTTTTTAATGCTTACTTATTTTTGAGAGATGGAGAGAGACACAGAGCATGAGAAGGGGAGGGGCAGAGAGAGAGACATACAGAATCCAAAGCAGGCTCCAGGCTCTGAGCTGTCAGCACAGAGCTGGTCATGGGGCTAGGACTCAGGAACCGTGAGATCATGACCTGAGCTGAAGTTGGACACTTAACCAACTGAGCCACCCAGGCGCCCCTCCTGAATTTCATTCTTAAGTAGAAGGACAGAGAGAGTTTCCTTGGGTGCTTCCATTTGAGAAAGGACTAAAAAAAACCAGTACCATAGAGAGTTGTGACTTAGATAACAAATAACAAGGGGCATTATAATAGATGGAATCTAACACATTTATTCTGTTATTCATTGAATAAAAGGTGTCCAACTATCCTTAGAGATAGGTGCAAATGTGGGGTGCCTGGGTGGCTCAGTCGGTTGAGCGTCTGACTCTTGATTTCAGCTCGGGTCATGATCCCAGGGTCGTGAGATCGAGCCTCAGGTTGGGCTTCTGCACTGGGTGTGGAGCCTGCTTGAGATTTGCTCTCTCTCCCTCTGCCCCTCCCTTGTTCTTGTGTGCACATGCACACTTTCTTTCTCTCTATCTTTCCCTCTCTCTCTCTCTCTTTAAAAAAAGGAAAGAGATAGATGGCAATATATCCATCAACAAGGAAGAGCCACTTTAAAACTGAATGAAAGCAAGATAGGCTGTACCTAGTCTCTTGAAGACCATCAGGCCGATGCCTGTTTGAAGATAGTGAACTGCATCGTCTGTGATGTTCCATTCTGCCTTTGTTTGGTAAATAACACCTCTGCTTTCCTTAGGAGAACTGTCCTCCCTCCACTCTTGCTCACAGCATTTGGGTGAGACTGTGTTTGTCTGTGAGCACATGACAGAGGCTAGTCACCTAGGGTATTCTTGCTTCTGGCTTCAGTGATTGATTCTGGAACAGGGAGGGGATCCTGGTTGGTTCAGGGAGTCTTGATGCTGGGATGTTTATTAGACTTACTGAGAATGGGAAATTTTGTTTCTGTGGGGTGGCTGATCTGATCTGTCTGGAGCTACTGGAGCCATGCTGTCACCAGCTACTGGTGGCTGCTTGAGACTGAGCCTTACACAGGAGGAGACAAAGCTACAGAAGCTGGCACAGGGAAACGGTGTGTGTGTGTGTGTGTGTGTGTGTGTGTGTGTGTGTATGCATGTGCATGCGTTTGTGCATGTGTGCATGTGTGTATGTGTATACGTGTATATGGGAGAAAGAGAGGGAAAGAGAGAAAGGAAGGAGGGGGAGGAAGAGGACAAGAGGAAGGAAGGAGAGGGGAGGGTATGGGAAAGGAGTAGAAAGGTGGGGATGAGATCTTTTCTTAATGCCATTGTTTAAATTTTTGGAGTTAGCTGCCCTTGAAGCCAGAAATACCCCTCCTAAATTGTATTGAAGTTTAACTTATAGGTAGAAAAATGTATATAGACTAAGTGTATAAATTGAAGAGTTTTCACAAACTCAACATGTATGTACCCAGAACTAAGATAAAAGAAAAAGCAGAAACTTACTAAAACCTAAGCAACTCTCTTGTTTTCTGTTGTGGTCGCTGTTCCAATATTCTAGTGTATAACATATAGATGATGCTGCCCGTTCTTGTACTTTATATGAATAGAAATACTCAATATGTGTGTCTGGCTTTTGTGGTTCAACATTACCATGTGAGAGGCACGCATATTCTTGCATTTAGTTGTAGAAGGTTTACTCTCACTGCTGTCTAATATTCCATTCATACATTTTACTGCTGGTGGCTATTTGAGTATTTCTACTATCAACATTCTAGTACGTATCTTTGGTGAGTATAGGTGGGCTAGAATGTTGATAGCAGCACCATGTAAGCACATGCCCCCGCCCCCATGTTTCCATTGGAACTATATTTAGAACTGCAATAGCTTTGGATATGCACATGTTCAGCTTTGATGCTGTTTTCTAAAGTGTTTCTACCAATTTACTTCCCACCAGCTGTGTAAAGACTTGTGATTGCTTTACATCCATGGTAGCACTTGGTAATAATGTCTTTTTCATTTATCCCCCCTCCATCCCCATTCTCATGAGTTGTCATGGTATTGTGTATGTGCTTATGGTCTTTTCCTTGTTAAAAATTGTGATATAATTTAGATTCAATAACATGCACAGATCTGAAGTATACAGTTTGATGGGCTTTGGCAAATGCGTGAAGCCATGTAACACAAACCTATTAAGATATAGAACATTTTCCAGGAAATTCTCTCTTGTCCCTTCTCAGTCAATTCCTGCCCTCTACCCCAGGGGCAGTAACTTCTCTGATTTTTTTTCACCACTTTGAGGAGTGAGGTTAATGGACAACATCCAGCTATTATATCCTTTAGCGTCCACTTCAGCTTTTGAATTGAGGTCACAGTCTTCTCAGGGCACCCCAGCCAATGACTGAAGAAGGCAGGAATAGCTGAGGTCATGCTATTTGTGGGCTAGTTTTCAGTCAATGACTGAGCAAGCAGTTGTACAAGGGCCTAGACATCTCCGCCTAATTTGGTATCCCTCCAATGCACAATCTTTGCTCGAGAGCTCCCTGTTGAGTTGGTGGAGACTTTCTCATATCGGTATTGGCATCTGACTGCTTCCTTATCCCAACTCTGCTTCTTCTCTGCTTTTTCCATAAGGGCTATTCCCCAATACATATTTTGAATTTCTGTCTACACCTCAGTGTCTGCTTCCTGAAGAACTCTAACTGTTCCTGTGGTTCCAAGAGAACAACCCCAATGGGGTGCCTGTGTGGCTCAGTCAGTTAGTTGAGTGTCCAATTCTTGATTTCGGCCCACGTCGTGATCCCAGGGTAGTGGGATTGAGCCCCATGTTGGGCTCTGTGCTGAGTGTGGAGCCTACTTAAGATTTTTTTTTTCCTCTCTCTCTCTCTCCCTTTGCCCATCTTCCCCACTTGCACACACACACATACTCTCTCTCAAAATAAAATAAACTTAAAAAAGAGAGAGAACAACCAGTAAGGTAGAGTTTTAGATTGGGTCACTGCCCAGATGGCAATGACACCTTATCCCAGGTAATCAGTGGATCATAAACAGGCATAAAGTAGTGGCCCAACTGTCAAAACTTCAGTGTGGTAATGTCGGAGGATGCCATGGTGTAGGAGAATGCACTGATCAGTATGATGAGCCAGGTGTCTGGAATATGTGGGTGGAATGATAAGTATCAGGATAATGGAATTGAGTGGTTGTTACTAAGTTTCATTGACACCCTATAGATAGATAGTGAAAGGTGGAGAGCAATTAATTAGCAATTAAGTATTGAATGTTAGAGCCAGACAGTCTCTTTGGTAGGAAAGAGGAAAGCTCTTATCTCATGCTGTGAACAAAGAAAAAGATGGATATCAACCTAAGATCTACTAGAGTGGCAATATTTCCAAGATGTTGAATACTCAACCAAGGCAGGTCTTTTATGCTGAAGTCAAGTCCCTGATTGGCAAAACCTAGGACGCTGACACATGGGATGGGGACATTCTGGATAGATTCCCTTAAAGGATTTGCCTCCTCAGACTTCTGTAAATCTTCTGAGCTTGTAGATGTCCCCTAACACTTTCTGTTAAGAGCTGCTACTCACCACCCCACTGTGAGCTGGGAATACAGAGCTCTTTCTCCCATATGGCAACATTTACCCCTTCAGGAGATGATCCATTTCCTCTTATGGCTGGCAGGCTTATAACCAGCATTGGATTGCATCGTAATCCAGTAGGAAATGTGCTGAGCCTCAGAATGAAGGAAAGCATTTATACCTAAGGGAACTGAATGTCCTAGCCTGAGCTGGGGGAACATCTGTGAGACTGGGTTCTGAATGTGCTCAATCAAAGGGGCAAGAGCATGAGATTGGATAAGGGATTAAGAGTTCCATATCCTGGAAGGAACCTAGGCATTGGTGCAAAGTTGTTGTTAAAGTGATTCTTGGAAGTTGGTAAAAGCAATGGCCCACATTGAGTGATGTTGTAATGCCTGAATTTCTGTGGCAGATGGTACAGGAAGGGATTAAAAAGATCAAGAAATGGGCATGCTGTAATGGATATATTATCTGAGGCTAAAAGACCACCAGAGGATTATATTCTCTCAGAAGGCCTCGGGCAAACATTCACTAAGGTCACCAGGAATGCATTTACTAAGAAGTTCAGATATAGCCTTCCCCTGCAGGCTGGGGCTAACAGTTGGAGAGGCTGTCATAGATTTTTGGCTCACTGATAGCTATGGGGATGATAGCCCTTCCTTCCCCCACAAAGCTAGAGAGGCCATGTGGCGGTGCGTAGCTATCAGAAGTGGGTGTGTGGGTGTGGGGTGGGGGGAGCTGCAATGAACATAATGGTTGACAGGGTTGGATGGGGTAACTACAAGGACTAAGCTTGCAAAAGGACATGATGATGGTTAATAGAATGTGCCATCCTTCTAGGGCCAAGGAAGGTGCTGCCTAAACTCTATAATCAGAGGGAAAAAATGGAGAAGCAAGACACTGATAGTGGTCATTGAAATAAAAAGTTCCAATCTTTTCTCAGTTTCTGTACCTGCAACAATTTTTAGACCTGGAATGTCTTTATTGAATAGGTCAGACCACCAGGGAAAGGACAATGCAATACTCTATGTAAGCATTGTAATCAACTCTGTACCCTTCCCAAAGGGTCTATGACCATTTCTTCAAGTGACTATACTCTGGAGAAAGGGAAATACCTAGGAATTTGGGGGATTTTGAGTTGACATTGATACCTCAAGACCCAAAACCTCATAATAGCTCCCCTTTAGAATAGGGCATCCACCATGGAAGAGGCACTAAGCCACCAATTAGACAAAATTATTCATCCAGATGATGCTAATTTTGTTTGTGGCCACCACAGTGTTGGCACACAAATGAAGTGGCCTTAGTGGCAGAGAAATGGAGGGTATATAAGGCCCTAACATCATGCAGACTCAATATGGCCATTCTAGCTACTGCTGCCTCTGAATGTCCAATCTGCCAGCAATAGAGACATATGTTTTGTAGTTGGGATAGTGCTATTCCCTGAAAAGATCAATCACCCACTTGGTGGCAAGTAGGCTATATTAGTCCCTTCTACTCTAAAAGAGCCAAAATTTTATCATCCGAGAATGGATACCTATTCTGGCTATGGATTCATATTTCCAACCCATGAGCCTCAGATAGAACCATTATCCATGAAATCCCATACAGCATAACACCTGACCAGGCAAACAGCTCTATTGTGAAGGTTTTAAGTAGATACATGGTTTTGAGATTCACTGGTGTATTTACATATCTCACCAGCCAGAAGCTGCCAGCTTGATAGAATTTTGGAATGCCCTGCTGAAGGTACCAGTTCAAGAGAAATACTCTACATAGATGGGGCACCATCATCCAGAAAGTGGCACATGCATTGAAGCAGAGAGACTTTAATGTGATGCTGTGTCCTCATTAGGAACAATATGAGTGTGGGAAATAAGGGGTGGAAACAAGAGTGGCCCTGCTTGATTTCATTGCCAATGCCTCACTGGAGAAATTTGAACTTCCTATGTGAAGCTCTGAGGTCTGGAGGGGTGGAGGTCGAAAGGGGTACATGTTCACCAACAAGGGTCTTTTGAACTTTTTTAAAAACTATGGATGGCTGCCTGGACCCTCTGGGTTCCTTGTATCCAGAAACCAGCAGGGCAAAAGGGGAGTTATTATCTTATAATTGACCCCAATCAGCAAGAAAAGTTAACTCTTCCGTCATCCAATGGGGGTAAGAGCTGAGGGCAAAAAGAACTTAGAGTAGATAGTAGAGATGGAAGCTGATGAGTGCCAGCTGCAGTCTTAAAACCGACTCTGGTGACAGAGTCGGTAGCTTCTCCTCCCTCTATTCTTGTTCTCGTAAGTTTCTTTTTAGGAAGAGAGGCTCACCAGAACCCTGGAGGAAGTGCTCCTCGAACATGTACGGAAAAGTCATTCTGTTGGCATGAGGGATGGACAATGGTAGATATAGAGGCGTGACAGTCAGAGTCCCCTTAAAGAACTTGCAGTACAGCTGAGAAGATTGCGGTCACCTTCAGAATTTGCCAGTGCGTAAGTCAGACTATGGAGGTATAACGTCTTGTGGATAATGTATACAATGTATAAACAATATATATACAAATACAATATAATGTATATACTATATACATAACATACAAATAACGTATAATGAAGTATATATTAAATTCAAACTCTCTACTGTAAACTTCTCTGAGTTTTGATAAATGCATATATCCAATACATATATCCACCAATAAAATCAAGATAGAGAATTTTCTATCCCTTGAAAAAGTTATCTCAGCTCCTGTGGTCAACTTTTCCCCATACCTCCATATCCTAAGGACCACTAATCTGTTTTCTGTCCCAATATTTTTTATTAAGAGAAGTCACATAAGGAGGAATTAAGATGGCAGGGAAGTAGGGGAGCCTGGGCTTTCCTCATCCCTCAGACACAGCTGTATGGAGGTCAGATCACTTGGAACACCCAGGAAATCGATCTGTGGACTGGCAGAAGGATCTCCACAGTTGGAGGGAGACAGCATGGCAGGTGAGAGATGCATGGAAGTGAATTGGGGGAGAGGAAAAAGTGGTGCTGGAGGGGAGGGAGTACTTTCCATGGAGAGACAAAAGGGAGAGAAAGAGAAGGGTTGAGAAAGTGTGGCATCGACTTTGCACAACAGGAAAATCTCTCCGGACCATGGACTGGGAAGCAAGAAGTACTGAGTGTCACAAGTTCCCTTCCTTCCTTCTTTCTTTCTTTCTTTCTTTCTTTCTTTCTTTCTTTCTTTCTTTCTTTCTTTCTTTTGCAAACAGTGTTTGGAGCTCAAACTCTGAGGTTTTGGAAGTGTGTGACTACCACCTCCCACCCCCCAGTGGAGCTGTGGTACGCACTCCTGGGGATAAGGAAGGAGCTGGCCCCGGAGTACATAGCATGGTGTAGAGATCTCCAAGGACACACTAGGAGAGAAGAGTCCCCTTCCTGGAGTACTTTTGGATGAGGGTATATTGCCTCCCCAAGAACAAAAGACCCTGCAGTTGCCAGCAAAAGGTCTTTCATCAGCAGGGGACAAAGGTGTGCCCAGAGGGAATATAACCTTTGCTACTTTTAGTGGTGTTACACCATAGGTTCTGCACACTGTGCAGACTTGAGATTGCTTTTCTAGAATAAAGGACATCAGACACAGTGTGGAGAGGCTCTGCTCCAGAGGAGACGAGCAGATCTGCACGGTGCCGGGTCCTTTAAGACTTCGAGTTTTGAATCCCAGCCACGCACGGGCCAAAGAAAAAGTGCAGGAGAGCTGTGGCACAGGGTGAGTTGACTGCCCTCACTATGCTGTGAGGGCTGCATGAACAGCAGGGCTGTGAGATCCCCTGTCTGGGGATGAGAGATTGGGGTGGCACCATATTCCCCCCAACACCAACATGGCAGGATCTCAGAGAGCAACACAGTGGCCCCCAGTGGAAGTGGGATCTTCTTAGGCCAGGCACCACACCCCCCTGTGCCTGGCTGCTGCTTATTTCTTGGGACAAGACTGAGCCAGCTCACAGGGCCTCGCGTCCAGACCAGCACAGCTGGCGTGCCCCATGCACCAAGTACATTGCAAACGTAGTGCTTCCAAACTTCGCTTGTAGTTTTTTTTTTCTCTTTTGTTTTTCCTTTGGAGTTGGGCTCACAGTTTCTTGTTGGTTTTTTTCATTTTCTTTTCTCTGGGTTTTTTTTTTTTTTTTTTTTTGCATCAGGTTTTTTTTTCTTCTTTCCTTTTTCTAATTTTTTTCTTTTCTCCTCCCCCCCTTTCTTTTTCTTTTCTTTTTAACGTTTATTATTTTGAGATAGAGCATGAACGGGGGAGGGTCAGAGAGAGAGGGAGACACAGAGTCTGAAACAGGCTCCAGGCTCTGAGTCATCAGCACAGAGCCTGACGTGGAGCTTGAACTCACGAACCACGAGATCATGACCTGAGCTGAAGTCGGACGCTTAACCGACTTGAGCCACCCAGGCACCCCTCCCCTTTCTTTTTCTTTGGAATCAGCTAACAGTTTTTGATTCTTTGTTTTTTGTTTTTTGTTTTGGTCCCTTTCCTTTCCCCTGTTTTGGGGATCAGGCTATTTTTTTATTCCCCTTTTTTTCTAGTGTTACTTCAACAAACAAATCAAAGCATATCTAGTTAAAGGTCCCAACGCTCCAGACACACCCTCACTGCAACCAAGGAGCTCTGCAGAGGACTGACCAGTGGAAAGGGCAGCCAGAACGAAACAGTGGGGTGCACAGAGCTCACTCCACAGGCACTTCCTGATGTGCCAGGCCCTGGCCTTTTTTAATACAGCAGTACTCCTGGGTGCAGGAAACATAGCAAGCTTTTAAAACATGCAAAAGACAGAAATTTAGGCAAAATGAGAAGATGGAGGAATTCTCCCCCAAAGAAAAGTCAAGAAGACATCACAGCCAGCGACTTGCTCAAAACAGGTGTAATCAATATATCTGAACAAGAATTTAGAAAAACAGCTTTTTAACTAATAGAATTTAATTTTCAGAGCAGTTTTATGTTTATAGAAAATTGAGCAGATAGTGCAGAAAGTTCCCATATACCCTCTCCCCATTTCGCAATTTCTATTTTTAAGGTCTTGCATTAGAGTGACACATTTGTTAAAACTGGAGGACCAGCACTGATACATTACTATTATAAAGTCCATAGGTTACATTAGGGTTCACACTGTATTGTACATTCTATTGGTTTTGACAAATGCATATCATGTGTCTACCATTGTAGTGGGGGGCAGAATAGTATTACTGCCCTGAAAGTCCCCTGTACTCCACCTCTCCATCCCTCCCTCTCCTCCCAAACCCCTGGCAACCACTGATCTTTTTAGTGTGTGTTAGTTGTGCCATTTCCAGAATGCCATCAAGTTGGGAACGCAGAAGATGTATTCTTTTCAGACTGGCTTCTTTCACTAAGCAATATTTAATTAAGGCTCCACCGTGTCTTTTTGTAGCTTCATAGCTCATTTCTTTTTATCACTGAATAAAATACTACATCGTATGGAGGTGCCACTGTTTGTTTATCCATTCACCTTTTGAAGGACCTCTTGGTTGTTTCCAGTTTTTGGCAATTAATAAAGCTGCTAAACATTCATGTGCAGGTTTATGTGTCCATTTTTTAATTAGGCAGTTTTCTGTTTTTCAATGTTTATTTATTTATTTTGAGAGAGACAGAGAGAGAGAGAGAGCAGGGGAGGGGCAGAAAGAGGGAGAGAGCAAATGCCAGACATGCTCTGCGTTGTCAGCACAGAGCCTGATGTGGGGCTCGAACTCATGAACTGTAAGATCATGACCTGAGCAAAAAATCAAGAGTCAGGCGCTTAACCCACTTGAGCCACCCAGGGACCCCAGTAGTTTTATTTATTTTTTTTAAATTAAACTATATCTGATAAACAATGTTACATTAGCTCCAGATGTACAGCATAGTGATTGGACAACTCTATACATGATGCTATGCTTACAAGTGTAGCTACCATGTGTCAGCATACAACGCCATCATGCTATAACAATACTATTGACTCTGTTCCCCTCTGCTGGACCTTTTGCCCTTGTGACTTATTCATTCCATGACTGGAAGCCTGTACCTCCCACTCCCCTTCACTTATTTTGCCCATCTCTGCTCCCCCCATCTGGCAACCATGAGTTTGTTCTCTGTATTTGTGACTCTGTTTCTGCCTTTTTGTTTCTTTTGTTTTTTATATTCTGCATAGAAGTGAAATCATGTGTTATTTGTCTTTCAGTGTCAGATTTATTTCACTTAGCATAATACCTTCTAGGTCCACCCATGTTGCAAATGGCAAGATCTCATCCTGTTTTAATGGCTGAGTAATATTCCAGGGTGCATTGTGTGTGTGTGTGTATGTGTGTGTATGTATGTGCGTGCGTGTGTGTATATCACATCTTTATCCATTTATCTATTGATGAACAATTAGGTTGCTTCCATATCTTGGCATTGTAAATAATGCTGCAAAAACTAGGTAGTTTTCATATTGTTGAGTTTTTAAGAATTTTTAAAATATATTTTGGATGCAATTCCTTTATCAGATACGTATTTTAAAAATATTTTCTCCCAACTTTTCTTTGGCATATATTTTTATTGTTTTAACTTTCTCTTTTGCAGAACAGAAGTTATTGATTTTAATGAAGGTGAACAATTTCTTCTTTAATGAATGAATTATGCTTTTTAGTGTTTTAAATGAAAAATCAATGTAAAACCTAAGGTCACCTAAATTTTTTTCCTACTTACTAGAATTTTATGATTTTGTGTTTTGCATTTTTTGTCCATGATCCATTTAGAGTTACTTCATGTGAAACGTATAAGGTCATTTCTAGATTGACTGGTTGATTGCATTGTATGTAGAGTAGATCCAGTACCATTTGTTGAAAAGGCTGTCTCTTCTCCATTGACTTACCTTTGCTCCCATGTCAAAGATCAGTTGACTCTCTTTGTGTGTATGTTTTTCTGGGCTCTCTCTTTTGTTCCATGGATTTAGTTGTTCAGTCGTTTGCTGATACCACACTGTCTCGATTACTATAACTTTATAGTAAACCTTGAAGTTCGGTAGTGTTGGCTATTCTGGGTCTTTTGTCTTTCCATATAATCTTTAAATTACTGTTGATACTCACAACATAACCACCGGGATTGTGATTGGAATCTCCGTGAATCTATAGATCAAGTTGGGAAGAATGGACATTTTAGCAATATTGAACCTTCCTATCTATGAACATGGAATATGTTTTTGTTTATTTAAATCTTCTTTGATTTCTTTCATCAGGGATTTGTAAGTTTACTTATTGATTTTGTACATATCTTGGTAGATTTATTTTTAAGTTCTTCATTTTTCTGCGCTAATGTATATGGCATTGTATTTTTAATTTTAAATTCCAATTGTCTGTTGCTTTTATATAGAAAGCAATAGATTGTTGTGTATTAACCTTGTATCCTGCAACCTTGCCATGATCACTTATTTGTTTCAGGAGTTTTTTGTTGAGTTTTTGAGATTTGCTACATAGGCAATCATGTCATCTGCAAACAAAGGCAATTTTATTTCTCCCTTCTCAATATGTATACTTTTAATTTCCTTTTCTTGGGTTACTGCATTAGCTAGGACTTTCAGTATGATGTTGAATAGAAGTGGTGAGAGGGGACAGTTTTTCCTATTCCTTATCTTAATGGGAAATGATCTAGTTCCTCACCATTAAGTATGATGTTACCTGTAGATTATTTTGTAGGGGGTCTTTATTAAGTTAAAGAAATCTCTCTTTCTTCCTAGATAACCATCTATCAGCAGAATGCCTGTGAAGTGGGGGTAGGGCTTTTCAGGGCAAAGATGAACTATGTGGGTCCTGAAGAGGGAGCTAGCTCAGTGCGATCTCCTGGAGTGTAAGTGGGCCACACAAGGCTGGCAGGAGACTTTTGGGTATTTATATAGACAGGAAGCCTTCAGGTGGTCTGTAGGAGGAGGCCTTCAAGTACTGTTACAGGTGGGTAGCCCCAGCTGCTGGCAGGCCTTCAAGTGTGAGTGCAGGAAGGAAATCTAGAGGACCCCAGAAATGTTACTGGCAGACTGAGGGCAATAGGTCACCAAGTGATCACACATTCTGGGCCTGTGACTGGGACAGAGCTCCCCTGGAGGCACACACATGTACACCCTTGACCTCCACCCCTTCTCTCCACTGCATAGCAGCTGAAAACCTCAAGAGAGCCCCTTCCTCCTACAATGTCCTGCCAGTGCCCTCTGCTGAGAAGGTTGAACATTGTGTTTACTTTAAAGGAAAAATGCTTAAATGAATTCTGTTACTGCAGAACATGCATTGAAGGGTAAATTTGGAGATGAGATGCAATGAAGTGATAAGTACCACTTTTTTTCTAATATATTTAATGCTAAAATTTATGTACAAATACAGTATCCTATAAACTTTGGTATGATGTGTTTTCATTTTCATTTGAGTCATAGTACTTTGTAATTTCTTTCATGATTATGATTTCCATAGTCTTTGGAATCATTGTTCCATGTAAGTAATGCAATGCTCCTGTGTGGTTACGTTGAAGGTTTTTCTATTGCTTTAGTTCTCGGTAGTTTGATTATATGTTTCAGCATGATTTCTCTGGGTTTGTCCTATTTGGGATTTGTTGAACTTTCCTTTTTTTTTTTAATTTATTATTTTGAGAGAGTGAGAGCAGGGGAGGGGGAGAGAGGACGACACATAATCTGAAGCAGGCTTCAGGCTCTGAGCTGTCAGCACAGAGCCCAATGTGGGGCTCAAACTCATGGAATACAAGATCATGACCTGAGCCAAAGTCAGACGCTTAACTGACTGAGCCATCCAGGCGCCCCTGAACTTTTCATATCTGTAGGTTTATTTCTTTTGCCAAATAGGAAGTATTCAGCCATTATTTCCTAATATTTTTTCAGGTATATACTCTTTATTCTCCTCTCTCTGGAACTCTAATGACACAATGTTAGATTTTTTTTAATCCCACATATCCCTGAGGCTCTGTGAATTTTTTTCAATCTATTATCTCCCTGTTGTTCACACCAGATAATTTCTATTGGTTTGTCTTTCAGTTTCCTGATTCTTTCTTTCTTCTCTCATCTCCATTCTGATAATGAGATTTTCAGTGAGCTTCCTTTAATTGCCTTGATTGTATGTTGCAATTCTAAGATTTCCATTTCATTCTTTATGTCTTCTATATCTTATTGTGACTTTCTCTTTTTTTCATTTGTTTCATGAATGTTTGCATTGGTTGCTGGAACATTTTTATAACAGATAATTCAATTTTTTGTCACATAATTTAAAAGTATGTTTTATCTTGATATTACCATGTACTGGTTTTTGCCTCCTATGAATTGGTATTTTTCTGGTTCTTTATATGTTGAGTAATTTTGAATTTAATCCTGGACATTTGAATATTTTGTGAGGGTCTGGGTCTTTTAAGAATCCTATGGAGGATGTTATCTTTGTTTTAGCAAGTAATTAATCTGTTTAGGTTCAGGCTGCACAGCCCTGCCCATTTTCGGTGGATTGTGTTTCCAAAGTTAATGGAGTTTTCAAAGCTTTTTAAGTGTTATTTGGAGGTATCACACATGTCTGCCACCTAGTGGTCAGTTTGAGAGCTGGACAATGCTAGTCCCTTTCTTAAATTCTTTGGTACATTGATTAAAATCTGATTCACACATGTACAGGTTTGGAGTGAACCCGGGAATTCATTTAAAAAACTGTATGGGTGGGGCACCTGGGTGGCTCAGTCGGTTAATCATTGACTTCGGCTCAGGTCATGATCTCACAGTTCGTGAGTTCAAGCCCTGCATTGGGCTTTGTGTTGACAATGTGGACCCTGCTTGGGTTTTTCTCTCTCTCTCTCTTTCTCTGCCCTTCCCTCACTTCCTCCTTCTCTCTCTCTGTCTCAAAATAAATAAATAAACTTAAAAAAATTATGTGGGTGTCTTTTTCCTGAGCTCTTCCCTTTCTGTAATTTCTTGCCTGTTACTTTCCAGCTCCATGGGACAACTCCCCTTTTAATCCTTAGGCCAGAATGCTGGGGCTTCAGTTACCCTTCCCTGCCATATGCTTCTTTAACTGCTGCATCCAGAGGCAAGGAGCAGGAGGGCAGAGAGAAAAAAATTAATGGGAATTTGACCCATTCTCTTGGGACCAGAGCTCCATGGCTTGCAAAACATAGCCACCCTCTCAGAGTTTTGGTTTCTTTGGGCTCCTGTTGCCACCACAAAGAAATTGCTTAAGGCTGGGACACGAGTAAATGGAAAAGAGAAAAAGGAAATTAGGATTTCCACACTTCCTCTGAGCATTGAGAATTTCTTTTTCTGCTTAGTGAGTTGAACTAAAGGGCTCCCCCTGCAGCTCTTTCTATACTTTGGTGGCCAATTTTGGTTCTCAGGTTTTTTTTTTCCCCCTCTCCAGGCTGATGAAAGGTCAGAGGGGATAAAAAGATAAATTTACCACCAGTTTGATGGCACTTTAAATTCTGGTCTTCTTCCCAAGTCTGCCTGCTGTTTACTTTTCATATTTCTTGAGTAACTGCTCCATACATTTGCCGTTTTATAGCTGCATTCAGTAGGAGAGACAGGGTAGATTGTACTTAGCCTGTCTTATCCAGAACTGTAACTCCTCTATTGAATTTTCTGTTACAACAATTCCGTATTGTGTTTACTTTCAAGATGTTCTTTTGTTCCCAAACCTTTTGTTTTCTTTGCTTCTTTCTTCTTTTAATTGTACGTAATATTAGTAAAATGCCTTCGACCAGGTAAAGGCTTACTTATGCAACAGGGTGTGAAAAGAGAAGCCCTTTGTAATTTCAGAAATAATGTTTATTTTTCTCTTGAATAGATTTGTTACTGTCTTTTTATTTGTATTGTAGTATTTCTGTGGTTTTCTATTTTTTTAATAGTTCATTTACTACCCCTATCCCCTAATGGGACCGTAGTATTAGAAATGGTACAAACATTGAAGGTACCTATCTTTCTGCTGTGTACAGTTATGTTTATATCTCATAGGTTGTGATATACGGTTTTATAGATTTTACCTCTTCTGTCAAAATAGACTGTTGAAGCATTCTGTATTTTCTTGTTATTTAGGAGACTGGTGCTTAGTTTCCAGATTTTTGGTTGTATTAGTGTGTGTCATGAGAATAAAACCTACAAAATTTCTTCTTTTGTAAGTGCATTAGAATATTCTCGGTATCTTATTTTTCTTTCTTTTTGTATGGCATCTGTGGATATTCTGAGAAAAAAAAAGATGTGTTTTTTTTTTATTTTGCACTTCTGGGGTAGTAAGTTGGTATCAGTTAA
Organism: Lynx canadensis; assembly: GCF_007474595.2. Taxonomy (NCBI): domain Eukaryota; kingdom Metazoa; phylum Chordata; class Mammalia; order Carnivora; family Felidae; genus Lynx; species Lynx canadensis. The sequence goes on along the minus strand of NC_044313.2, from coordinate 44,273,354 downwards.
TTATATCTAGATTATTATCTATTTAATTTCTTTACCTCCCTAACTGGGCTATGATCATCATGAGGGCAGGTGCAAATGGCTTCTTAATTTTTATATTCCTATCATCCAGAAGAGCCAGGCAGAATGTGGACATAAGAAACATTTATTCACATTTTCCCATTGTGTTAATTTCTTTGACATTCTGTATGCATCTCAAACATGTTTTCCATTTTACTAGTTGATTTTTCTGCAAAATAAATTCTATTTTTAACCATGTCCAATACTGATTCAAGTTGTTCCATAGTGAGATTCAAGTTTATTCTTTTCCTCTTTTGAAATGCCGTGGAAATAGCTTATTATGGTCTTAAGTTTTTTTCCTGTTTGCTCAAATGTTCTCCTCTCTAGGAGGAGGTTTTGACGTTCTACTTTTGTTGCTCATCTACTGGAAGAGCTTGAATCACCCAACTTGGGATTTAGGGTTGGATAATTCTTTTTTTTAAAGTTTATTTATTTATTTTGAGAAAGACAGAAACAGCATGAGTGGGGGAAGGACAGAGGCAGGGAGAGAGAATCCCAAGCAGGCTCCGCACTGTCGGCCCAGAGCTCAATGCGGGGCTCAAACTCATGAGCCGTGAGAGTATGACCTGAGCTGAAACCAAGAGTTGGACGCTTAACCAACTGAGCGACCCAGGCGCCCCTGGGGTTGGACAATTCTTGAAGGAACATTCTTTTTTTTTAAATTTTTATTTAAAAATTTTTTTTAACATTTATTTTTGAGAGACAGAGCATGAGCAGAGGAGGGGGAGAGAGAGAGAGGGAGACACAGAATCCGAAGTAGGCTCCAGGCTCTGAGCTGTTTGTTAGCATAGAGCCCGATGCGGGGCTCGAACTCACAAACTGAGAGATCACGACCTGAGCTGAGGTCGGACGCTCAACTGACTAAGCCACCCAGGCGCCCCTCGAAGGAACATTCTTAATCTTCATGTCCAACCAGAGTTGCATGATGCTGGCTTCTTGGTATTGCTGAAGTTTGTAGTCTCACTGAGACCGAGAATATTTATTATTTCTATCTGTTTTGAATATCAAAAGTTTCCAAATATGGAATATAGTTCTTTTCAATTTGGAGTGAGAATCAGAAAAAACATCCCTCTTTTTGTAATCCTATTGGCAGAGTACTACTCCAGTAATAGGATTGGTTTGGTGACTGAGGCCAATTGGTCCATTTTCCCCATCAGCTTTGCAGATGCCTAGATCACTAGATCATCTAGTGTGATCTGGCCTCAAGTGTGAGCTCACTGTTGTGAAATTTCTCAATCCAATCCTGGTTGTCATGAGTATTTTAAGAGGAAATAGGGAAAAGGGGACTTCTATGAATTCCCTCACAGTGCCATTTCCCTGGAATGACGATATATTTTTATCTTAACTTCCTTACCTATTAGTTGAATATGAGGATCCTGTCTGTGTCAAGTCTGGTGACTTTGTAGTTTCCACTTGGCATAATTTTTGGATGAGGTTTCACCTTCTTTGACAATACTGTGAATCATCGTTTTTGATCCTGTTTTTAAGTCTCCTGTCTCACGTTCTTCCATCTCCTTACAAAACCCCCTCTGTCCTTTACCATAATTCAACCGTTCTCTCATACAAAGCCCCTAGTCAGGAGACTGACTCTTGTGTTAGCTTCTCCTTTTGTGATGCTGCATACATCTTTCTTCTACAAAGTTATGATCTTTAGAAAGAAGAATAAAATTGTAATCATTTGCTCCATGTTCTTCATTTTTTCTGCAGGTCTCTAAAATCTCTACATGTGCAGTCCATTTTCTTTTGATTTTATTTGCTCCCAGGTGAGGTGGGTGAAATTCATTTTCCGTGTACTGGGCACATATAAAACTTTCTTGCATTCTGACGCATGTTAAAGGGGGAGAGCATGTCTGTTACAACAAGACATGGTCATTGAAGCCAGGCATTTTGGTTATTACTTCCCCCAACTCAGTCAGGCTAGTGTAAGCACTGAAGGTGAAATTTTAAAAGGATCTGAGGAAATATCACCAGGAGCATCCAGAAACAAGGAATACAGGAAACGAGAGTTAAGACCTGAGAGAACGTCTGGAACCAGGGTTATTCTTTCTGTTTTTTCAGTGCTGCCTCGTCTCCCTTATGGACCTGTCATCCGTGCGTACCCTTCTCCTTTGTGCTTGTGAATAAGGCCAACTATGGCCACCTCCAGCTTAGTGTCTCATCACTTTCCTAGTTCAGGTATATAGCACAGATTGACTAATAGCTCCAAATTTCCAAACTCCTGCTGGGAAAATCCGGTGGCCCAGATTTGGTTCAATCAATTATATCAAATAGGAGTGCAAAGGTACATGTCTGTGAGTGGGGTGGTAGTTCCCCGAAGAGGGGGTAGTCTGTAGGCTGGGAGGAAATCACAAAAGGGCTCTGCTACAACATCTCCTTCATAGGGCTTCACTGGTTACCATGCTGTCCTGGACGTGGCAAGTATAATTTTCTATCCAGTCTGTTCTTAGATGCTGGGATGTTCCTATTTCTCCACAATGCCCGGTGCTCATCCTTGAAGGGCAGAATCCTAAACATGTGGTTTGAGTTTTAAAATGGGCCAGAGATTCCTCCTTCTTGAATCTTTCTGCATACCAGTTTCCTCATCTATAAAAAGTAGATATAATAATACCTATGGCTCTTCAGAAATTAAATAAGCTTATGTATATAAAAGTGCCTAGAATTGTACTTGGCATATGGAATATGAGCCATAGTTTCTCATATACTTGCACCGGATACTGATTTATCCCTTTTCCTTAAGAATATTTTTCTTTTTTTGTGTGTGTGGTTTCTTTTCTTTAGTGACGTTTATGATAGCACACTGTCTTTACCAAGCCCCTGTCTGTGGTTTGCAGAGTTCTGCTACTTGAAAATTAGAATAGCACTGGCCCATCTCCAGTGTATCGGAAACTTTCCATCTTACATTAGTTTCCCAAAGATCACTGACAGAAGCTTGTTGATTCCGTTTGAAAATTTTCTTTGTTTCTTGAGCTCCAACATGTAGGCCAAGAGATTTGAAAACACTGAGAGAACATGGTGACTTTACAATCTCCTAATCAATTTAAGACTTTTATTCTCTAATGGTGGTTTATGTCTATTTTTCCCAGCCCAAATACTATGCTATTAGAGCAGAGATAAGCAAATGGAATGTAAGGAAATTCCCTTTTCCTCATCCATCCATAGTCACAGTTAAACCTATGTTTATCCCTTCCTTGGACTTTCTAGGCTCTCAGAGAAACTGAGAAAGCCTTGCTGAGAGTCTCAGCATTTTGCAAACTGGAGCTCACCCTGGTCCCTGTTTTCATGTTTCCATTCATCAGCTTTGATCATGTTTCTCCTATTCTTCTGAGTGTGTGTGTGTGTGTGTGTGTGTTTAAATTCCAAATTAGTTACTGTTTAGTGGGCAGATCCAATGTTTTCTTTAGATAACAGTTTGATTCATTGACTGACAAAATGATTAACTTCGCATCTAATTCCTGGAAGGGTTAGAGGCAGCTATAGCTACGATGTACTAATCATTACCCATTGCATTTTCATTATTTAAGATAGCAGACAGTTGCTTGAGGGCAGGGAACAAGCCTCATCCTTTTATGCCTTCTTTGCCTAGAATGGAGGCTGGCAAGAAAGATAACAATAGCTACATCTATTGTGCTTTACTAGGTGCCAGGCACTTTAAATATATTATCTTATTCAATCATCACAGTAATCCCATGGAAGAAATGCTATTACATATCCCCTTTTATGGATGAGACTATTGTAATGTAGACCAGTTAGTTAATAGGCCCAAGATCTCTGTTGTAAAGGGGGTAGGGCTGGGGTTCAAATCCCTTTGGCCAAACACCAGTGCCAGGCTCTTAGCCACTATACCGTTCTGGGACCCCAAGCATGATGGCTGAATGGAGCATTCTAGCTTTTCTTTCTCACCAAGGTGATTTACAAATGCAAAATGAAGTCACATTTTTTTTTTTGAGAATTCTTTTCCTTCCTAAAAAAACATCATGATTTATAATCCTTGCCATGCTTTCTCTTAAATTTTTGAAACTTGCCTCCCCAAATCTGGTACCTACATTCATCTTTACCCAACTGTTTCTTTCATTGCTACCATGAGATGATATGATCATCTTCCTTCAAGTCTCTGTAATTCACACTTCACTATTTCTTCTTGGTGGTCAGAACACAGTCTCAGGTGATGGTTCTGATCACTTCCTTCACCATCTGCCACTTCTCCCTCCAATTCAATATCTTTTGAGTAGGACAAACTCTTCCATCTGTTCGTTCCCAACTTGAACAGTTCCTTTCTGTTAAGACTTGATGATGCCATAGAAGCATATTTCCCATATTATTTTAATTTATCTTCATACAGTGTGTGTTTTGTTTGTTGGATGTCAAAAACAATAAGTATAGTTTATTAGTGAATCAATCACTTATTTGAGCAAATCATGACTACTGTTATCATTTGAAAGTCCTAGCTGCTCTCTGTTACAGGCACTTTTTTTCTTGGATTTATTTAGACATTTCTCTCTTGGTCTTAGACCAATAATCATTTAAAACATTTCTCTCTCCACCCTTGGATTTTCAGACTGAATTTTCCTCTGTGGGATTACTGAAAACAACAATTCCAACTACCTATGACTAAACAATTCAAAGATTAACAAAGGGGTACCTGGCATTGACTCAGAATTAAGGCTACATGGATGATCCTCTCCTTCCTTTTCCAAGTTGGAAATGGGTACCTGCAAGGTGTCTGGTCAGTCAGTGCCATTCCAAATGGTTATCACTAAGTTTATCCTTCAAGCCAGTTTTTCTAGACATTGACAAGAAATGCAAAAAAGACCTGTAAGCATTGGGGTCTTATGATGTTTTACATTTAGAAATGAAGGCTTGTGGACATTGGAAAAATACTCCAAAAGATGACTGAAGCTCTGAGTTCAGCAACAAAAATGATGAGGGTACCACAGTTATGTTGTAAGAGAACAGATTTGCCTTGTGTTATGGTGTGTGTGTGTGTGTGTGAGAGAGAGAGAGACAAGATTTTCTGTTCACTGTAGCCATTTCTCTTGTTCTCCAGCTGAAAGCCCTCTGGCTGAGACCACTTGGTCTTTGGACACAGGCTTGGGAATTAAGTATCACCATGCCTAAGAGCTCACAATTTTGTTACCTTGAGTTTTGCTCCAGAAATCCAAACCCAATTAGCTTACACAGTTCTGTGTCCTTCTCTCTTTCCTAAATCAGAAATCATTGGGAAAGTAAGTGAAATTGTAACCCTGGCTTCTAGACCAACCACATTCCTGTTGTAGACCCTCCCGACCCATGAGTTCTTGTTTCTCCTGAAGCTCTGGGTCTGTTGCTGTTCTGCCTCTCTAGTGGTTTGGAGTTGCAATTCCTTCTCTAGAATTCAGAGTCCAGTTTATGTCTTCTCCATTCTACTGTTGTCAGTGTTGAGTTGTGAAGGTCACATGGCTAGTTAGTAGAGGAGCTGGGATTTCAATCCAGGTGGACCTTACGTCAAAGGGCAGCTGTTTTCATGACCCTGTGCAGCTTCCCTATTGACAGGTCTCACCATTGCTGTATGGAGCTCAGCTGTTGGTGTTTCTCCAGGAGACGTTCTCCCTAGTGGAGGGTTTCTCTGAATGTACAGCTCCATTTGGGCTGACCTTTGAATTTCAATCCTATGTGGGGCAGGTGTTAAAAGAGATTCTTTGTTTTTTTAAAATGTTTATTTTTGAGAGAGAGAGAGATACAGAAACCAAAGCAGGGTCCAGACTCTGAGCTATGAGCACAGAGCCTGATGGGCTCAAACTCAGGAACTGTGAGATCACGGCCTGAGCTGAAGTTGGACACTTAACTGACTGAACCACCCAGGCACCCCTCAAAGAGATTCTTTATTAAGATACAGGCTTGGGTCCTGCATACTGCCAGGGACAAAGCACATTTCTATCTTGCTTTCCATAATGTTTTCATTAGAAAACATATAAAACGTGTATTTTGTCTGAAAGGGAGAGCTTCTGTGTGATGGTCCCACCCCAGTGTACAGAATACAGCAAAAGACTTGGAAGACACAGAAGGTCAAGATTGACCCAGAGTGTCCCCTGGTTTGCTCACTTTATGTGACCCTAAAGATGAAACATTTGTGGAAAGGAGCTGGTTCAGGGAGGATGTCTAAGTAAAGATATGAGAAAAATTGGCTGTTTGCAGCTCTGTTATGCTTTAAAGCTTGGAAAATCAGGAGCCACATAGAAGATTATCCCGATCTGTTTTTTGCTGTGCTTCTACTGGGACAGACCCTCTGAAGGCCTTGCTGCCTGACTTTCATTAAAAATGTCACCGTCACTGAGTTCAATCAGGCCCTGACTCTGGGGTGGGATTGCTTTGCAAGGATATATTCCGAGAAGCTCTGTGGCAAACTGGTTGCTTTAGACACAGCCAAGAAGGAGAATGTGGTTTTGTCTGGCAATAAAATGCAATTGTAGCTATCAGGGAAAAAGAGGAAAGGGGAGAATTTCTGATGAGAGTTTTTAGGATGCTTTCGGACCCCTAAAGCTACATCCTATAAGTGACTAATTGGATCAACCCCAGGAGTCAGGACATGGCTGGGTTAAGCTTTGAATAATGCATGAGGACAAATGGCTTAGTTTGGCAGTCGTGGGCAGGCTTGCCACATTTTACACATGGGAACAAGGAGAGAATTCAGAATTTATGAATCACCTACTAAAGGTGCTTGATGCTTTAATTATGTTATTGTGTTTAACTTAAAAAAAAAAAAACCTTTGAGAACGAATGCTGTTATTATCATCTCCACTTTATAAACGAAGACACAGATGCTTAGAATGATTCAGTAATGTGTTTAAAGTCACACAGCTGGTCATTGGTGGAACCCAGATCTGACATGGTGGCCCATAATTTGAAGATGGTAGATCAGTGTTTATTATCTTATACATAGCATTATCCAATGGTGACCCTTAATATAGGATTTGCTTTGTCACATGCATGCACGCACACACACACACACACACACACACAGCAAATAATGGCCTGACAGCATCTTTAGAGAAAGTGTGATTAGCAGGACACAGTTGAGTTTACTGAGAACAAATTTCAGATTAACCACATTCCTTTTGTTGATAAAGTTACTGGATGTAACAGGTTGTGAAGATTGACCTTAATAATTGCTGCCAGGAATGGCAACTGTGATTACGAGTGACTACTCACAGACTCATTCCCCATAGAATATCGCACTGAATCCTCACCTTTGCAAACATGTCCTAATTCATTTGCCCCTTGACCCCTGCTTGTAACCCTGCTTAGGTTCTCACATTCTGACTCTATATGATGTCCCCAGCCCCTCATGGATTGCTGGATGACTGGCTCTGGGTTGCACTTTGCTCCCCTTTCCCTCATTTATCACTCTCTCAGAGTCCGTCAAATTTTGGAGATGCCCTCTCTTTTAATCTTCCCTGTGGGTGGCTTGAGTTTCAGGTTCTTATGTAAACCTGACGACTACCTTGGACAGGTGAGTAGACAAGGGAGGGTTGCTGAGAGGGGAGTGGAGGCAACGAGGGACAGGTGTGGAAATGAGTAAGGGGACAGAGTTAAGTGTTGTATCTTGAGAGGGCGAATAACATTTTGATTCAGAGTAAAGTGAATGAGTAAAACATGCCCATACCTGGCCAACAGAAGGAGACAAAGAAGGCACCACCTCCACTATGGGAGGATGTGCCCGATGTGGAAGAGGCAGCAGCTGTTTTGGTTAACGATCATTGTGTAACAAATCAGCCCTAACTGTGGTGGCTCAAAACAATAATCGATTTAGCTCAAGAGCTTGCAATTTGAGTAGGGCTTAATGTGGGAAGCCGAAGCTGCTGAATCACCATCAGCTGGAGTGGCTCTGTGGGGGCTAGGGTCTCCATTTCTGAGATGGCTCACTCACGGGGCTGGCAAGTGGTTGCTGACTGCAGGCTTGGAGCTCAGCGGGGGGGCTGAGGTCTGGGGGCCTTGGTTCCTTTCTACATAGGCCTCTTTATGTAGACCCCTCCCCTACCTCCTGACTGCTTGTTCCTTCACAGCATGGTGGCTGGCTTCCAGAGTGAGTATCCCAAAAAACCAAACCCAGCTGCATCACCTTTGATGACCCTAGCCTCATGCAGCATCACTTTCTCTGTGTTCTGTTTGTGGAGTCGGTCATAGCGACCTGTCCACATTCAAGGAGAGGAAACATAGGCCTCAGTTCATGATGGAAGAGATGTCAACACCACATTGTAAGAAGAGCTGATGGGGTGGAAGACATGATTGTGGCCATTTTTGGAAAAAAAAATCTGCCTCTGAGGCTGTCATAGACAGTGCAAAGGAGAAAAGAGATTATATGCATTCCCAGGTCTTTATTGCAGGCTGTCTGATCTAACTATCTCGGATGGATTGGTTATTACTAGGAGGTAATTAGCTGATTCTGGGAATGCTCATGAAAAAGGTAGTGTGTTTTGTCCCAGGAGTATTGAAACTCCTTTTTTTTTTATTGTTTATGTGTTTATTTTGAGAGAGAGAGAGAGAGCACGCACAAGCAAGGGAGAAGCAGAGAGAGAGGGAGACAGAATCCAAAGCAGGTTCCATGCTGTGAGCTCTGAGCCTGATCCAGGGCTCGAACTCGTGAACCATGAGATCATGACCTGAGCCAAAATCAAGAGTTAGATGCTTAACCGACTGAGTCAGCAGGCGCCCCAGGTATTAAAACTTCTGGTGACACAGGTAGCCCAGTTACTGGCTTATTCCTGCCCGGGTACAGCTTTGGTACAGTTAGCATCATTTGTCTTCACTCTGGTCTGATCCGAAGGAAGTGAAAGTCTCATAACTGGAGACATGGCAGAGGAAGACCCTCCCAAATCTGTATAGAACATCGTGTGAATGCATCTCTGCCTTCCAGAAAGTAAGTGGTACCACACAACACCTAAAGCATCTGGAGGCGAAGAGGTATTGTAAACTCTAAGCCATTAAGGTATATTCAACCCTGTGGTGGATTTCGGCATTGCCCAGTCACTGGGAACAGAGAGGCTCAGGCCCTGAAGCCCACATGGCAAAACTGTGTTTTAGACAGAACTTTCTAAGGGTTTACCCATGCTTCTGGGCCTGATGGAGTTTGTTCTGGGCAGAAAGAGGCCTTAGGTAACAGCTATTTATTTCCCTTTTGTCTCATCGATCCTCCTCTATATGGATTTAGCAAGCATAGCTCCACTGACAAGAGGATGCAGTGAGGTTTAAGCCTTGTACAGTCGTTAACTGTGTATTTCTGTAAAACATAACTTTGTGTGTGTGTTTATTTTAAACGTAGGAGAGAAGTCCTATGGAGAAGAGTATTGGGTTAGAGGAGCACACTGCCATGAGAATGATAAATGTTGAGCGAATCAGTGATTATATGGTCTATTTGTTAAAGGAACTGGTACCTCTCTTAAACGGTTGCTATGTCTCAAGGGGAAAAATAGGCTTTCAGGGGTGTTAAATGTGTCTGTACCTGTGAGGCCTTGCACCTGCTTGGGATAAGTATGTGTGTGTGCAGGGCCAATTTCACTTTAAATATGTGATTTTCTTCCTGCGTCTTAACTACTTGAGAGAGTATGATTCAGTGGTTTTTCAAGGCTGCACTATTTCTATCAATGAGCCAACAAAATTAGAAAATGTAAGCGTTATCTGAATATAAAATAACTTTATACATTGTAACTTCTTTGAGATTAGGTGTTAACCAACTTTACATTTTATTACATTTGTCAGACAATAAGTATTGATAGAGAGCTTACTCTTTTTTTTTTTTTTTTGGTGCTGGTTTAGATGTTGGGCAGATTGTATAAGAATAACCATATCTCTGTCCTCTGGGGGCCATTGACCAGTTCGGTGAGAAAATAAACATGCAAATAAGTGCAAATATATATATGCATATATATGCATATAAGTCAGATGCTTTGAGGAATTGGTAAACGCTATGAAGAAAAATAATAGAAATTGACTGGAGAAAGGGCAGTTTTAACTTTAACTTGGGTCATCAAGGAAGGTCTCTTTCTCTGAAGGGTGACATTTGAGAAGAAAACAGCTCTTTGGAGACCTAGCTGAGGAGCATTCCAAGAATATCTTGATGAGAGGAAGTGGGAAGCTTAGAAGGATAGAAAGAAGGCTACTGGTTGGTGAATAGAACAGAGGAGCAAGGGAAGGGGAAAGATTTTGGAAATAATAATGGATAATAATAATAATAAGGATTTTGGGTTGTAATAACATGGGGCCTTTGGCTATGTTAAGGAGTTTGATTTTACTCTAATGTCAATGAGAAGCTATTGGATAGTTTTCAGCAAGGAAATGGTGCAGTCTGGTTCTTTATTTAGGATGATCACTCTGGCTGTGTGTGAAGAATGAATAAACAAGTGCGGAAAAAGGAGGCTGTTGCATTAGTCTAGATAGGAGGTGCTGGGAGCTTAGTCTTGGCTACTCTGGTGGTAGCCACAGAGATGGTCATTACTGACATTATTCCTACTACATTGTAGACATCGAACCAGTTAGACTTATATGCGGTTTGGATGTTTGGGAGAAAGGAAAAAGGATAATTGGTTTTTGGCCTGAGGATCTGAGTGGATAGTCCTATCGTTTTCTGAAAGAGAAATACTGGGAAGGAACAGCTAGAAGGGGTGTGTGTGGAAATTGTTTGAACAGGCTAAATTCAAGGTGGTTGGTAGACATCTGAGTAAAAGTGTTGACTTGATGGTTGGATATCTGGTTCAAGGTGGAAACGAAGGATGGAGTGATAGGTTTGGGAGTTAAGAACCTAGAAAAGGCACTCATACCAATGGGACTTGATGCGCTCACTTAGGCAGAGAGGGGAGATACAGAGAACAAGAAGGCCTAGAGCAAAACTCAGGGGCTCACTAACACTTGGAGATCTATCAGTGGGTGAGGATATTGTAAGACACTGGGACAGAGCTATTATTGAGATAGGAGGAAATACAGGCAGGTGTGGAGCTCCAGGAACCAGGAGAAGATTGTCCTTCAAGAAGGACTTCAAAATCGGCCTTATCCAGCACTGCTGATATGCCTTGTACCAGGAGAACTAAGCATAAACTGTTCAGTTTGGCAGTATGAGTGTCTTAGGTGCCTTGATAAGAAGCCTGTTTAGCCAAGACAATGAGAGGCAGGAAGTGGATACAGTGAATGTGAAATTTTTCTATGAAGGCAAGCAGAGAAACAAGCAGGAGCTAGAAGGGGATGCATGGTCAAGTGAAATTGTATTATTATTTTTAAGATGGGCAATATTAATGTATGGTTGGAGAAGATGGTGGGGAGAGGGAGAGAGAGAGGTGATATAGGAGGTAAAGATGAATTTAGTGATGCAAGAAAAAATTGTTTTTATTTGATTGTGTGCATTTTCTTTCTCTGTTTTGAGGTGAGGCCATCAGGTGAGAGTTGGAACAGGTAAAATGTACTAGGGAATGTAGGAGTCATGACTGTTAAAAGTAGATGTTGACTTCTGCTCTGAAGACATAAACCAGAAGCAAGGCCGGCGAGCATTATTGTGGATTGTTTGAAAGAATGGTTTGGTGCAGCATTTGGCAAATTTCTTCTGCAAAGGGACAGATAATAAACTATTTTTGGTTCTGTGAACCATACCATTTCTGTCACGCTATTCAACTCTGCCATTGTAGCAGGAGAGCAGAAACAGACAATATATAAATGAAAGAATGTGGCTATATTCCAATAAAACTATAAAAACAGGGAGAGGTCCACATTCAGTCCAAGGATTGTAGTTTGCCAACTCATAGTTTAGCTGCTTGAGCATGCATGTGAAGGCAGAAGATTTATGGATATTAATAGAAAGATCTTTTTAAAAAAGTGAATACAATAGAACAAGAGAGGTGCCAGGAGATTAAGATATTTGCAAAAGATTTGGATAAATGTGTTGTCCTGTGGGCTGTAAGTCAGGCAAGGGGAACAGTGAGGGCATAGGGCAATGACGACAATGCAAAGGCGGAAAGATCAAGAATTCCAGGTCCCAGTAAGATCAGAGAATGGCAGGAGTGGCAATACCAAAATGAGCAAGCCAGAAAGTTAGGAGGTAGAAGCTAGATAGAGAGGGGATGCGTGACCTTGAGGTTGTTTGGGAGCGGGATAGTTACAGGTGGTCAACAGTAGTATGGAAGGAAAGATGATCGGAGTGAAGGATGTCCAGAAACTGAGGAGAGATTGTTGCTTGGATCAGCTATGTGTATTCCAAGAATAATGACATAAGTGGTGTTGAAAGGGAAGACGAAGCCAGGGCCTGAAATCTTCAATAAATGAGGAGAAGTGACCATGAGTCAGCAGATGGCCACAGTGATGAAGGGCACTGAGGGTAAGGTCTGATGATTTGGACTTGAGAAGAGCTGGAGTTTTTGAGGGAGGAAAGGAGGCATTTCAATGAAGAGAATGAAGGATACTGACCCCACTTCCAGACATCATGGGGGGAAAAGTTGCCACCCCCAAGAGAGTTGCAAGATAGCCAGTAGGTACAATGAACAAGCAAGGGGCTCCATTAAATTAAGAAAGGGAAGGAAACCAAGAAAGTCAAAGGCCAAAGCCCTAGGAGAATTTATTGATGATGGGAGTATGAGTTTCAGTGGTTCATAGAGGCTGGTCTCTATAAGCTGATGCTGTGGCTCTAGGGAGTACATGGTGGTTAACCCCTTTCTGGAAATCTAGAGTGTGGGTGGGTAGTGTGGCAGCCAGGAGAACAAGGCAGTGAAGGCTCTGGGCAACTGTCTCTTCCATGATATGTAAAGGCACATGTTTACACTCCTTTTTGTTAAAGCAAGTAGGTGACCATATCACATCTGTTCAGAGCCTTAAATTGGGATAACTAGAATCCTGTTTAAATAATTACTTTTCAAAAAAGCAAACATTTTAAAACATTTATTTATTTTTGGGAGAGAGAGTGAGAGAGAGAGAGAGAGAGAGAGAGCGAGCAAATAGTGGAGGGCCTGGGAGAGGGAGACACAGAACTGGAAGCAGGCTCCAGGCTCATCATCAGCACAGAGCCCGATGTGGGGCTCAAACTCATGAACTGTGAGATCATGACCTGAGCTGAAGTTGGAGGCTAACCAAATGAGCCATCCAGGCATCCCAAAAAACAAACTTTTTAAGAGTTTATGTTTAATTGAAAATTTTTATGTCTTACTTATATTCAAGTAACTGTTTCCTCATAACATTTCTGGAAGGGGGTTGAAGGTATTCCACCTGTATTAGAATTTCCAGCATTGGTGTGGGGTAAGTCTGACTAGATGATAATAGTTGGGACTCCTGACCACATAGAGAAAGGTTGGGTAGGTTGCTCATAGCTATAGCTCTTATGATTTCCCTGGGGGAAATTCTGTGTCTACATAATAGAATGCATTTTAGAAGTGTCTTTGTGGTCAGGAGAGGGGAATCTGTCAGGTCCCTGAGCCTGGTTTTTCTTCTACTTGCAGAACAAGTCCCTAGTAAGACCAGCAGAGTAGGGTATTCCAGGGAGGGGCGCTCAATGACAGGTTGCCGCTGAGTGCATCCTGGGAAATGAGACCTGGATTTTGTGTCCTTCTGAATGGATGTTTTAACTTGGCATTTCTTTTGCTCATAGGAAGGGAAAGAAAAAAAGAACCATACTATATGATGAAATGATATGGAACAGTTTGGGAATGGAAATTAGGCCATATGAATAAAATTTTAATTATATGATTACATTCTTCAGTTGGGTGATTGTTCTTAATTTGGGTGGGAAAATATTTTATGAGCAATTATTGCGACATTTTCTTTACTCTTTGGTGGGCTGTGGGTGAAGGCAGACTGGAATTTAAAACTATGGATGCAAAGCCATAGACTTTACTGGAAACACTGGCTACTAGACTCTGATAGAATTTGCTAAGGAGTACTAAGCCATTTTAATTCTGTAATTTTCTCTCTGTGCATATATGTGTGCATTTGCTATATTTGGAAAAGACTCCAGAGTTGCATCAAAGATGACTGGGAACCAATTTAAATAATTTGGGGGAATGACTGAAGGCAATGAAATGTGGAGATGCTTCTAGAACTGCAGAAGTAGGCTGTTCCACCACCCCCCTGAATGCCACATCAACAGCACCATCTTATTGGAGGGAAACAATTTTCATTTACAATTATAACTTATATCTGTGATTAGTTTTCTGCAAAGACTAGAGGTTGCTAATGGATTCTAAGAAATTGTGAGCTTTGAGTAGTTTGAATTTTAAAAGATGCCAGAAACTCCAAGAAAATGTTAAGAGAATTTTATAGAAGAAGTTTGTAGAATAGAGTTAGGTGTATAGCATTAAGTAGCAAAAGGATTGAAGCATTAATTCAAGGAATACTTACCATTTACTATAAATTTCTTCTTATTCTTATCCATTTGCCAAACATCATTCTAGGAGTTGGGGTAAAGCAGTAATCAAAACAGGTGGATATCCCTACCCTCATGGAGCTTACATTGCAGTGTAGAGAGAAAGACTGTAAACAAAATAAAGAAGAGAAACATAGTGTGTAGATAAATGTTATGGACAAAAATAAAGCTGGAAGGGTGAGGAAGGATTGCTAGGGGTGAGGAGTCCTTTTTTTTTTTTTTCCAGTATATGAAATTTATTGTCAAATTGGTTTCCATACAACACCCAGTGCTCATCCCAAAAGGTGCCCTCCTCAATACCCATCACCCACCCTCCCCTCCCTCCCACCCCCCATCAACCCTCAGTTTGTTCTCAATTTTTAAGAGTCTCTTATGCTTTGGCTCTCTCCCACTCTAACCTCTTTTTTTTTTCCTTCCCCTCCCCCATGGGTTTCTGTTAAGTTTCTCAGGATCCACATAAGAGTGAAAACATATGATATCTGTCTCTCTCTGTATGACTTATTTCACTTAGCATCACACTCTCCAGTTCCATCCACATTGCTACAAAGGGCCATATTTCATTCTTTCTCATTGCCACGTAGTACTCCATTGTGTATATAAACCACAATTTGTTTATTCATTCGTCAGTTGATGGACATTTAGGCTCTTTCCATAATTTGGCTATTGTCGAGAGTGCTGCTGTAAACATTGGGGTACAAATGCCCCTAGAGGAGTCCATTTTAAATAGGTGGTCAGGGAAGGCTTTTTTGAGATCGAGTATTTCAGGAAAAATTTCAGTATGTGAGGGAAGAAGAACGGTCGAGGGGAAGGAGAAATACCAGTTGCGAAATCTGTGACCATGAAGCGTATTTTAATAAGCTCATTCTGGCTAAAACACTGAGATTAGATTATAGGCCAACAAAATTGCAAGCAGAAAGATCTTTTAAGAGACTATTGAAATATTCCAGATGATCATCACTTGCTAACAAATAAATGTGGGAGGATGTATCAAATTCTGGGTATATTTTCAAGAAGAGGTAACCAGATTTGCTGAGAGGTTGGGTGTGGAAAGTGAGAGAAACAGAGGAGTTAAGGATGAGACTTCGATGTGGGCCTGACCTACTTACAGGACGAAATTGCCATTGGTTGTACTGGTAAAGGGTCTGGAAAGATCAGGACTTCAGTTTGGTACTTGCTAACTTTGACCTGCTTCTTAGCCATCCATGCAGTGAGGCCTAGTGGCAATTGTAGATGTGAGTCTGGAAATCAGAGAGATCTAGGCTGGGGCTGGAAATAGGGGCATCGTTAGTGTAATGATAGTATCTAAATCCATGGTCCTGAGAACACTAATGGAGGTGTGTAGACAAAAAAGAGAGGGTCAAGTAAAATGAAGACTGAGAATTGACCATTGTTCTTAGCAACCTGGAGGTCATGGTGACTTGGACAACAGTGATGGGGGTGGAGAGCCAGATTGCAGCGGATCCAAAAGAGAATTGGAGGAAAGAAATTGGAAATAGCAAGTCAATACAATTATTGTTATTAGTTTGTTGTAAAGGGCGAGTAGAGAAATAGGACAGTAGCTGGAAGGAGAAGCTGAGTAAAGGAAGTTATTTAATTTTTTAAATATGGGAGATATAACATCACATTTGTGAATAATTTATTAGCAAGAGATGATGATACAGAAGAGGAGGAGAATTGTTTAGCTGCATTTGTGAGTAGGTGAGCAGGGTGGGACCGAGTGTGCGAGCAAAAGAGCTGCCTCTAGCTAGGAGTGGGAGCAGTTTCAGTGCCAGCAGGGCTCTGATTCTGGGCGGCACGCGCCGGTCTGGGAGTTATTAAGGTGGCTTCTGATTGCTTCTGTTAGCTGCAGGAAGTACTGGAGGAGAGTATAGAAAGCATGACGTTGGCTAAATCTGCAGACACTTACTCTCTGTCAGTGAGCTGTGGTCGGACTAGATCTGATCTCCGATGCTATAAAAGCAGTGGATGGGGTTGGTGAGTGTTGCTGTCCTTTGGTATCCAACACCACCTCGCCCATCGCCACCCAGGATCCTGTCACTGATGTGGGCCGTTGCATCCTAGGTATCCATCTCTGCATTATTCCTGATTTATGTATCCAGTCTGTAAATCCTGTGATGAGGGAGAGGGCTGTTATCTGGAAGGAGCTTCTGTGAATAACAGGCTTGTAAAGTTTTGAGGGTTTTGTTGTTGTTGTTGCTGCTGTTGTTAATTAGTGGTTCCCCTAGAGTTTGTAATATGCATTTACAAGTAATCTAAATCCACTTGCAAATTACACTACTCCACAGGCAGTACGGTTATCTTGTAAGAGGTTTCCAAATTCCTTTCTCCTGTTCATGTCACTTATCCATAAGTTACTACCACCCAATGTACTGTTGCTCTTATTATTCTGAGCAAACTGTTATCTTTTAGATCAACTAAGAAGAAAAATAAAAAGTTTTCTTTTACCTTCATTTATTCCTTCTCTAGTGCTCTTCCTTTCTCTGTGTAGACCTGAGTTTCTGACCTCTGTCATTTTCCTTCCTTCTGAAGAATTTGTTTTAAAACTTAACAGGTTTACTGGTGATGATTCCCTCAATTTTTGTCTGAGAAAAGTATTCCTCCTTCGCTTTTGGATTTCACTTCAGGATACAGAGTTCCAGCTTGGTGTTTTTCTTTCAACACTAAATACTTCCCTCCACTCTTTTGTTTGTGTGGTTTATGAGGAAGATCCCATGTAATGCTTATCCTTGTTGCTGTGTAGGCTAGGTGTCCCCCGAACCCTGACTTCTTCCCAGATTTTCCCTTTGGCCTTGATTTTCTACATTTTGAATATGATATATGTAGGTGCTGATTTTTTTTTTGTATTTATTATGTTTCATGTGCTCTGAACATGTGGATCTGTGGTTTGGTTTCTGTGACTAGTTTTGGAAAATTCTTGGCCATTATGTCTTCAAATAGTTCTTCTGTCTTTTCCTTCTTTCCTTCCTTCCTTCCTTCCTTCCTTCCTCCCTCCCTCCCTCCCTCCCTCCCTCCCTCCCTCTCCTTTCCTCCCTTCTTCCCTTCCTTCCTTCCTTCCTTCCTCTTTTTCTCTTTCTTTCTTTCTTTCTTTCTTTCTTTCTTTCTTTCTTTCTTGTATTCCTACTATATACATATTACATCTTTTGTAATTGCCTATGGTATTGGATAGTCTGTTCTCTTTTCTCTCTTTCTCTCTCTTTTTTTCAGTCTGGGAAGTTTCTGTTGACATATCTTCAGGCTCACTTCACTGGTGCTTTTCTTGGCTGTGTCCATGCTACTGATGAGCCCATCAGAGGCATTTTTCATTTCTGTTACAGTGGTTTTGATTTCTAGCCCTTCCTTTCAGTTCTTCCTTACAGTTTCCATCTCTCAGCTTACATTACCCCATGTTCTTAACATGTTACCCAATTTTTTTCCATTAGATGTCCTAGCATATTAATCAATAATCCTTTTAAATTCCTAATCTGATAATTCCAAAATATCTACCACACATAAGTCTCATTCTGATGCTTGGTTTGCATCTTCAGATTATTTTTTTTAACTTTATGTATTTTTTTGGCTTTGTAGAATGCCTTGTCATTTTTCTTTTTGGAAGCTTAACATGTTGTATTGGGAAGAGGAAATGAGGTAAACACACTATTAGTATGAAGTTTTATGTTTCTCTGGCTAGGAGATAGACTGTTTGTTTACTATATGCTGTAGTTTTAAATGTCTGAGGCTTAAGTCTCTTCTCTAGTGTTCTTGTCTGTGTCCCCTGGTTGTTTTTGAGTTTCCCTAGGTAGTCCTTCTGGAACAGAGCCTGAGTCTTGTAGTTCTCAGCTGGAATCTCCTGCGATAGAGGGGCGCTGGTGATGTGTGGTACGGTGTGGGGGAAGAGGAAGCCTTCTATTTTCTAGGATAAAGTCTCAGTATTTTGATGGTCTTGTGTTACTATGCTATGACTTTTACAAGTGCATTTCTGCTCCCTTCTTTCTTCCCTTGGGTGACACAGGAAGGCCAGAGGTGGCAGGAAGTTGGGTACTTCCCTTCCTACTTGCTGATTAGGTTTGGGTAAACCCCATGTTGGTTAGGGTTTGCTAAAATGGTCTCTCTTGAGGGCAGACCTTTGTTAATGAGAACAGGAAGCTCTGGGTACCTTTTGAAATGCTTACTTTTCCCTCCTTCTATTGGAAGCATGAGGAGCTATTTCTCTGATTTTTCATCCTGATAACCTGATGGGGTTCCTAGAATTAAAATTCATGAAGCACCCACCCCATCTCCCAAAAGAAGGGCCCCTAGGAGATTTTATCTCTCAAGCTAGTCTACATGAGGCCTCCAGAATTACCTTTTAAGTGTAAATTACCTTTTAAGTGTTCCCACCAGGCACTGACTGTGGCTTTTGCTTCTGGTAAGCATTCGTTCTTTGTATTTACCCATCTCTCCAGATTTGGGGCAGTCTACCCCATGCCCTGCATTTTCTGATGAGTCTAAGAAGAGTTGCTGATTTCCGGTTTGTTCAAACTTTTTCTTGTGAGGAGAGGAGCAACATCTTCCAGGCTCTTCACTGTATATTGGACTGGAGACTGGAGTCCAAAGACTTTTCAATGGGAGATGATTCATGCCAAGATACCTTAAGCACAAAAGAAAGAAAAGAAGTCAACACCAATTCACTAATTAAAAAAGAGAAGGGGGCACCTGGGAGGCTCCGTCAGTTAAGTCTCCAGCTCTTGGTTTTGGCTCAGGTCATGATCTCACATTTTGTGAGATTGAGCCCCGTGTTGGGCTCTGTGCTGACAGTGTGCAGCCTGCTTGGGATTCTCTCTCTCTCTCTCTCTCTCTCTCTCAATCTCTCCCTTTCAGAATCTCTCCTTCTCTCTCTGCCCCTCCCCTGCTCCTGCTCCCCTCCAATATAAATAAATAAACTTAAAAAAAGAGAGAGAGAAAAAGACGGTCAGTGGGATGATGAGAAGAGGGAAATAAGGCGAAGACATTATCAGATTCTGATGATGGTTTATGATTATATTTTGACCTAAGTAAAGAATATTTCTTCTCCTCTTCTCCTTTCCCCCTTGTCCCTTCCTTCCCTTTCCTCTCACCTTTCTTTTCCTTCCTTCTCCTTTTCTTCCTTTGTGTTAAGAGTGTGAGAGGTTTCTGGTATAGCTTCAGGCATGTCAGCCCTTGGTATTTCTCTTAGTGGGAAGGCAGCTTCTCCCCATTCAGGCAGGTGCTGCTGGCACATCAGACAGAATGTTGGGATCACCTCGATGTTCACATTGGAGCCTGTCCTGCGTAGTGATTCAGGAGGACTGTTTCATGATCTTTACTGTACATTTTATTTTTGTGAAGAGCAGGGCAGCATAAGATTTCTTGGGTCTCTTGAATTGTCTCTAGAGGTCCCTACTTGAGCCCTCCAGTGGGGATCATTTACTCACTTACCAACTGTCGAAGATAACTGTTCTAGGGGGCTGGTTGGAAGCTACCAAGTTTCCTCTCCATCCACCATGTCAGAGTTTATGGAGGTGCTTTCCACTGGTTTTATATGCTTTGATTATTCTCTTGTGAACCATTTTAGTTCCCTAATTTTCATGAGGCTTTAGTTGTGGATAGAGTGAACCTCTAAGCACTTCTTCTTGGCTTCCATGTGAGGAGTTATCAGGAGCAACTGCTCCAGCTGAGAGAGTCAGCAAAAGTCCAGGCTTTTGAAATAGCAATCTCAGGACCATCCATATGTGGAGACTGGCCCAGTGCTGGATAACAGATGAAGCCGTAACAGTTTGTCCAATGACTATAGATGTGTGCCTTATCAAATGGGTGATGCTGTTAACATGGAAGCATTAGAATCTCAGTTATTGGGGGTAACTTTTGTGGGAGCTATAAACCTAAAAAAGTTAGGGAATTGTTATATGACACTTGGACCTCCAGAAATCCCAAGAATCTTATTAAAAAGCCAGGACCGACTGTCCTTTCAGTCAGCCCCAGTCTAGCCTGTTTGCTGAGAGTTTCAAGACATTTTTAAATGCAGTACAAAGCATGAAAGAGCCTTTAGAAAACAGTGAAAAGTGAGGGCATGGCATTGACCTTGGGTGAAGAGAGCAGTGGTTGATATGTCTTGCAAAGGAGTATAATAAGAAGGGCCAGATAGGGGTGCCTGGGTGGCTCAGTCGGTTGGGTGTCCAACTTCGGCTCAGGTCATGGTCTTGCAGTTCATGAGTTTGAGCCCTGCATCGGGCTCTGTGCTCACTGCTCAGAACCTGGAGCCTGGTTCAGATTCTGTCTCCCTCTCTCACTTCCCCTTCCCTACTTGCACTCTTTCTCTCAAAAATAGACAAACATTAAAAATACACACACACACACATACACACATATATACATATATATGTATATACATATATACATATACATATATATACACATGTATATACATATATACATATATACACATATATGAAGGGCCAGGTGTTGCATTCTTGGCATAGCATGTATAAAGGTAGGCAAATCAGGTTTGTGAAGGGGGGCAAAAAAATGCCAGTACTGATGAAGTTGAACATCAGTTGGACTGGAGTCATCTTCAAGGGAAGGTAGCTCAAAGGGAAAAAGGAATGACTGTATAACCAGGCATCTATATCTATGTCTATATTCACATATATATCTCAGGCTTAATTGGCTTTAAAGAACATTGGCTTAGGAGCCAGGTGGCTAGGGATGGAAACCCAGTTCTGCAGCTTACTAGCTGTTTAAACTTGGTCAAGTTACTTAACCATTTTGTGCTTAGAGCTGTTATGAGAATGAAATAATTTCATAACTATAAAGCTCTTAGAATACTGGCTGGCGTGTTGTCATGTTGTGAGCACTAATATGCTAGATATTAAGTATATGAGTCCTACATTACATAAGTGTGGATCACTCCCTCTGGATGATGATGTAAGTACAGGATACACATTGCATGTGTGTTGATGTAAAGTGTGATTCTGTCACTGAGGAGATTTTCAAAAGTGCAGGACCCAGCCAGAATACTTTATGTGGTTTAAACAAGACCTTTGATAGAGCCTCTTATGATTTTCCAATGGACAAAATTGAAAAATACCAGTTGGAGGCAGGATGGTAAGAGGACTGTGTTGACTGTCCACTCCACGTGGTTTATATTAACTGATTGAGGTCAACTTGGAGAAAGGTTTCCAAGGATTTTGTGCATCCTAGACCACAGCTATCCTGGGGTACACACTTTTTAGTGACTTTGGTGAAGATATAAAGGGCATTCTCATCGGAGCTATGCAGGATGTACAGTCATATAGATTGGATTAAAGCATTCTGATCCCCAAAGGTCTTATTCAGGTCAAGCCCTTTCTTGTTGTCTCTCTATAACTCGTACATCCTTTTTCTTTCATTCCTCTGCTATGCTGCTTGAGTATTCTTGTACACGCCGTAGATTCCCACCTGTATACCCTTTCCTCATACCATCCTTTCTTCTCACACATTTGGAGCATGCTTTTTTTAGATGATCAGCCCTTCCTCTCGAGGGCACTTTCAAGGCTATCACGCTTTAATCAAAGCCCAGGTAACTGCCCGCAGCTCACGGAGGCTCAAGATAGACTCGGGGCTTTGTTGGCAATTCCTGGCTTTGTCTCAGATGCAGGATGGGAAAGGCACCTGCCCCCATGGACTCAGTTGACACATGTAGCTTTATTTCAAACCGTGCAAGATGCTGTCAGCCTCATTAAGGAAAGGGATCTTGCCATGCTAGTGGGGACTTGCTTGTGTTCCAGTTTGGTCACAACACTTACCTCTGCATCATCTCCTGCATCAGCAGTGAGAAAGGGCACCTGGTTTATTAAATGGACTGCAGTAGGCAGGGAGCATATGAGATTGCTTTATATTCTCCCATGCTGCCTTTAAATCTGTTCTGCCAACTCTCCGTTCCCCACCACAGGATCATATCTAGGGAAACCCTGCAGCCTTTCTCATCTGTTTCAGACATTAGAATAGTCTTGTCTTCAGATATTAACAGGTTGAGACCAATTTAAATCAAAATCTCTTGCCTGTATACAAGAAAGCCTCTCCCCTGCTCCTGCTCAGGCTTGATCCTGTTCATTGATCAATGCTGGGTAAGGGGCCATGCCTGGTGTTTCACTCCTCACTAGCATTGCTCTCCCTCTCCCACTTTCACACTGCTTCTGAGTCCTCCCAGATTTGGGCATGGAAGAGGGAGTTATTCATTTATCCAACAAATAACCATTGTGTTCTTAATTTGTGCCAAGAACCGTTCTGGGATTTGGGTATAAACCAGTACAATTAGGTCCCTGCCTTCATTGAACTTACATTCAGCAGACAAGGCAAAATATAGTAATAAAAATATAATGCATCTGAGTATAATAGGGGCTGTGGGGAGAAGTAGAGCAGGAAAGGGGAATAAGGATTTCTGGGAATGGGGAATAAGGATTTCTGGGAATGTGTTTGCTACTTAAATTTTTTTTAGTGTTTATTTATTTTTGAGAGGCAGAGCATGAGCAGGGCAGGGACAGAGAGAGGGGGCTGGTGCACAGAATCTGAGGCAGGCTCCAGGCTCTGAGCTGTCAGCACAGAACCTGATGCGGGGCTCAAATTCATGAACCATGAGGTCATGACCTGGGCTGAAGTCGGATGCTTAATCCGCTGAGCCACCCAGGTGCCCTGGGTTTGCTATTTTATAGGGAGCAGACATTGAAGGACTTTCTGGTAAGGTAACATTTGAGAAGAGATCTCAGGGAAGTAGGGGAGTAAGCTATGGGGGAATATGGAGAAGAACATCCAAGCAGAGGAGACCAATTATCCATGGAGCCCAAGGAGCCCATTGTGGCTGGGGAAACCAATAAGATGGAGAATAGTAGGTGTTGGGGCAGAGGCAATTGGAGGTGGGGACAGTCATGTTAGGCTTGTTAGGTCATGGCAGGGATTTTAGCTTTTACTCCAGGTAGACTGGGAAGCCACTGGAGAGGTGTGTGTGGATGAAGGATGTGATCTGACTTAAATTTTAACGAGAACTCTGTGGATGCTGGGCGAATAGACTGTAGAAAGTCAAAGTCAGAAGTAGGGAGACCAATTAGGGGGCGACTGCAGTAATCTAGGTGACATATGGTGGTGGTTTAGACTTGGGAGGCAAATGAGGAATAGTCCTATTCTGGATCCTCTGAAGGTAAATGCAACAGGATTTGTTTCTGGGTAATATTTAGGATGACAAAGAAGGAAGAGGCTCTGGAGGACTCCACTGGTAACTGGGAGGATGGGTGCATCATTGACAGAAATGGGAAAGGCTGCAGGAGAAACAGGGCATGTTTGGGGGTTGATGGAAAACAGATGTTTGAGGTTTGTACTCACTAAGTCTGAGAAGTGGAGTTCAGGAATCTAGGCTGAAGGCTTGGATTTGGGTATTGTCACCATAGTTACTCAATACAAAGGAGCAGGAGGGAATCTGGACAGGGCCTGGCACTGTTGGGCATGAGTAATGTGCTGGATGTAAAGAAGAGGAGGGACAGGGAAAGGTGATTGCCGGACTGTAGCAGCTCTAATGGCACCCTGAGGTTAGTGGTCATACATTTAAACAAAACTAGTCAGTGTGGTTTTACTTCTGCTGCATTCTGCAGCCTGAGTGAAGAAGATTTTTCAAAACATAACTTTATGTTTTTTCAAAACATAACTTTCTGGGTTCTTTGGAAACCCCGGCACAAAGACCTCTGATATACATCATCCCCTTTGTGACTCCTGGGATTCTTATATCTTGGTGGGCCATCCTCTTGTTCGGAATCCTTTCAAAGTGACTTGGGATTTTTCTTCTCTTTTTTCTTTTTTGCACTTGCCACAACCTCCCCTTGCCCCATGGGGGCGCTCACATTCTCTCTCTTGTGGATTGTCAAGATGTAGAGCCACTGTTGTCCTCTCCTCGCCCAACATTTGTTCAGACTTGTGCAGGTGAGAGTTGGCAAACTCTTTTCCACCCACACTAAAAGGGAGTACTCGTCACGTTCTTCCAAGAACTTTCTAGCCTCCACATTTCTGCAGCCCAGAAAGTCTCCAGCTAGAGAATAAGATGATAACTTGCTCTTCTCAAAAGTACAGCCTCTGATCTCTCTGTGTTTCCTTTTTAAAAACTTTTTATTTGGAAATCACTTAAAACCTAAAGAAAGACTGTTAGAATAAGAACGATATAAAGGATACAGGTGCACTTTTTACCTCGTTCTATCTATTGTTCACTTTGTACCCCGTGTGCTGTAGCATTTGCGTGTTCTCTCTCTGTAGATGGTTAAAGAAACCTCTCTGTCTCTCCTTGAATAAGTCAGTATATATTTCCAAAGAGTGAGGATATTCTCTTGTATAATTACAACACAGTACTCAGCTTCAGAAATTTGCGCTGATGTAATTACTTCGTCCAATCTATTACCCCGAATAGTTGATCTAATCCCCTTGAAGGCATTTTCCCTTGAGTATAGGCTCCAGTCCAGTATCAGGTGTTGCTTAGTTGTTATGCCTATTCATCATTCTTTAGAACATTTTAGGACATTGACATTTTTGAAGAATACATCCCTTCCTTTAAAAAAATAAAACCTTTCTGGGGCACCTGGGTGGCTCAGTTCCTTAAGCCTCCAACTTCAACTCAGGTCATGATCTCATGGTTTGTGAGTTTGAGCCCCACGTCAGGCTCTGTGCTGACAGCTTGACGGCTGGAGCCTGCTTCGGATTCTGTATCCCCCTCTCTCTGCCCCTCCCCCACCCATGCTCTGTTTCAAAAATTAATAAATGTTAAAAAATGATAAAAAACATTTTTTTGAATATTTCTATCACGCCAAAGAGAAGCTTTGTATCTATTAGGAGTTACTCCCCATTTCCTAATCCCCCCAACTTCCGGTAACTCTTAATTTGCTTTCTGTCTCTATGGATTTACCTGTTATGAACATTCACATACATGTAACCATACGGTATATGGCTTTCTTGGTCTGGCTTCTTTGATTTAGCGTCACGTTTTCAAGATTCATCCTTGTAGTATGTATCATTTTTTTAAATGGCTGGACGATGTGTCCTTGTAAGCATATACAACCCTTATTTATTCATACATCAGTTGATGGACATCTGAGTTGTTCTCAGTTTGTGGTTATCATGAATAATGCTGTTATGAACTTTCATGTGCAGGGTTTTTTTTTTTTTTTGTATGTGTGTGTGTGTGGATATATGTTTTCATTTATCTTGGGTGATATCTAAAAGAATTGCGGGGTTTTATGGTAATTTTATGTTTAATTTTTCGAGGAGCTATCAAAATGTTTTCTAAAGTGACTGCCATTTCACACTACTGCTAGCAATGAATGAAAGTTCCAATTTACCCACAGACTTGCCAACACTTGTATTGTATGGTCTTTTGATTATATTCATCCTGAGGGGTGTAAAGTGGTATCTTCTGGTTTTGATTCGCGTTTCCTTAATGATTACTGACGTTGAGTATCTTTTCATGTGCTAATTGGCCACTTGCATGTTCTCTTCGGAATGATGTCTGTTCCAATTTTTTACCCATTTTTAATTGGATTATTAGTCTTTTTATTGTTGAGTTACAAGTGTTTTTCTTTAATTTTTTAATGTTTTTATTTATTTTGAGGGAGAGACAGAGTGTAAGTGGGGGAGGGACAGAGAAAGAGGGAGACACAGAATCCGAAGCAGGCTCCAGGCTCTGAGCTGTCAGCACAGAGCCCGACATGGGGCTCGAACTCACGAACCGTGAGATCATGACTTGAGCCAAAGTTGGACACTTAACCAACTGAGCCACCCAGGTGCCCCAAGTTTTAAGCATTTTTTATATATTTTGGATACTAGACTTTTCTCAGATATATTTTGCACATGATCTTTTCCATTCTATGAGTTGTGTTTTCATTTCCTTTATGATATCTTTTGATGCACAAAAGTTATTAATTTCGATGAAGCTGAATTTATCTCATTTTTGTTTTGTTGCTTGTGCTTTTAGTGTCATATCTAAGAGACTGTTGCCTATTTCATGTTCATAAGTATATACCCCTATGTTTTAAGAGTTTTGTAGTTTTAGCTCTTTTAGGGTATTTTAAGGTAAATTTTGTTCATGGTATGAGGTAGGGGTTCAACTTCATTCTTTTACATGTGGATTTCCAATAGTCTCAGTGCCATTTTTTTTTTTTTGCAAAGACTATTCTTTCCCCATTGAATTTCCTTGATACATTCATCAAAAATCAATTGACTATAAATGTATTGGTTTATTTATGGACTCTCAATTCTATTCCAGCAATGTATATATTCTTATGCTAGAATCACACAATCTTTATTACTTTAGCTTTGTAGTAAGTTTTGAAATTGGGAAAAGTAAGTTCTAGTTTTTGTCTTTCATTTTCAAGACCGTTTTACTCTTCTGGTTCCCTTGAATTTCACTATGAATCTTAGGATCAGTATGTCAATCTTTGCAAAAAAAGAGGCCGTAACATTTTGGTAGGAATTATATTGAATCTGTAGATGAATTTGGGGAGTACCATCATGTTAACAATGTTAGGTCTTCCATTTCATGAACACATATGTCTTTCCATTTATGTAGGTCTTTAATTTTTTGCAAATATGTTTTACCGATTTTAAGTTTCACCTTTTCTGTTTTTTGGTAAATTTAGTCTTCAGTATTTTATTCAATTTGATAGTGCTGTGATTTGAATTGTTTTCTTAATTTCATTTTGGTATTATTCGTTGTTAGTGTATAGAAATTCAATGGATTTTTATATTGATCTTTTATCTTGCAACCTTACTGAACTCATTTATTAGTTCTAATAGCTTTTTGTCAATTCCTTAGGATTTTCTGTATGCAAGATAATACCATCTGAAAATAGAGATAATTTTACTTCTTCTTTTCCAAACTGGATACCTTTTTTTTTTTTCCTTGACCAATTGCCCTGCCTAAAATCTCCATTGCAATGATGGATAGAAATGATGAAAGCAAATATACTTGTTTTGATCCTGACCTTTAGAAGCAAAGCTTTCAGGTTTTCACCTTTATGTATGTTAGCTCTGTGTGTGTGTGTGTGTGTGTGTGTGTGTGTGTGTGTGTGTATAAGCCCTTTGTCAGTTTAAAGAATTCTTTTCATAGTTTATTGTTTTTGTTTTTGTTTTTTGTAAGTCATGAAACAGTACTAGGTTTTGTCAAATGCCTTTTTGGTGTCTATAGAGATAGTCTATGTTTATTTTTTTTTTGTCCTTATTGTATTAATATATTTTGATTGATTTTCATATGTTATCTAATCTTGCAGACCTTGGATAAATCCAGGTTGTTCATAGTATATAATAATTTTAATGTGCTGCTGGTTCAGTTTGGAGTGTTTTGTTGAGGATTTTTGAATTTACATAAGGGATATTTGTCTGTAGTTTTGTTTGTTTGTTTGTTTTTTACTTATGTGTTTATCTGGTTTGGCATCAGGGTAATACTGGCGTCCTAGAATAAGATGGAAATTTTTTCTTCCTCATCTGTGTTTTCAAAGAGTTTGTGAAAGGTTTATTTTTTAATTTAATTTTAATTTAATTTTTTTTTATTTTTCGAGAGAGAGAGAGTGCGATCAGGGGAGAGAGGCAGAGAGAGAGCGAGAGCGAGAGCGAGAGCGAGAGCGAGAGAGAGAGAGGGAGAGTCTCAGCCATGCTGCATGCTCAGCATGGAGCCCAATGCAGAGTTTGATCCCATGACACAGGGATCAAGACCCAAGCTGAAATCAAGAGTCAGTTGCTCAATGAACTGAGTCACCCAGGCACCCCAGAAAGATTTATTTTAATTATTAAAAGTCTGGGAGAATTCATCAATGAAGCCATCTGGTCCTGGGCTTTTTCTTCATGGGATTTTTTTTTTTTATTACTAATGTTTTTATACTAGGTATATGTATATTGAAAATTTCTGTTTCTTCTTGAGTCAATTTCAGTAGTTTGTAGTTTTCTAGGAATTTGTCTATTTCATCTATGTTCTCTGTTTACTGGCATACAACTTTTCATAGTATTCCCTTTTAATCCTTTTAATTTCTGTAGGGTTAATAATTGCTACTAACTATCCCCTCTTTAATTTATTATTTTAGCAATCTTAGTCTTCTTTTTTCTTGTTTATTTTAGCTAAAAGTTTATCAATTTGTTGATGTTTTCAAGGAGGTATCTTTTGGTTTCATTGAGTTTCTATAATTTTTTTTTTCTATTTTGTTTCATTTGTTTCCCTAATCTTTATTTTCCTTCATTCTGGTTTATTTTTAGGTTTCTGCTTTTCTTCTAGTTTCTTAGGGTGGAAGTTTAGTTTAGAGTTTTGATATCAGTCTTATTTTTAAATGTATATATTTATAACTATAAAATTTCCTCTGAGCTCTGCTTTTGCTGCATTCCATTTGTTTTAGTATGTCGTGTTTCATTTTCATTCATCTCAAACTATTTTCCAATTTCTGTTTTGATTTCTCCTTTGATCATTGGTTATTTAGGAGTGTTTTTATGAAATTTCTACGTATTTGTGAATTTCCCAAGTTTTTGTCTGTGTTGATTCTAATTTCATTTCATCACATTTGGAGGACATAGTTTGTATGATTATAGTGCTTTTACATTTATTAAGACTTGTTTTGTCACCTAACATATAGTCTATCCTTGATATTGTTATATGTGTAGTTGAGAAGAATGTATATTATGATGTTGTTGAATGGAAAACTCTATAGATGTCTGGTTGGTCTTTAGGTCTGCTTGATATTTAGCCACATAAATTTAGCCACCTTTATTGTTGATAATTAGTGTCAGTCAGTCCTATTTTCTTTGCTGATGTTCTACCCATTGTGGAGAGTGGGGGTAAGTCACAGCAGGTGGTGGGGGCTGAGTCCTGGACATGACTGAGTTGATCCAAATTTCCATGTCTAAACACAGAAGTGATTGGGTATTAGTGTCTGCAGAGTGGAGTTTCAATTTTAGGTCAATAGTGGAGTTAGAAAGTGAACCGGTTAAGGTCCGAGTGCTCAGGTAGCACAAGTAAAGTTGAAAGTCAAAAACTGAGAATGAATGGGTATTACTGTGTGAGAGGTACAGAGGGCAGGTGCCAAGGTGGAGATCAGGGGAGCCAACGAAGTCAAGCAAAGGATTCTCTCTGGGAGTGTACTTACTCTGAGTCTGGCAGAATCTTTCTTATACTTATTTCTGGCTTTTATTTGTGCCCCTTCCTCAAGAAAATGTTCCCACCTTTTTACAGGCACCCAGGATTTCTGATGGTTGGTGAGTTCCTGTGTGCCTTCAGGAAAAGGGCACCTGTGTTTGGGCACATGGATTGTTCAGGAGCCAAAACAGGCTGATCTTGAGAGGGTCTGCACTGCCACCAGCCCATATTACTCAACAGAGGTGGCTCCTTGTTTGTTCTTCCCAGGTTGTGGTGTATTTTAGTATGCCAGCTGAGTTTCATTTCGATTGATTGATTGATTGATTGATTGCCTTTGGGTAGTCCTTGAAATTCTACTTGGGAGACAGCATGGTATAATAAAAGAAAGCTTTGGAGCCATAAACTCTGAGCATACCTCACATTTACTATAATTTAGGAAAGTTACTAAACCTCTATTGTACAGACACACATACACAAACACACACACACACACACACACACACACACACACACACACACAGTCCTGGAGAGATGTGCACCTATCCATAGATCCATATTGTGGAGCATGTATTCAAGAGCATAGATCATGCTTGTATTAAATAAGTTAAACATTTTTTTAATGTTTATTTATTTTTGAGAAAAGAGAGAGAGAGAGAGAGAGAGGAAGAAAGTGGGAGAGGGGCAGAGAGAGGAGACACAGAATCCGAAGTAGGCTTTGGGCTCTGAGCTGTCAGTACAGAGCCCAACACGGGGCTCAAACCCATGAACTGTGAGATCATGATCTGAGCTGAAGTTGGGCACTTAACCAACTGACCCACCCAGGCACCCCCTAAATAAGTTATTTTAAAGCACACATCCAGTGATCAAAAAACAGGAGTTAGAATCTTCTCCCTCTTCCCCTTCCCTCTGCTTGTGTATTCATGAATGTGTGTGTGTGTGTGTGTGTGTGTGTGTGTGTGTGTGAGAGAGAGAGAGAGAGAGAGGGAGGGAGAGAGAGAGGGAGAGAGAGGTAAAGACAGAGAGTTAGAGCAAGAGTGAGACAGAGCGAGAGAACACAGTATCTTACTCAGTTGGAAAAGCACACTCAAACACATAGGGCTCTGTTGCCCAGAGAGACCTTTTGGCTTATGGAAGTCAACCAATGGCCTTGACTGTTTTGTTCCTGAAATTGACGATTTCTTTTAGCTAAATTAGCTAGATGAAATAGAGGTTTTGACATTAGGTGGAAGAATAGGTAGAAGAATTTTACTGCTGGCAAGGGAACATTTTACTTGTAAAATAGATGAGAGTGTTCTTAGTCTCCTGAGCAGGACTAAGTGAGGACAGAAGTGGATTCTGGACAGACCCCAGGTTGCATGTGAACATTTCAGAACCCCTCTTTTCTTTTGCCCTCTCTCTGCTCTCCATCCTCATAGAAACGGTAGTTGTGAGACTGCACCTGGATTTTGTTACCGTGGTTACAGATGCAGTCCTGGGTGAGGAAGGGGAGTGGGAGCTGTGTTTTTATAAGGGCAAATTGTACTGACATTTAAATTGGAGACATCATAGTGGAGTACAGCTGCCAAGTCATGGGAAAGTATGCTTTCCTGTCGCAACTGGGATATTTGCAAGACTCTTATCTCCTCCTCTTTTTGGCATTCGTGTGTGTGCTGGGGTGTGTGTGGACTCCTCCCTTAGCCTGTAGAACATTCAGAGGGATTCTGGTTGGGAACAGGAAGAGAGCCTTTTTTAAAAAGTGAGATTTTTGAAGGGTCATGTCTAAACTAAGGCTTTCTCAACAGATGCTCCAAATGATATCAAACAAAGAGAGAGGAAGAGTGAGAATGTGAGCAGAAGCCAAATCCACGACACCTAAAGGATATTAGGGTAGCCAGATGGAAAGAGCTGGATATGATACACTGAGGGGAGTCAGCCATCTGAGGATGAGGAAGACAGGCACAGCATGAAGTGAGCAGACCAGTAGCTTGCCTTGGGTAGCTACCTGTGTTTGCCCTCAGCTTCTGGGGAATGGTGCCTGTGTGGATTGGTGGAATTTACCAGGTGGGTATAGCTCAAGGATGCCAATGCCATCTGGAAAGCGGGAGAGCCAACCAGGCTGCAGAGCCAGGGCTGCTTCCCTATCCTTAGGGAAGATGATATGTTTAAGGACAAATTAGTTGCAAATGTTTTCTTCTGAGGAGTAGCAGGTTCAAGATCTAGAAACCATCTTTACTCATAGAAGTGAATATGCAGCTAGAGCTGCTGATCTCCCTTGTTGATTAGTCAGTTGGTCAGCCCATCAACAAACCCCTACTGACTTTCTACTCTGTGTCAGGGCTAAAGGTGCCTAAAGACTAAGTGCTGCTCTTGTGTTCAACCCCCGCGCCCTAACTTAATTCAGCCTTCTCACTCAGAAAGTCAAGCATACTCCTACTGAGGACGGTCATTGGGTTACAGGACAGTGGAGAATGAAAAACCCAGAACCTTGAGCAAGTCTTTGGCCACAGATGTAGCTTATGGCTTCAAAGCAGTCAGATGTTCAAGGGCTCCTTGGGTTCCTGTGCCAACTGTTGGATCAGTTAGCCAAGAGTCCAGGGCAGTGCAGATAAAAGCCCTGCTTTGCCCACTTTCACCTTGATTTTCTGCTACTGGATAAATTAAGGGGAACCACTCACTGATATAAATACTTCAAGAGATAAAGAGCTTCAGCCTTCTATGTTCCCATTTTTCAGTCCAGAGAGAATGTATACACAGATGGGTATGTATATGCAAAGCTATATAGACTGCTTTTTGTATTTTTGCCCTCTGTGTATATCTCTAAGTGGGTATCTGCATGTGTGCAGATATGACTGTGTATATGCATACACATGGTAAAAAGCCTGTTTGTGTAGTCATATGGCAATAACAGAGCTCTGGGTTTGAGGGTTGAATATTACTTTTATTAGCTCTGTCATTTTGAATAAGCAACGTTATGTATTTCAGCTACAGTTTTCTCATCAGCAAATGGAAATAATCTTATTTCACAGGCATCTTTCTGAGGATTATATACAGTAATTAATATAAAGCACCTGGCATAGTGTCTGGCATAGAAAAGGCGATTAACAAATACACACACACACACACACACACACACACACACATATGCAATTAACAAATATTTCAGGCCTATTTGCTCCTGTTACTTTATGCAGGCATACCTCAGAGGTATTGCACGTTCAGTAGAGTATTGCAATAAAGGGAGTCAAATTAATTATTGGTTCCCCTATGCATATAAAAGTTGTGTTTACACCATACTGTAGCCTATTCAGCATCCTATAGCATTCTGTCTAAAAAAGCAATGTACATATCTTTAAAAATGTTTTTTCAATGCTTATTTATTTTTGCAAGACAGAGACAGAGTGAGTGGGGGAGGTGCAGAGAGAGAGGGAGACACAGAATCTTAAGAGGGCTCCAGACTCTGAGCCATCAGCACAGAGCCCAATATGAGGCCCAAACTCACAAACTATGAGATCATGACCTGAGCTGAAGTCAGACGCTTAATCGACTGAGCCACCCAGGTGTCCTAGCAATACACATACCTTATTTAAAGAACACTTCATTGCTAAAGAATGCTAGCCATCTTCTGAGCTTTCAGGGAGTAATACTCTTTTTGCTGGTGGAGGGTCTCACCTCCTTGTTGATGGCTGCTGACTGACCAGGGTGGTGGTTGTTGAAGGCTGGCGTGGCTGTGGCAATTTCTCAAAATAAGACAACAATGAAGTTTGCTGCATTGATTGACTTCCTTTCACGAATGATTTCTCTGTAGCACGTGATGCTGCTTGATAGCATTTTACCCAGAGTAGGATTTTTTCAAAATTGGAGCCAATCCTCCCAAACCCTGCTGCTGCTTTATCAGCTAGGTTGGTGGAATATTCTAAATCCTTTGTTGTCACTTCAACAATCTTCACAGCATTTTCACCAGGAGTACATTGCATCTCAAGAAACCACTTTCTTTTCTTGTCCATGAGAAGCAACTCCTCATCCGTTCAAGTTTGAGGTTACAGCATTTCAGTCCCATCTTGAGGCTCCACTTCTAATTCTAGTCCTCTGGCTGTGTCCACAACTTCTGCAGTTATTTCCTCCGCTGAAGTCTTGAACCCCCTCAAAGTCATCAAACTCAAATATTTGAGGTATTGTGAGAATTACCAAAATGTGACCCAGAGACACAAAGTGAACAAATGCTGTTGGAGAAATGGCACCGGTAGACTTGCTCAGTACAGGGTTGCTCCAGTTCCTCAATTGGTAAAAAAAAATGTACTGCACAATGCAATACAATGAGTATATCTGTATGCCTGTATACCTTCTCCCCTCTCTTCCACGAGAAGGTATACCTCAAATTTTATGTCATTACTCTCAGCTAATGGAAGAGGAAATGGCCCTCAGAGCAGGCATATCAATAGCTTGAACGGTAGGCTGTTTTTAGAATTTAGAAAAGTATATTCACACAGTTGCATCTCATAATATCTATTTAGTAAAGTTAAGTAGTCAGAATCATCTTGGTTGGTGACATGCTGAGGAAAGAATGAGGAAGCACAGTTAAAGGAACGGATATGACAGATCCAAATCTGGTCTGTGACTCTCAGCACTCACCATGGATAAATGAGGATAATGCTGTCCCAGGCACAGTGACGGTCAAGTCCCCTCTTTGCCCCCTTTGTGTTCAGCCATGAGTGGTGCATTGGCCATAAGTCTTGGAATGACACCCTGAAATGCAATTGCACACATTAAATTCCCATTCCCTTTAGAATGAAGCTATTACCAGCCTGTTGTTTTGTATCAGGCAGAGCAGGGGTTCTGTAGCAGGTGTGAGAGGCCCTCAGGGCACCTCCTACCTTCGTCTAGAAGCAAACTCAAGGCCCCTCCTGACGGCCCCTACACTGGTGAGCAATGGCTTAACCTGGGCAGGAACCTTCAGTTGGTTCACTCTGCGATGTGGTTCACACTCTTCTTGCAGAGGCCTGCACTCCATGTTTGGGACTCAAAGCCCAGATGTGACAGGGATTCATGTGCATGCATGGTGCTCACGTCTGCAGCACTGAGCAGGAACCACACTGGAGTCTTTAGCCATTTTGCTCAGGTACAGTTGATGTTTTGTTGAACGCAAGTGGACAGGGTTAAGAAGAAAATCTGTCGCTGAAACTGCAAAGAGCAAGGCTGAGACATAGGGAATAATTTATCTCTCAGGCTGAGTTAACACAGAACAGACATTCTGGAGTGTTAGTTCACCTCTCTTCATGGCATTTCCTTTAGTGGCGTGTCTTGGCCAGTGTTAAGGGGAGATGCTGAGGTATAGTTGACATATTATGTTAATTTAAAGTGTCCAACATAATGATTTGAAAGTTTTACACATTGCAAAATGACCATCACCATGAGTCTAGTTAACATCTGTCACTATACATAGTTAGAATTTTTTCTTCTTTTTTATTGTAATGAAGACTTCTAAGATCTATTTCCTTAGCAACTTTCATATATGCAGTACAGTGTTAACTATGGTCACTATGCAGTACATTTATATCCCCACACTTACTTATTTTAGAGCTGACAGTTTGTACTTTTTGACCGCCTTCACTCATCCCTCTCTGCCTCCCCTGCAACCACCCATCTGTTCTCTGTATCTATGAACTTGTTTTGTTATTGTTGTTGTTGTTATTTGTCAATCTTTTAGATTCCACATATAAGTTAAATCGTGTGATATTTATCTTTCTCTGTCTGACTTATTTCACTTAGCATAGTGTCCTTAAGGCCCATCCATGTTGTTGCAAATGGCAAGATTTCATTCTCTTATACAGCTTAGTAATATTCCATTGTATGTGTGCCCCACATTTTCTTTATTCATTCATTCATTGATGGACACTTAGGTTGCTTCCATAATTTGGCTATTGTGAATATCATTACAATGAACATGAGGGTACATATGTTTTCAAATTAGTGTTTTTTGTTATCTTTGAATAAATACCTAGAAGTAGAATTACTGGATCATACAGTATTTCTATGTTTAATTTTTCAAGTCATCTCCATATGGCTTTCCATAGTGGCTGCACTAGTTTGCAATACATGGTTTTGCTTTGCACTTTTCTGATGATTAGTGATTTTGGACACTTATTAAAGTGCCTTTTGGCCATATGTATGTCTTCTTTGAAAAAATGGCTATTCTGGTCCTCTGCCCATTTTTAAACCAGGTTGTTTTTTGATATTGAGTTGTATGAGTTCTTTATAGTTGTGTAAGTTCTCTACTATATATATCCTTATTGGATATGTTATTTACAAATATTTTCTCTCTAGGTTGCCTTTTTTTGTTGTTGTTGGTTTCCTTTGCTGCTTAAAAGCCTTTAATTTTGGTGTAATCCCAATAGTTTATTTTTGCTTTTGTTTCTCTTGCCTGAGGGTACATGTCCATAAATATGTAGGAAAAGATGATGACCAAGAGATTACTGCTTATGTTTTCTTTCAGGAGTTTTATGGTTTCAACTCTCACATTTAGGTCTTTAATCCATTTTAAGTTTATTTTTTGTGTATGATGTAAGAAAGTGGTCCAGTTTCATTTTTTGCATGTAGCTGACTATTTTTCTCAACACAATTTATTGAGAAGACTGTCTTTCCTCCACTGTATATTCTTGCCTCATTTGTTGCAGATCAGTTGATCATATAATTGTGGTTTTGTTTCTGGGCTCTCTATCTTGTGCCAGGACCATACTGTTTTGATTACTACAGCTTTGTGGTATATCGTGAAATCTGGCATTGTGATTCCTCCAGCTTTGTTCTTTTTTCTTAAGATTGCCTTGTTATTCGGGGTATTTTGTGATTCCACACTACGATTAGGATTATTTGTTCTAGTTCTGTGAAAAATGCCATTGATGTTTTGATAGAGATTGCATTGAATCCATAGATTGCTTTGGGTAGTTTGAACATTTTAATGATATCAATTATTCCATCCATGAGTGTGGTAGAGCTTTCAATTTATTTATGTTGTCTTCAATTTCCTTTATCAATGTCTTAGAGTTTTCAGAGTACAGGTTGTTCACCTGCTTGGTTAATTATTCCTAAGTGTTTTATTATTTTTGGTGCAGTTATAAATGGGATTGCTTTCTGATTCTTCCTGCTACTTCATTAGTAGTGAATAGAAATGCAATAGACTTCTCTATATTAATTTTGTATCCTAAAACTTTACTGAATTCACTTATCAATTTGAATAGTTTTTTGGTAGAGTCTTTAGGGTTTGCTATATATAGAGTATCATGTCATCTGCATTCTCTCTCCTACTTTAGAGCTTCCTGTGTCCCTGGCTCCTGCTCCTATGGGGGGGTTCTTGGAGCAGGTGGTGTAAAATAATTTCCTTGGCCCAGGTACTGAAACATCTTCCACAAATACTGAAATACCACATCAGGTGTTTTAATGTCTTCATCTCTGCAACAGAATTTCAAAATGTTTTAATTCTGCCTCTAATTTCTAACTCTTCTCTGCTTCTAAATAGTTATTGGTGGAGATTTCAATATAAAATGAATACATGCTCATTAAAATATTTGTCAAATATAGTAAATTAGGGAGGAAAAAATAAGCACCAGTAAACCTACCATCCCCAAACAACTACTGTTAATATGTTGCCTTATTACCATCCTGTATTTTTATTATGAATAGCTTTTAAAATTTTTTGTTTGCTTTACATAGTAGTAATCATGCTGTATACACAATTTTGTATCCATTCGTATAAAATTATAATGATAAGATAGCAGAAGCTTTTTCCCATGTTATTATAAGCAGTTCATAAATTTCAATTGTGTACACAGCAGTTGATTTAATCATTTCTCTGCTATTGGACATTTAGGTTGTTTGCAATTTTTGAAGAATGCCGTGATGAACATCTTTGTAAATAAAACATTTTCCATATTGGGCAATATTTTACTTGGTGTAGATTCCACAGAAATGGAGCTACTGTGTCCACGTATGTAACCCTTGCCAGTAGCTGATGAGGCAACCTTGTGCAAATTAAAAAGAGGTAGTCCTTCCTTCAGACACTTGAGTGCTATCTACAGAAAAATCGTCTCAGCCACTGTATTGCAATTCTTGCAAGGTGAATAGTACCCTTGGGGTTATGCAGAATACTTCTTGCACAACCATTAAGTGGCAGACCTGGTGTAAATATTTCTATGATTCCAGTGTCTTCCACAATTTCTATAGTAATTTATTCTCCTAATACTCATGTAAAAGTATGCCATTTTATGGCACCTGAGTCTATGGAGAATTATTTTAACTATTATAATTCGATGAGGTGAAATGGCACTTTATTTACATACTTGTATTTATCTAGATTACCTTTCCTTTTTAAAATATCACTTTGTTTTAGTTTCCTCTAAAGAACAAAAAAACCTTTCTTCTTCCCAAAGATAGATTTTTTTTCTCCTTTCAATAAAGATATCTTAAACAGAAGTTGATAACTGAGCCCAGATTTGGCTCCCCAACTAGACAGAAGGTGCTTTGTGGCACATGCCCAAGACTTGTGCTTTCAGTTTCTGTGGCTGGGAAAACACATAATTGGCTCTTGCTGCTTCCAACCTTTCCTTCCAAGAAAGGTTTCCTCCTTCTCTTCTGTTCACTTCTGGACTTATCCAGTGAAGCACTGGGGATATCCTCTAAGGGGACCAGAGTGAGAGGGTGTCAGCATGATCTGACCTGATGGAAGCTTTTCCTTTTGCTCAGCTGCTTACCAGAGATTTTGAGAGATTGTAGAGGTGTACCAAGGTGAATTGTGTGCAGAGCAGCTCTTACCCCTGAGCTCTCAGCCACCTGTTGAGACCTCCTGTCTAGGGACCTGTATTAGGGCTCTCCAGAGAGAATAAAATATATATATATATATATATATATATATATATATATATATATATTTGTACAAGCTGTATATATGCATCTATATATGTGTGTATATACACACACACACAATAGGATTGGCTCATGCAATTATGGAGGCCAAGAAATCCCTGGATCTTCCATCTGCAAGGTAGAGAACCAGGGGAGCTTCTAATGTAATTCAGTACAAGTCTGAAGGCTTGGCAACCAGGAATGCCAGTGTCTGAGGGCAAGAGAAGATGTCTGCCCCAGCTCAAGCAAAGAGATCAGATTTTCCCTCTTCTACCTGCTGTTCTATTCAGGCCTTCAGATTGGATAATGCCTTGCCCACATTGGTGAGGGTGGTCTTCTTTACTCCATCTACCAATTTAAGTGCTCATCTCTTCCATAAGCACCCTCAGAGACACACCCAGAAATAATGTTTTATCAGCTATCTGGGAATCCCCTACCCCAGTCAAGCTGACATAGGAAATGAACCATCACAGGCTGAGGAGGCCATGTGGTCCACCTGTGAAGCTATACCAAAGCCTGGTCCCACAACAAAGGAGAGTATTGGTGCCCTGTCCACAGTGTGAGATCTCAGCTAGAGCCCATGCTTATACTTTGTCAAACAGATGTTTGTGAGTTCTCTCAGTGTCTCAAGAACTGCTGTATACACTGCATGCAGTGGTCACCGAGACCACTGCTCCTTGCTCTTATAAAACTTGTAGGAATCAGGAAAGCAGAAAATGAACCATGAATCAAATAGATGAATGAATAAATAACATCTAGAAGGTGATGTGCTCATGAGTGAAAGAGGATAGGGTGCTTTAGAGTGGGTGGTCAGGGAAGGCTCTTTGAGGAAATGATGCTTGAACTGACACCTGAGTGACCTTGTTGATATATGATGAAGGAAGGAACTGTCTTCGTGCTTCTTAATAGATATTAAGTTATTGCAAATTCTATTCAGACATTACCAGGTCTTTGGGGGATACACTTTTATAAAACCCACATGCTCAGGTGTAAGGTGGTACCTTATACAGAGATTGAGTAACTTGCCCAAAGTGTTGCAGATTGTGAAGGTCAGAGCCAAATTTGTGGTGTATGTTCGAAGCCTGTGCTCTTTCCACAAAACCACATCACAGATGAAGGGGAATTTATAGCACGGGGAGGAGCAGCTATAATCTCTGGTGGTTTGGGAACTGGGACAGGACAAGAATTGGTCCCTCCCTTTTGCTTCTCTGAAGCCCTCTGATTATGATCAGAATGACTCTTGGTGGGTAAAGCTGGCACAGTGGATAAACATAATTTATCAGTTCAGGAAATCTCATGTGGGATCCCCTCAATCTCTGGAGATAGTCGTCCTCTACTGAGATGTGTGATGCATTTCTCTTTATTTCCTTGGCCATCCAAAAATGGAAGCTTCTCCATTGGATGAAGACCCAAGTTGGAGGCAGGCTGAACTCTCACAAAGGCCATTTTAACCTTTCTGGCAATGTTGAGACTTCTGGGAGCTCTTTTCATTGTAAGCTGATTTCAGAGCTCTCTTAGGTTAGAAATATATGGTTCTGGGAGGATAGGGGATGAATTAAGTATACTAGAGAATATCAACGGAACTCTCAAGTCCTGATTTCTTTGCTAAGTGCTCAGTGTCTTTACTGAATTTTTGGACATTAAACATGGGAAGGAAAGCAGTAGGACCCTTTGGACAGGTTCTGTGGCCAACAGAAGAGATGGGCATCCCTGAGATTTACTGTGCCCAGACCCAGCAGGATCCTGTGGAAACCCTGACAGCTTAATTGTGTTCTTACTCAGTCACCCACAACTAATGCATCTTCCTGGCAAAGCAGGTGTCTTCCATAAGGAGAACAACGGGGCAGACTGGTATCACAAAAGCCTGCCAAAATCTGCTCCAAATTGTCCCTGAACCAGTGATAATAAACCAAATTGCTACAAATAGACACCAATTTGCAGGAATGTGAGCTGTCCAAGGAATGCTTTTGACTTGGGAGTAGAGGTGAATGTGTAATAAGTATGAGATTTGCAGGGAAGGAACTTGAGGTTATATTGTGACACAGAAGTAGAATTTACCCTGAATATATTGATTTGCTCCCTCCTTTGAATTATCAAAAGTTTGTCTTCAGTCTGTTCAAATCATAGTTTATATTTTTGGCAATATGCTTCAGTGGACTGGACAGGTTGGCGGTCTTAGGGGTCCTATTTGAGAGACTAAACATTTGGGTTCCTGGGTGAGTCAGTCTGGAAGACAGCAAGAAATTTTGATCCTGTCTTGCATCAGGGATGGGCAGTGGATACTGAAACTAAACGTCCCCTTGGAAAGAACTATTGGAATCAGGCCAGAGTGGGTTGGTCTCACTCTGTTTAGTTCAATGTTTATGAAATATTCAGACCCTGTTCTCCACACTGGAGCTGGAAAACAGTACAATCCTACCCCAGCTGGCCAGTTATTAAGAGTTTAGTAAGCCATATGTGGAGGGACACTGAGCCTTGGGATGGTGCGTAAGCCCTTTCTTGGGATAAGTCCCCTGGGTCAGGATCTCTCAAGGGTCAGAAGGAGGAGAGAGGAGACAGTAAATGTCCTCTGCTTTTTCTTCCTTTTTTCCTTTACTTCTTAGGCTTTTATTTTTTTTTCCTTTTTTAAAATAAAGGCTATTGTTTGATTAAAAAAATTGTATTTTATAACATTTAAAAAACAAAAAAAGGAAGAAGAGAAAAATGTCACCCATAATCTTACTATCCCAAGACAAGCAATAACAACATTTGACCCAAATTTCTTTCAGATTTTTACTCTGCCTATTTATTTTTTCATAATTATGATTTTTTAACCTATACTTATTTCACATTATGGGTTATAAGTATCTTGTTATAAACAACTTCAGTGACTATATAGAATTGCAATAGATGGGAATAATATAAATTACTTGGTAACTCCCCATTGTTGAACATTTAGGGTTTTTCAATATTTATTTTTATTAATAAGAGTCTAATAAACATCCTTGCAAATAAATATTTTTCTGTATTTAAACATATTTCCTGAGGATGCAGTGCTAGACTTGTAATTACTAGGTCAAAGTATATGAATATACCTAATACTTTTGATATAACAGGAAGACTGTGTGTGTAAAATCAAACTGTTTTCTGAAAGGGTCACATTAATCTACACACCCAAATTAATTTTCCTAAATTTTGTAGACAACATTAAACACCCACCACAATTACAAGCTTTGCTAATTGTATAACATTTGATTTTTAAAAAGTTTTATTTGTTTTGAGAGACAGAGTGTGTAAGTGGGAGAGGGGCAGACAGAGAGAGGGAGAGAGAGAATCCCAAGCAGATCCAGTGTTGTCAGCATGGAGCCTGACACGGGGCTTGATCCCACGAACTGTAAGATCATGGCCTGAGCTAAAATCAAAGAGTCTGTCACTCAAGCAACTGAGCCACCCAGGCACCCCATATTTGATTTTTATGTTGGTAAATAAGTGAAATGTTTTCCAAGTATATTCTTTTTGTAAATGTTTTATTTATTT
Source organism: Lynx canadensis (assembly GCF_007474595.2). Taxonomy (NCBI): domain Eukaryota; kingdom Metazoa; phylum Chordata; class Mammalia; order Carnivora; family Felidae; genus Lynx; species Lynx canadensis. The sequence continues at coordinate 44,231,451 of NC_044313.2, read as the reverse complement.
TTGAGAGGTGGGGGAGGGGAAGAAAGAGGGGGACACAGAATCTGAAGCAGGCTCTGGGCTGTAAGCTGTCAGCACAGAGCTTAATGTGGGATTTGAACCCATGAATTGTGAGATCATGACCTGAGCTGAAGTCGGATGCTTAACCGACTGAGTCACCCAGGTACTCCTCAAGTATATTCTAAGGCTAAAATACAGCTGAGAGCTGAATGTGTGTGTGTGTGTGTGTGTGTGTGTGTGTGTGTGTGTTGCCAGCTTGCCTTGTCTGGTGGAGAATTGGTGTGGAGCTTGCCTTGTCTGGTTGAGAATTGGTGTGGAAGCAAGAAACCCTTCCTGACTTCTTAGGGACCCTGGCTTATCACCCACAGTGGTGTCAAAATGTAACTGATTGTCAGAAATGGAGCACAGTGTCCTTAAAATCAGACACAGGATGGACAGATGCCATCTACATTAATTCCTGGCTTGACTAAACCTTACATGCGATACAGTTTAAAGAACACACGAATTACTCCTGGTTCCATACTCAGATGATCACATTGATATAAAACTTGTGAATAAGAAGCCAAAGTAGCAACTTTGGGGACCTTGAGTCCCTTGAGTCTAAAGAGATCCTGCCAAAAAGATATTTGTAGTTATATCTATATTAATCCAATATTAACAAATATTTAATTGCGTTATATGTACAGGTAGTTATATACTGTTTTGCTTTTTCTTATTCCCCTCAGCACACTACTTAAGGCTTTCCATTATTCTATTATGTTTGTTTTTCAAGGCTGTTGCAATGAATCTATAGCTGGGAATGTATTAAAGAGTGTCTGGGAACCTTGTCTGAGTATAACCACCATGATAACAGTAATAATTAAAAGCTAACATTCATTGTGTATATGCTAGGTGTTTTACATACACTCTCCCATTCAATCATCACAGCTATTTATTAGGATTGATATGATATCATTTTATAGACAAAGAGATCAAGACAGGTTAGGTGACTCACGCAAGCTCACACAGTGGGCCGTGGGGGCTTCAGGGAGGCGAAGGAATTCTCAGTGTGAGAAAAAGATGGGATAATTTTGTGGTTCCGTCCCTGACTGGGTTCTCTTGCTTTGGAAATTAAGGGGATCTTGCTAAGACAAACTTTACCACATTATTGGGGCCTGATTACTGAGTGGGGTACTGGGCTTTGTATATTCAGTGCTGGCCTTTCCTCTTGTAGGTTCGGCCAGTTGCCCAGCTAGGATTGGTGCAGTCCGGGGTTCAGGCCCAGGGAAGAAGGGAATAACTTGCCTCATGATGAACCCAGGAATGGAATATCATCATGGAAGGGGTGGATCAGTGGAACCTCTCCTAAAATATTGAAAAATATAAGTAACTAGAGAGATAGAATTTCTTATATTTTAATTTTTTCCTTTAAGGAGTATCCACGCCCAGCATGGGGCTTGAGATCAAGCATGATGCTGAGATCAAGAGTCACATGCTCTACTGACTGAGCCAGCCAGGCACCCCAGAATTTCTTGTATTTTAAAGGTGAATTTACAGTGGCAATATGATAAGGTGAAGATTCTTTTTAGGTGTAGTGAGAGTGACTCTCTGTTGTCTCTCTCGTTCTCACGGCCAGAGGCAAACTGTGTTCGCTGCAAACACAAACAGATGCACCACAGTGAACTGAACAATATCTGAGCACCAGTGTGGGGTTCACTCCCAGTGCAGGAAAACTCAGAGCGAGGTGTGGAAGCTGGTGTCTGGCTGTTAAAGGAGGACCTCTGGGTCGGGACCTGCACAAATGATCTGCTAGTCTCATTGCATGGGGGTTTCATGGTGTAAACCCAGGAGCTGTGCTTCTGAATGTTGTATGCCTCATTTTCTAAAACTTAACTTCAGTCCTTTAGATTTTATAAGGCTTGTATTTAGTTTTTTTTCCTTTATTATTTTTTATTGATATAATGACCAAAGGAAAGACATGAATGATTTTTCCACTAATCTCTTTCCTAACTCTTTTAGTCCTCTAGTAAGAGGGCTTCTGAGTATCAAAAAAGGCTTCTATTTTCTACCAGGAATCCAGCTCAACCAATACTTTCAAATGTATCATAAGCAAGAAATGTGGAATCTTAATAAAAAAATTAACTGTCAGTTATAGGATTGGGCAGGAAATAAAATATGCAGTTGCAAAGTGACTAGAACATATCATAGTGAGATCTATGGCAGATGGCTATGTCCGTACTTTGAGGACATGTTATGGCCCCGAATGCTATTATTTTTAAAAAAGGAAAGCTAAGGGGTACCTGGATAACTCAGTCAGTTAAGTATCCAGCTCTTGATTTCAGCTCAGGTCACACATGATCTCATGGTTTGTGGGATTGAGCCCCGCGTCGGGTTCTGCGCTGACAGTGCGGAGACTGCTTGGGAATCTCTCCCCCCCCCCCCCCCCCCCCCCCCGCTCTCTCTCTCTCTCTCTCTCTCTCTCAAGATAAATAAATAAACTAAAAACGTTTATATAAAAAAAGGAAACCTAAAACAACTTATTACACATCTTAAAAATTTAAGAACAACAAAATAAATCAAAGGAAGCATTAAGAAGTGAGTGAAGATGAAGAAATAGAAAATAGGAATTGCTTGAAGCACAATTCGCAGGGAAGGAACAAAATCTGTTTCAGTTTGTTTTTTTGTTTTTGTTTTTGTTTTTTTTTCTGTCTGCGATTCTGGAGTACCTTGCCCAGGCCCTGCCAAAACTTTCAGGTGCAGGGGCACAGAGAAGACCCACTCCAATCAGATACACGTTCCACTCCTGAAGGGGGCTTCTATCCATTTCTAAACCTGCTTTCCACTGAGCTTGATAATAATAGTGGCACTGACGGCAATTGGTACCTTTACTGAACACTTACTGGGTGCCAGGGGTCTTACTGCATCAACTCACTAATCCTTCCAGCATTTCTAGTAGAAGATATGTTTTCTACTGATTTTAGTACTAGGGAGTGAAGCTTAGCTTAGATAAGTTTCATTTATTCAACGAAGATTTACAGAGTATTTATTTTGTGCTAGGTAGTTTTCTTGGGGCTGAAAATACAGTAATGAAGAAGACAGATTAGATTCTCTGCCTTCATGGATTTTCATCTAGAAGCAGTTGCCCAAAGTTACCCACACTGGAAATTCGAGACTGCTGCATGCTTTTAGTCACTGTGTTCTATAAGGTACCTTCAGTCTGCCTTCTTTAAAACTGGAAGTCACTGAGGGAGGAGCCAAGTGGCAGCACAACTGAGCAACTGATCACATGGCCTTATGACTCCTGCTGTGCACTCTGGGGAGACTATCAGCACCTATTGCATGGGGAGTGGAGGTACTCCATTAAAGGATGTGGCACAGTGCCTGACACATAGAAAAGCTTAGTAAATCCCAGCTAGTGCTATTAACATTCACTTCATTAGTCTCTGGCTCTGATCGCTTTCAACTCTCCAGACACTGTTCCTGAGCTGAGGGAGTCATACCTCTGTGTAGTAAAGAATTTAATCTTGCCAAAAAGAGATCTGGGCTTTGTTCTCTTAGAATATCACGACTCATAGGAGTGTCTTTGTTTACGTTGGTCTCGGGTCATGCCAGGTAATCTAACAATATGATTTAGATTGGGAGCTGACCACACTAGACAGCCTTAGAGTGGAGACTACCAGTCTAGAAAGACCAACAATCAGATACTGGTTGGTGGGGACTTTGGGACAAGCAGTATCAGTGGACTTCTGGAGGGACTGGAGATTGAGATCAGCCATGTGGGCAATCAGATGATGGAGCCCCAGTAAAAACTCTGAACATTAGGTTTGGGTAAGCTTCCCTGGTTGGCAATACTCCATTCATATTGTCAGACAAATAATAGTGTCCAGGCTCCCTGGGGAGAGGACAGGTGGAAGCTCTGTGTTTGGTTCTTCTGGACTCTGTCCTATGTGCTTCATTCTTTAGCTGATTTTCATCGCTATCCTTTCCATGTAATAAACCCCAACTGCAACAGCTATCAGTAAGTTCTGTAAGTCATTGTGGCCATGATCAAACCTAAGTGAGATCTTGGGAACCTCTAAAATTTGGAACTGGTATCAGAAGTGAGGTTGGTCTTGCAGATGGTTCCCTCAAACTTCACAGTTGTCTTCTTTCAAAAGGCCAAAACCAAATCTTCTCCCAAGGCTCATCTGGGAAGATGTTAGATTAAGAGGAACTGTCCAGAGTCTCTATAAGATGCATTCAAAACTCACACATAGGAAGAATAATAGTGAGGCAACTTTCACATAATAACAAAATGTTCCTCCTTCATCCCAAAGTGAAAGGCTGATGAGCTATAACATCCCATCAGTGGCCAAGGCAGGCTGCGCCTCTTGAATAGAAATAATGGGGTTGCAGAGAGGTTCTAAAACCATCACCCAAAAGGCTTGGGGCTCTGCCTCTGGCAAGGGTACCAGCACCACATGGGGTCTGCAGCTAGAACGGCTTCTTCCATGGACTCAGAATGGAATTTTCCCCTTACTTACTTGATTATTTATGTTCCCCATCATTCGAAATGGATTTGATGCAACCTGGGTCAGTTTCCTACTTTCCTAAGACAAACTGAATGAGGAAACCAGAAGCAGCAGGGAAGGGAGTGAACTGGGAGGAGAAAACAAAAGGAGCTAGGTTAAGATTACTATTCAAAATGTATGCCATAGAAGTCCTCTATGTATATTCATTGTGTTGTTTAAAATCACCATGTCCTTATTTACTTGTTTGTTTATTGACTTCCTTTATTTGTTTTTGGCCTACTTAATCTGTCTTTGACATTCGGTAGCACTAAAAGCCTTCTCCAGTAATAGTTTCTGTCAGTTTTCTCCTGGCTTCCTAATGGTTTTTGCCCTACAATTTGATGCTGTGTAATTCATTCATTTCCAAACGTTCATGATTGCTAGAGTCTTCATTATAGGCTATACTTTCTATCTGTGGAAAGTAACCTTTTCTTTGCTTAATGTGTTTTGCCTTGAATTCTACTTTGATACTAAAATGGCCACCTCTCTTGGGTATTTTCATTTGTAGGCAGCTACTATAAACTTGAGTAAACTTTTAATTTTAATTTTCCACTGTTATCTGGATTTGGTTGTGTCATATAAAAGCATATAGTTGTATTTTGTTTTTAACTTAATCTGAGAGATTTGACTTTGAGAGAAGAATTTGAAAAAATTATATATTTTTTCAGACTGCATGTTCAATGTTTTCCAATACCCACATTAACATGTGTAGAAGAGAATTCTGGATTTACTCTGCCCATTTCCCTGTCCTTATCACCTCCTGAAAACTAATATTCTCCTCATTTTCCTTAACCTTTGTAAATTGCATTACCATAAACCCAAATTGTTGCATATTTATGAATAAAGATGGGTCTGTTCTTCAAGTTTCTTCTTTGCCTGGGTGGGTCAGTTGTGGCTTCACTGTAAGTGGGAGAGGCATTTGCACAGTCTGACTACTTTGTTGGGTTTGTGTAGAGCAGTCTGGAAGGCTGGGGACCTCCCATGACTGCCCAAATAATAAGAGGGTCCTTGCTTGAGAGGTGAACCTTCTTCAGTGTAGCTGTTCTGCTGATTTTCCTTTTTTTTATCCCCCTTTCTCAGTGTCTTTCTTGGAAACCTCTGGTGTTGGTTCCTCTCTGCTCAGCTTTTCCTTTCAAACTCACCACACTTTAAGAAGCATCCCGCCAGCACATCAACTACTTTCTTTGTAGAGCACTTTGTCTTTGGCCTGAGGTCAAAGACCTTTGATTCCAGAAGCTGTTTTTGTGGGAGGATAATGGGAAAGAAATATCTTTCCAGCTGTGCAAGATCCAGGTTTTAAATCAATTACTTTGATATTGCCCTGGGTTGATACTGCATTTGGTTGCTGGAGGATCTCTTGGTTTCAGCAAACTCAGTGCCAAGCATTTTCCAGAAAGATCTCCAGGGGTCATTTTCAGATAAACTTACCCATTATTACTCTACATATTATAATCCCTTAAGGACTCTCAAAATTTGGTCAATAACAGAAATATCTAAATTCTTATGCAACTTTGAGAATCTATGAATCTGTATTTTAATGGAATCTATGTCTCCTAGATTGGTTATTGCTGTGTTTTTTAAACACTTTATTTTGAAATAATTTTTGACTTACAGAAAAGTTGCAAAGATAATACAGATAGTTCTTAAATACCTGTGGAGAAAGAATAATGCCCCTCCCCCAGTATGCCCAAGTCTGATATCTTTGTATCTGTGAATATGCTACCTCACATGGTAAAAGGGACTTTGTGCTATGAATACATTAAGGATCTTGAGATGCAGAAATTATTCTGCAGTATCCTGGTGGGCCCGATGTAAGCACAGGGGTCCTTATAAGGGAGAGGGGCAGGTTGGAGAGCCAAAGAGAGATTTGATGTCACTCTGCTGGCTGTGAAGAAAGAAGTGGGCTATGAAACAAGGCTAGGTAGCCTTTAGAAGCCAGAAAAGACAAGTAAACATATTGTTTAATGGGTACAAAGTTTCAGTTAGGGAAGATGAAAATGTTCTGGAGATGGATGATAGTGATGGGTTGCACAACAGTGTGAATATACATTAAGTATATTCAACTATACACCTAAAAATGGCAAAAGTGGTGAATTTTATCCCAGATGTAATTTGCCATAATAAAAAAAAGCAAAGAAACAGATTCTCCCCTAGAACTTCCAGAAGGAATGCAACCCTGCCAAAATCTTAATTTTAGTTCAGACTTCAGACTTTGAGAACTATCAGATAGTAACTATGTATTGTTGAACTCATAAGTTTGTGGTAATTTGCTATAACAGCTATAAGCAACTAACACAATACCCTTTCTTTCTTTCTTTCTTTCTTTCTTTCTTTTTTACATTTATTTATTTTTGAGAGAGAGAGAGACAGAGCGTGAACAAGGGAGGGGCAGAGAGAGAGAGAGACAGAATCAGAAGCAGGCTCCAGACTCTGAGCTGTCAGCACAGAGCCCGACGTGGGACTCGAACTCATGAACTGTGAGATCATGACCTGAGCCGAAGTCGGACGCTTAACCGACTGAGCCACCTAGGCGCCCCCAAAATACCGTTTCTAAACTCAACATTCCCTAATGTTAAAATCTTACATAAGCAGAGTATGATTATTAAAACTAAGAAATGAATATTGGTAAAATATTGTTCACTAAGCTTCAGGCTTTATTCAGATTTGCTCCATTTTCCACTAATGTTCTTTTTCTGTCGCATGATCCAATCCAGGATTCCACATTGCATTTTGTTATTGTATCTCCTTGGTCTGTCCAGTCTGGGATGGTTTCTTAATCTTTTGTTTGTATGACCTTGACACTTTTGAAGAGTACCAGTCAGGTATTTTGTAGAATATCTATCAGTTTAGGTTTGTCTGATGTTTTCTCATGATTAGAGTGAAGTGTGGGCTTGAGGGAAGAATATCGTGGAGATGATATGCCCTTCTCATCACATCATATCAGAGGATATCACATAATATCATGGGGGTGTTGTTATCATGGGTGATGGATATTAGCTTTGGGTAAGATAGCGTCTGCAAGTTTTTCCACTGCAAAGTTACTAATTTTCCCTTTCCTTACTCTGTTCTTTAGAATTGCTCCAGTTTTGTCTGATAGTCTTTATTAGTGAAGGTATGCAAGAACATTAAGAGCCAACAAAACTGATTTTGAATGCCAGATGTACCATTTCCTTGTTGTAAAATGTTGAGAAAAACAATTTCATCTCCATGTGTCTCCAGCCATCATTTATAGAATTGGGAGACCAGTATCTCCTATGGCTGTCCTGAGGATTAAATGAGATAGCACATCTATTTACCCAGCAAATATTTATCGAGCATCCATAATTTGATAAGAATTATATTAAGTGAAAAGTATACCATGGTAGTTATCAGTGATGAATACAAGATATAGACTTTATCCATGAGCAGTTCACAATATGACAGGAAAGATAAATTACTGAACAAGGAGTCAGAGGAAAGCATTACACATGTTACACTTGGGGAAATACAGGGTGCTGAGAGAATGCATAATGAGGACTTATGGAAGACATCAGGAAAGCCACTTAACACAATGTCTGCTATATGTAGAAGGCCCTGAGGGATGGATGGATGCATGCTCCCTTCCTTTCCCATGTCTGGAACTCTCCCTCCTCTCTCGGTTTCTCAAACAGAATAGGGTAAGAGAACAACAGGATGTATTTCCTTTTGTCCCTGTAGGATTCAGCAGAGCCTTTAAAGTGCTAATGGCCATGATGACTCTCTGAGCAGGAACCCATGTGCATCTGTTTCCTAAGTGTACATGACAGTGGAACCATTTCTTGCTTGGAGCTTGTCATAAGCCTGGCATCGTGCAGAAGAGCTCTGGGGAAATGTTGTTTTAGCACGTTGGTCTCTTCACCACGCCTGAGATGAAGTTCACCTCAAAAATATCTGAGCTTTCAGCACGTTCAGATTTTCATGAGCATTTCACAGGGGCATTTGGCTATGTGCATTCCAAATTGTTTCTCTTCTAAAGGAGAAATCAATCTCTTCAAGGATTGTTGAGGTACACATACATGTATTCATGCAGTAGTTGAAGGAAGATTTAAAATAATTTAAGGGGCTCCTGGGTGACTCCGTTGGTTAAGTGTCTGATTTCGGCTCAGGTCACAATCTTGCAGTTCATGGGTTCGAGTTCCACATGGGCTCTGTGCTGACAGCTCAGAGCCTGGAGCCTGCTTCGGATTCTGTGTCTCCCTTTCTCTCTCCCCTGCCTGTGCTCTGTCTCTCTCTCTGTCTCTCAAAAATAAGTAAATGTTTAAAAGATTTTTTAGAATAATTAAAAATAAATTTAAAAAGCTACATTTTAAATTAGGAAAATTAAAAAAAAAAGAACACTTGCATTTCATCACCAAGATGCAACAATTATCAAGATATTGCCACATTTGCTTTATGTATCACTCTCTCTCTCTCTTTTTCTGCTGAAATATTTTAAAATAAATTCCAAACACCATGTCATTTTACTCCTATTTTACTTGGTAGATATCCCTACAATACACAAACCTTTTCTTACATAACAACAAATCATTATCCCACCTGGTAACAACAACAACAATTTGTAGGTGTCACTTAAATGGAATGAAGTGTTGCGGAAGGCCCAGCAACCCCTGTTCTAGAATTAGGTAAGATGTTGACCTCCAGTTGGGATATGGGCTATGTCTTTCTCACAAATCTTCTGCCTGTGAAAAATCACTCTTCGAAGCCCAGTAGACCCTCAGTATCCCCTCCATCTATCACAGATTTGGAATGAAGGAGTTGCTTAGCAACTGTGGGCCAAATTGAGGAAGTTTAGGGAAGTATATTCTGAGACCACAAGAAGGAGAGGTCCCAGAAGGCAAGAGACATTTCTATAATGGAACAAAAGCAGGGGACAAATAGTGCTTTTTTTTATTTTTAAAATTTGAGTATAGTTGACACACAATGTTACATTAGTTCCAGGGGTACAGCATAGAAATTCAACTTCCCTAGACATTTGCAATGCTCACCACAAGTGTAGCTGGCACCTGTCAGCATACAACACTATTACAATACCATTGGCGATAATCCCTATGCTGTGTTTAAACAGGCCATTCTGTGGCTCCTCTGGGTGACAAGGTGGTGGACAGCCATAGACTGACCAGGCCTTCAGGTCTCAATCCATGCAATTTGTCTCTACATTTTGCTCTTCCATTTGTGATTCCATGATGCTCCATGATTCTATGGCTCAGCAGAGGTTAGAAAGCCACTGGTTGGGTAGGTTACTATGGAACTATCAGCTCAGGAAACTCTTGTTTCCCATCACAGAATAACAGAGGGACTGGTACTTATGTCCCTTTCCCCCTCTATGGTTCTGGGCTGTCCAAACACATGGTAGAGCCTGTGACAATCAGACCAGTCTCCTACTACATGGCCTCATCTCAAGAGAAACATGTGGCTGGATTCCCAACTTGAAATTTATGCACTGAGGAATCCCAGCTCCTCACCTTTTCACTAGGAAGGAAGAGTGTGATTGAATGTTGCTCGGCTGTGAGCCTCTCATTGGAGCAGGACCCATGATCAGTCATCCTATTGAATTGACAGTTGAATAAGCCCTGTTAAGCAATGCCCAAAATGCTTCCTGTCTGGGGCAAACAGGAAAATTATGGCTTTCATATGTATACACTGATAGTTTCTTCTGTTATTTACCTTAACAATGCAACCTAACATAATTAGTGCCAACTACTGAGGGTTCCTGGTTATATTTAGCTAACGGATTCCGTTTAAGGAGGAAGTAGCTAATGATCTGAAGCACAGACTGCTATCTCAGCAGCCCTAATAAGCTGGAAATCACAAGGAGAATAAGCACTGAACATTTGCCTGGTGGCGGGGGGGTGATTGAACTTTGAAGTACACCGACAGTTTCCTCTTGGTATCCTCAACTGTTTTACACATGGATGCTCTGAAATCAAGAGACCAAAAGTGAACTTTGCCCCTTTTGTGGTTAATCCATCCATTTTCTTATTGTCAGCTATCAACTGTGGGCTCCTCTGGGTTCAGGCCAAAAGTGGTCAGCAGAACCCTGATAGAACTCAGAAAAGGATCACAGTGCTCAAGGGTGAGGAAGGCACTGACTCACTGTGTCACGCTCGGGCACCAAGTTTGGAAAACAGAAAAGTATCATTTCCAGCAAGGACAGTGGAGTTTTGAAAAAGTGGGAGCCAAAGGAATCACCTGGCATAGAGGCCCTGTCACACTACAGGTGGAATGTGGATAATGGAAAATGTGGGTATAGCCAAGCCACAGAAAGCCATAGGGTTGGTGAGGAGCCTAGGACCAGAAGACTTACGTAGAAGAGGCAGAGCAAAGCTTTGGGGTCAGGCTATGGTTCGATTCAAACTTGAACATTCTCAACCTCTGCTTTTTATCTGTGTAAGAGGGACCCGATAATGTCCATACCATAAGAGTCAATGTCAATTGACCAAGTGTACCAAGTCAATTAATAATGTTGGAAAGAAAAAAGCACGTCACAATGCTTGGCACATAGCACGTGCTCTGCGTCTGGTGACTGCTTTGGTCTCTGTCATTGTTGTCAGGGTGGCTGTCCATGTGGCTTGATTAGACATTAACTAACAGTGGAGCATCTGTCTCAGCATACCGTGTCCTTGCCCTTTAAAGGAGAAGCGATGTGGCTTCTAATTCTACTTTGGGTGTTTTCTTGGGTCACTGGTTGGATATTTTGACTTTATAGCGAGACTCTTTGTGAATATTTTGGGTAATGTTTTGTGCTATACCAGAATGGAATATGGAATGACATTTTCAAATTCAGTGTCTTTGTGATGCAAACACATGCAGGAAGAGCCAGTATCAGTGTTACGTGTCCATTTAGGGCAAGTGTCTTTGTGAACTGACACTCACGGAGAATTGCATGTCGGTCTTTGTTACGTGCAGACGTATTTAATTCTTGGATCACTTAAGAGAAATTGTTACATACTCCTTTTTACAGGAGAGAAACTGAGGTGACCTGCCCACAGACATAACAATTGACATCAGTTGTTCACAGATGCTCTACATATGTTGTATCCCCCTCATGGTTTGACAATTACCAACTCTGTAAATCCTGCCTTTCCAACAAAAAAATGTTAAAACCACCACCACCACCATACCCTTACATTTTCAACTTCCCTTGCTCTAGGTTGTAGACATGCAACTTAGATTCTACCAGCCAGCTGTGAGCCATCTGGGAAACCAGGAAGGGTATGGGCCACCCACTGTGTGGTAGGAGGAGAGTCAGAGGTCATGTTGTTGTGGGTTCAGGAAGCAGCAACTTTCTAATTGGAACCGTGATTGTTCTGGGTCATATTTCTCAAAGCTCAGCTTAGGACCTGTTGACCTTGCCTTTCCAAAGAGACCATGATTTTTTCCAAAATTCTAGACAAAACTCTCCACTGTCTACAACTCAGTACCTTGACTGAGAATCTGGTTTGGGCCCTTGCCTTTATTTCTTTAAAATTTGTTCCAGCTGAGAAGAATTATTGACCGCTGCCTAAGTCCTCCTTCTCCTGCTGCTCTGGTGGACTTCTTCCGTATAGACTGGGGTGGAGCAGAGTCCTGCAGTCTCTCCACCATCCACTTCCCCCAGCCTGGTGACGGGATGCAGCATGGAGAAGTCCAGGCTAAGCCAGCTCACCGCTCCTGCTGTCCATTTCCTTGTACTTAGGTTCTTACGTTTAATAAACCCCCAAGGAAACTTTAGGGTTCCAGGGTTGGGCAGTATAGCAGATAATACTCCATTGTGATCCTTCATCTTGCTTTTCAGGTACAATGAGCCACATTAACTACCATGACCTCTTTCTGTGAGTTTGGAGGAAGACAGATCCTTCCATGGCTCATTGGCTGCTGTGGTCCCAGCCTCATCATCTGCTTTAGGTCCAACCACGGCTTTGATCCATGGGAGAAACCCTTGTAGGAATTTCCCAAGCGAGCCTTTAATTACTATAAGCTGGTTGACCCCTTTGGGTGCCCGAGCTTTCTAGGGCCATTTGTTGGTGTCTCTTTTGCTCTTATTCTGTATCTAGCATGTTAACAATAGTATATTTATTGACTGTAGAAAAATCTGTGATCTCCTTTCCCACCACGACCTCTCAGTTGTAGAGCCAGCCAAGAATGTTCTTCACCAAAATTGTCTGCCACGTCTGCCTGCCAGTCGGAAGAATGCCAGGTATAGAAACAAGTCATTGTGCAAAATAGAGGAAAACAGGCCTTTCTCTGAGTAATCCCTTGAAATTTTTCCAATTTATCTATCAATCTTGCAGCCTCTTCAGATTTCTACTTATTGTGTCAATTTTTGTATTTTATGGTCTTACGGGAAATTATCCTTTTCAGTGAGTTTTTCAATGGCATAATTTTACAAGTGCGCAGGGTATTCACTTATAATTTAAAACAGTCTCTTGTCCATGGCTAGCTACATCTCTCTCCTTCTTTCAAATGTTGATGATTTATGCTTTTCTTTCTTTGTCTCAATTAGTTTCAGCACAAGTTTGTCTCTTTTATTAGTATTTCCAGGGAAGCAGGTTTTACATTTTACTATTTCTCTATTTGTTTATGCATACTTTGTTATGTTATTAGTCTGTGTCATTTTCCTCTTTGGTTCCCCCTAAGATTTTTAAGTGGAATGCTTAGCGTCATTATTTCTGCTTTTGTACTGTAACAGAATCATCTAATGTTCTAATTTTACAAACGTGGTCTGCTGGGTCAGGATCCTGTAAGTTTAGCTACTTTAAAAATTGTGTTTTTGTTGGTGGGGGTGCCTGGGTGGCTTAGTCGGTTAAGCGTCCGACTTCGGCTCAGGTCATGATCTCATGGTTTGTGAGTTCAAGCCCCATGTTGGGCTCTGTGCTGACAGCTCACAGCCTGGAGCCTGCTTCAGATTCTGTCTCCTGCCCCTCCCCTGCCCATGCTCTGTATCTCTGTCTCTCTCAAAAAATAAACATTAAAAAATTGTTTTCATAAAATGTTTATTTTATTTAGGGAGAGGGAGAGCGGGGGAAGAGGAAGAGAAAGAGGGAGAGAGAGAATCCCAAGTAAGCTCTGCACTGTTAGCACAGAGCCTGACATGGGGCTCAATCGAACAAACCATGAGGTCATGACCTGAGACGAAATCAAGAGTTGGATGGTTAACCGACTGAGCCACCTAGTTTGCAGTTATTGTGCTCTGCTTTCTTTTCCTCATCTATATTATACAGTAAAGCATGAAAATTAAAAGTTAAACGGGAGCTTTATCATAAGATTGGCTGGGTTGGAAACCCAATTCCTATCCTAATCCGCATGTGACCTTCTTCAGAGATACGCGGTGAAGACTGTATAGATAATAACCATCAAAGGCCTTGCTGAAGCCATTCTATGTACGTGCATAGCAAAGCTGCTTTGGGCATACTCCAGAGTCTCTGAGCATTTGGGGTGGTGGGCGCATCACCTACAGGCTTGGGCGTCTCAGCAGGGGGATTGCGGCAAACGGGCCCTTTAGCAGTTCCTTCAGTGCCACCTTCCTGCACTCGCAGCCACTGGCCTGGGCTTTTCTGCGGGTTTCCTATTTGTTGGGATGCGTTCGTCTATGGAGCACATCCTTCCCTACCTATGCAACTTCCTTCCTTTCCATGGTCTCAGTTGTTCCCCTCCCCACCCCCCACCCCCCCCCAGCACACGTTCATATTATTTTTCTTTTATCTGATCTTTTTGTTGCAAGGGCCCTGTTTTCTTTATTCTCAGTAAAAGTTGGAGCAATATCCTTGCTTTTAACAATTAAAGTGATTGAAGGCAATGAGGAGCACTCTTATGTAACCATCCAGGTGTAGTGAAACGCAATATTTTAAATTCTTGATGGAATATGAAAAGTTCCTGCATTTTGGCTTCTTTCTGTAACTTCTCCTTTTCCATTCTTTATTAATTTAGCCTGTGACTTAAGTTGTTCCACTTTTAATATAATTTTGTTTAAAAATTAGTATGGTATATTTACTGACGTATAGTATATTAGCATGCCCTCTGTTCACGTTCATCTTGGTTTTGTTCTCTATTGGATCCTTTCTTTACCTATTTATCAAATAGTTGCTGAAGCAGCAGTGCTCTAATTCAGCTTTTAGTCTTCTGAATGAAGCCTTGTTCTTTCAATCAGTTGGAAAATTGCTGGACATATTTCTGAGACTTTATGTGGAAGCTTGCCTCTCTGTAAGCTTTACTTATCCATGGTGGCTTGACTGAGGCAGTGTAGACCTTGGGTCAATCTTTACAAGTTTTCTGAAAATGAAATTAGATCTGTCATAAATGTTCATGTCCCCTTCCACCCCTTGTTGATTAAAAAAAAAAAAGTTGCATTCCTATTTGAAAAATCCCTTTAGGCAGCCTGAGACCCATGGCACCACCAGGTGGGGGTGTTACTTTTTTACTGGAACAAGAGGGGATTAGTCGGCTGTCACTGTTTTTCTTTCCTGGACCTCTGGAGTCTGTCACTCTAATTATAACATGGAAGGAGGGTCTATAGGGCCTGTTCCAAGCCTCTTTGCTTAGGAGTCAGGTTGCTTGAGTTTTGCTTTCCGGTCAAAAACTAAGGAGAAATTTCACTTTGTGTCCCCCTGGTCGCTTCATGATTGGAGGACATCTGTAGCCCATTCTATTTTATGTTTCTCTATGAAGGTGTTCAAGGTTTAAAACGGACTCTGCCTGACCTCTACTCTGAGTAGGACCTGTGGATCCTGGGTTGTGCCAACAGAGACTCAGCTACAAAGGCTCTGTGACTGTGCTCTCACCTGCTGCAGTCACCAAGGAGACTCATCAGTTCGGAGGCTCTTTCAAATAGTAATGAATCCACCTTTTGGTAGAGGACAGAGATGCTGCCTATAATACGTGGATATCAATGGACACTGGTTGTGAATGGGAACCAAAGGGCAGTGACGTCTGTTGGTTGTTTTCTCCCTGGGAGGGGAGCCCGTCCAAATGCTGGCTCAACATACAGCAGTCTCCCAAATCAGTGGTTCTCTCATTTTTGTGGGTATTGGCATCACCTGGGAAACTAGGACCTACACAAAGGCCCAGGGCCATGCCTGTGGAAGTTCCCGTGGGTCACTGTGTTCTCTGTTCGCTCTTTGGTTGGTTACGATACACCCGACTCCGAGAACCACTGCCCTGAATCAGAAGGATGCCTCGTTCTCTTTCTCACAGCTCTTTGATGAATTTCACCTTTCCTGAATGCCACCATGACCTACCTTCTAAGCTCTCCCGAGAACCCTCAAAGAGACTCTAATCCTCTTTATTTTCTTGCCCCAAACACACTAAAAACTTTATTTGAACCTCTGATTCATCTGCATGAAAGATCTTCCAATGCTTTTCCAGAGGTGAATGGCTGAGCCTTGTTCTCATGTCCTCTGTCTAGATGTGTTCTCCGCTTCCCCTTCCATTTTGTTATGCTGACGGCAGGGCTCCCCGACAGCACCTGGTGACCTTGTGGGACTTTGCTGCCCTTATTGAAAACCCCTTTTCTTTCTCTTTTACAAATTTTGTTTCCTTTAAGTGCTATACCAATGATGTCATTCTTAACATCCCCTCCTCACAGTCAGTTCTCAGACCAATGTCTAGAATGATCCTTTTAGCATCTAAGTTGCCTCAAATCCTCCAGTGACTGCCGTGGTAAGCCGAATTTCTACCCACAGCTTTGAAATAATCTGGTTACTGGTGTGTTTTCTGTGCTTACCCCTCAACACTCTCCTCCCTGGTGTAGAGAATGCTCTGAGGGGTCACCTCTTCAGGACTGAAAGAAATATTTCCTATAGTCTCTAGGCCCCTGTGGAAATTTTCTAGCAATGGAGAAAGCTGCTTCTCCCAAAGCCATCCCTCTTCCTGGGGTAGCCTGCATGTGATGAGTGGTAAATAAATGGGCATAGAGCCTGGTAACTCTGAAGGGCCATCCCAGCTTGCGAACTCCCTGAGGGGCTGCCTGAGTTCTCTGTCAAGATCACAACATGGTCCAACTTCTCCTTTTGTTTAATCCTGCTTCCTCCCCTTTCCTTTTATATGTGTTGATTCGAGCTCATGCCTTACATATACTTCCTACACGATCACCTTATTCTGAGAGTCTGCTCCTGTGGAACCCAGCCTGCAACCCACAGTCACTTCCCTCAAGCTCCTTGGCCCTCTTTCTTGGCTCAAACAGTACCAACTCTGATAGCACCTCAGGGCCTTTGCATGGGTTCTTCTGCTGTATTCTCCTACTTTGCATATCCAGATGGCTTGCTTCTTCACTTCTGGTCTGTGTTCAAATGCCTTCTCATTGAGCAGGACTTTGTGGCATCCCTGGATAAAATAAAAACCCTTTCCTCATTATCTTATTTTATTTTCCACCACTCACTCCTTATGGCCATCTGACAGAAATATTTCTGTTTACTATGTCTTCTTCTACTGTGTATGTTCCATGGGAATATTTTGTTTATTGTTCTTTCCCCAGTGTCTGGCACAGAGTAATAAATGAATAAATATTTGTTGAAAGAATGAATAAATGAGTGGATTCTATCTGCTTTCCTGCTCTAAACCTATAAGTACTCCCCCTTCCCCCTGCCCCATGCCTCCTCCTATTTGGTTGCAGCTGGATGGCTGGAATTTCAAACTAGAGAGAGCACATTTTGAAATATGTTCTTGACCAGATGATTTAGTTAGAAGGAGGAAAAAAGATAGGATTCTTGGAAGAAAGCCTGGAAAAAGCCCCTTTGCCCCCAAGGGGAAACAAAGAATAAATAGTCTTCTGGCTTCTTTTCTTCTTTCTTTTTTAAAAATATTTCCCCTGCTCTATTCGAACTGTCACATTTCAAAGCATTGGATACTAACCTCTGTGTCTACAGCCCTTTTGCCTTTAACCTCATCACTATCTGTTATTTGTCAATTACAAGGGGAGGTGCTAAGCTATCACTCATGGTGACACCCCTTTGCTTGGCCATACACTAGACATCTTCATTTCTGAGGACCACTTAGTTATTGATGAGTCTCCCCAATTCATCCAACCACTGATTTCATACTTATGTACTTCTCTTATGTATTAAAATCTTTTTTATTTAAAAAAAATGATGCAGGCAAAGCCCTTAGTGACTCAATATTTCAATGAAGAGAAATGACACTGAATAAGTCCTAAACATACCGTAGTTCTATGCTTAACAAATACTTCCCCCCGCCCCAAACACACATAGGAATATGAGACGTGAACATTCTTTTCCCATTGTAGGTATGTTATAGTTTGAACGAAGCCACTCACGTATCCATCTAATTTCCGGAAGATCTTGATTGTGAAGGACTGTTTGTAGATCCCATCAGAGGAGCCCAGGTAAATGAACAGTGACTGATTCAATTAACTGATAAGAATCTATTAGCACGGATCCAAACCATCTTGTTTGAACACAGAGCATTATGTACAAAGAACAACCAGGGTGGCTGTCATTTCGTCTTGGTGAAATATATGGAGCCTGGGTGTGTCACAGCCCAGAAGGTGGCGACATACACATTTAAGGGACAATTAGTTTTTAAACGCCAAAGCCCAAGCCCCCCCCCCCCCCCCCCCCGCCCCAGCACAGGTAGTAGTTAGTGAGAAATTCCTCTAATTGGATGGTTTTAAGAGCAGAACCCACCTTTTCTGTGGCCAGCAGGCATTCCCCTTTGAAGGGGTCAGGGCACGAAGGGTCTGTGTAGTTTCTTTTGCGGGTGAGTACGGTGGGCAGAGCACAGGCATGGCAGCTGGAGGACTTACTTTGAAATCCTGACTTTGCCATTTATGGTTGGTGTGGCCCTTAGCAGGGTACTTAACCTTGGTTTTGCTCAATATAATTTAGGACTAATAAGATTTCTGTCATCAAGCTCTGAGGATAAAATGAAAGAAGGTGTTTTAAGTGTGCTACATAGTGCAAGGTCTGCGCATGTCCTCTTTGTTTGCTTTTGAAAAACGGTACCGTTCTGGGGTGCTATAGCCCCTCAGCCTGTGGGTGTGGGGCAAGCAGAGAATGGGCTGGAGCGCAACCCCCATGGACCCCGCCTCGGCTGAGGGCCTCTGACGCCTCGCTTCTGCCCCCCTTCCACCTCGCCTGGGGGCCTGTGAACCTGGCGTTGGTTGAAATGCCTCATCTTAGGTGACTAAATGTGGCAAGCGGTACCTCCCCGAAGAGAAGGGTGTAATGTGATTTCATCGGAGGGAGATGAAAGAGAGTTCACCAGGACAATTTAAAACTTACAGCCTTAACATGTACAATAAGTATGCTGCAGAGCCAGAAAGGAAGGAAAAAAGAAGGGCATATAAATTTAACAAAGAATTCTTGGAGTTCTGAATTGGAAGCTTAGCTCCCAAAGCAGGACATTTGACCTGCTTGGAAAATCGGATATGGTAAACTTTGGGATGTTGGAATTCCTGGACGACTTAACAGGGTGTCTAGAATGTGGGTTCCTGTGAGTGATGACTTGGAGCAGTGCAGGTCCAGCCATGGGGATACGTTACCATGGAAACCCCGAAGCTGGAAGTTCCTCCATGCCTCCGAAAGGCTGTCAATTAGATCTATGCACTTGGGGAGTCTAATGAAAACAGACACTTGTCATTTTTCCAGCAGCCAGCTAACATTATATACATTTAAAATATGTCCATGGAAAGAAAAGCCTGCGGTTAAGTTTCGCTGTTTATTTTAAGAGAATTCCCTTGTGTGGCTTTGACAGGGCAGATCTTTTTTTCTCTCCCTCTACATTAAAGGAAAAAAGTGAGGCCCTCCAGTGTTGAGCAGAAACACAATTAGGAGAGTCACTTATGGTGGTTCATTTGAGGCTGTTGAGGGGGGCCTCAGTCCTACAACCTTATCTACATCACAGTGGGGTGGCTGGTCCCTTGGGGCCTCCCCTTCAGATTTCCCCTGCTCCTACTGGGTCCCCTGGCTTTTTGGTATTGTGAACCCATACTGACTGGCTGGTGGATACTTTCTTTTTAATGGGATAGCTCAGAAAAGTGATTAGATATCACTCTCTTCAAATGTCAGATGCTGAGGAATGAGGGATCATAGTCTTTGGTTAGACTGACTTGCCATTTGAGGCCAACTGCTGGCATCTGACTTTCTGAGAACACAAATCAATAGTCAGGGCAGAAACCACAGTCAGAAGAAGAGCTGGTTCCAAGATTGGGTATTACCATTTATTTCCAATTGAAAGTGTGTGTGTATGCATTTGTTTATTGTTACCCAAACATGCTATTTTTGAGTTGCAATTTGCAGAAGAAACACTTAGCCCTCTTATCATGGGTATTGTTAATAACAAGATAGGAATGAGTATTTTCAAATTGGGCTGGGAACTGAGGCCCTGGTGTTCGGGAACCACGTCAGGTGCACACAAAGAGCTGAAAGCGCATATTTAATTGAGTCTGTCTTGCCTCACCCATTAGACAGCCAAATAACAACTGAAACTCTCATTCCCCACATGGAGAGTTAAAGACTGGTGCCTCCTTGACTTCTGAGTTCAGGGCATCCTACTCTTCTTGCTTTCTTTCAAATGTCAAATCATAAGTAGGTCAACAGAAACCAGTGTTGTTAGTTCTCCAGTTAGGTTTGGTTTCATAAGAATGTAGCAAACTTCACTACATTTGGTTTTCAGCAATATTTGAAAATTGCATTTTATGCTCGGCGTCTGATTGCATGTGGTAATTATCACATCTCTGCTTGTGGCGAAGAAGCTCACAATACTGATGTGGAAAGACACATATATTGCCTGGCCTCACTGATTGAATGGGGGGGGGGGGTAATTATACATGTCCCCAAAGTAATATAATATGTGGCTGTGTGTAAAGATTATGCTAAGAAACCCTTCTTGGTATATTTGCAGCGATGGTGGTAATTAGTACAATAAAAACAGGAAATAGTAAGCCCACATCAGATATCTGTCCCTGCAGCTCTCTCTTCTAATATCCTTTTTTTTTTATTTAAATTTTTTTTTTCAACGTTTATTTATTTTTGGGACAGAGAGAGACAGAGCATGAACGGGGGAGGGGCAGAGAGAGAGGGAGACACAGAATCGGAAGCAGGCTCCAGGCTCTGGGCCATCATCAGCCCAGAGCCCGACGCAGGGCTCGAACCCACGGACCGCGAGATCGTGACCTGGCTGAAGTCGGACGCTTAACCGACTGCGCCACCCAGGCGCCCCATCTTCTAATATCCTTTAATATCAGACACTTCAGATGGGTGGCTGGCAGAATGATCACTCACATCAAATGTATTCAAGTAGAAAGTGCAGCGTGATGTTTGGTATATAAGACTTGACAGGGGCTCTACCATTCATTGACTGTCTTGGGAGAGTCACTCACCTGTCTGGCTCTCAATTTTACCACCTGTATTATAAGAGAGTTCATCTAATCGAGTACAAGTTTACTAATTTGATTCTACAAGTGTAAAGCCTGCCATGTGACCTTTAGATGCTGAGCGAATATTTCCTTCCTGGATGGGCAGGGAAGATCTCTCTCTCATCACAGTAGGAGCTGTGCTACAGCCTCCCGGCCTAACCACAGGGACATATGAGGACAAGAACACATGTCCTGCTTCTGCACAGCATCAGCAAAAGTCTAAACAGCTCTTTCTCAAGAGTTGCCCGGGTGTAGTGCACTCACCAACACAATCTAAATTACTTGCATGAAAAGAAGATATGTGTTTTCCTATTGTGGGTATTTTAGTTAGTATTTATAAGATTGTTAAGTTGTGGCAACAGGATCCTAGCTGAGATTCTCTTAAATTTTGTGGTTTACTACTCGATATGGTAGCACAAAATTAGAACTTTGTAAAGAACAACGGTGTGGCCATCTTCCCTATAAACTCTATTAATGACCATCATTTTAAAGAGGAAATTGCTCCTCGCTGGGCAGTGCCTCCTCTGACTCAATTCTCTCTGCCAGCAGAAGGTGAAATTATAATTACAAACTTGATCTTGGCTGTGACCCCTGAATTGGCCCTTTGAAGGAACTTGGATTATGTCTGAGTCTGTTATCTCTGCAAGGAGACAAGCTGTCTTCAGAATTGCTTTTGGGGCCCCATCATGTCATTGTGAAATTGCAGTTAGTAATCTTGCCAATGTTTTTCAGATTTGGTGCAGATAAGCTTGAACACATCTGGTTCCCTGGTTTCTAATGTTATTTGGGGAATTGGATGATTTAAAGTACTTATTTTCTTTAACTCAGTTCTCATCATAATCCATCAACATCACGTCCTTTTATTCTCCATTTCATTTTTATATGATCCTATTAGTTGGGAGTAACCCAAGTGATATTTTTCTTTACTATGGCCCTGTCTCCTCTTTGCCTTTGCTGGAACTCAGGGACCATATACCTTTTGCTAAATCAGAATTCATCCATCCTCTGACAAACAATTTTCATAACCCCGATTTTCTTCTTTGAGTTTTGCTGGGGATGCAATGAAGGCAGTTCTTTCTGCTCCATGCAAATGACATTTACAACAATGTCCTCAAATCAGAGGCCTGAAATGCCTCTCTTAGATTATTGAAGCAATCAGCTGCACTCCATGGTGTCTTTGTGCTGCTCCATGAAAGTAGATGTGGGCTTCGGGGTTGAGAATGAGCAAGCTTCCAGGCCCTGTTGTGACTCCTGGGAGGTGACTCACCAGAAATGTAATCCAGGATGCGTGAAAGGTGTCATTCCTGGAGATCTGGGCATCTCTCATTAGGTTTCCAGGTGAAATTGACATTCTTTGTTTCCAAGGAGGCAGACATGCTGAGTGAGTTTACACGGAAGAGGGGATGCCAGCCTGCTTCGGGGATATTTCTGCCTTTCCTGAATTATTTGTCTCTACATTAGAAACCTCACTGCTTACAGACCAAGATAGGAGTGTGAATTTACTCTTTGCTCTCAAGGTCGTATAAGGAATGCAGATTCCTCTTGTATAGCTATTTCCCCCTCTGCCATAACAGTAGAGAGAACTATGATAATCAAAGTACCAGTTGTTCAGTTCAACTTGGCAAGATGCTCATGGACAGTCTGCAGCACTGGGATTAGTGAGATGAAGTGATAAGACAGTCCCTTCGCATGAGATGTCATAACTTGAGTGGTTTGGATGTGCTACGTGCTGGACTTAGTGACACAGTCAGTGGAGAATAGGAGGGAGTCAGGGCTGATTATGGAAATGAACCAGCTCTGGAATTTTCCTCTTGAAACAGGCGGCCAGCATTGTAATATACGGCCTAAAATGAGTTCCAACACCTTGTATTTAGTATCTGAAGGGATATGAGCCTGGTCCAGGTGGATTCTTGAAGTTCTATGGATGCACGATTTGCCAGTGCAGACGTGGCCCTTGTTACTGGTTAAGGGTAGCAAGTCAGGACGCTGATTCCTGAAGCAAGGGCCAGTGTGAATGAAGCATGCTGTCACAGTCCTATCCACAGAAACAGGGCTGAGGCATTGCTACATTTCCCGCATTTTATGGATCACCGCTATTCTCATTTGCACACTTACTTCATTCAGCTTTTGGGATACCAGACGATTTGGTTTTTCTTTTACCTCACTGACTACTCTTCCCAATCTCCTCTCCTGGTTCCTCCTCCTTTCCCGCCCTCTTAATGCTGGAATGGCCCTGGGCTCAGTACTTGACCCCCTCTTTATTGACATTCCTTTACCAGTCTCTTGGCACTAAATAGCACCTATATCCTAACAACTTTTTTAAAAAGTTTATTTATTTTGAGAAAGAGAGAGAGCACACATATGAGTGCGAAAGGGGCAGAGAGAGAGGGAAAATCCCAAGCAGGCTCCATGCTCAGCATGGAGAGAGCAACGTGGGGCTGGATCTCATGACCATGAGATCATGACCTGAGCCGAAATCAAGAGTCAGTTGCTTAACCAACTGAGCCACCCAGGTGCCCCTATCCTAACAACTTTTACATTTCTAGCTGAGATCTCTGTTCCAAACTTCACATTTGCATATCTAGCAGTCTGCTCAACATCTCCACTTGGTACTCTCACACTCAACAGGCCCAACATGAACTCCTTTCCGCCTGCTCCTGAATCTCTTCCATCTTAGTTGATGGCAAATCTGGTCTTCAGCTGCTCAGGGAAAGAAGACTTGAGCCCCATCAGGTTCCCTCTTGTACTCTCATATATGAAATCCATTCCTTTCGGAAATGCCATTGGCTCTCAACCTTCAGAGTGTATCCAGGGTACCACACTTCTTCCACCTCCTCTGCTACCACTCTGGGGCTCCAGCCTTCAACAGCCCGTTAACATCCTGAAGTCTGCCAGTAATTTTCTAACTGCTTCTTTCCCTGCCTCTCTTGCACAACTTTCAACACAGTGGCCAGAATGATTCGTGTGATATTTAAGCCAGATTATGTCATTTTTAAAAAACCCTGCAGAGTCTCCATTCATAGTGAAAGCCAGGGTTTTTATGAAGATCGACACAGGCCAGCCTCAGCGACTTTTCTGACTTCATCTCCTGAGGCCCTATGCACGGCGGCTCTACTCCACACCTCTATCCTTTCCAGCACCCAGATAACCTCCTCCTAGTCTCCACACTGGCTGTCTCCTCTGCTTTCTTCCGGTTGTCAGCATACTTCCCTTTCTTACCTCCTTCTAGTCTTTACTTGGTTGTCATCTTCTCAATATGGCCTGCTTAGATACCCCCATTTTATTAAAAATTTTTTTTTTACATTTATTTATTTTTGATAGAGAGAGACAGCACAAGTGGGCGAGGGGCAGAGATAGAAGGAGCCACAGAATCTGAAGCAGGCTCCAGGCTCCGAGCTGTCAGCACAGAGCCCAATGTGGGGCTCAAACTCACAAACTGTGAGATCATGACCTGAGCTGAAGTTGGATGTTTAACCGACCGAGCCACCCAGGCACCCCAGATCCCCCCATTTTAAAGTATACTTATTTATTTTGAGAGAGAACGTGAGCAAGTAGGGGAGGGGCAGAGAGGGAGAGAGAGAGAATCCCAAGCAGGCTCTGTGCTGGCAGTGCAGAGCCTGACATGGGGCTCGATCCCATGAACTGTGAGATCATGACCTGAGCCGAAACCAAGAGTTTCGGCTACCCGGGTACCTCTAGATCACCCAGTTTTAATGTTTTTTAATGTTTATTCATTTTTGATAGAGAGGTAGAGAGACAGAGAGAAAGGAAGACACAGAAGCCAAAGCAGGCTCCAGGCTCTGAACTGTCAGCATGGAGTCCGATGCAGGGCCTGAACTCACAGACCGTGAGATCATGACCTGAGCTGAAGTCGGATGCTTAACCGACTGAGCCACCCAGGCCCTGCCTAGATCACTCTATTTTAGATTGAAACCTGCACCATTCTCCCCACCACCCCCTTAGCAGGCATTCCTGACTCCTAGTTAACTTCTGCTCAGCATTTTTTTAACCATAGAAGTGATCACCTTCTAATTTATTATGTTTTCACTTATTTACTATGTTTTTTGTTTCTCTTCCCTAAATCTTCTCCTCCATACACACACTACAATGTGAGGTCCTTGTGGGTGGAGGTTTTTATTTGTTTTGTTCACTGCTGTATCACAAGTACATTGGAAAGTGTCTGGTAAATGGTAGACACTCATTAAGTTTGTTCAATGAATGAATCCTGCAGTTGTATCCTTCTCTGTAAGTATATCACTTGCAAGTACTGGAAGGTTCAGAGTTTTAATGGGAAAGGGAGTGGTCAATGCATTCTTAACCCACTTGTTGGTTTTGCTCAGCTCTGTCACGTTCTACTGCAGAACTGAGATATAATTTTAAAATGGCATCATCATTCCCCACCCCCTCCAGCTTTGAGAAAAAGAGATACTTAGATATTCAAGGAGAGTCTGACTCTTGGTGATCAAGTGGCTTGCATCACACTTTGGTCTCCTTAGGAGTTCCTGGGTATATTATTCTCCACATTAAACATCAGCTATTTCAGCACTGACATGCTAGGTTCAGGGTATTTGAGATAACTGACT
This sequence comes from Lynx canadensis, assembly GCF_007474595.2. Classification (NCBI taxonomy): domain Eukaryota; kingdom Metazoa; phylum Chordata; class Mammalia; order Carnivora; family Felidae; genus Lynx; species Lynx canadensis. The sequence goes on along the minus strand of NC_044313.2, from coordinate 44,205,976 downwards.
CTATCACTGAGATATGCCAGTTGACTAAGTCACCTGAAGTCATAGCAGTCGTCTTTGTTGGCATTATCAGTGCCGTGAAAACACTGCTTTTATCACATCTTTCATTTTGAAGACTTGTGTGTGCGTCTTTCTCCTTAGAAAACAGAATCATGTACCTTGTTCATTTCTTCATGTAGAATACTAAACAGGCATGTACTTATGGGCTGACATAATCAAATCCATATTTTCTTCGAGAAAGAATCCAGATCAGGAAATGATATTTACCTCAGCCCTTCTCTAAGAATGTAGCAATGTGAGGACAGGTGTCTAAGCACAAATTCTTGCATGATGCGTAACGCCTAGGGGGCGCTACAGTGGGCACTTCAAGTGCATATTTCGATTTTGATGCTGTCAGGATGCCTTTAGTAATTTTTTAACTCTTTGGCAAAAGCCAGGTGACTGATTCTGATAGCTAACCTCTACGCCAGACTCTGCTCTAACTCTTTCTAGCCTTCTGGAGTAAAGAAAGACAGACAAATGCATTGGTGATGGCTCTGCGATGCGAATGAAAGGAGAGATAAAAAAGGAGGCAGCCCTCCTGAACTCACATTCCGCTTTTCCTGTGAAAATGTTCCTGTGATTTCCTAGCAATTCTCTTGACACTGAAGGATAAAAATTGCATTGTAGATGTAATGGTCTTAATTAGTAAAATTGACAAGAAAATACTTATCTCTTTATATTGAATGACAGAAAAACACAACTTAGGGAATTTGTCACTTATGATTGAACAGAATCACATTTTAGTCTTACATATTTGTCTCAGCCTGATTAGTTCACAGGCAGGTTTTTGTTTGGTTTTCTGGATCATGAATATTCTGAATTCCTAGCTTTTCTTATCAGCAAAGCAAAGCAATTTATAACATGGGGCCTGAACAAACAAAGCACTTTAGACTCTACAATTTCCCTATTATGGAAGCTGATTCTCTGCTTAAGAGGCAAACTCACTATTTTTTATTTCATATTTTTCTTGATCAGAGAGAGGGTGTCTTCTTATTTTATTTCCTATATTTTTTATTACATCCTGATTTTTTTTAAGGAAAGGAAGGCTGGCATCTTTAAATTCTGTAATACTAAGTCCAAGGCACTTTTTCTACCTCTACGCATCTCCTAAAATAATCATTTATGCAAACAACTATGTCTTCTAAAAGAACACAAGGATTTGTCAAGCATTCCTCCGTTATAAACACTACATGTATGCCAAGAACCAGTTCATCCTTTGCAACTCAGCAGTTTCATCTAATAGTAAAGATGCATATGTACTATCATAAGTGGTGGTATTTGTGATAGAAAAGTTACCAAAAACCTGTTCTGATTCTCTGTGAGTGTAATATAGTTGTCATCAATTCTGTGTTAATCACAAGAGTCTTATCCATAAATAGTGCAGTATGTACCCTTTGGCCCTTATATGGAATACAGCTTTGAAAAATGCCTTTTTTTGGCAAGGGAATTAAAAGCAAAAATGAACTATTGGGACCTCATGAAGATTAAAAGCTTCTGCACAGCAAAGGAAACAATCAACAAAACTAAAAGGCAACCAACGGAATGGGAAAAGATATTTGCAAATGACATATCGGACAAAGGGCTAGTATCCAAAATCTATAAAGAGCTCACCAAACTCCACACCCAAAAAACAAATAATCCAGTGAAGAAATGGGCAGAAAACATGAAGAGACACTTCTCTAAAGAAGACATCCGGATGGCCAACAGGCACATGAAAAGATGCTCAATGTCGCTCCTCATCAGGGAAATACAAATCAAAACCACACTCAGATATCACCTCACGCCAGTCAGAATGGCCAAAATGAACAAATCAGGAGACTATAGCTGCTGGAGAGGATGTGGAGAAACGGGAACCCTCTTGCACTGTTGGTGGGAATGCAAACTGGTGCAACCGCTCTGGAAAACAGTGTGGAGGTTCCTCAAAAAATTAAAAATAGACCTACCGTATGACCCAGCAGTAGCACTGCTAGGAATTTACCCAAGGGATACAGGAGTACTGATGCATAGGGGCACTTGTACCCCAATGTTTATAGCAGCACTCTCAACAATAGCCAAATTGTGGAAAAAGCCTAAATGTCCATCAACTGATGAATGGATAAAGAAATTGTGGTTTATATACACAATGGAGTACTATGTGGCAATGAGAAAGAATGAAATATGGCCCTTTGTAGCAACATGGATGGAACTGGAGAATGTGATGCTAAGTGAAATAAGCCATACAGAGAAAGACAGATACCATATGGTTTCACTCTTATGTGGATCCTGAGAAACGTAACAAAAACCCATGGGAGAGGGGAAGGAAAAAAAAAAGAAAAAAACGAGGTTAGAGTGAGAGAGAGAGCCAAAGCGTAAGAGACTCTTAAAAACTGAGAACAAACTGAGGGTTGATGGGGTGTGGGAGGGAGGGGAAGGTAGGTGATGGGCATTGAAGAGGGCATCTTTTCGGATGAGCACTGGGTGTTGTATGGAAACTAATATGACAATATATTTCATATAATAAAAAAAAAGAAAAAGAAAAATGCCTTTTTTTCTTTTGGTTTCTTACATGACTTAAGTGACAAAATTGATTTTGGGACACTAAGCATTATTATTGTTATTGTTCCATAGAAGATATTGCACTTTTGAAAACAAACCCAAGGCATCAATGGCTTCACATCACCATGGTTTTCTCATGGCTGCAGTGAGTTTTTCTGGGTCCCTGGGCAGCTGGAGGAAGGCGAGGAGAGAGAGGACCGCTGGCGATGCTTCCTCTTTCTAACCTTGATGAGGATGTGGCCTTGCAATCGCAAGCCTTGCTTAATTTGGTTCAGCAATGACAAGAGTGTAAATATATTTGTAAAAATATAATATTTCCTTCAAAAAAGGGAAAAGTGTCTCAGTGTGTGGATTTGTTCCAGATGGCAATGGAAGTCCAAAGAAAAAAAGAAAAGAAAAAGTGGCAAAAACAAGAACTGGCATCTTTGCACTTCTGGCTGGGGCCCTCCCTGACATACAAGTGTTACTGGAGACATAGGCCCCAAGAACAAGAGAAGAATCCATCAGGATGGGCTATGCCTGTGTCTGTCTCAGGTCACTGCTGTGCTTCTTTTAAGGTCCATATCCTTTGCCAAAAATGTTAGAAATTTGTGTAGGTGTATGGGTGTATGTATGGGTGTGCCCTCCACCCACACCTCCCAAACCTATTTTGTGTGGATAACACACTAAGAATTAGGTGTTAATAAAGTTATTGGTTCAATCAATTCCGATTTCAGATATTCATCATCGTATTTCTTTCATCGTAGTTTATTTTTTAGGTCCTTGGCTAAATCACTGCATGAGCAAGTTCACTTGTACCAGTAATGTTCCCACTTAAGTCCCTTTTTTATTTATATTTACAACATTAGTGTGAGTGGTATTACATTTTCAAATGTTTAAATGGTTTTATTGGGGTAGCTTGATTTACAGTAAACTGCACATATGTAGAGTGTACAATTTTATAACTTGCATAGATGTATATGCCTGTGAAACTGTCAACAAAACATTTTACAATTAAGATAGTGAACGTGTCCATCATCCCCAAATGCTACCTTGTGCTCATTGCTAATTCCAATTAGCTTCTGGGTTTTTCAACTCCACATCCACAGGCAACCATTGATCTGCTTTCTGTTATTGTAAATTAGTTTGCATTTTCTGGAATTTAAATATAAAAGGAATCCTATAGGATGCACTCTTTTTTGTCTGGCTTCTTTCACTCACTATAATTATTTTGAGACTCCTCTATGTTATGTGTATTAATTTTTTCCCATTTTTATTGTTGAGTAGTATTCTATCACAGGGGCATACACCAATTTCTTTATTCTGTTGGTGAACATTTGTATTGTTTCTAGTTGTTGGCTACAACAAAGAAAGTAATTGTTAGCATTAACGTCCAAGACTTCATATGGGTTAATGCTTTAATTTCTCTTGGATAAATACTTAGGAGTGGAATGGCTTGATCATATCGTAGCTGTATCTTTAACTCATGAAACTACCAAGCTGTTTTACAAAGTGTTTGCACCATTTTACACTCCTACCAGCAATGAATGAGAGTTCCAGTTTCTCCAAATTCCTGAGAATAGTTTTTATGGTCAGTCTTTTAATTTTAGAGTTTCTAATAGGTGTGCATAGTGGAATCTTCTTGTGGTTCTTTAAAAAAAAATTTTTTAATGTTTATTCATTTTTGAGAGAGCTGGAGAGTGAGCAGGGGAGGGGCGGAGAGAGAGAGGGAGACACAGAATCTGAAGCAGGCTCCAGGCTCTGCTCGAACTCATGAACTAGGAGATCATGACCTGAGCTGAAGTTGGAGGCTTAATCAACTGAGCCACCCAGGTGCCCCATCTTCTTGTGGTTCTAATTTTTATTTCCTTAATGACTAATGACGTTGAGCTAATGACTATTGGCTAATGTATTTGCACTTATTTGCCATCATATATATTCTCTGGTGTGATATCCATTCACATGTTTGGCCTGTTTTGAATTAACCAATATAAAGGAAATATTTTTTTTATTTCTATATTCTGGATGTAGTTTCATTGATTTGTCTCTGTTGTTATCTCTTCCACTGATTTCAACTGAATTTTTATTATTTCTTTTGTTTACTTTGCATTTAATTTGTTCTCTTTCTAGTTTTTAAGAGAGAAGCTGTGGTCATTGAATTGAGACTTATTTTTAAAATATCACTGTTTAGTGATAGAAACATCCCCTTTAGTACTGCCTTTGTTGCATTCCACATCCACAGATACTGTGTTTTCATCTTCATTTTTTTCAAAATACTAATTTTCCATTTCGACTTATTTGATCCATGAGTTACTTAGAAGCACAGTTCAGAGAGAGAATTCAATGTAAATGGAGAAATAAATACCCACAGTAAATCATGCCCTGGAGGGCATGCCAGTGTGAACAGGGAGAGACTGAACAGAAAGGATGGAGTGTAGAGGATCCCAGCAGTGGTGAGGTTTTGATAAAATTACTCCCAGAAAGAGGGTTTTACCATAAGTGAGAAATTTCAGGAACAGGTGTGAGTCTTCATAAGTTAAGCTACCAAAGAAGTGAAATATATAGACTTGAGCATGTAGAAAACCAGAGCAGCAGTCCTGGGAAGGCTCTATTTTTGCAGGTCCCTTGAAAGGGACGGATATTTCTGGGTGGCTTGGTGGTAAAGATGAAGAAGGAAGCAAATAGAGGAAATAAACCATGCTATACAAATAAAAGTAAATCAATGAGCTAGAAAATACTCTAACCTCTTAGGACTCAACCCCCAAAGAAATTGTACTCTCTGTGCCAAGAGAGGGAAGTATTCTCTTGAACTAAGAAGCCCAGTGGACTCTTTGAAAGAGAGTTTCAACTCCCTGTATAGATGGAGGTCAATTGCTGATCTAGAAAAACAGAAGAAATTCTAAAATGAAAGAAAATTAAAAGCATTTGCAAAACAACTGCAAAAAAATTTAGAAAGTCCAAATGCATATTATTAAGCCAATAAAAATAATTCCCTATGATGAAAATGAAAGACGAGAATGGTAACATGATGCTACAACAGGAATTAAATAGTATTAAAGAAACACTTACAGAGATTAAAGAACACTTTGATTCAAAATTTAAAACTCAAAATTAAAAACTCAGACATGAACCAAAAAAATTTAAAACGACAAAAGTGAAATGACACTTGATCAAATTTAGGAAAAAAATTGAAGGAAAAGGATGAATAATGTAAGAAATGAAAACTGAATTATATGTCCACAGAGGATAATGTACTAAAATAATAGAAGAAAGAAATAAATGTAATTAGGAAAGAGGTCAGAACAATAAGGGAAAACACAAGAAGATCCAAAGTACCGAATATTGGAATGTCTCAAGAAAAAATTTCATGATTGGGATGAAACTAATACTTAAAACTGTAATCTAAAAAAAAACTGTAAAAAAAAAAAAGCTCTCTATATCAAACATTACGCTGTATGTTTGGAAAGTTGATCAGTAATGATCAGCTCAGGGACATATCCTGGTGAAACTTAGACTTTAAAGATAAGGAGAAAAAAAATAACTCTGGGCCTCCAGGCAAACAAGATCATATAACTGATGAAGGAAAGGGAATCAGAGTGGTATCAAATTTCTTTCCAGCAACCCATGAAGCATGAACAAAAAGGAACGTCATTTTCGAGAAAGGCAAGGAAAGATAAGAGATAGCCAGGGACTTTATGTCCAGACAAACTGTTCTCGAAGTATCAGAGCTATACACAACAATTTAAAATATTCAGAAACTTAGGGAATACTCCATTCACAGTCCTTCCTGAAAAATCTATGAGAGATGAACTTCACCTCGACCAGGAGTGACTGGGGAGCTTTGGCAAAAGGCTAGTTCCTGCTAGCCTTTGCCTGCACTCTTACCCTAGGGAAGGTCTGAGTTCCTCTCTGTCTGCCTTCCATACTGAGATCAACCAGGCAGAGCTGTTTTCTAGTGAGGGCTGCCTATGTGTATGTTGCTAAATCCTAAAAAATACAAACTGAAAATATGTTGCTCATTTAAATAGGACAATACGGTCTCCATGGATTCCTTCCCCAGTTGTGGTTGTTTAAGATAATAGACAATGGAATGACAAATGGAAGGTAGGAAAGGGCAGGAGGCTGTGGTCTGTCCATGAAAATTTGTGGAGGAGAATTAATGAATTTGAGTCCTACAGATATGAGCAGACTGTTGTGCATGGAGAAAACAACAAAGAAGGTGAGCAGTTCTAATTTTTTCCAGTGTTCTTCCCTTGAGTAATTGTATGCCTTTGCTGGTTGACAGAAACAGTGTTCTGTGCACTTGCAAATTATGCTAAATTTTTGGGATGCAGTGTGTGTGTGTGTGTGTGTGTGTGTGTGTGTGTGTGAGAGAGAGAGAGAGAGAGAGAGAGAGAGTTTTATAAACATCCTCAGCACACATAGCATCCTTGATGCCATTAGTGGGGAATGGGCATCCCTGAATGGTTTTAAGGGTTTCTTTCCTGTTTACATTCCCTATGATATGAACCCTGCTATTTAAAATGTGCCTGGTACCAGCATTACTGACATTATTGAGGAGCTTTCTAGAGATGCAGAATCTGTCCATTTCTAAAATGTATCTCCAACTTGAATACACGTAAAAATTATCTGGAGATGTGAAACTCTAATTTTGGCTCAGAAGTCTAGGGTGGGGCATGAGATTATGCATTTTTAACAAGCTCTCAAGTCATTTCAATGTTTCTTTGGTCCTTGCACCATAATAGACCTTCTACACTCAGTCCCCTTCTGGAGGGGTTTGTTGAAGGAACCCTTTCTGCTATCCCCTGGCAAACTAGTGTCCTGTGTTTGCTATGAGCAGTAAGGCATCGTGAGGGGAGAGAGTCTCCTACTAATCTCCTGAGGACCTAGGACTAGGTTTTGTCTATGGTATTTAGACTACATTTCCTTTTTCTTGTCTTCTCAGGAAGTTGCACAGTCATGAGTCACAGTTATTTATACCTGTCTTAAAGATGTTAGTGATCTCTTGCCCACTGCATAGATTCATGAAAGGACTGGCTCTTAATAGGTAAGTGAATTTATTTTGTAAGTCATCAGTAGGAATATAATGAAGTGAAATCCCACAAACAAAAAACAGAGCTACTTGATCCTGATTATAATCCCATAGAGCCTTTCATTATCATTGCATGGGGCCTTTAAAAAAATTCAGTTTCTGGGGTGCCTGGGTGGCTCAGTCTGTTAAGCATCCAGCTCTTGCTTTTGGCTCAGGTCATGATCTCACGGTTCGAGCCCTGCGTCAGACTGTCTGCTGACAGTATGGAGCCTGCTTGGGATCTTCTCTCTCCCTCTCTGTCTGTCCCTCTGTGTGTTCTCTCTCTCTCTCTCAAAAATAAATTAATAAACTTAAAATAAAAAATACAATAAAAATACAGTTTTCAAAATACAACATACATTCTTGATAAAAACCCTCAACAAAGTAGGGATAGTTGGAACATATCTCAACATCATAAAGGTCATATATGAAAGACCCACAGCTAATATCATCCTCAGTGGGGAAAAACTGAGAGCCTTTCCCCTATGGTCAGGAACAAGACAAGGATGTCCACTTTCATCATTACTATTTAGCAGAATACTAGAAATCTCAGCCTCAGCAGTCAGACAACAAAAAGAAACAAAAGGCATCCAAATTAGTAAGGAAGAAGTTAAACTTTCACTATTTGCAGATGACATGATACTCTATATGGAAAACCTAAAAGACTCCACCAAAAAATTGCTAGAACTGATACATGAATTCAGCAGTTGCAGGATACAAAATCAATGTGCAGAAATCTGTTGCATTTCTACACACTGATAATAAAGGACCAGAAAAAGAAATCAAGAAATAGATCCCATTTACAATTGCACCAAAGACAATAAGATGCCTAGTAATAAACCCAGCTAAAGAGATAAAAGATCTATACTCTGAAAACTGTAGAGCATTTACGAAAGAAGTTGAAGAGGACAAAAGAAATGGAAAAGCATTCTATACTCATGGATTGGAAGAACAAACATCGTTAAAATGTCTATATTACCCAAAGCAATCTGTACATTTAACTTAATCCCTACCAAAATACCACCAACATTTTTCACAGAGCTAAAACAAACAATCCTAAAATTTGTATAGATCCACAAAAGACCCTGAATAGCCAAAGAAATCTTGAAAAAGAAAAACAGACCTGGAGGCATCATGATTCTGGATTTCAAGCGATATTACAAAGCTGTAGTCATCAAGACAGTATGGTACTGGCACAAAAACAGGACACATAGATAAATGGAACAGATAGAATACATACAACTGTATGGTCAATTAATCTTTGACAGAGCAGGAAAGAATATCCAAAGGGAAAAAAAATCTCTTCAGCAAATGGTGTTGAGAAAACTGTACAGCAACATGAAGAAGATTGAAACTGGACCACTTTCTTTTTTTTTTTTTTAATTTTTTTTTTTAACGTTTATTTATTTTTGGGACAGAGAGAGACAGAGCATGAACGGGGGAGGGGCAGAGAGAGAGGGAGACACAGAATCGGAAACAGGCTCCAGGCTCTGAGCCATCAGCCCAGAGCCTGACGCGGGGCTCGAACTCACGCACCGCAAGATCGTGACCTGGCTGAAGTCGGACGCTTAACCGACTGTGCCACCCAGGCGCCCCAAAACTGGACCACTTTCTTACACCATACACAAAAATAAACTCAAACTGGATGAAAGACCTAAATGTGAGACAGGAAACCATCAGAATCCTAGAGGATAACATAGGCAGCAACCTCTTTGACCTGGGCTGGAGTAACTTCTTAACTAGACATGTCACTGAAGGCAAGGGAAACAAAAGCAAACATGAACTATTGGGACTTCAACAAGATAAAAATCTGTGCAGTGAAGGAAACAATCAACAAAACTAAAAGGTGGCCTCCAGAATGGGAAAAGATATTTGCAAATGATATCTGATAAAGAGTTAGTATCCAAAATCTAAAGAACTTATCAAACTCAACACCCAAAAAACAAAACACCCAGTTAAGACATGGGCAAAAGACATGAATAGACACTTTTCCAAAGAAGATACCCAGCTGGCTAACAGACACAGGAAAAGATGCTCAACATCACTAATCATCAGGGAAATGCAAATCAAAACCACGATGAGATACCACCTCATACCTGTCAAATGACTAAAATAACGACACAAACAATGGGTGTTGCCGGGGATGTGGAAAAAGGGGAACCCTCTTGATCTGTTGGTGGGAATGCAAACTTGTGCAGCCACTCTGGAGAACAGTATAGATGTTCCTCAAGAAACTAAGAATAGAAGTACCTATGATCCAGCAATTGCACTATTAGGTATTTACCCAAAGGATACAAAAACACAGATTTGAAGGGGTACATGCACCACAATGTTTATAGCAACTTTATCAACAATAGCCAAACTATGGAGAGAGCCCAAATATCCACTGACTGATGAATGGATAAAGAAGATGTGGTATATATATGGACGATGGAATATTAGTCAGCCACCAAAAAGAATTAAATCTTACCGTTTGCAATGACGTGCACGGAGCTAGAATGTCTTATTCTAAGTGAAATAAGTCAATTAGAGAAAGACAAATACCATGTGATTTCACTTGTGTCGAATTTAAGAAACAAAATGGATGAACATATTGGAAGGTGAGGGAAGAGGAGAGTGAAACAAACCACAAGAGACTCTTGATGAGAACAAACTATGGGTTGATGGAGGGAGGTGGGTGGAAGATGGGCTAGATGGGTAATGGGTACTAAGGAGGGCATTTGTGATGAGCACTGGGTGTTGCATGTAAGTGATGAATCGCTGAATTCTACTCCTGAAACCAATATTGTACTGTATGTTAACTAAAATTTATATTTAAAAAAGGGAGAAAAATAAATGGCAAATGTTGACCCTCAAAAAAAAAACCCACTAAAAATGTGGTTTCCTAGGTCTTACTGGAGAAACATTCAATTAAATGAGGGCAGGCAACATGTGTCTGATTTTGAAAAATTTCACTAATGAGTATAATGCAGCCAGTTTGAGAACACTGCTCTGTGTAAACAATTACCCTAAAATTGTATAACCAGGTAGTTCAAGGCCAAACACACAAAAAATGTTCAAGCGTAATTAGAATACTGAGGATTCAAATAACCCAATTAGCAAGCTTGGTCTAATGGAGAAGTATAGAACTGTGTACTCAGTAACTGAAAAATACACATTTTTTCAAACACATGTAATAATTATCAAAATCATTCCTATTACTCAAGGTTTAACAAATGTGAGAGAATGATTAGTACACAGATCATATTTTTCTATCAATAATGCAATTATAATAGGTTTCAAAAGTGTTTTTTTTTACTAAAAAAGTCCAACATGTTAAGAAATTAAAAACATACTCTTCTAAATAACTCATAGGTCAAAGATAAAATCCTAATGAATACTGGAAAATACTTAGAATGGAAAAATTATAAAACCACTGAATATCAAAGTCTGCGGGATGCAGAGAAGTAGATTCAAGCTTATGTTAGGAAAAGGAGAAACTTGAAAACCTGTAAAGTAAGAATCCAACTTAAGAAGTTTGAACGTGAATAACAGACTAAAAACAAAAAAGAACAGAAAAAAGGAAATACAGTGCAAAGCTAGTTCTTTGAGAAGATCACTTGAAAACTATTCAGAAAGATCAAATAAAGAATTAAATGGAAAAGCAATATTAAGAATAAAAAGAGGGCATGCCTAAATGTATAACAGAGATTAAAAGTTATAAGTTAGGCACAAATGGGACTGTCTATAGATTTGAAAATCAAAACAAAGTTACTAGAAAATGTAATTTATCAAAATCTAACCAAGAAACAACCAACTCAATTTAACCAGAGGTTAAAAAAGTCTTCCCTCTTAAAAAACAAAAGCAACAATAACAAAAGCAGCAACCACAAAAGACCAAGATGGTTTTTTACATTTGAATTGTAACAAACATACAAGTAATAAGACTATTCTAATAGTATACAAATTCTACTAGATAACCTAATCTTATTTGATAAGAAAAATAAAAACCTATGACAGTACAAGAAAGAAAATTATAGGCGAATCTTACTCATCAATATAGATACAAAATCTTAAAAAATTTTTAAATGAATATATAGTATACAAAAAGATAATGTATCATGTCTGATATGAACTGTCCAAGGAAAACAATGATGACCTAACATTAGATCGTTATTACTGTATTCCACCACATTAAAGAATTAAAGAAGAACAGGAAGTTAATAGATAGAATCTATCCATAATGTTCACACGCATTTAGTAAAAAAAAAAAAACAAAAAAAAAAACAAGAAAAACCCCAAAAACCAACCTAGAAAAATCAAGAGTAATGGTAATAGAAAGAAACTTTTTGACTCAAGTAAAGGGTATCTGTAAACCACTTACTGCATAGAATTTATTCAGTGTGAAAGTCTAAAAAATTTCTCTTTACATTCAGAAGTAATCTGTGCTTTTAGTCTTGTTCCAGAGGTCCTAGCTAGTGCAATAAGACAAGAAAAGAAGAAAAACTTATAAAAGCAGAAGAAAACTGTTAGTATTTGCATATGATATGAATGTAAATACAGCTAACCCTAAAGATTTTAAAGGCAAGTATATAAATAATAAGAATGAGGTGAAATTTGTTAAGATTAAATTTTACATCCAAAAATAAATTGTATTAATGTATGCCAGCAACAAAGAGTATAAAATGTCATTATTTTAAAAGCTGAATTTAATAAGAACAACCAAAAATGTAACGAATCAAAGAATAAATTTAACAAAGGGCATATAAGGCCTCTAATGAGGAAATTATAAGTTTTTATTATATTAAAGAAAATTAAAATAGGTGGAGAAATATATCAAGTTCATTGAAAGGGAGACTCAGTAATTTTTTTCAAGTTTATTTATGTATTTTGAGAGAGAGAGAGAGAGAGAGAGAGAGAGAGCGAGCAAGCAGGGAAGGGGTAGCGAGAGAGTGAAAGAGAGAATCCCAAGCAGGCACTGCAATGTCAGCACAGAGCCCTCCCTATCTGTGGCTCAAACCCACTGACCATGAGATCATGATGTAAGCCAAAATTAAGAGTCAGATTCTCAACTGACTGAACCATGTAGGCACCCCAGGAGACTCAATAAGTTTTAAATGCCAATTTCCCATCTCCCCTAATAGGACCCCTTTGATTTGAATAATAATCCTTACAGGATTTTTCTTGGAACTAAACAAGATGATTATTAAACTTATTAAGAGAATGATGTCAAGCAGAGTCAAAACACATTTCAACAGGATGAAAAAGTTGATAGAAAATTCCCTACTGAATATCATGACTTGATACAAAGCTATTCGGTATTGTTGGTTAAAGAATAGATAAATAAAACAAGAAACAGGACTCCAAGTCCAGAAATGAAACAAAACAAAACAAAACAAAACAAACTTGAACTGTAATGGAGCCAATATTGCAGACTTTTAAAAACATAATTGTGTTCAGATAGTTGGTTATATACATAGAAAATGGAATTAGATTCATATCTTATATATTTCACAAAATTCAGTTCTAGGTGGATTAAATACTTTCATCAGAAAGGAAATACTTAAAAAATTGTAGTAAGAAATGTAAGAAAATATTTCTACGACTTTGAGATAGAGCAGTATTTTTTAATCAAGACACAAAAAGCCCAAACTGTATACTTGATTAATGTGACTACGATAAAATAAAGAGACCTGCTTATCAGACCAGAAATAGGGGAAAAAGGCAAATTATATAAACTATGAGAAGTTACTTTTCATAGATATAACTAGCAAACTACTGGTATCCAGAGTATACAAATAACTCCCCAAATTCAATTATTTTACTCTGTGGACTAAAATAATGAACAAAAGACACAAATAGTCATGTTACAGAAGAGGAAATGTGAGGGCAATAAACATATGAAGATATACCCACACTCATCAGTGTTAAGGAAAGACATATTAAATGCAATATCAGATAACAATGTATATTTTCCTGAATGGCAAAAGTGAATAAAGTTGATGTCAAATGATACAAAGAATTGGTTATAATGTGGAGCAATGCTTATTTTTATAAACTGATGGAGGAAGGTTGATTTGGTAAAATTACTTTGGCAAACAATTTGGCATTAAGTAGCAAAGCTGAAAATGAACCTTTCCCTGTGCCCTGGATATTCTCTACAACACAGGGACACTCTTGGGCATGTGGGAGAAGAGTCATGAATGGTGCCATCGATTTGTATTATCTATAGTGTCAGAAAACTGTGAATAAATGTCAGTTGAGACAAAAATGGGAAAAAATGGTGTTATGATCGTACAAAGAAATACTACAATACTATAGTAATACAAAAGTGAGAATTAAATGTATTACATAGGTGAATCTCCCAAAAAAAAAAAAAAAGGAAAAGAGGAAAAAAAAGTTTAAGAACTTAATTTGAATAACACTTTTGTAAGTTAAAAAAAAATACATAAGAGCAAAAAATATTAGGATAACTGCATATGTGCGAAAGCTATTTGGAAAAGTGAAGGAATGATCAATTTAAAAATTCAGGAATGCAGTTAAATTTAGGTGGGAGAGAGAAGGATATAACTGCAGATTTTCACACCGAAAACTTCAATACCGCTGGGAAAGTTCTATAACTTAAATCTGGTGAGTTCATGGATATTTATGTTTATATCTTACTTAAATTATTTAAATGTATCAAGTATTTGATAATAAAATCTTTGAAATGAATGACTCAATCAAATATGTTTTTAGGTATTAAAAGTAATTTAAAAAGTCACAAAAACAGCTACTCCAAAGCTAAGGTGAAACTTTGTATTATCCCAAATCTTTAAATTTTTTTTTTTCAACGTTTTTATTTATTTTTGGGACAGAGAGAGACAGAGCATGAACGGGGGAGGGGCAGAGAGAGAGGGAGACACAGAATCGGAAACAGGCTCCAGGCTCTGAGCCATCAGCCCAGAGCCTGACGCGGGGCTCGAACTCCCGGACCGCGAGATCATGACCTGGCTGAAGTCGGACGCTTAACCGACTGTGCCACCCAGGCGCCCCTGTATTATCCCAAATCTTGAGGTGCCTAGAATGAGTCAGTGTAACGTTCTTGTCCTCACCTAGAAAATGAGTCCATTAAACACTGGAGTGAAGGCCTTCAACAACCCACAGTTAGTTAAATCCAATTGACTGTTATTTTTTTCTCTCATTCTAACTCTGGGCCAGATATCTGCTTCCTAATTACTTTAATTTCCTGAGACTACACCTTACTTTGGCTTCTAAAACATCCTCACCTGATTTTTCTCTTTCCTTACCACTTCAGGACACTTGGCAGTCTCTATCGATCATGGAAAAAAGAAACTGTACTAGGTATTTCAGCAAAGAGAATTTAATATGGAGAACTGGCTACTTGGGTGTTTGAGCACGGCAAAAGGAACGGGGAAGACAGGAGCGGTCTTAACATCCTAAGGGCTGGAAACACAAGGAATAGGCTGGGGCTGCCGGAACTAGAATCTTAGAGGACAGTCCTGCAGAGTCGAGGCTGAAACTTTTGAGTGGATCCCATCCTGGTGTGATAACACTTCAGAAGCTCTGAGAAGAGCTTAGGCAGAGCTGGGCTCAGACAGGGGGAGCATGAAGTTGCTGCATGATACTGCAAGAGGACCAACACCACTGGAGACTGGAACCATCTCTGACTGTCTAGGGGGAAGGGCTGCCATGGCGGCATCACTGACAGAATCAGCAAGGGAACAGGAGACAAGAGGGAACAAGTCTGTCCCCATTCTTCAGCTTTCGGGTTTCCCTCTAGTTCCTCCTATTGGCAGAACCTAAAAGGGAAATCAGCCTGCCAGGAATAAGTGTTTTCAGGGTTCTGGCTCCAGCATCACAAAGCAAAGACAGTGACACAAAGTATCAGACAGTGGATTTGAAGCTTTGGGAACATAGCTTAATGACTATCACTCCTTCCAGGTCTTTAGGCTTCAAAGAGAACATCAGAGCTTGGGCGTTGGTTCATTTCTTTTATCCCCCTATACTCCTTTATGTAGTGTCATCTGGTCTCAGGCTTTCTAGATCAGATAAAATCACATGACTACCAAATGAATTTCTCCAGCTTCCCCTTGAACTCCAGATTTGTATATGCACATATGTGTTTGACAACTCTAATCGAATACTCGAAAATCAACTGCAACTCGAAATCAACTCCATGCTTGCAAAATGGAATTCTTTTAGTTCAGGACCTGGTTCTCCTCTGTTAATGTTACCGCCACCTACACAGTTGTTTAAGCAAGAAACCCAGGCATCACTCTTGCCTTCTTCCTCGATGTCATCTCTCTTCACACCCAGCCCATCACAATTCTTGAGGTTTAACCTCCAACATACACTCAGATCCCTCAGCCTCACCCAACGTGCATGGCCATAGCAGTGCTGCAAATTGCTTTGCACATGGACCACAGCAATAGCTTTCCAGTAGCTCTTCCTGCTAAAGTTTTTCATCCCTTTCAACTCACTTCTCACACAGGAATCTAAGCGAACTTTAAAAATGATAAATTATATCACATCACTCCCTCACGTAAAATCTGTTGGATTTCTATTAACACGACCAAAAAGATCTCTAGGAGCCCACATTATCTGGACCCTGCTTTTTTGTCCTCACTTCATGCTGTTCTCCTTTTGGCTTGCTGCTGTCTGTCCACAATGGCCTACAATGCCCTGCCAGTGATACAATGTATGGCTGGCCTCCAATCATTTGTCAGATGTTAGCATAAAGCATCACTTCTATACAGAGGTCTTTCCTTATCATCTATGTAAAGTGGCCATCTTGCCTTCTAGTTAATGTCTATTGTGTCATACTGTTTATTAGCCTTCATATTAATCCTTGCATTTGACATGTTTTTGACTAATAGCTGAACTCTGACATCATCAATCTGTCTTTAAACCACTGTATCTTTAGGGTTGATAACAGTGTCTAGCACATAATAGGTGTTAAATAAATATTTGTTGCATTCATGAAGGCTAGGAGAGCAGTCCAGCTTTCAACCATGCCCATGCTCATTGTTCAGGGTGAATTTAGTAAAACAAAACAAAAGAAAAACGAGATGTGATGAGAATCTTATGATAACATGACAACATGTTCAGTTTTTTAAAGTTGAAAGTGGCATAAAATCTCTCATGTCTAGAAAGTAGCTTAGAAAGGTTTGTTCTGTAATTAGTGCATGCAAGGACACCACCTCCTACCCAACCATTTATACCTTCAAACTCCTCCTGGCCACTCCCCCCTCCCCCCAGCTGGAGCTGCTGATGAGAACCAGCTCACCAAAGCCTCTGGACAGAGTTCATGTTCTCCATTTGATTAAAAGAGGCCACATTGACCCTATTGCTGATGGTCCCTTTCACCCTGATGATTTATATTTTTCCCAGTGGTGGTCCACCACATGGTTCAGCAGACAAACCCTGGGTCTGACAGATTCAGGTTTAAATCCAGTTTTCCCTACTCACTTACTTGGCATCTCTGAGTTCCAATTTCCTCATTTGTAATGTGCCAATAGTAATATTTATGTCATGTTTGTGAAGAGTAAAAGAAATAAAATGTGCAAAGTATCTAAAAAAAGTATCTGGCATAAAATAGGAGTGGAATCGCTAGGAATTATGTAAAACTATTCTTGCAGTGTTTAGAATGTAGGACTACTGTGTGAATATTGGCCCACCTCGTTTGCTTCTCTTTGTATTCACTGGAAAGGAACAGTTCTCCTTCTGTTGGCTAACGATCTTATCTTTGCTCCCCATGATCCTTTATTTGACCATGTCTACCTTGCTCTTGACCAGGGAGGCCTACACAGGCTGCACCAGGGGCCCCTGGACCCTGGCAGGGGCTGACATAGACCACTGGCAAGAGTGAGGAAGGACATGTATTCCTCAGCTCCCTCCCTGCAGGGTTGCCAGGGGGGCCCTGGCTCTATCCACAGATATCAGCCCTGACAGTGGGCCTTCAGCAGGGCGTCCTTTTCGTCTCTGGGTTGCTACGTCTGTTCCTTCCTCTTGTTCCTTCAGATCTAAAGAGAGTACTTCTTACTAACTCAAGATACCATTTCCCTCAATCACTTCCCTACATCCTGCACATATCCTTGTCAGCAGTCCCTTTATGAAGCACTCCATGGATTTTTCTGATTTGGGCATACTATCTGTTTCTGCCAGAATCGGGCTGATAATGTCTCTCTAAATAGCTGAGAGTGTGGTCTCAGACCTAATTCCACACTCTGTCTGGTCTGAACATGCACAGGCACACACACACACACACACACACACACACACACACGCACATGCATACAGAGGTGTGCTGGCGTTTGCCATTTCCCCCTTGAGTGTGTCACCGAGTCCTCAACTGCTCTACTGGAGCTGTGCTCATTTGGTCCATTGTAGTCACCAGCAGCCCACCTGGTCCAGAAGGCCCACTGCCAAGGATACTCCCACGGAGGGCTGTGATGTGCTCTCTGGTTACATCTCCAATTTGTCTTTTGACACAAGTCCTGATCTGAGGAGGTACTGTCAGTTTTCCCAGTCCGGGGACAGCGCTGATGCTGTGGGCCTCTGACGTTTGAGGAATGAGATGTCAGACACTTCTCCAACTGAAACACTTCCCTGGGCTCTATCTACATTCTTTTTCTGCGCTCCTCTGCCAGGATGGGGAACAAAGGTTTTGTTTGCAGAGCCACTGACACTGTTAAGTGGCAGCACAGAATGAATGTCAAAGAGGCTGGCATTGTGGGTCTCAACCTGGCTTTCTTCAGTAGATGGTAGTACCTAATAATGCCAGATATTTGGTGGTAAGGTACATGGGATGCTATTGTTTAATAAGTCCTGCACCCACGCAGAGATGGCTCTAATGCGTAAGCTAAAAGCATTATTCATAGTTACTTATAGATCCCAAATTGCTGATATTTTTAACATTTGAAAAATATATTAAAGAGGATTTTAAAATATATATAATTTATTACTCCTAAGACAAATTTCTTACCTCTAAAGCACCGTAAAAGGAGACTATCTACACATCTGGCCTGACCCTATGTCTGGCTTTCCACTAACTCTGTTTACTTCCCTTTAAACTCCATCAGCTACAGCCACACACAACTTGTGTGCCCATTCCCAGATTTACCATAGCATGGGTATGGAAGGAGTTTAGTGAGGTTAATCCTTTTTTTTTTAAGCCCTGTCTATGATAGGGATGCTACACTGGCAAATCAGAGAAATATAGTAGACAAATGGGACCATTTGATGTGGTCTTTAAGGACAATTTGGAGAAACAAGAATGGGCTTAGGCTGTGGTTATTTGCATTTTGACTGGTGACCCAGTGCTAAACGAAGGCTATATTCATTAAATAATACACACTGATGTGGAGGGAAGCCTCTGAGAAACTTGTCCATTGTTTTTCTCTGTTTCCTGTCTTGCTCAAGACTATCACAAAATTGCATAAAGGTTTAACAGGACTGTTTATAAATATTACCTATGACATAAAGCTACAAGGGATAGAAAATATTGGGGGGACAAAAAATAAGATCTAGATATCCTTAATTGGAGGTAACAATGGGACTGAAACTTGCAAGAAAATAACCATTGCAGACACACAAACTCATAGACACATACACACAGAGACAACGTCTAAGACTCAGGCAGAATCTGATGGGAATTTCCACTAACCACAAAGTGAAGAAAATGGTTTTGAAAAACTCCTGCTCTGGTTGGCCTCAGGATGTAATTGTTTGATAAAGATAAGAAGACTATACTGCCTCCGCTATCTGCCTCTTCACTCTTCTCCTGGGTTTGACAAAAGTTGAAACCATCTTAATGGTCACCATCAATTTTCTGCAAGGAGGCTGACCTTAGACCATATGGTCTAAGAGTAAAAATTATTGCCTTCTCCTTATATCTTTCTATATGAAGGGCCATAAACCCAATGGCTCCAGGGTCCAGGCAGGCAATATGCTGAGTACAGTAAGAGGGTAGGGGAAGTGGGTGCTGGAGTGAGCTGAAGAATTCATGATTCCTGTTTCAGTCTGGCAGCTACCACTCCTCTCTAATTGTAACCATCTTTGAATATGGGCATCTGATTATCAGATAGTCTCTTCTTTTACTTTATGTTAAATCTCTTGATTATCAAATGTTAGCAATATATTCAATTCCTTTTCTGGTTTTTTCTTTTTATTGTAAAACATTTATAAGGTAAAATTTACCATTTTCGCAATTTCCCTGTGTATAGTTCAGTGACATTAAGTATATTCTCATTGTTGTTCAACCCTCACCACCATGCATCTCTAGAACTTCTGCATTTTCAACTGAAACTCTACCCACTTGACAATAACTCCCCAATTTCCCCTCCCCTCTAGCCTGTGGCAATCATGATTCTACTTTTTGTGTCTGTGAATTTCACTGCTCTGGGAACCCCATGTAGGTGGAATCATACAGTATTTGTCTTTTTGTGTCTGACTTACTTTACTAAGTACAGTGTCTAATCATCCATGCTGTAGCCTATGTCATAATTTTATTCCTTTTAAAAATTATTTAAAAAATTTCTATCGTGGTAAAAAAACACATAACAAAACTTACTATCTTAACTACCGGTAAGTGTATGGGTTCATTGGCGTTAAGTATATTCATACTGTTGCATAAATCAATCTCTGGAAATTTTTCATCTTGTAAAACTAAAACTCTGGACCCATTAAATAGTAATTTCTACCTTACCTCTAGCTCCTTGCAGCCACCATTCTACTTTTAGTTTCTATGATTTGATTACTCTAGATTTCTCATATAAGTGGAATCATACAGTACTTACCTTTTTTATGACTGGCTTCTTTTGCTTAGTATAATGTCCTCAGAGTTCATCCATATTGTAGCCTATGTTAGAATTTCCTCCCTTTTTAAGGCTAAGTAATACCGCACTGAGTACATATACAGCATATTTTGTGTATTTGCTCATCCATCAGTAGACACTTGGGTTGCTAACACCTTTTGGCTATTGTGAATAGTGCTGCTGTGAGCAATGGTGTGTAACTGTTTGTTCACATTCCCACTTTAGTTCTTCTGAGTATATACCCAGAGGTGGAATGTAGGACTTTTAGAATGTAGGATCCAGTGGGATCATATGGTAGTTCTAGGTTTAGTTTTTTGAGGAATTGTCATTATTTTTCACAGTGGCTGTACCATTTTACATTTCCACTAATGGCATATAAGGTTTACAATTTACCCATGTCCTTACTAACATTTGTTATTTTCAGTTTTTTTTATAATAGCTATCCGAAGATATGCAAAGCATTATATAATTGTGGTTTGATTGGCATTTCCCTAATGATTAGTGATATTTACCTTCTTTTCATGTGCTTATTCACCATCCTCATATCTTTGGTGAAATGGCTATGCCTTCCTTTGCCCATTTTTTAAATTGAGTTGTTAGTTTTTAGTTGTTGAGTTGTAGGACTTCTTGACATATTCTGGATATCAATTTCTTGTCACATGTAGGATTGCAACTATTTTCTCCCATTCCATGGGCTGCCTTTTCAAACTGTTGATAGTGTCCTTTGATGCATAGTGTTTTTTAATTTTGATGAAGTCTAATTAATCTACTTTTTCTTTTATCACTTGTGCTTTTGGTGTCAAGTCTGAGAAATTATTTCCAAATCCAATGCCATGAAGCCTTCCTTCTATATTTTCTTTGAAGAGTTTTGTAGTTTTGACTCTTATACCTAGGTTTGTGATACTGAGTTGATATATTATATAACATAAGGGTCTAACTTCATTCCTTTGCATATGAATATCCAGTTTTCCCATCATCAATTGTTGAAATGACTGTCATTTTCCCATTAAATAGTCTTGGTGCTCTTGTTAAAAATCCTCTGAATATATACACAAGGACTTATTTCTAGGTTCTGTCTTCTAATTGATCAATTTATGTGTCTTTATGTCAATACCACACTGTTTTGATTACTGTAGATTTGTAGTGAGTTTTGAAATCAGAAAGTGCAAGAATTCCAACTTTATTCTTTTTCAAGGTTGTTTGGCTATTTGGGGTGTCTTGAGATACCACATGAATTTTAAAATGAATTTTTCTATTTCTGCAAAAAATCATTGTCAGGATTTTGATAAGGATTGCATTGACTCTCTAGACCCCTTGGGTAGTATCCCTATTTCAACAATATTATCATTTTTTAAAACACACTGGGAAAGCCAAACAAAACCCATTTGTGACAGATAATGACCTCCCTTCCTTAGCTACTCAGTGAAAGCAAATTCTAGAAGACAATTAAGTAGAAAGTGGTGATGGAGACGTCCACAGTAAAACTTTCCATCCTTGAAGATGAACAGCCCTGCAGTTTGTTATTTAGATTATCTGAAAAATAGAAGAAATCTGAGTAATAAAACAAGCCTATAATACATGAGAAGCTCTTGGCAAATGAGAACTAAAGAACTGAACTGGCGCCTGTTGCCATCAATCTGGCACCTAAGTTATAGTTCGCGGAGAGAGACTTACCATCTCTAAGTGTTCAGAAAACAGGTCAAAGGCTGTTGGCATAGCCTGTCTGTTGGTGTACAATAACCCTACATAGGGAGGTCAGACAATGAAGAGTAATCAGTTAGATAATTAATTCTCTAAAGAAGCAAAAGTAATAGACATGAAAATCAAAGCATTATAGAAAGTTTCCTGAAACGAAGAAAGCAAAAAAAAAAAAAAAATTACACGTAAAAGAATCATCAGGCTCTTGAAAGAAGTCAGTGAGAAAACACCCATAAACTGATAGTCTATGGAAGAAAAAATGTGTATGGCACATTTTTAAAGGAAAAAAAAATCCCATTAGTATCGAGCCAAAAAATTACAGTGGGCTCCCACAAAGAAACTAGGCTTGGGCTCCCACGATTCTTTTCTATGTCAATGAAAGCCAAATTGTGGAACAATTTCTGCAAAGATTGAAGGAAGAGACATTTTTACTGAAGACCAAACCAAGTTCTCTGTCAAGAGGGAACATAGCAGAAAGACATTTTCAGATATGAAAGATTAAAAAGATGCCTACATACATGTAATTTCGGAAAGTATTTTTGAGGACCCACTCCATGCAACTAAAAAATGAAGCAGAATTAATAACTCAAGATGGAGAAGTCCTAGTATAAAGGTACTGGAGGGGTATCTGACTTGGACCGAAACAGCTGGCTCCCGACAAGAACCATCACAAGCCTCGGGGTAACTATGAATTGAGGGAGATCGGCTCGGGGCCCTCTGTGGAACTCTTGGAATTCTCAGTGAAGAGTGGCATGCTGCTTTGTGGAGTGCTTCTTTGAGAAGCTTGGGTTCATGCTTCCATGACTAGAATATTCTGGAGAGTGATACGGCTGAAGGACGACTAGAACTGATCTTGGTTTTCCTGCTTGTGTCACAAGGCTATTACTCATCTTAACGTGTTTAAAAAAAATGTAGAGAAAAACCGTGCCTACTTGAGCCCTTTTCACATAATATGCTAAATGAGGTTGAATGTTAATCAAATCGAAAACATCAAATAAACATTTTTATAGTGTTAAATGTTGACAACAGGAGGCTGTTCAAGTACAGAATGTGAGAGAATTTGCTTGTCAGCCCTTCGTGGGAAAGAATGTGAGGCTGATCGCAGCTCATTACAGGTTAGCAATTTGAAGGGGCTGCTCAAGCACTGATTTGATCTCAAGCAGCAAAATAGAAGAGAGGATACAGAAATGGTGAGGAGATGGTCTAATTTTATCCTGAGCTGGTAAAATCACATTTGAACAGAGGATTTTGGAGCCAGCAGTACCAGGGTTCCCATGGGGAATGGTGATGCCAAATGGTGATGTTTGCCCTCCCATTTTCCCAACACAGTGGGTTCTGGGGTCAGGTGGGTCTGAGGAACTAGTGGGTGGCCAAGTCTCCCAACAGAATGAACAGTAATTTCTAATTTGAAGAATAAAGAGATTCGAGGACTGGGCAATAGGGGGCGTCATTACAGGAAGTACTGGTTTGGTTTCAAATGGAAAACTTGATCCTGGGGGAAGGAATATTAAAGAGAAAAGGTTTATTTATACATTTCCATATCATTATACATTTCTGATGGATGACCTATTCATTCTGCAGAGCAAGGGTGCCTTCTCTCCAAGGGATTGAATATGCCCTGCACCCCTGGATGTATGTATCAAACCCTTCATGCTGATTGCATTCAGGCCAGGGCCAAGGCCCAGCAAAATGCTAGCAGGAATCTGATCTGAAGAATCCATTCATATCTCTAGTGCTGTCAACATTCCTACGATAATTTTGGCCTTGTGAATGAAAGAACAAAATTTGATTTTGACACATGGACCTTGAACTTTAACACACCGAGGTGAAGAAATTTCTAATTCAATAGTGCATTGGTTAAACACTCTTTAGGTTATCTGTGGCTACTCCGGTGAAAGCTTGGTCTGTCTCTACTAGACGGTCAGCACGTTCAGATTATTCCAATAGACTATAATTCTTGCCTAAGAGATGAGTCTAGAAATTCTGGGCAAGAAAACCTTTTTCCCATCCAGTTTTTTAAGCCCGATGCGGATGATTTTTTGTGATCTGCTTTTCAGATTACCCATTCTCGTAATCCATCCATGCATGGTCAAAATTGCAAATATTCATAAGGAAGGTATGAATTTGGTTTGAGTTGGGTCTAACACTTGAAGGAGTTGGCATGTCAGGTGTGTGCTAAGGAAGGTTCAACAGGTTTGGGAAGAGGTACTCAATCAGAGAACAATAAGGTCATATTAATTCTGCTCTTATGAGGTGCCAAGTCATTTGAAAACTAGGTCATTTATCGATATATTCTCAAAACAATCTATGCGCAGGGAATGGGTGGGTGAGAACTGGTGAGGTTAAAAGCTTGTGTGCAGATATATGGCTTGAGTTTGGATTTGAACCCAGCTCTGGGTCACTGCTTTTCTCCATAGGCAGCATACTTCGGAGTATCTAATTGTTTTATTAGCTGAACACTGTAGGTCAGGCCAAACCAAGGTCTAGAAGCTGCTGCCTTGATTAACCTTTCCTTTACACTTCATGCCTCCTACCCCAATCTCTCTACCCCTGATTCAGGGAACTACCTGTAGGAAGGGCTTGAATAGGGCCATACCAGGGGGATGTAATCATTTTGATTTTATTGCTTGTCTTTAAGCCTGTGGCTTGGAGCTGTTTTCCATTCATCAAGGTAATGATAGCTCTTCTGAATTAAACATGATTTTCCTTCTCAGGAAAAAAAGCTCAAAGGAAACATCAGAGTTAATTAGAGAAAGTGATATTGTAGCTACTGACAGAAAGAAGCCCATCAAAGGCAATGTTAAGGGGGATCCCAAATCATCAAAGCAGAGCCATTCAGTTGCAAATTGCTTTCTATTTCAGCTTTGTAGGGCAGAGGGTGTTCTGGGACCTTGCTGGTCTGTAAACACGGGGGTCCCTACAAAAAACAAGACCAGATACCCCTTGAGAAAAGGAGCTTGAAGTTAAGATGGCCCGTCTGTGTGATTTTGATGTCCTCAGGTTTAACTGTGGACTTCATGGTATGAGGTCTTGGTCCAAATGGTGACAATCAGAACATTTATTCTCTGAGGGGGGCAGAGGTTCTTAGTGTCTTGGGCTTCCAGCTCAAATTCACCAATGTGTTCCGTACAAGCTTCTGTGCTAAGTCCTGGCTGCCTTTGTTCACTCCAGATACTTTGACAAGGCCCGGTTTTGATACCCAAAGTGATTACAAAGACTGTACTCCTAAGGCTATTTGTTTTTTTATTTTTTTGTTTTTTGTTTTAATTGGTAGACTTTGGCACCACATGAAACAGACAACATTCTGCTTCTGCTTCAGGGCCTGCTGGTACTCACTGGCAGCTTGCTTTGGGTCTCTCTTAGGATTTTGAGGCTGGCTCCTTTCTCCAACTTCCAGATCGTCCTGCTCCTTTCTCTGCTGCTGAAACTCTGACAAGAGCAATCTGGAGTTTTGCCCTTCAGGAGAGTACTTGAGAAAGTAGTACCCATGTGCTTTGGGGTTCTACTTTTCCTCCTCAGCTTTATGGAGGTATAATTGACATATAACATTGTATATGTTACGATGTAAAACATGACTTCATATATGCATACCCTGCAAAATGATTTTCCACATTAACTTTGGGTAACATCTGTCACCTCACACAGTTACACTTTTTCTTCTTGAAATGAGAACTTTTAAGATCTACTCTCTTAGTAACTTTTAAATACACAAATATAGTATTGTTAGTATAGTCAACCATGCTGTGACTATTAATTCCTAGAATTTGTTTTATAACTGGAAGTTTGTGCCTTTTGAACACCTTCACCCTTTTCCTCTACCTACCACTCCTGCCTCTGGCAACTACCAATCTGTTCTCTGTATTTATGAGTTCAGATTTTGTAAATTCCACATACAGTATTTGCGTTTTTCTTTAGCATTGAGCCCTCAGGTTTCATCCACATTGTTGCACATGGCAGGATTTCCTTCTTTTTTTTTATGACTAAGGAGTATGTATGTGTTGTATATATGTGTGTGTGTAGACACAAATTTTCTTTATCTGTTCCTCCTTTGGTGGACACTTACGTTGTTCCCTATCTGGGTTATTGCAAATAATGCTGAAATGACATGAGGGGACAGGTATTGCTTTGAGATGGTGATTTCATTTGCTTTGGGTATATATTGGGTTATACCTCTGTGGTTCCTCTGACATTGCTCCCATTAAGGTGACTCAGTGTATCTCCTCACCAAATTTACTGGGATTTTTTTGGCTGTGTCCCTTCTTGGCTTCCCAGTAGTAGTTGTGCTATGACCACATAGTTTCAGATCTCTTTTAATTTTTTTTTAAATGTTTATTTTTTGAGAGCGAGAGAAAGCACAAGTAGGGGAGGGACAGAGAGAGACACACACAGAATTGTCAGCATAGAGCTGTCAGTTGTCAGCATAGAGCCTGATGTGGGGCTCAAACCTGCAAACTGTGATATCACTACCTGAGCTGAAGTCAGACACTTAACTGATTCAGCCACCCAGGCACCCCAGTTTCAGATCTCTTAATGTGAGTGCCTAGTACTCCTTTATTTCTCCTACTAGTCAGATTCTCTCAGATGTCCTTTAACTATCTTTTTCTGATCCCTTTTATATTTTATTATTTTTTATACGTTTTTTAATTTATTTTTGAGACAGAGAGAGACAGAGCATGAACGGGGGAGGGGCAGAAAGAGAGGGAGACACAGAATTGGAAGTAGGCTCCAGGCTCCGAGCCATCAGCCCAGAGCCCGACGCGGGGCTCGAACTCATGGACCGCGAGATCTTGACCTGAGCTGAAGTCGGAAGCTCAACCGACTAAGCCACCCAGGCGCCCCTCCCTTTTATATTTTAAACTCTTTGTTTAAATCATGACCAGAATACGGTCCACATATTATAATTATTTGACATGTCATTTACAAGTGAAAAGATTTTTTTAATGTTTGTTTATTTTTGAGACAGAGAGAGAAAGAGAGAGACAGAGCATAGGCGAGAGAGGGCAGAGAGAGAGGGTGACACAGAATCAGAAGCAGGCTCCAGTCTCTGAGCTGTCAACACAGAGTCCTATGGGGGCTCAAACTCACAAACCATGAGATCATGACCTGAGCCAAAGTAGGACACTTAACCGAGTGAGCCACCCAGATGCCCCTAAAAGTTTTTAAATAGAAGATTGGCAAACTTTTTTTGTGAAAAGCCAGATAGTAAATATTTGCCTTTGGTGGCCTTGTGATCACAACTACTCAACTCCAGCATTATGTTAGAGCACAAAGACAGACATACACAATTCATACATGAATGGACATGGCTATGTTCTAATAAAATGTTATTTACAAAAACAGTGTGGTAGCCAGACCATAGCTTGCTGACTCCTGTTTTAATCTATAGGTGCTCTCTTCCTCCTGTTTCCTGTATGTAGTTTGTTAAGGGAGCTATATCATTTATTCTATAAAACAAAACTGGATTTTGCTGAGTGCATGGTCCTCTGTCCCCTGTATTTTCTGTAAATTTGTAGTTAGATATAGAGGCTTGATCTGACTCAGTTTCGATTTTTTTGGCAAGACTGATACAAAGTGGTAATGCATATTTCTGTCAACTGGCACGTCATATGAGGTTGGCTCTCTTTATATGATGTTAACAGCTATTGATGGTTATTGCCTAGGTCTATCATTTCATCAGGGTTTTGAGAAATAGTGCTTTTATAACTCCATCATTCTTTTTTCGTTTACTGGCTAGAACATTTCTTTTTTTTAATTTTTTTAACGTTTATTTATTTTTGAGAGACAGAGAGACACAGAGTGTGAATGGGGGAAGGGCAGAGAGAGAGGAAGACACAGAATCTGAAGCAGGCTCCAGGCTCTGAGCTGTCAGCACAGAGCCCAACACAGAGCTCAAACCCACGAACCATGAGGTCATGACCTGGACAATTGCTTAACCCACTGAGCCACCTAGGCGCCCCAGAACATTTCTTTAAAAAGAAACTTTACCTCGCCAACTATTTTCTTACCCAAAGATATATTTTGTTTAGGAAAGGCTAAATAAGTGTTTGATAATTTTCCTTTATTTACTAGTTTTCAAAATGATGAGTTAGTCACCTAGCATTCTCCAAAAGTGACCAATGAAGAATTTTTTTTTCTTTTAGCATAACTTTGAACTAACAGACTTAAGAATATTTGAAGTGTTTCAATCCATTGTTTTAATATCCTCTTGATGCTCAACTTTGCTATTTTGGCCAGTGGGAAATTCTTCATGGTGACTCCTCAATCCTTTTGGCAGACTTTGAATGGATCTTAAGATATTCCTTGGTTTCAGGTATGAAGACATATTCAGTATATCTTATACATTTCTTGCTCTAGACCTGAAATCAAGGAGTCCTGCTTCCTTTTAGTGGGAAATGGTAATTTGAGACCACAATCTGGGCACAAAGGGTGTTCATTACTACTGGATTGATCTTTATTTCCAGGCTTAAAAAATTAAAAAAAATTTTTTAATGTTTATTTTTATATTTGAGAGAGAGAGAGAGAGAGAGCCAGCAGGAGAGGAGCAGAGAGAGGGAGACACAGAATCTGAAGTGCACTCTAGGCTCTGAGCTGTCAGCACAGAGCAGATGTGGGGCTCGAACTCAAGAACCTTATGATCATGACCTGAGCTGAAGTCAGATGCTTAATTGACTGAGCCACCTAGGCACCCCTAGGCTTTCTTATTTTTTAATAAAACTAGGAAATATTTTAAAGTTAAAATCAGCTTGAGCTCATATTGGCACTTCCATTCAAATTCAGGACCACAGAATTTTATGCAACTGTGTTTATTTTGCATCTATTCAAATTACTTTGTTTTAAAATCACCAAAAATATTTTCTTGGTGTTATCCCATGATAATGGTATGCCCCCATAGAGCTGTGTCCCTTTGTTTCATTCATCTTTTTATTTAAATTTTTTTAAATTTAATTATGTTTCATAATTATATAAAAATTTTACACAACCCCAATTTCAAAGCTGTAGATCTAAAAAATACAATTTTCTCTTTGACTTCTGCCCTTCTGCTTCTACATTCTGTCTACAAATAATCATTATATTTTTGTTTGTTTATCCTTCCATTTAAAAAATAAAAGCAAATAGTCATATATCTATATGCCACCCCCTTCTTAGATGAATAATAGCATGCTAGAAATACTTTTGTCCACATTGCCATTTTCAGACAATAATATATCCTGGAGATCATTTGATAGCTGGATATGGAAACACCCTAGTTCCTTGATTGGGCTGCTTGGTACTCCGTTATGTAGACATACCATAATTTATTCAGTCACCTTCCAATGTTAATGGACATTTGGGTAATCCCCAGGCTTTTGTTGATTAAATATCTCTGCAGCTAACTTATGCAGCTGTCTTTTTGTTGTTGTTTTGCCATTGCACCATCCAGATAGATTCCTAGAAGTTGGATTGCCAATTGAAAGGTTAAAAGTGCATGAAATTTTACTAGATACTGCCAAATTACCCTCCACATAGGTTTTTTCATTTAGTATTCCCACCAACAATTTATTAAAATGCCTATTTCCTCATAGACTTTTCAAGAGTATGTTACCAAACTTTTTGGAATTCTGTCAACCTATTTGAAAAATATTATTTGTGTAGTTTTGATTTTCCTGTCTCTTATTAAGGTGAGGTCGAGCATCTTTCCCTATGTTTAAAGGCATTTCTTTTCTCTGAATTGGCTCTTTGAGTCTCTTGCCATTTTTCTATGAGATTTTTCTTGGTCTTTTTCTCTATGTTTATAATATGGATATTAGCCCTTGGTGATATAAATTAAAAGTCTTTCTTTCAATTTGCCATTCATCTTTTTAAATTTCATATAGTTATTTTTGCCTGGAGTTCATTTTTACTGGAATACCAGGCATACAAATCCTTTTCCTTAGTGCATTTGGATTTTAAGTGCTAGCTAAGAAAGCTTCTTCTACTCCCAGATTTTGGAGGCATTCACTCTTACCACAACCCCTTTTCTTAGTACTTACAAGATTTTATTTTACTTTATTTTTTATTTACATTTAAATGCCTGATCCATTTGGAATATATATTTGAACATGATATAAGGAATAGATCCAATCTTACTTCTGTCGTTATTTAATTATCTCAATAGCACTTATTAAATAGTCCTTCTTTCCCTACTGATTTGAGATTCTGACTTTATTGTACATTAAATTTCCATGTAAAATTGGGTCTGTATCTGAATTTTCTATTGTCCATTGGCATATGTTTATTTATGCATCAACACCACACTTTTTTAACGATAAAGTTTTTGTAATTAACTGTAGTATCTAAAAGGGCTAACCACACATCCTTGCCAGCTTCCACTCTTCCTTTTCAGGATTTTGCTGGATATTCTTGTGTGCTTGTTCTTCCAAATATATGTTATAGTTAATGAGCACGGCTCCAGAAAACGATCCGATTCTTTCTTTCTTTCTTTCTTTCTTTCTTTCTTTCTTTCTTTCTTTTCTAATCCATCGAATTTGTCAATTTAAGAAAGATTTCTGTGATATTGATTGCTTGCTTCTGTCTGAGAACATGGTATGTCTTTCCAGTTGTTCATGGCTTAGTACTTAAGGTTTTTTTCTTTTGGTCTCCAGATCTTCTTTGGCTAGCCTACCTGTCTACTTCACTTTCTTGTATTTGAAGACCTGAGGACCTTGTTGAATCACACTTATTTCCTTTAAAATGGAGACACCAAATCTGTTAGCAATTTTGTCTTCCTTCCAGTGCCAGATCCCAAGATGCACACATTCTACCTTTCTATGTGGACTGTTTTCCAAAACTGCTATTACGTAGCTTATGTCTTCATTGGCCACATGCTCCTGAAGCTCCTATGTTGTGTTTTCAGGACACTGTCACTGGGAAACCGAGGCTGCTGGTCAAGAGATGTGCTGTATCATCTTCTGTTTAATCATCTTTTACATGCAGCAGGCATAAGCCCATCAGTCACAGGAAATATTTGGAGAATGGGATTATTCCTAGAGTATATTAGTTGGTAGAACTCCACTTTCAGCTGCCAATCATGGTTAAGAAAACTAAAATCAGAAAGGCTGAGCTTGCAAAAACTGTCTCAAAATGACAGGCATCTGTCATTCTTTCCCAAATTTTATGTAATCCTCCAGAAGTGACAGCGGCACAGAAAAAGACATACAGCAAACAGAGAGATTCCTTTGCTGTAAATGAGAACACCTAAAGTACCCTGACTCTCCGTTGCTCCCTGCAGTGAAATTAGAGCTTTAAATGGAACCTTAATAATGGAACAATCTCTAGGTTTATTGATTTTCTTCAATAAGTTTCTTAACCTACTCAGCCATGTTTTTGTTTTCCAACATAAAGCAGAGTCTAATTCTAAGTGCTTGATGTTAAGTTATTTGAAGTGTTGAAATGAACACAGAAGGTAGTGGGAAACTAATTTAATCAGCTCTTGTTACAAAGGGAAAACAATATAAATACCCGTTAGACAATATTTATTTATTTGGTGCCACAAAACATAAGAGTCGGCTTTCAAAAACTATGTAAAATACAGTTGGCGTGCTATAAGAAAATAAATCCCAGGACCAGAAAAATTTAAATCAAGACACAAGGTCAAGATTGCTGGGCAGGGGTGTTGGGTGTGTGTTAGAATCCAGAAGTAGTAACTGGAGAATCTTAAATTTTTTTTTAATGTTTATTCATTTTTTGAGATACAGAGAGACAGAACGTGAGCAGGGAGGGGCAGAGAGAGAG
This sequence comes from Lynx canadensis, assembly GCF_007474595.2. Classification (NCBI taxonomy): domain Eukaryota; kingdom Metazoa; phylum Chordata; class Mammalia; order Carnivora; family Felidae; genus Lynx; species Lynx canadensis. Next base: position 44,174,107 of record NC_044313.2, on the reverse strand, counting down.
AGAGAGAGAGAGAGAGAGACAGAGAGACAGAATCTGAAGCAGGCTCCAGGCTCTGAGCTTTCAGCACAGAGTCTGACATGGGTTTCGAACTCATGAACTGTGAGATCATGACCTGAGCTGAAGTTGAATGCTCAACTGACTGAATTACCCAGATGCCCTGAGATTGAGATTGGAGAATCCTAGATATTTACTAGTAATGACTTGAATATTCATTTCTAAGATTCCTAGTACCCATGTTAAAAGCAGAAACATAGTTGTTGTTTTTTTTTTTTTTTTAAAAGCAGAAACATAGAATCAACTTCGTTTTCTATGTAGGAGATGCCAAATGGTGGACTGGCAATGTCTCCATCAAATTCTTTACTGAATATACCAACAAGTCTTTATCACTCCTTTCTGTGGTAGCTGGAACATCAGGCAAAGCCATGATGCCAGAGCATAAAGTATGATCCAGAAGGGGATTCTGAGACCATGTGATGCCAAACTGGTGGTCTAGCTAAGCCTGTAGACTCCATAATCATCACATGAAGGCCTTTGTAGAGAGGACCTACAGGGAAGGAGATCTTAGTGTGTCTGAAAAGGAAGAGTGGGGGCTGGCGATGTGTGGTTAGCCCTTTAAGGCACTAAAATTAATTATAAAAGCTTTATCATTCAAACAGTGTGGTATTAAAATGATTCTGAATCATAAAACCAGAAATTTATATAGTTACATTTAAAAGGAGATAGTTTCAGAAATTCCAATGGAAACTTGTGCTTCATTGTTTCTGGAAACCAACATTCTTAAAGCTGATTTTCAACTTTGTTGACATATCAGGGGTCACACCAGCATCCTACAGAATGCCTTTCTTTAGAAGTACAAATGTTGGTGTGATATGGGTGGGGCCCAAAGCTCACCATGCTGAAACTTAAAGGAATTATGAATACAGCTGGTTCTGGAACACTGAGAGAACATCCTGGGATGGCTTTCCCACCTACGTAGCTCACAGAACTGGGGGAGGGGAGTCTGCAGAGCTGCTAGCTGTTGGTGAACACGGAAGCTAGATCAGACTCTTCTTGGAAGTTGTGAATGGGAAAATATTTTTTTTTGGTAAGAGTCGCTGTGCAAATTTATTGGCCTCATTAGTAATTAGTGAAGGTTTTATGAACAAAGAGATGGCACATAAACATTCAGCTTATGCTATGTGCTGTTTCCAAATCACAGTACTTGCTGTGATTTATGAGATGAAATGAGAATGGAAAATGTGGGCTACAGCATCCATCGCCAGTGAAAGAAAACAATTGCAAGCCTTTCACTGCGTCACGTTGAGGAGCTCAGTAATAAACACGAAGGGGTTCGAAGGGTACCTATCATTAGTGCATTTTGCCAACCTTTGCTTGTTGGGAATACAGGGTATGGGGCTGTATTCAGACACTGCAAGTGTACTTGCCCTTCTGATATTTGGGTTACACAACACCCAATAGGTCAAGGGAGACCTGGGAACTAACTCCTCCATATCTACACTGAGCATGCCACAAAAGCCTGGGAGCCCCTTTCTTCCACCTTCTCTGTTTGGACTACTCTATCTGCCTTTCCTCTTAGAAGTGAAAAGAAGAGGATTAAACATACCTGACTTAGCAACATTGAACATTCTTTAGTTAGTTATTTTTGCTTTCCTACTAGTTCTGTAGCATTCTTTATTAACAGATTGAAACATAAACTGGTTAAGTGTGTAGCTATTCTTACTCCAAACAGGGGAAAGAGTGTTGCTTTTGGAGTCGGCTGGGCCTGGGTTCAAATGTCGTATCTACCACTTAGTTATTTGAGCAGATGATGGAACTCCTTTGAGCCTCCCTGTCTATGTGAAATGGGGGCTGTGCTACTTACCACACAAGGCTGTTGTAGGGATTAAGTAAAAATAAATCACATAAAGCACCTTGCCCAGCTCTTGGCACACAGTGTACCCTTGGTAAAATACTATGTTCTGAACTTTCATGTGGTTAGATGCCAGGTCCACGCTCTTTTTTTTTTTTTTTTTTTTTTTTTTAAATTGCAATGTATTGTCAAATTGGTTTCCATACAACACCTAGTGCTCATCCCTATTAGGAAGCATTGATTACTTTCAGAATAGCTCAGTCTTTTCATTGCTGGCTCTCTTTTCCAAGGCACCACACAGATAGCACTCAATACCCTGCAATCCTGGCAGGTGAGAAAACAGAGAGGCTCCCAGGGCTGCAGAGCTGGCTGGGGGCCTCATTTCCTCCAGAGACAGGTGTCTCCGTCTAGAATTAGACAAATATGAGTGTTGGCAGAGATGTCAGAGCACAGAGCATTGGCGGTGTCGGCCAGGCTCTAGGAGGGGCAGGCCTCATCGGGTTCAGAAGGCTCTCTCTGAGCCCTGAGAATATTGTCAGGGCCCCCCCCCCCACAATCAGTCTTCAGACTCATTCATACTAACCAAACTTTCCAAAGACTAGAAGCCACAATACTTTGTGCTGTGATAGATCTTCCTTCCACCTAGATCACACCCATCCAACTATCTGAGAACCCTAAGAGCAATTGCGGATCGTCATTATAATCTTCAGAACCACCATTTATTCAGTGTCACGTGCTGAGTACAACCATGTTTTTAATCTTAGGTTGGGTTTCCCGCTTCAGCCATGGCCAGGCCAAGGAAGTAACCTGAGCGGACGTGAGACAGGGCAGAGGAGATGTCTAACACAGCCTTTAATCCTACAGCAATGCCACAAGAGAGTTGATACTAGTGTCACTTCACTGATGGAGTGAAGCCTGGAGGAGTGAAATAACTGACTTGTGGTCATGGAGCTCTAAATGGCAGGGCCAGAATTTAAATGTAGGCTCATGTTAGTTTTGAAGCCTGTGCTGGATTGCTCTGCTCTGACGCTAGGCTAGACACGTTGCATTTGTCCCTCTAAATTCTCTCTCTAACCTTCTCTGCCCAGGGAAGATAATCTGCAGGAATTACATCACAGTGCTGCCTTTCCCGCCAGCTTCTGGTTGGGATAGTGCAATGAGGAGCACCATCAAGCAAGCGATCAGAGGGAGAAGGGTGTGATCAGGGTAGTTACTTCTTTGGCTTTCTCCCTAAAGGTTGCCTGGGACTGGCTAGGTCCCATGATGATCACAGTTTGCCCAGGATGTTTATTCACACTTCTTTTTCCTTCTTGGTTCTCATGAGTACCTCCTTCTCTCGCCCCTTCAATCCTGGGGGGGGTGGCATGATTAGACTTGTGATTTCCTTATTCTGCCCCTGTCTCTTGGAATTGTTCTGTCTTGAGTGTGCTGTGCTTTGCTGGCGAGACCCCAATTCATGAAGCCTCCTCCCCGATGTGGCTGGAAAAGCGCAAAGTCCTAGCATAGGTGTTGTCTCGGTAGGTCAGCCTCAGTGTGACTTACCCATGGCATAAAGCAGAGGTCTCTGTGACCACAGATGGCTCACGCGCTGAGAGTACTCTGGCCACCAGGGGGTACCGAGAGATGTTAATACATCGTTGCTCACGATTTCTCCTTATCTAAGTTTCACGCAGACAAATCTTTCCATATACACAATTTTTCTCAGTTATATTAGTAATTTAGCAACAACAGCTTAACCTTCCACTATACTTTGCTTTGGTGTCCAAGCCTGTATCTGCCTTCTTCAGGTGAGGTAACAGCTGTTCCTCGAGGTGTTCCTGCATGTAGCTAATCTCTTTAGTTCTGGGCGGATTGTGCTCATTTTCCTCACGGGCGATCAGAGTATTTCCAAGTATTTGGGAGACAGAGAAGAGCTATCAGTTCAGTTCATCAGGTGGTGAGCCTGTTGGGTTGAGGCTCCCACTTCCTCCTTGAAGCCTGAATGTCTTCCCTTCAGTCACCAGGACTTGGCTGGGAGGAGATAGGTGTGTCCCTGCCTCCTCTGCAAACTCTAGCTCGCTTTTATGCCTCTCAGTACCTCTAGGTGTTCCACAATTCGCTGCATTCATTTTGAATTAAAAAAGAAAAAAAAAGAGACCAACTCTGCGTTTGAACAAACATGTTTTTATTCAGGGTTTAAAGCATTTCTTTTATGGCTCCCCTGCCGTGCCTCTGATTGTTTCCCTTTCCTTGGAGCATGAGTGATTGTTTATTAAACATAATAATAATAATAAAGTGGAGGTAGGGTCTCTTAGCTGGCATTAGTTCAGATTCCAATTTAATCTTTCCCTGGCCTCACTTCATTACAAGTCTATTCGATTGTGTATTTCGTAACCAGCATGTGTCACGGTGAATGAAGTCAAGCTTCAGAATAACATGTCAGTAAGATGATTGTTCATAGAACACACAGTACCTCTGGTCTATAATTAAAAAAAAAAAAAAAAACCTGGCTCGAAAAATCATGATAAGGAACTTGCTTCATTGCATAGAACCCAGGAGCTTTGAAGTAGCAAAGGCTGCCTTCCAGAGCCAAGAGACTGGTCCCTATGAATGTCAGGACAGGGAGAGATGTTTCCTAATCTCTTAGGGGAGTGAGTAGGGCTCTTCTGGACCACTGAGAGGCTAGGAGGGGCAGGAGCCTTTAATACTTATTTTTCCAGGAACAGTGCTTAGGACAATGGGGTCTGCCTCCTTTTTTTTTTTTTTTTTCAGTGTTTGTTTATTTTGAGAAAGCAAGCCAATGAGCAAACAAGGGTGGGCAGAGAGACAGAGAGCAAGGGAGAGAATCCCAATCAGGCTACCTGCTAAAGGCAAAGAGCCCAAGGCAGGGCTCAACCTCAGGAACCATGAGATCGTGACCCGAGCTGAAATCAAGAGTTGGACCTTTGACCAACTGAGCCACTCAGGCTCCCCTGGGCTCTGCCTCTTATTAGCAGTATGGCCTCAGCTTCTTCAACTATAAAGTAGGGATGACAGTAACTATATCCAGCTGCTTTTGTACAGATTGCAAAACCACTTATATACTACAAGTGATTAGCAGCGTGCCTAGTACATAATTGGTGCCCAACGTATGGTAGCTATTTTTGTTATTGTCCAAGATTATGTTACAAATAACCTTAATGATTGTCAGAAATAATGATTGTCTCACAGGACTTTGGGTCACCATTGGAAGGGGAGAAAAAGATGATGCTGTTCATATGAGGGTCTAGGTGAACATCTAGATTCAGAAGTGGAAGAAATGATCTTTGGTTATAATGAGGAAATAAAACATTCTATGCGTCTGGAGCTGAAGACAACTTCCCAAGAACATGATCTAGTTACATTAAAAAACATGGTTGCCTGACAAAAGAAGATGTGCAGGTGGCAAATAAGCATATGAAAGCACATTGTAAATCATCAAGGGAAATGCAAATTACAACAACAAAGAGGGGCACCTGGGTGGCTCAGTCGGTTAAGCATCCTACTCTTAAATTTTTTTTTTAACATTTATTCATTTTTTGAGAGTGAGAGAGACAGAGTGTGAGTGGGGGAGGGGCAGAGAGAGTGGGAGATACAGAATCAGAAGCAGGCTCCAGGCTATGAGCTGTCTGCACAGAGCCTGGCATGGGGCTTGAACTCAAGGACAGCGAGATCCTGATTTGAGCTGAAGTCAGACACTTGAGTGACTGAGCCACCCAGGCACCCAAGCATCCCTCTCTTTATAGAACCTTGCAGGGCTCTGCACTGACAGCAGGAAGCCTGCTTGGAATTCATTCATTCTCTCTCTCTCTCTCTCTCTCTCTCTCTCTCTCTCTCTCTCTCCCTCTCTCTCTCTCTCTCTCTTAAAATAAATAAATGAACTTAAAAACAACAACAACAACAAAGAGATGCCACTACATACTTTTACAAAGGCCACAATCCAGAGCACTGACACCAACAAAAGCTGGTGAGGATGTTTAGCAACAAGAACTCTCATACATTGTGGATGGGAATACAAAATGGCACAACCATTTTGGAAGACAGTTTGGCAGTTTCTTACAAAACTAAACATACTCATACTGTGCAATGCAGCAATTATGCTCTTTGATACTTGCCCAAAGGAGTTGAAAACTTAGGTCCACACAAAAACCTGCACACAGATGTTTATAGCAGATTCATAATTGCTAAAACGTAGAAGCAACCAAGATGTTTTTCATTAGGTGAATGAATAAACTGTGATACATCCAGACAATGGAGTATCACTCAATGCTAAAAAAAAAAAAAAAAAAAAAAAAAAAAAAGAGCTGTCATCAAGCTGTGAAAAGACATAGAAGAAATTTAAATGCGTATTACTAAGTGAAAGAAGCCAATCTGAAAAGGATATGACATTCTGGAAAAGGCAAAGCTATGAATACAGTAAAAACACCAGTGGTTGTCAGGGCTTGATGGGGGTGGAGGGAGAGATGAATGGGTGAATCAAGGGATTTTTAGGGCAGTGAAAACACTCTGTATGATACAATGATGATATAGATACATGTTGCACATGTCTATGTCCAAACCCATAGAATGTACAACACCAAGAGTGAACCCTAATTAAACTATGGATTTTGGTTTACTATGATGTGTTAATGTAAGTTCGTAAATTGTAACAAGTATACTGCCTGGTGGGGGATGTTGATAATGAGGAAGGCTGTGCGTGTGTGGGGGACAAGGGGTATATGGCAAATCTCTGTACCTCCCCCTTAGTTTAGCTGTGAACCTAAAACTGCTTTTATAAAAAGAAGTCTTAAAAAAAAAGGCAGTTGCTGGACTGTGTGCAGAAGACAAGGATAGGACTGAAGAAGAAACAAGAGCCTGAAGTCTGGGAATGAGGGGTTAGGGTGGCATGGGTGGGGCAGGGTATGGGCCCAAGGTTAAGGAAGCCCAAAACTTGGGAGAAAAGAAATGCCTCAGAGGCTTTTGAAGCTTTTTGTTGTAGGATCCATGATGTAAACCTTCTCTTCTCTGTCCTGCAGGATAGCCTAGAGTGCATCCATCTAGTGTACAAATTCTTTGTTTGGATTTTTAGGTGAGCTCAAAGTTTGCTGAGTTCTATCGGTTGATTGTTGTAGGTGAAAACTGGGAGTTTAATGAAACATTGGAGACAGGGAAAGATGAGGCAGTTGTCCTATGGACATCTTAGATGTCCCCTGAGGATTCCAGCTAGGGGAATGTTGACACGGCGATCTGTTGGCCTCCTCAGGACAGGTACTCAGCCAAGCTCACATCTCCTAGTTTAAGGCTGGTCAAATTGGTTCCCAGCAAAGCAAGTGCGCTCCTCCTCCCATAAACCCTCTGTAAGGGGTGGTAGTATTTTGAAATGAGGTCATTTATAGAAGTTGTATTCTTGAGAATTTTCACTGAAGCTCCTATTCTAGGTAGTTTAGAACCAGGAAATTTATTTAAGGAAGAGCTAAAACCAGGAAGAGGAATATAACAGTTATCTAAATAATATGATAGCTAGTTTTAGGTCCTAACCATTCATGTTGAAGTCAGTTAACTCTACCCATGTATTTCAGGTGACCGACCTGGAGTTGGGCCCATGACTTGGAAGGGAAACAGAAAGCCTGTGGGAGTAAGGAGTATATTCTGGATTTTAGACTTGGCCCAGTTTTCTAATTGCATGTGTGTTATTTAACAAAACACAGCATTCCTAAGTAACATTGAGATGTTTTTGTGTTCTGAAACTCCAAGCAACTTGGGGCTGAGATAGATCAGTAGTCTACTCTGGCCACAGGATCTGTGGTGATTTCTAGCTAACCATATGGCATACAGGCATATTCCTTGTTCTAGGAGGAGTGCATGCCCTGACATTTATCCAAGGCCTGGAGAATTTTGTTCTGGACTACTGCAGTTTCTCAGGCATTGGCATTTTTTTCAGAGTCAAGCTCAAAGGCCTGATGTCAGAACAGCCAGGTTATAGGAACTCCTCTATTTCTCACTGAGGCTATCACATGGCCCTACTACTTAGCTGTCTTAAAGGCCCAGGCAAGAAGAGTGGGACCTAGGAATTTAATATCACTGGAGAAAGGTTTGATCCCTCTCCTTGAAACCCTTTTTTCTTCTGGTTTCTGGGATATTGTGCTCTCTTGGCTCCCTCCTGCCTCACTGGTGCTTATTTACACCAGGATGAGCTCTTCCTCATCCCATTGACTTTTTTGTTTTTTAATTTTTTAACGTGTATTCATTTTTGAGAGACAGAGAGAGACAGAGCATGGGCGGGGAAGGGTCAGAGAGAGAGGGAGACACAGACTCTGAAGCAGGCTCCAGGCTCTGAACTGTCAGCACAGAGCCCGATGTGGGCTTGAACGCACAAACTGGGAGATCATGACCTGAGCCGAAGTTGGACGCTTAACTGACTGAGCCATCCAGGTGCCCCCATCCTATTGACTCTTAATGTTGGATTCTCCATGGCTTACCCTTGTTCTTTTCTCTTCCCATTTATATGTGCACTCTGGGTGACATTACCCAGTCCTATGTCTTTAAATATTTAAATATGCTGACAACACTCAAATGTTTACGTCTCCTCTTGAGATTCTAGACATATATTCAACTGTAGACTTCATATTTACACTTGAATGTTTCCTCCTCTCTAACTACACATGTTTCAAACCAGAAACTTGATATTTTCCCCCTCTCCTTCCCAAATAACACTCCCCAGCATCCCCTAAATTAGGAAATGTTGCCTAAATTCACCTTCTTGCTCGGGCTTATATACTGACATAATCCCCAACTCCTTTCTTTCACACTCCACATCTAGTTGATCAGAATGTTTCCAGAATCTGACCACCAGATTCTCTGCTACCATCTGCCCAAGCCACCATGGCCTGTCACCTGGTAACCAGCCAGAAACTCCTAACCAATCTTCCTGCCTTCATGTATTCTCCCTGCAGCCAGAGGAACCATTGTAATGTGTGAATCTAAACATGACATTCCCATTCAGTAACTTGATATTCCTCTTTGAGTTAAAATCCAAATCCACATCAAGATCTCCAAGGCTTTAAATTATCTAGTGTCTGCTTTGATCTCATCTTTTCTCCAGCAATGTTGGCCTCCTCACTGTTCCTTGAACACAAAGAGGGTTCTTCTGTCCCCTGGACTTTGGACTTGTTCTTTTCTCTGCCTGGATTGATCTTCCCTCAGATATATACTCATAGCGCCGCCCCTCAGTTCATTGAGGCTTCTGCTTAAATGTCCCATGTTAACAGAGCTGTCAGGGACCATAGTATCTGAAATAGCACATTCTATTACTTTCTCTCCTCTTACTTTTTTCTTCATGTACCTGTTGTTCAATTATTCCTATGTGTGTTTTTATTATGTATTGATCTGTTTATTTCTTTATACTTGATCTCCCTTCACTAGACTAGAAGCTTTGTCTGGTTTGTTCTTGCATATATTCTAAACACCTAGAATAGTGTCAGACACAATGCAGGCACTCCACAAATATGGGTTGAATGGATGAAGGTACGAGTAAATTAGGGAATGAGAAAGCGTGTGGGTTCCCAGTGAAAAGAACATATGTACTCAACATAATTGGATTCATGTAAACTTTTCTAGAAGGCAATTAATCCTTTGGGCAAAGAGCCCCCTTTGATAGTTGGCAATATCCCTGCATCTGAAATGGGTAGAGCATTACATGGTGGATGGTTGTGGACAAGCTGCTATAGGTGACCCTACTTACCCCCGTTTTAATATTTTAGCTTATACTAGGGTCTTCGGAATAGAAAAGGCCCTATGGGTATGAGGCTTGACTCTGACCTGTAGCAGCTATTTGTTCTCAGGAAAGTTACTTAACCTTTGTGATTGTTTACCTTGCTTGTGCAAAACTAGGATATATACAGGGCCTCCCGTACACAGTTATTGTCCAGATCAGATGTGGCATACGTAATACTTAATACTGTGCCCAGCACATAATAAGCACTCCATAAAGAGTAGCTGCTTTGAAGATGATGATGATGATGGTGTTGATGATGTTGCTTCTGTTGCCAACTGGAAGGCAGTATGGTTTCGAAAATAATGGGAGCACACAATCAGGAGACTGAGTTTAAGCCTTCTCCTATTAGCTCAGCTGATAGTAGATACAGCAAATATATATTGGATGAATGATTCTCATCAGTCAGTGGCCTTTCCCTGCATGAAGCTTTCTGCAGCTGGGCTCAGGGCCTCTGGGCAAGCATGGTGGGGGAGTGACTTTGTATCACTCTCAGCCTCTGGCTTCAGAGCCGATGTAGATGTTAATAAGCAGCTGTGATTGGGTGATCCATGGAAGGAAAATATGCTAGACTCACTCTCAGCTCATTCTCCTTCTGTGAAAGTCTATTGGTGGTCATCCTCCTGGTCAGTCAGAAACCCGGGTCCTTATCCTCAGCAGGGTCACGATTCTATACCTGACATTCTCTCTGTGGTCCTTACTTCTGACTCATTGTTCCCTTTGGTCTCTTTCTGTGTGTGTGGCCTTCCATGTCTCTTTGTTTTTGTTTTTGTTTTTGTTTTTCTGTCTTTCTTTTCTTCTGTTTCTTCCTCTCCCCCTCGATCCCTTTCTGTCTTCCTTATTTTCCCTTACTATTTGTGTCTTCCTCTTTTCCTTTCTTCCCACATAATTTCTGTCTCTACCTTCTTTCCCTTCACTTAAGAGGACAGCCACAGGGGTCAAGGCTGGGTGCCCATGTGTCTGGTCACTGTCTATGGCTGTCCTGGAGTGTAGGAAGCCTCACCTGTTCTGGGGGCCAAGGGCATAGCAGAGTGCTACTCCTTCTCTCCATCTTCTCCATCCCATAAGCATGCTTTTTACCAGGGTCCCATGATCCTGGGAAATTATAGGGAGATTTAGAGAAGGGAGGATTATTATTGATTTTTTCTTCTAGTTCCATTTCAGGGGATTGGAAAGAAACATCTAAGATTGTATGACTCAGAGTAATGGACCTTCACAGGGAGAAACTTCAGTGAAAGAACACAGTTATGGGCTCTGGAATTTCTGGCTTCTAGTCCTGAGCCTTCCAAATAATTATCTGTGCATTGTTTTGATAAGTTGCTTCCTTTGTCTGGGCTGCGGTTTCCTTATCTGGGAAAGAAAGGGTTTAAACTGTCTTTTGTTTTTAAATTTTATTTTTTGTTTTCTGACTTGTTTCTTTTTCTTTTCTTTCTTTTCTTCTTTCTTTCTTTCTTTCTTTCTTTCTTTCTTTCTTTCTTTCTTTCCTTAGAGAGAGAGAGAGAGAGAGAGAGAGAGAACACACATACAGGAGGGGCAGTGAGAGAGAGATAGAGAGATAGACAAAGTCCCAAGCAAGCTCTGCACTGCTAGCTCAGAGCCTGATGCAGGGCTCAAACCCACAAACTGTGAGATCATGTCCTGAGCTGAAACCAAGAGTTGGATGCTTAACTGACTGAGTCACCCAGGTTCCCCTAAACTATCTTCTAAGGTAACTCTGCCTCTAGGCCCCCAACAGTTTTAAATTGAGAAGTAAAATTCAGTGTTATTCCTCACACTTAATACTTTACCTCCATCCAGTAGTGATCCTAGGACAACTGTGGCCTCATCTCTTACCTCAATGCTAATGTGGAAAGCAACTCAATATATTGAAGAACCATGTTGGTGTGGACATTTGTCCTTTGAATTCTGGCCAACACATGCACATACTTTTCCTGCAAGTAAACCTTCAGCTTGTTCTATGGAAAGTTATGACACGAACAAAGTCAGTCTGCAATTTTTAAGTTTATGTCAAGGCCCTACCTAGTCACAGTCACTGTTGGGTGCTCTACCGCTCCATTTGCATGCACGAGGCACAAATAGAGTGGAGAAGAGCCTCTTTTCTGTCCAAACATCCCTATGCTTTTTTTTTGGAGTGATTGCTTCTTTCTCAATCTTAAGATGTGGCTCTAATGAAGGATGTCTGTCATAATATTCCCACCTCCATACACAAGGGCTGAGCGTGTGACACATATACCAACCAATATCCTTCCGGAAATGGCTTTTTTGTTTTGGTATAGATGTGGAACTGCCAGCAGCTGTGGCCCCTGCCCCATGTAGGAATCAGTTCTATAAAGGAGAGAAGAGAGCCAGCGCTCTGAGAGAAACAGAGACAGGGATGGGTGAAAAGAATCCTGGTGGCATTTGAATTCTTGGTTCTGCACCTTAGGCTCAAATGATCCAAGTTTCTGCCTCCCTGAAGCTTGGTTATTGGAGTCTTCTTTAGAATCAGTTCGGTAAACCACCGGGAGCACCTAATAAACTTCCTTTTTTGCTTTAATCCAGGGTGGGTTGGTCTCTCTCATCTTTTGTAGAGTGGGAAAGCAGTGAAGGTGGCTGGATTAGAGTTTTCCATAGAAATAGATCTAATAGGAGGTTAATTTCAGTAGATGAAATTTTTGTGAGGAATTGGCTCAGGTGATTATGGTGGCCGAGAAGCCCCAGGAAGTGCCATCACCTAGCCGGGGAACTATGAAGGCTGGTGTGTAGTTTGAATGCTTGAGAGCCAGAGGGCTGATGGTGTAGATTCCGGTCTGGACTGAAGGAGAGCTGAAGGCAGGAGAAGATCCATGTCCCAGCTCATGTAGTTTCCTTCTTCACCCTTTTTGTTCTGTCAGGACAGCTTGGGTGATGTCCACTCACACTGGGGAGGGGTGTCTGCTCTACTCAGTCCACCAATTCACATCCCAGTCTCTTCCAGAAATGCCCTCACAGACATGCCCAGAAATAACATTTAACCAGGTATCAGGGCATCCTGTCAAGTTGACACATAAATTAACTATCACAGTGGCCACGAGGCTGGGCTGGTTGGTCGCCTCACATGCTCAGCTGGGGAGCAGGTCTCCACTTCCTCATTATGTCTCAGCTCTGCCACTACATGCTGTGTAACCACCTGTGATCTGTTTACCTTCTCTACCACCACTGGAGGTTCCCTTGGCCTCAGACCCTCACCTTCAACCTGTCAGTTGAAAAAATTGAACTAAATAGTCTCTTGGGGTGTTATTCCAGCACAAACATAGTCTTTGTAATTCCAGGAGGAAAGAAAGGCATTAGAAACTATATTCTGACAAAACATTCTCGCCATTTCCTTCTCAAACCTCTGAGTTACCAAAGGCACCCCTGGTCTCTCTGTGTGCAGCTGTGTTTCCCTCTGTCCTGGCCTGAAGCCCCTGGGCATCTCATCCGCAACTCCAAGTGAATATTTGAGATTCCCTCCCTATTCCCTGGCTCTGCTGGATGTCCTCCTGGCTCTGGGAGCCTTCAGATGGTGTTGCTGAACTGAGGGGAGCAGAAGGGATAGGGAGTAAAGAGGATGAGGGTCCCAGGAATTGTGGAACCAACAAACTAGCGTGTTCCTGTCTCAGGACCATGATGCACAGTCCCTGTCTCGAGGACCAATTTCATCAGGCCAGGAACCAGACTCTGAAGCATTAGATGCATGGCTGGTCCTGAGAGATATCCTGCCTCCCACTCATTCACTGAGGGTCACTACAGTGCTACTCCAAATACAAGAGTGTGATTTTATAGCTTCGACTCTGGGGCAGATGGTCATGGGCTCCAGCACCAAAACCACTGCATACTCCATTACCTTGAGCAAATTATTGAACCTCAGTTTCCTCATCTATGAAATGGGGGTAATGATACCTACGTACTTCCCAGCATTGCTGTGAGAATTAAATTAATTAAAGCACAGTATCTGGAACATTGTGAATACAACATAAATGCACACCAATATTTGTGCTAACCAGTTCCGTTTTGGAGTACGTATTAACAAGATGGATGAATCAGTCTGAATTCTGGTTTTGACTTAAGTTTCAAATTTTGACTGCATTTCATGGATATGACAAGCCTTTTCTTGCTACTAAACTGATCTTAAGAAGATGTGTATAACAAAGGCAAAACTACCCTTATGTTTAATTTCACTTATATGTTGTTGGAGCACTTTTTATTGTGGATCTCCTTTATTGTTTTAATGCAGGCCATTCAGTTGTTTTGAGGTTTTTGTTTTTTTTTTAGTATTAGACCCACCCTCCAGAAGTAGGCATTTTGATACTTACTTACACACTCTTTGGAGACACATTTCCCCCAATTTTTTCATAAATATTTTTTAAATAATTGCTGTTGAAAATTGCTCACAATATCCAAAGGAATATATTCAAAGCACTCACTCTGTATGGTATCCGACAGGAAAACTGCCTGCCTGTTGGAACAAACAAAATAAGCTTGTCAATGATTTCTATAGAATTTTTCTATTATTTCTGTTCTACATAAAATCCTATAAAGCAACTTTTTTTTTTTTTGGTGCAGTGACTTAAAAAATGAAAAAAAAGAAAATGTTTGAGTGGATACAGCAATCTTACTGAATGAGAAATAATTTTTCTACTCTCCAATTACTTCTGTTCTGCTGGTCTCCTCCAGTGTGGGGAAACAGGGAGGTAAAATACTCTTTATTTCAACCTATTGTGGTAATTTAGATAATGACAACAATTATAGGACAGAAAAGAGAGTTTATAAAGCAACCGTCTTCTAACTTGTAAAGAAGAGATCAAAGAGAGTGAAGGAGGGAAGGAGACAAATTATTACTCAAGCCCTATGGTGAGTGCTTCACAGCAGCATTCATCTGATTGAGTCCTAGAAATCTTACCAAAAAATCCCTGCAAATGCACACATGCCCAAACACTATTTTCACAAATACAGGAAAATGCATGCACATAAATGTATGCCCACTTGTTCAGTTATTTTTTAAAATTTATTTTGGAGATACAGAGAGAGCATGCATAAGTGAGGGAGAGGGGCGGGGTGGGGGGGAGAGAGAGAGAATCTTAAGCAGACCCCACACTCAGTGTGGAGCCCGACCCCATGACCCTGGGATCATGACCTGAGCTGAAATAAAGAGTTGGATGCTCACCGGACTGAGCCACCCAGGCACCTCTTGTCCAGAGTTATATTAAGGGCTTTAAAGATGTGCCATCTGTTTCTCTCTGTGAGAGGGATGCAACTCAGAGTGGAAGGGTTTTGGAACTGGTATTTAGGGGAGAGCTATGTCTGTCTGGACTTGTGATTAGAGAAGTTTGGTGGGCTCTTATCACATCCCTTTCTCCTTTAATATATGGCTACTGATATGGAGGATCTGTTTGGGAAGTCAGGCAAGGCTAGATAGGACAATGCCGAAGGGCCTAGCTTCACTAAGGTGCTGTCCCCGGTGCTGAGAGGAAATCATTACCAGGGATGGGGCTGTCTTTACCCCCAGGGCTTCTCATGGTTAGTGCTGGCAGAGGGCATTTCCTTCAGCTTTAATTCAGCAGATAGAAGAAAAGGCCTGTGTTTAAATTACAGGTTAGAGGGAAGGCCAAGAACCATGCTCAAGGGTTCCCATGTAGGTGGTCCCACATGGATAACACATGGATTACACAGGCCACATCTAAGATCACAGCTCTCCATGGAGTCTTTGGGGAATGAGGCTGTAAACAGCTCTAGTCAGGTTTACAGGGAGGTAACCAGTCACCGTCTTCATATGGTTGGCCATAGGAAAATTGGGATGGGAAGGGGCCTATGTGATAGCTTTGTGACAGCAACTGAAGGAGTGGTATTAAGAATCAAGCAGTGGGGTTGGCATGAGGGAGCAAAGTGGCTGGCAGTTGCCTGAGACTCCTCCTGTGTGCCAAGCTGTCATGGCATGGCCTTTCCAGGATGGGCCGCTCTCTGGGGTGCAGTGAGAATCTCTAGGGTACTCTGCTATGAGCCTAGGGGCTCTATAGTTTCCTTTAGCACAGGGATATCTATACTCTCCTAGAGTACAAGTTTCTCATGGGTTTCTTTTGGGGTATGAAGGATGGGTGGGAGGGCAGCCAACAGGTGGGGCTATGCTGGCTTCTTCCAGATTTCTGGGGGAAGGGTCCATAGCTTCAGTAGACAAGGGAAAGAGGGAGATAGAGGGAGTCAGAAAGATTCAAAGCCTCAGGGTGAGGGCAAGTGACAGGGATAGGACAGCATGGGAAAGGATAAGAAAGGGACAGATGGCAAGAGGGAGAGGGAGAAGAGGAAAGAGAAGCAGGTAAAAAGGGAAGGGAAGGGAACAGAATGAAAAAGAGCTAAGAGAAAGGCAGAGAAATAGCATAAGAAATTAGAGAGAGGTCTAGGAACTCACTCTGGGAGGTCTCAATTGCCAGTGATGGTCATGTCTGTGCCCCTCCCCAGTACCTGTCTACCAGCATATGACATGTGCACTCTTTCCTTAGACTTTCTGAGGCTGGCTCCAGTTCCAGGAGGAGCTAGAGTACAGTCTATGACTTATAAACTCATGACTGAGACTGACACTGAGAACCCATTCAAACTCATAAGTGGCCCTAGTAAGAGGATTTATCTAACTTAGGCTGAGCCCTTGAGGCTGGCCGAACAGAAATATTTAGGTACAGAATAGGCATGGGTGGGGCCAAGGATGTTGCCCCAGTTGTAAGGCTAGCCAGTGGTAAGGCTTTGGAAAGAATCCAAGGCCCAAAGATCTGATAGTAACATCTAGGTAAACCTGGTTCATGGGAGAGGTAGGCTCCAGGGATCCAGGGCATTATGGCTCAAACAGGAACAAGAGCCAGCAGGTAGCCAGAGAGTGAGGGAAGGATAGGTTTCCCAGAGAGAGGTCCCTGCTTAGTGTGATCACCCTTGCTCAAATAGGGCCACTTTCCTCCAGTCCTCAACCCCCTATCCTACTATAGCTTTCTTCCAAGTAGCTCTCTCTCCAAACCAGTAAATGAAAGAGGTGCTGTTTGAGCCTAGTGCTGTCTTTGGCCAAAGCTCATAAACTCTTTGTTGGGCAGGGAGGTGTCCTGTGGCAGTGAAATCTAGGAATAGCAAGATGGACACTATGGAGAATGAGATTATGGAGAATCATGGTTACCCCTACAATTGCACCTTGTGCCAGATGGATGGCACATGCAGAGACAGTGTGTAGTCAGCACTGAGATTATGGGTACCAGAGGAGGGAAGTTCAGTGGGAACCACCATCCAAGGTTTCAGGGCATGCAAGTCCATAAGCCATGGTGAGAGCCTGGCCACAAGGAGACTGGAGGAGCATGCCCTCAGCCTTCTCAAGGACAGTGGCATATTATTGTTGAATTCATTTCAATACCCCCTTGAATTTAGGGTTTCTACTCCTGACCCCACTGCACCCCAATGCCTGGCTCAACTACCTGCCAGTAGCAACTCTTAGAACCCTGTATTTCTTCTGCTGCCTCTGTAGGCATCGGGGGCTTCATCCCGCAGATCCAGTCACAACTAAAATTACCTTTTCAGAGCACCAGGCATCTGTTTCCATGGAAACATGTACTCTGGGGGGTAGAGGGGGTGGAGACCAAGAAGAACCAGTAGGTACTGTAGGCTTGGAAAGAACCTTGTAAATACTTCTCAGTTTATTCAGCATACGCCCCTGATTCACATTATAAATTAAACACCTCATCATGCGGTAATGGTTCTATCTGGGAGTCATTATGAACAGCTCCAGCAGCCTGGGGCCCAATCAAGGCCAACAGTGATAAAAGCTGTCTTCCCTAAGAAGATTCTGTGAGTGAGCCAGCATTTCCTTACCTTTGCAGTTAAGTGTCACTGCAAGCTGTCCATGGAGCTGCCAGAAACTGTCCTCGGTAAGGTTGTCTTGTCAGCAAACATATAGGAGTATTGGGGCAAGGGTGGGGGTGGGGGACACAGAACCTATGCTTTGGCTTCAAACAGACCTGAATTCTGATCTCACCCCAGCTGTTTAGCACCTGAGTGCCCCCAAAGATGTTGCCATATGATGTCAGTTTCTTTATTTTTAAAGTGGGCTACTAACTACATGGCATTTAGTATTGCTGATTATTTGCAATTCCTTTGATATCGTGCTGTGCTGAAGTTTTCTAATCTTTTGCACAGATTTATTTTTCAAAAGGCATTGGACAGGTAACTATAATATAATCAGAATACTTTGGTCTGAAGTGACAGAGACCTAACTTGAACAGTCTCTAGGAAAATCCTTTTGGGGGGAACTGAAATCTCCCAAGAAAGTGCTATTTTGTAGCAAAACTTCTTTCTTTGGTCACAGCTTTTTCCTTAAAGTAATTGTATCCCATGGGCCTTAAAGAAATTCTGAGGCAACCTGATAACAATGCAGCAGTGACAAAGTTATGTTTAAAGAGTGGCATAGGGTAGCTACCCAAGCTTAGGTATGAAGTAGCTTTTATTGAGGGACCTTCAGGGTGTTATTTATATAATTATGGGAAGGGCAGAGGTATAACTAGTCCCCAGGTCAACTGGAACCAGAGACTTGCATTTTTCTAGGGGCCTCTGTCTTTCCCTGAGCTTATGTCTTTATTCTCTTCTACTAAAAACTGGCTCCTGCCAGATCATGAGAAATTCAGTTGCTTATGTTACCCAATCTTCTGCCGTTCCCTTGGTGACCTGCATATCTCAATTCCAATTCCAAACTTTGGGAGGAAAGCTCCTAATGACCAGTGGCTCACCCCTGGACCACTGGATTCTGACCAAGGAATCAGGGTCATATATCTGGCACAGATGTAAACACAGCAGTCTTATCCATATATTATGAGCTATTTCCAGAGATGGGAGATTTTTTGCTTAAGTAGTAATCCCAATTGGTGTCAATTCCATACCTTCACTAGGCATTCCCATTCTTCTCTACATCCTGTCACTCGATGTAAAGGTAATTCCAATATTAAACAGAAGTTAAGGCCAGGTCCTTAGAGAAGGAATTAAGGAAAATCCAATGAGGCATGTCCTAATGTTTATGTATTACAGGACAACCTGGTTCTTCTAACTTTCACTCACTTCCACATCACTGAGTGATTATTCCTTTTGGTTAGAAAATGGTTCAAGGGAGACCCTGGCATTTCCTGCCATCCACATATCCTCCTTGGAGACCCTGTCTGACTCATGATGTGGAAGGGGCAGCCCTACAGATCATGTGATTTCATTATACTGCCCGAGATGCTTGGATCAGGGGTGGATGCTGGACTGGAGCTCACACGAACAGAATCTTGCTTTAGTTGTATTTGCTGAGGTTATTTCATTCCATAATAGAACCAAAGCAAGCTTAATTAACTGTCCCATCTTACCCCCTCACACTAAAGAACTATTGTAAAACAAGGGTTTGAGAAAGGAACATCTGGAGTTTGTGATCATTTCCTATAGAACAGAGTCTTTTTACCCTTTCTAACCATGGCCCGGAGTAAAAATGACATTTTATGTTTGCCTGGAAGGAACACGTATGAAATTGAAACCAAAGTTTTGTGAAATAATATTGATGCCTACTATGTGCAATGCACTATAACATTTTCTCATACCCTATATTTATTCTATTTAATTTTTTGTCAAAAGTGCTAGTCATCACTCGCTAATTTTTTTCATGATCTAATGAAAAACCATTGCGCTCCATAATTTCAAAAACACTCCTAGTCTAGAGTGCTTCATTTGACATCATTCAGTGTCAAGTTCCAATCCTTGATCTTAATTTACAATCCAAATTCTCAAGAAAGAAAACATGTTTCGTTCTTTTTGGATCTGGGGCCTTGCATTGTCCTAATCAACAATGGCTGGATTCTAAACATGGATGCTGATGCTCAAGTTTGTAGATCATTTTAACCAAAATTTTCCCCCTAAGGTAGGCACGAAGGATTCTGTGACTGAGAGATAGCGTGTGGATGTGTGCAGCTCTGTAATTATCTTGACTCACTGGTACTAAGGATCATTCCTCCCACAGCTATGTCTATGGCCAGTAGTGTTGATCAAGTGTGTCCAGAAACAGTCTGGTTTCCATAGAATCAGGATCCCCTGGAGTGAACAAAACAAAATGCTGCAAATACTTTTAGTTGCTGGTGCTGAGAGCAGGGATGGAAGACAGCATTGGCATAGTTCAGGACTGAAGCCAGAGTTGAGTATCCATACAATGGAATACTATTCAGCAGTAAAAAGGAATGAACTATCAAGCCATGCCAAAACTCAGATGGGTGGATCTTAAATGCTTATTGATAAGTACAAGAGACCAATCTGAAAAGGCTATATCCTATATGATTTAATTAATGTGACATTCTGAAAAAGGTAAAGCTGTGGAAGAGTTTTCTGGGAGCAATGACCAATACATATGGTTCTCAATTTGGAGACTTTTATACTATGAATTCATTCTTAAAATATTAGGGACATACTCATGTTTAACAGACAAAACAATAAGGAATAGCATAGGGGTTGAGTAAGGGTTTATAATTCTCTCAATTCCAACACAAATCCTATGAGTCAGATATACTAACATATCCAGAGACACTGCAGTTTAGAGAAGCTTTGAGGCTCAAGGTGGTTCTTTGTGGTGAGAAGCCTAGCAGGGAGAGTGAAGCATCTGGAGCGTCCTCCACAGAGGTATTCTAGGTCAGTTGTGGAAAGCTAAAGTATTGAGCACAAAGTCCAGTGGTTCTCCGTCCTTCTCTCTCTCACCTTAAGAGAGCAAATGCATGACATTTGATATTGCCTGGAGAATCCTGATTTCCATTAAATGATTGTGACATGATTTTGTCTTCATTCTCTTATTCTAAAGTGTGTAGCCAATTAGGAAATTACTTTTCCTCTATTTATTTTAATTTGTTAATCATTTGTTTTCACATTCTTCTAGCTTAGTACATTCCTTTAAGCATTGAGTATCTTGCTTATGGATGTGCTGTTGACACTGCTACTACTTGTCCCTCCTTACCACTTTGTAGTGATTCCTTTATCCTAGGTGACTGGGCAGTTATTTTTGTTGTCATTATTCAGTGAAATCCATATATTCCAGTCCTTACCAGTTCATGGATATGATAGAATCATAGTTACCAAGCTATCTGAAGAATAATGAGAACCTTTACCCTAATTCTCTCTCCAAAATTGACCCAATTAGAACAATAAATATCTAGGAAGTGGCTCATGTGTGTTTGCAAACTCAGCCTTCTTTGTTCTAGGTGATATTTATGGCTCCCCTCTTTCTGCTATTGGCCCATGGCTCTCTTCAGTCCAGGGAGATTTATTTGGTGATGCCTTTGGGTGATCCCATGCAGGGATACCTCCGCTCAATCTTGGATTCACTGCCAGCCATATCTTGCCATATCTTACACAAAAGTATTCAACCCTGTGTAGAGTTGACTAGGAGTATAGGCCTCTTTTCTATGTGTCTTAAAGAGATTTCAGTGATGCACTTTTTATGATTTTGACTCATTTCAAATTCAGCTGCTTCTTACTAGGTCTTGGTTGTGAGTCTGGAAGAGGCTGGGTCAGTGGAGAGCTAAAGAGCAGCCACTTGGTTGAACTCTGTGTCATATCTCCACTTTAATATCGCCCAGTGTCATGTGATCATTATATACTTCAAGCTCTCCCTACCCTTAGAGACACTTCCAAGGAGGCTCCCAGACAAAGGTTCCCTGGTGCGGTCAGCCCTGCCATTCTTCTAGGATATACTACACATGCACACGTTTACACACATACATCACAGACACACACACACACACACACACATACACACACATAAAATCCTATCTTTCCATAGAATTAAGATTTCTTAAAAAAATGGATGGATTTATTCTCAAACGATTAAAAGCTCTGCTGGAAACATGTTAGAGAGAGGTCAGCTGGAAGGACAGTCCATAGTTGAGCAAAGAAGGCCACATAACTATACCCTAAGTTGAGTCGGGAGTAGTTACCACAAATCCTCTGAATATATCTTCATTTTCCTGCTAAAGTGGAATGCTGGCAAGAGGAAGAATTTTAAATGTATGAATATATTAGCAAAACATCTGAATTGATGAATAAGTACCATTGCCTCAGATACGATATCGTCCTGTGCCTCCATGAGAATGGCTTGGTCTCTTTCTTACCTGATCAGTTCATTGGCAAAGACAGGTACACAACAGGATGGGGATGGACTTTATACTCTGGGTAGCACATGATGCTCATGAGTTAACTTTCCAAAGCAACCAGGTGGTCTTGGAGCTTCTGATAATAGTCACTGGAAGGTGATACAGTGGGCTTCTGAAATACTTTCAAAATTCGCACTTCTGTTTTTAGGATTGTTTGGCCTAAAGATTGTCCCAAATAAGAACCTCTTCTTAGTATAGTTAATAAGACTTTGCTCAATTTAAGTTATATACAGCAGAATCTTTTCAGATGAGACTTTTATTTCTTTTTATCAAAATTGTGCATGTTCAATACAGAAAATAGGAAAATACAGAAAGATTCACATATAACTGTATCACCGGGAAATGGAATGATTATGATGGGGAAATATTTTTATTATTTTTAAAGTGTTCAGACTCTGTCATTGGACATCCTGGGTCACTGTAAGCAAGTTACTTAATCTTTCTGAGGTTTAGTTTCCTCATCTTAAAAATGGGGATAATTGTAACCTAACTGAAATAATAAGGTTGTTGTGAGCATGAAGTGAGTCGGTGCATGTAAAACATAACAATGCTTGGCACGTAGCAAATGCTGGTAACCTTATTATGACGGTCATTATCCTTACAATGGCTCTTATTATTTCTTTATAGTTTCATTCTTTTTTTCTATATATGCATTTTTTTACATAGTTGAGTTCATGCTGTCTACATAATTTTATCTAGTGCGTATTCAGAAGTATTAAAAAATAAACGTTGCCCCAAATTATTGCAAACCTTTTGTATACATAATTAAAAATAGTGAAATAACATTCTACTCAGATGCCAAACCTTAATTTACTTAACCATTGTTGGATATTTATGTTGTTCATAATTTCTCAGTATTACAAATAATGAGACAAGAAACATCTGTGTGTAAGCTTTTATGTATGTGCTTAAGCTTATTTCTTTGGAGTGGAATTACTAGTTCAAAAGTAACACTTGGAATACATCAAGTAAAATTATTTTCTAAAAGGGTTGTGACAAATTATATTCCCAAGAGCAAGAGCAGTGTACAATTAGGCATATTTCATTGCCCTAGACAACATTTGGAATTCTCATTAAGATTATTTCTGAATTTTATAGGCAAGGACATGCTAATGAAAACAAGACATATTTTAAAGAGCCTACTGTGTGTCAGCCACTTTACTGGACACTGAGCTCAAGTTGAGAGATGACAGACTCCATTCTTGTTCTTGTAGCACTTCCACTATTTAAATAGGAAACAAGTGATAACTTAATCATTTAACTGTGTGCGTGGTGAATACTGTAAAAAAGAAGTACATGCTACTATGAGAGATTCAGGAGGCACACTGTTTAGTCTCGAGGAATCAGAAAGACTTCTCTAAGAGAGTAACACTGCATCTGATATATAAGAATGAGTGAGAGTGTCTTGGCAAAGGGCAGGTGCAGGGAAGGGCATTCCAGGCAGAGAGAATGAGATGTACAAACACTTGGAAAGAAAGGGGAGAATGGCTTGCTGTGACATGCCAGGAGACTGCCATTGGGTGGGGCACTGACAGGCAGGGAGGCAGCTGGGGACAAGAGTGGACTCACAAGGTAATGAGGAACGGGGGTCTTATTCTAAGAATCATGGGAACCAGATGGCTTGACTTTTAGCATGGAAGTAACATTATCACATTAGTGTTTTAAAGAGACCAATTTGGCCAGAGTGGGTAAAGAATGGTTTGGAGAGAGGAGATAGAGACAAGACTCTTTAAAAAAAATTTTTTTTTAGTGTTTATTCACTTTTGAGAGACAGAGAGAGACAGGGCTCGAGTGGGGGAGGGGCAGAGAGAGAGGGAAACACAGAATCCAAAGCAGGCTCCAGGCTCAGAGCTGTCAGCACAGAGCCCTATGCGGGGCTTGAACTCATGGACGGTGAGATCATGACCTGAGCTGAAGTTGGATGCTTAACTGACTGAGCCACCCAGGTGCCCTGAGACAAGACCCTTTGAAGTGTGTCAGTACAGGGACAATGATATTGTGAGCTAAAGTGGTTGCAGATACAGAGAAGTTTTCTGTATATATGTATATGTGTGTGCGTGCGTGTGTGTGTGTGTGTATACACACACACGTTATTAATATATATTATAAATTATTATAAATAATGTATAAATAACATATAAATAATGTATTTATATATAAATAACATTTAGTAGGTAGAGTGGGTGATTGATTGTCTCTGGAAAGTGAAAGAAAATAGAAGCATATGTTATATATTATTTTCAAATTGCTGGTATGGGCAATGGGGTAGATGATTATGATGAATGGGAATATTGCAGGGGAAGCAAAGCTGAAGGAAGGGATTTAGCTTCAGGTTTGAAGGTGCTGCATTTGATCTGAGAACTCCAAGGGGAAACGTTACAAAGTCAGCTGAGTGTATATGTGTCTAGAACCCAGACAAGAGGTCTGGGGTGGAGAAAACGTAGCAGTAATTAGTACACAAGTGGTAGGGATATGTGGTTAGTATACAGATGGAAGTTGATGAAATTGAGTAAGAGCTTGGAATAAAGTCCTAAAGGATTCCCAAGTTTCATTATTAGATAGCAAAGGAGAAGCTAGAAAAAAAGTGAAGACATAATAGCCAGAGATATAGAAGGTAACTGACGAGGCAAGGTCTGGAGAAGGTAAGAGGCAAGGTAGAAGTGAGGTCCAGTCTCTGATATAGTGATTGGTCTTAGAGTGGGAGGAGGGGCACTTTCTCATTGTGTTAGGAAGGTTGGAGGAGAGGACAGGTCCACTGCACACAACTTTATAAAATTGGTGTTGGAAATTTGAAGCTGGCTTCAATAATCTCGGTGAAGATTGAGGCAAAGTGAATGGGGCAGATAAACAAGTTGGATATTTATGAAGTATCAATAAAATGTGTAAAAAACATAATTGAGTCATTGGGGAGTTGTAGTTGGTGACCATTTGTTGATAGCGATGTTCACTTGCCTACAGTGTGGATTTGCTAATCAAACTTGGTTTGGTTCAGGCATGAAAAAAGTGATAGATTCATCACTGCCTGTGGTTTTGCCCAGGAGTTTGATGGCAGAAATGAGGGGTTTGGGAGTTTAGGGGGTTTGAGAGAGAAGGATGGGATATGGAATCTAAATTGGAGGAGAGGGGAGATGGGGACAGAGGATTTCAAGAAGGTCATGAAAGCACAGGTGCTGTGAGACTGTTGAAGGAGTGGAAAAGAGATTGTAGCCTTTTCATTAGAGATCTCAGAGGAGGTGTTGTTATAGGAAAACCAGGGTGTATTTAGGGACCTTGTGGACTGAAATGGATTGGTGGGGAGTGTTCTATAGAAATAAGAAGGCTGAGGAAGCAAAAAGCCATAATGTTCAGTGAGTAGAACATCCTTGTGGAGCCTTAGGAATGATAGATGTTAGTAGTTGAGCCAGAGAAGGAGCAGAAGGAACAGAAGTGCCTGTGGGGAACCATAGAAAGTGATCGAATGTCAGGAGATGATGGTCATGAAAAAGAACAGACAGCAGTGCAGCCAGAGAGCTGAGCCTCATTATTTCCATTTGTACATTTTCAAGTGGGACATTTTAAAGGTGTAAAATTTGTATATTTTAAAGATTAACCAGACTCTGTGAGTTCATACTTGTTATCTACATTGAAATAGCTTCTTGTGACTTCTCTGTTAATGGCTTTCCCCCATTTATCTATTGAAGCTTTAGTACTTATTTATTACTGTATAAGTAATGTACACATTAGGATTATTAAACTTTGGTCTCCTATTTGTTGCCAACGTTTTTCTAAATTTACTATTTAATTGTGGATTTGTAGAGGAGTTATTAGCACCCGAATTCGGGTTCAACACAGAACTTGCAAGTTTATTTATTTGTTTTATTTCCTTTTTTTTAATTAAAAATGTAGTTGACCAGAACTTGTAAGTTTTAAAGCAGTGTATCTGTTTGTTTTCCTTTGTTATTTCTTGCATTAATTTGAAATTTAGAACATGCTCCCAGAAATAAATATCTGATTAAAATTGATTCTGTTAAGTTTTATTATATATCTTAAAGCAATTGTGACATTTAGTGTGTACCTTTTTGTTCCTCTGAATTTTCTGTTACATACGGTGGCAGGAAGTTTTCTATAATTTTCTTTCCAAATGGCCACCCATAAGGAATTAACTTTCCCATTGATATCAAGCTTCCAATATGACCTCAATCAGATCACAAAATTCCTGAAAATGTAACAATATGCTCCTGCAAGCTGGTACATGTGGCTTCAGTACATCATTGCCTCTTCTGATTCATTACCCTTTTTAGAGAACTTTATTAGGCTTGATCTTTGCTTTATTTGCCTTGGTGAACTTTAGAATCATTTCATCAAGTTCTCCTCAAAACGAGTCAGCTTTATAGTAAGAACAAACTGAAATCCATGCATTAACCAAATAATTAAAAATGGTGTTGTGTATATTAAGCTTCCCTGTCTTGAGAATTTTTAAAAATTTGCATAATGTTTCATAGTTATTTTTTTCCATATAATTTTCCACATTTCTTGTTCTAGGGTATTTATAACTTCACTCCTTTTATTTTGATTGTTTATGCAATTTCATGAAACTGGTAAATTCTGGATATGAGGAAGAAATAGATTTATTTTGTATAAAGCTACCTTGCAGGACCAATGCTTACCCTCATTATAGAACTCACTAGTGGGTCATAAAGCTAATTCTGTGTTCACAACCCATGTGTTTTTAAGTTCTTCTTTAAAACTCATTTAAGACTAACAATACATTGCAAAACTACTACAGATAGTTCTCTTGTACCCTTCAAGCCGCTTACCCCAAAGATAACATCTTATAGAACTGTAGTACATCATCGAAATCAGGAAATTGATGGTAGAGCAACTCAAGTATAGACTTCATTTGGTTGGACTCACGACCAGGATTCCCCTAAAGAATTAAATAGAGGAGAATAGAATGAATGGACTAGAAGGAATAGAGTACGTGAGTAATAAGGACATGGGGGCATTGCTTTATGAAAGTAAAACATGATTGCTGCGATCAAACAATTTGAAAAAAAATATTTCTCTAGACTCTCGTAATGATTTTTTGTAGTATATGAGTAGGTTCTGTGTGTTTGATGTTTTGAAATGATTTTAAAGATAGTTCTTCCATTCTGTTTAAAAGGCACTAAACTTCAAGAAGAAGGTACGTCATTTCCTGGCTGCACACCCCTGCATCATTTTGCATGTCCTGCCATTTAGTTATTTAGATTTCAGGTTTCAGTTTGACCTTATCTTTAGTTCCAAATATTTTAGATGCAGGGCAATTAGGATAATTATTCTAGAATACATTAATTTCAGAATTGGTGGATCTATGAGACAATTTGGACCAAGAGGGTTAGATACCTGGCCAATGTCAGGTCTTTCTGATTCTGAAATTCATATTTTGGCATACAACAATGTTTTGATTGAACAAATACCTCCTCTGCTTACCATTTAAAAATAGCTAGGATTAATAATTCGTAATTTGTCTTCCTGATGGGTCCCAGTGGGGAAGGTGTTTGTACATTTATTTTTTTAATATTTATTTATTTTTTCAGAGAGAGAGAGAGAGAGAGTGTGAGCAGGGGAAGGGCAGAGAGAGAGAGGGAGAGAGAGAATCCCAAGCCGACTCCACACTGTCAGCACAGAGCCTGGCACAGGGCTCAAACTCATAAACTGTGAGATTGTGACCTGAATCAAAACCAAGAGATCGTGACCTGAGTGGAAACCAAGAGTCAGTTGTTTAACTGACTGAGCCATGAAGGTGCCCCAAGATGTTTGTATACTTAAAACAATGACACTTGTGTGTTATAATGGTTATGATGGGGGGATTTATAGGTGTTACAGGAAGTGCTCAGAGCAGGTCATCTGGACTGAACCAGTGGTAACCTCACAAGCAGGTGAATGATCCCTGACCCGAATCTTGCAGGCCATCTGGGAATGCTCAGAGGGAAAATGTGTGGAAGGCATATACACTGAGGGGAGAGCAGTGAAAATTCAGCTCAAATGACAGACTATGGCACTGAGGAAGTAAGAGGATGCTGGGACATTCCTTCTCCTCATTGGTGTATTTTTTGGGAAAAGTTATACAGACAGTGAAGAAAATATGCAATTTTTGCATTAGCAAAATGGAAGATGGACCCTGGAAGTCAGAAGAGAGGGTGGGCTGGGAGGAGGGGGCTGCACTGCGAGGCCTCTGAGCAGAGCTCTGTAATTACCCCTTGACCAGGACAAAAGCAAATCCAGTGATGGGTCGGACCCATCAACCTCCAAAATCTTATAAGTCAATCTTCTAATTGTCATCAGATACTTCATTGGGAGCCTGCCAGGTCTGTACTCAGACCTCTATTCCTTAAGACAGAATGATCCCAGCCCTGGCATTAGTATGCCACTGCACTTGAATTCACTCTGCTGCTTCAGTCTGTTGTTTTGAAGCCAACATAAATCAATAGTAACCACCCGGGGCACAGGAATTGTTGGAAGTTTGGCTCACAATGGAAGCAGAACAAACCTCAAACCACAGGCTTACCCAGAGCCCAGACCCACAGGCATTTCTGAGGCCCGGTGAGCTGAGGAGCCATTCCAGCCCTCTGTGAGGGCCATAGGGTAGGAATAATAAATCAAGTTATTCACTGTTTAAGCCTTCTCCACCCACATCTCCTGAATACCTCAGGCAATAAAGGGAGTTTGGGGACCATTGTGGGAGGAATTCCGATGAAGCCAGGAGCCTTGATCTGCACTGTGAGACCCTGTTCCCTCTTGTGGATACTACCTCTGTGCACCCATGAGAATAAGGTGTCCGGACCTAATGGTCCAGCTGTTGATGTAGTCGGTCACAGCCGAGTATTGCCTGGGCGTGACAGAGCACTAGAAGAGCACATTCTTCTTCACCGCCTCCTAGAGCCTAACCCTGTTCAAGTGTGTGATTAAACTCTTTGAAAAAGAAATACCTAAGACTTTATAATTATGGTGAATTTGTTTTACAAAATCACTTGAGGGGAGTTTGCAAATTCCCAAGGATATCAAAATACTTGATAAAAATCCTCTTTTGGGAATATCTTCAGTGAATATAGAATTCTGTTTTCCATTTTTCCAGATGATGGTTGTAAGTCAAGGACTTTGAAAAGGAGCAGAGAGCTGGCGATGACCAAGTCTCTTCACCTTTGAACTGACGACTTCTGTCACTCCCTCTGAGTCAGCAGAACTTAGTTCCTCATTCTCCTGACTCAAAGGATTGGAGATCTTAATGTTTGTGTTCCTTATGCTTCTGCCTCTGAATTTTCCCTGTGCCAAAGTCCTGATACTGAGAAGTTTCTGTCCACAGTACCCGAGGCTGTAGAAGGGTACCTTGGAAGCACGCAGACCAGTATCAAACAGGAATCTGGCTGGGCAGAGTCTGGGTGAAAGAACGATTGGCCCCAGTCAGAAAAAAATTAAGGCTTATGGGAGTACCCTTATCTCTATTAACTAATTTGCTCTTAGATTTTGCCATCCAGGTTTGAGTTTCTGTCATTCCCCTCTTCAAGTGTTCGCTACCTTTTTAGGGCCAGACTTGCTTCTTTCCTTTCTCCTGATTGGAGAATCTTAATCTAATTTGAGGGTGAGAATCTCTCTACTAATGTTCCAAATATTTTGTTTATGGTATAAACATTGGACTGAGATCCTCAAAACTCAGGCTTTTGAAACCCAGATATCTCCTAACTGCTTTTATGGTATGCTGGTTTTCTGAAAGCAATGCTACTGCCAGCTGCAGGGGCAGAAAGTGCAAAAGATACAAATAGCAGTTGGAAGACAATATCTCAAAATACCATCCCACAACCCCTTGCATGATGGACTACAAATTTCTGAGCTCTTGGATGCTCACAGTTACCAATAGCGGCTAATATTGTTTTGAAAAGTATTGTAATAGGACATGAAAAAGAAATGAGACATACCTATTGAGATAAACTAAGCTAAACTGATGATTTACTGGTGACATGAGTACGTAGAAAATCTAAATAAATCAATTTAACAGCTATTATTATTATACTTTAAAAAAAGAGGGGAGAGGGAAACAAACCACAAAGACTCTTAATGGTAGAGAACAAACTGAGGGTTGATGGAAGGAGATGAGGAGGAGATGGGCTAGATGGGTGACGGGTATTAAGGAGGGCACCTATTGTGATAAGCACTGGGTATTGTATGTAAATGAGGAATCACTGAATTCTACTCCTGAAACCAACACTGTATGTTAACTAACTAAAATTTAACTGAAAAAATAAAATAAGAAAATGCAGAAGAGTGGCATAATAAAAGACAGATGAAATTCAAGAGATTTTTTTCCCCTCCAATCACAATCAATAAGAAGATGTGAAACTCACTCCCTACCAAAAAATTTCTATTCACAGTAATAGAAAATAAGACGGGTCTACTTTGGTGGACTTTCAAGGACTTCACTTCGTTTTTATCCGGTTAGCTAACATATGGCATATACAATATTATCCCTATTTTGTAATAAGAATCTTGACTATCAAAAGCCATTGTGCTGTAAGTTGCCATGTTATATCATCTTGGAATTAATAGAATCTAATTATATATAGAATATAT
This sequence comes from Lynx canadensis, assembly GCF_007474595.2. Taxonomy (NCBI): domain Eukaryota; kingdom Metazoa; phylum Chordata; class Mammalia; order Carnivora; family Felidae; genus Lynx; species Lynx canadensis. The sequence continues at coordinate 44,143,749 of NC_044313.2, read as the reverse complement.
ATACTATACATATATACTATATATATTATATATAGAATATATATAATATATATACTATATATTATATATATATATACAACAGAATCTAATGTATATATAGATTCTTTTTTAAGAAGCCCCTGTACAGTGGAACATAATAGAATTGAGAGAAAAAGGACTACCTACTTAGAATATGTTTATATCAAATCTGAAAGGTTAAGGAAAAAAGATAAAGGGTTTATGAGCTTAGTTTTCAAATACACAAGCACTGTGAAGAGGATAATGTAACTGTAAAGGAAATGCGCAAACAAAAATTCATATACAATTAGCAAGTAAGTGATTGGAAAGGGCCCATGATTCTTAGCATTCAAAGAATTGCTAACGTAAAATACCTATAGAAATTATTATGTAGCTAATAAAGAAGCAAAATGAAAATTTATGAAGATAGAATTTGAAGTTGTCCAGTGTATGGTCCTACTGACATAATTATTCATTGCTGGTGGAGTTTGAAGTAGAAAGCACTCTTTTTTTTTAATGCTTATTTATTTTGAGAGAGAAAGGGAGAGAGACAGAGAGTGTGCGTGAGCAGTGAGGAAGGGACAGAGAGAATCTCAAGCAGGCTGTCAGCACACTGTCAGCACAGAGCCCAACATAAGGTTCAATCTCATGAATTTTGAGATCATGACCTGAGCGGAAATCAAGAGTTGGATGCTCAACCGGCTGAGTCACCCAGGCATCACCTGGAAAGAACTTTTTTGAATAGCACTGTGGAAATATTTAGTAAGAGCCATAAAAGTATGCATATTTCTTGACTCAATAATTTCAGACTCTATGAATTTATTTTAAGAAAATATTTCTCAGGAAAAAGCTCTATATTTGCAGATAGATCCATCGCAGCGGATAGGCGGGTGGCAGTTTGGTGCTTACACTGGGGAATAGATGCCCTTGGACTCATGAGTGAGCTTTCCCACTCAGCTCCTGGTGACCTTGGGGGAGTGATATGTCTTCCTTGTGTCTCCATGTCTTCATGTGGGTAATAATGTTGCAGCCTAAATTGTAAGCCATTGTGAGGATCAAATGTGCTAAGAAATGTGGAATGCTTAGAAAATGTCTGCATGTTGCAAGCATTCTGCTGTATAAGCTATAATTATAGCAAAAAATTTTAAAAGGGAATCAACTTAACTACCCTGCATTAGGAGGATTGTTTAAAAACTCTATTGCCCTGACATAAGACCATTGTATAAAACCACACAGATGGTATTTTGAGGACTCTGAAGCTGAAAAACAAGTTTATGATGGAATAATTAGTAAAAGAAAGACTAACAATTCTGAGTTCGCTGCAACCACAACCATGAGAAATATGGCTGAAGGAGGGATGAGGAAAATCATTTTGTCACAGTAGTTGGATTACAGGTGGTTTGCAAGCATTTTCTTTCATCTTATATTACCTTTTTTAATTAAAAAAAGTAAGGCAATACCATAACAAAACTAATTCTTCTTAAATATTGCCTTTGGCTTTGTCTGCTCTGGTGTGCAAAACCAAGTACAACTGGAATGAGGCCATTCGGGAAACCTCAGGGGGGTGCAGATGACAAGCCAGGCGCTGGCAGCTGCAGCAGCAGCAGGATCCTCCCCCTCACCTGCATCCTGGAAGCTTCTCCTGTCACTCCCTCCATCCCCTCAGTCCCTGTGGTGTGGTGGAGAGTCAGTCACATGATCCCTATGGCCAGCTCCCCTCCCTGTCAGTCAAAGTGAGATTCTTTGTTTTTCTCTTTTTAAAAAATGTTTGTTTGTTTGTTTATTTATTTATTTATTTAGAGGGCGAGGGGAGAGAGAGAGAAGCAAAGAGAGAGGAATAGAGAGAGAATCCCAAGCAGTCTCCACACTGTCAGCACAGAGCTTGGTATGGGACTCATTCTCACAAACCCTGAGATCCATGACCTGAACTGAAATCAAGGGTCCAATGGATGCTTAGCCAACAGAGCCACCCAGGTGCTCCAAATTTCTTTCTTTCTTCTTTCTTTCTTTCTTTCTTTCTTTCTTTCTTTCTTTCTTCCTTTCTTCCTTTCTTCCTTTCTTCCTTTCTTCCTTTCTTCCTTTCTTTTTTCAAATTTATAATGTCTTTTTCAAAAACTGGTTCATTTAAGTATAATTGGTATACAAAACTCTCCCCATTTAATGTGTACAATGAGTTTTGATATGTACATACACCTGTGAAACCATCACCACAGTCAAGATAATAAACATATCCATCACCTCCAAAAGTTTTCTCTTCTCCCCTTCCCATCCCCCCCCTTTAAATTAATTGTGGTGAGAATGAGAAGTGGTAAATGGGGAGTTGTTGTCCAATGGGTATAAAGTTTTAGTTATGCAAGATGAGTAAGTTCTGGAAATCTGTGCACAGTGCCTAAGTCAACAATACTGGATTACACACTTAAAAATTAAGAGGGGAGATTCTTTGTTTTTCACTGTGAGATCTTTTTTTTTTTTTTTTTAATTTTTTTTTTCAACGTTTATTTATTTTTGGGACAGAGAGAGACAGAGCATGAACGGGGGAGGGGCAGAGAGAGAGGGAGACACAGAATTGGAAACAGGCTCCAGGCTCTGAGCCATCAGCCCAGAGCCTGACGCGGGGCTCGAACTCACAGACTGCGAGATCGTGACCTGGCTGAAGTCGGACGCTTAACGAACGGCGCCACCCAGGCGCCCCTTCACTGTGAGATCTTAAGGGCCTTGGGAACCTACTATTACTAGAGGTTTAGAGTAAAAAACATGAATGTTCCTTCCTAAGGAAGAGGAGGGCAGGGAGATGATCGGGATGCTGGGAATTTAGCCTGGCCTTGAGAGGGGATGTTGTGCTAGCATAAAGAGTAAACTTGGAGGACTATTTCATAAGAATAACTAAGGTAAAGATAATTTAGAGTAGTTGTCAAAATCCTGATCTTTTATGTTGTTACTTTTTTTTTATTTTTTAAGTTTATTTATTTATTTTTGAAAGAGAGAGAAGAGTATGTGCATGCAAGTGGGAGAGGGGCAGAGAGACGGGGAGAGAATCCCAACCAGGCTCTGAGCTGTCAGCACAGAGCCCAACATGGGGCTCGAACCCACGAACCGTGGGATCATGACCTGAGCTGAGATCAAGAATTGGACACTTAACTGACTGAGCCACCCAGGTGCTCTGAAATCCTGGTCATTTAGATGGTAATGATCCAGTGTTGCTCAATTATTTAGCTGGATGCCTGGGCAACTTACTTTCCTTCTGCATAGAATTGGGATAATATAGATGCCTTAGTGTTTGAGTTTTATAGGACTAAAAAACATAAGAGAAATGATGTCAGTACCTGGCATCTGGTAAGTACTCAATAAATACTCCCACTTCTGATGTAAGTAGTGTGCAAGAGGTTATGTATGGAGGAGCAGGACACAAAGCAGGACAATGAGGAGGGGCAAGCAGCTGCTTAGGGCCAGGCTGGTTGTTAATGAGCTGGATTGTTAATTTCAAGGGTCGCAGTGGATCAAAGTGTCACTCTCACCTGCAATAAAATTAGCCTTCCGAAAGCAGTCAAGTCTTCTCTAGCTCCTCCTCTCTGATGATATCCCTGTGGCTCTCAGCTCAGTGGTTCATTCAACATCAGTAATTCTCAGAAAAGGATGTTTTTCCACTGAGGCCGATGAGATGACACACAATGAACAAAGTTACAGATAAAGGAAACTCCACTATTGGCTTCTCAGTTGTGGGTGGATTCATGTGTGTCATACTTATCAGGGTGACCCTTGCAACTCCCTATGAAACTGTTGCCAGTGAGGCCAATGACCTTAGTCCTTTTGAGTATAAGAATGTATCCTTCACAAATCAGGAAGTCTCTTCTATGAAAGCCATAGTGCCCAGAGTGCTGGGATCTCTTTGGCCAGACTAAAAGCTTTTGTTAATTTTCCATAGCATTGATGATAGTGACAAATACTTTCTAAGATGTTTGGCTGACAATGAAAAGATCTACATACAACTACTACAATGTGCTTTCCAATCTTGAAGTTTCTAGGTCATGTATCAAAACTGGAAATATATTCAATGTTATTGAGCAAGAGGGATGAAGAAAAGAAAATACTTGAGAAATATGCAGAGGCAGAGTTTGTTGGTGAGATTCTGTTCCTAGGCACGTAGAGCAAATTGGGGCCAGGCTTTAGGCCAGGTCACCCCTTTCTTTTACCACTGAAATGGACACACATCACATCAAATGTGCTACAGAAGAGGGCCTTGTATTTGTTACTTGATATGTTAGAAGCAAGATTTGATTGAATTGGTTCACTTACACATGTAACAAATACTTGAATGTCAACTATGGGTTAGTGCTCTGGGGATATAGTGAGGACAAAGACCAGTCTGTCTCCTGAAGAAAAGAACAATTTATTTGGAGAGATGAACAATTAATAGATCAGCGAAATCCAGAAAAAAATGTAAGTTCAGGTACTTAAGACTACAGGAAAGTGAAAGCAGGAAAAGATGGAGAATGAGAGACTATGAGAAGGCTACTTCAGATGGAGTGTTTGGGGAACATTCTTGGGGTATATTTGGACAGAGGGATAAATGAAAAGAGAAAGTGAAATTTGACATCTAGGTGAATCACAACAGAAAATCAACTTGGCTAACCCTTCCAAACATATCCAGAATCCAGATACTTCTTACCACCTGCACTGCTAACTCTTTGGGCCAAATCCCCATTAATGTCTCATTTGAGTTACCCAGTGGCCTCTATACTGGTTTCCCTTCTTTACCCTCCCCACACTACACAGTCTATTCTCAATGCAGCAGCCTGGGTACATCTTTAAAACTTTAAGTCATGTAATGCCATTTTGGTGTGGAATCCTGAATAACTCCCCATTTTATTCAGTGTTAAATCTCAAGTTCTTACCATGGGTTGCAAGGCCTGGCATGAGCTATGTTTGTTTTATATGAGTCTGTGAACAAGGATGAAACCCCTACGTGATAAGCATTTCTCTCCATTGTCATCCTGAACCCTGGATGAACATAGCTTTCTGTTGTTCCATTTCCAGTTATCTGGGCCTGTTGTTGACTGGACAGATTCAAGGAGACTATAAACAGTGTAGGCTAGAACAAGAATTTAGGACTAAGACAGATGTCTATCTCCCAATTTTCTTCCTGGAAAATTATGAGAGAATTTGGTAAATGTTAAAGGATTAAATGAGTGTATTAGGGTAGCTAAAACACACAGCCCCAATCTTAATATTTTTAAACCATAAAAGTTTATTTTGGATTCATAAAATCTAGGGATTAAGGATGTTTTCATTACACTAGTTATGATATCCACTAAGGCCCAGAGATTCTCTTCATCTGTGGTCTGAAGAAGGAGGAGGGAAACCATGGAAGATGGCACAAAATATTTTTGGCACTTGGCCTGGAAGTGACATATATAACTTTCTATCTACATTCTGTTGGCCAGAGCTGGTCATATGACCCACCTAGATACAAAAGAGCATGGAAATATTTTCCTGTGTTGCCAGGTAGAGGAAAGTTTGGTGAGGATTTGGCCAAGCTTCCCCGCACCTGAGAGAGCTGGATCTTAGACCATGAGTTGGATCTAGATGTTGAAAGTTCTAGGCAGAGGAAATGACATAACAGGGTGTCATTCAGAACAGACCCCAGAGAAATCAAGACATATTTTGGAATTTGAAAGATGTTTTTTGTTGTTGCTTTGGTTTTTGTTTTTACTTGAGAATATGGCATTTGTGGGAGAATGTCAAGAGTTAGTACTTAAGAGATAGTGGGGGTTAGACCATCTGAGGGCCTTCTGAGCCATGGTAGGGTATTTGGATTTTGTCTTAAATGGGGGAGAAGCCATGGGGAGGCTTTAAATGAAGGATTGTCATGTTTAGATTGGCAGTCTGGAATGTCATTATGGAATAGAGGACAAGGACCTAGAGGCAAGGACTCCAGTGAGGAGACTGTTTCCTCTAGTATTCCCTATCTCAAGAATTCTCAAACATGACTCATACTAAGGGCTATGTTTCACAGCTTAGGTCAGTATTCATATACATATGTACACATGTATACAAAACAATTAATGACGTTTTATATTCAGTCTATTTTAATTTAAACAAGTAGTGGTTGCCACCACTAATTTAATGGAATTAATTCTGCCTTCTGAGAAGGTCACAGCACCCATTTGGAAACCAATGCCCTATCTTACTGAAGGACAACACTTTACAGATAGTCCCCAGACCCAATCTGGGTGTCATGTAAGACCCCTGACTTACTCTTCCCACCCTCACCATTCATTAATCACATTATTCTGGCCTATTCTTAAATGCTCCACATACAATTTCTACCATTTCAGATGAATGGTTTGCAACATGGGGATCCCCCAGCCTCTCTAAGACCTCTTTATGGATTCCACAGGGTCACAAACACTTCCACATTTTTATAATAACGGTCACGTGTTACTTCTCTTTTTCAGGTTTATTCTTTCACAGGTATACAGTGGAGTTTTCCAGAGGTTACATGATAAGTGATGCCATCAGTTGTTCTGATCCTATCTTTTCAGTTTTAATTTCTAATATGTTAAATATTGATAGCTGGGACCCTCCTAATCAAAACATCAGTAAGTTTTCAGAGTGCAATGGGGTCCTGAGACCAAGGAACTTAAGAATCCTTGGTTTAGCCTCTTAAGATTCTGTATTCTCATTACCATTAGTAAGAGTTGGGCATGAGTTTGTGGCCAGGGGTATCTCTAAACAAACACTCTTGCTAGATTATCTGGTCTTATATTTTATCAGTAGGATTCCTGTGTCTGATTATCCAGAGGCAGTCCTGCACTGTGATTTGTGGAGCTCCAATACCTAATGTATCCTTGATCCTCAGCCTTTTGAACCAATTTTAGAACATCAGGTCTCCATTTTTTAGGCCTGTAAATGTGGGAGTACCCCTGTGACATAGTAGGAAATATATATATATATATATATATATCTCCTTCACTTCTGCCCAGGGGATACAGAGCTTCTAAAAGTTGATACAGAACTCCTAAAACCCTTGTGATTTCTTGAATGATAAATATGATAGGAGCATATTAAACAGAGCTTTAAATCTCTCGGAATTTCCTGGGTGACAGGAACATCTTTATTCCAATGAGGTGGCTCTAGGTGGGCTCCTGGATAGCTTCAGGATGGGGGCTGGTTACCAGAAACACCAAGCCATGATTAGAAGATTAGAACTTTCAACCTTTCCCCATCCTCTAATTGAGGAGAGGGGCTGGAGATTGAGTTAATAAACCATCATGCCTCCATAAAAATTCCTAAACTCAGATTGGAGAGCTTCTGAATTGGTGAATGCATCCATGTACTGGGAGAGTGGCATATCCCAACTCCATGAGGACAGAAGCTCCTGTCCTGGGGACACTTCTAGATCTCAACCTATATATCTCTTCATCTGGCTGTTCCTTTGTATCTTTTATAACAAACTGGCACATATAAGTAAAGTGTTCTCCTGAGTTCTGTGATATATGATAGCAAATCATTGAATCTAAGCATGGGGTTGTGAGAACCCTCGATTTATAGCCAAGTTGAGACAGAAGCCTGGGTACCCAATATGTGTGGCTAGCCTCTTGTGGGAGGCAGGCTTGTGGCACTGAGTGAGCCCTTAATCTGTGAGGTTTGCATGGACTCCAGGTATTCAGTGTCAGAAGTGAATTAAATTGTAGGACACTCGGTGTGTGCAGAGAGTTAGAGAATTGCTTTGTGTGGAAAACCCACATATTTGTTGTCAGAAGTGTCGTGAGTAGAGGTGTTCTTTTAGACCCTTTTGCTACTCTGTAGACTCAAGCAGTGGTCAACTCATTTAATCTGATGCCTTTAAACACTCTCTGCAGCCTTACAGCTCAGCCATTTGTGTCTCCAGTTCTCACCTCTCTTCCAGACTCCAGATTTGAATGTTGTATCCCGCTACTTATTGCACATCTCTGTTTGGATACTTAACATGTAACTCCCGATTAATATTTGCAAACCTTACCTCCTAATTTCTTCCATGGATGCTTCTCCCTCAAACTTCCTCATCTCAACTAAAAAAAATTGCATTCTTCAAAGTCCTCAGACCAAAATCCTTGACTTCCTCATTGATTCATCTCCTTGCTAATAAATCCAATGCAACAGCAAGTTTTGTTGGCTGTATCATCAATGCAGCAATATTTCCCACAGATTTACCTTATCTCCACTAGAGCCACCTTAGACTTATCTACCATCCTCTTTTGTCTGGACTTTTGCAATGGTTTACTCTTGGATTTCCTAGCTTCTACCTTTCCCCTTGACGTTTTAATCTCCACGTAGCTGATAGGTCTCTTTACAGAATTTTCTTAAAACAAGAAATGCAATTTTTAGTGGTCTGTAGTTTTGGAAAGACTTTTCCAGGGCCATCTCCACTCTTCTTTGGGCCTGGACCTCCATGCTCTGTGTGGGAAAGATTTAAACTGAGCCCTCATGACCCGATAGGATGGGCTCTGTTACTTTTTTAGGCAGCGGACCTCAACTTAACCAAATCTTACTTATCAAGACCTTATTCTAGGGATGGTGCACATTTTAGAGGAGCCTGGGTACTTGGGGCTGTCAAAGTCTACCATCAAAACTTAAAACATAACAGTATAAAGATATCCCTGTTTTTTAATTTAAATTTTAGTCAGTTAACATACAGTGCAATATTGGTTTCAGGAGTAGAATTCAGTGATTCATCACTTACATACAACCCCCAGTGCTCATCAAAACTAGTGCCCTCCTTAATGCCCATCACCCATTTGGCCCATCCCACATCCACCTCCCTCCGTCAGCCCTTAGTTTATTCTCTATCGTTAAGAGTCTCTTGTGGTTTGTTTCCCTCTCTCCTCTTGCCCCACCCCCATATGTTCATCTGTTTTGTTTCTTAAATTCCACATATGAGTGAAATAATATGGCACTTGTAATTCTTTAATTAGCTTATTTTGCTTAGCATAATACAGTCTATCTCCATCCATGTCAACGCAAATGGCAAGATTTCATTCTTTTTGATGGCTGAGTAATATTCCCATATATATATACATATATATATATATATATATATGTATATATATATACCCATACACACACACCATCTCTTCTTTATCCATTCATCAATCAGTGGACATTTGGGCTCTCTCCACAGTTTGGCTATTGTTGGTAATTCTGCTATAAACATCAGGGTGCATGTACCCCTTCAAATCTGTACTTTTGTATCCTTGAGTAAATACCTAATAGTGTAATTGCTAGATTGTAGGGTAGTTCTATTTTTAGATTTTCGAGGAACCTCCATTCTGTCAAGATATCCTTATTTTTAACTTCAGGCTAACCTTGGCAGGATACCTGGGAAGGTAGGTTCCTAGTGAAAGCATAAGGCTCTCTGGAGGGAGGTTTAGGGCCAAGACTCAAAGGAAGTCACATAACTCTCACACAGGGGGCTCTGGTCTACCTAGAGCTCATCCCTTGGCCCATCACCAGAACTTCTCCATCTGATCCAGAGCCAAGAGCACTCTCCAGTTTCACTCTCAGGCTGAGATAGAACAAGTGGTTCCTACTGTCTGGGGATATGCCCAATTAGATTAAAGGGCAAATGAGAAATCACACATGGGTCAGTGAATCAGAACTCATTGCTGGGGCAAAGAGGAAGGACTCATGTAAAAAGAAGGTAAAAGCAAAAGAACAAGGCATGGCAGTACTTCATAGGCCACGGGTGACCATGTAGAAAACTGAGATGGGATCTCAGACATAGGGAAGAGAGTGGGATAAGACAGGGACTCAGCTGAACAAGGAACAAACAGGGGCATAAATCTTTAAGCAGTAGCCTGGGTGCAAATGAGAATGGTGTCAACATCCAGCGTGACTTGGTAGTGAAAACCTTGAACCCTTTATTATTCCACCCAATTAAATTTTCAGGGTATAGGTAGATGGGGACCAGCTGCCAGCTTCCTTCTTTTTGATGTCAGTCTCAGGCAGGCAGCCAGGAGGACAGGAGCCAAGAAAGAAAATGCCTCTTATTCACCTGCTTCGTGTCATGTCTGGTGTTTGATGCCGCACAAGCATTTTCTGATCGATTCCTTAGCAGCCTGTTAGCGAGGAATTATTATCCCTATTTTAAAGGTGGGGAAATTGAGATTCAGTGACATTGATCAAATCATTCAGAGTCACACAGCCAGTGAGCTGTAGATTCAGTTAACACCTTGTGTTTCTGATTCCACAGCCCATGATCTTATATGGTAGCATCGCATTCTCACTCACAAGTCCTGAGGATAGAGGCACAGTCCCATCCAAGTAACAGACAGTGAGCAGCTTGAGGGCAGGGACCAGCTGCTTCCCTCTGCATGTCATTAGTATCTGGCATAGTATCTTGCAGATGTTTATTGAAAAAGCACCCAAGAAAATTGGACTCCTCTCATATTAACTTTCAAATGAAGAAAGCACATGAGAGTAATTTGGGCTTCTAACATTTTGAGAGTGGAAAATAGAACTTGGTGTTTCCATTTTGTTTGTTTTTACTTCATTGAACCCAGACTCTCACTATTTTCCTGCATCTTGAACTTTATGCATGGTACCGCTATCCTCTTAGCGATACAACTCAAATTCTGTAAAATTACCAGCCTTGTTTTCACTATACCTTATATTTCCCTGAGCATCAAAGTCTATTGTCATGGCTACCACACCTCGGACACATGCACTTATTGTCAGGTTCTGTGTCCTTAAAGGCACAGGAGGACTTGGGGACAGGCTATATTTGGGTCTGAATTTTAATGTTTCTGATCATCCATGAAGCGTCTCTTTCCTTAGAGGGAAAAAAGGAGCAGCCTAATGGAATCCCAGTATCAAAGATAATGCTTTGTGCTGATAAAAAGTGATCCCCACAAAACATAGTGTCTAAGCCTCAACTCAAGGGCGGATGGAACCAACGTAAGCTATGCATTTCACTGGGCTGGGGGCACTCTGTGCTCTGTGAGAAGCTGTTAAACCATGATTTCTGCTTTGGGCACTGAAGATAGCCAAGGATTTTGCACCAAGGTTTAGGTTCCAGGACCTCTAGGATCCTCTCTGGGATGAGAAGAGTGAGGGTGGGCCTTCATGCCAACTCTCCTATCCCATTTCTTTTCACCCATGGCAGAGGGTGTGAAAGAAGGAGGTCTTTTTCTCACCCAGAGGACTGTGAGGCTACTTTGCTTTCTTTCCGGGAGGGCTCTACATTTTTTTTTTTTAATCCTCCTAACCTACAGACTCTCCTTTATCCAAAGAGCAAGGCCTCTTTCTCCAAAAGCTAAGCTACTTTACTGGTGGCACTCAAAATGTGGTCCCAGGGCCAACACCATCCTGTGAAAACTTGTCAGAAATGCAAATTATCAGCCCCCACCACAGATAAATTCAATCAGAAACACTGGAGATGGGCACGATAATCTGTGTTTTAACAGACCCTCCAGGTAATTCTGATGCACATTAAGCTTTGAGAAGCACTGTTTTAAGCCCTTGGAAAAGCTCCTTTTGATATATAGAGGGCTTTATAATAAAGAGGGAGGCTGACATTCAAGTTTTGCATCAAAATGGCTTTTCGCCAGCCCTTGCTACCCAGCATAGTCAAATCCAGTGTTCAACCTTCTTCGGTTCTCCAGAGTTTGTGGACTGAGCCTTTGCCCTGGATGCTCCATCATCTTTGTGTTTCTTTGCAAAGAGTGTTCTTATCATTGCAGGTGAACTCCGATGGCTCTTCACTGTACTGACAGGTGGTTAGTAGAGTGTAAATAAGGAACTAGTCTTTAATGCAGGGTGCAGGGAATTAGTCTAGGCATGAAGGCAGGAGTTAAAGTAGCCTAGGAGTGGTGAAGAGGGGAAATGGTCCAGCTCGTGTTGGAACAAATTCCCTTGCTTCAGGATAGTGGATGAATGCACATTCAGGATTAGTGTGAGGCTGGTTCTGAACAGATAACTGGACCCACTTAGAATGGGGAGAAATGATGTTGCTAGTGCTGGGGTATCTGAGCTCCTGGAGCAGAATGACCCAGGGCAGAGGAGCATGGTGAGGACCATTCCTGACAATGGATCCTCAGGGAAGGCAACAAGGAGTTTGCGCAGAGGTGGCTGTCACAGGAAGATGGAGCCTGTAGCTACAGAGGTGACAGTGAGGGAGAGGTGCACAGAGAGCAGCAGCACCTACGAGCAGATGGGCAAGGTTTGCTCTGACTGTGCTAAAGGCTACATAAGGAGCATTCACCAAGCCTCTTGCTTCCTGTTAGGTGTTCTGTTGGAGGTGGCGGTGGCATGCATGGTGTCAGGGCGTGGGACGTCTCTCTGTGAAGGAAGGAAGGCAGCAGGATTCTAGCAGGGGAGGATGAGTGCTTCCACAGATACGATGCATGTGTTAGCACTGAGATGAGGAAGAGAAATTATTCATTCCATATCCAGGAACTCCATACTCAACACATGCCAGGCAATGTGCCTTTTTTAGGGCCTAGGAACACAGAGTTATATTTCTAATTTCTCTTCGTAGTTCGAACATACCTTTCTCTTTTCCCCACTCTCTCCTAATTCAGGAGTCAGGTCTTGTTAGTGTCTGTAGATTGCTGTAGTATGAGCTACCTCATGTCAAGCTGAGGTTTCCGTAGAAACAAATAGAGACCTTGCTTTCTGAGTCTTGCAGAGTGTATTTCTGGCAATTTATCAGGAATGGCAGTATGTTCTTTTGGGCAAGATATTTGCACTCCTTGGAGGAAAAACATGATAAACAAAACATTATCCCATAACAGAGCTGATCTGCTTTAGTTTTTATTTTTTTCCTTCTCCACCATGTCTGACTCTGCCAGCCCACCTCTAAGTGCTTCCTGAGTGTCTCTGGCAGAGATCTGTTGGACTCCAGCTGTTCTCCCTGCAGTTCTGGTGCTACCTAGCTTCCTCCAGACATAGTCCAGAGAGCATCTGAGAAGGAAGAGTAAGGGAAGGTAGGAAGAAAAGAGCATCATTGAGGGTGCTCATTACAACAGATCAAGAGAGTAGGGGGCAGTGGGCTCAGATAAACTGTTGCTTATGTTCTTGAAAGTTTCGGTATTTTGGAGTCAACGTGTAATTCTATATATGCTACAAAACCTTGGGGAAGTTTGGATTTTGATAACAGTATTTAGTCAGTGGTCATGATTGCGTTGTGAAAATAACTGGATTTTAGAAGTAAAGGGAAGATCAAAAGGTAATTGATCAAAATTCCCTAATGATCCAGTCAGAAGGGCTTGAAAAGAGGATATTAAATTAGACTTGGGATCAGTAATAGCATTATGAGTATACATTAATAAGAATAAGTCTGAAGTCAGCAGATATTGCCAACTGCTTTGGCCTTTATGCTCACCCCTTTTTCCCTGTGGCTAGTCTTTTGAAGAGCCCATATTTTGTTATCTAAAGGTGGTGCCACATAGTCATAATCCACAGCCTCTTTTCTTTTAGAGCACACTTATAGGCTCCATTTGTGATACAAATGGAGAGCTAGATAGTTAGTGCTGGGATTCTTTCCCATCCCTTTATGTAATGTGCGAGGTTCATATAAGTTTACTGTTTGTTTAAATCTCTAATGTGCGGCTTCTGGACACTGTGAAGGACATGTCTGAATCTGAGTGATACCCTTGGCAGGAATCCCCAGATGAATCAGAAATCCATCTGTGGATTTTTTTCTAGAACTGATGGGTGACTTCTTCAGGTTACAAGGGGTCAGCAGTAGGTTATTATCATTTCACAAGTCTCTCTAGGACCAATGTTTCTTAATCAATGGTGAGGGTTGCTTTTCCTGGCTCACTCCACCCCCTCACGTACTGAAGACTCTGCTCTGTTTTGTGGGAGGTGCGTCAATTGGGGATGTGAGGAGGTAAGCTTGGAAGAGATTTTGAAAGATGGTGCAGCATGGAAGCACAGCTTAACTATCATTATTTGTAAAAATGGTGTTTCTCATCTAGGCCTGAAATGTCACATTGTCTACAGCTTTATTTCTAGAGGGTCCTGTGTGATCAATGAAATAACCCAAGAATTGGGAGCCAAACGATTCTTTATCCTCCTTAGGTTATCCCAGTGACCCTTGGAGTCACGGCTAGTGCAAAGACTGCATGGTGCTGGTAATACAATAAAAAATTACATTTAAGAAAGAAAGTATAACTTTATTTGCATATCATTTTCCAAGAGAATGGTGGATGGTTTTAAAACTGGGCCGCGTGTTCTTTGACAGTCTTCCTGTAGAGATGGGTATACGTCCCATGCCTTGAATCTGGATGGGCTTATAAATGCTTCCGAAAAGGTGTGGCAGAAGGCATTCTGTGTGACTTTTTAGGCTAGGTCATGACTGCCATGAAGCTTCTGCCTCATTTTCTTCTGCCTCATTCACTCTTTTTTTTTTTTTCAACGTTTATTTTTTTTGGGACAGAGAGAGACAGAGCATGAACGGGGGAGGGGCAGAGAGAGAGGGAGACACAGAATCGGAAACAGGCTCCAGGCTCCGAGCCATCAGCCCAGAGCCTGACGCGGGGCTTGAACTCATGGACCGTGAGATCGTGACCTGGCTGAAGTCGGACGCTTAACCGACTGCGCCACCCAGGCGCCCCCTGCCTCATTCACTCTTGTAGGCCTAAGCCACCATGTAAGGATTTCAACTCTCTTAGGCTGCTGTGATGGAGAGGCCACAGGTAGGTACTCTGTTTGAGCCAACCTTCCAGACCTGTGAGTAAAGATGTCTTCAGATGATACCAGCCCAGACATTTGAATCAATATCACCCATTCAAGTCTTCCTAGCAGGGACCAGATATTAAGGAGCAGAGACTGTTCTTCCTGATCCATATATCACACTTGTAGACTCTGAGAGCATAGTAAAATGGTCATTGTCTTATAACACTAAATTTTAGAATAGGTTGTTTTGCAGCAGTAGATGATGAGAATAGTAAGTAAAGCTGAAATTTGTGCAACATCGCTAGCTTACACTGTACAAGTCTTGTTCTACATTTGGGAGAGTAAGGCAAAGCAAAGTATCTCCAGTCACTTGGAGTAGGGGTGGTGTAAATAAATGCTTTAATTATACATAAGCATGCTTTCACTTAGAGGCAACAATATATCACTTAGGGGGAGTAAACCCAGGGACTTACCAAGCAGGGGACTAGTCACCGGGATAGGAACTGGCCAGCTGGCCTATCCCTAGGAGAACCATGTACCTATTAACATTCATGGCTTCATTGGAGATCATCAAGCTGTCCCCAGCCTTCTTTGTATATTACTTTGGCAGAGCTGGTTGGTATATTAGTCAGTGTCTTTAAGGGAAAATCAGAAAACCACATTTTATGAAGGAGGTTTAAATTGGTTATGAGGTTGTAACAATGATCTATTACTGCAGTAATTCTATATACCATGTTCCCCTACTAATATCTGATGGTGTAATACAAAAGCATACATTCATCTCGCAAGTATAGGCCTAGGGACACAAAAGAAAAGTAGTGAGGGCACCAGAACTGTCCTACTAGCTTGGAGAGAGGTCCCTGCAGCACTGGTGCTTGAGCAATGCAGGGGGCCGCCATGCTGCTGATGTGCAGACTTATGATGGGCACCTTGCTCCAGTGCTCAGACCAACAAGAAGAAGCAGTGTAGCTCCTGATGGCACCACTGATGGTGGATAGAGCTGGGAATACCAAAAGGTGATGGAGAATGAGGCTATAGCTGTCTGCTCATGTTGACAAAACCAGAAGTGGAAAAAATCCCTTCTTCCACCCACCTCCCTTCTAGTCTCCTACCACTGCCACCTGTTAGCCAAAGCTTAGAGGAAGATAGTTAGCAAGGAATTCTGGGAAGTGTAGTTTGTTGGCTCCCAGCTCTAGACTCACAGAATGGATAGGGAAAGTCTTAAAGATGAGAAACAGTAGGTACATAACTGATGCTGTTAGAAATTTTCATCCCTGGAATCTTCAAGAAAATCCTTCAAAATACTGTCCACATATCACATTCAATTAGGATGTTTTTTTAGTTGTTGAAAATTCAAAGAATCTGAACCCAAACTAACTTAAGCAAAAGGTAAATTTCAATTTAAGTAAAGAGCCCCCAAATAGCTAAGTTTAGGCAAAGGATCAAACAATGTCATCAATATCTAATCTTTCTCCCTATCATATTCTGCTTTTCTTTGCTTTTTCATTCTTTGGCAGGATCTCATAATATGACAGCAACATTTCTCCCAGAAGTTTTAGTGTGGTACCATTATAGCTATAAGAATAACAGAAATAGGGATTTTCCCCTCCTTCTCACTTACTTCACTCAACATCCCAAAATCAACTTCTCTCTTTTTTTATGGGGACCACAGATTCACTGGGGGCTCCACACACATAACATAATACCACAATGGTCTGGCTACTCAGTGCACACAAGGTGATCTCAGCTGGGGCCCAGAGGCGGTTTGGTACAGGCTCCTTCCTTGTATCCTGGACCCAGCTGGTTCCTTGCCCCGTGGGCAACTGAAGGAGGGGGCTATTGGTGTTGGGACTCCAGCCTGCAAAGGGGAAGGAAGCAGTCAGGTCTGGGGAGAACTGAAGCCCAGGAGGGGCTAACCTGTCCCCACTGCACAGAGGGTAGCCTAAGGAACTGTGTCACCACCATCATCTAGCTGGTCTCTCAGATCTCAGTGGCTGGGAACATCTCATCCACAATTTGTGGAGGTACCCATTTAAGACTTCCACAAAGTTGTGGATGGCCAGCAGGTAGGCCAGGGAGTTGTTATTGATGTCCATCTAGATGTAGACACAGGTCAGCTCTCATTGGTTCTAACATGTCATGGTCAGACTGTGCTAGGTTCAACCACAAAATCTGGGTTGGGTTCAAGGAATGGCAGTAATGTCAACTTGGACTCAGTTCAAAGATGCTTTACTTTACCTCCAAAGCGTCAAGTAAGTGGGTCAAAAATCACATTATATAGATAAGAGGAAGATGTGAGTATGTGGATGAGGTTCCTGTTTTGCTCACCAAGAGTCCCAAAATGTTAGCAACCCCTACAGAGGAGATAGATGTTTACTAGATCAGAGGACCATATGCCGTTTACTCACCTAACGACTTTAATACCCAAAAACAAGTTCTACTATGATCCAAGGCAATCATTATGTTACTCAGCAAGCAATGATTCAAGAATAATATCAAGACCTTCAAATTCTTGCTATACCAGCACTTGAGCAGCGTCCTCTTCCCTTCTGCTAAATGGCAAAATTTAGGGAGTTTCTATTCATATACTTAGGGTCTTTCCATGGTCATGCCTGACCATGGTTTATCACACTTCCTCCACCTCTGCCTTTGATATAATTGTATGGATGCCACACCCAGCCTTGGATCTGAAGTGATATCAGTACAACCCAGTATATACTCAAAGGCAAGGGGAAGAGTGATTTTACAAAAGAAAATACTGGATGCTCTTTTCAGAAGCAGAGAGAATGGGTGCTAGGGAGGCAAAAGCAGTGTGTATCTACTAGAATGACTTCATCCTATTCTGGGTACAGGAGATCCTGAGCCTAAGTCTCTGCCTGTCCTCAACAACTTGGATTCTGGTAAAGGACAGACCTCCCATACTCTCTCTAAGTCTGGCTGTTATTTTCCAAAACCCAGAATAATCCATCCTTTTACAACTGCCACATACTAATTGAGGATCATTGTCAACATACCTGTGAATGTCCTGCTACATCTCTACATTGTCCCTCTACACTTGGCAGCTGTCCACTCTTCTTCGGTGTATACTGACTTAGCAATGCTATTATGAGTGTAAGGAGGCTTTTCCAGGTTGGTTTCCTTT
Source organism: Lynx canadensis (assembly GCF_007474595.2). Taxonomy (NCBI): domain Eukaryota; kingdom Metazoa; phylum Chordata; class Mammalia; order Carnivora; family Felidae; genus Lynx; species Lynx canadensis. The sequence goes on along the minus strand of NC_044313.2, from coordinate 44,125,949 downwards.
CTAGCAATGTTCTGAGTTCCTTCCAACTTCTGTGTTTTCCAAGATGCAATGCATTCTGTTTCTCTGCAGTTGGGGAGTTCCCTCTAGCCAAGAATTACATTTTGTTAAATCATCCCTTCCAAATGTTTTCTCTACAACCACTGTAATGAACTGACAGATGGGTGTCTGATCTTCAGAAAGTATAATGAAGATTTATTTTCTAAACTGTTAGGACAAGCCAAGGTTATCATACAAAAAAAACTAACACACTGCAAATTGTGCTCAATTTAACCAAAAGTGTCAATTTCATTGGCTACGACTTTTCCCACTGAATCATGTTGATAATATAGATATATTTGTACATCCAGAGCTTATATCATCATGTTGATTGCCTTGCTGATAAACATTAATTTTCAAGAGGACTGGAACTTTCACAAATTCCATAAATATTATCATATTCAGGGGAACATTTTAAGCATGTTAACTCAGCATAAGTAATGGTTCTGGTGTTTGGTTACCCTGTGTTCTTCAGAAAGGAATGACCTGGGTATCTCATTTGGGCAACTTGAAGAAAAATACCCAGACATACAAGATCATCAGTGTATATTGATGAAACTCAGGTTCCGTTTGTGCCTGTCCATAGACCATGAACTTCTGGGAATAGAAATATTACTAAGAGATATCATACTAAGATGAACAGATGAAACTACCATAAGAATTTCCCAATTTTCTAGAATCTAGCATAACCTATTACCCTCACTGGTAACTGACCACTGAGCCACTTGATTTTCTAGAGGATTCCATTCTCTTAGTCATATTGCAGCTTCCTCCCCCGTTCTTCTGCTAAAGGGTTGTTGCTTAGGCATTTTCTCACAGGTGGAATAACAGCTGTATTCCTGTAGCTTGCCACTGTCTCTTTTTACATAGTAAAGGCAAATATAATGCAAATTAATGCCACAAAATAATTGGCCTCTCTCCACCTGAAATCTACACAGAAGCTGCAGTGCCACTGCTCAGTGGCCAACAATTCACACTGAATGCTCTGGTGGATGAATTGGCTCTATACCCAGAGTGAACAGTGCAAGCAAACCATAAAAAAATAAAATGTACTAAACCACCAACTGACATTATGGAAATAAGACACTGGCTGGCCAAAAACCACAGTGTATCAATTAGCAGGATCTTAGTATTTGGCAGAAAGAACTCTTGGTTCTGGAAACAGAATGCTGCATGTTTTATGCAGTCATATAACATTTCCCTTGTATTCAAAGAAGGCAAACACCTGCAGTACATCCTGGGAAAGCTCAGATTACAGTGTTAAAGTTTGCATCAACTCAGTCCGAAGCTTCCATCAATTAAGCTTGGTTGACAATGATGACTGCTATAATCACCTAATGGATTGGTCCTTTTGTTTTTCTCTCCATAGCCCTCGGTAGAAATTTCAAGGACATAAGTCTGTTTCCATCTGGTGGAAGGGAAGACGTAGGAAATCTTGATTGCCTGGTAATTTCAAATGAGACTTTACTTGATGGCTGAACCGTGGTGGGGGTCCTTAAGGCAGAGGGCAGATGTAGGCAAAAGCTGTTGAATCTGTCAGTACTTCGACAGTTGAGAGGTTCAGAGAAGGAAGTTTACACTCATCAAATTCACAGGGGCCTGGTCTTTTGGAAGAATGGAGATTACATGTACTTGGCTCAGACTGACAAGGATCAAAACTCTGCTTTGCCATTTATTGGTTTGTTGACTTTGGGAACATCCTTTTCCTTTCCAAATTTCAGATTCCTCTTTTGGAAAATGGAGATGTTACCTACCTAACAAAATTACTGTGGGGATGAAGAATAATAGATATAAGTTACATGCCCCCTTCCTTGGCTGACTATTACTACAGTGAGTGCCGCTGAAGAGTATTTACTTACTCAGACTCAGAAGGAGTGATAAACTTGAAGGGATGCCAATGGCTGGCTGGCTGCTCAGGCAGGTAAAATTATACCACAGACAGGTATTTGTGTCCATAAATTCAGAAGAGAGGTTTCTGGACAGAAACCTTCTGGACAGGGAGGTTGGTTTATTGGCTATTTTAGTCTAAGACACAGTTAGTTCCACTCTTGACCACTTTGGAAAGAGGCAAAACTTATTCTTCGTGTGGATTTTGGAAAGTTACCGGATCTTCCTGAGCCTCGGTTTCTCTGTGGTGGAATAGATATGACACTCCTAGTTTTCTCATATTACTGTGAAATCGAGTAAGATGACATGCATAGGACACAGCATAGTACCTGGACCTTTGTGAATAAATGCAGTAATTGATAAATAAGTGAATAGTGGCCGTTTTGTCTTCCTCAGCTTCAAGGGTGAGGCTTAATGATATTTGCTCCAAACTCTGAGGAGTACCCTATGCAGGTCCCACAGGATTTGCCCTTATATGTATGTTTCAAGGAAGAGAAATAAGACTGAAGGTAGAGATTGGGCTGTTTTATCACCCAATCAGCGTTATTAGTTGATGATAACTTCTTTGACCTAGCTTTGATAAGAGTCTAAGAAATTTATTTTTTTAACCAACAAAAACATTCTCTTTTCAAAAAAAAATTTTTAATGTTTATTTACCTTTGAGACAGAGAGAGACAGAGTGTGAGCAGGGGAGGGGTAGTGAGAGAGGGAGACACAGAATCCGAAGAAGGCTCCAGGCTCCGAGCTGTCAGCACAGACCCTGATGCGGGGCTCGAACTCACGGAGTGTGAGATCATGACCTGAGCTGAAGTGGGCCACCCAAACCACTGAGCCACCCAGGCGCCCCCAACATTCCCCATCCTTAAAAGTAAGGAATGGGAAAGATGGGAGAAGAAAATAGAAGGCAAATTGTAAATGTAAAAAGTTGATTTATCGACTTGAACATTAACTTTGCTGACATTCCAGTGCTTCTACCAAACTTCAAACCACCCTAGCTTTCCCTTTTGTGTTAGTTTTCTATTGTGGCCATAGCACACTGCCTCACATTCAGCTGCTTATTCAACACAAAGAGATAGCATCTTACAGTCCTGTAGTTTGGAAGACTAACACATATCTCATTGGGCTAAGGTAAAGGTGTTGAGGAGGATGAGTTAGTTTCTGGAGGAAGGATATATTTTCTTTCTTATTCAGGTTATTGACAGGATTCACTATGTGCTTTGCTGTTGTAGGATCCAGGCCCTGTTTTCTTGCTTGCTGTAAATGGTGGACCATTCTCAGCTTGTAGAGTCTACTGCATTATTCGGCTTGTGGCCCAATTCCTCCTTCTCAAAACTCATCACATCCTTCTCACATAGCAACTCCCTGACTCCCCCTCCTTTCTCCTGCCTCTTCTACTTTTAAGGACTCATGATATTAGATTTGGTGCAACCAGATAATCCAGGATAATCTTCCCATCTCAAGGTCCTTACCTTAATCACAACTACAAAGTCCCTTTTGCCATTTAAGGTGACATATTCACATGTTCCAGAGATTAGGATGTGGATGGCCTTTGGGGTCATGATTCTGCCAACCACATCTCTGAACAGACCTGGACATGTAGAGAGAGCAAACAGGAAACAAATCTGAGATTTACTGGTTTCTCTATAAGTGACTTGAATTTTCCTCAGGAGACAAAAATCACAGCAAGGGAAACTGTAGCATTAAACAGATTAAGATATTTAAGAGACAGAAAAAACAACAGACTTTCTAGTATATAGTTATAGGTCCTGCTAACTACAGTTTAAATTGTTCTTTAAGGAATTTTTGACAGATTGGTAAATTACAACCTACACAACCCTAATTAATTTTGTCATATCTCCAATTTTCTCAGATTGCCCGAGTTTTTTTACTTCCACATTTTACTAGTAGCTCTGTGTTTGGTTGCTCTCCCGAGAAAATTGCAGCAAAATAGAGTGAATGGCTATGTAGTGTGTGTGTGTGTGTGTGTGTGTGTGTGTGTTTCATTCAAGCTCTGGGTTTTTTTTGCTAAATTCATAATGGCGTAGAATGATAGAATGGATCGTGTTAACCTAGGAAAATAACATGCAACAATAATGTGGGACAATATCATTAAGTCATAATGAGAGAGTAATATGGGACTGCAGGTTACCTAGTGGTTAGAACCCCAAATGTAAAAGGTTACCCTTATGAACATTTTGTTAGATAAGAGTGAGCTTAAGAAAGGTTTGTGTGGCACAGGCCAAAAGGCCAGAAGAGGCAGACTAGGAGAGGTGAACACGAGCGTGTTTCCTAAAGGTAGCTGCACACTGGGAACTTTATGAAAACATTGATACCTGGGTCCCTACCACAGAGATTCTGATTTGGTTGGTTTGGGGATTTTTTTTTTCCTTACAGCTCTCCAGGTGATTCTATTTATTTATTTATTTATTTATTTATTTATTTATTTATTTTTATTTAAAAAAAAAATTTTTTTTTCAACGTTTATTTATTTTTGGGACAGAGAGAGACAGAGCATGAATGGGGGAGGGGCAGAGAGAGAGGGAGACACAGAATCAGAAACAGGCTCCAGGCTCCGAGCCATCAGCCCAGAACCCGATGTGGGGCTTGAACTCACGGACCGCGAGATCATGACCTTGCTGAAGTCGGACGCTTAACCGACTGCGCCACCCAGGCGCCCCTCTCCAGGTGGTTCTAACATTTAATCAGGGTTGAAAACATTTGCATCAGATTAACCTCCATGACACTGGTGACAGTTATAAAAATCATTGTGACCAGGCATTAAAACAGAAGTCTCTAAAAAATAAAAAATAAATAAAAGAGAAGTCTCTCAGGCACAGGGATACAGCAGAAGAGGTGATTGAAGCTAGGGTTCCAAGCTAGCTGTCTTGAGGTGGGGCCCTCTTGTCTTCCTGCATCCTACTTTCCTACCTGTCCAATGAGATGGAGATTGGGTTTCATGATTCTGGGCCAAAGGATCAACATGGATTTCTACTTCTAAGGAGCCTGGATGGTGGCATTCCTGTCATTCATTTTAGAAGAAAGAACTCTTCTCACTGCAATTCAGACTCCTGTGGGCCTACCATTTTGGAAGTAAGTGTAAAGGCATAGGCCAACTCTAAATACCGTGGTAAAGATAATTCCCCAAGCTCCCTGCTTTTTTTCCTCTCAAGGATCCAGTTTGGCTTCCCAGTGGAAAGTCATTCTACTCAAAAGCCATGCGGTCTCTGCAGGATCTGAGGCCCTTCATCCCTGCTGCTTGCCATGTGATTCCTCCCTTGATGCCATTTGTTCTTGTCCTGGCTTAGGGGTTAAGCCCTGCCCCCAGACTTGGGGAGAGATTGGTTTCTGTATCACGACTTACTAATGTGATCCTTGCAAGATCTCCCTTAGGGCTGCTGCTGGGACAAGGTTACAGAACTTAATGAGGATCTCAATAGTGAGGCCGTTTAAAAAATAACAGCCCTTATAAGTGTCTTGTTTATTTTCTTATTTTAACCTTTCTTCTTCATTGCCTATAGAATTTGGAATGTTCTATTGGAGTTAAGAGTAGAACAGACATCTGACTATGCAGCTAGCATGCGGGTTCAGCCACCATGCGCGGGACATTTTAATTCTTATACCTAATCTCCTCACTAGGCTGCACAGTGTCATTCCCCTTGGTTTGTCTGACAACTGTGGAGCAGGTCAGAGACAAATTCCACTATGCAAGGAATATGCAGAGGGTCTGTCAGGGGTGCATTCATGCTGGGAGGTGTGGGTATCATAAGCAATAGGTGTTATGTTCCCAGGAGCAGAGTCTGACAGAAGGTCGGTAAGAGTAAATCCTGGAATTACAGCATTTCCATAAATTCATTATCTGCTGAGTATCTTTCACATGACATTTCATGGTAGCAATCTTTGTAGAACAGAGGGGTCAGACTGGCTGGCCAAGTAGATTGCTCTTGGTTGTTGAGTAGGGCCCTAAATCCCCATCTTACATGTATGGCTCGAATGAGGTAGAGGCACTTGTGTCAATATTTTTACCTTATATTTCTTTTTTCTACCAAAGGGATTCCTTTCTCAAGCCCACAGTGTACTGTGAAAATGGAGACTACGATTTTAGCAGGCTTTGATTATAGTGTCTTTTGAATCCCGGTTTTTATTTACAGTACTTCACTTGTGGGTACTATGTTTCCCAGAATGCATTGGCAACATGAGTTTCCTTTAGCTACAGTTTTGCTTCAACATTTTCTTGGAATTTGCATTTTTTACCTCTGTGTTAAAAATACCTGGGGGGAAGGGAAATTGGATCAGTGCTCAGCCGACTTTACAGAGCACCATTTTCTGTGGAAAGACTTGGTTTGTTTCCCAGTCTTCTGGTTTATACTCAGGTCTCTGAATCAAACAACAAATGGTAGAGAAGGCTACTCATTGTCTTCCCAAAGTTTTGAAGATGGCCTCTCTTTTATAACACGACAATAGGGTTTTCCTTTGATGAACACCTTGGTAGGATTTTCCCAGGTCCGCTTTATCTACCACAACATTGGAGTCCGATCTCTTCAGTCAAGCGCTGGTCTGCACAGCTTCATTGGCCATGTTGTGTTTTCATGTTTTCCCCATGTTCTCCTCTGTTTCTTCGTGAGGGGTTGGAAGAGGCTGTACCGGGAACTGCTGCCAGCCACCATTTTAAGCCAGAAATCTTCAAGGCTGTTTATCATTTCTCCTTGTTTGAAGCCACCTGGCTCAAATTTTTCTCACTTGTACTCTCGCTTCTGACTTTTGCCTGGTGGAAACAGAGTTTTTGTGCTTTATGTGAACTGTGATTATTGATGTTTGGAATGTTTCTTTGCTTAGGAAGATAGCAAAGGCACATCATATGTTTCTCTTCAGAATAAGACAAAGCAAAGGATACTCGGGGTTGTTCTCCACCAGGAAGGATCGTCTAGTTCATTTTTCATCATACAGGGCTGTTCTGAGGACTGTCATGATACTGAAAGGTGACATATGCATCCTTCTCTGGTTCCCAGATGTCCCAGGAATCAGCTGGAAAGATGGGCCTAGGAAGGCATGAATCATTCAGGCTGTCCCCCCATCTCCAGAGGTGGAGAGGCTACTTGTTTCCTTACATGGTCCCCTGATGAAAAGGCAGGAGTCAGTCTCCACGTTCTAGACATTTAGGCAGAGAAAACTCTGGGTGGAGCAGGAGGGTAGAATATCTGTATTTAGGCAGAGAAATCACTCCAGGTGCAGTGATAAGATGGAGTCTGAACGGGGGTGAGTTTTCCACAGAAAGTAAAGGTCAGGCTGAGGAAAGCGAGCATGAGGATGGGGAGGGGAGGATGCGAGTAGGTTGTGAGGTTGGGAGGACTACTTGGAATAGAGTGGGTGGGAGGGGACCGAAGATGAGAAAAGGCAGTGTGGATGGAGCATGTGAATGGGGGGAGATGAGGACGTGAGGACAGGGCAGAAGAGGTGAGGATGGGGAAGTAGAGGCAGGAGTCCTGGCTGTGAATGGGGTGGGGCTGTGTTGATGGGGGGATGGGTGTGAGGCCCGGAAAGGGCCTCGGACAGAGAAGGGGACGTGTGACAATGGACGGTGAGCCTGGGGAGAATGGAACGGACCATACAAGAAACTTCATAAATTAAGGGCCTAATCAACATGCAGGCAACATGGGAAGAAACAAAAGATATTGATGGCCTGAAAAATCGAAGGACATTTTAATTACACTGCTATTGATAAACTGTGGTGAAAACTAGTCCATTCTCCCCCTGCTCCTGGCACCACTCCCTGTATGGAGGTTCTGTGGGTAAAGCAGGCTGCTAGGAGTGGTGGTCCACTTGTTGCCACCAGGGGTAGTCTGGGCAGAGGTAAACAGCTATCTGGTCAGGATGTTCTAGGAGTACTGAGGGGTTACCCCTCTGTGGGTCCTTTGTGAGTGGTTATAAAGTCACAGGACCTCAGTGGTCAGTTCCATACAGTGGGACATTTGTCTCCAGGGGCATTTGTTCTGCCCTCTGAAGCCCATCTGGACCAAAGTGTAGCCCTATTAGATACCCATGCTCTAGAACAAACTACCTTCTTGCCCCTACATGATACCCAGAAAAGATCATATTGACCTTGTCTCACAGCTGCAGGCTCATGGGGCTTAGCAAGATGGATCTCATCTCCACCATTGGTGAGAGTGCAGCCCTGGGCAGCCACTGGGCATGGCCAGGGTCATCCTCTGGGGCCACGCAGACTACACCACCAGCACAGAGGCTTCCCAGTACCTCAAGGATTACCTGACGTGGCTGCTGGTCCCCTACGTCATCAACATGTCCTGGGCCACCCAGTATTGCAGCTGGGCCCAGTGCCATGGCCGTGGGTGCCATGTACATCATGACCCAACACCAATACCTTCCTGCACCTCAGTGCCAGAAGCTTCCACCTGGTGTCTAGCACCATACCTGGTGAGCCCCAGAGGCGACCAGAGGGAGAGAGCTCAGCTGGAGTGATCTCAACCACCTGCAGATGCACTTTCACTGCCAGTGCTACTTAGGCTGGGGCAGTGAACTATGCCAGTGGGACCATACGTGGGCGGCTGGAGGTGGCACAGGCCTGGGCTGGGTCCCACTCACTGGTCTGCAAGCTGTGGTAGGCTTAGTTCTCACCTGCGCTTTATAGGAGTCTCTCACCTGGCTGCCAGGCAAGCTGGCCTCTGCCACAAGGGCTCTGCCAGGCATGTAGGAACCTGTAAGGGGTTGGACAAACTGGAGTCCAGAGAGGGCAGGGCCCCTGGGATGCCCGGCAGGGTGCTCTCACCCCCCCCCCCCCCGTCCTCAGGGGAAGGGGCAATTCCCTGAAAGGTCCCTTCTCTCCCTGCTATAGAGGAAGAGGGGCAGAGCTGGGCATGAGAGGGCCTGACCCTACTCTCCTCTTCCTGGGTAGTTTATTATTATTATTATTATTATTATTATTATTATTATTTTGGAGTCTCTTTTGTAAATTAAATATAAAACAACAAAAAAATAACACCTCTTTCTCTGACCTGAAGATAGCCCAGCTGAAGACTTCTGCCCAGGGCCTGAGGTGAGTTCCCTGCTCGTTCCCAGGGCCTATGTGGCTGCCCAAATGGATGACTTCATCCTTCAGAATTGAGGAGCCACTCATCCTTGTGCGGGAGAGATGGATAACCCAAATACCAGATGCTGTCTCCAGTGAGGCCATCCTTTTCCTATGCTACCATCCACGCCTTTCCCCCACCTAACCCACCCTAGCAATCTGTCATGTTTAAAACACAGCAGGCCACAGAAGAATTCACACAGAATCCAATTCTGCCTCTGCTTTCTAAAACAAAAATAGGTTTGGAGAAAGGCTCAGAGTCATATTTCACCCAAGTCTCTTACTAAATTAATTATAGGCTGCTATAATTCATCATACTTTCAATTAACAATTAATTACGTACAAGAGAGACAAATGTTTTATTGAAACCAAGAAACAACATGTATCATTTGTAGTGTGGTGTTTTCTCCTCACACCGTAGGGAGGGGACTTATGGGCTACAGATTGCTTGAGCCAGTTTTGCTCTGAAAAATACAAGTCCACCTGGACCCACTAGGAGAATGGTTTCCAGGGTCGGAAAGAACTGAAGTCTGGCACTTGGAGAATTTAGGACTCAGACATGCTCCTTTCAAACCCCAGGTGGAAGGTCCTACACAGGGCATGTATGGTCCCAGCAAAAACTTCAGAAGGCGAGGTGCCCCGCCCACCACCCAGCCCCATAGTCTACACAGGCATGGGAAGGTTCGGATATGGAGAGAAGAAGTCAGTGAGAAGAAAGCAGAAGTGACAGGCTCTCCTGCTGCTCCATCAATGTCCCATCTCAGCTAAGAGCACAGTCTACACACAATGAGATGCTCAGAAAAGTCCCTTATTGCAAATGAGATAGATTAAGCTCAGCCTTTTCAAGAACGGCCTTTGGAAGAAGATGGCCAGTCATTCCAAAGGTGGGCTCAGTAATATGGCAATGAGGCCCAAGGACCAAGAGTCTCTCTTGCTAGGCAACGTCTGTTGCCTCCCCGGAATCCATTATCTCCTTTTCCCTTCTTGGCAGAGCTCCTCTTTCCCAGGCTTGTAGGACCCACCCCACCCTGGCTTCTGGTGTGGCTCTGAGTGCCTTGAGTCAAGCAGTATATTCCACCTGTGGGACCTTTAATGCATTTGGGAAACCCCAGGGAGCCAACGAACCTTACAGAATGCTGGAACATAGATTCTCTTTTGTCTGCTGTGCTTGGATAGTAATAGAGAATATTGTTCCTGCTGTATCACTATTACTACCACTACTAACAACACTTACACTTGAAAGGGCCCTTACTAAATGATAGACATAGTTTTAAGTACTTTATATATATTTGCTCATTTAATTCTTGCAGTGATCCTATGGGATAGCTGCCATTATTGTCCCCATTTTACAGAAGGGAAATTAAAGCCAAAGGTTTTTTTTTGTTTTTTTGTTTTGTTTTTTTTGTTTTGTTTTTTTTTTTTTTATCTTACTGAAGGTCACACAGTAAAGGGAGGGAGCCAGAATTTAAATCTTGGTAGAACATTTGTTATAATGTGACACTTGGGAGACATAGGGTGAGTCTGAGAGCCCAGTCCAGAGATTGAAGAAGAAATGGATCCAGAGGAAGCAGAAGGGGATACCTTGTGAGTCCAGTCTCAAATTCTTCCTGGAGCCAGAAATACCCAATCCTGACCCTTTTAAGTTATGTGACGATCAATAAGTTTTCTCTATTGCTTATACCATTTTGTAATGAGCCTTCTCTTCCTCTCAGTTGGAAGGACCAAATGTAGAATTTGGTACTAAGAAACAGGACTTGTAAGTGTTCACACTGATATAGAGTTGACTGAATGGATATATTAAGAAGGGTAGTGTAGCGAGGGGAAACCCTCTATTTCAGGAAGTGGGATTCGCATACCTTGTTAGGCAGTAATGAATTAGCTGGTTGAATTGTCATGTATTTGTTGTTGTGATTGAGACCCCCTTGTCTTTCAAGGTTGTAGCACTTGGGGCTTTTTTTTTTCTATTTCCCCCTTTCATCTTTTTAAAAAATATATAATTTATTGTAAAGTTAGCTAACATACAGTGTACTCTTGGCTTCGGGAGTAGATTCCCATGATTCATTGCTTACATACAACACCCAGTGCTCATCCCAACAAGTGCCCTCCTCAATGTCCGTCACCCATTTTCCCCTCCCCCTTTCCCCCTAATAAGCCTCAGTTTGTTCTCTGTGTTTAAGAGTCTCTTAGGGATTTTGAATTGAATCTGGCCACTTCTCTCAGCCTTTAATAAGGTCTGTTCTGGTTGTCTAATGTATGTCACAAACCACTTCGAAGCTCAGTGGCTTAAAACACATATTTATTATGATCTGTCATGGTTCTGTGGGCCGCCTGGACTCAGCCTAGTGGTTCTTGCTTAGGTTCTGTCATGTTACAGTCTAAGGATCTGCTGTTATCTAAAGGCTCAGTGGGTTGGACACTCAGACAGCTCACTCACAGGGCTGAAAATTGATGCTGGTTGCTTTCTGAGAGCTCAGCTAGGCTGTTGACTAGAGTGCCTTCATGTGATTTCTTCATGTGGCTTGAGCTTCTCAAAGCATGACAGCTGGCTTTCAAGGGGTAATGTTCTGAACATTTGAAGAAGTCCAGGTGTAAGCTGAAAGACTGCTTATAATGAAGCCTTAGAGGTCACAAAGGGTCATGTGCACTGTTTACTATAGGTTTAAGAAAGAATCATATGGACAGCCCAGGTTCTAGGGGAGAGGATGACATTAAGGGCGAGAATACCTGGAGATATGGATTATTGATAGACCAATTTAGAGACCAGCTACCACACGACCTTACAAGAAAATGAGTGCCTGCTTTGATTCTGGTCTGATGAGAAAGAGAGAGACCCAGGTAGGAAGAACTAAGAGAGACTCTATCTGAAGCCTGCAATCCAAAATCAAGTGGTTAGTAAAATAACCTGTGGCTTTGCAGGGTTGAAAAAGTTTGTCCCCAAGCTAAGATAGAGGAAGATAGGATGTGAGAAAGAGGACAATATTGGGATACAGGATGACCCTGGATGCCTCTTCCATATTTCACAAAAGTACAGCTCCAGCCATCTCTTTTCTAACTGGCTGCACTTCCACATTCTCTGGCTGGAGCAGTAAAGGTGCCCTGCAGCACACTGCCTGGCAAGAGTCACATTTGAGGTGCCTCCCCTTCCTAGCCTGTGTTTCAGACTTGCTGACACAGAGTGCGGGGTGGAACCTGAATACTCTGGTGTCAGGATATGAGCAGAGCACCTACATCTGGCACCAGGAGGCCAACCTCCCCCGGCCCATCTCAGCTAAAAGTTAAGACTTGACCAGATAGATCTTTAACTAAGGATGGGAACAAATAGACCAGAAGCCCAGAGCCTTTCAAAGAGCTGTCCCAAGGGGCGCCTGGGTGGCTCAGTTGGTTAAATGTTGATTTCAGCTCAGGTCATGAACTCGTGGTTCATGAGTTTGAGCCCTGCGTTGGGCTCTGTGCTGACCATGTGGAGGCTGCTTGAGATTCTGTCTCCCTCTCTCTGCCCCTCCCTTGCTCGCTGTCTATCTCTCTCTCTCCTAAAATACATAAGAAACATTAAAAAAATAAATAAAAGAGCTCTCCTGATAAAGAAACTCAAGTTCCTCCACACTTGGCCTGTGACTGCTCAAGCCTAGATGAAAATGGTGAGAGACTGTTATTTTAAATTGTCTTTCCTTTATTTGTAGAGCAGTCACGTATCCTAATGTGGTATGTGGTTATTGATTGTTTGCATTTTCTCTTCACGCATTTCTTCTTCATGTCTTTCATGTATGTTTCTTTTTTTTAAAGTTTATTTATTTATTTTGAGAGCGACAGAGACAGAGCAAGTGGGGGAGGGGCAGAGAGAGAATCCCAAGCAGGCTCTGCACTGCCAGCAGAGAGCCGGACGTGGGGCTCGAACTCACGAACATGACCTGAGCTGAAACTAAGAGTCAGATGCTTAACCGACTAAGCCACCCAGGTGCCCCTTCATTTGTGTTTCTATTGGATACTTGTCTTTCTGTTGTAAATTTGAGATAGGTTTTATCATATTATAGCTATTAACCCTTTATCACATACGTGTGTTTTAGTAGTTTCCCAATCTGTCCTTTATCTATTGACTATAATAATCATATAATTTTCTTTTTTTTAAAAATTTTTTTTTTCTACGTTTATTTATTTTTGGGACAGAGAGAGACAGAGCATGAACGGGGGAGGGGCAGAGAGAGAGGGAGACACAGAATCGGAAACAGGCTCCAGGCTCTGAGCCATCAGCCCAGAGCCTGACGCGGGGCTCGAACTCCCGGACCGCGAGATCGTGACCTGGCTGAAGTCGGACGCTTAACCGACTGTGCCACCCAGGCGCCCCTATAATTTTCTATTAAATATATAGTAATTAAAAGTATTGATGTTTTAAAATAACTTTTGGGTTCTTGCATTTTTTTAAAAAATTTATCCCTAATATGTTCTGGCCACCCTAATGTTGCACAGGCTGGGAACTCCCAAAGAGTTTTTGCGACAGTTTGGAATCCTCCCGGACCACAGTGCCACATCAGGTCCAAAGTTGATGCTCAGTAAATGCTAGTAGAATTTTTTTTTTAAAGGAAAACGAAAATTTGCTGGTTTGAGACATCCAGTGTTATAACGAGGATGTAATTATTTTTTGCTTATGCCTAGGCTCTTAATGGCCTCTAGAATCAAAGAGAGAATCCCAAAGGGTAGGCATGAGTCAGAAGGAGATAGCAGGTATCATTGTGTGTTGTCTTATAACCACAATTTAGCTTGGCAAAATACAGAGAGTAAGTATGTTGGGCTAGTGGGAAAGGTCTGAGCTGAGAGGAGCCCAGTGTTTGACTCTACTTCCTGGTCCAATCATTGCCCTCACTCTCTGTCATTCCATCTCATTCTTCTCTCTCCCGCCTCCTCCTTATCTTATCTCCTGTTGTTCTTGTTACATCTATGTCTATTTCCTTCCTTGAGTGGAAGCCTCCTGAGCCTTGGATTCAAGGATGATCTGAGATCAGGCCAGCCTTGGGACTGCCCTACAATGGAGCCCAGCTCCTGTTTTGTCTGTCAAAGACCCTGGCCCCTTCTTCTTCAGGCAGCATGCCCTCTTTACACTGCAAAATTTGGGGACAACTAGGATATTGGATGACCCTCACATCCTTTTCCTCTGAGGAAGGCATTTCTTCAATGAAGAGTTGGAGCCTCCCTCAGAGAACAAAATTTTGATTCCATCCATCTCCCTAACCCCTGCCCCACCCCCTGCCTCCTGCTTCATTACAGTCTAACTTTAATCTCAGGCACCTAGAAGACAGGGTTGTGTTCAGTGGCTTAGAGAGGAAATGAATTACATTTATTATAATTGCTAAGCATATTTTCCCAAGATGGATAAAATAGTCATTACCTAACCATACCGTCAATGTAGTTTACTCTATCATTTATTAAGCTACTGTTTATATTAAGACCTGTGGTAGGTGCTGAAGAACTTAATCTGTCTGTAGGTAAAGAAAAACCTTGAAGCCTAGTGTGAGAGGAAGACAATTTCAAAACGCAAAATAGCTCAAGGCAGAATATAATTAGCAAATAGAAGCACTAAGTACTATGGGAAGTAAGGAGAGTTTAACCATAACTAAGGAAATAACGCTTCTATGAGTAATAGTAGCAGCAATATTATTAGGAGTCAGTATTTGTTAAGTACTTACCATGTGCCATGCATTGTCTTGATTGATTTTTGCAACCAATGTGTAGAGGTAGGTGCTTTTATGTTTCCTTTTTCATGAAGGTAAAATAAAAACAAAACAAAAACAAACAAAAACAAAAAAATGGTGAAGTGAGTTTCTTAATTCACTCAGGAAGCAGAGATTAAACCCAAGTGTATCTCATACTAGACCCTGGGCTATGAGACTGTTTTTTTTTTTTTTTTTTTTTTTCATGAAGGCAGCATTTGATTTGCACATTAAAGATGGAGAAGATTTGGGCATATAGGTTTTAACAGCATAGGAAAATGAAAAAGCAGAAGCAAATGCCTGAAAGATGGTAAGGGTACAATGTGTTCAGCTATTGTCCAAATTATAATGACTTCTAAAGCTACAAGGTATAAACAGTACTGGCCTATGAACAGAAAGATAAACTGACAAAATGGAAGAGACTCTTAGATATTTGGGGTATTGGTTTTGGAAAATCATGGCATTTTAATCAGTGAATGATGGTAGACTATTCTAAAATAAATGGGATTAGGCCAAGTTTGAAGGCCAAATAAATTTTTATCTCAATCTCAGAGATTATTTAATTATATGTATCAAGAATTAAAGCACTTGGGATGCCTGAGTGGCACAGTCAGTTGAGCATCCAGCTATTGATTTGGGCTTAGGTTGTGCTCTTGCGGTTTGTGGGATCGAGCCCCATGTCGGGCTCTGTGTTGGCAGCGTGGAGCCTGCTTGTAATTCTCTCTCTACCCCTCCCCCATTCTCATGCGTGTGTGCACACATGTGCTCTCCCTCTCAAAATAAAGAAACTTAAAAAAAAGAATAAAATGACTAAATAAAATTCTACAATGAAAAAAAAATCAAGAAAATATTTTGATAATTTGGTAATGGGCAAAGTTTTCTTTTTTTTCCTTTTTTTTTTTTTTTAATTTATTTTTGGGACAGAGAGAGACAGAGCATGAATGGGGGAGGGGCAGAGAGAGAGGGAGACACAGAATCGGAAACAGGCTCCAGGCTCCGAGCCATCAGCCCAGAGCCCCACGCGGGGCTCGAACTCACGGACCGCGAGATCGTGACCTGGCTGAAGTCGGACGCTAAACCGACTGCGCCACCTAGGCGCCCCGAAGTTTTCTTGATCTAAACCCAGAACTTCAAAGCTGCAAGGATAAACATCTACATATTTAATGGACTATATCTAATTTAAACTACTTGGACAACAAAAATTACTGACAACAAAATTAATTGTCTTAAAGAAAATATTTGCCACACAAATATTAGGCACAGGATTAACATTCCTGATATATAATGGGTTCTTATAAATTAGTAAAAAGTAGACCTTGACAGAATGAAAGGTAAAAGATGAACATGTTATGTAAGCAGAAGAACAGCAAATGGCTAAAACACATTTGAAAAAAATGTCGACTTTACTAGTAAAAATGCAAATTAAAACAACAGTGTGGCATCGTGGATTTCCTATTGCATGGACAGCATTAAAAACAAACCTCAAAAGATTTGACTGTACCCATTGAGGAGGAGAGTATGAGGAAAAGGGCATGAGGGAAGAAATGTGTTTTATTGTGTATCCTGCACTCCCTTTGTTCTGGAAATTGCCCTCCTCTGCATTCAAGCCCCTGGGTCATCATGTTTTCATAGGGCCTTGTCAGTTCTAGAAAGCAGGTAAATTCATAGGGGAAGACCATAAGACCATATAGCCTTTTAAGATCTTTTAAATTTAATTTTAATTTTTTTATTTTTAAATTTTTTTCTTTTAAGTTTTTTTTTTAATAAAAATTTTTATTTTGAGGTAATAATAGGTTCACATTCAGTTGTAAGAAATGATATAGAGACTCCCCATGCCCTTTCTTCACTTTCCTCCAATGGTAACATCTCGCAAAATTGTGATATAATGTCACAACCAGGAAATTGACACAGATACAATCAAGACACTATCATCACAAGGATTACTCCTGTGGTTCTTTTGTAGCCACACTCACCTCCCTTTCCAACCTCCTTCTTTACCCTTGGCCACCACTAATCTGTTCTCCATTTGTATAACTGTGTTATTTTGAGATTGTTACATAGGTGAAATTATATGGTATAAAACCTTTGGGGTTTGGTTTTTTAATTCAACATAATTCCCTGGAGACTCATCCAGGTTCTTGTGTAACAATAGTTCGTTCATTTTCATTGCTGTGTAGTGTATGTGATGTGGATATACCACAGTTTAACAATTCACCCTTTGAAGGAAGAGAGTAGTTTCCAGTTTGGGACTCTAGTGAATAAAGATGCCATAAACATTCATGAATAGCCTTTTATTTTCTTTGGGTTTTCACTTTCTTTTTTTTTTTTTAATTTTTAAATATTTATTTTTGAGAGACAGAGTACAAGTGGGGGATGGACAGAGAGAGAGGGAGCCACAGAATCCGAAGCAGGCTCCAGGCTCTGAGCTGTCAGCACAAAGTCTGATGTGGGGCTCGAACCCACGAGCTGTGAGATCATGACCTGAGCCAAAGTCAGACACTCAACTGACTGAGCCACCCAGGCACTCCATGGTTTTTCACTTTCTTTGGGATAAATGCTCAGGAGTGTGATTGTTAAGTTGTGTAGTAGCCACATCTTTATTTTTTTCTTTAAATTGCTAAACTGTATTCCAAAGCATCTGTACCATTTTACATTCCCTCCCTGAGTTGTCCAGGTTTTCCATATCTTCACCAGCATTTGGTGTTGTCAACTATTTTTTATTTTAGCAATTTGATGTTGTCTAATGACATACTATGGTTTTATTTTGTATGTCTCTAATGGCTAATAATGTTGGACATCCTTCCAAGTGTTTGACTTCTTGTGAATTTCAGTAACATTTTAGCATTCCATTTTTATCTATAGCATTTTTTTTTAGCATATGTCTTTGTATACCTTTTTCAGTGATCACTCTGGGTATTACTTTACATATATATATCATAGTCTACTTACTTCACCATTTTACCAGTTGGAAAATCTTTACCTCTTTTTATGGCTTTTTATTCTTCCTTTCTTTATAATATAATTGTCTTAAATATTTCTTCTACTGACACTTAGAGCCACATCAGGAAGTGTCATACTTTTTGCTTCAGTGGCCAAACATCATGTATTTATTTACCTATATTTTTTGCTTACCATGTTCTTTTTTTCTCTTGATTTTCCAATATTCCTTATTTTATTATTTACCTTTCTGTTCAGAGAACTTCCATTAGCCATTCTTTTGTGTAGCTCTGCGAGTGACAAATTCTCTTAGTTTTCCTTCATTGGTGAATGTCATGATTTTCTCTCCATTCCAAAAAGATATTTTCGGTGCCTGTAGGGTTTTGTTGACTTTTCCTTTCTTTCTGCACTTGAAAAAGTGCCACCTCCTTTAGCCTCCATACTTTCTGATGATTAATCCACTGTCATTTGAGGTGATTTTCCCCTACAGCTGAGATGTCGTATCTCCTGCTGCTTTCAAGGTTCTTTTCTTCATTTTCAGTTTTCAGAAGGTTGACTATGATGCGTCTTGCCGTGGACTTTTGAGTTTATTCTATCTCGGGTTTTCGCAGCCTCCTGAATCTGTAGTTGTAGGTCTTACCACATTTAGGAATTTTTCAGCCATTATTCTATCTAGCATTTTTACAGGCCTGCCCTTCTCTTTCCATTGGAGCTTATGATAACAGGAATGTTAGATCTTTTGTTCTGGCGTCACTGAAGTTCTGCTTCTTTTTTATTTCAGTCGATTTTCTCTCTGTTCTTCAGACTGGGTAGTTTTGACTGCTCTCTCTTCCATTGCCGTTTACCAATTGTTTCCCCCATTCCCTTCATTCTTCTGTTGAGCCCATCCATAGAGTTTTTAATTTCAATTATTGTATTATTCTGTTCCAAATTTCTCTATGGTGATACTTTACCTCTTCTGTTTCTTCTCTAAGACTTTCTGTTTCCTTCATTTTCTCTGAAGCTTGTTCATAATTGCGCACTGAAGCATCTTTTGATGGCTTTTTACAATCGTTATCATTTTAGTATCTCTGCCATCTTGGTGTTGATTGCCTGTTTTCATTCATTTTGGGATTTTCCTGGTTCTTCATATGAAAGGTGATTTTCTTTTTTCTTTTTATTAAAAATTTTTTTTAATGTTTATTTATTTTTGAGAGATAGTGAGAGAGACAGGGTGAGAGCAGGGGAATCTGAATCTGAAGCAGGCTCCAGCTCAGAGCCTGACGCGGGGCCAAACTCACAAACCGCGAGATCATGACCTGAGCTGAAGTCAGATGCTTAACCGAATGAGCCACCCAGGCACCCCAATAAGTGGTTTTCAATTGAAACCAGGACATTTTGAGTATTATGTTATGAGACACTGTGTTAGTTAAACTTCCTGTTTTAGGTTGGGTTTGTCTGATGTTTCTCCAGCAGCAGAAGGTAGTGCAATCTGTAATTGCTGCCAGGTTGGAGTAGAAGTCCAAGTTCTCCACTCAGCCTCTGTTAACACCCAACATGGGGGTGGTGGGACTCTGCATGACTCCTATGTGAGACTGGGGCTCCAGCTCCTCACGAGGTCTTGGATCATTTCATCCTGGCTGAGAGGGGTAGAAATGCCTCCTGAATGTCCTCCACGGACATCACAGGCAGTGGCCTCATGATCACTCAGCAGTGATAAAAGTCCTGACCCCCCAGTTGACCTCCCAGTGGGAAGTAGGAGAGATGTTTCTTTATGCCATTTGAGGGGTGCAAGTCCAGTCTTCCCACAAGGTCTCCACTGACACCACAGTGGGGATTGGGGAGGGTCACTGCTAGCCTCCTTATCCTTTTCTAATAACTGTGGAGATGGTTGTTGTGGGGGTTAGGGGAATGTCCTCTATAGCCTGGCAAGTGTGGAAATCTAGTCTGTCTACTTTCCTTGGCAAGGGTTGTGTTTTCTCTGTAGTGTTTGGTGGGAGTAGAGCTGTTATTGTCTAATACCTTTTGCTTTGCCAGCCTTCCCCTTTCCCTCTCCTTTGACTAGAAAGAGCAGGTGGGGGAGGGGGCAGAGGCAGTTGTCTGTGCTTTTTGGAATTTCAGGATTGCTGGCTCTTTCAACCCTACATCTGGGGTATGTGAAGCAAAAAGAAAATACAGAAAACTCTAATGTATTATT
The DNA here is from genome assembly GCF_007474595.2 of Lynx canadensis. Classification (NCBI taxonomy): domain Eukaryota; kingdom Metazoa; phylum Chordata; class Mammalia; order Carnivora; family Felidae; genus Lynx; species Lynx canadensis. Next base: position 44,106,130 of record NC_044313.2, on the reverse strand, counting down.
CTTTGGATGCTGCGATCCCCTAATCTGCCTGGCTTCTTTTCTCCTTTCAGAGCCTTCTTATGTTTGTTTTGCTTATAATGGCCACCATTTTTAGCGGTACTTGGCAAAGGATTGGGGAACATATGTAAGTGTCTTGCTTTGTGTACATCAGCTTTATGATGCCTTCTGACTTCTTCTAAGCAAGGTCCCTCTCTTTAGTCCTCTATACATTTCTTGAATACTTCTAGCCTTTCCCCCCATGTTTTCCCAAATATCGTTTTATCTTATTTCAGAAGAACAACAACAACAAAAAATTGGAATCTTAACTGGAAGTGAATTAAATATACTTATATATTTTATATTAATTATGGGGAAACCATGCTTTTATGATATCAAGTCTTACATCAAAAAAATATACAGTGTTTCATTTATTCCTATAATATTTTATGTCCTTTAAGATCTAATCGTTTTTGTATTATAGATATAATACTTTTTATTATCAATTTTTTCCTAAGAAATCTATTTCACCTAGTTCCTTCTTTGAACTGATTACTTTTCCTCCATATATGTCTAGCACAGAAAGACACTTGACTGTATACCTGACTTGCACCCAGTCACCTGATCAGCTACCCTTATTCATTTCATTAATTTTTTGCTAAATCTCCTAGATTTTCCAGGCATACAAGCATATTATCAGCAGAAACAATTTTTATTCTTTTCCTCTAAAATTAAAATGCTTTTCTAAATGATGAAAAAATAATTTTATAATTTTCTCCTAAATTTCAAACTGATGTTTATTACTTCATTAATATAGCAGCCAAACAACAAGTATAAAAAAAATGCCTATCGATATGGGAATGGTTGAGTAAACGTCGGTTTGTTCACAAAATTGAATGCTCACTGACTGTGGAAATAACTTAACTTGGATAGATTTCAACTATGAAGGGTGAAGTGAGAAAAGCAGAATACAGTAATGTGATCTCATTTTCTAAAACAACAGAAAAAGCCTCCGTATGCAGTTGTATGTACAATTTACATGTGCATGATTATCTAGATAGAGGGAAACTATGAAAAGATATCAATTGGGTTATATTGGCAGTGGTAGATGAGAGGAAAAGGAGAGATAGGCAAAAACAAACGAGAAAGACTGCATTTGGATATTATTCACCATAGAAACAGCACATACAACACAATCTCATTCATGGTAAATTGCACAGAGCTGTGTAAAGAGATGCATGAAGAGATGGCCAAAGCAATGTCACTGGTACCCTTGATGTTGGTCAAGATTTCAAAAGACTTCATTTTCACTTTTACATCCTACAAATTATGCAAAATTCAGAATATGTCATATGATCATAAAAAGACAGGATAATTTCCTTTTCATGACAGAAATTAAAAAAAAAAAAGAAAAAGGAAAATACAATAGAGTAATTCCAGCTCAAGTATCAGCCCAGGTCTTTTGCAAATCTATGCTATGTTGGTTAAATTTCTTTGATGAGAAACACCAGAAACTGGAAGGCTAGCAAGAAAAACCAGAGAATTAATTAGAATATTCTGAGTTGCAAGGAGAAATATTTACATTAGTTGTTGGGAAGAATAAGGGTATCACAGCTCTGAAAGTCTAGGAAATGGAAATTAATGAACAAGTTCCCAGCACCTCAGGATGAATCATCTCTGAGAGTTTTCTTTCTTGGGGTCACCATGGGCAAGATTCAAAGTCTTAAGTGGGATTGTCCATCTGTCCAACTTTGGGTCACAGGCTCAACACTTGGCCAGAGGAGGCTGGACTTTGTTCAGTCCTGCCAAGATTCAATGTGATAGGGAAGGGGGATTGCTCCCTAAAAGAGATTGCGGTGCATTGACTAAAAGAAAGGGGTAGACAGTCTGGAAAGTTAAAAAAAAACAAAAAAACAAAAAATCACCAAACGTCCATGCACAGGCTCATGAAGGCTAAGAGTCTGCTAAGGCCTGGATCCTCTGATGGGACACCAACTGCTCAGTCTATATACATTTGTCTTTTTCTTCCTTCCCTCGGGCACTAGGGGCTCAGCCTGCTTTCCTCTCCACCCTGTCTGTTCACGGGACTCCTTTTCCTTCAGGGCTCATGGTCTCTGCCACTACGTTTCCTGCACACCAGTCTTGCCTGTTAGAATTCAAGTGCGCGTCTCTAAATGGACACATGCGACAGTAATAAATCAAAGCAGAGTAAAAAGATGAAGATGCATTATAAACTGTCTCAGCAGAAGGGATAAATGACCTGAGGAAAGTCAAGCTAAAAGAAGTTCCTACTATGAAGAATTAAACTTTCTTAGACTACCATGGTGTTCCAGGGAAAACAGGAATATGACTGGTGGAAGAAAATAGCCCTAACTAGTCCACTCCAGCAGGGAGCACGTTGTCTGTTGAGATGAATTCCACCCATTGAAAAGAAGTCAGGGAGACTTTAAGAGAAGAAAACTTTCTTCTTGTCTTGAAGTTACCTACCAGTACGGACACTGGTTAGCATCTGTAACCAGCACTCTGCCTTGAGGTACCTTTCTGTGTGTGGTCCCTCAATGCCAATGCTCAGTGGCTTAGAGCAACAATTATTAACTGTTTCTCTCAGGTTCTGCTGTGGGAACTCTTCATCTCTGTTCTCTTTGGGGAGGACAAGCCTACCCGTGCAGGCACCTCTTGAGTCTTTGTTTGCATCACATCTGCTAACACCTCATTAGTCAAAGCAAGTCATGTGCTGAGCTGCACATGAGGGGGTTCACACTCCTGTAGGTTTTGTGTTGGGACCAGGAAGTGGATGTTTTTGAACAGGTGAAATCACCTCAGTTCCTACAAGATCTTGCCTGGGTGTACAGGGTGATAACCAGATTGGTCAGATTTAGGCAGGTGTATTAGGGAATGGCTTCTTTTTTAGTGGGCTAACAACTGATTAAAACCAGCAACAATAACAAACTGTTGAAAGGGAAGAGAAAAAAGGGGAAAGAGAAAAGGGAGAAATCTAGAACTGTCTGGAACTATCTGGAACTATCACTGTTTTGGAGTGACAATACAAAATATGTGATTAGGATTTTCTGTATCATTTTCAGCATTTTCCATGCTTTCTACAATGGATATCTAATGTTTTCACAATAAGAAATCACACACACACACACACACATACACACATGCATGAAAGAAATAAAATGTCCTCCATGGAAGGAGTCTTTTTCTTCAGTTCAGGGAAGCAAACACAACACAGCATTGATGGAGGGGATGGGAGAGCTTTTTTTTTTTTTTTTTTTTTTATCCCCTTTAAAGGGAAGGAGAATGCTGCAAAACACCCATTTCTTCTGTGCTAGTTAAATTTTGCACCCAGGGCAGAGGCTAAAGATCACATTTTTATCAGACATTGATTCTTTTTGGAGGGCAAGAGATAGAAAACCTTTTAGGGAATTAATGTCCATTCTCAATTCTGTTAAGAGGGTGATTTATTGGGTCAAGAATGCTGACTTTGTTCTCCTAAACTTCCCTCTCAGTGTCCTCATCTGAGAAATGAGGAGACCGAAGCAGTGGTTCCTTCAAGATCTCACTTATAGTAATTCTGATCTTATTCTTACAGCTCAGCTCTTTACCACTTGAAAATGCATGCTCTGAAGTGAAAGGTCTAACTTAACTCTGCCTTATACTGACATTTTTATAGTAGCTAGCACAGAAGTAATGTGGGCAGATCTTTTATAATTGTCTTCCACTTACACAGATATTACTGTGTATTGTAGACATTTAAAAATATAGAGGAAAGCACATAAAAATCACCCCCAATCCCATTAGTATTAGCTTTTCTCAGTATGTTACCACTATTTTTATAGTGTATATATATATATATATATATATATATATATATATATACATGTATATAGTAATTTATTTTTTTAATATTGATCTAATTTTAAATTTTATTTATTATGACATACCCCTATGCAATTAAATTATCTTCTAAGCAGTCCTCTGTAGTGGCTAGGTGAGATTTAATAACCTAAATAATTTTTATTTATAAACAATATCTCCAATAACCTATGTTTTGACCTTTATAATCTTTCAGTATGGGTTAGGGGTTAAATTCATAGGCTTTGAGATTTGAAAGCCTGAGTTTGAAATCCTGTATCTATTATTTACTGAGTGTGTGACTCCAGACAAGGGTATCATGACTTCCTTATGCTTCATTTTCCTGGTCTGCAAAATGGAAGTGAAATCTACACTGTCTATATCTGGTTGATAAGAAAAGAAAACTATCTACTGTCTATTTAGGGCTTTTGTGAAGATAAAATAATGGTTGTGCAGCGGGGTAGTATTTCGAGTCATAATCATAAGCCTACCCTCCATTCTGTCCCCTGCCCTCATTGAGTGTCCTGGCTGTCATTCCACAGTGGTCCCTCCCACCTCAGAGTGATTGACACACCTCAGTCACATTGGAACCAGAAAAGAAAGATCGCAAATACGTGGAAATTAAAGTCTCAGTTCCCAGTCTAAGTAAAAGAAAGACAAATCTGTATATATACTTGCAAAATAATTGCCCCTGCCTCCAAACTGGGTGAAACATAACTTGGGTTAAAAAGGAAAAGGAGGGGAGGAGCCATCCAGCACCAGTCACCTTGGCAGAGTAGCCTCAGGGACCACCTGTTTTCTGCATGGCTGTAAAGTGAGGATAAGCAAATAATGATGCACAACAAAGCACTCACAGGCCTTGAGTCTACTTGTCTCTTTAAGCCTGAGACCGCTTCCTCCCCAGCAGCACCCATGCTCTGTAAACCATCCAGTGTGAACGACATTCTGTTCGGCAGACAGGAACACTTACGATCGCCCAGGTCCTGTACTCCCAGAGGGCTGGTGGTAGACAAAAGGACAGGCTCGGGACTACACGGAAACAGTCCAGCACTTACCATAGCAGGGCACACTGCCTAGCCGTGCCTGGCACAGCGCCTCCTAGAGGTAAGAGCTCAGGGCATGTAAGCTATTCTCCGTATTTCCAATTTTTCTCTCAGTAAATACTGAACATCTCTGATGTCGTTTTTAAATATCTTTCCTTAAGAAAATTTCTTAGAGGTGCAATTATCTTTTTAAGTGTGGACATTTTTAAGACTTTTGATGAAGCTGCCCTCAGAATGATTTAACAAATTTACCCTTTAGTGAGATGATATGCTTTCCTATGTTTTTGCCAAAATTAGTAAAAATAAATGACCAAGTTCTGTTTTATGTTTTTAAAAGTAATATATACATGTTTATTGCAAAATCATCTGGAAATTCTGAAAAAGCAAGTATGTTTTTTTGACAAAATTAGCTTTGCGCCATTATTATTTAAAACTTTTTAAATGTTTATTTATTTTTGAGAGAGAGAGAGAGTGTGAGCAGGGGAGAGGGGCAGACACAGAATTTGAAGCAGGCTCCAGGCTGCAGGCTGTCAGCACAGAGCCCTTGGGGGCCTCCAACTCATGACCTGAGCGAGGTCAGTTGCTTTTAAACGACTGAGTCACCCAGGTGCCCCTCTGCACCATTATTTTTAAGGCATGCTAGCATTAATGGTATGGCTGTATTTTATTTGGCCAGTCCTTTATTAGTAGGCTTTTAGGTCGGAAATCTTATTTTGTTACTTGCTAAATTTTACAATGAGTCTCTTAAACATATACATGTATCTTTGTGAATTTGTCCAAATACTTCCTAATATAATATCCTTATCTATTCTAATACCTCCCAATCTGATATTTTCAACTTCTTCTATATAAGCAATCATATTTGAAAACCATGATGGTTTTGACCCTTCCATTTTATTAGTACATTTTTTTACTTTGTGGCATTAACTACAAGCTGTAGAAAAATATAAAATAATTACAGTGATACTAGGTTTCCTCTCCCCCCTTCCCCCGCCCCGCAACCCACTGATTTTAGTGAAAATGCTTCAAGGTCTGGGCAATATTTTCCATTGATTTCAGAGAGCTATTTTTAAGTCATAGTAAAGTAGCATTCTATTCAGAATTTTTCTAGTTTTTAAATTAGAAGCAAATGTTGAAATTTATCAAATGCTTTCCAGCATTTATTGTGATGTTTATGGATTTTTTTTCTCCTTTTACCTATAATGCAGTGAATTAAATAAATGTACTTCTAATGTTGAACTCTCTTTACATTCCTAGAATAAACTACATACATTTCTTTGAATCTATCACATAACATACGCCAGGATTCAGTTTCCTGTATTTTAATTTTGATGTCTCAGCAATTCCACTGCCTCGGCCACCGCCTCGACCACCACACCATGACTACCATCACGACTGCCACCACCATTTTCATTGCCATGCATTAGCAGGCATCATCAGCCATAAATGCATACAATATTTTATAACTTATTTTTGTCACTTTTCATTCTTCATGATTATTCTTTTTTTTAATTTATTTTTTCAGCTTTATTGGGGGGTATAAATGGCAAGTAAAATTCTAAAATATGTAAAGTGTACAACCCTCACAGTTATTCTTAAGGTAGGTATTATAATGCCACCTTAGAGAAAGCATATAGAATAATTAAGTGTCCATGGGGCGCCTGAGTGGCTCAGTTGGTTAAGTGTCTGCCTCTTGATTTTGGCTCAGGTCTTGATCTCATGGTTCGTGGGCTCACTGGGTGGACAGTGTGGAACCTGCTTGGATTTCTCTCTCTCTCCCTCTCTCTGCCTCTCTCCTGTTCATTCTCTCTCTCCCCCTCAAATAAAATGAAATAAAATAAAATAAAATGAAATACACTTAAAAATAAAGAATAATTAAGTGTCCAAGTCACAAAATATTTCTTTAAAATAGCAAGTATTTAATTGTAGGTTTATTTATCTCCCAAGCCTACAGTTTTAATCATTTTATGTGTCTCTATATTTAGTGGAATGATTGGTCTGTTGATTATTTCTTAGAGCTCTGTTTGACAAATTTTGCTTTAATAAATCAAGTCAAAAATTTTTTAAAAATTTTTTCTAAAATTTTTAATTTTATTTTAAATAGCATAGAGTTTTTCTCCATATCTGAGAATATGCTTATTTTATTATTAAGCAAATGTGTATTTCTGTTTCCTTTTATTTCTCCTTGATCAGACTTGTTTGACTTTATACATTTTGTTGGTCTTTTCAAATTAAAAGCCAATATTATGTATCAATTGTAATGTTTTCTCCTACTTCCTTTGTTTCACTTTGAGGACTTTTATTTTTGGCTTCTTGGATTGAATATTCACTTCACTGATTCTGTAAGATGATGGTCATTATTGTGACCACGGCTCACACTTTTGTCTCCCTCCTACTTCCAGTGTCCCGCTAAAATGACCTTATCAATGTAACAGGGAAAATCCCTAAATGGTCAATAAAATACAAAAAGAATAATAGTTAACACACCTGAAAATATGTAAGAAATTCAGCAATAAATTGGGTATATTACAGTAAAGGGATTCTTTGGCAAGGGAGGGAAGTGGGGAGTTGGGTAGGTGGGTAGAAAAGCCCAATAGAGAGTAAGGAAAAGAATTCTATTCTGTCCCATTTCACCTCCACTAATATGGGTCAGAGAGTGAATTAATTAACCATGACATAAATGTTTTCTGAATGAGTGTATTTAAGCTGTCAATGGATCACATCGACTATCAGTTTGTGCAATGAATAACCCTTAAGAAAATAGAATTTTAAAAAATGGTATTAGAACGTTTTAAAGATCAGAGCACCATAAAAAAAACTTAGAACAAGAAAATAATATCTTATAGGTTAAAAACAATCATTAAAGGGGCTCCTGGGTGGCTCAGTCGGTTAAGGGTCCGGCTCAGGTCATGATCTCACGGTTTTGAGTTCAAGCCCTGCGATGGGCTCTGTGCTGACAGCTCAGAGCCTGGAGCTTGCTTCGGATTCTGTGTCTCCCCCTCTCTTTGCCCCTCCCAAGCTCATGCTCTGTCTCTGTCTCTCAAAAATAAATAAATGTTAAAAAATTTAAAAACAATCATTAAATGAAACTAAAATTTCGCAGAGGTAGTAGATATTGCATAACAAAACAAAACAAAGACATAAGTCTGATAGCTACAAGTCTAAGATAATATGTTACAACTTTCCTACCCACCCCCAACTCCCCCCCCCCAGAAAAAAACCTCTTTCCCTGTCTGTGGGGCCCCCTGAGGATGACATTTCTTGCAACTAGATTATGCTTCAACCCTCTGTCATGAGGCTTGGACATTTGATTTTCTTTGGGTAGTGAAATGTGAAGAATTGTCACTCCTGAACCAGTGCTTCCAGAACCTAGCGTGGCTCACCATCCTGTCTTACCTTCTGTCTCAAGATGGAGATGTCCTAGGTGGGGCTGTCCCTTCAGCCCTGGTCCTTTCCTAAAGATAAGTTGGAGCACAGTCTCAGCCTAACTGTGATGCCCAAAAAGAATGAGAAAACGAATCCTTTCTTGTTATAAACTCTAAAGTATTGGGATTGGTAATTTTTTAAAAATATGTCTTTATTTCTGATAGAGAGAATGCAGGAGTGGGGGAGGGTCAGAGAGAGAAGGAGACAGAGGATCCGAAGTGGCTCCGCTCCTGAGAGCAGGGACCCATTATGGGGCTCAAACTCATAAACAGTGAGATCATGATGACCTGAGCCAAAGTCAGACTGTCAATGGACTGAGCCACCCAGGTGCCCCTGGGATTGTTATCTTGATAAAACTGAGCCTAAGAGCACTTATTCAGAAACTTGATAATCACTCTAAACTTCAGAATAAGAGAAAAAGGTAGAAATTTAAAGATAAGGGGTGCAGGATGTGGGATAGATCTAGGAAATTCAAAGCACATACAGATAGAATTACAAGTATATTTTGATTGGACTGGAAGTACACTAAAGGTGCAGATTAATCAGGGCAGAATTGCATTTTTTACAGTATTGAATGTTTCTATGGAGGAACATGTCACTATTTATTTGTCTTATTACTTTTATTTCTGTGCAGTTGTGCAGATTTTTTCTTATAGCTCCTGAACATTTTTCTTTTCCCAAAACTGAAACGGGTGTTAGTTTTAAACGTTTATGCTTTTAAGATTCACCAAAATCAATCTGCAATTCGTGAATTTAGATTTAACCTTTTAGTGGAATGCCAAGTTTTACATTTGAAAATTCTCAAACATTGGCATGATGTTATACTCATTGATGAGCTTGCTAGGAATGGAAATTCCTGGCCTCTCCTCTTTGAGATTCTAGTTTAGTTGCCCTGAGTGGGCCCTAAGAATCTACAGTTTTAACAAAATGTCATAAAGTATGGATTTTAAGTAAATGACTGTCCATGCTTAGAAAAATTTTACTTTTATTTTATTTTTTTAAAAATTTTTTTTCAACATTTTTTATTTATTTTTGGGACAGAGAGAGACAGAGCATGAACAGGGGAGGGGCAGAGAGAGAGGGAGACACAGAATCGGAAACAGGCTCCAGGCTCTGAGCCATCAGCCCAGAGCCCGACGCGGGGCTCGAACTCACGGACCGCGAGATCGTGACCTGGCTGAAGTCGGACGCTTAACCGACTGCGCCACCCAGGCGCCCCAGAAAAATTTTACTTTTAAATGGCTTCTGAATATTTCAGCTGTTGCTTTTTGTTTTGTTTCGTTTTTGTGGGTTTTTTTGTTTGTTTATTTTTACTAGTGTTTTTTTATTTTAAATGGGAAAAAATCCTCAGCAACATTAGAATCAGAATTCTGCTTTGCCTTCTCCTTCTTCAAAAAGTCAAGCAGCATTTTATTTTTTATTTTTCTTTAAAGCTTATGTATTTATTTTGAGAAAGAGGAGAGAAAAAGCACCAGCTGCAAGGGGCAGAGAATCCCAAGCAGGTTACCCACTGTTGGCACAGAGGGAGAGGAGGGGCTGGATCCCAGGAAAAGTGAGATAACGATCTGAGCCCAAATCAAGAGTTGGAAGTCTAACTGACTGAGCCACCCAGGCACACCTCAAACAGTTTTTAAATCACTGAACAATTAAACTTTACAAGGGTAGGGACCCTAGTTTCTTATTTATCTCTGGTCTTCCCTGTTTAAAACAATGTGTGGTACAACTCAGTCTTGCTGAATGAATACATATACACCTTAATAAATGAAAATTATTATTTAATGAGATAATTTTAGACAGTTGTGGCTTGACATCATTTATCTCCCGACTCCCTTAATGGTCTCCTGCTCCTCAATATGCAGAAAATATAAACCCTTCTTTTATGAATTTGAAAAATATATGACATGACAACTTCAGATGCCTTCATCTTCTTTGTATAAGTAAGTGGGGATTTTTTTACTCCCGGCTCTAAGCAAGAAAAGGGAAAACTCATATAATTCATCATGATTTAAGAGTCATCTCTTTTTTATATTAATACCTTTTGTGGGTATGATATCATAAATGTTAAAAAAAATAGTTATTTAAAAATATAAGCTAAGTCATAGTACAATATGGGAGGACAATATCTCTGAAGCTTTTATTTCTATTATTTGAAAATGTATTGCACACCATCATCTTTTAGCTGAGAAAGAAAAAAATATAACATTTGATTTTAAGAAAGAAAAACACAATGTTCCAACTAACATATTGCAGAGAAGGACATTAGAAACTTCACCTGAAATGTCCATTCAAAATTAATACTCATCATGGACACATACATCTTTGCTGTCCATAATCATCCTTATCATAACTTCATAATTTTATCCATGGTTCAACTTCCTAAATGAATTTCTGGCTTCTTTCCTCAAGAACAAAAATTGTTATGTATTTCAGCTACATCACAAACATAATATAGAATACTATGTGGTACATATATAAATCCTTTAGGGTAAGTCATATTTGGTAAGCAACAGTGTGGTCAAATAATAAATAAACTTTACCCCAAATAATACACTATCATATTTTTATGGATTTTTTGACACACTTAAGATCACACTGTATGTATAATTTCATATCCTGCTGTTTACTTGATAGTTTAACTTAAGAATAACTGATATTAATAAAAACATAATTTGAGGAATAATAAATCTGCTGATTGAAATTAAAGGTGGGTGTTTTGATGTTATATTTCTTATCCATATGTTAATTAAAAATCAAATATCAGGGTCAATTGCTTTTTGAAGCTACTTTTGGTTTACGATGATTAAATAAAACAGTGGCCATGTCTCTCTACCATTGGTATAAAATGCTGTGCAAACACATACTCAGGGGTTTGCAACAAACATTTAAAGGCTGAAACTCGAAACTGATAAACACTCTCACTTGTGCCCTTATCCATATTGAAAACAGGTGACAGAGTTAAGTTCAACATCAATGGATAGAAAGTAGACTTTCTCCATAGAGGCTGGGATGGGGAGAGGAAGAGAGAATATTTCCTGAACAGTAGTCTTATCTCTACAAGTGGCAAATGTGGCACATTTGTCCTTGTATTCATTTTGACAGGAGCATGCTCTGAGTTCATGTAAAATAATGGCTTAAAATTATTAGGGAGTAAATTTAAAGGAAGAGATACTAAACATCCCCAATTTATAATACTTGAAATTATTTGATTTGCCAGAAAGATTCTGCTGCATTCCTAGCATCCTGAAGAAAACATATAGTGCAGATTTTGTCAAAATGGTAATGCATGAGAAATTATGGTGTGTCTGTAGGATTGAAGGTTAATAACAGTTATAAATATTCTTATAGTTCAGATCTCTTCATGCTCTGATCAATGGGGTGTCACAGTGCTTGAAATCAGTCTGTTCTTTGATAAGATTTTGAATAGAAGAAACTTCATCTGAGAAGGAAACTGGAAATTGAGGAAATATCTAGCAAACTAGTGTTCTTTTATGGGAAAGATTTATGGTTGTGAAAATAAGGTGTACTAGGATGAGTCAATCTAGGACGGTTGGTGTGGTAAGCTGCAGAATATTCCCCAAATATATTTAGATCCTTATCCCTGGAACCTGAGGATGTTATCTTAGTTAGCAAAAGGACTTTACAGATATGATTAAATGAAGGTTTTTAAGATGGGGAGATTGTCCTGGATTATCTGGGTATGCCCTAAATGAAATTCCAAGTGTCCTCAGGAAAGGAAGGCAGAAGTGGATATATAATTACTACAGACAAGAAGGAGGCAATTGATGAATGAAGCAGGGATTGGAGCAATGCGATTTGAATATGGAAGAAGGTTAGACAAGGAATACAGGTGGCTACCAGAAGCTGTGAAAGGCAAGGAAACAGATTCTCCCCTATACCCTCTAGAGAGCATGCCGCCCTGCTGATACCCTGATCTCAGCCTTAGTGAAACCTATTTGACACATCTAGTCTTCAGAGCTGTAAGAGAATACGTTTATGTTGTTTTAAGCCACCAAGTTTATGGTAATTTTTTACAGCAGCCTACGCAACTAGTACCTGAGAAAGTTGGTGAGTTTCTAAATTGACCTATAGATTGGACTACTCTGTCCTGCCAAAAAATCATCACAAAATTTTGCTCAGTGTGCAGTACCCAATTAAATGAGTTCCTGGAAGAACTAAATGTGTCTAAGCAAAATAAAACTAAGTGAACTAAAGTTCTGCTCACTTGAGGAAGTTTTTCGTGTTGAAAAATAAGAACGGAAGCCTTCACCTTCTTATGGGTTGAATCGTGTCTACCAAAACGATGTTGAAGTCCTAACCCACAGGACCTGTGAATGGGACCATATTTGGAAACAGGGTCATTACGGATGATCAGGCTAAGGTGGGGTCATAAAGGGGGCATTCAAATCCAGTAGGACTGTTGTCCTCATAAGAAGGGGGAATTTGGATACAGAGGCAGACGTGAACATGAAGGATAATGCATGTGAAGATGGAGGCCGAGACCGTGGTTATGTCGCAGTGGCCAAGGACACCAAAGGCTGCCAACAAAACACCAGAAGCAAGGAGAGGCACAGGCAACAGATTCTTCCTCGCAGTCCTTAGAAAAAATCAATTCCATCGACACTTTGATCTCAGATTTCCAGCCTTCAGAACTTTGAGACAATGCACTTCTGTTGTTCAGGCCGCTGAGCTTGTGACTTGGTTTGGTCGGCCGTGGGAAATGAATACACAGGTATCAGTGAGGATTTATTTATCATGGCTGTTTCACCGAACCGTATCATGGGCAGCTACACTTTCAGGTCCTCTTAGTCATTCCTCCTAAAGGCTAATGCCAAGACTTCCCTTTGGAATTAGTTTGAATCAAGTTTCGGTCTCTCTGGATTTTTGTTTATATTTAAATTTTAAATGCATGAATTCCCGAGTAGCTATTCCCATGTTTAATTTGGCAGGCTGCCTTGCTAACGTGTCTAAACTTCTCTTTCTCTGTCTTTATGTTTCTTTGTCTCTGTCTGTCTTTCTTTCTGTCATTTCCTGTCTCTCTCTCCTTCTCTCTCCCTCTCTTTCTCTCTCGGAGAACTGTAACAAGAAAGTCATGGCAGAACATGGCAGAGACGGGATTGCTTTTAACAAGAGTCCATTGGTATGGGCCATAAGTGAAGCTTCAGTTAGAGCATAGCCCGTCCGATAATCAGGTCACAAAAGGCACGTTGCAGCCTTAGAAAGCTTTTCATTACATCTCTCCATTTCCCACCCATCTATATGTTTCCTCAAAGCCAAAACTCAAGCATTTGTATCCTCTGTGAGGGACTGAGTGGACTTCTTTGGTCTCTGTTGAATCTACCTGCCTCCTAAGTCTTATTTCTGGGCTTCAATACATTTGAAGCACACAGTTGTGTGCATAGGGGCTGAAGGTACATTCTCAAGGACTGATTGGGAATCCTGGGCCTTGGACATCCTTCCTTCCATCTATTCCTTCACAGCTCTCTTTCTTTGCAGAGGCCTGCCCTCCACGCCCAAGATTTGGAGGTTGGAGGCTGTCCTCTGAGGAACTTCTGAGGCCAAGGGGTATGTCTGAGAGGGTGGTGCTTGAAACAGCTTTCTCCCAGTGCTACGGGGGATGAGGGCTGGAGCCTGTCAGACCCACAAGGGACAGCAAAGGGGGCTGGTGTCAGGGCTGGCTTTTCTTTCAGTCTTACTCTCAGAGAGTTTATTTCTGAGATAGAAACTGGCGAGGTGGTGCTGGTCGAGCATGGGTAGGCCAGTGAAGAAGAGGAGAGATGCTTATTAGTTTGGTTTCTATGAAATGTGTAAAGTTGTCACCAGTTTTAGTCATACCTAATGCTGGGAAATGACATTTTGGGGGAAGGCGTAAAGAATTTGAGGGGATTTAGAGCAGACAAAGCTTCCTGTTATCTTGTTCACGCTACCATTGTTCGGAAGTCAGATCAATCCAATGGCTAACGGTTTCAAGGGTTTACCATGTGCCAGATACCGTTCTCTGTGTTTTTCCTGGAATAATTCACGTAACCCTCATAAGAACCTGGTAAGGTGGGTATTATGATTATAACTACTTTTATGGGTGAGAAAACTGAATGAGAGAAGGCTTAAGCAATCACTGAGCCAGCAAATCTGAGGCAAATGGGGCTTAACAAGTTAACAAAGAGAAAAATGGTTTTACCATGGGTTTTAAATGCTGGGAACTTGTTTACAACTGTGGAGAATAAGCTGAAAAAAAGGTGCAGAGCAACAATATCCCTGCTACACTGAACACACATTGCCTAAACCTTCCTTCAGAATCTGGAACATTGCTGTGTGTTTCCTGCACCAGGAACTGGTGCGTGTGTGTGTGTTGTTGTTGGTTTAAATGTATTAATGATTAAGGTTATAACAATTAGTTTGTTTTGCTATTACAAATAATATTTTTCTTTTTATATTGAAACTCCATAGGACTTATTTATTTCCTTGCTTACTTATTCCCCACTTAGTGATTAGGTGCCTCCTATGTGCAGACCTTGTGTGAGGCACTGAGGACACATCAGAAAACAGAAGACACACATTCTTTGCCATCACAATCTAGATAATAATCTAGCCTTCTTTTGACTGCACCTGCTACACTATTAGGAGAAATTCAACATCTAAACATCAGGGAAAGAATAAGATAGGGGCGCCTGGGTGGCTGTGTTGGTTAAGTGTCTGACTTCAACTCAGGTCATGATCTGGCAGTTCCTGCATGAGAGCCCCACATCAGGCTCTCTGCTGTCAGCACAGAGCCTGCTTTGGATCCTCTGTCCCCCTCTCCTTTTGCCCCTTCTCCACCTGTGCTCTCAAAAATAAATAAACATTTAAAAAAATAATAAGAGAGACAGGGAAAGATGAAGGAGAAATTTGGTTCTGCGGGGGAAAGACACACAAAGCCCCAGACATCAGGACCGGGGCTGTGTTGAGTCCATTGCTTGTCTAAGCTGTCTGTCTCCTATTTCTTTTTCCTTAAGTCAGCTGAACGGATGCAAGCAGTCCTCAATTAGGCCAGCCGAAGGGATTCCCCCAAAAGCTCTGTGCTTGGGGAGCATGCTTGGGGAGCAGAGGTTGGCTTCTGCTGGGCTCGAAAGGTTGCTGGCTTATCTAGACAGCTGGTAGAGCCCTGTCCCTTTCTTGATCACAGATTTTGTCCTAAGCTGTAGCCGTTTGCTTGTATGAATGCAGATGTGTGACTTTTGATTTTTTTTCTCTCCATCCACCCCTGAAATACAATTAAAAGGTCAACCAAGGATCCTGAACAAATTGTGTGTGGGGGGTTGAGGGGAGAGGAAACAGAGGGAGTGCTTTGTTCAAGGATTAGCTTGTTTACAACGGAGTTAAAAACATTTTGTTTCAAGCAGAGTTTTATGCATTTGTCAATAAAACCGGGCTTGGAAAGGGCAAAAATCAGCTTGTTTGTCACAGAGTCCCCACATGCTTAAGGGTCCAATCCCAGCTGAGGAGCTTTCAAATGTCGGTGGGACTCATCC
Organism: Lynx canadensis; assembly: GCF_007474595.2. Classification (NCBI taxonomy): domain Eukaryota; kingdom Metazoa; phylum Chordata; class Mammalia; order Carnivora; family Felidae; genus Lynx; species Lynx canadensis. The sequence goes on along the minus strand of NC_044313.2, from coordinate 44,090,322 downwards.
TAATAACACTCCTGCTCTGGCCACCCAGTGAAGGGAAGCACAGGCTGCTTTGTCCCACAGACCCTGGGACAAGGACTTCAGTGTGAGTACTTGTGCCAGGATATACCAGTAAGGGAGTGAGAAAATAAGATAAGGAAGGGCAGGAAGTCAATGTAGGGTGTGTTAGTGAGTATGCTGCCACTGTTGGCAGTTGGGGCTCACTCTGGCTGGGACCTCTGGGGATGGTGTAGAACGTGCCTCCAAGTTGTCCTACCCCAAAAGCACCGAACCTGATATACTCATTGACACGGGGAACCCTGTTCCCAGGGGTTCAGATTCTCTGGACTTCTAGCCATGCACCCTTTTGCTCACACAGGAAGCTTTGCAACAGAAAAGTACAGTGCTTGCAGTAGGAAATAGTGTGTGAAGAGGATCAGTGGAAAGGCTACCAACCTTATTGCCAGGAGCTCTAATTCTAATGAGAGGAGAAGAGAAAGATCTGGTGATGTCATTGGACCTCGGGGCCATATCATCTCATCAGAGTTACAAGGACCTTGGCCCAGGAATGGGCCAACTGTTTATCATCTGAGGGTGATTAATGGAAAAGGAAAGGTAAGGAGGAGCACGATGCCCCAAGGGGCCTGGCTACGGGACTCGAAGTCCGAATCAGATTTCCCGGAAAGCAGGGATGCTACAATGTCCGTCCGTGTCAGAGGCTGCAACCAAGCGGCCCGTGGGCTGCTTCTTCCTCGAGGTGCATTTTGCTTGCCCACAGCGTCTGTGCTTGTGTTTACATAAATTGGTTTCCAAATTTATAGAGAGTTCACATAAAAATCCAGAGTTCTAGCTTCCATGAAAAAAAAATTACTGGAAGATCTGGCGATGCGGGGGCGGCTTTCATATGTGGCCACAATACCTAGGAGGTACATAGTGACTCCCCTCCACGGAGAGGGCCCGGACTTCCTTTGCTGGCAATCTCAGTCACCACCTGAGCTGTTGTTCCCTGGCCATGGAGTTTGAGAGTCTGCATTTACCAGAGACCTTTTGCTTTTGCTTTTCTGATATCCTGCTTCCCTCATTTATTTCCTTCCCAGCTGCCGTGAGTATTGGAGTGGGTAGCCCCTGATTTTTATCATCTGCTTCCTCCACAACCATCATCTCAATGGCACTAGTAGACAACTGGTTTCCAAGAATTTTCCTGGCTATGACCCCATTCCCAGAGTCAGGAAAGTGTTCAAATTCTTGACCTTCAGGAGCCTTCCATTACCTTGACCCAAACTCCCTAGACTCACATCCCCCTGCTTTCATGCCTATGACACATTGCCCAGGCACACTGACCAAATTGTGGTACCCAGACTGCATCACAAGCCATGTTTTCCTGTCCTGATCCAAACTCCTCATCTTTTCATCTAAATCTGATTGTGCCTCCTTCTAAATAGCAAATTAAGAAACAATAGACCTGTTCTCATTCCTCTATTGATGTCACAGTGTACATCCGATACATAAGCAGATTCTTTCAGCATTACCTTCAAATTTTACCTTAGTTCCCAGTGCTGTATTCTGTATCACTTTTACAGCTAGTGTTGTAGCACAGGCCACCGTCACTTCTCTTTTAGATTATGCTAATGATCTCCTGATGGGGTTCTCATTTTCCACCCTTGCGCCCCAAAGGTCTATGCTCAACACAACAGCCAGTGTTATTATTCTGAAACCAAGCTTATAGTATACCATCCTTTGCTCAAAGCCCTCCTCCCATTTCCTCTCTGACCTCATCTTCTACTGCCTTCCACCCCCGCACCCCCAAACCAACCTTTTTCAGCTATACTCACTTCCTTGCTTTTCCCTGAAAACCCCAGATGTGCTCATCTACTGGGGCCTGTGCATATGCTCTTTTCTCTGCCTGGAATGCTATTTCCTTGTATATCTGCAAAACTTACAATCTCATCTCCTTTAGGACATAAATCAAATGTCATCTGAGTGAGCCCTTCTCTAACCACCCTATTTAAAATTGCAACCCACTCTCCAACCCCTAGAAATCCCTATTTTTATTTTTCTCCAGCTCTTATCACCATCTGACAATATTTTACTTATTTACTCACTACCTGTCCCCCTAAAGGACTTTTGTCTGTTTTTTTCACTGATTTATCTATATTCCTTAGAATAGGACTTGACCCTGAGTAGCTGCTCAATCATGTTGGGTGAATCAATCAATGCCTTTCTTTGCACGATTCTCCCTTCCCTGGACAGGAAATTTCCTTTCAATATCTAACTAAGTCTAACCCATTTTCAGAACTTAGGTACTTTTCCACATCCTCCAAGAAGCCTTTCTGATGATTCTTGTCCAGCCTGGCTATTACATTTCCTGAAACTAAACATTATAGATGGAAAAAAAAAACACATTATAAATGATCACATTTATTAAGAAAATGGAGAAGGGGATTGTACGTGGTATTCATGACAACCTCAACAAGTATTTGGGGGCACAGAGAGTGACCAAAAAACAAACAAATCTGTGTTATAGTACCATTTGTGTTCCGAAGTGGTCTCTCTGAACTTGCAGAGCTGTTCACCCAGGCTCTTCCATGCTGGAGTTAACACACTCATGAATTCTCTGAACAACTGGGGCAGACACAGATGCAGGACAAGAGATGAGATGGTCATAAATTTTAGTGTATTGTTTATCTGTTGCTGCATAACAAGCCACCATGGCACTTAGTGGCTTAAAACAATGTGTTTAGTATTGAGCACAGACCTATGCATGAGCACCTCTTTTGATCTGGACTGGGCTCCCCCGATGCTTGTTGATCTTCCTTAGGTGCCTTCATCAGGGTGGACTGGCAAAAGATTGGCTGGTCTAGGATGCCTTCACGCTCATTTCATTTTTTTTTAATGTTTATTTATTGAGAGAGAGAGAGAGAGAAAGAGAAAGAAGGGCAGAAGGAAAGGGAGAGAGAATCCCAAGCAGGCTCCATGCTGCCAATGCAGAGCCTGACACCGGGCTTGGTCTCACGAACCATGAGATCATGACCTGAGTCAAGATGAAGAGTCAGACTTTTAACCGACTGAGCCACCCAGATGCCCCACCTCATGCTCATTTCTGATGGTTAGCTGTCGGTTGGGTGAAGTGTGGGGACAATTGGGTCACCTATCTGTTTTCCAGAATGCTGGTCTGGGATTGTCCACTCAGCAGTGCTAGGGTTTCTGGAAAGTGCATGGAAACACAAGGCTTATTGGAGGGAGAGGAAGCTTACAGTTGTGCAGTGTTATATACACTGTTGTAAGAGTTTACATTTTAATATTTTAATTCTCAGAGAGAAGCTGAGGAAAAATTAATTGTAAGATCAGCATCCTTGCCTCTATATACATATATTAACTGAAACCTTCACACAGAACAAAAGAACTTTAAAGGACAATATCCTGCTTTGCTCAGGAAGAGCATGGAATGCATTGAACCACATGCGGCATAAACATGGCCCTTCAAGCTTGAAGAAAGGAAACGTGAACATCAAAAGCAGTGTGTTCCCTCCAGCAGTCAGAACCCACAGGGGTCCTCAGATTCTTTAAGCTCTAGGCTTGGGGTAAAGAAAAAGCTCTATCTTGTACCTTATACAATGAGGCACAAGGAAAGGACTGGAATGAGCATAGAAGCAGACACAGAGGACTGCTAATGAATTTGAGGACTTTTTGGAATGAAGAAGTTCAGTGCAGATCAGCTGAGTGAGGGAGAAAGTGAGGCTGAGGTCCAGTGTGTTCAGAGCTTTCTGGGTTTGGAGTCACTTGGTCTTGCTATGTGAAGATGTCAACGAAACACCTCTTATTCTACAGGGTACAATCTAGCACCCCAGACTATCACATAGGGCCAAATCCTAGGGTAGTAGAGTAGGCTCCTTATAGTACAAGTTTGGGAAACTATTTCCCCTCTCTTACACGATAACATGTTACCCGATTGCTTGATGTCAGCCATGTTGTAATTTAATTTTCTCCAAAATTAGCGTGTTTCACTTCGTTTTCTTTACTTACTCTTTGGGAGACAGCCTGGTTAAAACCTTCCCACTCATGCAATTGCTAGTCAAAATATTTTAGGAGGAAACTCAAACATTCATTGTTTGCTTTATTAAAAATGAATTCAGGCAGATGGAGAAGAATACAATGTGTGCTCTCTTCTTAGTACTACTTGTTATCTGTCTCTATCTTCATCTGCACACCAGGCCTTACATAATTTTACCCCCAAGGGTCATGGGGCTGCACACAGGAGTGCCCTTAGCTGCATTTCACAGGAATGAGGCTGAGGTTAAAATATCTTGCTAATGCTCATCCAGAGCAAAGAAATGGAGCAGAGGCAGACCTGAGGTTATTTGCGCAAGACCCGTGTAGCTCCCCAGGTACTGTGGGAGGGTAAAAATAAGGCTTCAGAGTTTCCTGGTGGAAAACACTGAGAAAACATGTCTACTCTAAACCCTAACCAGCTCTCTGGGAACTTGGAGGTAAGACATCAGATGCTGTATTATTGCCTTTGTAGTTACTCTGTCCTCCATCTGTTTTTGACTCTCCTGCCTGTGGAATCCCTTGGGCCCTTTGCTTTAATTCAGTCATGCATTCATTTCTACAAGGGATCAGTGAGCCCCACTGTGTGCCAGGCTCTCTCCCACATAGTGCAGCAGGGCAGACAACATGTTCTCTGCCCTCGTGGAGATCCCAGTCTTGCAGGGATACAGACCATAAGAATCTTGTGCAGCAGTGCAAATCCTATGATGAAGCAAGTGTAGGGCATTATGGGAGCGGATAGAAGGGACACCTGACACAGCCTAAATTATTAAGACACCTGGGTTTACGAGCACAGTTCCTACCCTAACTTTTAGCAGGTTTTCTCCAGAGATAGGTAGTGTCAGGAAGGATGAAAAGCAGCTGTAAAAGAGACTATCACCCTCCATCCAGAGTTAGGTGAGCTGCTGAGCTGGTGTGGGCCACCTTGGGCTACACAGTCTCTATAGTGGGTCACACTCTGGAGTCTTGAAGCTCAGTATTTTGTAAGGAGGTAGATATTGAAAAGAAAAAAAAAATAGCCCTCATATTTTCCACTCTCTTCCACACATTCTGACCGTCTCCCCTAGAAGTGCCATTCTCCATGCTATCCTTCATTATCTGAGGATGGCTGGTGGTAGGTCAGCATTGTGTTCAACAGTTTCATAGACTCGATACTATTATCCTGACAGTTCTCTGAAGGAGTTATAATTTATCCATACTTATCCATAAACTAGGACAGGGAGCAGTTTATTAACTTACCCAAGATCACACTGCCTCCAAATGACTTTAAGTTTGGGGGTGGTGTGGCATGATGAATGGTCTAATGGGTTAGGAGTAGGATGAAATCCTAAGGTAGAACAAGACCCACTGGGAAAGACTGTAGCTTAACATACATTATTTTTAAAAGCTTTGGGGCGCCTGGGTGGCGCAGTCGGTTAAGCGTCTGACTTCAGCCAGGTCACGATCTCGCGGTCCGTGAGTTCGAGCCCCACGTCGGGCTCTGGGCTGATGGCTCGGAGCCTGGAGCCTGTTTCCGATTCTGTGTCTCCCTCTCTCTCTGCCCCTCCCCCGTTCATGCTCTGTCTCTCTCTGTCCCAAAAATAAAAAAAATAAAAATAAAAAATAAAAAACGTTGGAAAAAAAAAATTTAAAAGCTTATGATCCATTGGGCTAGCATGGGTTGATGGTGGTGAGCAAGGGGTCTAACCTGGCACTTATGGCAAAATATCAGGATCCTAAGAGTATGAGGGTAATAGGTAAAAAGGTATAAAACATGGCTCCACTAAATCTGCTTCTGTCGGGGGCAAATGGACCCAGAATGTCTTCCATGTAGGTTGGAGGGATGGGGAGAACAGTAGACGCCAGGACCAGGAGACTTGTACAAATGTGCATGGCAGGTGTCCAGGCTCAGCCAATACTAGGCACAAATCAGGCTTGGGCACACTAGGAGTGTCTGGTTTGAAGACTGCCTGTCTTCTGGGTCCAGAGTCAACCCATTCCTGGTCTACCTCCTAGTGGGAAGGAGTCTCTGAACAGACAACCAGCCCTGCCTAGGAATTAACTAGAACCAGTTAGATCTGAAACTCAAAACTGTTCTCCTGGCATTGGAACGGGTTGTGTAGACCATGAGTGCCAGTACATGAACCTCCGTGAGATAGATCCCAGAGCTTCTTTTCTTTTCAGAGCTTTTCCCCAGTTGGGCACTGTCCTGATGGTTGTGTTCCTTTCTTCAAAATGAATTCCATGATCAAGATTCTCTCTCTAGGATTCTGAGAGAGGAGAGAATCAGTCCCTTTTGCTTTGCTAGAGTCATTACCTTAGGAGCCCTCTGTTGATTCCTCACTGTCGCTTGGAATGCATAGAGATATCTTTGTGCAACTGTATATTTTAAATTCTGACACATTTCCCAATAATCCTGTCCTAAATATTTAATTGGGATGGTTAGCAAATTCACTACCTCCCAGCTGTGGACCATTGCCTGTAAAAGACACACACTGGGGCTTTGGGCTTCTATCTCACAAGGTGTCAGAAAAACATAAAGATCAGAGCAAGATAATTAGAAGCAGACCCATTATTCTCACCCTCAAGCAAGTGAGCACTTCTGCCCGAACTCCCAGGCTCTGGTCCTCCATCCTGTATGTGGACACCAGAGAAGATTTCCAAACCTCCCTGAGGAACTTTTGAGACTCCCTTTTATGCAAATATCATAGTCCGAAGCAAAGAATACACTCTAAGACTACTTGGAATGTAAGCTTCTCTACAGTCAGCTAATGGTGATTTCAAATTCAAAGCTATTTTTCTTGTCTCGACTCCTCTCCATTCTCATTATTTTTCCCCTGCTGCTGTGGCCCCCCAAAACTTGTTCATCCTTGAATGTGTCCTTCAGGTTTCCAGCCCTTTCATGGTTCATATTGTTCTCCCTGCTTGAAAGGTCCCACATGTTGCCATTTCCTGAAGTTTCCCTGCCTTCAGAGACCAGCTTTAACAGTAAAATGTTCTTTTATGCTTCCCAGGAGAATATACATTTCATGCTCATAAATCTCTGCAGTAGTCTTTATTATATCCCTTCTCATGGTTTGCTTTTTACTCTAGCTGTAGGAATAGATAGGGAGCTGCTGGAGGGCAGAGACAATACTTAATTTTGTATCCTGCCCTGTGCAAACACAGGGTCAGCCCTGAACATAATGGTTCAGTTCATGTCTTAGAGTAGTAATGGTAACCTGTTGACAGGCCCTTCTCAAACAGCTTCCTGTACTGAAGTGGAGGGGGTGGTGAGAAAGATGATGGACTTTGGATTCGGACTGGGCAAAATGCTGGTGCAATCACTTAGTGGTTTCATGTTTTACTTACTCTCAGAACCCTCAATTTCTTCCTGTGTAAAGCAGGATTATAGATCTGTGGTGAGAGAGATGCTAGAATCTAGATGTCTGAATACTTGATCACTGTCCTGACGCTGCCCCATCATGGGGGCAGAATGTATATATAGGGAAATGCCAGAGACAACAGTCTTGATGTCCAGCTGAAGCTCTAATTCCCAATGCCCCATGGCTCCTGCTTTCATGACCTGATTGTCCCTTATGTGGATAAACCAGAGTAGCTGTTGTCTCAGTCCAAGAATTGACATTTGAAGGCATACTTCAGAGGCTTGCTGAATAGACACGCTTTCTCTGAAGATCCTTCCTGGCTCCTCCTAGGCTATACCAAAGCAATGGCTGAAAGTAGTCATGAATCTTATCTTACTCACAGATGCAGAAGATAAGACCTTCCCCTTACAAAAACAGGAGGATTTCTGCAGCCTGGTTCTGGTTTGGGTCATTTCACTTTTCCCACAAAAGTAGGAAAACTGGACCAGCCTGTTTGACTAACTCTTACTCCTGAGCATGCCTTCTACCAATTTCAAATTGGTAGTGAGGTAGTGGGCATGTATGTGTTTGGGGGAAATCTCCTCTTTACAAAGCATTTATTTGAACAATAACTTAGATTAGGCAGATGTAGAATGGGAAAAAAAGAATAATCTGATGTTGGTGTCAGGTTTTGCCTCAGACCAGCTGTAATGCACTGGGAAGTTTTCTTAATGCCTTGGAGCTTCAATTGTACATTAGAGGTGATCATATCTACCACCTAGGTCTGTTATAAGCATTAAGTAAGGTAACATGTATGGAGATCAAATCATAGTAATTAGCATGAAATAGGTGTTTGATACACACTGGCACCTTTCTTTTCTCCCTTGAAAGTTAACCCAATAATGCACTTCCCCATTTGGCTATGAGTTCAGTTTCATGTGAAGGAATCCTAGGAACTCAAAACCATAGGCTTAGGCAAATTTTATTATCTCATCACTTTTGTTTTCAATTTTTTTCAATTTTATTTTAAATAAACTCTATGCCACATGTGGGGCTTGAACTCATGACCCTGAGATCAGGAGTTGCATGCTCTACTGACTGAGCCAGCCAGGTGCCCCTCATCACTTCCTGTAACCAAAAGGGAAAGGACGATTAAAGGCTAATTCCAAACTTTCTGCAGAAGTGAATTTTTGATAATCCCACAGTGCTCATGGAGCCTTTCTAGCCTACTTACCTGTCTATTTGACAAGGTCAAGGCTCTCAGATAAATGCAGTAGTACCTGTTCTATGTTCCTGAGATCATAGAGGCTGATCTTTGCCCCATGGAAAGTCATGGACATTGTTTACTTAGCAAGAATGTTTCTGTGATTTTTTTTTTTTTTGGTTAAAATGGAGTCATTGTCATTGTCATGACCTACTGTCCTTGCTACCAGAGGACTCAACACACTGTTGCTTGGGGTCATGGAACAATGATAATGACCTGCTCCCTGTTGCTCTTTTCCAGACTCATCCTAGTCATTGCTCTTGGAGCAAGGCGTCTTCTCTTTCCCCTGGTAGATGGGCTTGAAGCAGGGTTCAGGGAACCACTCAGGCCAGGGAGACCACCTCTCCTTACTTCCAGGAGTGCATATTAGGTACCCACAGTTTTTCTCAAAATGCTCTTGGGAAACAGGAATGATGGAATGAAGCAAGAAGATTTTCACCAGCCCCAGGGAACAAAACTAAAGTTCTTCCTTGTCCATGACCTAAGGGGTTGGACATGATGGGTAAAACACTTGGACCCTTTTCATTTTAAAAGAACCAGTGTCATACAGTTATCACAAGCAGAATTTTGGGGTCAAGCCATCATAGCTATGAGTTGAAGTTTGCACAGATGTGTGGCCATGGCTAAGCTTCCAAACTATTCCATATTCTACTTGCCTCCTATGTAATGGGCTTAAAAATACTACTAATTCAATTATAAAAATTTATAACTAATTCAGTTATAAAAATTAAGTAAGACAGTGCATGTAAAATGCAAATGGAGGGTTTAACACTACTCAATAAATTCCGCAAACTACTTCGGAGTGAGAACCTCCATGCCACATTGTAAATTCCAGAGTTTAGAAATTACTGAATGAAAGCAACCCAAATGAGTTTGGACTGGGTTGACTTATCAAACAACAACAACAACAACAACAACAAGAAACCAAATGAGTAATAGTTTTCCTGGGGCAAATATTAAGCAGGGAGAAAATGGATGAATTTTCTCTTTCCATTTAAGCTATAAAAACGCTTTATGTATAGTTCTCAATTTTCTATCTCAAAGGAGATATTGGACCCTTCAGAGCCAGGAGTTGATTGAATTTGCTGATCTGATTCCCAGGCCTGCATTTCCTTATTGGTCCATTTGTATTTGCTGTCGCTATGATCTTCCTCACCACGATGGAGGATAAACTGGCCAAAACAGGGGACCAGTTCACTTGCCCCCAGACAAAGGCAATGCTTCCCCTCAGTGGAGCCACTTAAGCAGTATACTGGCCTCAACAAATCTATGTACCATGATGGCCCCTTTCCCTTCCCTCTGGCCATGGAATATTTCTGCCACCTTGCATTATGTCCTCTAGGTGTGGAAAACCATTGGTCATTGTCAGTTACATTCTGACCAGGCATATGTGTGTGCATGCATGTTTGTCTCCACAGACAAAAATCACATGAATACACAAGAAAATGCATAGACAGACATCCACACAAACATACATAGACCAAGTCAGAAACACCCTGATAAACATAACTATACACAGAGACGCCACATTTAATCAATATGAAAGACATTCCTTACAAACACACTCACCCATATACCTGCTGTCACACATATGTGCACACAAGCATCAGATCCACATACTTTAATCAAGTGACTGGTCTGTGAGCATATGGAGTTTACAGAGTACAGTTCTTCTTGTTCTAATCACATTCTTTTTATGAAGAGCTTTCTATAGATCCCTAGATCAGCAGGACAATTTCATATCCTATTACAATCTGCCAAGAAGAAATAGATAAATCTATTAGCCTGCTCTTTGCTTGTTTCATCATTGTGACAGTCTCTCATGGGTCTACATCCATCAGGCTCCCACACCACCTGACAGCCAAGTCTCCACCACCAAGCTGCAGGTTAATAGCTCTTTAATCTCTATTTAATTGCTCATTAATAATTCCGATACTGCTTTCTTCTGTTAATTGATTAAAAAATGGTTTCAGTAGAAGTGAATAATGAAATTTGGTAGCAACCAACTATAGAATGAGTTTTCTTGTCATCAAGATAATCAAGAAGAAATAGTGATCCAAACACTCCTTGCTTCATTTGCAGATTTTTTAGAATGTTAGAGCTGGCAGGGCCTTTGGAATTCAACTACATCAGCGTTTCTCAAACTGATTCACAAGTGATTAAACAGTTTTCTAGGAAAAAACAATATTCTGTGATTAAATAAGTCTGGCAGACACGGCATACAAATCTCTCTCACAATTTGGCATTTTAAATCAATGTTAGCATATTAAAAGCTCTGACATCCCAGCCTGAGAAACCTATTTACATTGTTCAGTTGATCTTCACCTAAACTTATTTGATAGTAAAAATCACATTTCTATTGAATACCATTTCAGTTATCTATTGCTGCATGATGAGTCCCTCCAAAATTTAGTGGCTTAAAACAATTATGGGTTATTTTTACAATTCTGTGGATTTCCATATTGGCAGGCACAGGGTGGCCCGGCAGTTGGTGCTATCTGGGGTGCCTCACTCTCTTCAATGTGTTTTTTGTCCCCCTAAAGGCTTTCTTACAAGGTGGGCTCAGGCAATGTTTCACTAGAGCTAAGGCTTCTAAAGACCTAGACTTGAAAGACAAACACTATCACATCTGTTGTAGAATATTAAACAAAGCAAGTCACAAGGCTGGGCAATATTCAAGGGCCATATAAATTAATGTCCACTCTTGATGGGAGTACAGACACTTGCATTGCAAAAGGGCACATGGAATGGGAGAAGCAATTGTTGTGGCCATCTTTGAGTATAACCTACCACAAGCCACTGAACAGTTTTTGGAAGACTGTGTATGAAATGTTAATAATGTAGAACAAACTCCACATTACCTAGATTAAGACACCAAGGCATATATGTGGAATGAGTTCTCCCAGGGCGTGCATCTGATAATCACAGAAATGAGATTAGAATTTAGACTTCAGACATCAAGTCCTTTGTCTTCACCATGGTGATTCTAAAGATTCTGAGCTGACCATGATGACTTGAATGATATTCCAATGCTTAACCCCTGGATTTGGAGAGTCCTAGACCTTGATTCTGGTCTTCTAAGCAAGTCCATCTAAGCTTGTCAGATCATGAATAACTCAGTAAACCAGAGACTCAGCTTCCTGTGCCTTCATTCTGTGAAGGATGGGCTCTGGAAGTAGCCAGAATTAGACATTCTAAATGGCATAAGCTAGATGAGCTATGTCTCAAAACTTCTTCTGACATAAAATAGCCTGTTTTGGGGTTGCTTTCCAAAATTTTTAACCATATTGTTTGGAAATCCATTGAGTCCTGTACCTTTATGACCCAGAGTTAGATCTTCACCTAATCCTGCATGTCTCTTTTTTTTTTTTTTAATTTTTTTTTTCAACGTTTATTTATTTTTGGGACAGAGAGAGACAGAGCATGAACGGGCGAGGGGCAGAGAGAGAGGGAGACACAGAATCAGAAACAGGCTCCAGGCTCTGAGCCATCAGCCCAGAGCCCGACGCGGGGCTCGAACTCACGGACCGCGAGATCGTGACCTGGCTGAAGTCGGACGCTTAACCGACTGCGCCACCCAGGCGCCCCAAATCCTGCATGTCTCTTAAACCACAATTCAGCTCAACCCTTTGACATCTCATAAATGAATTCATGTAATGCTCTTCTGACTTGGCAACTTATCCCAAACATGTCTTCCATGGTATTACAATGCTTGAAAGAAAATCCTGAAATAGTTCTTCCATGGATTCTTGCTGAACTGGTCAAGATAAGCATGAAAACTACCTGTTTTTAGGTCTGCAAATTCAGCTCAAGGCTTCTTTACTTATTTATCAGTATGGGCCTGCATTTTGCATACTCTGCAAGATTTTATTGAGTCTACTGACAATATATTTGTTACTTGAATGTATTCTACTTAAGTTCAGCCTATTTATCTATCATCTATCTATCTATCATCTATCTACATACCTATCTATCATCTATCTATTATCTATCTATCTATCTATCTATCTATCATCTATCTATCTTCCTCTTGTATTCATATGTAACAAGTTAACATTTCCGCTATTTTATTGTTATAATGCCAGTACTGTAACTCTTGGACTTTAACCTATCAGGTGGAAGGGGCCACATCAGAAATGCTTCTTGTAAATGTCCAAAGTCAAAGCTGCTGCCTCAGTGCTGGAAGAATACTTGATGGTGATGACTTGATCAATATCTTCAGGACACTGGCCCTTAGCAACATTGCTTAAACATTTTGCATTAACTTGGCTTTAAGTGTTCCAGCTTTCTTTGCTCAGTAGAGCTAATCAAAGAGAAACATTCAAATGAAAGCTAAAAAATTGTAGAGAAAGTTATTCAGTACACTTCACAAACAATACATGAGACTGCAGCTTCATCTTCCTTTTCTAACACATTTATTATGATCAGAACACAACCTTTCTCTGGATGTCATTTTCAGCTGATGTGTCACAGCATGAAAGAGTCTGAAAATTGCATCTCTTCCCATTCTTAGCTTGTTACAGGGCAGGAGGAACAGAAGAGTGAGGGATCTTGTGGCTGTGATTTATATATGAAGAGTAGGGGTGGTTTTAAGTCCCTAGGACAACACTTAACTCTAAGATTACCTGGAAACTAAACAGGAGAAGGAAAAAAATGACAGGTTACATTATAAACACAGCCAGTATCAAAAAATTCTGAAAGATTTCTCCGGAAATGCTGCTGAAATTCAGCTCAAACCTTTATTTATTTATCTGTTTGATTTTTCACTGAGGCTGAGGCTAGAAGACCAGAAAGACAAATAGCCCACATGGTATCTGTATTCGAGAACTACAGAATACCAGGCAACCTAATGAAGTTCATATGTCCAGGAGAAAATCCCCTTTGAGCCACTTCAGATCTTGGGAGATGCCCATCTTCCTAGGCCTTGACATTAAAGTCCTCTGAGTGTGAAACTAGATCTAGTTGGCAGGATAGAGCAGCAAATGACATTTTGGAGGACTGGCCTATCTGACGAACAATTAAATCACATTCCTCTGATATTTGCCTTTCCAAATATTGTCCTATGTTCAAGTCAAAATCAACAGTCAAATTGTGAAAATGTATTGGTTTAAAAATGAAATGACCTCTAACATGAATTCATACAATCTCTGTGTTCACTGAATCACTTTTCTAGAATTCTCCTTATGTCACCTGAAACTCTTTTCCCTCTAAACCACCTAGAGTTCTCCCACTCTACTTCCTACCTGGCTTTCCATTTATTGACTAACCAGAATATTCCTATGAATTTGGTGCTATTTTTGCTTCAGGGTTACCCAAGTTAATATGTATGCAATTGTGACTTACTGTAGTTCTTTGGAGTTTGATAAGTCAGAGGCAATGCAGAAGCAAAGAGGTGAGGGGACTTCTAAGGAGACAAAAAGTTTACTGCAACTTCAAAGTGAGGAGACTTTCATTTCACTGGGGAATGGAACCGGTTCCTATGAAAATATCAAGTTGCTGGAATCAGATTCATGAAGGAACTAAGATTAAAATGCCTCAAATTGTACTTTTCAAGAAGTGAAACGTCAAGAGGAGAGATGTGTGCATTACTCGTGAAGAGGGGTTGTTCAAAGGTGTGTGTGAGGGAGCAGGTGGGAAGACTGTCACAGCCTAGGTGTAAATTCCAATGACAAGATACACTTAGCCAACACATCAGAAGGCAACCCAGGAAGGAGACTGAACAGTTAGAACTTGGGGTCAATAATCATTGATCCAAATATAAGTGTATAAACCCACACACATATATGTCTACCACACCACACACACACACACACACACACCAATAGAGTAATATTAGTAATACTAGAATTATCTAGAATATCACTAAAAGGAATTGAACAAAATATATACTCAAGCACACTAAAGACCAATCAAATAGAATTCTAAAAATGTTCAAGTGACCACAGAAGAAAACAGAAATGAAAGCAGAGAGATACAAATAAAACAAAACAAAAATTAAAATAAAATAAAAGGGTAGACTTAAGTCCTAAGAAATCAATAATTACATTACTGCAAATTATGTGAATACCCAATTAAAACATAATTTTGCACAGTGGATTAAAAACATGAATCAACTATATGCTATCTACAAGAAACTCACTTCAAATACAACGATATATGCAGGTTGAAAATCGGAGGATAGAAAAGATATATCATACAAACATAAATCAAAAGAAAGCAGGAGTGGCTATACTATATGAGATTAAAGCAGAGTTCAAAGCAAAGAAAATCACCAGAGACAGTGAAAGGCATTATAAAATGATGTACCCTCTTCCTTTCTAACCAGGGCCCAGAAGAGTGGTTCCCACAAAGAAGTGTGGTAAGAAGAAGGGCCCTTCTGCCATCAATGAAGTAGTGACCAGAGAATCCACCATCAATATTCCCAAGCACATCCATGAAGTGAGTTTCAAGAAGTGTGCCCCTTAGGCACAAAGAGATCTGGAAATTTGCCATGAAGGAGATGGGAACTCCAGATGTGTGCATTCACACCAGGCTCAACAAAACTATCTGAGCCAAAGAAATAAAGAATATTCCATACCATATCAGTGTGCAGTTGTCCAGGAAAACGTAGCAAGTATGAAGATTCATCAAACAAGCTCTATACATTAGTTACCTGTGTACCTGTCACCACTCTCAAAAATCTACAGTTAATGTGGATGAGAACAAATCAGTGTTGCCAGTGGCAGTCTTTGGCTAACTAAGGCTTTGTCCTTTGTGGGGTTTCATTCCTGACTAGATAATAATTAGCTTATTCTTTGGTCCTCATGTACCAAAGAGTACATGGTCCTTTGGAGATGGTTCTTTGGTCCTTTGGAGATGAACATAAAATGGAGGTTAAAAATGATATTTCTTTCATAAACACTGTTTCCTTGTCAATATCATGGCCACGAAGAACATCATACTGCCATGATAAGGTCATGGAATCAAGGAGGCTGAGAACCCATGTCATTACTGGGTCTCAGGAAAGACTGGCACACCGGTATATGTTGTTTAGGTCACTGTAAGCCTGGAGAAGTGGAAGGAAGCTGACAGATCTGGGAGGGGGGTAGTTAGTGGGAGGTTTGGAGGGGTGAAGGTTGAGTGTGCAGTGCTGAACCATGGGAAGAAGTTAATAATTGCAAACCATGAGCAAGCAGGAGCTCTGCAAATTCAGGCCATTTCTCAGTAGATTTTTTGAAAAACAAGTGAAATCTTGTCAGGAAAACAAGTGTGTGCATATTGGAAGTACAGAGCAGGGTGGCAGGAATATTGGACAGAACAAGATAATATGTAAGTAATTCTACCTTGGCTTCACTCGCCCTCACAAATCAAATGGACCCAAGCTAGCCAAACCAGCTGTGATGGCTCAGTGAGTGCCTGTTACCCAAAAACACTGCTCACATATCCTGCCCTACACGGAGTGTTCCAAAGCAATCTGAATTCTCTCCATTTTAAGTTCTAATTATCCCCTGGGGAGAAATGATGATCAGTCCTCCCCTTTGCAAAAGTGGGATGCTGAGGTGAGACATAGGTAGATAATATTAGTAGAATTTTTTTAAAGTTTATTATTTACTGAGAGAGAAAGGGAGAGAGAGAGAGTGCAGGAGAGGGACAGAGAAAGAAGGGAGAGAGAGGATCCCAAGCACGCTATGTGCTGCTGCTCGAGTTCAGCTTGAACTCACAGACCATTGAGATCATGACTGAGCTGAAAATCAAAGGTTAGATGCTTAACCAAACAGGTGCCCCAGTGAAAATTTTAAGGGGAAAGTTAAATACCATCACTTTCGACTCTCATTCTTTTTTTTTAAACTGAGTTATAGCTGACATATAACATTGTAATAATTTAAGTGTGAAACAAGTAATTTGGTCTATGTATTATTGCAAAATGATTACTTCAGTAAGTTAGTTTGCATCCATCACCACACATAGTTACAAACATTTTTTTCTTATGATTGAGAACTTTTAATGATCTGACTCTCTTAGCAACTTTCCAATACACATAAAGTGTTGTTAACTATAGTCACCACCTTGGACATTACATCACTAGGAATTATTTATCTGATAATTACAAGTTCGTACATTTGACCACCTTCGCCCCATTTTTGCCTTCTTCATTCTCATTTTATTTCACCCTTCATTTATCCTTCACTCCTAAGAGAGTTATAACATGATCTCAGGAACAGGATGAAGTTCTTGAGCTCACAGAGGGGCTTTGGTGGAAGATGGCTGGGGGAACTGGGCTGGAGAGACTCCACTATTCCTCTCTTAATTTTTAGATCTCTCATTCTGAAAATATTTTTCTATTACTCTTTATCAAGATATTTTTGTATCCCTAAGAAATGGGTCTGGGATGCATCCCTCTCAAAAGGAACCCACAACCAACATTGAGAAATGACCAGAACGGGGCTCAGGGAAAAGGGAACATTAAGCAAGCTCTTTGGACAGTTTTTGGCCAGGCCATGAATTAGAGGGACAATGAAGGTCATATAGATCTAGAAGCATGATGGGAGAGCAAACTGGAGACTTGGGAACAGAGCTCTAGTCAATGGCTACAGGGGGCATTGCACGGTGGTATGTATTCTTGGTATTTACCAAAGGTAGATTACCTCATGTAGCCCTTTGAGGATTGAGGAATTAGAGTTCTAGGCATCCCATTTCTACCTTGAGTCTCAACTAATGGGGTCTATGAAGGAATGTGGGGCTACCTGAATGAAGTATACTAGGTAAGAACTGTGGTGATTTTATCTGATGTTCCTTCAACTTTCATATAAATGGAGTCTGAGGTCTCAAAGCAGCAGTATTAACATATGGAGGCTAATGCAGAGAGGGGGAATGTTACTTCAGTGAAGCGTCAACATATTCAAATATTCTCAGAGACTGTAAATAGAGAGAAACTGACAGGATGGTCAAAGAGACTTCTATTGTTGATAGTGCCTTCTTCTGGAGGCTATTCTTCAGGCACATTTCCTGATGTCTCAATATCAACTGAGCATAACACTTAAAATTACTCCCTAGAGAACTGGGTAATCTCATTACTCTAACTAGTGTCCAGTTGACTTTTGTGTTTGGTTCATGAGTATGGAAGTGTGGAGATGACACTGGTTTGTTAGCTGAATGCTGTGAGGACCTGCCTTTCTCCTAGAGAGGATAGATGTGTGTGTACTTAGGAAAATGTTCTCCTCTTAAGAGTCCATCCTCTCTCTCTCTCTCTGTCTCTCTCTGTTTCTCTCCCTCTCCCTCTCCATCTCCCTCTCCACCCCCCCACCATATACATGTTTTTCTAAATGTCTCCAATTATAATGCCATTTTCCATGAATTTCTATCAATAAGTTAAGACTTTTTATTATGTAGACTATACTTTATAATGGTTACATAGATATATTATGAAATAAATGACTATTGTGTAGATTAGAAGATTAGAAACCAGGGACTTCACAAAGTTAAGCAATTTTTATTAGGTTGCATGGCTCAATTGCTTTCAAGTGGAAACATGGAGCAGATCCCAGACCTTCTGGCTCCAAGGGATTGTGTCCAAGAGACATGACAATTCTATTTGCACAGTGTCTGGCACATTGTAGGTGTTCACAATATATTGTTGTGGAAATGAATAAATGTCTAGAAGTCTTTGGGTCATGACCTGATTACCTCATTCCTTTTTTCTTTGTTTTGATCTGCTGTGTCAGCCTAGACAGCTACTCAATTTTTCTCATGACAAAGTCTTTCAGTCACCTTTTGCCCCCTTGGGGACTTTCTATAGTTTCTCCATCAAGCTCTTTACTAGCCCTGCCAAGAAGCAAATGTTTTTATTGGAACAGCATGAAATGTGACATTACTCATAGATTCTGTCAGAAAATTAGTGGTAGTGAAAACTAGCTCAACACAGCTGGGTAAGATTACACCTCCTCCCTGGAAGCAGAAAGCTGAGGGACTGTGGGGAGTCATAATGGTCTAATGATGGCTAATGGTGAGGAAATGATGGACCTGAGGCCCATAAATCAATCTGAACACAGGGATGGCTAATGAAACTCTCAGGAGATACTTGAGCTCATCTGAGCATTGTTCACATGTATTTGTTTCTTATTTTACCATTTTTTGTTGTGTAAGGGGCCAGTATGAAAATTTATATGTAGAAAGTCTCAGAAAGCTAAGATATTTGCAGGTTGTCAAATAGGTGGGGAAATATGAGGCTTGTCCTCAGGTTCCAGAGTGCCAAGCCCCATGATTCTTTTAGGACCTAGAATTTATTCACCTTCTATTTAGATATTTGCTCAAATCAGGGAAGGCTCCAGTTCTTAGCCTTGGTCTAATTTTTCTTTGTGTGCAATAAACAGTGAGATGGCCTTATGAGAGAAAGAGATTAGAGTTTAGTTCAGAGCTTATACGATTTCTTTTACATTCTTCAATCCAATCAGTATTACTACCATTGCTGATAACCCAACATCAGGTTCAGTTTTCCCAATACTTGCAAGGTTCCTCTGTTTCAAATATTTGTCTTTTAGGAAGAGTCAAAATACAAAGTTTGGCTATAAGCATAGAAAGCTTCAACAGTGGGATTTTCCCAACTCCTTTAATAGTTTTCTCTGGAGCAGAAATGATTGGCAGCAATCATGTGAAATCAAAACTCCAAGATTCACTTGAGGCAGATTCAAGGTGCATCTCCTTCTTTCTGTTCTTTCATAGAAATATTAAACAAGATGTTGGCACACCTTTAAGCAGACATTTATAATGTGAATTTTGCAAGCATGACATGTTATGTTTGTAGAAATAATATCAAACATCTTCTGGAAAAAAAAGAAACACACATATCTTGAGGTGATTTACTTGAGAAGATAGTTAACAGACATAACATGATTTCTATTTTTTCCAAAGCCGAATTTTGCCCTTTTTTGTTGGAAAGATATGATGAGAGTCAGAGGTTTTAGAACTGACGGGCATTTGCCCAAGGGATCTCTAGAAGATACCCACATATGGAATTATAACAATTACCTTTTTATGATAGAAGGTGATGGCAATGCACATGTGAGAGACTCCACTAAAGCCTTCCTTGTGATCGCTGCAGTGAAGAAGACTTTTCTGAGGTGTGGCTTTCTGTGTTCCTAGAGGAAAGTGCCAAACAGACAGAGACTGGAATGGGAAATGGTAACTTCCTAGGATAATTACATGAATATCCCATGTGCTAGAGTAATTTATTGGTTTTCAGGAAGAGGCGTATTTCACATGATTTCTCTGTCCTCAACACACCGAAAACACTGGGTCTCTGTGATAATTTACTTCATGGGAGTGTGGAAATAAGTTGTGGCCATGGATGTTAAGCCTAGAGGGAGAACAGGGTTGTGACTAAGAGAAAGGGGCCATGGCTTACCCTAGAAACTAAAGCAGAGAAGAAGAGCAAAACTATCAGAAAGGAAAATAAGGCAGCAGTTTCTACAAAATCCCACTCTCCCAGCAATACTAATTAGGGGGACTGTCCCTGCTGTTTCTAGTGATACTTGCTCCAGATATGGTCTTTTCATTTTTGCCAGCCCTGACTTCTGTACTTCAACTCAGAATCATTCTTTTCTGTCAACTGATTTTGTCTTGACCTCTTTTCATGCCCAGTCACTTAGCCTAAACTCTAGCAGGAATACCCTAGCAGTCTGAGTGACATGCATTTTCCTTTAAGCTAGATAAAGCAATGGCTTCCTATAGTCCCAAACTTTTCTGTGTTTTCTGTAATTATTTACAAAATGCACCCTGTTATTACCAGAGATAAAAAGTAGAAGAAAATTCAAAGAGAATGTAGCTGAGATTTTCACTTTTGGGCTCTAACTTTGGCTGCACATTTTTCCAGGAAGAGAGCCTCTAATCATGCTATTCTGAAAACATGCTGCAAAGGCTTTTACTCAGACCTGGGCAGAGGACTTCCAAGGGAAAATGACTTCCATGGTGGTGAGGGCTAAAATTAGTGGTTTCCTGTCTCCTTCTCCAATCAGTGTCTACTTGAAATGTAATGGATATTTGGCCTCCTTGATTGTCATTCACATCATTGTGGGGGGGTGGGGGTGGGTCGGAGGTTAGGAAAAATGTGTGATCTGCACCATGACACAAAGGAAGGTGCTGGTTACTTAAGATATTTGAATATAACTTATGTGTAGAATGATTGGCCTACTATCTGAGACTGAAATGGGAGGGGATCTCAGCGGAGCTTCCTGGATCTAATGATGCATCTACCCTCACAGAGGAGTGGGGTTTACTAGAAGAGACTGTTGCCCAAGGCTTTCTCTGAAATTGGATGAAATAAAAGAGTGAGAGCTGAATAAGCAAATTTTCCAAATAAAAAGGTCTTACGTTAGGTGGACAAGAGTTTCTGTTTATTTACCAATTGTTCAAATGACCAGATAGAAGGTGTCAAGAATAATAAACGTTCCCTCTTCTTTCCATTGATAAACAAATGCTTCCTTTGTTTTATTTACCTAGAAATAAATAACTACCTAATATTTCTATAAAAGTGAAGTTGTCGTGTTCTAACAAATGCCAGGATCATAAGCCAAGTATAACAGAACCTTTTATCCTGCTCTAGAGTCCTACTCCTGGGTGACCTGGGCCATGTTCTAAGAAATGTCTGGCAAACTTAACTAATCACTAGAGGTCATAAATAAAGACATTGCCACTTGCTAAGACACGTAGCTCCTTCCTGGAGTAGCTGGAAATTGGTGATAACAAACCACAATAACTCTGAGCTTAAAAATGGATTTGAATTTTGTTATTATACATTTTGCAATTTTGGCAGTTTTGAAGGTAAAAATGTGTCAAAGGGTAATATGTCTCAAGGACAGTCAGTGTTAAATCAATATTAATTAAATAAGCTTATTCTTATTTAACAAAGCACTGAAGTGTGGAGGAAGGGATCTGCTGTGACTATTTTCTTTAATTTTCCCTTGCCATCTGTCAGGTAAGGTAAGACCTCCAAATCCCATACATCAGCATTTTTAAAATATAGCCAATTTTCAGCTCAAGTTGCTTACCTAATGATGTATTTACTATGTCTCACTTATGATTTACCAGAAATAAAGCTGTATTATGAAGCAGAAAGGAACTAAGAGGAGTATCTATAAAGACAGTAGAAGTTTTGAAGTGAGAAAAAAATTGGAGTTATTTCCTTTAATCAATTTAGAAATCCCAAAGGTTGTGACAGCACATAGGATTGAAATAACAAGTACTATCTTTCCTGTGAAACATATAGAAGGATCATTCATGGGCTGACTGCATGATGGAAATTCAGTCAAATAGTCTTTGTTTATCCATTTCATATCTGTAAGGACTGAGGTCCCTATTCCTAAATTAGCAACATAAAAGCTCATAAAGGAGAAAAAATGTTTCTGTGAAAGGTAAAAGACCATTCTGTCAACTAGTTGTATCCTTTCAAGGGTGTGGATATCTTAATGGAGTGGTCACTAAGATCTGAACTTTAATTTCTGATAAAGATGTTACTAAAAGCTGGTAATGTAGGGTGGAGGCAGGGGAGGGGGGAGTGGTGAGGATAAATCCAAAGAGCCATAAGAACAAAGTTCATTATAAACATATGTTTACCAACCACAGAACTTCAGAAGATCATTCTGGTCTCTTTACAGATAAAAGCTTATCTCAGATGGTGTTAGAACCACCCCCGTGGTACTATCCAGGGTGCTGAATTAGCTAGTGTCAAACTTTTGTCTCAATTGAGAAGTCAGCCCCTTACATCTCTATCTCCTTTGACCTTGTGCTCATGGCATCAAATGCATGCTAATTTTGAACTCCATTATGTAACTTCAGAAAATTAGGCATGCTTAGACTAATACAGTAGGTATCTTAACATCCTGACTCCTATCACCATAGCAAAGAATGATAAGATACAATCCTTGTTGTCAAAGACATTATCTGGCAGGAAGTGTCAGGCGGTTAAATAAATGGAAGCAATTTGGTGGGGGCATGCATAGAATATTTTGTGACCTCAGAGGTAAGATTTTTCTGGTGTGGAAAGGAAAAAACACAAGCAAACATTCCTTACACATGCAGAGTTTAAGTCGCTTCTGAGTTAGACTTGGAATTGAATGAGGACCGGAATGAAGTTGTCTCTGTCAAAGCATTAGTTTCCCCACCTAAAAAAGTGTTTCTATAGGACTATCAGCTTGGTACATAGACTCTACCTATGACTTCCTCAGAGTAGATTGTTTAGGAACAAAAGAAATGGTACATTTCTCTGAGAAAGACCCAAGTCTGTACCTTTATACCACTACCACCCCATCCTTACCCTATGCAGAGTTTCTAGCACATATTTTAAATTCTTTATATTCTAATGAATAAATTCAATGTTAGTAGTAATTTTCTCTTCTTTCTACTTTAAATAACCCACTTTAGTAATCAAAGATAGTTGCCTATTTTGGAGGGTCACAACAGTCCATACTGGAATTGGTCACTTCATTATGTGGGCCTAACATTTACAAATTTTACTGAATACAATGTAAGTGATAAGGGAACATGATAGTTTCTAGTATATGCATGTACACCTATAATACTGGTTTTGAAGGTGGTATAGTTGCATAGAAGTTTTGCTTCAGGACAGATAAGTGAACCACAATGATAAAATTATGTGGGATTTCTCACCCCAAATTTAAACCCTCTCTCTCCCCTTTTTAAAGATAAGCCAGGAAAGCAGCTTTAAAATGCTGATAGAAACTAACTACGTTCTTATGTCACCCTTAATACTAAACACATTACAGGTATAAAAACATAAGAGAGCCAAAAAATTGATGATTTTCTGAATATTTGAATACCTCATTTGTATTGTCATTACTGCCAATAAGAAACAATTCCAGATTTAGTAAGAATCTAGAGAAATGCATTTACTTGTGCTAAGGAATGGTATGATCATGAGAAACAACAGTTAGTGGTCAGTAGTCAAATTAAGCACCTCTTACTAGATAGTATCCATATCTGTTGTTGTCATCAAGGGAAGTGGAAATTCTGAATAATTATAGATGTTCAAACCATCATTGGAAATCCTTTCATTATATTATCTTGTTCTGTGAATTTAACTGTGTGTGTGTGTGTGTCCCCAAAATTCGTATGTTGAAGACTTAACCCCCACACAGTGACTGTATTTGGAGATAGGGATTTAGGATATAATTACAGTTAAATGAGGTCATAGTGTAGGATTCTAATCCAATAGCATTGGCAGACTTATAAGAAGAGCAAGAGAGAAATCTCTCTCTCTCTCTGTCTCTCTCTCTGCACATACCAAGAAAAGGCCATGTGAGCCCACAGCAAGAAGGTAACTAACTATAAGCCAAGAGGAGAACCCTCACCAGAACCTGGCCATGCTGGCACTATGATCTTGGGCTTCCAGTCTCCAGAATTGTTGGAAAAATAATTTCTATTGTTTTAGCTACTTAATCTATAGTATTTTGTTATTCAGCCTGAGCTGACCAATACACTTTATCTTAGGAAACACAAATCCCTTCCAAAGAAACACACTCATACCTAGATTTTGATTATTTGAGCAACTGCTAATACAATTTATAGTGTAAATTAGTCTTCATAAGGCAATGCACCCCTGTAACCCTACAGTAGCCCTGGAAAAATTTTACTCATCCTTCATTGACCTGACAATAGCTCAAATGTCTTGAACTTATGACTTTTTGTCCCTGACCACTCCCTATTCATGAATAACCATTGAGAGCTCAACAAAAACTTCAGAGGGTTTTACAAACTCTTTACAAATGCTAGGTAATTGATAAATTGTATAAAAGTGAGTTGTAGCAAAATATCTTTGTTTGATACTTGGCGGTTTCCTATGTGCAATATTGTATGGAGAAATGTCACTTTCTAAAAAAGTAGACACAACTTGACAGATACGTGGTTTGAGAGAGGAGAAGGCTCCCTTTGGAAAAATATATCCTTCTGAATCTTTTTTACTATATATATGTAAGTAAATGTAAATAGTTTTGCAAGGATTAGAGCAATTTAAATCATGAAAGGCTTTAAAATGGCAACAAAGTTAACTCTGTTTCAAATATATGATTTGCAAATATTTTCTCCCATTCTATAGTCTGCCTTTTCATTTTGTTGATGGCTTCCTTTGTTACACAGAAACTTTTTAGTTTGATATAGTCTCACTTGTTTATTTTTGCTTTTTGTTGCCTTTGCTTTTGGTGTCAAATCCAGAAAATCAATGTTAGGGAGACCAATGTTAAGGAGCTTACTTTTCTTCTAGGAGTTTTCCTGTTTCAGGTCTTACATTCAAGTCCTTAATCCATTTTGAGTTGATTTTTTGTGTATAGTGTAAGATAGTGATCCAGTTTCATTCTTTTGCATCTGAATGTCCAATTTTCCCAGCACCATTTATTGAAAAGACTATCCTTTCCCCAGTGATTATTCTTGGCTCTTTTGTTGTAAATTAATTGACCATATATGCATGAACTTATTTCTGGGCTCTCTATTCTGTTCTTTTGGTCTATATGTCTGTTTTCAATATGATACCATATAGTTTTTATATGTATGTTAAGGAGTTAATATCCAATTATATAAAGGGCTTGTGTAACTCAATAGCAAACCCCCCCAAAAAAACCCCCAACAAACAAACAAAACAAAACAACAACCCAAAACCACCCAGTCTGGTTAAAAAATGGGGAGGGAAACTGAATGGACATTTTTCCAAAGAAGACATACAAATGACCAGCAGGTACATGAAAAGGTGCTCAACATCACTAATCATCAGGGAGTGCAAATGAAAGCCACAATGAGATATTACCTTATAACAGAATGGCTGACATAAACAAAATAAACCAAAACCAAAACCCAAACAAAACAAAAGACAACAAGTGCTGGTGTGGATGTGGAGAAAAGGGAACCTTTGTGTAGTGCTGGTGGGATTGTAAATTGGTTTAGCCTCTGTGGAAACCAGTATGGAAGTTCCTCAAAAAATGAAAAAATAGAACTACCATATGATACATGATCCACTTCCAGAGATATATCCAAAGAAAATAAAAACAGGATATCAAAGAGATATCTGCACTTAAGTGCTTTTATGAATTAATATATACATGAATATTATTCAGTCATGAGAAAGAATGAAAAATATACTGCCATTTGTGACAACATGGATAGAACTTCAGGACATTTTGCTAAGTGAAATACAGAGAAAGACAAATAGTACCTGGTTTATCACTTATAGGTGAACTTATAAGATGATAAGATAAGATAAGATAAGATAAGATAAGAGCTCTTAGAAACAGTCTAGAAAAATGGTTGCCAGGGACTGGGAGTGGGGGTAATAGGGACAGTCTGGTAAGAGGGTACAAACTTTCAGCTATAAGATGAATCAAGTCTAAGGTTCTAATGTAAAACATGGTAACACTGGTTGATATCACTGTATTGCCTAATTGAAATTTGCTAAGATAGTAGAACTTAAACATTCTCAACAAAAACCAAAGATAAATATGTAAGGTGATAGATGGGTAAATGAACTTGATATGGAGGATCTTTCCATAATATATCAAATCACCACAGTGTACACTTTATCTTACAATCTTACTTGTTAATTATACCTCAAGCTGAAATATAAATAATAAAAAAAACAAACAAATAAATAAATACATTTTTAAAATGACAGTAGAAGAAGAATATGTTCCAAAAGGTTTATTTAATTTAAAATATTTGATCTGAAGATTTATGGTTGAAGAGGTAACTAATTTATAAGTGGAGTCTATTTTCCTGGGACTCATACAACTCTGAGATAAATATGCCTCTCTAGTACTACTAAGAATCTTTAACTTAAGCTATACTAATGATCTCTAAATCCACATTTTTAGTTTAATTATATCCAGGAAACAACCTGGAATTTGAAAAGAACTCAATTAAAGAGCTGTCGGGGCGCCTGGGTGGCGCAGTCGGTTAAGCGTCCCACTTCAGCCAGGTCACGATCTCGCGGTCCGGGAGTTCGAGCCCCGCGTCAGGCTCTGGGCTGATGGCTCGGAGCCTGGAGCCTGTTTCCAATTCTGTGTCTCCCTCTCTCTCTGCCCCTCCCCCGTTCATGCTCTGTCTCTCTCTGTCCCAAAAATAAATAAACGTTGAAAAAAAAAAAAAAAAAAAAAAAAAAAAAGCTGTCAACTGAGAAGATTCAGTTGGTGGTGAACAGTCCCAAGGGTCTACCAGATGAAATGAGTGGGATGTTTAGATAATGAGATCAACATTAATCTGTGGTTAACCAGCATGAAACAGATGATTTTCTTTCTGGTGCTGAATTTCCTTCTTCTCAATGAATTATCTACTGAATTGTTCATCTAGTTTATCTGGTTATTCAAACAGGAAACTCATCAGTCTTAAAATCTCAATCCTCATGGATATCAGTCCCCAATCTTTTTGATTCCATACCTCAAATAGTTTTCAGATCACTCTGCTGCTCTTCATCTACAACCTCCCAGCTACCATTATCTCTCAACCTGCATGAGTGTCCTTACCATGGTTTTGTGTCTGCTCTTGCCCCTTCCACTCCAGGCTCTCAGTCCCAGCCGGTGTGGTACAGGGTTACTGGTCAACAGGTCAGTCCCCTGCTTGTGGCCTTTCAGTGTCTTCCTGATACTCTCAGGTTACAAAGCAAGATTAGTAACACAAGTTACTGAGCCCGGAGTATCTGATTTATATACCTTACTAGCAATATTCTACGTCACTTTTTAATTTTTTTTCACTGTTACCTAGTCAAATTGGCTTGAACAATCAAGTATTTGAGAGGGCTACAGTTCTTTGTGACTTGGGCCCTGTGTGTAAGTTTTTTCCTCTACACATGCCTTCACCACCCCCATACCCTTTGCTAACAATGCCTTAATTATTCTTCAGCTTTCAAATCAATACCTTCTAAGGGAAGGAATCTAAGGGATTCACTGAATCCCCAGACTAATACCCAGCAGCTAATTTTTAGTATCCTGAATCTATTGCAGCAGCTTATATAATTGTAATGAAATAATTTTATTATTTAGTGGTTATAAAGAACATTCAAGTATGTAGCATAATACCTTGCACGTAGTGGAAGTGAATTAAACAAATCTTGATCAGAGGTGATTTTGTTTCTTTTATTTTTTTTCTGTCACGCTTACTTTAAAGGGCTCCACTGTAACCCAAATGGGATCAAATTCACCCTTTGGAATATGGGCAAATAGAATCCAAGAATCTGTCATTAAAAATCTGTCATTTTTGTAAACAGGTAGTGCTGAGTGTGGCATTGAGATCAGAGTCAGGGATGAAGTTGGTGTCCAATTCCTATGGTTATATGGTATTCTAAGCAAGCAGGTTTTGCCTAAGGAGGTTTTTGCTTTTGTCGTTGAGACTGATTTTTACAAAATGTCACTATTATCACTCTCAATGTCCTTTGTGAGATGACCTAGTTCTAGCTAGTTTTCCTTGTCTCTTGCAACTAAACAGGAATTGAGGAGATGCAGACATAAGAGACTCTTCTGCAAAATCATGTTAACACTTTAGTAGTTGATTTAACCCATGATATGTGGTTGTCCAGGGGAAAATACTTTTGCGGTTATGTTTTGCCTCACAGGGTGATCACATCATTTATTGTCACATATAGTAGGAACTGAAAAATGCTATAAGAGCCAGAAAAACTGCCCAGCTTTTCTAAGAACTTGGAACATTCCTATACCTATTTCCACATTCTGTCAAATCTTTCAGTGTGTTAATCCGGTAAGAAATTAAAGACAAGTAGAACAGAAAACTTTTGGTAAAAAAAAAACTTGAATAAAGATAATCTTTTAAAGAAAGAAATCAAGATAAAAGCTTGGGCACTAATGAATTATTCGATGAGTCAAAATGAAGGGACAGAGAAACTGACAGAAAAAAGCATCTAGGGCATTGACTCAAATAGGAGTCCAGAGCCAGCTGTCTGTGGGAATGTCTTCTGAGAGCACTAAGAAGAGAATAGATCCTAAATAGTCTCAACACATACACTAAAGTAACTTTGAGGTAATGGAAATGTTCATTAGTTTCTTTGTGATGATATTTCACAATGTGTATGTATATCAAAGCATCACATTGTATACCTTAAATACATACAGTTTGTATTTGGCAATTGTATCTCAATAAAGTGGGAACCAAAAAGAGAAATAAGTGTTATAAATCATTACAAAATAAGGTTAATAATCAATGGAACTTGGGAGGACCTTGGAGAAAAGCATAGGGGACCTAATTTCCTTATCTTTAGGGATACAAATACTACAGTCTCAAACATAAACATGTTATTAACAAATGAGTGATGACTTCAGCTTCATTTTTTTTTTCATAATATTCTTTCTTTCTTTCTCTCTCTTTCTTTTAATGTTTATTTATTTTTGAGAGAAAGAGAGCACCAGTAGGGAGGAGGTGGAGCAGAGAGAGAGAGAGGGAGACACAAAATCTGAAGGAGGCTCCAGATTCTGAGCTGTCAGCACAGAGTCTGACCTGAGGCTCAGACTCATGAATGGTGAGATCGTGACCTGAAGTGCAGTCGGACACTTAACCAACTGAGCCATCTAGGCGTCCCCATATTACTTCTTAAACTAAAAAAGAAACTTTTAAAAATAATATTCTTTTAGTGAAGAACTATTTATTTAAAGTTTGGCGAGGCCTTTAATTTCACATTAGCGTTTTTTTTTTTTCCTATTAAATTCAAGTAAGAGAGAAATTCTTTGTCTTTGTAGCTACATTTGTGCAAATAAATGTCTGGAGTGATAGGAACCTACTGTTAAAAGTGGTTTTAGAGGATACAAGTGTGGTCAGCTCTCACAAGAGGTGTGTAAATGGACAGAAGATAATTTTGCTTTTTATTTTCTAGTTTTCTAAACTGTTTGAATGTTCTGATATTCATACCGCATGAATTATTTGTCAACAGAGGTTATCTGAGCAGAGAGCTCATAGCTAACTTTTTATTCTTTGTACAATTTAACATATTTGCATATACCAAAAGGACATATTTGGATTTGGCTGTCCTGAAAAAGAAATATATGTACATATAGAATATAATTTAAAAATGAGGTAATAACACTGAAATTAAATAATACAAGTATTTAAAGGTTTAAAAGTAAAAAGTAGACACAATGACATAGATCTTATATGGCTAGAGAGAATGAGTACAAAACTAATATTTTAAAAAATTTAATTTTTTTTTTTTTTGAGAGAGACAGAATGCACACAGGGGATGGGCAGAGAGAGGGAAAGAGAGAATTCCAGGCAGACTCCTCAGTGTCAGCACGGAACCGATGCAGGACTCCATCTCACGAACTGTGAGATCATGACCTGTGAGCCAAAATCAAGAGTTGGACACTCAAGTCACTGAACCACCTGGGAACCCCCTAACATTTCTTTTTAAATGTTTACATGTTTTAGAGAGAGTGAGAGAGAGAGAGAGTGCACACACACGTATGAGCGGGGGAGGGGTAAAGAGAGATGGGGACGGAGGTTCGGAAGAGGGCTCTGTGCTGACAGCAGAGAGCCCGATGTGGGGCTTGAACTCACAAACCATGACATCATGACCTGAGCTGAAGTCGGATGCTTAACCAGTTGAGCCACCCAGGTGCCCCCTGGAGAACTAACATTTTTGAGCATTCAATATATTTTATGTGTGTAGGAATATTAAATCTCTTTTAAGTTACTGCTATACAAATGAATAAAATGGCCTAAGTTCAGAAATATAAAATGTAACAATAACACGTAAAGGCAGATGTATAATTAAAATCTATTAAAATTATAAAATAGGATAAGAGCAAGTAAGACAAACATGACAGAAACTCTAAGGATTATGAGACTTCAAATATTAAAGAGTTAAGATACGCTAAAACAAATAAGAGGAAAATATTCACACAAAGAATACAGTACATATTTACACAGAGAGAAAATTAAATGTACTTAAACAGAAAATGTCTTAAAAATAAAAATTTACTAATAAATTTAAAGAAAAGACTAGGTCCATACAGAATATGCTAATGAAAAATTTGAAGAAAAGTACTAAAATAATGAAATGGCATAAAAGGAAATAATTAGATAAAATTTTAAAAGGAAAATATAAAAGAAAAACAGTCCAAGATAACATTTTGTATTGATCGTTAACGTTAAGTGAAAGGGAACAGGCTCCCCAAATGCCCAGGGTGTGCATGTTTGGATGATACACATGCTGGCTGTTTGCTTTTCACACTGATAATAAATGAGGATGAATTCAATCTGGACACTTTTTTTCTGTGTCACAGCTTTCCAAACTACAAACAAACAAACAAACAAACAGAAAAATGCATATAAAGGAAAAAACTTTTAGAATAAAAACTGAAACAACAAAAATCAATGCCTGCTTCTATGCTAATCCTGGAAGTCCTGATTCAGGCTATAATCAATACTCTCACCAGAGGAGAAAAAAAGGAAACATGCCTAAGAAAAAGAAAACAATTCTTTAAAAATCGATAGCATTGTGAAGTATTGTGAGATGCAAAAATATTAAATCACAAAGGAAATGAGATAATGACAATAACATGAAAAACAAGCTAATTTACCAAAAATCAAATAATGGTAAACAACAAGTGCTTAAAAATAAATAGGCGACAGGTGGTTGAAAGCAAAACATTAAATGAGGCAGCTGGGCAACGTCCAAATTCTAACAGCTTCCTGGTAGGAAAATAACAAGACAAAGAATGTGTTAGTTTAATTTCCCTTTATTTCTGGGGACGTTAACAGAAGCCATGGGTGTAGACTCTTGGGATTGGGGGCTAGAAAGAGCTTAGTTTCTCAAAGGAAGAAAGGGTTGAGGAGGAACAGTGAAGACCACAGCATGGGCCCAAGCTGCATGAGAATTAGATTTGCAAGGTTGGGACTTCAAATCGCTGGGGTTCCAAACATTAGCAGCCACAGAAGGATTTGAGGGGGAACAGACGTATCTGCTGTTAGGTTTATTAAATTGCTTATTTTGTGGTGTGAAATGGAACCCACTTTTCTTCACCTTAAATACTCACGCCCTTGGGGCGCCTGGGTGGCGCAGTCGGTTAAGCGTCCGACTTCAGCCAGGTCACGATCTCGCGGTCCGTGAGTTCGAGCCCCGCGTCGGGCTCTGGGCTGATGGCTCAGAGCCTGGAGCCTGTTTCCGATTCTGTGTCTCCCTCTCTCTCTGCCCCTCGCCCGTTCATGCTCTGTCTCTCTCTGTCCCAAAAATAAATAAACATTGAAAAAAAAAATACTCACGCCCTGATCATTGATGATTTGGATAATGGGTTTGTTTGGAGACTGTTGTTGAGCACTCAGCACTCATTCCATCTTTACTTCAGCCCTAAGGAAGTAGGGTCATTAACTTTCCCCATTTCACAGATAAGGGAACTGAGTCATATGGAGGTTATGTGTCCAGGATTATAGAATTGGAGCATGGCAGAACCATGCTGAGACCTATGCAGTTTGTGCCAAACTCTCTACTCTCCTGTGTCAAAGCAGTCTATAGTTGGGGAGGTTCAAAGCCAGAAGCTTTCCATGGGAAAGCACTCACATCAATCTTACAGTTAAGAATGTGAAGATTTCTCTCTATTTCCTCAGAATTCAAATGAATTCTATTTTATTTTATTTTATTTTTATTATTTTTAATATGAAATTTATTGTCAAATTGGTTTCTATACACCACCCAGTGTTCCTCCCAATAGGTGCCCTCCTCAATACCTAAGATGAGATGAGAAGATATTGAATGTGCCCTTGAGAATCTTTATACTAAGACTTGGGTTAAATATTTAGAAGACTCAGTGTGTTTTCTTTTTCTCTTGGGTTTCTCTTTTATCCTAGGGAAGGAAATGTTCCACCTCTCTAGGATACCATGGCATGGCTTGATGCAGCAGGGATCAACTCTCAACAGCTGGAAGGTCCTTGCTTCTTTGAAAGTGTGACAAAACAGAAGACTACTTGGCATCTTCCAAAGCCTTTAAAGAGAGCTTATCCAATTAGCCAGGATCATAAAAGCCCCAGTGATTTGGTGGCTCATTTCATTTCAGATCAGCAACCCCCTGTGGTTGGAAGTCATTTGCCTAAAGCTTATCCAACTCATTGGCTGAGGAGATGGATGTCTTCCTCTGTAGGGAAGTGACTTTGCTTTCCACCCTGATGGCTGGTTCCTCGACCTGCTCACTGGGTGTTAAGTGACTGCTGTCCCTGCAGATTCCTAGGCCCTGCTCACTTGTTCCATGCTGATGTTTAATGAGGTGTGTTAAGGCAAAGTAAGGAAAACGAATTGCATAGGAAAATACAGCAAAAGATGTAGCATAGGGAAATCTTTCGAAGTTCTAGCTCATTGTAGTGCCTTTTTACTTTTTATTTATTTTTTATTTTTTAGATTGACATATAATATTATATTAGTTTCAGATGTACAACATACTGACTCATCAATTCTATACATTACTCAGTGCTTGCCCCAATAAGTGTAGCTGCCATCTGTCACCATACAACGTTATTACAATATTATTAATAATATTCCCAAAGCTGTACTTTTCATCCCTGTGACTTACTTATTTTATAATTGGAATTTCATTCTCCTTCATCCCCTTTATTTGCTTCACCCATCCCCCATCCACCTTCCTTCTGACAACCATCAGTTTGTTCTCTGTATTTAAGAGTTTTTTTGTTTGTTCATTGGCTTTGTTTTTATGCTAAATCAAAAAAAATATATGCATTCCTGTTTATTGTGACATTATCAATGTACAAGATATGGAAGAAACAACCCAAGTGTACTCCTTGATAGGTGAATGGATAAAGAACACACACGCAACCACACACACACACACACACACACACACACACAGGAATATTACTCAGCCATCAAAAAAGGAAATGAGATCTTGCTATTTGCAACAACATGGATGGACCTGGAGGGTGTTATACTAAGTCAAATAAGTCAGACGGAAAAAGACAAATACCGTATGATTTCATCATAGTACCTTTTAATCACAGCTTAGTACCCCATACTTGCCACTGCCCGTAAGTCAAAACTTGGGTTCCTTATCTTGTCCTCCAATGATCTGTTGCCATCCTTTCCACTTGTACCACTTGATGATCACACTTTGCTCTACAAGTGTTTCACCAGCCGGATGAGTATCTCTATGGCTTCCCCAACCTTCCCCCACCTCTCTGCCTTCACCCTATTTCCCTGATGTGATCTCCTGTGCATTTTCTTCATCTAGCTTTTGCTTGAATTATACAGGTAGTAGCTCATCTCCAGATCAGGATCTCATACTCGGCTGAAGAGCAGCTTGTTTGAGATGAGAGACATGTCCCGGGCCCATGTGTACCTGTTTCAGAGCCACTAAGACCCCAGAAATGCAATTTGTAGTTCTCTTTACCAAGGGTAGTGGTGGAGAAATAAGCACTGCTAAATTGCTGACTTGGAAACTAGTGTCACAGCCCCTTCTACTCTGTGGTCCCCTAAGATGGAGAGTAGGACCCATTAGCCAGGAGGATCCTGCTGTGCCTTCTAGGTGTGGCCTCCCTTGTTGCAGCCTAAGTGGCACATTAAAGCCAAACATCTGCACAGAAAACTAGTTTTTATGCCAGAGTGAATTCCCCTTTAATGGGATGTGCAACTAAGCTTCCAGAGAGGATGTTGAACCACATTGAGCGTCCTGTCTTCTTTTCCTTTTCCATTCGTGACTTTTTCATTCTAAGAGGAATTGCTGACCTTCTATTTGGCAGACCAATGGAACATATCCAACTTAATAGACCTTTTCACCTGGCTTCCTCTGGCAGTGACCACTCCAACCTCCATCCTACCAGTGGCAGGGCCACGAACCCAAGTTCCAGAACCCAACTGAGTGACAGGAGCCAAGCTGTGATTAATGTGGTCAGGTCCAACGTACAGTCAAGGCACTGGGAGTTTTAAAATAACAAATCATGAGAAACTTTATACATAGTTGGGGCTCCTGCATACCTCTAACCAGTTGGCAATATTTGGAGGTCTTCCCCCCAAAATGTGCTCAGTATACTGATTTGCTGTTGGCACACTCATACATTTCTTTATGCTGTTACTACCCATCTGGGTATCCATAAAGAATATGTGGTATTGGGGCGCCTGGGTGGCGCAGTCGGTTAAGCGTCCGACTTCAGCCAGGTCACGATCTCGCGGTCCGGGAGTTCGAGCCCCGCGTCAGGCTCTGGGCTGATGGCTCAGAGCCTGGAGCCTGTTTCCGATTCTGTGTCTCCCTCTCTCTCTGCCCCTCCCCCGTTCATGCTCTGTCTCTCTCTGTCCCAAAAAAATTAAATAACGTTGAAAAAAAAAATTAAAAAAAAAAAAAAAAAAAAAAAAAGAATATGTGGTATTAATTTGCATGTTTTCCAACTTCATGTGAATTGTATTATACTGAAAACATTCTTTTACAATTTGCCTTGTTGTTTTCTTCAACACTCTGTTTTTAAGACTTCTTATTTCATGTTGATGTTCCTGGCTCTGTCATTTACTTCCAGTACTACATGGTATTTTGTTATGTGAATATGTTACAATTTACTTATCTATTATGCTGTGAACATTTTTACATACAGCTCCTAATGACACCATTTTAAGATGAACTATAGAATATATATGCTGGTTGGGTTGCTAGGTGGTAGGGTATCTAACTTTTCACCTTTATTAAACGTTTCCCGATAGTTTTCTAAAGTGGTGGCACCTGTTCGCATTCCCTCCACAGTGTAATTCATGTCTCCACATCTCTGCACCTTCATCATTACTTGGAATTGTAATACTTTACAATTTTTGCTGATTTGCTGGTGTGTATGTGTATTTGGCTCAAATTGTAATTTCTTTAATTACCAGTGAGATTGGGCATCTTTGTATGGTTTCTTGGCCATTTCAATGTTCTTTCTACAATTGCTAAGAAAGAGTACTTTTTTGTCCCTCTCTGTGCCCTCAAGTTCCCTCTCCATCTGCATTTGCACAGAAGCCTAAAGCCTATCAATACCCAGGGCAGCAGAATCTTTGTCCTGGCAGTTGAAGCTTCTCTTACACTCATTAGCAAAGGAATTGGAGGGTGAGAAAGACGAGGGAACTGAGGTCCTTGGGGTGCTGAGGACTGACTAGTGCTGCCATTTATATTAGAATAGAGAAGGGACAAGGACCTATGAAACATGAAATGATTAACCACGAAATGACTTTAGTTTCAATAACAGAGTTCTTTTCCAACACCACAATCTAAATAACGTTGGTTGAATCAGATGATTTCATAAATATGTAATAGAGAACTGAGGAATATTTGGGGTGAAGATAGGGAGAAGTGAAATGCTTTAATTAGCATGCAAAGATACTTCCTTTTCTTGTTGTTGTGTCCCTGCATGTACCTGTATCTGCAGTGTAATTGCACAGGCACCAGAAAGATGCAAAATTCTCTTGTTTATTTTTCTCACTCCATTTACTTCTATGTTGCCTTTGGGTTGATATTTAGGAGAGAAGTCAGAAGTGTTTAGTCAGAAAGTCTATGTCAGTGGATACAAGAAAAAATGGGGAAGCAGGGTGTCTAAAGGAGGGAAGTAAAGAGAGCCATCTCTTGAGTTCAGGGAGGGATGTTGGGAGCCTGACGTGGATGCTGCTGTGGAGTACTGTGGGTTCTGGGATTCTGTGCAGAGTCCCCTAGTGTCATCAGAGGAAACACTGTGAAATAGTACTGGACCCCTCTTTGTGTTCTTTTGAGAGAAGCAAAGGAGACTATTGATTCACTTGTGTAACTACTTTGATTATTCATGACTTCAGAAAAAGATCTTATAAGATTCTGATGATTGTTAGGATGATATAACTATCCTAAAATTATACCACCCAGGGCCCCTTGCAAATCCTACATTCTTATCTTTGAAATGTGCAGACTAAATTGAGTCTTCTTGTCAGAGTGTGATTGTAGGTCCACTAATGTTGAATTTGTATACTCTTAAATTTGAGACACAGTGCCATATCATGGAACAAACACTGGAATTTTATTTAAGAAAATCCAATCTTTCTTAGCTATCAGCATAGGAGGTAAATTTCACATCATTGAAGATGTCTTTGCCTATATAATATGATACTAACTTCCTATTCTCTGTCACCCTGATTGGGTTGTTATGAAGATCAACAACTGAAAATGTTTATGCAAACCTAAAAACTATACAGCATATCCAGTGTCGGCTAGTAATTCTTTACTAATCAACTTTTACATAATTAATCACTTGGGGTTTTTGCTGCCTTGATGGGGAAATGTTTATACTGGTAGCCCACAGTTACTCTATCCTCACTGCACAAAAAATTAGACTGCAGAAAAAATTGAAAAAAGAAACCACCTATCGATACTACTATTTTTATCCCCAGATTGGGAAATTTATTACAGGAGAGTATTCTGTGCACATTTGTGAGGAGACTTGGTAAAGGCTTTGCCTTCCCATTTAGACACTTACCTGTACTCAGAAAACTGCAGTAAATTACTAAGGGTGACAAAGAGACCAGTGTGAAGCATGGACTCCAACGGCTGGCCCTGCTGTGGGCATCTTCTCCTGGCTGCAAATGCCTTCCAGAGGATGAAGGGCACACAGGCTGGGGAAGATAAACCGTTCTGTCAGGGAAGGATATGACAAGTGTGCAGTTGCTTTATTTAAAAAGAAAACCTGCCTTGTTGGAGGCGTCTCACATTCCTGGGACACAGACAAGATAAGCTTACAGACTCTATTGCCATTAATACTCCCAGAATGAGAAATGAAATGTTTCGTTTGCGTGATAATTTGGGCCAGCAGCTGTGTTTGCACATAGATAAATAGAAAGCCTGGAGAGGGACACAGGAAGTGGGGAAAGAGAAATTCAAGTGTAGTAAAAGAAAGACAAAAAAAAAAAAAATAGTTGGGGCTTCCTAACCTGTGAGGACAAAAGCAGCTGGTAATCCCCATAAACTACCAAACAGTGATGAGTTGTAATGTCCAAATGTGCTTATGAGAGCTGAATTACCTTTAGACTCCTAGTTACTAACCATTTTGTGTTTCACAACCCACTGAGAAATTGATAAAAACTGTGGAAATTTCTTTTCTTAAAAAATTCAGATATATTCATACAGGCAAAACAGCTTGTATAACATCCATAGGGTTGATGATTCCTAAGATCAATCCATGTGCCTCTCCCAGGCCTCCACGCTGCCTTCTTCCTCATCCGTACGATGTGACATGTATGATATAACAATAAGGAAACATTGATTTGATTGATGACATAGCTCTAGAGCACATGGGTACAGGAAACTGAGGGCGATTTTCAGGGAGATCTTGTCTTTCAGGAAGACCCTTGTCTTCAGGGGACAGTTGTCTTTATTGAGTCTCGGTTCCCGATTCTTGTTCACAATTCAGGGCGAATATATTTCAGAGGGCACAGGAGCATCTAGTGCTCTGTGCTGTCCAAATATCAGGCATCACTATACGTCCTGGGACCCAAATATAGAACTGCCGTGACAGCCCTGCAGAGAGTGGGGACACCATTCATAGAAGTTTTAGTGTGAGTGGTGGCTCCTGGGGTAGTTTAGGATGGTGGCCTGCACAAATAGCGCCTCCAAGAAGACTTTCTCACCATTACAGGCAGACAGCAGGACTACAAAGAGCTAGAAATAAGCACAGAGGTCTTTTGTCTAGTCCTCAGGTGTAGGCAGGAGCAGGTCAGCGCGTCATTACACGGAGAAGTCCAAACGAGAGGGTGGCCTTCTTCTACAAAACAAGAACCACAAACAACTTTAGAGTGCTCACAAGAAGGGAAAATACCTTTGGGCTGGAGCCAGTGGATTGGCCAGAGTGAAAACACACATGGCTTAGGGGCTTCTATTTCCAAAGCTGTGGGTTCCTGGATGAGAAAAAGCATAGAGGGGGCACCTGGGTGACTCAGTCAGTTGAGTGTCTGACTTCAGCTCGGTCATTATCTTGTGGTTTGTGAATCTGAGCCCCATGTCAGGCTCTGTGCTGACACCTCGGAGCCTGGAGCCTGCTTCAGATTCTGTGTCTCCCCCCTCCTCCTCCTCCCTCTCTCTGTCTCTCTGTCTCTCTCTCAAAAATTAAAATAATAAAAACGTTAAAATTTTTAAAGAAATAATAGGGAACACCTGGCACAATGCAAGCTGTGGAATATTCAGTGTTCGCTCCTTTCCCTTCCTAATGACCTAGTCAGAGGGCAGTCAGGATGCACATGGGCCTGGTGCCAGGACACCTGATTGAGAGAAAGACCCCAATTCCTGATGTCAGTGTCCATAAAAACCTTCCAGAAAACCATTGTTCTGGGGTTCTTTTCTTTCTGACAAGGGTTTGCTTCCATCGATGGATGTGCTCATGGTGAAACGAGCTATAAATCATAAAGTGAACGACATTGACTTCTCATTTTGTTAACAGTTGAATCACTTACTCTGGAGTGAAAATACCCTTCTCCAGAGAGTACACTGGAAATTTCTGGAACTCCTAAGATTCCATCAACGGCTTTTTGCTGTCACTGTGGTAACTGCATTGACACCTGTTAGAACAGCCAGGTATGGCTTCTACTATCCACAAACTCTTGGGGATAAGAGAAGAATAATGGGAATTTATTGACCACCTGCTATGTATAGTTTGCACTGCTTAATCTTCTTTACCATAGTTATTAGAAGGTCATTAGTCTAAAGGGTAATTCTCCATCATTTCTTCTTAAATTAAATGTTTTAAGTCTTACTGACCTCTCTAAGTTTAGGAGCGTTTATTAGAATTCAAACCTACATGTCAGCTTAATTGTGGAGAACAATTTGGAATAGGAAGTGAGTTTCAAAAAGAAGTGGGCAGTTGGGGTGTTTGCGGCAGTGACATAGTTGTGTAAAATGTCAGATTTATGTCATGGGTCTGAGGTACCAGACCCTCAAGGTACCTATTGCTGTTTGCTGTTCCACGAAATGGATTTTATGTCCATTTGCCATTGCTACCCAGAGAATAATAATAGGGAGCCAGAAGTTCCCTTAGCAACAGCCAGGTCACCAAATGCAAACCTTCCTCTGAGAGTGTCCAAAAGCTCTGGATCCCGGGATGCAGTTTCACGTACACAGTACTATACTTTCTGTGGAGATCCCAGTGGCTTTCCATTCCCTCAGGCATTGAGAGGATATTACTGAGTCCTGCCACCTTACGATCTGGAGACAAATAAGTAAGTACCCTGTCCTTTAGTAGCTCATTGTTCATGAGCATGGACATAAATAATTACTGAACAAAGCAACAAAAATGCAGTGAGAACACAATCGAAGTGTACTGTGTGACTATCCTGGGGAATTAAGGAGGGCTTCCAGGGGAAGTCATGTGTGAGCTGTTGTAATGATACAGGGAAAAGTGAGGTAAGGGATCTCAGCTGGCAGGAACATTGTGAGAAAAGTCTGGAAGCATGAAGGCTGACATGGTGCTCAGTGCAGTTGGAAGTTAGGATTTGTGTGTAGGGAGAGCAGGAGGTAATGCCTGAATAGTATGTCTGTGTGTGTGTGTGTGTGTGTGTGTGTGTGTGTGTCTGGGGGGGTGGACTATCAGAAAGCCTTCTGTGTTTCATTCTCCAGTTTTGGTTACTTTGTCAGTACTCCTTGGATCAAAACATGCATCTTACCATGAAGACAAGGTAGACAAGTGTGGGAAATGAAGTACATATCCCCAGAAAGCCTGGTGTAGCTAAAGAGACTGCTGGAGAGGGGGGTCTTGCCTTATTTGAGAGAAGGTAGCTCAGGATTGCAGTTTTCAGAACAGTAGCATTAAGTGGATCAAGGTACATTTTGAGGTAGACAACAGAAGCAACTTCTAAATAGAAGGAATATATCATCTGGGCTGTTATAAGGCAAGGAGAGAGTTTTTCAATGAAGATTTAAAAGGGAAAATGGAATTTACCTTTCTGGATCATATTATGTTCAGCTTCTTCAATTTTGATTAACATGATCACATTTATCCAAAATTGGTAAGGTATGAATATTGACTCCACTGGGTTATTGTAGGGAATAAGTAAATTACATATGAGAAAGTGCCTGGTGCATAATATGGAATCAGAAAACTATGCTTCCTTTTCTCCCCTTCTCTCCTTCCTTTCTTCCTTTTTGATTCTTCTTTCCTTGATTATTTTGATGGCTAAGAGAGATATCCATCTAGATAGGAGTTTTTACAAGCAAGCTGTTGAATTTTTATCTACCAAAACTCATGCATTGAAATAACAGTGACAAGCTCTTTCAAAATTTTTTCAGCTCATTTTCACCCTTGTGATTGTTGACGGTAAGCTCTTGGAACTGCAATATGTTTCCTGACCACATTTCCCCTCCTTGTCACACATGGAGGCCCTTATTTGTTGTGAGAACCTATTTCTAAGTCTATTACTGGGAGGCCTGATGTCAATGTAGAAAAACAGGCACAGGCTCTTTCCTGTGGAAATAAAAGGAGGCATGTGGTAGGGAAGTCTCCAGAGGCCTGGGAACTCAATATGTAGTCACAGAGTCTTGACCCGAGCTCTTATTTTCCTTGGCACCTCTATATGGGCCCATGGTATAGGACTGTGTGATTCTCCAAGGCCTTACAGATGGGCAACAGATAAAACCAAATGCTATACAGAAGACTAAAACCGCTGACCAGAGAGCTTGTACTTTCAAAGGGGTACTTAGTTAAACTCAGGGATGCAAGAAACTCAGAAAATATGGGTGTTTCAAGAGAATGAACTTTAACCATTTGGCATTCTCTCAAGAAAGCCACTGCCAGAGTTGTTTCTAAAACATAGGTCTGATTATGTCATGCTCATGTGCACAAACCTTCTTTAACTGCTCATTGACTTTAATATAAAGTTTTAAATCTCTTTTTTATGTTAGTGAAACTCATGCATTCAGAGTTAATTCCAAGCACCCTAGACAGGGGAGTTAAGTATCAGTGTCGATTTCCCCTTAACCTTCTCTGGGACTTTAAGATCTCCATGTAAAGCTGCAGCTGGAAATGGAAGGGTTGGTGACTATAAGAGAGTTCTGAAGAGGAGTGTTATTCACCTGCCATAATGAGTGAAGTCCTTGTGGTTGGCTCATTAGAGTGGCCTGTGAGGAGTTCCAGATACTCTGTGGCAGTTAGCATGAGGGTCTGAGTGTCCCAGGGAACCTGGAATCAGGCGTGTGCATTCCCTCCCTCCGGCTCTGCTCTGAGAACAAGACTGGCCATCCATCTTGTACTCTTGTCTCTGTTTCCTCACTGTTGGTCAGCTGACCCCAAAGACACATTTTTACCTTCTTTTTGTCATACTCTGCTAAGGCGCATAGTAATGACCTCTGAGCACAGAAGTCAAAACAGTCCTTTGGGTTCGGATTTTTCAAAGATACTACTTAGAAGAAAAGACAAATTTTCTAGATAGAATGCTGGCTCATAGGTGCATTACAAACATATTTTTCAGGCCAGAACACATTTCAAAATGGATATCATGGAAGAATGGAGGAAATGCAGCCATTGTTTAAGAGCCAGAAAGGGGCAGTGAGCCAAGTCAGCCATTGGTGGAAGACAAAACAATATTGTCTTGTCGGTCCACGAACCACCTGGTAAGAAGCAGTGTTCTTGACCAGTGGTGTCCAAAATGGATTATACATCATATTTCATCAAAAAGAAACAAAACTGAAGCTTTAATAATATTTGATATATGGACTGACACTGATGTCTTTACTAGGTCCACATGTCAGATGATCCTACCTCAAGTTTAGCTAATGAACTATTCGGCTTCCAAAATAGGAAAGAGTTGACAGTCGAGCTTTACCCTTTGTTCACCTTTGGTATACGGTGATATTTTGGAGTTTCTGTGCGCCTAATTAAGTGGATTTGCCACTTACCTAGTTTTAACCAAACTAGCTTTCCATAAAGGCCAAAGCCTTTAAAAATTCCTGCAAAGAAACTGCAGGTTGAGTAAAGATGAAGGTACTACCTTGCATGCAAGCAAAAGACAACGGTGATAAGATGACAGTGTGGACATTGCCGCTTGAAGAATGGGCTCTTGGTTACCAACATTAAAAGGCAAAAGCAGTGATGATATAATAAGATCTGAGAAGAATCAGCCAAAGCAAAAACATCAAAAATTATCTGGGAGGTTATTTTAAATATATTTACTTATTATTTTTAAGTTTGTTTATTTATTTTGAGAGAGAGAGGCAGAGACAGAGGGAAAGAGAGGATCCCAAGCAGGTTCTGCACCATCAGTGTCTACAGGGTTTGAACTCACAAACCGTGAAATCATGACCTGAGCCAAAACCTAGAATCAGATGCTTAACTGACCAAGCCACCCAGGCACCCACTAAATATCTTTAAAAATAATATGATATGGAGAAATTTTACCCTAAGCCTATATTTTGGCTACATATTAGCTAATGACAGCACAAAGCCTACATGATAAACAAAATATTTAAAAATATGGTTTCTTTCAGGGTACCTGGGTGGCTCAGTCAGTTAAGTGTCTGACTCTTGATTTTGGCTTAGGTCATCATCTCACAGTTTGTGAGATCAACCCCTGTGGGA
Organism: Lynx canadensis; assembly: GCF_007474595.2. Lineage (NCBI taxonomy): Eukaryota > Metazoa > Chordata > Mammalia > Carnivora > Felidae > Lynx > Lynx canadensis. Next base: position 44,047,203 of record NC_044313.2, on the reverse strand, counting down.
TCGAACCCCGTGTCAGACTCTTTGCTGACAGTGAGGAACCTGCTTGGGGTTTTCTCTCTCCCTCTCTCTCTGTGCCCCACCCTTGTACGTGTGCACTCTCTCTCTCTCAAAATAAATAAATAAACATTAAAAAAATAAAAATACGATTTATTTCATCTTAACCTTTTAAAATTTACATTTTTGTGTATGTTTTATAATAGTCATAACATACTAGTATAGAAATGCATGATATACATAAATGTTAAAATACACACATACACATGTTGGGAAAATGCTCAAATAATTTTACTGATGGAGAGCATTATGAACACATTACTCTAGGAAATTATGATAATCAGAAGACAAAACATCCCAATGTCAATGAGTTGTGGATTCTTGTTAGTTAGTCCACCACTCTGTCATTGTATCATGAAGTGAGATGAGAGAGATTACTTAAATTGCTTCCTTCATAAAGTATTACAAAAATGAGACTTCATAGTTGAGAAAATTCCTGTTCTTCAAGTGGAAAGTGTGGACTCATTATGATGTTTTGGTACATTGGATTATGTTTGCCACAGGACTTTATTCACCACTCACTGATGACAAATCTGCTCTCCTTCCATACTAAGAGAAATGGGTATATTTTATAGTGTGTAGGAACTTCCATCAAGGTGGACCAGCTGGACTTTTCCATATGTGCTCTGGAGGAGAGAGGCCTCAGTGTAGTTGTGACGTTTTCAGGACATGTTATCTTCTCTAGAGACTCTTCTGGTTGGGAGAAGAGGGAAAAATTAGCTTCATTGTAGATGAGTAGAAGGTGTTGTGTCTCACAACCACCCAGATTAAACTGCATGAAACAGTGAGCTCAAAGCTTTTAGTTTTAATCAAGAGTGAGCTGTGGAGCTCAGAATTATAGAGTGCTTTGTGGCAACATTAGTTTTATGTTCTGATTTAGCCATAGAGGCCAGTAAAATGTGAAATATTGTCAAGAGGGGGATTCCCAACAACTTCTGTCATTAAATCTAAATTCAGCAAATCGTTGATTGAATACCTATTATGTGTCTTCATGTTGGGATGATACCTGTCTGTTTTTTTTTAAATTTTTTTTTTTTAATGTTTATTTATTTTTGGGACAGAGAGAGACAGAGCATGAACGGGGGAGGGGCAGAGAGAGAGGGAGACACAGAATCGGAAACAGGCTCCAGGCTCTGAGCCATCAGCCCAGAGCCCGACGCGGGGCTCGAACTCACGGACCGCGAGATCGTGACCTGGCTGAAGTCGGACGCCTAACTGACTGCGCCACCCAGGCGCCCCGATACCTGTCTGTTTAATATAATTTACAATAGATCCAGAGAGTTGGAAACCTCCAGAAAAAAAAAAAAACTAGTATAATCAATGGAAACAACCAAATGAAGATGGGATATATAAGTAATTATAATTCCTTAGAAAGGTGAAGGTGGAAAGAGGAGCAGGGACTAATTTATAAGATAATAAGGTACAATGATTCTTTGCTAGAATGATGTTTTCTTCCTTCCTTCGTTCCTTTGCTCCTTCACTCCTTCATTCCTTCCTTTTTTCCTTTGTTCCTTCCCTCTTTCCCTTTCTTTCTTTTTTCCTTCCTTCCTCTTTCTTTCTTTCTTTCTTTCTTTCTATAAAGAACAAAGTAGGGATGGGGGGGTGGAGGGAGTGGGAGGAGAAATGTAAACCAGTTGAACCAATTATTTTTACAAGAATACAGTGATAGTTTCCCAGACAAGTAGCACAAAGTCATAGGTGGAAAGGGTAGGGTATCAACAAGATTCCAGATCTATGTCCCCAGAAGAGTTGATAAAGTCCCCAAATGTGTTTTTTCCTCCTCTTGACGGCTTCTTCTTCCTGAACCATTGCCCTCACCCTCATTCCAGTAGTCTCCTTTTCTCACATGGGATTTTGGCCAGGAAAACAGAAAGCACTGTGAGATTCCAGGCAGGGAAATACTTCATATAGAAAATTACTATACCATTAGATAGACTGGGGGAGTGATAGGGAAAGTTTCTAGTGGCTTCTAGGAAATCAATACATGATAGAATAATCAGAAACCACCACAAATTACCTCACCTGCATGTAGCACCAATGTGGGTGTTTCGCTAAAATGTATTCCAAAGCCCTGGCACATCTCTACCATCAGCTGAAACCCAGGTGTCTCCTGTATTCGCCACAAAAACAATATGACTTCAGCTTCTCTTCTACCTTCTGTCTCTCACATGACTGCCTCTCACGGACAGAATCTAAACCAGAACCTGGCTGGTTAGGAAATGCAGCCCCCAGCCTTGCGGTCCTTGTGATGTAGGAGAGAGCAGAGAAGAAGGCAAACGGTGCTGTTTCTAACAGGTGATCTAGCACAGTTATGGTTTCTAATTGAGGTAATTAGTATCTTCCTGCTGTACTGTAGTCCTGAAGGTGTTTCAGTACAAGGTCACTTACTATACAGCATTTGCTATGGGCCTTCAATAGATACTGTGCCACTAATAAATTGATGTGATCTGATATCACATTAAAAAAATTTTTTTTAACGTTTATTTATTATTGAGAGACAGACACAGAGCATGAGCAGGGGAGGGGCCGAGAGATGGAGAGACACAGAATCTGAAGCAGGCTCCAGGCTCTGAACTGTCAGCACAGAGCCCGACGTGGGGCTCGAACTCATGAACTGCGAGATCATGACCTGAGCCGAAGTCGGACGCTTAACCGACTGAGCCACCCAGGGGCCCCTGATATCACGTTTTTAATTGGGTTAAAGTTCAAGAAGAAAAGACCCCCGTCTCTCACTCCAGGTGGGGCTTCCGCATACTCTGTGCTGACGTCACACAGCTATCCTAGAGAGATTTTTATTGCTCTTCTCCAGCATCCTACTCTCTTGCTCTCCCTCTCTCTCCTTTTGCTCTCTGTTACCAAGGGTTAGCCTGTTGTCCTTCTGAGATGGCCAGCAATACTCTCTTCCACCAGGAATACACCTCTGTTATTGGGCCACAAGGTAAGCTTTGTTATTGGGCCACAAGGTAGAGTGAAAACCCAGGAATTATTAGCGTCTGATTCAATCTTTCAGTTTATCCCTGGGACACTGGAATCTCTTCCTTTAATACTGAGGAAACTATGAAAGAAAATGCCCCAAATTATTGATCATGGACAAAACTGTTATTTCTAAGACTTGCTCCCCGGGGAGGGAAGTTAGGGGGTGAGAGTAGTTTCTTGTTTACTTTAGTGTCTCCAGTTCAGAGAAAGGTGGTTAGTCTCATCCCCTTTGTCCAAGAGTCCCAGGATGAGGATAGGTCTTCAGCTGCTCTTTTATAGCTTTCTCACAAGGAGGGTAAATACCATTTATATGAACCAGTCCAGCACCTGAGCAGAGCATGACATGCCATGTTCAGGCATACTTGAATTTCAGCAGTGGGCATGCAGATTTGCTCCCTTTCTGTGACATCCACTGTATCTCAACAAGGACACCTGAATTAATGCTTGGAATGGGGAAATTAGAAAATAAAAACCTGGACATTTATTGAAGCGTCAAGGTCAGAGACATTGTGCTTTAAGACTTCTTGGTCAAGCCTGAAATTCTAACTGAAGGTATAGAGCAGTGGTGATCAGTTGTGTCTGCTTTCTCCCCATCCCCTGGTTGTTGTGAAGGCTGGAGAGACCCTGGGAGCCAGGTAGAGTCCTCTCCTTGTGGCAACACCATGGGCTTCTCCTTATTAGCCATTGCTGATTTGATCATCAGCACCAGAGACTCATGTGCAAGAATAAGGAGGTGCCCTGGATTGTCACATTTTGCCTCTGTACGTCTCTTCATAGAGCTCTGAAGTGTAATATTGATCTAGGAGGCACTGGTCACAACTGGCATTTTCATCCTCTAAATTAAAAGAATAAGAGAATTTTGATGAATTGAACAGAGGAGGCGCAGGAAGATGGCGGCGTAGGAGGACGCTGGGCTCACCGCGCGTCCTGATGAATTGAACAAAGTCTAGAAGCTTTATCTTGCACTGACATTTTGATTTTTTTTTTTTAAGGAAATACATTTCCTAACTATATCCTGCAGATAGATAACTCTGTTATTCTACTCATTTGTTGGAATTGTAGAAAACATAATCAAACTTGCCAGCATGCTCAAGTCTCAGATTTTGCAGCTTATCATAATTCACGCAGGCTGTGCCACAAGGTCTGCTGGAATGACAAGAAGGGGGAGCACAGAGAGAGGAGAGCAAGCCAGAAATAGGCAAAATTAAACCCCAGGTATTCATCTGTTTATTAAAATTAAATTTCAGGGACCATGGCCAGTAGACTGAATTAAAATGTCCAAGTTGGTGACCAGAAAGCCATAACATAATGTCCTAAGACACTGGCCTAGAGGCTGCATTATAATGTCCAAGGAGAATGGTCATGAGACCTCATTTTCATGTTCAAAGCAGCAGTCAGAGGCCAATTTCCAGATTATAATGTCATGGCAGGGTAGGGAGAGTGGATCATGAGACTACATTATAAATTCCAAAGTTATGATCTTAATAACATTATAATCTACCGGGTATGTTTAAAGGAGTCAAATGATAATTTCAGAGGATAGAAGCCAAAAGGCCATATTGTGGTGATCAAGAAGATACACAGAAACTGTACAGTATAACGTGTTAGGCTGTGACTAACAAAATCCATTCTTTCTATGGCCTACTTCTTGGCCAGCTGGTGACAGTGCAGTGCTTGAGGACTGAAAGGTATTGCCCTCTACATTTTCTGGTTTGTGGGTGAAAGTAGAGAAGCAATCGGGGGTGAGCATCAGGGGTGAAGTTACTTGCTATTTCAAGGGAGGACCTGTGTAACACACTGACAAGAGTCTTACAGATCTGGGCTGAATGGAACAGGCAAAGGCTGGCAAAAATCGTAATGACAGATCTCGCGTTTGTGAGTTCAAGCTCTGCATCGGGCTCTGTGCTGATGATGTGGAGCCCGCTTGGAATTCTGTCTCTCCTTCTCTCTGCTCTTTCCCCACTTGTTTCTCTCTCTCTCTCTCTCTCTCTCTCTCAAACTAAATAAATAAACTTAATTTTTAAAAATTATAATGACAAATCTCAGAATCCGTGTGTGTTAATCTTCTTGGGTTGCCTTAACAAGATATCACAGGCTGGGAGGGCTTAACCAGCAGATACTTTCTTTGTCACAGTTCTGGAGGCTAGAAGTCCAAGGTAAGGTGTTAGAGGTTTGGGTGATGGTGAGACCTCTATTTCTGATTTGCTATATGGTCTTTTCTCTGTGCTCTTATGGAGAAAGAGAGAGAGAGAGAGAGATTTGGTGTCCCTTCTTCATATAAGGACACCAGTCCTATCAGATTAGGGTCCCACCCTTATGACCTCATTAGCTATAATTACCTCCTAAAGACCCGATCTCCAAATATAGTCACTTTGGAGCCTAGGGCTTCAACATATGGATTTGGGGGAATATAATTCAATCCATAACATTGTGTATCATTGGCTCACCTGCATATTGGTCAGTTTTTGGTTGGCCAAGTTGGAAACTGGTCTTACTCTAATTCTCTTGCACTGCAGGGGAACCAATTCTCTAGAAAGAAGACATTCTAAGAAGGATCTGAATAAAGGGACAGCATGCTTCTGCTCTAACAACATTTTATTCAACCTCTTACAGCACTTTTTATAAGCCTTAATAAGCTAGGCAGTTGTGATGTGTAATTATATGCATAATTGTTTTCATACATATGGTCTTCTGGTTGTTTTCTGTTACTTTCCAGATGTATTATTCTTTCTTCTCTACTCTATTTTCTGCCTTGGGAAGTTGTCAGGTGCAATTCTCTTGTTCCTGTATGGTTTGGAAGTCATAGCTGGAAAAAAGAAGGTGGGAAAATTAATACTTGCAGCTACCTCGCAGCAAGGTTTACTAAGGCTGCCTGTATTCTTCAACAGAAGGGTTCTGCTCTTCTCAAAGAAGCTTTTTCTACATGGATTTTTCCACCTTGCATCTAAGAACTACTTTCTCCTCTCATCCTTTTGTTACCACAGAGTCCCTGCTACTAAACCTGGGTCACTGCACTATCTCTTGTGGTTTCTTTAAACCCAGTGGATGCATTTGTAAATAGTCTGTTTTTCTAAGGTTATTTGTTAATAAATCTGCAAAGTATCCTGAAATATGCTATTTGTTTCATACAGAGGCACTGACTGATACAAAATGCATCACTAGGCCAAATTTCCATTCTTGTTTATTCTCCTTGAGTCAATTTACAGGCACATAACTTCCCAGAAAAATCAGCTGTATTGACTGGGATGACATAGTCACAAGTTGGAAATGTTTGGCCACAAAGCATTGTAAGAGCTCAGCAGTGTGTAGGGATATGGAGAGGAAGCTGGGATGACTGAGGGGAATGGTCTCAGCTGGAGTGTGGTGGGAGAAATCCAAGTCATAGTGTCCAGAAGCACATGGTGAACTTGAGCATGACCCAGGCTGGGACTGAGACCCAAGCAAGTGAGAACTGCTTCCGACGGCCATCTGCTTTCAGGACAACAGACTGGAAGTGAGCCTCTACCACTCATACATACTAAGCTAAAAATGTTTTCATGATGCTAAACATATGTATTTCCCCTGTAGGATTCAAGAAAGTTTTCTTTATTTTGAATTATGAAGTAATGCTTCTCATAAGCCCCTCCTTTTTCCCTCCAAATGGCCCTTGTGTCCAAAAGTTGCCCACCCTGACTCTAAGCAGTTACGTTAATTAAGAACAATTACTGCATGGTGGCCTAAAGCTTGGACTTTAGAGACAAATAGAGTTACACTCAAACACAGTCTCCATCATGTAGTAGTTATATGACTTAACCTTAGTTAAGTTACTTGGCCTCTCTGAACCTGAATTTTCTCATCTATAACTGGGGATACTCTTAGTATTTACCTTGGAGTATTGCTGTGAGAAATGAATACTGGTAGAATGAATTGGTAGAATTCTACCAAATGAATTTGGTAGAATACTTAGCTCAGTTCCTTGCATAGAGTAAGCATGGAATAGATGCTAGCCACACTCTTCCATGCACCTCAGCTGCTCGGCATCAGACAGGAGACATTGCATGGTCCTAGGTAGTCAACCTACCTCAGGAGCCTTCTTAGCTTATATTGGACAGCATAGAAGATGGGGTCCAACATACATGGGAAGGAGATGAAAAGAGCTATGCAGAGTACTAGGGCCTAAATGGGGCTGGGAGCATCATGGCTAGCCTTGATAGCTGGAATGGTAGAGCACAGAGTTGACAGCCCAGAAATGTGGGTCAATTTTCCTGGCCCTGATGTCCTTGGTTAGTGAGTAGTGGTGAAGTGAGTGAGAAGGCATGGTTTCAGAGCCTTTAGGGGAAGACACACAAATTTTGATCAAATAGAGCAGATGTAGATATGTGATTAGGTATTTCCAATTTGGTAGTAGATGTTCAAATGTATTGGGAATAGTCTTCTTAGTTCCAACTGATAATATTAATAATAATAATAGCTGAAATGTGTTGACCATATATCATGTGCCAGTCATCGTGCTATTTTGTTTTTTACAACTAAATTACGAGAAAAGTATGGCTATTACTCCAGTTTAGAGATGAAGAGATAGGCACAATAGGCACAGAGGGGATAAATAAATTGAAAAAGTTCTGCTAACCAGCAAACATCAGGGTCAGCATAAAATCTGAGTCAGCTCTTAATGATTACAAGGCTTCAACATTTAGACTTAGAGCGTGACTTAGTGAGCAGCATAAACATCTGGACTCACTCCTCATCTATTTCTTCTTTCTCAAGGCAAATATTTCAAAAAGACCAATGGAGCTGGCTTATCACTTTTAGCCATGTCACCTTAGGCAAGTGACTTCATCTCTCTGAGCCTCAGCGTCCTCATCTATAAACTGGGAAAATAATATCCACCTCACTGAGGCAGGTGTTAAATGATACAAGATATGAAAAGTCTTAGCACAGAATAGATTCTAACTTAGGACTATTCCTAGTCTTCTCTTCTTCTGTTATATTCCCCTCCAAAAGGCCATCCATCATCGTGGATTCCTCCAGTAACAGGGGCCTCAACTCTTCCCTGGAAGTTCTTCTGGTCCATTACAGAACATCCCTGATGATTAGACTTGGCTTTTTATAATAAAATGCTTGCCTGAGGTCAGTTCTCTGAGTTGACATAGACTAAGTTCAATCCCTTTTTCACATTGCTGGACTTTTCACATTATAAAGATAATGCTCATGACCTCCTATTTTTTTTTCTTTCCAAAGTAAACACCTGTAGTTACTCCTGCCATCTCTCAATCGTGAAGCCTGTGGATTCTTTCACTTCTCAGTCCTTTGATAGTGACATTCGTCAATTTCTCTTTTCAATTTTTCTTATTTCCCAAGAAGCAAATGTTCGCTATAAAAAAAGGAAAAACATATGGACTTAATAAAATGAAAATAATGACTTCTAAGGCAGTGTTTGCTCTTGCACAGTCTACCCTAGGGATCTTCATTCCTTTGCTACCATGAGTAATCTGGCACATGCCGCTGGTACCATCTTGATACAGCTCTCTTGGCCTGAAATTAGGTGACAAAATATAAATCTTCTTAAGTTGCTCATTAGAGATAATTGAGAAATGGATGAAGAAAGCAGTGCTGAACCCTGTAGAAGATGCAGATACCTCATTAATCTGCCTCATTTGGTACTACCATTATCTCAAGTTACAAATTCGTTGTACTTTCATCATATTTGTACAAAGGGAGATTGCTTGCCCAGAGACTTCAAGGAATTAGATGGAAGCTGTAATTTGGCCAAGAACAACATCCACTCCCCAAATCTTGGGTGGTAGGAATCATAGCCTGTTCTGTAATGTCAGTTCCTCCAGCTGCCATTTCTCATTACAATCTTCCCTCTAGAACTTCTTTTTGGTACCCCAGGAATTGTCTTGTTCAAGTGTGAACTAAAATCATTACTTCTTTACTTGTCCCAGTGCTTAAAATTCCAAGTTCAGTCATCTCCTAGCTCCCAGTTCCCAGTCTTTTCGTGGCATTTATTACCAAGAATATCTTGGATATTTAGAAAGAAAAGCTTATGTAGCCTGTATGGTCACGGAAGATGGGCACTCCCAATGCAGAAGTAGTTTTCCAGATTTCATCCATAAAGCATTGTTTATACAATCCTAAATGGATTCTCTATAATGTCAGTCTATAATATATAATAGGAAAATGTATATGGTCTCTATTAGTGCCTTAGCTACCTTAACACATACATGTGCACACACACATAGTGAAAGCAAGGAAGATTTGGTTTTGAAGTCTACTTTTGCTCATTTCCTCTCCAGGCTGAATTATCTCCTATTCTTTCCAACCTCAAATCCTCCTTTTTGTGAACCTAAACATTTTTACTCACTGCTAGAGGCCCTGCTTCTAAGTGTCCATTGAGTAGATGATAGAGTTCCAAATTTGTAGCTGACATGTAGAACAGTCCTCCCCGCCCCCTTCACCCCTCCACCCCCTGCCATGTGTAAAGCTCCAGCATTTGGCAGCTCGGCAGGTCACAATGAAAACTGGTGAGGACTGAATAGGAAGAGGCTGGAGGCAAATCAGTGTTAGAAACTCTTGGATATTTAGGATTAGATTCCGAGTCATGGGATAGCATTTTCCTCCTGGACTTTGTTTTTCTTGGAAAAGAGTATGGAAGTGAAGAGGAATTTGTATCTCTGGGAACAAGGGCTGATGAGAGATCCATAAACCTCTGTAATATAAATCCAAACTGCTGTGAGACATCAGTGTCACGAAGGCAGGAGTACCATTCACCATTCACCCTTGCATCTCCAGCTCCTGGCACTTAGAGGGTTCTCAATAAATGCTTAGTGAATAAATAAAGGATTGAATAATACATGAAAGTTGAATAACTTTTTTTTTTGCTTTTGTCTTCTCCATGATTATTTATTTTCTTCTTCCTTCTTAGTTTTGCCAAGTCTTTTTCAAAATTCTGTGCTGTCTCATATGCTTAGGGGTTGAGTATTAGAACACTTGTATCAATATTTGGCCAGAGTTTAAAAGTGACCTGTAAAAGTGACATATCACTGGAGTCCTTAAGGAGAATGGGGTGGGGCAGAAGAGTGAATAGAAGAAAAAGAAAGAGGCACCCATGAACTCTAATCTAGGGATCTCAGTTGCTTCATGGCTGGCATTTTAATTTTTCTCTTAAATAGGATGCTGATTCCTTTATGTACAAGACATTCTGGAAAGGTGTCTTTGTTTCTTTAAGTGAAAAATCAGAGTCAGAGTGAAGATTGTTGAAAAGTAAGCTGCCTGGAATCTGAGGCTGATAAAAGGTGAAAAGTCAGAAAGTTTCATGTGAAAAGAAGGAAACCACTTCAACAAGAACCACACTGGGACCTGTTTTCAACTTGCTGACCCTGTGCTAGATCAGCCTTACTCCAAAAAACATTCTTTTTTCTGAGTTTTAAAACTGTGTTTGCAGAGGCTTGGCCTCTAGGACTCAACAAATAACAACTGGAAAAACACCACAGAGAAGAATTAGTGAGGATTGCCTTTAAACCTGAGTGGACTACTTTGGCCAAAAAAAGTCTTATTTTATGAGGTTGTGATCTGAGTATTGACTTGGTTTATGAAAACTACATGTTTCCAGGAAGCTCCCATTCCAGGCAAAAGGATAGATCCTGGACCGGGTCACCCAGATTCTATCTGGGATCCCAAGTCTTCACTCTGAGACTTCAAAGACTCTCCTTTTATCATGACACAGAACATCATCTGAAGGGTGTTGTTTGCTGAAGAACTGAGCAGACACAGCAAAAATCAGTTTGCCAACAGTCCTCCTCATCCCCTTCATCTAATCTTAATGTTCTTTGGTCTTTCACCCATTCTTACCCCCATCACCCCGTATGATCTCCTTATACTAATTGAGTCCAGACTTGCATCCATGGAGAAAAATCATAGTCTTGTCCAATTGCAAAGATGAAAATTAGTGTGAAGATTGTTTTCTTTGCAGGTAGAAGACTTTATGGTCATGGTTTATCTTTTTGGAGAGACTTCCCACACTTTTCTAGGGACAAATACTCACACTGACTCCTTCTGGCTAGAAGAGGGGCTGGTGTGCCCTTACTACCTATGCCAGCTCTCCCTCAGTGACCCAGGCATGCTGCTTTTTATAAGAAGGGGAGAAGTCAGGCTATGGTGCCCAAGCTCTGCAGAGCCAGACAAAGACTCTCCAAGGGAGCTGAACATTCACCTTTCTAAAATTTGTTAAGGGAGAGCAAAGTAAAGTGCACAATCAGAATTAAAATGAATTGCCTTGTGTAGCTAGAATGAAAGGGAAAAGATTTTTGAAAGATTTTTCAGGTATTTCTTTTTTGAAAAAGATAACAGCCTTAAAATAAGACTTTCTTCAAGGTCTAAGAGACACCATGATCTCACTTTGAACTTTGAGTGACAACACCCCCATTGTGTATTTCAATAGAGGCCTTCAGAATTCATTAACTTAAGGGGAGGAACATAGCATGGGAAAAGAAGAAAAAGACAGAGAGGGACATGATCCCCCCTAAAATATCCCAACATAATTTCTTTATCCTGTTGTTCAAGAGGGGAAAAATATGTAACTGCTTGATATATGATAATTCATGAAATCAGTTTTTGAGTTGCGAAATAAGTCACTGTTATATTGCTCAATTTAGTGAAGACCAATGTTTAAATAATACTCAGGGGAGAAATAGAAACCAAATGGAAGAAATAAATACTGAGTGCCATTGCATGGAGAAGCCTGTAAGTATCATACCAGATTAGGTCACATCAGATTAGGTTCTCTCCCCCACCACACCACCCACACCAAATGTTTTAGCTTTTCTCTCCCTTTCTCTGCTCAGGCAGTCTTTGCAAATAAAAGTGTGCTGATCTTTGGGGATAAAAACACAAGTTGAAATCTTAGGAAACCTCCAGAGGCACCTGGACCATTCACACACTGATTGGTGGTGCAGTAAGTAGATTGAGACACGGGGGGTGCTGATTGCTTATTATGAGATATGAGTTGTTTCAGTGATGGTAAGGGGGGAGAATTGGGAGGAGAATGGAAATCTTACTGCATTTTGACAAAGAATTTAATTCCTATTCTTGCAGCGAAGCCTGGCACATCCCTGAGCTTGCTTGCCCATGCTGATAGGCTTAAACTACCACTACTACACCCTACTTTCTGATAGCCAAGATGACTTCTTTCTTTATTTCATTACCACCATACCACAAATGGCCATGGCAAATGAGAGTAAGTATGGATGCTGGGGAAAAGTTTCTAAGGTCATGTGACTTCAGAAATTCTGCCAGGGACATATGTGGCCACCCACAAGCATCATAGAACACTTCTCTCAGTGGCAGGTGGAAATATTTTTTAGTTGAAACCTTTACCTTCCAGTACCTTCTATCTTATTTTCCTCATGTTGGAAGTCTTTGAGCAGAGAGAGAGAAAAAAAAGTTCCAATATGGAAATGAACCTGTCCTTGTGTAGGTGAAAGAGAGCAAGAGAAAGGAGCTTCTGATTTTAATTGAGGTTAGCAGATGCCAGTGCTTTGGTGTCAAATGTAAAATCATACAGTGGAAGAGTTATTAGCTACTCAATAGTACAGATCAGGCTGCCTATCTGGACATGGTGCACATGTCTGGGAGTGTGAGGCAGAAAAAAGAAAGATGCATACAAGTTTCAGGCATAGGCCTATTAGTATTGGAACCTGCCCGCCAGCTGCCATTGAGGGTTTACATTATATGCAGCTGGGATGGGGCACTCCTTCTGGGCTCTTGTACAAGATCCACAGGCATCCTACAGGGAATGGAAGATCTTTCCAAGAGAAATCCTTCCTTCTTGGTATTGGAGATTGGCCTGGAAGAGATTGAAAGACACAGTTAATTTAGCAAAGGTTTCCAGCCATCTCTTTTTGATATGGGCTTTCTTCTTTTGTGGAAACCCCATCCTGAGACTTCCCCCCAGTAATGGGGAAAGCTTAGCAGGCATGCAGAAAACAGCTTTCAAAATTTGAGGTAAGGAAAAATTTCTTAGCTAGGGTACGAGGAACACAGATCATGGAAATAAAGTGGTAATTTTGATAATATTAGAGTTACATTTTGTTTATTAAGAAATTCACACATGACAATTCAAGAACTAGAAGAAATATATTTACAATACATATAAACCCCTTATCCTCCAAATATAATAATATACAGATTAATACTGAAGTTTATAAAGCACTAAGAAATTAAAGAAGCTGGGAAGGGCAGGGGAAAGTGTAAACAGAAAATTCACAGAAGGAATATGAATAGCCAGTATATATATATATATATATATATATATATATATATATGACAAAATACTCTACATCATTAGAATAATGGAAATTTCTTTTTAAAAATTTTTTAATGTTTATTTATTTTTGAGACAGAGAGAGACAGAGCATGAACGGGGGAGGGTTAGAGAGAGGGAGACACAGAATCTGAAACAGGCTCCAGGCTCTGAGCTGTCAGCAAAGAGCCCGACATGGGGCTCGAACTCATGGACCGCGAGATCATGACCTGAGCCAAAGTCGGCCGCTTAACCGACTGAGCCACCCAGGAGCCCCAGAATAATGGAAATTTCTAACTAAACCCACAAATTGCACACTAATCAGGCTGGCAAAAGTTAAAAAGTCTAAAAAACCATGTTGGCAAGGATGTGGAGTCATAGGAATACTTACACTTTGCTGCTGAACACGTAAATTGGCACAACTTTGAAAAACAAGTTGACACTAACCAGTAAAGTTGAAGTTGCCCAAATTCCCTGAGCTGGTAATTCCATTTTTTGGTATATACACCATTGAGGTATCCTTGAACGTGTATGCCAAGAAACATGTAGAAAAGCCCTCAAAACAACATTGATCCTGAAAGCAATATCTGGAACCAATGCAGATATCTATCATCTGGAATAGATAGTTCAAATATTATGTATTCAGACATCAAAACAAAATAGAACATGAGTAAAATGAAAGAACTAGAGCTACATATATCAACAGTAATTGAGGAAAAATTTGTAAGAAACATACAACTAAATATGTAATAAATATGTATATTTCACATAAGGAACATATTTATATACATGAAGAATATATAAAATAAAACTACACATTGCTTGGAGATTCATAAAAATTTTAGTTAAAATATGAATATAGGCATAGGAATGAAAACATTAAATACAGGACAGTGTTTTCCTGGGAAAGGAAGGAAAAGAATGGGGGAGAGGTTTAAAGGGGTATTTAGTTCTGCTGACAATGTTTTATTTCTTATTAAGGGTGTGAGTTCACATATATTCAATATATTGTTTTAATATCTATTTGTATGCCCTAAAAACAGCAAATTAACTTTTTTTTTAGCTTCTTAAAAGTGTTTATTTATTTAATTTTGAGAAAGAGAGAGAGATAAAGTGAGTGCATGAGGGAGGGGCAGAGAGAGAGAGGAAAAGAGAATCTCATGCAGGTTCTATGCTGTCATTGCAGAGCCCAATGGGGGCTCAAACCCAGGAACTGGGAGATCATGACCTGAGCTGAGATCAAGAGTTGGACACTTAACTGACTGAGCCACCCAGGCACCCCAGCAACTTAACTTTTTAAGAAAGAAGTCATGGTAGTTGATGGAGTATGGTAAGACTTATTTCCTTTCCTTTGGAGTAAAAGATTACTCTCGGGAACATTCTCCACACTTTCCCCAAAGCTATAGAATCCAAAGGTATAACAAGAAAAGGGAACTGGGAGAACAAACAAACAACAAATTAAAAAACCCATTTCACACTGGGAAGACACTATGCCATGGCTAAGTGGACCTGACCACTATGTAAGGAGGACATTTATTTTTGTCATGTGTGTGTTTAAACAACTTCCATTCTTTATTCCCTTTTCATTCAATACCTTCATTTTCTTCTGAAGGATACTTCCTCCTCCAGTCATAACCCATGTGTTTGCAAAGACCTCTGTGGAGGAAATGACCTAAGTCAAAGCCAGTCACCAGGCTACAGTTATTGATTCAAGGATATATTGTCTAATCAAAGTCCACGACACTCAAAAAACTTTGCAGGCAGTCATTGGAAAGGGACTCTTGCTTTTCTGTCTTCCGTGGCTGAGACCAAGAGAGAATGCGAGGCCCAAAGCTGCTTCAGGATGTTGTGACTAGGAGTCTCTCCAGCTAGTCTGAGGATGAAGGCTGTGAGGAGGAAATCTAAATGGAGAAGCAGAGTGGGAGAAACTAGGTCCCAGATGATTTGTCATACCTTCCAGTCAAGCTCTCTGACATTAGCCCCTCCTCTGAGCTCTTTATGGGTGATGGGTGTTGAGGAGGGCACTTGTTGGGAGGAGCACTGGGTGTTGTAGGTAAGCGATGAATCATGGGAATCTACTCCCGAAGCCAACAGCACACCATATACACTGTATGTTAACTAACTTGACAATAAATTACGTTAAAAAATACACACCCTCCTTATGAATATGATTCGACTTTTCCCTTTCTTGCAACCAAAATGATCCTAACTGATAAATCTTTCATTACTAATAAAATATCAAGATGAACCCCCCTCTTAGCAATACAAATAATCATAATTCTGGCTGAAAGGAGAGCACTCTGCCCCCTATGCTTATCTATCTCCCACCTGCCAGGTCATCAGTTCCCCTGAAAGCCTTTCCTAACCCCCTCAGCAGCTAATAAAGGAAACACAGCTGGCTCCACTCAGATCCAATACCTAGTCCTTTTGTCACAGAATTGTCTAATCAAAACAACTAAAATTGCCTTCCCAGAAATTAAACCCTTCTTTTTGACTAGAGACACTTATACCAGCCAAAAACACTTGAGGAAGACCCAGTGAGGGGGTCATTGTTATCCTTACTTTGAATATCTGAGAAAAAATGAAGGCAAAGGAGATGAGTCCATGAGGAGGTAATTTGTTTCTTCTGTCAGATGTTTCACAACACAGGTGATGGTCTAAATTTAAAGATTCTTTAAACAGCATGTACCCAGACTAATGAAAATCAAAGTTCAAGGGCTTATTTCAATTATGATGAACAATCCACCCATTTGTAAGGATTTATTGACTAGCTGGGGAATATTTAAAATTTGCATTTCACTTGCCACTTTAGAATTTTTTTCCAAGAGCATTAATCTTCTTTCCTCTTTTTCTGTTCTTTAAAAGGTCTTGACTTGCTATTCTTAAATGAAATTATCCTTGTCTGCTTCCTCTTCAGTGAAATGAAACCAACTTTAAATAACTCACCTAGACAGCTGGGTTTTAAAACTTTTTGAACAAATACTTTCTCTCAAAGTCCCCTACATGTTGTGATGTTCTATTCTATCCTATTCCATTCCATTCTATTTTAAAATGTCTTGGTCAAGACCCACTAAATTGGCTACTACTGAAATAACTTCTGTCTTCCAGAGTTGTTTGATATTTGTTTAGGAAAATCTTTGAATCAGAAAAATCTTTTTTTTTTGTTAGCTTCCTTCATCTTACTTCTAATCTAAGAATATTTTCAATCAGTGAATGAAGGTATCAGTTCAATCAGTTTTCCTGTACCTGGCTCCAAAGGGATTTTTCCAGTCATTTGCCTTTTGCACTTAGGCGCATTTAGTATCCTTCCTCTGCTGTGCACAAAGAAGACAGGTGCTACATTTCTCAGACTCTTTTCCCAACTGTCAGTAAGTTTTATCCAGAAGGACACATTACCAAGGCAGGCAGGGGGAGGGGAGAACCACATTTCTTTCTCTCCTCTTGAGCTGCATTTCCCATGTGATCCCCACTCTTGTTGGAAGCCTCTGCTCTGATTCTGCTGTCTACATGATAGACTTGGCTCCTGGCCTCGGCAAACATCTCACATTGTTCTGTTTTAAGAAGAGAAGCAGCTTTCTGTTGCTGCTAATATCTGGATTGCTTTCTGACCTGTTACTTGGCTTTAGAAAGTTTCTAATAGTTTTTTTTTTTTTTTTTAACTATCTCGTACTAAATATCTTCCATAGTGTTACTGAATATTCACTTTTTCTTTAGGCTGATGCATTAGTACATCCTGATGATATATATCAGGTTTGGGTTACACTATTATTAATTTGACCCACATCTTGAATTTTATTTCTGGGAATGGGTATATTTGAGGGCCCAAAATTCTGAAGAAAAGGGTATCAGAAAAGTGAGCCCAACATTCTTCATGAAAGTTTTCTCTTGAGGTATTTGCCAATTCCTAATGGACTAAGAAGTCAAATGGATATTAAAACATTAAAAAGCTTCAAGATTTATGTAATCTCCGGGTACTTGAGAAAGGGAGAGACAGAAAAGAATTTTAAGGCCTGCCATGGAACAGGGATCTTGGAAACAACACAGACATTTAGTTGAGGGCCCTGAATGGCTCCTCCTAGAAATAAGAGTACACCAGCTCTGACAGAGAAGCATGCCAAGCCTCATGAAGCCTGAAACAAAACCTCAAGCCATCTTAATCCTAATTAAATCAAGGTAGTCTTCCCAAGGTAGCTTGTCAGGAGAAAATTAAATTCTGTCCAGAAGAATATAAATCATCCTAAACCTCTACATTTTAAAAATATAAAATAAAACTAACTAAATATGACACAAAAAGTGGCCACATGGCTGAAAATCAAAAGAAAAAAAGAGAAAAGCAACAGAGCCATAATGTAATAAAACTCTGGATATACAATGTAACTTTAAAATTTAGACTTATCAGCCAGATACTTTTAAGAGACTATAATTCACATGTTCAAGAAAATAGATAACAAATTACACTGGAGAAGTGGAATCTATAAAAAGAGTAAAATAGAAATTTTAGAACTGAAATAATCCCCATTGTTGGTTCAACAGAAGTTTGGGTGCAACAGAACTAAGAGTAAACTAAAACATGTAGTAGAGGGGCGCCTGGGTGGCTTAGTTGCTTAAGCACCCGGCTTCAGCTCAGGTCATGATCTCGCGATCCGTGAGTTCGAGCCCCTCGTAGGGCTCTGTGCTGACAATTCCGAGCCTGGAGCCTGCTTCGGATTCTGTAACTCCCTCTCTGTCTGGCCCTCCTCTGCTTGTACTGTTTCTCTCTCAAAAATAAATAAAAACATTAAAAATTAAAACAAAAAATAGTAGAAAATATGCAGATCGAATCACAAAGAAATATGTAAAGAACACAAAATGGGGCATGCTGAAGTCTAAATATGTGTAATTGAAGTCTCAGGAGGAAAAGAGAGAGAAACAAAGAGAAAAGGTGGAAGAAATGTTGGAAGAATTTTAGGCTATGAATTTCATAAAACTCAACGAAAGACCTCAAGACCAAATTCAAGAGGTTCTTCAAACTGCAAGCAAAATGAATAAAAAGATATCTACACTTGAACACATTATACTGAATAATGCTATAACCAGAGTCAAAATGAAAATCTTAAGAGCAACAGGCAGATGGGGGGTGGGGTGGGGAAAGGCTCATTAGCTTCAAAGGAGCAACAATAAGACTAACATACAGGAAAGGTAAAACAAGACCAAATTCTGAAAGGCAGGATTTGCTAACCCAGAGTTCTGTATTTCAAAAATGATGGTAAAATACATTTTTGATAAATAAAAGGAATGTATTGCCAGTGGTCCCACACTAAAATAAAGAATATGTCATAATTAAAAGAGATGATTCAATTAGAGATTATAAAATCATAAATTTGTCTGCACTTAATAAGATTAGTAACATAAGCTTAAATACATACATAAAGCAAAATGATATGTGTACAAGGATATCAACAAATCAAAAATCATAGTTGGAGATTATAGAATCTCTTTTACAGTAACTAATAAGAGGATAGTAAATCAGTCGAGCTATACTACCAAAATAAACTGTATGATGGCTTTAAAGCCACCTCCACAAATTGCATATTTGAAATCATACAGAATATATTCTCTGACCAAGTGGAATCCATCTAGAAATAAATCTATAAATACCTGAGTATACAGCAAAGCATATCTAAATAAAACATGGGTCAAAAAAAAAATCACAGTGGAAATTAGAAAATATATGGGTTCAAATAATGATGGAAATATAGCAAAAGTTGTGGGTTGCAGCTAAAGCTGTGCTTAGAGGAAAACTTATAGCCTGAGTTGATATATTATAGAATAAGAAGACTGAAAATAGATTTCCTAAGCTTGCATCATGAGAAGTCATGATAATACTTGAATAATACCTGAATAAAAATCAATAAAACCAAATAATATTCTCTCAAAAGCATTATTTAGATACATATTCTTCTGGCAAGACCAAACATAAGCATAGAGAAGGTTTATATCAAGAATGAAAAAGAGTATATTACTGAAGATTCTACAATTATTAAAATGATAATAAGAAATACAATGTAAAGTTTTTTTTCAAGGATGTCTGCTATCTCTACTTGTATTCACCATTGTACTGAAGTTCTTAGCCAGTACAACTAGATAAAGAAAGAACCAAGATGTATACAAGTTGAAAAGGAAAAAATGCATTTGTTATTATTTATGTGCATATGGAAAATTGAAAATAATCTATAGATAAATTGTTGAAATTTATAAATTGTTCATCCAAGTTGTTGGACACAAAGGGCATATACAGTCAATTTCTATATACTACTAAAATTATTTGCAAGCAAAAATGTAAAAGATATCATTTAGCATCAAAAATATCAAATATCTAGGAATAAATGTTATAAGCTATATGCAAAATCACTCTACAAAAACAGTAAAAACTGCTGAGAGAAATTAAATAAAACAAGTAAGAGAGGAATATGCCATGTTATGGACTGGAAGAATGTCATTTCCCTATATATACCTATAGATTCTACCACTAATCAATCAGTGAAAATAATCAAAATCATCAGCATAAATCACCAAGCGTTTTAGTGGAAAATTACAAGTTGATTCTAAAACTGATATGGAAATATAAATGAATCAAAATAGGTAAAGATTTATGTTTCTTTTGAAGAAGAAACATAAACCTGGACCCTTTGTGTTACCATAAACCAACTATGATTATAAAGCTACAATAACTAAAGACTGTAGTATTGAGCAAGGGCAAAGAAATGCACCAAGGGGACAGAATGGAGAATTCAGATATAATATGACTCAGTTCCTTAAATGATGATGAAACAGATCAAGATCTAAATGAAAAACCTCTATTGCACCATATAAAAAATAATTATGGGTGGATTACAGACCAAATATGAAAATACTTTGGAAGACAACATAGAGATGTCTTCAGCACCATTAGGAAAGTCAGGATTTCTTAAACAGGACATGGACAGCACTAACCATGAAGGAAAAGATTGAAGTAGATTCATTTACTTAAGAATTCTGGATTTCAAAATACACTACAAGGAAGAGAATAAAAAACAGGGTAGCATAATATATTTGTTTTTAATGTATCTCCCACATGTTTCAACTAGATGATAGGTAGATAGATAGATAGATAGATAGAATTTATATACATTCACATATATGCATAAAGATATATATTTTTAAAAAGGGGTTGAATGCTATAAAAGCTGTAAGTTTGAAAACAACATGTTGGAAAAGAAGGCTTCCAAACACCAATAAGTGTAGGAAAAAGTGAACAATATCCTCAGTCATTGAGGAGATATAATTTTAGGCATCAACCTAAATTGGCAAATTTGTATATTATATGTGGTACCTGTGAATCTAAAATAGGAAAACAAACTCATAGTACAAGCGTTAGTAAAATATTAAGTAACTGGCATGTGAATGCAGTGTTGGTGGACATAGGTATTTATAAAATACTTTAGAAAAATTTTTATGGGGCACCTGGGTGGCTCAGTCGGTTAAACATCTGACTTAGGCTCAGGTCATGATCTCACCATTTGTGGGTTGAAGCCCTTTATTGGGCTCTGCACTGAGAGCTTGGAGCCTGCTTTGGATCCTATGTATGCCTCTCTCTCTGTCCCTCCCTGATCTCTCTCTTTCAAAAAAATAAACATTTGAACAAAAAAAAGAAAAAAAAAGAAATCTTTGATAAAATCTACTAAAGCTAATCTACCAAGGCTTCTATACCCTTTGACCTAGCTGTTCCACGTGTAGGTTTGTATCCAACAGAAATGTGTATGTACCAGTATGCACATAGACAATGAATAAGACATGAACAAGCATTCCTACCAACATTAATCACAGTAGCCTCAAACTGATAAGATGCAAATATCCATCAACAGTGGAATGGATGATAAATGTAATATATATTAAAAGGTTACAGCTATGTACAAAAATACTAATGTATATGATAGACAAAACATTGAGTAAAAGATATAAGACACAACAGTAAATGTTATATGTTTCTTATTCATACAATGTGCAAAAAGACTCAAAAATAATCTATGGTGATGAAAGTCAGAATAGTCATTATTTTTGGAGGTGTAATGACATGAGTGGCCATGAGGGGGATTTTTGAGGTGCTGGTAATATTCTATAGTGGGTTGGCAACTTTTTCTGTAAAGGACCAGATAGTAAATATTTTAAACTTTGTGAGTTATTTGATGTCTGTTGCAACAACTCAACTCTGGCATTTACTATAATAGCAGCTATAGCCTATAAATATATATGAAATTAGTGTGAATTCTATACACTGATATATCCTTTTATATATTCACATCTATATGTGAATTATAAATATAATGAGTGTGAATATTTATGAACATTAGAATTTGAATTGCATACAATTTTCATGTGGATTTTGTGAATTATATAATTCTCTTTCTGATGTTCTGAAACAACTACTTATTTTTTTTAAAGATTTTTAAAACTCTTATTTATTTTTGAGAGAGAAATAGAGCATGAGTGGGGGAGGGACAGAGAGAGAGGGAGACACAGAATCCGAAGCAGGCTCCAGGCTCTGAGCTGTCAACACAGAGTCCGATGTGGGGCTTGAACCCATAAGCTGTGAGATCATGACCTGAGCCGAAGTCAGAAGCTTAACCGACTAAGCCACCCAGGTGCCCTTAAGAAAAAAACAAAAAAACAAAACCCACAAAAAACAATTCTTAAATTGCAAGCTGTATAATAACAGGTGGCAGGCAAGATTTGACCCCAGGTTGTAGTTTTTAAAATCTAGTTTCTAAGTAAGTGGATATGTTCACTCTGTACTAATTCATTAAGCTGGAACTTAAGATTGGTGTACCTTAGGCTGTATGTTGTATTTCAATAAAACCCTTCATTAAAAAGTGCTGAGAAAATGTAGGTGACCTTGGGTCTGCTGATTAGTTTTTAGGTTACAATTCTAAAAGCACTATGTTTGAAAGAAAACTATTGATAAGTTGGCTTTATTAAAATTCAGACTTTCTGCTCTGTGAAAATCTTTTTTAAGAGAATGAAAAGACACAACACAGATTGGAAGAAAATATTTCTTCCAGACAATATGTTGTAAAACATCTGATAAAGAATGTGTGTCCAAAATATACAAATAACTCTTAAACTCAACAATATGAAAACAAACAACTCATTTAAAAAAATGGGTACAAGATCTGAGCAGATACCTAATCAGAGAAGATATACAGATGGTAATTGAGCACATAAAAATATGCTCAATATTATATTATTAGGGGATTTCAAATTAAAAGAACCATTGTGGGGGCGCCTGGGTGGCTCAGTTGGTTTTAAGCATCCGACTTCGGCTTAGGTCATGAATTCACAGTCCGTGAGTTTGGGCCCTGCATCGGGCTCTGTGCTGAGAGCTTGGAGCCTGGAGCCTGCTTCAGATTCTGTGTGTCCCTCTCTCTGACCCTCCCCCATTCATGCTCTGTTTTTCTCTGTCTCAAAAATAAATAAACATTAAAAAAATGTTAAAGAACCATCGTGTACTACTTACACCTATTAAAATGGCTAATATTAAAAAACCTGACAAAACCAAATACAATGGAGTACATAGAACATCAGGAACTCTTACTCCTTGATAGTGGGAGTGGAAGACAGTTGAACAGTTTCTTATAGAGCTAAGTATATTATTACTATACAATCCAACAATCATGCTCCTAGATATTTACCCAAATGTGTTAAAGCCTTATGTCCACACACACACAAAATCTGCATACAAATATTTTTAACAGCTTTATTCGTCATCACCCAAAACCGGATGCAACCAAGATGTTTGTCAATAGCGAATGGAAAAACAGATTGTGGCACATTCATACAATGGAATACTGTTCAGTGATAAAAATAAATGGGCCATGGGGCGCCTGGGTGGATCAATTGGTTAAGCGTCTGACTCTTGATTTTGTCTCAGGTCAAGATCTCCTGGTTCCTGGGATCCAGCCCCATGTTGGGTTGTGCTCTGTCAGTGCCTGGTTGGGATTCTTTCTCTTCCTCTCTCTCTGCCCCTCCCCTGCTTTCTCTCTCTCTCTCTTTCCTTCCCTCCCTCCCTCTCTCTCAAAATAAATAAATAAACTTAAAATGGACTATCAAGTTATGCAAAAACATGGATGAATCTTAAATTCCTATTACCTAGTTAAAGAAGAAGTTTGAAAAGGTTACATACTGTACAATACTATTTACCTGACATTGTACCAAAGGAAAACTCTAGAGATGGCAAAAAGATCAGTGGTTGCTAACGTTTCAGGGTGCAATAAGGGCGATTTATAGGATGGTGAAACTATTTTATACGATATATAATACTACCCTAATCCATAGGATATGTGACATTTATTAAAACTCACAAAATTTGGGGGACACCTGGGTGGCTCGGTCAGTTAAGCATCTGACTCTTGATTTCAGCTTAGGTCATGACTCATGCATCATGGGTTCGAGCCCCGTGTCAGGTCCTGTGCTCACAGCTCAGAGCCTGGAACCTGGTTCGGATTCTGTGTCTCCCCCGCTCTCTGATCCTCCCCCCATCTATGCTTTGTCTCTGTCTCTCCAAAATAAATAAATGTTAAAAAATTTTTAAAAATACACTGAAAGCATTTATTTTGTGTATTTATAGCTATATGTTGTCCTATAATTGCAACTTTTTAAAAGCACATATATTAATACACCTACTTTTATTATCGTTCAATTTAATTTTTAAAAAGTTCTTGTCTTAATTCTTTTGCCCTTGGGATATCTAGAAGAATATTACTATATATTTGAAGTCAGCAGTCATTCTTATTTCATTCTCTTGGAAGTAAGGAGCCTTTCTTATCTGGCTGATTTTAATTATTCTATTTTCCTGTTTTCAGTGGGCTTTATTATCATGTGTTCTAGTGTGGTTTTATTTATGTTTATTCTGGGTATATTTGTAACGATTTTTAAATCTATATCTTGATGTCTTTCACAGATTTTAGAAAATTCTCAGAAGTCAACCCTTTATATATGGCTACTGTCTGATTTTCTCTCATCTCTTTCTAAGATCATAATTATACTTTTGTTTAAACTTTTTCACTTTTACTATATGCTTCTTATTCTTTATTTTCCATTCTTTTGAATAGTAGTGCATCATATTTTCTGTTAATCTGTATTCTTTTTCCTTAATTCTATCTTCACTGTGTCTAATCTGACAACAATCCTATTTGTTGTATTCATAATTTTTAGTTTATATATATTGATTATATTTTCATTTATTTATTTATTTTTGCATTATCAGTTATCTGTCAATATCTCCATCTTGTTTTTTTTTTTAATTTGTAAGTCATGTTAACTAAAATTAGTATAAAGCTTGCCTAACAACATTCATATTAGAATATTCTGAGTGCCTATTTATTCTCTTGGTTTTGGTCCTTCTTTTGGATTCCAAGTTATTTTTCATATAGATTCAATCATTATATATAAAAACTTGGAAAGGTAATGTAAGGATCTGGATGACATGTTTTTCTTTTCCTCTATGTGCTTCTTTATTCTCTAGATTATCAAACTAACAAAACATAACTGTCTTGGTAATTGTCTCATTCCACCAAGCAGATTTTTATATATTTTGCCAAGATTTTCCAGTTGTTCTGGATGAGAAGATTGATCAAAACTCAGCTAATTCCTTGTTCCTTTTAGTAGAAGTAAGTTGATCTAGTTTTCATATTTGGATCTAGTTCTGGATCCTGTATTCTTTATTGATTTAGATTTTGTTCTTTATGAAGAATAATATTATTTCAATTGTTATGGGTTTATAATACACTTATGTGTAGATGGCCACATATTTTCTTATCTCTGTAGTAATGATTATTTTAGTGTGATTTAGAAGCTCTTCCCACTCAGAAATGAAGCCTATTTTGTATCCTTGAATCCAGGGTTGGTCCTATGAATTTCTTTGGCTAATGGTTTTGTATCTTTAAATCCAGTGTTGGCCATATGAGTTTCTTTTTTTTTTTTTTTTTAATGTTTATTTTTGAGAGAGAGACAAAGTGCAAGCTGGGGAGGGGCACAGAGAGAGAGAGGAAGACACAGAAATGGAAGCAGGCACCAGGCTCTGAGCTGTCAGCATAGAGCCCGATGGTGGGGCTTGAACTCACCAGGACTGCGAGGTCATGATCTGAGTCAAAATAGGATGCTTAACCGACTGAGTCACCCAGGTGCCCCAACCATCTGAGTTTCCTTGGCTAATGGTTTTGTATCCTTGAATCCAGCATTGGCCATATTAGTCTCTTTGGCTAATGGAACATTAAAAACCATGACACAAACAGAGATCTGAAAAGTACTTGTACACTGACACGTCCTCTCTTTTATAGTCACTACCATTCGCCATATGATTGAGCCTGGGGTATTTTGCTCCATGATGGGAGCCATGGCAATTATCACCCCAATTGATGGTAAGCCAGCCTTCAGATGTTTGCCCATGGAGTCCCAACTACCTAAGAAGAGAATTGTGAAAAAAATGGTTATTTGTTGCTTTAGGCACTTAAGTTTCATAGTGGCTTATTATGTAACAAAATCTAACTTTTACAACAATTAATATCTAGATAGAGGTGGCTACCATAATACAAACATATTTAGCATTCCTTTTGGGATTGGTTGATAGGTGGAAGCTAAAGAAAGTGACATGAGACCAGGTGGGGAAGGCTGGAGAAGTTATAGACGAACCATTATTGGAGATTAAGGAATTTAATAACAGGAGGCTATAACAAGCTGTAGTAAGGTGATACATGCCATATAGCAGCATAAAAATAGTCAGAACTATTTGGTAATTAGAAGATAAAAAACATACTTCACTAAGTATATTTAGCTGTATGGTCTCAGTAAAGCAGAATGCAAAAAGTATCAATTACCTTATTTTAGCTGCATAAGGTAAGTTATAGGAAGAGAGATGAGAGAAGAAGCAAATTAATCTACAAGAATTTAGAAGAAATTGAGAGTTCTTGTTGGGTTTTAAAATAAAACTGTTTCAAGGGTGCCTGGGTGGCTCAGTCAGTTAAGTGTCTGACTTTGGCTCAGGTCATGATCTCATGGTTCATGAGTTCGAGCTCCATGTGGAGCTCTGTGCTGACAGCTCAGAGCCTGGAGCCTGCTTTGGATTCTGTGTGTGTCTCTGTCTCTGCCCCTCCCCTTTTTATGCTCGGTCTCTCTCTCAAAAATAAATGAACATTAAAATAAAACTTTTTGATTTCTGGTTTATTCAGGCAGCAAAATAAGGTGAGGAAAGACCTAAATGTAGATACCAAATAAATGATGTTAAGACCCTATGTTAAGATCACAGATAGATAAGATGGTGCCTAGTGATCCATTCAGCTATACCAAAGAGCTTCCAAGATGTCTTATAGTGTTATTTTTTAAATGTTTATTTATTTTTTTATTTTGCTTTGTTTTTCAAGTTTATTTATTTATTTGAGAGAGAGAATGAGCAGCTGAGGGGCAGAGAGAGTGAGAGAGAGAATCCCAAGCAGGCTCTGTGCTGTCAGTGCTGAACCTGATGCAGGGCTTGAACCCATGAACCATGAGATCATAACCTGAGCTGAAGTCGGACGCTTAACCGACTGAGCCACCCAGGTGCCCCAAATGTTGATTTATTTTTGAGAGAGAGAGAGAGAGAGAGAGAGAGAGAGAGAGAGAGAAAGAGAGAGAGGGAGAGAACAGGCAGGGGAGGGACAAAGGGAGAGGGAAACAGAGGATCTGAAGCTGGCTCTGTACTGACAGCAGAGAGGCCATTATGGGGCCCAAACTCACCAACCATGAGATCATGACCTAAGCTGAAGTTGGACGCTTAACCGACTGAGCCATTCATGTACCCCATGTTATAATGTTCTTACACAGTACTCTGACATGCCAAAGAAGAGAGAAGCCTATCTCAAAAAGAATTGTGGGTATGGTTTCCCTGAATGTAGTCAGATACATAGGAAACCCATGAAGTTATCAAAATAGTTATAGTGCCTAAAGCACTTACAGTTTGAATTAAAAGGGATTGTGATTGTTCATATTGCAAAAAGAATTCTGGGCCCTCAACTTTGTGTGGGTAACAAGAAAGCCAAAAACCTATTTAGCTGCATGGAGAGGATATTATAGGTATAAAAGGAAGATTTTTCCCATCAGAGTCCAGAGCTGGGGAGAGCAATTTACTTCTAGGGTGAAATAGAGTACAATGGAATAGGGAACTACTGGGCTCTTTCAGTTACTACTTCTCTTTCAGGTATCCACTAGTCCCTCTGCTCTCATAGTATCCCTTCCATCCCTTTCTAACTCCTAACTGCCCTTTGGCCTATGAGGCTTTTTGTAGGAGACTACTATCTCCCATCATATTTCTTCCATATATGATGTTTATGCACAGACTCTGTTACACCACCTAAGACTAATGCTATTGCAAACCAAAGCCAAGATGTTGGCCCTAATTCATTCCCACTGTATCATCTCATCACGTTCTTTTCCCAAGGCAATCAACACACAGTCTATCTGCTTGAATGAAGAGGGGTTAACATCTCATTAATAATCAAACTTCACTTGGAACTACCTATTTTCGAATCTTGTTTTCTATCCTTATATATAGTTAATATAGAGAGTTCATCATTTTGTTATACTTTTAAATAGAGTTCCAGCTGTTTAGTTGATAGTACAGTGTCCTTAATATGATTGTAATTCAAGGCCTTCTTAGGTGAAGATGCCATGTGAAAACCATTTGCCAGCAAGATAGTAGTATTTGGAGAGTCATATTTAAATATGAGTCAGGCCATATATTTTGTTAATCATCCTTGAAATTCAAGAAGGTTTTGCTTATTTGTTTGCTTCAGAAGGTTTTATACATGTTTCAGTGGAATTTAAGGAAAAGACATTCAGGACATGTATTAAATCCATGATTTCTGGTTGCTTTCCTGAATGGTATTTTCTCACTTCTCCACAATTAAGAAGTCTCAGTAGTACTAAACTTATCTACCAAGAAACATTTTCAAATGCCTTGAATTTACAACATAAATCCTTACTCTGGCCTACCTCTGTTTATTATTATAGAATTCTTCTTTTGTTGTGATCTAATTAGAAATGCAATTTGAGTTTGTTGTTGCAATTTATGTATGCCCTTGGCCATATTTTCACTGATTGCATTGAGTACTTAACTTTAATAGGAGCAGTAGGACACAATTCCTATTTTCTATATCAGAGTCCTAGTCTGTTTACGTTTGTCCTTAGAGTTAAGGTGATATGGTGATCACAGTACTCAGATGAACATTAAATGTGCAGAAACTTTTATTCCCCATGTCTCTTACTTTTTCTTCTTTCCCAGATGCCAGAGAGCAGTCTACATTCAGATGTGAGAGAGGCTCATGGGCGCTCTCTCTCTAGCTTGCAGACGTAACGAATCAAAAAGCTGGGCTTCCTTTTTTTTTTTTCACTCAGAAGCCTATCTTTGGTGACATTCTACATAGTTATAAATAAGCTTCTGGTAATCTCTTCTTGCTAAGACTGTAAAACCTAGAGATGCTTGAATCTTCAAAACACCTTTCTCAACCACCAAGGACTATGGCCCAAAGCCTTCTGAAGTGAGAAAGCCAGATAGTCTTCTCAATAAAGGAAAAAGGATTTGCTATCAAAAATGGATGGCAATGTTCCTGAATAGCTTATCTAATCTACATTCCAATGTAATTGTGCTATGGCCATACATGCTTCATATCTCCAATGGCAGCTCAATATGAAAGTTTAATTCCAGGCACACAAGATGAAAGCTTCATATGAGAACTCTATTTAAGTCTAATTTTCCCTGGAGTATATGACAAAAGAAATAGAGTTAATCCAGGTAAATGAATGTGCCAAGAAAATCTGTTTACTATGGCCCATATAAAATTATTCTAGTTACTACAAAGTACCCTGAAACTTAGTAAATTAAGACTACCTTTTAATTTTTCTCACAATTTTGTGAGCCAGATATTTGGAAAGGGCTCATATTAGGTTCTTTCTTGTAGGTGCAGTCAAATGTTGCCTGGGGCTGCAGAATTTGCCTCACCTGAAAAATAGTTCACTCACAAGACTGGTAGTTATAGTTGGTTTTCTTCTGGGAGATCATTGAACTGGAGTGCCTACGCATGGCCTTCCCATTATGTTGATCTCAGGATAGGTGGACATTTTACACAAAGATTCATCCTCCAAAAGTCAATGTCCCAACTCATGAAATGGAGGCTGCATCACCTTTGATGATTTAGAAGCAACACAACATCACCTCTGCCACATTATATTGGTTCCATGTGAGCCACATTCTTGCCCAGATGTAAAGGACATTGAATTAGAATCTACTTCATGACAATGGAAAGGCAAGATCAGAGAAAAGGATGTGGGGTGAGAGTGTTGCAGTCAACTTTGGGAAATATAGTATATTTCAAAAATGACAAAGATTGGAATCTCCAGGCAAGCCAAGAAGTGCCAGAAAATCCACTACTGAAAATATAACTGAAGAAGGCAACTGAGACTCCAAGAAAGATACACAGAGGCAAGATGGAAGCTGAACATGGAGCAAGGAGGATGGCTGAGGCTTCCATGTGGGTGTGTTCTCTTTCAGAAAGAACATGAGCACCAACAGGTCAAGAAGTTCTCTTTGTCTCCCACTTCCAATCACCTTTGAGGATCTAACCAAGAGGGCTTTACATCAAATATGGAAACAAAAGAGAAAAAGCACTCATTTTATCAACAGTAGATTTGTAGAAAACATTGACTAAGGTTGGTACCTACAGAATAGAGCAAAGATTGTGTTTCCATGAATATTCTGGAAATTAATGAATAGAACTGGGTAGATCCTTCAAGTCACTGTGGGTAGAGAGAAGGAAGATAAAGCTTGTGACAAAGATGGTTTCATTTGTGTTTTATTTTCAGAAGTTGTCCTACTAAGTAGTATTTAAACACTCTCTACGTAGTATTAAAAGGCTCAATTTCTCCACAATGGGAGAGATTGTTTTCTGTAATGCTTTAGAGACTCGTCTATCTTGGGTCACTACACAGGCAGGACTAGAAATTTCCCAAAGACCTCTACTCCTTTTACAACTGGAGATGAAGAGTGAGCTTTAAAGACCATAAAAGGAGTGAAATTAATATCTTTTTGAGTGAGATGTTGGTTTGGATGTCCTATCTCTTTTTATATTCAAAACAATTCTAAATGTTAATAGTATTATTCTCCCTTGACAGATGAGTGTATACTCATCTTTAAAGGATAAATTTTGAATAAGCTTCCCATAGGTAGTGTCAAATGCCAAAGCTCTGGTCTCCAACTGCTCTTCAATGCTTTGTAGGATCCCAGTGATGTTTGGAGGAAATTATTTGCCATTAATATTTTTTTTGGTCTTGATCTCTCTAAAGTGCTATTTTGATATCTTCTCAAGCCCACAGAGGAAACCTCAACTAAATGAAAAATCAAGCCTGTGGCAGTAGGGAAACTGTAGACATTTCCCCTTGTAATCATTCTGAGATCCAAAGCTGGGCAGCCCATCCCAGTTGTCACCCATGTCTCAAGACAGCTTGAAGGAGATAGCACTACAGTTGTACTTCTAAGACTCCAGTTGAGAGATCAAAGAGAAGATATTACTCCTGTGTAGATGAAAACAAGTGACAGCACAAACAATTGGGACTTACACAAAGCTCAGTGGACAAAATAATTTCAGGCATGAAATGGCAGAGAATGGAAAGAAAACATTCTAGGATTCTTTGCATCTGTACTCGTATATAGATTTATGGTATCTCTAAAATTAAATATCAGAAAATGAGATTTAATTTAGCACTACCATTTTATTCATTCACTAATTTGTTCATACATCCAAAAATGTATATTGAATTTTTACGATGTGCCAAGTAATGAAGATATATTGGTACACAAAGAAGGTGTGATCTCTATCTTCTGGGTAGTCTTATTAGGAAAACATACAATACACAAATAAAAAATAATTACTGTGAAGTTACTAATTCTGGTAATGATAAAAACTTGTAGAGTGCAATGATGAGGATTAATATGACCTATTCCAGAAGGATCAGCAGAAAATGCCTTGTTATGAAGCTGAGAATGGAGTGATACGAGGAGACATGAGAACAGTGATCTAGACAGAGATACAAGGTCTATGGGGATGAAAGTCCAGAAAAGGAAAAATGTACATTGCCTTTTGAGATCCAGAAGAAAGTGACCGTACTGGATCATGGAGCACTAGAAGGGATATGGCAAGGGTGGACTGGAGGAGATAAATAAGGGCCAGAGCATGCAGTGCCTGTGGTCCATGTGCAAAGTTTTGATTATATTCTCAGTGCAGCAGGTAGCTGATCCAGGGTCCTTGAAAAAAAGAGTGATAAGATCTGATTTACATTTAAATAGTTATTTGTGGATAAAGAGAGGTGTTTGATCCTCAGCACTTTTCTGAAGCTTAAATAATAATGAAATGTACAGGGACTCTTTCTCAGAGAGCCAATAATAGAATATCACCTATTTCATTCTGTTTTTTTCTACATTCATAGAAATTTCTGATGAGGAAGATAACAAAAAAAGGAATTCTTGGGAACCAATCAACTCAAATTCTGAAACACAGCCCTGCTGTAACCGAGGCTAGCCCAACCAGTTGACATGATGGAGTATCCTCAAGACAGAAGGTAGTGAGCTGGGATCAAAGGGGTAGAGACTGAAAGAAACAGGGAGTTGGAGATAAGGGAACGTCTAAATTTCAAGTTCAATTAATTGCGGTTAATATATCAGAATTTATAATCTATAGGGGCAGTCACTTTTTCAATACAGGAGCAAATCCCAGTTTTTGGTAGAATCCCAGGATTATCTACATTGATGTATTGGGGTCAGATGTGAAACCCACTCCTAGGTAGTAGTAGTTGGCAAGGCCAAGGCTTCCACTGGCTAGATGAATGTTAGTTCAAGACTTCTAGCCCAGTGAGTAATGTCATGAACACAGGAACAGGGCAGAGGGCCATTCTGGTAGATGAATCCATCCTATCTTGGTTTTGGTTTTGAGGCAGCAACAACATCAAGTCCAAGTGGACATTTGGCTCCTTGCATTCAACAGTTATGGATGTGGAGGTTGAAGACTATCTTTTGCCCTTCTGAATGATGGGAAGAGGGTTCTCAATTTACTTCTAAGCCAGGTTCTGCTTGGCTCAAGGTTGGGTCCAGATTGAGCCTGCATATAGTGAGGTCAGCCTTGCTGGCAGCTGGGTGGGCTGGTAGGAGTTGAAATGGTCTTCAACCTTTGTCTTTCTGAAATTATCTTTCTTAGGAGATAATACTAATTCTTCTTCTTCTTTTCCTTCTCCTCCTCCTCCTTTTCTTCCCCTTCCTCCTCTCTTCTCCTTCTTTCCCTCCTTCCTCTTCTTTCTCTTCTTCTCCTCCATTCTAATTTTACTCCCCTCCCCCTCCTTCTCCATCTTCTCCCCCTCCTTTTTCTCCTTCTTCAGTAGTATGCTCCCTGTCTCAAATAAATTAGGGTAATAAAAAGATGATGAACTGATTCTTTATATAGATATGTATGTCCTTTATTTGGAAATTTTATTCTGTTAATTTTTTTATCAATTTCAAAAATGGATGTTTTAAGAGAAAATACTAGGCTAAAGATGTCACCTGCCAGCTAGATTAAGTCCCAGGATTTGTAGGAAGTCTGTGGGACTGCATGTAGAGTCAAGGTTAGAGTCTCTTCTAGTTAATATTCATCTAGGTTTTGGGTTAGAGACCAATTACAGCCTGGGTTAGTGATCAAGTTGTAGGCAGGATTAGGAAATACTTCAGACCCAGGGTTAACTGTTCTGTGGTTTGCTGAGAATTCATTCTCTTTGGACATGTCCCCAGTGTATTGTAAAGGTGAGAGGTTAGTCTGGGTTGGAATCTTCAAGTTATGGGTCCAGTGACATCTGACAATAGGATAGCATTGATGTTCCTTGCTCTGACCTTGGGAGGAAACCCATTGCCTGCTTTTCTTGCCTCATGCATTTCAAAGTGTCAAGTCATAATGTCTCAGAGGGCAAGAATGTGATGACAACTTTTCTTCCCTCTTTTTCCCATGGTGGTGGGAAAGGAGTGACAATCCTGAGTGTGTTCACCAACATGTGGATACCTGATAGGCTATTTCCCGCTCGTGCTTTTTACCATAAGGGTATATAGACGCCGCTGCTCTATATGTCTAGAGTCAAGCCTGAAATGGAGAATAGTATGGTGCTGATGTGTCAGTGGGACACCCCAGTTCCCCAATAGGGATCTTCCTGCTCAAGAAAGAGAGCCAGTCATTCACAGAAGGGTGTGATGTTATATGGGACAACCACTGAAACAATCAACTGAACTGCTACATTTCCTTCTTAAAATGCCCCACGTGGGACTGGCCACTACTCAAAGACAGAAGATGAGACTCAAGTCCCGAGAAGTCCTCTGCCATCATAAGCACCACAGGACAGAGATTCCTAACAATCAAAGTCTTCATGGGGTAATAAAAAGATACAGTAAAACCTTGGATTGTGAGTAACTTGTTCTGAGTGTTACGCAAGCAAGCAAACATTTCTAATAAATTTTAACTTGATAAACGAGTGATATCTTGCGGTACAAGTAGTATGTGATGCCTAATGTCACGTGATCACAACTGAGCCAAGGTTCTTGAAATCCGCTTTGATATGAGTGCTTTGGATTACAAGTATGTTTCCAGAACAAATTATGCTCAGAAACCAAGGTTTTACTGTAATCTGAACTGCAGTGCCATCATTTTTGGGGGGCAATGATGGTATAGCACAGAGGGGAAGGATGGTGACTGCATCCTGACCAGGGCTCAATATGCCTTGCATCCCACCTGATGGAAGGAAGCTTAGATATTAAGTAGAGCTTATTTTTGAGTATCTTCAGCTAGCCATTATTATCATGAAACACAGTTTTTAAGGTCACAGACTCAAATGACCGCAAGAGATGGGGATTAGAATAACATACCAAGGAGTGGAGCAGTGGCAACTTTGCTCAACTGAAGAACACACGTTACTTTGAAGCCTGACAAATAGAAGCTCTGGGAAACTGTTGCCATGTTAAAACCCAGGGCCAGTATTACCATATCTTTCAAGGTTTAAGAATAGCCATGTTTCCAGAATTGAAACTGAATATCCGATTATTTAAAAATTATAGTGTAATTTTGTTGAAAACATTGTGTGGGCAGAACCTGACACCCACTTGTCCTGGAGGCTATCGTTTGCAACTTAGAGCTTTGCAGAGATCATGGTTTTATGTCGTGGTTTTCCTGCTTACTCTAATCTA
Organism: Lynx canadensis; assembly: GCF_007474595.2. Taxonomy (NCBI): domain Eukaryota; kingdom Metazoa; phylum Chordata; class Mammalia; order Carnivora; family Felidae; genus Lynx; species Lynx canadensis. The sequence goes on along the minus strand of NC_044313.2, from coordinate 44,012,599 downwards.
ATCCAATTCTCTGTGGGACTCTGGGTCTGCTGGTAAGAAGAGCAACAAAGTGAGTTTTATGCACAGCAAATGAGACTGTGAATAGATGACCTGGCTGTAAGCTCCTTAGATACTAGAATATTATGACAGATTTTCATCCCTGGAGATAGTTCTGTGTGACTATGGGTGTCTCATCCCCGGGGTGTCAGGGACCAACCCATCTTGCAAGATCTGAGCATTCACAGAATTCACAGCATTCTGAAGCATTTGCTTCAGAATTTACAAACAGCCATGTATGACGAGCACAATCTAGTGTGTTCTCTGTACACTCGGCCTGATCTGATCAAATCCCTCATGTCTGCAGTCCAGAGTTGTAACTGCAACAGACAGATGATCCAACTTTAAAGACAGGGGATTTCACAGCCTGGAGAGTACTGAACTGAAGCCCCATGCAGGCATAGCAGTATGGGCGGCAAAGGTTAAACATCACACCTAGGCCCCAACTGTGGGTTTCAGTCTCTCTGGGCTCTGGAAAACAGCTCTGGATTTTACCCATTCATTACGGCCCACCACTTTGGGAAAATGCCTCTAAATATTTCATGGGCAGCTCAGCCCTTCTCAGAGCCTCCACAGGAAACGCGAGTCCTTCTTCCTTGTCTCATTAATTCACAAAATGTACTTGGTTTCACTCCATGGAAAATTCCTTTGTTGGAAAAGAAGGCGCACTGTGTTGAGAATGAAATGCAAAGCATTGCCCCAGCATCTGTCTGAGGCCGGCCAGACCTCAGGGAATGGCGAGAGAGAGCGTGGGCTGCAGCCGCCTGGCTGGCCTTGCTGTTCAGCCTCTGTAGTCCAAAAGGAGTTGGGGGGATGGGTGGACATCCTCTGGGACAGAGACCCCTGAAATCCCGTGGGTTTTGAATTGGAGCTGTTGAAATTCCAAGTCTAAATCCTGGCAGTCTGCATTGTGAGGTAGCCCAGGCAAGGGGGATGTGCACACACACACACACACACAGCCGGGGCCCATGATTTGGAGTACTGCCTGTGGGAGGTTGTGCACTGTTCAGTGTTGGTGGATGTATCCTTCGGTCATAAAATAGCAGGCAGATGAAGTCCATGGCTGCCATGCCACCTGGCATAAACTCTAGTTATGACTCCATTCTTGTGCAGCTCAGAAGTTGGGAGCATTTCCCATTCAACTCTGAATCCCCCAGTAGAGCACCTGGGTTCAGGCTTAGGTCATGGAGTTCATCAGTTGGCTCTTCCCTTACCTCGGATTTTCTCAGAATGAGAAAGGGATAGCAGCAGGTTTGGAAATTATAGCCAATGCATTTTGAATGAGTGTATGCATCTCTGACCCAGAGTCACATCATGGAAAGGTAAAGGGACCACACTATACCTGTATAGGATCGCTAAGGTTGCAGAGTGGCCCTTCTTCCTATCCCCTTCAGACTAGAGAGGTGGCAGATTATCCCCAAATTCCTATCCAGGACAAATATACTAATTCCAGAGAGCATACACTCACCAAGGCAAGAACATCTGACAGAAACATCGATGGGCTAGTGAACATCCCATTTCCCCTACCTTTATCAGCCAAGTGGAGGTTCCCTTATGCTGCTGCATAACAGTCCCCATGTCTCAGTGGCTCATAACACAAAACATTTATTTCTCACTCATACCCCGGTGTCTTTAGTGGCTAGAGTCTGGCTAAGTCCCTAAGTCCCAAAAAAAACATTTTCTTTATTGCAGGACCAGAAATGAAGAAGCTCTTCATTTTTATTGAAATGAACGATTGAGGGTTCTTTATATATGAAGAGAGTAATGGGGAACCACACCATGGCTCCTGACACTTCAGCTTATGAGTGGTATCACTTACTTATCCTCATATCTTGTTGGCCAGGCAAATCACCAGGACAAATTGGAATCCCTGGGGAAGAGAAACACAATACTCTTGCATACAGGAATAGTGACAACTTGGAAGGATAGATAGCACACTATTTCACACCCATATTCATTGCAAGGTATATGCCTGGGAGAAGGAAGCATAAACCTCAGAAAAAATAATCCATTTATTAATTTCAGTAAGATTAACTGAGTATGTATCATATATCAGACATATGTCCGTCTAGGCATAAAGGGATAAGACAAAACAGGACAAATTCCTATTCTTACATTCTAAAGGGGAGACAGAAAACAAAGAAACATGCAAATATATAATTTCTATTTTTTATTAGTGCAATGAAAAATAATACAACAAAAGTAAAAGGGAAAAAGTAAGAGGGAAAGAAAGTTCTGGGGATATGTGTAATGTGCATATGTGATGTTTTATTTAGGGCTGGGAAGCTGTTGGCTGGCTTTAAGTGGAGGCACGGCATGATCCTACTGACATTTTGAAAGCTTATGCTGCTGCTGTGTGGCAAAGGCAGAAGCAGAAGTGGGAGAGCCAAGTGAGGGCTTTTGCAGAAATTCAGGCTACAGTTGGGGGTGGTTTGGACCCAGGTGATGGTGGTGGTAAAAGGCTGGAAGGGGTGGTCAGATTCTGGGTATATTTTGAAAACAGACAATGGATTTATTGATGGATTGTTTGGGGGTGGGGGCTGCTGGAAACTGAGCATGGCCACTGCATTAAGCCAAAGGTGGCAAAGGAAAACTGTCCTATGCCCAGAGGGCCTCTAGGGGGCAAAGTCACAGAAAGTCCCTGCTTTTCTGAACATTCAGCTATCAGCTGTACAGACTCCGCATGGGGGATCTGGAGGCCCTTTTAGACTGCTGGGTCTCCGGTACCTGCTGAGCAATGTTTGCTTAATCACATGTAATCCACATAAAACTGGCCAAAATACAGGGAGTTGCGATCAGAGGTGAAGTTAGTAGGACACCCAAAGAGCACTCAGAAGCAATTGAATTCTTTATTGACAGCTCTTTAAGAAGCACTACATGGGGATTACTTGCTAACCCAAACCCCAAATTCTGAAATCCCTTTCCTCAGGCTCTTCCCCTTTCATTTACAGGGGGCTGAAGCTGCTGCTTGTGCTCTCCTCTCACATCTACAGACTCCCATAAACCCTGGGTAATCATGGCTGAGGCTGGCGCTTTACTCTCTCCCCTTCTGCCTCTTTGGGTCCACGGTCTATTTTATTTATTTATTTATTTATTTATTTTCCTATCATGCATAGCTTTCTGACCTTTGCAATATAGATTAACTTAGCCTTTCTGGTGGTCTTTCAATTTTCTTCTCTACCATTATCCACATCAATACAGCAAAGACCAGAGAGCTGGGCAGGCAAACCATCAAAATCTCCTCAAAGGGTAAAAGAAGCAAGAAAAGGATGCACGGTGACCCACTGCATATGGCTGCTGACTGCTTAAATTTGTGTGTGCCCTCAACTCTCTTCCTGCACTGGGAGCCACCCAGGAGCCCACATACCCCTTTTGAGTCCTCATGTCTGCCTGGGCCCATAGAGGGGTCTCTAGTCGGAAGGATGGACCCTCCCACTTAAGCCCTGTCCACTGCTAAGGAATTAGGCTTTGCTTCTCTTTTAACCTATTTCTCCTGCCTTCTGGGACAAGTCGGTTGCTTTTCCCCTTTGAGGATTTGCCAGAAGCAAAAATAACAATCTCAACTGCCTGTCACTTAAACAAGAGGAGATTTATTAGATTTATCAGAAAGTACAGAGTGAGAGAAAGATAAAAACACAAGGTTAACTTCAGGTCAAGCGGTCTCAACTCCTGTCCAGTCAGGCCTCCCCAGACAATCATCTCTTGGGCCCTGTGGCAATCTTGCAGGGCGCAGCATCGACCCCAGAGAATATCCAGGAAAAGGAATCCCTGGCTCCTGAGAAGCCAGAGCTCCAGCCTGTGGGGGGGCTCCCCTTGTTCTGTGGGCCAAAGTGAACTTCCAAGCTGCAGTGAGACGGCGGGCTGTGATTTGAAATGGCTGCTGCCTTCTCCCACCTGTGTCATGCAGGGTCTGTTCACGGGTGTGGGGGGGGACTGGGTACCCCCACACCTGCGTCAGCCACCAGGGCACAGAGGGTGAAGTCAGCTTTAACCTGCACTTAAGGACTTGCAGGACCAGGGTCTGTAGGGCACCTGTTAGCCACTCTCATGCCCTATGGGAGCATTGACGGTAGTAAAGACCTGGAGCTGGAAGTTCTATACAAGTAGCAATCAAAGCTTATTTAGTATCTCCTTAAACACACAATCCTGTATCCCCTTGGGCTGAAAACAACAACCATTTCCATGGTTACAGAGGCCCATTTTCTAAGAAAAAATATAAATGTTTCAAAATGAGTGGTCAGAAGAGGCAAGCATGTTTGTGCATGCGTGTGTGTGTGTGTGTGTGACATGTGTGTGTGTATTTATTCTGTTATGTGCCCTGATCCTTTCCAGTGTCCTGTTCCGAAGCAGAATTATGCATCGCCCTTATAAGAGAGCAAGCTCTGTGATGACAGGCGTCATGTTTGTTATGGTCACTTCTGTACCTTCATAAAGGATCCTGCCAGAGTTAGGTGTGTTGAATTGATGAAAGCAGAGAGAATCATCAGGGTCACTATAGTCCCATCTGTTTGAATGAACACTTGCACGCTCCCTGGCTGTGCTTTCCCCACGATATTAGATGCCCACAGATGACCGAATTCCAGAACTGAATCTGAGCTTGTCACACCTCCTGGGAGGCTTGGATTTGGACCATACCCCGACCCAATGAAGGATAGGCTGAAAGCAAGCGTTAGCTCATGACCCACATATTTCCACCTTCATCCCTCTTTTCCCTCAACAATAGTGTGAGCAAGAAGTATAAAAATGGTAGCAGTGAAAAAGTGTCCACAAAAAAAGGGGGTCTTAAAGATCTCAGTGTCCAAGGTAAAGAATGACTGTCCTGGATCTTGGACCTTGCCTTCCTTTGATAACAATTCACCAGGCCTCCAAAGCTGGTCCTCACTTTATTTATTGGTATAATGTGGACTGGGATAGGGCAGTAGCCAAGGCAAGAGAGGGCAAGATATTTTTCAGGAACAGGTAGCATAGCTACTTCCATGTGTGAGAGGCAGTGTTGATGGAAAGTGGAATGGATGGCAAGACATATTCGCCAGTAGGCATGGAGAAACTTTCCTGGGAGTTTCAAAGCATGTGCCTGAGGGGTGTAACCTAAACCCAGAGGATTGTAGAGTATCAGGAATACAAAGACCAAACTATTCAACCAATTCTGCTGGTCACTCTGGTCTGTTTTTATGGAGCACAGTTTACATGATTTGCCCTATACGGTTCTTAATATATTTTTTTTAATTTTTATTTTTTCATTTATTTTTTATTTTTATTTTTTTCAATATATGAAGTTTATTGTCAAATTGGTTTCCATACAACACCCATTGCTCATCCCAAAATGTGCCCTCCTCAATACCCATCACCCACCCTCCCCTCCCTCCCACCCCCCATCAACCCTCAGTTTGTTCTCAGTTTTTAAGAGTCTCTTCTGCTTTGGCTCTCTTCCACTCTAACCTCCTTTTTTTTTGTCCTTCCCCTCCCCCATGGGTTAGGTGGATCCTGAGAAACTTAACGGTTCTTACCATTTTAAACATACGTGTGATATTCCATCATGTGATTATACTTTGCTTTACTATGCACATTCCTTTTTAATGGATATTTAGACTCTTATCCTTTGTTGTTGGTGTTACAAACAGTGCTAGCATATGCATCTAACATTACAACTTGTACCACTATTTCTTAGGATAGATTTCTAAAATTTGAATCATCAGGTCATCAATGTAGGCACTTTTAATTAAGGTAGATATTGCAAAGTTACAACCTGGGAATTTTACAGGAATTTAAACTCTCCTCAGTCAGTAAATGAAAGACATTAGCAACAGTAGGCATTATAATTCTTTCATACTTTTATCTGATATGTGACAATAAATATCTAATCATTTTGTGTTTATTTTTCTATAAACAAAGTGGAGTATTTTTTCATAATTTGTTAGTTCTTGATATGTCTTTTTACAGAACTTTTAGTAAAATTGCTTATTCTTTTTTTCTTATCAAATTGGTACTGGTGCTTTTTTAATTTGCAATAACGTTTTGCATATTCCATAATATGCAAGGAATTTATGTCTGTTATACGTGTGGCAACATTTTTCTACGACAAAATTCATGTTATTTTTCCCAGGATAGTTTTTCTATCAGTTCACACAGTGGCCCAGAGTGAGCACTCAAAAAACAAATGGGTTCAAGGAATGGATAGATGCACCACACCTTAGAGGTTATGAATGCAATGACCCTGCTTAAATTGCAGCCTTTTTTGGCAGTGACTTATTGACTACTATCAACCTCCTTGTCCACCTGAGCCCCATGAATAGATCTTTTTTGCATCCTTATACCAAGGCAATTCTTCCTTGGTAAAACTCCAATCTTCTGTGTGTGTGCCTCTTGGATCATCCATTGACAACTTCTCCCCTGCAGCTTACTGGGAGGAAATGACTGCCCAAGGAATGATCTCCAGTGATGGAATGCAAACTTACTTGCACATGTCAGCTTTGTTCTGTTAGCAATGATTTGATCATTAAATAATATTCAGTGTTGTGTCTTGGGGGCCTAGCTTATCATCTCTGGCCTCGGGTAATTATTTGTATGTTGGCTCATTCAAGTGAGACATCCCCTTCAAACAGAGGGAAAATTTTTCAAAAGTTGTTTTAACCTCAATAAAATATGGTAATTACAACATAGATATGATAATTCTCCTGTGTTCCCCCACCCAAACCACTAAGAAAGACCATAATACAAATATCAAACTACATCTTCTTCAGTGGAAAAACTCAAACAAAAGACAATCTTAGCCTCATTCTAACATTCCTAGGAAAAGCCAGAATTAACATCTTTTGTCCAAAGACATGGAACATTTTGGCACTGACAGAGAGAGAGAGAGAGAAAGAGAGAACTATGGAAACTTCCAGACTTGAAATTAAACAGCATACCTGTGCTATCATTTATTAGGCATGGAGTTGGACACTGAATCTCCCTAGTGTTAGTTCCCATGCTGGAGGACTCAGAACAGATGAGCGCAAGCTTTATCTCCTCCACCCCAAATACTGTGCAGAACACATGACCTATATGGGTCCTATGAGACAGGAGGAAAAAACACAAATGAATTTCTAGGGATACATATCTTTAGAGCAGAAGGCTTGTTAAAGAGGAAAATATTCTGATCGTTTTCTTCATATCACATATGCTGCATTCATTCTCAAAGGGTTGAGGGTGGGGAATCACAGTTAAGTGAAAATGGTTGGGATATCAGTATATATTTTTCCCTTTTAATGCAAAAGAAAGAAAGAAGGAGAGACAGAAAGAGAGAGAAAAAAAGAAAGAAAAGAACACACACACACACACACACACACACCACTACCGCCAAACTTCTGTGGAAGACGTCAAATATATTCATAAAGATTCTGTTTATTTTGATTCACCCAGAAATTCTTACATACCCACTATATGCCTAGAAATTCACAGGATAAAGGAAAAGTTAGATTTTCTGCCTTGGGAAAACTGGGAACTGACTGATGAGTGGAGGCTTACACATTACAATTGGAATATTACATTAAAACGCATGTAAGATATGGTGCTAGTTTCAATTCAACTGAACTTGAGAACCAAGTTTTAGTGCATAATGTCTGCAAAGTACTGTAGAATATAAAATAAAGAAAACAAATCCCTGTACCCTGGAAGTTTAACATTAAATTGCAAAATGTGTACACAAACAATATATGCCTAGGAAGTTCATGAACATAATAAGTCCCTTCAGCAAAGAGGGAACATGATCTTAAAACAGAATGGGACTCTCTCATGGGAGTTAGGGAGGATAAGTATTCCAAAACACATTTTTAAACTCTGTATGCCTCAGTTTCCTTGGCTGGAATAATCCCTTTCACTGACAAAGTGAGCCAGGGGGCATGTAAGCACCATGTCACTGCCATGAGTGAGCTGTTGGGATACTGTAGAAGAGCTTGTAATGTTAATTCCTTAGAGGTAACAGCAGTGATGAGCGGTGGCGGGGGGTGGGGGCGGTGGGCAGAGTCTGGATACTGTGTAATATTGGTCTAATTTTAAGGACTAATTTTGGGGTCTCTTTGTGACCTGAACGAAAAAAATTCCAGAGATTCAGGGGCAGCAGAATTATAGCCTGACTTATCAGCAAGGGTAGGAGATATGCAACATGTGAGGTGAGAAAACTCATGAGCAGAGGCTTTGCCCGCATCAGTGCATTGAATAGAAGAGGATGTCAGGAACTTTGGGGAAACTGCTGGACTAAAGAAGGTCAGAACTACAGTTATATTTTCCAGCGCTTACCATGAGCTCTCTATTCTTTTTCCTAAATCTATCCTTGCTTTAGTTTGTTCTGACCTAATACTAAAGGCAAAGAGTATTAAGAATGTGGCTTTCTTTTTGAACCCAAATATGATCCGATACTATGAGATTTTTTACTTCAAACAAATATCCTTACCCATCAAATAGCCATATAAAAAGATGGCTTCTAGGAAAGAAAGCCACTGAAGTCAAATAAGAATCCTTTTTAAACATTTCACCAGGTTAAGTTCATGGCTCAAGATTGATGATGGTCTAGGCAGGAAGCTGGGAGACAGCACACAAACGGGAGACATAGACCCATATGAGCTGTGGGAGAATCTAGCTGGGTAGAGTATTTTGCTACATCATGGAAGCTGTCCAGGACACATAGCTACTTCTTTTGGTCTGACTTCTGGTCTTGCCACATCTAATTTGTCTTTCATCCTCCTGATTCTGGGGAGACAATTTTTAAGCTGATAATAAGGTATAGACAAAGGCAGTAGGAAAACCTGCAGTCACAGCATATTTATAATTCAGGGACATCCATGTATTATGCAAAATGGTTCTGTTTTTTTTTTTCCAAACCAAAGATGATGAGTGACAACAGAAGGCTTCCCTGTGGTTCTGCTGGGGAAGAGAAAAGAGAATCATTTAGGACAGCTGACAGGGAGTGATACAAACCCCATTCCCAAGCTTCTGCCACTCATTTTCTTGTCTGTCCACCATCTCCTCGGTGGAAAGCCAGACATGAGGTGGGCTAGGCCAGTTGGACCCTGGAGTCGGATAGAAAATGGCAAACTTTTCAAGGACCAGAAAGCAGATAGTAAGTTAATGTTGTTTGAAGATCATGGAGTTTAATCCACACAGGCAATTGTAACCATGGCAAAGGGGTGGGGATAGCATGAAAGTGGTGTTCTTGGAAAAATATTGGAAACCTAGTAGGGATAAGGGGATCTTACAGAACCAAGAATGTTAACAGTAAGAGAAATGGATTTAGGGTCGGCAAATAAAAGGTGGTCATGGAATTCCATTGTCTAATGTCCCTTGTACCTGGTTGATTTGTGATTGTGTGGGTTTGTAAGAATTTAGTTGGTTGATTCAAAGGATTGGGCCAGAGAGTTCCTTCCTTCCCACTATTAAAGGTCCATGTCTTCTTTGCCCCATGGTGTCAAATGGACATTTCAGCTGTCATTTTCCAGGATGAAGTTAAGGCTGGTGGGAGGAAATGAAATAATTACACACAAAACTCAAGTTCACTGAAAAAGAGAATAAAGGCTTTATGAGTCTTTGACAACCTCTGACCTCCCAATAATCTATTTTTAGAGATATGACTTGTGTGTTTGTCTGTCTACACATGCACGTCGCCTGGCTGCTACCCCCTGTCATAATCCTGCCTGAGAACACGTAATCTCCAGTGTTCTCATGGTCTAGCACAGACAGATTCTTCTGGATATTAATTCAGTGAAGAGGAAACAAGCACAAAAACTCTGAAGACCGCTAAGATAATGAGGCTTAAAATAATATGTTATTCATGGTAAGAAAAGTGTTCTATCCTGGAGGATCCTAGTACACCCCAAACCATGTGGTCCTCAGACCATTCCCCAACCTGGATTCTCAGACCCCACCATTTAGGCAGCTCTAGGTGAGCACTGTTTCAAGGTCTCTGGGGTCCTGTGTTCACATCCATGCTTCTTTCTAGTTATGACACTCAGGATCTTCAATCTGGCAGGCACTGTCTCTGATGGAGACTTCAGACTTCTTTCAACCTTTTGGAATTCCTGTGCCTGACTGTGACCCTCAACCTAAATACTAGCCCTTTCCCTGTGACCCACTGTGTTCAACTGAAGTGTATGCAGCCAAGCTTGGTGGTAAGGCTGTGATCCTTTTCACAGACTTCTGCATTTTCATGGGAGCCTAGACAGACATCTGGGACAGAAAAAACCCACACTTTTAAAGAAAATACCGTAACTCCTCAAAATTTACCAATTTGTTGCTTCTGTGTCTCCTTTCTAGAAGAGTTATTTGCTCTGACTACTCTTGTTTATGTTTACTTATTTATTTTTGAGGGAAGAGAGAGAGAGAGAGAGAGAGAGAGAGAGAGAGAGAATCCCATGCAGGCTACACACCGCCAGTGCGGAGCCCGATGCAGAGCTCAAACTCACCAACTGTGAGATCATGACCTGAGCCCAAATCAAGACATCAGATGCTTAACTGACTGAGCCACTCAGGCACCCTCTATTCCTGGTCAAGCTTTTAAACTCTTTTTAAGTCAGTTTCCCGCATAGTGGAGAAACAACCACAGCACCTAACTTATAGGACTGTTGTAGGAATTAAACAAATTGATATATGTAAAGTGGTCACACAATGAGCACCTAGTACATGTACTCTGTTTTGATCATTAATCTTTCCTCCTCTCTAAGAGCTTGAACTACCAGCTCCATACTCCTGAGTCTCAAATCTATTTCAGTAACTTAAAACTCACGTCTAAGCCCTGGATCTCTATTTCCATTTTCTGCATTCCCGGATATACCAGAGGAACATACAAATCAGCATGTCCAAAGTGAAACTCATTATCTACTTCCTAAAACCAGCTCTTCCCCTGCATTCCATATCTGGGTTAACGATACTGCTGTCCACTGGGTTGTCATAATTAGAATTGTTGGAATCCTTATCTATTACTTCTTCTCTCTCACCATCCCTAGTCAATTTTGAACCAAGCCCTGACTGTTCATCTTTCAAAAGATTTCTTAAGTCTCTTCATAATCCTGCCTGAAGCGTCAAAGCTTCAGTTCAGTCCCTTATCATTGCTTATTTGGACTATTACAATAATTTTCTTTCTCTATTTTTACTCCTTTCTTAAAATCTTTTTTTTTTAACAATGATCATGTTTCATGTCAGTTCTTTAAAAAGAAAATAAACAAATAAAGCAACAGCAACAACAAAAGTACCTTCCTTGAGTCTCCAGTACCTAAAGGAGGCAGGGACAGCTTTACAGCCTCATTTTTTCAGCCCCCAAACTGCCCCTAACTCCTTTAACTCACATTTACCAGTTTTCACCTAAAGTATCTAAATCTCACGTACTGGCCAAAGGGAAAAAAAAAAAAACCAAAAAAGCAAAACAAAACAACAACAAAAAAAAGGATTTGTGATTTACAGACAAGTCATGCCCTTTCAGCTCTCTTTATTATTGTTTTTCCCTTTTTCTCTGACAAAAATCTTACTCGGATTGAAGGTCCAGAACAAATATACCGCTTTCTGGGCAGCTTCTTTGCCGTCTCCATCTCCCAATGCCCAAGGGAGATACCCCATTCCTTCTTCTAAGCTCTGTCTGCTCTTTGTATGGACCTGGATACTGAACTTGTAATAGTACAGTATTATTTTCTTCTGTTGGTCTCTCTTAGCTGTGGGTTCTCAGTGATCTCTTATCCCCTGCATCTGACATGACCTCTGGCACATACTACCACTAACTGAATATCTACTGATTGCATTTTTCTGAGAATATTTCCTCTTGTTAGCCTCCCTTTCATGACAACCAGGTCCGGTGACTTCTCCTTTTCTACTCAGGCATTTGCTTGTTTTCTGCCAAGTGTCTGTGTGCTGGCAGTGGGTCCTATCAGCCTACTGTCGTTGTCACCATGACGGACACTTGTCTGGGCAGGCAAATTTGCCTACAACTCATCTGAGTAAAATTAATTTGGTTAATGGAAATGTTCCTGCTGGCATTTACCTTAAATCCATATTTACACAAAGCATTTTATGGAATGTACACAGTTTCACACTTGTTAGAACGAGTGCTTGCATTCTTTTAGAAATATTTTGATCCATTTTGCTAAATTTTGAGTATTTTTACATTCAGAAATCTTCCATTTATGCATTTCACATTGTGTCATATGCAATTCATCAAACACATCCCTTTCAGTGTCCTGGCCTAAATCTTGCTGTTTAGGGACTATTTTAAGAGACTTTGTGGGGGCGCCTGGGTGGCGCAGTCGGTTAAGCGTCCGACTACAGCCAGGTCACGATCTCGTGGTCTGTGAGTTCGAGCCCCGCGTCGGGCTCTGGGCTGATGGCTCGGAGCCTGGAGCCTGTTTCCGATTCTGTGTCTCCCTCTCTCTCTGCCCCTCCCCCGTTCATGCTCTGTCTCTCTCTGTCCCAAAAATAAATAAAAACGTTGACAAAAAAAAAATTAAAAAAAAAAAAAAGAGACTTTGTGTACCATGTGGACCTATGAAGCAAATCAGCTTAAATCCTTTGGCCATGTTAATGGAGCATCGTACTTTGACTCTAAGACTGAAGATTGTTTAGCTCTATTCCTCTATTTTACTCAACAATCTACATCATAATGAAATACTACCTCACACCTGTCAGAAATGGCTAAAATTAACAACTCAGGAAACAATAGATGTTGGTGAGGATGCAGAGGAAGAGGACTTCTTTTGCACTGGTGATGGGAATGCAAACTAGTGCAGCCACTCTGGAAAACAGTATGGAGGTTCCTCAAAAAATTAAAAGCAGAGTTACCCTACAACCCACAAATTGCATTACTAGGTATTTATCCAAAGGATATAAACATGCTGATTTGAAGAGGCCCATGTACCCCAATGTTTATAGCAGCACTATCAACAATAACCAAATTATGGAAACAGCCCAAATGTCCATCGATGGATGAATGGATAAAGAAGATATAGTACACACACACACACACACACACACACACTGGAATACTACTTGGTGATGAAAAAGAATGAAATCTTGCCATTTGCAACAATGTGGATGGAACTAGAGTGTATAATGCTAAGTGAAATAAGTCGGTCAGAAAAAGATATCAGATGATTTCACTAATATGTGGAATTTGAGAAACACAACAGGTGAATTTAGGGGAAGGAAGGAAAGATAAGTTAAAAAGAGAGAAAGGGAAATCATAAGGGACTCTTAAATATAGAGAACAAGCTGAGGGTTGCTGGAAGGGAGGTGGGTGGGGGGATGGGTTAAATGGGTGACAGGAATTAAGCAGGGTACTTTTGTAGATAAGTATTGGGTGTCATATGTAAGAGGTAAGTCACTGGGTTCTAGTCCTAAAGCCAAGACTACACTGTATGTTAACTAATTTGAATTTAAATTAAAAAAAATCCCTCATGAAGTAACACTCGGTCAACAGTGACACACTACAAAAACCTAATACCTAGAAATTTGTAGGTTACTGCTTTCACTATCAACATAGTATACATTCATTAAATAAAAGTTGGAAAGCATGACAGAAGTAATAAAAATAAAACTTCCTTAGTGATCATTTTAAAAAACCCATACTATCAAGATTCAAGATTTTCTTCCACTCTTTTTAGGATCATTGTTACAAATTTTATTTAATATTTTATTGTTTAGTATTTGTTATATTATTTAACATCATTTTTATTTTATATGGAAATTGGATTTATTTAAAATTATATTGCTATAAGCATTTATAAAATATGTGATATGTTTATTTCCCTCTGAAGTTCACTATGTAATTTTGGTTTATCACACTCACTGCTGAAAAATATTCCATTTTGAGTTTTTTTGTTGTTTTTTAATAATTTATTTTAAAGTTTATTAATTATTTTGAGAGAGAGACAGAGACAGAGACAGAGAGAGAGGGAAGGGGCAGGGAAGGGGCAGAGAGAGGGGGAGACAGAATCCCAAGCAGACTCCATGCCATCAGCGCAGAACCGAACATGAGGCTCAAACTCACGAACTGTGAGATCATGACCTGAGCTGAAATCAAGAGCCAGACACTTAACCAATTGAGCCACCCAGGTGCCCCAAAAGTATTCCATTTTGTAACTAAAGGAATCTGGTTGTCTGTTCTATTATTGATTAATATTATTATTGACTACAAGAAAATTTTATTCTAGTAATATTAATGTTTATTTAATGTGTGGGTATTACTTAATTATATATTAGATATACAAATCTAATGTATATGTAATATATGTTATCCATATATTATATTGATAATAAGTATCATCCGTATATATACACATATAACAAGAAGGGTCAGAAGGTAGACTTATTTACAAATGCATGGGTCAGAAGGTATGCTTTTTTCCAACTTTGTCAATTGATGTAGGATTTTTTTTCTAAATAATATAACATTCCACAAGTATATCAACACACTGTTTCTGCAACTTTTTCAACATTCATATTTTTTTGAGTTAAGTCCAATTTAATTATGATTTTGTATAATTGACATTATATTTTATACAACTGACATACAAGAAACTACACATAAACTATATAATTTTATTATGTACTTGGCATATTATATTTTTGTATAATTGGCATATAATAAATTTCACATAAGTATATAATTTGATAAGTTTCAGAGATGTATATACACCCATGAGTTTATCAAAACTATCAACAGATATCATCCATCATTGCCCCCTAAAAAACATTTTCTCATGCTCTCTGATACTCCTTCCCCCTCCCAGCCTTTCCTACCTATCCCCAGGCAACCACTGATCGAGTTTCTGTCATTATAGATTGGTGTGTATTTTCTAGAACCATACATAAATGGAATCATACAGTATATAATTTTTATATCAAGTTTCTTTCAGGACAGTTATTTAAAATTTATTCATAAATATATATATTTAAAATTTACATATACATATTTATATGTAAATATGTATTTATAATATATGTTTATATTTATTTTTATATATTATATTATATATTATAAATATACGTATGTGTATATATATATATATAATCCATTGATCTGTTGGTGTACATTTAGATTCTTTACAGTTTTTGGCTATTTCAAGTAAGTGTAGGAACATTCTGATACAAATTCTTGTTTGTTTATATGCTTTCATTTATCTTGGATAAATACCTAGAGATGGGATGACTGAATTATAAATAGGTGTGTGTTAACTTCTTGGGAAAATGCAAAAGTGTTTTCCAAAATATGCCATTTCTACATTCCCACCAGCTGTGTTATAAGACTTACCGTTGCTCCACATCCCCACCAACATGTGGTATGACCAGTCTTCAATTTTACCCATTCTGGTAGCTGTGAAGTGGTACTCCATTGTAGTTGTAATTCGCAGTTCCTACAGACCAATGATGCTGAGCGTCTTTTCATTGTGCTTACGTGCCATCATTCATTTTTCTTTCCCCTGAAACATTTCACAGTTTTTCTTATTGGGCTGTTTGTTTTCTTATCTTTGAATTTTGAAACTTCTTTATATATTCTGAACATGATTCACTTATCACATACATTTTCTCCCAGTCTGTGCTTGTTACTTCATTCTGTTGAATACTTTTGAAGGGCCGAAGTTCTTAATTTTGATGACAGCCAACTTACCATGGTTTTGAGACATTTTATGGGTCCTATTTATAGTGTTTGTATTAGTTTCCTAAGGCTTCTATAACAAAGTACCACAAACTTGGTGACTGAGAATAATAGAAATTTATTGTCTCATCATTCTGGACTCTTGAGGTTGCAATCAAGTGTCAGTGGGGCTGCTTCCCTTGGACAGATATGAAGGAGAATCACTTCCATGCCTCTCTCTTGGGTTCTGGTGGTTTGCTGGGGCAGGTTTTGGCACTCTTTAGCTCATAGCTCTATCACTCCAGTCCTCTGCTTTTACAGGACATTCTCTGTGTCTCCTCTCCAAGGCTTCCCTCTTTGCATGTCTATGTGGCCACATTTCTCCTCTCTTTTTTTTTTTTAATGTTTATTTATTTGTTTTTGAGAGGGAGAGAGAGAGAGTGAGCATGAGCAGGGGAGGGGCAGAGAGAGAGAGAGAGAGAGATTGAGAGAGAGAGAGAATCCTAAGCAGGCTCCACATTGCCAGCCCAGAGCCTGATGCAGGGTTCGACCCAGAACGGTGAGATCATGATCTGAGCTGAAGTCAGACACGTAACCGACTAAACCACCCAGGCACCCCGCCACATTTCTCCTTTGTGTAAAGACGCCAGTCATATTGTAGTAGGGCCCACCTTAATGATCTCATTTTAGCTCAATTAACACTGTAAAGACACTATTAGACAAGTGTCCTGTATTAGGGATCAGGATTTCAACATATCTTTTTTTGATGGGTGGAGGAAGCACAATTAAATCCATAACAGTATTCTATTTAAGATACTTTCATCTAACCTAAGTCACAAAGATTAGTTCCAGTATTTTCTTTCTAGAAATTTTACAGTTTCATGTTTTAAATTATACATCTATGATCCATTTTATTTTTGTATGCAGTGGGAGGTATGGACCAAAGTTCTTTATTCTTATTCTTCTTTTTCTTGCATATGATTATCCAGTTGGTCCACCACTATTTTTCAAAAAGACTATCCTTTCTCCATTAAATTGCCTTTGCATCATTATCAAAAATCAATTGTCCAGAAACAGATGAACATATGAGAAGGTGGGGGAGAGAAGAGAGGGAAACAAACCATGAGAGACTTTTAATGATAGAGACCACACTGTGGGTTGATGGAAGACAGTGGGTGGAAGGTGGGCTAGCTGGGTGATGGGGATTAAGGAGGACACCTGTTGTGATGAGCACTGGGTGTTGTATGAATCAGAATCAGAATTCATGAATCAGAATTCAGAATCACTGAATTCTACCCTCAAAACCAATATTGCACAGCATGTTAACTAAAATTTAAATTTAAAAAATCACTTGTCCATATTTGTGTGGGTCTATTCCTTGACTCTTTGTCTATCTTTACACCAATATCACACTGTCTTGACTACTGTGGCTATCCTTTCAAATAAATTCTCTCATTTTCTCTAGAACTCCAATGGATCTTATGTTAGACCCTTTAATTTTGTATGTGGATTCAATTTCTCCCCAAATTTCTGTGTCTTTGTTATTGCTCTGCATTCCTTATAATTTTGTTTGAACCTGCCCTTTAATTATTTGACTCTTCAGCTTTGTTGAATTAGCTGTAGAACTGAGGTATTACATTTTTAATTTTAATTACTAATAGTGTTCCACTTCTAGAATTTCAATTTGATCATTTGAGAAATCTATTTTAGTTATATTTTCTTGTTCTTTAATCATGGTTTCATTTTTTTCTCCCTTTTTGAGCTTATATTTTTAATTGATAATCCCAATAGTGGACATTTTGCAGATCTGATTTGGCTATGTTGTTTCTTTTCCTCTTCACTCATGGTATCTTTGTTTTTACTTTACCATGTTTTAAAAGATTAGCTATCAGTGTTTTTTCAGTTTTTAAAATTTGAGTATAGTTGACACACAGTGTTCTATTAGTTTTGGATGTGCAACATAGTGATTTAACATCTCTATATGTTATGCTGCATTCATCATGAGTGTATCTACCATCTGTCATCATACAACCTTATTACAATATCATTGACTATATTCCCTATGCTGTGCCTTTTATTCCCATGAATTATTCATTCCATAACTGGAAGCTTGTATCTCTCACTCCCCTCCACCCCCAGTTTGCCCATCACCGCACCCTCCTTCCCTCTGGCAAACATCAGTTTGTTCTCTGTATTTATGGGTCTGATTCTGCTTTTTGTTTATTTGTTTTTTCATTTGTTTTGCTTTTTAGATTCCACATATGATTGAAATCATATGGTATTTGTCTTTCTCAGTCTGATTTATTTCAATTAGCATAACACCCTCTAGGTCCATCCATGTTGTCACAAATGGTAAGATGTCTTTTGTTTTCAACTTTAATCAAGAAACCTCATTCCCTGAAACTTTAATTTTTTTTTAATGTTTTATTTTATTTTTGACAGAGACCGAGTGTGAGTGGGGGAGGGGCAGAGAGAGAGGGAGACACAGAATCTGAAGCAGGCTTCAGGCTCTGAGCTGTCAGCACAGAGCCCCACATGGGATTCTAATTCACGAACTATGAGATCATGACCTGAACCAAAGTTGGATGCTTTACCGACTGAGCCACCCAGGAGCCACCCTGGAACTTTATATAATGAAATTCTTTTATGTTTACTTTGCATTTTCTTTGTTTCAGAGCAGATTTGCCATTTTTTCTATCAAACTTGAGTTTTTTTTAAATTTTTAAGTCCATATCACTGATAAATGTAAAAGGAATTTTTGCTATATTCACCAAGAATTTTGGCTAGTTTTCAGCAGTTAGATTCATCAGGCCATCTACTTCTTAGACTATCCAAAATATAAATATCTAAGCTTTTGTTTTTTATGCAGCAATTTGCCTGATAACTCATGTGCCAAGAATGCTAGTATGTACTTAAGACCTCCCTGAATACATATGTATTTAAGCCTCTCTCTTCACTTAATGCTATCTTATGCTCATCACTGATATTGCTGTATACCCTGCAAAATCAACTTTGGGATTTTTTTCATGAGAAATATATTGTGAAATTGAATTTTAAATTTTAATTTTAATTTAATATTAGTATTTTCCAGATTATTATTGGCGTTTCAAGTTTTTATTTTACATGTGATATTTATTTCAAAGTAGTCAAAATTGCTTTCTTTCTCTTTGTCATCTCTTCTGTTGAATTGTGGCTTCAAAGATCCTCCATACAGAAGTTGAAGAAGTACACCTTTCTATATTTTAGAGATCTATTGTTTTATTTTTAAAATATTCAAGTGCTCAGCTATCAGGAATTCATCTTTTTGGGTTATGTGAACCTCTGAGCAAATCCCTGTTTACAGCCTTCCTAAGGAAGGAAGCATAGTGATTCAGCCCATTTCTTTCCTCTTCACGTCCTGATTATTCATTCTCCTCAAGGTTCAACAGAAAGTAAGACAAATGTGTGCTCTGAGATAATTGTTGTTTTCCTCATCATTGAAAGATAATGCCACGTCTCGTATGTTTATTTTACTTTCTCTAAATATCTGCACTTTTGATTATTACATTGAAATTTGCTTTTGGTTTGAAATGTTTAAAAATAGGCTAGATGAAAAAAAATACATCTAAGGGACTACAAGAAAGGAAATTCTCATTAACTGTTTTAAAATCAGCCTATCACATAAGAAATAGATTTGATGCACAGGCATTTCAAATGAATGTCTCATTTAACAAATTATTATTAGAATTTAGAAGAACCAATATAAGTAAACTGACCTGGAGAGTGAATTCTCAGCTACTCCCAGGGTCCACAAACGCCCTTTGACTTTTCCCTCAGGAAATGGTTTCGCTAAGTCTGATCTCCATGAATTTCCCTTTAAAATACCTGTGGCCTGCAAAATCTTTTTCCTGTGTAGTAGGAAACTGGTCGTCCCACAGTCTGCATTGATGCTGCACCTGTTTGTACAGGCTTTGGTGGCCATCTCTGAGAATACTGTCTATTTCAATATCTGATGCATGAAGCATTTTTCAATACAAGTTGCCTAATAGATTCTTATTAATAATAATGAAAACTATCCATATGTTGATACTAGTTTTATGGAAGGTTTACAGATGCCCTAAATCAAAGTGGGTTAAATTATTTCATGGGAGGGGCGCCTGGGTGGCGCAGTCGGTTAAGCGTCCGACTTCAGCCAGGTCACGATCTCGCGGTCCGTGAGTTCGAGCCCCGCGTCGGGCTCTGGGCTGATGGCTCAGAGCCTGGAGCCTGTTTCCGATTCTGTGTTTCCCTCTCTCTCTGCCCCTCCCCCGTTTATGCTCTGTCTCTCTCTGTCCCAAAAATAAATAAACGTTGAAAAAAAAATTAAAAAAAAAAATTAAAAAAAAAATTATTTCATGGGAAGTTGTTAGTGTTAATCATTTTGAATAATGCCTATTTTATTATATGGTTTTCTTTATTTACTAAAATGAGAATTAGGAATTGCTCATTTAGTTTAATTCAGTCCATGCCTCTCATGCTACATAGGCTAATGCAAAGGCTCTGGTTATTAGCCTTGAGGGCTGTGGCTCTAGCCTGAGAACTCTTTGAACAGGGCCACTGGTAGCAAGAGAGGCTTTCTGATGCCTGGTGAATGGATGCTGCTGCCACCAGTGGGGACATCTTTTCTTCCAGCTTCATGCGACCTGGCCCATTGGTGGCTGGGCCCTTGTGCTGGGACTTTGCTATTACCGGGCTCTAGGTTCATTAAGAATTGCCCCCTTTTTCTATACAGAGATTTTGTTTTTCAAATTATCTTTACTCAAACATGAAGGGGTTTTCACCCCCTATATATCTCTCTTGTCTGTCCACTGCCCATCATTTCTGTCTTGGTTCAGGCCTTATCCCAGGAACTTCTTTCAGTCTCACCCCGTGACCTGTTTACCCAACTAAGGCTTGGATGAGTCCCCCTAAGTCACAAATGTGCATATGGCCTTCTGCTACTACCTTCTGGAAAAAGTAAGATGCTTACACAATGTCTAGATCTCTTATGACTTGGACTGTGCCTACCTTACCAGCCCCTCTTCGTTCTTGCTGATTTTCACAATCCATGCTCCAGCTAGCAAGACCAAACTGTCCCTGTGTCTCTGATGTTCTCGTACTTTTGTGAAAGGAAACCCACAAGGGCCCCTCTCCAGTGGCTCTCATTTATCAAACCTTAACTGAACATTGCATCTTTTGGGAAATCTCCCCTTTTGCCCAAGGTGGCCGTTGTCTCTATTCAGTGACCCGTGAGTGTCTTAGTCACACATCACCCAGTGTTGTCCTTCATTGTCTCGTGCCCATCCCCTGGCATGGTGTAGGGTAGTGGTTAGCAAAGGCAGATTTAGAGCCAACCTGAAGTCTTATCCTCTCTGTGCTATGTACTGACCATGCCGCCTTGAGGAAATTGTGCATTCTCAGCCTCTGCCTTGCCTTCTTCATCTGTACAACAGGGATACTGATGAATGCGACTCCTGAGTGTGACATGCTCATTAATTAGAAAGCAGATAAAGTACTGGAGTCTTTGTCTCTCTGTCTCTGTCTCTGTCTCTCTCTCTCTCTCTCTCTCTCTCTATATATATATATACATAATTTATTGTCAAATTGGTTTCCATACAACACCCAGTGCTCATCCCAACAGGTGCCCTCTTCAATGCCCATCACCCACTTTCCCCTCTCCCCCACCCCCCATCAACCCTCAGTTTGTTCTCAGTATTTAAGAGTCTCTTATGGTTTGCCTCCTTCCCTCTCTGTAAGTTCCCCCCTTCCTCTCTCCCCTGGTCTTCTGTTAAGTTTCTCAGGATCCACATATGAGTGAAAACATATGGTATCTGTCTTTTTCTGCCTGACTTATTTCACTTAGTATAATACTTGGAGAGCCTTTTTGTCCAATTTTTTTTTTATTTTTGAAAGAAAGAGAGAGGGAATATGCGTGCAAGCAGGGAAGAGAGAGAGGGTGACAGAAGATTGGAAGCGGGCTCTGTGCTGACAGCAGAGAGCCTGATGCAGGGCGCAAACTTGCAAACTGTGAGATCATGACCTGAGCCGAAGTCAGACGCTTAACCAACCGAGCCACCCAGGTGCCCCTGGAAAGTCTTGAAACAGAGTAAACACCCAATACTTGCTATTTTATGTTAATATCAGGAACGTTGTTGAATAAATTAGACACGCATTCTGTGTAAGACAATGCAAATGGCTAGTATATGACTGAACAATGCCAATGTGGCAGAGAATATAACAATTTATCCAGTTAATTTCCACAGCATAATTGTGAGGTAAGTGCTATTATTATTATTCCATTTACATATGACGAGATAAGGCCTAGAGAAGTTAATAAAAATGTTCCAAGTCATAAAATAATGCATGGTGAAGTGGGATTCGATCCCAAGCAGTTTGACTCTGGAGCTCATTCTTTTTTTTTTTTTTTAACGTTTATTTAAAGTGGGGGATAGGCAGAGAGAGAGAGAGAGAGAGGAGACATAAAGAGAGAGAAAGAGAATCCCAAGCAGGGATTCTCTGTCAGCACGGAACCCAATGTGGGGCTTGATCTCATGAACCATGAGATCATGACCTGAGCCAAAATTAAGAGTCAGGCACTTAACTGACTGAGCCACCCAGGTACCTCTAGACCTTTCACTCATAATCACTATTCCAAACTCCCCCAAAACCCTATGTTGTTTCCCCAACGTCTGTTTCTTGAATTAATGAATTTTAAAAATGGTATGTACATTGCCTCTCTATAGATTATATGTATATAGTGCTAGGTATGTAAGATGTGAGAGATTACAGGAATTTCCTGACTCAAAATATTAGAATTTTGCATTTCTGAAATTCATCATTTTGGGTTTGGAAAACTTCATAGTCATGGACACAGAATGATCGCTTAGAGATACCATAGATAGAAAGACATGCCTTATAAAGTAAAGTTTCTGGAGAAGGGTCATATGCCCTAGGACAAGAGACAGAGAAGTGCTAAAGGGGAGAGTCAGGAGGCCGCACACATTGTGTAGGGAAGCCAGACCTAGAGATAACGCAGATCATCTTCCTCATTCTGCTTCTGCCAACTGTTAGCTGACTCATTCAGTCAGTAGTTTATCCACATCTATACGATGTTTGTTGTATTCCTGGTGTATTCCAAGAACTGCTATTTCCTTCTGACTTCAACTTGCTCTTAAATAAAATTGTCATGGTAGTTCCTATCTTGAAAGATATTTGAGAAAGGTCAGTAGGAAACATGGAAAGGTGCAACCCAGGGACCTTCTATGTATGACTTTCTTACCTTTTACCTAGCTGTCACTAGCCAGGGGCCAGAGTATGGGCTCAGTCAGACAGGAGGAGTCAGAAAAGTGATAATAAACCCTAGAGGGAGTAATGAGTGGATCAAAGTTTTGGACAAGTCCGTGGAGCCAAGGACAGATATCCAAGTCAGGTCAGGAAGCCAGGGATTTGAGGCTGGGCACCAAATGACATCATGCTGAGATTAAATTAAGGGATGGGGCAGGATGTATTCCTAATTGTTACCTTGATCACTTGCTAGTGTTTGACGTTCATCTGTATGTCTGGCTAAGTCTGAGAATGTATACTGTTAGAAGGGAGAGTCTGTCTTTCACTCATGGTGTCTTTGAAGGAATTTTCCCCAAGGATGCTCTTGGTCTACTATCCCACCTTTTACTCATACCTATTAAGGTGGAATGAGTTATTTGGGAAGGGGATAACAATCACCAGTCCACATTTCTCAATTGATAATCTACTCAATATACAATCTATCAAATATTCTAAGCACGAGGTATGGGTTTTTGTTCTTCTTTCTTACCCAGGAACAGAGGGAGACAGCATCAGTGACATGTTCAAATGTGTCTACTTTACAAATTCATGTTTACCTCAGATATGCTGCTCCCAAGTATAGACCAAGGTTTCTCAGACTTGGCACTATTGATGTTCTGGGCCAGATGATTCTCTGTTTATGGCAGAGTATGGTTTAAGAGCTCTACTGCATATTGTAGGACATTTAACAGCATCCCTTAGCTGTACCTACTAGATGCTTGTAGCATCCCCACAGTTGTACTCACCTAAAATGTCTCCAGACATTGCAAAATTTCATCCTCCCCTCCTTCCGAGTCCCAGCTCTAGGAAAATGTGTGGAGTTGGCAGACCACTTGACCCAATATCCAGTTGTGTCCTCTAGTTTAGCTTCATCAACAACAAAGCTGATATTTTGGTCTCCATTTTTACTCTTCCTTTAAACAATTTATATCTTAATCAGAACCAAGATGAGGGTCTCTTCAGAGAGCTCAGGGAGTTGCTTAGGGTCACATGAGTGCTTCACCCCTAAGATAATTATTCCTCTCACAGTGTTTGGCCAGTAATAAATAGAGAGGGCCCTGAGCCCTGCCATTGACCCAACATTCATGGATCAATTTCAAGGGGAGGTGCCATTGGTTCTCCTGAATATCCAACTCTCATAGGTCAAGTAGCTTCAAAAGCTGGGTCAAAGGCAGTTACTGACCCCTGAGCAGGTTAGCAGCCTCATCTCAGTAGCCAGCTGGTAGGTAGACCAGTTGGCTCTGGTCCCAGCTACATTTTCTGGAAAAGCAGAGATAAAATGTTTTTTTGAGGCTGAAGAAGTTCTCTGTAAGGCTTCTGTGAGCAGTCACAAGCCACGGCTGGGCCTGTGAAGTTTGGATTGGACATCCAGAGGCTGTTTGCCAAACTTGGGCCATGTTCCCGGCTGAGCATCACCCACGGGCACTGTGCCCCAGACAGGCCCAATCCACAGAGCAGAAAGTCTTCGTTTTCAGCTCTGCAGAGGCAGCAGCCTTTAGGCTAATTAATAAATCATCAACGCATTTGTGGTGTGAAAAATGAAATATTTATGCTCACCAGAGTAATATTTCTGTCTTGCAGCCCCATGGTCTGTTGATGCCTGATGGAGGATGAAGTAAATACCAGCTGGTGTAGAATGAGTGGAATATAATTACTCTCCACAAAGTTAAGTGAATATTAAAACACAGAAGTCACAGGCCCTGGCACTCATCCCTCCTTGACTCCATTGCCCAGTAAATAGCATTCTGACCTGAAGTTGGCTTCACTACAACTTCCAGCAGGGATCGCAGTACAGGGCTTGGTTGTCAGCCGCTTGGACACAGGCTGCTGAGAGAGGCAGAAAGTCAACCACCTTCCAGGAGCACGGGGAGATTTCCCTGATGCCCAAGAGATAGTGTGATACTGTGAGAAAAAGTGGCTTTGGAGCTAGAGAGACCAAGTTCTCTCTCTGAAATTTACAAGCCATGTGATCTTGGTCAAAGTCTTTCTCTTCTCTGTACCTCAGTTTACTGCGTAGGAAACCAGGGTAGTGCTGCGCTATGTGATAAGAGAATTGTGATGCAGAAGTTAATGGAGAAAGTTTTGCATGGTGACATGGAGGTAGAGATGGAATGTAAGGAGATTGGGTAAGTTCCCTACAGAGCTTAAGGTGATGGCACTGGAAATGCAAAGAAGAATCACCTGTGAAAGGCAAGACTGGCAGGTGATTTTATGATTGGAGAGTTAAAGGAGATTCAAGAGCTTGTGAACCCAAGAGCAGGAAAAATGGAGACAGCCTTCTCAGAGACTGGGAAGTCCAGAAGGAGAGCATGCTTTGTGAAGGGAGGGGGTGAAGATGTGGGCTGTGTTCAGGGTGGGAATTGAAGCGGACAGTCTAAGAGGAGGAAGCAATCAGTGGAATTCTTCTGGCCTTGGTATTTGTACAGGTGTGTGTGTGTGTGTGTGTGTGTGTGTGCTATGTGTGCAGAAACGGTTTCCGGTCCCCTCCATAATTACCCATGACATACACACACAATCTCCACTCAGCAAAATTTCTACCATGCAAGATACATGGTTCTCTCTGTTCCTTTCTGAGCCCCACTTTGTCCTTTATTTACCATGTTGAGTGCCTCATAACCAATCCAAGTACTGCAGATTTGGCCTGTTTATGTTGTGGGGGACTTACTTCCACAATATTAATTCTTGGACCTCACTTTGAAGATCCATCCTTATGTCTGTATAGAGTCACTGTATCATCAGCCTTTCCCAGTGTCCAAGGCAGAAGATACATGGTGTCCAGTGAGGGTGGATGTGGTCTAAAAGATACCCATACCTTTTATGAAATCCCACAGGATCCCAAAGTCCATGCCCTTGAAGAGAAGAAACGCTCCTTAGGATACAACATGATGTCCACAGAACAATTAAAGAACCATATATCCGCACTTGAATGTTTTCGTATTTAGTAGGCTGTAGGCATTCTAAGAAGAAAATCCACTTTACTACTGCTAGCACCTACTGTATGCACTCACCTAAGCATATGACCTAAATGATCTCATTTAATCCTAGCCATTTTGTAAATTAGGCATTTTATAATTGGGAAAGCAGCCCCAAAGAAATTAATTTGCTTTCCATCAAAAAGCATGGAAATAATAACAGCAGGATTCAGATTCAAGCCTATTGTTTTCAAGCTTTGTGTCCATTCCATCTTTCTTTCTATACTCATCCCCTCTTTCCTCCTTTCTTTCTATCTCCCTCCTTTTTGCCTTCCCTTTGTCTTTATTTTGAAAGCATTTTATGTATGGCAGTATTGTTAGCTGCCTACTGTTGACTGTATTCAAGCTGGTAATGTGTCAGCTTATAAAAATAGATTCCTTGTAGATGGATGTGGCTTTGTGACATAGTTTCAGTCACTGACATGTAATTGGAGAGGATGAGCTCAGTTTACCTGTCCCCTGGCTGTCCTTCCCCTTCCTGGAAGGAGGACTTGATGCTCAAAGTGGAGAAGCCATCCCATGAGCTCTAGGTGATAGACACAAAAGGCCACCTGAGATCAAATACGGGACCTTGCTCTTGGGAGACATAGTGGGCCTGCCATCCTAGCCCTAGACCGTCTTTCTTTGGACTTGGTCAAATCACTATTTTCAGGGCTCTGTTACTTGTAATAGAATACAATTTCTAACTTCCTTTAGGTAGATGCATCAAAGCATTAAAAAAAATAAAGAAAAAGAAAAAGCTACCAAACTCCCATTCTCCACTCAGAGGAAACCATTGGCCACAGGAAATTTGTATAAATCTTCCTATATATGTTCATCTATATCTTTAAAAAAATTTTTTTTAATGTTTATTTATTTTTGACAGACAGAGAGAGAGAGAGACAGAACATGAGCAGGGGAGGGGCAGAGAGAGAGGGAGACACAGAATATGAAACAGGCTCCAGGCTGTGAGCACAGAGCCCGACGCGGGGCTTGAACTCACAGACTGTGAGATCATGACCCCAGCCGAAGTCGGACGCTCAACTGGACTGAGCCACCCAGGCACCCCCATCTATATCTTTTTAGTACATTAATGATGTGTGCTAATTTTCTGTAACCTGCTGTTTTTACTTGTGTGAAACTATGATTTGGAACCCTATTATTTAAAACATTTTGGTGTTTCCTAGGCGCTCTCCTTTGTATATTATGGAATAGTGATTGTTAAATAGGGATAATTTTGCCCCAGCCCCACAGGATGTCTTTTGGCTTCCATGTCTAGAAGCATGTTGTGATTTGGCAGTGTCTGGAAACATGCTGTGATTTGGCAATGTCAGGAAGCATGTTTGGTTGTCACAACTGTGGGGAAGGAGAGCCAGGAAGGATAGAAGCCAGAGATGTTGCTAAATGTCCTACAATGCACAAGGCAGCCTCCTACAACAAAGAATTACCCAGCCCAGAATATCCAGGTTCAGACCAAAATGTCAATGCTGAGATCCAGAGTCCTTGCTAAGGAGTATTCCATAATATACTTGTACCATCTTTTGTTTAAACAGCCCCTAAAAGTAAGATTGTTTTGGGGTGCCTGGAGGGCTCAGTCAGTTAAGCATCTGACTTCGGCTCAGAACATGATCTCGCAGTTCATGAGTTCAAGCCCTGCGTTGGGCTTTGTGCTGACAGCTCAGAGCTTGGAGCCTGTTTTGGGATTCTGTGTCTCCCTCTCTCTCTGCCCCTTCCCTGCTCACACTCTGTCTCTCTCAAAATTAAATGAACGTTAAAAAAATTAAGAAACACTGTGATTGTTTCCAACAATGCTGAAAAGAATACTATTGCCCATATATAGTTGAGATTATGGATTATTTTTCTTTTCAATTTTTTATTTAAATTCTAGTTAGTTAACATGCAGTGCAATATTGGTTTCAGGTGTAGAATTCAGTGATTCATCACTTACAACACCCAGTGTTCATCATAACAAGTGCTCTCCTTAATATCCATCACCCATCTAGCCCATCCCCCAACCACCTCCCTCCAACAATCCTATTTGTTCTCTATCATTAAGAGTCTCTTGTGGTTTGTTTCCTTCTCTCTCCATCCCCTCCATATGTAAATCTGTTTTGTTTCTTAAATTCCACATATGAGTGAAATCATACGGTATTTGTCTTTCTCTGACTGACTTATTTCACTTAGCATAATATACTCCAGCTCCCAAATGTCCATACACTGATGAATGGATAAAGAGGATGTAGGGTGTGTGTATACGTGTATAAATGTGTGTGTGTGTGTGTGTGTGTGTGTATATATATATATATATATATATATAGTGGAATAGTGGAATATTACAGAGCCATCAAAAAGAATGAAATCCTGCCATTTGCAACAATGTGGATTGAACTAGAGAGTATTAATATATTTTAAAAAATAAAAATTTATGCATAGAATTGCTTAAATAAAGAATATGCACAGTTAATGTTTAGATGCTGCTACTCACCTACCACAAAAGGATTCCTTAATTTACACACCCATTGAAAGTGTAACAGTCATTGACTGTTTCCCTGAACCTTCATGAACATTAGAGGTCATCAGTCTTTTTAATCTTTATGAACCAATGAAATTATTGGTGCTTAATTTGAGTTCTCTGATAGCAATAAGTTTGAGCATTATTTTGAGTGTAAACGGGCCACTTTATTTCCTTTCATGTGAAATGTTTCATCCATATTGTTATTCTATCTTCTTTCTCATTCTTGCTTTTTTCCCTTATTGATGTAGGAACTCCTCTCGTGTTTTGAATTTTCCTTTTGTATTGAATATGTGAGAGCCACATTTTGCCTACCTTTTCTCGATACCTAAACATTTAAGGAAGAGACAGAAAAATGAAGGTTGTAGACGTTAGGAAACATTTCATTCGTCATTAATTAAATCTGATTTATCTGGGTGCCTCCTATGGCTCATGTAGATACTGTGGGAAATGAAGTGGGAGGAAGGCCCACTCCTGTCCTCAGCTGGCTCAGTCTGGGATGTGGATGACAAAACATGCCCATATTACCTTTACTTTAATCCTGATTAGGAATTAAGTGCCTAATAATAGCATCTCACCTTCAAGCACAATTAGCTGAATCTAATGAACATTAAGACAAACAATTAGCAGAAGGGATATCGAAACTGCTCTTCTTTTGCCTATAATAATGGCACTAGAGAGGGAGGCAGCTATTTGCAGATCAAGACCCTAATACTGACCTCGGGATTAGATAAGATAGACCTGCCTGTTCTTTTGAGGCTGGCCATGTGACAGAGAGCAGTGGTGAGCCTGTGCCCTGTGCTGGCAGGGCCAACTCTTAAGAGGAAGTGGGAAGCTCTGAATCACAAGTGCTGACTTTATTCTTTTCATCTTTACCAATAAAGATAAATTACTCCCTACACCATGGGGGAAGAGTAAGTGAGGGGCAGAGAGAGGCCAGGCGTGTTCTGTTAATGATGACCTTCCATGGGGAAGGAAAAAAAGGAATGGGGAATAAATGCTGTCTACCTCTCTGTTACAGAAAACTCCCCTAAGACATTTAAAATGTTGCACCTTTACTTCCTCCACCATTTTGTTTTCAAATGATTCGTCCGACAGTGTGTCAACTTTTCTTATCACCTCTGCTGTTCAGTGTATCACATATGCTCTCTTCCTCCCCTTTGCACTGATCATTGATATTGATGCGGCAGCAGCTTTTTTCATGTTCAAAGTTCTCACATTTCCATATATGGCTTCCTCTATTACCTCTGTCTTCCTCCTTCAGCCTTCCAGCTGAGATACCCACAGGCATTTAGGAGAGCTTACTAAGAAGACCCTTATGACTTCCTTTTGCTCCTAATTTACTCTACTTCCTTTGAGTCCATGCCTATTCCTCCCTCCACATTCTAAGGGACCTTTTCTTTATTGTTTATTCACAATTTATTTTAAGTATTTTGTTGTAATTCTTCTTCCTCTACACTCTCCCTGCTCCCTCTCACTGTATAAAATGTTGGTATTCTCCAGAGCACCACCCTCAGCTCTTTCTCATTCTCTATCCCCTGTAAATGCCTGATTTTAGCCGTCACTATGTAATAACAATTTCAAAATTTATATCTCCTAACTTAAGCCGCACACACACACACCTGTGTTTCCAGTGCCTCGTGCATATTTATACCTGGCTGTCATGCTGCTATTTCAAATGCAACAAGACCCAATCCCATTTTTCTTTCTATTTTTGTCTCAGTTAATATCATTAGCATCTGTTCAATTAAAAATTTTGGCATCATCTGCAATGCAACTTTTCCTATCTTATGTATCAGAGGTTTTATCATTATTTGATTAAAACTTTTCAAGGGTTCCGTGTTATCCACAAGATAAAAACAAAATCCTTGAAACTCCAAACATGTCTTTATTTTATGGTCCTGTGATGGTTAATTTTATATATCAACTTGGCTAGCCACAGTGCTCAGACATTTGGTGGAACACTATTCTGGATATTTCTGTGAAGGTGTTTTTTGCATGAGATTAACATGGAAATTTATGGAACTTGAGTAAAGCAGATTATCCTCTATAGTGTGGGTGGGCATCATCTAATAAATTGAAGGCCTGATTAGAATAAAGACTGACCTCCCCTGAGCAAGAAGGAATTCTGCCAGTAGACAGCTTTGGGTCTTGAATTACAGCATGGATTTTTCTCAGCATCTCCAGCCTACCAGCTCACCCTGGAGATTTTGGATTTACCAAACCTCCATAACTACATTAGACATTTCCTTAAAATAAATATTCATCTCTCCCTCCCTCCCTATCCTTATCTCTCTCTCTCTCTCTCTCTCTCTGTTAGTTCTGTTTCTCTGGAGAACCCTAATAAAGAATCTGATTCTCTACCTGTAAATGAGTTAATTCACATTTGAATATTTATTTAAGAAAGGAAAAAGCAATAAGATAAAGAATCAAATAAAAATAACCAACAAGTAGAAAAACCAACAAGTAGAAAAACAATTCAAAACAACCACCAGCACAAACCTATGGTATAACCATGTCAAAACTCCTATCATTCTGGATACATGAGATATGTTTTAACACCTTTGTGCCAGAATACATGTTGGTATCTCACCTTGGAAACCTCTTCCATTTGTCTTTGCCTGACTTTTCTCAGTTACTCTGGGTAGATTTTATTTATTTATTTATTTATTTATGAAACCAAGTCAAGAAAAGATTCATTGTTTATTTTATTTTTTTTAGAGTTACTGTTAAGTATCTTTTTATTTTAATATAATTTATTGTCAAATTGGCTAACATACAATGTGTAAAGTGTGCTCTGGGTAGATTTAAATGTGACCTCAGTGCTCTCATAACACTTGGTCCCTGTTTTATTTGGGCAATTCCCACACTGAGTGATAATTATTTATATCTGCCTTATTCACTGGAGCTCACAACCCTAGCACCCAGTGGATCCTCAGCTAATCTTTGTGGGATGGAATATCTTTCACGTACAACCAACTTCTCCTCATTAAATCCTTCTGGTATGCAGTAGATATAATCAATTCTCAACAGGAAATCAAATCCTGCACCCTCCCCACTGAGTCCCTGATATTCAAGTATTATTACCTCATCAATTCCTTCTGCATTTGGAGTGTTGTCCTAACCTCTGGCATGAAGTCCAGGAGACAAAGATGACTGCCTCGGGGAGCAAGATCACGCAGCCCATTGCCATCCCTCAAGGACTCATGATCTACAATAGCAACAACTAGTGTTGAGCACAGGCAGGAGTGATTTCGGAGGAGGCTGCTGCTGTTTGTTGTCCTAAAGAACAAGTGCAGAGATCACCGCACTAACAACATTCCTGACTTTCTGTACATATTGGAGAGGTGGCCAAGTCTCGTAATTTTAGACTGGGTGCTCCTTGAGGGGGCTAGTCTCTCTTCCTGTTTTGACTCCCTAGTGTGTATGAACATAAGCAGATGTACGGTTGTTTATTTCTTAGTAGCTGTCTATAAATATGGCCTTGAGTTGACAGATATGATAGAAGGCATCTTGGTCTTGGAGGCTGGCTTATTGAAGTAAAGTAAACATAGGTGATGAGTTTTGAGGGAAGCTGTGAAGGACCTTTTCCTGCCTAAAAGCTGCATCTATAAAATTGCAAGTTATTACCTCCTCAGACTTCATAGGAGTTAGCATGAGATATATTAATTTAAATTTTGACTTTGGCATTACAATGTGGTACTGGGCAATTATTTTACCTCTCCACTCTCAATTTCCTCATCTGTAAATTTGGTCTCAAAAATCCCTCTTCACGACATTATTGTGAAGAGTGTTTGAATTAAAATATGTCAAATGGCCGATTGTCAGAAGTCCCTCAATAAAATGCTTGTTGAATCTGAGTCTTTATTACAGGCAATCATGATCCTTTTTCCCCCCTCACTCTCTGTGCTGTAAACCTTGCCAAAACACTCAGATTATATTAACACTGCAGTAATAAAGAAAAATAGCAAGCTAATTTGGGAAACTTCCCATAGCAAAAATGTCTATTAAGATTTGAAAGTGGCATAAAAACTATATGACCACAATGGCCTCTTTCTGTTTTGCTTGGGAACCAGAGGTGAACATCATATCTCCAGTTCTTGCCTTTCATCGTTTGCTTCCAGAAAAGACAATTTAAGTGCCAGTTATTAGAGCCTGTCAATAAATTTCGGAAGTGAAGCAAATCTCGCTGAACTGACTGACAGCTACAAATTAATTTTGCTTTCTTTAAACAGTGAACCAGCGTAATGTTTGTGCAGCTGTGTGTGAGCCCACGGTGTGTGCTCTCTTGGCCCAGCACAGTGTGGCCTGAATGTCAACATGGGGTGCAAATTATTCTGCCTTCATTCAGCTTCTTAATGGGGAAGACGGTGCAGTTTGTTAACAGACACCAAGGCGATAGAGGATAATGAATGGTTCAGCATTCTGCCTGTTGAGAAGTACACAGCCATGCTAGGGGACATTTATGGCAGGAATGGCCCCAAACACACAGGAGGCTCACTCATTTCTATTTGTGATTTTTATTACATTCATTCAGCAACACTTGACCAAACTCTGTTAAGTGCTGGAGATGAAAAGAAGGTGGTGTTCAATCTCTTTTCTATAAAGATGCCACAGGCTAAGAACGAAAGAGACACAAATAAGGACCATCTGTTATAATTATAGGTGCAATAGGTGGTAGGAACATGAAAGAAAGAATTATTTATTTTATGGGCAGAGGTTGGGATATGGTGACCAGCTGAATGTAAGAAATGCTTCCCCCAAATGTCACTTATCTGTTGGTGTTTGTTTCCTTTTTAAGCGAGGAATGACATACCCATCTTCATTGCCCAGCTCAGTGAATTTTTATGTACGTGTAATTACCACCCAGATTTATGTATGTCTGTGCCCATGTAATTACCACCCATATCAAGCTCTTGAATGGAGTTTTTCTATCTTCCAAGACGGTTTCTTCATGCCCCTTCCTAGTCAACTCTCCGTACCTCCAAGAGGTAACTACCAAGAGGTATCAATCACTATGGATTGATTTTGCCTGGTTTTGAGTTTCATATAAGTGGATTTTATGTGATAGGTTCTCTCTGTAACATTTTTCTTTAGCTTCACATTTGTTCGCAAGATCCCTCTATGTACAGTGTGTACCTGTAGCTCTTTTTATCATTACAAAATCTTCCACTATAAACATTGGTATTTAAGAGTGAATACAAGTTGCTCCCTGGTGGACAGCCAGGAGGAGTCATGGCATACATTTAAGCACAGTATATTTGGAGGGTAACTGTAGTGACATTATAGGGATTTGGGGGTTCATAGAGGAGATTGTGCTAAAAACAAAGGCCAGAGCTACACTGGGAAAGATGCAGAATGTACTAGTTTTGTAGACTAACAGATTCAGAGGTAAGCAGGAGGCATGGTATGATCAGACTTGTGTTGGGCCCATTATTCTGATGTAAACACGCTGAGTGTGTGCAAGCAACGAGAAACCAGTATTAAGGAACTAGAAGATAGGCCATCAGAGTAACCCAGGGGGCTTGATTTGAGGTCAAGAATGGGAGAAAAGTGGAATAATCAGAGGGAGATCGAAACGATCAGAGGTGGGCAGGGAGGAGTCAAATGCTGAGCCGCAGTGTGTAAGACAGAAGCAGCAGAGGAAGCACGAAATTAATTCCCACTTCTGATGTTCATTTGAAACTGGGATGTGAGCGAGGGCATCCAGGTTCTGCTAAGACACCTTCTGTCCTTACTCTCCCTGCACCCCAGCAGCGCCTCCCCTGATGCACACTTAACCTTAGCAACACAGCCCTTAAGAAGAAATGGATCAAAACACCCCAAGGAATTATGCACATTTCATTTACATCTGAGTCTGAATTCCCGTGCCTGCATTTCTGTCATTTTGCCATTTCAAAGAATAACATACCATGGCTTTTCACTCCAGCCCTGTGGTGGTGCCCTTTTTGAGAGAATAAATCCCAAGTAGTGTTGCCAAGAGCCAGTGACATTTGCCATGTTTGAAAAGGCCTTATTTTGAAGAATGATTATTGATTCTTTCTCACATTTCAGATCATTCCTTTGATGCTGCCTTTCACTGGCCCTGGTGAGCAACCTTCAGCCGCATTCACGGCTCTTTGACACAGCAGTTCACCCAGAAAGAATGCAGTGTTCTTCCAAGTGGCATTCACCCTGAGCCTGACCACCAGAAAAGTCACTGTTGCTCTGAATATTTCATCACCTAACAGAGCTTTTCCAAGTCTTGGCAAGGTTGTTGAAAATACATAGCTATGCTTATAAACAAGCTCAGGTAATAATGGGGTGTGCATGCAGGAAGGGGCTAGAGGTATCAGGGTATTCAGTGGAATGAGTGATGGCAACTTGGGGACGATGTTATTGCTGTGGGTCTGTGATTTCCAGAGAGAAGTTGAGTTGGAAAGAGAGGGTAGAAAAAGGGAGTAGTAGACCAGGAGAAAATGATAAATAATCTGCTGAAACTGTCCACAAAATATTGACTCCTAAGGAATAAATATTTACCATTGGGTGTCCCTGCAACAGAGGAAGGCCCTGATTTCTAGATTTTAGAATCCAAAAGCCACTTATCCACATAGCTTAGGAATCCTGACATCACCTATGAGTGTTAGAAGTGGAATCTCACGTTCAAAGGCAGTGGTTTTGTGAGCCTACCAGGAGCCATAAAAGGAAATAATGAGGCTTCGAGTCCAGATATGTATTCTGCATATTTGAAATGTGTTGTTTAGTCTCTATTACATATGCCCTCTTGATATTATGTTGCTTTTAGGGTGTTGGTGAGAAGAATGGAGAGAGGATGCTGCATGTCAATGAACTTGTGGGACTAGAAAAGTACTTCTTATCAAATATTTATTTAATTTGTCTATGGAAGGATAGGGCTTACATCCCAAATATTCAGAATATATATAAACATATATGGTATAAGCATATATATTAAATTACATATAGTAGAGTAGTAACCTTTTGGAAGGCAAAGTCTTGCCTTGTGGCTAAAGTATTTAGCATAATGCATAGAACAAAGTAATTATTATCCTACTTTTTCCTTTAGACCAACTCTCTGCAGAGAGTATGGATGCTTACATTTTAGACCTGAAGTTCCAATAATGACTCTACTGTGTCACCAGCACTAGGATTTTTAAGTAGAGTCTATGGAACCAACTTAGCGCCATGTTAAGTTGCTAACACAAAGCCTGTGGCATTCCATTCTTCCCTGGATATATTCTTTCCTTATGCCAACACCAGCAGGGATCCTGATATTGCCTTAGAAATGTAGTTTCTCCCTTATGGAAGTTTATTCACCCATTTAAGAACCTACAGTGGAGTGAGCTGTCTCCATGGGGCTGAGGTACCTGGGCAGGAGTCTATGGTATAAGGACAGGACCTATAATTTAGGTAGCTTCTGGCAGATGATATATGTGTTTTTCCTCTTTACAAAGCTGTATCCTTCTATTTCCTATTTAAAATGAGAACAAAATGCTTCCATTTACATTTTTTATCCATTTACATTTTTTTTGTATCAGCCTTTATACTTGCCTTTTCATGGCTGCTTATGCATTACAATTTACAGCTTAATACAGCAGTTTTCAAGTGTTAATGTATATCAGAAGCACACAGAGACTTGATTTAAAGTGCCAATCACCCAAGCCCAGCTCCAAACTTACTCAAACAGAATCTCTAGGTGATGTAAAACAAAATAACAATAATTCTGATGACCATCATTGTCTTAATCAACTTGAACTCTTCTTTAAAATTTACCCTAACTCCAGTCTTGGAACCAAATGTGTCCTATGAGCCAAATAGTATCTGGTTCTCCAAATTCTTGCTGCTTCCGAGAGTTGGTAAGGCCTTTGTCTGCCTACAGCATCTGCTTCATGCATTTTGGATGATTAGAGGTATCACTTTCTGGCCTGCCTCTCAGCGAAAGCACTGACTATTGCATATATCATGCCTTCCATGCACTGGGGAAGACATAATGAGCCCACACATGGTGACTCTCTGGTCCCTAATGTCCAGTACCGGAGCATGGAGTCAAGGAGCCAACTGTCAAAAATATAAAAGTGTAACAAACTAGTAATTGGTAGTATTACAGAAATAGTTATCAGAATTCCAGAGTGTGGCAAAGTCAAAAACACCAGAGAAATGACTTAAGTGAGTAGAACACACATGTGCCTGTGATAAATCTTGTCATCTACTAGACACAGGGTTGCCACTTTAGAGGATTTGGATCCCATTCACCCTGTTAGGTATTTCTACTTCTTGGATGACTTCAAGATCTCAAGAACATTCTAAAAGAATGTATGGCTTTCTTTCCTTTTAAAAGAATATATTAATTTTGACAATGTTAACTGCTGTAATAATTACTCATAAAATTTCAAAGCCTTAATACAATAGAAATGTATTTCTTACAATGAAACAGTATAGTGTGGTTGTTCCTGGTCAACAAGTGGTTTTTTCCAGACACTGATTATGGAATCCAGACTCCTTCCAATTTGTGGTTTCCCCAGTCCCTCAGGTCCCTCAGTAAGCAGCCAAAAGATGGGGAAATGGAGGATGAAAAGAGCATACTTACATCTTAAATATTTTTGTTCCAAAGTAACAAGGAGCAATCCTACTCACTTATCTTTGGTGAGGCTTGGTTGCTACATGGCCTCCTCTAGATTCAAGAGGTCAGAGAGTTAGCAACTATAATTCCTGATTGGAGATAGACTTTCCAGCATCAACTCTATGGCAAAGCTGGGTTTTTACTCCTTGTCAGATAGGTCCAAATCTTGAGACTATCTTCAATGTGAAATTCCTTTTTATATGCATATAGTGTATTTGTTCTCAATAATGATGGAAATGGGCCAAGTTCTTTCTTCCAAACCATCTCTGACTGACTGAACCCTGCCTTGTCTTAGGAGCCGCTTAGCTATAGTTTTCTCTCAGATGCACTGCTAGAAATTTTATTATAAAATGAATTCACCTAGTAATAATAGTTGACTCCACGGACATTTAATTTTTAACTTGCTTTTCCTACAAAGTTTTTCAGAGATTGTATTTTAAGGGGAACAGTGCTCTTCCTGGTACAACATAATCTTCAACAAGGTTTAATCAGAAGTGAAAAGTTATTAAATAGACTTTTAAAAAAGATTTTGTTTTGCAAATGGAGGGATGGAAATGTTGGAGAGGCTGGGTTCTAAGGAGGTATTCTTGTGTTCTACTAAGACTGTATGGACTCCTGGGGGTGGCAGAGTTGCTACATGTTTTAAATTTAGATGTGAAGTCTAAGTGTATGCCCAGACGGCATGTTAGTGGAATATTCTGTCTTTCATAATGTTGGCTAGTAACTAGAAGTTGCTAAGGCGATGATTATAAGATCCTACTGAGCCCTCCCAGAAGGAGAGACACCATACATTATTTTAAACAATGTAATTGAGGATCAGATTTTGGCTCTATTTGGGCAGCCAGCAGCTCTCTTGGGAGAAGCTGTGGGATGCCACAACTCGAGTGACAAATTGTCTCTCAGACTAAGTGTAAAGAGGCAGCATAAGGTCTTCCTGTGCCCTATTGGGATCAGCATACTCTTGATCAGCTTTGAGAAAGATTTGAGCTGCCATTGCTGTTGACTCTGCCATATTATCAGCTGTTTGGGTTTTGGTGATACATGCAAGGCATATATCATGGACATATTTCGATTTCTATTGTACTTCACTTTTAATAGTAGTAATCCTTGAGCATTGACAAATTTTCAAGTGCTTACTATGTGCCAGGCACTACAATCAGTATTTGTGAACACAGCACAGAATAATTTATATCTTACAATTAACTGTGAGAGGATAATATAATATTTCCTTATTACAGAGAGAATACACCAAGGCTTAGAGATGTTCAGTTTCTTGTTCACAGTCACAGGACAATTAAATAGCAAATCTGTGTTTCTATCCCAAACTCGAGCACCAGCCTCAAGGTGAATCAGCTTTGGCTTCTTATACATGCTTCCTCACTTACTTACCCAATTCATAAATATTTATTGAACATGTATTGGGCTAAATGCTGAGAATATAGCAGTAATCCAAAAGACATGGTATCTCTCAGTATGAAAATTACATGTTAATAGAGATGACTGCAATTAAGTTGAAATTACATAAGTAACCACCTACAGTTGACCCTTGAACAACATGGGTTTGAACCATGCAGTTCACTTATATATGGATTTTTCATGGTACAATACTGTAAATGTATTTTCTCTCCCTTATGATTTTCTTTTTTTAATTTTTAAAATTTATTTTGAGTGAGTGAGAGAAAGGAAAGAGAGTGAGAGAGAGAGAGGGAGAGGCAGAGGGAGAGAGAGATCATACCAAGCAGGCTCCACACTCAACATGGAGCCCAAAGTGGGGCTCAGTCTCATGCCTGTGAGATCATGACCTGAGCGAAAATCAAGAGTTGGGCAATTCATCTACTAAGCTACCCAGGCACCCATCTTCCTTATGATTTTCTTAATAACATTGTCTTTTATTTAGCTTACTTTATTGTAAGAACACCATATATTATACATATCACATACAAAATAGGGGTTAATTGACTTTTTGTGTTATTAGTAAGCCATCAATACTGCACCAGGAGCGGTTAAGTTTCTGGGGAGTCAATGTTATACATGGGTTTTCAACTGTGCAGGGGATCACTTCCCCTCACCCATCATGGTGTTCAAGGATCAACTGTAAATTCTTTTGTGATAAGGGCTATGATGACAAGTACAGGGTGCTATAAAAAGAATTAGGTGGGGGGTACAATACCAGAGATGTCCCTGAGAAGGAGGCACTTAAGTTGGGACCTAAAGCTAGGTAGATGTGAGTCTCAATAGAAGAGGAAAGAATGTGCCAGGCAGAGATCCAGAAACCAGGAATGGAGAGGCCAATGTCACTGGACCGTACAGAGACAGGTGGAGTGGTAAGAGAGGAGTTGATGAAGCTGGCAGGTTGCACTCATGAAGAGCCCAGCATCCATGCAGATGGAGAAAAGCTCAGACAGTTTCCAGACCATGTGTATTGTCAGAGATTCTGGAAGGTTGAAAACTGCTGAGGTTTCTGGTTTTTTGTTTTTTGTTTTTTAAACAACTTTATAAACATGAGCATTGAAAGTGCCTTCTTGGTGACAAGGCATTTTTCATAGGACCAGTCCATCTTATCCTTTCATATGGATGTTTAGTGAGAATAAAGTGCTCACAATGTCACCAATAGTCAGAAAGTCAGTTAAGGCAGATTTTCCAGAATACTAAGTTAAGAAATGTGTGATATTGTGTTTTGTAAGAAATATAAATTGGTCAGTCAGATAACCAAAATATATACGTTTCTTAAATATAGTCTTTGACCGTAGCTCTTGGCTGGCTGACAGCTCCCAAAACACTTGGAATTTCCTACGTTGAGAGTGATAAAGCTGTCTTTTGTTATGTTGCTGTGGTGACTTTTGGAAATTACCTAAGGATGAGGCTGGTCACCAGGAGACTCAACCGAGTGATTGGAGGGTTGGAACTTTCAGTCCTCCCCAGACCTCCAGGGAGGGGAGAAGTCCTGGAGGTTGAATCAATTACCAGTGGCCAATGATCTAACTAAAAGTGCCTCTGTAATGAAGTCTCCACAAATAGCCGAAAGGACATGTTTGGAGAGCTTCTGGGTTGGTGGATACCTGAAGATGTGGAGAGAGTGGTGGCCTGGAGAGGGCACGGAGGTTCCACAACCCTTCTCCACCTACCTTGCCTTATGCAGCTCTTGCATCTGGGCCTATCCTTAGTTATATCCTTTTACAGTAAACCAGTGATCTAGTATGTAACATGTTTCTCTGAGTTCTGTGAACTGTTTTAGCAAATTAATTGAACCTCTGGAGGTTGTGGGACCCTCTGATTTATAGCCAGTTGTCAGGAGCCTGGAACACAGGTAACAGTCTGGGCTTATGACTGCCATCTGAAGAGTGTGTGTGTGTGTGTGTGTGT
Source organism: Lynx canadensis (assembly GCF_007474595.2). NCBI lineage: Eukaryota > Metazoa > Chordata > Mammalia > Carnivora > Felidae > Lynx > Lynx canadensis. The sequence goes on along the minus strand of NC_044313.2, from coordinate 43,972,211 downwards.
GTGTGTGTACGTGTACACATGCACCCAGTCTTCTATGACTGAGCCCTCGACCTGTGGAATCTGATGCCATCTCCGGGTAGATAGTGTCAGAATTGAGCTGACCCAGCTGATGTCCTGAGAATTGCTTTTTGGTGGTGTGAACCCTCTCCCCCATGTTGGAAATAGTGTGCTCAGAACACCAAAAAGAAAATGTAATTTGTAGATTATTGAATATTAGTTATGAGCTACGCCATTTTGGATGACCAAATTACAAATAATTAAAACATAATTAAATACTTTAGAAATTAAAACTATAGTAAAACTTAGTTTCTCTGAGGCTCCTAGTTAAATACAGCATCTTACTAGATAGTATATAGCTTTCTCTACTTCAGCTTCTGCCAACTTTCCACCAAAACCAGAGCTTATAACATAAGAAAACAAGGCATACCGAACAAATACAAAAATTACCTAATATTAAAGACACAAATTTCTGGAAATCCTCAAGTCTGCAAACCCTGCAGATAATAATTGTCCATTGAATACCTACTAGGTACTGGTTAAGCACTTCAAATGTTCAATGCTTCATATGTTCTATAATCCTTCCAGTAACTCTATCAGCTAGGACTTTTAATTTTTAAATTTTACTTGATAGAACTAAATGTTAATAATTTAAATAGCTTGTTCAAGATCACAAGGTGGTAAAAGGTGGAACTAAACTCTATAACCTGTGCCTTTAAGCCTGTGCTTCTTCTGTTGACAGATCTAAGGTGTCAGTGCAAATCCCTTGAATAGAGGTACCAAAGGCGTTTTTTGCCTGGCTTGCCAATCTCACCTCTTCCTAGTTGGTACTATTGTCATGATCCCTAGATAAATGCCAGCTTTCTCTCCAGAGAGTCAGTGTTGTGTCCTGTATGAGCACAGACTATTGCTGGCTTGCCTTTTGTTTTCCTTTCCTCCATCCCACCATTTCTAGAAAGAGCTGGCCCACCCTCTCCTCTGCAGGGCTGAAGCCCAAATGTGACCTGCAACCTTCCCAGCGGAGGCTCAGTCATTACCCCTCAAGTGTCCTGGTTTCATGTATAACACTCCCCTGTACTGAGCCAAAATGCTGGGTAAATCCCATCTGTTCTTGTAGTTCTCGGTCACCTTTCTTCAGTGGAATGGAACATAGCGGGAGGGGCTGAATCCTGATCTCATCCAGTAACCCAAGCCACTAGAGGATTAAGGGAGTGTTACTGATGTTGAGGGGAAGTTCAGCACAGCAGACAGAATATGAGATGGTTCCTGGCAGGTGCTTGGAACCAGGGCCTCTTATTTAGGTGTATTCATGCCACAGGTGTTTCTTGTAGGTGTGCAAACAATCCTGCATGCGGCTGGTTTGGAAGAGAAGTGCAGTGCTGTCCCTCAACACTGCTCAGTGCCTTGCACCCCACCCCACACCTGAGATTCTGTAATGGTGGCGCTGGTTCCTGACCTGGTCAGTGTAACAGCTGGGGCATAAGTCAGGCATGTACATGGACCATCGTAATATAGAGCCTCTGTTATATCAGGGGCATTCAGAGATGCAGAAGTAGGATGAAAGAAAAGTGTTAACGCCCTGGGTAACTCTGAGGAACCTCCACAAAGGAAAGTGTTACAGGAAACTTTTTTTTTTTTTATCAGACTGATGAGGAAGGAGAGCATGGAGAGAGAGAAGTTTTATAGCTGTGAAATAATATAACTTGCTCAGGGGATTGAACAAACATGGCATTGTTAGTATAAACGAACTTACTGGCATGGATATTGCAAGAAATTTTGTGGTGAGTGTTCCTGTGGTCAATGCACATGTTCTTTGGATTGCAAAGAGACATGCCTGTCTAAGAGCATGTGGGAATTCTTGAATCACCAAAACACAAGGAGTGTAGACTTCTCCCAGATATCAGTTCAGGGCCTATTCTGTTTCCAGATGCAGACTGTAGAAAATGAGGGATTGTAAAGTCAAGAGAGTATTAGCCTATGACCGTGGTCATTCTTTAGCAAGAAAAAAAAATAAACTCAGTAGCATTCTTGTCAAACCTTCACATATTCCTTCTTACCTGAGTTAATAGCATTCTTGCCCCCTTGGATATGGTCAGCTCCGTCTCCCTCACACTTGGCTCAACCCACTGCATACTGACTTCTTCCCCTTGTTTCACATCAGCCTTCTTGCCAAAGTTACTTGAGACTACCGCATTGCTAAAGCCAGGGACTCCTTTCAACCCCGCGTACCTTGCAGGCTTTGTCACCATTAAGAAATTCCATCCTTCGTAAGATGATCCCGGTGTTTTCCTTCCTTTGTCTTACACAGCACTCTGTTTCCAGGCTTCTCTCTGTGGTGGGCACCTATTTGATATGTTCTTCCAGTACCCTTTTTTCCTGGGAATAGACATTCCATTCCAAACCCCACCAGTATAGTTGCAGTGGGAGCAGTGATGTTGAAGAGTGGCCATAGCCCCAGTTGGCTGGCCCAGTGGTGGGGGTCTGATACCTGACCCGAGTGGGACAGTCATTGTCTTTTGTGTTGAAGAGAGCACAGGCACCCAGGGAAGTAGTGTTGGAGGTGGCTTCAATAAAAATTCTCTCATTCGATATCTGATTTGACAGATACACATTGCAAGGACTAACAGCACGTTTCTCATGGGCACTGAAGAAATGCATCCTCAGTAAGGCAGTGAAAGAGCAGACCTCAGGGACAGGAGAGAGAAGAGACAGAGAAAATGGCTGCTGGTGTTTGGGCAGGGTGTGTGTGTGTGTGTAGAGCTTAGGGTCCCTGCAGCCATATTACCTGAGGACTTGGGGAGGAGACTCTTAAAGGCAAGTCAAGGTACTCTTTGCAGAAAAGGCAGAATGAACAATACATAATGAGAAGAGCAGATTTCTCCCACACAGGGGCCTCACTCAGACTTGTTTTTAGCTTTCACAGGAATTCCATAATATCAGTGTGGATGAATAGATTGGGGCCCACATACATTATGCAAATGATGCATGGCCACACAGATAATTGGTGGTGGAAGAGATTTAAGACTGAAGCTGCTTCACACACTGCTCCTGCCTTGGGTGTAATGGGGATATCCCAGCACCTCTATTTTCCTTGATCATTGTTTTCTTTTCTTTCCTCCTCCTATCTCCTCCTCCTCCTTATTTTTCCTTCTCTTTCACCTTCTTCTCCTTCTCCTCCTTGACAGAACAATCTTTGGGTTTTTTTGTTTGTTTTTATGTTTATTTATTTATTTTTTTAATAAGAATTTTATTGTCAAATTGGTTTCCATGCAACACCCAGTGCTCATTGCAAAAGGTGCTCTCTTCAATGCCCCTCACCCACTTTCCCCCCTCCCACCCCCCATCAACCCTCAGTTTATTCTCAGTTTTTAAGAGTCTCTCATGGTTTGCCTCCTTCCCTCTCTGTAACTTTTTTCCCCCCTTATCCAGAGATTTAACATATACTCATAACTTTTCTAGTAGAAATGGGAATGGAAGCCAAAGCCTTACTTTCTTTTTGACAAGTTCTTGGTCTTGGTTAGTAGAAAATACCACATAAGCTGCTTTCTAATCAATTGCTAATCAATCAGTATTATTTCTCTTGTATTCTGATTACCAAAATGAGACAACAGATAAAATTCAAATATATAAATACTGTTGCGTCCACACGACTCCTGAAACAGAATGCTACGGGCACCAGTGACAGTCACAACAAAGTTTATTACAATGAGAGGCAAGGCCGACCGATCGGGACTGACACTCTTAATTGTTTTTTTTTAATTAATTATTTTTGAGACAGAGAGAGACAGAGCATGAACAGGGGAGGGTCAGAGAGAGAGGGAGACACAGAATCTGAAACAGGCTCCGGGCTCCGAGCTGTCAGCACAAAGCCCGATGCGGGGCTGGAACCCACGGGCCACGAGATCATGACCTGGGCTGAAGTCGGACGCTCAACCGACTGAGCCACCCAGGCGCCCCAAGGGACCGACACTCTTGACCACAGTGTGGCCTCAAACAGCCGGGGTACAGAGTTTTTACAGCTGACCACATCATCTTATCATTACCTGGGAATAGAACAAAGAAATAGTTCCCAGATGGGGGATGGAAACAGTTCAGACCTTCTGCGGTTAAGCCGCAAGCAGTTGACCTCCTTGACCCTGCCTCTGGCCCACATTTTCAAAGTTCTCAACATGCCCTTGCCCCAATCCAATCAAACACCAATCCAGTTGATTTCCCTTGAACTTTTATTCCCTTGATTGATAGGACAAGGCTTTTATCTCTTAACCTACAGTGTCAAAACAAAGCTATTATTTCCCAAGGCTACAGGTTAGCCCTACACTACAATTTGACCCTTACAATACCCAACACTGAACATAACTGAAACTCCAGGTCTTTAGGCATAGGCAAGAAATGATGGAAGTTTATATTTTCGATTTGCATTTTTTCAAACTTGCATTTAAAAATTATCAGTATGAGAACACAGAGTTTAATATATTTCTGGGAATTTATATACTTTATCTTTAAGTTGTCCATTTCTGTCATTTACCTGTTTTTCTGTCAGTTTGTTTGCCTTTTATCTTGCTACAAAGGAGCACATTATGGATTATAGGCTCAGGAATGCTTTGTGGATTGCATATGTTGCAAATCATTTACTTCAAACTGTGATGTCTTTTAAATTTGTTTGTAGTCTCTTTTAAACTCCATTGGATTAACAGGGAGAGGTCATTGTGACCTGTAGAAATATCACTGTGTTTATGTCTGAGGAAGATCTGGATTTGAATCCTGACTTCCTCTGCTCACTATCTGACATTTTGGAAGTCTTCTACATTTCTCTGAGCTTTTATTTCTCTTAGATAAAGAAGGTGGATACGATCTAATAGTTTTGAGAGGATTAAATGAGATAACACAACTGAAGGCTCTGTGCAGATATCAAAGCAGCATTCAAATTTAAGTGGCCCATTGTGATTACACAGTTTTCGAGAGGGCATGCTGTGTTTCTCAGCCTGAAATACACACAACCATTGTCTTTCATGGAGGCCAAATGTTCCACATTTAAAACGTGGATGGTCTCAAACACTAAACCTTAGGTCATTGTTTTCAATCTTGTCTTTTCCCATAACTGATAGCATTGATACAGATTGAGTGGCCTGGTTAGCTTTTCTCTTTTGTGGAATGTCAATAAGAATTGTCTTTTGTGTGAATTGACCCACTCATTTAATGAAGCCTGTTCTAAAGTCTAAAATGAGCTCTGTACCAGTCTATTTGTTTCAAATCCATTCCTCTTATTCCCCCTGCTCTATATTTCAGAGAACTCTATTTTCCAGGCTTCCTTGCCTGATGGTTTTGTTTATTAAATCTTCTGTTAAAAAATTATTAAAAATGTATATAATCAAATTTGTCAATCATTTACTTGCATCTGCTGGAATATTTTTATATTGATTAGGAAAGACCTTACCTTATATAAGGATAAAGAATATTCTCTGACATGTTTTACAGTGTAGTTTATAGCATTAAAAAGGGAAAGTTATCTATCTAGAATCTGTTTCTGTGTATGATGTGAGGTATTAATATCTTGTTGCCAAATGAATAGTGAATTGTTCCAATACCATTTATTGAATAATTGAATAATCTATTCCTTTCTCACTGAATTGAAAAAGCACCTTCCGCATATATACTTAGGGTGTCTTTTTCTGTTTCAATGACCTATTCATCTATTTCTACACATTTTTGTACCTTTTATGTTACTGTCAAATTCAGAATTCTTTTTTTTAATGTTTATTTATTTTTGAGAGAGAGAGAGAGAGAGAAAGAGGCAGAGTGCGAGTGGGGGAGGGGCAGAGAGCAAGGGAGACACAGAATCTGAAGCAGGCTCCAGGCTCTGAGCTGTCAGCACAGAACCGGATGAGGGGCTCGAACTCACCAACCATGAGATCACGACCTGAGCTGAAGTCAGACCCTTAACCAAATGAGCCACCTAGGCACCCCTAGAATTTTTTTTTTTTTTGATGCCCTGAAGCACCTTAAATAATATGAAAAGCTTTGTTCCATCATCAAGTACCATTGTCAAAACTTTGGCATTTTTACTCCTGCAGTATTAATACTCCAGTTTGGTTACTACATAACTTTATAATAGCCCTTCATATCTGCTGGAACATGTGTGCCTTCACCCACTTCACATACGTTCAGAGAGAAGAATGAAAATCACTCCAAGGAACTTTCCCCACGGACAAGGAGGTGGTTCTCACAAAGCCTGTGCAGCCAGATTTTATTAGTCCTATGAACAAGTGACTTGTCTTTTAACAATGAAAGTGTCTATTATGGACACTCTATGCCTTATCCACCATTGAGTATTGGAGAGAGCAGATACCATATTATTTTTTTTTTTATTTTTTTTTTTAAATTTTTTTTTTCAACGTTTATTTATTTTTGGGACAGAGAGAGACAGAGCATGAACGGGGGAGGGGCAGAGAGAGAGGGAGACACAGAATCGGAAACAGGCTCCAGGCTCTGAGCCATCAGCCCAGAGCCTGACGCGGGGCTCGAACTCCCAGACCGCGAGATCGTGACCTGGCTGAAGTCGGACGCTTAACCGACTGCGCCACCCAGGCGCCCCCATATTATTTTTATTCATAGATCACTGGCCCATGCATGGGGAGCTACAAACAAACCTGATGGGAGGAATGAGAATCATCTGGAAATACTCAACTTTGAGCCAGATTCAAGGACTGGATAGGCATTTGGGTTATCTCCTTGCACAGGGAAAGGATAAAATGAATATTTCATGATGAGAAAGGTAAGATGTATCAGATAAAATGCTATGCATTCATCAATGTCCTTTTCTTATTTTTCCTGGCTTCCAAGCTACACTGCATTTCCCATCCTCCTTTGGAATTTGTGGTGTGTTTTCTAGCAGAAAGAATGTGAGCAGAAATGATAGATGACACTTAATAATAAACATTCTCTTTTGGGATTTTATATGAGCAAGAAATAAATTCTTATCAGGTATGGGTCATTAAAAAATTTAGGGTTTACTACGGTAGCTAACACTCAGATATCATTTTCTTTTTATTTTTCCTGATCAGGATAATTTGTTTTACTTCTAAGATTTGAAGAGCAAGGTATTTGATTGATTGTAGAATTCGCCCCTAATATATTGTCTTTCCCTCATTTTCTCTATTCTTTTTTTTTTTTTCTTTTTGAACCCCAGTTGCCTGTAGTTGGTCCTTTTCGGTCTATCCACTGTTGTCTCTCAAACTGTCTTTCATATATTTAATCTCTATGATGCCTCTTGGCTGATTTCTTGAGATCAATCTCTCATTGCATCATTTCTTTATCCAGTTATCTATTCTGCTTTTTAACCTTTTCACTGAATTTTTACTTAAGTGAGTATAAGTTTTAATTTCCAGAAGTTTGATTTGGCTTTCTTTTGAAATACTCATGTTCTTCACAAATGCCATCTTCTTTTGCATATTTTAGATTCTCTTATTTCTTTAAACATTTTAAGTAAAGATTTTATGTTCTGTATCTAATAATTCCTCTATCTGAACTATTTAGAGATTTAATGCTTTTGATTATTGTTTCAGCTCACTTTAGTTCATAGTGACTTTCTTTGTGGGAGCTCAGTTTTACCAGGTATTTATTTATTTGTGATAAAGTTGAGAAGACTGGCTTCTTTCTTCTCCTGAAAAGGGTGTCGAGCGCCTAGAACCACTTTAAGTTCATATCCAGAATTTCTGAAACATTCCCATAAATTTAACACCCTTATCTGTGTATCGGCAAGACTGGCAATTATGACTTTTTGGAAGGGATCGTTAAATTATTTACCCAGAACACGATCGAGGCAAGGCAATCAAAGTTTCCTGTTATTTGTCTTTGAAAACAAGTACCTTTCTCTGAAGGAGTAACCCTCTGAGGGATTTATATGCTGGATTCAGTCTAACCCTCACCTATATTCACCAAAGGCATTTTCTCCTGAGGTTAAGGGTCAAACCCGGGTTTATTATTCCTGAAATATACCCTTAGAACAGCTAGGTCTTCAGTTGTAGCTTATGATCCCTATTACAGTTTCCTTTTAGATGTTAGACGATGAGGATTTCTCTGACGTTCTTTGGATTTCAGCTAGGCAAGTAAAAGAATCTCTATTGCATTTTATCTGATATTTCCAGGTGGTTTTAGATGAGAGTGCTTTCATCCAATATAATCAACATTTCTGGATGCAGGATACGTTTCCTCTTTATCAAAGTTCTTTATTTTTCATTAAGTTACAATGGATTCTTGTTCTTTCACCTGAGTTTTATTAAACTGATCCTTTTACTATTGTTTTCATGGATTGGACTCCACATATTTGTTCTGTTAGTTGTCACATTAACTTTCAAGTAAATGCGTTGAAACTTAGAATTTCCAACAATATCGAGACTGGATTGCTAACCAGAGCCTCCCCCCAGGCTCCCATCACAAGGCAAAAATTCTATTATGTTTTGAGTTCTTCTCTTCCTCTTGGACCCTTATTTTTTGGTGAAGGAACACTTACTTAACAGCTGGATTAAGTTCTATAGCTTTATTATCGGTAACTATTTAAAGTTAATTACTTTGTCATTTTATTCCTCCACCTGAAAAGCTTTCATTTCTCATTTCGCAGGGGTATATTAGTGAATACGTTTTGTGAAAAAGTAAGTGTAAGCGATATATAGTTTCTTTCCATTGATGTCTAAAACGTCCATTTCCCCCCCTCATAGTCAGATCAAAGTTTTGATAGGGATAGGATTTTTTTTCATTCAAACTACTTCATTCTTGTTTGCTATTTTCTAGACGTCAGTATTTTAGATAAAAAGTTAGACGTTAGTAGGAATCTTAAAAGGATATTGGCTATTGTAATTCTAACCTCCATGTCTTCTTTGTGTCTTTTAATTCTTATTGATTTGAGTTTTTAAACTGTCCCTTGGAATAATTTTTCGGTTTTATCTTCCCCATCACCAAAATAATCTTTGTCCGTGACAATTCTGCTGCCAAACCTTTGTATTGTTGTTGTAATTTTTAGTTGTAGTAATCACGGTTTTAAAGAAACAAATGCCTTTCTATTTTTTCTGAGCATCCTTTCATCTCTATGAAAATGTGAGTAGAAAATAGTTAATATCTTTCTGCATTCAATGCTAACTCTGATCCTGTTGGTATTACTTATCCTGTTTGTTTATTGTGATTTCTGCCTTTCATGGTATTAAGTTTTTTAAATTACTTTTTTCTTCCAATGTCTGATTTTTTTTGCTTCCTCATTTCCATATATTAATGAGCTTATAGATTCAGCTGTTATTGTTGTTCGTGGGAGCTTCTTTGGCACGTGTGACAGTTATTACTGCCACAGCAATGAGTGCTGAAGCCAGCTATGCCCGATGGACACTAAGGGAAACACAGACTTCACTTTACCTGCGACGTGCAGAAGGCTATTTGGACAATGTGAGTGGCCCTGCCCCCTGCACCAAGAGCCCAAAGTCACCCTCTTATAGGCCCCTTTGAAGAATCCCCACAGTCTATAACAAGTGGTCCTGCAAGCTTTATCCAGTTGGGAGATGTCGCAGACAGCAAGCCCAAGAGCAGGGGACAGCAGAGACTCTTTTGTAATCCTTTAATTACACAGTAAGGATGCTCACACTGTTCTAGCTCCTTGCTCTTGATCTCTATGATCTTGTTTCTGAGGGGCTTTTTTTGGGGGAAAACTCAATGTTTCAGAGATTCCTTCTATTTTATAGATTTCAAGGTTCCTTGGCTATATTAAGTTTGGGAATCAATATTATTCCATTAGCTTAATATCTTTCCCCAAATACTCTAAATCTCTTTGATTGTGAAAGCATTCTTCTTCACATTGTATCATTACCCCTTTCCCTCTATATCAGAGTAATTTTGTCATTTCCATAAGATTCTGAGAGAAGAGAAAATACTTATGCTTAGTGAGTCATTTAAATGAGAACTCAGATTCTCTATTTTCCTTTAATTTTTTTTTTTTTTTTTTTTTTTTAAAGTTCAGAAAGTTCATTGTCACCAATCTGGGTAGACCTCTTTATTAAAAATTTTCAATGTTAAGCCTCAATCCTCAACTCAATAGCATTTTTTTCTTTATTTTTTGCTTATTTGCATGTTCATTAGTAGTCTTCTTGAATGTGTGTCTTTCCACAGAAATACTCTGTCTTCATAGAGTCTATTCTGGAACTTATATTCATCTTCTTATCATTTCTGGCTGAGCTCTGTGTGATATGTTACAAACTGGATTTTTAATCTACTATTTATTTTCCAGTTACTAACCTGATATTTCTGACCTTCGTTGATTTCACCCTTTCAGATAATCTCATTTTTCATCTGAACACAATATTTACTGATTGTTCATTTTTTTTTCTTTTCACAGATTTAGTTTGAACTTAGATCTTGATAAATTTAGGAAGTAAAATATTTCTTGAAGGTTTTTTATTCTTTTTTTTTTTTGCCATCAGAATACTTTGTTTTGAAAACAACCTTTCATGTTGTTTCTCAGGTTTTTTTTTAAATCATATGTTGTTTTGTTTTCTGTTCATTCTCATTCAAGAGGGATCTCTATGTTTGTCTAATATTGGAAATCAAGATGGACATGGTTAGAGACCATACAGGGCATCATTCAGATTTCTAGGGCTGGGCAAGCAAGAAGGACGTGTTTAGATTTGCTGACTCTTTCTTCTGCGCATGGCTGTATAGCAGTCAGAGTACACAAGACAGTGACAAAGAGGTAAATATACCTGTATACTCTGCTGAAGGCCTTCTCTTTTTCCTGTCTCTTCCCTTCTCTCTCTCTCTCTTTCATTGTCATTACTGTTTTTGTTGTTGTTGGTGGTGGTGATAGCTTAAAGATACCTGGATTAGCATCCATGTTTTGCGAGGCGATACATCTTCCTCCATTAGGAGCCAGTTGGAACAAATTCTCCTCCTTTCTTTGGTGCAATGTTGACAAGCATAGGTCTGCAGTGCTGGTGACCACTGACCCTTGTAGGGCTGCACTTGAACTGTGCCAGGTCCATAATGGCCCACACTTGCCTTTGGGACCTGCTTCTTGAAACTTGGAATTGATGATGGGAATTTGCTGGACGCTTCTACCCACTCCCAAGCACATACAGCTCTGTAGGAGCTGGTTGCCCCTTTCTTTTACCCAGAGCTTTTACATTTGAATTCACAGAATCTTGTTTTGCCTCCAAGTGCCATGTTTCCTTAGTTCTAAGTGGTCATATAGATTTCTACCAGTTTTATATTTCATTATACATTCTAGTGAGGTTGTTAAGGGGGCAAGTTAAATGCGTGATTTTAAGTTACCAGTGGATCTGAAAGCCCTACTGATGTTCTGTTCAGTCATTTCAGTTCTGCTTTTTTTCATTCTCTAACATGGATTTTAATTCCGTTGATGGGTTCTTTACATGCCTTGTAAATCCTTCTTCAATCATCCAGTTCCCTATAAGCCTCATTGTCTTCATTCCCTATCTCATTGTGTTGAATTTCCGCCTTGATTTCTCATTGGCTTAACATTTTCTACTCTTGTTTCACTGATGACACATCTCCTTCTATTTTACTGAAGATGCTAAAATGCTTTTGATATTTAATTCTCAACTCATTGTCAATAATTTCCTTATCACTCCCAGAGCTTTGCTCCATCACTGAGTTTCTGACCTACCTGTGCTCTCTACCTGCTTAGCTCTGTAATATTTTGTTAGGTGCCCTTGTATTTTTTCTTTTTTAGTTACTGTGAGAGTCACCCTATAAGTTATCATTCACAATAAGACAATGTTGAAAAAGAAAAAGGGTACCTACATGATAAAATTGTATCATTTAAAATATCTTTGTATTAATGGACACGTTGGTATTATATCAGAGATCTACAAAATAGCTTTGAAATCAAAATAAAAAATCATATATGTAATAATAATAAATCAAACTCAATGATGTATTCAAAAGAGGATTTTTGTGAGGTTTTATTCCTCATTTTGTTTTGTTTTTAAGCTAATGCAGAGTTCATAGCTATTATTTTGGGGTGGGTCAGTTTATTAGGAGCTCACTCCTTCTTACTGGAGGCCAATCCCAGACTTTTGAACTGTTAACAACCCAGGGGCAAGAATCTATGCAATTTTCATGCCACAAATAATCCATTGATCCTAGATTTCTTGCTAATTTCAGTAAAGCTGGGGCTAATCCAGATTTGAGATTATTTAGAAAAAGCATTTGTATACTCCCAACTATATTATAAACATGTGTGTAAATTTCCATCCATATAACAGGATATTAAAATAAAAGTTTTTTTTTTTTTATTTTTTAAAAGTTGTTTTTATTTATTTTGAGAGAAAGAGAGAGCATGAGCAGGGGAGGGGCAGAGAGAGGGAGAGAGAGAATCCCAAGAAGGCTCTGTGTTGTCAACGTAGAGCCCGATGCAGGGCAAGATCTCACCAACCATGAGATCATGACCTGAGCTGAAATCAAAAGTAAAATAAAGTTTTAACCAAGAAACTAAAGTACTAAAGATGCTGCTTATAAAGTGAATTATACCATGCTAAAAGCAAGATTTCAAAATAAATAGCTGCTAAGTGATTTCATGACTCATAGTCACCTTAAATAGCGAATCCTGACACAGACCTAGGCTATAAAAGATTGAGAACATGGAGAAAAAGTATGATTTCATGATGACCTATCTTTGGTGAGAATTGACACGGTTCCCACCTGGGGAGATTTACTTGGTTACCACCTGGGGAGATAGGTAGGTGAGGATGCTGTGTCTTTTACTTCGAGGCTGGAGACGGGGCTTCCACAGGAAGCTCCCACAGGGCTTGAGAAATGAGAGAGGCTGAAAGGGGATTGAATCCTGTCAGCATGTGTGAAGGACAGGAAAAACCAGCCAGGAAACTGCTCCACTAGTAACAAAGTAGGTGAGCTGCCGCCACTTCTGGGAAGCGACGGAATTCACCTCTGTTGGCAATTCAAAGATGAATGAGCATTTTCTGGGAACTAGATGCATACTTTGCAGAAGAGAGAGCCAGCATGGAGCTATTTGGTGGCCTTCTCAGACACTATGTAAATGTTCATTTATTTTGAGAGAGAGAGAGAAAAAAAACAAGCAAGGGAGGGGCAGAAAGTGAGCGAGCACGAGTGAGGAAGGGGCAAAGAGAGAGAGGGAGAGAGAGAATCCCAAGCAGGATGCATGCTGTCCACACAGAGCCGGGAGGCAGGCTCGATCTCACCAACCAGATGCTTAACCGACCTAGCTACCCAGGTGCCCCCAGACCACTATGTAAAAAGGCAGTGGAACTCCAATAGCAAGGGTGAATGTGGACCTCCAAAGACAGTGGACAGGAGGAAGATGGGAGAAAGTGCATGTGACATGCCTCAGCAGAGGAGCCTCCGAAGTCTGCAGAAGTACCCAGGGGAGTATTGTCAATGTTTGCTGGCACCTGATACCATGAAGACATTTGGTAGAAGTGCCAGCTCTAGTAAGAACTTCCCTGTCATGTTTTCTTCTCCAGTCTCCCTCAAAAGATCAATATAAAGAGAAGACTTGTGGCCTCTCCCACTGCAAGTAGCTGATCTTATTTTTGGAGCTTATTAAATTTTTGGAACTCGACATTTCTACTTTCTATTTAATTTTTTAAACATTTATTTATTTTTGAGACAGAGAGAGACAGAGCATGAACGGGGGAGGGTCAGAGAGAGGGAGACACAGAATCTGAAACAGGCTCCAGGCTCTGAGCTGTTGTCACAGAGCCCGACGTGGGGCTCAAACTCACGGACTGCGAAATCATGACCTGAGCTGAAGTCGGCTGCTTAACCGACTGCGCCACCCAGGCGCCCCGACATTTCTACTTTCTGAATTGAGGCTGTGTTTGCAAACTAAAGAAACAAGAGAAATTAGTTTTACCTAAGAGTAAAACTGTCAGTTATGGAGCCTAACCAATACTGAGATAGAAGAGTGAAAAATAGACTTTTTCTAATTATATACCACATTCGGTGTTTGGGCAATGGGCTGACACTATACACAGAGAAGAGGTGAGCCATCGATTTTGTTTGAGGATCCTGGAGAACGGCGGAAAAGATGTGACATTTGAAATGGGTCTTAACAGAGCTGAATAATAAAGAAAGAAGGCAACATGAGCAAAGACACAGTTTTGAAGTTTCACAGCATGTTACAGGCAATGAGGAGAATTATGATGCCGAGAGACAGTAGGGTTGGGAGGAGGAGAAAGGTGAATTTGCAAAAGCGACCTGAAGCCAGTATATTAAAAATCCCTCCGTGCCATGTGAATTTGCTACATAATAATGAGGTAGCGGGAAGCCATGAAATTCCTAGTTATCAGGGAGTTTTATGAAAGTATTTGTGTTTTAGAAAGGTCATCCTGTCAGTACATTGGAGGAAATGTGGGAGGGACAAAGAGTTGAGGCAGAGGCGGTGAGTAATTGGGGCAGTTCAGTGGAGAGATGATTCTCACCTGGAGTAGGGCAGAGGCCACTCACTTGGGTTTGCCAGCCTTGGGACTGAGCGGAAGGTAAGGATAACCGAAAAAGAGTAGCTCAGAGCCCCACTCTGATGGTCTGGTTTGAAGATTTCAGCTGGCTCATGAGACTGCTTTCACAAAACCGGCTGAAAGACACCCTTCAGGTTTGAGGGGTTAAGTCTGAAACTGACTTTGAAGCTGTTAGTGTCCGCATACCCGTGAGACATCCACATGCAGATGTTCAGTAGGTGACTAGAGATTTCATTGGCTCAGGAGCTAAGAGTCGGGGAAAGATTGGTATTCACAAGTTTAGTTTTAAGTAGGTGGAGACAGATACTGAAAATCATTTTAGAGAAGTAAAAGGGAGAAGGCTTGATGAACAAAAGGAAAGAGCTGTCAGAGGTACGAGAAGCAGGAGAGAATGACATCAAAGGAATCAAGGAAGGAAAGGGAAGTTTTCGGAGATGATGGGGTCGACACCAGGGTCAACTTCTGCAGATAAACCAAATAGAATGGGAACTGAAAGGAGTCCACTGCATTTGATTATTAGTCAATCATATATGGCTCTAGCCTGAACTGTGTAATGGAAAGGGGGCTCAGGAGTCAGGGTGCCATGGGGAGTGAGTGAAAGGCAACAAATTAAAAGTGGCGAATACTGCCTTGGCTCCCTAAAATACTGTGGAAGGGAAGGAGCGAGTGGACAGCTGGATGGTTATAGATGTGCTAGTTTAAAATGGAAGACCTGAAAGAATGTGAGATGCCAGAGATAATAGGAATATGAATGACTAGGGAAGACAGAGAGAATAAAAATCAGCTCAATGGTGCCCTCTGCGGCTCCCACATTGATTGAGAGCAGCACTGGTGGATAACAGCATCTAATATGTTCTGACGAAATATGTCTCCTTGTTTTTGCCCCCTTTGGGTAACTTGAATTAATTTAGATATAGAGATAATACTTGACAAGTGCATAAGAAAAATTGGGTAGGTCAAGCAAAATGTAAATAATCTTTCCCCAGATGATCCAGGATGAAGTGGTAAATGCTTTCTCTTAGAGCTCTGTACTGTTATATTTCTAAATTATTTCTTGCATTTGTCTTAAGGATGGAGGGGTTATTAGCTGACCAATTGCAGAGCACATATGGTCTGAGAGTTTTTGGTTTTTGGTTTTGGTCATTTGTGGTTATTCTATTTAGCATTTGGATGTCTTTTGGTTTATATAGTGGGTTTGAGACCAAACAGATCTGAATTCGAATTCCAGTTTTGCTGCTTCTTATGTATATGATCTTAACTAAGCATTAACCTCTCTGAGACTCAGTTTCCTCAGCTGGAGCATGGGTATAACATGACCTCCCCTTTCTGAGGATTAGTGACAATTCATGTTAGCAAACTCCACAGTGATTTGCATATGGTAGATGCTTGACCAATGGTTAGGTGTTATCATTGAATATGATCCAAACTTCCCAAATGGGGGTCGACAGTGCACTTGTCTGAGGACATTTCCTGGGGGAACAGTGTTCTCCTCTCTTTGAAAGTCACATGCTCACTATTATATTAAATGTTTGGAGAAGCTGAGTAATGGAGGTATCTGATTGTTGTGGTGAAGGTTTTGAAATGTGCATGTTATGCTCAGAAAAAAGGAGAAAGCTTTTAAATGGTTAATTTTATTTTCTGTGTGTGTGTGTGTGTGTGTGTGTGTGTGTGTAGGGGGTGGTGACAAATCTTGTCATCTAAGTTTACTCATTTTTTTCCATTGAAAAAATCACTTACAGTTGAATGTTATTTGATAAACTAATAAGTATTTAGTCAAATTCAAAGTTCAAAATTCTTACCAGGGTTGATTTTTCTTTTGCTGAAGAGTTCCTTATTCCTCAGGGAGGTGGAACCCATTGTTTCACAAGATGGTTCTTGCCCCATCCTCTGGATTCATGACACCTCTCTGGTGATACCCATTATTTTGTCTGGACACTTGGAATCCAGCTAGCATCAGCTACTCAAGTTCATGGCTGTTGAAATTCATCACCTATTTTTATGTCATAGCTTCCTGGAGGCTCTGGTTGATAAGCCAGCCTCACTCTGGTTCATGCTGGTCCTTCAAAATCCCCATATGTAGGCCAATAGAAGAAACTACTTTTCTTCCACAGAAACTCCTTTTTCTACACACATTGCCCAAGAGAAAGCCCATGGATCTTAATTCTAGACCACCTTCCTCCTGCATCCTGGAAGCACAGTGAATCTTGGATTTTCTTCCATGTCACATGAGAACAGAGAGCAGGGGTGCTGTCTCTGGATGTCACTCTTCCTAAACACACAATAAGACTACTCCCACGTCATGTCCCAGGCCTGTAGTGGGGCGGTCCACTCTGAGAATTCCAAACACAGCTTCCCCTCCACCTCCTTGGGGTTTCTGTCACTGGTTTATCTTCTTCTCCTAGAGTTTTAGCAACCAACATTCTTGTATCTGATCTCTTGACTTCTTTCATGATCCTCCTCTCATTTCTACCTCCATGAACCTGAAGAATTTTTATTTCCCCTTCTCTTTTGATAGAAAATGAGAACGTCTGTAAGTCATGTTCCCCTTTTTCTCTCCAGTGGGCTTCTGTGTTCTTGGATGGCAACTACTTTTTCTCTAAAGTGATATAAACCTTTGTTCAACGGGTGAAAACCCATAGAGTGTCATGACTTAATAAACAGGGTACTTTACAATTTTAATTTGATTTTTGACATTTCCTTAACCCAACTTCCCACAAATCTGTGTATCTATACACCCTCCCATGTGTGCACCAGTTATTAAGGTACTAGTTACTGTGTGTCAGATCCAAACCCAACTTTCTGTGCTTTGTGTTGTTGAGGCAGGGTCGCTGCAAACCATGTTTGTGTTTTACTAACTTCTCCTTGTTACTGTCTTCAAATGGGCAATGCTGGAGGAAGACATAGGCTTGGAGAATGGAAAGGCAGGTGTGCTCCTTCTCATTCATTTCCTTTTTGCTTTCTTGTCTGCTTCCTTTTCCTGTGTCGCTCCAGCCACACTTCCTGCCTGAGCACATCCATTTCCTTCCTATAGCAGCAGGTCTTGCCTGTTTGCAGTTTTCCCAACACGTGCAGAGCCAATTTTGTCCCATTCCTCTCCAAGACCCCAGCATGGGTGGTACCTGGTGGTCTGGTGGTTAAGATTTGGCACTCTCAGCGACCCCAGCACTGACCAGGCACCATCTCTTAGACAGTTGGGCCCAGGCCCAAGGATCCACTCCTTGGTGCTCACACACCAGTGCTGGTGGTCTGAGTTTCAGTTCCCAGCTCTCCTCCTCTGAAGCTTCTGAACTTCAATAGCTTCAACCTCTTTCCTCTGATTCCCAGCTCTAGGGCAAGAACTGCTTCTTGCATTTGCTATGTCTGTGATATCTAGTTAATTTCTTCACACCTGGCATATAATTCTGTGTATTCAATATTCTCTGTTAAAATTCCTAGTGTAAATTCTGTCTCTTGACTGGATCCAAACTAACTCATGTTCTCCCAGAACTAATGCTGTGTGAAAGCCACACTAGACAACACTAAGCTAACCGTTTGTCGGTAGGAATGTGGGGTTGGTGATGGGATGCGACTAGTTGTGTATATGTGTGTGAACACATCTGTTGGTCAAGTGTGTTTGGGCACATGCCTGTGCTCAGAGGGTGATCATCAGCCCAGGGGCACAGGGGCCAGAGAGGGCCTGAGGACTCAAATATACAGGAAAGAAAAATTGGTTTTGATACCAAATCAATTTAGCATATCCCCATCGACTCTCCCCTAAACCCATTACTCATAGTCCTCAGGATTTTAAAGTGCCTGAAAGTCAACTTTTAAGACAAAGAGATGTAGCTGTGGTACCAACATAGCCAGAATAAAAACCACATTTTGTGTTTTGTGTGTGGTCCGTCTTTCATAGCCAGAACACTATTTCAGTTCGGTAGTAGAAACTCTTAAAGTGTCTATCATAATTCTGGCACTGAGCTAAATTCATATAATATGGTTCTTGACCTCAAGAAGCTCACAATGTGGCTTACAACTCAAAGTGTGTTTCATGAACCAACAGCATCAGCATCATCTGGGGGATTCTCAGAAACACGGAATCTTGTGCTCTACCCAAGAACTACTGAATTTGAATCTGCATTGTAACTAGATTCCCAGTGATCCTTAGGCACATTGAAGTTTGGCACATGCTGTCCTGGAGCATGGGGTAGTGCAGGGATGAAGCTAGTGGCATACTGAGCAGAAATCCTAGATCTACCCTCCATTTCCGATTCCTGCTGCTTACCTGTTTCTGGCTTTCTAAATCCCCTCAGAAGTAGCCCTTTCTCCTCAGCATCTCTAACAATGAGAGAAGGTGGGATGGGACATTTTGGGAATTCAAGTCTTTTCATGGCCAGTATATTAGACTGGGTGGGGGTGGTGAGAACTATAGGAGGAGCACAGAAGTAGTGTTTTGGGTGCACA
Source organism: Lynx canadensis (assembly GCF_007474595.2). Lineage (NCBI taxonomy): Eukaryota > Metazoa > Chordata > Mammalia > Carnivora > Felidae > Lynx > Lynx canadensis. The sequence continues at coordinate 43,953,282 of NC_044313.2, read as the reverse complement.
GTTATTTTAAAAAGGAAAACAGAAAGATGATTCTAAACCACCGCATATTCTCCAGGGCCTAATTTTCATTCTCTACTGGGAGAGTGAGGTGTTGAAAGCATGATACAGTTGTATTTTAGGCTAGTGGAGTTGCCTGCAATAGAAAATGGGCCAGGGGAGGGGTACCCTCTCTCTAGCTGTATCTTAAAGGGAGACTTCCCATTAGGATTAAAATGGGTATGCAGCCATCAAGAGCTGTTCACATACCTGATCCATTGGGGAGGAGTAGTCACTGAAGCTGGCTCCCTGTTCACAGGCTAAAAATGTCCCCACAAAGAGATTTGCATATGAAACTTTGATTGTGGAAAGAAAATAGGTTAAAATTCTGACTTCCATTTTGGGGTGTGATGGGGGCAGAGGAGTCAGGTACAAAATTGTGACTTTTGCATGTGTCTTTGAGGCTGGAGCTCTTACTTGGGAGGCTGACCTCTTACTTGGGAGTGCCTCCAGACCTAGATAAGTAAAGTGGATCTTAGTGACAAATTACACGTGAGTGTGTTCTATGCAGTCTTTCTCTGAGAACTTTCAGAGGCAACAAGCTATGAGGAAAGAGCTGAGAGAATTTGGATCTCAGCCAAATATTTCACTGTCTCATTGTATGTAATATTGTGGCTTATGAGAAAACTCTGCAGCATAACAGATGTGGAGGACTCAGAGGAAAAGCATATCTTGGACACTTGCTGTGAAAATAGGTCAGGTTTTAATAAATCTCTGATTTGTACTTTCAGCAGGATAAAGAGGAACCATGAAACAAGAAAATGACATATAAGGAAAGAACAGGTGAGATAAATAGGCAAGATTGATGTTGGGACCAAAAAGGAATATAAACAACAGTACAGAAAATGGAACTAATATTGAAGGAAATGTTTAAGAAATTATTCCAGAAAACAGAGGACAGAGCCAAAGATGACAGCAGGAAGACAAAGATTTGTAGTGTTGGCTGGAGGAGGTTGGGAAGGGGGAGAAACAGACAAAAGAGAAATATTGAGAGATAGAAAAGGCAAGTAACAGAAAACAACTTATAAATTATAGGCATTACTATAGAAGATCTTCCTGTACAAAATGAGCTAAAATGTCTGGAGAAAGGGTTTCTAATAGACAAGAAATCTGAGCTGATAAAAAATACACTCACCTAAAAGTATCAATCAGTCAGGACAAGGTGGATTATTTGATAACTATCACTGGAATAAGTGAGATCCTATCTCATACAATACTGAGAAATAAATTTTATTGATTTAAATGTTTTAAACCTGCACAAAATTTGATTAAAATAGAAGTCAATATGTATAAACTTTATTCATGAAGGAGAATTTTCCAATCTTACATTCAGTAAAAGAATGCTCAATTTGAAAAGTGGGCAGATGTGGCTAAATTAAAATTTTAAAAAACAATACAATCAGAATATTTGCAAGTTTAAAAAAGAAAAATAAATTGGGGAATGATGTTTCAGTAAATATGACAAACAATGGGATCTCAACATTCTTTCCTAAGTGAATTTATTCAATCAGTTATGGGTGTGAGAACTAGGCCCCAGACTCCTTACTCCCAAGTCCAGGGATAGATTAGACAGTGTGCATTGATCATGAACAAATCCACACTGCTGAAGGTCACCCTACATCATGCCCTTGACTGAAGACAAAATTGTCATGGTTGTTATGAAGCAAGCATTCTTCCATGAAGAATTTCAACTTATGAAGCTACAAGTGTATTTACTATAATGACCTAAAATTAGTGTGGTTTTTTGCAGTCATTATGCCTAATTCATCAATAACATTGGTAAAGAAATTCACCAAAACTCAAATTACCTCCTGAAGGAAATGAATACCCTCATATAGAAGAGAACTGGCTTGAGGTCAGGCAGGAAGAATCAGAAGGCCAATAGATCTGCTCATTGTCATTCAATCCTGAGACCTCCTTCCAATGCAGACTAAGGGGAAGGGGCTCATTAGTCCAGATGCCTCTTCTTTTTCTCTCCTGGTATATGCAGCTTTTATCTTTTTCTGCATTTTCTCTTCTCTTTCTTTTTGTTCCTTGCCTTTTCTTCCGTTTTGCCTTTCCCATGTCCTAGAAAAATGAATGGCTCATAGGCTTTGGAATGAAACAGTGCAGCCAGTTCAGCTACTTACTGACCTTTAAACCTTACATAAAGTGTTTAGGAGCCACCATTCTCTCTTCTGTAAAACGGAGACAAGAATATGCAGCTGCTAAGATTTTGTGGATATTGAATGAAATAATGCATGTAAAATGCTTGGCAATAGTAGGAGCGCAGGAAATAATAGGTCCCTATTCCCTCATAGCTCATCTCTCTCCCAGGCTCACTACTAGACAGAATTTTTCTGGGGGGGGGTGGGTCTCAGGATAGACAATCCATACAGCCTTACTTGCCTGAGAGGCCAATCTGTGGGATGTCCAGTAACTTTTCAGCAGTAGAGAATGGAGGATGATATCAGAGGTATTCCATGTTGGTCTCCCACCCTCAAAACACCACCACCCATGCTGTTACCCCATCCAATTACCAACCTCCCACCTGCCCAAACTTCATGTATCCAGATTTTACCAACTTAATCTCTTTACCCTAGAGATCGTAAGAGTGTGAGGTTCTCCAGATACAAGTGGCTTCCAGGGCATAGTCTCTGTTTGATGAGGGGGTCGCTCAACACCATTTACAAAAATTCAAAGGCTCCTTTCCTGAAATCTTGTACATGGATATTGCCTGGGGTTCAGCTAGTGATAACAGTCATTTTTCCTTCCTTTGCTATCTAGACTTGTGGTTCTTTTATTCCTTCTGAGGCAGACAGTCATCCTTAGATTGTCTTCCAGACAACTCTGGAAATAGGAAACTGGGTGGATTTCTAGGTGGAACGTCCCAGCTTCTTTTACTATAACAGGCACCAGATCATCATTATTAGCTGGACATATGAGTCTGTGGTGGTTCTCATTGGTGCAAGGGCCAAAGGACCTAATGTCACAAAAAGGTTGTAACAGATTTCCCCTCAATACTAACCTGCCTGGGAAATGGGGGGCGGGAAAGTAAACCTAAGCAAGGAATATAACAAAAACATATTTCCATAAGTCATAGAAATATATATGGCCTTGTATTATTCCACTCAAATATTGATTGAGCACCTACTAAATGCTAACATATGGAAAGACAAAGATAAAGGAAACACAGTTATGGTAGTGAAAAGCTCTCTTTCTAGTGGGAGAGACACTTGTGTAAAAAGCTAAGTGTAGATTAGTTCATAGCTATTGTGATAGAAATCTGAGGAGACCCATGTGGCACGTTTGGGGAGGCATCATTCGGGGCAGAGAGAGGATGGTGCTGGGGATGGTGGTGATCAAGAGGTAATTTCCAGTAGGAGCATCCTCAGAGGTCATGCTGAGTGGCTTTGCTGCCCTTAACTTGCATGCTCTAAGAGGTGTCTCCAGGACCCCATGTTTAACATCAAGGTTTTCTCACCCTGCTGAAACACCCATCCAAATACCATTTGGCCTTTCAGGGTCTTGATAGGTTTCTCATATAATGTCTTATTCAACTGGAGATACAGACTCCTATTTCAATTACATTTTCCGAGAAAGACTTACAGGATCCAATTTAGGAGAAATGCTGAAAGTGGTTTCAAAGAATCCCAAATATGTCATCCTTCTTCTCACTCCCACGCTGAGGTCCCTAGTAGGATGCCCAGTGTGGGCAGAATCTATAAATCATTCAGGGAAAAGCAGCATCAAGGCAATTGGGAGGCATCAGCATCACAAGAGCAACTCATCTTGTCACAGCGAGTCTGCCTTATTAAATGTCCATAAAAATACAGGATGGAAATCAAAGAGGAGTAAGAGCCAGACCATGTGGTCTGTGGGCCCTTACTTTTGTGCCACTGTCCTCTGAGTTCCATTTCTACCCTTTTCCAGGAAATTTTCCTATCTATGAATTTTCAACAAGATGTTTGCATAAGCCTTTCCCATGCAGCATATCTCAGGAATGGATGAAATGTTTTGTAGTTAATTCCAATAAAGGACGAGTTTTAGCGCCTTCAGCATTGTCATGGTCAATTACATTTGAATTAAAACTGTAGAGTAAAATCTGCAAAGGAGCAGACCTTGGTTAATGCACACAGTTTGGCATTTTGTGCTTCAGAATGCTTGCACACAAATACACTGAAGAGGCCAAAATGATTCCCTTAGTAACTATTTGAAGACTTAGGAGCCGCATTTGGATAGAGAGGAGTCACTTGATCTCCAGTATTGAATGTTAGACAACCAATTTCCATATTGCCTTGCAGAATGACTCAGGCAGGAAAAAAGCCCTCTCACATTGAGGAATGCAGGCAGTTCTGTCCTTGTTCCTCATTTCTGGAAGTTAAATTAATGAAGATGGCTCCCTGAGTTTTCAAATAGGAGTGCCTCCAATTGTGGGCTAAAAAGGCCCAATGAGTATGATTGCTTCTCAGTGAGATGGTAACTAACAAAATGGAAGTTCAGGGAGGAAGAAGAGGATCACTACTATATACAGGTAAATGTGTTGAATGTGCTTAGATGCACAAAAGGTAATTAGCATGTAAATTGAATTCTGAAGAGGAGAACACAAATAATCATGTCACTAAGGACCAATCTACAGTGGATTTTTGGTGCCAGAGTTTAACCTGCAATCCTCCCTAACGAGGTGATAATGAGCTGTGAAAGCCCAAAGGAACTGTTGGGTAGCACTCCTTATAAGGTAAGGTAGGCACATTTCCACAGGCACAGTCATTCCTGGTATGTAGCAATAAAGCCATTCATATCAGATACCACAACTTCCCTTAGAAAGAAATGACACCGACTGAGGCTTCTGATCTTTTGAAGTTGTCAGCGATTCCCTAGGTGTGATTTGGACATCAGCAAGAGAGCAGACCTGGCAAGATACAAAGATGGCCGCATTATGAGACCATGCGACCCACATCGACGCACAGAGGAAGACATCTGACTTTGGACACCAGACTCAGGATTAATTCTAAACTTGGGCCAAAGGGAATGAGGAGCTCCTTTCCCACCCTCAGAACCCATCATTAAGGTTGGAGCTCTGGTTATTTAATTTAAGAGTTAAGTGTCTGCCTCACAGTATAGATATAAAATTACTTATTCAAAAGTTGAGTCCTCTTAACGGTTGAGACTTTGTCTTGCTTTTAATTCTCATAGATTTTAATTCCCCCATAAAGCCCAGAGTACAAACTAAGGCCTGACCACTTTTTCTAAGGTCTAGTTGAGAATGGCTGGCAGTGGGCCAAACCCCCGTTATGGACACGACACGTGTGCTCAGAGCCATCAAGGAAGGAGGCCAGGGGGAGAGGAGCTGAGCTAACTTATAAGAGGATGTAGGTTCTCAGAACAAAGAGAAGATGAGTTAGGAATTCGAAAAAGATTCATGCCAGAAAATTATCTTAAAGCCAGCAGAATACGCATTTTTTAATTCAGCAGAATTTGGTTGAAATACACATAAGCATAAAAATGGGTCTGGGGCAGTGAAGGGATGCTTGGAGAATGAAAATTTCCACAGAGCAAGAAGACAGAAATAAGTTTGCCCACAGGCCTATCCTAGCTATCTTTAATTGGAAGCTGCCGTCGTATGGCTTGCTTTGATCCTGATGCTGTAGAGGAGGTTGAACCACCGCATGCATATGGATTGGATGCCACTTGGTTCCCTTGGCCTCCTAAGACACCTGTGTTCTTGCTCTCTGGCTTTTACCAGCCACTTAGAATCCCTTTGTTACGCCTCATGATAAGTTGTAAAGAGAAGTCTAGGATACAGTGAGAACCAATCACACGGGATATGCCCTGGTCTATAGGGGTCAGATAAATCCTGTGTGGGAAGGGGCATCTAACGTGCGATCTGAAGGATGAGAGAGAATTTCAGCCAAGAGAAGGGTGGTGGGTACAGGCAGTTTCCCAGCCAGAAAGCATGGCCTGTTCAAAGATCCTGAATCACAAAACTAGCAAGGCAGCTGGTTCTGTGTGTCCTGGGTCAACCTCCCCCCAGTAGGTCCTGCCTAGTCACTGCCCTGCCCTGGAGACAGCTGCTGAAGAGGAGAAAGGAAGGGAATGAAAGGATTTATTTGTAAAGATGCCTGATATGCTCAGAAGAAGAGGCTAGAGTAATGGGAAAAATAAGCCAGTGCTCAGAGAAATCTAGTTTCCTATTTCCCATCACTTTGGTCAACGTTTCTGAATTGGAAATAAAGGAGAATATTTGGCAGTTCTGACATTTCACAACATTGTAGCTGACCTCCAGTCATAGCCAGAGAGAATGGAAAACCTCGGTGTCAAAAGGAGTTGTTCTAAGGAAAAGTTATATATATATATATATATATATATATATATATATACACAGAACAAGGGTAAAGAGAGAGATCTCCATTTTCTTAGTATTGAATGATTTAGAGCTCACTATATATTTACTCAGCTGTGCATAACAATTACCAAACAGCTAAATGGTCAAGAATTTCCATAAAGTAAAACACAAATACCTGATATTTATGTTTTAAAGGCTACCCTTTCAAACCATCATATTTTAACCTTCAGCAAGGGGATTCCCTGCTGACATCAGGCTTTGAATGACGGAAGGGATCAGCCACTATATTTTGTTTCCATTGGGATCACATTATCAACCTGCAATTTCTCCATATTAGAAAATAGCACTTGGTTTTCGAATAATGAGCAGTTGGACAATGTCTTTGCCCCTGCCACCTAACGCTGGTGCCATTTATATCGCCCCATGTGGAGGCAGAGACAGATACCTGTTTCCTTTAATAACTTATGGACCTCTGAGGCCATAACTCAAGGGCCTCCCAAGCCTCACCATCCCTCAGGAAAAATACCATCCAGGTGACCTGCTTCCCTCCTGCTCTCACCCTGAGAGCTCTGGACTCAGGGAGTCTTTGCTCCCCACCGCCCCCTCCCCCCAGATGGATTCCCAAGCATCCTCCACATGACTGATGCCTTACCCGAGTGACAGGAATACTGTCCTCTGGAGGCTTCAAAACACAGTGGGTTGCTGCCAGAAATATATTTATAGGCTCAAACAAACTCTTTTTGGAAAAATTCTGTCTGAATATTAAAATCTGTTTTGAGAGGCTTCGATCAGTTATGAGATTTCATGTCCAGGGAAAAGGTACTGGCCATTTGTGGTCTCAGAACCCCCAGAAGCATCTACCTGCATGAGCCATCCAAAAGGGGAGGGACAGACTAAGAAGGAAAGATGAGAACTTGCAGCCCTTCAAGTCCAGGGAGACCCAAATCACAACAAAGGAAGACCAATGGTTGTGAAAATCTTGTGTTCATTTATTGGCACATGCCATTTTCTATGGAGGTAGCATGAGGGGTGTAATTCTAAGGGAGGAGGGTGTGAGCTTCACACTCAGAGTCCAGGCATGAAGAGCTAAGTTGTGTTCAGGGATGCCCACTGAAGCTACAGCATGGACGATGAAACACAGGATCTTGGTTGGAAAGGGCAGGGCAGTTTTCCCAGGACAGGAGAATGGTATGGCACATGTTTCCCCAGATTTCAAAGAACCGGAGAGACAGAGAAACCTGGGCTGCTGCTCTGAATGTGGAGGGCGTTCATCATTTACATGTAAGCCCTGAGGCCTGATGGGCTGGTTGGCTCTGGGTTTGGAAAGTCGTGGTCCTTCCTGTGGCCACCTGACTAATCGTGGTGCCCAGTAGGAAGGAGATTACCCTGGGATTGGTCACAAGGCAGGACAAAAATTCTTTGACAGTTGGATGGGGCCTCTGTTCTCAACACAGCGCATTATACCACTTGCTCTGGAACAGAGAATGTGACTTATGCCAGTCCTTGGAATGTCAATTTTTTCCACGCTTGAAGGTATATGGGGCCACTATCAAATACATACTGCCCATACACATGCAGGCCCTGTTGTAATTTCTGTGGCCTTCATTGGCAAGTTTTCTTTTCAATTCTTGAAGCACTCCTCAAAAAAATCCCTTCTTCTTCCCCTTCTTCCCCGTCTTCTCCTTCTCCTTCTTCTCCTTCTTCCTCTTCTTCTTCTTCTTCTTAAGCAATACAATCTTCTAGAAAACTACCAGTGTGGGAGTGAAGCAGACTTGAGATAAAATCCAACTAACTATGACCTTGAACAAGTCTGCATCTCCCAGTATAGAGAAAGAGAGATGATACCTACTTGGAATTCGAAATGCTCAGGAGAGGAATTAATGATACACACCAAAAGTCTAGCATTCTCCTTAATCCAGCATTAAGGAATTGATTCTTTGCAATTAAGGAATTCTGTATAAATACAGAACTCTCCTTATCTTTCTCTCTCTCTCTCTCTCATCTAACTCCTATTTATACCACCAGAAATAGGAAAACTCCAGCTATCTCCATCTATTGATCCCCATTTCTCAGCCTTCCCCTTTCCTATATGAATGTGATGCAGAACCTTATGCTGGGACATTACAACTCCTTTGTCCCAAGCTAGCCAACCTCTGTTGGATGTCAAAATATCATGAACTCTCTTTGGGGGTCCCCTAGTGGCTCTTTTCTGGGGTGGACTGACAGGGTAATGATAATCTTAGAATCTTTGCCAAGGTGACTGGGCTCCACTGTGACCTTCCTGTATTTATCATCTAACAGGATACGTTTGAGTTTTGTCACTGGATACTTATCTTCCCAGAACAATGACGGATTGAGGACGCTATTCTAAGACCCTCCTCTATGGCTTATTGATCTTCCACCATATTCCATTATGGTCACATAAAGGTTTGATGTGACCTTTGTCTATGTTACTGAATGACTGGGGAGGTGGGGAGAAAGGGACTATTAATGACTGAGCCCCTCTGAGTGCTCCCAGAGGAGGATGCAGCAGGGCCACAAGACGCTGGGCTAGAGCTCTACAGAGGCAGCTCACCCACTGCAAGATGGGGCAACCACCCCATCCACATATGAGCAAGCGGAGGCGCAAAGGGGTATCCAACTGGTCCATGTTCATGCAGTTTTTAAATAGTGCTGGATACATGCTGTTGGTTTTTTTGTATCACAGAATGGTGCCCCATCACTCTTCCTCTTGAGAAAGCCTGAGGTTTAGTGTTGGCCTCTCATGATTTGCTCTGCCTTGCGCTGTCTGTGGATTGCACACAAAAAGTCAGCTGCTTTGTCAAGTTGACAATCGATGCCACAAAGGTCTTGAGGACCAGAAATCCTGGAGGATGAACTTTTGCCACTTGACCTGGTGTCCCGGGAGATGCCCGAGTGATTGATCTCCCCCCTGGGCCCTGGGAAGGCCCAGTTCAGAGATCGAAACAAGAGGTCCCTGAGGAGACACTGGGCCCAGAGTTTGCCCTTCACAAAAGACATGAAGACAATACCCCTGCATGAGAGGAGCAGTATAATTAAATATGACCAGAAGATTAAAATTGGCACACAAAACTTTTAAGGTTTTATCCCAATTTCCAATAGGGCTTTAAGATCTCTTTGGTTCATAATATTCACCAGGAAAAATAGGACTTATTCTTGTTCTGTAGCTTATAGTCTTTTTTCTTTTTTAATTCTCACACGATATGATATCAGGTTATTTTAATTAGTTTTTCTATGAAAACACATTTGCAAGTATAGTCTGGTTTAAAATCTGATGGAATTATAGTTTGTAAATGCTCAGTTAAAGATTTAGGTGAATATGATTGTCCCATCAGTGAGTGCTCTGAAAATTTGTTCATGGAAATTAGATTTTTGATGCTGCTTCATTTCCCGGGTGGCACGTTATCATCCCTTTAGCTACATTTTCCACTGGGTTATTGCTGCAGACCTAGCCTCAATGTCAAAACAATTGGGAAACACAGTATCATACTGTGGACAGACTCAGTGATACCTTGCTGCCACGTGGGGAAGGTGACAGGATATTCGAGGTACAACCCCATCATGTTCATAATGACCTTACAGAAGCAAGATCCATCCCCCTGTTGGCTGGCTGTCCCCTCCCCAGGTCGTGAATGATTTAAAAACCACATAAGACAAAGGCTTGAAAGCTGTGAGTTGCCGGGGTGCATGGGGTTAGCAGAAGCAGCCCTGAAATTGTCAATGCATGATTGTTTCTATGCCAGGTTACTGTTACTCACTCAGGTCTACACAGGGATCACATTAATTCACTGAAGGCTGATTCTGTAGGAGAATGCCTGGGTAGAAAGTCGTCCTTGCCTGGAAACGATTCAATACCCAGTCGGGATGGGGGACAATCTCCCCTAAGTGCCTCTCTATCTCTTTCTCTGATGGCCCCTTGCTCAGCTCATTGATAATGTAGTAATGGTTGCAGGGCTATTTCTCTTCTGTGAATCCATCTGACTAGGGACCCTGACATGTCGCACTATATCAGGACTGGCCACCATGGGTTTTATTTGTAGAAGGGCTCTATAGGCATTTGGGGAGAGACAGAAGTCACTGTCTCTTTGGAGTTTAACTCACGGTCAGTAGGAATCTGATGTAAACGTTCCACTTTAACAGGAGAAGGAAGATGCGGGGACTCAAGGCAGCCAGAAGGGTTGACTTTGGATGTGTGGGGTAGGCACAAATGTTTTCTTCAGACTAGTTCTTGGTTTTTTTTGAGAGAAGGGGTAGTATGAAAAAGCAGGCTCAGAACCCCAATGGAATTGCTGCAAAAGTGAAGAGAGGTCCGCGTGCCAAGATACTGATAAAAGCTAAGATAAAGCTTCTTTTTTTTTTTTTTACCTATTTTTTGGAAAAATGTAGGCTGAAAAGTGGGGTGATCCAGACCAAGAAGGGAAGGAAGGAGAGCTGCCCGCAAAGCAGGCAGCCTTTGGAAAGAGCTCAGGGTTCATCATCGGCAGCTACAAAGGTTAAGTGGGAGGAAGGCCACATAAGGACTTCATGCTGGTGGCCATCAGCAGAGCTGTCCTGGCCACCAGAGAAACACATAGGTCCTTTCCATGGGCTGAGCGGGCCCAGGGGAGGTTGGTGGAGGAGTGAGGTGGGAGTACCGGCAGTTTCCGTACTGGCAACTCTGCACCAGAGACAGCTGTACTAAAGCCATGGTGATGAGTGCTGGGGCTGGAGTCCTGCCACCTGGGTTCAGATGCTGGCCCTGCTGCTTACTACCACTTATTAGATTGGAAAAATTCAGTGCCCATGACAGACACAGAGATAGGGCACTCAGCTTCCCCTTCAGCTGTGCACTCCTGCTCAGGTGGGAGGACTGTGGAGAGTTGACCGCCTCCAGCTGTTAGCAGGGTCCACCTCAGCTTCCAGGCCAACATCACACTGTTGCAGACGCAGCCCCTGCCAGTGACCAAGCACAGTGGTGTGCAGGGGCCTAGGCATTCCTTCAACGGAGGGGCCTCCTCTAATGGGAAGCCTTGGCTCTGCTCCCTGTTGGGCTAGAGTCTCCGTCTAGTCCACACAGTAGCCCGGTGACTGCCCTTGACCAGTCCTGCTGCCTTCCTGGTTATTTCTCCTATGTTACTTCACCATTAACTTTTCTACTCCTAACCCCGTCTCCACATCCGCTGCCCAGAGCCTCACCAGTGAGCGTCATGGCCCTCTGCCTCAGTTTCCTCATCTATAAATGGGGCCTAATAAATTAAAAAAATTAATTTGTTGTTGCTATGAGTACAAATGAGATAACTGTGTAAAACATTCAGCACAGCAACATCCCCTGCCATGTCGTCGGTGGAGTGAAGACTGGAAAGGTCCAGGTTATGTTATTTTCTCCAAATAAAGGGTTCCATTCTGCCTCACTCCAATGTCTGTCAGCATTTGGCCACTTGGGCAAGTCCTAGTTTCTAAGTCTTTGGACCCCAAGAAGTGAGCCCGGTCTTAGGTTTGAAAGATTTCTCCTTCTCCAAGTTTCCCTGACAAAGAGACATCAGCCAGGCCATCTATTATTTATAGCTTAGCCATATTAACCAGTTAGAGGAGGCCTCACTTATCTTGACAGGGAGCCCAGGATTCTGGAATAAAGATTTGGATGCTCCGGAGAGTTTACACCCTTGGCTCCTAGAACACAAGCCACGATCTGGGGCCATCTGAGGAGCCCTTGAGATATTCCTTATACTGATACTCAACAGGGGACTGCTGTCAGGTTTCAAGGTAGGCCACACCTCAGAGACTATAAGGTACTGATTAGAGAGGGTTGGATTTTCATGACTGTTATGAGTTTTTGATGTAGAAAGTAATAGCAGCCATAATCCATTTGTGTTGTCAATGTGAACCCCAGAGATTGCAACAATCTTTGAGGGGACCTGGGAAAAACCTCTTTCCCCAGATGCTGCCAGCCTCCAGGCACTAGTCATAGGATGGCCATAGAGAAAGCAGCCCAGGATGCTGAGCCTCTTGGGGCTGTCTGGGGTATAGCTTCATGACCCGCTCTGTACTACAAATTGGGTATGGCTGGCACGTAAGCCTTCATTTCTTTCCTTTTCTCTCTCTTTCTCTCCTTTTCCACTCCCCACTCCTCTCCTTTACTTTTCTTTTTCTTCCCTAACTGCCTTTCCTCATGCATTCAAGATCCTAGGGTTACCTAGAAAAATAATGATATGGTAGATGGTCAACAAGTTGATTGACTGAGAAATATTAGACACAAGATTTAGGTAACACAATCTGGGGCCATTAAGAAAGGCATCACAGAATATGTCACTTATGGAGTGAGTCTTGAAGAATGATTAGAAATCTTCCAAGCAGGTTGGAAGGGGATGATGGCAATGGTAAGGATGTGGAGATAAACTCTCTCCAAAGCAGAGTGAACAGCATGTATAGAATCAGAGAGTTGTGAAACATTACAGGTTTAAAACAGTCTCACTCAAGGCAGCACCGCACTACATGAGCCAGTAGCCCCATGAGGCAGTCATCCAGTGTCACGGAATCCATATTAAGCCTGGAAGTTGGTGAAGAACACTGACCTATTTTTAGCAGGACAAGATTAGAACCTAGAGCCTGGTAGGATCTTTCTTGGTCGCCTAAATCCTGTGTTGGAGAGTCTTGCTTTATGCTGGATGCATGAGAATGCTGGGCAATCCCACATAAAAGGAGGAAACTGGGTAATATTTAGACAAGCATCCCAAATGGTCCCCACACCAGTACATGGCCCTGGGCAAGCTACTTTACTTTTCCCTGCCTGGGTTTATAAAATGGGATGATAATCACATTATCTTCATCAGAGGTCTTTTGGGAGATGAAATGAAAGGTGAAATGCACTAAGCTTTTGCGCAGTGTTTGAAATACAATAAGGGCTCCCTGGATATTCGATAGCATTATTTTTGTTTCATAGTTCGATAAAAAATTGCAAAGTTTACAGTCATGGAAAAACCATAATTCTCACATATGTTTCACAATTTATGCTGCAGACTTACTGTTCTTTTAACAATTCCATAGTATTCCCAAGTGTTATGTTTGCCCCTCTGGGCATTGGGGTTTTAGCTTGGGATGGTAAGGGGGAATCATTCACTTGGCTTCCCATTTTCTTAATATAGCATGAATGGCCTGAAGATCATGTTTGGTCTAATGTATCATGTAATCAGTGTTTTAGTTCTTCACAAAATGAAATGTTAATGCTTGAAGGATCATTTACATATGGCCTACTAGTTATTTAAGAAAACAGCAATTAAACATGTTGAGATAATTAACAGTGTGCACACGGTTAACAATGCTTTTTCTATGCTAGACATTAATGGAGTAGATGCCAAATAAATGTAATCCCACACTTCAGTTAGGATTTCTTTGTTAATCATATTAATTTACAAATTTAAACCAACCATCGCATTCATTCGAACAAAATCAGGTATTTTAAAAGTTGAAATAATCAAAGGGGGTCGCAGCTCTCAGGACAGAGTGTAACAGATTAGCTTTATTTTCTGTCCCCACCAGAGGACAGTGTAATTAAGGACAAGAAATAACCTGCTCCACTGGAGGCCTGTCCACAATGGACTCATCCAACTCTTTTGCACGCATAATTTGTTTTCAAGCTAACTCGCCTCCTGGTATCCAACAAAATGGAATTGTTTTGCAGCTGTGATTCGTATGCTCTTCCCTGGATCTGAGTCCTGCATTGACCCCAAAATACGGATTCTAAATAGAACACAGGGAGACATGAAGGGGAATGAGCATACTCACAGGCCAGCACCTTGGCCGCCGGGCTCAAGGTCACAGACCTAGCAAACCGAAGGGACTCCCTATTTAACTCATATTCAAGGTGACATTTCACAAGCCCAGGACTGTTCCCAAGATTATCACAGCCTATCTCGGAAGGTAGTGACTCAGCCACCACTGCAACTGGGGCATCTGAGAACACATGTCCCCCTCGTGTCTGCTGAGCCACTAACACATAAGAGCCCCATTGAGGGACGGCCTGATCCAGGCAAAACTGTGGACTGATCATTCCTACCACTTAGTATCTGGTGGTCTTGGGCAAGATAATATGCATCAGTGTTTCTAAACTTATAAAATGGGGATCATATATTATTATCTCCTTCAGGGAGTTATTTTGGGGATTGAAATGAAATAATCCCTTGACTGTTAATTCCCTTCCACTCATTTTGAATGTCTTTTAAGCCCTCAGTATTCAGGCAGCTGCAGAAGGAAAATTTAACTTGAAAGGGAGGGGTGGAGGGAGGAAAGAGAAACAAACTTTAAATTCTGGAGTTGACTGCTACATGGATCTATAGTCACCAACGTTAAGAGGCTTTGGCTGTATGGATAAGTCAGGCTATAAAGGTACCAGGAAATATAAGGAAAGTGAATAGTGCAAGTGATGGTTGGAATCTGGGTATGATTTCCAGGATATTGTCATGGAAAGGGGCCATGGCAGAGAAGGAAATTATCGTTGAGTGATTATATCAAACTTGACTCTAAGTCTGACATTTTACACACACACTTTCTTTCACACAGTTGGTGAGATGCAAGGCTCTAATTTGAACCTATGTCTTAGTCTCTGATTTTAGAATCCTAGTGATCAGGACCTTCAGCTTCCAGCCTAGCCTCCCTTCACCTGTTGGGACCATTCACGTCCTGAGGAATGGACTCTCCATTTGGCTGGTTCTCAGCTCTGCCAGCCCACAACATGTTCTTGGGTGTCCCCAAGTCACAAGGCTCCAGAGAGAAACAGATTGTCACCCTGAGTGAGGAGATGGGATGTGACCCATACACAGAGCCCCTACACTTGGGCTGTTTCCATAATTTGGCTATTGTAGAGAATACTGCTGTAAACATCAGGGAGCATTGTATCTCTTTGAATGAGCAGTTTTGTATCCTTTGGGTGAATACCTAGTAGTGTAATTGCTGGATCATAGGGTAGTTCTATGTTTACCTTTTTGAGGAACCTCCATAGTGTTTTCCAGAGTTATGTGCCAGAGCCCCTACACCTATGCATTTCAGTCCTATCCTCTTTACAGCATGCTGCCTCATTAGAAATATAGTTGGGCTCGGGAACTCGAATTTTGTGTTGGAAGCACTTCTGGCTTCGAGCTCAAAATGGCATAAGTTCCTCCCCTGATGCTCCACAAACAATATTAATTTGAGATTCTGTATCTAAAATAACTTTTTTTTTGGGGGGGGGGCTGCCTGGGTGGCTCAGTCGGTTAAGCGTCCGACTTCGGCTCAGGTCATGATCTCGCGGTCTGTGAGTTCGAGCCCCGCGTCGGGCTCTGTGCTGACAGCTAAGAGCCTGGAGCCTGTTTCAGATTCTGTGTCTCCCTCTCTCTCTGGCCCTCCCCTGTTCATGCTCTGTCTCTCTCTGTCTCAAAAATAAATAAACGTTAAAAAAAAACAAATAAAATAATTTTTTTTTTTTTTTTACAAATTTGTGTCCTAAAAATGAAGCAGGATTTCAAAATCTTCATGTTTCTAGGCCTTTGCCCTACTTCTTCCCTATGCTTCATTAGTGACCCCTTGTACCTTCTCACCATCCTGACCTCGTTATTATTAATTATTCAATAATTATCCCAATAATTACCTCCTCTAGGAGCCTTCTCTGACTATGCTTTTCCTCAGTTTGTGGTTCCATAAAGGAACCATCTTCCCTCATGGGGCCTCCATTATCATCATCACCCTGAGCATTACCTGTCCTTTTGAGCCTTTGCACTGCTCAGTACACAAAATACCTCCAGGTAGACACTGTTTCTTGGTCTCTGTACCCTAATACCCCCCCTACCCATGCCCAGAACTAAATAGGTTTGCTGAATAAGTTGTCACAGTCAATGTTATCAAGATGTTGCGGTTCCATGGAATCTAAACATGTCTTCAGCAGTTCACACAAGAAATTGTTGGAGGACGGGACGCCTGGGTGGCTCAGTCAGTTAAGCCTCCGACTTCAGCTCGGGTCATGATCTCATGTTCTGTGATTTCAAGCCCCACATCTGGCTCTGTGCTGGCAGCTCAGAGCCTGGAGCCTGCTTCGGATTCTGTGTCTCCCTCTCTTTCGGCCCATCACTCACTCATACTCCACCTCTCTCTCTCTCTCTCTCAAAAATAAATAAACA
This sequence comes from Lynx canadensis, assembly GCF_007474595.2. NCBI lineage: Eukaryota > Metazoa > Chordata > Mammalia > Carnivora > Felidae > Lynx > Lynx canadensis. The sequence goes on along the minus strand of NC_044313.2, from coordinate 43,936,776 downwards.
AAAAAAATTAAACAAAAAGAAATTGTTGGAGGAATCCTAGCCCATCTTCATTAGGATGTGCACAACTGAAACACTGCTCTCTTGAAAGAGAATGAGATCTATTTAGGGCAAGCAGTTTAACCCAGTTTCCTTCACTAAGTTCATTTGTAGCCACAGGAGTTAAAGAGTAAGGTTAGAAACTGTCCCATACTTTAATCAATGCAAGAACTAATCTTGGCAATTCATACTAAAGAAACCACCTGTTCATTAGTGGCCTTTTGTTTGGACTTTGTTACAGTTCAGTCTGAAAGTGAAATTTTCCTTTCGTTCCTAACTTCTGTTCCTCAGCATTTAGCTGTGCGGTGGAGTAGAACCTCTCAAACTCCCATATGTCTAAGAATCACCTACTTAATCCAATTAAAATAGAAGATATGAACAGACATTTTTCCAAAGAAGACATATAGATGGCCAAGAGACACATGAAAAGATGCTCAACATCACTCATCATCAGGGAAATACAAATCAAAAGTACAATGAGATACCACCTTACATCTGTCAGAATGGCTAAGATCAACAACACAAGAAATAACGGGTGTTGGTGAGGATGCAGAGAAAGGGAAACCTTCTTGCACCGTTGGTGGGAATGTGAACAGGTGCAACCACTCTGGAAAACAGTATGGAGATTCCTCAAAAAGGTAAAAATAGAACTACCCTATCATCCAGCAATTGCACTACTAGGTATTTACCCAAAGGATACAAAACCACTAATTCAAAGAGATACATGCCCCCTGATGTTTACAGCAGTATTCTCTACAATAGCCAAAATATGGAAACAGCCCAAGTGTCCATCAACTAATGAATGGAATACACCACACACACACACACACACACACACACACACACACACTGGAATATTACTCAGCCGTAAAAAGAATGAAATCTTGGGATGCCTGGGTGGCTCAGTTGGTTGAGCATCCAACTTCAGCTCAGGTCATGATCTCACACTCCGTGAGTTCGAGCCCTGCATCAGGCTCTTTGCTGACAGCTCAGAGCCTGGAGCCTGCTTTGGATTCTGTGCCTCGCTCTCTGCCCTTCCCCTGCTCATGCTCTGTCTCTGTCTCAAAAATAAATAAAAGCATTAAAAAAATTTAAAAAAAAGAATGAAATCTTTCTGTCTCCAATGACATGAATGGAGCTTCAGAGTTTTATGCTAAGTGAAATAAGTCAATCAGAGAAAGACAAACACTGTATGATTTCACTCATTTGTGAAATTAAAAACAAGACAAACAAGTAAGGGAAACAAGAGAGATGGAGGCAAACCGAGAAGCAGATTCTTAACTATAGGGAACAAATAGATGGTTACCAGAGGGGAGGTGGGTGGGGGAATGGGTGAAATAGGTGCTGGGGATTAAGGAGTGCACTTGTGGTGATGGGCACCCAGTGATGTGTGGTGTTGAATCACTATTTTGTACACCTGTGAGTAATATTACACTGTATGTTAACTAACTGGAATTCAAATAAAAACTTTAAAAAATGTTTTAAGAAATAAATGGACATTATACATATGAAAAAGAATCACCTATTTAGCATATTGCTAAAATGCTGATTCTGAGTCAGAAGTTTTAGAATGGGTTCTGAGATCTGGAAAATTCAGTAGGCTTCCAGGTTAAGTACTGATGTTGCGGGTCAACACTTTGAGTAGCAAGGGTGTAAAGATGTAATTTTCTGCTTCAGCTGTGCAGTCACATCACCTGGGAAGTTTTTTTGTTGTTTTTTTTTTTAAACTTTTTTAATGTTTATTTATTTTTGAGAGAGACAGAGTGTGAGTGGGGGAGGGGCAGTGAGCGAGGGAGACAGAATCCGAAGCAGGCTCCAGGCTCTGAGCTGTCAGTACAGAGCCCGACGAGGGGCTCAAACCCACAAACTGTGAGATCATGACCTGAGCCAAAGTCGGAAGCTTACCCAACTGAGCCTCCCATGTGCCCCTCACCTGGGAAGTCTTATAAACGTACCAGTTCCTGAGCCCCACCTCAGACCATTTAAATCAGAATATGGATGAGGCCTGGTAATGGTATTTTGTGAAATGTGTCCTGGAGGTTTCAGTGGGCAGCCAAGGTCGAGAATGTTGGCCGAAATCAGTGGTTCTCACAACACTCTCTAACAAGTGGACTTGTTAGAAACGCAAAATTTAGAAAAACAAATTGCGGTACATCCAACGAGTGGTATCTTACTCAGCAACAAAAAGGAATGAACTACTGATGCATGCTGCAGCGTGGATGGACCTCAAAAATATTACACTAAGTGAACGAAAGTAGATGCAAAAGACCACATACTACGTGATTCCAGAATAGACAAATCTATAGGGACGGAAAGTGGATTAGTGGTTGCTGGGGGCTGGGAGTGGGAACTGGCAGTGACAGAAAACTGGCGTAAAGGATCTTCCTGGAGCGACAGAAATGTTCTAAAGTGAGACTGTGTTGATGGTTGTACAAGTGGGTCAAGTTATTAAAAATCATCGAATGGTACACTAAAAATGGTTGAATTTTATGGTATGTAAAGTATATCATAATGAAGCTGTTACAAAGAAAAAAAGAACTGCAAGTTCTCTGGATGCCACCGCACTCCCCAACCTATGAAGTTGAAGACTGGAGTGGGGCCCAAGAATGTGGTTTCACAAGCCCTCCTGGCAACACTGAAGTGCACTCACATTTGAAAATCCCCAGTCTAGGGTGGGAGGGGCTTGAGAGCAGCCTGCTGCTGGGATAGGGGTCCTGGTAGGAGTTTTAGGCTAGAACCTCCGGGAAACCGTTCTGGGGAATCCCAGAATGGAAGCAAAACAGTACTGAGGAAGTCATGGCGTAAAAATTTTTGGTAATTGGAGGAAAAAGCCCATGTTCCACATCTCAACTTGCACTATTTATGACTGCATGAACCTGGGAAAATTATCTGCCTTTCTCAGCCTCAATAGCCTGATATGTTAGTGGGAATGAAAATTTGTACTTCTTGGGGTGCCCGGGTGGCTGTTGGTTAAGCGTTGACTTCAGCTCAGGTCATGATCTCATGGGTCATGGGTTCAAGCCCCATGTCGGGTTCTGTGCTGTCAGAACATAGACCGCTTGGGATTTTCTTTCTCCTTCTCTCTCTACCCCTCCCCCACTCCTGCTGTCTTTCTCAAGATAAATAAACTTAAAAATTTTTTTTAAATTAAAAAATGTACTTCTCAAGGTTGCTGTGCACATAAAATCAGACGACAAACATGAAAGCTGTTTACCAGTAGTAGAGTCATATGAGGCACTGGTACATAGACATTGAGGAGAATAATAGATATGGGTCCATTTCTCCTTCATATATACTGCTACAATCCAGCCTCTTCTAAAAGGCTCATTCTGGAATTTTCTGTTGCATTGGGGAAGCTTCGTGTTGCTATATTTAGAAGGTTATTATTCCAGGACATGCATATTCTTCTGGAATCTTTTTTGCCTCGGGGTCTTACTTATTTAAGACTGCTTATTTTCAAAGTTGTAAGTATCTGCTACTTGGAAAAAGCTTCAGGACAATGCCCTGGATTCAGTTTCATCCTCTTTGTTATCACGAGAACAGAAATAGTACTTGTACTGGGGAAATTGTCACCTCTGAAACAGTTCTCATCCCTATATTGGAATTAAGGAATTGCTCTTTGCACTCCCTGACCTAGTAAGTAGACTAAATGTCACAAGAGATGAGAACACACTTGTCCCCCAAAGCTGCCCATTAAGTGTGCTAAGAGAATTTTGAAAAGTTTAGCTCCAGTGAGACAACAAAAAGCAAATAGAAACAGCCTTCCATGGAATGTATTTTAGGGTGACATATAACACTTTATGGCAATTGGAGCTCAAGTCCAATAATCAACTAATCATTGGTAATTCTTGGTAATTCAGATATGAATCAAGCTAATTTTCAGCAAACAGCCCTTCTGATGGTCCCGCTGAATTGCAGGCATAGGTGTTTATGATGAGCAGCATTTAGACCCAGGCAAAAAGTAAAGACCCGTGCTGTAGGGCAGTGGCCTGGGACACAATACTAAATCCTCAATTATCTTCTGGTGCCCCTACCCACCTTAGCAAGCCCACAAAAAGGACAAGCCACTGTCTTCTTCCTTGAAGCTGTGTCATGTCCTTGAAAGGTAGTAATTTAAATTGCCTCTGTCTTCTACTTGTTCAGTTAAGGCAATGATCAGTTAGTGATTCAAACGAAAGAGATTTCATCCCAGCCAATATAATTTGTCTGCCATTTACATCCACTATAAACTTCTTTAAGAAGTGTCTGTGTCGTATCCACAGATGCGTCCTCCCCAGAGAAGTTTGCGAACTGTAGCAGAGCACTAAGCATTTAACATGTTCTATTAATAGTTAATATCCACACTGCTCCTGTAAGGGAGGAGTATAAATTGTCATCTGGAATTTTTCAGGATGCACAAGGTAGAATTGGGGCACGAACCCATGCATTTCAAACTCCAAAGTCCATATTGTGCATTTGGTCCCTCTTTGCCTCATCTTGTATTTATACCTAGAAATGGGCAGCAGGTTTGATCCACTAGAACTTGACCCTCTGGTTCATCTCCTAGTTTCTGGGATATCTGGGACAATGGAGGCTTCTAGACTTCCATGTCCATTCAATGACAAGGGAACAAGTCCACACTTCCTGCTTGCTGTTTTCTGAGGCTTCCCCGATTGTTGGAGCCAAAGCCATCTCTCTCCCAAAACCTTGAAGTCCAGTTCTGCCCATAAGCTCTTTAAACATCTTGCTCATCCTGTCTCTAACAGTAAAAATCCCTGGTACAACAAGCGAGGAATTGCTTGAAATTCCAATTAAGCCAAGTCTTACCAAAGTCTTTTCCATTATCTCAGTAAGCTGCTTTCTACATTAATAGGCTCCCCTTAATTAATTCTTCTTGCTGGACTGTGGACATGTGATGCTTTATTATGACCTGCGAATTCAAAAGCAAGGAAATAAAGTGTAGATAAGCAGTGTGCTCAACTTCTTCCATCAAATCAGAGCAGTTTCATATTGCCTTGTTTCTCACGTCTCAAAAAAAAAAAAAAAAAAAAGGCACTTCTGCAGAGAAAGCCAGGGAAGACTCAGGAAAGAGCTCTCGATGATCTTTGGTACAAAGGATGGCATCTTCTGGGGGTGCTGCGTATACACCTGTGCCACGCCCTCCTCCAGATGGGAAGCTGGGCCAGGAGGAGGATGATTCTTTGCCACATTTCTTGCCCAGAAGTGAGTGCACATGAAGGGTTTTTTTTTGCATGAATAAACGCATAGTGGTGACAATTTTTGTATGCTGCTTTCTGACATCTTATTGTAAGATACCCACCTGCCTGGGGTTGAGTCATGTAGAGTCCACCATACAAGGTAGACATCCAGTCTTGGCGTCCGCTCCATTTTGTCAGCCTCCCAGCTAGCCAAGGACCTGGTTTCAGGGGCTCAATCTCCTTCCAGGGAAATCTACTGAAATGATACTGAGGTCGTGGATTTCCACCCAGCTTAACCCAGTCTTGTTCGATGACAAATTAAGGGCTGAGAAAGTCGAGTTATTCCCACAAGGCATCTAGCACTTACCCTGGTTCTCCGTGGGTTTTGTGTCTCTCTGTTCCCCTGATGTTTGTTTGATTGTCTATTTCGCTCTGAGTTCATCTGCACACAGGCTTATTTTTGTGGGTTTATTTTGATTTTAGCCAAATTCCCCAGGATTTACTGCAATCCTTGGGTTAAAAGAAAAATCCCCTCAAACTTTGCAATGTTTCCCCTTCATGTGGCTGTGGCTCTGGTGCCAGATTTGCCCAGACTTTAGTATTCTATGTGACAACCAAAGTCCCTCTGACTTAGACACTTCCTCTGGGCAGAGAACCCAAAGTAAGTGGCCTCGGATTTGGAATGGATCGGTATCCGTGGGGCGCAGGGCTCCGGCTGAATGTGGGTGCCCACAGGGTCAGAAAATGGTGGTGGTGCCGCCAGAGGAGAAAGAGGCACCTCTGTTCAGTCTGACAACAAATGTAGATTTTAGCTTTGATAAAATACACACCACATCCGCAAACGTATCTACTTCCCCCAAAGTATCTATTTCTCTTTCTGTGGCTCAGGCACCGGGCTGGAGAGGCAGGGTCCTCCCTTTTTGTGTTCTATTACTCACCAGGCAGGATGGGCTGGCAACCGAATATAGGGTCGAGTTGTTATGGTTCCATCTATTTCTCCAGAGTGTGTGGAATGACAGTTTCAGTTTTGATGAAGAAGACATTCTGAAAGTATTTCTAATTGCTTTTATTGAAAGGGATAAAAAGAAACAACTCTAGCAGATAAAGTGAGATGGCTCCTGGGAATAATATCTGCCTCCCAAGATTATGCTTGATTTATGGTTTTGCGTGACTGTATGCTAGAGTTCCACCTCTACTTCTCTCTAAAAGCCATTTCTTTCTCTTCATCCCCACTGATATATTGTTTTCCTTCAAACAAGGGTGTTTCCTCATAGGGACCATCACAGCTGCCTGCTACCCCACCCACTGCCCTCCCAGCTCCATGGAGCCCTTAAAACAACCTTTCTAAAATATGAAACTTCCCTGGAATGAAACCCTACCATGGCTCCCCAGCTTTCTCTTCAGGATGGAGACCATGTGGCCATGTCGTGGAGCAGTGACCGTGAATGAGTTGCGAGCATCCGTGAGCTGGCCACCAGCACATGGCCACTCTCCAGCCACTCTAAATCCCCTCATCTAGTCTATGACTTTTGCTTAATGTGTATTGGCTTCCTCAGCATCTATGTGGGTTCTGATCCCTAACATTTACTTAGGAATGTTTGGGATGAATTCATCTATCCCACCATTACTTAAGGAGACCTGCTTTAGTTCAGATAATGTCCTAGGCACTGAAAATACAGCCATGAACCAAAGAGAGCTCACTGACCTCACAGAGCTCACCTAGAAAATGAGGGAGGGCAAGGCCACATAAAGTATTTAGGAAGTCCTCCTCCTTGGGCAAAGACCTGGGAATGGTGAGGAAACAAGTCTTTCACAACTCTGGTTAAAGAGCCCGTTAGGTGGAGGGCAGAGCCAGTGCCTTCCTGCAGGCACAGCCATGCTTGTGAAGTTCTGGGAAGAGTGAGGGACTGGTGTGGCGGAGGAGTAGAGCTGTAGAAGGAGGAGGATACAATAAAGTCAGAGAGGAGTAGAGGAGGCATGAGGACAAATGCAAGAAGTTTGGATTTTATTCTCAATAAGATGAAAAAACCATCGGAGGATTTTAAACAAAGAAGCAACATGACCTGACTTAGGTTTTCTAGGGATGGTGTAGGCTGTTTTATGAACACTGAGAAGACCGAAAGACAAAGAAAGTATTGGGGAGGGCAATGGGAGACTGTGAGATGAGGGTGGCCATTGCACAGGTGGTAACTGAATTCTGGGTACCTTCTGAAGGTAAAGCTAACTGGACTTGTTTATACACTGAATGGGTGGCAGAGAAAAAGTGAAGAGTTTAGGAAACAAGGGTGGCTCCAAAATCTTGGCCTGGATAATTGCAGTAATGGAATGGCCAGTCACAGAGATGGTGAACACTCGGGGACTAGGGAGGAGAGGAAATCAGGTGTGTTCTCAAAGTGCTAGTGTGTGGTCGACTCTCTTCTCTACCTGTAGGCCAACCCTCACCATTATTGTCTCTTTGAGCTACTCTACCTATGAGGTTATTCATTATGTAGAGCTCAAATAGGCTCTTGGAGCTTCTGCCCACTGACCCAAATTCAAGTTCAGCCATGTGAGTTATCTAAGTCATGGTCCATTGTCAGTGATTATGTCCCTCATGAGGTTTCCCTTCAGACCAGGACTGCCATCCTCAGTCCTGTCACCCCTTTTCAGCCCTTTGCTCACCTCAGCTTCTTCCCTTTGAATACTTCTTGTTTGTCTATATTCCCTTTAAAAACTGGCATTCAGGGGGAACAAAAGCTACCAGGTGGAGTTGAGAAGAGAATTCTAGAAAGACTCACCTCTCATGCTATAATCTTTACTCTTTCTTCCTACAGTCATGGGTTGCATTACCTGCAATCACATCTTCTTTCCATTGCTGCCTGACACCCTGCGCAATGTTGACCACAGGTCTCGCACTGGACCACTGCTAGAGCCTCCCAGCCAACATGGGTACTCTTGTCCCTCCACACTGAGCTTTCTCCACACAGTCACCAGGGTGAACCAGATCCTGTGTTATTCTGAAAAGCTTCCTATAAAATTGGAATCAAAACTAAACTCTTTGCACTGGCCATAGTCTCCTACCACATTGAGTACCACCCAACCACCATTGTCTCCTTTCCCTTCTTGAAACACACCTAGCCACTGCCCCCACCCCTCCCAGACTTGAGACCTACTGTTCCCTTGGGTCCTATGCTTTTCTCTCAACACCTTCCATGGGTGATTTATCCATCTTCTAGACAAACTCAATCTCACCTTCACTCTGGAGAGTGAGTGGAAGGCTGTGGGGCACATTATAGTGTGATTGTGAATGCCAAAGACATTTACCTCGCATATTTACCAAAAAGTAGGTCAGCTAGATTATTTTTGTGTTGGCCTTCTGCAATTAATTTGTACTTTAAAAAAATCTTAAGATTAAAGACATAGACTTTTGCCTGTCTTACAATGTTGTTTCATTCTCGGCTTACTTCTGTAATTGAGTTATAGTGAGTTTCTTCCTATGTGATTTTTCCATTTTTATTTGGTAAAATCTATTAATGGATTCTGTCTTTGATGTTATTCTTAGAGGGTATTCTCAGCCTGACATTTAACATTTATTGGCCATTATTTAGTTGTATTCATGCTTTTATTTATCACCTAACTCATAACCTATCAGAAAATTTGGGGTGTATGTTATGGAGTGAGCATCTAAATGATACTTGATTTTAACAACAAGCAATCTTTTCTCCTGTGACAACAAACAAACAAAAATTTATTTATCATAATTACATTATCTAAATACTGTGTTGAATGTCTTTGGGGTTTCCTTTATTGCTTGTTATTGTCTTTCCCTCTCTTGGTTACTACCTATTTTTTGTAACCAGCTCTTTTTTTAATGTTTATTTATTTGAGAGAGAGAGAGAGAGAGAGAGAGAACAAGTGGGGAGGGGCAGAAAGAGAGGGAGACAGAAAATCCCAAACAGGCTCTTCACTGTCAGCACAGAGCCCGATGCGGGGCTTGAACTCACAAACCATAAGATCATAACCTGAGCCAAAATCAAGAGTCTGGCACTTAACTGACTGAGCTACCCAGGTGCCCTGGTTACTGCCTATTTTTATTAGTTACTGGTCTCAAAACATATAATATATGGTACAATCCTGTGACCTTGAGATGATAACCTAATCACTCTGAACCTCAGTATTTTTTGTGAAATGAAGATAATAGTATATACCTCATAGGCTACTTATGAGGATTACATTATATAATGCATGTAAAGTGTACTTTCTTCAGTAAAAACGTATCCTTTTGCTCAGAAGAATTCTGAAGACTACTTACTAAATTTTTATAATATAGATAAACATTCTATATATACTAGATACTGGATATCATATATACAAGATACAGGAAAGGGATTTCTTTCATCTTTTCCAAGTGGTTGATTCGGAATTGTAGGATAAATTTCTAAATGTAATTATATGTAAAGTAGCTTTCTTAGATAATTTCACTACATCTAAATTTGTTGAATAGATTGTTTTGCCTTGCCAGGTAGTTAATTGCTGGTTCCTCTTCCGTTTTCCTGTATGTATGTCATATTTCTTTTTCCTGGCTGCTTGCACTGGCTGTAGCAATGTTAAGTAACAGCAGTGCACCCGACACCCATTGGGGCTCTAGTGGCAGTGGCACTAATATATCATTTATGCATAATGCTGGCTATTGATTTCAAACTGAAGACTTTTTCTTATCTTCCTGGTGGTCTATATTAAAATAATATATTGGATGCAAGTTTTCATCAAATACCTTTTCCGCTTCCCTTTCTGATAATCATATTGGACTTCCCCCACCCCCCATCCTACTGTTTCTAGAATTGAATGAGAGTTTATTTTTCGGGTTTTTTTTTTTAATTTCTAACAGCACATTGTATAAGCATATGAATTTTCTTGAGACTAGGTTGGTGTGAGATAATCTGAACTGTAATGATCACTTGGCACTAATTTTGACAGAATCTTTCATTTCGTTCTCTGTATCAACCAAAATTAAAAATTAAAAACTAAGTGGAGATTTTTGCTTATTCCTGTTATTTAGGAATCTAAAATCTATTGTTTTTATAATTATAATTATTAAGTGGGTATTGTGTCAAAGGTTGTTACTTAATATTAGCTATTTGGTTTGTTTGCTCTGTAGTCAATTATGACTAGTAGAATTTCTACTCTTGAGATCAACAAACTTCTCTTTATTTTTAGTATTAGATACGGTCTTCCTGTGTAAATATTACACTGGCATCAAAAAATGCATTTCCCCCAAAAAAAGTGTATCTCTGTAGATATTTCTTATAGATACATATACATAGCACTGAAACATTAAGTGATGAAACTCTTTTAAATCACTTTTAAAAATTTTGTCATCTGAGTGTGTCAAACACCAAAATTTGTATTTTAGACTTTTATTATGATTACGATGTTGTCCATTTCTCCTTATATTTCTAATAGTTTTTTTCTTTATATTTTTCGATGTTTTGTTATTCATTTTATGAATGCCTTCATTGTGGATTATCTATTTTAAAATATAAAATAACACTGTTGGTATCCTTTTATGCTTTTGCCCTTCCATTCTCTTTTGTCTGTTATTAATTTTGCTACATCTGTTTTCTGCATTTTCATTTGCCTGATCTATGGCTGCTTTTCCATCTTACAATTTCCCCCCAGCTTTATTGAGGTGTAATTGGCAAATAAAATTGTAAGATATGTGATGTGTGCAACATGATGATTTGGTATACATGTGGATGTGCAAGGATTCCCCCATCAAGGTAATTAACACATCCATCACCTGACATATTTACCTCTTTTTTTTTTTTGATGAGAACATTTAAGTTTTACTCTTCTTAGCAAGTTTAATTATACGATAAAGTGTTATCATGCACAGTCACTGTGTTATACCTTAGATTCTCAGACCTTATTCATCCTATAGCTGAAGGTTAGTGCCATTTTACCAACCTCTCCCCCACGTCCCCCACCCCCAGCTCCTGGCAACCACTTTTCTACTCTCTGTCCCTTCTGTAGTTTATGTTTCAGGCTTATTTGTTTGCAGATGCCTTACATTCTAGTTTGTTTGTGTTGGACCCTACCTGAGACATTACTCTTTAATAATTTGCATTATTTTTATAGCTGATATGTTTTTGGCTTACTTAAACTTTCTTATAATTCCTTACTGTCACTTTCCTTTTTCCTTTTTCTTTTCCTCCTTGATTTTTTTTCTAAGTGATCTTGAAGTTGTAGCTTTTGTGCTTAAATAAAAGCCACACTGAGCATTCTATTCCATTAAATAAAAACCTACTTTATCCAGGCAGTGGGTCAATGTCATGGCTGGGGATTTGACAATGGCCACAGAACTATGTGATAAGGACCTCCCTTATCATCCACTGTAGCCACCAAAAATGATCCTCACAAGACTAAGGGGATGCTTTTCATGTTCATCCTCACTTCTTAACCATCCTCTGCTACCCTATTCTGTCCTGTGTGCCAGGTCACATAAATTCGTTATTATTTTAATGTCTTATTTAAAAAAAAATTAAACCTACACAAAAGTTATATAAGACTAGCACCATGGACATCCACCTACTCTTTACTTAGCTTGGCCAAGTGGCAACATTTTCCACCTTTGCAGTGTGCGTATGTGCATTGAATCATTTGATATGTGGTAATTATAATGACCCTACATCCCTAATACTTTAGCACAAATTTCCTAAGAACAAGGGTGTTCCTTTATAGAACCACAGCACAATTACCAAACAATAAAAATTTAATATTGGTAGATTGTTATCACCTAATATACAGCCTATGTGTGCATGTTACTAATCTTAATAATGTTTTAGAGCAAACTGTTTTCCTCTGGTAGGCACCACCTTAGCCAACTGACGAAAGGTAACATCACCCACGTTGGGACACAACCATATCACGTGCCTCTTGATATGATGCACTGAAAAGGATGCAATGTCACTTCAGTGGTATTCCTGCCAAGAATGCATAACCTGAATCTGATCATGGGGAAACATCAGACAAACCCAAGTAGAATTAAATTCTTACACTATAACTGGCTTCCACTCTTTACAGATGTCAAGGTTAAGAAACAAAGGAAGGGTGAAGAACTAATCCTGATTAAAGGTGAAGCACTAATCCTGGTTAAAATCCTGACAACTGAGTGCAGTGCATAGCCCTAGATAGAGATAAACAAGCTCTAAAGCAGGGGTTGTTGGCAAACTATTTCTGTAAAGAGCCTGATAATAAATATTTTAGTCTTTATGGACCATATGGTCTCTGTTGCAACTACTCAATGCCGTGGTTGTAATGCGAAAGCTGCCATAGACAACATGTAAACAAATGGGCATGCTCTTACTACAATAAAACTTTACTTACGGAAACAGATGGCAGGTGGGCTGTAGTTCACAGATCCTACCTCTAAAGGGCATTGGGACAATTAGCAAAATTTGCATATGGATAGAGGATCAGACACTATTTTTGTTTTGTTTTGTCAATGTTAAATTTCCTGAAATTGATAACTATGTGATGGTTATGTAAGAGAATGTCCTTCTTCTTAGGAGATACGCATACATATATATACACATATAAATAGAGAGACAGAGGGAATATTATGTATGGATAGGTAGATAGATAGATCTTTATCTGATCTAATCACCTTCTTTTTCTGATTCAGGCTCTAATCCAGGGTCATGCCTTTCATTCTGTCTCAGTGGGGAACTATTTCTCCTCTTTTCTCGCTTTCATGGTGTTGATATTTTTGAAGAGTCAAGCTGGGCTTTCTTAGTAACATATCCCTCAATCTGTGTTTGTCTCAGGATTAGATTCACACTGTGAATTTTGGTAGAACTACTATAAAAGTGATATTCTGTCTCACTCAGCACATCCCATCAGAGGCTCATGATGCCAACTCATTCCATGGTTAGTGATGTTAGTTAGCATTGATCACTTGGTAAACATGGGGTTTTCCAGATTTCTCCACTGTAAAGGTAACTTGGTTCATCACTCTTAATTTATTATTTTCTAACTTATTGAAACAGCCTTCATAGTGAAATCTGACATCTTCCTCTCTTCATAGGAGCCATCATTTTCTGCAGTTTATACACTTACAAAAAAGAGTAATCTGCATTGTACTGGTGACCTTTGAACTCAGTAGATGCTTGTGAAATCTTCTTGTAAAAGTCGACATTTGTTTCTGTCACATGAAAAATCCTTTCCATTATATTTGCACATAACAGTGCAACACAGAGACTGGGCCTCTTCATCATGTGGGGGGAAGGGGGCTTACAGAGACCCAGTGTGTTTAAGACCACACTTTTCGATTTAAAGGTTATTGTGCAAATACCAAATAACTACCACAGCTGGGTGTGGGGTGGTGGCTTTGAATCATAGACCTTTCAGGGTTTTTATGATTTGCATTACTATAGTTGGAAAGTTTTATTAAAAGTTATACATTATAATAACCTAGATCTTTAAAAACATGAATATGGATCTTGCGATATTGATGTACCAGCTACATGGCGAATTAAGAGTTCAGAAAATAAAAAATCCCAAGTTTAAGAATTTGAATGTTTCAAATGATTTTTAGAACTGAAAAGGTATAGGTTTAATTATGAATGTGGCCCACCAAAATGATTTTCTTTGCTTTAGTGGCACAACTCAGGGGGGACTGGCAAGGAAGCCAGGACCCCAGGGACATTTATTTAGGTAGACGTCATGCACATTCACATCTGCCATCAGGTCCACTTCAACAACTGGGCATCGTGGCACAGTGACGGGCATGTGATGGGTTACGTGTAAAGTGGATACATGAACACGCGAATTAAAAGAAGAGAAGGAGGAAGTTTTCAATCCAAATGGAGAAATGAGGTTAGCAGTGTGGACATATCCTTTGTGAGGAATGAGGCACATGACATGCTTACCTGTAATGGAAAATGCCAGGCACCTCACAAAGCCAGTGGATTAAGAGAATTTTCAAGCTTGACACATTGGAGCTGAAGCAGGAAATCATTTGGGGTTCCTTCGCCTTGATGGATGGGACCATGTAGTACATTTTGGCTTTGAAAACAAATATACCCAGAAGAATGAAAGGGAGGCAATTGCTGAGAGTAAACTCAAAAGCCACCGTTCTCCCAATTATCTTCGGAAGAGATAAAGATTTATTGAAGGATGTTTGTTCAGGATGATCAATGACTTCCTGTCCGGCTCTAGGTACCCAGCAGAAAATTTTCATTTTCTATGGTGAGTGGAGGACACCAATTTATCTCTCTTTCAGAGGTTATGCTTGACTGAAGGTGCAGAGAGTGCGCACTCCTAACTTAGGCTCTTCCATCACTATCTTCATAGAAAGGGATTCGATAAATCCACTTTAGGAAAATATCCAGCAGTGAATTTGCTTCATACAGGACGTTTTAGTGGTCATTCCTCTCAGACGTGGGTCCCAGATCCCTTGGGCAGAAATGAGTGTTGTAGGAGTAGGGAAGGGTGCGGTGGTACAGCCAGAGCACACAGTTGCTTGTTGCGCTCTGAGGTCTGTGGGGCAGCATCCGTGTTGAGCCAAATTTAACCTGAGAAGTTCAGAGCCACTCCAGCAACAGCCAGGGAACCAGAATGTCAAGCTGGAGCTAATTTGTGAGACGGGGGAGGGTGAAGTGAGGCTGTTCCTTCTGCTTTTGTTGGCCAGGAGTATACTGATTGGCTTTCATGCCATGAGCACTGCTCATCCCCCAGATGTCCCCCATTACCTGCAGCCCACAGAAGCCAAACCCACTCTTGGGCTGGTCACTGTGGGCTTGGGAGGAGGCAGAGGCTTTTGGCAACAACTCATGGTAGGAAATGGAAAAGATTTTCCAGCATGATGCTCCTGATGGTAATGGGGATTCCTGCTCCCTCGAGAGCCTGTACTACTTTCTCATTCCTGTCTATCCATCCACCTAAACTATCCTTCCTTCCTCAGAGACCACACTGCCCTATAAAAGCTGTCCTGGGTATCTGCCACTATCCTCCATGTATGTGATCTGCTTCTAACCTAATTTTCCATCTGAGTTAACAAGACCAAGCGAGGTGAAGCAATTTGACCTTGATCCCCAGTGAGCCTGTGACTGAGTCTACATTTAGAAGAGAACTCACCCCTCTCCTCCCAGAGCTGCTCACAACTGCCACTGTGTCCGTAAGCCTTTCGGCTGCACTTAGATGTGGTCTAGATTAATACCCACTTAAGCACCAGATGGATGTTTGCCAATCCAGATCAGTTGGCAGACCACTCTGAAAAGTTCTTCACTCTTCCTAAGTACTTATCCATCCTTCCATCAATCCAGCAAGCAACTTCGTAAATTAGTAAGAAACAATTTTCCAAAGGGCACCCTTGTCCTCCAATCATTCTTCTTAGCACCTCTATCACTGCAGAACATTTGCACTTTTTTTTTTTTTTTTAAAGAAGCATGAAGAGGCAGCCATGAGAATCTTCAGAGGAACTTTCTTACTTATTGCCTGGAATATGTTATTTTCTAGCTTATTCTATTCTTTCTTTTAAAAATTAATTTCTTTATAAAAAGCAGCAAAACTATAATCTGATGAATTGAAATAGTTTCCTCATTACTAATGAAACCAATTTTTAGAACTAGCATTCAATTTGGCAGTTTTAATTATGGACATATTTCCAAATCTGATCAGAGTATCCAACGTCTATTGGACTGTGGCTTTATGTTTTATTCCAGGAAGGAAAATGTCTGCTTTCGGTTTGCCCAGAGTACTTGTTTAGCATAATGATAACCAAGAGCATTGGATTGGTGAAGGACATGGATAATTCAGACAGATGGGGACCCGGCCTTGAAGGGCTTTAGAGGTGCAGGAAGACACAAGCATGACTGCAGACAAACAGGGCACAGGACAGCAGGGTGGGGTTTATTGTGGGAGAAAAGGATGGAAATGAGACAGCCTCATGGATGCTAGAAAGCAAAGGTGAGGGGAGCTCTGTAGAAGATTTTGTTTAAATCCCCCTCCCACTGCAGCTCTGAGTGTGGAAAAATCAGCAGGGATGGGAAGCATGTAGCATGTGTGGAGCATTTCAGCTCCTTCTGCCTGGACAGACCTCACTCTTCAACAGGGGATCTGCATTGGCTCATAAAGCAGATCTGGGGCAGGATATGTGGGTCTAGTTTTCCATATATGATGATTCAAGCTCCTAGGAAATGTCCAACCCAAAGAGCTGTATACAGGAGACAAGGCATGGAAAACACCAAGCCCAATGCCTTGCGTGGAGCAGAGGCTTAATAGCTATTTCTTGAATTATTAAGAGTGAATAAATGGATAGATGCAAGTTTATTTCCTTTACACATTCTGATTCCTGTAGCGTCTATGTTTCTGAGACCAAGCAAGGATCCTAAGTGATCTTGCTAAGGTGGCCAACCACCCCAGAGCTGACAGGAGGTCTACAATATCAATCTAGCCTAACCAGGTCCCTGGGCACAGCACATTAGTGTGAAAAAACAGGAAGCAGGGATCATAAGTAAACTTGGTCCATAGCACACTGTCTCCCAGGCTTTCTTTCAAATGTTCCTCATTTCTTAACCTTTTAATCTTCATAGCACCTCTATGATATAGACACAATATTAACCCCAGTAACAGATGAGAAAACTGAAGCTCCAAAAAATTAAGTTAGTTGCTCAAAGATACCCTGCTGGGACTGGCCCCGGTAGTGATAACCATAGTTCAAATACCACAACAAGATGGAGGCTGTCCTTGAGGAAGAACATGGACATGGGAATCCCTAGGAAATGAATGACTTACTGTCAGGTGGAACGTGGCTTGTAGTTCAATGCAGTCCATTTAATTTGGTAGAAAAGCTCTGCTAGAGACTGGATTTAAGGGGACAAAGATCTCCCCTAGTAAGAGGCATGTGGCAGTGACATAAAAAAGTTAGGATCCCAGAAAAGTGTGGAGAGCCAGAAAGCAAAGCAAGAAATGAGAGACAAATTGCCCTGGGAACATGTGGTGGGGATTAGTGAAAGCCTGCAATCTACCATGGATGAGCGATGATCCAAGGTTAGGGCAGCAAGACCAATTAGGTCTTTGCAACTGACCTGGCCTGCTGAAATTCAGCCAGCTTTGCTCAGGGTCTGTACGGCTTGAATGTGAAGGTTCCAGACCTTGAGGACTCAGAGACAGCATGATTGCTGAGGTCAGAATACAACACAAGTATGCAAATGTAAGCAAGAAACCAAGCTATCTGTCCCAGGGAAGGGAAAGCAGGTGTCAGGCAAGTGGTCCTGGCAAAAGGCTGAGATGGAATTCAGTATCCAGAGTGGCCATTTAAGCAGAGGATGAACAGACAACTGGCAGATGGGTGACATCAGGTATTCAGGGTATATACAGGTGGGTAGCCAGATGGTACCTCTTGATTACAAGAGGTACAGGTAAAAGGATATTTGGCAACACATGACTATGGTCTACAAGAGGTCTGGGAAACTCACTGATGAGGTCAGAGATCAGCAGAGGCATGGGTGACTGGAGAGATGGCACCACAGATGACCGAGCATTCAAATAGCATTGTGGGATCCCACCAAGAAGTACATGTATGCCTCACGATCCAAAAACTCCCTGCTACCCAAACTCTAGTATTGAAAAGGGTTGGATTGGATGGGTGGGAATTCTCGTATTATGGATTTAGTCTTATGGAGATTGGGTTTTGTAGACTAGATTATCCTGAAACTAGAAGGACTGAGAAGGACCAGATGCCAGATTAGTGAATATAGGATTCCTAAATAAGTGCTACATGGACTTTGCTTGTGAAACCTCAACGCTATGGGCATGTTGGACAGACTATAATGTCTGAATCCACTGGAAAGTATGACTATTTAAAGTTCTAATTACCTGTGCACCTGTTCCCATACTGCCCAAGGCCCTGCACAGAGAGAAGTGGGCCCACACCAATGGAAAGTAATTACACACTAGACCCAGAAAGACTTTTATAAAGACACTGCCCAGTGGTTCTAAATCACGTGGCACTCCATCCATCAAAGATCTCTGAGACATCCTGATGTGAGGATGGTCAACCCAAGCCTCCTCCCTCAAGGAATTTTCTGATTTTTAAAATTTTTCCAATTTTGCCATACTTGATAATGAAAGAAATCAAACCAGGAAAGTCTCCCCACCACTTCATTCTGTACACACACTTCCTGTGCCCTTGGGAATATGCTCTTTGTGCCACAACTGGCATTTTTGTCTCTTGCAAGGGCACTACTTTTGTTCTACTTAGCCACATCAATCTTTCCTGCCAGGTATGTTTCAGTCACCCTTCTCCTCCTCCTCCTTCTCCTCCTCTTCCTCCTCCTCCTCCTCCACTAAGCTTGCCTCGGCCTTGCACTGTGCTCACTCCTTAATCCTCTCCTGTGACCCTGGAGTAGATTGTAGGCTGTTCTGACAAATGCTGAGGCCCCGTGGAAAACGGCACAGAAAACAAGGGCTGGGGGCAGTGGTGTGATTTTACCTGGCTCGGCCAAGCCTTGCTCCTCCAAAACTCTTTGGCTTCCCTTGGTCCCATGGCTCCCTGCCCCTCCCTCTCTGTCAGACTCTCTTTCAACTCTTCACATGGGTCACACTCCCTCCTCCCACAAGGTCTCAATACTTGCTCAATCCATCTGCCTGAAAGGATCCTCCCTCTCCTCCTCACTGCTTCCTGTGGATCCTTTAGATCTCATTTATCACTTCCCTGGGGAAGCCTCCTCTGATGTGCCGATGAGGCACATACTCACTCTGAGAGCACCCTGGCCTGCACTTGTGACAGTCATAATCATATACCCATTCATGTAGCTTTTTGATTAGTGTCCAACCTCTTCTCTGAGCTATACCTTCACTTATTCACAGCATCCAGCACAGGATATGATACCTCACAGATGGCCAGTGAATAGGTGCTGAATCAATTAATGTCCTTGGGGAACATATTAACAGCCCAGAACATATATTTCCATATATGCAGAACAGAATGAGGATAATGAGAGTAACCTGCCAGAGAGATTGTGTTTAATGATTAAATCATAAAGTTCCTCACATGATGCCTGGCCCATGATGTGCCCCCCCCATACCTTATAAGGCCATTCTTCCCCTGCATGGGGCTCTAATCTTCAATTAACCTTAACAGGGACACAAAGCACTAGCAGTATTGACCTTGACATCAAATTGACTTGGAGTGTGGCCACAATAACACTTGGTCTCACTTAAGCCTCACTTTCTCAGCTGTAAAGTGGGAGTCTTAATAATACCTCACAGAGTTGTCGATGATAACACCTGGAACAGTGCTTAGAACAGTCTCTGACATGTGATGGTCAGGAATTGGTGGTTTCTGTTATTATATTTATCTCTCTCACTGGGACCCAATTAGACATAGGAGAGGAATTATGAAGACTGGTCCAGAGTTTGCCTTGAGCCAAATATTGTATTAGGATCCCATAGAGTTGAATCAACTAGATGGCTCTCTCTCTGGCCAAGTGAGAGGTCCTTCAAAGCCACGGGAACATCACCATGCTGTTTTGGTTACAGGATGGCCTTTTGTAAGTTGTCTTCTCAGCCTTGTCCATTCAGCAAAATGCATTTTACTGAGACTTGAAAATGCTTGCTTGATCATATTCCCACTTATTCTTTCTGAATACAGCTCTCTTTGAACCCTGCTAAGATTGGCAGTTGCATTTCTCAATTCTCAAAGGACATACCCGAGGATAAAGGAAAATTCTATCCACTGTAGTTGGCTATGTATTACTCAGAAAAGAGTTCATAGGAGACCAGCTTGAGTTCTAGGTGGACAAGGGGAAAAAATTGTGAAGGATGAGCCAAATAGATGAACAAAGAAAGTGGGAAAAAAAAAGAAATGAAAAGAAATTTTTTTTTAAAAAGACACATATACTTTTTGCCAGGGACAGACTGTATCTGAGTTCTTGAATAGAAGCAGGACCACCTTGATGGGAAGAATTAGGGAGAAGTCCATGCTAAAGTCAAGATTTTCCCAACATGTTTCTCCAAATAGGACATTACAAAGAGAAGGCTGAAATTCCACTGTAGGAGCCAAACAGCATCCCCTTATTCTCAGGTCTGCACAGTCAGTCTGCAAGAAAGACTCATGCTTATATACCTGCTAGAACAAGAGGAATTGCTTAAAGAAACTGACAGAAATATAGGGTAGAACACAGAGAGGCCAAGTACATCACTGGAAATTCTTTGGAACGACTCCTCTCTATCAACAGCTCTGCCCTGCATGTGGATTTAACTTCCAGTGATCTCTACAGGTCTAGAATTAGACCTGAGACAATTAATGACTTTCCTCAAGTAGCATAGGATTAAGTCTTGCCTTACTCCAGTGGAGATGGAGTTGTTTAGGTCCTGTCTTGCATCAGGATGTGGTAATCTGCTCTGCAAGCTGCATGGTACATGGATTACAAAGACTTTGATGGTTCTTCAGTATTAATAGGGTCAAAGAGGAATATATGAGAGCGTTGGAACCAGACACTATGAAATGAATGATAGGCAATTATACACGGTTATTTTTGGTGTGTATCTCATTATCCTGTGAATCTTCTTGTATGTTGCTAGATGGCATGTGAGCACATGCACACAGTCATCAAGCTGTATTATTGGGATTGTGTGTTAACCCTAACCGTTCCCTCAACAACAAATTCAAGAGCTGCTTGAGCCTCCTGATCGGGTACCTCCAAATACAATCTCTTTTTTAGCCATCTTCTCTTCCTCTTCTTGACTTCTCCATTGCTTGAATACTTTTCTATTTTCACTATCACAGATTGGGAAGTAATGGTAGCCTTTGAGACAACAGAGGTTACTAAGTGTATAGCCTCTGGCAAATTGTTAAACTCTCTGAGTCCATTTCCCCCACTAGAAAACCAGAATAATAACTCCCCTCCCCACTGCCCACTCCCCACTCTCCACTCCCATCTATAGGGATTACATGTCATCATAGAGGTAAAGCACCTTGAAACATGCTTGGCAAGAGGAAGGCTAAGTAAGTAATAATTCTCTTTTTCTTCTTCCATATTCTAGTGCACATTGGACTTATATTGTATTTACTTTAAAGTTTTACACTAACTACAGAACCTGACCTTTAACAAAGTTTGAATTTCAATCCAGAATCTTCATCAATCATGTAAAAATCTCTAGCTACTGCTTTTCCTAATTTGCTATTCATCAGATCTGTGCACTACTTGAACTTTGGGAGATCTCCTCTGCCCTAATTCTAAATTGACTATTGGAAGTAGATTTGGCCTCTCTTTTTCTATCTGCGTCACATTAGGAGGAGGAGTTTTTGGGTTGTCATGGCTTTTCATGGCAAGAGAAACACTCTCAAATTAGACGCCCATTAAAAATGTCCCTGTAGTTGACAAAGTCATTAGAAATTGCAAACCTGGCCCTAGGTAATTTAACCACCTCTTGCATTGCCACAGTGATCCAGACAAAGCAAGACGTAGCTTCTATTCACACTGTTTTTGGACCTGAACCCTCATGTACTTGGAGCAGAGAAGAGGATCCATATGTTTGGACTGGAGTGGCAGGGGCTTTGGAAATCAACCATTGTAGTTGGCAGGGGAGTGGATCCCTGGGCTGGTCAGGGCAGAGTGTTCATATAATTGAGAGTAATTATGTCGACAAAGAGGGGAAGTGTAAGGGCACCTCTAATTATAAACAGATGTGTTTGAATAATGGCAACCAGTCTTTCAGGGGGCCCAAAAGACTGATGCTTCAGTAGGGACTCCTATCCCCAGTTATACCGAAATGGTTCAACACCTCTGATAACCCAAACACGGCAAGCCAGAGACTGAGCTATTTCCAGAGAAAACTATACACATGGAAATCAGATGAGGAGGGCAGTATGGTAAGAAAAACGTCAGTTTGGGAACCGGATAGACTGGTTTAAATAGCAGATATACCACTTAATAGCTGGGTGATTTCACATTAGTTTCCTTAAAGCAATCTGTGTCTCAGTTTCCTTATCTCTAAAAATGGCTAGAACAATACTCACCTCATGGAGTTGTTAGTAAAACCTAGAAAGTGTACGTCATTGTCTAGCATGTAGCAGGTACACAATTAGTTTCTAGTCCAGACCAAGTTCATTATTTGCAGTCTCCTACCTGGTCTCCCTGCTCTGGCCCCAAGAGTATCTGTTCTCTAGAGGGATTTTTTTTTAAAACAACATAAGTCAGAACACACACTGTCAAAACTTTCTAAGAGCTTCCCTTTATGCTTGGGTTAAAATCCAGGATCCTTATCCTATAATATCTAGGCTCAGCTCTTAGGACTCTCTGACCCCCTCTTCTCCCACTTCCTCCTTTCTAGTGCCCTCCATCCAAGATTTTCTACTAGTTCTTTAAGCATGCCACGTTTGTACCCCCAAGTGTTTGCATTCCTGGTTCCTTCTTGGCACTCATTTCCCAGTTTAAATATAATAACTCAAAGGAGGCCTTCCTTGACCACTTTCTTGGTTGAGTTTCACCTAGTCCACCGTCTTGGTCGGGTTTCTCAGAAACAGAGCCTAAGAGAGGGGTTTGCAGCACATGGTTTATTTAAAGGTCTGCTCAGGGGAAACCTGCAATGGAGTGAGGGGAGTAGAGAGGGAAAGAGAAAAAGAGGACAAGGAAGCAGTCTTAGATGTGGTCTTAGGTAATGTCTAGCCTTGGACTGATATATGGGTTGTAGTAGGAGAAAGATCTGGAGCATAATTCATTCCTCTTAGGTGGCCTGCCTTGAAGTAAGGAGCCAGGCTTTTGTACTATGAAATCAATCAGTCATTGGCTGCCTCACAGGAATCTCCTACCAGCAAAGGACAATTCTCAGGAAAAGGTTGCAGGTTGCAGCCACTGGCTACAGAATCACCCTCCAGCAGCTGGAAGATGTGTGCCCTGGCTTGTAAGTAGGATCTAGCAACCATCTGGGCCAGCATTGTCATGTATGCCCTCTGTCACATGAACCTGGCTCAACTCTTTGACTTGCGTGCATTCTCTGATATTTTTCTTGCTTAATTATTTGTTTTATTTGTTGATTTTCTGTCTACCTGACTAGATTAGAGGATCTTGAGAGCAACAACCTTGTCTGTTTTGTTCATGGATATATCTCCTGACTCTAGAATAAACCCTGGTTAAATGAGTGAATGCTAATTGCCATGCACTTCCCTTCTTGCGAAACGGGGGGAAAAAAAAGTTTATGTTCAGACAAAGAACGTGTCAAAAACAAAATGAGAACACTGAACTGTCTGGGTCGTGGTCATCTGCTCCCTGGAGTGCCTTTGTTTTCTGTGCCATTTTCATGTTGAGTGGAAAGTTGGCTGATTTTTTTTTTAAGCATTCCAAAGAACATTGCTTATAAACTGTGTTTTCTAAAACAATGATATCCACCACCAGGGAGGCAGCTTTCAGCACTTATTCTGCAATATTTACAGAACAGATTTGAAGAAAGGTAGAGAAGAGGCTGTCCCCAGAAGCTTACCTCCACAGCTTATTTAATATGACTTCTCCCAAGAGACAGTCCCCCACCAGTTAATAGCTATCGGGGCCAAATTTTGTGGAGTATTTTCTACGGATGATGCTATTCCCCACCCCAGATCTTTCGTGTATATCAAAGCACAGTCTGTTACTGTGTGTTACTATTGTTGTCTCCGTCTTCCTCCTTGTCTTTGGGGAAACAACATTGTGGTCATATAGCAACATGTGAGAAGATAAACAGGATAATGAGATACGTACCTCTGCCTCGTACTTTGTCTACACAAATCATGCACACACAAGAGAAATGATGGCTGACCACAGCTTTTGAAGCAGCCTTTTTAAAAGTTCCAGCCTCCCATGGACCCTATAGCAATAAAAAAATCATCAAAATTGTCTGAGAAATTTCAGGTCATTCAAATAAGGAGCCAGAAGCATGAGGAAAAGAAGGCAATCAAGTTTCATATAGGAAAGTGTAGGAAGATATATGAGGCCTGGGGCATTATAATACAAAATAATAAAACACTATTTGGAAGACTTACAAAGCATCAATAATTGTGCTAAGCAATTTCAAACACTGTGTCATTGGATCCTTAACTAATGCTGTGAGATACACACCATCTTTTATGGATGAGAAAACTGACAGAAAGCATATGTCAGTTACCCTATATTACACATCTAGTTTGGTGGATATTTACTATTTTTGCTTGATGTTTCATATTGTTTTGTATTATTTTTGCTGAATACCCAGCATCTATTTGCCATTATTGGGAACATAATTTGATTTGCCTGATTTGCCTTTGAGAATGCCTTTCCCCAACTTTTCATCCATGTTGCTCGAGTGGGGCTGACCCCATTCCATTCTGTCTAGTTAATCAAATTGGTCCATTATCCTGGCCATTTTGAGAGTTCAGGATGGGCACATGGCCCTAAGCAGGCCAGTGAGACTCAGTTCCTGAGCTTTCCTGGAAATGTTAGAAAAGAAAATGCCTCTTTCTTCTAGGATTGCTCAGTTGAGCCAAGCGTAGCTAATTGTAACCACGTTGTCACCTTATGGGGAAAGTTTGGTGACAAAATGCTGACATGAAAGAAAATAGAGACAAGTAATAAAAAGGGACATATTCCTGGTGTCATGATTTTAGCACCTGTATTCCACTGTTGCTGAAGTGTGTGCTACCTGTGGGACATTTCCTTTATTCTTTTTTTAAAGTTTATTATTTTGAGAGAGAGAGAGAAAGAGAGAGCAAGCAGTGGGAGGGCAGAGAGAGAGAGAGAGAGAGAGAGAGAGAGAGAATCCGAAGCAGGCTGTGCACTGTTACTGCGGAGCCCAGTGCAGTGCTCAAACTTATGAACCAGGAGATCATGACCTGAGCCCAAGTCAGATGCTTAACCAACTGAGCCACCTAGGCACCCCCCTTTATTCTTTAAAACAGTTTAAGGTGAATCTCTCTCTCTAGAAACTGGATGAATCTTGATACAGAATTAAATAAGTAATGGTGGACCTTGGATGTTAACTACAGAATGGCTTCCCTGCTTGGGAACATAGCTGGAAAGTAGATACATTCCCAGGATCATGCAAGGGGAATGGATTGGATATTCAATCTACTTTTCCTTCTGAACTTTTGGCTATCTCTGGGAACCCTAGTGGGTGACAGAGGGTGTCAGAAAAGGAGCACATCCAAGAAACAACTCTTACTCAACTGGCCACAAACCTAGCCTGGAAGAGAAAGAATGATAATAGGGATCGGAAGACTAAAGTAATCAGGCTTGGAATCAGACAGTACTGGCTTTAAATCTCTATGAATTAATATTCCCCACTCCACCTCAGGTGCAGCCTATCTGACTATTGAAACTCACAAATACTATTATAGGGGAACGGTTAGGAATGTTTCCCCCATGTCCACCCAGAAATAGAAGTTCCTGATTTTATGACAAGTAAATGAGGCAAGTTTAGGCTTATTTTCCAAGGATTTGAATAACTAGGTATATGTGTACTTTATAGAGTCTTAGAGGGAAGGCATGTTTCTAAACAAAACTAACCCACCTGATAGAATTTCAGCCAAATAACTGATTGCGTCTTTGACTTTGTCAAATAGGTGATTTAACTGATTCATCTCTTCCCTCTGAATGAAGGTTGTCTGGATTGATCAAGCCAATGAGTTTCCTTGACAAGGTATAATAATAACAGGGCCATCCTTCATTTCCATGCTGTCCCTTGAATGGGGAACAGGTGTGTATAAGGTCATCAGCACTTGAAAGAGTTGCTTAAAGTTGGCGACACATGGTAATGAAAAATCTAGTTAGAGTTAGGGTAAAAATAATGACTGGGAAAAGTTGGTATAGATCTATTTCCTGAAGAAAGGGTCTCTGCCTTTATCATTGTCCTGCTATGGGCAGCCTAGGGAACCTGTCAAGGACCATGTGCATTGCTGTGAGAAGTCAAACTGCAAGAGGACTGACGAAGAGGTGACAGGTCCCAGTCTTGGCCGCCATTACTAGAGTCCCTTTATTCTATATGCATTTACTGAGGGCCCACTCTGTGCCCGAAAGTTCTAGTTGCTGGGATACAGAAACACTCCCGTTCTCTGGAGCTTAAAATCAATCAGGAAGAGACAGACAAAACAAGCAAAATATATCGTATATTAGAAAAGGATAAGCCCTGTGAAGAAAACAATAAAGCCAGGAAGGGCAATAAGAATGATAGGTGCCAGTGTACAGGAAGTAAAGGTTGCAATTTAAGAGTGTTTACTGAAAACTTCAATGAAAAGGTGTTTTGGGGGGGCACCTGGGTGGTTCAGTCAGTTAAGCGTCCGGCATTGGCTCAGGTCATGATCTCATGGTTTGTGAGTTTGAGCCCTGCATCAGGTTCTGTGCTGACAGCTCAGAGCCTGGAGCTCACTTCAAATTCTGTGTCTCCCTCTCTCTCTCTGCCTCTCTCCCGCTCGTGAGTGCACTCTCTCTCTCTCACTCTCTCGCTCCCTCTTTCAAAAACACATAAACATTAAAAATTAAAAAATAAAAGGTGGTTTTTTTTGAGGGGAAATAAATGAAGGAAATGAAAAAAAGGAAAAAACAAAACAAAACAAAACAAAACAAACCTGTGTGGATTTCTGGGAGAAGAGCATTCCTGTGAAGTAGAGATCTGTCTCAAATGTTGGAAAGAGCAAGTAGGAATCAAGGGGTGGAGTAGGAGAGTAGAAGGTGAGGTCAGAGAGTTGGGAGCATGGTATGAGGGTGTGATGGGGGCTAGAAAGAAGCCCCCAAGAAGAGGGAGTCATCAGTAGGATTTGAGTATCTCTCACTCATGTTTATTGAGCTCTCTTTTGCTGCTGCTCTGAGAATAGACTCTGGAGGGACATGGGGAGGGTAAGCAAGATAGGGGCCAACAGACCAGGCAAGTGGTTATTACAACAATGCAGATGACTCATGAAATCAACTTATTCTAAGATGGCAGCAGTGGAGAGGATGAGGAATGGCTGGCTTACAAAATCTTTTAGACTCTACCCAGGCTTCACCTATGGACTGGGGTGAAACAAGTGGTCTTCCTGCTAGAAAAGCCCTGAAAGAGAAGTTTTAATGGATTGAATAAAATTGAAAGGGTCTCAGGTCAAGAAGCTCAAGGCAGTTTAGCAAAGCACTATACTGGAATCATAGCCTGGAGTACAAGTTTATAATTTCTCAAGCCCTAAAAGTGAGGCAGAAAGAAAATAAGGGATGTAGGGGGCATCCGTCAGAGTGGCATGGCTCAGGAACAAGGCTAGCAGTGGAGACCCATGTGTGGGGGTGTTACAGAGCCCCTCAGATGTCATATGTGTTGCAGAAGGTGAACCAAGAAACCTCAGGGAGCCCCACCCTGTGAAAGAGGATGTCCGAAAAGGAGCACCCCCGGGAAACAAGGTGGGGATGGGGTTGACAAAGAATGACAGCCTCACCTCAGTGTGCATGACAGGAGAAGGTGATGGGTGGTTCAGGTGGGGCGGTGTGAAGGGCCGACAGCAGGTGCCAACAAATGGTCTCATCAAGGTTTTCTTTTTTTGTGGGAAATCTGACTTAACATATAAAGTGGCTCCTTCTCTTCCTGGCCATGACACTGATTGAAGATGATCTTCCCAAATTTCACTGCAGAAAATGAAGAACGGCTCCTGGTGATTGTGATTTTCTACCTCCCTGACCCAGTGCTGAGGAGGGAGATGGCTCATCCTTCATACCCCTTCTTCTGCGGCTCTCACCTCAGGGTGACGTGCATCTTTCACCTGGACAGAGTCCCAGGATCCAACGACAGTCAGAGCTCAGTTTGTTCATCTTCCAAATCCTTTAGGCCAGAGCACAATCCCTTGCAGAGGCCTGATCTGAACACGAAAGGAAATAAAGGGGAGAAGGGAACCTACTGCATTAACCCCTTCCTCTCGGTCGGGCATCATACCAAATACTTCTCACGTGTTATCGTATAACACCGATATCTCACCGTGTTATCTCAAAACACCGATAGCAGGGGCTGGAAGGTGACTAACTGAATGATCTGAACACACTTAAGTGCCTTGCTCAGGTCCCTCCACCCCAAGTCTCACACCTCAACATTATCAACACCCTGTTCACCCTGTTGCCAGCAGTACAGGCTCCAGGAAGGGGGTGTTCAGCCTGTCCCTGTCTCTGGCCATGTCACTGGGAAATGTTCCACTTGGAGCAGTGCCACCAGGCTGCTGCTGTCCCTGGCACTGCCTGGTACAAGCCTTGGATGACTGAAGAAGAGAAGGAGTGAGGGCAGAGATTTGTATTTTCTGAGCACATCCTTTGTGGCGGGTTTTGTATTCAGTCCTTTATATACAAGATTTCATTTAGCCCTCATCATAGTTCCATGAGGAAGACATCATTGTCATGAGAAAACTAAAGCTCAGAGGGTTTGCCCAGGCTGCAGGTGGATTTTGGGGGGGTAGGCATAGCCCCCAGCATATTTCCAAATTCCATGTTCACTGTCGCTTGAGCACTGGGGAGTTTTTCTGGTTTGGGCAAGGTCAGAAGGCAATTCCTTGATTCTTTTTATCAAGAGTCCCAGAAATTAAATTCAGAAAATCAGACTTGTCAGAATTGCTGAGGTCAGAAGATACCAAAGAGGCACTGTGGTATCTCCTCACGGATGCTCACACGGATAAGTGAACAATGAGGGTAGACTATAACCTGCTCATTGTCAGCGTTCAGGAGTGATGATGTGCATGGGGCCCCAACACCTGACTCTGCCAGTCACTAGCTGTGTGACCTCACACATGTTAACCAGTCTTTCTGTTTCTCAGCCATGAGCTATATGGGGATAAGAACTTGCTTCCTCCCAGGTTTCTTATGAGGATAACAGGAGACACTGTTTTCTAGCCTTGAGTACCGTGTGTATTGTGTGCTGGGAAATCCTAGCAGTAGTGCTGGTTGTTGAAAAACTAGTACTTTTAACCATAGTAATTTCACTCCATAGCAGTTTGCTTCACAGGGTCATCATATTTATTTGGGATTGTTTAGCATCACCATTGGAAGGAAGAGATGAGAAGGGAAGGAAAGGGACTGAAGACTAAGGACAGGAAAGCTGGTAGTGATGCTTCAGAAAGCAGGTGGGACCCCGTTACCATGTGTGGGACCACATTAGTCCAAGAGGCTGCTGGCAGCCAGAATCGCCTTTCAGGAGGCGGTAGGGTCCCAGGAATGATGGGTTGAGCATCCAGACCACCTGGGACAGGAGTGATGAGTAAAGAACCTTATCTGCAAGGTCACTTTCTTATGAAAATTTTTACAAGCCCTGATCCTGGCAGGGCTTAGGCGTGGCTTGGGGGTGACCTGGCTGACAGACTCCATCTTCCCTTCTGCTTTTTCAAGATTCCAAACCACCTTCTTATAGACCAGCTAGCCCTCTGCCCCAGCACCTGTGGTAAGGACAACCTACCAGCCGCCTGGATGTGTTAGTTTATTATGCAAATGGTTGCAAATTTTCTGCTTGGCATCACTCCTCCTCCTCCTCCTCCATCCCTTCTCCCATCTTTTTTTGCTCTGATGGTTTTAAGAATCATTATTTCTCTTGTGCTTTCTACTGGAAAACAAAACAAGACAAAACAAAACAAAACAAAACAAAACAAAGCAAAAGAGAGAAGTCTAATCCCCAACTCAGGCTGTGGCTTCTAATTATCTTATTAAAACAATCTGAATTCCTTAAGCCTTTTATGTCCCTGGTCCCAGGACAATCTTCCTACTTTCTGATGTCAATTTTCAGTGAAGTTTTAATACCTGCTTTTCAGTAAGGTGAAGGGAACTCAGCTTTAAAAAGTATATTATCAAAACATGATTCTCCAAACAAATAGTCTCAGCTTTAAGAAGCCTGCAAAGAGAAGGTGTAATTTGGAGTGTTTACTCTTCACAATAGAGACCCACCTGAAATGTCATAAGTTTAGAAAACAGGAACACTTACAGGAGCCATGCTTATTTTTAAATGCAAAATAATAATTTTTAAAAACTGCCTTTCTTGTTACTCTGAAGGCAGCCCAACTGATCATTTGTCAAAGCCACGATTCTTCCAACAAAATGAGAGAAACAGGCAGAACAGAGAGGAGACAAAGTGTTTATTTTGAAAGGGAAAATAAAGATCTTTTTCTAACATGATTACCAATGTTCCATCTCTCTGATGGCAGACGACATACCAGAAATCTGAGTCATTATATGGTAGCCCCTTTCGTCACATCATACTTTGAAGATTATCTAAGTAGATGTGCATTAAAGTTGGGAAAGTCACATCATTAGAAGGTTCCATGGCCCACATAATACTCCACCCTGAGAAGAAGCCCAGTTGCATGCAAAATATCACTAACCCTTTAGTCTGCCCTGGAAGACCATCATGATCCTTTCTCTATTGGTACAACTTTGTCTTTTGTCACTTCAACCCCTTCCCTCTCAAAATTTGACTCATCTCATATCAAACCATGTCTTCAGCTTCCCCAAACCATCCTGTTCCTAACACTTCCGGGTTGAGTCTACCCATGCTCTTATCTCTTACCTTTTGCCTCAACCCTCTACCCCTCTCTCCTCTAGCAAATTCAGTACAAATATCACCTCTCCTGACCCCACAGCAGCTGTGTGTCCTTTCTCCCTGCTCTTTCTGCCTGCCCTCTTGAGCCTCAATCTTTGTCCATCAGTGCCCACAAGTGGCATATCTTTTGTATCTCCAATTACTCACCATTTAGGCTATGGACTCCTGGGAGTTTCTTTTGTACATATGGAGAAACTGAGGCAGAGTGCTCTTTTAGCCTCAGGAAATCATGAACCACAGGGAATACAAGTTAAGATTTTAGTGTGCTGGGCAATCCCTACTTATGGATCAACTATACTGAGTGAGCCCTAAAAGAATTTTATGAGAACCTGCTGTGCCAAACACAAATCAACACCTGATCAGTGAATTATTTAGTTAAATTCAACATGCTTGCTATCCCCCACTAGAAGCCAGACACTTTAATGGCTGCTGGTTTGAAGATGCACTAAATGCTCCAAATGAGGTCTGTTCATTAAGGAGCTATAGACTGAATGAGGAAGTAGACAAAACAACAATATAATCCATGTAGGGTAAATTCTAATAGTTGGTTTGCCTTTTTTTTTTTTTTTTCTGATAGTAAGACCAACTGGGTTTCTTGTAGTCTCCATCTACTATCCCTAGTTCTGTCTCCTGGTGGGATCCACGAACCATTAATCGGCGTCTATAATAAACAATATAATTTTGTTTTTTGTTTATTTTTCATAAGCACTCTTAGACTACTCTTTGCCTTTTTCCTGCTGCCTTACTTTTTTTTTTTTTTTTTTGAAATGAAACAACAGTCTTTCATTTGTTTCTATTCCGAAATAATGGTTTCCCCATCCTGGCCACTCTTTCCTAAACTCCCCCTGTCTGTCAGCGTTGCTCTTTAGAGTATGCTGGCCAGCTACGCACCCACCATCCGGCTGTGGTCTGAACCATGGTGCCTATTCTTTAACCACCACCTTCCTCCGTGTTGTCGGCTGCTGCCATAATCCATCTCCTGATGGCACTGGCAGTTTTTTTTCAGAAAGCTCTGGACCGTGATCCAGCATATTGGATACCTGCATATTAGAACCCTTTCCTATTCCTGTCATGAAGAAACTTGATAGGAATATCATCATTGCCTTTATAAGTCCATAATAAACATTTGAACAGGATAAAAACTATGTGCAGCCTCTGTCACAAAACAATGATTTCTACCCTGAAAATCATGGACTAGGGAGGGAAATGGGGTATTAACATAAGGCTGTCAATATTTTATTTTGCCACATCAAGGCATTATTTATTTTTTAAGAAAGGAGCAAGAGAAAAGAAAATACTGCCATCTACCAACACCATCATTTCATAGGAAAAAGGACAGGCACACTCCCACCCCCACCATCAATGTGCTACCTATCATGAGGCCACAGCACGTGCTTAGCCAATATTTGTGAATGAATACATGTATAAATAAATATGATATATACAAAATAGGCTCCGCTGAGTTAAAAATTATCTCCCAACAATTCTTTAGCTCAGTGACTATTGATCTGGTAGCAAGAAAAGATTCATTTATCAGAGCGGACATGGCCAAAAGAACAGTTTACTGGCCTTGTGTGACCAAGTGAATTTGTCTTGTGTGACACAGTCTCCTGAGTCCTGCACATACACTGCCTTCCAGCAAACCTTAAATCTCAGCATCCAGGCAATACAATTTTGAGGCCTCACTACCACCAACAGAATGGCAGAACTGTCCCTCAGTACCTGCCACACCCACAGCTGTAAAAGCTCAGAGATATTGGCAATCAGCCCAACACCATGCACGGCACTGGGACTCCCGCTCCAAGATTCATGTGACAAATGATTAGATGATAGCCCTCCTTCCTCAGGCCCCAACTGATGAGCGCAAATGATCATCCCCATCTCTGAATCTTCCCATGGCATTGCACTTCCCTAAAGTTCAACTCTTCCCATAGGTTTCTGCCGCTCAAAGTTTTTAATGACTTTCCATTAGGCACAGAAACAGGCCCAAATCCTTAGACAAGCACTAAAGGACTCCTATAATATGACTTTAATGTATCTTTTCAACCTCAATGCCTTCCAGCAGTTTGTCTTCAACTCCCCTGTGGACTTTCCAATATCCACTTTGCCTCTTAGCAAGAGCCTGTGTCTTCTGTCCTCTGCTAGAGAATGAGCTGGGTGCCTCCTTGACCCCAACACAAAGTCTTTCAAATGCTATCTCAAATTATAGCTGTTAGATGAATGAATAAGGCAGGCACAGATGCATGAAGATGCACTTTCACTCAATTATTCATATTATGATCTGCCCCAGAACCTAGCCCAGTATTAGGTACATTATGGTACTCAACGAGTAGGCCTTGAATAAAGAAAGGATAGAAAGCAGGAAGGCAAGAGAAAAGGAAAGGAAAAAAGGGAGAAATGAGCTCCAGGGAGGTCAGGATTTAAACTATGTTACAGTTTGTCAATTGCATGTTCTGTCTTGGACCACAGGGCAAAGGCACTGTAGATAATGCTGAGACAGTGAGAATGACTCAGACACTACAAACCAACTCTATTCACAGAGAGTCAAGGAAGAAGAAACAGTCCCCGGTCACAGGCATAAGAAGCCCTGTCCTCTGCAAAAGAGAAAAACTGCATGTCTGACATAAAGGCAAGTGTGTCAAAGCTTTGAGGGAGGTCAAACACAGATGTCTTCCAACTGATCCTTGTGCTCCTCTGCTCTGTGCCAGATCTTCCAGATGCTGGCTCTGTGAGCCAGTAATGTCCCAGTGGTCCCATCGGATACTTGTCTATAGTTCCTCAAAGGCAGCAGCCACACCAAAGTGATAGCTTCCATGGAAGTCTCCCCCTGGATCCTCTTCAGAGTCCACTTTGGTAGACTTTCTCAGCAAGCTTCAACCTGTCCACCTGCCCTATTTGTCCAGGAGACTCAGTTGTGGCTTTTCTCTGTTCATCCACCTTTCTCTTTTAGACCTTCACTGACCCAGTTCCTCCCACAACTGTGGAGGCTAATTACAATAATAAATCCCATATTCCACAGTATTTGTAGTGGATCTCCTTCATGATCAAACCCTGACTAACATGAAATGAGGAGGCCTTTATAAACCCAATCATTTTTGGACAGGAAGGAGCCTGAGAAAGCTATTCCATTGTAAACATGGATCAATTTTAGGTGAAAGGAGGTGTTTTAAAATGTACTCAGGATTTGTTTTAATCATGAATGGTAAGACAGTAGACACTGAAATAACTGTCATGAAGGGTGAAGTTTATACTCACAGAATCCTAAAAGCAGGAGGCAGGCCACACCACGCAGGGCCATATGAGGAAGGACCAGAGATGGTCAGGAGGCAGAGAGGGGCAAGAAGGGAAATAATGATACAGAGTTTTTATTGGGATTTTGGAGGAAAGAATGGGTGAGGCAGGGAATAGATGTTGAGTAAACAGAGGATTAGATAGTTTGAATAATTTCAAGTGGGCTCTGAGCTATAGGGGTGGTCCCCAGTTGTCTAATACATGGTCCTGGGGTGGTTTAGGGCAGAAGGAGTATTGGTGTAGAGTTTGGTAAAAGAGATGGTTGGGGGTCTTGGTTCTGGATTGGTTGATGTCAAAGGTGTACTAGAAAAGCAGGAAGTTTACAATATCTAGCAGTTAGCTCTCCCTGGGAGGGGCAATCTATCCATTATAAAGGCCCCAAATACCAAAGCACTGAGAATGCAGAAAATAAGTCAATACAGGAGAGGTAACTCAGAGGGTGGAACCAACAGCCTAGACAACAAAGGTAAGATCTGAGGAGAACCAGATACAATACAACTAAGATCTGAGGGAGCAAAACCAGAGCCTAATCAATATACATCCTTTACCCACAGAGCAGAGGGACTTGTGACCCATGCCCAGCCAGAATTCAGAATTGCTATGGAACATTGATGTTTATATGCCTCGTATTTCCTCCTTCTGTGAACATGAGCTTCTATGGAAGTTGTCTTATGTCTGTTATCATTGAGTGTTGGGCTGTGTCTCTCTAACTCACAGGCCACCCAACCAAGAATAACCTCACTAAAGACCTATCCCCAAGGAATCAGGGTAAATTTCTCATACACTCTTGGATACAGTTAAATAGCAAGATCCTGGTCTTCAAGCCCACGTCTGAAGCCATAATTGAATGACTTTTATGGTCGCTGGGATGGGAGAGAGATATAAATAATCTGTGTCCACAGGAAGAACTCTGGATAATTAAAGATGGTGGTGATTTTTTTTTTTTTTTTTTTTTTGCCACTCCCTGTATCCAGAGGTGAGAACTAATCCTCTTCCCTTGAACATAGCCTGGCCTTTGGAGTCTTTATTGGGATTTTGGAGGAATCCAAAAGCCTTTGGATGTGCTTTGACTATTACAATGTGGTGGAAATGACCCTGTGTAACTTGCAAGTCTAGACCTAAAGAGATGTGCAGCATTTGTGTACTAGGAACCCAGTTGCTACACTGTGAGAAGCTCAAACAGTGCAGAGAGGCTGGGTAGAGGACCAGTCAGCTGACAGCCCCAACTGAGTTCCCAGCCAACAGTGCTCCCAAATATCAGCCATTGTAGTGAATCATCTTGGTTATTCCAGCCCAGTCAAGCCTGCCGATGATTGGAGCTAATCAAATGAGTAGCAAAAGCACCCCAGCTAAGCCCAGGTGAGCTCTACAATTTCAAGAGATAATAAATGGTAGTTTTTGTTTTTAAGTCATGGGTAGGGGAGTCCTTACCTCCCAACAGATCAATGAAATAGCAAGAGAACAGCAGACTTGGAAATACCTTAAAAATATTAATCTAATAGCAAGATTATAGAATCTACCCCATGGGCTCAGATTTCCCCACCGCACATACTTCTAAGCGTCTACTTGTCTCTGCCCCTCTCCAAAGAACCATCTTCATCTAAAGAAGGGCAGCCACAAATCTGGTATTTTCAAGGACACCTTGAATCTTCTATCTGGACAAACCTTGTCTGTCCTATGCAAAGTTTTTCTCTCCAACTTATTATGTTAACACAGACAAAGAAATGCTCTTAAAACAAAATATATATATATTGAAATTTCCTTTGGAGATTGATGCCCCTGGAAAAAGAAGTAACAAACATTCTATGGGATCTAGCCGCTCTGTTTTCATTTTGCTTTTATATCGCTACTGGCAAATCTACATATTATAAAAGTATATCTCTACATTCTTATGACAAAAATTTTAAATTTCCTTTACAGATTGATGCCATTGAATGAAGAGGTAACGTGGTTTATCTGGTCCTAGCTGCTCTGTTTTCATTTTACTATTGTATTGCTTTTGGCAAATCCACATATCATAAAAAGATATTTGTTTCTGCTTGCCTGAAGCTTGTTAATATCTTTCCAGAGTTGCCTAAAACATGATTAAGATTATGCAGGACAGTCATCATGTCTCAGGATCCAAATTAAGGCAACCTAATTTGACGGCTGCTCTTGAGCTGTCTCACATTCAACCAGGTAGGGCTGTTCAGAGTGGTGAAATACACGCACAATTAGATTGCCAGGATTAGTGAAGAAAAATACAGGATATCCAGTTAAATTTGAAGTTTGAATAAACAATAAATAACTTGTTAGTGCAAACATATCCTATGCAATGTTTGGACATACTTAAACTAAAAACATATTTAACTGGATGTTTACCTGGCAATGCTATCCTACATCTCAGTAAGATATAGGAAGCCAAGTATGTTTGCAATGGTTAGGCATCCTTTTTAAAAATGTGTCTCTTTTTCTACTTTTGTGGGATCCATTATGATGTGGTTATGCTTTAACATGTGACACAGGGGAAGGTGATACAGATTTCCAGAAACCCAGAGCAGTATGGAACAGCCTTCCCATCTACAGAGCACTTAAAATACATCCAATATTTCACGTATGTTATTTCATGTGATCCTCTCAACAACCCCAACAGATGTGAGTGTCACCACTTTGCTATGAGGAAATAGACACTTAGAGAAAGACTTGCCCAGGGTCACACAAATAGATTGAGGCTCAGCTCCCTGACCAGAACTACCTGGTTCCCAAGCCTGTGTGTCCATAGTTCCACAACATGCTGATTTGTAGGGATCATGATATGAGAGATTGGGGGTGTGAGGATGGGGAAAGTTCTTGTTATTTTTCTGTCACTCTATGTCTCCAGTGTGTTTCCTTGTTGTATGACATTTGAGAGGCCTGTTGATAACTATATGCTTTATGGCGGACAAATGAAGGTAAGAGAGAAACAAGGAAGATGGGGAAAAGACATAAAATATGCCTCTATTTTAATCTCTAAAGAAGGAATAAATCCTTACCAGTGACTCAAAGAGTCCCCTAGCCACTTGCTCTTGTCACATACAGATGGTAGCAGATTCCTCTTCCACAGAAAGGGAGCTTAGTGGGGGGATGGGGGATTGCTCTGCAGTAAACTGTGGTCAAGTGATCCCTCCTCAGTCCCCCAAAGTCCCAGTAGGACAGAGTCTATTCTTACCCTGAAGCCCTTGGCATCAAGCAGAAATAGTAGGACTGCTCCTCTGACGCTTTGAACAGGTCTCTCTGTCCTGGAATATTGTAGAAGGTAATAAAGGGAGAAAAACATGAGGACACAGGGCAATGTCAAGTTATGGGTCCCAGTGCTCTGTAGTTCTGACCTATTCTGCTTCATAAGGAAAAGGAATCTTAACAGGCAAAATTTAGGAATTCAATTATAAAAAGGTAGTGAAATATTATATCACCCCCATGTGAAGGTTTCTTTCCCCAAAAGCCAAAACTTAGATCCAAGATGTTAGCAGACTGGTGGGGTTTTTTGTTTGTTTGTGTTTTTGTTGTTGTTGTTGTTTTTTTTCCATGAAAGTCTGACGTCGCTTAGCTAGGTTAAGTAACTCCAATCTTGGCTTCTATTTTCCATCACTGCTTTTCTTATACTTGAGAGCTTGAAATAAACCAGTCAGCATTTATCCTTGAGTTTGACCTAAATCATTTTCTGGGAGGACGCTGACATGAAGAGAAACCAATGGCCCAAAGCCGAACTGAGCAAACGATTCACAAAATGCTTTTGTCCCTGCTGAAGCATGTGGTCCTAATGTTGCTGGGAACCGGGATAAATAATAAGGGTCCAGTCTGGCCCTCAGCCACTCATAGACACCATTCAGGGTGCTTTTCTTCCAAGAGAGCACATGCAGCGTGCTTACACCAAGACCAGGATTAGGACTTGGGAATGTTCACAGCAGGCAAAAACCCAGAAAATTCATTAAATATACTTGAGCTCACATATTGATTCCCCCAGACAATTGTGAAAGTGTCTCTTCTTCTTTCTATAAGTCGTCTTTTTGTACCTTCTGTGTGCATTCTGGGATGGGAGCTAGGAGATTTCAATAGATTGTCAAAGAAATCTATGATTCCCTGGATAGATAAGTTACAAATTATACTTTCATACTTTAGCATTTTGGATAGACCAGAAACTGCCTCTTATTATTTGGTTTTAGGGCAGTTTCCAAGGTGCAGGTGAATTAATATCTTGAACTGGATGCCAGGTAAGTGCAGAGTCAAGATCTGACAAGTTTTATCCCTTGGAATCTTCTACTCTACTCTGTGATATAGGCAACAGTCCCTTGGCTCACATGTGAGTTGACCTGAACTGAATGAAAGCACACTAGCTTAGATCAATCACTGGCCAGGGCATGATATAGCAAGCATACCTCGCCAGGTCTATCTGGTTCCAAAGCTCTTCTTTCTCCTGCCTCTCCATTGCTTCTTGGTTCATTGAAGACCAGTTTGTTCCTTTGCTGTTGGGCTGGTGCCCCGCCCCTGTCCTTACCACCTACAAGTGCTTGAATTGGTTTTGCTATCCTCACTATTATTTGGAAGCATGGAAGAATTAACTCTCCCACCCCCAGGATCCCCCAGCCATGACTAGTGACATTGGTAGATGAACACGCACTCTGTTTCTCCTCAGTTAAGGTAATGCTGGTGTGTGCAGTCTACACTGTTTTCTAGTTTCCCAAGGCCAAGCCCCAGGTTCTGATGAGTAGCTGCTTCGCTAACTTATCCTTTTGTGGGCGCCTTCTCCTTCTTGTGCCATTTCTCTATCCCCATAGTGGTGTTTCTTAGGTTATCTCTTGTATTGTCTTATGGACTGCTTTTGAGGAACCTCAAAAATGTGGCTTCAGCTACTGGAAAATAGAGATAGAGAGATAGAAGAAATATGGTGTGTGTGTGTGTGTGTGTGTGTGTGTGTGTGTGTGATGAGAAGGGTTGGAGAGGGTGATAGCCCAATATGAAAATAACCACTCCTATCAAATACCTACTTTTTCACCTGTAAATGTGATTTAAAAAAAACCCTACCTCACATAGCCATCGAAAGTATTAAATCACATGATTTATAGAAAGTGCTGCCCATAATAAGTGCTCAATAAGTGTTGAGCAGCTGTAGAGTTCAAAGGCCATGAACATTAAGCTTGATGTAAGTTAAACACCTGGATTTAAATTCTGAATCTGTCACTTAGTAGCTATATGAGTTGAAATTACCCTGAGTCTCATTGCCTTCATCTGTGCAATGGACATAAAGATATTCTCCCCATAAAGCTATGCTGAGGATTGAAATAAGTGATGTGTGCAAAGCAGCTGCAGACAGGATATTGTGAGTTTCCAGAACATGGGAGCACCTTGCTTCTGTTTCTCCCACTTCTTCAAGGACACAGACAGAGCCTTCTGGGCAGAGTGGTTTTCCAGCCTTCTTAGTCCTATCTAGCAGGAACTAAAATCACACTTGCAATTTTTCTGAGTGATTGATAGGTGTTTCATGATGATTTTATCACTTGGTAGAGGGTGAAAGTCACTCAATGATTACCCGGGTTCCTCCATTAAAACCCACCGCCCAAGACATACTCTAATTACCCACACATTCCTGTTAGGCTTTATAGTGTAATTGCTATTCATGGTCCAATTAAGGGGCAATTGCAAGCCAAGAAAAAAATGTGCTTTATTGCTTCAATTTTGAAATTCGTGTATCTTGGAGCTTTAATCTACTCCCGGTCTATAAGGCTCCACATAGAGCAATGTCCACGCTGCTGCAATGGGGCTTGTGGGACTCCCTTCCCCTCACAGGCTCCTGCAGAAGAGCTCTCTTGCTGACAGCAGAGCCTCCACAGGCTCTAATGTGTTGAGTTCTAGAAGACAGAGGGACAGATGGACAAGGATACCTGCCTTTTCTGGTTCGTTTAAGACTTTGAAAAGAAATCATCAGGTCCTTTGAGTTAGCTCAAGCTACCAGGGTGGCTGAGAATTTAGGTAGATCGGGGTTTGAATCCCTGTTCTACCATTTCCTGGTGGTGTGACCTTGGGCAAGATAGCTCTTGATGTTCCAGTGTTCCCATCTACTGAATTGGACAATAACAGTACTCACTCTTCATCGTAATTATAAGGATTAGATGAGATAAAGCATGGACAGTGCCTAGAACAAACTAGTCTTTCTGTAAATTCTACCACCATCATCACCACCATCACCACCACCACCAAAAGCAATAGCACTATTCCAACTTCTACACAATTGTCCTGTTCTGACCACATAGGTCAGGAAGGGATGTACCTGCCCACTGTAGCAATAGTACCTGGCAGAGCTAAACAGAGCTCTTAATGTTGTTTAAAGTTAAGCAACATTAAATAGGGTTCTTTACTGAGTGCATCTCAGAGCATTTAATCTTCTGATTTGTATTGTAAATCCGAAAAAAAAAAAAAAAAAAAAAAAAAAAAAAAAGAGTTGTGAGTCAGCCCAGAGCATAGTGGCCAAAGTATAGACTTTGAAGTCAGAGGCAGAGTGTTTCTGCAATATCGGCCTCTTGACTTTCAGTCTCTGCTTCTATAAAATAGGAATAGTAGTGTTTTCTTGATAAATGTATGTGTGAGGATTACATGAGATAATATATGATAAGTACTTACTACAGTTATGTGCACTTAAACATTCAATAAAGGTTAACTCATGATTATTATTATTTCTTATTATTCAAAAAGAGATGAAAGTTGCCCTGAGCCTCTCTTCTGTAAAATTACTGAATCCTAAGAAGGAAATGAATAGTTGTCCAGAAGATTCCTGTTGGGAAATCCTGGAGCTATTACACAAAGTGAGGATGGATGCTGGGCAGGAACAAACAGATTCCAAAGTGCTTTGCATATGATGCATACTTCCCAGTGGATGCATAAGGACCCTAGGGGGAGGGGCTGTTGGCTTCCACTAGTGGATCAATCAAATCTGCACGAGGAAGACATGATTTAAGGAGACGCAGAACTGTATTCCCAAGTAGGTAGGGATTTGGAGAAAATCCAGAATATGCTTACGAAGGGACAGAATGGAGACTTTGGCCTGGTTGCCAAATACTCCCCAATCAAGCAGGAGCTATCTTTTTATCAGGGAGGACTGGAACTTGCTCTAAGAAGCATTGTGTTGGATACCATGTCCAACTTTCTGAAGTGGCCTTATCTCCTAATTCCATCTTCAGAAAAAAACCTGAGGAGTGTGGAATAAACCCCGATCTCCAAACACTGCCAAGTTTGTGGGGACATGGCCAAAGGGGTTCCACTCACCTGCAGAAGAATCCACCATGCACCTGCCCTATTCCCAGAGGAATATGCTTAAGCATTCTTTCATCTTCCAGAAGTCAAAGCCCAGATGCCTAGATCTTACGGTCGAGGAGCAGGTGGTTAAACTGCCTTTCCTCTGTTTCACCAGAAGAATCATTTCATGCTGAACAGAATGGATCATTCTGCTATGAGCCTGGCCCCATGGTTCCCAGGTTCCCATTGGTGAAGCATTACCCATTCATACTCTGGCCCATTTGTTTCCACTGCAAATTTCCCAGAGACTTATGGATATGATGTTCATAGATTTTTCCATTTATGTTGTTTCCTCTTGCATAACAATGATCTGCTGGCTTTCATATCCTTTAACGATCCTCTGAATGGGGAAAATGTTCCCTTGTCATGTCACATGTCTGATGCTGGCCTGATTTCAGAAGTTGAAAGTCTTTCACGATGCTGACCTGGAAAGGGTCACTCTCCACCATTCGGCAGACTGGTGGCAAGTCTCCATCTGAAAAGGAGAATGCCAGAGGGAGACAGGTTAGGGCAGGGTCAAGAGGGAGACTTATAGAGTCAAATCAGCAATCATTTGATGTATTGCTCTGCCGCTTTCTCAAAGTCTGGCCTCAGGCAGGTCATTTAACTGCTCTGTGCCTCAGTTTTCTCAGCTGTATAATGGAGCTAGTGCCACGGACATGGTGAAATGGTGGTAAGGCTTGTGATATTACTGCCACTCTCAGTAATAACAGGAAATCCCCAGGAATTATGAATCGGATGCTCTATTTCATTTTGACTTCTTCGGAGATGAACAAATATCAGTAAATGCAAACATCTACAAATTATAAAGGACACTGAAAACAATCTACCCTACTTATTTACATCTCTCTCCTCTAGATCATGGGTTTCTTACAAGCAGGAGCTATGTCTTATTTTCCTTTGTATCCCCGGTAATTGCTAAGAAGTAAATATTTATTGAAGTAATGCAAATGTCAGCTGAGTACGGAGGCTCACACAAGGACAGAGGTTCCCTATTGCAGGACACGGTTTCAGCTTCAAACGGACAGTGGCTTAGCCTAGAAAGGGGATGAGCTCTGGGGGAAAAGGCAATAACCCATTCCAACCAAGACGCCAGGAGAATGCCATGCAGCCCTGAGAAGCGGGGAGCCGGCCCAGGGACTGTTTGCACAGATTCAGGACGTCCTCGAGGGTTCACGTTTTCAATTTGAGAGAAGGTGGGAGCAGAGCTCTGAGGAGCTGGGTGAGGCCAGGCAAGACCGCTCAGCAGTAACGCGAGGGAAGGAGAGATCACTGGGCAGACCCACGGCTACTTCTGCAATTTGGGATTGAGCTATTTTGCCGTGGCCCTTGGAGGAGTCTTGATATAAAATCCTTCACAGCAAATGAGTTTGCCAATGTT
This sequence comes from Lynx canadensis, assembly GCF_007474595.2. NCBI lineage: Eukaryota > Metazoa > Chordata > Mammalia > Carnivora > Felidae > Lynx > Lynx canadensis. Next base: position 43,894,071 of record NC_044313.2, on the reverse strand, counting down.
TGCAGATTCCTTTGGAACCTCGGGGGACTCACAATGCAAGCATTCTGCGCTCGGAACAAGTCCTCAGAACGCTGGGCTCACGTGAAAGAACGCGGGGGGAGGGGGGCGTGCTGAGCCACAGTGCACACATGTGCACACACACACAGGGACAGGAGGAGCCACGTGACCATCTGTGCGATCACGTTCCGAGGGACAGAAGCAAGTGCGAGTGTGAACACAGGCTTCCAACGCTTCGCACCCACAGCACCCAGGTCTTGAACCTCCGCAGGGTGGCGCTGCGGAGCTCCCAGTCGCTAAATCGCTGGGCCCGAACGCTTCAGGGTTCCTGCCTCAGGGATTACTTTGCGATGTCACAACAGAAGGCGGACAAACCTGAGGAGCGAGGCAGAAAGGGAAGTAGAAGTGGGAGGCGGGGGGAGAGGAAAGAGGGAAGGAGGAGCTCAGCTACAAGCGAAATGACTTCCAGAGCGCAGCGTGCCCAGCCTAGCCCGAAATAGGTTTCCATTTCCAAAGGCCAAAGAAGAAGAATTCATCTTAAGTTCTTGTTAATGTTCTGCGCTCTCCCTGCTGAGAGCGCCTGTCTGCATCGGGCGCCAGCTGCCCTGCGCAGCCTCATAATGGGAGGATGCATGGTAATCATGTCATTGCCTTCTTAGCGCCCATTAGGGACGATGGGGAGAATTTCCTTGCAGCCACTGAATCATCCGAGGCTGCCACCTTTCTCTAATGATGTACACAGCTTTGCCTAGCAAATCATTTTAAACGAGAGACACATAAAGGGCAGTGTGGGAAAGGGTGCGTCCCTGGCGGGTTAGCTCAGGCCTTGTCCAGAGGCCCCAGCAGGTGTAGCTGGGGACCTGCCATCTCCTCTTTTGTCGCTCCCTCCAGAGCAGCCAGACGCCGTCATCCAGTTATTGGGTCACATTCTATACAGGGAAACCGAGGGTAATAAAAATAGCACCTTGCATTTGAAAAGTGTTTTACAATTGCCAAAGTGCTTTTCATACCTGTCATCTGACTCAGTCCTCACAATACCCTTCTCCGGGAAGCAGGAGAATATCCTATTTGACAGAAGCACTGCATGGCAAAGTCACCTGCCCGACATCCGGCAGCAGGTTCTCCTAAGTCCTGCCTCCAGGATCTGCCTTCCTCCAGTTGTAGGTTGAAGTGGGGTGGGGCAGAGGCGGGTCCTGTCCGCCAGGTGGTCTTCCTCCATTGGCCACGTCCCTTCACCCTCCAATCCAATGGACAGCTGCGCTCGGCTTATGGCCTCTCCTAAACACCTCTGTCACAATCTGCCCCACCGCTGCATCCCGGTGCAGACTGTTGGCTTCTCCCCGTTGCCCACAGTCTTGTTCATCTGCCCCTACTCCCCAGCTGCAGGCAGAACACAGCGAACTGACAGGAAGCTTTTCCTAAAACACAAATATGAACATGTCACCTTGCTACCTAGATTTCTCCAATGGCTTCTGAGGACAGTGTCCAGGGTCTGGTCTGGTCCGGTCCACAGAACTGCTACTGAGCTCTCAAGTGTTGCCATGTAACCCCCTATGAATGCTCTTTGCCTGAGTGCTACTGAACTTTGACCTTTCCAAATGTACCTGCAAGTCTGTGAATCCCTGGGCCTTGCTGGTGCACTTGCCTTCAGAGCCTGGCAGTAACTGTAATGATTGTGATAATGATAATAACAACAGTTATGCTAATGAAGAGAACGATGGTGAGGATGATAAGCATATTTTGTTGATAGTTATAACCATCAGGGTTCTTTAACCCATGTATGTACTCGAAAGTCCCATAGCACAGCTTACATGGCAAATACAACCTCATTCTCATCGTCCAGGTCTCAGTTCAAGGGTTCCCTCCTCCAGAAGGCCTTCCATGACAATCTCCTCTAAAATCATCTACCTTCTTTCTTCTCACCCTCTCTTCTCACCCTTTCTTCTCACCCTGTCTGCATTTTGTCACAGCTTATTTATTCATCTGGAGGTAATGCCCTATCTCCAATCCTGCTGCCACTAACAGAGTGTGAGCTCCTCAGGAGCAAGGACAGGACATCAGGCTTGTTCACTCTGTGGCTCTGTGCTTAGAACATGCCCATGGTCGTGGACCATGAATGACTCAGGACCATTCGGTTGATGAGGAGTCTGAGACTCAAAGAAAACTAACTCACCCAAGGTTAACCAGCTACTAAGGGGCAAAGCCAGAAGTTGATGCAGGGCTTTCTGACCCTAAAAACAGCTTCCAGGTTCGAGGTCACATGTTCTAGAAATTTTCTCTAGCATATCCAAGACTGTATGTTGCAGTACACATATGCACAAATATTCACATGCTTACTGGCCCCAGTAATTACCCACCTTGGCACTTACCCTGCTTTGTAACTGCCCATTCCTGTATCGGTAGACTCTAAGCCACTTGACATCAGGGAGTCTATATCATTTCCTGGAATATCTCAAGGTCTTGGCATGGTAACTGAAATAGAAAAAGTGCTACCTTTGTTGAATAAGGTTTAGAGGAAAGTAAACATCACAAAGTACTCTTTGGCTTAGCATTACTTTAGGTCAGAGCTACTTGAAGGGTGCAGTCTGGACCAGAACCATAAGCATCCCTGAGGACTTGTTAGGAATGCAGATTTTCAAGTCCTTCCAGACCCCCTGAATTAGAAATGCTGGGGGCAAGGCCAGCCATCTCGGATTAAAAAGCCCTCCAGGTGATCCTGACACATGCTAAACTTCGAGAATGACTGCTTTAGACCCAGAACTGACACCACTAAGCAAACGTAACACAAATTAGACTGAATCTCAAATCCCGCAGGCCATGGGATGCTGTGGTCTCAGGGCTGAAGGTGGGTAGGGTGCAATCACCCAGTGCTGCTGGCAGTCAGATCCCACTTTCCTGCCTCACTTGGCTCAGACACAGAGGCTCTCCCCTGTGTGGCGTCATGCTGGCCTCCTTCCGTAAGAACCTCATACCCTCTGGCAAGGGGCACTGAGCAAAGGAGACCTCCATGACCCCAACAGTCCCTCCCATCCTCTTCCACCCTCCTCCACACCATTTATGTCTAGGGCACATCATTCTGGTTTCCCTTGGCTGGGTCTATGACCTGACCTAATACTTTGCTCAGAATGAGAAGCCAGCCCTACTCTTTCAGAATCTGGCGAACGTCCTGCTTTGTTTCATTCATTTTGCTGCTTCCTACTAAGGTGCATTAATATCACCCTGCAGATCCCTGTTGCTGGGAACTACTGCCCTCTCCCTACAGCAGTCCAGATTGGAATGGCCCCCTAGAGATGACAAGGTTGGGCTAATAGCTAGCCCTGTCTGCATTGTGCCTGGCTACTCAAGTCCCTGACCCAAGCCCAGCATGGAAATCTTAGCCTGCCTGTGGAACATGTTTGCACGGGGTGAGCCCTTTCCCAACAAACCTAAGTGTTGCTCCAGCCCCACTCCCAGCCAAAAGAAACTCACTACCTTCCAAAGTGCTCCATTTCATGTTCAAACAGCCCCGGCTGTTTGAATGTCCCCGTACGACCGCAATCTATTTCTCTGTAACATCTGCCCACAATTCCCGTCTCTGCAGACCTATTTGACTTCCCTTCCCTACAACCTCTCCCTCCCCAAATTATTCACTGGTGGCTTCCAAGTTACCACCACGGCTCTAGAGATGCTTAGAGCATTATCTGCTTGGATCCTCACGAAATCTGTATTTTATCTTTCATAACATGGAGAGAGAAACCGCACCAGTCATACAGGGCTATGGAGCCGGGCCTCCGTGTTTCTAGGTTAGGGGGGTAGATGCAGTGCTGATAAGAGATGGGGAAGGTTCTGCAAATATGTTGGTGACTGCCTGGAGCTTCCCAGAAGCTGAGCTCTGAGCAAATGAGTGTTCCTACTTCAGAATAGATTTATTTTATTTTTAGAACATGCCCTGTGGAATCACAAGCTTGGAGGGACATAGAAAAGCACATGAACCTTCTTAAATCATTGCAGACATGTTATAGGGGCATGAGAGAGAAAGCCGCAAAGGGAGCGAAATGTCAAAGAGTAGGGGAATAAGAAAGGTGGAGCTATTCTCCTGGTACCAGGGCCTTTAAGTAGAATGTCTCTGCCCAGGTCAAGACCTCTAGTGCTACCCCTTCACCCATGTGTTTGAGCTCCTGCAGGATCCAGGCCTGTCTCCTGTCACCATACAGGATCTCAATCACCTGAGTAGCACCATGGCACATCTGACCGGGCAATACATCAGCAAACTCCTGCCCCATCAGTTCATTAGGTTTGGAGACCGTCTTGGCTTCCAGGGGGCTGAAGTGCAGTCCTCAGAAGATCTCTGGAATATCAGCATGAGTTAGGAAATCAGACAGATCTACACTAAACATTTTTTAAGTTTATTTGTTTTGAGAGAGAGAGCAATTGGGGTAGGGTCAGAGAGAGTGGGGAGAGAGAGAATCCCAAGCAGACTCTACACTATTAGAGCAGAGCCTGATGTGGGGCTGGAACTCACAAACTGTGAGATCATGACCTGAGCCAAAATCAAGAGTCGGATGCTCAACCAACTGAGCCACCCAGGCGCCCCTAAACTAAATTTTTTTTCCACTCATTTCTCTAGGAAAAATTGGACAAATTACTTAACCTCCTTTAATCTCAAATTTTTCACCAGAATGTATATTGAAGACCTGTTTGGAAGATGAAAAGAAGTCACATTTGTAAGGTGATAGCAAATATTTTCATTAATACTACACGGTAGGCTGGACATTTCCTGGTCTAACCCTTCTTGCCTATATCTATAGGTTTCTCCTTCGCTGTCTCCCAGAGTCAAATGCTTACCTAGATCTCCAGTCATATGAGCAGGATTAGGGTCCTGCTTCATTTTTTCCCACACCCACCTCCTGGTGGTTCATTTTCCCTGCCTCCTACTGAATCCAGATTAAAACATCAAATGCCTGAGAGTTCATGTAGAACTTGGGGGCCCACTCTTGCTTAGGAACCCTAGATTGTACTTTACTCACCTGCAAATGGGCTGGGCTCACAATGACCCAATGTGATATTGAGAAGAGAAAGATGGAAAGTTTAAAGTAGCAAAAAGCCAGTGGTAAGGGAGTTAAAATGTTTTCCTGCTGTTAGGAATGCGCATGCTGTTAAATTTTAGGTCTCAGGAGGGAGGCATCATGCTACTTTACAGAAGAAAGGTGGGGAAAAACGGGTTCCCAAAACAATTTAGAATGTAACTGGACCTCTTGGGAAGTCAAAAACTGGAAAGAAGCTGAGATGCACAGGAAGGCAAGGATGGTGTCCTTGTGGAGCACAGAGCTGAGATTCAAAATGAAGTATCCACTGAGAATCCAGGCTAGGGCTGTGGCCATAACATGGAAAGTATCCTTGGAGAAGGGAACAGAGCAGGGAATGGGCACTGTGCCTGAGCCTTGGAAAAAGAGGATCTTTGTGCATAATTGATTGGGCTCCAGGGCTGGAGAGGAATTCTTGTACACGGGGTTTCTCCCAAGACTGCCTTTGTGAGTACTCACATTTCCCTTTCTACAGTGCTATACACCTGTACCATGAAGTATGGGTCTTGACGTCTCTTCATGACTTAGCCTGATCTTTTCATCCTGCCAAGACTGCACCAGGCTGAGATGCCAATGTCCTAGACACCGGCCTGCCTGGAAGGTGGGCGATGTGTAGCAGTCCAATTGGGTCAGAGGGGCTGAGTGTCCAGAATGACCACACCTGAAGTCAAGCCCCCACCACACACTCACTGAATGACTTTGCATCAAGTTCTTAGCATCCACCAACCTCAGTTTCCTCATTTGTAAATGAGAAGGGGACCATCCCTATGTTCACAACATTAGAGTAAACAAATAAACATCACATAACACAGTCTTACAAATAGTAGGATTATTAGATGCCTGTATCATCTGAATAGGAGTTTGGGAATAGGAGTATCAAAGTTCTCCTATTTTATATAGCTATGAGTCATTTGTAAGGGCCCCTCTCATGAAAAGACATGGTGCTCAGCTCCATGGGCAATAAAAAGAAACAAAGCATGATTCACAAGCTCTAGAGATTTGTGAATGAGCAGGAGAGAGAAGAAAAATAATAGACAAGAAGTAAAGTGAGATCTATAGAAAGAAATCTGAACATGCTTTGCCATTGGAGGAGGACAGGGGACTCCGTGTGCTGAGTGGCTACTCTGCCCTAGGCACTATGCTAGAAGCTTGCAAGCCTTATTTCATGGACAACTACACTGTGGGGTAGGTCCATTACAGTCCCCATTAATAATTGCAAGAACTCAAGGCTCAGAAGAACCAAATGACTTTCCAAGAAGCCCCAAATGGCAGATGATGAGAGGGATTTTGCATTGCCTGCCTTTAAGTTCTACCCTTTCTGGAAAACCTCTTTGGCTCTCAGGAGACAGAAAGTAGAGAGGGAATATCTTTACATTGGTCTTCAGGGGGAAAAAAGAACTGTGCGATTACCTTTACATTGGATAGTAGGGAAACTATAAGCAATTCTACAGAAGAGGGGTGGGAATCATGGGCATGTATCTCCTGAAATGATAACTGTGAGAACAGGAGTACAGCTTCTTTAGTCAGTACTGAGTGTGCATAACGTGGGGCATTCTGGCAAAGTAGCCTCATGTAGGATCTCTGATGGTTCAAATGAACCCGCGATGATTAACTAACTGGAAATTAGCCCACAATATCTTCATGAGTAAATAGGCCACAGATCTTCCCAAATGGTGGCCTCAGAAAGCAGATCATAGATAAAAATAAAAATATTAAAAAAAAATAATTAAAAGAAAACAAAGAAACAATTTGCTTGGAAAACATGATGAATACAGCCATGTAGATAGAAGATGGAAGGAGGGAACATCTACATAGCAGCTAAAGGGCATTGTGTTTGGTGCACATTGATTGGACTCTATATAAGAGAATATTGAGACATTTCACGATAGATCTATTGGAAAAAGGGTACTACCCAGAGCACTTGGTCTTGGTGCAATGAGGATATAATCCTGGAGCTGCCAGGGGTCACTATATCAAGAGAGCTGGCATGAAACAGAAGGCTACAGAGAGAAAAGCAGAGCCTAAAAGGGATGAAGTATCGGATAGGAGGCTAGATCCTGATGAAACTCTGCTAGCCTCAATCCAGGTGCACCTGAAGTCAGGTCATCCCTGGATTCTGTGGTTGTGCAAACCATTGCATCTTCTCTTTGCTTTAGCTTAATTTGAGTTTGAATTATTTTTATTTGCAACCAAAAGATTCCTGCCTAATATGGAAATGAAGTCATGCTGGATCTCTGGCAACGAGGACAATGCAGGGCATACAGTAGATGCTCAAAGATAATATTGGAATGGGTGAATAATAGACTTGATCCTCCCGAGCAATTACAAACAATGACTCAGAGACATGATGGTCATAGGGACAGAAATAGAAGTAAAACTCTCATCTCTTGGGTTCTAGTTCAGGACACCTTCCATTACTTTACATAGACCTTTACTAATTTGAGAAAAACTTTATGCCTCTTGTACATATGGACGGGTGCTTCTTTTTTTATCTTTCTATGCTTCATGATTTAGAAAATCCTGCATGTACTTTGTCATCATAAAAGATCCACTCCTTCCCCTGTACTCCTATTCCATTCTCAATCACAGTTTGACATGTATGTACCCTAATAGACCTTCTTCTATGCATTTATGTAAGGCTAACAAAGTATCAAGTTGATAATAATCTTTGAATTAAAAATAACGTTTTAATTTGCTTCCAAATAACACAAGGAGTCATGAGAAGAGATGGTTGGTGGGGTTCAGATAAAACAGAATAGGCCGTGTTGATAATTGTTGAAGCAGCATGATGGGTCACTCTGTTCTCTACAGTGCATATGTTTGAAAGATACAAAACGTGTGAAGATGAAAAACAATATTATATAAAATGAGTAATGTGTACACTGTAAAGAATTGAAGAAGGAAAGAGATAATGAGAAAATATCAGCATTATATTCTTGCTACCCAGAGTTTACCAAGTGTATATCTGGTATGTCCTTCCAAACCTGTATGTATGCATGCATACACACACACACACACACACACACACACACACACACACACACACTGTTACTGTTTTGTCCTTTATTTAACCACTTTTTAAGTATACATTAAAAAAATTATCTGGGACTTTTCTGTTATTGTTACTGCATTTATGTTATTATTTGGGAGGAGCTAACTTTACTTCTCCATGTAGCCATGCCAATATTTAATATTCTTTGCTTCAATAATGCCCATTCTATATTCAAATTTCTCCAACCATCTGTAATAATTCAGTATTTGTCTGCAAGCACCCAATATAGGACCAGGTATTATATCCAGTTTTTATGCCCTTAAAAACTCACAGGGAAGAAACCTAGCTTTATTGAGACATAATTTACATAGCATATAATCACCTATTTAGAGTGTACAATTCAGTGTGTGTTTCAGTATATTCTTAGGATAGTGCAGCCATTATAATCTAATTTTAGAATATTTTATCACTCCCCAAATTAGCAGTCATATCCAATTCCTCACCTGGCCCTCCCCAGCTCTAAGCTGCTCTCTGTCTCTATATATCTGCCTGTTCTGACATTTGAAAAAATGAAACTGTATAATATGTGGCTTTTGTGTTTGACTTCTGTCATTTAGCATCATGTTTTCAAGGATTGCCCACATTGGAGGATGAGTCAGCACCTCGTTCCTTTCTATTGTCAAATAGTATCTCACTGTATGGATATAACATCTTTTGTTTATTCATTCATCAGCTGATATTCACTGGATTGTTTCTACTTTATAGGTATTTATGGTTAATACTATGAATATTTGTGTTCAAGTTTTTGTGTGGACTCGTGTTTTCTCTGGGATAGATACTTAGGAGTTGAATTGTTGGGAATATGACAGCCTCATGTTTAGCATTTCAAGGAACTGCCAAACTGCATCATCTAAATAGGGGAATTATATCTCAGTAAAACTTAAAATGTTGAATATTTTTTTTCCTTCCAGGTTTGTCTTTAAATACTGTAGCCCAACTAGTAAGATTCCCTCCTTGGTTGCTTTCTGTAGGTCTCAGACATTCAGTGAGGCCCCTCCACTCTGGCTGGGTGAGGGGGAGTAAGAAATTTCTTATCCCTGCGTGAATTCTGACAATGGCTCAGTTTACAAATCCTTGGTCATTCTTGGCCTGGCCTTGTGGGGAATTGCTCTCTGTATACACAGACAAGGATTCAAAGGGAAACCTATAAAAATGTCTGTTGCTTTTTCTCTCTGTGGCTTCTTCCTCTCTGGTATCTGCTCTGGAATTCTAGCCGGCCGAGCTTCCATGAACTCTGGTCTCTATCCTCAACTCAGCGAGACCACAGTTCTGCGTTCCCACAAGAAAACCATTCTTTGGAAAGTGGTTCAGAAATCTAGGGAGACTGTAGGCCTCACCTCATTTGTTTCTCTTCACTCAAAGATGACAGACTCTTCTTGTCCACATGAAACAATCCTTTCATATATTTTGTGCAATTTTCTATGTTCACCCAAGGAGAGTAAATCCCGTATTTACTCAATCTTGGTTAAATGCACTGTTTTGCACCTCCCCAAATGGATTTCATGGACAATTTTCCTAACAGAACTAATTGTGAATTCTTTTGCCTCCACTTTATAATTACAAATACGATTTCATAAAGTCACTAGAACTTGGATCATTATAGTTCATAACTCCTTTCCAAAGGACAAGGTTTGGGCTCATCTCTTCTCAGAAAATATTTTCAGAATTATTAGAGAAACAGTGGTTTCTACATTCCCCCAAGAAGAGCTTCTTTTTCCAATTCATGAGTGAACCACCTTTGGAGCTCTGGTGGGGAAAATGCTAGAGTTCAAGTTCAGGTAGATCTCTGTGGATTTTCATCAGCAGGGTCTACACAGCGTCACGAAGGTAATGAAGCTGACAGAGTAATGAGAAGGAAATGACTACAGAAACTGAGTTTCCCCTGCCACCCCACAGCAGAGGATAATTTGACAGTTCAACACCGCCTGTTTGCCAAAATACTTCTGTGGCTCATTTCTCATTATGGAAAATAGCCCTGTGGGGGCATGTCACTGTGTCTGGATGACAGGGGTCTATGTGGGAAAGCATGGCTCAGCGTGTTTGCTGCTGGGCTTGGCAGGCAGTGAGTGACAGGAGGTGTTGGGAGGATTCCCCGTTCTAAGGCTCTCTTCAACCCCACACACTCTGTTCAAGCCTAAATAAAGACATTACCAGAAACGTTCTTCTGCTACTCTGGGCTCAGTCCCTTCCTCCCTCCCTCTCTCCCTTCCCTGCATTCATCAAATATCTATTATCCCAATTAAGAAGATAGTTGAGGTACTTCACAATGCTTCAAAGAGCACCCTGTGCAGAGATAAATAAGCTTGCAGCAAATAATTGAAACATACTGAGCCAACTATAATGGAGGTGTATTCAAGGGGGCAGAGAGGTGGAAGTGAATCGGATTTGCAGGGAATGCACCAGAGCCGGGCACTAAACCACCTGTAGAAATGCACTAGGTGGGTGAGTTAGGAAAGGATTCTCCTTTGAAAACACACAGGACCTCAAGTTACACCGTGAATTCTAAAAGTTGCAAAACTACAATGAGATATTACCTCACATTTGCCAGTATGGCTAAAGTTAACAACACAAGAAACAATGGGCGTTGATGAGGATGCTGAGAAAGGGGAACCCTCTTACACTGTTAGTGGGAAGGCAAACTGCTATAGCCACTGTGGAAGACAGTATGGATGTGTTTCAAAAAGTTAAAAATAGGACTATCCTATAATCCAGCAATTGCACTACTGGGTATTTACCCAAAGAATTAAAAAATGCTGATCCGAAGGGGTACATGCACCCCAATGTTTATAGTAGCATTATCGACAATAGCCAATTTCTGAAAACAGCCCAAATGTCCAATAGCTAAATAAAGAAGATGTGGTGCGCGCACACACAGACACAAACACAAACACACACACAATGGAATATTACTTAGCCATAGAAAGAATGAAATCTTGCCATTTGCAACAACATAGATGGAACTAGAGAGTATAATGCTGAACAAAATAAGTCAGTCAGAGAAAGACAAATATCATATGATTTCATTCATGTGTGGAATTTAAGAATCAAAACAAATGACCATAGGGGAAAATAAGAGAGAGACAAGCCAAGAAATAGACTCTTAACTACAGAGAACAAAACGGTGATTACCAGAGAGGAGGTGGGCTGGGGCCAGTTGAACACGTGGTGGGGACTCAGGAGGGCACTTGCTGTGATGAGCACCAGGGGTTGTATGGAAGTGTCAAATCACTAAATATTACACCTGAAAGTAATGTTATACTACATGTTAACGAACAGGAACTTAAATAAAAACTTTTTTAAAAATTGCAAGTAGTTAAATAATGCTAGAAAGAAAACTAAAGGAGGTATGGAAATGGGAGGTGGGGGGAACGCGGAGGTGGGGGTAGGCTGAGTGAGGGTTAAGGGGAGGCTTCCCTAACTTACACAGGTATTTGGACTCTGTTCTCCGTGGTTTTCCTCAGACTTCTGTGATGTGAACCACAATGAGAAATAGGTGTTACATCAGGATCTACTAGACATACATAGAATTGAAACAAAAGTTTCATGAAACACTTTTTAACCTCATTAAGTACCTAAATTCCTATTAATTCCACTTCATTCTTTTTTTTTATTATTATTTTTATATATGAAATTTATTGACAAATTGGTTTCCATACAACACCCAGTGCTCATCCCAAAAGGTGCCCTCCTCAATACCCATCACCCACCCCCCATCAACCCTCAGTTTGTTCTCAGTTTTTTAACAGTCTCTTATGCTTTGGCTCTCTCCCACTCTAACGTCCTTTTTTTTTTTCCTTCCCCTCCACCATGGGTTCCTGTTAAGTTTCTCAGGATCCACATAAGAGTGAAACCATATGGTATCTGTCTTTCTCTGTATGGATGCCCACTCTCACCGTTGTTGTTTAACATAGTGCTGGAAGTTCTAGCATCAGCAATCAGACAACAAAAGGAATTCCACTTCATTCTATTTCGTGTTTTAGATACTGGTTAGGATTTTATCCCAGTGTCTGCTTTCAGGAGACCCAATCTGTGACAGTGGGTATTCTTGTCTTGCTCTAGATCTCAAAGAGCTTTCAACATCTCACCACTGAATGTAATATTTGTTATGAGTTTTTTTAGATTTACTTGTCGGATGAAGGAAGGCCTATTCATATTTTAGTAAGAGTCCTAACACAAATGTTGGGTTCCATGAAACATTATTGAGCTGTTTATGTTTTTTCTCTATTAATTTATTAATGGCTACATTAAATTGCTTGACTTTTCTAATGGTAAAAAAAAAACCCTTGTGTTCACGGGATAAACTTAATTCAGGCTTTGATGCATTATTCGTCTTGCATATTTCTGGATCTGCTTTGCTCCCATTTGTTAAGAACTTCTAAAAATTTACAAATAGGAGAATTCACTCTAGTTGGTGCATAGTTCTATGAGTACTGATAAATATATAGAGTCAGATAGCCACTACCACAAGTCATAATAGGCAGTGTTTAAATTTCGAATCATCTCATAAATGTCACTTTAAAAAGTTTCTTTGAATTGGCATTCGAATAAGTTTCATATGTTAAAATTTGGTTGTATGTCTCTGAAGACTCTTGTTAGACCTCAAGTTCTGTTCCATCTTTCTCCATCCACTTTGCAATGTATTTGTTGAAGAGACTGGATCATTTTGTCCCGTGGAGCTTCCCAGAGGCCACATGTTGCCGAGTACAGCCCTGTGGTTGTTTTTTAACATCTGCCATTTAACATATAATATGCTGTTCAACATATTGTCCTCTCTTTGGTATTTTTTCCTAAATTGAAACTGGAGGCTTGATCAGATTTGGGATTGATCTGGGTGACTAGTTTCCACATAGATTTGTTTTCCCCATAAAGATATATGGGGAGTTTACTTGCAACTTTTTGTAATGTTAGCAGTAGCTAATGACCACTTCTTTGTACAAGAATTCATTATGTGTTACACAGCGATAATGTTCCAATTCTTTCATTTCTTCTTTATTCATTTGCTAGAATACTTCTATAAAGAGAAACTTTGCTTCATCTACTTTTTTTGTGACCTAGTAGTGTGGGAAGACATGATAAAACGCTGAATTCTTTCCTTTTATTTTCAAGTTTCCAATGGTAACCAAGGTTATTTTTTCGTTCAGTATCATATTGCACTCTATAGTTTTATACATATTTCATGTGCTTAAATTCATAGCAGAAATTAATTTTAGTGATTCTCAAATTGCAACATTTTAGGCCAATAAAGATTTACTTGAGTTGACTTCACATTTGTTTAGACGTAACATTACTCGTCTTGATGGGGTTCTTATTATCCAGTATAACAAGATATTCCAAGATCACCTTGTATATTTCTTGCCCCTGACTTGGAATCAGTCATTCTGAAAGGAGTTCTGCTTCCTTTGATGAGAAATGGCATTTCAAGACTACAGTGTGTGAACCATGTGTTCCTTGCTACTGGTGTACTATGATATGTTTTTGAGGCATTTTCAGGGAGCAATGCTAGAAAGTAGGTGTCCATATATGTATGTGTATATTTATATATATATATATGTGTGTATGTATATACATGTGTGTATGTGTGCAAATCTACCTCTGTCTAGAGCTATCTATCGATCTATCTATAGTTACCTAGCTAGCTATTTTCTATCAGACATTTTAGTTTGGATCCCAGGACTCCAAGGCACAGGAATAATAGAATATCATATATTTACTCATTTGATGAATCCCCAAGAATACATACCCAACAGTCTCAAAAGCAAACAAATAACAAATAACAGCACTATCACCAACAATATGCTTACTTGATATGGTATTTTTTTTATTGCTGTCCCACTAAGGCATGAACAGTCCAGTGATTAAGGTTTTAGAATAAGTTTCACTCTGAGTGATTAGTCACCAAAGGACAGGCATTTAGAATCATTTGTTCAATATCACTTTTCAAGTTTTCAAGGATTGATTCCAAAATCAATGTTTGTTCCTCCTATCATATTCCTATTTCACCCCCCAACTAAAGTGAAGTACACAACATACATACACCACACACTTCTCACTTTTCTTTAGAAAAGTGGTAGCAAGCTATACCCTTTTCTACTTATTATTTTAAGACAATAAGATGCTCTTATACTCTTGGGGGTGCCTGGCTGGCTCAGTCAGTGGAGTGTGTGACTCCTGATCTCAGGGTTGTGAGTTCAAGCCCCACGTTGGTTGTAGAGATTAGTTAAAAATAAAATCTTAAAAAAAAAGTTACTCTTAAGAACTCTCCAAATTAAAATATAGAGATATTCCTGGCTACTTTTCATGACTATTTAGTACTCCACTGTGGAGTATCATGCTATCTCCTATTTGGAGACTGATGGCCACCTGAATTGTTTCGACTCTGATATTTCAAATATTCCCACAAAGAGTGCCTAGAGCACATTTTATTTATTTATTTATTTATTTATTTACATCCAAGTTAGTTAGCATATAGTGCAATAATGATTTAAGGAGTAGTTTCCAGTGATTCATCCCTGGAATGGGATGAATTTTTGCCTGTGAATTTTTTGGCATTAACTCCTAAAAGTGTAAATGTGGGGTCGAAGGGTAAATGAATACATAAATTTCCTAGAAATTATTGCCTTTGCCTACAGGTGTTTATCAATCTGCATTTTCACCAGGGATACATGAGAATGACCAATTTGCCCCACAGCTGTGGCAGCGAAACATGTTGCCAAACATGTATTATGCTGTCCATATACTAGGTGAGAAATGGTACCTTATTACAATGTTAACTTTCATCTTTCTTATTGTGAGTGGATATAAGCATATTTTCAAATGGTTCTGTTATATACATTTTCTTTTCAATAAACTTAATGTTCACATTGTTAATCCACTATTCGTAGAGATGTTCTCATTTTTTTCTCTATTTTTATAAGCCCTTTATATATTAGAAATATTGAGCTTTGATGATACAGATTGCAAATACTTTTCCAATTTGGCAAATTTCTTTTTACTTTGTTTGGCTTTCTTTTTTGTAACTATGCAGTGTTTATTCCTGTGGTACTACATTTATCTATCATTTCACTTATGACCTCTAGATTTTGAGTAATAGAAAAGTTGTTCACGGTACCAGATGACAAAGAAACTCCCCCCAAATACTATTCTATTCTATTTTCAAACTTTTGAAATAATAGATCCACAAAAAGATTGCATGATTAATCAAAAAGGTCCCATGTGCCCTTCACCTAGATTCCCCTAATGGCAGCATCTTACTAATTATAGTACAATATCCAAGTAATGAAATTAACCTGAGTACATTCCACATCCTATTCAGATTTCATCAGGCTTATATGCATTCATTTGTGTGCATGTAACTGTATGCAATTTTATCACAGGTATAGATTTGTAAACCACCAACACCTCAAATACCACCTCAAATTATTTCATCGCCTCAAACACTGTATGGAAACTTCTTCTTCAGTCACACCCATCCCCTTCCCCCAACACTTTGTCCCTAACTGCTGATAACCACAGTTCCATTTTTTATCTCTACAATACTGTCATTTCAAGAATGCTATACAAGCCAAGTCCTACCATATATGACATTTTGAGATTGACATTTTCATTCAGCATATTGCCCTTGAGATCCATCCAAGCTGTTACTTGTATATCAATAGTTTGTCCCTGCTTTATTGCTGAGTAGTATTCCACAGTTTGGATATAATGTAGTTAAAGTGTTCACCCATTGGAGAACAACTGACTTGTTGTCAATATTTGGCTATTATAAATAAAGCTGCTATGATGTTTCACGTAAAGGTTGTGTGGACATAAATTTTCTCCAAGGTATAAATGTACAGAAATATGATTGCTGAGTTGTACAGTAAATTTATATTTAGTGGCTTTTTTTAAAATAAACTTTACTAGTTTTCTGATTCTGCTTTAGCAAATTACCACAAATTTAGTGGCAAACACCTCAAATCTCACGTCTTACTGTTCTGGAGGCCAGAGGTCCAAAATGTTTCTCACTGGACTCATATCAAGCGAGTGGCAGCACTGTGTTTCTTTCTGAAGGCGCTGGAGGGAATCCATTTCCTCCCCTTTTCTGGCTTCTAGAGTCTGCCTGTATTCCTTAGCTCATGGCTCCATTTCTCAATCTTCAAAGGCAAAAATGCACATCCCTCCAACTCTTATTCTGCCCTCAGTCTTTGTCTCTGAACGAAGCTGGGAAGAGCGCCTGGTGGCTCTTGATTTCGGCTCGGATCATGATCTCACAGTGTGTGAGTTCGAGCCCCATGTCAGGCTCTCTGCTGTCAGAGGACCTTGCTTTGGCTCCTCTGTCCCCCTCTGTTTCTGCCCCTCCCCCACTCACACGTGTGTGTGTGTGTGTGTGTGTGTGTGTGTGTGTGTGCGCTCTCTCTCTCTCTCTCTCTCAAAAATGAATAAATATTTAAAAAAAAAGAAAGCTGGGAAAGTTCTCTGCTTTTAAGGGCTCCAGTGATCAGATTGGGCCCATCCAGATATTCCCTTCTCAAAGTCCTTAACCTTAATTACAAAGCCCTTTCGCTAAGTAATGGTACATATTCACAGATTTAGGAATCAGGAAGTGAGCATCTTTGGGTACTATTATTCTGCCTACATAGAAAGTGTTAAACTATTTTCCAGAGTGGCTCTGTCATTTTATAGTCACAATAGCAATTTCTATACATCCTCATCAGCATTTGATACTGTCACTCTTTTTCCCCAATTGTTGTGATAGATACATAGTAATATCTCATGATTTTAATCTGCATTTCCTTCATTAAGTTGAACATCTCTTCATGTGCTGAGTTGCCATCCATATGTCCTCTTTAGTGAAACATCTCTTCATGTGTTTTCTAATTATTGAGTTATTTTTGGCTCAGTTGTAAACAGAACTTTATATATAGTTTACATAATATAAATATGAGTCCTTTGTGATGTGTATAATTTGCAAACATTTTCTTCTGGTCTGTAGCTTGTCTTCTCACTCCCTTAACAGGCTCTTTTGCAGAGCAAAAGCTTTAATTTTGATGAAGACTGTTTTATCAGTATTTTCTCTTAGGACCATGCTTTGGGTATCACATCTAAGACACCTTCATCTGGCCATGATTTCCTCCTATGTTTTCTTCTAAAGGATTTTGTGTGGGTACATTTTATACTTAAGGATGTGATCCATTTTGAGTTAATATATATATATGTGTATATATATATATATATACATATATTTATATATTTATACATATAAAGTATATAAAGTACACGAGGTTCGTTTTCTTTGTCCATGAATGTCCAATTTTTCCAGTACCATTTGTTGAGAGGATGTCTTTCATCAATGGAATTGTTGCTCCTTCATCAAAAATCAGACATACTTGTATGAGACCATCTCTCAGATCTCTATTCTGTTTGTTCATCTCTGTATCTACCCCACTGACAAGACCACACTGCCTTGATTATTGTGGATATATAGTAATGATTAAGATCAGGGGGGCCGATTCCTCCCAGTTTATTCTTTTTCAAAAGGAGCAATGAGTGGATTCCAGCCTTATCAGATATTTACACATACCCGAAATGTTCTATGCTTAAAATAGTGATGTATCGGCAGACATACTATTAGAACTTAATAGAAAATCTGTAAGTAGACCTTACTGAATATTGAATTTAGGACACAATACCAAAAAAACATCTCGTATCAATAGAAAAGACAGACATTTAAATTAGTGGTTTTGGAGTAGCTGGCAAAAGATAAAGTTTGGTGATACCCTGTATGTGCAGGTTTTCAAATGGAATTCCACATTTTAATGAAATCATGAAAGTATCAGAAGGAAATATGTATAAATCTTTCTATAACCTGTGAGGTGGGAAATCTTTTAAATCTATTTTTCAAATTCCAGAATCAACAAATAGAAATAAAGATAGATAACTTGGATTATATTAAAAACTGACAAAAAATACTATATTCAAAGTAGAAGGGAAAATTATATGCTGAGAGAAAAAAAGACTAGTATTAGTGAGACCAACAAATTCTGGATTTCCTTTTTTAAAATCTTCATTTTTTTTTTTTTTTTTTAGAGAGAGAGAGAGAGAAAGCATGCACATGTGCACAAGCAGGGGAGGAACAGAGGGAAAGGGAGGGAGAGAATCTTAAGCAGGCTCCACGCTCAGCATGGGGCTTAATCTCACCAACTCATGACCAGGAGACCATGACCTGAGCTGAAATCAAGAGTCAGATGCTTAACTGAGCTACCCAGGTGTGCCTAAATTCTGGATTTTCTTAACATAGAGCTTTCATAGGGAAGAAGGAAGTCAACAACTTCATGGAAAAGGAGGCTAAAAAATTTACAGGAAAAGAAATGAAAAGGACTAGTAAACCAATGAAAAGATGTTCAAATTTGTTTATACAATAAGAGAAATGTAAATTAAAATTATAATGATATATTATTCCTCATCCATCAGAATCACAAAAATCCCAAAGTTTGCCAATATACTGCATGATGAAACTGTGTACTCTTGTATATTGCTGGTGGAAATGCAAAAGTGTACAATGTCTTTGGAGAGGAATTTGGCAATGCCTAGGAAAATTACATATTCACAGTTACCCTTGGACCCAGCAATTCATCCTCTAGAGTCTCTCCCGAAAATGCACATTACAGTGATTGCAAATTCCTCAAAATATCATTTATCTTATCACTGATTTGAAATGTTCATAGTTTTAAAGACTCACCATTTGATCTTGTTATTGAATGTTTAAATTAAAAAGCAAGTATACTATCATATCACTAATTAGTTTTTTGAAAATATTTTGATACCCTTCTTTCAATGTTATTCGAAATTCAAAATAAAATAAGTATGGCTCTTAGGGGTGCAGCTATCATAACCTCATAAGATCCTTCCCTCCCTCAACACACATAGTATATACACACACACATTTTGAAAAATTTTTAGACTGACTGCCAAGTGAATATGTATCATCATGGGGTAAGAGAAGGCATGGCTTGGGCTAAATGTCAAGGAAAACTACTGGCACCAGTTAGCTGAGAACTATGGATAAAATTAAATCATAAGGTATTTGAGCAACCTTCATACAACCTTTCCGAAGTGGAGAGCAAAGAAAATCCACCCTCCTATTATAGGAAAAGACAGTGTTTTGGTCTGAATTATTGAGCTTGACTATTGACCAAATTCAATTGAATAATTCTTACTCTGACTAGTTCCATGTTGGCCTAAGCTTTAGGTTGGGGCATGAAATGTTAGCACTGCTTAATGTACTGATGAGTGAAATGTGCATAGCCTGGACTGGAATTGGGCAAGTAAGGCACCTAGGGTGCAAAATTTGAGAGGCATTTGTTTAGAGGAGAGTGTAGGTACAGGGCCTGCCCTAAAAGTGACTGCTCCCCAGGTTTTTGTGCCCTGAGCACCTTACGCACCTCATCTTAGTTTGAGCTGTGAAACTGGTGCCTATGGATACAAAGGGTTTGGTTAGTTCATGTGACAGAACTCGAGTTAGTGATAACTTTCTATAACCTGTGAGCTGGGAAATCTTTTAAATCTATTATTCAAATTCCAGAAGCAACACATAGAAATAAAGATAGATAACTTGGATTATATTAAAAACTGACCCAAAAATGCTATATTCAAAATAGAAGGGAAAATTACATGCTGAGGGAAAAAAAGACTGTATTAGTGAGACATATTCGCATGTTATTCGACAGAGCTCGAACTAATACAGATTCTCTAATGCAGATCTGGAATCTTCCCTCCTATATTAGGCTGCCTTCACCCTTGGCACTGCTTCAGGAAAATTCTCTCAAGACAGAGTGGTCAGTCCTTTAGCCTGGATAAGACCTTGAGCCCGAATTTGGTCATGACATGATGACCAATCAGAGCCCAGTAAGACCTCATCCGCAACAAGATAATTACACTGTTCAAATGGAAAAGTGTTTACCAGGTGAATGAACAAGGAAACAAGGAAAATGTTAATCCTTCATAACGGAGACCAAGAAACTTTAAGTGCTAACGAAATTATTATGAATAGAGCTATTATAAGCAAATAGTGACTTTGCTAATTTCCAAGTCCCTACCCCCATCTAATGATTAAAACATAGAAAATCCAAGGAAAGAAGTAGTTTTACCTCTTAAGACTTGTTAAGGATTTGAAAGAAATATCTCTGGATTTTTTTCCAGAATACTCTAAAACTTAGGGTTTTCAATAAAACAAACAAACAAAAAATAGACGCGGTAGTCCTTATTTACCCAAGAGAAACAAAAACTTATGTTCTCAAATATTATAATCATCTGCTTTTCCTAATCACAAAATGCCTTTCAAGGGGTGAATGGATAAATAAATTATGGTACATCAATACAATGGAATACTACAAAGAAATTAACTTAGATAGATCTCAAATGCATTGTCCTGAATGAAGGATGACTGACCCAGAAGACTATTTACTATGATCCACTAACATAGGATATTTTGGAAAAGGCAAAACTATAGGGGGAGAAAACAGACAGTGGCTGCTAGGGCTGGGGTTTGGAGGAGGGGTTGAGAAAAAAGAGATAAGGGGAATTTTTTGAAATGATAGAATTGTTTTGTATCTTGTTTGTCATGGTGGTTCTTAACTACATGTATTTGTCAAAAATAATAGAATTATACACTAGCAAGAATAAATTTTACTGAAAAATATTTTAATAACTTTTTCAGCATAACTTATTTCTTTGTATTTCTAACTATTTCATTACATGCATCTAAAAAATTATTCAGAGAAGAGATCCATAAGCTTTATCAGACTGTTGAAGGGGTTTGTGAGAAAAACAAAAAAAAATATCAAGAACCTCTCCAGTATGGGGTGCTACTCTTGGCTTTTGCCTTGTATCTTGTCAATGCCAAGTGTCAACCAAAACCTCTACTCATCTCTCAGCTGTTTGTCATGCATGCTCAGAGAGGAGACAGGATGACAGTGTGTGTGTGTGTGTGTGTCACAGAGGACTCTCTTTCATCCCTATCATGTTGTGTCCCTGACTCAACACTACCCTTGTCTCCTGTGTCCCCTTAGAGCTTCGCCCAGTGGTTGTCTCCCTCTTGATTCCTGGGGAGATGTCCGTGGGCAGACCTTCCTGCTCTACATTTTGTGCTCCTGTTTTCAGCCTGTGACTTGGTCCAGTAATCTTCAGCATCTTGTTTATTCCCTGATGCTCTTAAGACAAAGCTTTCTGAATTTTTCTACCTGTTTTATTTGTTGCTAGTGAAACTATTAATTTGAAACATCCAGTCTGACATTGCATAACCATGCTTTAATGGTGTTTCAGTTATCTGGTATTTTACTTTAGTTACTGTGTGCTAACTTATCTAATTGACTCTTTTTAAGAGCAAATCTATGTCATTATAAGTGAATGGACACCAATGATAGAGAATGATTGATTCCCTCCATGATTGATTAAATCTCATATTTGCTGATCCAGTTCTAAATACTTATCCAACTGCATTTCTAGTTGATGCTTCAGTCCTGACTAGATACCATGACCCATCAGAATAAAAATCATTTAATGAATTATAGATAAAATTTTGAGATTAGGCTTTTATATTTTAAGCATTATTTCTATGTTGGTTCCCAGTTCTTTTTTTTTTTAAATTTTTTTTTTCAACGTTTATTTATTTTTGGGACAGAGAGAGACAGAGTATGAACGGGGGAGGGGCAGAGAGAGAGGGAGACACAGAATCGGAAGCAGGCTCCAGGCTCTGAGCCATCAGCCCAGAGCCCGACGCGGGGCTCGAACTCACGGACCGCGAGATCGTGACCTGGCTGAAGTCGGACGCTTAACCGACTGCGCCACCCAGGTGCCCCTGTTGGTTCCCAGTTCTATTCATCTATGAGGTTCTTGATTACACTTCCAATCCAGTTAGGAAAGAAGTAAGAGTAATTCTATGCCTCAAAAGGTCTCTTCTGAGCTCTAGAAATATGTTTTCATGGTGTACAGTGAGGTTGGGAGATTGGGGGGGAATCCTTTATCCATGCATTCCTAAGACAGTATCATGACAGTGAAGTAAAAGGCAATTTTTCACATCTATGGTGTTATGTTGGGACCATAATGAGGTAAAAGAAACCAGGGAAAAAGAAACCAAGAAGTTAAGAGCCAGAGCCTAGATCCAACCAGGAACCTTGAGAAGATAGATTTTCAATCACATTTTGGAGATCTTTCTAGAAGCTACAGTTATCCAAAGATAAAACTGCCTCTGCTGCAGATGGCTCTGATCTCTTCACCATCACAATGGTCAGCCCAGGCTGCACAGCTGTTCCCAGAGAGGTTGGAAAGGCCAGTTAGAGTCACATGGCACATTGGGCTGTGGCTACAAGGGACCTCTCCAACTCCAAGAATCAGTGAGTCTCCCAACCCCAAGAATCTGGGAGGCTTGACTTTTTCTAGTTGTGTTGTCTAATGCAATCTAATTATATATTAGTTGATAATCAGACTTTATCTATCCCCTTTAAAGTTCAGACAGTAGAGTTACTCATACTACTTAGTTCTTGGTACAGCATTTCCTCTGGTCTATGCCAAGGTGTCCTCTTATTTATTAATTCAATGGTTTATTTATTCCCTCTTATTTCTACATAATCTGTTCCCATTGCCTGCTCTCACATTAGGCAAAATTCTAATATATTTAATATATATCTTCCTGTTTATATGCAAAACTGTATCCTCGTAAAATACTTATTCATTTTGCAAAATGCATACTGTTGTTTTACATGCACTCATTTTCAATTTACACTAATGATATTATGTAATATAATCTCATTCTGTTTCTAACTTTTTTATTAAGCACTCATTCTTCACTATCCATCCATTTTGCTATATTTGGTTCATTGCTTCCAACTACAGTATAGCCCTCCATGGTGTGAACTGCACCATATTTGACCAACCCACTCGCTACCTCCAAAAATAAAATGAACACAGCCTTATCTATGTCCTCTTTTGGACTTGGAAATAAAGACTTTGGCATGTGTATTAGTCAAGGTTCTCTTGAAAACAGAACCAATAGAGTGTGTGTGTGTGTGTGTGTGTGTGTGTGTGTGTGTGTGTGTAGAAATTTATTACAAGGAATTGGCTCACATGATTATGGAGGCTGGTAAGTCCCAAGATCTGCAGGGTGAGTCACAAACTAGAGATTCAGGAGACCTAATGCTGTAGTTCCAGACTTGAAGGGATCAGGATCAAGACCCAGGAAGAAGTGATGTGTTTCAGTTCTAGTCTGAAGGCAAAAAAAAGCTGATATCCCAGTTTCAAGGCTGTCAGATAGGAAAAATTCTCTCATACTCAGGGAAAGAGCAATTTCCACCCCCACCCCCTGACTTTAGGCCTTCAACTGATTGGACGAGGCCCACCCACACATGGAGGGTAATCTGCTTTACTCAGTCTATCAATTTAAATGTTAATCTCATCCAAAAACACCCTCACAAATACACTCAGAATAACATTTGACCAAATATCTAGGCATCCCTAGATAACATGGTCAAGTTAACACATAGAATTAATTATCACAGCATGTTAAAACCAGAAGTGTAAATGCTGAATCAGGAAGTATGTGTACCCTTATTTTGATCACATACTGTCTGTTGCTCTCCTGATTGGTATACTTAGTCATCTCCTATTCACAGTGAATCAGGGTTTACTCCCGGGGTTCTTAATCCCTGCTAACATTTAGCATCATTAAGCTTTCTAAGTCTGCCAGTCTACAAGGTTTAAAGAGATACCTCGAAGTTCAAAGAGATATCTCTGTTGTTTTAATTTGCATTTTTCATATTACTAATGAGTCGAAGCAGCTTGTTACGCACATGCTATCTGGTTTCCTCTCCCTAATTGTGGTTTTAATGTATTTAAATTTCTAATGTCTCTAAGTGATTGCCCCATTTCATTTGTTATTTATTTGTATTTTCTAATTTTTCTTGTTCAGTCTTGCCTGAGGTCTATTTTGTTAATCTTTTCAAAAAACAAATGTTGGTCTTTTTTAATCTTCTCTGTTGTTTTTGCATTTTATTTCCAAATACTCTCCACTTCTAATAGTTCTCCTTTTTTACCCTCTTTGATAAAAGTGATGATGGTTTGTTCTATATAAGATCCCCCTAAAAACACAGCAAGGGGCCTGGCACATAGTATATATACAATATAAGATGGTCAGATGACTGAATTAATGACAAACTATATTATCTTTGAGGTATAGCAGTTCATTCTGTTTTCTAAATTGAGTTTTCTGCAGCAAAATACGGGTATAAGGACGTAGGTATGGCCAAAGGGGAGAAAGAGGACAAACAGCTTATATTGAATGTGCCTCTCTAAGGTTTGATTACATCCACTGAATGCAAACAGGCTTAGGAATATGGGGAGTGAGGACGGCAATTCTCTCTTCCAAAAATAATACCAAAGGACCAGCATACACTGGGCTTTTTCAAGACTATTTTTTAAAGAAGTTTTAGATTCACAGCAAAATTGAGGGGGAGGTATAGAGATTTCTTGCAAACCTCTGCTGCACATATGCACAACCTCCCCTATAGCGACATCTTCTACCAGAGTAATATATTTGTTACAATTGTTAAGCCTACGTTGACACATTATTACCGCCCCCAAGTTCATACTTTACACTACAGTTCATTCTTGGTGTACATTTTATGGGTTTGGACAAAAGTATAATGATATGGATTATATCATTGTGGATTCACACAGGAGAGTTTCACTGCCCTAAAAATCCTCTGTACTCTGTATATTCATCCCCCTCTCCCTCCAACTCCTGGTCACCACTGATCTTTTCAATGTCTCCAAAGTGTGCCTTTTCCAAGATGCCATATATTTGGAATCATATTGTATATGCCCTTTCAGATTGGCTTATTTCACTTAGAAATATGCATTTAAGATTCCTACATACTTTTCCTGGCTTCATAGTTCATTTCCTTTTAACACTGAATAATATTCCATTGTCTGGTTGTACCAGCTTATTTATCCATTTAGGTACTGAAGGACATCTTGGTTGCCTCTAAGTTTCAGCAGCTACAAATAAGGCAACTATGCACAACCACGTGCAGGTTTTTGTGTGGACATACATTTTCATCTCCTTAGGGTAAATATCCTAAGAGCACACTGGCTGGATGATATAGAAAGAGTGTGTTTAGTTTTGTAAGAAACGAGCGAACTGTCCTCCAAACTGGCTGCACCATTTTGCATTTCACTCTAGCAATGAATGGGACTTCCTCGCTGACACTTGCTCCACATGCTCACCAGCATTTGATGTCAGTGTTTTGGAGTTTGCTCGTTCTAACAGGTGTGCAGTATCTTGTTGTTTCAATTTGCATTTCCCTGATGACAGATGATGTGGACCCTATTCTAATATGCTTATTTACTGTCTGTACATCACTGTTGCTGAGGTGTTTGTTGAGGTCTCTGGTCCATTTTTTAATTATGATGTTTGATTTCTTATTCTGGAGCTTTAAGTGTTAGTTATTTATTTTGGATAGCAGTTCTTTATCAGATGTGTCATTTGAAAATATTTTTTCCCCACCTTTGGCTTATCTTTTCATTCCCTTTACATTGTCTTTCACAGAACAGAGTTTTTCATTTTAATGAAGTCCGGTTTATCGATTATTTATTTACTAGATCATGTCTTTGGTGTTGTATCTAAAAAGTCATCCCCATACCCAAGGTTATATAGGTTTTCTCTTTGTTGTCTTCTGTGAGTTTTACACTTTTGTGTTTTACATTTAGATCTGTGACCCTATTTTATTTTATTTTATTTTATTTTATTTTATTTTTTTAGTGAAGGGTATAAAGTCTGTGTCTGGACTCATTTTTTGCATGTGGATATTCAGTTGTTCCAACACTGCTTGTTGAAAAGACTATGTTTGCTCCATTTTATTGTCTGCTCTTTTGTCAATGATCTGTTGATTATATTTATGTGGGACTATTTCTGGGTGCTCTATTCTGCTCTATCGGCTTATTTGTCTATGTTTTTGCCAGTACTGCACTGCCTAGATTATTATAGTTGTAGAGTAAGTCTCAAGTTGGGTAGTATCAGTCCCCCAACTTTGCTACTCTCTTTCAATATGGTGTTGGCCATTCTGTGTCATTTGCCCTTTCATATAAATTGTAGAAGCATTTTGTCAACATCCACAAAATAACTTGCTGGGATTATGATTGGGATCACACTGACTCTATAGATCAAGTTGGAAAGACCAGACATATTGACAATATTGAGTCTTCTTATTATGAACATGAAATATCTCTCCACTGATTTAGTTCTTTTATTGTATTCATCAGAGTTTTGTGGTTTTCCTCAAACCTTAAGTTAGATTTATACTTAAGTATTTCATTTTGGGGAGTGCAAATGTAAATATTATTGTATTTTTATATTTATTTAAAAAAATTTTTTTTTCCTTCAACGTTTTTATTTATTTTTGGGACAGAGAGAGACAGAGCATGAACGGGGAGGGGCAGAGAGAGAGGGAGACACAGAATCGGAAACAGGCTCCAGGCTCTGAGCCATCAGCCCAGAGCCCGACGCGGGGCTCGAACTCACGGACCGCGAGATCGTGACCTGGCTGAAGTCGGACGCTCAACCGACTGCGCCACCCAGGCGCCCCTATTTATTTTTTATTTGAGAGAGAGAGACAGTGTGTGTGTGTGTGTGTGTGTGTGCATGACTGGTGGGGGGGTGGTGAGGGGCAGGGGGAAAGAGAGAGAGAGAGAGGGAGAGAGAGAGAGAGAGAGAGAGAGAGAGAGAATCTTAAACAGGTACCAGGCTCAGTACTGATCCCAACACAGGGCTTGTTCCCATGATCCTGAAATCATGACCTGAACCAAAATCAAGGGTCAAATGCTCAACTGACTGAGACACCAAGGAACCCCAATATTATTATATTTTTATCTCCAAATTCCACTTCTTCATATCTAGAAAGGTGATTGACTTTTATATGTTAACTTTGTATCCTACAACCATGCCATAATCATTTATTAGTTTCAGGAGGGTTATTTTTTAATCAATTCTTTTGGATTTTATAGATGATCTTGTCATCTGTGAGCAAAACTAGTTTATTTCTTTTTCGATCTGTATACATTTTCTTTTCTTTTCTTGACTTATAGCATTAACCAGAACCTGCAGTACAATGTTGAAAAGGAGTGGTAAGAAGGGACATCCTTGTCTTGTACCTGATCTTAATAGGAAAGCTTCAAGTTTCTCTATTAACTATGATGTTCATACAGAGTTTTTAAAGCAGGCTTAATGAAAATTCTGATTACCAGAAATATAATCACCAATAATAATGAGACAAGTTATGTGGAGCTAACTTGCAATATGAGGATGAGATACGGTTTTGCAAATCACAAATCATGAGGTTCCTAAACCCAGACTTAGACTTATAGAGAACAAAATAGCATAAACTTGAAATATAAAGTACTAGGGTATGTTTTTTATGCAGTAATAATGCACAGGGAAGTAGATATTAAACATTAGCCAACAAGTTTGACTAGAGACCTTCCCATTAAGGGAATAATGGACACCAAGGAAGATTTCTGGCAACCACATTTTTTAAATGAGAAAAAAAAGAACTTTCCCAAGAGTACAAAGTCAAAGTCAAAAGTTAAGTTTCTTTCTAGCAAAATACCACAAAGGAGAGTCAACACACCAAAGAATATGAAAGTTGCTATCATGCATAAAGAAAACGTTCTGATTGGCTTTGTGCCAAAAGACTTCAATAGAAATATCTAAAGTACCTAATACATTTTTATCAAGGAAATGAGAATACCTAGTGTCTTAGTTCATTTAAAAAGCTCAAAGAACAAACATTTAGTTTTCATAGTTCTGGAGGCTGAGAAGCCCAAGATCAATAATTTTGAATCAAGACAACTCTGGAGTCTGCCCCCCCCCCCCGCCAAAAAAAAAGAATGGCTAAATGACATGCTAAATATATTATCTTCAAAAATAATGCAAAATCAAGAAAGACGGAGGCCATACAAAGGACAATATTGTCCTGAACTTCCATTTAAAACAATGAAAATATGACACACTCCAGCCTAATTGCACAGTGACCAAACAGTGGAAACTGGGGATGAAGTGGATTCTGCTGCATGGGTGTGAGGTCTGTGCTGCATACGAAACCACTTATTCTGATGCTTAAGAAGGTCTCAAGCTCTTCTAAGTGAACTACAAGCCAAAGCACAAGTCACAAGCCACAAGTCAAGCTACTAATGTAGAGGCAAGATCAGAGAGCAAGCAAGAATATCAGGATCTGTGCTATGTCATAGACCACTACCACCATACAAATATTAAAGATGACAAAAACAATAACTTCAAAATACTGAACTCTGCAATTCAACTTAGTAACCCTACTGAAATATCCTTAGTCTTTGGTGACCCATATTAATAAAGGGACTCCTTAGGGAGATATGTCATTCTGGGGACAGAGGAAGACTCCACCATGAAGCTCAGAGGTGCTAGTGCCCAAGACATTTGACCTCATCTTTTGTAATGGTGGTCAGACAAGGAGAATAGAGATTTAGTGAGAATTTTATCCCTAATATGTAACATCTGCAACATTTTTGAGGTTATATTTTGTCTGTTGATATTTTTTTTACCCAATACTGTTAGTGAAACATACAATTTGTTCCGGTTTGTAGCTATTTCTAGGAGTTATAAGAAAGAAATATTCCCACAAATGTGGCAGATCTAAGTCAGTGACCTAGAGGTCCCCAAAATTAAAGTACATTTTACCCGAGTGTTACACTAAGGTGCAGAGACCTTTAAGAAAAAGAGTCTCAGAACTAGGAATCCCAAATAAGAGAAACATTTATTATTAAAAATGTGGAGTAGAAGTATTCCCCCAAATGGAAATATAGAGTACTAGAAATACTGATTATAAAAATAGGGAGTATCAGAAATCTCAGTACTATAAATACTGAAAGATGGAAAAAAAGAGTACCAGTGATGGAAGTGTTCTTGAAAAGTCCTTCCCACCTACAAGGACTTGTACGCAGGTTAAAATCTACAGAGCACTTGTGAGTCCTCCTCAGTGATGTGAAATATCCTGGAAGTTATTATCATGGAAACCAAAGAGGTTTGCCTCTCCTTAACCTTTCACTAAATCCTCTTCTTTGTCACATCTCTTATGGTGATATTGACCACCTGGTTTTCCAAACTAAAGCCTCTCTTGGCGGATGGCTTGCAAACGTTTTTCAAGAACAGCTTAAAAGCTGAAACACTTCCATTTTCCCATTCATTGACATGCCAATCTTTCAGAGTGGCTCTCTGGTTTCCATGATGAATAAAAAGAGTTACCAAGATGCACATTCTTAGAAAATAATAATTACAATTAATTTCCCTACTTGAGAGAATGCACAACACAGGCTGTGGAGAGAGGGGGTGTTTGGGGTCTCATTGAAAACCTGGGTGCTGGGGCGCCTGGGTGGCGCAGTCGGTTAAGCGTCCGACTTCAGCCAGGTCACGATCTCGCGGTCCGTGAGTTCGAGCCCCGCGTCAGGCTCTGGGCTGATGGCTCGGAGCCTGGAGCCTGTTTCCGATTCTGTGTCTCCCTCTCTCTCTGCCCCTCCCCCGTTCATGCTCTGTCTCTCTCTGTCCCAAAAATAAATAAACGTTGAAAAAAAAAATTAAAAAAAAAATGATTTTTTGGGGCGCCTGGGTGGCGCAGTCGGTTAAGCGTCCGACTTCAGCCAGGTCACGATCTCGCGGTCCGTGAGTTCGAGCCCCGCATCGGGCTCTGGGCTGATGGCTCAGAGCCTGGAGCCTGTTTCCGATTCTGTGTCTCCCTCTCTCTCTGCCCCTCCCCCGTTCATGCTCTGTCTCTCTCTGTCCCAAAAAAATAAATAAACGTTGAAAAAAAAAAAAAAAAAAAAAGAAAACCTGGGTGCTCTGTCCCACCAAGTGCCCAAAGGTACCTAAGCCAACAGGTGGGGTATCAGAAAACCAAACACAGCCTAGACACTTAAGTATCTTGTTTATTTCATTTTGAAGCTTGATGTCCAACATCCTTAAACAATGTCTCTGGTTCTTTTGTGCCTTGGACAAGTGTCCGGTAATCTGTTTTAATCAATGAAGTGCAATTAATATTTCAATGTGGGAAAATAGAACATAGAATCTGAAGAGGGCAAAGGCATGTGTTACTACAGCCAATTCTTTGGCCTCAACATTCTGAGTCTCAGTTCTTCCATTTCTTAAATGAATACACAGTACCTTCATAACAGATGATGATGATGATGATGATGATGATGATGATGATGAAGTGAAGTGTTAAAAGAATACCTAGTATGGTCCAGGAATAGCATAAGGGCTCAGGTGAAGATTGTATCTCGGCCTTGTGAGAACTCTGGTCCACCACTGGACTCTTGCCTGGCCTCAGAGGCTGAGAACGCTGCCCTGGGAGTCATCTGTTCCTTTCCTGCCTCAAGTTTATTATTACCCACCCTGAAGTCTGTGAAGTTAGTACTTAACTGAGCCAGAGTTTAAACAAGACTATGTGACTCTCAAACCCATTCTAGCAGCACACAGTCTCCAAGGTTGAGGCTCAACATAAGTACGTTCACACTTACAGATATTATGTCCATTACATATGTATATATTACTACATATAATATATAATAACTATATATATGTGTATATATAACACCTTCCGTGTATTATATATGTTTGCTTCTTTGTTGTATCTCCTCTATAGGATGTAAGTTCCATGAGGGCAGAGATCTTGCCTTGTTAACTCCTGCACCCCAACTCCAGGACTGCTTGGCCCAAGTATGCAAAACGTTCTTTATAGTTCATCAAATAGTTAGTTCTTCTAATAGTTTTCTGGGTGTTTGCCATGGCTTTTCTAGGTGTTTCTATAAATGTTTGTTGAGTAAATGAGGGAATACATGGATGCATAAATTAAAATAGAACTTTGCAAATTATTTGGCGTAGGTACTATGTGAGCTTCAGAGAGAGACAAAAGTACTATTTGGCCTATGACAGTGCTGTGTTGACATTTCTTTCCTCCTGAGGTGTTAAAATGTATCTTACTGACCATCAGTTTCCAAATGGGGTATGCAGGTAAGAGGCATTCATTCATGAAAGAGCCTGACTTTTCAGGGGAATGCAGATGGGGGCAGATAAAGAGGGAAGGCATTTTTTTATAATGCAAATAATCACCAGCGCTTTTTCAGAGATCACCTTAAAAATCCTGCCAGATTAGATGCTATCTTAGACTATATTGATAGATCTCCAATAACTATAATTAAGTTTTTTCCTCCCCAGGGAGAAACAAGTGATCAATGACATTTTCTAAGGCTTCTTGCAATTGTGTAGCAGAATGTATCTCTCAAATGCTGTGATTTGTGAGGACTTCAATACAAGACTTAATGAGGATTTGGAGACACGCAGACTGAGTAATCATCATTTAGCTGACAAAAAGAGTGTTAACATATCTAAAAAGGGCCTAAGGTTAATTGATATTTGGAAAAATGAAAGCTCTGCTTAGTATATTTTTCTTGCCACAAATTAGAGATTTACTTCTTGAACCTCATATCAGCATGACTTTGCTCATTACCTCCTCTGTTCACACATTTCGGTTTATGTTTCCAATCCCTTTTCAATCCCAAAGGAGCTAAAATGGAAGAGGGAGCTAGAAGGGTTCTCTTAAATAGTCACAGAACGTAGGGTAAGTTTGTAGTAAGAAGTGTATATCTTCATAATACAGAATTTGTAGAACATGAAAATATATAGGGAAAAGGGGGGAGAAACAGAAGTCCGTATGCTAAAGCCACCACGTGCAAACATTCTGATGTATTATGTTTTATATTTCATTTATGCTTATTCTTAGCATATTTTAGATGTTACTATATGTACAATTTGCAGGGTTTTTTTAAGTTTATTTATTTTGAAAGAGAGAGAATGTGTGAGTGGGAGAGGGACAGAGAGAGGGAGAGAGAGAGTCCCAAGCAGGCTCCTCACTGTCAGTGCAGAACCCCATGTGGGGCTCGAACCCACAAACCACAAGATCATCTGAGCTGAAGTCAGACTTTTAACTGACTGAGCCACGCATGCACCCCAAATTGTGCAATTTTTAAAAGCTAACTCGGAGCGCCTGGGTGGCGCAGTCGGTTAAGCGTCCGACTTCAGCCAGGTCACGATCTCGCGGTCCGGGAGTTCGAGCCCCGCGTCAGGCTCTGGGCTGATGGCTCTGAGCCTGGAGCCTGTTTCCGATTCTGTGTCTCCCTCTCTCTCTGCCCCTCCCCCGTTCGTGCTGTGTCTCTCTCTGTCCCAAAAATAAATAAACGTTGAAAAAAAAAAAAAAAGCTAACTCAAGGGATAATCCACATTTTAATGGTAAAATCATGCATCAGGAGCAGATTATAATTTAAATGATCATTTCCTTATTGCTCAGAATTTAGAATTAGTTTCCTTTTGCACTTTTATTAATGCTTCATTAAACATTTTTGTGACATTTTGTGACATTTTGTTTCTGAATTCAGGATAATGTTCTTACTCTTCAGTCCCATCAGTAGAATGTTTGGATCAAAAATTCAGAGCAAATGTAAAACTCCTTTATCAAACTTTCAATATTTTTAAAAAATTTTTAAGTTTGTTTACTTATTTTTGAGAGAGAGACAGAGAGAGAGAGTGAGAGAGAGGCAGAGGGAAAGGGAAAGAGAGAATCCCAAGCAGGCTCTGCACTGTCAGCACAGGGCCCGATGCGGGGCTCAAACCCACCAACCATGAGATCATGACCTAAGCTGAAACGAGGAGTCAGATGCTTAACTGACTGAGCCACCCAGGCGCCCCACAATACCTTTTTCAAAAGAGTCGGACCATGTACTTTTACTTCCTATAATAGAAACGCAAATAAATTCCTCAAGCCTGAGTCTTTCATCGAACATATTTCACCAACCCTGACTTTAAACTTATCCCTGTTCACAGCAGACAGCACCTGAGGCAACCTAAGAAAAATCGCCCTCTCTCTCTCTCTCTCTCTCTTTGCATTATATGTTGCTCTAAGAAACCTAAAACACAGTAGACTTCTGCTCTGCAGTGTATGTGGTGGTGTCATCATTGGCTGGAATCACATCACATGCAAGCCAAAGACATACGGGACGAGGACCCAGAAACTGCAGGAGAAAAGGAGGAGACTTGCAGAAGCCAATTTGTACTGAGGCAAGAGGTCACACGGCCCCAGAAGCAGGGAGAGCCTAAGATAGAAAATCACCTCAGCTTAAAGGGTTTACACTCCCCAGGAGGTCTGGTTGCACTTTCCCCTCTTCTTATAATCAACCTCCTGTTTCCTTAAGCTTCTCTGAGTGTGTTTCTGCTCCTTGCAACAGAAAATCCCTGACAAAGCACATGTCGGTGCCAAAAAGGGACAGCATTTTGTATATAACTGTTTGCAATTTCTCAAGAGCTTCTAGAGAAGCCAAATGTAATGGATATAAGATTACTGCTTCAGGGCTCACATCAACTTAATAGCCACTCATTCAGTCTCTATGTACAAACATACACACACATATATGTACACATATAAATGTGTATGTTTTATGCATCTACACATATATGTATGTGTGTGTATATATCTCACACTCACGACTAGTTTTCTGATAGAAAGACTCAGCAGAGATTTGAAGGCCCATGTTCATTACCTGCAGGTATGCCTTGATGCTACCGTCCAGTGTCCTGAAACCCAGAGAGAGTAAGGAGAAGCGATTCTATCACCTCACCTGGGGAAATATCATAAAAGAACGCAGACGATGTTTGTAGCAAATCTGTAACTTAACACAGAGAATTTTAAAATCAGCTTCCTGAGAGAAAGTAAGGGAGGGTGATGTCACGGCATTAAAACAATAAAACCTATAATAAACCATTAATATGCTACACAGTAGTATTTCTGCACCAGAATTGGCAGACAGGTGATCACAGGGAAACAAGAACTTACAGGTTATGATTCCTCAGTATGCCCTGCAAGCGTGAGGGTTGCTGCGTGTGTCCCCAGTGGATTATAGCTACAGGAGTTCTTCATGGTAGGGATGAGCACACTTCCACCTGTGAGGGAAACTGAGGCAATGTTACCCGGTTAGCCTGCATTCCCTGTGTTAGCAAGTGATAGAGCTGGAATATGAGCTTGGAGCCACTGGGAACCCCAGGCGCCATGCTCTTTCCCCTCTTCCATCTGACTTACACATGTTTCTATTTCCACTAAACCTGGAGGCAGAAAATGCTTCTGTGCTCGGGGTCTTTTTTGACTTATCCTTAAGCCAAACGTATTTTGTAGGGCTTGTTTTCTTATGATCAAGGATTGAAACCTATTCCTCAGTCATCTTGTCCTTATTCCCCTAACTCACACTCTGCCAGACTTCCTAGTTTTTGAAATTACTGAATTTTGTGACAAAGATATATAATCACTAAGATAAAGGGCTGAAGGGACAAGATTCTTAAAATATGAGTTTTCTAAACCATACCTGCTTTTAGGGCAGCCTCATGGTGAAGACAAGAGAAATAAAGTAGAAGGGGAAAAAAGAAAG
The DNA here is from genome assembly GCF_007474595.2 of Lynx canadensis. Classification (NCBI taxonomy): domain Eukaryota; kingdom Metazoa; phylum Chordata; class Mammalia; order Carnivora; family Felidae; genus Lynx; species Lynx canadensis. The sequence goes on along the minus strand of NC_044313.2, from coordinate 43,859,436 downwards.
AGCCTTCCAGATTGTGTTTCTGCGTTCAGGCTTCCCCTCCCCACCCCACCTCCACCATGACTGGTCAAAATGAGTCTTCCACTCCTCCAGATTCCGCTGAATGTTTTTAAAGTATCACTACTTCGACTCATCCATTCATCTCCCTCCACGTTCAAGGGAAGATTCACATTACTGATTTTTCTTACCCTGAAACTTTTATTTTCTAGCCCGAGTAAATTGATGTTCATCTCCAATTGCCCACATAATCTCCAGGCACACTCATTCTACGTCGATGTGCTCTCCAAGACGTACGGCTCCACTGTGGGTGCGATGGGATATAGTTACTGAAATGAAATATAAAAACCAAGAGGAAAAAATCACTGCCGTGCTCCCTCACCCCATTTCCAAAGGGTCACACTGGAATTTATCCTCCAAAGGATTCTTTTAGGCTTTATCTCACCATGGGGCACATCTTAGAGGGTGCTGTTTGGAGATGCCAGAATTAATTTTCTATCAATAAAACATTCTACTTTATTATATCGGTGTCTTAATTCATTCACTCACTTAGCAAACATTTATGGAGTGACCTTTATGTACTGGGCACTTTGCAAATCGCTGAAGGGAAAAGATACTGAATTTTGTAAGATAGAGATTTTGTCTGTGGTAGGAAGAAGGAAAGTGGACAGTCATAGAGAGGTGAGATAGGGCTTCAGGTGGATACTTGGGTGTGCCTAGAAGGGCACCCTCATTGTGCCCAAAGTGTATCGGAAGAGATTTAGCCAGAGAGGGCACTTTTGGCTTAGTATTTGCAGAATAAATTGGAGAGGGCATGCACAAAAGCACGTGTGTCTACTAGAACCAGGGTAGATGGGAATGCATGATTCTTTTGACGACAGAGCCTGGTGCCAGAAGCCATGAGGAGAGTGTGGGGAGCAGCACAATGATCATGGGGGACTGGCCATTCCTAGTGAGGTAACAGACCAGGGCCACACCATAGAGAGCCCCCTAAGCAGTGGTCAGAGCTTATCTTTACTCTGCTGGTCACTCACAGGTGTGGCAATGTAAACACAGGGCTGTATTTTCCCTGGTCCAGAGCTCATTCTGGGTGGTGGATGTTGACTTCCAGATCCTGCATGCTCCAGGAGGGGGCTCTAAATTCCTGGTTTGAAGGAGGAAATAAGAGGAGAAAACAGAATCCCTGTTCTGCTATTTATTAACTGTGAGACCAGAACAAGTAAATTAACTCTCTCATACTCTGTTTACTTATTTGCATATTGAGGGTGAACTGGGCTGCCTTGATAGGTAAATATCTCAGTGTATAAAATGCCTTGCTCGCTGTCTTCGTGGAGATAAAGCACACTGTGATATTTACCAAGATTCCCTCATCGCTGCCCCCTTACCCGGCTTTCCACCTTCACCACCTGTGTCAATTCTGAGCTTGGGAGTTGCAAAAACGACATCTCTAGCAATAGGCTGACGATTTGGGAGTCAGTGTATGAGAGGAGGCAAGCCTTAGGCTCTAGCGTGTGTGGCTGAGATCTCTAGTGTGTGTGTCCTTCTATCCTATTGCCTGCTTTCTGGGGGCATGATGATCAGCTTCCAAGATAGTTTTGAGGAAGTCAAGGGTAGAGGGAGTCTGGGCTCCTGATTCATTTCCTATGGTTACTATAATAAATTGCCACAGAGTCAGTGGCTTAAAATAACACGTTTATTCTCTTACAGTTCTTTGTGGGTCAAAATCAAAGGAGCCATGCTCCCTCTGACGGCTCTATGGGACAATGTTTCCCTGTCACATTTTGGAGGCTGTTCCCATTCCTTGGCCGGTGTCTTCTTCCACGTTCAAAGCCCACAGAATAGCATCTTCAAATCTCACTCTCTCTGCCAAGGTCACGGCATTGTCTCCTCCCTTCCGTCTAGTCCTCAAATGTCGCTCTGCTCCCCACTTATAAGGACACCGTGATCACATTTAGGGCTCAGGTGGGTCCAGACAATCTTCCCCATCTCAAGATCCTTATGTTAACCAACATCTACAAATACATTTTGTGTATTGTTTGTTTCCTTGTTTGTTTTTAATTGCTAACTAAAGTATAGTTGACATATAATATAATATTCATTTCAGGTGTGCAACATAGTGGATTTGACAATTATAAATGTCACCAAGGTAAGTGTATTTACCATCGGTCGCCGTACAAAGTTATTACTATATTATGGGCTACATTCCCTACGCCATATCTTTCATCCCTGTGACTTCTTTTTTTTAATAACTGGAATTTTGTGCCTCCTAATCTTCTATTTTTCCCTTCTCCCTGCCCCCCCCCTTTCTGGAAACCACCGGTTTGTTCTCTTTTTCTCTGTAGTTATGGGTACATTTCTATTTTTTGTTTATTTGTTTTGTTTTTTGGATTCCACATATAAGTAAAATCATATGGTATCTTTTTCTGTCTTATCTCACTTAGCTTAATACCCTCTAGGTCCATCCATGTTATCATAGATGGCAAGACTTTATTCTTGTTTATGGCTGAGTAATATACCTTTATATAAATATACACACACACATACATACTCTTCTGTATTCATTCATCTATTAATGGGCACTTAGGTTGCTTCCATTTAAGGTAACATACTCACAAATTCTGGGTACAAGAACCTGGAAATCCTTCAAAGCTAGTTATCAGCCCACCAGGGCTCCTTTAATGAATAAAGGCCTTAGAGCCCTGGGGCAGAGGGGACTAGGGTGAGGCGAGTGTGGCACTCAGGGCACATGACCCAAGGTGGCTCACACTCTCAGGGTCCTCCTGAGTGAGGAATCAGCTCCTGAAAATGAGCAGCCCCTTAAATTTTGGGCCCTTGTTGCCTTGCTCACCTCACCGCAGTCCAGGTCCTGTCTTGGACTGGTCCAGTGCTTCAGCAATGGCAAAGCAGAGCTAGAGCAGAGTTAGGTGGGTGTATGTCTAGGCAGCAAGGCTGAGACAGTCCAGTAGAGTTCCTGCTGGTTCCAGGAGCTGGGGTGCATTTGCATGTGGGGGGCCGGGGGGTAGGGGGCAGGGGATAGAGTAACAGACAAGGAAGAAGATATAAACAGCAGAATGATTCCCGGTGATCACAAGCCTAATATCTCACTCTAGTTACACCCCAGACTGGAGCGGGTTTCACTCACACAAAGCCAATCTTGGAGACACCTTGCTTCCGTTTGGGAATGGGATCCCAGGCCAGGTGGAAACAAGGTAGTCTCAGAGCTTGCCAGCAGGGACTGCACCGAGGACAAGATGAAAACCGTCTGGGAGGTACTTACAACGTGGAAGAGGGATGGGCAGACTGCAGACTGGCACTAACTGAACCTCTGGGGAATGAGGCCCCCTGCAGGAAATGACATGCAGACGTACTGCCTCATGTATGTACACCCACAGCGTCTTGTCTGTGGACGCAGTGAGCAATGAAAAATGTCCCTTTCCTCTTAGCTTGCCCTACTCGGACCGGAATGCTGTCTGGGCAGTATCAGTTCTGGATTCCTGTCTCCAGGAAACTCAATGAAGAACCGCCCTGTCCGCAGGCTCAGGCCCGGCTGTCTTCCTCCATACCTCCTCCTTCTCTTCCTCACACACTCCCAGTGAGAGGACAGTGACTCAGGCTAATTATACAGTAACAGGAGAAAAAAAAAAATACACTTTTTCTCCCCCCAGCAGCAGCTGGGACTTTCTATTTATTTGTCCGCTATTTATAACTCACTCAGACAAGGAGGTCTTATCTCCTCCTCCTCCTCCTCCTCCTCCTCCTCCTCCTCCTCTCCAAATGAAATTTCTCTAGGGCGGATCCAGCTTTATCTAAATTGGTTGGACAGAGGAGCACAGCGTATATAATCCATACTGAAGGAGATAAGGCTTTCTCCTTGTACTAGATGTAAAAATAACCAACGAGCAAAATGAGCATGGATAGGGAAAAATTAATTTACTTGCCTGCCTAATTACTAGATGCAGGATAAATGTATCTGCTTAGTTCCCTAATTATAATAATACTTAGCAGTTACATGAAACTCTTCATCATCAGAAACACCACCCTCTCCTGACACTAAATGATTAATCTTTGGCATCCCTGTGTGAGCATCTTACCTGAGCAAGAGTTCCATGAGGTTGGAGGGGGTCAGGGGATCAGGGTGAGGTGCTGAGGCCACTCCTTATCATTAAAGCAGAAGCTGCTTCCTGTGTCTGGTCCCTGGGCTTTAGGACCTGGGAGCCAGTGGATAATCTGTCCCCTTGGGCTGATACAGGACCTGCCAGCTGCAGTGAGAAGTCTACCTTCAATTCCCAGAGAGCCTACAAACTGCCACCCATCTGGCTGTGTAGCTGGAACTCCTCCTCCCACAGGGAATAAGGCCTGTGATGGCTCTGAGTTGAGGACCTCCCCCCTGCCCCAGGTGCCATCTTGGAGCAAGGAGCAGTCACCGGATGAGCCCCACGGGGCACCTTCCATCTGCTAATGGGTTGTCTCCCCACTTCTTGGCTTGATGTTCATTTGTTCACCTCTACTTTTCCTTCTACCTGTGGTGGGATCCAGTTCCTGGCACCATTCATATCAACTCAGAACTTGATAAGACCTATGTTTTCCACCTTTGCAGGCTACTAGGACCTCTTTGCCTCCAAACCCTGTGGCCTCACAGTCCCCGAGACTTAAATTAGACACCACGAGCAGACACAATTCTAGCCTCCAGTGGAGCTGGGTTTTCTGCTCTATCCTCCTGAACAATAGGAGGTTTTTGCCCTCTTGGAAGGACATTATTCTGCCCACTCCTCAGGCTTTCTTCAGCCTGCTCTGCTTCTGGCTGGAAGCTCCCAGCATGCCTGCACCCTGGATCATGCCAGCTAGGGCAGGAGACTTTGGCCCAGGCCAGGGCTCTGTTCTCAGGCAAAGGAAAAATGTACCCTGCCTCCCTGCCCTTTACACTAGATACTACCTAGCAGCTGCAGAGGGAAGAGAAAGGAAGGGAAAGGAAGGGAAGGGAAGGGAAGGGAAGGGAAGGGAAGGGAAGGGAAGGGAAGGGAAGGGAAGGGAAGGGAAGGGAAAGGAAGGGAAGGGAAAGAATCCAACACAATCATCACTATGTTTTGGTGCTTGATAGACCTTCAGTAAAGTTTGTTTAAAAACTTAAATTTCAGATCATTTGCCAAGGCCTCATTTTTTGTGACTTTCAGAAAAAAAGGAACCATATAGCCAGACTATGGAGAGCATCTACAATCATAAGATCTTGCTTTTGTCTTGTAGCCAGGGGTGGGGAGGGGGGGGGGAATCAATGAAAACAATCATTACTTAAACTGCAGCTTTATTGTATTTTTATTTTTTTCTTATTTTTATACACATAATAGGCCATATAAATATTGCTTAAATTTAAAATTCACTAAAGCTCAAAGCTACCATAATGGGATAAGAATTATAAGCTCTAATTATATAGCTTTGAGGCAATGTAATTATGCAACAGTTTTTGAAAAAGAGTGAACACAACACAGGGGATCTCTCTCTCTCTTTCTCATTTTCTTAATTTGGGGCTTGATCCTTAACCATGGAAGAAGAGCTAACTCCTGGATTTCCACCAGTCATTCCTCCATAGTTCAGTTAGTGACACATTTCAGGTTAAATCATACAGGTTCAGAAAAGGGGGGGGGCAAAGAGTTTGCTGCATTTTCCCACAATATGCCCATAGGTGAGGTGGTGACCCCTAACCCCATTTCACAAATCAGGAATCTGAGCTCGTAGGTTCTGTCTGATGCCAAATCCCCACAGCTTATCTCTGTCTGTCACACACTGAGCCAGTTCAGAGCACCGGCCAAGATGGCGAAGGTGACAGAGAAAGCCTCTGACAAAGGAAAGACACAGTAGGGCAGAGTGCCACCAAGGAATCCCTGAGGCGCCAGAATGTGGGGGAAGGGCCACACTAGTCCCTCGGGGAACCCAGGGCTGGGATGAGATTGAGAGCTTTGGAAGGTCGGGTTTTATTAGACACTGACAGGAAACTAGTAGCCCATCCCAGCTCTCCAATAGTGGGCTGACCTCCAGAGTAGTCTGTTTCTGGAGATGAATTAACATAGGAAAGGAACAGACTTGTCAAGGATGATGTAGAAGAAAGGCAATTTGCAAAGCAAGTAATTGCTTCTCTGGAGGTTATTTCCAACTGTGAAGAGTGCCCACCCTCTATTTGAACTTTCAGTGTTGCTGTTTCCCAAGCTTAAACACATGCTTCCCATTTCATAGATGTGTATGTGTGTGAGACCATAAATGAAACTTACACTGAAGTCTACCTTGTGAAAAAGCCACACTACACGAGTGCATTCAGCAGGCTACCCCATTTATCAGAGAAAGGAGAGATACATTGTATCTCCTGACCTGTGATCCATTGATTAATTAAACCGGTGGGGGAGAAGGGCATGGTTATCCTACTTAGATTCATCAAAAACGACGATCAGCAGTGATGTTCTCAGTCGGGTAGCCAGAAGTTTTCTCAGAGGATGCCTGTCTTATTTTCATAATAAATATAGCCAACATATATTCCACGTATTCTGTATCTTCTGCTTTCGAAGTGTATGCTATATGTTTCCTGTATTGAATCTGCACAGCAAATTATTCTTATTAATGATCATTCCTATTACACAGAACAGGAAAAGCAGCTCCGCTAAGGTGGCTTGTGTACCCAGAGCCCGCAATCTGATTCCAAGCCCGGATTCTAATGCACTTGCACTGCACCCTCTGCCCGAGGATAATCAGAGAAACCAGAAACACTATTCATTCTTGTAATTTCTGGGGAAACTATTTTTTGGGTACTGTGGACCTGTCAAGGAGGTGGCACTCTTTTCAGTGATAGAAGCCCTCTGCCCGTCTTTGGTCTTCTGTATTCCATCTGTCTTGGACATCAGCGCCCATCAGCTTTTGCAGCTGCCTTCACTAGCACGCATGCTGCAGCAGCCTCTAGAAATTCCTACTTCACACCCAGACCCCCTTCAAAGAAACTTCACCCTGGATTCTGCCCACACCTCTTAATTACTTATCCACAGAGCCAGCTTCCCTGAGAGTCCTGAAACCGCCATCCGTCCTCGGCTATAGCACCCTAAGAGGTTGAAGACAAACACATTTTCTTCTTCAGGAGGCTAATTCTGCTTCGCACGGACATATGCTGTACTGACAAAGGGCCGCAGGCCTTTCTCTCCCCAAAACTTTCAAAACAGAAGGCCTCTGTCCAAAATAGAAATGTGTGTTACACTGTTCCCATAAAAGAGGAGACAAGAGGAGTGTCAGAGACACAAACATTCTATTTCTAAGTTCAGAGCAAACAAAAAATATGTCAGCCCAGAGGGGATGGAATTGGAGGGAAGGGGGAGCGAGACATGAGAACTTTATTCTATGTTTAAATCCCAACATATGGGCCATTTCTATTTTGGGATGACAAATACTGACGTCCATAGTATGATAATTAATGATATAAAAAGAGGAGCTAAGCTACATTTGCAGGTCTCAGTGGGCGATCCTGTTATCAGTAGAGTGGAGGCCATGTGCCCATTTTGCAGATTAGATTTGAAGAAATCGAGTGGTACTGCCCAAGGTCACCCAGCTATTTGAAAGCAGAGTACAGATGAGAATCTGAGCCAGGGTACTAATTTCTCCTGATGAATCTCATTTTCTGGGATCAACTTTTAACAACTCGGTGTACCTCTAAGACAAAACCCTCCCAGATCCCGGGTTGGGAGAAGACCCCTTGGAGGGGCTGAGCTGAAGGACAGATGTTGCTGAAGGCTAGTGATGGGGACCTGGCACCCGAGCCCCAGTAGGGGGAACAGCGCTCTGTATGAGCCAAACTCAGCACTCCACAGACCATTGGGCCATTCCTATTGGGAGGCTAGTTGGAAATACATTTGAGAAATAAAATGAAACAAATCCTCTACATCTTTCCCATGAATGAACGTGGACTAGTTCCCACAGAACATGTCACATGGTGCTACTAACATGTCTGTCCAAGGCCCCCAGACTCTAGCCCTTCTCTATGCCTAAGCTGTAGGCTCCTATTCCTCACCCTGGCTAACTTGTGACCTAGGAGGTCAAATTATGACTGCAGACTACAGTTCCACAGGGATTCCCAACTGCTCCAAAACTCAGGCCCTTTATCCTACCAAAATTTTTGGTTTCAGAATGCTCACTCAGCAGTTCACAAACTTAGGTGTATGAAACGTGTAGCTTTCTTTTCATTTTTTTTTCTCTAACGAGACATGATTTATCAGTACCTTAGAGTTCAAGACCATTATAATAGTCAACTCAATGATACCCACCACCTTTGCTTAAAGTTTTGTCTAGGTTTCCAAAGCTTTGCACGTGTCAAGATTTTAGGGTAGGATGGCAACCAACCACAGCATATGCTCAGACTTAGGTTTGAGCATTTGGTTTTTGGTGGTCAGTCCGCACAGATGACTGGGCTCCTTTTCTCAGGGTCCTCACACACAGTTCAGCTCTCTCTCAGCTGACTATGGTGCCTTTTGTAGTACAGGAGAAATGATACTTGTAACTACATCACCCTGGCTTTGAGAAACTGGCCTTTTACTCTGGCCATGTGTCTCCTGGTGTGGAGGGATGTTCTCCTTCACTGGAAGCTTCCTGTGCTAAGAAAACTCTGAGACTCTTTCTGTTGTGAATTTGATCCCTTCACTGGGCTTCATCTGAGGGAATAGGCATAATTTCACTTGGAATTTTCTTTTTCATCCTCTCAAAAGTAGCAATTTTACCCAAAAGTTTAACTAAATACCCTGCTTCTTGTTCTGCCAAGTGGATTCTCTTTTCTACTGCATCTTTGAAATCATTGCTTCTGAAGGCATTCCAACAAATTTCAAGATCTAAATTTTCTTTCTGCCAGGACTTTGAAAATTCACAAAAGACATAAAGAACTGAAGAGTAGAGTGCTTATGCACACACACACACACACACACACGCACACACACTCGTGAGCATGCATGTTTTAGAATTTACTGATTAAATCTTTTTCCTACCTTAATTGATCTTTTAAGTATTATCATGTGGTTTCTCTCCTTTATTAATGTGACAAATTACAGTGATTGATTTTCAAACGTTAAGCCAAACTTTAGTTCCTGGAATAAAAATCCCGATTCAGTTAAAAGAATACATTTGCTTTTCTGAAACTCTGGATTAATTTTCTGGAGTTAGTTTAATAATGAGTATTTAAGAATTTTGCACCTGTGTGCAAGAGGTTGCCCTTCCTTGTAAACTCCTCGTCAGCTTTAGATATCAAGTTATACTGATCGTGTAAAATGAGTTGGGAAGGAATCCCTCTTACTCTATTACCTAGACAACTTTGTTTAACATCTGGGTCATTGCTTTCGTAGATACCTGGTAGATTTCACCAGTCAAAGTTTGTCAGGCAGCAGCTGTGGTGGTTGCGTTAGTGTCTGGTGGGTACTGTATCTCCTAGAGATTGAATTTCTTTACTTACATTTCTTTTGGGCAGATTATTTATGTTCTTCGTGCCACGTGTGGTTATGTTGTATTCTCTAGGAACTTATCGCCTCAAATTTTCAAAATTATTGGCAGACAACTGTTCAGACTGTCCTCTTCCTACCTTTAAAGAGTGACCGTGGATGCTGTTGGGACAGTTTTCATTTCTAACCATGGAGTCATTCATGCCATCTGTACTTTTCTGTGTGTTCATTGCCTCTAGCAGTTTATCAATTATGTCTTTTCAAATGGCTTTGCCTGTGCTGATTCTCTGTGTGATGGATGTCGTTTTGATTCTAGTACGCTTGTTCTATTGCCTCCTGTGTCCTTCCTTCTACTTTTTTGGGGTTTAATTTGATGACTTTTTTTGAACTTCTTGAAATAAAGGCCTTACCCTATATTCTACATGTCTAAGGTTATAAATATGCCTATAATCACAGCTCTCATCATGTATCACAAATTTAAATACATCATATTTCTATTATTATTCAGTTCATGATGTTCAGTCTGTTTTTGTTCCAATTTCTATTTTCATGTCTTCTTTTTTTTTAATGTTTATTTATTTATTTATTTTGAGAGAGAGAGAGAGAGAGAAAGAGAGTACATGTGTGAGTGGGAGAGGGGCAGACAGAGGGAGAGAGAGAATCTCAAGCAGGCTCTCTGCTATCAGCACAGAGACTGATGTGGGACTCGATCTCACCAACCATGAGATCATGACCCAAGCAGAACTCAAGAGATGGATGCTTAATTGACTGAACCACCCAGGCGCCCGTCATGTCTTCTTTTAACTAGTGTTTATTTAGAAGCATACCTCTTAATTTCCAAACATAAAGGAAATTTCAAGAATCATTTTGCTACTGACTTCTACTGTAACTCCTGTCTAGTAAGGGAAAATATGTTATATTCTCTCTCTATTTTCTGATTTGTATCTGTCTTCTATTTTCTGCTGAATCTTTGAAATCTGTTTCCAAAAGCATTTCAATGAATGTTAGTATCTAACCCTTCTTTCCACTAAGAGCTTTGAAAAGTTCAGTTATTTGGAATTTTAATTTATACCAGCAATTGGTCAATTTTGGTTTAATAGCCCATATGCTCTTAAAAGTGAATATATATTTTACTGCTGTTGGATGCATGCCTTTAATCATTATTTTAATCAAGATTCTTGCTGATTTGTTGGATTCTTATTCTTGCCATCAATAGAAGGATAAGTTATTATCCCCCACATCAATCCTGGTTTCATATTTGTGTTTTTTTTTAATTCCACCAATATTTGATTTACATATTTTGAAGCTATTGTGTGTTAAAATTGAATCCCCCCTGAAATATATCTTGAAGTCCTAGCCCCTGGAAACCGTGAATATAAACTTACTTGGAAGTAGGGTCTTTGCAGATGTAAGTTATGATGAAGTCATACTGGGTTAGGGTAAGCCCTAACCTCAAATGATCATTCTTATAAGGAGAGAAGACAGATACAGGGCAGAGAGAGCCATGTGCAGACCGAGAGGTGCACAGACAGAAGTCACGTGATGGTGGAGGCAGAGGCCGTATTGACGTGGCTGCCAGCCAAGGCTTGGCAGTCAGCACCAAATGTTAGGAGAAGGCAAGGAACGGGTCTACCCCGAATCTCAGAGGGAGCATGACCCTGCAGACACCTTGATTTCAGACTTCCAGCCTCCAGAACCACATGAGAACAAATTTCTGTTGTTTTAAGTCAATGCTTCGTTAAACAGCAACCCTTGGAAAACAGTGGACAGGGTATGTTACTAGATGCATAGAAATGTAAGATTTGTATAATTTCCTGGTGAATTGAAACTTCTATCATTATTACATACTCCTGTATGGCAATGCTTTTACCTTAAAGTCAACTCTGGTATTATTATTACTCTTCCTTCTTTCTATTTAATATCTGCATGATGTGTCTTCTTGCATCTTTTTTTTAAGTTTATTACTCTATTTTGAGAGAGAGTGAGCACATGAGCAATGGAGGGGAGGGGCAGAGAGAGAGGGAGAGAGAATCCTAAGCAGCGTTTGCACTGTCAGCACAGAGCCCGACATGGGCTCAGTCTCACGAACGTGAAATCATAGCCTGAGCCAATATCAAGAGTCAGACACTTAACTGACTGAGCCATCCAGGTGTCCCCTGTATCTTTTCATTTTTAGATTTTGTACATTCATTTGTCTCATCAGATTAAAAAGAGTGTAAGTCAAATGATCTTTGTTATTGAATTACTTAGTTTTCTTACATCCCATATCAGATTTTTGGGTTAAATGTAGCATTTTCTTATTTGCTGCTCTACCATCCCCCATCTGCTTTTTTCTAGCTCTTCTTCCTTTTTTAAGGAATTATTATTATTACTTACCGTTTCCTGCATTCACTTTTATTAGCTTGTTACCCTAAAAATTTAGCATGCATGCTTGACTAATGAAAGTCCAACATAAATCAGTACTTCTAGCAGTTATTAGACAAGGCAAGGACATTATAACACTGTATCTATATTTAATCATCCCCTATCATACATGCTCCTTCTTTTAGATGTTTATTTATTTACTTGGAGAGAGAGAGAGAGAGAGAGAAAATACCCAGGCAGGCTCCGTGCCATCAGCACAGAGCCTGTCACGGGGCTCTATCTCATGAACTGTATGATCATGATCTGAGACAAAATCAGGAGTCTCACACTTAACTGGCTGAGCCACCCAGGCGCCACCCCATACATGCCCTTTTTAAAATTGTTTAAAGTCTATGTATGTTTAAGTCCAGTAATATATTATTACTGTTTTAATACAAAAAAAAAAAAAAACAGAAAACAACAACAACAAAAAACCCATGCATTCACATTTATCTACATTTTTCCCCTTTGTGTTGCTTTTTATTCCTTTATGCTCTCTTAAGCTTCTATCTGGGATTACTTTTCCCTTCCTCTTCAAAAACCTGCTTTAACATATGATTTAGGGTGTGCCTGCTGGTGATAAAGCCTCCTAGTTTTATATATCTATTTGTATTTGAAAATATCTTTATTTTTGTTTCATATCTGAAGGCAATTTGCATTGGGTCTAAATTCTAAACTGGCAGGTTTTTATTTTCTTTCTGCACTTTGAACATATAATACAATTGTCTTCTTTTTTTCCATCAATTATGTTGAAAAACCATTTGCTGGCCTTATTGCTGCTTTAAATGAATATATCCCTTGACCCCCAACTCCAGGCTGATGTTAAGATATTTTTTTTTTTGTCTTTGGATCATAGTTTTACTATTATGTGCCTGTGTATGGTTTCCAAAGAACTTTTTCTGTTTGAGATTCAGCTATATGTGGCTTTATATTACTTGCCAGTTTATAGAGAATCTTAAGCCATTATGTACTAAAATACTGATCTTCCACATTTTCTCTTTCTCCTCTGTTCCTGGGAGTTGAATTATGCATATATTACAGCTTTTCACCATGTTCCATCTGCCTTTTACTCTATTTTTTGTGTTTTCTTTGCTTTTACCTTCCCATTTTTCAGTATAAACAGCTTCTTCTGATGTTTCATTGACTAATTCTCTCTTCACTTCTGATCAACTTGCTGATAGACCCAAATAGAAGTTTTTAAACTCAATTGTTTATTTAAGTTCTAGGTTTTGCATGTCCCCTACTGCCTATACAGATTACAAACCCTGTCTGCAGTGAGAGATGATCATACAGTGTTGCCTGGAGGCACTGATAGGCATCCCTGACAGTTGGGTAAAGCAGACAGAAAAAACAAAATGAAAACAAAAAAAGAAACTAACTCTCTGTGAGGGGCAGGAATGTGTGTTAGGCATAGCACAAAAGCTGGAGGAGGTACAAGATCACAAGGAAGGCCACATACTAGGAAGGTAGGGATACAATGCCTACCCAAGATTGATGCTTAATCAGAACATCAGAGACTACCCCCCTCACGTGCTGCTCCCCGACAGGCTAATAAGTACAGAGTAAAAAATAACAGTCTAATGCTAGCTACCTGTAGAACTGTAGGAGACAAATTCCTCCTGAAGCACAGAGCAAAAGGGAAAATACAAAGCCAAGAAGGAAACAGACATTGAGAAATTACCTGTGGAAAACCAGACCACACTCTAAACCCAAGGAATCACCATAAAGGGATGAAAGACTGCTCGGAAACAAAAATTATTCTGTCTCCTTATTGTGTATGTGGTTACATAAATCTATACATTGAAATACACTCCAGAAAAGGGTCAGTTTTGCTGTATAGTAACTAAAAAACAATTTTAAGGAACAGGAAATAAAATGTCTCTCACAAACAAAACCCGAGATAATCCATTGCTAACAGACCTTTTCAATAGGAAATATTAATGGAAGCTCTTGAGGCAAAAGGAATGAAATATTGTTTGGAAATCTGGATCTAGAAAAAGACGTGAAAATCTCATTGGCAATAAAATATATAGTGGTAAAATAAAATTCATATGTTGAATTTATTTCTAATTACTGTAGATGATAATTGACATCCTGAAGTAATTTTAATATAAGTGTATTGTATGTTTATTACAAGTATAAAAGTAAAATATATGACAACAATATCACAAAGGATGTGGGTTGGGAATATACTCTCATATAGTCCTGATACTTGATGTGAAGCAGTATACTGTTATTTCAAGGTAGACTAAGATTAATTAAAAATGTACATTTCAAACCCTTGGGCCACCCCTACAATGGGGCATAAATAATAAATCAATAAAGGAAATAAAACTCTCAAATTACCCAACAGAAGTCAGAAAAAGAGGACAAAAAGAACAATGGAACAAATAGAAAGTGGCCAAAAGGGTGGTAGATATCAATCTAATCCTATCTATAATCACATTGAAGATGAACAGTACAAACAAATCATTTAAAAGATTGAGACTGTCAAACTGGACACAAAGCAAGGCCTGACTATTGCTATCTATAAGAAATCACATTAAATTTAAAAAAAAAATAGATGAGTTGAAAGTAAAAGGACAAAAGAATATACCACCCAAAGACTAACCAACAGAAAGAAAGTTGGAGTAGCTGTATTAATTTCACACAAAGTAGACTTCAAAACAAGGAACATTTTCAGGAACAAAGATGGACATTAGCTAATGATAGAAGAGTTTAGTTGTCCAAGGAGACATATTCATTCTAAAAGTATGTGAATCTAACAACAGAGCTTCAAAATACATGAGAAATTGGTACGACTGAATTGAGAGAGAGAGAGAGAGAGAGAGAGAGAGAGAGAGAGAGAGATAAATCCATGCCTGGAATCAGAGGCTTCAACATTTCTTTCCTGATAGTACAAGCAGGCAGAAAATCAGTAGATCCCAGCAATCCGAAATGCAATCTAGACTTTGACAAATGACTCTAACTGTATTACAAATGTATAACATAACCACACTGAAGGATGTAGGCAAGAAAGGATCTGCCCTAATTATCTTTTAGAAACAAGAAGTTCAGCCAGATATATCGTGAGGCTGAAAACAAAACGAACTGTAAGTAAATATTGTATTTTAATTGGTAAATTTGTTTCCCACATGGGTACAAGTTAGTCATACTGAAACTACCTTACATATACCCTAAGTTTGGACAAAATAGTGTGTATTTAGACAGTGAAAGCCAGGTTTTTCACTGTCAGAGAAAGATGGGACAAATAAGTAATGAGGTAATGCTAGAATGAACCCATGATGCTGGACTGGAGTTGAATATATCAGTGTATACTTATATTTTAACATATGCACTTAGGCGTCCTGTGTAGCTCAGTTGGTAGAGGATAAGACAATGTATGTATAAATACAGAGATACATATACATATATATAATTTATTTATTTCTTGGAACAGAATGAAAAAGAGAGAGAAATGAACAGACACTTTAGTTTCTAACTACCATCTGGGTTCCTTGGGGAAGTGGACCATTCCAGGGCTGGGAAAGGATGAGTAACAAGGTAAACCTGGAGCATCTTTTGATGCCAGAATTAAGGAAATGATTAAAAAAATAAACACGAAGCATGGGGCATGTCAAAAGATCACAGGAACCAATCTTAAAGGGCTCCCAGTGACGAAAGTTGGAATCCATTTGAGCAACAAAATGAAAAAATGGTAGTTTTAGATTATAACCCCAAAATAATTGTGTAAATACATAACTGGATAAATAAATGAGGTATCAAGGGCCATGTGCCCTTACAGAAGAACCCCAAGTGATAAACATAAAAGAGGGAAATATAAAATCACCATTAAAATGCCACAGTAATAATCACTGCAAACAAAATCCACCGATAAATGCTAGATTCAGTGGAAGCAACATACATATGTATATTTTTTCAAGTAGGCTCCATGCTCAGCATGGAGGGGGGACTTGAGCTCATGACCCTGATATCAGGGCCTGAGATGAGATCAAGAGTCAGATGTTTAACCAACTGAGCCACCCAGGCAGTGGTTTTAACATAGGTCCACCAATTGTTCGATACTCCTTCCAGGGAGTGGTGGTTAATTCCTCACCCCATAGGAACGGGTTAAATTTAGTCAGTCACATCTAATAAATAGAGTGAGGAAAGGGAAGAATAATGGCTTTACAATCGAGAAACCTGGCAGACACCGTAACCAAGTGATCAACGTTAACATCACCTGTCATATCGGTATCACGTGGGACTGATAACGATACCATATCAAGGGACTATCATCTCTCAGATGTTCTTCCTCAAAATGTATAACCTCAATCTAATCATAAGAAACATCCAGACATAAATTAGGGAACATCTTATAAAATGCCTGGCCATTTCAGAAGTGTTAAGGTCACCTGACAAGGAATCGTTGAGAAATTGTCGTAGACTGGACTAAGGATATCTAACAACTAAATGTACAATGTACAATGCAGGATTGGATACTAGAATTAAAAAAAAAGGCATAATGGGGAAAACTGTGGAAATCTAAATAAAGTCTGTAATTTCATAATTAGTATTGTTCAGTTAATTTCTTAGTTTTAATAATTGAACCATGGTTATGGAAGATAACATTAGGAGAAGCTGTGTGCAGGGCATACAGAAATTACTGTTAAGTCTGAAACTATTTTTAAAAAAAATTAAAGAAAAAAAGTGATATGGAGTCTAATAATATTCTACCTTGTAAATAAAGATCCCCAGGGTTGATGGTCTGTTTAGTTGTCCTGTTTTGAATTATCACCCAACTTCAGCCAATCGTTGTGGTTTCTATGTCCTAAGAGTATAGAAATTCTCTTCTCACTGTGAGTTTCTCTTTGGTGTCATCCAAGTAGGGGTGGGTTCAATTTTTTATGCCTTTACCCAGCTGGATGTAGTTTGGTTCCTGTAAATGTGAATCATAAGTCTCACCAATTTAAAAACAAAAAAATCAGTCTTCCAATCATTTTTTACATTGTTCAGGCCATTTTGCTGACTGTCTTGTAAAAAAGCAACTTTTTTTTTCCTCCCAAATTGTCTAATAGTCAGTCATTCCCTATGAAATGTATCACACATGTGCTAAATCTCATTAAAATAGTTTTGTTGTATGATACTGCAAGGCACTATAGGATTTGTATTCTAAATAGTATACATATTTACATATTGTATTACATATTTTGTTGTGTGTGTATGCCTTTTGTTTTACTTGTGATTTATCCTACAATTAACATTTCCCAATACATGTAGATACATTCAGTGGCCTTTCTATGTCTTCTTTTCTGAGGCTGGCAGAATTCCAAACCAAATACATCCATGGTAATATAAAAGAGCTCTTCACAAAGTCTGTCGCAAAGAGCATTGTTCTCTCAAGAAAGTCCCAGATCAAAGAAAACCATGATGAAATTAACGTGAAAAATTCTGTATATTATATTCCTTTCTTGGAGGTTTCAAAGCACATTAAAGTCCTTAAAAGTCTAATGGGAAATATAATTATTTGACCTAGAGATCCCTGGCTTATTTTTCCATATAATTCCTATCAGTTGCGGAAGCCAGTTGGGGAAATACTGTGCTCCAATAAACAGAATATCTCATAAGGGACAAACTGGAATACTGCTATTCCATTCTGGATTATAGCTCACTGTGGCCAGTCCCTGCATGAAAGCTTTCTGAGCTTATAGCTGCATAGATAGACAGACTGGGTATGCAAATAGATGATAGGTAGATGGGTACGTAGGTAGAGAGAGGAGAAAGAGGGAGAGTAGATGGGTAGATAAGAGCCACTGCTTGGATATATTTCATTAGTGTCCTACCAAATGAGGAGTGAGAGGGGGGTGGTAGAGGAAAGACACAGCATCAAGTATTTTGTGTAATGCCTTAAAGATGACACGGGCAAAAAAACAAAGCAAAAGTGCAGTATTTAATATTTGCATACCATTTGATGGTACTTCTCACCTGTGCTTCCTTTTCTGTTGTTTCCATGGGACCATGTGCTTATTATTTTAATACTTATCATGGTGGTTTAAGCATCCTTATTCAGTAATGCCTTTTTCTCCTGTGTAAGCTCCAAGTGGTAAGATAAACGTCATAGTCATCATTAATTATACCATAAATTCGTAGTAATGGTCTGGTACAGAGTTGGTAATAAATAAATATGGCTTAAATGAATGAAATTTATAAACACACCTTATTGAGAGTTATATCTCATAGCAAAAGTGCAAGAAAAGGTGAATTTCTAGATTAGCATTTTAATAATAATGATAATGATTAAATAATAATAATGTTATGCACTGGAAATTTAAAAAAGAAGCCATTCAAGCTTATAAAAATGAATATTGAAAAGGTTAAAGTGAATTAGAAGGCAGAGATATTCTGCAGTTGTTTTACAAATTTTTATTATTTTGAGAGAGAGAGAGAAAGAGAGAGAGCATGAGCAGGGGAGGGGCAGAGAGAGAGAGAGTGAGACAGAATATCAAATAGGCTGTGCACTGTCAGTGCTGAGACCAACGTGGGGTGTGATCCCACAAACCATGAGATCATGGCCTGAGCTGAAATCAAGAATTGGACGCTTACCTGACTGAGCCACCTAGGTGCCCTGAAATTCTGTATCTTAAAAAATAAATATCCAACAAAATAAATTAAGATAGGGAAAAATATGCAAATAAAGTGAGAGGAAAAAAAGGAGTGACAGTTACTTCAGACTAGATGTTTAATTTATAATAAAATAAAACAGCATATATTGATGAATCTGAAATTTTATGTAACAGATAATTTTAATAGAATGTTAAAAATTCAGGGGTGCCTGGGTGGCGCAGTCGGTTAAGCGTCCGACTTCAGCCAGGTCACGATCTCACGGTCTGTGAGTTCGAGCCCCGCGTCAGGCTCTGGGCTGATGGCTCGGAGCCTGGAGCCTGTTTCCGATTCTGTGTCTCCCTCTCTCTCTGCCCCTCCCCCGTTCACACTCTGTCTCTGTCTGTCCCAAAAATAAATAAAAACGTTGAAAAAAAAAATTAAAAAAAAAAAAATTCAAAATACCTAAGTTATTACCAAACAAAGCAGAAAAACAGAATAAATACCTAACACGAAAAGTGGCTCAGAAATTTGTTAAACAGCGACCCAGATGAAGCCTCAGGTCTTGTTGGTTATGAAAGCTAGTCCTTCTAAATATCCAGCAGCAGAAAATTTTCACACAACAGAAAATGATCTAAAACCCAGAAGAAATAAAGCAGACCAATTTGATTTATAAAGGAAATATAATCCTGATATCAAAAAATATCAGGATAATACAAGCCAAAAACAGATCAATGAATAGAGATTTGAAAATCCTTAGTTCTTTCTTAATAGAAGCTAGTGTCTCACTAAAACAATTCTACCATGACCAAATAAAGTTCAATCTTTCAAACATGAAAATGGTTAAATATTAAGAACTTTAAGAAAACATCAAGTCAGTTGTTCAAATTGGAAAAACACAACCAAACAAAATTCACCTCAGTAGAAACCAAAAAGCCTTGCTAAATTATTCAATTCTCTCTAATAAGAATTATTCTAATTCTTTCTCATCATTCAATAATGATTACCAATGTGAAACAATAAAGGCATTTCCATAAACATGGGGAATCAAGTAAGGACAATTCTGCCATCACTGCTCTTTAGTATTTTCTGGATAATTAAGTTACTTATGTAATAAGAACAAAAATAATGATATTATTATCAAGAATCATTTCTTGAATATCCACTACTATCAAGTTTTAGTCTTATATGTCTATTGTGTCATTAAAATGCCATATCTCCCTGAGGTATATAGATGAGAAAAGAGATGATATGACTTGCCCAAGGTCTGACAATCCTGGCTTCAAACCTGGACTTTGCAGGGAAGTTGTTCTCATGACTTCTGGCAAAGGTAAATGAACAAAAAAAATCAGACAAATCACAGGAGAAATAGGAACTAGTAAATATTTTAATCAAGGACATGAGAAAAAAGTTTACCTTTGCTAATCATCAAAAAAAGGCAACCAGCACTTTTTTTCATTTATGAAACTGGCAAAATAAATAAAGTAAATATCTGATCCTAGAAGGAAAAATTTTTTTCTTATATAATGAAGGTGACCATGAAAATGAGAACAGAAAACGTCAAGAATAAAAAATAACAATAAGTGTTAGGAAGCATAAATAGTTTTTTAGTTTTTGACAGGATGAAATAAATTTTCCACTATTTGGGAAGGACCTATTATATTATATAGGTTTCCATGTATGTAGGATTCATAGTAGTGAAAAGACACAATCTACTGTTTCAGTAATAGTGGAATGGTTGAACAAGTTACAGCTGATTCACTAAATCAAATACTACATGCAATTGTTAAAATTATGTTTTCAAGAATCATGTGGGAAATTGATACATATTAATTTTAACTGAAAAAAAGGGTGAAAAATAGAATGAACACTTCGATTAAAGCAATGATTTTAATTGCACACAAAACCTACCATGACATTGGGTATAAAACAAACAAGGATGCCCTTGAGCTGTGGCTTCTGGAGGGTTATTTAAAGGTAGGATGCATGATGGCACAAAAACAGACACACAGACCAATGGAATAGAATAGAAACCCCAGAACTAGACCCACAAACGTATGGCCAACTTATCTTTGACAAAGCAGGAAAGAACATCCAATGGAAAAAAGACAGCCTCTTTAACAAATGGTGCTGGGAGAACTGGACAGCAACATGCAGAAGGTTGAAACTAGACCACTCTCTCACACCATTTACAAAAATAAACTCAAAATGGATAAAGGACCTAAATGTGAGACAGGAAACCATCAGAACCTTAGAGGAGAAAGCAGGAAAAGACCTCTCTGACCTCAGCCGTAGCAATCTCTTACTCGACACATCCCCAAAGGCAAGGGAATTAAAAGCAAAAGTGAATTACTGGGACCTTATGAAGATAAAAAGCTTCTGCACAGCAAAGGAAACAACCAACAAAACTAAAAGGCAACCAACGGAATGGGAAAAGATATTTGCAAATGACATATCGGACAAAGGGCTAGTATCTAAAATCTATAAAGAGCTCACCAAACTCCACACCCGAAAAACAAATAACCCAGTGAAGAAATGGGCAGAAAACATGAATAGACACTTCTCTAAAGAAGACATCCAGATGGCCAACAGGCACATGAAAAGATGTTCAGCGTCGCTCCTTATCAGGGAAATACAAATCAAAACCACACTCAGGTATCACCTCACGCCAGTCAGAGTGGCCAAAATGAACAAATCAGGAGACTATAGATGCTGGAGAGGATGTGGAGAAATGGGAACCCTCTTGCACTGTTGGTGGGAATGCAAATTGGTGCAGCCGCTCTGGAAAGCAGTGTGGAGGTTCCTCAGAAAATTAAAAATAGACCTACCCTATGACCCAGCAATAGCACTGCTAGGAATTTATCCAAGGGATACAGGAGTACTGATGCATAGGAGCACTTGTACCCCAATGTTCATAGCAGCACTCTCAACAATAGCCAAATTATGGAAAGAGCCTAAATGTCCATCAACTGATGAATGGATAAAGAAATTGTGGTATATATACACAATGGAATACTACATGGCAATGAGAAAAAATGAAATATGGCCTTTTGTAGCAACGTGGATGGAACTGGAGAGTGTAATGCTAAGTGAAATAAGCCATACAGAGAAAGACAGATACCATATGGTTTCACTCTTATGTGGATCCTGAGAAACTTAACAGGAACCCATGGGGGAGGGGAAGGAAAAAAAAAAAAAGAGGTTAGAGTGGGAGAGAGCCAAAGCATAAGAGACTGTTAAAAACTGAGAACAAACTGAGGGTTGATGGGGGGTGGGAGGGAGGGGAGGGTGGGTGATGGGTATTGAGGAGGGCACCTTTTGGGATGAGCACTGGGTGTTGTATGGAAACCAATTTGTCAATAAATTTCATATAAAAAAAAAAAAAGAAAGGTAGGATGCATGAGACACCTGGGTGACTCAGTTGGTTAAAGGTCTGACTCTTGATTACAGCTCAGGTCATGATCTCAGGATTGTGAAATCAAGCCCCAAATTGGGCTGTATGCTGACAGCACAGAACCTTCTTGGGATTCTCTCTGTCCTCTCTCTCTGTCCCTACCTGCACTCTTTCTTAAAAATAATAATAAACATTCTCTTAAAAGGTAGAATGCAAAAGTTACCAGTGTTCTGCACAATCATATCTGTTTTCATATCAGCTTCTCCCTGCTAACGTTACTATAAAGCACTACTGCTATTCCAAAGCTGCAGCAGAATGCTGATGATGCTAGAGACCCCACAGAGACAGTGCTCCCACTTTAAGGAGACAGAGAGTCGCAGTTTCATCCAGCCATTAATGAGAGAAGCAGGAAGTCAGCAGGTTTGCAGTGCACATGGTAAAGAAGCCAGACACTGTGGGCATGGTTTGAAAAAAAAATGAATGAAAATTGAGCAAAGATTAAGAACTGCAATCTAGACAGTTATTACAGATTATGGGCTTAGTCATTCTGAATACATCATCTTGTTTTTTTCATCTACCAAGTCATCGTTAAAACATTCACTAAACCAGGTGGGACCAACTAAATAGAATCAAATTTCTAGTTTGGTCAAAATGCTTACTGAATGCATCATTTTGAATGTGTAACATACTGGAAACCTAAAAGTAAAGTTTGGAGAAAACTTGTATCAAAATTCTTATAGCCGGATTTGTCATTCAGATTCATGATTCCTTCTTCTCTGGTAACTACCCCTGAAACAGCGGGGAACCACCCCACCAGCCATGTCCATATTAAATGACTGCATCATCAGGCAGTTTTGATTGGTCCAGAATTAGGCACTGCAATCAAGATGGGTTTATCATATTTTTATCTAAATCTATTTATTTTAACAACTGGGCAGAAATTTGATATATTTCTGATATCAAACACCTTGGGTTAGATAAGCTCCTGTTTGATGTAATGTTTTTTTTTTATTTTTTTTAAATTTTTTTTTTCAACGTTTTTTATTTATTTTTGGGACAGAGAGAGACAGAGCATGAACGGGGGAGGGGCAGAGAGAGAGGGAGACACAGAATCGGAAACAGGCTCCAGGCTCTGAGCCATCAGCCCAGAGCCCGACGCGGGGCTCGAACTCACGGACCGCGAGATCGTGACCTGGCTGAAGTCGGACGCTTAACCGACTGCGCCACCCAGGCGCCCCTGATGTAATGTTTGATTCACTACTTTCTTTGATTCCATGAGACAACAGAGTATGATTCCAAAAGTTCCCATTTATACTTAAGCTAGTTACAACTGCTTCATGTCATTTGACATAAAATAATCTTTATATGTACATAGGCATGTATATATATATACATACGCACATATACACCATATATAGTATACTACTATATATATGTGTGTATAAATATGTATATGTACTATATAGATATGTATTTAACAAAAGGCAAAAAATGTAGAACTGAGATTAAGTGATCAAAATCTTCTTGTGGCCAGAAAAAAATTTACATGTGCATTCAGCTTTATCATTATTTGAAGGCCATAGAGTTAGCAAACTAACTTTATATATTAATTTTATATATTTATTTTATTAATTTAATATCCTGCCAAAGAGATTGATCTTGCTATAACTTTGGACATCAAATCAGATCTAGAAATGCCTTAAATAGATGTGTATTCCAATTCCTATTGAGTTACAGTTAAATTGTGCATTTCTTTGACAACTCCATTCATCACTAGCAAAGCTTTCTCCACCTTTTTCTCAACTATGTTTTAAATTCAGACTTGTTCCACTTAAAGAAACACCATCATCAAAAGGTGCTATATCATCTGCTCTGATTTTTCTCATGGTCATTGGCAACTGAAAGGTCCACTGTACATTTTAGAGGCCCATCTCTTGTAGGGAACAACAATATGAAGGGAACTTATTTTGCTTTTAAATTTGACATAATTATGTAGTAGCAAAGAGAGCACACACTTTGGAATTAGATGAAGGGTATGATGTTAACCAACTCTGTGACCTGGGCTAAAGTCCTTAAATTTTATAAGCTTCATATATGATCTGAAGAGATCAGTATTAATATAGCAATGTGGGTGTGCAGATTAAACATAATAAAATGTGAAATGATCTAGATAATATCTTGTGTGGAGTAATCACTCAATTAAATTTAGCTTCATGACCCTGCTCTCTCCTTTCTTTGCTCTCTTCCTCCCTAGTCTTAGAAAAGATAAGATGTGGTTTTTCATCTTTGGGTGCACACAGTGACTTTGGTTTGCTTCATCAAGGAGGGGGTCGGGTGTTGTTGGGGGGGGTTTGACAGACAATATCATATAGCAAATTATATAATGGTGAAATGAACAAAAAGTTTATAAACCCCAAAATGGAGAATATTTTAAGTATCCAGGATACTACAAAGAAAATGTCCATTTAAGTTAAAACTTATAGAATGTATATGAGTTTGTCTAGTGAAGAGTGAGGGTGGATGAGGGTGGGACTCTTTCCTGAAAGATCCAGCTTCAATCCAACTCTTGGTCCCTGTGTAAATAAATCAAAGATCTGGGGACACTGCCTCATTCCCTACTTCATTAGAAAGAAAGAGATAAATAAGCTTCTTTCTGATTTAACAAAAAATGAAAGGAAAAGGTCCAGTGGTAGTTAATTCTACTTCTACTTTAGCATATACTTCAGGGATAAAACATATTTAGTTTATACATGTCTCTATTTTTATTCTAAGAAGACAAATTGTCATAGTACCTTTCTACTCTTAGGGCACCCAAAGGGTTTTGTTTATAAAAATCAATAAGCCCAAAGCTCTTTGGTGTTTTTTTTTTTTTAAGCCAATCTATTTCATCTTTCACTGTCTGCTGAAGGAAGCCATGTATCTTCCAGCAAGCAGTTGGATTTTGTCAATTCTTTGTGGCCCATTATCAACCAGCCAAGATTCAAGGTCACCGTTTTAGTGCCTGCTTCCTGGCAGAACTCCCTCAACCTGACAAGGGCCCTTCAAGATGGTAAATGGGCACAGACTATTTTGGGTTGGATGAAATGCAGTTCATCACTCTGCTCAATGCTCCCCAACTAGTCTTGCTTTGCTTCTGGTCATCTGGCATTTTCAGCAGGTGAATGGAGCTTTTCACCTTCTCTGCTTTTCTCTATAAGGACGAGGGTAGTTCAGTGTGTTGGACCTATGGAAAGTAAGATTGATGAGATGGTTGGGATTATTTGCTGTAAAGCACTCAATTTCTGCCAAGGATTATGTAATCCAGTCACTTCCTTGAATGTCAGTCAGGACATTAAGAAGTATTCCCAAATTGATTTTCTAATTCAAACACATTGATATAAATTTTATAAGTATTATTATTTATTGTTATACATATTAATATAAGTTATTAAGACTTCTCTATCTTTTTTGATTAACTTTATGTTTTACCTTTTTATGTTGTTATATTTTTATCTCTTATCCTTATCCATTTTTTATTTCTGTTTTTTTTAAATCACTGAACTGTCCTAGCTTTTTTAATTGAAAGGTCAGTTCATTACTTCCAAACTTTCATATTTTTCTGATATATTATTTAAGGGCATAAATTATTCAATGTTTATTGTTTTTTATACCTAGGTATTATCTTTGACAAAAGTTTTATAAGTAATAATTTCCATTTTTATATTTTCTCTAACTTGATATAAAATTTCTGTAAAAGTGTGTGTCTATACCTTTATGCTTTATTTTTTAGTGAATGCCATTTTTGTTCCTCTTTTGTTGTTAATTCTAAATTGTATTATGCTTTGTGTAATGGTGATAGATTACATGAAATCAGCCTTTTTAATTTATTGAGATTCCTTTGGGTTCTAATTCATAATATCTGTGAATGTTTTGTACATATTTTTTAGAAGTAAAGTTTTGTGAAATTTGAAGTAATACATACTTATTTGCTTAAATTTTTCATTATCCAAATTCACAAAACAATGTGTAATTTCTATTTAATCCACATTCTGTTTGTTCAAACATTTTATTATTCAATACACCTAGACTTATTTTGTTTTACTTACCTGTTCCGTCATTTCTGAGAGGTGTAATAAACTCTCTCACTAGGTTTGCAGCTTAGTCAATTTGTTCTCCATGGCTAATCATTTCTCCTTTATATATTTCAGCTATGTTGTTGGGTACATAAATATCATTGACTGTAATATTTTCACGCTGGATTGTTCCTTTCATCAAGATGAAAAATTTTGTTTTTTGCTTTTAAAGATTTTCATCTTGAATTTTACTTAATACCGCTTGCTTTATTTATTTATTTATTTATTTTTTGCAATTTAAAAATCTGTTTTTAATACATGAATTTTATTCACTCAAAATAATATGATTATTAATATGTTTGGACATATTCTCTGTCTTATTTACTGATTAATGGTTATCCTGATATCTGATTTCCCCTTCCCCCTACTTTTTGGATTTTTACATATGTCTTTATCACACTTCCTTCAAAAATTGTTTGTTGTTTTTGTTCCTCTAATGATCTGCAAGTCATTAATTCTATTTCCATTTTTCAAGTGTTTACCCTAAGGTGCTAACACATAAACCTGAAGTTATATTTGTCAAACAAAATCTGGCTAGCATTAATCCATATCTGTATCACCCTCCTCCCACGAACTCTTTCAAGTCCTTATCCAGGACAACACAGAAATAACCCCTTTTATTTTCTACTGGATGTAAGTTTCTCGCATTGGTTGATTGTGGTTTCTATCATGGTAAAAATTTTTCTTAGTTGGTTATCCTGAGTGTATTTCTGTATAAGAGTTATTTGGACCGATTGGGAATACTCTGTGAGTCTACACATTGTGCCTGAAGGGAGTTTTTATGTACCACCTCCTTCTTCTTTTTTTTTTTTTTTAGACCAAGAACATATTTATGTTTTATATTTTTGTGATAGGAACCTAAGATATTCGATTCAGCCTCTTTGTGTGAGTTAAACAAAATCACTATTATTTATTACATATAACAAATAATGTATATTATTTGTGCATATACACATACACTGAATGTGCATTTAAAATAGAGATTGGGATGAGCACTGGTTGTTGTATGTAAGCAATGAACTGCGGGAATCTACCCCAAAAACCAAGAGCACACTTTACACACTGTATGTTAGCTAATTTGACAATAAATTATATTAAAAAACAAAATAAAGGAAGAGATTGAGGCAAAGAAGAAAATGAAGAGGGTCCATTTGTGGTGGGAAATGTGGCGGTTGATGCCTCAGAAGAAAAGAAAAAGGGAAAGAAAGATCCATTGAGGGAACTAAGTGGGAGCGTAATACAAATGAGAGAGGGAGACCAAGTGAAGAGACGATGTGGAAAGTAGAAGTCCAAAGAAGAAAGGGGAAAAGGAAGAAGAAAGCAATATGGAGAAGAAAAAGAAAATAATTAGAAAGATATGTGAGAGGAGATAGCAGATAGAAGTCTAAATCTGTGAGCATCAGAGGTTTGCTTTTACTTTAAATCTTAAGAATAAATTTAATATACTAATTTTTAAACTATCATGATGCACATTTTGTGTATCTACCTTATTACACCTTTACCATTCCAACAGGTACCACCTCCTTCTGTGAATTTCTGAGATAGTCCCACCATGTTGACACCAATGTCCAAACTCACTTCTTCTGCCCTGAGCTAGGCTGCTTTGTGTCACTGCACATGCTGCACAGGAAAGATGAATTGTATAGGTGTCAAAAAGTTGGCCTAGTTGGGTGTCACAACTGATCATATTGCTCAGGGACACTGGGCGCCTTCTAGTCTCAGAATCTTCCATTTCCAGGATCAGAGAGATTCTAAAAACACTTCTACCATGTTAGCAATCCTCTTCTGTGCCTGTTTTTGCTGTGGTTTCTTTTCTTTTTTTTTTTCATCTAAAAGTCTCTCTCTTGGGACACTTGGGTGTCTTGGTCAGTTAAGCATCTGACTCTTGACTTCAGCTCAGGTCATGATATCATGGTCCTGAGATTGAGCCCCGCCCCCAGCTCTGTGCTGGAAGTGAAGCCTGCTTAAGATCTCTTGCTCTTTCTCCCACTGTCCCTCTCACGCAGGTTCTCTCTCTCCACAACAAAAAAATAAAAATAGATAAATAAAATTATCTCTCTTATGGGTTTCTGGTATTTGTTGACTTTCTCCCCAAAATAACTTTTTATGATTTCAGCGACTTTTTGGATGAATTGTATTTTTTTCCAACTCTTTGTTGTTGATGGTGGCTGTTGTTTGGTTTAGTTTGGTTGGTTTTTCTTTTAATATCCCCTACTATATGAAGCCATTCACGACAGTGCTGGGTTAAGTGATTGTCATAAAGTTCATCCTGCCATCGTGAAATAGGAAATTTTCTTTTTTGCTAGGAAATTATCTATTTCTACATGATTGTAACATTCATAGTGCTAAACTTAATAATTTTTAAATAATCTTTTATTTGTATTTGAGCTTATACCTCCTTTATAATTCCTAATGTTTACAGTCTCTTCTTTTCTTGTAAACTAAGCCTGTTGGAATTTTATTTATTTTACTATTGCCAGAAGAGAAGGGATTTTATTAATTGTCCTGTCTCACCATTTAGTTGGTTTTTATTCCTTCGATTTTAGTTCTTAGTCTTGAATAATTCCCCCTTTTATTCTTGTATTGTTAATTTTTTTTACATTTTGTAGGCAAATGCTCATTGTATTTTTAATCATTTTTAATAATAAAAATGCCATTCTAAATTTCTTTTAGTTATATATTTTCTGTGCCATATATATTTTAGTATGTCTCCTTTTCAGATAGTTTAGGTTTTAATGATAGATTTTTTGCTTCAGAGATTATTTCAGGAGTGTCTTAACTGGCATATTAATTTTTCATTTAAAGATTGGCATTTTTTTACAAATTTATAAGCAGTTAAGGAGGCTAATAAGATCTCAACCTTTTGGAATTTTAAATGTTATTTAATTTTGTAAATGCAAAGCAATACACAATCAATGGAAGGAATAAAATCATCTATGGAATTCTTTTTTTTTTTAAGTTTATTTATTTAGTTTGGGAGAGAGACAGAGAAAGCAGAGGAGTGACAGAGGGAGGGGGAGAGAGAGGATCCCAAGTAGGCTCTGCACTGGTAGTAGAGCCTTACACAGGGCTCGAACTCACAAAACCGTGAGATCATGACCTGAGCTGGGAACCAAGAGTCCCATGCTTAACTGATTGAGCCACTCAGGAGCCCCTGAAATTCTTTTATTTGATCATCTACATCCTCTTTATCTGTGCCTATTTATTGTCTACTTAATTTTTCCATTCTGAAAGTTTTATTGATAACTTCCTCTATAATTGTAAGTTATCAAGCTTTATCTCCTGGAGTTTTTGCGTTATGTATTTGGCTGCCATTTTGTTTTTTTCATAAAGAAATATGTATTCATAATTCTTTACACATATCTTTCTTCTTCCAGTGTGATACATCGGCTTTGTGTTTAGCTCTGGCCTTGGCCATTCATCCTACTTTTGTTGTATTATATTTGTTTGACTTATCCTTGCTAGACTATTTCCTTAAAATTTTTCTTTGATAGTTTTCATTGAGCATACTACTTGAAAATATCTAGCAAACTGTGTATGTGTATGTGTATTTGTGAATAATATTCTGAAAACCCTCTTCAGAAAAAGATTTCATCCATTAGCATTTATCAGGTTGGCTAAAATATTTGGTTATGTTTCTTTCATCCTAATTTGTATTTTCTATTTATTAAACTGTCTACTATTTACTGATGTTGTCATTTGCTCCTTTTTGTGTCCTTAGTTTTGTTGGCTTAGACCATTTTCTCTTCAATATCCCCATTAATTTTGAAATTCTACTCTATTTTTGTATTACCTAACATATTACTCTCTCAACCATAACCATATTAGCTTGTCTTATTTTATCAATTAATATATCAATTATTAAATAATAATTATAACCTTCCAGCTAGGGAGAAAAAACAAACTGCAAAGCAGTTATGTAATACTTTCTGTGGTATTTTCCTGGGGTTTTAATTAAAGCACCTCCTCTAACCCCAGCCCAGTTTCCTCAGCCTCATGGGCTAGTTCTTCCTTTAGTTGGTGTCGCTCACATAGAATGCAGGGACTTTCTCTCTACAGAACATGGTGACCAGTCAGAGAGATCAAAACACCCACAGGCATTCTCATATCCTTCACCTTATCCTGACCTCCCCAGGATTTAAGTTTGCTAATTGAGTCCTCTTACTTAAAAACTCTATCACAGTTGGTGGAGGTTGTGAACAGAAGTAGAAATTAGAAAATGTGTTCCAGATAGTAGGAGTATGGGGAGAGGGATTCCTTGTGGCCTCCATAAGGAAGCCCTTAAAGATCAACCTCATAT
Source organism: Lynx canadensis (assembly GCF_007474595.2). Taxonomy (NCBI): domain Eukaryota; kingdom Metazoa; phylum Chordata; class Mammalia; order Carnivora; family Felidae; genus Lynx; species Lynx canadensis. The sequence continues at coordinate 43,829,208 of NC_044313.2, read as the reverse complement.
CAGCCTTCATTCTCAAGATGAAAATGTGACAACAAATGGATCAACGGGGGTGAGGGGGTTGTTGGCCAGAGAAATCCAAGGATAAGGCAGATCCCTGTCATACTACCAGGATTGCTATAGGCAGAATAATGTTCCCCCAACTAAAGATGTCCACATACTAATCCTCAGAATCTGTGCATATGTTAGGCTACATGGCAAAGGAGAATTAAAGTGTATGATGGACTTAAGATGGCTAATCATCCGACCATGAGATAGGAGAGATTATTCTGAATAATCTGGATGGGCCCAGTGTAAGTACCAGTGTCTTTATAAATAGGAGAGGGAGGCAAAGGGAAGAGAGTCAGAGACAGGGATGTGAAGCAGAGGTCAGAGAAATTTGGATTGAGAAAGACAATCCAGCATTGCTGGCTTTGACAATTTAGGATTGTGGGTATCCTTTAGAAAGCTGAAAGGTTAGGAGTCAGATTCTCTCTTAGAGCCTCCAAAAAGAAGCACAGCTCTGCCAACACCTTAACTGTAGCCCACTGAGACCAATTTCAGACATCTGAACTCAAAAGATGTAAGACAATATAGTTATGGTGTTTAAGCCACTGCGTTTGTGATAATTTGTTACAGCAGCCATAGGATACAAATGCAAGGGTGGAGTCAAAAAAATTGCATTCTTTCTCCCCATTAATTTTTAAGTCCCCAATCTCTTTTTTGCATTCTTTCTCCCCATTAATTTTTAAGTCCCCAATCTCTTTTTTGCTCTGCTCTTACCTCCCTCAGCTTTCCCCCCTCACTTTCCTCCACCTCCTACCTTGGAGGTGGCCCTCCTCCAACTTCTCCCTCTCACATCTCTCTTCCCCATTCTCTACCTGTACATTAGACTCTTCCCCTTTCCTGTATCCTGTTTTTTACCCACCATTCCATATTTTCTGTTTCCCACAAAATTCTCCTTCCTTGGAGGGAGGTGGAAGTCAGAAGCATGAAGAAGGCAGTGTAAGGACATCTGAATTCTCCTGTTGTACACTTTCTCTTTAGAAGGAAATTTCACTGAGCTCCAGTACTTGCCTTGAGAAATCAATGAATATCAACAACATTCCAACAAAGATCTACAGAACAATAGGAACAATGGATGGCTCATAGTAACCCAGCCACATGAAAGCCTCAATTCAGCTGCAGAGTGCTGGCGTCTACTGACTCTTGATCTTACTGGGGACTGTTCTTCCATTAAGGAGTTTCTCAGAGTAGAGCTCTTAAAATGAGAAGATTTCTATCAAAAGGCACAACTCCATGAAGAATAGCTGAATACGTGGATCGAAATTCTGCAGCTTTCCTTTAATTAAAATATATATTAAATATGAAAACTCTATAAGAGCTAAACAGGGTAAACAATAAGCCAAGGTAAGCTAAATTAGATGCTAACTACTGGGAAACTGCAGCCAAGTTTTACCTTTCATTTGTGTGAAATATTACACAAATTTTAAATAACTTTGATATTTGGGTCAAGGGGTCTATATGAGTGAAAGAGACATGAAAAATGTTCAGTCTACTTTTTCATACTTTCTAGGTTTGATGAACTAGAGATATTTCATGTCTCTGAGGGAACTCTAAACAAGAATATGGCACATTCCTCAACTGTCTGTAAAGATTAAAAGGAAAGTAACTGAAATAGCTTATACTTTAATTCATATTTTATATCTCAAGCACTAGATGGACGAAGAGCCAGAAAAATGCACATGACAGATTTTACCATAATCACAGAGACAGAGTGAACAGGAGATTTGGAGGAGATAATCAGACCCCACAAGCCAGAGTTGAAAGCAGACATTCAGGAAGGGAGCTGAGTTTTGTGAAACAGGTTGTTGGAGATCAAGGAGCAATTGGAATTAATCCTGCTAAAAGGTGTTCTTAAGTGAGTGGCTTTGTCACATTCAACTAAAGGTGGTGTTAGTGAGTCCCAGAGGGAGGGATTTTAGGGGACTTGATCTCTAGCTTTGGCCTTGAAGATGAAGTCATGATTCTGAAGCATCACCTACACCTAGAATAAAGTCTATATTTTTTTATGACACGTCATAACCTGTTCCTGTCTATTCTTCCAGCTTCATCCTATATAAAGACTCTTTTCACAACACTTCAGCCATATTTGCTTTCTGTTTCAAAAACACAGTAATCTGAAATCTCACATTGATTCACTTGTTTGTATCTTCAATCAACAGGACAAAAGCTCTTTGAAAAGCAGAAAACTTATCTGTCCTGGTTACCTCTAAAACCCTATGTGTGCTACAGTGGCTGACACGTTGTAAGCACTCAAGGCACGTTTGTCAAACAAATGAATAAATGGTATTCACCATGGCCAAGTAGTAAAGCACATGCCACATCCGAAGCCTTGAATATAAAATTTTTACTGTAACATGAGAGAAAATATATTATGAATTATTTTTCAAATTTGACAATAAAGTCTGTGACTATAGCTTTTTCTTCTCAGGAGAAGGTAGAAGTCTCTTTTTAGTTTCTTCTGCATTTTCCAAATTAATCTTTTCCTGATCCTCACAATTATTAGTGAGTTTCTCTGTTCCCTTCTCTGCTTGCTTCCTTGTCCGTTGCTGAAATTGTGGAGTGGCTACTTCAGATCTGTGCTGACCTTGTACTAATTGATATGCATCTAGGCAATGGGCAAATCATACCCCAAATTTAAAGCAGGGCCTGGAGTTCAGCTCAGGAGGCAGGTTCTGTGGAAAGGATCAGGCATCAGGAAATGCCCGCCCCCCCCAAAGGAACACTGGCAATCAGTTCTGGAAATCCAAGCACAGCTGTATAGAAAGGACCTAGCACTGTGTGATTCACAGAGTTCCTTCTAAAGTACCTTTTGGGGATGGTGCTCCTCCAAGGCCACCTCTTATTTAACTTACACCACTGCTGATTCCACGACCCTTAAATAGTGGAGCAGAATGGTGTCCTCAGACTTGGGAGTGCATCTCCTTGTAAGTAGCAGTTATGTCCAGGGGGAAATCTACTTGATAAATGAAGAGTGTCTATTCATCAAGGAAAAGAGGGGGAGAGAGAGAATGAGGAGGAAGGAAGAGAAGAAGCAAAGGAATAGGGGAATGGGGAATAAAGGTGTAACAGCAAAGAGATAGAAAAAAAAAGAACAATGAGAATGAAATAAGAGAGGGGGAAAATATAAAACAAAAGAGTATAAAATAAAGACAAGGGGGGTGCCTGGGTGGCTCAGTCGGTTGAGCGGCCAACTTTGGCTCAGGTCATGATCTCACGGTCCGTGGGTTCGAGCCCTGCGTCAGGCTCTGTGCTGACAGCTCAGAACCTGGAGCCTGTTTCAGATTCTGTGTCTCCCTCTCTCTGACCCTCCCCCGTTCATGCTCTGTCTCTCTCTGTCTCAAAAATAAATAAACGTTAAAAAAAAATAAAATAAAGACAAGGATTGAAAAGTATTTAAGAAACAAAATTGAAACAACTAGAGAAGGTTGCAAATGTCCCAGGATTCCTGGTTCCCTCTATCTGTCTGGGTGGTACCTATGGCTGCTTTTTGTCTTGATTGTTCTCTTTTTGTGATTTCCAGGGAGAACATGGAAACTTACCCAGAACTCTCAGTTGCTTTCAGGCACATATTTGAGGTTAAAAGATTAGATGAGAGTGTAAATGATATCCTAGATAATGCTCTAAAACTACTTCCAAGTTGTTTTCCAGGAATCTCAAGACCCGCAGGCCTGAGAGGAGCCTTACACAGGAAATCCTGATCAGACATTTCACTCATGAGAGACAAGTACAGATTCTTCCAGGACAGGGAAGTCCTAAAGTGGGGAAGACATTTATCAGTAGACCTCAAGTGGATACTCTTGTATGATTTACCACCCACCCCCTCCTTGAGGTATCAGGAGAAGAGTGAGGCTTTTAAGTAACCAACACACCTATGGGCATATCATGAAGTATGACAGGGTTCTTCTAACTCCTGACCCCGTGTCTGGAAGAGACACACTGGGGGTTGCGTTGATGGCCAGAGGGACAGAGGCAGGCAATCAGCCTTCCTGAAGGGTTCACCCACCTCTTGGTCATCTCATGTTTCCAGCTACCTCGTACTTCTGTCCATCCCAGCCATGTTTCTAGACATTGAGCACCAACCACCTGGTGACCACAGGGGAAGCCATTTTGTTCACTATGACTGGAGGAACCATATCATTCATTACCCAAGATAGAGAATTTTTTTTAAATTTTTTTTAACGTTTATTTATTTTTGAGACAGAGAGAGACAGAGCATGAACGGGGGAGGGTCAGAGAGAGAGGGAGACACAGAATCTGAAACAGGCTCCAGGCTCTGAGCTGTCAGCACAGAGCCCGACGCGGGGCTCGAACTCACGGACCGCGAGATCATGACCTGAGCCGAAGTCGGACGCCCAACCGACTGAGCCACCCAGGTGCCCCAAGATAGAGGATTTTTGAGAGTAGGGAGGTGTGCTATTGATAATTACACCAGGATAACAAGTGTAAACAGAATCATCCTAGGCAAACCATGATACACAGTCACACTATGCATAATGCTTCTTTGGATTGGATCGAAGGTTGGTATCAGATGTAAGCTAGGCCAATCGAAGTCTTTTTCTAGGGATTTTATAACTGGTGGTATGTATGGCTGTTCTTTTTCTGGTGAATAAAATTAATAATGCCAACCTGCCAGTGGTCATGTTTTCACAAAGTGTCTTGCAGAGACTAAGGGTATAGATATGGGGACAGAGGAAAAAAAAGAAAACCTTAGAATAACACATGAGCTGCACATGTGGCACCAAGATCCCTCCATCTTACATCCATGATGCCTCCTATGTTCCTTTCTCTGTATATCAACTTTCCCTTTGGAGAAGAGGGGAAGGTAAAAAATACCATAAATGTGTCTCAAAAGACTGACTTTATACTCATCAACACCTACAGTCACATGGAGCTTAAATACCAATGACCTCCAATTTAACCTGAGCCCTCTCTTATGTCCATCAACTCAACATAGAACAAAAGTATATTGAAAGCCTATTATGCTCCCATCCCTGGGATAAAGTGGTGAACAAAAACATAACAGACCACTTCTCTGCCCTCATTCGGTTCCCATTCCACCTGGGGAAAACAGGAGATGAACAAATAGATAAATAAGATAATTCTAGATAGGGAAAAGTGTTCAGAAAATAAGTTAGGGTAATGGGGTAGAAAATGACTAGGGAGAGCATTTTTTTTGTCTAAGGTGGTCAGAGAAGCTCTCTTTGAGGAGATGACATTTGAACTGACACCTTGTCGGTGGGAAGTATTATTTTAATCAGCTCCACTGTGTGTTCAGTCATAGGAAAGAGTTGCACACCCTGTCGAAGACTGAGCTGGCATCTTCCCCTCTACCTCTGGTTCTCTTCCTAGAGTCACAGTAATGTCACTATCCAATTCACCTCAAACAGAAATCTCCCATTCCTCCCTTCTTTCACTAGTAACATTTGTCAGATAAACACTCCTGAGTCTACCCCAAGAAAATCTCAGCAGTTCTCAACATCTATTGTTGGGACATAGTACAATAGCAGCTCAGTACCTGCTCAGTACCCTTATAAGTATCCTGAGGGCAGAAAGGCTTTGTTTGTTATACACTACTGTGCCTCCAGGGTTTTGCATAGTGCTTGGCCCAGGGTAGGCTTCAACATAGCCTTTTGTTGACCAAAGGAACACATCTGATTATGTAAATTACCTTAATTGTTGTTCTGTTTTCTATAGGAAAAAAAACTACATCATTTATGAATGAATCCCAGCTTGCCTGTCCATTTTCACCTTCTACAGCTAGATCTAGTAACTCTGAACTATTTTATACCTGCACTGTTCTTCCAAAATCTGACATCATTTAAAACTTGCTTTGTTGAATGTTTAGTTCATGTTGCGGAAAGAATTTCATCTTGAGGATGAAGCTGAAATATCATCTCCATTATGCAGATCTTCTTGAATCTATAACTGTATTCACCTATTATAGCACCTATAACTGTGTATTGTCATTATCTTCTTACAATACTGTCTCACTTACCGTGAATTTCTCCAGACAAGAATTCTGATTCCTCCCATTGCTAGCTGCCCAACACTTGCTACCGTACTAGGCATAAAAGTAGGAGCACAATAAATCTAATTGAAAAGAGGACATGAGACATCTACCGCTTTATTTCTAAACATAAAGGTTGCAGGCATTGATCCCATGGATCTATGACCTCAATAAATCATTGGCTAGAGAAACACTACTTATTAAGAGCTAATAGAAATCATAATGATCACTCATATAGTATACCCAAAGGTGCCTTAAAAGTCTTCAGTTGCTGAGTGCTTATATATATGGAGTAGTTATATCTTTCCATCATCATTTGAGCTCAAAGAAATGTGCCTCACAACACGTTATAATTAGTTGTATGTTAATATACACACATACACATACTCTCTCATACAGAGCCGGGCTTAATCTAATTTATTCTGGATTTTTTTTAAATATCAAAGACGAAATAATTCCTATATTACACAAACCATTTCAAAGTATATTTGAAAGATTAAGGCTGATTTGTTCCCTTGTTATGAAGCAAATCTGACTTCAATTGTCAAATATGATAAGAACAACAACAAAAAAGAACAGTATATTCTCACCTAATTTATGACAAACAATGCAAAACTATTTTTCAAGGTTATCTTAACCAACTTAAAACCTTATTTATCTACCATGATCAAAATCACTTATTCTACAAATAGAAGGCTGCTTTAACACAAGCACACTATAATAATGAAATTTAAGTCCTGTATGCCAATTTTCTCATCACTAAAGTGGGAATATTATCTCATGCATATACACCTTGTTTTTTTTTTTTAATGAGAATTCAGTGAGTTAGTATATGTAAAGTCCATTAAACAGTGCCTAGCACTTATTAACTTCTATATAAATATTAGCAGTCATCATTAATAGTAGTAACAGTAGTCATAGTTGTAAGCACCAACGTGTGTCACGCACTGTTCAAATTAATTTGCACATATTAATTACACGTGTCAATTATCTTGCTTATGTTATTTAATCCTTTCAATAACTCACTGAGGTAGGTATTAATGCATTCTCTTTCTAAAAGAAGGGGAAAATAAGGCTAAAATGCATTAATTAAACATACTTTCTGAATTAAAGACCTGCAAAGCACTTTCTCACAGCTGGAGAGTGCTAAAACGGGATCTGAATCCATGCAAGTCTCTCCCTGGAAGTTCATACTTGGCCATCCAGTTACAGTGTCTCTCACAGCAGAAGGGCACTGAGGAGGGCACCTGCTGGGGTGAGCACTGGGTGTTGTATGGAAACCAATTTGACAATAAATTTCATATTGAAAAAAAGAAAAAAAAGAAAAAAGGAAAAAAATTACTCCTATAAAAAAAAAAGAACTGAGCCTCCCATACATTAAAACCTTACTATGTGTATTTGTTTTACTCTCCAAATAATATTATATAATGCTAATTTTCATAGTAATATGTGACATTGTAAAGTATAGGTTTATTTCATATTTGATGCCATCTATGTATATATTGCATGTAAAACAATTCTTAAATAATACATAAAAGGATAAATTGTAGTTGTAAAGTGTGGAAGTAAATATTATATTCTGTCCATTATAAATCACATAAAATTAAAAGTAAAACAATGAGATGAAGATGAAATACCCAATGTTTATATTTCAAAATGTATTTTACATATTAAATATATATAAAACCTATTCACAATAAATATTCCCATAAATAATAAAATTGTAATAGAAGCAATGTGTGTGGCTATGTGTCATTTTTAAATAATATTTGTTTCACTACTGGTGATGTAGAAATTCCAAAGTCTGGTTCTAAGTGCAGTTTATTTTGACCCTCGGTTTAATGCTTGTAGTATCTGAAAGACAGCTCACAAACATTCTAAATGAATCTAAATGAAGAAGGTCATCATTGGCTGTGCATAGTTGATCACAGCATCAGTTTTCAGTCCAATTATGCAGTGGTATTTGTAGAAATTGGATTTGTGTATTTCCACGATTCCTGAAGTCAATCAGTAATTCCTACACACTAATGAGAAGATATTGCATTTTGATATTTTAATAAATTTGCTCAACATCCATTGGAATTCTGTATTTGGAAAAATCCTAAACATGTAAAAAATTGAGCTCTATGTTTTGTGTGTGTATGGCTGTGTTCACTTTGTGTGTGTGTGCCTGTGTTCAAACATAAAATATTTTAAAATTTTACTTGATTTCTTTAATTCACTTAGTAGCTATTTTGTGTTTATTTTGTGTTTTTAATGGCTGCTTTGGGGTTTACAATATGCATCTTTAACTTCACACAGTCAGCCTTCAAGTAACATCATAACACTTGACACATTGTGTAACAGTCTTATAACAGTACACTTCCGTTTTCCCTTTAGTGGACTTTGTGCTATTGTTATCACACTTTTATTTCTACACGTTATAAACCACATAATACATGGTCTTTGCTTTAAATAGTCAATTATCTTATAAAGAGATTTTTATAAAACTAGAAAATCTTTTGCATTTATCCACCTATGTGACCATTTCAGTGGTATTCATTATTCCGTGGAGATCTAAATTCCATCTCACATTTTTCCTTCTGTCAGAAGGACTTCCTTTAATATTTCTTATAGTGTAGATCTCCTGCTCATAAATTCTTTAGCTTCTGTATGCTCTGAAAAAAAATCTTTATTTTATCTTCAATATTGCAGAATATCTTATTAGGCACTGAATTCTAGGTTGACAGTTCTGTTTTGTTTCTTTCAGTACTTTAAAGATATTTCTCCACTGTCTTCTGCCTTATATTATTTCTAAGAAGTCTAATGTATTTTTTCTCTCTTTTAAGGTTCATGTATTTATGTCTTATCTAAGAAATCTGCCTAATCCAAGTTGCTAAGATCTAAATGTAAAACTTAAACCTATAAACCTCCTGGAAGAAAATATAGGAGAAAATATTGTGACCCAATTTTCCTTTGCATTTCAAGTCACTACTAGCCAAGTAATGAAAAGCAAGTCACACAAAGTAGGAGAATATATTTATAACACAAATATCTTTATCCAAAATATGTAAAGGACATTTCAGTATAAAACAAGCAAAAAAAAAAAGTTCAAAAAATCAGGGGAAAGATTAAAATAGAAATTTACCAAAGAAGATATATGAAGAGCAAATAAGCAGGAGAAAAGATTAACAATAAAATTAAATATTAGGGAAATTCAAATTATGACCACAATGAGTCACTGCTACTACACTGTCACTAGAAATGCTAAACTAGAAAAGACTCACACTACCAGCTTTGCTAATGATTTGGAGTAATGGGCACAATAATTTGTTGTTAGTGAGAATGCAATTTGATAATTTCTTATAAAGTTAAATACATGCTTTCAATAGTAGACCCAGGAATCCTGCTCCAAAAGAAATGAAACGTATGTCCACATGAAATCTTGCATGCAAAATTTTGTAGAAGCTTTATCAAAAATAACCTCAAATCAGAAATAACTCAAATTTCTCTACAACTGACAGGTGAGAGTAAATTTAGCATATCCATACAATAAACAAGAATGATACATGCAGCTGTACGAATAACTCTCAAAAACATTATTTTATTGTATTTTATTATTCTCTTAATGTTTATTTATCTTTGAGAGAGACAGAAAGTGTGAGCAGGGGCAGGGGAGGGGCAGAGAGAGAGACACAGAACTCGAAGTGGGCTCTGAGTGTCTGTGCTAACAGCACAGAGCCCGACATGGGGCTTGAACTCATGAACTGTGAGATCATGACCTGAGCTGAAGTCAAACGCTTAACCGACTGAGCTACCCAGGCACCCCTCAAAATCATTATTTTAAATGAAAGAGGTTAATAAGAATAAATAATTGAAAATTATAAACACAAATATATAAATTAATTTGTTGCTATCAAACTCAAATTAGAAACGTTCAAAAAAAAAAAAAAGATGTGAATAAGGAGCTGATTAAATTCGGGAAATAAAATTAAATAAGCAGAGCTATCATCTCAGTAACAAAGACTAAATTACATGATGCCCAAAGGACAGTGAATTTATACAATAAAGAGGATATTGAAGAAATTAATGAAAATTTCCAAAAATAAAAAAATGAAATAGAGAAGTAAAAATTATCAGAGAGAAAGTGATACACACAAGAGCTAAGCAAAGATGTTCAAACATAAGTAGGTAGGTAGGTAGGTCCTTGGGGGGCCTAAGGAAAATGATGACAGATAAAAATCATAATTTACATAAAGGACTGATGAAAATAAAAAATGGTTATTCTGAGGGAAAATATAGGAGAAATGTTTATTATTTAAATACTTTAAATGCATAATTGACTATTTAAACAAATACAATAACATGCGGGTGAGAGGTTATAACATACGTAGAAGTAAAATGAATGACAACAAGTAAAAAAATCAGAGTGAAGGAATGGAAGTTGATTTTTATTAGGCTTTCATACCACACAGAAAATGGTGTGTCACTTGAAGGTAGGCAGTATTAAAGGAAAAATGTACACTTCTAACTCTAGAGCAGCTGGAGAATAACAAATCAACTAGCAAATAACAAATCAAAGAATTATAGCTAGTAGGCCAGCAAGGAGCAAAATAGAATCACAAATAATATTCAGTTTCTCCAAAAGAGGGAACAAAGGAAAAGGAATAGAGGAAAAAAAGATGGGAAAAATAGAAAACAAGTAACAAGATGGTAAGTTTAAACCTAAGCATATGAATAAATATTTTCAATTTTGGGACTCCTGAGTTTGCTCAGTCAGTTAAGCGTCGGACTCTTGATGTCTGCTCAGGTCATGATCTCATGGTTTGTGAGATCGAGCTCCACATCAGCTCTGCACTGTTAGCTCAGAGCCCACTTGGGGTTCTCTCTCTGTCCCTCTCTCTCTCTCTGCCCTCCCCTTGTGCTTACTCCTCTCTCTCTCTCTCAAAATAAATAAATAAACTGGGGTGCCAGTTTGGCTCAGTCGGTTAAGTGTCCGACTTTGGCTCAGGTCATGATCTCACAGCTCTGAGTTCGAGCCCCGCATCGAGCTCTGTGCTGACAGCTCAGAGCCTGGAGCCTGCTTCGGATTCTGTGCTCCCTCTCTCTCTGCCCCTAACCCTCTCACATTCTGTCTCTGTCTCTCTCAAAAATAAATAAACATTAAAAAAATTTTTAAATAAATAAATAAGCTTAAAAAAAAGGTCTAAACCAGTATCTCTCCCAAATACAAAGCAGCAATCATCAGATTGATTTAAAAAGCAATGTAGAAATACTAGATACAAAAACTCACTTTAAAAAATCATTAAACAAACAGGTAAAAGTAAAGGGATGAATAAATATACCATGGTCAAACTAAATAAAAGAAAGCTGGAGTAGGTATATTAATATTGGATAAAGCAGATTTCAGAGCAAAGAATATTACCAGTAATAAATAAATGCATTTCCTCATGATAAAGCAGTCAATTCATCAAGGGAAAGTATAATTCTAAATGTTTATGCACCTAATAGAGGTGCTCCAACATACATGAAGCAAAAATTGATGCAACTATAAATCCACAATTATAGTCAAAGACTTCAAGGCCCTTGTTTCAATAATTGATAGGACAACTAGACAGGAATTCTGTGAAGGACATAGAAGAATTGAGTGACCCTAGCAATAATTTGACCTGATTGAAATACATATAACACTTTGCCCCACAACAAAAAAGCATGCATGCTTTTCAAGTACATGTGCAGCAATTACCAAGATAGCCCATATTCTGGGTCACAAAGTTAGTCTCAATAAATTTTAAATGACTTTAGTTATACAAAGTATGTTCTATGGCCACAGTGGAATTAAATGTGACATCAATAACAAAGAATTAACTAATACACTTCTAAATAGTAAATGAGTCGAAGTGGTAATCAGAAGAGAAGTTAGGACTCATTCTGAAATTAACAAAAATTAAAATACAACATAGAATTTGTGGGATACTTCCAAAGTAGGGCTTAGAAAGAAATTTATTGTAGTAAGCATATATTTTTAAATTTTTTTTAATGTTTTTATTTACTTTTGAGACAGAGACAGACAGAGCATGAGCAGGGGAGGGACAGAGAGAAAGGGAGACACAGAATCTGAAGCAGGCTCCAGGCTCTGAGCTGTCAGCACAGAGCCCGATGCGGGGCTCAAACTCACGAGCTATGAGATCATGACTTGAGCCGAAGTCAGATGCTTAACCGACTGAGCCACCCAGGCGCCCCTAAACATTTATATTTTAAAAGGACAAAGGTCTTAAATCAATGACCTCAACTTCCACTTCAGGAAAATTGAAGAAGGAAAAGAAGGAGGAAGAGAAGGAGGAGGAGGAGAGGAAAAAAAGGAGAAGAAGAAGAAGAAATAAAGCCCAAGATAAGCATGATAAAGTTTTGTAGTTTTTAAAATATTTAATTATATACCTACCACATGATCCAACAATATGCATTCTAAGTATTTACTCAAGAGAAATTAAAGCATATTTTTTTACACAAATGTTTATGGTAGGTTCATTTGTAATGGCCCCCAAATGGAAACAACCTAAATGTCCATTAACAGGTTAATAAATAAACAAATTGTTGTATGTCAATGCAAGAGTGAGTATTCAGCAATAAACAGCAACAGCATGAATAAATTTCACAATGATTATGCTGAAGGAATGGAGCAAAAATAAAAAAAAAAGAGAGAGACAAAAAAATCCCTACATTTATATATTGTATAATAAATATTGAACAAATAAACTGATAACCAATGACAGAAAGCATGTCAATAACAGAAATAAATGGTGACAAAAAGCCTAAGGAGGACAGTGGATCTGAGGGAGAGGGATTACCAAGGGGTTGGAGGAAACTTTTAAAAGGGATAGATATGTTCATTTCTTTTTTTTATTGTGGTAGTGGTTTCACAGGTATAAACATATGTCAAAAGTTATCAAATTTTGAAGTTTATCATATATCATTAAACTCCAAAAAAACCCTTATATATATATTACAAAACTGGGAAAAATAGGAAAACTATTGTCATGTCTTGGAGTAAGTAAAGATGTTTTCATATTAACCTCAAAGACACACTTTAAAAAGTGAAAAGATAAGACTCTTTGCAACACATATATCCAACAAAAAGACTTGTATCCAAAATAAAGAATTCTTACAAATCATTAAGAAAATTTTGACAATTCTATGTTTAAAAAAACACCAGCAAAAGTAATTTTACTGATACTACCATGGCAAAGTAAATTCCCTGCTTGAGCCAAACATCCTGGAGATCATAAATATAAATAATGGGCAAAATACAAAAAATAAAGTAGTTTATCTGGCTGAAAACCTGGGAACAAAGTTTGAATGACCCACAGCTACTAAAACCAGAGTGGGGAAACCTGCAAAAGAAAGTCAGAGTCGTGAGCAGTTTAAAGAGAAAGAACCATAAAGGAGACCTAAGATAATACCCACATTTACTGCTGACATGCAGTCATTAGCTCGGGAATAAGCAAGAGATCCACTTCAGTTCAATGCGACACAAGGGATATATCTGAGAGGGGAGAGAAGTTATTTTTGAAAAGTCTCCTCAACCTTAAGAAAGAGTCACTGGAAATCCAAGCTCATTCATTAGCTGGGGATTGTCATACGGAGATGGGAGGCTTGGAGTGGCTTCGACGGGCTTCCCTTCCACATCAAGTGGACACCAAGAGGAAAGCAAAGCCAAGAGAATGCCAGAGATATGCAGCCAGAGCCCTGATGAACAGAGCAGTTACCTGACTCAAGGAATCTGCTTCATGAAATAAGCCAGTCTGAATTGTTTTTTCTGTTCTCTGCGGCTTAAAACATTAAAACAGATATAGGCTCTGACAAGATCAAGTCTGTAGAATTGTGGGAATGATGGCCTCACCACAGAACACAGGGACTCTGCTTTGTGACTTCTCTCTTGTGAAATTGTCCATGGGTGCCTCTCAATATACCTAAATTAGCAAACAAGGTACAAGTGATAAAAAAATGTTTCAAGTCAATGTTGACAAGACTGTGGGGGAACAGGCACAGTTGTGCATTGCTTTTGGCATAGCAAATTGGTTCAATCTTTCTGAGGAGAAATCTGCTGCTGTGTAATAGGACCTTTAAAATTGTTCACAGTTTTGACCCGGAAATTCTACTTCTGTGATTATATTGCAAAGAAATCCTCCTGAATAAAAGTAAACAAAAATTTAGGTATTCATAGAAATACAATTGGAAATAGAAAAGGAAAACCTGGTAAATAATCCAATTACTGCAAGTGGAGAGGATGATAAGTCAACATAAAGAAACATCGTTGCCTTTCCAAGTAAGAAAAAAAATATATATTAAGACTCTGTCCAGCTTGGAATAAATATAAAATAAAGTGAAATGAAAACGGTAGAACACAAAATGGTAAGAACATATTATTCTCTAGAACTCAGCCTCTCTTCATATGCTCAAAAACTATAAAATCAAATCATCTTCCCCAGATATGGGGAAGGTTACTCCCCCATACACATACATACACCCCTTACTATCTCCAAACAACTGACATAATGGCAGAAAATCTGAGCAACCTCATCATATGTGAAACACTGAACTTAGCGATGGAGACACAAAGAAGGAAAGGATAAATAGGTATCTTCATAAACCAAGTGGAGTGTGGAACACAGCAGACCAGCAAGAAAACATGAGAATGAACAAGATATTTGCTGGTTGTGATCAGTTTGGTAGCCATAAGTGTGGCAATGGGGAGTGTGTAACTGGTGAATGCGTTGGGGTTCCTCTGGATTGGGTGGTAAGGAAGCAATTCAGCTGAGGAAAAGATATTTAGGCTGATAGTTGAGGAATAGAAAGAAGCCTTTCAGAGAGCTAGGAGAAGAGGTTGTATGTACAACCATCAACCAATGTGAAGGCCTGAGGTCACGAAGGTCTTCGCATGTTTCAGGAACAGAAAAGGGGCCATTGTGGCCAAAGCATGTGCCACTCCAGGATGGAAGAGAGATATGATGATCTTTGACCAGTGGCCAGGAGGCAGATCATGCAGGGCCTTCCTGCAGTGGTGAAGAATTGGACTTAATATTAAGTGTAGTGGAGACCACTGTGGGGGAGGGAATGATCAAATTTATTTTCAAAGGGATCACTCTAGCTGCTGCATCAGGAGTGAATTATAGGGGCCCATGTTTGGAATAAGGGAGATGGTGAGTAGGCCACAGACATGCCCTAATGAAATATGACAGGTGGTTTAGACCAGGGCAGCAGCAATGGCACTTACAGAAGCAGAGGTATGTTTTAGAAGTAGTATCAGCAGAACAGATGAATGTATTCAGGATGGGAGCGCCAGTTAAGCATCCAACTTTGGCTCAGGTCATGATCTCACAGCTTGTGGGTTCGAACCCTGCATCGGGCTCTGTGCTGACAGCTCAGAGCCTGGAGCCTGCTTTGGATTCTGTGTCTCCCTCTCTGCCTCTCCTTCTCCTCTCTCTCTCCCTCCTTCTCTCTCTCTCAAAAATAAACGCTAAAAAAATCTTTTTAAGATTGGAGCAGAGAACAGAAGACTCAACAATGCCAGATCCCAGGAATGCTAGGGGACATTCCAAATGAAGGATCCTATGTGATCTCCAAATGAAGTATACAAGCAGACTAGGGCACTGTATCAGGAAGGCACATGATGAAAAGCATGAACCAAGACAAGAAGACAACAGAGTCTGGAACTGGGGCGTCAAACGTGGATCCTATTAAAACGAGTAAGGAACTGGGGCTGTGGTTCCTGCTGCAGTGAGCAGAGACACTGGCTGAGGCAAGCTGTTTGTCTTTGGATTGAGTCCTTGTCCATGACTCCATCTTCCACCTTTGTGCTGAAAGCTTTCAAATCTATATCTCTAGCCCGGAACTCTCTCTGAAGACCTGGACTGAAATAGACAACATTCTCTGGGACATCTTTATTTGGCTGCTCTCCTGGCATCTGATAATTTACTTGCACAAAAGAGAATTAGCATCTTCTATCACTTTATACCCCACTGCTCCTCCTATACACCCTCCTTCACTTAACAGGATCACCTTGCACTGCTAGAGTTTTCTGTCATTTCAAAGAATAGTAATGTCCAATGAATAGATCATGTAAAATGTGGCATTGCTTGTCTCCCTGTGAAGTCCTCTCTGATCTCAGATCTTTCCTAGGAAACAGCAGTCATTCTCTTCCATTTCCTATTTTGAAAACTGGTATCTCTTTGTTACCTCGTACCATTTTTTAAGTTATCTGTAGACTATCTCTACTCATATCATTCATCTTTGTATTCCCAGAATCTAAGTGACTGAGGTACATTAGATATTAGATGCTCAATACCTATTTGCAGAATTAATGGATACATGCAAATCCACGCAATAGCAGGCAAGGCTATGAATCAAAAATGAAACATTGCATTTGGCAGAAATAGAACATCCTGGGGAATGGAGCTGCCTGAGAAAGACTTAGAAGAGGCTCTTCTTGCAGCCATTCCATGCAGATTCCTTATCCTGTGTCATATGGATTCCAACGTACCAGTTAGGGCTCAGCCAGAGAAGCAGAACTGTAGGGGTATGGATGTCCTGCAGAAGTCAGGGCACCTTGTTATGGAACTAAATGCACACCTGGCCCCAAGAGCCAGAGAAGCGAAGGAGGCTCCAGGGGAAGGTAGAGCAATGGCAGACTTAGCTGAAGTCAAGGGGAGTCGTTTGATCAGCAACAATGTGTGTGAGCTGCCAGATGTCTGCTGCTTCCTTTCTATACCCCAATATTTCAGGAACCTCCCTGAGGCCCATCCTAATGGCAAACACAGATGAAAGGGAATTTGGGGAAGTCTAGTCACATTGACACCTTCTTACAAAGTCACACTCTCAGAAATGTTGATGTTAAAGAAAAGGATCCTGGAAGCTCTGAGGTTTGATTACTCCTATTGTAGCTTGATACCCGATGCATCAAAACAACACTGGGTTTCCTGGGATAATTCCTTGGTCAATCCGTTTACTCTTTATAAGAAACACTTAAATCTTGGGCTTAAGCTGTAACAGCCTCTATTAATCCATTCAAGTGCAAAGTCAAGTTTGACAGAGCCCTTGGAAAAGTTGGAGGCCAGCTGGCCCTGGCTCAGAGAACAATCCAGTGTCCCAGTGCACTGTGGAGCAGAAATAGCCAAGTCCAATCCTACTGCTAGGTTTTGCTTTACTAATATCTATTGAGGATTATCTTATTGATTAACAATAGGTAGATAGATGGATAAATGGGTCCACATCTAATTATTCACATAATTCACAGTATCAATAATATTTTGAAAGTGCTAAGAATTATGACCATTCTGAGTTCAGAATTTTTCATGAATATCTTCACACAGAGAACCATATGTAATAAAATAAACAGTGTCCTCAGCAACATTCTGACAGCACTCACAATAATAAATTTCACAGGGTTATTCCTTATAGTGTCCTTAAATTTAATCAAATGGTACCACACAAAAGCACAGTTTAATAAAGTGGTTTATAGGGATTCAATATGATGTACCTGAGTTGGAACAGCATTTTAATATATTAAATAGTGTGTCTCTTTTTTCTTTTTTTTCCTGATGCTATTTTTTATTCCCTGTCCTTCCCCAGTTAAGCCTCAGAGAAGGGTTATTAGAACTTAATAAAGCTTCAAAACCTTAATCCTAAGAGGGCACAGGGCACCAAAAGAAAAAGAAAAGAAAAGCATGTTTGGTCTGAACATGGATTCCACTTTGAGCCACATGCTATCCAAGGTTCCCCAGGTCATGGAAAGGAAAAAGGTTAAGAAGGACATGGCCTGGAATAGAGGTTGATGAAGTTGCATTTGAGGTGATTAGACCTCAAGGGAACAAAGAGGCAGAAAAGGAAACATTGAATCAGTCGGAACAGGTTAGGACATTCTGCAGTAACAAACAGACACTAAACTACTAAACATAAACAAAAATATAAACATATATATATATATACATATATGCCTATCAAGGGTCATTCAAGTTATTCACACCTAGCTGATTGAGCAGCTACCATCTTAAATGTGGCCAGTTGCCGTGTCAGAGGAAGAGAAATCAGAATTATCTTCCTTTGAATTCTCAAACGGAGAATTAAATGCTCCAGCCAGGATGTTATATATTCCATATTCATACTTAGAACTCACTGGCCAGAGTTTGTCATATAGTCCTGCCCAACCTCAATGGTCCAGAGATGCTATTCCCCACATGCCTAGAAAGAGGAGACGAGTGGCTATCTGTGAGAAACATTAATGTTAGCATCAAGAAAAGCCCCAGTCTTCATCTGAAAGAGGATCATGAAAGCACATCTTGAGCCCACCTGCCAAGATTTACTGTGATAATTTTAATTAATTTTATGTTTCAATTTGATTTCACTAAAGGTTGCCCAGATTACTGGTAAAACAGTGTTTCTGGTGTGTCTGTGAGGATGCTTCTGGAAGAGATTAGTGTTTGAATCTTTAGACTGAGTAAAGAAGATCCACCCTCACCAATGTGGATGGACATCATCGAATCCATTAAGTACCCGAACAGAACAAAAAGGAAGAACAAATTATCTCTTTCTCTTCTTAAGTTGGTATATCCATATTCTCCTCTCCTCAGACATCTGAGCTCCTGGTTCTCCAGCCTTTAGACTGTGGAATTTATACCAGTGGCTCCCCTGCTTCTCAGGCCTTCAGCCTTAGATGGGGTTTACACCATTGATTCCTCTGGTTCTTTGGCCTTTGGGCTTGGACTGAATTATATTGATGGTTTTCCTGGTTCTCTGATTTGCAGATGACAGATTATGGGACTTCTCAGCCTCTATAATTACATTAGCCAAGTTCTATAATACATCGCTCTCTTTCTTTCAGATAAGAAGATATAGATAGATATATTTATAGATAGATAGATATCTTCTTATCCAAAAGAGAGAGATGTATTACAGAAGTTGGCTCATGTAATTATAGATATAGTTGGCTACATGGAATTACAGATATAGATAGATATCTATATACATATAGATCTATATCTATCTATATACATATAGATCTATATCTATATAGATCTGTATCTGTCTATATCTATATAGATCTATATCTATCTATATCTATATATGTAAAATCTCCTGTTGAATTCTTTTTCTCTAGAGAACCCTAATTAACACAGTTTCCTTTTGAAGAAGTGCCGTGTATTACCCATATGGAGGTGCTGCTTTAATTTCTTCCCCACTGTCATCTATGAAGACATCTTATGGACAGTAGACAGCAAGTTGCCTATTGACTTTCATGCGTGAGTTAAGCTTATCAGTCCTATAAGATACTCCATTCTCTTCAAATGTACCCCAGAATTCTAAGACCCTAGAAAAGAGAGTGGGGCAAGAATGAGAAAAGAAAAGGTTATTTTAGGTAAAAATGGATAGGTCTCCCTTGAGGTAATAACTCCATTGTTGTGGCTGTAGTCATTCATTTATAAAACATTAATTCAGAGTTTCTCAGGTCTCATGGAAGGCAATCCTATCTCTCAGATTTCATAGAAGGCAATAAGGCATTTTGCAATACTTATTCATGGAAAAATGTTCCAGTCTTTGCAAGATGTGAAATAAGGTTGTGTTAATTGAAAATTTCAAGATTTTTCTCAGTTATAACAATTTTATGGTAAATCTGTAAATGGCACTTTCTGTATGCATGCAAGCAAGGTTGTGTGATAATAAAATGCATGGACTTCAGAGTCAGGCAGATTTGTGTTAAATTCTGCCCCTAGAGAACCAGTGATTCCTCAGATAATATATTTCAGCTCTCTTAACTTTTCTCCTCTAAACTGAAGACAATTTTTTTTTAAATTATAATAAGGCTGGCTTCCCTTATTTTGAAATCAGGATCCCACTTGTATTACAGTGTTGGCCTCAGGATTAGTACTTTTCTATGTAAACTGATTAGCACATAGTATGACACACTGGAGAAATGATTATCATTATGTGATAGTCATTATATCTGTTAATCTGTAAGATGTATATCAATTAGTCTGAACTAACATGTATGCATTCAGACTCTGGTTCAGGTCATGAGCTCACAGCCCATGAGTTCAAGCCCCGCATCGGGCTCTGTGCTGACAGCACAGAACCTGCTTCGGATCCTTTGTCTCCCTCTCTCGGTCTCTCCCCTACTCATTCTCTCTCTGTTTCTCTCTCTGTGTGTGTCTCTCTCTCAAAAACAAACAAACAGACAAACAAACAAACAGGAAGAAAAAAGGTGAGGACAGGAGATTGTGATTAGGACAAAGAGAAGGAGCCATTCAACATTGAAAAGAAGGTACTGAAGTGTGAGTGTACCCACTATGGGAAGGGATAATGCAGAGTTTGGAATGGATAAAGGAAAAATAATCGGAGAAATTTAGGTTAACTAAATTAATAATGCGGACACAAACACACATTGCCTCCAATTCTTACAAATTTATAACAAAATAGGTAATTTGAGCATTAGGAAGTTCCCTGAATCTCAGTGCTGTACCTAGAAGGTAGGAATTCTAATGTATCTCACAATGTATAGGACACAATAGGTATTTAATTATTTTTATTTTTGTTCTTTCTGGATTGGCTTTGTTAGACTATAAGCATTTTACCAATGGAAATTATGCCATTTAATTTCCTCAATACTTTCATAAACAATATTGAAAAGACATCATACATTACTTTTTACTCTATAGTCCTGCTTCTAAATATCTACCTTTAAAATGAATTGTGTATGTGCCCAAATGTTTACTGCTAAAACTTAACCTCATTCTTATTTACCAGAGCAAAACAGTTGTAAATAATCAAAATATCCTCCAATCCAGATGAGTGCGTGTAGGTGGGGGGAGTGAAAGGGACTTCCATACTTTGTGGTACATCCATTCAATAAAGTATCGTACATGCTTTAAAATCTAAGGTTGAGATATTTAGTCACATGAATGGTGAGATACTCTCCTCTTTCTACTTCTATGAAGCCATGTTCTCATTCTGTCTTCCATCCTGACCCACTGGCCTCTCCTTTTTTTGTCCTCTTCATTGACTTTTCCTTCCCTTGCCAACTGCAGAACTCCCTCCAGGGTCTCCATTGATCCTGAATATACCCTGTTCTCCAACTCTAGTACTGAGACTAGTGCCCAGGTCAGTGTCCCACCTTCATATATCCAGTCTGGACCTCTCCTATAAACTCGAGATGCCTCAAGGTGCCTCGAGATCTAGTTGCCTCTTTAAAACCTCCACTTAGATGTTTCAAAGTATCTCAAATAATGACAAATGTCCAAAATGGATCTTTTGATTTCCCCATTCCTATACCTCTAGAAAGAAACCTACTCAAAGTTAGTCTTCCTCCAACCTGATACATGTTAGTATATATCATACCCTTTTAGAAACCCTGAAGACATAACCAATCACTCACATCCAAGCCGTTAGCATAGACATTTGGGCTAAGATTGGGGTGCGTGGCTGCCTCAGCTGGTTACACATCCAACCTTTAATTTTGATTCAGGTCATGATCTCACGGTTTGTGAGATCGAACCCCACATCAGGCTCTGTGCCTTCAGTGCACAGACTGTGTGGGATTTTCTCTCCCCCTCTCTCTCTGCTCGGCTCATGTGTGCGCTCTCTCTCTCAAAACAAACAAATAAATATTTTAAAAAATAATTTCTAAAATTGTGTAACAAGCTCTCTTGTTTAAAATCTTTCATGTCTTCCTGCTTTATTTAAATTCAATCCTCCTGTGGCTCACCAGACCCTGGCTTCCCCATCCAGCTTGACTTCTAACTTCTTAATTCTCTCTGCTCTGCCTGAACCACCCTCCTTCTGGTGTGTCACATATACCAAGTTCTTTCCCACACTAAGGCCTGCAGGATTGGAGTTACTGTTCCCTCTACCTGGCACCCACTTCTGAATATCCCATCTCAAACGGGTCTCAGGTGTCATATCACCTAGCTCCAGAAGCCTGCTCCGTCCCTGCTAGACTCAGAGTCAGCACCTCATTCCATCAGAATACTTGACTATGAGCTCTGGTCTGGGTTTATAGGATGCTGTATTTTATTATAGCCATTCAGTTCCAGGAGGGCTGTTGATGTCACTGCATCCTCAAGTCTAAGAGGGGGCCTGCACAAAGAGGCTTGAATATGGGCTTTAAGAATGAATTAATGCTGAAAATCAGGTTTCTAAACAGTAACATCTCACTCTACTGGTAAAACAAGAAGTACTGAATGAGTGAGTGAGTGTGTGTGTGTGTGCATGTGTATGTGTGTATAGGGTGGTGTGTGTATGTAAAAATTTTGGAAGGATTAAAACCAAAATCTTAACACTGATTATTGCCAAGTGAGGTATTATGGATGATTTCAATTTTTTTCTATTTCCCAAAGATTCTACAATGCATATATTTCTTGAATAATAAGAAAAAAAGGTTATTTTTTAAGACATAAATTTTAAGTAAAAGTTTCCAGTAGGTAGGAATGACCCAGCTGATCTCTGGAGGTCATTGGTGAATGCTCAGGTACCTGGAAATTCCTGTCTCAAGCAGACATAATGAGCACATTCCAGAGTTTGGCCAATTTGTTGATTTTAATTTGCTCAGGAGTGCATCCACTTCCCCAAGGCCCTTCTTCTTCCCTCTCCATTTCCTTCTTAGTGGGGTGAAGAGGCACTGGCCTCCACCCACCTCTCTCTCATTTGAGCTTTTTCTTATCTCTTGCAGTAATTGAAGAAAGTTAACCCAGGATCAGAGGACAGAAAGGAGATAACGCCTGGAGCTTAATTCAACCTGCATTTTAACAAGCTGGATACACCCCACTGAGGCGATTACAGAAGCCAGCCAGTCCTGCCTTGCCTACTCCTGCTGAGCCTCTCATCTCTCCACCTGCAGGAGCTGTCCTGCCCTAATTCCCAGGGCAGTCAGGTGGCAGGGCACTGAGTCACCCTCCCTGAGGACTGACCTAGAACACGGAGTTCCAACACGGATGGCCTGGCTCCTTCTCTTTCAGCAGGAAGCATGGAATGCTCCTGGAGCACGGAGCCAGCTCTGGCTTTGCATTTCCAGTTTGATCCATGGGCACTTACCCCCACATTAATTACACCAATAATATTTGAAGTTCTCTGCAAGCCGGTTCAGGTTACCTCTTGTGACTAGGTTACTTTTTTGAACACTTCTTCCCACAAATATGCATAACTTCTGCGTGCTCTTGACCAAATTAAATTCTTTTCATCCTTAAGGATCATCTCAAGAAGTACCCCACAAGAAGCTTCCTAGTTACCCTCTGCAGTGTTCTCCCTGTCTTTTTAGTATGCCCAAACTAAAGTAACTCTTTTTGTCCTGTACCGGTGGAGACAGCTGGCCTTCTCACAGACACACTAACACTTGCACATAAAAATCAGATACCAACTAATACAGAAACGGCACACCCTCCCAGTTTTGCACAAGGTGGCTCTGCACCGCACAGCTCCTCTGTCGCCGAGAGCTCCACTGCCTGATTCGGCCATCTTTCTAATATCTGGAGTATCCCATTCCTAACATCAGCTCTGGCCCACCAGTTCTGAGGGCATGTTTGGACTCAAGGGACATGTCTGCTGGGTAGACATTCAGCCACACTCACTCTCCAGAGTTTGGAATCATACCCTGGGTGACAGAAAGTCTCTGCCCAAACCATGCACATTGCCCACCTTTCTCTTGGCCAGAGGGAGGAAACTTGCCACCAGGTGAAACACTGTCCATTGACCTTTATGACTATTCAAGCATACTGGTTCCCTGAAGGCAAAGACCTATCCCCATTGTTTGTGGTAACTGTACCTAGCAGAGCACTTTCAGCTAGCAGCAGAAAGCTAGGGGGTATTTGTCTTTATTAAGGAGCAAATGGGAGTTGACAGTCCTTAGTGGTCCTTGCTGAAACTCAGAGGCTGGACATGAATCTCCCCGTGGGTCCTTGGGCTCCACCTTCCCTGGAGTAACAGATCATCTGCTACATCGCTGTGACCGTATGGGAAATGGAGCCCCTTTAGGGTCCCTATGGCTGGTTTCAGGGAAGTGGACCTACGTCTTAGTGTCAGTGCTCAGACCCCATTCATCTCTGTGTGTGCATGTGCATGCATGCGTGTGTGCGTGCGTGTGTGAAGGGTGGTGCTTGAGGACTGAATCCTGAGTTTCCTGCCTAGACTCTACTTACTGGCTGCCTTCAGTTTAACCTATACCCAGTGTGGGCTCCCCCTCACCTTTTCCCTCTATAAACCTTCAATGCCAACTGCTTTCCTGGTACAAAAGATCCTAATGCATTGACTTTTTTTTTTTTAACATTCCCAACTTTTATATGTCAAAGTTACTTCCAGTATCAATCATGATAATAAGAATGGCCAGAAGTTAAAAATATAGACAAGGAAAATCTTGTATTGAATTTCAATTATAAATTTCTAGAGATAAAAAAAAAATAACCATTTGTTTCACTGTTTTAAAATTTAAACACAAATTTCAACTGAAGTAACTTGAGTTCTGTTTGTTGGTCTTTAAAATTACACTTAATTTCTAACTGATCATTTAAACACAGATGTATGGAGTAAACACAGGAGTTGAAGACATAAACTATACCAGAGAGCAGCTCAAAGGATTCTAAACTTTTAAGAATTTATTCTTAAAATTGACCATGTATAGCTTGAGTCAATGTGTCACAGGGGCCAAATGTATAACTCGTGTTTCTCTAAATTAATTTCAATGTTAAAGATATTTTTATTAAAGCTTATAAAAAATTCATCAGTAACTGGAGAAATTGCTTAGAGCTTAGATCACAAAGAGAATTTTGGGGGGAAGAAAATGTTATTACTGAAATTGTTTAGAATTGCTGGAGCATGAGAATAATATTGTTTGGGGTTCAATTGTGTCCCTTCAAAATTCATATGTCAAAGTCCTAACCCCGGCACCTCAGAATGTGACTGC
Organism: Lynx canadensis; assembly: GCF_007474595.2. NCBI lineage: Eukaryota > Metazoa > Chordata > Mammalia > Carnivora > Felidae > Lynx > Lynx canadensis. The sequence goes on along the minus strand of NC_044313.2, from coordinate 43,804,240 downwards.
ATTTTGGAGATAGGGCCTTTAAAGAGGTAATTAAGTTAAAATGAAGCTTTTAGAACAGGACCTTAATCCAATCTGACTGGTGTCCTTAGAAAAAGAGGAAATTTGAACACACAAAGCAGACACCAGGGATGTGTGCATAACAGGAAAGACCATGTAAGGACACAGAGAAAAGACGCCATCTGCAAGTCAAGGAAAGAGGTCACAGACCAAACTAACCCTGGCAACACTAATACAGAAACCGCATGCCCTCCTGCTTAATCTTGGACTTACAGCCTCCAGAACTTTAGGATGCTGTCCTCATGCCTGTGGGCTTACTTAGGAAGAAGGAAAGCCACTGTCACAGGGCATGGTGCTGAGGCCATTTCATAAGGAATAATGGCTTTTAGAGGACAGAGGAAGCCCAGAAAAACACACCAAGGTTGAAAAAGCCACAGATGCTTTCTCTGCAGCTTTCAACACAGTCCCTGCTTTCTTTCCTAAGCAAGTCAGCACTTCTCTAGAACGGAGTAGGATTAGGAACCATAAGTACTGACCCAGGTGAGGATGGGTTGCTGAGAAAGGCAAAGAATAGAAAGTGAAGGCACAGTTTATCCAGGAGATGACAGTCAGGGGACAGGGTGGGCTCACACCCTCAATAGCCCTCTCTTTCTCTACTTCTCTCCCTCCTTTTCTCTCCTTCCCCAACCCCTCTGGTGTAGCCATCCGCATCCACATTCACCCACTCACTGTGTCTCACCAATTCAACACCCTGTGTTCCCCACTCCTGTACTCAACTCAGAGTACCCCTCTTTCTCCCCCTGTCCCTCTCCTCCTCCTTCTCCAGTTTTGTGGTGGCAATAACTGCATTTACAGTCTGGGTCATTATGCTGCCCCTGGGAATCCTGCTGCTGAGCTCTTTCGGCTGGGAGTTGCTTGAGAGAAGCAAACACCCCAAAGGGAGCTCAGACAGTTTTCAATTATAGATCAGTAGAAATCTCCCGTGGAGTGTGGTCCTCCAGAACATCTGTGGGCAAGCTGGGGGAGGGGCTGGCGGGGCAGGAGGGCAGGTTTAGCTTCAGCAAATGCTAAGCATTGCAGGTTTCTGTCCTACTCCCCCTGACCTCTACACCTATTTTGACCCACCTGGAATGGTATATAAAGGATGAGGTGGCAGTGGGAGCAGATGCCTCGATGAGGAGAAGGGTTTTATCACTGACTTTGAGTTTAGAATTGCAGGAGCATAGTGGCAATAAAGCAGACCAACTTTTAGTTGTCAATTGTTTTTCAATTCCCTGTAGACAGTGCATGCCCTGATTGTGTCCAGCCAAGGCCAATTTCCCTACTGCCTTGCCTTTGAGACACTGCTGTCCACCTGGACATCAGTGACCTTGCTCATGAGTAAAACATAGCCAGTCCCCTCTTGGGATAAGTCTTCTCAGATTGGCATGTCCTTCCTCCTAAGGTGTGGAGCAGTGGGGGAACTGCAGAAACAGAGGTGTCTTGGGACCAAGGTAGGGGAGCGGGGTAGCTAAGAGCTCCTCTTCCTCATGCTATTGTGGAAATCCTTCAGAAAAGCAAATACAAACTAGGGACAACAGAGATATATCGTGGGACCTGGAATTCTTAATGTCATAGCAAATGTGTTTTCTCATGTCATATGGTCATATTCAACTTTCACAGGCGTTCATCTGCTTACCTCCAGGCCATTTCACTTGGCTTTTTCCAACAGGACCAGTAAAGAATTCTTCTAGGGTTTCACTTAGGGTTTCACTTAGGGTTTCACTTAGGGTTTCACTCTCCTCCTCAGCATTGCCTATGCTTGGCGAAAGAAAAGAAATAAAAACAAAGGATTGAAAGAGTTTCTGAAATAAAAGAAAGGAGATCCAGTTTATAATCCTGGCTTGCACCCTCACTAACTGGGTGACCATGGAAATTGTCTACTTCTCACTCAGCTTCAAAACAAAAATGGGGATATAAATACTTGCTTAAATCACCAGCGAGTGAGAAAATAATTGATAGGCCATATTTAGAAATGCATACTATAATACCAATTAAAGAAATCATTATCATCATCATGTAAGATTCAGAATATATTAAAGTTAGCATACTACGAGGAATCAAACCTGGAAGTTTTCTGAGTTTAATCTCCACAATGAAGCCATGCATACTCAGCATGAGAACTGAGTATCAGGAACATGGCCCATGGTGTCAGAAAGACAGGTGTTCCAATCACAATCTATTAGTTATATAATATTATAATATTACTACATGTGGCATCTGTTGCTTATTTACACTAGGAAAATAACTCTTTTCACACTGGTTAAATAAAGAAATAAAATTGGAGTGTTATACCTCTTATTGTAGTATTCTGAATTTTTTGTTCCATATTGTTTACATGGGATTTTTCCCAGTCTACCTGCCAGAGATAATCAGAAGGACCAAACCTAAACCAATAATTGTTCTTCATCTCTTTGGCCGTGACTATTGGATCAAATATGAATATATAATCTAACTTGATCCAATGAATAGCACATCTAAAACTTTTAGTGAGAAAAAGACCCTCTCTTTCTTCTCTCTGTTGTTTATGGAAGGAAGATACTCTATAAGCTTAGAACTGTGTTTACCACCTTGCCACCTCAAATGAAAAACAGACCTGAACTGTGGAAGCATATCAAAGGGAAACAGAGCTAGGAGATGAGACATATGTTCCAAATAACCTCATGTGAGTCCGTGGATCTATCTATTCCAAGTCAGCTCTTCTCTAGTATTTTCCATTACATGAACCAATAAATTGCCTCCCATCTTTTTTTTTTTAAAGATATTTTAGGTTGAGTCTGTCTTAATTACATCAGAAAGAGAAATAATTAATGAAGTAATTAGAATCAGGGGTGGGCTATTAAAAGTGATTACCTTTAAGATAGTATCGACTGTTTCATTACAAGATCACAGGAACCCCTCCATTACTGGATGGGAAGTTGTTCACTCACATCATGCAGATACAAGCCATACAATTTCACTTGTATCCTGGGACTCAAGCTATGTACCTTCAAAGGTTAGAGTATTAAGTAACTTTGAGAGAGAGAGACCAAAAAAAGACAAGACATTAACTTCTATCTGTGTCTCCCAGTCTTCACAAGAATTATGTTTGTTTTGAATCCCCTTGGAGCAGAAACCAAAATGGAAGCCATTAAAGTCAGGCCTAAGAACTCTGACACGTAAAGTTTAGGGGACAGAAAACCCTAGTGAAAGTTTCATTTTCAAGTTCTATAAAAGAGAGAAGAACTAAGAGTGGTGAATACAAGTCTGTGATTCCTCAGTTCATAAGAGGACTCTCAGCCTCCTTGCCCACAGGCCCTGGAGGTTCCCCAAATTTCCCCTGCCCGGCCAACTACTGAAGTAATTGCCAGGCAGGACTTTTTCTAAATCCAAGCTGATGAAAGTTTTATCTTCATAATTACCACCCTGACAGGCACATATGGCATCATACAGATACACACCATTTGTGGGGTCCACTCTGGGGCCCAATGAAAACAGGCCAAGATGAGTACAGGGGAGCTCATCCCCCCTCAGGAGTTCAGCCTAGGTATTACTAGGGAATTATGCTGAAAATACAGGCAACAACTCCCACATGCCACAGACATTCAGTCTAAATCACTGATAAATTTGAAATGGAGATACTTGAAATAAGTTTACTGCAGCAACAATGAGAGGTGAAAATAAAGCTGTAGAGTAAAAAGTATAATTGCAAGTCCAGTTAAAGTTAATCATGAGGACAAACCAGAATAAGTGTTCTAATCCAACACAGCAATTTTTCTGGAGGACGTTAGTAAATGTGGAGATACAATAACTGATGTGCCCCATGCACTTTACCTTCTGAAGTTTGGTTGCCTTGGAAAGCTGGCTGTCAGGATAATCAAGTAGAATTGTTAGAATCCCAGACTTTGGCCACTTATTCCCATGGAATTTCCATCCATGAGATTTGGGAGTCTCTTTACCACCCCCTACACCAACATGGGTTGCTTCTTCCATTGTGAGATGGTATGTAACAAACCACATGGCAGATTTAGATGTGTGCCTTTTGTCAGCCCAACCCCAGTGGCTGGTTAGCAGAGAGGATTCAGGGGAAATATTAAAGGACTGGCCTATGTTCTTGGAAGTGTGAGCATAATCTCTGCTTAGTCTTTTCAGAGAGGGAAAATCACACAGGAATCACACAGAGAACAGTGTGGTTCCCTTCCTGCCTCCTTGCTTCATGAGTCCCAGGCCATTCCATGGATTAGGGTTAAGGGTCTGTGTTTCTTCCCTCGTGATATGCACAGGACCATGCAGCGATTTTATTTTTCCCCAAATTGTTATGTTGTAAGTTTGTTTGTTTGTTTGCTTTTAACCTGTTTCATAAAAGTGGCCTCAGAAACACATGCTTTCAGTGCATAAGGGATCAAGAAAAATCACACAGTATGAATCCACCTTCCTTTCACTTCTGCTTAGCTTTGGAGGAGTGAGCCAGTTTTGTCCAAGTCCTGCTATGACTGTCTTTTATAATGATGCTTATGTAGGGTCATGCTGCTTCCTCATTAGAAGAGGATCTGCTTACACTCTCCAGGCAAGGAGAGGCTGGGCTCAGGACCTGTGCTAGTATCTCTGGGTCGATAGAGAAGACTGGACATCAGGTCTGGTCAGCTCATGTATCCGGAGCTGAGGGAAGCAATCTGGGCAGGTAAGACAGGGAGAAATGAACCCCACACCCGAGTTCTGAAAGGTTCACCCAAAAAAGGGAAAATCTTGCTGCTGATAGTAGTTTCCAGAAAAATCCGACAGGGGTCAGTGGATCCTTTGATGCTTTCCATTCACTTCCTCGGTGAAGTGAAGGAGATGGATCTACAGTGAAGGCGAGATGTTTCCAGGCCTGCAGAAGCAGACTTTCCAGCCCAGCCAGGCACTGGGAGACCCCTTTTGTTACCATGGAAACAACTGTGGGAAGAGGAAGAGTAGATGGCACACTTTAACTCCGTTTAAATGCAAATTCTGCAGGTAATTAAGAGGCAAACCACAGTAAGAACATTACAGGAGATATATAGTCACTGGAAAGGTAATAAATGCCTGCCTTGAAATGGATATAATGAAAAATTTGACAGTTTGTCTCAGCAAGAGTTTCCATCTTTAAAAAAATCTCAACCATTTCTCTTTCCCTCCAGTTTTGGAAATTGTCATTCTAGGGATTTTTTTTTTTTAATAACAAAAACTCGGGCTTACAATTGTTTTAAACTCTTCTCATTAGCAGGTGTCTCCTGTCTCCCCCAGAGCCCTCACTGGAGCCTTTCATGAACTGAAGCTTCATTGACATTTCAGCTTCAAGTTTCCTGTTGTTGTTGAAGAATCAATTGGTTTGAAGGGGAAATTTTCCCTTCTGTTCATTTTCCTTCAGTTGTCCCTTGGAGTGAACATGTATGTGGGCTGCTCAGTTACGAGCCCCCACCCTCCCCAACCACCCTGGTCCTTTCCCAAGTAATTGGAAGGTTCATCCCAATAAGCTCAAGTGGGAGGAAAGGAGAGGGTCCAATCAGGGCATATTTTGGCTGGGAATTAAAACTCCCAGGACTTGCTCCCTTCCAGATGAATGGTGTGAATTAGCGCTGAAATGGCAGCAGGATAGGCCTGTGTGCCTGTACTTGAAAACAGTAGCAGCTCCTTAATTAGAGTTTCATTGCTTTTTGACGCCTACGCACATAATGAGGGGCACTTGGCTCTGAGTGGAAGGGACTGTGATTGCTGGGAGGCTTTCAGCAGAGTGGCTCCCACCCCCACACTGCTTTGCACAGGTGTGATGCTTGCTTCCCCTTCAGCCTTTCCCCATGGAGACTTTGACCAGTTCCTGCCCTACATTAAATCCACATTTTAAATTTCCTACATTGAAGCTGGCCACTTTTGGAGTCAAATTGAAGGGTTTGGGTTTTTTACAGTTGAGTGTTGATAGTAGGGATAGAGAAGATAGGCTTTGTTTTTAATTCCCTGCCTCAAAATCTCATTATTTATATTTGTATCATTAAAATTAAAAATGAATCATAGGAACTAAGAACTGAAAGAGATTTTGGAGTTTTTCTAGCCTCTAGTTTCTTGATTTGGGGTCCGTGGATTTGTGTCAAGGTAATCACAAACACCTTGAAGAGTAGAATGCACCCTACTGTTGATGTCAGGAACTACAATGGATCTGCTACACTAAAAAAATAAACAGATGAAAGAGGGAGGGAGCCAAAGCATAAGAGACTCTTAAAAACTGAGAACAAACTGAGGGTTTATGGGGGGGTGGGGTGGGAGGGAGGGGAGGGTGTGTGATGGGTATTGAGGAGGGCACCTTTTGGGGATGAGCCCTGGGTGTTGTATGGAAACCAATTTGACAATAAATTTCATATTTTAAAAAAAAATAAACAGATGAAGTACTAATGTTGTATTATGGTGTCTAGTGCAAAGAGGTGGTCCATGCTTATGAATTCTTGGATGAATGAATGACTAAAACCGTGATTAATTAAGGTTTGACTGCTCTTCCAAAGACATTCCATCTAATGCCATCTCCTCTCTCCTCATCCCTATCAGGCAGGCAGAGATAAGTACATCATCAAATGAAAAGAGAAAGGGAAAACAAATGACACATAAACAAGAAAACTGGAGACATGTATTTGTTTTTGGCACATCATTGATGCCCTTCTACAATCATGGCAGCTCAAGACAAAAATACTCTGGTCCATAGGGTACATGGTGGCTGGGAAAGTCCACATGGCAAAAGCATGGATGAAAGACTGTCAGTGCAGTCTTCAGAGCTGACCTCAGCAAAGATGTAAAGATGTTTCCAATTCCCCACAAGTACTGAACAACGTCTTGAGTTGATAGTGTCGCAGGCACGTATACAGTAAGGTTTCCCATGTTAGGCCACTGGCAGCACTATTAGTGGAGAAAGAAGCAGCTTTGGACAGAGCTGTGTGTTCTATTCTAGGGGAACCAGAGCGCTCCCTGATGGAGCCTCCAGCCTGCCTCCACCAACAGGAGAGCATGCTGACCATCTCCTGGCACCCCAGAGCCTTGCTTTAGGTTTCTTTCTCCAACCTTTTTTTTTTTTTTACCTTTTTTCCTGATAAGACCAAAAACAAAAAAATATTTTTTCACCCTTGAAACAAATAAATAGCTCCCCCATTCACATGGCATCTGTGTAATCCAAGAGCTATAAACACATACAGTCTCCTGCTTCCTAGAGGTAGCCCTCACCCCACGCCCCAACCTAGGGAATGGGTACACATTCCAGCCTTCATAACCTATGAAAGTAGTGAGATGCCTGGGTTAAAGATCTTTTTAGGAAAAGAAATGCAGTGGTAACGCATCCGAAAATGATCTAGTAAAAAACAGTTCCAGATAAGCAATCAAAATGAGAATTAATGGAAAATGGCCACTCCTGATGAGCCTTAATGAAAAAGAAGTACATCATAAACCCAGCCTGCTGACAGTCCAGTACCAGAAGGAGGATGGAATAGCCAATGACGAGCTTTGGTTTGGGGGACAGGGGTAGTGTGGAAGGCTCTTACCAACCCCTAAATGACTCAGCAAGCCTTAAGGAGAAGGATGCTGACCCAAAACCAGGTGAAGCAAATAGAGAAGCTCTTGGGAAGGACATTTGCCACCTGCACAGGTGAGAAGTAGGTTAACCTTTGAGAGATGAGTGTGCTTCTCGGTACAGTGGATCAGAAAACACTGAAACTCCTAAACCTTATTCAAGCATAGATCTCTTGGCCTCAACTATTTCTACCTATTTCATCATCTGCCAGATTTCATTTGTTAGTTTGTGTTGTGGACCCCATGAAATAACACAGGTACAGATCTGTTCCCAGCACCTAATGGGTGGTAAGTACTGAATAGAGGACAGTCCACCTTTTTCACTAGCTAGATATACAGAAATAACCCCCCAGACACCATTTGGAAGCTGTGACTGGGAGGGATTGCTTTTCTTGACTAAACAGACCCTCTCCAGTGGCTCCAATTATATTATGAGAGCTTTTACTTTTTATGACAAAAATTAATTTTCAATTACCTCTATTTGAAGATAAACTGGTGGAAAGAATCCCGAAGAGATGGCAGAAAAAGATGAATAACAAGGAATCTGTTCCCCTAATGCTCTTGGTTATTACTATTAAATCATCCAATCCAAGGAGTTTGCAGCAGTGGCGGCAGCAATTACAGGAACTCACAGGGGCTTCCAGGATGGAAAGCACATCACATTTGTCCTTTCAGCCATGCCACTCCCACAGCACTGGAGAGCAGTCTCTCTATTCAACCATGCCTCCTCGGTGATAGTAGGAATCAGCTGCCATACCTTGTCTGTGCTACCACTGAGAGTCTAGGAAACCACCTAAAAGTGCCTGGCCCCCAGGGCTGGTTCAGGAGAAGCTCCCACCTCCCATTCCACCTGCGATCCAGGCAGAGTTCTCTAGTGCAACTAGACAGTCATGATGTCCTCCCCAAGGCTTCCAGAGCCATCTCTCTAGTCTCAGTCCTGGGCAGTACTCTACACTTGTGGTCACACTAGGCACGTTAGTGAAAGCACTCAAGCCTCTACTTGTTTTATTTCCTGCATCTGGGTCGAGGTGAAGGTATTGTCAGCCCCAAGGTGGAGGAGAAAGATTAAAAAGTGGCCTCTCCTTTAGGACTAGACCCATGCAGGGCAGGCTGGGAACATGCTTTAAAGCATCCCCTTAAGACAATTAGGGAAGAATGGAGATACACACATCATAGTAAGTACAAAATCCTGGCATTTATGAATGAAAAGTGAAACATAGACAGCACAACCAACCAAATAAAAATGATGTTGGAATAAGCAAAATGTGGTTCCATGGAGAACCAAATGTTGACATAGAAGATAAATTTATGAAAAATGGTCCACAAACAGTCTCCCATCACTCTAAAGCCCCCCATCCTTTGTGTTTCCAGCATACTGGGCAAGCCTTCATTAAAGCCCTCCTTGTTCTGGGGATTTGTATACATGTGTTTTCATATATATTGAGATCTTAAATGGCCAGTAACACACCTTAGCTATTGCAATGCACTGAATGTTTGTGTCCTCTCCCTTTGTATGTTAAAATTCTAATCCAGATATGATGGTTTTTGGAAGTAGAGCCTTTGGAAGATAATTAGGTCATGAGGATGGAGTCCTCATGAATAGGATTAGTGCCCTTAGAAGAAGAAATCAGAGAGCTAGCTAGCTCTACTGTCCATCATATGAGGCTACAAGGAGAAGACAGCCTTCTGTGCCCTCACCAAACACTGGATCTGCTGGTACCTTTATCTTGGATGTTGCAACCTCCAGAACCATGAGAAATAATATTTGCTGTGTAAGCTGCCCCAGACTGCAGTGTTTTGTTACAGCAGCCTGAACTAAGGCAATCATCTTTGAATCTCCAGTGTCCGTTAGTACCTCTAATGGGTGTAGATGTTTGGGGACTGTTTATTGAATGAATGAACAGATTTCAGACTTAAATATGTGAATGGGTTAAGGAATGAATGACAGAGCAGAACACAAACATTCAGCTCCCAAAATGATCAATTTCCCAAGAATGAGCATCAATAATTACAGATGTATTAAAAGAAAACTTTGCAGAACTGAAAAGAAAATATTTTAAGAGATATGAGATGAGAAATTTAGAGGGATCATCACCTGCTGGACAGAGTTAATAGTAAGGAAATATGCCCAAGCATATCCTATGAGGAGGAGGGAAAAGCTTTCAATTTCAAAGATAAAGAAAGACTCCTGGAAGCTTTCAGGCCAAATAGGAAGGGAAAAAACTTAGAAGCCATCCTTCAAAAAGTCCTTTGACTTAACAAGAATAAAACCCTGAGTGTTCCTAATTCAACAAAGGAGAAAATGGAGCAGCTCATCTTACAGACAGAGGTTTGGGGAAGAGATTGTCTTTGTTTTGGCATAACCTGTTATTCCTGAGGATCGTGGAACTTCCCACAGGACCTTTATCTGCAAAGACTCCAGGAAGCATGGCTGAGAACCAGCTGTCTCTGCCTTTGTGGGAGGAATGTGGGTCCCAAGGCACCTTGTCACAGCTCTGGAGCTCTGGGCTCCTACTGAGCTGCCACCTGTCCCAGGGAGAAAAGCGAGAGGAACAAGCATAGGATCCACGATTGCGCAGAAAACAGTATCTTAGGTCTCAACTGTGATCCTTGGAAAGCCCTGCTTGCAGTGTAAACTCTTGGCTGGTGTCTGGGAACTTATATGTCAGGAGGGTTCCCACCACAACCTGATAAGAATGTCACTCACTGTGTTGTTTTTGTGAACAATGTCGTTTATGCTGAACACCTGTTTTCTTTCTGGGAGTTTGGAATTTTGGCACATCCAGGTAGAGGCTGCCAATGTGATCAGATCCCAGTAAAAATCAAAACAAAACAAAACCTGGACTGAGTCTCTAATGAGTTTTCTTTGTTGGCAACACTTCACCCACATTCTAGGGAGATTAAGGGTGTCCTATGTGATTCTAGTGGGAGAGAACCCTGGATGCTAGAGGCTGGCCACCCCCAGACTTTGCTCCTGTGTTTCTTCCCTTTTCTGATTATACTTAGTATCCTTTTACTTGTAGTACCTCATAGCCACAAGGATGAGTATTTGCTGATCCTGCCAGTATTCCTAGCAAAGTCAGTCCCAAATACCTGACCTTTCTACTCTACCACTATCACCACATGAACTGATCTAATTGTCTCAATCTAGACAAATAAATATAAGAACCTTTTAGAGTGACTGTCTGCACAAAATTCCACAAGCAGATGAGCTGGAGAGTAGCATGATAAAAGATGGAGAAAGAAGGAAAAGGCAACTTCCAGGTCCCAGGATTATCATGGAGATATTTTTAGCAAGAGAGCAGCCTGGAGATGATTCTTGAAGGCTCCACCAACATGTCAAACAGATGCTCAACATTCTTCTTGAGCACCCCCCTGTCCTGCCAGGCCCTTGCCCATTCCTCCTGGGATGATAAAGAGCTTTATAGACCCTCTAAAACACAGACATTTTTTTTCCAGCTGTGCCATCTGGTTGTTGGGTTGTTTTTTTCCCCCCTTTTAACAGGCATTCAGCAGAAAGACTCATCTGCTGAGACATAGATGGGGCAGTGGGAGAGTGGGGGATGGAGCGTAGGTGTGTTTGTGCAGGGTGGGTATGGAAAGGGAAGAGCATGTGGAAAACATTCTCAGACACATAGAAAAGATGAGGTTTCAGAAGGTCCCTGGAGCGCACATGTACCAGCACCTGGAGTGGTCAGCCTCAGCCTCCTCCCACCCTCCTACCTTTGCTGGGACCTCCCTAGTGGGCTGGCTTTGCTCTTGTTCTGAGACCGTACCAAGCCATGAAATTACCACAATGGGACTCTGTTCTACCCATGCCTTTGCAAGTCAAAGCTGGGTGTCCCTGAGATGAGAAAACACTGTTACCATTGTGATGGTCAAAGACACAGTACCAAATTCTCTCAGCCAACTGGCCATTACAATTGGTTACTTTGTGAAAACAGCTGCTGTCAATATCTGCTTGACAATGGGGATTAAAGTACAGTGTTGTTTTTTTTTTATATATATATATATTAATCTAATATTACAGATTCAAGAGACTGTCAAGAGGCAATCTATGCCCTTGGCTCAGCCTGTGTAATCTGAAGTATCTCTGAAATATCCAAAATACTTATCTAGACATACAATAATAGGTACTCCAAAACGGTAATTGCTTTTCTATAGGTCTTTAAGGAAGATGGTTTTTTGACCTTCTTTTAATTGGTATCAAGTATTATTGAACATTTGCTGCATATCCAGGTACTCTGCTGGTCCTAGTTATGTAGTTCTCCAAAGAATTGATCTTTGGAGAGTATTGTAAGGGTTACAGCAATGCAGTGAAATGCTCACAGATTGATCTCAGGTCAACCAGACTGCATATATGTGTTCTTTCCTCTCTAGAGGAATTTCTCAACCTCAGCACTATTGACATTTTGGGCTAGATGATATGTTTGTGTCGGCACTGTCCTGTGCTTTGTAGGATGTTGAGCAGCACCCTTCACTTCTACTACCATAAGACAGTAGCACCCTTCTAGTTATGACAATCAAAAAATCCCCAGACATCACCAACTATCTGCAAGAAGGGTAGGCAAACCCCCTTCTCCCACCCCTACCCCATGTTAAGACCCTGCAGCAAGCTGCCTCTAAAGCCTTGCTACTCAAAGTGTGGTTCAGGGACCAACAGCTTCAGCATCCGCATCATCTAAGAGCTTATCAAGAATGCAGAATTTCATGCCACTGTTTGGTCCTACAGAATCAGAATGTGCATTTTAACAAGATCCGCAAGGTGATCCCAGTATACATTACAGTTTGAAAAGTGTTGTTTCGAGGTACCTTGTGGTCATTTGCTCCCAACAGATTTTCCTGGACAAATTCAGTTTCTGAAAGTATTGTTTCTTAGCAGATTGCTCATAGATCAAATTATATTGTTTCAACCAAAGACTGAAACCTTTCTGTCAAAGGATCATAAATGTTTTAACTATCCTTGGTTACTACAATATTTTCCTAAAAGCAATCACCTTGGGATAGGGTAAGTAGGGCACTAAACTTTAATCAGCTTACCCATGCATTCATTTATTAATTTTTGCCAAGGAAGTTTACTGTGCAGGGCACTTGAGATACAGGGTGTTCAGCAGCCTGGGCTGCCATCTGGAAGCCCTGCTACTCTCCGTGATGCCCAGCATGAACCTCAGCTGCTGGATGCAGATACTTCTCTGCTTTTCTTTGGTCTCAGCCCATTGTTCATGGTCCATACATTTCTGAGAGCACAATCTGGACTCATTGTATTCACACAGAACCAGCAGTTCAAGAATCTATGGGAAGGGGGTCTTGACTTTCAATCTGTCTATTAATCTGCTTGAAATGCACAATAAGGGCCAGTCAATAACCTTATGGTTAATAACTGTCTGATTCATAAAGAGAAAGGCTAAGTCCACCATCCACTGCTCTGGGGTGGGGGGAGGGGGCCAGAAAGAACTGGTAGGGTTTGGGTTTGGAAATCAGAGTTATTCCCTTTTTCCTACCAGTAATCTGGCAGAAACTGTTTGAGCATGGTACATTCACTATCTATTAATGCTAGATGGTTTGAAATAAAGCCTAGGTAAGGAGGGGGGACTCTGTCCTTAACACCATAAGGCCATTGTTAGCGTTTCTACAGCACTAAGGACAAAGACTGGGCTAGATGGTCTTCTGAATGCAATTCATTCTCATAAAATTAATATTTCCAGGCATGGCCCAGTTGGAAGCTCCCTGTCCACCACTAATTTCCTGTCCAGAGCTCATTTGGAATCAACAGAATAAACTGTGAAGCTCTGGAACTTATAAGACATAAGAGGACACCGGGAAGACTTTTGTTACTGCCACAGAGCAGGGGGGTAGTGTGCTTCAGGACGCTGGGAAGCAATCATCTGATAGAGAGAGAGGGCTGCAAGCAAGTGGAATACAGGTAGAGAAGAGAAAGTGGGGAGACTCAGGGAAAGAGGGGAGGCATGTCAGGGGCATGAAGTTTTGTGCCCTTTGGGAAGCTCAGGGCAGAACCCAGTCACAATACTCACCTTGCATGGCCTTGAAAACATTTCACTACCTAAACCTGTCAGACAAGATTGTTTTACATGCTCTTCTGGGTCAAGCATGCTTTCACTTTGGGAAAAATGGAACAGGTATTTTCCAGAACGGGAGAAGAACAAACCTACTCCATGATCACCCAATGGTATCAGCTCACACACTCTTTCTGTTCCATGTAGAAATGGGAAGTCTCCACCCACAGACATTTACCAGTTAGGGAAATAGTAAAAAGCCTATCCTTTATAGTACTGTGCCTATACATAGGTGCCAATGTGCACAATGGATCATGATGATAGATGATAATAGATAGAAAGATAGATAAATAGATATATAGATAGATATAGAAAAATATAATATATAAAAAAAGATACTCATTATATGCCTGTATTACATAACAGAATCTCAATAACACAGAAGACTTTTAAAATTAATTGCTGGACCTTCAAGTTGACAGGCCATTAAGAGAATCTATAATGTCTCCATTTTCCATAGCTTATTTAAGCTGGCCCTTCACTGCCTTTCTTCAAAGTTCATGAAAGAAGAAGTTATTTTAAAATTTTATTAGTAATACTCAGTTCCATCTGTGGATATACAATATAGCAAGATCAAGTTGCATGAAAATATATGACAGTCAGCCAACGCCATTCTTTCAGTCAAATATGCATATAGATATATTGGGTGCCTATGTACCCGGTTCTGTAGTTAGCATTAGGAATGCAAAGGTGAGAAAGTCACACTCCTATCTTGAGGGGATGTGGTATCTTGAGGAAAACAGAAACGGGAACCAGCATTTCCATTCCGACGTATCAAAAGTGCTGGAATTGAGGTGCTAGAGAGGTCACTGGCACAAGAAGCCTGCCTTCCTCATCTTTTATCTTCTGGTGGCCAATTTCCTAGAGAGTCTTTGGTCATGCAGAGAACATAAAGATCAACCTGTCTTGCAGTCATTTGGAAGCTTTATTCGCTTTTTTTCTTACTTGTTTTAATCTCATGATGCTCATTGCCATCTTGGGAACAGACTGGATCATGGCTCAAAGTACTGTATTTTAGCAAAGTGTATGTGTGTATGTACATACTTATATATGTGTGTGTATACATATATGTGTGTATGTACATAACCATCATGGAATGCAGGTATTAAAATAATGGAAGAAACCTGATATATCCCCTTCCATAATCCCCTCGTAGTTCAGGTTTAATCCCCTCCTGGTTCAGGTTTCTTGTGTTATTTTAATACTCACATCCCATTATGGGTTGCTAGGGCATTATCCAGGGAGAAGGGAGAGAGAGGGGACTCTCAAGCGCAAACTTCACCCCAGCCCTTGACAAGATGTCTGTACTCAAGAGACTTATCGGGATCTAATTTGCCAACTTGAGGGCCTTAGGCACTTTTGTGAAATGTAGCATATGGCTAAGAGAATTCAGTTTGTTTTTGTTTTTGTTTTTCAGTTAAACAAGGGCTCTCTACTTTCTTGGTGTTGAAAAGAGAAATGCCTCCAAATTGAAGAACAGTAGATGAGAGGGAGGAAAGTCCATAACATGGCCTGAGACTTCAAGCAGAGGTGTAGGCAAAACCTCCTGAGATGAGACGCTTCCAGGATCACAGGGTGGCATTCTTTACCAGGTAGGCGAATGAAGACTGACACAGGGCTATGACACTGCCTTATCAAAGGCTGATGTATGCCAGGTGCTCAGAGCTTTAGCATAGAGATTAGAAGAGCTTCCTACATCTATCTGGAGCCCTCTCAGCATGGATGAAGTGCAATGGGATCAGAGGGAAGAATGTAACCACTGAGGAATCCTATAATTATCCTAAAAGAGGGGATGATTACAGCTAGGAGCTATGATCCCTGTAACTAACTGCTAGAACACATTACCCAACATAAGCAAAGACAAGTTTCCTAGGCCTATAAATTACAATAGACAGTTTCCCTGGTATTATTAACCCTCTTTCTTCTGATTCACCTCCAGTGTTCTCCAATAGTCCATATGGTATATCGGAGCTGTCCTTTCTCTAACATTCCTCAGGTTCACCCCACCTGTGTCTCCACACCATCATTCCCTCCCAGACCCCTGCCTCACCTGTTACAGTATGAGCAGTATTGGATTCATCTTTATCCTTTACTCTGGGGCCAATCAGCCTCTCTTCCACACATTATTCAATCATCCTCCTTAAGACTGCCCCCCCCATTCCCTTTGCCCCAAATTCCTTAGTACCTTTGCATAATAACTGAAATTCTCTTGCAATTTTTGCATTTGTCCATATCTGGGTGGGCCTGGAAAAAGAGGATTTTATATTTGGTGGCCAAGTTTTCTGAGATCAGTCACATTTAGCATCTGAACTAGACTTCAACAGGTCAGGAGGAACGTGTTGGGTGCAGAAAAGGAAGAAGGTCCTCCGAGCAGTGGAGGCAGCATGTGAAAAGGCACAGAGGTCTGGGAAACGAATGGGGCCTGATGAAGCAGTGAGTGGGAAGGAGGAGCTATATAGCACAGGGTTTAGGGGAAATAGCGGGTGATGTATATGTCAAGTATAACTGACATCCTAAAGACAAAGTCATTCTGGGAGAAATGTGAAGGATGAACTGGAGGCAGAGAAACAAATAGAATGTTATTCAAATAATCCTAGAAGGCCTGAGAAAAGACAGATTGTAAAGCAAACTAGAGCTTTGAGAGATGCTTCTGAGATGAGAGCAGTCACATCTGTGATAGAAAAGTTATCAGTGGTTAAAGCAAAAGAGGACTTGAGAATGCCCCCTGAGACTGTTAAACTGATTTCACCGAAACTTAACAAAAAATAGGACTGGAATGCACCCCCATGTTTTCATACCACTCTAGGCCTACACATAGGAAAGTCCACATGATTTTGCCTCAAATAATGCTGAGGCTGTTTGGCTGGCCAAAATCTAGAATGTTCTTCTTCGTCAAAGAAGATGCCAAGATTTTAGAGAAACTAGGAAAGGAATGATTCATCTTCCCATAAAATAGTCTTCAGTTTTAATATGCTATATGCCATTCCATCGGCTCTGGGAAAATTACCATAAAATCACATTTTTTGGATTGCCATGGGATAGTTAATGTCAACTCAGTCCCTTCTTTATGCTACAGATGCCCACTGGGCCTGACATGGTCTCCTTGGGTAGTCAATATTTATGAAGTCAGGCCAAGTCGTCCAGATGCAATGGCAATGACAAGCTGGGCAGTATTCTGTTCCATTTGAGTCTTTTGCGCCAGGGCTGTGGTCGTGTCTCCAGGGAGGCTGCTGGCAAGAAGCATCCCTAACGCTCAGTTGCAGGGCTGTAAATTTCAGCGAGGCTATTCAATATTCATGTAATTACCCCGGAAAGCACATTTGACATTTCATAAATACGGCAGAATATTTAGCATTTGTCTCTCTCTCTCTGCTACCTAAGCATACATGGAAAAATAATCCCCAGGGATCCCTGCTGTCTAAAATGGCAACAGTTATTGAATCCATAAATTTGATGGATCAAAGTCTTCCTTCTTCATCCCTTTCATAATTTACAAGTGGAAGCGAAATCATATGAATGAGGCGGCCTGCTGTCCTTTTGCGTGGAGCTCTGCCTATAGCTCCAGTCCCTTGTCTTTGGGCATCTTCCCCAGAGTGAGCTGTACAAACCCACAGACCCCACACAGACATGGGCCATAGCATAGGGGCACAGATGGGGAGGCCCCCAGATGTCCAGGTGGCTGTAGGCAATGTTGATTACAGCCTCGCGCTTCAGCCTCAGAGCCACTGAACACAAATTCAATTTCCCAAGGACTCTGGGACTCTACAGATAGCAGGAGGACTCTGGTGCCTTGCACGCTGCACCCCCGATGCAGCAGGAAGACAAACTGCAGATGCCCAGCAGCCCACCTTACGGCATATCACCGAGAGAAGAAAAACACCTTGTACTACAAAGCCCAGCCTTCCGTGAGACAGTGCTGAAGACAGAGCTTCTCTATGAGAACAGCCCATCTCACGGTTGGCTGGTGCTGCTCCAAATGCAGACAGGCTATTCGTGCCAGGCTGGGGAAGGACCCAACCCCTCTCCCCAGGTTGGGAAGCAGGTGTCTCTCCTCCCTGCCTGAAGTGATGACCTTCTCCATCATCAACAGGCTAATGAAGATCACAGAGTGCATGTCCAGAGTCTAGGTGTCTTTCCCCAAAAGAAGCAACAGAAATAGTTTTTCATGCTTGAGGTAATAAGGTCAACAGATCAAAGAGTTATTTTCAGAGTTACGAATTATCTCCATTTGTCTTCATGGTAGAGATAAATTCTTACTGTGTATATATATTATATATGTATATACACACACATATATGGTATATATGTGTATGATATGCATGTATTATGTATGTGTATATATATCTAATGTGGTGCATCTGACAGTAAGTGGAGGTATGCTAATGTAAGTGTACGGTTAAGTATATATATACATATATATGTATACGAATGGTCATAAATGTTAATACATGGATGTGTATAAAATCATTACATATATTGGTATTTATGGTTGTATATATGCTTGTATATACGCAGGGATGTATGTGTACAGAAGTATGTGTATGCGTGCACATGAATGAATGTATGTATGTGGGTCTATGTACATAGAGTTCAATAAGAGTTTGTACTTAGTGTGAGTGTAGATGTGGCTAAATATATGGTTGGCACTAAGTTTTTTTTACAGATACTATCTCAGTTTATTCTCATATTGCCTTTGAAAGTCTATAATTACTTTCATTTTATCAATGCAGAAAATGAGCTTTGGAGAGATAGAAAAGTTTGTCCAGGACCACACAAGTAACAAGAGGCAAAGCTGAGATTAAATCCTCAGTCTGACACAATGTAGACCCAGTGCATCTAATACGTGTGTGTGAGACATCCATGAGACACATGTGTATATCTCCATGCATGTTGTGTAGGGATGTGTGTGTATGCATACTTGTGTGTATGAAAGAGGTCCCCTGCACGGGGGTATGTGTGCACAGATAGACCTTGACAATTGCGTTCAAACAGGATTCCCCTGCATACCTCTGTAGACTAAGCCACCTGCCCACATTGATCCATTTAGTTTTCTAAAAGCTCTTTCTTCCCTCAGCTGTCTCTTCACAGGATGACTGTCCATCTGGAGCCCTGGAGCCATTTAGGAACTGCTGCTGCTGAAATGTATAAGCACCCGCCAGACTCAGATGGTGGCAAGGCCCCAACTATACCTCTAGTGCATTCTAGGGTCCTGAAGAGCCAGGGGCTGGGAGGGCTGGGGGCAGGGAGGTTTCAAGGAGTGAGCTCTGGTTAACAGAGCAGTCCTGTCAGCTTGCTCCTATTCATGAAGAACGGGGGCACCTTTAGCTAGAACTGTGATTTCCCCCCTGCCAACTAGAGTAAGGGTACAACGCTCTGAGTCACTAATCACAAAAAGAAGGGCTACCATGTCTCTGCCCAGAGTGGCTGGCAGGAGAGAGTGAAATAAGACAGAAGTACCTGGCATGAGGGGTACAGATGTGGCGCTCTAAAAACCAGTGTCCTGTGCTTGCTGAGGAGACACTGTCAACTGTAGCAGTTCTGCCCAACAGCTAGGAGGGTGTTTTCCATCCCTCTTCTTTCTTTAAAACTAGTTCATTTTGTATGTGAGATTCCACTTCCATACGACCTGCCTCCATGTCCAGGTACAGGAAAGGGAGGGAGACTCCCAACCTGGCAGCCGATCCACAATGACAAACCTGGGGGATAGGGGCTCCCAAGAGCTGGAAGGGAGGTGGAGAGGTGCCAGGCTCTGTGGGGCATCTGATTGCCAACCTCATCTGGAGCCTGTCTAGAGCAGGGCTGGGGATCTTATGGATGCTGGAATGGAGAATGGAAGAGGCTGTCTGCAAAGGAAGACAAAAACGCAGCTGGAGGAAACTGAATCAAGAGACCACGTGGCCCCTAGACAGCAGGCAGTGACTTTGATTCTTGATTTTTCTAGTTCTGTTGGTTTGCTCCCCGATGTGGCCCTACACCTTGAGCTAACCACAGTATCCTCCCAAGAGAGCCTCCCCTTTGTTCATTGTATTCTGAGAGGATTTCTGTACCTTGTTATTCGGTGAGCCCTGAATTGAACAAAACACTCAGCCATTTCTGAGGGACTATGAGTTCTAGAACATTCCTAGCATTCTCTTCTACTGTTGGTGAAGACACACCAAGTCTGGCCGCCCTATGTTCTGATGCTGTGTAGTTTATGGGCTTTAGTAGAAAAACTTGAAAGGTCAGGGTATCCTAACATCACTGAGCAAGAAAAATGCCATGAAAATTTAATGTACAGTTAAGGATCCCAAATTTTAAATATTCTCAAAAGCAGCTGTCCTCATTTCTCCTGAAGATATGACAGCTGCATGTTATGTTCTGAAAAGGCATCATGCAGGCAAATACCATGGGTGACACATGACATACATGTGCAGTCAAGAGTGACAGCTTATGTCTCTCTGTTCTTTAATATGTAGATAAAATTGATGCAAAATTTTATGCTATTTCTGTTCTGAAGTTTAATACTTCTACATTTTTGTGACTTCCCAGGGGCTTCTGTGTTTATGTCACCTCATTTCTCGTCTATGGCTTTTTGATAACTTACTGCTTCCAGTGATTTACTTATCTCTGCCCTGAGCTGACCTGACAAGGAACTCAGCCCCTGTCCCTTGATTTCCCACAAAAAGCACCCATGCATTTTGGCTGTGCGGCTGCTGTCCTTGAAGAGGCATGACAGCACTGGACAGCCAACAGACTAAAACCCAGTGACAGATAGCTCATCCTCTTCTTGGGAGGCTTGGAGTCCCCCTGCCCTCTCCCTGCTGGCGAAGTGTGTCTCAACTGCTCCCGGAGCTCCCCTCCTCCTCCTCCTCCTCCTCCTCTCTCCTGGTTCTCCTCCACCTGCGTCTCTGCTCCTCCTTCCGGCTCATCCCTTCCACCCGCACTTCCTATAAACCTTCCATTACACAGGTCCCTCCCCTTGATACACCTCAACCCATTCTGACAATCCCTTCAGGGCCGCCAGTCATATTCAAAGAGGCCCAGTAAGGCTAGCTTTTAAACAAGTACAGTTCTCTCCCTGAATGGAATTCTGCTCCCAACATCCAAAATAACATTATTTTCCTCACCCTGGCACAACCAACTGAAGGAAACAAGGCCCCGTGGAAGAGCTCAGGGACCTCCTTCTGTCCTGACCCTCCTTTGCAGCTCCATCCCGGGCACTTCCCTTCAGACAACCAATCTGCCTGGAAGCAGAAGTCCACAGTCCCCACAACAAAGCACAGGCCTTGCATGGCCTGGCTTCTTCCCACAGGCCTCTCCCTCTGCCTGGAATACCTGACCTTTTCAACTGTCAAATTCCCCTCGTCCTTCTAAACTGAGCTCGAATACCACCTCCTCTGCAATTTCTCCCCCAGTACTGGGGACAGAGAAGGAATTAGATGCTTCTTCCCCTGAGTTCCCTCGTTTTCATCTCTGAAACAATCGCCCCATAAATCATGATGTACCTGTTTACTGTCACTTCCACGAGAGCCGTTCATGAGAGCCAGGTCTCTAACCCCTGTATCCCTGCATATTTTGCAGCTGGCAAATAATTGCTGCTCTGAAAGTGTGATTTAAATGGATGTATAAATGGAGAGTAGGTGATATGTATACAGTGCTTACTATATGCCAGGCAGTATTCTAAGCTTCCTGTATATACTAACTCGTTAAACCACCTTCTCACCACAACACTATAAATATTATTGGGTATTTTACATGTGAGCACCCTGAGGCTCATCAGTGTTAACGCACTTATAAAAGATGACTCAGGTAGAAAGTGCTGGAACAGAAATCTGAATGCAACCTAGGCTCCTAATAATCATGCTGGTCTCTGAGAAATGAAAATTTTGTTTGGCAGTGGGGCGGGGAGTGATGAAGGGGTTCTTCACGGACCACAGTTTCAGGTTTACTCAATCGCATAGTAGACATTTACGAGGGGACTGTGTTGACACTGCTAGAATCACAGCTCACAAAGGCAACTGTGTTCTTCTAGAGCAGAGACTGTTAGACTCTCCAAAATCAAGTGGCTTTGGTGGAAATTCCTGACCCATCTTCCAAATGCAATAGGAAGTATCTATCATAAACATGCAGGGCTCCATAAAGGACAGCCATTTTCAGTCTCATTGCCATGTAGTCTAATGTAGGAGAAAGATACATACACACATGCACACACACAATAGTTTCATCAGGCTGGTGGGTGCTACAAACCTTATAGGCTCATGTGAGACCACTAGCTGTTATAAGGACTTGGGGTACACCTTGGCCATCCAAACAAGTACCCCAAGTACCTTGGCTAGTGCCAAGGAACTAAAGGCCCAACAGGGACCCAGAACCTTGACTGTGGGCCTCTGGCCCTGTTGGACTGGCCAGGTTGGGAGGAAGCTGACACTTTCTAACGCTTTAATGCCATTTGAATTGTGTCCTCTTTGCCAAAAGAAATGTTAGCCTCTTTGCTAAAATCAAACTCTAAAGGCCTCATAAAAACATTCCAGTTCCATAAGCCAATATTGACATAAGGACAATGAGAAGCATGTGTAAAGAAATTTTATTTGAGCCCATAGAAATAAACATTCACTGCTCTCATTTGTTGTTAGAATCATCATCCAGTAGCCAGTGCGGATCCTCTCTTATGGACACACGGGGAGAATGTGAGTTTGCTTATGATATTACTCACAAGAGAGGGGACACTACTTGAGCCCGTTTTTGAGCTTCTCCCAAATAGTACAGATAATATTAATTTCTGACAGTTAGCAGTTAGCTGTTGCTGCATAACATACCACACCAAAATTAATAACTTAAATAACAAATGTCATATTTCTCAGGAGTCAGACAGGATGGCTGGGTGGTTGGTTGATCTTGGCTGGGCTTGCTCATGCATCTGTGGTCAGCTGGCTGGTCGGGTGGGACTTAACTGGTCTAGGATAGTCTCAGCTGAAATGACTGTTCTGCTCTATGTGTTTTGTTTTGTTTTGTTTTCGTTTTTGTTTTCAGCATGC
Source organism: Lynx canadensis (assembly GCF_007474595.2). Lineage (NCBI taxonomy): Eukaryota > Metazoa > Chordata > Mammalia > Carnivora > Felidae > Lynx > Lynx canadensis. Next base: position 43,781,574 of record NC_044313.2, on the reverse strand, counting down.
TAGTCCAGGCTTGTTCTCATGGCGGTCGTAAGAGTTTAAGAGAAAAGCGGAAGTATAGAACTGGGAACTGATACACCATCACTTCTGCCACTGTCTTTTGGCCAGAACAAGCCCCAAGGCCAGCCCAGATTTCAGGGTAGGGAAATGAGTGCCATTTCTTGACGGGGAGAACTGCAGAGTCACTTTGCCATCAATGTAACACACTGCTCCGTGGTGACAGGGTGAGCAGGTTAACTACCATTTGCAAAACACCGAAAACCCACTATTACCTAGTTATTAGTATCCTTACTTTTAAGATGAGGAAACTGAGACTCAGAGAAGCTAAGCAACTTGGCCAAGACTACAGAGCTGGAGATTCAGAAACCTGAAATTTAAAGCAAGATTTACTGGACTCTAAAGCCTATGCTTTTTCCATTTCACCGAATGGACCTGACAGCCCTCTATGCTCTAAAATATTGATGTGAAGGAGCAACTATGCTTGGCGCTGGGTGTTCATGAGGGATGTGTGACAAGGGGGAGGATTAGCCTAGGCTCTGGGGAATAGGTAGTGTCCAAGCACACAGGCTGGCACAATGGAAAGAAAAATCATTTTAGAATTAGACACCCCTGGGTCTAAACAGCTATAAATCTCTTTCTTCACCTTCAAGACGGTGATAGCAGGTACTCCCTCACAAGGCTGTATGAAGGATAAATATGCTCTGGACCACCTGGTTTCAGGTGCAGGCTCTAACACTGGCCAGGTGTTTAACCTCAGGCAAGGTGCTTCGGTTCCCTGTGCCTCATTTTCTTCAACTATAGAACGGGCATAGTGAAGATCCTCGTCTCCCAGGGTTAGCATGAAGATTGAATGCATTAACATGTACAGAGTGCTTAGAATGCTTGGCACCAAATAAATGGTGTTATAATATAATGATTTATAAGAAATAAATATTAGGTCATTCAGATGACCAAAATATATTTCTCAGATATATTTGGTTTTCATCCACAGTTCCTAAAAATGCTTCAGAGCCATAAAAGTGAAGTGGGTGTCTTGTTATTAATAAAGATTACTTTTGGACCCCACCCAAGGATGGGGGCTGATTGCCAGGAGGACCAACTATGTGATCTGAAGGTTGAAACTTGCATTGCACTGACCTCCCGGGATGGGAGAGGGGCCGGAGGCTGAATCAGCCAATGACCAATAACTTGTCAATCATGACTATGTATTGAAGCCTCTAGCAAACCCAAGAGAACAGCTGTTTGGCCTTTCTTGGATACCGTCCACACTTGAGGAACCAGAATGCTTGCTTGCATGTGCCACTGAGCTGGGCCCCAAGCACCATGAGGACAGAATCTCATTTGTTCAGGACCTCACCCTGTGTATTTCTTCATCTGGCTGTTGATTCATATCTTTTATCATATCCTTTAATAAGCTGGTAGACAGAAGTAAGTATTACCCTGACTTCTGTGAGCTGCTGTAGCAAATTAATTGTACCTAAGGAAGAGGTCATTGGAACCTCCAATCTGTAGCCAATCAGAAGCACAGATAGCAGCCTGGGGCTTCTGACTGGTGTCTAAAGTGGTGGATGCGGGGCAATCTTGTAGAATCTGTGGAATCTGATGCCATTTCCAAGTAGATAGTGTCAGAATTGAGTTGAATTTGAGGACGTCCTACTGGTGTCCAAGAATTGCTTGCTGTTATGGAGGGAGGACCCCTCACATTGGAACTGGGCTGAGAAACCTGGGAAGAGTCATATAATAATCAACATGCAAACATGCAGATGTATGTACCTATGGTGACACAGAGTTAGAAAGGGTCATACAAAGTCAATGCACTAAGCCCTATACAGAAGCTGGTGAAGGGCTGAGCACAGAGTGAGAACCTGGTAAATGATGACTGTGCCGTTGGGGTCTGAGAAGACTGAGGGGGCTGACAATCAAAATCAGACCCTAACCTCAGACCCTCCGTAAGGAGTCAGTACTTCTGCCCAGCCGAGGGGCAGTGATGGACGGGGGTTTCAAAGCTGATTTATGGGAATATGCTTGGAGGTATGTTGTCCCTCTGAGGGAGATAATTGTCACGCTCTTTAGAGATATGTAGCTCAGGGGGCTGCTTATGTGTAGTTGTTGAAAACTAGGGGAAACAGACTATAATTAGCAAGAAAATAACCATTTCATATTCACGCATAAATACACGCACATCTACACAAATGCACACATTTCTAACTGGATACTTGCTGTTATTTGAGGGGAAAATGGAAAAAGCTGATGTTATGGGTTGAATTGTGTCCCCCTAAATTCAGATGTTGAATTCCTGACCCCAGCACCTCAGAATGTGACTGTACTTGGAGATCAGCCCTTTAAAGATGTAGTTAAATTAAAGTGAGGTCACATGGGTGGGCCCTAATCCAATATGGCCAATGTCCTTATAAGGAGAGACTATCAGGACACAGACACTCACAGAGTGAAGACCATGTGATCCATAAACCCAGGATAGATGGCTCAGAAGAAACCAACCCTTTGACACCTCAATATTGGACTTCTTACATCCAGAACTATAAGAAAATTAATTTCTGTTGTTTAAGCCACTCAGTCTGTGGTACCACGTTAAGGCAGCCTGAGCAAAATAACACAGTCAATAATTGGCCGTTACCTCTATACAGAATTTCCAGTAAAGAATTTCAGCCTGCTTTCCCAGGTCAGGAGTGCCATAGATCCTTGAAGAAAAGGGTGAGGGTCTGGCCCACAGAACTGTGGGGGAAAAGGCTGAGCTGGAGGCACACTTCCATCCTTCTCACCCTAAGAGGTCCTTCTGAGGCAATCCCCCCCCCCTTTTCCTACCAGCCAAACCCCTGTTTCTGGGCTCCTCCCCTGGTCTGTGCTCATGGTCAAACTTTGGCTTCAGCCCATGCCCAAGATCTACCACTGTGGCACCAGCCACGCTCCTCCCAAGCCTGCCTTCCTTCTCCTCTCCCACTGGACATGGCAGAGCTGGTAGACACAGATCCCTGTGGGTTATCCCTGCTCTCCACCCCTCTCCTGACTTCTGACCTGAGTAAGTGTGAAGGGAGCACACTACGCGTATGTCCGTAATACCTGCCGGTTCTGCAGGGTCCCTTGGCTTGGAACTCACTTCACATTAACATGAACATGTTGACATTTTTAAGGTTAATGATCCAGTTGCTTGTAAGACAGGTGGGGTTTGAAATCAAACTGCTCATATGATTTGGAAGCCTGTGAAACAGGCTTTATTATGCTGCTCAGTAGCATCCGAGAAAACTAACTTGTCCTTTGGCACCAATACAATCATCTAGGACCTGTGTCTTCCATCTAATTTGCACTTTGAAAAAATTTCCCCAAGTCTTCTCACTTCAGCAAGTGTCTCATGGTTTTTTAAATTGATGTCCATCGTGATCCAACTTGTTGCAGTTGTTGAAGGTAAGGGAGAGACTTGCTGGAATTGAAGAATATAAATCGCTTTACAAGGAATGGTCCTCAATGAAAAACAAAGAAATTATGCTGAGTTATAACAACAGTTACAATTAAAACTGGGAGCTTTTCGGTTGTGTTACCGGCAGCATATTGCCATTTTTCTCACTTCTTCTTAATGTTAGGAGATTGTGAAATGTGGGGGTCTTCCGCATGTCCCCCTACCCCTGACATCCCTGGAGAGACAGTCCCTCTTTCTGTCTGCAAAGTGGGTCCTGAGTCACTGCAGCCACCCTGGCTCTAAAATAACCACACCACACTGACTTCCACAAAAGGCCCAATCCTCCTACTCCTGAGCCCGAGCTGCCCACCTACTCTCTCTTAATGTAGAAGAATAGGCTGAATTTCACCTCCCTGTTTGATTTTCTATTTTCTTCTTTTGAGGCTGCTTGTATCAATTACAAAATAAGGCATGCTAGTTCTGGCACATTTAAAAATGCAGTTGGAAAAAATAAAGAAATACTAGTATCACAACTTCTCTCCACCCCCCAAGCCCATTGAATTGAGCATTAGCAGTTGGGTCAATGTGTATCCTGCCTTGTCTTTGTCTCTGCATGAAGATATAAACAGACACATGAAGTATGAGGATATTGTACACATACCTCTGCACCTTGATTTCACATACTATCCCCTCATGGCCACTCCTCTCACCCACACACTCATTCTTCCTTTTTGACAATAGCATAAAATTTCATAGTAAGAATGTTCTGTGGCTTATTCAGCTATAACCTTCCAGTGAATACTTAGATTGTTTTATCTTTGGTTTTGTTGTTGTTGTTGTTGTTTGTTTTATTTTCCCATTTGCTTTGGATACTGCAAACATTGTTGTGTTAAGCATCCTTGTACATGTATGTTTGTACTATCAACTTCCAGAAAGTCAAAATATATAGATATTTTCAATTGCACTTAAAACCTTGATATTACTTTCCTAAAAAGCTACAGGGATTTACAGATCCATCAGCAATGCATATATTCCCCCATACCTAAACTCGGGTAGATATTATCCAGCCAGCCTACATATCAAGATGCAGGAATTTCTGATATATTTAGAAAATTAACCTTTAGTCCAATGTGCAGTTTGGATTTTCAGCTACAGATGCCTCTAAATTTTCTTTAACTTAAACTAGTTTTACTCGTATTTTTTCACATGTAAGTGAAAGAGGCCTAACTAATATATTACCTATTTTGCTATATTTGGTAATTTTCCAGTCATACACTCTGAGTTTTCTTCCCTAAAATATGACTCCATCCAACCATTCTGCAAGTTTTTTCCCAAAATTTCACCTATAATTTGTGTTTGTTGGGTAGTTTTCCTGCTAGTATATTGGGTGAGATATAAATGTCTTAATAGTTTAAGATTTTCTTGAGAGCAGGAGGCATTGAGCATTTTTTCAGGCCTGTATGACCCTCAATGCCCTGTACTCTATATTTCACCTACAAGTGGTGCAAAAGACATTTTTGGGGAAAAAAGTAAAGGAAATGAGATGGAAGGAAGAAAGGAAGGAAGGGAGAGAAAAAGGCAGGCAGGAAAAAGAAAGGCGATGTGAATAAAAAGGAAGAAAAATAGAAATGTGTTCATAATCCTTTATTTAAAAGATAGATTTTTTTTTCTATATTACCCAAGATGGTGATGCTAGTCTCTGAGTTTATCATAGCTTTCCTATTTGCTAAGATTTGAGGGGCTGCCTCTACCGATGACAACCATTCATCTGTATTCTTCTCTTTTCAAAAGTTCTTGCATGGGAGTTGGGCATATTTGAGTTTAAGATCCTTGATCTTACACTTAATAGCTGATTGCCTTAAAAAAGTTGCCTGGTTCTCTGGGCCTGTTCTCCCCACTTTAAAGTGCAGTCAACAGCAGTACCCTTAAAGGTTACCCGTGAGACTCCAATGGGATTACAGAGGCAGAGGCCTGACCCAGAGGATACAGTAAAGATACATGCCAACCTTGTTCAGTCACTCCTGCTCACCAGATTTATTTTGACGGGCCTCTTCTAACCCAGACGTTTTCAAAAAGAGAAAACATTAGAGTGTGAAGAGGCTCTCACACATCTCACCTCCCTGCCCACTCTCCTTTTAGTTTCCATGTTTATTCAAGCCCACAGTGTGACTGGGTACCAAGCTGCTCCCTCTGTGCTGTGGATTGCCATCTAGGACTTGGCATTCCTTCAGTTCTTCTGGATCACAAAGCTCCTTGACAAACTCATGAGTGCATTGGGTCCTTAACTCAGAAAAAGATGAACACAAAGCTTTTCATAACTATGTGCATGCAATTTGAGTGCCACAGGCACCCAATGAGAAGCCCGTCCTCAGACCTTATTTAAGGGCCTGGACTTGGAGAGTGGTGGGCAACAGGCAGGTCTACCCCTGCATCCTCTATGGTTGATATTCTGTATCAAATTGGAAGCTTCCATGGCAGCAATGTGTTCATCAGCCAGCATCTGCCCTAATAGCACCCCACATTTGAATTTCAGGGCCTCACCTGCAGTGTGAGTGGTAATGTCCATGTTGGGCTTGGCAGAGCTGACTACCCATCCTCATCCAGCAAGGCCTAGATGGAAGATTATGTCTGGGATAAATGGGGAAAGGAGGTCCAGAGAATTTCCAACACTTTCTCTTTTGCTAACAGGAGAAAATACAAAGTGGCTCTAATTTTTATTTAAACCCCACAACAAACCTGAGAGGGAGGGTGCTGTTCTTTATTCCAGATATGATGTGGGAGCCTGAGATAGAATGTGACTAGGTCAAGGCAACATCCATATTAGAAGGAATCAGGAACCAAATCCATGCCCAAATCCTATGCTTTAATATTCCAGTGTGGTTTAGCCACAATCAGGCTGTGATGCATGTTCTAAGAGTTAATAGCCTAGTAATAAAAGTAGGATGCCAACCAAGAAGAAGAAGGGAGGAATCCATCCTCAGGAGTGATTTCCTAAATATCCAGAGACATATCCAGAGGACCTGGTGCTGTAAGAAAAACTGTGTGGGGCTTCACTGACCATTAAGACTCCAAAAGCAAGAATGTAAATGAATGGGATGGAAAGAATCCTCGGGAAAAAAATCTCAGTTAATCTTATCAGAAATATAGCAGCGCCCTGTCCAAGCTTAATCAGCCAAGTTGTTGTGTGATTTCCTGCCGAGAACCCCATAAGTGCTGGTGGTAAGGATGGAAATGTTAACAGTGCATGGTCCTGACCCCCAAAGAGCTCACAGCCTAATGAGGGGCAGATAGGTGCAACACCAAGTAATAATAAAGTATCTGTAAAAGTGTATAAGGGATGATGAGAACAATAATTGTGCCTAAAACTGGTGAAAACCCCCTATAAGATGATGGTGCTATGACAGCTGGGTGTTAAATATATTTCATATATATAACATATATAACATAATATATATATTTAATTTTCTTTTATACACACACACACACACACACACACACACACACACACACACATAGCTGTTTGTCATGCAGAAAAGAAAAAAGGGAGACATTCCAAGCAAAGAAAAGAACATGTAGGTGGGGACTGTATGTATTAGGAACAATAATCCCTAAAACATCAGGGGCTTAGGGAAAACAAGGATTTACACTAGTTTACTTTACATATATAGTGAGGGTCTGGGATGGGGTTGGGAGCACATGGGTGCTGCTCCAAACAGTCACTAAAAGGACATAAGCTGGATAGGCAATGACCTTTAAGGTCACTCAGGAGAAACACTTGCTGTTAAATAACGCAACCCAGAATTGAAGCATTATCCCCATTCCTACTTAATTGACTAGAACTAGTCACAAGACCTCACTTAACTGCCAGGGAAATGGGAAGTGGTGTTCTCACAGTACTGAGGAAAGAGAGAAGACGCAGATCTGTTTGCACACTGGCTATCTCTTCCAATTGTCTAGAACAATGTAAAGAGCTGGATTCACTGGAACAAGCCATGTGTTGGGAACATACCAGTACAGTGTGCACTGAGCAGAAGCTTTGGGATCATTTTCATCTCTAGTTTCTGTACATCATTTTGCCCTCACAATTGAATAGGGAAAAATCATATGCATTTGTATAAGAAACAAAGGAAAAACTAATGTTTTTCTTTGTGTTTGTTTTGGTTTTTTTTTTTTTTTTTTTGTGTTCACAGACCTTCAGAAGGTCAAGATAATATAGAATCTAAGAAAATGACACCTGTGGGTAATAACGCATAGGACAAATGAGAATAATCCTATTCTGAAAAACTCTTTGAGGTGAACTTGGTAAGATCCTGGAAAACTGGTTTCCCAACTTCATAACTCTGACCAACTATCTGAAAAGCATCTTACCTTCTCCATAGTATGCAACAGGCACCTCAGCCTGGCATCTTTCAGAGTACCAGGGTAGCTCCTCGGCCCAAAGCCCTGCCTCTCTACCCTCCACACCCCCCAGCACACTGTGTTCTGCCTTCTGTGGAACTTCCTAGCTCCTCCTAGACCCAAAGCTTTGTTCTCTCCCCACTATTGCTCTGGGGCACACATGTTCTTTCCTGGCCTTGGCCACCTTCATATTCTCTGTTTCACATCCTAGGGCATTTTCCCAATATTCTTCCCTGCACAGTCATTTCACACTCCCACTAAACATTTTCTTCCCTGTTTCTGCTCATCCTGTCAAAAGTGGAACTTCAGCGAAACCACACCATACTCCTGCCCAGCCCCAGTGCTCAACAACCCCAACTTAATGGCCGCAGGACCCTCCCATCCAGCCTCTCCACACTCAGGCATGCTCCCTCACATCCAAACTCCCCACCTTTACTGGACCGGAAGCCAGAGAACATAGTGGTTAAAAGTACAATCTCCAGAGACACACTCAACTCCTAGTTATTTAACTTCTTTGGGCTTCAGTTTCCTCATCTGAAAGAAAAAAATCTGGCTAATAAGAAGACCTACTGTTAAGTTTCTGTGATTGGTAAATGCAATAATGTATAGAACAGTCAGCAGAGCCCCATCAAAGTGTAAGTATTCCATATAATCTAACCACCATCATCATCACCACTACCCCATGCCCAGAATACCAGTTACCCCAGCTTCTCCTGGTAACTGGCCACAGAGCATTGTGAACCTCCACGACTTCATGTACCACAAGTTTAGGAAGGAGATGATCTTGCTCCAAGCTCCTGCCCACAGGCCCCACACTGGCGTGTCAGACCCCGAGACAGTGGCCATCAGGTTTAGCACCATGACAGTTTCATAGCAATGGTGGGGAATCGGATTTCACTGTATGACATAGAAGGCCATTCCTCAGGAAACAGACATCACATGCACGTGGGTGAGGCTGAGTTTGAAAAGCCGGAGAAGCAAGCAGGTATCAGAAACAAGATCCAGGAGCTCATGTTATCTTAGAGATACAACTAACCTCAGCCTGTCAGTCTGTAAAGCTTCCTGAATCCTTCTCTCTCGGATGGATAAAATTCCTGGTAAAACACAACTCAGGGGAAAGTTTTGAATTCATATAACATTGTGCTACATTTGTCACAAACACTCGTTTCAACAGAACCGGCTTTGTGTGCTTACTCCTTGCCCTGGGGATACAACGTGAACAAGAGACACGAGGGCCCTGCTCTGTGGACTTACCCTTTAGCGAGAGAGCTAGTTACTAAACAGGTGAAACATAAATAAATAAATAATAGAACTTCAGAAGATGGTCAGGTCTGCAGATGAAATATAACACGGTGACGAGGAGAAGGCTAGAGGGAGAGGGGATTGTCCAGAAGGTGGGGGGAGGGAGTAGCATGTGGCCATTTGGAAGACGCAAACTACTGTCACCAAAATCTTGTGTGCATGGGACAAAGACACACAAAAGCAGGGCAGTGTGGAGGGAGGGCACAGTTGATGTGTGCTGACATTCAGGGGGAGTTCAACAAAGTATAGGTGTTATTATGTCAGAATCTATTGAGGGGTCATCAAAGGGTGGCCCAGGAGCAGAGTTTCTGGCCTGGGGGCAAAAAGAGCCAGGTAATCATGACCCTTTCGGGGGAACAGGGGGTGCACTGTAAGCAAGCTTGGGGTGGCTGTCCTCTGAGTTCGAGGACACCACAGCTGCTGCCTGCACACGGCGCTTCAGGTGAGTGGGGCTGGCTAGGAGGCAAGGAACCCTTTTTGCATTAAACACATTGTTTTGTTCTCAAGTCAGATCATAAGCAAGGGGGTATTGATCTCAGAATATGGGCATCCCTGGCTTTGGTGTGAGTGAAATGCCTGAGGACAGATGATTGTCACCGCACAGGATGACAGAACAGAGGCGAGTGGCCATCTCCGTGGACCAGGCAGCGTTGCAGAGAGGAGCAGCTGGCAGCCTCCGGTGTTTCCCGGGAAGCTACATGAAAACGGCCGAGCCAGAGCATCTGGTGAGGTCATAGCCCAGGCCGGGCACCTCCAGGCCTTTGTTCTTCCTCACTAATTGTGCTCCCGCTGGTGTCACGGATCAGAGAGGAGGTGCCAGGACCACGGGCTTGGGAAGCACAGGTTAACAAGTGCGCGTCCACATGCAAGCACCAGAAAATCAATTAGGAAAGGCCAGCAGGCAACCACCGGCCTTCAGCCTCCTCTCCCGGTGCCTTCCCAAGACGTGGGGAAGATTTTCCTGTTTCCTATGAGCCCTGTCACAGGCAACAAAATGAATTCTAGAAAAACTATGAAGGAGGTCACATGGGGCCTTCCAAACCCCTCCCCTCTGCAAGGGATGCCTCCTAGAATGCTCAGCTGAGGTTCCCGGGAAGGGATTCCTGAAAGTGAGAACCAATATTTATAGCTCAATGTGATTCTTTTCTGGGGAAAAGGTTCACCAATTTCAGGTTGTCTCAAAAGGGCCTATGATCTAAAGGAACTTTAAGAGGCTCTTAGAATTGTCACTATTTCAGATGGTATTCAGAGCCTGGGAATCACTTCTCAGGGAAGGAATCTTTCTGCTGAAGGGTTGGGAGGTGAAGAAGGACAAACAGCCAAAAACTGTACCAGCTGCTTCACACCTGGATCACACAAGTTCACACCTGGATCACATCACATCTCCCATGAGCTGCAAGTTTGCATTATTTTCCCTAATTTATAGACAAGGGAACTAAGGCTCCAAGCAGTTCATCAGCTTGCCCAGAGTGGACACACACTATGACAGAATTTGGACCCAGGATCTCTGATTCCAAACCGTGTTTTTCCTACCTCATCACAGTGATTCTTTCAAATGACAGGGGCTGAGGAGTTGGATCTCAAGGTATGACCACATTAACCCACCAGGTCCGTTCAGGGCACCCCTAATCAGCCCACACAAGAGTCTGCCCTCCCACTCACAGTGGGTCCTTCCAGAACCTGTAGGTGCCTGGATGGACCGACCGGTGAATAGAGGTCCTACTGGCGTAAGAGTAGAGGACAGGAAACCCAAAGAGCAGAGTTTTCATCCCATTCAAATCCCCATGTTACAGATGAGGGGATTAGGGCAAAACCTGCAAAAGACTTATCCAAAGTCATACCTGGTTTTGGTGCCTGCACACGGCCAGGCTGGAGGGGAGATGTGGCCTTGACCTGCACAATGGAGGAAGGACTTCTTCCTCTTGGCCTATCTTACCTTCTCACACCACTTGTTGGCTCTGGGTCAGACCTAGGGGGTCTTATTTCACAGTTTAGGTGTTATCCCTGCCTCTATAATAAGGAACTCCAGACAGAGCATGGCTTTGAAGTCAAATCAGTCTGGATTCAATCTCTCTCTCTGCCAAGGCTGACCTATGTTACTTAGGGAAAATGTCTTAACTCCTCTGAGACCCTCAGTCTCTTTCTTTCTTTCTTTTTCCTTTTTTTTTTTTCTCTTCTCAGTCTTTTTCTATAGAAAACGGGGGGAAATATTCATCTCACAAGGAGGTTGTGAAGATTCGATGAGATCAAGCGTGTAGAGCACCCAGTAGGTGCTCAATACATGATAGATACCCTCTTCTTATATTCATACATTTCTCTTGGCTGCAGCTGAGTCAGCAGAGCTGGCTGGACTCAGAGAGACTGCCCCGCTGGCCCCAGGTGGAATCCTTGCCCTTGGGCTGGTCACATGCTCTTCCCTTGCCAGTTGCTCTTTAAGAGGAACCAATTTCACACTTCCAGATAGATCCACACTCCAAATTGTGTTTGTTTTAAAATAATGAATAGTGGCATTATTATCCCCACTGCTCTCCAGGGCGCTCTGTGCTGAATGTATTCCTTTTGCATTAGCAGAGCTTCATTGCGGCAGATAAACGAGCCGGTGCCTGAGCTGAATGCGCGGAAGAAAGGATGGCTCACCCTGCCTATTTCCCATCTCTCCTGGTGAAACCTTCCCAGGAGGCTGCCAGCAAGGCTTATGCTGCCTGGGGAAGCAGCCAACCGTTTCAGCAGGTGCCCAGAGCACTGAGCAGACGGGAAAGGAGGGAACAGCCAGGTCCGTGTCATCCCCTGCTTCTCCGTGACTCCCAGGTAACGACCCGCAGCAGGTGGAATTGTTGAGGAAGCCTAAAAGGAACTGAGGCAAGGACAGAATCGTGTATCTTGGATGAAACAAATCAACAGAAGTGTTGCCTGTGCATTGAACACCACGTAAACTCAAGTTGCTCAAACTCGTGACAATGTGACCTGTCCCAGCAATGTCAATGATGCAATCCCTGCTCAGAGAAATCACAAGCCAGGGGAGTCCTGGTTCAGCTATGGTGCTTTTCCTTTTGTGACCTCGACCCCAACCATGTCTCCATGCTTCCTGTGGAGGTACTGTATAAGTGGGGGTAGGGTGACAATCATCACAAGGCTTCTGCTGATTTTAGGAGCAGAAGCTGAGGCTACTCTTTCTGTTTGTCATTCTTCACCCTTAGGTGGGTGGAGTGAGAAATCACAGAAAAGCCTCCAGTTGGACAGGCATTACCAATGGATATGTATGTAGTTTAGTGTTGGGTCAGGGCTAGCAAACACAGGGGGATGGTATTTCTTTTTTGTTGCTGGTATGGGCTGAATTGTGTCCTTCCCAAATTCAGCCTAACCCCCCAGCACTTCAGAATGTATTGGAGATAGAGTCTTTAAAGAAGTAATTAAGTTAAAATGATGTCATTAGGGTAGGCTCTAATCCAATATGACTGGTGTCCTTATCAGAAGAGGAAATTTGGACAAAGGCTTGCACAAAGGGAAAACCATGGGAGGTACAGAGAAGAGACTGACATCTACAAGCCAAGGGCACAGACCTCAGAAAAGACCAACCCTGCCAATGCCTTTGATGTTGGACTTCTGGCCTTCAGAACTGAAAGAGAAGAAATTTCTGTTGTCTACGCTATTCAGTCTGTGGCACTTAGTCATGGCAGCCCAAGCAAAGCAATACAAATGCCATCTTCTCTCCCACCCTATAACGAAAGACATGGTTAAGACAGCTCTGAGCCCATCAGGAGGCTGACAAGACAGGAAGACTATGTGCACTTTGGATGTTATATTCAAATACCATTATAGATGCGGTTATAAAGCTAACTTGACCAACTGAAGGAAGGAGACACCCATCATAAAGCACTAAATGCATGTTCTTTCCCTCACCACCATCCTATGACATCTTCTCCATGCATATGGTTTTTAAAATTCTGGGATTATATCGCACAAATTTATCTTTGCTTTATTTTTGTTACAACATTAATTTGCTTCAAGGAAACATTATATATATTATATATGGATAATATATATAAATACACATAATATATTATTTTTATTAATATATATCAATAATATGTATATTAATATATATTATTTTTAGGACCCTCTTTTCAATTTCTTCACATTTTTAACATATTAGGAGCCTAAGAAATACGAGTGTCTTGGACCTCGATTCTCGTTTAACCTCTCAGTGGCTCTGTGGGAGTTTATCTCTCTTTTTTCCCAACTGCTTTCCCTGGCATCTATCTCCTGGGACAAATGCTTCCATCCCTGGCATTCCTCTCTCTTTCTTCCTGCATGTGTGACCTTTCCCGGATGGTGGAATGAAGCTCTGAGACACATTTAGGTTTTTGAGAGGAGGAGGTCAGAGCAGGTTACCTGCCCAAGGTCAAGGATTCTCCAACATGCAGGCAAGCACTCTGTAGTCATTCCCAGTGACTGGAACCGAAGTGTGTTAGGAAGAAAGTACTGCTTTGCCAGCTTTATTCTCTGCACACATATTTCCCATGAGAACCTCGCAGGAAGAGGTGACTTGTCAGTGGCATCTACAGCTGATTTGATTGTTGATGATTCCTCTTCCCAAATATCACAAAAATATCAGCTGAGTATTTTCAAATAGCCCTGACATCCAGCATAGTAGCAGCTATAACATGACTATCGTTTCACATCTATTCCAAAGCCCCAATAAAAGGACCTCCAACCAAGCTGGGGGATTGTGAGGATGCAGAGCTGAGCTTTTACGGATCCATGCATTGATTGTTGTCTGTCCCATGTCATATATCAGCAGAGAAACAGAGCCACATCCCCCTAATGAGGCCTATGAGCCAGAAGCATTCAGCTGATGGCGTGTCCTTGGGTCTCTGGCCTTCAATTGACTTTCCCTTGCTTACAGCCTCTGGAGTGTGAGTGTCCCATCCTGATGCCAGTGTCGGGAATCATGCACTGAGATGTCTCTGCCTGGGCATCTCCCTTGGTTTGGTTTTGTTTAGCATCCGTTGGAGAACAAAGCTGTACTAGCTTCATCTAGTTCTTCAGTCTCAGATTTGTGGCATGACCTAGAACTCTTTGTGTAATCCTAAGCAAGGTGCTGGCAGAGCCCAGGGGACCATTCTTAATAGGTGGGGCTTAGGTCCCTGCAAGATTATTACTGACTCAGTCATCTTTGTTGAGGAATCCCTAGCCCTCAGCCATGCCAGGCTGTACAACGAAAGAATTTTGGATGGAATTTGAGGCAAGAAAGCTGACTTTTTTGTAAACAAATGCAGTGACACCTGCACTACCATTACTGAAGGACTCTGTGGCAGCAGAAGTGCTTAGGTATAGTCCACACAGCCTTCCCATCACAAAGCTTTGCTGGAGTCTCTATGCTGGGTCCTGCTCTGTGCACTGTGGATCTGGTGAGGATGGAGCAGGAGCTCAATGAATACCAGACAATCACACTATCTGTTAGAATCCTGTTAGAAAAGGGATACACACTCAAATTTACACACTATATCTTCAAAGACATAGGTAGGGTTTAAGAAAAGTGAAACAAATGGTGGTGCAGTATCCTATGTGGTTTGCAACAACAGGATGAGTTTTTACCCCCCATAAGACAGTGAGGTGTAAAGCAGAAGGCCTGAAAGGGGCTCTGGACTTTACCCAAGGATGCAGCCAGTCTGCAATGATGCCACCAGAAAGAACAGCCAGAATAAATGTCTCTCTTCTTCTTCTCTTTAATCTCCTCCTGGAGCTCCCATTGGACAGACTCAACCCAAAGCTACTGGGCAAAGGAAATGATCAATGGACTCCATATAGCTCGGCCTCCAGGGACACAGAGCAGAGCAAAGAAGGGTGGGGAGCAGAATTAGAGAGGCAAATGGAACATGCCCAGCACACTTCCCAAAGACTGGAGCTATATCTAAGAAAAAAGGAACCCTGAGGACAGGCATTTAATCCCAGGTAGAAAGATGGGGAGAAATAGCAATACATGCCAATAAAAAACTACTCAACCCAGCATCCTTTGTACTCTTTCAAATGAAATAAAATGTGGCTACAAACTTTAAGGATTGTAAGACACAAAATTCTACCAAATGACTCATTTCTCATTACAAGAGCTCCACTTCCATATTCAATACTGGGAAATAAGAGACAGGGACTAATTAAGAAGATCGATTAAAAAATCTCATATAGGTTTTAAAAAATGTTAATATTTCCTGCAGGCCTGGAAGGAAGAGGAAGCACTTCAATAGGGAGAAGGTCATAGCATGTAGGGTATAGTTTGGACAAAGGAATCAGAAGAATAAAGGTGTATTCAAGGGTTGGTGAATTGCCAGGAACGTTGCAATGCATAGTATACTGGGAGGGAAATGTGGTGAGATTCATATGAAAAAAGTAGACTGGTGCCAAGTTGGGAAGATTTTGAAATGCCAGACAAAGACTAAGAGACTTTATTATGTATGCGACAGGGTGTGCTTGCGCAGGGAGTAACTTGCTCATTCTGAGATGTTCTGTGGCACCAATCTCACCAGGTATCTTGGGTGTAGGACAGATTGGAGGACACTGAGGCTGAATGCAGAAGGTCAGTCAAGAGGCAAACAGTGAAGAGGGAAAATAACTATGGACAGTGAAAGGAAGAAGAAGGACAGCTGCAAAAAAAAAAAAAAAAAAACATTATAAGGTTGGCATCAAAGCACATTAGCACCTACACACCAATGTGAGGTGGAAAGGGAAAAACCAAGCCTGCCTCTGAAAATTGAGTATCTTTCCATGAAGATGTTTACGTCCTTTGTTATACAGGGTTATTTGGGAGGGAAGTATAACTCAGGTATAAAATTAATTTGCTGCTGGACATCCAAACTGAGATGCTAAATTTGATAGCTGGAGATATGGATCTAATATGAGAAACTTCAGTATGGTGATGGGTTTTTCAGAGAAATAAAAAGTAAGATAAGGAAGATGTAGTCTGGAACCAGTTAAGGGTTTGAGATGTTTGACAAAAAGCAGCTCTGGCTGAGAATGGTTCTACAGATTATCTGACAGATACAACGATGGATGTTGAGAGGGAAGTAGGGAAGAAGACTCCAGTAGTGAAGAGGGTTTAGAACTAGGTAACCAGGATTTTGGAAGTGTCATTTGCTAGATGCTAAAATGCTCTGAGATAAAGCAGAGGAGAGGGGTCCCAGGATTACAGGATAAAGTTGTATGGAGGACCAGGCTCTTCCCAGGTTGAAGTCCATTTATCTCTCTGGATCCAGCTGACTGTTTCCTTGCTTTAGGAATGAGAATGCATTAGCTTCCTATTGCTGATGTAATAAATTCCCATAAATTTAGTGGCTTAAAACTATACAAAGTTATTATCTTATACTTCTGGAGGTCAGAAGTCTGAAATGTGTCTCCAGGGTCAAAACCAAGGTTTCAGTAGTGTCACATGCCTTCTGGAGACTCCAGAGGAGAATCCATTTCCTTGCTTTTCCCAGCTTGTAGGAATTGCCAGCATTCTTTGGCTCATGGCTCCTTTCCTCCATCTTCAAAGCCAACAAACTAACATCACCAGTTCTCTCTCTGATTATGACTCTCCTTCCCTCTCTCACTTATAGGGATGCTTGTGAATTCATTCAGCCTACCTGGATGATCCAAGATAAACTTCCCATCTTAAGGTCCTGACCTCAATCATATCCAATTTACCATGGAAGGGAACCTATTCACAGGTTCCGAGGATTAGGATGTGGACATTTTGGGAGTCCGTTGTTCTTGTTGCCATAAGGAATACAATTTTTCCTACTTGGAATGCCCCAGAATATTCTATGCATGCTTTAAAATACAGCTCAAATAGCATGTCCTCTATCATTTGTTCAGTGACACCCCCAGGCAGAGTTACTGTCTTTCTTCTCCCTGCTATGATGGGATCAGATCCAGCTCTCAGAACACCAAGCAAGTTTTACTGTCACTGTGACCGTCCCCTCTGACAGTGAGGGCAAGTAACTTGGTTCAGTCATTTCTGTACACCCAAGGACCAGCACAGGTCCTGGTTTTCAGGAGGGGTAGATTTCAGGAAAAGAAAAAGGAAGAGAAAAAGAGGGGAAAATGTAAGATAAGAGAAAAATAAGAAGAAAAGTGAAAATGGTTGAGTCTATCTTATACAGGCCTTTAATTTATTTTCTTGGTTCATCCTCCAAATAATCCAGCATTATGGACATTATAACCCCTATTTTACACATGAGCAGACTGGGCTCAGAAAAGACAATTGCCTTGTCCAAGGTTGAGCTAGGAAGATCTGAGCTGTCCACATCCTGCCTGGATTTATCACTGTCTTATCAACATTATCCCCTTAGTGGACTCCACCCCAGCCATACCAAACTCCACGCTGTTTCATTAAACACATTCACTCATTTCCAACACAGTCCCTTCCAATGTGTTGTTCTATCCTCTCGAATATTCTTCCCTCCTTACAGTCACATCCCTCGTTCTATAGCTTTAGGTTGTCTGCTCAAATATCCTCTCTTCATCAAGGACTTTAACGACCATTTTCTAACAGGTCCTTCCCCACATACTCTCAAACCCATTACTCTAATGTATTTTTCATCAGAAGTTTTACCAGCTGAAATCAAATAATATATTTTTATTATGATGATAGAGGTCCAGGGAGGCAGGGACTTAATCTATCTGGTGCATCCCTACCTCCCTAAAACCTAAAACAGGTGTCTGGAATACAGTAGGTGGTTCTCAATAAATATCTATTCAATAAACGAATGAATGAGGTGAAAAATACCATCGTGACACAGAAATGTTGAGAGGGAAAGATTCCAAAAAGCACAAGCTGAGGAGGAAATTATTAGGCATTAAGCATTCAGGCTGATTCTTAAGGCAAGATTAGGAAAATAGAAATGGAATATTCAGGGGCACCTGTGTGGCTCAGTCACTTAAGTGTCCAACTTTGGCTCAGGTCATGATCTTGCGGTTGGTGAGTTTGAGCCCTGCGTTGGGCTCTGAGCTGACTGCGTGGAGTCTGCTTGGGATTCTCTATCTCCTTCTTTCTCTGCCCCTCCCTCACTAGTGCTCTCTCTCTCTCTCAAAAATAAATAAACATTAAAAAAATTTAAAAAAAAAAGAAAGAAATGGAATATTTCATTTGCACCAGAAGCAGAGTATGGAGTTTGTCAAATGTGTGAACCCTCCATAGAATATTAAAGACATGTACTCAATGCATATAGACACTTTGTTCCCTGGTGGCCAGCTTAATTCTGATCCAAATGAAATCTAACATTTTGTAAAGCCAAGTTGTGTGGCCATGGACATGCTCTGGAGCCAGGCCAGCTTGGACTTCATAGTCATACTCTGCCGCTTATCAAACTTTGGCAAATCAATTACCCTCTCTGACCCCAGTTTACTCTCTCATATAACTAAGATGACAAATTCTAGTTTCCAGGGTTTTCCTAAATGTGCAGTTAGAGAAGGTATTTAAATCACCAGGTACTTAGAAAATGCTCAAGAAATCTTAGTTCTTCCCCTTTATTTCAACTTTCCTAACTGGCCTAGACTCCGTCTAGATTTTTTGTTTTTGTTTTTTTTTTTTTTTTGCAAAGTGTGCTGACATGTTTTTATTCTCAGTAATTTCTTTAAACTTCAGGGTTGGATCTAAAGATTATTACTGTCTCCTTCAGCTGCCCCAAGGGGATGGCTGTGTTTTAATGGAATCGCATTCCTCCACGGAGCCTGCCCTGAAGGGCTGTAACTAGGGGCAGCCATCAGCCCTTTCTGTTCCTCACTCGACCTTGAGTATGAAGGAGGGCATGTAGTTCCCTTGGGCCAGCCAAGTATACAGGGAATCAGATGATGTGAGGCCAGCCAGAATTTGGCTTCCTGTCAGCAAGCCTGCCTCCAGCATCCATCCTCTCCCCACAGACTAAATGTGCCGCAGTGGGAGAGCGTTCCTGCAGAACCCTATAGGCCCTTGGGCAAGAAGCTGATCCCATTACCCATCAGTCTTCATTACAATGAGAGAAATTAGAGCTGGGAGGGTCCCATGGGGTGCCCAGAACTGCCTTCTTCCCTTTCCTGAAAAGGGTTGTTCCCACGTTCAGCCTACTGCAAAGGCTTCTGAGAAACACAAAAGGCTAACAGATTTTCTCACTATTTCAAGTCCATTTCAAGGAGCCCAGCTCTCATCCCCTTCCCTGCTTTCTTCCATCACTTCCTGCTGTTTAACCTAGTCACACAAAAAAAGGCCAAAGTAGATACTGGGATTACTTCTTTTTTTTTTTTTAAATATAATTTCTTGTCAAATTAGTTTCCATGCAACATGCAGTGCTCATCCCAACAAGTGCCCTCCTCACTGCCCATCACCCACTTTCCCCTCTCCCCCACCCCCCATCTACCCTTAGTTTGTTCTCAGTCCTTAAGAGTCTCTTATGGTTTGCCACCCTCCCTCTCTGTAACTTTTTCCCCCCTTCCCCTCCTCCATGGTCTTCTGTTAAGTTTCTCAAGATCCACATATGAGTGAAAACATATAGTATCTGTCTTTCTTTGCCTGACTTACTTCACTTAGCATAATACCCTCCAATTCCATCCACATTGCTGCAAATGACCAGATTTCATTCTTTCTCGTTGCCAAGTAGTATTCCATTGTATATACAAACCACATCTTCTTTATCCATTTGTCAGTTGATGGACGTTTAGGCTCTTTCCATAATTTGGCTATTGTTGAAAGTACTGATATAAACATTGGGGTACATGTGCCCCTATGTATCAGCACTCCTGTATCCTTTGGGTAGATTCTTAGCAGTGCTATTGCTGGGTCAGTGCTATTGCTATTAGGGTAGTTATATTTTTAATTTTTTGAGGAAACTCCACACTGTTTTCCAGAGCAGCTACACCAGTTTGCATTCCCACCAGCAGTGCAAGAGGGTTATACTGGGATTACTTCTGAATTAAGAGGGCAGACATCCAGCCCCAGACCATAGAACCCAGAGAAATGCATATCCAGGTAGAAATGCGTATTCCTGGTGAATCTGACCCTCTGCTATGGCTGGGGCTTCTGCTTTCCCCAAACTTTCTGAGCACCAGAGAAAATCAAGAGAAGGTCTTGGTCTGTGGCTCTCACAGTGGGGTTGCCAGACCAGCAGCATCTGAATCACTAGAGAATGTATTCAAAAGGCAAATTCTCGGGACCCAGTCTAACCTACTGGATCCAAAGTTCTGAGGGAAAAGCCAAACCATCTGTGTTTTAACAAGCCTTCTAGGTGATTCTTATGCACATTCAAGTTTGAAAAACACTGATCTAGAAATACTAGCCCTTTGCAAAGTCACTAGGACTCTGAAGGAAAGGGAAAGCTGAGGAGAGAAATCATAGTGAAGACTGAGACCTGGTGATTGGAAACACTGGCTGGCTTGGGACATACCACTGGCTGACCCTACCCTGAAGCCCAGTAGTTACAGTTCTAAGCAGAAAGACCCCAGAAAAGAGAGGACTCTGAGAGGCTTGTTCTAAGTCACAATGAATTCCTTAGCATTCAGGTTAGTTCTATTTGGGGGATTTGTGAATAATGACCTAGTATCACCTTCTTGATGACCCTCAGGCTTTCCCAGTATCAGATTATAGGAGGGGAAGATGGAAAATCCTAACCATTCGTCCCCGACGTTTACTTGGGCTTTCCTTTTGACTGAGTCCTTCTTCTTCTTTCTTTTCTTCTTTCTTCTTTCCTTTCTTTCTTTCTTTCTTTCTTTCTTTCTTTCTTCTTCTTTCTTTCTTTCTCTTTCTTTCTTTCTTTCTTCTTTCTTTCTTTCTTCTTTCTTTCTTCTTTCTTTCTTCTTTCTTTCTTTCTTTCTTTCTTTCTTTCTTCTTCTTTCTTTTTCAGTTCTATCTTCCTCCATGTCCTATGGTCTTAGTTCAGGCAAGTCACCACATATCTTCATCTAATAAACCATAGGCCTTTTACCTTTCCTATACCATCTCTTACTTCCTTTCTGAGAAGCAGGGAACAAATTAATATTTATTCATTTGATATTCACTACACGCTGGCATTTCACCAAGCCAATGACATACATCATCCCATGTAATACCCAGACAACCCTGCAAGGTAGGCATTATTACTCATTTTTTATTTAAATGAAGAAACTGAAGCTCCAAGGAGTGAAGTTACTTGAAAAGGAGACTGCCTGCTATGGAATGGAGCTGTGAGCGATCCTACTGCCCCAACAGCTTCTCTCTCCATGTCTGGCTCCAAAGCAGATTTCTTTTTATATTGAGAAATTTATTACATACAAGGGTAAATACATAAATCATATAAGTGCATTGCATTAGACAGGAATGACCAGTTTATCCTGCAATAACAAACACATCTCAGTAGCTTCGCACGTAAGCTATAGTTCTCACTCCCACAAAGTCCACTTCAGGTCCAGAGATTTCACAGGACACCCCTTCTGAGTAGCTCAGAGGTCCAAGCTGCCCTCATCTCGACATGAAACCAAGGTGACAGGAGAAGAGAGACATATGAGGTGCTTCCCTCGCAATTCCTTAGCTAGAACTGATGCCATGGTTTTCCCTAATGGAAAGGAGGCTAGGAAATCTGCTTTTATGTAATCAGGAAGAGGAAAAGGTTTAGTTTAATGATTTCTTTCATTTTTTATGAATATAATTTGTTGTTAAATTGGCTTACATACAACACCCAGTGCTCATCCTAACAGGTGCCCTCCTCAATGTCCATCAACCATTTTCCTCTCTCCCCCACCCTCCATCCACCTTCAGTTTGTTCTCTGTATTTAAGAGTCTCTTGTGGTTTGCCTTCCTCCCTCTCTGTTTGTAACTATTTTTTCCCCTTTTCTTCCCCCATGGTCTTCTGTTAAGTTCCTCCAATCAATTTCTTACTCATCTTTATAGACTCTAACATTTGTCTGTATTTTATAAAAAATAGAGAGATTTTCTGTTCTTGAACCTTATATAAACAGAGTCAAAATGCATATAATTCTTTCATGGCTGTTGTTTTGGTTCAATATTATGCCACTGAAATTTATTCACACTGAAACATGTAGCTCTAATTTATTTATTTTCATTTATTGCCAGTATTGTATAAATATACCAACATTTATTTGTTCTACTGTTGAAGTAAATACAGATTTTTTTCCATTTGTATGGTATCATGAATGATGTAATATGAACATTTGTGTATGCATGTTCTCATGAACTTTCTCAAGAGTATTTTAGAGTATATACCAATGAAATTATTTGCTAGGCCAAAAGTTATTCTCATTTTAGTTTCACTAGAAACTCAATGACAAATTGTTTACCCATAAATTGAATTGGATGATAATCTGTGTTATTGGTGATGTGTAGCAATGAAGACTATCTTCTACTTCCAACGGAAACATATATTGATAAAAACCATTTTTAAAAACAGTGTAGAAATGAGTCCCATGCTCAGAAGCAATATTGTTTGGGATAAAAGGATAGTGAATGAATAAGGCATTCCATAAATCTCTGGGTGGTGATCCTGGCAAAAGTATTGAGATACTAAAAGAAGTCCATACCTAAAACAAAAGGTTCTCTACTGAGTACAAATACATCCATGATGGAAAGCCCACTAGTGATGGAAGAGGTCATTGTAATTTATCTGCCACTAGGTAGATGACTGATTATTCTGTAGAATGTGATTGTATTGGGGGCTCAACATTGGTCTTTGTCGTTGTCAGGTAAACACATAAAAGAAAAGATGGCCAGGTCAGTTTTCGTTAGGGGAAAATTGTGTTGTTGAGCCCATATGTAAACCTCCATCTCTGCTACTTTGGTCTCTTCATTCTTGAATTCTATGAACAAGTACTTTAGTGGCCGAGAAGAGAGGTCAACCACAGCCCCAATTTTGTTGTTTTGTCAACCTAATTATCAAAAGACTCCTCTACGGTGTATTCCCTTTGATGTGCATTCACACAAAGAAAATGAGTATCCTCTCATCAGTGTCTATGTTGAGAGATCTTTCCATATACCACTTTTTCAGATTCTTTGTCACTAATCTTCAAATCTTATCATTCCAAGTCCCTGACCATTAGACATGACCATTAGCTATTGCCCAGGAAGCACTGCACATTTACACCTCTGACTCTTTGCTTTTTCAAAGTGAGTAAACAAATTCACTGACAAGTTTTGCTCAATGAGAGAATATACTTGCCCCATGGTAATTTATGGCTACTTCTAATTGGGCTATAAAACCTGGCTGGTGTGGGCACATTGTCAGAATGAATTATAAATCAGGAATAAAAAAATTGGCCACAGGAAACTCTTCTTAGGTTGAAGATATGAGTTGAATGAGAGATGTTAACGTGAAACGAGTAAATGCCATGGGAATCTGAATCACTTGTTCATTCAACTCACTTGTTTTTGTCAGTGTCTGCTCAATCCTGATTTCATATAAACCACTTCCAGGCACTATTAAAGTGCTGAAGAACATGGCTGACATTACAATGTGATCGATTAGATAGCAACTTAGGATGTCATTGTCATATATTCAATTACTACCAGGCTCCAGTAAGAAGCCAGAAACTTTCTCAAAACAACAACAACAACACTTGATAAGTGCCATTAGAAAAAGTATAAAGTTGGCAAACATAGGCTCCCGTCTCTCCCCAGAAATACTAAGAAATAAGCAAAAACGGTAAGAATCAATTTCATTAGAACTCAAAAACAGACCAATGCCTACAACAACCAAGCAAACACTAAATCAAGAGAAGTACAATTCCAAAGTAGTAGGAAAACCTTGTGACATTTTTACTTACCCTTGCTTCAATCCCCTTCCCAACACAAGTGTGGTCTCAAAGACTGCAGCATGCACTCCCAATATGAACATATGTTCAACATCATTTATTCATTAGGGAACTGCAAATCAAAACCACAAAGAGGCACCACTTCACACCCACTAGGCTGGCTATGCTTTCAGAAGTGGAAAATAACAATTGTTGGCAAAGGTGTGGGGATACTGGAACCTTCATACATTGCTGATGGGAATATAAAATGGTTCAATTGCTATTGAAAATAGTTTGGCAATTTGTCAAAAAATTTAATAGAGATTAATCATATCACCCTGCAATTCTCCTCCTGGATACATACACCTAAAAAGTTGAAAAGGGGACTCAAACAAGTATGTGTACATGCATTTTTATAGCAACAGTCAAAGGTGGAAACAACTCAAGTGTCCCTTAACTGATGAAAACGGATCAACAAATTGCTGTACAGTGGAATATCATTCAACCAATAAAAAGGAGTAGAGTACTGACACATGCTGTGACATAGATTAACTTTGAAAATATGCTAAGTGAAGAAGACATAAAGATCTAGAATATTGTATAATTCTATCTATATGAAATTTCTTTAGTAGATAAATCCATAGAGACAGAATGCAGGTAAGTGATTTCAGAAAATCACAGGAAAGAGAATGGGAATAGTCCACATAGTAAGGGATTTTATTGTAGAATGACAGAAATGTGTTTGAACTTGATGTGGTCGTTGCACGACACTGTGAATGTGCTAAATGCCACCGAATTGTTCACTTTAAAATGATGAATTTTATGTTAAGTAAATTTCACCTCAATAAACTATGAAAGGAGAGTAGGGTAGTCATGTCCGGACGATGCATGTCTTTGCTCCAAAAGTCTAGTGATTTTGTGCTGTTATTTTCCTATCACAGTTTGCCAAGAGCTTCATACAGCATCCTACAGACCACAGATGCTTCAAGTCCTATTGGATCTTCTCCACTGCAAGGCACAAGTGGCAAAACAGGAGTCCAGCCCTGTTACAGAAACTCTTTTGCTGTGTCCCTCTCAAAACCAGTGGATTCTTAGACTACATAGTAAATGGGTCATAGCACATACTCAAATGAGATCTATATTTAGCCTCCATAATCCAAAACTTCCCATACAAAGTGGTTTTGTGTCTCTTTCTGTGGACATGAACAACATGTTCTTTATTTTGGAGAAAAAACTCAACATGCTATAGACCACAGGATCCCTGAAAACTTCACCCATGTGTCAGTTCTCTGTAATTTCATTATATTTACCTGCCACCTCCACATGTTTATTTATGTTTCACAATGGAGATGGTAGTGATATTACTGACCACATTAAAGTAAGAAGATAAGGGCACCTGGGTGGCTCAGTCGGTTAAGCGGCTGACTTCAGCTCAGGTCGTGATCTTGCGGTCTGTGGGTTTGAGCCCCGCATTGGGCTCTTTGCTGGCAGCTGGGAGCCTGGAGTCTGCTTCCAATTCTGTGTCTCCCTCTCTCTGTCCCTCCCCTGCTTGCTCTCTGTCTCTCTCTCAAATAATAAACATTAAAAAAATTTTAAAGTAAGAAGACAAAAATATGATAAGGCTTCAGTAACAACTTCAAAAGTTAGCTTTTTTTTTTTAAATGATGCCTGTGGATGATGATTTAAATCATTCATGCAGAAGTTATATTTATGTAATGAACATGACTTTTCATTTAGATCAAATGACTAGATCTAAATTAATTTCATTTATATCCAATTCCAAATTTTCTTATGAATTTAAAAAGGGGTGCAGAATAGTTGCTATTAAGTTGTCTTCAGTGGCAAATAGTAGATTTTGTAAATAGTTAAATGATGTAAGGCTTATGTAAATATTATCAGATGCTTCAAAAAGAAAACCAGTCAAGTTAATTTCAATAATGGATCAAATTTTAGTCCATTCAGAGAAGCTAAATAAAGACTAGTTAGAAGTTAGTTCTGTTGAAGGTAAAATATCTGATGTTACTATGATTGCAATTTTAAATTGAGCTAAACATTCAACTTGAAGAATTATTTTGTTTTTCAGTAACAATACAAGTAAAAAATTTAAAGAAGCAAAGCCTCATGACAAGTAGAATATTTCTACTAAGTTACCATACCAAAGAACAAAAGTATACTCAAAATTATTTGCAGTACACACAATTCCTAATAGCATTCAAAGAAGCACCAATATTCTAAAGATGAAGGTAAAAATTATAGAAAAATACATAAATATTTAAATATACACAGAGTAAATAAATTATAAAATTAGTGTGACAAAGATGTTGACTACAAAAACTCAGCGTGGCAGCACATATTTTCACTGTTTCTTTTTTTTTTTTAATTTTTTTTTTAATGTTTATTTTTGGAAGACAGAGAGACAGAGTGGGGGAGGGGCAGAGACAGAGGGAGACACAGAATCTGAAGCAAGCTCCAGGCTCTGAGCCTTCAGCACAGAGCCGGACGCGGGGCTCGAACCCACGCAGCACAGGATCATGACCTGGGCTGAAGTCAGACGCTGTTCAACTGAGCCACCCAGGCGCCCCTCACTCTGTTTCTTAACATTAGCCAGTTTTTAGTTATGTTTGGGCTTCTGAAAAACTACTTTATAAATCAACTTAAATGTCCTACAATGGTATTAAACACTGTTTAAATCAATCTTCTCTAACTGGCATGCATTTTTATTAAAAATCAGCTGTAAATCTTTAATCAGCATATTCAACAAGAGGAGGACAAAAAAATTCAGCCTTTGAGTTTTCAGTAAATTGAGACTTTTGAAAGCAAAGCTTGCAAACAGGTAGACATTTAACTATAATCTTGGAAAAGCAAAAGTGAAATTGAACAAATTAAACAAAGAGAACTCAAATGGTGTTCAAGATTTAAGTTTTAAATTCTGTAATTACTCTTTCAAACATCTTAACTGTGGGAGGTATCTTTTGATAGAATTTCTATTTTTATTTCAATAAATGGATATGCAACACCAGAGCAGAACGAAATAGAGATGGTCTCTGGTTTTGGAGCATCTACGTTTGGTGAAACTCTCAAAATTATTTGACAAGATTTTAGTTGTAAAAATATTTTTCAAAGAAAGGTACATTTGACTGAGGCAAAGTAACAGTCCTGTGAAAATACATGTAGTCTAAAATAGACACAAATTTTATTGCAAAAATTAGAATTATGAACAACCTCCATTTATGTTGCTAAATATAAACATCATCTTTGAAATTGCCAAGTATGTCGATGCTCATAAAGAAAGTAGCTTTTCATTTAAAAATATTATGGTCAATATAAAAAGATTAATTCAAAATATTGCTATTTGAAGTTTATTAACCATAAAATGAAACCTTGAAGAACTTTTCCATTTTATTTTAATAATGTAATTAAGACCATATGAAAAAAAATACAATATTCAAAAATCCAAATGAGATACATAGGCTAAAAAATTGCTTAAGATACATGAACATACAAGAATACATTATTTTCTTTAATGGCACTTTTTTTCATTTTAGATATTCAACATAAAGTTTGCTTTGTTTTAAATTTTTTTTTTTCAACGTTTATTTATTTTTGGGACAGAGAGAGACAGAGCATGAACGGGGGAGGGGCAGAGAGAGAGGGAGACACAGAATCGGAAACAGGCTCCAGGCTCTGAGCCATCAGCCCAGAGCCTGACGCGGGGCTCGAACTCACGGACCGCGAGATAGTGACCTGGCTGAAGTCGGACGCTTAACCGACTGCACCACCCAGGCGCCCCTGTTTTGTTTTAATATACACAGAAAGACATCCTTATTTTGTTTTAGAAATAATGAAAAATATTTTTGAAAAGAACAATTTTATACGTCTGAAAATATAACAAATCCAAATTGTTAATCGAAAATTACAAATTTTATTCAGTAAATTATATGGTCAGTCTAGCCATCAACTTCCCCAATGCCTGACCTTGAACTAGTAATTATCAGATGCCAAAGATGGGTCATTATGTTTTCTCCATGCCCAGCTGTGAGAAGTAAGGGAGATAATTCATTTTCAGAAATACCAAATAAAAGCTGTGGTGTCTGACTGACAATAGGCTTACAACCTATTGGAAATACGTACAAACTCTCATCCCCACACACACAATGGAGTCCCAAACCCTTAGACACTTCATTTTCTGGTTCTTCTGCCCCTCTCTCTTTTACGGGTCTATTTTCACGGGCTTTGCAATGAGCATTCACCAAAGAACAAAGAGAGGAGGGACTGAAAGTCTCTGTGTTACCTCAGGTAATGTACATTTTTTCCAATCAGACTACTTTTTGCCTTACATGGACACAGGCAACATCCAGGTAAGGCTGTAACCTCTATAGTATTCAGCCAGTGAGGAACGGGCCGGGACGGGGGCGGGGGGGGGGGGGGGGTTGCATGCTAGGAGATAAATTGTCTGCTCTAACTGTCCTGAGTGTGCCTGTCCATCAGACACCTGTTCTTTCAAGAATGTTGATTAAAGCTTCGCTTCACTGTGCTCTGAGTCTCTGTGTCCCTCCTTTGACTGGGTCAATAGGCTTATTTCTAACACAATCTCTGACAGCTAAATGCATACAAATAAACATATAGCATGAGATAGAATATAACTTTAGGGATTAAGCCAATGGATCCTGGTGTCATGCCATTAGGGTTTGAAGCCCCAGAACTGCCACTTTCTAGTTGTGTGACCTTGCTTCAATATCCTCATTTGTATGATAGTCTCAGCCACGTGACAGTCAAATCAGTCAATAGGTGTAAAGCATTTACACAGTGTATAGCACATAGTGAAAACACAATAAGAGGGGCTGATCTCAGCTTTCATCTTTTTTATTTTTTTGTTTTTTAATGTTTATTTTTGAGAGAGCAAGAATGAATACACACATGCATGAGCAGGGGAGGAGCAAAGGGAGAGGAGGACAGAAGCTCCAAAGTGGGCTCTGTACTGATATCAGAGAACTCATGAACTCACAAACTGAACCATGGGATCATGACCTGAGCTGAAGTTGGACACTTAACTGACTGAGCCACCTAAGTGTCCCTCTGAGTTTTACAATCTAAATAACTACATTATTACAAGCTTGATTAGAATTCTCTGCTATCCACAATTTCCCTCCCACTCATATTGATGTCCCTAAGTCCCTTCTTTCCATAAACATGAGAACTGCCACTGTCTAGCATCTTGAATTCCTTCAACTTCCTTCTATTCCTTGTATCCCCAGCCATTTTTTTTTCAGTTACTCTGTCTGATTCCTTCCATATTTCAGCCTGCCTTAAGGCAAGCCAACCTCAATTTCTGACTCTCTTTGTTCGATTTGCCAAATCTGTGCCTCAACTATAGCCTACCTGTAGCAAGGACACTTCTGAACCCAATCCACCAACAGATAGGGAGGTTGTACGTATGAATCAAAATTTGCTGATGGGACTTTCACAGGCTCAGAGGAAAACTACAATGGATTTCTCCTGCCATGGATCCCCAAGCTAGAAAACAACAGATTCATAGATGGTGTCATCCTTCACAAGTCCCCAGGCTCCAGTCCAGTAGTCCTCTGTTTTGCTTCAATCCATGGGCTCAACTAATTACTAAGATGGATTCACATGTGAGTATGCCAAACACCATCTTTATTTGTCTGGATTTAGGATTCTAGCAAAAGGGAAGCAAGAATGGCTTCTAGCCCAGGGATGCATTTGCAAAAAGACAAGGCAAACAAAAGGAATAGACTGACTGGCCAGAAGTTCTGAACAAATGCTTCTCTTGATAACACTTACTAGTGAAACAAACACTGAATGGGATGGCTGTGCTTGCTTCTCCAGGTAAGATAAGCCAAGTGTTTTTAAGTCAAATCCTCATCTGCATGAGAGAGGTTAAGACTTCCTGGGTGCAAGGAAGTGAATTCTCATTCTATCCACAAGTTGTATGGGTGTCTGGGTCTAGGTAATTGAATCACAAGTGCCACCCAATTTTACTAAAGCTAAAGTCCTAATAAGAGAAGCATAGAGTGTTTCCTCCAGTTTCAGAATCTTGGGAATTCCAGTGACAATTTCTCTTCTCTTCCTGAGGCATGCTCGTGGCATGTTGGTGACATGTTTGTTTTATCTGTGTTCAAATATATTCATCATATGGCTAAGAACTGGCACCCTTCTCTGTTCCTCCTTAAGATGAATCCCTTTTCCCTATTGGTGATGACCCTTCTACTCTCCCCTAATACCTGGCTTGTTTGCTCCCAGTCTGGTCTTCTCTCAACCCCAGACATTGGCCACATTATTTCCTAGTTTCCTGTTGTGATGTTCCAGCTCTTTTGGCTCCCGCATTTATGCATCCACCCAACTCTCTCCGTGACTATGGAGTAGGGAAAGGCTCTCCTATTTCCCAGAGTCCCCTGGAGCAGAGGGCTCTTGTTCCACAACAAGCAAGGCTGCCATGTGCTCTTTCAAATCCAATCTTTGGAGCTCAGTCTTTATTACACTCAGCAAACTAGACTAATCAACCCCAGTACTAGTACCAAGATTACATGCCAAACGTCCTTTTTGCTCTGATCATTCATTCAATGGTCATTTCCTGAGAATTCACCTTTCACCAGGCTCTGAGTTAGAAGCTAAATGTATGGGTATGAAAGATACTGTTTCCATTTGTATTATTTTCCTGGGCTACTGTAACAAAGGACCACAAACTGGGAGGCCTCAATAACAGAAATTTACTGTCTCACTGTTCTGAAGTCCAGAAATCCAGAATCAGTGTGTCCGCAGAGTTGGTTTCTTCTGGAGGGCTCTGAAGGAAAATCTGTTCCATTACTTCCTCCTAGTTTCTGATTCTTGCTGGTAATCCTTGGCATCCCTGACTTGCAAATGCATCACTCCAATCTCTGCCTCTCTCTTTACATGGCCTTCTTTTGTGGATTTGGAGTCTACCTTAGTCCAATATGACCTCATCCTAAGTTAAGTAATTAGATCTGCAAAAATCTTCTTTCCAAGTAAGTCATATTCTGAGGTTCTAGGTGGAAATAAATTAGGGTGAGTGCACAGCTCTTGGGAAGCTCACAGTCTAGTGGTAGATTGGGATAATTAAGGAAGAAATTGCCGTCTCTTTTAATGTGAGCTGTGGGAGAAATAAGCTAGGATGCTATGAAAGCATGAAGGAAGAACACCCACCTAGCTTGGTATTAGAGAAAACTTCTCTAAACAGTTATATTTTTAAATGAGAGTGGAAAGATAAATAAAAATCAGTTAAGGCAGGGCCATTTGGAAGGATTATCAGAAAATACTAATGCCCCAATAGATACTGGTGACCATGAATCTAAAGTAGCACCAGGGCAGGGCACCTGGGTGGTTCAATCAGGTAAGCGTCCAACTTTGGCTCAGGTCATGATCTCACGGTTCATGGGTTTGAGCCCTGCATCAGGCTCTGTGCTGACAACTCAGAGCCTGGAGCCTGATTTGGATTCTTTGTCGCCCTCCCTCTCCCTCTCTCTCTCTCTCTCTCTCTCTCTCCCCCTTCCTTGCTCACTGTCTCTCTCTTTCAAGAATAAATAGTCAAAAAAAATTTTTTTTAAGTAGCACCAGGGCACCTGAGTGGTTTAGTTAGTCGATTAAGCATCTGACTCTTGATTTTAGCTCAGACCATCATCTCACAGTTTGTGGGATAGAGCCCACCAACACAGGCTGCACACTGATATCATAGAGCTTTCTTGGGTTTCTTGTCCTCTCTCTCTGTCCTTACCCTTTCTCAAAATAAATAAATAAACTTAAAAAAAAATTAAAGTAGCACCACTTTTCAGGTTTGTCTATTATTCTGTATGTAGGTGTACCCAGAAATCCCAATACAAGAAAAATGAAGGCAGATGATTTTATTTATCCAGGTTCATGGAATTGTTAGGGACAGAGAGAAAATGGGGGTGAGGACATTGGCCAGAATGCTCTACAGGAAATGAATGAACTTGAGAGGACATTGATAGATGGGATGGCATAGAAAAGCAAAGGTCTGCCATCTTAATAACGTGAAGGATTTGATGAAGGCCCTAAATAGCAGAAGGCATAGAAGTTGAGCTCAGACAGTAGAAAGATCCAGAAATGAGAAGATCCCAGGTCAGGTGGATATTTTTGCATGCAACCTGGAATGAAAGCAGGTCTTAGAGGTGAAAAAGACTGTAGACCAGGTGGCCAAATTGCTCAAATTGTGATGAATAACTAAATGAATGGTAAAAAGAAAGCAGCAGAAAGTTTTAAATTTAGACGTCATGAGCCTCAAACGATAACCACCATAGTTGCTAACATTTATGAAGCGCTTTCTGTGAGCCAGGCAGTGATATGTCTATTAACTTAATCCTCAAAATGTCCTTGTGGGGGATCCACTGTTATTCTCCCCAATTTACAAATGAGCACTGGTCAGATAACCTTCCAGTAAGCAGTACAGCAGGATTTTCTTCCAGGCTAGCTCCCAATTGGGCACATTTAGCCACTGCTACAAATGAGAGAGGACTGGTGAATGTGAATACAGAGTGATAGATTGAAAGGGGAACTGAGGAGTAAAGGGAAGATGAACATTTTCTGAAGAGGTGGCCAGAAATCAGTGTCAGTAGGGGATGTGGAATCTTAGTTTCATCAGGTAGAAAGAAAATTTAGTGAGGACTTTGATGATGGTCATGTACCTATTTCACATATAACAAGATCTTAAAGGTTCCAGTGCTCAAGGAAGGTCAACAATGCAAACGTAGATTTTTGGAAACAGAACTGTAAAACAACATGGGGTGCAGAAAAGGCCTGTACCATATTATAGATAAAGACTTGTGTGGATGTGAAGCAGGATAGATTATTTCATTTTAAGATTTCACAGGTAACCTAACTAAAGAGGTAAAACATCTCTACTCTGAAAACATAGAAGACTTACAAAAGTAATTGAAAAGGATACAAAGAAATGGAAAAGTATTCCATGCTCATGGATTGTAAGAACATTGTTAAAATGTCTACACTACCCAAAGCAATATATACATCTAATGCAATCACTATCAAAATGCCACCAGCATTCTTCACAGAGTTAGATCAAACAATCCTAAGATTTGTATGGAACCACAAAAGACCCTGAGTAGCCAAAGCAATCCCTAAAAAGAAAAACAAAAGTGGAGGCATCATGATTCCAGATTTCAAGCTATATTACAAAGTTGTAATCATCAAGACAGTATGGTACTGACACAAAAACAGACAGATAGATCAATGGAACAGAATAGAAGATCCAGAATGGACCCACAACTATATGGTCAACTCATCTTCAACAAAGCAGGAAAGAATATCCAATGGAAAAAAAAGCAGTCTCTTCAACAAGTGGTTTTGGGAAAACTGGACAGCAACCTGCAGAATAATAAAACTGGACCACTTTCTTACACCATACACAAAAATAAATTCAAAATGGATGAAAGACCTAAAAAGGTGAGATGGAAAACCATCAAGATCCTAGAAAAGAACATAAACAGCAACCTCTGATCTCAGTCTGGGCAACTTCTTTCTAGAAACATCATCAGAGGCAAGGGAAACGAAAGCAAACATGAACTCTTGGGATGTTATCAAGATAAAAAGCTTTGGCACAGCAAAGGAAACAATCAATAAAACAAAAGGCAGCCTATGGAATGGGAGAAGATATTTGCAAATGACATATCTAATAAAGGGTTAGTATCCAAAATCTATAAAGAACTTATCAAACTCAACACCCAAAAAACAAACCACTCAGTTAAGAAATGGGCAGAAGACATGAATAGCCAACTCTCCAAAGAAAACATCCAGATGGCTAACTGACACATGACAAGATGCTCAACACCACTCATCATTAGGGAAATACAAATCAAAACTATGACAAGATACTACCTCACACTTGTCAAAATGGCTAATACAAGAAACAACAGGTGTTGGTGAGGATGCAGGAAAAGGGGAACCCTCTGGCACTGCTAGTGGAAATGCAAACTGGAGAACAGTATGGAGGTTCCTCAAAAAACTAAAAATAAAACTACCCTGCAATCCAGCAATTGCACTATTAGGTATTTACCCAAAGAATACAAAAATACAGGTTTTAATGCACCCCAATGTTTATAGAAGCTTTATCAACAATAGCCAAACTATGAAGAGAGCCCAAATTCCCATCGATTGATGAATGGATAAAGAAGATGTGGGGTGTGTGTGTGTGTGTGTGTGTGTGTATTACTCAGCCACCAAAAAGAATGAAATCTTGTCATTTTCAATGACATGGATGGAGCTATAATGTATTATGCTAAGCAAAATAAGTCAACCAAAGAATGACAAATATAATATGATGTCACTCATATGTGGAATTTAAGAAACAAAACAGATAAACATATGGGAAGGAGGGGGTGGGGATAGAAGAATGGGAAACAAACCATAAGAGACTCTTAATAATAGAAAACAGGGCTTGAACTCATAAACTGTGAGATCATAACCTGAGCCAAAGTCAAGAGTCTGATGCCTAACCGATTGAGCCACCCAGGTGCTGCAAGAGACTCTTAACTATAGAGAACAAACTGATGGTTGACATAGGGAGGTGGGTGGGGGATGGACTAAATGGGTGATGGGTATTAAGGAGGACACTTGTGATGAGCACTGGGTGTTGTATGTATCACTGAATTCTACTTCTGAAACTAATATTGCACTGTATATTAACTAACTGAAATTTAAATTAAAAAAGGAAAAAAAGAAAAAAAAGAAAGAAAGAAAATAAATTGATACCCTCCCCCCCCGCCAAAAAAAAAAAAGGTTTCACAGGTTAGGGGCACATGGGGCTCAGTCAGTTGTGTGTCTGACTCTTGATTTTGGTTCAGGTCATGATCCCAGGGTTGTGGGATGAAGCCCCACATCAGGCTCCACACTGAACAGGGAGCCTGCTTGGGATTCTCTTTCTCCCTTTGTCCCTCTCCCCCACTTGCATGCTCTTTCTCTCTAAAATAAAAATAAATAAAATAAAATTAAATTAAATTAAAATAAATAAATAAATAAAAATTAAAAATTAATAAAAAGATTTCACAGGTTAAATATAAAGACTTGGAGAGTTTAAAGTAAAAGCAATAAAATTACGCAATAATGGTAGACCCATTTTTTAGACCCATTTTTTACTAACGAAAAAAATGACAATCCATTATGATAAAAATGTCATATAACAATTCTATATGTCTAACAGTACATAAAAATTCAATTTTTAAACCCAATAATACACTCACAAAATAAAAAATTAAGTAGCAAATCCTGACAGATTTATGTATTCAAGTTTAATCAAATAAATAACCATATTGCAGATAATGGGACTCATGTTTCTCTTCCTCCAGAAAGAAAATTACAAATAAGAAAGTGGAAGAAACTAGAAAGTACGTTTAGGTTTGGTTTTCATTTGGAAGTATGAACATAAACTCATGTTTTTTTAACATAAAAAGATTATATAAATAGATGACAGATGATTGATAGAAGGATAGATAGATAAATATATGATAGATGATGGATGGATGGATGGATGGATGGATGAATAGATGGATGGAAGGAGGGGAGAAGGAAGGTGGGAAGGTTGCCTAGAGGCAAAGACACCATTGAAGTAATAAACGTACCTAAACCTAAACCTAAACGTACCTAAACCCTGAAGTAGAAATCTTACTTCTACTAAGTTTTCGACTAAAAAGAACCAAGACTTTTTGAAGAACAGTCTGGTTCCAGGGTGAAGGAAGAAAAAATACAGAATCAATATGGACCATCATTCTTTACTGTTAAGTGAGAAAATGCCAGTAGATATGTATCTTGTTGAGATATAATTCACATAACATAAAATTCACCATTTTACAGTTTTAAAGTGAATAAAAGTGGGTTTTAGTATATTCACAAATTTATGAAACCATTATCACTATATAATTTCATAAATTTTTCACACCCCAAAATAGAAACCCCAAGCCCTATAGCAGTCACTCCTTGTATCCCCCTCCCTGCAGCCCCTGGAAACAATGAAGCCATCTCTGTCTCTATGGATTTGCCTGTTCTGGACATTTCACATAAATGGAACCGTATAACATACGTCCTTTGGTATCTGGCTTGTTCCACTTAGCATAATATGTTCAGGCTTATTCATGTTATACTGTGCATCAGTATTTTACCCAGTTTTATTGCTCAATAATATTCCATTGTATAGACATGCCATATGTGTTATCTATCCATTAGTCGAGTTGTTTCCACTTTGTGGCTATTATTAATAATGCTGCTATGACCATTGCTGCATACCTTTCACAAATGTGTAAGAATAAGAGGTTTGAGGATGAATAAGCCAGCTTTGGAGGTGCTGGCAATATGCACTGTTCATTATACCACCTTACTTGGGCTTCGTGCTGGGCTTAGTGTGGGATGGGAAACAGAATCATGGGTAAACCATTTGCCAAGGGCAAAAGCCGACCTTAAAATTTAATTTAATTAATGACTCATTCTCCTGGGTGGGAGAGCATCTCTGAGCTTCCACCTCTAATCAAGTGTGACCTCATGAAAGGAAAGACAGGCCTGCTCTGAAAAGTCATAGAGCTCCGGCCCCAAAAATAACAACTACAGTGCTGTTTCAATGTATACTCGCAAATTCAATATATGAAGATAAAATATTGTGGAGAACGTCAGTGGGCATCCAGTGTTTCCTTCCCTGTATTCGCTTTATCCATAAAAAGGGGGGCTTTTATTTAACTCCCCAGAAGATGAAAATATTGGAGTGAATACTTAGCTTTTCTCTGAACTCTTGTATTTTCTCTTTCTGTACTTAATTAGAGTCTAAGACACTCACTAGCTTTGAGGGAGTGCTTACTTTGCTCCAAAGCTGTAATAAGACACCACCCCATGCTCTCACCAGCCCCCTTACTTCCTGACATCTCTGTCTATGATGAGAGCATTGAACTCTGCTTTCTCACCTCATGCACTAAAACCTGGGCAAGTCTTTGCTCCTTGCCCAGTCCCTTGTAGGAGAGAAAACTGGTGGCCCTCTTTTGCCTTTAGCTAACTGGAACCCTTATATTTAAGGATTACAGGTGCATCCCAGAAACACATGAGTCATGTAGATATTCATGTTTTTTGCTTTTACTCTGTTATAACTCAAGAGAGAAGGAGAAGGTATCTTAGTCACTCTCTCCCGACTTCAACAAAAGCAATTCTATAATTCAAGCTTTCAGAGATTCTAAATCAAAATTAGGTATGCAACAGTTTTTGAATATTGTGACACATCCCCATAGATCAGCTTCATCTTCTACCAAGAATAGAAGAGAGAGAGTGTGAGGGAAGACCTAAGAGAGAGTTGGTAGAAGGGAAGGGAAGAGAGTGTTAGGAAACCCAGTGTTTGAGAGTGGGTAGTGCCGCCTGGCTCTGGCTGGCCAGCCCCGGAAGGAGGTGTGTGGGCTGGATGTAGAATTAATTGAATTTCACAACTTGCCTCCCGTTCCTGCTGACACAAAGTGCCTTGCAAGGAGGGAAGCATCACAGGAGGCCAACACAATGGCAAGACCAAGGCTGGGCACTGCTGTGAGCCTTTCTTTATACAACTCCTGGCTCAAAATAGCTTGCCTATTAGCGCCCCAGCCGAGTGCCCCCACAGGCAAAGCAGGAAGAAGTGTGCTGTCTCTAAGATACAGGCTGCCCTCTGCTCCAAGATGAAACCATAGATCTGCAGTAGCCCCTTCCGCTCTTGGAACCACAGAGGCCTCACCTGTAAAGAAGGTATTCTGATGGCATGAATCTGAAGTTCCTTCTAGCTGTGACACTGTGTTTATCTGAGGATCAGCTCAAGACCTCCTCTAGCATCAGTCTCCTATCCCCATGAATGTGCAGTATCTGTACATACTTAGGGCACATGCTTCCTGCTTCATTTCTCCACTTAGATATTGACCAAGCACAGGACACGCTTTGTACCTTACGTGACTTTACATAGGTTGCCATATGCCATCTTCACAAAACATAATGTGAGGGATGAACAAGGAGTCCCATTTTCCTAATAAGGAGATAAAGGCTCAAAGAATTTAGGGGACTTACCCGATGCCTAAAAACTTGTAAGAGCTGGAATTAAAATTTAAACTATAAACTCCAAAGTCAGGGGCTGTTTCCACAGAGCTATTCTACCTACATGGAAACTGAATTGCTTCTGTGACCATTCCCATTTTGTCATTACTAAATACATGTTTATTAATGAATGGCTGTCTAAATGAATATATGATTTATTAGGTTAAATGCATTGGAGCATTTGATCAGTGAACAGAAACATTATTGCTAATAACATTTTTTGCCAACAAATTCTGACTTCTTCAAATAACATTTCTAAAAATACTCTGTGCGACCTTCATTTATTCATGCATTCATGCATTTAAAAAATGGCACCTACAAGATGTAGGCACTGTGCCAGGGGTTGGTCCAAAGAAGAAATGCTCCCTGAATACATAGCACACACGGTCTTGTGGGAGGACAGCCTAAATTAAATGAGTATGAATTCACAACAGGGATATGTGCTGGGAGGAAAATTTGCCCTGGGAGTTAAGAGTGTGTCCTGGGGAGTCAGGTCTGGCTTTCCCGCGGATGTGTTGGTTCAGCTGAGATGACCAGGATGTGGAGACATTAACCAGGTGGAGGGGGCCCAGAGCAGACTCTGTGTAGCAGACAGCATGTGCAGAGGTGCCTCAGGAGGAAGGAACTGAAAGAAAGCTACAGAGGCTGAGATGAGCCTGTGAGGGAGATGAGGTCCACATTCATTAAGGACAGCAGCAGCCTTACTACTGGTAACTGTGAACTTTGCTACGCTTACACTCATCTCAACCTCCACAGGTACCCTCACTCTGGGGAGCTCCTTCTTTCCAAGGCAGGGCCCTCTATTCACGCCCTGCAGC
The DNA here is from genome assembly GCF_007474595.2 of Lynx canadensis. Classification (NCBI taxonomy): domain Eukaryota; kingdom Metazoa; phylum Chordata; class Mammalia; order Carnivora; family Felidae; genus Lynx; species Lynx canadensis. The sequence continues at coordinate 43,742,835 of NC_044313.2, read as the reverse complement.
TCACTCCCACCATCTTCCAGGGCTTCACATTTTGTAATTTCCTCTGGCTTCCACCTCCTCGATGTCCCTTTCTCTTGGGCAGGATTATTGCTAGTATGCAAACACACCCTACTATCTCCTATCTTAAACAAAAACTGAATTAACTGATCCACACATTCCCTTAACATCTGTTGTGGTGCTTTCTTTTTATAAAGAAAATTCTTTTTTTTTTTCCAAGCGTATTTATTTTTTTCAAGAGAGAGAGAGAGAGCATGCAAATCAGGAAGTGGCAGAGAGAGGGAGAGAGAGAATCCCAAGCAGGCTCTGCATTATCAGTGCAGAGCCTGACATGGGGCTTGAACCCATGAACGGTGGGTCATGACCTGAGCCAAAGTCAGGCACTTGACTAGCTGAGCCACCCAGGCACCCCTATAAATAAAATTCTTTATAAAGAGAATTCTTCATGAGCAATTTCTCACCTTTCATTCTCTTTTTCTCTCTTTCTCCTCCTCTCACACCCAGAGAGACAATTTTTTTTATTGAAAAATATAGCACACATTTATAGAACCCCAACAACCAATTAATTACCACCCAGGTCAAAAACAGAGTAATAGAACAGTGTCACCACCTTAGGGCTCTCCCCTGCTCTTCCCTGTTCTCTCTCTTTCTGCTCTCAAAAGTTAACTATTCTTATTTTACTTAACACTTTCTTACTTTGCTTTGTAGTTTTACCACCTACACTTGCATCCTTACCTGCCATAGTTTAGCTTGCCTGATGTTTTGTATTTACATAAACATAACCATGTGGTAGGAAATTGTTTGAATCTGCTTTCTTCCGATCCACACCACGCTTGTGAGATTCATTATTGTTACACAGAGCTGTAATTTATACATTGTTATTAAAAAAATCTTCCATTATATGAACATTGCTCTTTATTTTAGCCATTTTTTAATGTTTATTTATTTTTGAGAGAGGCAGAGAGAGAGACAGAGAGACCGTGAGACAGAGGATCCAAAGCAGGTTCCACGCGGTCAGTGGAGAGCCTGACGTGAGGCTCGAATTTGTAAACCATGAGACTGTGACCTGAGCTGAAGTTGGACGCTTAACCGACTGAGCCACCCAGGCACCCCTCTTTATTTTATTTTTGATAGACATTGGATTTTTCATAGTTTGGGGCTTTGACAATCTTGCTATGAGCATCCTTGCACCTGCCTATTGGCATATATCTATAAAGGTTCGTTTTCGGATGTACAGGTACAGAAGTGAGGGATTGTAGGCTGTAAATACCTTCCACTTTAACATATAATGCCCAATGTTTTCCGGAATAACTCACACCAGCTTACACTCTCACTAGCAGAGTTTCTTTTGTTGTACATATTTGTCAGCACTTAGAAATAGTAGTCATTTTTTCTTTTTCTCTCAGCCATTCTGGTGAATGGAATGTTGGATTAAGTTATGATTTAATTTGTACTATTCTGATTACTGACATAAAATTGAGCACTTTTTGAAATATATTAATGTCCAATTGAACAAACAACTTTGGTAAATGTTTGTTCAGGTATCTTGCCCATTTTTCTATTGAGTAGTCTATTACATTTTCTCAGTGAAATAGTTAGATTCTATATGTAAGTGCTTTATTGGTTATATGGGCTGCAAATACATTCTTCCAGTCTGTAGCTTGTTTTATTTATTTTTTTCATTTCTTAATAGTGACTTCCGTTAAACAAAAGGGATTCACTCAAAATAGTCCCATTTTCAATATTTTCCTTTCTATTTATAGATATTTATGTCTTATTTTAAAAAGCTTTTCCTACACCAAAATCATGAGCATATTTTCATACATTATCTTCTAGAAAAATTTTATTGCGTTGTAATTCATATATAGATTTACAGCCCTCTTGAGATTTATTTTTGTGGTAGGTACAAGATAGGGTTCAAATTTTGTTTTTGTCCATTTGGACAATTTACCTACTACTATTTACTATTTATTATATTCTGTTTATTTTCCTACTGCTCTGTAATTCTTCCTTAGTTTAAACCAAGTGACTATGTACGAGTAGGTATGAATCTGGGCTGTTTATGATTCCTTTGGTCTACTTGTATAATTTATAAAATATCATGCTGCATTATGTATGGTATTTGGGATAACATTCTTTAAAGATATTCTTTATTAGATCAAGGCAATTCCCTTTCATTCCTAGGTTGCTAAGACATCAAAGATGAATGGATGTTCAGTTTTATCTCTGCCTCTTTTGCGATGATCATATAATGGTTCTTTCTTATTCTGTTAGTGTAATAAGTCACATAATTTTTAAATAATCAAACTAATCATTTCACCTGGAATTAACCCAACATGGTCATGATACTTTATACTTTATATATCTATAACAGGTTCTGTTTGCAAAAATGTCTTAGGTTCTCTGATCTATCTTCACAAGTGAGATTTTCTTCTATTTTTCATTTATATAATGTACTTGTCATATTGTGATATTAAAGTTATTCTGGACACACAAAACAAATACAGCAGTATGTTCCTATTCGGAGGAAAAATTTTTTTTATCCCAAATGTCAAGAAAGTTTTCATTTTATTGCATTTTATTGTAGTGTTTATTTATTTTTGAAAGAGAGAGAGCAAGAGCGAGTGGGCGAGGGGCAGAGAGAGAAGGAGATAGAGAATCCCAAGCAGACTCCACACAGCCAGCGCAGAGCCCGACACAGGACTCATACTCACAAATGGTGAGAACGTGACCTGAGCCAAAATCCAAAGTCAGATGCTCACCCAACTGAGCTACCCCAGTGCCCCTCAACATATTTTTTTAAAACAAACAGCTATAAAGGATATTTTAGGGAAATTTGAGTGTAGATTAAACTAATGGTGATTTTTTTTTGAGGTATGGTAATAGTGATGTGGTTGTATGGTAAAATGTCCTTTCTCAGGGGAAAAACGTACTAAAATATTTAGGAGTGAAGTGTTATGATGCCTGTAGTCAATGTCCAAATGTTTGACAAGAGTGTGCATCTATATAAAGAGAGATGGAATGAGTGTGGCAAGACATTAAGAATATCTGGGTAAAGGGTAAATGTTCACTGTACAGATTTTTAACCTTTTTATGGGCTTGAAAATTTCTAAAAATAAAAAGACAAAATTAATGGGAGGGGGGAAGGAAAGAAAGCTTTCAACTTTCACCATTTTTTCCTCCTAAATATTGATAGAATTTTCTAAGGACATTCAATCTAGGTATGAATTTTTCTTTGCTAGAAGTTTTTAAATTCCAGATTAACCTTCTTTAACATTCAGGGTACTCTTCTAATTTTCTCCTTTTATCAAGTTTAGCATTTTCTTTTTTTAGGTATTTCTTTATTTAGTCTACATTTCCAAACTTAATATTGTAATGCCATTCATCATATACTCTCATTATCCACCCTATGTTTTTAGCACCTATGTTGATGTTTCCTTTTTATTCCTCACAATGAATAATTGAGTCTTCTTTTGTGTGTGTATATGTGTGTATGCATGCACATGTGTGCATATGTGTGTGTGTGCGTTTGGGGCCTTAACAATTTTATTAGTCTTTTTAAGGAATAGCTTTTACTTTTAATCTCCTCCCTCCATGTTTCCAATCTCACTTCTATTCTTATCTTTATGGTTTCCTTCTCTAAGTTTTATGTGAGTTTAATTTGTTTTACTTTCTTAACTTCCTGAGAAAGAGGCTTAGGACACTAACTTTTCAGCTTTTTTTTTTTTGTGATATTCATATTTAAAGTCATAAGTTTTAGGGGCACCTGGGTGGCTCAGTTGGTTAAGCATCCAACTTTGGCTCAGGTCATGATCTCATGGTTTGTGAGTTTGAGCCCTGAGTGTGACAGCCCTCTGTGCTGACAGCTCAGAACCTGGAGCCTGCTTAGGATTCTGTGTCTCATTCTCTCTCTGCCCCTCCCCCACTTGTGCTCTGTCTCTCTCTGTCTCTCAAAAATAAATAAATGTAAAAAAAAACTTTAAAAAATAAAGTCATAAGTTTTACTCTAAGATTGTATGTACTGACATCTCCAAAATTTTAATGCAAATTTTCATTATCATTCATTTCAAAGATTTTCTAATTTTATTTGATATTTATGTTGATATATGGGTATTTGGAACCATGCTCCTCAATTTTTAGACATATGGGAATTTCTTCATCATTTTTGTTACTGAGTTATAGTTTAGTGTGCCTCTGGTCAATGAGCCTACTCTATAGAATTTCAATTCTTCAAAATGTGTTCAGCTTCCTTTTACCACTCAGCACGTGGTCAGTATTGGTAAAGTTTCCATGCATACTTGGAAATAAGGTTCATTCTGTGTTTGCTGCATGCGATATTGTGTAGATAGCCTAATCTGTCAAATTCGCTAATTATTCTGCTCAAATCTTTCATACCCTTACTGATTATTTTTCCTGGTTCTTTGACCAGTTACTGAGAGAAATGTTAAAATTTCTGGATATGATTTAGATTAGTCTTTTTCCCTTTGTACTTGTCAGTTTTGGCATTAAATTCAAAGCTCTGTTAGTAGGAGCATGCATATTAGAATTGATAGTAAAGCTGTTAGCGTTATAAAATGTCTTTCCCTCACTGAATATTTCCAGAGCTAACCACTTTCTTGAATTCCAGACGTCTACATCCAACTGTCCACTCAACAGGTCTACCTGATGGTCTAACAGGCATTACATATCTGAAACTGAAGTCCTGGTTTTCCCTCTTAAACTCATTCTTTCTCTAGATTTTTCTCTTTCAATAAATAGCACTGCCATTCCTCCAGTTGCTCAGATCAGAAATATAGTTATACTTCATGATTTCTCCCTTTCCCGCCAATGTATTGGCTTAATACCAAAGTGTTGAACAAGCTACTTTCCTTCTGGAGTTTCTAGGAGATAATGGGTTTCTTTGCCTTTCCAGCTTCTAGGTGTTGCTTGAATTCCTTGGTTTGTGGCCTTTCCTTGCATCTTCAAAACCAGTAGGCTACCATGTTCAAATATCTGTCCTACTCTCATGTTCATGCCTCCCCCTCTTATAGAGACTCTCGAAAATAGAATGGGTCCATTCAGATAGTGCAAGGTAATCTTCCCATCTCAAGATCCTTCACTTAATCACATATACAATATTCCATTTTCCGTGTAAAGTAACATATTCACAGGTTTGGGAATTAGTACCTGGGCATCTTTGAGGGTCCATTATTCGGCCTACCACAGGTGGTGTGAAAACTAAGGCTAAATAATAGAGGCCAAGAAAACAAATTTCTTTCTCCATGAACCAACGTTTACAGAGGTTCTATTGTGTCCATGGCACCACCATTGTGTGGATATCCAGAAACTCTGGAATATGGTTTGAAGTCTTTATAGCCTGAAATTCAAACCTCTCCAAATTTCCCCACTATTTGCTTCACCAAGCAGAATGACCAGATATCTATCCTTCCTATCTCAGACCTGGATCAACATTGTTCCCTCCCTCTCCTCTCTATCCTTTTTTCCATGCTTTGATTCCTTCTTTTTAATTTTTTTTTTTAACGTTTATTTATTTTTGAGACAGAGAGAGACAGAGCATGAACGGGGAGGGTCAGAGAGAGAGGGAGACACAGAATCGGAAGCAGGCTCCAGGCTCTGAGCCATCAGCCCAGAGCCCGATGCGGGGCTCGAACTCACATACCGCGAGATCATGACCTGAGCCGAAGTCGGACGCTTAACCGACTGAGCCACCCAGGCGCCCCTGATTCCTTCTTTTTAATCATATGGTAGTGCTGTCTCAAGAGTACTACTTTGGAAAAGATGATAGGGGTTTTAGATTCAAATGTGCTAATATTGCATATAGACTTTAAATCCTAAGAAGAGTGTCAACTTGGAGGCATTTAGTATTTTTTACATAGAAATATAAGAGGGGTGCCTGGCTGGCTCAGTTGGCAGAGCATGTGACTCTTGATCTCAGGGTTGTGAGTTTAAGCCCCACATTTGGCATAGAGATTACTTAATTTAAAAAAAATCTGTTAAAAAAAGAATATAAAAGAGAAATAAAAGAATTATTGTCTCTTTCCTTATCTTCTGTAGAACTAATCATATCTTCTCTGTCTCCTATGCAGGATCAATATTCTCAATGCCATCACTGGAATTTTCGAAGCCTGCATACTTAATCTTTTTCTTTTCTCTCTCTCTGCTCTGTCCTTAAGCAACATTTTTCCTAGTACTTCAATTAAATCTAGATTCAGAAGACTACCAAACTTTCTCCAATCCCACCCAAGATCTGCTACAGTATACCTAACACAAAGAACTAACTTTTGTGAGTGAAAGAAGGCACTATAGATTATAATACAGGCACAACTGACATAAAACTGACTATCTGAAGCAAACCTGAACATGTGGCCACTCGGAGTATAACAATCTCCTCCCTGATTTCTCGGCTTGGATGTCCCTGAGATCTCTCAGACTCCATATCTTTAAATTTAAACTCAGTCTTCTTTGCCAGTAAGCAACCTCTTCCAGTATTGCCTACCTTAGGAAATGGCATAAACATTCAGTTGCATAAAAAGAAGAAGCCTAATTGCCATTCATTACACCCGTTTCTCTCTGACATCAAGGTTTCTCTCCCTCTTCACTTTCATATACCTAGGTCAAGTGAGCATTGGTTCCTTATGTGGACTGGCCTCCATGCACCCATTCTTGCTTTACTTGGGACCCTTCTCCACATACCAGCCAAAACGATATTTTCCAAATGTGAAAAGATCATGTCAAACCCATTTCAATCTTATTCCCTTTAAAATCTTCCTCACTATTAAAATAAAGACTAAAGTCTTTAAAAGGACTTCAAGCCTTTTGTTGTTTTATTTATAAAAACAGGTATCTGTTGACTACTTGCTCTGTAGTTAACATTATTCAAGGTACTAGAGGTGCCTTGAGCAAAAGAGCAAAGCAAACACAGTTCTTTTTGAGGGGCTTTTTTTCTACTGGAGGAGACAGACAGACAAACAAACAAAAAGAAAAAAAGAAAAAGACATAAAGTAATTTTAAGGTATGATGACAATAATGGAAAAACATTAGAATGAGATATAAGGGAATAAGCAGACAGGGAAGAATAGCAGAAAAAGAAGTCAAACTATAAGGAAGAGTGTGTGCAAATATCTCATGTTGGAAATGACATGGGGAGTTGAAAAAAGTAATGTAGTAGAATATAGTGCATGAAAGGGAAAACAATACAAAATAAGGTAGGAAACATTAAGGCCAGGCCCTGTACAGCTTGGCAGGCCATGGTAAAAAGACTTGAAAGTTCTCGGTAGCCAGAATAATGGACTCTCAAACGTGCCCTCATACTAATTCCCAAACCTATGAATATGTTACCTCCATAGAAAATTACCTATTTGGGAATTCTGACCTCCAGAAATGTAAGAGAAAAAATATGTGCTGTTTTAAGTCACTAAGTTTATGGTAATTTATTAATAACAATAAGAAACTAATATGCCCACACACACAGGAATATAAATTGATATGTACTTTTTCATGTTCTGCAGTCATAAGCAGTGACTCTTTTCAAGAAACACTTTTCAAGTGCCGAAGTCCCCGAATGCCAAGTGGGGCTTTGCCTTAGAAAACTAAGCTAATATTACACATACCTTTAGATTTTAAAACCAAGAAAGAATGGAAAATTTGATCCCACAGAGGTTCCTTATTTGAATCACATAGCCAGACATTGCTAAATTAGCAATAGAACCCAGGTCCCCTTATATCACCATCAGTGCTCATTTTTTTCTACTGGCCATTGTTTACCAAACCTGTGCATATTTTCTAAGTCAACTAAATTTCATTCTGTTTGAAAAGAATATTTCATTCCTTCCTAGAATTGTTGATTTATAATTTATATTATAGGGTAAAACTTAATAGTTAAAATATATAGTTTATAGAAAAGAAAAATGTCTACTCATTCATTAATTCAGTCATTTGTTTACTCCATAATCCATTTACTTATTCATTCATTCCCCAAGAAATTAGTGAATGGCTAGGATATGCCAGACATTGTTGTAGAGACTGGATATGTTGTTGACTAGTTAATTTTCATTGTAAAAGGAGAGGACACATAATAAAGACCCCAAACTGAGGTACCTGAGTGGCTCAGTATGTTTAGCATCTGATCTTGATTTCAGCTCAGGTCATGATTCCAGGTTTGTGGGATGGAGCCCCATGTCAGGATCCATACTGAGCATGGAGCCTGCTTAAGATTTTCTCTCTCTCTCTCTCTCTCTCTCCCTCTCAGCACGTCTCCCCAGTTTGCACTCACTCTCTATAGAAAAAAAAAAGGACGCAAAATTAAAAAAAAACAAAACAAAACTGCCAAGCACTGATAATAGAAGGTACTGGAGGCCTAGAGTGGTCATAAGAGGCTCTAGGAGGAGATGATATTTAAGCTTATGCCCAAATGAAAAAAAGAACCCAGCCACAGGAGAAGACTATTCTAGGTAAAGGGAATAACAAGTGGTACAGGGTGCTGCCTTATCACATGGATTTAATATGTATGGAATGCACTGGGTAAGACAGTCTTGATTATAAATTGCGGTTTTATTGTAAAATGGATATGTCAGCGTAAGCAAGTCACTTATCTGAGACTCCATTTCTTTATCTCTAAAGTGGGAAAAAAGTACTCCACTGAGTTGTGGTGAAGATTAAATTAGATAAAATCTGTGGAAGTGTTTAGCTTATAGTGTAGAGGCAACGCATTTTAGATTCTTTTCCTTGGAAAGACAAAAAACATAATGCTTTGCTCCAGTGCAGTTCTGCATTTTCCAAGGCACACTCCTAAGATTCAAAGGGACACAGGAAAGAGGAGCCAGAGAAGAGCCAGCGAAACCACAACCTGTTTGCAGCTGATGGGAGAGACTGAATGGTGAGACTAGGTGGTAGTCAGTCAGGGCTGAGGAAGCATCTCCATTCCAGAAGAGACAGAGCATTGACACGAAGAATGTGCGGCAAAGAATGTGCTGATCAGGTGGTCAGCATCACAGAGGGAAAAAAGTATAAATTGGACAGCATCCAAGTCTCGTTCGTCAGTTTTAGAATAATGTCCTGTGTTTGATTATTTTCCCAAACCAGCTAATTAAAAATGTCTTTTCCCAGTAACAGACCATGATTGACAACACTGTCTTTTAAACCTACAGCTGTTAAACAGTGTGTTTCACTGATTCTAACATTTGTACTTATAATGGATGACTTGGTCATCACTCTGTGAAATTATCTAAGCCAAACCTTGTGTGTGTTGCAACGCCCTCTCTAGCCTCTGTGGGATGAAAAGCATCAAGCCCTGACTAGTGAGTAGGCTGAGGTCAGCCACAGCAGAGTTGGGGCTTATGGCGGAACACCAAAAGCTCACAATGGTGCATGTCAAGCACCATTAGGAGGTACGGTCACAAGGCTCCCAGCAGGAAACCTAGACAGTCCTAGGAGGAGTGCTCAGAGCAGTTCCCTAGAGGAGGCAGAGAAACCCAGACTCAGAAGGGCAAATGAGAATATTATTAAACATCTGTCATGTGCCAATTCTCCACAGGGGATTACTGGGGATTCAAAATTCAGTAAGAAATGCTATTTTTTCCTTAAGGATGAGGTCTCTTTGTGTCAGGATCCCTGCTCCACCACTACCATCTGTCTTCCATTTCTACCACTCATTGAGACTGACCTCCCCAATGCCATCCCAGCCTGCTACAAGAGCAAGTCCTTGATCTTTTGCCTCTCCCTTGAATAATTATGACAAATGAAGTACCATTTTCCTGTCACTATTTTTCTGTTCTGTCTTAGTCTCCATTCTCGGATCTTTGCCCTTGCCTGCCCCTTAGATATGTTGGTCTCCTGAGACTACTTTCATGTCTCTTCTCTTCTCTCTTTTGCATGTTCCTGCTAGTAATTCCAACCATGCTCCCCATGGAACCAGCCACCAACCAGATGTTGAACACTCTGGTAGAAAGGTTTGTTCCTACTCAAAATTCACTGTCATGTACTTGGGTCATGAATAGACAAGTGAGCATAGGTTTTATTCTCTTGACAGCTCATGACACCAAAGGGACAATTTTACATTAGCTGGCTACCTTGCAACCCAAACGCAGACATCACAAACACAGGTGATTTTAATGAATCTAGAGCAACTTTACCTATGTGTCCAACTTATTTCCATACATGTTAGCAATTTTACAATTAGAAACAGCACAAGTCCTGAGTCCATGGTAAGGAAAAGCACATTAACTCACACATCAACTGGCATCTCCTGGCCTTTTGATACCCTGTTAAGATCATCTAGAATCCCCATCCCATATCTGGTGAAAATTTCACTTTCTCAGATATTGTTTTTAAATACAAAATAGGGGCGCCTGGGTGGCTCGGTCAGTAAAGCGTCCGACTTCGGCTCAGGTCATGATCTCGCGGTTTGTGAGTTCGAGTCCTGCGTCGGGCTCTGTGCTGACAGCTCAGAGCCTGAAGCCTGCTTCAGATTCTGTGTCTCCCCCTCTCTCTGCCCCTTCATGCTCATGCTCTGTCTCTGTCTCTCAATAATAAATAAATGTTAAAAAAATAATACAAAATAGACTGAGGTTCTTAGGATGGCCTTTTCTCTGATTTCAGCTAGTACTGGAGTTCTACAGTTCCTAAATTACTGCTTCCTTGTATAAATGTTGTTTCTGATTCTATAGCATATTTCTATGAAAAACATTCTCATCTTCTCTCTCTGGCTCATTGTCTTGTTCTCACTCTCTCACACACACCCCTTCATTCTTAGCTGTAGATTTTACTGGAAATTGTGTGTGTTTGAATGTATGATAGACTTTACGAAAACTGGTTATCAATGGGAATGGAAAGATTAAGAAAGGTTTTAACTTAGCAACAATGTGAAACAATAGACACCTTTGTTCTTACATTTTCTTCTCTTGAGAACTTCCTATCCAGATAAGATGTCATAATCTAGTTTCTCTCTAATTCTTCTAAGAACAATTATAACTCATGGAAATAATTCAAGAGCTGTCAGGAACTCTGAAAGATGGAAAGTGAAAGGCAAACTGGTTAGGGAATCCAGAACTGGAGAAGAAGGTAAGGGCAGGTAGTCTTAGGTGTCCTCACCCCACCCAGCTAAGGAAAGCAGTTCAGGCCCAGCATTTTCCAACCTCCAACTTAGCAACATAAAGCAGTCCAGGTAGGATCATTCCTCTGCCAGACTGAGTAAGGGTCTCTCTGACGACACCACATAAGTTTGAAAGTACTGCCAAAGGATACGTTGCCATAACAAGAGGCCAAGTCTGGGAAGCACTCTTCATTCCCATGGGCTGTAGATCCCCTTGACCCACTAAGAGGTACCAGGCAGACCTGCCTGTGAAACCCTTCTAGCTCTTCAAGAAGTATCAGCAGAGATCAGTGAAAGTCCCACAAAACATGATAAATAACTCTGCAAATTAAATTGTCTTTGAAACCAAAGCCACCAAAGTAGTTCAAAACCTTCATGTTATACCTGAACAGGTGACTGCCTGCTAAAAAAACAGATTTCCATAGAATCCTGAGAATCCTAACATAATAGTAAAAATGTCAGGATAAAATTTTTAAAATATTAATTAGTACCAAGAATCAAGAAGATTACAACTTGAAAGAAAAAAGATAAACAACTCATAACAATATTGAGATGAATTGGATATTTGAATTATCTGATGAGGATTTTCAATGAGCCATGATAAAACTGCCTCAACAAGTAAGTAACCATTCTTTTGAAACAAGTGATAGAAATTCTCAGCAAAAAAAAAAAAAAAAAAAAAAAAAGAAAAGAAAAAAGAAAAAAAAAAAAATTATAAAAGAGAAACAAAAAAGAATTATAGACCTGAATAATGTAATAACAGAAATTTTAAAAATTCATGGGGTGGACTCAATCTACAGTAGAGTGGATACGACAAAGGATAGAGTCAGTGAATTTGAGAAGAGATCAATATAATGTATCCAATTTGAAAAAAAATATATAAAAAAGCAGATTAAAAAAAACAGTCTCTGCTACTTGTGAAGCAATAACAAAACATCCAGTATTTATATGATCAGAGTCCCAGAAACAAGGAGAAAGAGAGGGGGCCTATAGGAGTATTTGAAGAAATAATGGGGCTGAATAATTCCCAAATATAGTGAAAGACATAAACCTTTGGATTCATGAAGGTGACCAAAGCCTAAATAGCATAAACCTAACAAAATCCACACCAAGACACATAATGATTAAACCTCTGAAAACTAAAGACAAAGTATTGAAACCATTCAAAGAGAAACAACACATTTCCTATGGGGGAAATCAGTTCAGTCTGGACAGAACTGTTTTCTTTTCTGACATCATGGAGGCCAGAAGGAAATGACATGATATTTTTTAAGTGCTTATAGAAAAGAACTATCAACCTGGATTTCTATATTCAGTGAAACTCTCCTTCAAAAATAAGGAGGAAATAAAATACACTCTTAGATGAAAGAAAACTAAAAGAATGTCTCACTATTCTCCTGTCTTTAAAGAATAACTACAGGAAGTTCTTCAAACAAGAAGGAAATGACAAAAGAAGGAAACTTGGCACATTATTGAAGGATGAAAACACTGTGGAATGAACATAAATATGGGTACATACAACAGACAATGTTTCTTCTCATGTGTTCTTAAAGTCACATTTGACAGGGGTGCCTGGGTGGCTCAGTCGGTTGAGTGTCTGACTTCAGCTCAGGTCATGATCTCACAGCTCGTGAGTTCGAGCCCCGCATCAGGCTCTGTGCTGACAGCTCAGATCCTGGAGCCTGCTTTGGATTCTGTGCCTCCCTCTCTCTCTGCCCCAACCCACTCGCATTCTGTCTCTGTCTCTCTCAAAAATAAGTAAACATTAAAAAAAAATTTTTTAAGTCACATTTGACAATAGAAACAAAAATTCCACACTGCACTTGAAATGGTAAAATTTTTTCACTTGACTTGACTCACCACCACAGATTTTTTACTGGCAATTTTCCTCACAGAGTCTTGGCCTCACACTATTTTTTCAGGTTTCTTCCCCTCTTTCTAGTTTATTCCACGAAACTCCGTATTTTTCTCCCCCATTAAACTAAGTCATTCAATTCTCCCCACCCTTATCTTTAAACCAACCTTCAAAGCAACCTTCAAAGTATTCAGCAGAATAAGAAGCTCTTTCACCATTTTTAGTACGAAATTGTGTTTCAAATAGGATTTGCTCTCCTTCCCTAAATAAAAATTCTCATGCAACCTTTTGCAAAGATGCTCCATAAATTCTCTCTTCTGAAGGTCAAAAGAGCCTATGCTTTTATGGTTTTTCCTGTTTGCTCTCACATACTTTTAGTGACCTTAACTAGCTCTTCTACATCACAAGGGACAGAACAACCAAACCCTTTAAACTTCCTTTCCTACACTCCCTTCCGAACTGGTTTCCAGCTAGATTCAGGCAAAGGGAAACAAATACAAAGGAAGAAGAAAGAAGTCAGGGTATTCTCTCCCTTCTTTGTTTTATTTATTTATTTATTTATTTATTTATTTATTTATTGGGAGAGAGGGTACAAGTGAGCAAAGGACAGAGAGAGAGAGAGAAAGAAAGGGAGAGACAGAGAGAAGAAGGGCCCACCCAGGGTTCATGCTCACCGGAAGTGGTGCTTGTGCTCACCTGATGTGGGACTGGAACTCACAAACTGTGAGATCATGATCTTGGCCAAAGTCAGATGTTTAAAGACTGAGCAATCCAGGTGTCCTCCCTTCTTTGTTTTAACTAAGTCTATCAGAAGCAGAAACTCTGGCTGCATCTTTCCCATGATTTCCATTTCCACAAGCCTCCCGTTGTGGTCTCAGAACCACAAAACAGGCATGCCACTGCACCAATTTCCAGAGACTTGAAGGGCCCCAGGCCTCTAGGGCTCTGATAATACTACCTATTTCTTTCCATTTTGCACTGTTTAATTCTAGTTCATCTCATTGTCCTCCAGTTAGCTTTTTTAGCTCTTCCAACAGTGACCTATATTCTTTCTTTCCGTTCTCTAGTTCAGAAATTCAAGCCAGGTAGAACTGCACAGCTCTGCTTGATCCAAATGGCTTTGGCTGGGGTCACTCATTGGTTGTATTCGGCTGTGGCTAGGCTGAACTTGAAGGGCTAGGAAGGCTTTACTCAAATTTTTGGTACTGTTGTACCAAGACTAGCCTGGATTTCTTCACATAATTTTGTTAGGGCTCCGAGAAGAAGAAAATAGAAGATATTGGTTTGAGGAAATCACAAGGCCAGTGCAGATTCAGGAGAGAAAAAATAAATAGGTCCCACCACTTGATAGCAATGGCAAAGTGTCATTTAAGAAGGCATAAAGAGGGGTGCCTGGGTGGCTCAGTCGGTTAAGCACCCGACTTCAGCTCAGGTCACGATCTCACAGTCCATGAGTTTGAGCCCCGAGTCAGGCTCTGGGCTGATGGCTCAGAGCCTGGAGCCTGCTTCTGATTCTGTGTCTCCCTCTCTCTCTGCCCCTCCCCCGTTCATGCTCTGTCTCTCTCTGTCCCAAAAATAAATAAACGTTAAAAAAAAAAAAATTAAAAAAAAAAAAGAAGGCATAAAGAATAGGAGACAAAACAAAGGGGTGTATGTGAGAGAAACCAAGAGACTCTTAACTATAGAGAACACGCTGATGTTTACCAGAGGGGATATGGGTGGGGGATGGGTGAAATAGGTGATGGGGATTAAGGAGTGTCCTTGTCATGATGAGCACTGGATGATGTATGGAAATGTTGAATCGCTATGTTGGACACCTGAAACTAACATACATTGCATATTTGTTAACTACACAAGAATTAAAAAAAAAAAAAAAGAATAGGAAATACTGCTTTGGTGGTCTTTGGAAATAATCTACCATAGAATTTTTCTTTTTTCAGTTTTGGACTATTATATAAAGCTTTTATTTACATCTTTGTGTGTATGTTCACCCATGTTTTGGTGAACATATAAATACACTCCTTTTAATTGTATACCTGTCAATGGAATTGCGGTTAGGTGACTGGAATATTTTAAGCTTTAATAGATAACTGCCAGTTATCCCAAGTATAGATGTTTTGACTGTTCCAAATCCTCATCAACTCTTGAAATCAAGGGCATTACTAATTTTAGCCATATTGGAAATGTATAGACATATTCCATTTTGGTTTTAATTTTTATTTCTCTAATGCCTAAAGATGATGAATATATTATCATATATTCATTGGACATTTAGATAGCCTCTTCTGTAAAACACCTGTTGAAGTAATTTTCCAATTCTTAGTTCTATACATTAAGTTAAATTGTTTTTTCTTATTGATTCATATGTATTCTTATGTCAAATTTCTACACAATATCTGATAGATTGATAGGTGTTAGGTAGATAGATGAGGCATGCCTATTCATTTTCTTATTGCTGTTTTGGACAAAGAAACTAGTTGAATTAAAGTCCAGTTTATTGATTTTTTTCTTTAATTATTTGTTTTGATTATGAAATCTTTGTACATTCCACGATCATTGACATTGCCTTATAATTTATTCTAGAGACTTCATTGTTTTATTTATCACATTTAAGTCTATGACCTACTTCAATAATTTTGTATGTATTGTATGAGGTCAGAGTTAAGGTCTATGATTTTTTCTGTCTACAGATATCAAATTGTTCTAGCACCATTTATTCAGGAGAGCAGCTTTCCCTTATCGAACACAAGTAGTGCTCCTCTCCTAAGTCAATATGAAAACGTGCAAAACAAATATGTTTTCTGAGCACAGGCATTTGAAATGAGAGATAAGAAGGAGGATAATTTTAAAATCTCTAACTATTTGAAATTTAAACAAAACATTTTGAAATAATCCATATTTCCTAGAGGAAATCCCAACACACATTAGGTAATATTTTAGTTGATAATAAAATCCATAATGAAAGTCAAATATTGTTTGGAGGGAAAAAAATTAAAACAAATATGGTAAAATGCTAGCAAGACTAATGATAAAGAAAAAAGACAAAATGAAACTTAGGAACATCAGAATCTTCAAAAGGAACTCATTACTGATCCTCTAGATGTTAGATTATAACATGATATAAACAGGCCTATGCCAACACATTTGTTAATTTATATAAAATTAACAAAGTTGTTGAAAAGTCACAATTTACAAAACTCAATACAGAAAGAAAGAATAATGATATATAAATGTTTAATTTAAAAATCTTCCCACAAAACTCCTGACCTAGAAGATTTTACTCATAAATTTCTCAAACTTTTAAGAAAAAAAAATAATACCAATTTTACATAAATTCTTGCAGCACATATAAAACCAGGAAAAATTTCCTAATCATTTCTATGAGTCTATCATACACCTGAACTAAAAACTGACAAGAACATTACAATAAATAAAATTATGTATCTCTTAGAGACAAAGATTCAAAAATCCTTTAAAATGTATTACAAATCAAATCAATTCCACACCTACGCACATAAAGGCAGGAATGACTTATGTTTAACTGAGGCACCAGCATCCAAGAGCAAAAGTTAATAGAAGACAAAAAGAAGCCAACAGAGGCCGGGCTACTAAGAACTGAGATCTTTCTTGAATAAAGTCCTGCATTATCCCACCCGTTCAAGAAGCCCAACCAGCCAAGATGCTGCCTAAGAGCAAAGAGAATATGAAAATTATTGTAGGAAAGACACCATAGCCCATGACCAGGTACAGAAATAAGACTGTAGCAGCTATGCCTAGTTTTAAGTATAAAAGTATCCATCAATCATTTCTTTTATTTTTTCCTTTCCCCTATTGTTTTGAGTGAGGTGTGTTAAGTGATGCTTACATTTACATTTCACTTTATACATCAAGAGACCATATCAAGCCACATCTAGAAGTTAAAGCGAAGATGATATATCACCTAGAGATGTTAGACTTCAAGCTGGGTATAGTGAATAATGGGACATGTTGCCTCCCCTTCTGTCTCATGAGGTTGCTGCTGTGTGCAAGTTAAATAAAACTGAAGAATGAACTCTGAGTAGCAGAAAAGCAGACTGTGTTAGTCTAACATCTGTTTGCTTTCAAACCAGAGTCCAGAAAGGAAGCCATGCGAAGGCATGGAAGCAGGATTAGGAAGAAGCAAAGCCCTGGACAAAGGGAAGTCAAGTTTTCAACAAGTCCTTAGTGAGGACTAAGGAGAAAAATCCAGGATTGTAATTCCAGTAAATTTTTGGGGGGCAGCAGCAAACTGCCGACAACAGAGCCATGAGTGAATATTTCAGCCCAGGCAGAAGTTTTAGATCCCTCTTTCAAAACCCATGGCTCCTCTCAGCAACACCAGAAAGAAGCATGGAGCATGACATGGTAAGGCAGAGGAGGCTGGCCACAGCATGTGGTGGTCAGAGAGTGGGGTCATCACAGGAGGATGAAGAAAAGACAAACTTTGGAGTCAGGTAGGTCTGGACTGGAGTCTGAAAACCATCACCCTGTAGTAGCTTGCCTTTCTCGCCTGGATTCTGACTTATTCACATTCAGGGGAGAATGTCGTGAGCTGAAAAGAGGATGTGAGTAGCTTGGGACTTCTGGCCAAGATTTAAATACAGGCAAGAGGCTACTTAAGGGATGAGGACTGCCTTAGCAAGACACTGGGCTCTTCCTCTGGAAACTGGGCCCCCTTCAGAGCAAAGAGAAAGTGATGGGGAGCTAGAGATGAACAGGACTAGAGTTGAAGAATGGATAGGAGCTAACAGACCCGGATCAAAACAACAATAATTAATGGAGAGAATTTCAGAGGCAAAGTGACTTTCATTTAAAGATAAACTGTAGCCCCAGGGTATGCACTGATAGAGTGTTACCAAATGATATCAAATTCACAGAAAATATCAAATCAAACACTTGGGAAGGGGGAAAAAAAAAAAACAAAGGAAACTACCCTACTGTTTTGAAGGCAACTGGCTTCCTCAACTTTAGAGCTTGTAGCTGCCAGCCCATGCAAGCGAAAATAGATGGGAGGAGAAAAGAAAGATCTGAAAAGACAGCAGGGAGAATAACACTAAACAGCACTGGCCAGCCAGAAAGATGAAATACACTTGATGAGCCTTGAACACAGGAGGCGGTTGGCCTGGGACTTTTCTGCTCTGTGATGGAGGCTACATCTGTGGCCAGAAGAATTGCTGTGTACTGAGGCTGTGTTGGAGAGAATGTTATTAGGGCTAAGAAATAGGAAAAGCTCCCCAGAGCAACTACCCAACCTCAGAAACGGTCTAAGGAAAAGAAAGTATCTGAAACTCCCTTTCACAAAGACGTTGATCACACCCGCTGTGCTCTTTGCAGTGATTCCGCTACAAAGTCACAGCATCTGGTATACAGAGTTCTGCCAAAGCAAACAATTCTTGAGTTCCTACTGTCTGCCCTGGCCTGTACCCTGCAGGGAGGAGGGGGGAACTTAGAAAAAGCCACTGTCCTCAAGAAGCACACTGTCTAAAAGCACACACTTAATTATGTATGCAGAAAAGTCACTGCAGGAAGGGAGAGATGGTACTAATATTTTGTGAGCTCCTAGTACATTTCAGCCTGTCTGGTACTGCCCTTTGCAGACTTATCTTGAGAGGCTCTTTCCTTTGGCAATTTATTTGTCTTCTCTCTATACTCACCCCTTGCAATCTAGAGGCTTCGCAATTGTAACTGTCCCCCGCATCATCCAGTCCTTCAGCAGATCTTATATTGGTGGCTTGGGGCTCCATGAGGGACTGATATTGCAAATATCACCCAGCAGATCAAGCAACTGTGTTAGCAGGGGATTGTGTCAAATCCTAAGTGAACTTTAAGTCTTTCTTCAGCTATGATGTTCATAGCTTATATAAGCCACAGCCCAGGACAGGGTTCACGGTATCTTTTTCAACCTTCCTTCCCAGGTGCAATCACCCCGCCATTACCCTTGTTTCATGCAGTGTGCTGGCTTGGGCCCCCCACACCATGCAGAGTGTGTTTGGTTCCCATTACCCCACAGATGTCACACCTCTCTCCAAGCTGCTTCTGCCTGCTTCCAGACTTAGAGCTCAGCAGGCCTGTGACTTCCGTTCTGCTCACCACAGAGGGCTTCTGTTATGCTCTGGGCCCCCAAGAGTCTCCTCTTTGGGAGCACAACTCATCCGCCACTGATGTGTTTAAAGCAAAGGGAGATTCATGGCATGAACTCCTCAGTGTTCTCTGTCATCTCATTTAATCTCCATGATATTCTGGGGAGGTCAGGAATGCCATAAGTCATAGGCTAGATTTCATATAAAAATTATTAGAATAAAAAAGTTGACAGGCAGATGGTTATATCAAAAGAGGTAGGAGTTAATATCTATATTTTACCAGATAAATAAACTGGCTCAAAAAATTATGACCTGATCAAGACCAAGGCTCTACTAATATTAAAACAGAAACATGACTCCATATCTGTTGGGATCCCGAGCCTGTAGACAGTGTTGCTGTCATGGTTAAAGGGAGCTGGAGTTCCTTCCAGTCAAGTGCACATGGTCCTTATCAGACCTTGAAAAATGTGTAAGGAGTGGGGGCTTTTTAGACAGAGGGAACGTAGATGGGCAAAGTTTTGGAAATCAGAAATACCAGATACATTTCCAGAAAGGCCAGTCCTCCATACTAAAGCATTCTACTCTACCTTTATCAGTGAGTTAGTGCATCTATACCCTCAACTTCAATAAATTCACCGCTTTCATTACATATTAGTATGTACCAACCATTAGGTACTGAGAATGCAAAAGATGAATGAAATCTTGTCCTGTCTGTAAGAATCCCACAGACGGAGGAAAAAGCTAACTTAACAAAAATGTTCCCCACTGCCCAGGCTACATTAGAAGCATACAGAAGGACATGATCAACACTGCTTAGAAAAAAAGAAAGTCGTCACCAAGGAGCTGGTTCCTGAATGATATACGGAATTGCAGGAGGTACAAGAGATGAGAGCTGTGACATCCCAGGATCAGGGAAGAGCAGAGGCCAAAGAGAAAAGCACACAATCCTACTTTCACCAATAGAACGTGGGCCTCTTGGCCAGATCCCTTCCCCCACTGGGCGGGGATAGACTTGAGAAGGAATAGGTTAGGCTGGGAGAAGTGGTTTGGGACTCAGTTCTCCTTCGGCTGACCCCAGCAGAAGCTACAGCTCAGGAGGCCTCAGGAACGCACAGGTCAGGAGCAGGTGGGCCACCGGGGCTGAAGGTGCCACGTTGCTGCTCTCCAGTCCCAGGCTTGTCACTGGCCTCCTCCCAGAGTGCTCCCTGAGCTGGTGTGTGGTGTCTAACACTGAAGCGAGAACACTCACTCCTCCCGCTGCCCATCCCTGTCTCCACAGAGCGTCCCAGCGACTGCCTTGTTAGCCACTTCCCATGTGAGGCAGAAGCACCCAAAGGGGTGGCTTGTAAGGAATGGTTTCACACTATAGAGCTGTCAAAGTGCTGGTTTTGTGTTGTTGTTTTTTTATCCTGGATACTTGCCAACAAACTGCAAGCCACCTGAGGGTGCTGCCGGGCAAAAGGTGAGGGAAGAGCATGCAGGGAGGAGCCTGACATCCAAAAGAAAGGCCCAGAAGGAGAGGGATTGGGGAAGTGAGGTGGGACGGGGCGGTAAGGGCGGCTCTCTATGCTGCATGCATTTTTCCTTCTGTTTTTCTGTTTGTTTTCAAATTCTTCACGTTGTCTGACATCATACCCAGCACGTCCTCTAAGGCCTGTGATGACTATTTCTAAATGCTATTGTTTTGGGCCACTTTTCTTTCAGTCCAGCTGATAAATGTTGACCCACCCTGCTCCACCGCAGATTCAAGAAGAGGCTAGGAATTGGAATTTAAAAGGAAATGAACTGAATTCTCATGGAACTCACAATCTAATGAGGAAGAGCATCTCACACAACGCATCATATGAATAAAGAGCCCTTAAGTACAACAGAAAAATTAAGCACAGTTGGACTTACCAAATCACTATGTTGTACACCTGAAAGTAATGTAACGTGTCAACTATACTTCAATAAAAAAAAAAAAAAAAACATAATTAAATACAAGGGCTGATGGATGTAGAAAAAGGGAGCCTAGGGGAACTGAGCAAGGCTTCTCAGAAGCGGTGCTTCCTAAATTGGATATTTAAAGATAAGTGGGAAGTATATTTAGTATTAATAGCATTATTGATAATGATAATTGCTCTCAATAGACATATCACAAAGTGATTATGCTGAATAACACTTCGTTACCGTGAATGTAACAACTGCTATAATATGAGGGGAAGTTAATGGAACCATAATCGAGTTAGGAAACCAAGCCAATCCTCTAAATCTTTAATAGATCAAATAGACAAGAACAATGGGTTTTAGAGAAACTGAATAATACACTAAATAAAACTTATTTGCTACATGTGTATATTTTGTACTCCACAATCTTTTTAAATGACTGTAGGGTATCGGAAACAAAATAAAACATAATATTACACTGTAGACATACTCAGACCCTAAATACAGCATGAAAGCTGACATTACATTAAAATAAAATATTAATTAATTAATATGAACACCTTTACGAGTCTTTGTAAATATCAATAAAACAAACAACATTCTGATACATTTAACTCAGGGCTGAAAGATAAAACATCGGGAATAAGGTAGTGGGCCCGACTACAGATACAACTGGCTCCTATTTTAAGGATTTTGCATATAGGTTCATGAGGGATGTTTCGTCCTCGATAATGTATGTGTCTCATTTGGGAATCAGGATAATACTGAATTCATAACATGAGGTAGGCATCCTATAAGAGTTGCGTAAGACTAGAATTCTTTCTTCCTGAAATGTTTGATAGAATTTATGAGTGAGACCATTTGGGTCTGGAATTCTTATCTCTTGTAAAGCACAGAGTTGGATCTTGCCTCTTTTTTTTGTTTTTGTTTTTTTTTTTTTTCCTGAGGAGAAAAAAGAAGCTGTGACTTTAAATTGGAGAGTTTAGTCCGATTACACTCTATGTGACTACTCCTGTGGTTTGTTCAAACTCAGTCTTGTTATTTATTTGCCATTTGTATCTTCTGTTTTTGTTCTTCTATTGCTCTTTTCTCACCTCTTTCTTTCTTTTTGGCAGGAGTGGGGGGATTAGTCAAATATAATAATCTGTTTTATTTTCTCTCTTAACTTCTTAGCAGTATGTCTTTTGTTATTTTTTTAATAGTTGCTGAAGGGCTAACAAGATGTATTTTTCACTTTCCATATCTAGTTAGATTAATACTGTGCCACTTCACACCTGAGGCTTTCCATTTCTGATGTTACAACTTTTCACTTTACTTTTCACACCTCCTACTTATCACCTTTCAAATGGAATAACTAAAGTGTAATTTTATGTACACAATCCTTTCTTTAGTGGAGAAAGCTATTGTGCTTGTTTATTTCTATATACACTATAAATTCTACTTATGATGTCATTATTTTTATTTTAAACAGTTAATATTTATAGGTATTATAAGTAGAAAAAATGAATATTCTTTTATGTTTAACTGCTTATTTTCAATTACTGTTGCCTTTTCAACTTCCTAGATATCTGGGTTTCTCTCTGGTATCATTTCCTTTTGGGTTTAGGATATTATTTCAAATTTCTTCTATTGTGGGTCTGCTGGTGACAAATTCTCCCACCTTTTGTTTAGCAGAAATTTTCTTTATTAAACCCTCATTTTTGAAAGATACTTTAGTTTACATATTATTAGGGCAGACTGATTCCACCAATACCCCATGCTTTAAGGATGGCATTCCATTGTATTCTTGCCTCTGTTTTTTCATGAGAAGTTATTACAGTCTCAGAGACAGAACTAGACTTTTTTAGCACTGAGTGCTTTCGAGATTTTTCTCTTTCTTTTTGGCTTTCAGTGGTTTAACTATGATATGCATTCAAGTGATTTTCCTTGCATTTATGTTGCTTATAGATCACTGAGCTTTTTATAAATCAATGTTTTTCATAACATTTTGTAACTTTTCAATTACTGTATTTCAAGTGGTTTTTTTTTTTTCTGAATTGTATTAATCTCTTCTCCTTCTGGAAATCCTACTTATGTATGCGTTAGACTGTATGATACTGACCCACATATCCTTAAGGCTCTGTTGAATTTTTTAACTATATTGTATCTCTTCTTCTGATTGGATGATTTCTTTGGATCTATAGTCAAATTCACTGTCTGTTTTCCCCTTCTTTCTTCAATCTGCTGATTCAATGAATTTTTCATCTTAAGTCAATTCCCAAATTTGTAGTTAATTTCTTTCTATAGTTTCCATTTTTCTGTAGAGATTCCTGATCTCTTTAATCAATAACTAATTGCTTTAAGTTCTTTGAAAATATAGTTTTAGGTTTTTTTTTTTTAACCCTTTCATAGTAGCTGCTTTAAAGCTTTGGTTGTTTTTTGTTAAATCCATATTAACGGCCAACTTGTGGTCAGCCTCTACTGACTTTTGCTGCTCTGTGTCACATTTTCTTGGTTCTTTTCTGCATTCACCAATTTTTAATTTTATACTGGATGTGGCTGTTTTAAGTTGTATGAACTTTGGATTCTGTTATCTTCCTCTGAAGAATGTTGGCTTTTGTCTTAAGAGGCAGTATGATTACTGGCTGCTCACCTTTCAAATTGAGTAGGTTTGGTTTACATTTTAATATGGAAGGTCTGTTGAAAGCTAAATCTGTTTCCTCAGCCTCTCCAACTTGGCAAGATTCAACCTCCATACTCTGAATCTCGTTAGAGTTTGCTTTCAGACTTTGTTAGAGTGGTCAAAAGTAGGTCTTGCTTTACAGTACAATCCTTCCTTGTGAAGCAAGGCACTTCTGGTGTCTCAGCTAGATGCCTCCAACATCCCTAAGCACTGCTTAAACCCTAGTATCTGTTCCATTCTCCACTCTGTAGCAACTATATCTTCTGGGTCTCACTTAATCCTTATAAAACCATAGTTCTTGGGGCGCCTGGGTGACTCAGTCGATTGAGCGTCTGACTTCAGCTCAGGACATGATCTCGTGGTCTGTGAGTTCAAGCCCTGCTTCGGGCTCTGTGCTGACAGCTCGGAGCCTGGAGCCTGCTTTGGATTCTGTGTTTCCCTTTCTCTCTGTCCCTCCCCCACTCATGCTCTGTGTCTCTCTCTGTCAAAAATAAATAAACATTAGGGGCGCCTAGGTGGCGCAGTCGGTTAAGCGTCCGACTTCAGCCAGGTCACGATCTCGCGGTCCGGGAGTTCGAGCCCCGCGTCGGGCTCTGGGCTGATGGCTCAGAGCCTGGAGCCTGTTTCCGATTCTGTGTCTCCCTCTCTCTCTGCCCCTCCCCCGTTCATGCTCTGTCTCTCTCTGTCCCAAAAATAAATAAACGTTGAAAAAAAAATTAAAAAAAAATAAATAAACATTAAAAAAATTAAAAAAAAAAAACAAAACAGGGGCGCCTGGGTGGCTCAGTCGGTTAGGCAGCCGACTTCAGCTCAGGTCATGATCTTGCTGTCCATGTGTTCGAGCCCGGCGTCGGGCTCTGGGCTGACAGCTCAGAGCCTGGAGCCTGTTTCACATTCTGTGTCTCCCTCTCTCTGACCCTCCCCCATTCATGCTCTGTCTCTCTCTGTCTCGAAAATAATAAATAAACATTAAAAAAATTTAAAAAAAATTAAAAATAAAAACAAACCATAGCTCTTCACCAAGGATTCATGGGAACCCAGGAGGAAACCTGTTCAGCTTATACCCTTTAGAGGCTGCCTCTCAAATTCCAACACTTTTAACTTCCTCAAACCCTGATGTCGTCTTCTCTGATCAGTGGTACTGTTGTTCCCTGCCTGGACTCCAGCTCATTCACTGCCATTAGGAAATTATCCCCCAGAAGAGACTTGAAGCCACAATGGGGTTTTCCCCATGAATATTCCTTCTTTTCCCGATGTGGTGTTGCACTAATATGAGATTACCTCATATATTTGTCCAATTTTATGTTTGTGGCAAGAGAGATAGTCTAGTGCCAATTCCTCTACCATTGTCAGAAACAGAAATCCCATTACTTTTACTGTGGTAAAAAATATGTAATATAAAATTTACCACTGTAACCTTTTTTTAAGTGCACAGATTGGTGGCATTAAATATATTCAGTTCTCCTCTCTCCCTAGCCACAATTATTCTACTTTATGTCTCTATGAATTTGACTATTCTAGGCACCTCATATAAATGGAATCATACAGTATTTTACCTTGTATGAGTGATTTATTGCCCTTAGCATAATGCCTAATGCCTTCAAGGCTCATCCATGTTATAGCACATGTCAGAAATTTCTCCCTTTTTAAGGCTAAATAATATTCCATTGTGTGTACATACAACATTTTACTTATCCACATGTCTGCGGCTTGAGACTTGAGTTGCTTCCACATTTTGGATAATGCTATTATGAACATGGGTGCCCAAATATCCCAAGTGTCTTATTGTAATTCCTTTGAATATATACTCGGAAATGGAATTGCTGGATCATATATTAATCCTACTTTTAATTTTTGAGTAACGAACATTCTGTTTTTCCACAACAGTTATACCATTTTTATACCCCAACTAGCAGCGAACAAGCATTCAATTTCTCTACATACTCACTAACACTTTCTGTTTTCTGTTTTTATGATAATAACCATACTAATTGGTTTGAAGTGGTATCTTATTGTGGATTTGACTTAAATCAAATGATTGTAAATGATGCAAATTATTCACACAATCATTAGCAATATGAAGCATCTTTTTATGTATTTGTTGGTCATTTGTATATCTTATTTAGAGAAATGTCTGTTTGAGTGCTTTGTCCATTTTTAACTTATTTTTAGTGGTTGAGTAGTAAGAGTTCTTTATATATTCTAGTTACCAGTCCCTCATCAGAAGTCCTGATTTCATGCAGTAGCCAAATAAATGTTTTAAAGACTTAATTATACCCTACCCTTCCATTGCTTAAACCTCTTCAGAGGTTACCTGTTGTATGTAGCATGAAAAACTTGCCATTGCCTACCAGGTCATGGTCAGACCTCTGTCTGCCTTTCTAGCTAAGGGATCTTATGATGATTTCTATAATTTGGAATCAGTATATTTGTACCTGCCAGCTTCCTGGATTTCAACTGTCTTGGGTTTTCACATGACCCACTCTTTCTCATTTTCTACAATTTAGCTTAAATATCGCCTTCTCAGAAGTCCCCCACGGATCACATTATAAATGTAGCAAAACTCCTCCCCTGTTATTCCTTATCACAGATATTGTTTATTCTCTTGGTGCTACTAACCATGGTGCTAAATGTTGCATTTATTTTCTTACACATTGTTGATTTCTCCTGCTATCAGGGGAGATATATACCTCCCTCACTATAATGTATGATCCATGAAGGGAGGACAGTATAGCAGCCATTCACTCTCATATCACCTTGACCACAAATGCGCAGAAGCCTCAATATCAACAAGCTTATCGATATTATTAACCACATTTGCAGAAGAATCTTCATAGTTCCTAAGAAAGACTTTGATACAATTAAGCATCTATGCTTGGTAAAACTTGGAAATCTGAGACAAGGTAAGGTAATGTGCTATTGCCAGTGTTACTGGAGGTCAATATGGAAGTGGCACCCAATATAATTGGTGTCAAAATAAGAGCTGTAAATGTTAGAAAGTAGAAAATACACTAACCAAAATAACTTTACAATGGGATTTACTGATAGCATAGGTTAGTAGTTAAATGTTGTACTCTAACATTAGAACACCTTGATTAGAAATCCTGGTTTGCCGTTTACTTGCTTTACCACTTGGTAACTCAACACTTCAGTCTCAGTAGCAATGAGATTTGTAATTCACATAGAGCACGGTGCTCAGGGTCTCAAAACCTAGTAGGGACTTCATCAACGTGAGCTATTATCTTCCTAAATAGTGTTTCTAACATGAACTTCCATTGTGTGTGTAAGAAGAAAGGTCTCTTAAAAACAAATATTGCAAAAAAGGAAGAAATACAGAAGAATCCTGAAATTCAGAATTGATGCTAATGCTGCTGCTGCTGCAATCTTTTCTCTCTTGCTGGAACTTCATCTTTGTCATCAGGGTCTCACCCTTTTTATGGCACTAAATCTGAAAGAGAGCAGTAATCATGGGGGGTGCGGGGCTGGGGACACACTGGGGTGGAGCAAGGAGAAGGGTATGCTTAGCATTACTCTGCAGTTATTACCAGAGCTAGGCTCTGAATGAAACAGGGTCCCTGGGCTGAACCTTCTGCCACCTCACCTGTGAATAACAGAAGGTATTGTTCTTGTTTATCTTCTTGTCCTCAGGACCTAGTTTGTGGCCTAGTGCTTGATTAATTGTGTTCGAGAAGGGAAGGAAGAGAGGATACATGGGAAGAAGGAAGGAGGAAGGGCAAGTAGAAATTTTCACAGACCCATTCTGTCATGTCACTAGTGTTATATTGGATTCCTTGCCTTTTCT
Source organism: Lynx canadensis (assembly GCF_007474595.2). Lineage (NCBI taxonomy): Eukaryota > Metazoa > Chordata > Mammalia > Carnivora > Felidae > Lynx > Lynx canadensis. The sequence goes on along the minus strand of NC_044313.2, from coordinate 43,715,406 downwards.
TCTTTGGCAGTGGTTCTTAAAATAACCTAAACCTATGATCCATGAAACTGAGGAAGAAATCAAATCAGAAGTAATCTGATTTTGCTCTGACTCCCTTTTCCTATCGTCTCTGAGGCAATTGGGAACAACTGAGAGACTGTTCCGAGTGAGGGAAATTAAGTGTGCTCTGTCAGATTTTATGTGTGTGGCTTCGGGATAGGCTTGTGTTTCAAGCCAGTCCTGTGGAATTTTCTGGAAAGTATTTAGGCTCAAATTTTCTCTCAATCCTTCAACATCAGGAGAAATAACCCAGTGGGTTAGTTTTTTAATTCACGCTCTTCATCATGTGTACCTCATGTGGCTGAGGAAAGACTTTTCCATCCATCAGAGCACTAAACAATTAGCCAAAGTCTTTGAGTCTTCAGTGACAAAATTAGCCTGTCTTGTTTAGACAAATTAGGTCATGGGCAAAGCCTGAGTTCATAACAGTGGAGATTCCCAAGAAGACACTTCACAGAAACCAGTCACAAGACTTTGCTGTGGTGAAATGGGTCCAGCCCTGTGCTCTGTTTTGCTGATTGTGAGGCTATGGGTGAGTGTGAGGCAAGGGGGAGAGCAATGCACATCATAGAAGAAGATGCTAACCTCTTCCTCTCTTTCCCTTCCATATTCTGTGCACTGTTCTAGATTATTCTGGTCTGGGAACAGCTGGAGGGACAGGACATGCCTAGTGCTGCTCTCAGGTCCTGAGACTGCACTCAGCTGTGCTGAGAATGAAAGCTCTTCCCTTGAGGACTTTGTCATCCCTCAGATAAAACAGCTCTAAAGCTACTGGCACAGAGCAAGCACTGTTTAGCGCCATTAATGGCCACCGAATATACAAGAAACAAAAAGGAAAGCAGAGATCATGAGTTTTGAACTGGTCAAACGGGTGTTTTCTGACACTGGAAACAGTCTAAGTGAGTAGAAAGTAGTAGAAAGGGAGGATACCTGGAGATTGAACAAAAATAATGTGTGCTTTTGGGTGGGGAGAGGACAGCAGGTGGGGCACAGCCAATCCGGTCAGAAGGGGGGTGGCAGGAAGGAAGCAGGTAAATAAAGGCTGGTAGACAAGGGGAAACAATATAGGGGGGACTTGATCTGGATCCCCAACTTCTTAGATTTTAGAATCACTTTGCAAGTTGTAACATTTTTCCCCCTTAAACTATCATGGCACAGTGACAGATGGTTCAGAAATGCACTTACATTTAATTCTTTCCATGGGACTGGATAGCAGGTATTATTATTCCCATTGTACAAATTAGGAAGCAGAGATGTTTGAAAGATGTTAAGAAATTTGTCTATGGTCTATTACAAAACTTGTGGGTTTTCTTTTCCCTTCTAGTACAACACCCCTGATTTAGAAATCCCTCCTGCTGGTAATCAGTTAGTCACGTAAGCAACCTGACCTTGGTTTCCCATTTTATGAAGCATGGATGTCGACCTCAGGGCTCCTTGAGACCTCACCTTACTCCAAAGTTGTAGGCATCTCAGGTAGGGACAAGGGGAGAGGACCTAGTTAAAATGCATCACAAAAACATACAAAAATTGAAGTTCATTCTTGCGTCCCAGAAAACTGATTTGTTGTCTTTTCTATATAAGAGCATGGTCATTTGAATGCAGAAAATTAGCCCTTCAAATCTCACTTGGGTTGGTAACTGTATGAGCTTGCAATTTCTTTAACATCTCTAAGCTTCTGTTTCTTAATCAAGCAAATGGGGATAATTGTACTGACTTAAAAATCTGTACGAAGGATCAAGTGATATGATCTTTTCATTGCTTTGTATAATAAGACTACAACCCCTTCCTCCCACATCTTTACGAATCTGGGTCAGTCTGTTGCTAACAAAAAAAGGAGCCCCACTCTGGTCGTTTCTGCTGGCCCAGTTCTCTGTAGAAGAGTGGAAGGGAATTCACCCATGCCTGCCATCCCTCGAGTCTCCAAGAGAGAGATGAATAGTTCTTACAGACACAATCCCAGTGAGATCTGATGATTGAGGACATATTCAGAATATAGAATCGCCTTTGAGTTATTGGGCAGTGGCCATGTACCCTGGGCATGGGTGCCCGGTGGAAATGTGCCAGAATAGCAGATATCATGCAGAGCAGAAATGTTTAGAATGCCCAGATATTTACCTTTAAAGGAGGAAGCCAGGCTAACAATGTCACAGGCTCTCATTAGAACGCTAGCACCACTGGCTGAGTTATAAATGAATCAGGAATGATCATTTGGAGTCACTAATACGTGGCAATTTCTACCTATGTTCTTCCCCAGGTTGGCAATAGAGAGCTTTGCCCAATGTCAAAGGACAAATGTTATGGACTAAATGTTCGTGTCCCCCCAGATTTATATGTTGAAGTTCCTGCAGGCTTGGAGATCATTTCTGTCCCCATGCCTCAACTCCCCATGTGAGTTGGCAGTCATTATCATGTGACCACTGCCTCTCCTACATGTGTCCTAGCTCCACTGCACACCGAGAGGCTGCTTGGAGTTCTCAGCACAATGGCCTGCCTCATGCCCAATACAGACGAGGCTCTGTCACAAAATGGCAATGCCAGGATGACACAGGACACTGCCAGCTGATACAGGATGTTGTGTCTGTACAGCCCATGCTATTCTCACACCTTCCACAAGGAAATGTGGCTCATGTTTCCATGGGGAAGTGTGTCATAAGACATGTGACTTCAGATAACAAAACACGACAATTGTGGAGAACCCACAATTAAATGACAGGCAACTTAACTGCAGTTAAATTTAACTATAGTTAAATTGCCAGACAATGAAGATAGACCAAAAAGGCAATCTTGTTTAGGTCTTTGTGCCCAGTCCCCTTAGGCACATCTTGCAGCCTACTGGGATGGAGAACGCAGCTGGAGGCCCAGAGCTAGGCTTCCCACATCACTGGTGCCTTCCTCTCTTGGCTTATTTTCATCACCTTCCCTGAAGACACACAAACAGAATCCAAAACTACTGTGACCTGAGTGTGTACCATACGGTACAATCAGTAAAAGTGCATTAAGAATCAAATTGGTCCTCCACTGCCACTTTTTGGAAAATGAGAGGGAGGAAAGACTAGGAACAAAATCACAAAGCAATAGCTGGAGGCCAGTGTGAACTTGCCCCTGAAGGAAGCCTCTGTGGGTGGGCTCAGTGTCATGATGCAGGCTCACATCTTGAAGAAGACACCTGTAAAACGTCCTTTCCAGAAAACAGCATTTTCTGGAAAGCAACTTGACAATATGCAGGTGAAATCTTAAAAATGTCTAAAACTATACCTCCACTAACTCCACTCCTAGTTTATTGTAAGGAAACCATAAAGACATGTGAACTGAGGTTGATTTCAACACTGATCGTAACCATGGAAACTTGAGAATAACTTAAAAGAATAGAAATATGGGAATAGTTAAGGAGATTGCAGTGGAAACAAGCAATGGAAAAGTATGCAACCATCAAAAATGATGTTTACAAAGAATCCTTAATAACATAAGGAGATGTTTCTAACTGAATTTTAAACCAATTGCTGCACATAAATCTAAAAATGCCATGTGATCTCAAGTGTTTTATCTACCAGTTGATGGCTACACCTGGCTTAAAAACTCATTGTGAATACATAAAAATTATAAATAGTGGTTATTGTGATTTTGAGTTCCAAGTGAACTAAGTAGTTCTTTTGTTGTTTTTAAGTATCTTGCAAATTATTTGTAAAAGATATACAATGCTTTGATAATCTCAGTGAGAAATACATCATTTGGAATAAAAAAAATGTATCTACTTCCTTGCCTCAACCTTCTGCTACACCAAGTAAGACTGCCTTTGAGATAAAGGGCCCTGTCTTTTTTCTCTATAACCAATGGCCTTCCCTAGCTCCTAGAATGAGGCCCTGATGCCCCATAATGTAGATTCTCTAAGGTTCTCTAATGATTGCTCTTTGCCATTCAAATGGCCAGCTCAGGTGCCCATTCAAAGCAGTTGCTAGCAGGGGAGGGGACGGGTCAGAACAAGCAAGATAAGGGTCAGGTGGCAGCAACAACAAAAAAATCCTCTTTTGGAAATGGTTTTTATCTCAAAAGGGAACTGAAGACTGGAGTCATATTTCCAGCATTTTCTGGATTTTCTAAAGCCTTGCTACTCAAAGTGTGGTCCCTAGATCAGCATCATCAACAACACGCAGCGGCTTGTTAGAAGTACAAATTCATGGGCCTCATCCCAGACCTACTAAACTGGAATCCTCACTTTAACAAGATCCCCAGGGGATTCTGGGCACATTACAGTTTGAGAAGTGTTATTCTATAAGGTATGTTTGCAGCAACCTGGTATAATATAATAAGCACAAACTGATGAGATGGGGTATCTGATCTTTGGTACCAGCTATAGGGATGAAAAACAATTTTCTTCCTCTGCCCCATCTTAGGTTCATTGGCTGGGGCCCTATAAATTAGACTGAAAAAAGATACCTTAACAAGAAAACAAACAGAAGTTTATTACCATGTACATCCCCCATACACAGGAGAGTATCAGTGATGAGTAACTCAGAGGGGGTGGTTAGGATATGGGCTTATGTAGCATGTTAACACAAGAACAATACATTTTTAGAGAGGCAACATGACAAAAGAAAAAGGACTTTGAGCTTCTAGGGGTGGAAAACTGGAAAAGCAAATATATGGGGAAACTAACAGTAGATAAGGGCTGGTTTTAGCCAAGTTTGTTATATAGAGTCCTATGGTACTGTCTCTGGGCTGATAAGAGTCTAGAGTTATCTCTGATGATTAACTTCTGTCCACCTGGTGGGGTAAAGACACCTGTACAAATGTATGTCCTACTTTTAGGCCACAGGGGGAAGGCATAGAGCTTTTCCTGTATTTGTTTCTTCTCAATTGCCTTCAGTTCAAAATGCCAAAGTGCCACATTTAGGGGTGGTATATTCTTCTACCCTTCCCAACTCTGTAATCAAAAGGCAGCATGACCTTGAAAATCTGGATGCTTTTAACTGAGGGATATAACACACTTAGATTTTTGTTTCCACATCTGAAAAATGGGGATAATAAAAGCTCTCCATTATAGGGTTTGAGAGAACTGAATTAGGCAGCATAAAACTTCTAGGAAACTGCTTGGAATAGATGCAGTATTAAATAATTTTTATCATCATTATTATGATTATACATGACAGTTATAAGGATCAAAGAAGATAATGAAGATTCAAGGCTGCTACAGATGTAAGAGATTCGTATGCAGATGTGAAGAGAAATTACTTTACAGATGTTAGGAATCATTCTTATCCAGAAAGCCAGCTGTGAAGCGCTAGCTGGGAAAAAGATGGAAAATACACGCTCATTGGAGAGTTTGCGTTCCTGGGGCCTAATTTCATGGCAAGAGTCAGCGGAAGCAGGAGCCCAGCAGAATGAAGGTTCCACAGATCTTCCCTCATTGTTCTCACTCTGTTCCTTCGCGCTCAGGGAGGAGGATTTTTCCTCTTGGATTTCCTTACTAGGAGGGTTAAGAAAAGTTGCAGTGCAACTATCCTCTCACATCCCACCTGGCACCACTGCCAGGCAATGCGCTCATCCCCAAGGCTGCTGGCGAGTAATCTTAGCAAATGTTTTCCATTTTCCAACGTGAGGGGGCTCTGCCTTGATGCCCTTGAACAAGGAGGAAGAAAATGTCTAGGCATTACACTGGCCTCGTCAGCTGTCAAGCAAAGTGGCCAACTGCCTTGGACGGAGCATTGATAAGGGAAAACCTTTCAGAAATGGTTCAAATCAACTCAGCAGGAGTTGAAGAAAAGCAGCAGATGACGTTCTTGGAAGGGGGGCTGAGTTTGAAGGTAAAGAACAGAATGGGCCCAAGCTGGGAATCGTGGACAAAGATAATCCAGTTCCCCTGGGGGTGGATGAGAAGAGGAGTGTGAGAGGAGCAGGGAGGGAAACCCATGGGGATATGGCTAATCAGTGTTCTCCCTCTAGACTTGCTTCCTAATAATTTAAATAAAATTTCAATTTTATTAATCAGAATTCTGGTGAAGTCAATAATGAAGCAAATGGACTCTAACAAACCTGATTCTTAAAATTCAAAATTCCTGACGATGCCACAGGGACCCGACAAAACCAATTTGGTTTTGCTCAGTGCCACACTCAAAGGAGGCTGCAGATAAGCATCTTCCCTGATGTTCCTCTGACACTGAACTTGTGATTCTCCCCTCTCCCTCTCTGCTAAGTGGTGATGCTTTCTCCTCGCCTCCCTCGTAGCACTCTCTCTGCTCTCCCATTGCCCCTTTTGGTTTGGTGGTCCCCAAGCTGAGCTGGTGTCTCCTAGAGTTGCATTATCTGTTTTCCAGCAGAGGTTTTAAACTCTAGCACCTTGAGGGTCGGGGAAGGGGAATGAATGTGTTAATGAGGCAGAGTGAGGGCCAGAGGGCCCAGCAGGCGCAGCAGGAGCTGGGGTATAGCCATTGTATCTCCGACTTCACCACTCCCTTTGGATATTTGGCAGGACTATTTCAGGCCTAAAAACAATTTGCAGGCCTGAAGATTTCTTGCTTTTATCTCCATCTTAGCTGGACTTCCTGGCAATAGCTGATGATCCAGGAGAATCCAGTCCCAAAGTCATGTACACAAAGCATGCACACAGATGCCCTCAGTGTCCCCGTCAATTGCTCCCAAACTGTCTCTCCTTTCCACCCCAGCTGCAGCGGATGGTTTCATATCAGCTCAGGCTCACCTTGAGGGATAGCATTCCACTTCCAGTAGGAGCCAGGCATCTGTCAGCTTTGCTTCTCGGCCAGGACCTTGTCCCGGACACCATGGTTATCAGCTCAGCCTGTGTGTAAGCACAGCCAGAAGTACAAGGGAATTAGGCCAACCTTTCCATCTCCTCCTCATGCTTTCTTTGTTCCTACACATCAGTCAGCCATGTCTGAGCTGCTCAGTGCATCCCTCAAAATATCACGCTCTCAAAAGCCTATGCTTTGTCCTTCTTCTTCCCTTATCCACCTGGCTGATTCCTACTCATTTTTCACAATTCCACTCATTTTGTAACTTTTCTAGAAAGCCTTTCATCATTCCCCTACCCACCACTGTTGGGTTCCTTCTCTGTGTTTGCATTCTTTGGATCCTGCCAGCACAGAAGTACTTACCAGATTTTCCTGTTATCAGTAAGATCTTCTTTTTTCCCACATACACTGCAAGCTCTGTAAAGGACAGAAGATGTGTCAGTCACCTCTGTATTTGCATGCCTCTTGTGTGACAAACAGCTGGTGCTTGGTAAACATTTGTTGAATGAATGTATGAGTGCTTTGCAGTTAAATACACTATCTTGCATAAGACCAGTATCAAAATACTTTGTGAGAATGTATTTGCCACAGAGAAATCATTCAATAAATGCTGAATTCTTGAGCTAAAAAAACAAAACAAAACAAAAACACTCAAGAGAGTGAGGTAAGTGAATATAAATGTAACAGAACTGATCATAAGAATTTTAATTAATGAGTCAGAGAGTGGGTGAGTGTGTGACTGACTACTTCATAGAACCCATGGGGTTACAAGAAAGGGCCAGAATTAGCTGGGGGGAGCAATATTACTAATTTAAGAAATACATATGGGGGGGCGCCTGGGTGGCGCAGTCGGTTAAGCGTCCGACTTCAGCCAGGTCACGATCTCGCGGTCCGTGAGTTCGAGCCCCGCGTCAGGCTCTGGGCTGATGGCTCAGAGCCTGGAGCCTGTTTCTGATTCTGTGTCTCCCTCTCTCTCTGCCCCTCCCCCCGTTCATGCTCTGTCTCTCTCTGTCTCAAAAATAAATAAACGTTAAAAAAAAAAAATTAAAAAAAAAAAGAAATACATATGGGATGCTTAATTCATGCCAGGTGAAATGTTTAGTAAGACAGAGCTTATATGATAAACTACCTCAGTATTCACCAAGCTGTAATGTCTTTGAGAATAAAAGAATGCTTACTTGGTTTGAATATGTCTTAAAACTTTTAGTATCTTGAAGGTAAAATTTGAGTTCAGGGCAATAGGAGATCCTGGCAATGACAGATCTTAGTTCCACTGCAGGTTTTGATTGACAACAGGTCACTGGAACCTGATGTTTCTCTGCTTCAGCTTAACCCTGACTCTAACCATTAAGGATAATTGTGAAAATTATCAGGACTAACTACAATTTTGTTAAATGTAGATAGGAGGAGAAAGTGTCAAAGTCCTTAGGAATCTTTCAGTCAAAAATTTTAATTTGTTGCTACCTGGCCAGAGTCCTAAGATCTTGCTGTTACAAAGGCAGAATTGATGTTGCCCTGGTGTTGATTTTGTAACTTCTCTTCGTCATCTGCAAATGTCTGGTGAGGCAGCTTGTTAAAACAGAAATGGCAAGAGCTTGGGAACCAAACTGAGTCTGCCTTTTACGCAAATGCTTTGTAAACTTGAGCAAATTGGTTTTCCTCTTGGAACCTTGGTTTATTTACTTGAAACAGGGGGCAAAATCATCTTTCTTGCAGAATTGAATGAGTTAAGTCAAGTGGGCCTGGCCTGGTGACACAGATTCTTTGGTTGACCAAATTTTAGTCAGGCTGCTGAACCTTCTCCTGGTCTCATGTATGTGCACTTGCTTGTAAAATCCAGTTTTAGCAAGAACCCTGCTAAGTCAGTTTAGCAAGAATCCCTTCCCCTCCGTAACTCAACGGCCTTCTCCTCCATATCCCCACCCCCCACTCTCTGTCCCCCCAAGGAGATATCAGATCCAGCTGGCCTGGCTTCAGCAAGAATCCTGTTAGGTCTAGCCAGAAGCCCCTTACTCCTGACATTTCCTCTAAGAAATTTTCCATCCACTGGCCTCACCCTGCCCCTTGGCTATAATGTTCCACTTGCACATTTGTATTCAGAGTTGAACCCAACCTATCTCCCCCATTCCCCTGCTGTAAAATCCCATTACAGTTGGCCTATGGCAATGGTCCTAAATAAAGTCAGTCTTAGCATCTTTGACAAATGGCACTGGTTATTTTTTTTCCTTACCACCTGTCCCTGGGAGTGGGGTACTGACAAGTTTCCCCTTTTCCTTTCCCCAGAATCCAGATCCCTGCTGTTGGGATTCTTCACTTTGCCTTCTGAGATTCTTGATGTTTGGGGTTTTTTTTGGTTTTTTTTGTGTGGTTTTTTTTTGCTCCCTACCTACTCCTCTATTCAAAAGTTCAGTGTTAGAAAGAATTAAGAGGTAAAATAATTTGGAGCAAAGGACCCCCAGGCAAGAATTTTTCATCTTCTCTTTGTACTTTTAAGGTCTCCAGAGTGGCAGAGTTTTTTGACAGCACTCACTATGACTTGGATGACACTGACCTGTGTCCCGGAAAGAACTGGAGATTCTGGAATTTTTGCTTTCAATTATGCAAAGTGAAAACATTTGAAATGCATGCATACACGTCCATTTGTTATCATACTTTATTTCTGATTGCTACTTCATCAGCAATAGCTTGGAACACTTCAGCTTTCCATCTCTTCCTCTGTTAAGCAAGTAATGATCTGTAAACAAACATTTGAAGAAGTGCTATTTAAAAGTACTTCTTCATCCTTTTGTAATGTAAAGACTATTTTTCTTGTGCAAATGAGTCCACACCCACTAATTTAGTTTTTGCAAGTAGTATGTTTAGGGGTTCCATTTACCTCTTCTGTGTAGAGCTTAATTACACATGAAAGGTATGTATTAACTTTCCATTGCCACTGTAAGGAAATGCTTCAGATTCAGCATCAAAAAACAAAATTTTGTTTATTAGCTTGTACTTCTGTAAGTCAGAAGTCTGAGAGGGCTCCGCTAGGTTCTAGGCTCTGGGTCTCACGAAGGGAAAGCAAGAGTGGCCTGCCTGGAGCCTTTCATGGAGATTCTGGGAAAGGATCCACTCCCAAGCTCATATAGGTTGTTGGCAGAATTCCATCCTGGCTGTTGGCAGGGGATGATCTCTGCTTCTGGAAGCCACCTAGGTTCCTTCTCACATGGTATCCTACCTCTTACTCTTCACAACTCTCTGAATTTTCTTTCTGCCAGAGAAAGTGTTGTGCTTTAAGGCTCATGTGATTAGATCAGGTCTACCTGAATATTCTCCCTTTTGTTACATGTAGGGGCCAAGGGGAAGCCACCTCAAAATGTGCGACTTTGGCATATTGATTATTTTAAATTAAAGTTACGTAAGAGGCAGCTGGTGCAAGAAGGACACTCAGACCCTCCTCTACCCCCTTCTGAAAGCAGGAAATAAATGTTCCGTGCAAAAGGTATCTGTACCAGGAGGTAAAGTCACACCCTTATGACCAGAAATAGGACCTTTAGAGCCAAGAAGGCTGTATTAACAACTTTGGTCGCTTTTTACTAATTTACTCCCTCCACCCAAATTCTGATAGGGAAAAGATAGGATAAAATAGACAGAGAGGGAAAGGATAGGACCTGAGGTCCCAGGGTGAGGAAAAACATGTTTTAGAACAATGCTGGGAGTGTCTGACCTTAGCAAACACCCTCGGGTGTAAGCTTCCTAAGAATGTTATAGAAACCACCTATTTCCTCTCCAAGTTCCCCTCAAGAATTTGACCAAAGACCTAACTAAAAATAAGTAATAGACTATAAAACTATGACCCACAAGGAATGGTATGGCCATAGACCACCCCTCATGCAATAGAAACAAGCCAATCAGGAATGGACAACTCAGCACCTAGAGTTGTCAAGCCAATAAGGGTAAAACCTGAGAAGGAACAAGGGGGAAGAAAAGGGAGTGGTGACAGGAACCGTATAAAACAAGGACTCTCACCTGTAGTCCTGGGCATTCACTTTTGAATGCCTTTTCTCTGTGAAGAGAGCTTTCATACTATTCTTACTTTCTGATCTTATACTCTAATAAACTTTTGCCTGCTGCTCATTTTGTGTCCACCTCTCCATTCTTCGAAGTGGTGAGACAACGAATCCTAGGTTTTGAGGTAAACAATCCTGCAACAATTCTATTTAGAATTTCACTTGAGTGTGAAACTCCCTATGTTTTCTTTGTCTTGTCAATTCCTCATAGATTTGTTTTCTCTTTGTCTAAAAAGTATAAAAAATGCCTGCTTTGGTCATTTCTTTGGGTTTCAAATTCATTACAGCCAAGCAATGAAACTTTGGTTTTTTCCTCTTTAAAATATCTTATGTCAATTTCATTCTTTGTTAAAGAAGACCTTGAAGGGTAGAGGAAGACGTTTTCCTTCTCTACATTGGTCAAGTATGCTGTATAACACAACACAGCCATGGGAATAATATCTCTGCACATTCACAGGTTCCAGGTATTAGTATGTAGAATCTTAAGTGCTGTTGTAGAACTTGTGCCTACCACAGATACGTCTCTACAGAAGGATGGTTTCCCTCTCTGTTTCCCCTTTCAGCGTTTTCTTAAATGTTCTTGAGGAGGATACCTCACATTGATAGACAAGAAAGACTGACTGAAAGTGAGCAGGGCACCACTGGCAAAGTGAGAAATCAAATAAAAACAGATTGTTCAACAATTTTCTTGAGTTAACATCGTTGAAAAATCAGAGCTTGTGAGACTGAGTCAAACTCAATTTCCTAACTACCTGGCTAAGACTGAGGAGGAATATATACAAAGTCAAATATCTTTGTGTTGGGAAGAATCATCTTATGGAGCCTGATGTTTTAGGTAGGTTGTCTGAGGTGCTAGATTATGTATATACTGCCTGACAATGCCCTGTGATAGGAGTAGGTAGTCAACATTTGTCTATCAACTATTAGATTAGTAAAAACAAGACCAGAGTAAACAGTTATGGAGAAGAATTATAGGTAAGAAAATTCCTAATTAAAACTAGATGTTGAGGGGCGCCTGGGTGGCGCAGTCGGTTAAGCGTCCGACTTCAGCCAGGTCACGATCTCGCTGTCCGGGAGTTCGAGCCCCGCGTCAGGCTCTGGGCTGATGGCTCAGAGCCTGGAGCCTGTTTCCGATTCTGTGTCTCCCTCTCTCTCTGCCCCTCCCCCGTTCGTGCTGTGTCTCTCTCTGTCCCAAAAATAAATAAAAACGTTGAAAAAAAATTAAAAAAAAAACAAAACTAGATGTTGATTTATGAATTGATTTATAAAAATATTTTAATTATGTATTTATTTATATTTAAATATATACCACAGTGTGCCATCACCAAGGCTGAAAGAGTTTGTTAAAGTCTTCCACGTGCTCTAGGCAGACAAAGCCTCTCCTCATCTAGACAAAATACAGTATGAAAAATATCTAGCCCACAATCCTGGTCATATTCACTTATTTTTCAGCAAATGTCCATGGTTTACAGTGTGTTAGACAACCATACAGGTTCGGGAAACACATTGATGTGGGTTTGAGAAAGTCACAGATGTGGGTCTGGGAAAGTCACCAAGGTGGGTCTGTCCAAACTAGTCCCAGTCCTCATGGAACTTCTATTCTAGACCTGTGTGAAGTAAGCAGCCACACAGGTGCAAAGTTGGGGCCTACAGGACAATGGCAGCTGTCAGAGTAGGGCCCAAGGTAAACACGTATCAAGTGCTGGAGATCGTGTGACAGACAGGCTTAGTGTTTGATAGTTAAAGCTGACACAGTGTCTGTTATGCACGAGGAGTGCTCCATTGCCTCCTGGAAACTCCAGATTTCACCTGACCCTGCCTGGGAAGGTGATAGAATCCATCAGGAAGAGTTAACCTAGTGGTATTAAGCAGGCATATCTAGGAAATGTATGAGCATCGCATCATTCAAAGTATGTAACAAAATTTGGTCTTGCCTAGGACTTTGGGTAAGATAGTGCACAGGGATCTAACTGCCTCTACTTCCATTAATTTTATTAGAAGAATTGATATACAATAAAAATAAGGAAAGGTTTTCATCGGACTTGGGTTGTAATCAAAAGTAAAAAAATAAATTTCAGATGGGGCACCTGGGTGGTTCAGTCAGTTAAGCATCCAACTTTGACTCCAGTCATAATCTCATGGTTCGTGACTTCAAGCCCTGCGTTGGGCTCTGCGCTGACAGCTCAGAGCCGAGCGTCTGCTTCATATTCTGTGTCTCCCCTCTCTCTCTGCCTCTCCCCTGCTCATACTCTCTGTCTCTCAAAACTGAATAAACGTTAAAAAATTAAAAAAAAATAAATTTCAGGGCTTTCTAAATTATACCTTATTTTCATCCAGGGGAAAATAAACAGGTGAACCTGAATTTTCAAGAGGGTTATTGAGTAGGCTGATAAAGCACAGTCAATGAGAGAATTGGTTCATAAACAAACTTCAAAAATTAAATTTTACAAAATCTTGGCTGATTAGGATTTGCAGATGCCAAGTGAAAGATGTGGGAGCAATTGGGAATTACTATTTTGAACTTAGGTAGGAAGGAGGGAAAAGAGAAAAAAAAAAACCCATCACACCCTCAAGGAACATACAGCTGCCCTCCTGGGACTGTTGTGTCCCCATGAGGGACATGAGAAAACCCTGATGGAGTTTCATTCCCCAGTCACCATGAGAGACAAGGGGCAATTCTGCAAGGCAGGACCAACCTCAGGCAGCTCTCCTCCTCCATTCCTCACCCGGCCAGAGCATGTGTTCTCTGATGACCACTGTGGGCACTTGGGAGGGAGCTGGGGCATGTAGGTATGAAGGCACAAAGCTGGGAACTGTAACCATGAGAATGAGACAAACTCATCTTGTATCCATTGCCCAAGGAAGGAACATGGGTAGTGAGGACAATGCAGAGTCCATGGCCTTCCCTCTCAAAAGCAAGGTACTCACACTCAGGCTATCTATGGGATTAAAGGAGGGATCCAAAGTGAAGCAGCCCTGGGTTCGAATGCCAGCTCTACTGTTTATTACATGAGTGACCGGGACCAGGATGCTGGACTTATTTGTGTTGCAGACTCTTGTACATGGGGAGACTATTGTTACTGAGCTCCTGTGTTGGTATAAGAATTGAATGTTATAGGTATGTTAATCTAGCAAGTGACTGTCACCCATTTCCACCCTTGTCCACCCCAATTTATTTTCCATACATCAATACAACACTCAAAGTGAACTTTTAAAATCATGGACAGGACTATGCATCTCCCCCATTTAACTCTTCCATGGCTCATCATCCCCCTGAGAGCAAATCCACAAGTCTCCCCTGGTCTGCACAGCCTGCCCATGGCTGCTGTTCCAAACCCATCTTTTTCCCATTCCCCTTTGACTGTTGGGCTACAGCTCCACTGATGGAATCCCTGCCCTTCTACTTGTTAAGTATGCCCCAACACAGGGCCTTTACACATGCTGTTCCCTCTTATACAATACTCTTCCTCAAATATTTACATGGCTCACCTTCAGTTCATCAAAGTCTCTGCTCAAAGGTCAAGCTTCAGAACACTCTTCCCTGACCAATCTACCAAAAATAACTAACTCTTTATGCTTTATCTGCTTGCCCAACTTTTATCTCTTTCTTAGACATCATACATTTATTTATTCATCTATTGTCTGTTTTCTGTAACACTGTAGGTTCCATCCTCCATACCCCAATGTCTAGATCAGCGCTGGCAAACAGAGATAATCTATAAATGTGAGTTACCTTTGCCCTCATTTTCTCATTCCCCATCCTTTCTCACAAGTATAGAATGTCATTTCAGAAGATAGGAGGATAAGAATCGTGTTTTCATACCCGAAGGAGTCAAGCTGCCCAGCTAGGACAGCTAGCACCTTCACCTGTGAAATCCACATCAAGATTTCATGCTGTCTACTTCCTCCTCTGCACCCTGGCCACACAGAGTTTTCCTGAGCTCTGTGATCATTCCCACTGTGAGGAGGAAGCAGGACATGATAGACCACTCCCAGAACTGCCTGCCCCATCTTTGGGCCTCCCGTTCCTGCTCCTCAGTAAGCGCCCAAGTTTATCAGGAAGTTCTTCAGTCTATAGTTAGTATCATTATAGGTGCCTGGTAAGCTTTATGAACCTTTATGGCACTTGATACACAATAAATAATAATATACTGTCAGATGATTACTGCATGACTGCTGCTATGATGAGCCATTCAGGAGGCAGTCATAACCATGAGCAAATAGAAGAGCAAACAAAGAAACAATCTGTTGTGCTGCACCTAAAAATAAATCTAGCAACACAGAGATTCATCAGGGGTTGAAATATTTTGTTGACAAAGCCACAGGGATAATGGATCTGTTTAAATGTACTTTTTTTTTTTTATACAGCTTCACTGTGGCATGCTTACATACCTTTCTTCAGGCCTCACAGTCACATGAAGGCAGAGGGGGCCACTTAGGCCCAGGGAGAGGGCAGGCTTGGATCCCTCCCTGGTCATAGTTTGTGACTTGAGGGAATGACTCAGATGTATTTGATCTGGAAAGCTGGTTTCATTCTAACTCCCCAAGGCCAGCAGTTGGTTGCTCAGAAATGGTTAGTAATGAGTGTTTCGTCCTTTAACAGACCCTCGTCACTTTATATATCATGGGCTCTAATTCCTTCTTTCTAATCTCTTCTACTTGTTACAGGGACTGGAGGAAAGGGGGGCAGTATTTTGCAGTGTTTGTCCCAGTAAAGGTATGTTGCTGAATGTCTGAATGCCTAATAGCAGCACAGCACAAAGTGCCAAAGATTGGATTCTATTCAAAAACTGATGGAAGGGCGCCTGGGTGGCTCCATCAGTTAAGCGTCTGAGTTCAGCTCAGGTCATGATCTCACAATTCATGAGTTCAAGCCCCGCATCGGGCTCTGTGCTGACAAATCAGAGCCTGCAGCCTGCTTCAGATTCTGTATCTCCCTCTCTCCCTGCCCCTCTCCCCGCTCATGCTCTGTCTCTGTCTCTCTCTCAAAAATAAATAAACCTTAAAATTTTTTTTTTCAAACTGGTGGATATACTGTAAGATCCCGTTGGCAGAATAACCTGGAAATGACAAAATTATAGTGATGGATAACAGATCAGTGGTTTCCTGGGGTTAGGGTTGGGGGCCGTTCAGAGGTAGCATGAAGGAGTTTCTTTGTAGCGATGGAAGAGTTCTATATTTTGACTGTGGTGGTGTTAGCACAGATTTATATCCATGCTGAAATTTCACAGTACTATACACCGCCACCACCAGCAATGCCAAAACCTGAGGAAAACCAAATAAGGTCTATAGTTTAATCAGTAGTATTTTGCCACCGCCAACTTCCTGGTTTTGAAGATGCACTGTGGTACGTGAAATGCTATCACGGGGGAAAGGTGGATGAATAGTCAGAAACTGTATTGTTTTTGCAACTTCTGTGAGTCTCAAGTTATTTTAAAATAAAAAGTTAAAAAACTGCAAAAAATTTTTTTTACAAAACCTGATGGCAAGTTTTCAGGTCTGTTAAGTGGAGTAACTATGCTCTCATGTCTCTCTCACTGCTGTGACTTCAGTACCTGGAGGAGCTGATTTGGGACTCTGAAAGTAAATAGTAGCAGGTGGATTGGGAAAGAAGACCAGAATTCAAAATACCATCAAAATAGTGGTGAGTTTATCCCCTTTTTTTTCCCCCTCCAAGATCCCTTGGCCTGTATGTAACTCAAACTGAAACCTAGAGGTGGCCATCAGAAGAGAGACACCTCCAGGGGTGCCTGGGTGGCTCAGTCAGCTAAGTGTCCGCCTTCAGCTCAGGTCATGATCTTGTGGTTCATGAGTTTGAGCCCTACGTTGGGCTCTGTGCTGATAGCTCAGAGCCTAGAGCCCATTTCGGATTCTGTGTCTCCCTCTCTCTCTGCACCTCCCCCGCTCATGCATCGTCTCTCTCTCTCCTTCAAAAATAAATAAAACATTAAAGAAAAAATTTTAAAATAATAAGTTTAAAAGAGAGAGAGAGAGAGAGAGAGAGAGAGAGAGAGACACCTTCAGGAAGAACCCTTTGGTCCTCACTCCAGGTGATGGAAAGGGAAGTCTGAAATTGCAAAGAGAATGTGAAAATCTCCTGGAGTTTTGCTGTTGTTATTTTCATTTGTTTGTTTATTTTCTCTTCTCTGATGTTTCATGCCCAGTTCCCAAGCAATAATATGGTGGAAGTGGCAGAGGCCTCTCCAGTCAGTGCAGTTGGGTTCTCAGGAGTGGAGGGTGAACCACCATTGCTCTTTTTTCCTTGTCTTATTTCCACTTGACCCCAGATACCAGTGCAGTCTTAGAAGTACAGGACAGAGGAGTGAAAATCAAGCCACAGCACTTTGTCTGGAAGATAAAAACGAGGAGCTCTGGGGGCCCCTTGGAATCTGTTAAAAACTGATGGATATATTGGACCCGGGAGACTGTGAAGAAGGAGGATATCAAGAAACCCACCCCACAAAGTAGTCTCGGAACCCCTGGGCTCGCTTCATGTTACAAACACACAGATCTGATTCAACTGGAGTATCAGAGAGATTTAGAGAACTGAGCTAACAAGCAGATCATTGTCCAGGTTCCCAGCTGAGTACAGGGTGGCACACACCTGGGACAAATCTGACTAGCACTGCAAGACTTTGAACACTAAGCTGAGATTGGATGCACAGCCCACAGAAGGTAAGTTGAAACTTGTAATCTCTTCCAAGCCAGGGCAGTTGACTACTAAAAGAATAATACCAACATTTTCCATAGTATTAAGAAGACCCAGAAATACATACATAATATTCAAAATACCAGGAAACAATCCAAAATTACTTGCCTTACAAAACAAAGCAAAACAAACAAACAACAAAACAATAGGAAATGCTCAACTTGCATGGGAAAGATAATTAACAAATGTCAATATAACAGTGATATTGGAATTACCTGATAAAGACTAACAAAAACAGCTGTTATACAAATGATCCAATAAGCAATAGTAAACACTCAAAAAAGGGAAAAACAGAAAGACAGCAAAGAAATAGAATATGAATATATAAAGAAGAACCAAATAGAAATTTTAGAACTGGAAAATATAATAACCAAAATTAAAAACTCATTGGATGGGCTCAATCGCAACAACAGAGAGAAAACAGATTGGAAAAAAAAAAAAAATGAACAGAGTTCCAGAGACTGTGAGACAATAAGAGAGTTCACATTCATGTCATTTGAATCCTAAAAGTAGAGGAGAAAAAGCACAGTGTTGGAAAAGTTTTTGAAGAAGAAATGGCTGAAAACATCCCAATGTTGGCAAAAGACATAAATCTATAAATCCAAAGCCAGTAAAACCTAAACAGGATAAACCTGAGGAAATCCATACCCAAACACATAATAATCAAACTGCTGAAAATTAAAGCAAGGAAAAAATTATGAAAATATTAGAAGAAAATGATACATTATCTTTAAAGTAGCAGTGATTTCAAATGACTGCATATTTCTCATCAGAAATCATGAAGGCCAGAAAAAGTAGCACTTTCTTTTAGAGTCAAGCGCAGTAGTGAGAAGCTGTGGGGGTGGGGTAGAAGGGAAGGGGAGAAGAGTAAAACAAGGGGTTGGTCTATAAGTGAATGCGAACCATCAGTTGAGATAACTCACTACCTTCAAACCAACCAGAAGCACCACATTTGTTAAATGATGAAAAGTCCTATTTACCAAGAATTTTACCTACAGTGAAAATATCCTCTATAAGATAAAATAAAGACATTCCTACACGAAGGAAAATTGAAACAATTTGTTGTTTGCAGATTTGCTTAAAAACAATTGCTGGTGAAAGTTCTTCAGACGGAAGACAACTGATATCAGAAAGAAACTTGGAACATCAGACGTGAAGGAAGAACAACAGATAAAGTAAATATCTTGGTCAATGTGATAGATTATTCTCCTCTTCTCAAGTTCTAAAAATATATTCAGTGGTTGAAAATGAAAAAAATTAACACTGCATAATTAGGTTTATAAATATAAATTGTAGTATGTAAGACCACTATAATGTAAAGGAGGGAGAGTAAAAGTTCTAAATGATGATAAATTTTATAAATTCCACTGGATGTGCTAAAATATTTTGGTGTCAATATAAAATAAAGTATGCATAGTGTAACTGTGAGAAGAGCCACTTAAAATGCATATAAATAGATAAGGTCAAAATAAAAATACATAAATTAAAATATAATTTTAAAACATAAAATTCACCCAATGACAGCAAGAAACGAAAAACAGAGGAATGAAATATAAAGGAAATAGTCAGAAAACAGACAAGAGAATACTAGGACTATATCTAAACTCAATAATTAGGTTAAATGCAAATGGTCTAAATGCATTTGTCTCAATTAAATGAAAGAAGTTTTCAGAATGAAATTTTTAATTTTTTAAAATGTTTTATTATTTATTTTTGAGACAGAGACAAAGTGTGAGTGGGGGAGGGGCAGAGAGAGAGGGAGACACAGAATCCAAAGCAGGTTCCAGTGAGATCATGACCTGAGTCCAAGTTGGACACTTAACCAACTGAGCCACCCAAGTGCCCCTCAGAATTGATTTAAAAAAAGTTTTTTTTAACGTTTATTTGTTTTTGAGAGAGAGAGAGAGAGAGAGAGAGCGAGCGAGCAGGGGAGGGGCAGAGAGAGAGGGAGACAGAATCTGAAGCAGGCTCCAGGCTCTGAGCTGTCAGCACAGAGCCTGATGTGGGGCTCGAACTCACAGACTGTGAGATCATGACCCAAGCTGAAGTCAGATGCCCAACCAACCGAACCACCCAGGCACCCCCAGAATGGATTTTTTTTAATGACCCCACTTCATGCTGCCTACAACGACTCACTTCAAATATAACAAAATAGGTAAAAGGATAGACAATTATGTCTCATGAAATCATTAATCAAAAGAGAGCTGGAGTACCTATCTTAATATCAGACAAAGAAGATTTCAAGGTAGAGAAAATTACCAGGGATTATAAGGGTCATTGCATATTGATCAAAGATTCAATTCATGAAAAAGAAATAAAAATCCTACATGCATATATACCCAAGAACAGAGCCAATATGCAAAAACTGACAGAAATGAAAAGAGAAATGGGAACTTTCACAGTATTATTTGGGGAATTCAATGCACATCACTGAATAATAGAACTAGAAGTCAGACTATTAGCAAGGGTTTTGAAGAATTAAACAAAACCACCAACCAACTTGATCAAAATGACAGTTAGAGAACATTACCCGACAATAAAATACACATTCTTCTTACATCCATATGGAACATTCACCAAGATAATCAATATTCCGTGTCATAAAACAAACCTCAATACATTTAAAATAATTAAATCCTACAAAGTATGTTTTCAGATCTTAATGAAACCAAACTAGAAATCAATAGATAGCTGGAAAATCTCCCAACACCTGGGAATCAAACAAAACACTTTAAAATAACATGTAGGTCAAAGAGGAAGTCCCAAGGTAAATTAGAAAAAAAAAGTGAATTTATATAAAAATTAAAATACAAAGATATCAAGAGTTTGAGGAATATTTAAACAGTGCTGAGGGTGAAATTCATAGCAACAAATGCTTTTATTAGAGAAGAAAAAAAGTTCTCAAATCAATAATTTGTGCCTCTAAATTAATAGCTGAGAAAAGGAAGAGTAAAATAAACTAAAAATTAGCATAAAAAAGGAAATAATAAAGATTAGAATTAAAGTCAATAAAATTGAGGACAAAAAAATAAATATTAATGAAAGCAAAAGTTGGTTCTTTGAAAGATTAATAAAATTGATAAATGCCTATCAAAACTGATAAAGAAAAAAGGAAGACGACACAAGCTATCAATTGTAGAAATGAAAGAAGACATGTTCCTAAAGATGCCATAGATTTTTAAAAGGATAACAAGTGAATATTCTGTCAAACTCTTTGCATTCTAGTCGAGAATTAACATGAAATCATTCAATTCCTTGAAAACTGTAAACTACCCAAATCACACACGATGAAATAGATAACCTAATAAATATTAGAGAAATGGAATAAATATTACAGAAATGAAATTTATAATTTGAAAATGTTCTGAAAAAGAAATCCTCAGGCCCAGATTGTTTTACCGGTGAATTATATGAAATATTTAAAGAAATAACACCAATTGTACACAACGTCTCTTAGATAATAGTACAAAAGGAAACATCTCCTAAATCATATTATGAGGTCCACATCACCTTGTACCAAAACTGACAAAGACAATAAAAAAAGGAAAACTACAGACCAATATCCTTTATTAAAAAATACAAAACTATCAACAAAATATTGCCACATTACATGAAGTAATGTAAGCATAATCATAATACACCAAAATCAAGTGGGATTTTCCCCAAGAGAATAAGGCAGGTATTTTGAAAGCCATCAGTGTGATTCACCATATTCAAAGTGCAAAGAACAAAAGATACATTATCAGAACAATTGATAATGGAAAATAATTTGAAAAAAAATCAGTATTAATTCATGAAAAAATGTAGGAACAGAAGGGAACTGGATAAATTGAACTTCGCTGAAATTAAAAGCTTCTGCTCTAAGAAAGACATGGGTAAGAGAATGAAAAACCAGGCCACAAAACTGGGACCAAATAGTTGCCAGTCACATATCCATTAAAAGTCTATGAAGAACTTCCAAAATACCTGAACTCCTAAAATATATAAAGAACTCTTAAAACTCCAAAACAAGAATGCAAACAACTCCATTAAAATGGGCAAAAGAGGAGAGGGGCCAAGATGGCGGAACAGCATGGAAGTTTTTTCTGCATCTCTCATCCCTGAAATACAGCCAGATCAACACTAAACCATCCTGCACACCTAGAAAACTGATTTGAGGATTAACACAACAATCTACACAACCTGAACCACAGAACCGGGCAGGTATGCAGCGTGGAGAGGTGAACTGGGGGAGAAAACCATGGAGGGCAGGGAGCTGTTTTTGCTATTAGAGAGAGGATGGAGACCGGGCAAGGGTGGGGGTGTTTGGCGGTGGGGGTGAGTACAGGAAGCATCCTACCACCCAAAAGCAGCTGGAGAGAAAAGAGTACACAAGGGACTGAACAAAAAAGGAGAAAGGAGAAAGGAGAGGGTTTAAATTCCATTAAGAGTCTATAAACAGGGGGATCGCAGAGTCTGAAACTCTGCAGCTCAATACCTGGCAGTGCTCTGGTGAAAAGGCAAACCCCAGGAGCGGAGTGAGGTCTGGAGGTCTTCAGGCCACATAGGGAAAAGCTGTTTCCCTGCTGGGAAGACATCTGGTAGAGGCTGTGTGGCTTCCCCACAGGCAAAGGTGCCAGCAGACCCCAGAGAACAACCACATTCACTGGTGCTGGAACAAGAACATTAAGGGGGAAGCCTGGCACCAGATGTGCTTTGTGATTTTCCATAATCCCTGAAATGCTACTGCTCCACAATCGCATGAACTTTTTCTGGGGCGGGCTGGCACCCAGCTGCAGTCTCTGGGCATCGGAAGCAGCATGGTCTCCCAAACGTTCCTGGGTGTGGCCAGCACCCAGCCATTGCTCGGTGAGACCATCCCCTAGATGGTCGGAACGGGCCAAAGCCACAGTCCCTCAGAAGTGAGAGGTTTGGAAACACAGCTGCGTCTGAGATAAAACTCAGGATGGAGGTGCTGACTGGCAATGGAGGTGTGACTGGCTTAGTCACAAACAGTGTGAAAAGGGAGTGGACAGAAGCTGGAGACAAAGGAGGGGTGAGCAAATGATGGTCAGGGAGAACAGAGTTCTGATACTAGAGACTGGGTAGCTGGGTGACACCATTTTCACTGCTCCCACGCATGCAAATACATATCTATAGGCGCCACAATAATCCACCCCAGTAAGCTAAGCAGCACCATCTAGTGAAGAATGGAGCCATTACACTAAGCCCCACCCAACTGGGCCAACCTAGCTCTTCAGGAACAACACAAGTCTCTCTGCCTGCTTAGTTTACAAACTATAAAGTGCCTCATAGTTCAAGTTCTATGGGAAACTGATGTAATTTCAATCATGCTTCAGTCTGCTTGCTGGTCCATCTATTCATTTTTTTTTCTTTCCTTTTCTTATTCTTGAATACAGAAAGAGAAAAAAATTATTTTTATTTTCCATTTCTATTAAAAATATTTTTCAATTTTTTCTACTATATTTTTTACTTTTCTTGGTACATTTTTTAAATTCTATTTTTTTCACTTCAATCATTTCATCTTATTCTATTTCATTGTGTTCATTTTTTCAAATTTTCAAACATTTTCCTTTTTTTTCCTTTTCTTATCTTTCCCTTTTTTTCTCTAATCTGTCAAGCTCCTTTCAACAACCAGACCAGAACACACTTAGGATCTAGCATCCTTTATTTGTTTGTTTGTGTGTGTGTGTGTGTGTGTGTGTGTGTTGTTTTTCATTTTTTAATTTATTTTTTTACCTTATTAATTCCTTTCCTTTCTTCAAAATGATGAAACGAAGGAATTCACCCCAAAAGAAAGAACAGGAAGAAATGACAACCAGGGATTTAACCAACACAGACAAAAGCATGATATTTGAACCAGAATTTAGAATCACGATAATAAGAATACTAGCTGGCATTGAAAAGAGATTAGAATCCCTTTCTGTGGAAAGCTAGTTATGATGAAATAGAAAGTGCTATAACTGAGCTGTAATCTAAAATGGATACCCCAGAGGCAGAGCAGCAAATCAGCAATAGAGAGGACAAACTTATGGAGAACAATGAAGCAGGAAAAAAGAGGGAGATTAAGGCAAAAAAGCACAATTTAAGAATTAGAGAAATCAGTGACTCATTAAAAAAGAACAACATCAGAATGATAGGGGTCCCAGAAGAGGAAGAGAGAGAAATAGGGGTAGAAGCATTATGTGAGCAAATCATAGCAGAAAACTTTCTTAAGCTGGGGAAAGATACAGACATCAAAATCCAGGAAGCACAGAGGACACTCATTAGATTCAACAAAAACAGACCATCAACAAGGCATATCATAGTCAAATTCACAAAATACTCAGGCAAGGAAAGAATCATGAAAGCAGCAAGGAAAAAAAAAGTCTCTAACCTACAATGGAAGACAGATCAGGTTTGCAGCAGACCTATCCAAAGAAACTTGGAAGGCCAGAAAGGAGTGGCAGGATATATTCAATGTGCTCAATCAGAAAAATATGCAGCCAAGAATTCTTTATCCAGCAAGGCTGTCATTCAAAATAGAAGGAGAGATAAAAAGTTTCCCAGACAAACAAAAATTAAAGGAGTTTGTGACCACTAAACCAGCCCTGCAAGGAATTTTAAGGGAGACTCTCTGAGGGGAGAAAGGACAGAAAAACAAAATTAAAAAAAAAGACCAAAAGGAACAAAGACTAGAAAGGACCAGAGAACACCACCAGAAACTCCATCTCTACAAGCAGCATAATGGCAATAAATTCATATCTTTCGGTACTCACTCTAAACATCAATGGACCCAATGTACCAATCAAAAGACATAGGGTAACAGAATGGGTAAGAAAACAAGATCCATCTATATGCTGTTTACAAGAGACCCACTTTAGACCTAAAGGCACCTACAGATTGAAGATAAGGGGATGGAGAACCATCTATCATGCTAATGGTCACCAAAAGAAAGCCGCAGTAGCCATACTTATATCAGAAAATCTAGACTTTAAAATAAAGGCTGTCACAACAGATGGAGAAGGACATAATATCATAATTAAGGGGTCTATCCACCAAGAAGATCTAACAATTGTAAATGTTTATGCATCAAATGTGGAAGAACCCAAATATATAAATCAATTCATCACAAACATAAAGAAACTCATTGATAATAATACAATAATAGTAGGGGACTTCAACATCCCACTTAGAGCAATGTACAGATCATCTAAACAGAAAACTAGGAAACAACGGATTAGAATGACACACTGGACCAGATGGACTTAACAGATATATTCAGAACATTTCATCCTAAAGCAGCAGAATACACATTCTTCTCAAGTGCACATGGAATGGTCTCCATAATAGACCACATACTGGGACACAAATCAGCCCTCAACAAGTACAAAAAGATCGAGATCACACCACGCATATTTTCAGACCACAATTCTATGAAACTTGAAATCAACCACAAGAAAAAATGTGGAAAGATTACAAATACATGGAGGCTGGAAACCATCCTACTAAAGAATGAATGGGCTAACCAAGAAGTTAAAGAGGTAATTAAAAAGTGCATAGAAATCAATGAAAATGATAACACCACAGCCCAAAACCTCTGGGACACAGCAAAGGTGATTATAAGAGGGAAGTATATAGCAATCCAGGCTTTCCTAAAGAAGAAAGAAAGGTCACAGATACACAACCTAAACTTACATCTTAAAGAGCTAGAAAAAGAACAGCAAATAAAACCCAAAACCAGCAGAAGACAAGAAATACTAAAGATTAGAGTGGAAATCAATGCTATCAAAACAAAACAAAAACAAACACAAAAACAGAACAAAAACAAAACAAAACAAAAAAACCAGTAGAACAGATCAATGAAACCAGAAGCTGGTTCTTTGAAAGAATTAGCAAAATTGATAAACCACTAGCCAGTTTTCTCAAAGAGAAAAAGGAAAGAACCCAAATAAATAGAATCAAGAATGAAAAAGGAGAGATCACAACTAACACAGCAGAAATACAAACAATAATAAGAAAATATTATAACAATTATACACCAATAAAATGGGTGATCTGGAAGAAATGGAAAAATTCCTAGAAACATACACACTACCAAAACTGAAACAGGAAGAAAAAGAAAATTTCAACAGACCCATCACCAGTAAGGAAATTGAATTAATAATCAAAAATCTCTCAAAAAAACAAGAGTCCAAAGCCAGATGACTTTCCAGGGGAATTCTACCTAACATTTAAAGAAAAGTTAACATCTATTCTCTTGGAGCTGTTCCAAAAAAATAGAAATGGAAGGAAAACTTCCTAACTCTTTCTATGAAGCCAGAATTACCTCAATTCCAAACCCAGATAAAGACCTCACTAAAAAGGAGAACTATAGACCAATTTCCCTGATAAACATGGATGCAAAAATCCTCAACAAGATACTAGCCAACCAGATCCAAAAATACATTAAAAAAATTATTCACCATGATCAAGTGGGATTTATACCTTGGGTGCAGGGCTGGTTCAATATCTGCAAAACAATCAATGTGATACATCACATCAATAAAAGAAAGGACAAGAACCACATGATCCTCTCAATAGATGCAGAGAAAGCACTTCGCAAAATACAGCATCCTTTCTTGATAAAAACCCTCAAGAAAGTAGGAATAGAAGGAGCATACCTCAAGAACATAAAAGCCAGATATGAAAGACCCACCGCTAATATCATTCTCAATGGCGAAAAACGGAGAGCTTTCCCCATAAGGTCGGGAACAAGACAATGATGTCTACTCTCACCACTGTTATTCAACATAGTATTGGAAGTCTTAGCCTCAGCAATCAGACAACACGAAGAAATAAAAGGCATCCAAATCAGCCAAGAGGAGGTCAAACTTTCACTCTTCACAGATGACATGATACTCTATATGGAAAACCCAAAAGATTCTACCAAAATACTGCTAGAACTGATCCACGAATTTAGCAAAGTCGCAGAATATAAAAATCAACGCACAAAAATCGGTTGCATTCCTATACACCAACAATGAAGCAACAGAAAGAAATCAAGGAATTGATCCTATTTACAATTACACCCTAAACCATAAAATACCTAGGAATAAATCTAACCAAAGAGGTGAAAAATCTATACACTGAAAACTATAGAAAACTTATGAAAGAAATTGAAGAAGGCACAAAAAAATGGAAAAAGATTCCATGCTCCTTGATAGGAAGAAGAAATATTGTTAAAATGTCAATACTACCCAAAGCAATTTACATATTCGATGCAATCCCTATCAAAATAACATCAGCATTCTTCACAGAGATACAACAAACAATCCTAAAATTTGTATGGAACCAGAAAAGACCCCGAATAGACAAAGCAATCTTGAAAAAGAAAACCAAAGCTGGAGGCATCACAATCCCAGACTTCAAGCTGTATTACAAAGCTGCAATCATCAAGACAGTATGGTACTGGCACAAAAACAGACACTCAGATCACTGAAAGAGAATAGGGAATCCAGAAATGGGCCCACAAACATATGGCCAACTAATCTTTGACAAAGCAAGAAAGAATAGCCAATGGAATAAAGACAGTCTCTTCAGCAAATGGTGCTGGGAAAGCCAGACAGCAACATGCAGAATAATGAAGCTGGACCACTTTCTTACACCATACACAAAAATAAACTCAAAATGGATGAAAGTCCTAAACGTAAGACAGGAATCCATCAAAATCCTAGAGGAGAAGGCAGGCAAAAACCTCCTTCACATCGGCCACAGCAACTTGTTACTCAACACGTCTCCAGAGGGAAGGGAAACCAAAGCAAAAATGAACTGTTAGGAGTTCATCAAAATAAAAAGCTTCTGCACAATGAAGGAAACAATCAGCAAAACTAAAAGGCAACTGATGGAATGGGAGAAGGTATTTACAAATGACATATAAGATAAAAGTTAGTATCTGAAATCTATAGAGAACTTATCAAACTCAACACCCAAAAAACAAATAATCCAGCGAAGAAATGAGCAAAAGACATGAATAGACACTTCTCCAAAGAAGACATCCAGATGACCAACCAACACATGAAAAAATGCTCAACATCACTCATCATCCAGGAAATAGAAATCAAAGCCACATTGAGATACCACCTCACACCTGTCAGAATGGCTAACATAAACAACTCAGGCAATAGATGTTGGGGAAGATGCAGAGAAAGAGGATCTCTTTTGCACTGCTGGTGGGAATGCAAACTGGTGCAGCCACTCTGGAAAGCAGCATGAAGGCTCCTCAAAAAATTAAAAATAGAACTACCCTACAACCCAGCAATTATAGTACTAGGTATTTATTCGAGGAATACAGGTATGCTGTTTCAAAGGGACACATGCACCCCAATGTTTATAGCAGCACTATTAACAATCGCCAAAGTATGGCAAGAGCCCAAATGTCCATCGATGGATAAATGGATAAAGAAGATGTGGAGTATATATGTGTGTGTGTGTGTGTGTGTGTGTGTATACACACACACACATACACACACATGGAGTATTACTCAGCATTCAAAAAGAATGAAATCTTGCCATTTGCAACTACATGGATGGAACTAGAGGGTATTATGCTAAGCAAAATTAGTCAGAGAAAGACAAATATCATGTGACTTCACTCATATGAGGACTTTAGGATACGAAAAAAGTGAACATAAAGGAAGGGAAGCAAAAATGATATAAAAACAGGGAGGTGGACAAAACATAAGAGACTCTGGAGTATAGAGAGCAAACAGAGGGTTGATGGAGGGGTTGTGGGAGGGGGGATGGGCTAAACAGGTAAGAGGCTTAAGGAATCTACTCCTGAAATCATTGTTGCACCATGTGCTAACTTGGATGCAAATTATAAAAAATAAATAAATTATAGAAAAAATGGGCAAAAGATCTGAACTGACAATTCACAAACAAAGATCAACAGATGGCAAATAAACATATGAAAAAATGTTAAATATCGCATGTCATTAAGTAATGTCAATTTAAAATAACAATCACATACCACTTCACACCATATAGCATAGCTTGCATCTAGAACACTGGCATTAAATACTAGTGAGGATTTGGAGCAACAGGAACTCTCAATCATTGCTTGTGGAAATGAAAAATAGTACAGCCTCTTTGGAAGATAGTCTTACGGTATCTTATAAAGGTAAACATAGTCTTATCATAAAATCCAACAATAGCTCTCCTTGCAGGTCCACACAAAAACCTGCACATGAATTACATGACTGCCAAATCTTGGAAGCTACCAAGATGTCTTTCAGTAGAAAAATGGGTAAATAAACTTTGGCTCATCCAGAAAATGGAATATCATTCAGCACTGGAAATGAATGAGCTATCAAGCCAGCCACATAAAGATGTGTAGGAACCTTAAATGCCTATTACTAAGTGAAAAAAAATTAGCCTGAAAGGGCCACATATTGTGTGATTCAAACCATATGACATTCTTAATTAGGCAAGACTGTAGGGAAAAAAAGATCAATGGTTGCTAGGGAGTGAGAGATGAATAAGTGGAACACAGGAGATTTTTAGGACAGTAAAGCTATGCTGTGTAATGGATACTTGAAATCTGCATTGGTCAAAACCCATAGAATTTACAACTCAAAAAGTGAACCCTAATTTAAACTATGTGGTTTCATTAATAATAGTAATATTGCTTCATCAATTATAACAAATGTAGCACATTAATACAAGATATTGATAACTGTGTAGAGGGGATGGGGTAGAGGGGTAGTATATGGGCAATCTGTACTCTATGAATTTCCTGCAAAGCTAAAAGTGCTCTAAAAATAAAGTCTATTAATTAAAAAGTCATAGAATCATACAATAAAATAAAATTCATGTTACTGTATTGATCCTTTAAGCAACAAGTTAAAAATAAAAGTCGTTGATTCTTCCCCTTCTTTCACTCCATTCATTGGTGTCAGTTAATCTCCATCTTAGAAGACTTACCAGTCCCATGGAGAATTTTTCCTTCTTCCACAGTCAGTTTAGATTTTCTAGCTGATCATTTTCTTTACTTTCTTGCCATTACTCTTGCCTCTCTTTCCTTTTTGCCAACCCCACCTGGCAATTGTGCAACCATTCAACTATCTTCCTTCTTTACCTCCACACAGAGGACACAGAACATGGCTGGAGAAATTCCCCAAAAGCAGATCCTTGGGGTGGTGGCCACTTCAGCATCTCTGATTTCTAGGACGTGCCCAGCACGACTCATTGTCCCTTTTATATAATTCTCATGAGATCTTCTCCCACAATGATGATTGTAAAACTTCTCCATTTTTCTTAACTGTCTGACCCTACCATCATGCTTTCCCTCAGCAGTTGGCATTTTATCACAAATGAAATAGAAGTCATCACATGAGATCTATCACAAATTCCTACTATTGAGCTGACAAAGGTAGCCTCGTCCAGAATCACTGTTCCTTGTTTCTGCCTATTAAAATGAAAGGTTTATTCCTCTCCTCAAAACCTCATCCTATTAATTACTCTTCATTCTGTTATCATTCTATTATTCTCAAAGCATCTCTCTCTGCAAGACTTCTTCCAAAAGCATTTTATACTTTATCAACTATTTTTCCACTTGGAAAAAAAATCCCTCTTCAAATAAACATTAGAGCTTTTATCCTATTCTCTCTTCTCCTTATTAATAGCTATCTACAGTCATTACCTCTGATTCCTCACTTTCCATTCACCTCTCAATCCAACTCATCTGATTCTTTGCCATAAAAATTGTACTCACAAAGGTACAGCAGTCTGATGCCAAATCTAATGGGCACCTTTTCACCTTTATTTTATTTGATTCCTTCTCAGCTTTTAAAACCCTCACCCCCTGGTTTTTGTGACTTAATGACACTCTTATTCCATGGTTCATTTGTATTTGTTTGTGCTTCATCACAGCCTCCACTGTCAGCTTTTGTTGTTTTATTATTTTCAAAAATTTAAGTTTATTTATTTTGAGAGAGAGAGTGTGGGCGAGTGAGTACAGGTGGGGTAGGGGCAGAGAGAGGAGAGAGAATTCCAAGCAGGACCCACACTGTCAACGCAGAGCCCAATGTGGGGCTCGAACCCATGAGCTGCAAGATCACGACCCAAGCCGAGACTGAGAGTCAGATGCTTAACCGACTGAGCCACCCAGGTGCCCCATTATGGTTTTATTTTTACATAAACATTGGTCTTCATACTGTACACATCGTCTCTAGACAACTTCTTTCACTCCTGTACATTCAGTTAAGAATATTAATTTCTGGGGCGCCTGGGTGGCTCAGTCGGTTGAGCGTCCGACTTCGCTCATTCACGATCTCACGGTCAGTGAGTTCGAGCCCCGCATCAGGCTCTGTGCCAACAGCTCAGAGCCTGGAGCCTGCTTCAGATTCTGTGTCTCCCTCTCTCTCTGGCCCTCCCCCCATTCATGCTCTGTCTCTCTCTCTCCCAAAAATAAATAAATGTTAAAAAAAAATTAAAAAAAAAAAGAATATTAATTTCTGTGTAGGTCTCTCTCCTGAATTTCAAGTTTTATAATCTACCTTCTACCAGTCTCCTCTGTTTATATTTCCAAAAGTACCTCAAAATTAAAATATAAATCTTAATTCATCACTCACTCTTATTCTCCAGTAGTTCCTGTATTAATTGTCAATCAAATGATGCAATCTGTAATCCTTGGGGGATCATTCCTAACATTCCTCTGTCCAACTCTTCACCCCCAGTGAATTCATAAGCCCTGTTGGTTCTACCACCTAAATATCTCTTGAATACTACGTGTTTCTCTCCAACACCAATCAAACCCAAGTCCCTCCACCATCATATATCATGTGAATTATGAAACTAGTCCCCTAACTGGCCTCTTACCTTCAACTTTTCCACCTGTGATGTATTTTTTTTTTCCCCACACAGCAACCAGGGTTATCTCTCTCAGGCAAGGTTCTGATCATATCACTTCTCTGATTAAAATACTTCAATAACCCCTCTTGTGTTTAAACTAAAATGTTATCTCCTTACCAGAGTTAACAATCTTTCACAGTTTGACCCATCAGAACTGTCATGACTCAGCCCTCACCACTTCCCAGAAACACTCTGTTGTCCAGTGCATCCGAACTATGTACAGTATCCAGGGCTCACTGTTCCATCTCATGCCTCCAGGACTTTGAGGATGGTGCCCCCACTCCAGAAGGCTCTTAAACTCATTTTTTTTTTAAATCACACTAGTGTCTATGTATCCTTTATTGCTCAGTCCAGATACCACCTTCTCTAGAATTCTTTTTCTGGTATAAGTGCTGCAACAATACGCTGTATTTATTTCTATCAGCCCTTGTCACACGATGGTATAATGGTTATTTGCCTGCTCTTACACTAGTGGAAGTTCTTGAGGGCAAATTTAAAATGCTGTGTCTTACTTATCTCTGTGTTCTTGGTGAGTCCAGTAGATAATAAAAAAATTTTTAAATAAGTTAGGACATCAGGAGGGAGGGAAGGAAGGAAGAAGGGAAGGGAGAGAGGGAGGGTGGGAGGGAGAGAGGCAAGGAAGGGCAGAAGGAGAGCAAGGGTGGGGGGAGGAGTACTATTCAACCACAAGCCCTCTAAATTTACAGCTATGTAAAGTTGCATAAATACTAACAGATACTTTGTTCCTGGCATGGGATTATGGGTGATTCCCCCTTGTTTTGAAACACTGTTTTTTTAATGTTGTTACATTGCTTCTAATATTTAAAAAAAAAAAAAAACAAAAAAAAAAACAACTAATTGTGTTCTGCAGATGCCTGACAGGTACTCTTGGTTTGGCAGAGACTGCTCCCTGTTCTTTAAAAGGTGTTACCTTTTCTTCATGGCACACACTTGCCTCTCTCTGTTAGTGTGCCATCAATCAGGTTCTGGCAAAGAGAATGTGAACAGTAGTGCTACTTCAAAGCTTAGTCCAAAAATAGCTTCCCACAGTGAGCTCTGTTCTCTCTTTCAGTCTGGAAGGTGACTAGAGAGAACTTCAAGAACCTTAAAAGAGACGAACCATAGATGGAAGAATCCCAGGTCCTTGAATGATGGCTTGGAAATCTACCCAACTAAAATCCTTGATTGGACTTTAAATGGGTGAGACATTTGTTTCTATTACAGCAAATGGTTGAGGCTTGAGAATTTATATGTATGAAAGTTAAGCCAAAGTAAAACACTTCGTGAACAATTTAATATGGTCTCATCTACAATCTGAGATCACCTTACTTCATAAATGGCTTGGTCTGAGGCACATGAGAAATTATCACCAAACATGATTCCTGCAGCTCTGGGATGATGAAATTTGTAATTTTAAAAAAGATACCAAGAGTTTATTCTTTTTGTTTAATTCTTTTAAAAATTTTTGTTTTTATTTTTAGAGAGAGAGCATGCAAGTAGGGGAGAGGGGCAGAGGTGGAGAGAGAATCCCAAGCAGACTCCATGCTCAGTATGGAGCCTGACATGGGGCTCCATCCCATGACCCTGATATCACGCATGACCTGAGTCGAAATCGAGACTGGAGTGGGTCGCTTACCCAACTGAGCTACCCAGGTGCCCCCAAATTTATAACTTGGTTAAAAAATTCTATCATGGACTGTCTGAGGTAAAGTTGATAATAGAGGTCTTACTGTCCATCCTCTTTGTAATACACGAGAGAACCCTGAGGTACAAAAAGGGGAAGGCTGAGTCCAGAGTGACTGGGTTAAGTCTTGCTTTCAAGTCTCCCACTCACAGGTGAAAATGTCCTATCTGAGACAACTCACACTCCACTGAGTACCCTGGACAACACATGTGCTCTGGTGTTCTAAGTGCAGTCCTTCCCCCTCAAACCCCCGGGACATTCCTCCTGAAACTGAGTCTGTGGTTGACGAGGATCAATTTCCTAGATACAGGAGAACAGTTCTTTGACCAAAAACAAGCTGCACTTGCCTGGTCGAATGATAGAACTTTTAGAGCAACCAGTCCTCAGCCCCAAAAATCTTTGTAACCATGGGTGACAATGGACTTCCTAAATAAGATGCAAAAAAAAAAAAAAAAAAAAAAAAAAAAAAAAAAAAAAAAAGCACCCAATGATGAACTAATTTTGCTACATAACATTTAAGAATTCCTGTTTGACAAAGGATGCTGTAGATTTTGTTTATTGACAATGGACTAAACGATTGTGGCAAAATAGAATCCCTCATCCACTTGTGGTAGAAGTATAAGATGAGATGAGTTCCATTTGGAACTCTGATGTAGAGCTTTCTGGGAATACCTAGTGACATTACATATGTGTACATTCTATGATCCAGCAATGCACGAAGCAAACTCCTGCACAGGTCTACAAGTGAAAATGTGGAAGGGATTTATCTGTCCCTCACAGGAAGAATAAAAGTAAAATGCAAGGGATGCATACAGGATGCAGAGCAGCCCTTGGAAACATTGAAGAAGTTCTGCATACAGCTACACAGGTAATAAAAATGAAACAAAACAAATCCTGAGGGAATAAAGTATAAAACAAAGCAGCATGTGTATATATAATACATACATATATATGTATGTTTGATGTAAATTTAAATACATAGCAAACAGCATAAAATATATATATATATTTTATCAAGGAAGTTTTGGGCAAACAAGTGTATGCACAATGTAACAAAAGCCCATATACCTGCCACTCAGCTTAAGGAATAAAACATTGCTGATAAAACTCACCCCACATGTAGTTGGAAAGTAAATCTCTAAGAACATATTCCTCTCTCTCCTGACCAGAGTTTAAAGCTAGTCTGACCTTGCCGATCATTTCCATTCATGTGTTTATACTTTTACTAAATGTGTATTTGTGCAGAAGCAACCTGTTTTATTACTTTCCATGTTTAAAGCTTTACAAAACAAAAAAAGACATCATATTGTACATATCCTTCTTTTTGAAACTACCTTGATTTATTCAACATATTTTTTAATTAAAAAAAAATTTAATGTTTATTTATTTGAGAGAGACACAGAGACAGAGACAGAGCACTAGCAGGGGAGGGGCAGAGAGAGAGAGGGAGACACAGAATCTGAAACAGACTTGAGGCTCCACCTGTCAGCACAGAGCCTGATGTGGGGCTCAAATCCACAATTGGTGAGATCGTGACCTGAGCTAAAGTCAGACACTAAACTGACTGAGCCACCCAGGCACCCATATATATATATATATATACATATATATATATATATATATATATATATATGTATATATATATATAGTGCATATATATATATATGAAAAAACTATATATATAGTGCATATATATATATGGTGCATACATGCACTATATATATATATATATATATATATATATATATATATATAAAGTTTTTCATTTGAGAGAGAGAGAGAAAGTGTGAGTGGGGGAGGGGCAGAGAGAGAGAGAGAGAGAGAGAGAGAGAGAGAGAGAATCCTAAGCAGACTCTATGCTGCCAGCACAAAGCCCGACGCAGGGCTTGAACCCATGAACCATGACATCATGACCTGAGCCAAAGTCAGAGGCTTAACCAACTGAGCTACCCAGGTGTCCCAACATTATATTTAAATTTTTTTCTGTTGTTACTGGTACATCAAGTATATTCATTTTGGCTATAGATGTGTATGAATGCACATATATTATTTTTGCTTGTCTTCTTGATGGCCAGATTGTTTCAATATTTTTGACATTACAAATAATGCTGAAACAAGCAGTTTTGGGCATATGGCATAAAACCACAACTGGAATTCCTGTAGCATTGCTGTTCATATTTCCCTAGATATTGCTAACGATTATCCAAGGTGGTAATACCAACTTACATTCTCATCAGTACTGCACAAATGTACCTGCTCCTCTACAGTCTGGTCAACAAGCAGTACATTCAGTTTTACATGCAGTACATGTGGTTTTAAAACTTTATTTATCTGATGAATATGAAAAGTCATCTGAGGTTGAAAAACTTATTTTTACTTACTCATTGGGATTTGCCTTTTCCTATCTTTTGTCTATTTTTCCATTTTTGTCTGTTTTCTTATTGCTTTATAGTAACTTTTATATATCATGAATATTAATCCTTTGTCATTTTTATATATTATAAATAGCTTTTTCCTTTGTGGTTTATCTTTGCAATTTGTTTACGTTTTTGATACAATAACTTTTTTTAATAGTCAAACTAATCCACATTTTACTCTGTTGTTAATATTTTTCTTGGTGGATTCAGGGGCTTCTGAGTGGCTTAGTTGGTTAAGCATCTAACTTTGGCTAGGTCATGATCTCATGGTTCATGGGTTCGAGCCCCACATCAGGCTGTGTGCTGACAGCTCAGAGCCTGGAGCCTGCTTCGGATTCTGTATCTCCCTCTCTCTCTGCCCCTCTCTGTTCATGCTCTGTCTCTGTCTCTCTCTCAAAAATAAATAAACATTAAAAAAAACACTACACTCTTCTATACCAAGGTCATAAAGATATTTTGCTATATTTTTCTGCTAAACATTTTTTTGAGTTTCACTTTTCACATTTAGATCTTTGACTGGAACTGATTTGTTTTTATAGTATGAAGAAGGGATACAATATTTTTTTCACTTCAATTATTGACTCCAAAAACATTTACTGACTCATCCCATCTTTCCCAATGGATTTGCAATGTTAATTCTATCGCATATCAATTTTCTATTCATTCAGCGTGTTTTTATTATCTACCATGCATTTGAATATGTTCAAATATGTATATATGACACTCAGGCATAATTAGTATATATTATAAATATTATAATATTATACATATAATAATATATATTACATATAAATATATATTTTTATATTTAAAATTTAAAATTTATATATTATATATTAAAATTAAAATTTATATTATATATAAAAATATATACTATGTATTATATTAATAATATACTATTATATATATATATATATAAAATAATTATGCCTGAGTGGCATTCTGGGTTTCTATTCTATTCCCTTATTTAAGTTAACATCTCTCTTCCCAAAAAATCTCAAAAGTTTAAAGATCTCTTTTAATGATTATAATATTTCACTTAATCATAATAACTATCAGAGAAGATTCCCTCCTCTTATTACTCTTTTTCAAATTATTCTTGGGCCTTTTATTATATGTATATATATATTTGGTATATTAATATATTTATAATTTATAGTTATTATAATATATTTATAATATTACAATATATTCAAATTATATATTTTAAACTTATGAAACATATAAATCATATAATATTTATAATCATATATGTGAATCTGTTAATTTCTGTGACAAATCTGTATCTTCATTTAGATCTTCTAAAAGCAGAGCCGGAGAGAGATGTTCTTGTGGAAATGTTTCTCTTAGGAAGAGAATGAAGGAAGTAAATAGGGCAGGAGACAGGTCTCCCATGCAGCTAAGGGCAATTCACCAGACAAGGGGCAACTGGGAGTGTTATCAGTCAGCATTCATGGCAGTTAGGGGACGCAGCAGGCTACCAAAACTATCTACTGAAATCTATTCATTTTTAAGCATGAATATATACTCCCAGCCATGTAAATTTTATACATTATGGTAACTGTTCTGGGAAAAAGAAATTGAGTTAGGGATGGGTGAAATAAAAGCTCAGAGGGCATATTACAAAGTGAATTAAGCCAATCTAAAAAATTACATACAATGTAACTTCAACTATAGGACATTTTGGAAAAGGCAAAACTGTGGAGGCAGAGCAGTGAAAATACTTTCTGTGATACTATAATGGTGGACCCATGTCATAAATTTGTGTATACCCATAGAATATACAACACCAAGAGTGAACCCAAATATCAGCAATGGACTTTGGGTGATCATGATGTCAGTGTAGTTTTATCAATTGTAACAAATGAACCACTCTGGCAGGGGATGTCGATAATGAAGGAGGCTATAGGCAGGGGGCTATAGGGGAGATCTCTGTGCCTTCCTCTCAATTTTGCTGTGAACCTAAAACTTCCCCAAAATTTTTAAGAAAAAAAAGAGGATTTTATACTGGGTGATTGAATGGTAGCGTTCTAATGATGCACATCTCTGAGACACAATAAAAGATTGATATAACTAAATACACAGTAAGCAATAAATACACAATCCCTTCCCCAACCACACAGTTACACTTTATAAACAGATTTTCCAAAACTGAGGAAATCTTGTGAACAGCCATTGTCTACAATTTAGGTGATTTTTTCTTAAGCTTTCATAACTCTGTACTAATGAGTCTGTGTTCAGCCACCATTCAGTTGTAACCTTTAATTGCAAACTTTAGAACACTCTAAATTAGGGGTGAGTGAAGCCAAATTCACTAAAACCCAATAAATGTTGATGGGCTTAAATTTTTCCCCCGTGTAGACTTATATTAAACCTCAAATCCCACATAAATTTGCATTATGGAGAGTGTAATTCTTATGTTCTGATTTATTTATGCTTAACTCCACAGACGCATTGTTTGCTAAGACTTGTTTGATGTCCAAATGTCTTGGGCGTGGTATTTTTCTAAGTTGGCTGTTTTGCCAACAGAATACAATGTATGTTACACAATTTACCCATTGTGTCTTGATTCTTGATCATCCAAATGCATTCTTTCATTTCTATCATGTCATTATTGACATTGCCACTCCCCTCACTTGAAAATACAAAACAATCATACTTGTCTAACTTGTATAAAGGTAGCCTAGAATCAGAAGTCCAGCAATATGGTGAAAGAATTAGCAGAAACCTCTATCCCAGTGAATTATCTATTCTGCAATTTAGAAGAAAAGAAAACCCAGGAACAATGAGCAAAATTAAGTGGAATTAATAATAAGCCCTTTAGATGTCACTGCAGGAGCCTGCGGTAATAGTATGACAGATTGAGGCCTCAGAAGGAAGATCTGGCATTTCAGTGCTGTCTTAGAAACAGAATACTTGGCTTTGGGCTCACATGAGTCAAGGCAAGCAAATGAGGTCTATTTCAGAACCAAAATCATGGAAGGGTTATCCTGAATGACAGGAGAAAGAAAAGAGCTGTACCCTTCTCTATGACACTGAGAAATGAGAAGTGAGCATGCTCTTGCCTAGGATTTTGAGTGGGTAAAAATGTCTTCTCTATATCCCATGGAAATTAAACTCATGGTAATTCAAAGATGAGCAAAACAAAGTAAAATCTAGTTTCAAACTATTGAAACTCTTTGGCAGAAGCAAATGCAAAGAGATTCACATTAAGTGCTATACAAATTAGAGTGCATAAGGTGTCTACAGAAAAAAATAGTCTCTGCTGAAGATCTGGTTGCAAAAAATAAGAAAATGATCCACAATGAGGGAGAATCAGAGACAGAAAAAAGAAAATTAAACCCAAAAAGAAAGCCCAAAAGAAATATATGAAGACTGTCAATATGACAAGAAAGAAAGAACTGAAAGAACAAAAATATAACAGAAAGGATTGACAAAAACAAACTGTGTTCTTTAGAAAGAGTAAAAAATTATGAAAAAAAAATTTAACGTAGGGGCACCTGACTGGCTCAGTCAGTAGAGCATCTGACTCTTGATTTTGGGTTGTGAATTCAAGCCCCATGTTGAGCATGGAGCCTACTTTTTAAAAAGCTTTTTTTTAAATACTAATGAAAAAAAAAAGAAAGGAAAAATTCCCAAAATCAGAAAGGGGAGGATATTACAATTAAAAATGGAAGTTATTAAGATCCATTTTTTGACAATAAAATTCATAATGTAGATGAAAATATTCTTAGAAAAATCATAATTTACTAAAATTGACATAAGAACTAAGAGAAAATGTAAATAGTCATTTCTGTGTTAAGGATTCTTGCAACTTTCTAAATACTAACAAGAGGAGAAGGTCTGTTTCAGTGTAATACTGAAGAGTGTAATAACTGAGAGTCCTTTAAAAAATGGACTCCTCACAAACAAAAGGGTAGTCCCATAGGACTTTTCAAAGTTGCTAAACTTGTATTGGTAGAATAACACCAAGCTTACAGAAATCTTTCCAGAGAATGGAACAAGAGGGAGCACTCACCATTTTATTTTATTAAAACATAATCAACTTGGTTTTAAAACACAATGAAAGCATTATATTAAAGTAAAAATAGGGGTGCCTGGGTGGCTCAGTCAGTTGAGCACCTGACCTCGGCTCAGGTCGTGATCTTGCGGTTGAAGAGTTCGAGCCCTACATTGGTCTCTGTGCTGACAGCTCAGAGCCTGAAGCCTGCTTCAGATTCTGTGTCTCCCTCTCTCTCTGCCCCTACCCTGCTCATGCTCTGTCTCTCTCTGTCTCAAAAATAAATATAAACATTAAAAAAATTTTTTAATAAACTAAAAGTACTGGCCAATCCTACTTATAAATGATAATTTAAAAGTTAATATTTGCTGGGGCGCCTGGGTGGCGCAGTCGGTTAAGCGTCCGACATCAGCCAGGTCACGATCTCGCGGTCCGTGAGTTCGAGCCCCGCGTCGGGCTCTGGGCTGATGGCTCAGAGCCTGGAGCCTGTTTCCGACTCTGTGTCTCCCTCTCTCTCTGCCCCTCCCCCGTTCATGCTCTGTCTCTCTCTGTCCCAAAAATAAATAAAAAACGTTGAAAAAAAAATTAGAAAAAAAAAGTTAATATTTGCAAAGATATGCAGTAATATATAAAACTGATAACATTTTATGTCTAATTTAAGTTTATCCGAGGACTACAAGGTTGATTTGACATTAAAAAACAAAATGTAATATGACTCAGTAACAAAACAAAGGTGAAAAATATTATCTCAAAAGATGAGTAGGTATCATTAGATAAAAGTCAACCTCTATTGATGACACAAATTACAAATTCTCAGCAGGTTGCCTGGGTAACTCAGTTGGTTGCGATTCTGACTCTTGATTATGGCTCAGGTCATGATCCCAGGGTCTTGGGACTAAGCCCCGCATCAGGCTCTGTGGTGAGTGTGGAGCCTGCTTGAGATTCTCTCTCTCCCTCCACCCCTCTCCCCTGTTTGCTCTCTCTCTAAAAATTAAAAAATAAAAATAAAAAACAAAAACTACTAGCAAACCCAGAATATAAACATTTGCCTCAATACTCAAAAATGACTTATGACATTTAGCAACTAACAGGTTTGCTCTTATTCTTTCTATTCAACATTGTAAGGCAAGGAAAATAAAGCAAATGTATAAGGATCAGAAAATAAGAGTTAATGATTTTTAGATGATGTGTAATTTACAAATGCAATTTCTAATAGCAAACATCATTGAATAGAGCAGCACAATAAATTTCATGATATTCATACAATGGAATAGTATGCAGCTATAAAAATGAATGAACTAACGCTTTTCATGAAATCATTATTGGCTCTTATAAATACATTGTTGAATAAATAAGTCAGACACACAAAAAAATGTCTGTATGCTTTCACCTATAAAATTTCAAAGCTGGCAGGACTAATCATTGATGGTAAAAAGCCTGGATATTTGGTGTATTTGAGGCAAAGAAGAGTGTAATAACTGAGAGGGGACATGAGGGATAGTTATGGGTTTTGATTAATCTTTTATTTCTTGGAAAATATAGAGGGCACATGAATGTATTCATTTATAATTATTCACTAGGCTATATTCTTACCTTTTTTTTTTTTTACTTTTCTATATTGTAGTCAACTTTAATTTTTTTTGTTTACAATCCAACAAAGTAAAAAAAAACAATTTTAAGATTGGTACTTCTGTGTAAGAAAATATGGGAAATTAATATCTATCTACCAGCACTATCTATCTACACACACACTTATATTTGAAAATAGAAACACGGAAGAAACAAACAAGAAGCAAAGCACAGTCGTTATTTTTAAAAGGAAAAA
Source organism: Lynx canadensis (assembly GCF_007474595.2). Classification (NCBI taxonomy): domain Eukaryota; kingdom Metazoa; phylum Chordata; class Mammalia; order Carnivora; family Felidae; genus Lynx; species Lynx canadensis. The sequence goes on along the minus strand of NC_044313.2, from coordinate 43,674,068 downwards.
AGAAAAATCGAAATAAAAATTCTCACATTACACTTTTTATACACTTTTGGTTTTGAACCAAGTGAATGTTTTACATATTCAAAAATAGACTAAAAAGTTACACCTAAAATGAAAAATCAACTGAAACAGACCTTCTCCTCTTGTTAGTATTTAGAAAGTTGCAAGAATCCATTGTTTTTACACTATCAACAAAAGCAAGCTGGTTATGCAAGAAAATTAGAGTTAAAAAAAAATCAGAAACTTGAGAACACAAATGTACTAAATTCCAGAAAAGGTTAAACACATTATAGGATAAGAGAAACTTATGGCTCATGGAGAATTGTGAAGGGGGAAATATTCTATCATGGATGAGGTTTAGGAGAATATATGAAAACTGTCAACGTACTTGCCATGGCCGTGAATGGCCTTGTCTGATAGTTTGAAATTCTGAACCACCTTAGCCACATCTCACCCACCCACTCTCTGGCATGGATCTTCACTGGAGGCTCAACGGTGGCATGTGAAAAGTTGCATGCAGGACAAGAGTTGGGAGAGATCGCAGTGAGGTGCATTGACCCTTCCCCAAGTACACGGCAAATATCCAAGAGCAAAGGCAGGAAAGGAACAAAGAGAGATTAAATGATCAAGACAAATACTCAAGACCAGCCAGACTTTCAAATGAAAGGCTGAAGGCAGAGCAGGAGAGCTTAACTATAGTTATTTTTATACTCCTCTCTGAGTAATTGATAGAATAAGTATACCAAAATTGGTAAAAGACAAGATGTGAAAAATGCTATCATGCAATTTGACCTAAATGGCATTTATAGAACATCCCACCTCACAACTGAAGATATTCATTATTTTCAGTTGCATATGGAACTGTTACCAATATAGACCAATATTCTAGGTCATAAAACAAGTTTCAATCAATACAAATGAGTGGAATCATGCAGAATGTATTCTCTGGCCAAAAGCATTTTAAATTAGAAATAAACAGCATTAAGAGATCCAGAAAATCCCCAAATATGTGGGAATTTAGTAACACCACTTTAAATAACTCATGAGTCAAAGTTATCAAAAGAAAATTGAAAAGTATTTCAAACTGAGTGATAATGAAAACTTGACATTCCTAAATGTGTAGGTTATAGCTAAAGAGGTGCTTAGAGAAAATGAAATTGCTTTAAATGACTATAGTAGACAAGAAAAAAGGGTTGAAACTAATTACTTTAGCTTCCACCTTAAGAAGCTAGGGGGGAAAAAAAGCAAGTTGTACCAAAAGTAAGTAGAAGGAAAAACAATAAATACTGGAAGTCAGTAAAATAGAAAAATGATAAATACAAAATTCAGTAACTCAGTGCTTCAAAAGTAGTAATAAAATGAGTCAAAAATCTTGCAGAATGATTAAGACAAAGACACAACACTCAAACTGCCAAAATCACGGATAAAAGAGGGGATATCCTTACAGGTCTATAAACATTAAAAGGATAATAAAGGAGTGGTGTGAAAAACTTTATGATAATAAACTCTTTACCATTGCTTAAATGAACAAATCTTTGAAAAGTAAAACTTACCAAGGTTTAAACAAGTAGAAATAGAAAATCTAAAAATCTAGAAATCTCAAAATCGATTGCAAAATTCAAAAATTTAATTTAATAATTTATAACTTTTTAATAATAAAAAAAATCTTCCATAAAGAACAATCTGGGCCCAGATGTCTTCATAACAATTCAAGGAAACATTAAGAGAGAAAATGCAAATTCTATGTAAACTTTCTCAAAATACAAAGGGCAATTCTTTACACATTTTATAAAACTGTCATAATACTGATACCAATAACAGACAAAGACATTCAAAGAAAAATATTACAGATCAATATCCTTCATGGACAGGGACACAAAATACTTAATAAATAAAATATTAGTAACTCTTTCCCAGCAGTCTTTAAAAAGGATAATAAATCATGAAGTACAACTTATCTCAGGAGTGCAAGGTTGTTTTAACATTTGAAAATCAAGCAATGCAATTCACCACATTAACAGAATGAAGAGAGAGAAAAAAATGATTTCAGTAAATGCAGAAAAGCATTTGATTGAATTTACCACCTCTTCATGATAATAACTCTCAGGAAACCAAGAACAGAAGAGAAATTCCCCATTCTGATAAAGTACATTTATGCTACAAAAACAAAAACAAAAACTCCTCACTGTAGTTAACATCATGCTTAATTATGAAATATTGAATCATTTTCCACTAAGATAAGGAAGAAGGCAAAAATATCTGCTCTCCTAATTTGTATTTAACATTTTATGGGAAGTCTAAACTAGTGAAAATAAAGGTGGGGGAGATGCTGGGAGGAAGGAGAAAAGGAAAATAAGTATTGGAAAAGAAAAGACAAACTTGTTGACTTATTATTTGCAGAGAAATGATTTACACAATTCCCTATGGGTTCTACTAAAAAACTACCAGAAGTAAAAATTAAATTTAGCATGGTCACAGAAGTCAACGTCAATATACAGTAATCAAATATAATTCTAATTCTAGCAAGTAAGAATGGACAAATAAAATTTACAAAACAATAGTGCCACCAGCAGTGTCGTAAACATATTTAAGAAAAAATTAAAATATGCAAATTTCCCATACTAAATAATATGCAACATGCAAGTTTCCTGTCCTAAAGACTATAAAATATTACAGAAAGAAATTAAAGGCAAAAATTAAAAGAAAGAGAGAGGTATCTATTATATCCATATTTTAGAAAACACAACAGGGTTGAGATGTCAATTCTTTGCAAATGATCTAGATTCAACGCAATCTCAGTTAAAATCACGTCAGGCTTTTATTATTTACTTACTTCAGAAATTGGTAATATGATTCTAAAATCACTATGAGAAACAAAGGACCTATAATAACTAAATCAACTTTGACAAAGAATAACAAAATTGGAGAACTTTCAATACTTAATTTGAAAACTAAAAAAATCAGGGGAGTGTATTCTTAGGCTAAAGACAAATAGGTCAACCGAGACACCAGAAATGGAGCCAATAAATCAACTAATGTTTTACAAAGTCACTGTATTAGGTATCCGTTGTATTGTAAATTACCACAAAACTTAGTAGCTCAAAGCAACAAACATTTATTATCTCACAATTTTTGTGGGTTGAGAATTTCAGTACTGCTAAGCTGGGTCTAGTGGCTCAGAATCTCTTTCTGGACTGCCATCAAGGTATAGCTGGAGCCTTAGTCATCTCCAAATGCTCCTGGAAAAGGATAGGATTCAAGCTCACTCATTTCATTGTGAACAAGATTCAGTTCTTGGCAGGTTGTTGGACTGAGGACCTCAGTTCTTTGTTAGCTAGTTTCTTCCCACATGAGCCTTTCAGAAGGGGAGCTCATAACACTGTAGTCTGTCTCATCAAAGCAAGAGAGGAGTCTGAGAGGGAGCGAGGGACTAATGATGTGCAATATTTTTGCATGGTACTAATTCTGTTATCAGTGTTGTGATGTTTCTGTTCAATTATATGACTTTTAAAATTAAGTTGTTACTGCTTTTTATGTATACTGGTTGCAAGTATTTTGTCAGTTCTATGTGCTATAAATATATTTTCCATCTTTGGCTTGCCTACACATTTTACTAAGAATTCTGATCAAAATACCAATAAAATATGATTTATCCATATAGTTTTCTTTTATGGACTTTGCTATCTATGCTTTTTCTAAGAAATTTTTGTCTACATCCACATCACAAAGATATTCTCTTATGTTTTCTACTAAATGTTTTATTTAACTTTTACATGTAGATCATTGATTCTTTTTGAATTAAGGTTTTTTTTTAATTTTTTTAACATTTATTTATTTTTGAGAGACAGAGAGCGACAGAGAACAAGCAGGGGAGGGGCAGAGAGAGAGGGAGACACAGAACCCAAAGCAAGCTCCAGATTCTGAGCTGTGAGCACAGAGCCCCATGCGGGGCTTCAACCCACGAACCATGAGATCATGACCTGAGCCAAAGTCTTGACGCTCAACTGACTGAGCCCCCCAGGTGCCCCTTGAATTAAGTTTTATGAAGTAGGAGTTGATGTTAATTTGCCTTTCCTTTATGGATATTCTCTCAGTGGTGTTCTCATAACATTTATTGAAAAGATTTTTCTTTCTACATTCAATTGATTCCATGCCAATATTGCATGAGATCACTTATAACAAAAAATTGAACTCATAGAAACAGTGCGTAGAAAAGTGGTTGCCAGACAGGTGTTATGGGTGCAGGAATATAGGGAGAGGTTGATAAAAGGTACAAACTTTCAATTATAAGATGAATAAGGTCTGAGGATCTAATACATAACATGGTGACCATATTGATAATACTATATCATATAATTGAAATTTACTAAGAGAGTGGAACTTACATATTCTAAGAAATGGTAAATTTGTGAGGTAATGGATGTGTTAATTAAGTTGATGAAGGGAAACCTTTCACAATGTATACATGTATCAAATCATCACTTTGTACACTTTAAATATCTTATAATTTTGTCAACTATACATCAATAAAAATAATTTAAAAAATAAAAACATCACCTCTAAAGAAATTAATAGTGCGGGTCTATTTCTGGGCTCTCTTTTCTCTTCCATTAATCTGTTTACCCTTATACCAAAAACAACACTATCTTATTAATGTAGCTTTATATTAAGTCTTGAAGTCATAAACTTTAATTTGTTTATATTTGTCTTTATTTTTCAAGACTGTTGTAGCTATAGGGTCGTTTGTAAATTTTTACAAAACACTAATTGAGATTTTGATTAGAATTACCATAAACCTACAGATCAATTTGGGAAAACTGAGATGATAAAATATGGACACTTCCTATTCATAAACATGGCATATCTTGCCATTTAGGTCTTTAATTTCTCTCAGCTATGTATTAAATTTTTTATTGCATGCCTTTCTTTATACCTGTACCTAAATATTTTATTTACCTTTATCCTATTTTTAAATAAATTATCTTTTATCTTTATTACATATTCCATTTTCTAATTATTTGCTGCTACTCTATGGAAATATATGTATTTTGTATATTGCTCAGGTATCCTGCAATCTTACTAAATGTACTTACTATATCCAAGTTGAGCTTTTCATAGATTTCTCAGAATTATTTATTTAAATATCATGCTGTCTTTGAACAAAGACAGTTTTACTTCTTTATTTTATTTTACTAATTTTTTATGCCTTTTGTTTTTTTACTTCTTGCCTTATTGCACTGGTTGGGACCTCTAATACAATGCTAAATAGAAGTGGGAAGATCAGACACCTTTGCCTTGATCTGTACCACAGCTGGCAATGTTTAGTATTTTATCATTGAGTATATTGATAGGTGTAGTTTTTCAAAAAAAAATTTTTTAACATGTATTCAGTCTTTGAGAGAGAGAGAGAGAGAGCATGAGAGAGGGAGGGGCAGAGAGAGAGGGAGACACAGAATCTGAAGCAGGCTCCAGGCCCTGAGCTATCAGCACAGTACCTGACACGGGGTTCGAATCCATGGACCATGAGATCATGACCTGGGCTAAAGTCCCTCAACCAACTGAGCCACCCAGGCGCCCCTAGGGGTAGTTTTTCATAAGACCTTTTTCAGATGGAAGAATTTTCCTTTTATTCATAGCTTTCTGTGTGTTCTCAACATGAATGGGTTTTAAATTCTATCAAATTATTTTTAGGCATCAATAATGACAGTCATGATTTTTCACCTTTGTTCTGAAAATCTAGTAAGTTACATTGATTTTCAAATGTAAAAAAAATAATTTAATTCCTAGAATAAACCCTATTTCATTATAATCTACTATATTTTTTTCATACACTCCAGATTCAATTTGCATGTATTAGGCTAAGGATGTGCTTCTATATCCATGATGCTATTGACCTATAAATCTTTTTTTTTGGGGGGGGGTAATATCTTTGTAAGATTTTGCTATCTGTGTTATGTTTTCTTTGTAAAATAAGTTGAGAAAATTTCCCTCCTATTTCCTAAAAGAGTTTGTGTAAGATTGGCATTACTTCCTCCTCAAGGGTTTGATAGAATTCACAAGTGAATGCAAATCTTATTTGAACATGACTGAAATTCTTTTTTTTTTTTTTCTTAAGTTCTTTGGCTAAATAGACAACCATTCAGAACTTCTAATTCCTTTTGTGTCAGTTTTAAGATGTGCTTTCAAGGGGGTGCCTGGGTGGCTCAGTTGGTCAAGCATTCAACTTCAGCTCAGGCCGTGATCTCATGGTTCATGGGTTTGAGCCCTGCATTGGGCTCTGTGCTGACTGACAGCTCAGAGCCTGGAGACTGCTTTAGATTCTGTGTTTCCCTGTCTTTCTACCCCTCCCCCGCTTGTGTGTGCGTGCACTCTCTCTCTCTCTCCCTTTCTCTCTCTCTAACACACACATAAAATAAAATAAAATAAAATGAAATAAAATAAAATAAAATATTTAAAAATGTGCTTTCAAGAAATTAGTTCATTTAGGTGGTAAAATTTATTGGTATAAAACTATCAGTTATAGTTTCTTTCATTTTTTAAAAAAAATTTTTAACGTTTATTTTTGAGACAGAGAGAGACGGAGCATGAACGGGGGAGGGTCAGAAAGAGAGGGAGACACAGAATCCGAAACAGGCTCCAGGCTCTGAACTGTCAGCACAGATCCCGAAGCGGGACTCGAACTCATGGACCACAAGATCATGACCTGAGCCAAAGTTGGACGCTTAACCGACCGAGCCACCCAGGCACAGCTCTTTCATTTTTTTAATAACTATAAAATCTGTAGCAATGGTGCCTTTTATAGTCTTGATACAGTTATTTGTTTTTCCTCTCTTCTTGATCAACCTTGCTCAGGGATTATATAGTCATTAAAAAATTTTAAAGAAAATTTTTACATTTGTTAATTTTCTGTTTCATTGGTCTGTTTACTCTCACTGCTTTCTTCTCATTATCATTTATGTTATTATTTTAATATTTATTACTATTATTTTATGATTGCTGAATATTTCTCATGAGTTGATACTTTCATTATTATGAAATATTCCTCTTTCTTTCTAGTAAATCTCTATGACTTGAAGTCTATTTAGTCTACTATGAATATCACCACTGAAATTTTCTTTTAGCTATTGGTTTCATGGCATTATTTTATCAATTTTTACTCAACTATTTAAGTATATTTAAATTTTATCTTTTATAGACAGTATATAGCTAAACCCTGTTGTCATTTAAAAAATCTAACCTGATAGCCTGTGTCCTTTAATTGAAGGATTTCATCCTTTTCATTTAATGTAGTTATTGACATGCTGGATTTAGGTGTATTTTATTTGTTTTCAACTCATATATTTTTTGTTTTTCTATTATTCTTTTCCTCTTTTTTTGTCTAACTTTCTTTTAATACTTGATTTCTCTGTTAGATTTTCAGCTATACATCTTTATATTACATTTAGTAGTTGTTCTAGAAATTACTGTAAGAATCTTAATTTAAAAGTTAATATTATATAACTTTGCCTTGCCATGAATAGAAGAAGCTTGCCATAGCAATAGTTTTATTTTTCATTGTCCTTTGCACTTTTATTCTCATATATATGTAATATAATACTGTATTATACAGCTACATCTATATAATTGGTAAATAACTGGGCAGTGATATTTGTCACTACATGAATTTCTTTATCCCCAAGAACATTTTACCCAAAGGATTTTATATCCATTTGCTAATATTTGCTTCAAAAAGTTTTTATATTTGGGGTTGCAAATTGGCGATTTTCAAATTCTGTCTCGATTAGCTGTCACTTCCCCCACCTTAGAAACATCTCTACAGTAATTAAAAGCTAATGAATAAAAAATATAAAATTATCATTTCAAAGGTAAACATTTACAGGCCATGTGTTCTTTTTGAAATGTTCTATATAATGTTGGAGTGCTGGACATAAAGGCCAGTCTGACTGGAGTTTCCTTCCTCAAAGCAGGATGGCATCTTCAGGCCTCCATGAAGTTCCAAGAGCCATTACCCAGAGATATGCCATGGAGCTCTAAACTTCTCATGAGTTGGTTCTGGAAATGTCCCTTCCTTGTTAACTCAGTTAGAAATGATTAATATCCCAATGGGGACACTCCCAATGGAGTTGGCTTCTGGGTTGCAGTGGATTAAGGTGTATGTATCCGCACCCGATTAAATGCTTGCCAACCAGCTTCTGTAAAAACAGATTTCATACCCAAAGGCATCTTCTCTTTTCTGAGCTGATTATCCTCTTTCAAGCTAAGAAGAAATAATCCCTGACACTCTTGTGCATTAGTGTTGCAGAGCCTATTCCATTTTATCTCTGCCTTATTTGCTTGGAATAGCCAACTTTCTCCTTAACAGGAATTCAAAAAAGTGCTTTTTTAAAAAGAAATATAAATTTTCAGGTCAAAAAGGTCAGCTCTTTTGAGAACCATACAGTCCCTATAGCTCAGACACTTCACACCAGAGTAATGTCATCCCCAGCCATTCTTCCCAGTAGAAGGGCCTCACTGGGGTAGTGGGATAACCAACTCTGGATTTTTCACAAGTCCTACAGGTGAGTAAATTCTTTCAGCTATGTGTAACTCCTTTTCCCTACTAGCTGACTCTCAAATGTAACTCTACTACTTCCCAGTCATGGGTCCTTGACAAGTTATTTAGTGCCTTAATTCATTTAATTAATTTTTTTCTATAAAACAAGGAAATTAGTAATAATATTACACATGAGTGTGGGAAGAGACAGTGTAGTGCCAGGATGGGTTCAAAGAGAATGCTCCATGATTTTAGGCTCTTGTCCTTTTTCTTCAATGCTCATTACACCCTTGGCCTCACAGTAACCCACAAGACAGGAATCCTTCTCCCTACTTTATATTTAAGGATGCTGAAGCTGAGAGAGATAATCCATTATAGTGACAAGCATTTAGCTGCCCTATCATGTCTCCTTACCTTTTTCCGGAGCCTCTCATGAAATCTGCATTGATGACTCATTCCTGACTCATTCCAGAATGAGGGATTTCCCATATGCAGAATTTTCAGTGCAAAACCATGATAGTTGTAGGCAAACTAGATGGCTGGACACTCTTAACCCTTACTCTTGGGCTGAACTACAATTTCTATCTTTTTTTTTTTTCCTACTAAGGAGATATCTCATTAATTCTACCTAGTTAACCAAATGCAATATTTCTGCCAGAACCTCTCAAAACCTCATACACTACATCCTGATACCATCCCAGTGTCATTCTGGTCTTCCTCTGTCATCCAATTTTTTTAGGTTGTTCAAGCCAAAGAAAAAGATGCTTGCCACCCCTCCAGTGTGGCAATCTCCTATGAGACTCAAGGTGGACAGACCTTGATCTCTGATCTTCTTAAAACTTGCCAGGAGATTTCTTATGGACTGTATAGGTGACTATCAGTCCCAGGGATTCTCATCATCATCTTTCCAATAGGCTTTGGGCTCCTGGACGACTAGTACCCTGCTCTTACATGCCAGAGTCTCACCTTGGTCCCAGATGTTACCCACATAGGTAGGCTCTCAATCTAAGAATACATAATCTGTTATTTAATTTGTTCAGATTCCCTAGTAATCCTTGTAAAACAAAAACAAGAAAAACACATATACACATAAAGGGGAAAACACACCAGCAGCCCACTAAGCTTGTGCACCTTAGACTCTGTAACACCTGGATTCACAGCCCAGTTTCACTGCTTTGTGTGATCTTGGGCAAGGCATTTACTTCTTTGAGTCTAGTCCTCCTTGCTGCTGTAGGACAGGGTATGATTAAATGATTTACTATCAGTAATGTACTCATAACTGTACCTGGGAAACAGTGGGAACTTACTAACTGTTCAGTTTCTTTCTTCTCTTAAGCTATGTACCAGGACTTCTCTTCCCCAGGTCTTTTCGTATTTGGTCACTATGTGTCCTGCATAGAAGATGGAGAGAGTCTGGCCCCTGCAAGATGACACTGAGCTTTAATAAGTTGCCAGCTGGACTGTAGGGGCCCTGCAGGTGCTGATTTGGTTGGTTTCTGCAGAGGTAACACAAGTGTCATCTTGCAGGGGCCAGACTCTCTCCATCTTCTATGTAGGACACATGGTGATCAAATACTCCTGGGAAGTACCTGGAGTCACTCCCAAGCCCTCCTGAGTCCTCACTGACTACACAGTGCTGAAGGCACATGTGGGCACTAATTGAATAAAGCTTTCTCAGAATCAATATGGCTTGACTCCAAGTAAGACAACTATTTAAATAAGCAAAAGGAAATGCTACTCACTGGCCTCTGCTGTTTGTCTCCTAATTGCTAGCATATTTGGCTGACTCGGAACCAATTCATGTACAGAAACCAAACAATTAAGAAGATCTCATTACTAAAACCTGGGCATCCTTTTATGCAAATGAAGCACTGTGATATACATGGGATGACTTTGATCAAAAAACCTGAACTCGGCTGCACACGTACCTCTAGTTGCAAACAGGTCCCAATGGGGTTAAGCCTTGGGCTACCTTTGCTAAGTTCCTTTTGTGGCACAGAGAAAGCAAGAGCACCGTCTCCAGTCTACAGCTGGGGCACCATGTCAGTAATGGAGACAAAGCAAGGATATTGTCATCTACCCATATGCATTACCCTTCCTGTACCCCTGGTCTCAAGTCTTCTCCACTCCCAAATCCTGCACCTCTGCACATCTTCAGCTACTCACAGTCACAGCCATGCTCTGATGTCACATCACAATCATCGTAAAAGAGTAGAAATATCCACCTGCTCCTACAAAGCTTACCATATTCTACATTGTGCTAAATGCTTCACATGCAATATCACATTTGAGTCTCACTGCAAGCTTGGGACATAGGAACTAATATTATCTCTACAGATTAAGCAACTGAGTTTCAAGTTCACACAGCTAATAACTAAGAGACAAGACATATACACAGGTGTGTATAAGCATATACTTATATCAGTTTCCCACTGTATCTTTTCTGCAATCTCTGATTTAACATTTTAGTCCGTGTCTAAACTCTCTCTTCACCTGTCCCAATAAAACTGCCCTAATTTATCCTCCTGGAGAACTCCAGTGCCCCTGCTTTATCTTCCCAATCCACCAATCTCAGCCCAGCTTCACTTCCTTCCCTGTCAACATGGTTACTGATGTCAGTCATTTCAACTACATGCTTACCAATTCCCTCCACTCCTCTGATCCCTTAATCTTTCTCAGCATAGACTCTGATGATGTCCAGACCCCGATTAATACAACCACCTGTTTTTCCCTTTGCTGCCCCAGGGATACAGAGTGCTGCTGGAGAAAATCCATGACACATGCATGAATTCAGGCATTGTTAAGCTTTCAGGCTCACTCAAAAATCCTTTATCCTGCTCATGTTGGATCGCTTTCCTATTCACCACAGTGATGACTCTTAGTCTTGTCTTTATCTTCAGGCACCCCACCAGGCTCCTGCCCTCATTCTCTCAGCTGATGAATAAGTGGTCGGTGTCACTGAGAAAATTGAGATCGTTAAGCGTGAACTCCTTCAACTTTCCTCTAAAATCCCTTTACTTTCTCTATTTATGTACCCACAAGGTCCCCCAGATTTCAAATATCCTGGTCTTCAGTAGGACCTCACTTTGTCAAAGAGATCCCTGGACCCTGCCGTGCCACTAAGTGTCCATTGAGTACTTATGTTTACCATCAATCATTCCATTCACTCCCGAGTCCCCTGCCATCTCCCCATGGTCCCTCTAGAAAGAATAAGTCCATAGTCTCCACTGCATTCCTCATCTTAATGGAAATGTATAACTTTTAATAGTGCTTAGCATACCCTCTTTTTGAAACTTCTTCCTGTGACGGTGCATTTTTTTTTTTTTTTTATCTTAGGGCAGGTTGCTCAGGGTTGTCTCACTCTACCTGCTTCCCCCCTCCACTGGTTAGATTTTATTTACATATATAACTGAAAATACCATATATAAGCTGATGATTCCAAACCAATTTCCCAAACCCAGACCTCAATTAAACACAGAGACCGGCACTTATATAGCAAATAATTATATGTCAAAAATTAAACCCAACCTCCTCCTTCTAAAATAGTTTTCTGTAATCTCTGTGTTAGTTAATGGCATTCAAATGGGTAAAATGGCTCAAGGTCAAAACTTAATAATGACATTTTATCTTTTCTTATTAGGTACTCCCACACACATGCCCAATCAATATTAAGTCCCACAGATTTAATCTCATTCATCCATTCCAAAGTATGTATTTGAAATCCTCTGTGTATGAAGTAAATAATTACACCTGCAACAATGCACAACTTCAGGGGTATCATGCATTTTGTGCAACACGATAATTTTGAGGTATTGTACTACACATGGGGGACATAAGGACATGAAATAATTGACATTCTCTGCCTTCATGGCTGTTTAAATCTAATGGGGGAGCATAGGCATCAATAAGGTAACTATCAAGTAAATGAAACACTGCAAAGATATAACAGGAAATGATGATTGAGCCAGAAATCGAAGGACGAGGGAAAGATAAAGAGTTGAACAGGGTGGGATAAAAGGGTTCATGCAGAAAGTCATACAGGCGAATGTCTTGGGGCAGAAGCACCATGAAGCATACTTGTTACTGAAAGGCCAGTGTGGCTGAAGCATAAATTGATGGGGCGGGGTGGTAATTGTACAAAATGGGACCAAAGAATAGAGGAGAATCTGACCACACAGAACATAAGACTATATAAACAAGTTATGTCTCTGCTCTCAGAGTACTGGCAAGTTGCTGAGGGAAGATGTAGATCATTTTACACCTGGAGACATCTACAGATTTTAAGCATGTGAGCATGTGTGTGAGAGAGAGAGAGGGAAAGAAGGAAAGAACAAGACAGACAGAGAATCAAATTTGAATTTTGAAAAAAAATTCTCTGCTTCAGTGTGGCAACTAACTTGGTGAGGAGCAAGGGTAGATGTCGGGAATGTTAAGGCAGCTATGGCAGAAGAGATGTGATGGTCTCTTGGATCAGTGTGAGGGCAGTGAGACTAGAGACAAGTAGATAGGTTGGTGAGTTATTTGGGAGGTAAAATCAACAGGACACAGTAATGTGTTGAATATGAGGGATAAAGAGGAGAACAAAATATCTGATTCCTACATAGTTTCCTGGCTTTTATAATTGGATGAATGCTGGTGCCATTCACTGGCTCAGACAACAAGGGGAGAGGATTATGTGATGTGGGGGAGTACTAGGGGACTGTTAAGTTGATCTTGATTTAGAGCATATTGGTTTGCAGGGAATTTCAGCCTTCGGAGGAGATTATACAAGTGTGAAACTCAGAAGGGAGATGAGATGAGGCTGCATATATGTGTATGAGCTATCTGTGTGTAGCTGATAACTGAGGTTATGGTATAGGTGAAAATGTTCAGGGAGAAAAACTTGAGTGACCTAGGAAAAAAGCACAGGACCAAAGTCTGAGAACAACTTTTACTGGTAGAGTAAAAGAATGAGCTCAGAAAAGAGAGAAGTGGCAAGGGAAGTACAAGGAAAAACCAGAAGAGTGCTGTCTCATGGAAGCTAAGGGCTGAGAGTGTTTCAAGAAGTAAGGAGTGATCATCAGAGCCAAAAGGTGCAGGTCAAGAAAGATGGCATACAAAAATACTTCTATTCGGTAGAGCTACTTGGAGGTGGAATTATATGAACTAAAGTCGTATAGGAATGGTTGAGGAGTAAATAAGAGATAAGGACATAAGAACACATTCTTTTGAGAAATTCAGTAAAGCCTTCCTTTGTTGATTTATTACCCTTCATTCTTTTTCAGAATTATTTTGCTATTCTAGTTCTTTGCCTTTCCATTGCATTTATAACAATCTTATCCATTTCTACAAAATTTTGCTGTGACTGTTATGGTAATTGCATTAGCCTCATAAACTATAAACTATAAACTTACCTTATAGCCAGAGCTATAGCTGGAGGAAATGTGCAACTAAGATTTGACTTGTATTTAATGCAAAGGGCTTGAGCACAATTAAAATCTAATAGAAAAATCTAGTTAATAGGAGGAATCTGTGTATAAGGGAAAGGAAATGCTGGGGAAAGGAGTGGATAGGATCTAGTATTCAGTAGGAGGTTTGGTGTTGGCTCCCAAGTGGAAAGTCTCCTCTGTTATAACAAGAAAAAGTAAAGGGGGAGCTGCTGAGGGAAGATGCAGGTCATTTTATAGGTTTGTAATTGGGAAGACAAGGGAATTCTTGTTTTGGTGGCCTCTATTTTGTTTCATTTTTTTTTTTTTCTGTAAAGTGGACATGAAGTAAAATAGACTGAGCAAGAACTGCTTCAAGGAAAATGGGGTAGACATACCTTTCCCTGTTCCTTCCTCTAACTACATTGTATATGAAATATATTCTCACATTATACATAAAGTAAATAGAAGAAGACTCCAAAGTATAAGGAGAAGATGGCGGACTGACTGGGCATCGGGATGAGAAGGAACAACACCACAGTGAGTGAGTTCCCTGGGTTTTACTTTTTTCTTATACATTCCAGACGTGTTGCTTAAAAAGCCCACAACCTAGGAACAGAAATATTCACAGACAAAACAAAACAAAACAAAACAAAACAAAAAAAAAAACCTTCAACAAAAGCCTGCTCTTTCTAGCCAAAGGACCAGGAAATAGATAGCCTAGCAATACAGAAAACTATAGACAATAACTGCTCTACTATAGTAAAACATAATAGGAAAAAAAGGTATGCCTTTACCTCAACTCATACCAACAAAAGTCATATGAGTATTCTATACTTCTATCCTTGTCAGGTTGTCTTTGGTTGTTGAGAGGGGCATATTGGAATCTACAACTTGATAAAAAAACACCTATAAAAAAATCTACATCTGTCATTATACTTAATCATGAAATAATGAACCAGGAACAAAGCATCCAATTTAACATAGTCTTGGATGTTCTAGGCATGACAAGAAGAGGAAATAAAGGACATACATGTTGGAAAGGAAAAAATAAAACATATTATCTCTATTTGAAAAGGGCTTGATTGCCTACACAGATAATTTCACGAAATGTACAACTTCTTAGAACTAATACATGAGGTTCAATAAAGTTGCAGGATACAAAATAAACATACAAAAATCATATTTGCATATAATAGCAGTGAACACATGGATACCACAATTTAAAATATAATACCATTTAGGGGAGGAGCAAAAGGTCGTGGAACAGCATGGAAGTTTTTTGTGTGTCTCGCATCCATGAAATACAGTCAGACCAACACTAAACCATCCTGCACACCTAGAAAACTGATTGGAGAATTAACACAACAATCCGCACAACCTGAGCCACAGAATTCAGCAGGTACCTGGTGTGGAGAGGTGAACTTAGGGAGCCAGAAGCCGCGGTGGGCAGGGAGGCGCTTTTGTGGGGGGAGAGAGGACGGATATGAGGGGGAGAATATGGGAAAAGCACCCCTCCCCAAAAGCAGCTGGAGAGAAAAGGGATTGGAAACAGCCGCAGGGACTAAACTAAAAAGGGAGAAAGGAGAAAGGAGAGGGTTTAAATTCCATTAAGACTGTAAACAAGGCGAGCGCAAAGGCTGCAACTCTGCAGCTCAATACCTGGCGGTGCTCTGGTGGGAAGGGCAAATCCCCAGGAGCAGAGTAGGGTCCGGGAGGTTCTCAGGCCACGTGGGAAAAAGCTGTTCCACTGCTTGAAGGACATTTGGTAGAGACTGTTGAAGCCACCTGGTCCCAGCAGACCCCAGAAAATGGCCACGTTTGCTGGTGCTGGAACAAGGTCATTAAGGGTGAAGGCTGGTACTGGATGTGTGTTGTAATTTTCCATAATCCCCGAAAAGCTGCTGCTACACGATCTCGCAAACTTTTTCTGGGGTGGGCTGGCATCTGGCCATAGTCTCGGGGCACTGGCAGCAGCAGGGTCCAGCGGGCATTCCTGGGTGCAGCTGACATTCGTCCATTGCTCATTCGGCCACTGCTTGGTGAGACCCTCCCGCAGAGAGGCGGAACAGGTCAAAGCCGCAGTCCTCCGGAAGTAAGGGGCCGGGGAAAACAGTCGTATTTGAGACAAAACTCGGGAGAGAGGTATCTGCCTGGGGCATGGTCATGGAGACTGAAAAAGCGGGGAGTGGACGAAAGCTGAAGACAGAGGACGGGTACACAATTGCTGATGTGGGAGAACGGACAGGTAGCTGGGTGACACCATTTTTACCACTCCCACGCATGCGCATACGCACCTACAAGCCCCGCAACAATCCACCCCAGTAGGCTAGCAGCGCCATCTAGTGGAGAATGGAGCCATTACACTGAGCCCCGCCCAACTGGGCCAACCTTGCTCTTCAAGAACACAAGTCTCATTGCCTGCTTAGTTTATGGACTATAAAGCACTTCATAGTCTGATTTCTAATGGAAAATGAAGTAATTTCAGTCCTATTTCAATCTGTTAGCAAGTCCCTCTATTCAATTTTCTTTCTTTTTTTTCTCTTTTTCACTTCTTTTTCTTGAATACAGAAAGAGAAAAACTTCATTTTTATTTTCAATTTCTATTAAAAATATTTTTCTTTATTTTTTCACTATATTTTTTACTTTTGTGTAAATTTTTTCAAATTCTATTTTACTTCCATCGTTATATTTTAGTCTGCTTCAGTGTATTCACTTTTTCAAATTTTCAAATGATTTCCTTTTTTTCTTTTTCTTTTTTCTCTTTTTCATTTATTTTCTTTTTCTTGAACGCAGAAAGAGAAAAACTTCATTTTTACTTTCAATTTCTATTAAAAATATTTTTCTTTAATTTTTTACTATATTTTTTTACTTTTATGTGAGTTTTCTCAAATTCTATTTTACTTCCATCATTTTATTTTGCTATAACTGCTATAGCAAATTTGCTATAACTGCTATAGCTGTTTTGCTATAACTGAGCTGCAATCACAGATGGATGCTGTGGCAGCAAGGGTGGATGATGCAGAACAGAGAATCAGCGATATAGAGGACAAACTCATACAGAATAATGAAGCAGAAAAAAAAGAGGGAGATTAAGGCAAAAGAGCACGATTTAAGAATTAAAGAAATCAGTGGCTCATTACAAAGAAACAACATCAGAAACATAGGGGTCCCAGAAGAGGAAGAGAGAGAAATGGAGGTAGAAGGGTTATGTGAGTAAATCATAGTGGAAACTTTCCTAACCTGGGGAAAGACACAGACATCAAAATCCAGGAAGCACAGAGGACCACCATCAGAGTCAGCAAAAACCGACCATCAACAAGGCATATCATAGTCAAATTCACAAAATACTCAGGCAAGGAGAGAATCATGAAAGCAGCAAGGGAAAAAAAAAGTCCCTAAACTACAAGGGAAGACAGATCAGGTTTGCAGCAGACCTATCCACAGAAACTTGGCAGGCCAGAAAGAAGTGGCAGGATATTTTCAATGTGCTGAATCAGAAAAATACACAGCCAAGAATTCTTTATCCAGAAAAACTGTCATTCAAAATAGAGAGATAAAAAGTTTCCCAGACAAACAAAAATTAAAGGAGTTTGTGACCACTAAACCAGCCTTGCAAGAAATTTTAAGGGGGACTCTCTGAGGGGAGAAAAGATGAAATATATATATATATATATATATATATATATATATATACACACACACACATACACACACACACGTATATATGTATATATATACATATATAGAAATATATGAATATATATGTATATATATGAATATATATATTTATATTGAAAATGTATTGAAAATAAGGGGATGGAGAACCATCTATCATGCTAATGGTCAAGAAAAGAAAGCCAGAGTAGCCATACTTATATCAGACAATCTAGACTTTAAAATAAAGACTGTATCAAGAGATTCAGAAGGGCATTATATCATAATTCAGGGGTCTATCCACCAAGAAGACCTAACAAGTGTAAACATTTATGTGCCAAATGTGCAAGCACCCAAATATATAAATCAATTAATCACAAACATAAACTCATCGATAGTAATACCATAATAGTAGGAGACTTCAACACCCTACTCACAGCAATGGACAGAGCATCTAATCAAAAAATCAACAAGGAAACAATGGCTTTGAATGACACACTGGACCAGATGGACTTAACAGATGTATTCAGAACATTTCATCCTAAAGCAGCAGAATATACATTCTTCTGTAGTGCACATGGAACGTTCTCCAGAATAGACCATATACTGGGACACAAATCAGCCCTAAGTAAGTACAAAAAGATCAAGATCATACCGTGCATATTTTCAGACCACAACACTATGAAACTCGAAATCAAACACAAGAAAAAATGTGGAAATGTAACAAATACTTGGAGACTGAAGAACATCCTACTAAAGAATGAATGGGCTAACCAAGCAGTTAAAGAGGAAATTAGAAAGTACATGGAAGTCAATGAAAATGATAACACCACAACCCAAAACCTCTGAGACGTAGCAAAGGTGGTCGTAAGAGGAAAATATATAGCAGTCCAGGCTTTCCTAAAGAAGGAAGAAAGATCTCAGATACACAATCTAACCTTATGTGTTAAGGAGCTGGAAAAAGAACAGCAAATAAAACCCCAAAGCAGCAGAAGACAGGAAATAATAAAGATTAGAGCAGAAATTAATGCTACCAAAACCAAAAAACAGATCAGATGAAACCAGAAGCTGGTTCTTTGAAAGAATTAACAAAATTGATAAACCACTAGCCAGTTTGATCAAGAAGAAAAAGGAAAGGACCCAAATAAATAAAATCAAGAATGAAAGAGGAGAGATCACAACCAACACAGCAGAAATAAAAACAATAATAAGAGAATATTATCAGCAATTGTATGCCAATAAAATGAGCAATCTGGAAGAAATGGACAAATTCCTAGAAATATATACACTACCAAAACTGAAATAGGAAGAAAAAGAAAATTTTAACAGAACCAGCACCAGTAAGGAAACCAAATTAGTAATCAAACATCTGCCACAAAACAAGAGTCCAGGGCCAGATGGCTTTCCAGGGGAATTCTACCAAACATTTAAGGAAGAGTTAACAGCTATTATCCTGAAGGTGTTCCAAAACATAGAAATGGAAGGAAAACTTCCAAACTCTTTCTATGAAGCCAGCATTACCTTGATTCTAAAACCAGACAGAGACCCCACTAAAAAGGAGAACTATAGACCAATTTCCCCGATGAACGTGGATGCAAAAATCCTCAACAAGATATTAGCCTAACTGGAACCAACAATACATTAAAAAAATTATTCACCATGATCAAGTGGGATTTATACCTGGGATGCAGGGCTGGTTCAATATCCATAAAACAACGTGATTCACACATCAATAAAAGAAAGGACAAGAACCATAGGATCCTCTCACTAGATGCAGAGAAAGCATTTTACAAAATACAGCATATTTTCTTGATAAAAAACCTCAAGAAAGTAGGGATAGAAGGAGCATACCTCGAGGTCATAAAAGCCATATATGAAAGACCCACCGCTAATATCACCCTCAATGGGGAAAAATGGACAGCTTTCCCCCTAAGGTCAGGAACAAGACAGGGATGTCCACTCTCGCCACTGTTACTCAACAAAGTATTGGAAATCTTAGCCTCTGCAAACAGGCAACACAAAGAAATAAAAGGCATCCAAATTCGCCAGGAGGAGGTCAAACTTTCACTCTTCGCAGATGACATGATACTCTATATGGAAAACCCAAAGACTCCACCAAAAAACTGTTAGAATTGATTCATGAAGTCAGCAAAGTTTCAGGGTATAAAATCAATGCACAGAAATCGGTTTCATTCCTATACACCAACAATGAAGCGACAGAAAGAAATCAAGGAATTGATCCCATTTACAGTTGCACAAAAAACCATAAAATACCTAGGAATAAGTCTAACCAAAGAGGTGAAAAATCTATATGCTGAAAACTATAGAAAGCTTATGAAAGAAATTGAAGAAGACACAAAAAAATGGAAAAAGATTCCATGCTCCTGGATAGGAAGAACAAATATTGTTAAAATGTTGATACTACCCAAAGCAATCTACATATTCGATGCAATCCCTATCAAAATAACACCAGCATTCTTCACAGAGCTAGAACAAATAATCCTAAAATTTGTATGGCACCCAAAAAGACCCCAAATCGCCAAAGCAATCTGGAAAAAGAAAACCAAAGCAGGAAGCATCACAATCCCAGACTATAAGCTATACTACAAAGCTGTAATCATCAAGACAGTATGGTACTGGCACAAGAACAGACACTCAGATCAATGGCACAGAATAGAGAACCCAGAAATGGGCCCACAAACATGGCCAACTAATCCTTGACAAAGCAGGAAAGACTATCCAATGGAATAAAGACAGTCTCTTCAGCAAGTGGTGCTGGGAAACCTTGACAGCGACATGCAGAAGAATGAAGAACCTGGACCACTTTCTTATACCATACACAAAAATAAACTCAAAATGGATGAAAGTCCTAAACATAAGACAGGAAGCCATCAAAATCTTCGAGGAGAAAGCAGGCAAAAACCTCTTTGATCTTGGCCGCAGCAACTTCTTACTCAATACATCTCCAGAGGCAAGGGAAACAAAAGCAAAAATGAACTACTGGGACCTCATCAACATAAAAAGCTTCTGCACAGTGAAGGAAACAATCAGAAAAACTAAAAGGCAACCGACAGAATGGGAGAAGATATTTGCAAGTGACATGTCAGATAAAGGGTTAGTATCCAAAATCTATAAAAAACTTATCAAACTCAACACCCAAAAACCAAATAATCCAGCGAAGAAATGGGCAAAAGACATGAATAGACACTTCTCCAAAGAAGACATCCAGATGGCCAACTGGCACATGAAAAAATGCTCCACATCACTCATCATCAGGGAAATACAAGTCAAAACCACAATGAGATACCACCTCACACCTGTCAGAATGGCCAACATTAACAACTCAGGCAACAACAGATGTTGGCGAGGATGCGGAGAAAGAGGCTCTCTTTTGCATTGTTGGTGGGAATGCAAGCTGGTGCAGCCACTCTGGAAAACAGTATGGAGGTTCCTCAAAAAACTAAAAATAGAACTACCCTACGACCCAGCAATTGCACTACTTGGCATTTATCCAAGGGATACAGGTGTGCTGTTTTGAAGGGACACATGCACCCCCATGTTTCTAGCAGCACTATCAACAATCGCCAAAGTATGGAAAGAGCCCAAACGTCCATCGATGGATGAATGGATAAAGAAGATGTGGTATATATATACAATGGAGTATTACTCGGCAATCAAAAAGAATGAAATCTTGCCATTTGCAACTACGTGGATGGAACTGGAGGGTATTATGCTACGTGAAATTAGTCAGAGAAAGACAAAAATCATATGACTTCACTCACATGAGGACTTTAAGAGACAAAACAGATGAACATAAGGGAACGGAAACAAAAATAATGCAAAAACAGGGAGTGGGACAAAACATAAGGACTCATAAATATGGAGAACAAACTGAGGGTTACTAGAGGGGGTGTGGGAGGGGGGATGGGCTAAATGGGTAAGGGGCACTAAGGAATCTACTCCTGAAATCATTGTTGCACTATATGCTAACTAATTTGGATGTAAATTAAAAAAAAATAAAAAATTAAATTAAAAAATTAAAAAATATAATACCATTTATTTTAGATGTGAGACAATTTAGTGTAAATATAATAAAATATGTATAAGACTTTATGCCAGAAAACTAAAAACTGTTCATGAAATCACAGAAGATCCAAATAAAGGAAGATACATACCATGTTCATAGGTTGGAACACAATATAGTAAAGCTGTCAATTCTCCCCAAATTTATATACAAGTTTAATGTAATTACTATAACAGTCACAGCAAGCATTTTGAAGATCTGGACAAAACTGTTCTAAATGCAATGGCAAGGCAAAGAAATAGAATACCCATATAATTTTGAAAAAGAATAAACGGTAATAAATCTGTAATAAATCTGTATGTCTGGTTTCAAGACCTATCATATAGCTACAGTAATCAAGATTGTGTGGTATTGATAGAGGGATGTGCATATAAATCAGTGGAACAGAACAGTGAACCCGGAAATCACTTATGTAAACATGCCAAACTAGAGATGAAAAAAGAGTAAAAGTAAGTTAATAGAGGAAAGAGAGCCTTTCAAACAAATGGTGATGGAGCAAGTGGACATCCTTAATCAAAAAAATTGAAACTCAACCAAAGTCTTATAGCGTATACAAAAAAATAAGCAAAAATAAATAACAAACTTAAATGCAAAATATAAAAGTATAAAACAACTTATTTAAAGAGAAAATCTTTGAGATGTAAGGCCAGGCAAAGAGCTTTTAAACTTGACATCAAAAGCACTATTCATAAAAGGAAAAACTGATAAATCAGACTCTAACAAAATTTAAAATGTTTGCCATATGAGAGATCCTTTAAAGAGGATGAAAAGACAAGCAATACTCTGGAAGAAAATATTTGCAAACCTGTTGGTTCAATACCCTCTCAGGGGATTTCTAGGTGAAATCTGTAAATGGACCCTGTATATGAAGGCCAGGGAGAGACCGAAGAAAGAGGCAGGTAACTCCAGATCGGTACGTGGCAGTTTTAATAAAAAGGGAACTTACATACGAGGATCATCTTGAGCTGCAGAAAGAGGAATGAATGCTCTCATCCACCCACCTTGCCTGCCAGAATCTCAGAGTTTATAAAAAGGCCTTAATTGGATTCAGGCGTGTATACCTTGCAGGTGTTTTCAATACATCGCTGTCTCAAGCCTATGTTCTCGGAGCAGTCTCTGGCAGTGGGAAAGACAAGCAGAACCCACAGCCTAAGGACAGGGGAAGGGTGAGGGGCATCCAAGTGCCCAGGTCCAGCACATGGGTCCCTTGGTGATCAGGTCTTTTCAATGACCTCTCCCAACAAAACTACATAGCGGACAAATTACTAGTATCTAGAATGTATAAAGAACTCTCAAAACTGAACAGTAAAATAATATAATTAGAAAACAGCAAAAGACACAAAAAGACATTTCACCAAACAGGATATTCAGATGGCAAGAAAAGATGTTCGATATAATTGGCCATTAGGGAAATAAAAATGAAAATCACAATGAGATATCACTACAAACCTATCACAATAACTAAAATAAAAAATAATGACAACACCAAATGCTAGAAAAATTGTGGAGAAACTGGATCACCACCATACTGATGGTGGGAAGGTAAAATGGTGCAGCCACCCTGGAAAAAAATGTGCAGTTTCTTATAAAATCAACATGCAACCATCATTAACAATCGCAACCCAGCAATTTCACTCCTAGATTTTTACCCCATAAAAATGAATACCTAAAGGGGTGCCTGGGTTGCTCAGTCAGTTAAACATCCAACTTCAGCTCAGGTCATGATCTCACAGTTCATGGGTTCAAACCCCGTGTTGGGCTCCCTGCTGTCAGCACAGAGGCCACTTCAAATCCTCTGTCTCCCTCTCTCTGCCCCTCCCCTGCTCTCTCTCTCTCTCTCAAAAATAAACATTACAAAAATAAAAAAATTAATACTTATATTCACATTAAAATCTGTGCATGTATGTCTGTAGCAGGTTTATTTGTAATAGGCAAAAACTGGAAACACTCAAAATGTCCTTCAATGGGTGAATGGTTAAAATAATAGTGGTATATGCATATCTTTAAATATTACTCAACAATAAAAAGGATCAAAGCATTAATATGCATAACAACCTGGAAGAATCTTCAGAGAATTATCCTGATAAAAGCCAATTCCCAAAAGTTATACACTGCATGATTCCACATAAGCAACATTCTTGAAATGACAGAATTATTTATGGGAAGGAAGAACAAATTAGTTGTTGCCAGGAGTTCAGGAGTAGCACTAGGAAGTGGGTGTGGTTATAAAAAATAATATGAAGAGTCTCAAGATGGTAAAGACATTCTCTATCCTGGCTAGATTAATGTCAATATCCTGTGGTAATAATGTACTATAGTTTTGTAAGACGTTACCACTAGAGAAAGCTGACCAAAGAGTACCTTGGATCCTTCTGTATTCTTTCTTACAACGACATGTGAATCTATAATTATCTTAAAAATTTTTTTTTAAGTTTAGTTTAAAAAATGTTCAGTGAGGGAGAAAAAGCATATTCATGCATTTTAAAAATATGAAGTTTCTGGGTAAAGTGAAGATTGAATTGGCCAGAAAGTCCTGGTAGAATTTCCAGGTCTCTTTGAGACTGGGGATCATGCATTTATAATGACAGCAATCTGCTCAGCTGTGTAGCTTTCATCACTGGTGCTCCACTGTCTGGGTGTAGGAATAAAGAAAGCTGGTGGTTGAGTTTATTCAGAATATAGTTGTCACCTAACAGGTGCAACAACAACAAAAAATGAAGGAGAACTTTTCTGAAATTGATCTCTGCTGCTGCCTCAGCTCAGAATCATGGTCTCACTGTCTGAGCTACAGCCAGCTTCTCTCCACTTAATCCCTGCTGTCACCCCTTCCCCCATCCCACCACTTGATCCAGTGCTAGAGAGAGCCTTAGGAAAAAGTAAACTGAAACATATTTTCCCTTGCTTACAACTCCCTGGTGGTACGCCATTACATGGGGAGCATTTTTTCAGAAGTGCAAACAGGCTTTGGCCCTTCAGAGTTTATAGCTCACTACCTCTTCCACATGCTGCCCACCAGTTACCAGGCACACAATGCTTAGCATCCCCAAGCTCTTCCCTCACCTGCCTTGTTATTTAGATGGCTTGCTCTTCAGATGCTTGGGTCCTGAAGAAACAAAGCCTCCTGTAAATATGTCCCCATAGTCCCTTATATGTAAGTCCATTGTATAAGTCGGAGTTCTCCAAAGAATCAGAAATAGGGTGTGTGGGGGGGACATGGAAAGAAAGATTTATTTTAAGGAATTGGCTCAAGCAGTTATGGAGGAGACTGGCAAGTATGAAATCTGTAGGACAAACTAGCAGGCTGGATACCCAGGAAGAGTTGATGCAGCAACTTGAGTATGAAGGCTGAAGGGAAGCAGACTCCCTCTTTCCTGGGGACCTCAACTGATTGGATTAGATGAGGCCTATTCCCGTTGTGGAGGGTAACTGCTTTATTCAAAGTCTATTGATTTAAATATTAATCTGTTCTAAAACATACCTTCACAATGACATCTAGACTGTGTTCGACTAAATATCTGGGAGCTGTGGCCCAGCCAAGTTGACACATGAAACTATCCAACACATCCACAGGAGCCATGTAATTTGTCCTTCTAATTGAAGCTATTAATAACTTCTGGAACAATAGGCATAATCTAAGACTATCTCTGGCAGACTAGGATGTAAGGTCATTCTCATTACAGCTTCACTGCAGTATACTTTGATATCTCCATGGGTGTTTCTATGCATCTTTGCATCCCCAGAAGACACTGATACCCTGCATGTGGTTGTGTTTGACAAACGTTGACCATTTCTCCTGGCCCATCCTGGTTTTCATTTATCTCTGTGGTTGGTCCTCACCATGCAGTCCATTCAGGTACATGCTCCCCATCCATCTGAGATCTCCCAGACTCATATAACAAAGAACAAATTCTGTTGAACTCTGCTAAGACACATGTGAAACACCTCCAAAGGAATATTACTGAAAAACAAGGAAAGAAGACATAATTATCCTAACCTAAGCATACTCAGGTCACCTGCTTGGGTTCAAGGATAACTGCTTTTGGGCTGATGGCCACTGTACTCAGGCCCCTACTCTTCTGGTCTGAGTATTACATTGAGTCTCTCAGACCTTTATTCTTTTTTTAATGTTTATTCATTATTGAGAGTGTGAGAGAGAGAGCGCGCGCGCATGTGCATGAGTGGGGGAGGGGCAGAGAGAGAGAGGGGGGACAGAGGATCTGAAGCAGGCTCTGCGCTGACATAAGTGAGCCTGATGCAGGGCTTAAACTCACGAACCACGAGATTATGACCTGAGCTGAAGTTAGATGCTCAACCAACTGAGCCATCCAGGTGCCCTGAGTCTCTCAGACCTTTAAATTGGCATCCCTCTGTCCTGTTTTGGTGTTACTGCTAGGTTTGCTCAATCCTTAGAATGTTCCAGGTCCTCTTCCCCCAGCTTCCAGTTTTTTGCAAGGGGCCTCCCCATGACTAAGAATATCTGAAGAATTCAAGTTAAAAATGGGCAAAAAACTTGAATAGACATCTCACCAAAGGGGATAATGGCAAATAAGCATATGAAAAGATACTCCACATCATATGTCATCAGGGAAGTGCAATTTATAACAAGATAAAACTACACATCTTTCAGAATGGCCCAAATGCAAAATGCTTGGTATATCTTGGTATAAGGAGCTAATAATCACTGATATTTCAACCTAAAAGAATTGAAAATTTATGTTCACATAAAAACCACACAGATGTTCATAGCAATGTTATTCATAATTATCCAAACTTGGCATCAAGATGTCCTTCACTGGGTGAATGGGTAAATAGCCTGTGGTATATCCAGGCAATGGAATATTATTCAGTGCTAGAAAGAAATGAGCTGTCAAATAATAAAAAGACATTGAAGAACCTTAAATACCTATTACGAGGTGAAAGAAGCCAATCTGAGAAGGTGCATGCTGTATAATTCCAACTACATGACATTCTAGAAAAGGCAAAATTATGAGGGCAATAAAATGATCAGTGTCATCTATGGTTAGGGGGGATAGGAGGTAAATAGCAGGAGCACAGAAGACTTGGAGGGCAGAGCAACTGTTATGTATATTTTCATGATGGACACATGTTAGTATAGGTTTGTTAAACCATGGAATGTGATTAACTCTGTTGTAAACAGAGGGACTTTGGGTGATGTGATGTCTCAATGCATATTCATTGATAATAACAAATGTACCATTCCAGTGTGGAATGCTTATAGTGGGGAAGCCTGTGCATGTGTGAATAGTGAATACATGGGAATTCTAATTTCCATCCAATTTTGCTGTGAACCTAAAAGTGCCCTAAAAATATAGTCTATTAAAAATAGTGATACTATAATAAGGATGAATATGTAATATGTGAAAGGCACACAAAGCTTTTAAAAACATAGAACAAAAAAGCACATAAAAACATAGCCAACAGAAAAATATAAATATAAAATCAGACACCTAGGTGATCTAGAATTTGGACAAAGCAAAAAAATTGTGATCAGTCTTTAAGAATATCTAGAGTGGGGGCGCCTGGGTGGCGCAGTCGGTTAAGCGTCCGACTTCAGCCAGGTCACGATCTCGCGGTCCGTGAGTTCGAGCCCCGCGTCGGGCTCTGGGCTGATGGCTCAGAGCCTGGAGCCTGTTTCCGATTCTGTGTCTCCCTCTCTCTCTGCCCCTCCCCCGTTCGTGCTCTGTCTCTCTCTGTCCCAAAAATAAATAAACGTTGAAAAAAAAAAAAAAAAATTAAAAAAAAAAAAAAAAAAAAAAGAATATCTAGAGTGAAGGAGGTTGTTAAAAAATAAATGATGGAAAATGCAGCAAAAAGCCTGCAGGAATTATAGATCATGATTTTTCAAAAGTACAAGCTTGAGGGGCTCCTGGGTGGCTCAGTCAGTTAAGCATCTGAC
This sequence comes from Lynx canadensis, assembly GCF_007474595.2. Classification (NCBI taxonomy): domain Eukaryota; kingdom Metazoa; phylum Chordata; class Mammalia; order Carnivora; family Felidae; genus Lynx; species Lynx canadensis. The sequence goes on along the minus strand of NC_044313.2, from coordinate 43,646,475 downwards.
TTCGGCTCAGGTCATGATTTCAAGGTTGGTGAGCTTGAGCCCTGCACTGGGCTCTGTGCTAACAGCTCAGAGCCTGGAGCCTGCTTCAGATCCTGTCTCCTTCTCTCTCTGCTCTACCCCTGCTCACTATCTGTCTCTCTCTCTCTCAAAACAAAATAATAATAAACACTTTTTTTTTTAAGTACAAGCTTGAATACACATACAGCCACAGAAGGGAAAGAGGGGTTGAAATTTTACCAAAACTGGTAAGTGATAATAATTCATAGATACAAAGAATTCTAAAGCACCAAGCATAAGAAATTTATTTTAAAAACACACCTAAGCACATCATAGTAACATTGCTGAAAAGCCCAACACAAAGTGAAATCCTAAAAGCAGCCAGAAAAAAAAAGACATATTATGTTCAAAGAAAAACAATAGTAATGAGACATGACTTCAGCAGAAACTCTGGAAGCCAGAAGACAAAGGAGCGATATTTTTAAGGTGTTGAGAGAAAATAAGGGATGACCAAGAATTCTGCACCCAGTGAAAATATCCTCTGAAAGGAAAAATAAAATAAAGATGGATTTCTACACTTCACCCAAAAAAGGTGGTGATATTTGCCATCAACAGATCAACGGCTAAAGAAATTCTTAAGGGAATTCTTGAGGCAAAAGAAAAATTTCAGAAAGAAGAGAGATAGAAAAGATACATATATTGATAAATCTAAATGATTCCAGACTGCATAGAGCCATAATTATATCTCATCTTACTGAGAATAATTGTAGAATCAAAATAACAAAAGGTGGGGAAAAAAGTGATAAATGAATTTAAGGTATTTTAAGGTCTTGGCCTTGTCTTGAGAATAGTAAAAGTACATATTTCTATTTTTAGGGTGTTTCCTTTAAAAGTTTGGAACATATAAGAATGCATAACCAACAAGTTAACAGAGATAGGATATTGAATAACAAAGCATTATTTGAACCATAAGGAAGGCAAAAGGGACATAATTAACATAGAACAAGAGGAACAAATGGAAAAGTAATATGATTATAGATCTAACCCAAATATATTGAATGTGAATGGACTAATCACTTCAATTAAGGATTTAAGAACCTGTAATAAATTAAACACACACACACACGCGCGCACTTATGTTGAACTTTAATATGCTTAAAAATGCCAGATCTTAAGTATAAGAATGCAGAAAAGTTGAAAGTAAGGGATGAAAAGGAGTCAATTTTATTTCAAGTTTGTTTTTGGATTCAATGCAGTTTACTTTATTTTAACCTTGTTTATTTTTTTAATTTACATCCAAGTTAGTTAACATATAGTTCAATGCAGATTTAATTAAAATCTCAAGAGGACTTCTGTGGAAATAGGATAGTGATTCTAAATCTACGTGTGAATGCAAAGGATGGACTTATACTACCAGATATTAAGACTACCACAAAACTACCATAACTAAGACCGAGTGGTATTTGTGCCAAATGGACATACAGGGCAACAGAACAAAATATGAAAATGGGCCAATACGTACAAGGTATTTAAGAAAAATGTGAAGCTGCAATGTTGATGGCAAAGGAAAAAATTTTTTTCCTATGGATGGTGCTGGAATAATCAAATATCTGTATTTTTGAAAATGAATTTAACCTCTATTTCACATCATACTTGAAAACCAACTCCAGAAGGGTTATAGATGTAAATATGAAAGGCAAAACAAAGGATAACATCAGAAGAAAACAGAGGAGAATAGCTCCCTGAACTGGGTTAGGTAAAGCTTTCAGAACAGCACATACCAAGCATTGAGGATAAGGGACAAGTGGATACGTGAGCCTACATTGAAATGAAGAACTTTTGTTCATCAAAAGAAAGGGAGTGAGAAGGCAAGCCATGGTGTGGAAGAAGAGACATTTCACAAAAGCACACGTAAAGGCTCAATCTCACTGCTCATCAGGAAAATGCAAGTTAAAACCACAAGTAGGCATACGACATTCCCCCCTGGAATAGCTGAAATCAGAATACCTGACAGCACTGTGTGACAGTGAAGATGTGGAACACATGTGATTCACAAGTAGCCAAATCACAACATCACAAGTACCCAAATCACTACAGGTATTTCTGAAAACCTTTTAGCAGTATGCACTTAAGGTCAAACAGATGCATACCTATGACCCAGCATTCCAACAGAAAGGCATACATAAATTCACCCAAAATCATGCACAAAAAATGTTGATAGGGACACTGTTTGTACTAATTCAAAATGAAAACAAACCAAAAGTCTGTCACCCATAAAATAGATACATTGTGACATTCACACAGTGAAGTCCTCAACAACAATGAAAATGAACCTCATGCAGAATCATAGATAAGTCTCTAAAGCCAATGTCGAATGAAAAAAAAAAGCCAAAAAAGGATAATTGATTCTATGTATACATATTTTAAATGTATATGAAATTAATTAGTGGTTAAAGAACTGATAGTTATGGCTACCTTTGGAGTTCTGGAGGTTTCAATCAGGAAAATGATTGTGTTCTATTCTTGTTTTGGTTGGTGGCTACAGAGAAGCACTCCCCTTGTTAAAATGAATCGAACTGTACAGTTATGATTTGTGCATTTTTTTGGCATGTATTTTGTGATTTTTTTAAAAAAGTATATTTAAGAACTGTGGCCTTGTAGTCAGGTACTTTGCAACCCTGTTTCCTACATTCATCATGGTCATCTCCAATTGAACACTTGGGCTGAGCCAGCCACTGATGCTGGCACAAGGTGCTTTATTCCAAGTCTTATTTCATCCTTTGAGATGGGATTGCTGCCCTTGTTGTATAGATTTCAAAGATGTGGAAACTGATGTTCAGAGGGGTTAAGTGACTCACTCGTGGTCATATATAGCTAGAAAATAGTAGAACCTGCCTTCAAAAACACATCTTTCTGATTCCAATACACTGCCTTTATATTCTTTGGGGATCCATTCAGAAGAATGGCCTCCAACAACCAAGTTAGCTTTGTAGGGTACAGTCCCTCTGCCTCAACTGTGAAAAGGCAGAGGAATGTTTTCTCCACAAATGCCACATACCCCACTCTGCCTACCTTTCCCCACAAATTTACAGTCTGTGGCTGAGCCCCATATCTTGGGAGGTGACCCTCTGTCTGATGGTGTCTTACATCTATATCTTCTGAACATACAGGGCAATTCAGGGTGGAAAGAGCACAGGTTTTATTTAGACTGACAGCTGAGTTGGATCACCTTGAGCAAACCACTTAATTATTCTGAGTCTCATTGTCCTCATTTGTCAGAAAGAGCTTTCTTAATTTTCCAATGTAAGAAATGATTTAATTCTTCTAGGACATGATAGGCATATGATCCACGTGAATCCCTTTTCTTTCCTTTCTGGATCCTGCTGTATTAAATAAATATCTTTCATCTCTCCCTCTTGCCATACCTCCATACCCATTCCCCATCCTTCTCCACCCTGCTGTGTGCCCCAGGTTGGTCGGTGTGAATGCCTCAGTGGGCACCCTGTCCTCTGCTCCTGGAATTTGCAGGAGATTGGAGGCAGGGGGCCAGTGAGTTCAGAGGATGGGTCCCTGCAGCTCGCTCCTGTGGGATCACCATCGATGGCTCATTCTCTGGAAATGGATTCAGACAGCCCTTTCCAACCTCATCTCTCACAGTGAGAAGACATGCCCCCTCCCACTGTCCTTTCTGGCCATGAGAGCATAAGAGATGCTGCTGTTTCAGTTCCCACGTGTCTCCACTATCCTGTGGCTTTCCGTGATGTGTGGCATGCATACATCTTTCTAAATAGTTCCTCTCCCCAGATTCCTCAGTTTCACTGTGTCCTTTCATACTGGACAGGCAGAATCCATGTTGACCTAGTGGCCTGCTCTGTCATTTCCTCCTAAATGTGAAAAGCTCCATTCTCCATGAGGCAACTTAGCTTGTCCATACCACAAGCTGCTGAGGAAGACTCGGCTATTGTGAGCTTCAGACCGAAGGAAGTGGCAGAAACTAAAAAACAGGCACAGACAGAGTGAATGTAAAATTATCTCAGCACATGTACTTTTTGTCACTCCAAATGGATGCATTATTTTTTCCCCACGAAATGTGAGGAATTTGGGTCTTACCTCAGGAAAAAAAGAATCTGTCATGCCAGGAAGTCCCCGAAGGTCTGAGGTTTTATGAAATATATCCCAAGGACTCATCAGTGCCTCTACTAGCTTTGGAGCTTCTCTCTCCCGGAGCCTGCTTCTTCTCGTCTGCATTTCATTAGGAGCACACCTGGAAGTCAGGTGCAGCGAGCGCATTGACTGAACAGCTCACAACCAAATCATGCCTCTGCGGGATGCTGGGCTGCTTTTCATTTGTTTTCTGGGAACACTCACCCTGAGTGGGTCTCAGGAACAGAGGTGGGGCCTGCTGGTACCATCAGGTCCCTACAGGACAGGAGTGGGGCATTCTGCAAGCATCCTGGTGCTAAGGGTAGAAGTGGTAATGCTGTTTCTCTCTGCCCCAGTAGGTAATTCCACCTCCTGCCCCAGCTGGCAGGACCTGAACACTTTGGGTGACGTGGTTGGCTAACAGAGCCTTGCAGTTCCCACCGAGAAGAATAATGCTGTAGGTATGCCGATCACCCCAAGAGCTGCCTTGGGCAAGAGTATGTTTGCGCAGGCGCCTTACCTGCATTATCACTGATCCTCACCACAGCTCAGGACTCAGGGACCATTCTGTGGGTGGGGGGACACGAGGGAGGTGTCCTTGTGATAGCACGGTCTGGCCTTGATAGCAATGGGACTGGGGATGCCTGTGTGGTGAGTGACAAAAGCCAGATTTTAAGCCAGATCTGTCTGATGCCCAGTTTGTACCTATTATGTGAGCACTAGACCACACATTTGGCTCTACCTTAATGCAGAAGAAAGTAATTTCACCTCCATGAAGCAAAGGTAAGTATGGCCTTGCTTGTCAGGAGTCAGCGCTGGCCTTTGGGATCTGTGTAGGTTTCTCGAGGCTCAGATGTCGGAAGAGGGGAGCCTATAAACTGGGCAAACTTCACTCTGTGGATCACAGACAGCACTACAGATTCATTCTAATCACTTCAACTCTGAGATCACACAGCTAGAGAATCCAGAACCAAAACGTAAACTGAGTTTCACCTATTTTATTGACCCTCCGCATTTGTCTCGCGTTGGGTCTAAGAGACACAAATCCCTTCTTCCTGAGCCTGCCACTCTGGGGGCCTGGCCTAGGAGAACAAAGCAGGTGCAGATGTTCCACAGGCACCACGCTGACACTGGCAATGCGAAGTACTAATGCTGGGTCACGAGGAGAAGCTGAGTCTCTGCACACAGACTTCCTTGACGTCATATCCCTTCCCCACCAGTAAGCACGTCATTAAACTGCTCGGAGCCTCATTTTCCTCATTAGCTACCACAAACGATAGTAGTAGGAGCAGATGAGGTGATACAGGGGAAGCTCTGGTACGTGGTAAGCACTCTATAACTTACGGCTCTCATTATGATTACTAGCTATGAAATCCTCACAGAAGACAGAGATAGATATTACTGTCATTGATATATGATTGAAGCAATGGAATTCAAAAAAGTAAAACAAAAACAATGTGCTCAAGATGTCACAGCCAATACACACAAGTAGGATTCCAGCCCAGAATTGGCCAGTTTCAATACCCTGTGCCTTGTCTGGGCCACCTTCCCAGGCATTAGAGCATCAGCATCGGCCCTTTGCCCCTGCATCTTGCAGTTGGCCATGTGTTCTGCCAGTGGGGCTTGCCCGCCTCTGGGTTAAACCTCAGGGCGCCTTACTTGCAACGCATTTCCCACACCCCTTCCTCTGTCCACTCTTCTGTAATTATTACACCCCTCCTGGAGACAGGCACTCAAACAGGATTACACCTAACCACTGGTAATGACAGAATGGGACACCGGGGCTTGCCTGACTCCCGGCTCTTCAGGGCAGTGACTTAGAACTCTTACAAAAGAATGTCAAGAATATATTGGAATACATGGGCCCTGTTCCTGGGGAAAAAAAATGCGTACACATACTAGCAATATGACAAGCAATTGTAGAAGGTTCTCAGACACCTTTGTGATCTATCCAGGGACTTCAGGGGAGGCATTCCTGATCTGGGAGAGAATCCTAAAACTCATTAGAGTACTCATCAGCCGTAGAGCTTCCGTGGACCTGACTCACAGTTTACCCTGTGCAGGAGGGGAGGGGAGAGGGACCATGATAGAAACAGGCCATTTTTCCATCTTAAGTGAATCTGGTGGACCCTGATGCCCTGCCTGGCCGAAGGCAGTATCAGTGGAGCAGTTGAGAGTGACCCTGTTATCCCAGGCCAGCCACAGCCACTGCAGGGGTGCAAAAGCAGATACTCACCAACACGCCCTGAGGCCACTGGAGAAGAGGCAGCAGATGTGGAGGCCAAGGGCAGTGGCAGGGCTGGTGCCACTGCTTGGGACAAAGAAGGCCAGCAACTGTTTAGGGGTTGAGAGACAGCCAGTGTGCTCCCCACTCAGGGAGGACCAGCTGCTCTGATAGGAACACGCGCTACAGAGTCAGATAGCAGAGGAAGTGTGAATCCCAGCACTGCCACTTACTAGCTTTGGACCCATGCCTTTTTGAGTCTCATTTTCCCTTCCTATAACTTTTAGATAGATCTTTCTACCTTGCGGGACTGGTGTGAGGATGAAAGAGCATTTGTATGTAAAGGGTATGATACAATCCCTGCAACACTATACTTGATCAGTAAACAAGCTGCTGATATGAATAAGATAATGGGTGTTCTTATTTGGAAGCCATTATGATGCCTTGGAGAATGCATATTTTGGGATTCAGGTTGAAAATCAGGAGTATTTCAGAGCAAGTGTTTGGTGGCAGAGGATGGTTTGCTGTGCACACACCTGGCCAGAGAGAGGCCACTTTGCAGGAGACATGTCCCCCTCCATAGCAGCTGATTGCAGAGAACCACTTGGCTGATTGCATTGAGATCATACACTGGGCAGGGCAGCCCTGAAGCAGCCTCTTTCCTCCACTGGACTATTTTGCCACATCTGATGAGCATGACTTCATCTGCTTGCATTGCCCAAGGGCTTTGTGTGCTTTCAAAATTTATATACATGTGACTGAACTAACGCATATGGACCTCAGTGTCTGTGTGTACAGGGGTACATGCACCTGTGTATACTTATTTTGTGTATTGATAAGACTCACTGTTGGTGAATATTTTGTTTTCCTCCGAGCTTGGACATCTGGTTGCCCTGATGACTGTATGCTTGAATCTGCCAGCAACTGAACCCTCCTCGAGACACATTTGGTTGCTCACCCTGGTACGCCCTCTTCTAGATCTTGACCATTGGTCATTGCAAATTTCCATAGCAGGAGTTTTTCTTGTTGTGAAGAGAACCTCTCCTCTCTCTGGGGTTCAGCACCCAAGGTCAGGTTCAGAGATGAAAGAATGAAAGCTGGAGGGAAGGTCTGACTGATATCATTGATAATTGTTCCTTCCTCTTTTGTAGGACCGTTAGCCTGATTTATTTGGAATTTGTGCACTTTTTTTCATAACCGATCTCTCTGGCTACATACCATGGAGAGGGGGGAGAATATAATAATTTAAGTTATTAGCATAGAAAATTGTTGCCTATTTGGAGTTTCCAGGTGTGAAGGGTCAGCATAATAAGAACCTAACATGATTTCATTTATTAAAAGCAACTAATGGGGTGAAATAAAATAATGTTTTCAGTATAAGGAATGTTACATTACGAACAGAAATGCTCTCTTTTATTGTGTCTCTTTATCTATTATTTATTTATTTTCCTTAAGGAAAGGTCACTTAAAAATTCTTGGAACTTTCGTCTATCTCGTGTTGCCAAAGCTAAGAGCACAAAACAAGGCTTTTGTTGAGACACAGGTGCTAATTCATGAGCACATGTCTATGGGAGTGAAACGTGAGCTCCCCAAGAAAGGGAACTGAAAATGAAGGCAGATGCCCATGAGTAACCCCTTCGTCTCAGAAGCATAAGGTCATGCAAAGCCCCATGTTATCCACCAGACCTTGCCCCTCTCTATGATTATTAAATGAGAACCAAAATAGCAGAGGAACCAAATATCCCTTCTGTACCATCATGGCCATCAGGCCCAGTGATCTTGTCTTCCTTGGTGTGTCTTTGGTCTTCTTTCAGTGCTGGAGAAGACAAAATTAAATATGGAATTAGTTCTACCTTGGCAAGATTTGGGAAGATTTAGAATTTAGGAACTGGGCAGTTCCTTAAGGAAACATAGCCTTTGGGAGAGCTGTCCAGATCCATCTGTCTATTCAGATAATCTGGGAGTGTCTGCTGGGTCTCTGCCTCCCTGCCCCTCAGCCTTTGGAATTTGCACCCATTTGGTGCATTTGGAGATGCCTCTCATTGGTGCAGGGGCACAAGAACAAGGACTAGACGCTATCCTTTCAGTTCCTGGAAGTTGAGATCTTGAGAATGAAAATCAAACTCCTTGGGTTGGCCCTATTTGGTATAAGGCTGACAGAAGAGCCGCTTCTCCCTGGAAGGCCTAGAAGTCAGAGGGGAACCTTGTGATACAAAAAGTTGGGGTGAGGAGTATATGAATCTGGGGGTCCAGGGCCCATGCTGATGATTCCGGGCAGATTAATATTTATCGGAGAATGGTACCTACAGACACATCCTCTGAGGGTTGGCTATTGAAAAGCCATGCCATGGTCCCTCAAACAATGACAGTCCCTTAGCCCTTAGGCCTAAGCACAGAGAAACAACTTATCTGAGGTCAGAGGAAGTGTAGGGATGAGAGAGGAAACAAAGTCAACTGACAGTTAAGAAGTTGTTCACTCCACGAGGCCATGGGAGCACTTCTCCATGCAGTATGGATAAATTCTCTCCCATGAGTTTTCTAATAACTCACATTTTATAGGAAATTGTTAGGTTAACCGAAAATTAGAATTGTTTCTCAGCCTGTCCCTCACGTTGCCCCCTGGTTGATATGAGGGGACTCTGGACATATACCGGGTAAGGAGGGTGTGCCTCCACCCCCAGGCATGTCTGAGACCCATATGGTCAGAGAAGTCTCTCTCACCACTGCCCATGCCAATAGGACAGAACTCAGCTCATGACCACAGCATTCCCTGGGAACAAGCAGATAGCATTTCTTCACCAAAGAGAAGAAGAGGGTAGGGAGCAAAGTCAAGTTTTATTATTAAACAACTTTAATCCAAATGCTGATTATTATTTGCAGTGTCTGAAGGCACAAAATATACCTAAAATGTATGGAATAGTCTAAACAGAGTTATAAATCCAAAGAGCAAAGCATGAAAAAAAGATACATTCTGAGCTGACACAGAAATCTGAGTTGGGATTTTTTTTTTTTTGAGAACTTACTTGAATATCAATCATTTCCCCTCATGCCAAGGGTAGGAAATTTAAAAAATAACATAAACATGGTGAAGAATAAATAACACCATGAGGTGTTAAGGGTTTTTTTTTTTTTTTAATAATCAGGATGCCTTTTCCTCAAAGGTATACTCTCTCTCTCTCTCTCTCTCTCACACACACACACACACACATGCACGCACCCACACCCACACCCACACGCACACACACACACACACCTGCCATCTCTCTCTTCTCCCTTACACCCACTCTAAGCAAAGCTGTCCAAGAAGACATCCATGGTGTACCCCAGAAGACAGATCATCTCAGGAAAAAACAGACTTGGGAGTGAGATAAGGCAGTGAGACCAGAATTTGATTAAAAAAATAGATATATATGAAAAACTGACCATCCAGGGCAGGGCCCCCCAAAGTGCTGATGGAAAGAAAATGAAGCCTGCTCTTCCTCAGGGTAACTGTTGCCCACCTAGGCTTCACTATGCGCATGCACCCAGCTCCTGGTTCTCCACGCTCTGATTGGAGAAATGTCAATGGATTGCCTGGGTAGCGCTAACATCAGGCCATTCTCAGCATCCAGAGATAAATAACATAATTATAAACACTCTCTTCTCCAGGGTGCTTTTAGCTGACTATGTGATGCAGCCGTTCCTTTCTGCTCAATCATGTCAGTCAGGACTTCAGGAAAGAAATCAATCCGGGGCTAGTTATCACCCTCATAAATACACCTCTGGAGCAACTCTACAAGGCTATAGGAGATGCAGTCAATAGTCTTTGTATTGTTCCATGACCACAGATGGGCTCTCAGCTCCCTGATGACTGCCCAGCCAGGGATGGGGAGGGGAGCCCAGCCCTCTTGGTGCCCAATGTGGGCTGTGTGCACCATCCTGGCAGGTTAGGAGAGCAGAATCACCTTTGTCGTCAGCTCAGATTACTCAAACTGCTCTGCTCCTACTGGTTCTTTGTCTGGTTCTAAGGTTTAATTGTCCCAAGAAAGACAAGGGAGGGAGGCGTGGCTATCTAGCTGTCTTAGCCTTAAGGAACAGAGCTACCAGTAGGTTCCTTAGCTTGGGGATAATCCTGGGAATCTCAGTGAGAGGGGCCCCTGCCTATTGGCTGGATCACCGCTTGAAGGCTTCTTGTCTGGAGAAGGGGGCAAAGCAGGGAGTAAGGCCTCACACTGTGTTCTGGCCCCATTTGGCAGACTGCCTGCAGGGTTTCGGACCTGGAGACATCCTTTTAATTCTGGAGTTACTTCCCTGGGTGATGAAGAGTTACTTGTGTTTACATCACACCAAGTTCTGCTGCTCCTTCCTATCTGAACAAACTATTTCCAGCACTGCCCCCCGCCTAGAGTACTGGTCTGCTCACCTAGGGCACCTCCCTCCACTCCTCCACCATAACCCTTTGACCCGAAACCACAGGTCACAAATCCCAGGGGTTATTCTCCCTCTGCCTGGTCTCACCACCTCACCTGGTCCACACACTATAGCTAGCATTTCTCTATCCCCATGGACAAGGACAAGCCCACCACTGCCAAGCCTCCCAAGGCAATGATGGAGCCTACCTGCCTTCTCCCACATTCTATCACTTGTTGATTCTTCTAATTAGGAAAAGAAAGCAAAAAAACACAAGGCCAATAGTATGACCCTAGAGCATGTCAGCATCAAAGCCCTCAGAGATGGCCTCCTCATGGTGGGTGCTTCTCTTGGGCCCACTGCACACTGCATCATGCAGTGGGTGAACAAGAGGACTCCCCAGGTCCTGGAAGTCTCCTAAGTCCCAGGCTGACAGGAACAGCTGATCACCGTATAGCCCCGTGGCCTGGGGTCAGACCAATGCTGGCTCACTGTTTATCTACCCGAGAGGATTAAAGAGGAACCAAGGGCCAGGAGCAGAGGAACTTGGCAGGAAACCATGGGACATGGCAACAAGCAGCATTTGGGGGCTCCTCTAAAGGGACTGGCTGCTTATCTTCCCCTCTCCCCCGGCAGGAAGGGGCTCCTTATCTGATCACCCCTCCTGCCTTCAGAAAGGCCCAGGAACAGGGGGCTTCTTTGGCACTTCAGAATGATCACAAGTAATTTGCCTTTTTATTCATATAGAACAAAATTTACAAAGTCATTCATACAGTTTTTGTGTTTTTTTTTTACTGACTTCGAAAATTGGGAATATTCAAAATACACTTTTACCCCACTCCATTCTGTCATTATTTACACATATGTACAAGAAAAATGAAAGAGTCTTTGTGTGTGTGTGTGTGTGTGTGTGTGCACGTGTGTGTGGTTTGTGTTGTTGTTTTCTTGTATTAAAAAGCTCTGCTGGTCGGGTGGGTGGATGGGCGGGCAGGAGGGCAGGCGGCGCGGTCAGATGGAGGTGCCATGGGAGGTGTCCAAGGCCTCTGGAAGGACGCCTCCCGGCACAGGCTGGAAGGACATGGGGATGGGGGTCTTCACCGGGCTCTGGCGGAATAGCCCCCCATTGGGCGACCTGTGTTTGCACTGCATGGAGGGCATGGTGGCCGAGCTGCTGAGGGGCAGCGGCAGATTGCTGCTAGGCCCTGACGAGAGTGTCCGGCTGGGGCCGTGGCTGCTTTGCTCTGGCAGAAAAGTGCTGACCGAGAGCTGTGTGTTCTGGTACTCTCGCGTCGGCTCCAAGGCTTGGCTGGGAGCCAGGCCCCCCATCTCCAGGGCCGAAAGCTCAATGGACGCTGGGGAAATCTGCTTGTGAGCAATGTCTTCATCCATTAGACTGTTCATGCGCCGGTGAACCTGCTCCAAATTCACTTCTTTGTCCTGGAGGGAAAGCACAGGAAGGTCAGGCCAAGCCCTCATGTGAGCCCAAGTCTGGCTTTCTACAAACTCTGGGAGGCCTGGAGACCCTAGGCATGTTAAGCCTGGTGGACACTAGGTGAGCACTGCCCCCCCATTCCTCCCATATCCCCTCACCTACATCTGGGTGAATTCAGTTATCTGGGAACTGGTGGCCTAGGACACTGCCCCAAGGTAGCAAAGACCCAGAAAGCAGGCCTTGGCAACATGTACCTTCCCTCCTCACTTGGCCTAGAACCACGGTCACACTCAGAGGCAACCCCTGCGAGAAGATGCCTTGAAGAACTGGCAGAGACAGAAGGAGGAGAAGGGAGTTCCCGTGGGAATAAAAGGAACTGGTCCTTGAGCCCCCAGGGTGTCCTGTGTATTTACCACAGAGTTCATAATGCTCAAAGGGCCTGATGTGATCATCCCCATCAGACACAAAAGGAGGCTTGGGTTCAGGAAGGTCAGTGACCTCCTTGGAATCACCACCCTTGTGAATGGCAGAGGCAGCAAGGGAACGCTGAAGCAGGAAGTGGGGGCCTGGCTCACCCTAAAACCCTTGTTCTCTCCATCTCCAGAGATGCCAGAAAGCAGGCATGTCCTTGTCTCCAAGGCCCATGGGGCTGGTTCCTGGATGAGGAAGATGGTGGAGATGGTAAAGAATGGGTCTTTGCAGGGCTTAGATGACTTTCCCGGTGTCAAGAATGTAGAGACAGCCAAGAGGGTGACCCTGACACGCGACTCTTTCTCCATAATGTAAATGGTGGCAAGGAAATGGTTTTGTTTATTTGTGAGCTTAAGAAAGAGAATAAAATTCACTTTAAATAACTTGATGTTTTGTCTACAATATCAAAATAAATCAAGGGGGCCAAACTGCTTGAAAGCTCCTAAAAGACAAAGATGAGGTACTCTATTTGCTCAGTTCCCCCCATTGAGGTGGGGCATAAGACCAGGTGTCCACAAAGCAGCCATGCCAGCTCCCCAATGAGGTTCAAAGTTCCACTCCTATTTTTAGGCAGCATGAGTGGCAATGTGACAGGCAAGGTCATGCCTACCACCCATGCTTCCCTGATGTCAAACTCCTAGAGAAATACCATGTCAAAGCTCTGCTCTGAGATAGAACACCACAGGCTGTCTAATGGTGACATCCGTAGAGTAGAGAGAGGAGCCTGACCCAGGCCCATCTTATAGGGCAGTTAGAAATACCACAGATGTAAAGGCCCTCAACGGGCTTTCAAAAGATAAAAGAAGGAACCACACAAATCTAGGGGGCAATTCCAGTGGCTGTTCTGAGCTCTTAGGAGGCTGGTGGGAGAGGATCTTCCCCAGGAAGAGGCCACCCTGAGTAGCTGGTGTGAATGTCCCTCTCCCATGGGTTGCTAACCCCCATGAAGTCTCAACCCAGCCTTCCTCAGGCAAGGAAGTTGCCTCTGCAGTTTACTCCTTGTTCTCAGTGGCCCCTGGTGTGGAGAAGGGCCACTGCTCTCTCCACACCTCTGCTGAGCTCAAGACTGGTAGTCAGACATTGGCTTCTGCCTTTTCCAGAACCTTTCACAGACAAAGAAAACTGACAACCCCCACAAGAAAATAAGAAACTCATCCCAGGCCAAGAGGAGACCTGAGAATAAGAAAGCCAACTGATTTGAGGATGGAAGGTACTATGGGGCATGGCTCCATATCATAGATGGAACAACATCAGAATTCACTGGCATAGCTCCATGGGCAGAGCCGACATTCCAGGGATCTGAAGCCCCACACAGCTGAGCTCAGCTCACTGATGCCGGGAAACCAGCTCCAAGTTGAGGACACCACTGGGTGGCGAGTGTCCTGGGTAAAATCAGGGAAAGGGGCTGGAGACTACCAGGCCTTGACTTAACCTGACTAAATGTAATGCATGCAATGTCTTTCACTGATTCTTTTAAGGCTGTAAAAAACTACAAGACACCAAATTCAAGTTCTCTTAATTACCTTACAACATGCTGACCCAGCTCTGTACAACTTTGCCTTTTTCTTTCTGTTTTATCTGCTTTGTTGTTAGTCTTGCACATGAAACCATTTTAAATAGTTTTTTAAACTGCTATAGTAGTCTCTGGCTGTTTTAAGACCACCAAGCATCAATTATCCCTTCCTAAGACCATGGTCTGTTTGCTTTGAGGGAATTACTTCTCACTGGATAACAGTTTGGAAGGTGCCCTGCCCACCTGTAGCTAAGACGAAGGACCACTATGCAAACAAGGACAATAGGAATGAACTGAATCCTGAACAAAGAGATAAAGAGACAGAAAAGAGTTGACTGTCCATCCAATAATGCAATAGTACTTCAACAAACTTTCTGCTCCATGACTGTCCTCCTAGATCTTGCCCCCCCCCCCCAGGTTCTCTGGACAAGTCTGACTCCTGCCCACCACCCATCCTGCTTCTCCAGCCTTCTCATGGTTGCTGTGTGCCCCTGATAAACTCTGGGACCGATAAATCTGTCATCTCCACTGGCCAAACTCAGTGCCACAGCTGTGTTGGTAAATATCTGCATCTATAGGCTATTTTCATTTCAAAATATGGGAAGGGCAGAAGACAAGTATCAGAGATCCTGGTAGCTGGATTAGTTGAGAGAGAATTTCAGAAACTTTTAGGGTCTCATAATAGAACCTTCCTTTCTCTTTGCAGACAGCAAAGCTTGGAGAAGGCTTGATAGCCAGCTGTCCCTGCTGGCAAAGTCTTCAGTTTCCACTGAAGAAAAACCGATGACCAATGGACCTGGGATCATTGGAAGAACGGGTTAGTTGCATGATCTCACCATTTCCTCCTTTAGATTTTCTTTCCAGGGTTCTAATAATCCTTTTGGGGACACAAAGAAGTCACATTTAAAAGTGGACTAATTTGGAGGGGAAGGCAAGTATCTTGGTCCCAGTCCTGTTCACTCTGGCAGTTAAAAGAAAGGGTATGACCCTTTTTCTCAGAAAGTGTTCAGGAGATGCTCCCCATTTTGCAGGGGCCTAGAGATAGAGAAAGGAGAACTTCCTGTCCAAGAAGACCACAGGAAGGCAGAGAGTTGAGAGTGGGGACAAAGTGAAAGGAGCCCTCTCTATCGAATGCCAGGGCCACAAAACAGAAGGAGAGCTTTGGGGGAAGACCAACAACCCAAAATACTCTGAAGAAAAATGTGAACAAAGGAGGTCTCTGAGATGAAATCCTTCACCCAGGAAGTATAAGGCAGAAGAGGTTCAGGGGATGGAATTATAAAAGTGGTTGAGACTAGGCACCAATCTAGCATAATAATCACAGCTGTGAGGACTTGATCTGGTACTACCAAAGCATCTAGAATAAAAATGAGCCCAGAGCATAGGTGTGGCTACAGCCCAATTACCTGAGAATCAGTACTTTTGGAGGAAAGAGCTTGAATATAGTTTCCTAAGTCCATATATGTTTCTTCTTGCCTCAAGTTAAGGACAAATGAAGCAGTTCCAAGGACTGTAAAGCTGTGCAGTGAGTGTCAGCTTCCAATTGAGGTTAGTCATTAACCTATAACCTTTCCACGTCAGGACACAGAGAAAACGTCCACACCAACTGAACAGACTTTCCTGGGAGACCTTCCCACCCCAAATGGCAGTGAAGTAATTAATCCTCTCTGCACCAGTGGGACCTCATTCTATTCAAATTCTGTTACTGCTGGTAGCTAGCTCCAACACAAAACAAATCCCAGAAGAACAAGGTGGCATCGTGACCTGCCCATATTTGATTGTTTAACTGGACAGAAAATGAGAAAAACTCATGAGAAATGCCTCCCCACCCCCCAACACAGGTAGTCTGTTTGAGCCTCCAATCTATTTCTAAGCTGCCTGCTTCTTCCACCGTCTAGAGGTCAGATCTGAAGTGCAGAAAACTGGAGAAAACCACCTTGTACGGTAAAGCCTGGAAGAATCGTCTTGGATCACCTGGGGCCACAGATTTAGCACACACTAAGTCATTTCCAGTAGTCCCCGGCCAAGGAACGAGGAGGCAGAAATAATCCACCTGCTCAAGAAAAGAGGCAGGAGTGATTTGAATAATTATCTATATTTTAGACAAAATGGGACATTCTATTATGTTATGCAAATTCAAATAATGGACTTTTTTATGTGAACTACATCAGTTTACATCCTCATTATCTCAAGTTTTTGGTGTTCAACCGTACGGAAACTTGCTGCTGTCTTCATTAATTTACTGTAGGTAACTGACCTAGTCAAACATCCCTGAATATGACATAAAATCCACGGACTGCATTTATCCACAAATCCGGCTAAATTCCAGCTCTGTGTTTCTCACCTCATATTAAACATGATGACAGATGCACCAAAAGAGGTTACTGGGGACCCTCTCCCAGGCATTGTCTTGCAGAGAGATAAAGTTCTGTAATTAAGCCGCTGTTCACCAACGTGGAAATAATTCAGTGTACTGGAAAATGGTAATTAACTAAACTATCATCTATGTAACAGCCAGTTACACATGGGACTCGTTAGAACAGGCTTTGTTTGGTGTCCAATGGCTTTTACTTTAAGTTGAGCAGGAACAAAATGGGACAGAGGACTTCACACCTGACTGGGATGGTTGTAGAGGTGTTCTCCCATTACCACTGACACCAACCGGGTTGTAAATGAGACCCAATGGCTGGGGAAAACGCCATCAATACGAACTTCTTAAGTGTTGCTCTAAAGACTTGCCCAGCCCTAAAGGACTGGTCTGGAGGTCTGAAAGTAGTGGCTAGGTAAGAGCAAAGAAATTGAGCAGTTAATGAAGTGGTCTCAAGAGATGATGGACAGTTTTCAGAGCATCATTGGGAAAGAGTTCTGATGGATTCTGTCACAGATTCCATAGGGGAGGGCAAAAAGAAGAGAGAGCTGATGGACATCTCCCATCATACGTGGTAGCAGCAGGTGTACCTGGGGTGAACTGAGGCAAAGGGTGAAGAGATTCGCTCAAAGTCACACTACTTCATGCTAAGTGGAGCATCAGGATCAGAGTCCATATCTACCTGCCTCCAAAACCTGGGCTCTTTCCAACTATGCCAAGCTGTGTGTTCCCAATTTCCCCTTGAGAGGATTGTGTAGACCAGTGGTTTTCATCCTTGACAGGATGTCAGAAGCACATGTGGAACTCTTAGAAACTACAGTTGTTCAGATCTACCTAATAGGACCCTTTGGGGAATGGAGCCCAAGCATCTGTATTTCTAAAAACCTCCAGGATTAATCACCTCTGATGTGCAGCCAGAACTGAAAGTCATTGATCCAGCTGAAATGATTACACAACAATTTAACATTAATAACGTTTTCTTTATAGGAGCCCAGACTGGTTCATTCATTCGATAAACACTTTTGAGCTCCTACTACCAGATGAGCTAATGTTCTTGGTAAAGCATCCATCTTGGTCCCTGGCATGTAGAAGGTGCTCAATACTTCGGCTATATTCATCACCTCTTAACGAGAGGCTCCACTGTTCCAGACACTGGGCAAAGTGATGGCAATGCGGAGGTGGAGAAGTGCCAACAGACTCCAAGCAGGGATAGGCAAGTAAACCATTAGCAGCAATTTGGATCAGCCAGCATGAGTGCATACACCCAGGGAAGCAGCCCATAGAGGTGAGCAGGGGAGATTTTACAGAGGGGAGTGATGTCTGAGCTGCTTTTGAGATACACATTGGTGTAAGATAAGCATTCACTCTCTTCTTGCTAATAGGTCTTGGGATAAGGGCTTAAATGCACACTTGCTATCCTTACCCTCATGCTAAGAGGTCTGATATCAGGAGTGTAGCCACTGGGCCAGACTCAGTTTGTGGCCAAAGAGACAAACTGGGGTGCAGAGGATGTCAATGCCTCGCTAGGAGCCGGCATCATGGCTCAAGGAAAAAAGCCCAAGCTACACTTTTAATTCCCCAAATCCTCTGGCAAATGTCAGGCAGGAACCCCTGCTCCTGCACACACCCCATGGAAGGCTCAGTGGCAGACACAGCAATCATATCCCAGTTCTGTCCCTGCCCATTCTGCCGTTCATTTCTCCAGGGCCAAAGATGTCTTCCTCCAATGCTCCTGAAGGCAATCAGGAGAGTTAAGAAGATAACATGTAATCTTTCTGGCACAGAGAAGGTGCCTTAAGATGTGAATTGTCCTCCCCACACCCCTTACTGCCCATCACAAGGTCCTTGGGAGGGAATAGGGTCTTGGCCGCCATTCGCCAAGCATGTCCCATGGGCAGGTGCCGCTTATGGCACTTTCCACACCTTCCCTCACTGAACCTCAGAGCAACCCCGTGAGGCTGGCATAGAGGAAGAGGGGAAAGATACAGGAGAGAAAAATCTCTACATGGACTTGGAAGAAGCATCAGAGGCGTGAAGGCAGAGAAGGGTGCAGAGCCAAAGGGGGTGTCCCCTGCCACAAATCCTCCACGGAGAGCAGGCGTGTGCTTCCCGGCCACACAGACAGCAGCTGGCCCGCCGGCTGCTACTCTGTCGCTGCTGCCCGGCCACCCTGGCCTCTGTCAGCTCCTGTCTGCGACGGAAGCAGGGACGGGGTGGGGAGGGCAGGCAAGGCAGGAAGCACAAACATTCCAAGCTCCCAGCCCAGTGACGGATGATTCATCCCTCACTCTTCATGTCATCTCCCATTTGTGCGGTTCTCATCTTTATTTCATGAATATTTTATTCTTAGAGCAATGGCTCCACTTCCCCCATAAATCTAGAGGGTGGCTCTTTACTGCAACCACAGAGTCTGCTGCACTCACCTGCACTGAGTAACTACATAATAGTCTGATTCCTTAGAAAAAATACGAGCTCAAATCCACATGAATATTAAGGGGTTGAACGCACATTACTACTCTTCCTCAAGTAGGTGTCTAAAGTCTGAAGACATCTCAGCACAAGCCATTAAACACAACTAGAACTACACCCAAAGACAGGTTTCTGGCTCTTAAGAAATACAGCCAGTGCCCCAAAATGAAGCATTCTAAGGTAAAGCAGACACTCTCACCTAATTGAGAATGCTGCTCCATAAAACACAGCCAACCAGTAACACAAAGTGGTTCTGGATTAAATACCGTTAATATTTGTGGAAGGTTTGAAAGATATGCTTCTAATATCCTGTTGTTTCAACCCCCTCCTGGTTCTTATTCCCTCCATGATGAGGGCTCAACCACTTGGCCTGACATCCAAGTCCCTTAGAGCAAGTCCCTGCTCCCTGATCCAGCGTCCTCCACTCACATCCCCTTGCTGATGGCGACACTCCAGCCCCCACAGCTCCAGGAGGTGTGATGACTGTTTGCCTCCGTGTTGTTCACCCTACCCGAAAGGCAACTTTCAATCTCACCTCCAGCTCTAGGATCTGTACCAACCCTTCAACACTTCACTAACTGGGAGGAGCTCTTCACTAACTGATACCCCTGCCCCCCCATGACCCCAGGCTGGGCTGGGTGCCCCTCAGTACATCCATGGTACCCTCTGCTCACTTGAGAATAGCCTTGATCAATGGAGGCTGCTTTGGTCAACCTCTCTGCCACATCTGCTCCTGCGGAGGTAAGCCCCCTGGGGACATGGACTGTTCCCCCACAGGCATATATTTATGAAAGGAAGAAGAGAGAGGGAGAAATTTCATTTGAAAATCAGAAACTCATAAAAACAGAAAAAAGATGGGGAATATTTCCCTCTTCTATCATGCAACCCTTAGCAACACCAGAAGGGGCTGGAGGAAAGGCAGCTACCATGCTTTTGCAACCTGTCTTTTCACTGGTCCTCATTCCTATCTGGAAGCAAGTTGGGGGCAGGTGCAGAAACTTCCACATTTTCTAGGCAGGACCAATGTATTTCATTCTCTCTTATGCCTCAGATCCTGGGCTTATGCAGAAGCCAGAGGAGAAGACAGAATGCTTTGCTGACAAGAAGAGAGCTGTTCCTCACAGCTGGGTCATTTCTTGGTCTCCTGGTCTTTTCTCTGTATTTCTCTCTTTCACGTCTGCCTTCTATATCTCTCCAAAAATCAATCACCTCACCTCTCCTTCTCTCTCTCTCCCCTCTCCTCTCTCTCTCTCTCTCTCTCTCTCTCTCTCTCTCCCTCTCTCTCTCTCTCTCTCTCACACACACACACACACACACACACACACACACAGTAATCATTCACTTTGGCTGCCCAGGCTAGGCTTGTCACTAAACACTAAACTAGGGGATGTGAAGGGACATGATGACCAGAAGCAGATGAGAATGTCCTGTCCAAAGGAAGAATGGCCTCTCTCTGCACCTAGTTCATACGGGACATTCTGGAGGGCAGAGCCTGTTTCTCCTGGGCACCCACTCTGCCCATGCCATCCCAGGTCAGCACTTCCATGACAGGGAGATGCTCACCCACCCAGAGAGCCTCTCCTGCTCCCCTGACCCAAGGGCATGTGCACTGAGAAGTCAGGCTGTGGCTGATTGGGTCTGGAAAAAAAAACAAACCCAAACCAAACAATATGGAGAGTGAATGCAATGGGATCTTGTCTTCCCTTGTCCCACTGGGGATGGCTCCAGGACCACCCTACCCTGGGTACATGCTGAGCCTTCTGTACATATAGACTTGAGGCTGGTAAGGGGACATATATGCAGACTTTCCTAAAAACTACTCATCGGAATAATTCACAGTCCCTCCCAATAACTTCTTCACAAAAAAATTTCCAGGAGCAAAAGAAGTTCAAGCAGAACAATTAACTGTTCCTTTCAGTGGCTTTCCCTTAAGTCTCCTCCTTCCTTCTCACCCGTGGCCCAGGGGTGACCAGAGAAGCACTGAGGCCATGGGAGACCCAGGCCTTTTCCACTTTGCACTTCCTTGCAGGGAAGCACACAGAAGGCAGATGAGGAAGATGGATGTCCCCAGAACATTTCCAACATGCTGAATCAAATGGCAAGATCCTTCCAGCAAAAACTAAGTTTGATGACAGAGAGCTTGCTGCCTGGTATGAATGGAAAGTCTGTCCTCACCCCCACCTTGCCAGGCGCTCCATTACAGACTGATATGGGGTATGGCCAACCAGTCTCTCCACGCTGCAGAGATGGTGGCCATGGCGACACTGCCTTTCTGGATTTGGCGCTGGTTACTTTGCTGCATCTTGTTTGAAATTTACACCTGTTTGTAGCAACATAATCTGTTGATTAGAATTCAGAAGAAGCTGAGGTATAGGCAGCACAGAGGGGCAGCCCTGCAATCCAGTGGCTCGGCTTATGTCTCCCTGCCTGTGTGTAGGTTTCCGCTGGCACAGATCATCCCCAAATGGCACTCCTTGCCACCCTCCCTTAGGGGAACTGGCTCCAGGGTCCCTTGGTGGAGGCTTCATATAAAAAAATGGACTCAAAGAAGAACAAAACCCCAACGGAAGGAAGTGTTGTGGAAAGAATCAGCTTGTGGTTGGCACACATAAGGAGGGATTTTGTGCCAGAACTTGAAGTCTGGACAGAGCCACAAAGTTCCCTGTGCTGGGTGTTCCTGGAGGAACATGGGCAAGGCCGGGCCCTATACGGAGGGGGAAGGGAAGGGGAGAAGGGGCGATGGGAGGGGAAGCGGGGGCCAGGCCCTACTTGCATGCTGGAAGAGCAGAGCCCTGTGGCCCTTGATGTGAAGGCAAAGAGAACCAAGAAGGAATGAGATCTCCTCTCTTACCCTACAGTTGGTCTCTCCAGGTCAGGGTGGAGGCACATGGGCGGGGCAGGGTGGGGAAGGGCTCTCTGGCGCTGCTCATGCTGTACCCGCTCTATAGATAAATACAGGACTTTAGTGGCCATGGCTGGTGCCTTGGCACTTTGTTCAAGCATAAAAACATCCCCTACATTTGTTCTCTTGCTTTAAAATCAAAGTAAAACAATGACACCATCCCCCCAAATAAAACACTGCCGCCTCTAGACAAGTGACTTCAGTAAATACTAACTGGAAGAAAACCGCCCGCCGAGTGGCCCAGTATGACTCTCCTGCCTCTAGGATGCAGAAAGGAGAAGCAGGACTCAGGGCACGGACCTCTTTGGGGGTCTCCTGGTGGCACCGGTTGCTGTTCCACCACAACTCCAGGGCGGCCACCAGGCAGGCCAGGAGGAGGCCGATGGCCAGGATGCAGAAGACCCCAGCGAAGCTGTGCAGCTTGAGGGATTTGCCGTCGGCCTGGGCACTGGCGTGGCTGGTGAGATCACAGCGGCCCATGTGAGGCCACCACTTTTGCTTGAGCACGTCCAGGTCCCCAGTGTCCTGCAACTCCAGGATCCTGCAAGATACAATCCACATGAGCCACAGCCACCGGCCTCATCAGTGTGGTCATGGGGGCTTTGGCCCTTTCCCCACCATGCTGGCCCTTCCACAGACCACGCTGAACCGTGGTGGCTCTTATTCTGTCCCAATTTTTCCCTCCCCAATCCATTCTCCCACTGTGAGACAGAGTGCTCTTCCCAAAATACACACCAGGTTTGTCTTTCTCCTTAAAAGTCTCGATGCCCCCTCCTACCACTGCCCATGGATAAAGTTCAATAGCAAGCACATAAGGACCCTTCACATGGGACTGGGGGCAAGCTCTGGGGATAAAATAGGAAAATATAGAACTAGATGAGGCAATATTTGGACTGTGGACTTACAAAAATGCTTTCTTTAAACCTTCAATCCATTGTAAGTTTCTCCCACCAGGATTCCCCAAATCACTCATTCATTCATTCGATTTGAGGAGTATCTGCCTTGCGCTATGTGTGATGTTCAACACTGCTGAGGGTGCAGTCCAGAGACACATACATGGACCTTGAAACAATTGGAGCAATCAGTGTGGACACCGAAGCTGTGATCAATACCATGACATGAAAGCACAGGTGCTAAGAAATGGTGCACTGGGTGGGTGTCCAGACCAGGGGGGTTACAGGGAGGACCTCATCAAGGAAGTGACAGGTAAGCTGCCACCTGAAGGAAGGTTAGTCATCAAATAGCTCACACTTGTCTGGCATATTCTATGTGCCAGGATATATGCTAAGTGCTTGACAGATAGTGTTTAATTGTCATGTCAACCCTTTGAGATGGTTCCTTCCATTCTCCTATTTTTATACAGAAGGAAATGGAGGCACAGAGAGGTGAAATATCTTGCCAAATTCACTTTGTGGTTGGCAGGGATGGCATTCAACAAGAAGGAAAAACTACAGCCATGCTTGAAAGTCTTGTCTGGGCTAAGTGCTCAGCATGTCTGAGATGCTAAAATATGGCCACTGAGGCTGGAGAGTGATGGGTGAGGAGGAAGATGGTGGGAGAAGAAGCTAAAGCAGGAAGAGCTGAGAATGTCGGTTCTGAGAGGGTATGAGAGGGAGTCTGGATTCCATCCTGATCACCAAGGTGGGGCAAACCCCTGGGCTCCTGTAGTCCCCATGCAGGTGTTTGGATGGTGGTTTTCCTTCTTGTGGCATTTTATGGACTCCCTCTGTAATCCAGTGGTCTGAACAGTGAGCTAGTAGTATCTGGTAGTCCCCAGCCTCCTCATACCCAAGCTTTTCCATCTGGGGAGGGAGACTCTTTCAGCCTGGTGCGTGGTGATATATCCAGGTGATAACACCTGCCGTGACCTCTCTGAGCCCATATTCTCAGCTCTCTGGGTGTACACAGTTCAGGAGAAGTGGTTCTGAACAGCCAGGAGAAGCTCACTTCCAACTGTCCAGTTGAGCAGTCTCTGCCCTGGACCTGCATTGCAGGCCACCTGTGACCATAAGCTGAGGCTGAGGTCTATGGGCTGTGCATGCATGCATGGGCTGTGGCTGTTGGAGAGGGAAGGTGACAGCCCAGAGGGGGTCCTCTGACCTTTCACCATCATGGACCCAGCATAGCATGGCCTTTCATAGGCTGTGAATAGCTTGGCTCAGTACAAGAAGCAGGGGATGGAGGCACCAGATCTCAGCTGGGTATCACGGAACAAGTGACTTGCTCCTGCTTAACCTTGGCTGGCTCATCTTTGCAAGATAGATCCACGACCCCACTAGGTGAGTAGATCCTTCAGGATGGGCTGTGTGTTACTCTCCATGGTTTCTCCTGAGCAAGCAGAGTGGCGGCACAACTTGGGCCATCAATGGATGTTGGCTGCATCAATATGTGTATGAATATATTAATTGAATCATGAAAAGTAATCTAAACTAAAATGGCCATGGTGAGATAATGAGATAATGTCTGTTAAGAGCCAAGGACACAAGTCAGCACAAAAGACTTAATATGCCGCTGTGCCTGTAGGGACTTGGTCATTGAGATAAATGCATGATTGACATGTGCATCTGTGCGCCTTGGGCTTGTGCTCGGTATGCCATTGAGCATCACAGATATCTCACATGGCACATCCCATGATCACCTGGGCAGCTTCAGTGTCCCATACCTCTGTATGGCACTGGACATGTTATGGAAGCTGGCCACTGGTTCATGCTGAAAGGCCACTATTTAAGTCTATGCTGGCAGGTCTGAATAAGCTGGGCCTCCTGGCAGTTATAGGAACCCCAGGGCTGGATATGCAGGATCTCAGGGCTTTGAGAAGACTCGTGGGTAGACTAATGGCTCACTGAGGAGAGACAGCAGAGCTTTGTATTTAGCACAGATTCTGCTCTGATGGACATCATGCAAACACAGACCATGCCATCATACTAGCCATGGTATGCAACCTCTCAATTTCAGTGCCCTTATTACTAAAATCTGAGATCATAACAACTCCTACCACAGCATGACTGTGACAAAATGGAAAAGGGACACATGGGTACCACTCAGCTCAAGATATGGCAAGTAATAAGAGCTCCATAAAAGCTGGTAAAATTTGCACAGTCTGATGGCCATGCTGACCAGCAGCCCTATCCAGTCCAGTACTGACATGCACTGCCTTTTATTGAGAACATAGTAGGGACTGATCATTTCCCATTGTTGTAATCCTCCTAGCAGCCTGAAAAGTAGTTCTTAGTGATTCAGTTTTACATCTTGAAGACCTGAGGCTTGGCATCTAGATGACTTGTTCATGGTTGCAATTAGAAAGTGGCAAGATTACTCTTCAGAGCTGGGGTGTGCTGACCCAGGAGGCCATGCTCTTTCCAGATAATCAGGCTGCTAAGTGCAGTCAGCAGGCTCTCTGAGAGTTAGGTTCTGGTCTACGGGACCACGAAACTCTGGCCAGAGCATAGCTGTAGGGTCTGATTTTTACTCCTCCGCTCACTGACTGCAACATCAAGCAGGCTGCTTAGTTCTACCGATGCTTCTCTTCTTCCTGCTCCTTTTAATTGTATGCATTTTTATGCCCAATATTATTCCAGGAAGAATGTAAGGCAATTTATAGGGAAACATAGAATAAAGTAAAAACAAACAAATCAAAAGGAAAATTTAAACATGTAAGCAACAGAGGAAAGATAAAACAAGTCACGGGCACAAAATGAGTCCTAGAACAAAGCTAAACTAATGCACACCATAATAATCTATACTCCTGCTTATGAGTAAGCCGGAGCGATAATAGCCACTTCCTGAAGCCAGTTGTTCTATTTTCCAGACAGATATAATTGCAGGTGCTTTCCTCTGGTCAATAGTTGGGGAGCCTGCTACACAGTAGGTGCTCTATAAATGGCTATTAGGTTGTTAAACATTTATTGAATGCCTGCCCTGCATGCCATGGTCCACAAACAGGCTACAGCACTCAACCCTGCCATACACACTTAGAAGGCATGGCCTATAGAACCTGTCCTCTGCCAAAGCAAGGGCGTGTACCCATATTCAAGGAAACAGCTTAGTTTCCAGGATGAAGGGAAAGAAAATTACAGCAGTTCCAGATAAGACTGTGATTTCTATGAGGCCTTTTTTTTCCTGTAAATGGCATAGTGCATTGCTTCCTGGATCTGCCCCTTCCTCCTCTCAGGCATGCCCCAACTAGAGGCAGCTCATGGTTCTGTAGGCATCATACAACGGAGAGCCTCTCAAAGAACCACTGGCAGTAGTACATTGACGACCTGAGGTCAGAGTGTTCCTTCTAAGTAGATACCCATCTGCCCAGGTAGGGGAGGGGGGATGCTTTCAGCCCAAGAGAGGCTGCAACACAGAGACTTAATATGCACTCTCCTCCCAACTCTGCCAGGAGCTGGATGAGTGACCCTCTCTGAACTTCAGGATGTTAAATGAATGACCTCTAACAACTCTCGCCCCTCCAAATGGATTATCCTCAGTGCTGGGATGCCTGTGTTTACCAGTCAACTGGTGTTGCCCCTAAGCCTGGGTACCATGCCAGCTTTTTCATTTGGACACATCTGCTATTTTGGATTTTGGTGGACCAAGATAGCCTGTCCTTTGGGATTCCTCTCTAAGCTCCTTAGTCCTGCCCTCTTCACTCACCAGGATGTCACCTCACAGACATGTGTGGGTGATGGGCCCAAGGCACAGATGTCCTTAGGAACAGGAGCCCCAGTGAGCAGGCCACTGAGCTCACCAATGCTCCTCACTTTCACCTTGTCTGGTAAGGCCAAGACCCCTAGTCAAAGACTAAGATAAGTTTTCTGGCAGTAAAAGCAGGGTGTTGATGACAGACTTTTTTTCTCAAGGAAGCTGGCCAGGTGTCCAGATTGAGCACTTGGAAACTTCATCATGCCCAAGGGTCTAGAGTAGACCAGGCTCAAGAAGGGATGGACTCCCACCAGCAAATTACATGGGAAGCTTAATAGGCCAACACAAACTAGACACAAGGTTTCACTTCTGGTGGAGGGTATCCATGTGCCTTTGCTTAGGCTAGAATACCCAGGCCTATAAAGCCCTCCTCCCCTCTTACCCCCGCCCTCCCCTACCATTTGCTAGTATTAATTACCAGGAGGCTGATCTGGGGAGGATGGGGAGGAGGCAGGTCCCTTGCCTGCCCCAGCAGATAGCATCTGCCCCCTCAGCCCATGTGCACATGAATATGCAGTCAATCTGCTTCTCTGACCACACTTTTTTTCAAGACCACATTGACTCTTCCCACACTGACTTTTCCCACTGAAAGCCAATTTTAGAACTTCCTAAAACTTATAATAATAAGTAAGTATTGGGCCGTTCTTAGATCCAATTAATTATTCACTTAATTTTAAATTACTGGGCCTATCTGGCTACCTCCTACTCACCCTTCAGGCCTTAGGTGCCCTCCCTGGCCTCCCGGTTCTGATCAGCTGTTTTCCTCTGCCTTCCTCCACTTCTAGAATAGCCTCTCCATTGCACTTACTTCCCTGTGCTGGCATTGCCTGCCTGCATCACAGTACCCACCGAGACTATGCACCTTCATGAGACGGGACCATATACTTCCTCTTCTTCGTCCCCGGCTGGCATGGGACTAGTTGGGGTGGATGGAGGAGCATGTGCTGGTGTACAATCAGGGCTGAGTTCACGTGAGGAAGAACCAAGCTTGTGTTGGCTCTTGCCTCCTAAGAGAAGTTTATCCTCTAAGCCCCCCTTGGCTGACGGTGCCTACCTCTGGGAGAAGAGGTCCCTGTAGGGGCTGCCGTGCTGCAGGGCGATCCCGTAGCCCTTGCTGCTGACGCTGTTGCCAATGACAGTCACAGAGCAGTCATCATCTGTTAGGGCTGCGTACTCCACCACTGCCACATCCCATAAAAAGGCGTAGTTCCCCTTCTTTGCCTGAAAGACCAAAATCACCATGGAGTCAGGTAGGCCTGTATCAGTTTTGAGCACCGAGTAGCTCAGTGATGAAATTTGCAGGACCCTCCAATGCGATCCCCTGACCACAAGCCAGCACAGCAAGCCACTGGCTTGCCACTCGCTGTGTTTAGACACAAAAGGCTGTGATGCTGTCTCCAGTATGCTCCAGGAAAGCACACGTCACACAGAGAAGTAGAAAAGGTGAGTGGTAGGTGAGCTCTAAGGCTAGCTACCTGCTCACAATGGCAGGGACCTATTTCTCAGATTAGCAGGCTCACCTTCAAAAGTGCAGGAAGTCTGACCCAGGGAATTGAGATTTTCTGTTCAGAGATTTAGGGGGAGTGTAATAGTACCCAGTTAGTATTTCTACTTAGAACCTGGCTGAGCCCTGCTTAGGGTGAATGTGGCAGATGGCCCTAGATTTAGTGCCCTGAGTGGCTATGACTTAATATCTAAGTCATAAAAAAATATCTATATATAAGTCATGAACTTGAACTTGCTATGCATAGGGAAGAACCCATAAAGTCAGGGTCCTGATTATTATGGTGCCAGGTTGCGTTTCTGCCACGTGCCTTCTACTGCCCACACAAGAGTGTCCCCACACATACAAACATGCGCAAACACATACATACATGCACAGACACACAGGCACACAAGCAAGAGTGCACACACACACGCACAGCCACACACACATAGGAGGTTTCTATATCAATGCAGTGGTTGCAGATTATTTCATAAGGAATTTGCCCATGGCCACGCTGAAGTCCCACCCCATCACACCCATCCACAGCAAACCTTCAGTTATATCCTGAGCCTTAACTCTGACTTTGCCTGGAACTTGGACACTCAGGGGAAATGTGAGCTGCTCTGCTTTTTGGAAGGAGATGCAAACTAGACATTGTCACTTGGCCAGCTTAAAATAGAGCATAATGTTCTTAATGTAGCCAAGTGCCTGGTTTTTATTCTAGAGTGAGCGCACAGTTGTCTCTTTGCCACTTCTTCCCTCTTACCACAACTCACACTGGGTGCTGTAAGACCTCAGTCTGGGCTTGGTGGCAGGCCTGAAAGATCACAGACAAGAGATCAAGCTGGCACGCTACAAGTTTTGTGGCATCATCATGGGCATTGTGCTGATCTCTTGCTTCAGGTGAGTCTTCATGTCCACTGAGACTTTCCAAAGAGTGCTATTATTACTTAGATGAAGGTAGTCAAGATTTTACTTCTTTTAGGACCCAAAGTGCCCGTGGGCCAAAATGGCTCATTTTTTCTTCAGAAGTTTTCCATCAAAAGGATTTGTGAGCAGAGCATGGCGCCCCCCGGCACGAAGAGGCTGCTCCTAGCCATTCAACAATTTTTCCCAAAGACCTTGTAAGAAATGACACATGCACCTGTGCTACCCATGGACTTGTACCTCCGGGAGCAATCCAAATATTACATCAAAGCTGCATTCCATGGCCAAGCCAATTTCAGAAGTCCCTAAAGGACTTTGACCCAGGTTGCAAAATTACACTCATTTCTCTCCTTCCACATGGGAAGATAACAGTCTTTGAAATTTTTTCCTGCTGGCAAACAAGTTTTCTCTTGAAAAGATATAAATTTTCAACCTCTTAGTATCCAAGTTTCTCAGCAAAATGTTGACTTATGACCTAATATTTGGCTTTGGTCTCACTTTGGAGCATTTCACATCCATGCTCGCAATTCAACATGACAATCAGACATTGTTATTTGGACGATTTCAAAAGGGCATGTCATGTTGAAGGAAGAATTAAGATCAGGTTCATTTCCACCTTTCAAGTGATGTTCCAAGAAGGAAAAGGAAATAGACTGGCTCAGATTGAGTGGAAACCGACTGACAAAAACCTGGTGCAGCCATTCTATGGGGGTACTTAGCTTCCTTCAAGCCACAAGTGTTTGTGGTTCCGGTTTGGGCTCAGTGACAGGTGAGCGCAGCTGCAAGAAGGAAGCATTTATTGTCTTGCTGGCCTAAGCTGAGAAGCCAGGAAACACATGGATAGGATGCTGACAATGTCTCAGCTGCAAATCCCTTAACCAGGAAGGCTGTCGAGAAAAGAGGGGAGAGTAGTTCTTTCTTGAA
Source organism: Lynx canadensis (assembly GCF_007474595.2). Lineage (NCBI taxonomy): Eukaryota > Metazoa > Chordata > Mammalia > Carnivora > Felidae > Lynx > Lynx canadensis. The sequence goes on along the minus strand of NC_044313.2, from coordinate 43,616,541 downwards.
GTGGCGAGTCTTCCCATTTTTAAACAGACACTAAAGTTACTATTATGTTTATGTCTGCTTCAAGGAGCATGTGGCCAGTCCCTAATATACTTGACAATGCCTGAACGGGGGGCCTGGAGAGACTGATGTGCCCTATCTTGTTTGTGGACCACATCAGAGGCTCCAGATGCATTGGGCTCTAGCCTTACGAAAATACTCTCCATCCCCAACATCTCTGCCCCAATTCCTCAGCATCCCAGAGCTCCCTACGTTCTCCTCTTAGCCCCATGCTAAGTAAAATGTAGCATCAGATCCCTCCCTGTGCCTCCCAAGTCTGTTAGGCTCCAGGGAAATTTTCTGGACCTTGTAGATATCTCCCCATCTTCCTGGTGTGTCACAGACCCTGTGTAACACAGAAGTCTTCTTAGGCCTGGCCATGCTCTCAGGAATATTCAGATGCCAACTATAAGAAGCCCAAACACACTACCCATCATGGTTATGTCCCCTTTATATAGACGTTCCTGTCTCCATGAAGAATGAGCTCCACACACACACCTGCCCCAAATTTGAAGACATGTTTCTCCTTAATAGGGCCCAAACCAGCTTTCCATGGTTTGTGGAAAACCACAATTTGTGGAAAACCACAATCTGTGCTGCTTATCCACAAATCTTGGTGTGTGTGTGTGTGTGTGTGTGTGTGTGTGTGTATACACAGAAATATACGTATATGCATAAGCATATATATACACAAAATTAAAGTAGTATAAAACAATAGGATAGATACAGTATTATTATTGTTCTGTACACATGTGAAATGTAATATGCCAATAGATGGATAGGATTATTACATAACGGAGTGGTATTAGTGATTCTTAGGACAAGCTGGTTAAAGGTTTTTCTTTAATCTTGTTACACAATCTATGTTATCACACACTATACAGGCACCAAGTCTGATCTCCGTTCCCCTGTGTGCCCTTGCCCATCAATACAACACAGAGGCCTGGCAGAGCTCTCCAATTTCCCGGCTATTACCCAAATACAGCCCTTATTTCCCTGGGCTGCATCTAAACATTTTGCTTTGTTTCATTCTCCCCTTTCCCTAAAAGGGAAAGAAAAGGCAATTGGTTTAAACATAAAAAATGAAAAGATGTGAAGATTCAGGGATAGAAGGAAAAGAACAGCTTTGATATTAGACAAAGTCAAAGGCATCTGAGCATCCATCCCCAGGAAGTCAGGATAGCAGCCGGTAGCAAGCCACCCCTGACATATCTCCCTGTAAGTACCTTAGCAAACAGGATCCAAGCCCTTCCCTGAAGTCCACTCTGTGCCCAGTCCACATGTACGCTGGAGTACAACGAATGGAAAGGGATGGAGATAGGAGGGTGCCTGGCCCCAGCATTTAGAGTATCCTCCCTAACATTTGGGGGAATGTGATCAGCCTCTATGGCTGGAGGAAGGTTGGGCACAATAAACAAAGCCACGAGTGAGCTGGGATATTGGAGGACTCCCTCTCTATTGCTCCACACCAATAATAAAATGAGATTGCATTGCCTTTCATTGCACAGCTGATTCTGCCCTTCGCAGAACTCACTTGGAGCACAAACTTTCAGAGACAACAGCCTTCGAGGCAAGAACTTCATTATGCTCTTCTATTCCATTCTAACTGCTTTTGGAAAGGGGCAAGCAACCACGTTGTTCCCCCAAACAAGAATGCTGGGACTGCAAACAGCGAACACAAATGTTATTGGAAAGAAAGTGCTGAAGGAAATCAGGTGTCTACGGTGCCAGCTACAGGGAAGGTGCAGAGCACCTGCTGGGTGCCAGGACTTTCAGAGCCCTGATTCCTTTGCCATCCCTGCTATAATTCTAAAGGGCAGAACATCCATACCCTTTGACAGACGAAGGAGAAACAAAGTGAGTTGTCCCAAACAGACCCAGATCATGAAAGGCAGAGCCAGGTTAAGGTAAGCTAGCACTCTGGCTCCAAAGAAGGCTGTGCTGTCCCCTCTGCCCTGCTTGGACCCATGAAGGAAGGGCTGGGGAAGTTGGTCCTGGTGTCCTTGCCCTCTGAGCACTTCCCAGGGCAGTGCTGCTGGTGACAGAACACACTGAGATGGCAATGACTGTCTTTCTCCAGCTTTGGAAACGTGGTGGCTTGTGGAACTGCTGAACCCCTGTGAAATGGAGGTCACGGGCCACACTGTCTCTAGACGGGGTTGTTAGGATATCAGGGACTCCTTGGACACTTGATGCATCCTCATGTGCATTCGCCATCTGGAGGCACACCTAGTGCCTCTCCCAGAGTCCACTTTCACCCAAAGCAGAGCTTGGCCCTCTCAGGTGTCCCAAGTGTTAGCTCCCATGGTCATGTTCATGAACTGGCAATGCATTGCCATGCACAGCCTGAACCCTGGATACAGTGACACCTGCACCAAATAACAAGATGCACAGTGAAAACCCAGACCATCTGTGGAGAAAAGGACAATTTTACAGTCTGCCGGTAGGAATGTGGGCTGGCACGATATTTCTGGAATGGCAATTTGGTGGGGAGACTCAGACGCTCTTAAAATGTGCATATACAGCAATTCCACCCTTAGGGATCTATCCTAAGGAATTATTCAGTTTCTGAAAAGATGTTTGTACAAAGATTTTCAGAGTAACACTGTTTAAACTAGAAACAATTGGAAATAATCTAAGTGTTCAAAACTTAAGAATCAACTGGGTAAATGACAGTATTAAATGATGGAATATTGTATTACCATTACCATGGAGTCTTAAAGAGAGCAATGATCACTAAGGGAAACAATTGTCTGTGGCAAACAAGGGCTAGCCTGGATCTGGCTCCAACGGTATGGATTTGAATCCCAGCTCCACTGCTTTCTGACTGTGTGAGTGCAGGCAAGTTGCTTAACATCTCTGGGCCTCAGTTCTCATGGACGCAAAATGGTCCATTGCTCACAGAGTTCTGATGAGGATTAAATCCCTCTATAAATGTGACATGCTTAGAATCTTGCCTGGCATATAGTAGATGCTAAATACATGAGAACCAGTATTATGCTGTTTAGTGAAAAAGAATCTGTTACACTGGAGTATTTGCACTGTGATATCCTTTTTAAATCATCATGTAAAAATAATGTTTTTATGTTTATGAAGAAAGGAAACCAAGCACCAAATTCCAACATGGTCATCTTGGGGTGATGCCACCATGGGTGACTTCTGTTGGTTTCTTTTAATCTACTGTGTTGCCCATGTTTTTCTGCAGCTTGGCAAGCATCTCTCCTGTGACCGCACTGTCCCAGAGGGGAATTTTAGTGATTCGGCCCCCCTCCTGAGCACAGTGTAATGAAAAGAGAAGAGTTGTAGACAAAGACAAGTGCAGGGCTACACCCCCAGCTCTTCAAGGAACCAACAATCTTGGGGACCAATAATTGTTTCCTAGAGAGCTATTCTGACTGTGAAATTACAAGACACAATGCACTGTGCCTGGCAATAGTGAGGGCTCGATTCAAGCTCTCTCTCTTCCCTTCTGCAGTCCCCAGCTTGATTCAGGAGACCGATCTGTCAGCTGTTATGGGAACATCTATCTTCCCACACCCCCCCCCCACATCCATTCCTCCACCTTGACCAAGTCAGCAACATGCTCTGTGGGAGTCTGTGGTGTGTGTATGGGTGTGTGTAAGTATGAGTACATAAATGTATGCAAATGTATGTGTGTGTGTGTGCATGCATGCGTGCGTGCATAAGTACCACAGACCCCAGGGAAGCAGGAGAGAAGTAAACTCAGGTACCAAGTGCCTGGAGAACCACAAAGAGTTTAAGATAAACAGACTAACAGCAGGTAAGGAGCCTACCTCTCCTGGTCTCTCAGAACAATGGACAGATCATCCAAAATGACATGCACATGTAGGGCAGACAATCAACAGGACTCTCAGAGGTGTTCACAAGCTAATCTCAGGTGGCTGTAAGGAAACCTGCCACCCATGAAGTGAGAGATAATGACCATTTACCTAGACCAGCCCCCAGAACAGAAAAAGCAGGAAAACCAGGGAAGGCTCCATGGGAGGGGGAAGTGGCAATATAACACTCCCACAGTTAGTGCAATGGCTGCTCTTCTGAAGTGTCCATGGGGCACAAAGTCAATTTGGCTCCTGGCTTCAGACCAGAGTGAACAGGATGGAGCTGGACAATGAGATAACACAATCAAAGGGGCAGCAAGGCCAGCTGGTACGGGGATGTCCTGAGTGTGTGTGTGTCTGTGGACATGAGTGCAGGTGTGAGGGCAAACACACAGGTTTGTCATGGTGGTCGCAGTGAGGCTGCCCATTACCTGAGGGACAAGACTGGGATAAGGGAAATGTCATAAGGCTACAGCAGCAGAAAATGGCTCCTGATGGCCAGGCATTAGGCCTGCAAGATTTCTGCAATGATTGCCTGTCCCATCCTAGTATTCTTGTATCCTAGAGTAACAAAGTCAGTGGCAAGCAGCTCACCAAGGGGTAGAGAAAATGGCAAGTAATTCCTCAAGCCACCAATGCCCTTACTCTTATATTGTCTTTTCTTTGATTCTTTAACTTCCTTTATAGAATTTTTAGTTCCATTTCATAAAGAGAAAGGCCTGGTATGTCAATGATAGCAAAGGTCTGGACACGGGCAGATCAGGCCTTCCTCTAGTGTTCTTGGCCAGTCACCTGAAATCTGAGCCTACATAACCTCATTTGAAGGTAGAAATAGCAAGCCCACACAGGCTCATCACAGGAGGAGACAGCATGGAAAGTGTCTGATGCATAGAAGGAACTCAAACAATAAGACACTGTCTTCATGATCATGATAATCATCATCAGCATCATCCTTATAGCTTAAAGCTTGGACCCCCATCAGCCTGGTAAATTAGAAAGACTGTTAGCCTGGGTCACAGTCTTAGCCCGGTTACTGGCTCACTACTGATTTGTAAATATGGAAGATGAGCCCAGATGGTCCTTCAGGTCTTCTCCTGCTTTAACATCCTCAAAGTGTATAATGTAGACCAGTGGGTCTCAAAGTATGTTCCCTGGACCAGCAGTATCAGCATCACTGGAGAACTTAATAAGAAATGTAAATTCTCAGGCTTCATGTCAGATCCACTGAATAAGAGACTCTGGGGGCGCCTGGTTGGCTCAGTCGGTTAAGCGTCCGACTTCAGCTCAGGTCACGATCTCGCGGTATGTGAGTTCGAGCCCCGCGTCGGGCTCTGTGCTGACGGCTCAGAGCCTGGAGCCTGTTTCAGATTCTGTGTCTCCCTCTCTCTCTCTGACCCTCCCCTGTTCATGCTCTGTCTCTCTGTCTCAAAAATAAATAAATGTTAAAAAAAAAATTAAAAAAAAAAAAGAGACTCTGGGAGTGGAGCTCAACCATCTAATAATCTCTCTAGGTGGTGCTGATGTGTGCTCAAATTGAGAGATCCAACAATACAGACCTTTGTGTCCATTAATTTCTGACCCTCTCTTGAGAGCAGGTCTAGAAAGGGGGAGAGTATTAATGGCTCTAGGGTCTCAGGTTGGGGCACTAAATGGAGGAGCAGAAGTCATGGAGTCGAGAGACCAAGACTATTGAAAATAAACACTAAAGGAAAGTTACGTTTTACATCTTCTTCCTGCAAAGTGCTCTACTTGGGTCTTTCTCATACATTCTCTTCTTAGAAAGTTCAGAATAAACTTCTACAGCACAGACTGTGTCAATTTCCCAAGAGGATCAAGGCTCAAAAAGGACTATGCCCAAGACCACAGAATCAGCTATTGACAGAGATTGAATGTCTCTCCAGGTCTCCTGGACTGCAAATGGCCTTCCACTCTCCCATATCAAAAGTTCAACATCTAAGTAGCCCCAAAGAGTCACACAGAGCCCCCTGAGGAGCTGTCTCTGGTATCATACTGATTTTTTTTCTCTTCTGCTACCAAATTCTTGCCAAGCTTTTGTTAATGATGTTCAGCCTCCAGCACCTGACTCTATGGAAGCTTTATGGTTGCATTCCCTTTTTGCACCTCTAAGACTTTGGGACAGACAGTCTTATTTAGTGAATCAAGTATTATCTTAGTAGAAGGAGGTTTCTCACATCTCCAAGGGAGATGGAGCTGGTTCAGTACAAAGGAAAGATAAAAGTCCTAACTTGGAAGAATCAATGGCTTCTTCCTCAAAGTCTAAAACTGCACACCATCAGCAAAACCAGGGGCCATAAACAACCTTCCCAGCAGGGCAAAGGGACACATTGATTTTCAATGATTTGTCAAAACTTTAAATTGTCCAAAGACCATGATAAACAACAATCTAATCTGAGTTCTTCCGTGGGAAAGATTAAGAATGATCTAAAAGAAAGAGTAAATTGGTTTGCTTAGATACAAAATAGATTACAAAGAGAAAATACAGAATGAAAAATGTTATCCTGGGGAAGGGAAACAACTTAAGAATATATGAATTCAGGCAGCATAGAGGACAGGCATCCATGTGGTCAAACATTCTCTGAAGAAGCATAGGGATAGGGCCATGCAGCTACTCCCTGCGCATGCGTGAGTGCATGTGTTCACATGCACACACACCCACACAAAGGAATGTAAGCCTCATGGCCATGCGTGTCCTGTTCATTGCCCTAGCATGATGTCTGGTATACAGTTGGTGCTGAATAAATATGTGTAAAGTGACTAATGAAGAACTGAAGGCATGAATGCAATGATATGGGGAAGCCTGGGGTCTTGAATCAAATCAAGCTGGGCTGGATATGTCCTGAACGCCCCTCCAGATTTCTCCTTCACCCTTATCCATCCCGTTCTCTCCTCCACAGGCTGACCTTCCTGGACAAAGGCAGGAATGCCTATCAAAAGGCATCCCTGGGCCTCTGGCTAAGAGTCACTTTCTAAGATCCAGGTCTAAATCAAGTATTAATACTAATAAAGCAACAATCATAACAATAAGCACCACTTGTTCAAGTGCATGTTCTCAAACTTAAGAGGGCATGAGAATCATCTGGAGGGAATGTTAGAATACAGACAACTAGTCTCCACCCTGCTTCCCTCTCTCAACTTCTGATTTACTGGGTATAAGGAGGACTCAAAGATTTCATTTCTAACATGTCCCAGATGATGCTGACATTGCTGGTCCAAGGACCACACTTGGAGAATGACAGTGTTAAAAGACACCCTACAAGGCACTGCGCCAAACCCTTACATCACCTCTAATCTTTATGATAACTCTGGGAAGACCCAGGAGTATTAATCCTGTATTTCAGAGGAGGTAACTTTGTCTGGGAATTATCTTGCGAAGGTCTCACCTCTGGCACAAAAGGGATGTAAGAACCAAACCCGGTTTTTGTTAACTCAAACCCCTCACTCTCCTCGCCTCATTCATGCTGCTTTAACTGAGCACTTGACTTCTTGGAGACAAAGTTCAAAAGAGACCCATGAAACCACACCCTGAGGCCAAGGTGACTTTGACATCTGCGGCCACTTCCCCCCTCTCTGTTTCTTTAGCCATAAAAGGTTGTTGGGAACTAGCAACTCAGACTGTGCCAGAAGGAGAGAAAAGTAGTAAAATTGTGTGTGATCACAATTAATATTAAAGACTACCCCTGAAACTGTTGGGAGGCCATCTCTGTGGGTTTAATGTTGAAGAGTCTCATTTGCTAACCCCATTTGCGGCTTAAGTATTCCTTTATGGCCTTTGCTGAAATGTCAGCCTTGAGAGAAAAACCTCACACAATAGTCTGAAAGCACTTTGAGGAGCTAGGAAAGAGGTCACATTCTGACCAAAAAGATTGAAATGGAGTCCTATCTCTCACAGAACTCTGAGCTCTACCTGGCAGGATGTACAGCTTTGTAAAGTCAAAGAATCAGAAAGATTCACCACCAGAGGGGACTGGCGGGGGCACTGGGTGAATAGGAGCCTGCCACATGGCCCAGGGACAACCAGCCCTTACTAGAAAGCACTGTGATCACTTCTCATCACTTCTCGCATAACTAAGCTGAGGTCTGAGATATGGGCTGTACAGAATGAATCCAAGACCTCTTCCATATGAGGATTCTTCAAATACTAGAGATAGCCAATTTCACAGCTCAGGGTTTTCTTTACCAGGCTCCACACCATTTCTGGTTCCTTTATCTGATTCTTGAGAGGCATGATCTTCAGGGCTTTTACTGCTCTCATTACTGTCCCTGATTTAAGGTCATCTACCCCTCATCATTCTCTCTGTGTCCATCTCTGTGTTTGTGTGTGTATGCTCTCTCTCTCACACACTAAAATTTTAAAATGTCAGGTTCAAAGCCAATCTTAATACCTTTATATTGAAAGGTAAAGAGACGCCTCATTAGAGCTACCCATCCCAGGGGAGACCACTACTTCTACCCAAATAGGTTTTATATTATTGATGCTAGGGATGATGTGATGGTAATAACAGTAGTAACAATAATGAACTTGTGGATGGTAGAAAGAGTCTGATAATCTCTTGACAAACTGTTTAACCTTTTTTGTGTTTTGCATTCCTCATTTGCAAAATGAAAATATCACAAAACGCCATCAATGGTGAAGACAGAGTACATAAGCACCATGCCACATGGAATAGTTTCTTTATAACTGTTATTTTCTTTCCTTCCTCTCTCCCTTTGTTTCTGCACAAACAACATTATACCAACAGAGCGGAAATAAAAATAAGCTAAACAAAAATTGCCAATGATCTGGCTGATGCAATAAATCAAAATTGTTTTCATTAGCAATCGCTTCTTGATTTGGAATCAAATAACAAAACAATTCAAAATGTAAAAAAAAACTTAAATCATAAAACCCAGAGCAATAATACTCAGCGGAACAAACAGAATGGAATCAGCCCACATTTACAGCCAGCACGAAGGTGAAGTTCATCAGACCTGGGTACAAAGCAAATTACGGGGCAGAGCAAATCTGAAAAATAAAATCAGATTTAAGGGGAGTGAACATCCTCCCACCCTCTAATGAGGAGCTTGAAAATAATCAAAGTTAGCATGATGGCACAGATATTGGTTTGATTCCAGAGCTTACCCTACCAAATTATTAAAACTGCAAAAGAAAGTAATTGAAGAATTCATAACGAGATTTGCTTGGCAATGCTCAAAACCCAAAGCAAAGTAATTTAATAAGGGAGGCACACTGGGGGCTTTCCTTGATCTTTGGACTGTATTATCCCAAACCAATCATCATCAAACAGAATTAAGCAGCAGGGTGTTATGAAGGGACCAACTTAGTCAATTGTATAGGAACCTGCTCCAGGAGACTGGCTAAGTCCCGCTGCCCTCTGTGCCCCTCCTCACCCCCTTCCTGCCCTCTCTGCAACTGGGTACCAGCAATCCTCCTCATTTATGTTGAAGAAAGATGCACATGCCTACATTTCTGCACACTCTCATTTGTTACTCATCGAACATTTGTTTGATTTAAAAAGGATAAAAGGCTATGGATGTCCATGTGCTTTGCTGCTATGCCTACCTCTGCTCTAGGCCCTGGGAACAGACGAATGAATAAGAGACAGCCCTGACTCTAAGGAGCCTCTGAGTCTAGCGGGGGATGTGACAAAGCAGGGCACTAAGGATGGGGTGGCATCTGATGAAGCTGTGCTCTAGTATGCACAATGTGATAAGGAAGCCCCTGGCCCTGCCTGGAGGAAGGAGGAGCTGGGGGTGGGGTAGAGGGCTAGGGACTCAGGAAGAGTGAATGCTTCTGCTAAGGCTGGAGGAATAACTAGGAACCAGCCTGGCCAGCCAAGAAAGGGAATGATGTTCCAAGCATCAAGTACCATGGTGGTGTACCAGGGAAGGGAGAGAGACAGAAAGTGCTCGGGTTTCCAGGTGAGTGGAAGGCAGGAGCTAGTTTTACTCTGATCATGCTTCTCCTTCCATTTCTGCAAGATGCCACAGATAATGATACAGGTGCTGGAGTGAGAAAAATACTGAGCTCAAATCCTGGGTCCCAAACTGACTCAAGACTGATTTTCAGGAAGTGCCTTGCCCTCATCAAACTTTAGTTTTCTCATTAATAAACAGGTTGTGTTGAAGAACAAGTGAGCTAAAGCATGGCAGAAACTTAACACCACACCTGAGTCATCCTAAGTCTCTCTAATGGTAGCCATCATGGTTATATTAATCTCTGGATTAACATTGACCCCAGACCCAATGTTAGGAAGGAAATGCCTGGATAAAGTAAGAAAGGAAACAAAACTCTTTTATTTTATAAATAACATATGTGCAAAATAAGCCTTTGCCTTCATTTTGACCTTACATCAATTCTAACTCAATTTTAGGAAGAAAGTATCAAGCCCACTTTTATATATTAACCAAATTCAGCAATAGTAAATGAGTTAATGTATGAATGAATGAATGCATCAATGAATAAGAAACAAAATACTTCAAATAATAAATTGTTGCAGAAATAACACATCTTGGAAGGGGTTTATATGTGTATCAATCTGATTATTAAATAAAGGTAGATGTCTAAGCATGATCTTAAGTCTAAACACGATCTTAATTTTCTCAAACCCACCAAAATATATGGATCATTGATGGCAATACCTCATGTGGACCAAGGGTGTGTGTGTGGGCAATGAGTTGAAAAGGAAATGATTTCTTCTTCATTTGACTTCCCAGAGATAATAAAGCAAAATAAAGCAAAAATACATATGTACCTATATAAAAAGAAAGTGGAAAAAATCACAATAGAGAACATGAGAAAAATAGAAAAATACCAATTTGTAAAAAGATTCTTCCTACCAAAGACAAATCCACAAGGATTTGATGGGGAAAAAAATGTGAAACCTGAGTATTCTTTTGATTCCAAATATAAGAATGTAATTCAAAGTTTTACTTTTGGCAATACTCAGCAATATTTTTTTCAAGAGCTTTCAATGTTTATATCCTTTTTTAATAATGTAATTTTACTTTTGAGAATTTGACCTGAAGGGATAAATGTAGTAACTGAAAAAACATTTTACATGAAGGTGTTCATTATAATGCTATTTATATTTGTGAAAAATTAGAAATGGCCCAAATGACAATCAAGAAGAAAATGTTTAAATAAGTTATTTTACATCTATTTGATGAAATATTAATTTGCCACTAAAATAATTTTTATAAAGTTTTATAACAATATTAGAAAAACAGGATAAAATATATTTTCTAAAACATCATAATTATGTACAATTTTTGTACAGATTCAAAAAAGACTAGACAGAAATGTACACAAGAATCCTGGAGCCTTATTTAGGTGATGAGAAAAGTTTGGTTGGTTCTTTTCTGCTTATTTTTAAAAACATTCTAAGCTTTTCTTAATGGTGATATATTACATTTAAATTATAAATGTATATTTATATATAAGATTTCCTCTTAAAGCCTCATTACTTTAAATGTTGGCATGGATTGGAGGATACTTAACTTTAGTGCACTTGGAGTTGGGTTGGGCCACAGAGTTAAAGCAGGTGAATGAAGAAGGCTCAGTTATATTGCATGGCCAAGACAGTTAGGACTAAGGCTGAGACCCCAGAAGGGGGTTCTTTAGACAGCAACTGTTCAGCAGGGAAAACACCACTGCCTTCGTTCTCCTACAAGGAAACTATACATTCAGTAGAAATAAAAATGCACTTCGTTTACATGGCATTTAACTGTCTTTTTTGCCTCTCTGGTTTTCCTTCTTTTTCCGTGTATTTAATTTTCTGCTAACCAATTTTCTCTCACGGTCTCACACTTGTATTGTCAAAACTGAAAAGGAATTGAGGCGTTTGGATTGCAAAATGTGTGTTCACAACAGGACTACCTTAGGAAGCTTTCCTCAACTTCACTAAACAGAATACATCCCTGCTTTCTGTCCCCATAGCCTTTCCCACATTAAATCACAGCCATTTGCTGTCCTCCAGAACTCAATAGGGATACCTTAAAGAAAAAGACTGAAAGTCTCACACTTCATATTTTGAGCTTAATGAAAATGCAATACATAAATACCATGGGATGCAGCTAAAACAGTGAGCAGAGGCAAATTTATAGTTCTAAATGTTTATATTAGGAAAGAAAATGAGCAAAATTCAATGGTCTAAGTCTCAACATTAAAAAGCAAAAAGAAGTAAGAGCAAATTAAAACCAAAGTGAATAGAGGAAAAAAATTTTTTTTAATTAAAAAAAATTTTATTTTAGAGAGAGAGGGAGAGAGCACAAGCAGGGGAGGGGCCGAAGGGGAGTGAGAGAGAATCTTAAGCAGGCTCCACGCTCAGCACAGAGCCCAATGTGGGGCTTGATCCTATAACCCTGGGATCATGACCTGAGCCAAAATCAAGAGTCAGACATTCAACCGACTGAGCCACTCAGGCACCATTAGAAGAAAAAAAAAAACTTAAAAAAAATCTGAAGTCAATAAACCATAACAACAGAGAAAATTCAATAAAGTCAAAAGTTGGTGTTTTGAAAGGAAAAACTATGTGGATTAGAGGAGCCAATATTGTGAAGATATCAATTTTCCTCCAAATGATCTATAGATTCAGTGCCATAGCTATCAACATCTCAGGCATTTTTGAAGAAATTTGACAAGATGATTCTAAAGTTTAAGTGGAAATGGAAAGGACCTATGAATACTCTTGTAAGAGAAAAGGTTGCAGGACTTATACTACCTGATTTAAGGAGTTATTAGAATTATTATAAAGCTACTGTAATCAAGACATTTTTGTATCAGCATAAGAATAGATATATAGATCAATGGAACAGAATAAAGAATCCAGAAATAGGCCAACAAATATATGGCCATTTGGTTTTCAGTCAACACATCTATTTGTTAAGTAAACACACACTTTGTTTTTGTCTTTTAAATAAATGCTAGGTCAATGGGACGCATATATGGGGAGGAAAAGTGGACCTGGACCACTTCTTTATTCCACACACAAAAAACTACCTTGAGATGCAACATAAATGTAAAACACAAATATATGACATAAATGTAAAAACTAGAAGAAAACATGCAACTTTAAGGTAGGAAACTTTCTCAGACTAGAAACAAGAAGCATTAAACCATGAAACAAAAAGCCCTGCTCTATGGGGTTTTATCAAAATTTTAAAATTCTATTCCTTGGGGTGCCTGGGTGGCTCAGTCAGTTAAGCATCCAACTCTTGATTTTGGCTCAGGTCATGATCTCATGGTTTGTAAGATAGAGCCCTGCATCAGGCTCCATGCTGAGCATGGGGACTGCTTGGGATTTTCTCTCTCTCCCTCTCTCTCTCTGCTCCCCTCAAAATAAATAAATAAATAAACATTTTTTAAAAATCCTATTCCTTAAAAAACACCATTAAAAAAATGAATGGGTAAGTTACAGACTGGAACTTGATATTTGATCCTTAGTATTTGATCAAGGACTTACATCTAGAATATATTGAAAACTCATCTAAATCTATAATGAAAAGATGCAGTGCCCAGTAAAAATTGACAAAGACTTGAGCATACACTCCCTGAAAGAAGCTATGTGGATGGCCAATAAGCACGTGAAAGAGTGCCAGATACCATTAGCCACCATAAGAATGCCAATTAAAGGATGGGATACCCTTCACCAAGTCCACTTTTTTGCCAGAAGCATCTTTGCTATAGATATCTTTGTTGCAAGCGTTTCTGCCACATAACTAGTTGGTCATGAGTCACTTTTGCCATAAAAGACAAAAGAATGAAAAAGAAAAGAGGGGCATTAAAAAGCACACAATGAAACATGAAAAAAATAAAATTATTAAACAGATCCCAATTTTCCAAAAACTAAGGTGCATATTTGCAACTGAGCTTTGCATTGTATTGTGAGAGCCTTTTGCACTGTTGTTTGTTCTTGGCATATTGACACATGTCCACTGATAGATGCTCCAAACTTCTATGGAAAATGTGACAGGTCAATGCTGTAATGCATTTGTAACTAAATTTTGTCATTGTTTTAACTGATCTGTCATCATTTTCTAGTGTAGTCTAGTGTGCAATCTGGCTTTACCACTCTCTTATTTCACACTACCAGTAAGTTTTATCACTTTACTTTCTATCAAGTCAACATACAGAGTTGTCATCAGCCTCTATTTTAAGACCACCATCTCTATGTGTTACTGCATAGACCACTTTGAGGGCTAGCTGAGATTTATATAGATCATTATGAGGACTAGCTAAGATTTATATAATATAAAAATGGAAAATTTTTCAATGGAGAAATGAAAGCGGACTGTCAACTGGTTATTTTATCTTTTATGGCAAAATTGCCTGATGGCCAATTAGTTATTCAGCCAAAATGTTTGCAGTGAAAATTCTTGCAGCCAGATGCCTGCAGCAGAACTACCTCGGACTATCCTTCACACCTACTAAATTGTCTACAGTCAAAAAGGCTACAACACTAAATGCTGGTTAGGATGTACAGCCACTGGAGCTTACAAGTATATAAGTCAGGTATTACTAGTGGGAGTAGAAAATAGAATAACCACGTTGGAGGTGGTTAGGCAGTTCCTTACAGAGGTAAACACACATCTGCTCCATGATCCAGGTATTCTACTCTTTTGTATTTGGTAAAGAAAGATGGAAACATTTCTCTACAAAAATCTCTGTATAAAAACGATCATACAGTCTCATTCCTATTAGCCCCAAATTGGCAATGTATGTCAGCTGAAGGATGAACAAATACAATGAGGTTTGTTCATACAATGGAATACTATTCAAAACGAAGAAAGAAAAAGAAGTATCCGGAATTGCACAGTTAAACCTCACTGCTGCTTCACTGCGGAAAGAAACTGAACACAAATACACACATTGTACATTATTCTATTTATGTAAATTACAAGAACAGGTAAATCTAATCTGTGTTACCAGAAAGTTGTAAGTGGTTGCTTCTGGGGGTAGGGAGAAGTATCCAGAAAGTGACACGAGGAAACTTCCCCAGGTGATGGGGAGTTTCTATAGCTTCTTTTGGGTGGTGATTACACAGTTGTATACAATTGTCTAAACCCATGAAACAAACACTTAGCATGTCTGCATTTTACTGTATGTCTTGTTAGAAGACTACATTCTATTTGTCTTTGTATTTTTATTATCTTCTTTTCCTAACATACAGTTTGTTGAGGTCTACTGAATGTCAACCTTATGCTTCCATGACAGACACTTTCTGCTGTATGAATTGGTAAGCTCACAGCTAATCTGGGCAGGCTCTTCTCAGTCTCACAGACAGCTCCGAGAGGTGAATTCACTTGACCAAAGGCAAGCCACAGATTCAATTAAGTCAAAAGTGGAACTTAAATTCACCTCTCCAAACTTCTAGGCAGACACTATTCAAACTACATTTCTTGAATGGATGAATAAGTGAATAAATGAATGAATAAAGAGACTACCCAACTTGAAAAACAGATATAGTGCCTTTTGAGCAAGTATAAAAGCTATAGAGATGAATAGTTATCCAATGTGAGTGTCTCAGAAGGAAGAGGCATAAAGAATCCCTGGCCTACATTGACTCGGAAGCAGAGAAAGAACAAAATATGTGTCTTAGAGTATGCCTATAAGACCCATGGCTGCTGCGGAGAGTATGTTGTTCCTTTCATTACACAGGGCTACCTAGTTTGTACCAATCCCTTTACCAGGAGTCAGACCTGCATCGAGAGTTCCTTTCATCAATTTGACCAAAACTTCCTGATCACTGCACCTAGCATCTCCCAAATACAAAGGAGTATCATTCCTTAGAAGCTTCTTTCCCCTCCTCAGTAGGAACTTCCAGCATGCCATGGAACCAGGATGCTTCCTCACTTTGCTCCCTCCAAATGAAGAGCACTGTGGGCCACCAAAGTTCCTTGACCTCCCCTGGAATGCTGCAGTCTTGCTGGAGACCTCAAGAAGGACTTTCCTGTCACAGGGTATGGTCTCAGACCCTGTCCTTTTCTTCCATGGGGTACAGTCCCTGACATTGAGCAGGGAGTATGTGCAATGGGAGCAGCCCTTGTCATAGAGCAGTGAGCAAGGGGAAGGGATAAGATTCAGGTGCTGATGGGTGATACCCAATCTGGTCCAGGGTAAGCATTAGATCAGCATGGAAATAAATAAGATTTGTGGGCCTGTTTTCTTCCTGAATTTGCATTCACACTTTATGACCTCAACGATATTTACTGAGTGGAAAAAACCACCTTCTGTTACAACTGCTGGACTCAAAAGCTACTTCCCTCTGAAAAATACTATCTCTAGCCACAGGGTCTAAAACAAGCTACTTGTCTATCTATTCAAAGAGCTCGATGAGCAGTGAAGATTGACATTTGAACCATAAACACTGTATTCTATTTGACAGTGTTATTAAATATTAGGTCTGATTTATGGAAAGGCTTAATAAATTGACAGTCCAGGTCAGCCCTGGCTCTGCACCGAAATTGGGTTATGCTGGATGTTACTTGATAGTGTTGATCAAACTAAAGGAAAAAAAAATCCACTAACAACATTCAAGTCTGATTTCTTGTGACAAAGTTATTACCATATAAATTTGAACCACTTGTTAGCCCAATTCTGCATCTCAAAATTTCTCTAATTGATATTCTTAGTAGTTTGGAAATCAAAAGATAAATCCAGAGACTTAGAAAACCTTTGCTAGGGCTTGGAAGGACAGTAAGGCTTTTAAAAATGAATGTCAGGTAAACGTCTTGTTACTTTAGTGTAAAAGAGGAAGGGAAATAAAAGCATGAGTAAAGAGTATGCAAGGGGAAGAGACACACTGAGATACAGAAATGGGAATGTCACCCCATGGGAAGAGGCAAGGTTGGAGTGAGTCTTGGCTTGGATTGTGCCATGGCTTACTCAGGTCCGTGTGACTTTGAGCAAGCCACTTCATCCCTCTGTGAGGGGGATCCCTCAGGTCCCATTTCTACACAATGTACATAATGATAATCAAGTTCTGTTTATGACGAGAAGAATAGTATACGTAGATCCTCTGGCACAGTGCCTGAAACACAGAGACTGCTCAACAGATTTCCGGGGGAGACTAGGCCAGGCCAAGAGCAGAGCTGGGTCCTGGTGGAGTGAGGGAGAAGTCCCTGGGCCACCAGAGTTAGACCTGAAGAGGACAAGAAAGGACAGTGTGTAGGCAGACGACACACCACTAGATGGTATAGAGATAAGAGGATATATTACTAGATATGCCTACGTGCAACTGGGTGGCCTAGAGCTAGGTGATGTGTTACCGCATGTGCCTATGGGCTGTTAGATGATGGACAGCTAACAGATGGTCTCCTTACTTGCTGTGCTCATGCACTCTTAGATGATATAGAGCCAGATAATGAGTACCTGGATATGTGTATGTGCTTTTAGATGACATAGACCTAGGGGTGGTATCCCTGGCACACCTGTTACTCTAGACCAGGGGTCCTCAAACCTGTTCTGTAAAGGACCATATCATATCTATTTTAGGCTTTGGAGACGATATGGTCTCTGTTACAACTACTCAACTCTGTTGAAGTAGTAGGAAAGACACCACAGATAGTTTGTAAATGAAGGAACGTGTCTGTGTCCCAATAAAACTTCATTTACAAAAATAGGCAGTGGGCAAGATTTAGCCCATGGACTGTAATGTTGCTGACATCTGGTCTACTCTTTGCTCAGGTCTGACAGGAGCAGGTGGCTGAGAAAAATGAAGGCAGCTTCTTTCCTCTTGAGGACAAGCAGGGTTGCTTTCCTAAGAGAAGGCTATTAAGGGACAAGCCTGAAAGGGACCCTGGAGTTATTTTCGTTACCCCTCCCATCGAGAAGTCCATGGAGGGTAACCAACTGATGGTACTGATGGCACCAACTACATTTCAGATTTATGTGTCTCTGCTCAGTCAAACAGTAAACAGATGACTCATTTAGGGGCAACCCAGTATTTATTGAGACTCACTGGGTGCCAGGCAGGTCTGTTATAAAAACTGTATGCTGTGCGTTCTTAGTAAATAAATAAAACTTCCTTCCCCTTACAAATTCCTTCCTGTTCTCTTCACCAGGGCCTGGAAAGGGCTGCCCCCTCCTTGTCTGAGTGGCCACCAGCATGAAGGAAAGGGTCACAGAGGTGGGGCAACCATGACATAATCCCTTTCCCTGGTTCTGATACTGTGGAAAAGTAATCACCTCTTGCTAAGCAATTTCCCACCTAAATTGGTTTCAAGTCATTAAAATCTGCAGCATTCCCAAGGAAAAAATAATCGCAGCTCTCTGAGGTTACCCTCCACACCAAGCTCCTTGACTTTAGTAGCAATTAGACATCACTCCACACCACGTACTCTCCAGAAATGGAGCCAGAGCCACCAAAGAGTAACTGGAAATTACAAGTGAGGTCATCCTCCCTTTGCTTAAGAAGTTTCTGGCAATGTCCCTTCGGGGCATCCCCTCCTCACCTTTACCAGGCTGCCTGTGCTGCACAGAAGCAGGCTCTCTTTGGCTGGATTTCTCCTTATAGCTCCTGAATTCAGGACATGAACCTCACTTGGGGCATGGTCATCCCCGGCCTGGTCTGCAGCAGGTGGGTGGGATTCACAAGGTTTCCAAAGCTGTAGCCTGGGGTTGGGGGGGTGGGGCTTGAGGGGCAGCTCCATAGGGGCAAGAGATGGGAAGAGTTTCAGACAAGCATTTAGGTGCAGGAGCCCCCCAAACAGGCACATGAAGAGGACCTGAGAGCAAATCTGAGCTCTCCTTCCGGTAAAAAATGCAGCACACTCCATTTTCTGACAATACCATAAACTTACTTTTATGACACTAGTTATAAAACCCTTAACATTTGTCTAGTGCTGGCAGTTCAGTTTTTTCTTAAAGATCCAAATGCAAGAGAGAGATTTGTGACCCCAAAGCTGGTTTGGGGTTTATAAAATGAAGGTGTCATAAAAGTAACACATCCTATGTACTGGAAAAAGATTAGATTCTGTGCCACGAAGCTATAGGCATTTATAAGGAATCCTTTATTTGCATCTTCCACTACTCACATTTTTTTACATTGTTTTATTCATGAGATAAGACCCTAAATATTACCAGAGGGTGAATGATTTCCAAAGTGCCAGCAATGGGCTAGGGGTAAGTAGGATGACAAGTAACTATTTCCCTGATGACCCATCTCCAGATTTATCACCCTCCAGAGGGCTCTATGGTGGTGTTTGCTGTCTTATGGCACACCGGGAACAATACTAGGCAGGTTTGGAGGCTTGCAGAGACAAAAGGGCCTGACATCTGTGGGAGCCAAACTCTCCCTGGCTTGGTCAGGACTCACTCATTTGGAAGGGAAGGGAGGTGCACAAACTAGGATTAATCACCTGAACCCTTGGGTCAGGACACCCATCCTTTTGTCCAGGAATGACCCCTTTTTTAATTAACTCATTAGTTATTTATTATAATGAGAAATGAAAAAAAATTAAAAAACCCCGTGAATCTAAAGCTAACGCTGACCTTGACTTGCGATTCAACCATTTGCTTTTCTCCTCCCTGTTGCTCTGCCTCTCCCATCTATATGAACCACTATCATGAATTCTGTATTTTATCATTACTTTCGATGTGTGTATGCGTGTGTTTTATACATTTTACATGGGTATTAAGTCGTATGTTGTTTTCTATTCATTGATCCATATGAAACTGCCTTGAACGCTTTTTCTGACTCAATGTTATTCTGCTAAGATTCATCCATGCTATTACATGAAGCTGTAGTCCACTCATTTCATTGCAGGTCATATTTTTTTTTATCTTGGTAAAGCTCATTTGGATGGTTTCCAGGGTTCTGACTATAAGCAATGCTACCCTGACCTTTCTCACTTCTGAAGTGCATGCAGGAGTTTCCTTTGGGTAGATACACAGGCATGGTATCACTGGGTCATAGGGTATGTGGATGTTCTCTTTTATAAGAGAATAACAAACTCATTTCCAAAGTGGTTGTACTGGGTACACTCCCACCAGCAATTAACCACCTGTTACTCCCGTCCTCTCCACCACCTCTCATTTTATACAGGTCTAATTGGTGTAAAATGATATACCTTTATGTTCTTGATTTGCATATCCTAGACCACTAATGATTTTGAATATCTCCTCCTATAATTACTGGCCATATGCATTCCCTCTTCTGTGAAAGGCCTGTGCAAGTCTTATGCCCATTTTTCTGTTAAACTGTTTGAATTTTTCTTACTTTTATAAAAGTTCTTCCTCTCATCTTGATATTAATCCTACATTGGTGATAACACGTTGTAAATATCCTCTCCCAGTGTGCGACTTGTCTTTTTATTTTCTTTAAAGTGTCTTACGACAAATGGAAGTTTAATAAAGTCAAAAGTAGCCATCTTTTCTAAGAAGTACTTTTTGTAGCACTGTTGCAATGAATCTTCATAAAAATGCTATATGAATGGGAGTATTGGCTGTCTATGAGAGACAAAGAAAGCAGAGAGCGGAAACTCAAAGGCCATTTGGCCCAGGCCTACATTCATAAAAAGCCTTAAGTCAACTTTGTATTCATTACTTCCAAATGAGGTCACCTACAACCACAGAGAGTCACTTATTAGGGATGAAGGAAGACCTGGCAGCTCGAGGTTAGAGTGCCATCCTTTGTAAATCACTAAAAACAAAGAGATTTTAATAAATCTCGTAAGCATGGGGATAACATATTTACATTGCAGCCTATTATTTTTGTTAAGGTATCACTTGGTTCAACGTAAACATTCAAAATTTACCATAACATATAATTTTGAAAATTTTACCTTTTAAAAAAATTTTTTTAAATGTTTTTATTTATTTTTGAAGGAGAGAGAGACAGAGCATAAGTGGAGGAGGAGCAGAGAGAGAGGGAGACACAGAATCCGAAGCAGGCTCCAGGCTCCGAGCTGTCAGCACAGAGCCCGACGGGGGGCTTGAACTCACAAACCGTGAGATCATGACCTGAGCCGAAGTCAGATGCTTAACTAACTGAGCCACCCAGGCACCCCTGAATATTTTACCTTTCTAAGCAGACCTCCAAAGGGCCTCTCTCAACTCTGAGAGGTTCCAGACAGGAAGAGCAGTGTGCTCCACTTCACATAGTTGGTTAGTACAGAGCTGGCATTCACACCCAAGTGTGTCAGGCTTCAGAGCCCAGACGCTTTCTATTGTTTCACATGACTAAATGACAAGGAGAAGCCATCATGAGCTAACTGCTCTGTGAGAACAGAAGGGAGAAGAGGAGATGTTGAGGCAGGGTGGAATGCCCGTCTGCTCAGAGGCAGGAGTCCTAGCCACAGGTGCATGTCTTTCTTACACCATTCACTAGGGACCTCCGGGACAGTAGGCACCGCATGTGAGGATCACTGGATAGCAGGACACTACCACCAGTAGCATCCTTAGAGGACACCTGCCTTCATCCTACCATCTTCCTCCTCACTGACCCCTAGGGGCTTTGCAGCATACAGTGGGTAAATGCCAAACACAGCCTGGAACCCCAGGCATCAGGACCTAACTACGAGTGTGACCCCACATCTCTGATCCTCACCTGTACGATGGGATAACAATGATTAATTCAGGCCACTGTGGGCAATTAAATGAAATAAATGAGCAGAGTCTAACCCACTGCCGAAGAATGACGGTTGCTACTATGTCCTTCTTCTCTCTGGCCCTGGCTTCCTCGCTCCCTGCTCTCTGTCAGTTTCCCCCACTATGGCCTCCATGCTAGGTTTGCTGTCCTCACCACCATCCCCTAAGAACACCTCTTTTCCAAAGCACAGTTCCACAGACAGGCCCAACTGGCCAGCCCTTGCTCTGGGCCTTCTGCCCCTTAGGTGTGGTCTTCCCCTTTCTAACCCCCGGCTGCCCACAGTGTGCTCACCCTCTCCTCAACCTTGTCCCTTCAGTCCCTCCACCTCTTAACTGGTCCTCAGCTTCTGCTTTTGCTGAGTGTTCTCGCTTGGGATGGGCAGGCTCCTCAGGGCTACCATCCTATGGGCCCATGAGGAAGGAGGTCCATATGTGGGGGCTTACTCTGCCTGCTCTTCACTGACCCTTTGGAAACTTAGAATATACTTAATGAGCAGCCCCTCTGCTTCTGTTGCCAAGAATGGGCATCTACCTAAAGAATGTGTGCATCTCCTATGGACACTCAGATGCCTGTGAGAAATTTCTATCAAACTGGCTGAAGATGAATCACCCTGTAGGTGACAGGGCTACTCAAAGGAGTTGCTCTGAGAAGGTGTCTCCTACCTTGGAGACAATGGTGCCCACAGCCAGTCATAGCACACATGTGGCTAGGTGGCCAGCTCTCACCTACCTTCCTGATGCCTTCCGAAGGACTGGACACACAGTTGTCAGCCCCTCCGTTCTTGCTGATGGTCCTCCAGAGTTCAGCAAATGTGCTGTCTTGTTCCAGGGGGTTGGTGCCCTTGGCTCGGAAGTACTCATACACAGCAGAATCCCGGACGGTACCGTAAGACATATCAACTTGTTTGGAGAGGTCCTGGAATGTCCTGAAATGCAAAAAGGCAGTGAGGCATATGTACATGTTGCACACTGCAGGGATATAAATGGGCTGTAAAGTCCTCCTGAAGACCGAGACCAGCTGTGGCCCACTATCCACATTCATCACTTCCAACTTCAAATAGCTCGAGTTCCTCAGCCCAGAGCATGACTTATCAGGGCCTAATTCTACCACAGTTATGTTTCTTCAGTGTAGATTAATTCAGTAAGGTTATTGAATACCTAAAATCAGGTTCTGTGCTGAGATCAAGGGACAAAAGGACGAATAAGACATCATCCCTGCCCTCAAGGAGCGTCTAGTCTAGCCAGAGAAATATATAGACAGACAATCACAATAGAGTAGACAGGGCAACACGGGAGGCTGGATACTAAAGGTCTCCAACTCCAATGCCTATGGCACAGGAAGGAAATACATGTTGCCAACATGGATGATGATGACTAGTCCCTGACACTTAGAACTGGTGTGGGCAGGGGCACACACTCAGGTAGTGCCAGTGAATATGCATGTCCCCTCCAAAACTTGTGGCTCTTCTAGAGTTCCACCCATTGTTGCACTTTGAGCATTACCCCTCAGTTTGCCTTCTAATAAAGAAAGAAAACTGGATTTTTATATGAATTCTCTTGATTTTTAGGTGCTAAGTATTATTGAAAGATGGTGGAGATAAATCAAAGCATTTCCAAGAGCCTTGGGTTTATTGTACATGAAGGAGAAGCAGGTAGTTCAAGTCAGGTGCATGTTGGAGGCAGGGAGTGCATCGGGAAGGCCCACCAGCAGATGTCTGAGCTAGGGGTCAAGGAGAGGCTTTCTTGGGGGTAGGAAAATAGTCAGACCAGAAAGGACCAATTGGCATGAAGCTCTCACTTGCCTTAAGTGAGCATCACCTGGTTCAGTGTGTTGAGAGAATGCCACATATAGAATAAACTGGCAAAAAAAAATCCCCAAATGCTTTGTGGTGAGCCAGCCTCTCTCTCCAGGCTCCAACTAAATCACTCTTTATTTCTCTTCTGGAAATCGTTTCTCCTTTGTAACAACAAGGATCATCATCCCCACTTCTCCATGAGTCACTGTTTCCACAAGGAGATCCCATCTTCTCGACCTGATCTACCCAACCCTCCATCTTCTGGTCTCATCTCCAGCTGCTGCCCCTGCCTCCATGCAACTCCACAGCCAATGCTGAAATGAGAAATCCCACACAGTCCCCATCTATGGCACCAGACCATGGTGCTTCCTCAGCCTGGAACCCGTTTATCTCACTCATCCACCAGATATTCTTCTGCAGACACCCTGAAGATTTGGGTGCCTCCCTTCCCCATGTGAAGCCATCACCTCCCTGTGCCATCTCTATACCTTGTACGGTTTCTATGGCTGCATAATATCACTGTGATTTGAGAGAACAGCATCCCAGAGTGAGAGGAAGCAACATCTCTGGAGTCCAACCACCTGCCTTACCTCCTGGCTCCACCAGCACTGATACTGCAGGACTGGCAGGTTAGCTAAACTCTCTGTGCCTCAGTTTCCGAAACACTTAAAACAGGGCTAGAAGTAGAGCTTGTGGCAGAGGGCTACTGTTAAGACTAAGTGAAATAATGTGTGTTTAGCTTGTAAAGCAGCGCCTGACGCAAACTGAGTGGCCGGTAACTAGTAGCAATTATTCTGCATGGCAGACTATAGGAATCTGGAGGACTAGAGCTGAGGCAGCCTCCTTTTTACATCCATGGCACTGGATCCAGGGCTGACACCAGTCTTCACAACATGCACACAGAGGAGCCAAAAATGGGTGCTTCTTCCTGCTTTGGAGATGCACTCCATGGAGTTCCTTTAGGCCCTGCTACATGGCCCAGAAACAGAGCTCAGTGTTTGTTTCAATACATTACAGATGAAAGGAAACACAAAATAACAAATTCGATGAAGAAATCTTTCTAATTATTGTTCATTATTTATATCTAATTGAAGCAAGATGTTCCTTTGCTTGAAGGGCCCCAAGGGTTGTAACTCTGTCGTAATTTGCCTGTAATGAAAGGAAGGGGGGATCTTTTTTCCCACGTTTTTTATTTTTCTCATGGTAATACAAACAAACACAAGGCTTTGATGAATGGGAAACATCAAGATGAATTACACAGTTGAGTCTAAATACTGAACTGCTCTAAATTACTGCAGTTTCCATGAGTATGGAATGAATGCGTAACTGCCAAGGAGCTCAGCACTACTGTTCCATCCCCACATTTGAAATGGAGATTTCCTCTTGCCTCTTAGTATTTATTCATGACGGTGCCCCTGGCCAGAGGCTCGGGGATCATCTCTGGATGACAAGTAGGCAGCCCAAATGTTTATGGCTTCATGTCCATTTCTGTCCCAGTAGACCTCACTGCTCCCGCCCCCAAACACCACCTCCTTTTGCTGTGCCAGCCTCATGGCTCAGCCCCATCGCCTCCATATATCATCTTTCATAGCCATGAGTCCATGCAGAGGGATCTCTCCTATCTCAGATGCACACACGCTCTTTCAAGGAAAGTTTCCAAGCTCACTAACATGCCCAGCACACAGTAGGTACTTCCACCATACTTCTGTGTAAATAACACTATCAAAACATTCAGAGGTTTAGGCAGGAGGACTCCACTCTTCATACACCAAAGCCATCATTTCCTTGGGGCACTCATCCTCTCATCAGTTTTGAAAGGGGGAGGAATGAAAGAGTATAGGAGCAATGGGCCAACCAGGCTCCGAGCCAACACTGGCAGTCAGGGAAAGACAGATGTGCACATCAGATAGCACACCCATCTGAACAAGCAAGGGATGCTTAGCTTGGAGAAGGCATCACTAACACACTTAATTTAGCATGTTTCTCAAAGTAGTCTCTTCAGCAATGACTTCTAGAAAGTGTCCCTGCACCCTCAACACAGAGAGATGAAGATCTGCCCATCACTGGTGCTATCTCTATAAACCTCAATCATGCATGCTGACAACTGGTTAGAGTCATTCAAGCAGTTGTCCCACCAACAGCTGCTGAATAGCCACTTGGTAAGGCACCGTGGCACACACAGCAAGGAATGAATGGCAGGCATCCTCATGGGGTTCACAGTCAGGGATGGGAGAATGGTCAGAGGAGTAAAACAGTAGTCACTAAACAACATGAGAGGGCTGACATAGAGCTCTGCATGGGGGACCCTGGAAGCAAAGGGGAGGTGCAGCGGGCTATGGCCAGAGCTAAGGAAAGGCTTCGTAGAAGAGAAAATGTTAACTGAGCCATGAAAGATGGGTAGAGGTAGCTAGATGGAGAATCAAGGGTTAAGGTGTTCCATTAAGACAAGATATGACCTGAGAAGGCCCTGGTGGTCCATCTGGAACACACACCATGGGGCAATTCATATCAGCTAACACAATGCAGTGTTGGAATCATACAGATATGGGTGTGAATCCTGCCTGTGGATACCTTAGCTGTTTGAGGTAGACCAGTAGTT
This sequence comes from Lynx canadensis, assembly GCF_007474595.2. Lineage (NCBI taxonomy): Eukaryota > Metazoa > Chordata > Mammalia > Carnivora > Felidae > Lynx > Lynx canadensis. The sequence continues at coordinate 43,590,663 of NC_044313.2, read as the reverse complement.
CTCGAAGAATGGTCCTCAGAGTCACAGCATCAGCATCACCCAGGGCCCTTGAAGAAATGCAAGTTCTTGGGCCTATCCCAGTACTACTGAATCAGAAACTTAGGGGTGGTACTCAGCAATCTATATACTTTTGCAGCCCTCCAGGTGAGTGTGGTGCATGTGCAGGTTTCAGAATCACCTACTGAGACCCTAGTTTTATTCACTCATACTTTTCTCTCAAATTTGGTGAAGATTAAGGATCACAGACATAGGTCTGGTGCATGGTCAATGTTTAAAAATCATGGCCCTTCTGTTAGGCTGTCAATAAGCAGTTCAAATGGTCAAAACAGAGAACAGTATAAAGGACTAATCAGGGTTGGGACTGGGATGGTCACACCTGGATGGAAGCAACCGAGGACAGGCAGCTTTTTTAGACTTTTCTAGGTTCATGAGATCGAAGCCTGTCTTGGCATCTGCCCATTTGCCTTCCTAGTAAGAGGCCTGTGGTCGAGTTTCTTGCTTCCATGTTATTGCCAAGGTACATGCAAATGCCTCTTTATCAGCATCCAATGGGTTGCCTTGTGAACAGTACACATTTTAGGTACCCAGGATGCCTAGAGTGACAACCTGAGGAATTCTGAATCCAGAGTAAGCATGGAGACACCAAAACTCCTTTGGCAGGCCATATGGACCCTTTTTTTTGTGAACCATGATGGGAACTGCCTAGCAGAGGTTTTTCCCGAGAAATTAGTAAGTGCCTGGGTGAGGGAAGCTTCTGGGGCGGGATGTCTTTATTTATTTATTTTTATTGAAGTATAGTTGACGCACAATGTTACATTAGTTTCAGGTGTATGACGTAGTGATTCAAAAACCCTATGCATTAGGCTATGCTCACCACAAGTGTAGCTACCACGTGACACCATGTGCTTTTATAACACCATTGCCTGTATTATGGAAGGAAGTCTTTAAAAGAATCTTCCCCAGGCTGCCCTGTCTGGGTTTGCATTCACTAATGAAGTGTCACATTGCAAGCATGCACATTCTGCAGCTGACCCTGGCTTCCTGTAGTCTACTGCCTATCTCCTTACTTTTTCATCTTTTAACAACCTGTAGTGTTGAAATCCTTCCATGGCAAGGCTTAGCCTTTCCTCCAAGCCTACTTTTGAGCCTGTATCTTTCACTCAGTTGTGCCCTATGGAAACTGAGTTTGAGACCAATGGGAGATGCTTCTCTATATCTCCTGGCCCGGATGCTAATTTTGGGAGTCTCCCCTAGCTGAAAGCATAGCTGACTCCTACAAACACACCAGACTGCCTTGCAGAAAGCCTTTGCAAACATCCTTTGTCTCTGAGAGCAGTTTCCTCCAAATAAACATGCACACGCACTTTCTGGAAGTCCCACAACATCTCCTTCAGCTGTGGCCAAGGACAGTCTACCTAGCTCGGCACCACCTCCCTCCCCATACCTTTCTCCATAAATCAATCTTACTATTTCCTAGATACGTTTTCATTAACAAAGAGATAAATGTGTTTGCCACATGAAAAAAATCAATAATACAGAATTTATAAATACATCTTTGCATGTTACAGAAATATTTATGTTAGCAATGGAGATAAATACACTTGTAACAGGAGCAGAATCAATATACAGTATATGTAAAACAGATTTTAACAACTGTGGGCTTGCCATAATCACAGTCCTGGTAAATCTAAATCCCAAAGCCCTATTATTCTTCCTTAAAAAAGCAAAGAAAGTAGTGGAGTGTCCCAAAAGGCATGGGAGGGTGGGGACGCTCATCCTAATGTGAAGCTGCATGAACTAAAGCCCACAGATGCCTTGACGATCATCCCAGCAGCCTCCTTTATCTATTGCTTTTGTCTGACTCTACAGGAGATGACGCTACCTGAGTCATTTGGGATGGCCTGGCTGGGTTTCCATGGGCTGCTTGCAGGACCAGTGCTCTCAACTCTCCACCATTTCTCTGCCCCTCCTCAGTCTCTTCACCAGGGCTTCCCCCTGTGCCTCCAGTCTCTCTGGTTCCTCTCTCATGCAGTGTTCTCCTACCCGAGGCTTTGTCACCTTTCCTGGTCTCTCCTCCCCCACACCTGGGGCTGTTAAGGTGGACAGGACCTCGGAAGAAGGCTGACATACTCTGAGATGCCTCTCAACCTTGGGCTCTGAAAGGCTTCACAGGTGTCTTCATGTTTCCATTGATTCATTCCAAAACACCTTTTCTAAGCATCTGCTTGTGTCGAGCACTGCTCTAGGTGAGGGATACAGCATGAACGACACCAAGTTCCCGCTTCTGGGGCATTATGTGGTAGAGGTAGGGAGACAGAAACAAACATATGAACAACAACAAAAACAGATGGAATGCCAGGGTCAGCACGCTTTCTGGAAAGGGACAAATTTTAGATATGTGGGCAATAAGGGCCACATACCAATCTGTCACATATCCCTTGTTTTTTTTTGTGTGTGTGTGTGTGTGTGTGTGTGTGTGTGTGTGTGTGTGTTTTAGGACACTTTAAAAATGTTTCAAAAAAGAAAAACAGTGTTAGTTTGCAGGCTGCTGATGTGGCCTGTGGGGGCGTAGTCAGCAGACTTCCAATGTCATGTATCCAGTGATCAAAAGTACTATGAAGATTAATAAAGCAGAGTAAGAATTATGGAAAATAATGGAGGATGAGATTAGATCAAGGGTGTAGGGGGTGTTTTAGCCATTGGAGTTCACACTGAGGGCATGTACTTCTCCAGCACTTTGAGGGTGCCCTTGTGGGTGGGACAAGACCTGGAGAAGCTGTGCCTTCCAAGAGCAGAGGCTGGCAGGCTGGAAATCTGTCTTCTCCTCAGGAACAGCACCCTCAACGTTTGCCAGGGCCCATCACGGAAGCTTGGGGGAAGGTGAGGCCGGGGCATCACACACACTCTTTTGTATCCAGTCAGTCATGAGAGTGACTGCAGTTCTGAATCCCAGCTGGGGAACCCTCTGAGGACATTTAATGACCCATCAGGATGAGGGCGGTGTAGCTCATGACAGGAAGACATGCACTTATAGGATACAGGAGGCCACAAAGCCCTTCTTCAAACGTGAGCCCTGGGGCCAGCCACAGAGGGCCTGGCATGTACTGAGTACCCAGCAGAGCCACACTCCTCTCCCTCCCCAACCTTCCCTCCACATCGCTTTCTTTCCATATTCCATGTTTTTGAACGCTATGGAAATAAAAAGATGCCCAAACTAAACTGCTAGGAAAAAAATGTATTTGTATACAGCCGATCTGCATTCTGGTAAAAAGTAACCATTAATAAATGTAAATAAATATAGGAATAAACACAGGGGGAATAAGCCCTGAACAGTTGTGAGATTTCCACTTTTTACAAATGTGTTTCTATAAAATTTGTGTTTTTTAATTACATTGTAAACAGAACGCAAATCCTTAAAAATTAAAAATCCTTCTGCTACCTAAGTGACAGCTCTGGGCCTTGGGAGCTTAACTGTGTGCTGTCCTTGTCCTCCGTGTCCACCCCCTCTGCCAACTTCCCAGCATGGTCCAGATCCACTGCGAGGAGAGGGGCTCCTCTCCTACCTCATCAAATACCTGCCCTTCTGGCTATGAGAAGCAGGCTCCAAGGGGCTCTGATAGTTGTATCTTCAGTCCCCAGAACAGGATGAAAATGCCCAGCCTAACCCAGAAAGGCCTAAGCCATCCTGAGCATCCAGAGCCCATTAGGACTGAGGCTCCCTCACCAAGGCAGTCTGAAATTTCCCTCATGGGTGCATCTTCTGGATTGAGCTCAGGTCTGGTACCCTGGCAGCCAAAGTTTCTGAAAGGAAGGCATATGTGGTCATGTGTTTCAGATTTGCGAAACTCAGTCTGGACCCTGTAAGTGAGCAGGGCTCAGTGACAGGTCCTGAGGGATGGGCTGTGAGTGTCACCTCAGCCTGGGTCAGATGCTGCTGAGCCGGGTAGCAAACTGAGGCCCTGGCATGTGACAGAGGCTGAACGTCCATATCCTCCACTAAGTCAAAACCAGGGCAATACCATTGGCAAAAGATGCTCAGTCTCGAAGCCTCCTGCATTCCAGATCCATCATCTCTAGCCTCTTCTCAGGCCTCCAAGCCTTCCCCTGGGCTCATTATCTGTCCACCATGCTGTGCCCTGCCTTCCTCATTGGACTAAAACCCACCCGCCCTCCAGGAATCATTTCAGCTGACATCTCCAGTAGGAAGAATAGATCCTCCTGGATCCAGGCCCCATTTTTGTGTTCCCAGGGTAGCCTATCTTTGCATCTACCCCTTTGGACTTCATGTGTCCATTAACATGTCTGCTCCCCACCTCAACAGTGAGCTCCCTTGGGGCTGGACTCTGTCCATGTCCAGATCCCTGTCACTCCACATATGGTCTGACAGACAACAGGTGCTGACTTTGTGTTTCCTGAAAGAATCAATTCTGGTTTAAAACAACTCTGTGCTTATAGCTGAATATGATGGAGAAAAAAATCCAGGCTGGATACCAGCACAGTGATGGGTCTAACTTTAGAAGCACAACTGCTAACCTCAAGTAGACCCTCATGCAGCCTGGTGTGCTTCCAGACTCCCCTGCCCAATTCATCCTCTCACTCTCTTAGATGACTCTCAGACCATGACCCCACTTCCCATTTCTTAAGACAGTAGATGCAATCAGTAGAGAACTTTTCTTCTTTATAAAGAACTTTCTTTCCTAAAACCACTGAATACCTGCCGGCCCAACTTTTAAAATGGTGGTCAGTCCTTGCTCCTATTTCTGTCATACTGTGTCTGTCTCCTGGAGCCCACACTTCCTTGCCTTCTCAAATACATTGCCCTTCCAGTTGTCACCTCTGTCTCCAACATCATGAAATTGCCTCTCTCTACGGATCATTTCCATCGGCATGAAAACACATACATCTTCTATCTTTAAAAACAAAACAAAACAAAACAAAAAAAAACAAAACAAAACCCCAAAAAACAAAAACTCGTTCTTTGAAATCATACCCTTCTCCAACCACTCTCCAGTTCTTCTGGAGAGTCATCTATGTTAAGAGTCTCCATTTCTCTGTTCCCATTTTTCATGAACCTACCTTGGTTAAGTTTTCATTTCAGAACTGAACTGAAGCTGTTTTTGTCAAAGTCATTGATGATCTCCCAAATATGGTGGCTGTTTCCCACTCCACACTCTACCCCAACCAGCAGAATTTGACAAACTTGATCACTCTGTCCTTCCTGAAGACTTTCCCTCATTTGGCTTCTGGACATCACTCTTAGTTCTCTCACCTTGCAAGTGCCTCCTTATTCCTCTCCTTTCTACTTCTTCTTCTCTTCCCACACTCTGAATCTTGGGGTGTCCCACGTGCAGCCAATAGATTCCCTCTCTTCTCTAGTGACATCCCTTTCACCATGATTTGGTCAGGTCAGTTGGCTGTAAATAGATCTATACATTGATGCCTCCAGTGGACCACCCCAGCCCTGACCCACCCCATTGACTCTAGGCAACTGCCCACACCTGACAGCTCCATCTGGATGGCTAATAATAGGTCCCTAGACAGAACACGTTCAAACCCAAGCTCTTGAATTGTGAACCCCAAAATCTACCAGCAAACCTGTTCTTCCTCTACTTTGTCCATCTCAGACAAACACTATTTTCTGAGATGCTGTGGACGAAAGCTTTGGAATCATTGCTGTTCCTCTCTTCCTTGCATATCTCACATATTAACTTAGCATATTTGTTCTCTTCTATCATCAAGAGAGATCCAGAAGCAGACACTTTCTTATCACCTTCACCATGCACCACTCTGTGTCTTATGTGGATACTGAGATCATCTCCCTAATGGTCTCCCTGTCTCCACCTTTAACTCTACAATATTCCTCAAGGGAATAGGTGGAATGATCGTTTCAATATCTAAGTCAAATCATGTCACCTCTTCGTCCATAACCCTCCGATTGCTTCCTATCTCTCAAAGAAGCATCCAAATCCTCACAAGGTCTGAAAAGTCCCACATGGTCAGAACCCAACACCTCTTCTCTCACCACAATGGCTTCCCTGCCTTCCTGCCTTGGGATTTCTGTAGCTGTTTTCCCCTCAGCCTGATATACACTTCCCTCACATCTTTAATTGGCTCACTTTCTCAGTGTCTTGTGTCTCTGATCAAATGTCACCCTCTCTGTGAGGCCTTTGCTGACAACTCTATATAAAATACCACCCGTCTTAAATTATATGATAAAAGCAAAGAAATATATCACAGGCTTTTGAATGTCAGTTCTCCCCCTGGAATGGGACTTGGTTGTTTGGTTTATTGCTATATCACCAGTGCCTACAACTGCATGACCACATCATCCTGGTTTGCACAGGGCAGAGAGATTTCCTGGGACATAGGACTTCCAGTGCTAAAACTAGGTAAGTTCCAGCCAAATTGGGATAATTTGCCTCCCTACCTACAATACTGCCTGGCACTTAGTAGACACTCTAATAAACATGGGTTATTATGTGCATGAATAATATATTAGTGAATTCATTTTTATCACTTTCCAAATGTGTAGGTTGTATATTGTATTGGAAAGGTCTTTTTCTTGAGTTGACCAGTCTCCTTTCAGGACAGGTGTGGGCTAGTCATCTGCAGAGAAACAGACATAATGATGGCTTGAGAGCTTAAACAGAAGAACTGTAGCCTTGGGCCAGGAAACACAGCACAGAGCTATGTGGTCAGAGCTATCCCAAGGAGCTCAGGGATGGGGCCAGCTACTCCCCAGCCTTTCTCCTCAGGGTACTGAAGCTTCAAGATCCAGTTTCTTTGTGGATTTAATGGAAATCAGCATTGGCTGAGAGAATCCTCTTGAGCCTGAACCCTGCAAGCAGCAGCTGTCTGCTTACCCAGCTCCTATGCCCCTTGGGCTCAGTGGGAGCCCTGCACAAACAGACCTGCCAGCCGGCCGTACCTCCATGCCAGGAATATGGCGGACTCCCAGCTCTCAACACCCGCAAATATTTGCTGCCACAAATCAATACAAAAGCAGGATGCACCATTAACCTTTAATATATCAGTGCTGGGGCTCTTAATCCATTATGAGGCTGTCATGAATGTGACCGAAATGCAAATCAGGGCAGCAGCCCTTCGGGAAGATGTGAAGGTGCCTTCATTGCCTCCTGGCACAGCCTGCATCCCCCTCTGCTCCAGAGAAACAGTCTGAGTCTCTTCTCTCCCTGCTGGCTTTTGTTTTCACTGTCCTTCCCTCCCTCTTCTCCTTTCCAGATGTCTGACTGAGCCCCTCAATTATGTCAGCTTCCCAGGCAGTCAGTCACTTGATATGCTAGAAGAAAGCTATAATAATGCTAACTTCCAGACACTGTGCTAATACATCATTTGTATTGCTTCATTAACTTTGGCCATACTCTCACATAAAGTTATTATTATCCCCCCATTTTAGAGATGAAGAAATCAAGGCTCAAGGAGATTAAGTAACTTATGGAAGGCTACAGAAGCAGCAAGTAGAAGGAAGAGCTGTCTTTCCACTCTGCACTGCTTGACCCCAAAACCCATGCACTTGATTGTCATCCTATAGCAATGTCAAGCAGCCCACACCCAAGTATGCAGGATAAATGAGCAAACAGACAATCAAAAATATCATGAAAAACACACTGTTAGAAGTAAGCTCAGAGTTATTGGGACAAGATGTGGACCTGACTGAAGCTCAGCAGATGAGAGACTGGGGTGGGGACGAGGAGCAAGGGTTAGCAGTAAAGGTGAGGCTTAAGTTTTGGCTTAAGGAGAAAGCAGAAACTGACACATGGAGGAGAGGAATAAAAGATGTCCTGAGCAAAGGTGACTGTATTTTCAAACCACTGATGTTTGGAGAGAATAAAAGCTCTGGGAACTATAGCAGGTTACTAGAAGGGAGCAGACATGGTAACATAACTAAGAAGCACTAAGGATAGGACCAAGGGCATAATTACTTATAGAATACTAAGAGGGCAGTATGATGGGATAGAAGTTCAAAAATGATGGGAAATGAAGTACGGATCACAGGATCCGAGAATGTGTGAGATGGGCAGGAGGGCACATTCTATGCACAGGGCAATGGGGAAGTTACTACAGAAAGCTGTCACATGTGCTTTAATTTTTTTTTATTTTTGATTTTACTAAAAAAATGTTTTTAATGTTTATTTATTTTTGAGACAGAGAGAGACAGAGAACGAACGGGGGAGGGTCAGAGAGAGAGGGAGACACAGAATCTGAAGCAGGCTGCAGGCTCTGAGCTGCCAGCACAGAGCCCAACGCAGGCCTGGAACTCACAGACCGTGAGATCATGACCTGAGCCGAAGTAGGAGGCTCAACCGACTGAGCCACTCAGGCACCCCTAAATTTTTTTTAATGTTTATCTTTATTTTTGAGACAGAGATAGAGCATGAGCAGGGGAGAGGCAGAGAGAGAGAGAGGGAGACACAGAATCGGAAGCAGGCTCCAGGATCTGAGCTGTCAGCACAGAGCCCAACGTGGGGCTCGAACTCCTCAACTGAGAGATCATGACCTGAGCTGAAGTCGGATGCTGAACTGACTGAGCCACCCAGGCGCCCCTCTCACATGTGCTTTAGAAGGCAAAACCGAAGAGTACTGGTGAACCCACGTGCTTATATGTGTGTGCATGCATGCATGGGCACATGTGTTTAGGGCCTGGGCATGTGCATGTATGAATGTGCATGGAAGGACCCCAGAGCAGGAAGAAGAAAGGAAAGAGGGAAGGGGGGATTGCTGGAGGGCTGGGAGACTCAGACTAAGAGATGTCATGCACTGTGACAGAGTTTTAAATAAAGGAGCAGCTAGGGGCTCTTCAGTCATGGAATGGTGACCCAGTAGGAGGAAGATTTGTGTGACACAGAAACCAACCAATGCAGCGAGTGCAGGGATCACAGCACAGGAGACATCTGCCCACCTGAGCTTGTTTATGAACCTGGGTAGTCAGCACTCACAGTGCAAGAAAGCAGGGACTCAAGCCCTCCCCATGTGGGGAAGCTGGAAAGAAAACACTAGCACATGTGAGCCTGTTACTGAACAAAACAAAACCAACTGTAATTAAATGTGAAGCTACAAGATGCTAGCTGTTCTGAATCAGTGTGCAGAAAAATTGCTCAAACAAGATACAGACTGATGGAAAGGTTAGGGAAGGGAGTTGGGAGGAGAAGGGTATGTTCTATTATTGATGAGTCTTGTTTGGGTGCAGGGATGGCAGGGGCCCTACCTCGTGCCAAGTGCTGTAATAAGGGAGGGCTCATTTCATCTTCAGACTGTACCTCTGTGATAAATTATTCATCCTACCTTATAGATGAGGAAATTATGAGGTTTTTAGGGCTACTTTGTGCCAGGACCAGGTTGAACTTGCTGGTCTGCCTGATGTTGAGTTTTTCTCTAAGATGCTTGAGGGATCTTCCCACACCAGCTCCAACTAAGGATGGTGTCCATGCCATGGACCATGGACCATTCACTATAGCTAGCTTTCTCTTGGACGAAAGCTCTTCAAATGCCTTTAGCAATGCCAGGTGCCAGACACACCACGTCAGGGGCCCCATGAGCCTCAGCCTGGCACTCTCTCTGGCAGGCACCACTGGGAGCTACGGGTGCCTTGATCAGAGGAACATGGCATACACTGCAGCACCTGGATGCTGGAAGAACTGAGCACAATCCTGCTTTTAGTTTAAAATAACTACCCATCCCATGAACTTCCCAGGGTTTGGGAAGGACACTCAGGACAACTCTGCCAGTGTCCAACAGTAAACTCTATGATGGGAGCAACACACCCAGGTGCAGAACACTAGATCAACCACCAAGGGGTACTTGTTGGAAAAGCACGCTGTGGCTTCCACAGACCAGAAGACAAAGAGAAAGACACCAACATTTATGGGGCATCCAAACATATCCATGCCTTATGTTATTCCCTCTTTATTGTATCCTTCTAACAACTCTGAAGGAAGCTATCACAGTACTCATTCCTAGGACCCTGAGAGATGAACTAACTTCCTCAAGAGTTAGAGAATCATACCAACCTACCCAGGACCCTACATCCAGCCAGCACTACAGTTAGGCATATAAACCAGTCTGTTATGGCTACAAAGCCTGGCTCTACTTGACCTGTTATACTCTTGAGAAGCAAGAGCAACATGGTCCAGTTTAGTAATATCACACTGCAAGTCTGGTGCCTGGGTTCTGGGCTCTGCCCAGGGTACATGGTACTTTCTTGCTCTGAGGGGCATCCATAATGGGGCAACCATACAGGGCAGGAGTCCAAAACCTTGACACTGGAGTCAGACTCTGGTTGCGAATTTCATGCTACCACTTGCTAGCTCTGTGGCCCTGGACAAGCTCAGTCTCTCTTTGCATCATTCCTTTCTATACAACAGGGATCTTCACGGATTGAGTGAATTCAGGAAGCACTGAGGACAGTGCTGGCCCATGGAAGACACTTAGTATATAGTCATATCCATGATCCCAATTGTGCAATGAGAGATTTGCACATTATAGTTATAAAATGCCAATCTTCATGACAGATTCAGAAACAGCTGGTTTGCCTAGCATAGGGTTTGTTTGTTTTGAATTTGAATCCCTTTAATATGAGCATGTGATTTCTGGGTCACCACAAACCCCAGAACTCTCCTTGGTCTTAAACCCGCACTGACATTCTTGCCTGGCCCTGTAAACATTTGTGATTGGAACCCCTGGCCAAGATGAGATCTCAGGTCTTCCCACCATATTTCACGACTCTATGGCCTGGGTTGGCACTAAATCCTTATCTTATTTAGGATTCTCTCTTCTGACAAAGCAGCACCATAAACTGTTTTCTCTGAAACATAGCTGTTTTCTCTGAAAGCTGGAATCTCATTTTGAAGTGTCTGTCGGGACTCAGAGCTATTGTAGGGAAGAGTTCACAAAGAACAGGCCTTTAGCAATTAAAATTCAGTTTGTCTGGATGCCAGGAGCTTTGCTCCTAAGGAGCATTTACAGCCATCTCCCCAGACGCAGGGGCTGCTGAGGCTTGTCTTCAAGTCACGTCAAGGCCACAGCCACACCACACCCAACAGGGCAAAGCAAATTAACTACCTTCAAAGGTTGCTGTGGGCCTCCCTGACTCTTAGCAACATAATATTGCCCCCATAGTGCCTTGGGATGAAAGATAATGCATGAAAAACAGCCACAAGCCCAAAGCAGAGCCCATCCCTTCCTCAGTAGGACAAGAGGGTCTTGCAGCAGGAAGAGTTGATAGTGAATATTAGGAGGAAGCTGTCTGCAATCTTCAAGAGACAAGAGCCTATCATGGGATCCCTCAAAGGACTGTGTTATTCAAAGTCAGTGTGCTTTCTTTGTCCCTTCAGAGAGCTGTGTCTCCCTGAAATGTCTCCCTCTTGCCACATTCACAGGGAATTGGACCAGGCAGGACAGAAGCTGCCTCTCATTCTCTAGGATTTAGAGCCTGGAGCACCAGGACCAAACTCTATCTGGATGTTTATGTCCAGATCACAAGATTCACTCAGTGAACAGCACAGTGTGTTTGAGTGGATGAATGATGCATAAACCACACATATCTGCTGCCTCATGCATGTTTCCTCATCTTCTCTTCTATTCTGGATGTTCTGGTCAGATAAATAAACAGAGGATGCTTAAATCTCTATAGAAAGGAATTTTTTAAAATACCCATCATGGGTTTGACCAGCCAGGCTTGACAAAGCAAAAGTAAAGGGAGCGTTAAAAGTAAAGGGATCCCTCCCAGTGCATCCAATGCCAAGCAGAGACAGGCTCTAGGCTCCTTGTAGACCACAGTACTTGTCTTTAGGGAAGAGGCCACATCCCTCCCTCCCCCCATGCCTGAATGAGCCATGTGCAGCATTTTCCTGGTGGGAGGCCTAGCAGGGGAACTTGGCTGACCAGAACAGAGACGCATGCTGAGTTTTAGGACGTGTGGTTCCCCGCTGCATGGTTTGACAATGTTTTGAGTGGGAGGTTATGATGAGTTCTGACCATGATGTTTGTCTAGACAACCTCCATGGCTTCACATTTTTTTCAGAAGAAAGGGGCCCCTCCTAAATACAACTCCCTAGGCCTTGCACAACTTGTGTCCACCTGGTCCTCCAGCCAGCACCCCTACACTTTCTGTCCTGACCACACTGTTCCCTAAGCCCACTGGGGGCTTCCTCTCACCTCTGGTCCTTCTCATATGCCATGTGGGCCACTTCTCCTTCCTAAACACACAGGTATCTCCTCATATTCTAGGTCTTGGGTTACATATCACTACCTCCAGGATTTGGTTTAAGACATTCTCTCTATTATGGATTGAATCATGTCCCCCAAAATAGATGTGTCAAGAGTTGTAACCTCCCAGTACTTCAGAGTGTGATCTTATTTGGAGACAGAGTTTTTACAGAGGTAACCAATTTAGATGAGGTCATTAGAATAGGTCCTAATCCAACTACTGGCGTCTTTATAAAAGGCAAATTTGGACACAGTCACATACCCAGGGAGAATGCCATGTGAAAATGAAGCTGACATCGAGGTAATGAATGCATCTACAAGTCAAGAAATTCCAAAGATTTCTAGCAAACCTACAGAAGCCAGTAGAGACACAAGGAACAGATTCTCCCTCACCGATTTTGGAAGGAACAACCCCACCAACACCTTGTTCTCGGACTGCCCAAGCTGGGAGGCAATGAATTTCTGTGAAGTAACCTAGTTTTCAGTGCAGGCACACATTTTATGGTGCTTCACTCTACTGTACTTGCAGATGTTGTGTGCTTTAGAAATGGAAGGCTTGGGGTGGCCCTGTTTCGGGCAAGGCCATCAGCACCATTTTTCCCAGCAGCATTTGCTCGCTTTGTGTCTGCCACATTTTGGTAATCCTCATGATATTTCAAACTTTTTCATTAGTGTTCTGTGTGGTAATCTTTGTTGTTACTATTGTAATTGTTTTGGGGTGCCACAACAAAACCCATAGATGATGGCAAACTTAATCGATAAATGTGTGTGTTCTGACTATTCCACTAACCAGCCATCCTTCATCTCTCTCTCTCTCCCCCCCCCCCCTCCTCGGGCTTCCCTATTTCCTGAGACACAATACTGAAATTAGGCCATTTAATAACCCTATAGTGGCCTCTATGTGTCCAAGTGAAAGAAAGAGTCACATGTTTCTCTCTTTAAGTCAAAAGCTAGAAATGATTCAGCTTAGTGAGAGAGCAGGTCAAAAGCTGGGATAGGCCAAAAGCGAGGCCTTTTGTGCCAAACAGCTAGCCAAGCTATGAATGTAAAGGAAAAGTTCTTGAAGGAAATTAAAAGCGCTACTCCAGTGAACACACAAATGATAAGAAAGTGTAACAGCCTTATGGCTCATATAGAGAAAGTTCTAGTGGTCTGGATAAAAGATCAAACCAGCCACAACATTCCCTTAAGCTAAAGCCCAATCCAGAGCAAGGCCCTGACTCTCTCCAATTCCATGAAGGCTGGGAGTGATGAGGACTCTGCAGAAGAAAGTTGGAAGCTAACAGAGGTTGGTTCATGAGATTTAAGGAAAGAGGCCATCTGCATAACATAAAAGTGCAAGATGAGGGTGCCTGGGTGGCTCAGTCGGTTGGACATCCGACTTCAGCTTGGGTCATGGTCTCACGGTTCGTGAGTTCAAGCCCCGCGTCGGGCTCTGAGCTGACAGCTCGGAGCCTGGAGCCTGTTTCTGATTCTGTGTCTCCCTTTCTCTCTGCCCCTCCCCCACTCATGCTCTGTCTCAGTCTCTCAAAAAAAAAAAAAACTAAATAAATATTAAACAAAATTTAAAAACAAAAGTGCAAGATGAAGCAGCAAGTACAGATGTAGAAGCTGCAGGAAGTTATCTTGAGTATCCGCCTAAGGTAATTCATGAAGGTGGCTACACTCAACAACAGATTTTCAATGTGGACAAACAGCCTTCTATTGGTGAAGATGCCATTTAGGACTTTCAGAGCTAGAGAGAAGTCAATGCCCGGTTTCAAAGCCTCCAAGGATAGGCTGACTCTCTTGTTAGGGGCCAATGCAGCTGGTGACTAAGTTGAAGCCAGTGCTCACTTACCATTCCCAAAAATCCTAGGGCTCTTAAGAATTATGCTAAATATGGGGCGCCTGGGTGGCGCAGTCGGTTAAGCGTCCGACTTCAGCCAGGTCACGATCTCGCGGTCCGTGAGTTCGAGCCCCGCGTCGGGCTCTGGGCTGATGGCTCGGAGCCTGGAGCCTGTTTCCGATTCTGTGTCTCCCTCTCTCTCTGCCCCTCCCCCGTTCATGCTCTGTCTCTCTCTGTCCCAAAAATAAATAAACGTTGAAAAAAAAAAATTTAAAAAAAAAAGAATTATGCTAAATCTACTCTGCTTGTGCTCAATAAATGGAACAACAAAACCTGAATGACTGCACATCTGTTTACAACTTAGTTTACTGAATATTTTAAGCCAAGTGTTGAGACCTATTGCTCAGAAAAACAAATTCCTTTCATAATATTACTGCTCACTGACAATGCACCTGGTCACTCAAGAGCTCTAATGGAGATGTAAAATGAGATTAATGTTTTCATGCTTGCTAACACAACATCTATTTTGCAGCCTGTGGATGAAGGAATATTTCAACTTCTCAAGTCTTATTGTTTAAGACTTACATTTTGCAATATATCACTGCCATAGATATGAATTCCTCTGACAGATCTGGGCAAAGTGAACTGAAAACCTGGAAAGGATTCACCATTCTAGATGCCATTAAGAACATTCAGGATTCATGGATAGAGGTCAAAATGTAATCAATGTTAACTGGATTTGAATGAAGCTGATTCCAACCCTCAAAAACGACTTTGGGGGTTCAAGACTTCCATGGAGGATGTTAATGGAAGATATAGTGGAAATAGCAAGAGAACTAGAATTAGAAGTGAAGCCTGAAGATGAGACAGAATTACTGCCATCTCATGATAGAACATTAATGGATGAGGAGTTGCTTCTTACTGCTGAGCAAAGCAAGTGATTTCTCAGAATGGAATCTACTCCTGGTGAAGATGCTATGAAGACTGTTGAAATGACAACAAAAGATTCAGAATATTCCACAAACTTAGTTGATAAAACAGCAGCAGCAGCAGCAGCAGCAGCAGCAGCAGAGTTTGAGAGGATTGGCTCCAATTTTAAAATGTTCTGCTGTGGGAAAAATGCTATCAGACATAAGCATGCTACAGAGATATTGTTCATGAAACAGTCAACTGGTGCAGCAAAGTTGACTGTTGTCTTTGTTTTAAGAAATTGCCAAAGCTGCCTCAAGCTCCAGCAAACACCACCCTGATCACTCAGCAGCCATTAACATAGAGGCACAACCCTCCATTAGATTATGACTCTCTGAAAGCTCAGATGGTAGTTAGCATTTTCTAACAATAAAGTTTTTAAAAATTAAGGTATATACATTGTTTTTTAGGCATAATGCTATTATTGTACACTTAATAGATTACACTGTAGTGTAAACATAACTTTTATATGTACTGGGAGTTCCCCAAAATTCATTTGATTCACTTTATTGGGATTTTTGCTTTATTGTGATGGTCTGGAACTGAACCCCCATATCTCTGAGGTGTGCCTGTCCTCTGTTACGGCAGCCCCAGGAAATGTATACACCTTTGTGCTCTGACAATCACCAACACTTCCTCCATCACACTCTTTCCTCACTGCACTATATTGAGTCACTGGTTTACCTGGTTCTCTGATCGGCAAGTGCCATTCTATGAAGGTGGAGATGATGTTTTTCTCTTTCACATTTTTATCTCTGAAGCCTAACACAATGCCAGGTGCACAACAGGAACAAAGGATCTCTTTGCTGTAGAAAGGTGTGAATGAATGAGTGAGAGAGTGAATTAACAAATGGGAAGGACAATCTCTGGTTATGGGCCACTCTTATATTATGGTCATTGTGTCAATTACATGGTAATATTACTTGAGCACTGTTACCTCACTCCTGCCCAGCCCAATAACCGTGTGATACTCAATAAATGTGTGATGAATGAATAAATGAATAACTGTATCAATGAATGTGTGAAGAGGCCTGGGCTCTTTCCTGGAATGTAGAAATCACAGTGTCCCTTCTAGGATGAGTTCATTCCTGGCATCGCACTCCTAGAGATGAACCCAGCCACATGGAATATTCACTCGATCTTTGTGTGTAGCAGAGCAGGAACACGGAGATGTTGAGATTCCCAGTAGAGAGCTCCTAACTGGGAGGCAAAAATCATGGCCCCTTGCACAGTTAGTATGAGAGTCCACATGCATAAGCCTTCAGCAAGTGGAATTATGCTGTTTAAAGAACACTTACTTGGGGTGCCTACGTGGCCCAGTCGGTTAAGCATCTGACTTCAGCTCAGGTCATGATCTCATGGTTTGTGGGTTCAAGCCCCGTGTTGGGCTCTATGCTGACAGCTCAGAGCCTGCAGCCTGCTTCGGATTCTGTGTCTCCCTCTTTCTCTGTGCCCCTCCCCTGCTTGTGCGCGCGCTCTCTCTCTCTCTCAAAAAAAAAAAAAAAATAAGCATCAAAAAAATAAAAAACACCTACTATGTGTCAGACACTGTGTCAAATCCTCATGAAACCCAAGGGAACTAGGCATAAACATTTCTAATTTCCTATGAGGAAGCCAAGACAAATGGGATAGGGGACTTGTCTATGGTCCTGAAGCCGGCAAGGGCATGAGCAAAGATTTCACAGTGGTGTCTGACTCCAAAATGCTCTTCCTTTGAAACTGAAGGATTACTTTGAGGCTAGACTTCCATCTCCAATTTCACAGTATAGGTTTTCAGTTTTTCATCCCTTGTAATGACTGAATGTGTTCATGTTTTATCATTCCACATGGACTGATGAAGTATTTTCAAAGTCCCTGCCAACCTTAGCTGTGTTCGGGGAACCCAAGCAATGAGCTCATTCTCTTTGCTGAAGAGTGGAGCTTGAAGCCACAGCTGTGGGTACCTTGGAGGTCGTGGAGGCAGCAATACTAGAATCAAAGAAAATGAAACTCGAAAGGGCCAAATAGGTCCCCTCTCTACTTGGAGAATTTCCTTTCAACTTTCAACATGAATATTTTATTAAGTGGCACATGTCAGTGAAAGCACTGGCTTTGATTCAAACAAGCAGACATTTGAATCCAGGCTCTGCTACATACCAACTGTATGAACTGGTTCTCTGCCTTGGTTTCCTTATCTGCAATAATAGCTCAATGTAGTACAAATTAAATAATAGAATGTATGTAGAACACTTAGACAACTTGTAGCACATAACTGTATTGTATAACACAGTGTATATATGACGTACATACCTATATAGAGAACACATATTATATCAGATAATATAGTAAAATAATAGTAATTCTTCAATAAATGATACCCATTGATGTAAATGGGTGTGACTGATATTTCAGTAGACTCCTCCACAGGGGCCACATACTCCAGTTCCCTTTCCACATAAGCAAACCCCAGCAGCTCTCGGGGCCACGCTGGGGCAGCGGCCAGCCCACAGCATGCATTCAAAGCTCTGGGCTGAGCTCACGATAAGGGGCATCAGCACATAGATCCAAAGGCCTCTAAAGCACCACTCTGGTCCACATTGCCACTTTTCTCTCCTTCTTCCCGTGACTGTAAAGAGTTACCATGGTAATTAAAGTATGAGATCCTAATTCTTATGATATTAATTAAAGTGAAAACCGCAGATGGTGTTTAATAACAACTTAGTCCCAGCAGGTTCCAGGCACTTTACCTAAATCAAACATATCATAAAGTTGGCATGAGAATCACAGAGGCTAGCCCTGCCACATCTGGCCCGGGACACACGTTCTCACCTAGAGTGAAAGTAACAAACCATCTCTATTACTTATGCAGATATGGCCTTAAATTGCCTGACAGTCTGATTCCACCCCACCACCTCCTGGAGCCAAAAATAAAGGAGTATTGATTGCAAAGATTAATAATGGAGCTTAAGAAGGAAAATGGTGCAAAACACCTTTTTCTCTCCTTTCGTGATATAAATGCCTGCCACCCCTGCAACCTAATTTTGTCACCCAGAACACGGGAGTGTATTAATTAAAGTGACACCAAGGACAGGAAAATCTGAGCTCTTGGGGTGATGACTGGAAATACATAAATATGCATCTCCAGGCTGTCTCGGGAAGGGAGGCACGTGGCCAGGCAAGATCAGCATAATTTCACCATGGGGAAGGTGGAGAGGAGTGTGCACAATTTACCCCTGGAGGTCACAGCTCTGATTCCAGCGACTGCTTCTCTAGACCAGACGCCCCCTCTTTTGTAAGAAACCAGACCATCACTTTTGTAAATATCCCCTTATATGACCTGGGGAGTAGCTAATATTTAATGGATAGTTATTATATACTCAATTAATTTTCACAATATACTGACAAAGATAGAGTGGTACCATTTTATAGATGAGGAAACTGAGGCCCAGTATGGTTACTCAATGTCTTGGCCAAATATCAACACCATATTTGACTAAAATAGGAGGCAGAAGAGGCCAGGGTAGAATGAACAGGTTTTATCCAGGGGAGCAGCCCTGGAACAGGGTTGGAATTTCCCTCTACAAAACTATCACCTGCTATTGTCCCTCCCATCAGCACTGGGACACTCACATCCCAGCCAGGGAGGCCCTTCCCCACAGGGAAGGACAGGTACCAGCTGCCTTGGGTGGAGAAGTGTAAGATTCATGAGGAGATGACGGATGATTTTAGAGACTCTCATGTTTGCATTGTTTTACTCAGGTCAATTTCATTGTGGTCAGTGAATCAGTTTTCACAGCCCCCTGTGCTCTGTGCCCTGATTTTCAAAACTATAAGAGATCTGACCTCAGCTTATCCTGAGCTCCCTTACCATCATCACTTGTTGAGCATCCATAAGCATCTAAAACATCTAGTTCCAACTGGACCTCATGGTGCCCATTCAACCCTGCTCTTCTCCTAATACTCACCACAGCTATGGGCATCACCAGCCCCCCAGTCCTGGGCTGCCCTGCCCCTTCACTTCAGCCTTTCTCCCACCTGCCACATCCAAAAAGTCATGACCAAGTCCATCTCTCTCAGATCTCTCTTCCTCAAACAATGCCACTGCCCTAGTTCAGGAAAATACAGAAAATGTTCATTGGGCTGTAAGAAGAAGAGAGCCCAGCAGAAGCAGAGAGGAGCAGACAGATAGAGGAGTGATAAGTCTCATTAACACAGACAAGTAGAGAAGATCTCACCCCTCCAGTATCCTTCTATGACCCCAGGTTGGGGAAGATGACCTTATATGTAGCACACTCTTCTTTAACCAAGTCTTATATACAGTATATGTCTCTCATACTTGCTTGATTGATCCCCTAATAAGCTGTTATCTTAAAAAAAAAAAAGAAAGGTAAATCAGAGAAGATTATTAGTAAGTGCTTACTAGGTACAGGGCACTGTTCTCAATATTTACAGAATAGCTTTTTAGGTAAAATCTATTATTCTTCCCAATTTACAAAAGAGTAATCTGGGTCCCAGAAGGTTAAGTTGCCCAAAGTCATGCCTCCATTAAACATTGGGTCCAGGATATAAAATCAGGCAACCTGGCTTCCCAGCCTGTACTTGTAGTACATTTTCCATGAAAATATTTGACAAGTCTGGCTTCTTCTCCACTGCATCCCCAAAACTGCCTGGCACACAGTAGGTGATCAATAGAATTGTCAGTGGATGAGTAGATGAGTCCAGCCTACCCCAATGCAATTCACGTCATTACATAAACCCTGCAATGGTTCAGGAAGACTTTCCTTCTGGCCCTGCTGCATGACTCGGCTTCCCTTCCCTACAAGACACGAAACCTTCTCCCTCCTCACCTTTCCATCAACTCAGCCTGAGCCAGTGTCTGCAATGGGAGAGCACCCACCATGCCCAGGCAAAGCCCAGCCCTGCATAGATCACATATACCTTGGCAGCTGAGTTCTCCCCAGGCTCAGAGGAAAAGCCTGTGACAACCTGCTGTGTATTTTGACCATCATTATTATGATATAAGGCACACTAGCCATGTGAAGGCATCAGGTACACACATGCATCCCAGAGCCTGTCAGACACAGGAAATGCTCTGATGCAGAGGCTCCAAGGGAAATCCTAAACAGACAAATTCAGCTCCAGCCCTGCCCTTTGCAGCCAAAAGCAGAGAGGGGAATAAAAGAAGGCTATACACAGAGATTAAATTTGTTTCTGTGTGTGAGCAACAGAGTGTGTGGTTATGACATTGTGTGTGTGTGTGTGTGTGTGTGTGTGTGTGTGCGTGCATGTGTGTGTGTGTGTCCACCTCTGAGTGGGTGTGTGTGGGCTAATGTGTGTCCTCTTGCTGTGGAACTCTGCAGCAGAGGGAAGGAAATGTGTCCATTCTTGACCCTAGACTGAGGCCTGGTTTTCTTAGTATGCTGAGCTGAGAGAAGCCAATTTTGAGAAGTTCTACAGAAACTATTTTGTAAGACCCAAGTCAGAGCTAAGTTGTTGTTAAGCTCACAAACTGCTACAGTATGGGAGGACACTTCAGGAATCTTGTAAAAGGACAGTCACCTTTCCAAGGACACACAGCTGGTAAGGATGCCAGCACTCTCCGCCCCTATTCAGGAGACTTTGTATAATGTCTGAGGGGTTGCAACAGAACCCACCAAAGCTAAAAAGTAGACTTTATCCCATGCTTTAGCAATGCAGTAAGAGAAGGCTCCTAAAAGAAGGCCACCAGTATTCACACTCAACATGGCACATCAAAGAGTCACATTGGTCACTGTGTTCTCAACAGCTCATGACCCTTCTGTGAGTCCAGAAACCAAGTCATGACAATGGACTTGGTCTAAGGGGCCCAGATCTCAGGAGGCCAGAGGGAAAAGAAGTGACCCAGGTTGGCAGCCACTGTGGATTTGAGCCTGCAAAGTCAGGTGTTTGGAAAGTATTATCGAAGTTAGGAATCCTCTTGATTCCCATAGGATTAACACAGGACTAATCACTGGATTCCCGGCTCCAGGCTTGAACAAGCATGAGGCGCTAACCAAGTCTGACTCAACTTCCGTGGTCAGTGGCTATTTCATGGCCATAACCCAAATTCAGGCCATTGTCTTCTCTTCTGGCTCCACTAAGTCCATCTCAGGTGGGGCAGGGGGTGGGTAGAGGGAGAGTATGATAGGGAGATCTCCTGCTTATTGAGGACTCCCCATGTGCCAGACACTGTGAAGAGCACTTTACAGACATCATCTCTTTATACAATCATGGCACCCATTGAGAAGATCCAATTTTCTAATCTGGCTTACATTAAAAATTGTTGACTCCACCTTCCTGTGTCTCTATGTGTACTACTTGCCATACCTGTTCCAGTTCACAGGTGACTTCCTTTCTGCTCCTTTCCATCCACTTTTCTAGACTGAATGTGTGAGCTTGCCCTTTTCTCTGGCCCATGTGCCATGACTTGCTCATTAGTTAAAAAGCTGTGCACTGGTTTGTTCTCCTTTCATATGACCTAGAGGAAAAAGTCTACATCTTTCTCTACTTGGAGAACATCTTGAACATATCCTGCTGCACAACTCAAAGCTCTGGAAATACAAATTATAAAAGTGCTATTTTGAAGACAGATAAATGATAAAGGCTTATATCTCACATGACATTTTATAGTATTCCAGGAATCAGCACATAGATTACATTGATTGATCAAGAGGAGTATCCTATGAGATCAGCTGCAGTTAATTATTCCCATTTGAAAGGTGAGGAAATGAAGGTTCTGAGAGGTGAAGGGTTATTCTGGACCACAGAGCTAGTGTTTTGTGGAACCCTATCACCTGTCCTTTTAGTCATACCAATAACATAAGAAAAGTTAAGAGCAGACACTGTAGATTTTTTTAGGTGCTACATAAATCCATCCATAGCAGAGACAAATGGATTTCCTGCCAGTGACACACCCAGTGTATGTTAATATGATGCTCATTCATTATTAATGCAAATCATAACCAAATGCACACCAGGTCTTTTACCCTAGGAGGAGATATATGTAGGACAAATCCTAGTATGGAAGTGAGGAATGGAGAGAATCATTCTGCCTTAACTGCTGATATATTCCATTGGAGTTTATTGAAAATTATTTTTTAGAGCTCATTTCTGGGTTCACGTTCAATGTTCTATCAATGGCTTTACAGCTGTTTCGGAGGAGATAAGAGACCGTCCATCAGGCTCAATGCTGCTGGTTTGTGTCATTTCCTCTCAGGAAAATTGCCCAGAAAAAAAGAGAAACCTATCTCAGAGAAAGTTTCCAGAAATTATTCACACTATTAGAGCGTCCAGAAGGAGGCTACTGTTAGTGTCTACCCTGGGGAGGCTCACACATAAGAGACGTGGCTGGGAGGGAATGATGAGATACAGCAGGGCTAGCAACTGACCCTGCATGGACAGTCTAGCATGCAAGTGCCCTCCTCTTCACCCAGTTTCTCCCAGTTTAGGGGGTAGTAAAGAACTCGACCTGAGGCAAATTACTCCAGGAGGAGATTGACATTCCAGTTGGAGAGAAGGCTGCTTTGAGGAATGACATTGTTTGAGTGTCACTTGAGGGATTGCCTGATCCAGTCCTGTAGATTGTGGCTCAAGATCCTTAAGGGAGATGTCTGAGAGAAGGACAAAGCAAGTTAATTAAAATGCGTTTATGTGGTGAAGAAGGAACACCTACCTCTCTTCCATCTTTATCTCTCCCAAACAGAGGGAGATCATAAACACAATGAAGTCAGCATTCAAACTTCAGGGATTAGAGGAATGATGTCCCTTCACCATCCAGCAGGGCCCCTGTATAAAAATGCTGCAAAGCTTAGTGTAACATTAACAAGTATAGACAAAATTGGGGGTGTCTGCTGAAGGTGTGTGTGCAAGAGCAGAGCAGGCTTGGTTCTTGACCTGGGAGGGTGAAGCCAGGGGTGGAGTCAATGTCAGGGGGCCACAGGGAGGCACAGTGAGCATTCCAGGCACCCTGTGAGGGCTGGGACCCGCAGGGGAAGCCATGATGGAGAACTGAAGTTCCAAGATCAGGCCCTGAGTTCAGAATCCTGGGCTTGGTCAAAGGGCAGTTGTCAAGTTCTCCCTCCTGCCCTGTCTGTGGCCAGGTGGTTTTCACGAAGAAGCCTGTGCAGCACATAGGGGACAGCTGCAATGGGAGGATTTTTGTGGCAGCAAAGAACATGGGTATATTCTGAGTCCCTGCTCATAGAATGAAGAACAGTCATATGTGCAAAGGACACTGTTTGTATCCTTCTTGGATCCCTTTTTGCAAGGATGGATCCATCCCTCCTGGAGCACTGCCCTCCATAGAGGGTTGCTGCCTCCCCTAGAAATGACCCCCTCTCCCATCTCCTCTGCAAGGGGCAGCCCATAGCCAACAACTGAATGATCTGGAACTGTAAAAGGCCAGCCCCTTTGCCTGATGATAGGACCAACTCTGTGCTCTTGGGGCTACCCTCACACCAGAGCTCTCATGGAGGATCAATCTGGAGCCAGTTTTCAGTTGATATCACATCCTTGTTTAGCAAGGTTTCCCTGCCTTACCCTATTTCCCTAATTCTGCTTCTCTTGAGACTCTACTTTCACACATACACACACCCTCCTAAACCATGTGGGCAAGAATCCTGGGCTCAGGCTCTGCTTGCTCAGGTTCCAGTGAGAGGCAAGAGGCCTGGAGCAATGGGGTCAAACACACCATAATGGAGATGCAGACTCCAATGAGCTTCTCTGAGCCCCAGGATGGCAGATGGAAGTTAGAAAGACATACATTTCCAAGTTATGAGGCACAGAACTGAGCAATGTCATAGGCACCCATTAAATCCTACAGGTCTGACTTAATTGATAAAACTCCGTATTTTCACATGGTTGGCTGTTTGCATGCTGGCATCTCTGTTCTCTCCCAAGTCCTCATGACCCAGGATCTATGAGGACAATTAATTTCACTTGCTCACCAGATTCAAGCACAATTAGTCACTGAATTTGCCATTAGTTAATGGCAGGCAGAGTTATCAGAACCATAATTTTTCTGTTTGGGGAAAAGATGAAATAAATAAGGCCTACGATAAAACCTGGCTCCACAGTAGATGCTGTTTACAGACAAGTTGAGAAACAGATTCTTTAGCCCCTCTGTTAGCACATGCTAAACTTTCCTGATGATTTAGGACTGGGTGACAGGTCTCCTCTGGTAATCTCAGAGCAGGGATTCCTAATCCCCAAAACAGCCAGGGTGACTTCAGTGTTAAGCCTGGAATCTATTTCTAAAGCAAAATCTCAAGAGCCAAAGCATTTGATAGGACAAGAGATAAAGTAGGACTAGGGCAGGCGTGATGGCTGTAGACCAAGTCCCTTTTTGGCCAGCACACCCAGTACCAAGTAGCCAGTGAGCAGGAGGAAGAGGGCACAGTCTGAGTCACCCTTGTGATTTGGGAGTTGGAGGAAGAGTAAGGTCAGAGGTCAATGAGTTCCTGGATGTGTCAAGAACTGGGAACTGAAGAAAAGGCAAAGAACAGAGAAGCAGTAGTCCTAACGGAGGACATACCATGTGCTAGATGCATTCACATAGTTGTCTGTATTAATGTTTTCATCCTTATAGAGAAAGGATTCATATTTCTATCTAAGAGTCCAAGGAAACAAAGCCAAGAAGATAAGCCTATATTAGTCAAGGTGATTTTCACCAACCATAGCTCTACACTCAATTCTTTTCTGAAATCCTAGAACTTCTAGGATGGGATCTTCTCTGGAGAGAATGGAGTCTTGGGTCTGACCCTGAATCTTCCCTAGGAAGTAGTGCTTATGAGCTGAGCTGTGAATGAAAAGTAGAATATTAGGTGTACATATGCTACAAAGAACATATCAGAAAATAGGAACAACATAAACAGTGATGGGATAAAGGGCCCAATGAACTTTAGACTGTTGAGATTTAGATAAGTGAGTTGATAAAGCTGCATCTTGAGACACAAAAAACAAGATGCTGCAGAGGGTGATGGTGCCAGGGAATGCTCAGACATGAAAACAAAACAAACAAAACAAAACAAAACAAAAAAACCAAAAACACATGCACAAAAACAGAAAACAAAAAACAAAATCCCTGGAATCTGTGGAAGGGATTTAACTAGGACATGTGAAGGCAGGATGCTGTTTCTCATTCTTCAGTGACAAGGCACTCAGACGCCAAGAATCCCATTTCTCCATTACTCCTTACCCTGCTCCTGCATCCAAACTTAAAGTTGGCCAGAGCTAAGGCAAGGCCTGGGGTAGGCTTCCTGGCAAGAATGGAGTCATTTTTAATGAGCTTTCAATTGAAGTCTCAGTGGGGCAGGAGACTCAGGGCCCTGCTGAGTGCCAAAAGGAATGACCACCTTCCCACTGGCCAATACACCTTAAGAAGAAACCTTCATTGGAATGATTCAGCAGAGAATCATTGTTGATGCCCTAAAGGAAAAGATAAAAAGGATGGACATAACACACTCATTTGACTTCTCTTCCAGCCTTCTTTAAACATATTCAAAGGCAGTTATGACCTCAGGCTTCCCTTCTGTCCTTTATCAGCTCTAGGAGCACAAATAATAAATGTGGACTTCTAGAAGGATCAATACCCAGAGACAGGCTTAAAGCTTGGCTTCTTCTGCAGCTTGTGGCCTGTGGAGAAGACTCATCTCTTCAGGTGGTCTTTGTACCTCTATTCTCTGGTTCCCTTCTCAATCTGAATCTTACCGTTAATCTCATTTTAAGAGACTTTGCCCTTGATCAGCCCCTCTTTCTCTTACCTCTGATCCCTCTCAATGTAAAAGCATGTTCAGGTCTGCCTCATCTAAAATCCATAACTACAACATTCAAATCTCCCTGGATAGCTCCTCCCCCCACCTCTGACCCCACCGCCACCACCTCTGCAAGCTACTGCCTCCTTTCCCTTGCCTCTCACCATTTAAGGTCTCAATAATGATATATCCTCACTTCTTCAACTTTGGTTTATACTCCTTGAAATTTAAATTACACCCTTAGCATGAAACTAAATTTCTCTCTCAATGGATAAAGGAGAATGAGCTACACTCAGCCAAGTCCCACGCTGCTGCTTAACATGCCTCATTATAGGTAATCTACACCTGCCATAAGAGAAAACAGGCTCTCAAAGAATGCTGATGACTTCATATGGCATTTAATCCAGTGTTCTTTGTAGTTTCTCATGCCCCATCAGATCCAGGGATAGAATATCCTCCTGTTGGCAGCAAGGCCTGACTATCATGGCAATGGTTCCCATGGTGGTGAGGAGCATAGCTGCAAACCCCAAAGGGAAACTGATATCAACACCAGACCAAATGCCTCCCCTACCCCTACTGCATCCCCACAAAGCCTGCTCCCTAGAACACCATAGCAATCCAGCTCCCTGGGCCTCTTCTCCACCTCCCTAACCACAGACCTCTCCCCTCTTCCTCAGTCACACCTTACATGTTACTGCTGCCCAAGGTCCTATCCAAACCCTACTGCTTTACAGTCTACAGTATCTCCACTTGAAATTTATTAACTTTCATAATGATGTGTGGAGGTCTTAGTGAAAGACTCTGAAAGCTCTGGGTTTAGCAGTTCTTACTTCTCCCAGATGAACAGGTGCACATTTCTAGCTGTTCCTCAATTCATTCTCGAGGGATATAGGAAGGCCTCTTAAGAAGGTAACAACTGAACTGGTATCAGATATCAGTGCCCTGGAGAAGCAAGAGAGCAGGGCCTTCCAGGGAGAGGGAGAAGGGCGAAGAGCATGGGATACAGAGCGAGAGATCCCCTGGTCTGCTAGGCAAAATTGTATTACTGGTAGGGGTAGGGAAGTATATGAGATCAAAATGGTTCTAGAGAAAATGCTACCCAGCTACTGAAAAGTAACAAAAACAGTAGTGATATAACAAAGGCAAAAAGTGTCTCTAAACTAATTTTAGGACACAATGGCAAATGACCTGCAAGAGTCACTGCAGTGATGTTAATTCACTCCAGTCCCCACCACTGAGGCAGTTCCAACCCTGTGTAAGAATAGCCTGAGAGTGGTGAGCAGATAACAATGATGAAGGCCTAGGGAAGTGGAGTGGGTCAATGTGGGTGGTTAGGAAAGTGTCACGTGGCACTGGGAGGGCAGATTGATCTCTACTGCATCCACCACAGCCTTGACCACAATAGACTATATGGTAACCTACACCACTGACCTGTTCTTCCTTGCTATGCCCAAGACTTTTCCTTCGGTCATTCCAGGGAAGTCTTGGATCTCTCAATAATAATAAAGGGTACATGTGAAGATAAGTAAGCCTAGAGGGGTTACACCAGCTCACAGCCTCTTGCTGCAGCCTATTCACACAAACTCATCTCCCAGATGTGCCATGTGCCGCCATGATCATGGTTGACTCCTGATTGAAACCCTCATTCACTTACTAATTAAGTGTAGAAATCCTTGATCTTGTATGCAAGGCTCTTTGTCCAGGGACATGGCCCAACCTCATTTCAAATTTATTTCCCCAGCTCCCTTACGAGCCCTATTCTCCACCTAATCTGAACCTAGAGAGAGAGAAAAGGAGCACTGAATGGATTCTCTGGGCACTTCCTTGGGGTCCAGCACTATATCCAACACTTTTAAATGCATTCGCTTTTTTTCCCAATCCAAACAACCCTCATAAATCAGATATCAGCATTTTCATTTATCTCTGGAAAAAGAAAAATGAAAAATAAGATAAGAAAAGTTTAGTTTCACAGGGTTTATTAATTCCTAGGGCAGGGACTCAGACCTTTGTCTGACAGTTTCCACATCTTTTCTCCTTTCAGTACAACATGATGCTTCCCCAGAATACATTGTGGATTCTCACCTCTGCTATTACCCAAAATGCATTGCCTCTACCTGGAATGCCCTGCCACTCACCATCACTTTCTAGATCTTACATCTCCTTTATGGCCCATCTCCCTTCCTACTACCTCAGCCAAGAATAATTATTTCCTCCATACTGCCTTTGACCCATGCATCTGACACATCATTCTGGGTTGTTCTGCTGGAATTTCTGCTTCTTTACTACTTCCCATGTCAAACAAGAATCTCTCTGATGGAGGGTCCTTTCCAAGGGTGACAGTAGTTGCTCTACTCTCCTCACACATGCTCAGCACAGTGTTTACACAGAGCTGATGCTTAACCAGAGTTGAATGAACATTGGGGTACCTCAGGCAATTCATGCTCTCAGTGAAATCCCTGCATGAGTCATGTACTAGCAAGCACGGGGAGAGCATCTCATTCTCTTTCTCATCATGGGATGCAGTTTACTTTAGGTGGGGAAGCAGCAGAGAGAAACAGGTACTGGATGATGATGGCTAGAAAGACAGACTTGCCCTCTCAGAACCAACAGCCTTCTCTGCAGCAAGAGACAAGGATTCCAAACAAGAGCTCAGGATGAATCCCAGGCCCAGTGCTTCCATGAGCTGTCAGGTAACAGTGAGTAAGTCTCTCAATCTCCTAGATCCTCTGTTTTCCTTTTGAGTGAAATAGGGATAATATGGTACACTCCTCCAAGAGAGTTAAGATGATAATATGAGATTATGTTTATAAGACATAATTAGAGGGTCTAATGCATAGTAGGTGTGCAGCAATTACATCCTATGGTTGATAGGGTGAATATTCAACAATGAACTCTCAAAAATCCATTAGTAAAAGTAAACTTAAAGGTAAATTAGTAAAAATCAAAGTAAATTAGTTACTGAGTTAATAAATAAGAAGTCCTGAATTGTAGCATTCACCAATTTCTATGGTATAGATGCTCCTACGATGGCCAATTTTAAGTGAGCAACATGATGCCACAGAACTATCACTGGTCAGCTCCAACACACCATTGTTTATGGCGCGCGCGCGCGCACACACACACAATGTTAATTCCATTTGCCACTCCCTCCACTTCCTACAAACACAGACTTCTTTGCCAGATGGAATAGGAAACAATAACTATGATATCCAGTGGAGTGTGAATAGGAGACTGAGACCTGAGGCACCCTTGCCAACAGAGGTTGAGGTCTCCTACCAAACAACCTGCATGGCCTCAGCAATCCAGAGACCAGACTGGATTAGTCTCTGGTCTGGGTGTGGCCATGCTCATGGAATATAGGTGCTTGGAAAGAACAACAAGCCTGCCTGTTATGAGAATTCTCTTTAAAGGCACAAGAAAAGCCTCCTTCTGGCATCCCCCAAGGAAGATGGCTCATGGCTAGACAGCTCTTCAGAAATTTCCCAATTTCCAAGGATATGAATCCTTCATTTTCCTCATGATTCATTTTTACTTTGTTTCTCAGTTTGCCTCAGCCAGTTTTGTAAAGCAACTTCTTTCTACAACCAGTACCTAAGTGGCACTCAGTTTCCATGGCAACAAGTTGGGCTAGTAGCTCTCACACACCCGACTTATCACCACTCCCAGATAAACAACAATTCCAACAGATATTTCTCCTATCTCTAACTGAAATCTACTCAACAAGAGAGACATCACTTTACAGAAAGTTCTAGAGGTTGTTGTAGATATGCAGAAAAAAAATAGAAAAAACAAAATTTCACTGGATAAAAGTGAACATGATCTCCTGCCACATGTTTTGAGGGATGTGTGAGTGTTAAGACAGGGTGAAAACCAACTCTCTTTCAGTGGCAATATACAAATCCCATTGGAGAGAGAATCTCTAAACCTTAAGAGAGGAATTTTTAAAAGTTCTGATCTAAGAATATGAATGTATCTTCACAATATTGTTTTAGAGCCCTTAGTAACAACTTGACATGGGTGTATTAAATCCTGAGGACTGGAGAGCTAAGATGAGGTGCTATGGACCACACAAAGGTCATGAAATCAACTCTAAGGTATACCTATTTCCTTCTCTCCTCATTAGAGGGAGAGAAACTTGCCATACAATCCTCAGGGATTTTTCATGGCCACTATACATGAACAAATGTTTGAAAATGCTTCAGAGTAAAATCTAGAAACTGCCTCTAGTAAAATCTGGCATCAGAAAAGAAAACTTGAATAGTCCTACAAGCATTAAAAAAATGAATTCCAGGTGCACCTGGGTGGCTCAGTCGGTTGGGTGTCCGACTTCGGCTCAGGTCATGATCTCACAGTCCGTGAGTTCGAGCCCCGCGTCAGGCTCTGTGCTGACAACTCGGAGCCTGGAGCCTGTTTCAGATTCTGTGTCTCCCTCTCTCTCTGACCCTCCCCCATTCAAGCTCTGTCTCTCTCTGTCTCAAAAATAAATAAACGTTAAAAAAAATTTTAAAAAGTTAAAAAAAAAAACAAAAACAAAAAACGAATTCCATACTTTGAAATCTTCTTACATTGAAAACTCTTGACCCAGACAGCTTCACTGTAGTGTTCTACCATGTATTTAAGAACTAAATAGTTCTAGTCTTCAACAAACTCCTGCACATAATAGCCGATGAAGGTTTTCTCCTGTGATAAACAGTGGCTCAATGCTTATTAAACCTATTTCTTCTTAATGGACACAAGGGTACGTTACATTCTGCACCCTTCCTGGCAGTTAGGTTGGGGTCATCTGATTAGATACAAATTAATGGCATATGGGCAGAATGTTATATAATTCTCGGAAACCACACATATGAGAGTCTTGCAATATATACGTATTATGGATCTCTTAGTCATCCCTATGCCAGTGGGGAGTCACCTGAACTATACTGGACTCTAATGGAAGCCAGGATGAATTGTATTAAGACATTTTGGCATGTGGTTATTACCACAATATAGCCCAGACTAACCTGACAGACACACATATTCCAACACAATTTATGAAACTATCATAACTTTGATAATAAAATCTGACAAAGATGGAAACGAATGAAAACTTATAGGTCAAACTCAAACATAAATATAGATGCAAACATCCTAAACAAAATACTGGGATAATAAACACAATAATATATTTTTAAAGATAAACATTGTAACTTAATTTGGTTTCTTTCAGGAATACAAAGTTGGTACAGCATTAGTTATATCAATGTAATTTACTACACTAATACATAAAGCAGAAAAAGAAAACTCTATGATCATCCTCACAGAGGTAGAAAAAGGATTTAATAAAATGCAATATCTATTCATCTTAAGAAAAACAAAACAAAAACTCCGCTTCATAGGAATGAAGGAAATTCTTAATGTTTATCTATAAAACATAACACACATCATTCTAAATGGCAAAATACTGAAAGGTTTCCCTCTGAGACAAGAAGCAAGATGAATAGGCCCACTCTATTAGTCAGCTTGGGCTCCCATGACAAAATACCATAGGTTGGCTGATTTAAACATCAGAGATATATTATCTCACAGTTCTGGAGATTAGAGGTCTGAGATCATGGTAGGGGTTCTGAGGGGACACAATTCTATCCCTGGCCTGCCAAAATTAATGTCCTTTTTACATTCCAAAGACAGTATTCCATTACCACAGTCCCAAAAGTCTTAACTCATATCAGAATTAATTCTAAAATATAAAGTCCAAAGTCTCATCCAAATATTGTCTAAATCAGATACGGGTGAGACTTGTAGTATGATTCATCCCGAGGCCAAATTCCTCTTACTGTGAACCTATGAAATCAGACAAGTGATGTGCTTCCAAAACACAATGGTCTGCCAGGCATAGGATAGGCATACCCATTCTAAAGGAAAAAATTGGAAGGCAGGAAGGCAGGCAGGCAGGCAGGCAGGCAGGAAGGAAGGAAGGAAGGAAGAATGATGGGTTGCAAACAAGTCCTACACCTAGCAAGGTAAATTCCATTAGATCTTAAGGCTGAAGAACTATCCTCTTTGGTTACTTTGCCTGTCACCAGCTCTGCAGGGCCAACCTTCTCCTTTGGTTATGAGTGCCCTGCCCCTGAGGTTCTCTGGGTGCAGCGCCCCTCTTCTCAAAGCACTGGGCAGGGTCATCTTAACCCTGTGAAACCAGAGAGATGAGCCCCATTCTTTGAAACCAGGCAGGAAACATCTTTTCCCCCTGGGCCTAGAATGGAAATGGCAGTCCTGATGATTTCTGAATCACCTTCAGGTTCATTTTTCTCTTTCCTTGAAGGACAGTGCATATTCACAGCCAAATAGCTCTATGGTTCAATCTTGCAGGATCCAAGAAGTCCAAGATGACTTCCTTCATTCCAGCTAATGTTCTCTGAACCCTTTGGTTCAAACTGGAAATGTTTTTGCTGGTATATTCCCACTCTATTCCTGGCTTCTGCTGAGATGGCTGATTAAGTCCATGAGTCACACTCCTGATCTTTTTATTAAATGGTTGTTCATCCACGTCCTTAGTGTTCTATTTAGAATAAGCTTTCTCATATTTGGCAATATGGATAGGCTAATAATTTCCCAAATCTGTGAGTTCTTATTCCTCTTTGCTTAACAATTTATTCTTCAATTCATCTCTCCTTTCATGTCTTACCATCACCAGTCAGGAAGCAGTAAGATGATCCTTCAACACTTTGGTTAGGAATCTCAACTAAATACCTCATTTAATTGCTCACAAGTTTTAGCTTCTACAAAACACCAGAACACAGTTCAGCCAAATTCTTTGTCATTTTATAACTGCCTTTCCTCCAGCTTCCAATAACGTTCCTTATTTTCATCTGACACCTCACCAGAGTTGTCCTTAACATCCGTATTTCTAGCATACACCTAAAATTCTTCCATCCTCTAACCATTATCTAGTTCCAAAGCTGCTTTTACATGTTTAGGTATTTACTATAGTAGCACCCCACTCCTCAGTGCCAACAACTGTATTAGCTCAGACTACCATAATAAAGTACCAGACTGAATGGCTTGAAAAACAGGAATTTATTTTCTCACAGTTCTAGAAGCTGGAAGTCCAAGATCAGGGTGTCACCATGGTCAGGTTCTGCTGAAGGCTCTCTTCTGGTTTGCAGATGGCCACCTTCTCACTGTGTCCTCACATGTCAGAGATAGAGAAAGAGAGAGATCTCTCTTCCTCTTCTTATAAGGCCACAATACTATGAGATTAGAGCCCCATCTTTATGACCTCATTGAACCTTAATTACCTCCTAGAGACCCTATCTCCAGATATAGTCACATTGGAGCTTAGGGATCTTCAGCCTGTGAATCTTGGGGAGACACAATTTAGCCTATAGCAGCCACTAACATTGCTTTTATTCAAGATTATGCTGGAAGTCGTGTTTTGTTCATTAAAGGGGAAGAGGGAATAAAACTCTAAGAAATGGAAAAAATAAACAAAATCCACATTTTTCACAAGTCATATGATTATGCACATAGAAATTCCAAGAAAACCTAGAGTTAAATTACCATTAATAAGACTGTCCTGAAAAGTAACTAGATTTAAAATCAATACGCAAATAAATTGCTTTTCTATATACCAGCAACATAAATATTCAAAATAAATTTAGAAATTATAAGATACCATTTAAAATGCCATGAAAATTTCAGGTACCAAGTAATAAATCTAACAAAAGTTGTCTGTCTTTATGGCAAAATCATTATTGAGAGAAATTAAACTGAGGAATAAAATACCTAAACAAATGGAGAGATTGCCCTTACGTGGGTTGGAACATTCAATACTGAAGAAAAATACAATAAATAAAAAATGGAAAGACAGATATACTATGTTCATGAGTAAAATGACTCATGTCATAATTAGACCAATTATCTCAAAACTTATCTGCAAATATGTGTATCTTTTGTTTTTGTGAAATCTAAGAAGCTGATTTTAAAATGTATATTAAAGAATGATGAAGGCAGTTCTGGAAAAGAAAAACCAAGATGAGTGTGGCAATTACACAGGTATTACAAATAGATCACTGGAAGAAAAAAAAAAGAAAGCCCAGTGACAGTCTCTGGGACATACAAAGACTTCTTATGTGATAGAACAGGCACTGGAAACTAGGGGGGCTGATCAAAA
Source organism: Lynx canadensis (assembly GCF_007474595.2). Classification (NCBI taxonomy): domain Eukaryota; kingdom Metazoa; phylum Chordata; class Mammalia; order Carnivora; family Felidae; genus Lynx; species Lynx canadensis. The sequence goes on along the minus strand of NC_044313.2, from coordinate 43,556,738 downwards.
TCCTTAAAATTTTATAGCACAAAAAGTGAACAATAATGCGTACAAATTTTAAAAATTGGCGGGAATCCAGAATGGAATAGAAATTGCAACATTGTAATCTAACTGTAACACAAATGTGTGACATAACCTCCAAAAGGCTGGGGGAAGAATAAGCTAACACAAGTAACTATGGAAAATGGTGTTTTACTGTGAAGTGTAAGGGTCAAGACAAAGGAAGTATCCAAAACATGGTGTCCTGATTGGTAAATTTGTCTCTCATGAGAGTATGGGCTAATAATTCTGAAACCGGTGTGCATATATACTGGAGTTCAACAAATAAATAAATGAATGGTGGATAGTTAGATGGATGTTTCTGACCGTTGGAGGGAGAAATTACAGAGAAGCAAAGGGAAGAAACCAGAATAAAACACGTAGTCCAGATTAGAGTCAGGGACAATAGTATGAGTTCATGTTTAGCTTAGTCAAGGTGCATATGAATAAATAAAGAAACGATTATAGATACATGAGTTATACACATACAGATACTTCCTAACTCTAACTTCTGAGAGGGTGTAAAAGTGGTGATGCCCAGTAGCAATGAGCACACAAAGAGCCCATATGTTAGATTCTAATACCATTCTTAAATAAAGATCCTTGGAGAAATGTCTGATCCTGGGACTGGGGCATGGAATATATAAGATGATTGTGGAGCACCTCTGTAATGTCAGAAAACAAAAAAGTTCTCAGAAATCACAGGAATGGGAGTGTGCAAAAGGGACACAGGAGCCCATCCAAAAGAGCTCTCAATGGCCAAAGGTGAAATAATTTGAGAAACAAAATAGATATAGTAGTACTTGAAGATTATAACTTAAGGATAAAATATTCATGAGTCCATAATAACAAATTAATAACTTAATAAATAAATAAATGTGGACAAGAGGAATACTTCTCCCTTAAAGAATTCCAAATAACTTATGTAGATACTCCCTCCTCCAGGGAGTGGAAATTAATATCCCTTCATACCTGACTGCAGGTTGTGCTTAATGACTTGTTTCTAAAAGGTTGAATATGGAAAAGAAGGAAAAGTAACTCAACACTGAAGAAACCTGGAGAACCCTACTTTGGCCAGGTGAACAAAACTAACGGAACCAGTAATAAGTAGCGTCTATATAATGTAAATCTGACATGATGTGATGAGAAGGAAAAACCCATGGAAAAAAGGAATCAGGAAAATCCTGAGAAACATTCAACAAATATCTGACCAACACTCCTCAAAACTGCCAAGGTCATGAAAAACAAAGTCTGAAAAACTGTAAGAGACCCAAAAGACAAAGGAGACATGACAATTAAATGTAATACGTTATCCTGGATGAGATCCTGGAACAGAAGAAAGACACTGGGGCAAACTGGTGAAATCCAAATACACCATTGCATTTAGTTAATAGTAATATACTAATGTTGGATTTTAGGTGTGACAAAATACCATCATAATGTAAGATGTTAACAACAGGGGAAGCTAGGTAAAGAGTACACAAAAATTATCTGTACCAGTTATACAATTTTTACATAAATATAAATTATTATAAAAAAAGATTTACTTAAAAGCATCAGAGGGGAAAACTTGAAGTCTTCAATAAACAGTGCATAAAAATTGTTTATTCATATGACTTCAATGATAGTCTCCAAAATAAATTCAACATGGATAAAAACATTTATGTGAAAAATCAATAGCACACAATTTTTAAAACAAATTAGGTGACCTGGAGTTAGGGATGATATTTGTTAAATAACACACAAATAGAAGAAACCTGAACGGGGATAACTGATAAAGTTGACTGTATTAATAATAAATCTTCTTCGCAGTACAAGACACTGTAAGTAAAATAAAATATAAGCCACAGACAGGAAGAAAATATTTGTGCACATGTGACAGATATATGTATGACTGATAAGATTAAAACAAATAATCCAGTTGAACAAAAGCAAAAAATATAAATAAAAGATGTGCAGAAGGATAAACCTAAGTAAAAATAAAATTATGAAAAAATGCTTAGCCTCACTTGTAACCAGGAAACTGCAAATTAATATAGTCATAAAATATCTTGTCATACCCATCAGATTTTCAAAAGTGAAAAGTGTGAAATCATCAAATATTCACAAGGTTGATAAACAAAGGGTACTCTCTTACACAGCTATTAAGAATGTAAATTTCCAAAACCACATTACAGAGCAATTTGGCAATATCTAATAAAATTAAACAGGCCTACATCAATGAGCCAGCAATTCTATTTCAAGGTATGTATCCCGAGAAATAACATCCATGTGTTCATTCACAGGACACATACAAAAATGCATTCCACAGTGCTGTCAATTCTGGCAAAATATTGGAAACAACCCAAATGTCAATAGGGAGACAGGTAATATAAATATAAATATATTATATACTTACATATTAAAATTGTGTATTATATATTACATATATTTACATATTTCAAATATACTGAATATATTAAAGATATAGATATTAAATATATTAAGATACTAAAATATATTAAAATGTTTTACAGATGCATATTATATATGGTACCATTTTATGTATACAGTTATATGTGAACTTGGCAGACTCTGAATTCATGTCCATAAATGCCTCTGGATAGAATAGAAAAAAAAATAAAACAGGACAAGTTTCAATGTGTGTTCAACTCTGTAAGATTTTATTTCAAAAGCATAATTGGAAGCAAATTGATTAAGTAACATTGCTTCCATGTGGGTGGTGGGGCATAAGTGTTTGCTATATTATTTTTAAATATTTCTCCCAACTTAAATGTTTTGTGTGAAATCCAAGACAACTAATGAGATGTGAACTGTGATAAAAACACAAATATTGAGCAGGTCCTGAATTAATTTACTTACAGAACTAATATTTGGCAATTCTGGGTTACTGTGGTTACAGAAAAGGGATGCAAATGTCATAATTTTTTTACAATGTAAATATAATAACTAGCAAAAATGAAAAGTAATGCTTAGGAAATGGGAGGGGACCTATGTATGGTAATTTCCTGTTACAGATTCAAATAATGGAAGCCTGTAGTTAAAATGCATGTAAATTTCTTCAGTTTTTCAGATTTAATTGTATAGCCACAGAAGAATAATTTAGAAACTAATGTTTTCCTATGATAAAAAAAAAGCTATCAAATTTCAGCAATACATTTAGTTTTACTTACATTCATTTTTTCCTCAAAGTTAAAATAAATTATAATCATTTTACTGAAAACAGATTTGATCATATGATCCCATTTTTTTCTAGATTGCCTCTTTCTATCCATCTATAAATATGCAGAGCCAGATATCTAAAATGATTTTCTGCAAATAAAAATATTAAGTATTTAAGGCAAAGTGGAAATTTTTTGATAATTATTTTTCTGTATTTGAATTTTTATGGTAAAAATAAAAAATATGGGGCGCCTGGATGGCTCAGTCAGTTAAGCGTCCGACTTCAGCTCAGGTCACGATCTCTCGGTTTGTGGGTTCAAGCCCCACATCGGGCTCTGTGCTGACCGCTCAGAGCCTGGAGCCTGTTTTGGATTCTGCCCCCCCCACCCCACCCCACCCCCGCCATGCTCATGCTCTGTCTCTCTCTGTCTCTCAATAATAAATAAACGTTAAAAATTTTTTTAAATAAAAATTAAAAATATATATTTATTTTAAAAAATCCATTATTTTAACTCATAAGGCAATGAGAATGAGATGCAATCTGCAAGAAACAGTATGTGATGAGGAATTTTAAGGAAGGGAATATCAACTCAATTGGAAAAGTTCAAGAACAATTTGAGGAAGAGCATCTTTACTCCGACCTGGAGGAATGCTCAAATACCACAAAGAACAGAGGATTGAATGTGTGGTGGGAAGTGGAGGAAAGCAATCTGAAAATGACTGGTTTGCCCACAGTGAAATGCCTGCATTTAAAAGTGTAGGGATAATAGTATATTAAAAACACAGTTTCAGTAGCAGAAGCTAGCCATTAATACAGCATGTGAAAAGTGCTAGGAAAGTGAGGATTGTTCACCGAGTCTGGCAGATCACAGAAGATTCACAGAGAATGGAACACTGGAATAGATTCTTGAATGGAAAATTATGAGGTTTCCAAGAAGACAAGAGGATTAAAGTATTTTGAGATGGGAAAAAAATGAGAAAGCACAGGAAAGAGAGACAACTTTTTGAAATTATAATATGTGTGAGGAGGACTGGGGAAAGGTGGGGGCTCAAAGGTAGTAAGGATTGTAAGGGTATTCCCTCCTGTGCTTTCTGAAAGAGTTTTGACTTCCAGTAGCGCAACAGTAACAGACTTTTTCTTGGGTGCTGGGAAATAACATGATCAAATTTGTCTTTTAAAAAGGTACTTGGAAGGTACTGGATAAAAGAAAAGCAGAGAAGATGGGTTTCAATATATCCAAAGGCAGAAGGAAATCATCCAGGTGTATGAACACATGTTCCCAAGGTACAGTGAAGAAGCGAAGATTTTGAGAAATACGAAAAATCTAAAGGTGGCAAATGATTTCCTGTGGGAAATGAGGACAGGCTGGGTTAGGGATGACTCTGTGACCAGGTGGACGGTGATGCTCTTCAACTAATGAATAATGTTGGTGGAGTGGTTCGGGGGTCAAGCTAATGAGCTCAGTGTTGAACATGTTGAGTTTAGGTGCCTGGCCTGGACCAGGGCCACAGATGTCACATCTTCAGTATTTGCTGGTAATTGAAGCCTTCAGAGTAGATTAGATTGCCCAAGAAGAGTGAGCTAAGCAGTGAGCTGAATGTGTAAGTCTGGAAATTTACCATGTCAGGCATCCTCCAGCCTGTCCTATACTTAAGTGGCTGATTATTTTTAGGTAGCCTGTCAGATTACATTTATCCATTTTGTTGGTTTCAGCACTTTGTTCCATCTTGTTGACATCATTTAGAGTCTCGATTCTACCAGTCAACACATGAGCCATCCCAGACCTTCCATTTTAAAATGGTTTCTCACTATCACACACTACTCTCTCAACCTCCTTATAAAATAACTATAATAGGAATAAACGGTCACATAATCACTTAATAATTACAACTTTGAAAATAGCAAATGTGCCACTTCTTTTACAAACGTTTTTGGAACTGGTAGAAGATAAAAGCCAGAAGTGAAAAGTCAATAGGATGAAATGTCAAGGAAAATGGTTAATAAAATGAATTGCAGGGGGAAAAATTGTAGCTACTCAAATTAAATTCGTACTGATGGTAGAGAAAACAGAATAGGTGGTATGAAGGTGAAGAACACATGTCAAAAGTTGCCTCTGAATCCAGAATAAAAGAACAAAGAAATGGAAGGCAAGTGAAAATAAAATGCTAATAGTTACAAAGACTAGAGACCAGAACACGACCCTCAGAATATATTAGTTACAAAGATAGTAAATAACTGTATTTATAATTAAAGGGAAAAAATATCCTCAAATACAACAAACCAACAAAATATAAAAGCATGACAACCGAGAGATTCACAATATTTGATGGAAATTCAATGAAAAGAAACATACACTACTTATATGTGTACTAATAAGGAACGACAGGAATTCAAGCTTAAACTTGGTAGGAGAGTAAGGAGCCAAAGGAAGAAAAATAAAGTTGGTCATTCACACCCTGTGAAGTCCTACATGGTAGAGATACAAACTTAAATCCAGCCAGTTATCCTTCATATTATAAAGAACCAGAAATGAAACACACATGCAGGAATCAAGGAGTTTAGAAGAGAAAATACCTATATTCTGTTGTTGAAACACCTACTGAAAACATACTTTAACCAATCAAAAGTTAAATTGACAGCAAGACCCTAACTACAGAAAAGCTGTATATAGAATGATATCTAAATTAAAAAAAAAAACTTATTGGCAGGAGCTACACCCAACTTATCAAAATTATCTTAAGGACAAATATTTTAATAATCCATACCTATTAGAATTGGCCATGAATTGAATCTGCAATAAAATAATTACACATTGAAATACACAGTCTTGTATTTTTTGTGCTTTGATATGTGTATTTGTCTTTAATAAGTTATTTACTTTTAAATAACAAGCTTTGTATTAAACATTTATATATCCTTAAATTTTATATTATCTGTGAAATTGATTAGCATGTCTCTGGTATCTTAATTGAAGTCTTTGATGATTGTTAAATGCTATGGTTCCAGGACTTTGGGCCACTCTCCTAGGCAATCATTTGACAAGTTAAGCCAAGTATTATTTTATTAATGTTCTGGGACCACTTTTAACCAATTGCAAATCTGTGTAACAATAAACCACATTTTCCATCTTATTCAGAAGATTACTGCATATGCCCATCAATTGCGCTGCTGAAATCAAGATATACTATGGCTATAGAGTTATTCTAATTTGCTGGTCTAATAAGCCTATCAAAAACAAACAAAAACAAAGAGAAAGATGTTAGTCTACCCCAACATGATTTTTTCCTGGGGAATTGATACTACTCCTAGGAATCTTTCCTAAGTATTCACAAATCTCCTTTCAAATACATCATTTATAAGTTTTTCCATGGTTGCACGTGAAATTGGCATATCAAATAAAAAATTCAAAATTTCAACTGCTTTTCAAATATTTAACCATCACCAATAATCTGACACCATTCCCATTTTCAAATATTATGAGCAATATACTTGCATATATTTCCGTAAGTTTCCAATGTCTTGGGATAATTATCCAATTGCACCTAGAAGCAAGATTTTAAAAGGCATCAAAGGAACAATGAATCTATTCATTGAGGACCAGCTGAGTGCCGACATCACGGTGAATCTCACAAAGTTTCCTTTAATTAACTGATATAGCACACCACTGAACTGGCAGGGTTGTGTATATTTTGGAGTTGAGAAAGCAAAGACTCTGATCCATAAAGTGACCACCTAAAATCGTGCATAAAGCACGCCATGATGCTTAGCACAACATTTGGATCCATTGATTTTTATATTGCAGCAATGATTCTACTTAACCATCCATCAATAGCATGCAGTATTCCTTAAGTACTCACCTTCTCTTTCCTTGAGACACATTTTTAATCAAAACTAGGGCTTAGAAATTAATTCCGCCAAAACTTTACATTTGTTTTCTCAGCAGTTTTCCCTAAAGTGAATTCAGTAACTTGGCCCTACCTGCATGTGTTTTCACAGGATGCCCCTGTTTTGTGCACTACCTTTCAACTTCTTGTTTTCTTGTAGCCATCGGACTCCATGGGACAGCCCCAGGACATCCTCCTCTCTCTTCCTCACTAGGATAATTTGTGATTAGACCACTACCATTTCATTCTTTAAAGGCCTTTCCTTTTAAATTTCCTGTAATCTGAGATAACAGTCAAGTACGCCTAGCTCTTCCTTCTCTTTCATGTCTGTTACAAAAAATTTCAATAAGGTAGTTTCTCTTCCTTTCAAATTTCCCATTACTTGCATTGTCAGCAAATCATTTTCTTTTCATAATAATTAAAATGGGAACACCTTCACATGGTTTTAAATTTGCCACAAATATCTTGGTTGTTTTCCAAGATACTTGACCTCATCTTGCTGGAAGACAGTCACTGAACACCAAAAATACCTGGGTTGGCTGGAAGATTAAATGGTCCCACAGTCACTGAACACCAACAGCAGTGACCACTTCATTTAAACTACTTGTTTCCACTTTACGGGATGCTACAGTCGGGGTCCCATTGCACACTGGGTGGTCTCACTTCAAGTTGTCCCTCTCAGTGGTTCTTGAGACAGCCTCTCTGGCACCCAAATGCCCCCCATCACACAGGACAAGCCCAATGAGGAGTTTGTTCTCAGCAGAAAATATTGTCCCTAATTTCACTGGCAGCCCCATTTATGCTACTTTCCCTCTAAATCCATCCATTTCTTCCTCCAACTTTCAATGCTCATTTTTGTTATTACTTATTTTCTTATTGACTCTAGGTTACTTGAGTCTGTCAAGTTCCCTCATTTATTCATTCATGCATTTACCTGACCCCTACTAAATTCTAGCTAAGTGTCAAGCCCTTTGCCTACCGTGGAGAATTCTAAAATGAATGTGACATAGTTTCCACCCCCAAAGAGCTTGTGGTCTAATGAAGGGAATAACCTATAAATGAATAGTAATAATTCAACTTAATAAGTTCAATGATAGAAACACAAAGAGAAAAAATAAGTGAAAGTTAAAACTGAATTTAAGAAGCTCTATATAGAAGCTGCCATAGGAAAAAAATAAGAAAACCATAGAAGATTAAAAAAAAAAAAAAACTAAAAGGAACAAAACTGCATCATGAAAAATACAATTCTTAAATGAGCTAAGTACAGGACATAAAATGAGATACCCACTAAGGCTTAGCATTCGAGGCAGCACAGAACATGCATGTAGTTAAATAAAAGTAAAACTGGAAAGGTGGCCAAGGCCAAGCAAAGATGCTGTGCTAAGGAAGATGAATTTTAACCGGAAATGTATGTGGAGTCCTTGGAGGTTTAAACACCATGTACTGACTTGATCAGAACTTATTTTATAAAAGTGTTTCTGCTGGCAATATGGAGAAAGGGTTGAAGAAGTGAAAAGAGTAGAGATAAAGGAAAGTCTGAAGGCTGTTGTAATAAACTAAGTGGTCATTGAGACCTGGACATGGTAGAGAGAATATAGAAATGACAACTATTTGAAACATTTAGGAGGTAGAATGAATATTACCTATTGACAGAGTAGTCCCAGAGAGTACAGAGCAGGTAGGTATTTAGAATCATCCCAGTTTGAGGGGTGTCTGGGTGACTCAGTCAGTTAAGCATCCGACTTCAGCTCAGGTCATGATCTCACAGTTCATGAGTTTGGGCCCTGTGTTGGCTCTGCACTGACAGCTTAGAGCCTGCAGCTTGCTTTGGATTCTGTGTCTCCTCTCTGTCTGTCCCTCCCCCACTCACTCTCTCTCTCTCAAAAATAAATAAATATTAAAAAAAAATTAGAATGATCCCAGTTTCTGCTTAATTAATAAAAATAAGATTCAAGGAACCTGGGTGACTCCGTTGATTAAGTGTCCAACTCTTGATCTCAATTCAGGTCATGATCTCATGGTTCATGAGTTCGAGCCCTGTCAGGCTCTGTGCTGAGCATGGAACCTACTTGGGATTCTCTCTCTCTCTCTCTCTCTCTCTCTCTCTCTCTCTGTTCCTCCCTTACTCCTGCTCTCTCTCTCAAAATAAATAAATAAACTTTAAAAAATGATATTTGAGAAGAAAGGAGGTTGAATGAATAGGTGGAGCAGAGGACAATTTCAGTACAGTGAAACTACCCTGTATGCCACTATAATAATGGATACATGCCATTATACATTTATCAAAATCTATGTAATGTATAACACAGTGAACGACCCTTAAGTAAACCATGACATTTAGTTAGCATTGTATCTGTGCTGGCTCATCAAATGTACAACACTAACATAAAATGCTAATGAAAGGGAAGTTGGGGGTACCTGTGTGGCTTAGTTGGTTAAGTGTCCAACTTGGCTCAGGTCGTGATCTCACAATTTGGTAGTTTGAGCCCCGTATTGAGCTCTGTGCTGACAGCTCAGAGCCTGGAGCCTGCTTTGGATTCTGTGTGTCCCTGTCTCTCTCTGCCCCTATCCCACTGATGGTCTCTCTCTCTCTCTCTCTCTCTCTCTCTCTCTCTCTCTCTCTCTGTCTTTCAGAAATAAAACTTAAAAAAAATTAGGGAAATTTGTGGGAGAGAGTATAAAGGAACTCTCCATACTCCCCATTCAATTTTCCTATAAGCCTGAAACTGTTCAAGAAAATAGTTTACTATTAAAAAAACAAAATATAAAGTGCGAGAAGCACCAACTTGAGATCTCCCAGCACACTGGGCATGGCACTTTATGTTAGCATTGAGGAGGGTCATCTCTTGAGCATAGTCCATAGAGTAAGTATGGGAAAGCCCTGTCTTTCCACTTCCTTGAGAACCCACCATCTGCCTCAGAGGGCTGGACTCCATGCTTCTGAAATTCTTTCACAACATGATGCTGCAGCTGTAGATGTGACAGGAGAGAATGGGGCATGCACCCCATCACAGGAGCTGCACAATACATCTGCCCCTTACGAACCCAGCTCCCTTGAATCATATGATTTTTGCACTCATAAGCCTGAGCACGAATACCGATTCTACAGCCAGTTTGTGCATATGGATGACTTAGCACAGCTATCAAATCTGGAGCTTTTCAATTCATGAATCTCAGGGTTCAGATGTGAAACACTACACACACAGCAAACTGCATTTCACACTATTCTAATGGATCCACGAATATAGAGCAAAAAAGAATAAGAAGGATGAAAAAAATCAAAAGATGTGGAAAATCTCCAATTTGGCCTTTAGAAAAAGGTGTCCTGTCAACATTTTGCCCAGTAGGAGCCCAATATGTATACACAACATATGCATTTGTCCTCAAGATAAAAATAGAAACAAAAATGCCAAATTCAACTCTTTTTCATTGCATACATACAATATGCACATAAACACATTGTTACACAATGTGATAACTTTTAAGAAAGACAAGTACTGGAGTCTATAAAGAGAAAAACAGAAAACGGTGATTTAAACTGAGGTGTATCCAGGAAGGCCACTCTGGAGGAGATGACATTTGAGCAGAGGCTTAAAGGATGGTCAGAGTTGACTAGGTAAAAAAACAAAGATGAGTATTCCAAAAATATAAATTAGCTTAAGTAAAAGCCACAGAGTAGGAAACTACCTGTGACCTTTGATGAGCATACAGGAGCCAGGGAAGCAAAAATATTGAGAAATTATAGCAGGTTAAGTTAGGGCATTCAGAATGCCCCTACAGCTTTGAAGAAACTCTTGAAATAAAGTAGTATTGGTCTTCCAACTTAGTTCTTCTTTATCAAAATTCTTTCCCCCATACTAGACACTTTGTATGTGCATCTGTATGTATATATACATGTATAGTCTACAGAGTAGACTCTCTTTCTCCTCTCTCTCTCTCTCACATACACACACAGTCTTTGGAATTTTGATAGAGGTTGCATTAAATCTATAGCTTAGTTAGGAAGGTCTCCTATCTCAACAATATTGAATATTCCAATCCAATCCATGGATATTGGATATCTCTACATTTATTTAGATCTTTCAATTCTCTTGGAAACATATTTCACTAATTTTTTTCACTGAGGAAAAATCTTTTACATCTTCACATCTTTTAAAAATATATTCCTGGGAGGAGCCAAGATGGCAGAATAGCATGGAAGTTTTTTGTGTGTCTTGCATCCATGAAATACACCCAGACCAATACTAAACCACCCTGCACACCTAGAAAACTGAAGATTAACACAACAATCTGCACAACCTGGACCACAGAATTCAGCAGGTACGTGGCATGGAGAAGTGAACTTGGGGAGCGAGAAGGTACAGGAAGGGGGGTGCTTTTGTGAGTGGAGAGAGCACAGATACAGGGGGTGGGGGGGAGAATACAGGAAAAGCACCCCTCTCCAAAAGCAGCTGGAGAGAAAGTGGAAAATTGGACACAGCCACAGGGACTAAACTAAAAAGGGAGAAAGGAGAAAGGAGAGGGTTTAAATTCCATTAAGACTGTAAACAAGGGGAGTGTAAAGGCTGCAAGTCCGCAGCTTGATACTTGGAGGTGCTCTGGTGGGAAGGGCGAATCCCCAGGAATAGAGTGGGGTCCAGGAGGTTCTCGGACCACAAGGGGAAAAGTGGTTCCACTGTTGGAAGGACATTTGGTAGAGACGGTTGAGGCCACCTGGTCCCAGCAGACCCCAGAGAACGGCCACATTTGCTGGTGCTGGAACAAGGTCATTAAGGGTGAAGCCTGGTACCAGATGTGTGTGGTGATTTTCCATAATCCCTGAAAAGCTGCTGCTACACTATCTCACAAACCTTTTCTGGGGTGGGCTGGCACATGACCGTAGTCTCGGGGCACCGGCAGCAGTAGGTCCAGCAAGTGTTCCTGGGTGCAGCCGACATTCGGCTATTGCTCATTCAGCCATTGCTCGGTGAGAACCTCCGGCAGAGGGGGCGAAACAGGTCAAAGCCTCAGTCCTTTAGAAGTAAGGGGCCAGGGAAAACAGCCGCATCTGAGACAAAACCCGGTAGAGAGGTACTACCTGGGGCCTGGTCACAGAGAATGAAAAGGTGGGGAGTGGACGAAAGTTGAAGAGAGAAGACGGGTAGGCAATTGCTGACCTGGGAGAACAGACTGGGTAGCTGGGTGGCACCATTTTCATCACTCTCACGCATGCGTATACACACCTATGAGCCAGCAACAACACACCCCAGTAGGTTACCAGCGCCATCTAGTGGAGAAAGGAGCCGTTACACTGAGCCCCGCCCAGTGGGCCAACTTTGCTCTCAGGAACACAAATCTCACCGCTGGCTTAGTTTACGGACCATAAAGTGCTACACAGACTGACTTCTTGGGGAAAATGAAATAATTTCAGTCCTACTTCAATCTGTTAGCAGGTCCATGTTTTCAATTTTTCTTTTTTTTTGTTTTCTCTTTAACACTTCTTTTCTTTTTCTCCAATACAGAAAGAGAAAAAAAAACTCATTTTTTTTCAATTTTTATTCAAAATATTTTCTGTAATTTTTATTACTATATTTTTACTTTTCTGTAATTTTTTTCAAATTCTATTTTACTGCCATCATTTTATTTTAGCCTACTTTGGGGAATTCACCTTTTCAAATTTTCAAACGATTTCCTTTTTCTTTATTTTTCTTTTTTTCTCTTTTTCGTTTCCTTTCTTTTTCTTGCATGCAGAAAGAGAAAAACTTCATTTTTACTTTCAATGATAACACCACAACCCAAAACCTCTGGGACGCAGCAAAGGTGGTCATAAGAGGAAAGTATATAGCAATCCAGGCCTTCCTAAAGAAGGAAGAAAGATCTCAGATACACAATCTAACTTTATGTGTTAAGGAGCTGGAAAAGAAACAGCAAATAAAACCCAAAACCAGCAGAAGACAGGAAATAATAAAGATTAGAGCAGAAATTAATGCTACCGAAACCAAAAAACCAGTAGAACAGATAAATGAAACCAGAAGCTGGTTCTTTGAAAGAATTAACAAAATTGATAAACCACTAAGCAATCTGATCAAAAAGAAAAAGGAAAGGACCCAAATAAATAAAATTAAGAATGAAAGAGGAGAGATCACAACCAACACAGCAGAAATAAAAACAATAATAAGAGAATATCATCAGCAATTGTATGCCAATAAAATGGGCAATCTGGAAGAAATGGACAAATTCCTAGAAACATATACACTACCAAAACTGAAACAGGAAGAAAGAGAAAATTTGAACAGAACCAGCACCAGTAAGGAAACCAAATTAGTAATCAAACATCTGCCACAAAACAAGAGTCCAGGGCCAGATGGCTTTCCAGGGGAATTCTACCAAACATTTAAGGAAGAGTTAACACCTATTCTCTTGAAGGTGTTCCAAAAAATAGAAATGGAAGGAAAACTTCCAAACTCTTTCTATGAAGCCAGCATTACCTTGATTCCAAAATCAGATACCCCTCTAAAAAGGAGAACTATAGACTAATTTCCCTGATGAACATGGATGCAAAATTCTTCAGCAAGATATTAGCCTAACCAGATCCAACAACACATTCAAAAAATTATTCACCATGATCAAGTGGGATTTATACCTGGGATGTGGGCTGGTTCAATATCTGCAAAACAATTAATGTGATTCATCACATCAATAAAAGAAAAGACAAGAACCATAGGATCCTCTTAATAGATGCAGAGAAAGCATTTGACAAAATACAGCATCCTTTCTTGATAAAAACCCTCAAGAAAGTAGGGATGGAAGAAGCATACCTTGAGATCATAAAAGCCATACATGAAGGACCCAATGCTAACATCACCCTCAATGGGGAAAAACTGAGAGCTTTCCCCCTAAGGTCAGGAACAAGACAGCAATGTCCACTCATGTCACTGTTATTCAACATACCATTGGAAGCCTTAGCCTCTGCAATAAGGCAACACAAAGAAATAAAAGGCATCCAAATCCGCCAGGAGGAGGTCAAACTTTCACTCTTCGCAGATGACATAATACTTTATATGGAAAACCCAAAAGATTCCACCCCAAAACTGCTAGAATTGACTCATGAATTCAGCAAAGTTGCAGGATATAAAATCAACGCACAGAAATTGGTTGCATTCCTATACACCAACAATGAAGTGACAGAAAGAGAAATCAAGGAATTGATCCCATTTACAGTGGCATGAAAAACCATAAAATACCTAGGAATAAATCTAACCAAAGAGGTGAAAAATCTATACGCTGAAAACTATAGAAAGCTTATGAAAGACATTGAAGAAGACACAAAAAAATGGAAAAAGATTCCATGCTCCTCGATAGGAAGAAGAAATATTGTTAAAATGTCAACACTACCCAAAGCAATCTACATATTCGATGCAATCCCTATCAAAATAACACCAGCATTCTTCACAGAGCTAGAACATATAATCTTAAAATTTGTATGGCACCCAAAAAGACCCCGAATTGCCAAAGCAATCTGGAAAAAGAAAACCAAAGCAGGAAGCATCACAATCCCAGACTTCAAGCTATACTACAAAGCTGTAATCATCAAGACAGTATGGTACTGGCACAAGAACAGACACTCAGATCAACGGCACAGAATAGAGAACCCAGAAATGGGCCCACAAACATCTGGCCAACTAATCCTTGACAAAGCAGGAAAGAATATCCAATGGAATAAAGACAGTCTCTTCAGCAAGTGGTGCTGGGAAACCCTGACAGCAACATGCAGAAGAATGAAGAGCCTGGACCACTTTCTTATACCATACACAAAAATAAACTCAAAATGGATGAAAGTCCTAAACATAAGACAGGAAGCCATCAAAATCTTCGAGGAGAAAGCAGGCAAAAACCTCTTTGATCTTGGTTGCAGCAACTTCTTACTCAACACATCTCCAGAGGCAAGGGAAACAAAAGCAAAAATGAACTACTGGGACCTCATCAACATAAAAAGCTTCTGCACAGTGAAGGAAACAATCAGAAAAACTAAAAGGCAACCGACAGAATGGGAGAAGATATTTGCAAGTGACATGTCAGATAAAGAGTTAGTATCCAAAATCTATAAAAAACTTATCAAACTCAACACCCAAAAACCAAATAATCCAGCGAAGAAATGGGCAAAAGACATGAATAGACACTTCTCCAAAGAAGACATCCAGATGGCCAACTGGCACATGAAAAAATGCTCAACATCACTCATCATCAGGGAAATACAAGTCAAAACCACAATGAGATACCACCTCACACCTGTCAGAATGGCTAACATTAACAACTCAGGCAACAACAGATGTTGGCGAGGATGCGGAGAAAGAGGCTCTCTTTTGCTTGGTTGGTGGGAATGCAAGCTGGTGCAGCCACTCTGGAAAACAGTATGGAGGTTCCTCAAAAAACTAAAAATAGAACTACCCTACGACCCAGCAATTGCACTACTTGGCATTTATCCAAGGGATACAGGTGTGCTGTTTTGAAGGGACACATGCACCCCCATGTTTCTAGCAGCACTATCAACAATCGCCAAAGTATGGGAAGAGCCCAAATGTCCATCGATGGATGAATGGATAAAGAAGATGTGGTATATATATACAATGGAGTATTACTCGGCAATCAAAAAGAATGAAATCTTGCCATTTGCAACTACGTGGATGGAACTGGAGGGTATTATGCTAAGTGAAATTAGTCAGTCAGAGATAGACAAAAATCATATGACTTCACTCACATGATGACTTTAAGAGACAAAACAGATGAACATAAGGGAAGGGAAACAAAAATAATATAAAAAAGGGAGGGGGACAAAACAGAAGAGACTCATAAATATGGAGAACAAACTGAGGGTTGCTGGAGGGGTTGTGGGAGGGGGGATGGGCTAAATGAATAAGAGGCATTAAGGAATCTACTCCTGAAATCACTGCTTCATTATATGCTAACTAATTTGGGTATAAATTTTAAAAAATAAAAAATAAGGTTAAAAAAATTTTTTTGCTACTTGTTGGTTGTTAGTATATAAAAATACAATTGATATTTGTATGGAGACTTTGTTTCTTGTAAACTATGAAGATTTATTTATTAAATTTAATTTTATTAGAAGATCATTAGGATGTTCTTCAAAAACTATTATGCCATCAGAAAACAAAGACAAGGTGGGGTGACTGGGTGACTCAGTTAAGCATCCGACTTTGGCTCAGGTCACCACCTCACGGTTTGTGGGTTTGAGCACTGTGGCGGGCTCTGTGCTGACAGGTCAAAGTCTGGAGCCTGCTTCAGATTCTGTCTCCCTCTCTGTCTACCGCCCCCCCCCCCCAAAAAAACATTAAATTTTTGTTTAAAAAAAGAAAAGAAAGAAAGGGTTAATTCTTACTTTCAAGTCTTTTATTTCTTTTATTGCTTGTTGGTCAGGCAGGAACACACAGAACAATGTTGGTGGAAACGCAGTGAAGATGTCATCATTGAGTATATTGTTAGTAGTCAGCTCCCTATGCTTGTTATCAGTATGGAAGTTTCCTTTAATTCACTTATTTTTTAATAATGAATGGGTGTAGAATTTTGTCAGATGCTTTTCTGTACATTTGAGATGAGGATGGAATTTTTGTCCTTGATTTTATTAATGTGGTAGTAACATTGATTGGTTCTGAAATACTGAAAGAAGCTTGGATCCCAGGGAAAAAACTCCACTTGAATATGACATATTATCCTGTTTATACATTGCTGGATTCAAATAACCACTACTATTTTGTTGAGGATGTTTGCATCTAGGTTCACAGGGGATACTGGCCAGTAATTTTCTTTTCCTGTAATATCTTTTTCAGCTTTGGGTATCAGAGTTAGGCCAGTTTCATTAAATGAATTTAAAAACATTTTCTCCTCTTTATGTTCTGAAAGAGCTTATGACTTGTCTTAGTTCTTTGAATGTTGGATAGATCTCAACAGTAAAGCCATTTGGCCTCGATTTCATTTGTGGTAAGGCTCACAATCCATTATCTTAAATACATAGATATTCAGATTTCTATCTCTTTTTAAATCAATTTTTAAGTTGTGTTTTAAAAAAAGATGTATCCATTTCATCTAAGTTTAATTTATTGGCATAAAGTTGTCAAATAACTTTTAAAATATTGTCTTATTATCTTGTTAATTTTTTTAAAATTTTTATTTATTTGAGAGAGAGACAGTGAGCATGAGTAGGGGAGGAGTAAACAGAGAGGGAAAGAGAGAATACCAAGCAGGCTCTGGCTGCCAGCAAAGAGCCCAGCACAGGGCTTGAACTCATGAACCGTGACATCATGACCTGAGCTGAAATCAAGAGTTGGATGCTTAACCAACTGAGTCACCTAAGCGCCCCTGTCTTATTATCCTTTTAATGTCTGAAGGATCTAAAGCAAAATCCCCTCTGTTATTTCTGATATTGATAACTCAGTTTTCTTTAATTTATTTTACTGTTTTTTAATTTGCTTTTCTTGATGAGTCTTGCTTGGAGTTTACCACTTGGAGTTTAAACTTATCAAAAAACCAACTTTTGCCTTTGCTACTCTTCTATTATCACACACATTCCATTTCTTTCTTTAAAATTAGTTTGAGTTTAGCATATTCTTATTTCTCTATCTTTTAAAGGGGGAACTAAGAATCATGAACTTAAACATTCTTCTGCTTCTTTTAAAATTTTTTTTTTAACATTTTATTTTATTTTTTGAGAGACAGAGAGAGACCAGAGCAAGAGAAGGGGAGGGGCAGAGAGAGAGGTAGAGACAGAATCTCAAACAGGCTCCAGGCTCTGAGCTGTCAGCACAGAGCCTGATGTGGTGCTCGAACCCACTAACATGAGATCATAAGCTGAGCTGACGTCAGATGCTCAATGAACTGAACCACCCATTGCCCCTTGTTTTCTTCTTAATAGGCATTTAAAACTATAAAACTTTTCTTTAAGCACTATTTTAGCAGAATTACACAAATTTTGATATGTTGTGTTTTCATTATCACGTGGTAAGAAATATTTCTTTAATATTTCTTTTGGTTTTTTTTTTCTTTGACCCACAGGTTTAGAATTATCTTACCTAAATTTGACTGGGGGTTTTCTAGATTATCTATTTTTATTGCTTTCCAATTTAACTTAATTATACTGATAGAACATACTCTGTAAGATTTTACTTTTTTGAAACTGGGTGAAATGTAACTTTAATGGCCCAAGAAATCATCTGTCTTGGTGGATGTTCCATGTATACTTGAAAGAAATGTTTATTTTGCAATCATTGGGTGTAGTGTTCTATAAATGCCAACCATGTCAAGTTGGTTTATAGTGTTGTTTAGATCTTCTACAGCCTTACTGGTCTTTTGTTTACTTGCTAGGTCAGTTTATAATGGGATGAAGTTAAAATTTGGACTATTTTAGATTTTTCTGTTTCTCCCATTAGATTTGTCAAATTTTACTGCATACTTTGATGCCTCCTTATTAAGTGAATACATATTTAGAACTGTTTTTCTGATGAAATTGCTCCTTTTATTGTCACACAATATCCTATTTTATCCCTTGTAATACTGTGTGGTATACAGATGACCCTTGAACAACATAGGTTTGAATTGCATGGGTCCACTTGGATTTTTTTGGATACAGTATAGTACTGTAAATGTATTTTCTCTTCCTTATGATTTTCTTAATAACACCGTCTCTTCTCCAGCTTACTTTATTGTAACAATACAGTATGTAATACATATAACATAAAATGTGTGTTAATTGACTATGTTATCAGTAATGCTTCCTGTCAACAGTAGGCTATTAGCAATTAAATTTGGGGGAATCAAAAGGTATATGTAAATTTTTGGTTGTGCAGAAGTCAACACCACCAACCCTTGCCTTGGTCAAGGGTCAATTGTGAAGTACTTTCCTACTGAGATAGCCTAACCAACTTTCTTATGCTTTTTGTTTGCATGGCGTATCTTTTCCCTTCCCTTTCAATCTACCTGTGCCTTTAAGTTTAAAACGCTTGTAGACAGTGAAGTTTTTCTTGTTTATAGTTGTTAATGATGGAAGTTTTAGTCAGATACCCACTACTCCATCATGGCAGGTACAGGAATTCCCGCATTCTTTTTTATGAGTACCATTTATATGCACCACCTTCCTTTTCCAGTTTGTGGTGCCCCGAAGGAAGGAACTGATGTGTAGCTCTGTTAAAATGCATTTGTTAGATGCAGCCAGTCACTTCAGTCTATTGAAATTATATAGATCTTTTTTTTTTCTCATCAGAGGCATTGCTTTCCAAACTTTAATATAAATAAAAATCACTTGGAGACTTAGTGAGACACAAATTTTAAATCGGGAGATCAAAAATGAGGCCTGAGATTCTATTCTATGTCAGCAATACTGGTCTGTGAAACATGGTTTGAATAGCAATAATAGGATTTGCTAACTTGCAAAGAGTCATTCGGGTCTTCTCAGCAAGGTTACCAACCTAAATGACTTGATGGTAGAAGGTAGGTATGTGAGAGTGTGAAACCAACGGATGTAAAAAAAAAAAAAAACACGAAAAAAAAAACCCCAAAAACAAACACACAAACAAAAACAGAGGATTAGCAGGACCAGATGTAACCAGAAGAGTGCTAGCACCACCAGTCATTCAAATTTAAATATTTAAAACACTATGATCTACAAATTAAAAACAAACAAACCTTGTGAGGTAAATTCACATCATATCCAACTATTTATAATTCCTATTCAATGTTTTTATCCATATATTAATTGTAAAAATAAACACTTGATGTCCAAATTAATAATAAGCCATGTGTAAATAGTCTTTAAGTTCATTCTTCAAAGAGCAATTGATCTACCTTGCGTTTGACCGTGACTTCTTAGATACAACGCCAATAGCATGATCAATAAAAAAAAACTGAAAATAGACTTCTTTTGGCCTAATTGATAACTAGCCCTATCCTTCATATTATTCCCCATTTTATCCACAAATATATCTTAAAACAAGACAGGTCTTAGGAAAGCCCATATATATATATATATATTTCTCTCTTTCTTTCTCTGTATATATTTTTAAATATAAATAATAACTTACTAATATATAAATAAACAAATATATATTTATAGTTAAATATAAATAATATAAAATAATAATTATAAATAATATATAAATGTTTAATTATTCATCTCTCATAACCCTTTTACTTATTAATACATAAAGTTCTTCCATGTCTTTTCATACCTTGATAGATCATTTAATTTTAGTACTGAATAATATTCCTTTGACTGGATGTACCTGAGTTTATTTATCCATTCACCTCTTGCTTCCACATTTGGGTAATTACAAGTAAAGCTGTCATAAAAATTCATGTGCAAGTTTTTGTGTAGATATGGGTCTTCAGTTCATTTGGGTACAATGCCAAGGAGTGTGACTGCTGGATCACATGGTAAGAGTAGGTTTAGTTTTGTAAGAAACTGTCAAACTTTCTTCTGAAGCTGCTGTACCATTTTCCATTCCCACCAGAAATGAGAGTTCCTGTTGTTCCACATCCTCACCAGTATTTGGTGGTGTCAGTGTTTTACATTGTGACCACTCTCATAGGTGTGTAGCAATATCTCATTGTTATTTTATTTTTCAGTTCCCTAATGATACATATTGCACATCTTTTCATATGGCTCTTTGCCATTTGCCTATCTTCTTGGTGAGATATCTGTTCAGATCTTTTTTCCCATTTTTAAAATGGGTTATTTGTTTTCTTATTGCTCAATTTTAAGAGTTCTTTATATATTTTAATTAAAAAAATTTTTTTTACATTTATTTATTTTTTGAGAGACATAGAGACACAGAGCACAACTTGGGGAGGGACAGAGAGAGAATGAGACACAGAATCCGAAGCAGGTTCCAGGCTCCGAGCTGTCAGCACAGAGCCCAACGTGGGGCTTGAACTCACAAACTGTGAGATCATGACCTGAGCTGAAGTTGGATGCCCAACCGACTGAGCCACCCAGGCACCCCAAGTTCTTTATATATTTTATATACTAATCCTTTATTTGATATATATATTTGCAAAGATTTTCTCCCAGTCCGTGACTTGTCTTCTCATTCTCTTACCAGTATCTTAGTCACAGTTTTAAATTTTAATCAAGTCCAACTTACCAATTTTTCTTTTATTGATTGTGCTTTTGGTGTTGTAGCTAAGAAATCATCACCACACCCAAGGTCATCTAGATTTCAGTTTATCACAAGACTGCAAATAATTATAAAAACATTTAAAATAAAAAGCTTACAGCAAGTTTTGTGTGTATAAAGATCATTTTTTTACATCAGGAAGATTGGAAGGAAAACCAATCGGAATAAATTAGATTGTCAGTGTGTTCAATCTTTTTATTTTCCTTTCTGAAATTGTACGAATGTGTGGGCATAAGACAAAGCTCTTATCATGGATTGCCTATCTTTCCCTAGCTTAGCACAAGAATTTATCTGAAGGAAGTATATGCTTATTTTAGTTTACAAATTTGATGTTTCCAAATTCGACGAAAAGATGAAGAAACATTTTAAACACCATGACTAGGCCATCTACAGCAACCTCTCCGTTTTATAGATACAGAAACTAAGAATGAGAAGGGACAAGTGACTAATGTCATCTACCCAGCTGGTGACAATACCAAAACAGAGTTGTCTATTTCCTAGACTATCATCTTCTCACTCACTTCTCCCAGTCATGCTGCTTTTCCTCAATCCAGGAATCCAAACCTCAGGGCTATTATTTTGACTGCCAATATCCTTGTCAGCAACAACAATTGTATCTAGACTTACATGGTCTTTTCTATGTGCCAGGTTATATTCTAAACTATAACATATATTTGTTAATCTCCCCTCAATAGTCCTATGAGATAGATGCTATTCTTACTCCTATGTATAGGTGGAAAAGTGAAGTACAGAGAGATTAGGTAAATTACCCAAGATCACACAGTTAGTGGGAGAAAAGATTTGAACCCCGGCAATCAAGCTTTAGTGTCTATGTCATTACAACCACACTCTGTACATCTCTTAGTCATGCCACTGTGCTTCTGCTTGCCAACATGAGCCTTCAGGCCAAATGGGATCCCTCTAAATGTGATCCTTCTGAATTCTACTCACCTAGAACTTTAACCAAAGCATTTCCTAAATACAGGGCATTGATGCCTGCACTGCCAAACCACCTGCCAATGCTACCATTTTTAAATGAGTCTGCTTTCATCATAACGGGTGAAGATTAATCTGTAATTGCAATGGAGAGGAAAGTAATTACATTTTGAGGCATGTTTAGTGAACTAAAAGTAAGATAGGCCCTCATCCCTGAATGGGCCTCATACACACTCCAAACGAAAAAGCTAAAAATTGCTTAAGGTAACTGTTTTATATATATATATACATACATATATACATACACATATATATGTATATATGTATATATATACATACATACATATACACATACACATATATGTATATGTATATATATACATATATACATACACATATATATGTATATATGTATATATATATGCATATATGTATATATGTATATCTGTTCTCTAAAAAATTTCAATCTCTCTTGGATACCAGCCTTCCCTATGTCTTTAAAGGAATTTATAGGTTTTAAAGACCAGGACATTTACATGGACAGTGACTATGAACATTTATAAGGGGTATTACAATCATTATTGAATGGTTTTATATTAGTTTGAAAATGTATAGGCTGAGATCATTTAGATTAATAAGAAAGATTCATCAGTAAAGAGAGGACATATACCCATCATTAAGCCTTCCAGATACCTACTAAAATGACTGTGTAATTTTTTAAACTATAGGAAATAGTGTATCATGAACCTAGGGAAGGATGCTACCCACTTATCAGATATTTTGGGAAAGCAAATTAGTGGGAGATAGCAATGGAAGATTCAAATTCATCTTGCTTTGAAAGTGCATCATCTCAGTGGATTTCCCTTTGTATATATGTGGACAAAACAGTTGAAAGTAATGGAGCAGTTGAAAGCAATAATGGAAGGCCCTGGAATTCCTCTAACTTCTGCAGAATACAGTGTTCAGAAATCCCAGTTCACTGGCATTTATCTCTGACACAGAGAAGAACATTTCCAGAAATAAGGCTAAGAAACACTGTGGCTTTTCTTACAGTTGTAGAGACTGCATCAGTCAGGATTCTAGAAACAGAAACTTTATCAGGGCAAAAGCACTAAAAAGGAAAATTTTCCATTAAGGCACAGGACTGGTAATGGGAATTCATGTCACAGTTTCTAGTTAAACTCACCAGTCCAGGTTACGATCTGAGGGGGTGATTCTACCTGCAGCCAGGTTAACTATTAGGAGGCTCACAGAGTCTTTACATATCAGTTTATGGAACGAGTTATCCAGAATCAAGGAAGAACAAACTAGACATCAAAACAACAAAATGGAGGTACAAGGAAAGGATTTAGTATGAAGTAAAACATATGTAAATATTTTATATTATATTGCATTGAAGACACTAAAAACATATTGTTTGAAAAGTATATGTTAAAGAAAATATAGTTTTAAAAATATTTGGTTTTCTGTAGGCATAATTCACTATAGTAAAGACTCTTACAACAGAAAATTAAAAATTCCATAAAGAGTGGCAGAGACATAAAAAGAGGTACTAACAGAGTGATAAGGAGAGCAAATGAAGGGTAAATACAAACATAAAAGGAGAATTTATATACTCATTAATGTTGTTGAAAAGGAAATGAACACTGGAGAAAATCTAATCAAAAATTTGGAAGACAAACTGAAGAACTCTCAGAATAAAAAGTAAAAGGATGATGAATTGAAAATTATCAAAGAGAATACAACAGACATGGAGGACTCATAACATCAACATATGAAAAGTTAAATTTCCTGGAAACAAAATGAAAACAAATGAAAAGAATGTAATACACAAGGAAATATTTAATAGATAACAAAATTATTGAGCTAAAGTTATCAGGTTGTTTTTGCATGTAAAAATAACTCAGAATTCTAATCATAATTAATAGCATATAGGCCAACTCGTTAAATATTGACAGAAGTTTTTAAATTCAATGATGTTATTAAGGTTAATTACGAGGAAGAAAGCATAGAAAAGGAGGAGAAGTAAAGGAGGAAGAAAAGAAGAAGGAGGGGAGAAAAATGAAAAGGGATTAGAAACAGAGAGAAGAGAGAAGGAAGAAGATAAGCAGGGAGATAAGGAAAAAGTGGGAAATAATGGAAAGAAGACAGAGAAGAAGGAAGAAGGGGGAATAGTTAGGAAGAGGAGGGGGAGAAGGATAAAGGGAAAGAGAAGGAGGATAAAGGGAAAAGGAAGAAGAAAGTGATGAATAGAAGGGATAGGTGGAGAAAGGAATAAGAGGGAAGAGGAGAAGGAGAAGGAAGGATTAAAGTAGAGGGAGGAAGAGGAAAGGCAGCAAGAAGGGTATGAAGGAGAGAAGAGAAGGAGGAAGGAGAAGAGGAGGGAGAAAAAGAAGATGGAGAAAAAGAGGAGAGAACAGAGGAAAGAGTGAGAAGGAAAGATAGGAAAAGAAAAAGGAGGGGAGAAGATGGTGAATGGAGTATTCTCAGGCTTCTGTATAGCATTACATACAGGAAAAACAATGGAGCAAATTCTATAGAATCCATACAATAGAGCAAATTCTATACAATATTAAGGGAAAAGTTGTAACACAAGAATATTATACCCAGCTAGGTTTTAATTCATGCATAAATGCAACAGAAAATGACTCTCATATATATTATCTAAGAAAATATACCACTCTTGCTAGATCTATTGCTCAAATAACTACTCTAGCTGAACAAAAAGTCATCAATAAAGAAATAAACAATGGCTAAATTGCAGAATAGAGAGATTCAACAATCACTGAAACCCCTGGAACATAGGCTTCAGTCCAAATAATGACCATAAATGCAGATGGGATAAAACAAAAGAATGAAAATGACAAACATATATATTAGAGAAACTATTATATATTAGAAGAAGGAGGATGAAGTGGAGAAGGAGGAGACAAGAAATAACAATAGTAAACTGGGCCTAAAAACTCAGATTATAATACCAAAACATGATTGAGTAGGTGGAAGGAGAGGAGAGAAAAAGAGTATGCCATTATCATCTTACATAGGAAGAGATACAAATATACGGTTTCACATTTGATTCTGAAAGAGAAATAGCAATGCATGTAGATTAAGCATAAAGAAAACCACTAAAGAGTAAAAGATGATGCTTACTTTCCAGTTGTGGTGGTGGAGGGTGGGGAAACCACAGTAATAATAATGGTAATAGAATGCTAAACATCATAAAAACAATTTAGAATGTATAAGTAGAAATGATAGAAGATTAAATATATTTACATTATACTACCTGTCAATTGTATGCCAATAAATTGGAAAACCTAAATGAAATGAACAAATTCCCAGCAACACACAGTCTACACTAAAGAATAATGAACACCAGGATGCCTGGGTGGCTCAGTCGGTTAAACATCTGACTCTTGATATTGGCTCAGGTCATGATCTCACAGTCGTGGGGATTGAGCCCCATATCGGGATCTGTGCTGAGCATGGGGCCTGCTTGGGATTCTCTCTCTCTCACTCTCTCTCTGCCCCTCCCCCTCAAAATAAATTAATAAACTTAAAAAAATAAATAATAATAAACACCAATCATCCTCAAGTTTTTACCCAAAAAATTCAAGAGAAGGGAACACTTCCTAACTTATCCTATGAGGCCAGAATTATCCTGCTACAAAATCCCAAAAAAGGGAAAAGAAAACTACAGACCAATATTCTTGAGTAATATTGATGCAAAAATCCCCAACAAAATACAGTAAACTTGGTTTGCAAGCACAGTTTGTTCTGGAAACATGCTTAAAATCCAAAGCACTTGTATATCAAAGCGAATCTCAAGAACCATTGGCTCAGCTGTGATCATGTGACATTTGGTGTCACATACTACTCATATTGCAAGACATGGCTCATTTATCAAGTTAAAATTTATTAGAAATGTTTGCTCATTTTGCAGAACACTTGCAGAACAAATTACTCATAATCCAAGGTTTTACTGGACTAGGAAATTGAATTCAATAGCATAATAAAAAAAATTATGCACCAGGACTAACCAATATATTCTTGGAATACAAGGATGGTTCAACATACAAAGATCTATCAGTATAAAATAGTACGTTACCTGAATGGAGGAAAAAAAAAACCACATCATCTCAGGGGAGGAAAAGCATTTGACAAAATGCAATACGATTTCATGATAAAAACTCAACAGACCAGGAAGAAAAGGAAACTACCTTAATATAATAATGGCCATGTATGAGAAACTCAAAGCTATCGTCATACTCAATGCTTGTCCTCTAAGGTCAGGAACAAAACAAGAATGTCCATTTTCAACACTTCCATTCACCATAGTACTAGAAGTCTTAGACAATTAGGCAAGAAAAGAAAAGATTTTCAAACTGGAAAGAAAGAAGTAGAAGTATCTCCGTTGTCAGACAACATGACCTGATATGTAGAAAACTTTAAAATCAGACACACACCCAAACACACAACTATTAGAATTAATAAATGAATCAGCAAAGTTGTAGGATACAAAATCAATGCACCAAAATCAGTTGCATTTCTATACGTTAACAATGAACAATCTGAAAGGGAATCCAAAAGCAATTCCAGGTAAAATAATATCAAAAAGTATAAACTACCTAGTGATACACTTAAAACCAAAAAAAAAAAAAAAAAAAACCAAACAAACAAAAACACATATAGTGAAAACTAGAAAATTTTTCTGAAAGAAATTAAAGACACAAATAAATGGAAAGACATCTGTGTTCATGGACTGGAAGACTTCATATCGCTAAGATGTCAATACTACCTAAAGCAATCTACAAATTCAATGTAACCTCTATCAAAATTCCAATGATGTTTCAGGGAGAAAGAGAAAATTTCATTCTAAAATTCCCCCCCCCCCCACAGGGGACCTCAAATAGCCAAAACAATTTTGAAAAAGAACAAAGTTGGAGACCTCAAATTTCTTGAATTCAAAACATATTACAAAGCTATAGTAATCAAAACAGTGTGGTACTGGCAGAAGACAGACACACAGACCAATGGAATAAAGCAAAAGCTCCAGAAATGTTATCACATTATATGGCCAAATGATTTCAAACAAAGGTGTAAAAACCATTCAATGAGAAAAGGACGGTCTTTTTAACAAATGGTGCTGGGAAAGCTGGGTATCCTCATGCAAAAGAAGTAGGACCCTTACCTTAGTTCACGTTAAAAAATGAACAAAATGGATCAGAGACCTAAAAATAAAACCTATCTCCTAGAAGAAAACGTATGAAAAATTTCATGACATTGGATTTGGCAATGATTTCTCAGAAATAACAAAAAAGCAAAGGCAACAACAACAATAATAAAGAACAGATAATATGGACTTCGCCAAAATTAAAAATTTCTCTGCACCCAAAGACACTACCAACCGAATTAAAAGGCAACCCATAAAATGGGAGAAGATAGTTACAAATCAATATCTGATGAGAGAGTAATACCTGGAATATACATAGAAAACTACAACTCAGTAACAAAAACAAACAACCCTATTAAAAATGGGCAATAGATTTAAATAGACATTTCTCCAAAGAAAATATGCAGAGGGACAATAAACACATGAAAAGCTGCTCAACATCACTAATTATTAGGAAAATGGCCAGTCAAAACCAAAATGAGATACCACTTCACACCCATTAGGACAGCTATTATGAAAACAAAAACAAAACAGGAAAACAAGTGAGGGTGAGGATGTGAAGAAACTAGAAATTTTGTGAGTTGTTGGTGGGAATGTGAAATGGTGGAACTGCTGTTGAATATGATAAAGTAGTTCCTAGGAAAGAGAAAGAAAGAAAGAAAGAAAGAAAGAAAGAAAGAAAGAAAGAAAGAAAGAAAGAAAGAAAGAAAGAAAGAAAGAAAGAAAGAAAGAAAGAAAGAAAGAAAAGAAAGAGAGAAAGAAAGAAAATTAAACATAGAATTATCAGATGATCCAGCAATTCCACTTCTGACTGTATACCTGAAAGTACTGAAAAGATATACTGAACATATACCTGTACACCCACGTTTAGAGCAGCATTATTAAATAGCCAAAGGATGGAAGCAACTCAGGTGTCTATCAACAGATGAATGGATAAACAAAATGTGGTATTAGCATACTATGGAATGTTTCTTAGCTTTAAAAAGGAAGGAAATTCTGACACATGCTACAACATGGATGAAACTTTAATATATGCTCAGTGAAATAAGCCAGTCATAAAAGGACAAAAACTGTATTACTTCACTAATATGAGGCACCTAGAATAGTCAAATTTATAGAGACAGAAAACAGAATGGTGGTTTCCAGGGTCAGGGAAGTGGGGAATGGGGAGTATTGTATAGACTTTCAGTTTTGCAGTATGAAGTATTCTAGAGATGGATGGTGGTGATGTTTGTAGAACAATGTGAACATACTTAATGACATTAAGCTATACACTTAAAAATGATTAAAATGATAAAATTTCTGTTATGTATATATTACCACAATTTAGAAATTAAAATTAAAAACAATAAACATGTATTTTAATAATTATTCTAATATCTAAAGTTGTCTTAAAACAAATTGTGAAGTTTATCCACTAAGTTAAAAACAATAAAAAATAATAATTTAGGGGCACGCACCTGGGTGGCTCAGTCGGTTGAGCATCCAACTTTGGCTCGGGTCATGATCTCACGGTTCACGAGTTTGAGCTCTGTATCAGGCTTGCTGTGTCAGCACAGAGCCTGCTTTGGATCCTCTGTCCCCCCTCTCTCTCTGCCCCTCCCCACCTGCACTCTCTCTGTCTTTCATAAATAAACATTAATAAAATAAAATAAAATAATTTAAAAATTAAAAATACAGGAGACTTTCCATTGAATAAATTGGGGAAAAATGTTTAATGACTTCCTAAAAAGTAAGGGATCAGACAGCTTCAAAAAGGAGATGTTGTGGCAGGGGTGGAGTGGAACAGAGTGACATAGGAGAAACATTTTTTTATACTATTAAACTAAAGTTTGCTTTACTCCAAATTAAATTGTTATGAATTAAGATGTTATTTGAAATGCCTGGGGCAACCACTAAAAATATAACCCAAAAATATATAGTAAAAGAAACAGCATGATAATTAAAATGGTATATAAAATATATCTATTTAACACAAAAGAAAGCAGTAATGGAGGAAATGAGGGACAAAAGAGGTGTAAGACATAGAGAACAAATAGCAACATGGCAGAAGTGAGTTCTTCCTTATCACTAATTACATTATATGTAAATGGATTAAAGTCTCCAATTAAAACAGAGACTGGTAGAATGGATTAAATAACGTAATTGAACTACATGTTGTATAGAAATGACTCACTTTAGATTCCAAGACAGATTGAAAACGAAAGAATAAAAATATATTTTGTGCAAAGAATAACCAAAAGAGAACTGGAGTGGCTACACTAATATCAGACAAAGTAAACTTTAAGGGAAAAGTTTTTATAAGAGACAAAGAAGGACATTATATAATGATAAAAGGGTCATTCGATAAGAGTATTAAAAAATTCCAATTAGAAACAAATCTACACCTAACAATAGAGTCTCAACATATGTGAATCAAAATTGATAAAATTGAAGGGAGAAATAGGCAGTTCTGAAAAAAATGGTCAGAGAGTTTAATATCCCACTTTCAATAATTGATAAACAACAACAACAGAAGATCAGCAAGTAAATGGAAAATATGAACAGCACTATAAACCAACTAGACTTGAAGATGAAATAGACAATATGAATTGCCCTATAGCTATGAAAATTTTAATTATTAATTTAAAAGCTCTAAGAATATGAAATCTTCTAGATGGTTTCCCTGGAGAATTATACCAAACATTTAAGGATGAATTAACACCAACTTTATATAATCTCTCCCAGAAAATAGAAGATAAGGGAAGACTTCCTAAATCATTTTATTTATGAAGCCAGTGTCACCCTGAAACCAAAACTAGACAAAAACAGTACAGTAAATAAAGTGCAAACCTCTATTTCTCATGAAGGTAGATGCAAAAATCCTCAATCAGAATATCAGCAAACAGAATCCAAAAATATATGAAAAGAATCATAGATAATGACCAGGTGAGATTCATTCAAGGTACGTAACATTTGAAAAACAATCAATGTACTCTATCGTATTAATAAGCTAAAGAAGAAAAATCATATGGTCATGTCAAGCAATGCAAAAAAAAAAAAAAAGCATTTGAGAAATCCAATACCCATTCATGATAAATAGTCTCAGCAAGCTAAGATCTATCAGTTTAATGCAATTTCAACTATAATTAATGCAATTCCTATCAAAGCCATGGAAAAATTCTTTATAAACACAGACAAGCTTACTCTAAAATTTATGTGGAAAGGTGAAGGCCCTAGAATAGTTAAAACAATCTTAACAAAGAAAAATAAAATAGGATGAGTCACTCTGTCTACATATTAAGGTTTACTCTGTAGCAATAGTAATCAAGATAGTGTAGTATTGGCAAAGGGATAGGCACATCATCAATGGAACTGAATGGAAAAATGGAAAACTCAGAAACTCACACATGCCCAACTGATTACTGACAAATCACAAAAGAAATTCAATGAAAAAAGGATAGTCTTTTGAATAAATGATGCAAAAGCAATTGGACATTCATAGACAAAACCATATATATATATATACATATATATATGTATATATATATACAGTTTATAAGAAATAAGTCAAAATTGACTGTGGACTGAAATACAAAATGTAAAATTACAAAGCTTTTAGGAAAAACACAAAAAACAGGAGATTATCTTCATGGTCTATGGCTAGGCAAGAGTTATACTTGACACCAAAGGTATGATCCACAAAAGAATAAATTTATAAATTGGACTTTACAGAATTAAAAGCTTTTCTTTCTGAAAGACCTTGTTAAGGGTTGAAAAGAGAGAGTACAGAGTGGAGAAAATATTTACAAACAACATGTTTGACGAAGAACTAGTATCTAAAATATATAAAGAACTTTCAAAACACAACAGTAATAGTCAAACAATCCAATTAGAAAATGGGAAAAATACATAAATGGATATTTCACCAAAGAGAATAATACTATATCGATAGCAATGAGCACATGAAAAGGTGTTCACCACAACTACTCATCAGGGAAATGCAAATTAAAACCAGAATGAGTTATCAATCCATGCCTATGAAAATAATAAAATAAAAAATAGTGAAAATACCAAATGCTGGCAAAGATGCAAAGAAACTGGATCATTCCCACATCACTAGTAGTAGTAACATAATATTCCACAGTCACTCTGGAATACAGCTTGATACTTTCTTATAAAACATGCAATTACCACATTATCCAGCAATTGCACTCTTGGATATGTAGCACAAACAAATGAAAATTTCTTCACACAAATATCCATAGTGACTTTATTTATAATTGCACAGAACTGGAAACAACCCAGATGTCTTTCAAAGTGTGAGCTGGTGAACAAGCTGTGGTACACTGGATACCACTAAGTGGCAAAAAGCAATGAACTATTAATACACACACCAACCCGGATGAATCTCCAGAGAATTAAGCCGAATGAAAAACGCAATCCAAAAGGTTCGATTCCATTTATATAACATATCTGAAATGTCAACATTTTAGAAGAGGAGAACACATTAGTGGTCACCAGTGGTTAAGAACAAGACTAGAGGGGAAGAAGTGTGACGCAGGTGGGTGTGGTTATAAAGTGAAAACACAAGGGATCCTTACAGGAATAAAATTCTTTAGCACCCTTACTATGGTGGTGAATACACAAATCTACGCATGTGAAAAGATTGTGTAGAACCCAATGTGCACACACATGCACATAGTAATGAGTACAAGAGGAGAAATCAGAATAGAATCAGTCAATTGTATTAATGTCAATACCCTGGTTGTGATAAGATACAATAGTTTTTGCAAAATGTCACCACCAGGTTGAAACCAGTTAGAGAATATCATGAGATCTCTCTGCATTATTCCTTATAACTGCATGTGAATATGTAATTATCTCAGTAAAATTGTAAACCAAAAAATAAAACTGGATAATTTCATACTAAATTTTGAATCCTGCCCAGCATCCGAAGTGTTTTAAATAGGCAGTTGGGAGTTGTATTAGCTGGTTAAATGTGGATGACCAGTAGGGCTATGGATCAAAAGAATCCATATAATGATAGTGTGATGAATTCAAGGAGAAATCACTGAAGGCAGGGACACAGAAAACCTTAATCAGGGATCAAGTGAGAGATGACAGTGAAGCCAACATTGTACCCAAGGAAATGCAGACTAGATCTGTGCCTTTGGTCACCTCATTTCCAATACCCCTTCACTTTGCCCAAGTTCATTTGCAATTTACATAATATGTGGAAATCTCCTAAAACAGAGGCATTTCCAATTTATTTCACCATGTTGAACTAATTCTTTTATGCCATATTTTTACCACTTTGATAAAACAAAGAAACATTCTCATTCCCTGGTTTCAGTAATTTTATAATTTTATAAATATATGTGAAATAAGTTTTCCAATCACTGTGATAATGACAGGTTTTTAAAAATAATTTTAAGGCGTTTGAGGATTTGAAAGAAACATCTTACACTTGTGGTCTTAATTAATTTTAATTTAATGTTTAGAAAATTTTGATTAAATAAGTTTGTAATCAACACTTAAATGCCTGAGGAAATTTAATTTGTTAATTTTTAATGTTTTGATTTCTTAGTCTTACAAGCAGCATTTCAATGTTCAGAGAAGTATTATTTAATTCATTTATACATTTATTTAATTGTGTATGAAATAAAATACAACAGGAGTGAAGTTCCTTATGGGCTAAAGATCATAATAATCAACTTGCAGATCTGGGATCTAAGTCGTCTGCCTCCATGACACCAGGCTGCCCTGGACAAGACTACATGCTCTCTTTACAGCCTCTCGGAGCTGAGTGGTCCTAATCTAGAAGGATGACTGGATCTTACCTTATGGGGTTGTCCATCCTGGACACGGTGAGGAATGCAGCAAGATTCGCCGTGTAGGAGGAGCACACGATGAGGGTGAAGAGCCACCAGCTGCCCATCACGATGCGCATGGCCATGGAGTTCACTGAGGATTCGCCACCTGCAGGGGGCCAGCACAGTGGATTGGTCCTGGGCTTCCACTCTCACTCCCATCCCCACAGAAGTACTCCAGGCTGAAGCCTGGCTTACGGAACCACCACTGGGGATGGGCTGGGGAACAGGGGAGTGATTTGCTGACTGGTTATGGGGGACCACAATGACAATTCTGGGAAAAAACCCAAAGCCCGCCAATCTCAGAAAGGAATGAAGGCCCACCAGATACGAAAAAAACGTAGGATTCGCCTTTTAGTGATGTGGTGTTTGTCAAAATGCCAAGGATAGAGTTCTGAATATCAAATCTTCCAGTTAGAAGACTCTACCTCCCTGTGTTGTTTCCAGGGCTGCAACCTGATGTAAGATCCTTTCGAATTTCAGATTCATAGAGAGTAGTCTCAGGAATTCTGTAAATATAGAATTACCTCCTACCTGGAGGGTTCCCCAGCTTTCTTTCAAACCTCAGAAATGAGATATCACTTTTATTAATATTCAGCCCTCACTAGATGACTTTTTTTTCCCCTGGGATTTTCAGAAATCATTGCCTGTGACTTGCAGTCAGAAGCTGCCCCGTTGAGGCCAATTATTTCTCCCTGGTCCCTTAGGTGGTAGCAGAAGAAAGCTTCTCACTGACTGTTCTTATGTAACCTTGCAAACAGGTGCTACAGGCTTTGCCATGGTGCAAATAAGGCCAACACTCACATTAGGGAACTTTGCAATTTGTTGTTTTGGTCCAAACTGCATAATCCTGTAACTCACCAAGTGCTCTCCAGACTTCACAAAGAAAGGGGACTTTGTATCTCAAGAATGGATGGAGTACTGCTTAGATGATTACAAAACAATTGTGATTTTTTTTTCCTATTAAGACTTCAAATTTAAGTGAGATTCAGTTTCATCTGACATACCCCATGTGCATAACAATCAATCTGATGTGGGAGGGGAGAAAAGTGCAAAGCAGAACTCCAAAGTCAATTTTATCTAAAGTGCAGAATTAGGCTTTGAAGTTGAGTTCCTTGTCACTTCAATTTAATTTCTATCTGATATAACTCAGAGAAACTGAGTGCAGCATGATATCAGTATCGTTCTAGAGATTAAATAAAACTGCATTTAAAAGGACTTTGGCAAAACGCATCTAAGGAATCTGCCAATGGGCAAGTTCTTCCAGGCCCGTGGAGCTACAGCAACATCAGGAAACCAGGAAAGTACCTTGCTGTACGAAGGCGCCGTAGACTATCCAGATGGCACTGTGCAAGGTGGCCGAAGCGGATGGTCGGGGCTGGGCAGCACTTTGAGCCCTCACGGCCTGTATCCGATTCAGCACAAAGATGAGCACACCCACCACAGGGATGGCGGCTGCAATGCAGGCCCAGACAGCAAAATCAAATGGAGCAAAAAGAGAGAAGATGCTGATTTTCTCCTCGGGCTTCTTGATTAGGATTCCCACTGAATAGTCCATGTACCGCTTGCTGAAGTCCACAACGCTCTCCCTCTCCGGGGTGATCGTGATGGCAGAGATGGCCAAGTCTGCTCTCTGAAAGGCAAAATCATCTGATCAGAAAGCAGTACTCAGCTTCCTGCTGGGTCCCACCCTGTGTCAAGGCTCGCCCTCTGCCCTTTGGGTTACTCGGTCCAGAGGAAATGGATTCAAGAGGTGACACGCCGTGACCTTGAATACTGTAAAAAAAAATAATCCAGCACTAAATTGTCTGCTTGAATTGTAGTTTGTCTTTACTTTCTTCTTCTCACAAACTATCACTATCTTCTTTCTTTTGCTGGTATTTCTCTCTACTCCATCCCTGCCCCCCACCAAGAAGTCCCTTCTCTCTTCTTCTAGGCTTATCTGCATCCTTCTTATACCTCCATTAAGCCTCTCCAAACTTCCATTAGCCCACATGATGTCTCCCTTTTCCGAGGTTCTTCAGAAATTAT
The DNA here is from genome assembly GCF_007474595.2 of Lynx canadensis. Lineage (NCBI taxonomy): Eukaryota > Metazoa > Chordata > Mammalia > Carnivora > Felidae > Lynx > Lynx canadensis. The sequence goes on along the minus strand of NC_044313.2, from coordinate 43,521,510 downwards.
ACGGTGAGTTGTACAACTACTTTATATCTCATCGATGTCTCAGTCCCTGGTTGTTTTGTATGTAGACTCTATGCCAGAGAGTAATGTCCTCCAAGCAAAAAGGGGTTATCTACTTCTCTTGATTGTCCACTGCCCTTAATTCATGGCCTCTCAGACATATGGGTTGATTCTTCATATTAGTAAAGCCACGTTGTAAAGAGACTCTCTGGGCACTCTGTACTGTGACCTCTAAAGCAACTTGCAAGATTTCTGCTTTCCAAGATGGGATTAATTTTAAAATAGACAAAGACTCCATTAAGATGGAGTTAGATGTGAGATTAAAGCTGCCAAGACTGGTGGAGGTTAGGATACCTTTGCCTAGATGGATGGTGGCAGCCAATAATGGGCCTGGAGTCCCCACTTAAACCACTGGAACACTAAAATATATAATGACCATCCTGATCTTGACTCTTGGACCTCTAAGTGGGAGGCATCAACAGAACTAGGTTTATTTTAGGGGCATTTAGGTGGCTCAGTCGGTTGAGCATCCGATTCTTGATTTCAGCTTAGTCATGATCTCAGGGTTGTGAGATTGACCCCTGTATCTGCACTAGGCATGGAACCTGCTTGAGATTCTTTCTCTCCCTCTGCCCCTCCCCCGCTCATGCACAGACACACACACACTCTCTCTCTCAAAAAAATAATAAAATAATAAAAGAAAAAAAGAAAATATCTCCTCAAAAAATAAAAATAAAACTAGGTTTTAGAATAACCAGCTCTAACAACTAATTCAACCTGTATATGTAAATTGGGAAAACATACATAGAAAGATTTTATCAGAAAAAAAATTATCAGGTCTAATATATGAGCTAGAGGGGCAGCAGATATACTGATATTGTAAACTATGAAATCCAAAAAATAATATAAAAAATAAATAAATAAAATAAAATAAAATAAAATAAAATAAAATAAAATAAAATAAAATAAAACAAAACTGAAATCCAACAACATATCTAGAGCAAGGAGAAAAAATGTTGGAGGTAACGTTGCTGAAGCTCTCCTCTTAGAGTTGTCACATTTGCATCTCTGGTTCTTGCCTCTTTTTTCAAAAACTCAAGATCCAGGGATTTATTTTTAAGGATTTAGAGAGTTCAGACCATAATTAAGGATTAAGAAGAGATCTAGTGGAGCAGGATAGGTTTATAAACATAGGAATAAGGAAAAGTAATTAATTAAACCAGGTCCAGAAGAAGTACAAGGGATCGACTCATGACACAGGTAGAGGGATGGCTTGTAACATGAGGAAAACAATCTCTATGGGATATCGCTGAAGGGCCCAACAAAGGACAAGGTAAGGAACTTGGGCTGTCCTGAAGACCTAGCTGAGGTTAGAGACCACACATTGTTCACATACCCATCTGAGCAAATTTGTGATTTTCTCCTCTAATTCCATGCAGCAACTTGGATGTCAGAGTCAGCGGGTAGATAATATAATCAAGTCAGGGTTTCAGTACAATAAGAAACCCAGAACAAAAAGAATCACAAAAGATGAAGGGAACAGCATTATCTGATCAACCACTGAGGGCACACCAGGCAGGGAAGGATGCAGTATCACAAGGGCACAAAATTCTTACAGAAGAATGAACCTCAGTGGAACAGGGCAGATACAAAAGACCATATATCATATGACTTCATTTATGTTAAATGTTCACAAAAGTATTTCTATAGAGATAGAAAATAGATCAATGGTTGCCTAGGGCTGGGGTTGGGAATGGGATTAACTGTAAATAAGTATGAGGGATATCACTGGGTTGATGGAATTATTCTAAAACGAGGGGCACCTGGGTGGCTCAGTTGGTTAAGCGTCTGACTTTGGCTCAGGTCGTGATCTCATGGCTTGTGAGTGTGAGCCCCACATTGGCCTCTGTGCTGACAGCTCAGAGCCTGGAGCCTCCTTTGGATTCTGTGTCTCCCTCTCTCTCTCTGCCCCTCCCCTACTCATGTTCTGTCTCTCTCTCTTCCTCAAAAATAAATAAACATTAAAAAATTTAAAACTAGATTATGATGATGGTTGCAGAACTCAGTAGATTCACTAAAAATCATTGAATTGTATATCCTAAATGGGTGAATTTCATATATAAATTAATACCTCAACAAAGTTTTTTAAAAAAAATCTTAGGGGAAATTGGAGACATTTGGTCTGCCTTTATGAGTTTATAAAGCGAAGGACCAATGTTTTAGGAGCAAAGGTTCAAAAGAGTCAGAAGGTTAACAGGCAGTCGTCATGGAGTGAGACAGTGACAGTAGTATGTAGGACGCTAACAAGATGCATCTGTACGGTGCTGATGTGGAGCACAAACAAAGGTCACTGGAGGTGAGGCGGTCAAAACGCTGGGAGCCCAGGGTTGTCCATAGGGATGTCAGAAACATCAAAGTTGGTGGCAACATCAACACTAGAGAGGGAAGGCTTTAGCAGATACCACCATCATAAATGATTGTAAGGAAATGACCCAGAGGTCATGGGAGGACAGGAGGCTTGGTTGGGAACACAGTGAACTGGCCTCATACCATGAGTCTCAATGAGGATCCAGGCTCTATAGGAGACAGGAAGAGTAATTATTTGAAACTAATTTGAGGAGGTAGGGAATGCTGTATCACTTACACACAACAATACAGACACATGCACACACCCATTCACACACACACACACACACACACACACACACACACTTGCATATACACACCCCACCTGTGGGTCATGAGGGAGAAAAGAATAAGCATTCATTAACTTCCCATGAGAACTAAGTTCTTATTTCAGCCCAAATATGGGGGTAGGTTTCAAGAAGGTGTATTATAAAGCAGGCTCAGCAGATAGGCTCAAAAGGAAAGACAGCAATGAGCACTGAAGGAAAACACAGAGTGCCAGGAAATGAGAAAAATAAAAGAGCAGAAATGGGTGGGTTGAAGAAAAGAGAGTCTTAGTGAGTGAAGAGTGAGTGGTAGGCTGTGGTTTGTTTAGTTAGTTCCAAGGTTCTAACTGCCTAATGGATCAAATTTAGATATCACCCCAGAGGCAGACTAGGGTGCCCCTCCCCATGGTCCTGCTTTTGGGACCTACCTTGCTGATGAGCTCCCCGATCATTCCGTTCCAGGAGGTGTTATGGAGCTGGTGACCATACCTGCCATCGGGAGCTTGGTAAATCTCATATTTGAAGCCCAGAGCTTTGGCCAATGCATCCAGGACATCTATGGAGAACCCTTTGTAGCGCTTGGGCTGTCCAAGGATGTTCTCAGCCACCATCACGAAAGGCTCTTCCTGAGGACAACAGAATGGATGTTCTTCAATTAAATAACAGGTTCATTAACACATATATTTCCAGGGTATTATTGGAAAGATCAACCTGATGAATCATAGCTTTAGAATGTTTCCCAACATGGGCATGTATATGCGCAATTTAGGGCTGGAGTCTGAACATCTCTGCCCTTTTTTAAAGCAGTTTATGGAAACTCAGAGCATACTACATAGGAAGATCCCTGCAACCAGCATATTGATGGAGGAATGGAGATTTACTTGTCCTGTGTGATGCTATCCCAACTTCTGCCCAGAACCCCATTGCCAGAATGACATGATTTGTTTTTATTCCTTCATTTGTGACATTCAGGACTCCATCCTTAGGAAATGCCATAATTCTTCAGGACCCACATAAGAACTGTGGTTACTTCTCATCCAGGATAAAGAACTACAATAAAAGCTCTATGATATTTGATTGAGAGAAGACAGAATTACATCTATCAGATTGTACTAGAAAATGGATTCTGATTCATGGGAGAATGTCATACCATAAGTCAAAGGACAGGACAGAATTAAACCCCACAGTGTCTGAGCCCAAAGCCACATTCACACATTCTGTGCTTTGTCATGTGTGCTCCTGTAGGGCATGCAGTCCTCTGGAAAACACCTCAGCCTTCCCCGCCACAATCCTGTGAAACTGACCAACAGTGGACTTTTGGCAAATAGCCTCAGAGAAAATACCTCATTAATTTAACTGGGAGTGTGTGTGGGGGGGGGTGGGGGGTGGGTATAATGCCTATTATGTGATGTGCATTCAGGGAATGCAGGAACACTGCTGCCAAAGGCTTCTAGAGCCAAGGAGATGTCAGTGCCTGATGCAACAGAGGGGACATTTGAACCATGTCTGGCCAGCTGATAAGAAGTAAATCTAAAATGTCTCCTACAGCTCTGGAAAGGTGAAGGAAGAAATTGAAAAGAAGATGATTCTAAGATCTCTTAAAGATCTAAAAGTCTATGATTCCAGGACATCCATGCAGAAAAATTGCAACAAATGGTTTTCATTATAAAGTCTGCGCCACATGGGGGTCATCAGCGGGATTGGGTGCTGGAAGAATGTCCTCCTCCAAGCATCTTTCTGGGGACTCTGGCTACCAGCAAAGTTCTCTTAAGGACCACGAGTAGGTCAACATACTGTTTACATCCAGGAGCAGGTAGAGATGGGCCAGCAGTGGATCCAGATTTGTGATCTTTCTGTAGAGCAGCCCAGTCACCTCCCATGGAAGGCCCTGGGGCAGAATCTCCGATCTTACTCTTACATCATTATTTGCAAAATTATTTGCCAAAGAGGCCTTATGAACACTCAAGCCACTACTCAAGATCCCCTTCTCTCCAAACCCAGTATTAGACCAAATGGAGAGAAGCCTCTAGCTCAAAATCCTGAATGGTGAACCTCCCCAATATGCCCATGATCCTACCAAGACAGTCACCACTTTGAGAGTCAGTCCTTGGAGGCGGCTGCCCATGGGCCTCTCTTGCAGGCTGCCATTCAGACCTTTCTCTGAGTCCCACGTCGCCAACTGTGAAGGAAAAAGGGAGTGTGAGGGACAGAATGGGCACCTGTGTGCACCTAGGAACTCGTCTCCTAAACTGGGATCTTGAGTCAGGCACAGAGGTGGACAGCAGTCCAATCCATTTCCCAGACACTCAGAGCCATCTTCAAACCTTAGAAAGAATACAGGTGTGATAGAAAGTTCCACTTCTTCCATCAGCTCATCTGGAACTCAAGGACCTGCCACGTCTTTAAAATAAAACCAATCGGTAAGAACTTGTTTCTAGAATGAATATTTCTGTATAATTTTATTCTGCCTGCTCACTGAGGTCATGTCACTGTGTCTCCCACAAAGTGTCTTCTTTCTTAATTACAACTTTACTTGCCTGGGCCAGAGGGCCCTTGAGTTCAGCCATCGCTGCCACCAGGGCAGGATGATAATCAGCAGTGAACCAGGTAACAAAGACCCACATGTACAGCTTGTTTTGCACCCTGATGCCTAGTGCAAAGGTCAAGAGCTCACTGCCTGTCTTCACTGTAATGCATATTTCATAATTTTGCTTGATATGCAGGTATAGGCTAAGAATACACACACTCTGATCCACCATATTTTCCTGAGCTTGCAGAGTTTATCCAATAGGCTGATGCATCTCTGACAGGCACCCTGAGGTGGTCAAGGATACCCTATCCTGGCTCAGAAACAACAGGAGACACAGAAGTTCTTGGGACCTGCTTCCCCTCTCTGCATCCCTGTAGCGTCCCGGCAACCATGATGAACTTTTTTGTCTGATCAATGATTCTCAATCACTAATTGGTGAAATGTAAACAAAATGCAGATACCAGCCCCCATCTCAAGGGAACTTAATCAGGATCCCAGCACTGAGGGATTTTAACACTTCCCCAGCAATCCTCATCGAGAAACCCTGTTCTTCTAGGTCACTGCATATTAGATTCTCTTAAGAAGGCTTTTAAACATATTGAAGGCTGGGCCTCACCCCCAGAGATTCAAATTTAATTGGTCTGTAGTGGGCTAGATATGAATATTTTAGCTTCCCAGGTGATTCTAATGCACAGCCAGGATTGTAAACCACTGCTATAGATTAAAGCAGTGATCCTCAAACTATAATATGCACACAAATTATCCAGGGATTTAATATGCACTTTCTGATTCTGGAGCCTGTGATTATTCCTGTCTAACAAGCTCCCAGGTGACACTGCTGCTGCTGATCTATGGCCACCATTTAAGTAGCAAGGGGTTAAATAATCAAATAATCAAACCACTGCAGGCAGCATCTACTCTTCATCAGAAAAAGTCCACAAGTACCCTAGTTAGGCTGAACAGAAGAACTATTCATCTGTGGAGAAATGTCACCAGGTGTCCTAAAGAAGCCACCAGTAGTACCACCTAAGGACACTTCTATTTTCCCAGCATGTCCTGTAGCCTTGATGTCTACAGCAGGGTCTGCACACTGAGCTCTGACTGTGAGGCCACAGTTGCAAAATCTGTAGGACCATTCCACCTGGAAGATACTAGAACCCCGAGACCTAAAGCAGGAACATCAGAATGAGATACATGGTTGTAACCTGGTTTAAAAGGAACATGGAAACTCCAGCTGTCACTTTGCACACAATGCCAACTAAGACTCACTCCATCCTAAGTAATAGGATACCTAGTGGTGATGAATGAATCATTTAGTTAAGAGCATGGCCATGTGCTCTGAGGAGCTCCTCACAGCCACCACTAATTAATTTCAGAGGCACTGCAGTAAAGAGCAAAGTTAAAATCTACCCAAAGTCCTGTTCAAGGATAGCAAAGATGCCATGCTCTGGTAACTGGTATCATCAGAATGAAAGCTCATGGCTATTTCTCCACTGGGTCTCAGGAAATAGCACTGGGACCCAGAATCACTTCCTGCATCTGGGTCAAAATTTTGGTCAAAGGGAAGAGACAAACCCAGACAAAAAGAGTCAAGGTGTTGATTCCCTACATTCTTTGGACCTTCTGACATGGACGAGGGGACTCATGATGTGTATTTGGGCTGCTTGCATCTTATTCGCATAACTATCAGGCATTGGAGCTGCTCAGCCCTGATGGGTAACCTGCACTGACTGAGTTGGGTGGTGTTAAGAAGGTCCCTTGGACCACCTCAATGACTGAAAGAGTCATAATGAAGGCGATCTTGTCCTAATGATAACATGTGAGTTCCAAGTACAAGATATTCTGCCTTGCAGCAAGACATGAATTCCTAACGTGCTGCCAAACCCCCTTGGCACAGGTGAAGGGGCATCTGAACGCTGTGCTACCCTGGCTTAGATGAGCAAGCACCTGGACTGGGGCCCTGTTTGGTCTTGATCAAAGAAATTTTACCTGGCTGTCTAGTGGGATTGTAATCAGTCATAGGAATGGAGAACGGAGGCACAGGAAAAAGCAGTTGGAATGAAGCCCTGTCCTTCTAGAGTTTTAGCTCAGCTGTGAGAAGGGCTCTGCCTCTCAATGCCTGTCCATACAACCTTCTTTTTCTAGCCCCCTGCCTGGCTCAAGGCAGCAGCACCTCTGCCCCAGAGTATTGTCATAGCCTCCTCACTGATCTCGTTACCCCCAACCTCTCTCTCTTATAGCCTCCTCCATCATGCTGATATGTATCCTTGTAATAAACAAACTGAGACACGATCTGTGTCAATGAAAATTTTAGAACAACTTCCCATTTCCTACAGAATATATTCAAACACTCTGAAGCTTGGCCTAAAAGAAAGGCCTTCCTCATTGAGATCCAAGCCTGACCATCAGCTTACTTCAGTTTACATAGGCACAGTCTATGCCAACCCCACCAAACCCTGCACCTTCCTCATGCACCTCACACAGCATGCTTCTTCCTGACCCTACATGTAGTTCCTTCTGCCTGTAATATCATCCCTCTTTGGTTGGGTCTGGTACATTCTTATTCATATTTTTTAAAAATAAGTTTCCACTTTAGAATAGTTTTAGATAAACAGAAAAGTTGTAGAGGCAGTTTAGAGACTGCCCATATACCCTACACCCAGTTTCCCCTATTTAAGATGTTACATTAGTGTCATACATTCCTCACAGCTAATGCAATGTTTGGCCCAATTTCCAATTATACACAGCTGCAGTAGAAAGCATCTCCAGTGTCTTCCATATTGGACCTCAGTCCGTGATCCTACTGTGCTATTTGGGTTTGTTATCCTGTCCACTGAGATTAAAACCTTGTCTTCATAAACTGTCTAGAAATTTGGGCCATTCGACTAGACCTTACCTTGCTTATTCTCATCTTAGAGTTTCCAACCTTGCTTTGAATGCCATGTTCTTCTCTCAAATGTCAACTTACTCTGTATGGTAAAGATTTGGGGAAGAAGATAGGAACTTGGAGATATGAAAGCAGCATATGTTCAGTAGTCAGCTGACTGATATTCTGGTTGTTTCTACCACTTACCTGAACGACCTCAGACAGCATGTTTTACTGTGGTGCTTAAAACACAGAAGGCAGTCTACAAATATTTTTTTTTTTTAATTTTTTTTTCAACGTTTTTATTTATTTTTGGGACAGAGAGAGACAGAGCATGAACGGGGGAGGGGCAGAGAGAGAGGGAGACACAGAATCGGAAACAGGCTCCAGGCTCTGAGCCATCAGCCCAGAGCCCGACGCGGGGCTCGAACTCACGGACCGCGAGATCGTGACCTGGCTGAAGTCGGACGCTTAACCGACTGCGCCACCCAGGCGCCCCTACAAATATTTTTTAAATAAATATGACTCCATTGAGATTCCATTTTCTTGTATAAAAAGTAAAATAAAAGTAACTTCCCTGCCTACCAAATGTTCAGGGGCTATTCAAAAGAAACAGTCGCTTTGAAATAATCTGTTATAAAATAATAATGACAAAGTAAAGAATCAGGATATAAAAACTGTGCAATAAAACCTTAATTATGTTTCTTTAAAAGGGTGGTGGTAAAAATGGGAGGAGCTTTGTTAAAATGTAGTATGGTTATATATCCAGGTGGTGGAATTATGAATAATCATTACGACTTCTTGACAGTGTTATATGTTTTCAACAGGTTTTTCACCTACTTACACAGGAAGGAAAATAAGCTGTTGATTGAAATAACTAGTATATGTGACAAAATCCTGTCACATGTATTTGTATGACTAAGGACTGAATGGAGGGGAGTGATCAAAGTCAAATAATTTGTTTGTTTGTCAAGGCCAGTCTGAGGGTCAGAATCCAATAAATCAGTCCCCTTGTCTGCCAGGAGCTGTGGCCAAGGGGTGCCTAATGCCTAGAAGAGGCAACTGTGGGTTCATCCAGCATGACATCTCCCATTCTATGACCTCTCCAAGATGGTGTGGACCCCATGAGCCTACTGGGTTTGGAGATGGGGAAGTGGCCACTGCTGAGGTCTAGCTCCATGAAGACAATCCTTCTCCACCAAGAAAGAAATACAGCAATCCTAAGGCAAAGCCATTTAAATCAAAGCTCAACTACATGAGAGGGAAAAAAAAATCCTCCAAGCCTGTAATTACCCCTATTTTTTGTCTGAAAGTATTTAGGACTTAAAGGTTTTTATTTTTGTGTGTTTTTGTTTTTTAATGTAGACCTCTCTCTCCCTGGCCTTCAGGGCATCCTGTACTCTGACAGAGAAAGAAAAGATACTTCAAAGTGAAACCAAAATTCTGCCTTCAAACACATCAAAGTACAACCATGTTCCAGGATCCAAGATCCTTCAGTTGGGCAGGGAAGTTTATTATTCCCTCACATCAGCCTGAAGCCGAGTGCCCCAGGCTGAGTGAATCCCCCCATTTCTACAAAGCCTTGTGTTCTTACCCGAATCTTAAGATGAGAGCAGTAAACCTTCACCATTTCTAATGAGACAGAGAGAGAGAGAGAGAGAGACAGAGACAGAGACAGAGACAGAGAGAGAGGAAGGAGTAGGGGAGGGGCAGAGAGAGGAGACACAGAACTCAAAGCAGGCTCCAGGCTCCATGCTGTCAGCACAGAGCCCAACGCGGGGCTCAAACTGAGGAACAGTGAGATCATGAGCTGAGCTGAAGTCGGACGCTTAACTGACTGAGCCACCCAGGCGTCCCAAACCTTCATCATTTTTGAGCCATCCCTCTGAACACTTGATATATAAGACCAGAAAAACCATGGTCCAAACAGAAGACTCTAGGGGGATTTTTTAAAAATAAAATAAAGCCTTTAAATAGATTTCCAAGCTTGCCGCCGATCAAAATTAGGAGACTGTATTCTGCCTCCTTCCTGAGGCTGCCTGGTTCTCTTGGCTCAGAATGCCGAGGAAAAAGTTTAAGTCAATGAAACCAAATGAGGCTGACAGGCTTGATAAATGGGAAGCCAGAAAAAGCTTTCCCCTGTAGAAGTCCTGACACTTACTCATACAGCTGCAGACCATTTCATTTGTACATAAGTGCATCTACTCTGACTTCCCCTTGTATTTTGCAGACAGAATTTTGTTTATGGGATCGATGAATTTTATGGCCACAGACACCCACTTTTGACAGCTGACCTGTCAAGATCAGTGCCTGAAAAACTAATTTCCAGCACTGTTAAACAATACGAGAACTGCCACTATTTGATAAGACAGCTCTGGTTCTCATTCATCCAGGAGGTCTGCTCTACCCAGACCAGAAGCATGGATGGAGCCAGAGGTTAGAGCACAATCATCCCTTGAGAGGAGATATATGGTCTCAAAATCTGATTATGACAAACAACTGTTCAAGAGATCAGCCAATTGGAGAATAAATTTCATAACCCACTGGTCTCAGGAAAATATATTTCCTGAGTTAATCGGGGTGTTCTTCACGTTAGCATTTGAGTTGTGAGATGTGGGGATTTGGGACTCTGTGGTCCTGTATTTAATAAATGCAGGGCTATTAACCATAAATGGGACAGGCCTCCTTTGGAAGACTGGGCTTTGTGGTCTATAATCTAGTTACAGAGGTCTCTTGAAGTGCCATCTCTTTTCATGGGGAGGAGGGAAGGAGAGGAGAGGCAGTCTAACTGCTTCACAGCCCAGACACAGGATATGACCAGTTCCATATACAGAGCCTCACCAATTCCTGGGGAGAGAGTGAGGGAAGGAAAGAAAGTAGGTTTGCTTCATCTCAAATCTCATATTTAACTATATCCAACAAGACAGTAGATCAATAACCTATATTTCACATTTTACAACTAGTGACCAACCACTTCGGTGGTAAACTTATCTCAAGAGAGCACTGAAGGAAGGAAGTGAAGTTTTTACGACCATGTTGGTCATACCTCACAGCCATTGCTGGAATCCAATTGGCCAGTGACTGCTTTCAGCTGAGCACACAGCCCTGGCTGGGATATGGGCATCAGTAGTGATAGCCACAGTGGGTTTATAATCATGGCAGTGCATGGACTTTTCTAAAACCATAATCCCACTATTAGCTTTTGTTCCATCATCCATTTTTATTAGAGAATAGATGAGTTCAGTATATGTTTGAAAGGATCATGGCCCTGGGCGGGATTCGCGTAAAGGGGGAACCCACATCTTGAGTCAACTTGAGTTGGGGCATTCAGCCAGCAATGATTTCAGAGAGTCAACTGCACATTTTAAGCTTCTAAATGCAGGGACATGTTTAGACACAAAAGAGCATCTTGGAAACAGAATGTAAGAATCTGAGCATAGAATATAATTTGTAGCCAGGGTTTCTGAAGTATGGTCTAATTTAAAAGTTCATTTGGGAATTCCAGTATATCAGGGCCACTAAGGTATGGGCCTTGGAGAGTATGAACCATAGAAGATGACCATCAGGTCAGATGTACCCATTAGGCCACTCTTGAAGCACCAGATGTACTATAATGAGAAGAGGAGACTCACATGAGAGTGAAGGACTTACAGTGGAGAACTTAAAGTCTCAGCCCAGGACCCTGTATGCAGGGAATTGAGCATGTGGTGAAAGTTACACACTCTTAAAACAAAATCCCTACAGGATTTGTGTTAAAGATCCAGAGGACAGAGCCATGAGAAAATGAAAAGAAGAATAAAATAGGCCAGAGAGCTATCACAAATGGGGGCTTAATGAAAAACCTTTAGCAAGGATGAGAGAAAGATATTCCCTCCCCCCCTCCACAATGGTACTGGAGAGGAGAACCAGGAAAACTAGCAGAAGTGCCATCAATATTGGAAACTAGGTCATTCGTGATGGAGACCATGAACATGCCCCAGTGCTAGCCTCCATTATCTAAAAGGACCGACACACAGGACTCACTGTGCCCACAAAGGGATAGAAGGACTACCCAACTCCAGGGGTGTCAGTGATGGAGTCTTTCTGTCACATTAACAGTAAGGACAGAGGCAGTTCCACTCTGCCTAAGATGTAGAAATCAGCCAGACAATGTTGCATTCATTGAAACAAACAAAAATTCAGATAATCAACAAAACTATATTTAAAAAAATTTAGCTTCTAAGAGACCTGTGGTCACACAACCATCATGAATTTCAAAAGATGAGAAGCCCCTCCAAAGAGTCACAGGACACAAGAAATGTTTCATCTTTGGCAGAGTATGGAACAAGAGATGTAACAGTGGATAAGAAGGAAAAGGACTGAAATTTTACCAAAATTTTAAAGGCCAAGTGTGGGCTAGCATGAGAGTGAGGCTCCCTGGGAGGCTAGACACAACAGAGGCCACACCCATTCATCAGCTCTTTCCTCCAAGCCTTTAGGGAATGGAGTGGAAGAAGGAAAAACAGAACAGAGCATCCAAAAGTTGTAGGACAATATCAGATATATGTGTATCTATAATATTATAGGACTTGTATCTGCTATATATGAATAAATCTTATAACTCAATTATAAGAAGAAATTGCAATTTTTAAAAATAAAGGACTCATTTTTCCAAGAAATATGTGGAAGGATAATATGAACATGAAACTATATATGCTCAATATCATAAGTCATCAGGGAAGTGCAAAACAAGACTACAAGGACATATCACTAACCTCCTTAGAGTGGCCAAAATTAAAGACTGACATTATCAAGTGTTGGTGGGGATCTGGAAAGCAAAGGTACAGCCACACTGGTAGACAGTTCGGCAATTTCCTAGAAAGTTAAACACTTCATATTAAGTATGTCCACATAGGGGTCGGTATGTGGATGTTCATAGAAACTTTATTCACAATAGCAAAAAACTGGAAACATTCCAAATGTTGATCATGCTCATCAGTGAATGGATAGACAAAATGTGGCATACTTATACAATGGAATACTACTCAGCAATAAAAAGCAATAGGCTACTGACATGTGCAACAGCACAGATGAAGCTTAAAAGCATCACACCAAGTGAATGAAGCCAGCCACAAAAGGCTTTATGACTCTATTTACATGATGTCCTTGAAAAGGCAATAATTGTTGGTCCTGAAAATAGATCAGTGGTTGTCTGGGGTCGGGAGTTGGAGGAAGGTATTGAATGCAAAGAGGAAGAAGGGCTATGTGGAGTTGTCAGAGATGATTGAGGAGTGTATACCTAAAGTAGTGAGTTTATTGCACACAAACACAAATACACACACACACACACACACACACACACACACACACACATTGCTAGTGATTTGGAAAGGGATGAAGCCATGTGCTGGAGAGATGAAGTAGTGGCAGTAACCTCTCAAGTGACCCACTTATGACCTTTTGGCAAGGATGATGACTTTTAAAGCAAGGATAATGATATGATACTAATTCTGACTGATGTCAGTACACTTGTTCATCATTCTTGGACTAGCTGAAGTTAAATAAGTATCAAGTGGCCAAGAAATTACCTATCAATCTAGAAGAACTGAATGTATCTTTATAAAGGTTTAGGAAGAACATGAGTGCAGCTTTACCTTCAAATAGTTCCTCAGTGTGTGTGGGAGAACATATTTCATAACATTGTATGTAGTATGATCCACCTTTTAAATGTTTATTTCCTTTTGGGTGATAGTTCACATGCATGCCTAAGACAAAAAGGTAGTTTTAAGTGGCTATTTCTGGCCTTGGGTAGGACAATGGGAATGTTTATCTCTTGTACTATACTATCCCATGATGTATGGATTGTTTTATGGGCAGAAAGCATCGCTCTTATAAGCAGAAGAAAAGCAATAAAGCTATTTTCATTTTGAAACTGCACTGCAATCTAGCTTGTAACTGTAATGTTGATTTTGTATCTCTCTCTAAATGTTTTAGATGTGTTGGTTTTGTCTCTCTAAATAAATGGTATGTTCTAGCAAAGGCAGTGTTTGCAGTGAGCCAAGCCAAGCTGGACACCTATGGCAAGTTACTTGAATTGGTCATATGCTTTCTCTGGCATCAAATATCCTCACCTATTATCAGTTATTAATAGACATTAGTTATTGTTATTGACAATACTCTCTTTGCTCTTAGGTCTCTACTATGCCCAGGTCCATACCAGCAGCTTACAGAATTCTTGCCAATTTGAACACACTAGAATCACTGGCACCATCCACACTATCTACACTATACATCAGTCTGAAGTCTGACAAGGTACCTCCCAACAGCCAGCACTAGGCGTCTTTGCATTGTTAAGGCAGCATGTGTCTCTCACCATACTCGCTATAAATTCTTGGCTCTCTCCTCTCCCTGAAACACTCTTCTCTTTCTTTGTTCTCTGACTCCTAGTCACCATTTAAAGATCTCTCCTTGCACCTTATACCAAGAGTAAGTGTCTCCCTTTGGCAACCCCATCCCATAGCATTTGATGCTGGTGGAAATGCTTTTAATGATACATTCAATTCCATGTCTATCTATTCACAAATCTACTATATCTCTTGTATGGCAGGGATTATCTGTTCTTCATTTCAACTCACTCAATAAAATTTTATTAGAAAAATTAATGAAATTGACCATCCCCTGCGTACCTCCTCATTAACTGGTCAGAATTTTACACTTTTCTGAAACTCAAGCCTCCAGGTACGTCCCATGTCTCAAGTTCTGCAAAAAAGGCTTTCTCAGCACTGATTTATTTATGATGGTTAAGTGCCCAGGCTGGATTTTCTCTTTTTCCTGGTTTTGTTTTGCCAATTTACTTTAAGACTCTGAGTCATGAAAAAATGTTAGTAAAATGAACGATTCAGAAGACATTTCTTAAAACCCACTTTTTATGTCTTTACCTCCAGACCCTCGTTACACAATGTGTGGTCTATGCCAGGTCACCTGGGAACTTGTTTAAATCCAAGAACCTTGACTGTACTCCGTGTCTATTGAGTCAGTGTCTGCATTTTAACAAGAATCTCAGGTCACGCATAGGCATGGTAAAGTTTGAGAAGCACAGTGTCTAAATTGTGCCATCTTTATTTCTTACCTGGAATCTTTTTATAAGTTGCTTTACCTATTCCTCACTGCCTCCCTTAACTGCCTTTTATCGAAACCCCACACGGAAGCCAGAGTTTTCTTTCTTTTTCTTCTTTTACTGAAAATTATCTTATTTCACTCTCCTTTTTAAAATTCTCAAGTGGCTCCCTGTGAAATCAGATTAAAAGCATATATCCTTTTCATAGCCCGTAAAAGTCTCCAAGCCCTGGTCCATGCCTGCCCTTCAACCTCATCTCATGCCACACGTCCCACCTGCATCCACCGATGCTGGCCACTTTTCAGTTACTCTTCCAAACCAATGTCTTTCCTGCCTTGGGAACTCTGTGTGTGCCCTTCGCTTCCCTGATAACTCTTATCTCTATCCTTCACATCCTATGGTTGGCTCTTTCCCATCTGGCAGATCTTACCCAATGAGTTATCCTCCTGATAAAGCCTCCCAGGTCACTCTTCCAAATTCTCAAGCACAAGACTTAGTTATTTTCTTTATAGCTCTCAAATGTTATCATTTCTAATATCACCCTCCACGATAGGAGGGTGTTTTGCTTGGGTTTGCTCAGCACCATGTATTAAATATCTGATACAATTCCTGGCATATAGCAGACTCTTAACAAGTTTTTGATGAATAAACAAATAAATGAGTAACCTAGTCTAGGGGTCAGCAAACTTTTCCATAAAGGGTTAGAGCAAATACTTTAGTCTTCTTGGGAAATATGGCCTCTGTGGTCAACCACCCAATGAGTGTTGTTGGGTTCCAATAAACAAAATAAATGGCAGGCTGGATTTGGCCCAAAGGCTATAGTTTACTAGTCTCTAATAATTGACACCTTTATTTCTCTTGTTCCCTCTGTCTAGAGAGCTCTCCCCTCTAGCTGAACCTTTCAAAACATTATCCTTCTTTCAAGATTTAATTTATCATTAAAAAAAATTGTTTAATTGTTATCCTTTCAAGAAGCCTCATTTTATCTCTCCAATCAAAAGTGACAGATCCTCCTACATCCTTAAAGCCTTACCCTTGCTCCTTTTTCATGGCACTGATTACATTCAGGTTTCCTTGACAGTTCCCATAGCAGATTGTATTTTCTAACGAATGTTGTGACAATATTTCCCACCCCACCTGCTCTTCTATAATGTGACTTCACCACGCCCTATCAAGAAGTGAAGTTTAATTCCTCTCTCTTAAAATCTGGTCTGAATCTGATGCTACTTGTCTTTGAGGCTAGGTTTTTAAAAAAGGCCATTAAAGATTCTGCCCGACTCTTGAGATACTTGCTCTAGGACAAGACTTCTCAACTTTGACATCATTGACATCTGGGGCCAGATAGTTCTTTGCTGGAGGGGCAGGAGTCGGGGGGGTGTGCTGTACTGAGCATTGTAGGATGTTCAGCAGCATCCCTGTCCTCTACTATATGCCAGTAGCATCCCCTCCACCAGAATAACAACCAGAAATATCTCCAGACATTGTCAAATATCCCCTGGGGGACATAATAGACCCCCATTTAGAATCATTTATCTAGGAGAATCCAGCTGCCATGTAAAAAGTTCAACACCCTGAAACCACATGGGAAAAACACCGGAAAAATCACATGTAGGTATTCTGGGTAACAGTTCCAGATGAGTTCAGCCTTCCAGCTACCTCTGTCAAAGTGCTAGACATGTGAGTGAAGCATTTTGAACCCTTAATACCAGCCCATCAGCTGGACAAGTAGCACCAAATGATCTCAGATAATGTTAAAAGATTGTCAAGCCAAGCCTTAACCAAATGTCTGACATGCAGAATACATAAGATATGATGAAATTGTTGTTTACAGTAATAAATTTGGGTACATTTGTTATGCAGTAGTAATAACTTGAACAGAATTTGGTACCTGGAAATGTGGTGTCACTATAAAAAATATATAAAGTATGTAGAATTGGCTTTGAGATGATGTAGCAGAAAAACCTAGAAGGACCTTGAGGAGACTTTTAGTAGAAGCAAAATAAACCCTGAGGGCACAGATTATGAGAGTTTAAAGCAAAGCGAGAAAATAATACTGGAAGCTGCAGGAAACAGTACCATTGTGATATAGTGACAGAAAATTTAACAAAACCATCACCTGCAATAATAAGGAACATCTACTTAATAAGCTGACGGATCTGGCTAAGAAAGTATCAATCAGAATTTTATAGTATTCTGTTTCCTCTTAGCTGCGTATCATCTTGTAAGCACAGATGCATAAATGGTTCCTAGGTGAAGTACAGAAGGAATTTCGTTTTCAAGCAAAATTTAGAGAAAATATATAGAAGCCAGGATTTGTAGGATTCAAAAATGAAACTTTCTCAACCCCAGTCTCTTCTAGCCAAAAATTCTAAAATAATAGAGGTTCTCAACGCAAAGAACAAATCCCACATACTAGCCAGAAAATGTGGCCCCATGAAATCAAGGGTACGACTGTAACATCCTTTCTTAAGGTTTTAGAAAATACTCAGGAAAGCATCTGGTAGACCTTTTAGGGAGACCAATCTCTACAATCTGAAAGGTGTGTGTCTCAGACCATCTCTGTTAGACAACAGAGCTACTGTGCCCCATCACAGCCTGTTGGGGAGCTTCAGATGGAGATGAGCCCGACTCCAAGAAAACTGTGGGTATGGTCTTCATCTGGTATAGCGAACAAACAACACACGTAATAAAAACCCACACAATTTTTAACAGAATTATAATGACAGAAGCATATCCAGGTCAGACTAAATGGGACAGAGAGAATGAAAAAGGAAGAGAGACTTCAGATCTCCAAGCTCCTACAGGCAGGAAGCAGCTGTGAAAATGACACAGCTGCAAACTGAGTACACACTTTGTGGAAAAGTAAGGATAACTTAGGAGGCAGAATCAAGAGCTCAAAGGAGATCAGACAGAGAATCATTTGTGGGAAGCAGTAACAGGCCCTAATTAAGGAGCTAATGACACAAGCCCAGGTGGATATGAGAATTACTATGGACCAGTGACCACTATGTGCCTCCTATCTCCTCCCTCTCTTATGAATGGGGATGTTTATTGCAGTAATACTACTGTGGTCTTATCGTTACATATATTGAATGTGGAGAGGTCAGACAACTTGTCTCTTTAGACTGAGGTCTTCAGATTGAGGGGAACTACACTTGGAAAGCTACATCCAAGAATCTGAACCAAGGAACTTCATTTTTACTTTGACCTAATCTAGATGACAAGATCCTGGACTTTGAGCCAATGCCACAAGGGAACAAGGCTCTGGGCTTCTTGAGGGAAGGAATGAGATTATTTTTCATGTAAAGGGGTATGTGTGGATCATTGTGGTCGGACGAAGGAGTGAATCTTCCAGATTGTGTGTTCACAAGAGTAGCAACAAAATCATCTATCTCATATGCTCTTCTAGAATGTGGCTTTACCATGTCCTCATCAACACGTGGAGCCTAACCCCTCTCCTCTCCCTTGAATCTTGACTGGTTTCATGTGTAATTTATAAATTATGGTGGAAGTAACACCGTGTGATTTCTAAGGCTACATTCTAAATGGCCATGCAACATCTATTTGGTTCTATTGTGACACTTGCTCCAGGGAAAGCCAGCTACCATGTAAGAAATCCAACCATACACTGAAGAGGCCACATGTAGGTGCCCTGGCAGATAGTTCTAGATGAGCTCAGCCTTCCATCCTCTCTGCCACAGTGCCAGATATGTAAGTGAAGCCCTCTTAAACTCTCCAGACTGGTCCATCAGCAGGCTGTGCAACTAAATGATCTCAGTCAATGCCACCAGGAGCAAAAAATCACCCAGCCAGGCTCTACTCAAAGTCTTAACCTGCAGAATCTGTGAGATACTGTTGCTTGAAGCCACTAAATTCGGGGGTAGTTTGTTATGCATCAATAATAACAGTTTGCCAAGCATTTGTCCTCATGCCCATCCTACAGGCATGCCTGGGTCGTTCCTCTCTGTGTTCTCACAGCACCTAACAGGTGGACTGACGGCACACAACAGGTTAACCTACAAAGGACTACAAAGCACTACAAAGCACTGCCACACATAACATCTCATTCGAGTGCCACCAACACTTTATGAGTGCAGTAGAACAGGAATTATTATCCTCACTTTTGCCAGTGGAGAAACCGAGGCTCAGAGAAGTTACATGACTTGCTGTGTGTCCATTAAATAGTTTTAGGAGGCTGTAAACTCTGGACTTCTGAACCCAAGTCCACTGGACTTCTCTTGTAAAATGCTTCCTTGGCACACAGTAGGGTCTGCATGAACATTTACTCATTTCACAAAGATAGAAAGAATGAATGGGCCCAAGATGTTAATTTTGATGGTAATGGAATCTCCTCTACACTCTGGAGTTACTAATGAGGCATTGAAAGAAGGCACCTCCCTGAGGTCAGCATTTTGCCAGGTCCCATTTTCCCCAAATTTTATTTGATTTCTGGGAGCCAGATCATTGCACCAGTATAACTTGGAAACCTCACAGGCCTCAGACCTCCTTCTTCCTGCCCCTTGCTTTTAGCCCCATACTTTAGAGATCTCTCCAACTGCACAGAAGGCAAACAGACTCTTATTCCCTTAGCACCAGACTCAATTATTCTTACCCAGAAAATGTATATAAGGGTGGCGATAAGAGAGCTAAACCCATCCCTGAAAGTGGTTTGTATAGATAACCTGGAGCTGATATTAGGAAATGGGTGTCAAGAGATGGAGATTTTGAAAACATTTCATGTTATGTGGAACAGTGGAAGCCTAGAGCAGAGACAGTGTGGGAGGAGAAAGACAGCTCTTCCCATTTCTAATTTTCCCTTTCACAGTCCATAATCAGAAGGTAAAATGATGTTTGCTTCTGTACCAGTGATTCTTATTTGTATTACACATGTAACTCAGATCTGAAGGTAGCCAAATAAAGCATCTTTGCTTCTACAAGAGTGAAAACAGAAAATGATCAGTACTCAACTCTGTAAAATTTGGAGGGTGCTCTGCATTTGATGAGCTTCAAGACTGTGTGCAGGGAAATGAGTCACAGGAATAAAAGACATCTGGCCATCTTGGCTGTGTGCACCTGAAGGTTGGAAACCGAAGAGTGCCTCTTGGTGGCCTCTAGAGACTCTGGACTCACATCGAATACTCAGTAAGGGCATTTCATAAAAGGACATTTACAAGTGAACGGAAATGAATAGAATGGCACAGAATGTTCACATGACTCCTTATTGAAAGGCAGTATGGTAGAGTATAATGTGGTATGGTTGAAAAACTTGCAAATCAAGGGTATGATTGCCTGGAAAATAATATATGACCTTGGTCAATAAACTTGAATATGCTGTGTCTCATTGTCATCACTTGAAAATTGGGGTAGGAATTTTTTATATCTACCATCTCTACTAGTGAAACCATGTATGAAAAAGCAGGTTGAGAGAGCTATAAAATGGAACAAAAAGTTGATATCGTACTAATAATATTAAAGCAATGTTTATCTTTTGCAGAATGAGTTTGGACTTGAATTTGAATCCTACCTCAATCATATGCTAATTAAGATAATGAGCAAGCTGCTTAACCTTTTTTAGCCTCAAGCTTTGCTTCTTTAAAGCAGGGGATATAATAGCACTGATAGCAGGTTTTTATGAGTTTACAATCCACCAATGCTCTCTGATCACTTCCAAATTTATATTCCTAGATCACCTTTCCTTCCTGGACTCCAGACTCCAGTGTTCAGATTCCAAACTGACATCTCCATTTGAGTACCTCACAGATATCGCAGAGTGAAAAATCTCCAAAATGTAATTTTTCATCCTCAAACTCCCCAAACATACATGATGCGCTGTTCTTTTGCTTTCTTCCTTGTCTCATTTAAAGCACCATCATCCGCCCAGTGGCTTAAGCCAAAGATGGCAGCATCATCTTTGATTCTATCTCCCATATACAAGCCATCTGCTTCTTACTCTACTTCTGAAATACATCCCCAAACCATCTCTACTGCTGCCTTGCAAATCTCAGCCACCATTATCATTTAGATCACTGAAACTGCTTTATAAATAATCCCTACTATTACTTCTGTTCATGGCCAGGCTCATGTGGTCACAGGCAGTTATAGTTGATCAAATATCAATATGTTCCCCTAAACTTCTCAGCCTCAATGAGGTTAGGGCTACCTCTAGGGAATATCTTCTCCATGCAGTGACTCAGGGATCCACGCTACATCTATCCTGTGATTATACCTTATCGACATACGACTTCCATGACACCAGTGGAGAGATGAAAGAATAAGCACACAAACTCTTATACGTGCTGGACCAAAAGTAAGAATCCTCTTGGCAAACATTCTCATTTGTTTGACCTCAGGCACAGGGCCTCACGACAAGTGGATGGATTTCTGCAGGAGGTGAAAACCAAGGATGACTGAAGTTTGCTTAAGCAACCAACTTTGTGTGACCAAGAAATAAACTTATTATATCAAGCCTCTCACAATAACACACTCTAGCTTATCCTGACCATAGTGCATCCTTCACACAGCAGGCAGAGTGACATTTCAGAAGCATCAATGATTTCATATCACTCCTTCATTTAAAAGGCTCCCTGAGCTCCCAATTAAAATAAGATCCAAGTGCCTAAGCATGACCTATTCTCCAAGATTTGGTCCCTGTTTCGTCCTCTCATAGTATTCTATCACTTCTTCCTAGTTATGTAAAACAGCTACACTGGCCTTCTTTCTGTTTCTCAAACATTCCAAAACTATTTCTAGTTTAGATCCTTTGTACATGTTCTTCTTCTGGAAACGTTTTTACCCTGAATTATTCTGAGTTGGCTTCCGTGCATCATTCGGTCCTCATTTTCTCCAAAGGGATTCCTTGCCAATTCTATCCAAGCAGACTCCCTCTCTATCCTGTTTTCCTATTTCATTTCTGAATAGTATGGATGACTACATGAAATTATCCAACTTATTACTTAATTGCTAAAATGTATATAAATGTATAGTGTATCTCCCCTCACTGGAATACAAGCTACATGAGGACAGAATACTTTTGAACCATGCTCGGCCGGACCCTCAGCACTTATTAAAATGCGGAGCACAGAGCAGGCACTCAATAAAAACTAATGATTATTACCATCATTAAAACAAACAATGCAGAAAGGCATGCCTGTTTTTATAGTTAGCTGAATTCCAACAGGAACATCTATCCCAGTGCAGACAGGTGACTGGAGTGTGGATCTGGATGAATCCTAATTTAGGATCATATGGAGCCTTCCCTCACCTAAAATTCAGAGAGGATTCAGCCCTGCTCAGAAGCACATGACTCTTCTGACCCACTATCAGATTTGGGCATCTGATTACCTGTCATGATTGTTTGAAAGGTGTGATACTCTTAAGTCAAAAACAGGGCGTATGACCTCGTCTCACAGACAGAATGGCCCACAACATAAAACAGTCTTAAAAACTGAAATGAAAGGAAGCCAGTAATTTTATGGGAAAAAAAAAACCCTAAATATATCCACAAAAGAGAATATGCAATTATCTAATAAGGATGGGAATATGTTCAATTTAATATCACGAAAAAAATAAGTTGTAGTAATGTGCTATCTCTTGCTTACAAAAATATTTTTTAAATTGTAAAATCCCTGGTGCTGACACAGTAAAATGAGCACAATTATAATACAGGCTAAATTGACCCTCTGTGGAGGGTACTTAAGAGCCTAACAAATATACCTCTTGACCAGCCATTTCAATTCTAGGGGACTTTCATAGGGAAGGAGTTCCATATATGAAAGACCAAAAAAAAATACCCCCAAAAATGATCCTCAGAGAAATAAATGGTGAAAATAAATAAAAACGAAACTTTAATGCCCAATTATATGAGAATTGTTAAGTAGTTATGGTCCACCCCCAGGTATATTACACAGCATCAAAAATGATTATTAGAGATTGTGATAACATTAGAAAAAGTCCCTAAATGTTGGGTGGTAGTAATGAGAAAGGAAATCTTGTCACTGTTGAAGAAATGTTTAGTCAGTAGGAATAGAATGTGCTCTGTCAGTGGGTTGAGGGGAAGATCTGGGAGAAAAGGACAGGAGATTGAAGGAAGATTCTGGGTGTTCACATTCTTACAGTCTCAGGAAAGAAGGGAGCCAAGAGTAGATCAGAATCCAACTAAATGGAGCAGAAAGTCTGGTTAAGTCTGAATTGCAAAACCACCTCTTCTGGTTGCCCCGGTTACTGGCCTCCTTCTCTGGATAATGACATTATACATGGGCCAAATCACATGCAAATGAAGCAGGCAGATACTAGGGAAGAGAGAGTTGGCCCTAGGAAGCTGTGTCTTGGGGCAGGTCTGAGGAAGTCTAGGAAGGGTCTGTGCAGGAGACAAAAGGTGGCATTAAAAAGAGACGATGGCACACTCAGAACGTGAAGGGGTTGGTACCCCGAAGCTGGAGAACACCAGATCTGCTGTCACTCCCACCAAGGTGGTCCCATCACAGCCTGGGCCCACACACCTCACCTGTTCAGTCTGGTGTCTTTTTGTTACATGGAGAAGATACCTCAGCTCCAAAGAATGGGACAGCTCACCGTTCTCAGTGGTTTTGGGGGTCATTGTAGGTAAAGATGGGGAATCAAAACTACATGATTTCAAAAGAAAAAGAAAACGTAAATGATAAGTACATGCTCTTATTACATCCATATATATTTAATAATATATGTATGGTATGTGATATGGGGATATATATTTCCAAGATTGATAGATACAAAAGTTAGTAATTATTCCTTTAAGTAATGAAATTATTCCTTAATATTTTTCTTTAGAATTCAATGCATTTTTTAAATGTTCTATAATGATCTTGACTTGCTTTTATAATGAGAAAAATAAACTGTAATTTTAAATTAGGCCATGCTTTTATGCAAGAAAGCTCAGTATTCATTGGCAGAGAAGCCCAGGGATAAGGCCATGCCAGTGACCAGCTGAAAGTCATCATCCCCACATTTGTGCTAGCCAGCCCACTCTGGCCAGGGAAGAGCCACATCAGGTTCCCTAAAGGCCTTTCTTTAATCCACATTCCTTAATGAAGCTTGGAATAGACAAACTGTAGAAAGAGTCGATGTGCCCCATGAGTGTATCTTTATGATCCTTGTAATTGGTACAAGACCAAAGCACACACAATCCCAGCACTCAGGCCCTTTATGAGCTAGGATTGTTGGGGAGCACAATCCTGGGCCAGCACTGAGCTCTGCTCTTGGAGACACCCTCCAACTGGAGAAAGAACAGAAATCTTGGCCTGCAAGATTGGGGTTGAGATGCGTCTGACCACCTTCTCCAAGGTTGGGAAGGTTTTGAAGGTGACCTCGTGCCAGGGTCTCCACACTTCCTGGATATTACTCCTTCAGTGAAAGAATGTTAAGCCTCAAAACAATATATGAATGCTTATCTGTCATATGTAACTATATCATATATAAGATACATATATACAAATATATATATTATAAAAGATATATAATGTAGAATTTCACAAGTGGAGATACAGGTACAATAAGTTATTGTTAAATGTCTTGTTGGACTTGATAGATCATATGATTATTGGAGAATAGTTCAAGAGTCAATATACGCTTAAGGCAAGGTTCATTATTAACTACTATAAATTAAATTGTCATCATAAATAGTTCTATTGATGACTTGGAATTTGCTTTTAAAGTTTATTTATTTATTTTGAGAGAGAGAGAGAGAGCAAGCAGGGGAGGGACAGAGATAATCCCAAGCAGGCTCTGCACTGTCAGCACAGAGCCAGACGCAGGGCTCAAACCCTGGAACTGTGAGATCCTGACCTGAGCCGAAATCAAGAGCCGGCCGCCTAACTGACTGAGCCACCTAGGTGCCCCCGATAACTTGGAATTTTTTAAACCAACTTCCTGTAATATCCGGACAAATTATCATTGTTTTTGCTTCCTTATATGGTTGACAGTGAGCTCAGCTTTAGATCTGAAGCAACGTCCACTCTGCCATTTTCGTACTGTTAGCTGTGTTTGCCTTATTAGTATTATCTTTAAGCTGTAAATTATTAACAGGTAACTTTTAAGCTATTTTTTCCTCATTCTTAAGGATTATTGTAGTTATAAATTCAGTATTATCCATAAATTCTTAACGGACAAATATGAATTACAATATATTATAATTTACTGAAATCAGATAAAAACTTGGGCACTCTGGCAAACCATCTGTGTTCTGAAATCCCTACTTTCTCCTTGGGGTATCCCACATTCCACACATCAGTGCTGCTTAGAGTGTCATCCGTGGAGCAGTGCCAGCCCTCAAACTGTTTCTAGTCCTCAATGAGATAAGCAGAGAAATCAGAAGAAAGTGTGTATAAGCACCTAACACTTTGACAGGTTACACTGCGAGAACTAATTTATTAACTAAGAGAGGTAGGAGGGGCCTGTATATTGTATGTCTTTTTTTTTTAATGCTTATTTTTGAGAGACAGAGCGTGAGCAGGGGGCCAGCCGAGAGAGACAGAGAGAGAGAGACAGAGAGAGAGAGAGACAGAATCTGAAGCAGGCTCCAGGCTTTCAGCTGTCGACACAGAGCCCAATGCAGGGCTCGAACCCAAAAACCACAAGATCATGACCTGAACCGAAGTAGAACGCTCAACTGACTGAGCCACCCAAGTGCCCTGCGTGTCTTTTATTTCATTTTATCTTTTCAGGAAATTCATTTTATTATGCTTCATGAAAATGTTGGTTGGTGGCAGATCAAGAATAAGAATAATTAGTCCTTTATTACAGATAACTGAGAAGCACTGCCATATGACACGTGGACAGCCGGATATGTGGACAGAGGGCAGAGTCAGGCACACAGGCAAGGCCAGGGCCAAGGCCGAGATTGGCGGGGCTGCTAAAGATACAACAAGCCACCTTTAGATTCAGACAGTTCATTACTTATATGGATAGAGATAGGAAGAGTAGCCAAATGTGCTAGATCCTGGGTCTTTTTGCCACACACCAAAAACGATGGCCCTGAAACAAAAGGGCTTGCATGATTGTATCAGGAACCATGCAGGTGCCCTGCTGCTAAAGAGCCAATTCTAGACTTCAGTTAAGCGGTTTCATACCCCTCAGCTATACTCAGTACACAGAAAGCCCTGTAACTCATCACCGCCTGAGAAGCAATGAGAAAGCATCTCAGGGCAGCCCCCAGGAGAAATAGGGAGGGCGGTGGGAGATTATTATAGCAACTCTTCCCAGGTGTCCCTTCTTCTCCTGTTCCAGGAAGGTCACAAAGTAGTCCCCCGACACGTACGTTAGCTGCAGTTACAGCCTCTGCCTGTGTGGCCTGTCTGGATATGTGCAGGGATGTGAGAGCATCATGGGAGAGCTATTCCCTGACATGCACATAGCAAATACTGTAAAGCTTCATTTCCTTCTCAGGTTTTAGGAAATTAAAAAAACCTATAAAGAAATGTTCTAATTTTATCCTCTATCACCCAACGGTCCATTTCGCTCCTGAGATCATGATCTCGTGAAATCCGCACATGACACCAGAATCCACACGACAGCAGCTTCAGTGACTACTTAGACACTCAACGAGTGGAGGTGGAGGGAGCTCACTTCTATCACAGGCGTCGTTTTCCAAATCTGGGCAATGGTTCACAGAGTTATTTCTTCTATTGAATCTTCAATATATTCATTAACTAAACAAACATTTATTAAAGCCTGCCACATGCCAGAACCTGACAGACACAGGTCACAAAGATGAATGAAGCACAGTCCCTGTCCCAGGGAAATTTATGATCTGGAAGGGAGAAAGATACAATAATGCAGAGTAATTAAAATCATGGGGTACATATAAGAGGAGGGTTTGTCCATTGCATTGTGGAAAGTCTGAGGAAAGAATGATCCTCTAAGCCTCGAATACTAGGGAAAGTTATGGCAAAGAGTGAGATATGATATTAAAGAGTGAATAGGATTTCCCCAAGCAACGAACAGCAGAAAGGTCCTTGCTAGTTAAAGAAGACCATACACAACATCATGGAGGTCAAAGAGAGCATGCCATGCTGAGAGCACCTCCTTCCATCCAAAAAAAGTCCCCCTTTCCTTGAGTTCCATCCTGTGGACCAAGAAGGAGACTGCAAGGCATAATAGAGGGAGGAGGTTATTCTTGGGAGTCAAACTCAGGTTCAAATGCTAGTTCCCTGCCCACTTGCACACTGCGTGATTTTGGGAAAGTAACATAGCCTCTCTGTTTCTGTTTCTTCACCTGCAAAATAAAGTAATAGCTAAAAGAGTTACTTACAGGATTAGGGTCAGTTGTACATAAAATGACTGGTGTACTGAAAGTACTAAACACATTTTTATCGTTGTTATGGTTTTTCTGCAACTACTTGGGCTGTTTCTGAATCAGTCTAGTTTTTCTCACACATGACAGCCCTCCTGGTACACTCAAAGCAGCCTGCTCAAGCACCTGGGAGGTTTCAGGCTTTTCTTCCCACCAGCTCCTCCAACTGTTCCTCATGAGGCATGTTTCAGGGTGACCCTTTGCACACACAATCCAATATTACTTCATACGTTGGTAGACGAGCACCTAGAAAAGGCCCTGGACTCCAAGCCTGGTCTGACCTGAGCAGGTGTTTCTGTTACCTACTGCAGCAACACAAACCACCCAAAGCCTACTGGCCTAAAGCAGCTACAATTTATGATTTCTAACAAGTCAGTGGGTTAATGGGGCTCGCTGGGGGACTGCATTCAGCTGGCGGACCAGTAGGGGGCTGGGGTCACAGGGCCCTGCTCTCCTGTGGTTCCAACTTGGGCTCTTCTGGGTGTGGCTCACTCAGGGTAGCATCCTAGTGCACGACGCAGAAGCTGAGTGGCCTCCTGAGACTCTGAAACTTCCGCAGTGTCCCTTCTGCCACTTCCCACGTGTCAAAGCAAATCACTGGCCAGCCTAGTCTCCTGGGGTAGAGCAAGAGACTCCCCGTCTGGAAGGAAAGGAAGGCAAAAAGCAAGCGCCAAGGGTGCACATGCTGAACTGAGGAACCTGCCACCCTTAGAGAGCCTAACGCAGCAGGGGACAGTGGCATTCTCACCCTTGGGCTCTAACTTGGCACTGTGTTCAGGCACACATGGGCACCTGTGCAGGGGGCCCAAGGCACAGCAAACCCCAAAACACACATGATAGGGTGGCTCTGATGCCCAGCTCCCTCCAGAGATCTGCATCTTGGTGACCTAGACAGGAAAGGTCTGACATGACTTTACTCCAAATGACATAGGCCTCTCCCCCGGCCCCCCACCTCAGTCCCCTTACTTTAAAACAAGGGAGTGGCATCCAGACTTCTCAGAGCCCTTCCATGCCTCTTCGAGGACACACTGAGCCCCACCCAATGAACTGGATACTACCAGACGTACCTTTGAAACTTCCCTCACTGTGATCTCCCTCCCACCCACTCCATCCCTCTCTCTCTCTATCTCATCCCCCAGCTACACGTGTGCAAAGGCATCTGGCCATTTGTCCATCTGTCCTGTACACCGGCCTATCCACCTCTTCTCTGTTGATTGAATCACCAAATATATAGGTTATCCCAGGGGCTGCTGAGCCCTGCACAAATATGAACCCCTCGAATCCTCATGACAACCTAAGGAGGTAGGTACCATTCCTGACTCCAGGTACAGTAGGGAGACGGAGGCAGGGAGTCATTTTCAAGCATAAGGGGGGCAGGTGATCGCATGTATTTTTTTTTTTATCAAGATGTGCTCATGGTCTGCCAACTACCTGCACAGAGACCCTCCAGGGGTTGAGCTGTTGGGTTGTGTCCTGAGCTAAGAGCAGGCTCTAACACATTAGAAACAGGCCTTGGAACTCAGGATCCCCCGTCTTCAGCTGCTCCTTCACTGGCCTCCTCCCTGCCTGAAGGCCTCTAATGCCTGTGGGGGCTCTGCTGCTCCCTCCCTAGGAAGAATCAGCCCTTCCTGTAGGAGCACCTCGCTGTTCATTATCTGGGGGTAAGAAGTAAAGACTTCGAGGCCCAGCCAGGACTCCATCCTGACAAAGCCCAGCTGAGCTCTGTTAATGCTGAGTGGAGCTGATGCACACAGGCAGGGTCGGGGCAGGAAATCCCTCCATCTATCCTCTGTGGGAGCTGGCAGGCATGGAAAAAACAGACACTGCAGTCTCTGATCAGGGAGTTGAGGAGAGGTTTCCAAGTCCAGGTGGTCTTACAAACTTGCAAAGCATCTCCCGGTAGTAGCTGCCCATGGTCCTGGAGGAAGTGGGGAGGAGGCTGAATTTTGACACAGTTCAGGAACAGCTTCAATGGCGTGACAGCCTGTCTGGGGACACTGGAGAGTGGGTACAGGAGGTGAGGGGGGGGGGCACGTACTATGTACAGAGGTTGAGCTGAACCAGGTTCTAATTCTAGCTGCACTCCAAACATGCCGTGTTAACCTGAACAAATTCTTTTTTTAATTTTTTTTTTTTGCATTTATTTACTTTTGAGAGACAGAGAGATGGAGCACAAGTGGGGAGGGACAGAGAGAGAAGGAGACAGAATCCAAAGCAGGCTCCAGGCTCTGAGCTGTCAGCACAGAGCCCGACGCGGGGCTCGAACTCACAAACCACAAGATCATGACCTGAGCCAAAGTCAGACGCCTAACCGCCTAACCCAGGTGCCCCTAACCTGAACAAATTCTTAACTCTCCAAGCCCCAGTTTCCCTCCCTGCAAGGTGGGGGCAATCATCTCATCTGTTCTTAGATTACATGATGAGGGCACTAAAAGGTATCTAGTACATCCTTGGAGTTCAGTAAGGCCCGCACATGCCTCTATGCCAGGAAGTATTCTAAGGGGGAGTGGAAGCTCCAGCCAGACCAAGAAGGCCCAGTAGGCAGGGCTGGGGTCACACATCTGAGTACTCCCTGCACAGCCTCACACAGACCAACTGTCCTTGGCACTGAGGAAATCCTTGAAGAGGCACCAACAGAGGGAGTAGAGAATCATGGTCAGAGGGTATCTCTGCACCCAAATTCCTTGATTCAATTTCTGTACCCGCCACTTCCTAGCTACGTCATTTTGGGCAAGTTCCATAGCCTCTTTATACCTCAGATTTTTCATCTGTAAAGTGAAGTTAATAGGTGTTTCAATTACCTTTTGCTGCATTGTTGAACAATTGCAAAACTTAGTGACTTAAGACAAAAATCGTGTTCGGTTTTTTATTTGCTCATGCTTTTGCAATTTGGACAGAGTCTGGTAATAGCTCGTCTCTGCTTCATGTGGCATCAGCCAAGAAAGGTCGCTGGGGTGGCAGGATTCACTTCCAAAGTGGACTCACTTCCACAGGCTGCAAGGTGGTGGGCTACAGCTGACAGCTCAGCAGGAGCCACTGGCCAGGGCCTCAGTTTACCTCCACACAGTTTCTCCTCACTGCTAAGCACAGTGGCCTCAGGGGTTGTCAGACTTCTGATGGGGCAACTGGTTTCTGCCACAGCAGGGAGTAAAGGCTGACAAGTGTCATAAGGCTGAGGCCCAGAACAGTCACAGTGCCACAGTGTCCATTTTGCTACATTCTATTGATTAAAGCAGGTCATAGGGCAGCCCAGGTTCAAAAGGGAAGGGACAAAAAAGGGTGCAAATACCAGGAGGTGTGAGTCATCAAAGACCACCAGAGAAACACTCACCATCGTCCCATCTCCCTCACCAAGAGGATTAAATGTATGGCTCTTGACAAATCGTGAGTGATCTGCTCATACTGAGAGGTGGGACAGTGGAGTAGCCAAAGCTGTAGAATGTAGCCAAACTGCCGGAGTCCCACAACTTACCAGTGATGTGACCCACGACATCTAGTTACCCCTATGCCCCCCAGAGTCCTTATCTATAACATGTAGGTCATAACGGCACTTGCTTCTAGAATTGCTTATGAGGATTTGGTAAATGGGTGTTTGCAAAGTGTTAACAGCACACTTTAAGGGGCACCTGGGTGGCTCAGTTGGTTGAGCATCCAACTCTTGCTTTTGGCTCAGGTCACGATGCCCAGGTCATGGGACTGAGCCCCACATCGGGCTCTGCTCTGAGCATGGAGCCTGCTTAAGATTCTCTGTCTCTCCCTCTGTGTCCCTCTCCCCCCACCATGACTTGTGTTCTCTCTTTCTCTCTTTAAAAATTAAAAAAAGGGGGGTGCCTGGGTGGCTCAGTTGGTTAAGCCTCTGACTCTTAATTTCAGCTCAGGTCATGATCTCATGGTTTGTGCGATCGAGCCTGGCTTCGGGCTCTGTGCTGACAACACAGAGCCTGCATGGGATTCTCTCTCCCTCTCTCTCTGCCCCTCCCCTGTGCGTGCTCTCTCTCTCTCTCTCTCTCAAAAATAAACATTTAAAAAATAAATAAATAAAAATAAAAAAACACATACGTTAACACTAAAATGAACAAGCATTAGTGTTTAACAACAACAAAGTGCCTGCCACATAGCACACGAGACAGAAGTGCTTCCTGTTATTATAATCCTAATCAAAGCTAAGTCTAGCCTCAGAGTCTTCCCCTTGATGAAACCACTAGCATCAGCACTTCCCACCAAGCAAAGTGACTTCCACAGAGATATTGTCTTCTGCCTCATCCCTGAAGATCAGTCAAGGTCGCTGAATGCTTTTCCTGCCCTCTTCCATCCTGGTGCTCCCTGCCAGGCAGTTCCGTTTGATGGGACTTGCTCCTGGCTCCCGGGCCAGCCCTTGGCCTGCTATATCCTTGCAACCCCAGCAAATGGCTAAATGCACCTGTTCTTGGGGAAAGACCGGGAGCCCCACCCAAGCCGGTCCCCCCCACTCTGTCTTCCTGAGTAGGAGCACACTTGCTATGTTTTCTCCTCTTTGTGAGCAAGCAGCTCCCTCTAGAAATACATCTCCCTGACTTTTCTTTCACTAATCACAGCATGGAAACAACCTCTGGAAAACCAGAGAGAACTGTCCTCCTGGGTGGTAAAAGGCGATTTGCTCAATGATAGAAAAATAACATTTTTTATCCAATCCATAATTAGGTCTAGGAGAAACAAATTAAGTGAAGGCAAAATTATGTTTCTTTAAAGCATGAATACTGATCTGCATAATGATGTACATTTAATGGTTTTAATTTCCAAGGGAAACTATTTTTAAAATGAGTTTGCAAAATGTATTTTTCCCTTCAATTCTGTGTCTATAAAGTTAAGTCCCCAGGCCTGGTGCTGTATCACTCCAGCCTGTAATCCTAGCTAATTAGTGATGACATTTTAAACTTAATACAGCAAACCATCTTCCACCTCTGAGGGCACCCTGCCACGCCAGGTGAAAAATTAGCGCAAGAAAGGAAGAGTCCCTAAAGCATGGTGCCTGGGGATGTGCTCTCATGTCCCATGTCCCCACCATCTCCTACCATCCCCAGGCCCATGTCTTCTCGGGCGGGGAGTGGGGGGCCTTGAGAATACCGATGGTGGTTAGTATGAATACGTAAAATGGCAATGCTGACATCCTGTTCTGTCAGGAGGTCTGTAGCCCACCTCCTCCGGGAGATGGTGTCATAACAGAAAACTTGGAGACAACCAGCCCTCCCTGACCCCTTAGTTCAGCCACACGTGAGAAATATGAAAATGCTGACCTGCAACTGTTTTTGACCACACATGGCAATTTTATAGGGTTCAGCTTTACTAAACGCCTACATATGGGAAATGCTCAGTATATTTCAGATGTTATTCTTACTCTCATTCTTACAAACTGCATGATTTCGGCCACTTACCTGTGAATTGAGACAGTAGCACCTACTTCTCAGGTTGTTTGGAGAATCAGATGAAATTACGTGAGACAATGTACTGAGCACTCTGCCTGACACACCAGCCTATTTCCCAACAATTTCATACCCCCCCCCCCCCGCTTTGCCAATTTTGGGTTGGCTCCATTCGTTTGCTGCCAAGAAAACTGAATTAACTACACACAAGTCATAGGGACCTTGCACCCCTCTACCGGTAAGCCTGCCCATGCCTTGGAAAAGCAATTGTAAATGGTCACACTCATTGTATTAGCTAGTGAGACAGAGGTTGACAAAAATATGTATTTGCAATGTTCTCCATGGTTTCTCAAGCACCACCTACATAATTTTCCCATTTTCTCTCTCTTAAGAACTCCATGAGGGAGGGGTTACACCTCAGTTCCCAGTATGGTAGCCATTCTGCTTGGCCATAGTGATTTGAGGATCGTGGACCTTCGTAAAACACCCTTGCCAGGAAGGCTGTATCACATGGATGCCAAACCCCAGCAGGGTCACTGAACCCCACCTGTGGCAACGAGGTATTCAGCCAAAAGCAGAGGCAGAAGGTCTTGCTACAATATCCACACATTTTCCCACTCACCACTCACATCCACAAGATGTGGCTTCAGCCTCACGGCACTGATGATCCACTAATAACGCTTTTAACCCAAAGTTAAAGGTTCTGGCTTTTGGATCCCTAATAAATTTTTGGTAAACTCTTTAAAAGACAAAGAGAGTCTGAGCTCAGCTGAGCAAATAAAAAGTAACTTTTCGTGCATATCCCAGGAAGGCCAGAGCACCTGCTACATGCTATTTTGGTTTGTCCTCTTAAGGATGCCTGCAGCCAGCTTTACAATCCTTATTGAGCCCCAGAGAAGCTAACCCATTAGCTCCTGTCACACGTCAAGTGGAAGATCCAGGTTTCAAAACACTAATGTTTTTGCCTCAAGTTTTATAGATCACACCCCCAAACCGAAGGACCACAGCTTTTGATGACAGCTTGTTAAGGCTTCTGCATGGATAAGGATGTAGTACAGAGGGAAGAATGGACTCCTGTTCCTTCCAGTTTTTGATCATCCATTCAAACAGATACTTATTGAGCCCTTTCTATGCTGGGGTGGTGCTGGGAGCTGAGGAGCCAGCGCGCTGAGCAAAGGGTGTGGCCACTTCTCTCATGGCAGACAGACGTCCCATGGTGAACAGAAGAGACAGGCATATAAAGTAGCAGTGGTATTGTTGTGCTGTGCAAGTCAGTGCACGGCAACCAACCCAACCCAAGGTCATTAAGGAAGCCTTCTAAAAGAAGAGACAATGACAATAGGTCCTTAAGGTTAAGTGTTAGCCAGCCACAGGGAGGAAATTGGGATGGAGGCCAGGGGACAGATAAATCTGACATGAATCCCCAGCAGGTCAGCCCCCCATAACATAAACTCTGAAAACCTTGGAATCCACATTGCTCTGGTCTATCTGTCCTCCAGTTTAGCAGCTCACTTGACTATTTCTAGCTGAATTTGGCAATTCGGAAGAGGTGAGGATACCACAAGAACACAGGACAAAAGAAATGCTTAAGACAGGGAAACATTTTTATCAGCCTACTTGAAATGTAGTTTGCTGCTCTCCAGTATGTTGAAAACATTGAAAAGCCTTTACAAATATCTCAAACATCTGCCGAGTGGGCCAAACGCCCCCCTTCCCATTCGCTCCACCCACAATCTCTGTATCCATCAAGCCTCATATTACACGACGCTCAATTACAACATGTATAATTTTGCACCATGTTCCTCAATCAAGGGCCCTTGCTGGGGCAGTCTTTCCCCCACCGTCCTCTGGGTGTGCACGGTGATGCTGATGAAATGCACGTGCATGATAATTAAATTTGGCATAATTACTTTTCCAAATGATCACTGACACTCCATTGTTCCAAAAGGATTAATCCTCAGAGCCTTCCAAATGCAGTCTGTTTCCTGGATCTAAATGAGATTTCAAAGAATTTATAATAACCACAATCCCTAATGCACACTTTGATATATCCTTTCTTTGTTACAGTCATTTGCTGGTAAAATCCTGCTGAATTAGAATTCTCCTAGGGTGATGAGGTACCTGTCCACGGATGCCAGCTACTCTGTCACAGACATTTCACTCCCAGATCGGCCCTGCTGGAGGGACTATGCCTCAATCCACTTCTTCCTTTCTACCTAAGCCCTGCCTACTCCACGTGCCAGGAAGAAATAGAACAGGCTGCTTGCTCCCTTCCTGCTGACAGAAAAAGCTAACTGGGGCTTGCCAGGACGCAGGGAGGGCAGAGGGGAGAAGAAGAGAATCCTCACTCTTGAGGGTATAAAAACGCCTGATAGTAAGGTTGGAGAATGTGCAAAGAGTGAGCGCCAGCTATGAGACAGGTGATTTGCAAGATGCCTTATATACATTAGCTCACTGATGAAGCAGTGTGATCCCAGGAGACAGCTATGTCTCCCCCGACCCCCCCCCCCAACACACACAGGAGGCCCCGAGCAGCCTCGCTGTCAAAACCTAGCCTAAAGCCACACCCCTACCACCCCTACCGCGGGGCAGACTAGAATTTGCAACTATATCTCTGGGGCTAGAAATCTCATGCTCTTTCTGGAAACCGGGAAGCCACAGCAGAACACAGAGCATCTGGGAGAGGGGCTGGGTGGGGCCCCTCCTGCTCTGGGTGTGGCTAGAGCAAGAGGCGCCACTCTTCTTCAGAACTTGAGATTTGACTTTCAGAGGACAGGCAGAGTGCCCCGGACTCTTGTTCTCCATTCGCCAGTGACCCCCCAGCCAGCTGCCCAGGCCACAGCCCTAATCCCCATTCCTTCTGGTTTCCTCCTCCTCATGTTCTCTGTGTTCTACTCCACAGAAAGGATGCTATGGCCCTCTGCCCAAGGAGGCCCCCTGGGACGGTAGCTAGCTACATCTTATCGTACGAAGAAAAGACACAACCATAGATCTTCTTCTCAAGGCTATGAGAGGGGAGGACCCGGGGAGGCCCATTTGCCCTATCATGGAAGGCCCCTGGCATTGGGTTGTCTGACTCTCCATTTTCCCATCACACCTGACAACACATCACTATCCTCCCACCTTCTGGTTTCCACAACGCAACCTATCTCACAAAGCATTTCCCAAATGCTAGGTAGATTTTTCATGACAGTACCAATTTATCTGGCTAAGAAGACTCCAAAGTGACAAAACATCAGCGGCAGATATCGCCAACACGGGTCTCATTTATAATACACGTTTGTACCTTATTCACTGAAAATGGATAGCACAAATGGCACTCACAAGGAGATTTGGGTATTCCTGCAATTTTAAATAGCATCCTCTGCATTAGTTAGAATCTTCAGTATTTAGACAGATTTGAATATGTATAACATTTATTAACTGTAACATTAGCTCTGACATTTCAATTTAATCAGTGTTACTACAGACAAGTAAAGTAATTCTCTCATACTCATACATAAACAGTATTATCTTTTCATTTCCAAAAGGTACCATTTTGTGATATAAGACGCTTGGGGAATAATTTTGTCTCTGTGTGAGAAGGTAGATGAGGAAAACACGGCAAAGTCTCTATGAGACTGCATTTAAAGATTAAATAATACATAAATTACAGAGGAGGGCACAGAGAAGACCTCTGGAGACTGCAGGATGCTCCCACATTAGTTCGTAATAAAAGTTAAATAAATATGTTTTCTGCCCACAGAAATCCAGTTTGTTCAGGAAAAGGATGATGAGCCTCTCAAATGATGACACTTTCCATGAAGAGTGACAAGAGGTGATCTGAGATGCTCAGTAAATCCTTCCCAGGCCAAGGGGCAGCCGCATTTAATAATCAGAGAGATCCAGTGTCTCTCCGCACTGCTGGGTGCTATCCTGCAAAGTGATTGTTCTCAAGGACAGCGCAGAGTCCCTGTGAGGTGCACCATTTTTAGTAGGGGTACATCTGGCAAATCAACCCATCACAGGCCTGAAATAAATGCAGGGCCTTTGCCTGGAAACTCATGGCACTTTTTGGCAGTATTCACAAACCCTCAGTGAGACACTACGAGGACAGAGAAAGCAAACCCAGGAGGAAAAGGCTTCCCTGGTCCCCTGAAGAGCCAGCCTTCATGGCATGGAGAAACCCAGCCACTGGGCTGCTGTAGGAGTCCACAGGTGCCATAGGGTCCAGAGCAAACTAGAATCCAGGATATGGTGGGTAGAAAGAGGCAG
This sequence comes from Lynx canadensis, assembly GCF_007474595.2. Lineage (NCBI taxonomy): Eukaryota > Metazoa > Chordata > Mammalia > Carnivora > Felidae > Lynx > Lynx canadensis. The sequence goes on along the minus strand of NC_044313.2, from coordinate 43,484,371 downwards.
ATGGATGCCCAGCCTGTGCTAACGGGGTTGCCCCAAACCCTTGAAAACATACTTAAGACTTTATTTCTGAATCTACTCTAAGTTAGTAAACCTGTGTCCTCGAGTTAGCCTTCGTCCATCTGCACTACATTAGTACCTTCACCCCAATCACAGAAAGCAGCCAGAGTTTGCTCTGATTTTAACTTACACTTCTGGTTAACATTGGATGTTGGCCAGAGTATGGGCACAATTCAAGGAAAAGAGAAGAGGAAAGGTGAAAACAAAAATCAGGATCTACTTCTGAAGGCAAGACCTCTATGGTTCTAGAATATTAAAGGGTAGTTTGACTATAAAGCACAGATGCACCAGGCATTTTTCTTGGTCCCATGGAGGCCAAAGTAGTAACGGTTAAATGGTCTCTTTCGAAATGCCTGGTGTATCTTCATACATGGTATTTATTTAGAGCTTATGATGTGCTACACAAAGCAACTGACATATGTCTCATTTAATCCTCAACCTCATACATTCATATGATTATGATGGTCTCAATTTTTAAGCTGATGAACTGAGGCCCAGCGAAGTGAAATAACTATCCCACGGTCACACGGCAACATATTGGGATCTGGTGTCTGCCTCCAAATCCCTTATGTTAAACCCCTCAGAGTGCACAGGAAGCGATCGTGGCTACCCCCCATGGAGTTCTGCATGAGGAGGGAGATTTAACTAAAGGGAATTACTTGGGCCCATGGCTCTTATGTTGTTCTGGCCTGACCAACTGCTGGGGCAGGGGGAGGGGGGCCAGCTATGTTCCCCCCTGCCCTTTTGGTTTTATAAAATGTGCAAAAGTTAATATGTTTAACTGAAATCAATTAAGACCACTGTTCTCTCCAACTCTCTTTAGTCACTTGCTCTTACATCTACTGCTGGTGGAGCAGATGATAAAAATTTGGGGAAGCCAAGTTTCGGTACATTTGGTTTGCGTTTAGTGGGACATATTTGTGTGGTCTAATGTCACTTCAGTGCAGAATTAACTTATTGCCACCTGACTCAGGGTGGCAATCCAGAATTACTTTTAGCCATGCTGTGTGCTGACCCTTCTGGCCTCGTAACACCAAGGTGCACAAGTGAGGTCATGTCCAGCCCTGGCCACCAGAAGTATGTGGCAGTGGTGGAGAAACTAGGTTTGAAATCAGAAAAATGGAAAAATGTTCCAGATCTTACAACTCACATATAAAAACCCCAAATTTGACAGTAATCTTAAATTTATAGAACTGCAACAATGATGGGAAGCTAAATAAAACTTTTCTAAATAAATACTAACATAAAAAACTTTCAATCAACTGTAATGGAGAAAAGATTTAATTATCTTTCTATCCTTGCTATGGACAAATAAATTTAAAAAGATCACCATATGAAGGTAAAATCAAACATTAGCCAAAAAAAGAAAGGGGAAAAAGTATTATAGAACTGTGCACCAGGCAGAGTGTGTGTGTGTGTGTGTGTGTGTGTGTGTGTGTGTGATTTTCTTGTATTTGTCAATTTTTTCATGTTTTTTATGATTTGTGTTATGATTTATATTCTCGGTGTATAAATATTCAATTTCACACTTTATATTCACAATTTCATGTCCTTTTTTTTTTTCAATGTTTTTTAATTTTATTTTTGGGACAGAGAGAGACAGAGCATGAACGGGGGAGGGGCAGAGAGAGAGGGAGACACAGAATTGGAAACAGGCTCCAGGCTCCGAGCCATCAGCCCAGAGCCTGACGCGGGGCTCGAACTCACGGACCGCGAGATCGTGACCTGGCTGAAGTCGGACGCTTAACCGACTGCGCCACCCAGGCACCCCTCATGTCCTTTTCCTTAAAAAACAGTCCTTTGATGTTGCATATGCTTCATGTCTCACAAAACGGGGACCTCCCTGGCCTGCGAAGCTAACTAGAAGTGAAGAATCTTTCCTCTATGGGGTAAGGGTACATCTACACTCCTCCTATTTCCTGTAAGCAAATCCACATACGTGATTGTCAATCCCGAGCTCTAGAATTCCTTTATAATGAGCTTTTGGACCTGAGAGAGAACTAGGTCCCAGGCCTTGGTATCAAGGCAAGCTGGACTCCTCACCCACAGTTCTTTATCTTATTGTAAAGGTTGTAACTAGTATTTCCATTTTAGCTTTGCCTGCCAGAGCCAAATCTGTGTGCAAGGTAGCAGGTGAATGAACTTGTATAATCCACATTTCTGTGACTCTACCCTCCTCACACGCCACCATCCCCCACCCCCGGCTTTATTAATCTTTTGTCCTTCATGATCTTGGCTCTAATTCCACCAGCTACTTTTATCTTTTTTTAAACTTTCTTTAGCTGCTTCCTCTTCTTTAGTGAATCAGATTCATGAAAAGTGCACATAAGTTAAAAAGCATATCTATATACAAGAAGCAAACTTATCTTTACAAGGGGCAATAAACTTTATACAGAGATGCATAAATAGACAAACAGGACCCAGAAGTCCTGAGTCATCTGCATTTTGCTGGAGTTTTCAGCTCATTGTTAATCATTCCATCAGCAAGAGTTTTAGACCAGGGGATGGATAAGGGTGAGGTGGCATTCAGGGAAGGGACTGGGCATTCCTTCTGTTATCTTTTCATATGCTTGACAGCTGACATTTTCCTCCACCTTTATGCTCTCACTTTCCAAATGGAGCCTCTATTCCACCTGTGGATATTTCTTTGGGCTGGCGGCACCCATCCTATCCTGAGACAGAATCACTTGGTAGAAATCAACAAGCCATGGGGCATTTGCCGAGAGCTCTCTGCTAGCAAATGGCTGTAGCTGGTACTGGTGCTGTAGCCACCATGAAGGCACATTAGACACATGGAGCATTTAAGTTGATTTTTTTGTATGAAAAGAATATTGTGGCCCAGGCAGGCAACCACAAAGGCTTGGAAATCCAGCAGGTGATGGAGTTGAGGAGTGCAGAGTAATCCCGGACAGAACAGGAAATGCAAACACCAGAAGCCCTGACAAAAAGATTTATCACCTACCTAGGAAATCCCAGGCTAAAATCCATTAAGGCAGGATGAAAGTTGAGAATGTTTTGCCCTTAACCAAACCCTAAGAAAGTACAGGAAATATGAATTATTCAATAAACGGTATTGGGACAACCAGGTGGCCATCTGGAAAAATATTAAGTGGGATCCATTCTTTACACTAGGCACACAACACACCACAGTGAATTCCAAAAGGATCAAAGCTTTAAATGGAGTAAATTAAAACTCCAAAAATACTGGGAGAAAACATGGAAAATTATTTAAATCTGGAGTCCATAAAGAGAAAAGAACGGTAATTGGACCACATAAAAACCTTCCATGTGGTAAGAAGGTAATAATAACAACAATAATAATGATAATAAATAAACTACCAATATTCTGAAGAAAATATTAGCAAAGCACAACACCATGGGTAATCTCTCTTAAGTGTAAAAACACCGACAAATGAATAAGAGTGAGACACATCAAAAGCCCAATTTTTAACATGGAAATGTATATGAATAGCAGTTAACAGAAAATGGTTCTAAAATATCTTGGACAGATACACAGAGCCTTGTTGGAGAATAATAAAAAATACAAACTCCAATTATTCTATGTTACGAATTTTCATCTGTCACATTGGCAAACATATCAGGTTGGTAATGCACTGTGTTAACAAGGCTGTAGGGAAATTGCTGCCTCCATACATTGTTGGTAGATGTAGAAAATGACTTGACCCCTATGGAAGGCAAGTTGGCAATATTTAGCAAAATTGCACACAAAATAATCCTTTTAACCAGCAATTCTATTTCTAGGTATTTCTCTTAAAGTGATTCTCACACTCTTCTGAATTAATATATGTTCAATGTTGTTCATTCAATGATGTTTCCAGTAGCAAAAGATTGGAAACAGCCCAAATGTCCCTCTATTGAGTACTGGTAAAATAAATCATGGCCCATTCACTCACAGGCAAGTACTGCAGCAGTAAACAGAAAAAAAAATCTGCGGTAACGCACCTGTAAAAATAGAAATTGAGAAGTTCTTTCTGAGCTAATATGAGGGAAATTTTCACTCTACACTTTTACACGCTTTTCAAAAAGAGATTTTTTGAACCATGTAAATGTATTACACAATCAACTATTCACAAGTTAAAAAATTTCTAACCTGATGAACTTTTAGAGTAATATTTGCCTGAGTTCTACACCATCAGAAATACAGGCAAATACTTTACGTTAGTGGTGGTGTTAGTGAGGTGGCTAGATGGAAGCTGTGGACTGAGAGACTTAGGTGTGCCTCCTGACCTTGGCACAAACCCTTCCTCGTTCCGGGCCAACCCACTCAACACCCCTGGGCCTTACATGCTGGAGGAGACAGTGGGTAAGTAAGGACTTTGCTGCTCTGAGGGACGGCTATAAAGATTTAGCAAGCAGCTCCTGACAGTGCCAGCCAAGAACGAGCACTTGACATGTGTGTATGAAGTAGAAGCTTACCTTCAAAACAATTGTTTTAAAATAACAAAAGCGAAGCTTAGATCAACTTCATGATTTCCTCAACAAAGGACAGGGGAGACAATTGATAGAAGACAAAATATAAAAGATTAACAAATAAATAAATAATACTCTTCCACTCCCTCCACTTATGAGAAAAAATAGAAACACGCTTTTACAAGACAGGTCCAGGATCTTGGTTGGGGCAGAGCTGATGGTCACCTATGCAAAGCATGGGCATGAGCTGGTGTGGCCTGTGAAACTTGGTACTTAAGGTACCAAGGGGACAAAGGGAAGCTGGAGATTCCTAGATGGAGGGCATCTACCAAGCCCCAACTCACGCTGTCATACCTGGATCCTCCTATACAAACAAGCAAGCACTAGTGGTGATCAGAGTGCCTGAGGCCAGGGGTCCACTCTGCCCTGGGCCCCTCCTTTCTCACAGGCAGCCAGTAACTTTGTTACCGGTGCTTTACCCACCTTCCACCTATAGTCCACTCATCAAACCCATTCACAAATGTGTCCTCACAATTCCACATCACAGCGGTCCCAACTCTGCTCAACATGAGAACCTCCTGGGAGTCTTCAAAGTAGATGAATGGCCGGCTCCCACCCCCAGACTTAAGATTCAAGTGGTATGGAGTGGGACCTGGACACTGGAATTTTTAAGAGCTCTCAGAAACCCATATCCTATTGCTATCTAATTTTATTTCGTTGAAGGTGTCATTATCTGTCTTCATGGAGATTATAAACTACTGGAGGAGGAAAGATTATTATAACGGCAAATACCCTGACTTTCTTCTACTAAAGAGAATTCTTCATTGGCCACAGCTCAGGATAGAAGGACAAAACGACCCCAGGACTCTGCAAGTTTGATCACTTTTCAAATCCCATCTTTCAGGCAAACTGGGGAAGTTGGTCACCGTAGCACAGGATAGGACATCAGTCAGCAGTAGTAGACAGATGTTTAATATCATTAGATACACTTACACACAAAGTTTATACCTGAAATCATGGGAAACATAGAGGAAAGAACAAATCCACACCCCAAATGTATTTCTGTCCATGGCCACCTCGAGACACATTCACTCAACCAAATTCTTGGGCATCTAAGTACCAGGTTCATGTTGTCCACAGGATCTACAGATGAGGCCATGCCCTCTGTGGAATGCCTGAGATGAGTACACAGAGGATGAAAGCAGGATACAATGGGATAAAGGTGATCACGGAGGAGGGAAGAGGTTCTGAGGACCCTGGGGAGCCCCAGCTCCAGTAGAAGGGGCCCCAGAGACATGAGACTAGCTGTGAGCTCAGGCTCTTGGGATGGGCACATCCTATGCACCATTCCATCCTCTGAGGCAGGAGAGAAACCCAGCGGGGCTCACACGCAGGGGAGCAGGGGCGTGGAGTGATGGAGTGATGAGCCAATGGCTCGATGAGGTAAGACACAGGCAGCAAGGGAAGCCAAGGTGAGGTGGCAGTGGATGACACCTGGCAATGAGACTACAGGTCCACGTTGTCAAGAATTGTGTAGTTATCCATTATATATACACACGTGCATGCATATCCACACATGTACACGTACATATACACATATCCAGGTAGTTCTAGTCACAGCTAGTCACTGTAGGTCCTTGAGACATTATGATGGGCAAAAAAGATACAGTTCCTGACCTCAGGAAGCTCACTTTCCAGTGGATGAGAGAAACCCATAAGACATAATTTCACGGCATGGGGACAAGCATGCCTCACATGCTGTGCTGACATTTTGGGGGTTTAACTCATAGTCAACAGGAAACCAAGAATTCCAAGCAGAAAGAAAGACCTCTCTCAGCAATGACCTTTGGAAAGACTCCTGAGCTGGAAGACAAACATGAAAACTCCTGAAAGCTAGGGTGTGACAGACATGAACTGGGAAGAGTGTGGAACAATACAATATCCCCGGGACATAACAATATTTGGAAGGGTGTGAAGGGGAAGAAAGCACCAAAGTCTGACAAGGAGCCGACTATTTAAACAGAAATGTTTTTAAGCTGTCATCCTTCAAAATATTTTCGGCGAAGCAGGATGCCTTTCTTTCTTTCTTCCTGCTGTTCATGCACCCGAGTTGCTGCTGGAGAAAAAGTTGGGTGAGGGTGCTCCGGCACCTTTCATGTGAGGGAGATGTCATAGCTCGCGAGCCCCTGTCCTTGTAGCATTTGCTGGTGTCTCTTGCTTCATGAAGGCTCCCAGGGCAGACACACAAAACACATCAAATGGAAACAAGGCTCAATTTTCTTTTCCCTGCCTCACTCTTTCAGAAGACTCCAAAGCCTGCCTTGGGAAAGTGTAAACTGTCTTACCCAGTAAGAGCTTTGCAGTTCTCCTGCCAGGGTCTCATCCCCGCCACTGGGCTCAGATGCTTACTAAGCACCGACTCGGGGCCAGGCTCCCAGCACCCCCAGCAGACACTACTCCCATGTTCCAGAAGGACAGAGACCAACAGGACCATAAACTGCTCAGCAAATCCCAAAGGACAGGCTCAGCCACTCCTCTCCCTGCCCAGCGCGAGCTTTTCTGTTTTAATTAAAACATGTTGAATACCAGGAAGATTGGACAACGTTTGACAGCGTTATCTGCTCTACAAGCAGAAATGTGATGAGGTTAATCACACCATCTAAAGAGGTCCTAACTGCCCCTTCCAGGCATGTTCCCCTCTCAGTGTGCCCCCGAGTGAGCAGTTGGCAACATCAGCTAATCTCACAGCTGCAGAGACAAGGGTGGAAAGGGAAAAGGAAAGTTAAATGCCGAAATGATGGGTGGCTCCCATGATGCCACCATGTTGACAAAGCATCGGGACCTGCTTGGCTTTGCACACGGGAGCCTGGCGGGGTGATGGAAAGATGCCTGCCTGGGAAGGGCAGGCTGCAGCCTGAGGCAGATTCTGATTTTATCTACCTTCCACAGGCACGAGCCCCAACCGGGTGCTCTGTCACAACTCAGGTGGGGCCAGGTCAAGACAAGGTGAAATAAAGGGAGCAAAGCAGCTCTACCTCATGGCACTGCACAGAGTGGGAAGAGTGTCACAGGCCCCTCGCCCAACCCCAGCCCAGGGTCTCAGGGCACATCTGCTAAGTGGAAAAGAGGGTCTGCTAGACCTCCCATGGGCACCGCAGACCAAATGGACTCAAAGCCAAGGCTACCAACAGCTGGAAGTCTGGAACATGCTGACCTTCAGCTTCCAACAGATCACCTCAGTCCCAGAAATCAAGTGTGCTTGGAGGAGAACCACTGAGAACCTGTGTCACAGGGAGAGTAAGAGGCTGGTTCTCATCCTTCCCTACTCGGCTATAGGCCCTGTCTCTCCCAGCCACTGCCCACGTGACCTTGGGCGCACCACTTAAACTCAGTCTGCCTGAGTCCCCCTAGCAGTAAAATGTGGATGATAATCCTTCCTAGGGGGTAGCTTCCAGGACTGAGAGGTGATATGTATGAGGTGCCGGGAACACAGCAGGCCCGACAAGAGATTAGATGGATCAGTGGCACTCATACGCCAACTTCCTTAACACCCCATCTGGAGGCAGACCATCTGGGTCCAGCCCTGTCTCCACCCCTTTCTGAGCTGTGTGATCCTGGCCGAGCTACACCTCCCTGTGCCTCAGTCCCACATCAGTTCCTAAGTCACAGAAGGATTATGAGGACTCAATCAGCCATTAGATATAAAGTGCTTCGAAGAATTTCTGGCACATAGTAAGGGCTTAATAAAGATCTGCTGTATTACGACTTCCAGGGTATGTGGTCTTGTTGAGAGAGACCAGGATACCCTGCTTGGCCCAGAGGGTGGTTCCATATGGGTACACATGTGCTTAGAAACTCAGGCGGCAAGGGAAGCAAATAATTCTCTGTATCACAGGAAATGTTTCCTCCCATCCCTGCTGAGTGCCAGGAGCTTCTTCTTAACACCCCAACCAGAAGCGGAGACGGAAAGGTAGGTGCTCCCAAGCTTAAGAGTTGGCATTTGAATCTCTGCTCTCAGATTGAGTGTGAAGGCAGCAGAGCTCAATTTTAAAAAGTCAGTATCAAATCAAGGATAATTTTTCCTCTTCTAGAAAGAAACAAAAGCTAATTGCCCCAGACTTCTGAGTCCTAATATCATTTGAAGAAGAACATTTCCCTTCAAATATTGAGACACCTCCACACGCTCCCGCTACACTATATAAGCACTTCTGGTACCACCAGAAATGAATTCTTTGTCCTCTAAAATCCACAGTTGTTTTTTTTTTTTAATAGTGTCTCTGACAAATGAATAATCTTTGCTTTTTTTTAATGTGGCACTATTGATGACAGAAGCTACAATCTAGTGGTGGTTGACCAGAATAAACACACAGTTCAGATAAGAAAATGCTCATATGATGTTAATAGGCATCTTACTGAGGTACACGTTCTAACAGGAGTGCTTGGCTCTGGAAATGCTAACTTGTTCCTCTAATAGTCTTGAGTAAAACTTGTACTTAATGAACACTTACTACATGCCTGGCCCTGTGGTAGGCATTGTACACAAAGAATCATATTCAATAAGTCTGTGAAGTAAATGCCACTGTCTCCATTTTCCGGCAAAGAAACAGGGATTGATTGTGCATTAAAAAAAAATAGTGCAGACTAGTTTTTCACACAGTCAGTGACTGATTGGACCTAGATTTGAACCCGGAAATGTCTGGTCTCAGAAGCCATGATCTTAATCACTAAGCCCTGACAGGGTCTGACAGAATTTGCTAATCGTTCAGGAGGCCAGGAATTCTCAATAGCATTGGTTTGACCTATTTTTGTTAGTCTTTTGTCGCAAAATTAATCTTCCTCAGGGCATAAATTAAAAGTTTAATTATAGTAAATCCAAATTAATATTCTTTTAAGTGTTTCATGACATTCCTATGTTAAAAAGCCAACCAGGTCTGAGAACCACTAGAGTGAGCATAAAATGAAAATGAGAGCAACAATACTAATTACAACAATTAACAATTAACCTTCAGATTAGAAAGGTGTCTGCACACAGTAGTCTGAATCTATATCATAACATTATGCTAAAGAAATGCTTGAATTGTCAGCAACCAATGTCTTTCATGAGATCTCTGTGGGATGGACAGTATTATTGCCTGTTGACAGCCTGAAAACAGAATCTCTTCATTTGGAAAATGTTGATTGAGCATACCAGACATTGTTCAAAACCTAAACAAAACAAGCAAAAATCACAGCTTTCCTGCATGCTATAGGCTAGTGGAGGGAGTTAGGCAAAGAGCAAAGCAAAAAAAGTCAAAATAAAGAGTGTGTTACAGAGTATAATGGTTAGTTTTATGTGTCAATTTGATTGGGCCACAGGGTGGCCAAATATTTGGTGAAACATTATTCTGTTTATGTAGGGGTGTTTCTGGATGAGGTTCACATTTATATCTATAGACTGAGTAAAGCAGATTGCTCTCCCCAGTGAGGGTGGGCCTCATCCAATCATTTGAAGGCTTGCATAGAATGAAAAGGGCTGACCCTCCCCAAGTAAGAGAGAAGTCCTCCTGCCTGACTGCCTTGAGACTGGGTCATCAGCTTTTCCTGCCTTTGAACTCAAACTAAAACATCAGCTTCGGGGCGCCTGGGTGGTGCAGTCGGTTAAGCGTCCGACTTCAGCCAGGTCACGATCTCGCGGTCCGTGAGTTCGAGCCCCGCGTCAGGCTCTGGGCTGATGGCTCAGAGCCTGGAGCCTGTTTCCGATTCTGTGTCTCCCTCTCTCTCTGCCCCTCCCCCGTTCATGCTCTGTCTCTCTCTGTCCCAAAAATAAATAAACATTTAAAAAAAAAACAAAACAAACAAAAAAAAAAAACATCAGCTTCTCCTGGGTCTTGAGTCCACCAGCCTTCAGACTGGAAGTATACCTTCAGGTCTCCTGAGTCTCCAGCTTGCCAACACAGCCTGTATATTTTGGGACTTGTCAGCCTCCTTAATAATATACATTATATGTGTTCAATATGTGTATAATTATATATATTTAATAATATATTCCTATTTAATATATTTAATAATAACATATATATCATATACAGAATATTTATTTGTTTGTTTATTTATTTCTCCTGTTGGTTCTGTTTCTCTGGAGAACCCTAGCAGACTAATACAAATGGTTGTAGGGGAAGGATGGTGAATGTTCAGGTGTTGACATTTTAAGTGAAGTGAACAAAAAAAGGACTCATTGAAAAGGAGATATTTAAGTGAAACCCTGAAGGATTTGAGGAAATAGGCCAAATGAATATCAGGAAGAAGAGCCATTCCAGGCTAAAGGAACAGCAGGTGCAAAAACTCCGAGGAGGTATGTGCCTCATAGATGTAAGGATCAACAAGGAGGCCAGGGCAGCTGTAGTGGTGTTAAAGAGGTCAGAGGTGACAAGTCACCATGGTCTCGGGAGCCATCCTAGACAAGATTCATGTACAAGCCTGTGTGTATGTCTGTGTATCTGGGTAGGTATAAACCCTCTTCCAGGAGAGATTTAGGCCAACTTACAACGCTAACTGCAATAACGCTGCATACATTGACATGGGATCAAAAGAAAGAAAGTAAGTAAGGATGAAAATACACTGGGGCCAGCCCCTGACTAGAAATCAAAGATGGTCTCCACATCTCCAACAGGTGAGCCCCACTTTTGCTCCCAACCTCCTAGGAGTCAGCACGAACAGGGGCATGCTGTTAGTCACCACGTTCCTCATATCCAGAAGATACATGCAAACAAATAGCTCTGGGGATTATGACTATTTTTGGCATGATAATTAGAAAGACTTTCCTGGGGATCATAATCCCAGACTGTGAAAAAAGTGGCCAATAGCAGTCGCAGCCTCCTTGCAATGAATGCAATGAAAAGCTTTCCAGATCCTGTTTCTTAGGTGGCAAAGTAGAAGGCACCCTAACCAGTTCTGCCAAGTGTGCAGGGAGGACTGGGCATTTAAGGGCACCATCTTCAGATGCATAGACTGACTTAAGAATTTATTTTAGTGGCGCCTGGGTGACTCAGTCGGTTAAGTGTCCGACTTCGGCTCAGGTCATGATCTCACAGTTCATGGGTTCGAGTCCCACATCGAGCTCTGCACTGACAGCTCAGAGCCTGGAGCCTGCTTCAGATTCTGTGTCTCCCTCTCTCTCTCTTCCCCTCCCCCATTCACACTCTGTTTCTCTCTCTCAAATATAAATAAACATTAAAAATTTTTAGAAAAAAAGAATTTATTTTATAATATTGAGGAGAGAGACCTCTGCTATTCACGTAATCCTGAGTGTGGGGGGGGGGGGAGTTTGCAGCTGATTTGTGGACAGAAAGAGCGAGGGTGACCTTGGACTGTCCAGGCACTGCCCACAAACCCTGGGAGTGTAGATCTCTGCTTGCTGGTCAAGTAGTGACCTCAAAGCCTTAGCAGGAAATACAGCCAGGTAGAGATGACATCCTTTTGTAGAAACCATGGGTGCTAACTGACAGTCTCACCTGTGCCCTGAGGCAAGCCAAGGATTATCTCTGGTGGGACCAGGAATCACCTCAGGAAACTACTGGGAGTCAGCTTCCGTGCACAGGCACTTGGGCAATCAGGGACTGATTTCATCTAACATGACCAGAATTCTTTTACTCTGAAAAAATATAGTCATCATCACCAGACACTTGCTTGAGCCAAAATAACCCCCCACAAGAGCACCCAGAGAAGTGCAGCCTTTGAGAAAGGATAGCCAGACCAGAACACATGAGGAGACCACGTTATGTGGAAGAGGTTGGCTAGTTCAGATTGGGGTGCCCCTGACATGGCAGGGTAGATGTGGGCCTGTTAAGGACAAGAGGATGCAATGTTTAACTTCTGGGTGGTTTCCTGCGTAGGGTCTGTGATGTAACTGCCCTCCATCATATCAAACGTTCACTAAAATCTGCTACAGATGAAAAAGAGCTGGGGAACACGTCACAAAGAAAGTAAACGTAGATTTTAGGGAAGTTGAAGAAATGTGGACCTTGTCTTAGAAGAACTCTTTTGGACGGCTTATTGCTCGACCAGGAATCTCCCAGTTCAAGATGTTAAAAGCATGTCAGCTCCATGTTAAAGAACGTTTGACTCTCGTCTCAATAGCGGGGTTCAAGCTTATCTAGTAATATATGTATATACATTAAACACAAGCTCTGATCATCGGTTTATATAAACTGATCCTCAAGCCCCTAATCGTACACGCATACTCCTCAGCACCCACCTTGGATGTGGCCGTGGAGGTTGACGGGTAAAGGACAAACCTCTAGAGAGAGAGAGTCAGGAGCCGCAGAGGACATGAATCAGGAAGTTCCCCCAGAGAGCAGAACTGGACTCTGACTGAGGAGCTTTGTCTACTGCCAGGGCAAAAGAACTCACGGGGCTGCCCTGGGGACTCAGCGTAGCTCCAAATGACTGCTATATGCCTCCTTTTCTTCCTCCTCCTAAGTGGGAGTGTTTATCACATGCATCTTGTCCCAATTCCAGGACTATGGATGAGGGTTTGGGGGAGAGGGCTGCAGGCAATCAGAGGTACGGGCTGGCTTGTTTTAGTGCCTAAGGCGCAGCACCACAAGGATCCTCATCATAAACTAATGGAATCCAGAATCCCTGTCCTTTGGACCTGATCCAGAGACTGGATGGGACCTGAGTGTCATTTTTGATGATGGAGTGCATACGTGCTCTAAGAGGGAAGAAAGATGAAATATTATATGGTGACCAGAAGGGCGGACTGTGGCACTGTTGTAACTGACTACCAAATTCTTTTCTCTCTGAACACACAGTTGGACTGCATTCCAGCCTCACTTCCATTTTAGCATGGCCATGTGACTGAGTTCTGCTCAGTGAGATATGACAGGTAATACTTCCAAGCCTGACAACAATTCTCCACGGAGATTCTTGTGCTCACCCCCATCTGCAGACAGGACACTCTTGCCCTGCAAGCATTGCTTTGGGACAAGCTGTTCAGTCTGGGGCCAATCACATTCTGTCTCCTACACTCACATGCAAGAGCACACGTGTATACACATACACACATGATAGTGATCAGGAACACCCATTGTGGATTTATACAAATGAGAAACTTGACAAGGGCGGAGAAGCTTTTATTTTTTATTTTTAAGTTTTTTAAATGTTTATTTATTTATTTTTTTTTTTAATTTTTTTTCAACATTTATTTATTTTTGGGACAGAGAGAGACAGAGCATGAACGGGGGAGGGGCAGAGAGAGAGGGAGACACAGAATCGGAAACAGGCTCCAGGCTCTGAGCCATCAGCCCAGAGCCCGACGCGGGGCTCGAACTCACGGACCGCGAGATCGTGACCTGGCTGAAGTCGGACGCTTAACCGACTGCGCCACCCAGGCGCCCCAATGTTTATTTATTTTTGAGAGAGAGAGAGAGAGAGAGAAAGCATGAGCAGGGGAGGGGCAGAGAGAGAGAGGGAGACACAGAAGCCAAAGCAGGCTCCAGGCTCTGAGCTGTCAGCACAGAGCCTGACGTGGGGCCCGAACTCATAAACAGTGAGATTATGACCTGAGCTGAAGTCAGACACTTAATTAACTGAGCCACCCAGGCACCCCAAGGGTGGAGAAGCTTTTAAATGCTAAGGCTAAATATTCAGGTAGGCAATGCCCTATGCTGGTCTCAGCACACCCCCAAACCTTTACTGAAACTCTGCTAATGCAACAGCCCTGTGTTCGGGTCACTTCTGTACCTCAAAGGAGAAGAGTCTGGTTCCACAGTGGTTCAGAGAAACCCCAAGGAAAGAAATGCACAGTAGGACATCGAATGAGCATGAGATGAATCCACGGATGTGGGGAAGAGAGGAGAAAGACAGTGACGGGGAACAAAGCAAGCTTCCCTGAGAGGCCCAGAGCTCCCGGTGTGGACAGGGGGAGGGATGGGGTTGCCACCACAGCCTGGATGAGGACTCAGCCATTTTTACATATTGATGGAAGCATGACCTCCAGAGTCTGAGGCTTGCAGGTGGAAAGAAATCTGTCTCCACCAGTCCTTGAGGACAAAGCTGGTGACTTCCTTTTCCCCTGTTTCTGGTGGCCTGTGCATCCAGAGAAGCAGCTCCATTGGACTTAACGGCAAAGTCTCCAGTAATAAATGGTTGGCACTCGACTCTACCACCATGACCAGCACCATCCCCCAGACTTCCAAACCCTGGAATTGCCCTGGGAAATTTGTCTGGCTCAGGATAAGATTGAAGACAGAACATTAGCTCCCTTTCAATGGGAGGAAAAGGAAAAATAGCCACCAAGGTACATCAAACAAGTGCACATATACACATACAACACACCATACTCACATGCTCACACACACACACACACACACACACACACACACACAATTTCTGGCCCAACTACATAATGCTAGATAAAACGAAATGTTTTTCATAAGTTTTTCCACCAAGCAATCATCTTTCCAAAAATGCACAGGCAGTGAATCCCAACTCACAGATAGAAAGCTGCCCGGATCAATGGCCAGACTAAGTGGCATAACATTTGTTTAATACTGCTTTTATGTCATTTGCCAAGCACTCGTTAGGCACCTACCATGTGCCAGACATCACGTTAGGCATTTGAGAAACTGGGAGTAGAGGAGGGCATCCCCATCCTCGGAGGACTTCGCAACCAGACTACAGTGGCCACCTCCCGGGAGCTGGAGCCAGTGGTAACTCTGGCTCTCACGTCCGAAAGGACCCTGTGCCTGGGGAGTCACGCCTAGAGTTGATGTGACAGTCCTGCCTCTTTCCCAATGGCTCATCGGGCCACCCATCTGCAGGTACGCTGGACTCCAGGAGAAAGTGGGGGCGTGCTGGGAAGGTAGCAAGGAGCTCAAAAAGGCAAAGGTAGTCTCCACGAGCTGTGAGGCAGGCTTCTCCCCTTCACCCTCCCCACTCTCCCACCTCACCCAGGGGCTTATTTCTACTGGCAATCTCAGTGGTGCACATCCACGTTTAGATAAGTGGCACTAAAATAAAATGGACTGTAATTATTGTTATAGATTACAGTAATTACAGAGGGGGAAAGGGCCGATTAGATTAGCACACCCACCCCCCACCAGGACCCGGCTGATATGAAGCAGATTTGTGCAGAGGGCGATAAACCTGCTGTGAGCGTTGGATGTCACTACAGCCTCCCAGGGCCCAGGCTGCAAAGGGCAGGGAGGCTGAGGAGGGGCAGTGGGAGGGAGAAGCTTTTAACCTGGAAATAAATGAGCCATTAGAGAATGAGTCCTCTTGCCAGCCTGCCTAGGGGTCACACGTAGCCAACCCCGCAGTCCATGTGAGGGGCAGAGTCATGGCTGGGCTTCGCACCATGATCTAGTGCAATCGGGGACTGAGTCCTCCCAGCTCCAGTCTGCCATCTCCCATCAGGGCTACAGAGGTCTGTCTAGAGAACAAGACCTACCAAGGATGACTGAGATACTATCAAGTGACTTAGACTCTCTCTGAGCCTTGCTGTCCTTCTTGGTGGATGCAGAGACCATTCCCATTCATGCAACGTTGTAGTGAGATCACAGAAATACAATGTCTAGGACAGACTATGCCTCGCAAGGAGAAGGGTCTGGTAAATGTGACTGCTCCTCCCCCTGTCCCAGCCACTCCTGTCCCCATTGAATCTACTGGGACTGTCATCCTCAGGGCCAGCCTGGCCTCCTGACCTGAACAATGCTGACCTTGGGTGGAAGAACACAGCCAATGGTTGCCTTGGCCATGAAATCTGCATCGTCCTCTGAGTAACGGCTCTGCTGTCCACCTGTACCCCATTCATAAAAGGTCCTGTGGGTAAGGCTACCACCTGAGCAGCTCCTGGCTTATTCATGGATTGGGTATCCACCTTGGTGCTGGCCTCCAGTGTTCCCTCTCATTCATCTCTCCTATAGGAATTACAGCCCTATTTTGAGTCCTGGGTCAGGATAACTGGGAGCTGATGTCACGGGTATCTCCTACCCAACCAACCCTATTTCTCTTCCCAGAGCCTGCCTAGCTTCAGTGACACTTACCACTACTTGGACACTCAGGGCCACCCATTTGTCTGAAACAGGCATATGCCCAGCCAAGTGTACTGCCCCACCTGCTGGATCCCCGCCATCTCCCAGGTCAGACCATCCTTTGGCCAGCCTCAGTAGGTGTGTCTACTGCCAAGGCCCAACACTTTATTTTTTTTAATGTTTTATTTTTGAGAGAGAAAGAGAACCAGAGTGTGAGCAGGGGAGTGGCAGACAGAGAGGGAGACACAGAATCTGAAGTGGGCTCCAGGCTCCGAGCTGTCAGCACAGAGTCCGACACAGGGGTCAAACTCGTGAACCGTGAGATCATGACCTGAGCCGAGCCAAAGTTGGACCCTTAACCCATTGAGCCACCCAGGTGCCCCAAGGCCCAACACTTTCTGATGCTCTGTCTTCTGACGTGCATCAGCTGAGGGCCCCCCAGAATTCCTTCCCATGCATGATATTTCTGCCCCTGGATCTGAGAAGGGGACCTATGGCTCACAGAATCCATTCCAAAATCACTGCCCAGGGTTTGCTACTGGTTACGCTCTCTGCCCTCATCTCCAACTACGCCTGCAAAATGCTCATCACATCATAAGTATCTGCTTACTCATCGGTCACCCTCAGAAGGCTATAAACTTCATGCAAAAAAAAAAAAAACGTTATTTTGCCTTTTAATTACCACTTAGCAGAGTGTCTGACACATGGTAGACTCCAATTAAGAGTTGATGAATGAATGAAAAAAAAATAAGAAAGTATTAATGTCTAGAATCTTCCCAGCCTTTAACTTTCTTCATTTACTTCTCTGTTGGGGGAAACTTTCCTTATGGAATGCAGTCAGGGGTAGGGAGGCTCAGTGAGTCTGGCCAGAGGCAGAAAGTGCTCAGTGCAGGACTATACGGTGCACTGACAGACAGTGATATGAGTACAGTGCTATATGGTGCACTGGGCCCAGCAAGTCAGGAAGGAAGGAGGATGACTCCCATTCGCTCTGCAGAAATAACACATTTGAACGGAGTCTGAAAGCACTGGAAACTCTTGGCTATATCAGGCTTATCATAAGGCCTGGAGACACAGTCTTTGTCAGTGTAAGTAAACTAGGAGGTCTGAGATTCTATATGGCCTCCTCTTACCCGGTAAGGGTGGAAACCCCAGGCTTGACATGGGGCTTGTACAGCTTGGCTTGTGTTGCTCATCATCTCCGCTCCTTATGTTCACCAAGAAAACTTGAATCCAATTTAAATGCTTTTCTGAGAACCTGCAAGTGGCTACCAGGACAGTTTTTCAGGCTCGGTGGTTTGCCTGTTGGCCCCTGCCCTCTGAATAGAAAAACAAAGTACTGATATAGCCATGAAGTGAGAGCATTGGCAATGCTGCCACGTCACCTCACCAACCAAGCTCCCATCCCTATTTCCCACTGTCACACATCTTTAGGCTAGCATTTCCAACACATTCAACCAACCTTGACCCAGGAGCATCCGCAGTGATATAGAGCCTCAGAAGGATAACTGCATAGTGGAAAATCTTGGAACCCTGCCTCCCATGGAACAGACCCCACCCAAGGTAGCCTCTCTGGTTGCCCTCCACATTCTCCTGATGTCCCTGTTGGCCTCTCTCAAAGCTAATATCTGATAAGGTAAGTCTGATGTGGGTCCTTCTGTACCATGTAATGCCCATGATCAGATCTCACTAGTAGGGGGAACGAGGCAAGGTCAGTCACTTTCCTCCATGTCCTAAATATACTGCTGAGTTTGACCCCCGTGGCCTTGGTTCTCTACCAAATCCTTATCCCCAAATCCTTAAGAGCCCCCTCAGGAATGCAGGCTCCTAGGCCAGTACTATCCTCTTCTCATGAGGCGGGGGGGGAGGGGGCGGCAATCATGACCAGAGAAGATGAAATCACTCTGTTGAAACATAGCTGCTGTACCCCGGCATCCACCCAGCCAGATGAGCTCCCTCTGCTTTAAGAGGCAGAACCATCAAATCCTCCAGAGCTCCTCATGCCTCCAAGAGGACCCAGACTCTCAACTGGACTAGTCTCAAAGTCAGGCTCTCAGGCAGAAGTCCCTGGAGCCCTTGGGTAGAAACAGAAGTTGCGAAGCCAAAGACATCATAGAAGCTATCCAACTTCCATCAATCCCTAGAACTCTCCAAGATTTGTCACACCTTGGTGCCTTTGTTTCTTCCTTTCCTCTGCCAGCAACATAGTTCCCAAGCCTCTTTATGTGGATTTCATCCACTCAATGTTTAGGCTTCCATTTGTATACTACATCCTCAGAAACAACCCAGCAGAGCACCGGTGGGAGCACAGCCTGCCCCATCAGAACTGTCCCATCAGTTCTGTCTCCATCAGAACTCCTCCTGTTTCCTTCTTAGCATTTATCACAACCTTTAATTCTTATGTTTAGGGTGTTCTTGCTATGGTCTGTCTCCCTGATGTCCTCTCTGCAGCACCTGACACAGTGGCTGGACCGGAGGAGGGTCAGTGACAATTCGCTGGCTGGTCACGTGAATTTATTCTCTGATGGAAGGCAAACACTAAATGTTTCTCAATATAAATCATCAATTGAAGATGTCTTCAGTCCCGACTATCTGGGAAGGCTCATCACCTCCTGGGGTACCTGATTTGTTTTTGCCATAGAACACCCTGGTACTCTGACTGGAACTTGTTTCCTTCTTCAGTGTGGTTAGTAGCAGGCTCCCAGGTACATAAGAAGTATCTGCAGCTGACCTCTAATAACTGCACCATCTGAGAGGGTTTGGGCAGCTTTAAAGGCTTCAGCTCAAGTCAGGACTTGCCTGGGAAATACAACTGGGCTAGAGAATGTGGGAGGTGGCAGGCAGAGTGGGCGCATGCGTTTTGTATTCTAAGTTTTCAGCTAGCTTCATCTCACATCCCTGCCCTCATTTCTCTTTGCCCTGATTTCCCCCATTTCTTGATTATGGGGGGGAAAAACCAACTTCCAGTTGTACATGAATATTTCTGTAAGCTGCCACTAATCCGTTTTTGGCATGAGGCAGGATATAAATAAATAAATATAAATAAATAAATAAGCTCTGTCTTCCCCCCAGGGTGCCCCACTCCACTCGGATTTAGGTCATCCACATGTCTATGATCTATTTTCGAATTTCAGGATTCTGGCTATGTAAGCAGGAGCCGCAGAGCTGGCTCTGGGACCAAGACACCTGCCAAAGCCGACACTCAGCAGGGCCCTGCCACTAGTGTGCAGGCTGAGACCAGCCCCAAGGGTCTGGGGAAGATGCCAATGCAGCCCAGAGTGATGGGCAGCCCACAGGGACTGGCAGCACAGCAAATCCAGAGGAATAATTGGGGGTCACATCTCTCCCTGGCCTGGAAAATGGGACTTGGGGACAAAGACGGTCTCTGAGGGTGAAGAGAAGGTTTCACAGCTCCTGGTGCAGTGGCCAGGATGAAGTGTGGCACCTGGTATCCAATACCTCACCTGGCTGCACAGGTTGGTTTCAGGTGATGACCTCTAAGCACGGCCTTATGGATTCCATTGCCAACGTTAAAGCAGCAAGCACCCTCAAGTTTCACAACAGAGAGGGAGGTTTGGGCTGACTTCAGACCTGCCCATGGGGTGACAGTCACGGAGGCACCCACGCGATTTCGGTGCCTCTCAAGCCAGCTGGCCGGGGTTCACAGCAGAGGAGCAGCAGCAGCCCAGGCCCCAGCCTCAGCCAGTCCTCAACATCCCCACGCTGTGGCAGAGGGAGCTCTTCACATGCAAAGCCTCCCTCTACCCTGGAATACAGTCCAAGCGCACAAGTGTGGTTTACAAGCGGCCGAGCGGTTTGGGCCTGCTGCTCTCCTGCTTCAACCACCCTGAGGAGCCTCGGGTTCCATGATGGCAGCAACCCCCCTTCTCGTGCCTCTCAGGCAGTCACACCTGCTCCACCACCTGCAGGGAGGCCCCTCCCTCTTCCACAACTTTGCCTGGATCGGCTCCAGGACTCCTGGCTTAGATGTTACTTTGTCCAAAAGCTTTTCTTGATGCCCACCCCCCCAGCTGGGCTGGGACCACTGTTGTATGTTCTGTAGCACCCTGTCCCCCCCTCACCCCCCAGGCACAGCACTCAAAGCATCACAGGAAACATTTACCGGATGGGGTAAGGACCAGCCTCTAAATGTGGGAGGGCAAGGCCGCGTCTCCTTTTGTCCCCTGCCATTTCCCCAGCACCTAACCCCATGACTGGCAGATATCGGGAACTCAATAAATACAGATTGAGCAGCAGAATGATTAAATGAGATGACACTCCGCCAAGCAGCAGCACTTTGTCACCAGGCAATTGTCCTCAAGGGACCTAGTTCAACACTCAGGGGCCATTTCAGGCCCTGACAAAGGGAAACTGGCAAGAAACAAACAAGGTCTAGGTCTGTGGGGGGACAGCAGGACAGAGAAATTACAGGGGAGATTAGGAGCTGGCCAAAAGTTAGCAGTCATAGAGAATGGGGCTAGTGGGGCAGAGGGGAGGGCAGCAGGTGAGATAAGGTGGAGACGGTTCAAGCCCCATCAGGAAGAGGACCAGGACACATTGGAGTCACTGGCTTAAGTGGGTCCACACACTGGGTCAGACCAGAAGATGCCTTGGAGGAAGTGGCCAGGTGCTTAGTCCAACCTGCCTTCTGGCTTGATCAGGCCACAAGGGGATAGACACCACCCTACTCGATGAGTAGACATCCAGAGGCTGACAATGGAGGTGGCTGCTAAAAGACATGAGGCTTTTACAGAGTCAGGCACCTTGTTGTCCTAGGGATCTCTGGCTTGTCATTCCTCCTTGAGGAATGTCATTCCTCCTCAAACCCCTCCTCCCTCCCCCCAACCTACTGCCCTGACCAAGCCCTCATCACGGCCTGCACAGAGTTTTCTGCCCCTCAGCTCCCACTCTACTGTTAGAGAAGCCCTCTGAGAGGCCAGCTAGCCACATTCCAGCACTCTCCAAGCAGGGATAAGAGGCTCATCGCCTGTGGCTCTGGTCTTTCTGTGGGCCTGGTGGAGGGTGGGGGTGGGACACACTCTATTGCCTCCATAATCTGCTCTCCTTCGAACTCTGCCTTTCCCAGAGACGATGAGGGACGCTCACCCCAAGGTAACTGGAGCACACCTGCTGGGCGGTGGCACTCGGGTGAAATGACAGACGCTAAAGAGCAGAACACAGGTGTCCCCACATGAGTGTTGCAGGGAGCCCATGGAAGAAGCGAGCAATGTCACCTAAGAGGCCAGGTCAGGCCCCCCCACCCCACCCCAGCACAACAGGGGGCTGGGCAGGGGAGAGGCCATGCTGCGGCCTCTCCCAGTCCCAGCCAGGAGACATGCTTTAAGATGTGGTGGAGCAAAGGAGTCGAGGACAAAGAGCTCAAGTCATAACAAGGAGAACGTAGATCTGAAGGCAATATTCTGAAAGCCCCTTCAAATTTCGAATGCTTAAAATTATGGAGACAAACACACCTTGCACCAAGTGAGCTCAAACTCTGTGAGAGGGCATCACCAGTTCCCACGGAGCCCAAGCATTGCCCCAACTCCCCCAACCCCAACCCTGATCCCTCCCCTCACTTAACAGGGAGCAGGTGCCCCTCAAAGAGGGGCAACAACCAGGAAGGAAATCAAAAATGAGCAGAATTTTCCCCCAAAATGGGCAGAGAAGGCAGGGGCAGGTGTGGGGAAGAAAGGAACATCTCAAAGAGCAGATGATAAAAATGTAAAATCCACCACTAGGGATTATCCCTCAGGGAGAGGAAAAACAAATACAAGGATAAAGAGTTTAGACAAATATTCTCTCCAGTCTAAGAGACGTTGTAGACAACACAGTCTCTGAAAGGGAAAGGAAATCTGGAAGACTAGAGTAGAGGGAAGAGAGATTATAAAACCACAGAGACGATGAAAGGAAATGGTGGGGCTCTGGAAAGAGAAGCCTGGGAGACCCTGGGCCCCAGTGCAGGGGCTGCAGAGGGAGGGCAGCTGCGAGGTCCCAGCCACGGGGCAGAGAGCAGAAAGGTGCATTTATGGGCTAGGCTGTAACTAAAGCTCTCTGTCTACTTCCAGCCAAGTCACAGAGCACACCTTTCCCCAAACCCTCCTTCCTCAGGCCTGGGACCTCGGCACCCCCTGGAACTGTGGCCCAGCCTGCTGGATGATCATGACGATGATGTCCCCACTGTCAGTGCCACCGGAGAGCCATCTTGACGTGCAAAGTTCCTGAAGGCTGCCGCAGGAGAAACAAGCTGTAGCTGTCAGTTCTGAAATGCAGACAGTGTTGTCCCTGTCTCCGGATGATGCCACAGGACCCGGGGCCTCAAATAAATCTTGTATTGATATTTCCACCAGTGGAGGGAGCCCTGGCGAGGTGCCTTTCAATATTTTTTAAATGATTTTTCCTCTTGGCTGTACTTCATAATAAGTCATCAGACACTGAAAGCCAGAATCCTCTTTCTTGCTGAAATGATTTGTTCTCTGGCAGGAGGCAGGGTTTATTACTCTGGAATACAGCTCACGATCCAAGCTGAGAGTTGCCGAAGGCCTCGGGCCCCAGTCTCCCCCTGCCCTCCTCCTGGCATGGGCTAAATAGAGCGACAGCTGCAGCTCTGTCTGGGCACCTAGATCCGTGGGGCAGGTTCCGAGGCAGGGCCACCCCAGGCCTTCTCAGTGGAAGGCGGCAGCCTCTCCCGCATGACACCCCCGTGGCATGACAGAAATAACACCCCAGAGTTCTGCAGGGGGAGCCACCAGTGACTTGGGTCTGATGCCCCTTCCAAGAAAACCACACAAGAGTGCAGGGCTCCTGAGAGAGCGGGCCAGCAGAGCAGAGGGCGATTCAGGTCTTTGCCCAACAAAAACACAACAGTGGCCCTGCTGCAGATCAGCTCAGATTTAATCAGATGGCTTCTCGGGGGCTCTACCACACGCTCGCCCCGCCCCATTCCCACTCAAGGCAGGCGCCCGGCAGGAAGGAAGGAGAGCTGCCCGTGGCGAGTGGTGCTCCCCGTGGGTCAAGATGTCCAGGTCTCTGGGAGCCCTGGCACCACCAAGTCCTGCTGAAAGCTGTTGATATGGCCCCTTTCTTTTTACCACCTTCAAACGAGACAACTGTTGATGGATGGTGTGCCTGATGCTCAGACTCCACAAAGGAGGACATCCATGTGGGCATCAAGGAGATGGTATGCAAAGCCCATCGTACCTGGCTCTGGTCTCTAACACGCACTGAGGTTGCGATCCCACAAATGGTGAGCAGGTACCTCATCCTGCCACCAAGCACCCACACGGCCTGACACAGGTATTAATAGGTTCCCAATAGGCTTCCAATGTCAAGGATATGAGATTGCCCAGCCTGGATCCAAATATGCAGAACCCTCCATCATGACAGATAAGAAAATGCTGTGTTGCTTGTTATTTGTCCGGTGTGGTCTTAAATCTGTCTCCATCTTTATGACTAGTTTTAGGAACCACTGACTACCTCAGAATCTGGAAGAGGCTCACAATTACAGAAACTTAGAATTGGACGGACTTTTGGAGGCCAATAGCCAAAAATCCCACTGGCAACAGAAATCCCCTCATAGCATCTGGACTCTACTTGAATACCCTCAGTGATGGGACACTCACTACTTCACGATGGGGCAGCCCCTTATCTTCTGACAGCTCTGTTAGAAACTTCCTTTAGTTGAAAACTGTCTTCCTATAATATCTTCCTTCGGGAAAAACACAGAGCACACTCCCCCTCGTTTCTAAGACATACTGTCCTAGGACTACTTCTAGGGACATGTGTGCTTTTAGGAGGTAAGGCCTCAATTATCAAAGGTCACCTAGTCCTCCCAGGCAGTCTCAAGAACCATCTCCTTTCTTGGATTCCGTCAAACCCTTCAATGCTTTCTAGCATCTCTGCCAGAGCCTTGGTGGATGAACGTCTCTCTCCTAGACTATTTCGGCCTCCACATCCTCCCTCATGCCTCCAGGCTCTCTTCTCCCAACCCCTCACCACACAAAGTGATCTTTCTACAGTGAAACCTAGATATTATATAACAGGTAACCTGCATGAAACTCAGAGAATATGACAGGCGCTGGGCTAAGCCCACCATCTTATTTTAAAAGTCCCCATTTAATAAGTGAAGAAAAAGGTCTTTACCACATCTCTAAGTAGCTTCTCAAGATTAACCATCTGGCGAGTGCCAGATGTTAGCTCCCAGCTCCAGTGTTCCTTGCACAAAGTGGGTGCACCCCCACCTGTTGTAGGTCAGCACCCGAAGATGGCCCTTAGCAGCCTCTTTAGGCCCATTTTCCATCTTCCATCTTCCTTTCCTCAAGGGTTCTGTGTCTGGCCACCCCGAACCCACTGCCCCCAGCAGCAGCAGCTATGGCACTTTCTGACACACACTTGTGTGTTTCAAGCTGCACACCCATGGCCCCTGCTTCCTCTGCAGGGAATCCTTAGCCTTCCACCACCCGGCAGCTCCCGTCCACCCAGCAACTCAGGCGTGGTCTCCTCAATCAAGTTTTTCCTGAACCTCGAATAATCACTTCCTCTTCTGGAGACTTCTGCCCCAGCCCCTGCTACATGGCAGGCCCTTGTGTGTTCATGTATCTGTCCCCACCCCAGATGTGAAGCCCTTGGAGTCCACCCCTACCTTTTATTCATAACGTTATTCACAGAATCTAGCACAGGCCTGGAAGGTCAATGAAGATGTGCATGAAGGAATCCAGTCCTTCTTCTAGACTGCTGGCTGTCACATGCTGTTCTCCAACCTCAGCGCAAGGTGGTCTCTGCAGGGCCCCGTCTTCCAGGCTTCTTGTTTTGCTTTAATATCAAAGTTAATCGATATTATCTTTGCCCAAAGCGTAACATGTCCTAGACACCCCATAGATGGTAACCGCTACAACTATTGCAAAGAAAACAAAGTTCCAGGAAGATAAGGAAGAGTATATTGAAACATAAGAGCATTATTATCCTAGGAGACAGTCCCTGGTATGAGGAAAAACCCACAGGTCTTAGGTTGAATGATTTAACCCAGCATTTTCTAAAGTGCACTCTACAGAGCACCCCTCAAACAGTACCAGATCCTACGTGGGGGATAGTAATGGCAGCAACAGCAAGGAAAGTCCTGTGATAAATAAACTTTGGAAGAAAAAAAATGGTCATGATGAAAATTAAACAGATTTCTTTACTACAAACTTTTAATATGCTAATGTGTGCTGTGACTCATCATAAGAGAGATTGAACATACAGCGTTCCTCATACTTAGCTTTCCCCAGAGCCCCCTTCCTTTGGGAAGCATCTTCTTGAAGTGCTGTTGCTCAGAACATACTCTTGGAAATGCTGTATTAATCTCTCTGTCAGGACAGGTGTTTCAGTGGATTGTTTTTACCCAAACGAAGGCTGTAGATTCTCCCCTGCTGAGGTTATTTGGTTAAGCCTCCACCAGTCTGCCATAATGATTTGAATATCAACTCTGTCACCCATCATTTTAACCACTTAACATGATCAGTAATCTAATCATTTACACAATTTATAATATCATAGGACAAAGACAAGCATAGCTATTTCTATCCCGGAGACTGAATCTCAGTGTGTCAGTGTTTACGGAGAAAACGTGTGTCAGACAGAGTTTTCAAGCTCATGTGCACAAAGAAGTCAATCCTGACTTCCTTAATTCTTAAGCATGTTTCTAACCCTGTCCCTCAGCCACAGCCAATGACATCACACCAAAAATATTTCACGAAATAGGTGTCCATGAAAGAAAGTGACTCTCAACAAAGGAGGCATGCTCCATGTCCGTTTCCCCAGATTATAAACATTAGAATGTCTAAAGGATTGATACAGTGAAGAGCTTTCAGGTAATCTACTAAATGTATCGGTTCTCCCCTCCCCCCCACCTCTGATGCAGATGTAGTGACAAGTTCATGGTTTTACTTCTAAACAAGTACCTGGGGTGCAGCCTGTACTTACCACTGGGTGCCAATAGAGCCAGGTGCTCTGAAAGCAGCTGAGCCAGAGATAAGACCATGCATTTGCCTGCTGTAATCATGAGGCCACATAGCTGTGCCCTTGAGGTCAAGCACTCATGGAGAAGCAGAAGCTGGCACACTTCCAAGTGATTACTTTCCCAGCCCCCAAAGAGATAACAAGTTCAGTGTGGATTATTTACCAACCTTTTGCACTATTTAGCTAGGTCCCTGGGTTTAAAATGGCAGATGGCACATTCTCCCCCAAAATCTAACTAAAGTATTTATGAAGACACAGAAATGATTTTTTAAAAAATCGGTTGAGCATCTGACTTCTGCTCAGGTCATGATATCGTGGTTCATGAGTTCGAGCTCCCACTTCGGGCTCTATGCAGACAGCTCAGAGCCTGGAGCCTGTTTCAGATTCTGTGTCTCCCTCTTTCTCTGCCCCACCCTTGCTTGCACTCTGTCTCTCTCTCTCTCAAAAATAAACATTAAAAGATTTTTCAAAGAAAAAAATGAAGACAATGCTGTCAATTCATCTTATTGTAAATATTGGGGAAATTTCCATTGAATAGAAGGTTGATGGATAAGGATTGAGAAATACAATCAGTGGACTGCCTATACTTTTCTGCAAAAGACAGGACAGCCTCACTTTTCTGAAACATCATCAGTGGATATTCTAACATCACCCTCCCCTTCTTTGCTTGCTCTTGAGATTGGAGCCAGAGTCTACACTAACTTGAATAGTGTGCATCAATTCCCTTCACGTGTGCTTCCTGCTCCTGGGTGGCCAGATGATTTTCTAGATTTTCCCAAACATGTGACAGCAAAGGTAACCAGAAAGTGTCCTGTAGAACCTCAGTCTTACAAGGGGCATCTCAAAGAGCTTCATCTAGCCCCATCCCAATGAGCTACACAGCCATCAAAGGCTCTCAGAAGCCATTCACCAAAAAGTCTTTTAGAGTTTATTTCACTTGATTTCTTTTTTTCCTTTTAATTCACATCCAAGTTAGTTAGCACATAGTACAATAATGGTTTCAGGTGTAGATTTCAGTGATTCAATCCCTATGTATAACACCCAGTGCTCATCCCAACAAGTGTCTTCCTTAATGCCCCTTACCCATTTAGCCCACCCCCTGACCCAAACCTCTCCAGTAATGCTCAGTTTATTCTCTGTATTTTCTCTGTATTTTAAGAGTCTCTTATGTTTTGTCCCCCTCCTTGTTTTTATATTTTGTTCAATATTTATTATATGCATTTGAATTCATGGCATTTTTATTTTCCACTTAACATCTACACACATTCGGAAGAACTACTGTTCCCTGAAACATATTTTCAGAAAACGCTCTAAATTCAGGGAAAACAGTTTCCAGAGAACTACAGGCAAGAAGTGGAGAAGAAAGGGAACAGGCAAGGATACACTGTATCCCAAGAAACATAGTCCCCACCAGCAAAGCTCATTTGGCCAAGACACTTTCAGAAAGAATCTTAACATCTTACAGCAGGCACCGTGGTGATTACCAAGTAACCTGTGTCAAGTGCCAGGGAGAATGACCATAGATAGAACAACGTATAATATAGTAAGCAATGGCTGCAAAATAATTCCAAGGACATTTTTTTTTATGAAACTGTTACAAAGAACCAAAAGAAGAAAACGAGCTAAGAGAAAAAGTCACAGGAAAAGACACAAATATAAAAGCTGAGCTCAAGAGGGGAGTTGGTGAATTAAAAGAGGGAAGGCTTGCAAATAAAACCAAACCTCTAATCCCCGTGTTCAAGTCTACACTGGAATTGACAAAGAAGCTATAGAATGGGTGCAGTGACACCTCCTTTCCCTGGCAACGTGACAGACAGAGGTGACAAAGGCTAGGGTGAAAAGCAGGGGGAAGATAGAGAATGAGGAGCAACACCAGAATTACAGAAGACTCTTGGGAATATATGCACAAACCAGCAAATATGCACAAACGTTAACAAAACCAAGGAAGACACAAAGAAATGCTTTTTGAATTTTAAACGAATCGATGGTAAATCAAAAGGATTTATAAGGCTCAAAACGAAATCATTTCAATTAAATCTAGACACATTCTGGTAAAAAAAATACTTTAATTGAACAAAGAGTATATGCTGCGATAAATTCTCACAGAAAAAAAAATACTGTTGACTAAAATGCATCTGATTTCAGATTTTCCCTTTTTTACATTACAAACAACAAAAAAGTAAATGTCTCCAGCTTGTGTAAGAACACAAGAAGTACATTATAGGTTAAGGAGGGCACTGTCAGATATAAAAGGCTCAGAAATGAACAAAAGGTGACATACTTGGAAAAATTCCAAGCATATAACCCAGCCACCTGAAAGAGATAATAAGAGTCCAGAAATCAAGATTTGCAAATCATGGTAGAAAAACGATGACACTGAATACTGAAATAACTGAAGCTATAAAATAGTTTATATGTCTTAATCTCTGCCTTTCTGATAATTATATGCCAATCTGCCTCTTTCTTCTCCCATGCAAGTAGAATATCAAAAAACAAACAACAACAACGACAACAAACCAAAACCAATATTAAGTGCCCTCATTTGGAACACCGGAATGCAAGGGGTAGGGTGGTAGTAGAGGCATTCCTGGGCCATGCTGGTCACCACAGGAAAGGAGAGGAGAAGAGCAAAGGAAGAAACGGGAAAAAAAAGCAGTCTAGGGGTGAGGGGGTGAGGCATGGTGGAGGAGAAAATAATGAGGAAAGTCTGGAGATAAATTTTTCAAGACTTAAATAAAGACCCTGAATGCCCTGGATTGAAAGCACAACATGGTTAAGATACAGGGAAATAAGAAAACGTACGAATCGGTATTGTAATGAAATTTAAGGATACCCAAAACAAAGGAAAATACTTGAACTGTTTCCTCAAAGAAAGAGCAAATAACCTATCAGAACCATTCGACATCAGACTTCTCAGCAGCAACGCTGGGTTCACAAGACAACGGAGTAATATTTCTTAAGGCTTTGAAGCAAAGGGACATTAAATCTCGAATTTTATATCCAGCCAAATTGCCTTTCAAATACCATAAAATAACCGTCAGACATACAAAGCTTCATTAGGTTTGTCGCACAAAAGCACATTTTAAAAAGACTCTGTGAGAAAGTACTCAAATAAGAAAAGGAACAAATCTAGAAGATGTTGTAAGAGATTCATAAAGTAGGGGAAATACCTGTAAAATTGTCTTTTGTATTTCAAAAGGATAAGAGCACCCCCAAAAGAAAAGGACAAAGTAGATCCATAAGAAACCAAAATGAAAATTCTAGAAAATAGCAAGATGATGTGGGCAATGGGAAAAGCTAATAGTACAAAGTAGCTACATATTTATCATTCGGGAAAAGGCAAAAGACATTTTAATTTTTTTAATGTTTATTTATTTTTTTGAGAGAGAGAGAGAGGGAAAAAGTGCGAGCAGGGAAGGGGCAGAGAGAGAGGGAGACACAGAATCTGAAGCAGGCTCCAGGCTTTGAGCTGTCAGTACAGATCCCAATGCAGGGTTTAAACTCACAAACTGTGAGATCATGACCTGAGCCGAAGTTGGAGACTTAACCAACTGAGCCACCCAGGTACCCCTAAAAGGCAGAAAAAGTCAATAATTTAAATCAAACCTTCAAATAATAGAAAAATCCATATTTCTTAGTAATCATAATAAATATTATTTTCAGTTCAAAGACAATGATGGGGGGGGAAATCTGCTGTGTGTTGTTTACAAATTGTGTTTTAAAGGACACAGAGAACTTAAAAGAAAAAGGATGAGAAAAAAATATATACCAAGCAGTACTAATTAAGAAAAAAAAATTAAACCAACATTAAGGCAAAAAGTATAAAGAATACAGAGAGTCACTACAAAATGTTGAAGAGTTTAATCAAGAAGATATATGATATGTCTAAACAAACATATACCTAATAATTAGCCTCAAAATGTATAAAGGGAACACATACAGAATTGCAAAGAGAAATGTAAAAATCTAGCAACATAGTGATTAATTTCCAAGAAGCTGCTTCAATCACTGGTCAAGAAGACCAAATAATTACCAAAAATGTAGATGTGAACAGCAAAATTTAATAAACATATAATTACGCACTGGAAAATTTAAAAATATACATTCTGCTCAGATACATAATGGTATATTTTTAAAAACCAGTGCATACTAAACATGAACAAATTATTTTTGACCAAAAGTATAAGTTAATAATAAAAACATAAATAAGATATTCCTGTGCATGTGTGTGTGTTTGTGTGTGTGTGTGTAAGTACATCTAAATAACTCAGAGATCATAAAAAAAAAAACTCACAGTGGATAATTCAAAACCATATAGCACTAAATAATCACCACCAGCACTACCATATAACACAATTTATAGGATGTAGCAAGTGATAATATGAGGGAAATGTATAGCTTCCAATTCTTATATTAAAAGAGAGAAAGACCGGAACATTTAGAAAGAAGATGACAATAATCCCAAAAACATATAAGAAAGGAGATAAAGGTAAGGACAGAAAAAAACAAAATATGTGTATTTATTTACTAAAAAATTATTTTTATAGAACTATTTGCCACACACTGTTTTAAGTGTCTTACATTTTAGTAACTCATCTAATCCTCATAACAACTATATTCTTTAGGAAAAGGTGGAAACTGAAGCACAGAGAGCTTAATTAATTTACACAAGACCACACAGCTAATAATTGCTATAGCCAGAATGTGACTACAAAGTCTGGGCTATTTGTTTTGTTAAAATAGAAAGAATCAAATCAAGGATGAAAGTTATTTTTTTAAAAAAAGAATAACAAAATAGATACACTTCTTGTATTATTGATTTTTAAAGAAAAAGAAAGAGAGGGAGAAAAGGTACACATAAAAAATATTATGGGGATGCCAGGGTGGCTCAGTTTGTTCAGTGTCTGACTGGATTTCAGCTCAGGTCATGATCTCAGGGTCATGAGATGAAGCCCCGCGTCAGACTCTGCACTGAGTGTGGAGCCTGCTTGGGATTCGCTCTCTCCCTCTCTGATGCTTGTGCTCTCTCTCTCTCTCTCTCTCTCTCTCAAAATAAATACATAAACTTAAAAAAAAATGAATGAAAGGGTAACCTAATTACCAATATAGCAGAGATTAAAAAGATGAGAATATTAACTCTTTTATGGTAATAACTTAAAAAATTTGAAAAAACATTTGTTAAAACTAACACATAAATAAGCCAAGAAGAAATAATACATGAAAGTTTCTATAACTCTTACAGAAATTTTTTTCAGAAATTTTAAAGCAGTAAAATTTTTCCCATACATAAGTTCTTGACGGTTTTATAGGCAACTTACAGTAAATTTATAAAGCACATGTTCTTTTTTTTTCAATATATGAAATTTATTGTCAAGTTGGTTCCCATACAACACCCAGTGCTCATCCCAAAAGGTGCCCTCCTCAATGCCCATCACCCACCCTCCCCTCCCTCCCACCCCCCATCAACCCTCAGTTTGTTCTCAGTTTTTAAGAGTCTCTTATTCTTTGGCTCTTTCCCACTCTAACCTCTTTGTTGTTGTTTTTTTTTTTTTCCCTTCCCCTCCCCCATGGGTTTCTGTTAAGTTTCTCAGGATCCACATAAGAGTGAAACCATATGGTATGTGTCTCTCTCTGTATGGCTTATTTCACTTAGCATCACACTCTCCAGTTCCATCCACGTTGCTACAAAGGGCCATATTTCATTCTTTCTCATTGCCACGTAGTATTCCATTGTGTATATAAACCACAATTTCTTTATCCATTCATCAGTTGATGGACATTTAGGCTCTTTCCATAATTTGGCTAATTGTTGAGAGTATAAAGCACATGTTCTATAAAACATCTAAGAGGGAACAGACCTAGCCCATCTTCTGATCCAAGATAATTCTGATCCCGAAAGACACAAAAATAATGCAAGAAAATTTCACCAAGCCATTTCTCATTTATAAACACAGATGCAAAATACCTAAACAAAAATATCTGAAACAAAATTCTGAACAGCTGATGGAAAAAGCCATGTCATCACCTCACAGAGGCAGAAAAAGCTTTCCATGATACTCAATACTTATTCATGATGACAATCAGCATACATTAAGAAAAGTTCTTCAATCTGATAAAAGCTATCTGCAAAGTACCTTTAATAAACACAATTTTAATGGGAAAACAGAAAAGCAATCACTTTAAAATCAGAAGGAGAGGATGCTCACTATTACCAGATTATACTAGAGATTACAGAATATACAATAAGAGACGGAGAAAAAAAGACTTAAGTATTATTGATGAGGAAATGAGTCATTATTTTTAGACTACACATTCATTTATATATAAAACAAAATAATCTTGGGAAAAATTACTAGCTGTAACAGATGAATTTAGCAAGGAGAATAATTATAAAATCTATTCCATCTGAAGTCAATTGCATGTCTATGCACCAAACCATTAGAAAAAAATATATTTAAAGGACAGCACTTACAAGATAATTCTATGAAAATATGTATAAGATCTATAGGGAGAAAGTTATAAAAAAATCACTGAACATCATGAAAGAACTGAGAAAGTGAATATTTAACCCATGATGAAGGAAAGACAGACATAATATGCTGAAGATATCAATTATCCCTAAGTTGATCTACATAGGTAAAGAAATTCTAACCAGAAAAGCAATATTTTCCAAGGAATTCAGAAGAATAAAGAGCTAAGAATGCCTAGGATATTTCCGAAGAACTCAAGGAGAGGACCCAACTCAAAATATAGTATAATTCATATGATTTATTATCAGGCCATAGAAACTATGATAGTTCAGTATCAGTACAGGCATAGACCAACTGGCCAACATAACAGCATAGAAGGCCCAGAAAAAGATCCACATATATATGGAAATTTGTCCCGAGGGAAGAGGAGGTATGATGTATTATGCACAAAAATCACTTTCTGATAGATTCAGACCTTAAGTTTCAAAGGAAAACATTTAAACTTTAATAAGAAGTACTCTTAATCCCAGTCATAACACAGTAATCAGTACCATATTAGCCCTTCCAACACAAATAACTAAAAAGTTGCACTAAATAATATGCAACACCTATTTCAGATATCAGACAAGAGGCAGTGAAGGACTATGATCCTTGAGAGGAAAGAGACAGATGAGGAGAGCCTTACAGAATCAAGCAGGGTAAACACACACACACACACACACACACACACACACGTACACACACAGACACACATGTCCCACCAAGGCACATTATAATCCAACCGCTAAAAGAAAGAGAAAATCTTAAAAATCAGCCATAGAAAAAAGAAATACTGTTTAGAATAGGAAAACGTATGAAAATGCTACTGCAGGGGCGCCTGGGTGGCTCAGTCGGTTGAGCGTCCGACTTCAGCTCAGGTCACGATCTCACGGTTCGTTGAGTTCGAGCCCCGCGTCAGGCTCTGGGCTGATGGCTCAGAGCCTGGAGCCTGCTTCCGATTCTGTGTCTCCCTCTCTCTCTGCCCCTCCCCCATTCATGCTCTGTCTCTCTCTGTCTCAAAAATAAATAAACATTAAAAAAAAAAAAAGAAAAAAGAAAATGCTACTGCAGACGTTTTACCAATCCCAGTACAGGCCAGAAGATAATAAAGCAAAATTGTTAATGGCGAATTTATTTTTTAATTATCAAAGTAGAATTCTCTATGCGGCAAAAATAAAATCCCTCCAAAAATAAGAAAAAGTAAAGCATATTTACAAACAATGAAACTCCCAACAAAAACTTTTACAGGAAAATTTTCAGGCTGCTGGAAAGTCATATCACATTGAAATGTGGATCTATAAATAGATTTTATCTTTGATTTATCTGATCAATAAGGAGTGAAGGAAACGATATACACATATATGTGATTTTTAATTTTTTTTCATTTTTAAAAGACACTTGAATGTGTAAAACAAAATTACTAACAGTAAACTGTGGCTTTAAAAAGTAAGTAAAAACAAAATTAATGACAATAAAGTATGGGACGGTGGAAACTGGAAGTATATGAAGTGTTCTTACATTGTACATGAATTGGTGTAATATTATTTGAGGGTAAAAGGTGATAAAATGAAGATTATTATAAATCCTATAACAAGCATTAAAAATAAATGTAAAAATTAAAGACATATATCTAATAAACCGACAGAGGAGATAAAATGAAATACTAGACATAATGCAAAAGAAGATAGTAAAAGAGAAACAACAAAAAAATCCAGATGATACAGATAGACAAACAGCAAACTTGTAAGTTTGGACCTAGTTTAGTTTAGATTTAGTAAGTTAAACTTACTAAACCTAGTAAGTTTAGACCTAGATCTACCCATATAAATACTTACAGCAAATGCAAATAAACACACAAATAAAAGGTAAAGGTTGTTAGAATAAATTTAAGCCAAATATGTTGTCTAATAGAGAAGTGTTTACATATTGAGGAGAGCACCTGTTGGGATGAGCATTGGGTGTTGTATGGAAACCAATTTGACAATAAATTTCATATTAAAATAAATAAACAGATTAAAAATACAAAGATTAAAAAAGATATACCATGCGAACCCTAACCATAAAAGGGGTGGGGGGTAGTGGCTATATTAATATCTGATCCAGTACCCTGGAGAGCAAGAAATACGGATTTTTCTTTTCTTTTCTCTCTCCTCTTGCCTCTCTCCTCTCCTCTCCTCTCCTCTCCTCTCCTCTCCTCTCCTCTCCTCTCCTCTCCTCTCCTCTTTTCTACCTTCCCCTCCCTATCCCTTCCTTTTCCTTCCTTTCTTGCTTACTTTCTTTCTATTTAACTCTCTGTGTCCAAGGACCAGCAAGCAAAAAGAGAAGACACCACACTTATGGGGAGGTGGTATAACACTATTTACATGGTGGGGGCAGAGAGGAAACCTGTGATCCATTTGGGTGCCTCTTGGTGCTGCCTTGACCAATTATGACTGTGAATTACAAAGTACAGCTACCCAGCCTGAGAAGTATTATTCCTAGGAGCTCAGACTTCTTAGGGTTAGGGTTTAGTTCATACCACTAGATAAACCGTGGAGCCCAGCAGAGATGATATACGAGGGCAAAGAGAATTAGAGTGGATCAAGAAGTGAGGGAGGGAAGCAAACCATAAGAGACTCTTAAATACAGAAAACAAACTGAGGGTGGATGAGGGGGTACGGGAGAGGGGAAACTGGATGATAGGCATTGAGGAGGGCACTTGTTGGGATGAGCACTGGGGGTTGTATGTAAGCGATGAACCATGGGAATCTACCCCAAAAAACCAAGAGCACACTTTACACACTGTATGTTAGCCAATTTGATAATAAATGATACTTAAAAAAATAAAAAAATAAATAAATTACATAAAAGAAAAGAAGTGAGGGAATGAGCACCAGTTGTGGCTCTGAGTTCAAGGCCTTTTTATAGTAATAAAAGTAATGATGCATCTATGTATGCACCTGATAAAAAACTATTGAAATACAGGACTGAAAAATGACAGAAAATTCTAATATCCTTTTCTCAGCAATTGGTATTTTAAAAAATATCAGTAGTTACACGGAAGACTGAAGCAGTACTCTGTACAAACTTGACCTAACAGGCATGTATGGACACTCCATCTAACAACTACAGTGGAGATGAAGTCTACTCACCCAGAGAAACTATTGTTCTTCCACCAAACAAGTCTCAATAAATTTAAAAGGACTGAAATCATACAGATAATATCCTGTGACCAACAAAAATCAGTTAAAAAATTAGTAACAAAATATTTTTTTAAAAGCTCTAAATAATGAAAATGTTCAAATATATGTATAAATAAACAATGGGTCAAAAAATCAC
Source organism: Lynx canadensis (assembly GCF_007474595.2). Lineage (NCBI taxonomy): Eukaryota > Metazoa > Chordata > Mammalia > Carnivora > Felidae > Lynx > Lynx canadensis. The sequence goes on along the minus strand of NC_044313.2, from coordinate 43,448,049 downwards.
AATGAAAATTAGGAAATGTTTTGAACCAAAACAAAATGCACAACCGATATAGCAAAGTTTGTGGGAAATACCTAAATCAGTACTTAGCAAAAAAGCATAGTTCTAAATACTTAGGCAGCTCTAAAAAGAAGAAGGCATGAAATCACTAGCCCAAACTTTTCTTTAAGGAGATAAAAAGAAGAACAAATTAAAACAGAGTAGGTAGAATTCAGAAAATATTAATATGGGAAATATATGAAATTGAAGAAATGGAAAAAAATATATAGTCATAAATTGGTTCTTGAAAATGTCAATTAAAAAATGATAAAACCCTTTTGGACCCATCAAGGGGAGAAATAAAATGAAAGAAAGTATAAATTACCAATATAGGGAATAAAAGAGGGGACAGCACTACAGATTCTACAGAGATAGAAATAATGAAGAAATGCTAAAAATAAAATATGCTGATATTTGAAAGCCTAAATGAAGTGGAAAAAAACACTTTGAGATTAAAATGACCAAAACTGACATTAGAAGAAATAGGAATTCTGAATAGATCATAACTATTAAAGAAATTAAATTCATAATTTGAAAGTTTCTGACAAAGAAAACATAAAACTCCTTTTGAGGAAGAAAAAATATCAATTTCACACAATTTTTTTAATTTTTACTTTTGCTTTTTTTTTGAGACAGAGAGAGAGAGAGCACAAGCAGGGCAAAGGGAGAGAGAGAGAGAGAGAGAGAGAGAGAGAGAGAGAGAGAGAGAGAATCCCAGACAGGCTCCAATGCTCAGCACAGAGCCCAACACAGAGCTCAATCCCATGACCCTGGGATCATGACTTGAACTAAAATCAAAAAATCAGGTGCTCAACCAACTGAGCTACCCAGGTGCCCCTCACATAAATAATTTTAGACAACAGAAGGATACTTTCTAACTCGTTTGATATGGCCAGCAGTATCCCCATTCTAATAATAAAGACTTTACAAGAAAAAAAATGACAGATCCATATCCCTCATAAAAGTAAATTAAATCCACCTATGTATAAAAAAGGATACATCATGATAATGAGGGCATTTATCCTACAAGTCCAAAGTTGTCTAACCATTCAAAAATCAATCAATATAATTCACCACATTAACAGAATAAAGCCACAAATTAACATGATAATCACAATAAGTTCAGAAAAAAACTTGATTACATTCAAAGTTTATTTACGATAAAAGTCTCAGCAAAGTCAGAACTGGATAAGAGCATGTTCAAAAAACTTTCATTTCACGTCATACTTAATGGTAACAGTCTGAATACTTCCCCACTAAGATCAGGATAAGGAAAGAATATCAACTCTCACCATATCTTTTTTATTTAATTTTTTTATTTAATGTTTATTTACTTTTGAAGGAGAGAGAGACAGAGTGCGAGTGGGGGAGGGGCAGAGAGAGAGGGAGACACAGAATCCGAAGCAGGCTCCAGGCTCTGAGCCGCCAGCACAGAGCCTGACGCAGGGCTCGAACCCACAAACCGCGAGATCATGACCTGAGCCGAAGTTGGATGCTCAACCGACTGAGCCACCCAGGCACCCCTCACCATATCTTTTTGACATCTTATTAGAGATATAAAAGGAAAGGTGGGGAAAAGAAGAGAGGAGGGAGGAAATAAGGGAGGTGGAAAGAAGTTGGCTGCCTTTTTTGGTCATCTATGTAGAAATCTAGGAAAAAACTACTAGAACTGACATATAATTTTAACAAGATCTTTGTATATAATGTCAATATGTAAAAATCTAGTGTATTTTACATACCAGCAGTTACCAATTAAAAAGTGAAATTTAAATAACATTTGAAACTGTACAAAACATAAAATACATAAAGATAAGTTAAAGTGTATGTAAGACCTATATGTTAAAAACTTCACAATATTGGGGCGCCTGGGTGGCTCAGTCAGTTGGTGTCTGACTTCGGCTCAGGTCATGATCTCACAGTCTGTGAGTTCGAGCCCCATGTTGGGCTCTGTGCTGACAGCTCGGAGCCTGTAGCCTGCTTCGGATTCTGTGTCACCCTCTCTCTGACCTTCCCTCGTTCATGCTCTGTCTCTGTCTCAAAAATAAATAAACATTAAAAAAGAATTTTAAAAACTACACAATATTGTTGAGAGAAATGAAATAAAACCTAAATTATGGAAAGATTTGCTATGTTCATGGATGAAATACTTAAGATGTCTAATAAACCCTGTATTGATCAAAAGATTTGACAATCCTCCAAAATATCCCAGCAGGTATTTTGAGAAACCGACATTATAATTCTAAAGAAATTTTATTATTATAAAAATGTAAAGGACCTAAAATAGATAAAATAGTTTTTACTGAGGAGAACAAAAGTACAAAATTTTTATTACCTAATTTCAAGGTTTACCATAAAGTTTCAGTAATAAAGTGTGGTATTAGCATAAGGACAGATGTATAAAAAAATGAAACAGAATAGAGTCTAGGAAAAAAAAAAACACATGTACATGCTCAATTGATTTTCAGTGAAGATACCCAAGCAATTCATTAGAGCAGCTTTTTCAACTGTTAGATAGCATATGTAAATAAATAATAACCTAAAGACCTTGATGCCTATTTCACACCATATGCAAAACAATAATTCAAAATAGTTAACAGACAGAAAAGTAAGACTTAAAACTACAAATTTTCTAGAAGAAAATGTAGGGGACAACATTTATTGCTTTGCGGTAGGCAAATATATATATATATATATATATATATATAAATTGGATTGCATCACCATTAAACACTTACCCCCTTTAAAGAACACCATTAAGGAAATAAAAAGGTAAACTATAGGCTGGGAAAAATATTAATATTACATATATCTAAAAATGACTGGTATCCAGAATGTTAAAGAAACTATACAACTCAATAAAAGAAGACAAGGAACCCACTGTTTTATTTATTTATTTATTTATTTTTTCAACGTTTATTTATTTTTGGGACAGAGAGAGACAGAGCATGAACGGGGGAGGGGCAGAGAGAGAGGGAGACACAGAATGGGAAACAGGCTCCAGGCTCCGAGCCATCAGCCCAGAGCCCGACGCGGGGCTCGAACTCACGGACCGCGAGATCGTGACCTGGCTGAAGTCGGACGCTCAACCGACTGCGCCACCCAGGCGCCCCAGGAACCCACTGTTTTAAATGGGCAAAAGATTTGAATAGACACTTCAGAAAAGAACACATTAGGAACTGCAAATAAAATGATGTTCAAAATCATTAGTCATTACAGGGGAGGGATTGGAAAACAGAGATGCCACTGTACAACTCCTATATGATAAAAAATGATACAAATTTAGTAGCCATACCAAGTTTTGGCAGAATGTAGAACAACTAGACCTTTCACACATTGCTGGTGACATTGCAAAATGGTATAGTCAATCTGGAAAACAGTTTGGTAGTTTCTCAGAAAGCTAGACACACACAAGTGCCATACCCCTAGATATTTACCCAAGAGAAACAAAAGCGTTATGTTCACATCCACATCACAAATTGTATGTGAATGTTCTTAGTGGCTTTATTCATGATCCAGAATTGAAAAGAATCCAAATGTCCATAAAATTGTGCTTCTATTCCTATAATGGAATACAATTCATCAATAAAAAGGAACAAACTACTCACATACAAAACAACGCAGAAAAACTCACAAACATCAGGCTAAGTAAAGAAAGTTGATAGGAAAGAGGACTATGCACTTTACTTACATATTCCAAAAATAGATAAAACTAATCTGTAATGACAGATATGAGATCATCACTTGTGTATAATGTAGGTGGGCACTGAATTCAAAGGAGTATGGAAATGTTCTACACCTTAAATAGAGTGGTGATTCTCCAGATGAACACATTTACTATTACTCATCTAAGTGTGCAGTTAAATTGCATACACTTTATTGTCTGCAAATTATATCTCAACAAAATTTATTTTAAAAGCTTTTACTAGAGGGGCGCCTGGGTGACTCAGTCAGTTAAATATCAGAATCATAATTGGCTGGGTCACGTTCTCAAGGTTCATGGGATGGAGCCCCATGTAGGGCTGTGTGCTGATAGAATGGAGCCTGCTTGGGATTCTCTCTCTGCCCCTCCCCCGCTCACATGTGTAGGTGTGCGTGCATGTGCTCATGCTCTTTCACTCTCTCTCAAATAAACATTGAAAAATTTTTTTAAAATTTTCAAACTTTTACTAGAAAATATAAGAAAACATCTTTTTACCTGAGATTTAGACAAAAAATACTAATTTTAAAAGTAAAGAGAAATCAGCCTTGCTTTATTAAGAATTTATTTTATTTATTTTTAAGAATGAATTATTTAAAACAATTTTTTAACGTTTATTTTTGAGAGAGAAAGAGAGAGAGAGACACAGAGTGGAAGTGGGGGAAGGGCAGAGAGAGAGGGAGACACAGAATCCGAAGCAGGCTCCAGCACAGAGCCGTCGCGGGTCTTGAACCCGTGAACCATGAGATCGTGACCTAAACTGAAGTTGGAGGCTCAACCGACTGAGCCACCCAGGTACCCCAAGAATGTATTATTTTAAAGACACCATAAAGATATGGAAGAAAAAAAAACCCATGATACTAAAGACAGATGATAGCTGCATGACTTAAAGCCAAAAAGGCATAAGTTCCAGGAACAGATGAACACTGAAGAACTCCCAGTAACCAGTGAGAAAATCAGAAATAATCCAATAATCAATAATAAACAGAAAAAAATGAGAAGTGAACATTAACAGGAAAAATGTGCACTAAATAAACATGTGAAGAGACACTTAATCTTCACGGTGATCAGGAATATGCAGATCAAGATGGAAACATGATAATAGCTGTATACTGTCTTGACCGGCAAAAATAAGAAGTCCAAGATATAGTCAGGGTTCAGAAGATGCAGGGCAACGGGGTATCATATATACTGCTGGCAGTGTAAATTAATACAGCCACTTTGGAGAACAAACCACTATTACAAGTTGATTTTTTAGTTAATTATTCACAACCCAGCAATTCCATGTCTGTACACAGTCAAGGGAAACTCTTGTACATAACCACATGTATGCCAAATGATGTTCAGAACAAGAAGGTTTATAACAATGAAAAAAACAACTAGAAATAAATCAAGTGTCTATGTCCAGGCAAATAGATAAATAAATCATATACTCCGAAAATGAAACATACATCTGTAAACATTAAACAACTTGTCTACATGTAACAAACTTCATTAACGTAATGTTAATTTAAAAGTTAAGTACCAAGAGAATATTATAACATCATACCCTTACTTGAAAGTTCAAAACTATTTAAACAATGCATCAAGCTAGGGTGCAGGGCACAAATAAATATGTGAAAAATCATAAAAATAAGTAAAGTAAACTACCATGAAACTTATTCAAATGCATAAAATAACCATTTTCAGGCCTTTATATACCAACCAATACAAGACTGCGTTTGAGATAATGAAAAAAAAACCCAGGAGACGAGCCTGATATTCACACTAGATCTTCTTACCTGAAGAACTTTTTCCATCCATTTTGCATGGAAATCAAACAAGGGCATGGGATGGCAATCTCACTAGGTGAAGAGAACAGTTTGTAGTGCTGAGGTGAAACAAAATTCTGAAGGATGTTAAGAAAGGGAAGAAGCTGAAGTGACAAAGTACAAAATACCTCTGTATAAATTATGCACATGTTTGTAGATGACTCCTAAGGTATGAATCCAGCTTGCAAAGAATCTACGAGGATGTGATTGATGCACTGGGAGAATGGAGAAATGAGCAGATACCTCCGAGGACACAGAATAGTAGAGACATGTTAAACCATAGGCTAAAAACTTGAGTTTAAATATCTTGATGCATACCAATCACTTTCAACTGAGACCACAAGAGGCCATGTCCTAAGTCTAAGAATCCAGTTCTAAGAGTGAGGGAAAGACTACAATAGAATCATTATAACAAATTCTAAAACTAATCTCAATAGTATTAAGATAGTATGTTGGTTACTCAGATGTCTTCAAGTACAGCATTTAATAACCATCAGAGAAACACAATATAAGCCAGATCCTACAACATAAATCCCATACTGTCAAAGATAAAACAAAAATTACTACTATAAGTGTTTAAAAAAGAGTAACCAATAATCAAAAAAAAATAAATCTTTAGTAGATGAATACTGGAGATAACATACCAAGATTTGAACATAAATAGTACATCTAGGTCATGTCTATATGTTAAGATAAACAGAAGAAATGAGAAAGAGTCTGGCTAGTTGTAATTTTTATACAGGTAATCTGAATCCATAAAAAAAGAATTATAAAGACAGTCAAGAACTGTAAAATAAAAATGTAAAATTAGATATTCACTGAATCAGTGTAAAAACTGGTCCCAAGAGAAGATGGGGCTAGTTAACTCAAAGACATGTTTATACCTGATATTCAAATAAAGCTCAGAGAGTGGAAAAAAGGGGGGAAATACAGTACAAAAGACATAAGTTCCTGTTAAACATATCTAATAAATGTTTAATTGTCTGAAAAAAAAAGAGAGAAACTGTCATAAGCAACATTTAAAGAAATAATAGCTGAGAAGTTCTCAAATCTAATGAAATACATCAAACCATTGAATATAGCGGGATAAAGGGGAAAACACTATATCTTCCTAGACACATTATACTCAAACTTCTGAAAATCAAAGATGGAGAGAATCTTAAAAGCAGCTTAAAAAATTGTACACACACACACACACACACACACACACATACTCCATGGAAAGGTGCAACAATAAGAATGGTGACTGACTTTTCAAAATAAAATTTATGTAGATAAAAGACTAATGAAATTATATTTGTAAAGTATTTTTTAAAATAACAGGAAACCTGATTTTGATACCTGGAGAAAATATACTTCAAAAAAAAATGATGATGAGGGTACCTTGTGATAATGGCCATGAAATAAAATGGTTGCAGAAACCCTCTTGTAGATAGCAAATTATGAACAGTTTTATTAGTTATTTTCTTCTCTTAATTTATTTAAAAGACCTATGACTGGAGTTCTAGCTAGTCCATGTTGGCATAAATCTACTCTAGCCCGTAGCTCCTGCTTGATGGACCTCTAATTTCTGGGCAAAATGCAAAAAACAATCACTTGAGGACTCTAACAGGTGACAAAAAATGTAGGCAGGATGTGGAAGGGCATCCAAAGTTAGAGAAGCAAACTGCATGCAGACGAGCTTCCTCTCTCTCTCTCTCGACACAGACAAAGAGATGGACTAGACACAGATAGAGATATATGTAATACTTAATTGCACATATATGCATATGCATGTATATATAATATATATATATTCTTGCTCCCCGTTCTTGCTCCATTTTACCCTTTAGGGGGCTCTTATTATGATCAACATGGTGGTGTTGGTGATAGCAATGGTACCTAAAGGTAGCATGGAAACCTGTCATTGCTCTACATTCAGTGAGCCTGAACATAGAACAAACAAAAATTATCCAATCTGAAGAAACAAATAGGGGCAGAAAAGGTTGAGAATGAGAGAGCCTGAGAACCTACTGGACAATATTAATATTGATATATGTACCATTAGAACCCCAGAAGAAAAGAAAAAGGTTTTCACACAGACACATACATACACACACACACGCACACACACGACATTTAAAGTAATAATTACAGAAATTTTCCAAGTATTGGTAAAAGCTATACATTTATGAATTCAAGACATTCAATGAACTCCCAAAAGCATATACACAATACATCTTAATCAAGTTGCTGAAAACCAAAGGCAAAAAATTTTGCAGCTGAGGAAAACAACACGTTACATACAGGGGAACTAGGTTTGGGATGACCGTGGGTGTCTTGCAGAGAATACAGAGGTCAGGATAAAAAGCTGTCAACTTAGAATTCTATACCAAGTTAAAATATCCTCCAAGAATAAAGAATTAAGATCTTCTCAGAAAAAGAGAAACTAGGAGAATTTTTTGCTAGAGACCTGCACTACAAATAATGCTAAAGGAATTGTTACAGGCTAAAGAAAAACAATTTCAAAGGGAAACGTGGATCTCCCAGGGTAAAAGATGAATAAAAAATAAATGGTAAATATTTAAAGATTTTTCCCCCCACCGGAAGTACTTTTAAACAAGTATGACTGCTGAAATTAAAAAAAAAATCATTATATTGTATACCTTGGGTTTCCAATGTATGTAGATATATATAACTCCTATAACACATAATAAACTAGAGATAAGCTGAGAGAATTATAGGAACCTATATGTTACAAGGTTTCTACATTTTGTGTAACATAGTGTAATATTAACTCTAAGTAAACTGTGAAATACACATAAATATAGATACAGACATATAGATATATAATGATAGATCCCTAAATAAGGCCCTTAAATATTGGTACAAAGAGATAAGACCCAAAATGAAATAAATAAACTAAAATGGAACTTTAAAAATATTCAAATATGTAATCCAAAAGAAAGCAAGAAAGGGGGCACAAAATACCAACATAAAAAGAAAATAAAACAAATAACAAAATTGTAGACATAAATGCAACTCTATCGATAATTAGCTAAGATGGTAATGGTCTGAACAGATATTGACAGGGTGGACAAAAAGGAGCACCTTACTATGAGCTCCCTATTGAAGTCATAATTTAAACATAAATGCTAGACAGATTGAAAGTAAATAGGTGGATAATGGCAAAACTTATTAAGTTTTATGGAATGTAGCCAAAGCACTGCTTATGGGGAAATGTGTAGCTTTTAAAGCTTACATTAGAGAAAGACTAAAGATACAAAATTAGTAACCTGTTTCCATCCTTAATTAGAGAAAAAAAAAAAGAGCAAATTAAACCCAAAAAAAAAACAAAAAAGAAGGGGAATAATAAAGTTAAGAGAAGCAATCATTGAATTTGAAAACAGAACAACAGAGAAAAATCAATGAAATCAAAAGCTGGCTTTTGAAAAAATCAATAAGACTGATAAAACTAGTAAGACTGACCAAGAAATGACGACACAAATCACCAATATCCCCAGTGAAAATGAGACATCACTACAGACTTTAAAATGATAAGGAAATATGGGGTGCTTGGGTGGCTCAGTCAGTTGAGCATCTGACTTTGGTTCAGGTCATGATCTCACGGCTCATGAGTTCAAGCCCCATGTTGGGCTCTGTGCCAACAGCTCAGAGCCTGGAGCCTGCTTTGGATTCTGTGTCTCCTTCTTTCTCTCTGTCCCTCTTCCATTCACTCTGTCTCTGTCTCAAAAATAAATAAAACATTTAAAAATTTGTTACAGAAAATAAAATAAAATAAGTAATAAGGAAGTATTATAAATAATTATATGCTCATAAATTAAACAACTTATATGATTAAGGACCAATTCCTTAAAAGACATAAACTATCATAATCCCTCATGAAGAAATAGATAACCAGAATATCCCAAATATATATTAAAGCATAAAATTTATAATTAAAAACCTTTCAAAAAAGAAAATTTCAGGCATAGATGATTTCATTGATGAAATCTACCCAACACTTCAGGAAGAAATAATGGCTACTTTATTCAATCTTTTCCAGAAAATGGAGGGAGCACTTGTGGGTGTATGACACAAAAATATTCGTTGTACAAACTGAATAGTAATAGCTTGTAGGGTTTTAAAATACATGCAGATCAACAGTTATGAGAGAGAAAATAATATTTTAAAAATAAACCACTCAAGGCAAAAAAGGAAAAGAAAACAAAGAATATGAAGTATGTGGATCAAACAGAAAATGAATAAGAAAATGATGACCATAAACCCAAACAGATTAGCCATTACTTGGAATGTAAACAGACAAAATGGCATCAATCAAAAGTCGAGAATTGTACTGTACCGAGAAGGGGATTAATAGCTTTAAAAGAAAAGAAGAAAAACAAAATTAAGTTATGTAACCAAACATATCAAGAAGCCATTGAAAAGAATAACAAATCATAGTAAAATAAATACAACTAAAAGCCCTGGACATTATGTAAGAGGCAACCAAAGGAGACCTTTGAGAGATAGGAAGCACAGCAAATGGGTCAGGGACCTTAGGACTGGAAGCACACAGTGGCAAAGTGTCTTATGGTCCCCAATCACCAGAAGAAAACATCTCAGGCCTGGAATTGGGAACTTCCAATCTAGCCCGAGGAGGCTAATTCTTCCCCAGTCAGCCCAGCCCAGAAGCACTGGCCTGGGAAATCCCTCAGGAGCTTCTCCAGCAACAAATGGCCCAGCCTATGAAATGCTTCCCTTCCACATCAGCCTGAGTCTCTGGTGACCCATCATGAGACACCTGGACAGTTGGGCAGTCACCAACAGGGGTGATTCCACCACTACAAGTGCCCAATCCACTAGGCCTCATTGTCTCCATAGGTCTGAGAATCCCCATCTCACTGACAGTCACCAGGTAGCATTAACAGGGTGAATCCTGCCATAATCAGGGCTCAGCCAGGGAAGTGCCCTCTATTCCCCAGAGGCAGGGTGATCTGACCACAAATGCCCAGGCTTGGGAAGTGGTCTTCACCTTCATAGGCCAGAGACTCCCTTCCTTTAACAAGAGGTAGCAGGTGACCCATCCTAGAGAAAACGCATTCACTCTCTCAGGCAGCCTGAAGAGGGAACAACAGAAATCCCCGAAGCACCAGATAAACTAAGCCAACCAAAATGACATCAGCTCTTAAAATTAAGTAGTCATTGGAAACACAGCAGACAAAAGTAGGACAGACTTATGTGCTAAAACTAAAGAGGGTAACTCCCTACTAAAATAAAAGATTTAAATAGAACACAGCCTCCTAAGAAAATTACCACAATGTTCGGAATAGAGTAAAAAAAAAATTACCCATCATACCAAGAACCAGCCAAATATCAATCTGGATGAGAAAAGACAATCAACCAATGCTAAGACCAAGATGATCAGATGTTTGAATTATCTGATAAGGATTTTAAAGTTCACCATAAAAATGTTGCAACCTGCAATTACAAAGTCTTTTGAAACAAATGGAAAAAAAAAAGTAGAAAATCTCAGTAAAGGGAGTATAAAACAGAACAAAATGGAAGTCATGCAACTGAAAAAATACAATAACAAAAATTTAAAAACTCACTGGGTGGAATCAATCATAGAATTTAAATGGCAGGATATAGAATTGGCAACTGGAGAACAGAGCAACGAAATTTATCCAACATGAGCGGCAGAGAGAAAATAGACTGAAAAAGAGATGAATAGGACCTCAGCTAGGGACTTGAGGGACAAAAGACCTAACCTTCATTCCACTGAAATCCTGGAAGGAGAAAAACAAAAAGAGAAAGAAAGAGTATTGTTAGCAATTTCCTGAATTTCACGAAAGACATATAAACCTACAGCCTCAAGAACATAGGAATGCAAACAGGATAAATTCAAAGAAATCCACATCAAGACACCTCATAAGAAGACTTCTGAAAATCAAAGATGAAAAAAAAATCCTTAAAGCATCTAGAGAGAAACTATCTAGAAGAAAACCAATTTCAATGACAGTGCATTCTCCTCTGAAACCATGGAGACTAGTAGAAAATGGTACAACACTTCTCCACGTATCACTTCTCCAGATGAAAAATAAGAACTCTCAACCACAAATTCTGTATCTGGCAAAACTATCCTTCAGGGATGAAGAAGAAATAAAGACATGATCATATGAAGGAAACTAAAAGAATGTGCGACTAGCAGACCCTTAAGATTACCAAAGGACATTTATTAAACAAAAAGGAAAGGATAAAATAATTCTTGGAGCATCAGAAATACAAAAAAGAACAGCAAAAAGAGCAGAAATGAGTATATACATACCATAGACCGTCCTCTTCCTAAGTTTTATAAACCATATTTGATGATTAAAACATAAATTATAACACCCTCTGCTACTCAAGACAATGATATTTGAAAGTGAAGAAGGGAGAAGGAATGTAAATGAAAGGAAGATTTCCAGACATCACTTGAAATGACAAAATGCTGATGAGTAGACTGTCACATGCGCGCGTGCACACACGTACAAATGAAACTGAGAAAGTCTGAAACTGAATCAGATTCATGAACTGTATCAATGTCAATATCATGGTTGCTTTGCTGTACATGAGTATCACAAGATGTTACCACTGGGAGAAACTTAATAAAGGGTACACTTGATCTCTATATTTCTCTATATTATTTCTTATAATTGAATGCTAATTATGTTAATCTCAAAATAAAAGTTTAATTTAAAGAAGAATATTCTGAGAAGAATGAGAAATCAGAAGGTACCAAACTTTCCAAATATTGGAACATATTATAAAATATGAACATATTGGGGCGCCTGGGTGGCGCAGTCGGTTAAGCGTCTGACTTCAGCCAGGTCACGATCTCGCGGTCCGTGAGTTCGAGCCCCGCGTCGGGCTCTGGGCTGATGGCTCAGAGCCTGGAGCCTGTTTCCGATTCTGTGTCTCCCTCTCTCTCTGCCCCTCGCCCGTTCATGCTCTGTCTCTCTCTGTCCCAAAAATAAATAAACGTTGAAAAAAAAAATATGAACATATTATAAAATAATAATAACCCAAACAGCAAGGTATAGGATTGACATAGAAAAAGAAAAATCATAAATAGCATCCAAAAGGGAAAAAAATCTGTATGATTTACTATATTTACAGGAAAAAGGAAAAATATAAATTTTATAATTATCTTAGTAGATGTAAAAGAGCCTTTGACTGAATTAATACCCCTTTTTTTTTTAATTTTTTAACGTTTATTCATTTTTTCATAGAGAGAGACAGAGGGTGAGTGGGGGAGGGGCAGAGAGAGAGGGAGACGCAGAATCTGAAACAAGCTCCAGGCCCTGAACTGACAGCACAGAGCCCGACGCGGGGCTCGAACTCATGGACCGTGAGATCATGACCTGAGCTGAAGTCGGGCGCCCAACCAACTGAGCCAACCAGGTGCCCCTTAATACTCCTTTCTTGATAAAACTGTTAGCAAACCAGAAACTCAGGGGAATTTTCTCAATCTTAAAACAAACACCTACTAAAAATGTGCAGCAAATATAATGTAAAATTGTGCATTATAAAAAGCTGTCCTCTGAGACCAAGAACAGGATAAGAATGCCCACTATCCCTACATTTATTCAACTTGAATTAAAGACCCTAAGTAGTGTGATAAGGTAACAGGAAGGAATAAGGCTATAAAAATGGGAAAGAAAAAATAAAATTCTCGTTTTTCATATATGATGTGACTATGTATACACAAAATCTTAAGAATCTATAAGTAAACTATTGGAATAAATCAGTGAATACTTCACTAGAAGCAAGTTTAATACACAAAACCAATATTTCTATATACACACAACAAACAAGTAGAAAAATAAGTTTGATTATATACTATCTACAATACAATCACAAATATTAATATGGGGTGGGGATCAAACAAAAATTATTCAAGATCTCTATAGTACAAAACTACAAAACTTTCCTGAGGGAAATTAAAAATCTAAATAAATTGAGGGGTATAGTATGTTCACGAACTGGATCACTCACTCAATATTTGTAAGATGTTAACTCTCTAAGGTGATCCAGAGTCCATGCAATCTCACTGAAAATCCCAGATTTTTGTGGGGTGCCTGGGTGGCTCAGTTGACTGAGCATCCAACTCTTGACTTTGGCCCATGTCATGATCTTATGGTTTGTGAGACTGAGCCCTGCATCAGGCTGACATTATTTTTTTAATATATCTTGCCTCCAAAACACACCATACACAGAGACTGATTCCAGATGTAATAGAGATACAAAGGAGAAGTGTAAAACAAAACATTTAGAAGAAAACATAGGATGACAGCTTCATGTTCTTAAATAGGTATACATCTTTTAAACAGCACACCAAATGTAGTAAACAAATAGGGAAAAAAATAGTCAACTAGATAAATGAAAACACATTAAAATTCAGAATTTCTGTTCATTAAAAGATGTCATTAAGAGCATTAAAGAGGCAAGGCACAGCATGTGAGAAAACAATTCCAATACATATAAAGGACAACATATCTAGTTCACCTACAAATCACTAAGAAAAAGGCAGAAAACCAAGTTTTTAAAAAAAATGCATGAAAGACCTGAACAGGCATCTCACAAAGGAGATCTCCAAATGGCCAATAAACACTTGAAAAGAAGCTCAACATCATTAATCATCATGGAAATGAAGTAACCCCAGTGAGAAACCATTACCTACCCAGCAGAATGGCTAACATGTGAAGGACTAACAATCCAAGTTAGTTCACTGAGGGTGAGTGAAGGACAGATGACGCTCTTAGGAAAAACCCATAGGTATGTAAGCCGGTAACAAGCATTTTAGAAAAGTGTTTAGCAGTATTTGTTAATCACACACATACTTTCTGACCTAGTAATTCCATGCTCAGGTATATATACCCAACAGAAAGACATATATAATGCATCTAAAGACAAAACCATGCACCTAAGAATGTATGTTCCCCAAAAACATGCATCTAAGACTATTTAAAGTGGGATTGTTGGTAATAGAAAAATCTGGAAACAGCTCAAGTGCCTTCAACTACAGAATAAAGTATGAAATAGTCACAAAAGGTATATTATACATCAATATATATTAATTATGTCTTTTTATTTTCTGTGTTTCTGATGCTTTGCTATCCAGGGTCCTGCTAATCCTTAGAGAGACCGCCCCTTCTAGGACTAGCCAATTCCCAGTGACAGTAGATGACTCCAGTAAATGACTCTCTTGCAGGGGTGCCTTTCATATGCAAACTAACCAATCCAGAGCCTGTCTCACCACCCCCGACCACCTGCTTTATGGAGCATTTTCACTCTGGGCTACTATTCCTTTGCCCTCATCCTAGGGTGAAATATCAGACAACTCAGAGCAGCCCCTACATCCCAGAGCCTGTTGAAACTAATGTCATTTCAAACCCAATACTGACTCTGCTTACCCTGTCTCACTATTCCTGCAAAAACCACCATAAAGGCTCTTGTCCACATTTTCCCCCACGCCCTTTGCCTCCTGACTGACTCTGGCACTTCCCTTTGTAGCCCTGTGTGGTGTGACATTTGGCCACCTCCAGGGAACTGTTAACAAACTATCGTTTCAATGGTAGGCATCTCCTGATCTGGTGTCCTCACCATACTTGATTAACAATAAAACCTACATTAAAAAATTTTTTTTAATGTTTATTCATTTTTGAGAGACAGAGACAGTGTGAACGGGAGAGGGGCAGAGAGAGAGGGAGACACAGAATCTGAAGCAGGCTCCAGGCTCCGAGCTGTCAGCACAGAGCCTGATGCGGGGCTCGAACTCATGAACTGTGAGATCATGACCTGAGCTGAAGTCAGATATTTAACCGACTGAGCCACTCAGGTGCTCCAAAACCTACATTTTAAAATACAGTAAGAATGAATAAACTAAAAGTACATACAATAATAATAATGAAACTCACAAACGTGACATTGAGCAAAAGAAGGCAGTTACAAAAGAGTATGGAGTGTGTGCATTAGATGTCAATAGTATTTCCGCTGGTGGGTGTAGTGACAAGAAGGAGGCATAAGGGTTATGCTGTAGTCACTGACGATGTTCTGTTTCTTGATGGGGATGTAGGCATGCATGAGCATGTTCACTTTTTGAAAACACACTGTGATTTACTCATGATTTAGGCACTTTGCTATACGAGTGTTACATGTCAGTTTACATTAGGAAAACGACTAAGATTCAGCCACAATTATATTCAGAATAAAATAGAATGCATTCCAAAACAGGAAAGAACAAATTATCTGATACCTCATGGAATAAGTTCAAAAATCAACAATAAGACAAACACTAGGCAGCAGGGAGACGCGAAGAAAAACAAATCAATTAATTAGAGAAACATAAAATACAACAAAATTGATTAAACAAATTAGACCTAGTTCTTTGAAAAAGATCAATAAAGAAATTCTGTCTAGTCTAACCAAGAAATAAAGGGAGACAACACAAATACACCACAGTAGCAATGAAAACAGAAATATTTCAACATATAGATACTTTCTAAATTATTGCAAATATTATACAGAGTTTTAGTAATGAACTTGAAAACACCAGTGTTATACAAGATTTTCTGTAAAGTAGACTACTAAAAATTACTCAAAGAAATGTAGAAATCAGGAAAGAGAATTTCCAAAACATCAGAGTAATAGCTCTAAGACCAACAACCAGCCCAGGTAACTTTAGGAGTTAAATGTTTTCCAACTTTACAGAGCTCTGTCCCTCTAAGTGCAAAAGAGTGAACGATTCTCTACCCATGTTATGCAGGGAGTACAAGCCTAACACAAGTTGAACACAAGCATCTGAGAGGGAAACTATAGGTCAATGTCACATATCCATGTAGGTGGAAAATCTCAACAGCAATAACAAAAAAGCAAAACCATCACTGTATAAAAATGGTTAGCCAGGCTCAACTCCTGGGAGAGGTTTCCTCATTTATAAAAAGGAAACAACACACACAAAAAAATGACCCTCTTCTTCCACTTGCTACTGTCTCTCTGGGTATGACAGCTGGAACTACCACAGCCATCCTGAAATTATGAAGAGAGCTCAGACTACACCCCGGGGACAGGCAAGTAGAAAGATGAAAAAGACTCAAGCCTTTGATCTGGGCACAGAACGTCTGCCTTGGCCAACTCTGGAGCTACCCTAGCATCAGGCCTCTTTTTATGTGAGATAATAAGTCTTCCTTATTGTTTAATCCACAGGAGATGAGCATTCTGTTACCTGCAGACAAGTGCATTCTAAAAGTATACAAAGATTAATTATATTGAACCTGAGAGGGGGAAAAAAGGGAGAAAAGAGTCTAAGAATGTTTTAAAAGTCAATAGTGAGAAATGGCAAACTTAGCAGAGCACATGATAAATGTGATGTTCAAGTCAATAGGGAAAGGAAGGATTTCTGAATAGTAGGAACCAATACTGAATAACGTAAAAGTTAGGTCATCACATCACAATTTATCCCAAATCAATCGCAAGTAGATGGCAGATTACACGGAAATAAAATCAAACCGTAAAAATACTAGAAGAAAGTATGGGTGAATAGTATCTACTCTGTGAATTGGGTACGACTTTGTAAAAAATACAAATACATAAACTGTTAAGTGTCTCTATGTGAAATTATTTTCTTCAGAGGCAAACAGTTAATGGGAAGAAAATATTTGACACAAATAACTATCAATTCCCTTCTGAAAGACTGGTTATAGGAACTGACAAGAAAAACGTCATCCCCAATATAAAAGAATAAAGGATCTAAGGTGTAATTTACAAAATATGAAATACAACTGACCAAAGACTATATTTTTAAGTGCACAATTCCACAAGAAATGGAAATTTATCAACATTATTTTTACATGCTGCTATCAAATTGGCAAAAATGTTTAATATATCACTCAATGTTTTAAACATAGGATCCAACAGAAACTTCCATATACTACTAGTGGATGTGAAAATTATTAAATCTTTCTATAATCAATTTGAAAATAGGTATCAACTATATAAAGAACTTTAAAAAATTATTGTCCTTGGTTTGGTAATTCCCCTCCTTAAAGAAGTAGAAGGACATAAATATAGATGCAATAAAATTGCATATATTTTGGAAGTCCATTCCAACATTATTCCATAGTATTATGATATAAATGCCTAAACATTCACCGTATAGGAAGACAAAATAAGTGATGGCTCCTTGTAAGCTGAGAAATGTGTTTCCATTAAAAATCATAGTAAAGAAGAGTGAAAGCAATGAGAAAATGCTTCCAATATAGCATGAAGTGGGAAAGTCAGGATATAAAATGTATGTACAATAAACAGCAATTTGATCAATATACATATCACTTTCTCTATCGCTATGAACAGAGCAAGGGAAAAAAAGAAAAAAAAGAAAAAAGAAGGCAAAAGCACCAGAAATGCTAACAGTATTTATTCCTCGATTCAGAGATCATGGCTGACTTTTATATTCTTCTTTTCATTTATCTGTATTTTCTAATCATTCTACCCTAAATGAGCATGTATTGATGCTATCTTCAAAATGAAGTGATACATGTACTTAAAATGAAATACTTAATTGTATCTTTTCCTTATCCCTTTACTCGGATCAAGCTGCAGGGTTTGTTTTGGTTCTCAGCTCTATCAAAAGTGGTTCTGCACAAGCGTTCGGAACGGTTGACATTTTACTCGGGAAATATGCTGCAAGAATGCTAATCCATGACGAGACTGAAGTTTATTTCTCTTCTGTGACTCACTGTGCACAGCTGGGAGCCTCTATCAGAGCAGCTTCATAGACACACTGCACAATACTCTGGCTGGATTCTCCCAGCCCCACCACTGCCCATCTCTCTTTCCTCACTGCTCAATCTACGATGTAGCTCCTGGTACCAGCTGCTGGAGCCGCCGGGTAAAGGATTCCACCTGTGCCCTAAGAGGCAGTCTCTACTTCATCACTAGAGCTATCCTGTCTACTGGCTGCTGCCTCTTCCACCTGGCCTCACTGCTTAGAACTTCTGAGCCCTGAGAATGTGGGACGATTTGTTAACACAGTGTGGCAGACCTGGGCAAGAATGTTAATGATGCATGTTCAAACCCCTGGAGGGCTGGGGTCCTAAGGCATGGCGATCACTACATGATGAGCAATTATGACTCTGAATTATCAGCAGTCACGGACCCTCCCAGGGACATGATATCAAGGAGGGCATTTGATTCCTGTCCAAAGCCAGCTTTCATGAAGAATGGAAATTGACAGAGAAAACGGAAGAAGCATCTTAAACTGGTTAAAGGAGAATGAAGGCCTCCTAGTTCCTCGGGTAATTACTGGAATGAGGAGGCTGAGCCAAAGGCATTGGTGGAACTTCAGCAGGCTCTAGACCAACAGGAAACGGCTCTGAGGCCCTAATGCTGGCTCTGGAGGTGGTGGGTAGGGTGGGGTGACAGGAGGATGGGGTGGAAAGTAGAGTGAGGGGGTCATGGAACCGCATTGTCCTGAGTTCAGAAAAAATGCCCCAGGTCCTCTGCTACAATCACCCTCAGGTAATCTGCCCTCCAGCCCCAGCACAGTCACATGATTGCTGGTGCTACATAACTGAGTCTTTCCAGTCTCTGGGCCTCAGTTTCCCAAGAGGAGCTGCTCAAAAAACCACAGAGATACTGGGGATGGGAAAGATGGGGCAGGGGAGCTCAGGGTCCCCTACCCCAATTCCTTATCTATGCAACCACTCCATGTCTGCTTCTACAACTATTTAATGTATTTGGGTTCCAAGAAGATTCTGCTGGAACAGATTTTCTAGGACTAAAGTAAAGCTTGAAAACACTGGACTAAATTCTTTCTCAGTCTCTTGGCTCTCTGTCACAAGGAACAGAAACAGCCCGTTCTCTCTCATCACACCAGAGTATTCTTTGTCCCGGAATGCCAACACATAGAGCAAACTCATAGGCTTTCCTGATGCTTTCTGCCCACCTTCCCACCCTCCTGGCCAAGGAGACAGGCCAGCCTCCACGAAGCCAGTGAATCAGGTGGATAGCGCCCATGGGAAATGAAGTTCAAAGGGCCTTCGGGCAGCTGGCAGTTTCCCTAGGGTGTCACTGCAGCAGGGACTCTTGTGTTAGTGGAAGGAAATGTGTCTCCCACATCAGTATCATTGGGATGGAAAAGGGTGGAGATCCTCAGCAATCATGTCACAGAAAAATGTTTCTGCAAGGCTGTAGCTTGTGTCATACTTGTGGGAAAAAAAGACACCCACGTTTTCCTTCTTCCTTTAATCACACCAAAACAGTTCTAAAAACAAAATTTCATCAGAGGCCAAGTTCCCAGCACACTCTCCCTCATGGTCTTTATATAAGGAGTGGATATCTGGTCCCATGCATGGAAGGGGGAACGGTCAGTGCCGGTCACACAGAGCCCTCCTCCTGTCTCTGGCCTCAGGCTTTGGGTATAGCCCAGGGAGCTTCAAGGTGGAAGGCCACATTCTTTTTTTTTTTTTTTTTTTAAGTTCATTTATTTTGAGAGAGACAGAGACAACATGAGTGGGGGAGAGGCAGAGAGCAAGGGAAAGAGAGATGCCAAGCAGGCTCCACACTGTCTGCACAGAGTCCAACATGGGGCTTGATCCCATGAACCGTGGGAGTTTGACCCAAACTGAGACCAAGAGTCGGATGCTTAGCCAACTGAGCCACCCAGGCGCCCCAAGGAAGGCCATGTTCTAAGCCTGCCTAGAAGTGTCTGCTCTTTTGGGGTCTGGGATAGAATGCTCGGAGATGGGGTGTGGCCCCACCTGCCAGAAGCTGATGGCCCACGCCACACAGGAGAGTACTCACTGCCCAGCGCTGCATCAGGGTCATTACACCAACTGACCCCCTGATTCGACCAGGAGACCTGTATTATCTGCACCTCCCATCTGAGAAAATGAAGGTTCAGAGAAGGGAAGTGGCTGCAAAAACTCAGGAGAAGCAGATCCAGGAGTGACACAAAGGCCCCCAAGTCAGTGAGACAACATATGTGTAAGGCACCTATGCTCACAGTAGGTGTTCAATGGTCCCTGCTCTGTTCCCTTCTGTCCTATGCTAAACAACTTTCCATACCCCAACCTTTGGTAACTTCCTGACAGGTGGTTTCCCACAAGCCCACCCAGTTCATGTCATAAGCTAAGGACATTTGCCTGAGTAAGCCCGTGGGACTCTCCTTTGCAGATTTCTGTCTGAACAAAGAGAAAGCCAAGTAGAAACGGTGGAGCTCTGATAGTAACAAGCATGCACCTCCAGGTAAAATGCCAGGCCAAGTCCTATGGGAGCCTGATGTGACTTTCCAGCAAAGCCTGCTCCCCATGGGGTTGCTTGGTGATCACCCATGCCAGACAGCTCCAAGCCGAACACAGAGATGATTGATATTTTGCCGGGAGTTACACAGCAGGCTCGTGACATAGACCTTTGATTTTGCCATCCAGCACTCCCTCAACAAGAACGCACTTCCTGGATGAGATAATTTAATTAGTATTTGTCCAGCACCCTGCAGCGAAAGGCAATCACCTACCCCTTCCATCCTCTGAAGGGGCTGAGTAATCCACAGTCTCTTGATGCCATTTAATCTAAAACATCTGGGTGACTCACCCTCCCTGAGATTTCCCTCCAGAGTATTTACCTTAAGAAAACATCCATTTGTTCCCTAATTTAAACAATTCCTCTTGGTTTAAATCTTAAAGAAACTACTTGGTTTTTGTTTTTGTGCCTGTGTTTGTTTGTTTGCTACAGTTATTTTTAAAGTTATATATACATATGCATATTTATATATACCTATATACTTGTATATACATATATACATATAGGTATACATATATAATTAAGATATATTTATTATAATAACAGCTTACAGAATATATGAGATATAGAATTTATATAAATATAAGTAGAGAGAGAGAATAGAATATATACATATATTCAGATAAGCACCATTTTTGCAGAAAACCCCTGACCCTGCTCTACCATGACAGCATCTAGCAGTCAGCCCAATTGGCTCCTGTAACCATTCTGAATTGGGTGTGGCCAAAGAGATGCGGTTGAGGGGGCCTCCTCAGAGGTGCCCCTGCTTCCTTAGAATGAATGATCTCTGCCTTTGTGTGTTTCAGGACCCTAACCCTCAAATCTGCTGTCCACCCTAAACTTTACTTTTAGGTCACACCAATTTCCCAGCCCTACCCTTCACAGCTCTGTCTTCTACCAGGAACTATAGCCCAGAGCTGCCTTCAAATGCTGCCCTAAGCCTAAGCACTCTGCCCCAGTCCCCTTGCCTTGCTTCATCCTGAAACCTCCCAGACCTTGTTTGAATGCACCCTGGGCCTGAATAACAAACATTTGCTATGGTAAATCCCATTCCCCGCTTTCCAGATAACTTCTCCTTAGCAGAGATAAGCTGCCAGGCAGACAGATAACAACTGGGATATGCAGTTATTAAGGTCAGATTTTAAAATGACAAAAGGATACGTTTTAAAATAAAGCCCACTTGAAAATCAGCTTCCCTTCCAACTCAATTACATTCAGGCCTCCTGCTCTCCGAAGCTCCTTAGACTGAGAGATTCCAGCTCCCATTGGCTTCGGGGGTATTGGAGGAGAGTTGCCATGGCAACATGGAAGGCCCAGACACCTGAAACAGGAAGTGGAGGACACGGTGCCTCTGGGTCTCTCAGGCACCTGGAGCTGCCAGTGTGGCCCTATGAGGCAGAGGCCCCCACAGCCAATGTTCCCACCTACTGTGGGACCTTGTTGAAGCTAAGCTAAAGGAAGGGTGATGGGGGCAGCAAGGGAGCCAGCAGGCAGGGCCTGAGTGTCTCCAGCCTCTCAGGACCACGGGGATGAAGGCACGTATGGTAGCAGATGTGAATAGTCGCTTCAGCAGGTAGCTACACTCTTCAAGACCGTGTTGTAACAGAGTGACTAAAAGGGCTCCCCGATGCTGGTTTCTCCTCACCAGGTGGAAGTCCTAACACAAGCCAACTTCTGTTGCCATCATGAATGACCCAGACCAATGCTGACCACTCATCCCTGGCCCCAACCAAGCCTCACAGCTTTGGGCATCCCTAGTAGACATCACAAGCCACCCCTGATGCCCTTGACATTGCACATCACACCTTGGTCCTCCAGGGTTATCACACCATAGTAGCCAACTCACTTTACGATGGCACAAACAAACCTCTGAGCTCAAAAATATCATCAAACCATGTTTGTCACTGTTGCACCATGACCAATTATTGAACCTCTTATTATTTAAATGACCAACCTATGACTCCACTTTCTGTCATAAGATGGGCTGAAACCCCCCAACTCCCACATCACATATGGACCCCCAGCCATCCCAGTCTCTTGGTGGTGACGACCATTCCCGGCATGTCCTCTAGCCCTTACACCCTCCACTATTCCATACATGTATCCTTCTACCTGCTCCTCAAGGAGCACAGCCAAAGAATCCCCTCACCCAGATTCTCAATATCCCAACAGCACGTTAGCCTTTCCTGCCCCTCCACCACCCCCAGCTAATGCTGGAGGCCAGGCTAGAGGGCTCATTGCCAAGGGTTTATCCTGCCCTGAAGAGAGCTCACTGTGCCCTATTCATCTTTTGGGCACTAATTAGTAGAGATGTCCTCCTTTCAAGTGTATAGAAATATATGTGTGTGTGACTATATGAGCCTGTGCCCGAGTGTATGCCAACTAGTTAATGGCCCAACAAACACTGGGCCTTCTATGAGGACCATTCCTAGGAGTGCATCTAAGCCAGCTGGGTGACCTGGCCCTGGGCAGCCAGCCACAGGCCTTTACCTGCAACTCCATCATCAGCCCCACACTGGCTCACAATGACCACATCTGAAGTTCTTGGATAACTGTTCCAATAATTTTCTTGCTACATTGACTTCTTGGTCCTAATACCTACCAGACTCTTGACTTCACAAGCCTCCTCTTAACTTTGGGGTTCCAACTCTGAGGAAAGGCTACCTTCCTAACCCCCAAGTCTTCAGCCCTGAAAATCTCCCATAGGAGGAGAGAGAAAAAGGCAAAGTATCACCAGAAAGAGACCCCAGGCCAGCCACTTGCATTAGCACCAAATAAAGTAGCCTAACCCCACCCTGAGCTATGTGGCTTGTCTGCCTCTCCCATCTCCCTCCACTGGGCTCCACTGCTCCCTGCTTCCCACACTCCTCGTGGCTCATTTTTCTGTTCTTAGATCTGGGGGGGGAACCAGCCGTAACAGCAGACTCCTGCCTCAGCCACAGTTACACCTGTCCCTGCGGTTGGGCTAATTTTGGCCACTCTGGGGAAAATACATTATCCCTTCCAGCCTCAGCCTAGGCCTGCATGTTGGCCATCCAGGGCCAAGCGGTGAGACCAGGTGGTGCCAGGGGCCCTGCTGTACTCAGAGACTGTATTAGCAGAACTTCCTGGCTGAAAACTACTCTTAGCCTTCTCCACACTGTGCCCCATAAACACCAGCATCAATGGCAGCAGCATCAGAGAGAGACAGGAAGAGGGGATTTTTGTGCTGGTTAACACCTGCTCAGAACACAGAGCCAGTGACCCAGCCACAGGAGGAGAGGGAGAAGGGTGCCCTGATGCTTACCTTCCGCATGTCTTTGCCAAAGGTCTCACTATAGGTTGTGCCGAGGATTTCAAACTGGACGTAGGGATTCGAGCTGTCCTCCCGAAACTCCATCACCCCTGTGAGGCCAGTGATGTGACCCTGCAGGAGAGAAGGAAAACCCATTGAGGAAAATATGGATGGAAGGGATAGAGTCCCAAAGACAAAGAAGGGAAGGAAGTAGTCACCAAGAAGGGGACAATCAAGATCTTGAGGAAGCACCAGACAGGCTATAAATGAGGACCGGGCTGCTAGCAGTCCTATAGCCGCAGAGCAAGATTGACACTTCCTAGACCGCTGCTCACAGGGGAAATCCCTAAGGCTTGCACTTGATATTCAGGTGGTCAGTATGATTAGAGCACATGCTCTGTGCCACATATCGTGCTTGCTATATAGGTCAAAAAGTGACAGTTCTGTCTCCACCCTCCTGGAGCTCACAGTCTTCCCGTGCATCCTGCTCCATGGGTCACCTTAGCCTGAGCCAAAAGAAAAGTCAAAGGTCAACAGAGCCTTTGGGCAGCAAAGCATGAGCACTAGAGGCCAACACCAGCTCAAGTCCTGGCTTTGCCACCTGTGTCATCTTGGGCAAGCCATCTCCCATCATCTCCAGCCTGAAGTTAATTAGATCCACTTCACAGGGCCTGAAAGGGCCGAAGGATAAAATGTTACAAAGCACAGTGTCTGGCACAGACTGTCTGTGGTGGGTGTGCAAGCCCTGCCCTCTTCTCAGGCCATTCAGTGGGTTCTGTAGAAGCAGGTGGCAGAGGGGCTGAGGGAGCCTATGGCAAACCCCCTCTCCCTTCAACCCACCCCCTCCCTAGGGTGGCGGTTCCATCCAGCCTTGTTCTCCCATAGACCATGAGCTGGGAGAGTCCCAGATCCTGAGCTGGCCAAAGAGGGGCCCCAGCTCTAGCTCAGGCTGCAATAGATTCAACCAACACCGGAATACATTCACTGCTATTGACAGTGCACACAATTTATTGTGACTACAATTCCTAGCACTATAGATTTCCCTAAATGCTCTTTTGAAGCCTCTGAAAGCCAATTCACTCTAACAAGTCTTCTATGGATTACCCAATTCACTTCAAATTCAGCCTTCCAACTTGGTGTCGTGCCTGAGTGTGTGCGACAGGTCATAAATGCAGAACACATGTGCACACACACGAACACACACAAGCTAAAGTCTTAGCGATCAGCACGTGTACTGCATACTGAGACAGCCTCTTATGAATAGTGGCCACCTGCATGGTAGGGTATCTGGCTCACCGGAGCTGGGCAGTTGCCTCCATTGGTTGCTTAAGCAACTCTAAAGTCCAATCTCCTTGTAGAAAACAGAGAAAACAATAATAATAAATCTATGAAGCCCAACTCACCAGCCCTAAATGCTGGGAAAGGAAGAGTGGCAAGGAGGGAGGTCTGTGGGGGGCCTGCAGGGACAACCACACAAAGAGCTCAGTTTCAGACCACCTGCTCAAGGGTGTGTGTGTGTCTGTGTGTGTGTGTGTGTGTGTGTCTGTGTGTGTCTGTGTGTGTCTGCACACATGTGCATGCAAGGAAGGACCTGTCTTCAGCCTTAGCCCAATGGGTGTCCCCTTACACACACCTTTTTGATCGTGTCCAGCATGGACCTTCCTCCATTCCATGGCTTGGTGGACTTGCGTATACAGTTCAGGCTCGCCATGCTATGCCACTTCCGGTCCTCCAGCTTCCGGTGGAAGGCATTGGCCAGCATCAGGACACTGTCATACAGGTAGAGGTTGGAGATCTGCAAACACAAAGGCGGTGAAACCCTTTCCACTGATGCATTTTCAGAGAAGGGGAGCAGCAGAGGCCTTGGGTGATCCAGGATGCCAACACTAACAAGTGGTGCCAGTATCTATACCACAATCCTCTAGCTTCTAGTTGTTCATTCAAAAACCTTGGGGCACCTGGGTGGCTCAGTTGGTTAAGCGACCAACTTTGGCTCAGGTCATGATCTCGCAGTTCATGAGTTCAAGCCCCACGTCTGGCTCTGTGCTGACAGCTCAGAGCCTGGAGCCTGCTTCTGATTCTGTGTCTCCCTCTCTCTCTGTCCCTCTCCCATTCACACTCTGTCTCTGTCTCAAAAATAAATAAACGTTAAAAAATTTTTTTAAACAAAAAAACCCAAAAACCTGGCCAGGCACTGGAGTCTTAAGCAGAATAAGAACTAGCCCTGATTCAGGAACTAGAGTGGGAAGTGGATCTGTACACCATGAGAACCAGCATGGTCATCACCACGGTTGAGACTTGCACCCAGGCTTTGTGCAAGACTGGAATGGGGCATCCTGCTCACATAACACAGGATGGAGGGAAGGATAGACAGAAAGCTTGGTCTAGAAGGATTAGTAGGATAAAGGGTAGAGAGCATTACAGGGAGGCAGAATTATGCAAAGGCATGAAGGTACAAAGGAGTGGGGTCAGGTAGGGCAGGGTCCACCAGCAGTGATCAGATATGAAAGATTTTAGACTTTGTGGACCTTATAGTCTCTTTTGCAATGCTCAGCTCTGCTCTTACTGCAGAAAAGCAACCAAAGACAGTATGTAACAAAGGATGTGCCAATAAATCTTTATTTTAAAAAATAGGCAGTAAGCTGGATTGAGCTGAAGACTACAGTTGGCCAAGCCTTGGGGTAGAGGGATTGAAAACAGTGCCAAATATCTGTATTAATGGGTACAGTAGAAATGAAGTGGGATCAAGGGGGAGGTAGGGATCAGGGATCTAGCCATGTTGAGCCTCATGGGCCATGCTAAGGAGTAACAACATAGGTGACTTTAGGGAGAAGGATGCCATTGGTGGGATCTGTGCCCAGAAATCAGATATGTGCCTTGGAAAGCCTGCTCTGATCCCCAGATAGGCCTGGGGTCAATGATGGCCTGAGTGACACTGGCAGCTTGTGGTTATAGAATATCTGAGGACACAGAGCCTGCTCTGCAGTGGCATCACTGCCAGCCAGGGGATACGTTTGGGAATTTCAACTGTACACATATGAGAACTATCCCTCTGCTTAGCTGCTAAGTAGAGATGGCTCATAGAAGAAACAAAGCCCATCTCAGAGCTCTTGAGAGCATGATTGCAAGGGAAAAGCTGGTACACTGGTGAGGAGAGCTGTACAAGAGCCCTGGTATCCAGGGATGGGACAGGTCCAGCTCATCCTCCTGACTACAGTTCAAGACCCTGATCCAGATGAACCTGAACACCAGCACCTGCCTTCTCAGGGACCCATCAAGAGTCCTCTGTAGGGTGGAAGGCAGCCCTGTTCTCAGATGTTACCTGCACACTATCCCTCTCCTCCAAGGGAGGTGTCATGAAGCACAAAGGTAGGAGAGTCAGGGAAGGGCGTGGGTAGGAGGTAATGTCCACCCTTGTTCAGGTGTGTGGTCCCTCCTGGGTAACTGGTGCACAAACAACCATCAGCCAAAGTGGGTCAAGGGGATGATTCTCTGCACACCTAAGCAGCAAGGTGTCTGCTAAAAATATTTCAGAAAAACAAAATCACTGGATATAAATAGGAAAACGTGTCAACCTCTTAGGACTCCTGGGAGAATCAAATAAGATCCTTGGTCTGCAGGAAGAACCCCTGCTGCCTTCCAACTTTACCCCTCACCACTCCCCAGTATGGCTCTCACACCCCAGTATCTACGTGCCTTATTCTCCACCTGCAGTTTCTTTCCTCACCTGTCTTGGACTGGGTGCTCCCAAAGCACAGCCCCAGGCAAGAGCTTGGGTAGCATGGACCGTTTTCTACAAGTGAAATCAGAGATGGGCTAAGAGAGCTGGTACTGGACATCAAAACCATCTGCTCCATCACAACTGTCCAGTAACTCATGCTAACCAACCCTCAGGGGAATTTCTGCTACACCATGTCAAGCAGAGTTGACTACTTCTTCTGTGGGTGTCCCTGTGTCCTGCCCATTCCTACAGAGCCCTGCCTTATCCACCTTCAACCCATGTCCTTACAGTGGACACAGGGATGTATGCCACTGAGGCCTTCGTAAGAAATGGGTGGAGGATGGACAGCAATGTTGCAGATGTGGCAGGAGTGTGCCTGGGACACCTGAGCACCGCTGACTTAACCAAGGCCTCCAAGTATTTTGGTGCCTGGTGACATTTTCCGGGGCCCTGAAATACACGTGTGCTTACCTGACAGCAGAGAGAAGTCACTGCCATCACGAAGAATTGACCTCCTGCCCTATAGGCAACACCAGGGTAGAACCGTACCTCTCGCTGCTAGAGCCCTGAGCAAGCATTTCCCTCCTGAGAAGGACTAACCCACTCTCTGTGCTTGTCAAATCCTCAACCCTCAGGAGCCCCTACCACTGCAAAATTATTTTTGACATGTCCACCTCCCCTCTGGAATACAAACTCATAATGGAGATGTTGTTTTAGGCCACTTGGAACAGCACAGCCCCAGTTGTGACCCAGACCAGCACCCAAAGGAATCCCTTTTTGCCTCCAGCACTTCTATTCACAAGGAATTAAGGTACTTAACAAATGAATGAATGCAAAGAGGCTGGCAATGAAGAGGCAAAAACAGGATGTGACTCAGAAAGGCCAAAGGAAGCCCTCAGCCTTCCCACAAGTATGTCTGCTGGGAAGGATGAACACATTTTAGTTCAAAGGAACAAGCTTTCAGTTCAAAGGCTTTAGCAATGTTCTTTTCCAGATAGATATATGTATCTGGAAATATATATATATATATATATATATATATATATATATATATATAAAACATGCATATATACAACTTTTATATAAATATGTATATATTCATATATAACTTGTATATAACTTTTATAAATGAAACATGTGTGTGTGTGTGTGTGTGTGTATAATGTATGTATGTATACAACTTTTTTCTTACTATCTCTAAACACAGCATCCAGCACCAACCAAAGCATACAGGTGGTGTTTAATATATGTTGGATGGATGGATGGATGGATGGATGGATGGATGGATGGATGGCTAAATGAATAGATGAATGAGGGGATGGGTAGGTGAAAGGGAGGAGGAGTGGATGGATGGAAAGATAGAGGGGGAGATGGATGGGTGGATGGATGGATGGATGGATGGATGGATGGATCTCCTGCTAAGAAGATACACACTGATCTTGGTTCCCCAAAAGAGAAAACAGTAGGAAGAAGAGATTGGGCACCTCCACTTTGACTTGGCAGAGAACCTCCTTTGTTCAAACAGCATCTTGCTTCTCATTTACAGCCTGCTCAAAATGTCTTCTCGATCCCCACTTGGAGCTCCACCTTCTCTCACTCCTGTCCCTTCTCCTGATAAGATGCTATGTCAGTACTTCTCCCTGCTGTGGGCAGACACTAACACCCTGTGTTGATCTGTGGCCCTATCTCTGCTGTTCAACTTCAGCATCCTCACAATGAGAAGACATGTGTGGGGATGCAAAGGGAGAGCACTACCCTCACAGTCTGGTTGTCTGGAGACTGGAGACGGGACCTTTAGGGGAAAAGATCAAGAGCAGATAGTAGAAAGGCAGCCTCTGCTTGGGGC
Organism: Lynx canadensis; assembly: GCF_007474595.2. Taxonomy (NCBI): domain Eukaryota; kingdom Metazoa; phylum Chordata; class Mammalia; order Carnivora; family Felidae; genus Lynx; species Lynx canadensis. Next base: position 43,418,343 of record NC_044313.2, on the reverse strand, counting down.
TCTGTCTGGGTCCTGATAAATATATGGCAAGCCTTTTCTCAGGGTGGGTGCGTGGAGACCAGCATCAGGGCATGGTCACAACCAGCCCCTGAGCCAAGAGTGGTCTGGAAGGAGAGAGGCTCCCAACTGTATGAACACTCACTCAATGTCAGGTTCAAGGGGCTAACAGCCCAAGCTGGGAGCCCCAGGCCACAGGGGCAGAGAAAAGGGGCCTGGTTTGAGGGAATGCTTGCCTCTTTTCCCTCACTTCTCAGGTAAGACACAGCACAGTTCATTCAGAGCAGACAGACAAGCAGAGCTGATACTGTCACTATTTAAACCCTCATCCCCTCTGGCTGGCCTAGGGACATTGCAGCACAAAAGTGACAAGGAACCAAAAAAAAAAAAAAAAAAGACATTTCAGGTGAAAGTAGACCTGAAAAGAAGACACACCAAGGTTTGAGGCCAAGGGCATGGCAGAATAAAGACCTGGATGCAAAGCAAATGACCTGGGACCAGGTCAGACAATATAAAGTCAGAGGCAGACAAAAGCCACAGCCAAGCAAGGGGTCTGAGGCTGGAGCCTCCATTCTGAGTGGGGACAGAGCTAGAATGGAACCCAGCTGGTTCAGTTAGCCACCTTAGAGATGTATGCCTGATCCCTCTGTCACTGCCGTACAGCACAACTCTTACTGTACTGAGTGTGCAGCTTAGCCGGGTGGCCTTGCAGGATGAGCAAGAGTTTTGGATTCATCCCAGCCTGGGCCAGCTCTGCTCACTGCTATTCCTCCTCCAGTGCATGGAGACAGCAGGTGCTCAATAAATGCTTATTGAATTAGTGAATTGAATCTCCACTTGCATTCATGCAGTGATGTTGAACAAGTCATTTAATGCTTAAGACTCACCTTGATGACAAGAAAATACAATGTGATCAGCAGCCCTGGAGAGGTGCACCCTGGAGGGGTGGCCCCGAATAACTCCCCTGAGAACTGCGGGATGGTAGTACTCATGCGTGCCAAGTACTGTCCTAACTTCTTTGTGTGCAGCTTTATTTTAGGAGGGAGAAGAAACAGGAAGAAATGGAAGGGGGAATACAAGACCTACACAATGTGGATGGTCTGAGAGCTCCTCCAAGGTGCCCCATCTCTGAGCCCAGCATGAGTCTGGGACACAGAAGCCTCAGAACCACTGGGAAAAGAACTTGTATCTGCCAACACCACTCGCCCTCTTCCCCAATGCCCCTTGGCCTGAATGCTTTTCAAGGAAGAGCAGGAGTTGTATCTGGATTTGTAGCTTGTGGCTGGGAAGACTGAGCAAAGATCCCCCTGAGCATTATATCCCCAGTTCTGCCTGCACACTGCTCACCTGGACACATGTCCCTGGTCTCCTCCTGGCCCCAGCAGCCCTGTCACAGCTGCCATAGCCCCCTGGCCTGAGCCAGACCTTTCGGGTCTGCAAGGGCTGAGGCGCTGCAGAGCATCCCTTTATGGGAAAAGCCACTCCTCTGCCTCTGGGGTGTTCCGTAAAAGGTTCCAATATCGGAAGGCCCAGAGTGGGGGCCTCACTATGCCTGACTCAGGCTCCTGAAAGGGAGGTGGCTTGGCCCATTGCAGTTGAAGGTCTGACATGTGTCCTGCAGGGCTGGCTCAACCACAGGAGACCACCCAGGTGTGCAGGAGAAAGAGGGAGGCAGGCAGGCAGGGCTAGAACAGGGACAGCTCCAGCCCAGCCCTGTGGGAAGCACCATGCTCTGTACTCTGCCCTGTCACCTGTCCCTCGCCCAGGCTTAGGGGCTTCAATCCCAAGGAAGCTTCCTTATGTCCTGTCTATGTGGTCATCTCCTACAACCACAGAGTGGTTCAAGTGCCCTCATTCCTCCCCGAGGAAATAGTAACTACTGGTTACCTTGTCTCCCAGCCTTGGGCCCTCCCCCACCCCTGCACAGAGTTGTCTTTCCTGGATGCACATCCTGCACTGTCACATCTCCAAAGGCCACACCCTGGTCCTCGGCACCCTGGTGGCTATCCCCCTTTCTGACTGAATTCCCAACATTTCCCACCTCCCACCTCTAGCCCCAGACACACTGAACTCTGTCCCTGTTCTCCTGGGCCCCTGGGCTTTTGTATATGCCATTCTTCCTAACTGGTACCTGCTACGGAATAGAGATGAAACTTCCCCATTTATGCAGAGCTTGTGGGAATTAAGAGAGAGAGCATTTTTGAATGTCTAACATAGGAACTGTCACATAATCAGTGCATAATGAGGGTTTGTGGAATTAATGAATGCTGAATGAATAAATTTAAATCTGTTTTTAGGAAAAAGAACACCAAAGTAAAGATATACCAAGGTATTTGCAAAAAGAATGCTTCTCAGAATACAACTGATGGAGGGGGCACCTGGGTGGCTCAATTGGTTAAGCATCTGACTTTGGCTCAGATCATGATCTCACAGTCCGTGAGTTCGAGCCTGGAGTCAGGCTTCGTGCTGACAGCTCAGAACCAGGAGCCTGCTTCAAATTCTCTGTCTTCTCCTCTCTCTGCCCCTCCCCTGCTCACACTCTGTCTCTCTGTCTCTCTGTCAAAAATAATAAACATTAAAAAAAAAGAATATCATTGATGGAGGATACAAGCCATGCTGAGAAAAGGGTATAGGAGCTCTGGACCAATATATTCCATGGGGAAGTGTCCATCTCCAATCAGAATCTGGGGTCTGCATTTCCAGGAGATGGGAGTATCCTAGCAAACTTGTATTTCCAAAGCCAATAATCTGTGCAGGAAGTGGGTCTTTGGAAGGGAAATGGGAAAGGTGAGGACACATTTCTCAGAGGTAGAGGAGAGAATTTGGCCAGGAGGCCTTGATTGGGGCTTGCAGCCCTTGAGAGACCCAGGTAGACCTCTTGGCTGCCCAATGATCAAAGACCAATCACATGAAGCCAACTGAGGACCTTGGATATGGAAAAACAGATTTTATTCTTTTAAGAGTTGGCACCAGAATCCCCACTACATCAGTAATTATATTTTATATAGTTATATTTTATATTCCTGTGTTAGCAGGGGCAAAGGCTACCAGAAAGATTGTTACGTTTATCTTCATGAAAAAATAAGGAGAATTTACTTTGGAGTCAAGACCCAGAGGAAGAAAATAGAGGATGGATAGAAAAGTCAGCAGGAAAGAGAGTGTGAGGTCCCGGGGGGAGGGGACAAGCAGAGAACATTCCTCAGCAGGAAAGGACTGAGGACATCACAGGCTGTCTGTGCCACTACAATGCCAATACCCTACCCTGACTCTTACCATATGTGACAGCATATTCAAGACTTAGATTTGTAGGCAAAGCCAGGAAAGGTGCTGGTTTCACATCTGAGTCAACCCTAATTTGCAGGCAGCCCCATGAGAAGGCTGGATGATCTGTTTACTTACATGAGTCCCCAGAAGCAGCATTAGGACCAGGAGTAATGAAAAGATAAGCCCCCCCCCCCACACCCCACTCATGAAATATGCTAAGGAGACCTATACTCTTCAGATCCTATCTGGACCCTGCAGGCCAAGACTTGTGTCCACCTCCATCAGACTGGAAGAGACAGGCCCCCAAAGGACAATGGCCCCGTCGTGGAGCCAGCTGCCTGACTTCCCAGTGCTCCGTGCATGTTTCCCTGTAGTAACTGTGAGGGTGCTCCAGCCGTGTCTCCATTATACTCCAGGGCCCAGGGTATTTGCTGTGTAGCCACATTATCAGGGGAAGAATCATGCTTGAAGGCAAAGGAAGATGAATGGCAGGCCAGGGTCACAGCCACGCGAGCCAGCTGCATCTCAACACCAGACCATTATCCACCCCACACCAAAGATAGAAACATAAGAAATGTTTTCATTAAGGAAGTCTGCATTTCTTCCAGGCTTCTAAAGAGCCCAGTTTTCTCTTCCCTCCATCATTAATCAAGCCAAGTGGACTGTTCAGGGAGACCTCACAGGGGCAAACAGCAGGAACTGACCTCCGACCAGATCCTTAGACAGGCTCTGGTCAACCAGCAAAGTCAGACAAACAGCCGGCAGAGGGTCCAGCTGGGAGGACAAGCTGACGCCCAGATGTCGCAGCTTGAGAAATCCATCCCCAGGCGAGGCCTTTCTGCCAGACTGCTGCCAGCCTGCCCATCCTGAGATAGGGCACCACAGCCAGGCCTGGTGAGGGAGCAGATGGTGGCAGAGGGCAAAGGAGCTGGGGCTCTCTGCTCATCGGTGAATCCAAGGGGATGGAAGGCAGAGTGGGGAAGGGCATTTGTCCGTACCTGAGGCTCTCTGGCCTCCAAATGTGCATGTGGACATCTGTGGCCAGAACAGCAACCGACTGCAGCCAGAGAGACCACCTGCGCAATTGTCTCTGACAAAGGCATTGAGGATCGTGCCCCGCCATGCTCCCGTTATGCTTCATGACTGCTGCTACATATTCCACCAGGGTGTTTAGGGTAAAAAAGGAAACCAGTGAAAGTGACATAAAGTCCAAGATAGTGGGTGGCCCGCTGCTACTCCAGAGAAAAGGATTCTACTGGCAGGCTGACAAACAACTTGTAGCCAGAGAAGAATACAGAAAGCCCTAACGAAATAGGGGCATGTGGGAAGGGGGGGTTTCCACATGTTTTAGTAGACTGAGCAAGGGAAGAATTATTCCATCTATCAAGCCATTCAACAATTTAGAAATTCACAAAGAGGAGAAATACCAACCCGAGGGAGCATTTTATAATAATACCACATTAGCTCCCACAGCTTAATTCAAGGATCAGGCTCCATGGTGACCAGACAACACAACTTCTATCAGTTGTCCATCCCCCTTTGGAAGCCCATTTGAATAGAAATGACATAACAATGTGACAATATGTCTGTTGCAGCCCTGAAGTCACCGGACAGGGCAGTTCTGAAGACCGAGTGCTTTACAGATTCTCCTCTCAGCAAGGCTGCCCGTGAAATCTTAGCAAAGTCTCAAGGTTCTTCCAGACTGGTTATCACTTTTATTACTGGCTGAGTCAGACAAGCTCTAAACCAACTTGTCAAGAGAACAAGAATGAGAAATACCCAAATGAGACAGTGCTTTGTAGGGGAAAATAAACAACAGCACACCGGCAAATGCAAAGCTTTTGGAGCTACTACAAGTCACTTATTTTGGTATTTTTCCTCCAAGGGACTTTGTACTAAATAGGAATCAAATTGATTTGCTATAATGGTGCTTGGTTGGCTCTGGAGCACAGAAAGCTCTGACCACAGGACTAATAGAAGAAGATGGAGTTTCTGAGACCAGTGCAGTGGAGAAGCCAAGAGATGGACGATCTTGTAAAAACTACCCATTCTTGATGGTTCTCCTGAAAACATCTAACTCAGAATTATCATCCCAAGAGCAGCCGTCCGGGGGAAGAACTAAAAGATGGACTTGAGAGCTCCACTTCCCAAAGGATCTTCATTAATTTCATCAAGACAAAGTTAATAATCCATGACACAAATGTTTTATTTTTTCTTGAGTTAGTTGTTCTAAACATGTTAGAGTCTTCTCGATAAATCTCACAGCTAGAGGCTAGTAGAAATTAGTTTGTCTTCTATACTGTCATTAAAAAATAAAGAAGTGGTAATAGCTACTTGGGAAACTCGAAGAGAATGGCTTATAAATGAGATGAATCTAGGAGCTGCCCAAATGGTTGTTGGGCGGGGTGAGTAAAGTAAATCCGTGTATTTCCCTCTCACCACACCCCTTCTCGAGGCAGAGGCAACAAATGGAGATGGAGATTCCTTTCATAAAGTTCTTCATTTACATAAATATATATAAAGAGACTTCTAGAGACAATTTAACTTGTGTTAAGATCTGCATTATCAACAGATCCACCCCATCAGTCCTTACTGAGGGTCTCCAATGAGCAGAGTCTTGTAAAAAGGGCTCAGTGGGTCTCCCCAGACATACATGGCCTCTCCTCTCCCACAAAAGGCAGCTCTGCCTGAGTGCCTGCAGGAGTGGTGTGGACAGAATGCAGTACACAAGGCCTGCAATATGGGTCTAGACCCAAAGGAAACGCTCTCCTACCTGCTGTGTTGCTCTTACAGAGCATGCTCAGGGGGGTGCCTGGGTGGCTCAGTCAGTTAAGCTTCTGACTTAGCCTCTAGTCATGATCTCACGGTTCACGAGTTCAAGTCCCGCATCGGTCTGCTATCAGTGCTTTGGAGCCTCTGTCCCCCTTTCTCTCTGCCCTACCTCCAGGGGTTCTCTCTCTCTCTCCCTCTCTCTCACAAAATAAATAAATAAATTTTAAAGAGCATGCTCAGGAAGACAAGTGGATTATACCTTACAAAATTAAAAAAAAAAAATGAGGGGTGCCTGGGTGGCTCAGTCGTTTAAGTGTCTGACTTCGGCTCAGGTCATGATCTCACAGTTTGTGAGTTCGAGCCCCGCGTCGGGCTCTGTGCTGACAGCTCAGGGCCTGGAGCCTGCTTCGGATTCTGTGTCTCCCTCTCTCTCTGCCCCTCCCCCACTCATGCTCTGTCTCTCTCTCTCAAAATAAATAAAGATTAAAAAATTTCTTTTTTTAAATGAGACCATGTTTGCCGGAAACCCCGAACACACCTGACCACCTCCTCTGTAATGACATGAATAGGTCAGTCTTATTCTAAATGCTTTCTATACATTCCCTCACTTAATTTTTATTATGTCCCTAGGGGGCAGACACTTTACATTCCAATTTACGGGACAGGAAATGGAGGCACAAAATGACAAGTAAATAATAAATATTTCGTTAGTTACTAGAGTTCCTGGGATTTGAACCCACACAGTATGGCTCTTGAGCTGCTGCTGCTGTGCTGCTGCTACTCTTACTATTATTGCTGCTACTGCTATTACTACCAGTACTGTTACTGCACCGCTATTACTATTCCTGCTGTTATTACTACTGTTGCTACTACTAACACCACTCCTGCTACTACCACTGCTGTCGCTTCCACCACCACAAGATGTCTCTGATGTCACTCTTCCATCTTGCTCTTGATGGAGTGCCTGGGTATCAGCAGGAACAGACAGAGGGAGGTAGGGTGGCCAGGGTTCCAGGTGTGATATTGCATTTACCATATTTGATGATAACCAGCCACACACCTCGGAGCTGTGCCTTTGTTTACGCTCTTCACAGCTGTGGGCCATGTTAGTATGCTCTCCGCCAGATTCCTCATCCAGCCTGCCAGTCTCCTTTTCTCTCCTGTCCTCCTGGACACATGCTTTGCATCTAGAGTATCTAATATGCCACCAAAGAGCCCACATTTTAGTCCGTGAAAAAATAGGCAATCATAGGCCTTAATAAGAAGAACTTCCATTCTCCCACCACCCACAACCTATACAACACATACTTGTGCAGTGGAAAGGGGCCCCTCCTGCTCTCCTCAAGTAGAAAGAGTGCAGTGACCAGGCAAGAACTGGGAAAAATTGATGCGGCGGTGGCGTGGAGCAGGGACAAGGCTGGAGAGGGATGAAGCCCATCAAGGGGAGACCACGCCTGGGAGTAAGACCCTCCTAGGGTTTGACCACCCAGAGAGTGATGGGGTCCCCGTACCCTCCTGCCCCAGGCGAGGATACAGGGATGGGCACACACTGACTGGAGTCAATCATCTCACTCTGCTTCCATCCATGTCGAGAGTGCGGAGATAAATGCAGAGGCCCAGTGAAGGGTACTTACTTGGTCCTGACCTCTTCTTCCAAGCTCCAAAAAAGGAAGAATGCAGAGCAGGCCAGCAGCATCCAAACATATAAAATCTTGCATTAAGCACCTTCCACCCATGACCCACATGCCCAGGACTCTCGGGTCCATGAGCCCTGCAGGGGCCTTGGTCCGCTCTCTTGGCCAATCAATCCTTCACCATGTTAGAAAGACCCCAGACATTGTGGTGGCTCCTGGGAGCAGTGGACATGGGGGTAGTGGGAATTACTCCAGCTAAAATCTGTGTCTGCTGTGTCTGCTACATTCCCTCCTCAACCAAGAACATATTTCTAGTGTTTACCATCTTTTAGGGCATGTTTCCCTTCCCCCTCCCCAAACATAAGATTATAGAATGGATTTGACACTTTGGCAAATTACACATGTACCCAGACCACTCCAGAGATTCTAATAATCCCCCTCCCCAAAATGTGTGCCTCCTGATAAGGTTAATACCAAAATGTCCTGGGATGCAACAGATACTCAGGTGGTAAATACAGCATATCTCTGTCCTGAAACCTGATTTCCACTCGTCATGCCTGGCTGGGTAAAGAAGGTATAACTAGTTTCAAATGCTGAATGGCAAGCATATCACATGCACAAACTTCTGGGTAATTTCTGCAAACCCAACTGGGAGAAATTTCCTTCTGTTATGTGTCTCCCACCAAGCATCAAGCGAAAGTTTCCTTATGCATGGAAGTCTTAATGGAGAAGTGGATTCTGAGCTGCCAATGGGCAGTCTCCACTGTGTTTCATTGCTATCCTCAAACATCCAGAGGGTAAACGACCTCTCACAACAAGTACACAATTCGCCATCCTACTCCCTGGCCCCAGGAGAAGCTAACACTGATTGCATGTTTGGCATCAGGTGTGGTAGAAGCACTAACCGGAAGCACTCTGTACCTGTTGCGTTGGATGGAGTACAAGAGCTAGGCATGTCATGGTCCTGCCCTCGGGCCTCCCCCCACTCAGCTGGGACTCCAGGAATGTCCTGGTTGGCCTACACCTTAGCACTCAGCAGATGAGCTGGGACACTCCCTAGTTGTTTCACAAGAGCTGTCTGTATTACTGATTTTCTACAGGGAAGACCCTAAAACAGGTTCAAAATGCTGACTCCCCACAGGAAGGCTCCATCTCCAATCCTGCCAGACGAACTCATCACCCACAAAGTAGTCAGCGCAGAAGCCTGAGAGACAGTAATGTCTTTACTCCCTGAACATGTAACTTTTAAATACAAGAGGCACCCAGTGAGCTCATATGGCCCGTCTGCTGACAACAGGCATAATTGCCTGCTAATGCGGCTCAGAGGCACTGCCCAGTTGACTGGTTTCAATTTCAGCAAATGACAGGGTTCCAGTAATTAAAGTTGGTGGGCAACAGTGCTCAGCTGAAGCTGTGGCACATCTTTGCCCGTTACCTGCGGCAGGCCAAGGGCATGAGTGAGACTCCCTTCTGGAGGGAGCTTGACAGGTGAGCACTGACCTGCAGCATCTGGAGGTAGCCTTCCTGGGGGTCACAGAGCAGGGAGGAGATGCGGTGGTTGTTCCTCATGCATTTCTGGTTGTCCTTTGCAGATGGGAAGATCTGCCGGACCACAGTCATCCTGCCAAGGGCGCTGTGCACCAGATCCAGGATCTCTGGGTCGCTGATTTCCTGGGAAGATAATCAGACCCATGCTTACCATAGACTCACAAACTGCGCCTGCAAAAGGCCCATCAGGAGGTATCAATGGCCAACAGCCTAAATAGACAAATGGGTCAAGGGACTGGGCCCACGTCACACAGTTCATTAATAGGTTATTTTAAAATAATACTTGCTAACCCTCAAATACACACAGAATTACTCAACAGCTGTCCTGAAGACCAGAAAAAGATGTCTGTGGCCAAGCCACCAGTGCGTTAGCTTCTATAGGGTCCAGCTCTGAAGAACCCATGCTGTCAATGTCATGGTAGGCATCAGTTGGAAGTAAAAGCTAAACTTCCTGTTGGGGGTCATCTCCCTGAGAGAAACAAAACTGGTTTTCTCAGACAAAACTGACCAAAATGCCATGAGTTTCCCTTAATTCTTTAATGATTAGCTTTGCTTTTTAAGATCCGCATACAAATTTTGAAAATATATCCACTCATTCATTCACTCATTCATTGCACAAAATCTGCCCAACATCTCCTGTGTGGTTTGTTCTATACTAAGTACTGGGGACACAGCCTTGAATGAGTCAGGCCTAATCCCACCCAGTAAAGCTCAAGGTTTTCGTAGCATGAAATAGGCTGAGTGCTGCAATAAGGAAATCTAGGGGCACAGGAAACCCATTGTGCTTCCATGTTAGATGTCTGCTAAGCTCTTTACACACATTATCTCATTTGGTGCTCACAACAATTTCAGGAATTCTAGGAGGTACATCCTATTACTATCCCATTTTCACTGAGCACTTTCAAGCATGGAAATAGTAAAGGCAGCTGGCCATAGGGAGCTCCTTCCAGAACGAGGCTTCGATGAGGAATTAGCACTGAAGCTGAACCTGAAAGATGAACTTGTTAGGCAAAGTGCTCAGAAGTATATGTAGAGGGAAGGGGCAGTTCAGAGCTGAGTCGGTGGCAGTGCTGCTGAAGACAGAGGCAGCGGGTGACACTCTGTGGCACCGGGTTCCTGGAGTGGCAGCAGGGCATGTGAGTGCCTCGGGCAGAAAGGTGCAGTGGTCACACGCAACCCTCAAGCTCCTGTTCAGGGCCAGATGTGGGGGAAGGGAGAGCAGACCCAGCTAAGGGCAGTGAGGAGCTCTGGCAAAGTTTAGGTACAAAGCAGCTACACTCAGATTTCCATTTCAAAACCCTGTGGCTGCTTGCCATACAATGATATGAGAAGACAAGAAGGAATTAGAACTGCTTCAAGGCTAGGAGCAACACAGGAATGACAAAAAATACAAACTAACACAAATAAAGGGTTTTAGAGGTGGAGTCAGGTTAAGAAAAGTTCTTGTTTATTGTCTCTCAAAAGGGATGGCTAAATCAGTGCTTGGTTGCAAGTCAAAATTTGAACTGTGAATATCCATGTTTTAAAATAGGTCTTAAAGGGGCGCCTGGGTGGCGCAGTCGGTTAAGCGTCCGACTTCAGCCAGGTCACGATCTCGCGGTCCGGGAGTTCGAGCCCCGTGTCAGGCTCTGGGCTGATGGCTCAGAGCCTGGAGCCTGTTTCCGATTCTGTGTCTCCCTCTCTCTCTGCCCCTCCCCCGTTCATGCTCTGTCTCTCTCTGTCCCAAAAATAAATAAAAAACGTTGAAAAAAAAATTAAAAAAAATAATAAAATAGGTCTTAAATCTTCCTCCTTACAGATGACACATTCTAGCTTTGAGGCAATGAACTGGTATAAGTGGAGGTAATAAAGTTAGAAATTAGTGATGGGGAGGGTTCAAATCACTTAAACAAGAATGTTGATGGGTGAACTGGGGTAAAGTCTCTGTTCCAGGAACTCTCTTAGGAACCTGATATAAGCATGAAGACTGGCCAGTTGAAACAACATGCTGGATCTGGGAGAAAGTAAGACATTGAGAGTCATATCCTTTTAGAATGATCAATAGATATAGTTCCCAAGGATGTGGAAATGCAGTAATCTCAAAAGAATTCAAGTAAATCTGGGTTTAAACTACTAAACTTTGTATTTCAGACCAAAGACTATTTCAGGGAAGATAATCTTGTTAGATTGGGACCAACAAGCCCAGAGGTGGGGGAAAGTGCAAAGGTGAGATGGGCCTCATCTAGGCTTCAGGAAACAGAACACAGACTATAGTTGAGCAGGATGTTTGCACTCTGCTCGTAGCTGCCTTGCTAACAGGTCCCCTGCCCTGAGCATCCAACAGTGGGGTGAGGGAAATCACATTCTGATCGAACAGTATGTAGGACCGTACGAAAGGGCAACGATGGGCCAGTTAGCTCTACTTGGAGAAGGAATACAGAAGATTGGGGGAGGAAATTGTTTTTAACTCAAAAAACCATGAGGTCAGGAAGAACATAATTTGAACTATGCATAAGAGGGTTAATCAGAGCCTGCACACCTTGGAGAGGAAACGGGGAGTCACATACCTTTTGTTTTTCTCACATACTCATTGATTGCAGAGCCGTTGTAGAGGCTCTTTTATTGAACCTCTCCTGCACTCTCAACTTCCTGGTAGGTCAGTGACACTGCACCCCAAGCAGGACCCTGCAACTCTGTAGGGAGTCTGACTTACAGGGTACACAATACCTTTCTGGAAAACACGCCCATCATCTTCCCTGGCAACCTGCAGCAGAATCAGGGGTGAGTGGCTAAGTGAGCCAAGGGCAGCCCCAACATAATGGGGCGGGGGACTTTGCTCCTGCTCCCAGCTGCTGTGGTCTCTATACTGTTCTTTCTCCATTCTTCCTGCCCAGAAATCCTTACAAACTTGGCACAGTTCAACCCAACCCATTAGCTGCATCAATAAGGATCTCTGCAGACCCCGTCTCCTATGGCCCAGTTCTCATCCAGCCCCTCTGGGTCAAAGCACACACACCATCTTCCAGTGTACTCCTCCCTGCCTCCCCATCCTTCTGGGCCTATTCTTAGTGTCCAACACAGAGATAGTTGCAATCAGAATGTAAGAAGTGCAGGTAAAAGAACAGAAGAACAGAAGCAACTCCCTCGGGTCCCTTGAGGGCAATGAAAAGAGTCACCTCTTCTCCCAAGGATGTGTCCCTCCCCTCGGAGAATTCCAACCCTACACCATCTGTCAATTCCAGGAGCTCTGTGTCAGGCTCTCTCCCGTGCTGTTGGTACCACTGTGTACCAACAGAGTACAGACAGGGGTTCATTCACTCCCTGCACCCAGCCTCCACAGTGGGCCAGCCTCTGGACCCATGTGAAGACATCCAACCTCTGGGCCTTCCTATGGATGCAGAAGGCTATCCACACAGTCACTTTATACAACCCACCTGGAGAACAAACTGTCTCTTTGTCCCAGTTAAACATTCCTTCCAGAGAGTGCTGGTGATGAGCCTCAGAAGAAAGACAATGTGTATATATATACTGTGTGACCTCCACTACCCTCACTAAAATCAGCAAGTCTGCAGTAGCAGCAATAATGTGTCATACCCAGATGCCTACTGGGGTGCACAAGCTCAAAATAAATCTTGCTTTTGTTTTATGACTTTGTAAGTTTACACCGCGAAATATATCTTAGGCACAAACATTACATATATTAAGTATGAATAATCAAATGATCAGTGTGCCTTCTGCCAAACTAAGAAATGAAGTATACCCTGCATCTTGGTTGGATCTCTCCCCCCAAATGCTTACCCCTTCCTCCTTACCAGCAGCTAACTTTGTCATGCGATGAGTTCTGTGTATAGCCCAAATAATGTATAACTTTGTCTTATACATTTTTGTTTAGCTTTGTGCAAACTAAACCATCTGCAGGTCCCCTGCGATTGTGTTTTAACACAACTGGTTCTCAAATTTTGTTGTGTATCTGCATCACCTCAGGAACTCGATAAAATGCAGGTCCCATCCTTCACCCAGCAAAGTTTTCTGTTTTCTCCGTGAGCTCTCCAGATAATTCCAATACTCAACAAACATTTAAAACCCACTGGTTTAACATTTTCCTAATCTGTTCATGGCAATGGGTACAGCTTAGTTTTATCGTTTTCTCAGCTGTACCCTACTGCCCTGTATGCCTCTGTCACCATTAATCCACCCGAGTGTTGCTTACCATTGGAACATTTGTGTCCGTTTGCTACTACAAAGCTTCTGTGCACGTTTTCCTTGTGCACGTGTGTTGGTGACTTGTATGAGAATTTCTCTAGGATATATACCTAAAATTAGAATTCCTCAATAGGAGAACATAAATATGTTCAAATTTACGTAGTAATATCAAATCTCCAAAGTTATTGTACCAATTTATAATCATGTCTGGTAAAGAGATTTCCTGCACCCTTCCCTGCACCTGACATTATTGTAGGACTTCCTAATATTTGTCATCCTGGTAAGTATGAATTGGTGCATCATTGGATTTTGATTTCTACTTCCCTAATTCTTAATAATATTAAATATCTTTCATATGTTTATGAATTATTTGTGTTTCTTTTCTTGTATTTGTGTTTTTGTCCAATTTCCATTGGGTTGGGTCTCTTGCATATGGATTCATGGGACCTTTTTTTTTTTAATTCCAGATAATTCTTTGTCACATGTTATAATTATCTTCTCCAGTTTCTAGAACATTTAGTAGAATTGGCCTATAAACTCATTTAACCTGGTATGTTCTTTGTAGGAAGATGCTTTATTACTCATTAACTTTCCTTTTGTATATAGGGATTTTGCTCATTTTTCCTTCTGTCCTTAGTCATGTTTTCTTCTAAAAATTCAGCTATGTTGTCCAAACTTTCCAGTTGATTGGCATATGTTGTTCACAATGTCTCTCTACTTCTTCACTCTCTAATGTATCCAAAGCCATGTGCTCCCATACATTGCTAACAATATTTATTTGTGCCCTCTCTTCCTCTGATGACAGAAGTTTATTTTATAAATACTTTTTAAAAGGTAAGTTTTGACTTAACTGATACTTTTTTATGTGTTAGTCTTCTGTTTCATTAATTTCCACTCTATTATTTTTCTAGTTTCTTTGGATTTATTAGGTGTTATTTCTCCAACTGTTAAGGTATGCAGCTCGGCTGTGGAATCTTACACGTTTTTTTCTTTTCTAATAAAGTGGTTAAGACAATAAATCTACATCCAAACATTGCTTTAGCTGTGTCCCATAAATTATACATACAAATTGTATCACTCATTTTAAAATCCCATTTTGATATATTTTTGACCCATAAGTAATTTACTAGGGATTTTTCAAAATTTTCCAAACATTAGGGTATTCTTTTTACTATCATCCTATTGATTTCTAATTTAAATGCATTGTGCCCTGAGAACATGGACTGTTTGAAGCTAATCTTTTAAAATGTATTGAACTTTTGCTCTGTGGCTTATCACGTGGTCAGTCTGCATGAATGTTTCATGTGCATTAACTGTCCTGCTGTTGTTGGTTTCTGTGGTCTACTTTTAGGTCCATTAGATTAGGAATTAGTCTATTTCTTTCTGTATTCAGCCTATATTTTCAAAAATTCAAAAAACATATTCTCAGTGTTTTATTAGTTATGCATAAGTGGAGAACTATAACTCCTTGCTGAATTGAATCTTTTATCATTATTTAGATATCCTCTTTATTTCTAGTAATTCATCTTGCCTCCTACTGTATTGTGTCCAATATTAATACAGTGACACCAGTTTTATTTTGGTTACGAGCTGCCTGCTCTAACGTCTTCCGCATCTTTGCCATCATCCATCTTTCTCTGTCTCACACTTAAGTTGGAGACTATTATAAACAAAATATACTACATGTTTTTTACATCCATCTTTGACTTTTTAGTAGAAACCTCAATCCATTTGTATTGGACTATGATTATCTATACATTTACATTGATTTGTACCATATTATTTACATTACATCTTATTGTATCTTTTTTGTGTGGTTTTTTACTTCCCCTTAGAATGATTTTTCCCCTATTTTCATTATTTTACCCTCTTTTGGAAGTTTTTTTTTCTCTATATTATTTTTTTCTTGGTTATCTTAGATATTTTTAAATGCATACTGAACAAAGCATGAGGCTAATCAGTATTTTTATTCTCTTCTCTTCAACATTTCTTTCCAATCACCATCATCCTGACTAATGTGATAATAATATCCAGCATTTTAATTCTTTCTTTATGCCTTCCTATTACATATAATTCCTATTAATTTCCCATTACTTTTAGAATTTCCTTTAATGTCGGTTTGTTAGTGATAAACTTAGTTTTTATTTGCTGGAAAATACCTTTTGTAATCTCACTCTTGAAAGATAAAAATCACAGTTGATTACTAGTTTCTCTTAGCACTCTGAATTTCATATGACACTATCATCTGCCTTCCATTTTTGTCCACTATATCTGTTTCCTATGGTTGTAATACCAAATTATCATAGACTTAGCAGCTCAGAACAACAGAATTTTATTCTACACAGTTCTGAAGGCTAGAAGTCCAAAATCCGTTTCACTGGGCCAGAATCAGATGTTGGCAGGGATGTGCTCCTTCCAGAGGCTCTACAAGAGACGGTTCCCTGCCTTCCACAGCTTCTAATGGCTTCCAGCAGTGCTTGGCCTGTGGCCACATCACTCCAGCCTCTTCCTCTGTGACCAATTGCCTTCTCTTCTGTATTCTTAAATCTCCCCATGCCTCCTTTTATAAGGACACTTGAAATTGCATTTAGGACCCACTCAGATAATCCAAGATAATCTCTCTACCTCAAGATCATTAATTTAAACACTTCTGCAAAATCTCTTCTGCCATGTAAGGTAACACACAATTTCCAGGGATTTAGGCCCTGGATATCTTTGGGAGCCATTATTCAGCCCACTACCTCCAGACATTAGGAATCCATTTAACTGCCATTTCTTTGAAGAAGACCTGTGTTTTCTCCCTGGATGCTTTCTAGATTTTTCTCTGTCTAATGACGTCTCTAGGCATGGATGTTTTACTTTTATTTTTATCCTTAGGATTCCTAGATCTGGGGTTTAGTTTCTGTCAATAATTCCTGAGAATTCTTGACCATAATATCCTTTCATATTATTTCTTCCCCATCATTTCCTATTTCCTTCTAGAAATCCAATATTATCATTCTATCTTCCATGTGTCTATATCTCCCTTTCATATTTTCCAACTCTTTGTATCTCTGGTATGTCTTCTAAATAATGTCTTCACGTTTTCCAGTTCACCAATTCTCTCTACGTATGTGTCCACTTTGATAGTTAATTCATCCTTCACATTTTTTAACATCAACTATTAGTTTTTTTAATTTCCTGAAACTGTTTATTTTTCAATTCTGCCTCATTTTTAAATAGCTTTTATTCCTTGCTTATGTTTCCAGCATCTATTTTTAAACATATTTCAGCATACTTACTTAATAGTCTATGTCAGATAGTTATAATATCTAAAGTTATTTGAGATCTGATTAAACTGTCCTTTTCTCCTCCCTGGCTCTCACTCATGGTGGTTTGTTTCCTTCTTTCTTTCCTTTGTCTCTATATTCCTCTTTCCTTCCTTCTCTCTTTCTCTTTTTCTTTTTTTCTTTCTTTCCTTCTCTTGTGTGTACTCTTAGTTTCCTTAGAACTTCCTTATGAATTCCTTGAAGTCTGACTGGAATTCACATTACTTTATTTGCATTCACTTCTACAACCTAATCTACTAAGGTTAGAGCACTACTGATCTACAGCCATTGAATTTAATATTAAACCTTCCTCAGAGCTTCATTAGGCACCACAGGTGGTATGACTTGGGTCACAAACTCACATGGGACTCATCAATTGTCAAGAAAATTCATTCCCATCATGCAACTCCAAAGTCAAGAGAGAACATTTCCTTGCTATTCCCTTCTGTGCAGTGAGTTCATTTCTAGTTAGCCTGTATACCAAGGATCTAAGTTTCTAGCTTTATGAGTAAATCTCTCATTAGGCCCCACATCTGATTGGTTCTTACACTGATCTCATGTGTTTTGTGCCCCCAAACAGCCAGAAAAATAAACGTTCAAGGTTTCTGCAGTTTGACCAATAGATTCAAGGCCAAAACTAAATTTGAAGCTCATGTATTTCCCAAAGTTTCAATTTTCACCTCATATTAGTCCTCTGTGGACATTACTTTTGACTGCTAAGTGATCCATTTCAAAATACTTTTAAAGTATATTATACCCTGCTTTTCTAGTTCTTTTCCATTTGGGGGCATCATTCAGGCTAAATACTACTAATCCTTTTATACAGAATTTTCTTTTCTTAGAAGAATGACTCCACCCTTTTCCTGGGACACACACCCACCTCCCAAACTCCTCATATGTTTTGGCTGTATGACTAACTAAACCTCAGTTATCATGCTACAATTTCTATTTACTTCATTTGACTGCCTTTCTCTAAGTTCTTTGTCATTAATATTGGAAGGAGAGCCATTTCTGAGGGACCCAAGAGAAGCACGTGCAATCTTCTCCATTTGCTCAAATCCCAATTGTATTCTTCAATCATCTCCCATTGTGCATGCAAAAAGGTAAATATTCTGCAGGTCCCAAATTAATATTTTGTCTCTTGCTCCAGAAACATTTCCCTAAATTACTGTTACCTTGCCCTCCTGCAACCTAATAGCTTCCCCCCATAAATCGTCTCTCATCAATATTGCTCACTCAAGAGATCATCTCTGTGAAAGATGATGGCATCTTGGACTAGGGTTGTTGCAAATGGACCATCTTTAGACAGAGCTGAAATGCTGAAGCTAGAGCACATGCTGACTATGGGATTGGAAGAGAGCGATGGCAAAGATCGCTGAATCTTTTTTCAATGTAAGAAATATTTGTAGTTTGATAACAAAAACATTGTAACAGCTAAAACAAGCAGAGGAAGAAAACGGGGATAGAATTGCCAGTGAACACCCATTCTTCAAGTTATCAGCAGGGAAGAAAGACTCATGCCTTGGAGCATACTTAAAGGAAGATTTCTATGAACACAATAAAATGTGAGACCGAATAATAAAAATACTCAATGCCTCTAATTTTGTCCTGAACATGCACACTGAAACCTAGACTATCTTCATTTGGAGGCAAGTAAATTATCAGGAAACCTCCACACATCTCCTTGTACAAAGAGGTAAGACTAAAGAAAAGTCTGACAAATTCGAAAGAAAAACCAATCCTCACATCCTCTCAGAAGGCATTACTTAATTCACTGATTGAAAGCAAAATTGTCCTTCATAGAGGGCACAATAAGGAACCAAATGAGACCTGATTGCCTCCATTCAGAGACAACCTGTGTCTCTAGCCAGGGCCTCTGGCTGCTTGGGGCTGGGGGTGGCGGAGGGGGGGGGGCTGCAATTCCAAAAAAATGTTAAGCATACAAGTATGTGTGAATTTTCCTGTGGAGAAAGCCCATGAGCTGTATTCAATTTTCAAAGAGGACTTTGACCCCAAAAAGCTGAGGAACAGGCAATACCAAAGCCAGTAATGGTTTTGAAAGTGCCCCTTGTTGCTAACTATGGGAAGAACAAAAACGATGAGGAAACATCAACAGAAAAATTGGGAGTTTTCATGTCTTTCAGATTCCTCTGCTTCCTCCTCACTTCCACACAGGCCTCTGAGGTAATAACAAAAACCAGAGGCAATGGGATTTACATGATGAACTATGATGCAGCTATAAAAATCACTGAGTAAACCCATAATACTACAGTATCACCTGCACCATGCAGATAATAGAGTTAAGGAAGACAGACCAGAAAGGAAAAAAATGAAGAGCAAGTTACAGAATGATACATCAAATATGGTACATTTATAGTAGAGATATGTGTAATGCAGTAAAAACAAATGTGAAGGACACATGGCAGCTTCAAGAGAATGGTTGCCATTGGGGAAATAGAAGGGAATAGCAAACTGATTTGCTGCCTCACTTGCAGTCTTGCCCCTTCTCCCCTATGCTGCCATAACCCTAGGGTGAACAGCTGCCCTTCCCTCCACCATGGGATTTGGGGTGGTGGGACGTCATGACCGCTGCACCCACAACCACAGGTGCATCCTGCTTGCTCTGAGCCAACCTGGATGGTCCTACTACTTTAGGCAGTCCTTGGAGAGGGGACACAACTCTATTTCTGTTCAGATGTGAAGGGGGTTCTCCTGGAAGGAGTCTGAGATGGTTTGTTCAATCCTAAAATGACCACCAAGAAAAGACAGCACCTTTCAGCCTCTGGAGGTTGACTCATGGGGAAATTCCATTTGATGGTGGGCCAAGCACACTGAACACAACAGACCCCTGAGGAAACTAGTTAGCTTCTGAATCACCCTGCCCTGTAACCTCATGACCTACCTATGAGCCTCCTCTAAGGTGAAACGATAAAGCTTCAGACCATTTAACGAAACTAGATTCATACTTTTCTATTACTTGTGGTAAAAAAAAAAAAACAACCTGACTGACACAGAATTTAATGGGACTTAATGTAAGTGTGTATAGACAATTATATCTGAAATGGTCAGCTTCTCAAAAATTGAGATCTCAAATATGGCAACATTTGAATGATGGACAAGGTGTTTAGATATCATGCCCTGTACCTCTTGGAAATTTTTATTGAAAACAGAGAGAATCACTGAAGAAGCCTCACTCCATGTCTGCTTGAGTAGCAAAGAGGATAAATTTTCATAATGAGGAGAAATCTTCAAAATAGCAATTAAAATGGTAAGGATCTCCTTTTTCTAAATACACGCTTTGGCAAACCTGATGCAAAACTCATGCACAAATAAGTTTCTGTCTGATCTTTAAGACTTCAGTAAAATTTCTGAACCCTCTGATACCAGGGGAAACTATTATTAAACATTTATATAGAGCTCTAAACTTACATAGGGCTGTGTAATCACATTATTAGTCATTTTCTTTTATTCTTTAGAAAGGCCTAGATCTATCAAACATCTGTGTGATACCAGCATTATTCCATTGCTGGAGAAATAATAAAGTTTGTTTCCCTCCTAACAACCATAGTGCCAGTAATCTAAAGTTGATGATAGTAAGGAAAACTTCACAGACAAAGCTGGCTTGAGAGAAGTTGAGAAAAACAGAAGGAAGATTCAATAAAGTCGTGATTAAAGATTTTCTCCCACTGAAGTCAACAGGCTTTTTAGAATGTCTGCTGTTTTCAGATCCCCACAGAGTGCTTAAGGCAAGGCAAGCTAAGGCTCCATAGAGACTAGGACATCCTGGTGAGGTGGAGAGGGTGGGAGGAAGCTGCCGAAGCTTGGTGCTGGTTACATTTCCAAGACAGAGAAGGTGGGAGGAGGGCACTTTCTGCATGGTGGTTCTGACCAGAGACATGCTGTCTCATTCATCATCCCCTAAAAACTCATGGGGTATGCAGCAGTCTCCCTATTTTACACAGGATATGGAAAGTTGCCACAGAGGATGCCTTTGCTCCCCAGAGTGTGGTCCAAGAGCCAACAGCATCAGTATCAACTGGGAGTTTGTTAAAAAAAAAAAAAAAAAAAGGCAGAATCTCAGGCCCCACAATGGACCTATCTACCCAGAATCTGCATTTTGACAAGATTCTCAGGTGACTCATAGGCATGTTCAAATTTAAGAAGCACCGGTCTATATTATACAGTGAAGTGAAAAGAGTGTCGAATCTGGAATCAAGTGTGTATGGGCTCCAGTCCTAGCTTCTCCTCTCCCTGGTTGTAGAACTTGGACAAGGAACTTAATTCCTTTGAGTGTCATCTGGAAATGGGGTAACTACTTCCCCAGGGGCTCTGACTTAATTCAAAGACTTTCATCCAATGGGACCCAACATGTCTAGCACAGAGTCTTGCGGTGAGTACTTCTTATCCTTCTACCTTAGAAGCTAAAGCTCTCTGTACAGCCTTTGAAGGCCGGCAAAACATCTGCCACAGCCTGGCCTCAAGGAAGACAGACCAGCCCTCTTTCTGCCCCTCTTTCCACTCCATGGCCCGATGCAGCCTCATGCACACCCCTAAGGGAGCCCATAGCAGACCACCCCAATCTGCACATACGGAGCTCTTTCCTGTCCCTCATCTCTAAGAGATCCTGGGGTTCACTTGACTCCCTGCCAAGACATCAAATCAGAACTCAGCCATCCTATCACTAAATATAATGGCCCATTAATTGAAAATTCATATGGCTTCCTTTATTTTC
Source organism: Lynx canadensis (assembly GCF_007474595.2). Taxonomy (NCBI): domain Eukaryota; kingdom Metazoa; phylum Chordata; class Mammalia; order Carnivora; family Felidae; genus Lynx; species Lynx canadensis. Next base: position 43,396,906 of record NC_044313.2, on the reverse strand, counting down.
ATAAATGACACAAATGGGTTCTGCTCACAGGAAAGCCAGCATTCTATTCTGCCTGCCCTTTTTACCCAGGGCTGCCCAGACAGGCGGCAGAGCTCTCCCCCCATCCCACCGCCTCCATCACGGTCCATTTTCCTGAGTGGTCCAGTCAGAACGGCCAGTAGTGAGCAGCTGGTCCTGTTCCCTAAAGACCTGCCCCTAACTTTGGCCCTAGGGTGAAACAGATGTCCCCTCAGGTTCTCCCCAGGCCTACTGGCTTATCAGGAGAATCTGCAATCTCACCCAGAGAAGACCAAAAAAGTCCCCCAGGGTCTTGCATTTTTAGTGGCTATTTTGTTCTATTTCATTTAATTGAGTTTTTATTTCATCACATTTTATTCTATTATATTTGACCATGAACACAAGGTGGACATCTGCCCTCCAATGAGCCAGGGGACCCACACATGTCCCCAACATTTACTGGAGACAGTCGGTAAAGCTTCTGGCTGCAAGTTATTTATGGATGACAGCTGGGCTGGACTGGGCTGTCTGTGAGATTTACCCCTGCTCTCTCTCTCCTTTTTTTTCTTTCATGTCTCTTACTTCCACTTTCTCCTTTTCCATTTCAACTCCCTCTCCTGGATCTCACTCTTCCTTCTTCCCTGTGTGCCCTGCCCCCATCTTCTCCGGTCTTCCTGCTCCCAGCAACCTTGCAAGTTCTGAATTCCCACAACCGGTATCACTCACCTCTGCTCAGGCAGTTTCCCTTAATTCCAAGGGACTCAGAACATCTGAGGTAGGTCAAAGCAATTCCCAGAAGTGGTTCACTGACTGCTAACCTTACCCTCACTTCTTCAGATGAGATATACCTGAAATATGCTCTATATTGGGCCTGAAACCTATTCTTCTGCAGGTCTAGGCCCATGTATTAAAAGCACTAATAATTGTAGGGACAAGCTAAAAATAGTTAGTCTGCCATTTGGAGGGAGGAGCAAATCTAGTGTCTACACAGTTCAACAACTCAGGTCAGAGTCTGAGTAAGAGTTCTCCAGGTAACAAACCCGGCAGGCAGTCACAGGCAGAAAAGTGATCCTTCACACAACCATATGTCCCCAGGAGAACACTACAGACGTCACCTGGAAAAAAGGGTGTCAAGAGCTGAATAAGGCAACTCCATTAACTTAGATCCAAAATCCATAATGAGCCTCTGGCCCTTTATTGTATACCCACAACCCTGATTCAGATGTGGAGGCACTGTGAATTCTGTGTTCCCCACAGAACCAGAAGGAAGCTGCAGGTGCTAATCCATTGCTCCATCTATACTGGACTCAGAACTAAAACCAGCTCCTTGAGGCCAAGGTGTATGTCTCTCATATTCTGTTGTCTTTCGATACTGAGCACCAGGCCTGGTAAACACTTAGGAAGAAAGAAGGGAAGAGAAGGAGGAAGGAACGAAGGAGGAAAAGGGAGAAGAAGGGAGGGAGGGAAGGAGAGGAGGGAGGAAGAGAGAAAGGAAGCAAAAGTGACCCTCAAAAATTTTAGTATTTGAAACTCTGACCTAACTAATTCTCCAACATAAAGCCAACGCTCTTCAGTCTGTTGTTAAATTTTTAAAAGCTGATCGGGGTTTCAATTTTCAGCTTACTCCCCAGGCAAATATTCAAACAGAAAAATAAATATAATAGCCGCTGATCCTTCATGGCACTCATTTGCTTGCTTGCTACAAACCACTTCAATTATTTTGTTTGCAATACCTATTTGTTTGTCTCAGGAGAATATTTAAATCTGCTTTTATTTGTGCACAACTCTCCCTACCACCAGGAAAATGTTTCACATTACCACTTCATGGTTTTTTAATCCCCAAAGAGCTGATAGAAAAATTATAATTGTTAATTGCATTATAATTTAAAATCCTGAAATATTATTTTAAAAATTTCCAAATATGATTTTAAAATAAGATTTCATGACTCAGAGCCCTGGACTGGATGGCTCTCAAGTTTACAGCCCCATGTTTACCATATCAAAGCCCTCACATCTGAACTGGAGCCCATTGTGTAGATTTAAATGTAAAGATCTGAGAATATAAATTTGGAAGAATAGAAGGTATGTAGCATGGTACTTAACTGACCATGATGGACTCATAGGGACTGAACTTACCATTCACTTTAAATAAAAAACAAAACATGAAATGACAGTTTTCAGACATTAGACAACAGGCGTAACTATAAAGTGTTACCCCCCCAAAAAAAGAAACAAATGAAGTGAGCCTGAACTTCATGCTAACAGAGACTTTCCAGGTTGCAGCAGAGGAAAGGGAAACCTAGGCAGAGCCTGATGGCCTCCATGAGTTGAAGAGAGAGTCTGGGTTTTGAGGAAGCCAAAACAATTGCAATTCATAAGGCAGAATTCCAGAGAAGCGAGAGCTACACAGAAAATGCCCTCCAGAAATCTACTGAAAGTTCCCTTTGAATCTTCAGCTGAGTATTGGTTAGTGCATGTGAGTGAGGTAACTACCTGAGTCTAAGGAAAGAACCACCTGGAAGGATCAGGTTTAACAATCCGTAATAATGGGTCACATTAGCAACAGCAACAGACTAAAACTGTTTTTGACCTAACAAAGCTTCAAAGCAATTCTCAAAAAAATCAAAACGTTCCAAAATAACTTAACCCTGTCCTGGGGGGAGAATAGAGGTGGGGGTGGGGCATACTTAAAGAAGAAAAGGAATCAAGCACCCAACCATGTAAAATTCACAATGTCTGGCATCTAATCTAAAATTACCAGGCATGCAAAGAAATAGGAAAATACTCTCCATAATGAGAAGAAAAATCAATCAGTGGAAACAGACCCAGAAATAATACAGATGGCAGAATTAGTAGAACAGGACATTAAAACAGATATTATAAATAGTATAAACACACACCATATGTTCAAGAACATAGAGGAAAGTATGTACATGACAGGGAGAAAAATAAAAGACGCAAATTGAATTTCTACAAATAAAATATGCAATGTCTGCAATGAAAATTACTCTAGATGAAATCAACAGCAGATTAGAAGAAAAATAAATGAACCTGAAAGTACCAAAACAAAAACTCCCAAAATGAATCACAGAGGGAAAAAAAAAAAAGACTGGGAAAAATCAACAGAGCATTAGTGAGCAATGGAACAATTTTAAGCAACCTAATATACATGTCATTTAAGTCCAGGAAATAAAAGAGAGAAAGGGAAAGAGAAAAAATATTGGGAGAAATAATGGTTAAACAGTTTCTAAATTTGATGACATCCACACCTAAGCACACAATCAGAGAAAAAGAAAAATCTTAAAACAACCAGAGGAAAAAGATCCAATATGCAGAGAAAAATGAAGATAAGAATGATAGCTGTTTCTCATCAGAAACAAGGTGAACCAGGGGCGCCTGGGTGGCGCAGTCGGTTAAGCGTCCGACTTCAGCCAGGTCACGATCTCGCGGTCCGTGAGTTCGAGCCCCGCGTCAGGCTCCGGGCTGATGGCTCGGAGCCTGGAGCCTGCTTCCGATTCTGTGTCTCCCTCTCACTCTGCCCCTCCCCCGTTCATGCTCTGTCTCTCTCTGTCCCAAAAATAAATAAACATTGAAAAAAAAAATTTTAAAAAAAAAATAATAAAAAATAAATAAATAAATAAAAAGAAACAAGGTGAACCATAAGTCAGTAAAATGACACCTTTAAGGAATGAAAAACAGAAGGTGAAGAATTTATCAGAAGCAGATCAGAACTATAAGAAACTTAGATACAATGGACAACTTCCTTGAAAGGTGCAAACTATCAAACCTCACTTAGAAAAAAAATGTATAACCTAAATATATCTACTAATAAAGCTGGACTTGTTAAAAATCTTCCCATGGTGGAGGTAGGTGGGTAGGTGGGGAAATTTCTAGGCCCAGGTATCTTCACTGGTGAATTCTACATATCAAATCTACACAAATTCTTTCAGAAAACTGAAGAGACAAAACAGATTCTTGTTTCAGGAGGCTAGTACTACCCTGATAACAAAACTAGACAAAGGGTTTACATGATAAGAAAACTACAGATGAACATCCCTCATGAACATAGATACAAAACTTCCTTAAAATATCTTTGCTAATATTTTAGGTAAGTGTAAATCCAACAACTCAAAACAAAACAAAATAAAACCCAGAAACATGATGAGGGCAAGTGGGGTTTATCTCCAGGCTGTAAGGTTGGTTTCACATTTGAAAATGAATTAATTTAGTACTCCATATCAACAGAATAAAAAAAGAAAAACCATGTGAATATATCAATAGATGCATAAAAAAATTGGCACAATCCAGTTTCTAATTCTGTTAAAAACCTTCAGGAAACTAATAATAAAAGAGAACTTCTTCAACCTTATCAAGCATATGTATGATCAACCTATACCTAACATCATAATTAATGGTATAAAGCTAAATGTATAGCCCTAAAATCAGTAAAGAAGTAAAGATGTGCAGTCTTTTTTTGTTTAATTTTCTAATGTTTATTTACTTTTGAGAGAGACAGAGACAGGGAGTGAGTGGGGGAGGGGCAGAAAGAGAGGGAGACAAAGAGTCCAAAGCAGGCTCCAGGCTCTGAGCTGTCAGCACAGAGCCCAATGCAGGGCTCAAACTCATGAACCGTGAGATAATGACCTGAGCTGAAGTTGGACTCTTAACCAACTGAGCCACCCAGGCATCCCCAAATATGTGCAGTCTTAATAGTTCTATTCAACATTGTGCTGGAGGTTCTAGCCAATGCAGTAGGGCAAGAAAAGAAATAAAAAAGATCTGGATTTGAAAGGAAGAAGTAGAACTGTCTTTATTCACATATGACATAACTGTCTATGTAGAAAACTGTAAATCTACAAAATAAAGCCACTAGAACTAATGTATAAGTTTAGCAAGGTTGTGACACAGATGCAAGGTCAATATTCAAAAGCCATTTGTATTTTCTACATGCTAGAAACAACTGTAAACTTAAATTGAAAAAGCAACACCATTTATAATTATATCAAAAATATTAGAAACATAGGGATGAATTTAACAAGACCTGTGCATTTAACATTGCAGAACATTGCTAAAAATAATTGAGGATATACATAAATGAAAATATATACCTTGTTCATAGATCAGAAGACTCAATGTTGTGAAGCTCTCAATTCTCCCTCAAATGATCTCTAGACTCAATACAATTGAAATTAAAATCTTAGCAGGCCTTTTCTACAAACTGACAAGTTAATTCTAAAACTTATATGGTCGGGGCACCTGGGTGGCTCAGTCAGTTAGATATTCAACTCTTGATTTTGGCTCAGGTCCTGATCTAATGGTTCATGAGTCAAGCCCCACATTGGGCTCTGTGCTTCCAGCACCAGCATGGAGCCTGCTTGAAATTTTCTCACTGCTCTCTCTCTCTCTCTCTGTCCCTTCCCTGCCCTGTGTGTGTGTGTGTGTGTGTGTGTGTGCGCGCGCGCGCGCGCGCGCGCGCGCATGCACGCGGGCACGTGTGTGTGTGTCTCAAAATAAATAAACACTTTTTAAAAATAAAATGTATATGGAAATGCAAGGCAAGAACTAAGGTGAGGTACTTGCACAAACTTGAGGGTGAGTTCCCCCTTAAATTTTTTGCCTTATTAGGTGCCTCACTTGCCTCATCCTAGTCCCAGGCCTGTGAAAATGTGAAGGATGTAGATGGGTAAAAGCACATTTTTAAAAAAGAAAAAGGTGAAAAACTTACTATACTTGATTTCAATACTAACTATAAAGCTACAAGCATAAAGACAGCATGGTACAGTGTGAAGATAGACATATAGGTCAATGAAATAGAAGAGAGACCCTAGGAATAGATCCAAACATTGAAGGCCAATTGATACTCAATGAATGATCCAAAGGGGAAAGAGTACTATTTTCAAAAAATGGTACTGGAAAAATTGAATATTAATGCAGAAAATAAATCAGAAGAAAATAAATATTAATCTCGGCCCTTACTTCACACCATATACAAAAATTAACCAACAACTATACATAACAACATGAATGCATTTCAAAATTATTCTGAGTGAAATAAGCTAGACAAAAAAGAGTATGTACTGTATGATTCCATTGATCTAAAATCCTAGAAAATGCAAAGTAATCTACACCGACAGAAAATGGATCAGAGGTTACCTGGGATTGGGTGGAGAGACAGAGAAACTGGTTACGTGGGAACAGGAGAAAACTTTTGTGGGTAATAGAAAGGTGCATTTTCATGATTATTGTGATAGTTTCACAAATGTATATGTCAAAACTCCAAGACATAACTCATCAAACTGTGCAGTATCTTTAATGTCAGTTACACTTCAAAAAGTTTGTGAAATAATAAGAGTGTATGCACTAGAGTCATACTGCCTGGTTAAAATCCAGAACACCCTACATAAAATACCACTCCCCCCCCACAAACACCCTAAAGCCTCCTTTTCCCTTCCTCAGCTTTAACACTTGCTACGTGCTTGCCCTTTGGCTAGTCATTTGCCCTCTGTGTATATCAGTTTGGTCAGCAGTGTCTGTCAGCCCTGTCTTCAAACTTTCAGAATCTGAGTGCATCTTACTACCTCTGCTCACTTATCTCATCCTGGTCCAAGCCATCATCATCGCTAATTAAAGGCACTAATTTTTAAGCTTTCTTTTTCCCTTTTTTCTGTCCTTTCCCACCCTAATGCCTACAGTGTATTTTCAACACAGAATTTAGGGTGATCCTTCCAAACCATAACTCAGATGGCATCACTCCTCAGCTCAAAATGCTCCAGTGGCGCCTCAGCTCACTCAGGTTAAAAGCCCAAATCCTTGTAGGAGCAGATTCAGCAGAATCTCCTCGTGCCCCTCGTCACATATTAGCACCCTGCACTCCAAACTACTGCCCAGTTAGATGTCTACCCATAATTTCATCCCTCAAGCTCACCACACTGCCCAGGCCTACAGCTCGTTGCTGTGACTACTTTTCACCTGAGGGGCAAATCCTTCCCTGGGCTGTGTTATGTGAGCAGAGGTACAAAAACTTAATGGATAATAGATCCCTTCTTCCTGAAACCAATATCTGGAAGAGGAAACAGCATTTCATATTAAACGAAACCATTATGCTAAATTGGAATTTCCCTTGGAGGCACCAAGCTTTAATGATATGAAATTCCATAGTGAAGAGCCTGGCACACATGCAGATTCGCCAAGGAAAATGAGAATTAATTTCTTGACTAAAAAACCAGAAGAGTCAAAATCGAGGGAAAGAGGATTTAGTGAGGAACATTTCCTTGAGGGGGAAAGGGGAACAGGGATGTGATTCCACTCCTCATGAAAGGAAGGAGGGCGCCTGCTCCCTCACTGCAAGTCTGCTTGGGGGAGCTTCACTGGGGCCATTGAAGACTCTCACAAAACAGAGCCAGGGCCTTAAGCACAATACTGTGAGTTTAATCATAAAAGCTACTTTATGTGTCTTCTATGAGCCCACTGATGCTGCTCATTCCCTTTTATTGGATAAAAATTAGAGAAATTTTCATGACTTTTCTGTGTATTAACCAAGGTTAATAGAAAATTCTTTTTTTAAGTTTATTTATTTTGAGAGAGAGAGAGAGAGAGAGAGAGAGCAGGGGAAGGGAAGAAAGAGTTGGAGAGAAAGAGAATCCCAAGTAGGCTCTGCACTGTCAGAGTGGAGCCCCATGTGGGGCTCGAACTCATGAACTGTGAGACTATGACCTGGACCAAAATCAAGAGTTGGACACTTAACCAGCTGAGCCACCCAGGTGCCCCAAGGTTAACAGAAAATTCTATGTCTGGGTACTTGGGTGGCTCAGTCAGTTAAGTGTCTTGATTTAGCTCAAGACTCTTGATTTTGGCAAGTCATGATCTCACCGTTCCCGAGATTAAGCCCTGCCTTAGGCTCAGAGCTGACAGTGCAAAGCCTGCTTGGGAATCTCTCTCTCCTTCTCTTTCTGCCCCTCCCCTGCTCACTTTCTCTCTCCCTCTCTCTCTCTCTCAAAATAAATAAATAAACTTTTTTCAAAATATGTAATTTATTGTCAAATTGGTTTCCATACAACACCCAGTGCTCATCCCAAAAATAAACTTTTTTTAAAAAAAGAAAATTCTATGCCACTTTAAGTTGTAAAGCCAACTTTTGATTCAGGAATTGATCTAATCCAATATAACAATTGGAAGATTTATTTCTTCAGTGCAGAAATTCTGTCCCTTATAAGATAAATGAACATGCATCTCCATTTAAGGTGGGACTGGACTGGCTCAAAGGCAGCACCACATTGAACAAGACCAACTTGAGCTTAAAATTCCAGCTTGTCTTTATACAGTTGTGAGACCTTAGGCCTTTTCTGACCCTCAAGTTTATAATCTTTATTCCAGTGTTAGTAACATCTCTCTCAGAAGGTGGATGCAAGGGTCAGTCATATAACAAAAGACTAATATCTCTGCACAAAAGACATGAGCAACTAAAGTCACAAAATTAGAAACATGCATGATCAAAAATTAAATGTCCAAAGTGTTTGGCTTGGCCAATAAGCAAAGAAATACAAATTAACACAATGCAGTGAGCCTTTTTATCTATAATATTGATAAAGATGAAAAACAATGATAGTCGTGTTCATAAAACACAAGAGTGGGACGAGACAGGCACTCTGATAAAAGAAGCTTAGGCTCACTGAGGGCTCCCATACTTTGAAACAATATTTTTACCATCACTAGGAATCAGACATGTCAGATCTAGGTTGAAGTATGTTGACTGCAGCATTATTTACAACAGCATTAACCAACCTAAGTTTCCAAAAGTGGAGAAGGTTTGCAAAAATTATGATTCCTCCAAATGACAGACTACTACAAGACCATTAAATATTATTCTGAATGCTAATTACTGACATGATAAATTGTGAATGATACATTCTTAATTGAAAACAATAAGATACAAAGCTGAACATAACAGAGAAACCTCAATTTGGCAAAATAAACTACATATATAAGGCTATTGGAAAGGATAATTCATTAGCATCTTAATTTGTATTTTGTTTTACTATTGTAGAAGATTCAGAAAAGAATAGAGCAATTTCCCCCTGCTTTTCTTCTACCCGTGTCCTTCCCTCCCTACCATGCATGTGCCCACATATATACATGGAAGTAAGCAATACTACAGACTCTAGAAAGTTTGTGCTCTTCTTTCTCCCAAGATATTTTCTTTCAACAAAGATGTGAACTGACAATGATATTGGCTGGGAAGTTTCTGTGGCTTAGAGAATGGGAGTAGTCAAAGTGGCTTCAGCTGGGAAGCTTCCAGTTAAGACAGAAAGGGGACAGTAGAGGGGTCTGTGGGTCTTCCCATTCCCTGATACGTGATAATCCAGGATGGGGTATCAGACAGGAGTGGCTGGTAGCCATGTAGGAAGCCTGAACCCAATGCCTGGGGTCCTTCAGGCTCAGAAGAAAAAACAAAACAAAACACCATGCCCAAGCTTGAGACCCAAAGTGGGTTGAAACTTCCTGAGTATCTAGACAGATTCTCTATGATTGATCTTGACAGTGCAAAATCCAGGGACCTTTGCACAACCTTCAAGAAGACAAGGAGGAAGCTATCCTGTTGTAATGGGTTCAAATTTCTTGCCATCCCTTTAAATGGGATTTCACGGATAAATTTAATTTGTTTTGAAATAATGTCTACAAAGCATCCAAAGCAGGGCCTGGCACACAGTAGGTACTCAAATGTAAGTTTCCTGCTTGGAGGAGCAACCACTTGGCTCACTGTTCCTGCAATATCCCACAGCAGATAAGCAGAGATCTGAGGGTAAGAAAGGAGGCCATTCAGACCCCACTGGCCTCACAAGGTGGGCTCTTTAGCAATTCTTGACCAGAAGCCCCACTCTGCAGCTGGCCAGGAGGAGCACTTGGCTCCTCAGCCCCTCATCACCTTGGCAGCCAGCAAGCCAGTCTTCAGGGCTGCAGGAAACTGCGGCCTAGTACTGATCAATGACAAGTAAAGGGTTTCTTCCCTCCTCTTGCTGAAATTGGACAATATTCATATGGGATTCTTCAACCAGCTTAAGAGACAGTCTTCCCCAGTGCACAGAACATCTTCTGGTTTGAGACAGTGGAAAAAATAACCAAAGCAAAGCCTACTGTCTTTATGAGCCCTTGAACATTATTTAAGACACTTCACAAAAAGTTTTGGTGGTCTGAATTGTCTCCTGCCTCCACCTCTGCTTCTATGTTCCAGTTTTGAAAGCACACTCCTTGGGAACCCCACCAGGGGCCTCCTATCCCTCCCCCGCCCCACGCTGCGTAAAGGCGGTAGCTGCGTGGCGCATGAGCATGCGCGCATGTGCTTGCTGCTCGCCTCTCCATGTGGTACATGGTGATTAACCAGCCTGGCACAGGAGGTGTAATAACAGACTAGAAGGCACAGATAATAGGATCTCTCTGGCATAAGCAGTGAGTTCATCGGAATCCATCAGAACCCATTTGTGAGAAGAGCGATGGATGGGAATGCACAAAGGTAGACGCTAACCTTTAGTTTTCGGATGCATTTGCTGCACATGGGGATTAAAGCTATTTTTAAAACTCCCTAAGTGTCAGTACTCCCTTTCCCAAGCATCCTTCTGTCAAAACTCTGCAAAAGGATAACGTACTTGTTGGGGACAATTGATTCACATATAAAACATACAGTCTGATTCCACATCAATGGCAGGAATCTAGCTGAGCTGTTCTGTCTGCAGGAAGCTTGAACTTGGTTGCAAAAGGCAGAGGATCTGGAGTGGCCCCTACAAGCATTGCCTAGCTGTAGATTTGTGAAGAGCACATGTTTCTCACCCATGATGCCATAAGCTCTCTGAGAGTGAGGAGGATATCTCTCAAATGTGCATGAGCATCCCAATGCTTCAGGGGTGGTCAGTACACGTATGACAAACGAATTATAGATTGTCAAGAGTTGCAGATCCTGGTAGGGAGACAGGACATGGAGGAAGAAGTTAAAGACCAATGAAGAATCACTGCCTGAGTTCTCTGGGGGAGTTGGAAAAAAGAAAGGTTATGGAAGAAATTCATAGGTGTTGCAAAGTGAGGGGAGGGTAATCGGATGGAGTTTTAAAGGATGTATAGGAGTCTGAAAGGGAGAACTAGGGCCCCAGGAAGCCCCAAGCACAGTTAGAAATGTTCCAATCCGAGGTCACCCAGACGATGAGTTAAGCCATGGCTCTGTCCCCTGGCACTCCTCATGAAGACATGCACTGACCTGTTATCAATTCCTCAAATCTGGGTATTTCCTTAAGTTCCAAAGATGAACTTCTCTGCAGGACATTAGTGATTGGTTAATAAGAGGAACGCTCCTTCAAGAGTGCTTGCTGTGTGCCAGACCCTGTGATGGGTCACTTCTGGTGAGTTATCTCACCTAATCTTCACAACTTTCCTAGGAGGTAGTATCATGAACCCCATTGAGCAGATGAAGAAAATAAGGCTTAAGGAAGGAAGTATCCATTGCATGTTCCCAAAGATTGATCTAAAACACAAGGGTACATCACTACTCTCTTAGTACTATCCCCCAAATCATCTGTACAGCTCCAAATACTCTTCCCATGGGGCTCTGAAAAGGGCTGGAGAATGATGTTAACGCTATACACAATGACGATTTCCTCATGTATCTACAACCATAAGTGTTAAATTTCATAGATTCCTTTTGGCTAAGGAAGGATAATAGGTACATTCTGAGTAATGACTGGAAGTACATTTTTAGCAAATGTGGTTTGTTCCCTTCAGATACTACTCATGTGACAGGTATTAGCTTAATTGTATGGGCTTTTGCAGGGCTCTTTCATTATTTCCACAGGAAATCTAAAACAAACAAACAAAAAAAGGTGGTACTATGTAAAGTAACATAAAGGGAAGAACTCTAATAAAGGTTTTATAAGAACAAATTTCCGTAAATGAGAACTGTATTACCACTTCCAAATTGTAAAAACATTCTAATATTGTTGGGGTTCAGTCACGTACTTAGTGTTTAGTTAGTACTGAGTGTGAGGAGGAAAGGTAAGAGAGGGGCAGTGTGGCATAGGTATTTATTTCTTAAATTTGGAGTCACCTACACCTAAGTTCAAATCCTGACTGCCACTTCCTAAGTGACATTGAAAATCAGTCCATCTCTCTCAGCCTCTGTTTTCTTATCTGTAAAATGGAATAATATAAGTTGAGGTACATGGGGACTTGGTCCTCCAACTCTTTCCAACCATTGACCCCACAGGTCATCACATCCTCATAACAATAGCACTTGGCACCAATGTTCTCTCCCTCCCCTCAGAAATGGTTTTTTCATTTGACTTCCAGGTAAAGAAACCATAGTTACCAATCATATTAATATTCACATTAAATTTAAATCATCTAAGCACTGCAATTAAAAGGCCAAGTGTTACAACAGATAAAATAGCAATATCAAAGTATGAGTGGCTTTCCAGAAACATGCTATATTTTAAGCACAAGGAAACGAGTAGGTTAAAAGTAAAAGAATGGAAAAAGATATATTAGGCTAACACTAGTCAAAATAGATCTGTAATAGCTGCAGTAATATCAAATTATATTTCAGAGTGGAGAACATTTCAGAGCAGAAGGATAAAGAAGGTCATTTTGTAATGATAACAGATCAATTAATCAACAGGACATAAAATCCTAAACATTTATGCCTCTTGTAACGAAGCTTAAAAATACATTAAACAACAACGGATAAAACTACAAGGAGAACAGACAAACTCACAATTAAAGTTGAATATTTTGATACTCCCCTCTCAATAAATGATAGAACAAATAGACAAAAAGTCATCAAGGATACAGAAGACATAAACAACCCTATCAACTAAATTGACCTAATTGACATTTATAGAACATTCCACACAACAATAGATTACACATCTTTTTCAAGTGCACATAAAACATTTATCAAGACAGAAAATGTACTGGACTATCAAATAAGTCTCAATAAATTTTAAAAGGTGTAAGTATGAGAAACTATATTCTTTGACCACAGTGGAACTGAATTAAAAATCAATAAGAGAAAAATCCTTTAAAAATCCCCAAATATTTGGAAACTAAATAACACACTTCTAAACAACCCATGAGTCAAAGAAGAAATCAAAGGGTAATATAGAACGTATTTTAAACTGAATAACAGTGAAAACACAACATAGCAAACTTTGGGGGATGCCATTAAGTCACTTGAGAGGAAGTTTATAGCACTAAAGAAAAAGTCCTCAAATCAATGATCTCAGCTCCCCCCTGCCAAGAGAGATATAGATATAGATGGCACATAGACAAATGAAAATATGCTCAGTGTCATTAGTTAGTAGGGAAATTAAAATTACAATCATAATGAGGTACCATTACATACCACTATAATGGCTAATATCAAAAACCTGATCAAACCAGCTACTTAACATAATGTGAAGCAATTGGAATTCTCATACCACTTGAAAGATTCTTAAAAAGTTAAACATACATCTACCATATGGCCCAGCAATTCCACTTGTAAATATGTACCCAAGAAAAATGAAAGCATATGTCCATACAAAGGCTTGTACATGAACATCCACAACAGCCTTATTTGTAATCACTAAAAAATCTAGAACAACCCAAATGTCCATCAATGAACAAACAGATACTCAAATTGTGATGAATTCATACATTTGAATACTCCTCAATGAAAAAAAGAACTATTGGTATACATTGCAATATGGGTGAATCTCAAAATAATTATCTGGATGGAAATAGCCATAGCAAAATAGGAAAAAGAGTACATACTGTGTGATTCCATTTGTATAAAACCCTGGAAAGTAGGAATAATCTGTAAGTGCCAGGAACAGATCAGTAATTGCTTGGGGAGTGGGAGAAGGTGGGGCTGGAGGTGGGATTACCAAGGGGCACTTTGTGGATCACGGACATGTTCACTATCTTCATTGTGGTAAGAGTTCATGGGTGACTCATATGTCAAATGTAAATTGTACACTTAAATATATGCATTTACTGTAAATGAATTAAACCTCAATAAAGTTGTAAAATTTAAGTGAAAAAATAGATGAAGAAAGGAATGCTCAAAACAACAGTGCTGGGCGCTTGGGTGGCTCAGTTGGTTAAGTGACCGACTTGGGCTCAGGTCATGATCTCATGGTTCATGAGTTCAAGCCCTGAACCGGGCTCTCTACTCTCAGCACGGAGCCTGCTTCAGATTTTCTGCCCCCACTCTCTCTGCCCATCCCCTGTGCATGCTCTCTCGCCCTCTCTCAAAAATAAATAAACATGAAAAAAAAAAAGTGCCTGCATCTGTAATGTCTGATAGATCCGCTGGGGCTTCAGAGGTGGATAGGATGTGGCCCCTGTCCTCAAGGGCTCCTCGGTGGGGCTGAGGAGAGAAACAAGCGACCCAATTACAACAAACATAATTGGTTTTGAGTGTTCCTAAATTAAATTTGTAGACAGTAAATGGTACAGGGACTTCATATCCAAGCAGAATTGGAATCTTCAAAATGAAAGGAAGAAAAAAATTAAATCTTCTCCCAACCTTTCTCTGTGTCCCAAATAGAGATTTCTTAAAGCTATTTGATTCCACGTTCATATCATGGTCTTTCTTCTTGTTTTCTTCAATTAGTGTATTAGCATTTCTTTCCCCCTCATTATTCATGTATAGCCTCATCTCATTTTCATTTATTTTAACTCAGCATGTGTTTGTGGGTGGGGAAGATTTGGAAGTCTGGACTAACGTTTTTCTGGACTGCTGACAGAAATGCCCTCTGGGGCAAGCCGACGTCTGCACCCAGGGATCCTCATAGAGTATGTGTTGGTGGCAAACCAGTGAAAGTAATAAGGTGGGGGCTGAGGCCTGAGGGGCCACAACACAACAGCATTCTGGGCAGAGGCTCGCTGAAGAGGTCCAGACCCTAGGATGACCCTGTGCTTGGGGTAGTGATCTCTTAGGATACACTCAGAGCAGCCCTGTAAGATAAGAGGTGGTTGGAACTAAGACCAGAGAGGGCTCTGAGGTCAGCACATGAGCAACCTCATGAGTCATGTGGAAGAATGTGCACTCTAGCCTCCGGGTCCTGACACTCCACCACCTGCCAACAACCTATTCAAGAGCAGAGGGGAGCACACTGAGAGAAAATGCACGAGTGCAATTGGAACAAATGCACGTGACAGTGTGCACGGCCCCATCCTTGGAAAGCACAGCCGGCTTCAGAGACCGAAGATGCCTGTAGGAGACACCCATTTCTCACTCTTTAACTTAGCCACCCTCTTTGATCACAGAATCCTTTTTCCACAAAGCACCTACAAATTAGCAGAACATATGCTCCCAAATGCAATTTGGAGACTGCTGTAGGAAGCCCAGCCAGCACTTCCCCTGCCCTTCTCCCTGGCTGCTCTGCCATCGGCTAATGGCTTGGACTGGGGCTGAAGGGAGCATGCGTGTGCCTCAGAGGAAGAGCTTGTGCCCCATGGGACTCATAAGTGCAGGGAAAGGGGATGCCGAGAGCAGGGGGTGCTGACAGCTGTAGCTCATAGAGCAAAATGACAGCTTTCTGAGTCCATGAAAGATAGGGACAGTTATAAATGCTCTTCTTCCACATGTAGGCAATTAGACAAGCAGAGTCAAGGTGAGGAAGCAGGAGGCCAGCCAGCAGCAGGGGCCTTAATGCACACAAATTCTCTGTGTGTGACTCCCTTGTGCTGGGAACTCTAGGCAGCCTGACAGAAAGGAGGTCCACTTACAGGCTGTTCAGGGAATCAGGCACATGCATCATAGTTGCATGCACAGGGAATCAGGCACAGAGCATCATAGTTGGGGCAAGGAGTGTACGACAGTAAGACAATGAATAACTCTAATGGGGAAATCCAGGAAGACTTTTAGGCAAAGGAGATGTTTAGCAGACCCCTGCTGGAATGTAAGACCTTGGCAATCAGACATTCAGGAAGAGCATGCCAGGTATAAAGGGAGATCCTGGCAAAGGCAGAGCCAGGAAAGGAAAATAAATAGAGAAAACAAGTCACTCCTCTGCTTGCAGGGATGAGTCATGGGAGAGTGAGTAGAAGGGTAAGAAGTACATGAAGGTGTACAGGTGCAGTCAGGGTCATCCTAGACAGGTTCTGAGGCAGGGCCCATGATGTTGGCTTTTCTTCACTGAGTAGGAAGCCAACCAGAGGGGTGGAGACATGGGCCCCTGGGAATGGAACGCTGAGTGAGGGAGCATTGGGGAGAGATGCACTGAGCTGGAAGTGGTCACAAGGCTTCCAAGCAGCTGAGTCTAGAAGGCATCTGGACCTCTGGGTCTGGAGCTCAGACACAAGTTCTGAAATGGGCATGGGATGTGATGGTCATTGATGTCTGCTGGAAATGTGGCAGGGGTGCCTGCCAATTCTGTCTCTTCCACCTACACAGCCCAGAGCCTCACTCACTGAGAAACCTAAGAACAAGGGTTATATATGAGCTTCTGAACTGCTTTCTAAACATCTTAAACCATTTCCATCAAAACATGCTTTGGGTGCATGTCTGGAAGAACTACTCTAACAGTCTGAGCTGTTCAGCAACAAACAGAGCACTCCAAGTCCCATCACACTTAGTTCCGGAAGATGCTGAAAATTATATATACATATTCCATAAAAGAATTTCCTCCAAAAAGTTCCCAAAAGACAGATCCTCATGGAAAGGGCATTCTCTTCTGCATTCAGACTCCACCTGGCATTGAGGACACCTGTCCTGCACACTGGCTCACCTGGGATCTGCTGAAAGCCATATGGAGAAGAGACACTCCAGACCAGCTAGTGAAGAGGTTCTGGAAGCTACCTAGCTCATCCAGAGCCATGTGTGACTGGTCCTCAACTGGCAACTTCTGGTGAATGACCCAGACTAGTCCCCTCCATCCCTAAGCCTCGAGTTTAATTGTTGCCTTTGTCTTTCCTCGAAGGCCTACTGAGAAATGTTCTTCAAAGGAACTTGCTCCATCCTAAGTATATCAACCTGCCTTCAACCAAACCTTATTAGGAACCTACTCTTTGGGGAATGTTTGGGTGGCTCAGTTGGTTAAGTGTCCTAGTCATGATTTCGGCTCAGGTCATGATCTCACAGTTCATCAATTCAAGCCCCATGTAGGGCTCTGTGCTGACACCAGGGAGACTGCTTGGGATTCTCTCTCTCTCTCTCTCTCTCTCTCTCTCTCTCTCTCTCTCTCTGCCTCACCCAACCTCCCCTCAAGCTATACATGTGCTATCATTCTCTCTCTCTCTCTCTCTCACTCAAAATAATTAAATAAACTTAAAAAAGAAAAGAACCTACTCTTTGCATAGGGCACTAGGATTCAGTGATTAGCTAAATTCTGACCATGTCTTCTAGGGACTCATGACCTAGTGGCCACCTTAACAACTGGTTCAATTTGCTTTCCACAGGTTTTTTCGAATCCCCCACCCTCCTCCAAACTAACATATAATTTAAATAATCAATGAAAATATAGTTTAGAACCAAAAGTACATCTGCTTGCCAGTGTTCCCACAGTCAAGCCCAGAGACCTGCAAAATCTAAAAACTATCAGTGAGGCTCACATGCTCACAAGCCTTTCTCTGCATCCAATCACCCCTTCTCCAAATGAAATAGACCTCATGTATACAACACCAATATTCACCAGTGAAGGAGTATATGTATTAAGAAAACCACCAGATTAAGGAAAAAACAAAACAAAACAAAATCACGTGCCTTTGAGTGTTTATCTTGAATCCAGGAAAATACATTAAGGAAGTCAGATATAGAGGGAGAAACTAGAAGACACAGCCTGTGAGGAATGAGGGAGCAGGGGCAGAACTGGGGACCACAGTGCAGGCCTCCTTGGGGGAAAGACATGAGGGGAAGAGGCACCAACCTGAGTTTGTCAAACAAACTGAACTTGCTTCTAAAGAAGTAGGGAGCAGCTCAGGAAATGAGAAGATGGGGCCCCAATACTGTTGCTGAATTCTGGAGACCATGTCGGAACCACCAAATGCCTTCCCCTGCTTCTCTTCTTCCCACTTTATTTTATCCTATCCATCACATACGACAAACAGAAAAGCAACTGGTAAACATTGTCTGTGGCTCTGTATTTAGATAGAGTCTAGAATGATACAACTACCATAAGAATAATGGACTTTTGTTTCCAGTGGGGCCTTATGTAACAGGAAACAGCAGTTCTGAATATGGCTGGATCCTAAGGGTAAATCTACGTACTGTTGAGAGAACAGCTTGCTCATTAACCAAAGGCCACACTGGGACCTAAGGGTCAAAGCTTTATAGGACGACATACCTCCAGATCACAGACTTCAAGAATGTACATGAGCTGACACCAAAGCCAAGAGTGTCTCCATAAGTGTGCATACCTGAGTCCTACCTACTGGCCTCACTAAATCAGACCTTGACCATAGTTTAAGGATCTTTGTCAGGGCCATATGCATAATAGTGTCATTTGGTAGAAATGGCTTTGTAGTCAGTCTTCATACAGAATCCCAAATGCACCATTTAATCATTGTATGACCTTGGGCAAGTGATTTAACCTCTTGGGCCTGCCCTTTCCCAACTGTAAAATGGAGATGATAATAACTGTCATATAGGGTTGTTGATGAGGCCTTGATCAGGTCATGATCCCACGGTCATGAGATTGAGCCCTGCATTGGGCTCCAAGCTGACAGTGCAGAGCCTGCTTTGGATACTCTCTCTAGCCTTCTCTCTGCCCCTCCCCTATGTGTGCTTTCTCTCTCTCTCTCCTTCCAAGTAAATAAATAAACTTTAAAAATTAAATAAGTAAGGGGTGCCTGCTAGCTCAGTCGGTTAAGCATCCAACTTCAGCTGATGATCAGGTCACGATCTCAAGGTTTGTGAGTTTGAGCCCCACGCCAGGCTCTATGCTGACAGCTCAGAGCCTGGAGCCTGATTCGGATTCTGTGTCTTCCTCTCTCTCTGCCCCTCCTGCACTCATGCTGTGTCTGTCTGTCTGTCTCTCTCTCTCTCTCAAATATAAAAGTAAAAAAAATAAATAAATAAAAACATAAAAAAATAAAAATAAATAAATAAGAAATGGTAGGTGTTACCCTTTCATTCTCAAGAAGAATAGGCTCCTATAGAAAAGGAAGCCAAGAAAGGAGATCACTTCTGGAGGAGGATACACTTAGCCCGGGGATATTCACATGATGTGTGTCCCAGCCCACAATGTGCTGCTGACTGTCGTGGGGCATAGCTATCCTCTTGGATGAGGCTGTTCTAGTGTGGCTGACATCTGTCAGCCTGACTACTCCTGGTGACCCTAAGTAAGTCCTGGGGTCCAGCTGCCCCAGCAATGCCCTTGCGGGCACTTCAGCACTAACCATTCTGAAGTCACTCCTAGCCATGAAGAGGGGCTCAGGAGGAACAGAGGACCCTGGAGGTGAGTCAGGATGCAGAGGAGAAAAAAGCATACAGGTTAAAGATGCAAAATCAGAGTGCTTTTTGAAGACTGACAACAGAGGAACACTGACGATTCAGTTTGGAGGAGTCACCAAAATATTCAAGCCAGCACCAGACATTTGCCTTAAGAGGCACATGAAATGCATCCCTTCTCTGGAACAAAGAAAACCAGACTTTGAAGAACCCATAGAGAAGATGACAAAGCCCAGAGGATCAAAACTTCCCAGGACCAAGGAGGACTCCAGCAGGCTCTGAAGAACGGGGAGGTGGCCAACATGTCTCTTCTAATTAGCAGCACAACCAGCCACAACCTGACGTAAATGGACAGTTAATTTGCATTGTCCAACAGGCCCGGGTAGAGCTAATAAGATGTGAATTTATGGAGGAAAGCCATGAAAAGTGGGCCTTGTAAAAGTTACTATCTGATACTACCTGCAAAATTATTAAAATAAGCCACCCAAAACTCTTCCAGCCATAGAGCACTGAGCTAATGAAGAAACACACATCATAAAAGAATAAATTACCTCTATAATAAACCTTGCATCTTCTAGAATGAGGCCATTAGAAATTGATCAGTTAATTTAGGAGAAGCTGAAGGCCAAAGCCCTGATGAAAGCATGCACCAGGAACCGTCTTCCGGAATCAGCTCTGTTAACAGCATGCTGGGGTCACACAGGCTGCCCTGGTGGTGTTTCCTGAATGGGCATGTGGTTAAAGACCACTCACTTGGAATGTCTGCAGTATGGAGGAGGTCAGAGCCAGGCAGGTAAAACAGGCGAAGAGAGGACTGGGCCACAGTGAAAACTTGGTGTTCCCCTTCTTCCCAGCACCCAAAGCAGTGGGATGGCCTGTCATGGGAGAGACTTCTCATCTACCCGCTTTAAATGGCTACACTGATTCCTGCCCCCGCTAGGTCCAGGAGCGTGTGCACACACGTACACACTCACACACATATACATCTACACTGTCACATATGCTGACATACGTGTTTTCACATACACTCCCACATGCAGGCACTCATACATACACACATTCACAGTCATGTAACACACAGAACTGCAAACTCCTGCATGAAATGCAGCTTCCTCCATCCCCCCTCACTCCTCTGCCCCACTCCCTCTCCATCCCATCTTCTAACCTGCCCCAATCTCTCCAGCCCCCAACCCCCTGACCGGCTGTCTCTCCTCACTCTGCACATCTAATGCCTGAAACCACTTCTCTTCTGACTTCATGTACTCCAATCTTGACTCTTTCCCTGGTTCTCACCTGCTCCCCTGAGCATCTTGGCAGGTCAGGTCCAACTCTCTGAGACCCTGTGCTGCACAGTGGGGCCCTAGAATTCACTCCAGCATCCCAAGTCAGAATTGGCCCCAACAGCTTCCCACTGAGCTTTCTCAAGGGGCTGGGGGCTCAGTGCAGGCTGCACCCCTTCCCACTCTGGGGCTCTTACCTCATTCACAAAGACCCAGTGGCTGTCCTTGGAAGCCAGATTGGTCTCTACGGCCTGCAGAAAGAAAAAGAAAACAAACATGAATAGAAGCAAGCCAGAAGCTGGTAGACACGCAAGATGATTGCCAAGACGGGGTTTGATAAACATTGTTCTTGGAGATTTTTTTCTTCACAAAACATGCCATCCCCTGAGCTTTCGCTGCCTTAGCTACAAGACGCATCACTTGAACACAGATATCTGATTTCCTGCTGTTTTCCAAGCTCTTATGCACTAGCCCTCAGCAAGGTTGAAGCTCTGGTTCCTACAGGCATCACAGGGCCGCCAAAGGTGAGGGCTTTCCTCTCCCCTCTCGAAAAAGTACCTGCAAATGCTTTTCTGAAGGGGAGCTTAGGGGGATGATTCTCGTGACTGCCAGAGGCTAAATATCCGAAATCTGGAATGAGGGATTTATGGCAGCTTGTCCAGCTGCAATGAATGACACCTGGGAGAACAGCAGCTCACAGCTGGGGTTCTGAGCTGCCTTCAGTTCTAAAGAACCCATAAAGGACCCACAGAACTGGCTCTTTCTTGCTTCTGGGCAATGACTCTACTCCCATCATTCTCTCTTATAGCAATTTGTTCTGTTTCTTTATAGCACGTGCTATTTCTGTGCTTGAATATTAGCGGCTTATTTATTTCGTAGTATCTATCTCTTTCACCAAGCTGGGGTCTCCATGACGACAGGGACCACATCTTGCGTGGTATCCCAGAACCTTACCCTTTAATTGGCACATAGTGTTCAATATATGAGTGAATATTGCTGTTGAATACGTGAAGGAAGTGGAAGAGAGTGAAAATAAGGGTTCCTTATTTCGTTTCTCATATGTTTTCTGGGTGCTTTTATCCTCCTTTAACTGGAAAGCCATCAGATTGAAAGGAGAGAAGGAACTGATCATTGTCAAGCATGTCCTGTGAGAGCTCTCACCGTTAGCATGTGTCAGGTACTTGCTGAGTACCAGGCACTGTGCCAGGCCACCTATGAACGTGGGAGAGAACTATCAGATTGTAGTCCTCTTTTATTTTTACTTTTTTGCGTGTATTTTTGTGATGTAATTTTTATTACTCTTTTTTATTTGAAAAAAACACAGAGAAGTAAAAATGTTCAAAATCATCCCATAACCTTGCCCCCTTTTTAAAAATGTGCTAAATGGGGTGCCTGCGTAGCTCAGTCGGATAAGTGTCCGACTCTTGATTTTAACTCAGGTCATGATCTCAGGGCTCGTGGGTTTGAGCTCCATGTTAGGCTCCATGCTGGCAGCACAGAGCTTGCTTAGGATTCTCTCTCTCCCGCTCTGTCTGCCCCTCCCCTGCCTCACATGCGCACGCTTTCTCTCTCTCTCTCAAACTTTAAAAAATAAACTTTAAAAGATAAAATAAATATGCTAAATGGTGAAATGTCCCATTTACCCCTCCGCATTTATCCTCCAGAGATTGCTTAAGGTGTCCCCTTCTAGAAGGTTGTGGTCACATCTGCAAGTACATATCTATGTACCCATATCAGACAGATGTTTTTATTTAAATGAGATCACAAAATATGCATCAGGTTACAACTATCATTTTTTCACTTATCAATATATCAAGAATATTTTTCCTCATCAGTACACAGAGCTCTGACTCTTTCTCCTTAACCATGAGGCATAGAGGGCTAAAGAGCCTGCCTGCACCAGCAACCCAGCTATATGTGGGAGGTACATCATTGCACTGTCTGTGCACGGTCTTCTGTTAAAACTTCATCCACACAAAGAATGGACACGTTTGTTGGCCAGCACAAGCATGTGGAAATAGAGCCTGTGTGAGTGTCCCAGCTCTAGCATCCCAGTCCTTTACAGAAAGCTCCCACAGGACACCAATGGTGGACACAGGGGTCTTTCTGGGCCATCTGGGGGTTAAAGACACAAACTCCCCTTCTCCAGCCTAGAAGGGAGAGGGTGCCAGCCCCTGTGAAGACAAATTAGGATGGGAGTCTGGACTGGGCTGGAAAGGACTGCCTCCACCAGCTGTCATTTAACCCCTTTGGTCTCAGTTTGTTCATCTATAAGACATATATAATGCTTGCTTCCTCTTGTCTGCCAATATCTTCAGTCCTCAATCTCAAGAAGCAGCAAACACAAAATGGCGTCCATACAAATCCCAAGCCTTTTTCACAAAGCAGAGAAGGGAAGTGGCCATCCCCCACCTTTTGTAGGTTCCACCCTTATTCCTTGATCCATCACATTCTTGGAACCTGGAAGTCTTCTGGAGCCACACAAGTCCTCCTCCTTATGAGCCGTGCCCCCACAAAACTCTCCCCTCCTAGGCTGCTCCATCCCCCACCTCAGGAAGGAGGCTCCAAGTCTTCTCTGTTCTGCCCCTGAAAGAAAGGATCTCCAGAGATACCAAACTCCTGTGGGGCCATGTCCCAAAGATACTTTCTCCCCATTCTACAAACTCCACAAACCAGGCCCTCTCCCTAGAAGCTATGAGGACTTAAGGGCCAGTTGCCTTCTGAGGAGCCTCAGATCCTCAGAGGAGGTAACTATCAGGGAACTTATAGGTTCCAGAACACTGGAACACTGAACTGAATCTAAAGAGATGTAGATTAACAAGGCTGCACTCAAAGCCCTGCTCTGGGTTTCCAGGAACAGAAGGGCAACTGGGGAGAGGAGACTTAGAAGAAACACTGCTGGGGCCGGGAGTTGACTACTGGGCTACACCACTTAATGGAGGACACCACAAATTAGACTTGGTCACGGAGTAGGCCAGTGAAAGTATAGGTGTCTTTAGGCACATGAAGAACTGTCATGGGCAAGAGAGACTGGAATTGCTCTTTGCAGCCTCTCAGAGTTTATTTAGGACCAAGGTCTCCAGTAATCTGGGAGGCAGGTATCAACACTATGTAAGATGGAATTTTCTGATTTTCCAAGTAGTTCAAGATGGAATGGGGCTGCCTCAGGAGCAGTGAGGTCTTATCAGGGGAAGTGCCTGAGTGGAAGGTGAACAGCGTGTCCCTGAAAGGTATTTAAGTATCAGCATAGAAGCTGACCATGGGCAAAAGGCAAGACTTAATCACACATTGACATTCCAAAGCAATGATTTTCAAGTCTGGCTGCATGTAGGAATCTCCTAGGGAGCTTTTAAAAGTGAAGACCTTGAGGGGTACCTGGGTGGCTCATTTGGTTAAGCATCTGACTCTTGATTTTGGCTCAGGTCATGATCTCACAGTTTGTGAGTTCGAGCCCAGCATGGGGCTCTGAGCTGACAGCATGGAGCCTATTTGGTAATCTGTCTCCCTCGCTCTCTCCCCCTCCCCCACTTGCTCTCTCTCTCTCTCTCTCTCTCTCAAATAAAAACCTTTAAAAATTTTTAAAAAGATGTATTTTTAACAAATGTAGACTTTGGGGCCTAATTCCTTGGGATCCTAATTCACTGGGAATGGTGATATACCTGAGTCCTGTGTTATTTCAGAGCTCTGACCCTGACTCTTGGCCTCTGCAGCTGGGAACACTGCTCCAGAATGTTTGGTTCTATGAATCTGAAGGTACAGGTGCACCTGTGCAGGAGAACGGTCCTCTGTGTACCCACAGAGCCAGCAGTCCAGAGGACCTGCCACAGTTGCTGGGACATCCCAGGGAACAGGTGGGACCCTGGCTACCCTCAGGAGTTTTTCCACCTGGTCTCAGACTCATACATGAAACATACTGATGGAGAGAATTGATCAGAAAATCCCACAGGACAACTGGCCAACTTTTCTGTCCTACTTTCCTCATCAATTAAGCTCAGCTAATTTGTTAAGCCTCTTTTCCCCACACAGAGATAAATAGCATTTGGCTGTAGCCTTTTCCAGAGGATGCAACTCACCCAGAAGCTGAGCTAGACTGTAAGAAGGAGAAGCTACTGCAGATTTGGAAAGAACACCTCTCCCCCTACCCCCTAGTTACTGGTGAGCTGCCAGCTCTGTGGGAAGAGCCCTAAATGCTCACAGCCCAGTGGGTAGTGCCCCTCACAGCACCACTAATTCCCCGTCTAAGTGCTATCCTTTCCTCTTCCTCCTCAGCCATGTCTGCAGCAGATGCAGCCGAGTCCTCTCTTCCGTGGCAGGGCCAGCAGGGTAAGGGGAAGCAGGCAGGCAGAGCATGTTCGAATCCCAGTTCTGGCACTACTTGGTTGCGGGCTGCTGGCTGAGCTACTCCACCTCCCTGAGCGGCAGCTCCACGCCTTTAAGGCGTTCGAATGCCAACAGTGCTATCGATGCTCTGCCCACATTCCCCCTGAATCCCATTAGGGTTTTTGAGCACACTGGCTCCCTGTGTGCATTCACGCCCAACGGCAGACACCCGTGGCTCAGGCTGCCGGAACCCTGCACAGCACTCACTGTGCCTGGGAATTTACACCCCTCACCAAGGACAGAGAGTGTCACATATACAAGTGCAGATGCCCTGTTCCCAGATGGGGACTGTTTCAAGTGTGAGCTCTGCTGGTTACAGAATTTCTCCATGGACTGAGCCCAAACTGCCTCATTGCTAGCGCACCAGCTCTGGCTTCCTTCATTTCCCTGCCACATTCCCACTCCCCTGCTGTCTTTCTTTCTTTTTAATTCCCCTGGGAACACTTCTTAATAAATCATTGTCACACAAATCCTCACTCCAGAGTCTGCTTCTGGGAACCCAACCTGAGACACACACCTCCCACCCTGGGGTTATCATGGGAATTCAATGAAATTATGTGAAGCTTCCAGCCCAGAGAGTTGCTCACTACAGATAATGAGTGAACATGAAGGTGCTCTCCATTCCTTCCACTCAAGGCCCCAGCCTGGTCTTTGTTCAATGGTTTCTTGAATGTGTAGACATGTATAGTCTCTCATCTATTCCCTCCTTCACTCAACACACTGTGCCTGCCACACACCAGCTATTGTCCTAACTCTCCTGAATACGGGTATGAGCCAGAAGCCTCGTCTGTGCCATCATGGAACCAACACTACTAAGACAACCGACAATAAACACAATGTGGCAAGTGTGATAAGTGCCCTCTCCTCCAGGAATCCACAGACCCTTTAAGGCAGCACAACGTGGGGCCTCCCTTCACCTTGGCAACGCTGTGAGTCCATTGCTATGAAACACCATTGGCACGGGCAGAGAAGTGTTGAGCTGACTAGACAAACAAAGGGCAGCCCTTCATTCTGTGGGTGGGGAAGGGAGTGGAGCAGGCTATCTGCTCTGGGTGGGTTCTGGTCACTCGTCTCCAGCAAGCAGGGAGGCTACATTCCTACAGCTGGGCTTCTCTGCAGGAGCTGGGCACCAGGACTGTGGGGCAACCCTCAAAATAACACAATGGTAGGCAATAGAGTCCTGTGCAACAGTAGGAGCTCCACCTAGACCCTGTGGGAGGCAGGAACAAGGTCGCAGTGACCCCAAGGAGTCCCTGCAGTGTCACGATGCCTTGACACAGCACCAGCAGCCCTGGTTAAGTTGCTGCTGTGAGTCCCACAAGGCCTGGCCAAACCATCAGTGGCCGACTTCCCAGCTCTTGTGGTCCATCAGTAGATTGGCCAACACAGAACTTTAGAAGAAGAGCTGAGGAGGTGGAACCTTCCAAGGCTCATGCTGACTCCTGTTTGGGTCCCTTTTATTTTTTTTTAAATGTTTATTCATTTATTTTGAGAGAGAGAGAGAGAGAGAGAGAGAGAGAGAGAGAGAGAGAGAATCCCAAGCAGGCTTCATGCTATCAGCATGGAGCCCAATGCAAGGTTTGATCCTACAACCACAAGGTCATGACCTGAGACGAAATCAAGAGTCAGACGCTAGACCAACTGAGCCATCCAGGTGCCCTGAGCCCCTTTTAAATAGAAGACCCAAGGTGCTTACCATGGCACATAGCTCATAGAAAGGGCTGGGATGGTGGACACAGGTAGCCAGCAGTGAGGGGCATCACCTACAGAGACAGAGCCAGGTGTCTACACTTGTCCTGACACCCACACACCACCTTCTTGAGAGAAAAGCACACTGTCATAGCTACATGCCTCTTAGAGAAGTGGAAGGCATCTGTCCCTCCCACACCTAGAGAAGAGAAAGTGTCCCCTCGTCCATGAGCAGCAGCCCCTGTCTGAACCTTGCTCCAATCGCATCACCAGAGCTCTCGTATAGGTGACGCAGGACAACAACAGGCCATCCTGCAGGCCTCCTGGAGGCCAGGGGACATTTGAATCCTGTCCTGGCTATTCAGCCACTCTGGTTCCACAGTTGCCATAGAGAAGTAGATAACAGACCAAAGCCCCCGCTCCCAGCTCCCCAAAGCTCTGGACAGAAAGCAGTCCCTAGTGCTAACGGGAATAGTATATGCAGGGTGGCCTGTCTTGGCCACATACAGGTGGAGATCAGTTCTAATATCCAAATCCCTCTAAGGAGGTGGAGAAGACAGCAGTTCTGAGGGGCTGGAGGAAGCACCTCCAGTCCAGTCCCCTGCCTCTGCTTGCAGCCTTTCACACAGGACCAAGTCAGGGCCATTTCCTCCGATCAAGCACCCCACCAGACTCTTCGATACTACATCTCCCCCACTTCACAACACACACACTTTCCTTTACTCACACGCCCTAATGAGCCAGGCAGCGTTCTCATCCCCATCTGTGCGGTGGGGAGCTGGGACCTAGATCTGGTCTCGTAGCTCACACAGGTCCCTCGGCTAGTACCTGGCAGAGACTGGATTTGAACTCGGGTCTCTCAGTCTCCAAATCCTGAGTTCTTTTCCATCAGTCACGCTGCTCCTCAACAGGCCCACACAGCTATCAGAGCAAGAATGTGAGCCTTTGGGCCTGTGCCTGGCCCCTGACAATGGGGACAAAATGATCTTTTTTCTCATAACCGAGAAAACGCCGTTAGGAGCAGCAGTGCCTTCCTTCTCCAGGTTAACTTGTTCTCATAAGCCTGAGACCATTATTCTACTTGCATTTCTTAAGTATGAGCCTGTTTCACTTTATCTTGGCCTAAAGGAATAGTAAATGGAGTGGAAAAAAACCTCCACATGGAAGCCTTCCAGCAGCATAGCTGAGGATTTATTTCACAAAGTGCAAATGCCACCGATTATTTATGTATGTGTTAATTGTTGGCCACTCTTCTCTAGGCACCCCCCAACACTGGGAGCCTGAGATAATGAAAACTTGTCAACAATTAGCATCTTTTTAAAACCCCAACTTGTAACATTTCAGAACATTCCCTCCATGGAGCGCACAGCCTGGCATTTTCCCAAGGACAGATAGCGCGCTAACTTTAAAGACCCACTGCTGCCTTTGCAACAACATGCTATTTAGGAACAATTCTCTGTGTGCGATGTCACCCCTCCAGAGCATGAGGGAGTGTGATGCCCCCCATCGGCAAAGAAGGGGAGTAGCTGGCTACAAGACTACGGATGATTCAAGGAGCCCCTTTACAAGGAAATCAGCAAAGCAGCCACCATGTGGCCCAACTTCAGAAGCTATGCCCAGAACCATGAGCAAACCCATAAAGGGCAGCCACTGCTGAACTACTTCTGGTCACTCTGGGCTTTCCAGAGACTTGCCTCCTCAAGAAAAGGGCCCGAGCTGCTGGCCCAGCTACTTCTCCTGTTTACCCTAGCCTTGTTTCCAGAACTTCCTGGAGCCTGGTTCTTACTGGAAAACTGCCTTAATGTTCTCCCCAAGTCGATGGCTCTTACTGCTGGCTCCATCCTTACTCCTAGGTCCTACTGGGGAATCCTGGACCGTATGTGGGTTTCTTTTCTAGTTTCTTCTCCCAATCTCTTCCCAGGAAACAGCTCCTCCTGACCAAGCAGGAGTTACCTGTTCCCACCTCACCCATCACTCTGCTAGAGCTTTCTTGAAGCTGAGGGCCCTCACCCTTGGTGGAAGCAGGAAACACAGCCACCTGAGCACACAGACAGGCACCTTAGCCTGTGTGAGTTGTTGGGAAGGTTGGTTGCTGGAGGATGGTGAAGACAAGGCAATTGCACCAGGCTACACAAGGCCATCTGGGGAAAGTGTGACAGAATTAAGCCTGTGTGGCTTCCCAACCCGACTCTGGGGGACACTAAGAGGGCATTTGCTGAGGGAAATCTGAGCCTGCTATTGGGACTTTGGGGAAGGTGCTGGCTGCAGACTGGGTGCAATTGTTGGCACTTTGTGAACACCCCCCTCTACCCAGACCCTGAATTAAGCCCTCTGCACACAATACTTCAATGAGTCCTCACAACTGCCCACTGAAAGTGGTTTCTGATCTGAACAGAGAGATGGGGAAATTTGCCCAAAGTCTCCCTGCAAGTCAGCATCACAGAGGCACACAACCAGCCCTTCTAGTGTGTCATGGCAACTTGAGGACAAACTCACTCTGGCCACTTCTTGGGGATGTTTCATACAAAAGCAAGAGTCGAGATGGAAGGCAATGCAGATAGTGATGAGGCCCGGATAGGAAATCTGGGAAGCCACAGAGACTTCTGCAAAGTTGGGTCCCGGATTCTACAGTTTACTGCCACCGCCAATGCCGTGATCCTCCAAACTCCTGGGTCACGTGGTCCTCTGGTCGTACATGGGGAGGAGCCTCCAGTCCCTCACTAACGGCTAAGGCCTTGTCTAGATACCATGCAGCCCCTTCCCAATATGGCACCTGGCAGACAATGAACTTTGAAAGATGCCCATGGAATCAATGAATGGGTGGATTCACACTCCCGCAATACTTCCCTGGTGCTGAGTACGACAAAAGCCAGGGACATCAATAGGAAGCCCCCAGTACTCAGAAGGGGTACTGACATACAGGTATTTTTTCCTTTGCATGGTACTGTGTTAACAGAAACCCATGCATCCAGGACCTGTGTCCTCATTTTGCACCATTTAGATATGCACTTGAGTTTTGATTAACACTGTTCTGTGAAAAAAGTACCGCCTGTATTTGAAAATAGCACCCTTTTCCTACACATCTGAGAGAAGGTGAAATGAAACAAAGTGAACTGAAAGGTGGATAAATATAAGACATGGTGACCTTTGGAAACATGATCACATTTTAGAGTTCTGTATGGGGATATAACTGTTTCTTCATTTAGGCTGAGTGCTGGAACTCCTGATGTAAGCTCCCTTATATCCTGCTTAACAACATAGTAAGTTCTGGAGTAGTCCGGTCAATCAAATGGCATTTTAAAAGACAGCCCTGTAATGTAGTTTGGTCAATCAGCTGGCATTTTAAAAGACAGCACTGTAACACTGAAGAAAGGATACTCATTGTTAGGTTTTTTGGGGTTTTTTGTATCGTTGTTGTTGTTGTTGTTGTTTGTTTTTTACACTGGCTTTGATCTCAGAAAAACTATAATGTTGCTATTGAAAAAAAAAGCAAGCAAGCAAACATAATTGACTAAACACATGTAAAAATCTGATAGATCTGGACAATTTCTCGTCGATCATTAGACCTCCCTGGCCTTCGTCTTCACTGTTTACCAAGTTTGAGATAAACAGCTCTTTCAAACCGCCTTCCCACTCTGTGTGGAGGGCAGAAGTGCCAGCTCACAGCCTCCGGGGATGAAGATTCATTACAGATCATTTGTGGATCCTTCAGATGAAATAGAGACAGGTTCCAGGGCTGTGCTGGAAGTGCAATTTACTGTAATAAAAAGTGAGAATATGCTACATGTGGACAATTTATGAGGAAACGTTAATATCAGCAGAAAAATGAAATGGAGTCTGCTCACAGGCACGACCTGCTTAATAAGAGCAACTTGGAGAAAGTAAAGCCAGGCGCTGCCGATAAGTAGCAACTGATGGATACTCGGATTTTAATAAATGGTCCATAATTTCCCCGCCATCTGGAGGGCACAGACGCCAAATAAGACCCTCCCGTGTTCGACTCTCACAGACACCCAGGCTTTGTCCTGCTGGGAGGGCAACGGGAGTCGGCTTTTCTATCGGATCTTGTCTCACAGAGAAGAAGGGCATTCCCGCCATTGGCCGCATGGCCATGACCGCACAATTCCTTTTGAGGACGGAGAGGTACAAGAGAACAAATCACTTCTGAGCTTATTTACACTCCGGTTTGGCGAGAACAGCCGCCAGCCTCTGCAGCGGGCTGTGAACAATCTCGTGACGTGGTCCCCCAGAGGCCAGGGGACGCAGCTCTTGGGTGGCAGGTGGCTGCGCTGAGCCATTTCTCATACGCCCTGCTGTTCAGCTCTAGCTTAAGTGATTTTCAGATATAAGCAAAGCAAGGTCCAAACCTGATTAAAAATGTTTTCTTCTCCCTCCCAGGAGTATTTACACGTTCATGCTGGAGCTTGAGAAGGTGCTGCCTGCATCCAAAGACTGGCTCTAGGGACCTGCAGCATGAGGGGCTATGAAAGGAAAGGAAGGGGTGGGGACCATCTGGGGCAGAAAACTCCCTCCTAGGGCTACTGGGTCACATAAGGCCCCACAGACCTGCCCCACTGTGTGGCTGTCAGCCCCAGAGACCAGACCCACAGCAGACATCCACTGGGAGAATATCTACACTGCCCGGGCTGCTCAATTAAAGCATCAGCATTCAAGGTTAATACCGTGACCCCTTCAAATCCTGCCAGGCAAGCGGCTTCTGCACACGGATCTAATTCCTTTTCTCAACCTAAATTGTTTTTAAAAGATGGAAGCGTTTGAATTCTTTTTAAGGCAATAAAGTTGAAAGTAGCAATTCTTTACCAAGCTGATAAGAGCTGCTGGGTGTAATTTGTATTCTTTTTTATGAGCCTGACTTTTTGGAGAATGGAATAGAAAGAAAAATATCTTCTTTTCAGTTCTGGAGACAAGAGCTGCTTCTTCCTCAGAGTGCCGGGGAGGAGTTCTCTGGCTCAGGAATTGTCAGGAAACAAGTCCCTGATTTGTGACATGGGAAAGCCAGGGAGGTGCCCTGCATTGGAGAGGGGGCATAAAGCTTACCAAGGCATTCTGGCCCTAGTGAAAATGGTTCTAAGAGGCCATGGGCGGGGCTGTGAGGTCCTGGGGAGTAAGGAGGAGAGGATATTGCAAATTCACTGAAAAGAGAAAGGGGAGGATCTATTTCCTTTAGAATCCACAATATAAACTATTCTACAACCTTTGAGACAGTTTCTCTCCAAGTACAAAGCCTCTGTGCAGTTGGGTCCCAGACCTGGATGTGGCCAGGAACCTAATTTTAGCCCCAAATCCTCTGGGCCCAACAATAAAGACACGTAACTCTTGGGGTACCTGGGTGGCTTAGTCGGTTGAGCATCCGACTTCAGCTCAGGTCATGATCTCATGGTTAGTGAGCTGGAGCCCCACATCAGGGTCTGTGCTGACAGCTCAGAGTCTGGAGCTGGCTTTGGATTCTATGTCTCCCCCTCTCTCTGCCCCTCCTCCACTCACACACTGTCTCTCTCTTGCTCCTCAAAAATAAATAAACATTAAAAAAAATAATAAAGCCATGTAACTCTACATTCAGCTGCTAGAAGGGGTAGACACAGAAGCCAAATACACATAAGCTTTGTCCTCAGGGGGGTGTGGCCCAACTACCCCACCCTCAACCCCCTTGGATAGCACAAAGCACTTAGAAAGGCCCTACCCAGGAATGAGGCATTGCTTGGAGATAAAACTCTGGGCACAGGGCTTCCAGGCTCAGTATCTCGCGTAGAAAAAGCAGTGAGAAAACTTACCGTAACCATGTCCTACACTTGCCTTAGAGCTGCAGATCTGAAGCACTACACTGGTTTCATCTAATTTGATGATCTTGGTGACAAGCATAAAAGTAGGAGGCAATCCTATCTGACCCCCAGGGCAACTCTAAACCTTGAACTCTCCGAATACTCCCATCCATGTGCGCACACACATACACACACACACACACACACACACACACACACACACACACACAAACAATTCCATTTCATACACCTTATGGGGAAAATGGGGCACAAGTAAAAAGATCAATGAAACAGCAGGCACAAAATGCCAGGGGTAGGCATTATTGCATCCCTACCAAATTCCTATGTCAGATTCACACTGGTCTTTCTTGCTTTCATGACCAAATGTTCCACATGGCCTCCAAGGTGCTTATTCCAAAACGTAAGTTTTCTATCTATATCGGCACTATTTCTTGCAACAAATCCTGAAAGGTGACCATTTATGATCCCCTTTGAAAGAAGAAGAAGGTGAAGCTTACAAAATAATAAATGTCCAAATAGCCAGCTCTTTGGGTGCACAGACAGGAAGAGCATCATCTCTGCCCAGACTGGAGAACTCAGGAGCACAGCTCAAATAATGATAGCACGAGAGAGCCTGTGAGCACATCTGGAGTAACTGTGTGTCCCACCAGACACCAAAGATGGGGAGACGCATGAGGTCTCAGCCCCTCCCCTCCAGTCATTCAGTGTAGACTTGATGCTTCTTGACTCTGTACTTCCTAGTACCAGGTTGGCTATAGCCCAAGGGAAGGGCCAAGTGCCAACCAGTGCTGGTCTGGCAGTTCAGGGCTTGGGGGGGGGTGGGGAGGGGGAGGACAACTGGCACAAGCCAAGAGGCCTCAGGCTAGAAAGGGACCCAGTCCCTATAAGCTTCCCGAGGAATCTGCCTTATCTAGAGAAAGAGCAAGGCTTCAGGGAGGCCCAGAGGTGAAAAAGAGGCTTTTTGGATTCATCCACTTTGGGGAATCATGGGATTAAAAAGTCAAAGAAGCAGGTGTCAACCTTGAGAAAATCCATTAGCAGGTATGAGAGAGACAACCCACCCATTTAACAACCATGTACCTGGGCTCCTAGGAGGGGCCAGGTACTATAATCAATCTGGAAAAGGAAGTAAGGGAGTCTTGGGCCTTATCTTTGAGTGAATCTGACCCATTTAGAGAGACGACCCATCCAGAGAGAAAATTCTACTAGATAAAAGGAGAGATTGCAGTGATCGGGGAATGTTCAGTTAATGAGGATCGAGATACCAACTTCCTCCTGGAGAGTAGAAGTCCCCATGCTGGGGCTAGGCAGTAGCGGGGCAGATGGCTATCCCAGTCTAAATTGACAGCTTGTGTAAGCCTGGAGGTGAGAGGGGCCATTAGGTTAGGGAATGGTGGCTGAGTCACATCTTGTGAATAAAAATTTGATTCCGAAGTTATTAGGGGAGCCAAAAATCAATTATAATCAAAATTAGCCATGAAGACTTCTTAGCTTATGGATAAAGTGTAGTACAGAAAATATAATTTGTGTAAAGAATCCTGGATCCATTCCCCTCACCTTTATTAATCAACGTTTCTTTCTCACCCTCAATTAGAGCTTCATTTTCTTCCCTGAGTGTATCGACTAAACTATCACCCTCGACCCTTGTCCAGCCCTCGAAAGCCATGCTCCCAATCCTGTCCTGTCAGATTGCTGTTCTGTCCAGTCAATTGGACCAAACAGCTTTGGAACCTCTTCCTACCCTACAAGTGAAGATGGGAGATCTGCATTCCAGAGAGGTCAGATGGGCCATGTGGAGAAGCCCTGGAGACTATGCATGCATTCTTTCTACCACTTTCTTTTACTGTGTCCAGCTCTACTGTGTCCATTGTCTATTGATGAGGTCAATTGAGAATTGTCTGGCCTAAGTACCTATTGTCTAGAGTTAAATCTGCACAGGAAGCATCCCCACAAGTGGTTATTCTGTGGCTGAAAATCAAAGGAGGGAGGATCAGTGGCATGAGGCATGAGCTCTGACCTGAAATACTGCCAGGTCCCACACAGCAGGGCCTATGCAGTGGAGCCTGGCTTTTACTCTGTTAAATGGGAGCCCCAGATTGTGTCCTATGGAAGAGAAGAGGCTTATGAGTTGCCAAGAGTTCTCCTATTGAAAAAGAAAAAAAAAATCTATGCTCAGAAAGTGTGGGATATACTGCACCCTGAAGAAACGCAAAGGACACTAACAGAAACATCCTTAGAACTTTAAGGGCTACGTTGTGGGCCCTCCAGAACATTCATATGTTCAAGTCCCAATCCTCAGTCCCTCAGAACATAACTGTATTTGGAGATAAGGTATTTAAAGTAGTGATTAAGGTAAAATGAGGCCATTAGGGTGGGCTTAATCCAATATGACTGGTGCCCTTATAAGAAGAGTAAGAGATGCCAGGGTTAAATGCTCACAGAGAAAAGGCCATGTGAGGACATGGGGCGATGACAGCCATCTACAAAGCAGGAAAGGAGGCCTCAAAAGAAACCAACCCACCAGGCACCTTGATCTTGGACTTCTGGCCCCAGAACTATAGGACACTATATTTTTGTGGTTTAAGCAACCCCGACTTCGTACTTCGTTACGGCAGTCCTAGCAAACTGATGCTAAAAGTTGTCTTGAAAGCAAATTGTGATCAGAAAGTTTGAAGAACCACAAAGCACACTAACAGAAAAGTCCTCATATCACAGAAAATCATCGAACTTGGCTGAACCCCATGTTTATCAAACCCATCTCCCTGGAATACTAAGTTTCTTTGTTCAAGGAACATACAGGTATTTCACAGGATACTAAGGTTGCAACAGTACGGGGTGGGATAAATGGTACTCCAGGCCTTGGGGGTCTGGGAGAGGACATTCGGATGGGAAGTAAATGGTCGATGTGAATTCCAGATGGGCCAGACTGGCCACATGGACGTACACAAGCATGAGAAGTGTAGGGAATCAGTTAGGAAGCAGTCCCAGTGGTCTAGAAAGCTGGTGGTGAGGGCCAGAACAGAGTGAGGTCACCAGGCTGGAGCAGAAGGGATGGGGTGTGAAATGTTTA
This sequence comes from Lynx canadensis, assembly GCF_007474595.2. NCBI lineage: Eukaryota > Metazoa > Chordata > Mammalia > Carnivora > Felidae > Lynx > Lynx canadensis. The sequence continues at coordinate 43,361,275 of NC_044313.2, read as the reverse complement.
AAAGAAAAACATTAACAGGCTATGGTCATCAGTTGGAAATTGAGCGAGGTGTGAAGGACAAAAAGAAATCAGAAATGACACTAGATGCAATCACATAAAAACAGAAAGTGGATCAGGCTCAGTGAAGAACATTAATTCAGGCATAACCTCCTGGACAGCAGGAAGTCAGATAGGTAAGTCCTAAAAGTTTGGAAGAGATCAGTGATCACGGGAGTGAAGAGGGATCAGGCAAGGGCTTACCTCAGGCAAAAGGTGAAGGTGCATAGGACAAGGCAGATGACAAAGCATCAAGTTAACCTAGAGTCCCCATCTTCTAGTGTGAGCACCAGCAGTGTCTAGCTTGATCTACAGACACATTCAAGTGGCTCCAGTTGTAGGACCAGTGACCTGTGGAGGCTGGGAGCCAGACAAGCATGCCAGGAGGACAGGAGCTTCTTCACCTTAACCTTTGTACCACTGTTGCTTCTACTGGTGCAGGTCAAGCCAGCACCTTCCTGGAGACTGCACAGCACACACCCAGTTGTATCACTTTCAACCCCCAAGAATGTATTTTTTTTAATGAGGCGTTTACACACACATGCACACACACACGTACTCCCCTACCTCCCTTCTATACCCTGTACTGATCCAGAGGGTTCTAAACCTAACTGGAAGACTTCACAGTATCCTTGTAGATTTCATGCTTTTGGAATCACTCTGCCACTCTATCTAAACTGTTGAGACCACTTTGGAACATCTTCCTGCTTTGCAACATCATCAGACTTCTCTGGGCTTCATATTTTTCATCTGAAAAGTCTGAGAGATAGGCAAGAGTGATTCTTCATTCTCAGTATATTCTAAGATTCTATGGAAAGGTCCCTGATGGTTTGGGGAGCTGAGCGGTTTGGGAGAAAAGAAAAGGGTGTCCCATATGGGAATGAGAACCAGTTGTAGGGTCTTGGCCACCCAATATCAGAAAACTCTTGATTTGTAGAGATGCCCATTGTATGTGTCTGGGCCAGAGGTAAGGGGCTTCAACGGGAGAAAAACCCTCTTCCCAGCATACACAGGCCAGCACAGAACCTAAGCTTAGCACAGTAGATTCCCCTGAATTGTGAGAAAGTGGCACATGATCTAATTGAAAAGTTAATCCCAGTGATGAGGGCAGTGTTATGAGTCCAATGATGGTGTCTTATCCAGACTGGGCTCAGAACTGACCTTGACCATCTCCCCACCATCTGGCCTTCCATAGGTTTCCAACCCTGATTCCCCATCCTTCTGCCCACCTTTGTGAGCTGCCCAATATCATCTGAATACCTTCCTTTCATTTCCTATTAACTCTGTTTTAAAACTTTTTACAGGCAATAGGGAAAATAAGTATTATTTTCCCTATTGCCTGTAAAAAGTTTTAAAACAGAATAAGGGGCAGATTTTAAAAATAAGTATTATTTTCCCTATTGCCTGTAAAAAGTTTTAAAACAGAATAAGGGGCAGATTTTAAAAATAAGTATTATTTTCCCTATTGCCTGTAAAAAGTTTTAAAACAGAGTTAATAGGAAGTGAAAGGAAGGTATTCAGAGCCTAAATGTCCATCAACTGATGAATGGATAAAGAAATTGTGGTTTATATACACAATGGAGTACTACATGGCAATGAGAAAGAATGAAATATGGCCCTTTGTGGCAATGTGGATGGAACTGGAGAGTGTGATGCTAAGTGAAATAAGCCATACAGAGAAAGACAGATACCATATGTTTTCATTCTTATGTGGATCCTGAGAAACTTAACAGAAACCCATGGGGGAGCGGAAGGAAAAAAAAAAGAGGTTAGAGTGGGAGAGAGCCAAAGCATAAGAGACTCTTAAAAACTGAGAACAAACTGAGGGTTGATGGGGGGTGGGAGGGAGGGGAGGGTGGGTGATGGGTATTGAGGAGGGCACCTTTTGGGATGAGCACTGGGTGTTGTATGGAAACCAATTTGACAATAAATGTCATATATTGAAAAAAAATGGGGAAAGAACACGAAAAGGCAGTTATCAAAAGACATACAAATGGGCAATAAACATTTATTTTAAAAATAAAAAAATAAATAGAATCTGGATATCAAACACTAGTAAGACCAATGTGCCGAACAAGAACATAATCAATATTTTTAAGGGGGAATAAATGGAGTAATTGCAAAGCACAATGAGACAATCATAAACCATAGTTTATAAACATATTATCCTTTACAAAATCATAGTTTAAAATGAAGTGATATTAAAAGCCCTCCTTTGGCAGATGGCAATCCCTGGCCCTGCCCCTACCCCTCGCCCTGCCCTCCAGAGGCAAACACTTGTAACTCTTTTAGCTATTTCTTTGAGATTTACTTCCATGTTTTTCAATCTTATGTTCACACTGCTACACTTGGTTGCTCGATTTTAGACATTAGCATTATCCATTATCCTCCTGATATGGTGATGAGGACTTAACTTTCTACACAACCCCTCATCCTTTCATTTTCTGTCCTACTATTCTCCACTTACTTGTATCACAATTTTTAAATAAAATCAAAAGTGGTGACTTCATTAGGACTATGAAATACTATCCCCTACTCTCTCTCTCTCTCTCTCTCTCTCTCTCAAAATGAAGCTGCTTATACAACTTCAGCTTTTCTTGCATCAACAAGTGCCTTGATTTGCATTTATTTACACACGTGCTGTATTAAACGTGCCCAAATGCTCAACCATATGAAACAGTCTTCCAGTTTCCTTACATCTCAGAAATGGCCTGGCGGAGCCCTCCCTCCCCTGTTCCTACACAGATGTCTGGTCTTCGGTTAGATCACCTGACCCCTACCTTTCTGCTCTTCTGCTTGGAATTTCTGTATCTGTTATTGTTTACTTTCATCTTTTTGGGCTTTCATTTTATTTTTCTGAAGTCTATCCTACAGTATCTTCCTAAGAAATGGTACATGAGGCATAAACTTTTTAGGCTTTGCCTATATGGAATTTTTTTAATGTTGCTGCTATATTGATTGATTGATTGATTGATTGATTCACTTAGTACCCTTAGACACAGTAATCTGAATTCTTCCACAGAAAGTTTCTCCAGTATCTTCTAGCATCCGGTGTTACTCTTTAGCATCCTAATGCCATTCTGATTTCTCTTGTTCCTGTTCCTTTTACATCACCTGTTCTTCATCCTCCTCCTTCTCCTCCTTTTCTTCTCTCTGCCTCTGTCTCCCACTCTCTCTCCCTCATGCTCTGAAACTTGCCATTGCAGTGCCTTGAGATGGGTGTTCTTTTCACTTATTTTGGCTAAGAGCTAAATGGTCCATAGGGCTTTTTAGTCTGGAGACATAGGTCCTTTAGTTCTGAGACATTTTCTTGTTTGTTTCTTTGATACTGGCCTTTTCTCCATTATTTTCAGTTCTCTCTCCAGAATTTTTCTTAGAAGAACATTGAACTTCCTGAATCAAGTCACTCATTTTCGTCAACTTTTCTCTCTCAACTTATACTACTACTTTACCCTTGGTTTTACCTTTCTCGATTTTGTCTAATACTTTAACTGGATTTTTACAATTTCAATTGTCACACTTTGTTAATTCAGTTGCTATTTGGTGTTCTCTGTTCTTTTTCATAGTATCCTGTTCATGTCTTAAGGATACACATTTATTTTAGCTCTTTAAGATTATCAGTGATAGGGTACTTGACCTTCTGTTCCATGAACTAAGTTTTGCCCTGGATTCCTTTTTATGTTTGTTTTATATTTTTTCATTCCTCAAATGCACTGTGATCCTGAGCTGTCCATTTATATTTAAAGTGAGGCATTCCAGGTGTAGCCACTCTGGAAAACAGTATGGAGGTTCCTCAAAAAAATTAAAAAATAGAACTACCCTATGACCCAGCAATTGCACTACTAGGTATTTATCCAAAGGATACAAAAATGCTGATTTGAAGGGGCACATGCATCCCCATGTTTATGGCAGCACTATCAACAACAGCCAAAGTATGGAAAGAGCCCAAATGTGCATCAGCTGATGAACAGATAAGGAAGATGTGGAATATGTACATATATATGTATTTAAAATGTGCTAAATGGGGTGCCTGGGTGGCTCAGTCGGGTAAGTGTCCGACTCCTGATTTCAGCTCAGGTCATGATCTCATGGTTTGTGGGTTCGAGCCCCTTGTGGGGCTCTGCATTGACAGCACAGAACCTGCTTGGGATTCTCCCTCTCCCTCTCTCTCTGCCCCTTCCCTGCTCATGACAGAGACTCAAATGTCTGTCTCTCTTGGAATAAATAAACTTGAAAAAAAAAAAAAGAATACATTTTCAAAAGCTTTGGGGTGGTGAGGCAGCCTGCCCAAACTTTGGGGTGAGGGAGGGACAGCTGCCTTCTCTGCTCTAATCTCCAGCCTCTGGAGGCTGTTGGAGCAGCATGTTCTTTGGGAGAACATGCAGCTGAACAGGTACAATTTCACAGAGAATTCTTGATCAAGCCCACGGCCCATTTTAGGCTTAGGCTCTGTTTATCACTCCTAGAGGGGAAGGATGTCAGATTCTTATCTGACAACTTCATTCCACAGCCCATTTAAATAAACAGGCAACCCAAGGTAAGGTGAGGGGAAAATCCATCGGTATCCTCAGATTGACATTATATCAATGGATGTGCATGAGGTCTGGGGATTTATAATAGCTTGTTCAAAGAAATAGTTCAAACATACTGGCTCACTTTGATCAACACATTCCTCTAGAAGGATGAATGATTTACAAATCTACAGAATACAGGGATCTGGGCTCCATCAACAGAAATCCAGGCTGAGGGTTTCGTAAGCATGCTGCCCTTGGTAAGGGTGAGCCTGAGGGCAACAAGGGAAGCCATACATGATGTCTCTTTCCCCAGTTGTTAGGAGGAGAGGGATGACGGACAGAGAATACATGTTATTTGTGGACAGGCGAGCTCTCTGGAGGGCATCTGACAGGGAAGTGAGAGAAGACTGGAGGGGTAGGAAAGGCTTCATGGATAGGCTGGGTTGGAAGGGTGAGGAGGCTTGGAGAGACTTGAAGGAAGAAGGAGGTCAATAAAATCCTGGGTAGGAAGAGTGATGATGAGTAAAACTGTGAAGGCAAGAGACCAAAACATCCCCCGCTCTCAAATATAACAAGTATACATACAAATTGCTCTGCATCCAAAGTGCCTACAGTATGCCTCCAAATAGTGGCTGTAAGTGCCCCTAGTGGCAGAGATGGGAAACACCAAAAAACCCACAGCAGAGATTGCCGCTCACCGAGAACATGCTCAACCAAAATGATGGGACAGAGCTAGAGTCTCGGCCATTCCTCTGAGAGACTCAATTCTCATGTATGGCCCCCAGCACCATGCATATTCAGGAGTGTGTCCCTCCAAGGCTAAGATTTCTTTGCAAAACCTAAACATATGGCTTCTTCTTTGACTCTAGTACATGATATACTACAACTACAGTAACAAAATCACATTTTCCTCAACAAAACTACTTCATGTATCATTTCCTGTACAAGTATGATGAGAATTTAATTTTTCCTAATCCTTTCAAGTAAAATACCTGTGTGTCTTTTAGAACAGAAGATGCAGTTAGTATGAACAAAGTAGTGAAAAGCTTCTTCTGACCTGGACGTACTCTGGTAGATGGGATGCCAGCAAGGTTAGCTGAGGTCACCAGCCAGGCCCAAGCCCAAGTGCCAGATAGCCTACCTACTGTAGGAAGTTCTTGTGGGAGGGGGCGTGTGGGGAGGTCCTGTACCTCTAGGCTCAATTTGGTGGGCACTAACCCCTACCCACAATTGAGCCCCAAGGACCTTGGTTGGGATAAACCCACCTCGGAACTTTAAGGCTTCTTGAGTTTTCCTGGCTATTTTGACAAAGATGAATTCTAAAGTGAGTTCATGTCAAGAAGAAAATGCCAGAGGAAGACTTCAGAGAAGTGAGTTTCACAAAGTCTAGAGGAATAGGTTCTTACACTGAATGTCCACTAACCACAAGCCATGTCCCAGCCAAGTGTTGTACATAGATGACCTTCATGAATCCACACAACAGCCACCTCCTCAGAGGGTACCATCATCCCTATCATTAAAGAAAAGACAGTTGAGGCCGCAGATGTTACATTACTCACCCTAGTTCACACAGGAAATAAGAGACTGAGAGCCAGGAGAAGATCCCAAGTCTACTGGTAGCCAAAGATTCCTCAATTGCTTCCTGAGGGAAACCGACGCAGGGTAAGACACTACCTGAAGAAGGCTGGAAAGTCTCAGAGATGGAGCTCCAGCCTAGGAATCACAATATCCTTCCTCTGTGTGGCTGGACAGGGAGCTCTGAGAAGGACACATGGGATTGCCCAATCTCTAAACAGAGGCAGCCTGGAGAACCAGTGAGCACAGACTGTCAGCCTGGTTCCCAAGGAACAGGAGCTGTTCTTGAGTGACCACAAGTAAGCCTGTGTGCCAGGCCCAGCATAGACCACATCTCAGCCCATCTGTCTACTAACCCTGGTAAAAGAGCTGCTAGGACTTCAAAGATACCAGTCATCATAGCTAATTACACTCATAGCAATATCTATACACCAGGCACTGTACTAAGTGTGTTCCATACGCTGATTCCCTTAATTCTCTCAGCAATCTTATAAAGTGAGTACTGTTATTAGCTCCATATTACAGAGCAACAAACTGTGGCACAAAGTAATTCTTGAACTCATCCAAGGTAGCAGAGCTAGATAGTGGTAGAGGCCCAAATTTGAATCCAGCAATCTGGTGCAAAAGCCCAGATTCTAACCATTCTCTGTACTACCTCTCCCTATACCAAGAACATACGAGTTCTGACATGCCTAACTGATACACACAAAGGCCTATAATATCCAAAACCACTGTGTGAGCTGGGAATACAAATATGACAATGGCCACGCCTACCATTCAGGATCTTACTGCCTTTAACACAGACAGAGAAACAGGTATTATGAGACAGGAGCTCTCTGGAGGGGAGGGGTACACAGGGCATTAGGGAAGTGCATAGCAAGGTACCTAACTTGACCTCAAAGAGTCAGGGAAAGTTTCTTGGAGCAGACCATGCTAGAGCTAGATCTTAAAAATGAAATAGAAGCTAGCCAGCAAGACAACCTAAGAAACACATTTTAATTCTTCTAAAGCTTTTAAGCTCTACCTTGTGCCAAGTCAAATACCTAGGAAGCTCCAAGTCTGAATGATATCATTTCAACTTTCCACAGAAAAATTTGCACTGAACTAGAATATCACATTGTTTATGCCTTTGGCTTTCAGCCAGGGCTGATATAAGAAGCAGTCATATGAATCACATTTGCATTGTTTGTAAAACTGCTAGCAAAGACACTATCCATTATGTTGTTCTATGTCCCTTATCTACAGACTGATGTGATGTCTCCCAAAGCACTAAACTAAAAAAAAGAAAGAGAAAAAAGAAAAAGAAATAGAAACCTCTCTCCCAATGGATTGGTATTCTTCTTTGTAGTAAGCACTGAGTGTTATGCATTCTATCCGGTCTATCATTGTCCTGCCTACCAGGAAGCTCAGAACCGAGGTCAATATTAGGAGTTTCCTTTAGCTTATGTGTTTTGGCACAAATATCCCTTTTGCCCTTGATTATCTGGCTCTTAACATCATAACTTTATTTTAATGGATTTAAGGTTTTAGGTCTTTTTGTAACTAGGCCTCTACTTATTACTATTACTGTGGCACAGTGCAGCATATAGAAAACAGTTGAGCAGGCTGGCTTAACACTCAAGGCTACGCTGCTCCCCAGCTCACTGATACCTACAATATCCCATTATTTATTTTCTTCAAACCCTGAGTGTCCCTTCATAACCAGAAGGGATGGGTCCAGATCTACAGTTAAATATGAAAGGCCCACGAGCCAAAATGGCCCCCATCTGCTGCCTGTGGGATCTGTGATGAGGGGTCTCCTCTCGGAAGAGAAGAAAGAGTTGTACATCACAACCCTGCAGGCATGACCCCCTTCAGGGCTTCAAGAAAATTCTGAGGACAGGTTTTTCAAGAACTCCAAGCATCAGCACCAGCTGCTGAGAGGCATTTGAGATAACTCTGGCGAAGAGGGTTGTGTAGCTAGCTTCACAATGTGTGTGCTCATGCATGCGTGTGTCTGTGTCTCCCCAAATCCCCCCTAACTCTTGTGTTCCATCTTAGCATGACCAAGGCTTCTTTTATCCCCATTCACAAAATGAGGTGGCTATGAAGCATTACAAGGATGATACATATGAAGCACCTGCCATCAGCTGGCACTTAATAACGATTACCTCTTTATTTGCTCTCTCCATGCTAGACTGCAGTCTCCAGGAGGATGAGGACTGTTACTGTTTTAGTCCCCAGTGCCTAAAGCAGATCCTGGCCTTTAGAAGCCACCAGACAGATACTCATGCTAAGAACACAATACTCACTTGATAAATATTGCTGGAATGAATCAATGACAACAAACAACAGATCTAAACAGATGACATGATATATAGCTGAGTTGCAAATTTACTCCTTTACTCAATGTGCAAAGATAACATAGCCTCCATTTTCCAGAACGTTCTTCACAATTCTCCATCCCCACCCTTGAGCACCAGAGAAGCAGATATGTCTATATGTGTGTCTCAGGCACTTCGCGTTCAGCTGTCTCTAGTGGATGTCTTCTAGATATCTTCCCCTTGGCCCTGTTCCTTCTTCCCATGATGGGTTTTCATGACCTAGTGGTAGGGAGGGCTTCGGAATGGAACATCCAGCTCATCTGATCTAGTCTGTCTGTTCCTTCACCCCATATGATGGTCTAATTGGCAAGTTTGGTGGTCAGTTCCCTGGTTGGGTGAGGACCTGGTGGTCTTGCCTCGCTAACCTGGCTCCCGTGACATTCAGACTTAAGTTTCTGTCATGTCTTCCCCTTGACCACAGATAACATAGTCCTGCCCCAGTACAAAGGACATTTCATCCTTCTCTGGGGCAGTTCTGAACCCAGTGGTTTTCCGCCCTCCCCAGAAGACATTTGGGAATGTTCAGCTCCCTCGTCTATTTTACATACCTCCTGGTCTGGCACTGGACACATGGATGGATAAACAGTCCTAAGGCATAGTGTATGTTCCTTGCATCTTACACAGTCTCAAAAGGCTTTTCTTTACCCATCTGCCTCCCAACTTCTAGGACTGTGCCGGGCACATAGTGGGCACCACGGAGTCCTGTTAAACTCAAGTGAACCGTCTGGAACTAAAATACAACTGAACTGATTTGGAGTGGATATGGTTCACTCCTTATTTCTGAGTTCATATTAATGAAAACTGGACCTTTTGAATACCAGCTTATAAACTCTTTTCAGGAGAAAAACTTGGCTCTAGTCTGAGAGAAAAACCTTACATTCAATATTTTTAGTGAGCTATTTTGGGGTTCAATTAAAAAACAGTTAAAAGAGAGTGTGCTTTAAAATGATATGAATAGGGGCGCCTGGGTGGCTCAGTTGGTTAAGCGTCCGACTTCAGCTCAGGTCACGATCTCGCGGTCCGCGAGTTCGAGCTCTGCGTCGGGCTCTGGGCTGATGGCTCAGAGCCTGGAGCCTGTTTCAGATTCTGTGTCTCCCTCTCTCTGCCCCTCCCCCGTTCATGCTCTGTCTCTCTCTGTTTCAAAAATAAATAAACGTTAAAAAAATTTTTTTAAATAAATAAATAAAATGATATGAATAAAATCTCTTCTGGTACTAAGTTTTAAGAGTACTTTAATAAGTTAATTTTAATTCATATTTTTTTTTGAATCAAAGGAGTTTAATTTTATAAATTAAAACAATGCTTTGGTTGCCTAGAAGTGGCCACTTCCCAATTTTACTGGTGGGAACCAGCCCAGCCCTGGAGAGCAGATTTTGAGAAATGCAGTAAGCCATCATCCCCACCTGCTTCGCCCAAAACCTCCCTCAGTCTCTTAAAGTACATCAGATTTGCCTAGCAAGCTTTAAAAAATATCTGCATCCAGACTCCACCTCTTCTGGCTTAATTAATCTGGGTGGGGTGTGACCAAGCACTAGCACTTTGAGAGAAGAGCAAGAAAGCTAGAGAGGCACTATGGGGCAATCAGAAGTGAAAACCTCCCACACTCACACACTAAAAACAGCTGTAGAAAGTCAAAACGTAGAGTAGTCTGGGGTCATTCGCTATAGGCACAAAAAAACAGCACCCTCTGATTGGCCCCTGTGAGTTTCAGGAAACCAAAGCTGATATTCAAAACACTGACCTATAATTAGAACAAATGAGTCTTCTGCCTTTGTATCCAGCAAAGCAGCTGTAGTGAAGGCACTGGCCACCCCTGGCCCATCTCGATCTTAAGAAAGATAAGGATCTCCCATATGGCTTCAGCCCAATGGTTAGTCTGACTGTTACTCTCATGGCCCAATGCTCGTGGTGGGGGAGGAGGGTCTCCCCTCCAAATTGTGAGATTTTTTTGATGGCAAAGGTGGAGTCTGATAAGTTTCTGTAACCCCATGTCTAGCCCAGTGGTCCTCAACCAGGAGCAGTTTTGGGCCCCCAACCCCAGGGAACATTTGGGAATATCAGGAGATTTTGTGGTTGCCACAACTTGGGGAAGGAGGTGTTACTGGCATCTAGCGGGTAGAAGTCAGACACACAGCTAGACATCTTACAATGTACAGGGCAGTCCCCCACCACAAAAAATTATCTGGCCCAAAATGTCAATAGTACCTAGGTTGAGAAACCCTAGTTTAGTCTAACACTTGACAGAGCTAACACTAAATATCAGAAAGATATTCCCATTAGGAACTTTTTTCTTCCCATACATATCCATCATCCAGATAAGGCCAGCATGATCTATAAACATCTAGAATCCTCATGCCAGATTTGTTGGCCATCTGGTCTCAATTTGACAACATTTTGAACTTAATATATAAACCAACGGAGTTCCTTCAGGAGATCTGAATGCCTCCATTCCAAAGATGCTCCCAAAGCTCTTGCCAGAGGAAATGTGTGAATGGGAAAGACTGGCTCCCTAGGGCCAGTTCTCCAGGAATATCCACCTGAATTAAAGAGGGCAATACATGAACACATTTACCTATAAATAGGGTCCAATACTGAGGGAGGGATTTTGGTCACACTCATGACCCCCTATTGGATCACCAGCATCTCAATGCTCAGCTGGGATGAAACTCTATCCTCTACACTTGCCCTGACCCTCCATACAGCAAGTATTCTCCAATTTTTCATATTATAGATTCTAAATTTAGAAAAACAAAAGGAGAGAAACTGTTATTTTTATTTGAGCACTTACTACATGCTAGGTGATGTTTTATGTGGCTTAGCTCCTTGAATGCTCACAGCAACCCTATGGGGTGGTCTCTATGGTTATGTCTATTATACAAATGAGAAAAATGAGGCTCAGAAACATGATAATATGCCATAATACAAAACAACCAGGATTTCACTCCAGGAATAGTGAGTAAATACATTGAAAATGTACAAAAGCCTTTCCAGTTATAACCCACAGTATTTAGAAAGTTTGAGCGATTGTCAACAACCCAGTCCTCTATGGGACATCACCTATAGCAACGTAACAACAATGGAGTGGGACAATCAGAGATAGTCACTTAACCTTTGACTCAAAAAGTTTTAAAAGATTAAAACATACTGGGACGCTTGTGTGGCTCAGTCAGCTAAGTGTCTGACTTCCGACACAGGTCGTGAATTCCCGGTTCGTGGATTCAATCCCCACATAGGGCTCTGCGCTGACAGCTCTGAGCCTGGAGCCTGCTTCCGATTCTGTGCCTCCCTCCCTCCCTGTACCTCCCCTGCTCATGCTCTGCCTCTCTCTCTCTCTCAAAAATAAACATTAAAAAATTAAAAAAAAAAAACCTAAACATGCTAATGCCAGCAATAAAAAAAAAATCTCTCATATTGAACCCAAAGTAGTCACACAGAAATGCATTATGTAGTATTACTTTTTAAAATTAATTTCCTAAAAGTAACAAAAATTAATCAAATAAACTTGAGCATAACTGTTCGGAACTGCCAAGGGCTGGCTATTTTAAGAATGGGCAATGATAGGTGTAGCCCCTTAGAAAACTGGACCTTGCCAAAGGACTGTGCCCTGAGGTCAACCCTCTATAGATGGGTCATTGCTCAGGTCATGTTTCACCTGGTGCCTTGTCAGTAGGATCCCCTCTCTGCCAGCTCACCCAAACTGTGGAGGCATGGAGGGGGGGGTGGGCGCGTTCCCTCTCACCTGAGTCAACAGCTAAGTCCAGTCATTTCCTTCCCATGTCACTCTATCCAAGCAAGAAAGCCTTGCAGTGCAGACTGAGGTGTTCTTACTGGTTTAAAGGAAAGTCACCTATCTTGGTTGTCCATTAATGCTGCAACAAATTATGCCAGATTTAGAAGCTCAAACAGCGCAAATTTATTATCTTGGGGTTCTAGAAATTGCAAAGCCAATATGGGTCTCCCTGGCTAAAAATCAGGGTATTGGCAGGGCTGTATTCTTTCCTGGGCGCTCTAGGATAGAACCCATTTCCTTGCTCTTTCCAACTTTCAGAAGCCACTCTCATTCCTTGGCTTATGGAGCCTCAAAATCAGCAGCATTGCATCTTCCTGTGCCTTTCTTCAGTAATCACACCCTCCTCTGACTCTTCTGGCTCCCTCTCCAACTTTTCAGGACCCTTGTGATTACACTGGGCCCACCTGAATACTCCAGGATACTCTCCCTACTTTACAGTTAGAGGATTAGCAATCTCAATTCCATCTGCAACCTCCCCTTTGCCATGTAATCTAATATATTCACCCGTCCTAAGGGTTAAGACATGGCTTTGGAGAAAAGGTGACAGGGAGGCAGTATTCTACCTACCACACCACCTCTTAGATGGGTAGCAAACTGTCAGAGAACTTTGGCCCCCACAAGAATTTAATTGAATTTGAAAACCTTGCTATGGGGACATGCCCCATCCAGTTTGCCCAGTTCCTACCACTCTCTAATTCCCCAGCCTCCTGCCCTCATTTATCTTATTTGTCTGGACCAAGGAGGCATTTGGGTTTTCCAACCCAAGTTTAGTTGAATCTTCAAGAGGGAGGACCAGTCTTGCTTAGCTTGGGGCTCTTTTCTTAAGAAGCCATGCTCACAGGCGTGATCTTGTGAATGGACCCCAAGAGCTCCTGGCACCATGCCATCCTCAGGGCTCTCCAATGCTACTGGAGTGAATAATGAATGTAGATTCTGGGATACACATGCGCTGATGTGACTTCCAAAAAAGAAACTGGAGAAGCATTTGTTTCCATCGATGTCTGGGTGACTTACAGCTCTAAACATATATCTCTAGGATGATTTATCTGAATTTTATAGATCCTAGACTTTTCCCAGCTGAAACCCAGTTACTGCTTCCACAATAACTCATTGGATTGATCGTTTTAAATTTAAAGGGGCACTGGGAGAACTCTGGCTGCCCGAACTGTTTAAATCTTGTCCTCTGTGGAAGGTTCTGTTATACTTCTGGATGATCTGAACACAAAGCACTACAGTTCCATGGTAACAACATGGCGCCAGTGGGGTGGGAAGTGCAGCAGAGACAGAGGCAGAGCTGGGATGGAGAAGGGTGTCAGCCAGAATCTCCGAGAGCAGAGCAAGGCAGAGGCTCTGGTGCCCAAGGCTCTGGAAGGAGCAGCTCAAGTGACAAGAGCTTCTGTGCAAGAGTTGTCATAAACCAAAACACAGAAGGAAGAACCTGGTAGGACCTAAGAAATGCCCTGCCTGGGAAAGGCAAGGCAGGATGAGGGAGAGGAATTTTAGTTATTAAACACCCACACATGTCAGGTACTTTATGTCTACCTGTGACATTCATTTATTCTTCCAACCTCGGGAGGATTGGTCTTAACAGTTAGGAAGGAATAGGTTCAAATCTCAGCTGTAACTTACACTAGCTGGGTGTCCTTGGGTAAGTTAGTTAGCCTTTCTGACCCCCGTCTTCTCATCTGTATTTAAAAACTACTATTCTGGGGCATCTCGGTGGCTCAGTCAGTTAAGCGTCCGACTTTGGCTCTGGTCATGACCTCATGGTTCGTGAGTTTGAGCCCTGCATCGGGCTCTGTGTTGACAGCTCAGAGCCTGGAGCCTGCTTCCAGTTCTGTGTCTCCCTCCCTCTCTGCACCTCCCCAGCTTATGCTCTGTCTGTCTCTGTCTCTGTCTCTGTCTGTCTCTCTCTCAAAAATAAATATTAAAAATTTTTTTAAAAACTACCATTCTGTATTTAGAAATTATTATATATCAAATATAATATATACCTCACAGAGCATGTACCTTTTAAAGGGTGTTTTCAAAAAACATTTAATAGCATGGGAAAATGCTCTTTGGCAAAATTAACAGGGAAAAAAAGTAGATGGCAAATACCAATATAATTCTTATTTCGTAGAAAGAATATATACACTTTGAATAGATGCCCATCTATATATTTTGAATACATATGCACGTATACATATGAAAGAAAATAAAAATATTAACGGTAGTTATTTTCATGGTGGGAATTCAGATGATTTAATTTTTAAATGTACTTTTCATATTTTCCCAAATTGCCTACAATGAACATGACATACTTTGAAATATTTTTCTAGATTTGCATTTTTATTGCAAAAGTGATCCATGTTCAGGATAGGAAATTAAACTTTGTTACCACTGGGAACAGCTTGTTATGAATTCTTGCAGATGTTTTTCTCTGCATATCTAAATATATATGTAGAGGGCATGAGTTTCACAGGCCAAAAATTCAGGTGTGCAAAAGAGGGCAGCTTTAGTTTTCTATAACCGAATTTCTTTTCTGTCTCAAGCCCCCAATCCACCTAGTGGCAGAAACTTTATTTTAAGTAATAGAAAGTACACTCAGGCAAATAAGGGTTTTCTCTGTGTATTTAACTTAATCCCCCCACTTCTACCTGGACTTGCATCTTCATCCAAGGGGGCTGACATGGTAGCCAGGTTTGTGGGGATGTCTCGTGCTGACTCATGATCCGATTTTGCTAAAGCGAGCAGAGGTATACCTTTTGCCTGGCCTTGGTCTGCAGAATCTATGCCAACTGACAGGTCTGGGAGACCTCAAGTTTCCCAAATCTACTTAGCAATCATGTCAAATATTCTGGAACACCCCTTTCTTGACTGGAAGCCCCCTTCTGGTCGAGCAGCTTTGGACCTCCATTTCACACGGAAAACTTCTGCATGCTCTCCCATATATCCCTGAAAGGTGCTTTCTCGGGCTCTCTCAGACTCCAAAAGAAATTTCTACTCTTCTGAAGCTATAGCCACCTCGCTCTGCTCAGGAGATGTTTGCAAGGTCTGCCAGCTCACTGAGTTCTGGTGGGGTCTCTTTGACTCACATCACCAGTGATCTAGGACCTGTGACCCAGACTTCCCTTCTTCACTCTGGGAGAGACTCAAAGACAACAAGTCCTCCCCAACACCCCACTACACTCCAAGATCACTCTCTGCTCAGATCCTCCCCTCTCTGAGGCAGGTATGATCTGTGATCTTCACCTTCTCTCTCTGGGTCAGACAGCCAATTTGGGTATCTGAGGTGTATGACATGAACCTGATGTCGAGAGCCCTTTGACTCAGCCTGGAGACGACACAAGCCTTTGCTTCTGGCCAAGACTTTTATACTTTGCTTCACAGAGTATAAAATTTGTTTCGAAATTCCAAAGCTGAAAATTAACTTTGGTCCTGTGGTCTTGTATTCTGCACTGGCATTATACCCCTTCCTTGCAGCAGGACCAAGAAATGATCAAATTTTAGGGGGCTACAAGGGGGAAGGGGCTTGGCACCGAAAGAACAGAAAAACAAATCTGTGAATATTTTAGAATCCTCACTTTATTTGTGCCTTTGGATATGGGAATATAAATACCCTGAGAGTTTAACAGTAGTATAACACTGGAATCATACCACACATACTTTCCAGAGTTCTTTTCTTCACTGAACAATATGTCTGGAAATTATTGGGCAAATAAATTCTTTGTAACAGCTGAGTAATATTCTATTGTCCTGTTTGGTTATCTAATCCTCTTTTCCAAAAATAGAGTAGTCCCCAATTTGTCACTATTATAATGCTTCAATGAACATTCTTGTTCATTATCTCTTGTTCACTTGATCATCTGTCTCTGCAGGATAAACTCCTAGATGTGCAATTGTTATGTCAAAGGATATCTATTGCTCAATAGCCCCCATCAACAACATATATATGGGAATATTATAGGTTTAAAAAATTCAAGTCCATGTAAAAAATGGTATTTTATTTAATAAATCAATGTAATAAAGAATGACTGAACGAATCAGAATAAACCAAAGATGTATGTATATATATCATATTTAAAAAATAAAAGCATATGCCAGATAGATTAAAATGGAAATAATAGAAGTGCCTGGTGGCCAGTCAGTACGCATCTGACTTCAACTCAGGTCATGATTTTGAGGTCTGTGAGTTCGAGCCCTGCATTGGGTTCTGAGAGCCTGGAGCCTGCTACGGATTCTATGTCTTCCCTCTTTCTGCTCCTCCCCCGTTCATTCTCTGTCTCAGTCTCTCTCAAAAAAATGAACAGACATTAATTTTTTTTTAAAACTGGAAATAATAAAATGGCTAAACTATGAGGAGAAAAAATACCAGAAACACGAGTATAACCTCACCTTAAAATACAGAAGAACTTCTTACCCCAGATTATTTTTAGTAAGATACCTATAAGATACAGTAAGATACCATAAACAAAGCCAAGTGGTACATGAAAGTCAGGGAATATATTTATAGGGTATATGACAGGCAACTGGTTAAAAACATAAACAAAGAGCTCCCTCAGAATTAATAAGAAAACAAAAGGGCAAAGATTGCAAAAAGCAATGCAAAGAAGAAGAAATTTAAAAAGACTAATGTGGGAGATGGCCAACAAGAACCACAGGATTCCACCCACCCATCAAGAGATGGAGTCTATTTCTGCAACCCTCTCCTCACCGCCAGTCAACCGGCCACATGACTTGCTTGGCCAATGGGAAATTAACAAATATAATGCAAGCAAAGAAAAGCACTTGGTGCTGAGGCTTGCCCTGTGTTGCTCCTCTGAAGAACCCTGCCACAGTCACCCTGTGGCCCTAGCTATCCTGGTGGATGATGAGAGACATATGGCCCACTCATCGCCCCCCACCCCCACTCCAGCCAACAACTAGCAACTGCCAACCACCAAAGCTGCTTAACTGACTCACAGCTAACCACAGACCCCTGAGGGGGCTGAGCCAAGGCCAGTAGTATAAGTGCCCAGCTGAACCCAGCCTCAATTGTTGACCCACAGAATCATAAGCTAAAGAAACAGCTGTTGCTTCAGGCTACCAAGTTTTGGGGTGGTTTATTATGCAGCAAAAGCTAACAAAAGCAGCTAATAAATAAAATGTTCAAATTCACAACCAGCAAATTTAAGCAGAACATCATTTTTTTTTTACCCATCAAATTGACAAAAATGAAGAAGAATGATCACTTCAGTTCAGGCAAGGATGTGAAGAAATAAATATTTTCATTCATCGCTGACAAGAGTGTAAATTGTTGCAAACTTGTTTGAGAAGTAATGTGACAATACCGATTAAAACTGAAAATACATGTACCCTTTGGCCACTTTGGGGGGTTTATCTTTCAGGGAAAAGATGTATAAGAATGTTTATTGGAGCATTGCTGGCATTTGGCGGGGGTGGGGGCGGCGGGAATCAACACAGAAAGAACAGAAGAAAGGAAGGGATGGAGAAGGAAAGAAGAGAGTGAAGGCAGGGCATGTACATTATGGATTATCATATAAATATTAAAGGAATGAATTAGAACTACATCTACTAATTTGGAGGAATAAATTTGATTTACTGTTGAATTTTTAAATCCATTTACAATGTAATGGATATAATTCTATTTTTCTAAAATAAAAAAAGATGACATATGTGTACATGTTTTAGCAGAATGCTATTGACAGGCTTTCATTTCACCAATTCCTTTTATGCAGTGGCCCCCTAAAGACACAATAATGGAAATAATGCGTGCCATAGTGTATTATAGAAACAGAGGTTAATTCATGGCTTTTGAGTTTCAAGTTGAGGTCCTCATCTAAACTATGACTGCTAAACATCCTACCTGTGTACACATATCAGTAAGACCTTTGAAGCAGGTGCCCCATTACATGTGTATAAAGTACTTAAAACTTAGGTACATCAATTACCACATAGTATAAAACATATGCAAAACTATGAATATTCAAAAAGAGCCAAAAAGGGAAACTATTTTAAATAAAATATATTATATAATGCATTAATAGTACCAAATTGCTTTTGCTATTGCTAAAAACACATCCTCAATCATAAATAATTTTTAGTTAGAGCAGTGTAATTGAAAACGCTTTCCTTTTTAAAAAATATCTTGGTTTCACTCTTTGTGAATCAAAGCCCTGATACCAGCTTCGATTGAATTCAATACTTCATTTTAATCGTTACTGTAACTGAAAGTGGGAACTTACAGAGTTTCATAAGTCCAAATGGAAGAAGTTCATCTTTGGTGGTATTGCTTTGCTCAATCTCAGCCACAAAAAAAGATGCTCAAAGTTGGCTAAAACATTTTCATCTTCCCAGGCGTTAATCATTCCTTCTTGCAAAGGCTTCAGAACACACTGAAATTTCATGTTTTTAGGAAATCATTTCAAAACACTGAAACTTTCCACTCTGGAAGATTTTTATATATGGGTTAGAAAATACTGTTTCCCAGGTGTTTTTTTTTCCAATTGCAGATATGAGAGGGGTTTCTTAAATTATTATTTGTGGATGAAATATGTTGTTTTCAGCAGCAGCGAGATAATAGAAATATTTCCAAACATTCATTTTCAAAATGCTCAAGAGCGAGAGTTTCTTTCAAAAAGCAATTATTTCTCATGCATTGTTAAAACAGGATGTCCCATTGAAGGGACAGATTGAATATATTTAATTTTTTCAAAAACAGCTGCCCGGTAGCATTTGACTAATACTGGCATCTCAAACATAGGTCAGTAAACTTGAGTATCTGTCTTTTTGTGAAACAAAAATATCTTAACATCAATTTCAGCAAGTCTTTTAAACACTGTGCCATGAGGTCTTCACTGAAGCTCTGGGTCGTGGGAGAGATTTCAAAATCTCTCCCCATTTCATTACAAAGTATTGTAAAGAATGCTACCCTTTAAAGGTGTTGCTGTTAGCAAAACAATCAACCAGTGGTATCCCACAGCAGGTCAAATGGGATGTGCTGCAGGACCCTGAAGACACAGACCAGTGTGGTCACCACTCCAAACGCTCCTCACTGCCCACTCCATTTAGCCCAACTACCAACTCATATTAAATCACTGGAAAGTTTAGTTCCTTTCTTTTTTGATTAAAACCCTAGAAGTTTTAACATTTTTCTCTCATACCCGAGACAATCAACCATACAACCCATTCTGGAGATCACTGCTCTAAATAACCCATTTGGAAAAATACTTTCTGTGGCACAAGGAGATAAAAACACCTTGCTAAGGCAAGAAGAGAGAGCATGAAGCACTTGAACGACAGAGTCCAATGCGGTCTCTGAAAGGTGTGCTGTGCCAGCTCACTGGGTCCTGATACCCAATCCAAAGCCATCCCTGTGGAGGAGTGTTGAGGGAACTTCCCGGTCTTGGGTGGCTGTAAGGAAAGGGGACCTGGCCTTTGATTTCACTGGGAGACTATGATAGGAAGAAGCCTAGTGCTCCCAGGCATCCAGGAAGGCAGATGTGCAGCAGCCCACAGAAGCCACACACACTTGCCAGTGTAGCACCCAAAGCTGCCTGGTGACCTGGGAGTTGTGGATGAAAACAATCACAGATGCAGATGAGAAGGTCACAGCAGAAGTGTCCACAACTAAAGACATGGAAATGAAAATATAGCAGGAGAGACGAGAGCAAGCAAATTCTAGAAGGAACAGAGGAAGGGGTAACAATTTCCCTCAAGGTAAAAATTAAGGCCATCTATAGACACAGAAAGTGACATGGTCTTCATTTCTGGACTTGTGGCTTGAGATTAATATGCACTATGCATGTTATAAATTTGTACCTACATGGAGATGTGCAAGGATATCCTCCAGGCTGGGAACAGGGGCTAGTTCAGCAGGCTGGGATTGGAGGGTGGCATGTGGTGGGGATGGAATCACTGATTCATGCTTCTTTACATTGTTTGACTTGTTCTGATGGCCATTTATAACTTTGTCATTCAGATAAAATATAATTTAAAAACATATATGTGAGTGTTTCCCTACAGGCTGGCTGGTTTTTTGAGTGAAGCTGTGTTCACAGATTGCCCCAGAAGACCCAGCAGATGCCCTGAGGAGTTGTGGTTTGCCCCCAGGCCTCCACCAAGCAACACTGCACACGGGATGCCTGTTGATGTTTCTACAGGCTGTCGTTCCACAGGAAGATGGCCAGAAGAGGCACCCAGATGCTTCAGTCAACTTCACAGAATTTTTCTCCAAAATGCTTAATAAGGAGAAAACCACCATGTCTACTAAAGAAAGAGGAAAACTTGGACGCACGACAAAAGTATACGAGAATAGCCTCCTTGTGACCTTGTTCTTGTTTCGTTCTTCACGTCACCCAGACGTCACAGGAGAGCATCTCGGAGATGTTGCAAAATTACTGGGGGAATGTTGAACAACTCTGCAGATGGTAAGCAACTTCATCATAAGTCTGCGATCCTAAAGAAAATTCTGAAAACAGTATTGCTTTGCAGCGTTCAAAGAGATTCTGGCCTAGGAAGAAAGGAAGCTGTCCTAACTGCAGTGTGGTATCCCAGATGGGATCCTGGGCCAGAAAAAGGAAATCAGTGGAAACACTAGTGAAATCCAAGTAAAGTCTGGGGTTTGATTAATGGTAATGCACCAAAGTCAGTTTCTTAGTTTTGACAAATGTACCGTGTGGGGTAACATAAGATTGATGAGATCAGATCATTAACATTAGGGGGAACTGGGTGAAGGGAGATGGAGAACCCTGTGTACTATGTTCAATAACCAAAACTTATTCCAAAATAGAGTGTATTTTTAAAAAAGAGAGTGAGAGAAGTTGGGGCGCCTGGGTGGCTCAGTTGGTTTACCGTCAGATTTCGGCTCAGGTCATGATCTCATGGTTCGTGAGTTCCAGCCCCACATCAGGCTTATTACTGTCAGCACAGAGCCTGCTTTGGATCCCCTGTCTCCCTCTCTCTCTGCCCCTCCCCCTGCTAATGCTCTCTCTCTCTCTCAAAAATAAATACACATTTTAAAAAGAGAAGAGAAAGAACAAAAGGAAGAGAAAGAAGAGGAAGATGAGGTAGCCAAAGATAAATTGATGGATTAGTTGTTTCTAATGCAAGTTTTCCTTTTCTCCAAAGGAATGAACTCATGTGCACATCTCCCGTGATTTTTACAAAATATTACTGAAATAACAAAGATATAAAAGATCATTTGTTTGCAGAGTACTAAATCTAGCATTAAGATAACCCTGTCTTTCAGGAAGATTTGCAATAGCCATTAACCTCCTATGATACAATTTGAGGGCTGTAAATTGGCATGGAAATTTAAAGCAGGCCGTGTATAACACAAATTATATATGGGATGGCAGTTTTGCTTCTGATACAACTTATACTAAATCATTGCTCTGTGAAATGAACACAAGTTTATAATTGACAAAAAAAAAAAAGTTGCAACTGTCTCGACATTCTGAATGCTCCTAAGCATATAAGTTATTTTTTAAATCAAAACATGTGTTTCATGGAAAAAAAATTTATATGTAATAACCTCCCCTCCTCAATCACTTGAACATTCTGAAAGGTAATGTGATAGTGCATTGTTGCCTGAATTTACATTTTTTATTATTAAATACTACTTTTTATGACCAAGAATGGTATACAAAAAAAAAGAAGCTTCAAGCCCACATAGGATGGCAGACAAGTGGAGCCATGAGGACACAATGCTGACTCTGGGCAGAGAGGACAAAGGAAGAGTTCTTGCTGTGAAAACAGAAGAGATGCCCAGGAAGGAGGAGGTGGGGCGGGGAGGGGAGAGGTCAGCCCTCCCTTGGTATCAGAGTGAGAAAGTCATGAAATAGGCTTTTAAATTTTTATAATAAAAAATAACTTATTATTAAAATAATAATATTTATAAAAATTCCAAACAAGTCTTCATTAAAAATTCCTTTCTCTCCCCTAATCTCATTCCCCAGAAGTAACTGCTGGTAACTGCACTTTTGGGCATCCTTCCAGACCCTTTTTATGCATATACAAAGATATAATATTAACAGAAATGGAATCATACACATACGCTATTGTATAATTTGCTTTTTTTTTTTCATGAAACAATAGATCATGGACATTTTCCACCCTTTGTGTATGTAGGTTTAAGTTATTATTTTGAGAAGCTGCATTGTATTCCATTTTATGGATAAACCTTAAATTATTCATCCACTCTCCTATTGATTTTCATTTACAGTGCTTCCAGTTTCTTGCTATTATAGATGATGCTGCCACATTGTTTGTGCTCTAATGAGCACAATCTTTACATCAAGCCCTCTGAACCACCATCCTTGCACTTCCAAAACTAACTCTGTGTTTTTAGACAGATTATTTAACCTCCTTGAAACTCAATGCCCTCATTTCAATTGGAGATAACGTCTACCTCTACAGGGAGGTTGTGTGAATTAAATGAGTTTATGTTAATGAGTGAAATTGAATGAAAAAAAAATGTCTGGTAGTTTACCTAGTACGTGTGTGTGTGTGTGTGTGTGTGTGTGTGTGTGTGTGTGTGTGTCTATAGATGGAGAGAGGAAAGAGAGACAGACAGACGGAAACAGACACGGAGGGATATAGAGATAAAAATGGGTGGACCAACACATGGATGGATGGATGGATGGATGGATGGATGGATGCATGGATGCATGGATGTATGGATGGATGGATGAATGAATGGATGGAGAGACCAACCAACAGATGAATAGATACCTGTTAAGTAAGGAAACCTAACAAGAGTTATTCCTCACTAACAGGACATGGGGGGAATTTCAATGATCAATAAACTTAAGTTCCTTCCTTTTCCACTTACAGAAATAGGGAGCAGAAGCAATAGGGAATTTAAATTCTCTAAAGGTATCTGCTTGAAGAGCTATTAAACCAAGAACAGTGGTTAAGACACCTGGAGGTGACAGTTGCCCACCTCAGAAGGTAGAGGAAGGGATGGAGGAGATGGTACTCTTCTGGATCTAAGAAGTGGTTCAGGGAATAGGAATGGCCAGAACATTGAGAAAAAGTGGCCCTGTCATTTTAATAGCATGCACTAGCCAGGGAGGGTGAAGCTCTATATAATCACAAATGTATTCCAGACTTTGGCCAGAGGGATTGTAAAACACCCAGAGAAAAGCAAGACTAAGACTCTTAAAAATGATACAGCTTCAGATGTGGGAGGCTCCCAGAATCCAAACCTGACCAGACTGTAATAAATAGTCCGGCAAGGAATAAAAGGGGTGAATATCTCAAAAGGCCTATGAGATAACAAAATATGCACAGACTTGCAACCAACTTTGATTCATCCTCTAATTTAATCAGTTCTCAAATCCCATAAACCTTATGCCTGGTATAAACCTCCAGCAGAAGTGATCTTCCTAAACTCACTGTTAATGATGCCAGGCCCTATATTCCTCTGTGATTTACAGAATAAAGTGTGAAGTCCTGGCCTAGAATTCAGAATCCTCCTAAATCTGGTCCCATCCTAACTTGTACCTTGGCCTGGAGTATATACACGGTGGACACCTAGACTTTGGGGCCTGTCTAGCTCCCCCCATTCCATCTGGAAATGGTCCCTTTAGGACCTCATCTGGTTCTAATCAAACAGCACTCACAAGATACCACTCCAGAGTTGGCCACTAGAGGATCCCAACCTCCTCTTCTCAGTGACCAGCTCACAGCATAGGAACATAACCCAAGTCAGACCAAGCCCAGCCTTTCTAAGAGAGGTGCCAGATGAACGTAGGGACAGATTCACCCTCCATGTTCCTTGGGATGAGAAGTCATTAAAATATGGGCTGGGGCTACCAGCCACCATCCTACCCACCATGGGGAAAACTGGTCCCTGAGCCCCATAAGAGCAGGGGAGTTCTGTGTGGCACACAGTGCACCCTTATTTGTCGAATGAATGGATGAATGAATGAGACAGAATTGAGTTTGATCAGCAGGCAAATAATAGGACAGACAGATTCCTGAACGTGTGCCTTTCTGACCTCCAAGTTAAGTTCACTTACATATCCCATTTCCGCATTTCTGTGCACACTAATTGAGCTGGGTTTCTGTCACATACAACCAAAAGACTCGCCCCAACACATGCTCAAAAGCTCAAAGCTCTCCAGATTTTTTTCATTTGCTAGGTCTCTTATGCAGTCTTCCCATATGCTCCCACATCCAGGTACCCTCTATGTTTTTTAAACTCCAATCGCACGTTATTTAAACCTTTAAACATTTATTATTTTCTACCTTGATCTAAAGCTCTTTATTGCCACAGCTGCAACAGATGCCATTGGTGCCCCAACTAGATGTCCCCCAGGATCCACTTTACTGGGCCAGCTGCTACAAGCCTGCCCCAGAGGGTACCGGTGCTGGGCTAAAGGCTCAGACCTACAACCTTCCCCAGGGA
This sequence comes from Lynx canadensis, assembly GCF_007474595.2. Lineage (NCBI taxonomy): Eukaryota > Metazoa > Chordata > Mammalia > Carnivora > Felidae > Lynx > Lynx canadensis. Next base: position 43,336,600 of record NC_044313.2, on the reverse strand, counting down.
CAACTGAACCCCAGAGGTACCTGGGAGTCAGTTACCTGTAGGGCCACAACCCAGCGAGCATTGGCTGAAGAACCAAAGCTGGCCATCACACCTCAAGGCATGCTCCAAGCACCACTCCTGCTCCAGGGGATCAAGCTGGGTTTCTCTGGAATCCACATTCTAGAGTAGGCCCACCCCTTCCTCCGTGCCACGCCCCTCCCTCCTTCTGAGTGTTTCGCTTCCCCAGGAAGTAAAGTGCTCACTGATCTGCAGGCCATGCTGTGCAAATAAGGAATAAGGTCTAAGGTAATGTCCCATCTCCCCTAACAAATCTCTTAAAAACAAGCTGTATGTTGACCCCCTTCCATCCCTTGTAGCGCAGTGCGTTCTTGGAACTGTGAGACACAAGCATGAGGGGCTGTGTGAATGAGGAACGAGGGAGCACTCAGCAGAGTTAACAGTCTGGAGTAAATGAGGAGGAGTAGATGATAGGCATGGTGCAAACCTGTAAACACAGCACAAGGAAGCCAGCTTCCAGAGCAGGGCGGAAATTTCAAATCAACTCAGAGAACAACAAAAATGGCCTTTTAAAAAGCTCTATCCAGAGGAAAAGCTAGACAAGTGTGCTGTTTTAGAAATTCTTCTTTTCTTTTACTGATCCTTTTCAGTGTTTCCTAAATCCCCCAGTTTAAGTAAATTCCCAATGTATCCGAATTCCCCCAGTTCATCTGTAATGAGATGGGCACTTTTGTATCAAGCATGACTTGGAGGCAATGCCTTCAGTATCTGTGTGAAACCTGTTTTTTAAGGAGGTTTGATTTCCTCCAATACTTGCCTCCCTCTCCAAATAAATTCTTCTGCCACTTTAATTAACAGAAAGGGGTCTCGCACATTGAACTACAGTTTGGTGCTGTGGGCTCTCTGGTATGCATTTCCCCCCACTGATCTGAGCTGTCATCTTAAGAGAATTATATAGTTTATAGAATATTTGGTAAGAAGAAACTCCCAGACTACAAAAAACAAAAAAGGCTTCCCCCTGGGCAGAATCCCTGGACTCTGGAGTACTCTTGGCTTCCCAACATTAAACTTTTAGCATGTATCTTTCTCCCTTGCTTCAGCCCCTGTGGGCTTTTAAGTGTTTAACCATTTCACAGTGTCTCTAACTTAGGTACATCCATAATATGCAAGAAGGCACGGACATAACTCCTTCCCAGCATAATACATGCACACCCTCACATAAATGTTCATACAGAAACATCACACTCTCTGGTTTTAATATTCATCAGCTTCTTCTCCACCCAGAATTTCTAATTCTCAGTGTGGGACAATGTTTTCCTATTAAACATTTTCCCCTAAGCCTCATTACCTCTCTGTGGTAGAAAATCATTGTAGTGCTTTGGCTGTCTTTGCAGGGAAGGAAATTAATTTACAAAAGAGGGAAAAATAATTTCCAAATAAATTCTTCTAAACTTGGGATTTGGCACTTCACAACCAAGTCAGATAGAAGGGAGGCTAGGACTGCTCCACAAATTTCAGAGAGCAGGTGAAACTGACCCAGAATTAACAAGTATACAAAATGGAGGCAAGAAGGAGAGCCAGCCAGAAACTCTGGCCCCAGAAAACCACACCATGAAATGCCATTCATGAAGATAATAATTGGGTGGTACTCTCGGGATGTTCAATTAAATATAAACTTTAAGAGAAAGGACTGCACTTCCACTGCAAATCAGTAAATGCCAATCATTGTATCAAAGTATGCCAGGTGATTATCAACACCGTCTCTTTCCCATGTCCTAACTATTTAACAAACGGAGAGTGACTGATGGTAATGGGGAAATCTTCAGAAATTAAGGCTACATGAAAATATTAAGTCATGGGGCGCCTGGGTGGCACAGTCGGTTAAGCGTCCGACTTCAGCCAGGTCACGATCTCGCGGTCCGTGAGTTCGAGCCCCGCGTCAGGCTCTGGGCTGATGGCTCAGAGCCTGGAGCCTGTTTCCGATTCTGTGTCTCCCTCTCTCTCTGCCCCTCCCCCCGTTCATGCTCTGTCTCTCTCTGTCCCAAAAATAAATAAACGTTGAAAAAAAAATTTTAAAAAAAAAAAAGAAAAAAAAAAAGAAAATATTAAGTCACAAATACAGAAAATACAATGACCCTTTAATCAGCACTCCTGGCAGGCAAAAAAAAAACATCTTTATACCTTTTTATTATAGAAGAGATTAACTCACCAAATACAGATAGTTGGCCCTTGCTAGAGTTGAGAAAGTTGTCCCTAAACCAACAACATCACTATGCCACGTGGCTCCTCTGATAAACTCTGCACTCTAATATGATCGGAAAATAACAAAACCTGGTGATGTTCATCCCTACATCAGCCTTCCAGGTCCTCACAATCTTGCTGAACTGTGTTAAACCCCAAAAATGAAGATCAAGGGAGTAAATTACGTGGATGAGTGTTGAAGTCGTGTGAACTCAGACACTTACTAATTGTACAATCTACAATAAGTCATTTAATCCCTCTGAGCCACAATTCCCCAAGGTGTTGTTGTGAAATTCAGATGAGGTCCTGGATATAAAGTGTCAAACCCATTGCAGACACTCTCTGAACGTTAGGTTTTTCTCTCTTTCTAGCACATACTCTGAAACAGGTGTAAAAGATTGGAGTTTACAGATACAAGTATACTAAATGCTCCTACACGTAACTATGGAAACTTGGCCCCTTCCCCTGGGCAAAGCATGCACGTGCTGGAGTGGGGAGGGGAGGACCACTGACCCCCCTCAGTGACTCACGGCTTCAGATGATGAGCTGCTGGGGGTCAAAGGAGAGAATCCATCCACCTGTCCCTTGGATGGTGCAGAAAGAACTTGCTCACCCATCAAGAACTAGGACAACAGAAGCTTCCAGGACCTTGGCCCAGAATCCCAGCTCATAGGGACTAGTGGTAGTATCAAGATGACAAACCCCTAGCCATGAATAAGCAACATATGCAGAAATCAAGAGGCCCCTCAGAACATGCATCTAGATTGCATGGAAGTACCAAGAACCTGCATGCAAGGGCCTCCTTCAGGAATAAAACTGGTGAAATCAGTAAAGGAGGGTCTAGCCCCATACCTGGCCCTCTGCCTAGAAAGGTCTCTGCAGTCTGGGAACATGAACTCATTAAGGGGATTGTTCTGCTAAAAGACATGGGCAGGGCAAAGGAAAGAAAAGTGTTTCCAGGCCTCCAGTTTTGCCTGGGATAAAAAAAAAAAAAGAAAGAAAGAAAGAAAGCTCTAGCTAGCTACCAAAAGGGTCCAGTGAGGCAGAAAGGTCTCTGTAGACAGACAGGTGGAGGCTTTGTGCCTCCAATTCCTTCATTCAGCCCATCCATTAGTTAATAGCTTTCCTGGGCATCCTACATGCCAGATACTTTGCCCCTATCTGCCAAAGGCATAGCACACACAGTACAGCCAACCCGCCCCTCAGTCCTCTCCTTCTCACCCACCCCCAGTACCCATATGCTGCTGGACTCTCAGAGAGCTCCTCCAGCTCAGCTCACAAGAGGGCCAGCTGGCCAGCTACCAGCCATCATGGCCCCCCAGGCCCTTCCTAATTCTCAGTATGACAAGAAAACTGGGATCTGACAAGCACAACAGTTTCTTGTGAGCTTGACCAGCTTGAGTGGCCTCCAGACACCCTGGCAGAATTGAGTCTCAATTCTGGACCTCTATGTAAGGGCTAAAGTCCAGACATGGTTACTCAGGATGTATGATGCTTGATATACTGGACAGTCTCACTACCAGCCAGACATCTCATCCTTTCTCCCTTCAACACCTGTTATGCTCATGTTCCATTATACACATATTTTTTTCTCATTTTAATTTTAACCAAAATAACTTCCTGAATCAGACTGTAAGCTACTGCCTCAAATGGTCTGTCCCTGCCAGACAAATACTGGACTCTAGAAGTCCAGAGCAAGGTCCTTACAACTGGGCACCACTGACCACCTGAGCCTTTATTTGGCTGTGCCAACTCCTTTCCCAAACAATTCCTATTCCAGCAAGCTCCTTCTAGCCCAAACCTCCCTAATACTCTTCTTCCCTGGACACTCATGAGACGCTAATCCTCACTCTTTTCAAAGTTCAGGAAGAGGTTTGCAACTTCCATACGTTCTATGAATGTCATGTACTAAGAATTTAAAATAGATGTTCCGGATTTCTCTTTTAAAATGGGAGCATATGGGGATTAAGTGCAGTTTTGACCCCAAGAGACCATCCTAGCCTTGTCTGTGCTCATGCATGTGGTCTGATCACCATAAGCCGACCAAACATTCACTAGTATCAGAGAAACCGTCCCTACATGGGCCAGTACTCTACAAAATCTAATTCAAAGAGGTCCACCAAGCTAAATTGAAGATGCCCTTGCTCATGTTGATGAGGTCAGTCCAGAACAGGCGGGGAATGGGAAGCATCAATTTGAAAAGGGTCCAGAAAGCTACCATCACCACTGGGTTTTTTAGTGTAAGCAACAGAAATTAATTCTAATTAAAGTTGGGGAATTATTGGAAAGAATCTGGGAACTCACAGAATCACTGCCAAAGGCTGGTGAATGAAGCTGGGATATAAGGCAGCTCCAGAGGATCAAAGAACAAACTACAGAAGTGGACTTTGGACCAGGAACGGGGTAACCAGTCTGCTCCCAGACCCATGCCCCCAGATGAACGAACTCTAGCTGGTTCTTTCGCCCTCCAATTTTCCAAGCCCCACAAAAAGCGTGTGATCAGTCAGGTCAGGCCTTGGTGCTCCCTCTGGTTGTCCTCTTCTGGCATCTGTAGATGCGAAAATCCACCCCCCCGCCCCCTCCCCAGAATATACATAGGGGCAAATGGCAGTTCTCCAAAAGGAAATCCGAGAGCCGCGGGAAGGAGGAAAGGATAAATATGCCCCACAGAGAAAATGAAGATAAGAATGTCCCAAACACCCAGAGCGCACCTGCCTCAGACACCCCACCTCCCAGCCAGGGTTGGCTTCACAAGCCTCCACGTTGTTTGCTGTGCACCATGCTCTCTCCCTGCACCCATCTCAGAGGTCAGCCACACTCCCCCCAACAACAAACGCTTCCCCAGAGGTGGAGAGACCAGGGGTTAATGGGAAGGCAGTAAGGGTTAGGATGTTTTGTCTGTCTGATCAGATGAAACTGCCACTCAGAGGCAGCTTTGCAAAGTCAGCAATCACCTGCCATGGTGAGACCAGCTGGAAACAGGGACCTTCCCCCAAAAGGAGGATTACAACTTTTGATTAAAATGAAAATGGAACATGTGAGGTCAGGAAATGTGCTTGCTAGTCATGTTAGTGATGGCAGAATCCAGCGAGTGAGCAACAAAAGCAAACCTCCCAGACCTGGGGCCATTGTGCTCAGGACAGCCCCCACTGACACCCTGCTGGTCAGGTCAGCCAGGCCTACTCCTGGATCCCACATGGCTCCTTCATGGACAGGTCTGCAGTTTGAATTAGAATTCCTTGGGTGACTATTTATGGATGATAGCCTCTCGCTGGAGCACAATCTCCTCAATGGCAGGGACCCTGTCTGGTCTTTGCTCCCACAACTGTCACCAGCATTTAGCATCTGATACACATAAGTAGGTGCTTAGTAAACGTGTTGAGTTAGGCAATGAATGAATAAATGAATGAACACATGGAGCCTGACTCGCTTGTTTTCCCACAGCTGCATTATTCATGTATCACTCCTACCTCAACGTGGCCAAGGTTCTATAGAAAATACTGATTTTCTTGAATAGTGTGGCAGCAGAGATTCTAAACGTGGATTGAAGGGAGAGTGTGGGATGGAAAGCAGGTGAGCCTGTGCAGGGAAATCGGATTCTATTGGAGAAGGGGGTTGTTACAAACTACCTTCCCTCCCCCACAGGTAGCCCGGTACACTGAAAGTGAGTGCACACAACATGAAATACCATACCCATCTGCTGCTCCAAGGCCCTTGATGATCCCCGTGATGGTTAATTTTAGGTGTCAGTTTGACTAGGCCACGGAATACCCAGACATTTGGTCAAACATTATTCTGGGTGTGTCTGTGAGGGTGTTTCTGGATGAGATTAACATCTGAATCAATAGACTGAGTAAAATCAGTTGACCTCACTAATGTGGGCGGGCCTGATGCAATCAATAGAACACTAAATAGAACTAGAAGGCTGAGCAAGAAGGAACTCCTCCTGCCTGGCTGTTTGAGCTGGGATATTGCTCTTTTCCAGTCTTTGGACTCAAACTGAAACATCAGGTCTTTATGGGTCTCCAGCCTGTTGGCTTTCAGACTGGAATTTGTACCCTGGCTCTCCTTGAGTTCCAGGCCTTTGGCCTCAGGCTGGCATTACATCACTGGCTCTCCTGGGTCTCCAGCTTGCTAACTGCAGAGCTTGGGACTTCTCAGCTGCCATAACTGTGTGAGCCAATTCCTCATAATAAACCTATATATATATATATATATATATACACACACACACACACACACACACACACACACACACACACCCTATTGATTTTGTGTTTCTGGAGAACCCTAATATAGCATTCCTCAGTAACACCTCTCCACTGATTTGGTGACTATGGACCCTCTCCTAGGAAACATTGGGCCTCCCTCTAACCCAGCAGACAAAGCAGGGGAGACGTGGTACAGCAGGGGGTCTCCAGGACATTGCCCAGTGCTCTGCCAGCACCAGCTTTGAGGTGTGCAGGTCACAGTGTTGACAAATGGATACACCTATGCACCCACCACCATAATCATCACCCTGGAAAGTTCTCTGTGCCCTGCGTAGTCAGCTCCCACCCAACTTCAGCCCAGGAAACCAGTGACCAGCTTTATATCACCATAGATCAGATGAATCTTTTCTAGAGCTTCACATACATGAAATCATAGGTACATCTGGCTTCCTTTGCTCAACATAATGTTCTTGAGATTCATCCTTATCACGATATGTATCAAGAAGCTATTTCCTTTCAGTACTGTGTAGTTTTCTGTTACCCGAATGTATAACCATTTCTTCAGCTATTCACCTGTTGATGGGCATTTGGATATTTCCAGTTTTTTTTCTGTTATGATTAAAGCTTCTCTCAACATTCATGTCCAAGTCTTCATGTGAACCTATGTTTTCATTGTTTCTGAGTCAATATTTAGATGCAGAATAGTAGGCTCATAAGGTAAGTTTATGCTTAACTTAATAAGCAATGGTCAGACTGTTTACCAAAGTGATTACCCTATCTTCCATTCCCAGGAGCAAAGTTTTCGTATCACTCTGCCCCCCAACCCCAACCCTGAGACAGGTGGAGAGGTGCTCATGCCGGGCCTACAGGGCATGCAAGCCAGAAGACATTATGCCTGTATCACAGCATGGTGGGCCTTCCCAGCCAGGTCTGGAGCCCCCTCCTTGCTGAAGGCTTCCCTGGCCCTCAGTTTTGTGCTCTCCTCTGTACCTCCATGTGCACAGTGACCCACATGTACCCACATGGCAATGGCCATGCTGGGGAGGGAGAGCACTGTATGTTTCTACCAGCCAAGGGCTCAAGGACAGGGCTCTGTTTTTATTTACCTGGGTATCTCTCCTCCTGACCCCCAACCCCTGACAATCTTGCACCATGCCTGGCATTACCACTTTCTGGTACATGTGTGATGAATACCTGAATGAATGAATGAATGAATGAAGTCTGTTTTAATAACTTCTATCTCTATGCCCGCCTCACTCAGTTGGACCATTGCTTTCTCCAATTGGGTGTGTGATTTGAGCACTGACCTCTCTTGGGGAAAACCTTCCTTTCAGTCTTCTGAGGAGAACACTAAACCTGATGTGGACTTGACCACTCGGGGAGGGAGAGGGGCTTCTGCTGCATTCCCTACTAACCCCTGCCTTCACCCAAGGACTGCCAGAGGGAGGCCTCCCTGGTGGAGCCTTTCTTTCCACACACACAGTCTTTGCTTCCACACTGGAAAACAGGTCTCCTGTATGGTTGTCCTGGTCATGGGAGTAAAGAGCTCCAGAGCTGGGCCTCAAGAATCTCAGGAGAGGTCCCCACCTTGGTTGAGTGGCAAGACCATTCTAAGCCCAGGTTTTCTCCTCCAGAAAGAACAGAGTGGTAATAACACATTCACAGCACTTCTCTGAGATTAGAATGAAATCATGTATATGAAAGTGCTTTAAAAACACTAAATTACTCCCCAAACGTAAGGCCTATTATCATGCAGGACTTGGTTCTCCTCACACAGCCTGCCCACCAGTATCACCAGGCTCATTAGCTGTGCTGAACACATCCTCATGTATCTGTCAGTCTAGAAGCTATGAACAGACTCACTGTCAGCACCCACCGGTGACCTTGTATGAGGAGCACTGCCAGGCTGAGACCAGTTAAGGTGGTTTCCCACCACTGGGGCTCTGAGGCCAAAGGAAGCATATGCTCCAAGGCTTCAGACCTCAGGACCTATGGGTTACACCCTCCTTCCTTCCTTCCCTTCCTTCCTCCCTCTGTCCTTCCTTCCTTCCTTCCTCCTTCCCTCCTTCCCTCTTTCCCTCCTTCCTTCCTTCCCTTCCTTCCTCCCTCTGTCCTTCCTTCCTCCCTCTGTCCTTCCTTCCTTCCCTCCTCAGTGTTCTTTCCCAACATCCACAGATTTGCATTTTTGGCGACAAAAATACTTAATATCTGGTGGCTGGACCTGGGTGGTCCTCCCTACAGCCTTCCCTTCCAGTTTCCACTTTGCTTCTCCATTTAAATATTTTTTTAATGTTTGTTTATTTTTGAGAGAGAGACAGAAAGAGCATGAGCAGACTTCAGGTTCCGAACTGTCAGCACAGAGCCAGATGTGGGGCTCAAACTCACAAACCACGAGATCGTGACCTGAGCCAAAGTCAGATGCTCAATGCTCGAGTCTGGGTGGCTCAGTTGGTTGAGTGTCCGACTTTGGCTCAGGTCATGATCTCGCAGTTCGTGAATTCGAGCCCCACATTGGGCTCTGTGTTGACAGCTCCAAGCCTGAAGCCTGCTTAGATTCTGTGTCTCCCTCTCTCTCTGTCCCTCCTATGCTCGTGGTCTCTCTCTCTCTCAAAAATAAATAAATATTTTTTTAATTAAAGAAAAAAAAGAAGTCAACCTGTAGCTGCCTATCTCTCAAATCAGAAAAAGTCCTTGCTCAACTAAGTGGCATTACTAAGTACCCGGCAAACCCCATGACTGTTCAAAAGCTACACTTAAAAATGATGCCCAGGGAAGCTATATTGCTTACAACCAGACTAGCTCCCCAAATGAGGATGGAGGGAAGAATACACCATCACAGTGTATCCAGGCACTCTCAGAGCTCTCAGCAGGGATCCTGAAAAGCAAGATGAGGGAGCTGGAGAAACCACTATACCTCAAGGGCCACCCTTGCTCCAATGAGGTTAGGTGCCTCAAGCTCTGAGGAGGGCCATGACAATCTCGTACCTAACTAGTATGCAATGGCCCAGTCCCAGAAGGTGACCACAGTCCTGCTAAGCATGCAGAAGCAAATATGGGAGCCCTAGTTCAGTAAGCCTTTCCTCCCAAGTTAGCGCAGATCTCACAAGCTCCTGGAGGGAAAGTGTCTATAGAGGCTGGAAAAGGGGCCAAAGTCTCACATGACTTCAGCAGATGAACAGAACAAGGGCTGCAGATGCAAATTAGGCACTGAACAAGTTGGAATGGGACATCCTGAGTCAGAAGGCTAAAGTTTCTTATTCAATATGTAATCATGATGCTGCCTACTCTGGGCACATTGATCACTGGATATCAGGGCCATGATCTGTGGACTCTCAGCTCTTTGGGGTGAAGACACTAAGCATACTGCTCAGGTTTGGGAGGTCCTGAACTGGCAGAGGGATTTAGGAACTGATGGAATCAATCAGTACTAGCCTGCTAGATTCCCTCTTCCAACCTACTATACCTACACTTAGTTCACAATTGTGAAGCCCCTACTCTGGGACAAGCTAGCAACACAATGATGAGTTCCTATGCTTAAGGCACTCACAGTTTACAGGGAAATATAGGCACATGGGCAGATAGTTTAAAATATTATGCTAAGTGCTCCATAGGAGATAATTCTCTGTGAGCCTAAGAAAAGATGCCCAACCCAGTCAGGGGAGTCTGGAAGAATGATCTGTGTTGTTGATGCCTGAGACAAGTATTGTTTATCTTTTATTCACTGCTGCTACAACTGTATTGTGGATTCTGAGACATGTTGCTAAAGGCAGCTGAAGCATAGATTCCATGGAATTCTTCATGTGGAACAAGCTACATTTTTCAGACACAAAATGATTCTTCTGACTTTTTCCTCCACGTGCAACCAGGTCCCAGGCCCTAGGGATTCCACTACTGAATTTCTCTCTCCACTCCAACCCTTCCTGCCCTAGTTCACTGTCACTGCCTTAGTCATCACTTCTCTGGTCATCACTTTTCCACTTAATTTGTATGGCAATAATACTACAAACAGCTATATTAAAGTTTTTATATAATATTAAAATTAAGCCACTATTAATCTGAACTAGACTGTTTTAAGTTAAAATGCTAATGTAATCCTCAGGGCAACCACTAAGAAAATAACTCAAAAAATATATAATAAAAAACAAAAACAGAATTAAAAGGCTACACTAGAAAATATCTACTTAATGTAAAATAAGGCAGTAATGTAGGAATAGAGAAACAATGATATAAGGTGTACAGAATGCAAATGGCAAAATGGAAGATGCAAATGATACTCCATCAGTAATTACATTAATTATAAATGAATCAAATACTCCAATCAAAAGGAAAAGACTGCGATTTATGAATTTTTTTTTAAAAAATCCAACCATATGCAGTCAATAAGAAACACACTTTAGATTCAAAGATACAATAGGTAAAAAGGAAAAGATGGGAAAAGATGTACCATGGGAACATTAACCAAAAGAGACTAATATCAGAGAAAATAGACTTTAAGATGAAGTGTTAGAATAGATAAAGACAGATACTTTATAATGATAAAGCTGTCAATCCATCAGGAAGATATAATAATTATATCTAATTGCATTACATATATAATTCTATTTAATTCTAATTTTATTACACATATATCATATAACTAGATGTAATATGTTATATATGAGATATACACATGTAACAACAGATCCCCCAAAACACATGAAAAAGAAACTGATGGAATTGAAAGTAGAAAATGATCACTGAACAATAACAATTGGAAACTGTAATACCTCATTTTCAATAATTGATAGAACAACTAGGCAGAAAGTCAACATGAAACAGACCTGACCAACATTATAAACCAACTGGACCTAAAAGACTTCTGAGGACCCTCCATGTGAAAAGAGAAGAATGCATATACTTCTCATGCACACATGGAACATTCTTCCAAGATGGATCATATACTATACCATTAAACAAGCCTCAATGAAATTAAAAGGGTTAAAATCACATAAAGTGTATTATCTGGCTTTAGTGAAATTAAATTAGGAATCTAAAACAGAAAGAAATGTTAAAAATCCATGAATGTATGGAAATTATACAACACACTCCTCAATAACCAATATTTCAAAGAAGAAATCTCAAAGGAAACTTAAAGATACTTTGAGATAAATGAAAAAAAGAAAAACATGGCATGCAGTGAAAGCAGTGATTAGAGGGAGATTTCTTTTTTTAAAAAAGAAAGATCTCAAGCAAGCAATCTAGCCTTCCCTTTAAGTGACTGTTAAAAAAAAATTAAGACAAAACTAAATGCAAAACAAGCAAAAGGGAAGAAATAATAAAGCTTGGAGTAAAAATATATGAAATAGAAAATAGAAAAACAATAGAGAAAATAAGTAAACAAAAAAAGTCAGTTATTTGATGAGATCAACAAAATCAACAAACCTTTAGCTAGACTGACCAGGGAAAAAGGACAGAAGACTCAAATTAGTAGGATTGGGAAAGAGAGGACATCATTACCAACCTTACAAAAATAAAAATAATTATAAAAGAATTGTATGAATAACTGTATGGGTAACAAATTATACGACTTTGGTGAAAGGACAAATTCCTAGAAAGGCACAAACTATTGAAACTGTCTCAAGAAGAACTAGAATGTCTGAACAAACTTGTAAGTTTATTCAGTAAGTAAGTAAATTGAATTAGTAATTTAAAACCTTCCCACAAAGAAAAGCCAAGGCCCAGATGTCTTCACTGACAAATTTTTATTTAAAGAAGAATTAATATCAAGCTTCCACAAACCTTCCTCCACCCACCCACCTGCCTATCCCCCCAAAAAGGAAGGAACACTTCCCAACTCATTCTATGAGGCTATTATTACCCTGACACTAAAATCAGGCAACAAGATCACAAGAAAGGAAAAATGCAGGCCAACATCCCTTATGACTATAGACCCAAAAGTTTTCTTTTTTTTTTTTTTTAATATAATTTATTGTCAAATTGGCTAACATACAGTGTGTACAGTGTGCTGTTGGTTTTGGGGGTAGATTCCCATGATAGACACAAAAGTTTTCAATAAAATAATAGTTAACTAAATCTAGCAGCATATAAGAAGTACTATACACAATGATCAAGGACATTTATTCCAAGAATGAAAAGATTTGTTTAACGACTGAAATCAGTCAACTCACTATATTAACAGATAAAGGACAAAAACCACATGATTATCTCCAATGATGCAGAAAAAGCGTCTGAAAAACTCCAACACCCTTTCATAATAAAAATATTAAACAAATTAGAAATAGGAGCAAACTTTCTCAACCTTTGTAAGGACATCTATGAAAAATCCACAGCTAACACACTTAATGATGAAAGACTAAATGCTTTCCCTCTAAGATAATGAACATGACAAGGATGGATGTCCACCATTGGATGTCACTTCTACTCAGCATTGTATTGGAGATTCTAATCATGCCAATTAGACAAGCAAAGAAATTAAAAGGCATCTAGAAGTAGGAAGGAAGAAGTAAAACTATCTCTATTTGCAGATGATAAAAACTTGTATATAGACATTCCTAAGGGACCCCCATAAACAAAACAGAGCTAAAAACTATAAAATATATATATAATAAAATAATGATTTTTAGTTATCAGGGAAATAGTAATTAAAACCACAGTGAGACACCACTATACTGCCTTCCAAAGACCTAAAATTAAAAAGACTGACAACACTAAGTGTTGGTGAGAATGTAGAGTAGCTGAAACGTTCACACATTGTTTGTGGGAGTAAGAACTCCTGAAACCATTTTGGGACAAAGTTGGGCAGCATCTTCTAAAGCTGAACATACGCCTATTTTATAACACTGCAATCCCATTCCTATATATACATCTGAGAGAAATAAACATATGTCCACCAAAGACATGGACAAACACATTAGCAACAGACTTATTCATAATATCACAAAATTAGAAATAACTCAAATGACCATCAACTAGGAAATGGATAAATGAATTGTGGTATACTCACATAATGGAATTCTACAAAGCAACAAATACCAGATAGACATAACAATACAGAGCAGTCTCAAAACATCATGTTGCACGAGAGAAGTCAAACATAAAAAGTACAGCCTGCATGATTCCATTTATATGAAGTTAAGGCAAAACGAACTGACAGTGAAAGAAGTTAATGGTTATCACCAGGTGAGAAATAGATGAGAATTGGACTACTGATGGACTAATTGATGGACTAATTGATGGACTAACTGAACATGATGGAACCTTCCAGAATACATGGTGTTCTACATCTTGATCCAGGTGCCAGTTACATAGGAGTGTACATATGTAAAAACGGAATCAAGCTGTACATTTAAAAATCAATGTTTTTATGTACTTTACAAAACTGGGATTTAAAAAGTTTTTTAAATGACATTATCAAAGATGAAATTAAAATATATTAAATAACATCAAACAAAATGAATTATTTAAAAAACTGCATCCAGGATTCTAGCCTAGGTCTGCCCCAGCACCTAGCACACATGTCTATTCCCCCATGTCCCATGGGCCTCAGGCTGTGTCTCAATAAAAGCAACCAAGAATTTCCTACGCATTTTTTACTGACTCAAAATATTGATGGCTCATAGTGAACTCTTAGTCAACTAAAATTTCCAAGTCTGTTTTCCCCTATGCACAGCTAGGACCCATTGCCCTCATTCTGTCCTTTTACAACTTTAAAACATTTTTAATATTATTATTATTGTTACTTGTTACTGCAAGATGTAACAACCCTAATGGAAATCAAATGCAAAGGGAAAAGGAAATTCTCCCCCAGGCCAACCATCTCACAAATTGTCAAGTTCCAGAGCCCTCCAGTCCCTGTCCACTTACATATTTAATTTTTATGTACTTATAATCACCCCATAGATACAAGTCTGCTATTCTTTTTTAAATGTACATACTGTTACATCATAAATATTTCCCATAGTCTTTATAATTATCATTTTTATTGGCTGCAGAATAAGTCTATAGGGTGACTACACCCATAATTTTCTTGGCTATTCCCTCCACTGAACACTGAGGTCATTTCCAATTTTTCAGTATGATAGATAAGACTGCAATGAAATGCTTATGTATTTGTGCATCCCTCATTTAAATTATACCATTAGGCTAAATTCTTAGAAGCAAGATTATTGGGTCAAAAGGTTATGATTTTAGGTATGTTTTGCAAATGGTTTCCTAATTGACTTGGCCACCCACAATGAATAAACAGTTTTACCACAACCTTGACAGCATTATTATAACTTTAATCACAGGCAATAGACATAAAATTATTTCATAAATTCCATTTTATTTTGTAATTCTGTGATTACTCGAGTAGTTCTCCATCTTGCCATGTTTGTTTTTGAAATGCTGGTATCTGACACAGGGCCAGGTACAGAGAAGGAGTTTGATAAACGTCTTTTGAAGTGAACTAACTTTATTTTTTGGGATGTCAGTTGTTCATTCATGCCTTTTGCCCATTTTTTAAATCTAAGCTCTAATATATGCCTCACTGATTTGAAAGAGGCAAAGTAAGTACTTCCAACTTGTCATATATATAACATTTGTTACTCTACCCTCCACTATCTTTCTTCTTTTTTTTTCTATAAAATTAGTTCTAAATTTTTTTAAAGTTGTGTCTGCAGTAGACCCTCGAACAACATAGGTTTGAACTGGGTGGGTCCACTTATATTTTATATGTGGATTTTTTGGACAAATACAGCACAGTACTGTACTTTCTCTTCTTTATGGTTCTCTTAACATTTTCTTTTCTCTAGCTTACTTTATGCTAAGAATATAGTCTATATATAACACCTGTAACATATAACATATTTGTTAATCAACTGTATATGCTATCAGTAAGGCTTCCAGTCAACATTAGGCTAGGTTGTCAAGTTTTAGGGGAATCAAAAGTTAAATGCAGGTTTTTGACTGCACATGCAAACCCCCACTCTGTTCAAGGACCAACTGTATTTGCCTTTGTAATATTTTTTATCACTTTACATTTTTGAAAATTATCTGAAAAATCTTGTGACCTATCTTTTCCTTATTTTCCAGGATTTTTTTTCCTACTTAATTCCTTAATAGAACTGTTAGTTATTTTTGGCACACGATGAGGTATGTAGCTTTTTTTTCCCCAAATAACAATAAATTCTGCCAAAATCATTTAGTCAACAATCCTTCCTTTCTCCATGGTGTTTGATTCCTCCTTTATCTTCTATTAAGTTATTTTATGTAATAGGATCTCCTACAGACTTTGTTGTTGCTATAAATTTGTTTTGCACATTATCTCTTTATCTCTCTGATTTAATTATTGGTATATATGTTCTAGAATCTGTTAATAGTTGTCCCCTTCATTATTTCTTGTTTTTTAAGTATTTTTATATTGACCAGGTTTCCCTTGCCAGTGTAATTTTCTTTTTATTTATTTTTTTAAGAGAGAGAGAATGCAAGTGGGGGAGAGGGACAGAGAAAGAGAGTCTTAAGCAGGGGCTCCATCCCATGACCCTGGGATCATGGACCTGAGCCGAAATCAAGAGTTAAACACTCAGCTGACTGAGCCACACAAGTGCCCCTTGCCAGTGTAATTTTATAATCAATTTGTAAAAGTCCAATTAAAAAAATGATTGGGATTTTGATAGAGATTGAACTACAATTATAAATTGAGAATAGACTTTTTTATATTTACCCGAAAGACTCTATCTGGGACTATTGTAAGTCACCTCAATTATTCTTCTTTATTTTTTTTAGTGAGATATGGTGAAATGCCAAAGAGTATGGACTCTGGAGTAGATTATCTGGGTTTGAATGTCAGCTCATCTACAAACTGGAGCTATGTATCAGTTAGTGACGACCAGAAAATCTTGGTGGCATACAACATTGAGGACATATTTCTCCCACTGGCAGGTCTTTGGGTCAGCTGAGTGGCCCCGCTCTACATTCTCATTCCTGTGGCTCAGGTGAGAGGACACTGAGTACCTGGGGCAGGCTCTTCTTGTTGTGGTCAGAAATGGAGGAACAAGGGGAAACATTCCCCACCCCTGAAAGCTTAGACTCAGAACTTTCACATTCACTTTTGCCCACATAACATGAGTCAAAGCAAGTTCATGGCCAGGTCCAGTATCAATAGTGCATGGAAGTAACTGATTGGAGGATATTTAGGGATAGGAATGAATACTTGCTGGACAATAATTTCATCTACTATACCATATGACCTAGGGAAATTTACCTAAAACCCAAGGTTCAGTTTTCTTTTTTAAAAAAATAGAGATTATCACCCTTCCAACTCATGGGCTGCCATGAGGACTAAATAGAATAATGTCTGAAAATCAGTCAGCATCATGCCTGATGAGTAGCAGAACTCAGTAAATGTCAGGTATTATTATTCTTTTTAATTCTAGGCCAAACACTGCAATTGGCCTTTCGAACCTTTCAGGTTTTGCATGTTTTAGATTTTATCTTGTGTTCTCTGACACATTGTGCCAGTCATTGGAGATATTTGGAATCATCATCTCTCAAGTAAATAAACAAATTCTGAGAGCACCATATTACCTAGGCTCCTATATATTACACGGTGGGCTTGGGTGGCACTGATTACAGAGCCATCCTTCTTGACTTGTCATCACGTAATGTTTGATCTTTGTGCCACAGCTCTTCACAGATAGTGGACATGTTGAAGGAGACAGAGCCAATATTGAAGTCCTCTTTTGATTGACATCAATCAGTGGATCAATAACCTCTGGATATATGCTTAAAGTTATACATCAACCTAATTTACCTGCTTAAAATTCTATGCTTCCCTGTTTCCTCTAGAAGGGCCTCATACAAATCTGAACAGGCATCCCCAGTCCTATTATATATTCTTGTCCTGAGTATGAATTTCTCCAAAATCTCCATGTATGGCTCTGTTGGTTTATTCAGACATTCCCTATCTCCACTAGAGGTATTCACGATTATGTGCTCACATTCATTTCAGAGCCTCTACAGCCCAAAGAGTCATCTTTCCTTATTTTGACAAACATATTGGGATTCTTTGGGACTTTGCAATTCCCCTTACCAAGTTGTAGGGTGAGAGCATCTTTTGCCCAGTCTTCCCTTCCTGGCTTCAGAAACTGAAAGTCATCTGGGAATCTGTCACAAGGCTCCCCCTCACTTCCACTTCACCAAATGGTTCCTCCCACACTGTCCACATTTAGGGCCAAGATAGCAATTGTCCTCATCAAATCCTCTGTCATATAGGAAATAAAATTGTCAAAAAGCTATAAGATGCTTGATGAGACCTAGCAGATGGCTAGTTTGTGACTGGGATCAGCTTAGGGGTCATCCTAGAATTTTCAAACAGGGGAAGCCAACTGGCCTCCCTGGGGCCAGTTTATAGTAGGCTAGGCTGGAACCCCAAATTCCAAGGACTGGCTTTTCTTGGTCCAGACTTGTGGTCAGTGAGTCTCCAAGTAGCCCTACTTCAAACAAGTTCCCATAAGGCAAGAGACATCGAGAAGATGATCAAGAAAGTCAATGCTCAGGGCACCTGGGTGTCTCAGTCAGCTGAGCATCTGACTCTTGATTTTGGCTCAGGTCATGATCCCAGAGTTGTGGGATCGAGACCTACATCAGGCTCAGCACTGAGCATGGAGCCTGCTTAAGATTCTCTGTCTCTCTCTGCTCCCCTCCCCAACTCATGCTCTCTCTAAAATAAAAAATAAGAAGTTAATAAAAAAAGAAAGTCAATGCTCAAGGCCAAGCTCTTACATAGGCCATCTGCCCAAAAACTAGGTTCATTTGTGCTCCCCCAAAGAGATGATAGTGATTTTTTCTTGTGATATATATTTCACCTATAACAACAGTTTAACCTATTTAAGCCTTTTTCCTTTATTACTCTTCCAAAATCTATCACTTGAATGATGTGCCATTGGTGAGAGTATGGGGAGCCCTGAGAGAGCTCACCGAAGGTGCAAGGGCCCTCTCTCTCTCTGTTCACCTCGCCAGCTAACCGCTGGGTTGGCAAGCATCGTCTAATAGACATGAATGCCTCTGCACTGTATGTCTCATCCTTCTCAGAACCTGGACAAGATTGTGCTATTCTCTTCCTTTCTTCTCATTAATATAAAAGCCTTTATTTTCTCTAATTTGATTATTGAGTTTTTGTTCTGTTTTCAAGTAAAAACAAAATGACCAGCGATCAAACTGTGATCATTTCCTGCAGAGATTAATCTGTCTGTAAGGCCGTGTTCTGCTGAGCACTTTGATCCACATTAATCATGCCTCAGGACCATGCTCCATCAATACAGCACAATTACTAGAGTGGCCAGCAATGAAACGATTTGGAATCACTGCCCCAAGAAGTAGGGATTCCTCTAGACCAAGGGAAGGCAGTGAGAGCTATTGCTCATCAGACCTATGCCTGGTCCTCTTCAGAGATGAAAGAGCGAGCTACTGTCTCCTTGTCTTAGAAAACCTAACCCAGCCAGCTAGCCTCCCTGCCCCTTGTCACCCCTTGCCCTGCCCTGCGTGTACACCAACAGAGGGGTGCTCACATTCCAAGCTGATTCCCAGGAGATAGAGCCCTCTTGTCTCCCAGTGTCCCTACAGCAGCTGCTCTGTCAGCCATAGCCACATCTCCTTCTTTCTGTGTATGCTCTGCAAATTTGTACCTTCAGTCCTGACAGTCTTCAAAAGCCCCAGATAACAGGCAAAAACAAAAATCCAGAGTTTCCCAGTACCCGGGAAAATATACCACATTGGAACAGTTTGCTCCAACCATAATGGGAACTGATCTGTGAGCCGTGGGACCGTAAGTGATCTGAAATCATCAAAGGAACCATTCTCCTCCTCCTGCCGCATATGGAAGGCACTTAGGGAGGACTTATTTCTAAGCAGCAAGCACTGGCCCATGAATTCCAGTGCAGTCTTCTCCCTGGCAAAGCCCAGCTCCCAGGGGAGAGGGGAAGCCCATAAAACCTATGTAGGAGCCAAGGATGCTTAACACACTTGATTTGGGGGTCAGTCCCTCCTCTGTGAATGTCAACGAATGTCTACGTTGTAGCGTTACTACAGTTGGAAGAAGACTCGAGATGTAAAAATGGTTGAAGAAGTGAGTGACGTGTAGTAGATGCTTAGAAAAGGTTTTTCTTCCACTCCACAGCCTCTTGTGGTGAAAATGCAGATGGTAGAGGCCACACATACTCTGCCCCAGGCAGATCAGATGGTGAGGAGAGAGGGAACAGGCTTCAGGGAAGAGCCCACAAGGAGGGCTAATAGCCAGGCCTGACCCAAGGGTACACACCCCATCTAAAGGGGCTCCAGTAGATACGGTGAAAAACACTGTGTAGGCCACACAAACACATCTCTGAGCTGAGTTCAGCACACGGGCAGTGAGGTTTCAATTCCAGAAGAGAGAAAGATCTGGAAAATGCAAATAGTTGTGGAACATTTCTAGCAACATAAAGGGAGCAGGCCGAAGCAAGATCCCCATGCAAACCTGCTAAGCCTAGAAGCTCTCACTTTTGCACATGCACCCTCAAGGCTGACCCCTCAGGACACAATGCTGTGAGATTATCTCCTTTGCTTCCCTGGATTAGATTACAAACCCTCAAATCCCATGTGGAAACACCAGGCCAATCTATACATCGCAAAAACCCACTACCTGCTAAAGTCCCTCCACTGAAGGTGAAATACTAACTACTATTTAAACAGACTGGCAAGGCTGACCTCAGTATCCAATGCACTGGAGGATGGGCATGATGGCAGATATGATAACCGATGGCCATGGCAAGGCCCTCATGAGAACCAGCTCAAGTCGGACCAGAAGGCCAAAGCGGCCCTGGAACTTATCCAACTCTCTAAAAGCATTTTGCTAACCTTCTGGAGCTCCCCAAATACCTGGGGTTATCCTTATAATTCTTGCTTGCTATATGAAATAAAGCCATCAATAAATGGTGGAGAGATGGACATTTTTCCAGACCATCCAGCATCCCCCCCCTCCCCACTCACCCTGTGATCAAAGAAATATCCCAAAAGCCACATCCTTGGGGTTCAGGCTCAACACCATGTAGCTGCCAGGGCTACTCCACTCATCTCTGACTGGCTGCCAGACTAAAGGACGCAGAACAGCCACATGACGTGCTGGCCAAAGTCTGAAAACACATTGCATTTGCTTATAAACATTTTCTCAAAGGAACCGGAGTAGCTTACACAAAGAATTTATCTAATCAACTGATACAACATAAATAAAGCATAATCAATTAGAACAAGAGAAAAGGGAACTACAATTGTACCAATATAAGAATTAATGGCCTTGATCTTCCTGATAGTAAGAACAAAAAAGGGAAATACATTCAGTTGCTTGGATCATGATGCCAGGGAGGAGGAAGCAGATATTCACTAAGTTCTGAAAGACACACCTCCAAGTTGTGTAACGAAGAGTTTCTTCAAGGGAAAAAGCAAATACTCACTGAATATCAACTACATACTGGGAATGCCATGACACCCATGACATACAGGGACATCCCAGCCTGTAGGAGCTTATGAGAACATGACCAGTGTAGAAGGGGTGGTGACCAGTGTGCCAGCCAAGTCCAGCTCTGACTCAGCCCCTGGCCATCCTGTGCAGAACACAGCCTGCCCAGCTGTATAGGAAGCCTTGTTTATGCACATCCTCCCTGCATCCTTATAGGGACCCTGCAAGGACATGGCTGCACTCCACAGGTTTTAAAAAAGGAGAGAGACTCAGAAAGAGTAAGCATCTTGGCCAAGTTCAAGTCAGTGAGTGGCAGAGCTGCATTCTCTGACTCCCGTGTCCAACCTCCTCCCACTACACCTAAATAAATAACAGTGCCAGACACAGAGACTATGGCAAATTCCATACCTTGTTTTCTTGTGGGACCCATGATAAAAGCTACCACTGTATAGGGGACTCTGAAGGCCCTAGGGGTATAATGAATGCCAAGTTCAGAGCTTTCTAGTAGACTGGCTCCATGGATAGATCTGAGGACTAAGGGTGCAAAAGCACAGAAGAAGGGTTGCATGAGACCTGTGCTCTGCAACCCACCCTCCCCATGCACGATACTCATCAGCACCACCCAGAGAGACCCCACCCACAACCGTATCTGCATCTCCGAGAGTGGGACCCAGGTGCTGATGTTTTGTAGGTCTCCAGGTTTCTCTATAAAGAGACAAACAGGTATTCATTTGTTAGGATTACTGTAACAAAGTACCACAGACCTGAGTGGCTTAGACAGCAGAAATTCATCTCTCCCAATTCTAGAAGTTCAAGATCAAGGTTTCTGTAGGGTTGGTGTCCTCCAAGGGCTTAGAGGGTAAGATCTGTTCCAGTCCTCTCTCCTTAGCTGTGAATGGTGTCTTCACATCGTCTTCCCTCTGTGTGTCTCTGTGTACAAATTTCTCCTTGTATAAGGACATTATTCACCCTATAGTGATCCCATATAGTCACCTAAAGGCCTCATCTTATGTTTTTATTTTATTTTTGAGAAAGAGACAGAGTGTGAGCAAGGGAGGGGCAGAGAGGGGAGACAGAATCTGAAGCAGGCTCCAGGCTCTGAGCTGTCAGTGCTGGGCCCGATGCGGGGCTTGAACTCACAGAGTGCGAGGTCATAATCTGAGCCAAAGTCAGACACCCAACCAACTGAGCCACCGAGGTGCCCGCCCTAATGACCTCATCTTAACTTGATTATCCACACAGACGCTATTTCCAAATAAGGTCACATGCTTAGGTACTGGGGTTAGGACTCCAACAGATCTTTTTTGAGGGGACACAACTCAACCATAACCAAGGGCTACAGCATGGATATCCTCAGCGACAGATGATAGTCCACAGGGATCAGGAAGCAGCCAGGAGGCCAGGCTTCCTGCCAGGTTCCAGGTCTGTCCACTGGCCTAAACCAAGCCACTTTTGTCTATTGCCAAAACAACCTCAATAGCCTCCTACCTGGTCTTCAATAGTCCACAACTGTCACCTCCATCCAAGCTCTACATAGCAGCCAGAATGAACTTTTCAATCAAACACAAATATCATAATAGCAGTCATGGCTTCAAAGCCTTCAATGGCTGCCTATTAGTCTCAGGAGAGACCAAAGCCACTCCATCCTCGTTATGTTTCAAACGTTGTACTAGGTCCTGAAATGCTCTCCCCTTCCTTCCCCTCCCACCTGGGACTCACCTAGGTCGGGTCACAATTAGGTTCCTCACCCATCAGATCCCAGCTCAGAGGTCTTCTCCCCAAGGGTCTGGTACCACACCACAGCCCCCAGCCTGACAGTATTAAGGTGTTTTGCTCCCCACTGGATCCCCAGCACCTACAACCAAGCCCAGAATGACAGTGTTCAGTATTTATCAAGTGAAAACAAAGTATGGCAGTGATGCATTTAAGTGTATTATCCTGGATTACTTTCTCTTCTTCTGTGAATGTTTAAGTACTTACTATGCCTAAGGCATCACACTAGGAGCCTTAGATATCAAAACAAACTTTAGTTCCATGTAATAGATGAAGAAACTGAATTTCTGAACCAGGTGACTGTGCAAGGTCACACAGCTAACACGTCTGACTCCAGACCCTGAGTTCTCAACCACAAGGCTCTACTGGCTCTCACAAAACTGGGAGTTATCCAGGACAGCTCTGATTCCTCCTTCTGTAGCTCATCTCTGGGTGTTTCTTGGGCAGCAGGCAAACCTCTGCTCCTTCTCCATGGAAAAACACCCATGTGTTCCCATCCAGAGGTCATGAGGCAAAAGGCTGATAAGAGAATAATAATACAGCCAACAGTGCTGGATGTGTCCCAAGTGGGATGGAAAAGGGGACCTGCCTCCTAAAGGCATCATCATGAATTGAGCCCTGGATCTGGAATCCCCAAATGAGGCATCAGGTATTACTTCTGCTACTTATGGAACAGGAACTTGGGAAAGTTACATGGCTTCCCTGAATCCCACTTTCCTTCTCTGTAAAATGTGACAGAATATTTCAGTGAGAACTCAGGACACCATGAACACCTAGCCCTTGGTTATGGTTGAGTTGTGTCCCCTCAAAAAAGATCTGTTGGAGTCCTAACCCCAGTACCTAAGCATGTGACCTTATTTGGAAATAGCGTCTGTGTGGATAATCAAGTTAAGATGAGGTCATTAGGGCGGGCACCTCGGTGGCTCAGTTGGTTGGGTGTCTGACTTTGGCTCAGATTATGACCTCGCACTCTGTGAGTTCAAGCCCCGCATCGGGCCCAGCACTGACAGCTCAGAGCCTGGAGCCTGCTTCAGATTCTGTCTCCCCTCTCTGCCCCTCCCTTGCTCACACTCTGTCTCTTTCTCAAAAATAAAATAAAAACATAAGATGAGGCCTTTAGGTGACTATATGGGATCACTATAGGGTGAATAGTGTCCTCATACAAGGTTTTTAGGGAGCACATGCCAGCCACCGTGGGCACACAGGAAATGACAGCTGTAAATCTCAGGGGTAATGACAAGGGTAAATCTCAGCAAACCACCATTCAACAGCAGCCGATGGCTGCAGAAAATCAAGAATTAACCCACAGGCTGCATGTTCCAGTTCAATCCCTGGAAGAAATGACCACCAGTAGCCAATCACAAGACACATACCTCTCCACACCTGGACAGGAATAACCCACACTTCTGCAAGCAACACCTTTGGTCAGACATGCAGCTGCAAGATAAGGCCTGCTTGCTTTTGCTCCATTTTATGCCTTGAAATGTGCAGGCAAGGGATATGAGCCCCAGTCACTCCGGGGAAAAACCCTCATGGAGTATCAGCCTTTGTGAAAGGGAATCTGGAAGTATCTGGCTACCAAGGCCGCTGACTTCACAAGGGCTTCATTGGCTGTCCAGCTTTAGATCAGTGCTCAGCAGCCACTAGGAACCTTGGCAAAGGACTTTATGCCGGTCTCGTTCAAATGGTGCCAAAGTTCCTCCAAGCTCTGCCTTCTTGCCCTGGGGTCCCATAGGCCTGAGTCCTAAGGCCCAGATGTCCATATTTGGATCCTTCTCTTTCCTTTACTGTCACTGTATTCCATCCCCCACCCATCACTTCTTGATCCTGGTGTTCGTTCAATGAGTCGTTCCTTCACCAAATGCCTTGAGTGCCAACTGTGTGTCAGCACTATCACCAACATAGAGGATACAACAGGAGCAAGAAAGATATAGTTCCTTTTATTGCAGCCTGGTAGGAGAGAGACAATCAAGTGACCTTCCAACTAACATATGATATAATATTGGGTCATGACAAACACTATGGAATAAAGCAGGGCGAGGGCCAGAGGAGAACAGGGACAAGAAGGGCAGTCAGGGAAAGCCTCTCTAGGAAGCAGTATTTCACAGAGGTTCCAACAAGGTAATGAAATCAACCTGAGGCCATCTGGGAAAAGAGTGATCCAATTAGAGGGGACATCCAGTGCAAAGGTCCTGAGGTGGGAGCTTGCTTAGCATATATGAGGACCGAAAAGGAGGCACCAGAGGAGCATGGAGGGATAGAAGTCAGACAGAGACAAGACCAGGGGGAGTAGTGGCCATTTTGTGAGGACATTGGAGGTGATGAAAAGGACTCTGGATCTTTTTCTGAGTATGAGTGGACATCACTGGAAGCATTTTGAGCAAAAATGATCTGGGTTATATTTAAGAGGGTCAGTTCAGGTGCTCTATGGAAACTGCCTATAGAGTTCAATGGTGAAGTGCAGCTACCCTTGAGGACTTCTGTGGGCATAGTCAGTCAGTGAGAGCTGAGGGTGTCACAGACAGTATTGCTGACAAGGAGGAGGGGAGCCTAACCTTAGCAGCTGTGTGATTCCAGACAAGTCAGTGGTTTCTCAGAGCCGCTCTCTGCCTCGGACAATACCATTATGACCTCAGTTTCTAATAGGAACACAACAAGATAACATATGCAACCAGCTTTGCATAGTGCCTGGCTCCTATCAGGACTGTGTTTCTGCCTCCACTAGTGTCTCTACCTTTCCAGCAGAATCCCTTCCCATCATGGCTGTTGCAGCTGGAAAATACTCCCTCCGAGGAGGCTGGAAGTTTTTTAGTGAGAGAAACTCATGGGCAAACATAGGAAAACTCAAGAATCTCTTACATCAGGACCTAAAAACCATCACAAAAAAGAAATCCTGGCACTTTTATGGCTCCCTAAAAACCCTTTAGAAACACACGTGGTACTTTTCTCTCAAGGCCCTCTGTGGTTGAACCAATTAGTCAACTTCAAGGCCAGGAACAACATAGATCTCCAGAGGCTGGTGGCCCCCAGAGAAGGAAGAACTGCCTGAGTGGGAGTGGACGCTGACCATGAGCTGGATACAGGGCTCCAGGGTAGCAGGTGGGCAACCCTACTCCTGTACCCACCACCTTGCCTAAGTGAGTATGACTGGGTTGCCTCTGCTGAGTCGATAAGTGAGACAATGGAGTCTCTCCCCACATGTTGGTCAGCCCTGGGTGCAGGCTAGGACCAAGCTCAACCAGGAAATCTGGGGAAGCCATGTGCACAAGACAGGGAAGAGAAGACAGAGCAGGGCACATGTGCTAATTCACCAGGTGAGACTGAGCTGTGTGCCCTGTGCGCTGCAGTAACTCCTAAGTTCATAGTGGCATATCGCCTCAGAAATGAGCCTAGTTAATTTTCAGACTCTAATTTTCACCCCTCTAAGACGGGCAGGACATAAAGGATTATCCCATTTTAAAGGGGAGAGAACTGATGTTCAGAAAGGGGTTGTGGAGACTTGCACAGAATGGACCTCCTTCTGAGACCATTTGGGAGTCCTAGCTGCCAACCTCTCCTCAGCCAGTGTGTCACATCCAGGGCTGTTGGACTGAATGAGCCTCTGGGCTCCGTGGATGGGCCAAGGGAGATCCAGGGAGTCTCCCAGGTGGAGCCTGGCTCCTCCTCAAGGCCATGCTTCATTGCTCAGAGACCTTCCCTTGCCACAACTCTATCAAGCGAGAGAGAATCAAGGCTTGTCACTAGGCCATGGCCTTGGGGGACTGCACAGAGAAAAGGGCTCCTTCTCTTTGTTCTTCATGGCACAATATTGTTTTCTCCTGTGGCCCCTGGACTCCTCAACCTCAACATAACCAAACTGTCCCTTCTCCTACATTCCCCTGTCTCCTCTAGATACCTGGGCTTCAGCCTCTCCCCTCCACCCCCTGCCAATCCTCATGGCTGCTGGATTTCAGGAAAGTTGCCTGAACCCAGCCTTCCTCTCCACCACCAACCCCCCTGACCTTTCAGTCTCCACTCTTCCTGGCCACACAGGGAGGCCCTAGCATACACCCCTGGCCTCCTCCCTACCCTGCTAATCTTTATGCTTATTGCTAGCGACTTTTTCATAGCTCTTAACAGATTCCCTTTACCCCTGACTGCCCAGCCTGGTGGCCTCAGAAAAGACCTGGGACCAGACAACATCGAACAAGGAAAAAATACAAGTTCCCCCTCCTTCTTATAGACTCAGCATACCCAGCCTATGCCCAAACCTGGTGAGGTCTAATCCATCCACCATCTGAACACTTGGGACCAAGGCACAAACTGTTGATGCCTATTAATAATGAAGCCCAGATGCTGAGGGGTCCTGGGGAGGAGAGCCCTCCCCCAACTGCTGAGACTTCTCCTCAACAGTACAGGCAGGTGATGGGCCTGGTCCAGAACCTGGAGCTGAAAGGCAGCAGGCAGGACCCCTGTGAAAAGCTCTCAAAAACCTGGGTGCTGGTCAGAACCCAGCATGTGCCAGACCCTGGGAAGAAGTATCAGAGCCAGACAGCCCCACAGAAGCCATCAGACACATCACATAAAGGTAGTGAAATTGAGGCCCAGGAAAGGGGGAGGGAAGCGTCCCCAGTCAGCAGCAAACCCAGGAGCCCTCATATTCCAGACAAAGAATACCTCCTACTTGCAGCACCTCATACTTGAAGCATCCCAAACTTAATGGAGAAAAACCTGAAAAGGTAATGAAGTTGTCTCAGACTGCCTTTGTCTTAAAGGCAATTGCCTGCAGATGGCTAGCCCAGAATATTTCCAAATGAGATGCCCTGGGAGAACCCTTGGTGGGCACCGAAGCAGTCAGTCCAAGAGAAAAAATAATAATGCAGGTTGTTGTCTAAAGCACTTGTGTGTGCATTCTGTTTGGGGAAATAGCATTAGTCACAGAGGCAGCACTGATGGGGGGTGGGGAGAGGGGGCACAACTGGGGAGAGCTTGGGGGAGGCAGCAGCATGGAGAAGGTTAGCATCTCCGCCAAAGCCTGCCTACAACCTGCCCCACCCGCCACCCACACTGGTGGAAGGGAACTGTCTGATGGGGTGAAAGCATATCAGGACCCTGCACACTGAGTGAGGAAGTGGGCAAGGATGCTGGGGTCTCCTGAAACTTTCCCCAGCTCCTTGGTCAGCTCAGCCTGCCTTTGCACGTGAGTGTAACACATGTACGATATTCATTCATGTGCTCAAGCATTTGCTGAGCACTAAATCCAGAGAACTGTTCTAGGTACTGAAGATACAGCAAAGGGCAATGCAGATAAAGCTTCCTTCTCTCATGTGAATGGGGGGAAAAATAACAATGCCCATTTGTTCATTTCATGGAGCTAGGATTCTTCCCATTCCCCTGTTCCACACCCTGCCCCAGAGCACCCCCATCCTGGCATGTCTGCATCTCCCAGCTATGAGTGCTGATTCTAAGGGAAGACCACCAGCCTGAGCTCCAGGATGGCTCAGAACTTCCCTCCCGCCACACCCTAAAAACCATCCATCTAGGGCCAGTCACTGGAGGAGGGGGTGCACCACAACAGACACCAGAGTAGTCACTCGATGCCCAGTCCTTGTTGCTCCCAGCTCGCCAGCCTTCCAGCCCAGCAGCCCGAGTGGTCTCTATAAACCTACCCTGGATGGGGTTGCACACCCACCTTCTAAAAGCTCACTCATTGAAAATCAGACCCTCTCTCTTCCTCTTCCTCTTCCTCACTCACACAAGGCCTCATCTCCCTCCTCCAGTCCCCCCTCTCTCCTCTCAGCCTCCCTGCTTCCTCCCAGCCTCCTTACCTCCTCTTAGTCTCACATCCCTCCTCCCAGCCTCACCTCCCTCTTGTCAGCCTCACCTCTCTCTTCTCAGCCTCCCCTCCCTCCTCACCTCCTCAGCCTCCCTGTCTCCTCCCAGTCTCACCAACTTCCTCCCAGCCTTACTTCCCTCTTCACAGCCTCACCTCCCTCTCCCTCATCCCTGCTTCCTCCTGCCTCCTCTTAGCCTCACCTCAGGCTCCTAGCCTCACCTTACCCAGTTCTTTCTCTCTCTAGGTCTCCATTCCTTCTACATGGATCCAGGATGCTCTTCCCCCATCACTGCCAGCATCAAGCTAGCCCTTCAGATCCAACTGTAAGTGACACTTCTTCAGGAACCTTCTCAGATGTGCATCCAGAACAGACCCCTCACAACCCATCTTAACACACTTCACTTTTCCTTCACAAACATTGTGATTTATACTGTTTTGGGGGACACAGCAATTATTTGCCTGATGTCTACATCTCCTACCTACTGAAAACTCCATGAAGGAAGGTAAAAAGCTGAGTTTGTTCACCAATGAAGCCCCTGCACCTAACACAGACTGTACAGAGGCCCTTGTGAGGAGTTTGAGTTTTATCTTAAGTTTAATAGAAAACCTTCGAAAATTCTTACACAGGAGGTGATGAGGTCACATTTATTGTCAGTGACTTATTAAACAACCCAAACCCAAGAGAATAAAAATATTAAAAGTTTCTTTTCCTTTAGTCATTCACCTTGGTTCCAGAATGACACCCAAAAGTTTAAGTCACTTTTAATTATCAAGAGGTCCAAGCTTATTTCACCCCCTTTCATGCCTTCCTCCACTGTCTCTCATGCCATGGCTAATCTTTGTCCTGGGGAGGAAGCATGATTTCTAAGAGATTCCTTTCATATCCCTCCCTACTCCTCAGGCCTCCCTTCCTAGGGCCTGCAGGAAAAGGGGGCAAGGATAGAAACATGGCCAGTGTTGTCTGAGGTGTCCGATCACCTGTATATGAGGTGAGGTGTCCCTGGCTTCCATCTGGTTGGATCTAGTTCCTTATTATGTTGGGGGGGGTCCACTGCATGGAATGTGGAAAGTGAGGAAAAGAAGGATCAGGGAGATTTCTGTTTCAGGCTCAAGTATCTAGATGGTTGTTGGAGACATTTTGTGAGGTGGGATGTTGGGAAAGGAGGAGGCTGGAGAAATCCCTCTGGGGTCTCTTAAGGCCAAGGTATGTGGGAAACATGCCTGCAGATGTCAAGGCTCAGAGGAAACGTCTGGGCTAGAGACCAGCATTTGGAGTAGTTTGATGTGTAGAGATGACAAGCCCCTGGGATAGATGAAGCCACCAAGAAAGGAGAACAGAGGAAGGAGAAGTAGCACGGCTCTGCCCCTTGGGGACTGTCAAAAGTTCAAGTTTGGGCAGGACATTGGGGGGAGCCTGTGAAGCAGAAAGTTGGCAGCTAATGACAACATGGTGAAAACCAGAGAAGAGACTATCATGGAGGTCATGCTCAACCTTGTCAAATGTCACAGCAAGGGCACCGAAGAGGGAAAGGAGCTTGGGGCGGAAATATAAAGATGGCTGGCTTTGGGCGCCTGGGTGGCGCAGTCGGTTAAGCGTCCGACTTCAGCCAGGTCACGATATCGCGGTCCATGAGTTCGAGCCCCGCGTCAGGCTCTGGGCTGATGGCTCAGAGCCTGGAGCCTGTTTCCGATTCTGTGTCTCCCTCTCTCTCTGCCCCTCCCCCGTTCATGCTCTGTCTCTCTCTGTCCCAAAAATAAATAAACGTTGAAAAAAAAAATTTTACAAAGATGGCTGGCTTTGACAAAGGTAGTTTCAGGGAAGGGAGGGTGACATCAGTAGCCACACTGTGGTGGGTTGAAACGTGGACAGAAGGAGAGGACATGGAGAGGTAAGAAACAGGGCAGTAGCTGGAGGGGAATGGAAAAATGGGTAAGGGGTTTGCAGTTTTGCTTTTCTGATGGAAGATTCTAAGACAAGTTTCTAGGCAGCGACGCAGGAAAGTGGGAGAGGTGGAATGCAGGAGAGAGGTATAAAAGGGGGAAAGGCAAAATCCCAGGGAGGGTAAAAGCTTGGATCCAGAGCCCAGGGCAGGAAGTGGCCTTTGCAAGGGGAGGGAGACCTACTTCCTCCAGGACAACAGGATGGGGTCACGAGCCACAGGATGCAGATGCAGGTGGGGTTATAACTTGGGAGCCTGGAGATGAAACATGGCTGGGAAATGGGAAGGGAAGTGGATTGGGGATTGAGAGAAGAAGACAGAGTACAACACAGGGGTTTCGGGAGGACACGTGAATGCTGTAGAGGTGAGTGCTGAAGAGTCAAACCTGACACCCAGCTCTCCTCTTCACGGAACACCATGCACCTGTGCAAGTTGGCCTCCAGGTTCATCAGGAGTTTTGCCTGATAAATATCACAAAGAAAAGTGAACAGGGAAATTGGGCAGGCAAGGGAAGGATTATTAATGAAACAAAATCATGATGTTTAACTCAGGAGACAAGGGTTTTGTGAAGAATGTGGGGTTAAAGATCTCACTGTTCCAGAAGAACTGAGGGTAGTTGGAGAACGGTAGGTTGTGCTTGTGATTTTGGATACGGGGTAGCTGTCGCCAGTGGGCTTGTCTAGAATATGAACTCCACGAGGCTGAAAGGCTCAGGTAAGTGAGGAGGTGCAACTGGAGATGAAGAGGTTATGGAAATGAAAGGCCGAAATGTGAAAGTCATCAGGAATGAGGCAGATCTGGGATGGGGAGAGAGCAAGCCCGAGGGGGAATAACACCTTCAACTTGACAGGCTGTCCACAGAGGACAACCAGGTGTCAGTTAAGGTAAGTAGGGGAAGAGAAGAGGTGGAGGTCAGGGTGTCTGTCAGCTCCAGGGTGGCAGCTGCCGAGGGAGAGAAGATGGGAGGGGAAGCAGATAGCAGGTGGAGGTTTGTGTAGGCTCAGGGAAAGCTGTGACTGAAGTCAGAACAGTAGGATGGAAATTAAAAGATGCAGAGCAGTTGGTAAAGTGTCCGACTTCAGCTCTGGTCATGATCTCACTGTCCTTAAGTTCAAGCCCTGTGTCAGGCTCTGTGCTGACAGCCCAGAGCCTGGAGCTTGCTTCTGATTCTGTGTCTCCCTCTCTCTCTGTTCCTCTCCCGCTCATGCTCTGTCTCTCTCACTCTCAAAAATGAATAATTGTTAAAAAAAAATATGCATAGCAGAGACGGGACAGTTTTACAGCCGACATCTCTAGTGCTCTGGTTGACGGTGTGATTAATCCCAGGACACTATCAATTGGGTGATTCTCTGTACAAGGGCCACCTTTCTTTGTATTGTAGCCAATGTTTTCAAAGGACAAATATGTATGTTAATCAAAGAAGGCTAGGGAGGGAATTAATATTGAAAAACTACTGGTCCCAGGACATTTATATTTATGTCTGTTTAATACTCTGATAAGTACGCAGAGAAATTATTACCGTTCCACTTCACACATGAGAACAAGGTTCAGAGAAAATAGGTACCTCATCCAGGGGCCCTGACTAGCAAGTAACAGAAGAAGAAGAAGGAAATGATGAAAAGGGTATTATTTAGATTTATTTAGAACTTCCTGCCATAGGCCCGCCATGGCTAATTGCTTTTACCCACACTGTCTTATTTAATTCTCATGATGAAACTAATAAACTAAATTGCATTATATACCCATTTTATAGATGGCATAATTATGACTTAGAGGGTAATGAGATCTGTCCAAAGTCAAAGGCAGACACCCATATCCTTTGTTGGACATGATGTCTTTTACCCACAGAAGTCATGCTCTAAGCCCCACTCATGCAGAGAAATGCCCCATCAAGAGACCAGTTTAAATATAGAGCAGGTGCCCTTGCCACAGAGATGGACGCCACATCTTTTAACCTCATTGGACTCTGGCCTGCTGAGCCATCCTCCATGATGAGTCAGCTAATCAGACACATGTCCTGGGCCAGGGGCTACAAGCTGTTTCAATTTTTCAAACACAACAAACAACAGGAAAGAAAAATGATCATACCAGATCCAGAAAGAGGCTCGACCCAATGTCCCCAAATAGCTCTTCCAGTCAAGAAACAGACCCTCCATCTGGGCTTATAGATGTTGTTCAGTGACCCTCAGTCAGGCAGCCTGGCCCCTCAGGGGAAGCTGAGAGGATCGCATAGTGACGGTGCCTATGAGTGGGCAGTGGCAAAACAGGGTGGTTCCCTGGGAAGAAAATTGCAGGATTGAGGTTGCCTGAAACCCAGCTGATAACTGCCAATAACTGCAATTTCTACACCCAACATCCCTGCCCTTAAGTCGTGTACCTGGAATCAGAAGCTGAGGACCACAAGAGCCCCAGCTGTTCACTTCTGTGTAACCCTAAAACTGACCAACAGTGAGATACTGGTAGACCCTGGGATGAAGAAATAGAGGTATCTCATGGCCAGAGCATCATGCCTGCACTTCATCAATTGGTGAGGTATTAGATGCTCAGCACAAGTATGCATCTGCAAATGGACTGAATGCTAGGTTCACCCCAATGGTCTGGGAATAATGCTGAAACCTTATCTCCAGGTGCCCAGGCAAGATTAGGAGAGGTGGCCTCTGGTTTTAATGAGAGAACCTTCTACAGACAAGAATTCCGTACTTCTAAATGCAATATAAGGTTCTTAAAGCAATGAAAAGCAACTAACGTTGGGAGTGTTAATAAGAACACAGTATCTTCTGGGGCGCCTGGGTGGCGCAGTCGGTTAAGCGTCCGACTTCAGCCAGGTCACGATCTCGCGGTCCGTGAGTTCGAGCCCCGCGTCGGGCTCTGGGCTGATGGCTCAGAGCCTGGAGCCTGTTTCCGATTCTGTGTCTCCCTCTCTCTCTGCCCCTCCCCCGTTCATGCTCTGTCTCTCTCTGTCCCAAAAATAAATAAACGTTGAAAAAAAAATTTAAAAAAAAAAAAAAAAAAAAAAGAACACAGTATCTTCAGTCCAGATGCCATTGGGCTTATACTTTTTAACATTTCTGCCAGCCCACACTTGGCTGAAGCAGATGCAAATGTAAAAACAACTTTGATATCCCCTGTTTGGTTTCATAAACTTACTATAAATGTTTCAAATGCACATTTTTGTGTTTTATATTCTTTTTGTTTATTTTCATGTTAGACTCGGGGTTTTATCTTATAAAGTTGTTTTCCAAAAGTAGAATTTTGCACCCACAGGATATTGAGGCTTCACATACACAACTCAATGTAGAGGCATCATCCAGAAACAAAGTAGTTCTCTGGTATCATGAGCCAACTCTTTGATGTGCCCTCTATCAGCTATCCTATATTTTGTTTCTGGGTAGACCAAATGTTCTAAGAGCATCTGGCTAGTGGAGCAGTCCCCAACTAGTGAGCAGCTAGATCCTCTGCATTCCACCTGTTGGCTCTGTCTTAGTTCCAGGGACTTCACCACTATGGCTACACTATTCAAGGGTCTCCACCTCAGAGGCAAGGAAAGGTTATAAATCTCACTTAGAGGGCTCCATTCAAACTACTCAAGGGAAAAAACATCCCGCAGCTGATTGAAAACGCATCTGGTTAAGAAGCATTGATATGGCATGTTGGAGTAATCACACCCCACCATGATTCTTCCCCTGGATGTAGCCATAAAACCTAGACAGAATGCATGGATCAGTATTAGAGGAATCTGAAAAATAAATAGTGGCAGTCAGGTAAGGGAAGAGGACAATAATTTTAAGTTCCACTAAACTGGATTGAAGTTTAACAAGTTTTCATTTTCTGTTCCCCTTGCTCCTCAGCCTTGGAGATAGGTACAGCCACAAAAGTGTACAGCAGGGCAAGATCACAAAAGCCACAGCTATCTGACTGAAGGACCATCACAGGAGATCCATAAGAACAGGAAAGTACTGGGGATGTCACACAGAGGGAGGAGCTTGGGAAAGCAGTTCCATCAAGTTGTTTATAAACTTCTGGGACACACCCCTGAGCTTCTTATAAAAGGATAAGATACTAAACAGGATGGAAAAAAAAAAAAAAAACCTGTGAAAACAACATTTAAAGACAAGTTACCATCCAGATTCTAGACTGGTCACTGGGTGATACACAAATGGGACATACCAAAAGAGCACTGCAAGTGCTTTGAAAACTGAACTGATTTTAGAAACAGTCCATAGGCAACATGCTAGAACTTGTGGCCTTAACCTAACCTGCTAAAACAAAAATATTAGTATCCAAAGAGATCAAGAGTTTCATAGCATAATATTCAAAATGCCCAAGATAAAATCCGAAAATTCTCAGAATGAGAACCAGGAAAATCTCAACTCATATTAAAAAAAAAAAAGACATTAACATCAAGAGGAGATATTGGGGTGCCTGGGTGGCTCAGTCGGTTAATCATCTGACTTTGGCTCAGGTTATGATCTCACAGTTCATGAGTTTGAGTCCTGTGTCTGGCTCTGTGCTGACAGTTCAGAGCCTGGAGCCTGCTTCAGATTATTTGTTTCCCCTCTCTTTGCCCCTCCCCCACTTGCACTCTGTCTCCCTCTCTCTCAAAAATAAGTAACATTAAAAAAAATTTTTTTTAAGAGAAGATGTTGAGATGTTCTAGCAAAGACTTTAAAATGACCTTTAAGGGGCACCTGATTGGCTCAGTAGGTTAAGCATTCAACTTTGGCTCAGGTCATGATCTCACATTTGTGAGTTAGAGCCCCACATCAGGCTTTCTGCTGTCAGCACGGAGCCCACTTCAGATCATCTGTCTCCCTCTCTCTACCTCTCCCCAACTCTCTCTCAAAAATTAAACATTTAAAAAATAAAAAAATAAAATGACTATTTAAAATATCTTCTAACAAGCAATTGTGAATACTCTAAAAACAAATTGGAAAATAAAAAGTCTCAGCAAAGAAATAGAAGATATAAAAAAAAAAAGTAGAAAAGTTAAGCTAAAATATACAGTAACTTAGAAAAAATAAAAAACTCATTGGATCAGCTCAATACAAATTTCTCAGTAATAGCATCAGCAGACAGATAATTAAAAAAGATATAGAAGAACTAGACAGTCCCATCAACCTACTAGATCTTATTGGCATTTATAGAACACTTCAAACAACAACAAAATACAATTTATTACCAAATACACATGGAACATTCGTCAAGAAAGACCACATCTCATATTATAAAGAAATCTTTAAAAATTTAAAACAATTAAATCATAAAAAGGCTTTCTGGCCATAATGGAATTAAACTAGAATTGTTGAGTAACAGGGGTGCCTGGGTGGCTCAGTCGGTTAAGCGGCTGCCTTCGGCTCAGGTCATGATCTCGTGGTCCGTGAGTTCGAGCCCCACGTCGGGCTCTGTGCTGACAGCTCAGAGCCTGGATCCTGTTTCGGATTCTGTGTCTCCCTCTCTCTGACCCTCCCCCATTCATGCTCTGTCTCTCTCTGTCTCAAAAATAAATAAACGTTAAAAAAATAATTTAAAAAAAAATTTAAAAAAAGAATTGGTGAGTAACAGAAAAATAAAAAAGGAAATGTCTAAACACTTGAATACACTTATAAATAATCCACAGATCAAAGAGAAAGTCTAAAGAAAAATTCAAAAATATTTTGAACAAAAATAAAAATTTGACATTTTACAATTTGTGAAATGCAAATAAAGTAGTGCTTAGAGAGAAATTTGTAGCACTGAAATACGTATATCAAAAAGAAGAAAGAACTCAAAACAATAATCTAAGCTTCCATATTAAGAGACTAGAAAAGGAAGAACATATTAAACCCAAAGCAAGCACGAGGCTGGAAATAAAGATAACATCAGAAATCAAAGACATTGAAAACATAAAAACAACACATAAAATAAATGAAACAAACCAGATTTTTTCAAAAGATCAACAAAATTGATAAACCTCTTGAAAGACTAACAAAAAAGGAGGGCACAAATTACCAATGTCAGACATGTAAGGAGACATCACTACAGACTCCACAGATGTTAAAAGGAAAATAAGGGAATAAAATGAACAACTCTACACCCATAAATTCAGCAACTTAGATGATGCAGAGTAATTTGCAGAAAAACACAAAAACCAAAATTCAACCAAGATAAAATAAATAACCTGAATATTAGTGTAAATACTAAATAAATTTAATGCATAATTGAAAGCCTTCCCTCCCCAAAATCTTCAGTCATAGATGATCTTATTGGAAAATTCTACCAAATGTTTAAAGAAGAAATAAAACCAATGTTACACAATCTCTTCCAAAATACAGAAAGGATACACTTCCTACTTATTTTACACAGCCAGAATTCCCCTGCTATAAAAATCAAAGACAGTAGAAAACAGAAAACTGCAGATCAATATTCCTCAATAACATAGACAAAAATAGAGAAAGACCAATACCATATGATTTCACTCATATGTGATATTTAGAAACAAAACAAACAAGCAAAGGGAAAAAGAGAGAAAGAGAGAGAGGGGCAACCTTCTTAATTATAAGGAACAAACTGATGGTTACCAGGGAGCAGGTGAGGGGATAGGTTAAATATGTGAGGGGGATTAAGGAGTGCACTTGGCATGATGAGCACTGGGAGATGTATGGAACTGTTGAATCACTATATCGTACACCTGAAACTAATATAAAACTGTATGTTAACTAACTGGAATTGTAATAAAAACTTTTTTAAAAAAACATACACAAAAAGATCTTCAAGAAAATATTAAATATAAACAAATTGAATCTAGCAACATATAAAAAGAATATTATGACCATGTAATATATAACTCAGAAATACAAGACTAATTCAATCCTTAAAAATAAAGCAATATGTTACACTATTTTAACAGTCTAAGAAACAAAAACTACATCAAAAGATGCAGAAAACTCATTTTGCAAAATTCAGCATGATTCATGATAAAAACTCTCAGCAAACTAAGAATAAAAGATAACTTCCTCAACTTGATAAAGGGTACCAACCCACACACACACACACACACACACACACACATACATACACACACACACACACACACACACACACACACATACAGCTAATATTATACTTAATATTGAAAGACTGAAAGATTTTCTCCTAAAATAAGAAAAAGGCAAATATCTCTACTCTCACCATTCCTATTATACATCTTATTAGAAGTTATAGCCAGTGCAATAAGGTAAGAAAAAAAATAAAATATGTATTCCAAGATAGCAGCATAGAAAGACCCTGAACTCACCTCATCTGACAGAAACACAGAATCTATAGCTACATATTGAAAAATACTCACCAAAAAATACTGAAAACTAGCTGAATAACTCTCTTCAAAATAAAAGATAAAAGAACTATACTGAGACAGGAAAAGCAGAGATGTGGTCTTCCACAGTGCAAGGACACAATAGAGAGGACTCAAAATCACAGTGAAAGAGAAGTTACAACTGATACCACAGAACTACAAAGTATCATGATCACTATGCACAATTATATGCCAACAAACTGAAAAACAGAAAAAAATAGATAAATTCCTGGAAATATACAATCTTCCAAGACTGATCATGAAAAAAATAGAAAATCTGAATAGACAGACTACTAGTAAAGAGATTTAAAAAAAATAATCAACAACCTCACAACAAATTAAAGTCCAGGACCAGACAGGGTCACTGGTGCATTCTACCAAATATTCAAAAATTTAATACCTATCCTTCTCAAACTCTTCCCCCCAAAATTGAGTAGATGAGAATGCATCCTAACCCACCTTACAAGGCCTATATTAGCCTGATATCAAAACCAAATAAAAACACCACAAAAAAAAAGAAAATTACAAGCCAATATACCTGATGAGCATAGATGCAAGAATTCTCACCAAAATATTAGCAAACCAAATTCAACAATACACTAAAAGGACCATGTCCCAACACCAAGGGGGATTTAGGACAGGATGCAAGGTTGGTTAAACATCCACAAATCAATCATGAAACACCACATTAACAAAATGAGAATACAAACATATGATGATCAGTGAAAAAATATTTGACAAAATTCAACATCCATTTATGATAAAAAAAATACTCAACAAAGTGGGTACCTCAACCAATAAGAGCTATATATGAGAAACCCATAGCTAACATCCTACTTAATGGTAAAAATATCAAAGCTTTTCTTCTAAGATCAGGAACAAGAAAGGATGCCCACTCTTATCACTTTTATTCAACATAGTATTAGAAATCCTCATCATGACATTTAGGCAAAAAACAAAACAAAACAAAACAAAAAAAAAAACGCATCCAAGTTGGAAAGGAAAAAGTAAAACTGTCACTATCTGCAGATCACATAATACTATATACAGAAAACCCTAAAGACTCCACACAAAAAACCTGTTAGAACTAATAAATGAATTCAGTCAAGTTGCAGGACACAAAATCAATATATAGATATCCATTATGTTCCTATACACTAATAACAAACTATCAGAAAGAGAAACTAAGAAAAGAATACCATTTACAAGTGCATCAAAGAGAATTAAATACCTAGGAATAAATTTAACCAAGGAGGTAAGATATTTATACACTGAAAACTATAAGACATTGATGAAAGACATGGAAGATACACAAATAAATGGAAATATAGTCTGTGCTCATGGATAGGAATAATTACTATTGTCAAAATGTCCATACTACCCAAAGCAATCTACAGACTCAATGCAAGCCCTATCAAAATTCCAATGACATTTTTCATAGAACTAGAACGAATAGTTCTCAAATTTGTATGAAACCACAAAAAAAAAAAAAAAACATGAAAAGCCAAAGCAATATTGAAAAAGAGGAAAAGAGCTGGTGATATCACACTTCCTGATTCCAAACTACCCTACAACACTATAGTAATCAAAACTGTATGGTATTGACATAACAGACACATTGATACAGAATAGAGAGCCTGGAAATAAATCAATATGTATATGGACAATAAACTTATGACAAAGCAGCCAAGAATACACAATGGAGAAAGGATAGTCTCTTCAACAAATGATGTTGGAAAAATTTGGCAGCCATATGCAAAAGAATGGAACTAGACCACTGTCTTAAATCATACACAGAAATAAACTCAAAAAATATTTGAATGTAAAGCATGAAAGCATAAAACTCCTAGAAAAAAAACACAGGATGTAAGCTCTTTGACATTGGTCTTTTTTTTTTTTTAATCTGACTCTAAAAGCAAAGGTAACAAAAGCAAAAATAAGTGGAACTACAACAAACTAAAGAGCTTCTTCACAGCAAAGGAAATCATCAACAAAATGAACATCAACTTACTGAATGAGAGAATGTATCTTCAAATCATGTATCTAATAAGGGGTTAATAACCAAAATATACAAAGAATTCAAACACCAGAAACTAATATAATACTGTATGCTAACTATATTGGAATTAAAAGAAAAGAAGCAATGAAAGGAAGGGAGGGAGGGAGAGAGAGAGGGAGGGAGGCAGAAAGTACTCAACAGCAAAAAACAATCTGATTTGAAAATGAGGAAAAGATATAAATAAATACTTTTCTTTTTAAAAAATTTACATTTATTTATTTTTGAGAGACAGAGAGAGACAGCATGAGCAGGGGAGGGGCAGAGAGAGAGGGAGACACAGAATCAGAAGCAGGCTCCAGGCTCCAAGCTGTCAGCACAGAGCCCAACACAGGGCTTGAACCACGAATTGTGAGATCATGACCTAAGCCGAAGTCGGACGCTCAACCAACTGAGCCACCCAGGTGCTCCTAAATAAATACTTTTCAAAAAAAAGACATAAAGGTGGGCAACAGG
The DNA here is from genome assembly GCF_007474595.2 of Lynx canadensis. Lineage (NCBI taxonomy): Eukaryota > Metazoa > Chordata > Mammalia > Carnivora > Felidae > Lynx > Lynx canadensis. Next base: position 43,296,311 of record NC_044313.2, on the reverse strand, counting down.
CATATCAAAAGATGTTCAAAATCACTAATTATCAGGGAAATGCAAATCAAACCCACAATGAGATATCACCTCACACTTGCAAGAATAGCTATTATCAAAAAGTCAAAAGATAACAAGTATCGAAGAGAATGTTGAGAAAAGGGAACCCACATACACTGTTGATAGGAATGTAAATTGGTATATCCACTATTGAAAACAGTATGCAGGTTCCTGAAAAAATCAAAAACAGATCTACTATATGATCCAGCTATTTGCTTTCCAGGTATTTTTTTGAAGACAATGAAAACACTAATTCAAGAAGATATACACCCCTTTCCATTCATTGCAGCATTATTTATAATAGCCAATATGTGGAAAACAACCTAAGTGTCTTATTGAGGGATGAATGGATAAAGATGTGGCATGTTTGTACAATGGAATACTACTCAGCCATAAAAAAGGAAACATTACCATTTGCAAGAACATGTATAGACCTTGAAGTTATTATGCTATGTATGCTATGTATTCTCTCAGAAAGAGAAATACAAATACAGTATGATTTCACTTACATGTGGAATCCAAAGAACAAAACAAAACTCCCAGATACCGAGAACAGATTGATGGTTAGGGGTTGGACAAAAAGGCAAAGGACAAAAAGGGTCAACTGTATGGTGATGGATGGCAACTAAACTAATTGTGATCATTACTTTGCAGTGTATAAAATATTAAATCATTATGTTGTACAACTGAAACTAATATAATGCCATGTACCAATTTTACCTCAATAGCAACAACAAAAAATTAAAGCACATGAATTGAAAAGGAAGAGGAGTGCCTGGGTGGCTCAGTTGATTAAGCGTCCAACTTTGGCTCAGGTCATGATCTTGTGATTTGTGAGTTTGAGCCCTGCATCAGGCTCTGTGCTGACAGCTCGGAGCCTGGATCCTGCTTTGGATTCTGGGTCTCCTTCTCTCTCTACCCCTCCCCTGATCATGCTCTGTCTCTGTCTCTCTCTCAAAAATAAAAAAAACATTTAAAAAAGATTTTAATAAAAGGAAGAAATAAAACTGACCTAATCACAACCAATAAGATTTTCTATGTAGAAAGCCTCAATTAACCTACAAAACAACTCCTAGAATCAAAAATTATCAAAGTTGGAGAATACAAGGTCAACACACAAAATATCAATAGTATTTCTATATGCCAGCAATGTAGAACTGAAAAACAAAATTTAAAAATAATGCTATTTACAATAGCTCCCCAAAATGAAATAAATTATAAAGCTAATATAACTTATGAAGGATCTGTACAAAACACTAATACAGGAAATCAAAGACCTAAATAAATGGAAAGATAAATTGCGTTCGCAGATGGGAAGACTCAACATAGCAGTGATGTTAATTTTCCCCAAATTGGCCTATAGATTTAAAGCAATTCTGATTAAAATCCCAGAAGGATTTTTTAAATATAGACAAGTTGTTTCTAAAATGTATATGGAAAGGAATGGAATTAAAATAGCTAAAACAATTTTGAAAAAGAAGTTGAAAAAATCACTATCCAATTTTAAGACTTACTATAGAGCTATAGTAATCAAGACAACATGATATTAGTGAACAGATAGACAAGTAGATGAGTGAAACAGAGTAAAGAGCCTAGAAATAGAACCACATAAATATGGCCAATTGATTTTAACATTGCAAAAGCAATTCCATGCAGAAAGGATAGTCTTTTCTACAAATAGTGTAAGAACAACTACACATCCAAAAACAAACAAAAAAAACATTGAATTCAGCCTCACAACTTATACAAAAGTTAACTCAAAATGGATCATCCATTCTGGAAAAGTCTGGCTGTTTTAATAAAGTTAAATATATACTTACCATATGATCCAGGACACCCACTCTTGGGTGTTTATCCAAGAGGAATGAAATTGTCAGACAAAAACATGAACATGAGAGTTTTTAGAATCACTATTCATAGTCACCAAAAATTGGAAACAAACCCAAACATCCTTCAGCAGGTGGATGGATAAACACACTATGGTTGATCCAATAAAACACTATTCTACAAAAAGATGAGTGAACTATTGACACATACATGGATGAATCTCAAAGGCATTATTCGGAGTGAAAGAAGCCAGTTTCAAAAGTCTACACACTGTCTGATTCCATTTATATGACAGTCTTGAAATTATGAAACTATCATGAAGGAGAACAGATCAGGGGTTAGGAAATTCTGAGGCCTTAAAGGAATAGCATGAAGGAGCTTTCTGATGAAATTGTTGTGTATCTTGATTGGGGTGGTGACTCCATGTATCTCCACATGTGTTGAGATTCAGAGAACCATAAAAAAATAATAATGAAATAAAATCACAACAAAACCTGACACAAATAGGACAGGGCACTGTAGCAAACCTCAATCAACCTCCAAGGCTTTGTGCGAGAGCTTCTCAGGTTAAAAACTTACAAACAAGACAAAAAACACATTTGAACCAGAAGACACAGAAGACACAGAAGTAGATTGACAGAGCATTGAAGAGACAGATGTGGACCCTTGAGGATGTCCCCTGACTTCACATCCAAGCTTACTCCTCCCAAGCCTAGAACACTGCTCAGCCACATTTCCCTGAACACAGTGAGTCCTATGAGCACTGGTCCTCAAGTTTGTTTGTATACAGAGTCTGAACTAAAGGAATCTGGCCTTGCAACAGAAGGGCATCTATTATAAATGCAGAGATGTGGCTTCAGTAGTGTCTGAGATACAGCCACAGAATGTAGCTTCCAGTGATCCAGAAAGTTCCCTTATCATCTGCGGGATGTATGTCTTACAATTAGCTGGATTGTTGAAATGACAGGTAGAGCAGCCCTGTTAGTTTGCTAGGGCTTTTGTAACAAGGTACCATAAATTTAAAACAAAGAAATATATTCTCTCACAGTTCTGGAAACCAGAAGTCCAAAATCAAGGTGTCGGCAGCATCATGGTCTCTCCAAAGCCTCTGGGGTAAGATCCTGCCTTGCCTCTTCCAGTTTCTGGTAACCTCGGGCATTCCTTGGCTTGTGGCCATATGACGCCCAATTTCTGCCTCCATCTTCACATGACTGTCTTCCCTCTGTGTCTGTGTCATCATATGACATTCTCCTCTCTGTGTGTCTGAATTTCTCTTTTCTTATGAGGACACCAGTCATATTGGACTAAGGCCCACCTCAATTAGATCTCATTTTAATTTGATCACAGCTGCAAGGGCTCTGTTTCTACATAAGGTCACATTCACGGGTACAAGGAATCAGAACTTCCACATAACTTTATACAATTCAACCTATACCATCAAAATTTCATAGAAAATAGGAAATGAAAGGTAAACCAACAGTACTGGCATTCATTTGCTGAATGTACTGATAGCAATTGATTCTAAAGAGGTTGACAAGCATTGAGTCTCTGCTCTCCTTATCCTAAATCGCCTTTTCAACTTGTTGGGAAAAACAAACCCTCCCTTGAGTTGTATGTTTTTATATAATGCAGGCTGCACCTCTTTTTAAAGTTTTCAAACCAGCCCTCACTGATGTAAAATTTAATGATTTTTTACACTTGCTTCTGCTATGTTTCGATTTCCGAAGTCTCAGCAAAATCCTTATTTAACCACTTGGCCTTTTCACAAAATTATCATGGTACTTACTGGGCCTGGGAGAGATATAAACAAATCTCTCTCCCCTTACAACCCCCAGACTCAGCCACGTATTCTAGGAAGAAGGAGCCATATTTGTCACTGTGTTCTTTTGTTTAAAGGTACTATGCTACTATGTCAAACTATGCATACCTGAAAACATGGAATTAAAAATCTTTAATATACTGAAACAAAAATAACTTTTCAAAACTATGGTTGGCGAAGATCCTTGGACCTTCCTCCAACGGTTTCTATATTCACCTGGTAAACATTCACTGAGCACATAGGATGCTCTGCACCCTATATCATACTAGGGGTACAAATAGGACAAGCCATAACACTGATGAAAATTCAGTATTTTGAGTGTTTTCACGGGATTAGCATAAAGTATCTTAGGATCTTGGTGCTGCTCCTAACTCCTCCTGAGAGTAAAGTGTGACTGTCCTCCAACTAGTTCAATTCTTGTCACCAATTCAATGGCAAACCCATAAGGACAAGAAATTCTTCCTCTCCTTATATCTCCCCCACCAAAGCAACCCAGAATCAGACCAGCTCAGGACCTCTAGGGCAACCAGAGGCACCTGACGCATTCATTTAACAAATAGAAGTATACAGAGGCACCTGGCTGGGGCAGTAGTTGGAGAATATGACTCTTGATCTTGGGGTCATGAGTTTAAGCCCCACCGTGGGCATAGAGATCACTTAAAAAAATGGAAGTGTACAACTGCAATATGCCAACCATGGTGTCAATCAGTGGAGATAGAGGAGAACGGCAGGGCAGCTGTCCTTCCTGAGCCACTGTCTACCGCAGACTGGCTCCTAGGAAGTCAGGGAGCTGGGAGAATGGGGAGGCCTTGGCACATCAGCTGGCTGGGAGAGCCCACGAGGCAGCCAACAGCTGCTCATCCAGATATAGCCCTGCTGTCCTGAGAACATGTCACCTTATTCAAAAACAAGAAATATTTTTAATTCTCTGGCACTTATGCCCCACTTAGAATTATTACTTCAGTCACTAATCAGGGGAACCCAACCGCTCCAGACTCCTGAGAGTTCAGGCAGCTTGTCAAAGGTACAGAGGCTACCAGCAGCCAGCAGGACTCGGGGAAGCTGGCTCATGCAGCCCCAGGTGGACCTGATCATTCCACCAGGCCCAAGGGATTGGCATCTACTTTGCCAATCTCCACCAGGCCCAAGTACATGGAGAAGGCTGCCATAGCAGACCCCAAATATGAGAGTGGCTCTCTTTCTATAAAGCTTTGGAACCCAATGGCCAATGAGTACCCAAACAGATGTCCAAACATCTGCAAATAGGGAGATGTACATTATAACAAAGCACCACTTATACCCATCTGACAGACAAGGATTTTAAGTCCAGCAAGACAGGTGCGCCTGAGTGGCTCAGTCGGTTGAGCGTCCAACTTCGGCTCAGGTCACGATCTCATGGTTTGTGAGTTTGAGCCCCACGTCGGGCTCTGTGCTGACAGTTCAGAGACTGGAGCTTGCTTTGGATTCTGTGTCACTCTCTCTCTGCCCCTCCCCTGCTCATGCTGTCTGTCTGTCTCTCTCTCTATCTCTCTCAAAAACAAATAAACATTAAAAAAAAAAAAGCTTTAAACTCCAGCAACATCAACCAAGAGTTGCCAGGATGTAAAAAACAGAGTACAACTAACTTGGAGAGCTTTTTGTCCATACCCAGGGAATCTGCCAGCATGAATGAGCTACAGGGCAGCCCATCACACAGGGCACAAGGGAAGCCATAGGATGTGTTCATCATAGTGCTGCCTATTACAACAAAACATTAGAAACTCCCCAGCGTCTAGCAGTAGAAGAACAGGAAGGTAAACTATGCATCCAGAGGAATCCAATCAGCAGTTAAAATGAAACAAATCTCTGTCTATTCAGGTTTGTTAGATTCCCCCAAACATATTGCTATGTGAAAAAAAAGCAAGTTATAGAATATTATGTCCAATATGCTACCACATTCTATCATTTGAAACAGAAAACACTGCTATATCTTGTTAGTGAATATGTAGTTAAAATGTAGAAAAAATAAATGCCAAAGTAGATGCCAAGTTTAGGACAATGCTGCATTTGAACAAGGAGAAAGGTATAGGAGTTTGAGGATAGAAACAATGGAGGTTTCAACTACAAATTACTTTTTATTTAAAAAATTGGAAGCAAACACATCATATCATAATGGTAGGACTTATCAACCTTTGGAGCTGAGTGACAGAAACACCCATGTGTCACAGGCACTAACTTATGCTTTACATACACTACAGCATTTAACTCTCACTACAATGCTGTGAGGGAAGGTATTATTTACCCCCATTTCACAAATGGGGCAACTGAGACACTGAGAGGCTAAGTAACTTGCCCGAAGTTACACATCCAGGATTTAAACCCAGGCCATCTGGCCCCAAATCTTTGCTTTTAACCACTCTGGGATCCTGACTCTGTGGAATGGACATGGAGGTATATTGCAATTCTCCCTGACGTTTACATAGGTTTGAAAATTTCCCTAATTAAAATCAAAGAAGATGTAGAAGTGCTACAAGAAAGAGCTTCCCAAAGCCCCCAGTTAACTTCATGTGTCAAGTTGGCTGGACCACAGTGGCCAGATATTTAGTCAAATATCATTCTGGATGTTGCTGTGAGGATGTTTTTGGATGATATTTACATTTAAATCAGTGGACTTTGGGTAAAGTAAATTGCCTTCCATAATTTGAGTGAGCCATCTAATCACTTAAAGGTCTGAGTAGAACAAAAGGCTGACTTCCGCCAAGCAAGAGGAAATTCTCCAGCAGATGGACTTCAGAAGTGATCAGCGATATTAGCTCTTCCTGGGGCTCCAGCATGCAGACCCACTCTGCAGAATTTGGATTTGCCAGCCTCCATAACTGCATGAGCCAATTCTTTCAAGCTCTCTCACTCTCTCCAGATAGATAGATAGATAGATAGATAGATAGATAGATAGATAGATACATACTATAGAGAGAGATACACATTATATATACATATATACATACACATGTATGTGCATATATACACACACATGCACACACACGCATGTACACATCCTACTGGTGCTGTTTCTGTGGTGAACCCTGACTAATACACCCCCCTCCAGCTCTTGCCTAGAAGAATGTAGTACAGCTGTCAAAGGACAGATGGAAAGAGGCCTGGCTGGGTTGCTTCTACTCCCTCCTGTCTGTGGAGTCTTGAGAGAAAGAATCCTAAAGAAGCCATTAATTATCAGAACATCACACTCCAAGTTAGCTATTGCTAATCCCATCTTATAGGGAGGAAAACTGAGGAGATAAACAGCTTGCCAAGTTCTCCCATCAGGCAAGGAACAAAGCACATTTCCCTAAAGCATACAGCAAGGGCTATCTGTGGGTGCACCTTGACTCTGCCAACAATCAAACCCAAATCAGACAAATGCCAGGAATCCTAAGAGTTGATCAGTTTGGGTACTAGGGCCACTGATGTGAATTTGCTTTTCACTACAGAGATCCTATGCTTAGCCCACAGCCTGGTCACCCTCTTCCCCCAGGACAAATATTTTTGTATGTTTTCCAGCAATCTACTCAATAAGTACATTTTAAATGGACATGTACTTGTTAAATAAAGCAAAACATATAGATACCCCCTCCCTCATATGGGGCTTCCTTTAAAACAGTAAGAAGAGAAACCAAGGACAAGGGTAAATCCTGCTGGGGAGTGTACTGGTTAATCATGTAGATTACGTAGCAGATGGAAGAAAGTGTGGTTTCATTGAAATATCTAACAACAAAGAACAAGATACCCAGACTACAAGAAAATAGCACAAAGAGAAGTGAAAGCAAACATCTACAGAAATCATTATTAAATTAACTGCCAAGTTCACAGGGTGCCTGGGTGGCTCAGTCATTTGAGCATCCGACTTCGGCTCAGGTCATGATCTTACAGTTTGTGAGTTTGAGCCCCACATTGGGCTCTGTGCTGACAGCTAAGAGGCTGCAGCCCCTTCGGATTCTGGGTCTTCCTCTCTCTCTGCCCCTCCCCCACTCATGCTCTGTCTCTGTCTCTCTGTCTCTCTGTCTCTCCCTCTCAAAAATAAATAAACATTTTTAAAAAATTAACTGCCAAGTTCAGACAAGGAATCTCACAGCACGGTCAAAATCCTGATGGGGACACAGTGATGGCTCCAATACACACACTCCTCAGTGTCAGAAAACAACAACCACCTAGTAACCTTGAGTACTTGAGCAGACACTGAATTAAGACAATATATAGGAATGTCTAATTATGGGGCATAGTTCCTGTGATGACTATGCAGAAATATATGAGGACTCATAGCAGCAGACAAAAGAAATATTGCAATGCAAGGTCCTGTCTGATCTATGAAAACCTGAAATAAATGAAGATACATACCATACTCATGGATAGAAATATGTACAATTATGTAGAGTAAATTCTTCCCAAATTTATCTGTATATTTAATTCAACTCTAGTCAATATTCTAACAGTATTTTCATGGGCCCTAACAAGCTGATTCTGAAATTTACATGGAAGAATAAAGAACAATGAAGAGCCAATACACCTCTGAGAAAGAAGACTGCTGAGGAGAGAGTTTTTTACTAGGTCTCAAGAATTATTAAGTCTTAGGGATTAAGACATTGTGGTACTAATGCAATAATAGACAAAATACCCAACAGAATAGAATACAAAGCCCTGAAACAGATGCTAAAGTTATATGAAAATTTTCTAGATGACAGAAGTGGCAGATCAGGTCATGGGACACATAAGGAGCCAGTCAATGAATGGAGCCAGAAAATACGGGTGTCCACTTGAGAAAAAAAGTGAACTTCAATTCCTAACTCACTCCAAACATAAAAATTAACTATAGTTGGATGAAGAACTTAAATGATAAAAGTCAACTTTCACTGTTTTATGTAGCTAAATATCTTTCTGATCTGGGGATGAAAAAAGACTTCTTAGAAAAAAAGAAAAAAACTACATAAAATAAATGGTTGATAAATTTTGACTATATCCAAATTAAGAATTCCTATATATCAATGAAAACTTTCAAGACAATAAAAAGGCAAATAGGAAAATAATATTTGTTAACATTATAACTGATAAGGGATTAATATCAGTAATATATAAAGAACTAAAAATCAGTAAGGATCTTTGAACCAATAGAAAAAGGATCAAAAGACATAAATAGGCAGTTCACAGAAAAGGAAACACCTGTGAATAATAAAGCTATATAAGATCTGTATTCTCTTTGGTGATCAGAGAAATGCTAATAAAGACCATAATAAAATACCATTTTACACAAATTCTGTAGACACAGATTAAGAAGCCTCTGTGTATTGCAGAGTATATGGAACAAGAGCATCTCCTATATGTTGCTGGTAGGAGCATAAACTGATACAGTCAATTTAGAAAATAATTTGTAATTTTCTTGTAAAATTAAACATTCTGTCCCCGACAATCCAACAATGCCACTCCAAGAGAAACTTGGACATGTAGAGCAGGAAACATGCACAAAAATGTTCATAGCAGCACAGTTCATAATAGCAAAATCTTGGCATCATGCCTAATGCCCATCAACAGGAGAATGGATTAAAAGGAAACACCATTCACAATAGCATCCCATTGTAATGTACACTACTCGAATATTATGTAATGAACTGTGGCTACATACAGTAATAATGAGAGTGTGTCATAAACCAGAGATTATGATTAACCCAAATCTGAGGTCTCCAATATAAATGAAAAGGAGTAGGAAAAAAATTTTTTGAAAGGACACCTATCTTTCCCTGGTCAGACAAATGCTGTGATCTCATCCTTGCCAGGGACATAAGTGTTTATTGAAGGGGAATTTTTTAACAGCAAGTCCCTTCTGACATTCCTCAAACCAATACCATAAATGAAATTTCTATGCCAGCATCCCAGAGTGAGATAAATTGGGATTTAAATGGCAGAGGATGGGGGCTTAGCTGCAGCCATTTTTATTTATGCATGCATTCAGGCAGAGCGAAGAGAGGATACTACAACCCTGATGGTAAAAGTTAACAGGAACACCAGGCTAAAGAATTTGGGAAGGAAATGGCTTCTAATCAGTCTGTCTGATGGAACCGATTGCCTGAGATAAAGCCAGGCCATGCTGTTGAAGATGGATAATCGAGACTTTATTGGACAAATGAAACAGCAGTGATAAAAGAGGTAACCTTGTTGCCAAGAAGGAAGGTAAATAGAGCTGGAATAATGGTAAAAGCTGTTGTTAGATTTCAGTTTTCCAAGCACTATTTATGCTCCTCCTCTGCAAAGTCTTTCTCACTTTCCTAAACAACTTCAGAGAGCAAGGATCATAGACACATTACCCAACCCAACCTAAGCTGAGGTCTGTAAACTGCCTAAATTATCTCTATCAGACACCAGAATGGACAAAAATGGGATAAACCCAAAAGTTCAGTCACTATCATTAGGAGACAAATAAGCAGAGAGGTTTACAGGGGTGAAAACCCATGTCTCAATGGTCTCCAATGGCTGTCACAAAAGTGCTATCTCTTTCCACTTCCTGCACTCCAGACAGTGATTTCAAACCAACAATTACCTCATCCAGTTTTGATCAGGCACAGACTAGGATCCAGAACAAAAAGATCCACACTACTGTCAAACATCCATTCAGAAACAAATTCAGTTCACTTCTTGGCTCAAACTCTTCCCCCTTCCCCCAGGAAGCTATCCCTGATTGCCCCTAAAACCTTTGAAGGGCCTCGTCCAACGGCTGACTACAGTATCAGTACTGTGCATACTTTGATACTTAGACAATGAGCAATCATTAGAATGAGTATCATGATGTTGTTAATTCATTAGACAAATACCATTAAATATTACTCTGTGCCAGTCAGTGCACTGAGAACTGGGAATACAGCAGAAAATGAACACAAACAGGACCCCTGCTGTCTGGGGGCCACTTGCTGGCAAAGGAAAAGCCCTTCATCAGATAGTCATAATACTATCATGATTACAAATCAAACTAAGGGCAATGAAGGGCAGGCAGGACAATGAGGGACCAGATCTTGTTGGCAGGAGTGGGACTGAGGTTAGGAAGTATTGTCTAAATTGTTTTTGAATGATGAAAAAGAAGTAATCTGTTGAAGGGGTGTGTGCATGTGTATTTACACAATGTGTGTGTGTGTGTGTGTGTGTGTGTGTGTGTGTGTGTTTGGTGGAGGAACAAATAAGGCAGAGGAAATGAGTGCAAATTTAGGTAGTAGATGGACCATAAAGGCCACATTTTCAAGATTCCCAAGTGTCCACTGAGAGCTGAATGGATACAGAAAATGTGGGGTGTATATATATCTATATCTATATCTATATCTATATCTATATCTATAGATCTATATCTATATATAGATATATCTAGATATAGATATAGATCACACACACATACACATATACATTTATATATAATAGAATATTACTCAGCCATAAAAAAACAATGAAATCTTGCTATTTGCAACAACATGGATGGATCTAGAGGGTATCATGTTAAGTGAAATAAGTCAAAGACAAATACCATATGAGCTCACTTATAAGTGCAATTTAAGAAACAAAACAGCAAATGAACAAACAAGAAAAAAGAGTCAAACGTAAATCAGACTCTTAAATACAGAGAACAAACTGGTGTTATCCAGAAAGGAGGTGCATGGTGGGGGGGGGGGTGAAATAGATGAAGGGGATTAAGAGTCACTTATCGTGGTGAACACCAGGAAATGTATATAATTGTTCAATCACTGTACATACTGCACACCTGAAACTAATATAACACTGTAAGTTACCTATACTTGCGTGAAAAAAAAGATTCTGGTCTTTACTCAAATTCAATGGAAATCTTAAAAGGAATTTGGGGTAGGAGACAGTAGGTGCAGGAAATGACTTCTGCATTTTGCCTTTTGGAAAAAATCACTCTGAATAGAATTGAGGTGGTCACAGTTAATATGTGAGAATAAGTTAATAGTCTATTGCAATAAGAAATAATGGATGATATCTGGGACTGATATTCGGGCCCCACTGGGGGTTATGGTAATGAAAATCTTAGTGGGATTCGGGAAGGAGAAGCAGAAAATGAATACTTTGCCATGATGAAATAACTCCTTAATTATCACCTGTAATCATGTGAAATAAAATGTCTGCTAGACTTGGAACTCCATGAGGTCAGGGATTTTCCTCAGCTACTTTTTTTTTAACCTCTGCTGTATCCTAACACTTAGAATAACACCTACTAAACAATAGATACTTGTTAAATAGTTGTGGGGTGGATGGATGGATGGATGGATGGATGGATGGATGGATGGATCCTAATTGAAGGTAAGCCTTTGGTCAACTAAGGCTCCACTCCCTGAAAGCAATATGAAAGGCTTGAAGAGATAAATGATGATGGAGTGAGTTATAGTGACAGTCTCTGACTGTACTGTGTAAATGGGAGGAAAAAAAAACAACTCAGATCTCTGTAGAAGCTGAATTATAATATAGTTGCATTCACAACCTCACCAAGTCTTTTATGGTGAAGTTGGGGCATTGGCTGGGAACCAGGAGGGAGCTGAGAATTAAAATGGATATTAATGGGAGAATGTAAGATGACTAAGAATGGCCTCACTACCCCAACCCTGCAAGTCCCCATTATGAGCTGAAACAGCCTCTCCTCCCTTCCCTATTGCATAGTCCTTCTTTGCTTGAAGACCCAAACATCCCTTCATTTTGGCTTCTACTTTGAAACAAGAAACTCATTTTCATCATCCCTAACACCACTCACTCCCAACTATAACACACACACACACACACACACACACACACACACACACACACTTCATTGTCTCTATATCTGTAATGAGATTATTACCCCAGCATCTCCTGGAAGATCAATTACAAAGTTAAGCCTGGGAGAAGAAGGCTCACTCATACAAAAATATAGCAGGTCTTAGCTAATTTACACCAGAAATATATATATATAATGGGCCCTGAGGGGACCAGAACAAAGACAGGGGAATATAATCTCAGACCAGACTGAAATCACTGATATGGAGGCTTGCCAGACTTCTAAATGCAGTGTCCTACCTCAAACAGTTGGAGTGGTTCTCATAATTTGCTCAGCTATTTAATGGAAATCTAAACTCAACAGTGATCTGCTCTAAATGAAGTTGAGATGCCAGAACTTGCTTGACATAATGGAGATGAAGTAGTCCAAAGACCACAGAATACTGACACCAATTTACCACATGCTGTCTCCCCCTACTCACCCTTAACCACATACACTCCCAAAAGCCACACCCTTCCCCAACTGTTTATATATAAAATGGTGGGAGAGCCACCAGCATTTTGGGAAAATACTTCAGTGCCTGGTCTCTATAGGCTAAAAAGTGCTTGTTCAACTGTAGTTGAGGTCCCTGATTTCAACAGAGATGGGCAGAGGCCAAGTGAAAGCACTCAAACCCCAGGGGTAAAGTGTGCTGGATGCCTACAGGAAGCAATAGGACCAGAGGGGTCCATTGTTCTCACCCACAGGGATTGCTGATGGTGATTAATTGACCCTGAGGTCCCAAAAACAAAAGTAAATTCAGGCGACCTACTAAGATCTTACTTAATTTGTATAACTGAGGGGAAAAAGAGGCCTTGTTTAAGCCATAAAAAATGAAACCACAGACTGTTTTCATACAATCTCCAAATCCTAAATCTCTTCAATAACCCTGAACCTTTTAAATGAAAGGAAGCCCTGAACTCTCCCTCGAGTATCAGAAATATTGTGAATATTCTTCTTAGCCTTTCTCAAAGGGACGTGAAACTACTTATCAGGATCAATTTGCACTGGCAGACAGGAAAAACCATGACCTACTGGGTATTATTGAATCTTGTATCTTGGCTCATCCTGATTCCTAGAAACCTGGCTCATCACTGGTGCATCCGTCAGAGTGGGGGCTATTGGAGGTCAAAAGAAAAATCGAGTTTTGACCTAGGTCAGCCTCATAGAACGTCCAAGGGACCCCAGACCTTCTCAATGGTTGTTTCCCCATTTCTAGAGTGAATGTGTGAAAAAGACATCTTCAGCAATCTGATAAACTTCCTAATTGACTCCCTGGAAATTGACTAAGGGCTAATAACGCAGAAAGGGCAAATGGAAGCCATTTATTTCCCTCTCTGTGCTAAGATCAGAAAACAAAGCACTACTCCATCCCAAGGGAAATCAGGGAATGTAGCATCGTTACTAAATATTTGAAAGGTGCAAAGCAGAGATCCCAATCACATCCCTACATAACTTTATAGGCTGGCAGATGCAAAATATGAGTCATATGGAGTAACAGTGGATTATCATGAACTTAATCAATGGTAACTCCAATTTAGATCTGCTGTTTCTGATATAGTCTCCTTACTGGATCAAATCAATGCAGACCTTAGCAACTGGTACACACTTATTGATCTGTCAATATATTTTTCCACTACCCCAACAAACAGAAACTGCTATAATCAGTTAGCTTTCTCCAGGAAGATATAGCAATAAAACTTCACTGTCCTACCACAGGGCCATATCAACTTTCTGGCTCTAAACCACACAGTCCACACAAATTTGACTGTCCAACCATCTAACAGAACACCATCCTAGTCCAAGACATGGGTAACTTCATGCTGATAAGAAGTAGAGAGCATATATTAGCAGATACCAAGTGTATATATATATATATATATATATATATACACATGTATATATGTGTGTGTGAATATATATATATATATATATATATATATATATATATTAAGGTCAAAAATAACTTCAGTGAAAGTGTAGGAACTTGAAAACTTGGTTAAGGTTTTTGGACTCCCAGTGCTCTGGGGTCTTTCAGAATATGCACTGCAAAATAAAGATTAAGATGTTGCTTCTGTATCCTACGTTATAAATAAAGAATCACAATGCTGCATGGGTCTCCTTGGATTTTGGAGGCAATAGATACCATGTTTAGGTGAGCTGTTCCCATCCACTCACTGGATGAGTTGAAATTCTGACAACTTTGAATGGGGCCCCCAAAAAAGAGCAGGCTCTCTGCCTTGTCCTGGCTGCAGTGCAAACAGCTCTGACACCTCTCCTAGCTCAGGATTCAAAGTGGCTACAGTAACTCAGGATGCTACATGCAGCCCGCATAAGTACAGCATGCCTCCACATGCATCCACATCCCCACAATAAGGTCTTCTCATTTGCTATCCACAACTGGGAAATATCCTTTCCCCAATTATTCACATAGCTCACTTCTTCATCTTTTACGTCTTTGTTCAAGTTCCAACTTCCTAGTAGTCCTTCCCCTTACCACCATATTTGAAACTGAATCTCTCTTAATGGTTTACATCTCCTTTTCCTGTATTTTTTCCCATACAACTTGTCATCACATGACATACTGTATCCTTATTTATTCTATTTATTGCCCATCTCCCCATGATTTCGCCTGAGCAGAAATTCTCCTGGGTTGTTCACTGCCCCAAGCCTCTAAAGCCGAGCCATTCACATAGCAGGTGCTCATAATGTATGTGGGTATTGGGCAGCCACACGAGGATAATGTAGTGACCATTTGGCTTTGTTTTGGCTCTGTAGCATCTGAACTCCCTTCTAATTTGGGGAAAATTCAACCATAGCTTTAGTATTTCTAGAAGAAAAGGTCATTCCTCTTACTAAGGATGTTGAATGGGGCCAGATATTTTCTCTCCCAACACCCTTGCAGCTGCAGTGAAAAGTGGGGATTGGATAATCTTGCCAAACTCTTCAACTCTGAGGAAAGTACACAAAGAAGTTTAGGAGAGATTGGCACCATCATAGTGCAATCAAGAGTGCCACCATGGTGGAAGTGATGAGGCGGAATAGAACTGGTAGCCAGAGTTCAGCAATGGCCCTGACACTTCAACCAAGGTGTCACTGAATGTGTGACTTCACTGTGTCCTCTGTGGCTCACACTCCCTTGGTTGGTGCCCATCTCCCTGATCAGATTTTCTAGACTTCCCATTGATTCTGTGAGCTGTCCAACATCATAACATTTCACTATTCTCACAATTTAGGTTACGGGAGGTGACTTGCGCTGTTTGCAAGCAAAACCCCAAAGGTACAGGAAGCGAGGGAGAGGGAAGGATCAAGGATATGGTCAGAAAGTAGGGGCTGGGATGAAATAGTTTCAGAGGATGCTAAAGGCCAAGGTGGCCATGAAGGTAGGAAGCTGAGGGGCAGTAGAGGGGAGGGTCACCGGAAACAAGGCCAAGGAAATAAAAGGTCATAGAGTTGAAGAGTCACCACACGGTCAGTGAAGTCACCCAGCATTATGTCTGGACTGGGGCTGGCAAAGGAAGATAGTTATCCAGTTATCCAGGGCCAAAAACCTTACACAAAAGAGAGGAAGTAAACAGTGAGTGTGTTAAGTCATCACATTGACCCCCAAGGCAGCATATCTTACAAGGGTATCAGAGATCTCCATTCCTGAATCTCTCAGACCTAGCACAGCACATATGTGCTGAGGAGTCACAGGAAGCCAGCCTTCTTCATGTTTAACCACATGAGTAAAAGTTATAAATAAGAGTTCATCTCTAGAACTTCTCTTTAAAGTACACGTATGTGAGCACACAAATTTTTGTCCTCGTTCACCTACTTTTATGGTTTAGTTATTTATTTATTTTTTTTATCTTTTAATTAGGTTTTTTTAAATTTCAGAGCAGTTAACATATAGTATTATATTGGTTCCCAGTGCACAATGTAGTGATTCAACAATTCTATACATCACCCAATGCTCATCATGATAAGTGTACTCTTTAATCCCCTTCAACCATTTCCCCCATCCCCCCACCCACCTCCTCTCTGGTAACCATCAGTTTGTTCTCTATAGTTAAGAGTTTGTTTTGGGGCTCTGGGTGGCTCTATTGGTTAAGCATCCAACTTCAGCTCAGGTCATGATCTCACGGTTCATGGATTTGAGCCCCTCATCAGGCTCTGTGTTGACAACTTGGAGCCTGGAGCCTGTTTCGGATTCTGTGTCTCCCTCTCTCCCTGCCCCCCGCCCCCCATGCTTGGGCTCTCTGTCTCTCTCTCTCTTAAAAGTAAATAAGCATTAAAAAAAAAATGTAAAGAGTTTGTTTCTTGGTTCGTCACTTTTTTTCTTTGTTTTATTTCTTAAATTCCACGTATGAGTGACAGCATATGGCATTTGTCTTTCTCTCATTGACTTATTTCTCTTAGCATTATACTCCTTAGCTCCATCCACGTTTGCAAGTGGAAAATGTTATTCTTTTTATGGCTGAATAATATTCCATTGTATATAACTACCACATTTTCTTTATCCATTCATCTGTGGATGGACACTTAGGCTGCTTCCATAGTTTAGCTATTGTAAATAATGCTGCTATAAACATAGGGGTGCATGCACTCCTTTGAACTAGTGTTTTTTGTTTTTGGGGGGGAAAATACCCAGTAGTATGATTCCTAGATTGTGGAGTAGATCTAAGTTTTTGAGGAAACTCCATACTGTTTTCCACAGTGGCTACACCAGTTTGCATTCCCACCAACAGTGCAAGAGAGTTCCCTTTTCTTCACATCCTTGCCAACATCTGTTGTTTCCTGTGTTGTTAATTTTAGCCATTCTAACAGGTGTGGAGTGGTAGCTCATTGTAGTTTTGATTCTGCATTCCCTGATGGTGATTGGGGTTGAGCATCTTTTCATATGTCTGTTGGCAATTTAGAATATCGCTTTGGAGAAATGTCTGTTCATGTCTCCTGCCCATTTTTTAATTAGATTGCTCATTTTTTCAGTGTTGAATTGTATAAGTTCTTTATGTATTTTGGATACTAACCCTTTATCAGATGTGTGATTTGCAAATATCTTCTCCCATTCTGTAGGTTGCCTTTAGTTTTGTTTTTCTTGCTGTGCAGAAGCTTTTTATTTTGATGTCGTCCCAATAGTTTATTTTGCTTTCATTTCCCTTGCCTGAGGAGATATATCCAGAAAAATGTTGCTTTGGCCCATGTCAGAGACATTACTGCCCAAGTTCTCCTCCTAGGATTGCCTTGTTCACTCCTATCACCCAGGGGCCTAGAACAGTGCCTGGCACAGAGCAGGTCCTGCATAAATATTTATGGAATATAAAATAAATGAATGAACTTAAATTTCTCTTCCATCCATTTCATGTCTTCCCTGTTTCTGTAATACTTTATTTCTGCGGCTCTAAAGAATAGCTGGCCATATACCCTGGTCCCTTTCTCTCTCTCAAAGCATTGGCTTCCATTTCTGAACTCACCTCCCTCTTTTATATGTACTATTTTGTCTCTCGACAAAACCAGAACCATTGGGCAGAGAGACCACAGACTTGAGAGCCAAGACATCATTTCTCACACTCAGCATCCACAGGACAAGGGTGCTCTGATGAGGGGCAATTATCAGTCTTAAGTCTGGCACTGACTCATTCATTCATTCAATAAACCTTTACTGAGTGCTACCACCTGGCCTTATGCTGCTAGGCCCTGAGCTAAAAAGGGTCTAAAACCCCAAGAGGAGGTCATGCGCACATAACCATGGAGATCAAAGGGTGCAGAAAAAGACTGGACTTGCTGACAGGTATTTCTGGGTACAAATTCTACCCCAACACTTATTTGCTATAGGGAGACATTAAGCAAATGTCCAAACCTATCTGAGGCTCAGTCCCCTCATTTATCTGTGAGGATACCTAAATCTAAAAGTCCTGGCATGTGGGTAAGTATCAAGAGACATCTCTCACCTGTCCTTGCTCTCCTGTCCCTTTCTTTGCATGTCTCGTTAAGACTACTTTGTGGCTGGGCATACAGCAAGTGCTCAAAATATGAATTGCTGGAGAAGGCTGGGATGAAGGGTCCTATTTCAGATTTTGGTGAGCCTTGGCTCAGTCCTGACCACTGACTCACCTTTTGCTGCAGACTCAGTTACCAGTCTGTGAAGGCAGGAATAGGCTTCCCATTGCCCCAACCTTATTTGCAGAAGCTAGGATTCACCAGCCACTTCCTCTGGAACCCTTGAACAGGCACTCCTGGGTCACGGCCCAACCTCACAGCCCATTTGGCTGTGTTGGTCCTGGTATCCCCAGGACAAGGGGTGGGTATGAAGGGTCCACATCCAATCTGGAGAACCATACTGTCCAGCTGACAACTCAAACATCCTTCTAAGTTTGAACCATTTGAATAGATATAGCCAGTCTTGACAATTGAGAATGATTTGACAGCTATGCATGCTGCAGCAAGAAAAGCTACCATGGGGATTCCAAGTGGGGAAGACAAGGAAGAGGTGGGGAGGATGCTGGTCCTTTGCATGCTTTGGAAAGCCACCAAGAGAGAAGGAGGAAGAAGGACAGGGAGGATACTGGCACACCCCCCAGTGTTTGGCCCAGATGCCACACCATGTCAGCATAGACCTGCTGCACCCATGCTGCTCAAACAGACTCTTCCAGGTACCTCACCCCCAGCTGCAAGATGGTTTGCTTGCCTCACATCTCTGGGAAAGGAGGAACAGTCTAGGGCAATGGTCACACCCAGGCAGGATGATCCCAATGTGGCAATTCAGGGGTGATCTGGCTCTGGGCCACCCTCTTGGCCATGCGGATACAGGCTCCTCATGAGCTCCTTTCCACCATGAGCCATAACCAAACCCCAGCATCAGAAACCTCTTCCTGTAATACACTAAAACTGCCTCAGCTTGGTCACAATTCTGTGACCACCTGTGGTGGATGCAAGTGAATCAGTGACCCACTCTCTGGCCCCCACAACTCTGCGGAGTGAGACAAGACAGGCCTGTGTGAAGCAGTCAGCAGATGCCACAAGACAGACAGCAACCCATGCCAGAGTGTCTGGGGAATCTGTATCTAGTTACATGCAGCCTTCTTAGCACCACGTGACAGCATGCCTCTCATTCCAGCAAGCCATTGGTTCTTTAGTAAGCCTCCAAGGCCAAAAGCAAACAGCTGGCTTGCTACAGCCCACATGACTACAGGTGCCCATGTCTTCTGCTGGGCCCAGACTCAGCCTTCTGGAGCTGCAGAAGCTGTATCTTCCAAATTTCCAGGGAGCATCCACAGACCCACCAGCTCTGCACAGATAGCCGGAATGCTGGGACTACAGACACACCCCCAAAACTTGCTGTATGGGGGCTCTGGCCTGTCTCCCAGCCCTGTCAGAGGCTGAATGGCAGAAAACTGCCATGGGTTCAATGGTGGCCACCAGCCACAAATCTTGGGTTCTGACACCATCGACAAAATACGTCCCCTCCTTCCTCATGATGCAACCAGATATTTTTCCACACTTGGAAAACCCCCAGAGAGCATGCACATCTAGTCCACAAAGGATCTCCTCCAAAAGGACTGAGGAGCTCGCAACCCCAAATTAGGATGCATAGTCAGGAGACCTAATACTGGATGCCAGACTGTGAGGACAATCCAGGACACTGTGGCTCTTATCAGACAGGAAGGTGCCTCATGAAGGCGGAGCTTTCTCTCTCCAGTGACAGTGCATGGGGTGGACATGAGCAGCCCGAGCCAGGGGCCTGGCAGCTCTCTGGAACCCACTTGGGAACACATCTGGACCAGGCTTGGCTTCTGCACTGCAGAGCCACTTAGGCACCTCAGCACACCTCCTGCTCTCCGTGCTGACAATGGCAAGCCCTGCCTCACAGCTGCTCCTTCCACCCGAGCTGCCCTCTGCATGACACCCCCTTGACATGACGGTGCTCCCACAGGCACCACAACAGCAGGCCCCCCAGTGCCTCAGCCATAGGCTCTCATGGGATAGTCACTGCATCTCTGTCAGGAAAGAGGCAGCAACCTTGAGTTCCTGTGCAACTTGTTGGGTGGCGGGGGGGGGGGGGGGCTTTAAGATCTAGGATGTGTCCCCTTTTCCTGCCCATGACCCCAAGCCCACTCCAATCTGCTCAACTCCAACCAGGCTGGGTAAGCAGGCAGCCTCTGTGCTCTGAATTGACAGTGAGGAAAAGCAGTTCCCACGCATGGAACATCCTTGCCAGGCCCTTGTCAGACTGTCCACCTGATCCTCCCAGAAGCCTCTCAGTACAAGTTAGCATTCAGGTGCAGAACAGGTATGTGACCTGCTTTGAGCCACACTGTAGTGTGGTAGCTAATAAGTAGCATAGGATTCAAACAGAGGTCTGACTCCAAGCCAGGTCTTCACCAGCCAAAAGAAGGCAGACACATCTACTCAGGGCCACAGGGCATCCTGGTGGGCACCCTGGGCAGGCATGCCAACAGTAGGGGCGCCCTAGCTGAGCACCTGCCCATTGGCAGCCCAGGGCCCTGCTGGCTCCATCCCAGCGCTTACAGATGGGAAACAGCAGTCCCAAACACACCGAAGCCTTGGCAATGCCCTAACCCAGAATAAATTAGCTCTCCTCTAATTGTCCTACCACAGGGAGAAACGTGACAGACCTCATACATCATCTAAAGCCAAACTCAATTTGTACCCATTTATAACACAAACATGTCTCAGGTGTAACATCAAAGGAGCTCATTTAGCATTCTGCAAACTCACCTCCAAGAGCTGGCAATGCACTGGCACAGGCGAGATGGCACAGATCACTTATGAGCAAACTTGTTCCAACGTGGGAGAAAAAATTAGTTGACTTTAGATGGCAGGGGGGAGACCCCTCCCACATCTGTAACATGCCCAACAGGAGCGAGGATGGAGCCTGGCACAGGACAGGAACATAAGTTGCGTTGGCCATTCCCACCTCCCATGATTGGCAGGATGGCTCCAGGCCACTGACAGATGGACAGACCAGCCTGAGCAGGGTGAGCAGCCCACCCACTCAGTTCCAGCCTGCGGGTGCCTCGGTGATCATGGACATGGCACTAGGCACAGCCTGTAGGGTCCAGGGGACTCGAGCTGAACTAAATTCAAGTCTTTGCCCAGGGACCCTGTTGCCATTTCTTGGCTTCTCTAAGCCTCCCCTTCCAGCCTATTAAAATGAAGTCAAGGGCAGCCTGGGTGGCTCAGTCAATTAAACGTCTGACTCTTGAATCCAGCTCAGGTCATGATCCCTGGGGCGCAGAATTGAGCCCCAAGTTGGGCTCTATACTGGACATGGAACCTGCTTAGGATTCTCTCTCTCCCTCTCCCTCTCCCCCTCCCCTGCTCTCTCTCTCTCTCACTCACTCTCTCCCTCTCCACCCCGCCCCCACTCAAAAAAAAGGAAGTCAAGTGTGTGAACGTGACTGCACATCAGAGGAAGTAACAGAAAGGGAGAAAAAGTAGAAAGTGCTTTGTAACCCACCATCATTAATTCCATCCCTGCCATTTGCAAAATCCTAAAGCACTATGTCATTTCAGCCAGCACCACAGGGCCAGCACGCAAAGCCAGCAAGTACTACCAGGCCTCCCTGGGGAGGTAGGATAGCACCCCCTGGGAGCAGCATCCTCCTGGCTTCTAACGGGTTTGGCCACCATGGCAGCTAACTTTGGGGCCTTTTGTTAAATAGACTATGTCCACTGAATATGCAAACAGAAAAGTGCAAAAATCCTAAGACTGATGCATTTTTATAAGAGAACACACAGCGATAAGGAAATTGGATATTAGCAGCCCCCCGAGAACTCTTGGGGACCACTTTGCAAAGTGTTACCACCCTTTCTGATTCTCAAGCCTGGGCCAGCCTGCCTGGGAGGAGGATCAAAGTGCCGGAAAGCGGATCTCCAATGCAAAGACGGCATCCGTGATCAAAGCTGGAGACGAATCCACTTGTAATCGCGGGGTTTGATTTAAGGCCTTGATCTCCAAAACGGAGGCCAGTCAAATTAAGAAAAGGCATTCTTTTCCTTTCTGGACCCCTCTGGGTTTCTTAGTGAGACTCTCAGGAGAGACTCCTTGATGGGCAGGCGGCTGCTGCCCACAGCTCAGCCCTGTGCTGCGTGCCGGGCGGCCTCGGGAATGCTCTGATGATAAGAGGCTTTGATGGAGCAGGTGCCTGCCCTGATGAGCAGAGATTCAATGAGCAAATTTCCTTCCCCCCAAAACACATGGATGGCACTCTGAGATGTCTGGGGTTTTTTTAATTTTTTGTTTGCATGTTTGTTGTTTGTTTTTCTTACTCTTCTGCTTGAAGTTTTTTGAATAGACGTCCCTTTTTTAGAAAAGTTTTAGGTTCACAGCAAAATTGAGAGGGAGGTACATAGAGTTCCCCTATGCCCCCTACCCCCCCCCCCCCCCCCCCCATTATCAATATTCCCCCACTAGAATGGTCTATTTGTTAGAGCTGATAAGCTATGCTGACACATCACTATCACCAAAGTCAGTAATTTACATTATGGTTGGTGTCTGTTTTAAACCTACAAATTTGTCTTATTTACCCCAAAAGAGTATTCTCTAGGTGAAGCCATAGGCTTCTCAGACCTGAAACTGAGCCAGGCCTCCTCAATTTTCTAATTTTCTAGTAGCCACCTTAAAAAGACATAAAGAAATGAGAGAGATTAATTTCAGTAACATATTTTCTTCACCCCAATATATCCAAAATATTAACATGTCCACATGTAATAAATATAAAAATTATTAACAAGATATCATACACTTGTACTGAATCTTCTAAACCAATGTGTATTTTATGCTTATAGCATGTTTTAATCTAAATGCTAAATTTTCATCAGAAATACTTGATCTAATTTTAGATTTCATAGAATTTGCCCTGGAAAAGTAGAGTCACATAATCAGGTTGTTCCAAACATACTTACAATTTTTCTAATGCTTAAGTTGAACATGATTTTTTTTGTTTAAATTAATTAAAATTAAATATTATTTAAAAACTCAGGTCCTCAGTTGCACTAGCCACACTTCAAGCACTCAGCAGCCACATGTGGCTGGTGGCTCCTGTGTCGGACACGGCAAGGCCAAGGGAGGCCCACAAGTCAGCGGATGCTGGCTTTCACCCACAGTGGCCATTATTCCATGGTCCCAAAGCTGATTAAAGGTGTGAAAATGACAGCAGATCTGAAGTTCTTCTTTTCTGATGGTCTCATTGAGGGGCAAGTTCAAGGCTATGAGACTACCAGGCGCCTGGATGGTACTGTAGATGACATTTTCAAGACGAGCAGAGACCAGGCCCAAACCATGGTCACATGTTGGGAAGGCCCACAGGAGATTTTAAACCCCTGCCTCCTGGGCAGACCGACTCCAGCTCTCCTGGGCTCCTGTCCAGCCCTGGGCACTCAGAGGTTCCCCCGCAACCTTGCACTGCCACCTCCCACTCTGTCCTCAGGATCTGCCCTGCCCAGCTAAGGAATATGCACAAGAGTCCCAGCTCCCCTCCCCACTAATGTCTGACTTGCTCCAAAGGTGAAATGTGTGCTCCAGAAAAGGCTGAGAAACTAATCAGTTCAGGACAATCATTGCCATCCACAAGAGCAGTGAAGCTGGCCTGGAGACTCACGGTGGTCTGTGCTCTGCTACAAGCACCTGGGTTGAGGCGGGGGGAGGGTGAGCACCACCTCAACGAATATTCACAACTGCAAGCTGAGCACTATTACGGTCCCATTTTGCAGAGCAACCTTCACCTCCACTGCCTTTGCCCAGCCCATCTTCCCTGTCTCTGTCCCTGAGTCCTTTTCCTTTTAGACTATCTCTCTGATCAACCTGTTCCACACCCACTGCTCCTACCACCCAAGTCTCCAGTGGAGACCCCTCTCTTGAATACCATTTCTTTACCACCATCTGCCTACTAAAATTACCTGCGCGTGTATCCCACACAAACACTGAAGGTTCAAAAGGCCCAAGGCTGGACTCACCATTTTCCCCTGGCCAAACACCTTCCTCCTCCTCACTACTTGTTCTCCACGAATCATGTACAATTCACACAGCCACACAGGTAAGCACCCAGGCCTCATCCTAGCCTCTGACTTCTGTCTCATCTGTCTCCTACCAAAGTCAATTACATGTGCCCCGTGCACATGACTCAAGTTAGTTCCCCTTCCTACCTCTAGCTGCATATTAGAAAGGGCCTCCCGGGGCGCCTGGGTGGCGCAGTCGGTTGAGCGTCCGACTTCAGCCAGGTCACGATCTCGCGGTCCGTGAGTTCGAGCCCCACATCAGGCTCTGGGCTGATGGCTCAGAGCCTGGAGCCTGTTTCCGATTCTGTGTCTCCCTCTCTCTCTGCCCCTCCCCCGTTCATGCTCTGTCTCTCTCTGTCCCAAAAATAAATAAACGTTGGAAAAAAAAAAAAAAAGAAAGGGCCTCCCCAGCTCTCACTTAGGTTACAGACAACAACAACAACAACAACAACAAACTGCACACACTTACACACAAAATGATAATCACAACCACATCTGAATACGAAGTACACAGTGATCGAGTGCTCATTGATTGTGCTGAATTAATGCCTTCCTCTTCATTCCATCCTCTACACCTCTGTGAACCAAGGCCAGCCAGTTATGTCTCCAGGGGTTGCAGATGGTCTAAGAGCTGTCAAATTTCCCATTCAAGGGCCGCCATCTTCCCTCAGAGGATGGTGAGGAGGAGATGGGTGTCCACACTCTGCCAACCCACTAGCCATGGACCAGTGGAGCAACAGCCGGAATGGTCAGTCTGGGATGACACTCCTCACCCCAGTTCCCAGATTGGCGACCAGAGACAGCTCTACCTGATTAGCATCCTGCAGAGTAACCTCTCTGCTCTCTCTGCGCTACCCCTCTTCCACTGCCCCCCAGCTGTCAGGTGAAAACAACCCATTTAAACATGTCCGAAATAATGGCAAGAAACAGGATAATGAGGTAGCCAGCCCCAGGCCCCCAGGCAGCGATCACTGTGTGTGCAGAACAGAGTGCACAGGCCTCTCCGTCGCTCTCATCTGTCACACATCAAGTAAGAAAAGATCTATTTTTTCCCCAGGCAGCATGCCTACAACTTCAATTGGCCCAAAATATGCTTGGCTAAATTTGCTTGTGTGATTCTCTAAATGGTACACAGTGTTCTATAAGAAGGCGTGAGAAACCTCAGCACAACATGGTGGGAGCTGGGGTTCTGCAAGGTGAGTAGTTCTGAACAAGGTGCAGGG
Source organism: Lynx canadensis (assembly GCF_007474595.2). Taxonomy (NCBI): domain Eukaryota; kingdom Metazoa; phylum Chordata; class Mammalia; order Carnivora; family Felidae; genus Lynx; species Lynx canadensis. Next base: position 43,270,591 of record NC_044313.2, on the reverse strand, counting down.
TTCCTGCCAGCAAACAGCACCCCTGAATTCTGAGCCTCGCTCCTCTGGCTGGCTGCAGTCAGATCGCCCTCTGGCCACCACACTTCTTCCCAGTGGCCTTGCAGTGACCCTCTCCTCTCTGCCCCTGAAGGCCTCCTCTCTGAGCAAGTAGCCCATCTTATCACTCATTGCTCATCCAAGGGATAGGGGAGGCTGCTGGCTCCCCAGCACAGGGAGACAGTGGGGGTGGGGGGTGGAGAGGTGCTCGGTCCCATCTGCCAAGATGTAAACAAGGAAAACACCCAAACACATCATCCGAGGCTCAGGGGTCTTTACACCAGACTAAATCCAGAAAGCAGGCCTGGGGAGCGGGGGGGGTTTGCAATGTCAGTCCCAGTGAGCAGAAACCTGAAACAGCACCAGGTTCTGAAATTGCTTTAAACACAGAGCATATGATGAGAGGGGGTCCAAATACAGAAATGTGCCCCCAAGTGGCCAGCAATCTTTGGGAAGAGGATGTCCCAATGGAAGGAGAGAGCCACAGAGCAGCCTCCCTGGAGTCCGACAGTACTGGACTCAAATCCTGGATCAGTCAGTGACTGGGGGACACAGCTGCCACTCCACTCCCTGAGCTGCAGCTTCCTCAGCTCTGGGCCAGGAATAGAAACAGTATCACCTCTCCGATTTGGGGGCATGGGATAATAAAATGCATATAGTGCACTTAGTGCCTGGCACATAGTGGGTCCTTGAAAACAGGTATTCAGGCAGTTCCCCTGTGTGGGGACTGTGTGATGGCAGGAGAGAAGTTTGCATCCTGCTAACTACTCAGCAATGGTGTGCTTGACATCACCTGGCTCCAGTAAGCGGACCAAGCAGTCTTCTGCTTGGTGACAGAAGTGACTTCTCCCTGGTAGGCCTCCTACAGTCATAGTCACGGGACCCACCGGGGGGGCATCGCTATACATGCCAAGTTCTTTTCAAATGGTATCACTTTGGTCCCCACCACAGCCCTAAGAGAGGACCCAGACTCTCTTCATTTTACCTTAGACAGGGCAAGCGTTTCCTTCAAGTGTCATACACACAACCAGGAAGTGGCAGGGCTGGACTGGGAACCCAGGGCACAGACATCAGGGTCTGTTCTCTGCACTGTGTCAGCAAGGGGAGCCCAGGCTACTCAGCCAGGGTGAGCCCAGCACACACTGGACTCCTCACTAAGAGTAACCCAGTCTGGGCACTCCTGTCAACCTGCAACAGTGTATCTGGTCCATCCACTCCCCAGGGCCCGGGTAAAATTGAATTTCAAGCCCTCAAGACTGAAAGCCAACCCCTGGCCTGGGGACCCTGTTTCTTAGCCTCCTGCCTCAGGATCTAGCCCCTCTGCACCCCAGAGCAGGCAGCCAGCCCCTCTCCCATGCCACATTACGACGCAGGTCCCTGGTGCAGTGAGACCGTCCACAGCACTTCTCCCAGGCCCGCAACTATGTTGCCAACACATGCAACACAAACCCATCTAAGCCCAGAGTTTTGATGACAATTAGCTCAAAATAACATATGTGCAACATCTATATTATTGCATAATTTATATACATTTCACACTGTTTGTGGGGGATATATGCACCCAGAATAAGCTATTTGCATATAGATGGCGGGCTGTAGACATATGCTTGTATCTGATAGGTAATATCTGAAATACACACACACATTGCTCTTTCAAGAGCTGAAATTTGCTTGCTTTCTACCACGACTTGAAGTGCACTGATCCTTTAACAGTTTTTTTTTTCCTTTTTAATTATTACAATGCTGAATTGTCCATCTCTGAACACGTAAATAATTTTTAACAGCTTGATGAGCTGGAGCCGCCAAGTATCAGGGAAAAGGAGGATGACGGCTTCACGAAGCTTCACCTCAGAGAACTTAGGAGTCAAGTTCACTTTTGTGAAAATGGCTCATGCTAATGGTTGCCAAAGAGAAAGCCATTCCCCCAGTCCGGGTCACAATCAACTGCCAAGTCGATAAGCTCAATGACAAAAAACCCTGTCATTTATTGATTAAATGCACATGCAGTTTCTGGCCTCTGCCAGAGGTCAGACACTGCACTAGGCATAGGGATCCCAGGGCGAGTCCAGAGGTGAGAGGCAACACAAACCTCGGACAGAACCTGGTGCACTAGGTGCTCAACAATTGGCAATGACTGCGATGTGTCTACGGTGGCAAGTCTGGCCCTAAAGTGGAGACGGACACAGGCAGGGCTTAACTGTGAGCTCAGTGCATGTGGCCTCTGCCACCTGAGAAAACGAATACCCCTTTCTCGGCCTCCATTTCCTGGTCTGTAAAGTGGGACCAATGCCTCCAAACTCATAGACATGCATGAAGATTAAGAAATGACATGTCTTTTTAAAAAATTTTTTTAATATTTTTTTTTTTTAGGTGGGGAGAGCCAGAGATAGAGGGAGACGCAGAATCTGAAGCAGGCTCCAGGTTCTGAGCTGTCAGCACAGAGCCTGATGTGGGTCTCGAACCCACGAACCAAGAGATCATGACCTGAGCCGAAGTCACACATTTAACTGACTGAGCCACCCAGGCGCCCAAAGAAATGACATGTCTAAAGTGCACTGCCCTGTGTCTGGCCCATGGAGGAACCAAGGGAGGCAGGAAAAAGAGCCCTATCAGAGAATCTCCTAGCATTAGGTTATTTTTTAACTGCTGGAAAATAGACATAATAAAAGCTTCACCATTATAGCCACTCTAAAGTGTACAATTTCATGGCATTTAGTACATTTACAGTGCTGTGCAACTACGCCATGTGTCTTGTACCAGAATATGTGCTTCATCCCCAAAGGAAACCCCATGACCACTAGCTGTCACTCTCTCTTTCTCCTTCCCCCCAGCCCTGCCAACCACCAAGCTGCTTTCTCTCTATGGAGCTGCCTATTCTGGATGCTTCACATAAATGGAGTCATACGGTACCTGCCCTTTTTTTTTTTTTTCAACGTTTATTTATTTTTGGGACAGAGAGAGACAGAGCATGAACGGGGGAGGGGCAGAGAGAGAGGGAGACACAGAATCGGAAACAGGCTCCAGGCTCTGAGCCGTCAGCCCAGAGCCCGACGCGGGGCTCGAACTCGCGGACCGCGAGATCGTGACCTGGCTGAAGTCGGACGCTTAACCGACTGCGCCACCCAGGCGCCCCTGGTATCTGCCCTTTTATGTCTGGCTTCTTTCACTTAGCATAATGTTTTCAAATTTCATCCAAGTTGTAGCATGATCGACACTCATTCTTTTTTATGACTGAAAAATATTTCATTGCATGGATATACCACATTCTATTTATCCAACCATTTGAGTTGTTTTCACTTTGGGGCTATTGTGAACAATGCTGCTATAAAACTCTCTCTGGTTTTAGTGGCCGGGACCAGTACTGCTTCAATTTCAGGTGCTGTGTTCCTTAACTCACATCATCCTATCATCCTTGTGGGGTCTGGAGCTGCTCGTCCCAATGTCTCTATAAGGCCAAGACTTCTTCAGGTGAAGCCAGCAGCTGATGGCTTTTCTATTCGAACACGGTCTTTGTTTTGCCTACACATCAGCCACCACCTTGTGTTTCCTCGGTTCCGGCTCCCTAATTGATTTATTGACATAAAATCCACCCTCGCGTCACTATAACAATCATTACAGAAACCGCTCATCATCAACCTGTAACCATCACCATCGTGAATTTCTTGTTGGCTGCATACAGATGGGGAAAGAGAAGGAACATTGGGTGAGCGCTGAGTTGGTGCCAGGTGCTGTGCTGGCTCCTTTATCTGAGAGGGAGGAGTTAACATCCCCTGTCACATGAGTGAGAAAACTCAGACTCGAAGAGATGAAGGGACTCGTCTCAAATTACACAGCTAATGAAATGCTAGGGGAGCATTCAGCCCCACAGGTGTGTTTGGCCCCAGAGCTGCCCTTGAAATACAGCGCAATGCTTCCGTGATGGAATAATTATTAACAACGGGCCATCTTAGCCTGCTTCTCTGATTGTGCCTGTTTGCTTTCCGCCCTGTCAAACTGAGTACCACTGCATCTCCGTGAATAAACAAAGCTCCTGTCTTTGTATGTTGGGTTTGGGGGCAATTCTACCCACTTCCTTCTGAGAAGGTAATGGAATTTTATATACTAGGCAAGGTGGAATTAGGGCCCCGGGCCAAAAGATAAGACCAGGTCTCTGCAGCATCCTTAGTTACCGTCTGACGTGAGGGGAGCCAGTCCACCAAACTGGTCCTCATCTTCCTGTCAGCAAAATGGGCTTCCGTCTGCCCTTATAACGCCCTAGGAACTGTGGGAATTGTCTCTAGATATTGGTATCTTTAGCTAGTTGTGTGCATATTCACATGGAAGACCTGAGCTTAAATCCAGAGAAGAGGAGTGTGGGATGTTTACTTACCAGAGACAAGCTAATCAGAACAGCAGGGCTCCCCTTAGGACCACCCTTCAGCCAGCACCCAGAGCCTTGGGACATCCATTGTCTCTGAGAGACCATCTGGTAGAAGGAATTCAGGAGCCATGGAAAAGGGTATATTATCCATCTCAAATGGCAGCCTTGTAACTAAGTAATGTTTGTACCATCATGAGGCAAATACCCATACTTTTTAGAAAATGTCCCAGGTTTTCTAGCTGGAGACTTCCAAATTGGGATATTCAAAAGTCAACATGTTCCCATGAATTCTCAGGGGTGACAGGCAGGAAAGTGGGCTGCTTCAGGCTCCTATCTTCAGTTCTTAAAATAGCCCTTCTGCTACCAGTCCCCAGACCTCTTCTCTTCTTGACCTTCACTCCTTCCCTCAAGGTCCGTCTCACCTAGCATCCTGGCTTTTTTCATCTGTGTGATGATAAGTGTCAAAGTTGAATCTGCAGCCCTGACCTCCCCTTGATCCCCAACACAGTATATCTAACTGCCTCCTCCAAGCCTCCGAATGGCTGTCTAGGGTGCATCTCAAATGTAGCATGTTCAAAACAAACTTCTGGTTGTCATGTCCCCCTAAGACCTGCTCCTGTACAGTCTTCCTCATCAGGAATGGCCACAGCATTCTTCTCGCCACTAGGGCCCAAAAGCGATGTGCCATCCTTGGCTCTTCTTTTCTCAAGACTCACATCCACATTGTTGGCAGGTCTGTCAATCTGCCTTCAAAATGCATCCAGAGTCAGACCCTTTTCCAGGTTTTCCACCTCTGGCCCCCACTCCCAAGTCAAACTCCCTAACACCTCTGCCTGGATTATCTCCGTAGTGTCCTAAGAGGCCTTCCTCTCTCCCTCTCCCAGTAAGGTCTGTCCTTCCCAGTGTACCTACTCAAAACCCTAGAATATCTTCCATCCTGGAGTAAAATCCAATTTTCTTACCAATCCCACAAGGCTCTACCCAACCTGCTGCCAGCCTACTTCTCTGACCACAGTTCCACACCCAATTGCTTCCAGTTTCTTGAACATACTAAAGACACCCCTATTCAGTCTCCACACTTGCCATTTCCTTTGGACCCTTGCTCAAATGCCCCCACATCAGGGACCTCCCCTACCCTTCTCTCTAAAATAGGACTCTCACCCCTTTCTCTTTTTTTAAGTTTATTTATTTATTTTGAGAGCGAGAGAGAGTGCACGAGCATGAACAGGGGAGGGGCACAAAGAGAGGGAGAGAGAGAATCCCAAGCAGTCTCCACACTGTGAGCACAGAGCCTGATGTGGGGCTTGATCTCAGAAACCATGAGATCGTGACCTGAGCTGAAATCCAGAGTTGCATGCTTAACCAACTGAACCACCCAGGTGCCCCAGACCCTTTCTTTTCTCCTTATCTTTTTTCCTTCACTATATGTCTCTTATATATTTTTATGGTTATCTGGTTATTATCTGTCTCACTTCACCAGAATATAAGTTCTATGATAAAGGGGGGCTTAGTCTGGTTCACTGCAGTATTTCACTGGCTGGCATATAGTAAGTGCTCATTAAATATTTATAGGAGGGGAGAACAAGGGAGGCAGCGAGCGGGTGGGGGGGGGCGCGGGATGGAGGAGGATTTTATAGACTCAGCAAGGTTATGGAATCAGAATCCTAAACAAAGGAGTAGAAGCCCAGCCCTGATTTACTGTGTGACTTCTGGTGAGCGAGTCCACTGAACAGGTCCCAATCTTCCTACCAACAAAATAAATATCTGTTGACTGCCCTGGAATGTTTTAGAGATGATGAGAATTGTCTTTTGATACTGGTATCTTCACCAATCATGGAAATTCAAGCCCGTAAATGCAAGCTCACCCAAATTCATCCAGCTAGAAAGTAGAGAATCCAGAGTGTGAGCCCAGATTGTGATGCTCTAAAACCTGTGCTCTTTCTCCAACAATGAATTGCATCTCTGGGCAACATTCTTTGTAGAAATTGAAATCACTATCCCGAGTCAAGCAGGGCTGGAGACAGATAACATTTCCAGGAAAAATGTGAAAAATAAATGTTATGGTAACAAATTGCCCATGATCTAATTATCATCATCAAACATTTATTAAGGGCCCATGAGCACATGGTGCCCGGCTTGGCAGGCTCCTCAGAGGGATAGAGAAAACTAGAACAGCAGACAATGGGAGGCCCATTAATATGAATGATGCTTCAGCCTCTGTACTGCCCATGGGCTGGGGAAGAAAGCAGAGAGTCAAAGAAGGCTGGGAATTAAGTGTAGACAAGATGGAAATTGGACTAATTTTTAAAAAAACAATCTAGGTCTGCAAGAAAACCTCCTGAAGCCCTTATAAGAGAACAGCACCCTTGTCCTACAGAAGCAAGGACTGGAAGACAGCCCCAAGGAGCACCCAGGCAGACAGACTGCTTCTTTCCCACCACAGCCCCAAGCTGATGAATCACCCAAGCCTTCTCAGTTAGGGGCTGGAGCTCCAGCCCTGACCAACTACCAGGACAGCAAGAATGATAGCTCTCTCCCACTGCACCCAGAAAACGCATGGCCCATTGAGGGTCCCACCAAATGAAAATGGTAACCACTCCCTGTCGCAGCAACAGGTGCCAAATCCCCACAAATATCAGCTCCAATGTTAAGATGTGCTGACTACACTTCCTAAGAGAGGCATCACCCAGTATCACCTCATCCCCATCTTCCCTGGTGTCTCCCCTGCAGAAAATGCAGAATCTATTCTAGACTTGGCTTCGTCAGGAAAAGTTTTCAGGAGACAGGTTTATTCAAGTTTATAACTTCAGAATTACAAGTTAGCTTATATTAAGCAAACTTACCCTTCAGAGTAATCAAACAGAAAGCCCAAGGCTCCTGCTATGTGTGTTAATATTTGATTTTTTTTAACGAGGTACTTATATGTGTGCTAACACAGCTAATGGCATTGAGGTAACAGATGTCCTTCTGAGTTGCCCGGGAAAAGGGAGGGCTTTAATGCTGAACTGAGAATTTTAAGTTCTATGGATGTGTATAAATGTGTATGTGTAAAATATGGGATATGTAAATCTTTAAACAGGATCTGTATTTTATAAACAAATGAACCAAAGGGAGGCTTAGCATAGGACAGGGAAAGGGAAGGAAGGATACTCCCCCCTAACCCAAGCTACTAATGGCAGACATTCTGCTGAGACTTTTCACAGACATGACTTCACTGAATCCTCCCAGAGCCCTGCTGGATGGCGTTGTCTCCATTTCAGAGGTGAGGAAAATGAAGGCTCAGAAAGGTTCCATAACTTGCCCACAGTCACTCAAGCCCATTTCTGACTAGTTCCAAAGCAAACATTCTGTCTGCAATACCACACTGTCTCCCAGGAACCAGCTGAAACTTCACTTCCTGCTAAGGGGCCCTCCCCTGAGCCCCCACAGCATCTGGAAGGCTCCCTGTAATCATGTACTATTTAAACTGTCTGTTTTCTCATTGGTCTCCTTTACCAGACTATACGTTTCCGAGAACAAGGGCCTTGTCTATCTTTTCACTTTTGTATTCCCAACTGTGCCTGTGTGGACGGGCAAATAGACAGGCAAGGGGAAGGATGGATGGATGGATGGATGGATGGATGGATGGATGGATGGATGGATGGATGGATGAATGGATGGATGGATGGATGGATGGATGGACAGATGCATGGGCAGACAGACAGATAAGCAGATGGGTGGCTGGATGGCTGAGTAGATGGATGGGTGGACGGATATATGGAATCACTGGGGGCTAAGTGGGTCTAGGTTCTAGCTTTTGGGGATCATGGTTATTTGTTCAGAAGCCTTTTGGGAGCCAGGCCACCTTGGACAAGGGCCTCTCTACCTGGCCAAAGGGCAGTGACCATAGCCACCCTTTATCAGCCCCCTTTATTTTATCTACTCTGTTCTAATAGGCCTGTTATCCCTCCATCACGGCTGATGATGAGATTTTACCTAATAGCCCAGGGATGGATTTCTCTGGTCAAAGAAGCTTTCTGCTAATAGATGCTATTCTTATTCATAGAGGTTTCTAATCCTCTCCTTAGTCATGCTGAATTATTTGCCTCAATGTTATCCTGCAGGATTGAGTTCCAAAGGTTGATTAATTGCATGTTGCCAAAAAAGGGGGTTCCCGCGTGTCTATTTTAAATTTGCAGGCTTTTAATTTCATCAAGTGTCCTCTTGACTATGAAAGCACTGAGAATGGGAGTGCGCTATGCAGGATCCAATGCCAGCTGGGGGCCTGCAGGTCTCAGAAGAGGAAGCACCAGCCTGGCGATCACAGTGAACAGGGTCCAGAGTCAAGAGCTGGCAGTGCAGAGTGGGTTTATGAGGTATTCCTTGGGTCCCTTCTCTCAGGACTGAACTTTTTGGGCATCCAACATTCATTTTAGTGAGCACCTATTAGATGCCAGGCCTTGGGCTAAGCACCAGGTATGCCCTGGTGAACAAAGCATACATGGTCCAGGAGGCAGACAAACCATGAGAATAAAGTAAATAAATAAATATGCTCATAATTTAATATATATAGCATAAATACATAAATATTAATAAATAGATATTTATAAGCTGAGATACACACTCCCAAAGAAAGTAGCAGGTGCTTTGGTAGAATAACATGGCGGGGGGGGACAAAATATAGGGAAATCTCAAAAAACTGACATCATCAGACACTTGGAGCCTGAGACTGCAGCTTTGGAGAGCCTCCCGCCATTCACACCAAGTGGCCCTGAGTGTGACCTGAGAAGGCAGGACTGTGGGGGCATCTTGCTGAATGTATTATAATCAGTTTATGGGGAAAAGAGGGGAAGGCAATCAGCTTGGAACCGGGGAGGGAAGATCAAAGGGACAAAAGCTGGCAGCACCCATTCGGGGGCTACCAGACAAAGGGTGCCTAGGACCCCAGATGTGGGGCACACAGGTCCTGGGTGATGGTTCAGACAGGAAACACTCCCACTGTGAGACAGGGCTCCCTGGCCGGGCTCTCGGTAAGGGCAGAAGGGACAGGTTTTGCAGTCCCAGGAATTCTGGCCTGGGGTCACACACAGGTTTCCTTGGCTGGAGGTTTCCTTGCTGGGCATTTATCCTGGGAAGGGAGTTCCTCTAAATGTGCAGACAAAATCAAGCTTCTAAGAATTCAATCCAAAGACCTAAGCCTGGGGGCACCTGGGTGGCTCAGTTGGTTAAGCGTCAGACTTCAGATCAGGTCATGATCTCACAGTTCATGGGTTCGAGCCACGCATCAGGCTCTGTGCTGACAGCTGGGAGCCTGAAGCCTACTTCAGATTCTGTGTCTCCCTCTCTCTGCCCCTCCCACTCATGCTCGCTCGCTCTCTCTCTCTCTCAAAAATAAAATAAAATAAACATTTAAAAAAAAAAAAAAAAAAAAGAAAGACCTAAGCCTGCACCCTGGTGAATCTTCCCCAAAATGCCATTCCCTAGAAGTCTTGAAAGCTAGTCTCTGGCACTCTGACCACACCCCTGTTCACTTGATCCTGTCATCTCTGGCCCCAGGGAGGCCCAGGTACAGAGCTAGTGCTTCTGGAGAGCCAGGATACTCCACTGTGGCCAGCAGAGGCCCAAGGAAATAACCCCGTGCAGCCTCCCAGTTCTCAGTGGGCTTGGAAACCAAGGGCTTTGGACGCACCCCATGAGCCCCGGCTCAGAACTTTGCAAGCCACGTGGAAGCATCCAGCAGCCAAGAAGCAGGGGCCCTGCCCCGCCCACTGAGTGTGAGAGGAGCAGCCTGGGGAAGCACAGAGTCCAGGCAGACTTATGGCCTTACAGGGCACAGTGACCATGAGCTGCAATACGCATTCATGACACAGGTAGCCCAGACACCAGGCCCAGGGCTTCTGTAACCTGGAGGGAATGTTCTACTCCCCCACACCCTGCCACTTCCCATTTAGTGGTTCAAACAATGCAAGATACATTACAAATCAAAATAAGCAACATTGCATCTTATAATTAGCCACAACTTGACAAATTAATTAGTACAGCAGCACAGTGTGTTCCCTGAAGCATGGCTTACTATATTTTGCTTAGAGAATATATGTCTCAAATTACAGATGTATTATTAAAAGAACTTATGCAATCAGAGTGAATTCTAAAGGTGCCCTTTTGGTGCCACTTTCTGGGACAGAACAAGGGGTTCAAGGCAGCTAGAAATATCATCAAACCCGCCATCCAAGCTTCCAACCACAACGGTGTTTGCAAAGATTTGCTTTTTTTCCTGGAAGGGGAACAAAGGCTGTCAAGGACCGAGACCTGGCCTCTGGAAAAGAGTTAATAACAATTAGTTACTTGAGGCAATGTAAAGTGAGAAATGCTGAGCCTCGGGAGCAGGCTAATGATCGAGGGCATCAGGCTTTGGGGCTGGAATCCTGACTCAGCCATCTGTCAGCCGTGTGGTGTTAGGCAGGCTTCTCATCCAGAAATTGATATGGTAATAATAATACCTGCCTTGTAGGCTTACCGTCAGGACTGATGTGTTACTTCATGCCAAGTGTTTAGACCAGGGCCTGGTCCATAAGAAGACGATAATGCACTTCCATTGGAAGACTGAAAGCATGTTGTCTTAGGGGAAGCCTTATGGGCTGGTGGCCTAGATGCCTCATCCTTTCCTCCAGGGACAGTCAAGGACCTGTTCTTAGCCTTATTCATTCAGAAACTTAAAAACTGCTTCTCTATGGGGAAACACCAAGTCACTCAAATGGATGTACACACCAAAAAGTGAGTAAGTGGCATGAGAGCGATAACCAGTGGTGTGCTGGTAAATGTGCAACAACTCTCAGGTGGTGGGGGTGGAGGTGAGGGGGAAGCCCTGAGTTGGAAAATGTGCCAGGCTAGAAATCCTCCCACCATGACCGATTCTGAGCTGTCAGTGTGATGTCACTGAACACAGCAGAACTGGGAACAGATACACACAATCAACACGCACAAGCAGGTACGAGCTGGTCCAGTACACCACCAGCTAAAACTGAGCCTGGGCTTACAATCTTGTATCCACGAGACAAGCCACATTTCTGGGAGGGGCGGGGGGCAGGGAGGAGAACTCCCCGGCTGCTCAGAGGTAGCCGGTGAGTCATGGGGTAAGTGGAGTTAGCCAAATGCACAATTCTCTGTAGAGCTGATGGTCTTGCAGAAGAGCCTGGAAGTCCACTGGCTTCAGGTGCTGCGCCCGCAGTGGTGATGACACCACCATGCTCCTGCAAGCCCAGGGGTGCCCCCTTCCCCACTTGTAGGGTGTTTAAATGGACGCAGCTAATACTGGCCCCTGCAACTCTCCTTTGCCTTCGCCTCTAGGAGGCAACCTCCACTTCTCAGTCCTTCTGAAGGTCCCATTTTGTCCTGACACCAAAGCCATTGCTCTCTCTCACACATGTCCATGCAGCTCTATTTTGTGTTGGCTAAAGTGGTAACTCTCAGAAGATGGTTGTTGCTCCTCTTTCCTCGTTCTTGGTGTAGGGGAGTCACTTGCAACAGCCCTTACTCTTCTCTTCAACCGGCTAGCTTTGTAACTCCGAATCCTACTCAAAGCCAATGTTATCCTTGTGGTGACAAACCAAGCTATTAGCAAGTCCCATCATTTGGCTTTCTAAGTGGTACACTCCGTCTCTACTGACACTCCCTTCCCTTAGACCCTCATCATCTTCTGCCGAGACTACTCAATGGTCCCCTGGCTAATCACCTTTCTTTAATCTCACTTCTTCTCATCCTTCCCTCCTCTACTCAACTAGAAAAAGAATTCAAAATGGAAATCTGACCTTGTCACACACACCCCACTTATAAGCTCTCTAAGGTAATTTCTCTGTTCTCCCCCAACTCCTACCCTCAACTTTGGTAGTTCTGGACTACATGCTGGACCCCATGACAGCTTACAACTCTGTGTCTTTGCATGTGCAGTTTCTTCCACTTGAAGTTCCCTTCCCCACCCCAACCGGACCACCTGGACAATTCCTCTTCACCCTTCAAAACCCCTTTCTGGGCATGCCTGGGTGGTTCAGTCAGTTAAGTGTCTGACTGTTGGTTTCGGCTCAGGTCGTGATCTCACAGTTGCGAGTTCGAGCCCCACTTTGGGCTCTGCGCTGACAGTATGGAGCCTGCTTGGGATTCTCTCTCTCTCTCTACCTCTCTCTCCTTCTCAAAATAAATAAATAAATAAACTTAAAAAAGAAAAAGAAAAACCCTTTCTGATGGTAATAAATCATTATGAGAAACAGCTTGCTCTCTCTACCCATGTTTTGTCCTCAAATCTAAAGAAGGACTTTCACCCCTTTAAATATATTAAGGAAAAAGCTGCTGTTCTTCCTTTCACCTTTCCCAGCTCCTTCCCTTAGGAAGGGGGAGGTTTAGGGGTCCCTGGGTGGCTCAGTCAGTTAAGCATCCAACTTTGGCTCTGGTCATGATCTCACAGTTCATGAGTTCGAGCCCTGCATCGGGTTCTGTGCGGACAGGTAAGAGCCTGGAGTCTGCTTTGGATTCTGTGTCTCCCTCCCTCTCTGTCTCTCTCTGCTCTTCATGCTCTGTCCCTCTCTCAAGAATAAATAAACATTAAAAAAAAATTTTTTTAAGGAAGGAGGTAGTTTAACCTGCTTGGTAAGGGGGCAAAAGCTTGACACCCACTGGCTCACTTATCTCTAGTGAGTGAGGAGAAGAGTGAGGCCCGAGGCCCAGGCCAGTTGCCTCAGCAGTTGCTTGAGTGGAGGCTGGATCTACAGACAGACTGTCCCCACATGTAGGGCCCAATGAATGCATTTAGGGGAAAAGAGAAGCAAGTCCATTTTGACCTCAGCTCTAAAACAGGTCTTTTATTCAACAATAAAACAGTGTATTTTATCCCTATCTGTCTCTTCTGTATGTTCCTCAATGATCCCGACCTCACTGAGGAGTCAAGTATGAACAATTAGCCCCGAGAACACAGAACTTGTGTGTCAGGAAGAGATCTGTGTTCAGAGTAGTGATTATCTGCTAATTTGTCAGTTTCCCCCAGTGGACAGTGAGCCCTAGGAGGATAGGGACTGAGTCTTTTTTGAATGGAATGCACTCTAGAAGCACAGAGTGCCCGTCCCTTTTCAGGTGGGACATCAACAATTCTAGGACCGGAATGCTTAGGAAGAGCAGGGCTAAGATGATCTCTAGGCTGCAGGACCCAGGCCTCCTGCAGTGCAAGGCAGGGATGCACCAGCCATGGAGGGATCCAGATGCGGCTCCCAGCCCACTTTCTCCATGGTTCTGCCACCTCCTCTGTTGTTTGGTCTCTTCTCACCCTGCCTCTCTCTCACTCACTGCACATCTGTGATGTGGCTGCCCCTTGGTGCTAGGTGTCAACCACGCCTGGATCTCAGAGGCAGATGAGTCGTGTTCTACCGACTCAACCACACAGAGACCACTCAGAATACCTCAGACCAGTTTTTAGGGCAGATCTGCTAAAATATGTTCCTGCAAACCAACCCAGAGTGTCAGTAGTTCTGCAAGGCCTCGAGCCCCTGTACAGCCTCCTTCAAGGACTGAAGTGTTGCAAACACCACAGCAATAGAAGAGACCATCCACCTGCTTCTACCATCACCATCAACAAGGGCTCAGAGACAGGTGTAAGTCCATGAGCCAAAGCCTGTCCAGGACCCACAGGGAAGAGGCTGATCTTATTTACAAACTTCCCTGGCTGGTGCTATTTATGAGGTGGCAACATAAAACAGGGTAGAAAGAGGTACCTGATGGTTTTCTATTCCTCGTAAAGCCAGTTGGGGAATCCACCTGAGACAGCCTGGCTTTCTCAGAGAGCATGCGCTCTGCATTCACACTTCCTGGGTTCAAATCCCAGCTCTCTTTCATCCTATCCAGGTAACCTGGGCCAGTCCCTTGACCACATCAAAACTCAGTTTCCTAATCTATAAAACCTACTCTGTCACTCACAGTCATTGAGAGGTCTAACAGGGAGCACACATGTAAATTTCATTAAACCCCAGGGTTATCCACTTTGATATCTTAAGAGAGTATAAGAGCTGTGCTGTCTGCTGGAACCCTGATGAAGTCCCACTTCTGTTCCACCACTTTTCAGCTGGGATGTTAACACCTCACGCAGCCTGTCACTGAGGGACAGCCTGCCAGGCCCTCCTACCTAGTAGGCCCTCCCCTCTGGTTCTAGCCTCATCCTGGGCACCTCTCCAAGGAGACCAAGCAAAGCCAACCATCTTGTCCAGTGGCGGCCTCTCCAAGCAGTCTCCACCCTGAAATAGGAACAGGTCCACCAGCCCCTCAGGCTGGACCGCATGCAATGGGGAAACTGTGTAGGTGCCAGAGGGGCTTAGATGGGCTTCAGTCAATCCTATAAAGTGCTGTGGGGAGCACAGAGGTTCATCTAGTCCTAAGCCTTCCATCCAGAAGACTGTCACCACCCCCACTGAGTTAGACAGGAGGGTTGTCTCTGTGTTTGGAGTCTTTCCTCAGCCAGAGGAAGTCAGCCTGGCCTGGCAGCCTGGCCTTGGGGCTCCCAAACACCACACTCATGGCCCACACGGCTTCTGGCAGCTCCGGGCCTCTGTCCCAGGCACTCAGCCCGGGGTGACTCTCTCTTCTCTCTACACCCTGGATCTTCCACCTCTCTGGCTCCCTCAGATGACTACAAAGAATCTGAGGACCAAGAACAAGAAAAGCGCTCCCTCTCAATCCTGATGGAATTAGATCAACATAAAGAAGATCTTCCTGACCAGCCAGTGGGTTGGGAGCACACACTGAAGGTATCAGGAAGCTCAAGGCAGCCTCCCCTGGGAATGTCGCCTGAGGCTCCCTTGCAAGGCCCTTGCCCGCAGCCCACTGACCCCTGCCCTCATTACTGGCTGGATGGGGCCTGGAGGCACAGGAAAGGGCAAAGGTGGGCAGGCTGCAGGCTAGAGGTGACCTACCTCAGTTCGGCATCCAGCTGGAGCTTCAATTCGACCTCTAGCAAATTCGCAGCTCAACTGAATTTAATAAACCCCCCTCCGGAACTGAACACTGCATCATAAATAACCCGACTACCAGATTTTTGACCACTCTCACAAAAACAATTTCTTCTTACATCTCCGATTTCTGTTTCCCAAACACCAGCCGTCATACCGAATTTCACCAATCTACAAAAAGTTGTACTTTCTGGAAACTTAAATAACCAGAGCTTTACCTGCAAGGTGAGTTATCCCATGTGATATGCACCTATGGGATTTTACATTTCAGTGGTAATTAATGCATGGCAATAGAAAATGAAAAAATATTTTAATATGATAATTGAGGACTTACTAAACACCATCTACAACATGTATTCAATATTAAGGAAGCGAGTAATATCTTCTCATGTTATACCAGATTCACATCTGTTTCGACAGTCCACAAAAGAAACATCAGTTGTTTTACCAGGTTCCAATATGGAAACACAGCTCAACACAGTAGGATTGTGAAGGTTAAGAAATGAACTATGCTGTGTTAAATCTCTACACCCAGTGCCTAACAAGTGCCAGGTACATAATAAGTGCCAGTGTTTGCTGAATGAAGGAGTGAAGAAATTAATGGCATTCCAATGCATCAAGTGTTTAATTTTCAAATCCCAGGCGAACACCCACACAACCTGCCTCCTTTCCCTACTCAGTAATCACAGCACATAAACTTGTAAACCTGCATTGGCCTAACCATTTCTGACATGCCAGCGAGTGACTCTAACTTTGATTATATTTTAATTGCCAGTCCTTCTGCAGAGCCAGGAAGGCCTGAAACACTGTTAATCTACAGAGGATACACAATTTGCTTAGAAAAGAAGAACTAGGTGTTTGTAAAGGCAACTCTGTCCTTGCATCGGGCTTGTCTCGACTACAGATCTACCAAGAGCTATTACAGACCACCCAGTTTTCCCAAGGATCCCGACACCTCACCTCCCATTGAAGACCTCACTCAAAGGGGAAAAAAAAACTACTAATCACAGCACAAAGGTGCCATCACAGGGTCCCCCAGGGACTGCCTGGGATGTGCAGAAGTAACACGGGACAGGGAGGAGAGGAATGTGAGTGATTTCCAGACTTTCAGGGAGCCTCATGGAAATCACACATTCCTCTGCAAAAGGAGAAGTCCAAACTCTTCGTTCTCGGACAGAACTTGGAGGTCATTTTGACAAGTTGTCTCATACAGGTCAAAAATACATTCCATCGACACTGCCGAACTGGACGCTGCAGCAGGGAGCCCTGGCCCAGTGCTCGACATCCTTGGGCCCTGTGTCAATGTCAGACAGAATCATGCAAATTCATCACACATTCGTTCCCTGGATGTTTACCTGGAAACTGCCATATGCCAGGCCCTCCTCACAACAATGGGACATAATGATTTACAAATCCCTGCTTTCATGGATCCTGTAGCCTACTGGAAATTATTTCAGCACAGATAACACTTACTGAGTGCTTATCATGTACCAGATACTGTTCTTGGAGCTTTATTTGTATTAACTCATTTAATCCACAAGTAACCCAAAATGGTTGATTCTGTGATTATCTCCATTTTTCACATGAGGAAACTGAGGCACAAAAAAGCTAAGCAACTTGCCCAAGGCCACACAACAGTTAAGGGCAGAGCTGGGATTGGAAGCCTGACTTTTTGCCTCTGGAGTCCTCACTTATAATCAATACAGCAGTTTAATGGGGCAGAGGTCTGGATGTTCTGAGTTACCACATCCATATGTTCTCCAACAGTTACTGCAGAGCAAAATGAACATATAATGTGGGGATCAACAGGTGGTCAATAGGTAATGAGGTGGGGAAAATTATCCTGACAGGTTAGACTGGGATTTTTCTCAGGGAGAGAATTGTCTACTGAGGACAACATTTAACACTTGTTTAGGGCAACAGATAAGCTGCATAAGGCCTGCATGTTGACTGGCCCCACACTTCTGAGAAGCTTGTAAAATAGAGAAGAATTTGGACTTCCTGGGACAGTCTGGGAGACACAGGATAAGGAACAGACATGGAGGGAGGGAAAGAGAGAGCAAGATGAAGGCAAGAAGGCGAGGCTGACCTCCTCAGGATGCCCCACCCGTAAATCTTGAGGCAAGTCTACCAATCTCATGGCTGATTAGTGTGAGGATTGTTCTGTCTGTTGTTGGAACCAGAGGAGGGCTAAGGTTCCCAATGGAGAGGCACGGTGCCAGGCACAGGCTGTACTTGCTGAAACTGTGGCTCAGAGAGAAAAGAGGCCAGCAGATTATATGGTGATATGATGAGCTTTGGACTACCACTGGCCATGGACTTGGACACCTTGGTCTCAAGACACAAAGTGGCCCGTGACTGACTGTGTTCTTGGTTATAGCCAGCATGACCATGTCAGATGAGACAGTCAAGAATTTCTGTCTTCGTTCTCTTCTTAAAGTTTATTTCCCCAAAGAATTGTCTGATAAGATCATACATAATAGTTAAACCCTAGGGGCGCCTGGGTGGCTCAGTCAGTTGAGCGTCCGACTTCAGCTCAGGTCACAATCTCACAGTCCCTGAGTTCCAGCCTCGCATCGGGCTCTGTGCTGTCAGTTCAGAGCCTGGAGCCTGCTTCAGATTCTGTGCCTCCCTCTCTCTCTGCCCCTCCCCTGCTCATGCTCTGTCTCTCTCTCTCTCTGTCAAAAATAAATAAACATTATTTTTTTTTTTAAATAGTTAAACCCTAAACTCATCTTGATCTATCTGGATTGGTCTGCCCATGCCAACAAAGGAGGAAAGAGGGCCAATTATCCTGACAAGTGACACTGACAAAGAAGGAAATACCATTTGCTCATCCCTGGACAACTACCCCCATAAAACTCCCAATTATTGATCACTTGTATGCATTTAAACGTATGCAAAGAATCCCTGCAATAAGGCTGCAAATGCTTAGACCCATTTCACATAGAAGACATGGAGACTCAGCGAGGTCAAATCCTTGCTGAGGCCCCATGGGTAGCAGGCAGTCAAGTGGGGATACCATCCAGGTCCATCTGTTCGACAGCAAAGGCCACGTCCTGTCCCCACTCACACTTCTCTCTAGACGGGCCACTGGAACACTGGTGGCAGACTTCTCCACAGCTCAAGCAACAGAACAAAGGACTGCCTCAAAACTAATTAGCTGCTCATATTCAAAACCAATTAATCTTAGTTAAGCTCACTGAAATCTCACCCTCAGTGACTGAAACTACTAAACCTGAATTTGTCATCAAAGACAACTCCTCAGCAGGAAACCTACTTGTCTAAATAACTAGGCCTCCCGAGCCACCTGGGCCCTGGTGGGAGAAGGGAGAGTGGCAAGGGGCTGAACACTAATCCACGAGCATGGAGCAGAGCCAAGCCCCAAGTACATGGACCCGAGCCGCGCGCACATTATTAAAACATAGGCTGAAAATCACTTATTCTGCATTAGGTGATTAATAGTGCCAGTCCTTTCCTTGCACATGGCAGCAGCCCTGAGAAATGATGAGATTACTCCCAGCGAATGGAGATGTTAAGGGACTGGTTACTACCAGGGCAGAGTGTACGATTTCATGGTTAATTAGGACTTGTGGAGAGGAGCCCTGCTACATTACCCATCCTAAACAGAGTTCCTAACCCTGCCCCTCTCCTTGCCTTTACATTGTGATGAAGTAAACTTTAAGGGTTGGGAAAAGCCAAGCCGCTCTGGGCTAATTAGAACCCGGCAATGATTGCCGGAGATGATTTTCGTCGTCACCGTGGGCTGGCCAACTCCTGGTGGCCTCTGAGCCACACCCCGTGCCCTCCGTAGTAGTACAGCAGAAGCACTGGAGACGTGGTTTCCAGGGAGAAAAATGACTTTTAATCAAGCCTGGGAAATGGAATTACATGTGTAATTAGAGAGACACAGCCACAAAACCGCAAGCAAGGGAACGCGCTGTAATACTGCGCTTCCGTTCTCCGCGGCCAGCGAGAACTTAGGCATAAACTATGCTGATGAAAGCATTTGGATTTGCGTTCTCTGGCTGACCGGAACTTCCCAGGAGGAAAATAATGGCTGCTTTGTCCTCATTGGAAACACCCCATGTGGCGATGTGGTGGCTGGTGGCTGCATTCCCTTTGTCGGCTCCTGCTTTTTGCTCTCCTGGCCCCAGACCTTAACCTTATCACTCGGGCAGACAAATAAACACATGTATAGGTTTTCTTCACTTTGGAAAGCAAACTCTGAATGCCTAGTGAAGAAGATAAACTATTTTGGGGCCCCAGGATCAAAGGTCACCAGTTAAGGGCTCTAACTGCTATTCATTTCATTTCAAGTTCATTGGCATATGAAGCAGAGCGCCATATTTTTTTTTTAATAGAGACACTGACTTCTTTGACCTCTGAAGGATGGCTTGAGTGCCAGTCTTAGGCAAAAGTAGGGCAGACAGGCAGCCACTGCCTGAGATTGTGAGTCTATTAACACAATCCTTTCCTTGGAGGTTTGAAAAGCCTCACAGGGGCCTCCAAGAGAAAAAGCACTAAAACCCCAACAGCTGCAACTGAATATTCTAAGTCAGAGAGACTGGTAGGGTAGGCCAGAGTGGCTCCTCCAGGACCAGAGGCAGGAGCACACAAGACTTGGAAATAAAACCATTTCAAGGAACAGTGGGGCCAGGTCAGTGGCCTGGGCTCAAGACCCCGAGCACAGGGTCCGTGGTAGAACTTCCAACTTGCTGCCAGAAGGCCTCTCCCCTCCCAAGCCAGGAATCTGAGTGAGTGCTTGTGCGTAGAAACCCCATTTGGGAGAGGAGGAAGAAGATCTGTGAATGTGGCCTAAGGCCACATTGGCAGTTTATTCATGACACATCACGCTGAAGACTCACCTTGTTTGTAATGTCAAGAAATACTACTGCTGTGGCTATGGGACACTGCAGGACATGTGGAAAGTGTACCAGCTATAGAGCCCTACAGGCCTGGGGACTCATCTGTTATTCCTTCTCTGTTCTGAGACTCAGTCTCTTCCTCTATGAAACAGAAGCAGTGACTCACCTTTCTCACAGAATTAGTGCAAGAATTGAAAATAGAAAAAAAAAAGAAAAAGAGTCCTTCTGTATATGTCAAGCCTCTTGCCAGTCACCTTATATATGTCATCTCACTCTGGTCATTCCATGAGTGTGGCATGGAAGTTGATGTTCAGAGAAGTTAAGCAATTTGGTCCATTACTCAGAAAACAGCAGAGCTGAGATGGGAACTTGGTGTGTCGACAGCAGCTCTAGGGTGTATCACCACCACATGATGCTAAGTGAATGAGTGAATGCCAGGCCTGCAGCAGCTTCTCGTGTAGCATCATGACCTCGCTGTCCCCCACCCCCACCAACAGCTTAATCAGATGATCAGGACGGTGGTGGGGCGGTTCTCTCTTACATACTGCATTGATCCAAACCAAATTTTATCCTGTTACGTCTGACCCAACATGCTAGCAACATACATGTTTTTGACCCATAGGATTTCCTTCTTAAAGACATTATTCTGAGGGGGCTATTGTGTGGCCCAGAAAAGCCTGGCCTGATAGTGAGGTTGGGGGGACTAAGCCAGAAGGCAGGAAACAAGTCTGGTATTATAAATCAAGGACAGACATATGTAGTGCCTGGGTTAGGCAGAGGCTGCTTCTCACCACCACTGAGAGAATTCAACCATTAGGTAGCAACAGGGACCCCACCAGAATCAGGGTGATCCCAGATGTCATGCATTTTCCAACATACCAGACCTGTTGGTGGGTCTGGCTGCATTGCTTGGCTTTGACTACCACTGCGACCAGGTTCCACCCTAGGAGTCTTACTTGTCCAAGTCCTTAAGAAATTCAAACTCTTCTTAAAACACATTCAGGTCCTGCCTGCAGCTCCACCCTTCCCCTTCTTCTTGTTGCCACTCAAGTCTGTCACACTGTTGTCAGGTATTCTTTAACAGAATGTCCACATCACTCCTTCCATTACATAGAACGTCCAACTTGGTCCTTACATTACAAAGAGTGTCCACATTGTCCCTCATGTTACACAGAATGTCCACATCCCCCCATTACACAGAACGTCCATGTTGGCCCTTACATGGCTGGTTTTAAAAGGTGAGAAGTTCTCTCACCTTTCCCAGAGAGTCATGCTTGCATATTAAGCACTTGCCAGGGCTCAACCTCAAATGGTCTGCTTATACAATCCTGTCAAAACCTGGCAGGCAGTTGGGAAATGACAGGATCTATGCACACAAAAATCTGGATACAGCCCCACAAGACTCAGCCAGGTGTGATTTCACAGGGCACATCCAGGAATCTCTGGAGAATTAAATCAATAAATGCATGAGGGTGACCATGTGACAGGTTTATAGTGACACTTTATAAGAAATATCTGTTTCCAATTATTCAGTTTTTTAAAATGAAGCACAGAATATCTCAACTGGCAAAATTGATTTGGACCATGCAATGCTTGAAAGTTTGTCATTAAGTGATTTTATACATTTTGAACATTTATTTATTTAAAAATGGGTGGGAACTTTTTTTTATTTTTAATGGGTAAATGGCTGACCCTGTAGAAGAATTCTGAAAACAAATGAAAAAATGCTGAGCTACTTCTGGTAAGCAAAAAAGGAGATAATTTAGTAATATATCAGGAAATGAAACCAACCCAAAAAGGTCAGTAATTCTTATCTTTACAAAACATGACTAATTATAAACATTTAGGAATAAAAAAAGAAGATTCACAAACAAGGGTAGAAAATGAAATACTGGGGCACCTGGGTGGCTCAGTTGGTTAAAAAATCCCAAATCTCAATTTCAGCTCAGGTCAGGACCTCATCAGTTTGTGAGATCAAGCCTCTTGCCAGGTACTTACAGTACGGAGCATGCTTGGGATCCTCTCTCTCTCTCTCTCTCTCTCTCTCTCTCTCTCCCTCCCTCCCTCCCACCCACCCATGCTCTCTCATGGGCACTCTCTCTCTCTCGCTCCCTCTGTCTCTCATTCTCTCTCAAAATAAATAAATGAACTTTAAAAAAAAAAAAAAAAAAGAAAATACCTAGGAATACACCGAACTAGAAATGTGTAAATCTAAATGAAGAAAATGTTTAAACAGTACCAAAGGATGCAAAAGAAGGCTTGAAGAACATGGAAACACATGTCATTTTTTGAGAGCAGGACTCAAAGATTTGGATTGTCCCTAAGTTAGTTTACATATTGAAAGCAATTTCAATTTGATGGCCATGGGCTCTTTTTCTGGCACTAGACAAGCTGATTTTGAAGCTCAAAAGAAAAAACAAATGAGAAAAAAACTTTGAAAAAAAACTAATAATAATAATATAATAGTAATAATAATAGGAGGGGGTTCAGGGAGACATAATCCTACCAGGTATGAAAATATACACATTAGAAAACATCACTAAATAAAATAGTGAGGCACAGACATGCAAAAGATCACAGGAAAGAGTGGTCAAACAGAAAAGGATTTCCAGAAATAGACACAATATATGCAGGATTTGAGTATATCATAAAGGTGCTATGGCAAATCAATGAGAAAAGATAAAATTTTCAGTAAATGGTATCAAGAGTCTACATTTTCTAAATGGATCTCAGATTTAAGAGTTTTAAATGCAAGCACAGAAGTACTTGTAAGAAAAATAGAGAAAATCCTTTATCACTTTGTATTGGGGTATATTTTCCTATGAACTAAAATTCAGAAGCCGTAAACGAAACGATTGAAAATTTGACTATATGAATAAGAAAACTTTGTCATGAAAAAAAAGCAAAGTGAAAACAACAGCAGACTTGGGTAGAATACTTCCAACTCATGCCAAAGATCAGGGGAGAAAATCCCTCATATAAAGAGCTTCCCAAAACCAATAGAAAAATAAGCAAAGTATATGATTCACAGAAAATGAAATACAAATAACTCCTGAGCATGTGAGAAGATGCTTAATCTCACTCAAAATAGAAATGCAAATTAAAACTCTGCTCTCATACTATTTTTAATCCACCAACCTGGCAAAAATCCAAAAGTTTGAGAACGCATTCTGTTGACAAAACTATGGGGAAAAGAGGCACGCTTATTCATTGCTGGTGAGAGTGTAAATTGGCATAACCCTTCTGGAAGGGAATTTTGCAATATCTATCAAAATTACAAATGCAAAAATCCTTTTACTCTGCAATTCCATTTTTAGGATTTTATCCGATACTTGCAAAAATACAAACTGACCTGATTACAAGATTATTCTTTGCAGCACTGCTTTTCACAGCAAAAGACTGGATAGAACCTAGATGTTAGCATTAGGAAACTGGTTAAAAAGGCTACGGCACATCCATACAATAAAGTACGGTGCAGCCGGGAAAGAGTAGGAAAGTCCTTTATATACTAATATGGAAATATGTTTAAGGTGGGTTACTGAGTACAAAAGTGAAGTGTGGAACACGTATAGACAGCATTCCCCCGTTTGCACAGGATGTTGGGTGGGGGTATGAATTTATATTCACGTCTGCTTCTAATTCATCGTGAAATTCTGGAAGGACCCCTTCCCAAAATTAATAATGTGTTTATCTGAGGGACTGGGAAGGGGTAGAGCAAAATGGAGCTTAGGAGAATTCTGACTCTACAAAACTGACTTTTACAAAAACTGTTAATATTTGAACCACGGGAATGCATTATCTATTCAAAAAGTAAATAAACATGTTAAAGTTATGTTTTCAAATGAAAAATAAATGCTAATGGAACAGATCACAGAGTCCCCAAAAATAAAGTGACACTCCAGAACTGCAGAGACAGAGAACAGGCAAGAGGGGAGGTTAGAAAAGAGAAAAGAGCACACTCTGCAGGACAAAAAAAGTCAGAAGTGCCAAATGCAAATATTCGGCACCATTTAGGAATAGATTGAAAAGACTGAATAGACGAAAAGATTGAAATACACACCCCGGGTGTTTCTGAACTAGTCATACACTTTGTATAAGACTCACATGTGTGTCTGCATCTGTATATATTTCATAATTCAGAGCATTTTAATGAGCAATGAATGCCCTCTGCCCCCAGCAACTGTACATCTCTAAATCTTTTTTTAAGGAAATCATTAGGAAGGTGCTCAAAGACTTAGGTACAAAGCTGTATCTCACACTCAGATGCTCAACAATAAATGACTCGTTAAATAAATCATGCCCTCCTGCACAATGGAATGCCAAGCAGGCACCGAATTTATGCCAGAGAATATTTAGCGATTGTGAAAGATGTTTACTCTCTGCTGGCAAAGATATACACTAAAATATTCGCCGCAGTTATCTCTGTGAGTCGTATTACGGATGACTTTTATTCTTTCTGCATATTAATATTTTCTAACTTTTCCACAATGAGTATGTATTACTTGTGTAATAAAAAAACAATAAAAGTTATTTAAAAGAGGGGAAAAAAAGGAAAAGCCCAGCTTAGTTGATCGATATCCAAGAGAGTGGCTCTAATGGCCACCCCTTGTCTAGATTCTCTGCTTCAGTATTTTTAAAATTGTGCTATGGTGAAATCCAAAAGCTTTCCGCAGGGGCTGCAGAGGGCAAGAGGGAAGGAGGCAGGAAGCTCTGCTCCACACCCAGGCCCTCTCACCCCTGTGCACACAGACACACCCACAGTAACACATACACTCAGTCAGAGCAGCTCCACTTTCTCAAGTCTTATAAAGAGGTGTTCTGCCTAAGATTTAACTTTAATAAAAGAGACTGCAGATGAAAAAACACACATACTATCCCAGGAAGCTTTGTCCGGATGCCATGTCTGAGCACCAAGAAAACACTTAACTCTCATTACCCCTGAAAAAGGCTTCTCGGAACTGAAGTAATGAGTCTGAAGGGCTTTTATCCTGGGCGGATGAAAGCACGAGCAAAGGCCCGGAGGTGGGATTCAACAGGACTCACTGGGAGAAGAGGGTGGGCTTGTCTGGCTACAACAGAGCAGAATGGGGGGCAGGCAAAAGCACAGTGGGCATCTGAGAAGCAGAGAAGTACTGAAGCAGAGGCCTAGTCCCTCCTCTCAGCAGGTGCCGGAGCACAACGTGGGTCAGTCTTGGAGAATATGCTAGCCACATCTCCCATATGAGATGCCTTGGTGCTGGAAAGTCAGACTCGGGCTGACCTTCCCGAACTCTAAAAGAAGGTCAAAGTCAGCATCCTGCTGACTCCCCTTCTAGGGGAGGGCCCCACGTTTATCCACAGCTTCTGTCCTCCTGAGTGTAAAGGAGGCATTAGTGCGTCCTGCCAATCTGAGGTCAGATGTGCTTCTCACTTTGGTCACTGGCTGGATAAAGTGACTGATCCTGTATTAATTCTGAAACGTCATCCAGCTAATAATAATATAATAGCAGCTATCACCTAACATGTTTTCACTACTGGTCAGGCACTGCGATATCATCAACAATTTTATTTAAGCCTAATAGCAAGGGTAAGAGGTATCGTAAAGACTCACTGTGAAAATGATCCCACTTCTCTACTACTTCCTGTATCTGTACTCTTTGTCATGTGACTTTGCAGCTCCTCCCATTACAAGGTGGGGTCTATATTTCATCTCTTGACTCTGGACAGATATTGTGACTTTCATGGCCACAGACATGATGAAGTGCCAATTTTTTTTTTTAACGTTATGTATTTAGAGAGAGACAGAGACAGAGTGTGTGTGTGTGTGTGTGTGTGTATGTGTGTGTGTGTGTGTGAAGCGGGGTGGGCAGAGACAGAGAGAGATGGAAGAGAGAATCCCAAGGAGGCTCCCTGCTGACGGCACAGAGCCTGATGTGGGGCTTGATTCCATGAACTGTGAGATCATGACCTGAGCAGAAACCAAGAGTCTGACACCCTGATGAAGTGCCAATTCTTTTTTTTTTTCCAGGTTTATTTTTGAGAGAGAAAGCACAAGTTGGGGAGGGGCAGAGAGAGAGGGGGACAGAAAATCCCAAGCAGACTCCATGCCGACGGTAGCAAGCCCGACATGGGGCTCAAACCCACAGACCATGAGATCACGGCCTGAGCCAAAACCAAGAGTCTGATGCTTAACTGACTGAGCCACCCAGGCGCCCCTGAAGTGCCAATTCTAAGCCCAGGCCTCAAGAGCCATTGTAACCTTCCATTCACCTCTATTTCCTTCCCTTGGGATCCTGACATCCCATGAGAACAAGCCTGGGCTAGCTTGCTGGATGATGACAGACCATGTAGAAAGGAACTGACCCAGCCGAGGCCACCCTAACTCAGTCAGCTGACCACAGACATGGGTGAACCCATCCAAGACCAGCCAGGCTGGGCCCAGATCAGCAGACCTACTCAGTGGACCTATAGATTCATGAGGAATAATATATATAATTGGTCTGTTCAGGGACAGTTTGTTTAACTGTATTATTGTGATAGTAGATACCTGGATACAGGTGAGTACCATCAGTGCTGCCAAACTCGAGAAAAGAGAAATTTTCCTGCTATGGAATGAATGTCAGTGACCACCCCCCCAAATTCATATATATGAAGCCCTAATTCTCAGTGTGTTGGTATTTGCAGATGGGGCCTTTGGGAGTTAGCATTAAGTGAGGTCCTGAATGTGGGGCCCGTCTGATGGGATTATTGCCGTTATAAGAAGAAACAACAAGAATTAGTGCTCGCTCGCTCTCTCAGTCTCTCCCCACCTCTAACTCCCTCCATCTATCATGAGAACAGACAGCAAGAAGGCAGCCATCTGCAAGGCAAGAAGAGGGCCCTCGCCAGGACCCAACCACGTTGCACCCTGGTCTTGGACTTCAGCCTCCAGAACTGTGAGAAATAAATTTCGATGTCTAAGCCCCCCCAACCCAGCCTGTGGGATTTTGTTACTGGAGCCTAGGCAGATCTCACAGCTAGTAGGTGACAGAGTGAGGATCCAAAGCCTGCACTCCTAATGAAGAGTCCAAGGCTTCCTGCCCAGCCCTGGGGCAGTGAACAGAGCAGGAAGACTCCACTTCCAGGAAATTTTTCTGCCACACCCTTGGGGCAACTCTCTGCCTTGAGCTATCCTGGAATCCCAAATGTCTTAGGCACATGGAATTTCAATGCTGCAAACAGACTTGGAGGGCATTAACTCCAACTGCCTGGCTACGTAGATGATGCCGAAGACCAGGTGATTCAAATGAATGGTTCAAGGTCAGACTGTATATAAAAGCAAAGAAAAGGTTAAAGTAAAGGTCTCTGAGCCCCCAGGGAAGTGCTCACTTGTCCACACTGGGCTCATCTGTGTCTCTAGGAGTAATTTAAATAAGAAGGATCATTCTTCAAGAATTCTCATCTTGCTCCCAGCCCCAGCACCGCAAGGGTTCCAGTCTTGAGCTCCAGCAGCCAGAACTCCTATGAGCTACTTATAAATTCCAACCGAATCTAGTCCCTTCCCCAAACGCTTCTCCACAAATCAGCCTGCTGAACCATGCAGTCAACATAGCATGGGCAGATGGTAGGGCCTGGCTCCCTATTGGACATCCAGGGGAATGAAACTGCTTTGGCCTACCAGCGTCATAAAGGCAGCAGCACCCTGTGCCCACATAAAAGACAGAGCCCCTCGGTTACTTCTCCAAGGCCATGCAGAAGATCTGGTAGCAGAGACTGCAGCTTATGTAGGCAGTTTGGCTGTTACCATGCATATGGTAGCCTGGCAGCTACTTCCAAGAGCTTGCAAACCACATAGCAATCAGGAGCCCTTAGGGCCTGGGGCCCATCTGCTGTGCAAAGATAGAGCTTCATTTCAGATGCCACGAAGCATCAGAGGACATTGTATGCTTCCCTCTGAGCTGGAGCACTGCCCCAGCCTTTAGGCTGTGGTGGAACTCTTAGAGAAGATGAAGTTCACTCAGCATACAGGCAAAGTGCTGGGGCTCTGGGGCTCTGGGGACATTCTGATGAATGAGGTATGACTCTGGCCCTCAAAAGCCCCCAGTCAAGTAGTGAGAGTCCTACAGAGGTTTATACAATTGTGGGCATGCACACACAGCAACTAATTCTGGTCTGGAGAGAGCGAGGACAGGAAGGGCATTTCAGAAGGTTTGGGGGGGACACCTGTCTGGCTCAGTTAGTAAAGCATGTGACTCTTGATCTCAGGGTGGTGACTTCAAGCCCCATGTTGGGCATGGAGCCTACTTAATTTGAAAAAAAAAAAAAAAAAGAGGACATGACCTTTGGGCTGGGAGTCCAAGAAGATCTTTCCCACCATCACGTCTCTGGAGATTGCGCAGGAGCTATCTAAGATTGAGGTCAGGCGTGATGTACATGAGAACTCTGTCTCCGGTGTTCCCCAAATGCTGGCCTCCTATATGTGCCAGGCTCTCCAGCACCTGGGCTCACCTCTTCCTTTCATGACCCACAAAATGGCTTGGATTCCCACTCTACTTACTGCCACTACGTTGCTTAAAACCACACCATGGCTTTCCTTTTTATCTGAAATGAGGTTACAGTCTTCAGTATGGTCCCAAGGGCCTGCAGGTGTGGCCTTTGCCCACTCCACTATGTCCAGTCTCACCCTGCTTCTCGGGTTTCCCGGCACGGTGGTGTTCCCTCAGTTCCTCAAGCCGAATCCTCACCTGCAGGATTTGACACATGTGTCCCTTGCCCTTCAGCCTCGGCACAAGGGTCACTTCAACAGGGGAGTCTCCCCTGACCCTCCAGTTTGGGTCAGCTTTCTCAGATTTAATCCCTCATAGAACCATGTCCCTTTCTTTCACTGTATTTTAATACATCGTGAAGTTATATCCCTCTCATAGTTTTTTAGTTAATGTCTGTCTTTCCCATTAGTCAGTAAACCTCATGAAAGTAGGAATCACATCTGCTTTTGCTTACGTTTGTAGGCTCAGTATCTAACACAGTGCCAGGGACATGGTATACACTCAACAAATACCTGATGAATTAATGGGTGAATGGATGAGCACTGCAAGAATTCTACCTGGGAGTTCTGCTCCAGGGAATGGAGAATCCATTGTGTCTTAGGTTGGGCGTCTCCAAAAGCAGAGCCTATGACAAAACCTTGAGTATAAGTCAACTTATTTGGGCAGTGAAACCAAGAAGTGCTAGGGGAATGGGAGGGAAGGGAAGGGAAGGGAAGGGAAGGGAAGGGAAGGGAAGGGAAGGGATCCAGGGTGCATAAATGGGACTCCTGGACTAGAGGGCTGGGGCAAAAGGGATGAAGAGAGAGAGAGGCTGGTGGAGCCGCTGCGTGTATGACAGGTCAGGTGGGAGAAAGGAAGAAATCTGCCCATTTCTGCTTGGTTTTCTACTTGATTTCTGGTGACTCCAGCCCCAAGACCCAGGCTTACTGACACAAAGGTTATCAGGTCCAACCTCTCTGTTTCTACTACTGGTTCCCCATGAGCACATAATTTCAGGTGGTCCAGAACAGGAATCTTTTTAGAGAACTCTCAATTCCCGGCTCCATGGAAGACCAAAATTGGCTGATTGCACTGAAAGATCCAACTCATTCCCTCCAGAGGAAGAAGTGGTACTTTATAAGGAGACCATGACCCACACAGGTGAGACTCCAGGTGTCCATGTGCCTTTATTTCCTGAACCTATCATATTTATGCAAAATGACAGAAACCAACATCTGCCAGAGGGCGTTCAGGACCCAGGAAGCAGGTCAAGATTTTACGAATAGCATTCCTCCTCCATTAAACTTCTTAATCCACAAGCACCATGTGCTCAGCCAAATGTCCAGCAAATGTCTGGGATGCCTACTCTGTGTCTGGCACTACATGGAGCACTGGTAGCACAGCTGTGAAGGTAGAACAAATCCCTGTCCTTGAAGAGGTTCTAACCCAGGGGAGAGGACATGTAACCACCAAAATGCATGTCGAAGGAAAGTATTCAGACCTACAAGAGCATAGCATGGGGCAGAGCACTTGGGGGGGGAAGGAAGGAGCCTCATCTAGAGGCCAGGGAGGCCTCCCTGAGGATGGATCATCACCAGATCGACATAAGTGTTAATGGGAAGATGAAGGAGAGGGGAAAGCATGCACAGCAGAGGAAATGGTATGTACGAAGCCCTTTGATGGGAGAATCATGACAAAGTGGACAATGAAGACAGGTGTGATCTGAGACAAGGCAGACAGGGGAAGCAGGTGTGGCCAGTTCAGGTCTTGAGTCCCACTGTGCAGGAGGATATCAAAGAACCCCGCTTCTAGGGGGCCTGCCAACCTCAGATGTGAGAGAAGGTAGGCAAAGGTGAGGCAGGACAGATGCAATGGGACCCGGGCAAGTGGGTAAAGAATTGGCCTTTCCGGAGCACCTCCTATGTGGCAGGCACTGTGCCACATGCAAGAATTTATGAAATTCTTAGATTCATTCATTCATCCAATTCAACCCAGAGCTACTGAGCCACTGCTTTACTCAATGGCCAAGTAGAAGGCAAGGGTAATTTTTTTCCAAAATCATCATTCAGAAAAAGAGTGAGAGAACTTATATTCAAATTCCTGACAAACTCTCTCCTATTAAAGGCCAGTTCTCTCATTTAGTTTATTTTCCACAACAAAGTACTGTTTGGGGAAAAGACATTAACCTGAAATGACCTCAATCAATGCTAGTGTTGGATGCCTATAAGAGGTTGTCTGATAGAATCGTTACAGAAAGAGGCAAAGATATTTAACCCTACTTAATAATTTTTCCTGAGTATGACCTTAGAATTGTAAACTGGGGATATTGTTCTAAACAAGCCTTAGTACAAATCACTTTCAAAAGCAAGTTTTATTGTGGAGATCATGATCATGAACATACCTACAGAATAATGTGGAAGGAAGTGGTTAAAAAGGAAACACTCTCCTAATGTTGTGCAGGTAAGTGCAGGTGGCTTGGGATAAAATCTCCAGTGACAGAATTTTACACAGATCCACAGGGTGCCAGATCTCAAACAACTATGACAGAAGTGGAGATTTCTGTGGCCTGGAGAACTGGGTTAGTCGCTCCATACAGTGGCTCTGGCAATGACAGCACTGTTGCCCAAGAGGACTGGGAAAGCTTTGAATAAAATTACTCCATGAAATGCAAGAGGAAGAAAGCAGTATTTCTTAGTGCACTATTTTATATAACATGTGAGTTTAAATATGTATGGGTAGCTAAATTAATAAATCTAATGCTACAGATAGACATGTGACTCTTTGATCTACCTCCCTAAGAGTTTACATGTTCAACTTCAAGCTGACCCTTTCCCCTAACTACGGGATCTCCCCACTGCGAAAATGCAAAAAGCACTTTCTATTAGGAAAGGAGCTGCTCTCTATTCCAGCATTTATGGGAACTGGCGACAGGGGACGGAATGGAAGCTCATCCAGTTCTACACACCAGATGGAAATGGCCCTGCCAGCCAGAGCACCCTATATGCGCACCCAAATTTTGCAGGGAGCAAACCCCCATTTACTGATGAGGAACTGGGTCCAGAGAGGCCCTGGAAGCTGACCTGCTCAAGGGCACAGGCACAGAGGGCAAAGCAGGACTTTAGCCCAATCTGCTCCACTCTGAAATCTTTCACCTAGCTGCTTCCCCGCAGCAGGACCTGGCCTTGGTGACCCACCTTCCTATTTCGGCACATGAAGAGTGCTCCAGAGCTCGAGACTAAACCCCTAGCTGTTTTCTCTGTCTCTCCTGAGAATATGACACCCAATCCAAGCTCAAGAAACATAGCCTCCAGGCCACAGGCAACTGCCCCATGTGTGGCAAGCCCCTCGGGTTCCTTGGATCCTCTTGGGCTAACTTTTGAACCTGTCCTCCATCCACTGGTGGCTCTCCCCTTTACAGAGGTCACTGTCCTGTGTATAGCTGATCCTAACTGAGTCAGAAGATGAGTGAACTGAGCTCTCACCTCTCAGCCACCAGCAGATCAATGGGCCTTTCCCAAGCCCTTCCCAAAGTCCCCAAGGGAAGGAGTAGAGCAGCCGTGCCCTCGGCAGGCCCCCCCCCCCACCCCCTGTTGCCTGCACCTTCCTTCTAGTGGCCTCATGCTCCTTGGTACCAGGCCATCCACCTTCAGGAGATGGAGGAAGGAGGGAGGCACCAGGATGGCCCAGTACTGATAAACTACAACCGTGGACCTGTTGTTATAATAAAGTTATATTAGAACACATGCATACCCTTCCTTTATGAATTTTCTGTGGCTACTTTCAGGCTACAAGGTAGAGTTGAAGAGATACAACAGAGACCTTAGGGCATTCCAACCAGTGATATTTAGGTTCTTTAAGAAAGAGTTTGCTAGCTCTGGTTTAGAAGAATAGATAGCAAATGTTAATATCAAAATGTTAATGATGTGTATCGCAAGATAGAGGAAAGATAGGTAATTTTGGTTTTCTTGGGCTTTTTCCTTTATGGTTAGTTATATATTTTTATTTATATATATTTATATACATATACATATTTCTATTTTTCTACTACAATAATGTGTAATCTTCTAAAAAGCACATAACTTAAAAAAATAATTTCTTGGCATATTTACATTAAAAATAACTTCACTAATGCTCACAGTGATTTTCCTCCATTTTACAGTCGAGGAACCAGATTTGAGAAATGTCTAGCAATTTGCCCAAAGTTACACAGCAAGCGGTACACGTGAGACCCCAATCTGGGTCTGTCTGACCCAAAGACCTTCACAGGACCACAATGGAAGAAAGGCCCCAGGATCCCCTCCTGAGAAGACAGGGACAAAGTGCATCTGTCTGAGAAGCATCACCACCATAAGCCCAGAGCCCCTCCTCCCAGAAACTGGCCTTGATAGGAAGCATCTCGCTAAGCCTCTCTCGAGGCTTCAGAACACTGCATGTGGCTCACTGAGTGCACAGTGCCTACCTCAGCCTGGCAGGACCACCATAGTGGATACCAAACTGCTCCCTCTATCCCAAGCACGGAAGCCCTGAGGTCAGCAGGAAAAGCTGGCCATGCTGAGGTCAGAGACCACATCTAAACCTCCCCAGAGCTCCAGGGCTCTTCCCTGCCCACCTCCCACCTTCTCCTCCAGCTCCACCTCCCCACCACCCCTCCCCAGGCATCCACTCACTGCTCCAGCCAATTAGAAGGCTCTGTACTTCCCCACTCGCGGTGTTTGCTCACAAGGTTCCCTTTGCAGGACAAGTGCTTTCCCTCCCCGGCCACTTGGCAAATTCCCACTCTTTCTTCCAAAGACAGGTCACAAACTAAAAATGCATGGCGGCTACAGATGTGCTTTCTCAGACTCACATGGCATTGTAAAAATCAGGGCATTTTATGTAAAAAAAAAAAAAAAAAAAAAAAATTGAGATTCCCAGTCTTCCCAGACCAAATGAAAGATCTAGTAACACTCATCCTACATTCCCACATGGCAACCATAGGTTGTGGCTGAGTAGCAGCTGTTCTTTTGATACGGTGCGTGCTTCTCAGTCGGCCATGGACCCCACCCATGCCCACATCTATTTACGACTACAATCCCTGCATTAAGTGCTCTGGCACAATGACTCTCTGTGCCCAGCAGTAGTAGCACCACCTGGAAACTTACTAGAAATGCAAATTCTTGACCTACGGAATCAGAAACTCCAGGGGCAGGGTCCAGCAATCCATGTTGTACCAAGTGACCCAGGGGACTCTGATGACCACCCCAATCTGAGAATCCCTGCTCTGGCACTGTAGGGTCTCACCCAAGCAAGAGGCCAGCTGTGTCTCCCACCAGCCTTCTCCACCCCTGACTTCCAATCTTCCATCCTCAGTCACAGCACAGCTTGGTCCTGTGTCAGCTAATGACCACATGCATTGCACCTCTGTCACATACACTCACCTGCCCTGTGGCCACCGGCCATTTACCTGTCCATCTTCCTACCCTGTGAAATCCTTTTGGGTGAAGGCTATCCTGATCCCTCCCTCCCCAGCACCGAGCACAGAGCCAGTCCCCCAGTGGGAGCTGAGGGTCTTCTCCAGAACACAATCAACTCATTTGGTGATATTTATGTTCCCTTAATTACTGAAGCAAGAGTGACCGTGAGGCAGCCTCAGCCCTCCTCTGACATGACAAGGATATCGAGAACCAAATGCTTGCAGCTCCAGGAGAAGTGATATTTCAGCAGAAGATGAAGTAATTCCTATTCACAGCATCTGTTAATCACTCAAGATCCTTCTAGATTCGAGGGGCTATAGAATGAAAGGTGTTATTAATGAAACCATACAGACTAGGAGGCAGTTCTGAATAGCAGCCCTCCTTCCTAACAATGCCTTCCCCAGCAAGTTAATCCCCTTCCATTATTTCAAATTCTTCAAGTGCTAGAGAAGTCATGTAGGTTGTTTTCCGAATAGTCACTTAGCTGACAAGCATTTTCTAATTGACAGAACACTCTGAAAAGACAGATTGAAGAGGGGGGAGAGAGGTATTAAGATGGTGCAATTTCCCACACACAGCAGGAGGCTAAGTTGACTGAAATGTAAGATTTGGAAGAAAAGTTATTCATCATACCCCTCAATCCCACAGCCCCTTCCAGGAGAGAATTCAGAGATATTCTTCCATGGGTGGCTCTGATCCAAAGACCAAGGATGTGCCCAGAGGGACCACATGCCACCCACAAGCTCAAACCCAAGCTGAGAATTGAAATCCAAGAGCAATAATAAAAACTGTTACTAATAGGGGCGCCTGGGTGGCGCAGTCGGTTAAGCGTCCGACTTCAGCCAGGTCACGATCTCGCGGTCCGTGAGTTCGAGCCCCGCGTCAGGCTCTGGGCTGATGGCTCAGAGCCTGGAGCCTGCTTCCGATTCTGTGTCTCCCTCTCTCTCTGCCCCTCGCCCATTCATGCTCTGTCTCTCTCTGTCCCAAAAATAAATAAACGTTGAAAAAAAAAAAATTTAAAAAAAAAAAAAAAAAAACTGTTACTAATAGTTGAGCAGCTAATATGTGCCAGTAACGTTCCAATAGGGTGTGTGCTGTGGGGTGGGGGCCCACACTTATCCCTAAAAGGGAAAGATTTTTCCCCATTTTCCAGATAAGAAGACTGAGGAAGGCATTCAAGTTCACAGAGCATGTAAATGGCAGAGCTGAGGTCAAACCCAAGTTTGCTAACTTGAGAGGCTCTGTGCGCTCTTTCTGTCACTGGGCCACTTCCTCCCACCTCTTAAGGAAATGCACTTGGTGTGACTGCAGAGTGGCGATGGGCTCGGGTGGCAAATACCCTGAGCCACAGCCCAGAACCTGTCAGGCACCATAGGCGCTGGCAGGGCCTGGGGCTTTTCGTGGGCTGTCGTCACACAACCTGGATGCCCCCGGCGCTTACAGAGCCACTGGACAGCGCTAACCTATCAATCACCCCTCCTTTAATATCACGTGGCCTGATGGATTACCACCACGCCCCACCGGCCTTCAAACCATGCATGCTTTGAACAGCTAATGAGACATGCAGGATGGCTCCTCGTCTAATGTTTTCAGATTTCCCAGAGTGAGATAATGCCTCTCAAGAGGGAGTGCACACTGAGTTGTCCCAAGCACTGATGAGGTGTTAATAAACCTCAGCAAATTCTGATTAGAGGGGGCTCCAGCAGCACAGAGGTGCTGGAGGGTTGGCAATGAAAGCTGGGGAGCTTCTCAATTTGGAACTGATCCCCGGTTGGCAGCAGAAAGCATTTCCAGCGCTCCAGGGCTGCCCCCACAGGTCTGGCAGTCCTGTGACTGGTCCAAGGCATGGAGTCTGAACTCTGCACCAAGGGACAGATAGTGTCAGCAAGGAGAGCCTCAGAAACCCCACCCCAAAATGCCAGAGAAATCGACACACATCCCTCGCGCCCCAGGTAACCATGAGATACTGGGTATTCGGGAATATAGTTAAAACTTCCTCGAACGGACTTACATTTATAGCTGATGGAAAACTCTCGGGATAAGAAGTTTCAGAATAGGTGGGGGGGGGAGGGGGGTGTAGTGGATGCTGCTGGTTCCGTGCCCAGATCCCTTCTACCAGCTGGTGTGCCCATCTCCAGCTGCTGTTTGTGCGGGCTCTGCCTTGCCCAGAAACACCAGCAGGTTACCTCCTCCTTCTGGGAGTGGCCTGCAGCCAATGAATGACTGCAATGGGACCCAAAAGTGCAGACCTTCATCCTCGAGTTGGGATAACTTTGTGGTACAATTCCTACTCCAGGACCCCCCGGCTTTGCGGAGTTTCTTCCCCTGCTCCATCCCGCTTCCTTCGTACCCCGAAGGCTCTCACCTGAGGGCTGTCCCAAACACATCACTTGTGGGGTGCCAGGCTCTGCTTCCAGGAGACCACACTTAGCCAGAGGAAGGGAGAGAGATGAGAACTACTAATTTGTGAGCACTCTTACGCACTGGCACCGTGTTAGACATTTCCCATACATAACTTCACGAGCCTTCCTCAGTAAACTTGTGAGGTATGGGAGAACATCACCAACCATAGAAAAGGAAATGGAGGCTCTGAGTGGGAAAGTGACTCAGCCAAGGTCACACGGTACATAAATGGCAAAGGCAAGATTGATGTTGAAGTCAAAGCAAGTCTGTTTCTATGACACCACATTGTTCCCCATGTTTTCTATGAGCTGTGTGACATCAGAAGAAGAGAGGATGGAGTTTATAATAAGGATACAGATCTGAAAAGGTACATAAGGGTAAGAGTTGGCAGACCAGCAGGAAGAAAGAAAACCTCCCACACTGAGTTGAAGCAGGCGCTCAGATCACCATTCTGTATGCTCCCCGTCACCCCCAGTGGAACCTAAGGATATTGCCTGGCAAGAACCTAATCACTTGCCACCTCTCTGATTCTCAGTTGTACAGCATATCCTACATTTTAATTTAGCATGCATATTTCACTGGCCATAGACTGAAGCAAATGTTTCCACTTTGGGCTCCTGCCTAAAGGAGCTAATAGTTTCCATAAAGGTAAAGAAGACTTCTGTCAGCGACAGTGCCTTCTGATACTGTCACACATTCTAGCTTAATTAAAACGTGCTCCACGATGCACATCTCGGGAGAGACAACCTGCTCAGATGGTGTCACCCAAGGATACCATCCTTCCTACTAAGAAGGCAGGTAGGCTAACTGCAGTCCAAACAAACCAACAGTGAAATGTGCCACCTCTGTGCAGGTATTAATTACTGTCCCAGGGACCTGCTAGCTGACAGGCAGAATGCCGTGAGCAGGAGTCAAGAGGTGGGTGGGAAGCCCCTTTCTCAAAGTCTCACCACTCTGCAACTACACACCCTGCCCCCAGTGTCTGGCAAGTCCTGGTTCCCATTGCCACGATCAGAAATTCCCATCGGGTCTGCGGTCCCTTTGCCTCTGGCTTGATTTGACCTGAAAATTTCCCAGGAAATCCAAGGGCAGGGGGAGTGTGTGCAGACAGTTGGGGAAGGCTGGGCCATGGGGAACCCAGGACAGGCATAAAACATGTTCATGTATCCCTAATGAGAGCTGCAGGCAGGAGGGGGCTCCACTCACCCAGGCCAGGTTTGCAGCCACGCCTGCTGCTGCAGACACAGAGATGGCTGCCGGGTGCACTTGGCCCCAGATGTGAGCAGAATTCTAAGTAGGTCCCAGCTCAGGGGTTGGGGAACTCCAGAACACAGAGCCAGGCCCTGAGAACACTGCATTTGAGAGCACTACCCTCCCTCACAGAGGCCCCAAATAGCCAAGAAGCTTCATCAACAAGACAATGCCAAATTCCATTTTTAGTGTAGAAAATGTCCAGGAGGTCAAAGGCAAGCTAGTCCAGCACTGTCTTCATTTCCCATTGGCCAGAATATTCCTCTATGCCTTAGTCGGGGTCCCATGGAGGGATGAGGTTGTTCCTGGTGCAGAAAACCCAGAAAGCCCAAGCGGCTGGTGGGTGTGTGAAGGGAGTGAGGCCACTTGTTCTCGACCATGGAGAAAGAGGGATACCCAAGAGGAAACTCCTGGGTCATTGTGGGTCTTGATATGGTGCCTGCCAAGGGTAACAAGCTTGTAGAAGGAAAGGAAGGAGCCCAGGTAAGAAGTTGTTGTGGCCATGCCAGCTCTCAGCTTTGGAACCAGAGAGACTATCTCTCAGAAGGTATGTGGAACGGAAACCAGTTTATCAGCCTTAGTAATGCCAGCATTTTTACGTATATTTCATGCATACCTTGTGATTACCTCATTATTTCCCTTCAAAGTTCAGAAAAGTTGAAGTTCAATTCTTTCTTGGCTGGTCTAACCAGAGGAATACCAAGCATGCAGGCTTAGAAGACAGCATTGTGTGGTTGGGAGTGGTCATTGCCAGCATCCCCAGGAGCAGAGGAAACCAAAGCATGAACCCCTGATGGGAGCAGAATTGGGCTTTATGGGCCACCCCCTTTACTTGGCCCAACCTCTTATGGAGAGTTTTACTCCCTTTCCATTAAAGGTACACGGCTTCCTTTGGATCAAATGAAGATTGACATCTTTCTTTTTACAGGTTATGACAAACATTTTCTGAGCACGATTATATGTTGAGTTGTGTGCTACATGTGTGAGGGAGATGCGGCAAGGATGCTGCCCTTGAGGAGTTCATGGTCTACTCAGAGAGAGAGATACCCCTAAACAACCCATAATGTTACTACAAGATGGTGGCCAGAGAGAGTGGAGGAAGAAGGACCACAAGAGCAGAGGCCAGGAGAGGAGAGGGTGATGAGGACAGGACTTGGGTCACTTGGTGTTGATGACAGAGAAGAGGAAGGTGAGAACAATGGGGGGGGGGGAGAGTGACAGAAGAAGGGTTGACAGCTCTTTGAGAACCCCATCAGGGATAAAGGAAGATGACATTATTCTGGGGCAGTGGAGAACCACAGAAGGGTTTTACGCAGAGGCGTGACAAGGTAAGTTTCATATTTTAGACTTTCAAGTTTAAGCCGGTGTCTGGCAACAATCCATAAGTCAGCCAACTTCCCTCCAAAAAAAATCTATGACGACTCAGACCAAGATGAAAATGGTAAACTAAGATTTATCACTAACCAAGGGCCAGATGCCAGGAGAAACTTCTGCAATTTGTAACACCTAAGTTGCTAAAAGAAGACTCATGGATAAGACATTGCTTGGCAATTTTTCAGGCCAGTAGATTTTTTTTTCCCAGACAGTACCAGGTATTTCTTCATCTTATCCAGAGGAATCAATGCCTACTCTCTCTCTCTCTCTTCATTCTATTGAGTAAAGAAATACAAGCAAATTTCAGGAAACATAGGTATGCTTTTTTAAATAGCATAGGTAATTAAAGACCATATTGTAGGAGTAAAATAAAATATTCATTCCAAATTACTAAAGAAATCACCTATGGAATCTCAAATCACATATCAAAATATAAAACCAGAAAAACAGCAAGAAAACAAAAATATAAATAAAATATCAGAAATAAGACCAAATATATCTTTTAGGAAGACAAATACAAGTAAGTTCTCAAGCTGAGCCAAGAACTAAAATCCCAACACATGCCAACATTAGTAGCCATGCTTAAAACAAAGCAGTTCCATCCTGATCAGCATGGTGAATTTATCTTTCTAATGTGCCTTTGTTCATGTGTTTTCATCAATCTATCCTACACTCTTTCACGGTCTCAGACCTCAGTCTACACCAAGGAGACATGTTAACCCCTTTGCTAGTGTAAGAAAACAACTAACCCACTTGCCCTCACTTCAGCCATACTATGGCAGAGTGCTGTGTCTACACAGCATGCAGGTGGCATGAAATTTTTTTATTCTATTTTCTCATCCACCCAATGCCAAAGCCACAATATTTAGAAACACAGAGCTAGCTGATTGAATTTTCCCTTCTTCTCCAGATGTGTGGCTTTGTGAGTCTTAAGAATCAGGAATAAACAGAGAGCAACAGCTCCATTTACATTTCCTACTGGTAACTTATTAGTAAAGGAAAAATCTTTGCTTGTTGAAGGGATTGAGGAGGAGACACAACACATTACACCCCCAGATATTTCAGCAAGTAAAACAAATTCTAAATAAAATGATTAGCATCTATGCAGATTAATACACATGTTCATAATGTCATCTTTCTCTCCATCAGAGTGACCCTTAGGATGGGACCTGTTCATTCAGATCTTTGCAGCAGGAAACCCAGTGCTTACTTCACTTACACACCGGAACGGGGTGGATGGAGGTATTTTCCGTGTCCTGGGACAGTGGATGCCACTCAGATAGGAGCCGCTGCCTCCTGCAAGTGTCATCTGTGGTCCCCATTGTTCACCCAACAACAGAACTTTGTCTGGTGGAGTTCATAAGGATGCGGTTATATAGCCTAGAAACAGAGTTTGCTAATGAGGCTGTTTTCTTGCCTCCTGAACCAGAGGAAAAAGGAGGGCCAGGTGTCCTGCCCTGCTAGTGGGAAGTTGGAGTGCATATCTTTCCTCCAGGTACAACCAAGGACACTCCCAGGCCTCCAATGAACTCCAGGTCACAACGTAGACACCACTCAAATGCCTGCTTGAGGCTGGGCCAGACAGCAAGAACCAATGTCACTGGGCCCTGATCTTCTCAAGAGCAAAACTCAGGATCTGGACAAAAGCAAGGATAGGAGGAAAGAACATACACATGCTGCATGGCTGACCAGTGTGAGTGCCCAGACTCTCCTCTTGCTCAGAGAAGCGTGGACAGTCAGGGCAGCAGCTGACAGGGACCAGGTTTCAAAGGAGTGTATCCCAGCAATCTGTGATGGGAAAGCAGAACACAGCTTGCCATCCCTGCCTGGGAGACATCCCCATTATTCTGAGCAGAAGTGGCCAAAAAATCAAGTGTACATGCAGTCTGTAGACCCATTCTTCACCAAACCATTATTTTCTTTCAGTCTTGGAAAAGCACACCACTTTGAAGACAAAGATAGCTGAATGGTTCAATTGTCAAAACACAGTAGAGAAAACAAACCCCTCCCTACCTTCTGAATCCTGGGGAATGCCTTTCGGAAAGGGCATGGGTGTTATTACAATCTGACTTCAGCTCCTAGCACAAGGATGGGGCAGGAGAGGGCTCCAATGCCTCTGATGGGGGACTGAATGAATGAAAGATGGAATGAGTGTTCATGTATGGATGTTGGAGGGAAGGAGTAAAGAGTGAATATCATTGTGGTTTATGAATGAATGAATGAATGAATGAATGAATGAGGGACTGAGTGAACCAGAGTAGGAATGATTACTTGAATGGATAAATAACTGAGCATTATGTGCATGTTGAATGAATGACTGAAATATATAACATGAATGAATGAGCTTCAACCTGAGCATAACTTTCCACAGTGAGAGGTATGAGAAGCAGGGGCCCTGGCTCAGCTCACTCGCCATGGTGCTCACCAAAGGCTCCTCACTCACCACCACCCCACCGTGCCACTTTGACTCAGTGACAGTGCTTGCAGCCTATAATGGGTTGAATTGTGCCCCCTAACAATGTATATGTTGGAATCCTAACCCCAATGACTCAGAATATGACCTTATTTGGAAATAGAGTCTTTACAGAAGTATTCAAGTTAAAATGAGGTCATTAGGCAGATAAGATTGGAATATGACTGCTGTCCTTATAAAAAAGTAAAATTTGGAGACAGACGTGCACCCAGGGAGAATACCATACAATGAAGGCAGAGATCGGAAATGCTTCCATGAGCCAAGGAAGGCCAGAGACTGCCAGCAAACCACCAGAAGCCAGGAGAGGCATGGGGCAGATTGTACCTCACAGCCCTCAGAAGGAACCAACCCTTCCAACACCTTGACCTTGGACTTCCAGCCACCAGGACAGTAAGATGATAAATTTCTGTCGTGTAAGCCATCTTATTTGTGGTACTTTGTTACAGCAGCCCTGGCCAACAAATACACAGCCATGATGAGATTCCCCTCAGGACCAGGAAGCACTAATGGCCACCATGACACCAGCAGTGTGGACAGCTTGTTTCAGAGCAGATGTCCAAGGGAAGAGGCAGGCACATGGCAGCTCCTTAGGGAAAACACAGCAGATCCCTCCACTCATACACAAAGGAGGAAGACACTGCAGACTGTGAGGCTGGCCAGGTATTTGGAATATGTTCAGAGGAACTGGAATGTGAGGAGTGCCATTAGGCAGCTGGAAAGAGGCCTGCTGCCCACTCTGCCCCAGCCCTCCCCGTACTGTTGTAACTGCTGAAGTCTTCACTCTCCCCATAGAGCCCAGCCAGTCAAAGCCAAGACTGTTATGCATACCCCCAATTCCTGCTCCAGGACTGGCACTTAGTAGGTGCTCAGTAAAGTTTTGAAGGACAGACAGAAGCAAGAAGTTAAGGCTCATGGAAACTAAACCAAAATTGCTCCTGGTGCCCAAAGGAGGCCCCACTACATTTCTCAACTTGTTCTCCACCACTACAAGTGAGTGAGAGATGACATTAGGTGGTATATAGGCAGACATTCTTAATAGTTACATATTTAATTGGTTTTCATTGGGAAACTATTCACTGCTACTATATCAAATCCATGATTTCACAGAAATTATTTCTGAAGATGAGGCAACATTGAAGAAGTGAATGGGTTTGAAGAAAAATGGTACATAATGAACAAGATATGGCAAACTGTGAAAGTCAGTCATGAATCACTGGGGCTTGAGCCTGCTGCTGCTATCAGCCAATAGCCTGGCCAAACCTGGTGTATCCATCAGGGTTCTCCAAAAGAAACAAAACCAACAGCAAGTGTATTTAGAGAGAGCAAGAAAGAGATGTACTTGAAGGAATTGGCTCACATGATTATGGAGGCTGGCAAGTCAAAATCTTTAGGGTGGGTGGTCAGGCTGGAAATCCAGAGAACAGGTGATGCTACAGTTCATGTCCGAAAGCTGTCAGGTTGCAGACCCAGAAAGGACCCAATGTGGCAGTTCAAGTCAAAAGCCAGCCATCTCGTGCAGAATTCCCTGTTGCTCAAGGGAAGTCAGTCTTTTGTTCTATTCAAGTCTCATCCATAAACACCCACAAAGAAACTTCTAGAATACTATTTGCTTGCATAT
Organism: Lynx canadensis; assembly: GCF_007474595.2. Taxonomy (NCBI): domain Eukaryota; kingdom Metazoa; phylum Chordata; class Mammalia; order Carnivora; family Felidae; genus Lynx; species Lynx canadensis. The sequence goes on along the minus strand of NC_044313.2, from coordinate 43,227,311 downwards.
CTGAGCACCATGGCCCAGCCGAACTGACATAAAACTAACCACCACACCTAGGGAACGGAAGTTCCAGGAGCTGATGGAGAGGACTGAAGGCCAACACAGAATAGCTCCCCCAACCTCAGTCTAATCAGTGGCCAACACAACACTGCAGAAGAGTGACGGTGACCTTCATTCCTGGACCCCAGCCCAACCCCCCTCATTGCTCTCCTGACTTCCAGCCTAGTCCGCTCCAAAACTGATCCATAGGTCAGATTTTAGCATTCACAACTCAAAGGCCCTTTCTTTGACACCTTCCTCCTCCCTCCAAATCACCTGCAGCATAAGCTTCCACTCCCCACCATAGTCTCCAAAGTCTTCCTGACTTGATGGCCACCAACTTTTTCATGTGAAGGCTCCTGATCCAATCATTCTAAACCATGATGCTCCGCCTGAGTGCCCCCTATAATCCCCAGCCACCACACCCTTGCACACCTTACATCTTGCCCCTGGAGTGCCCGCCCACCTTCTCACTCTATCTCATCTGCCCCTCATTATCTGGGACTACTGCTCCATGAAGCATTCCCTGATCCCCGCAGACAGAATCATGTCTTTATTTTCTACATCTCCATATGCACAGACCTGCATTAAAACACACGTTGTGTGACTCTGATTGGTGATTTGTATACATTCAAAGAAGAAAGAGGGGTCTGTCCCCACCCTCATGTGACCACTGGCTGAGCCATCTCCACTTGCAGATTGGGAGCTCCTTGTGGCCTTCTGGGGACATATATTGGGAAACAAACATCAGGATGGGAGGCTGGTGAACAAATGGCTGGAAGGCAGACAAATCATGGATGGGAAGAAACCTTGGCTTCAGAGCCCAGACAGGGCCTGGACATTAAGTGAAAAGTAGAGTGGCTCACTTGGCCTGGCCTACAAGCAAACCCAGGTAGCTCCAGTTCCAAAGCTCATCCGGAAGATTCCTCTGAGGCTGCCCCAAGGGCTTGCAGGAGCCAAATCCCGACCCACAGCCAGCCTGGTGGCTTTAGCGCTCAAGGGCTCTCCAATACATGGATTAAAGAGGGATCTGGCTGTGCTGGGGCTGGCACTCACCTCTCCCTTGGCAGGGCCTGACCAAGAGCACCCGCAGGCGTCTCCAAGGAAATGCACGGGGCTTGATTTTCAACGCCATCACTAGAAAAGGGCTGTGACCACACAGCTTATCTTTCCCAAAGGCCAAGAGACAGTGACACCTCCAAGGATATGCTTAGCAAAGCCCTGGAACGAATTGAACGGGCAACACAATCAATCCTTTCCTGCCTGGGCTTTGTGCCTCCTTTTAGTTTCCTGCCTTGTTCACTACAAAAACCCCTAAGTGTAAACCCTGTAAATCAGAAATGTCCCCGTGTCATGGTCAGCAGCTGGTCGCCCCGGGCACAGTCAGGAGACGGAGCAGGTGTTCCCTGAGCCTGCAGCAGCCTCTCCACATGCCACCCTCTCCTTGCTCTGCTTCCCTCTCAGTCCCTCCTCTTCACCCTGTCATGTAAATCAGGCTTCACACCTTCTCTCTCAAAAGCCATGATGTTCTGGAAAGCCTTGCCTCATGTCCTCTGTCTCCCCTGAACAAGAGATCAGACACGGGATCGATATGGGAGCACGCCGCTCTGCCTGCAATGCCATCCCATTCCACTGTTCACGGAGCTCTGGGCACGACTCAGGGCCAGGGCCGGCTGGGCAACAGGAGACATGCGCGAGAGCGCAGGAGAGGCAGGCAGGCGTCCAAGCCCAGCCTTGTCCAGGAGGCCAGCCCCTCCCCTGGGCACTGCAGCAAACCCCCTGGGGACTGTGCTCACCTTCCCCCACCTCTCCCGGCACCAGTGGCAGGGAGGGAAGCCAGCAAGCCTTTCCTTGTGCAGCCTGCCTGGAGCAGACCCCGTGTCAGGACCCGTACGGACTTGCATCCACCTCTGGAAGGGCTCAGCAGGCACAAGCAGAGGCAGCTTCCAGAGCAGAGGTGCTCAGCAGTGCCACAGCCCAGGGACCTAAGTGACAGACCAGCAGCTGCAGTTCCCTTCACGGACATGAAGGGGTTTCCCTTCCTGGGGCCTCGTGCTCCCTCACGGGGCCACAGAGTGTGTTTCAGAGAAGTGAGGGTGGGGAGGTGGGCCTGTCACTTCCAGGAAGCCCCATTACCAGCCTCCACAGCTCAGGCCAAATCGCTGGGGCTGTCTGGGGTGAGCTTACTCAGGGTGAATTACTCAGCCCTGTTTCGGCAGTGGCCTGGACTATAGGGGCTGATTACCCTTTGAACACAGTTCGGAAAGGGAATTTCAGAAGTCAGCCTCATTCTCCCTGATGGAGGTGGAATGCTTCGGGCGGATGGGGGTGAGGCCTGCCTGCAAGTGGCCAGGGCGATGCACTATTGATGATTTAATCATCCATTTTTCTCTGGGGCTTATTCCACGGCTCAGCCAAATCAAGGGTTGGAGCACTGGGCTGGGGGGAGTAAGGCATCCATCAGACCAGGAAATGAGGGAGAAAGAAGAAGGGAAAGAAGTCAGGGTCCAGACAGCAGAGCTGTCTCAGGATGCAGCTCCCTCCACCAAGAGGAAGGAGTTGGACAGCCTGAGGCCCGAATCCCAGTACCACCAGTGAATGCCCTTGACCAAGCTATTCCACCTGTCTGACCCTCTGTTGCCTCCCGTGTATTTGGTGATAAATAGTATCTCCGCCATGGGCTGGTTGTCAGGATCAAATGAGTTAACAATGCAAAGTGCCTGGCACACATCAGGCCCTCGATAAATGGGGCCACTGCCCCCCCTCGACCTAACAGGCACAGAGAAAATTAACAGCCATTCTGTTTGAAGTGGCGTTATCTCCTTTCTGTATATTTTGGCTGAGCTCCCTGGCAGTGGGTAGTCAGTAAAGTAAACCAAGGGTGGAAGTGTCCCAAAGTCCAAGTGAATGAAGTGTTCTCTGTGCAAGAAGATAACCGGCAGAACCAAAGACCGTGGAGAGGTAGAGTCAGATGAAGGCTTGGGCCCACCGAGGTCACTGTTGGCCACACAGGAGCAATGCCTGGGATGGCGAGCATCACCTGACTGGAAAGCGTCTGAGTTTGGGTCTCCAGAAGCAAACTCTGACATAAAGATTCAAGTGCAAGGGGTTAATCTGGGAGGCTCAACAAACATCATCAGGGAGTAGGGAAGCGATACAGGGAAGGGAAGACAGCCAAAAATGGGGATTATTAGGAGGCTTCCACATAGAGACCAGCACTTCCTCTTGCAGGGAATCCCCAAGAAGCAGTGTGGGCCTTGGGATCATGCCACTGTGGGACAGGGGATGGAGTATCTATATACCACTCCCAACCACTCTTCAGGTGAGGGCAACTCCCAGGTGTGTTACTTCCCCGGTACTTCCTGCCTGCTATGAGGGCAAGCAGAGCATGGCCTTTGATGTTCCAGAAAAAAAAAACAAAACCCTTGGGCACAGAGGGGCAGACGTAGGCAGAGCTGTAGGAAATGGAGGGATCTGGAGGGTGTGGACCAGTCATGGCCAGCGCCTGCTACACAGGAACTCCATAGGACAACAAGAGGAGATGAGGTGCAAAGAGCAAGCACAGATAACTATCTTTGAAGAGTTTTGCTTCAAGGGGAACAGAGAAACGGGGCAAGAGACAAATGTGGGGTGCAGAGAGGGCTGTGCAAAGGTGAAAAGCATTGCAGCGTGCTTGAGAACTGGTAGATATGGTCCACCTGGAAAGGAGACATTAACAGAGAGGGAGTTCTACCCTTGAGCAGGTGACAGGGAATGGCTTCGAGCATCCAAGGAGAGGGGATGCCTTTATCAGGCCCACAGAGTTCATGCACAGCGTCAGGAGCTCATGGGTACCACCAAGGGAAGCCGGAGGGCATGGCAGAGGATACACAGATCAGCCTCCGTCCTTATCCGTCCTGTTTTCTCAGAGATTTAAAACGTATGGTAATTCGGGCTATAGCAGCTTCATTCATGATTGCCAAAACTTGGAAGCAACCAAAATGCCCTCCAGTAGGTAAATGGATAGATAAACTGTAGTACATCCATACAGTGGGATATTATTCAGCCTTAAAAGGAATGAGCTCTCAAGCCATGAAAAGACATGGAGAAACTGTATATACATATTACTAAGCCCACTGTTACTAAGAAGCCAATCTGAAAAGCTATAAAATGCAAGGCTCTAACTATAGATACCCTAGAAAAGGCAAGACTACAGAGACTGTAAAAACATTAGTGGTTATCAGAGGTTAGGGAGAGAAAGGGATGAATAAATTGAACACAGGGGATTTTTAGGGCAGTGACACCACTCTGTATGATACTACAATGGTGGATACATGTCATGATACATTTGTCCAAATCCAGAACATGTACAACACCAAGAGTGAACCCGGATGTCAGCTATGGACTTCGGTTAATGACAACGTTTCATTATTGGCTCATCAGCTGTAACAAATGTACCCCACTAATGCAAGTGTTAATAGGGGAAGTTGGGAAAGAGAGTGAGGGGGCGTATGGAACTTTGTACTTTCTGCTAAATTTTCTTTAAACCTAAAACTATCCAAAGAAGTAACATCTATTAATTTTTTTTTAAAGAAAAAAAAACAGCAAAGAATAAGTACAGAATAAGTTTTGGAGAGTTGAGGAGAGGGAACATGTGAAATATTCATCTAGGAGAGTGGGAGAATGAGCGGCCTGGGGAGGGTGGTGGGATGGCCAGGAGGCAGTAAGGGTCTACAGGACGTGGGCAGCCAGATCATAGAGACACGAGCTCCAGCCTGGTTGTGTGTTTTTCCCAGCGAGGTACAACGGCAGGTGCACAGCAGGGAGGGAGCTGGGTTTAACCAGGACCGGGTTGTCCTAGACAAGCGGGCTTCTTCAGATGTGCTTTGCCCCCCAACCTCCCGTCCTCGTCATTGCTCACCTACATCACTGTAATCTGTGATACCCTCTCCCTGGTTCCTCTCCATTGAGACTCCAATCCATCCCCAACATGCCTACCAGAGGGAGTTTCAAAGAAAATGCAACCAAGAGGGTCACTTCCACTCTTCACAATCTCTGCTGGTGCCCGGCTGCCTTACAGGATAGACACCAGGCTCCTTCCTCCGTGACACACAAGGAAACTGTCAGCCACCCCGGTCTAAGCTGACTGTCTGCCCCATCTGCCCATTCTCCCCCATATCCTCTGCTCTTGCCATGCAGAGTTTCTCACATGACTCTGCTTTTGCACACACTGTCTCCTCTGTCCACCCTGTCCTGACCTCTTTCTTTGCCTTTATCCTCAACACCTGGCTCACGTGGTCACTCCACAGAGTGACACAGGTGGCTTGTGGCAGCAGTAGTCTGGGCTTCTATTTCTATTCCCGCAGCTCTGATGGTGCAATGGAAGGGCTTGTCTGCCTTTCTGCTCCACTAATCCAGGAGCTTCTGGGGGTGGAAGACATCACATTATTCATCTTGTCACCACACCCAACATAAAGCCAGACACATCGTGGGGGCTCAGGAAAGTTTGCGGAATGACCGAGTGAAGGTAAAGGATGGAAATACCACCTGGCCCAGCTCCCACCCAAACCTGACATTGAAAGCAGCATTTACTTCCTCTCTTGAACATTATATTCTCGTGCGGAGTGATTTCTGAAGCATCACTTGCTGGCAGCTGCCAGCTCTGAGAAGGGCACAGGGGCTACGTGGGGCTTGGCCCTGAGCAAGCCACAGCCCGCGAGCTCTGGCAGCCATTGCTACTGTGGCACGCCTGGAAGAGTTCTGTTTCTGTCACTGCCTCGCGCACTGCTGTGAGGCCATGGCCAGATAAAGTGCCCCGAGGATTTCACCAGTGCTGACACACAGTAGGCGCCTAATTACTGCTATTTAACTCCCTTCATCGAGGCAATGGGACAATTCTTGTCAAGAAGTCTGCTCTTTCAATCTTGTTTCAGGAGCAGTCATTCCCCTAGGTGATAAAAGATAGCTCTAACTTAGACCGCTTTTTCACATGATACAGTAAAAGGCCATCCTAACTTCAGATCCAGATCTCTTGGCCATTCTGAGATATGAAGGGGCTGCCACTAAATCACAAGTAATATAAGTTATGTCATTGTCTTCATCACTGGGAAGAAGAATGATAAATCTGCCGCCATTAGCTTCAGGAATTGGGCCACCCTGGCCAACACCGCCAATGACCTCCACTCAGCACATACCTCGCATGCAGCTGTCTGCCTGAATACCCCACCTCTGTGCAGGCCAAACTCCGGTGCAGCTCACACAAGTTGTGCTTCTGTGTTCTCAGCTACAAGGCCCTGCGGCAGCATTAGGTGCTTCCGAGGATTGTGCCAGCACCCATGAAAAGCTCTTCTGGTGTCCTAGGTCCAGCAGCCCCAGGGGAGGAGACCAGGCTCTTCTCCCTGAGTCTAGAGTCTCTGTTATCAGACGCTGGGGACCCTCTTGGGTCTAGGTGTTATGCATTCAATCCACAAAAATGCCTGAGCATATCCTCTGGGTCAAGCCTGGACATGACAGGGAGAATAGTGCTGGATGTCCACAGCATGTTCCCTCTAGAAGCTTACAGACTAGCAAGGCAGGAAATACACACACAACCAAACATAACCAAGGGAAGCACAGTGGACTGAGGGAGTATGCAAGACAGGAGCCTGAGCAGGCTGAGCGCATCAGGGAAGACTTCCTGGAAGAGGTCATGGCTGACCTGTGTCTTAAAAAGTAAAGAGGCCTCATACCCACTAGGTTGGCTACTATCAAAACAAAACAAAACAAAACAGAAAATAACAAGTGTTGGTGAGGATGCAGAGAAATTAGAATCCTTACTGTTGGTGGGAATGTCAAATGGTACCGCCACTATGGAAAACAGTGTGGCGGTCCTTCAGAAAATTAAAAATAGAACTACCATATGATAAATCCTTCACCCAATGTGTCCTCATTGTTCATTGCACTATTATCAAAACCAGAACATTTACACAGCATTATTAATTGAACTACAGACTTTATAACAATTTTGCCATCCAAAGTGACTAGTTTTTAGTTTTGTGAGCTGAGGTGCTACCACATGAAGTCTGGATCTCAGGGGAATAAAATCTATGATGAAGAAAAAAAAAAGAACTACCATATGCTACAGCACTTCCATATCTGGGCACTGTCTAAAAGGATTGAAAGCAGGGTCTCAAAGAGATGTCTATCCACCCATGTTTATAGCAGCATTACTCAGCATAGCCAAAAGGTGGAAGCAACCCAAATTTCTCTCAATAGTTGAATGGATAAACACAATGTGGTACATACATACAGTGGAATATTATTCAGCCTTTAAAAAATGAGGAAGATTCAAGGGCACCTGGGTAGCTCAGTCATTTAAGCCTCCGACTTCAGCTCAGGTCATAATCTTGCAGTTCGTGAGTTCAAGCCCCGCATCAGGTTCTGTGCTGACAGCTCAGAGCCTGGAGCCTGCTTCGGATTCTGTGTCTCCCTCTCTTTCTGCCCCTTGTCCGCTCACACTCTCTCTCTTTCTCAAAAGTAAAGAAACATTAAAAAGAAGATTCAACTTAAAAAAAAATGAAGAAAATTCTGACATAGGCTACAACATGGATGAACATTGAGGATGTGATGCTCAGTCCACAGTCACAATAAGAAATAAGGTAGTCAACCAAGAGACAAATACTCTGTGATTCCCCAGATATGAGTGGAATATGACTACCTAGAGTAGTCACAGAGAGAGGAAATAGAAAGATGGTTGCCAGGCCACTCTGGAAAACAGTATGGAGTTTCCTCAAAAAATTAAAAATAGAACTACCCTACGACCCGGCAAGAGCACTACTAGGAATTTACCCAAAGGATACAGGAGTACTGATACATAGGGGCACGAGTACCCCAATGTTTATAGTGGCAATTTCAACAATAGCCAAATCATGGAAAGAGCCTAAATGTCCTTCAACTGATGAATGGATAAAGAAGGTGTGGTTTATATATACAATGGAATGCTATTTGGCAATGAGAAAGAATGAAATCATGCCATCGCAGCAACATTGATGGAAGTGGAAGGTATTATGTTAAGTGAAATAAGTCAGAGAAAGACAGATATTATATGTTTTCACTCTTATGTGCAACTTGAAAAACTTAACAGAAGACCATGGGGGAAAGGAAGGGGAAAAATAGTTTCAAACAGAGAGGGAAGGAGGCAAACCATAAGAGACTTTTAAATACAGAGAACAGACTGTGGGTTGATGGGGAGAGGGGCCAGGGGGGAGGGGAAAATGGGTGATGGGCATTGAGGAGGGCACTTGTTGGGATGAGCACTGGGTGTTGTATGTAAGCGATGAACCATGGGAATCTACTCCTGAAGCTAAGAGCACACTGTATACACTTGTATGTTAGCTAACTTGACAATAAATTATATTTTTCAACAAAAGAAAGAGAGGAAGGTGGCTGCCAGGGGCTGGGGAAGGGGGAACGGGGAGTCAGTGTTTAATGGGGATGGAGTTACAGTGGGGAAGACGAAAAATCTCTGGAGATGGATGGTGGTGACAACGGTCGCACAGCCATGTGAATGTACTTAATGTCACCGAACTGTACGCTTAAAAATGGTTAAAACGGCAAATTTTATGTTATGTGTACTTTACCGCAATTTAAAAACTAAAGTAATAAAAAAACAAAAAGGAGTCTCCAGGGGATAGCGTTTCTGGAAGAGGCACCGTGATAACTCACTCCCACTGCATCTAAGAAACTCAGAGTTGGGAGAGTAGGAACACCTGTCCTTGGAGACAGCAGGAGCAGCCTGCAGGGACAGCTGTCTGTGAGCCGTCGGGGTCCTCAGTTTGTTCTCCTGGGGTTTGGGGGCTCATCCCACACTGCAGTGTGTTCTGACCACCCACATATGCCTGCCCTCAGAGCTCTGCCCTTCTCCACCCATTGCATGGGCCCTACCACACCAGTCCGAGGGGGACACAGTGCCACCAAAGGATAAGAAGTTACAATGGGACTAGAGGGGCAAGCAGGTGTGAGAAAACACTGAAATTAAGAGGAAAAGTAGAAATGCACCTAGGCCAAAGTCAGGAGAGGAAGGTTGCTGGGGCCAGCATGGAAGTTAAAGGGAACCCCGTACCCACCCCCCTGAGTAGACAAAGCCAATAGAGTCGAGTCTTCCCGTAAAACAAACAGAATCACAGAGAATGTCCGACGTCTCCTTCATTGCTTGGTCACCCAGGAAGGCCAATGGCACTGTCACCACAGCCAGCAGTCCTCATGTCCTTGTGGGTCCCAACAGTGCACAGAGCATCCAGGCACAAGACATCTGCCCCACATGCCCTGCTGACCACACATTCCGTGGCACTAAGCTGGGTGCAGGCTGGGGATTGGGAAGGCTTCCAGTTGTCTCTGAGCACAGTGCCCTGGAGCAGAACCCAGGCCTCCCCCACCACCCTCAGGGCCCCCACGTCAGGCACTGCTCAGAGCCCAGACCTCTCCTCAACCCGTGGACTCTCCAGCTGTCTGTGCTGCAGTCCTTTTCTGTGCCTCAAATTTGCCAAGCCCTTTGGAACCTCACAGCCTCTGTTCTTAGGAGTGTCCCCCACCAGGAATGCTGCTTCCTGATCCCAGGGCTGGCTGGTGCTCGTCCTTCAGGCCTTGGCTCAAATGTCACTGCCTCTGAGGGTGCCTTTCTCTCTACATCCTCACCAACACTTGTTACATCTTGTCTTTTGATTGGAGCCCTTCTGCCAGGTGTGAGGTTATATTTCATTGTGGGTTTGATTTGCATTTCCCTGATGATGAGTGACACTGAGCATCTTTTCATGAGTCTGTTGGCCATCTGTAGGTCTTCTTTGGAAAAGTGTCTATTCAGGTCCTCTGCTCACTTTTTCAAATTGGATTCTTTGCAATTTTTGGTGTTGAACTGTATAAGCTCTTTATATATTTTGGGTATTAACCCTTCAGCAGATATATCATTGTAAATATCTTCTCCCATTCAGTAGGTCATCTTTTTGTTTTATTGATGGTTTCCTTCACTGTGCAAACACTTTTTATTTTGATGTAGTCCCAACAGTTTATTTTTGCTTTTGCCTGAGGAGACATATCTAGAAAAATGTTGCTACAGCTGATCTCAGAGAAATTACTGCCTGTGCTCTCTCCTAGGATTTTTATGGTTACAGGTCTGACATTTAGGTCTTTAACCTATTTTGTGTTTATTTTTGTGTATGGTGTAAGTAAGTGGTCCAGTTTCATTCTTTTGCATGTAGCTGTCCAATTTCCCCAGAAGCATTTATTGAAGAGACTGTCTTTTCCCCACTGTATATTCTTGCCTCCTATGTTGTAGATTAATTGGCCATATAAGTGTGGGTTTATTTCTGGGCTCTCTAGTCTGTTCTATGATCAATGTGTCTATTTTTGTGCCTGTCCAGAATGTTTTCTTTTCTTTTTCTTTCTTTCTTTTTTCTTTTCTTTTCCTTTTTTTTTTTTTTTTTTTTTTTTTTTTGCTTAGAGATCTTTGTATTTTTCCATTTTATTTTTTTACATACTTTTTATTTTTTAATTTATATCCAAATTAGCTAGCATATAGTACAATAATGATTTCAGGAGTAGAATCCAGTGATTCAGCCCCTACAAATAACATCCAGTGTTCATCCCAACAAGTGTCCTTCTTAATGCCCCTATCCACACTGTTTTCATTACAACAGCTTTGTAGCATATCTTGCAATCTGGAATTGTTATACCTCCAGCTTCGTTCTTTTTCAAAATTGTTTGGCTATTCAGAATCTTCGGAACCATCATGCACTGCTGGTGGGAATGTAAACTGGTGCAAAAACAGTATGAAACCACTGTCAAACATGAGGGAAGTTCCTCACAAACTCAGAAATACCATATAATCCATTAATTCCACTACTGGGAGCTATCCAAAGAAAATAAAAAACACTAACTTGAAAAGATATATGCAACCTTATATTTATATGGAAGCAACATCAATGTCCATCATCAGATAAATTGATAAAGAAAATGTAGTATACACAATGAAATACTACTCAGCCATAAAAAAGAATGAAATCTTGATATTTGTGACAATAAGGGTGGATCTAGAAGGTATTTTGCTAAGTGAAATAAGTCAGACAGAGAATGACAAATACCACAGGATTTCATTCATATGTGGAATCCAAAACACAAAACAAGTGAATAAACAAAAAAACAAAAAGCAGAATTAGACCTGTAAATATAGAGAATAAACTGATGGTTGCCAGAGGAAAGGGGATGGGGGGGTGCAAAATGAGATAAGGGGAGCAGGAGATACAGGCTTCCAGTTATAAAATGAGCAAGTCACCGGAATGAAAGGTACAGCATAGGAAACACAGTCAGTGATGTTACAATAGCATCATATAGTGAAAAATGGTACCTACACTTGTGAGCATAGAGTGACATATAAAGCTGTTGAATCACTGTGATGCATACTCACAACAATGTAACATGTGTCTCGACTATACACACATACACACATACATGAAATGTCACCACCTCTGAGAGGCCCTCCCTGACCACCCAGCTATTTTCTCTGACATCCCCCGCTCCTTCCCTCTACAGAGCTCATCCCTCTCCTTAATTATCTGTCCCACTTACATTATCTCCCTTGATTCACTCACTCATTTACTTTCTGTCTCCTCTAACAGCATATAGTTCCATGACGGCTGGGGTCTTGGCTGTCATTTTTGGCCAAGCACTCAGATTCAGTACTGGGCACACAGAAGTCAGAAATATTTGTAGAATAAATGAATAAATGAATATTATCTGCCCAGCACTTTTGTGCCTGTCATCTCATTTGATCTATCAGGAAATCATTTTGAGATAGGAATTACTGTCTCCACTTTATAGATGAGGAAAGTGAGCCCCAGGAAACTGAGTGCCAGTTATACAGCAAAGCAGTGGCAGGGCTGGGATCCAAAGTCACGTCTGTCTGAGGGTCCTGCAGAGCCCAGGGGGACACAAGAAGCAAATGAAAGAGTGTGTATGTGAGCATGTGTGTGTGTGTGTGTGTGTGTGTGCGCGCGCGTGCGTGTGTGTGTTTCTGTTTGTGCCTGTGCCCCTAGGCCTGGACCTGGCTCTATCCCAAAGGCCCAGGAGCTCTTGGAAGAGAGAGACCTCATCATTTTCATACTTCTAAGTCCAGAACATTCCACGGGACTTTCAATTGAGCTTCAGTAACAGTTTGCTGAACTATTACTCAAGAGCTGTGTACATGTGAGCTCTCATTGTTTGAAGTCCCTTTGTTTTTCAGCATGTATGTCAGGGGGGAGTCAGTGAGCCTCTAGGAACCAGCTTAGCAACAGTTTAGGGTTAAAAAATGAATGTGCTTACACAGAGAGCATGAAGCATGGAACCAACACAGTCCTCTGATGTTTCTTCAAGGGCTCTACACACAACCTGTCTGGGCCTCTCCATCCAGCCTACTATGTCACCTTTGAATTGGAAGATGAAATGTATATCTGTGTGAGTGTGTGTGTCTGGGTGAGTGGAGTCTTGTGTGTGAATCTGGGAGTGTCTGTGCATGTGTGTGTGTGTGGACCTGCATGTGATGTATTGCTGGGTCCATTTATGGCTATGAATCTACATGTAGATCTGTGTGTGTGTGTGTGTGTGTGCGTATGAGTGTGTATGTATCCTGCCTCCCCCTCCAGACTGTAAAGTCCTGACAAGAGAGATACCAGGTGGGATCTTTCTCTGTTTTCTATCACTGGCCACTTCCTGGGTATCCAATAAGTGCAACTGATTAATTTGTTAATTAGCAGATGAGCACAGGGCTCGCCTTTCCCCTGGATCCCTGTCCACACTGCTTCCCAGAGTCACAGTGAGACAGCCCCCACTCCTCCACCCCACACCCATTTGGCCCAGCTCCCTCCATCCCCCTTGGACCGCTGATACTCCCCCCTGAAAAGTTCTCAAGGGTCTGCTCTGGCTGGTGGTGCAATCACCAGCGAGGCTAGTGCTCCCCACCCCCTACACCCTCCATCCACTCATGCAGGGCACGTCCTGCGGTCAGTGCAGAAGGAGGAACTGTCTGCAGAGTCCCCAACACTGGCTGCCTCTGTCCTCACCAACAACCGCGGACTGTTCCAGCCCCACAAACGCTTCCGTGGCTTTGTATCCATTAAAGGCACAATCTTGCTCAACCAATTAATGAAGCACCTTCTCTCCCACAATTCTTAAATTTCCCCAGAGCCAAATGTAAAGTGTATACAATTACACAGCTCACAGTTTGATAAAGGAAGGCTGACATCTTTAATAATTCTCAATGAAAGAACATCCTGCGAAGGAATTGTTTAATTAAAAGACAACAATGGGATAAAAAGCAAATAAAAAGGAAAAAAAGAGAAAGATTGCAACTATTAATTCAGAACTAAATAAATACCTTCCACTTGAGATTCCTTAAATACCTTCCTAGAGTTCAGGTATACTTGTTTAGCATGCAAATGTCCAGCATTAAACATGTCTGTAAAATGAGCAGCTATACTTTAACTAAATTTCTATCTCCCCATTTAAAGAACAGCAGAAATGTCCCAGGAACACTAGAATTCCAGCTCTGAAGGCGGGACTCTGCTCTGACTCTCCAGGACAAATTTGTGAGGCTGGGGGAAACCTGGACTCAACAAAAAGATGCTTAACTAATTGAGGGCAGGCCAGAATGCAAAACTCTGCTTCAGGGAAATGGAGTTAATGTACATTTCCTTATTCTTCCCAGTAAGTGCAAGTAAAAAAAAAAAAAAAAAAAAAAAAAAAAAAAAAAAAAAAAAAAAAAAAAAAAACCAAACATCATACAGAAATAATTTAAGATGAATCTGAGGAGAGGAGTAAAGGTAGACCAGCTAGGGACCATGGGACCTGAAGAACATGGGAACTAGATCTCCAGGTTTTCTTTTCACTTCATATATTCTAGACCCAGAGCTGAAGAGTTGGCAACCCAGAAACACCAAAAGGCATAAGCAAAACAAACAAACAAACAAAAAAACTGCTATTTCTAGCCAAAGGTCCAGGAAATGGACAGCCTAGCAAGACAGAAACAGACAATAAGCACTCTACCCCAGCCAAACACCACAAAGCACAGTGTTGCCCCTGCACTCACCCATACCAGTGAAGGCACAGTGGACCCCTTAGACTTCCACCTTTGCAGGCTGTAACAAGTTTCCTTTCCTCAACCAAGATGATGTCATAGGAGGTTTAGCAGTGAGTCAGGATGTTCACCACCACCCAAGGATAAAAAGGCCACCCTCCTCTCCCCCTGTGGAGGCCAGATGGGACCTCAGGAAGATGGAGTTGAGATTCCCAAGTTTTCTGCCAAGGAGAAGCAAGAAACCCACACCTCCGCTGTCAGCAGAGGCTAGGAAAGCATCCTGTCCTGGACTTTATCTTCCCTTACCAGTAATGAGATGACAGCACCACCCCAGAGTGGTGTCATAAGGAACCAATGAAAACAGAAGGTTTAAGTAAAACCCAGAGCTTCATAACATAGTACCCAAAAATGTCCAGGATTCAAATGAAAATCACTATTCATACCAAGAACCAGGCAGAACTCAAACTGAACGGAAAAAATCAAGCAACAGATTCCAACAGTAAGATGATGGAAATGTTAATAACAATCTGGCAGAGATTTTAAAGCATCCATCATACAAATGCTTCAGTGGACAATTGCAAATATACTTGAAACAAATGAAAAAATAAAAAGTCTCAGCTAAGAAATAAAAGATATTAAGAAGAACCAAATGGAAATTTTGAGCCAAAAAATACAATAACTGAAAATAAAGCTCAGTGGAGGGGATAAACAGCAGAATGGAGGGAATAAAGGAAATAATCAGTGAACTGAAAGATACAACAATAGAAACCACCCACTGTAAACAACAGAGATAAAATAAACTGGAAAAAAAAAGTGAACACAGCTTCAGGGACTTGAGGGACTGTTAGAAAAAAAAAAAAAATCTAACATTTGAGTCATCAGAGTCCTAAAAGGAGAAAAGAAAGAGGGTGGGGCTGTAAAAGTGCTTGAAGAAATAATGGTTGAAAACTTCTCACATTGGGCAAAAGATATAAATCCACAGATTCAAAAATATGAGTGAACTCCAAGCAGGAAAAACACAAAGAAATCCATAGCAACACACATCAGTATCAAACTTCTAAAAATTAAAGACAAAGAAAAATTCTTTAAAGCAGCAAGAGATAAAAAGTACCTTATCTACAGAGGAAAAGCAATTCAAATGACAGTAGATTTCTCATCAGAACCACAGAGGCCATTAGGAAGTGACACAACATTTTTCAAGTGCTGAAAAAAAAAACTATATCCTGTAAAAATATCCTTCAGGAATGATGGGAAAATAAGGGTATTCTCACGTGAAAAACTTGAGAACTTGTTGCCAGCATACCTACCCTAATGGCTAAAGGAAGTTCTCTGAATAGAAAGGAAATGACAAAACAAAACAACTTGGAATATCACAAAAAATAAAAGAATGAGGTAAGCAAAAATATGAGTATATACAGTATACTTTCCTTCCCCTCTTTAGCTTTCTAAATTATGTTTGAAGGTTGAATAAAAATTATAGCACTGTCTAATGTGATTCTAAATGTACGAAGAGTAAATATGTAATATAAGATAATTACATATTATAAATGGGAAAGGTAAAAAAAAATAGAGGTAAGGTTTCTGCACTTCACCTGAACTGGTAAAATGTCAACAGCAGATTGTAACGAGAGAGAGAAAGAGAGAGAGAGAAAGTGATACTTAGAGCAACCACTTTCACAACTAGGCGAAGAGAAACACCTAAAACCTCTATAGATAAATCAAAATGGAATTCTGAAAAACATTGAAGTAATCCAGGGGAGGCCAGAAAAAGGAAACAGAGAAGCAAACAAAACAAACAACAAAACAATAAATAAAATGGCAGACTTGCACTCAAATATATCAATTATGACATTAAATGCAAATAATCTAAATACAACAACTAAAAGACAGAGACTGGCAGAACAGATTAAAATTTATAAGCAACTGGGGCACCTGGGTTGCTCAGTCAGTTAAACGTTCAACTTCGGCTCGGGTCATGATCTCACAGTTCATGGGTTTGAGCCCCACATCAGGCTCTGTGCTGACAGCTCAGAGCCTGGAGCCTGCTTCAGATCCTGTGACTCCCTCTCTCTTTATCTCTCCCCTGCTCGTAATCTGTCTCTCTCTCTCAAAAATGAACTTTTTTCTTAAATTTTTAAAAATTATAAGCAACTATATACTACCTATAACATTTGTTGTAGGAACATCATTCCAATATAACAATATAGAGGTTGAAAGTAAAAGGATGAAGAAAAATATAGTATGCAATCAAAAGAAGGCACGAGTGATAACATTAATATCAGATAAAGTAGACTTCAGAACAAAGAAAATTACCAGAGGGGCGCCTGGGTGGCGCAGTCGGTTAAGCGTCCGACTTCAGCCAGGTCACGATCTCGCGGTCCGTGAGTTCGAGCCCCGCGTCGGGCTCTGTGCTGACTGCTCAGAGCCTGGAGCCTGTTTCCGATTCTGTGTCTCCCTCTCTCTCTGCCCCTCCCCCGTTCATGCTCTGTCTCTCTCTGTCCCAAAAATAAATAAACGTTGAAAAAAAAAAAAAAAAAAAAAAAAAAAAGAAAATTACCAGAGACATAAGGGACATTACATGATAATAAAAGGGTCAATCCATGGGGCGCCTGGGTGGCTCAGTTGGTTGGTCATGATCACTCAGGTCATGATCTCACAGATCATGAGTTCAAGCCCTGCAACGGTCTCTGGGCTGACAGCTTGGAGCCTGGAGCCTACTTCGGATTCTGTGTCTCCCTCTCTCTGCCCCTCTCCCACTCATGTTCTGTCTCTCTCCTTCAAAAACGAATAAACATGAAAAAAATTTTTTTCAAAGGGTCAGTCCACCAAGAAAGTACAGCAATCCTTAATGTGTATACACCAAATAACAGAACTGTAAAATATGTAAAGAAAACTGGATAGAACTAAAAGGACAAGTATTCATATCACAATTATAGTTGGAGGCTTCATCCCATCTCTCTCAACATTTGGTAGAACTAGACAGAAAATTAGCAAAAACAGATAAGTACCTAACAGCATCGTCAACCATATATGTATATATCCTTATTTATAGAACACTCCATTGAACACCAAAATACACATTTTTTTCAAGTGCCCAGAGAACATAGACCAAGAGAAACCATGTCCTGAACCATAAAACAAATGCCAACGAATTCAAAAGAATGGAAACTTTATCGACTACATTCTCTGACCACAACTGAATCAAACTAGAAATTAATAACAAAAAATAACAGTAAAATCTCCAAATACTTGGAAAACAAACAGCACACTACAAAGCAGCCTATGGGTCAAAGAGGAAGTCTCAAGGAAAACCAAAAATACAGTCAACTGAATGAAAATGAAAATACAACCTATCTAAATTTGTGGTGCACAGTTAAAGTAATAACGAGAGGAACATGTATAATGCTAAAAGCACACATTAGGAAAGAAGAAAAGCCTCAAATCAATAAACTAAGCTCCCACAACAAGAGTCTCAAAAAAAAAAAAGAGCAAAATAAACCCAAAACAAGCAGAAGGAAGAAAATAATAAAGATAAAACCAAAATCAATGAGACCAAAAACAGAAAAACGTAGAAAGGATAAAAAACAAAAAAAAGAGTTAGTTCTTTGAAAAGATCAATAAAATTGACAAACCTCTAGCAAGACTGACAAAGAAAAAAGAGACACAAATTACCAATATCAGCAATGAAACAGGGAATATCTAGACCCACAGACAACCATAGGAGAAGGGAATATTGTGAACAACTCTACACATCAAGATTTGGCATCTTAGATGAAATAGCCCAATTCCTAAACACACACACAAACAACAGCAACAACAACAACAACAACAAAATATACAACTTACCCAATATGGAATAGAGAATCTTCTAACCATTAAGAAAGTGAAACCATAATCTTAAACGCCCCCCAAAAAGAAATCTCCAGACCTAGATGGTTTCACTGAAGAATTATATCACATGTTTAAAAGTGAATGCTAATTCTACACAATCTCTTCCAAAAAATAGAAGACAGGGAAATGTTTCCCAATTCATTTTATGAAGCTAGCATCACCCTGATATCAAACCAGACAAAGACCATAGGAAAGAAGAAAACATTAGGCCAATATCACCCATGCATGCAGATGCATAAATCCTTAGCAAACTATTAGCAAATGGAATCCGGTAATATACAAAAAGGACTAGACAACATGACAAAGTAGGGCTTATTCCAGGAATGCAAGGATATTTCAAAATTTGAAAATCAATCAGTGTAATAATCCACCATATTAACAGGCAAAAAGAAGAAAAGTCACGTGATCATATCCATCAAAACAGGGCATTTCACAAATTTCAATATCCATTCATGATAAAAACTCACAGAAAAAGGAATAGAGGGGACTTCCTCAACTTGGCAAAGAGCATCTACCAAAAGACCTATTGCTAATATCATATTCAATGGTGGGAAAAAAACTGAATGCTTTCCTCTTTCGTTTGCTCCTTATTTGATATGGCAAAAAGCAAGAATATCTGTTCTTACTCCTCCTATGCAACTTAGTACTGGAGGTTTCAACCAGTGCAATAAAGCAAAAAATGGAAATAAAAAGCCTACAGATGGGAAGGGAAGAAATAAAACTGCTCCTGTTTGCAGATGACATGATTGTAAAGAAAATCACAAGGTATCTAGAAAAGAACTTTTAGAAATAATAAATGAGTTTAGCAAGGCCATATCATACAAGATACACATATAAAAACCATCTACTTTTTATATACTAGCAATGAATATATGGACACTGAAATTAAAAACACAATACCATTTACAATTGCAAGAAATAAAAGAAATACCTAAGTGTAAATCTAAACAACACATGTATAGGACTTGTATGCTGAAAACTACAAGATGCTATTGAAAGAAATAAAAGGAGAGAGATTTAAATAAATGGAGAGACATAGAATGTTTATGGATTGTAAGACTCAACATCAATTCTACCCATATTGATATACAGGTTTAAGTAATTCCTATCAAAATCTCAACAAGATTTTCCCTAGATGCAGACAATATTAATCTAAAAAGCAAAAGAACTAGAATAGCTAAAACAATTTTGAAGAAAAAATAAAAAGAATAGACAGGGAAGAATCAGCCACCTCAATTTCAAGACTTATCATAGAGCTACAGTGATCAAGATTGTGTGGTATTGGTGGAAGGAGAAACACACAGATCAATGGAACAGAATACACAACCCAGAAATAGTCCCACACAGCTGTGCCAAACAGATCTTTAGCAGAAGTGCAAAAGAATTCAACACAGGAAGAACAGCCTTTTTTTTTAAGTTTACTTATTTATTTTGAGGGGGGAAAGCAGAGAGAGAGAGAGAGAGAGAGAGAGAGAGAATCCCAAGCAGGCTCTTTGCTGTCAGCACAAAGCCATCAACATGGGTCTGAATCTCACAAATTGTGAGATCGTGACCTGAGCCAAAATCAAGAATCGGACACTTAACCAACTGAACCACCCAGGTGCCCCAGCACAACAGCCTTTTTAACAAATACTGCTGGAGTAACTGGACATCCACAAGCAAAAAAAAAAAAAAAAAAAAAAAAACAACCTCAAACTAAGTCTTATACTGTATACAAAAATTAACTCCGAATGGATCATAGACTTAAATGTAAAACCTAAAACAATAAAATTGTTTTAGGAAAACAATATGAGAAAATCTTCAGGATGGAGGGACGCCAAGGCAAAGTATTCTTAGACTTGACACTAAAACATGATCCATGAAATTAAAAATTAATAAATTGGACTTCATCAAATTGAAAAACTTCCTGTCCCTGAAAGATCCAGGGACTTTTCAAGCTGCAAAAGTTTGAAGAAAACAAAACAAAACAAAACTAGGGGCGCCTGGGTGGCTCAGTCAGTTAAGCATCTGACTTCGGCTCAGGTCATGATCTCACGGTTCGTGAGTTCAAGCCCCACTTTGGGCTCTGTGCTGACAGCTTAGGACCTGGAGACTGCTTCAGATTCTGTGTCTGCCTCTCTCTCTGCCCCTCCCCCACTGGCGCTCTGCCTCTCTCTCTCTGTCTCAAAAAAAAACATAAATAAACTTAAAAAAAACTAGACTGGGAGAAAATATCTGCAAATCATATATCTTACAAGGAATATGAAGAACTCCCAAAACTAGGGGCGCCTGGGTGGCGCAGTCGGTTAAGCGTCCGACTTCAGCCAGGTCACGATCTCGCGGTCCGTGAGTTCGAGCCCCGCGTCAGGCTCTGGGCTGACGGCTCGGAGCCTGGAGCCTGCTTCCGATTCTGTGTCTCTCTCTCTCTCTGCCCCTCCCCCGTTCATGCTCTGTCTCTCTCTGTCCCAAAAATGAATAAACGTTGAAAAAAAAAAATTAAAAAAAAAAAAAAAGAACTCCCAAAACTCAACAGTAAAAAACCAAACAATCCAATTAGAAAATGGGCCAAAGACATGAAGAGACATTTCGCTGAAGAGCCTATACAGATGGCAAATAAGCACATGAAAAGATATTCAATATCATTAGCCACTGGGGAGATGTAAATTAAAACCACCGTGATCTATCATCAGGTACCTATTAGAATGGTTTAAATTAAAAAATAGTGACAACATCAAATGCTCATGAGGATGAGGATAAACTAGATCATTCACACATTGCTGGCGGGAATAAAAATCGCCACAGCCACTGCGGAAAACAGTTTGGCAGTTTCTTAAAAAAAAAAAAAAAAAAAAAAAGCAACTACTACATGACCTAGCGGCTGCACTCCTGAGCATTTATCTCAGAGAAGTGAAGATATGTTCACACAGAAAGCTACACATGAGTGTTTAAAGCATTATTCGTAACAGCCGAAAACCAGGTAAAACAGAAAAATGTCTTTAAATGAGTGCCTTGTTAATAAGCACTTCTTGGTACATCAGGCCATGGAATACTACTCAGGTCTGAAAAGGAATGAACTATGGGTACAGGCAACAACTGTGTGCATTATGGATGTGTGCGACAATCCCCAGGGCATTGTGCTGAGTTATGAAAGTTAACTCCATCGGCTACATGCTGAATAATTCCATTTATACAACATTCTTGAAATGACAAAATTATAGAAATAGAGAACAGATTTGCAGTTGCCAGGCGTTAAGGAGGGATGGAGCTAGGAAGGGGAGTGTGTGGCCATAAATGGCAAAACACAGCATCCTTGTCATAGGAATATTGTGTATCTGGACAGTATCAATGTCAATATCCCAGCTGTGATACTTTACTGTAGTTTTACAAGCTGTTACCATTGGGAGAAACTGGATAAAGGTACAATGGACCTTTCTGTATTATTTCTTACACCTGCATGTGACTCTACAATTACCTTAAAACAAAAAGTACAATAAAAAAAAAAAAAGTTGAGGGCAAAGTCCAGAATCCAGGATGCCAAGCATCCCTAAAGGTCACCTGTATGAGCCACCAGAAACTGCAGAAACAAGTAACCCAGTTCCTGAGTCTCATGGCACTGAAAAGTGGCTCATGGCACTGAAAGAAGGGAGAATGATGAAAGCAGGATTGTCCTCCCAGAAGACCACTTCTCCAAGGTGCCCAGATGGCAGAGGATATACTCCATGGCATCCCATCATGGCCACTGTCCTCTGCTGCCCATCACAGCACTCTGCCTTGACAGGAGGAAGGCATAAGGCTGGGATTGTGAGGGAAATGATGGCAGAATCACCCAGCTCCCAGGGCACAGCTCTGGCTCATGAATACACTAGCAAGATAATGACTATGAAGTGGGCAACTCTGGAAAGACCTTCCAGCCGAGCCATAGACTCTAAACATGCCAAGCTGAAAAGCTGCCCAGCAAGTCTCCTGTCCAAGGTACCTTCTGGGGAACCCTAGGTTTACAAGATATTCTGGGGGAAAGGTTTCAATGGTCAAATTAGTTTGGGAACCATTGTATTTTGCGTGCCGTTCTGACAACTCATACTGTAAATTAGCATATTAAAGGCACTACCTTTAGTATGGAAATCCTACCATAAAGAATCAGTTTAAGTGTGTTCAAGCCAGCCTTTCACAATTTGATTGGTCAGAGAAGTCTATTGCCATGCAACTTCCTTTTTAATTACAAAAAACACACTTTGAAAAATGATGATCTATTCCTACCTTCCACTGGATTCAAGTGACCCAAAAGAATGGTCACTGGCCTCTGCTTGGACACATGTGGCAGTAAGGAGCTCCATCTCACTAAGCAGATCCTTCTACCAGTGAACAGGACAGTGGACATAGCTTAAAAAACAAAGGCCCTAAAGAAAAATAATTGTGTACCTGAATTTGACTATGGTACAAGAAGGAGCTACAGGGCCTTGGACAAATGGTGTAAGTGCTCTATTCCCTCATCTGTAAACTGGAGCTAATAATGCCTGCTTCACGTGGTGGCTATGAGGATTCACTAATAGTAATCGTGATCATACCGACTATTATTGATCACTTACTATGGGCCAGTAGTGTGCTTGATGGTTTCCACCACCTTAAGGGCAGCCATTCCCATGGTCAGAGAAGGAAGCCGAGACTTGGAGATGGTAAAGAGCTCCCTGAGGTTACTGTCAATACTGGTAAGTCGCTGCACTGAAATCTGAACACAGACCATCCAACACCAATGTTTGTGCTCTTCAACAGAGTGAATGCAAAACACCCAGCATACAGTGGATACTCAGTGGAAACATTCTGTCACTTCTCACTTTCCAAAGCCCTGTTAAGAATGCAGTGCCTGGACTTAAACATTGTACCCAGATGTGCCCTGCTCACTCCAACAACACCAGGGCTCTCATCAGCTAATGGTGCCTCAGCCCCACTGAGCTTCTGTGCAACCTCCCATGACTGCCCCCAGGAACGACCTACCCTAGCCTTGTCCCACAATGTGGGGCTCACAAAAGCATTGTCTTGATTTGCCAGAAACCTAAGGGCCCGTCTGGGGATATAATAATTAGTGCGAAATGAACATGCCAGTAGTTATCTCTTTGTGGAAGTAGGTCTTAATCATCTTGGGCTGCTATACCAAAATAGCTTAGTTGGGTGGCTTAAACAATAGGCATTCATTTCAAACTGTTCTAGAGGCTGGGAAGTGCAAGATCAAGGTGTCAACAGATTCAGTTCCTGGTGAGAGCTCTCTTCCTGGCGTGTAGATGGTTGCCTTCCTGTTACACCTTCATGTGGCATAGAGAAGGAGCTCTCCAGTCTCTTCTTCTAACAACACTAATCCCATGGTCAAGGCTCCATCCTCATGACCACATCTCAACCTAATTACTCACAAAGGCCCCACCTCCAATACCGTAACGCTTGGGTTAAGGCTTCAACATACAAACATTCCATCCATAGCAGGGTGTTGCTAAAGGACACGGTCTCAGGGCACCTGGGTGGCTCAGTCAGTTAGGCGTCCGACTTAGGCTCAGATCACAAACCCGTGGTTCATGAGTTTGAGCCCGGCATTGGGCTCTGTGCTGACAGCTCAGAGCCTGGAGCCTGCTTCGGATTCCATGTCTCCCCCTCTCTGCCCCTCTCCCACTTTCACTCTGTCTCTCACTCTCTCAAAAATAAACATTTTTTACAATTTTTAATAAAATAAAAAATAAAAGACAGTCTCAGGAGAAGAGTCAACAGAAGAATTTTTCATTATAATAGATATTGCTAAATTGCCATCCAAAATATTTATACCAATTTACACTCACCAAGAGTGTATTAAAGGGAACATTTGCCTGCAACTTCTCTATAACTGAGATAGAAAAATGTCAAAGATATGTTGCTAAATGAAAGAAAAAAAAACAAGCAAATGCATGCTATGATCCAACCTTTAAAAAAACTGTAATTACATGGCACTGTATATGTTGGGAAAGACGAACAGATGTATACTCAACTCTTGATGGTGATTATCTGTGAAGGTGGGAGACAAGCCTTGTCCACTTTCAGTTGCATGGGGAGTGATCATGACTGCAGTTTATGAAACTGTTTTATTAAGTCTATAAGGAGAAGAAAAGGGGCGCCTGGGTGGCGCAGTCGGTTAAGCGTCCAACTTCAGCCAGGTCACGATCTTGCGGTGCGTGAGTTCGAGCCCCGCGTCAGGCTCTGGGCTGATGGCTCAGAGCCTGGAGCCTGTTTCCGATTCTGTGTCTCCCTCTCTTTCTGCCCCTCCCCCGTTCATGCTCTGTCTCTCTCTGTCCCAAAAATAAATAAACGTTAAAAAAAATTTAAAAAAAAAAAAAAGGAGAAGAAAAATATTCAAGTTACTTAGAGAGAGAGAGAGAGAGAGAGAGAGAGAGAGAGAGAAAGTGATAAGGTATTAAATGTAAAACAAAACTAAAAAAATTCCAGATGTGAAGAAAATGAAACCAAGTGATTATTCTCCAGCACAGCTCATCATCAGAAACCACCCCTGGGTTTTCAACAGAACGAATTCCAGATGAAAACACTACATAAGAAGGCAGTTTCTTGACCCAACTTTAGTGACCATGGCACTTCTATTCCAGCAGCATCCAAGTCTCCATTTACACAGCTAAATGAATAGCTCCTAAGCTGTTGGTCTATATGAAAGGGGTGCATGCTTACTATTAAAAACAAAATTAAAATCCCCATATTCATTCTACTCTGAGGCAACCATCATTACCTACTTCATTTTACTTACTTCCAGATTTGGTTCTCTGCAAGGATCCCTAGGGTATCTTACATATTTGTAATAAATGATATGTATGTAGTAAGATGATACAATCTTGTGGCTTGCTTTTTCCCTCCCAGTCTAATATGCTCATCTCCTGCATCTTGGCAAATGTTCATGGAATGGCTGCAGGCACGATACTCCATCACGTGGCTATGCCATACTTTCCGGAACCACTCTCCTAATGCTGGCTCTTCAGATTATCACCAGTTTTTTCATTCAGCTGTTTTGAACTACGTCATCCAGTAAGCTTTCTGTGTAATTAGGATAATCCCTTAGGAGAGATTCCTAGAACTGAGATTTCCAGGTCAAAAACAATATAAACATCTTTACAGTTCCAGATATTCATTACCAAATTGTCTTCCAGAAAGTCTTCCCCAGTATGCAGCGAAAGAGACAAGTGTCACCAAAGTCTCACCAGCACGGGATGTTCTGTAATTGAGTGGTGAAAAATGGCATCCTGTCTTAATTTGCTTTGCTTTGATTACAACTGAGGTTTTAGTGGTTTTCCATATGTTTGTTAACAAGCTGCATTTTCTCCTGTGATTTGCTGGATCCTGTTCTTTGCACAGTTATCTACTGAGGATGATCAGTGTCATATCTTAGTTTCTCTGAGTCTGCTTTCTCACACTTCCGCTAAGACTCCCCTATTTCCTGACTCCTATTGGTGCCCACTTCAAATAATAATAGGAGTGAAATTTTAGATCTATGGGGCACTCAACACAAGCACTCTGGCCTGATTTGCACAACAGCCCTATTTGTAGGACGAATGGGATTTGTAATCCCCATTTTACAGAGCAGAAAGCAGAGGCCTGAAGTGATTACATTGGCTTCTCCAGATCACATGGCCACTAACTGGCAGGGCTGGGACCAGAAAGTGCCCTTCAATTTCAGGAGAAAACGTAGCACAGGGTAATGAGTCCAGGTCTATATACCAGCTCTGCTCTAACCACTTGCACCACCCCGGACAAGTACAGACCTCTCCAAGCCCCAGGAAAACAGGAGCAATTTCCTCCAGGGGCAAGTGAAAGGGCCAAATGAGATCATGGGCGTGTGAAGCCAAGCACGGTTCCTGGCTGACCATAACTGCTCTATAAATCATTCATTTCACACACAGTTGCTGATGTCATGGGGGCCACTCTGCTTGGCCCTGGGAATGCAATGATGAGCAGGAGTTCGAAGTCTGGCAGGGAAAACAAACAGACATAGTCCTAACTGCCAATCCACGTGGCAGGGCCCTCACAAAAGCATGAACAAGGCACTGAGCGGGCACAACCCAGACCCCCTGTCCCCTCAGCAGGGCAGACTCCATCACTCAAGGTCAAATTCATCCTTCTGAAGCTTCACATTTGAGCAGTCTGGCTCCTCCAGCCCATTGTCATCCATGAGGGGTCATCAGACCAAACAGAATGACTCTCATAAATTTTTACATGCCCCATCCATCAAGCCCTCCCTCCATGACTCTGCTCTCAGCCGAAGGAGCCTACATTTTGCCTGATAATATGCGTCTCTGATTCTCTCTGCCCAGAGACCCAGCCACCCATTCTCAGGGTCTGACTGCTTCAGAGTCTGCAGAGAGCTGTCCCTCTGGGGGTCTCAGTCCCACACTGCACCTGGCTCCTGGGGAGCCAGGAGGGAGCTAACCTTCAACATGACTGAGGGACTAGGCTCTGATCTGGTCATTTATTCTGACTTCACAGGGCATTCTGATGCACAGGAAGAGGCCAGAGCCCTGTAACTAGCATGAAGGGAGATATGGAGGCGGCAAAGCATTAGAAAAACAGGTGAGTTCTCCATCAAAGAGATCCTGGCTGGCCAGGTGACTCAGAACGAATGACAGTCTCTCTGTGCCTCAATGCCTTACCTCTGAAACCGGAACTAAAAACAGATCTTGCTTCAAAGGTCTACTATGCAAATTATCGCAATCATGGACATAACTGAGGCCTCAACTGTCCCAACAGCATTCAAACTGTAGAGTAATAAGAGCCACCAATTACTGAGCACTTCCTGTGTGCAGGAATGTAGTTTAAGCATTTCTCATATATCATGTTAATAATGTCTTAGCATAACCCCATTCAATCATTTAGCCAAATATTTATTGAGCATGTTTCTAGGTGCTGGAGATACAGTAGTGAGTGAAACAGACAAATGTCCCTGCTCTGATGAAATATACATTCCAGTAAGAAAGACAGAAAATAAACAAGATAAATAAGCAAAATGTATGATAAGCTATACTGCCATGAGTGTTGAGGAGAGAAATAGCTAATGTCAAGTTGGGGGTTAAAGTCTGAGAAGGTTGGCCAGGGAAGGCTTACTGGGAAGCTGACAGTGACAGTTTGGGTTATCGGTAATAAATTCACTCCTCCACCACGTGGGTGGTATATACTACATAACTCCACTTTGGCAAATGGAATGTTAACAGACATGAGACAAGCAAAAGCTTAAGATATTTTTGTGCAGGCACTTGCCGTCTTGTGCTTCTGCCATGGCCAAAAGAGAACAGTAGCTACTGTTCCTCCATATTTAGCTCCAGATGAGATGCCAGGAAGCAGACCCACAGGTAGAAAGAGAACCTACCAAGTCCAACTGGGATCAGTCAGCCCAGCCAGCTGGCAGGGATGCACGAGATGCTGGATCTCAGTGAGATCTGGGGTTATTTGTTACATAGCATTATGCAGTCATTGCTGACAGAGGAATTTTGAGTAAAGACCTTAAGGAAGTGAGAAAAGCAGCTACGTGACTATCCAGAGGAAGACTGTTCTAGGAATTGAGGAAAGCAAGAGTAGAGACCCAGCTGGCATATTCAAGAGATAGGAAAGAGGCCTGCGTGACTGCAATGGAGAGACTAAGGAGAAGGGCAGTAGGAAATGAGGCCAAAGAGATGATAAATGGCTAGATCAAGCGAGACTTTACCTGCTTGGACGAGCAGGTAATTTACCATCCAAACCAAAACACATTTTTAAAATTGAAGTATAATTTGCATGTAGTAAAATAGATTCTTTTTGTCCAATTCTGTTTGTTTGATAAACTTAGACAGTCATGTAACCAGCACCATAATGAAGACATATAACACAAAAATTCCCTGTGCCTCTTTCAGTCAATGCCTCTAGCCCCGGAAAACACTGAGCAGGTGTCTGCCCATATAGTTTCACCTGTTTCCAAACATCATTAAATGGACTCATGGAGTACAAAAACCTTTTGGATCTGGCTTCTCCCACTTGGCATATGCTTTTGAGAACCATCCCATGTTATTGTGTGTATCAGCAGTTTGTTCCTTTTCAGTGCTGAATGATACTCCATTGTATGGATATACCACAATTTGCTACCCATTCGCCGGCTAAAGGACATATAGGTTATTTCCAGTTTGGGACTTTTATGAATAAAGTCGCTATAAGCATTTGTATGCAGTAAACCAGAACAAGGCTGAGAGTGAGTAATTCTCCTGGGGCAAGAGGTGTAAACGGGGAGCAGCCCAGGCAGATCAGGGAGGGTCTGCCTTTACCTGACGAGGGTCAAGGCAGGGACTCTGGCTGTCACCCCTGCGAGATGGGAAGCTATGGAAAGATTCTGAGCAGAGGAATGACGTGGTCAGCTGACACTGTAGCGGGTTCATTCTGGCTATAGGAGGCAAAGGCAGAAGCAGGAAGACCAACTACAAAGCTATTGCTGGAAAACTGGTGGCTTAGACCAGGGAGCTGGACTCCCCAGTGGCCCGGAGTAATCCAATTCCAGATACCTTGAAGACAGAACCACCAGAATTGTTGATGGACTAATTATGACGTATGAGAAAAAGAAGCATCAAAGACAACACTAAGATTTTTTACCTGAGCAACTTACAAAAAGGGTGATTGGCCCATTTTACAGAAAAGGCCACCACCCCAGGCTTAGAAAGGAGAAGACATTTGCTCACAGCCACCCATCAAAAGGGTAGAGCCAGAACTCATGTTCCAGTAGCAAGCTGCTTGGCATCACCACACCATTGGCCTATGTCAATGAGAGAAGCAACTGGCCTCCTAAGGAGAAATCACACATAGGGAGGAATCCTAACATGCACCCAACCACACAAAAACTACCTCAGTCCAGGGCTAACCATTCATGGGAGAACTGACCTCCCTCCCCCCAGGGAGGGAGCTGGGCCTATCCCTCAACTGTTCACTATCAGAATACAATGCCCAGGGATGGGCAGGGGAACAGGAGTACAAAGTGAGGACAGGCAGACAGAAGGGGCTAGCCACCCTGGTCACACTCCATGCTCATCAGTCTACTGAGCCAGTGTGCATCACAGGGGAGGAAGGCCAGGAAAAGAGGCAGTGTTAGAGCCAGTCTCCACTCTGCCCCCAAGGCCATCCACAGCAGCCTGGCTCCTTCTGAGGACAGAGGCTGGAGCTAGCCCTGAAATCCCTCTGGGGCCCAGCTGGGAATTCTGGACCCCTCAGTAGTTCCATGTGAGCCCGTGATGCAGGGTATAGCCCTACCTGCCCGCGGGCCTCAGCTCAGTGTCCGGAACAAGATTCACAATTTGCCATCTATGAAGACTCTACTGCACTCCCAACCAGGACCATCATCCTGGCTCAGGTGCCCAGGCTCCCAGATGCAAGCATCAGCCATGGGGGCTGGGAGCTCCTGTGGGTGAACAATGACACTGTGACACATGCAGCAGAGACATGACTCTGCTGCTGAGCGTGCAACACCATTCAGGAAGGGACAGGCCCCCCTCATTTCACAGCACCTCACATTCTTCCCAGCCAAAGTTCTTCAGAAAGAGTATGCCCTACACCCCAAGGGTAGCAAAGCAGAGGGCACAGTCACCCTGATACACTGTGCACCTCCCCACACCCCAACCATGTCATTGGGAGGAAGAAAATCATTACTAAGCACTGTTGGGTTGATCCCCGCACACTGGGAAATAAATTAGTCATCCAATGATGGATGCTGGACACATCCCTCAGCATTCCCACCTCCATCTCTACACATTTATCACAAATTGTTCATCCCGAACCTCAGAAGGATGGTCCCCTCTGCCATACTTCCCTTGTAAGTACTGCCTTATGGTGTGGCCTTCAGAGTCTGTTCTGGCCACAAACACACACACTCCAGTCTGTAGAGGGGTAGATCAAGCTCATTCCACTGGATAAAGCAGGATCCCACTGTCTGATGGACTCTTCAATATCACACTTGAGTAAAGCAGACTTGGAGACACATGAACTGGATTCAAATCCCAAACCTGCCACTCGCTGGCTGTGTAACTTTGTGCAGGTTACCTAACCCCCAAGCCTCGGCTTCCTCACCTGTAAGATGTCTCTCTTGGGCCATGAGAAATAAATGTGCTCATGTATAAACATGCCCTGTGGATAGAAAGATCTTGCTCTTCTTGCAAAACTGCTGGCCAGCCCAGTTCGGAACCTAGGGCACACCTGCGTCTGTGTCCATCCTCCACCTGCAAACCACCTTGGCTCGGAAGGCGAGACCTCAGCCAGTGCAGGGCCTCCTGGATTCTTCTGAGAAGTCCCAATAACAGTCCCACACCTGTATCATTTAACCTACGGGGGGCACAGCTCACACCCACTTGCTTGGTGGCAACCTGGCATCCTCTCCTAGGGTGCAGGTCTCTGCTACAAGGACAGCCCAGACGGGGGCATGCCCTCCACACTCAATGTGTCCCAAAGTCCCAAGGCCCAGCCCTAGCTGGAATCAAGCAGGCAAGATAGGTAGGGCCAGCTCATTTGTGCCCAGAAAACAGCTCATGTCATACATCAGAGGCAACCCTCGCCAGACTGAAAGCCAGGAGCTATCTATGCCTCTCTGTGCCTTCTTCGGTGGGACCCCCACTCCCATCCCATATCCCCCAGACCACAGGCTCTATCTTGGTCCTTCACTCTCAGACACATGCCTGCACCCAGGCTCATACCAGGTGCAGCTGAAATTCAGCCCCAGTACCTTACTCCCATGACCCTCCAGAGCCCGAGACAGTGCACCAGGCCTTTCTGTGTGGCCAACCATCGGGCAGCACACTGGAAGGCTGGGGGTGGGGAGGCTAGGAGGGCAGAAGGCAGCAAGCTGGAGCTGGAAAGTGAACAAGACCCACAGCAGGTGACAGGGCTGTGACAGGTCCCGTGCCCCCACGCGCCTCCACCTGCTGCTCAGATTAATTTACCTGACGAATCAATCCTGCCCACTTCTGACTTCATGATTTATTCACATAATTACACCCAAGTTTTTGGGAAAAAATTATGATTTACAGGATCTCTGAACTTCTAGATGAGGGTATCACCACCTTCCCAGGAAGTTGAAGGAGTGCTTCCAATTCAATGGGCTATGTTTGCACAAAAAGTGTTACCCCAAATATCTGGCAAGAAAACCGAATGACATGGGCACTGGGGTAGCTTCAATACGCCCAAGAAGACCCTGAGGGAAGGAAGGCCAATCCCAAGCCCAGAGGGCCACAATGTACGCCCATTGCCCAGGTGAGAAAACTGAGGCCCGGGGCACTAAATGCTCTACTTGAAGTCCCACAGTCAGAGTTGGTCAGAGGGAACATCTCTGCTACAAAGGGCTTGTTTGTCTCATCATACTTTGCTGTCTCCCAAGAGCATCGTGGATTCACTCACTATTCTTGCCTTCCATGCCTCCCAGTCCTCACGCTTGAGACATAACCTCGGAGGCACACATCTAGATTATTTTTCTTCAAGGAAAGCAGAGCACAAGTGGCCAGCTGCCCCTTGCCAGGGGTGTCCTGGGCACACGGAGCCTTCCTTCCTTGTTCGGCAAGCACTTAATAAGACCCTTCTGTATGCCAGGCACCAGACTGGCACTGTGGGGAGAAAGGCAGCCACAGTTCCCTTCTCCAGTGCAGATGAGAATCCTGTGGGCAAGACTGACATTAGTCAAATAATTATCTGACTGATATATCATCGCAGAGGGAATCAAGGAAAAGCACAGGGAGACGTAAGCATGTCTAACAAGGCTGGGTCCCTCGGGATGCCCAGGAAAGGCTGCCCTGAGGAGCAGCCAACCAGGCTGGGAGAGAAACGATGACTGGGGTTACGGAAGTGTGCAAAGGGGGCACCGAGCAATGGGGGCTGCTCCAGGAAGAGGAAGGCAGTGTGAGAAGATTCTGGAAAGGCCCGTTTTCTCATTTGTAAAAGGAGGGTGATGATACCCACCACTGGGTGTGGTATCAAGACAAAGATGATGCCCGTTCAGGAGCCCAGCACCCTGGCCCTTCTGACCCACTCCTGGAAATTTCCCACCAGCAATAATCCAAGGAGAAAAATACAATGTGACACACAAAGATTGTCACTGAAACACTGTCCGAAAAAGAAAATTGACTGAAGAGTTGGAAACAAGCATGATGTCCAATAACAGGAAACATTAGGTGGGTTATGGAACATCAATTCTTCATCTCAATGCAATCATTAAAAACGATCATTAGGAAGGCTTTGCAACAACACAGGAAATGTTTATGCCAGGATGTTGGGTCAAAAAAGCAGAACACAAAATTGCATCTAGATTATGAGTATCTCTATCTAAAATAGGTGCGCATATGGTCAGAGAATACAGAAAATGAAAACAGCAACTGGGCTAGGCAGTGAGGTTATGAAATTCTTCCTGATGTTGTCATAGTGGTTTTAAATAAGCAAAACAGGAGTTAGGGTATGAGGAGAGACCTGCCTGCAGGAGTAGGGTTGGGGGGACCAGCCTGCAAGTATGAGGATAGGAGGAGGGACTCACCTGCAGGTGTGAGGATGGAAGGAGGGACCCTGCCTGAGAGAGTGAGGGTAAAGGAGGGTCCTGCCTTCAGGTGGGGGTTGGGAGGAGAGAGACATGAGTTCAAGTTAAAGTTCTGTTCCTGGGCAGCACACTTGGGCCAAGTCTTCTACTTCTCATTCCTGCTCATTGATGGATGAGCACAGGGGTGTCTCTGTGAGGCCAAAGGGCATGTCTAGGGATATAATGGAGCAGGATGGAGGTTTGAATGGCAGAGTCAGGAGGTGGAGCAGGTCTGGGGCTGGGCGAGCTTCCAGGATGAGGTCATAGGAGTTGGCAGCTCATATGAGATATGAATAAAAAGGTAAAGGCACCTAGAGGTGAAGGAGAAAATGAACTGATGGTGGCAACAAGGTAAGGAGAGGGGTGGGTTCCTAGAAGAGAAGGTTTCCAGGTCAAAAGAACCCAGACACCTCTGGTGGCTGGGGTCTAACCTGCCTATGGAGACCCCAAACTCTGGCCAGGTTACATAACTTCTCTGTGTCTCAATCTCCCCAAATAAAATGGGTAGAAATTTTAAAACCTACCTCCTGGAATTGAGTGGCTTGAATGAGACAAGACACAATAACTGTTCAGAAAGCAGCTGGCCTGTGGTAAGCCTCAGCAAGAAGGAGCTGTTATCACTGCCTGCTTGGAATAGAGCTTCATCCACCGAATTGCCCTGTTATCTCTCTGGGACCAGAAACTTCCATGAGCAAAGAGGTACACACATGCACACACACACACACACACACACACACACACGTTTATAGATAATATGCATACACACACACACATGCAGGCATGCATGCAAATACACACGTGTGCATACATAATATGCATACATATGCATATGCACACACATGCACAGGACCTAGCTCTGTCGCCACCGAGGAGGGACGTGCAAAGGTGGAGTGGCACCAGGCTCACTCTCCAGCATTCCCACCAGACCCCTCTCTTTTTTTCCACTCAGTGGGTTGTTTACATTTTCTTATCTGTCTTACTTAGAGTCTCTTCTGATTTCCCACATTCTTTGATTTCTCCATCCTGTGCTTGACAGGGGAGGTCTCTGATCATTTTCAAAATCCAGTCGGCACTGTTGGGAAAAGGCGCACGCATCAGAGGGCCACGGCGCCTGGGAGTCCGGCCATGGTTTTGTGTGATGACTTGGTTTCCCTGAGTTGTTTTGGTGCAGCTGCCACCTTCCCCCGTCCCCACCCTGGCCCACCTACCTCTTGGAGCCCCTTCCCTCCTTCCACGCTACTGTCTGGTTCCCTCCTCTGCCCAGTCTGGATGGCCTCGCACATTCAAGACCAAAAGGTGATTCCACTTTCTCTTTTCGTCCTTTTCTTCTGCTTTCCTCCTGACCCTTTTCTAAGCAAACATTCCTCCAACTGTAGTCATAGATTGAATATCTTTCACAAGAAGTATTTTCCTTCCTATTTATCCTGCTTCCAAGTGGCTTCCTTCCTCGGTAAGTCAAAACAACCATTCCCTTAACTCCAGTGAGGGCCTCTGCCTGGCAGTTATCAGAACCTGGTGACCGAAGGGAGGAAGGAGCAAATCGATGTGCGGAAAAAAAGAGAAACTCCGTGTTCAGGGATGATGCTCTCACCCCTGCCCTGCCAGGCATGAGCACGGCTTAGAAAGCTCTCAGCAAAGAGCTCGGGCTCCCAACATGCCATGCCTCATTAACCTGCTCCAGAAGTCTCTGTCATCAAGCCCAGGGACAATGGCTGCCCTCAAGGTCACAGTGACCACACAGGTTCAAGGCTCTCTCCACGCCCATCCCAGCTCCTTCTCACACACAACTCCACAGAAGGACAGCCACACTCACTACTTTGTGTCCCAATGCCAGACAGGCCCTAAAGCCACTACAGGCAGTAAGGCCAGGACATGGCAGGACTGGCCTCAGCCCCAGGGGTCCCTCTTACTTGGTCGATGTTCAGGCCTGGGACTCAGTGTTGTCGAAAGCTCTCTAGATGCCTCTAATGTGTGGAATAGGCTGGGACCACTGGGCTTCCAAAATCTGGAACTATGGATCCAGATGGATGGGATCCAAACCCTATTTCCACAAACAATCTCCAGGAAGTTACCAGCCTCACTAGGCTGCAGCATCCTCAGCTATCCAAAGGAGAATCAAAACAGCACTTCTGGTAGGTAATGAAGAAAATACATACAAAGAGACTAGCACAAAGTAAGCATTGAATAACTATTTAATATTACCATTCTTAATTTACCCCGGGTCATCCCATCCAAGTCCAATTCTCTCTCCATTCAGTGCAGCCTCCGCAAAGGGCTTTTCAGATGGAATGGAAAGGCCTCCAGAGCCCATCTATGGGGTTGAGCTGACTGCTCCAAGTAATGAGAAAGCTGGTTTGGGTCACAGTACCTGCCACAGGGCTCTCGAAACACCCCACTACAGCAACCACCTGCTGGGAAGGAGGGATAAATGGTAGGCTGCCTAGACATGATAAGCGGTAGGCTAAGCACTAGCCTTAATAATAGCCGTGACTTCTACTAGACCTCCAGTCTCTACCACCCAGAAGCCCACGTTTCACTGCAATGCTCCTAAGGGGGCCCAAAGGGACAGCCATAACTGAACCAGGCTTGGAACTCCATGTTGGTTCTCATGGTCCATACCTCTTGCTCACTTTCCCCAACTGACATTGAGAAAAGAACTGGCCTCATACCTTCCATCTGAATGAAACTCTGAAAGAGTCAGCCAGATGGGGTGGGTACCTCAATAGCAGCCAACAGACCCTCAGGCTCAGAGTGTCCATATATGTGGCAACTTAAAGAAATGATCAATGCAATAATCAGGTTTAACAACCAGATAAAATTCTTCACCCATTCATTCATTTGTTCATTCAGTAAGCAGTTATAAGAGCCTCCTCTGTGTCAGGCATAGTGCTGGAGTAAGGAACACAGAAATGAATATGACTCAGTGTATCAGTTAGCTATTGCCAAAATAATGCTGTGTAACAAACCGCCCAAAACTCAGTAGCTAAAACAACCATCAATTACTCTCTCAGATATGTGGGTTGGCTGGGGAAGATCTGTTCCTCACTGCCAGTTTGTGGGTCAGTCAGTTCAGTGGCTCTGCTCTGACTCTTGCATTTCTCGTGCTCCTGGGACCAGTGGGTTATCCAGGGCTTATTCTTTCTCTTTGTGGTAGAAACTCAGGAGAGGTGGAAACATCCAATACCTCTTAAGGTCCAGGCTCAGAATGGACACATTGTCACCTCTGCTACATGCTGTTGCCACAAAGCAAGTCACATGGCCAAACCCAAAGCTAAGGCACAGGGAAGTATACTCTACCCACCATGAGGTCACAGCAAGAGTATGATGAACTACTGAGGTTGACCATTCAATTGGCCACACCTAGCCTCTGCTGTACAAGAGTTCCTACTGGCCTGCACAGAGAATGCAATGTATCAAAAATAATTTAACGCGGTCAATCACTGGGGTCATTTGGGACCTGGAGTCCTTTCTAGTCTGAAGGACACCTGTCCCCTGTTCTCATTCCCCCTTTGCAGCCATTCTGTAAATTAGACTGAGCAATTCTCACCCCGTTTGACATGTGGAGAATAGGCAACGTGGAGGGATAAAGGGACTTGCCCAAGACACACTCAACTGCTCAATTCTCCCCTATTATTTGCATTTGGTGAACATATTTATTTGAAAAAGGAAGTGGATCTGGTGTGTGTAGCTTCCCAGGCTAAGAGAAACTAAAGCCAGACTAGTCCAATCAGTCATGCCACTTAAGGAGGTCAAAAAATTCAAACTGATGGGAAGAAGCACTTATGATATGGCACAGCCTTAACCCACAGGAAAGCACCATCTTTTGGAAAGAAAACAGAAATTCTAAAGGGCCTTCCATGCTCTGGGAAGGTTATAGATGTCATCTCATCAAATTCTCCCAAGAGCCCTGTGAGGTGCCCTGAGGCGCTAGCTCCATGTGATGGATGAGGAAATGGCCAATCATAGAGACTAGAGTCCATGCCAATAGTCTCACAGCTGGTGAATGGCAGGGGCAAGGCTGCAGGGCGACTCCTTCTGTTGCAAGACCTGAGTTGTCACTAAATGCCGTAGATGACTCAACTCAGGAGTCGTCCGTGTCGGCCCAGGTGAGGACAGAGCACAGGCGAGGCCAACAAAGAACAGATGGGCTTGCAGAGAATCCTCAAGCACGTCCTCAGGACGAGGGGTGGCCCGGCTCCCACTCACAACTTCCTGGAACCGATCTCATTGGCCAGTTGCAAGGATATGTATTCTCTTCCCAGCTCCTCAAGTGAACATCTGTTTTTCTCAAAGCTGTGAATGTCACGTCAAGAATTTCCAATTACCTTCCCCTTGGTTTTATTTAGCATCAGTGTATTGGAGGCATAATTAGTCTGAGATGAAAACCTGTATTGTTCCCTTCTCCTCTGCAATGAAATAGGTTTCCAAATGTGCTAACAGAGAGGATCCTTCTCCAAAAATGACAAACAGCAAGTGAAGGATGAAAGCAGGAGTGAAATACAGATTGATGACAACCGTGGCTGGGTTGGGGCGGGAGTGGGGGACGCGATGGTGGGATCTGCCACAGAGCTCCTGCTTCAAATCTCACCTCCTCCTTGCCTCCTAATGAGGATGGGCCTTTTCCACAACATAAAAGTGATGCTGATGGAGATGAAAGACCAATTTCCACTGATATGTTTTCTAATGATGCATCATCAGAAGGAAGTGCCTCCGGGGACTGCTGACGTGAAGGTATCGTGAGAATTCTTCTCTGTCCCCACCATGCTCAGAGCTTGAGGCCCTTGGCGGAGGTGTGCGAGCTTCACATTGGCTCAGGTTACTCAGAATTGGAGGGGGAAAATACACTCACATTTTTACACAAGTCGAAAATGCCCCTAGAGTTCAGTACTCGAGGTACAACAACTCAGAGGCTCTCATTGACCCCAGGACTTGCGGGAGACTAGATCTTTAGCCTCTGGTTTGTCCAGTACTTATCAAATCAAGTCTTGAAGGGGAATTGATGCCTGGAATGTCTGCAGTGATATGTATTTTCCTCCCATTCTTATAGGCCCGTCCCCACAAAACAGCCAGAGGAATCACAAAATGGGACACAGGTCATGTCACTGCCTTATAAAAACCCTCTAATGACTCTCCATTGCACTTAAAATTAAACGCAGCTCCAGGGCGCCTGGGTGGCTCAGTCAGTTGAGTGTCCAACTTCAGCTCAGGTCATGATCTCACGGTTCATGGGTTAGAGCTCCACGTCGGACTCTGTGCTGACAGCTCAGAGCCTGGAGCCTGCTTCGGATTCTGTGTCTCCCTCTCTCTCTCTGCCCCTCCCCGACTTGTGCTCTGTCTCTCTCTATCAAAAATAAATAAAATATAAGGCTGATGCCAATTTAAAAATGCAGCTCCTCACCTGGGTTGCAGATCACAGGTGGCATACCCTCGCCCACCTCTCTCACCTCGTGAGCTCTCTCTCCCCACCTCACGCGAAGCTCCAGCCACACAGGCATACTCTTTCTGCTGTTCTTCCAACCAGCCAGCCTTTATTACCACCTCGGGACCCTGACAACGGCAAAGGTCTCCCTTATGAAAGCAAAGGACTTCACAGGCCTGACTCCACCAACCAGGTTCTCAACTCAAAAGGCAGAGAGGATGGCCACACAAAGTCAAAAGTGGCTCCAGTCACCCCCTATCACCTCGTCCTGTTCTTAGGGAACTCTTCAGCTTTATATTATCTTGCTGTTGTTTCTTCCTATTGCACTTACAAAGTAGGTTCCAGAGGAATAAGACCTCACCTGTCTTATTCTCCACCCGCTACCTCAGCACCTTACAGGGTTGCAGAGTATCTGACACACAGGACGTGCTCAATAAGGATTGAGGAACTCAAGACCAATGAGGGAGCTGGTGGGATCTGGCTTTTCAAAAGGACCACAAGGTACATGCATGTTATCTTCAGATGACTGAGGGGCTGACATGGGGAAAGAACAGTAAAATTACCCTGTAGCCCCAAAACACTGATCCAGGACTAACAGGGAGAAGCCACGAGACAGATTCTTCCTAACATCAAGTAGAAGTTCTCTCACTGTTGAGCTGCCCAATGACACAACAGGTTTCCTTAGTAGATAGTGAGTTCCCCATCTCTGGAGGTATGTAAGCAGAGGCCACTGCTGGAGTCCATGTACTGGAAAGACAAGCATCCTCCTAAGTTCCCGAGTCCACGAACCATCCTCAACACCCACTGTGGTTTCTTTCATCTTGGTCTTTTATTCTCACTGCCAGATCACAATCCCCTGAGCATGGCAGAGACTTGCTCTCTGGCATGGCCCCACAGGACCTTGCACCAGGCAGGGTCATGTTAATGAATGGAACACACACATCCATCAGACACAGAGTGGAATAGATGTGTCTGACTCTCTGTAAGTGAAACCAGGAGGTTCTAGGCAGAGCCAACTCCATGGGGCCCTGGGTGGGGGTGGGCACCATGCTGACAGAAATGAGCTTGGAGCCTCAACCTTCCTCCAGGGACACAAGCCTCGAGAGTGAACAGGGAAGGAGGTGTAAGAGGTAGCAGTCACCAAACGCCAACACCTGGACTCCAATTGCTTATCTTAATCGGTCCTCCTGCCAGCCGCCATGAGGGGGTGACATGACTTCCATACCACAGACAATGAAACCAAGGCTCAGAAAGGTCAAGCAGCTTGTCCAAGTCCTACAGTGCATCCGGGGAGCTGGGAGTTGAGCTCAGGTCTGACAGATGCCACAACCTGCATTCCTGCCACTTGGCCCCCACCAGATCAGTCACTTTGCTTCCAATCTCGGACCTTCCAACCTCGGAAACATTCTCAAGTCATTCCATCTTTTCCTCTCCCCATCTTCTGAGAAGCTGAGGTCCCTCAAATACCCGCCCCCCAGGTTGAGCCCATCTGAACTGCACTCAGCTCCCTGTTCAATCATCCAACCCCAGACCCATTCAGAGGAAGCTGGTTGAATAAGCGTGTTCCCACAACGCCTCATCCCAGCCATGTGCAGAGCTTCCTGCACGTGCCATAGTCTCCTTCCCATCACCTGGCACAGGTGCTCACAGAGGTGCTCAGCTCAGATGTGCCAAATAACCATGGCAGGACAAAGGCACATCGGAATATCCTCCCTCCCAGCCCACGAACAGGACCCAACAATGGCCCCTGTGTCTTCTCCACCTCCTTGGGCTTCCTAGGCTGGTTCCTGAACTTTTGTGGGGGTAAAAAGCAGGGTGGGGGGGGGCAGAAAGGAGGGGAGGGGACCAGAAGCAAGAGCACATGTGGACCATGTGCCATATCTGGAGATTTGGGGAGCCCCTGTCTAGTAAGAGATAAGGGGGAAGAGAGAGACAGAGAACACAGATTCTAAGCATTGTTGCTGTGAGTTATGAATTGAATCCTCTGACTGTCTTCAAAAGATACCAGAAAAGAATTGCTAGGTACAGCATTACTTTTGCTGGTTTTCCTCCTAATATGACTTTACTGACACTGGGATGTGAGACACCATAGTTTCATTTGGATTACAAAGGAATGAAACACCATCTCCTGGGAAAGTACTTATGACTTACTGTGCTGGATGTATTTAGAATTCGTCATGCAAAAAAGCTTAGCTCTTTTTTCATCTCATAGAAGAGCCTATTGCCTCCACGCCACCCTCTGCTAAAAAAAAAATCCTTTGAGCAAAAATTCTGAAACTATAAATGTCTATTTTAGTACTCAATTATGAAAGAATCTGCAAATATATGCAAATACATTTAATAAAATGTTTTGGTCATGTTAAAAAAATTCAAAAGAGATGAATAAATGAACACATGAATGAGAACCTGAAATCCATTGTTTAGCTCACAAAGTTTTAAGTCTTTCCTGCCTATGTTTGAAATGATCACAGCTAACACTTCCTAGGTAAAGGTTTGCCCTAGGTGAGGCAACTTTTTGCATATATTAACTCGTTTAATCTTGACAACCATCTATGAGGTAGGTAATAACATTACCTGCATTTGCAGGTGAGACACTGACCTTAGGTCCCACCATTAGTGAAGGGTAGAGCCAGAATTCCAACTCAGGAAGATGGCTCCAGACTCCTTTGCTTAGACAACTCTACTAACCTGCGCAGAGATCCAACTCGCTTGCCAAAAACGCCTTACAGAGCCAGCTACCCCACCACACAAGGTCAGTCCCATCCCAGCCACTTCTGGAAGAAGAAGGCTGCAGGGTATTACCCTGGGAGGCCAAAATATGTATATATCTTCTAACAGCTTCAGGATACATAGCAGAAAAATCAACCAAATGCAGCCATCCCCTCCTTGGCTATAATCAGTAAGTGCTTACAAACTGTTATTTCCTAGAAACACAGTGAAATAACATGACAAATAGGAGTATGGAAAGGACGGAGCTTCGAATGTTGAGGCTGAGGCACGTCTGCCATGCCTCCACCCCCAGAACCCATCATGTAAATCCCCAAAAGCAACAATGCTGCTCTCTTTCCTTGTCCCCAAAAGGGCATTTAGGGAGAAGCACTTCAACACACGTAAAAGTGCGTGTGGGTTTGACTTAAATGGAACGAAGTCTCTACTTTGTGGGGAGAAGAGCACCAACAGGCCACGTGGCCAGGGGCTACGGCTCACAGAGCGGAGGCTGAGACTTGCCCACCTGGGAGACGCAGGCTGTGGCTCAAGTCATCCATCCACCAGCAATCAGACTGTCCCTTGGAGGCAGGCCCAGAGGGGCACAGTTGGCCCAAGGCATGAGTCGTCAAGGAAACTTTGAGTCTTCTGCCACTACCCTGTCTACCACCAACCCACAGGCCACACCTAGCTAATTTTCCCATCAGAAAGAGAATTAGAATCTCCTGTGCCAACGAATTCCAAATAATGTATGTAGATATTGCACCCTCAAGGAGGTAGAACATAACCCCCTACTCCCTAAGTGTGGGCTGCACATAGGGACATCTTTCCAAGGAGTACAGAAAAGGGGAAACGAAGAGTAACTTTAGAGCGGAGAAACATGACAAACACTACCTCAGCCGGGTGGTCAAGGTCAACACCAATAGTGATCAGTCATGTTGATAACACACACACTTGGTATGACGTGATAAGAATGGCAATTTACCTCCGTGGTCTTTCTCCCCCAAACCTATAATCCCAGTCTAATCATGAGAAAATATCAGATAAATCCCAATTGAGGGGTATTCTACAAAATACCTGACCAGGACTCTTCAAAACTGTTAAGGTCATCAAAAGCAAGGAAATTCAGAGAAATTGTCACAACCAAGAGGGGCCTAAGGTGACAGGATGACTAATGTATTGTGACACCCTGGGTGGAATCCTGGAGACAAAAAAGCACAGCAGGTAAAAACTAAAGAAATCTGAAAGCATGAACTTCAGTTAACAAAAATATATATCAATAATGTCATTAAAGGTGACAAATGCACCGTACTAACATAAGATGTTCCTAATAGGAGAAACTGGCGTGGGGTATGTGAGAACTCTGTGTACCGTCTCTGCAATTTATCTGTAAATCAAAAACTATTCTAAAATTAAAAGTTTATTTTTAAGAATTGGAGTCTCATCCTGAGTTCTGTAGAATATGCTTCCAAGACAGTCCTCAAAAGTGTTCCTTCTCCCCAGTTATCTCTGACTTCCTCAGTGCTATGTCAACATTCACCCAAATATTGGCAACACACTTCCTCCCTGGCCCCAGGCCCCCCCATCCAATCTATCAGGTTCCCGGAGGCCACTCAGAGCTTTGACAACTCAGATGTGATGAGGCACACCTATGTTGCAATGGCTCCCTCCATCTTCAGGATTGCATCTGATCCCCAGCATGGAATCTGGGGCCCCTACTCTTTCACAGCCTTGCCCCTACTCTTCCTTGACATCCCTCTCTTTTTTTTTTTTTTTAATTTTTTTTTTTCAACGTTTATTTATTTTTGGGACAGAGAGAGACAGAGCATGAATGGGGGAGGGGCAGAGAGAGAGGGAGACACAGAATCGGAAACAGGCTCCAGGCTCTGAGCTGTCAGCACAGAGCCCGACGCGGGGCTCGAACTCCCGGACCGCGAGATCGTGACCTGGCTGAAGTCGGACGCTTAACCGACTGCGCCACCCAGGCGCCCCCCTCTCTTTTTTTTTTTTTTTTTTTATTAGCATTGTTTTTCTTTTTACTGAGGTATAACTAACACACAATGCTACATT
This sequence comes from Lynx canadensis, assembly GCF_007474595.2. NCBI lineage: Eukaryota > Metazoa > Chordata > Mammalia > Carnivora > Felidae > Lynx > Lynx canadensis. The sequence continues at coordinate 43,184,582 of NC_044313.2, read as the reverse complement.
AGTTTCAGGTGTACAACACAGTGATTCAACAACTCCATACTATGCTGTGCTCATCACAAGTGCAGCTACCATCTGTCACCATACCATGCTATTATAATACCATTAATTATATTCCCTATGCTGTAGCTTTTATCCCCATGATTATATTCATAACTCAAAACCTGCATCTCCCACTCCCTTTCACAATTTTGCCCAGCCTCCTAACCCACCCTCCCCTCTGGTAACCATCAGTTGTATTTAGGGGTCTTTTTCCGCTCTTTGTTTCTCTTTTAGATTCCACATATAAGTGAAATCATATGGTATTTGTCTTTCTCTGTTTGACTTATTTCACTTAATAAAATACCCTCTAAGTCCATCCATGTTGTTACAAATTGCAGGACTTCATTCTTCTTTATGACTGAATAATATTCCATCCCGCAATCGCGCGCGCACACACACACACACGCACACACGCACACACGCACACACCCCACATCTTCTTTATCCATTCATCTATCGATGGACACTTTGGTTGCTTCATATTTTGGCTATTGTAAATAATGCTGCAACAAGCATGGGGTGCCTATATCTCTTTGAATTATTTTTCTTTTCCTTGGGTAGATACCCAGTATTAGAATTATTTCTATCTCTAATTTTTTTTGAAGCACCTCCATACTATTTTCCACAGTGGCTGCGCCAGTTTACATTCCCATCAACAATGCACAGGGATCCTTTTTCTCCACATCTTTACCAACATTTGTTATTTCTGGGCTTTTTGATTCTAGCCATTCTGACAGGTGTGAAGTGATATTTCATTGTAGTTTTGATTTGCATTTCTCTGATGATGAGTGATGTAGAGCATTTTTTCACGTGTCTGTTGGCCATCTGTATGTCTTCTCTGGAAGATGTCTTCTTTGGAAATGCCTATTCAGGACCTCTGCCCATTTTTAAATTGGGCTATTTGTGGGAGATTTTGGTATTAAGTTGTATAAGTTCTTTTGTTTTGGATATAAATCCCTTATGAGATCTATCCTTTGCAAATATTTTCTCCCATTTGACAGACCGCCTTTTTTTGTTTTGTTGACGGTTTCCTTTGCTATGCTTTTACATGCCTCTCTTGATGGTATCATATCAAAGTGTCTATTGCTTTTTCTCCAAAAAACTAATCCTCTAGCTCATCTGTGCTTCCCTTCCATGTTCCCGCATTTGCTAGTCCATCACCTGGGATGGCTTCTCTCCACTGTTTTCCCTGATTGGCTTGTGCCTGTCCTTCAAGATTCAGATCAGACACTGCTTTCTACAGAAAGCCTTCCTTCACTCCAGGATAGATGTGTTGGCTTTGGTGGATACCCCAATCATGCCTACACTTACATCTATCCCCCACTGTTGACGGTTGCCTTCTTTCCATGAGGACAGGTACAGTGCTCTCACCATGCATCTCTGGTGCAATCCTCACCAAATGCTTCTTTAATAATGAGTACATCACTGGAGGAAAAAGATGCAGTGAAAAATCACAACCAGCAATCCAGACCTTTTGTTCCTAGGTATTAAATTACAAATTCTACTCTTTAGAACTCCATTATTCTCACTAGAGTCCTATATAACTACATTCCATTATATGGCAATGTAACGGATTACTAGATTTAATTATAACAGGATAATTAATGTCAAGATATTGCCCGTTTGGACATAAATATTAAATATTGGCTTCAGTGTAACTATTCTCTAACTGTGATTACCGGGCTTAGAAACACCAGTTTTTGATGAGAAGTACCTTTGTCATGAGGGAAGCAATGCCAAGTAGAACACCTGTTTTGCAGGCTGCTACTGGACCCGAGGCAGCATATCTCCTTCCTGGCTCGAAGTTGGGCTCCCGGCATCCCTGACCCTGTGATGAGCTCCATCTCTCACACCCTCCAGTGCAGAGTACCAAACCTTGCCTTGCTCTGGTGGAACTGAGGACCTTAGGCAGAGGAATTTCTCAAGGGATCATCCAGGCCCATTGGGAGGTCCCTGAGTCACATATGCCTTCATGACCTCCTTTTCCCTCCAAAACAAGAAGTAACAGCAACCACAAGGAGTAAGGGGCTCTCAGAGGCTGTGATAAGGCAGAGACAGCACAGCCAAGTCCCGGGTGTGCTAAGCTTGCTGTGGAAAAGGAAGGCCCCACCTTGGTATTCCATCCTTCTAGCATGCCCTCTCCCTTAGCCACCTCACACACCTGGCTGGGGCTCCAAATTTACAGTGACTATGATTTCATTCTGTGCCTTGACAAAAACATTGCCTCCTGTGAGTCACCTTTAGGCCACTCTCACATAGTAGGACTATGAATGTCCACAAAAGCTAAATACAGGATGCAATATCCCACCTGACGCCCTCTCTCACCCTGGTTCTAGCCAGAATTATGGAACAGATATGTCCAAGCTTCCACTTAGCTTATACCAGAGCTGTGGGCAACTATGTAAGAAATCCTGCCACCCTAAGGCCACCCTGCTTTGAGGAAGTTCAAATAGCAAATTCGGACAGACCACATGAAGAGGGAGAGATGCCCAGCCAGCTTCCGGCTTCTCCCATCCCTCACTCTTCCTGATCCAGGGGCTGTACGACTGACTGAAACTGCATGACAGCCTCTGAGCCAAAACCACCAAGCTGAGTCCTTACCAAAATTTCGATCCAAAGGAAACAGGTGAGATAACAAAATGATTTTTGTTTTAAGCCACTAAGTTTTGGGGTGGTTTATCACACAGCAGCAGATAACCAGAACAAAGGTCCAACCAACGTCAGAGCCATGGTAGTGAACAAATAGCCCTTAGATCCTTCTTCCATGAGCCAAACTTGACTTCAGCTTCCTACACAGCCCCAGTCCTGTTGTGAACAGAGAAAGATGCTCTGTCTTTCCCCAGTGTGCTGATGCTCCTGGAACAAACATCTCCCTGAAATAGTCATTCAGACCCCACAACCACAGGGCCTGGGATCCCCAGGCCCCTTTAACCCCACATAGCAAGGACTCCTTGTCCCTACCTCAATCTCAGTCATCAATCCAGAAACAAAATAAAAATTTCCTTTGAGCATGCTATGATCGAGCTGAGACCTCTGGGTTACTCGTGTCTCCAAGTAAGATCAAGATAATGCCAAAGGCAGAGGTTCTTTTTTTTAACATTTATTCACTTTTGAGACAAGGAGGGGGGGGGCACATGAGTTGGGGAGGGGCAGAGAGAGAGGGAGACACAGAATCCGAAGCAGGCTCCAGGCTCTGAGCTGTCAGCACAGAGCCCAACATAGGGCTCAAACCCATGAACTGTGAGATCATGACCTGAGCCAAAGTCGGATGCTTAACTGACTGAGCCACTCAGACACCTCCAAGGGCAGTGGTTCTGATGGGAAGCAAAGCTGCATCATCATCATCATCATCATCACTGCCACCACCACCAGCATCGCTATTATAACTATCGCCATCATGATCATCATTATCACTATCACAATCACTGTCATCATCATACCCATTGTCATCATCACCAGCATCACCATCATAATCATCACCATCATTATCACCACCTCACCATCACAGTCATCACAGCCATCATTACCATCACCATCACCACCAACATCAGCATCACCATCATCATCACCACCACCACCCTCATCATCATCATCACCATCACTAACATCATCATAACCATCACCATAATAACCATCATCACCATCACTGCCAACATCATCATCATTATCACCACCATATCCATCATCATCACCATTACTATCATCATCATACTCATTGCCATCATTACCAGCATCAGCATCACTGTCATCATCAGCCATCACCACAACCATCAGTATCATCAACATCACCACCACTGCCATGTAATACAGGGACATGTACTGAGTACTCATTATGTACCGGAAACTGACCTAGGCACTTCAAGTATACTAGCTTGTCAAATTCTCATCACATCCTCATGATGTGGTCCTCCCTATATGCTACTATCCCCACCTTAGAGATGAGAAAACAAAGGATTGGAGCAGTTTTTAATTTGCTCACAGCCACCAGCCTTAAGAGCAGTGCTGGGATTCTAACTTCAAATGCACTAACTCCAAACACCATGTGCAATCTTACTTTCCCTGGCTCCTCTCTCCTCAAGCCCACTCCATGGTTCTTCATCCAGAGTTTCTTTAGAAATACTCCAGTGGAGACCCCAGGCCCCCAAATACAACCTTGCAGTGCCTCAGTCTCATCATCTGGAGTGGTGACAACAGCCTGGCTCTGGACAGAGTGTCAGACCAGAGTGAGGGGCACCATACCATGGGAGGGAACAGGGTGAAGTCATTTATGAAAGACCTACTCTGGGTCAGACAACACTGGGCATTCACCCCACACATTGTCTCATTTAACTTCACCACAATCCCGGGGGTAAGTAGGGATAAGCTTCCCTATGTTGTCAGTGCGCTCAGATAAAGAGAGTAAGCCCAGCTGCATAACTTCTAAGCCTTTACTCCTGTTGCCCCAAATGTCCTTCCACCTTGAGGATGGGTCCCATGTGCCACATGCCAAATCCCCTATCTGACCCTGTCAGAGAAGCAGAGCTTTTCTCTGCACATTGACTTAGAGCAATTAATGAGTCAGGGATATATTTGCTTTGCATTTCCTGGGCAGGTGACCATTTTGGACATGGCTCTTTTCTCATTGAAAGATACCCCAGACAAGTGGAAGAGAGACAGACGCACAGCCCTGGACCAGATTGTCCTTGCTCAACCTCTTCCTGGCTCCAGAACCCAATCTGAGTGCCCAACTAGCTTATTATGCAACTTCCCTTCTTTTGGAAGCTGAAACTTGCCAGATTTGAAAGGATACCTCCCTTCATAGAAAGAAAAAGTCATGATTTTTTGTAAGTGCCCACTAAATGAAATGTGCAAATAGCATTCCCCATTACACAGAAAAAAATTTATGTCTGAGGTTTCCCACTCTGCCATGACTATAGCCCAGGTCCCCTGGGACGTGGAATGAGAGGCAAGAATAGGATTGGAATCCACAGCATGAGAAGGGGCACTATGTAAGCCTATCCTGTCCTAAGGGGAATGCTGCAGCCCAAGCCCAAGGAGCAGAGGTCACAGCTGTGGCCACACAGGCACGGCCTAGAACCTATGGGTGATGCTGAGAGCTGGCAGGGGGGTGGGGTGCAGTTGGGAGCAGCAATGGGTGGGATGGATGACAAGGGAATCCCACAGTACTATCTCCCACTACACTGGTGGGCCCTCTATGGGGACGGGGAGTGTCACACAGGCCCCAAAGTGTCAGTGTGGAAGCAGGTCAACAAGGGCAGGAGATGTGAGCAAACTCTCCCTCATCATACAAACATATGCACACAAACATACAATGGCAGCACAGATTTGTTTACCTATTGGCACAAGTGCAAACAAATGGAAGCCCACAGGGGGCGAGGCCTGCGCTGGGCTCAGGGGCTGTCCTACCCGACTCCCATTAAGCGGTAGCGGAAAGTTAGCTGTGGGTTGGGTTAGCTCTTGTTGCTGCTTGCCTGAAATCCCTGGCAAAGGATGGGGAAAGGCTGTTCTGCAAAGGGTGTGTCCTCTCAGTCCTTCCAGAAAAAGAGTCCTTGGAGCAGCAAAGCAGTCCCATTTTCACATACATTAATAAGATGCAAAGCTCTTTAGGCTGATTGCTTGCTCCTTGCAGGAAGCCACCATGGGTGGCTGCCAGGAGGCTGTGCTCACCCCTGAGAAGTCGCTGGGTTGTCACATGAAGCAGGGGCCTGCGTGATTTCCTGCAGCAAGGGCCCATGCAGGGAGTCCCAAATGAGGCTACCTACCCAGGGCCCTGTGCCATCCCCATGGCCCCAGCAAGCCGAGGGGACAGAGGGAACACCTCCCCCAGAGTAGCCCTAATCAGCTCCACAAACATCAGCTCCCTGTGGCCTGACAACTATGATCTACTATCTCCTTAGACTTCCCATGTCCCTGAGTTACTTCCTATAGAGTCGAACAATGGCAGAGAGGACACCTGCACCCTGGTCCCTTTCCAGATTGTGCTGCTGACCTGCTCACAACCCTCCTGTGACTCCCCGTTAGATTGAAACCAAGTTCAAAGTCCTCCAATGACCTGAGAAGTCTTCTGGGCTTGGACCCATCCCATCACTCTTTGTCTGACTCACCCAGCACCAGGCATACCCTCCTCCTCCCGGATCCTCCATCATGCCAAGCTCATTCCAACCTCAGGACCTTTTCATGTGCCATTCCATCTGCTGAAATTGCTCTGTGGTCAGATCTTGCTTTACATGTTCCATCACGCCCTTCCGGTCCCTCCACAAACACCTCCTCCCTGGTAGCACCATCCCTGATCACCGCATCTAAAACGATGTCACTGCAGAACCACTTTCTTCTTACCTTGCTTTGTCTTTCTTCATAGAGGTTATCACTACCTGAATTACTGTGGCTTTATTCATTTACTTATTTATTTAGTGACCACCCTCCGCCTCCACTGGAATGTCAATCCTTTGAAGTCAGGGACCTTGTCTGTCTCAGTCACTCTGTGTCCATAGGACCTACAATAGGGCCTGACCTATGTTAGCTGCTCAATTAACTTTTTGATCCATTTGAAGACGAGCAAACTGAGACCTGGAGAGGCGCTAGTCTGTAGGGTGCAGCATCCCAGGCAAATCTGGGCTGGGCTGGGCTCAGACATTTATTGCCTGGGACTGTAGGCTCACTTCCTGTTCTCTAAATCACATCATCCACTTTGCAAGAAGAGACCCACCCCCACCTTTCAAGTGCCTCCCCAGTCCTCAGAAATGGCTAGGCAGAGTACGTTCTCAGCAAATCCCCAAATGCATCAGCCAGGCCTTTAAAAAATTGCCCAGTTCCCTTTATCATACTCAGTAGCCCTCCCAGAGCCCTGGAAAGTTATAACAATGCCCATGAACAGAGCTACCTGCCAGGGTCAAGGAACTACCACCAGCACTGTCGAGCACTATTAGGGGCACAAACCAAAACCCAATGATAACCCTCTGTCTAAAGAGCTGACCTCCACATGCTTAAAGACGAAGACCTTCTTGCAAATACAAAGAAGGATCCTAAGGCAGTTTAGCAACACCCGGGCACCAGCCAGCAAGGATAAGAAGAGTATGGGATGCACAGAAAACAAGGGTGGTACCTAGAGGATCCAGGGGAGAAGGAGGAACTCTCAGGAACAGTGCACTAAGGATGACTGCCGGTGCTTAGTGAGAAAGGCCTGAGAAAGGAGAACGGGGCTTACTTCACGCCATTCCTGTATTTAATATGCTTACGTTGATGGCATATAAGCCATAAATCAGACGTTGCCACTCAGCGGTCTGCAAGCCTTATCAGCCCTGCCACAGGCAGAGCTGGCCAACAGAGAGCTTAAAAGTTTTGTAATTAGTTGCCAACATTTAAAAATTAAGAGATTTCACAGTAAAGTCCAGATTTCTGGCTCCTTTTGAGACACAGAAAGCACTGGCCATACCAGGCCTTCACGTGGGAATCTCAAGGGCAGCCTGACTGTCCCCTTCAGGGAAGGCTGTGCCCTCCAGGCACCCACGGTTGGTACAATCTCGGCCCTTCTTACAGCCCACCTGGCTCTACACTTCAGTATTCCTGCCTGGAGGTCACAGGCATTCAGATTTGTGACTTGGTTGTCCCTGGCTCGTGTTCCAAAGGGAGGCTGCAGCTATTCTTATCTAATCCTTTGTTTGTCTTCAAAAGCCCCAAGTTACAGAGCGCCCAAGAGTGGTTCATGTGGTTACCTGGGCTGGGTGGACCCACCTGACTGCCACCAAGCAGCAAGAGGACAGCAGACACACAGCTCCCTTGCCCGCTCTGCTGTGCTAGCCATGGGGCTGTCTCCAACTGGGTGCTCACGGTTTAGGCACCCACTTCTCTTGCTTGTGGTTCTTCCCGAGCAGCTAAGCTTGCTAGCTCTTCAGGGGCAGGGCCCCTGTCTTTCTCCACCAAAGAATCCAGTGCAAGGGGTCCAGGGAAAGGGGCCCGTTGTGTTGATGGTGGTTGGCCACCCAACAGGCTGTTAAAGGAGGGCTTCTCATCCCCAAAGTAATTCTGCAGGCAGAAAGTACCAGCAGCTCTTTCTCCTATCAGCCCAGCAAGCAGCAGCTCTGAGAAGCTACTAGTAGCTGTGCCTGCTTGGCCGGGCAAGGGAGAGCCCAGACAGGAGGAGATTCCCTGAATGCTCCCACCTGCTCCTGGGCACCAACTGCAGGTGCCCAGCCAGCACAAGGGGCCTGAGGGGGCACTGAGATGTCCTCTCCTCCCCCATCCCCCCATGGACTCTAACATCTCTCCAGATGAGCACTGGGATGAGAGGCCAGTCTGCAATCCCAGCTGCACCAGCTGAGGGCTGTGAGCATTCTGTCACTTTTTGCTAATCCCATCCCTTACCACCTGGTTTTCCTCACCTGGTTCCAGGAGCTGTGCTTTCTGACATAGAATGCGTGAGGAGCCATCCTGCCAGACTGGCCATAGCCCTGCTCCTCTGAGCCACTAACACATGTGCCCTTGACCCCAGCAGCCCAATTGGTTCTACAATCCCAGCCAAACACTTTCTACAGACACAATAACAAAACTACCATTCACAGAGCACCAGCCCTGCACTGGGCCTTCTCATGGGCTTTATCTCATTTCAGATCCCACAGCAACCCTCAGGGAAAGTAATACTATTCCAGTTGACAGACCAGTAAATGGGCCCAAAAAGATGGCACTGAGAGTGAGCTGGGACCTGACTGTGCATCTATGTGTTCCAAAGGCAATGCCCCTTCCTCTCTGTGTTGCCAGCAGCCCTCACCCCTGGGGAAGCACCATCGTGCCCCCAGCTAAGCATCAAACATTCTCAGATTTCTTCTGCAAAGAAGGGAAAAGGTGGGGTGTTGGAAGGAGGAGGAAGAGAAAAGGGACACACTCAGGGGTCTGCCCTGTCCCCTGTTGCTGAAATTAAAGTCATTCCTGTCCTGCCTCTCCCATTCGGGAGGAGCTGAACCCCTCCCCTCCACACCTGCCAGCATACCAGGGCTTTCTATAAGGGGCTGGGGGGATACATGCATGTTTCTCCCGGTGCACGTTTTCCTCGACATCCTACTTCCAGCTGGTTCTCTTCTCTCATACTGTCACACGGGTCTGTCCCAGCAACTCCTTTCTCCCCAGTCTCCATGGCTCCAACCATGGACCACAGCCCCTGTCCCTGGCTTTCTCCCTGACATCACTCACCAACACAGACACTGAAGATTCCTAACACACTATGAGGAGGGAGATGCCACAGCAAACAGCCAAGAAATGAGCATTAGACATGCCTGTTAACAGGCCATCAACCATGCCCACTTCTCTCCTTTGGTCAATTGACCCAGCAGCAGGTCACCATAAGAACCCCTAATGTCAACGATGAGTGCACTTCAAAATTCAGAATGTTGACCTTGCCTGGAGTCAAGCAGATTTTTCACTTTTCTCAATGCTCTGTGTGGCCCATATCCTTACATTGGCTAAGACTCATCTGTTTCCCTGTCTAAGCAGCAGTCACTGGGTACCTTCTGGTGCCCAGCCCTCTGCTAGACAGCCCCTCTAGGGCCCAGCCCTATGAGGGAGGAAAAGGAGAGAACTGCAACCCAGAATATTCCCCATGCTTAATTATTACAGTAACCTTGTAGGTCAAGTGTCATTTTAAAGCCACTGTACAGAGAGGGAAGCAAAGCTCAGAAAGCCTCATGGTGAGGACACGGGACCTGAACCAGGTCTGTCTGGAACTCTGCCCCATTGACCACACCACAGAAGGGTTAAGGGGACCTTGGGGTCCTATGGACGTTGCTCTTCCAGTTACCAAGCAGGGAGGCACAGGCAGCCTGCCCAGCCCCTCACACTCCCTGCAGGTGTGTTAGCAGAGACAGGACCATGGGATCCAGGGGGGTGTCCCGCATTCCCCAGATGATCTCTCAAAGGTGCCCAGTCCACATTCCCCCTTCCCACCTGATCCTCAATGGCGATGTTCATCAAGTCCACCCTTTGTCATGTTCTTGGAGGAAAATGGGCTTCCCCTTGATCTGTCAAGAACAAGTCTCCTCCTCCTCCCAACAGCACGTAGTAGAACAGAGCTGGGCTGTGAGTCAAGGAGTTCTGAGCTCACATCCCAGCTCTGTCACATAATCTGGGAGCATGAGCAGGTCCCACAACCACCAGTTTCCAATGCTCTGTGATAGCCCTTCCTACCTAGCATTGCTGAGATTGGGTGAATCAGTGGGTCCTACATAAGCAATCTTGATAAATAAAGGCCGGTTCCATCTCTCCCTCTGTTCCACATCCCCCTCCTCACCACTTTCACCCCAAAGTTGAGCCAGGTTGAAACAAAGTAGGAGAAAGGAGGTGCCTGGTCCTCATCATCCACACACCTGCAGGACACCTGCTTGCTCCTAGGAAGCTCATCTGCACACTGGGACATGGAAGACAGATTACAAAATGCCCCCAAGTCACTACCCTTTAGTGTACTACCCTCTTTGCATTGTGACTTTGCACTTCCCCCAAGAGGAGTGTCCCAGGAGGCTCCCTCCTCTGCCCCTTAAATCTGGGCTGATCTCTTGGCTTGCTTTGGCCAAGAGATTGTACAAAAGCAATAAGGCACCAGGTCTGAGCCTGGGCCTCAAGTAGCCTGGAGCACTTGCATTTGCTCTCTTGGAACTCTGCTGCTGTCACATGAGTAAATGTGGACGAGCATGTACCATGAGAGACCTACGGCCTCGTCACCCCATCACCCTAACAACTGCACTCCTAACTGGCCAGCCCAGCTGAATGACCAGCTGACCACAGATGCATCAGCAAGCCCAGACAAGATCAGGCATGGCTGCCCCAGGTCTGCTGACTGCCAGACTTAGGAATAACAACAAAGGCTTATTGTTTCATGACACTGAGTTTGGGGTGGTTTGTTATACCGCACCAGCTAACTGATGCAGAGGCTTTCTCTCCTCCAAGCTGACTGGCAGCTTGGACATAGATGGTGGGTGTCTGAGGCCAAGTTCTTGGTGGCACCAAGCAAAGGCACCATTGGGAGCAATGCAGAAGACGGCAACAGAAGGCTTCTCTGTGGGTTTCTCTGTGGGCTGCACGGCACAGAGAGCTTTTCTGAGATGAATCCAGGCAATTGGAATAACCTGGCCTCACCTCTGCCTCTCTTAACACAGCTCAGCCTTCCTCTGGCTTCCTGCAATGCTGGGGAAATTCTGCTGCTTCCCTTCTGGGCTCCCCACCCAGCCCTTCAATCAACAAATGGGCTGACTCACCACCTCAGGGGAGGCCCCCCAGGCGGAACACCCTTGGGGATCCAGGAGCAGAAAGGGTAATTGAGTCATTCCACCGCTACAGGCTGTTTCCCTTTGTAAATACCTATTTCTCATGTTTGCTGCCTCCCCAGCCAGAAGGGGCTGAGAGACGCCCACAGGGAGGAAGTGACAGTTTGCTGGCTATTTAATGGCCCACAAAGGAAGAAGGAAAGAACACCAGGTGTCTCCAGACCTGCACTTCAGGTTCATGATCTCACTCTTTGACCCCAGGAAGAGGCAGAAAGTTCTCCCAGACAGCCAAGTAAGACCTTCCTGAGCACCAGGAATGGGATGGCATGATTCAAGATAGAAACAGCACTCGAGCAGAAAACAAACACCAGAAGACCCAGAAACATTCAAGCATTGTCCCTTGATGAGAGCTTGGATGCCTGTTTAAAATATTAAAAACTCAAACATTAAATGCTTTCAAAACACTATCTTACTCAGGTGCCCCTGCTTAGCTACAGTATTAAGAATGTGTTTTGTCTGCCCACTAGGCAATCCAGCTTCTAGAGAATGTTTGCGTGCAGCCGAGGTCAGAGCTCCTGGGATTGATTGCACCCTTCATCCACCCGTGTGCCAATCATCATCCACAGGCTCTGAAAAGGTGATTCACAAAGATGAACATGTCCCACCTCCTGACCTCACACGTTCCAAGGCCCCATGGGGAGGGAAGTACAAATGACAAGTAGTCACAGCAAGAGTGGTGGGTACCGCGGAAGCCCCCGGATGACAAAAGGCGATAGAGGTGTGCTAGGAATGTGGAAGGTCCCACAGGAAGGGAGCCCACAATGGCTTCCCCAGTACGCATGGGGGTCCACAAGGATCAAGGGCAGTGAGGACAGAGAAAGAAAGGGACAGCGGCCATGTGGAGTCTCTGTTCTCTTCCCCATCTCAGCCCCAGGCCGCCAGTTCTGGCTGCCTTGAGCATCCCTGAGCTCCAAACCTACCAGAACAAACTCAGCACAGTATCTTTTCCTCCTAAGCTTATTTCTAAGAATTTCGGGGGGGGGGGGGGAGGAAGCATTTCTCAGACTCATAGCACTTTTGCTGAAGTACTAAGGCTTTAAAATCCGTAAACAGTAGGATATAATTAAATGCAAATGCAGGGCCACATTTAAAAATTAATCTTCTATAATTAATTAGTAATTTAAAATATTCTGGTAAATGATACTTAAATGGCACAGAATTATCCTAGCTCTGAGTGATAAAGTCGCCTGCTGAAGCTTTACCATGTTGGAGTAAGAAATATTTGCATATATCATGTGGGACAACAGAACACTGAGATTACTTAATTTTCCTTTGCTATAAATGTATTAAAAAAACACAGTCTTTATATTCAAATTGTGGGAGCAAACTACTTGCTGCAGCAAACTCTGAGAAGCAATTGATTCAAAGCCAGGAGTTAACCCAGCCTGTGCTTCTAGTAAGGATTAAATTGGCCTCCAGCCACACTCCTTGCCTGGGAAGCCAGTCTGAGCAGAGTTGAGGAGAAATTTGGGGAGTGGCCTTTTCCACCTCTGTCCCTTCTATCCACCTGTGCCTCACAATCTGGGTGAAAGGGGACCCCCAGTCCCGAGCAATGGGGACCTATCCTACCAATAGGCCACTCCTCTCACTGTTTTTCTCTCCCATCCTTCTGGCTACAGAAAGAGATCACCAATATCTAACTGCAAAAGCTAACTGCCACCTGCTGTAACCATCACTTGCCATTTCTCTCCCAACATTGCAATGCCTTCCCCAGACTGCTCTGCCACCAGCAATGCCTTTACCCTGGTGTGTGTGTGTGTGTGTGTGTGTGTGTGTGTGTGTGCACATATTTATGTATAGGTGTGGGGGCTGAGTGGCTGTCTGTTAGGCTGTGCTCGTCTGAGGGTCTGCTTGTACCAGCTATGAGGCTGGTTAGCCGTATCATTGCATCAGCCTGTGTCTATGTGCATGTGCGTGTGCATGTGCGTGTGTGTGTTTGTGCCTGTGTCACACATGTCTAGTGTCTAGTCTCCCACACTGGCCTGCATGGCTGCTTATCGTCAGTCCTCTCCCAACACACTCACCTCTCTGCACACTGCTCCCCCTACCCCGTGCCAAAGCTGGGCCTGGGAATGTCCCACCCACAGGGGCAGCCACTGCCATTTGCCAACCCACCCAGGCCTAAGGCAGGGTTCTTAAGCAAACTTCACCCTTCCCAATAGCAGAAGTTTTAAGACCAAGGCCCTTACTGACAGGCTGGCTCAGGACTTGAAGACAAGTTGAAAAGGCAACGAAGGTACACACAAGAAAACCTAGCTTCGAGCTCTTTCTATTAGAGGTAAGAAATATAAAATATCCATGCATTTATTCCCTCAGCAGCCATTGTGGGCTAGCCTTGTGCTGCTCTTGAAAGATACAAAGGTGGACACCACCCAGCCCTGTCCATGAGGGGCTCACTTTCTTGTGGGAGGGACAGGGTGCCCAATATCTACAGGCCGCACTGAGCTGGATGGTGTGCGAGCTGCCGGGACCTGCTGGCTGCTGTCTGCCTCAGGAACTGGGCAACTCTTCTCCAAGAGTGCACAAATGTTTCAAACACTTTGTTTCTTACTCTTTCTAGAAAAACGAAAGAGACAGGGAAGGAAGGGAGAGGAGGAAACAAGGAAGATACAATAGGAAAGAGGGAGGCCTAAGGCCATCTAGAGGCAGGGGCACACAAATGACAAAAAAGAGCTGAAAGAACAAAGTCCTGGAGCACCCCACCCCCACCTCCGGAGGAATCCTCAGTGGATGAGAGCTCTGGGGTATGCCACCTAGGCCAGCCACTGCGAATGCCCAACACGACTATGGTCATGGTGGTGTAGCCACAATATTTAACGTCATGTAGGTTTCCAGGAGGAGACACCACCTCTGTGTCCCCAGCCAGTACTTGATATGGCTCCTGGTCCATAGTAGGCACCCAATCTGTACTAAATGGTTGGGTGTTTAGGTAGGAGGATGGATAGATGGATGGAAGGATGGATGGATGGATGGATGGATGGATGGATGGATGGATACACGCATGCATGCATGCATGCATGGACAAACAGACGGACACATGGACAGATGATGGACAGATGGATGGAATCACCTCCAGAAGATGAGATGAAGCCCAGGACCAAAACTGAGTGTGCACTGGAGGTCTCCCTGTCAAACCTGGCCCAAGAAGAAGGGACAATAAGACATACATACCCTTCTCAGCACTGGGGCCGTGGTTATGGAGTGCACTGTAAGCTGTTAGCCTCAAAGACTCCGAAAAGGACACCAAGAACAAACTGGTCCTGAAGTTTAGACTCCCCACCTTGGATCAGAGACCCCTTCCTGCTGATACCCCAGCCTCAGCCTCAGCCACTCTCCACCCTGTGCACCCACTGCTGAAACCACATGACGCACAAGTCCCTGAAAACACTGGGGCTCTCCAGACTTCTGTCCCCCAGCATCCCCTTTGGCCATGGAGTTAATGAAGGTTCATTCCTGTAGACCCAGCCCCAGTGTCACCTACTCCAGGAAGCATCCCTGAGCGTCTGGCCACCCCCATCTCTCCCTGGCCAGAGAGCATTGCTTCATCCTTGGCACTCTCACAGAACCTGGTCCACACCTCTACTCTGACAGGTGAAGGAGTCTGTTCACACCTCTCTCCTCCCCACCAAACTGGGAGCTCCATGTGAGCAGGGACAACAAACAGCCTCAGTGCCCAGCACAAAACTTGACATGGCACTCAGGCTCATTAAATTCTAGAGAAATGAAAGATGGAACCCACAGACAGAAGGAAGAAGGTTCCAATAGCCACAGACAGGATTCCCAGGCAAAGCCTCTGCCCTCAGCCCCTCAGGACTCCCACGGCCCTGGAGTGAGGAGAGGACACTCACATCCCCAAACCCCTAGCAGGTGGTTCAGGCTGACAGGCTACATGGGGACAGCAGCATAGTGGGTATCACTGCGTAATGAAGCCCCACTTAGCAGTCAGTGACCTACAGACATATCAAGGCCCAGCTGAGGATAGAATGAGTCCAACTCACTTCCCAGTTAGGGTGATTAAAAAGTGCTGCCTACCCTTACTCAGAGATCCAGTGGCAATCCCAGAGCAAAACAAGCCTTTCAGGAAGAAGGATTCTCTATGGCCTATGCCCTCAGCAGTCCCCAAGGGCACCCCACAGTGGGCTCCAGGTATGGGACCAAGGGACCAGAGTGCTGTCACCCCTGAGCCCAGTTTCCCCAAGGGGGGCCTTTTAAAAACAATGCACTAGTGTGGTGGTTGTGTAGACTGTGATAAAAAGATCCCAGAGGAGGGAATGTGGATTCAAGACTGAGTGATGGAAGGTGAGGGGATCTTGAGGTGGGGCCTGTTATATGAGCCCACGTGCCTCCCCCCATGGCCTCGGCCTGCTTGTTCTGCTGACACCCACCCACTACCAAGGCCAGACTCCCCCACGGCTCCCAGCCAGGATGGCTTCTCATAAAGTGGGATCACAGAGATGCCGGTGGTGCATGGGCCCCCAGGCTGAGCCCCCCACATTGAATGCATGCATCCTGGACACTGGACAGAGACACAGCTCCCAACACAGCATGTGGACAGCCTGGCAAGTCCCAGGCAGCCAAGTCCACATCATACAGAATTTGTCACTAGCGATAGTGAAAGTGCCAGCCTTCCCAATAGATTCACATGTAGCAAAATGTAGAAGATTCAGGCAGAACCATGTTTCTCCCTCCTCCCATCAGCCGGGCTTTTTGAGTGGGGAAGGGAGAAATTACAGTCAGGAGAGCGACATACCCCACCACTACTGTGGCTCGCACACACCAGTCCTGACTGGGTATAATATCCACGTGTCTTCAATAGCTGTGGGGCTCTCAGGCCATTTACTGCCCCATAACAGTGTTCTGAGTTTCTTAAAATTCAGGACCTGTCCCATCAGTGGATCAGCCTTGCGAACACCCTCTATCCTCATTATAACAAACAAGAGGTGGGCTCGGTCTGCTCAGAAAGCCCAAGCAAGGCCTCCAGGCAGTGAATGAAGGTTTTGTGCAGTGATGGCCTTCCCAGGTCTCTCCCAGAGGATCTTCTGGACTAGCCAGCCATACATGTCACATTCACCTTCCTTCTCTTACTGTGTTTAGTAGATGCCCTAAAATTCTTTGAGCATAAGCACCCTAAAATCCTCTGCCAGACCTTGGACAGAGGCAGTTGAGCCATATCCCCCAGCATGAAGGGAGCATGGCCACACTGACCTACCACCGACACTATAATATTCTCTCATCCCAACAACATGGCAAATGGGGACCCTGGAGTGGGTCAAATCTGGATTTGACTCCTGCCCAATTACCCGGTGGCTACTTGTGTGACCTAAAGCCAATCATTTAACTTCCTCAGCTTCACTTGCCCCATTTGCGGACCATGACAATTAGGGAAAGCACACAAAGGGCCAGGACCATGGTGGGTACCCAGGAAATGAAGCCTCCCCACCCCCACCCCAGGCATATGAGATCGAAAACCAAGACCCTGACCAGCTGGAGCTGAAGGCAACAAAGCCCAGGTGCCCTCCTTCCCCACGGTCTCCAGCCAGCACTCCCAGGGGCTTGTCACTCTTGCCCTGCATTCAGAGTAGCCCCTCCTGGGGCGTCCCCAGCTCTGCAGCACCCAGCAAAGACTTTGCAAACACAGGAGGGGGGGGGGAAGGGGGGGGAATCAAGAAGGCAACAGGCCAAAGCCAAGCCAAGTATTTCCAACACTGCAGAAGTCTGCATAATTATCCACTTGGAAATAATATCTTTAGGCCAGTCTTGTTTGCATCTTAAATCCTTGCAGGGCCTAGAAACAGAGCAAGGGCTGAATTGATCTGGAAGGGAAACAGTGAATATGATGTTTCCTAAAAAGCTATGTACCAAATGCTTTACCATCGCTCTAGTCTCCTTCATCACTACTTTACAGATGAAGAAACTGAGGTCTCACCGGTGAGGCAAATCACCCAAGGTCACAACGATACTAAGTGGAGGAGTTGGGACTTGACCCCAAATCTGCTGAACTCTGAAGCCAATACTCTTCCCACTCCCAAGCTTAACAGCAGAGCAGTGAAAAGGCAGAAAGGAAGCAAGCAGAGGAGGCAAGATGTGGGCAAGAAGAGAGAGGAAGAAGCCCAGCAACAGAATTAGTGGACACCATCACCAGAGCAGACTCCGGCTGGGGGAATTTAGCAAGGACAAAAGCTTTCCTGTGAGCAGACACCGACACATGCGCTGCTGGGAACATTCTGAGAAAGCCTGGATGCATTAGAGTCGATCCCGGGCTGCCCATTACTGGCCTGAATCACTTCCTACAGGGAAACGTGTTCCCGAGAAAATGCCGGGCGCCGACAGGACATCACAGCCTGGCTGACCACCAGCGTGATCTGGGCACTGATTAGGCCAAGAGCGGCAGGGCTGGCAGCCAACTGCACCAAATTAAGCGTTCCGAATTTTAAGTTCTCTGGCGGTGGGCTCCGTGCCGGTTCCTGATGCGTAAGGTAGCATTCTGAGTAATAATTAATTAGAGGGGAAAGCGGAATAAGCAACCAAAGTACATCAACTGGAATTAGTATAATTCTTTCTCTTCATTTTCCTTTCAATCAGAGAGAGCCAAACAGGTGACTGGGGTTGGAAAGGAAATCGCAGGGAGCATTTGGGCACCGGGCGACCCCTCTGGTCCACCCCTCCTCCCAGGCACACCACACCCCCAGCACAGCCCCCACCCCCAGAAACCAACCCAGGCCAGAGAAGCACCTGCCGCATGCAGCTCGTCACCTTTCTGCCATCAGACCGCCAGGGCTGGCACCATCAGCCAACTCGGAGAGTATTTCTCGTTGCCTATTCTCAAGACACCAAATTCTTTGTTAAGCTGCTGGGCCCTGTCTTCATTAGAAGGCCCTAACCCCTGATAGAGGTGTTTAAAAAAAATGCACTGATTAGCCCAGGCACCAAAAATACAAGCACGCACACCAAGTATCATTTGAGATTATGCAACCAACACCTCCTCCAGGTGCTAACAAATACCAAGGCAGAGCTGCCCACCTCTGCAGAAAGCTGGAAATTTATTTTATCCCTAGAGGCTTACACCTGTCAACAAAGAGAGGAAAATTAAAACACCACCACCACAAACAAACCACAGCCTGGGTTTGGCCTCAGGTATCCCTGGCAGAGACTTGTAAACAGGCTTCCCGCCAGCTGCCCCCAGCCTCTCAGTGTCCATGAAGGCCTTGGGTCACCTGCTGGGGATCAGTCAGGAGCCAGGTTGTGCTCAGGGTCTCTTTCTGGAATGTGCTGTGGGCCCAGCACCCAGGAGTCCCCACGTCCAGTTTGCTCCTGCACGAGTAGGCTGTGCCTGGCAGCCACCTGGGCCACTCCACAGCACCCCGGGGAGAGGCTCCTGTGGCCCCAGGCCCCACCACCTACCTCATTGATGAAGGAGTGGGCCCCCTGCGGGCTGAGCAGAAGGATGGCTCGGCGTAGTGTGTCCCGATAGCGGTTCAGCTCCTCTGTCTTCATCGTGGTGAAGAGACTGGTGAACACATGGCTAATGTTCTTGTCCACCTTTTGCAAAGAGACGTCAAGGCCCAGCCGCGAGGCCTGATCCAGAAAGCTTTGGAGCCCACGGATATCTAAGCAGTGGAGAAGGGGGAGGAAAGAATGAGCTTTAAGCAGGAAGGGTCTAACCCCAATGCTCCGTGCCAGGTACAGGCCGCTGCCACAAGCCACGGCTCACGTCTGCCACAGTGACCACTGAACAGAGATGGAAAACACCCACACATCTGTTTGGCCCCAGGGTGAGTGTCTCCCACCGTGAGGAGCATGCCCCACCATCCAAAAGGTCCTGTGGCCAGAAAACCCTTTGTGATGACCTCCCTTTCTCTCCCTATTGCTTCCACCCAATGGGAGCGAAAGTTCTAGCAGTTGTGTCCTCCACACCTGAGTTGCCCCCTCCACAGGATGCTCTGGGCCTGCCCATGTCACACAAGGTGCTCTCTCCCGGAGCCTGGGTGCCCATGGGCCACCATGGGCACACCCTGCCCCATCCACTTCCCCAGAATCAAATTCACAGTAAACAGTATTAATTCAACCAGAGCGCCTTTCCCAACCCATTACTCTCCCAGACTTTCCCTTCATGCCCATTCCACAAACTTCTTGAGCTTGCCAGGCACCATGCAAGCTGCTAGAGTGAACCCTCAGCTGCCCACCTTTCCAGGATGACAGACTCACCAGTAAGTCTAGTCCCAGCGAGACGTAACAAGAGTGGTTATGGAAAACCAGACACAGTGTCAGGGAGGAGACCAGGGCGCCATGGAAGTCATGACTGGGGTGCTGGGGGGAAATGTGCAGGGGGCCCCAATTTCCCACCACGGGGGAAGCCCTGGAATAGGCTCTAGGAACTTGCCATGGACTCTGACACTTAGAATTTTGGATAGTTCCTTAAACACATGGGCAAATCTTCCATCCGCTTTGTGCCTCAATTTGTTCATCTATAAACTGGGGATGTAAATTTCTGACTTCCATTTTCACAGGACTATGAGGAACCACAATTCTTCAGGGTCCCAGTTGTTTGTGTCTCAGGGGCCGGCACCTAGGAGGCACAGAGAACCAACCTCCTAATGGTTCGTGGGGAGGGCACAGCAGTGCCCCAATAAGAGCCCTGAGAGCCTTTCTAGGGATGGCAAATGCGGGACTAATATTCAATCCTGTGGCACCTGTATTCAAGTCCAGCCATGACCTCAGCCAACTTTGCCCAACGGCAACCAGGCCTCTGAAGCACAGACACTTACCCAGAGCTGCTTGCCTGCAATGCACGGGGGTCCCAGTGCCGCTCTGCCCACTGAGTCACACAGGAAAATGGCACCAGGCAGCAGGTCAGGCTCTCTTCATCAAGCCCTTGCCCCCTCCCCCAAAGCTATGAAGTATGAAAAGGTAACAGAGATCCTGCCACAGCGCCAGAGGCTCCCGACACACAGGCCCCTGGCTATCGACACCCCTCAGATTCCCAGGGAGGCCACGCAGTCCTCACAGCCTGCTTGGGTCCTTAGAGACCTGGAGTCCCAAAGCCTCTTGAAAGAGAAGCTAAAAGAGGTTTTTAAGAAGTCCTCTTGGGGCGCCTGGGTGGCGCAGTCGGTTAAGCGTCCGACTTCAGCCAGGTCACGATCTCGCGGTCCGTGAGTTCGAGCCCCGCGTCAGGCTCTGGGCTGATGGCTCAGAGCCTGGAGCCTGTTTCCGATTCTGTGTCTCCCTCTCTCTCTGCCCCTCCCCCGTTCATGCTCTGTCTCTCTCTGTCCCAAAAATAAATAAACGTTGAAAAAAAATTAAAAAAAAAAAAAAAAAAAGAAGTCCTCTTAACCGAACAGAGGGAATGACAGGGCAGAGGTGCAGAGATGGCTCAGGATGTGGAGGTGCAACAGGTGGAGGGGACCCCCAGCTAAAAAACTCAGTCAACCCCAGCCACCCCCTCTCCTGAGCACATCACAACTCACACCTGCCAATAATAAGCTTGAACACCTCGGCCCAAGCAGAAACCCAGGTCCAGCAGCCGCTCCCATGCTAGGCAGGCAACGGCCTTCTATCTGTGCCCAGGATGGTCTCCCCCTGGATCTGGGCTGTTCAATAGAGCAACCACTAGCTACATGGGGCTGTTTAAATTTAAACTTAGATTCATTAAAATTAAATAACATTATACCTCAGTTCCTCAGTCACACTAGCCACATTTTAGGTACTTACCCACCACATCTGGCTGGTGGCTACCATAGCGGGCACCACAGATAGCCATCATCTATGATGGATCACTGCAGAAGTTCTATTGCATGGTACTGCCTGAGAAACTATCTCGTAACCAGCATGGTGTAAATGATGTTCCCAAATATGGGAGATTTAGGCCCCTGGTAATGGCCTCCCTCTTCCTGTGCCTCGTGCCCTGTCACCCTGAAGACCCTTCGAGCCTCTACTCTGGGACACACGACCTGCTCTGACCTATAAGACAGCTGTGACTTGGTGTAAGCAGAGGTCTGAATAAGCGTTTGTGCATTCTGCTTCCGCTCTTGGAGCCTGCCACCACCATGAGAACACCCGGGGCTGGCCTGCTGAAGGGATGCGGACACACGTGGAGACTCAGGTGGGCCCCCAGGCAGCCACCCTCAGTCACAAGTCAACCGCATCCAGCTACTCGAGCGAGCCTAGAGCAGAACTGTCCAGTTGATCTACAGACGCACAACAAATAATAAATGACTTGTTCTAAGCCACTAAATCTTGGGATAGTGTGTTTCTCAGCAATGCATACTGACAGAACGAGTTGATCAGACATCTTTATCTCGTATAGCATATGAGAACTTCAATGAAAGAACAGGGCTTATGTCTTATAAGTAACTCCAACACAGCTTTCCCACGGCACTGCCCACGTGGAGCTGAGCGTGAGCCAGATCAGGCAAGGTCACAGCCTCTGTGGCCCCATCCCTTCACCTGGACACCAACAGCCTCACTGCCCCCATGGCTTAATCTGACCCAGATGTGAGCACAGCTGACAAGACACTGAGGGCTGACTGGGACAGGCATGAAGGTGGCACCCTCAGACCCATATCTACCAGTTCCCACTCCTCTTCTGCACCTTGCAAGGCCATCACAAGTCTTTAAACTGGCAGAGGGGCACCTGGGTGGCTCAGTCAGTTGAGCATCCAACTTTGGCTCAGGACATGATCTCACAATTCATGGGTTCAAGCCTCGCATAGGGCTGTGTGCTGACAGCTCAGAGCCTGGAGCCTGCTTCAGATTCTGTGTCCCCCTCTCTCGCTCTGCCCCTTCCCTATTCTCTCTCTCTCTCTCTCTCTCTCTCTCTCTCTCAAAAACTGAATAAACATTTTAAAAAAATTTTAAGTGGCAGAGACTAACCATGTCTGTTCTGCACCTGTACATGAGCACATGCACAATGAGGGCTCCAGCATGGCTCTGTGTCCATGTCCTTGTGCCCATGAGTCCAATAGGGCTCTAGGGACCTCATACGTCATGCCAGCATGGCTAGTCCTCCCAAACTGGGCGCGAAGTCCCCTGAGGTCCCTTCCCTGAGGTCCCCCTGCCTAAAACCATCTCAACCTATAGGACTGTTCCACTTTCTTAGGGAACAGGAGGTGCCACTGTGTGCAGGCAACTGTCTTGGGACCCCTAAGTAGACACAAGGACATGCACACATGGAAAACACGAGTCGTCAGAGCTCCTGCACACCTTCACCTGCTCTGCTTCTGCCTACTGTTCCAGGCAGCCCCGGCTGGGACTGAGCCATCACAGAGAATTTAAGTTCCCTGTCAGCAGCTGGCTCCTCACCCCTGGAACAAGCGATGAGGGCTGAAGGCACACTCCCCAGGGACCACAGCCCCTGGCTATAACCGCCTGCTCCCACTTGGCTGAAAAGGTCAGCTCTCAGCCTCTGAAGCTCTTATTCAACTGCACATGGCGAGGGCTGGGAGCAGAGAAACATGTGAGAGTTTATGCTAACTTTGCAGCCCTCCTGACATTCCCCAGGAACAGGGCCAAGGAAGCCCACTTCTCCAACACAAGTCCTTTTCTCCCTACAACAGACCGGGTTTGCAATGCCCCCTACCTCCATCCCCTCAAGAAATCCAGCTCTCCACTGCTGCTCCCCAGGGAAAGCAGGGAAATTCTCCAAGAAGGTAGACTAGGGACAGAGCTGGGGCTACTCCCATGGGCAGCAGAGTGTGCACCCCAGAAGCCCCTTGGCCCCCCTGGGGTTCTGGACCTTGGCCCAGTTCCTCCCCTGCAAGGTCCCTGTGCATAATGGCCAGCCCAGGCACCACTCCTAGTGCACCTCCTCCAACCAGACCCACCCCCACTGGGCAGGGAGCTGATGGGATATCCCCAGCCCCAGCCCCAGCCCAGAAAGGGCAGGAAGAGGCAAATGGCCCACAGTTGTCCAAGCCCACAAGGAGAGGCATAAACCACGAAAGAGGGCATCGGTCACCCATGGGGATGGGGAGAGGCTCCCAGGAGAGGCATCCAGCTCCCCAGAGAAAAGAAACAGTATAGGGAGCATAGACAAGTGCACTCCTATGAGGAATGTGATACGACGGTGCCCCACCACAGGCCTCAGCTTCCTTGGCCCGCCCTACGGGCTCTCAAGTCTTTCTAATATCTGAAACTGAACAAGCCATCCAGTGGAAATTTATTCATCCCTTATTTTCTCCTATATTAACTAAGAGCTTTCTCCATGTTGGTCCCTCTCCTAGGTGCCGAGAAACAAGAATGAATGAGCCCACGGTGTTCCTGCTGTCAAAGAACTTACATTTCAGGGGCTGGAGAACAGACCGGAACAAATAAACACCATGCTAAATAGATAATTTCCAACAGTGGTAAGAGCTCTGAAGAAAATAGATGTTGGGCTGGAGGAAACTGCAGGAGGTGGGGGTGGGAAAAGCCTCTGCAAGGAGCATCAGTGAAAGGAGACAGCTCTGGAAATCTCTCAGAGAAGAACGCTGCAGACAGAAGAAACAGCATATGGAAAGTTCCAGAATGAGGCATCTGCGACACTACAGGAAGAGGGCCTTGCTCACTTCATGATGGGGGCCAGGAATAGGGAGGACCAAGAAACCCGAATCGTGGAGCTGCAAGGGAAGGAAGCTGGGGTCCATGGGCACCGGGGAGCACCTCCCACAAGTGGAGGAGGGAGAGACACAGGTCCCAAGCGCCCGAGTCCTGGACCTCCTCCCTCAACAGACCAGCTTCCTAACTGAAGGCCCATGTGCTCTCTGGCACTTCCCCACCACTCACCTCTCTGTCCAGTGCCACCCACACCATGCTGCTCTAAAGTTCATGCCCATGTCATCAGCAAACAGGGATCCTCCTCTCTCTTCATATTCCACAGTGCCCAGCCTGGAGCACCAGTCTGTGAAGGCCTCTCCTCCCTGGGCTTCCCGATACCGTGTGCTCCTTCTGCTCCCACTGTTCCCCAGTCCCATCCCCCAACACACACTTCGGTCCCCATTCCCAGATACTCCTCGGCTTCCCTCTGGCATCACCCACTGGTCGGTCTAGGTGGGAGAACATCAACACCAGACACACAATCCATCCCCACAACCCCTTTCCAGTTTCGGGTACCATCAATACCGCCCCTGGGACTTCTGCCACAGCCTCCTAAGAGGTTCCCCCAACCCTGGGGTCTTCCCCTCCAATACCTTATGCCAGGATGGCTTCTAAGTTCACACCTGCTCACAAAAGAGCCCTCCTCTAAAACTTTCCATGAATAACACAAGTTTATTTTAAAGTTGCCAGGAAATTAACATCCTCAAAAGCATCAATCAATTACAAACAAACAAAAAGCCTTCTAGAGACTCTATTATTGTACATAAAGAAACCCCATACACCTTAGCCTGTGCATAAAAGACTCTGTGGCCCTAACAGCTTTGTCTGTGTTGCTTTTGTATCACCAACACCTACTTCCAACACCACCACCAGAAACCATGCACCTAAACTCCAGGAGAAGAAGCTCTTTGCCCTTCCCTGGACATTCCCCATAAACACACACACACACACACACACACACACACACACACTCATACCCCCGCTCATGAGTGCATATGCTCTGCTCCCAATTGGGGTGCTCCCAATTGCACATTGACATAGCCCCACCCCTCCGTCAAAACCTAGTGAAAGTCATACTCCCCTCAGAGTTTCAAAACTCACGGACATGGGAAGCAGAAACTAGGGCTTTCCCATTTCTCTCTCCCATCCCCGGGCTCAGTGCCTAGCACAGGCTCAGGGACAGTGTAAGTTTGTGGAATCAAACTGACCCAGAGCAAGAACCAGCCTGAAGCCCCGCATGCCTTCCGCAACCACGCAACGTCATGTACTTGGTAGAAGCCCAGCCATTGGCAAGGAATTGAAATCGGGCAAAAGTTTTTTTTCAAAATCTAAGGTTGTAGCTGTGATTATCCCACCACTCCTTCTGGAAAAAAAAAATCAGATAATCACAGGTACTTTAAATATTTTCATTCTGGAAAGTAATTGAAACAAAAGAACACATTTCAAATTGCTTCTCCTACTATTTTCAGCTTCGAGAAAGGTCCAAGCATTGAGAGTACTTATGAAGAATATTTTACCATCTGTGATATACAGATATATGTATAAAGGCCACCACCTCACACCCTGGAGAAGTTCAGTTACAACTGCTTAGGGATTATTGGCAAATTTTCCAGAAGCTGAGACACAACTTTGATTGTATGGACATTTTTTTAAAACTTTTTTCTTGGGACGTCTGGGTGGCTCAGTCAGTTAAGCATCAGACTTCAGCTCGGGTCATGATTCCACAGTTCGTGTGTTCAAGCCCTGCATCGGGCTCTGTGCTGACAGCTCAGAGCCTTGAGCCTGCTTCATATTCTGTGTCTCTGTCTCTCTCTTCCCCTGCCTGCTCATGCTCTGCCTCTCTCTCTCAAAAATAAATAAACATTAAAAGAAAAAAAAAAACTTCTTTCTTATCTGGCCCCCAAATATAGGTTTCACAATTTTTCCCAGATGTAGTTTATCTTAATCTAAGCTCACTCCAAAGACCCTGCCCAGGCTCCTCTCCTCCTTCATTGCCCTCCCCTCTCCCCACCACCAACCCAAAATGCCAGCATCTTTGTCACAGGCACAGAAGAGCTAGAGAAATGGGTGTGGATGGAATCTGGGTCTGCAAGTGAGGAAGCATCCACCATTTCCAAAAGAAAGGATCACAAAGGCCTACCCGCTGTGGCTCCAATCAAAGTAATAACCTTCCCTTTGCTCAGAATCCATTGTGTGCCTCACCTCAGTTTCCTACCTATGCGTTTCCTGCTTTACTTCTTCCTTCCTTCTTTCCTTGCTTCCTTGCGTCCTCCCTTCTTTCCTTCTTTCCTTCCTCCCTCCCCCTTCCCACCCAACCTCCCTCTCTGCATCCTTCCTTCCATCCCGTCTTTCTTCCTTCCTCAAATACTTCCTGAGCACTGTCCTGGGCCAGGCCACAAGCTGGGCACCAGAGCAGCAGCATTTTAAGACTTTGCAGCCCCATCCTCAAGGAGCACTCAGTCCTGCAGGTAAGACTGAGCCTGAAGCAGAGTGGCTCCCCTCCCCCTTGTATTGAGCTTCTCCTATGCGCCAGAATGTGTTCCGTTTGCAGCCTGCATTTCATGGATGAATTAATTCATTGCAGTCAATCTATGTAGGTGTGATTTAAAAAAAAAAAATCTCTATGGGAGTCAGGCGGGCACAAAGCAGGCTCTCAAGAGTTCAGCAAAGGGAGGAAGAGATGTGGCACATCCAGCCAGTTTCGGTAAAACAGGAAGACTGTCAGGTGGTGTCCCACAGTCCTCACGGCATAGTGCCACTGCTCTGTCTTCTTGCCGAGGGTCTCGTCTGGGAGCGAGAACCATCTGTCCTGGTCACAGTCTCAGCTGCCCAGACAACAGCCACAGCCGACCTGGCACTGGGAGTCCTCCAGGGTGACATCTCATCCCCAACCTCCCAAAACGCATTAACCATGACTTTATTTTCTATATTCTGATGCTGTGACATCCGGGGTCTTGCTGACCCGAGAGGGACCACCCCTCACAGGATTAGCCAATCTCTAGAAGTAGGAAACTGCCTACTCCAGAGCACCCCTCTCATGTGCAAACCAGCCCCTCCACAGCCCACACACAACCACCTTGGGGTGCTCTAATCACCCCAGAACCAGGTGATCGGGGACACCCCTGTGCTCCCGGGCCTCCTGAAATTATTCAAACTAGGTCATCTTAAACCCACGTACTCTACCTCACCCTTCCTTTCCCAAAGAGGTCACATTAAGGACTTTTGCCCACAGTTCCCCTTCTCCCTCTGCCTCCTGACCAGCCCATGTGCTTCCCCTGGTGGCCCCCATGGCGTGGCATGCCCTCTCCTCCTGGGAACCCTAACAAACTATCTTTGCAATGGCTGTCATGCTATGTGTTGGTCTCACCATACCTGAATGATAACAAAATACCCTCCCCCCTGGAGACCTGGGATAGAGCTTGGGGAGAGGCACATAGAAGCAGCCCCATCGGCCCCCCAGTGGGGGGACACAGAATAAGCACAGGTGTGGGTTCAAATCCCACCACGCACTAGCCAGATGAGCTTGGGCAACCACCCGTCTGAGCCCATCTCTTCATCTGTAAAACAGAGCAAAGCCCACCCTCCTCACAGAAGCACTATGGTCCTTCCGAGAGGGGCAGACATTACTGCTGGCACAGTGCAAAATAGATGTTCAGTGGCCGTCAGCTGCCTTCCAATCTCCTCATCAGCACCAGGAACGCTCCAAAAAGGGTTCCCAAAGGAACAAATCATCTCTCTTGTCCTAGAGGCTCATCAAGAAGGGAGGTGCCATCCTGACAATCGGATGGCACAATGGAAGACAGAAAGTGTCACTTCTCCATTCTGCGATAATGGAAATTCCAAAGCTGTAAAGTGGCTGAAGGAAACGGTCTGTCATTGGAAACTCTCTGAGAAAGAGATCAAATATCTGCCTATAATAGGAGCCCATAATATCCACAAGACTTCTGCTCAAACAGGTTTCAGAGCCAGCCAGGAGGCCATACGAGAGGAGATTCCACAAAGGGGAAGAAGTGTTCTGGATAAATCCTCATGAGGGCATTCACAGGGCGTGTGCACACACATGGTATTTCAGACACAGGGATCCATGAGTGAGCCCTACCCACTGCCCCTGCCTGGGCCCTGGGAATGGAAGGCATCACCTGATGAGAATATGCTCATTTCTCGCCATTCCTCTGTTCCTTTCCATTTGAAAAACAAATATAAGGGAAAAACATTTTAAATAATCAGGCTGGAAGATCGAGATTAAAAACAATTTAAAATAAACATCTACTCTGGCACTTTGGAAAAAACATACCACGCTGCATTAAGTGCTTTGAATTAAGTAAATTACACCAAGTAACTAATTTGCATAATGATCAAAATTTGCATTTTACACATGTTATGATGAAAATGGGTTTATAAAATAATTCTTCACCAACTTCTGCTCCAAGTTGCATTCCAGTATTTGGATAAAACTCCGTGGTGCTGATCTGCTACTGTCTTTCATGTTTCAACTCTCTGGCTACTTCAATATTTTTTTTTTCAATCTGGCAGGCCCCTTATCCCCACTGTAATAAATAGTGCCTTTGATTTGCAATTCTCTTCCATCAACCGAGTGAGATCATATTCGTAAAGAATCTGTAATATGCTAATCATTCTTAGAATTTTCACAAATAAAGTTTGATGTTCCTGACACCTTTTACTTACAAGGTATTTGGTATTGATTTTAGCACTTCTACTCCAAGATTTTTAGAACTGGTTTGCAAACCCCTGCAGCTTTTCAGGATAAGGTATCAGGATGGTATTTCTCAACAGGCTTCTTTCCAGGGCCAACAGGCACGTTGGGAAGTGAACAAAAACCCCACTGGACATGTCCACAGGGGACTGAGCACAAGGTCCTCAGGAGACTGGCTGCCAGCCCCATCAGGCCACTGCACACCTTCAGGTCCTTAGGACCTACGAGACTGGCCCAGAGCTAGACTCCCTCTCCCAGAGCTATTGGACGCTTAGATGCTTCACGTCGTTTCTCCTCCATACCCTGTGCAGCAGGCATAACCATCCCATTTCACAGATGAGAAAACAGAAGCCAGGGAAGTTGGGACCCTCCAGCAACACCACATGTCCAGCAAGAGGAACAACCCATGTTCATGCTTTGAGAAAGTTCTAGGTATTTTCCTGGACTTTTCTCTAAGTTAAGTAGGATCCCAAAGCAAATCCAGAAAAGTAGCTTCCAAGTATTTACCCAGAAGAGCCCCATTTGAATTTCTAAGGGGCCCCAAATCCAAGGACGTTTCTTTTTGTTAATGCCACAGACAAACGGCCTCCCCCCATGGCATGGCAGAATGGACGCCACACACAATAAGGATGATGAAATACGTAATGGCACTTGCTGATTACGGTCTGACTTTGTACAGGGCACGACGTTAAGCATTTTGCATATATTGTCTCTTTTGATCCCCACGACCCCCTGATGTCCGGTCAAAGTCATCCAGCCAGTTAGGGCTCAAATCCAGACCTCTTCCCCCACATTCACCAAGCAGTCAAAGACACCTGGAAAGGGATGAGAAGGAGGCAGGTCAGTGCCCCCAACCTCATGCAGATGCTGAGCTAGGTGCCTGACACATAGTTCGTCTGAGCCTGGAGCACCCCAGGGAATTACCAGATTATGCCCATTTCACAGATAAATCCCAGGCTCAGAACATAGCTGAGATTCAACTCCAGACTCACCCACCGCCAGAGGCTCTGCTCTCTGTGCCTCATCAAGGCATGGGACTAAACTGGTAGAGGCCAGAGCCTCCCCCTGACCCCGACCCAGGCTTAAAGAATAGCTCCACATAAAGCTCCAGGGAGACCACACAGCATGTGGTCAAGTGCCAGAGTCTAGCTTTTATGAAGGGCAAGAAATGAAAATGTGATGGCATGCCGTACCAGCTGTTAATTTGCAATCAGTATTAATAACTGACATTACACAGTGAACTGCAGCATCTTCATTAATTCTGTAAATTATCACTCTGAGGAAAAGCCCACACTCCTGGAAACAGCAGCCTCAACCGGTCTGACTTGGGAGCAACCCTGGGCTGGGTTCCGCATCTGCAGACCTGCTCAGGGGATGCCCAGGGACGCCGCCTGCTGACCCTACTCATGGCCCGCCCCAGGACCAGCAGCAGCCTCCCACCGCCCAGTGAAAGGGCTGTAGGGCTGGCCTCACAAGCACCTCACTCACTCAGGCTTTCTCCAAGCTCGAATCTAGAGCCCACACCTTGCCATGCCAATTGTGGGGACTAGAGAAATGGAACAGACAAGCAGCCCAATGGAAATAGAGGAGCGATGCTCAAAGACGTGCTAGGACCCATGGGAGGTACCCAGGAAGGAGCCTCTTTGCCCAGACAGCGTCTGCGGGAGCTAAGGCCTCCAGAAAACCTTCAGAGAGCTCGGCACAGAGGCTGGGGGCTGTAGGGTGGGGCAGTCTTTTCTGTGTCAACAAGAGAGGGAAGATTACTCCAGGCCAAGAGGGCAACAGAGGCAAAGACCTCACAGAACCCAACGGCCCACCTAGGAGACCTGCTGATGACTCTGTTTGGACCTGACAGTCATGTGGCCTGCTGTACCCCCAAGGAGGATGGCCAGGGTGGCACTCTTGGGACTGGCCAGAAAGCAGCAGGACAGTAGGAGAAGCAGGGTGGTCTATAGGCTAGCTGAGGCCAAGGCCCGTGGCCCCAGCTATGCCAACTCCACCCCTCCTGTCCACTCCACACCAAGTCTCTGAGGCACAAAAAGGACCAAGGGAGAGCAAAGTCCATGCTCTGGAGTCAGTCTAGAGCCCCAGTGTGTACCTGAGTGCCCTTCATGGCCAAAGCCACACGGCCTGAGCAGCTGCTGGCCCCCTCACGTGGGGGCCTTTTCAAAACAGGGCTGTGGCTCCCACGCGGGAGAAGCATTTGGGTTTTGGGGTCTGACACCAAGAGATGGACTCAGCCATGTTGCCATCTCTTGCCTTGACTGGTCTCCTCTGCTCTCTGAGCCTCAGTTGCCAGCTCCATAAAATGGGCAGAGTGATGCCTCTGATGCGGTACTATTGTAAGGAGCAAAGCAGATGACACACACAAAGCACCTGAGACAAAGTCCAAGTGTGGGAAGGGCTGCACACGATGAGCTCACCTTCCCAGGGACACTGCCACCCCACCCTTCCTGCTCCCCACTGGTCCTGGCATAGGAAGCCTCTGTCTTCACGGCTCTCTGTTGACCTCATGACAAATGTTCTTTTACTTATGTATTTAATTTACATAATGACTCTCTGATATTTACTCAGATTTCATTTGTTTCGTTTGGAACTTGCCTTTGAAGAAGCGGTGCCAACCAGAGCCAGGAGTGAATTGCAGCAAGGGGTCCGGGGATGCCATCATCCCTCCCCAGGAGCCCCCAAATGCCACCTCTGCAGAAGTACCCAGCTCTGCCCAAGCATGGGCACCATGCAGAGCCTCACACTCCCTATGCCAGAAGGATGCCAGGTTGGGGTGGATCGCTGCCCCCAAAGCAAGCGGGAGAGACACATAAACACCTGTCCCAGAAACAAGTCTATGCCAGCCCCAGAGGGAAGTGTGGACAGTGCCAGGCAGAAGGAGGGCAGGAGTCCTTTGCTCAGGGAGCTCCGGGAAAGGGGCCAAGCTGGGCATCAGGCTGTGCTGGAGTCAGGGGCAGCAGGTATACAGATGGCACTGCCAGGGCCCTCTTTGGTGTAGAGAGAGTGGGGTCCTGGGGTGTCATGCAAATGAGGCCAGACTCCAGGGCAGGGTAGGCCACAAAGGGTAGTGGGAACACACCATGGGGTGGAAGAAAAGGTTTGAGTTTGAAAACTTCATTTGGCAGTTCTGTAAGAGGGGGTATGACCTGGAGGGCAAAGGCCCAAAGATTACAGAAAGCCAAGGCCACAGTGCAGGCAGGACCCAGTGGAGCCCAAACCTGGATGGGAGCACTAGAATGGAGAACAGGGCCTTTGGCTGCAGAGAAGGAAGGCAAGAAGGAATAAGGGATAACAGATGCGGGTTATGCCTACAGGGCCAATGGATGGGGAACAAAGGACAGAAAGGAGGGAGGCGGGAGGAGGGGGCAGGAGGCTCAGCCCTGGCAAAAGAGCCACACACAGCCCAGGCCCCTGCTGGGCCTCCTCTCCTTCACCCTGCACCACACACACACACACACACACACACACACACACACACACACACACGTATGTGCACACTCACAAGCAGAGACACTCATGTTCGCACTCACACCTTCACATATACCCTTGCTCACACACGTAGGCTCACTTGCACACTCATGCACTCACACACACATTCACTCACACAGTGGTGTGCTGGAACCAGCTCGTGCCACCTCATGAGAGCCTGTTGTTAAATTCTCAATTTTGTGAGCCAGGTATTAAATACTGCCCCTGTCGATGACATTATACAAATTTATAACTGAACAAATGATATTACGAAACAAACTGATAAATATGCCAAGCTCACCACTTCCTAATTCTCTGCTGCATTTTACTCTTATCTATGTTATCAATGTCCTTTGTGCCTGAAATACCACGTAATGGCACGTCACGTCTTCCCAACTCAACACCCGGTGACATCATGGTGCTCCAACTCAGCCACTGTGGGAGTATTTACACCCCAGGAACCAGCAAAAACTGTAAATCAGGGTTTCCTGTTTTCTCGGAGAGCTGCTTGTTAAGCATCTACCAGCACAGCACTGCTCCCCAAGCTCACACACTGTCACTGCCCACTCACTGGCACGCGTGCTCACATACCTGCACCCACACTCACCCATCCACACATACACTCATGCCCACACCAACACATACCCCCACGGCAGCACTCAGCACACATATACACACGCATGCACGTGCACACATTCACACACACAACGCACTCCGCCCTCTTACACACACACCAGCATTTCATCTCCCCTAATGTCACACGGAAGGTCGGAAACCACACCCACACCCCCGCAAGACCAGAGGCTGCTCTGGGGATGAAGGATTGGAGCGGCACATCCTGCTGGCCCCGGTCTCCCCCAGCCTCCTCGGGGCCCGGGAGCTGACTCCCCCAGAAGGTGTCCGTGCTCCACCCAACTCCCCTCCCCGGGCTGCCTAGCAAGCAGAGGCGTCCCACTCTGGTGCCTCACTTTGGCAATTGCAAATAAGTCGATGGTCTAATCGGTGGCCAGTGGAGGCTGGGAGCCCTGCAAGGAGGGATAACACGGCTGGATACCCCAACCCAGGCAGCCAGGCCATTCTGGGAACAAGCCCACACAACTCCACTTTCAAAACATGCCTGCTAAATCCCAAAATTAAACCCACATCTATATTAATTAAGAGCCAGGATCTGCAGGCCTGATAGGACTGCCGGTCCATCCATCACCAGCTCATTAACTCCCACCAGAGCCTCTCAGGCCAGATTACAAATGGGACTCAGGGTGGGGGTCAGGGGAAGCAGGGTATTATCCTGAAATATAATTTGAACTTTCCTTCTAAAATACCATCCTCAGGCTGGTCCATCACACATCCACACCCACTGGGGCCACAAGCAAGGGCTGGACTGTGGGGCCGTCCATCACCAGCTGCCAGAAGGCTCTGGAAATGCCACGGCAGCTCGAGAGCTCCAAAGAGGATGGGGACGACTAGACTAATAGTATGATCAATGCCAGTGGGACAGGCCACAGAGACAGGAACACGACTGCCAGGGTCAACGCCAACTCTGCTCCTCTTCCCAAGGGTAAATATCTCCCCACTGGGAGTGCTGGATGGAGAGGAGGGGAGCAAAGTCCCAGTTAAGAAGCACCTTCCGCGTGCATCCTCACAGCCAGCCTGTGAAGGCTCTATTCTTTACAGATGAGAAATCTGGAGCCCAGAGAGCTTCCATCACTTGAGTAATAGAGGCTGATCCAGGCAGATCTGACTCCACCTTACTCTGCTGCCTCCAGGAGAGCAAACACAATAGAACGTGGATCCCCAGGGACCACAGTCCCATTCTCCAGGAAGACCTGTGGCTCCCATCTGACTGTGAACTGGCCTCAGTACCCAAGGGGGTCCACCCCAGCAGCAGGAGGTGTCTCTGGCCAGTGGCCCAGGATTCGGAGTGTCTCATCCACCACTGCATATGCTGAGCACCACACATAGTGCTGGCATATAAGAGCAGCCCAATAAAGCCACATGGGGAAAATGTGTGAATTAACTAATGAAAGGCAATTCTCTGTCCAGAGGTGGAAGCTAGACCCAAGAAGATCCCCCTGGATTGCAGCAGAAGCCATGCAGGGGCTGGGTTGTGAAGCCGATGCAGAAGGACTGGCAGGGTTGCCATTGTAGGCTGTCTATGGCATCATCTCCAGGAGCAGTAACCACAGAGGATGTCCTGACATCTCCCCATCACATCGACCACCCAGCAACCCCAGAAGGGCAGTTCTATCATTATCCCCATTTTCCAGATGGCAAAACTGAGACTCAAGAGAGGTAAGTTCTAGAGCCATGATTCCAAAGAGTGCCTGCCCTTAGCCTCGGCTTTATGGGGACACTTCTGCCATGCAAAAGCCCCCCGTTATTGATAGCCTCCTTTGCCTTCCAGGAAAACCAATAATCAAAAATAAACCCACACTCTGCCCAGTGTCTTCATCCCAGGCCGGCACCACAGGCTGTACAGTGCACTGAAGGCTGGGGACAGCCCTACGGTGGCCCTAGGACCTGGCCCCCCCGAGACTGAGCTGAAGGTTCAGCACCCACATTATCAGGCTCTAGCGGGCCAGGTCGGCGGCCAGCCTGCTATTCTCTGCAGCAGGGGCCAGGCAGCCTCCACCAAATGGGCTCTTTCACAGCCCACAGCTGCCTTTCCACCAACCTTGCAAGGGCAACTGGAAATGCACATTCCGATTCTGAGTCAGAGTTTTCATTGCGATCATAGTGATTTTCAGTTTAGAAGGAAATGAGCACCCCAGAAAGCATTTAGAATTAATCCTAGCATTCTGGAATAGCAATAAAACCCTGTTAGGAATGAAATATTTGCAGTTTATCACAAGCCCTGTCACCAGGAGAAAAGAGAGATCCAATTGTCTGTTGGTTGGCATGGGTTCCTGGGGCCGTCAGAGGTGACAGAGCTCCTGCAAAGCTCCCCCTTCTCATCTGCACTCCTTGCCCTTTCCCTCTGACTACATACATCAGCACAAGCGAGGGACAGGTTAACAGTGCCCAGGAGTCTCTTGTGGGAGGGGGCTGCAGACTGCGGGAGGGAGGAGAGCCGTTTATCTCCTGTGGGGCTCTGCTATGTGCCCTGGAGGCAGGTCTGAGGTTCTGCTGCACAGAATGCTGGCCTGGGGAGGATGGGAAGATGGGGAAATAATCAGCGAATGAGGATAGTTCAAGGCCTTCAAGTGCTCCCACAGCTGCTGATGGGTAGGACCAAGCTAGGACCAAGTCCCCCAGACACATGCTCTGGATCTCATGCTCCTCCTGAAAGCCAGGAGGTCAAAACCTATAGAATGTCATGCATATGCTGGCCTACTAACTCCTTTACAGAGACCCTCTGGCTTTCAGAGGACAGGACCAGCATGGGATCCCAGAAGGTAAAGAGGGGCTCTAAGGTGATGTGGTTATAACCACAACACCTGCAGCAGTGGGGACAGAAGCTGCCCAAGGGGCCTGCGTTTTACTGAAATTCGTAAGTCGCCTTCTCTCCAGGGTCCTGACCAGCCCTCCTCTCCCCTAGATGATACCATTCAGTCCCATGGCTTCCAACACCATCCGCACCTGACTTGTATCATTACCCTGGACTCTGCCAGGATTTCCAAACTCACCTCTTCACTTGGGAACAGGCATTACAAATGTAATCCAGCCCAGAATGAACTCCTGACTTTCAATCTCCACCCCAATAAATATCACCACCCACCCAGCTGCTCAGGCCAAAAGCCTGGGAGTCTTCCTGGAGACTTCCCCTTTCCTCACTCCTCACCTGCAGTCCACAAGATAGTTGAAACCCAACCTCTCCTTGCCTCACTGGTCCACGCCAGCACCTCTCCCAGAGACGATTCTGACAGCCTCCTACCCGGCCTCCCTGCCTCTACACCCAGACAGTGGTTTCTCTAAGCATGAAGCAGACATGTCTCTGCTCTGCTCAAAAACCCATCAGTGGCCCGATAGCGTGCTCAGGATGAAACCCCAGCTCCTCACCCAGGACCTGAGAGGCTCCACATGGCACAGCCCCCTGACCTCATCTCCAACCCAGCTTCCTTCTCCTTTCTCTACCCCCTTTCCTGCCCTGCGGCCACACAGCACCACCCCACCCCTTTCCTTTCTGAACACTGAGAGCTTGTTGCCACCTCAGGGATTTCACACCTACTGTTCCTTCAGCTGGGAACAGTTTTATCTTGCCCAGTTTTTATCTTACTGCCTCCTTCCAAGCACCGTGGTATCGTTTCACATGTCGCTTCCTCAAAGGGACCTTCCTTGAGCTGCCAGCTGGCCCCTCTCACCCCTACCTGTGACTCTGCCATACCCCTGCCCCTCTTCCTCATAACACCTCTCATCCCCTAAAATGATCATCTTCATCGATCAGTCCCCGTGTCATCTTCCACTGTGTCCCCAGGACCCACAGCAGTGCCTGGCACAGAGCAGGCACTTTGGGGACGTTAACTAAAGGCCCAGGTGAAACCTAGGGGCAGCATGCTGCCGTGGGAAGAGCCCACGTTTGGAACTAGACTGCTCCGGGTTTGAAATCTGCTCAGCTCGGCGCCTCCTGGCCACGTGGCCTTGGACACATCACTTCAAACCTTTCAAAGCAGCAATTTTCTCATCTATAAAATGAGAATAACAATACCTGGAGGAGTTGATGCCAGGATTAAATGAGATAGCAAGTTGTAAGGCGTTTGGAATGAACTTTGCCAACAGTCACTATTTTTATTCATACCAATAACAGCAGATGTGAAAACACCTAAGTGAAAGTGGAAATTGGAAAACTGACAGGTGAGCAGGGAAAAGGAAAGGCATGTATGTCCACCAGCGTCCACTCTGCTGGCCCGGGGGGAACCATGGAGATGAATATGCATGCACGCTGCCCTCAAGCAGCCGGTGGGCCGGGGGAGAAGCCAGATGTGGAAATGCTGTGTCACGCGGCCAAATTAATAGCCACATCGGAGGCATACGTGGCAGCCGCGTGAGCACCAGGGAACGCCCCGCCTCTACGGAAGGCCTGCCGCAAGGGAAAGACATCGGTGCACAGCTTGTGGTCTGCCACACAGATCCCTCTTCTTCTGGAAACACCTTCCTGCCCTTATTCTGGGGAATGTCTCCCTACTATCCCCCAATCCTGCAGTTCTACGGGAGCTGCCATCCAGAGCCCCCTGTGTCCCATATGCTGGTTCAGCGGCAGGCACATGATCCAGGCCAAGCCAAAAGAGCTGTCCCCGACTTTCTCTAAGTGGAACGAAGAAAAGAGGGATAAGCACTCTCACGACAAAGCTCACTCGCCATGTGAGCTCAGGGGGTGAGAGCTGCCATGTTTCTCGCCAGATGGAGAGAGCAAGCCTGAGGGAAGTTGCCAGTGTGCCGATGGAGAAACAAAGGTGGGGAGAAAGTCCTGACCATACCTAAAAAAAAAAAAAAAAAAAAAAAAAACTGGCTTATGTAACCATGGGGGCTGCAAGTCTGAAATCTGTAGGGCAGACTGCAGGCTGAAAACCCTCATGTAGCAGCAAGGCTGCAGTACTGAAGCAGAATTTCTTCTTCCTCAGGGAAAGTTCTGGTCTTAGGGCTTTGCAGTTGATTGGATGAGGCCCACCCAGACTATCAAAGATCATCTCCTTTATTTAAGGGCAACTGATGGTAGATGTTAAGTCCACCTACAAAACACCTTCCCAGAGACACCTAGATTAGTTTGACGGAGAAACTGAGTATTATTGCCTCAGCGAGTTAACTCATAAAACCAACCACGGCAGGCGTTAGGAAGAATATCTTTGAGGAGGCAGTCAGGGCAGTAAATACTGATGACACTTTCAAGATACCTGGCTCTGAGGGGCTATGGGAGCTTGGAGAAGAGGCAAGATGGATGGCAGAGAAAGGAGCTAGGTTTCTCCTTGCCCTGTGTGGATAGGGGAAATGAACAGGAAGGAACTGAAACAAGGAAAGACTGAAATTACAAGAAACAGAGAAACTGATCTGATGGCAAGGCCCCTGAACAGAGCAGAGAGGATGAGCCCGGGGTGGGGGCAGGGGGGGGGGGGTCTCTCATTATCCACTGCATCAGAGTGACAGCCAAAATCTTCACAAGCAGCCCAGCATGGAAATACATGCTGGAACAATAAATCTGCTCCAAATCCTCACCACACCCTGTAAGAATATACAGTCACCCCAATGTTGTAGATAAGGAAATGGAAGCCCAGAGACATTGAGTGACTTAATCAGGGTCCCATCTCTAGGAAGCAGGGCTGTGGACCTTGATACAGGAAGGAACGAGGAGGGGATGGGGCAGATTCTAAACACTGTATCCTTCTTGTTGGGACACCTAGAAGCCTACACAGAAGCCCTAAGACCCTCTGCCTTCTCTCCAGCTGAGCTGGAATAAAAGGAAGTTTGCCCTGAGGCCCAGGGCCCTGGAGCCTCTGAAATCTCTCCTAAAGAGGAAGCACTCAGCACAGATCTGAGCAGGACTCCATGCTCTGCAGGGTCCCTCTGTCAGACAACACAGACACACAGTAGGTCCTTCAAGAAACCCAGTATCCCAGTGTAGAGGCCATGGGGCAGGGAGATGACCAAGGCCTGCCATGCCCAGCCTTTTTCTCCTCAAAGCACAACTGGTGGCTTTCCACCTGCATGACTTCCTCCCAAAGGCAGCTCAGAGTGGGGACACTTGCCAGTGACTTAAGTCCTTGGGCCACTTCTGCCATCCCCATGGAAGAAAGCAGGCAAAAAAAGTAGGGACTGAAAGTGAGGTTACCCTGGGAAAAGCTGGAATCTGCCCAATTTATAAATGCTAGTTGATAGCAGGCAGTCAGTGAAGGTGTCCATCATCCTCTCCATCAGTATCAGCGGTGAATATCAGGGGGACTGCCCGCTGTGGACAGGCTTACAGGGGTGGTGCATCCTGACCATCGGGGCAGCCTGTCTCTGTCTGACTCCCAGCTGCACCCACAAGCTGGCTGAGTGTCTCCCCAAGAGGGATACTGTAGCCCTGGAGCATGGACCCCAAGAGTCTAATAGTTAACAGTTATTTCAAGGGGCCCATCCAAGCTGAGAGCATTCCTGGGACTTTTACTGTGTCATGTCATGCCACCCCCAATTTATCCAGTGAGCTAAAGAAAATGCTGCCTCACCAGTCCTCCCTCTGCCATATTTGTCCCCTGGGCAAATATGTTCACAAGCCCCAAGGGCCCCCTGGTTCCTTTCGAGAATAATCCCCAATCCTTCACCTGAACTGAGCCTGAGTGTGCTGACCAAAGAAAGGCCTAGCCTTGGGAGTCCGACAGCCCTGGGCCTCAATCTTGGCTTCCCCATCCAGTGGCTGAGGTGCCTCTACCCTCTCTGAGACTCAGTTTTCCTGCCAGTAAATCCACTGATTCCAATAAAAGAGCGAATTACTCTCTGGGGTTATTGTGAAAATTAAGTGGAAAATGCCAAGATGTTGTACAAACGGCAGCTACAATGACCATCACCAGAAATTCCCCGCCCCAGACTCACCCACCTCCTGACCCCCCAGAAAGCAACACGTATGATTTGCCCCTGCCTGCTTTGGCCTTCAAAGGCACCCCCAGTCCTGACTTTTCCAAATTCTCTCTGAGCTGCAGGACTCAGTTCCATCCCCTCCTAAAATGATACAAAGGAGCACGTGAAGTGCTCAGAGATACAACAAAGGTGGGAAGCTATTCGATTAAATGCAAAGCAAAAATCAGGGGGATCTGTCTCCCAGTCAGGCTGTGAGCCACAAGAGGACAGGGAATGGGTGTTCCATAGATAGCCACAAGCCACAAGTGGCCACTGAGCACTTAAACCATGGCTAATCCAACTGAGAAAGGCTGTAAGTGTAAAACAGACGTCAAATTACAAAGGCTTAGTACAAAACAAAGAATATAAATGATTTCATTAATACTTTTTTCTGTTGATTACATGTTGGAGCAACGTTAATGAACTAAATGAATACATTGAGCTAAATGAAATATCTTAAATAAATTTCACCGGGATCTTCTTACTTCTTAAATTTTAAATTATACATGTGGTTCACATTATATTTCTGTTAGACATCCTTAGGCCAGAGCCTTGTCTGCCCCACAGGACACTATCTTGCTCAGCATCGCTGGTCGGCATGCTTGGAAGAGAGGCAGGCTGGTACAGTAATTAAGTCAGCCAGGGTTCAATATCGCACTCCACCCCTTGACATTAGACACTTCGCTGAATCTCTCTCTGCCTCTGTTCTTCAACTATGAAGTGAAAATAATAAAATAGTAAGCTCATAGGATTCTTAAAAGAACTCAATGAATTAATACCCATGTAAAGCAAGCAGATAAGTAATTAGCATGTCCTAAGTCCTCAACTGGCTCTATTAACACTACCACAATCCCCATCATCAACATCACCAGCATCACCACCATCCTCACCATCACCATCACCATCACCATCACCATCACCATCACCACCATCACCATCACCATCACCACTGCCAGGACCACCATCACCACCATCATCACCATCACCATTGCCACCACCACCATCACCACCATCACCATTACCACCACCATCACCATCACCACCGTAATCATCACTATAATCACCACCATCATCATCACCATCATCACCACCACCATCACCACCATCATCACCACTATCATCACCATCACCACTACCATCACTATCATCACCATCACCACCATCACCATCAACACCATCACCATCATCACCACCATCACCACCATCATCACCATCACCACCATAATCATCACTATAATCACGACCATCATCATCACCACCATCATCACCACTGCTATCACCATCACCACCACCATCACCATCATCATCACCACCATCACCATCACCATCACCACCATCATCATCACCACCACCACCACCATCACCACCACCATCATCACCATCATCATCACCACCATCACCACCACCATCACCACCATCACCAGCACCCGCACCATGTGTGCCAAAGCACACCTGTCCATCCCATATGGACTTCAATCTCTAAACTAGGGTATTGGTCAGGCTGGGTCTGATTTCCATCCTGAGGGCCCATTCATAGGTATATACTAAGCCCAGTTCTTGCTGCAGTCCCCGAGTGAGGGCAAAGTTACCCTGCATATGCCACTGTGTGCCTATCCTCTATCCCTGTTAAGCAAACTTCTCCAAAGCATACATTCTGTCTCAACCATGTGGAATTCCCAGCTTGGTCCAGATCACCTACTCTGCCCCTGCTCTCCCGGCTGCCATGCCTTCTGCAGGCCAACCCTAGCACTACCACTCTGCAGCTACCCTTTGGGAAAGCTGACATCAACGGCTTACACAACCATGCCACGAGGAAGGAAGTTTGATGTGTACCTTCTGCCATTCAGAGGGAAGGAAAGAATAAGACATAGTCAACAAAACGTGTGAAGACAGAGTGGCCAGAAGCTAGCAACCTGCTAATGGTCACCACTCTCAAGCCTGAGCGCCTGCCCAAAGCTCTGCTCCAGACATCCTGAGCAGTGAGAAGCTCATCAGTAGCAGCCCCCAGCATTACAGGGAGAAAAAAGCCATCTGCGTGCATTAATGGCCTGCTATGTGCCAGGAGCCATGCCCTACCCATTTAGCCTTCAAAACAAAATCCTTCCAGGTGGGAATAAGCACCCTCATTTTTAGATCAGTAGCCTGAGGCTCAGAGAGGTGAAGTAACTCACCCAGGCTCACACAGGGCATAAGTGAGAAAGCAAGGAATGGAATTTAGAGGAGTCCAGCTCATAAGCTTTTCTCTTAGAATCGTGTAGTCTATTGTCGAAGTACACACTCACACACTGAGAATCAAAGCCTCTTATTCTTAGAGGCCAGAGCCTTCAGCGATTTCTCAGCATCTGTTTGGAAGTTCTTCCCAATGCTCAAGATCCAGGGAGTTCTCGTTAAGAAGTGTTTGCCCAGCTGGCTCTCAGGAAAGCTGTGCCTCCATCACCGGCCTGCCACTTCTCAGCTATCACTACCAGCAAGGACAGACAGTCCGACTGCATGAAACCTGAAAAAAGCTACAACCACACAAAGCCCTCTTCCCCTGGCCACCTGAACTAGTAACCCAGAGAACCTGGTGTGAGCCATGCCCCTTGCAGTAAGAGATGGCATGAGAAAATAAGCTAATGCCAGGGAGTGTCAGGAGAGAAAAACAAATTCTGGGCCACAGTCTGAGATCCCACCACATTCAGGTGGCTCTGGAAATGTGAAGATTTTTATGCTCAGATTTCTTTTTTTTTCCATCAGATTTTTTAAAATTTAAATCCAAGTTAGTTAACATATCATGTAATAACGGTTTCAGGAGTAGAATTTAGTGATTCATCACTTACATATAACACCCAGAGCTCATCCCAACAAGTGCCCTCTTTAATACCCATCACTCATTTAGCCCATCCCCCACTCCCCCTCCAGCAACCCTCAGTTTGTCCTCTGTATTTAAGAGTCTCTTATGGTTTGCCTCCCTCTCTGTTTTTATCTTATTTTTCCTTCCCTTCCCCTATGCGCATCTGTTGTGTTTCTCAAATTCCACATATGAGTGAAATCATATATTTGTCTTTCTCTGACTTATTTCACTTAGCATAATACACTCTAGTGTAATCCACATTGTTGCAAATGGCAGGATTTCATTCTTTTTCATCGCCAAGCAGTATTCCAGCGTGTGTGTGTGTGTGTGTGTGTGTGTGTGTGTGTGTATCATATCTCCTTTATCCATTCATCAGTCAATGGACATTTGGGCTATTTCCATAATTTGGCTATTGTTGATAGTGCTGCTATAAATGTTGGGGTACATGTGCCCCTTGGAAGAGGGGAGTAGGAACACTTGGAGAAGTGACTCGGTCTGAGAAGTTGAGCCAGGACAGGCAGCTTACAGGAAGGGATGGCATTTGTGAAACTTACTCTGTGCCAGGTGTGGGGGCAAGTAGTTGACATGTGTTTACCCACTGAGCACTCCTGGTTCCCATGAGAAATGCCCTAAAGCCCATCACACCACACACACGAGAACACTGAGGCTGAGACAG
This sequence comes from Lynx canadensis, assembly GCF_007474595.2. NCBI lineage: Eukaryota > Metazoa > Chordata > Mammalia > Carnivora > Felidae > Lynx > Lynx canadensis. The sequence continues at coordinate 43,141,446 of NC_044313.2, read as the reverse complement.
TACACTGAGCCAGGAAATAACCTCTACAGCTGAGGCTGGGACCTTGAGGGAGGGTCGTTCTAGGGCACAAGTGCTTGAGGGGGTCTCCAGGAGGGCTTGTCTCTGCATCGGCCAGAATTCACCTTCCCAAATGTACCGCAGACCTCTCAGTGGAGAGAGAGGCTCGTGAACGGGTCCTGGTGGTCACGAAGGAACCGAATCGCAGAAAGGGCCGGGGGTGGGAGGGATTGATAACAACATCTCTATCCACTCAGAAACCAAGAGGAAAATGAAACAGAAATTACATCCAGCCCCTTCCTGCTAAAACCAAATCAATAGAGAAGGCAGAAAAACAAGTGTGTTTTATTTTCTACGAACGTCCAATTGTCACACTCTGTTTACAGAAGGAAAATGCTGGTGGCCACACAGGCAGCACTCAGGGCAGCTGGCTGAAATCAGACCTGTTCTGAGGATGGCAAGACATAGAACGAGCAGTGGGGCTGGGCCTGGATGAGTTTTTTGAGGGTGCAATTAGCACCTCTAATTGAAATTAAGTGTTAAATAAACGGAAGGGTGCTGGTATTAGCAATTGATGCAGATGGCTCCCAGGGTCCTGGGCAGCAAGGCCCAAGGAGATAAAAGGGAAGAGAGTGTGGCCACCACAGGGAGGGACTGGCCCAGGAACAGAGACACGAGAACAGGCTGTCTTCACTGTGTCCCTGCAGAGGGTCCGGGAACCCTTACCTTTCCTGGACCCAGGAGGAGGCACTGATGTACCTGCAACGGGTGACTAAGAGCCCAGTCTGCCAGTTTCCAGCCACGGCCCCTTCAAGAAGCCATGAAACCAGGAGTGTCTACAAGGCAAGATAGGATGGCAGTGTCGAGCACAGCCCCCCTCAATGTTCCTTCTCAACTGTCCTACAGGGTCATCAGCAGGGATAGCCAGAAAGCCCCAGGCCGGCCAGGGCTGACTAAACCTCACAGAGCTCCCACACAGACCCAGGCTGTTCTGTGCGGGGCAGGGGTGCAGAAGGAGTCACTCTCCACTGCCCCAAGTCTGAGGCCTGCCCTCCCCAGGCCCCCCAGGCTGCCCAGGGTGAATGGAGGGTGGGGACTGAGATCAGGAGGAATGTGGATTCTGCATCTCAAGGGAGAGACTGCCACTTTCCCAATACACTCATGGTATCTCAGCCCACAGGCCTGATAGCTTCCTTTGGGGCCCTGGACGTCCTGTTCTGCTCTTCCAGACACAGCCACAGCCCTGCTCTGGCTTGCAGGGTCTCCATGCTTCTCCCAGCATACCTGCTCAGTCTGCCTTTGGGGCTCAGCCGCCTCTCCCTGCCAGGGGTCAACCTTATCTCATTCTGGCTCCTCCCCACCCCCAGGCTCCAAGGCCACCATGCCCTGCTCTGCCAGGAAGCCCAGCACCGAGGGAAACCCATATGCTCTGCTAGGCAGGGGGGGCCCCAAGTCAAGCACCTGCCTTGCCCCAGCCTTCCTACTCCATACTTCTTAATCTGCACTGCTCCACAGGTGGGCAACCTTTCAAGACCGGGAGGTGGTTTCAGAACAGTAAAGTGGTGTGCCCCATGCCCTCACCTGGAGTGTGACAGAATTTGAAGTCACACCAGGCAGGCAGGTGTGCCTTAGAGCTTCCCTGCTGACATGCAGCAGAACCGGGTGCTGCCCATGGACCCAGAGCTCCAAACCAGCTTTCTTCTGTCATCGGTCCTTCCCATAAAATACAGCGTGCCGAGCAAAGGCCCTTCCTTCCCCATCACCCAGACCCAGTCCTCGCCCTCATCCAGGACCCAGGGGTGCTTCACCTCTCCACAGCCCCCCACACCCTCGCCCACCCACCAACACATGCCCAGCTCCATGTCCAAACACTCGACGGCTTTACGCTTTTGAAAAAATGGTCCCCAAGACCCTTCTCATGCACAAGAATCCCTCTGTTTCCAAAGACTGGATTTGCAGAGCTGGGAATGGAAACTGGGGTTGCACCACCTTAGGCCTTAGCTAAAGTAAGCTCCTGAAAACAAAAAAAAGTTGGCAGGGTTACGTTTGTGTGCTACAGCTCTTTTCTCTGGGGGCATCCAACTACCCTTTGTTTTCAAGTGATACGTAGTCTGCTGGCTGCTGGTTACCTGGTCCTGTCCACACCTGGAGGACTCACGCAGGAGAGGGTGAAGTGGGTGCCACACCTGCTGAATCCCTGCTCAGTGGCAGGGACTGCGGGGACCACCCGTCTGTGGTCTCTTATTTAATCTTCTTTCTGCGGAAGTACGATCAACTCAGCTGCATGGGATGAGGGGATGAAGAGCAGAGGGGATAAGCAGCTGCTGAGTGACTGCCTGCAGTGTCACCACACTGTCCATCTCAGAGAGTGCTGGTGTGGCAGGGAAGGGTCTCCGGCCTGAGGCCCCTGCACCACCACACCAGCCCAGTGGGGGCCTTTTTGGAGACAAACCCCAGCAGCACTTTTGTGGACGCACCAGGCCAGGCAGAGAGGGAGGGGCCGTGTGAGCTCAGCGAATAGATTACCCGCTTCAATTATTTTATCTAACGATGACATTTGTACTGTAAAGTCAGCACAAAAATCAATGAGTTTTTAAAGGACAAAATCTGGGGGAGGCTCCAGCCCAGCGACCTGGAACAGCAGCCCAGGAACCAGGAGGAAAAAGTCTTAGAACTGGGAGGAGAAGGAACTCCCAAGCTGCCAGAACCTGGGTGGGCCCACCTCCACCAGCCTCCTGTAGCAGAAAATAGAAAAGTCAGTGCTGAGACCCGGCCCTGGACCCTCAGCTTGGGACAAATACGTACTGAGTGGCACCTGCGTTCCAGGCAGCCCGCTCTACACAGGCACAGAGGGCAGTCCCTGCCCTCACCCAGCACAGCGGAAGAGACAAGATATGTAATGAAACTGATAACTGCACAACTACTATCAAACGACAGCAAAGTCTGCTGGTCAGAAGGGTCAGGGAAGGCTTCCAGAGAAATGAGTTTAAGATGACGCTTGGAGGAGGGGTATGCGAGGGAACAGCATTCAGGCAGATAGAAGAGTAAGAACAGAGGCTGTGAGCTCAGTCTCCTCGAGGACCTGAGAAAAGCCCCTTCCTCCAACCCCCCGGGATCCACATTATCCAGCCACTCCCCCGGGGCCCCAAGGGGTAGAGGATAAGGTGGGTGTGCGGCCTTCCTCTTGCACATCAGCAGCACAGGGAGGCCACATAGGCAGTGGTAAAGCATGGCTGTGCATGGTCCTAGAGGTTTGCTCTCAGTGCACATTTCCTGCACTCCTTTATTACGTCCTGGGGCTGAGGGGCCCCAAGATGGGCCGTGAACCCTGGAACAAGGTAAAGAGAAGCGATCGTGTCACATTGGCAGCTCGTGCTGTGTCACTCATGCTCAAGCTTCGTTAAGGAAACGCCTGAGGAGCTCTAGTTCTCTGTGAAGAAGGGAGGCCCAGGCTGTACCAAGGAGGAAGAAAAACAGAGCTCATGGGCTGTGCAGGACCAAGAGGCAGAACTGTGGCACTGTTTGCTGGCTTCCTGGAGACAGTGGGCTGGGAGAAGGGGGGAGACACAGAGCATCTGGATAGACCCTGACAGGCAAGGACTAAGAGTCAGAGTCTGCTGGAGCCCGGGGGCTGAGGAGGTGCCTGGGGCTGGAATAGTTTACAAAGAGATGGACACAATTTTGAGATCGGGGTTAGGTAAGGTTGGGACTGTGGCTAAAGACAGGAGTTAGGACTGGGGTCAGTCTGAGGATAGGGGTAGGATGAGTGTTGGAGCTGGGATTCAGCAAGGTGAGTGGAATCCCTTCCTTTATTCCCAAATGTTAAGTGAGAGTCCATCGCATAGACCTCCTTGTACTAGGGGTGAATTGGAGGAGGAAGCATGGGGTGGGGGGAGTTCTGATGCAGAGGGGAGGTTCTAAGGCAGGGCAGGTACAGCTGTGAGTTTCTGGTAGTCCTGGGAAGTGATACCCAAGCAGGGCCCTGGGATTTGGGAGGTGAGACTCACCTCCCTGCTCACACCCCCAGAAAGCCTGAGCAGTGTGGTGGCTCCCACCACACTCAGATGAGGTCTGAGTCACACTGTTGGACATCAGAGCCCAGGGAAATACCAGAATGCTGAAGACACAAGAAAACATTTCAGAGCTCATTATGCCCAAGCCAACCACGGAGTAACCTCCAACCCCCGGACTGGCCTCCATAATGGGAGACCGGACTGGCCTCCATAACGGGAGATGGTATCCTTCTCAACTGTGCTTTTTTGTCACTCTCATCATGTAGCACCATTCACTGAGCCCCGAGGCCAACTCCGCTGGCACTTTACATACAGTTTTTCACTTAGTTCTCACGAGAGCTCTGGAAGGTCCACATGACGGTCCCATTCTGCAGATGAGTACCCTGAGGTTTGGAGAGCATATGTCACTTTGTGTAGTCCCACAGCTGGGAAGTGTCAAAGCAGGCCCTGCAGCAAGGATGGCCAATGGCTGGCCCAAGAAGTTGGCTTGACCGACATTTAAAGTTTAGGTAAGAACAAATACGCTATCTCTGCTTTGTCAACCCTGAAGGTTAAGTGTGACCAGAATGCAGTTTCTATCTGTCCCCACAGCCACAGCAAAGTTTTTTGCTGGGAAGTCTCTATTTCCACGTTGTCTGTGGTAGTAGGTCTGCTTGGATCCTACCCCCAGCACCTCCTCACTTCCCAGGTAAGTCTGAGCCATGCCTCAAACCCAAAGTCCTATGTTCTCAGGCTCCCAACCTGCCTTTGTGTTGGGAACCTATGGGTGCCTCCACCTGCCTACTGCAGGAAGGATGCTGGGGTTCTGCTGGCAAGGAGGAAGGCTGAATGAAGAGTACCCCCTGCCAGCCCAGAAAAGGCCCAGGCAAGTGGCGGCAGAAGGAGAAGACCCTCCCCCGTTACAGCACTGCAATCTTACCCACAACCCCCAGAGCCATGTTGTCGGGAGCCCACAGTCATTCCACAGTCTGAGTGCTGGTTGGTCAGAGAACCAACATGGGGCTTCCAGTGAGGAAGAACAGAGGACCTGGCCCTGGGAGTGAATCCAGCTATGGGTGGAGGCAGACTGCTAGCCAGTTGGAATCTGGAGAGATCCCCCCCTCCCTGCTCTGTTTTCCTGGGGATGGGCAGTGGAGAGGGGGCCACATAGGCTGCCTACATGCCTTCATATCTTCAGAATCTCTAAGGCAGCCCCACAAAGAGTACTTGTCCCCTCTGGAAGAGAACCATGCCTCTCCCCAAGATGCAGAGAATAGCTCCCATAGGTCACACACACCCCTGTCCCTGGCTCTCCCCAAGGACACCAGAACCAGGCAAATGGACCCAAGGTCCTGTGGAGAGAGAAGAACTGCCACAGGGGTGGCAAAAGGGAGGGCTTCTCCAGAACATCCTCAGTTCTGACCAACAGGCTGGGCCTGGACCATCCCATTTAGTCCTCACCAAGGCCAGGCAGGCTCCACAGCATTGTACCTGTTTTCCAGATAAGGAAGCTAAGGATCTCCTAACTTCTCCTCCTCACAGTCACTGTGGGGTCAATCCTCCCCAATCTATTCCTCAGCCTGAGGTTTTGGGACACAAAAGAGGGCTGACTGAACAATGGTTTGGGCCAACTACAATCTGGGCATCCTGCCTGAGCAGCTGGGGCATCTGTGAGACAGAACACGCTACCTTCAAGGGGAGGAAAGATTCAGGACTGAACCACTGGGACCAAAGGGAAGTAGGGGTTTTCAGGGAAGGAAGCAGCAAAAGAAGCCACATGGACCCCATAGCTTCTGAGCACACCGTTCAGGGGCACGAGCTGTCTGAGTATGGTGAGGGCAAGAGAAGAAGAAAGCAGTCAGGGCAGGGCTGCCTGAAAGAGGGCAGACATAGGCATCAGTGGTTTGCAATTCCTCACAGGCATGAGTGCAGCTCAAGAGGTCCAGACTCCACAACAGGCACCAAAGGGCAAGATCAGCCTGCACGTGGCTGGGCCGTGGTGTCACTGCCTCAGGCAATGTGGTGACTAGAGAAAAAGAACATGGGCCCTCGAGTCCAAGACAAATCTTTCCCCTGGCATTTATGGCTGTGTGACTTGGACAGAAACTGAACTACGCCGAGCCTCAGTTTCCACTTCCGAGAAATGGGCACAATGACACGTACCTCACCAGGCTGGTGTGCAGAGCCAGTGAGACAATGCAGTCTCGGTAAAGCAAGTTGTTCCTGCCTTTGTCCATCACATAGAGATGGGCAGGCCCTGCCTCAGCGGAAGTCTGTGTTCCCCTAGGGTGCGTCTGAGCCTGGGAATGAGATACCCCACCACTGGTCCCAAGATAATTGCCAGCACCCAAAGAGCCTACTGTTCACACAGCTGCTGAGGCGGCATCCTCCTCACATACTCCAGCCCCAAGGCAGCCCCAGCAAACCCAGGGAAAGCAGCAGGGGCAGTGGTGAACTGGTGAAGGTTTAACCATGGGCTCTCTGCAAGTGAATAAAAAGATAGATAGCTGATAGATTGACAGATCGATAGATCGATCGATTGATAGATAACAAGTCCTTGATTCGCAGTGTTTGCAGACTTCCTTGGTGTAAATGCTTCTATTGTGATCAATTTCAAGCTACCAAAGTGACATCGCCAAGCACAGAGAAGAAGCCAGCTGGTGGGAGCCACTTCCTGCGCACTCCTGCCTGGTGGGGGCGTCTGGGGGGATGTATCCGCTTGTGCCTGGTTCTATTTCAGAGGTGCGGAGCGGAAGCCACCAAGGAGAAAACAGGAGTGGAAACCAGAGAGACCCCAGGGGACGCTAAAGAGCAGTTGGCAAGGCCTGGTGAGTCAAGCAAGTCAGAGAAAAGCCAATATCCTCCTAAAGTTTCCCAGCAGAGATCCAGGCTGCAGTTTCAGAAACATAGCCCCTCCCACACTGAGGAAAGGCTCCCATTCTAGAGTCAAAGTGCCACCACATCGTGCAGATGCCACATCCCAAAAGAAATAGCCCAGTGGCCACCCAGGCCAACTCAGCCTGGGGCTCTGAGAACACATCTTCTTCAGGGTAGTCACCTCACTTGTCCTGTTTGCTCAGGGCGCTGTTGGTGAGAGCTGGCAGGGGAGGAGAGAGGCGAGGAGGGGCCCATGCACGGAGCAGCCACCTGGCCCTCCGCTGCTGAGAGCAGTGCCTGGGGCTCTGGGCGGGCACCCCTTTCCCACCATCCTTAATGAAAAGCAAATTTCCCAAGGCTCTGCCAGGAAGTCCCCAGGCAAGGCTAGGACTCAAGGGAATCAGGAAGCCAGCAGGCAGTGACGTGCAAGCCAGCACCCAGTGCCCGGGACTGGGCTCCTGCACCAACTCAGCCAGAGCAGCGGTGGGCATCTGCTCCGCAAGCACTCACCCCGCCTCACTGCTGCCCGCAGAGAGTGTGGTTCTGACCTGGACTCTACCACCCACGATCTGGAAGTCCTTGCACACATCGCCCAGTTCAGTTTACTCCCCTATAATGTGAAATGGACAGCCCTCCTCTCCAGAGTGTGAGTGACCCAGCACACTGCCTACCTCCAGAGGTCCCTACCTCAAGAGACGCCCACATCCTGCCCTTTGATGAATGGGCCCACTCTCCTCCCTGGCGGGCAGCTCTTCTCCAGAAGGATACATGCCTCTGCTCCCCCAGGGCCAGGGAGGCACAGAGAAGCAATCAGCAAAGGGCCCAGGGCTGAGCAAAACCTTCCCACTGTCCTCCGTGCGCACACGCTCCAAGCACCAGAGGACAACCCCACTGACATGTTTGGTTGACAAAGAAGGAAGAGTCCTGCCCGAGGATGTGTCAGAGCAGAAGGGAAGCTATTTTTGTCCATGTTCTAAAAGCTGAATGGATTACTGGACCCGAGCTTCCTTCTATTTTCAGTAGAAAGCCAGTTATAAACAGCATGTTTACTCACAGGTTTTGCTCTTCACACAAGTCAGGAGAAATGTTTACTCTCCATCCTTCCGCCCCCTACTAATTAAGTGCTCTTGATTTCCCTGCCTTCAGACCTCCCATTTGGCATGTCTTCTCTCTGAGGCAGTGGTTCTCAAACTCTGCGGCATATCTGAATCACCCAGAAACTTTCACTAGTCTCCGTACCCTGTACCAATTACATCAGAGCACCCAGAGGCAGGGCTCAGGCATTGACGTCCTTTAATTTTTTTTAATGCTTATTTATTTTGAGAGAGAGAGAGAGCACACGAGCAGGGGAGGGGTAGAGAGAGGGGGAGACACAGAATCCGAAGCAGGGCTCCAGGCTCTAAGCAGTCAGCACAGAGCCCAATACGGGGCTCAAACTCACAAACTGCGAGATCATGGCCTGAGCTGAAGTTGGAACGCTTAACCAACTGAGCCACCCAGGCACCCCCGGTGTTTCTTTTAAAACCCCCAAGTGATTCTGACATGCAACCACTACTGGAAGCGGGCTTTGGCCCCGCCAGGGCAGCCAAAGTTTATACTGAAGGGACAGTACTCCTTTGCCTAAGGGACCTGGGGCAGCAGAAGCTGCTTAGACCTTCCACCCTGAGCCCAGGGCTTTGGTCAGCAAGCCTGAAACCCCAACATCAAGCCAACTCTTCAGGTCAGGTCTCCTCTCTGTCTCTCACCACAGTTTAATCAAGTAAGGAATTATTGAAGGGAGAGAGATAAATTAGGAGATGGTGAATCAATTAGATTAATTACTATTGGCTCTATACCCGTTAATGGAGGCGAGAATCTAAAGGGTGAAGTTGTACAGAGATTCAGATGTTCCCCTAAGTTCTATGACCTAAAAACCACTGCTGGGAAATACAGGACAGTCTAAGGACAAAGGTATGAAGGAGAACAATACAAAAAAAATACCACACTGCCCAAATACTGCCCAAAAAATTCTCAAGCTTCTTTAAGAGACATTTTTTTAAAGACCAAAACTGTGGAGAAATGAACAATATATTTTAGGGATACTTAGTAGGCTTTTTTTTAAGTTTATTTATTTATTTTGAGAGAGAGAGGCAGAGAAGGAGACAGATTCCCAAGCAGGCTCCACGCTGTCAGTTTGAAGCCTGATGCGAGGCTCAATGCGGGGCTTGAACTCACAAACTGTAAGATCATGACCTGTGCTGAAATCGACACTTAACCGACAGAGCCACCCACTCACCCCTGCTTAGAAGGCTTTTAATTCCAGACCAGAGTATGATCATTAAAACCCTGAGATGGTAATTCTGCCTAAACCACTGACTTCCAGAGTAATCATAGCATGATACGTATTAAACACTTCAGAAAGTAAATGCTGGAGGAAATGCCCCCCAGTGATTTCAGTAAAGCACCTACAATTATTAACCCTGCATGATGTGCTGGGCCCTCTTCTAAACACGTTGCACATGGTATATTATTTCACCCTTAATTCTGTGATGTGGGTGCATTTTTTTTTCAAACAGCTTTATTGATATATAATTTACATGCCACAAAACTCATCCATTATATGTGTACAAGTCAATGTTTTTTTTTTAATTTTATTCAGAGTTGTGCAGCCATTACCACAATCTAATTTTAGAACATCCCATCATCTTAAAAAGAAACCTCAAGTCCATTAGCAGCCACCCCCTGCTATAATCTAAACGTCTGTGCTCCCCTCCCCCACGCAATCCTAATGTGATGGTATTGGGAGGTGTTTAGGTCATTAGGGTGGTGCCTTCCTGTAAGATCAGTATTGGAAGGTCCCTCAGTCATGAGGCTGGAACCCTCTTATGAGGTGAGACCCCACAGAGCCCCATACCCCTGTCTACCACGTGAGGACAAAGCCAGAAGCTGGTAGTCTCCAACCCAGAAGAGAGCCTTCAGACAACGAATTTGCTGGGACCAGGATCCTGGGTCCGCCAGCTTCCAGAACTGTGAGAAGTAAATGTTGTTAATAAGCACCCAGTCTATGACATTTTTTATAGCGGCCTGAATTGACTGGGATACCCCTTATACCCCTCATCCCCACACAGCCCCTAGCACTCTCTGTCTCTATAGATTTTGCTATTTTGGGCATTTGGTATAAATGGAATCACCCAATAGGTGGTCTTTCATGACTGTCTTCTTTCACTTAATGTGTTTGAGGTTCATCCACATTGTAGCATTTTCCAGTACTTTATTCCTTATTGTGGCTGAATAATGCTCCACTGTATGTGTATATAGTGGTTGCTAGCATAACCCTCACTTTGCAGATGCAGAGCTACCCAAGGGCAGAGGATGAGTACGTGCACAGCCAGGAGTCTGCCTCCAGAGCCTACCCTTAAGCCACCATGACCCCCCCCCACCATAAAGTGCTGGCCTATTTAAGCCCACAGTATGACTCATTTTCCTGCAAAACATAATATGACTATATTATATGCATGTAATTTTGCAGAAGTATCCAGAGATAAAAGCAAGCTGTCTAGGAAACCCGATTGATAGTTTCCTGTTCTCATTAATAGTTGTTCGTTACTTATCCATTCATCCTGCCTGCCATCTGCTCCTCTCTAGCAGGCAAGGTGATACACCACCTAAGATTCCAGGAAAGTTAAGACATAAAACCTAAAATAAAGAGAAACAATATTCTTTGCATAACTACAGAAGGATTGCTATCATACGCTTTTATTTTACTGTATATTATAGAAAATTCAAAACACTGAAAATGTGTAAGGAACCCCCAGGTACCTTCTCAGTGTCAAGTCCTACCACGTATACATTCAAGAAATCTCCAACACCATATCCTTCATTTGCAAACATTCAATGTATCTCTAAAAGACAAGGGATTTCTTTAAAATACATAAACACCATATCAGGAGTACACCTGAAAAAGTGAGAATCCCCTCAACATGTTCCAATATGCAGTCAGTATTCAAACTTTCCATAAGCAGTATTTGTATGTTTTTTTTCAAATCAGGATCTTGATAAAGTCTATGACATATGGCCAATTGGTGCATGTATCTCGTGTATCTTGGGTCACTTCAGTCTCTACTTTGCCTCCTCTGTCTGCTTTTGTCCCCTAGAGCAGCACACCAATGTTCCCCAGGGCCTTTGAGAATCATGAGAAGTTCTATAAAGACGTGCACGTGGATGTGTGTATGGATGCACATATGTAGATAAAGATGTCAATATAGATACAGATACAGTGCCTCAGCATATGGATCTGGTTATGCCCTCTGTTTTTCTCTCCCCCTGTTCTTACTTCCTTACTCCCAGGGGGCATTTCCTCCATTTCCCTACCCCCACCGAAGCAGGCGGGGGAAAAAAAAACCTCAAGGAATTGCTGCCCTTAAATTTGAGAAGATTCAGGGCTAGTCGTTCATTTCTCACTTCTGAAATTCTAGATGGATCCAGCTTGGGAGAGAGTAAGCAAATGCCAAATGCAACTAAAAAAGCCAACTGGAAAGAGGGGAATAGAGGATCAGAGAAAACTTTTGGTAAGAGGGACCAGGAGAGAGAAAGAGATTTGGAGAGGACCCACAAAGCCAGGCTTCCCTCTCCCCCCTGGTTTACCACCCACAGGCCACCCATCCTTCAGCCATCCTGCACAATTTTTTTTAATGTTTATTTTTGAAAGAGAGGGAGAGACAGAGTGCAAGTGGGAGAGAAGCAAAGAGAGGCAGACACAGAATCTGAAGCAGGCTCCAGGCTCTGAGTTGTCAGCACAGAGCCCAACGCAGGCTCAAACCCATGAACTGTGAGATCATAACCTGAGCCGAAGTCGGACACTTAACCAACTGAGCCACCCAGGTGCCCCCATCCTGCACACTTGAGAGACCGCCCCCCAGAGGATAAGGGTCTGGGAATGGGAGACCAGGAGGGCCATAGGCCCTGCCCAAGGTAGACAGGAGCTATTAGCAGGGGCAGTGGTGGCCATATTGCCCCCATTACACAGAACATAAGAGCATGAACTGACATGGAGATGGAGACAGGCATCATCTGAACAAACACTGATTAAGCACCTACCCTTCTCTGCCAAACACTGGAGATACAGAGATAAGCAAATGGTGGATATAGATGGACAAATCAATACACCAACAGATACAGATGGACGGAAGGATGCACTCTTTCCAGATTGCTGCCCACACAGGCACTCACGTACATGTATGTATGCACGTGCACAAACTAGCTGCTAGATACAAAAAGAACTAGAGGCACAGATGCTGAGTACCCTGGGCGCAGTGGGGCGGGGGGAGGGGAGTGCCTAGAGCCACTTCCTGTCCAGGGCACCCACCCCCACCCGCATGACTCTGGGCTTTGATTCATGCTGTTCACTCTGCCACAAACACCCCTCACCATGCCTCCTGTCCTCTCCACCTCAGACTCCAGGGGGCCCTTCTAGACCCTCCCCCCCTCTTCAACTAGCTGTCATCCCACTACACTGCCTGAAACTGTCAAGAACAGTCTTTACTTTGTCCATAAATGAACACACCAATGAATTTAGACACATCGATCCCAACCCTAATAGGAGCTAATGGCTTAATGGTCAGCAATGAAGGTTCTGGAAATTTGGGGTTGTCAGGCAGATCTGCTTCCTGCACCAGAGCTGCCTCTCATGCACGAATTATGTGGTCTTGGACGAGTTGCTCATCCCTCCTGTGCCACAGTTTTCTCAACTGTAAAATCAGGTGATGATATTGCCATGAGCATGAAACCAGATGAAGAATGAAAGGTTTCCGGCACAGTATTTTCCACGGAGTAGGTGATCAATAAATGTTTCCTGAAGAGCAGCCCTGTGTCAAATACATCAGGGACGTCCCCAGCTGTCATGCCAGGAAGAAGCAACCTCAGATATAGCAAAGAGCTTCAGCCATCAGGAGCCCAAACCTGCCCCCTGCCCCCGCACCCTGAGCTCTGACCATCAGCAACAAAGGCCAGGCTGCCAGGTGAGGTCCTGGTGCAACCCGCATGACCAAAGACCAGATACAAGATAGGGATACTAGCTCACACCCTCCCTAGCTGCCAGCCTTTGCACCCCTCCTATGCCCTGGCTGAAGCCATGTGACGCCCCAACACACACACATACACACACACACACACACACACACACACACACACACACACCTTTGCAGGACTAAGAACCCACCCTGTGGGGATTCAAGGACCCTCAAGCCACCTGGGCCCCCGGATCAGGTCTTCCTGGCATGGAGCATCATACTATAACAGAAGCCTGAATGTTTTGCCATTAAATAGCTGGGACCTTGGGAACATTATATAATTCTGCTAAGCCTCGGTTCCTCATCTGTAATATGGGTACAATAATTCCTTCCTAAATGAAAAACAGACTAGATGCGAGAAATCCTTGTTGAATGAATGGGTGGATGGGTAAATAATCTACCCAAGAGGACAGCACATTAAACTAATAGTTGTGAGCTCCCTTTCCCAGCTGATCTGGCATAGATATTGTGTGAAACCCTGCTAAGTGGGCTCTGCCCTGATCCCCACACTGCCCCCACCTCCCATGACAGGACATCCACCCTGCCTTGCTCTGCCTAGCTCCCACCTTGGCCCACGCACTGCTGACTAGCTCCTGAACTTGGCTCTGACTTGTCCCTAGTTACTTTCAACCTTCTTCAACAGCCGTTGGTAGCCTGAATGTAGCCTTGGTCTCAGCCTATGGACTGCTCTCTCTTCTAGTGTCCCCACCAGACTGGACATGGGTGTACCCCACTCCAAATGCAACCACCTCTCAGACACCACGCAAACCATTTCTTCTCAAGCGAACCACAGCCAAACCTGCCTCCAGTGCCGCTCATCCACCTTCTTGCCTGCTCTGACTGTCCTGTTACCAGAGCTACGCTGCCACATCCCTGGAGCCAGCACTGCTCCACCCCGCCCCTGCTCATGCTGGGAGTCCTGGCGGTCATGACCATGACACTCAGACAGTGGGGAAAGGACAGCCCTGCAGATTTCTCCAGTGCGGAGCTCATTGGCGGCCAGCTGGTTAATGGTGCCAGGAGAGGCCAGACGAGGCTCATCTCACTTATGACTTATGCATCTTGAGTACCAGATCTCATCCCCTGCAGCCAACTTAAGGGCATCACACAGCCAATTGTCCCTTCTCTCTTGTAGGCAGCATGCTCTCTGCAGAGGCCTTCCACCAGACCACACAGGCACACTGTCATTCCTCCTGTCTTTATAAAATCATCCCTCCCCGACACCACCACCCCTCCAAGATTTTGCCTCCCTTTACAATGAGATGTCTACAAAAGGTTGTCTACACCTGCTGGCCCCACTCCCTGTCTTCCAATTCCCTCTAGAACCCACTCCTGTCAGCTTTGATCCCACCACCACCCCGCAACAGCTCTTGCCAAGGACCTCAAGGACAACTCTGTTGTAAATCCAACAGTCAACACTCACGCATCTTCCTCCACAACCCATCTGAACCACTGGGTGATGCTCATTCCACTCTCCCCCAAAATGCCTCTTGACCTCTCCTCCTGGTTATCCTCCTACTTTCTTTGGTTTTTAATTTAAATTCATATTAGTTAACAGAGTGTAGCGATGGTTGCAGCAGTAGAATTTAGTGATTCATCACTTATATATAGCACCCAATGCCATCCCAACAAGTGCCCTCCTTAATGCCCATCACCCATTTAGCTCATCCCCCCAACCACATTCCCTCCAGCAGCCCTCAGTTTGCTCTCTATATTTAAGAGTCTCTTATGGTTTGCCTCCCTCTACATTTTTCTTATTTTATTAATGTTTATTTATTTTTGAGACAATGCGAGAGACAGAGTGCAGGCAGCAGAGGGGCAGACAGAGGGAGACACAGCATCTGAAGCAGGCTCCAGGCTCTGTCAGCCCAGAGCGCGACGTGGGGCTCGAACTCACGAACCGTGAGATCATGACCTGAGCCAAAGTCAGACGCTTAACCGACTGAGCCACTCAGGTGCCCCCCTACATTTTTCTTATTTTATTTTGCCTTCCCTTCCCCTATGTTCAGTGTTCATCTGATGAATGGATGAACGAATGGATGTTCGTTCATCTGAACAAATGGATGAACTATATATATATGTATATATGTATATATATGTGTGTGTGTGTATATACATATCTGTATGTATATATATCTGTAAATATACATATATATCTGTAAATATGTATATGTAAATATATGTATATTTACAGATATATATGTATATTACAGATATATATAATGGAATATTATTTGGCAATCAAAAAGAATGAAATCTTGCCATTTGCAACAACATGGATGGAACTAGAGTGTATTATGCTAAGTGAAATAAGTCAATGAGAGAAAGACAAATATCATAGGATTTTATCCTCCCAACTTTCTTGGCTGCTTCTTCTCAGTCCCCTTCACTGATTTTTGGGGGCATCATCTCACACATTTATCTGTTTATTTGTCTATTATCCACCTTTCTGCACTAGAATAGAGTCTCCATGAGGTCATGTTCATTACCATATTCACAGTGCCTAGACCTGTGCCTGGCGTATGTTTGATAAACATCTGTGAAATGAGCTCATTCGGGGAGACTGGACCACCATTCTTGAGGACTAGCATGTGTCCAGTCCTGGGCCAGATGCTGGGGATACAGAAGTAGACATAGCATGGTTCCTGCCTTCAAACATCACTCTCTGGGGGATGGGAGTAAGAGGATAGAATATGGAAACAAATTAAATATAGCACAGTGTTAGAAGCAATGTAGGAGTTATCAAAAAAAAAAAGTTGGAAGAAGAAAAGAAGAACAGAGATGTTCCTTGAGCTGGGTCTTGAAGGGCTGTTAAATTCACTGGATTATAAAGTGAAAGGAAGGCTTTCCTAGGCAGGAAGATGAGCATGTGCAAAGGCACTGAGACATAGAAAGGTGGAGGCATGAGTAAGGAGCAGTGTACAAGTATTCTGAGAACTCAAGCACTGCAGGCTGCTGGAGAATACCAGCAAAAATAGGGAGTATGGAGAGACAATATCAAGGAGGAAGGGAAAACTGGGTTAGGAAGGGTCCCAGGTGTCATGCTGCAAACCTGAACTAGACCCTGAGTCAAGGGAGAGCCACCAAAGATTTTCAGGCTCAGATCTGACCAATCAGATTTATGTTCCCAACTCCCCTCTCTTGGCCAAAGGAGTGGATCAGAAAGAAAATATGGTTGAGAAAAAAGAAGAAGAAGAAGAAGAAGAAGAAGAAAAGAAGAAGAAGAAAAGAAAAGGAGGAGAGGAGAAGAGGAGGAGGAGGAGGAGGGAAGAAAAGATTCCAGTTGAGGTCACTGTCACACTAATCTAGGTAAGAAACGATGATGGTCTGCAATGGTGGGGAAGGAGAATAGGTAGATTCAAGAATGCTCAGAAAGAGCTGGGGATCAATCGGCAGAGTGCCACGAGGGAAAGCAAGGAGTATCACCTGGGTGACAGTGGTGCCACCAGCCAAGCCAGGGGGGGATAGATCTGGAGCAGAAACGGTGAGTTCAGACACTGCGTCTGTGAGACAGCCCCAGGCACATACTGGACGGCCTCTATCATGTCACTGTCTGGTGATCTGATCGTACAAGCAGGAAATACCAACAGCTCCTCTCTCCCCCACCCACCCTGAGCGGGGAGAGAGGAGCAAGTCCTCCAGGAACAAGCACTTCCAAAATAGTAAGAAATCCAAGGAAGGAAAATGCTGTGTCTGCTCCTGGAGAACTTATTTGTTTTTAACACTCAGTGAGAAGGGTTATTTAGACCAATTATAGTGCATTGTCTTTTCCCTACTCCCTCCAACTATGGTTGTTTTCTGAGCCACCCCTGGGAAAATCCTGCCCAGCCTCCAACTTATTCCTCTGGTGGCTTCAGGCAGAAGTGTGTGTGCGTGAAAGAGAGACAGAGACAGAGACAGACAGAGAGAGGGAGGACCTCAGTCCATACAGGGCGGAACATGCTGCCTCCAGGAAGAGACTGAGTCTCAGCCTTGAGGGGCACAACATGTGAGTATGTTTTCCAG
This sequence comes from Lynx canadensis, assembly GCF_007474595.2. Taxonomy (NCBI): domain Eukaryota; kingdom Metazoa; phylum Chordata; class Mammalia; order Carnivora; family Felidae; genus Lynx; species Lynx canadensis. The sequence goes on along the minus strand of NC_044313.2, from coordinate 43,124,528 downwards.
GCAGGAGGCCTCTGGCTTCCTGTAAATTTTCCTGACGTTTCACTTCAGAAATCAGGTGAACGCAACAAAAACCAAATCTCCAAAGTCAGTTCCCCACATGACAAGATCAAACGACTAGTTTTAGTAGCCAACTCACCAGAAGCCAAACATCCCCTGTCTCTCAAATGCCAAATGGCAGTAGCGAGGGTTTTTCCCGAAGTTTTATCCTCATCTTGCCCCTCCTCCCACCCATCATTTGCATATAAGCCAGGATGAGAGGGAGGGGCAGGTGGAAGAAGACATCGAAGGCAGAGGCAAGGGCTGAGGTGAAAGCGAAATTTGAAAAACACCTTCAAGCTCTCAGCAAACTGGTTATTCAGTGACTGGCTCTAAGGGAACATTGCCTGACTTTTGGCAAATGGGTGCAGGACCACTGGTGAGAACATCCAGGGCGTGCCCATCCACATCCATGGGCCGTGTGGCTGCAGCTGGTGGGCCCCAGGAAGGGTTTCAGACAACTGCCACGGAGGACAGACCCATTAGAGACCTCGCTCCCACGCGCCGTCCTCCAGGTGACCAACATGTAACTTCTTCCTCAGAACCACCTTCTGCACATGGTGAACCAGAGGTCCTTAAATGAAGCAGCCCCTCGATCCACCTTTGGAGCCTGGGAGCCACAACCAGGCATTTCCCAGGCCTCTCTGACTTTGAGAGACTATTTTCTCTCCCCTCCCTAACCCACCTTCCTTGCAGCAGACACCTTCTCCCCAGCATCCCAGCTTAATTCTGAGTGGGATCTTCTATCCCAGAGACCCTTAAAATCTGGGCCATGACAAGGAAGGCCTCAAAAAGTTTTCTGATGGGGAGGTCTTCAGCTTTGAGCTGAGGGCTTTGACTTTGGGCAGGCAGGCACTGCAGAGGCTATAGGGTCTAGTTCATCCTCGGGCCTTACTCCAGCCCCATTCTCCTCAGGCCAGTCCAGGGGCCTAGCCTGGCCAGAGTAGAGAAAGTAATGGAAAGCACAAGGGTTCAGGTCATCAGATCGAGATGGGTGCCTACCAGTCTCCAGCAGCTCTGACCCCTTCCCCTCCATCCTTCTCGCTCTCCTGGGACCCAGTGGAACACTTAGCCATTCAAACTCACTCAGGCTGTCCCTGACGATGTGCCAGGCATCTTCACCAAGGCTACATCCTCTAATTCTTACCACAGTGCAAGCAGGAGGTCACTTCCCTGCTTAGTTTTCAAGGGAGGAAACCAGCTCAAAAAGTATCCCTCCCTTGCTGGAGGTCACACAATTGGCAGGTATAGAGCCACAATGTAGTTTTGGATTTCACTTTCCCTGACAGATGATGGTATTTTGTGGAGCCCCAAAGCCCCTTCTTCGCCTTGGCTCCCCCAGTCACTGCTCCAACTGGCCATGGGACAGTGTCCTTCCATCTATGGGAACATCTTTATGAAGCATGGAGCCATGGCTCACATAAACTCTGCCCTGTCCCAGGCACATTCATCATCAACAGCCCCAGATGACCCTGCTGGCCCAAACCAGTGAATCATGTCTTAATAAATGTTGGCTAGGATTTCAGCCACCTTAACCAAGACAGATTTGACAGTAAAAAGTCACCACATGACCATCCCCATACAATCCTCCAGGGGATCATGAGGAAGCCCATCTTCCCCCTAGAAAAGCCAGCTTCCCACAAAGGGAGAGGAGAAAGGGACTCACATTATTCATCAGCCACCCTTGCCCAGATCGCTCTGCTGCACATGGGAGAGTCCCAGGCTCTGAATCCAGGAAGACTCCCAGCAGGGTCTATATCACTCTTCGAGACCTAGGGCATCACTAATAAAATGGAGTGCCATCAACCCAAAACAGGCAGAGCAGTGTGGGGCCCACTAAGGGCAAGGCACAGCAAGAGCAGGGCTAGACAAAGGAAGGGTGCCTCAGATGGTGGCCAAAGGTGAGGTCACCCGCCAGCAAGCCTGTGAAAGGGAGGCTCCAGCTGGTACCTAGGAAGGAGATCCAGGGAACACATGGCCAGCACCATGTGAGGGGTCTTGCAGGGATCACCTCAATTACTTCTCTCCTCGACCACATGAGCAGGTATCGCTTTCCCCATTTTACTGACAAATGGCATGGAGCCTCCCAGTGATCAAATGGCTGCCCAGGGTATGCTTGGCCTTATACTCTCTGTAGGGAAAGTGACTCTGAGATCCCAAAGGTTGTCCTCAAAGTGCCTCATACTGACCACATAACAACCACAGTCAGAACCTCTGGTCTGCTGAGCACATAGGTCAGGTCCTAGGGTCAAGGGCAAGGACCATTTGAGGGACCAATGGTGTTAACATTGCGTGCTCTCTGCTCCAAGCTGGGCTGGGGCAAAGGCACAGGCAGCAGAAAGCCTTGCAGGAGAAAACCCAAGTGCACCTACTCCTAAGTGTTCCCCTGAATACTCCAGAAAAGGCCCCATCTCCTTCTGGACTAGAGGCAGGAGCAAGGCAGCTATCAGAGCCTTCTCTAACGCCTAAGGACAGGCCCTGAAACTGGGCAGTGAAAGTCCTCTGAGACTGAGAATGAGAATCACAATTGGTGCTCCCAAGGGTGCATGCAGCATCCTCCTGAGAAGGGCCTAGGGAAATTGGGGCCAGATCAGAGAGGCCATGGGCCCTGGCAGAGACCTGGTTGAGCTCAGGGCAGGCTAATCTGGAAGATCCAAGATGGCGCTGGGACCAAGGGCAGGCAGGGTGGGAGTCCTTGTTTGGACGTTAGCCATGTGGAAGGCAGCAAGGCCCAGAACTTGAGGCCCCCTCAGGCACATGGGCCATGAGCAAGACAATCTTTCAGACGTGGTGCCCAGGGGGCTCCTGACCAGCCTTTGTTGAACTGGACCAGCCCAGGAAAGCAAAGGTTTCTGAGCATGACCCATTTCCTGCCCCCTTCCAGGTGACCATTGACACCTGCAGGCCCACACACCCTGGCTCCAACCAGTACCAGTGCTCCATTTAAATTAAGTAAAATGTTCTTCATCATCTCTCAGGTCTTCTGACCATTTTGTTCGACAGCAGATGTCCTGAGATGCTCAGCACCAGATGGCAGTAGACATTCCATGGCTTCCTGGGACCCTCCAGCCAAAAGACATTCTGACTGTGACCCACACAGGTGAAAAGTGCCCTGGACTTGGGGGCCTGAAGATTTGGGGAGGCTTCCAGGGGAGGCAGACAGGAGCCTAGTACATCAAGGTCATCCACAACCAACACCACCAAAGAGTGACGAACTAATGGTCACAGACATCTGCCCTGCAGCTCTGGGAAATGTGTGCCAGGCATTGGCAAGAGGTTCAGCATTGAGGGCCCGGCCCTCTGCATATGGCACAGTTCTCTGCCTGGGCTGCCCAGGTGGGTAGGGAGAAAGAGAGAGGCTAGCACTGGTGGTGCAACTGCAGAGAGCCCCAGAGGCTGGTGTGCAACACCCAGAATGGGGCTCAAATGACCCACAAGACACCTAGTATGATTTCCGTAGTGTCCATGTCATCTCCCAACAGAGGTGCAGGAACAGGACACATTCCCTAATATGCCCCAAGTCTCAGCGCCAGGTGGGCTTACTTTTGAAGCCCTCACCCAGACCCCCAAGATGTGCTTCGTTACCTGCACCTGCCTATATGGCCAGCACTCGAGGCCCCACGCTGCACCCTACAGAGCCAGGCAACCAGGCTGCCTGTGGAGCCCTGGGCACGGTCCCTCAGGAAGCCAGATAAGAAGCAGCTTCCAAACATACACCGATGTGAACCGGGAGAGGGTGGCAACAGTTCAAAGCTCAAAGCCCCACGAGGAGAAGCGAACACAGGTCTCTCCGGGAGTGAGCTGAGATAGAGAGACAAGGAGGAAATGGTCATGGTGGGCCCAGGAAAGGGTGAGGAATAGACACACCTGTGCCCATGGATATGAGGGCGGCTGGTGAACTAGAGCCACAAGCTTCCTCTTCCTTGGAATGTGGCCACTTCAAGCATTTGGTGAAGACTATGGACTTTTCCCAGAGAAAAAGTAGAAAACACATGGGCACACACATACTTGCGCACACATACACAGGCACGCTTTCCATACAACCTCATGGAGCTTCTGGAGCCTATGAACCCAAGAAGACAGCCCCTGAAGAGAGGACGTCAGATGTATTTTGTGCATTAATAAGAACAAGTGTTATTAATCACTTTTTGCTTCCTTACTTATTGATTTTCTGTCTCCTAGGTTAGACTATAAGTTCCATGAGAGCAGAAACCTGGACTCTGTCACTCTCTGAATCCCCAGTACCTAAAACAGAACTTGGCATACAGAAGGCACACAATAAATACTTGCTGGTTGAATAAACAGATCTAGAACTTTCCGCTTGCGCACTCAGAAGCCGCTATGGCCTTGCTCTCATTAATCACCAAAGTGGTGTGGGGCTAACCACAGAAAAGATGTGAACTTCTTTATGAGCTGGACTCGGCAACTTCAGACTCCCTGGCACCAGAACTAGACCCTGGCATCAATTCCACATCAGCCTCCTCAGAAGCAGACAGCCCTGGAGCCAAGCGCTAGCCTTTCCCGTTGGGAGTCTAGGCTGAGACGGTAGGGCATGCAGAATTCCAGGGTCTGCAGGTGCTGCCTGGAAGCCTTGCCCTGAGGACACTGCCCACTGGCCCTGGAGCCTAGCATGTGTACCTCTGCCTCTGGGCCTTGGTATTGCAAGGCAGTGGTGGGGGTTCCACACTGCTCACCATTGATATCCACTAATGAATTTCTTTGTGGAAAGGAACAAACTGCTCCACAGTGAGACTGGCCAAGGCCGCCCCAGCGTGCAGGCTGGTGTCTCGGGCATGCTAATTACTGCGCTGTCTGAGTACATCTGATCAGCCTCCCCCACCACTGTTCCATAACCGACACGCTAATCTGTCCCCACCTGATGGCTTCCAAGCAGGCCGGGGACCTACTAATCAACCCTAATGTGGACAGTTGAGAAAGGAAGAAAATTATAACCCTGAGATTAAACACCGTGATGTCAGCTCCTAGAAGATCGTGATTCACTTAGCTTCCTTTGTAGTGCATTTCAAGGACTATTAGCTGAAATCGCTCATTGCATTCAGGTCCCCAGATATAATCCTGGCTGTTCCACTCTTTCTTTCCCATGTGTGACAGAATTCCAGCAAGCCAGCATGACACAATTGTGTGGTGGACGTTATACAGGTGGATTATCAAACTAACACACCTTTGGAAAGCATAAAGGGTATGCAATTGTTTGAACGAATTCAGGCATGATCATTTTCTTAGCATGGAAACACAACCCCTGTGATGGGCAGCAGGGTATCTGGAAAAGACAATGGAATTTGTTTAACAGCTTTATGGAAGTATAATTGATATGCAATAAATTACAAATACCACAGGGGCGCCTGGGTGGCTCAGTCAGTTGAGCGTCTGACTTCGGCTCAGGTCATGATCTCGCGGTCCGTGAGTTCGAGCCCCACGTCAGGCTCTGTGCTGACCTCTCAGAGCCTGGAGCCTGTTTCAGATTCTGTGTCTCCCTCTCTCTGACCCTCCCCCATTCATGCTCTGTCTCTCTGTCTCAAAAATAAATAAACGTTAAAAAAATTTTTTTTAAAAATTACAAATACCACAGTGTACAATTTAAAATATTTTTGACATACGTATCACCACAGTCAGGATGGTGAACATATTCATGACCCCCCCAAGTTGTCCTTATGCCCCTCTCTGTTCCTTCCTACACACACCCTGTCCCCAAGCAACCACTGATCTGCTTCTGTCACTATAGAATTATCACTATAATTCACTATAATTCTAGAGTTCAATATAAATGGAATCATTCAGTATATATTCTTTTTGGTCTTCTTTCACTTAGTCTAATTGTTTTTAAATTCATCCATGCTGTTGCTTTTACCAATAATTGTCTCCATTTTATTGCTGAGTAGTATTCCACTGCACAGATGCACCACAATTTATCCATTCACTTGTTGATGAACACTTCAGTTGTTTCCTATTGGGGGCTATTACAAATTCAGCTGCTATATAAGTTTTTGTGTGGACAGGGGCAGCTGGGTGGCTCAGTCAGTTAAGCATCTGACTTTGACTCGCAGTTCATGAGTTCAAGCCCCGCCTCAGGCTCTCTGCTGACAGCTCAGAGACTGGAGCCTGCTTCAGATTCTGTGTCTCCTCCTCTCCCTGCCCCTCCCCTGCTCATGCTCTCTCTCTCTCTCTCTCTCTCTCTCTCTCTAATGCTCTCTCTCTCTCTTTCTCTCTCAAAAATAAATAAACACTTTTAAATTTTTTTTTAAAGAAGTTTTTGTGTGGGCATAGGCTTTCATTCGTACAAATAGAATGACTAATATGATAGGTGTGTGACTTGTATAATAGGTAACTATTTAAGGAACTTTGAAATGCCTGGGTGGCTCAGTTGGTTGAGCATCCAACTCTTGATTTTGGTGCAGGTCACGATCCCAGGGTTGAAGGATTGAGCCCCATGTCGGGCTCTGTGCTGAGCATGGAGCCTGCTTGAGATTCTCTCTCTCTCTCCCTCTACCCCTCCATAGCTTACGCACACTTCCGCGCACACACACGTGCTCTCACTCTCTCTCAAAAAAAAAAAAAAAAAAGAAAGAAAAAATAAAGAAAAGGAAAAAAAACCGTCAAGCCCCTCCCAAAGGGGCAGTGCTATTTATATTCCTAGCAGCAGTGTATAAGAATTACAGTTGCTCTGAACCTCACTAATGCCTGGTATTATCCTCCTTCTTTAATCTCAGCCACTCTAATAGGTACGTGGTAGCTTTTAGTTGCAAATTTTTTTAGTTTATTTATTTATTTTGAGAGAGAGAAAGTGCATGTACGTGAGCAGGGATGGGGGGGTGGGGAGAGAGGTGGGGGGGTGGGAATCCCAAGCAGGCTCCACACTGTTAGAGTGGAACCCGACACAGGGCTGGAACCCAGGAATCTGTGAGATGATGACCTGAGCCGAAATCAAGAGTCAGATGCTTAACTGACTGAGCCACCTGGGAGCTACTTTAGGTGCAGTTTTAATTTGCATTTCCCTAATCACTAAGAAGCATCTTTCCATGCGCCTATTTGCCATCCATATATCTTTGTTTGTAAAGTTGTATTCAAATATTTTGCTCATCCTTCATTATGGTGTTTGTTACCACTGAATGTTAAGAGTTTTCTACCTTCTATATGTGAATCCTTTATCAGATATGTGATTTGTAAATATTTTCTCCCAGGCTGCGGTTTGTCTTTTTATTCTCTTAACAGTGCCCTTCAAAGAGCTTAATTCTTTTTTTTTTTTTTAATTTTTTTTTCAACGTTTATTTATTTTTGGGACAGAGAGAGACAGAGCATGAGCGGGGGAGGGGCAGAGGGAGAGGGAGACACAGAATTGGAAACAGGCTCCAGGCTCTGAGCCATCAGCCCAGAGCCTGACGCGGGGCTCGAACTCACGGACCGCGAGATCGTGACCTGGCTGAAGTCGGACGCTTAACCGACTGCGCCACCCAGGCGCCCCTCAAAGAGCTTAATTCTTAAAGAGGTCTTAATTTTCATGAAATCCAGCCTGTCAATTTTTTTTTTGAGGATTGTGCTTTTGGTGTTTTATCTAAGAAACCTTTGCCTAACCTAAGGCCACGACAATTTTCTATTGTGCTTTCTCATAGAAGCTTTATAGTTTCAGACTTTTCACATCTGTGATCCATTCTTCACTTATTTTTTATATATAGTACAAGGTAGGGATTGAAGTTTCTTTCTTTGCACAAAGATATTTGCTTGTTCAAGCACCATTTGTTGAAAAAATATACTTTCTCTACTGAATTACCTTTGTGCCTCTGTTGAAAATCAATCATCCATATATGTGGGAGTCTATTTTGGGGTTCTCTATTCTGTTCCAGTGGCCCACCTGTCTATGTTTACAGCAAAAACACACTGTCTTCATTAATGTAGCTTTTTAATATTCTGAAGTCATGAAGTTAGTTCTGCAAATTTATTCTTCCTTTTCAAAGTGGTTTTGGCTATTTGGGGTACTTTGCATTTCCTTATGAATATTAAAATCAGTGTGTCAATTTCTACTCCACACAAAAGCACACTGGGATCTTTATTGGGATGCATTGAATCCATAGAGTAATTTGAGAAGAATTGATATTTCAATACTAATGAGTCTTCCAATCTGTAAACATGGTGTATCTCTCCATTGATATACGTCTTCATTTCCTTCAGTAATGTTATATAGTTCTCAGTGTACGGGTCTTGCTGATTTTTGTCAGATTGATCCCTAAGGATTTCACATTTTATGCCATTATAAATAGCATTTAAATAGTATTGTTTTTGACTGCAGTCATCGATTCCTAGCATATAGATATAATTGATTTTTGTTTATTGATATTTTTTACATTGTAATGTTGCTAAACTTGTTAATTCTAGTAGCTTTTTTATAGATCGCATTGAATTTTTCACCTAGATGATCATGTCATCTGTAAATAAAAAGTTTTAATTTTTCCTTCCTAATCTAGATGTTTTGTTTTGTTTTGTTTTGTTTTGTTTTGTTTTTTGGCCTAATTGCACTGGCTAAAACCTCAGATACAATGTTGAACCGATACAGTGAGAGTGAAACTTTTTGTTTTGTTCCTGATCTTAAGGAGAAAGTGCTGTCTTCATCATTAAGTAGGAGGTTAGTTGGAGGTTGTTCATACATGCCCTTTATAAGATAGAGAAGTTCCCATATATCCCTAGTTTGCTGAGGGTTTTAATAGAACCAGATGTTGGATTTTGTCAACTGCTTTTTTTTCTGAAGCACAATCATATGGTTTTTCTTTTTAAATCTGTACTCATGGGGGGATCACATCAATTGAATTTTTAGTGCTAAAGCAAGCTTGCATCACTGGACTAAGTAAGCCCCACCTGGTCATAATACATTATCCCTTTTATATGCTGTTGATAACATTTTGTTGAGGTTTTTATGGGTCTGTGTTTATAAAAGATAATGGTTTGGTTTTTTGGTAATGTCAGTTTTAGTATCAGAGTAATACCAATCTCATAGCATTCCCTTCTCTTCAATTTTCTGGAGGACCATATAAAATTGATAATATTTATTCCTCAACTATATGGCAGAATTCAAGAGTGAATCCAGCCTGGTCTGGAGTTTTCCTTCTCACAGATTTTTTAACTATATATTCAATTTCTTTATCAGATATAGGACTGTTCAAATTTCCCATTTCTTCTTGAGGGTGTTTTAGTAGTTCGTGTCTTTCAAGAAATTAGTTCATTTCAGCTTGCTTGTCAAATCTGTTGGTGTAAAGTTTTTCACAATAATCCCTTATTATTTTTTTAATGCCTGTAGAATCTGTAGTAATGCCACTTCTCTCATTCCTGATGTTGGTAATTTGTGCTTTCTCTTTTTTCCTGATCAGTCTGTCTAGAGGTTTATCAATTTTATCTTCAGGAAGAACCAGCATTTGGTTTCATATATTTTCTCTATTGTTTTTGTTTTCTATTTCTTTGCTTTCCACTCTGATCTTTTTTTCTTCTACTTATTCAAATTTCATTTGCTATTCTATTTCTAGTTTCTTAAGTGGAAGGTGAGATCATTGATTTGAGACCTTTCTGCCTTTCTAAGAGGCAAAAGAACTTGAAGCCACGTAGACATCAGTTTTTGTAACTTTTTGGCTACATGACCTTAGTCTAGTTAAAATAACATGTCTGAACTTCAGTTTTATCATCTGGAAATGGGAGCAAAAGTACCTACATTTTTTTAAAGTTTATTTATTTTTTTGAGAGAGAGTGTGTGCACAAGTGGAGGAGGGGCAGAGGGAGAGGGAGAGAGAGAATCCCAAGCAGGCTCTGCACTGTCAGGAAAGAGTTCAGTGTGAGGCCTGAACTCACACCGTGATATCATGACCTGAGCCAAAGTCAGACACTCAACTGACTGCGCTACCCAGGTGCCCCGAAAGTACGTACCATTTAAAGCTGTTATGAGAATTCGTTGAGATCGAATTTCAAACCCAGGACCAAATTTTAAATCCAATACTAGCACAGTAATTCTTCAATATGTGCTTCTTACCTTCCTATCACAAGCAATCATCCCCATCACCTCCTTGGGTGACACCTAAGGGCATATAAGTACCCCCACAGCCACAGATACAGAAATTGATGCAGTCACAAAAGTCCAGCAGACCTGATCTATTCATTCAGAGAGTGCAGAAACCAACTCCCAAACAGAACCACCTGTTCCTGTGGATTAACTTTAGAGGTACAACCAGAAACCCAAAGACAACGTTCCATGACACCAATGGGCTTTGTGGGCATCCCAAAGAATAACCAAGAAAAGGTATCCCTAGGCCCTTTCAACTCACCTTAGCATTTAAACCTTCAATTAAAAATCCTCAGAGAGGGGCGCCTAGGTGGTTCAGTCGGGTAAGCCTCCAACTTTGACACGGGTCATGATCTCAGTTAGTGGGTTCGAGCCCTGCGTCGGGCTCTGCACTGACAGTGCAAAGCTTGCTTGGGATTCTCTCTCTCTCCCTCTCTGTCTGCCCCTCCCCCCTTCTCAAAATGAATAAATAAACTTTAAAAACAATTCTCAGAGAGCACAGATCTTTATGGATTGTAGTAGGGAAAATGTGGTCTGGATCTGTGACCTCAGACTAGTTACTTAATCTTCCTGAGGCTCAACTTCATCACCGGCAAAATCCGAGACATAGATGGAGTACCTTACCCAAGTTTGCATTCGCTACAAAGGGTGGCCTCAGACAGTCTGCACCAGAGCCCAAGTGCTAAACCACCATCCACTGCTGCTAATTACACTATCCTCCCAGGGTTTCGTGAGATTTAATGAACATATCCAAGGGGCCCAACACTGAACAAGGCCAGGAAATGTGAGATCCCGGGAGGAACCAGAGGACCGGGGAGCCACAGGCAGAACAGGTGACATTCGCGGCAGCTGCACAGGTGGGGAGATGCACTGGGGCCACTCTTGGGGCTGCTCTTGTTCCAGTGGAGATATTTACACTGCAGGAGGCACCACGTCTGCTCGGGCTGAGCTGAGCCTCGAGCTGATTTGCACCTGGAATTGACTATTATTGATTCATTTCCATATGGCAGCTTCATGGGAGAATTAATTCAAGAAGCGCCCACCACCCATTTCTAAGAGCTTCTACTCTGCACCTGCTACCTAAGACGTGCAAGTAGAGATGCTAGAGCCATAGGAACCACCGCAGTCCTACTAGTGGTAGGGAACTAAGAAGAAGAGATCTGCCCACAGTCCACTGATTGGTGATGGTGGATCTGGGTGGAGACGAGGGTCTCCAGGCTTTTGCCCTGCCCTGTCCTGCCCATCTTTTGCAGGCCCAGGAGACAGATCCTCAAAGAGCACTGATGAGTGACACATACATGCTCAAAGTGACACATGGGACAAAGTGAATATTAGAGTGAGCATGTGTGGCCACACACACACACACACACACACACAAAAGGAAGCTGTGGCTGTCCCCCAACAGATACCTCAAGAAAATGTCAGTGGTGCCCTCAGGGCAGGAAGGTGTGCACAAAGGGGAGGGCGTGCAAAAGGGAATTTGATTTTTAGTTTGTACAGGTCAGTGTTTACCCCTTCACATATTCTCATTGCCGGAGAAACCTATTTACTTTGGGGAGCCACTGAGAGCCCTTGCTTTGGTGCTCTGGGTGAGGGGGGAGCTTGCAGCTGATGTCACCTTCCAGGCCCTTCATTTTTGCCTGCAAACTTCCCTGACTTTATCTGCCACAACCCCCAGACTCAGACATTTGATGCTTTACTCAGGCCCGTCTCCTCCCAGGGAGACCCCTCCTTGTCTCCATCCACCCAAATCCTCCCTGAGCATCAGGGTCCAGCGTGGGTTTCCTCGTGATCCAGCCCCAGGCTGGATCCACTATACCCTTAATAATCCTCTGCGTCACCATCTCGTCCCCACCTCGAAGCAGACAATAAATACTGGAGAGTGGGGCATGCGGTGTGGCACTAAACTGACTCCCCAAAATAAAAAGCCCTGATGTGTGTAGCACCTGCTGATCTCCATGGTGTGAATACTCACACATGGCCGATTTCTGCTACCAAAGTGCTGTCACTGAGAAGAGGCAGCCCAGTGGTCCTTGTAAGCCCATGCATAGGGTTCCAGGGGACCATGCAGACCTCCACCCCTCACTGCCCCTGTCCCAACACAGGTGGGGGTCCAAGCCTCACTGTGTCATGGCCACAGCCTGGCTTTATGGCCAGGGCCTCTGGTCACCACAGCTCCAAAGTGGACCCCCTGGGTGGAAAGCTCCCACAGCCCCTGTCCCAGTACTGGCTGTCCCTGGCACACCAGCCCTGTCCTGCAGGTCCACCTGGTACCCCATACTCACTTTGATCTCCCCCCACCACAACAAGCCAGGATAACTGGAAGTTCACAGAAGAATTTCACCTTGAGCTGCCCTGTGCCCTCCAGGGAAACCTTGTGCCGACGTGGAAGGAGGGAAATTTATTGATCTTCCTCAGTGACTGTTAGCAAGATTCATAGCCGTGGAATACATTCATCTGCACCTATGACTCTAATTACCACAGGCATCTGAGATGCATGTATGTGTGCATGCATGCTCATGTGTGTGTGTGTGTGTGTGTGTGTGTGTGTGTGTGTGTATGAGCCTCCAGATCTCTGGTCCTTTTACTTCTGTTACATCTAACCCATTTCATAAAATAAGCATTCGCTCAGTACCTCCTCCATGCTCCCAGCTCCCTTAGGGTGGTCCCTCTGGGAAGTCTCCGCTCCCACTCGGCAGTCCTGGCTCCAGGACCATCTCTCCCATTTGTCTCCTAGCCCTGGGTGTCCTGGTACCTTCCTACAGTTGTTAGTCTGGGATGCTTCCACATCACCCCTGCCAAAACGTGTCCGTGGCTCGCCATGTTAAACTCCCCCCTCTGAAGGACGCAGAGTGGGCTGGGTCTCCCTCACTGCACCCCGGCTAGTAGCCAGGACACGAGGAGTCTCAAGGAATAATGAGAACAGGCTGGAGAAAGGAGGTGAGGGACAGACCTTGAAGGTCATAGGACCACTTGAAGGGATCTGAACTCGACTCTTGAGGAGGAGGGGTGCCACTGTCAGGCTCTAAGCAGAGCGCTGAACTCAGGAAGGTGACTTTTGGTGGCAGGGTGAAGAATGAATGGATGTCTTCCGAAAGGTACAACATGTGAATCCACACCACACACACACACACACACACACACACACACACACGTGCGCGTGCGCACACACACGCACACAGGCTCCCAAGAGACCACACTCTTCTCCAATACCCTCAGAAAACTAAGCGGACAAAGGTGGAAACAACCCAAATGCCTACTGACAGAAGAATGGCCAAACAAAATGTGGTCTGTACACACCATGGAACATTATTCGGCCTTAAAAACGAAGGAAATTCCCACACATACTATGACATGAAGGAACCTTGAAGACATGGGGCTGTAAAATAAGCCAATCACAGGTAGATAAATGCTGTGTGATCCCACCTGTGAGGTACCTAGAGCAGTCAAATTCACAGGGACAGAAAGGGGGTGGCTGCCAGGCACTAGGGGGCACTAGTGTTCACTGGGGACACAAGTTCTGGTTTTACAAGGTGAAGAGTTCTGGAGATGGATGGTGGTGATGGCTGCTCAACGCTGGGAATGTACTAAATGCCACTGAGCTACACAGTTGAAAATTACTCCAATGGTAATTTTTATATTGTATATGCTTTACCACAATAAAAAAAAAAGGCAAAAAAAGCAAAGTGGGAAGTTCCCAGTGTTGAGAGATGATGCAAAGATCTTGGGAGAAGGGGAAGCCTTTGATTATGACTTGTCACCCAAAGACTCTTGCCCCCATCGGAGGTGAACTAGGAACAAGGACCTTTCCTGCCACAGTGCCCCTGGGGGACTCTGGGAGATGGGAGAAGTCCCTTCTAGTCCAGACCAGCTCTGACTGGTGGACAGCTCCTAATTCCTGAACCACCTTTCCTGACCAGAGGCCCTGCTCCTGGGGCAACTTAGAGTGGACTGGACTCCTCGACTCACATCAGCCTTGCCCCCAGGCCCATCCACTGCTCCTCCTGAGAGCTTGGGGTCCCTCCTCTACACGCTCATGTCAGCCTGAACTCATCAGCACCAGACAGGCGTGATCCCTTCAAAGCAAGACACAGGGACCACCCCCCCGCCACTGCCCGCCCTTACCGAGCGACCCAAATTCCCAAATCGTTTCTCACAAGAGCTGCGGCTGACCTCAGAGGGCCCCTGCTCCATTTCATCTGGTTCTCTGATTTTGGATTTTGGCCCTGAACTTCTGCCTAATCACATTTCTCCTCAGTAACATCGCAGCCAAGAATTTATCTTCCTCCAAGCCATCAAAAAGCCGGGGACCAGGACAAGGTCTGTTCTCCTCCAAAACACTTCTCTCCCTGTGTGCCTTATTTTGGTACCTGGCAGCTCACCACCATCCTTCTAGATTCCTAATTAGAAAACAGAGTCCCTTGGAACTCGGCAACCCTGCTTTCTAGCAATACATCCCACAGAAATACGCAGACACGTGCACGACGCTGTACGTTCCACACAGAGCCGCCTGCAAGTGCACAGTAACTAGAAACCACCTAAATGAGGAAACGGATCAATAAAGCCCACAGTCCACCCTGAGGAATGCTGGGTGGCAGGTGACGAGAGCAAGCGAGAGCCAAGTGGGCAGGCACGGAGTGAGAAGCTCCAAAGCACCCCAAGCGGAAAGCTCGACACAAAACAATACATGAAGCGTGGTCCTGCTTCTGCTTTTGAAAAGAGCCACGTGCATGAATGCGAACGTCTGCACGTATGTGTGACGTGACCGGGAAAGTCCTCTAATTACCTCTCAAGAGGAGAGCAGGTATGTGGGAGAGGGAGAAGAGGGAGCGTGGAGGGCGTATAGTTTTCCTTGATGCCCATGTCGTTTGCGTTTTTTCAACAAGAACAGATTAATTCCCTGTGTTACTTACAGAATTAAAAGTATCTTCAAGGAAAAGAAAGCAGAGTGGTCTACCTTTCCATGTTTCCTCACCACCCTTAGGATACACAGCCCCTCAGCCACCTGGTTGGGCACTCCATGTCAGTCCTTGATCCCAGAGACTAGACTCCAGCCAGGCATAAACCTAGGCCAGCCCAGAACATCTCTATTTTCTCTCAGTCTGGGCCCCACCTGCCCTCCACCCCGCCCAGGCCTCCTCACTCCACCAGGACTCAACTCAGCTCCAGCAGGCCTCCCCAGGCTCTGCCAGGCGGGCAGAGCTCACCCCCTACGGCTCAGATGGCCCTCATCGCTCGACCTCCATCACAAGCCTTGTCCCCGCTCATGGCAGTTACCCTTGGGGCCAAGGAGGCAAAGGCCGCACCCGCCTCACTCACCTCCAGCTCTCCACACAGCACCTGGGCCTCACACAGCACCTGGAGTTCAATGGGCATCTGTCCGATGGAGCCAGACTGACTGGGTACAGGAGGCCCCGCTCTGGACAACCAAGAACACCAGAACAGGCATCCACAGATTCCATGACCTCTTTCAAAGCCAGCCTGCAGGAAGCTCCCATAGGGCAGTCCGGCCCCTGCCCTCTGGGGCTCTCCTGGTCCTGCAAAATGGGACCTGCTAGGGACCCACCAGACCATGAGAGGGCTATACTCTGAACAGTCAGCGAACGGGACTCGACTGAGAAACAGCCAAACAAAGCCCACCTCTGCACATGCTTTAAAGTGAGCCAGGGCACCAGGGTGGCTCAGTCAGTTAAGCCTCCAACTCTTGGTTTCAGCGCAGGTCATGATCTCATGATTTGTGAGTTTGAGCCCTGCATCAGGCTTCATGCTGACAGCGTGGAGCCTGCTTAGGACTCTCTCTCTCACCCTGTCTCTCTGCCCCTCCCCCACTCACTCTGCCTGTCTCTCTCCCAAAATAAGTAAATAAAAACTAAAAAAATAAATAAATAAAGTGAGCCAGAGCTACCGCCCATCTGTCCTCGGTCCCTATGGCAGAGATCCGGTTGCTCTGGGGGAATCCTTTGAAGTGCTGCAGAAGCCTGGTCCCTCTGAGGAGCCAGCCACCCGGCTTCTTTCTTCCGGAAGACTCAGAGCTCTGCAAGCCTCCCTTCCTTGCTGCCAAGAGAAGGTGGTTGCGGGGGTCCCTGCCACCCTCCCAGCCAGCACAACCACAGTGGCCCTGTCTTAATTTTCTAACTGCCACTTTCTTAACCTCAGCATCTGTGAGCCTCATTAGAAGCCTCTGCAAACCCTCTCCGGATGTGCACAGGAAAGAAACAAACAAACAAGCCAACAGGCAGACAAGGCAACCCAAAACAATTAAACCAAAAAATTAAAAGACAGCATGCCAGGCCGACGTGAGGAGGTAGGTAAGGACAGCAGGCAAGTCCTCACAGGCACGACATCAGGCCACTTGGAAGATGACTTCCAGCAAGGAATTGGATAAACAGAAACCCACAGGGAAAGCAGTGTGTCAGGTGTGACCCTAGCTTCTGGTTCTGAGTGGGCTTGTCACCACTCCCAGAGCCTCCAGTGAGGTGGACAGCTGCCACCAAAATCAAAACTCCCAGTCTTCTTCTTACAATGGAGAATGGCCATACAATGCAATTTTGTGCAATTTCGTGCAATTTCAGCTTTTTCACGTTCCAGGATGAGGCGACCAAGGAGGTCAGGCTTCCGTTCTCAAGCATTGCCGCTGGGCAGGAGAGTTCCCACAGGAGGGCAGGCCTCTGTGTCACAGCACACATCTCACATCAGAAGAGGGGAAAGCCGACCACGGACACGAGTCGCCCCTGGCCAGGCCACCTGAGTCTGCATGTCCCAGCCCCACCCACCCTTCCCACGGATGCCTCACTTCCCAGCACTCGGTCACGTAAACTGTCGGCCCCCCCAAACCTCCCTCCTGTTGAACATGCCATTTCACATCCTGATTGTTCCTGGGATTTCCTTGCCCCCTCCTCTGCCCGAAACCCTCCTTGCTCCCAGCTATAATTCAAACTCCACCATCTCCCTGGGCAGTTTGTTCAGCACTAGGCTCAGAGGCCAATAAGCTGGTGCTGTCCTGGGTACTGAAGAGGAACAGGAACAGTGAAAAGTGGCCTGGGGTCACCGGGAGCTCCATCCTTCAGACCCAGCATTTCATTTCGACTTCCCCAGAACCCCTGAGGTAGGCATCTTTATTATCCCCATTACCGAAGGGAGAAAACTAAAGATGAAAAAGATTTGTCCACGTGCCCAGAAATAAGTCTGAAGAAGGCTGAGGCAGGAATGACACCCAAGTCCTCCAGCAGGCTCCCCACAAAACCAAGGCAGACACTACAGCCTTCATCGTGATATGAACATTTGTTCCTCCTGGGAAACTGTGGAGAGAACTTTCAGGTGAACTGAGCCTGTTTGAACTCTCGTCGGGCCCTGGCCTCCAGATACACAGAATCTCCCTACACACCTGCCAAAGGAGAAAAATATAGGCAGAAATTCAGTGGGCTGAACACACTGGTTCACTGCTGGGACTGGAGGAGGGCAAGTCTTTGGCTTTGTACATCTTTGGACTCCATAGAAATTATGTATCACTGTTGTAACTGGAAATTTTAGACAGACTTCCAGTTATGGAATGAGTAAATCAGGAGATGAAAGGTACAGCACAAGGAATATAATTTGTAATAACGTTATACCTTGACAGAATGCTGCTACATTTGTGGTGAACACAGCATAACATACAGCCTTGTCCAATCACACTATGGTGTACCTGAAACTAATGTAACATTGTGAGTCAACTATACTTCAATTTAAAAAAATCTCAAATAGGGACACCTGGCTGGCTCAGTCGGTTAAGTGTCTGACTCTTGATTTCAGCTCAGATTATAATCTCACGGTTTGTGAGTTCGAGCCCCACATGGGGCTCTGGGCTGACAGTGTGGAGCCTGCTTGGGATTCTCTCTCTGCCTCTCTGTCTTCCCCTCCCCTGCTCGCTCACTCTCTCTCTCTCAAAAATAAATAAATAAAATAAACCTTAAAAAATCTTTTAAAAAATCTCAAATGGGGTGCCTGGGTGGCTCAGTTGGTTGGCATCTGACTTCAGCTCAGGTCATGATCTCACCGTTCATGAGTTCGAGCCCCACGTCGGGCTCTGTGCTGACAGCTCGGAGCCTGGAGCTTGCTTCAGATTCTGTCTCCCTCTCTCTGTCCCTCCCCACCCCTCTCTCTCTCTCTCTCTCTCTTCTCTCTCAGTAATAAATAAACATTAAATTTTTTTTAATCTCAAATAAACAAATGCTTCCTAGAAGAATAAATGGGCAATGAAATGTCCCAAAATACAGATTCCTTCATTCACTCACTCGTCAAATATTTAATGAGCACCTACTATGTTCCAGCTGCTGTTCTAAATGCTGGCTATGCAGCATCATTCAGCAAAACAGACCAAATCCCTGCCTGTACGGAACTCACATTCTAGTTGGGGTAAGACACACATCAAAAAATAAATAAATGGCAGTGGATTTAATGAAAACAAATAAGGCAGGAAGGGAAAAGGGGTGCCAAGAGGAAAAAGTTCATCTTCAAAAGAGTTAGTGAGGGAGGGCAGATGGGATTAAAGCCAGGCCCTGAAGGTGAGGAAACAGCCTGAAGATATCTAACTTCTTGGTGGGAAGAGTGTCCCAGCAGAGGAAACAGCCAGCACAAAGGTTCTGAGGCCAGACTGCACCTGGTATGTTCACATAGCAGCAAGGACTAGAGGGGAATAGATAGGATTGGGGGGAAAGGGGCCATGACAGTGGGCAGGACATGAAGGCAGGGCAGTGGCTGTTACTCCCATACAAAATGGAAAGCTCCAGTGGCCACAGCGGAAGTTTGGGTTAACATCCGAGGTTCCCACAAGACACTTTACACCTTCACACCTTCGGGTGCCCCAGCACCTTCCTGCCTCCTGAGACTCCCAAGGGGAAGGATGTTCCAAAAACTGTTTCAGAGATCCTGTCTGGATGCAAGCCAAGCCAGTGCCACCAGCCACCCTCCCACAGAACCCTGCTGTAGCCTCCAGCCAGCCAGGTCAGCGCTGAGCACCAGGCAAGAGAAACCCACTTCCCAGGCCTCAGCTGAGATCCCCTTGCAAAAGGCAAAGGAAAACTTTTAAAGCATAAGGTCCCAACCCCACTACTGTGTGCCAAGCACATGCTAAAGGCCAGGTTCCACCACCAGCCTAGGAGGGAAGTGCTGTGATACGCATCTTACAGACCAGGAAAACCAAGGCTTCAAAGGGTACACGGCTCCCCCAGGATGCAGTAAACAGTGCAGCAGGGACTTGAACCTAGTTCTTTCTGACACTACAGCCTGTGTTCACAACACCCCAATGAGAAGGCTTCTCTGTCCAGTGACCAGATGTCAGAGCTCTCATCCTGGCTGGAGACAGCTTTGGCCTGAGTGCCAGCCACGGTTGCCAAAGGGCTTCCCTGTCTCCCCTTGCCCCTCCCCTGCCATCCACACCTCCCAGTCCCACTCCCTCTCTCCTGGCCAGCCACACTGACACTCTAGGTCCCTAAGAACCCTCTTTAGGAACAGAAAGGCAGCTACAGGGAGGTTGCACATGGGCCCCAGGCACAGGGCCTGTGGCCACCCAACCAGTGCTGAAGTGACTGGGGCCAAGGACAGGTGACCTACAATTTTCTTTCTTCAAAACATATGTTGCTATATCTAGCAATATTCTACCCCTTCATTGGGCTGGTAGTTACTCTGGTGCATACATTTGTCAAACCCATCAAATATCACACACCTAAGGAGTATATTTTATTGCATGTCAGTTACACCTCAATATAGTTCATTACAAAAAATGAAGGCGCTCTCATGACATTGCTGGGTCCTGTTAGGAAACAGCCATGCTTTCCCTGACAGAACGGTAGGAGGTGATTTAACTGAGGCCTTGAAGAGGACACGGTATTTCATTTCACCGAGGGGCGGGGGACAGATCCAATCTGAGCCAATGGTCTTCCCAGACGTTGGGGCCACATCACATGGTACTCTTCCTGGAATTCTGGCATTTAACAACAAAACCTACTTCCTCTTGTGTGCTGGGGTCAATGGGATCAAAGCAATCAGGACCAGCAGGAGAAGGTTGACAATGGGGCCATATCTGTCTTCCAAGGGGACTTTCTGGCATGGTGTAGAAGAGGAAAGCACAGAAGGTCTGGCCAAGTTCTTGCTATGGCGGCTACTGTGGCCTCCAGCTGCACAAGGGGGCATATGTGGGGGCCAGTGCAGGCTTGTCTTCCCGTTCTTTATCCATGCCTGTATCAGGCCTTTCCTCCCATCCCCAGATGCACTCTGGAATCTGGCAGAGGGCTGAGGGAACTTCAGACTTAATGAACTTTAATCTTCTAGGGAATGCTACAATTAACATGCCCTGAAGTATAGTTGCTTTGTAATTAGATGGAAGAACAAAACCCAAAACACTCGTCCTGGTAAAGTTATTGTCGAACTTCTTGGTAGGTTTCCTAGCAATTAAACTCACTTACTCATTTCATCTAGAAAAAGCATTTATTACTTCAATTTAAACTAATGCCATAATGATACAATGTGTGTTATTAATGAGATCCTCAGTTGTCTGGCCTGCTTTGCCAGGGGCCAGAAAGAAGACGCTGTTGGTGCAGAGCATTAAAACAGCATTTGGTCTGGGGCGTCTGGGTGGCTCAGTCAGTTAAGCATTGGAGTCTTGATTTCCGCTCAGGTCATGATCTCACAGTTTTTCAGATCCAGCCCCACACTGGGCTGTGTGCTGACAGTGCAGAGCCTGCTTGGGATTCTCTCTCTCCCTCTCTCTCTCCCTCCTCCAACTCTCTCTCAAAATAAATAAATAAACTTTTTTTAAAAAATAGCATTTAGCCCAAATGATTCTTTCTTCTGGGGAGTTTCACTTCAAGAAGACTCAGGGGTAAGGTCCAATGGCTGATGGATGTTTGCTATGAGAACCAGTCAGGCTGTCCGGCTGAGGAGGTGTGATGGCTCACCAGAGCCACCTGTGACCATGTAGTGAATGTCCCCTGCAGGTGAGACACCTGACCCCCAAACTCTGTCTCCCTATGTACCAAGAACACAACCAAGATGTGGTTCAGGCCTCAGAACAAGCCACAGCAGAGATTCACCAGCTCAGAGGCCAAGAGAAAAGAAGCAGCAATGGGGCCCCGCACTGGCCACAATTCCTGAGTAAATAAGTCTGACCAAGCACTTAAGCATGTGCCAGGCGCTGGTCTGAGCCCTTTGCATGTATTAACGAAATTAATCCCCACACTGACCCTATAAGCAGGGATCGTTATTTTATCCCCACTTTATAAACAAAGACTATGGCACGACTTGGGGGATATGCCCAGTGTCACAGCTATAGAAGCAGAACTGGGATTCAACCCCAGCAGACTGTTCTTGAGCCCATGCCCCTAACCGCTACACTCAAGGTAATCCTGAGCCAGAGTGGAGGGGCAAACAGCTGGACCTCTCATGGCAACCCTCTGCAGAGGCCCTGTGGCCACACCCAGTCCTCCGATGGAAGAGCGCCAAGTACCTCCACTCCTGGTTCCCACACACAGTTTGCTATTATCACACAGACCACCTGCTTTGTGCCACAAACTCCGCTGAGTGCTTGCTCTCATAGCCTATGAATTCCCATCCCACTCCAGAGGTGAGGAAACTGAAGCTCCGAGAAGGTCTCCATGGGCAGTAAGAAGGAGGGAGGGGTGGCAAGCCACATTTTTTTTCTGTTTACTTATTTTTTGTACTTGGTACAAAACTCAAAAGGTATTTTTTTTAGTGCTGTGAAAAACAGATCTCCCGTGCCTGTCCCAAGTCATTGTGTTTCTCTCTCTAAAACAACATTTCACCACACGGATGGTGTGTGTACTCAAATACGTGTACACAAGCTTGCTTTTACGAGCAACCCTCCACACCTTTGTTCTCACTTTGCTATTGTCAGCTAACAGCATCACGTGTTCGAACTCTTGCCTCACAGTACATAAAGAACTAGTATTCAACTATATATATATATATATATATCCTAATAGATTAACCAATTTGCTGAAGATGAGCATTTAGGTTGTTGGCAATTTCTGCTGTTACCAACAATGCTACAATAAATCTTTGTGTGTTAAGAAGAGAGTCTACCTGCAGTGTTTGCCATGCGGACCCAGAGGCGGCGAGCACAGCCGTGATACCCAGCTTTGGGAATCAGACGTGGCCAGCCCCCTGTTCCTCAGCCGTATGACCTAGAGTGAGCCTCTTTACTTCTCTGAGCCTCAGTTTCCCCGTAAAACAGGAATGGTGCGAACCCCCTGGAAGTGTTGCCATGAAATGATGTAAGCTGGCGCTGTTAAAGTGCCTGCATCGTGCTTGGCGCAGAGCGAGGGCTGGAGAGACAGGAGCTGTTACTCACTGACACCTAAGTCAGCTGGGGCATTCAGGTCCTGCCTGCAGCTTGGACTCCAGGCCTGGGGCTTGTCCTCAGTCTAATCACAGTTCCTCTCTATGCGTTACTTCCTTCTCTTTCATGAGCAGCCAGTGAGTCTGGACACAAGAGCTGAAGGACTGGGGCCATCCAGAGATGAAGACCCCCATGTCCTCTATCTGCCCTCAGGCCTCTGAATGGGCATGAAAAACAGGCCCAACGACACCACCCGAGGTAGCAAGGTACAGCTCCCAGGGATTTCTGGGGGTCCTAAGCTCACTGTGAGCCTCTAAGGCCTGCCTGGACTATAGTCCAGCCTCACCCCTGGCCACTAACCACAATCCAGGCATATGATCTGTCTCTTCTTCACTGCTTCCAGGCCTTCCAGTGTGCTCTTCCCTCTTCCTGGGACACTCTTCCTACTCTCCTCCCTTTTGCTCCCAAGCCCTTTGTTTACCCAACTCCTAATAGTCCTCAAGTCGTTGCTTACATGTCACCTCCTGCAGGAAGCTCTCCTTAACCACCTTGCCACAGGCTGTGCAATCACCACCAAGAACAAGATTGGCCCTGGGCCATGGCAGGGTCATGGAGGAATGTCAGGCCACGGCTTCAGGGAAAGAGGCAGTCTAGCATCAGGAGCCACATGTGTCTTATGCTGGGACCTAACTGTGGGTACCCAGCCAGGAGGGCAACATCTGTCCTCAGTGCAGAGAGTGAGTTTTTGGAAGGAGAATATGACATTTGGGCAGGGTAGGACTCCTTAAGTGAGAAGAAAAAGAGCTAACTGTATAAAAGGTGAATAAATCTAACAACAATATAATATAGAACTTCTGTGCATTAAGACAACTAACTGACAGAAGTTATCTCCCATACTTAAAAAAGAAAAGTCTCAGTGTTTTGCAATGGGCAAAAATTTTAAATGGTAAACAGGCATTTCATAGAAAACAAAAATAGTTCATAAAGATAGGAAAAAATGCTCAATTTCATCTGTTATCAAGAAAATGTAAATTTAAATCATACTAAGATACCATGTCACATGAAAATCTTAAAAGTAAAAAGAATACCAGGTGTCGGTGAGGTGGGGAGCTTTGAGAATTCTGGAACGTTGCAGACAGCAGTGTAAACAGGTAGAGATGCTTTGCAAAACAATGTAAAATAACCTAATAAATTGAAACATGCCTGGATAAAACACTCCAGCAATTCTGCTCCTCAGGATGGACTTTCAAAAAACTCTTTCACAAACTAGTGCAGCCACTCTAGAAAACAGTATGGAGGTTCCTCAAAAAGTTAAAAATGGAACTACCCTACGATGCTATAATCACACTACTGAGTATTTACCCAAAGAAAACAAAAACACTAATTCAGAGGGCTACAAGCACCCCAATGTTAAAGCAGCATTAATTACAATAGCCTAGATATGGAAGCAGCCCAAGTGTCCACTGACTGATAAACGGATAAAGAAAATCTGCTATATTATACAATGGAATACTACTCAGCCATAAAAAAGAATGAAATCTTGCCATTTGCAATGACATAGAAGGAGTTACAGAGTATTATGCTAAGTGAAACAAGTAAGTCAGAGAAAGACAAATACCACACGATTTCACTCTTATGTGGAATTTGAGAAACAAAACAAATGAGCAAACGGAGGAAAAAAGAGAGAGACAAACCAAGAAATAGACTCTTAACTGTACAGAATGAACTGATGGGTTATCAGAGGGGAGGTGGGTAGACAGATGGGTTAAATAGGTGATG
Organism: Lynx canadensis; assembly: GCF_007474595.2. Classification (NCBI taxonomy): domain Eukaryota; kingdom Metazoa; phylum Chordata; class Mammalia; order Carnivora; family Felidae; genus Lynx; species Lynx canadensis. The sequence continues at coordinate 43,100,325 of NC_044313.2, read as the reverse complement.
GGGATTAAGGAGTGCATTTGTTGTGATGAGCACTGGCTGATTAAAATAAAAACTTTTAAAAAAAGAAATATTGAGAATATTTAAAAGTTTAAACTTTAAGAAATAAATTAAAATGTGAATAAGTAAAAAAAAAAAAAAAGCCTCTTGCACAAACATCAAAAGTACAAGAATGTTCTAATTAGCATTATATGTAATAGCAAAAACCTGGAAATAACTCAAATGCCCATAACAATAAAATGGATAATAAATCAGATGATACTATGCAACCATAGAAAATGTCTGAATACACCTGAATCAGATGAATGGCTCTCAAAACCTAATTTTGAGTGAAAAAGGCAGTCACAAAAGTGTATAGAAGTGCTATTCCATATATTCAAAGTTCACAAACAGGCCAAACCTAAGCAATATGTATTTCAGGATCCATACCTGTATGATAAACTATCAAGAAAAGCAGGGAACTGGCTAGCACACTATCAGGTTAGTGGTTATGTCCTCTCAGTAAAGGAGGACATGATAGGAAAGGGACGCACATGGTTCCTTTACATTTTTTAAACTGATATGGATTCATGGGAGTTTATTTATTATCATTCTTGTAACTTGGCATATACATTGTTACCATGTGTGACTTTTAGTTGTTTTTAATAATTTAAAAACTAGCACAAGGGGTGCCTGGGCGGCTCAGTCGGTTGAGGGTCTGACTCTTGATTTCGGTTCAGTTCATGATATCGCAGTCTGTGAGATCGAGCCCCGTGTTGGGCTCTGAGCTGACAGCACAGAACCTGCTTGAGATTCTCTCTTTCCTCTCTCTTTCTCTGCCCCTTCCCGGATCATACTTGCACGTGCTCGCTCGCTCGCTCGCTCTCTCTCTCTCAAAATAAATAAATAACCTTTATGTATGTATATATATACATAAATACATAAGAGCACAAATAGACAGTGGGCACTCAGGCAGATCCTGACCCACCCCCAGCCTGCAGGCTGGTCCAGGGGCCAAGAGCAAGCTGCTGCACACTGGAGACGCTATAGAGAAAAGAGCTCTGGTGTCCCGACTTCACATCCCAGCCCTGTGTAGCTTTAGCCAACTTCCTCTGTTTCTTTATCTGTGAAGAGTTCTTAGCAAAATCATTGTCCGTGGTGGGGACATGGTGAATATTTGTTGAATGAATGAGTCAAGACATCCAAGATTCCATCGTAACTACCACCCTCATCCAAATGTATTCCTGAGGGGGAAATTGTGGCTACAGCTTCTAGCACCCACCTCCCCACACACACAAATGAATATCCCAGAATTTGAAGTGGCACATCAGAAAGTTCTCTGTTCTGTTCGATCCAAACTTTTGGTATTTTAATGTTACAGATTTTCTCTCCCAAATGTCAGCTTCTCTTCTATTTTTCCTTTCGCTGTCACAACAAGCATACAAGTATTTTCAATGGAATTTTACCAAATGGCACATCTTACATTTTGTAAACTATATACATGCACACTCCTCTTCTCGCCCCTCTGCCAAGTTCTGTCTCAGGGCCCAGTGATTTTGCTTCTTTGACCCTCATCTCCTGACTCAAATGCCCAGTCCTAAGGTTCCACCCAGAGCAGGTTATTCCTGGGCTTAAAGGAAGGCCAGGGGGCAAATGAGGAAGCATCAGGCCTCCTTAAGCAACAGGGGGAGCTTCTGTGTGACATTCACTAAAGCCCTGAGCACACCAGCCTAGGAATGCCAAGTCCATTCCAAATCACTCTTCCTTCCTTCTTGGCATCAACTTGCCCGGCTGGGGACAGGAAAAGGAAGCTGGAGCCTAGCAAACCCCAGATTACAGAAATAGGATGGTGGCCTTGGCTAAGGGCGTGGGCAATTAAGGTCAAAAAGAACCTCTCTGGGCGTCATGTTCTTTATCTGTAAAACACAACAATAATCCCACCTCAGGAGAGTTATTGAATGGCATAAATATATATATGTAATATGCATTTAATATACATAAAGATACTTGCAGATTCAGCATTTTAAAAAAAAGTTGCCATATCCCCAAACCACTTCTGTTGACTTTGGAAGGAATAAAAACAGTCTTTACACTCAATTTGCTTTTTAATTGGCTTCATCTGCAGCTAGTGCCTGCCAGTGGTGGGGTGGAGGAGGGGACCTAAAGAGCTCTGGAGGGCACCATTGTCTTGGGCATATCAGCAGTGTAAGCCCACCTACTACTCTCAGACAGGCCAATGCCAGCCATGCTGAGGAAAACACTCCACAGCCCGCACTCATGGGCTGGAGATACCGCATCAAACAGCACATGGGTTGGAAAACAGGCAGAGACTAGACTGTTGCATGAGCAGCACAGCCAGGACAAGCAGTGGAAGTCAAAAGGTGGTTACAGTTACAGAGAATATTTTGGAGACAGAAAACCTGGCCTCAGAGGCTGTCAAATCAGCGGACCCGACGTCCAAGGTCCACAAAGGTAGGAGGTGTTGCACAGAATCCAGTAAAAGAGCTTTTGGTCTCCAGAAAGCCTAAAGCCAAACAGATCAGCACCCAGGACAGCGACAATCAAATGTATGGCCTCACTGAGACATCGCATTCACCCCCACCATCCAGATCAGAATCAGCAAACATAGCAGGTTGCCGCCAGTCCCTCCCCTGCACCATGCAAACCTCATGGAGCAGTCATGGCATTTTCTATGGTGAGCCCACATACAGCCTCAGAATCCTTCTGAATCCTTCCCAATACAGCATTCAAGGCTCAACCAGTTGCTGGTCTATTAGAGGAAAGCTATTGGTTTACCCTATCTTCATGGAATCACTGACAAAGGCCAGTCTGGTTGAAAACTAACTTCAAACCTCACCAAAGGTAGCAAAAGTATCCAAGTCAGAAAAGAGGCACATCTTTAGGCTTGATTGGAGGTGTTTGGGTAGGAGGGGAGAGGTGAGGGGCAGGGAAGTGTGTTTGCAGAAATGAAACATTCCTAGCCCACCTCCCCCACTTCAGAGGTCAGACTACCTGGTGCCTTGTCTTTCTTCCCATTTTTTTCCTTTGTCTTCTGTGAAAATTGCTTGAAAATCCATGTCCTCATAAATTAGATGCTTCATTCACACACTGATAATTTCTTGGGGCCAACTCTGTGCCAGGCATGGTACTAAGCAGCAGGGACACAGTAGTGAATAGCACCTGGCCTGCTCCCCCGGAGCTTACAGCCTGGTGTGAGAGTCAGTGTCCATCAACAATTAACCCTCAATAGTTTGTCAGGACAAGCTAATAGCAGGCCAAGAGAGTGAGATGTGTACCTCACACATGTAACCAAGGAGCCAGCTCCATAGGAAAGAGAGGAGCCTTCAGACAGGTAGGGATCAGGGCCCCTTTCTTTGGAAGTTCCCACCTCCCAGGCCTTGGGGAAAACCAAGGCTTGAAAAGTTCCTGTAGGCTACAGCACAAAGGGAACAAAGATGTTGGAATAAGGGGGGCTAGGGGGCTTGCAGACCCTACCCCACAGCATCCTCCAGCCCTGGCGGTGTCCACACCTCCCAACAGCCCAGCCTCAGAGCAAACTGGATGCCTGGGTTGAAACATCAGTATGAAGCATTCTCAGGGAAGGCTGAGCCTCTGAGAGACACCCTGTGGGCTCCGGGGGGCTATGCCATGACCTCCAATGCCCTCCACCACCACCACCCAGGGCCAGAGATTGAATGCAGGTGGGAGGGAGAGGTCAGGCCTTGGACACAGTCTAGTTCAAGTGCTTGAAGCCTTGAGTCACCCTTGTCTCCATCACCCACCTCATTCACTTCAGCACAGTGACTGTTTGCTCTTCTAATTCCTCCTGGAAGACTCTAAACAGCATTTGCTCAAGAGTCGGGGACAACATTCCAGTCTTAGAGAAGCAGAAGTATTTAGGCAAATGCAAACATATGCTGTTTTCTCTTCTTAGTTACATTCTTGGCAAAGGAATTATTCACCAAGAGACAAATCAGGACTTTCGAGGGCCCATCATTCCAACCTGGCCCCAGCGATGGGACTGCCTGACCCTTACCAGTCCCCAGACCCTTTAAAGACATGTCATTAATTGGAGTGGCAGCAGCTATAAAAGGGTGACACCAGGGATCCCTGTGAGGGAACTACTCTATGCCTGACCCTAGTGGTTCACCTAGTGGTTGATAAACTTGCATAGAAGTGAATACAGACACCCAAGTGCCTATAAACTGGAGACAGGATGAAAAAGGTCTCTGGATTGCATCAATGTCAAATGCTGCTTATGATATGATATTGAGTTATGCAACATGTTGCCCATGGGGAAACTGGGTGAAGGGTGACATGGGATCTCTCTGTATTATTTCTCATAATTGCATGTGAATCTCAGTTATCTCAAAATTAAGTCCGGTTTTTTTAAAAAAACACATAATGCAGAAACCGTTTCATCTTGGGATTAGGACTGGCCTGTTTCACAGAGGCAGCCATAGAAAACCTAAAACTATTCTCCAAAGCCCATTTTTGTGCTTTTTAACAAAGGTATGATTTTTTTTTTTCATATGGGAGGTCTTCAAAAAGCCACATTTCAGCGACATCACACTGACCTTACCTGGCCCCATGACCCTTTGGGTGCCCCTCCCCTGACCTATTGCCCCAGCCTATGACTCTGAAACTCAGGGCAGACCATGGTAGAGGGAGGCAAGGGGCTGGGAGGGCCAGGGTGACTGTCCAGTGTGAAGGACAGTCTTTGAAGAGGAGTCTTCTGGGAGGACCGTGCTGGTGGCCTCCGCCTCTACCTACATGCAGCCCTTCGGATCCCTGCCAGCAGTTTATTAATATTTTATTGAAAACTCTAAGATGATTCAAACTTCAGCTGTCATGATAAGGTGTCGTTGCTAGGCACATTCGTGCTTGTCTACAGATCTGTTTTTTGCAGCTCTTCCCCCACTGGTAAAGCTCAAGGTTAGGCCCTAACACCCCGAGACCCATACCGCTCAGACCCCCAACCACCATGTGCACCCAGCCCCACTCTGAAGCACTCAGCCACCAGCCAATGGCCTGGCTCACGGGTCTCCCAATGCCCAACGTGCCTCCCAGGGCCACAGAGTAACCCCTGCCCACCACTCACCATACTCGCTGTCGTAGAACATGACAAACTTCTGCCAGCGCAGCTCTGTCACCAGCCTGAGCATGACGTCATTGAGGCGCACGGGCGGTCTGGAGGCCAGCGTTGTAGGCCTCAACCGTCAGGGCTGGGGTTCAGGGTGGCAGGCAGTGCGCGGAGACCCCCCTGGGTTGCGCTGGACAAAGAGGTGTGGGATATGCATCGCATCTGTGAGTGACTGCAGGGCGTTGGCAAGAGCGCACGCCAGTGGACGTGACAAGGCCAAAATCCCCTGGGTCATGAGGTCACAGGCTAGAAAGAGGAGGGAAGAGAGAGGGATGGGTTCAGCACGGGGACAATGCTGCAACTGGCTTCGATCCACATGGGCCCATGCCTAGCAGGCTCATGCCGGGGCCCCAAGAAATGCTGCCTGCCTCCAGAGACAGAACTACCCCGGGCCAGGCCAGGAGCTCTCACATGCAGAGTCCCACTGATGCCTTTCAGGGATCCTGCCACCCAGATGTTCTTACACCCATTCCAGCAGATGAGGAAATGGAGGCTGGGTGAGGCAAAATCATTTGCTCAAAGGTTACTCAAAGAGGGATGGTAGGACGAGATCCAACGCACATCTGCTTGAAACACCCATCAGGGTTGCTAAATTAGCCATCCTGTTTCCCACCTGGGATGTGAGCCTTTTAAGAGCCACGAACTCATTTTGTGGATCTGTGTGCCTCCAGGCCAAGACACAAGCCGAGAATATACCGTGTGCGCTATGATTGTTGGGCTAGACCGAACCGATTGAGGCTGAAGGGAATAGATTACATCAGAAAGTCAGGGATGAGACACTTACCCCAGAGGACTCAGGTTTCAGGCAAAAAAAAAAAAAAAAAAAAAAAAAAGACCAGCACTCCTAGGTCTTCCTGGCCAAGTCCACTTAATTTATATCATAAAATACTGGGTCAAACCCCAGATGAAGCAGTCAGTTCCAGAAGCCCAAGCTTATTCAAAAGCCAGTTGATAATAACAAAGGAAGATGCACGAGCAGGCTAGGTGGAGGAGGAGAGGGAGGGAGGGAGCCGCCAGCAGCCTGTTCTTGGGCTGAGCCCCTCGCAGCCCATCTTTTGAAGTCATCCAGTATCCGTGTAGGGGTGCCCTTTTAGCCACAGACTTACGTCTTTGGGGGACATCAGACCAATTAATAGAAACATGCACCGCCCAACACTGCAACCCACTGCTCTGGTTTTGAAGCAAACATTTATTAATAATGCTTATGTGATGGAGGGCATGTGGGAGAGCAGATGCAGCTTCAAAACACAGCCTGGGAATGTCCAGCAGGCCATCTGCCGCAGACAGCAGACTTTTGAGCAACTTTGACAATGTGGTTCTTTCGGTTGAGAGCCTTTGGGTTATGTAAACGTCTCAGACAAGGCTGAGAGGAGACGAGGAGCAGAGGAAACAACCCCAAGGAGAAGGCAGTGGGGGGCCTGGGAAGGTGAGGGAGGAGGGGAGGGCCCTCCACACCCTCCAAACCCCAAAGGCCGGCTGCTCCCCACGCAAGGGCGCTCACTGGGCACATTCAGAGCATCAGCAGGACGGTGACTCAAATGCCCACAGTGCTCCCTGCTGGACCCTCAACCCGCACACACAATGCAGGGGGCAGGGGCAGGGGTGGTGAATATGAGATCCTCTGATGTCTCTTGGAGGCACACAGCCATCCAAATGCTCTGACCAACTCCCATGCAAGCGTCACATGGCAGTTCTCTCCCAAACAAAAATCCAATTGCATCATGCTCCTGTTTAAGGCCTTCATTGGCTCCCAAGAGCTTTGGGGACAGAGTCTTGTAGGCTTCCCAATGCCTGTAGCTTCCTGCTCTTCACATGCCCCTGCCCACTATGCCCAGGCCAACCAGCCCCGTTTGAGCCCCTGGAACCCTCCACATTTTCTGTTCCCTCTTGCAACTTTCAACTTGAGTGAATACTCAAGACTCAGACTCTATATCCCCAGACTGGCCAGCAACCCCCTGTCTTGAGCTCCCCCTACACCCACACTTTCCCTATCAGGGCATGATGCATGGCTTGTGTAATTCTCTGTCTCTCCTAGGACCACACACTCCAGGGAGCCATGTGATGTGCCTGTTCTGTTCATCATCCTTCCCTAGACACACACCGTGTCCAGCACATGGCAGTCGGCAAAGACTGGTGCAAGAATGCAGTAAGCCTGGACATTTTCATGCCCTCTGGTCAATAATTCCACTTTAGGCACCTATCAAAATTATGGGAGTGGCTCTGGATCCCAAAACATTCATAGGATACTTATCCATGCTGTTGAAATATTGCTCACAATCTAAAAGATGCAGATAGATGAGTGGTTATGAAAAACACTCCATTTGTTGAAAGCATATGTAGCCTTTAAAATTATTGATGAAGATACTAAGGTAACATGGGAAAGTGCTTGTCATAAAAAAGTTATGTGAAAATAATACAAAATTGTATGTCTTTTGTTACATCGATTAAATAAAACTCAACACACATGAAAGACCAGAAGAAAATATTGCAAAATGCTAAAAGTGCATTTTACAAGAGGCCTGAACTGATTTTCCTTCTTTTCCATATTTTGCCAAAATTTCGAGTCATAAACAGATCATTCTTTTAGAAAAGAAAAATAATCTTCCAATAATGGGTAAGTTGTGAAGCTATATAGGAGGAGGGACTATTTTCTGAGAATTTTCCCTGTGCCAAATACTGTTGAGTGTGTGTGTGTGTGTGTGTGTGTGTGTGTGTGTGTGTGTTGAGTACTTTATGTATGTGTCATTGTGTCCATTTTCCAGATAACAAGTTGTGAGGCCACACAACCAATAAGAGAGAGTGCTGAACTGAAATGCCATCCAATCTAAAAAACACTTCTGAGAGGCAGCTAAGTGACAACAGCAGGGCACGAAATTATACACACCCCAGAACTGTAACTAGATAAAAAGCTTGCTTATGGAAAAGGCAGGAGGAAAACACCAAAAGGCAAGAAAAGAACAAGGTGTGGTGATGCTGAATGGATTTCTCTTTATTCTCCGGTACATACTTTCTTCAATGCCAATACACTGAATTTCTAACTCTAAGAAGTAATCATACAAAATAAACTGGACATCACAAGGATGGAAAGCTCTCCAGACACCCAGCCCAGGACACCCACAAGAGTGCTCCTGGCTGCCATCACTCACTCCCGGCCCTCCACTGCCCACCCCATCCAACTCCCTCCCAGGTCATCACCTGACTTCTGATGGCAAACCCTGTGCCCATTCCATATACACCGGTTCCGAAGTCACTGAACCTCTCTGAACCTCAGTTTCCCCATCTGGGCAGGCATCCCACCGTCACTGCAGACTGCTTCCTTCCCCTCTGTGTGTTTCATACATATACTCAGCGCCCCCTACTGTGTGCAAACCCCTGCACTGGGCACTGGGGGAGCAAAGGGCACCAGCCCCAATTCTGAGAAGCTTGGATCCACCAAGAAGGCAGACCCCATGATTCAGCCTGTGGGGAAGGAGAGATGAAGCTCCTTGGGACCCAGAGAAGGGTGACCTCAGGGTCTCAGAGAAAGAGGATTTAAACCAGCTGAGATGAAGGAAAACAGCCTGACAGAGGGATGCAGCATGACAAAGACACAGGGGCCAGGCAGCAAGAACATGCTTAGGGAACAATTCCCTGACTGGTCACTTTGCCCCAGTCCTGCTGGTAGCCAGGGACACCAACTTCTTGGCTGGGCCTGGGCTCACCAGGGCAGCAGAAGAAGCCCTAGAATCTTACTAACCAAGGTTCTGGTTTGGGCTCCTCCGGTCACATGGGGTGAGAGCTCCAGTGATCCCGTCTGTCCTATGACGTGGCCAGTGCTGTGCCTGGCACGTCCTACCCTGAGAGTCCCAGGTCTGGAGAAGCCTGGATCAGCAGGATGCTGGCATTTCAGGGAACACTGGCAGGATTGTGATTGTGAGACTGTCCCGGAATGCTGACGGAGCTCATGGGTCCTTTGTGAGCCTCCATTTTCTAAATGAGGATAAGAATCTCTACCCAGCAGAGCTAGGGGAACATGGACTTAGGACATGGACAGCAAGTGCCAACCCTTGCTGTGTACAGGAAAGAGGTTAAATAGAAGCCAGTTTCCTGCCACTCTTCTTGGGCATCCCCATCTCCCCCATCAACGTCCCCACCCAAGTCATGCCCAGGATCCCAAGAAACAGTAGTTAAGACAGAGAGCGCCCTCACTCCTGCTGCTGACAGCCCTCGCCGTAGAGGTGGGCACCACTGCCCCACCCCTCGTACAGCCACCTGCAGCATCATGCAAACTCCTCAAGCCGCCAGCCTCGGAAACTGGGTGGATAATTAAGGCTGGAAGCTTCCCCCAGGCACTAATGGAGAGGCCCGATGCAAGTCAATTTCCAATCCGTTGTGAATGGCCTGCTAATTGGGGCACTGTTGAAATGATGGTTATTTAGAGGCTCCTAACATAAAAATAATATGATCAAAATACATCAGATCAAAGCCAAATCAGCTATTAGCTTAATCAAGGTTGTGTGCTCATTCCGGGACAGGACATACCCCCAGTGCAGAGAGAGATGCTGAACCCCAGTGACAGGGTCCCCTGGCCTGAGTCTGAGTCTGGGCCCTGCCACAAACATGCTGTGGGACCTTGGGCAAAGTGCCGGCCCTCTCTGGGCCTCTGTGTTTTCTCTGTCATGTAACAATGATCGCGCCCACTTCACAGGGGTGTTGTGCTCATTCCGTGAAAGGTCTTGGTATGTGAAGAGCCATTCGCACCGCCTGGCACGCAGTAGGGATGCAGAAGTCACCACTGTTATTACCTCTCCTGCTTAGACGTGTTTCCGCAGCTCACTACAAGATAAGAGCCTTTGTTATAATTCTTTGCCTCCAATATCATGTGGTCATAAAGCTGATCTCTCTCTTGATTGCAACAATGCATGCTTGATGGCTTGATAAGGACACCCTGAGAGTGGCTCATCAGCTGGGAAAGTAAGAAGCAGAGCTGAATGTGATGATCAGCTTCGAGCCCCCTCCCCAAGCCTGGTGGCCTAGGAGAGCAGAGGGTCTCTGCAAAGATCTATGCACTGCCCAACAGCGTCCCAGGAATCGGGAGAAAGAGGGTGCTCAGAGCTCAAGCTTGGGCCCAAATGAAGAGGACCCATGGGCTCCGCCAGCATTCTGGGACAGCCTCACAATCAAGTTCCTGCCAGTGTCCCCTGAGATGCCAGCATCCTGCTGATCCAGGCTTCTCCAGACATAGGACTCTGAGGGTAGGTCGTGGCAGGCACAGCACCGGCTACATCACAGGACAGACAGGATCTCTAGAAACTCTCACCCCCGTGTGAGCTTTCTGATCTCCTGGGGAGAACACTGCAGCACAGAGAGGGCTGGCCGGTCAGCCAGGGCCACCTAGCCAGAGAGCACAGAGCAAAGAGATCATCAGAAGCAGACCACCAGGAGCCTCTAGAGCCAGTCCCAGAAGAGACAGTGGCTAGCAGGGGACAGAGCCCAGGATTCTGTACTTCCCTGGACAGAAATGCCTAGGACAGCTCCACACTCAGGGCAGGCCCCAGGGGAGGAGCTGGCCGGCAGGCACAAGGCCTCTCTCTCTCTCTGCTGACAGCAAACCCGTACCGTATCAAGTCATTCGGTGCCTGCAGGTGGACACTGTTGAGAAGAGAAGTATCCCCAGACATTGAGGTCACTCCAGGTACTACCCCGTTTCATGTCCAGTCTTCTCCATCCCCATCAGGATTCCTGGAAAATTCTCAGGCTAAAATTGGTTGGGAGAAGCAATACCCCAGAAGCCTTGGGCTAGAAGAGACAATTTGTGGTGCCACCACTCAGAAATGATGGCCACAGCTGTCCCAGGCCTCCCCTCCACCAGGTGCCCCTGGCATATCCACACTGCTCCTCCCGAAAGACCAGATGTGGCCCGGCATAAGTGAGATCCACCCACGTGGGCCTCTCAACCTCACATGCCAACTGGCCTCTGGCTAGCCCCTTCAAGAATCACGAGACTCTTCCAGATGGACAAGGCAAGAGAGAGGGCACTCCACCTGGGTAGGAGCAGAGGTGCCCGGGGAAGCCTGCCAAGGCTCTGCTCATCTCAGCAGGCAGCAGATGGGAGAGCCAGGCTCTGGGCAGCCCAGGGCTTCGCCCTACCCTACAGAAGGAACGGTCTCTCTCTCGGGTGGGGGTCCAGCAGGCCAGCCCCAGGAGCTCTAGCACCTCTGCCTGCCCCGTAAGTGGGGCTCCCAGTGACAGCTCGTTATCGTAATCATCTTAACAGCCATGAGCACTCACCCTCCCCTGAGCCACCCTCATTATTGGTGCCCTTCCTTTCCTCCTTTAAGCTGGCACTGCTTTATTAATATTTGAATTCTAATGGCTAATGCTTTAAATTAAGGTAGCATTTATAAATACTTTATAGTCAATGAATAATTGACCAAATTTAGTATTGTCATAACTCATAGTAAATTATTGATCTATGAAGAATAAATATTTTTTCATGTTTTATTAAGACACTTAAAAGGTAAACAATACCATCAAATGGTGGGGGGGAAATGGGTGACAGTACCAGACAAAGGCAGGTGCTAGAGCTCTGGTCCCTATAGTACATCGACCCTCCCTAGCCACTTACCATCAAAGGGCACCCCCACAAAGGGGAGAGTCACCAGGGTCTTTACCCTCCTCCCTCTTGCGTATCCTGTCCTACAGACCTGCTTAAATAACGCTCCCAGTGGCTTCCTCCTGCCTTCACTCCCATCTTCTTGCTCAGTTCAGTGTCTGTCCATCTGTCACTACAGCCACTCCATTGCAGACAACCTCACTCCCCTCTCTCTCCTTACGTGGCACAGCTGGTGAAATCCCAACCCGGGGTCAGCCCCCTTCCCCATGTCTGTGAGCAAACAGTGGAGAGTCAGAAAGACCCACGTGCCCGACAACGTGGTGACCCTTGCAAAGCTGTGTCACCTACCTCACCCTGCCATTCACCTTACACCCTCTCCACCACCTTCTCTGCCCACTCTCAGACCTCCCCAACTTCTCCCCCAAGTTCAGCTGATGACCTTGCTTCATTCTTCATGGATAAATGGAAGCCGCAATCAAAAGGAACTCACTCCACTTCTTGCCACCACATTTTCACATCCGTCTGCATTTGTGTTAGAAGCTGAAGAAGACAGCCTCTCCCGTCGGAGGTCGGGCCCTGCTCAGGAGCTCTGGGTGCTCCCACCTCTTGCTTTCTCCCAGACCAGACCCATCACTCACCCATCAGTCACGCCCTCCCTCTAAGAAATCATCAACCTTCCTTGTATTTGATCTGTCCCTTTACAAGTTAAACCTCAGCCATGTGGATGGTTCCATAGCTGTGGCTCCAGCCCACAGCCCTCTCCTGGGCTGCCAACCCCCAGCCAGGGGAGGCTCCCTTGCTGAGTTCACTAGCAACTCAAACTTGGTTTATCAACACTGAGGTCCCTGGGGTGTGACCTTGTCCCTCCTGGTCACCAATCTCTTCAAAAGAGGCACCCCTCTCCACACTTGTCCTTGACCCTTCTCTCTCCCTGACCCTCTGCATTCAAGCCATCATCAAGTCCTGGATGTTTTATCCCCAAAATATGCTTGGGTCTGTCAACTTTCTTCCACCACCTTGGTCTAAACCACTATGACATCCCTACTGGACCCACATGCATCCAACCTCCCCCTGGGATCTACACACCATCTATGCCAGTGGAATGGCCTTCATGAAACACCAAGCAGACTGTGTTGTCCCTGCTTAATACCCACATTAGCTTCCCACTGGCCTTAAAATAAAATCAACATCCCCAAACAGGCCCTGCAAGGCCCTGCATAACCCACACCAGTGCCCTGTATCCCAGGCAGGCGGCCGTCGTGCTGTAACTCAGACACTGCTTCTCCCGCTTCTGGGTCTCTACAAACTCCCTCTGCTTACAGTGCTCCTCCTGCTAGCTCTCTCATTCTGTGCTTTTGTGGGTAACCGTCACCCCCCAAAGAGAACTTTCCACAACCCTTATTTTCCCTTGCTGTACTTGGCCTGCACACCACCCACCAACATTTGCAGTTGTGGACTATTTTGAGCAGCCGCCGCCAGTCATCTTTCTCTGAACCATGAGCCCATGAGCAAAAGAGCCTGCATACCGCTTACCCTCTGAGCCCCTGGCCCAGCGCCCGGCGCAGCACAGCAGAGCAACAAACTATTTAATACTCCTAACAACTCCGCAAGAGAAGCACTATGGGGGTCCATATTTATTGGTGACACAGAGTTTTCAAACCTACCAAGGTCCCCAGATACTCATGTCCTCCCAAAAGGGTAGCCATGTTCCAAAATTTGGAGAAGGGGAGTTTCTTAATTCACCAAAAGCTCAGAGGGTGCCAAGGGGACAGTGGGAGAAAAGTTGGCTGGGCCTGAGGCCCCGGAGCACCCCCAGGGTAGGAGATCCCACACCCCTCTGGCCTCACGGTCAGCCCAGGCCAGGGGCCCAACAGCAGTAGGGCCGAAAGGTCCCACTGGATTTTGGACCAGTAGCCTGAGGCAGGTGGGCAGCTGGGGCAGGCAAGATGCACAGAGACAACCAGGAGGGTGGGGTAGAGCTGGCAACACCATGCCAATCTCTGGGGCCTCATCCTTATGCCAATTAATGAATCAAAACTGATTCCCTGCTCCCGCAGATTGGAAACACAGGGAACACTGGGTGGGATCGTGCTGGCTTATTTATAGCTCTCCAGCTCCTCGTTAATGATTTTTACTGCTCCGCCAATGGAACGCCAGGCTCCCTGGCCGGATTCGCACAAAGCCTACACTGTGGAAGTTAAATCAGGACAGTGACAAGTCCTGGGAGACTGAGAGAACCTCGAAAGCAGCCGGGCACCCAGGAACCTCCTGTGGCTCTCTCTGCACCCCAAGCCCAGACCTCCCTTCCCTGACGCCCCTCACCCTGCCTCCAAATGCCACTCCCTACACTTGCTCACATCTCTTATCAGCCTACTTGTCTCCCTGCCTCCCAGCATTTCTTTCTCCAACCCACTCTACAGACCAAAGCTCAGCAACCAAGCATGCCCCAAAATACCTGCCATGCTCCCCACTGCCTAGGAGTCAAAGTCCAGTTTGTGAGATCCCCCAGTACCCCTCAACTCCACACACCAGCATGGCACCCATCTGTTGACCAACCTTCACAAGCCCTGTGCTCTCCGCTGGTCACCACACCCACCCTAATCTCTAACTTTGCACATGCAGATTCCTTTTGCTTGAAATGCCCTTCCTCCACCACTATGACCTTCAAACTCCTACTTCTCCTCCAAGACCTACCCCAAATGCCTCTTTCTCTATGGAACTTTCCTTGACTTCCCTTTGCTAAGGAAAATTAATCATCCCTTTCCCTGCAGGAAAGTACTGCATCCTAGCATACTTCTATCAAGCATGTATTATTTAACTTCATGCTTAATTGCTAGGGTCCAAGAAAAGAAACTGAGTTTCATGGCTTTCTGTATCTCCAGGCTCAGGGCCTGATAAAGAGATGGTCAGGGGATGTTCACGGAAGGCATGAGTAAGTGAAAGCACAGATGCATAGAGAATGAGTGAAAAGCTGGAAATGTCAGTGCTATAAGGTAAACGAGTCACCCAGAGAATCCGTGGGATGGGAAACATGTCAGGAATGATGCAATGGAAAAGTCTGCCTTGTCAAAGAGCAGGGCTAGCTCTGGGCAGCACAGTGAGTGGGCTCTGGGGCCTCCTGGACTTGGCTCAGAATACAATCCTTGCATGGCTGAGCCAGGGCGCCATGGGATACTCACTTCATCTAATCCTGCCCAAGACGGAGGGACTGCTTAGAGGAAGAGGAGAGTTGGAACCTTGGAGGAAGCAATAGCACGGTTCTGGAGCCGACGAGGCAAGGGAGAGACACAGCCAGATCCGAGGAGCACCGGTTCCACGGGCCCCGGAGGAGGGACAGTTCGGGGCCTGAGCCCGGGTGGCAGCCTGGCTCCGAGAGAACAGCAATGGACAGCTAGCAGCACAGAGAGGTCTCTGGAGAACTCGGTGCTCCCGGGACACGCACTAAGGGACATGGGGCACCCCTGCATGGCCATACCTCAGAGTACCCAAGAAGGTGTTTTTAGCTCTAGAGCAAGAGTGAGAAGGAAAAGACTGTGGCAGTGTCTGGGCTGGGGATAAGGACACAGCCCTTCTGCTTCTCTGGACTGTGGAACGGGAAGACAGGAGCCTGGCCACAGATTGCCACCAGGTGCCATCCATCTAATCACTGAACCCATAGCCTCCCTGGGAAATGGGTACCACTACCTCACTCTAGACAGGGGCAGAGACCCACAGTTAGGGTGTTGCCTGAAGTCACAGGGGAGCCTGGGTTCAAACCCTGAGCTGCCTCTCACCCCAAAGTTAAACACAGGGGCCCAGGAGACAGGCAGGCCCACTGCTACAGCTGTGTGTTCTCAGGCAAGTCACTTAAGCTGGCTGAGCCTCAGCCTTCACTTATAAACAGGCTAATAACAGCCCCCATCTCTAGGGCCACCACAAGGAATAAATGAGCTAGAGGCCAAGGATGGATGTACCCAACAGGCCGGATCATGAAGCCTGACCTCAGCCCCGCCCACAGCCCTGGGCTGCCCAAGGCCAGTTCCATGTGTGCCTCTCCCCTTCCTCCACCTGCATTTTCCTTCCAAAAGTGAAGGCCATCCAGTCAGCAGGCACCCCCTGGCCTGTGGTCCTTCCAGGCCCAACACAGCCCTCTGAGACGGGGAATTGAAGCTCAGTGAAGCTTCTGGATCTCCCTTCCCATCTCAACCTATGTCTGACTTTTCTAGCTCTCTCTGGCTCGCTCTCTCATTCTCCCTGCTGTTGTTTCTCACTTGCTGAGCTTCAGTTCTCCCTCAGAGTGCACACGTGGTGTGTGTGTGTGTGTGTGTGTGTGTGTGTGTGTGTGTGTGCATGTGCATCTCTCTCCCCCACCAGCCTACGCCCTCTCTCCCCAGTAGGACTGACTGCCCTGGAGGGACACAACCCCATGTCTACGCTTCAGCTCCCAATCCCCATGCTGGGTTTGGAAGTTGGCCCGTGGATGCCCAGCTACTAGGCCCTCAGCACCCCAGTCTCTCCACCCACAGAGGATTAGTGTCACAGGAACAAGTGTCACCTCTCAGCCTGCGCCCCTTCCAAAAAAACTGGGAGGGCACAGAAATGTCCCCATCCTGCCAAGCTCCAGCTCTGAGTTCTAGCTCCAAGATCTTGCACTAATCCTGTACTTGGCCTCCCCACAGACAGACAAGAGGCAACCTCCAGGCTCTGAGGTGCAAAGCAGGGACTCGGAGGCTATCCTGCCTGTGTCACATTCATATCTCTGTTACCTGCATTCCCCTGCAAGCAACTCACCATTCCGGACCCAGGTCAAGTGGCTCTTCCTCTTCAGGGGCCTTCTTCACCCAGTCAGGACAACAGAGGCCCTGCCTCTACTGTCCCCCTGCTTTACACACAAGTGCAGTTCAAACAGTATCATTATTTGTTCGTAGATCTCTGTCACATACTGGACTGACCCCTAAGGATCTCTCTGTCCCTAGCACCAAGTCTGGGGCTGGACACTCAGATGCCTCAGGGGAGCAGCAGGGACAATAGGACAATGGGGGATGGGCATGCTGCTGGCACTGGTCCACCCGCCATCACAGGGGCAGCCCAAGATGGCTGCTCTCACTGGGCAAACCTAATGGCAATAGGTCGTCACCACTCTGTGGGTCCGTCTCTAGGGTGAGTGCCCACAGGGATGCCCACACACACCTCAAAAGCCTGTGCAGGTCAGATACGAATGGATCCAGTCCTCTGTGCTACTCTGTGGCCTGTCACCTGGTGAAGACCAGCACTGAAGCACTGGCCCGAAGCCATCCCGATGGGCAGGGACAGCCTACTCTCAAGGGGAGGATGCCAGCACTGAGCCCCCAGCTTCTGGCTTTACTGACCCAGATAAGCCACTAGTCCATCCTGCCACATTCCCTTACTCTCCCACTGGGAGGGCCATGCCTGACCTCCAGATGGGAGCCTTGAGCTCAACACTGCCACCTGCACAATGTCCCTCAAACAGGGTGTTTGGACTCCCTCCTTAGGCACCACCCCTCCACAGCTCAGCCCCTTCTCTCACTCTGCCCAGCCTAGATGCCCCCCACCTTGGCTGCCATCAAGCCCCCATGCCTTGCAGCCAAATCCAGGGAAACAGACAGCGAGAGGCAGCCCCTCATGCCTCCCTAACCCCTCTGCCACACAGCACCCTACATGGTAAGGGCAGGAGTGGGGAGCTGGGGCGAAGCCAGAGAGGTGGCTGTGACAGATGGGGCTGGTTATACCCCAAGGCCCTGCTATGTTCATCATATCTTTGTCATGCTTCTTACATGGAGTGGTCCAAGCAGGCTGGTGTCCACACTTACTGGTCCAAACCCACAGCTGATTGTGAACAGAACATTGTGTGTGTGGGGGGGGGGGGTGGCTTCACAAATTCCTGACATGTGTCTTACAAAGAACTTCTTTCCATTCAGCCCATTACTCTTCTCAGGAGGCAGCAATTACAAAGCCCAAACCCTATCCTGTCACTTAGCATCCAGGAGCCTGGGCCAGTCCCTTTTCAGAATATCGGTGGCGTGTTATCTTTTAAAGTAGGAGGACAAGGGGCGCCTGTGTGGCTCAGTCGGTTAGGCGTCCAACTTCGGCTCAGGTCATGATCTCACGGTCCGTGGGTTCGAGCCCCGCGTCGGGCTCTGTGGTGACAGCTCAGAGCCTGGAGCCTGCTTCTGATTCTGAGTCTCCCTCTCTCTCTCTGCCTCTCCCCTGTTCATGCTCTGTCTCTCTCTGTCTCAAAAATAAATAAACGTTAAAAAAAAAAAATTTAAGTAGGAGGACAAGGAGGAATGGGTCACAGCACCCGCATTACACACAAGACATGAAAACAAAGCCTCTGGCACAAAGTACATCTTGAATCAATTCTACGATGCTAATTCCTTCCCCCTTGGGAAGGATCCATTCGCTCATCCATCATTCATTCACTTATCAGGTACTTAGTACCCTCCCTCCCAGCTTCTTTTAAACTAGGCACACACGGCTGCAGAGGACAGCCAATGACACAAAGGGGAGGGTGGCGGGCTGCTGTCCAGCCCACTGGGGTTGAAACAGAAAGAAACGAAGCACTCTTTCCCTCTTAGAGAGATGGAACAGCCCAGTGGTAAGATGACAGGTGCCAGAGCTGAACTGTCCGGGCACCCCAATCCCTGCTCTGTGCCTCAGGCTGCGTGTGGCTCTGGGTAAGTCACACCCTCTCCTCGAACATGCCCCACCTCGAACACAGGCTAACCACAGTGATTTCAAATCAGATAAATGCATTTAACCAAGCAAAAGCAAACACACAAACAAGACCCACAGCACCTACCTCCTAGGATACTAACAAGACTCAAATGAGTTAGCCCCCACCAGGAAGTACAACTAACTGATCATCTGCACAAGGAGTGAACTAAGTAAGACCAGAGAAGAAAGCAGCCCAGCCAGGTTCAAAATCAGGCTGCCAAGGCCACCCTCGGCCCTCCTGTGCATTTCCCCAGCAGGGGCAGTTCTGCTGGCCAGGGACGAGTGGGGCAGCACCCAGCCTGGCCTCTACCTCCCAAAGCCTGCAGCTGCTTTTCTCATTCACCCCAAGGCTCCACATGGCCTTGATGTCTACCTCCGATCTCATTATCATCCTAACAGCCATCATGACAGCACACAGCCTCCAAAACTGAAGAGACAGTGCCACTTTTAGAGAATGAGTCTAGAGGGGGCAGCTGCCTCGGCTCCCAGCAGCCACCACCTGACAGTCTCCCAAGTAATGGGGTTGGTGTGGGTACTGGCCCAGCCCCCGAAGGCAGCTTTCCCTGCATCACCAGGGAAAGGAGGCAAAGCCCTCAGGACACAGACGATGGCCCATGCCACCCTGGCCATTCAGGCCAGGCCTGCTGAGCCCAGCTCTGAGGAGGCTCACTCCTGAGATGTGCAAAAACATGCCCAGCTGGCCTGGGGACATTACCTTCCTTGGCTCCCAGGTGCTTTGGAGCAGACAGGGAGAGAAATCAGAAATCTCCTCCAGCCAGCAGGGATGAGAGGGGATCCTTGCCAGTGATAATGAAAAATTTCACAGTAGCAGATGCTTGGAGAAAATTGAAAAATACAACAAAATTCACAAACCAGAGAAGAACTTAAGAGAAACGTGATCAGTGGGGCTGTTTTCCCATCGGCACCTTTCCAGGCATGAGAAGACTGACTGGGAACCAGGTCCTCCCTACTAGGCAATTCAATTGCCCCCCCCCAGATCCCCAGAGGCCACCACAAATCTCTCCAAGCACCTACTATGTGCCCAGCCAGGATCCATGCCAGGAACACAGAGGATGCAAATATGGCCCCAGGTCCTAGAAACGCCATCTGGAGAGGGAGCTGGGGCATGGGCCGGGACATTGTGGTCCCGTATCCATGGAGGGATGTCAGGCAAGAGGAGTGTGGGTAGGTAGTCATGAGGCCTGGGATGGCAAGGGGGCTTCATGGGGGACACGGCAGCTGATGCTGGGACAGAACATAGACAAAAAGGGGACCAAGAGAAAGAGAGCAACTAGGCTAGCAGCATGCCATGAGCCGAGGCATGCACATGAATGGCATCTGGGGATCTGCCAGGAGGGAGCCACTCATGCTGGGGTGAGAGGGAAACAAGGAAGGTGGGTTCAGAGTGGAGGTCTTGCCCACTCAGCTGAGGGGCTTTGTTTTGATCCCATGAAGAAGGCTTGGAGGGTTCCTGAGCACAGGCGAGGCCTGCTCAGAGCTTACCTATGGAAAAATGGCCCCAGTGAGGACACAGCAAGAAGACTAAAGGCCTAAGCTGACTCCTCCTGCTCCCTGTCCTGGCAGGACCTGGGCCAGGAAGTATGGAGGCAGAAGGCAAGGAAGACAGTCAGGGCCACTGCAGGTCAGAGGACAAAGTCAGCTAGATGCACAGAATGGGGGGTGGGCAGTCAGGCAGACCTAGGAGCCAGGCTCCCCCACAAAGCCAGCAGGACTAGGGGTGAGGCACCTGTCGCCTAGTGGCACACGCTACCCTTACACACCATTGCCTGGCATCCTCCACAACCCTAGGAGGGCATCACCATCCCTCCCCTCTACAGTGGGGACAGCTGAGGCTTGGCAATGTGAGATCTCTTGTCGGGTGTGGACCACCCACCTCCCCCCTCCCGCTAGTGAGTATGAGGCCAAGAACTCAGGCACAAGCTGCCCACCCCAAGCCTGGGCTGAGGGCCCAAGGGGCAGGGCAGGATAGGAGCTGGTGCCTTCCGGCCCTGTGGGGAGTAAGGCCAGCCCTTCAGCCCGCAGTCAGCGTCTGTGATGTCCCCAGAGGCTTGAGAGAGCTCTAAGAGAGAGAACTGTATGTCAGGAAAGGAGCCAGTGGAGGAGAGTGGATGAGGTTGGAAAGGAAAAGCGGGCCCCTCACCCACCTCTGCCCCTAAAGGAAACCCTATGGAAGCCATTCACGTCCGGGGCTGAGCCTGAGGGACGCAGACACACAGGCACACCTGGCACCCAGTAGGCAGGCTCGCCTCCTGAATGGCGTAGAGAGGCCTCTAAAGATGCACTCCACGAGAGCCGACCTGCCACGCAGGGCATGAGAGTGGAAGGAAGACCCTAAGTGCAGGGGGTCTGTCACCGGGACTGATCACGTGTAAGACCGCTGACAGGGACAGAGGGTATAGTGTGGGCAGAGCCACGTCATGAAACTCTCCAAGCCACAGTGGGCACAATCGGTATGTGAGCCTTTCCCTGGAGCCCAGCTGGAAGGGAGCAGGCGCCCCTTCCTCACCATCATCCAGGCAGGAGCTGGCAGTGCCAGGGGCACGTGCACAGAACAGCACCATCACCAGGTGGGGGCACGCCAGCCTCCTGTGTGAGTCTCCGCTGGCCAGAAGAGGAGCCTGGGGACTCCTGTTCCGTGCCGCAGGCCTGCTTCTGGAGGGCGCTGTGGCACATCAAACCAGGGCAGGGAGGCTCTGAACACTGACGAGAACCACCCTCCTGCTCCCAGAATCCCAACACGATATGCGCTCGTTGTGATTTGCACTCCCTCAGGGCATTTTCTTGCTATGAAGCAGGCTCCACTTGGATGGCTAGGCCTAGAAAGCTCCAGAGGTTGAAGTGAAGCCCAGCTCCAGCCCTGCCCTGGCCATGAAAGTCAGCGCCCCTCTCTCCTCTGCGCAGACACCCTCCCTGGAGAGAGACAAGGAGGCAAAGGGGTGGGAGGACACGGCCACCAGCACACACAGCAGGACACGCCCCACACACCAGCGAGCACACACACACCCACGTGGCACTGAGACTCCCCATGCGGTGCGGGCGGCTTCATGCTCCAGCCTACTGACCCCTGCCAGGATTTGGCAGGGATGGTTCTGGGCAGATCTGGAGATATCTGAACTCTGCGGCCTCCTCAGCATTGTCTCTCCTCTGCAGGGACCTCCACCCCAAGGAAGGGCAGTCCAACTCAGCCCTTCGGACAAGCCCTTCCATAGGCCCACAAAAGTGGGCACCCCTCAGGCGGTCCCGAGACTGCTCTCCAACATGTGGCTGAGGTGGCACGGGCAGCAAGTGACAACCATGTGCTGTCTCATCACAGAGACACAGTGATGCTGTGGGCAAAACGGGCCAAGGGAAAGACCTACCTTCCTGAGCAAACTGCTCTGTTCACAGCAGCTCCCCTTCCTTTTCTTGTTTGGTTTGCCTTACAATCTTTTTAAGTTGTTTTTTTTTTATTCTGAGAGAGAGACAGCATGCATGAGCAGGGGAGGGACAGAGAGAGAGAGAGAGAGAGAGAGAGAGAATCAGCACAGACAGTGCCTAGCCCGATGTGAGGCTCAAACTCACGAACCTGTGAGATCATGACCTGAGCCAACATCAAGAGTCAGATGCTTAACCAACTGAGCCACCCAAGCGCCCCTTGCCTGACAATTCTGAGGTAAGGATTATTGTCACCATTTTTCAGACGAAGACACTGAGGCTTAGAGAGCCAAGTCACTCGTTTAAGGTCACATAGCAAAAGGCAATGGAGCCTGAGTCCAAACTCAAGTAAGTCTGATTTTGCAGATCCTGCCATTCCCACACTCCCAAGTGGTACAGGTGAAGACCGAGAAGCAGCAGGTGAAGATCAAGGACCAACAGGCAATAGATCGATGTGCAAAGTCCCCCGGAAAAATGAAAGAAGGAAAACCTTCCTGTTCTCATCCCAAGCACATATCCCCACTAACTGGCCTCCACATCCTACCGAACCCCCAGAACTCCCACCCACTCATGCCCCCTCCACACTCCTAACATACACAGACTCACAAAACTACTTCCTACACCTATTTAAACTATTGGTTGAAGGAAAGTGCTGCCGACCAGCTGAGTGAGCCTATGCATCAGCACCTGTCTGGGCAGAGGCTTACCAGAGAAGAGTATCACTCCCCACCCCGGCTGCCCACACTCCCACACAATTAATAGGAAGATGATCCCTAAAGCTCAGAGCCTAGCAATGTGCAGAAGGAGATACAAGAAGACGTGGGCGCTGGGTTGCTGCTGCCTATCCTGGCCATGGTCAGATCCACAGTCACCCTACCCTACCAGCCTTGCCTGGGCCTTCCCAGTATGGCAGCTTCTGCTCTAACAGGGCCATATGGAGGCTGGGCATGATGGGATGTGGGGGGACACAGAAATAGGTCAGACCCAGCCCATTCCTCCCACATAGCACCTGAGCCCTGCACCTCCATCATGCCCCAGGGGCCCTGACCTCACCTGGGGAGACAATCAGCTGACATCCATAATATACCCAAGATGCACTCCCTCAACATAGCCTTCCAGAGCACTCGCCATTGTCACACCAACACCCAAGATCCCTGTCCCTCTCCTCCTCCTCCTTCAAAGCTCACCTCAAGTGTGCCCTCCATGAAGCTTCCCGGGACCTTCTCAACCACCCCCCCACACACACATACACACACACATACACAGAGTTCAGCTCAGTCTGGCCCCTGTCATTCTGAATGATTGCCCTCTGTCTCTGCCACCAAACTGTTAAGGCCACTACAGGATCCCCAAGGTGCAGGTGACCAGGGAATGTTTATTGAAGGAATGAATGAAACTGTTGAGTTAGATCAAGCGGAGGTGCTGAGGAGTAGAACATACCACGTATTGATTTTGCCCTACAGAACTGTGGCTCAAGCTGTCCAGCTGAGGGCCCTGGTGTGAAGCAGGGGGAGGAAGAAGGAGGGATGCCATTTCCCAGTCCTTCCCACAGGCCGGCAAGTGAGCTGGACGTGCGCAGAGACTTGGCTAGGGCCCCAGGTAAACCACAGACCTGAGATCCAAGCAACGCTCACCGCCTCCACTCACTCCCTGCATTTCTGCAGCTGAGGCATCAGCAAAGGTGGATGCCCAGAGCAAATGCAACACCTTTTTGCCTTAAGTGGGTGACTTCTTGAATGGTTTTTACGAGGATATAACACCAAGGGAAGCACCGTGCAAGGCTGAGAATTACATATATTTATAGTGTTTAGGCAGATCTGTACTCAGACAAGGACTATCTCATTGCTCACCACAATTTGCACTCTCCTTTGAAGCACGTTTTTTTTTTGCAAGGAAGGAGGCCTGACACCACAGCAGTGTCTGGAGGTGCCTTAAGAGGTGTTGTTGTCCTGGCCCCCAGCCCCACCCTAGGCCTAGCCTGAAGCAGGGACAAGAAAGCCGAGGGGCCCTAGGTTGTCAGAGAGAGACACGGGAAGATCTGCTAAGAATCTACCTTCACGGCATGGAAATCCACACCTCTTTGAGTGACAGGACCATCTCTTAAAGTTCAAAAATGGCTCCGACCTGAGGTACTTGTACTTTAAGTTTCCATTGATTGAGAACATTGCTAATGAGCAGATAAGCCTTCAGTACGTGTGTGTCAGGGTCAGGCTGGGAGCACTCGCGGATTCGTACCCCCTTTCTACGGACCTGCAACTGGGCAGCTGGGCTGACGGGGCCCAGATCAAAACACGAGGAGCAAGGAGAAGGTATGGATAAAAGAGAAGAATCACATCAAAGACATCCCAGAAGACTCCCAGGGTCGTACACCTGGAAAGAGGGGAACACTCTGCTCCTTCCCACTCAACCCTGGCCACCACACACAACACACATACACAATGCACGCGCGCACACACACACACACACACACACACACACACGCCTGCACCATACACACCCATAGCACACACATACCCCCCCACACACACACAGAACTCACACATATGCGAAACTATTGGAAGAACCACAGGCAGACCCACCCAACCCTCCCACCCTCTGTGCTGCCCAGAGGAGTGGGAGTCTTTGCAGCAACAAGAGGCCCCCCTGGGCAGGAACCCCAGAGTCCGAGCCAACCTCCTCTCTCCTGCCTTTCAGAAGAAGCTCAGAGGAGCGGTCTCAGCAGATAGATGACCCAACCGCATCTCTCCCACAGCCCACCCTGAGTCCAGCCAGCCTGCAGCGCTAATTAGGAAACTGAGGGCCAGAGGTCACCAGGACAGATGAGTGTGGAGAAACGCCTTGGCCTTGGCCTTGCCATTTTCCCTGGTTTGATGCTGTGTGCCCCGCCCCCACAGGCTCCGGTGCCCACAGTTCACCCTTCTCGGCGTAACCAGACACCTGGGGCAGGAGCCACCCTGAGCTGTGTTTATGCAGCTCATAGAAACAGCCCACGACACACACAGAACTGCCAGGAGAATGCGGTCATCTCCAAGATGTGCCTCCCCTGGCTGCCCGTGGGGCTGAGTGTGGTGGCAGCGGGTCCACCTCCTGGTGGGGAGAGGAATGACAGGAGGGACCTAGCGGTGGGAGGTGTGGTCAAGAAAAAGAAGTCACAGGACAGCGGTACCCTATCCATTTGAAGAGGCCCTCCTTCTGGGGCAGAGGGTGGGCCTGAGGTACCTCAGGAAATGCACAAGCCCAGCATTAAGAACTCCCGCAGAGCTAGCTGGACAGTGGCTCAACCTACACTCTTTGAGAAGAGAGAGAGGGTCCCAGCACAAGGCAGGGAGAAGGGCTCTGAAGCAGAGCTCATGGTCCTTTCATCTTCCTGCCTCCAGCCTTGTCCCTCTGGCACATTCCTCACCCAGGCAATCTTCTAAAACCCTCAAGGATCCCCATCCCTATGGGACCTGCCACTCCAAGGCCTGGCCCAACACCCTCATAAACTGAGCCTCATCCAGCTCTCTACTCCTGTCCCCAACACCTGCCCCACCCTCATGCTGCATCACACAGGCGACTTCCTGCTCTCTGCTGCCCTTCTTCCCACCTCTGAGCCCTCATCCATGCTGGCCCTCTGCAGGGAGGGCTGTCAGCCCAAGTCCCACCCATGAAGTCCCTGTGTGGTCCCCAAGACACAGCTCAAGCTGTGGACCACCTCCCAAGGTAAGCCAGTGCTCCCTTCCATCACGGGGCCTCAGTGCATCATCCCCACCGCTAGACCATGAGCCACTGCAGGGCCTAGGATTTGGGGTCCCAGCACAGTGCCTGGCATATAGTTCAGTGAACACTGAAGGAGGCAAGGAATGAATGACAATAGAAGGATGGATGGATGGATGGATGGATGGATGGATGGATTGGTGGATGGATGGGAGGTAGATGGATGGATGGATTGGTGGACAGGTAGATGAGTGGATAAAAGGGAGGGAAAATGCAGACAACCAGGGGAAGTCTGACCTTGCTCCGGCCTTGGCCCCCCACCCTCACTCCACACTGCCAGAGCACAAAGGCACTTAGAAGGATTAAGCCTCCTTGATACAATTGGAGCGGCTGGAAATAGCTCTGTGCAGCCTGCAGACGCTGCCTCCCAGCAATCAGCCTCAATCAACACCCACCTGTCCCTGCTGCCAGTTAATTCCACCTGACACCCTGGCCGGGAAACTCGAAGCCGCCAGGTGTCGGCCCCATATGAAGGATCGCAGGGGCTGGATATGCTCAGCCAAGACCAGAGCAAAGTCACCCTCCTGGGTCCCCAGTGTCCTATAGGGACAACAGTATTCATGAGCTGCGGCCCACAGCCGAGCTCAGAGACCTCAGGAGATCGTATACCCCCAAGGGAACTAGGTCAGCCTCAGGAAACAAACGTGTTCCCCTTCTGCCCCGGCCGCTCTCCTCTCATATTCCCAACACAATTCATGCCTTTAAAGAGTTGGTACCTCGAGGCGGGATTTTTAAGGGCTTCAGGTATTGGAATATGGAGTGTCTTCAACACCAAAAAACGACAATGCAAGGGAATGAAGGAGAGGGGTAATCCCCTCCAGATCCTCTACTTGCCCAAGGGTGCCCCAAACAAGGGTGGGCAGTATGGAGGCAACTGGCACCCCCAGTGGGGAGGGGCCACCTTGGTCCAGAAGGGGCTTCTGTGCCTTCAAAATAGGGACTATGTGAAACTCAGGAAAGGGGCCCCTTGTGACCTCCTCTAGGACTTTTACTTTGTAACCATGCCTCCCGGTCCCCTAACCCCTCAGTCTCTCCAGTCATATACCTTCCATGCCTCCCACAATAACCCCAGCCACTCAGCCCCAGCAAGTGCACAGGGCCAGCATGGACAGTGCCCCACCTCCTTGGGCAGAAGGGAGGCCCCCAAAACAATAGGGACCACTCAAAGAGGGGGTAGGGTTCTGAGTAAGGACAGGGAGTCAGGCTGCCAAGTTCAAAGCCAAGCTCTGCCACTTCGTGAGCTGTGTGACCTTGGGCAAGACACATAACTTCTCTGTGCCTAATTTCCACACCAACAAAATGGGCTAATAGTAGACCCACATTCACAGGGCTAAGTGAGTAAATATTGATAGTCCCCGATTTACAGTGATCGGACTTAACAATTTTTAAATTTTACAACGGTGCGAAAGCAATAAGCATTCAATAGAAAGTGTACTTTGTATTTGAATTTTGATCTTTTCCCAGGCTAACGATGTGTAGTATGATACTCTCTTGTGACACTGGCAGTGGCCCGGAGCCTCAGCTCCCGGTCAGCCACATAATCACGAGGGTAAAAAAGCAACACATTTACAACCATTCTGTTTTTCACTTTCAGTACAGCATTCAATAAATTACAGGAGATACTCAGCATGTTGTTATAAAATTGGCTTTGTGTTAGACGAGTTTGACCATCTACAAGCTAATGTCAGTGTTCTGAGCACATTTAAGGTAGGCGAGCCTAAGCTCTGATGCTCGGAGGGTTAAGTGTATTAACTGCATTTTCAACTTAAGATATTTTCAACTTACGATGGGTTTATGAAGACATAACCCTGTCATAAGTCAAAGATTTGTAGTATGATGGGCTAGGAACAGAGCCTAACCCTCAGGGTGTCCTCCGTGTACTTTGTTATGATCTGGAGGGGGCAGTAGAGGCGTTTCTGGGAGCAAGTGGACTCCCATCATTCCATCCCATGGAAGCTTAATGCCTAAGGAGGTCTGTCATGCCCAGCGCTGCCTGGAACACACAACTATACAACTGTCTCACACCTCTGTCTACTGCTGCTGGAGGTCATGGGATTTTCCTGGATTCTGCTCTACTGTGGGGGCCCCAGTGAGGCTCCAAGTCATGCTCTGCTGAGTGACTGCAGTTCTCAGGCATCCCACCCATTCCCCAACCCCTGTACCCTCCAGGAGGGCTTCCTGGAAAGGACAGCAGAGGCAGGCACTGTACCCCCAATGCTGCCCTGAAAGCATGGCCAAGGCAAAGTCCAGGGGGTTGAATAGCCAGGCCAGTCCTCCCACTCTGGCCTTGGCACCTGCCGTAGGCTCCTCCACAGCCTCCCCCTCACCAAGTCTGGCCTGGACACCTCTTCTCCAGGGGCCTTCCCTGACCTGCCCCAGCCCCCAGTCGAGGCTATGTCCTCTGTAAGGATGTAGCCACCATACACCCTGCCCTGTTCTCAGAGCACTCTCTCGGCACCTGGACACACCTGTCTGGTTCACCTTGCAATCACCACAGCAGGCCCTACGGGTGTTTGTTGACTGAAAAATGACTGCTAGTAAGTTATGGAGCAACTCCCTCCAGAGCATCCCAAGCTCCTGGGACCCAGTTAATGGAAGACACTCCTCCTCCCTGCCTCAGCCCTCCTATCTGTCTGGCACACCCACCACTTCACACAGCCCAACCTGCCCCCGCTTCCTCAACCTGGCTCCAGACTCCACCTGGCCTGGCCCTACAGTTCCCGCCCCATCCCAGAGCCTCTGCTCGCCTCACCAAAAGAGTGACAGGGGACAGAGCCACCACTGGCCCCCACTATTCTCTGGTCATACTCACGGCCACCGGTGGGAGTTTTCATCATGATCTCCATTTCACAGATGAGGAAATGAGTCTCTGAGTGGGGAAAAGAACAAGAGGAATCCCTGTGCCACCTCTCCCCAAATCCTCACCTCCCCCAGAAGCCATCAGGTTACATGATACACAATGCAAGAGCAGCAGACAGATCTCTTATGGTTTTTCCTGATCAATTCTGGATGAGCCACCATCAACACCAAGCCCAGAGCAAGGAAGTATGCACTCCCCTCTGTCTCCACACCTGAACCACCTCACCATTCAAGATTTGTCATTTTGCATGCCCTATTACTTCAACCCTCGGAATTCTCCCCTGGCCACTATAAACTCCTACTCATACCTCAAGAACTTGCTCAATTATCACCTCCTCCAGGAAGTATTCTCTGATTTCTCCTAGGTCCTTCTCTGTGTTCCCAGAGCTGCCTCCCACTCTGGTCTGTGAGCTGCTCCAGACAGGGCCATGTCCCAGCTATCTATTCATCCTCTGCCCAGGACTGGCAGGAAGGAGCTTCGGCAGACGGGCTCCTTCCAAGGATGGGTACATGAACGATGCACACTCACCACTGTCCTGCAGTGTAGACAGTGATGGGCACCAAGTGGCCCTGCATCCCTCCAAGCTGCCATCCCAGATTCCCTGAGACTTTCCTGAGGACCGAGTCTCTCAACACTGGGCTCTTTCCAAGGTCTCTAAACACAACTCTGGCTCCAGCAAGCCTGGAAACCTGTAGTGATGGCTGGGGACAGAGGAAACCCTACCTGCCTAGCCAGGCTTCCAGAAGGGACTTGTGATGCACATTTTGCAAATGGCAGGAGACATGCATGTCAGAAAATTGTCCACGATCGATTTAAAATTCTAAATGGAAATGGTTGGTTTGCTGAAGTCCCTATTAATTTGCCTGAAAATCTGAGGAGAGTGTCTCCTGGGAGGGTGGCAGAGGGTCTGAGGCCAGTTCCTGCAAAGTCAGAGACAACTTCTTAACCTCCTGCACCCAGGACAGAGAGTCCAGCTCTAATGACCCCTGAACCAGCAGGCCACCCATAACCCTGTTCCAGCCCCACCCTGCAAACCCTTGTGCCTCGAGCCAGGAGCAGACTGAGCCTCAGCAGGCACAGGGGTCCTACTGTTCAACCATTCTCTCACACCGCAAGCACCCACAAAGAGACCACCTCACAGTAGGTGTCCAAACAGGGCCACACTTGATGTTTTGCACGAACGGCATAGTTGGATCTTGGTGTCTCTCAGGGCCTTGGTTTTCCCAGATGACAAATGGGAAGAATACCCTTTCAACTCTTCCAACTCTGTCTCAAAAGCATATTTGCTACCATGGGAGATAGCAGAGGGCTAGCAACTATTACAAACCACCCCCAGGGGTCATTAGCCACCCAATGCCGATCCAGTACCTATCCCCTGCGGTTCACTGACTCACCAGCAAAATCCTCCACAGTAATCTGCATTTGTCAGTCTGCCTCCCCAAGAAAGCAGGCACTCAGAGCCTCTGTTACCACAACTCCCCATGAGCAGCACACAGAAGGCACTCAATAAGTGCTTGCGGAGTGGGAGACAGAGTGAGGGCTGAACCCGTACTGCAAACCCTCATGTGCACCTGCACTGACAGCTCTTCTCCCTCTTGAGGACTGGGGGGCCCTGTTCTCACTGTTCTCACTGCACTTGGAGATCGGAGAGGGGAAGAAAAGATAGAATAAGAAGTCGTGGGAACCCCGAATCCTAACTCCCCTCCTCTGTAAGAATGCAGCAATGGAAGGCCAGAAAGGGGCCTGGAGTAACAGAACAGCCATCCTATGGGGCCCATGAGAAACACAAGGCTGAGCAGCTCTTGTCCTCCAAACACAGGAACATTGCTCCTTTGGGAACTGATACACTGTGGATTCTCCAGCTGGCAGTCTTTTGGCATCTCTCTGAGCCTTGGTTTTCCAGTCTCTATAATGGGAACAGAGTTGACGTAAAGACTCAGTGATGTTTCATAAGCCCGGAGTCTGCACAGTACCAGGTGAGGTGAGGCAAGGCGGGACTTGGTACAGCCTAGCCTCCTCGCCTACTCTATGTCCTGCCCTCCCCACCACTACACCACCAGTGGGACAAATCAGGCCAGCCTCTGAAGGACAGAAACACTGAGAAGCAGTTGGAATGCAAGGAGGAGGGTTTAGCGGAGGGAAGAACACTATGGTACAAATGCCCATTTTTAAGTTTTTCTCAAAGAATAAAGAATGCTTAGCAGGGCTCAGAGTGAGGCTTCCTTTTCAGGGTATTAACAATTTGTATTTTTTACTATCCATCTTCCTCACAGTCCTTTGCAGGGAGGGGAAGTCTATAAGTATTTTTTTTTTTTAAGAAACGACTGAATTTTGATGAACTCAGCTAAGGGAGTGCTTTGCATATGAATGGGAACTGATTAGCCCCACACTTTCCCACAGCCGAGTGGCCTCCAACTTCAAGCGTTCAGAGAGTTAAAAAGTTGAAGCAGCCACATTTATGTGGCTCCTCTAATAAAAAAATCATGCAGCATTTATTATTAATGCCCGGCTCTGATAAATATCCTCATCTAAAATTCTTCACTTGCTGGAACCCTTCTGTATAATTTCTTAGGATAACCAGAGGGAGCACTTCAGCCAGACCTTTGCAGAGACCATGGTGTCTGTTGGTGACAGGGGGACAGGAAACAAGACCAGCTAAGTGCGAGGCAGCCGTGTTCGGGTGGGAGCTGTGTCAGCCTCAGATGGGGCTCTGGCTCTGCTGTCACAAATCCACCCTGGCTCAGCACAGCTAATGAAAAGATTGGACAGATTAAATACCCATGTGAGGGGCACCTGGGTGGCTCAGCCCATTAAGGTCATGATTTCACGAATTCGTGAGTTCAAGCCCCACATCAGGCTCTGTGTGAATGGTGCAGAGCCTGCTTGGGATCCTCTCTCTCTCTCTCTCTCTCTCTCTCTCTTTCTCTCTCTTTCTCTCTCTTTCTCTCTCTTTCTCTCTCTTTCTCTCTCTCTCTTCCCTCCCCTGCTTGCACACTCTCTGCCTCAAAATAAATAAACTTCAAAACAGAAATACCTATGTGAGATGGCTGGGAAGCAAGGCACTGGGTTTCTATAATCTGGAGGCATCTGCTAATTGACACTAACATCCCCCAAATCATGGTGTGGTGTGGCGGTCATTCTCGAGAGGGCCATCCTCCCGTTCCTGCCTGCTCCAAGTGTTGGGGCTCTGATGGTCATAGCTGCCCCTTCCCCAGCAAATCGTCCTCGCCTGAGGGAGCCGCCTTGCCCAGAGTTGATGGCCTCACTTCCCACCTGAGGGTAACTCACACCCAGTGGCCAACAGTCATGGTAGGAGAGAAGCCTCCTCCACTTCACCCCTAGAGGGGACAACCCTATGTCCCAGAGTCCCCAAACAGGGTCAGGCTGCCCTTACATGACACCACGTCCTTGCTTGGCACTTTCCCCTTCTCTAACCTACTTCTTTCAATAAACCATACCCCCCAACCACTGTCCCAGGCTCTGCAACCAGGGAGACTGAGCGGAGATGACATGACCTCCCTCCAGAGCCATGCCTGTGCTCTGGAAGGCAAACCACTAAGGATAGTAGTATCATCAGGACTTCTTGTCTTCTGGCTTCCTTTGGAATCTGGCCAAGAGGACCCAGGCAGGAAATGACAGGGTGAGAGGAGAGAGGTGGGGTTCTCCCCTCTCCCTCCTTGCAATAGCTGCCTCTGTGCCTAGAAACTGTCCCCACCACCACCCCCCCCCACTCCCAAAGGAGTAGGGAAGGGAACAGCTCCCCCGTAGCATGACCCCAGGTGCTTTAACAAATCTGTTGGTCTCCTTAACCTTGCCCGCACTTTTGTAGAGACTCACTCAGTTCATTAACCTAGCTCCGATTACCCTTTGAGCACACCCTCCCTTTCCTGCCAGCCCTTGACTGGTATGAAACCAAAGCTCCAGCCCTCCCTTGCCTTCTCAATGTAAAATGGGTAGTTTCGTCACAAGTAGCCCCAGGAAGAGAAACACACAGCTCTCAGGGTTATTGAGACTCCCCCAACCCCCCACTTCTGCTCCCAGCTAATTTACCTTACACGGAGCACAGCTCTCTGCACTATATAATGGGCTCTCCTCCCCAGCGGGGCCATAAGAATGAAAGCCAAGCAAAGGAATTGATTTTCCCCAAATCCCCAGTGCATCCAAACACACGCAAGTGCCTGAACCCTCAGCTTACCCGCTCCTTAGTAACTAACAACTTATCAAGGATGCAATGTGAAGCAATGGATTAAAATTTCATGCATTTTGCTTCAAAAATCTATAAAAACTAAGTTTCTTGGAAGGAAAAAAGAAAACCCTCTTCTCCAAGCAACACAGAAAGCAAGCCGTGGCCCAAGCCCTCCCCTGGCTGGTATTTCAGTGTAAATCTTTAATTTCATTTGCTGCTCTGTCCTCTGACCCCCGCAGTATTCCATAAATATTTAGGCAGCAAGCACCAGGCTTGTTTTCCACTTTGGAATGCTAATGATGGAAACAGGGCGCGTGAGAGAGCGGCTTCTGGAGTCCAGGGCCCATCAGCAAAATACAACAGACGTTCTGGAGGCCCAGGGAGCCACAGGCTTCTTTAATGAACCTGCAGGTGCACTGATGGCCAAACCACCAGCCCAATCAATAGCACTAAAGACACCTTGAAGGGAGGGAGGTGCCGTGGAGAGGAGAACGGACGTGCAAAACAGACTTCGCAGAGAGGACCGAGAGCTGCCAAGCCAGCACCCCCAGGCTCCCCACCCCTAAATCCAGACCCTCACACATCCCTGCCACATGCACACACATCCCTGAAAATCTGGGACTTCCAGATGGCACTTCCCAACTTCCCAGCCCTTCACCAGCCGCCAGACATAATCGTAACTTCACCTGTCCCTCCACTGCAGAGACCAGACATCTCTCGACTCCTGTCCAGGCTCATCTCTCCATCTCTACCTGGCACTGGGGGGCCAGAGGCCAGGTCTCTGCAGGAGGTGAGCCTTGGTTTGAATTCCGCCTTGGCCATTTGCCAAGCTGTATGGTCTTCAGTAAGATTTCGTTTAATAACTTTCTAGAGGTATAATTTATATACCAAGACATTCACCCATTTTAAGTGTGAAGTTCTTTGAGTTTTAGGAAATGTATACAGTTGTGCAACCATCATGACTATCCAGTCCTCAGACACTTCCATCACCCCCAGGAAGCTCCTTCATGCCCATCTGCAGTCAATCCTTGCTTCCAGCCTCAGCCCCAGGCAACCAGTAATCTGCTTTCCGCTTCCACAGTTTTGCCTTTTCGAGAAATTTCACATAAATGGAATATACAACATGTAGTCTTCTGTGCCTGGCTTTTTTCACTCAGAATGAAGCTTGTGAGGTTTTATCCATGCTGCAGTATGTCTCAGTGTTTCATTCCATTTTACTGCTGAGTAGTATTCCACTGAATAGATATACCCAGTTTTGTTTACCTGTTCACCAGTTCACCAGATGGACATTTGAGTTGTTTCCAGTTTGGAGCTATCATAAATAATGCTGCCAGGAACATTCTTATACAAGTCCTTGTATGGACAGATGTTTCCACTTCTCTCGTGTGAGTTCCTAGGAGTGGAATTGCCGAATAATATAGTTAAGTATATGTTTTTCTGTTTAAGAAACTGTCATAGTGTTTTACATTTAACGGCAGCGGATGAAGATTCTGGTTGCTCCACATCCTTACAACACTTGTTACTGTCTGTCTTTATTACAGCCATCCTAGCAGGTGTGAAATGGCATCTCTGTGTTTTGATTTGCATTTCCCTAAGGACTATTGGTGTTGAGCATCTTTTCATGTGTTTACTTGCAATCTGTATATCTTCTTCAGTGAAGTATTCGTTCAAATCTTTTGTCTATTTGGTCCTGGTGGTTTGTGTTCTTGAGTTATAAGAGCTCTTTATATATCCTGGATACAAATTCATGATCAGATATGTGCCTTGTAAATATTTCCTCTTAGGCAAATTTCTATTTCTCTATTCTTCTCTATTTCTATTTCTTCATCGGCAAAATGGAGCTCATCATAACAACCTGCCACGCAGAGATGATGGTGTCAAGTGCCTGGCATGAGGCCTGCCACACAGTAGCCTTTCAATACTGGAGATGTGGTCTTTACCTTTGACTTGAAGTGCCTAGTGTGAGGCCTGGTGCAGAGGAGGACTGCTGCCAGGTCTGGTCCCCAGCCATGCTGGTATCCTCCTGCACATTCTCTCCAGGATCCCCCGTCTACCCTCAGCAGCACCAGCCCTGGTCCTTGCAGAGCTAAGTGCAGGGCAGCAGACAGGACCTCATGTGAGCACTGAGAAGGGAGCCCAATCTCAGGGGTGATGGGATATTAGCAGGGGTAGAAGGGTAAGATATCCTGGCAGAGGAGAGAGCATAGAGAGCGACAAGGTGCACAGCACATTCTAGATACCCAGAGCAGAGGTGCACACCTGACAGGGAGTGTGGCAGACCCAACGGTCAAGCTCACCAGGGGCATGAGGGGTGCTCTGGAGAGCCAGCCATCCTGGAGCCCCTGGGGCATCTCTGCTGAGATAGTGACACGTCAAGATGCATTCGTGAAGAATCTTTAATTCTTTAGTCCTCTGCTCCTGCTTCTACACTCCCTCTCCCTAGAAGGTGTCCACAGCCCAGGGAGAGCCAGAAGGTAACCCCCGGTGCCAGGGTCTGTGTCTGGACACTGTATCATCCCTTCACTATAGTCATGAGAGGAGGTGACATTATCCCATGTCACGAGCAGAGCTGTGCCCCCAAAATCCATATGTTGAAGCCCTAACCCACAGCATCTCAGAATGTGACTATATTTGAAAAGAGGGCCTTTAAAGAGATCATTGATCTAACATGAGGTCATCAGGGTTGGTCCTAGCCCACTATGACTGGTGTCCTCATAAGAAGAGGGGATTAGGACATAGATTCACACAGAGAGGCAAGACTGTATCAGGACCCAATGAGAAGATGGTCCCTCACAAACCCGGGAGAGAGGCCTCAGAAGAAACCAGTCCCACTAACGCCTGGGTCTCTGTCTTCCAGTCTCCAGGACCATGAGACAATAAATGTCTGTCACCTAATCCCCCAGTCTGTGGTACTTTGCTACAGCAGCCTGAGCAGACTGATACATTTCCAGATAAGGAAATGGGGGCTCAAAAGGTGGCAGGATGCCTGAGGCCCACAGCTGGGAAGAGGCCGCCCCGGGCCATCTGGCTTCAGGCCCTGGGTCTCCATCCCGTCCCCCCGACGCCACCCCAGCACACACCCCACTAGAACACGGAACCTTGCCTGGGACCGTGCTGGGCACACAGATGGGCTCAGGGCACCATGAGGGGCGGGGCACGTGGAGGAGAGAGTGGAGAGGGAGGCAGGTCAGTGAGCAGATGGGAAGCAGGCTCCCAGCAAGACCTTAGGGACTATGTGAGGACATGCCCTGGGGCCCTGCCTCTTCACAGAGGGAGCAGCCGGCCATGCCCTGGGGCCCCAGGGGCATATCCAGGACCCACAAAAAGTGGATTTTAGCTCCAGATGAGGAAAAACCAACTGCCGACCCATGAGATGTGCTCCATGGTAGAGAGCCAGGGCAGCCACAGCACCCAGAGGGGCCACACACAGGCCTGGAAGCTGAGGGGATGCTTTCCAGACCCCTCCACCTCTGGGGCAATACCAGCTTGGGCTCCCCTAGCTGCCAGCACACAGCAGAACAGCAGCCAGAATGTTCCAGCATTCCAGCCATGGCATCAAGGCCAGGGCCAAGCAGTGGCTCACCTATGCCTGTCTCCAGGCCTTCATCCTCCAGAAGAAACAGGATGGGAACCCCAAACTAGCCTCAGAAAGCCCAAAGCACAGAACAGCAGGAGGGCCACAGGCGAAGCCATACCCCCACACACACACACAGAAAGGCACGGAAGACACCCTTCCTTCCCCTGAGCACCCCTAAACACCACCTGCCAGGTGGAGTCTGAGCCCCTGAGAAGGGCCCTCAGGCTCCTGAGGAGCTGCAGCCTGAGTGGACACTCCCTCTTTATAGAAGCACATGAGGAGACAGTCTGATGCTGAAGTCCAGGCAATGGGGCTTTGGGGAGAGGCCACCATCCTGCTGAGTGGGCGGCTGTCACCCATGCTCCTGGAAGGGATCCGAAACTCATGCTTCAAGCTGCCCCCATCGCCCACCAGATGAGGGTCATTCACTCTCCGACCATTCCCATCCTGCTCAGCCACCTGCCCTGGGCTGGCTGCTTCCTGCTCCCCCGACCTGCTCCAGGCCTCTGAGCCATGTGCGGTTACTCTGGCTCTTCGTGGTAACTCCAGCCCCCACCCCAACCCTTCCACAGAAAGGCTCTGACCCCTCGCTGACCCTGGCCACAGGGACCCCTTCATCCCAGGCAGCTTAGAAAGGAGGCATCCCTTACAGGTGTGCTGTTTCAAAGTGGGTACATGCACCCCAATGTTTACAGCAGCACCATCAACAATAGCCAAAGTATGGAAAGAGCCCAAATGTCCATCGGCGGATGAACGGATAAAGAAGATGGGGTATATATCTACAATGGAGTATTACTCAGCAATCAAAAAGAATGAAATCTTGACACTTGCAACTATGTGGATGGAACTAGAGGGTATTATGCTAAGCAAAATTAGTCAGAGAAAGACAAATACCACATGACTTCACTCATATGAGGACTTTGAGATACAAAACAGACGAACCTAAGGGAAAGGAAGCAAAACTAATACAAAAACAAGAAGGGGGACAAAACCTAAAAGACTCATAAATATGGAGAACAAACAGAGGGTTACTGGAGAGGGTGTGGGAGGGGGGATGGGCTAAATGGGCCAGGGGCATTAAGGAAGACTCTTGTTGGGATGAGCGCTGGGTGTTATACCTGGGGGATGAATCACTGGAATCTACTCCTGAAATCATTATTGCACTATATGCTAACTAACTTGGATGTAAATTAAAAAATAAATAAATGAATAAATTTTTTTAAAAAGGAAAAAAAAGAAAGGAGGCATCCTTATGTTCCCCCCAACAGTCACTCTGGGCAGCACCCCAATAAGACAGAGCACTACCATCAGCCTGTCCCCCTCCCCAATGGGCAACCAGAGTCCCCAAGTCTTGGCCAGTCCACACTTCCCTTAAGCAGGACTCCTTCACCACTATCTGACCATCAGGGAGTTAATAGCACTGACTTCATCCCAGACTTTACATAGTTTTTTCCACTTTTTCGTTCAATTAATTATTGCAATATCAATAGATCTTTAATTTTCTCATCAGTGCGTAATGGGAATAAGTTTCAATTCCACAATATAATTAATTAGTTATGAGTGCACAAGCACAAGGTCCTACTCAAAGTCCTGCATGTACAAACTCCTGGCTGCTGCCCCCAGGAGGCTGGCACCAGCAGACAGATGTCCTGCCCGAAGCTTGAGGACACATGGCCCAGCCTGCCCGGAGAAGTGACAAGAGATACCCCAACCCGACCTGCCAGAGCCCAGGGAGTTCACCAGATCTTCAGGAGGCTTCTCCTGCGTGCTGACACCCACACTGGGCCCCTGGGCAAGGGACCAAGCTGACACTCAGGGACAGCCCTGCCTCAGGGGCTCACATGTTAAAGATCACAGAGATATGGCACAGACAGCTGGAAATAATGGGTGCTAATTCAGTTACACAAATCTTTGTTGAGCATCTATGATGCGCCAAGCCCTGTACCAGGTTTTGGTGACACAGCGGTGTCTGATGGAGGCAATGACCCCACTTGGCAGAGGTTAGGGGTTTCTAAAAGCATGACTCAGCTTTGAAGACTGAGGTGGGTTTACCAAGTAAAGAACAGGGTCAGGCATCCCAGGCAGAAGGAACAGGAATGTACGAGGACCTGGAAATGGAAGGACCATGCGGTCCAGGGAAATGCAGTCAGTTTTTAGATCCCAGAGGGAGTATTGGGGGCCCATACAATGCCAAGAAGGGTATAGAAGGACAAGACTTCTTCCCCCATCCCAGCGCCGGTCACAGAGAGCCTTGGGGAGCCAGGCCAAAGGTCAACCAGGTAGGAGGCCCGACACACTTGCACTTCCAGGAGGGAAAGGGGGTGTGGGGGAAAGAGTTGGGGTGGGAGCCTCCAGAGCTGCCTGCTCCAGGTGCGATGCCCCATGGGAAGCTTCCTCCTGACGGGCCCTGGCTCAGCCCCACTTGGATGGCTCCTACAAGTCCATATGGGTAAGACAGCTGACAGTGTGGGGCCCAAGCTCGGAAGCCCCCAGTAAGGGAAGTGGTCCATGCCAGCCCCAAGAGCTTGGTGCCAGCACCAGGCCCTCTCTTCCCAGAGGACCCCCAGGAGCACATGCTCCCCACCCCTAACCCCCCAGCAATCAGAGCCTTCCATGTGCCTGATACGGGGCTAATTGCTTTACATGGGTGAACGCACCCCTCCATGTGATGACACTGCAGGTCACAGACGAGGAACTCAGGCACAGCAAGGTGACTTGCCCCCAGTCACAGTGACAAGTGGCTGGGTGAGGATCTGACCCTGACGGTGGATGAACAGATGGACACAGCTTCTCCACCAGCCCCTCACCTGGTCCCTCCCATAGCCCTGCCCACACACCCCTCCCCTCTGGCACAGCCTGAGACCTGGCCCAATTTCCCTGTGCCTCATCTGTAAAATAAGGGTCATAAGGGCACCCACTTGCCAGGGTGAGGATGAGGATGTCATTCCAGGGACAGCGCCTGGCACATGGCACAAGCACAGTGCATGTCGACAGTCATTCTTGGTGCCATTGCTGCTATGGTGGACATTGTGGTTGGTAGCAAGGATCCTGGCACAGGTGTAGTGCCATCAGGAATGGGCACCAACCCTAAGGAAGAGGAGGAAGTCTGGCTTGACAAACCAGATCTCAGTGGGGCAGGTCTCCAATGGGGGAGGCCAGAACAGGAGTCAGGTGTCCTCAGATGAAGCCTTTGAGGGCTCAGTCACTCTCGAGCCCCACCACAGGCCTGTGAACCACACTGCCAGCCTCCAACCACCCTTCCACGTTCATCCCCATGGCCCCCAAGCCACCCGACCAACTAGGTTCTGCGTGCCAAGCTCCAAAGGGGGCTCAGCTCCTCACATCACCCTGTGAGCAAGGCAACATCACCCCATTTAACAGATGAGGAACCTGAGGTAAAGTAACAAAAGGAGAATGAAAAGAGCTCACACTTGTTGAGCAATTGCTCTATGCTAGGCCCTGGAGAAAGAGCTCCAATTGCAATCTTTCCCTTAATTCTCAGAAACAGCCTCTGAGCTAGGGACGGTTGCTGCCAGTTTGCGGATGGGGAAGTCGAGGCTTGGAAATGAGAGTTACTTACCCAAAGTGGCACAGATACTCACAGGCAGGTGTGGGATCCCCACCCGCAGGCCTGCTGGCGGCCACCCTTCTGTCACTCACAGCCCCCAGCACAAGCTCAGGCTCCAGGGTGGAGAAGGGGCCACCCGATCCTTGAGGATGTCTGATGTGGTCTCCCCAGCCCTCACTGCCACCCCTTCCACGCACACACACACACACACACACACACGCACACACAGGTGCACACACACCTCCTCCATTCCTCTCTGTGTCTCTGTTCCCAAACCAGAGGCATAACTAGGAGGACACTGGAATTTTTTTAAAGCAACCCCACTCCCCACCAGCACCACCTTCCCCAGCTACCCCCAGAGGAGACAGTGGCTACACGGGAACCCCTGGGAATGTCAGTAATCCCATCAAAGTCCCCAATTGGCAAAAGGGGTCTCAGGGAGGGGCAGGCTCTTCTTCAAGGCGTCCAAGGCCAGGCTCAGGGCTCAGCAGGGCCAAGGCAGCCCCCAGCCCCCTGAGAGGCCCAGGCACGTGGCAGAACAAGAACTAGAATTTGGTAGAGTGACATGGGGATTTGACGCTAGAGCCCTGATTTCTCTGACTGCTACAGATTAAATCAGGGATAATGTCCCCCATCTAGGAACCGGATTCGATGCAGCTTAAAATCTGCTCAGATGCCGCACCATTATGCTAAGCAGCTCGGCCGTGAGGGGGCTGCACTGCCTGCCTCGTTCATCATCCCTGGCAGCAGAAGCACAGCCAGCCGGGCCACCACCGCTCCAGTGGGAAACAGGAGGGGCAGCGAGGCCCAGGGCACCTTCCCCCTCTCCTGGACGGACAAACAGATGGAGGGCAGCCAGGGCCCCCTCTCTAGTCCCACAGGCCCAGAGAGGCAGCCACGATGAGAGGCTGCGTTGGAAGACACCATTTCTGAGAGCCTGAGCTGAGCTAGTACTCGAATATCCTCTGAGATGTAAATTATGTGGGTTGAACTAATGAGCTATATATGTATCTTTCATCCCCTAATTAACTGCGGTTTAATGAATTTCTCAGCGCATTGCTGCCAGAATAGCCTTGCAGCCCAAAAGACTTTTTCCCCTCCATTTCAGGTAAATATTTAAACACCCCAAATTAAAGAGAGCACCCGGGCCCAAAATTGGAGGTTTGATGCTATCCAGAGTAATTAGACCCCTGTCTCATTGATTCAGCATTTTCATTTCTTCTTTTCTCTTCCGAGGGCAATGGCGGGTAACTTTGGCACCAGGAATGTGGCCCAGTGCAGGGCCTGAGGCTCCTTGCAGACCAATGGGCCTGTGTCCAGCTCTCCTCACTTAGAAGTTCCTCTCCCAGGCTCTGGGGGACTGGCTCCACCCAGGGAAAGGAGGCAGGAGATACTACCCACCCGCCATCCTGGGTTGGCACAGAAATCCTCAGGGCAAGAGGGCCCATAACGTGGCCTAGTGTCCTGGGAGATAAGGATGCTGCGCACCCATCCTAGTGGGCCATCCTAGTGCCCACTCCTCCCCTCAGATGGTCAACTATTCCCAAGGTTCATTAGCATTATTATCGTTATCGCCTATTATGATTAGCTTTACTCTATTACTTACAGCCAACATGCATCAGACGTTTAAGGCACTATAATCTGGGGACCAGGCCTGGCCAGAACCATCCCACTCCAGGCCTCTCTGCCTTGGGCTCAGGGCCAGCTAAGGAAGCAGAGGACACTCTGCCCTCACCTCTCTCCACTGGCCCTGCCACCTCCTGCCCTTTCTGACCAGAGCCACTCAGGCAAAGCCAAAGGCCCCTGGGAAGCCACATAGCCCACCTGTGTTACCTGAGGGCCTGCTGTGGGCACCTCTCCTCACTCTCCCCTAGCCTCTCTGGTGCCCGGGACATGTGTCTGGTCCCTGAGAGAAGCCCAGGTAGGGGCTAGACTCCAACCGCCACCAGAAGAAACAGGCTAAGGGAGTTCCTGATAAGGATTCCATCAGCTCTCAGTACCCCAAACCCAGGCACCCAGAGGCCAGCTCCCAGAGCAGTGGAGTATAACCCTGGAAGGAGCTGAGGGTCAGTCCAACCACACGGGACTACAAAGCCCAGAGGTTCCCCTCACTGACACCCCCATTGCCCACCCAGTGCCACTGTTCCAGCCTACTGGCCTTGTCTCCTCCACACCTGTCCCTTGTCCCACGGGTGCTACTGCCCAGGTCTCCCCAGGTCACCACTGCCCAGAGCCCCTTTCAACCCCATGCACCCTGCACAAGAGACCCCCTCATCTTCCTGACACCACCTAACAGCGTATTCCAGGCCTCCGTGTCCTCACCACAGTTACCTATTCATAGCCACACCCCACCCAGGGCCTCCCCCAGCCAGGGTAGGCTCCTGCCCGCTCCTCCAGCCCACCCTGCTCACATCACATTCACCTAGATATCATTATGATGAGTCTACCTATGCAGAGCCCTTAGGCAGCTCGCCATGCCTGTGACAGCTTCCGGTCACTAAGTAATAACTCACAACAGCCCCATGAGGGTGACTGATGGCCCCTCTGCACAGATGAGGAAAGGGCTCTCCTCTCCAACTGCAGACAGGACCCATCTACTTTAGAGTCCCCAGTACCTGGCACTGTGCCTGGAACACTGTAAGTATCAACAAATACTTGCTGGATGGATGAGGAGACAAGACAGATGGACAGACAGACAGATGGACAGATAAGTGGGTGGGTGGATGTAGAG
The DNA here is from genome assembly GCF_007474595.2 of Lynx canadensis. NCBI lineage: Eukaryota > Metazoa > Chordata > Mammalia > Carnivora > Felidae > Lynx > Lynx canadensis. The sequence continues at coordinate 43,057,781 of NC_044313.2, read as the reverse complement.
ATGAATGGATGGATGGATGGACAGATGGACAGATGAGTGGGTGGAAGAACGTAAGAATAGAGGGATGGACAGACAGAGAGACAGACAGACACACAGACTCTCAAACTAATCACTAAAAAGAGACCCCAACCAGTCTCCCAAAGCCAAAGGGTTGGCTGTACACTGTCTCCAAGGACAGCAGGCCAGGAAGAGAGGCCCCGGGGCTCCAACAAAGGGCTATGACTGGCAGCTATGCCCTCTAAGGATCGCTCCAAAGTGGGGGAGCCAAGATGCGAGAGGCAGGAGCTAGAGTCCGAAGTCAAGAAGGGGAAATGAGAGGAGTGTGGGAACCAGCAGCACTAAGCACAGCAGAGACCAGCTCAGACCAGGCCCCAGGAGGCCCCAAGGAGCATCACACCATGAGCTGGAGAAATGGGCTGGGTCAGAACTCCACCCTCGAGCAGACCTGGCAAAGTCTGAAAGGGCCAGCATGGGCCCAATGCCAGGCCCTCTGAGCACCTAGCATGAGTTGGTAGCTGTCTTTACCTGTCTCCAGACCCTCCAGGCCAGACTGGAATGTGTTTCTCACCACTGTAAAGGCCAAATGCCAGCACAACCTCTGTAGAGACAAGTGATCAAGAAGTCCCTGCTCTGGAGATGCCCAAGTGGCTCAGTAGGTTAAGCGTCTGACTTCAGCTCAGGTCATGATCTCACGGTTTGTGGGTTCAAGATCCACATCAGGCTCTGTGCTGACAGCTCAGGACCTGGAGTCTGTTTCAGATTCTGTGTCTCCTTCTCTGTCTGCCCCTCTCCCACTCAGGCTCTGTCTCTTTCTCTCTCTGTCTCTCTCTCTCTCTCTCTCTCTCTCTCTGTCTCTCTCTCTCTCTCAAAAATAAACACTAAAAAATTTTCTAAAAAAAGTCCCAGCCCTGGAGGCCCCAGCATGGCTGGGCAGTGGAGGGACACTGTCCCAGGCCCAGGTGAAGTTAGCACTAGGCTGGCAGGGAGGAGCGGGTGGTACGTCCTGGACAGAGCTAGGGCTCCTCCTTTGAGCAGAACAGGAGGCCAAGGGGTTTGGGCCTGCATCTGTATCCCTTCTCTGGAGCCTAGGGAATGAGTCTTAGACTCAGGGACCACTAATAGAGGGGGCTGCCCATGCCTCCCATTGCCTCCCACCTCCACTGGAATGTATAGAATTTCCATCCTTGCTTATTACACTCCTTCCCAAGAACCCACAAGCAAAGCATGGAGATGGCACAGAAAGAGTGGCTTCCGAGGCAAAGGCAATAATGAGATGGCTTCCGCCAGCCAGCAATCGCCTCCACCCACCGACACTCCCCACCTCAGCAGGCTGGGGGCCGCCTGAGCACCGAGGCCTCACTCACTCAGGGCAAGGGAGCATATTCCACACACCTGCAGCACCAAACTAGGAGGAGGAGGGCTGGGGAGGGGTGCTGCCTGGATGGGTCGAAACAACAATATTGTATGCATCAACCAAAAATAACCATGAGTTTCAGAATTGGCAGATTTGGAAGAAATCTCTACTTTCCGCTCTGGTCATATAACCTGGGATAAATCAGTCACTCTAGGCCTCAGCCGCCATCTGTAAACTGGGTGTGACAATCCCCACCTTGCTCCTCTTCGATCCTGGAGCAAGCACATCAGGCCACAGTGCCCTGGCTCGCTGTGGGTGCCAGCACCTGCCCCTCTACAGGAGGAACCAAGACCAGAAGGGAACGGAGGCCTGTACCCTGGTGCAGAGCAGCACACACGGGTCCCCAGAAAACCCTCCTATCCCCAAACACTTTCCCCTTCAGATGGGAAGGGGGTCCCATATTCCTTTGGAGATGGAGGGGCTCCCAGAGTGCCCCCTTCCTGACAGCAGGGCCTGTGCTCTGGGGTGAGGACTCGGGGGCAGGAAAGGACCCAGCATTTGGCTACCATAGACCACCAGTCCTCCCTTGCAGAGCAGAGCCAGACATTCCCCCCATCCATGTCTCCACTTTACCCTCTCCAGTCTCTGAACACGGACCTGACTGTGCCCCTGTTCGACCCTCAAACCAAAGGTCAAACAGTTCATTTCCTCACTGAGGGTCTTGTCTACCATCCAAGCTCTTCTCCCACTCTCCACCTCCATTTGTCCTCCACTGATCCCGACTCACCTCCCTTTCTCCACCCTCTCCCCTCCCCCACAAGCAGAGAGCTGTTCCAGGCCTCTACACCTCTGTAGACAGAGGGGACTGCCTGGGACCCCTTTCCTTCAACCACCATTGGCTCCATAGAGCCAATGCCTTCTTTAATTTCAGACTCAGCCCAGCGACCCCTCCTTGACAAAACCTCCAATTTCCACCCAACTACTGCACTTCCAGGTCCCCTTACACAAGTTTGCTTGTATGTCTGTATTTCTAATCCCTAGTTACATAGAGGGCCTCATCAATGTTTGATGAGTGGATATAGCTATGGATAACTGGATGGATGGATGGATGGATGGATGGATGGAGGGGTGGGTGGAAAAGGGGATGAATGAATGATTACACAAAGAGATGAATGAATGATTTCATAAGATGGATGAATCGGTCAAACAAGAATGCCACCTGAATAAGATGCAAAGGCAGAGTCAATATGGACATGGTTTCCAGGGTCAAAGATTCCCTCCATGCAGATGGGGCTCCACCGAAGTGTGAATATGGCACATTTCCCTCTTTTCAGAGCATTCGGGGCAGCCCTATGCAGAAGCAGAGGGCTGGACGAGGTGACCTTCCCAACATCGCTTAACATTAAGCTTTCCCCGTCTGCTGACTTCCAGCAGCTCCTTCATTTCCACAGTCACTTTCTCAGTGTACAGACTGGGATAGATGGGGAGGCCTCAGCACTGGAGTGGGCAAAGGGAAACACTTCCAATAAGCAGCAGGATGCCAAGCCTCCAACTGTTTCTACAGATCTCATCTCCGCAAAGGGACACTCGGCAGGCTTGTCCAAGGGCTATTTTAAAATGGTGTGTATTTGACATGCAGTGTGACGACATAACAACAAAGGATGCAGTCTTGGGGCTACAGCCTATTTCTACAGGCCCCTCCCCTCTCCCAGGAGCTGGTGCCCTCAAGCCTTGAAGGGCCACCTCCCAGCTCTTCCTGGAAAATCCTAGATTTGTGACCTTCCATTCAGCTCCTATAATGCCAGACCCCAGGAGAGGCCTGCGGGTCTGGAGTCAGCACTGCCACCGGACTTCACTCAATCCACGACCAGGAAGGGCAGCACAGGAGTGCCTCCTCCAACGGCCTCACACTTTGGAATTTGTCTGCCGATCACTGCCAACAAGATTCAGAGCCAGGATGAGGTGGCAGCCAGAGTGAAACAGGCCCGCAATTACCCAGCTGCCTCAACGGTCACTCAACAGGATCACCGGAAATCAGGGAGCACGGACACCTGGCCCAGACACGGATACCGCCCACCCACCTGCGCGTGCAGGTGACAGCTCAGGGTCAGGCACCTGCTGAGGCTTCTCTAGGTCCAGCTAAGCCAAGGGCTGTCCTGGAAAGCTCTGTGAGCCAAATCTCCTACAGGAACATCCTGATGGGCGCTCTCAGTTCCTCAACGAGGTGCCTTCAGCAAGACCTCTCGCAGCACACGCATCCTGATGCATTGTCTCACATCATCTTCACTGCCACTCTAGGAGGTGGGATGAGGGTCCCCATTTGATACGTGGGGAAACACACGTGTGGGGCCTACCTGAAGTGGCCCTGCTACTAAGTGGCAGAGACAGGTGTACAGCCCGAGTCGTGCTGACCCCCAGGCCCACTGGGGCTCTCCCTCAGTCCCGCAGACCTCTGAAGCAGTGATGGGCTCAAGGGGAGGCAAGGTGATGCCAGTCCTCTCTCCGTCCAGACGCTGGACTTGGTCCAAGAAGAGTTCTGCCATCATGCCCAACCTGGAGGACCTGCCTTCAGCCTCAGGCTGCCCAGCTCCCTCACATCCACTTAGACCCCTGGTGAGTGGCACTTACCCAGTGAGCCTCCTCGGACTCCCCCAGGCAGCTCACATGCCTGCCCTCCCCATGCTTCCTCCTGTCCCAGCACCCCTGGTCCTCTCCATCAGAACACCCGGGACAGTGCACCATACTAATTATTGATGGGGCTATGCGACTGGATCTGGAAGGTGCATGAATAAATGGATGAACAAACGAATATGTGGTTTGGCACCAACTCTGCATTGGTGTGCAAATCCTTCACAAATCCAGGAACAGACAGGAAATGTGTCTTCCCCTAACAAGCTACAGCCAAAGACTTCCATTTTCCTAGGCCAAAGATGCTCAGCATCTATCATCTGTGATGGTAGCTGAGTGACACCGTCTGACGCCTACCGTGGACGAGTGGCAGAAGGATGTATTTACATAGTTTGTGCTCCCTGAAATAACATTACATCTCCGGGGGCCTCCAGCTGCGTGTGATACTGGTGCACAGTCTGAATTACCTCCACAATGATTTCATGCTGAATTTGCTGAGTCTCCAAGCGGAGTCATAAATGTAAAGGAGGAGCGTTTCTCTGGGCCTTCACCACATCTTTCATCCAGAAAATAAGTGGTGATAATATTTGTAATATGTTTACTGACAGGACCAGGGGCTCTGTGCAGATAACTCTTTTATGACACAAAGTACTTAACTAAGATGGAAAATGGCATTACTCATGTTAAATTCAAAATGAGCATTTTGTCCCAGATTGCTAGAAACCCAGTAAATGTCATTAGCTATCTGAGGTTACAATGAAATCCGCAAAGGGTTACTCTTTGGTAATTACATTTACTGTAGCTATAGAAACAAGGGACATCAGACTCAGCCGGCTGACAGCTCTGTCTTTTCCCCCAAAAGAACGGCTCATCTGCGTGTTGTCGTCTCCAAAGACTAGGCTCCAAATCATGCATCTCAGCAGCCTGCTCTTGGGAGGATTGTTTTCCCCACAGGCACCAGGCCGGAGCCCCAGGACACGGGCTGCTGTGATTCTCAATTGGAAACTGATGCTAAAAGACAGAGATGAGGAAAGATGCCCTTCCTGTGGCTTCTGCATTGAAATGTGCCTCCTGAATGTGTGCGGGGAAGTTATGCTTCCTGGGGCCCTCCTTCTGTGGCAGATGCATTATTCATGGCCAGCCTGCTATTGTGCAAAGCACTTCCCCCCACAATGCCCCACGCTGCCATTTCCCAGCCTGACCTTAACACCCCTCCCTCCAAGACCAAGAAACATGCCCAACCTAAAGGAGGCCTCGGGTCTCCACTGGCCTTCTTAGACCCATCTGAGCTGCAGGCAGGACCTGAAGGCTTCAGGACACAGAGGACACGACACACAACTTGGAGCCAGAGGTCACTTCTGCCTCCATGGCAAATGGACTGATGGAAGGACCCTATTAGCCAAATAGACGGACCGGCACCTTCCTTCTTCACCTGTAACTGCCAGCACCTTCCCTCAGATCTGTGACAAGACACCCCCTTCCCTCATTTCATGTGTGTGACGGCCAACAGCTTTCCTCACCAGCTGGTAGCCCAATACCTTCCCTCTCCAGCCACACATAAAGCCACCGGCTCTCCTCAGCACCTACTAACACTAACACTTTCCTTCGCCCCCTGTCACAGCCAGCACCCTCCTTTGCCTCTTACATCTACAGCCAAGAGCTTTCCTCATTACCTGATATAAGCCAACACCTTCTACCACTACCTGTGTGAGCCAACACCTGTGGGTGTGACAGTAAACACCTTTCCTTGCAACTGGGTGGCAAGCAGCACCTTCCCTCACCAGCTGTGACAGCCAACCTCGTCCCTTACCACTTTGACAAACATCTCTCACCACCTCTGTGTGACAGTCAACACCTGGCCTCACCACCAGGAACAGATGACACCTGCCTGCCCTCATCACCTGGAAGTACCGGGATTTTCCCCAATCACCTTCCTCTGGGTCAGGGGTTCTCAAAGTGTGATTCCCCAGACCAATAGCATTAGCATCTCCTGGGAACTTGTCAGCAATTTCTTGTAAAGTCTCAGGCCCCACCCACACCTAATGAATCAGAAACTTTGGAGGTGGGGCCCTGCAATTTGTGTTTTCTAGCAAGATTTCCAGGTGATTCTCATGCATATGAAATTTGAGAACCATGGTGGCTGCTCTTTAAAAATCACCTGGGGAGCTTTCAAACACCCTGACACGCTGGTTGCACCCCCAGAATATAGAGGCCCCAGAGTCACTGATTTTACAAGTTCCCAGGTGGTTCCATGTGCAGCTGGAGCTGAGGGCCAAGCTCTGGACCGGCATGCTTCTCCACAATGGCAGATAGGGCCCAGCAAGCTCTTAGCTGTGCTGCTGGCCATCATCTGTCCAATATCCAACAGCTGCCTGTAGGCCACAGAAATGCCCAGGGGACCAGAGTTCCCGGCAGCAGAACTGCCGGGACCCACGCCTGTCACATGCACCCAGTCAGGTGTCCCTGAGCTGCAGAAGGATCCCGCTGGCTGTGCCTGTCAAGGCACTGCTCATCACCTCACTGACAGCTGCCTGCACTGACAAGGGAAAGCCTCTAGGACCCAGATTAAGGACCGGCCCCCAGGGCGGGCTGCATGAGGGAACCCACCGTGACAAGTCCTGCTTGGGCCTGTACCCGAAGCCCAAGACCAGGCCTGCCCTCAGTAGCCAACATCTCTCCCTCATGCTCCCCACCAAATCTCCAGCCCCGTAGACCCTCTACCACTTGAATGTCACCCCACTGTGATCCCTGCCCTCTGCTTCCTGAGAAATCACGATTATTTGAGAAAGGCCTAGAAGAAAACAAGCCAAAATGCAACCCTGATTGGGTTGCAACGCAGTGGGTTTTTTTTTCTTTCTTTCATTTTCAAAGACTCTGTCATACAAATATTATAGTACATTTATACTTTAAAATTAATAACAAAAACAGATTTTCTCTATACTTTGTGGCCTAGGTCAATGTCATACACGCACACACACACAGACACATGCACACACCGGCCCCTTCAGGGATACCTTCTCTGGCCTCTCCACCCTTGAGATCCCTTGGCATCTGGGTGCACACATGGCTAGGCTCTGAGCACCCACAGCTTGGGAGGCCCTCCTCCTGCTGCCGTCACCAGCTCTCTTGCCCAGTGCTCAGCCTTGGGCGGCAGAAGAGTCCCACGCTCTCCCTAGGAATCCTGGGATATCCTCAGCCTTGTATGTCAGGTAGAGGCCCTGCATATGGCAGCTATGGAGACTAGCCATGTGCACTCACCTGTGCTGGGCAGGGCCGGCAGGTGGATAGACAACTCAAGAGGAGTTCCAGGGCCCTCGCCTCAGCTGCCCAGCCCAGAACACACTCCATCTCAGCTCTCTGCAACCCACACAGCCCTGAGCAACACACCACCTGCCCCAGGATGGACACCATAGCCAGTCACCAGAGCTCCTGGAGAAACAGGATCATTCAGATCACAACCCAACCATCCCTTCAGAAGCAAGCCTGGAACAGAAACTGCTCAGCTCTTCAGAAGTTAATCAAGTCCCCCAGCCCCACAGGTATGTCTGCTTGAATTCTATCCATGTGTCTTGCTCCGGACAGCGTCAGGCAGAGGGGCAATTCCATGGGCACCCATCAAACCCTCCCCCTCCTGGGGGCTCTCCTCCCACAGGAATGGGCCAGCTAGCTCCCACAGCATTGACTTGCAAAAACCAAGTATGATCATATCCCCACAACCATAATTAAAGTCACCCCGCTGGCAAGAGAATCCACAGGTGACAACAGACAAAGAAGCCCTCTCTCCATTTCCGGGAACCAGCTCCCAAACAAATATTTAATTCACAGAATCTGGGGGGACCTTAATAAGTAACTGCATGTAGCACCACACGGAGGTTCGGTAGCACTTTTGTAGAAGCATGTGCAGTCAGAGCCTGACCTGGAAAGCTGCTTATTCTGCCTGCACCTCACGATCCACCCCGGTAAGTGCTCCATGAGGCTGGCCTCCAGGGACTCTACTCCCAGGCTCCCTAGCTCCCCTGGCTCCTCCTTGGCTTCAGCCACTAAGAGGCATCAGGAGACAGAGAGCTGAGCTGGGTCCAGATTTGCAATGGCCGTGTTCCCCCATCTGAGGCCAAGGCTCCCATCGGGCAACTTCCTCTTGCCTTCTGCATCCTTCTATCCTTCTCGCAGGCTCTGTAACACTGCCCCTTCCCCTGCCCCTTCAGGCCCTCAGATGGTGCAGCTCCCTGTGACTGCTGGTCCCTCAGTGTTTCCCTGTCTCTGGTTGGTTCCTCTTCATTCAACTCTGTTCAGTGATCCTTGGGAATGTGTGATCAGTTTCTTGCCCAACACTAATTTACCTGAAGAATCTGCACATTAAGGTTTAGAGCTGGGTTCCGGCAAAGTAATCCAGAGTCTTCTCTGAGGTGGGCTGGGTGCTAGTATAATTAGGTGGATTCAGAGATTAACCAGATCCAAAACAGGATGATTCATAACAACCGGCAAAGTGTCTCTAGTGACATGCCTCAGGGCTCTGTCCTCAGATCTGTCCATTCGACTTTTATGAGTGACTTGGCAAAGGACACTGATTGCTACTGATCCCACCGCACAGAGAGTTAATTTACTGAATGGCAGTGTTGGTATCCAAAAAGATCTTGGCCGTCTGAAACAATGGGCCATATTCAGCAAAATATAACTCAGAGATAGAGACTTAAAAGTTTAGAAGGCCAAAGGCATAAGCACAGAAAAAGACTCAGTGAAAAGCTTTGGGGACAGACTTGGGTTCGGCCACCTTGAAGCTGAGTGTGAGGCAACAGACTGATGTGGCCACTTCTGGGTGAATTAATGGTATGACAGCCAGGATAAGGAGAGAGAGCCTCCACCCCCCACCCCCACCCAGCCATGGCCAGTTTAACAGGCCAGATGTCAGCTGAGAGCTGAGTTCCACTCTGGTCTGGGCTCTAATGCAGCAGGGACAGTGGTACTATGGGGAAGGCTTGGAAGGCAACAGCCAGGCCGGGTGTACAGGACACAGAGACTCATCACGAGGTGTGGCTGAAGAGACCAGAGAAAGCCTGGGAAGAGGCCAGCCAAGTGAGAAGGTGACATGAGAGCCAGCTCCAGACACCTAAAGGGATTATCTCCAGGAAGATAAAGAACAGGGGAGCAGTGCCAAGGACTTTCTCCCTCTGATCCAATTAAAACCGTCTGCAATCACTGAAAAAAAGAGCACCGGCAGCACCCACAGTGACAAGCTGAAAACGTGCCCAGCCTCAAACCACACACTTCCTCCCACCAGCCAGGGTGCTGGGTGGGTGTTCCGCTCCAGGCTTACAACCCCTAGCTTTCCACCCCGAGGAGGCCACCAAATCCCACAGCAAAGCAGGGAGGAACAACCAAGAAAACACAAAGAGGAATAAATAGGTAAAGGAAGTAAAATCTCTACAGTCCAAGAAGAGAAAAGAGGGAAGAAAAGAAAAGAGAAGAGAAGAGAAGAGAAGAGAAGAGAAGAGAAGAGAAGAGAGAAAAGAAAAGAAAAGAAAAGAAAAGAGAGCAGGACAATTTCAGAGCAATCATCAACCCTAAAACAGACCCAAATAAGAAGATTTTGGAAAAATGCTACCAGTTGTTTTCAATGAGAACAAAAAATACATTACATCAATTGAATAATAGAGTTCAAAACAAATTAATATCTCTATATAAATCGGTGGTTGCCAGAAGGGAAGGTGGGTAGGGGAATGGGTGAATACAGAGATAAAGGAGATTAAGAGGTACAAACTTCCAGTTATAAAATAAATAAGTCACGGAGATGAAAACTACAGCACAGGGAATATAATCAATGACATCGTAATAATGTACAGTGACAGATGGCGACTACGCTTACAGTGATGAGCGGTGAATAGCGTATAGAAGTGTCGAATCAATATGCTGTACACCTGAAACTAATAGAACACTGTAGGTTGATTATACTTCAATACTAAATTTTTGTTTCAATACAAAATTTTTTTAATTAACATCTCTGTGATCGGAAGCAGTAAAAAACAGAATCGGCATTATTATATCAGAAAACATTATATCAGAATTATATCAGAAAACAAATTATATTTATATAATTTATATCAGAAAACAAAATTATATCATAAAACAAAAACCACATTTGAGACAATTAGTATTAGTATTGTATTCGTCAGTTGAAGCTAAGATATGCTGTCATAATAAGCAACCCCCAAATCTCAGTGGCCTGCATCAACCAGAGGTTATGTACCCCTCACGCTACGTGTTTATTGCAGCTTGACCACAGCTCTGGTTTATGGCATCTTCATCCAGGCTGAGGAAGCAGCCCCCACCTCCCCAGGCAGAAGAGAGGACAAACATGCCAGAACCATGCGATGGCTCTTAAAGCTTCTGTTCAGAAGAGGTTTAAGGTATCCACACCCCTGTTTCATTGGCCCAAGCAAATCACGTGACCAGAGATGACAATGTCAGAGCAGAGCCTGTACATCCTCCCACTGACAGAAGCACTGAATATCTTGAACAATAAGACAGGCTACCACACATATCTAGAACATGGGACAAATGAATAGAAGCCTTGTTTCACGGGGAAGATGATCAACAGAAGAGAAAATGCTGGAAGAACCCAATGTGGGGGCTCTGATTCACAGAGAACACGTAAGAAACAGACTGCAGCTATATTCATAGGCCCATCAGAAGAGTTACAGGAGTTGAACAAAGAAGGACACAGTGTGCCAAGGAAAAGTTTATACACAAAACGGCATGCTAAGTTTCATGACTGAATAACGTTTAAATTTCAAAGAAAAAGAGAGGGAGATATTCTGATGAGGGAAACGGTGCACTTGTGGGCTTCACAGAAGTGGGTGCTGACAGGGGACTCGTCACATGTCCTCCCCAGCTCTGCCTTCAAAGCTTCAAGAGGGGGCACCTAGGTGGCTCAGTGGGTTGAGTGGCTGAGTTTCCAACTCTTGATTTTGGCTCAGGTCATGATCTTGTGGTTCATTAGATCAAGCCCCGCATTGGGCTCTGTGCTGAGAGCGAGGAGCCCACTTGGGATTCTCTGTCTCCCTCTCTCTCTCCCTCTGCCCCTCCCCCACTTGCTCTTACTCTTATGCATGCGTGCTCTCTCTCTCTCTCAAAATAAATAAACTTTAAAAGAAAAAAAAAAAGGCTCAAGAGAACCCATAAGAACATGGACTTGCTTCCTTTCATGAGCTCAGCCCCTGCCCACGGGCAGATGAGCCAGGCCACCCCCCAAAAAGTATAAAGACCAGACTGGTTGCTCTCAAACCTCAGCAGCTCTCCTGTCACTCAGAAATCTGGATCTGCCCACATTCACTGAGGACAGTCTAGTGCCCGTCCTTCCTAAGTTTTATCTGCAAACTATCTGCGTGCAAAAACAAAATGTCTCTGAATCATTAAAACGATTAAACCATACACATGTATATAATCATATATAAAATTACATAAAGATATTAACACATAAATTATAAAGAAAAACAGGGGAAACGCAGGTACCACCAACATGGCGGGAAACACCTGAAAGTGTCAAATCAGAACAAGAGTGAAATCACTTCCAATTTAATCAAGCCGACAGCCCCGTTGGAAAACTGCACCCCCAACAGTTCACATCTGTGTCAGGGGATGTGTAGGAGAAGGGGGACAGACGAAAGAGGGAGAAGGAGGCAGAGGTAAGAGGAAGGAGAAGGATGGGAAGAATCCAGTACGAATGGAGCAAGCCAAGGAGGCTGGTTAGAGGCCATGTCCTGACCTCTGTCCAGAGCAGGCTCCCAATGGTGATCAAGAAGGTCCTTGGAACCACCCAGTAGGGTCCCCCCCCCCCCCGCAGGAGAGATGGATGTGGGAAGCACGCAGGAAGGACCTGGCTCCTGGAGAAGCTAGCTAAGATAGGACTTCCCACCGCAATACCTTTTGGGGGGAGCATGTGAAAACCCAGGCAGTGGTTTCTCCCTGGGAATTAACATGCTGACATGTATTCAACAAAAAATCAGTCTCTCATGAGCTTTTCAGTGGGAGTCATTCCCGCCCGTCCTAAGACAGCCAAGAGTCTGCCCCTGCCCTCTCCCCACCTATGGAGTGGCCTGGGCAACAACCACCCTCCTCTCCTATGCCCCGTTCTCTGCTCTACTTCCCACAGGGAAATTCAAACACTGCCTACATGGCTTCTTGCCACTTTTGACCCAGCATTTCTAAGCACTGACCCCTGTGCCAGGCACTAAGCTATGCACCGTGGATATAACTTCATGATAACCTTTATACCAACTCTTAACAGCCAGCAGGTACCCGTATCACCCTCATTTTAGAAATGAAGAAAACAAGGCTCAGGGCAGTTAGGTAACTTTCTCCAGGTCATGGAGCAAGTAACAAAGCTAGATTTAGAACCCAGATCTGTCTCTGAAACCTGCGATCCCCACAAGTGTCCTGCTGAGTGCTCCTCATCAGAGCTTTTCAGTGATCCCTGCAGCACACGTCAGCCTGGACCCTAGCAAGGTCTTCAGGAGTTCATGATCTCAGTGGGGACACAGACAGACACACTGAAATGAACTACACCAATACCAGGTGACATCACAGGAGGCTCGAGGTGAGGCCTGAGAGGGCCATAAGGAGATGGGCCAGTGGAATAAGGGAGTGAGAGGAGGTGGGAGCTGCACCTCCAGAAAATGGAAAATCACCGGTCAGCCCCGCTTCCCCAGAGTCTGCTTGGGAATGTGATAACCATGATAACAGACATGGACAGTGATGGAAAGCAAGCCTCCCAGGGGAGGCCCCCACAGCCAGACTCCACAATTACCAGCAGCTCACCGGCAGCTCTGGAGCTGACAAGACAGACAGTTCCTTCACTTGCGATGCAGGAAATGTTTTGTGTTTTCTGCCTCGGCTTTAATTCTAAGCTAAACAAAGACCAGGTGGGTGGGAGATGGAGTGCTGCCCAGGGAGCCCCCTTCATGCCTCCCAAACATGGTTCCAAAACCAGAGGAATAGTAGGGGCTGGGGCTGCAGGGGACATGGCTGCAGTCCTGGGAAGCAAAACACTACCTGGGGAGCAAAACACTCAGCCACTTTGGCAAGCCCCAGGACCGTCCAAGCTCTGTGCATGATGGCTTCCCTCTCATACCCCTGGGAGGCAGTATGAGTATTACCCCAATTTTGTGGATGAGGAGACGGGCTCACATGGATTATGTGACTTGCAACATCAGAGGAGGACAGAGCCACATTCCAACCCACCCTATTGGAGTCCAGAGCTCTATCTTGGTAGGGCTTGCGGGACCCTAGGAAAGAGGCAGGTCAGACAAGGCATGCCAGCATGGGAAGGGAGTGGGGTTCAATATCGGCCACAGACTGTCCATTTTGTGGCGAGGATTAGATGTGAAAAGCACTAGCACCAAGCCTGGCACTGGGAAACTGGTCAGTAATTGCCACCACTCAGAAGACTGAAAGCTCCTTGAGGGCAGGGACCTCATCTGCTCTGCCCACCTGGGACCCTAGTGCCCAAAGGGTGCCTGATGATCCTGCTGGGAAACGACTAGGGATCTGTGCCCCATGGATCTGCAGCAGGCTTCATCTCACCAAACCCAACCCCAGGACATTTTCTGGACTTTCCTTTCCCAACCTCTGGGCTGGATCAGTCAGAAACTCTGGGGCAGCAGGTGAGGAGCGGGGAGAAGGCACAACAGAGGAGGAAGAAGGCAGAGCAAGACGCAGGCAGCCCACTGCCCCAAAGGCCAGATTCTGCCACATGCAACCCAACTTTGAGGGCTCTGGGCAGGTGCACATAAGTGGCTCACAGGGACATGTGTGCATCCAGGCAGCCACCAGCACACAGGTCAGCCCTGCTCCCCAGTCCAACTCCCAGAAACCACAACATGGCTGCCCTGCTCACCATCACATGTCCAGAGACCAGCCCTAGGCATTTCATAAACATTGTTGCAGAACATTACTGCCCAGAGCCTACTATGTGCCTGGCACTGCTCCAGGAGCTTCCCTCTTCATTCTTGCAAAGTGAAAGCAGGTGGTGAAACTGAGGCTCAGAGAGGAAGCAATTTGCCCAGAGTAACACAGCTAGAAGGTGACAGCAAAGAGTCTGGCCTCCACTCATGCTCTATCAACTGCCACACATGGCTTCTAGAAGGAGGAGAAGGAAAAGGGAGAAAAGGGCTGTTCTGGAACAGAAAGCAGTTACGCTCCTCTGACCAGCTTCTCTGAGCCATGCTCTTACTGTGCCCAGGGCAGCCAGGGCAGCAGCTCGAAATCTGCCTTAAATTTAGCCCAGGCCAGGGGCGCCTGAGTGGCTCAGTCAGTTAAGCGTCCGACTTTGGCTCAGGTCATGATCTCACCATGAGTTCGAGCCCTGCCAGGCTCTGTGCTGACAGCTCAGAGCCTGGAGCCTGCTTCAGATTCTGTGTCTCCTTCTCTCTCTGCCCTTTCCCTACTTGTGCTCTGTCTCTCAAAAATAAATAAATGTAAAAAAATTTTTTTTTTTTTTTTTTTTTAAATTTAGCCCAGGCCAAAGCCAAGTCTCCCCTGAGATTCTAGTCCCACCCAACCAGGAGCCTGCCAGGCTCCGGGCTGACCTTGGTGAGCCAGGAGGAAGGCCTTGTTGGCCCAGCCACCTTGAGGAGCTTGGGTCTTTTAGCCCAGACCCCTGGTCCGTGCCACGGGGTCAAAGTCCAGAAGCACGCACCACCCCAGAGTCCCCAACCCTCCCCTCTGCTAGGACACCAAGCTTGCAGAAGCAGGAGGCGGCGCCTTGGCGGAGCTGCGCCCACAGCTCCGCCCCCAAAGGTTGGCTGTGGCTGCCTGCGCTGTCCAGGGTTCCCGCACTCCCCGTCTGCGTTATCTCATTATTCCTCCTCACCCCAGGTTCAAAACGCCGTCAGCCCTATTTCAAGGATAACAAGAGCTCAGAGAAGTTAAATAACTTGCCAAGATCGCACAGCTGGTGAGCCGACGTGCAAACCCAGGGACGTGAAAACGCAAAGCCCTAACCACAACGCAGCTCACTGCCTTTCAACGCGCCCAAGTTGCAACCGCATGCCTCATGAGACTCCTGCATTGTGCACACAACTGCAGGCTCCTTCCCCCCAAAGCACAGAGGCTGGCGACGGAGAGCCCGGGAGCCAGAGCCCCTGAGGCCGGTACCCTCGCCCGGGGCAGGAAGCGCCCCTCGCGGCGTTCCCAGGCCCGCACCGGCCCCCTCCCCCGGCGAGCGGAGCCTGGAGCATAGGCTGCATTTGTGGGAAACAGGGACTCAGCGCGCTGAGAGGGAGTCAATTTATTCTGGAGAAAACATCTTTGTTCTGCGAGTGAAGGGGAGCCATTCCCAACAATTTAATGCTCTGTTCGCGGGCCCGGGTGCTGGGGTTGCAGCGCGAGGCTTGTTCTTCGAGGCAGAGCCGCACATAATGAGGCTTCTCACTGCCGCTCCCCGCCATCCTGCCAAAAACCAGAACGGTTATTTATCCATTAATCTGACATTACACCCCCTGCATTTTATCTGCTTAAATAAATTTGGTGGTTAGAGTGTGTGCCTGGCGGAGAAACTCCCGCATTCAATTTCCTACGCGCCAACGCGTGCAACGTTGCTGTTACAAACTCGCCTTTGCCATCTTGGGGGCCTCTGCGGTCCCAGCAGCGGAAGATAGGCCTCTCCCAGCTCCGCCAGATCCAGAGCCCAAGGGGCAGTTCTCCAGAGACTGTCTCGGTCTGCACCTGCAGAACTGAGTTACCTGCTGGATGGTCCTTCTACCAGGAGACAAGCCACCTCCTTCTGCTGTCACCTACAGACAGCAGGGAAGTGGGGGGAAACCTCAAATCTAGACCCCCAGCTTGGGCTGGAATTCTGGCTGTGCCACTCAGGAGCTGTGTGACCTTGAGATGTCACCACCTTTCTGTGCCTCTCAGTTTTGCCACCTGCTTCCTAGGGCTATTGTGAGAAATAAGAGCTTATATTTAAGTGCTTAGAACAGTGCCTGGCACATAGTAAGTGTTCAATAAAAGTTGGTTTAAAATATATATAATGTTTAAAATCCACGACAAGCATTTGTAAGCAGGGTTTTAGAGATGAGCTAGACTACTAGGTCCTAAATGTGTCCTGAATTAAGAAGAAAAGTGAGTAGAGCACTGACTTTCCCCCCCCTCCCCCCCCCCCACACACCACCATTTCACTTGGTTAATTAAGAGTGGTCATGGTTAGGAGGGTTCATGGAATATTTCATTTGAACAAAGGGTTCTGCTGCTTGAAAATGTTTGAAATCCTTTTTCCCCTCTATGGCTTGCATTTTACAGAGGAGCAAATGGAAAGCCAGAGAGGGGAAGGGACTTGTCCAGAGCCCCCAGCAAGTCCACAACAGAACTAGAAGCAGAATCCAGGCCTTCTATGACCAAGGTCAAGTTTTTGTTTTGGGTTGTTTTGTTTGTTTTTTTGTTTGTTTGTTCTGCAGCATTAGACCTCCTGCCCATTCACCTCAATTTCAGTAAGGATCTCATCAGGTACCCAAGGCCGGGTCAGAATGATGCAGGACGAGGTCCAGCTGGGCCCCCCCTCCCATCAGCTGCAGCACCACCACCACCCACCCACCAGAGCTGGAGCATAGCCCAATGGCAGGTGAAATCCTGTAACCCCCAGACTTTAACATCCACAGTCAGGAGCCTGGCAACCCCTGCCCGTTTGTCCTTCATTTATTTCCTTTCATCCTCTGCTTCTCTGCAGCATCTCCTTGGCCTAGAAACTTGCTGGAACTACCTACCTTTCCTCTCTACATCTTGTCTGCCCCTTAACACCCTATACCCTCAGCCCCATGGCTGCCTGTGCCCTGCCCGACAGACCGGAGCCCAGCACTGAGTGACACCTGGGCCCGGTTGCCCCACCCCACCCTCACCACACAGCTTTGGATGTAGGCCCCTTAGGTGCAGCACTGCCCAGCTCACACCCAGCCGGAGCTCACTACACTCCTCCAGGGGCTGTCCCCAGCCAGGCCCATTCCCTGAACACCTCCCAGAGGGCTGGCAGCTCCACCTGGAGAAGGTCATTTCCACAGTCTTCTTGCTCAGGAGAGGCCGGCCCGACGCCCCACGCAGACTGTTGAGGTGAGTGGAGAGCGAAGCGGTGAGTCTGGACCAGAGAGAGGAGCTGTGTCCCACGCAGGAGCCGCTCTGCCCAGGCAGCTGCAGGCCCAGCCCCTGCCTCCTTCAGAGCAACAAAGAGGCAGGCATGCGGGCAGACAGACGCCCAACACAGAACCTCCCACTCGCTCGCTGTGCCACTACTTGCCCCCTCTTCCCCGACCCCACAGATGAGGAAGCCCCTCCAACCTGCAGCCAGCTGTACCCTTTGCCAACCAGAAGCTCCCAGGGGAGGATGGCTGCCCGCTAATCTCCAGAAAATCCCCTGAGGCCTGGGACCAGCCAGGGCTAGCTGAACTAGGCCAGCCCTTTTCTTTCTAGCCACATTTAAGCAAGTAAAAGTGTTCCAGGCAAGAAGAAATCCCCCCTCTGGGGGGGGGGGGGGGGGTACAGGCAGACTGGGGCTGCTCATCACTCCTGGGCAGCTGGCCTGCCTGGACCCCAGTAGGCACATGCTCCTGACACAGTCTCATCTTAACTGTCCTCACTAGTCTCCTACTTCACTTACCTGACTATTCCCTCTCTTTTGACTCACGTCCGCCCTCAAGCTCACCCCTGATCAATAGCTGCTCCTGGGAAAGTGAGCAGAGTCCTGAATCCCATCAGCTTCTGTCACCAGCAGGACCCAGCCCCATCCCCTGATAACCTGTGCCAGGCACTATGCCAAGTGCTCTGAAATCTAAGACTTAGCGAGGTACCCCCCCCCCCGCCATTTTACAGATGAGGACACAGGTTTACCCAGGGCACAAAGCCTCTAAGTGGTCCAGTCTGAATTTAAACCCAGATGTGTCTGAATCCAGAACCCCAAGTCTCACCACCAGCCCTGCCAGCGGCCAGCCTGCCCACAGACCTGTTCTTGCCTCATGAATGAAATCAGACATGGAGTCTCACTCCCACAGCCACAGAGGATGGAGGAGAGCTGGGCACTGTGGGCCACATGTTCTGTGGGTTCTGACTGGGGGTCTGTCTTCCTTCAGGGCCACTAAGACTCACCTGTCATTGGCAGCAAACGGAAGTCAGCATTTTGCAGCAATAAAAGGCTGCTCCTGGTTAGACATCAAATGAATCAATCTTCTCTGACAGTTAATTTTCATTTTGCAACTTTCCCTGGTGACAACGGCAAGTAATGACCCCTGAGCATCTGCAAAGTCGTGGAGCAGCAGCCCAGCCTCCCACACCCCTAGCTCCTGGCTGCCCTGGCTCAGACCCTCCCTCCCCTTCTGTGCCCACTGCTCACTCCTGCCCCTTTCCCTGGCCCCCAAGACCCAGCCCACAGAGACACCTCTCTGCCCAGGAACCCCTCAAAAAGGCTCAAGCCCAAGATGTCCTCCCAGGGCACTGAGACCAGAAACAGACACTGCAGAGCTGGGACAGGCACTGAGAGCTCCCTCATCCTCACTGATCCCTCCCACCACCACACTATCAATGATCTTCTCCAAATACCCCATCATCAGACTCCGCAACATACCTCTGGCCCCAGCTGTAACCCCGGGACCTGCCATCAACCCCCAAGGCACAGCACCAATGACTCTATCAGGAAGTTCCCCAAGTACATCCTTCTCCCTCCCCCAGGCCCCATCACAGAGCATTCACATACATGGCACCCCTGACTACCTCCAAGTGTCATCAACAACCCCAAAACCACCACATCTGACCCCCCAAATGCACTTCACAGATTCCTGGCATTTCCACACATCTGAGGAGCCCCTGCATCTGGCCCAAGTCTTCCCCTATCTGTGTGTGGGGGTGGCAGGGGCAGATGGGACAGATCCTTTCCCGGGGGAAAGCTGTCTGCCCCATTCACCTGACCCCCAATCTCTGATGGGCTGTCAGCTCAGCTCAGGGCCTCCCGACCCAGTTTGCCACAGCAGCTCTGCACCTGCTAAGAGAGATGAGGGAAAGGCCCACTCCGCGCTGGACTGTGACTCCCTAGTGGGCCCCAAAGCCAAATGCAGCCGCTTTCCCTGGCTCAAAAAACCCTCTCAGGCTCCCCTGAACCCTGGGACCCACAGCCATAAGGAAGCTTATGTTCACGGAAGTGTCTTCCAATGACCCCCAGGCCCTTGCCAGCAGGGCAATGGCATCAGGGACTGGACCTC
Organism: Lynx canadensis; assembly: GCF_007474595.2. Lineage (NCBI taxonomy): Eukaryota > Metazoa > Chordata > Mammalia > Carnivora > Felidae > Lynx > Lynx canadensis. Next base: position 43,038,566 of record NC_044313.2, on the reverse strand, counting down.
CCTCTATCCCTCCACTTCCCAAAATACTCAAACTCTTAGAGGAACTCCTCCCCTAGCAACCCACCCCCATCCGCAGAGCCCCTGACCTCAAGAACAATACTAACTACCATTCAGTGAGTGCTCCTGTGTGTAATAGCACAGCTCCAGCCGGGCTGTCTATTCATCATGGGGCCACGTCAGCCTCACGTCACTGCATGGATCCCAGCCCTGGGACAGTGCTTGGCACACATCAGACAGCAATAAGCATTTACTGAATAAACGAACAGATGGAGGGCTTTCCACCTATGCTCTCACGAAATACCTCAGCCACCCTGCAGGCTGGGTATTACCCCAATTTGAGGAAAACAGAGCGCAGACTGGGGCCCTAAACTCACATGGCCGTCAACTGGCAGAGCCACATTCCAACACAAGTCTCTCCTAGTCCAGAGCCTCTGCCCAGCTCTGACCCACAGAGAGCCCCATTCAACAGGGATGCCATCGAGAGGCGGCTCAACACAGCGCTGCCCTGCTCAGGACAGAACTCCGCTCCAGGCACTCTGAGTACTCATTTCTTCCTGACACCAAACCACAACTCCAGGAAGTGCAGGCGGCAGCCCCTGGCATCTCCCTGGCAACCTAGGAGCTTTTGTTCTTGAAGAATGAAGCTGATTCATCTCCCCCCACCCCCACCCAGGGTGAACAGCAGGGGCTGCCAGCAGCAGAGAGGGGTCTAGACCCCTGCTGCAGCCAGGAGCAACCCAGGCTGAGCTGATGCACGCAGGGAGGGGCCCTAGCCGGGTTTCCAAACCAAGCGTTCCCAGTGCCCTCCATATCCACTGGCCAGCACCCCACAACCAGGGCTCAGCAGGGAGCCATGGCAAGCCAAGAAAGCCTCACTCCCGACCCTCCTACCCCTCCAGACTCTTCCTCTCCACCATAATCCCACAGGCCTCCAGGGCTCTAAACGAGCAGCCCGCTGGCCCTCACCCAGCACCCTGCCCTTGGCTCCACGCCTTTGCACACCTGTCCCTCAGGCTGCAAAGCCCCTTGCTTTCTTCTCCCTTGCTGGAGATTTCTCATGGTTGAACCAAGGGCTCAGGCATTGCTTCCCCACCCCCAGGTATTCTCCGTAAGCAAAATGTCTCACTGTTCTTGTGTACCCCACAGTCCTGCGCTCTCCCAGAGGCATCCCTTTCTTAGGGCTGGGGCGTCCCTCCACTAGATGGTGAGCTCCCGGAGGCAGAGAGCAGGGCCCCTCTCCACCGAGCAGTCCCAGCTCCAGCATGGAGTGAGGGAACACCCACAGGAGCTCTGAAAGCCAGTGCTGAGGGGACGGCACAGAGCATCCACTGTAGACTGTTACTGTCCAACATACTCCCGTATACCACTCAGTCAAGCCCGGTGACTGACCTACTCCGGCCAGTGAAACGTAAGCAGTTGTGACAGATGCATTCATTCCAAGCAGAAGTTTTGAGTCTCAGAGCTGATTCTTGCTTCTCTGCCCATATCGTGAAAGGCACTTTGGATGGTGGTTGCTTCTCAGCCTGGCTCCTGAAGGGAGGAAGATGGCAACGGGCCAGCAGTGCCCCCACACCAGCCCATGATGGACATGTAGCCTGTGTGAGAAATAAGTCACCGAGATTGGAGGCTGCTGTCACTACCACATAGGCTAGCCAGGCCGGGCAATGCAAGGAATGAGAAAGCATGTGCCTCCTGCACCTTCCCAGGACAACGTAGGTGTCAGGACTTTGCAGGATGCCACTAACACGCCCCTGGCTGCCTTTCTAAGCAGGCCTAGTGCACTATGATGACCCCATGACAAATTTCTAAAAAAGGAAGAGAACCGATGAGGCATGTTAGAAAGATTGAGGTTTGGAGGCAGGCAGATCTGAGTTCAAATCCAAGCTAGGACATATCCATGACTTTAAGCAAGTCTCTTCACCTCTGTGAACCTCAGCTTTCTTATCATACAATCAATACCTACCCCCCAGGGCATTCTTAAGATGTGAGGAGTACAAACACTGCACGTAAAGTGCCTAGCACATTGGGCAATCTTCCATTGCCCATACTTGCCAGTCCCTCCCATTAGCTCCAAGATGCCTGAGGGGTGGGGAGCAGGGTAACTCCATCCAGCCAACTTAGGACAGACTGTATCTGAGATGATGCCACCTGTCACCTACACCTGGCATAGAGAGGCCCAGGCTCCTGCTGTGCTCAACTCACTGAGATCATCAAGCCAGTGCTCCAAGTTATATCCCCCACCCCCACACCCATGCACACAGACAAATGGTGGTATTCTGAAAGATCCCATCTCTGCCTCCTCTGGGGCACCTGAGCCCTGGCCTGCATGGACCCTTTGTTCATTAGTAGTCCTCCCGTCCTCATCCCCATGCCTGCTCTGGTCCTTAGTCCTTCCTCTCTTCCTCCCTGACCACAGCTGGCCCTTTTCTCAGGCTCAATTCCTGAACAAAAAACACTTTAGAGGCAGGTTGGCAGCAATGTTGTGAAGATAGGAACACATCCTGTTGCTTCCTGCTGTCCTAAGCTTTCAGACTTGTCTAATTAAGTGGAACAAGAGGGAGTGATTCCTTTAAAATTTTTTCTTTTAATGTTTATTCAATTTTTTTAAGAGAGAGAGAGCATGAGTGGGGTAGGGGCAGAGAGAGAGGGAGACAGAGGATCCAAAGTGGGATCTGAGCTGTCAGCACAGAGCCCCACTGCGGGACTCGAACCCACGAGCCGTGAGACCACGACCTGAGCCAAAGTCGGACGCTTAACTGACTGAGCCACCCAGGAGCCCCAAGAGAGAATGATTCCTAATGAACAAGGGGCCCCACAGGAGCCAGAAATGGCATCTCTCAGAATGCAGTGCAGAAACCAAAGCCACCACAGCTCCTGTCTGTGGAGGCTCCAACTCTGGCAGGCACAGGGACTTGGGACTCATGAGAAATGCCCATCAGAGCATCATACTGTGCAAAGACACAAACCAAGGACTCATATGCAGACACAGAAACCACATTTGCTCATCACCTCCTAGCTAGCTGCCTAGCTGTTAGGCACGCTGAGGGGTGCTTGACGTGTTCACCCGCGAAAATCCTGCATGATGCCTGCCATTATCCCGTTTTACTGTGCACGAGGGCACCAAGGCTTCTTGCAGGGGAAGGGCCAAGGAGGCTCACATGTGGGTCTCAAGCTCCTTCCTACAACCACCTCACACAATTAACCATCCTCCTCCCTTAATGGCTGAACGAATCTATCCTGATTTGTAGGCTTTCCTGGAACAGCATTTATAATTGCGTTCAGTGTAAAATGTTTTAAATGAATCTAATTCTTCATAGTTTGGAAACACGAAACATCTGCTTTGTCTCAGCTACTGTACCTCTTGATTAAAACAACTATAAACCATTTCTCCCACCCCTTTAGATCATGGGCTCCTTGAAGGCAGGGGCTATGAATTATTCTACCCAATACCCACAGGAGCCTGGCAGAGAGTATCGATCAAGAGCAGATTAAAAAACCAAATTGTTCCTTCTCCTCTCATTCCAACACCTACCTCCTCTCCACCATCCCTCACATCTTCACCCTCTCCATTCCCTCCATCATTAAATAAACTCAAATTATCAATAGTAAAGAAAAAAAACTCGGACTTCTGCTTCTAACCAAGATGGATTAACAGGGACCAGATTTACCCTCCTTCTTTTTTTTTTTTTTTTAATTTTTTTTTCAACGTTTATTTATTTTTGGGACAGAGAGAGACAGAGCATGAACGGGGGAGGGGCAGAGAGAGAGGGAGACACAGAATCGGAAACAAGCTCCAGCCTCTGAGCCATCAGCCCAGAGCCCGACGCGGGGCTCGAACTCACAGACCGCGAGATCGTGACCTGGCTGAAGTCGGACGCTTAACCGACTGCGCCACCCAGGCGCCCCTACCCTCCTTCTTGAAACAACCCCCGAAAATGGGTAAAATATATGAAACAATGGTTTTCAAGATGCTGTCGATGAGGCAACAAAGGACAGTGATCCTTGAGAGACTAAAAAAAACAAGGTGAGCCCTACAATGGCCTCAGCTTACTACCTTAGGTTTCCAGAACAACACAGGAGGGGGAGGGCACAGGCAGAGTCCAGGAGATGCCGTGAGTTGATGATTTGAATCTGAGTATCCAGGGAGACTGAGGCAGCCAGAGGCACAAGACGGAGTACCAAAGAGAGATGTACACAGGGAGAGAATTCTGGGGATTTTCCAAAAGACCCCACTGAAATATTCAGCAGAGCTGATCTTTTCCAAGGTCAGAAAAAGAATCACCAAAAAGATTTGAGGGACTAGTACTTCACACAGGACCACGAACAATGCTATTTCCAATAAGAATCCCATGATCCATATTGGGTAGACTGCATAGAAAGCTCCTGCCTCAGCAGTAATAGCTGTGATCCTGCCCAACAAATGGTAAAAACAAGACTCAAAAAGATCAAACTGTTTCTAAGTAATTTAACTGCATCCCAGAATAAAGCTCAGGAATATTTCTAGGAATACAAAAATATCCATCACAATATTTGTAACCACATCAAAACTCACGAGGTACATACAGAAGTAGGAAAACACAGTTGACCTTTGAACAACATGGGAGTTAGTGGTGCCAATCACCTATGCAAAAATCCATGTATAACTCTTGGTTCCCCCAAAACTTAGCTACTAATAGCTTACTGTCAACTGGAAGCCTCACCAATAACATAAATAATTGATTTACCGTATTTTGTACACAATATGCATTACATGCTGTATTCTTACAATAAAGCAAGCTAGAGAAAATGTTATTAAAAATCATAAGGAACAGGGGCGCCTGGGTGGCGCAGTCGGTTAAGCGTCCGACTTCAGCCAGGTCACGATCTCGCGGTCCGTGAGTTCGAGCCCCGCGTCGGGCTCTGGGCTGATGGCTCAGAGCCTGGAGCCTGTTTCCGATTCTGTGTCTCCCTCTCTCTCTGCCCCTCCCCCGTTCATGCTCTGTCTCTCTCTGTCCCAAAAATAAAATAAACGTTGAAAAAAAAAATTTAAAAAAAAATAAAAATCATAAGGAACAGAAAATACATGGACAGAACTATTTGATATTTATTTTAAAAAATCTATAAGTAAGTGGATCCACACAGTACAAACCCATGTTTTTCAAGGTCAACTACACTACCCATATGAAGAGAAAATCAATCAATCCAAACCAAACCAGAGCTGGCAAAGATGTCAGAATTAGCAAACCACGGTATTAAAACAGTCATTATTACTACATGCCATATGTTCAAAAGTTAAACAGAGGCATGAAAGATTGAAAACAAGATGCAAATTAGACTTCTAGAGATAAAAACTAAAATGTATGAGATTAAAAAATAAACTGAATTGGATTAGTGCCAAATGAGATATAGCAGGAAAAAAGAACTTAAAAAGATAACAAAAGAAAGTATCCAAAATGAAATACAGAAAAGAGGAAAAAGAAAGTGAAGAAGGGAGAGAAGAAAAGAAAAACAGAAAGAGGAAGGAAGGAAGGAAGGAAGGAAGGAAGGAAGGAAGGAAGGAAAGAAGGAAGGAAGGAAGGGAAAGGAGTGAAAAGAAAAGCAGATTAATGAGCTGTGGGGCAACTTCAAATGGTCTAACATATGTGTGATTCAAGTCCCATAGAAGAGGACGGGGAGAGGGAAAAGAAAATATATTTATAGAAATAATTCATGAAAAATTTCCAAGTTTTATTAAAACTATACACCCACAGATGTAAGAATCTTAAGAAATCTTAAGCACAAAAAAACATGAAGAAGAAAACCACATCAAGGCATATCATAATCAAACGCTCAAAATTGGGATACAGAGAAATCATAAAAGCAGCCAGAAAAACAAGAAAACTTATTACAAAGAGCAAGGATAAAGATGACAACAAATTTATTATCAGAAACAGTGCAAAGGAGAAGACAATGGAGCAACATGTTTAAGGTGCTGAAAGAGGAAAACTATAAACCTAGAGTTTTTTTTGAGAAAGCATGTGTGTGTGCACACATGCAGGGGCACAAGCAAGTGGGGAAGGGGCAGTGGAAGAGAAGAAAGAGAATCCCAAGCAGGCTCCACACCAGCATGGAGCCCAATGTGGGGCTCAATCCCATGACCATGAGACCACGACCTGAGCCAAAATCAAGAGTCAGTGGCTCAACCAACTGAGTCACCCAGGCGCCCCTCAACCTAGATTTTTATATCCAACAAAAATATCTTTCAAAAAATAAAGGCAGAGCAAATAGCAGAGTAAGCAACTCTAAGTTCTTATATCCATGAAGAAACATGAAAACACACACACACACACACACACACACATAGAAATGGCCAGAACTGAGGCCCCTGACTGTCTCAGTCGGTAGAACATGCAACTCTTGATCTCAGGGTTGTAAGTTTGAGCCCCACACTGGTTGTAGAGGTTATTTAAAAGTAAAATATTAAAAAAAAAAAAGAAAGAAATGGCTAAAACCAACTTTGTCAGAACTCTGGAAAACAGTCAAAAGTTTATAGCAACAAAGAGAATAGTTCATCAAAAAAAAAAAAAAAAGGAACGTGAAAACAACAGGAAAGCATTGTGACATTTCTACTCGCCTTTGTTCCACTCAATCTCCAGCATGACAGCAGTCTTGAAGTGGTCACAGCCCATGTTCCCAGTTAAAAACCTTAATCCCCGATTCCACAGAAAGCAGAACAGAGCATGTTCACAAATTATTCTGCATGTCTATTATAAGATGTCTGGGAGCTACCCGAAGGACTGACACAAGGCACTCATCTATATTTTGCAACTCAGAATGTAAACCAAAACTCACAGGCATTGGTTGGAACACTGCAAGATGAACTAATAACCCACACACAGACACCTGGGGCAAAAGATACAGTTGGGAAACTACTTGAGACTCAGGAGGAAAAGCTGAAAGAGATTCTTTGGGAAATTAAGACATTCAAAAGTACCCATTGATAGGAGGGAATTTGGAAAGCCACACCATACCCAAGGAAAGATACATGCCCACAAGAGACCTGAGAAGACACTAAGATTTCACCTCAGGCTGATCCACAGACTCGGAGCAAGCCTGGCTAAGTGCTCAAGGAGTTCTCTAGCAGAGAGGCAACCTGCAAAAACTGGGAGAAATGTTTGGGGTTTGGGGTTTGTTTTTCATTTTTACTTGTGTTTGTTTTGTTGTTGCTGTTGTTATTTTTCTTTGATTTGTTTTGTTTTTAACTCCTGGCGTTCAAGGAAATCTCTCTCAAACCATTAGCTGAGCACAAGCTGAAGGAACAGAGACATCAGTATAAAGTCTTTTCTGGGTTTTTTTTTTTTTTTATGCTTATTTATATTTGAGAGAGACAGAGAGTGAGCAAGGGAGGGACAGAGAGAGAGGGAGACACAGAATCTGAACCAGGCTCCAGGCTCTGAGCTGTCAGCACAGAGCCCGATGCAGGGCTTGAACCCACATTGGTTCATGACCTGAACCGAAATCAGACACTTAACTGACGGAATCACCCAGGCGCCCCATAAAGCACAACATAAAGTCTTTTCAAAAAAAGTTTGAGGACGCCTGGGTGGTTCCGTCAGTTAAGTATCCGACTTCTGCTCAGGTCATGATCTCGCAGTTTGAGAGTTCAAGCCCCATGTCAGACTCTGGGCTAACTGCTCAGAGCCTGGAGCCTGCTTCCGATTCTGTGTCCCTTCTCTCTGCCTGCCCCTCCCCTGCTCATGCTCTGTCTCTCTCTCTCTCTCTCTCTCAAAAATAAATAAATATTAAAATTAAAAAAAATAGTTTGAAGGGCATCTGGGCGGCTCAGTTAGTTAAGCATCCAACTCTTGATTTCCACTCAGGTCACGATCTCATTATCATGAGATCAAGCCCCTCCTCGGGCTCCGTGCTGGGCATGGAACCTGCTTAAGATTCTCTCTCTCTGTCTGCTGCTCCCTCCACCACTCTCTCAAAAAAGTAAAAATAAAGTTAAAAATAAATTTAAAAAAAATAGTTTGGATGGGGCACCTGAGTGGCTCAGTCGGTTGAGGGTCTGGCTCTTGATTTCAGCTCAGGTTGTGATCTTGCAGTTTGTGGGATGGGGCCAGCGTTGGGCTCTGCATTAACAGTGTGGAGACTGCTTGGGATTCTATCCCTCCCTCTCTTTCTACCCCTGCCCTGCGTGTGGACACTCTCTAAATAAACAAACAAACATTTTTTAAATAAATAAATAGAAATAAAAATTGTTTTTAAAAAATCACTAAATAATAGACTACTCAGCCTTCAATAATTTAAAAAATATTAAAATTTGGGAAAGGGGGAGAATCTAATTTCTCAGCTCTAGCTGAAAACCAAGAGGAAGGCACAAGTCTTCATTTAAATATTAAGTAATTAGAGGGGGCACCTGGGTGGCTCAGTCAGTTAAGCGTCCAACTTCGCTCAGGTCATCATCTCACAGTTCGTGGGTTCGAGCCCCACTTCAGGCTCTGTGATGACAGCTCAGAGCCTGGAGCCTATTTGGGATTCTGTGTCTCCCTCTGTCTCTGCCCCTCCCTGCTCACACTCTGTCTCTCTCAAAAATAAACATTAAAAATTTTTTAAAAATAAATAAATAAAAATAAATATTAAGTAATTAGAGACACCAAAGAAGCAAAATGTTCATTAAAGTACCTAATTATCATAATAATATATTCTGCTTTGGTTTTGTTTTTGAAAAAATAAAATAAAATTATAAATATAAATGTAAATATAGGGGCGCCTGGGTGGCTCAGTCGGTTAAGTGTCCGACTTCGGCTCAGGTCATGAAATTCATGGTCTGTGAGTTCAAGCCCCACATGGGGCTCTGCGCTGACAGCTTGGAGCCTGAAGTCTGCTTCAGATTCCGTGTCTCCCTCTCTCTCTGCCTCTCCCCTGATCATGCTCTGTCTCTCTCTGTCTCTCAAAAATAAACGTTAAAATGTAAATATAAATATTCTCCCAGGAATCTATTGGACTCTATTTATAAGTAATACAAATTTTCAAAACTTAAGTGTGATCGACACAATAGAAGGCAATGTAAATAAATGTTCAATTAAAACCACAAAAGGCAAAAGATAGAACAGGAACAAAGAACAAGGGCAACAAATGGAAAACAGTAACAAATTTGATAGACATTATTCCAACTATATCAATAACTACTTTGTCTTTTTTAATTCTGAATTTTTTTTAATTTTGTTCATGAACCATGAGATTATGAGCTGAAGCCAGAGCCACTGAGCCACCCAGGCACCCCTCAATAATCACTTTGATGGGAATGCGAGCTGGTGCAGCCACTCTGGAAAACAGTATGGAGGTTCCTCAAAAAACTAAAAATAAAACTACCCTACAACCCAGCAATTGCACTACTAGGCATTTATCCAAGGGATATAGGTGTGCTGTTTCGAAGGGACACATGCACCCCCATGTTTATAGCAGCACTATCAACAATAGCCAAAGTATGGAAAGAGCTCAAATGTCCATTGGTGGATGAATGGATAAAGAAGTGGTATATATATACAATGGAGTATTACTCAGCAATCAAAAAGAATGCAATCTTGCTATTTGTAACTACATGGATGGAACTGGAGGGTATTATGCTAAGTGAAATTAGTCAGAGAAAGACAAAAATCATATGACTTCACTCATATGAGGACTTTAAGAGACAAAACAGATGAACATAAGGGAAGGGAAACAAAAATAATATAAAACCAGGGAGGGGGACAAAACAGAAGAGACTCATAAATATGGAGAACAAACTGAGGGTTACTGGAGGGGTTGTGGGAGGGGGGATGGGCTAACTGGGTAAGGGGCAGTAAGGAATCTACTCCTGAAATCACTGTTGCACTACATGCTAACTAATTTAGATGTAAATTTTTAAAAATAAAAAATAAAATAAAAAATAATAAAAAAATAAAATAAAGAAATTTCAAGCTAAGGATTTAGAGGAATATTTTAATTGAATGGACTGACTCTTGGTTACAGAATACAGAATTAACAAAACCACTCTGTCACTGAGGACTGTTATCATTTAATACTGCTGAAAAAGCAAAAGACCTAAATAAATGGAGAGATCTACTGTGAAAAAATAATAATAATAATAATCACTTTGAATCTCAATGGTCTAAATGCACCAATTAATAGAGATTGTCAGAATGGATCAAAAAACATGACCCAACTGTATGCTGTCTATAAGAAATCCACTTTAAATATAAAGACATGTATAGATTAAAAGAAAATGGTTAGAGAAAAATATACCATGCTAATACTAATCAGAGAAAGCAGAAGTAACTATTAATTTCAGACAGAGCAGACATGAAACTAAGGAAAAATATCAGGGATAAAAAAAGGTATTACATAATGATACAGGGGTCAATTCTCCAAGAACACATAACAGTTTTTAATGTGTATGTACCTAATGATACAGCATCAAACTATGTGAACAAAAACTGATAGAACTGTATGGAGAGATAGATGAATCCGCTATCATAGTTGGAGACTTCAACACCCCTCACTCAGACATGGACAGATCCAGCAGGCAGAAAATCAATAAGGATATAGTTGAACTCAACAACACCATCAATCAACTGGATTTAATTGACATCTATAGACTACTTCATCCAACAACAGCAGAATACACATTTTTCTCAAGCTCACATAGAATGTTCAAGATAGACCACATTTTCAGCCACAGAACACACTTCAACACATTTAAAAGGAAAGAAATCACACAATGTCTTTACTGAGACCATAATGGAATTAAACTAGAAACCAATAAAAGATAGCTGGAAAATCCCAAGTACCTATAAATTAAACAACACCCATCTAAATAACACATGAGTCCAAGAATATTTAAAATATTTTGAACTAAATAAAAATGAAAGCACAATTTATCAAAATTTGTTAGATGCAGGGAAAACAGTGCTTAGAGGGAAATTTATAGCATTGAATGCATAAATTAAAAAAGAAGAAACACCTAAAATCAATAATCTTAGCCTCACCTTAGGAAACTAGAAGGGCAAATTAAATCTAAACCAAGCAGAAAAACATAATTGATAAGATTAGAGCTGAAATCAATGAAATTTAAAACAGGAAATCAATAGAAAAAAAATCTACAAAACCAAAATGGTTCTTTGAAAATAAGAAATAAAATAAAATCTATAAAGTCTCTAGCTAGGCTAATTTAGAAAAAAAGAGACAAGACACAAATTACTAATACTAAAAATTAAAGAGTGAATATCACTATAGACCCCATAGAAATTAAAAGGATAATAAAGGAACACAATGAACAACTCTATGCCCACAAATTTTATAACCCTGATGAAAAGGACCAATTGTTTAAAAAACAAATCCCACACAGGAAGAAAGATAGATGATCTGACTAGACCTATTATCTATTAAGGAAACTGAGTCAATAATTAATAACCTTCCAAAATAGAAATCACCAAGCCCAGATAGGTTCACTGGTAAATTCTACCAAACACATAAAGAAAAAATTATACCAGTTCTCAACAATCTCTTTCAGAAGACAGAAGCAGAGGGAATACTTCCTAATTCATTCTATGAGGGCAGCATTACCCTGATACCAAAACCAGACAAAGACCTTAGGAGGAAAGAAAACTACAGACCAATATGTCTCCTGAACATAGATGCAAAAATTCCCAACAACAGAACATCAAATCCAAAGAATCATACCCCATGATGAACTGGGACTTATCCAAGGTATGCAAGGCTGGTTCAACATTCACAAAATCAGTTAACACAATCCACTACATCAACAGACTAAAGAAGAAAATCACATAATCTTACCATCAGATGCAGAAAAAGCATCTGACAATATTCAACACCCTTTTGTAATAAAAAAAAAAAAAGTCTCAGCAAACTTAGAAGGGAGCTTCCTTAACTTGATAAAGACTGTCTACAAAAAACCTACAGCTAACATTAAACTCAAAACTTTCCCACTAAGATCAGGTACAAGGCAATAATGTGTTCTCTCATCACTCCTTTTCAATATCATAGTGGAAACTGTTACTAACATTCAGTAATGCAATTAAAGGATATAAAAAGGTATACAGATTGGGAAAGAAGACCTAAAACTCTTAATTCACAGATGGTATAATCATCTATGTAGAAATTCCAAAAGAACTGACAAAAAACTCCTGGAACTAATAAATGATTCCAATAAGTTTGCAAGATACGAGGTTAATATACAAAAGTCCATTGCTTCCCTATATACCAGTAATGAGCATCAGAATTTGAACTTAAAAACCTAATACCATTCATATTCACACCCAAAGAAATGCTTAGGTGTAAATATAACAAAGTATGTATAAGATCTATATGAGGAAAACTGAACAAAATAAAGAACTAAATCTATGGAGAGATTTTCCATGTTCATGGATAGGAAAACTCAGTATTGTTAAGACATCAGTTCTTTCCAAGTTGTTCTATAAGATTCAGTGCAACCCCAATCAAAATCCCAACAAGTTATTTTATGGATATTGACAAACTGATTCTAAAGTTTACATGGAGAGGCAAAAGATGCAGAGTAGCCAACATAGCATTGAAGGAAAAAAACAAAGTTGGAGCTCTGATGCTACTTACTATAAAACTACAGTAATCAAGACAGGGTGGTACTGGCCAAAGAAAAGACAGATAGATCAACAGAACGGAGATCTCAGAAATACTCACATATAAATATAGTCAACTGATCTTTGACAAAGGAGCAAAGGCTATCCAACGGAGCAAAGATTGTCTCTTCAACAAATGGTGCTGGAACAATTGCAAATCCACATGCAAAAAACTGAATCTAGACACAGACAAAAATCAACAGCCTTCACAAAAATCAACTCAAAATGTATCATAGACTTAAATGTAAAACACAGAACTATAAAATTCCTAGAAGATAAAATAGGAGAAAATCTAGATGACCTTGGGTATGGTGATGCCTTTTTAGATACAACACTAAAGACATGATCCATGAAAGAAATAATTGATAAGCTGGACTTCATCAAAATTAAAATCTTCTGTTCTGTGAAAGACAATATCAAGAGAATTAGAGGCAAAAGCTACAGAGTAGGAGAAAATATTTGCAAAAGACACATCTAACAAAGGACACTTATATAAAGTATGCAAAGAACTCTTAAAACTCAATAATAAAAAAACAAGCAACCCAATTTAAAAAATGGGCCAAAGACCTTAAGTGAACCCTCACTTAAAAAGATATACGGATGGCAAATAGGTATATGAAAAGATGCTCCACATTATATAACATCGGAGAAATGCAAATTAAAATGAGATACCACCATATACCTATTAGAACAGCCAAAATCTGAAACACTGACAATAGCAAATGCTGACAAGGATGTGGAACAACAGGAACTCTCATGCATTGCCTGTGGCAATGCAAAATGGTCCAGCCACTTTGGAAGACAGTTTGGAAGTTTCTTACAAAACTAAAAATGCTCTTATCATGCAGTCCAGCAATCATACTCCTTGGTATTTACTCAGAGTTAAAAACTGTATCCACATAAAAATCTGAACAAAGATGTTTATAACAGCAGCTTAATTCATAATTTCTAACGCTTAGAAGCAACCAAGATGTCCTTCAGTAGGTGAATGGATAAATAAGCTGTGGTACATCCAGACAACAGAATATTATTTAGTGCTAAAAATAAATGAGCTATCAAGCCATAAAATGATATAAAGGAACCTTAAATACATCTATGGGTTTGGTTCCATACCACCACAAAAAGCGAATATCACTATAAAGCAAATCAAATGAACTTTTTGGTTTCCCAGTGCACATAAAAATTATGTTTACACACATTATAGTCTATTAAGTGTGCAATAGCATTATATCTAAAAAAAGAATAATGTGCATACCTTAATTTAAAGATACTTTATTGCTAAAAAATACTAACCATCATCTGAGCTTTCAGCAAGTCATAATCTTTTTCTGGTGGAGACCCTTGCCTCAGTGCAGATGGCTGCTGACTGACTAGGGCGGTGGTTGCTGAAGGTTGAGGTGGTTTTGGCAATTTCTTTAAATAAGAGAATGATGAAGTTTGCACATCAACTGACTCTTCCTTTCACAAACAATTTTTCTGTAGGATGCGATGCTGTTTGCTACCATTTTGCCCACAGTTGAACTTCTTTCAAAACTGGAGTCAATTTTCTCAAACCCTGCCACTGCTTTATCAACTACGTTTATGTACTATTCCAAATTCCTTGCTGTCATTCAACGATCTTTACCACATCTTCACCAGGAGCAGATTGCATCTCAATACACCACTTTCTTTTCTCTACCATAAGAAGCAAATTCTCATCTGTTAAAGTTTTATCATGAGACTGCAGCAATTCAAATATGATAATAATGAAAAGGTTTGAAATATTTTCATCATTACCAAAATGTGACACAGAGACACAAAATGAGCAAATGCTGTTGGGAAAATAACACCAATAGACTTGCTTGACGCGGGGTTGCCACAAACCTTCAGTTTTTTAAAAAATGTATTATCTGTGAAGCTCAATAAAGCAAGGCATGATAAAAGTATGCCAGTACTAAGTGAAAGAAGCCAATCTGAAAAAGCTACATACTATATGATTCCAACTATATGACATTTTGAAAAAGACAAAATGACAGAGACAATAAAAAGACTAGTGTTTGCCAAAGGTGGGAAAGAAGAGATGAATAGAAAGAATACAGAGGATTTTTAGGGCAGTGAAAACACTCTGTATACTATAATAATTGATATCAGATCATAATGATTGTATATGTCATTACACATTTGTCCACACCCACAGAATGTACAACCCTAAGTTACACTACAGACTTTGGGTAGTTACAACACGTCAGCATAGGTTCAGCCTCAGTTAAAAAAAACAACTATGCTTCTGGCATTCTGGTGAGTAATGTTGATAATGGGAGAGGTTATGCATATGTGAAGGCAGAAGTGTATGGGAATTCTCTGTACCTCCCTCTCAACTCTTTTGTAAACCTAAAATTGCTAAAAAAAAAAAAAAAGTGTCTTTAAAAACAAAGAGCAAATTACATCCAAAGTAAGTAGAAAAAAGGAAATAATAAAGTTCAGATCAAAAACTAATAAAACAGAAAAACAATAGGAGAATCAACAAAATGAAAAACTAAATTTTTTAGATTAATAATATGGATAAACCTCTAGCCACACTGATCAGGATAAAAACCAGAAGATACAAATTACTAATACCAGGAATGAGAGCGGCACCTGAGTGGCTCAGTCAATTAAGCACCCAACTCTTGATTTCGCCTCAGGTCGTGATTTCACAGTTCGTGGGATCAAGTCCTGCTTCAGCTTGTTTGGGATCCTCTCTCTCCCTCTCCTTCCGACCCTCCCCCACTCATATGTGCACTTTCTCTCTCTCTTTCTCTCTCTCTCTCTCTCTCAATCTCTCTCTCAAAATAAATAAATAAACTTTTAAAAAATATATCTGGAATGAGAGAAGCGACATAACTACAGAAGCCACAGATATTAAATGGATAATAAGGGCATGTTATGAACAACAATAAATTCAGCAACATAGATGAAATCAACCAATTTGAAATATATAAACCACTAAAGCTCACTCAAGAAGAAACAGGTAACTTGAACAGACTTAATACCTACTGAAGAAATGGAATTTGTAGTTTAAAAACTTCCAACAAAGAAAACTCTAGACCTCTGTGGCTTCACTAGTGAATTCTATCAAACATTTCAAAAAGAAATGATACCAATTCTACATAGACTCTTCCAGAAAATTTTAAAGGAGTGAATACTCCCCAATCCATTCTACTAAGCCAAAATTACCCTGATAACAAGTTATCCCGACAATCCCAAAGATATTATAAGAAAAAAAAATGAATTATATCAATATCCCTCATGAATACAGATTGTTTTTTTAATTCAGCAAATCAAGTCCAACAGTATATAAAAATGGTAATAAATCATGATTAAGTGAAATTTAATCCCAGGAATGCAAGAGTAATTTAATACTTGAAAATCAACTGATGTAATTAACCATATTAACAATTATATATATAAATAATTTATAATACATATATATGTGTATGTACACACACACACACACACACACACACTCAAACATTCATCCTAATAAAAACTCTCAGAAAACAAGACAGAGAAGGAAACGACTTGATAAAGGACATCTACAAAAAACCTATAGGTAACACCATACTTAATGGTAGAAAACTGAATGGTTTCCCTCTAGGATCAGGAAGAAGACAGGGATATTCATTCTCATCACTTTTATTTAACACTTTACCGGAAGTTCCATCATTTCAATAAGGCAAGAAAATGAAATAAATAACATCAAGAATGGAGAGAAATAAAACTGGCTTTATTCACAATGTGATTATTTATGTAGAAAATTGGATGGAATACACACACACACACACACACACACACACACACACACCCCTAAAACTGAGTTTAGCAACATTGCTAGATACAAGATAAATATATAAAAGTTGTATATAAAAGTCAGGATACTAGCAATCAGAAGTCAAAAATTTTTTAAATACAATTCACTATAACATCAAAAACATCATTTAAAGACAAACCTGACAAAAGTTCTACCATGACAACCTCCTCCTTTTCTTCTTCCTCCCTTTCCTTCCTCTACTTGCTGCTCCTTCAATGATTCCTTGTTCTTTCATTTCAGGAGCAGAGTCAAGGCTAGACTCAACAACTCCTCAGCATGACCAGCAAACTCAGGGCATCATTGTTACTAACTGCAATGAGACTTATAAAAGTTAACATGGGGATCATTCTTTATAAGAATCCTTATGAAAGCCAGGGGAGCAAGGCCCTCCTCTCTCAGTCATGAGTAACCTGCATTGTAATGGTCTGGTGGCTCTCCGTGTGTTCCATCTCTCCTCTCAATTTATTTTACAAAAGTTCTCATCATATCCCCTCCACTATGAAACCAAGTACAGCCTATCACAGCTTTCAAGGTTATGATCTGGCCCCTACCTACCTTTCCAACCTTATTGCCCTTTTCACTGACCCTTCCACCAGCTAAACTGATTCACAGTTCCCCAAACATACCCCACAGCGTCCCCTGTCAGTTCATAAAATTTCCAAGTATTTTCTCTCGGCCCCTCCCTCCTTCCCTCCTTGGATGGTCCCCACCCAACAACTTCAAATACTCTTCCTTCTACTCACATACAAGTTCTCCCCTGCACTCAGAGATAAGCCGAAGATGTCTCTTCCTCCAGGAAGCCTTACCTGACTCTACCAGTCAAGGGAATCGCTTCCTCTGAGTTCTCAGGGCACTCCGTCCCTCGACTGGGCTGGGAGCACTTTCCCTTTGGGACATGTTTCTTATCCGATCCCTGTACTGAAAATTTAATAGACAGAGGCAGAGACTGTATCTGGCTCATCTCTACAACCCTAAAGCACTTCCAACAGGGCCTGGCACACACAGAAGAAACCATCAGTAAGTGGTGGAAGGAAAGAAGGATGGTTGCTCCTTCCGGGAGGAAGAAAATGCAACACTTGGATGAAAAGAAGCAGAAAATGGTTATGGGAGGGTATCTGACATTCATCTTGTTCCTGGCACTGAACTGCTCTGATTGTAGAAGCTGAGGTACACAAAGAAGTTGTACCCACCACCAGAGTCAGAAGCTGCTAAAGGGTTCCAAAGTGCAGCAAGGAGGGTAAGCTCTTCAGGGAGAATTTCTCACCAGGGCTGTGCTAGGCTGGAGGGAAACTACAGCACTCACATGCCTTCATCTACTCTTCTCTCCTGCTCACTAGCCAGGTGGTTCAGCTTAATGCAGGCCTTTCCAGAGTTCATCTGAAAACTCAGTACAAAAAACTATCGCCAAAAGTGACTTTGTCCTTCATGAGATTTCCAAGACTCAGGAGAGAGTCATGTCCAGCAGCTAGAGGGAGGAAGCAGCAAGGACTCTAGACTCCCTGCTGCCCACATACCACCTGCCTGAGGCCTGGGACCAGTAGTCTTAAGCCTTCACTACAAAAGACAATCAGCTGGGGCATTTAAAAAGTGTAATTGTCCATGCCCCACCTCAAGAAATGGAATTTCAAATAATCAGAGCCTGGGCCCATCCTAAAAGCTCCCAAGGTGATTCTCCTGAGCAGCCAAGTTGAAAAGCTTGGCCAACCTACAGGTGCATAGAGAGGGCACCTGCCACTGTCTGCAAGGCCTGCTTAAACACCACTCCTCCCTGTACCCCTCAGTGGAAAGCAGGATAGCCCAGTGGTACAGAAAGACCCTACCATCAGTCACCTAGGTTTGCATCCCTACCCTACAGAGTGGGACCTTGCAAAGTGACTCTAACATTTAAAGTCTTGGCTTGCTCATAGGTAAATTATGAAAACAATCCTCACCTTGCATGGATGCTAGGAAAACTAAATGGGAAGGTGTAATTCAAAACCCCACAGAGACCCTAACACACTGTACATGTTCAAGCCATGCCCTCACATGGTCAGCCTGGCCTCTAAAGGTAGAGGGAGAGGTCCAGGTGTACCCCTCTCTCCATGGGTGACTTGGGTAAGCCATCAGACCCCCCTGGGCTTCTGCTGCCTTATCTGTAAAATGAAGATAACTACAGACAGTAGCTGAGCCTTTCTCCTTCCCCTTCTTCTTCTTCTCCTTCTCATTATTATTATTATTATTATTATTATTATTATTTTATTTGAGCCTTTCTTTTTTTCACCCTATCAGGGAAATCAGACACAGAGAGCCTTTGAGCATAGCCCTTCCATGGCGTCCATCCTCACAGGGGCCCTATGGTCCATCTCAGGCAGCAAGTCAAAGAGTGCAATCTGTCAGCAATCTCTTAAATCTCCACCAGTAGAGGGAGAAGGTTGGTACATAATTAAGGAGTCACTGTGAGCAGCAACAAGATGCCTTAGGATGTGGGAACCCAAGGATGGGCACAGAGTGCTCTTGCCAGAGAGCTGCTGTGGACACTAACTTCCCACCCCCCAGACATGCCCTAATCCAGGCATCTTGGCCCCTCCATCTTCCTCCTCATCTCAGCAGTCCCCAAGCCCTTCCTGGAGGGTCCCCCTGGGACCTCAGAGGCCTCCTCTCCCCACTGCTATGGCCCCATATCAGTCATTGTCTCTCACCTAAATATTCACGCTAACCTGCTTCCAGCCCACTTTCCACTCTTAGCAAGAAGGACCCTCCTAAAATTCAAGTCTGTTCATATCACTCACTCTTTTGCCTAGAATCACTCAGCAGCAACCCATTTGGCTGCAATGGCATGAAGGGTCCTTCATGGTCAGAGTCAGACCTCTACCTACCAGTCCACCCTCACCTCTTCCCATCCCCTAACTCATACCAAACTGCTTGCACTTCCTCTAAGACACCAACGCCCCCTATCCTGGGCATCACTGTGCCTATGTATGCTGTTCCTTGGCCTGGAATGTCCTCCCCCAACCTGTGTGCCTGGCTGATTCCTCCAAGGCTCTGCTTTGTCACCACCTCCACCAGGAAGCCTTGCCTGAAGACCCCTCCCCAGGCCAGGTTAAGAAACCTCTGAGCCAGCCCAGTTCCTATGCTGTCACTGCAGTTGTGCTGCTGTTGACAAAAGTAAGAGAGAACTCAGACCCTCAGAAAGCTGGGGAGGACTCAGACCCTCTCAAGACCAAGCCCAGGACTTTCACTCCATTCAGTTCACTACAGGTGGCAGGTGCACACAGAGTCTAGCCCACTGCCTGGCCTGTGGGAAGACTTCAAAAGAGTTGAGCCAATTTTAACGGAACCAGCCTAGTTGGACAATGAGAGCTGGGCTCAGGCACTCGGTTAGAACAAGCTGTAGTTGTATAGCATGCCTCTCCCTCCCTCTCTCTCTCTCTCTCTCTCTCTCTCTCTCTCTCTCTCACACACACACACACACACACACACACACACACACACCCTGGCACATACACCTACACACACATGCCCGCACACACACCAGCACACCTGCACACATACACCTGCCCTTGCACATTATGTGCACAGACACACAGCCTGTGCCTCTCTTACAACCACTACATTTCAGTTACAGATGGAGACCCCTCCCAGCAGCTCAGCCGCCTCCTAATCAGGTTCTACTTCACGGAAGCACACAGGAATTGCAAGGTTCAGTCTCCAAGCCAGGGACTCCAAAAGCTCCTCTTTGAACAAATCCAGAGCACCAGCTGGCATAAGAGCACCCACTTCCACCACTGCTAAGTTGAGGCCACCTGATCCACTGCTGGAATAAACCAATACTTCTGCCAGCTCCTGGGGTGGGAGTGGAAAAGGCAGGGTAGTAAAAAGGCCACCAAGCACCATCACACACCAGGGCCACTCGGACAGAGCAGGCCTGAGTGATGCTGACCATGCTGTAGCATAACTCAACAGGTGACAAGTGGGGCGGGTGGAGCAGGCAGAAAGGTCAAGCGAGCTCCCCAAGAAGAAGCGGATGCTATGGGGGAGACCAGACGTGGATACTGTCCGCTGTCAGGCACCAACATCCCAGGCCAGAGTCTGAGGAAAGGGCAGCATCACAGCAGAGGGGTGAGGTCAGATGCCAGGTAGGCACAGTGGTATAGGGGTCACTCGGGTCTGGTTCCATCAGACCCACAGGGTGGCGTGGGACAGCTTTATCACTCACAGTCTTAGTGCCAACACCTACACAACAGGGACAATAGCAGTGGAGTTGCCGGAGGGTGCTGAGAGGCCATGCCTAGGCTTGTACCCAGCCCCATGGGCTGACAGCCCTCCCTCCGTGGTGAGGTCAGGAGAGGACCTGGCCCTTCTGGTGGTCAGGGACCTTTGCCCCTGCCCATCCCAGGCCGTGGGAAGGATCCAGGATGCTCCTATAAACACCACCCCCCCAGTACCTGGTGAGGCCTTGTGTCCCCCAAGGCAGGGCACTGCTGCCATCAGGGTGACACGTAGGCATCATCCACAGTCTTGGGCTGCCAGCGGGGGAGTTCCTGGATGGTGTCTAGAGGGTTTCCCTGTGCGTGATGCTCACAGAGAAACCCCGTGGTGACATGCTTGCCTAAACCAAATGTGACATTCTTAATGACCCCCAAAGGAGATGCAGCCAGGGAGACTTTGGACACAGAAACAAAGGGAGCGGCTTCAGCAAACCTGCTGCTCAAATGCCCAAGCCCAGAGCCCCTGCTTAGCGCATCAGCAAGAAGGGAACCTGTGCCAGGTGACCTGCAGGTCAGGCCTGGGGGCAGTGCGGGATGAGGAGGAGACAGAGGGCAGCATGGGGTGGGCAGTACAGGGTGAGCATGCTTCCAGGGCCTCAGAGAGACCCAACACCACACCCCTGAACTTGGCCTTCCATTAATAATAATCCTAAGTCCGCTAACGTGTGCACAGTGTCACCACACGCCAGTACTGTTCTGAGATAAGTAGATACAGATGCAGGTGTAGATGCAGGTGTAGATGAGTGCAGGTATAGGTATAGATATCAGATATATGGATAAGCGTAGATAAAGGTGTAGATTAGACGTAGCTATAGAGATAGGTGATAAGCATATAGAGGGAGGCAGGCATATAGGCTCAATCTTAATCCTCACCACAAACCCGTAACAGGACTGATATTCAACTGTACCACTTTACAGATAAGGAAACAAGGCTGGGAGTGAGCCTGGACCACTACCCAGCAGTGACTGTGGGAGTTTGGCCCTCATCAAGGACCTAGGAAAGACACCTCGGGGACCAGCCTGTGTAACCCCACCTCTGGACAGCCAAGGGACAGATGGAGGCAGTCACTACCACCACTCTGTCATCAGGGAAGATTCCTGGGCCAGATATCCTGCCCTCCCCTGCCTTTTCACCAGGTTCAGAGAAACCACCATGGGCTCCACAGGGCGCCAGCTTCAGCCCACAAGTGAGGCCACAGCTGCCGAGAGGGAATTTGCAGCAGGAATGCCCTCCACAAAGGGCAAAGAGGGAATGCTTCTCAGTAGCTCAGCATATGGTTAAGATCCTGGAATCAGATCAAAACACACAGGATGAAATCACAGCCCTGCCAGGCATCAGCTATGTGACCGAGAGTTACCTGACTTCTAACCTCGCTTCCTCATCTGTACGGTGGGGATGACAGCAGTACCTACACCACATGATGGACTCGACACAGCTCTGCTCAGGGCCTGGTGCCCCACAAATGCTCCGTCAGCGTTGCCTGCTTTCCTGGTTACTGAGAAGCAATCGGTGTCCCAGCATGTGGAGAACCAGAGGGGGAGAAATTAGGGCCCTGTGGGAAACCCCCCGATCAAGAAGCCCCTGGGATTGGGCCACCATTGCCTGGGCACCTACAAGGTCCCAGGCCCTGAGCCACGGACATGGTCATGTGTGTTTGCTGAGTCAAACTGGGTTCCTGTAGGCCATGCTCCCTGTTCCCGGGAACCCCTCAGGCCAGTGGGGGAAGTGGACACAAGACACATGACTCCTCCTGGTGCAGTGGGGACCTGGGGAGCAAGACAGAGTAACCACCCTCCCCAGGGACTGGAAGTCTCCACAGAGCAGGAGCCTCAAGGAGGAGAAGCTTGGACCCAGAAGGATGCACAGGACAGGCCTGGAGACATGGAAGTAGCTGGAACGCCTGGGGCACAGGAGGCAGGGTGGAGGGGACACAAAGCCAGACGGAAAGCAGGTATGCCACACGAGAAGCCTGAACTATAAAAGGTCACCAAATTCTCCAAAGTATTCCTAAAGAGCTGGATCAGGTCATTCACTAATTCACCCCCAACTGACAAGCTGGTGCCCATCCTCAAGGCAAGAGATAATTAAGGACAAGTCCAGAGCACTGTGCCCAGCCCAAGTAATGTATCGCTCAATTAAAGGGAGCTACTGCTGTTGTTTTATCAAGTGCTTTTTGCAAAAAAGAAAAAAATGCACACGAACGACTGCACAGTGGTTCAAATGAGCTGTATGGACTGTGCCAGGACCACACAGTAGCAGCCTCAGCAGTAGGCTCATCCTGAGGACACAATGCTCAGGCAGGCCTGCCACACATCAGGGGCTTGCCCCCCCCCCCCCCCCCACCCCCCTCTGACCATGAGCAGCTGGGCCATCAGAGAAACCACAGGACAGAGCTGGCCAACCCCCTCTGCAGAGCCCGCCCCAGCAGGATGACCGCCCATCCTGGTTCGCCTGGCACGGCCAGCTGCACTTGTTGTCTGGAATAGTTATTAATAGCACCACCTTTCCCTTTCAGAAGTTTCTAGGTTTGGGTGACAGCTCATGTGATCAAACTCACCTCTGAGCCATGTGCTTTTAGCTCAGAACTCCGTTGCCCTGGGATTTTCTGAGATTACCTAGACACCCAAGTCAGAAGGCAGCTGCAATCCAGATCAATAGAGGAGGCACGGAGACTCCAGGAAATTTCTCCTCAGTACCTCACTGAGGCAGGGCCCGGACTTTCAGGGTCACATCCTCCAGCTCTGACATAGGCCCCCTGCAGACCCGGGGCCCCCTACCACGGCTGCTCCATCCCTGCTGTGTTCTGCCTCCACCAGAGGTGCTGATTGCTGAGTCATACCATTGCCTCCTGGGGAACAGGCACCCGTGGCTGTGCCTGTGGCAGCCTGAAGATGCCATGCCTAGCGAGACCAGAGTCTGTGCACACAGAGGGAGGATGGGGCTCTCACTGTGACCACGGGGTTGCATTCACCCCCGGTCAGAATCTCACCAGTGATGCAGTTCCCTGCCACGCTAGAGCTGTGCTCTGCAGCAAACAGCGAGACCTCAATGTCTCCTGAACAATCACCCCCTCAGCTGGAAGGACCAGGCACAGCCTGCCAAGAACGTGCTCAAGGAGGTTGAGAGAGCCCATTGTCTCCAGTTAGGACTTTACAAGGATAACAATGGTGCCTTTGGCTTGGAGAGTGTGTGTTCATTTACATATCTGAGGGAGGACGTTCTCTCTAGCAACATTCAGCTCAAGACATGGGTAATATGCCCATGAGGGAGGCTTTTATGGGGCACTGTCATTCTAATACATGATCACCATTCACTTTAGAAACTTGCTCTTACTTGCCTCAGAAAACGGAAACAAGGTAGAACCTCATGAGGACCCAGAAGTCCTGCTGAGCACCCATGCTGGCCCTTCAGGTACCTTTGGAGAAAAGTGTCTTGGTTGTATCATAGCCGCCTCAAAACGGCACCTTGGTCTTCAGGTTCCCTCTCAAACCCCACTGCAACCATTACTACCCCAAGCCCCAAGACGGCAGCACACAAATTGCCAGGAAACATTGCCAGGGCCTTTCTCTAAGCATCGCTAATGGCTGCGCCAGCCTCATGAACAACAGGCAGTGTAGGCAGTGTAGACGCAAGACAGCCAATTCAGCCCGCCACCCTGTTCAGCCGCAGGACCTGGCCCTATACACCACTCGCCTCCCTTCTGTCCGCCCCAGCTTAGATGTGAACAAAAATGTGCTCTGCCCCACCCCTTTGCTCTCACTGGGCCCCAAGGGCCTACCTTCACTAGAACTACAAGTGTGACAGGTGAATTCCTAAGTCCCTGTCATTCAAGTTCAGCAGACAGAGACCAGTGGACCCCACCATGCTGATTGGGAAAAGTGTCTGACAAAGATCAGTCAGTATCCATGAACGTCAGCCCCAGCCCATGAGAAACAGAACTCCTGAAGCATCCAGCTGCTTAAGGAAGATGGGAAGGTCTCATGAGACCATTGCCATGGTTATTAACATTTACATATGAATCCCTGATAAACAAAACATTAACAAGCTGAACCATCCATAATTTACAATCCCCCTCACTCTCCTGTTGTGTCCTTAGTGATTCAGTGCAGACCAAAATCAAGCTCTCTTAACTCAGCCTCTTCCACCCTCTGTGGACCCAGGCGCACCCAGACCAACCCACTCTCCTAATTGTTGCTGGCTTAATCTTCTAGAGACAGCTCTGATCTCCTCAGTTCCTTGCTTACCAACCTCTGATGGCTCTTGCAGGGCCATCCCCTTCCCAGTCTCCTATCCCCAATTGTCTTCGCAGGGCCACACACCTCTACTCCTAGTCCAAGACTTCTGGGGGGCTGGCCCCACTCCCCTACAGAGCGGTGGCCCACCCCAACCAGAGTGCCAACCCTCACTGATTGGTTCAGGGATGGGTTGGTGACCCAAGCTTGGCCTCACAATATCCCCAGAGCCTGTCTGGAGCTTTTAGAACAGAAGCCCTCACTCGTGTTGAGATTGTGGACACCAAAGCCCAGATAATCTGGTGCATCTGGTGATCACCTTTGTCACCAGGTAGGAAGGGCATTCCTGAGAGTGAAGACAATTGAGAGGAGAAGCAAGACACACAGAAGGAGCAAGAAAGAGAAAGCAAGAGTCTTAAGGATAATATTTAACCACTGGATCCAGCCATGCCTGAAGCTAGACATGCCCTTGAACCACCCAGTCTTTAAGCTTCAAAAACTTCTCTTTTCTACTCAAACCAGTTTAACTTGGATTTCTGTCACTTGTAACTAAAATAGTCCTGAGGAATACAGCTTGGACCGTGACTCCAAAAGGAAGTGGACTTGATGACAGATAAATAAGTAATCATCCTGAACTAGAAGGCTAATACAACGAAGGGAAACCGCAAAGTGCTCTTGGGAGCACTGAAGAGGGAGTACATACTCTGTCTGAGAGCTATGGGGTGTCATCCAAGTTGTCTCTTAAAGGACATTCCAGGTGAGGGAACAGCAAAGACAAAGCATGAAAGGCCACAATGTGTCAGGGAAACAGGAAATAGTACCATGGGGCAAGGCATGGGGTCACTGTGGGAAGCACACATATCTTACTGCAAAGACAACAGAGAGAAAAGTTGCCCTCAGACCACACTACATCCCTGAGGCCCAATCCAGAGAGAAAGCAGCCCTGGAAAGAAAGCCCTCCCAGGGAGGGCAGTGAGATCCTGACAGTCCAGTTCCCAATCCAGCAAGGCAGAGGAAAGAACAGCAAAGGTGCCAGTCTCCAAGAGTCTCACGGGACCAGGAGAGCTCAGAAAGATCATAGGAGTCCTAGCACCCTGCTCCCAGCAGCCCAGAGCCCACCAGGAGTGTGGCCACTCCAGGCCATGTTCATGAGGCTCAGTGATAAACCACAGGTGCAGGGGAGGTGGGAAGCAATGCACAGGAGTCTCCAAGTCCACAACCCACACAAGCAAGTCAGAATGGAAGGAGCTGGGAACCCAGGCCCCCACCCCCGGGCCCCATACACTCTACAGCCCTTGGCCTGGCCCAACGTTTACCCCAGAGACAGCATCGGAGGCTGGCGGGAGAAAGGGGAGCTGAGGAGCCCAAGGCAAGCAGGGGTCCCTCAGAGAAGGGACAGGCTGAGTTAGGGACCATGTCTCCTCAGGCATCACCAGGCAGCAGCCTGCTCATCACCAGCCCTGCCTCAGCCCAGTGACACAGGGCAATAACCCCACACACCCTTTGGACCTTGGTTTAGGCCATAATCCTCCAGGAAGCCCTCCTGACACTCCTTCCTGGGCTGCTCTCGGCTGCCA
The DNA here is from genome assembly GCF_007474595.2 of Lynx canadensis. Taxonomy (NCBI): domain Eukaryota; kingdom Metazoa; phylum Chordata; class Mammalia; order Carnivora; family Felidae; genus Lynx; species Lynx canadensis. Next base: position 43,012,060 of record NC_044313.2, on the reverse strand, counting down.
TTTTGCCCCTAAGCCCCGGTGCTCATCTCATCTGCTGTGGGGATCAACAAAGTGCTGAGTTTCTGTTTTCATGTCCATCACCCCTCCAGACAGCGTTCCTGGGAACAAAGATGGCATCCAGCTCATCCCCACGCCCGGAGCGAAGTACTGTTCAATAAGTGCCAATCGCACACCCTGACCTCGCCATGTACAGACACAGCACATACCAAGGTCCTTCGGTTGAGGGTGGGTGGCAGAGATCCAACACACAGGCCCTGATGGAGGGGTCAGCATGCCCATTTGACAGAGAAAAACAAGGGCCATGACCCCACCAGGGCCCCAAAACTAGGACTCAAACCCAGGCCAGAGCTTCCTCCTCCCTTGGTTGTCATCATCACCTGGAGTCTGGGCTGCCAACCCTGGAAACCAGGGCAGAGAGGGGGGCTGCAGGGCCCACACACCATAGGAGAAGCCAGAGGCTTCCCCTCCACAGACACCCCTCATCCCCTGGCAGGCACGGGGGAAGCAGAGACTGCAGGCCTGTCCGGGGAAGGAGGCTGACCCCAGCACACTCAGGGGTACACACCCACCATTCTGCCCACCAGCCTTGCTGGGGGGATGGTGGCCCATCCACAGGCTCCAAGCTGCAGGGAGCTCTTTGTCTGCTCATCTGCAAGCTCCATTTCAAGATCTGTCAGGACTGATGGCAGCCAAGATGCACAGGGTGACAGAGTGATAAGAAAAATGGATTCCTCTGTCGCCCTGCAGCCACATGCCCCAGGGAAGCATCAGTGGGAAGAAAGACTGTGTTCTCAGGAAAGCAGAGCCTACTGAATTTGTTGGTAAGCTCATGTTGACGGCTCAGGGGTAAGTGTGGGCCACGGGCTCATCATCCTCTGCGCCTCACCGCCTGGAGAGAAACAGAAACCCACTGCCCCAGGGCTGAGAGGAAGCCTACCTGGGCCCAGGGCCATCTCTTCACCGGCTCCCTCCTGTCTTTCCTCAGGGGACAAGGTGTTTCTGTGAGTATGTGAGTGTGCATGTTTACGTGTGTGAGAGAGTGTATGTGAGCATGTGAGTACAGATGGTTGTGTGAGTGTAGAGTGAGCATGGGTGTGTGTGAGTGGGCATGAGTGTGAGTGTTTGAGTATGAGTGTGTATAAGAGGCAAATGGGGACAGACAAACGGACTTACTGAAAGATAGTGCACGGGGCCTGGGCTCTAAGAAAACCACGGGCCTTAGTGCCCCAGTGGCCTGGCCACGAAACACCCCACTACAGACGCAGGCCTCGAATTCGCTCCTGTCCCCGGCACAGTGCTCAGCCCGGAACAATGTCCAATAGTTGTTGTGGGAAGGTCCCATGATGCCCGGGTTCTCCCAGATACCCAGCCTTTTGTACAGACATACAGTCACTTCTCTTCTCTCGGGGCCCCCTTCAGGGCTGCCACAGGATCCCTGGGGGCTCACACACACACACCAGCAGGCGGGGAGAAGGAGCAGTCCCCGCCCTCCCTGTGTCCTGCCCCAACGGGCCCCTCACAGGTGGGCACCCTTGAGGCCCCACAGCCCTGGCCCCACAGCCGCCCCCACCAGCTTGCTCACAAAGCCCCACAGGAACTTTTCAGAGCCAGCAAACGCCCTGGGAATCAGGGTGGGCATAAAAGAAGAGCCATTTGATTTGATTACTTGGCTCTGACAAACAGAGCCATTTACATGTTAAAGACTTTTTTCTTTTATTTTATTATTCTGTATATTACATTTCAAACAAAACCCTCAAACCAGTACTGGAGCAAAAGCCTTTTGCATTTTCCACAAAGCAAGCTGTTGTTCGTAGCCCTAGGCCTCAAGCTCAGGGGTGTGGCACCATTGGGAGTGGGGACAGCAAGTATTCACCTTGTAGGAGGGCTGGCAACACTGACTCCATCTTTGGCCCTCCGTCTTGCTCATGTTTGCTCGATGGCCTCTCTTGGGGCTACATGTTCTGGGCCCCTTGGAGACTAATACACAAACCTTAGAAATGCTCAGCAAGGCTGGGATGGGGGGAGGCTTGCTTTGGCTTCCCCAGAATCTGTTAGGAATAACACAGTCCTTCCCCTTCCTGATGCACAGGGAATGCCACAAGCTCTCATTAAAGGTTAGCTGTCAGGTGCACACAAGCCCTTTGAGGTGCATGTGAGCCCTCTGATCTCACTACAGTGCCCTTCTGTGTGTCCCCTCGCTCTATAAACTGCAGACTAAGGTCCGGATTTTGTGGAGAGAGAACCATCCAGCTGCTGTGGCTCATCCTCTGCCTGATGCCCCCTGTCAATACATTACTCTGAACAAAACTCTGTGTACACTGCACGGAGTGGCCTGCTTTGTTTTCTGGCCCCAAAGTACCTTCTCAGTCTGGGGGAACTTTACTGGCCCCCACCTTCTAACACACCCGCATCCAAATAAAGCTTGCAGAGTAAAGACACTGCCCTTCAGAGGAGTGTCACCACCAGCCGTGCAGAAGGTAGGCGACACCTGGGTAGGCAATGCAAGGACACAGGTGGAGTGGAAGGCATTCATTCATTCATTCACCACTCATTCATTCCACAAACACCACAGGCACTCAGTCTGGCCCAGGCGCCGTGCTGGTTGCAGTCGATTCACACCAGACACACCTCTCTGATGTCTCAGACTCACACTCTAGTCCAGACAATACCAAGTAGATTATAGAGCATATTCATTGGTGATCCCAGTAAGAGTAAAACTCAATCAGAGAAGGGGATCTTGCAAGCCAAGGGTGGGAGATGGAGGGGCGCTGAAAGGAGACTGGGGACCCTCCTCCAGGGAATGCTTAAGCAAAGCCCAGTGGACAAGGGAGGAGCCTTCTGAGCTCTGGGAAGAGCCGCTGGGGCAAACTCCTTATGGAAGGTATATCTGGTGCTCGAAGGCAGCAAGGACCAGCGTGGCTGAAGGCAGTGAGCAAGGGAGCCTGTGGGAGCTGGGCAGGGGTGAAGAGGCAGGGCTGCAAAGGGCCTGCCCACCACCACCCCACCACCTCACCATCTGCCCCCCCCCACCCCTTATCCCCCACCCCTGTCACAACCTCAGCTTTTGCCCTGTAAGATGGCGAACCACTGGGGGCTTTGATCAGAGGGGTGGGGAGATACAAGTTGTTTGTATCAGCATCACTCCGGCTGCTGTGTTGTAAACAGATGGAAAGCGTGAGGACAGAGGCCATTCTGATAATCTGGGTGAGAGATGGTGGTGGCTCAGAGTACAGCCGCAGCCTGTGGGGTGGGAAGTGTCACCAGCAGGAAGGATGGGTGCGTGGGGCATGAGAAAAAGAGGAGAGTGAGGGGGACCCCAAGAGGTTGGGCCTGAGCACTGGGAACGACGGGCAGATGAAAAGGATTCAGGAGCCTGCTTGGGCCAAAGAAAGGGCTTGGCTGGGGACTTGCATATCTTAGAAGCCTATTAGCCACCCAAGGAGGCAACCTGGCCGTCCAAGTGACAAAAGAGTCTGGAGTTGAGGACAGAGGCCCCCGGAGTGGCACACTTAGGAGTCATCGGTGTGCATGCAGTATTTAAAGGTATCAGAAGGTCCAGACTACCAGGGAAGGGAGTGTAAGTGGAGAAGAGAGATATCCAAGGTCTGAGGTGTGGGACACCACAATGTGTGGCTATCAGGGAGATGAAAAGGACTTGGGACACTGCACTGTGTGGCAGTCAGGTGACTGAGAGATTCAGGAATGAGCAGGAGGGAAGGCACTGGAGGTTGAGGGCAGATCAGCAGTAAAGGGGTGGGACATGGGGCAGTAATAAAGGCAGAGTAGGACCAAGGAAGACACTGGCTGAGGCAGGAAGCCTCCAACACCTTCCCTCTCCTGTGCACTGCCCATCCCCTGCTAGCAGAAGACCTGCTTCCTACGTATTTCACTGAGAAAAGAGAAGCCCGAGGAATAGAAATAGAACCATCCCGTGCTCAGGGAAAGGTGTTGGAGGGAAGACGAAGAAAGTCAAAAGCAACAGCAGAGTGAATGGACTAGAGAAATGCACTGTGATGCAGCCAGCATGCACAAGTGTCCCCTGAAGTTGGCACCAGTGAGACTGGTCAACGTGGATGTCCCTGTTTCTCCACCAGGAGTAGCAGGTTAGGGCTTGGCCAGTGATGGTATCACATCTGAGCTTGTCCTGTTCATCTGTATTTCCTGCACCTATCAAAATTCTACAGGTACTCAACAAATGTTTGAGAGAAGGAACAATCAGAGAGGGAGCTATACCAATGAGACATATACCGTGACCACCTGGCACCACAGCCAAAGAGATGTGGAAATCACAGTGTTCATCCAGGCTGTGGAGGGCCATTTCAATCAGTTGATTCCAAAGTCACCTCCCCCACTTCTCCTGCAGACTGTACTTCTGATTCCTGGCTCCTTCACCAGGGAGGTACCTGAAGCTAGGATCGGCCTTGCCCTAGCAAGCCTTACTGGGAAGCAGGCAGCCTCCCCTGTGCCCACTCTGCCAGCCTCCTGTTATTCACTGAGCCTTCTACACCATGGCCAGCAGCTACAGCCAGTCTCCCATGCCCCACACACTCCTCAGGATGGCTGAGAACCTACATTCAGTCCCCATGGTTCACCATTAAATGGGATCATTAGCAAAACTCTGCAGCAAGAGGGGAAAATGCTTCTGAGATAATATAAGAGAAGCCACAGGGTGTAAAATGGATCACCACTGCGGTTATAGCTGTGTACATCTGTTTGCAGATAAGTTCTAGAAGGAGCCACAAAAAAAGTGAAATCATTTGCCTGTTAAAATGATGAGATTGTGGGTTACTACCTTGTTTGTTTTTTTAATTCTGAAAATGTTATTACCTTCTTGGTTATACAATAAATACAAAATATAATTTTTATTATTTTTTTTTTATTTTAGAGAGAGCACATGTGAGCTGGGGAGGGGCAGAGAGAGGGAGGGAGACAGAGACAGAGAGAGGGGGAAAATCCCAAGCAGGCCCCACACTCAGCACATAGCCCAACGCAGGACTCGATCCCATGACCCTGGGATCACAACCTGAGCTAAAATCAAGAGTTAGATGCTCAACCAACTAAGCCACCCAGGCACCCCAAAAAGTATAATATTTTAAAAATGAGTTATTCTACTACTATATTCTAGACAGGCATAAATATAAAATAAAGTGAAAGGAGATCCCATTCAGAGGCAACAAAAAATATAATTATTTAAAAATAAACTTGGGGCACCTGGGTGGCCCCGTCGGTTAGGCGACCGACTTTGGCTCAGGTCATTATCTCACGCCCCACATCGGGCTCTGCACTGACAGCTCAGAGCCTGGACCCTGTTTCGGATTCTGTGTCTCCCTCTCTTTCTGACCCTCTCCCATTCATACTCTGCCTCTATCTGTCTCAAAAATAAATAAACGTTAAAAAAAAATTTTTTTAACAAAAATAAACTTAACTAGAGATGTGTGTGACCTACTAAAGAAAACTAGCAGGGGCGCCTGGGTGACTCAGTCGGTTGGGCATCCGGCTTCGGTTCAGGTCATGTTCTCGTGGTTCCTGGTTCGAGCACCGCATCGGGCTCTGTGCTGACAGCTCAGAGCCTGGAGCCTGCTTCTGATTCTGTGTCTCCCTCTCTCTGGCCCTCCCCCACTCATACTCTGTCTCACCCTCTCTCTCAAAAATAAACAAACATTTAAAAAATAAATAAATAAATAAAAGAAAACTAGCAAACTTTATTGGGAGTTATAAAAGATGATTTGACTAAATAGAGAAAATAACCATTCCCAGCTGGGAAGACTGTGTTATGAAAATGTCAATTTTCCCCAAAAGTTAATTTATAAATTTAATTCAATCCCAATCAAAATCTCAAAAGGGTTTCCTAAAGGAATTAAATAAAATCATTATAAAATCATTTTGAAAATAAACAGATGAGAATATTAAATAAAATTCCATAAAGGAAAAAAATGAGAGGAAACTAGATATAAAAATAGATTATACAGCAATAATAATTAAAGTACTATATAACTGGCACAAATACAGAGATATGGATCTGAATTTAAAAATCCAGAAATAGGGGCGCCTGGGTGGCGCAGTCGGTTAAGCGTCCGACTTCAGCCAGGTCACGATCTCACGGTCCGTGAGTTCGAGCCCCGCGTCGGGCTCTGGGCTGATGGCTCAGAGCCTGGAGCCTGCTTCCGATTCTATGTCTCCCTCTCTCTCTGCCCCTCCCCCGTTCATGCTCTGTCTCTCTCTGTCCCAAAAATAAATAAACGTTGAAAAAAAAAAATAAATAAATAAAAATAAAAATCCAGAAATAGACCTAATTGCCCATGATAATTTCATGTATTACAAGGTAGACATCACCAAACAATGGAGACAGGAATTCTTTTTTTTTTTATTTTTTTTTTTTATTTTTTTTTTTTTCAACGTTTATTTATTTTTGGGACAGAGAGAGACAGAGCATGAACGGGGGAGGGGCAGAGAGAGAGGGAGACACAGAATCGGAAACAGGCTCCAGGCTCTGAGCCATCAGCCCAGAGCCCGACGCGGGGCTCGAACTCACGGACCGCGAGATCGTGACCTGGCTGAAGTCGGACGCTTAACCGACTGCGCCACCCAGGCGCCCCAGGAATTCTTGATTAATAAACTGTGCTGTGGCAACTGGCAGTTTCAAGGAAAAGTAGTTAATTCAGAAACGCACTTTACCTCACACGCCAAAAAACAAACTCTGGAGGGATTAAAGAGTCAAATGGGGAAGTCAAACGAAAGAACAACTTAGCAGGAAATATTTATCTGTTCTCTGGAGGGAGTGATAACTTTTCAAGTTTCAAACTGATAAAAGGAAGTACGAAAAAAATAAATAACAGATTCAACAACATAAAAGCTTTGTAGAAAGGGAACAAGATAACTAAAATTAAAATAGTCTAAGAGAATATTTGTGGCAACGTGTCAGGCTGAGTGTTGATAGCACCATAATATAAAGAGTTCACACAAACCGGCATGAAAACTTCAAGATGCCAACAGATGAATGGGCGGAAGGAACAGAAATCCGCACGAGGAGATAGCCGAGGCAAACACACACAAGGAGAAGGGCTCCACCTCTCTGGTAACCAAATGGGAAGTCACTTCACGTCTATTAAAATAGCACTAAAGAACAACAAAGGTTTGTCAACGCAGTGCCAAGTGCTTGTAGAGTTATAGTAAAACTGGTCTTCTCATGCAGCTGATGGGGAAATGATCCTTTCGGGAAAACAACTTGGCTTCACTATGGTTCAAGTACCATGAACATGGCCAAACAATCTGACCCAAGAATCTCCCTTTTTCTGAGAAAACAGTTAGAAGGAAAAGGCTACTTCAAGATGTTCAACATGGCATGAAGTAGAATACCCAGAAACCAGAAACAGTCTCAGCAATCTAAACCTCTAACAAAGGGGCATATTTAAATAAATTAAAGAACATCAACTTTAATGGCCAATTTATGCAGCCATTGAAATGATAATTAGGAAAACTCGGTAGCTACAGTGAAAATGTTTACAGGATAATAAAGAAAGCTGTAACCAAATCTGCAGTTGTGCTATGATTGAAAATATGCCTATGGACCAAGGGCTGGAAGGGAATAGAGACAATGAAAATAGAATCATGGGGCTTGGTTCTATTCTTCCTCTTCCAATGGAATAGCATTTTTGTGTGTTACATAAAAACTTAAACACAGGAATCTCTTTGGCTGTGTGGTCAGCCTCACCTGACACTCCTCTCTGAGCTCCAGAAACTGTGCCCTGGGGCTGAGGGGTCATGTCACCCCCTGGCCATTCTGTCAGGACCTGGGGCCCATTAGGTCTGGCCGGCCTGGGCTCTCTGGGAGCTCCGGACCTCTGCTGTGCTTCTCCTAGGATGCTCAAAACACTCTTCCTACCTCCCTGGAACAATCCTGGGAACAATCCTGGAACAATCAACAACATAAAAGCTTTGTAGAAAGGGAAGGAGATAACTATTGTTAATAGTTAATAGACAAATTAAAATAGTCTATCCTCAGGATTCATCCTGAAACACGCTCCATGAAGCTTCCTCAGCAACCTCCCTCTACCATATACAAACTCCACTTCATAGCACAAACAGCTGTTCTGGATACAGAGCTGCCAGCACGTCTGTGTTGTGTTCCTGTTTAGCCTCAGGGGCTCCTTAAGGACGCCAGGGGCTCCTGGCGATTCTGTCCAGTCTGCCTTTGGAAGTCCAGCACTGAGCTCCCACCAGGCACAGAAAGTGTATCAGCAGAGACACTCTGCTTCTCACTGACACTCACAGCATCAATGGCCATCCCAACTGGATGATGGGACAGACCTGCGAGCTGGAGACGGCCTTGAGGGCAAGAAATGCTGGCACCGCTAACTCGCCTCTCCCTGGGTTGGCCAAGCTTCTGCCTGGACCCAAACAGAGAGGATATGTAGTGCGTTCAGTAGTCTCCCCCCAAAAAGTCACATTTACAGGGAACCTCAGAATGCAACCTATTTTTCGAAATAGGATGTTTGCAGATATAATTAGTTAAGATGAAGTCATATTGGATTGGAGTAGACCCTAAATCCTTATATGGCCCAGGGTCCTTATGAGAAGAGGAGAGCACACCCAGAAACACAGAGAGGGAAGGTCTTGTGACAATGGTCATAGAGACCAGAATGATGCATCAACCAGCCACGGAACGCCAAGGGCTGCTGGAAGCCACCAGAAGCTAGGAAGAGAGAGGCAAGGAAGGATTCTTCCCACAAGCCTTCAGAGAGAGCATGGCCTTGCTGACCCCTTGATTTGAGACTTCCAGCCTCCTAACACTGGGAGATAAATAAATTTCTGTTGTTTTAAGTCACCCAGTTTATGGTAGTTAAATACGGCAGCCCCGGGAAGATGGAACAGGATAGTGCCCCGGTCTACCTGGAAACAGCCTTTCTTCATAGGGAGCTCCAGGACCTGGCCAGGTCCTGCCCTGAGGCCCACCCACCAGCCAAATCAAGGTCCCGCTAGAGTCATCAAACACTTACAAATGAAGCTGCAGTAATTTGGAGTAGAGCCTCTGAGGCCCAGGGACTCCAAGCAAAGCATTTGCTTGGGTTCCACCCCAGTGGAGCCAACCATTCCCCACCCCAACCTCCCTGCCTCTACCTGAGCACAGCATGGGGCCCAGGAAGCCTGGGCCAGGAGGAAAAGATAGAAGACAGGCCCGCAGCATCATGGGGCACAGGAAGGGCAGAAGCTTTGGAAGCAGGCAGACTGAGTTCAAATTCCACCTCTACCATTTACCAGCTGGGTGGTCTTAAAGAAATCACTGAAAATGGAGGATCATGTGAGAGTAGGGAGCCTGGCATTCCTGTTCCCCTCTACTGCTGGTCCATTCCCTAGAGCTAAAATATGTGTGCAGGACCTGGAGGGTCCTCCCTCCCTCCCTCCAAGGAAGGCAAAAGGAATAAATCCTTATTTGAAAAGTGAAATAAACCCTCCACAAGAGCCAAAAAGAGGCAGCTGAGCTAGTTCACCATGGGGGCCAAACCACAGGTCACAGGTAAGCTCAGAGGTACACTGGCCTACAACCTAGAGGCCACGACGCCCCAGCCTGGCCGTGCTGCTGGGGCCCTAGCCGACTCTGACTCAGGGCAGCTCATTGACTTTCTGCTTCAGGTTGCACTGAAGAAAAACCCAAAATCAATCAGCCCCATCTATCTATATCTGCCACTGACACCCTTCATTTCCATTCATTTTCCTTCCTGTTGTGCTAATGGTGTGTGGCTAAGCCACAGTATAAAAGAAGATATAAAATTATACAGCATTATCTTTCCCCCGAGCCTGAGCACATGTGCTTTTCTCTCCAGCTCTGCTGATTCTTTCAAGAAGGGAGTGGACACAAATCTCACCCAGATTTAGACCCATTTCTCAAGGGGCCCGCTGGTCCAACAGATGGGCCCTCAGACACAGAGTACCATTCTAACCTGTATCCCAACTTTTCCAGGGAAAGGAGCAGCAGGGACCACAGAAACCTGGGCAGGAGAGAGCCAGCACACGAGCCCCTTGCTTTGACTTGCCTCTGAGCTGTGTTTGCCTGAACCACTGGCACCAGGGGTTCCAGGGGTTGGCAATCATCACTAGTAACAGACCCCAGGATCCTCTTCCACAATCAGGCTCTTCACCCTTCTTGAGACCCCAGTACTATTAAAGAGAACAGCTGATCTGATTCAATAGAGAGAACACATTCTAAAATCTTCGGTTGTTCTGTACCTGAAGGAGCCTCTTAAGACATCAAGGCGACCCCCACACCCCCAAAAATGGGCTTCTGACTCAGGGCATGGTTCATTACCTCTGGCCCACATCCTACAAGCCAATGTCATAGGAAAGTAATAGGGGGGATTGTTCTAGACCTTTGCTACTCAAAGTGTATATCCATGGACCACCTGCAGCATCACTTAAGAGTCTGTTAGAAATGCAAACGCTTGGGCCCCTCCCCAGCCCCCTGAATCAGAATCTGCATTTCAGCAAGAACTCCAGGTGCCTGTACATACATACGAAAGTCTGACAAGCACTAGTCTAAATAAGAAGAGACTTAGAAGAAATAACAACAAATGGCAACATACAGTCCTTGATTGAATACTGACTTAAGCCAATCAGCTGTAAGAGATACTTTGGGGGCAACTGGGGAAATTTGAATATGGAATGTTAGATTATGGTAAGAAATTATGATTATTCTGCTAGGCATGATAATGGTGTTATGATTATATAGGAAAATGTCCTTAAATTTTTAGGGATACGTACTTGAGTATTTAGGGATGAAGTGTCATGTCTGCAATTTACTTTAAAATATTTCAAGAACAGGGCACCTGGGCGGCTCAGTCAGTTAAGCATCCGACTTTGGCTCAGGTCATGATCTTGCAGCCCGTGAGTTCAAGCCCTGCGTCGGGCTCTGTGCTGACAGCTCAGAGCCTGGGGCCCACTTCAGATTCTGTGTCTCCCTCTCTCTGCTCCTCTCCCTTCCTTCCTCCCTCCCTCTCGCTCGCTCTCTCGCTCTCTCACTCTCTTGCTCTCTCAAAAAATAAAAATTAAAAAATTTTAATACTTAAATAACAACAAAAAAAATAGATGAAGCATATACATAGCAAAATAGTAACACCTGTTAAATCTAGGTGATGGATGTGGGTGTCCATTATATTATTCTACTACTTCTCCATATGCATGAAAAATTTGTATAATAATCAGAAATAAAGGGTTCTTTTACTTCATTAAAGAGATCTTTCTAAACAAAAGAGAGAGAGAGAGAGAGTAGTGCTCAGGTAGGAGCCTGCTCCGGTGAGTCCCCCTCTTGGCAGGGATTAGGTTCAGCAGGTAGGCAGTGAGTGCGGAGGGTGTAGGCAACAGGTGAACACATGTTTCTTGAGCACCTACTACCTCCTAGGCACAAGAGTAGTTAGTATTTGTTTTCCTCATTTATCTTCACATCACCCCACAAGGTCAGTCTTTTTTTTTTTTTTTTCAAGAAAGAGAGAGAGCATGAGCAGGGGTGAGGGGCAGAGGGAGGGAAACAGAGGGAGGGAGTGGAGAGAGAGAGAGAGAGAGAGAGAGAGAGAGAGAGAGAGAATGAATCCCAGGCAGGCCCCTCGTTCAGAGCAGAGCCTGACACAGGGCAATCCCACAACTCTGGGATCATGACCTGAGCCAACACCAAGAGTCAGATGCTCAACAGACTGGGCCACTCAGGTGCCCTAAGGTTGGTCTAATTAGCTCCATTTTACAGATAGAGACACTGAGCTGCCTACCAGACACCATATCACCCCACGTCACACAGCTATTAGAGACTAGGGTAGGACTTTTGGTGATAGCCCCTGTCCCCTCTAGCATACCAGCAGCCCGCCTGGCTCCACAGGGAGCTATTTCAAAGGCCTCACCCAAACTCCCTTCTGGCCACCACAGTGCTGGTAGGACGTGCAACAAGGCTCATCGTGAGCTGTTCCTACCTACACTGGTGTCTTTCCAGACACTGCCTCCTAGTCCCGCCTCTGCACCATGTCTCCTGGCTAATTGACCTCACGGCTGCTGACCTTTTAAAGACCCAACAAATTTTCTCCTTTTAGTCTCAGATCATTACTTCTTCTTGCACTGCCCTTTTCAATCTCCAACCTTTCCTCTGGCTGGATGCTCGCACAGGGTATCCATTGGCTGTGCCATGTGAAGATATAATCTTAAGTGTTCTCAACCACCTCCCTAGCAGGCTGTTAGGGCCCCTGACCCTGGTGGCGACCCTCCCTGCTCTCCACCTCAGAGGAGGCACATCCCCAGCTCACTCCACTGCACTTTTCCATACTGCCGATCTGCCCCGACTCCTCCATAACCTGCTTCAAAATGCACTCTGCCCCTTGGCACACCACATGATCTACGCTGGGGAGCCCAGGAGCTGCATATTGAAAATGCATGAAGACAAAGGGAGGGCATGAGCAGGGACTTGATTAAAATGAGGAAGACATCAGCAGAAAGAATTCTTCACCCCCTTCCTGCCCATGAACTCATGCTTCATGTATACCATCTTCAGCTGCCACATTTGGCTTCTCATTTCTATACCCCCCAGGTCTGCTGCCGGAGTCCCACAGAGGGCCTCACCTGCTCCTGGACCTCAGATATGGACCCAACAGGAACATGCTGAGCCCCACAGAGCGCTGTCTACTTCTCCCAGCCCAAAGGGCATGACAAGTGCCAGAGCTTCAAGCAGAGGTCCCCCAAAGACAGGAAGAGAAATTCAGAGGAAGCTAACACTGTGCCTACTCTGCCGTATCTGTGATCTCAATCTCCAGCATTCCTGTAAAACACAAGCTATTGTCTTCATTTAGCAGACAGGAGAAATAAAGAAGGGTGAGGTGTCTTGTGATTTCCAAGAAAGTGGGGAAGCAGACATCAGAGCCCATACTGCCACACTCAAGAGCCACATGCTCTCCGTGGTCAGGGTGTAAAGTGTCCGCAGATCTAAAACTCTCAGATTTAAACATGGACTACAGGAGCATTTTTAAACCACTGGATGCCACTGTCCCCATCTTTGATGACTGCTTTTGTGTGTCGACTTGCTAGGCTATAGTGGCCAGTTATTTTGTCAAACACACTAGTCCACACGTTGCTTGCTGTAAAGGAATTTTTTTAGATGTGATTAAAATTAACATTTAAATCAGCAGACTTTGAGCAAAGCATACTATCCTCCATAATATGGGTGGGCCTAATCTAAGCAGTTGAAGGCCTTAAGAGAAAAGATTGAGGTCTTTCCAGAGCTTCAGACTTGAGTCTGCTTTCAGATCCAAGACTGCAACTTTAGCTCTCTCCCCTGGGACTCTGGCTTGCTGGCTTGCTCTGCATATTTTGGATTTGCCAGCACCCACAATCACATGAACCAATTCCTTAAAATTAATCTCTTTCCCACTCTCCCTTGCTCTCTCTCCCTGTTTGTCTCTCTGTCTCCATCCCTGTTTCTCTCTCTCTCTCTCTCTCTCTCTCTCTCTCTCTCAATGGATGGAGACAATAAAGAGAGAGAAATATGCATTCCCATTGGCTGTGTTTCTCTGAAGAACCCTGACTAATACACCACCTCCTAAAAAAAGCCCTCCCTCAAGATCCTGCTACTGGTCAGAAGTATGAGGGTGCTGAAAGACAAGCAGAGAAGCAGGGTCTGTGCCTGCCCTGATGTGTGCCCCATAAACCTTTCTTTATTTCTCTTAAAGTGACTGGAAAGTGACATGGCTAAGGATTGATCTTGGCTTTATGATTGTGTAAAACTCAAAAGAACTGTTAGTTTATAACCATGTGGTTTTCAGACTTCACTCCCCATCCCTCATTCCCTCCTTCCCTTGGAAGCAACAGAATATCTAACATCTATATCAGAATCTATATCTAACATCTATATCAGAGAACATCTCTGCACAGAGAAGCTCCTCCATTCAGCCTCTCTGGACGGAGAGAAGAGGGTGGAGGTTATTAGTCCTGGCATCAGCTCCCAGAAACTATGGGAACTGGGAATTCCAGTGAGGTCTTCCTCCAAGGCCAGACCACTGTGACTGCTCTGGAGACTTCAGAAAGGAGGATCAGACAATGTCTTCAATGCCCTGGGAAGGTAGAGCTGAGACTCCCACTGAGCACTTTCTATAATTTGTCTCTACACAATGACTCTATAAAGTAAGCAACACAGTCCCCATTTACAGCTGAGGAACAAGCCTCAACCTGAATCTACATTTGAGGAACAGGCCTCAGCAAGAATTGTCACAAGCCCTCTTTCCAAAGACCTTGTAACAAGATGGTAGGAAGCCAGGTTTACAAATGGGTGTTTTGACTTCAAAATGCATGGTCCTGTGTTCCAGCCCAAAGCCTTCTACCAACACTTGGGGATGATCAGTGCCCCAACATTTACCTTGACCACATTTTTAAATTATCCTTCCTCAGATGTCTCCCAGTCAAGAAAAATGCTAACTCCACCTGACAGATGAATGTAGAGAAGAGGAAATGCCTTCAGGGATCATCCCACCTAGACCTCTCAGTGAATCTTTAGGCAAACATGGGATCCCAGCCTTTACTCCAAAACTTGAAAGAAGAGTCATCCAACCCAGTTGGCCCAGTTTGGGGCCTCTCCTGCTACAGCCCCAGGCCCCAGCTGACCCCTGCTTTGACCCTGAAGCCCACAAGACCTGTAAGTATTAATGGACCCTGGTAGCTTATCTAGGGCTCTCTTGAGCCAAGGTCAATGGAGAAGGCTCTTTGTTTGGGTAACCTTCCCCACTCACTGTCCTCTGATTTAAAATAGCTCCTAACCACATTTCGCATTCCCTTATCTGCTTCTAGGAGACTTCCAAATCCCAGGGAAAAACAGAGGCAATATTTGGAAACTCCCAAACATATACCTGTGGCAACCTGGGCTCAGAAGACAAAGAAAGGATCTCCTAGATGGTAAGACCCCATATGTCTGGGCTCAATTCCCCCCATTCTGTCTCTTGCCATAAGTCTGGATCCCTAAAGCCAATGGTCAAAGCAATGGGAAAAAAAAGAGAAAGAGGGGCGCCTGGGTGGCGCAGTCGGTTAAGCGTCCGACTTCAGCCAGGTCACGATCTCACGGTCCATGAGTTCGAGCCCCGCGTCAGGCTCTGGGCTGATGGCTCAGAGCCTGGAGCCTGTTTCCAATTCTGTCTCCCTCTCTCTCTGCCCCTCCCCCATTCATGCTCTGTCTCTCTCTGTCCCAAAAATAAATAAACGTTGAAAAAAAAAAAAAAAAGAGAAAGAAAAAGCCACACTCTTTCCATGGACAGGATGTGGGGCGTTCTCAGATTTGAGCCTCTTGGATGTAAACGTGGACTAGAGGATCATTTTTAAGCCACTGGATGACACTGTCCCCAGTTGTGGTGGTTAATTTTGTGTGTCAACTTGGTTAAGCCATGGTGACCAGCTGTTTGATCAAACACTAGTCTAGATGTTGTTGGAGGAAGAGAGGGGGACTGGGAGGAAGGAGGTCCATTTCCCAGGCCAGAAGACAAGGACCTCCCCTGACACAGAGATCCAAACTCCTAAAGATATGCAACATAAAGAGCTCCAAGTTCTTCTAACAATAAAAGTCCCAGAGAGAGGGCAGAGCATCCTCGGCAGTCTGGACTCTGGAGCCAGATAGTTTGACCTCAGAAGTACTGGAGATAATGGTGCTACCCTGGCGCTATCCGAGGTGCTGACCTGCATTCCTGAAGCGTGCTTTGATGAGCACGGGGATTGGAAGAACCATTCTTTATCCCCACACCTTGCCGCCACTTTGGTGTGAATTCTACTGTCCAGAATTCAGGTGCCAGGTCTGTCCTCACCTCCTGAAAACCTATCCTTCTTGCCTGCTCTCCCCGGGCACTTAACTTTCCATCTGGACTCTGCTCCAGAAGCAGCTTATCTTTAGCTTCATGGACCCATGAACTGAGTCCACATCTGAGTGGCCAGCTGGGTTCTTCCACTCCCAGACCTGAACTCGTGTCCACCATACTTTGGAGTGAGACCCTGACACTTGGCTGTGGCCCTAGAGCCACTTCCAGAATTTGTGAATATTTGGTTCAAGTGGGCTATTGCTTCTATACATTCTGACGAGTTGGGGAGTCTATGCCCAAATGTACTAGTGGAATAAGAACACAAAACACCCAGCCTCAAGTCATAAATCCTCCTACATGGTGGTATTGATCAAAAGAGAAATCTGTTGTGCTGGAAAAGGAAAAGGTATTAGGCTCAATAGCAAGTATATAGAATATTCTTGGCTAGAGGGATTCTAAACATATAATTATTTCATTACTTATGTTTGGAAATAGTCCCTATTTTATGTTAATAGGATGATGATATAGTAAATTAGTGGATTTAGGAGAACTGGTCTTAGAACTTAGGATTTATAAAGTCATAGGAGAGATAAGGGATGGGAAGCTGCAGAACATTAATTTTCTTGAGACTACAAAAGTAAGGTGAGCACTAAACACAGCTGGTTTTGAAAGAGTGAAAAAGTGTAGCAGCAGACTCTGAAACCTGCAGCCCAAAAATGGGCTTCCTCCTCATGCTAATGAATGATAATTAACAAAGCCATAGTAAATGAAGGAACCAACAGCACTTGGTCCTCTAAAAACTACCCTGGAGGAGATACTAGGATGGAGTCTGGAGGTGTTGAGTAACAAAGAGAGGGCATAAGGGTGAGAACCATGGTGATACATAAAGTAATCAAGTGAACCTGTGTTCTAGAGGGTTCTGGGCATGGTACCTGTCTGTCATGTCTCCTACAGACACAGTTTCAACCAGGGTAAAGAATCAGAGATGTCCACACTGCATCATCTGTTCTATCCACAGCACCCCACCTGGAAGGAATCCTGGACAGGAGAGGACAGCATTTGTTCCCATGAAGGCTCTTAGGAAGGACTTAAATTACCAGCAGTGTAGCCTCTGGTTTCCATAATTAACACCAACAAAGAACCCACCCAATGGAAGTCCAATAAGTAGAGTGGGATCAACATCCTTCAACAGAATTCCTTCTGAAACATACCTGTGCAATTTGCACACAAAGGTTGCACTAAAGTTCCTCCTACAAACCCCCCTTGCTTTGAGAGACCATCTTCTCCATGTGTCTTTGAAGCCAATCCTCAATGAGATCAGCCTCTAAAACCCTGCCCACCCCTCCACCTCTGCAATATGCACGAACCCAGGACTGAGCCAACTCCACTCTATTTCCCCACCCCCACCTTCTCAGAACTCACAGCCAGATCTGTTCAACCCCACCACCACCCCCTTAGGTCCCAGCTGGCTTGCCTGAAGCCACCTGCCAGAGTAGTAGCCTCAGGTCCACCATCGGGACTGCTTCAGGTTGCTTCTATTGTCACCCAAGCCAGAACCCAATGCACAGGGCAGTGCCCCACCATCCTCCTCTCTTGATGGCTCCACCCTGACTCAGAGCAATTTAGTGACAGCCCTCACACCCTCCTTTCCCCTTCCCCAAGCCAAGATCCTTCCAACCAGGCCCACAGCCACTAATGAATTCTCACTATGAACAGACACAGCCCAATGCCTCAAATCTTTCCATGCCCTTCTCAATGGACTAGACCCCAAGGTGCGTCCCAGGACAGAGTCATGGGGTTTCTGCATACACTTGGACTTGGTATCTCCTGCAAAGCACTCTCACCAGGGCCAGCATCTGCAGTGGGTGTTTTCCAGCCCCAGGTGGGGCACAGTAGTGGGAATAGGGCTCAATCAGCTCGCAGCCTGTGCATGACCCCAACAAGGAGCCTTGAGTCCCCAGGACCCCAATCACAGTTTGATGCATCAGCCAGCCCTGCTCTTGCAAGGAACCCCAGTATCTAAGTGATGTGCAGAAGGGTACATACAGGTCCAGACTCCAAGTTTCCCACTGCCTAGTTTATGGTGTCTGCAAAGAGGCTAGAAATTCCAGAAGAGGCCGTTGATCGCACTCAGGCCCCAGCTAGACACACCTACTGCCCTTCTGTCATCTTGTCCCAGAGACTCCACATGCACTCCAGTCAGCTAGAGCCTGAAATGTCCCCACTTTTATTTCTGAAGCTTCCAAAAAGCCAAAGTGAGAGGAATTCACAACTTGGCCAGCTTTGCTAATACCATGCAACGGTCTGCACAGTAACAGCCTGTTATCTCTGAGCCCAGATCTCTCCGCCCCAGACAGTAGAGGCTATAGGAAGGTGAGCATGATAGATTTCCAGCCAATCCATCCTGAAACAGCCTCGTGGGTCAAGAGGGAGGAGGAGAAGCAAGAGAAGGAGGTGGGGAAGAGGACGAGGAGAAACAGCAGAGAAGGAGGAAAAGGGTTAGGAGGGACAGGCTAATATTTTCTGAGAACGTCCTCTCAGGTGCCACCCTGTGCCAGCCAGGGAGCTAAGACATCATGTATTGCTATCTTGTTCAAACCCCCAAGAGTCTGTTGGGTTTCCCTGAAGTTTTCAAATGGCAGTGGGAAAAAAAACCCTGGGGCAGCCGGAAGAGCTGGTCACAGCAGATGGGGGCCACCCACATCCTTTTCCCCATAATGTTCCATTGTATCACGCACGGGGTGTGATCTCCCCTCCACAAAAAAATGCTCCATCAAAGCCTAAGGGTGTTACTGATTCCCACACAGACCTCCCCACTCCAGCCAGGCAGGACAAATACCTAGACCACACCTTTCTGACCCAACACTAGACAGATGTCAGGGGCTTCCCAGTTCCTGAGAACACTGGACCACCAGAGGGAAGAAATGCACCATGATTCTTCTCCATCCTCCCCCACCCCCCATCCCTCCATCCCTCCAACTTGAGCTCAAGTTCAGAAGCTAAGTCAAAAACCCACCAGCAGCACAACTATCTGTTTTGATGAACAGGTTTTAAAACCCACGGGTCTACAGTTCTGAGGGTCCCAAATGACTCAGTCCAGGGTACCTGCCCCACATGGATGAAGTGGGGAGCCCAGAGGCTCCCTTGGGGCTGGCCTCCGCTTCCCAGCACTTGTAATTTGTGCAAAGTGCCTCCTGGCTGAGTGCCACCGTGCAGGCTCTTTCTGCTGACAGGGGCACTTTTGTAAAGTTCAGACAGCCTTGGCTACTGTTAAGTTAAATGTGGGCGAAAACAAAGCAAAGCTATTTCCAAATGTTTCCAGGTGGTTTAGCTCCGTCAAGCCCAGATGACATCAGAGTCATTTCACTTTCAAAACAGAAATTCCCTCAACCCGGGGAAATGACTTTCCATGGCAGTGCTGAAAAGGGAAGGCAAGAAATGCACTCTGTGGACCCCTCCCCCTGCCCTCAGCTCCGTGTTCCCTTCTCTGTGGACCCCCACCCCCCTGCCCTCAGCTCCGTGTTCCCTTCTCTGTGGACCCCCACCCCCCTGCCCTCAGCTCATTGTCCCTTTCTCTGTGGACTCCCCCTGCCCTCAGTTCTCTGTCCTTTCTCTGTGGACTCCCCCTGCCCTCAGCTCATTGTCCCTTTCTCTGTGGACCCCCCCCCCCCGCCCTCAGTTCTCTGTCCCTTTCTCTGTGGACCCCCCCTGCCTCCGCCTCGCTGTCCCTTTCTCTGTGGACCCCCCCTGCTCTCACCTCGCTGTCCTTTTCTCTGTGGACCCCCCTGCTCTCACCTCGCTGTCCCTTTCTCTGTGGACCCCCCCTGCTCTCACCTCGCTGTCCTTTTCTCTGTGGACCGCCCCTGCTCTCACCTCGCTGTCCCTTTCTCTGTGGACCCCCCTGCCCTCAGTTCTGTCCCTTTCTCTATGGACCCCCCTGCCCTCACCTCGCTGTCCCTTTCTCTGTGGACCACCCCTGCCCTCAGCTCTCTGTCCCTTTCTCTGTGGACTCCCCCTGCCCTCAGCTCATTGTCCCTTTCTCTGTGGACCCCCCTGCCCTCAGCTCGCTGTCCCTTTCTCTGTGGACTCTCCCTATCCTCAGCTCATTGTCCCTTTCTCTGTGGACCACCCTTGCCCTCAGTTCTGTCCCTTTCTCTGTGGACTCCCCCTGCCCTCAGCTCATTGTCCCTTTCTCTGTGGACCCCCCTGCCCTCAGTTCTCTGTCCCTTTCTCTGTGGACCCCCTGCCCTCAGTTCTCTGTCCCTTTCTCTGTGGACTCCCCCTGCCCTCAGCTCATTGTCCCTTTCTCTGTGGACCCCCCCTGCCCTCACCTCACTGTTCCCTTCTCTGTGGACTGCCCCCCCACCCTCAGTTTTGTCCCTTTCTCTGTGGACTCCCCCTGCCCTCAGCTCGTTGTCCCTTTCTCTGTGGACCACCCTTGCCCTCAGTTCTCTGTCCCTTTCTCTGTGGACTCCCCCTGCCCTCAGCTCATTGTCCCTTTCTCTGCAGACTCCCCTGCCCTCAGTTCTCTGTCCCTTTCTCTGTGGACTCCCCCTGCCCTCAGCTGTCTGTCCCTTTCTCTGTGGACCCCCTTGCCCTCACGTCACTGTCCCTTTCTCTGTGGACCCCCCCCTCAGTTCTGTCCCTTTCTCTGTGGACTCTCCCTGCCCTCAGCTCACTGTCCCTTTCTCTGCAGGAGCTCAGGATGAGAGCATCCACCAGCCCCTCCCAACGAGCAGATGCACCCTCTCTTAGTCAGCCAAGGGGAAGTGACTGCTTTCCTTTCCTTCCCAGCTGCTCCGCCAGTCCTGCCTCTCCACAGACCATGTAAGGGGGGTCGCCTCAGACCTCAGACCCCAAAGGCCAGGCTCAGTCCTGAGGCAGGGAGATGGGAAGAGCTGGAGCAAGGGAAGAGAGGCAGGAGGCAGGTTCGAATCCTGGCTTTATCACTTACCAACTCTGCAACTTGGACAAGATGCTCCCCTTTTCTGACCCTGGAAGTCACAGTTGGTCACATCTCACAAGGAGAATAGGGAGACTGAGCTCTTTGTAAATGGTTAAGTGTAGTCAGGGCTACCACCTGCCACACCCTGGAAGCACCATGATCAGTGACCACAGTGACCAGTGCCCAGGGTTGTGCCCCCTGCAGTGGAGGGCGTGGCAAACAAATCCCAGTGACAACATGAGCAGTGACACACCCACACTGGTGCCCCAGGACAGGAAACCAAGACAGAGGATACCAAACCCAGGGGCTCCTTCCCCAGTACCACAAGGCACTGTGGCAATGGTACCACAGGATGAGCCACAGGCTGGGCTCCTGGGCTCCAGGCCTGAGGGAGAGACTGAGAGACGGAGCAGACCCAGGAGGAGAAGCAGCCCAGGCAGGAGGCACATCTTGTGCACGGAATAAGGCTGAGGGTGGGCAGTGTGGGGAGGGCACCAGGACCTGGGACATAGCAGGCTCTCTTTTACTCCCCTGCCATTAATAACACATTGATTATCCTGACAGCTGCCATTACCCAGCACTAACTATGTGCCAGGCACTGTGCCAGGCTTTTTACACACACCTTCTCAGGCCATCCTCATGACAGCCCTGAGATGCTGACAGATAAAGATACAGAGGTTCTGAGATGCTCCACAACTGCCCCCAAGTTACTCAGCCACCGGGTGGTGGGGCCGGAATTGGAACCCAGGCCCTCCTGCCTTGCCCATCTCTTGGTCTCAGCTGAGCATAGGGATGTTTACGTGATGAATGGAGGACTCTCCAGGCCTCTGGGCTTCTCAGCTCAGGTCCTCTGTCCCCCAATCTTTCAATGTGCACAGGATCAGTAAGAGCCACCTGGGAGGCCTCCTTCTCCAGGTCTCCATGGCAGTGCAGCATGACCTAGCACAGGATGCCATGATGTCCCAGGACTGAGCTGCACCCTGGGTCTCACTCATCCCTGACCACCCCTACCCATTGCCCAGGCTTTGCCCCCACCAATCCTGACCCCCCAGTCTAGGTTCCAGGCTCCAGAACCTCAGTGCCAAAACCCAGGAAATTCACAGGACAGGAACAGCCTCCTCCTGGCTGGGGAGGAGGTGAGAGCTGGGCTGTCCCCCAGCTGGGGCACCCTGCTGCCCCCGCATCCTCAGCCCATAGACTTGCTGTCCTGGTGGCTGGCTCCCTGATGGACAGCCGGGCCTGCCAGTGCTTGTTGTTTCTGCTAAACTTGATGCTATTACAACAAAACCCCTGTATTTCTTGCAAACAATTTTCCCCTTTGCAATCTCATAAATTAATTCCCTCCTTTCGAGCTGACTGGCTTCCTGCTAATCTAACCGCTAACCTATCACCATCCGTAAACTAAATGATCCGTAAACACTCTCACATCTGTAGCCTAATGCACTAAAATTACTTTTCTGTTTTTTCCTACTTTATCTTTCTTTGCTAAGGCCAGCTCAGGTCCAGCTTCCTCTCTCCCTCCTCCCAAAGACAGGGCTTGCTGCTCTTCTCTCCTGAGGCTCCATTCCTCACCCCTTGGGCTCCTCCACCAAGAGCCCTGGGCACCAGGGTCTAAGTGATGAGGACTGCCCTGCCTGAAACATGGGTGGCATGGAAGTGGCTCCGAGACCAGGGCTCCTCCCATCCCTGTGCACCTATGTCCAGCGGCCATCTGTTCCCCCAACCCCTTGAGATAGGATCAGCTGTGCCCACTGGGCCTAGCCTGGGAAGATATCAGAGGAAACCCTGAGCTGGCCCAGAGACAGGGGCAAGGAAGCTTTAGGAGTCCCGGGGATGTTTCCCGCCAGGCCTGGGAAATCCTGACAGAGTGCCCTTGGAATGAAAGGGTAAGGGGGCTGCAGGAAGCTTCTGCTGATCACCAGAAGACCCCTGAGGAGGTAGCTCTCTAAAGGCAGCACTATTATGAAGCCGCTTTGATTCTTAGGCCCACAGTCTCTCCTCCCAGCACCTCTCACAGGTAAGCCAGCTGTCCAACCCTCTGTGCTTAGCAGGAATATGGTGCCGCCTTTCCATCGCCCTGCCCAGTCCCCTAAGACCCGTTGTAGGAGCATCAGAAAGGCCACATGGGCATGGAGCCCAGACAGAGGACCCAGGGCCTCATGTCTCAGCCAACAAGTCGCTATGTCTGTTCACTCCACAGGGAGCACTCCTGAAGAACCACCCTCTGTCTTAGCCTGCAGTCAGGGATCCCCACACAATCTGTCCTCCCAGGACTGACCTCCTGCCCTAGACCCATTGTTGATCTGATCTCACTGTGATGTCTCTAGTTCAGAGCCACCAGTCTCTGCCAGATCTCCAGGCCCTGCCCCTGTCAAACAGCATGACCTTGGACCAGCCACCCACCCTCCCTCAGCTCCATCTCCTCCTCTATGGGGCTGACACCTCCCCAGATGTCATGAGGATGAAGGTCATGGCTTCCCCTCAGCCTTTGTCCTCCAGACCCCATGTCATGGCTCTCATCTTGTCACTCAGGCCAGGCACAGCCATATCCCAGGCAGGACTCTCAGACTCCAGGTAGTCACACTCACCAAGGAAGGATGGCAGAGGCCACAGGGAAGAGAGAGACTTTCAGGGCAGGAACCTGATCTGGGTGGCCCAGGGAGCAGTGCAGGGCTGCTTCCTTTCATGGGTCTCAGGCTGGGCAACTCCTCCCAGAACCTCTACAGCCTCTCCGAGTCCCATAATGGGGCTGGATTTTTGCATATCTGGCTGTAGCTTAATTTTATATTATTTAGTCTCATCACCCACCCGATCTGCCTCCTACCCAGCAATCCATCCTTCCACGCCCACTAACCATCCACCTGTAGATCCATTCATCCATTCGCCCTACTCTTCATCCACCCAGCTTCCCACCCACCCACACATATATCTCCACCTATCCATCTTCTCCTTCAGTCACTCTTATATATCTCCCTCCAATCATCCAGCCATTCATCTACTCCCATCTATACTCCATCAATCCACTCATCCACCCAGCCATCCCCATCCTCCATCCCATCCATCCATCCATCCATCCACCCATCCAACTCTAATCAATCCTCCATCAGTCCTCCATCTACCCACCCACCCAGCCAGCTGGCCATCAACTCAATTAACCATTCATCCACCCATGCATGCATACATACATCTACCGTCTTCCTAAACACCATCTGTCAACTCTATCCACTCATCCGTCTAGCCCCCATCTACCCATCTATCCATCTACACATCCAGCCGTTCACCATTATCCACCCACCTGTACCATCCAACCAACCTCCATTCCCCCTGCTCTTCTCCTAAGACCGAGAAAACCTGTCATAGAATGCAACATTGGTGGGCGGTGGTTAGCATGGCCATGGACCCAGCCCATGGCTACCCTTTTCCACTCTGGTTGATACTGGGAACCTCTACTCAGTCAACACCCCTCACAATCATTAGGCACAACACTCTTGGAAGTCTTCCCTGATCCTCCAGGCAAATTCTGTGCCTCCAGCATGTTCTATAAGGATCACACTGGGCTCACTCTGCACCCTATCTGCACACTCCCATAAGCCAGGGCTGCCACCTGCTTCATGTCAAGGACTTCACAGCCCTGACTTGCAAGTAAGTCAAATCATATGTCACTGCCCCCTCCAGAGTCTCCAGAGCTGTGTGACCACATATGACAGTCCAGCCTGGCCCTTGAGGCTCTACACATTCCTGAAACCAGATGAAAGAAACTTTCCCTAACACTGAACCCCAAGGCCCCTCAAAACTGCCCCCAGCCAAGTTAGAACAGCACAAGCAAGATCTTCAGGCTTGGTAGGGCTAGACCCTACAGAAGACAGGTACACAGAGCCCAGCCTAGAATGACTCAACAATAAGTGCGTAAAACCTCAGTGCTCCTGGACCCCGGCCATCTGTTGCTCCAAGGTCATCTTTATGGGCATTGCTCACAAACATATAATCCCTAAACTACTACCCTGTTCATCCTCCAAATAAGGGGCTTGTCTTGGTCTTGTGTAGTTTTTGCTGAGGCAAGGACAGGCTGAAGTTCAGAACAGCCTACTCCAAGCCAGTGCTCCTCACACTACAGTGTGTACAGAATCACAAGAACCACCTTGGCTAAAATCCCAGGCCCTTCTGCAAGAGACTTGATAGGATTGGTGGGCACAGGAAACTGTATAAAAGTCCAGCCTTGGTGATTCCATGATACCAGTGGCCCCTGGGCCACTCACTAAAGAACTAAACATCTAGGGGTGCCTGGGTGGCTCAGCAGGTTAAGTGTCCAACTCTTGATTTCAGCTCAGGTCATGATCTCATGGTTCGTGAGCTCAAGCCCTGCACCTGGGCTCCACACTGAGAGCTCAGAACCTGCTTGGGATTCTCTCTCTCTCCCTTTCTCTCTGCCCCTCCCTCTGCCATACATGAGCCCCTGAGCTCTCTCTTCCTCTCTCTCAAAATAAATAAACTTAAAAAATACAATTAAAAATACAATTAAAATAAATAAATGAAAAAATGAAGAACTACACATTTAAATCCCCTCAGAAGAGAACTGTCTGGTTCCCATCCTTCACCTCCATGCAAAGGCGACCCCCACTCATTCCCTCCACAACTTAGCCCCCCACCCTCTGCACCAGCCCACCCTGGGCCCTTGGTCAGGGCCTCAGGACTCAGCCCAGTATGGAAAGCTGACCCTTTGTTCTGACTTCCTCATTTCCTGATCTGAACGCTGGGCTTGCAGCTCACTGCTAAGACCAGGCTGTGCCTTGTCCTACAGGGTCAGACCCCTGAATCCAGAACCTTCTCCATCCAGGCCTACATGCTCCCACCTGCATGGATAGCCCCTCTTCCCCCTGCACCTACTCTGAACAAGATAGACTCTGCAGAGTACAGGAATGCAGTGAGTGTGTGCTCTGTGGGCCTGGGAGTTTCTCCAAGTGTTATGAATAACCTAAGGAGAAAGCACTTGTAAAAATTATGACAAATAGCTTGACAGTGTTTTCAATTACCCACAATTACATCTCACCTTCTAAAAATGGTTTGTCCACACTGCCATTTTTCTTGAGGCACCCATCTGGCATTCTCACACCCTGCCTCTGCTGGGATAGCAAGGAGAGGTGAGCAGCCCAGGTGCATGAGGAGCCCCTGTATGTGGTGATCTAGCCAGTGCTCCTGGCTGGGCCATGAGGGCATGTGGGCCCCCTTCCTGAGCTCTGCTTTAGTGAGCGGCCAAGGGATACCTCCTGGGTTGTGTCCATTTAGCTTATACAGTCTGAAATGGCTTCCCAAGTGGAAATAAAAGGCCCCAGGTGCTTAGGGTACTTCACCCTGCTGTCAGCCAGCTCTTCAGAAGCATGAAAAAGGATGTAGCCCACCTCAATATAGGCAGGTACTAGCACTGACTCAGTACCTGAGTACTGGTACCGTGTGGCTGTTTGGCCCCTACTGCTATGGACCCCAGTGCCCACTCTGCAAGGGTGAAGAACCCAAGGGCAGAGGTGTCTTTAACCAACACCCCCCAGGCCCTTCTGGTGGTCTTAGCCTCCTTCCAGCTTATCCTACAGCAAAGATACCCCAGCCTCTCTCTTAGATCATGAGGGACCAAGCCTTTCACTATTCTGTCAATAGATTCTGACCCCTCTTTCCAGCTGTCCCCATTGTTCCTGAGCAAGCATATGAGGCTGGTGCCTCCCAAAGTGGCATGCCCCCTGTTAAGAGTCAGCATAGTCAGGCATCAGTAGGACCCTCAGGGTGAAAGAGGCAAGGGGCAAGGACTTTGGGGCCAAGGGACACACTGGAGCTAAGCAGCCAGCTCCCGAGCTGTCTACCAAAGTCCCTCTCCATTATGGAACAAGGTTGACCCCAGAAACTATGTCTCACTCTGGCTTTCATTCTACACATTTCACTTAACTTGGACTTGGTCAAGGCCACAGCTGCCACACAGAAGCCATGCCAGGGCTGGAAAATGCCTCCTCTGTCCTCAGCAAAGTGCTGTGCTCTGCTCCCATGGCTACCCCAAGGCTCCTGCCCTCTACCTGCCAGGGCCAGCCACACCCACGGCCACCAAGCTGGTGAGCTGCAGGTAAAGTTCACACCGTTGCCCCCTCCTGCTGTGAAAATCCCACTGCCAATATCCTAGGGATGTTCTGGGGACTGTCCCCAGAGAACACAACCAGCCAGGCCTAGTGTCCTCCCCATCCACCCCCTGCTGAGACACATCCAAGCCACGGGGCTGGGTCTGAGGTCATGGGCAGAAGAAGAGAGTGTGGGAGAGAAAAGAACTAACTCTTCCTGAGACCCTATCATGAGCAGGACCACTTGCTAGACACTTCATTCATTCATTCATTCATTCATTCATTCAACTGAACACCTACTGTGTACCAAGCACTTGGGATTCATCTGAGAACCAAATAGATTTAGAACCCTATCCTCATGGAGTGTGTATTCTATCAGAAAGAGGGTATGAAATCATGAAAAGATGCTCAACATCGCTCCTCATCAGGGAAATACAAATCAAAACCACACTCAGATATCACCTCACGCCAGTCAGAGTGGCCAAAATGAAATCAGGAGACTATAGATGCTGGAGAGGATGTGGAGAAATGGGAACCCTCTTGCACTGTTGGTAGGAATGCAAATTGGTGCAGCCACTCTGGAAAACAGTGTGGAGGTTCCTCAAAAAATTAAAAATAGACCTACCCTATGACCCAGCAGTAGCACTGCTAGGAATTTACCCAAGGGATACAGGAGTGCTGATGCATAGGGGCACTTGTACCCCAATGTTTATAGCAGCACTCTCACCAATAGCCAAATTATGGAAAGAGCCTAAATGTCCATCAACGGATGAATGGATAAAGAAATTGTGGTTTATATACACAATGGAGTATTACGTGGCAATGAGAAAGAATCAAATATGGCCCTTTGTAGCAACATGGATGGAACTGGAGAGTGTGATGCTAAGTGAAATAAGCCATGCAGAGAAAGACAGATACCATATGGTTTCAATCTTATGTGGATCCTGAGAAACTTAACAGAAACCCATGGGGGAGGGGAAGGAAAAAAAAAAAAAAGAGGTTAGAGTGGAAGAGAGCCAAAGCATAAGAGACTCTTAAAAACTGAGAACAAACTGAGGGTTGATGGGGGGTGGGAGGGAGGGGAGGGTGGGTGATGGGTATTGAGGAGGGCACCTGTTGGGATGAGCACTGGGTGTTGTATGGAAACCAATTTGACAATAAACTTCATATATTGAAAAAAAAAGAAAGAGGGTGTGAAAAATAAATAAGCAAATACCTACATCTAGAATAGTGTGTTATATGTGATAAGCATTTGATGAAAAAATCAGGGAAAAGGAAATAGGGACTGGTGAGTGAGCTTTAATTTAAAATAGAAGGTTAGGGTAGCTTTCCCTGAGAAGGTGACATTTGAGAGAATACTCCAAGAAGATGGAAAAAGAAGCCATGTGAGGATCTTGAATAAAGCACTCCAGACACCAGGAGCAGAGAGTACAAAGGCCCTGAGGCCGGACCATGCCTGGGTGCTTGAGGAGCAAGGAGAAGGCTAGTGTGGCTGGCATGAAAAGCACACAGTGAAAAGAGGCAACAGAGGGCCAAATACTGAGGGCCTCATGGGCTTGAACTCCAAGAGAAATGGAGGGAGCCTTGGCAGGTTATAAGCAGAAGAATGATGTGACCTGCTTTTGGGTTTTTTGTTTGTTCTGGGGTTGTTGTTGTTGTTGTTGTTGTTGTTTGGTCTTATTTTTATTTAAGTAACATTCTTGAATACTAGTATGTAATGGCTGGAAGAAGAATTTGAGTTTAAAACTAATTTTCTCCTAGAATATAAGGACATTCAATATTGCTGATTAGGAGTTTGATGTCAATCCCATTCTCAATATGTTTTGAGGATGACTTTTTTTTCTTTATTGACATATAGTTGACATACGTTATACTATTTTCTGGTATACCACATGCAGATTCAACAACTCTCTGCACTATGCAATGCCCACCACAAAGTATAGTCACCATCTGTCACCATACGAAGTTATTACAATATTATTCACTATATCCCCTCTGCTGTACTTTTCATCCCATGACTCATTTATTCTATAACTGGAAGTTTGTAGCTCTTGATCCCCTTTACCTAGTTCACCCATCCCCCCCTTCTTCCCTCTGGCAACCACCTCTTTGTTCTTTGCAGTTATGATTCTGTTTCTGTACCTGCCTTTGTTTTCAAAGCATCTCTATGACAACTAGTCTGAGAAGAAAAGCCCAGAGACCAGGCAGACAGATCAGCCTCACCAAAACTCAGCACAGACCAGGGAGGAGTACAACAGGGCCGAGTCTCAGAGAGGTTAAGTAGCTGACCCCAGATCACTCAGCCAGAATCAGAGGGCCAGGAATCCATTCTGGGTCTCCAGCTTGTTGTCTCCAGGACCCTGCAAAGGCTCTGCCTACCACCACGTGGCTGGCCCAGCCCTGCACATTCCTGGGGACAGCCCCTGAACTGGGCAGGAAATAATGCAGTGACTGAACTAGCTGAGTTCTGCAGTCCCTTCCAGGCCTGCTCTGGGTGAGCCCAGGGGGTGCAGAGTGGGAGTGTATGGTTCTCCCTCTCTCCACCACTCGTTCTGCCTCCACCAAGTCCCTGTGGACCTTTGACTGCCCTCATGAATCCCAAGAATAAAGCATCCAACCTTCCAAGAGGCACTAACTTGAGCCATGACTCTGAGCAAGGAGCCTCCGTTTACCCATCTATAAAACGGTCATGGTAATGGCCCCCTCTGAGGATTCTTGAGACAATCTGGGAGGTGGGAAGTCTTGGGGCCTGCAGAGTTGCTGATGAGGACAGTGACTGTGGCAAAGATGCTGATGGCTTTCAGGAGCACTTGCTGGTCCTGGTACCCAGGATGCTACAGGTGCTGCCCTCCCCTCCCCTTCCCTGGACTCTACCAAATTCCCTCGCAGAGTCAGATCTTAAAGCATGAACTGCAGTGATAAACAGCTGTACCAGGAGCCCCCTCATTTCCTCAGCGACAGAAGCAGCAATAATCACGCGATAAAAATGCAATTACATCTTTAAACCGCACCCCTCGCGATCACTATCCCCACCCACCCCCTGGGCACAGGGCATTCCAGGGCCGCCCCTCACACCTGGGCCCTGTGACCACGTGGCAATACATCTAGCAGAAGCAGGAGAAACAGAGCAGTCACCATGATAAAACTCAACGTATAGATTACTGTAAAGCAAGTTTATAAGCACAAACTTTCAGACCAGCCCTGCTGGGAATGAAATTCCATTTCATTTGGCTCTGGCTCTGAGATGAATCACTAAGCGAATGAGGCTGGCAGAGTCTCCGGGAAAAGCCCTCTCTCTGCACACGAATGAAGAGTGATACCCAGGCCACCTCCCGGGAGAGCACTGTTGATTCCCGAACATGGGCTGGAGGTGGGGAGTGGGGGTGGGGGGCTCTCAGTGTAGACGGGGGCAGAGTGGACACTTTAAAACACACAGTGACAATACGGATGAACCTTGAAAACATGGTAAGTGAATAAGGTAATCACAAAAGGACAAATACTGTATGATTCCACTCCTATGAGGCACCTAAGGTAGTCCAAATCAGAGATGGAAAATAGAGTGGTGGTTACCACGGGCTGCAGAAAGAGGGAATGGGAAGTTGTTCATTGGGTGTGAAAACGACAAGGATCCCCTAAGGATTCTCTAAGGAAAACACCGATCTTCCTGGACTTATATGATAGGGCCTCATCGCAATAAACCCATTTTTTAAGCTTATTTATTTATTTTTGAGAGAGATAGAGAGCGAGCAGGGGAGGGGCAGAGAGAGAGAGGGAGAGAGAGAATCCCAAGCAGGCTCCATGCTCAGCACAGAGCCCTACGTGGGGCTCCATCTCATGACCTGAGCCAAAACCAAGAGTCACCCACTTAACCAAATGAGCCACCCAGACACCCCTCAATAAACCCATTTTAAGTGGAAAATATCATAAGTTGAAAATGCATTTAATATATCTAACCTACCAAACATCATAGCTTAGCCTAGCCTACCTGAAACATGCTCAGAATGCTCACAGTAGCCTACAGTTGGCCAAAGTCATCTAACACAAAGCCTATTTTGTGATAAAGTCAAGTATCTTCTGTAATTTACTGAATGTGTACTGACAATGAAAAACAGAATGGTTCTAAGTGGATCATTTACCTGTGTGACCGTGTGGCTCACTGGGAGCTGCAGCTCGCTGCCACTGTCCAGTGTCACAAGAGAGGATCATACTGCATGCCATTAGCCCAAGTAAAAATCAAAATTCAAAATTCAAAGTGCGGTACTGAATGTTTATTGCTTTTGCACCATCGTAAAACTGAAAATTCGTTAAGTCAGACCATTACTACTCAGGGACTGTGTGTAGTCCCAAATGTACACAAAGTTTCAGGTATAAGATGTTCACTGCTACATTTTTTTATTATAGTAAAATGTTGGGAAGTAAAGGGAACTGGATGAGTCAATTAAGGTATTGCCACTAAAAGAAATATTATGCAGTCGTTGAAATAGTGATTACTTTTAGTGACCTGGGAAATGATTACCATATCACAGTAATTAGATGGAAGGAACTGTATGCAACATCATGAGGCCCTTCTAGTACAAGGTCATCCATAAAAAAACGAACAGAGATTGGATCAAAATGGCAGCCCAAGGACATGTTGGACCTCTCCTTCCCAACACAAATGCCTTAAAATGACAACATTAAAGGTAAATAAATTTTTAAAAACCTGCACCAGTGATAGGAAACAAGAATGGGTCTCTTAAGAGGGCATTAATCATGAGGAATCTCTGAAAGGATGAAGGCTCATGGGTTCATATTGGAAATGGCACCAAAGCCCAAAGACACCCAAGAGATAGCTGCCATGAGGTGGCAGTTCTGAGTTGGGAAGCTGAGGGTATGGTGGCACAAAGGAAAGCTCTGAACAAATTTGAGAGTGGTTAAAAAAAAAAATGGAGAGTAGAAATGGTAGGGTCTTGGGAAAGGCATTCAGGTGCACCCCACAGTGCAAAGCAGCGAACTACAAAAGTGACTGCCCACAGGAGCAAG
The DNA here is from genome assembly GCF_007474595.2 of Lynx canadensis. Taxonomy (NCBI): domain Eukaryota; kingdom Metazoa; phylum Chordata; class Mammalia; order Carnivora; family Felidae; genus Lynx; species Lynx canadensis. The sequence goes on along the minus strand of NC_044313.2, from coordinate 42,980,201 downwards.
AAGTGGGAGGTACTTGATTTCCAGGGGGCAGGCAGCTTGACGGTGGCACCAATACCCAGGAATCCTGGTGGAATCCTCACACCCCAAACATGAGAATCTGATACCACCAATGCAGCAACCCAGGTACCCAACCCAGCCCCCCATTGCTGGGGCTGTGTTTAGCCTCACAGATAGTCCAACAGGACTTCAAACCCAAAGAGAAGAACACAACCCAGAATCAACCACCAATATTTAGGAAAAGCTACACATTGAAAGAGGCAAGTCAAATCCATCAACTACCAGAACTAACACCTGAGTATATAGAGGTATTAGGACAGACAGAATAACACTTTAGAACAAGGAAACTCTTAGTGATGGGAGAGGTATCACATCCACTAAAGAAGGAAGAAGAATGAACTAGATCTGGGAACCAAACACTTCGTTATCAAAGTATAAAAACAGGCTGAATAGCAGCAAGGAGCAGGTGAAGATCAAATTCCTGACCTGGAGACTGAGACAGGAATTCTCCCAGATGGTGGTACAAAAGCTCAGTGACAGAAAGGATGAAAGGAAACAAAAGGGAATAGGGGCTTGGGGGGGGGGGGGGATAAACTCTCACCACCACCTAAAAGGAATTCTCAGGAGATATCTGAAAGAATACAGGAAATTAGTAAAATAAATAACCGCAGAAAGACACAATCCTCAGATTGAAAGTACTCACCACATGCAAAGCCAGATTCTGTACAAAGACAATTATTTAGGCACAAAGTGGAGAAATTTCAGACTCAAGGGAAAAAGGAAAAATGCCAAATTCTTCCAAAGAAGAAACAACACAGATTGCATTGCCTACAGCAGAACAGAAGTTACTGACTGGTGTCAACTTCTTGCGAACCAGGCAGCAGGGTGTGCACTGTACCCCTCTTTCTTTGCTGAGGGGCCCCTCCTCACTCTGCCTCACTTTCCCCATCCAATGTGTGGGGAACAGTCCCTACAACAGTCTCACATTGTTGATGTCAGAGTTACATGGGTTGACATGCATAAACCCCAGACACAGAGTGCCGGCTAAGTAAGACTTAGCTCTTACTATTTATGTGATCCAACACACACAGGCCAATGAAACAGTAGTATCTCAAAAGATGTGCTTAGGGGAGAAATGGCATAAAACTTGAATACTCAGCCTTTGGAAAGAAAACAGGAATTTTCTGACATGTGAGAAACCTCATTGCCCACAAACCCTCTTGGAAAGAATTACCAAATGGTATGCTCCAGCAACTACAAAAATGAATCCAGACAGAGACTAGACAACTGGTTGGCAGGCACTGGGGGAGAGAGGAATGGAGAATGACTGCTAACAGGGAAGGGGTCTCTTGTGGGGGTGATGAAAATGTTCTGGATTAGGTAGTGGTGATGGTTGCACAACCACTGCAAGTGTACCGGAAATTACTGAATTGTACACCTGAAAATTCTTAAAATCATGATTTACATTATGTGAATCTTGCCCTAATGACAAAAAAATGAATCTGAGAACAGGATGTGGAATACAAGAGCAGCAGTGAGAAAATTTTTCTAATTTACTGTTAAAACCATTTACTGACTATTATTAAAATTTGGAACAAAATCCCAGTTGGGTCTCATCTTTTAAGTGGTGATAAAATTCAAGCGTGGAAGCGTCAAGGTGTATTAAAGTTCTTGATTTGTTAAGGAAGATAATGGAAACACTGATTATGTGGTGAGAGACAAATGGGAGCCTAAATAGATCTTTAAAATACATGTCATCATACAACAAAAATATAACGTATTATTTGAACCCTTAGCAGATGGCTCTCCCCTGGGAACAGAGGGAAGGGGCATTTGGGATTGTCACAGTGACAGGCAGGGGTCTACTGTAATTCGGTGTCCAGAGCCAAGAATATTAAATGTCCTCCAAGAAGGCAAAAGTATCACATCCCAAAGGACAGTCTTTCCAAAATGATAGCAGTGCTCCTATTGAGAACATTGCTTTAAGGAACAAAAAACCGGGACAAGGAAAACCCAATCAACCCAACAAAAGGCAAGAAAGGGGGAAAACTGCCCAAGAAAGCATAGTAAGTGAGAAACACAAAGTAAGATGGCAAGAAAAAAGTCCAAATGTGGCAGTAATCTCATCAAATGTAAATAGGGTACCTTCGCCTAAAACCTCAATAAACGAATCAGATTTTTTAAATTATTTTTACAAAAGATACAAACACCCAGAAAGGTTTAAAATAATAGGTTGAGAAAGGCAATATTAAGCAAAAGATAAGCCAGAAAAAGAAGGTGTTTATCAGACAAAATGGAATTCAAGGTAGAAAGCACTCAAAGGAATAGCCAGGGAAATTTCATATTGATAAAAGATAAAAGCCACACCAAAAAAATGGAACAGCTGTGGCATTTTATGAACTTTACAACACATCTGCAAAATAAAGCCAAACTAACAATAATTAAAGAGGATTCTGACAAACCCACAATCATAACAGTGACTTCAATATTTTTATTTCTGATTCAGTAGGCAAAAAACAATAATATGGAAGATTTGCATATCTCACCTATAAGTTTATCTAATAATATATATTTATTAAATACTTCAACTATGTTCCAGCTTTTGTTTTATAGTTTTGTATATATTAACTAATTTAATCCTTCCACAATGCAACAAAGAGGCACTACATGATATCCATTCTACTCATGATCAAACTAATGCCCAGCCACCTGCCCACCATCATGCAGCCAGTGGGAGGCAGGCTAGGACCCAAGTCTGCCCTAATCTGCTCTCAACTCAACTCTGGGCTTACTCACGAGACCCAACAGAGACAGCACAATCTCTCCCATGCCACCCAGCTCTCCAACAGTGGAAATCTCAGTGAAATCCTAGAGAAAAAACTATTCAGAAATCCATCATACATTAACTGAGTCCAGTGCAATAAGATTGGAATTAACAACAAAAAGAAACTGCCCCCATCTACCTACTTAGAAAATTTAAACCTTTTCTTTATGTGTGTGTATATGTATATATATATATGTATATACGTGTGTGTATATATACACACATATATATGTGTGTATATGTGTGTATATATGTGTATATGTGTGTATATGTGTGTATATATACACATATATATGTGTGTATATATATGTGTATATGTGTGTATATGTATATATATGTGAGTGTATATGTATATATATATGTGTGTATATATATATATATATATATATACATATATAACTGCTCGCTTATGAACTCATCACACACACACACACAAAATTCCAAAGTATTTAGAAATTAATTTGAATCAGGTCACCTGTGGTATTTGACCAAAATAATACTCTCAGTAAAACCCTTGGTAACACTTAATGAAGAAGGGATCAAAAAGAACTACCCTAACCAAATAAAGGCCATCTCCTAGAAACCCACAGCAAGCATCATACTTAATTGTCAAACTTTAGAATATTCTACCACTATCAGTCCTAGACAATGTGATAACACCTGAAAAAGAAATACGAATAAACGTGAAAAAGGAAACAAAATTGGCATGAGTTGTAGAAAATATGAGCATCTACCTATAAGCTTCAAAATAATCAACTAATAAACTGTTAGGAATTCATGAAAGTTCAACAAAACTCAAGGATAAAAAAAAAATCCATAGGCAAAAATCAATAGCTTTCGTGTATGCCAGCACTCCCAATTAGAAAATGCAATCCAAAAGAAAGTTCATTCATATCAGAAAAAAAAAAAAATCTATAAAATCCCTGGGGATAAACCTAATAAGAAATGTGCAAGACCCATAAGAAGAAAAACATAAAACTTTACTAAAATCATTAAAAAGACTTCCAACTAAATAGAGAGACTCACAATGCCTCTGGATGGTAACTATCAGTGTATCAAGATGACAGTTCTTGCTTTATTAACCTATATATTTAAAGCATTCAGTGACAGACACACCATTTCATTTATAACCAGTGGGTGACAAGTAGATGATTGTTTATGAGAACTACATTTATTTTCTGAGCATTTATTTAGTTAATCAAATGTTTGAAAGTTCTAAGAAGGACAAGATGGTCTGAACCACACGAACAAAAACTGAGAAATCAGAGAACATTAATGAGATCATGAAAAGCCATTCAAATAGACCACAATGACACCAAAGGGCATAAAAGAGAAGAATGATTGGCCACTGGAAGAAAAGTAATGGAGCACTACTGGCCCGAGCAAATGGTAGTACCAGGCTCCGGTTAGAAGCAAATGTAAAGCCCCACAGACACACATAACATAGGAGGTACACCCCACGGCTACAGGCACCTCACAGGTTAAACTGAAGGCAAGGGTCAAGCATGTGCCAGACTACCCAGCAGGCAACCAGCAAAGTGGGAAGCCCCAAAACAAGAACATATTTTAAAAATAATTTGGTTTCAGGACATCTGGGTGGCTCAGTCAGTTCAGCATCTAACTTTGGCTCAGGTCATGATCTCATAGTTCATGAGTTTGAGCCCCTCTGTGCTGACAGCTCAGAGCCTGGAGCCTGCTTTGGATTCTGTGTCTCCCTCTCTTTCTGTTCCTCCCCCACTCATGCTCTGTCTCTCTGTCTCTCAAAAATAAATAAACATTTAAAAAATTTAATTTAATTTAAAAAATAAAAATAATTTTGTTTCACAGTCATCCTGAAAAAACCTAATACTTTTCTTGGACATCCTTGCATATATGTTACAGTTTGGTGCTGTTTTTATTCTCAATTAAATATGAAGGTAGAGCAGCCTAAAACCCCAGGGCTCAGAGATTCCACAGGTCTCACTGTAACTCTGGATATGCACTAGTTATCTCTACCCAGTTACTCTGCCTACTGCAGGAGACCACACGCTTCAACAACAGCATCTTAAAGAATTTATACAAGCAGCAAGAAAGTGCATCAAATCCACATGAGAACAACCCCACCACGTCAGTGGGCCCCCATCAACCCGTCATCGTCAGTATTGAGTCTTGGGGCAGCATATACTGCCCTTTTAAAAGTTTCATCATTGAGGGGCGCCTGGGTGACTCAGTTGGTTGAGTATCCGACTCTTGATTTCAGCTCAGGTCATGATCTCACAGTTTGTGAGATCGAGCCCTGTGTCAGGCTCTGAGCTGACAGTGTGCAGCCTGGTTGGGATTCTCTCTCCTTTCTCTCTGCCCCTCCCCCCTCAAAATAAATAAATAAACTTTAAAAAAATAAAATAAAATAAATAAAAATAGAAAATAAAAGTTTCATCACGGAGCACTGAGGCCAGTGCCTCTGTTAACTGTGTTTGCAATGAACTATTTGGATCAATAAATATGTGATAACATTTTGATTAACAATTAAGATCTACTAGAATGGCATACATGGTGTATGTAATATAAAAAGACTCACATCAATTAGGGAAATGCAAATTGAAATAACAATGAAGTACGGCATGTCAGCTATCAGATGGGCAAAACTCAAAAGGCTGATAATATCAAGTGTTGGCAAGAATGTAAGAAAGCTGGTGTTCTTCTTACAATGTCAAGTGGGAGCGCATATTGATTCATTTAGCTTTCTAGAGCACAATTTGGCAGAAGCTACTGAAAAATTTAATTGTGCATGCCATTCAGCCAACCAGCTCCACATCTTGGAATCTACCCTGATGAATACTCATCAGCATGTGTAAGAATTTTCATCACAATATGGTTTGTAATTGTGAAAAATCAGAAATAACTTAAATATTTCTTAACATGGAAACATGTTATGGGACTTTTTAAAAAGTGATAGAGGGGCGCCTGGGTGGCGCAGTCGGTTAAGCGTCCGACTTCAGCCAGGTCACGATCTCCCGGTCCGTGAGTTCGAGCCCCGCGTCAGGTTCTGGGCTGATGGCTCAGAGCCTGGAGCCTGTTTCCGATTCTGTGTCTCCCTCTCTCTCTGCCCCTCCCCCATTCATGCTCTGTCTCTCTCTGTCCCAAAAAAAATAAATAAACGTTGAAAAAAAAATTTTTTTTTAAAAATAAAATAAAAAGTGATAGATTTATGGGTGCTTGGGTGGCTCAGTCAGTTAAGCATCTGACTTTGGCTCTGGTCATGATCTCATGGTTTATGAGTTCAAGACCCACATCAGGCTGTGTGCTGACAGCTCAGAGCCTGGAGCCTGCTTCGGTGTCTCCCTCTCTCTCTGCCTCTCCCCCACTCACACTCCGTGTCTGTCTGTCTCTCTCTCTCTCCCTCTCTCTCTCTCTCAAAAATAAACATTTTTAAAAAGTGATAGATTTATATGAAATAACACAATGAGCTCACCAAGACATATTAGTGAATAAAAATTAGCAAGGTAGAGTATAATATGGGTAGTCAGCATTATTTATATATTCAGAAGCATTATTATTATTGCTTATTATTAGGTATTATTTATATATACAAAGCAAAACTCTGTGCCGTTATCCCTGCTTTCCAAAAGTTCTCAAGATGCCACTTCAATTTCACCAAAGACCTACATTAATACAGTAACAGCTTTTTTTCATAAAAGTGCAAATCCTCTTTGGGTTTCTTTCGGTTAGCAAAACAGATACTAATGTAGGTCTTTCATAAAAAGCAAAATGGTGTCATTTGAACTTTTGGGAAGTAGGGGATACTCTTTGCTTTATACCATTTTGGCCCATGAAAAGTTTCAAAGGAATGCTCTTATCTGTATTCCATTTTGTATGTACATAAATGTAAATACCAAGAGAAAGTTCTGGAAGGATATACAGCAAACTGATTTCAGTTTTCCCTCTGAGGAGGGAAATGGCACTTCTATTTCTTTTCATTATCCTTAACTCTTTTACAGTGACACTTATCTGTGTGTTATTTGTGACATTTAAAGAAACAGAAGGACTAAGGTTTAAGACAAATCCAAGTGAAGAGAATGAGCTCAACCATATGAGAAGGAAGTCTGCAAAGACCAGAGGCTAGAAGATGTAAACAGCAGTTCTCTGTATGGTTGTGGTCCTGGCAACATTTATCTATTTTCTTGTGCTTTTCATTAGGTCCTAATTTTTCTATGAAGTCTAGGTATTGCTTTTACAACCAGAAAATTTCAGGAAACATGTTCATATCAAATGGCTGGTGCCCCATTGCTCCCACTGGGAGTAATTCCCTATAGAGTCTCTCACACTTTGAGAATTAACTCGGGGTCAAGAGCCCCAGAACTTGGCACCTGTCCTGGCACCCTCAGACTTGCCATGTCAGTGGGCCAAGAGACACTGGACTCGGGGACTCACTGAGTAAGGCCCTTTAGCTCTGTTTATGGCCCTCTCCATGAGGGCCCTGGCTCTCCTCGAGGTCACCCCCAGCCCTCTACCTGTCAATAAGCCCAGAACTTCCCTGTGCTGCCGAGCGCTTTTAAGAGAATAGGGCTTGAGATTCAGATAATGAACTGCACACCCCCAAGGTTGCCACCCCAGCATGAGTAGACAAAGCCAAGAAGCACCAAGTGAGGAAAGAAGCATGGGCATGGAGTCCTCAGCAAATATCCGCCAGCATCTTCTTCCACATGTGGGGATAGACGCGGCAATCTCTTCCCACCCTCTGAAGTGAAATAATAAGCTGGCTGCCTGGCTCACCTGCCCTCCCCAGCCCTGCCAGCCTCACACATGCATGCTGCCTGTGGCAGGCTCCACCAGGCTGCCTCTGCCCCCCCCGGCTGTGGCCCTGCCACATCCCTAAGGACCATGTCAGGATTTCAAGGACCCTCTGAGGCAAGTGAACATGCTGTGGTTACAGAGCACCACCAACCCCTAACGAGCCAGGGGTCTATGGCCCATGTGGTTGGAGGACAAGAACCCTAACATGTCACCATGAAACCAAGGAAGGAAGACAGTTATGTCCAGAATCAGAGCCTGTGGGCCGCCTTCCCTGGGTAGAGCTTGGGGCAAGGGATGCCCTGCCTTTCAGCCAGAGGATGAGAACAGGCCCAGGGAAGATGGGAGGAGGGGGGATCACCCCATCTGGCACTGAGAGAATGGCCCAAATGACCTTCAGCATGTATATGCTACCTTCTGTGTCCATCTCCTGCGCTAGGCCACAGACCCCGTCACCAGCAACTGGCAGTACGTGCATGTCCCAGGGGCAAAATCCCAGGGGACGGGGCCCTGCTGGGGTCTTGCTGTTCGACCCCACATTCCAGCCTCCTCCTCACCCATACTTTGGACAGCTCCAGATTTAACCCCAGGGACCCAGAGCCTTGATCTTCCTGGAGAAGTTGGAGGGAACCTCCTCCAATGCAAATCAGCCACAACAGGGCTTAGCAGCCACATCATCAAGGGCTCCTCACTGTCCTTAGATTCAGTTCAACAGCCTGAGCATTGCAGCCTCCTCCCCGGCTCCTGTCCAGACCCCATGCTGCTGCCTCCATGACGCCCCTTCCCGACACACTGAGCTGGCCAACAGGCCTTGCCCTCCCTTCCCATTACCTGTCCCTGAAGTCCCCCACCCTGTCCCTGGAGCAGTCAGGCATCAGGGCCTGTATCATGGATGTGGCTGTGAGCTCCCTCAGGACAAGCCCTCATCTGTTTCCTCTGAGTCCCCAGCCCCAGGGAGAGGCTCAATAAATGTCAATGAATGAACCAGACACCCAGGTCTTCCCTCTGACCCCAGACTCACCATTCCCATCCTGGGGAGTTGTATGCATACCCCTTCCCTCCCGGAGCCCTTCCCTTCCTCCTCTGGCTCTCCATCCTGCCCAGTGGAGATCTTCAGGCAGGCAAAGGACACCCCTGGCAAAGAGCAGGCAGCACTGCCCTGCCCCACAAGCTTGGTCCCCAGTCAGCAGGCTGGCAGTGCCACCAGGGCTGAGCAGGTCTCCCCCTACACAAGTTCACCCACAGCCTGGAGCTCAAGAGAGGCCACGGGAGCAGAGCCCTGGAGACTGCACAGTAACAGCATGGTCAACCATACCCACTCCCCAGCCCTGACTGAGCCAAGTGAGGCAGTGGCCGTTAGGGTCCCCACAGTGCCGAGCAACAGGAAGGCCTGGACAGTCCTCATAGTTCGTGCAAGGCCAAGTAGCCGGAAGGCAAGGCTGGAAACTAATCCTGGTGTGGCACACGGCAAAGTCCAGGTGAGGCCAGGTGCAGGGTTTCCTGGAAAACAGAAGCCAGGAAAGCCTGGCTGGGAGTTGACCCACAAGTACGGGGCGCCTCCCTCATGACAGGCAGGCCCACTAAACATCGAGCACGTCCCAGCATGGGAAGTGAGGCTGGAGGACCAGCTCAAGGCCATGCAGCAAAGGGGCAGATTGCAACGCCCAGGAGGCAGCCTATCAGCCTATAACCCTGCTCGCTGTGGTGAGCACAAAGGAAGAAGAGAAGAAAAGCAGGGTGGCAGGAAGGGAAGGCAGGCTGTGTGTCCTGGGCTGGGCTCAAACCCAGGCCTCCTGAGAGGATGTCCCATCACAGAAGGACTGCAGGGGTAGACAAGCGGGGGAGGCTGTGGCCAGGCCAACGCATGCAGGCAAGGGCCAGGAGACGACCACGGTCACCAGTGCAAAGCTGCAGGCGTGGCTTGTCCTTGTGGGATGTGCTACAAACCCCACTTCTCCCCACCCCTCACGTCTCCTGCTGTCAGAGCACTACGATTTCCGTAAGCACCTCCCCAATTCCCCCTCGGCATTCTGGTCAGGCTGGGCACCTCTGAGTGGGGCAGGAAGCACACCCAGAGCTGCCCTGACAGGGTCTCCCACCCTGGCCACTACACGACTGAGCCTGAGCAGCTCCATGAACAGCGAGGAGGGTGGCTCAGAAGATCAGTTGCCACGGCGGTGCCCCCTACCTGCCCCCCGCCAGGCACCCACAGCACCATTTGAAACTTCACAGCCGGAGTCAACACTGCTGAACATTCCCACCGGTGCCCCAGCCACGCAGGGCTGGAGGCGGACAAAGAGTGCCAGGCTCCCCACAGGGTTACCCCAGGACCCCAGGAGCAGGTAGAATAAGAGCCCAGACTTTGGGGTGACCAGACCAGAGTCCCCAACTCAGCTGTCATTTCTACCCCAGCTCTGTTCCCCGGGGCAGGCACTGAGTCTCTCAGTTTCCTCACACGTACACAGGCTGTCCTGAGCAAAAACACACTAGTGCCTGTAACGCACCTGGCACAGAACGGATAAAATAGGGCTGCTTCGTCCTCTCCAGAGAGATGGGTAGCCGGCCCACCGTCACTGTTAGGTCTCACTGGACATGGCGGGGTAGGCAGAGCTGAATCAGATACAGACCCACTGCCCCGGACACTGGTCATCTTGTCGGATGGGGATGTCACAGTGAGCAGGAATTGACTGTAGGGGACAGACCAGACACAAGCTGGGGAAGCGTGGGGGCAGACCTGAAACACCAGAGCCACCTACATATGTGAAAACATGCTGAGTCCAGGCCATTCACTTCAGAGCTTCAGAGATGTAAAAACTGGATCCCAGGGGTGGTACGACTTCCCTGAGGTCACACAGCCAGCCAGTAGGAGGGCAGGGCGTGGAGATGGCTGGCCGTGGCCTTCCCCACCCTCTCGGGTGGACTGGCTCTCTCACAGTCTTCTCCTACTCTCTAGAATCAAGATGGACTTCCTGCCTGAGGAGGGAAGGCTACTCTGGTGAAGGATGGGGAAGACAGTCCATGGAGAGAACAGGGAGACATTCCAGGAGGAAAAAACAAGACAGAAGCCAGCAAGTGGGAGAAGCAAGGGTTAGTGGGGCCCTGGGAAGGGGGTCTGGGGATCCCCTTCTGTCTCCTTCAACACCACGTGTGGTGGACACTGTGCCCCAGATGCCTCTTCTGGAATTAAGGATTCCTGGAACACTGCTTTCTGATGCTCTTTGCTGACAGCCTCCAAAGGGGACCGCCCCAGCTGATGAGAAACCCTGTGCCCAAGCCACATCCCATTCCTGAGGCAGCCGCCCCAGGGCTGAGTGGCAGGGGGCATGAAGGCCCAGAACCTCTGTCCCTGAGTCAGGAGGCCTCTGTAGGGTCACCGCATCTTGTCTTCAGAGCCCCCCGGGTGTCCTCCCCTGGGATGGCCTCACCCCCTCTCTTGCCTCTTGCCCAGGACTCTGTCCCTTTCGTTCCTTCCCCAGGTGTGGACCCCAAGAGTGCCTGCTAATAGAACCTTAAAAGCCAAGCTCCACATATATTTTGGAAATTAACCCCTTGTTAGACATATGATTTGCAAATATTTTCTCCCATTGCCCCCTGTTGACTGTTTCCTTTCCTGGGCAAGTTTGTAAGTTTCTAAGTAGTTCCATTTGTCTGTTTTTGGTTTTGTTGCATGTGCTTTCGGTGTCTTATCTATGAAATCATTGATAAGACACCTATCATGAAGCTTCCCCCTGTGTTGTCTTCTAGGAGTTTTACAGTTTTAGGTCTTACAGTTAAGTCTTTCATCCATTTTGAGTTGATTTGGTGATTTTTGTGTATGGTATAAGGATCTGATTTCATTCTCTTGTATGTGGACATTCGGTTTTCCCAACACTTCTGGTTGAACAGACTACGCTTTCCCCATCGTGTGTATTATTGGCACCCTTGTCAAAAATCAGTTGACCAAACACATGTGGTTTATTTCTGGGCTCTCTACACTGTTCCATTGGTCTACGTGTCTCAATAGCAAACAAACAAGGACAACAACAAAGACACTAATAACCCAATGAAAAATGGGCAGAGTACTTGAACAGACATTTCTCTAAAGAAGACAAACAAATGCCCAACAGGTACATGAAAAGATGCTCACACAATCATCACAGAAATGCAAACCAAAACTACAAATGAGGGGCACCTGACTGGCCCAGTTGGAGGAGCGTGCAACTCTTGATCTCGGGGTTGTGAGTTCGAGCCCCACGCTGGGTGTAGAGATTAGTTAGATAAATAAACTTCAAAAAAAACCCTACACATGAGATATCACTTCACACCCACTAGGAAGGCCACAACCACAAACAAAGAAGCAAAGAAGAACAACAAAGTAAAGGGTATGGAGAAATTGGGAGCCCTGTGCACTGTTAGTGGGTCCAGCCCACTTTTGAAAACAGTATGGAGGTTCTTCAAAAAAAAATTTTACAAAGAACTACCACATGATCCAGCAATCCCACTTCTGGATATATATATCCAAAGGAAATGAAAACAGGATATCAAAGGGATATCTGCACTCCCGTGTTCATTGCAGCTTTATTCACAATAGCCAAGATGTGGAAACAAACTACGTGTCCATCAATGGATGAATGGATAAAGAGAATGTGGTGTGTCTGTAAAATATTATTCAGCCTTTAAAAAGAAGAAAATCCTGCAAGATGTGACAGCATGGATGAACCTTGAAGATGTCATACTAAGTGAAATAAGCCAATCATAGAAGGACAAATACTGCATGATTCCACTTATATAAAGCATAAATGACAAAGTCATAGAAACAGAACAGAATGGTGATTGTCCGGGGCTGGAAGGAGAGGAGAGGTGAGGGACACTGTTCAAGAGCTATAAAGTTTCAGTTGTGCCAGATGAATAGGTTCTAGGTTTATGCCATCAATCATGTACCTATAGTTAACAAAACTGTATCATGCACTTAATCTGTTAAGATAGGAGCTCATGTTAAGCATGCTTACCACAATAAAATAAAATTTTTAAGTCATTTAAAAAATGTTTTAACTTGTTTTCCAAACTCCCTGCCTCATCTCTGTGGGGGATTCCTTTCCCCACCTTCCAATAATGCTTTCCAAAGTGCTGCCTCCGGGACATCTCAGCCAGGAGCTCTCACAGGCAGCCCCAACTCATCAACTTCCCCGGCTCCTCCCCAACTTCTCATCTCAAGGATGGCAACCTCTACAGGCCTGAGCCCAGACTCAGCCTTCAGCCTGACCCCCCCCCTTCCCTTACCCCAATGGCCAGAATCCAACCTCCATGCTCTTTCCCTGACCTTCACAAGCCCCTCCTCACTTCTCCTGGCTGCATCATCAGCCTCTCTGTCCTACCTTCCACCAGGGTGATCTCCCAGAAACACAAATCTCATCAAATAACTCCAGCTTCAAATCTCACCCAGCTCCTCTTTGAGATCCAGCTCCTATCCTTGGGACACCCACTTACCACTCAAATCTCCAGCCACATCTCCTTCCAGACCTTCCCTCATGGTAATGACCCAACAAACCACTAGGCACTCCTTACACATCCCATACAACTCCCCAACTCTGCTTAGATGCCATCCCCCCACCATCATCTCCTATCCTTAACTTCAGACAATTTAGCCAACTCCTATTCACACCTCAAAACCCCAACTCAAGTGTCCCCCAGGAAGCCCTCCCTGACATCACTAGAAAGCAAAACTTCTCCCCTAGTCTAAGCCACTTCTATGATAATTTTCCATTTATTCCATGAACTGTAATTATTTCTTTCCCACATAGATCCACTCTTCCCCACCAGACTGGGAGCATGTTGAGGGGAAGAATTGTACCAGAGCCATTCTGGAATCCCCTGCATTTAGCACAGAGCCTCCTTTACAGCAAGCTCTCAATAAACATTTGTTGAATGAATGAATGAATGAATGAATGTTGAGAGTATAACTGAATGAATAAATGAATAAATCCACTCTAGCACTGGACGCCAGCCATCTCCTTGTCCCCTCCCCCTTCCTCTCCCTCCCCTCTCCTCCCTCGCCTCCACTCTTTCCTCATGTTGTGCTCAGCCTGTCCAGGGCAGGACCCTCACCTCCTACATCACTCAGGGCAAAGGCTGCTTCCCCTCCCTTTTGCCCCCTGCCCCCTTGGCTCCCTCCCAGCCCTTCTAGCCCATCCATCTGCTTGACTAATGAATAGAACAACCTGTGCTCCTTTTCCAGGGAATGTGCCTGCCTTAAACTGCTTTGAAGAGCACAGCACCTGCTCACATATCAATTAAAATTATAATTAGGTGGTGAAAGTATATAATTAAAATAACACGTTCCATCTCCCTCATTTATTGCTGCTGCTGGCTGTCAGGATGAAGTGAACCCGTTCTTCAGAGTGGGGTGGGGGCAGGAATCACTCTGGTCTCTGAACACACCATGCTTCCCTTCCTAGTGTCTCTTCTCATACAAGAAGCAGATTCCCAAGGCTGCCCTAATCAACCTGAGTGAGAAGTGTTTTCTGTCACTTACTCAGCCTTTACACACTCCCTGTACCTCATTACATATGGCTCATATCACATGTCAGATTGTCCAGGCCTCCATGCCTTTGTACATGGAGTGCTATCTGCCTAGAATGCCCTCCTCCCAGTTGTGTGTATTAGAAACTCCTTTTTACCCTTGAAAACCCAATTTTGATTTTCACCCATGCTGGATTATGAGAACACAATGGGGAAAGATGTGTTATCTACTTTGAGGAACATACATTGTTGTCCATGATGGTCCCCGTGCTCCAGAGAAGTAAACTGTCTTCCTGATCCTTCCCCATGGCTGGAGGGATCTCTACAGGCCCCCAGTGGAGGGCAGGGAGAGGAGAGGCCCTCCCAACATCTTTGGAGAGGTGACCATGGGTCATGCAAGGAGTTGGGAGGGCTGTCCCTGCTCTCCCCCATGTGCCATTCACAAAGCATCTCTTCACACAACTCCCACTCGTGTGTCAAGGGCCTGCCGTGTGGGGTCCCTATGCTGGGTGCTGGGCATACAGCAGTCAACAGGAGAGACCTCACAAGCCTGTGTTGTTATTTTTAAGATGCAGACAATCATAGCTACTTTCCAGGGCTGGTGAGGAATAAAATGACATAGCAGCATGTCCCAAATTGAGTTCTGCACAACTAATTCTACAAACTGCTGTGGGAGAAACAGTCTCTGTGGTTGCATACATTGTGACCCAGCTAGATGCTTCTCTTAGAGACATCACCATGTGCATTGGCATACTTAAGGCTCTGAGAAGTCCTGCAGTAAAGAAGCCTGTTAACTTTTGTGAGCTCAGTTGTGAACTCTTGCGGGCTCAGTTGAATGTGGAACTTTCTCTGGCAGAGCATTTAATCTTGTATAATTACTGCTTCACAAAACCCATTTTGGAAACGCCAAGACAGCATATGTAATACCCCACAGAGTACCCTGTACCTGGGAGGCACTCAATAACCGTGAGTCTCTCTCTGCCTTAGTGTCCTGAAGAAGGCAGAGGGACAAAGCAGGGCCTCAGCTGCCCACAAATCAGTGTGGTGCAGCTGCCAGTAGCTGTCACACTCAGATTTTAGTGGTGTTAGCAATGAAAGTCAAAGTAAGTTTAATTTTGAAAAGGCAAGGAGTGATTTCCCCCATGCTATGCCAAAACAGGACTGCAGCAGCATGAGCTGGGTGCTGGGCACAGCTCCTGGCTGGGAAAATCTCCGCATAGCACCATCAGATAGCAGCTGGCTTCTCCCAAGCCACACTCCTGTTCTTCTTAGCAGAATATGCCACTTGATGGATTTACCTGTCAGGGCCACTAGCTGGCCCCCTGGATGGCTGCGGATTTAACAGGCCTGTGTTCTGGAAAAGATGTCCCTGCAGCCACCAAAGTGGAAAGGGACTGAGGGTCTGGGAGACCCCAGGTTTGGCTGAGCATGGTTTCCGTGAGTCCTCAGGAGCCAGGGAAGGGACAGGAGCCCAGTGGTCATGTGAACATCATACCTGTTGATCACAAATGTCACCCCTAATGGAGTCAGGAAGGTGGCAGGGCCTGTGCTGGCCACAGACCACTTCAAGTTGCCTTCCTAGGAATTCGATCATTGGACTTCTGGGGTTTTTTTTTAATTTTTTTTAACATTTATTCAATTTTGAGAGACAGAGTGTGAGTGGGGGAGGGACAGAGAGAGAGGGAGACACTCCGAAGCAGGCTCCAGGCTCTGAGCTGTCAGCACAGAGCCCGACGTGGGGCTTGAACTCACAGACCATGAGATCATGACCTGAGCCGAAGTCAGACACTTAACTGACTGAGCCACCCAGGCGCCCCAGATCATTGGACTTCTTAATCCAATGCCATGTCCTAGAAGGAGATTTGTTTCATTGTGCTTGCAATAAAATGTACATGTACACACATTAGAAATCACCAGTGGAGATCAGACTGGAGTGAGGGCTTCTGGGACCATCAATGTGCCAGGATCACAGCATGTGAAGCCTACTGGTTCACGTTCTCTTCTGAAGAGCCCAAGCAGGCAGCCGAAGAAGAAATCAGAGTCTCTCCACCACCTGGCCTCCCCGCTGTGACAACGCAGGCTCCTTGACACCCCTACCAGCTCCACACCTTCCCAGACATGGACGGGCTCCCTGCCGCCATCCCCTGGGTGCTGGAGCCCAGTGGTGCCCCTGCCCAGCCCAGCCTCAGGGCTGGCTTTCATAATAGGTACTAAAGTGCAATGATCAGATGACAAAACTCATTTGCCAGGAGGCAACATGCAAAGTCATAACCAGGCCTGGCTCCATGGGAACATGGCTACAAATTATTTTTGACAGTTGTTTTATTTCATGTGAGCATTGCCCATTCATCTGTACACATGCTAGAAAGACCCTGTCCCACACCACAGCTGACTGCCTGGCCCACTCTATCTCACTGACTGATCAATCAACAAACAGACTGACCACAAGCCCAGCCACCAAGAATGCAGCCCAGCACTAGCTAGAGAGGCCCCCAGCAAGTCCACCACCCCTCCAACCTAAGTGTGGGCAGGACCAGAAGCTGCCTTAGGGTATGGCAGGAGCTGGGCACCTCTGATCCTTGAACTGTGTGCCCAGGAGCCTGTGGCCAGGACGTCCCTCCAAGGATGTTGTCCTGTAAAGGACAGGCAGTTTCAATCACAGCTGAGCCCCAGCTACAACACCACAGAATCCCCTGTCTGGGGGGGAGACATTGATCCACCTTTGAGACACCCCTTCGAGCTGTAAAGGAAACAGGTGCTGTCCCGACCTAAGGGAACTCCTTAGCAGTAGGGAAAGCCCAGGCCAGCCCTCAAAACAGCATGGTGAGGACAACAGAGTCCCATGAGGAGTACTGATCCTCACGGAATGGCCTCTGGTAGTGGCTGTACCAGTTACAGTTCGGAATGACCAGCACATTTATTCATTCACATTATTCTGCCAACAGCCCTTCTCTTGCCCTTTGGGTACTTTTTCTTCCAATTCCATGTAGTCTCAGAGAGGAGTGAGGCACACTGCTAATCAATAAGGATACCCACATCCCTGGTGCACTCACTGGTTCCTGGATGGGCATATGACTCAGGCTGAGCCAATCAGGATGCTCCCATCCCTAGTAGACCTGACTGGTTCATGGATGGGCTCATGACCCCAGCCACGCCAGTCAAAATCTTCTGAGGTCCTCTTCCCTTGGGGTGGAGAGAGAATAGGTCTCTTTCCTCTGGCATTTTTGCTAAGGAGGAAAAATGACCTTCAAATAAGGAGAAAGCCTGGCAAAAAAATGAAGTCAGACAGACCCACACAGTCCACTCCAGAGCCCAAGATCCAGTCTTGCCTGAGCCCCTTTTGGCAAACGCCAGGGTGAGCTGGATTCTTGTCTCCTGTAAGTGAAGGAGCTCTGATCACTATTCATTTAGGAAACTTGTTGCTCCTTCCCATCTCAGGAGTCTACCTGCCATCAGAACCCCATTATGATGCCCACCCAACACCTACACGGTGCCTCCCCTGTTCTATTCCAAGTTCAGCCTAATCCTTAATGTCCAGCAGCACAGGCCTCCCTGTCAGGGACCCTGGAGATCCTGGCTGACCCCATGACCACTGGTAGTTGAACTTTCAACTCTGTCCTACTCCTCTGTTACTTTGCCTCGCACAGCTCTCACCTTGCTGCTCCACCCACTCCCCCCCCCCAAACACACACACACACACACACACACACTCCTTCCCTCTGTCACGAGTTCCTAAAACTGTAAGGCCAGGTCAGTCACCTCTGCATTCCTCACAGCACCCAGCACACAGCAGGTGCCTGGCATGTGCTAGCTGCCCTAATATGTGTTGGGATGGGGATGGGGCCACCTTCAGTGAGCACAAATACCCCAAGTGCCAGGTGCTATGTTTATCCCCATTTTATAGGTAAGGAAAGTGAAGCTCAGGGAGCTTAAATAAGTTACTCAAGGTCAAAAGCTGGAAGAGCTGGGGTTCAGACCTAGCTGGCCCGCCTTCAAAGTGCTATCTCTCACCCATTCTTTCCATTAGACAATGAGCTCCATCCATGCACCTGCCATGTCCACTGCCCATCCCAACACCCAATACAGTGCCTGGCCAGACCAGACACCAGTAAACACCTACAGAAGTGAAGGTGCCCCCCTCCCCCCACACACCCAGCAAGACTGCACCTGGGCATCTCCCAGCAGCCTCCCAGGGGTCCTGCCCTCCAGAGAAAAGCCCCCTGGGAGGAGCTGCAAGGGAAGGCAGGAAAGAAGGCAAAGGATGAGACAGGAGAAGCCTCCAAGGCTGGCAAGGGCCAGGCCAGAGCACCTCAGAGCCCCATGCAGGAGGATGGGGTGGGCCAAGCTGGGGTGAGTGAGAACTGGGGCAGGCACACGCTGCCCTTGGGATGGACTCAGTGATTACCCAGTGCTAGCTGTAGCCACACGAATGAACCTGCTGCTCCCAGAGGTGGGGTAGTTCCCACTGCACTCTGAGGCTGAGCCAGGGGCTGTACGGAGGGGGGCGGGGAAGTTCTCCTGCTGAGGAGAAGGTCCTGGAGCCCTCAGGGATGGTCACACTGAGCACCCTGAAGAGCAGTGATTAGGCCGACCACACCTACCTAAAGAGCCCAAGAAAACAAAAGAGGGAGAGAGGAGAGGAGGAAGGCTGGGAGTCAGCAGCAGACCCCAGGCGACCTTAAGAGGGAAGTAACCTGGGGCACCTTTAGAGGGAAGTAACCTGGGGCGCCAGAGTGGCTCAGTCGGTTGAGCAGCCACTTCAGATCAGGTCATGATCTCATGGCTTGTGAGTTCGAGCCCCAAATAGGGCTCAGTGCTGACAGCTCAGAGCCTGGAGCCTGCCTTGGATTCTGTGACTCCCTCTCTCTCTGCCCCTCCCCGACTTGCACTGTGTCTCTGTGTGTCTCTCCCTCTCTCTCAAAAATAAATAAACATAGGGAAAATTTAAAAAAAAAAAAAAAAAAAAGAGGGAAGTAACATGAGGAAGGAGGTGCCAAGGAGCCAGCAGGTGGGGAGAGAGGCCGCTCTGAGAGATCACAGGACAGCATTCTGCACCGGGGTCTGGCAACCAGCTCAGAGGTATTCAGTCCTGACTGGGCACCTGCTGTGTGCCAGGTGCTGTCCAGAGACGGGGACCCAAAGACAGCAATCCCTGCCCTCCCACAGCTTCCACTGGTGATGGGGGTGAACCAACAAAAAGAAGGTCAATCATCTAGATGAATGGCCTGTTACAAGGATACTCATGACACACTACAGAGAAAAACAGGGCAATGTGGGAAGTGCCAGGGAGTGGGACAGGTACAGAGTGAAAATCTAAAGAGGGTGTCGGGAAAGAACTCTCAGAGGTGGGGACATTCTGAGCATAGACTGGGGAGAGATGAGAATGAGCCCCACAGATATTTTAAGGGAGAGTGCCCCCCCTGCAGCTGTCGGAAGGCTCCAGGGGTCATGGGTCAAGAGGTGGCATGGAAACCACACCTGATGCAAATGAGTGGAGCAGGAGGGAATTCGGATGACCCACCAGCTGAGAGCGTGGGAATGAATTAGCAAAAAATGCATGGAAAGAGAAGCCCCAGACGGCCACAAAGTCAGTCATTAACTCCCGGGGAAATGAAATGTATACAAGAAAGGCAAAGGCTTCCCCCGCTGGGCCGGGGCTGAGCTGCGATGGCACAGGCCTAAGGCGGCATCCCAGAAGGTGCGACACAGCTGGGAGGAGATGGGAAGTGAGGGTACAGGGGGAGGCAGAGCCCGAGAATTGAATCCCTCCCCTGAAGCAAGAAGCCCGTGCCAGAAAGTCACAGGTGCAAGCCAAGCCCGTTCCTGGGATCTACGCAGGTAAACACCTAACATCCACTCACAGACAGGTGCTGCCACTGGCGGGGACAGTGCAGGGAAGGGAGCTGCTGTTTTTCTAAACTTTGTGGAAATTGTCAACTCTTTAAACTACCTGCATGTATCATTTTGATTTTGAAAAAAAATGAGAGAGTGAGAGAGGAAGACAAAGAGTGGACAAGAACTCCCTGCTCCTTGGGGCTCCCAGGGCAGCCAAAAGCCTGCAGGGGAGAAAGAGCAGAGCGGCTGGGGTGAAGACTGGAGGCCAGAGAGGCCCCCTGGAGGAAGTGGCCTGAGGAATGCATGGAGGGTGCCCATGGAGGAAGGAAAAGGCCAGAGCTCTCTGCCTCCCAGAGCCCACCCAGGTCCATGTTTCAAGGTAAGCCCTAAAACACAAGAATAAAGGGAGCACAGTGCTCTAGGAACAGAGAGAAAATCCTACTGCTGACACAGAGATCCTGAGGGCATGCTGGGAGGTTCCCGGGGCCTCCATGCCCCACAAAACTAGCCAGAAGGACAGCAGAGAAGATGGGGCTAATGCCCCATGTCAGCCACACCCCCTCTGCAGCCAGAGGCTCTGGGCACTCACACTGCACTCCCCTCAGCACATTTCCAGAAAGGCCTGCTCAGGGTAATACTTCACCTGAAAGAGCTGGAAGGTGGCATTTCTGCAGCCAGTGAGAGTGGACAGTCCTTCCCTGCAGAGCCCCCAGCCCCACTTCGGCCTGAGCATCCCCTTTCTTATACTTTCCAGAGCTACTCCACTTGTCGCCAGCTGTAAATTGGCAGACCACGTGTGTGTCGTGAAACCCCATGGGAGAGACCACGTATCGTGAAACCTCAGTTACGTTTCACAACACGTGGTCTCTGGCTGTAGGCTCTGCATTTACATCTGTGTATGCAGTGATCAGGTGCCCCTCTTCCCCAGGCCTGCCCACCCGGAAGAGTGGGGGGCTGTGCTGGAACTCTGGGCTGGGGCTGGCTTCAAGAGCATGGTCGTGGGACTCTGTAGCCTTAGCTTGGAGCATCTGGGCTGCGTGGCTTCCAAACTGCATCTCCAGGCTAGACGGTTCTGCATCTACATCTCTTACTCTGAGGAGCTGATATAGAGGTTTGGACCCTGGGGTTTTGCATGGTGATTTTTAGCTTGCTATTCTGGAGTTTCTGAGTCTAGCAAAGGGGTCCAGTTAAGGGTGCCAATTCTAGAAGTTCTAGCATGGGTCAGGAGGGGCTTCTGAGCTTGAAGTTCTATGCTGGGGGGGAAGGGGCTTATAAAAAGGAGTTGCTCTGGGCTTCTCCAATGGAGGGGTTGATGTGGGTGAGGGGCAGATGGGCCTCCCAAGTCTTGCCCACCTCTGCTCACTCCTAAACCCTTGGGGGAGATTCTGGCCTTTTCCCCACACCACTGCTAAAAGACCATTAACCAATGGGACCCCAAACACAGTGCCTTTGTATTCCAAGAGGTGGGACAAGAAGCAAGGTCTGAAGAAGGAGGGATTCTCACTGCCCTCATGGTGAAAGGCACACCCCCCCTCCCTGAGATTTCAGAAGAGGCACCCTGAGCAAGTTGCCACAGCCAGCATCCGGAACAGAGAGGGCAGCAACACACAAAGGCCACACAGCACTTCTAGCTGATCCCAGATACTGATCCCACCAATGCCTCAGCCCTAGGCAGGATAACCAAGGAGGCTGAACCCCACTCCCCACAATGCACACACATGCCCACACACAACATCTCACTGGGTCCCCAGCCAATGGCCAAGAGGACCTGGAGCCTTTTCTTCCAACCTGATTAGCCTGACTGGGGCAGCCCCACCCAGTTACAAGGTGGCCTGAACCAAGGCTGGGCCCTGGTAAATACCCACAGGGGTCCTGAGACAGGGCCAGGCCCCCAAGACAGAGTAGGGAGGGCAGGGCTAAGGGACATTCTGGGTCTGCAGAACAGGAGATGTGGCCTGGTCCAGCCCACCCTCCAGGAAGCCCTAGGGACTCCAGCCTGGGTCAGACCTCGGTAAGCCCTCGTCAGTCTGTACCATCCTCAGAGAGCGAGCCCTGGGTAGCCCTGTGTGCTGCGAGTCCTGTCGGGCAGTCCAACCCAAGGAAGCACTGACCATTGGAGACGTCTCACTTGAGAGGCATACACACAAGTGTTTGTTTCTCTGGAAAGTGCCAGATGTTCAAGGATAAAGATCATGGCTTTCCTTGTTGCATATCCTCAAGTTCAGGGCCAGGCCCACAGTAGGCACTCAGGACATGAATGAGTGAATTACTGTATATTTCCTTTCTAATACCTTCACTGAAGGATCAACAGAGAAATTTATGTGAATGTTGTCTCTCCTGCGGTCAGAGCACCACTTGTGCTCTCAAAACCTTATTCCAGGGATGGGGAGACTCTCCGAATTCTATCCACGGTTTGGGCTGAGTTTCCTGCAGACATTTATTTGCCTTCTCCTAAGGTGATAGAACCTCCCAACACTCCTCTGGAGCTACCTCATCGCTAATTCTCTCAATTTCCATATATAAAATAAATCTCTTAACAAAAACCTGTATCTAC
The DNA here is from genome assembly GCF_007474595.2 of Lynx canadensis. Lineage (NCBI taxonomy): Eukaryota > Metazoa > Chordata > Mammalia > Carnivora > Felidae > Lynx > Lynx canadensis. The sequence goes on along the minus strand of NC_044313.2, from coordinate 42,957,723 downwards.
AGTGTATGGAACAAAGGGAGATTTCAAAGCCCATTAACTCACAGAGATGGTATGTTACTGGGAGAATATGGGCTGTATAATTAAAAACAATTTAAATCCGATTATAAAAACACAGTGGGCTTTACTGTCTGCCACCATCTCACTAAATGGAAAGAAAACCAATATCTTGAGTTTTTTTTAAATTACTGTAAAATTATGAATTAGAACATGCACAGACCACTGCTTTACTGCTTCACGTTACTGATAAGATGAGGTGAAATACTCCTTGCAGAGAAATATTCCTTACAGAGAACATAAGCTATCTTCAGCTCAGAGCTCTGTGGGGTGTATGTAGTATCTGGCAGGTGAGACGCCTAAGTCAGGAAAGGAGATGGTCTCCACGCAGCCAGTGTGAGGATGGGTCCTTTCTGAAGACCCCAGTCTCAGCATTAGTGATGTCTGGCTGTCACTGTCCTCCCTACACTGAACTCCAGAGCCCAGTGTCTGGGGGAGGGAAAACCAAGGGACGAGGGGTTTGTGATGAAGGAAACTGGCAGTGAGAAGCACCCCCATGAGCTCACCTACCATGAGCCAGGAAAGAGTCCAGCTTTCCTGGCTGAGGGGGATGCCCGGCCCTCAGCATCCCACCTCTCCATCGCCAAGGGCGGTGTTGATTGGCTGGTCCTGTCTGCATATAAGCATCAGCCAGGAAGCTCCTAGAGAATATTGGTGCCTGAGCCCTACCTGGGCTTGTAAAATCAGAATCTCAGGGGTGAGCCCTGGGCACAGGTACTTGTCTGAGATCCCTGTGGGTGGGGACTGGGTCTGCTATGCTTACACAGCCCTAGCACAGTGGCGGGCACAGGGTTAGCCCTTGGTAGACGTGTAAGCAAGAAATGAATGGGCACCTACTGTGTGCATGTCCTCTTTATATACCACTCCTTCGGATTTCATAACAATTCTTCAAGCTAAATGTCAGTATCTCCACTTTACATAAGAGGAAATAGAAGCTAGGAAACAGAGAAAGTGCCATGGATCACAAGCCAACAAGAAGCACAGGAAGAATTCAAACCCAACCAGGTTACCGGCCAGGGCCAAAGGCCATTCAGGAACTTCCCATTACGCTTCTCCCCTCCCCATCTCAGTCCATCAGAATTGGCCAGGGGGCTTCATGTGCCCCCACGCTAGGCCAGAGCCTCGTGGAGGAACAGGGACAAACAAGACTCAGTTGCTAGGCTGTCCAACTCTAGTGATGTCATCAGATAGATGACACTGGGGATAGATCCAGGCACCAAATCCTCCTATGCCAGTCCCTTTGGGGGCCAAAGCACACTTGCAGGATATGATTTCAGGAAAGTCCCTGCCCTGATGCCTGAAATTTCACCATCAAGTCATTCTAGGAAGTCTGGCAGAATCTGAGTATCAGTCAACTTTTATGGCCCAGGTCACATCCCCTTAGTCCACCTTTGGACTGCTGCCGTGGTGACTGGCTGCGAGCAGGTATAATGCAGCAGCGCCTCACCTCCCCTGCAACAGGGCTCCCTGCCTCTGCTGGCACCACGTGAGCTGCACACAGGGGCCCACCCAGCCAAGCTGCTGTGCAAACCTGGAACAGCCAGGGAGGGAATGCCCTTGGACCACCCAGACCACTGGGGAGTTGGCTGGTGGATAAATACTCTCCTGTCCCTTTGCTAGGGGGGCAATCCAAGAGCTGGTCTGCATGGTCCTGATGGGGATGGGCCCCACTGCTGGGACTAGCTCCAACTAGCTTTCTCTCCTTCCCTGGTTCATACTTCCTACCCCTTTAGAACACATTCCAAAGTATACTGCTACACATCTGCCTTTGTCTCAGGCTCTGCTTTGGGCTTGGGCGGGGGGCCTCAGGCTTTGATATCTGTGAAAGGCAGGTACTCTTGTCATTAGCAGTAGATGTCATCAGGTGACTCCAAGAAAGGCCCAGCTTGGGTTGACAAGAACAGAAAAGCCTGGGGTTACCTCACCTGCCAGCAGGAATTTGGGGCTCTGGGCCCTGCTCCCCCAGCCTAGGTGGGGCCAGGTGGCATTCCCAGAAGAGCCTAGCAACCTGCCCCTCCTCTCCCCTCCACCTGACCCATCCACGGATGACCAGGCAGTTGTGGGCATGAGAAACAGGAGCCAGACATATAGGAAGGGCCACACTATGCAGAAATCCTGAAATCTCCAATAATGACTCACTCTATATCTGGGATCTTCAAGGACAAGCCTCTATCCTCAGCCCCTGGGAGCAGAGCATGAAGGTCTACAAGGGAGGGAGTAGAGTGGAGGGAACTGACTGTCCCCTTGTGTTCCCCATCGTCATGGGTCTCTCCTCTCATGACTCAAGGCCTAGATCTAGGTATACATCTCTGGGCCCCGAAGCCTACAGCCTACACCCCTCGCCTGCCCTAGGGGCTCAATCCCCAAAGCCTGGGCCACTTCTGCCAGGACCACAGAGCAGAAGCTCTAAGACCCCCGTAGACCTTACTACGCTGTCAGTACCCTCCTCCTCCACTTAAGCCCAGTCACCCTGGTCAGCAAACTGATTGGGCCATTTCACACCTCTGAGCCTTTGCTCAAGCTCTTCCACCACCTGGAATGCCTACCTCCCTTTCTTTGCCTGACCAACCCCACCCCACCCCCCCATTCCTCACTTAGGACTTGACTCAGGAGTCACTTCTTCCAGAAAGCCTCCCATGATTGTTCCCAAGCCCTGGCTAGGTTAGGCACCACATCATTGCCTCCTTGGGCTGGCTTCATTCTCTTGTAGCACAGATCACGTTCCAAGCCCACTCGACTATCCCTGCCGCTCCCAGCTCTGTGGCCGCAGCGTGCAGGACGGTCAGTCCGGAGGGCCTGGCCCTCACTGCTGGACACAGCCTGCCAGGGCTCTCCCAGAGAATAGTCTTGGTGGGGCTGGAGACCATCCTCTCAGTCCTGGCCCACCTCACACCTCATAAGGATGTTCATATTTCTTCCTTGACCCCCACCACCTGCTTTCTCCAGCTGAAGTTAATAATTTGAAAGTAATTAAGTCCAGCAAACCAAAACCGATTAAGTACAGACTGGCAGTGGCCGGCTGAGCTGCACAGCCTCACGTCTGCCTGGGCCCGTATTTGGAGGGCAGTGGGGTGGGGGCCTGATCCCAGGTCCAGCCTCCAGGGACCTGACCACCCTGTGGCAGAGATAAACCTCTCCACGCAGCCAGCCGCCTAATGAGACTGTCAGGGGACCTCTTAACGAGATTAGGCAGGGCCAGAGCTCTGCCTCACGGTGTGTGGAGGGTTTCTATTCAATTAGTCATTCAGAGCAGGGCAGACATGGCCCAGGAGGCTGCGGGAGCCCTTGACGATAGGGCCAGCAACTCCTAGTTTGTCGTGGTGGCCCAGCCTCCGGGGGAAATGGCCCCACTATGCAGAAGGATGAGCAGAACCAGTCCAGGACAAGGGGCAAGGCCAGGTCTCTGGCTACCAGCCCAGGGCTCCTTCCCTCCTTTGGAGGGAGTTCTCGGGAGCAGCCACAAATGGGCCACTTGGAAAAGGGAGGAAAGACCCCAGCCCACAATCGGTGTGGGGATAGAAAAGACCTACTGGGTAGGCAAGGCTGAGCCTGGGTCCAAGGGAGAGGTTTGTGGCTACACAAAAACTGGGGGCTGAGTGTGTAAGGCCACGACCCAGTGCCCTGCTCTCTCCTGCAGACAGGGTGTTCACATCAAGCTCAGAGGAAGGGAGAGGACCGAGGTCACCCAGGAGCTGCAAGAGCCCAGGGAGCAGTGAGTGACACCTCCTGAGAATAAGGCCCTGCCTCCTATCAGGACGTGGGGGTGCTAAGGGAGGCCTGGGTCACACCACACCCACAGAGACCCTTACGACACTGGGGAGAAAGGGACTCAGGTCTCAGGTCCCCTCCTATCTTCCCACTCCCCAGCGCTGGCCCCACCAGTCTAGTCCCGACTCTTCCCTCACTGTCCTAAACCCACCCTGAAACAAGTGTCACCTGCCTCTCTCAAAGCCCCCTGGCCCTCAGGCCAGCACAAGTGCCCCTCCCCCAAGGAAACCTTCCAGAAGGGCTCAGCCGCCAGCCTCCTCTCCTTCCCCACCCACCCAGAGCTCAAACCCTGGCTCCTCCCTCTCTCAACCCTGCCCCAAAGAGAGGTTTCTAGTCAGCATGCTCTGGGATCTCTTGGCGTCCACTGGGTATGGCTCTAGGGCTTTCAGTCCAATCCCAATCCCAGCGGCCCATGGGCAGAAAGCTGCTCAGGGCAGCAAAGAGAAAATGTGAGGGCATGCTACTGTGGGCCCAGCATCCTCTCTCCTCTCCCAGTGACACGACCACATATGCTCTACCCCTTTCAGTCTTAGTGGGGGGGCTGAGGCAGCACAAGCCTGACCCATCAGGGCATCCCACTCCTCTGGCACAGGACTGAATCCGGGAGGAGCCCGTCCCCATGCCAGACCGATGAGTGGCAGTCCTGGGACCCTTATGAGACTCCTTTTAAACAACCCCCCTCTTCCCATGGGCAGGGACCATGGGGCTGGGCTGATTAGACATCAGCCTGCAGCAGGCAGGGGCACTGAGTGGATGGGGCTGCCTGGGAAGGAAGCTCCACAAGGATGTGGAGGTGGAAGCAGAGTCCTGGGGATACCACTTGAGCCCCTGGATCCAGCCATGTCTGAAGTTACACAACCTCTGGCCTTTGCCATTACATGGCCTGATAAATAGCCCTGTTTTGCTTAGGCCAGTACCTAAGGGTTTCTAACTCCCACATGATTAATACAGCTAATAGAGACGGTGATTTCAGACCCTCAGCAGGTTTCCCTGATGTGAGGTTAGGATGTGGTTTTTCAGATGGTCCAGCTTAGAATTCCCACAAATGCATGGGGGCAACAACTTCCTCCCAGGCCATGAGAGGCAGAAACTCTCCACAGCCTCTAGGGCACTGTGGGTCAGCCACCTTGCCACAGTCCCAGCGGGGTCCTCAGAACATACTCTCAGCAAGCAACCTGACATGCTCTCCCAGGGAGGGGTTCTCTGGGGAGATGATCCCTGGACCCACCCACCACTGGGGTCTCAGCCAGTGTGCAGGTGTGTGTCTGTGAGTTCAACGGGACACTAAGTATACACTCCTGTGCACATTTGCAGGCCCACACGTGTAAGTGCCAGAGGGACAGTCAGAAAGCCATTCAACAAACAGTTGCCCCAGTACTGCATGTGCCCAGGAGTCCTGAGATGCGGAGCTCATGGTGCCTGCACTCACACACCTCACAGGCAGTGACTAGGACATGATGGGAGACACACAGGACGGTGTGGCAGCAAACAGGAAGCCCCAGCTAACGGAGAAAAGCAGCCAGGGGAGGCCTCCTGAAGAACCTCCCCAGCTAAGACTGCAAAGTGATGGGGAGACTGGGGCACAGGGGCAAGTGGGTGGACAGAGTCAGGGGAGAACCAGGCCCTCTCTGCTGGCACAGCAAGAGCACCAGGGCATGCAGCAGGGACAAGGCTGGACCCCAAGGACCCAAATGCTGAGCACAGACATCATCCTGCAGGTCAGGAGCAGGGGGGCCTGGCCAGACACGAGCATCAGGAAGAGGCCCTGGTGAGCTCTGAGGGGCAAGGCGGGGCAGGAGCCTCCCCGCTGGCGGCAGGTGCCTGGATGTCTGTGCACAAACACAGTGTCCCGGAGGTGAGGGCAGGGCACAGCAGGCATGTGGCCCCCATCTAGCTGCACCCCACCATCTAGAAGCTGCCCTGGAGCACTCACCAGGACTGATCAATGGGTGCTGATACTCATCACAAACCTGCCGTCCTCCTTTTAATGAAGTTAATTTTCTTGACAGGAGCTAAGCAGCCTGACACAGTCAGACCCCCTGAGCTGCGCTCAGGCGGGTGTCTCCTGATGAGGTTTTGATCATTAACAACAGAGCTTCAAAGCCCCTCCAGCTCCCGAACACTGGGAGGGCTCCAGCTCCTGCTTCCTCAGAGGCCAGTGTGGCAGGGATAGCAGCTACGTCTCTCGTTGTACAGAGACAGCAAGTTCTCTGTTCTCTTCTTATGCCTGACCCCACCATGAAGGGCCCTACCCTCAAGGCCCCATCTCAACCTAATCACCTCCCCAAAACCCCACTTCCAAATACCATCACATTGGGAGTTGAAGCTTCAACATATGAATTTGGGGGGGCGGGCCATGCAGTCCACAGCACTTCCAAACCTTCGCTGGCCTTGGCTTGCAGGCCCTCCTCCAGCTCTGGATACCAGAACCCTGTGCTGGCTGCTGACCCATGTGGCTGGGACCCCCAGAGGGCCACTCCCTGGGGTGTGCAGGCAGGCTGGCTCCCACCCTCATCCCACTGACATGATGCCAAAGTGCCACCATGGATGCCAACAATAGGGAAGGGCCCAGGCTGTGGCCCTCAGCCTCTTCCTGAGCTTAGTCAAGTCAAGGTTCCACAGCCACAATGACCATCCATTGGAGTGATCTCCAAGGGGCCCAGGGGCAGGAGCACATATCTGGGTCCAAGGATGTGCCTGCCCCAGGAGGAACGGGGAAATGATATTTATTGATCGTTCCTCATGAATGTCCCTCAGAGCTGAGGACATAATAGGGCACAAAAGAGAGCAAGTCCCTCCCTTCCCACAGCCCACAGCCTCCAGGAGACATCACCAAACACAGGAGGATGGGGGCACGGGGCAGGGCCAGCCTCCTCTGGGCATGGGGGAATCCCCAGGGATGCCCCATCTGAACTGAAACCTGAGGAGGGCAAAGAGGGACAGGACTAGAGAGGCTCCAAGCAGTGGCTGGAACTGCTGGCTCTTTCTACAGAACTTGCCCAGACAGCATGGGTATCTACAACACACACACACACACACACACACACACACACACACACGCTCGTGCACACATACTCACAAGCACACATACTTGTGCACATGCACATACGCATGCACACACATGTATACACTCACATACACCCCCATACACACACACTTGTACACACACATGCACACACAGGGCAGAGGTGCTCTGCCTCGATTCCATGGGATACCCGAGGACCTCCTCAGCACTGCCCAGGGGTGTGGCCACCGTACTTGCCTGTCCCTGGAAGAACACTGGCCATAGGTGCCCTGTGCAGCCTCAGTTCAGCACTGTGAGCCATGCAGTTTCCTGTGTCAGCCCTCGAGAGCCTTTATCAGATACACAGGAGAAGCCCTGAGCCAGCCCTGAGCTGAGGCTCCAGCTGGGGGCTCAGTGACAGGGAGAGACGTACCCTCAGGCTGGCAGCCTACATACAGGCCTCAGGGGCAGCCCAGGGAGTTGTTTGGACCACAGAGCCCCAGGGAGAGGCGAGTGAGAGCAGGTGCCCTGGGAGCCAACCAGGACTGAGGAGAAGTAACATTTGATGTCTGCAGCCATGACAGGAATGGAAGGCAGCAGGACCTAGCTCTGAGCTAAGTCAGGATCACCTCAGCTCCTGGCCCCAGCCCTCTAAAATGGACACCAGACAGACAAACGCAGGGAGTTCAGACCAGGGCCTAGAAAGTGACCCCTCTCTCTCTTTCACTGTGCCTCTGGGTACCCAAACAAAAGGACAGAAGACAGCCCCCAGCCCCAGTCCAGGGACAGAGCCAAGGCAAGACCTCAAGACTGAGCAGGAGGAGCTCATGGGAAGCAGAGAGCCTGCAAAGCCAGGCCAAGGTCAGGTCCACAGGGGCTCAGGCCATGCGGGGCGAGCAGATGCATAGGCTAAGCCAGGAGCACCGGCCACAGTGGGGTGAGGATGATGTCCACCCAGCAGGGCCCATGTCTCTACCCTAAGCAGGCAGTTGGTGGCACCCAGGCAGGCCCAGAGACCAAGGAGTATCATGTACCCTTATCAGGGGCCCAGGAGGACAGGACAAATGGTGGCCAGGACACAGGGAAAACAAATGCCTACGGAGTGTCCTATGTGCCACCACCCACACACTTAACCCCAGCACTAGGCTGAGCAATCCTCTGCTGGGCATTCCAAGGACGACCGCTTGCCGAAAGCCTCCTTCCTGCCAGGCATACCTCACCTGTCTAGATCTATCAACATGATACCAAGGTAGCCCCACTTGACAGATGTTGAAACTGAGGCTCAAAGAGGGCAAGTGACCTTTCAAGACCATACAGCTAATCACTCACAGAGCTGGGATTTGATTCCAGACCTGCCTGAGCCCTTTCTACCCATACAGAGCAAGCAGGCTGGGCCAGGCAAGCTGGATTCTGGCTGTTCCGTGCACTCAGAACAGCAAGGCTGCAGCAAGATTGCAACAGTGTGCAATGACAGTCTCCAGGGTCCCTGAGCTCTGGCCCACACAGATGGCTCCAGGTAGCTTCCATATGAGCCATGTCATCAACAGCAACCTGCTTCCCTGCCCTTCTGGGACACCCAGAAAGGCCAGACTCAACTCTAAGCTGCCCTAAATGCTACAGGGGCTGGGGGAGCCTGCCCAGCCCAGGTCACAAAGGGGAAGGGGGCCAAGAGTCCCTTGGGACCACTCTTCTACCTCTTCTACCTCTTTGCTTGGCCTTTAGCCAGGCATTTTATTAAATTTCCTCAACTGACCCTCTGAGCTATCTATCCTCTCTGTTGTCACTCCCATCTTCCAGTTGAGGACACTGAGGTAACCTGCCCAGAGTCAAACAGCAGAGCAGGGACGAGAACCCCAGTCTATGAGTGAGAGAACAGGGCTCCTTCTGCCCCCACCTTGGCTTCTGGGCACCACATCCTCCCATGTGGAGGACTAGGAGGGCCGGGCTGAAGAACAGAGGTGGAGAGGCAACGTCCAGCTGCCCCTGCCTGGGACCAGCGAAGGACTGATGTGAGGGAAGCAAACAGGGTAGACGGGACTGACCAAGGCCACATATGCCAGATCTGGCTGGAGGGGGGGCGGTGCAGCCTGGGCTGAGGACCACTCTGGGGCCCCAACTGGCAGTCCCTGGCTTCACCCCTTGGGAGCCTACCTCACCCACAGCCTGGACCCAGAAACAAATAAATGGAAGCCATCTAATCACTGCACAGCTACCTTGCCTGTGCTCTAGGCCCAGAAGGGACAATCATGGGTCTTTCTCTTCCCATCCCATGGCCATTGGCCACAAAACTGGCTGTTTATTGGTTGGAAGGAAGGTCTTTAGAGAACCCAACTGATGAGATATTGGACATGGACCCAGATGCCTTCCTGGGCCCCATGCCTGTCAGAAAGGCTAGACCCCAGAGAGAGAAGCTGTCACTGGCCAGCCCATGGCAGTGATTAGTCTCTGCCCTGGCCCAAAGCTATAGTGAGAGCTAGCTGCTGCTGTGTGGGGAAGGCAGGGGTGAAGATGGCCTGGGGCAGGGGAATTCTGTGGAAGGAACAGGACCACAGGAAACCCTGCCAAGGCCACAGGCAGCTGAAGTCTGGCTGCGGGGGCTCACGGATCCTGGGTTCAGTGATGGCCAGGCCTTAACCCCCATCTTCACCTCAATACTTAGGAAGCAGCTAACCCAAACCTTCTGAAGCTGTGCCTGTCTGGTCCCTAGTTCACAGAGGACAAGGCTGGTAGACACAAGAGGACAAGGCTGGTAGACACAAGATTCTCTCTCTCTCTCTCTCTCTCTCTCTCTTTAAATTTTATTTATTTTTGAGAGAAACAGAGCATGAGCAGAGAAGGGGCAGAGAGAGAGGGAGACACAGAATCCAAAGCAGGCTCTAGGCTCCAAACTCAGCACAGAGTCCGACATGGGGCTCAACCTCACGAACTGTGAGATCATGACCTGAGCCAAAGTCGGATGCTCAACTGACTGAGTCACCCAGGTGCCCCAAGATTGTCTCTCTTTTGAAAGTCCAGTGGGGGCTGAGAACCCAGGCTTCCTGACTTCCCCCAACACCAAAGCCCAGAGTTTTCTGGAGCAGAGGGACGTGTAAATGAGTGGACAAAGGGGAAGTGATGGGAGCAATGGATTTGGCCCAGATGGGATCCAATACCTAAACCTGTTTTGGGTTGTTTCTCTGTTGTTTTAATAAGTCACCAAGGAAATGGAAGGACTGTTTTGATATGAATAAGTATTTGGTTTTTTGTGTTTATTTGTTTGTTAAAATTTTTTAATTTAAAAAAAATTTTTTAGCATTTATTTTTGAGAGCAAGACAGAGTGTGAGCAAGGGAGGGGCAGAGAGAGGGAGACAGAATCTGAAGCAAGACCCAGGCTCTGAGCTGTCAGTACAGAGCCTGATGACCCACAAGATCATGACCTGAGCCCAAGTCAGACACTCAACCGACTGAGACACCCAGGCGCCCCTGTTTGTTTGTTTTTTAAAGTTTATTTATTTTGAGAGAGAGAGCACATGAGCAGGGAAGGGGTTAGAGAGGGAGAGAGAGAAAATCCTAAGCAGGCTCTGTGCTGCACAGAGCCTGATGCAGGGCTCGAACTCATGAACCCAGAGATCATGACCTGAGCCGAAATCAAGAGTTGGATGCTTAACCAACTGAGCCAGCCAGGTGCCCCATGAACAAGTATTCATGTCATTCACCAAATATTTCCAGTTGTCCCTCCTTCCAGGCCTACAGTAGGACTGTGCGTCTTGGATGCCTTATGACTAGCTGGAACCATGTGAGTAGTTTTGGCCAATAAGCTATAACCAGAAGTGACACATGTCCTTCCCCCTCCCCCCCCCACTTTGGGCTGAGACCCCCTAGAGCTCTCTTTCCATGTGGCACAGCAACTGGCAATATTCAAGCTGAGTGACCATCATGAGCCAAACTCCACGCTGACCAATGCCAGACATGTAGAATGAGAAGGAGATAAATTTTTGTTATGTAAAGCCACTGAAATGTTGAGATTGTTTGTTGCTACAGCTTAACTTAAGTCTTCCTAGCTGATACAACGGAACCATAGAAGAAAACCAGGGGGCAGGGACCTCAGTAGCCAAGTCTGAAAAAATTCATATCCAAGGATCGCACTGGGTTATAAATGGTTCAGGAATAGGCAATACAGACTAAATGTTTCAAGTTTTTAGCATTTTCTGGTAATGAAAAGGCAAAGTAAAGAGGGAATATGGCTGCTAGAGGGGACAAAGCTGGGGGATTTTTGACCTGGAAACTACCCACAACTGTGACCACGTGAGGCTTCACGTCAGAGAATTAAGGTTGCGGAGGGTTAATTAATCAGCCAACCATAAGACAGGGAGGTTGTCCTGGATTATCCAGGCGGGCCCAGTGAAATCACAGGGTCCTAGGGAGGGGAAGGCAGAAGAGTCAGAGGCCAACAGGAGATAGGAGGACAGAGGCGAGATCAGAGTCACTCTGTGAGAAGGACCCCACCCACCATTGCTGGCAGAAGACGGTGGAGGGGGTCCAGGAGCTGAGGAAGACAGGCAGCCTTTTGAAGCTGTAAAGGCAAAGAGACAGATACTCTCCTAGAGCCTCCAGAGGGAATCAGCACCTGGACTTCAGTCCAGTGAGACTTGTATCAGGCTTCTGACCTACAGAATCGTAGATGATAAATTCCTGCTTTTGACCAACTAAATTTATGGCAAAATTTGTTTCAGCACCTGGGGAAAATTACTCCGGCCAAGTGGCTGGGAATGACATCTTTATGATATCACCAACATCACACTCAGAAAGCCCCTGCTGGTATCTCCTGGGCAGGGACCCATAAAGCCCCTCCCAGAGACAAGTGTGTCGGCCAGAGGGTCTAGATGGATTTGCCCTCACTGGCCTTATCCTTCTGAAAGGAAGCCATGGAAGATGCCAGAGGCATCAAAGCTCAGGGCGGGAGACCTTCTAGCAGAACGTCTACATCCCACCATGGCACACGGGAGGCAGGGTGACCATCTAGGAGAGACCAATATAAAATGAATGACCAAGGCCATCAGATAGGCACCAACATGCTCACTGTTTTACTTTCACTTTATTTCATTGTCTCATTGTTTTATTATGAACACCAAGCTATACTTGAGTAATTTTTACCTTGTCTTCCTAAAACACTTTTGTGCTTATTGGAACTAAAAGGAATATTGCCTCCCATGCACATTCCTCTTTCCTTCCTCTTCCCTAAATTGTTATCTTTCCACTGTATGATAGATATGTCCACAGTATAACCAATAACTCAAATCTTTTACTTACAGTAAAAGATAATACTGTGAACAGAGAAGACTCCTGCTCAGCCAGTTCTTTTATGCATTTACTCATTTAGATGATATTCTCTTTGAGCAAGCACTTTAAAACAATATGAAATTTTTTTACTTGACAAATTAGTGTTTCTTCTAGTATCCAGAAGACAAATTTTCACTTACTATGAAGATGGGCTTTGCCAACTGAATCTCAGGCACAACATTATAAAGATTTAAATGTCATTTCGGTGTTACCATTTGCTAACTTTAAATCCTCATCAAACGCATATTTTATTAAATGCGACCCATTCTTTTACATCAACTGACCAGGTGTCTTGAAAGGTAGTTTGTCAGGAGCTTGTACAAAACCAGCCTGAAGAAATCGTAGGTATAAATCTTAGTACCAACAAATCAAAGCAGAGTTTCTTGTTCTCTTCAGTGATACTTAAGCATACCTTAGCATATAAACGACTTCATTTTTTAAAAAATTGATTGTCTTGAATATTGAAAAATATATGCAGCCGCTAAGCAGTGTTTACATGTATGTTGTAGCAATTTCAGTAAGAGCCAATAAGATGTTACATGGAAGAAGAAAAAAAAAACAGGGTATCCAGCTGAACAGAACAGAATGGGAGCTCTCGCTCAGCACTTAACAAAATACAGTGAGTGAAAAAAGACTGGAAGGAACTGGTAGGATTCTGAACGATTCTGTTCTGCCTCGTGAGGCTTTCCTGTCCCTTTCATGTTTTATATAATGAACATGCATGGCCTTTTCCTTTTCTACATTTTTTAATTGATTCATGCTCACTGTAGCGATGCGTTTCTTTTATAATCAGGGGGGAAAACGTTTAGCAAAATGCTGAAAATGGAAAGGTCAGTGAGAGTGTGCTCTCAAGGAATTCACCAGCTTGAGAAACGATGTGGCTGAAAATATCAATAGCCTCAAGAGAAAGTGAGATGGATTCACAGCTGGGTCAGGGGACAGAGAGGGAATTCGTATTTACTGAACGCCTACCACAGGCCTTCTGCAGACAATTTATACATGTCTTGTCTCATTTCATCTGCATGATAATCCCATGAGCCAGGTACTATGGTTGGTTCCTTTTAACGGATATGGGAACAGAAGTTCGGAGCAAGGCTAGGACATCTCCATCTTGCACATGAGGTAAGACAAATTTGAACCCGGTTTCTTGGGCTGTAGCAACCAAGCTCTTATCCTTGCATGGTGCTGCCTCGAAGGCAAAGTGGGGACAGGATCACCTCAATCCCAAATGTACTGGGGGTCCACTGGGATCTTGTCCACCCCATGATGGAAACTGAACCCCGGTGTGTCTCTGCCCTCGGTCCTTGGCCACTCTCCACCAAGAAGTCCTTTCCTTTCCCACCCAAATTATATCTACCACCCACGGCCTGCTGCAATGATCATCCAGGCCCAGGAAAGAGAGAAGATATCCACCGAGCAGGACCACACCACAGGATGGACAGCAGCCCAGAGCACAGAAGGAAGGACATGCAGAGAGTTGAGTGCCTGCCCAGCTGAGCCCCAGGCTAGGGACAAGGAGCCTCTGAGCACTGCTCTGCACTCCCTGAGGCCCTTGAGGGGCTGGCTCTTCCTATCCCTTGTCAACATCCAAGGTCTGTGCAAGGTCATGGGATAACAATGTGGACTTCTGCCCACACGGCTCATCAGTTGAAAGCACATACCAGCTTTAACCAGCACACACTCTCTGGGCAGCAGGCATCCCAGTAGCACCCGGTCAGTATGCTTCTACCCGGATGTCATCAGACATCCCTCAGTCACGAGGATCCAACTCCCTCCTTCTGGACAGGTACACACGCTCCCCCTCACACCCTCTGAGACTGTCAGCCTGTATCCCTGGAGCCTGAGACATTCTCCCAATCATAAAAATACAGAAACTGAGATCCAGAAAAGCAAGACCCTGGGTCTCCAGGACAAAGGTGCCCTGGGGCTTGAAGGCTGAATGGCCCACCGGTATGTTTTGTTTGGCTTATTGTTTAAATGGTTTGATTCGTTGACAACAGTTAGAAATCAGATTTTATAATTAAAGTCCAGATTTGGGGCTCCCCTTACAAAAAAAAATCGGCACATCTACTATACTAGGATTTTCATTCCCAAATGGCAAAATCGGCTAAGGCTGTATAACAGCTGCTCCTTTTAACAGAGATGACCTCTCCAGACCGCACACTACAGGCCCTGCAGGGTCCAGCTGCCCGGTTCACCTATGTGTGTCACCTGCCTAAGACTGTAACCCTGGGCAAGAGCATCATCTTCATTCCCTGGAGACCTGCTGTTGGAGGGAGGGGGGATGGGCATCATTCAGGAGCAAAATGAATGAACATGGAATACTCCAAACAGCAGAGGGGAAGTCAAAAGAAGCAAAATATGTCAACAGAGAATGTGGAACAGCCAAAGCAGCATGTGGAACACAGGCAGGATCACTACCACACTGTGAGCCCCTGGGTGCAAGAAATGCATATGTCCACCTGTGTCCTCAGCTCCCAAGCACAGAGAATGACTGTCCACAGAGACAAATGTGTAGAAACAGTGTCAAGGGAGCAAGAAGCACTGTAAAAATCATGGCATGTGACTGGATAAGTCCGTGTCACCCCAGATCCCCACCCCAGTTAGGGTCATTCCTGGCTAAGGAGGCCCCACCCTCCCTGGCTGGAGCTCACACCAGACACTTGCAAGGAGGTGTCAGGAGATCACACAGAAAGGAAGTCCAGGGGTGGGCCATGTGAGGGCAGGGGCTGTGGTAGGCCACACAGACACCAAAGGATGGGGATTCCCCCTTCTGTACCTCAGTGGACATCAGACAATAGACATCTGCCAAGGCTGGAAGCAGCAGTCCCCACGATAGGCAACGCCAGCTTCACCCCACTCGCCACCACTCCAAAAACACACTCAAAACTCCAGGCCTATACACCCACTTTAAGGCATCCTTGGGCCTTCAGGACTCACAGTTGAGCCTTCCCCTTCTCTGCTGCACCCAAGAATAGGAGACTCCCAAAGACCTCCTTCTAGCACAAAGTTCTCTCCAGCACCAGCTCTGACCTTCTGGACACAGATCAGAGGCTTCACTGAATCACCCTACCTGTGCAGGTACCCAGGAGCCCAGCAGCCAACATATAACCCAAGGCAGCAGAAGGGCTCTGGGCCCAGCCACTGGAGGGATGGGCTGGGGGGGTGCAGGAGCTGGCCTGGAACACTCAACCAGCCCACCTCTTACCTATACCAGCTGTCCTGTCAGTCCCTCCTGGGAGGAATCCCTGCATCCTGTGCCACCAGCTGTGTCCCCTATCCTCACACTCCAGGGCAAGGGCCTCAGAGTCAACCCATGGATACGGAGAGCAAGCCAGAGCATAGAAAAATGTGCCTAGGCTAGGCAGATGCCAGAGGTGGAAGGAGCCCTAGGCCCTGATCAGGAAGGTGGCTAGTGACATGGAGGAGGAACGGGGCTCCAGAGCCCAGCCCTGAGCCAGGTGAGAAGGAAAGGAAAGAGAGAGGAGGGGGAAACAGAGGGTGCCGCCGTTGAGAACGCCCCCGCCACGCACCCGTTAACCCCCTGCTGGCGGGTCCAAACCGAAGCAGCGGCTGCAGGCCACAGCGGCCGGCCGCACAGGCAAGGGCTAGGATTCCCTCCCCGCAACCCGGCCGGCCCAACTCTGCTTCGTTTCTGGTCAAACAGCGCCCACCTCCGGCCCAGGCGACGGCGCCTCCGCCCGCGGCAGGGACAGCGAGAGAGAAACCGGCTCCTCCAAACCCGGAGGAGAAGCACGGCACAGACACGCCGGCCGAGGCACTCAGTGGGCGCAGGGCACAACATGCCGTACGTAACAGATTGTGCTGCGTAGAGGGGAGACGGCGGGCTCCGGCGCCAGGCGCTCCTTGCTTCCAGACGCGGAAGACCCCTGCCCATGGAGGTCAGGGGCGGTGCACCAACACAGGTACCCGGCACGCAGACACGCCCACCCACAAACACTCAAGAAACAAAGACGGCCCTGAGCTACATACGCCTGCGCCGCCAGCGCTCGGCTCACACAAGCGCGCACCCAGCTGTAAAAGAACCGCACAATCCCGCAACACGCCCGGCAAAGAGCCCAGCTCGCTGTGCTCACAAGCTCCCGGCTCCAGCTCGCCGGCGCAGAGCACTCCTCGCGCCACCGTTTGGTGGGCTGGCGAGGGCGCGCGCAACGTGCTTGGCACCGCGCGTCTGCCCAGGTGCACAGGGGGCTTTGGGTGGCCAAGCCCGTCCCAACCCCGCGGGTCTCCGCTGCTGCGCCGCCTGGCAGGCCGCGGCCCTGTTTAGTTAGCCCTGGGCGCCGCGGCCACTCACCTTCCTGAACGGCCTGGAACGGGTTGTTGGCCTCGATGACCTTGATGGAGTAGGTGATCTTCTCGCTCTGCAGGATGTCATCGTTGAGGCTGAGGTCTGATACGGCCAGCTGGAACACCCTGTCGTCCTTGGCCGCGTTCTCCTCGAAGATGGCACCTAGAGGAGAGGAGGGGTCAAGACCCGGCCTAGAGAGGAGTTCTCCCTCCCCACCCCACCCCCACCCTAGCCTTGGCCCTCAGGTCATGATGCTGGCAGGTCGGCTGGTTGCCTGGTGGGGAGTTTCTCGGACTGGGGTTTCAGCTAGACAGGACAGTTTAAGGCTCTCCTCGTCAACCAGCACAGGAAGACGTCCCCCACACACTGAGTACATGTGCACACAGTTGACACGAGTTACACATTGCATATGCTGCCACCAGGTCACACATGTGTCTCACAACCAAGCCACCTCGTGTCCCAACCATGCCCCATGGACTGAGGCAAGCTGGAGTGGCCTCAGGCAGCACCTAAATGCCTTGATATGGCTCCCTGAATCCCATCGCAGGAGCCAGGAATTTCCCCTGCAGGGCAACGTCCCAGACCCCAGTCCCAAAATGGAATGATGACTTCCTTCTGCCCTGAGATCCCCCTTTGAGTGAAGCTGAGTAAGCAGGTCAACATTGAGTTTGCTGCACCTGGGGGCTTCTTTACGCAGGGGCCTGGATGATCAGTAGGTCAGTCCCATCCTGGTCCCACTTAAGGTTACCCAGCCTGGCTCCCTGGGCTCCACCCCTCCTTGCTTATTCCTGCGTGTATGTGGAAGGAGAGGGGACTGTACCCTAGACCCCTTCCCTTCAGACCCAGTAGAGCTGAGGCCCTCATAAGGTACTGCTCTTGAAAGGGCCTTCTAGAACCGCGAACATCTCCAGGGCAGCCTCGGGCTGGCCCTTTGCGCGCTTAGCACCGCCTTGGCGGACTCTGCGCTTCCAGCGGAGATCGGTCCGATTCGCCAGAGCTTGGCCCTGCAGCCTGGGCAACTCTGGAGTCTCCCCAGCCTCGCCAGGCCCCGAGGGTCCCCACGGTCCCAGGACTGGGCCCGATGATCCCGGGAGCTGGGGACTGGGCGGGAGGAGGGAGGCCCGGGTTCCACGTTACACCCAGAGCCGCAATGCTGACCGCGAGACCCGAGGCCCCCCTCCCCCCGGGCGGGAAGCAGGTTTGGCGCCGGGCCCCTGCGGGGGGCGTTGCAGCTTACCCAGCCGAGGCCTACTCCCTCACCACTCCTCCCCACCCCCCACCCCACGCCCTGCCCGTCCCATCATCCCTGCCTTCTCACACCTCCCAACCCCCAGTTTCTCTGTGCTCGCTGGTCTTTCCCAACTTCCGGAAAGGCGACTGCAGAGGGGCTCCCCCAAAGCAACCGCTCTCAGCCCCCCAACCTGGCCCAACTTCCTGGGATTCCTCCCCTGTCGCCACCAACTCCCACACACTCCCCTTCCACGCGCCCCCTCCTCTTCTCCTCTAGCTCATCTCTCCTGGTTCTATCCCTCCATCCATCTCTTCCCGCTCAGCGCACACACACACTCCTCCCCACCCCCAGCCGCCCACGCTTCTTCCCCCGGCTCCCACCACCTGGACCGTCTGCCGGCCCCCAAGACTTGGACCACGGGAAACTCTGGAACTGTCCAGGATTGGGCTGCAGTCGCCACAACCAGAAACACAAACACCCACACATATACTGCGAGATACACAGACACACGCCGGGGAAACAGGCAGACACTGTGTCCACTCTAACAGGCTGACAGTCGTGCACGCACCAACGCTGGCTCAGATGGACCCACACATCCCAACGCCCTCTCGCAGTGACACCAACACGGTGCCAGGCGCACACACAGCGATACACGCTGACAACACCCACCCACCCACATTCACACACGGTTCCGGTCGGGGCCTCTTTGATCCTGCCCTGCCAACTTGGCGAGACCCGGGGCCGTGCCCACCCCCTGCCCCCCGCTGCTCGGAGCCCGCCGACGGCCCAGCCATGGGCGCGGGTCCGGACGCGCGTCCAGCCCCGGGCTCCCCGCAGCGGCGGCCCTAAGTGTCGGCAGAGGCCGCAGGGATTGGAGCCCCGGGGAGCGGCGAAGAGCCCGCGGGAGCGCGGCGCGGCCCATGCACAGCTCCTCCGCGGGGCGGCGCGGCGCGGCCCTTCGGGGGAGCACCGCCCGCCGAGCCCCTCGGCCCGGGGAACCGCCAAGTTTGGACGCCGCGCACCCCCCACGCCGCTGGGGCCCCCGCCCAGCCTCGGCCCCAGCTGCCCGCCGCGCTCACCGATGTGGATGATGGAGTCGGCCCGCACCGACACGCACTGGCATATCCAGGGGAGAAGCCACAGCGTCAGCGCTTCCATGTCCCCCGGGCGCGCGGCTCATCCGCCCGGGCCCGGGGCGAGGCCGAGGGCAGCGCGGAGCGGGGAGGCGCCGGTCCGGGTGCAGTCCCGGGCCGCTCCCCGGGAGAGCCGAGCCCGCCCGTGCGTCTTCTCCCGCGCGCCCGCCCCTGCGCCCTGCGCCCGCCCCAGCCCAGCCCAGCCCAGCCCAGCGCGGTCGGGCTCCGGCTCCCGCTCCCGCTCCGGTGGCGGCTGCGGCGGCGCTGGCAGCCCGAGCCGAGGCCGGCGAGGCGGGGGCGGCCCGCGGCGGCGGCGGCGGCGCTTCCCGCGGCTCGGGCGGCTTCGGAGGCGGCGGAGGCGGCGGCCGGGCCGGCGCGGCGGCTCCGGGCTCGCTGTGTGTCTGAGCCCCGGCGAGGAGCGAACTGCGGAGGACGCCCCCTCCCCTCCCCCTCCCCCTCGGCTCCGCTCCCCCTCCCCTCCCTGCCCGCCTCCCTCCCCTCCGCCCTCCTCTCGGCCACGTGACTGCGGAGCCTCAGCCTCGCCGCGCGGCGCTCGCCCGCTCGCGGCTCGGAGGGGGCGCCCGGTGCTCCGCGCTCCTCGTCCGGGGGACACTCGGGGGCCGGCATGGCAGCAGGGACCGGCCGAGTCCGCGGCGCGCAGACACTTGGCGGCCCTGGGTCTTATGCCCACCGTTCGCTGGGGGCAGGAGGATGGAGAAGGGTCGGCCACAGCCTGCCCTCGGGGGATCCCGGAGCGCCCGCGACCTCAGCCTCCGAGCGTCTCGGCCATGCCCCCCGCCCCGGACAGAGAGCCCTAGCGGAGCAGCACCAGGGGTAGCGGAGAGAAAGACGGGGCGGGTCTCTGAGGCAGGCTCCGGGATGCAAGGGGAGCCAAAGGGGACCCGACGCGGCCGAGCGTCGCGGAGCAGAGCCAGAGCCGAGGCTCGCGCCCTAGCTAGCGGCGCAGACCTCGGTGGGAGCCCATCCCCCGCCCCGCGGGCCCAGCGCTCAGCCGCGAGTCAGGCAGAAGGCTCGGACTCTGAAGCCTAATTCATGGCCGGAAACCGGCGCAGCCGTGACCGCGGCGCCTGGACGTGAGGAGCCTTCCAAGCGGCCGGCGTACTCAGACTCCCCACTCTGCACGGAGCCTTCACGCGCGAGCCCGGGCTGAGAGCCCGCTCCTGGCGGCCCGCGCCGAACCAGCTCTCTCTGCCGCCTGGTGAATGCCTCCGGTGGGCCACCACCAGATGCAGGGTTAACCAGTCTGGGCTCAAAAGCCTGGGAGGAGGTGGCAAGCCTGATGCGCAGCTCCCCCACCCCCAAGTCCCAGACTGGGCTCCACGTGGCACACCCAAGATTTCGCGGAGACAGCTGAGACTTCCTGGACCCCAATTCAGCGGAAGCTCGGTCTGGGCGCGCCTGGCAGAGCCTAGTGTAAGGGGCCGTTGGAGAAAACCCAGGAGCGCCCCTTGGCCCTGTAGTCGGTCAGCCAGAAGGTACCTGCCATGCCTTGCGCTGGAAGCAAGGGACCTGGAGAGGCTTAACAACAGACCTTGCCTGGAACTCCCCGTGCAGTGGGAGAGGCGGACACCTAAACAGATCATTAAAAGATGTAACGAGGACCTTGAATGAGCCATGTATACACGTGGCCAAGCATGCGAAGAAGAGCCAGGGATGGCTTCCTGGAAGAGGTGACAGTTCTAAAAGCTGAGTGGAGGTTACCAAGGGAGAAGGAAGAGAGGCCTCCAGGCATTGAACACGGGTTATCCAGCCAAGGCAGGAAGATAAAGAAGTGTGTGTGTGTATGTGTGTGTGTGTGTGTGTGTGCGCGCGCGCACACGCACATGGGTGTGTGTCTCTCAAGCTGCCAACCACGGAGGAGTCATTGACAAATGTTACTTTGGAAAGGTGGGGGAGGTGGCTGTGCAGAGAGGGCCAAGTACAAGCTTGGAGAGCAATGAGGCAGCCCTTGCAGTGGCTGCTGGGGCTGACTCAGCCTGGTGGGGGCAGCCTGGTGGAGAGTAAAAGCTGGGTTAGAGAAATAGCAAGGAACCACACCAGCAGGCAAACGGCTTCCAGGATGAGGGGCCAATGGGCAAGAAGAGAGGAATGACCAGGCCTGAAGGCAGTTGGGCTTGGGGGCTGGGTGTGGTGCCCACACAAATGCACTTCCTCAAGAAACCTATCTTTGGGGCCTTAAGTTATAAAGTATGCCCCACCCAGCCTCTCCAAACCCCCACTCACCCATGCCTCCATTCTTATTCTCTCAAAATTCCACCATTTGCTGGCCAAAAAGTTATAGAAAGTAGAGAAATAAATGATGGACTTTATTATATAACAATTTGGTTCCTATGAGACTGTCCACCTTGAAAAGATAGTGGGTGTGGTCGTCCGGTAGGTGCTCAAACCTGAGGTCAAGAGTCACAGGGTCAGAAATCCCCAAACTCAACTTGTTTGGGCCTCTGCAGTGTGTTAGTAAAGTATGTGATACTTCTAACACAGTTAGAAGTTTCCTTGATGTATGTAGTAGCACTAAGTAGAGGTAGCATGATTGTAGCAGGACAATCCTCAAGACCTCCCTTCTAAATATTAAGAAAGCAACCTATCAATACACACAGTTTTGAGGAGACTTCTGTCAGTTTCTAGTTTGGATGATGAGGTCCCTCTGTTTGGGGCCATGAGGGTTGTGACTCAGGTTGGAACCCCCTGGGAAGCTGTTGGCCTGGGGCAACCTCCCCTCCTGTCCTAGGTAGCCTCTCCTCCTCTACCTTCCACAGAGTGGGGTCCTCCACCATCCCCAGATGCTCATCTCCTAGTGCTCATACTCCTACCACTCCCCAGCCGGGCTGACTTTCCCTGCCAGGCTGGAATGGCCTGGGTTCCACTTGCCTGGCCACAAGGGGAAGTCTGCACAGGTCACATTTCTCCTGGAGCTGGGAGGCAGGCCCAAGGGTCACTCCTCCCTATGCACACCCACCTCTAGGCAAGACTGTTAATCCTCTCTGCCACCTGAGGTTGGGACTGCCAGCTTTCAAGGACATTGGCTATTATTGGGGGCTTTATCAGGCTCATCAAACCCTTAATTACTTATTGATCCCAGCCAGTCTAGTCCCTTTAAGCCCTAATAACCCCCTGAGACCACAAAGCTGCCTCCCCAAAACCAGGCTCTTGGTGAAGCAGTTCTACCTGACGAGCAAGATCACCCCCACTGTAATAACTTGGCTGAAGAAGATAGATTAGCAAACTCTGGGTCATATATTACCTACCCATTGCACAGAAAGGAAAACCGAAGCTCAGATAAAGGAGTGACTTACCCAACGCATCAGGTCAGTTGCTGGCAGACCCAGGACTCAGTCTTCTTGATTTGCTCCTAACTACACAAAGATGTATTCACAGAAATTAAAAGTGAGTCAATAAATCCTTCTTTTGCACAGAGTTCAGCCAATACAGGTGATTACTTTTACTAAAGAGATATTCAGTCATACTGATTGTAACTACATTTATTTAGCATATACCACAGGTGGGCATTGTGCCCAGTACACTACATCTTACCTGTGAGGTGGCGCTCCCATTTTGCATACAAGGAAATAAAGAAGGCCGTAAAAAGATCGATTGCCCCTCAGGAATCTCAAGTGGAAGGCTGCTAGAAGCCAGTAGTTTATTGCTGAAGCTACAGACAAACCTCAAGGCAAAGTGAGAGGCCATGGTGGTTGGCTAGGAAGCCATGATCATTGTAACTTAAAGCTTTGTCATTCCAGAAATGCACACCTCTCCTTTCTCAACCCAGCCAATAACTGTGCTACGGAAGGGCCAGCTGGAATCCTGTCTGCCCAACCCCTGCAGAGGTGCCCCTCCCCAATCATGTTTCCTCCCAGAGAGCCCCCCAAATGAGATATGATACTGTACCCTGAAAAACTGCCTTCCTCTTCCCTCCCCAGCATAGAGCCCACCCGGAACTTCTAAGACAATTCAGCCCAGGCCCTACGTGAAGGTTGCTGCTGGCAAGAAAGACCAAAGCCCAGCCTGGGGGGATTCTCTGCAGGCTTTGACAGAGAAGACACGGTCTCCCAAGTACACTAGGAGGAGGCCAACCCAAGTCCTGAGGTCATCTCCCTAAGGTGGGGTCCGCCAGCAACTTAGAAAGAGCCAGGCTTGGAGCCCTGCAGCCTGAGTTCCAGGCTGGGCCCGTGGGCTCCAGAAAACCCACCCTCTGCCAGGATTCTGAGCTCAGAAAACTTCACTGCCACTTGCCCCTTTTAATCCACTGGGTTTTTCTTTAAAACAAAAACAAAAACAAAACAAAACAAAAAAACAAAAACCTGTATTTATCGCTTATTCCCCCTTTGGCTCTCCAGTTCTATGTAAATGGCCCACCTCCACTTTGTCTTCCTTACCCTTTCTTGCCAACCTCTTTCATCTCACTTTCACGGTTTCTCAGCTTATATTTATTTTATTTGATCTTCTTTTATATTACCATATTTTCTTATTTTCTTTTACTCTTGGTTAGCCTCATGGGCTTTTACTTTCAATTTCCCAAGCCAGCAATCTTTTGCATCGCTCGTTCTACTATTTGAGCCTTCTATTCACTTGGTTTTCCTGAGGTTGGGGATGGGGGAGTGGAGTCACCAGGGCAGGACCCACTTGTATGCCCCATTCTCTGCCCACACTCAGGTGCTGCACCTTCTCCAGGTACCCTCTCCACTGCACTGCCAGTGGCACAGTATGGCACCCATGGCTGGCAGCCCAGGCAGAGGAGGACTTCTGCTTGCTGGAACCATTCCCAGTGAGGAGGAAGAAAACTGTACAGTAGTGTGTCCTCCCTAGATAGAGCACCTTATTTTTGCAGGGTAGAGACCCCTTCTTTATCCTCATTATATGGTCAGGAAACTAGGGCCCAGGACAGGGCTCTCAGTCTGCTTAAAACCAAGGTAGTCTAAACAGTTACCCGCATAAAAAGTTACTTCCTTCGAAAAAACAAGCTGGACCACAGACGTCTGGCCCCTGGACCCATGCTCTCTAGGCAGGGTGGGTGGTAGAACCAAATACCAGCTCAGGCCCATCTGGGGCTCTCATACTGACTTCCAGGTTCCCCTTGGCCTCCTGAGAGTCCAGCAAGGTGCATCCTTTCTATAGGCTCCTCTGAAGATCAGACAAGGCAGGCCAAAGAGCACAAAAGCATTACCGCATGCCAAGGGAGAGCGGAAAGAAGGAAGGAAGGCTCCCAGGAGGGATCCCTGTGGACTGTCATTCTTAGTCCCAGGCCTCCTGGGGCAGTCTGAGTCCCAACCTCCTCCAAAGCAGTGATCCTCCAGGTGTGTGTTCCCCAGCCTGGATCTGGAAGGTCTTCAGAGGAGGCTCAGGGCCTTTGGGGCTCTAGACCCACCCCACTTCCTATGTCTTGCACGTGGGTATTCTGGGTCCATTGCTTGTGAGGAAAGCATTCCACAGATGAGAGTCTAAAGTGTAAAAATCACAGCCCCAGTGAGTCTCTCCCTGAGCACAAAACCCCACCCGTGTTGCCTGTTGGAGTCCCTGCTTCCCAGTTACACGGCCTGGGGAGGCTTTTCCCTCTTTCCCCATCCCCTGAGCCTTAGCTTTTTTGCATTCGGAGGAGCTCCCAATTCCCCAGGAAGGACCAAGTAGCAGGGAACTGAACCCTGGTCTGTCTGTCCGTCCCTACAGCCAAACTCAGGGCTCCACACCCTCAAGAGCCACTGTCCAGGGCTCTAGATCCAGGACACAGAGCTCCGCAGATGCCCCCATCCCTCCCACCACCGCCCAGGGCTCTTCCTGCCCCTGCCCTCCACCGCAGTGGGCTCCATGCAGGTTGAGCTGAGACTGTGAACTAAGGAGAAAGGTACACATTTCAAGCAGAGAGAACAGCAAGAGGGAAAGAGTGGAGGGAGAAGCACATGAAGAAATGCACAGGGGAGAGAATGTGAAGGAAGAGTTGGTGGAATGCCCTGGGCAGAAGTTGCCAGAATAGCCCAGGTGAGAGATGCTGAGGCTAGATTCACTGGTCCCCATACACAGAGCAGCACCCCGGGTGTCTCCACAGCCAGAAATGTGTCAACTGTGTGTCTTCAGTGGGTGTCCTAGGGGAGGGAGCCAGAAGGCCACTGGTGTGCAATGGAGAGTCACGATAGAGGGGTGAGGCCCTTGTCCCCGGCCACCAGGGAGCTCACAGGAGACTCCAACCCTGGCTCTGCCAAGAACACTCTGTGCCAATCATATGTCCTCTGCCCCCCGCAGGGATGGGGCTGCAGGTGTTCACAGGTGAGGTGAGGCTCACTAGACCCCAGTCCTGGCCTGCTCCACAACTGTAATGGGGTGCTCAAGTGTCAACCCGCACACCGACTGGGAGCTACACAGTGGAGACCCAGGCCACTCTGTTGACTGAATGTGAGAGGCCCACCGCCTCCCACCTCATCCCATCCTAAGCCAGGTGCAGCCCAGCAGCTCGCACCAACCCGGACCTGCAGTCTCTCAAAGCTAGCCCCTCCCATTTTCCCATGGGAGTGGGGATTAGGGAAACTGTATCTGCCTGGAGCCCTGGGTCATCTGGCAGATAACCTCTTCCCCAAACCCAGGCCTCCTGCTAGAAACAAGCCCTAACAGATCAGATCACCCTGCTCATGGACACACCAATTTCCATAAGGAGGTTTTCTGGCCTGTAAACCTCTTCTTTTATCTGGAGATGAAATGAAATTGTGATTGATTTTTTTCCAGTCTGGTTGTCATGACGCATTTAGCACCCTGTAAACCCAAAGGACGAACGTTCTACCTCCCAGGGATGTTCCTAGGGCCTCGGCTTGGAGCAGGGGCTGCCCAGTCGACTTCAGATGAGGTGGGGAGACAACACAGGCCCTGGAGCCACTGCTAATAGGCTGTGCAACCTTGGGCAAGGTCCCTAACTTCCCAGAGACTGCTCTGGAAAAGAGAGTCCCAGGGTGTTGGTGGGAAAACAGGGGTGGTAGGAGGGGGCAGAAGCCCCAGCAGGAGGCCCCCAGGGGAGGAAGGGAGCCTGTCTGTGTCTAACCCTTGCCACATTCCATGCCTGGGCACCACACACACCTCACTGAGAGGGGGCGCCCACAATGCAAGAAGGAGAAACAGTGGAGATGGGGACAAGGGTCTGCAGACTGGAGGCCCTCACAGTCTACGCCTCCCAGCTCCTCTTCAACCATCTCCGGGATCAGAACAGGTCAATGACAAAAGGGAAGGAGGGGGACGCTGCCCTAGGAGATGAGAACAGAGGGGAGGGGCAGGGCTCCACCACAGAGAGGCCCAGACCTCCTGCTCATAAGTTTGGTGGTCACCACAAGGCGCTGTGAGAATGGGCTTCTCATCCCCAATCTATAGACACGATCACTGAGGCTCAAAGCAGTAAAGTCACTGGACAGTTAATGGGTATGATATACTGAAAGGTGGCCCCTCAAAAGATATCCACATCCTAATCCTCAGAATCTGTAAATGTGACCTTATTCAGGAAAAAAAAAAAAAATGTCTTTGCCAATGTAATTAAGGAATTAAGATGAGATTGTCCTGGATTACCTGGGTTGACACGAAATGCCGTCACAAGTGTCTCTTATAAGAGAGAGACAGAGGTAGACACACAAACAGAAGGTGACGTGATCACAGAGGCAGGGATTGGAGAGATGCAACCATAAGCCCAGGGACCGTCAGCAACCACCAGGATCTGGAAGAGGCAAGGACACATTCTCCCCTAGAGCTTCTGGAAGAAACGTGGCCCCACCAGATTTCAGACCTCTGGCCTCCAAAACTATGAAAGAATAAATTTCTGTTGTTCTAAGGCACCCAGTTTGTGATCATTTGATACAGCAGCCATAGGACATGAACACAAAAAGGAAGCCAGGATGCAAAGCCAGGTGGGTCTGGCGTGAGCCCCTGGGGGCCTGTGCAGGGGGACAAACTCCAGCTTGTTTGCAGAGAGAGGCCCAATGGCCAGTGGGCCCAGCTTTGCATTAGCACACATCCACCCCTCTTGCAGACCAGCAAGTAGAGACAGCTAGGGCAGGCCGGCAAGGCAGCCCGCGGAGGGAAGAGCCCTCATGGGGCAGCCATGGACTTGCACTTCACTGCGTGTTCTCAGAGCAGCACTAGCCTGAGGTGGTCCACACACCAAGAGACACCGGAATCATCAGGAGAGACCTCCAGCAGTCCAGCTGCTGTGGCCTTCGCTCTGCTCTTGTGTCCCATGTAGCAATCTACCCCTACCCCCTTTTTTAAACCCCAAAAAGCCCTTTTATCCTCTATGCAAAAGCTTGTTTTAGGGTCTGGCTTGATTTAGAAAATGCCAGAAGACATGGAGAAGAAAATTATAATCACTCATCACACCACTTCCATGTTCTTCTGCAACCTCCTTCAGCTAAAAGCAGCCATGTGACTCTTTCTGACCAATGAGACATTGGCTGAAGCTCTGCTCCTGGGTAATAAAAAGGCGGTGCCTCGAAGGGGAAAAAGTTGGCTCTTCCCCCTTCTTCTCTCCAACCTGGAATGTGGATGGGCGATCCAGAAGAGAGGCTGCCATCTGGTGACCTTGAGAAGCCAAGCGTGGGACTGACAGCCTCATCCCAGGATGGCAGAACCACCGGATGAAAATGGTAGGCTTTTTCAGCTTTGGACACATGAGACAGTTAAGCCTTTGACTATTTAAGGTACTGCAGTAAATTTTCAGTTATTTGTAATACAAATCCTAACTGATATCACCAGCCAGACATAGCCACTGTTGACATTATGAGTGTTTCCTCTGTGCTTTTTTCTATTCAGATATTTTTTTTAAATAGAAGCAGACAGAAGTACCACTATCTGAAATTATTTAATTTTTGCTTGTTTATTGTCTGTCTCCTCCCTCTAGAAGATAAGCCTCATGAGAAGAAGAATAGTATCTACCTTGTTTATAATTGTATTCTCTGTATCTAGAACAATGTCTGGTATGTCTAGATGTTCAATAAATGTTAGTTAAATCAATGAATTAATTAATAAGTGAATGAACATTCTAATATGAGCACTTCCCCCGCCATGAAATTGTTTTCTGAAAACATGATTTTTAATGACTGATTACAGTTCTAGTCCACAGACCTATCATACTTTATTTAACCAGTCACTTGCTGTGGGATGGCTTTTTCCCACTTTTACCATTATAAACAATGCGCCTGTAAAAGTACTTATACAGGCATGTTCAGCTTTTATGCAATTACTTTTTTTAGGATAAATGCCTAGAAAGGTTATGCATAATTTAAATCTCTTAATATGTATTTCTAAAATTGCCCTCAAAGGCTGTTTTTTAAAACCAATTTACATTTCCATGACCGATTTATGAAAATGTTTCTCTGTACCTTCACAACACTAGGCATTGTTAATTTCTTGTGTTTTGCTTATTTTGGTAAGTGAAAAGTTGGGTCTCAAAGTTGTTTTAATGTGCGTTTCCTGCTCACTCGGGTCACTGAGTGCTCTCTGTCAGTTCATGGCTCTTTGACAGGTCTTTCCTGTCCCAGGTTCCTAAAGAAGGTGCACTGCATCTGTCATCATCTGCTAGAGGTGTGTGACCACAGATGGTGACGGTGGGGTCCCCTTGGCCAGTGTTCAAGCCCCTCCAGGAACTATGAGGGAGGGCAGCCAAGGGCTAGACCCCTAGAGTCCTTGAGACCCTAGGACAGGGATCACTGACCTGAGACCTTCTTTAACTCATGCCAGGCCACTCCTGTGGTCCACTACTAAGAGCCATGTGAGACAGATAGGAGTCCTGGTGCGAGGCCCAGAGCCTGGCACAGGCAGGGCCAGGACTGATGTTGGAGCCAAGGGAAGCTGATGCCAGGCCCTGGGAGACCTAGGAGGCTGTTAAAAAACGTCTGAGGAGCATAGAGTAGGTTAGAAGAGCAAACAGGGGAGCATTCCAGGAAGGACAAGCAAAGGCGCTGAGCAGGTTCAAGAATGGCATGTGCTCACGCCCAGATCAGCGCTCTCTTCAGGACCACACAACCAGCCACAGACTGGACCAGAAGCCAGTGTGTACACCCTCATGGCCACACTTTCCCTCAGTTGGTCGCACTTGCCCAGATAACCCCCCGGCCTGACGCCAGCCCTGTCTAGCCTACTTTCTACGGAAAGCCGTGGCGGAGGTTAAAACATTTCCTGCCCGTCACTCTGCAGCCGGCCTGAACCAGGCCCTAGGACACTGTGCCATTACTCCCATTTCACAGATGGGGAGATGGTGCATGGGAAGCAGAGCACGCGAGAGCTCCTCCGGGCTGCACAGAGGCAGAGAAATAAAGAAGTCGCGGGGGCCAAGAGCCTCGCGCAGGTGAAGGAGAGACGCCAGGCCAGGAGAGGAGCCCGGGGTCCAGCAGAGACGCGCTCACCGAGCCCTCTTGCTCGCGGCGCCGGGACATAGGGGACAGCGCGAGGGAGCTCCCAGCTTCCGAGGCTGGACCTACTGCGCCGCCCAGAGGCAGCCGTGGTGCAATGCTGCCCCCTGCTGGCGGCTGGGGAAGCAGGCCCGGCTGCGACCCGCAAGAGGTCACTGGAGAGAGGGGGGAACAGGACCTGGGAGAGCTGAGGGCAACTGGGCTGTTGGTCAGAAGCCAGACAACCACGGTCTCAATGAAAATAACAGTAATAGCCAACATTTACTATGATCCAGGCACAGTCGTAATACTTTACACACATTAACTCATTTAATCTTCACCCAATCCTTAATTAGGAAGGCATGCTAGTTATTCCCATTTTGCAGAGGAGGAAACTGAGGTACTAGAAGGTTATGTAACTTGCCCAGCTAGTAAGTGGCAGAGTAGGATTTGAACTCAGGCAGTCTGGCTCTACAGCCCTTTGAACCATTTGCTAGTCAGAAAGGGGACTGGGAGAGTTTGCTTTTATATGTCCCAACATAGTGTCACTTTCTGCGATTTCCTCCCAAGGCCAGGCAACCTCTGCAGAACAGCAGACAGGTGTCCTATAGCACCAATTATAAACCCATCCTCTGCTTGGCCACATGGAAGGACTGAAACCCTGGATTTCCTATGGACCTGGGACTACTCCGAGCCTCTCCTGGGAGCTTCCAAAGGCTAGGATCTAAACTTGCCCCAGAATCCAAGGAAATGGCCTGGGTCGCTCTCATCTGAGGCCACCCAAGATCCAGAGCAGGAAGGGGGCGCAGGTGAGCCTTTGTGAAGAGCACTGTGTGCAGTGTTCTTCCTCCCACAGCTGGCGGCTCTGGCTCTCATGGTCTCTCAACCTGGTTACTGCAAAAGTTCAGTTCTCTCCAAACCACAGATCAAATTATGACATCCTGCTTAAAACCCTTTCCTACAATTCAACAACAACAAAAAACAAACAACCCAATTAAAAAATGGGAAAGGGGGGATGCCTGGGTGGCTCAGTTGGTTAAGCTTCCGACTTCAACTCAGGTCATGATCTCAGAGTCTGTGAGTTCAAGCCCCGCATCGGGCTTTGTGCTGACAGCTCAGAGCCTGGAGCCTGCTTCGGATTCTGGGTCTCCTTCTCTCTCTGCCCCTTCCCCGCTCACACTCTGCTTCTCTCTCTCTCTCTCTCAAAAATAAACATTAAAAAATTATTTTTATTTTAAAAAATGGGAAAAGGAATTAAACAGACATTCCCCCAAAGAAGATATATAAATGGCTAATAAGCATGTGAAACATGCTCAACAGCTTTGTCATGAGGGAAATGCGAATCAAAACCACAGTGAGATAGCACATCACACCCATAGGATCAAAAAAATATCAATCAATCAATCAATAACACATGTTGGCAAGAATGTGAAGTAAATGGAATCTTTATGCACCATTGGTGGGAATGTAAAAAAAGTGCAAACGCTTTGGAAAATAGTATGGCAGTTCCTCAAAAATTAAAAATAGAATCACCACACAAGAAAAAGAACTTTGTAATTATGTGTGGTGATGGATGTTAACTAGACTTATTGTGATTATTTTGAATCATTAAGTTGCACACCTGAAACTAGTATGTCAATTATATCTCAATTTAAAAAATCCTCGCAAAATACAGACTTAAAAAAAAGGATTACCATGTCCAGCAATTCCACTTCTGGGTATATACTCAAAAGAATTGAAAGCAGGATCTCAAAGGGATATTTGTATACCAATGTTCATAGCATTCACAATAGCCAGAAGGACAGGGGCGCCTGGGTGACTCAGTGGGTTAAGCAGCCAACTTCAGCTCAGGTCATGATCTCACAGTTTGTGAGTTTGAGCCCCATGTCGGGCTCTGTGCTGACAGCTCAGAGCCAGGAGCCTGCTTCAGATTCGTGTCTCCTTCTCTCTCTCTCTCTCTGCCCCTCCCCAGCTTGTGAGTACTTGCTCTCTCTCCCTCTCTCTCTCTCTCAAAAATAAAAATTAAAAAAAAAGTTTCACAATAGCCAAAAGGAGGAAGCAACCCAAATGTCCATTTGGTAGATACGTAGATAAACAAAAGGTGTTATATATATTTATTGAATATATATAATACGTATACTGAATAATGGAATGTTATTCAGCCTTAAAATGGAAGGAAATTCTGATGATTTTTATCAGAATTGTGGATGATGTTCATTATGTGAAGTGAATAAGCCAATCACAAAAAGGCAAACACTATATAATACCACTTAAATGAGCTTCCTAGAGCAGTCAAATTCATAACAACAGAAAGTAGGCTGGTCATTGCCAGGAGCTGGGGGGAGGGAGGAGGGGTAGTTGTCTAATAGGTACAGATTTTCTGTTTGGGAAGATCAAGAAGTTCTGGATAAATGTTCAGTTCTGCATTTCTGTGATGGCTGTTTTACTCAAAATTGATCTGAAAATTAATTTTGTTGAAATTTTTTCTATTTAATCATACAAAATGCTGTTTAATGTATGGAAGTATGAAACACATAACTGAATTGTCCAAATAATATTTCAATCCAGTGTATTTAGGTACCATGAATGTTGTGAATGATAAAGCATGCTAAAATGAGTTATATTTCTTACCACTAATAAACATAATAGCTCCATTTTTTTAAAAGCTCCATTTGTTTTGTTTCTTATATTCCTCATATATGGTATTCCAAATCATATGGTATTTGTCTTTCTCTAACTTATTTCACTTAGTATTATACTCTCTACCTCTATCCATGTTGCTGAAAATGGCAAAATTTCATTCTGTTTTATGGCTGAAGAATACTCCATTGTGTATATTTACCACTTCTTTATCCATTCATCTATCAATGGACACTTGGGCTGCTTCCATAATTTGGCTATTGGAAATAATGCTGCAGTAAACATAAGGGTGCATGTATTCCTTTGAATTTATTTTTTTGTATTTGGGGGAGGGAGGGTAAATACCAGGTAGTGCAATTACTGGATCATAGAGTAGTTCTATTTTTAACTTTTTGAGCAAACTCCTTACTGTTTTCCACCAATTTGGCTGCACCACTTTGCATTCCCACCAACAGTGCAAGAGGGTTCCTTCCTTTTCCTCCACATCCTGCCCAGCACTTGTTCTTGTGTTTTGTTTTGTTTTGTTTTGGCCATTCCGACAGGCATGAGGTGATATCTCATTGTAGTTCTGATTTGCATTTCCCTGATAATGAGTGATGTTGAGCATCTTTTCATGTGTCGGTTGGCCATCTGTGTGTCTTCTTTGGAGAAAAGTCTGTTCATGTTTTCTGCCCAATTTCTAATTGGATTATTTGGGTTTTGGGGTGTTGAGTTCTGTAAGTTCTTTATATATTCTGGAGACTAACCCTTTATCAGATATGCCATTGGCAAATAGCTCTTCCTTCACTAGGCTGCCTTTTCATTTTGTTAATGGTTTCCATTGCTGCACAGAACTTTTTACTTCAATGTAGTGTCAACAGATTATTTTTGTTTTTGCTTCCTTGCTTCAGGAGACATATCTAGAAAAATGCTGCTACAGTTGATGTCAAAGAATCAACTACTCCCTGTGTGCTTTTCTAGGATTTTTATGGGTTCAGGTCTCACATTTAGGTCTTTAATCCATTTTGAATCCATTTCAGTGTATGGTGTAAAAAAGTGGTCCAGTTTCATTCTTTTGCAAGTAGCTGTCCAATTTTCCCAACACCATTTGTTAAAGAGAATGTCATTTTCCCATTGAATGTTCTTGCCTCCTTTATTGAAGATTAATTGACCATGTAATTGTGGCTTTGTTTCTAGGCTTTTTATCTTGTTCTATCGATCTATGTGTCTATTTTTGTGCCTGTATCATACTGTTTTGATTACTACAGCTTTGTAGTATAACTTGAAATCTGGAATTGTGATACCTCCTTCTTTGTTTTTCTTTTGCAAGATTGTTTTTCCTATTTGGGGTCTTCTGTGGTTCCATACAGACTTTAGGTTTATTTTTTCTAGTTCTGTGAAAAATGCTATTGGTATTTTGATAGGAACTGCATTAAGTCTGTAATTGCTTTGGGTAGTATAGACATTTTAACAATGTTTTTTCCTCTAACCCATGAGCATGGAATATCTTTCCATTTGTTTGGGTCATCTTCAATTTTTTTCATCAGTTTTTTATAATTTTCAGAGTACAGGTCTTTCACCTCCTTGGTTATGTTTATTCCTAGGTAGTTTATTATTTTTAGTGCAGTTGTAAATGGGATTCTTTTCCTAATTTCTCTTCCTGTGGATTCATTATTAACGTATAGAAATGCAACAGATTTCGGTACACTGATTTTGTATCTTGTGACTTTAATGGATTCATTTATCAGTTCTAATAGTTTTTTGTTGGAGTCTTTAAGGTTGTCTATAGAGAGGAGCAGGCCATCTGCAAATACTGAAAGTTTTACTTTCTTACCAATTTGGGTGCTTTTATTCCTTTTTCTTGTCTGATTGCTGTCACTAGGACTTCCAGTGCTATATTGAATAAAAGTAGTGACAGTGGACATCCTTGTTTTGTTCCTGATCTAAGGGAAAAGCTCTGTTTTTCCCCATTAAGGATGATGTTAGCTGTGGGGTTTTTATATGTGGCCTTTATTATATTGAGGTATTTTCCCTCTAACCATACTTTGTGGAGGATTTTTATCATGAGTGGATGCTGTACTTTGTCATATACTTTTTCTTTGTTTATTGAAATGATCCTATAGTTCTTAGCCTTTTTCTTACTGATGTGATGTATCACATTGATTGATTTGTGAATATTGAACCATCCTTGCATCCCAGGAATAAATACCACTTGATTGTGGTAAATTTTTAATGTATTGTTGGGTTCTGTTCTGTTGGCTAATATTTT
Organism: Lynx canadensis; assembly: GCF_007474595.2. Classification (NCBI taxonomy): domain Eukaryota; kingdom Metazoa; phylum Chordata; class Mammalia; order Carnivora; family Felidae; genus Lynx; species Lynx canadensis. The sequence continues at coordinate 42,923,649 of NC_044313.2, read as the reverse complement.
GTTGAGGATTTTTGCATCTCTGTTCATCAGAGATATTTGCCTGTAATGCCTTTTTTTTTTTTTTTTTTTTTTTTTTTGGTAACATCCTATTCTGATTTTGGTATCAGAATAATGCAGGCCTCGTAAAATGAATTTGAAAGTTCTCCTTCCTCTTCTATTTTTTTTGGAATAATTTGAGAAGAATAGATATTAACTCTTCTTTAAATGTTTGGTAGAATTCACCTGGTCCTGGGCTTTTGTGTGTTTGGAGTTTTGGATTGTTGATTCAATTTCATTGCTGGTAATTGGTCTGTTCAAATTTTCTATTTCTTCCTGATTCAATTTTGGGAGGTTATATGCTTCTAGGAATTTATCCATTTCTTCTCCGTTGTTCAATTTGTTGGCACATAATTTTTCATAAATTATATTATAATACTTTGTATTTCTGTGGTGTCAGTTGTCATTTCTCTTCTTTCATTTCTGATTTTGTTTATTTCAGTCCTCTCTCTCTCTGTCTCTCTCTCTCTGTCTCTCTTTTTAAACTGAGTCTGGCTAAGGGTTTGTCAATTTTATTGATATTTTCAAAGAAACTGCTCCTGATGTAATTGATTTGTTCTACTGGTTTTTTTTTTACTTTTTATTTCATTTATTTCTGCTCTGATCTTTATTATTTCCTTCCTTCTACTGGTTTTAGGTTTTGTTTGTTCTTTTTCTAGATCTGTTACGTATAAGATTAGATTGAGATATTTCTTGCTTCTTTAGGTAGCTTGTATTGCTATAAAATTCCCTCTTAGACCAGCTTTTATTCCATCTCAAAGATTTTGGACTGTTGAATTTTCATTTTCATTTGTTTCCATATAATTTTTTATTTCTTCTTTGATTTCTCCATCAACCTACTCATTGTTTAGTAGCATGCTATTTAACCTTGACTCTCTCCAGCACTAACCTTGTGCTCTCTCCAGATTTTTTCTTCTGGTGGACTTCTACTTCCATAGCATTGTGGTCAGAAAAGATTCATGGTATGACTTCCATTGTTTTAAATTTGTTGAGACTTGTTTTGTGGGCTAATACACAATCTATTCTAAAGAATGTACGTGGGCACTTGAAAATAATGTGTATTCTGCTGTCTTAGGATGAAATGTTTTGAATATATCTGTTAAATCCATTTGGCCCAATGTGTCATTCAAAGCCACTATTTCCTAGTTGATTTTCTGTCTGGGTGATCTGTCCATTGTTGTAAGTGGGGTGTTAGAGTCCCCTACTATTATTGTATTACTATCAATTACTTCCTTTATGCTTGTTATTAACTGCTTGAAGTATGTGGGTGCTCCCAGGGGAAAGTGGGTGATGGGTATTGAGGAGGGCACCTGTTAGGATGAGCACTGGGTGTTGTATGGAAACCAATTTGACAATAAATTATATTTAATATAAAAAAAAGTATCTGGGTGCTCCCATGTCAGCTGCATAAATATTTACAATTGTTATATCTTCTTGTTGGATTATCCCCTTAATCATTATATAGCATCCTTCTTTGCCTCTTACTACAGTCTTTCTTTTAAAGTCTATTTTGTCCAATATAAGTTTTGCTACTCTAGCTTTCTTTTCACAACCATTTGCATAACAAATGTTTCTCGACCCCTTCACTTGCAATCTGCATATGTGTTTAGGTCTGAAATGAGTCTCTTATAGGCAGCATATAGATGGGTCTTGGCTTTTTATCTATTCTGTCACCCTAGAGACATAACAATTTTAAGTTTATATGTACTGAATAACAGAGTCTCAAAATATAAAAAAACCTAAAATTATAGATCTACAAAAAGAAATAGACAAATCCAAAATCATAATGAAAGAATTTTTAACACACATAGACAAATCCAAAATCATAATGAAAGAATTTAACACACGTCTCTCAGTAATAGAAAAAGCAGTCAAAATCATTAAAATTCAGTGAAGAAGTAGGCAATTTGAATAATATTATTATTAACACATTTGATCTAATGGACACATATAGAACTCTGCACCAATGAGAGCAGACTACACATTCTTTTCAAATATACATAAAACGTTTACAAAAAGATCATGCTTACCTGAAATAGTATTAAACATAATTTCTGAAAATAATGTAATTAACTTGGTAACTGATAACAAAAAGATAATTAGAAAGCCTCATGTATTTGAAAATTAAGAAATCTACTCCTAAACAGCCCAGTGGACAAAAAGGGAACGACAAATGGAAATTAGAAATACTTAGAACAGAATAACAACAAAAATACTACATATCAAAATTGGTGCTTCTGTCAAAAATAGTCCTTAGGGTACTTAGAAAAAGATTTATATAGTCTTGAATGGAGAAAGGCAGAAAATTAATGAGAAAATTTGAAAAATATTTTCAAATATTAGAAAAAGAAAAGTAAAAAACTCAAAAAAGTAAAGAAAATAATATAGAGTATAAATTAATAATATATAAAGCAAGCATACAATACATACAATAGAACAATAGAGATGTTTTTTAAAAAAGCCAAAAGTTGGTTCTCTGAAATTATTAATAAAGTTGAAAACCCCTGGTAAGACTGATCAAAAAGGGAGAGAAAGAGAGACAGAGACAGAGAGAGAAAGAACACACACACACACACACACACACACACACATACCCAAGACTAAGAAGAGAAACTTAAAAGCCTATAGACAATAAAAATAATGAGGAAATATTATGAACACATATTTGAAAATTCAGATGAAATGGATACATTTCATTGAAAAATACAAATTACCAAAACTTATACCAAAAGAAATGGAAAGTCTGAATAGTCCTATAATTATTAAAGAAATGTAGGTTGAGTGTCCAACTCTTGATCTCAGCTCAGATCCGATCTCGTGGTTTGGGGTTCAAGCCCTACATCAGGCTCTGCGCTAATGCTGTGGAGCCCGCTTGGAATTCTGTCTCTCCTTCTCTCTCCCCCTCCCCAGCTTGTGTTCTCTCTCTCTCTCTCTCTGTTTCCCTCTCTCTCTCAAATAAATAAACTTAAAAAAAAAAAAAGGAAAAAAAAAAAAAGAAATGTAAATCTTCCAGGCCCAAATGGCTTCATTGGTGAATTCTGCCAAACATTTAAGAAAGAAATAATGTCAATATTACAAAAACTTTTCCAGAGAATAAAAAAAAAAGAAAAAGAAAACACAGCCCAGCTTATTTATGAAGGCAGTCTAACTTTAATACTAAAACTGCACAAAGAGAGAGAAATAAAAATTACAAGTCAATTACTTTCATGAAAGTAAACACAAAAATTCTAAACAAAACATTAGCCAACAAAATCCAACAATATACAAAGAGGATAATTCATTATGACTAAATCTGGTCTATTCTAGGAATGACGGTTGGTTTAACATTAGAAAATCAATTAGTGATATTCACCACATTGCAATGGATTGAAAGAGAAAAAAGAGATAACATTTATAGTCATACCAAAAACTATGAAAAACGTATGGATTAAATGGGACAAAAAATGGAGTGCCTGGGTGGCTCAGTTAGTTGAACGTCTGACTTTGATTCAGGTCATGATCTTGTGGTTCGTGAGTTTGAGCCCTGTGTCAGGTTCTGTGCTGACAGCTCAGAGCCTGGAGCCTGCTTCAGATTCTGTGTCTCCATCTCTCTCAGCCCCTCCGCTGCTCACACTCTCTGTCTGTCTCTCAAAAGTGAATAAATATTAAGAAGGGGGGGGGGGAGACAAAAAGTGGGCAAGTAAAAATCTATTAATAAGGACAAAAGAGTACCTAAATAATGGCAAAAACATATGATCAATAAATATTGGAAGACTAAGTATGGAGTAGGTGTCAATGCCAATCAAAATCCTAGCAGAGGTGGGAATGCAAACTGGTACAGCCACTCTGGAAAACAGTATGGAGTTTCCTCAAAAAACTAAAAATAGAACTACCCTACGACCCAGCAATTGCACTACTAGGCATTTATCCATGGGATACAGGTGTGCTGTTTCGAAGGGACACAGGCACCCCCATGTTTATAGCAGCACTATCAACAATAGCCAAAGTATGGAAAGAGCCCAAATGTCCATCAATGGATGAATTCATAAAGAAGATGTGGTGTATATATACAATTCAGTATGACTCGGCAATCAAAAAGAATGCAATATTGCCATTCACAACTACACGAATGGAACCAGAGAATATTATGCTAAGCGAAGTTAGTCAGAGAAAGACAAATATCATATGAGTTCACTCATATGAGGACTTTAAGACACAGAACAGATGAACACAAGGGAAGGGAAGCAAAAATAATATAAAAACAGGGAGGGGGACAAAACATAAGAGACCCTCAAATATGGAGAACAGAGGATTACTGGAGGGGTTGTGGGAGGGGGGATGGGCTAAATGGGTAAGGGGCATTAAGGCATCTACTCCTGAAATCATTGTTGCACTATATGCAAACTAACTTGGATGTAAATTAAAAAATTAAATTAAATTTTTAAAAAAATCCCAGCAGATATTTTGGTGGAGCTTGTCAAGTGATTCTAAAATTTGTGGGAAGTGTAAAGGGCCAACACAGCTAAGTCACCCTTAAAGAACAAGATGGGAAAACTTACTCCACCAGATAGTAAGACCTATTACAATGCAAAAGAAGTTCATTGGTATTCACGAGCTAAGGACAAATAGAGTGGAACAGAATGGAGGGCCCAGAAAGGACACTTACAGAAACAAACAGCTGATATCTGGCAAAGTGGACCACAGAGCAGTGGTGAAACTATTCTTCCTCATAGATGGTATTTAAATAAACTAAATAAACATATGGGGGGAAAAACTACTACTTCACCACCACACACTAAAGTAAATTCTGCGTGAATTAAATACCTAAATAAGCAAGACAAAATTAGAAAGCTTTTAGAAGTTTAGAAAGGTTTTTTTTTTAATGTTTATTTATTTTTTTGAGAGAGAGAGTGGCAGGAGGAGAGTGGCAGAGGGAGAAGGAGACACAGAATCCGAAGCAGGCTCCAGGCTCTCAGCTGTGAGCACAGAGCCTAATGCAGGGCTCCAACTTGTGAACCTCGAGATCACGACCTGAGCCAAAGTTGGTTACTTAACCTACTGAGCCACCCAGGTGCCCCAGAAAGTTAGAAAAATTTTAAGAGAATATTTTCATGACTCAGAGGGAGAGAAAAACTTCCTAAACAAGATTCAAAAAGCCACAAAGCAGGGCGGGGATAAAAAGAGTGAAAAGAAAGCCATGATGGAAGAGCTCATCCCAAAACATGTAACTGACATTGGACTAATACAAAATATATACAGAACTCCTTAGTAGGAAGGAGTTTTTCAATAAGAAAAGCTCTACAACTGCAGGAGATGAAAATGATTATAAATTTTTCCTGTTCATCTCATTGAAAGGTGGCATCTAATTCCCCATTCCCTTGAATCTAGATTGGCCTTAGTGACTCGTTTGACAAATATTAAGTAAACCCTACACCCAAAGTGGGGTTTGAATTCACAGCACCAAGATCAAGAGCCACACACTCTACCAACTGAGCCAGTCAGGCACCCCACATTTGACAAATAGAACGCTACTGGGACATGCAAGACTAGATCAAAAGAAGCCTTGCATTTTCCACCTACACCTCTTGCAATGTTTGCTGTGGGGGAAACTGGCTACAATGTAAGAAGTCTGGTTGCCCTGAGACTTTGATGCTGTGAGGAAGCTATTCTCCAGCCGGTCCAAAGAGCAGCCATTGAAACATCCCAGCTGAGGCTGCACCCTGCTCAAATTAAAGATCCATGAGCCAAGTAAATTATTGTTGCTATTTAAATTATTAAGTTTTGGAGTGGTTTTTCATGCAGCAATAAAGAACTGAAATAGCAACCCAATAGAAAAAGGGGCAAAAAATTTGAATAGGCACTTTTCAAAAAAGGAAATCCGTCAATGATGAGGGAAATGCAAATTAAAACTGGAAGAGAAACCATCAGACATCCACCAAACTACCAGAGTGTAAATTTGTATATCCACTCTGGAAACAGTTTGCTACCATCTATCCAAGCTGAGGATACACTAGGCCCTCGCCCAGCAATTCCACTATCCCCTAGAGACACTTCCACACGTGTACACAAACGACAGACACATAGATAAGCTAAAACTACAGAAAATATGAATGCTTAGAGAGCAGGATGTCCACCTTTGTTTCATGCGTGAAGAAAGAGCAATTTAAAAACAGGTGATGTTGAGAAGGGCAAATTTTTTGTTCAGAAGTGTACCCAATGCCATACTGTGGAAAAGGGAAGCAAGCCCAAGACTGCGCCAAGTCTCCATGGTTTCTTTGGACAAAAGGCAGTCCAGGCCCTTAGGTTTTCTTTTTTCTACATGGGACTCCATCCCACGACTGTGAGATCATGACCTGAGCCGAAATCAAGAGTCAGACACTCAACCGACTGAGCCAGCCGGGCACCTCAGGCCCCTGGATTTTCTTACCTGGATGCCATGAAGAACAAAGGCATTACTTGGGAGAAGAGACACTGATGGAATATTGGAGAATCCCAAGAAGTACATCCCTGGAACAAAAATGGCATCTTCACTGGCATTAAGAAGAGAGGAGAGAGGGCAGATTTGACAGCTTATCTCAGGAGCTGCTGAGGAGTAAAGTTGGCCACTGCCTTATTTATTACAAAACAAAAATGTCTCATGACTCCTTTTATGTGTACCGTATTTAAGTTGATCTCATACACCAGAATCCAGATCATGAATGGCTGATAAAATATTTCTTTTGGACAGTCCTGATTTAAATAAGATTGGCTTATGGTTAAATGCATGTGATCAGTTTTTTGAACTTTGATAGTAATTCTGGGTCAGCAAGTGCTGTCACTGGTTTCCCCTTCTAGAGATACGATTGGAGGGGAGCCTGGCCGGCTCACTTGGTGGGTGACTCTTGACTCAGGTTGTAAGTTCGAGCCCCACATTGGGTGCAGAGATTACTTAAAAATAAAATCTTAAAAAAAATAAATAAAAGGATTGGAATTGATCAGTAATATTCGTCCTTTCATAGAGATGGTAAATGCCATCTCTGAACCTATCGGAGATTGGTTTTATATTTAGATTTATGAAACTGGTCATATTAATATATTTAAATACTGAGGAAATCCTTTCACTGTCTCATAGAACAGCAAGATTTAGCTGTATTTCAGGTTGTGTTCGTTAGCTTGTTAAAGGTAAGGGCTGAGGATAGGCTGGCAATGTCCACTTTATCTTTTTGATCTTAACTGTGCCAATTTAATTAAAATTCCCTGCATCTAAAATGTTGCCTTTTGCTTAATGAAAGGCATTTTAGTATGGTTTATGTATAATATTACATAAAGAATATTTACTACTTCTCACATTTTACAGATAATCTATAAGCTCAGATGCTTTTAAAATTCAGTGTGACAAGTTATAGTAGCAAACTTGGCTTCTGAATTCTTTACTAAGTCAGACTAAGTTACAATTCAGGATTGTCTTCTAAACAGCTGTTCAGGAACACAACTGCAGAATTACGGCATACGCACGATTGGTAATGGTGCTTTTGCCAGCTCATTAGAAGGATTAAAGTAGAGGAGATATATCATCAGCACAAATTTGTAAATTATACGATAAAGCTTAAGATAATTAAAAACAAAATCACAGATCATGAAAAAAAAGAAGATATGAATGATGTTCAGAAACATAATGTTGAACAAAAGAGATGGAAACAAAACAAAACAGAAAGACTATATGTAGTAGGGTTCCATTCAAATGAAGTTAAATAAGGGACACCTGGCAGTTAAGCACCCAACTCTTGATCTCAGCTCAGGTCATGATCTCGCTGTTTGTGAGTTCAAGCTCCGCATCAGGCTCTGTGCTGACGGCATGGAGCCTGCTTGGGATTCTCTCTCCCTCTCTCTCTGCCCCTCCCCCACTTGCTCTCTATATCTCTCCCAAAAATAAATAAAAATAAACTTAAAAAAAATGAAGTTAGGGGCACCTAGGTGGCTCCGTTGGTTAAGCAGCTGACTTGGGCTCAGGTCATGATCTCACAGTTCAAGAGTTCGAGCCCCGCATCGGGCTCTGTGCTGGCAGCTCAGAGCCTAGAGCCTGCTTCGGATTCTGTGTCTCCTTCTCTCTCACTTCTCCTCCCCTGCTTGTGTTCTGTCTCTCTCAAAAATAAATAAACATTTAAAAAAATGAAGTTAAATAAGCCAGAGAAAGACAAATATCGCATGGTTTCACTTCTATGTGGAATGAAAAACAAAACAAAATTGGTCGCCAGGCAGGGGCTGGGCCTGGCGGAAATAAAGGTGACAAAAGGGTACAAACTTTCAATTATAAGATGAGTAAGATCTGAGGCTGTCATGTAACATGGTGACTGTACCTGATCACACTGCTTTGTGTAACTAAAGCTTGATGAAAGAGGAGAAATTCAGTGTTCTCGCACACACACAAAAGTGAATACAAAACGCTTGGGTGGTTCAGTCAGTTGAGCATCTGACTCTTGATCTCAGCTCACGTCTTGATTTCAGGGCGCTAAGTTCAAGCCCCACACTGGGCTCCACACTAGGTGGATATTATTTATTTAATATATATATTAATAATTAATAATTATATATATGGTGGATAAATAAATATTATTTAAATAAATAAATAAATGTGGTGATGGATGTGTTAACTCAAAGGGATACCTTTCACAGCGTATACATGTATCGTATCATAACATTGTACACTTTACATGTCTCATGAGACCAGCACTGAGTAATGTCTAGAAGGAGCAAATCACTGGGCTGTACACCTGAAACTAACATAACATTGCATGTCAAGAGTACTTCAGTAAATACATAAATAGATAAATGAATAAACATCTTACAATTTTATTTGTCAATTATACTTCAATAAAGCAGGGGGGGATTAAGTTTTTAAAAATCAAATGAAGTTAAACGGCAGCCCAAAATGATTTAGGCATACATTTAGGTGGTAAAATTAATATTTAAACTGTTATCAGTGAGGCCAAATGGTGGTTACATCTAGGAAAGGATTCTGATTGGAGAGGATCACTGGAAAGATTTTTTAGGGTGTTAACAATGTCCTTTTTTTTTTTGCCCTGGGTGATGGTTACATAAGTACTTACTTTATTCATAAAATGGTACACATGTGTTTTGTGTGCCTTTCTATAAATACATTTCACAAGTCAAAAAAAAATCGTGGGGGGGGGGCAGGGAGAACTTCAACAAGTTGCATCTTGGCACACATATCCGTTCTCTTTCTGGTTGCTATGAATAAAGTGTACTCGCTCCTGGAAAATCAAGCGCTCCAACATAGGATATTGTGTCAGCAACTCTCGCCTCTCTCGCATCAATATGTTTCTCTCTCTCTTGTAATTGGGTGCCTCCCATCCCCTTTAGTCATGACCCCATCTCTCTCCTTCCCTTTAAAGCAGACACCATCAGGAGCGCCTGGGTGGCTCAGTCGGTGAAGTGTCTGACTTTGGCGCAGGTCATGATCTCACAGTTTGTGGGTTTGTGCCTTCCGGCGTCGGGCTCCATGCTGACAGCTCAGAGCCCGGAGCCTGCTTCCAATTCTGTGTCTCCTCTCTCCCCCTCCCCCACTCGTGCTCCGTCTCTCTCTCAAAAATAAATAAACATTAAAATAAATAAATAAACATTTTAAAAAATGTTAAAGCAAACACTGTCGGAGGTTTGTTTAGACTCACCTCCAACTCCTCTCTCCTGGCTCTCTCTAGAACCCACCCCAGTTAGGCTTTACCCCCACCATTCACCCAGACTGCTCTGCCAAGGTCACTAGGGGCATCCATGTTGTTACATCCAGTGGTCACTTTGCAGTCTTCGTTTTGTGCCATCAGCATTTGCTACAGCTGACCATCTCCTCCTCTGTGAAACTCTCTTCACTTGGCTCTTGGGCTCCCCCTTCCTGGTTTTTCTCTCACCACCCCAACTATTCCTGTCCAGTCTCCTCTGCTCCCCCTCCACCCCCACACACATGCCTTTGCTCTTTTCTTTCCACACTGACTCTCTGGATGATGTTATCCAGTTCCAAGGCTTTAAATACCATCTCTACATCATGACTCCCAAATCTTGATTTCCAGCCTTGCCCTCCCATGCATTCCCGTCTCTTTAACTAATCAGCATCTAACCAGCATCATCACTGATAGGTCAAAATTCAGCTCTAACTGGACATGTCCAAGGGGAGCTCCTCATCTCCCTGTCCCCAAACCTGCTTCTCCTACACCCTTCCTCATCCCAGATAATTGCATCCTTCCGGAAGTTCAGAAACTTATGACTTTCCCTCAAACCCGCATCCAATCCAGCAGCAAATCGTATCCTCTCTAGCTTCAACTTAGATCTGAAATCCAGCCACTCCTCACCCCTCCACCACTACTACCGGTACTGGCCCCACCACTCTTCTCCTGTGCCCTGCAGTGTGTTCTCCATAGCAACAACCACGGAGATTCAGTTATTGTGTATCAATCCTGTTCCTCCGGGGTGGAGAGCCCTTCCCCCCTCCTCTTTCTCCCTTCCTTTTAGAGAAAAAGTCCCCCTCCTCATGAGGGTTTCCTCCCTGGCCTCATCCCAGGTGCTCTGCCCACCCCTGCCTCTAGCACCTTGGCCTGTTTGAATCCCTTGAACACATCTATGCATTTGCTGTTTGCTCCACCAGAAGGCTCTGCGCCCAGATATCTACCTCTTCAAGTTTTAATCACTCGCTCCCTGTCAGGGAAGCCTTCCCAAATCGCCCGACTTAAATTTGCAGCCCTCTTTCCCAAAGTCCCTATCCTCCTTTCCTGTTTCATTTTCCCCCAAGGACTTGTTAATATACCATGCTTTTTAAAGCCTATGCATTTTATTATCAGCCTCTCCACACTACACTGTAACCTCCAAGAGGCAGGCTTTTTTGTCAGTTTTATTCACTGCAGCATTCCCAGTCCCTGGCACATGGAAACGATCAGCCGCCATGTATCAAAAGAAAAAAGGTGATTTGCATAACCCTTACTGTAAAGCTGCAGGAGTGAGGACTTGCATCCATCAGAGATCTGATGAAGACCTACCTGGTTAACCACCTAGGAAACTGAAGGGGCGGGGCCTGAGATGGGCGGGATCCGTATCGGGAAGCCCCGCCTCCAGTTCCGACCTTGCTTTTTCCAGAAATTCCCTAAATTCCTAGTGGAAGCCAGCTAGGTGGCAGGGCCAGAGGAACAAGGGGGCGCCTCTTCTCCTGGGGTGGCGGTCGGCGCCAGGCCTCTCAGGGCCGGTTGGCAGGACCAGCGTGTAGATCCGCTGCTGCCGCCAGGGGGCGACAGAGCCCGCTGGGCACACCTGGGCGCACCCGGGCGCACCTGGGCGCAGGGGGCGAAGGGAGCCACAGGGCTCCTCGCCTGAGTTTGCCTGGAGCCGCAGCCTCCCGCCCCTTCCTCATCTGAGCGCTGGGGCGGAGCAGGCGCATCTGACTGCTCTGGACCGAGACATGGGGGAGGAACTGCGGGTCCCAAGCGGAGGGACTCCGGCATTTGAGCTTAAACCTGACGGGTGAGTCGTTATCCGGGTAAAGTGTTCGAGTCTGGGGCGCTTGAAACTGGGTACGGGACTGTTCAAGGGAGCACAGTCAAGGCCAGTGTGGCTCAACTGAGGGGAGCAAAGCAAGGAGGGCTGCCAGGCGGAGGAGAAACTCGAGGTCTGGCCGAGGATTTGGGCTTTTTCTCAGAGAGCCACTAATAATTTTACTGTTTGCTAGCAGAATGACAGGATCAGATTTGTCTTTTAAGCATCCCAGATACACCTAACAATCTCATTTACTGCTCCCTTTATATTTCTGTCCGTAAGTGCCTCTCCCCAAAACTGAGGCTGGCTGTAACACCAGATGTTTCTGGTGATGGCAGGCTGTCATCTGCCTGCCTATCCCTGTGCCACACTATGTGCCCAGTCAAAGAAGCCGACCTTGCCATCCTCAGTGCCCAGTGAAGGCAGCAGCCTCCCTGCCCCCAGCACTATGCTTATGAGTGTGGACAGCCGAGCCAGACTGTCTGGGTTTGTGATGTCAGTTCCTGCTACCTGCATGGCCTCCGGCAAGTTTTTGTGTCTCAGTTTCCTTGTCTGTAAAATGGGAATTATATCCATGTCATATGATTGTAGGGAGGCACTTAAAACAGTCCCCGTATATTGTGGAGGGTTTGCTGTTTGATTAGGAAGAACCGTGACGGGGGCGGGAGGGAGGGGAGCGAGTCCCTTGGACCTACTCTAACTGCAACCACAGATTTCTTTAATAAGCTCACCAGATTTTACAAGTTAAGTTTCTTTGCATCCCACCGTACGTCCTGAGAAAGCCGCCAGGTGGAGCTCTCACACTGGCAGCCCGAGCTCCGCAGAGGAATCAGGTAGGGAGGGAAAGTGGGCGTCAGAAAGACCTGGGATAAAAGACCAGCGACCCCGCCCCTCCCCTGCGGGCTCCGATGCTAACGGCCTGGGCTCCCGCATTTAGCGAGCTTCCCAGGCGATTGTAGTGCACCGCTAGGGCTGAGAAGCTCTGGCCGAGAGAGGTCCAGCAGGGAGAGAAGCGGTGGTGGAGGAGGGCGGGGTGCTGTGTGAGCGGCGGGCTCAGGAGGAGGAGCGAGGGAACGACTGCGACTCCGGCCCTAGCGTGGGAGCTTGCAGCATGCTCCAGGAGCGTGCAGCACCGCGGGGACTGGGGAAGAGGCAGGCGCTCGAGCTGCGGAAGTCAGGGGCAGCAGGGCTTGGACGTGGCCCTCAGAGGTCACGGGGGACCTTGGCAGACAAGACGCTGGGTGCAGATAGAAGCCAAAACCGGAAAGCAGAGGCACCGAGGGAGATAGGCAGAGGAGGGTGTGAGCAGCAGGGCGAGTGTAGACAATTCCTCTTAGAAGCCTGTAGGCGTAAAAAGAAGGGGAGGCAGCAGACGGTAGCTGGAGGGACCTGTGGAGTCAAGGGAAGTTAGACTTGTTTTCTTTCTAGGGTGGGGCCTCCTGGGCATGTCGGGGTGCAGGGAGAATACTCCAGGAGAAAGAGAAAGGAAGGCGGGGGCGTGGGAGCAGGTCCCCGCGGGAGGAGAGGGCGAGGCTGAGTGAGCACTGTGGGCCCTTCTCGGAAGAGGAGGCAGGTGCTGTGGGAAGGCCCCGTAGCTTTGGTAAGTAGTATCGGTTACTGGGTTAAGTACTGCGCTCTAAGCCCTGGATGACTTTTCTACACTTTGGTAGATGTCTGTTTCTGTTAATGATGTATATTTCAGTTTCAGTGTGTTTTTTACATAAATTATTATAATGGGATGCGTAGCGTGTTGCCACTTGCTCTTTCCTTGCATGTTTTTTTTTTTTTTTTTTTGATATTTAAATATGTTGCAGGTGGAGTTCTTTCTTTCTGGCTTTGCTGCTTTACAGCAATCCATAGTTCACTTACCCATTCCCCAACCAAGGTAGAGTTGAGTCATTTCCATCCACATTTCTAGGATGATCACTAGTGACCCAGTAAACATCTTGGTGCACGTGTTCTAATGAAGATGGGAAAGGGCTTCTCTAGAGCAAACACTTACAAATGTCTCCATCGTTGTTTGCAGACCTAAGTAGAACTGCCAAGTTCCTCTCCAAGTCCACTCATTTATATTCCAACAAGCAAAGTATAAGTCTTCTGATTCCATCAGTCTTACCAGCTCAGTGTATTATCAGGCGTCTTAATTTTTTGCAAAATTTATGGGTATGTAAAAATATATATCTCGTTTTTTAAATTAGCATTTCCCTGTTATTAGTAAGGTGGAGATTCTTCAAGCCAATCATATTTTCTCCTTAGGGAAATGCCCGTTCTTATCCTTCACATATTTTTGATAGGGTTGCCTATCTTTTTCTTACTATTTTCTAGGAATTTGTCATATGTAGGCTAATTGTCAATTATATGCACTGGAAGTACCTTCTTCTAGTCTGTATTTTGCCTTTTTATTATTTCTTTATAAATTTAATATCAAATTTATCATTTTATTTTTTAGGTTTTGCTTCTTATAGTCTGCTCTTCCTTACCTCTGATGCCATAAGAAATATGTCTACATTTTCTTATAAAACATTTTACAATTTCATGGTTAGATTTTTTAATCCATCTGGAAATTTCTCTGGAAACACTAGCTAATGCCACTAGTTTTGATATGCAGTGTTTTCAGTATAGTTTAGTTTTAAATGTTTTTCTAATATCTATTATTATTTATTTTTTGACCCCTAGATTAGGATTCTTTTTTTTAAATATTTATTTATTTTTGGGAGAGCACAAGCAGGGGGATGACAGGGAGAGGGGGGCAGAGGATCTGAAGCCAGCTCTGCGCTGACAGGCTCACAGCAAGACTGATGGGGGGCTCGAACTCACAAGCCTCCTAGGAACTGCGAGTTCATGATCTGAGCTGAAGTCGGATGCTCAACCCACTGAGCCACCCAGGTGCCCAAAGTGTTGCACTCTTGATCACCTCTCAGGTCATGATCTCACAGTTTGTGAGTTTGAGCCCTGTGTCGGGCTCTGCACTGAGAATGGAGCCTCCTTGGATTCTCTCTCTCTCCCTTTGTCTCTGCCTCTTCCCCGCGCCCCTCAAAATAAATAAATAAACTTAATAAAATAAATATAAGTATACTTGCATACAATGTTCTATTCCTTTCAAATGCACAACTAGTGAGTCAGCAATTCTGTTCATTACTCAGTGCTCATCACCATAAGTGTTGTCACCATCTGTCACCACACAGCATTCATGCAGTATCATTGATGATATGCTGCCCTTTTCATCCCATAAGTTATTTAACTTATAAATGGAAGTTGGTATCTCTTAATCTCCTTCAACTATTTCACCATCCCTCCCCCTCCCCCACCTGTCTCCCCTCCAGCAACCACCAGTTTCACTCTGTATTTATGAGTTTATTTGGGAGGTTTTGGGGGATGGGGGGGGAAGAGAAGCTATTTTGTTTAGTTTTGGTTTTCTTGTTCATTTGTTCTGTTTTTTAGATTTCACGTCTAAGTGAAAACATGTGGTATTTCTCTTTCTCTGTCTGACTCCACTTGTCATTACCCTCCAGGTACATCCATGCTGTTCCCAGTGACAGGCTCTCATCCTTTATTATGGCTACCATTCCATTGTATGTATATTTCCATTGTATGTATATACAGCACATCTTCTTTATCCATTCATCCAACAAGGGACAGTTAGGTTACTTCCTTGTACTTCTTGTCTATAGTAAATAATGTCGCAATAAACATAAGGTGCATATATCTTTTCAAATTAGCGTTTTCATTTTCTTTGGATAAACACTCAGGGGTGGAATTACTGGATTCGATGATATTTCTGATTCTTTGAGGAGCCACCATACTCTTTTCCACGGTAGTTTCACCACCAATAGTTCACAAGGGCTATTTTTCTCTGCATCCTTGCCATCTTGTGTTTTTTGTTTTCTTTTGGATCCTAGCCAGTCTGCTGGTGTGAGGTGATACCTCATTGTGGTTTTGATGTACTTTTCCCTAATGATGAGTGATGTTGAGCAACTTTTTCATGTATCTGTTGGCCATTTACATGTCGTCTTTGGAAAAATGTCTATTTGGGTCCTCTGCCCATTTTTAATCAGATTCTGTTTTGTATATGTGTGTATGGGGGGTTGGGAGTTGGTGTTGAGTTGTGTAAGTTCTTTATATATTTTGAATATTAACCCCTTATCAGATTCACTATTGGCAAATGTCTTCTCCCATTCAGTAGGTAGACTTTTCATTTGTCAGTGGTTTCCATTCTTTACAAAAGCTTTTATTTTGGTGTGGTTGTTTATTTTTGCTTCTGTTTCCTTTGCCCAAGGAGACATATCCTGAAAAATGTTGCTAGGGCCAATGTCAAAAGTTTGCTGCCTTTACTTTCTTCTAGGAGTTTTATGGTTTCAGGTCTCACATTTAGGTCTTTACTTTTAGTTGTTTTTTGTGTCTGATGCAAGAAAGTGGTCCAGGGGCGCCTGGGTGGCTCAGTCGGTTAAGCTTCTGACTTGGGCTCAGGTCTTATCTCACTGTTTGTGAGTTCGAGCCCCACATCAGGCTCTGTGCTGACAGTTCGGAGCCTGGAGCCTTCTTCGAATTCTTTGTCTCCCTCTCTCTCTGACCCTCTCCTGCTCATACTCTGTGTGTCTCTCTCTCAAAAATAAATAAACATTAAAAATTTTTTTAAAAAATGGCCCGCTTTTGTTATTTTGCATCTAGCTCTCCAGTTTTCCCTGCACCTTTTATTGGAGAGAGTCTTTTCCCCTTGTATGTTCTCACCTCCTTTGTCATACATTAAGTGACCATATTAGCATGTGTTTTCTATTCTGTTCCATTGATCTATGTATCTGTTTTTGTGTCAGTACCATACTGTTTTTGATTACTATAACTTTGTAGTGTATCTTGAGATCTGGCATTGAGATACCTCCAGCTTTGTTCTTCGTTCTCAAGATTGCTTTGGTTATCTGGAGTCTTTGGTAGTTCCATGCAAGCTTTAGGATTACATGTTCTAGTCTGTGAAAAATGCCATTGGTATTTTGGGGATTGCATTGAATCTGTAGATTGCTTTGGATAGTACAGACATTTTAACTATTAGTTCTTCCAGTCCATGAGCATGCTATACTATTCTATTTATGTAGCCTTCAATTTCTTTCACCAGTATCTTCTAGTTTTTAGAGTACAGGCCTTTCACTTCCTTAGTTAACTTTGTTCATAGCTGTTTTATTATTCTTTGTACAATTGTAAATGGCATTGTTTTCTTAATTTCTCTTTGTACTCCTTTGCTATAAGTTCATAAAAATGCTTTATTTTTCCATATATTAACTTTGTGTCCTGCAACTTTACTGAATTCATTTGTCACCTTTAACAGGTTTTGGGGGGGGGGGGGCGGCACGTGGGTGGCTCAGTTGGTTAAGCGTCCAACTTCAGCTAAGGTCATGATCTTGTGGTCCATGGGCTCGAGACAGCTCAGAGCCTGGATTCTGTGTCTCCCTCTCTCTCAAAAATGAACATTAAAAAAAAAAAAAAAAGATTTTTTTGCCTTTGGTGGAGTCTTTAGGACTTTCTGTATGTAATATCATCTGCAAATAGTGACAGTTTAACTTCTTCCCTACCAATTTGGATGTCTTTTATTTCTTTTTCTTGTCTGACTGCTGTGGAAAGGACTTCCAGTACTATGTTGAATAAAAATGGTGAGAGTGGACATCTTTGTCTTTTTTTTTTAATTTTTTTTAATATATGAAATTTATTGTCAAATTGGTTTCCATACAACACCCAGTGCTCATCCCACAAGATGCCCGCTTCAATACCCATCACCCACCCTCCCCTCCCCCACCCCCCATCAACCCTCAGTTTGTTCTCAGTGTTTAAGTGTCTCTTATGCTTTGGCTCTCTCCCACTCTAACCTCTCTCTCTCTTTTTTTTTTTTTTTTCCTTCCCCTCCCCATGGGTTCCTGTTAAGTTTCTCAGGATCCATATAAGAGTGAAAACATATGGTATCTGTCTTTCTCTGTATGGCTTATTTCACAACACTATCCAGTTCCATCCACATTGCTACAAAGGGCCATATTTCATTCTTTCTCATTGCCACATAGTATTCCATTGTGTATATAAACCACAATTTCTTTATCCATTCATCAGTTGATGGACATTTAGGCTGTTTCCATAATTTGGCTATTGCTGAGAGTGCTGCTATAAACATTGGGGTACAAGTGCCCCTATGCATCAGCACTCCTGTATCCCTTGGGTAAATTCCTAGCAGTGCTACTGCTGGGTCATAGGGTAGGTCTATTTTTAATTTTTTGAGGAACCTCCACACTGTTTTCCAGAGTGGCTGCACCAATTTTCATTCCCACCAACAGTGCAAGAGGGTTCCAGTTTCTCCACATCCTCTCCAGCATCTATAGTCTCCTGATTTGTTCATTTTGGCCACTCTGACTGGTGTGAGGTGATATCTGAGTGTGGTTTTGATTTGTATTTCCCTGATGAGGAGCGATGTTGAGCATCTTTTCATGTGCCTGTTGGCCATCTGGATGTCTTCTTTAGAGAAGAGTCTATTCATGTTTTCTGCCCATTTCTTCACTGGATTATTTGTTTTTCAGGTGTGGAGTTTGGTGAGCCCTTTATAGATTTTGGATACTAGCCCTTTTGGACATCTTTGTCTTGTTCCTGATTTTAGGGGAAAGCTCTTGTTTTTTCCCTAATGAGTATGATATTACTATGGATTCATCATGCATGGCCTGTTTTGTGTTGAGACATGTCCCATCTAAACCCACTGCTATGAGAAGTTTTATCATAAATAGATGCTGAATTTTATCAAATGCTATGTCTGCATCTATTGAGATCATATTGTTTTTATCCTTTGTTTTGTTAATGTGATATATCATGCTGATTGATTTGCAGGTATCAAACCATCCTTGCATACACAGAATAAGTCCCACTTGACCTTGGTGAATGATCCTTTTTTTTAATTTTTTTTTTTAACATTTATTTATTTTTGAGACAGGGAGAGACAGCATGAACGGGGGAGGGTCAGAGAGAGAGGGAGACACAGAATCTGAAACAGGCTCCAGGCTCTGAGCTGTCAGCACAGAGCCCGACACGGGGCTCAAACTCACGGACCGCAAGATCATGACCTGAGCCGAAGTCGGATGCTTAACCAACTGAGCCACCCAGGCGCCCCGGTGAATGATCCTTTTAATGTATTGTTGATTCATTACAATATAATGTAATGTATTATATTCAGTTTGCTAATATTTTGTTAAGGATTTTTGCAACTATGTTCATGAGGGATATTGGCCTGTAGTTTTCTTGTAGTGTTTTTCTCTGGTTCTGGTCTCAAGATAATGCTGGCCTTAAAGAGTTCATTTGGAAATTTTTCTTCTTTCTGTTTTTTTTGAATAGTTTTAAAGAACAATTAATGCCTATACTTCTCAATGCTTGATAGACTTCACCTGTGAAGCCATCTGGTCTTGGACTTTTAGGAATCTTTTGATTATCAATTCAATTTCATTACTAGAAATTGATATGTTTATATTTCCTATTTCTTCCTGATTCTACTTTGGAAGATTCTATGTTTCTAGGAATTCATTCATTGCTTCTTTGTTATCCAATTTTTGGCATATAATGTTTCATAGTACTTTTCTTTAATGCTTTGAATTTCTGTGGTGTCAGTCACTTCTCTTTAATTTCTGATTTGAGTCTTCTCTCCTTTTTTTTTCTTGGAGTTTGGTCAAAGGTTTTATCAATTTTTTTTTTTTTTTTTTATGTTTTCAAAGAACCAGCTCTTGGTATCATCGATCCTTCCTAATAGTTTTTTGTTTTGTATTGTTTTCTAGTCTTCATTTATTTCCTTTCTGATCTTTGGTATTTTTTTCCTGCTACTAACATTGGGCTCTGTTTGTTCATCTTTTTTCTAGTTTCTTGATATGTAAGACTGTTCATTTGAGATTTTTCTTGTTTCTTGAGATAGGCCTGTATCACTGTAAACTTAAAACTGCTTTTGGTGTGTCCCAAGGATTTGAGACATTGTGTTTCCATTTTCATTTGTCTCCACGTTTTGTTTTGTTTTGTCTTGTTTTTTGTAATTCTGGTTTCATACTGCTGTGGTTGGGAAAGATGCTTGATATGTTTTCATTCTTCTCAAAGTTTGGGAGAATTGTTTTGTGACCCAACATATGATCTATGCTGGAAAATATTTCATGTGCACTTCAAAAAAAAAAAAGTATATTCTGCTATTTTTGGATTGAATGTTCTGTGTATATCAGTTAAGTCCTTGTGGTCTAATGTGTCATTTAAAGCCACTGTCTTCTTATTGATTTTATGTCTGGATGATATTATCCATTGATGGAATTAGGGTGTTAAAAGTCCCCTAGTATTATTGTGTTATTGTCAATTTCTTCCTTTATGTCTGTTAACATTTGCTTTTATGTATTTTTGTGCTCCTGTGTTGGATGCATAGATAATTACAATTGCTATAGCCTCCTGTTGAAGTTATTCCCCTTTATCCTTTTTGTTTCTTGTTACAGTCTTTGTTTTGAAGTCTATTTGGTTTGATGTAAGTTTTGCTACCCCAGGTTTTGTTTCATTTCCATTTACATGGGGTATCTTTTTCTATTCCTTCACTTTTGGTCTGTATGTCTTTAGGTTTAAAATGAGACTCTTGTGGGGCGCCTGGGTGGCGCAGTCGGTTAAGCGTCCGACTTCAGCCAGGTCACGATCTCGCGGTCCGTGAGTTCGAGCCCCGCGTCAGGCTCTGGGCTGATGGCTCGGAGCCTGGAGCCTGTTTCCGATTCTGTGTCTCCCTCTCTCTCTGCCCCTCCCCCGTTCATGCTCTGTCTCTCTCTGTCCCAAAAATAAATAAAAAAAATAAAAAAAAAATAAAAATAAAAATAAAATGAGACTCTTGTAGGCAGCAAGTAGATGAGTCTTTCTCTTTAATCCATTTAGTCACCCTTTGTCTTCTGATTGAAGCATTTAGTCCATTTACATTTAAAGTAATTATTGGTAAGTATGTACCATTTTGTTCATCCTTTTCAGATTGTTTTGTAGTTCTTCATTGTTCTTTTTCCCTTCTCTTGTTCTCTTCCTTTGTGATTTAATTACTTCCTTTGTGTTATGCTTGGATTTTTTGTTTGTGTGTGTGTGCGCGCGCGCGCGCAAGCGCGTGTGTCTATCTCTTATAGGTTTTTAGATTGTGTTACTGTGAAGTTCACGTATAACACTGTATATAGCAGTCTGCTTTCAGTTGATGGTCACTTAGGTTCAAACACATTCTAAAAACACTTAATTTCACCCCTTCTTTTACATTTTATTTTCACGATGTCATGTTCTATGTTTTATTTCATGAGCCTCTTAACTAATTTTTTAATGTTTATTTATTTTGAGAGAGAGAGAGCGTGCATGTGAGCAAGTAAGCAGAGGAGGGGCAGAGATAGAGAGACAGAATCCCAAGCAGGCTATGCACTGTCAGAGATCTCAGGAAGTGTAAGATTATGGTCTGAGCTGAAATCAAGAATCAGACACTTAACTGACTGAGCCACCCAGGCACCCCTCTTATCTAATCTTTAGACATAATTGCTTATACTTCTTTTGTCTTTTGACCTTCATACCAGATTTATAAGTGATTACTCTATTTCCTTTATTTTATGTTTGCTTTACTCATGAATTTTTTTTCTTTTTATAATTTTTTCCTAGTTATGGCCTTTTCTTTTCTGCCTAAAGACCCTTTAACATTTCTAGTAAATTTAGTGGTGATTAACTTACTTAACTTTTGTCTTGGAAACTCTGTCTTCTTCAGTTTTGAATGATAACTTGCTGGATAGATAATCTTGGTTGTAGGGTTTTTTTCTTTCAGCCCTTCTCACCTGCAAAGTTTCTGCTGAAAAAAAAAATCAACTGATAGCTTTATGGTTCCTTTGTACATAACTAGTTGCTTTTCACTTGCTGCTTTTAATATTCTCTTTAATTTTTGATGTTTGAATTTTTACTTGTCTTGGTGTGGACCTTCTTGGGTTCATCTTGTTGGGGCCTTTTGTGCTTTCTGGACCTGGATGTCTCATTCCTTTTCCAGGGTAGTAAATTCTTCAGCTATTATTTCTTCAAATATATTTTCTACCTCTTTTTTTCTCTCTTCCTGTCTCTTAAGCAAATGTCATTACACTTGATGTTGTACTAGAAGGCTCTTAACCTATCATCTTTTTAAATTCTTTTTCCTTATTTCTTTTTAGCTTAGGTGCTTTCCATTACCTTGTCTTCCAGACTGCTTGTTTTTTCTTGCATCTTCTATGCTACTTTTGATTTCCTCCAATGTATTTTTCATTTCAGTTATTATATTCTTCAGCCTTGATTCTTCATAGTTTCTCTCTTTTTGAAAATTTCACTGAGTTCTTCTCTCCATTATGGTGAGTTTTTATGACAATTACATTGAACATTTCTTCTGGTAGACTTCTTATCTCTGTTTCATTTAGTTCTTTTTTGAGGTTTTGTCTTGTTCTTTCATTTTTTGCATATTCCTTTTATCTCATGTTGTTGATTTGTTGTGTTTCTATGAATTAGAATAGCTAGTCTCCTACTTTTGAAAGAATGGCCTTGTGTAGGAACTTCCCTTGTGTATACTATATGTACCTACCTTCTTTGGCTGGCTGGAGCTGTAGCAAGTGCAGGCTGGGGTCACAGGGCACTCTGCATTGGGGTCACCCTGCTGAGGCGGCTGGAGCTGAAGCAAGCACTGGCCACTGGGTCCAGGGTGCTCTGTGAAAAAGATGCAGGATAGCTGGCAGGATAGCTGTAACTAAAGCAGTTGTGCAGTCAGTGGTTCCAGGGCCCTCCTTACAGAAGGCATCCTGGTGGGTCACCGGAACTGAAGTGGGTGCAGGCCACGGAGGGGAGAGTCCTAGGGTGCTCTCTGTAGGGGGTGCCCTGGTGGGATGTCTGGTCCAGTGCATGTTTGGACCAGCGATCCCAGAGTGCCCCATGTTGGAGGCACCTTGGTGAGATGGTTGGACCTGAGGTCGACACAATCCAGGTAATCTCACGGTACTCCATGCCAGAAGTGTCCTAGCAAAACAACTGAGGCTGACACAAGTGCAGCCTGGGGGTTCCTGGGGAACTCCACACAGGAGGTGCCCTGATGACTCATCTGGAGCTGAAGCTAGTGTGGGTTGGGATGTCCCAGGATGATTTGTACCTGTGTAGCCTTGATGGGATGGCTTGATATATAGTGGGTGCTTTCTGGTGATTTCTCACTGTATACCACACTGTCACCACAGTGGTGGGAGAGCCGAGCTCTGGTGGGCACAGGTATTGGAAGCTGTCTTAGAGGAGCAGCTGGAGCTGGCATTGGATAGTAGCCTGGGACTCACTGAGATGGCAGGCCAGGTAGACAGCCCGGATCCTGCTTCTGTCTGTGCTTTCAAGGTGGAAGAAAAATGAAAACACTGATGCTCACCAGCACCTACAACACCAGAGAGCATTCCAGCAGCTCCCCCATCGTTTGGCAGAAGTTCTAGGGCTAGTTCCTTTATATTCTAGTTTCCTTTTAACTCATGGCTTATTGTTTTGTGCCCCAGCGCTGCCAAAGCTCATGTGCGCTAGCGGCCAGAACCCCCTGAAGCAGCAGGTTGGCTAGAGCACTCATTCCTTGTTTTGTCTGCACCATCAAGGTGGAGGGGGAATGCAAACAGTGGCACTCACCAGCTCCTCCAACCCTGGAAAGCATCTCGCAGGTCCCCCACTGAAAGTAAATTCTTTCATATTCTGGTTGCCCTTTTGTACCATGGCTTTCTCCCTATAGCTCCTGGCAGGAGTCCCTGTGTCTCCATCTCTCCTGCCACTCTCCGTGTGATCCCTCCATCCCTTGTTGTGCAAAAGCTGTTCAGTCTGCCCTCATTTCATCTTCAGGAGAAATTACTCTATATATAGGTGTAGATTTGGTGGGTTCGCACAGGAGGTGTGTTCAGGGTTTTCCTATGTCGCTATCTTGGAGATTCACCCTCCCTTAACCAATTTTTGTAGATATAGTTGATTTGACTGCTTTTGTTTTTTAAACTTCATAGTAGGTTTATAAGTGATTACTACCTCTTTGTTTTACAGAGATTACTATCTTTGTTTTTACCAGCGAAATTTTTTCCTTTTTATAATTTTCTTCAAGTTATGACCTTTTTTTTCTTAAAGAAGTCCCTTTAACATTTCTAGAAAGGTTGGTTTAGTGGTGCTGGACTCCTTTCACTTTTGTTTGGGAAACTTTATCTCTCCTTCAATTTTCAACACTAACCTTGCTGGATAGAGTATTTCTTGGTTGTAGGTTTTTCCCTTCAACACTTTGAATACATCATGCCACTCCCTTCTCACCTGCAAAATTTTTGCTGAAAAATCGGCTGATAGCTGTATGAGCATTCCCTTGTGCATAACTAATTGCTATCCTCTTGTTGTTTTAAGATTCTCTTTAATTTTTTTACTGTTTAATTCTGTGTCTTCATGTGGACCTCTTGGTGTTTATCTTCTTTGGGGCTCTCTGTTATTCCTAGAAGTGGATGTCTATTTACCTTTCCAGGGTGGGGAAGTTTTCAGCTATTATTTCTTTAAATAAGTTTTCTGCCCCCTTTACTCTTCTTTGGGGATGCCTATAATGTGAATGTTAGTGTGCTTGATGCTGTTCCAGGAGTTTCCTAACCTATCCTCATCGTAAAAAATTCTTCTTGCTGCTTAGCTTGGATGATTTCCACCACCCTGTCTTCCAGATTGGTGTTCCATTCTTCTGCATTCTCTAATTTGTCATGGATTCCCTTTAGTGAATTTTAAACATTAATTTTTTTAAATCTTAATTCCAGTATAATTAACATAGTGTTATATTGTTTCAGGTGTACAATATAGTGATTCAACAATTCTATACATTACTCACTGCTCAGCGCAATAGGGGTATATTCTTATTTTACCTATTTCACCCATCCCCACACCTACCTCCCCTCTAGTAACCATCAGTTTCTTCTCTATAGTTAAGAGTCTGTTTTTGGTTTGTCTCTTTTTTTCTGTATTTCTTTTCAAAATTATTATCATTATTATTGTTATTATTATAATTATTATTATTATTATTTTAGAGAGGGCACGCAAACAGGGGAGAAGTGTAGGGGGGGAGAGAGGGAATTTTAAGCAAGCTTCACACCTAGCACAGAGCCTGATGTGGGGCTTGATCCCACAACTCTGGAATTGTGACCTGAGCTGAAATCAAGAGTCAGACGCTCAACCGACTGAGTCACCCTGGTGACCCTGTTTTATTTCTTAAATCCACTTAGGAGGAAAATCATATGGTATTTGTTTTTATCTGGCTTATTTCACTTCACATTATACCCTCTGGATCCACCCATATTGTTGCAAATGGCAAGATTTCATTCTTTTTATGGCTGAATAATATTCCATCCAATACACAACATTTTCTTTATCTGTTCATCTATCAATAGACACTTACATTGCTTCAATAATTTAGCTATTGGAAATAATTCTGCAAAACACAGAGATGCATGTATGTTTTCAAATTAGTGTTTTTAAATTCTACAGGTAAATATCCAGCGGTGGAATTACAGGATAATTCTATTTTTAATTTTCTGAGGAACCTCCATTCTGTTTTCCACAGTGGCTATAACAGTTTTCATTCCCACCAACACTGCAGGAGGGGTATTTTTCTTCCACATCCTTGCCAACACTTATGTTTTCTTGTGTTTTTGGTTTTAGCCATTCTGGTAGTTGTGAGGTGATATCTCATTATAGTTTTGATTTGCATTTCTATGATGATGAGTGATATTGAACATCTTTTCATGTGTCTATTGGCCATCTGTATATCTGTGTTAGAGAAATGTCTGTTCATGTATTCTCATTTTTAATTGGATTATTTATATTTTGAGTGTTCAGTTGTATAAGTTCTTTGCATATTTTGGATATATATCAGATATGTCATTTGTAAATATCTTCTCCCTTTCAGTAGGTTGCCTTTTCATTTTGTTAATCATTTCTGTTGCTGTGCAGAAGATTTTTATTTTGATATATTGCCAACAGATTATTTTTGCTTTTGTTTCCCTTGTCCCCTCAATAGACATATCTAGAAAAATGTTGCTATGGCTGATGTCAGAGACCTTACTGCTTATGCTCTTTTCTAGGATTTTTATGGTTTCAGGCCTCACATTTAGGTCTTTAATACATTTTGAATTTATTTTTGTGTATGGTGTGAGAAAGTGGTCCAATTTCATTCTTTTGCATGTAGCTATCCAGTTTTCCCAGCACCATTTATTGAAAAGACTTTCTTTCTTTCTTTCTTTCTTTCTTTCTTTCTTTCGAGGAGACCATCTTTTTCCTGTTGCATATTCTTACCTCCTTTGTCAAAGATTAATTCACCATAAAATCGTGGGTCTATTTCTGAGCTGTTTGTTCCATTGCTTTGATTACTACAGGTTGGAGTATAACTTGAAATCTAGTATTCTGATATCTCCAGTTTTGTTCTTTTTTAAAATTTTTTGTTTTGTTTTTGTTTTTGTTTTAGAGAGAGAGAGCACATGAGTTGGGGAGGGGGCAGAGAGAGAGAGATTGAGAATCAATCCCAAGCAGGCTCCATGCCCGGCAGGGACCTCAATCTCATTATCCTGGGATCGTGACCTGAGCTGAAATCAAGAGTCAGACATTCAACTGACTGAGCCACCCAGGCACTCTTATTCTTCTTTTTCAAGGTTGCTTTGGCTATTGGGGTCTTTTTTGTGGTTCCATGCAAATTTTAGGATTATTTGTTCTAGTTCTGTGAAAAATGCTCTTGTTATTTTGATAAGGATTGCTTTAAATCTATAGATTGCTTTGGGTAATATAGACATTTTAATAACATCTGTTCTTCCAACCATGAGCATAGAATATCTTTCCATTTGTTTGTGTCATCTTCAATGTTTTTCATCAATGTTTTATAGTTTTAAGAGTACAGGTCTTTCACTCCCTTGATTAAGTTTATTCCTAGGTATTTTATTGTTCTTGCTGTAATTGCAAATGGGATTGTTTTCCAAATTTCTCTTTCTGCTACTACATTATTGGTGTATAGAAATGTAATAAATTTCTATACATTTATTTTGTATCCTGGGACCTTACTGAAGTCATTTATCAGTTCTAGTAGTTTTTTGCTAATCTTTAGGGTTTTCTACAGAGAGTATCGTGTCATCTGCAAATAGTGAAAGTTTTACTCCTTCCTTACCAATTTGGGTGCTTTTATTGGTTTTTCTTGTCTGATTGCTATGGTGAGGACCTCCAGTATTATGTTATATAAAAGTGGTGAGAGTGGACATCCTTGTCGTGTTCCTGATCTCTCAGTTTTTCACCATCATGTATGATGTTAGCTATGGGTTTTTCATATATGGCCTTTATTTACGTTGAGGTATGTTCCCACCAAATATACTTTGTTGAGAGTTTTTATCATGAATGGATGCTGTACTTTTTAAATGCTTTTTCTGCATTTATTGAATGGTCATATGTTTGTATCCTTTCTTTTGTTTTTGTTTTTTTTTAATGTTTATTTAGTTTTGAGAGAGAGAGAGTGTGTAGAGTGCAAGCAGGAGAGGGGCAGAGAGAGAGAGGGACACAGAATCTGAAACTCCAGGCTCTGAGCTGTCAGCACAGAGCCCAATGTGGGGCTTGAACTCACAAGCTGTAAGATCATAACCTGAGCCGAAGTCGGATGCTTAATCAACTGAACTACCCAGCATCCCATATCCTTTCTTTTGTTGATGTGATGTGTCACGTTCTTTGACTTGTGAATATTGAACCACCCTTGCATCCCAAGAATAAATTCTACTTGATTGTGATGACTCATTTTTTTAATGTATTGTTTTGAGTTCTGTTTGCTAATATTTTATTGAGGACTTTTGCATCTGTGTTCACCAGAGATATTGGCCTATAGTGAACTTTTTTTGTAGTGTCTTTATCTGGTTTTAGAATCAAGGTAATGTAGGCATCATAAAATGAATTTGGAAGCTTACCTTCCTCTTGTATTTTGGGGGATAAATTGACAAGTATAGGTGTTAACTCTTCTTTAAATGTTTGGGGCACCTGGGTGGCTCAGTCGGTTGGGCGTCCGACTTCAGCTCAGGTCACGATCTCGCGGTCCGTGAGTTCGAGCCCCGCATCGGGCTCTGGGCTGATGGCTCAGAGCCTGGAGCCTGTTTCCGATTCTGTGTCTCCCTCTCTCTCTGCCCCTCCTCCATTCATGCTCTGTCCCTCTCTGTCTCAAAAATAAATAAAACGTTAAAAAAAATTTTTTTTTAAAAAAAATAAATGTTTGGTAGAAGTTGCCTGTGAAGTCATCTGGTCTGGTTGGGAGTTTTTAGATTAGTTTTTCAATTTCTTTGCTGGTAATCAGTCTGTTCAAATTTTCTATTTCTGCCTAATTGTTTTGAGAGGTTATATGTTTCTAGGAATTTATCCATTTCTTCTAGGTTGTCCAATTGGCCTAAGTTTTTCATATTCTTATAGTCCTTTTCAAAATTGTTTAAGTTTCATTCTTTATTTTGAGAGAGTGTGAGCAGGGGAGAGGCAGAGAACAAGGGAGAGAGAGAATCCCAAGCAGGCTCTGCTCTGGGAGCATAGAGCCTGATGAGGGGCATGAACTCATGAACCAGAAGATCATGTTTCTGTGGTATCAGTTGTTATTTCTCCACCTTGATTTGTGATTTTGAGTTCTCTTTTTTTATTTATTTTTGGATGAGTCTGGCTAAAGGCTTACCAATTTTGCTGGTCTTTTTAAGGAACCAGTTCCTGGTTATATTGATCTATTGGTTTTTTAGTTTCTATTTTATTTCTGCTCTAATCTTTTAAAAAAAAAATTTAAGTTTGTCTATTTTGAGAGAGCAAGCACATGCCAGTGGGTGAGGGCAGAGAGAGGGGGAGACAGAGAATCCCAAGCAGGCTCCATACTGTCACACAGAACCTGATGCGGAGCTTGAACCCATGAACCATGAGATCATGACCTGAGCCAAGATCAAGAGTCAGATGCTTAACCGACTGAGCCGCCCAGACACCCCTTTCTGCTCTAATCTTTATTATTTCCTTCCTTCTACTGTTTTATGTGTTCTTTTTCTATCTCCTTTAAATATAAGGTTAGGATGTTTAAGATTTTTCTTAGGCCTATATTGCTGTAAACTTCCCTCTTAGCACAGCTTTTGTTACTTCCCAAAGATTTTTTGGACCGTGTGTCTTCATTTCTATTTGTTTCCATGTATTTGTTTGTTTGTTTCCTCTTTGAGTTCCTGGTTGACTCATTCATTATTTAGTAGCATGTTATTTAATCTCCATGTATTTGTGTCCTTTCACATTTTTTCTTGTGGTTGATTTCTAGTTTCATAGCATTGTGGTCAGAAAAGATGTATGGTATGACTTTGATCTTTTTTGATTTTGTTGAGGCTTGTTTTGTGGCCTAATATGTGATGTGTTTTGGGGAATGTTCCATGTGCACCTGAAAAGAATGTGTATTCTGTTTTAGGATATAATGTTCTGAATACATCTGTTTGATCCTTCTGGTTCAATGTGTAATTCAAAGCCACTGTTTCCTTATTGATTTTCTGTTCAGATGATCTATCCATTGATGTAAGTGGGTGGTAAAGTCCCATACAGTTATTATATTACTACAATTACCTCCTTTAAGTTTGTTATTAGCTGCTCTATATATTTCTGTGCTTTCATGTTGGGTGCATAAATATTTATAAATGTTCTATCTTCTTGTTGGATTGTTTCCTTTATGATTATATAGTGTATTTCTTTGTCTCTTGTTACACTCTTGTTTTAAAGTTTATTTTATCTGGGGCGCCTGGGTAGCTCAGTTGGTTGAGCGTCCGTCTTCAGCTCAGGTCATGATCTCTCAGTTTGTGAGTTCAAGCCCTGCGTTGGGCTCTGCTGACAACTTGGAGCCTGGAGCCTGCTTTGGATTCTGTGTCTCCTTCTCTCTCTGCCCCTCCCCCACTTGTGCTCTGTCTCTCTCTATCAAAATAATAAAATATAAAAATTTTTTTTAAATAATAACGTTTATCTTATCCAATGTATGTAATGCTACCCCAGCTTTTGTTTCACTTCCATTTGAATAGTAAGTGGGTTTTTATCTCTTCACTTTCAGTCTGCATGTGTCTTTAGGTTGAAATGAGTCTCTTGTAGACAGAATATAGATGGGTCTTGCTTTTTTATCTGTTCTATCACCCTATGTCTTTTGTTTGGAGTGTTTAGTCCATTTATATTCAAAGTAATTATTTATAGGTATGTACTTGTTGTCATTACTTGTTTTATGATTGTTTTTGGAATTCTTCTCTGTTCCTTTCTTTTCTTCTCTCATAGTTTGCTGGCTTTCTTTAGTGATAGACTTGGATTCCTTTCTCTATTTTTTGCGTATCTATTACCAGTTTTTGATTCGTGGTATCATTAGATTATATATAACGTCTTCTGCATATAGCAATCTACGCTAAGTTGATGGTCGCTTAAATTTGTTACTGAAGGCACTAAATTGTTACTCCTCTCTCCCTCACATTTTAGGTCTATGGTATCATACTCTACATCCTTTATTTTATGAAAACCTTGACTGATTTTTACAGATATACTTGATTTTACTGCTTTGTGCTTTCTGCTTTTCTTACTCCCACTTATGCTCTTTCCTTTTCCACTCAGTCTCCTTTAACATTTTTTTTTTAAAAACGTTTTTATTTATTTTTGAGAAAGAGAGACAGTGCAAGCAGAGGAGGGGTAGAGAAAGGGAGACACAGAATCCAAAGTAGGCTCCAGGCTCTGAGCTCTCAGCACAGAGCCCAACGCAAGTCCTCAAACCCACAAACTGTCAGATCATGACCTGAGCTTTTAAGTTGGATGCTCAACCAACTGAGCCACCCAGGTGCCACCCCTTTAACATTTGTTATAGGGCTGGTTTAGTGGTCATGAATTCCTTTAACTTTTGTTTGTGTGAGAAACTCTATTCTCCTTCTATTCTGAATGACAGCCTGCTGGCTAGAGTATTCTTGGTTGTACCTTTTTTTTCTTTCAGCACTTTGAATATATCCTGCCACTCCCTTCTGGCTTGGCAATGTTTCTGCTGAAAATCAGCTGATAGCTTTATGGGGTTTCCCTTGTATGTAACTATTTTATTTCCTCTTGCTGCTTTTAAAATTCTCTCTTTGTCACTACTTTTTGCCATTTTAAGTACTATGTGTCTTGGTGTGGACCTCCTTGGGTTTATTTTGTTGGAGACTCTCTGTACCTTGTGGATCTGGATTTTTGTTTCCTTCCCCAAGTTCAGGAAGTTTTCAGCTATTATTTCTGTCCCCTTTTTGCTCTCTCTCCTTCAGGGATTCCTGTAATGCAAATGTTGTTATGTTCAATAGTATTGCTGAATTCCCTTAATCTATTCTCACTTTTCATTATTTTTATTTCTCCTGTTCAGCTTGATTGCTTTCAATTACTCCGTCTTCTAGGTCACAGATCTATTACCTTATTCATCCAATGGCATGGTCATTTCCCTGGCTTTTTGAGAGAGGGTTGTAGAAATTCTTTTTATGTATTTTTTTTGTTTTTCCATTTTTCATTGGTTTTTCATATTCTCTAATTCACTTATGGTTTTCAATGAAGTCTTTTAGGTCTTTAACCTAATTTTATATTTATATTTTGTAACTTAATCATGTTGTATAGTTTTATCAGATTATTCTATTTCCCGAATTTTCCCAAAATTCTGGAGGTTCTAATCCCCCCTATTACCACTTTATTAAGTGGGTTTCAATCAGAAAAGAATATTGAATTCTTCTCAAATGCATTTTTAGGCCCCAGGGAGATGAACATATAGTACCTTCTTACATATCATTTCCTTTATGTTCCTCCTGGACAAAGACTTTACTTAAAAATAAAATGTTTAAAATAAAATGTTCCCACCTCCTTCCTCTATTTTATTTATATCCATAACACTTATCAGACACTAGCTGTCCAAATCACAGTCTGCCTATTTCCTTTGGGGCTGCTGTAACAAACTGCCACAAACTGGCATATAAACAACAGAAATTTATTTCTCACAGTTTTAGAGGCTTGGAAATCCAAGATCAAGATGCCTGCAGATTGGTGTCTGGTGAAGGCCCATTTTCTGGTTCATAGACAGCCATCTTTTCACTGTGCATTCACATGGTAGAAGGGGGCAAGGTGGCTTTTCCCAGGCCTCTGTTAAGGGCACTTATCCCATTCCTGAGGCCAAAGCCCTCCTGAAGACCCCTCATTCTAATATCCACTACCATAGGGGTAGGATTCCAACATATGAACTGGGGGGGGGGGGGGGTTGGATATAAACATTCAGTCCATAGCAGAGGCTTAGGAATTTTTTCCCCTCAGGGGAGTCTTTCCTTCCCCCAAAACCCAGACAGTAAAGCTTCCTTGATGAGTAGATATTTTCTTTTTTGTTTTTTTAAACATGTTTTATTATTTATTTTAAAGAGAGAGAGAGCGCAAATGGGGGAAGTGCAGAGAGAGAGGGAGCAAAGGATTGATAGCAGGCTCCGCAGACAGCAGAGAGCCCAATGTGGGGCTCGAACTCACAAAGCAGGAGATATGACCTGAGCCAAGTCATATACTCAACTGACTGAGCCACCCAGGGGCTCCAAGTAGAATGTTTTCAAGTCAACCTCCTATTAGGGCACAAACCACCCAGGGACCTGGCCTATTGTATGTGTATCCCCATCCCTAATCCCTGCCTCCCATCAGAAAGCAATGAAATTTAGTCCACCTTGGCAACGTAGACCCATAGCCGAACCCCCACCCTGGCAGCTGAAATATTAAATCATAGTCTTGCAACCCAGGATTTTCCCCTTTCCTCTTCACTAAGGGGACTTTGCCTTTCTTCTGAGCTTGTCTAGGCCATCACATGTCTGGGTGTTTGTAGCACAAGGGGATTTGAACTGTCTTGCCTGGACCAGGACCTGTTACATTCCTAGCAGTTGCAATGTCCCTTGTTAACAATGAGAACAGACCCAGGCCTTGAGTAGACAACAGTCTCTGTTTTTTTTTTTGTTTTTTTTTGTTTTTTTTTTTTTTCAACGTTTATTTATTTTTGGGACAGAGAGAGGCAGAGCATGAACGGGGAGGGGCAGAGAGAGAGGGAGACACAGAATCGGAAACAGGCTCCAGGCTCTGAGCCATCAGCCCAGAGCCCGACGCGGGGCTCGAACTCACGGACCGCGAGATCGCGACCTGGCTGAAGTCGGACGCTTACCGACTGCGCCACCCAGGCGCCCCAACAGTCTCTGTTTTTTATGCAGTCATTTTTTTCTTTTAATGCTTTGTGTACATGAAAAAATAATTCTGGCTCTCCATTGTTTTCTTTTAAAGTATCCTGTTAAAAATATAAGAATTCTGGGAAGATGGCGGTGGTAGTGGAACATAGTTTTGTGCCTTCCAAAATTCCCACACAAATACAACAGAGCAGTAAGATATTAAACCAAAACCCATGGACAGTCTTTACAGGACTGGGTGATATGGTATATCCCCATCACCACAAAATAGAACTGGGTGGACAAGAGCCATGAGACCTGTAGTACATCACGATGAGTATAGGGAAAGCAGAAGGAATCAATAGGGTAACTAGAGGCCTGAGGGCCCTGCACACTCTCAGTATAAGAGCAGAATGAGCCCCCACTCACTCCTGGCAGGAGAGCCTCTCCTGGGCACAGTACGGGGGCAGAGCAAGGATGTGCAGCTGAGACTGGGAGGGCGTGGCTCACCCCACCGGCGGGTGAGGTAAGGCTGTACAATAAGGTCTGAAGGTCTGTGAATTCTCACACTAAAGCTGCCTGAGCTCTCTTGGCAGTGGACCCGACAATAGATGGCAGCTGACAGGAGTGGAATCAAAATTAAGTGGGATGGGAAGAGGAAGACAAAGGAAAAGCTCCAACTAGAGCTGGAACCAGAGTGAGGCCAGAAAGGCGCTGTCCTCAGGCGCAAAATTTTAGGGAGCCTCAAACAACTCAGTAATCAAGGTAAATGAGATTTTAATGCAATACTTTTTAAAAAGCAAATTTAATGCCAAAAAATCCTTGATGAGCAAAATCTCAAACTTTTAAATGAAGAGAGAATCATTAACAGTTCTGTGCTGAGCCAGATTGGAGCCGGAGTCAAAGGGGGAAAAATCAGTAATACTGACCCTGCCTTTATTATGCTGTTATAGAAGAGTGATCCACCAGCCCCCTGAGGAATGCACTGAATAATCAGCTTCCAAACCAGAATAACTAAAGAGACATTATGGTAAGAGGTGGTGGTGAGCAGTAAATCCATATAGTTACTTGTAGAATTAAGAT
This sequence comes from Lynx canadensis, assembly GCF_007474595.2. Taxonomy (NCBI): domain Eukaryota; kingdom Metazoa; phylum Chordata; class Mammalia; order Carnivora; family Felidae; genus Lynx; species Lynx canadensis. The sequence goes on along the minus strand of NC_044313.2, from coordinate 42,889,855 downwards.
TACATGAGAGTCAAAAAGAGATGATACTATGTAACGGCTTTACATCCTGAGCATGTAGTTATGGTACAAACAGAAAAAATGGAGAGTGGAATTTAAATATTATGCAGAAAGAGTTTTAACTGTTTTCAGAAGTCTAGTTCTGCTATTTTTCCTAGGATATAGTTTTTATTTTTTTAATTGAGGTACAATTAACATAGAATATTAGTTTCAGGTGTACAGCATAATGATTTGACAGTTGTATATGCTGCAAAATGATCAGTAAGTCTAGTTAACATCCATTACCATACAGTTACAAAATGTTTTTATCTTATGATAAGAACTTTTAATATCTACTCTCAACATCTTTCAAATATCCAAGACAGTATTAATACTGTCTGTAGTCACCATGCTGTACATTTTATGCCAGGACTTATTTATTTTATAAATGGGAGTTTTGTACCTCACCTTCACCCATTTCCTCCTGCCCCACCCGTGGCACCATTAGTCTGTTTTCTGTATCTGCAAGCTGAGTGTTTTGTTGTTTAATTCCACATATAAGTGAGATCATGTGGTATTTGTCTTTCTCTGTCTGACTTATTTCACTTAGTATAATGCTCTCAAGGTCCATCTATGTTATAGCAAATGGCAAGATTTCAGTACTTTTTATGGCTGAATAATATTCCAGCGTGTGTGGTGTGTGGTGTGTGTGTGTGTGTGTGTACACCACCATTTTTGTAATCCACTCATTCATCTGTGGACACTCTGGTTTTCTATATCTTGGTTATTGTAAATATGCTACAATGAACATGGGGGTGCAGATATCATTTTGAGTTAGTGTTTTTTGTTTTCTCAGAATAAATACCAGAAGTAGAATTGTTGGATCATATGACACTACTATTTTTAAGTTTTTGAGGACCCTCCATACTGTTTTCCACTGTGGCTGCACCAATTTACATTCCCAGCAACTGCACACATTGGTTCCCTTTTCTCCACATCCCAACATTGGCTATTTCTTGTCTTTTTGATGCTAGCTATTCTAACAGGTATGAAGTGATATCTCACTGTGGTTTTCATTTGCATTTCCCTGATGATGAGTGATGTTGAGCATCTTTTCATGCATCTGTTGGCCATCTGTATGTCTTCTTTGGGAAAATGTCTATTCAGATCTTCTTCCTATTAATTGATTTTTTTTTTGGTATTGAGTTGTATGAATTCTTTATATACTATGGATATAACCACGTAGCAGATACATCATTTGCAAGTATCTTTTCCTATTCAGCAGGTTGCATTCTCATTTTGTCATTGGTTTTGCTGGGCCAAAGTTTTTTAGTTTCATGTAGTCTCACTTGTTTGCTTTTGCTTTTGCTTTTGCTTTTATTTCCTTTGCTTTTGGAGTCAGATCCAAAAAAATCTTCACCAGACTGATGTAATGGTGCTTACTGCCTATATTTCCTTCTCAGAGTTTCATGGTTTCAGGTCTTACATTCAAGTCTTTAATCTATTTGAGTTAATGTTTGTGTGTGGTATAAGATAGGGATCCAGTTTCATTTTTTTATGTGTGGCTATTCAGTTTTCACAACGTCATTTACTTTTTTAAGTTTGTTTGTTTATTTTGGAGAGAAAGAGTGCGAGTAGGGGATGGGCAGAGAGAGAATCCCAAGCAGGCTCCACACTGTCAGCACAGAGCTCAGTCTCACAAACCATGAGGCCACGACCTGAGCCAAAACCAAGACTCAGGTGCTTAACTGACTGAGCCACCCAGGCGCCCTCCCACATTTATTAAAGAGACTCAGTCAGTTGAGCATCCAACTCAGTCAGTTGAGCGTCCAACTTCTGCGGTGGTCATGATCTCACAGTTTGTGAGTTCGAGCCCTGTGTCAGCTTTGTGCTGACAGCTCGGAGCCTGGAGCCTACTTCAGATCTGTGTCTCCCCCTCTCTCTACCCCTCCCCTGCTCATGTTCTGTGTCTCTCTGTCTCTCAATATAAATAAATGTTAAAAAAAATTTTTAAAAAAGAGACTGTTCATTCCATTGTATATTCTTGGTTCCTTTGGTGTAACTTAGCTGGCCAGATATGCATGGGTTTATTTCTGGGCCCTCTATTCTGTTCCACTGATCTATGTGTCCTCTTTTAATGCTAATACATACTGCTATATGAGTATGGCATTGACTGATATAGCTTTGTAATATAGTTTGAGTGTAGGGAGGCGATGCCTCCAGCTTCATTCCTCTTTCTCAAGATTGCTTTGCTATTCAGGGTCTTTTGTGATTCCAGACAAATGTTAGGATTATTTGTTCTGTGGGAAAATGCCATTGGAGTTTTGATAGCGATTCCATGGAATCTGTAGATTTCTCTGGGTAGAAAGAACATTTTAACAATATTCTTCCAACCCAAGAGCATGGAATAAATTTTCACTTATCTACCTTGAATTTCTTTCATCAGTGTCTTTCGTGGTAGTATGTAATTGTTATTCTGAACCCATGTGTACATAAATTGAGATAAAAATAAGTGACTAATTGGATATTCTAATGTAATTATTCACTGTGTCCTTGAGAACCAGGTTTCCCTGTGTGGAAGGGGAAATATAGATGTAACAGAAAAGGTTTAAGTAAGAACCTTGAAGTCCTCAATTGGAATTGGATGGAGAAGCATGAGTATTTTATCATATATGCTATTTTTAGGTTTTCTCACCAAAAGACCTTTCTATGAGCAACCCAGCAGTGAGGAGGATCCCTAACATCCCAGCCGTGGTCTTCCTATTATTTCCATTAAAAGAAACCAGGGCTTCTGGAGAAATGGCTGATTCTAGTCTTGGGCAGGAAATAATACAAGATGGAGCTGGAACATCTGGATAGCAAGGAACCAGATAGCAGGAAACACTCATCCTAAGGGGGTCGTGTAGGAAGGACTTAAGAGTTAACCTGAAGAAGTTCCTGCTGGCCAAAGATGGGACAGTTTGAACATCAGTAATGATAATAACTGCAATGTACTGAAATCCATCAAATATGTTTAAATCCTTAACTTCCTCACGGTATTCTTAAAAACTAATTTATCGAGGTGCATGGGTGGTTCGGTTGGTCCAACTCTTAGTTTTGGTTCAGGTCACGATCTCACAGTTGTGAGCTAGAGCCCTGTGTCAGGCTCATGCTGAATGTGCAGCCTGCTTAAGATTCTCTCTCCCTCTCTCTCTGCCCAACGCCCTCCCCCCCATTCATGCACACATCGTGTCTCTCTCTCTCTCTCAAAATAAATAAATAAACATTTGAAAAATAAAAATAAAAACTAATTTATCATCTTTGGAGGATGACAGTGTAGCAGTTCATTATCTTGAATATGGGCAAATAAATGAAAAGAATCAGCTATCCTGCCTTTCCTCTATGAACTGTTTGGGTGACCAAATAGTAAATGAAGGGAGGTGTCCTTATAAAATCAACCCAGCTCCTAAATGAAAAAGAAATGATGGAATTAGAATTTCGCCATTTTTCACAATGAATTAATGAATGTAAGCCTTGAAAAGTTGAATATCCTCTCTGCCAACATCTTGGAAAAAGAGACAAGCAGACATTATGTGCTCCCCAATAAAAGAGCACATCAACACCTAGAGTATCATCAAAAATCTCGATCCTGAGTCTGATCAAGCCTCTGGATCTAGTGGTCAATTTGTAGGAGCTCTAGGGACCAGGGGATGTGCTGAACTTTACTGAGAAGGCCATCTGCAACATCCGGGCTGGAAAACCCTACAGGGGAAATGGCTCACTTGCTTCCCCAGATACATTGTAATGAAAAGAGAGATGGAGAAGGAACCTGCAGATTAAAATTTTTAAAAGACATGAGCAAGGCTAACCTCTAGCATCTAGAGAGGCACCTGAATGATAAAAACTGTAAAGAACTGGGGTGCCTGGGTGGCTCAGTTGGTTAAGCCTCCGACTTAGGCTCAGGTCATGATCTCACGGTCCATGAGTTCGAGCTCCGCGTCAGGCTCTGTGCTGACACGTCGGGCTCTGTACTGACAGCTCAGAGCCTGGAGCCTGTTTCAGATTCTGTGTCTCCCTCTCTCTCTGTCCCTCCCCTGTTCATGCTCTGTCTTTCTCTGTCTCAAAAATAAATAAACGTTAAAAAATTTTTAAAAAAAACTGTAAAGAACCTCAAGGGGAGTAACAACTATAAAGTCAGGGCACTGGGTGGGTACTTTTGGAAGGAGGCAAGTGGGTGAGATTGGGATGGGACTTAGGGCCGGTAATATGGAGAGGCTGGAAAAGTACTATTTCTTGGTGATGGCAAGGTTGTTCATTTCATCATAATTTCCTAAGCTTCACATTTGCTTTGTGTCGTTTCCTGTATATTGGACATTGGATTCAAACTAAGAACTAATAACCGCCTACAGAGGCGGAGAAGAGAGGAAGGCTCTGGGGGCCTCCACTCATGGCTGGGTTGGGAATGTCTCGGGACTCACTGCAGGGGGCGCTACAGGCACCTGGGACCCAGGCCGGGACTGCAGTCTCCGGTGCGGTCAGAAAACTCAGAAGCGGAGCGAGGGAGGAAGAGTGGGGCCAGCTCTCGGGGAGCGCAGCCGGGAGGCCGGCGGGGAGCCGGGGTTGGGAGCGCAGGCCGGGAGAACCAGCCCGGCAGGCAGCAGGCGGTCCACCCCGCGCAGCTGCCCGCGCCACCGATCCTTTGGTGGCCCAACTTTTTTCTCCCCAGAAACCTTTGGGGATTTCCCCAGTGTGGCGCTTGGGGGCCCCACACCCACACCTTCCAGGCGGGGAGGGCGGAGGCCACCGGGGAGGATGGAGGCCGGGGCTGGTGGTGCGGGGACGGAGGGGGGCGGGATGGGGGCTGATGACCCCCGCCCCGGGGGAAGAAGCGGGAGAGGTGGCTGGGCCCGGCTTCCCCTGTCGGACGCCCAGACTGCACGCCCTCCCGATAACTCCCCCGAGCAGGGGACACCCGCCACCTCGGGCCCAGCGCCGCCCCAGGGTGCTGGCAAGGCTCCAGGACAGGACCGAAAAGGACAGAGGACAGGCGCGGGACCTGAGGCCTTGCTCCGCACCCTCCAGCCCCCGCCAGCTTCCTCTCCAGGCAGCCCCCCGGGGGAGGGGGAGGGGCGGTGAGGCCCTTCCGGGGCCTCCGATGGCACCACGGGGACGCGAGCTAAGCGGGGCTTCTGGTCCCGCCGCGCGCTCTCCACCGGCCAGCCTACGTAGAGCCGCGCCCGGGGACAGGCGCTGGACTCGGAGCCCACCAGCGACAACTCCCACCCTCGCCGCCGCTGCTCCTTGACAGGTTTGAGCTGGGTTTGGGGACAGAAGGCAGCCCAGCTCGGCCGGTCTCCAAGGAGGTTGCACCTCGGGATGGGCCAATGGGAGGGGGAACACCAGTAGCCCTGAGCAGGGAAGTGCCCGAGAAACAGAACCAACCAGACCCGGTGCCCAGGGTTGTCCCCACCCTACCCTGGTCATCCTTCAACCCCGCATCCTTCCCTCCTTCTTCCGCTTGAACCTCTGTCCTCAACTCTCTTCTGTGCCCTTCCTCAAAGGACATCACTCACTCCCAGGACCGCACCTTCCAGAGCTCTCCCCCACCGTCACTGCCCCAGACTGCCAGATCCCCCTTCGACTCCTCAATCTGCTTTCTACTGGGCGTGGGGCGCTGTTCTAAGAGCTGGGAGAGGCTCTGGGCGAGACAGACTCGGTCCCTTCTCTGTGGTGGCCTCCAATCAGTGCTGGGGACAACAGAAACTGGCGCGTATACTTCTGTGTCAGCTAGCAACAAGGACCTTGAAAACAAGTTAACCAGGCGAGGGATGGGAAGAGGTGTCTTAGGTGGAGAAGGCCTCTGCTAAGGGACAGGGATACCCGAGATTTTTCGTTGCTTATCCTTTTCTACCTGGTGAATGTTGGCCTATGTACATCTCTTAACCTTCCAAATTTCTCTTCTTCTTTAAAGAGAAAGTATTTCAAAATAAGCAACAATAAATAAGGCTGTGGGGGTCATCTGTACATAAAATAGGATATAATTTATGAAAAAAAAAAAAAAAAGGCCAGAAGAGATCCCAAATGGGTACCTCAGAGAAGAGAAACCAGATTAGAAGAGTGAGTCAGTGAGACTCCAGCTCTATCACTGTTTTGGTTTTTTCACTTTAAAAATTAAGTTTAGGGGCGCCTGGGTGGCTCAGTCAGTTAAGTGCCAGACTTTGACTCAGGTCATGGTTTGTGTTCTTGAATTTGAGCCCTGCATCAGGCTCTGAGATAACAGAGCAGAGTTTACTTCAGATTCTCTGTCTTCCTATTTTTCTGCCCTTCCCCTGCTCATGCCAGCACTCGCTCTCTCTTTCTCAAAAATAAATAAACCTTAAAAAAATTTTTTTTAATTTCAAAATACAGTAAGCATATGTATTCAGTAGGGAAACCTGAAGAAGAAAAGAAAGGCAGTTATCCTGGAGAGGAATCCCGGAGGAGTGTGGGCATCTTTAGGACTCGCAGGTGCTTCTGAAGAAACGATGTGGGCAGAACCTTCCTAGTGAGTGGCAGCTTCAGTGGTTGAGAGTCAGGTGTTGGTAATGCCTCTGAAGTAGGGACAGAGGGGCTTGTCGATGGAGCAGGGGAGCCATAGCAGAACATCGGAGTCATGGGAATAGCAGGACTGCAGGCAGGGGACCAGTGTACATGTGCTCCTGAGGGCTGGTCACCATTGCTGAGATGTGTCCTGACTTCCAGCATCTCCATCTCTAAGGGACCTGAGAGGGTGGTGGTTCTTTGCAGCCTGAGAGGACCTAAGGAGAATCGCCCTGCAGGTGAAGCAAGGGCTTCTGGGGAGCAGAGTGTGAGCACACTGACGCCCAAAGCAAATATGGTTTTGTCGCAGTATGGGTCACTTGTAGCTGAGAGGTAAAAAATGTTTGAGAGGTAATGAGAGCAAACTGTGTGGATCCTTGAATGCCAAGGTGATGTGTTCAGATTTCGGAAAGGCTGGACAGCCATGGCCAGTTGTTAGGTTAGGGCAGAGGCAGTTTCAGAGCTAGGCTGCAGATTGATGCATCTGGAAGCCAGGGAAGGTGATTGCCTAAGGGCCAGCCTAGAGACTTGTTTGCCACCAGCATGAGAGTTCTACAGAGACATGAAAAAGACCTGAATGAGGTTCTGGGGATGGGAAAGCAAGGGTCAGTGTGACAGATGCTGTGGAGGTCAGCATCATAGGAACTGATATGGGTCAGGCTTGGTTAATCGTGTGGAGAAGCCCACTGAGACAACTAGTAAGAGGAAAAGAAATTTTCTGTAAGAGCAGAAATGAAGCAGAGCCAGGCTTCATGAGAACAATGTTGGGATCTGAGAATCATTAGGATCAAAAGAGGCAACTCTTTGCATGTGTGTGTGAGGGGGGGAGTCTACGTATCTCCTTCCTGTGACTCTGCCCTATGCTCCATGGTTCCAGGTTTCTGCTCCCTGCGACTTCATCTTGCAGTGATCCAGCATTGCCATGACCAATTCTGACCCCTCATCTCTGTGGCTTGGAAGCTCCCAGGCTCCACACTTTTGAACACAGGTTAGGGTCTTGACATTGGAATACTTGGCCAGCATCGAGCCACATGTGCATTGGGTCATGTGTCTACTCTTAGCTGAGATCACCCAGGGCTCCCCTTCCTGAGCTTTGGCAAAGCACATTAGGTCAGAAGTTGAATGACATGTCTCATAGAGATGCCAGAGAGAAGCAATCAAAGACAACAGCAGGGACAGTCAATTCTTACTAGAAAATGTTGCTGTATTTCACTGGAAGGGAAGCATGAGGAGGACCATTTGATGAAGTTCAACACCAGATCATAATTTAAAAAGAATCTATACCAGATATTATTGTCATGGGAAAATGTTAAAATTCCTTTAAAACTAGAAATATAGAAAGGATTGTCACAATTACCACTTCTATCAATGTTATATTGGTGATGCTAGCCAATGCAGTAAGAGAAGAAAAAATGTATCTAAAAAATGTATAAAAAAACAGTGAAATCAAACTTGCATTACACAGGTGATATTGTCTAACAGAAAACCAAAAATAATCTATAGACAAATTATTGTAGTAAGAGATTATATGAAAAAAATTTAATTACATTTCTATATACCAACAGCAGTTAGAAAACAATCTTAAGGGGCACCTAGGTGGCTCAGTTGGTTAAGCACCGGACTCTTGATTTGGGCTCAGGTCATGATCCAAGGATCGTGCAATCCAGCCCCGTGTGGGGCTCTGCACTGATAGCATGGAGCCTGCTTGGGATTCTCTGTCTCCTTCTCTCTCTGCCCCTCCCCCAGTTGCATGCTCTCTCTCACTCTCTCAAATAAATAAACATTAAAAGAACGAGGTCCGTTTTCCCCAAATTGACTATAGAGTCAATGTAATTCTTTTTTTTTTTTTTAATTTTTTTTTCAACGTTTATTTATTTTTGGGACAGAGAGAGACAGAGCATGAACGGGGGAGGGGCAGAGAGGGAGGGAGACACAGAATCAGAAACAGGCTCCAGGCTCTGAGCCATCAGCCCAGAGCCTGACGCGGGGCTCGAACTCCCGGACCGCGAGATCGTGACCTGGCTGAAGTTGGACGCTTAACCGACTGCGCCACCCAGGCGCCCCAGTTGACTATAGAGTCAATGTAATTCTAAGTAGAATTCCAAAAGTGTCTTTTTTGAGGAACTTGAAAAGTGGATTCTGAAATGTATCTGGAAATGCAAAAGCCTAAGAAGAGTCAAGTAGCCAAGACATAGGAAGAAGGTGAATGAAGGATCTGCTTTACCAGGTATCAACATTTATTATAAAGTTACTATAACTACAACAGTGTGGTGTGGGCAGAAGAATAATGGAACAGATAGCCCAGAAACACCTCAGAAGAGCATGAAACCTTTACATAGGACAAAGGTGATGTTGAAGACTATATTAGTTTCCTGTCACTGCTGCAACCATTTGCCACACATTTAGTGGCTTAAAGCAATACAAATTCATTGTCAGTTCTGGAGGCCAGAATTCTAAATATGTCCACAAGGCTGTGTTCCTTTTGGAGGCTCTAGGGCAGAATGTGTTGTTATGCCTTTTCTAGCTTCTAGAGGCTACCACATTGCAACCCCATGGCTCATGCTCCTTTCCTGTTTCTTCAAAGTGCATCATCAATGTCTACTAATTCTACTCCTCACTCTTATGAGGACCCTTCTGACTACATCAGGCTCACCGACACAATCCAAGATAACCTCCCCTTCTCAAGATCCTTAGTCATAGCTGCCTATTTCCTTCTGCCATATAAAATAACATTTGCAAGTTCCAAGGACTAGAAAGTGGACATCTCTGAGGAACCATTATTCAGCTTATCACAAAGACTGACAGAGAAGGGTCAGAACTGGTGCTGGGATAATTGGTTGTTCACATGGGAAAAATGAAATTGATATTTTTAACATAAAATCAATTCCAAATAGATCATGCACTTACATGTGAAAAGGAAAGTTCAATATTTTTAAAATACGGAAGAATGTCTTTATCAACTTAGGTAGAGAAGGATTTATGGACATACCTCATCATAGGGTGTGCCTTGTTTTATTGCACTTTGCAGAAATTGAGTTTTTTTTTTTTTGCAACTTGAAACGTTGTGGCACCCCTGCATCCAGCAAGTCTATTGGAACCATTTTCCCAACAGCATTTTCTTACTTTGTGTCTGTGTCACATTTTAGTAATTCTCACCATATTTCACATTTTTTCATTATTATATTATGATCTGTGATCAGTGATCTTTGATGTTATAATCATTTGGGGGTGCCACAACTGTGTCCATCTAAGGCAGCAAGTTTAAATCATAGATGTGTGTTTTCTGACTGCTCTACTAGCTATTCCACCCCCTCCCTCTGCCCCAGGTTCCTATTCCTTGAGACACAGCAATATTGAAATTAGGCCATTAGGGGCAGCTGGGTGGCTCTGTTGGTTGAGCATCCAACTCTTGATTTTGGCTCAGGTCATGATCCCAGGGTTGTTCGATTGAGCCCTGCATCAGGCTCCACATGGGGCCTGCTTAAGATTCTCTCTCTCTCTCTCTCTCTCTCAAAAAAAAAAATGAGAAAAACAAAAATAAATTATCCCAATTAATAACTCTACTATGGCCTCTAAGTGTCCAAGTGAAAGGAAGAGTCACCGTCTCTCACTTTAAATCCAAAGCTAGAAATGATTCAGCTTAGCAAGGAAGGCATGTCGAAAGCTGAGATAGGCTGAAAGCTAGGCCTCTTGCACCAAATAGTTAGCCAGGTTGTGAATAAAAAGGGAAAATTTGCGAAGGAAATTGGAAGTGCTACTGCAGTGAATACATAAAAGATAAGAAAGCCAAACGGCCTTATTTCTGCCATGGAGAAAGTTTTAGTGGTCCAGGTAGAAGATCAAACCAGTCACAACATTCCCCTAAGCCAAAGCCTAATCCAGAGCAAGGCCCCAACTCACCTCAATTCTGTGAGGACTGAGAAAGGTGAAGAAGCTGCAGAAGGAAAGTTGGAAGCCAGCAGAGGTTGGTTCATGATGTTTAAGGAAAGAGGCCATCTGCATAGCATAAAAGTGCAAAGTGAAGCAGCCAGTACTGATGCACGAGCTGGAGCAAGTTCTCCAGACGATCTAGGTAAGATAATAAAGACGGCTACACTCAACAACAGGTTTTCCTGTAGAGGAAACAGCCTTATATTGGAAGAAGATGCCTTCTAGGACTTTCAGAGCTAGGGAGAAGTCAATGCCTGGCTTCAAATCTTCAAAGAACAGGCTGACTCTTTTCATAGACATTAATGCAGCTGCTGACTTTGAGTTGAAGCCAATGCTCATTTGCCTTTTTGAAAACCCTAGGGCGCTTAAGAAGTATGTTAAATCTACTCTGTTTGTGCTCTGTAAATGAAAGAACAAAGCCTGGTGACAGCACATCTGTTTACAAGAGGCTTTCCTGAATGTTTTAAGCCCACTGTTGAGACCTATTGCTCAGAAAAAGGGATTGCTTAAAAAATATTACTGCTCACTGACAATGCACCAGGTCACCCAAGGGCTCTGATGATGTATGCTGAGATTAATGTTTTCGTGCCTGCTAACACAGCATCCATTCTGCAGCCCATGGACAAAGGAGTAATTTCAACTTTCAGGTCTTATTATTTAAGAAACGTATTTTGTAAGGCTGTAGCTGCCATCCATAGTGACTCCTCCAATAGATCTGGGCAAAGTAAATTGAAAACCTTCTGGAAAGGAGTCACCATTTCAGATGCCATTAAAAATATTCGTGATTCGAGGGGATTCTGGGAAGATGGCGGCGTAGGAGGACGCTGGGCTCACCGCGCGTCCTGCTGATCACTTAGATTCCACCTACACCTGCCTAAATAACCCAGAAAACCGCCAGAGGATTAGCAGAACAGAGTCACCGGACCCAAGTGCAGACGAGAGGCCCACGGAAGAGGGTAGGAAGGGCGGCGAGGCGGTGCGCGCTCCACGGACTGGCGGGAGGGAGCCGGGGCGGAGGGGCGGCTCGCCGGCCAAGCAGAGCCCCCGAGTCCGGCTTGCAAAAGCGGAGGGGCCTGACGGACTGTGTTCAGACAGCAAGCGCGACTTAGCGTCTGGGAGGTCATAAGTTAACAGCTCTGCTCAGAAAGCGGGAAGGCTGGAGGACAAAGGGAGGGTGAGCTGCGGAGCCCCCGGACGACAGAGCTCAGTTTGGCCGGGAACAAAGGCGCTAGCCAGCGCCATCTCCCCCGCCCATCCCCCAGCCAAAATCCCAAAGGGAACCGGCTCCGGCCAGGGAAATTGCTCGCTCCGCGCGAACACCCAGCTCTGTGCTTCTGCGGAGCCAAACCTCCGGCAGCGATTTGACTCCCTCCGGCTGCCACAGGGCCCCTCCTGAAGTGGATCACCTAAGGAGAAGCGAGCTAAGCCTGCCCCCCCTCCCGCCGTGCACCTTGCCTTCCCACCCCAGCTAATACGCCAGATCCCCAGCATCACAAGCCTGGCAGTGTGCAAGTAGCCCAGACGGGCCACGCCACCCCACAGTGAATCCCGCCCCTAGGAGAGGGGAAGAGAAGGCACACACCAGTCTGACTGTGGCCCCAGCGGTGGGCTGGGGGCAGACATCAGGTCGGACTGCGGCCCGCCCACCAACTCCAGTTATACACCACAGCACAGGGGAAGTGCCCTGCAGGCCCTCACCACACCAGGGACTATCCAAAATGACCAAGCGGAAGAATTCCCCTCAGAAGAATCTCCAGGAAATAACAACAGCTAATGAGCTGATCAAAAAGGATTTAAATAATATAACAGAAAGTGAATTTAGAATAATAGTCATAAAATTAATCGCTGGGCTGGAAAACAGCATACAGGACAGCAGAGAATCTCTTGCTACAGACATCAGGGGACTAAGGAACAGTCACGAGGAGCTGAAAAACGCTTTAAAGGAAATGGAAAACAAAATGCAAACCACCACGGCTCGGATGGAAGAGGCAGAGGAGAGAATAGGTGAACTAGAAGATAAAGTTATGGAAAAAGAGGAAGCTGAGAAAAAGAGAGATAAAAAAATCCAGGAGTATGAGGGGAAAATTAGAGAACTAAGTGATACACTAAAAAAATAATATACGCATAATTGGTATCCCAGAGGAGGAAGAGAGAGGGAAAGGTGCTGAAGGGGTACTTGAAGAAATAATAGCTGAGAACTTCCCTGAACTGGGGAAGGAAAAAGGCATTGAAATCCAAGAGGCACAGAGAACTCCCTTCAGACGTAACTTGAATCGATCTTCTGCACGACATATCATAGTGAAACTGGCAAAATACAAGGATAAAGAAAATTCTGAAAGCAGCAAGGGGTAAACGTGCCCTCACATATAAAGGGAGACCTATAAGACTCGTGACTGATCTCTCTTTTGAAACTTGGCAGGCCAGAAAGAATTGGCACGAGATTTTCAGGGTGCTAGATAGCAAAAATATGCAGCCCAGAATCCTTTATCCAGCAAGTCTGTCATTTAGAATAGAAGGAGAGATAAAGGTCTTCCCAAACAAACAAAAACTGAAGGAATTTGTCACCACTAAACCAGCCCTACAAGAGATCCTAAGGGGGACCCTGTGAGACAAAGTACCAGAGACATCACTACAAGCATAAAACATACAGACATCACAATGACTCTAAACCCGTATCTTTCTATAATAACACTGAATGTAAACGGATTAAATGCGCCAACCAAAAGACATAGGGTATCAGAATGGATAAAAAAACAAGACCCATCTATTTGCTGTCTACAAGAGACTCATTTTAGACCTGAGGACACCTTTAGATTCAGAGTGAGGGGATGGAGAACTATTTATCATGCTACTGGAAGCCAGAAGAAAGCTGGAGTAGCCATACTTATATCAGACAAACTAGACTTTAAATTAAAGGCTGTAACAAGAGATGAAGAAGGACATTATATAATAGTTACAGGGTCTATCCATCAGGAAGAGCTAACAATTATAAATGTCTATGCGCCGAATACCGGAGCCCCCAAATATATAAAACAATTACTCATAAACAGAAGCAACCTTATTGATAAGAATGTGGTAATTGCAGGGGACTTTAACACCCCACTTACAGAAATGGATAGATCATCTAGACACACAGTCAATAAAGAAACAAGGGCCCTGAATGAGACACTGGATCAGATGGACTTGACAGATATATTTAGAACTCTGCATCCCAAAGCAACAGAATATACTTTCTTCTCGAGTGCACATGGAACATTCTCCAAGATAGATCATATACTGGGTCACAAAACAGCCCTTCATAAGTTTACAAGAATTGAAATTATACCATGCATACTTTCAGACCACAATGCTATGAAGCTTGAAATCAACCACAGGAAAAAGTCTGGAAAACCTCCAAAAGCATGGAGGTTAAAGAACACCCTACTAACGAATGAGTGGGTCAACCAGGCAATTAGAGAAGAAATCAAAAATATATGGAAACAAACGAAAATGAAAACAACAATCCAAATGCTTTGGGACGCAGCGAAGGCAGTCCTGAGAGGAAAATACATTGCAATCCAGGCCTATCTCAAGAAACAAGAAAAATCCCAAATACAAAATCTAACAGCACACCTAAAGGAAATAGAAGCAGAACAGCAAAGGCAGCCTAAACCCAGCAGAAGAAGAGAAATAATAAAGATCAGAGCAGAAATAAACAATATAGAATCTAAAAAAACTGTAGAGCAGATCAACGAAACCAAGAGTTGGTTTTTTGAAAAAATAAACAAAATTGACAAACCTCTAGCCAGGCTTCTCAAAAAGAAAAGGGAGATGACCCAAATAGATAAAATCATGAATGAAAATGGAATTATTACAACCAATCCCTCAGAGATACAAACAATTATCAGGGAATACTATGAAAAATTATATGCCAACAAATTGGACAACCTGGAAGAAATGGACAAATTCCTAAACACCCACACTCTTCCAAAACTCAATCAGGAGGAAATAGAAAGCTTGAACAGACCCATAACCAGCGAAGAAATTGAATCGGTTATCAAAAATCTCCCAACAAATAAGAGTCCAGGACCAGATGGCTTCCCAGGGGAGTTCTACCAGACGTTTAAAGCAGAGATAATACCTATCCTTCTCAAGCTATTCCAAGAAATAGAAAGGGAAGGAAAACTTCCAGACTCATTCTATGAAGCCAGTATTACTTTGATTCCTAACCAGACAGAGACCCAGTAAAAAAAGAGAACTACAGGCCAATATCCCTGATGAATATGGATGCAAAAATGCTCAATAAGATACTAGCAAATCGAATTCAACAGCATATAAAAAGAATTATTCACCATGATCAAGTGGGATTCATTCCTGGGATGCAGGGCTGGTTCAACATTCGCAAATCAATCAACGTGATACATCACATTAACAAAAAAAAAGAGAAGAACCATATGATCCTGTCAATCGATGCAGAAAAGGCCTTTGACAAAATCCAGCACCCTTTCTTAATAAAAACCCTTGAGAAAGTCGGGATAGAAGGAACATACTTAAAGATCATAAAAGCCATTTATGAAAAGCCCACAGCTAACATCATCCTCAACGGGGAAAAAACTGAGAGCTTTTTCCCTGAGATCAGGAACACGACAGGGATGCCCACTCTCACCGTTGTTGTTTAACATAGTGCTGGAAGTTCTAGCATCAGCAATCAGACAACAAAAGGAAATCAAAGGCATCAAAATTGGCAAAGATGAAGTCAAGCTTTCGCTTTTTTGCAGATGACATGATATTTATACATGGAAAATCCGATAGACTCCACCAAAAGTCTGCTAGAACTGATACATGAATTCAGCAAAGTTGCAGGATACAAAATCAATTGTCCAGAATCAGTTGCATTCTTATACACTAACAATGAAGCAACAGAAAGACAAATAAAGAACTGATCCCATTACAATTGCACCAAGAAGCATAAAATACCTAGGAATAAATCTAACCAAAGATGTAAAGGATCTGTATAGCCTGAAAACTATAGAAAGCTTATGAAGGCAATTGAAGAAGATTTAAAGAATGGAAAGACATTCCCTGCTCATGGATTGGAAAAAGAAATATTGTCAAAATGTCAATACTACCCAAGCTATCTACACATTCAATGCAATCCCAATCAAAATTGCACCAGCATTCTTCTCGAATTAGAACAAGCAATCCTAAAATTCATATGGAACCACAAAAGGCCCCGATATAGCCAAAGGAATTTTGAAGAAGAAGACCAAAGCAGGAGGCATCACAATCCCAGACTTCAGCCTCTACTACAAAGCTGTCATCATCAAGACAGCATGGTATTGGCACAAAAACAGACACACAGACCAATGGAATAGAATAGAAACCCCAGAACTAGACCCACAAACATATGGCCAACTCATCTTTGGACAAAGCAGGAAAGAACATCCAATGGAAAAAAGACAGCCTCTTTAACAAATGGTGCTGGGAGAACTGGACAGCAACATGCAGAAGGTTGAAACTAGACCACTTTCTCACACCATTTACAAAAATAAACTCAAAATGGATAAGGACCTAATGTGAGACAGGAAACCATCAGAACCTTAGAGGAGAAAGCAGGAAAAGACCTCTCTGACCTCAGCCGTAGCAATCTCTTACTTGACAACATCCCCAAAGGCAAGGGAATTAAAGCAAAAGTGAATTACTGGGGACCTTATGAAGATAAAAGCTTCTGCACAGCAAAGGAAACAACCAACAAAACTAAAGGCAACCAACGGAATGGGAAAAGATATTTGCAAATGACATATCGGACAAAGGGCTAGTATCTAAAATCTATAAAGAGCTCACCAAACTCCACACCCGAAAAACAAATAACCCAGTGAAGAAATGGGCAGAAAACATGAATAGACACTTCTCTAAAGAAGACATCCAGATGGCCAACAGGCACATGAAAAGATGTTCAGCGTCGCTCCTTATCAGGGAAATACAAATCAAAAACCACACTCAGGTATCACCTCACGCCAGTCAGAGTGGCCAAAATGACAAATCAGGAGACTATAGATGCTGGAGAAGGACTGTGGAGAAACGGGAACCCTCTTGCACTGTTGGTGGGAATGCAATTTGTGCAGCCGCTCTGGAAAGCAGTGTGGAGGTCCTCAGAAAATTAAAAATAGACCTACCCTATGACCCAGCCAATAGCACTGCTAGGAATTTATCCAAGGGATACAGGAGTACTGATGCATAGGTGGCACTTGTACCCCATGTTCATAGCAGCACTCTCAACCATAGCCAAATTATGGAAAGAGCCTAAATGTCCATCAACTGATGACTGGATAAGAAATTGTGGTTTATCCACAATGGAATACTACCGTGGCAATGAGAAAAAATGAAATATGGCCTTTTGTAGCAACGTGGATGGACTGGAGAGTGTGATGCTAGATGAATAAGCCATACAGAGAAAGACAGATACCATATGGTTTCACTCTTATGTGGATCCTGAGAAACTTAACAGGAACCCATGGGGGAGGGGAGGAAAAAAAAAAAAAAAAAAAAAAAAAGGACGTTAGAGTGGGAGAGAGCCAAAGCATAAGAGACTGTTAAAAACTGAGAACAAACTGAGGGTTGATGGGGGTGGGAGGGAGGGGCGGGTGGGTGATGGGTATTGAGGAGGGCACCTTTTGGGATGAGCACTGGGTGTTGTATGGAAACCAATTTGTCAATAAACTTCATATAAAAAAAAAAAAAAATAAAGCCAAGGGTTGCTGAGAAAAAAAAAAAAAAAAAAATATTCGTGATTCATGGGAAACTGTCGAAATATCAACATTCACGGGACTTGGAAGACATGTATTCCAGCCCTCATGGTCAAGACTTCTGTGGAGGAAGTAACTGCAGAGGTGGTGGAAATAGCAAGAGAACTGGAATCAGAAGTGGAGCCTGAAGATGGGACTGAATGGTTGCAACCTCATGACGGAACTCCAACAAATATGGAGTCGCTCCTCATGGATGAGCAGAGCAGGTGGTTTCTTGAGATGGAATCTACTCCTGGGGAAGTTGCTGTGAGGATTGTTGAAATGATGATAAAAGATTTAGAATATTCCATAAACTTAGTTGATAAAGCAGCAGCAAGTTCTGGGAGAACTGACTCCAATTTTGAAAAGAGTCAGACTGCGGGTAAAATGCTATCAAACAGGCATCACCTGCTACAGAGAAATTGTGAAAGGAAGAGTCAATAAATGCAACAAATTTTACTGTTGTCTTATTTTAAGAAATTGCCACAGTCGCCCAGCCTTCAGCAACCAGCACCCTGGTCAGTCAGCAGCCATCAACATGGAGACAGGACCCTTTACCAGCAAAAAATTATGATATGCTGAAAGCAAGTCTAAAGTATTAATTAAGGGGTGTACATTTTTAAGATTTAATGCTATTGCGCACTTAAGAGACTATGGTATAGTATAAATATATATTTTACATACATTGGGAACCCAAAAACTTCATTTGACCCACTTTATTGTGGTGGTCTAGAACTGAACTCTCAATATCTCCAAAGTATGCCTGTATTAATATAAAATAGTTCTAATCATAATAAATGCAACTACATTAAAATTAAGAACTTCTATCAGAAAACACTGTAAAGAAAGTGAAAAGTCCAGCCCCAAACTGGGAGTATGTATGTGTATGTATATATATATATATATATATATATATATATATATATATGGCATAGAGCTTATTTAAGAAAAAAATTTTTAAATAAAACCAGAGATTTTTTTTAGAAAGATGAAGAAATGACATTTTATATCCACAAAATTAGAAAAACATTTAAAATCAGATAATTCGAAGTGTTGGGGAAAACATGGGACAATGGGGGCAACTTTAACTGCAGGTGGGAAGTATAAATTGGTACAACCATGTTG
Organism: Lynx canadensis; assembly: GCF_007474595.2. Taxonomy (NCBI): domain Eukaryota; kingdom Metazoa; phylum Chordata; class Mammalia; order Carnivora; family Felidae; genus Lynx; species Lynx canadensis. The sequence goes on along the minus strand of NC_044313.2, from coordinate 42,871,502 downwards.
GAAAACATTCAAACGCATTTGGAAAACCACTCTGGAAAATTCAGTATTTTGTAAAACCCAGTATGTGCACATCCCATGATCAGGAGAGTCCACTCCTAGGGATACACCGTAGAGAAACTCTTGCACAGGTGAACAAGGAGATATTTGCAAGATGGACCACAATAGCATTCTTTGAGAAAAAAAAAAATACTGAGAACAAGCCTTATTTCCATGGATGTGCGAAAGCACAAGTGTGAAAACTCCATGTAATAGAATATTACCCAGCTGTGGGAATGGACCTACACTTATCTGCAGCAATAAAGATGAATCCTAGAAGCAAACAATGAGTGAAAAAAAGAAAGCCTCAGAAGACAACAAAAACACTGTAAGACACTATTTTTATTAACCTCCATGACAAGCAAAACTGAGCAACCTGTTGTTTAGAGATGGACTCATACTAGGTGACAGTTTTTTAAAGCATGAGAATGTAACAGTAGTTCTCTCTAAGGGAGCAGTTCACTTAAGAAGGAGCATGCTACCCCAAAGCAGGGCTCGTGTTCTACTTTGGGATAGCTTTACAAGTATTCATTTTATTATCATAACGTACATATACATTATATATTCTTAAAGTCCTGGTTCATTAAAATTAAGTGCTTATGTTAAGCTAAAGACATCACTGATAGGAAAGCCAGCAACTGAGAGAATAGATTCACCATGCATTTGTCTGACACAAGAGCACCGACGGATCACCAAGAAGAGGACAAACAACTCAATTAGAAAATGGGTGAAGGACCAGAGGCACTTCATAAAGAGGGTATCCAGATGGCTGATAAGCACATGAAAAAGTGTTCAACCTCATCACTCATGGGGAAAATGCAAATTAAAACCTCAGTGAGTTACCACTACCTACCCGACTGGGCAGCTAACATTTAAAGACTGACAGTATTAAGTTCTGACAAGGATAGTATAGCATCCAGAAATAGTCTTTAATAGACTGGGGCAGGAAGGGATGCCTGGGAGGCTCAGTTGGTTAAGCATCCGACTCTTGACTTCAGCTCAGGTCGTGATCTCACGATTCGTGGGATCGAGCCCAACATAGGGCTCTGTGCTCACAGCGTGGAGTCTGCTTGTGATTCTCTCTCTTCCTCTCTCTCTGCCCCTCCCACACTCGTTCTCTCTTCTCTCTCTCTCTCTCTCAAAATAAACATTTTTTTTTAAATAGAGGGAGCATAAATTGGTTTACCCAGTTCAGAAAGCTGTTGGACATTATCTACTGAAGTTAAACCAATGCCCAGCCTTATGATACGACAATTTCACTCCTAGATATTTGCCCAAGAGAACTGAATGCATTATTTCCATAAAAGACATGCATGAGAATATCCATTACAGTTTTATTCATAATAGCCCCAGACTGGAAACAACATACACGTTCATTAACAAGGTAAATAAATTGCGGCACGTTCATACAATAAAAAAGAAATTACTGATACAACAACGTGGATGACTCTCTGACATTATGTTGAGCAAAAGAAGTGAAACACATACATGCTGTGTAATTCCATACATATGAAGTTCAAGACCAAGTTAATTAATCTGTGAAGATGGAAGTCAGAATAACGGTTACCTCGTGGTGCTGACGGAAGTGCACAAGGGAACCTTCCGGGACAATGGAAATGTTCTCTAGATTTGATCTGAGTGGTAGTTACATGGTGTATACATAGGTAAGCAATTAAGATTTGTGTATTGTGTATAGGTGATATCTTTTTTAAAAAAAGTCCTCTAGTACTGCCTTCCAACCAGGTTTCTCCTCTCTGCATGCTCTGTGTAAGAATCCTGGAACCCTTGACATTTTGCCTGAGGAAAACTGCAGTCACAGTGAGCAAGCACAGCAAAGAAACCCAGTATCAGTGGGGGCACAAAATGGCTTGCAAAATAAATAAGAAACCAGAGGACACCATTGAGAGGAATGTATTTCACTGATGAAATGGAGATAGGTAGAACAGGAGAGCTGACTGCCTCCTGAATTCACTTGTTTATTCGACCAAAGACTTCTTCAACTTTTGCCACGTGCACACATCGTACAGTTCTCCGCTAAGAATCAGGCCACCTTATTCACCCCTCAGCAACAGAGCTGGCTTGACCTTCCTTCCCCTTCATGGTGACTCTGCTCCCTCTGTGCCTGCCTCTACTCCCTCGCCTTTTCACCCCCCTCTGTGTGCACCTTGTATATCTCATGAGTTTAGCTTACTTGAATTCAGCCTTGGCCGATGAATCTATGCATCTTCCCCAGCTCAGGCTCTTCCTAATTAGTGTCTGTCTTAGCTATAGCTGTGTAACAAAGTACACCAGAATTTAGTAGCTTCAAACCGTAGTCATTTTTGTCAGCCCTGGTGCTGGGGGTCAGGGATTTGAGCAGGACTCAGTGTGTGTGGCTTCTCCTGCACATGGTGTCATCTGGGTGGCTCAGCTGGGGCTTCCCCCGTCTTAACAAGGCTGACTCATTAGGAATTACTTGAACACATCAGCTCCTTGCCCACTGAGCTCTTTCAAAACTTGCAGATAATGCCTGCAGATAATCCCTAACCCAAACATAAACAAATGTCAGATGTCCTCTGTGTTTCTAAACAACCATGCGTAAGGAAACACACGGGGGCGCCTGGGTGGCTCAGTAGGTTGGGCGCCTGACTTCAGCCCAGGTCATGATCTTGCATTTTGTGGGTTCGAACCCCACATGGGGCTATGTGCTGATAGCTCAGAGCCTGGAGCCTGCCTCGGATTCTGTGTCTCCCTCTCTCTCTGCCCCTCCCCTGCTTGCATTCTGTCTCTCTGTCTCCCCAAAATAAAGTTAAAAAAAATTTAAGGAAACACACAGAGATAGTGTCCATTCTATGATTAAGAGACTAAAATATTTTCTTTCCTTTTTGTTTTTTAAATTTTTTAATGTTTATTTTTGAGAGAGAGAGAACACGTGCTAGAGGGACAGAGAGAGAGGGAGACAAGGATCCTAAGGGGCTCAGTGGGTTAAGAGTCAATGTCGGCTCAGGTCATGATCTTGCAGTTCAAGTTTGAGCCCCGTGTCAGGCTCTCTACTGTCAGCACAGAGCCCCCTTAGGATCCTCAATCTCCCTCTCTGTCTGCCCCTCCCCCCTACACCTGTGCTCATTTCTCTCTCAAAACAAACACTTTTAAAATTAAAAAAAAGGAGAAGAAATTTTATCTTGGGTAAACCCATACTGAATGATTAAGTCACTCCCTTCCCTTGAAGGGAGTATTCCCCACTTTACCCAGCTTCTTCCTCAATTTCTCTTCAGATAAGATCTTCATAAAATCAAGGCATCAGTACAAATGGAGGTGGAGCAAAACCGAAATAAATGTCAAAGCTGCACAGATAAAATACATCCATCAGCCTTCTGATTCAGCAGATTATTTCAGGAGACACCCACGGAGCTCAGACAGGAAGTTCCTGTGCCCTGCACGGCTGGCAGACTCAGGGAGCACCTGCTGTCACAGGGACAGGCTTGGAGAACTGGGTCACAGCCCTGAGTTTAGCCCTTCCCTTCTAACTGTGAGCCTGGCCTTCTCTAGGCCAGAGTCCCCACACCATCGGCGTGACCGTGAATGAGGCGGGGCACATACAGCCCGCGGCACTGAACATAGCACCTCATAGGTGTTCAGTAAACGTTGGCTTCTACCGGGACACCTGCAGCAGCCCCACCCTCCAGACAGCTGCCCGCGTCTGCCCACTTTACCAAACCAGGATAAAGTGGAACCAGGCCGTGGGCTGTCCGCACTCGGCACTGCCTTTTGCAAAGGAGTGGTTCATTTTCCTATAGCACGAGGCTGTACATGCCTGTGGCTCCCCCACCGCCACCCGCAATACGTACATCACCATCAAGTCATTTTACCAGGTAGATTCGATTAAAACAACGCCGCATTACTTTGATGGGCAGAAGAGATGTGTATGCCACATCATAAATGACTTGTTAACATCTAGGCAAGGCGCAAAAAAACCTTTTTTTTCTTTTCTTCTTCTTTTTTTTTTTAATGTAAGCTCTATGCCCACCGTGGAGCTTGAACTCACAACCCCGAGATCAAGAGTTTCATGCTCTACTCTAAGCCAACCAGGCCCCCCCTCGCCTCCTTTTTTCTCTAACTTCACATTGCCTTGAAAATTAGTTAAAAGATAGCTTGTGCACATTTCATACACCCTTCCAGCACGGACCTGGAGCCCCAGAACTGAAACAACAGCTTCTTCTGGAAGTATCTAAAAATTGAAACCTGTGCCAGGCACACCCTAGAGGCTCAATAAACATTAGCAGTTTATCCTAAAAATTATCCTCCAAAATGCACCCTAGGTTTGGAAAGGAAGATGAATGAGGTAGTAGTTGGAAAAAGAACAGGTACTTTAAATAGATGGGCTTCCTTTACTCTGGTCTCTCATGTATGTGATTTTGCTATGTCACTTACTCCTAAAACCCTAAAAATAAATGTCGTATTTAATATTAGGCCACCGAAGCTATTTCGGGACGGACACGCTAGATTGTGCAGTCACTCACGCTTACCAGTTCAGAAACTGTTCAGTGATCCAAAGGTCAAAGGCAGGATGTGGTTGGACAGGGGTCTGGCATGTACAGAGGGAACGTTCAGTACAGGTGGGCCATTTTTATGAAGATAGGCTTTCATTTTCCCCTCGGAGAACAGCCACGGAAAACAGGGAAAATCTTGGATCAAGCACATGTGCTTAAGTAGCGTCCCGCTTTGCATTATTTTATTTTCCGTGATATGCTGTATCGTGAGAGTACTGACGATGACAGTACTGAAGCCCTGAGCCTTTTTTGAAATTTCAGTTTAGCCACCAAAAACGATTTGATGTTTCCCGTGGCCAATCATGTGAGCATTCATGCTCAAGTGCTTTAGAAATTGTTCCATGGTCTGAAGGTTCAACTCAGGATGTGGTTTCCACCCCGAAGCCAGGCTCAGCTGCCACTCACTTGACTTTCACAATTTAGGTTTTCTCTCTCCCAAAGCGTGTGCGTATGTGTATGCACCTTAAAAAGTCAAAACTTTTACAATGAGGGACACCCAGCTGGATCAGTCGGTAGAGCAAGCGACTCTTGATCTCAAGGTCATGAGTTCAAGCACCACGTTGGTGTAGAGATTGCTTAAAAATAAAATATTTTAAAAAAAAAGTTTTACAGTGAAATAGCTTACAATGAAAAATAATAGTTCTCTGGGCTCTCCTCCAATACATGCTGAGCTTGTTCCCCAGAAGCATCTAGCACTGGCCCTTCTGGCTATTTCTTCAGCTCATGTCACCTCTGTATTTCTAGACAATATGCTTATACTATTTCTTGATTTTTCCACGGATTGGCTGACCTAGAAGATTAGGATTTCTCTCTCCTATGTCCCCTGCCTCCACATACTTATTCTCCCCAAATAGCTAGATCACAGGTTTGGGGGAAATCAGTGGTTAATATTCATTACTGAAACCATGTACACATATATTACTCCCAGACGAGTCATATATACATACCACAATTGCACTTCTTTCCTTGTGCAACTTTTTTCTGACCTCTAAATTAATAATTTACTTTCTTTTCTAAGTATCTCTGATTCATCCCACATTGCCAAATGACATGTAAATCACTTCTCAAAACATTCAAACCAATGAGCTATCCTATCAGCCGAATTTTTTTTTTTTTTTTTTCTTTTTCTTAACTGTGTCTGTCCTTCCTGGAGTCCTGCTTCTAATTAGTCTCATCCCTGGAACCTTAAATGGTTTCTTCCTTGCTGTAAGAAATCAGAATTTATTTTAGAAATTGGTGGAGATAAAAATAAAAAGTTATTTTAAGCTAGTTCCATCGGGACCCTGTGCATTCAAACATGAATAAATCCTGCTTCCTGCTCTCAACGAGCTCAGTCTGGACCAGGAAATCCATGAAACAGAAAGATGCAGAGATACTTACAGACAAGGGAAATACGATGAGAGGTTACCCCAGAGAGGACAGCATGGGGTACTGAGGCCCCTGCCTTTGGAATCAGGCAGATCTGGGTTTAAATCTTGATTCTGCCTCTTCTGGGACCTCAGTTAACCACTTAACCTGCCAGAGCCTGGATTTATTTCTCTGTGAAATGGGTACCACTCTTCCTCCCAGGATGTTGCAGAGGTGATGTCAGAGAAAAGACACATGAAAGCACGTGGTACCAAACTGGACCCTTGAAATGGCCCTTCAACCTCAGCAGTCTCAGAAACACTCTCCAAATAGAATCCAAGGGTTACATACCTTATGATTTATGTCAATATTAATTGAATGCTGCCATCATCCTCCCAAAATCACCATAAAATTTTCTTGCACTTTTACAGTTTTGTAAAAGAAAAGGAAAGAAAAGCCAAATGTTACTGGAAGGCAATGACTTCATTTCAGTTTACACCCACTTCAGAGCTTGACTCAAGTTTTGTGTGTCAGAAATTCCTTGCAGTGGTTGTGAGAAAATCCCCCCAGTAAAAATTCTGATGTTTCATATTCTAAGAGAAGTATACATTTTTTTAAGTTTTTAATTTTTTTTTTAATAATTTTTTTAAATGTTTGTTTTTGAGAGAGACAGAGCACGAGTGGGGGAGGGGCAGAGAGAGAGAGGGAGACAGAGAATCCAAAGCAGGCTCCAGGCTCTGAGCTGTCAGCACAGAGGCCAATGCCGGGCTCGACCCCACAAACCATAAGATCATGACCTGTGCTGAAGTTGGCCACTCAACTGACTAAGCCACCCAGGCGCCCCTAAAGACTTTTTATTTTTATTTTTTTATTTTTTAAATTTTTTTTTTTCAATGTTTATTTATTTTTGGGACAGAGAGAGACAGAGCATGAACGGGGGAGGGGCAGAGAGAGAGGGAGACACAGAATCGGAAACAGGCTCCAGGCTCTGAGCCATCAGCCCAGAGCCCGACGCGGGGCTCGAACTCACGGACCGCGAGATCGTGACCTGGCTGAAGTCCGACGCTTAACTGACTGCGCCACCCAGGCGCCCCAAGATTTTTTATTTTTAAGCAATCTTTACACACACTAGGGGGCTCGAACCCATGACCCCAAGATCTGGAATTACATGCTCTACTGACTGAGCCAGACAGGAGCCGCAAGAAGTATATATGTTTTCAATCAACCGTCCATTAGTATTACTTGAAATTAAAGGGATGGTTTTAACAGTGTGATGAGGGTGCCTGTGTGGCTCAGTCGGTTAAGCGGCCGACTTCGGCTCAGGTCACGATCTCGCGGTCCGTGGGTTCGAGCCCCGCGTCGGGCTCTGTGCCGACAGCTCGGAGCCTGGAGCCTGCTTCCGATTCTGTGTCTCCCTCTCTCTCTGACCCTCCCCCGTTCATGCTCTGTCTCTCTCTGTCCCAAAAATAAATAAAAACATTAAAAAAAACAAAAACAAAAAAAACCCAAAAACAGTGTGATGATCCTATGGCACCTCGCTCAGCTTGGCTCTCCATCAGAGGGTCAGGCTCCTGCTGTTCATGCTCCTGCTTTTCCTCCCAACGTCTTCATTGGTTGTCAGCAAATAGTTGTCACATTCTCATCATATCCTTGCATAGAGTTACTTTGAATTACATCCTTGCTCCTGGTGTTTTCAAACACGTTATATACCTTCAATTATTTGGAAATGGACTCTGTTTTCAGTAGTATTTGCTCTTTTCCAGGATAGTTTATTTTTTAATTTTTAATGTTTATTTATTTTTGAGAGAGAGAGAGACAGAGTGTGAGTGGGGGAGGGGCAGAGAGAGAGGGAGAAACAAAATCCGAAGTAGGCTCCAGGCTCTGAGCTGTCAGCACAGAGCCCGACACAGGGCTCAAACCCATGAACCGTGAGATCATGACTTGAACCAAAGTCGGATGTTTAACTGACTGAGCCACCCAGGTGCCCCTTTCCAGGGTAGTTTAAAAGGATCAAGACATTCACAAAAAGAACAAGAATTATTTCCAAGGTTGCATTTATCTATTAATATTATGCTCATTGAAATATACATTGCATGTTAGCCCCTCAAGAATTCTTAGTTGCAGATACCATGTTATATTTACCACTTGCCAATGGCAATAAGTGATGATTTGTTCCCACAAAAGTCAAGTTTCCATGACCTATTAGGACAGTTTTAATTAAATTAAGTGTGGTTTTCTGGGACACTCTTGAATGTAACCAGATCATTTATGATCGATACTCGATACTTAGCACCCTTTGCGGACAACTACTAAGTAGCAATGCCAACAATACCAACTTTTTGTCTGTTCATTGATTTCTGTCCTTCTAATTTTAATTTTCAATACATATGAACAAATATATTTTCAGTAAAAAGAAATCAAAGCATTAAAGATTTTTTTTAATGTTTATTTTGAGAGAGAGAGAGAGAGAGAGAGAGCGAGCACAAAGAGCACAGGGGCAGAGAGAGAGGGAGACAGAGAATCCCAAACAGGTTCCATGGTGTCAGCACAGAGCCTGACAGGAGGCTGAAACTCACGAATGGTGAGATCGTGACCTGAACCAAAATCAAGAGTCAGACGCTTACCTGACAGCCACCCAGGTGCCCCAAGTCAATAAAGTTTAGACGAAGTTCACCTTGACATCTCCCTCATCTCATCTTCCCCCCGAAATAATCACTGTTATCGCTTGGCTATGTGGCCATCGAGAACTTTTTCTATCTATGCACTCACAAGCATACATGCACATTATCTATACTTTAACTGATTATTGTATACTGTACATATTACTATGCAACTTAATTCCCCCCCCCACCCCCCCCCCCGCCAACAGTATGAGGTTGAGTCCTTGTCAGTATAAGGACAGTGCATGATATTTCAGAGATTCCCCTTCTAGGGAACATTCGGGTAGTTTTGATCTTTCACTATTCTGGTGTTGTAGAGAACATATTCATATTCACTCTTTGTGTACAATGAAAGTGTTTTCTCTGGTGGATTGCTAGAAATCAAATTTCCAGGTCAAAGATAGACATCTGTAAAATTTCAACCGACCCCATTAAATTAACCTCTAAAAATTTTATACTCAGACCCACAGTGTATGAATGTGGATCTATGGCCCTACATCCTTACAGAATTGGTAATATCAATCTTTTAAGTTTTTGTGATGTGTGAGAAGTTACTGTAGGTCATTAATTGTAAAAATATTGATTGGATGCCTACTATGTGTCAGTCGCCGTCTGGACACTAGAATTTAGCAGTAATGAAAAAGACAAGGCCCCACCTTCATGAAGTTTGCATGCTAGTAGGGAAGAGAGATGAGAACAGATGAATAATAAAATATATCTGGCAATGAGAAAAGGTGGTGAGAAATAGTTGGATTCCAGGTATATTTGAAGATAGAGATGAGAGGATAATGGATAAATTCAATGTAAAGCCAGTGGGAGGGTCAAAATTATTCCAAGTTGAGAGCATAGGAGCTCAATGGAAGCAAAGAGACACGAAAGTTGGATGGGTTAAGTACAGTTGGGGGTGAGGAGGGACCCAGAGTTCACTATAGACCTTAGGTATGAGATATCCAGTGGGAAGGGCGAATAGGTACCTGGATATAGACATTCAGGGAAAGGTTTGGATTGAAGGTCTCAATTTGGGAGTCATCAACACAGAGACAATACTCAAAGCTATGAATTTGTATAAGACCACCAAAGAGTGAGGGAGAATCGAGGGCCATGAATGGAGATCACGGGTGCTCAAGAAGGTTCTATACCTGCACCCTGATTGGTGTTTGTCCTAACATAAATTCAACTTGTTTGTGAGGTATTAACATTTTATATTTTGCTAGAATCAACTCACTAATATTTTATTTAGCGTTTCACATCTAAACATGGAAGACGGATTATAATTTTTCTTATAATGTCCTTGTCAGGTTTTGATATCATGGGCAAACAGTGGTTTGGTTGGGAAGTATTCCTTTTTCCCCAATTCCCTTAAAGCATTTGTGTAGACTGTTATTTATTTCTTAAAATGGTGAAAAGTCAGGGTGCCTGGGAGGCTCAGTCAAGAGGAATCCGACTCTTGACTTCAGCTCAGGTCATGATCTCATGGTTCGTGGGTTCGCCCCACATCAGGCTCCACACTATCAGTGTGGAGCCGCTTAGGATTTTCTCTTTCCTCTCTCTGCCTCTCTCTCTCTCTCAAATAAATAAGTAAAGATTCAAAAAAACTGGTGAAAAGGCACCAGTAAAGGTAAATGGGCCTAGTGTTTCTTTATAGGAAGATTTATTATTTTTAAGAGATTCATTGAGGTATAATTGTATATAAAAACTACATTTATTTAAGGTATACAATTTGATAAATTTTGACATAGGTATAACCCATGAAACCATGACCACAGTCAAAATAATGAGTATTCTTATCACCCCCAGAAGTTTTTCATGCTCCTTGGGAATCCCTCCCTCCTACTCTTCCTTTCCCTTACAAATCCACATAACTGTTGATGTGTATTGTATTTACTTAAAGATTTCATTGAAATCTCTTGCCCATTTGTCATTGAGTTGTTTTTTTATTATTGAGTTTTGAGAGTTCTCTATATATTCTGGTACAAGTTATCTGATAGGAGATTTGCAGATATTTTCTCCTAGTCTGTGGCTTATGTGTTGGCTCTCTGAGCAGTGGCCTTCTAAGAACAGAAGTTCTTAATTTTGATAAAGTCCAAATTATCAATTTATCATTAGAATTCTGAAAATTGGAGCGCTTGGGTGACTCAGTCAGTTAAGCATCTGATTTCAGCTCAGGTCATGATCTCGCAGTTCGTGGGTTTGAGCCCTGCGTCAGGCTCTGTGATGACAGCTCAGAGCCTGGAGCCTGCTTCGGATTCAGTGTCTCCCTCTCTCTGCCCCTCCGCCCACTCATGCTCTGTCTCTCTCTCTCTCTCAAAAATAAATAATAAACATTAAAAAAAAATTTAAGGAATTCTGAAAATTATTGCTTATATATTTTGAGGTCATATTATAGGTAAAAAATAATTTTTAATTTTTGTACCTTCCTTGTGAATTGACCATTTTATCGTTAGGAAATGACAATCTAATGCTTATGACTTGTAGTACTTTTGCTTTAAAGTTTCATGGTTATTTCTTCTGGATTGGCAAATCCTCAGGGCAAAAGTGATTGTGAGTGCTGGGTTCTTCCTCCTCACCTTTTCTGAGGCCAAATAATGGTCTTACTAGTCTGTTAACCTCATCAATTCTTCTGTAAAAAGATTTTTCTTTTGATTTTTTTCCAGTGTCTTAACTGTCTTCAGCAGAATGGTTGGTCTGAATTCTGTTGGCTGCTTGTCTTTTGAATTTCCACCTACCAAATTGCTAAGCTATCTTTTTATTTCTAAAAATCATCTATAACTTTGGATTTTCTATGTAGACAACATCTACATAGATCATCTGTAAATACTTTCAGGCTTTATGTATTCCTTTCAAACTTTTGCATCTATAACTATTTGTCTTATCACACTAGATAAGACCTTTAAATAATATTATATAGAAGTACTAACATTGAAAATCCTTGCTTTGTTCCTGAATTTAAAGCAAATGCTTTTAGGATCTTACTTAAGATGAATTTCTGTAGGTTTTTATTGGATACTTTCAATTGTTTCAAGGAAGTTCCATTCCTACTTTGTTAAAAGATTTTTTTTCTTCAATATCTTCATTTTGGGTGTGGAGGAGATAAGTTAAATAGGTGATGGGGATTAAGGAGTGCACTTGTTGCGATGAGCACAGATATCTATCTTTGCATTTGATTTATTAATATCAAATCTTCAAATAAAATATTTCTTTTAGCTACTCTTTGATTTATTTGAATATATATTTGAATAGTACTTGAGTTTAATTTTTGTGCATCCATTAGAAGAACCCATGGTTTTCTTCCTTTTACTCTGTTAATGTGATGAGTTGTTTTTTTTCTGATGTTCACTTACTGTGCATTCCTGTGATAAATCCAACCTGGACTGGTTGTATCTTTCTATATTTCTAAAATTGCCATACTCAATTTGCTAGCATATTTTAAGAATTTAGTGTCTATGGTTATGGGTGGGATAACCTTACAATTTATTTTTTCCCTGTTGTCCTTATTTTGTTGTATACAATTCACTGAGTTTTTAGGGTGTTTCTCCTTTTTCAGTGCTCCAGAATAATTTGCATGAGATTCAGATTATTACTTCCTGAAAATTAGTGGTAACAGCTTTCAAAACCATTAACTTCGTTATAGTGTTACAGAATTTTTTAACGCTAATTCAATTTCTTTAGAAGTTGTAAAACTCGGGCATCTGGGTGGCTCAGTTAAGCATCCGACTTTGGCTCAGGTCACGATCTCCCCGTTCATGAGTTCAAGCCCCACGTTGGGCTCTGTGCTGACAGCTCAGAGCTGGAACCTGCTTTGGATCCTGTGTCGCCCTCGCTCTCTGCCCCCCCCTCTCACACTCTTTACTCTTTCAAAAATAAACATTAAAAAAATTTTTTAAGTTTTAAAACTCTGTTTCCATTTCTTTTGGTGTCAATTTTTTCACTTTATTTTTCTAGATACTTATTCATTGCATTTAAGTTACTGAGTTCATTAGCATATATTTAGTCGAGTCTTCAGTTAATGGTTTACCCCCCCCCTCACCACCCAACCCCCCCCCCCCCCCCCCACCCCACCCCCCACCCCCCCCCCCCCCACCCCCCCCCCCCCCCCCCCCCCCCCCCCCCCCCCCCCCCCGCCCAGTAAGAGTTTTCAATAGGAAGCTACCAAATTCCTTCGCCACAGTTTCTGGCCAATATCTGAGCAATGAATAGCTCCAGAAAGTGCTTCAAAAATATTTGCATAGGGGCACATGGGTGGCTCAGTGGGTTAAGCAACCAACCATTGATATCGGCACAGATCAGCTATCTCAGACTTATGGAATGGAGCCGCGTGTGGAGCTCTGCACTGACACTGCAGAGTTCGCTCAGGATTCTCTCTCTCCCTCTCCCTCTCCGTGCTGGTGCTCTCTCTATCAAACAGTAACAACATTTATATAACTCAGCTGTTGCAAAGGAAATATGGTTTTATTTTAACAATTAAAAGAAATTTGAGGCACCTGGGTGGCTCAGTCAGTTGAGCAACCGACTTTGGCTCAGGTCATGAATTCAGGGTTGGTGAGTTTGAGCCCCACATTGGGCTCGTTGCTGACAACACAGAGCCTGCTACAGATCCTCCGTCTCCCTCGCTCTCTGTCCCTCCCCTGCTCACACTCTCTCTCAAAAATAAGTAAACATTAAATAATTGACAGAAATGATTGCAGTTTAAACAGTCTTACCAGAAAATCAGTATTGCCAGTGAAAGTTGGAAACAACTTAGGAGTAGAAGCTGGAACCCCTAGAATTCTTCATTGCCCCTTTATTTACAGTCTATCCAAATAGGACTCACTAATGTTATTCATTCGTTTGTTTAGCTGAAGTATGATTAACATACAATATTATATTCATTTCAGGTGTGCAACATAATGATTCAACAATTCTGTATAACTTATTACCACAGTAAGGGCAGTCTCCACATGTCAGCAGGCAACATCATTACAATATTACTCACTGTATTCCCTGTGCCATACTTTTCATCTCCATGACTTCTTTATTTTATAACTGGAAATTTATACCTCTTAATCCCCTTCATCTAGTTTATTCATCCCTACCACCCACCTTCTCTCTGGCAACCATCAGTTTGTTCTTTGTATTTAAGGGTCTGGTTTTGTTTTATTTTTAGATTCTACATACAAGTGAGGTCAGATGGCATTTGACTTGCTCTGACTTATTTCACTTAGCATAATACCTTCTAGGTCCATCTGTGTTGTCACAAATGACAAGATCACATTTTTTTTATGGCCGTGAATATTTCATTGTATGTATTTCCCACAATTCAATAGATTTATCCATTCATCTGTCAGTGGACACTTAGGCTTCTATGTCTTGGCTATTGGAAATAATGCCGCGATAAATATAGGAGTACATGTATCTTTTTGAATTAGCATTTTCATTTCCTGGGGGTAAATACTCAGTAGTAGAATTGCTGGCTCCTATGGTGTTTCTTTTTTTAATTTTTTTTGAGGAAACTTCACCTTGTTTTCTGGGGTGGCTGCACCAATTCACATTCCCACTGACAGTGCAAAGGGTTTTTTTCCCCTCCACATCCTCACCAACACTTGTTATTTCTTGTCCTTTTGATTCTAGCTATTCTGACAGGTAATATCTCATTGTGATTTTGATTTGCTTTTCCCTGGTGATCAGTGGTGTTGAGAATATTTTCATGTGTCTGTTGGCCAGCTGTACATCTTCTCTGGAAGAATGATGATTCAGGTCCTTTGCCCATTTTTAAATCAGATTCTTTGTTTCTTTGGTGTTGATTTGTAGATTTTGGATATTAACCCCTTATTGGACATATCATTTGCAAGTATCTTTTCCCCTTCAGTAGGTTGCCTTTTCATTTTGTTAATGGTTTCCTTTGCAATGCAAAAGCTTTTTATTTTACTGTAATCTCAATAGTTTATTTTACTCTTTTTTCAATTGCCCAAGGAGACATGTCTAGAAAATGTTGTTATAGCCACTGTCAGAAATTACAGCCTGTGTTTTCTTCTAGTTTTATGTTTTAGGGCTCAAGTTTATGTTTAATCCATTTTGAATTTATTTTGTGTTTGGTGTAAAAAAGTGGTCCTGTTTCATTCTTTTGCATGTAGCTGTCCAGTTTTCCCTTCATTGTTTATTGAAGACACTGTCTTTTCCCTGTTGGATATTTTTGCCTTCTTTGTCATACATTAAGTGGCCATGTAAGCATGTGTTTCTGGGCTGTCTATTCTGTTCCATTGATCTAAGTGTCTGTGTGCCAGTACCATACTGTTTGGATTACTGCAGCTTTGTAATATATCTCGAAATCTGGGATTGTGATATCTCCAGCTGTATTGTTTTTTCTCAAGATTGCTTTAGATATCTTGGGTCTTTTCTGGTTCCATACAAATTTTATTTTAATTTTTTTTCATTTTATTTATATGAGAGAGAGAGAGAGAATGCCAGCAGGGGAGGGGCAGAGAGAGAGGGAAAGAGAATCCCAAGTAGGGTCAGCACTGTCAGTGCAAAGCCCAATGCAGGGCTTGATCCCATGACCCTGGGATCATGACCTGAGCTGAAATCAAGAGTCATACTCAACCGACTGAGCCACCCAGGCACCCCCATACAAATTTTAGTATTTTTGTTCTAGTTAAGTGCAAAATGCTGTTGTTATTTTGATAGTAGTTGCATTGAATCTGTAGATTGCTTTGAGTAGTATGGACTTTTTATCAATATTAATCTTCTAATCCATGAGCATGAAATATATTTCCATTTGTTTGTGTCCTCTTTAATGTCTTTCATCAATATCTTTTAGCTTACAGAGTACAGGTCTTTTACCACCTTGGTTAAATTTATTCCTAGGCATTTGAATATTCTTGCTGTACATGTAAATGGAATTGCTTTCTTAATTTCTCTTTCTGCTACTTGAAATATATTCTGTGTATAGAATGCAATCGATTTCTGGGGTGCCTGAGTGCTCAGTCAGTTGAGCATCTGACTTGATATTGGCTCCAGTCGTGATCTCATGGTTGTGAGATTGAGCCCCACGTTGGGCTCCATGCTGAGCGTGGAGCCTACTTGTGATTCTCTCTCTCCATTGCTCTCTGCCCTTACCCTGCTCTTTCTCAAATTAGATACAGAAACTTTTTTTTTTTTAATGTCTATTTTTGAGAGAGAGAGTGTGAGCAGGGGAGGGGCAGAGTGGGGATGGGGGTGGGGAGCAGGGACAAAATCTGAAGTGGGCTCTGCACAGACAGCAGTGAGCCTGATTGGACGGGGGGGGGGGGGGGGAGGCTCGAACTCACTGTGAGATCACGACCTGAGCCGAAATCAAGAGTTAGATGCTTAACTGACTGAACCACTCAGGCGCCCCAATAGCTTTTTCCTTTTTATTAAGTAATCTCTATGCCCAACTTGGGGCTCAAACTCATGACCTTAAGACCAAGAATCACACATTCTGACTGAGCCAGCTGGGCCCCTCTAGTGTTATTACATTAATAATAGCTATCAACATTTTTTCTGCAAGTTTTTTTTTTTAATGTTTGTTTATTTGAGAGAGAGAGAGAGAGGCGGGGGGAGGAGACAGCAAGCAAGTGCTCAATCAGGAGACAGGCAGAGAGAGAGGGAGACACCGAATCTGAAGCAGACTCCAGGCTCTGAGCTGTCAGCACAGAGCCTGATATGGGGCTCAAACCCACAAACCCATGAATTGTGAGATCATGACCTGAGCCAAAGTTGTACGCTTAACCAACTGACCACCCAGGCACCCCTCCCCAAGTTTTTCTGTTGAATGTTTTAATGTCTCCTGGACAAAATGGAAATGGATTGAAAGACCAGTTGTATTTTTAATTTTACAAGGAATTTTAATTTGGAAAATTTTTCTAAAGTGGTGGTAATTTACATTCCCACCAACTACATTAAGAAAGTTTTAATCTTGTGCCAGCATTAACATCTTTTGAATTCTGTCTGTTCTACTGAATACAAGTACCATCTTGTGATTTAAATTGGCACTTCCATGATGACTAATGATGTTGAGCACTTTTACATGTTTATTTTCATATTTTCATCCTTTATGAAGTACCTATTCAGGATTTTTGCCCATTTTAAAACTGGATTGTTTGCTTTTTATTATTGAGTTGTGGTTCTTTACATATTCTGGACACAAGTCCTTTGTCAAGCATACGATTTGTGGATATTTTCTCCCAATCTGAGACCTGGCTTTTCATTTTCTTTTGAAGTTTATTTATTTTGAGAGAGAGAGAGAGAGAGAGTGAGAGAGAGAATCCCAAGCAGGCTTCACACTGTCAGCACCAAGCCTGATGTGGGGCTCCGACTCAGAAACTGCGAGATCATCACCTGAGCTGAAATCAGTCGATGCTTAACCCACTGAGCCACCCAGGCGCCCCTTGCCTTTTCATTTTCTTAATGGTGTCTTTTTGATAAAAGTTCTTGATTTGGATGAAGTCTAATCCATTTTTCCTTTATTGGTTATCCTAAAAAATCTTTGCCAATCCCCAAATCATGAATATGTTCTTTCATGCTTTCTTGTAAAACCCTCCATGGATTTAGCTTTTACACTTAGGCCTGTATGATCCACATGGTATTAATTTTTGTGTTTGGCATGAGGTTGTAGGGGGTCAAGGTTTTTTGGTTTCGTTTTAATGGATATCCAGATGTTCCAGAACCATGTTAAAAATACTTCTACATTAAAGAGTTTTGGTGCCTCTGCCAAAAATCAATTGACCATTACATGTAGGTGTTCATCTAGGCTCTTTTTGTACTGATTTTTTCCTCCCTGCGGCAGTAATATCACATGGTTTTGACTACTGTAGTTTATAGTGAAACAAAGTTCGGTAGTGTATATCCTCCAGTTTTGTTATTCTTAAAAGATTATTTTGACAACTTTAGCTCCTTTGCATTTCCATGTGAATTTTAGGTCAGTTTCTAAATTCTAGTTAAGAAAATAAAAATAGAAGTGTTGAGCTTGAACATCTCTGCCTTGTTCTTGACCTTAGGAATGAAGTATTATACAACGCACTTTTTATATATGCTCTTTATCTGGTTAAGGTAATTCTCATCTATTCCAGTTTGCTGAGGCTTTTAAATTTTCATTTTAATTCCAGTATACTAGTTTGCTGAGGTTTAAGATCATAAGTGGTTTATTGCATCGTCAAATACTTTTTCTCTGTGTAGAGGGGATATGATTTAGTCCTTTGTTGATATATGTTCATTATGTTGATTACAAATGTAAAACCACTTTGGACTCCTTTGACAACTCCTTGGTTGTGATGTATTATGCTTCTTATATACGAGTGGATTTATTTTCTAATATTTTATTATTAAAGACTTCGCATCTATGGTCATGAAATGGTCTTTTTTTTTTTTTCTTTCCTTTTGCCTCTAATATTAGGGGCATTATGGGTGAGCCTCATACCACGACTTGAAAAGTACCTCCTTCTATTCTTTCTCAAGAAGTCTATTAAGATTGGTATTTTCTTAAATGTTTTACAAGGTGCCACTAATCTTCTGGGATAGTACTTTTATTTGTAGGAGGTTTTTAAAATATAAATTGCTTTTTTAAGATACAGGGCAAATACATTTGAGTCCGTCTTAAATTTTTTTCAAGGAATTTGTCCAATTATAAAACTTAATGACCTTAATCATAATGTTAATATCCTTTTAAAGATCTGTAGCGTCTATAACTGATAGTCCACTTTTCATTCCTGACATTGGTAATTGTGACTTCTCTTTCTTCTTGATTGGTCCTGCTAAGTGTCTACCAATTTTGTTAATTTTTTCAAAGAACCAAATTTTGGCTTAGGTAAAATTTCTCTTTAGTTGTCTCTTATTGCTTTCTGCTCTTAGTTTGCTTTCTTTCTTTCAGCTTACTTGGGCTTAAATTGCTCATTTTATCCCTTTAGTTTCTTCAGGTAGAAATTTAGATGTTAAGCCTTCTTCCTAAACATTTTAAGCTAATTTTCCAAGCACTATTTACCTGCAATCCCATAGATTTTATTTGTATTTTGTTATTCAATTCATTTTCTAATGTCCTTTGTGATTGACTCATAGGTTATTTAGAAAGTATATATGACTTTTTAGTGTTATTTTCTAGATATTGTACTGTATTGACTGATAGAATTCCTTGCAAAGGGTCCAGTCATCTGAAATATTGAGATTTGTTTTATGACCCATCATGTAGTCTGTCTTGGTGAAAGTTTCACATGCATCAGAAGAACTGCTGAGTAGCGTCCCATAAATTTCAGTTAAGGTAGTTGATCACTCAGATCACCTGCTCCTACCGATTTTAAAAAATACATCCTATCGATTCCTGAGGGGTGTTAAAATGTCAACTATGGTTGTGACCTTGTCTACTTCTACCTTTTGGTTTTTGCTGTATTTTAAAAGTTCTGCTAGGTGCATAATTATTCCTTACTGATACATTTTCCCTCTCCCCTAATCATTATGAAATGTTTTTAGTCCTAATACTCTTTTGTCTTAAAACAGTCACTCCAACTTAGTGCTTGCATGGTCTATCTTTCCCATCCTTTTTCCTTCAAAAACTATTTGTATTTAGCATCTCTTTTCAAAGAATTTTTTTAATGTTTATTTTTAAGAGAGAGACAGACAAGGGAAGGAGGGGCTGAGAGAAGACAGAGGATCTTAAGCAGGCTCTGCACTGTCAGTGCAGAGCCCAATTGCAGGGCTTGAATTCAAGAACTGTGAGATCATGACCTGAGCCGAAGGCAGATGCTTGACTGACGGAGCCCCCCAGACACCCCTACCACATCTCCTTTTCAGTCTGACAATCTCTGCCTTGTCATTGGGAGTATTTGGTTACTTACATTCATTAGAATTATTGGTACTGCTAGATTTAGTGGATATTCCTTGACTTCTTCCTGTCTTATAAAAGGATTTCTTTGCTTTTACTTAAATCTATTTGCTCTTGGTATTTGTTTTCTATTGTTCTCATAGGTTTTTGTTTTTGTTACTCTTCCCTGTCTTCCTTTGGTATACTCAAATACTTTTCAGTGTTCCATTTTCATTCTTGTAAGCAGCTCTGGCTATATGCTTTCACATTGTTTTTTACTAGAGGCTGTAGGGGTTAGAACATGCATCTTTATTACAATCTACTATTAAACTACTTTATACTAAGATTTATGAACCTTCCAACAGCATAGTTCCATCCACCCACACCCTCTGTAATACAACTGTGGCTAGCAAACAGTTCATTTCAGACCATTGAAAACTAGGTAATACACAGATACTGTTTTCTATTTTTGCTCACACCAGTACAGGGCCTTTGGGGTATTCAAATTGCACAGAAGCTAAGGGAAGAGATGTTTGACCAGGACACTTGATATTCTTCTTTGTTCAAAGATTTTTCTAGGGGAGCCTGGCTGGCTCAGTTGGAAGACATGGGACCCTTGTTCTCAGGGTTGTGAGTTCAAGCCCCATGTTGGGTGTGAAGACCACTAAAAAAAAAATAACTTCATCTAGAAAAATTTAATCTGTGCATCCAATATCAGATTAATGGACACTGAATTATGCAAACTCTTCCAGTTCTTCCTTCTAATGTAACAAAATACCAGTGGTACGTTTGAAACATTTTAATCACACTGGTTTGTTCCATTTTCTCCCTGCTTTAGTCACTAACAAGGTATTAACTACTTTAGAAATAATTTGAGAGACTTGCAGTTACAGGGACCCAAACCCAAGGACCTCAGCAATAGGAAAGCTATTATCCCAGGTGTGGACAGAGTCACAGTAGTCTACTCTGTTTAGAACATTTTCATTTCCTGACCATGGAAACAGAATTGTTTGGCGAAAGCTACCATTTACCAAGACCTAGGTTTGAGACAGGGTGCTAATGCTTCATACGCACGGTTCCGTTTAGTTTTCACGGTCCTGAGGTCAGGGAGAGCCCCGTTTGTGGCTGAGTAAGCAAGATACAAGTCGTTTGGGAAACTGCTCATACATAAGCACTTATTTTCCAGATATATGTGTGTGATTTAGGTCTTTCTATATGCATAGCCTGCCTGCTTCCACATGGTTATACATGTTGTGTATATGTGCAAAAGGGGAGAGTGGATGCGAGCTCACGGGAGAGGCCCCTTCGAATCTAGTTTTGAAAGCAGTGAGGAGAGGTTGACGAATCCACTTGTGCAGGAAACTTAGAATCTGACATCTAAGAAAACTGAAAAACTAAAAGCAGCTGTAAAACAAATCAACAAAGTCTTGGGTCATATTCAGAGGGGCAAAAAGACTAAGGCAACTTAACAAATGCATCACGGGCCTAACTACATACAAGCAGAAAATCACCATCCCTAAACGAATCCAAGTTAAGAGTTGACATTCGGATGAGTATGAGGAAGGGAGAAGTTATGTAATGTTTAACAAAAACTGGTTAAATTTTTATGTGTATGTTGAAAGGGAAATTCACGTAACACATCATATCTCCCCTTAGCTATATCAAGTTCATGAGCTTTCTTCCTCCAAAACAGTTCAATAGATTTATGTTAAAGACAACATGTGTATTGAAAGTAGCAATTTTATTTGAGTTAAAATTATTTACAAAAACCCAAAGACATACTTCATGAAACTGGTACAAACTATTTTTTTCCTGCCGTTGGCTTTTGCTCCAAAGATCACAGCTGAGAAATACTGTATAAAATAAAAATAGGATTGGATTCAGAAAAGTACTCTACTGTTCTAATTTCCAATTGGTAGTATTTACAGAAATATTTACAATGGAAAAAAGGTTACTTTAAAACTTTAATTTGCAAGTCAGCCTCAAGTACCCTAAAATGCAGAGTTCTCTGAGGGTTAAAAACACACAAATGCACTGCAGTTGGTGAGGTGATTTCTCCCCCACCACCCCCACCACAATCTGCATCTCTATCAGTGCTTGACAATTAGTTATTATTTAAAAAACAAAACAAAATAAAAAAAAAAAAACTGTTAAACACGGAGGTAAATCAATTCTCAAATGATTACCAGTGTAACAGAAAAATGTAGTTCGCCCTGACTGTTCTCATCCAAACATTTTAGAAGATTCTTTACCATCTGCCACAAGTCAGGTTTTTTAACCAAAAATCTGTTCAATTCCTAAAGCCAATGATTAATATCAATGCATTTTAAAATTATTAAACAAAATATATCTAACTAATTCAATTTTATGGATATCATTTACTGATATACTTTTAAAATAGGTCACTACGCTAGCACTTATACTCAGGGCAAATAAAACCTCGGTCCTTCCCAAGTTACACTGGCATAACTAGAACTATGCTGTTAAGAGGTGATGGGTGGGGGTTGGGTGGGTAGGAGGAAGAAAACAATTTGCCTGGAATCAGTTACTTCCTTATAGATTTCCCAACAATCTGCATTATCAAAAATAGGAAGACAATAGAAGGCAGCCACTGCATTAAAAAACATTACAGCTGGCACTGATACAAGAGCCCCGATTTGTCACTTTATACAAGGAAATAACAAAGTCTAAATGGATAACAATTAGACTTTTAGCTATTTTCCTCAATACACACCAAACTAATATATTTTTATGGCTTCAAGTTTTACAAATCCAATGAAGAAACATGATATAACTACCTGAAAGGTATTTAAAAGTATTAATGAAAGAAATCTCTGGAAAGCCTGTATTCAGGCCCAATCAACAAAAAAAGTTTAACCAGTGGTCTGAACAATACTTAACATAAGAGTTGCAATGTTGTGAAATTAAATATATAAAATGTGTTTTGTGTGTTCCATGACTGTTTTCCAAACACACTGTTCTATGAACTAAGAATTTGAATGAAAAAAAGGATCTTCTCTGAACCAGCAATTTAAGGCTTTGCGTTTATGCATTTGATCCTGTCACTCTGTAGAAGAATATACACATAATCTGGAAACATGAATTCCACATTGGTGTTTTAGCTTCCTTATATTTATTGTACTGAACATTAGAAAATATATCTAGAGAGCCCTCCCTCAAAACAATGTTTCAAGAGCCTCCTCTAGCATTAAGCGTAAACTACCCTGGGTTTGTTTGTCTATTTTGCTTCATCCTTTAACAGGGCACATCATCTTACATAATATTCCCTCAAACTGTTGTTTGTTTTCTTGTGTCTATAGCTATGACTCATTATGGTATGATAATATGGTCATGGTCTCAAAAGTGAAAAACAGCTCAACAACCCAAACCAAATCAAAAATAAAAAAATATACTATTAATCCCTTGTGTCTTTGGATTCCATCTAATTTTAAATATAGACAGTAGTTCAGGGAACAACAACAAAAAAAAAATTCACAAAATTATTAAAAGCTTTATTTACGATTGGAATCATTCAACAAAAAAGCAAAAGCAAATGAGCCTGAAAAAGGAACTAAGCTGTTGTCTAGAATGTCCTCAAAACATTCGATACCTCAGTAGCTAAGCTGCCTTTGCACCTGGCTGGCATGACAACAGTGGCTCAACATACACAGCAGTTGCACTAACAGCAGCACAAATTTTCCCCTTAAAACTTGCCCAGAATGAAGCAAGAGAAGAGGGGAGAGTATAAACTCTGCCAAAGTTAAGTGTATTTAAATACTGCATGGAATTGTTAACAGCCTGAACCTTTTCCCTCATTTTTGATAGTTGCAGATTGATGTAGTAACTGTCATTTAGCAAATGCAGAATGCATGACGAAGAAATCAGGTGGCCTTAAAAATCCAAACATGAATGATACTGATGAATGTTCTTGGTATATCTTCAAGGACTTCTTTCATGACTTTTCTTTGTCTAAGAATAGCTCCAGCATTACCGAGCACCTGAAGCAAAGGTAAAGCAGCTAGCAATGTTCCAAGTATTCAATCACTCTAGAGATAGATTTCTGGCCTGTGGTTCCAACAGCACACTGAAGGGAAGGTGGGGAGGGGCAGAAAGGAAGTAACAGTTAATATTTAACCAATTTTATCAAGCATCAAATCAAAGCTTAGAATCTTTGGCTTTACTAAACTGAACACTATGAATCAGAACATATGAAGATTAAATTGTGGCTTTGATAACATAATGCCAATATATTTGGCCATAATAATGAACAATTATCTTAAAAAGAACACATTAAAAGAGAATCCCTTTTCGCTTCTAGTCACTATGGCCATACAGCATTTTAATTCCTACCGTTTAATGACAGTATCATATTTAAGACCACACAAGCTGCAACAGAAGCTACTTACAGTAAGATTCATGAAGCTCAGGAATTTTTTGAGCATCTCTGTCATTATTGAAAAGTCCCCTTCTGGCAGATATTCCCGCACCGTGGTCACATTGATCTGAGGAAACAGATCAAAGAAACATAGGTCAGGCAGCAGAAAACAGGAGTCTGCCCCCGGCACTGGGTTGTTGGTTTTGGCACACACCCTGTTCGAAACTTCCACAAGGTCCTTGAACTCCTTGGTTAATGTGCAATTTCCTTTTCTACCCTCCTAAATCTGCCGGTGTATGTGTCCATTCCCTACTCCATCCCATCCTCAGAAAGGTAAAACTGGGAAAGGCTACAATGAAACACTTGTGTCCTTATTTACTTTTGTAAACGTACAGAGAAAAATGCCTGAGATAACAAAATGCACTGTTGAGGCCGGGGGGGCAGGCACGTCAAGAAGACAAGAGGGAAGTTGAAAATGTCCTCAGAAGTGCTTATGAAATTAAAAAAAAAAAAAAAAATGCTCATGTTCCTATGTAGGCTAGGAATTAACTAGATCTTTCCAAAGATAATCTAGTTTCATGAGAGAGAGAATGTCAGCAAGGCCAAGAAAGGACATTAAGGTGTCTCCCTTCACTGTTAGCAAGAAGCAACCAAACTATATATATATATAACCAATCTGTTACAAGGAAAATATATAACTTGCTTAAAAAACCTGTTCTATTTCAATATATTTCTGAACTGTTTTAAAGGTTCATAATAAAAGGAAAGGCTCTTTTAAGAAGGTTCACCTATAATAAAAAGCACAAAAGAAAATATGTTGTCCTGAGTTTGGGGCCAGAAGGTGGGGGCTGAACCTCGGATTTTCGTGATGGGGGCAGGGAATGAGATTACATGCTATGCTTTTAAGACATTTGCCAGCAGTCCCCTCTCTCCCTTTGTAAAAAAAATTCCTGTCAGGGTACTTTTGAAATTATAAAGAAACAAAATAATGTATGGATACAGTTTCAGAAAAGATCTAATAAATGTTACTAAAATAACTACGCTAAATTATGTGCTATCAATCGCCCATAATCTAAGTGAACCACCTCCCCACCGAAAGCCACTGAAAGCCACCGTAAGCCCCCAGCTGTGCATATTTACTCCGGAGTTAATCTTGCACCTAAAACAGATTCTACAAAATGCTTAAAAAATATACTGAAGTGATGAATGTTATAAGGGCAATCATGATGGAAACTATAGAGCTAAATGAAAGCTAATTTAAGAATGTCTTTAAGCAATTTCTAGGAGAGCAGCGTGCTAGCATAGTGGTGGCAAAAGCAGTAGCTATGGTGCTATGAAGACTGCTCAGTAGAAAAGCGATTTCTATGACACAGAATAAATGATTAGATCCAAGGTTTTGAGTGAAAGCCTCAATAATCAAATCTCTTTCCATCAAAACAGAATGCAACATATAGTGGCTGGGGCGTGGGAAGGACAGTCACAGCATTTACTTTTAAACGGAGAGCAGCAAGTACAAAAAGAAAAAAATGAGAGGGGCTCTGTCAGAAGAACATACGACTCAATCTCGGGGTCGTGAGTTTAAGCCTCATGTTGGGTTGTAGAGATTACTTAAATAAAAAGAAAAAAATGAGAAATGGCATGGCCTATTTGGGAAATTTAGAAAAGTACCCAAGGGGAAGAACAGATCTGGAAAATGGAGAAGGCAGTTTTAACAAGTTTTACATGAAGCCATAAACAAAGTTATGATTCCCTAAATGACTGCGAGACAAGAAAGGTGGTCTTAAGAAAGCTAGCTATGGTGCAGTGTCCAAGATTTCAGGAATGGACTCGAGAGAGCAGGAAAGACAAAAACGAGTGAGGAGACTATTACAATGCACTAGATACATGGTATGCAATGGAAAATGACCTAAGCTCCTGGGCTTCCGAAGCATGCAGCCCTTTCCTACAGGCAGCTTTTACTATAATATAACCACCTGCTTTCTTGTGTCTCTTTTACTTACACATTCAGCAAACCAATTTCCATTACGTTTTATGTATCAGCTAGCTTTCTGGGGTTAATCATAATAATGCCCCAAGGCAATAAAGACATCCAGGGTTCTATGAATTCACAACACTGCCTACAATTTAAGGACCTTATGACCTCTTTAGAGATAAGAGATACAAACAGAAATTTATACATGAGAAAAATGGCCAAAGGTAAATCATATGTGGTAATACCACAAATTAATTTCTAGACCTGTTGTTTAAGAAAGAATATAAATGAAACTAGGGTGTGTGCAAAACAGAATACTTAAAAATTGTTAAATTTAAATAGTATGCCCACTGTTTTTGACAACTGCCTCTTCCTCTTTCCCCTCTGCTTGATAAGCATTTCTCATCTGCCCTTAAAATCTCTGAATTCAAGGGGGCGCCTGGGTGGCTTAGTAGGTTAAGCGTCTGACTTCAGCTCAGGTCATGATCTCAGGGTTGGTGGGTTCCAGTCCCATACTGGGCTCTGTGCTGACATCTTAGAGCCTAGAGCCTGCTTTGGATTCTGTCTGCCTCTCTCTGCCTCTGCTCGTGGTTGCTTGCCCTCTCTCTCTCTCTCTCTCTCTCTCAAAAATTAAACATAAAAAAAACAAAACTTTTTTAAATCTCTGAATTTAAGGAAACAAAGAAAAGGGCTGAGCTGAAAAAATCTTGCAGGGCCTCTAGAGCCATGATGAGAACTTTGGTCTTGATCTTGAAAGCCATGTGTCAGGAAGGGCCACAACGGAGCACGCTAGTCTGCATTTAGATCAGAGCTTGACTAGAATATAAATATGGAAGAGATGGACAAGAAAGGATCAGAAAAAACATTTAACACAAAAGAGAAGCAAACTTGGGGCACCTGGGTGGCTCAGTCAGTCAAGCGTCCACCTCTTGATTTTGGCTCAGGTCATGATCTCAGGATTTGTGAGATCCACATGGAGCCTAACTTGGGATTCTGTCTCCTCTCTCTCTGCCCCTTCCCCTGCTTGCACATGCTCTCTCTCTCAAACATTAAAAAAAGAGAGTGAGAAGCTAACCCAAAATTTCACTACAGAATAGACTTCCATTCTTGCCTCCTGAATGCCCTTGGCTTCTAAGGAAAAGAACTTCCCTTTCATTTTAAAATTTGGCTCTTCACTAGACCTTCCCCTTAAAAAGTCCTCCCAATGACTGTCCCATTAGCCAGAACTGTCTGCCCTCATGCTGACTCAGCCCTACCATCTGGACACTAATACTTCTAGTTAAACCATCATAATCTAAATCTTACATAGTAATCCCATTTTCCCTGCCAGTAAGTAAGTTGTTTAAACAAAAGCCATGTGAGCCAAAGTTGGCCAAGATAAGAGGACGTCTACCTGGTGCAGTGGGTGTGGAGGGATGGGGGGCGGAACTCTGCTCTTAAAAAGAAATATACAGGAGGAAGGCTACCTTCTTCTAGTGGACCTTATTTAACTAGAGGAGACTGGTAGCTAGAGCCAGTATGGGGCCAGGAGGAGACCAAGCACAAGACAAAACAACATGCAGAGGGCAGTTGGGTTTAAAGACACATTATCTGAGTCCTTAATAATAATATCACTGAGACTAGATTTTTTCCTTCCCCCCACTCCCCCAGCCCCCCTGAGACTAAAGCCAGCTCAGCACAGGTTTTATATTATGCTTTTACTTCAACCAAAGCCATTTCAATAAATTCATCCATCCATCAAAAACTTTCTCATTGGGGCGCCTGGGTGGCTTAGTCAATTGAGCATCCGACTTCGGCTCAGGTCATGATCTCATGGCTCGTGAGTTCGAGCCCCGCATTGGGCTCTGTGCTGACAGCTCAGAGCCTGGAGTCTGCTCCATATTCTGGGTCTCCCTCTCTCTCTCTGCCCTCTCCCGCTCATGCTGTCTCTGTCTCTCAAAAACAAACATTAAAAAAACAAACAAAAAAAACCTTTCTCATTAAATCCGATGTACTCTTATTTTGGAGTAAGAAATAATTAATACCTT
The DNA here is from genome assembly GCF_007474595.2 of Lynx canadensis. Classification (NCBI taxonomy): domain Eukaryota; kingdom Metazoa; phylum Chordata; class Mammalia; order Carnivora; family Felidae; genus Lynx; species Lynx canadensis. The sequence goes on along the minus strand of NC_044313.2, from coordinate 42,843,770 downwards.
TAAAAGTTCACCAAATAAGGGTGCCTGGGTGGCTCAGTTGGTTAAGTGCCCAATTCTTGACTTGGGCTCAGGTCATGATCTCATGGTTCATGAGTTTTGAGTCCTACATCCTCTCTCTCCTTCTCCCACTCTCTTTCAAAATAAATAAGCTTTTTAAAAAAAGTCATCAAATATTTGAAAGCTTTAACATGAAGATGAAAATAAAGTAATACATAAGTAAATTAGGTAATGGAATGAAGTTGTCACAATGGAATCTTTTCAAGACACATAATACTGAACCATTACTTACTGGACTCTCCTGGCAGAGACACCCGAGAAGCAGCGCTGTGTACGAGGCCACAATGCAATCTTCCATGTGTTTGCCAGCATGCTGAAGGGCTAAGAATGTTTAAACAAAAAACTGTAACAGTATATCAAAACAAACAAGAAACCACCCCACAAAACCACCAATTCTATTATCTTTTCTTCAGAACTGCTTAAACATCGATAAATGCCACTAGAAAAATGGGATATCCACACAAATTAACAAAAAATAACTCAAATAGAAGAGGGACCTTAATATAAGCATGAAAACCATAAAACTCTTAGACAAAAATACAGGACTAAATCTTTATGACCTTGGGTTAGGAAATGGCTTCTTAGCCACCACACCAAATCCACAAGTGACAAAATTAGATAAACCAAACTTCGTCAAACTCAAAACTTTTGCATTTCAAAAGACACCATCAAGAAAGTGAAAAGACAACATAGATAGGTAAATGAGCAATAAGCAGGTGAAAACATGCTCAACACCGTTTACTCAACAGGGAACTGCAAATCAAGTAACATATACCTTCACACCCACTAGGATGGCTAAAATGAAAAAGACAAATAACTATTCGTAAGGATTTGGAGAAACTAGAACCCTTGTTATGTGGCTGGCAGGGATGTAAAATGAGGCAGTCACTTTGGAAAACAGTTTGATAGTTCCCTAAAATGCTAAACATTGAGTTAACAAATAATCCAGCACCTTCCACTCTTAGGTATATACCCAAGAGAACTGAAAATATATGTTCACACAAAAACTTGTATGTGAATGTTATGTCATGGCGGCATTATTCATAAGAGCCACAGGTGGACCCAACCTGAATGTCCATCAATTGAAGACTAAAGTGTGGTACATACCAACAATGGAATATTATTTGGCCATAAAAAGGAACTTATGTACTGGTAACATGTTAAAACATGAAAAACATTGAAAACATTGGGCTAAGTGAAAGAAGCCAGTCACAAAGGGCTGTTATTATTCCATTTACAGGAAATGTCCAGAATAGGCAAATCCAGAGACAGAATTAGTGGTTGCCACTGGCCGGGGAGGGGAGAACAGAGAGTGGTGGCTGCTAAATGGGCATAGGGTTTCTTTTGGGGATGATGACATGTTCTGAAATTAGGCTGTGGTAATGGTTGCACCTTGTGAATACAGTGAAAACTACTCCAAAGTTTCCTTTAAAAGGCTGAATTTTATCTTGTTGTGGGCTGAACTATTACCCCACCCCCTGAATATGCTGAGCTCCTAACCCCCAGTGCCTCAGGGTAGGAGGTGGATAGGGTGTTTAATTAAACAGGAAGTTAGTTTAAATGAGGTCACTGGGGTGGGTCCTCATCTGTCTGTTATCCTCATAAGAGGAAATGAGAACAAAGATACATCGAGTGAAGACCATGTAAAAAGACAGGGAGAAGATGGCCATCTACAATCCAAGGAGAGATCAGCTCTGAGACCAACCCTGACACCTTGATCTTGGACCTACAGCCCCCAGAAGTGGGACAGAATCAACTTCTGTTGTTTAAGCTGCTGGTCTACAGTTACAGCAGGTCCTCACAAGCTAACACTTATGCCAATAAAGCTATTATTTAAAAAGAATGCTACACATCCAAAAATATTATCCCAAAGGAAACATGAACACTGAGAAAACGGAACAGCTGGGGCGCCCGGGTGGCTCAGTTGGTTAAGCGACCAACTTCGGCTCAGGTTATGATCTCGCAATTCAGGAGTTCAAGCCCCGTGGTGGGCACTGTGCTGATGGCTCAGAGCCTGGAGCCTGCTTCAGATTCTGTGTCTCCCTCTCTCTGCCCCTCACCTGCTCATGCTCTGTCTCTCTCTCTCTCTCTCTCAAAAATAAACATTAAATTTTAAAAAATTTAGAGAATGGGACAGCAATTTTTTACAATATTAGAACTAATGGCATTAGTGGAACCGTGGACATAAGAGAAAGACTAGGCTCAGAAAAAGACATTTGCTGGGGCTTGCCTCCTAGCTTGGTAAAGCTAACCATATTATTTAATTTCATAACCAGAGTGACATGAAGTTACAAATGGCTATTTTGCAGTACGCCCATAAAAAGTAAACCCAGTATCAGCTGCTGACAACAGTGGATAATAAATGTAATGACTCCATCAGTTTATTCCTTACAGTGCTTGCAAGCTAGTACCATTTGAGAACTGTTACTGTAATTTTGATAACAGATCTCACTTTATAAAGTGAGACCCATAAAAAAATCTCAAAACTGTAAAAACCTTTAGGAGTCCCAATGTTCAACCACTCTCTTTTCACTGAGTAAAGCCCAGCCTGGGAAAGGCAGACCTTTCATACACTGCACACGTGCCTTCCTCACCACTAGGAAACCAGCAAAGAAGAATTCCTGTGAGCACTGAAATATGAAAGCCTGTCTGCACTGAACTAGAGAGGCCAAACAATCATAGCAAGATTATGACAACACACGAATTAAAAAGGTGTTAAGAGGGAAACATTTTCAATTGAATACACGACTTAAAATAAATGTACCTTTATTGAGGTCAAGTTCTTCATCGTCCTCCTCCTTCTTCTGTTTCTCTTCTGTACCATCGGTCTTTTCAGTTGATACCCACTGTATTTCTCCACTTGTTTCTTGCCACTCTCCACTCTTATCATGCTGAGTGGTGGGAGCATCTTTGATCAATTCATCTGTTTTACTTTCTGCCAACTGAGCTGCTCGTTCTCGCTCAAGGAACAGCTGATAAAATTTTTTTTTGAAGATCATTAAAAGAACACCAATCAACATGTATGTACCCAAATATAAGATCTGTTTGCTTTCAAAATCACTAACCCTAAGAAGCATGCTGTCTGGTTAAAAAGGGTAAGTTACGATAAAAGGCTTTGTTCTACATCCACCTGAAGGCAAAAAAGAAAGTATAAATGCTATTGGGATTCAATCAAGTAAATTAAATGTATCTACTAATGTTATAGGCATTCTGTTTGTAAGAATGCAAATCTCAACATGTGCCCTTAAATTGGATAATAATGACAGGATATTTCAAGCAAAAATACAAACTTGATTTAAAAAAAAAAAAATTTTTTTTAAGCCTGAGCAGATGGGATAAAATTAAGAAAGGACACTAAATAAAATTATATAACATTAACACACACACGCGTGCACACACCTATATAATATTAGGGAAAAGCAACATGGCTTCTTTAAAAGAAATCTAAAGAGATAAACAAGCACCAGTAAAAATAAAAAGCAAAAGGTCTCAGAGAAAACACTCAGAACTGGATCAATCTCAACTAATATTATTAACAATGAAAATGTAATTGTCAGTGGAAGTACACAGGGAAAACTCTTAAGTCAAAAGGGAACGTACTGAATTCCTTGCCTTCATGTACTTTATTTTCCTTGTGCTGGGCTAGTGCTGAATGTACAGAAAGTATTTACTGATAGAATCTGGGGAAAACTCCAAGTTACTAAAAACAACTACCTGAAAATCAAATGCCAAGTAAATCTCAAAAAGTTGCTGAGTATACAGAAGAGTGGTATAGAAACTTTTAAATACCCTTAAGAAAATAAAATTTGAGCTTTATACAAAAGCCGTATTTCTTAAAATTGGTTCAAGAATCTCTAGGAGTCCCCAAAATCCCTTTAGAAAATCTGTGAGGTCAAAAATCACATTCATAACAATAAGAGGTCAACTGACTTCTTTCTTTCTCTCATGAATGTACAGTGTTTTCCAGAATCTACATACCATGTGATTATGTTAGTGCTTTCATGGCTAAGGGAATGAAGACCTCTGTTTTATAATTTTCTGCTTTGATTTCAAATTCAGTAAATATCAATAGATCAAACACACAAACAAAATATTCTTTTTATAATTTTTTTTTTAATGCTTTTTATTTTTGAGAGAGCGAGTGAGTGAGCGAGAGAGAGCGAGAGCATGAGCAGGGAAAGGGCAGAAAGAGAGGGAGACACAGAATCTGAAGCAGGCTCCAGGCTCCAAGCTATCAGCACAGAGCCTGATGCAAGGCTCGACCATGAACCGTGAGATCATGACCTGAGCTGAAGTCGGACCCTTAACCAACTAAGCCACCGGGGCACCCCAAACCAAAAATTCTTTTTAAGTCCCCAATAATTTTTAAGAGTATAAAAGAACCCCTGGGATCAAAATATTTGATAAGAGAATGATGGGGTCATAGTTATGACTCAGGAAAAGATCAAGTTGTTGTGGACTGATTACCTTCTTTAAAAAGGTAGTTTCAGGGGTGCCTGGGTGGCTCAGCTGGTTAAGCACTGACTTTGGCTCAGGTCATTATCTCACACTTCGTGAGTACAAGCCCCATGTTGGGGCTCTGTGCTGACAGCTCAGAGCCTGAAGCCTGCTTTGGATCCTGTGTCTCCCTCTCTCTGCCCCTCCCCTGCCTGCACTCTGTCTCTGTATTTCAAAAGTAAAATAAACATTAAAAGAAAAAAAAAGGTATTTTCAAAAAGGCCAAAAGGATTAACAGGATAGTAAAAGTTTTGGAAACAATGAAAAGGATAGTTCATTATCAATTCTGAACATGCAAATTGTCATTTAAGGAAAGAAAAAGGTAGTTAGGAACCTAACCTGTTAGACTAGAAAAGAAAAACTACAGTGCCCACTATTGTTCAAGAAACACAGCCATGCAGTTTTTTGGGAGAAGCATAAATTGAGGACAGGGAGTGTGTTTGGTGACCGGGATCCACTGAATTGAGGACATCAATTTTTATTTATTTATTTATTTTTAAGTTTACTTATTTAATCTCTTCACACAATGTGGGGTTCAAACTCCCAACTCCACGATCATGCTCCTCCAACTGAGCCAGCCAGATGCCCCACAGGGACATTAATTTTTAAATATAGTTATTCTTAACACAATTCCTAAGCCAAGAAATTACTCCACAGACATACTCTGAAAAGTGTGCACCCCACCCCCGCTTCCAAAAACAGGAAAGGTATGGCCCAATATTTAGAAACACAAAAGTCCGAGACACGGATCACACGAAGAAGTAAATGCTAGAGGACTTGAGCTGGATGGGATTGGGGCTGGAAACGGATTCTTGACCTGCAATCTTTTGATAAAACAAATACGCCTTGTTTCTGCTTTTCACTAACAATGCCTAAGGAGTGATTATTATAGTTAAACTGTCAGTGGAGTGCAGTAAGGAAGGGTATACATTCTAACCCAGTGTACCTTTCAGTGAACTGGCGAGGGTGAGCTAGATAGAGACACCATACACACCCACAAAAGAAAAGGGGAGGGAGAGAGGCGGGAAAGGTGCAAATGATGAAGAAGTTGGACAATGCAACAAACTGAAGGTGTTAGCTTGTTTTGAAGTTGTTGCTTACCTGCACTAAAGCCTGAACGGCATGAATTTGTCCAGCTATCCTTAAACTATCATCTCCTTCTCCACTACAGAGGGAAGAATCAAAAGAACATGATGTTTCCATGTTGACAAGACAGTGCCGATTCCGAGCACTATACTCCACTAGATTTATCAGTAGACCTAAGCCCTACAAAAATTAAAACATGCATATTACCACAGGTGAGAATTAAAAGCAAATCAACACAGTACACGTAACTTTTATTGGCAGCTAGAAACCTGTGTTCTGCCATCCACTAAATGGTTAAAAACCAGTGTGAAAGATAATGATCTTCACAATGATTTCACTGCTTTTTAAAAATCACAACCTTTAGGTTTTTTTTTTTTTTTTTAACTTTTAGATTGTTTTCATACTTAATACTTTTATTTTTGCACAGAGCCCTTCCTGGCTCTCTTTTGTATAATATGAGGTGTGTTCACAAGTAATCCACTGAAACCCTCAATATACTGAACAGCTGGTTCTTAAACCCAAAACTAAGATGAAGTTTTTATCATTTTAATAGATTAAATACTAATTTCTGAAATAGTCACTCCAACTCACCAGCACTCGGATATCAAATCTCTGCTCCTGAGGTAGGTACTTTGGAACCTGAAGCACACAGTTCATTGCTGTGCCAATCAAGCCATCCTGTTCTCCCGTTTTGGTGCTGCCCCACTCTGAAAGAGTTAGGAATGTTAGGAATATGAAAATTGTTATGGATTCTTCTCTAGGACACTACCAACCAATATTCATTAACACTGATATAAAAAGTTAGAAATACTATTTCTTTATTAAAATATATTTCTGACCATACGATTTCCAAACCAAGCTACCAGGCTGACCCTAAAAATACTGGGGTGCCTGAATGGCTCAGTAAAGCATCAAACTCTTGATTTCAGCCCATGTCATGATCTCACAGTTTGGCAGTTTGAAGTTCCATGATGATAGAGTACAGCCTGCTTGGGATTCTCGCTCTCTCCCTCTCTCTCTGCCCCTCCCCTGCCCACACATGCTCATTCTCAAAAGTAAACTTAAAAAAAAAAAACAAAAAAACCTACAAGTAGTTAAATCTATACATGAGTGAGTTACATGATGGCAATTAAAAAATCACTACATCGAGGAAAGAAATAAGGGGAATAACTTGTTTTTACATGTAATATACAATCTTTCAATGAGAATACATGTAGAAAATATAACTTACCATTGTCATTAGTTAAATTGAGCAATACCCCAATGATGGCCCTCATACAGTCTTCCACTGCTTTGCCCACATGGTTGGTTACATTCTGGTGAGGCAGAGGCTTACTGTCAGGTAAGCATATACTGTTCTCAGCACGGTTATACTGCTGAATCAATCCTTCACAATGTTGTAATGCTCTTAAGAGAAAACAAAATGTAGACTATTATGCTAAACAAAATTAGTTATACTAAGAATTTCTATTTACTTGGACCTTAATGTTTTAAATGTCATAAATGCTGCCAAATTAATCTCTTTCTATTATAGAGGTATAATGTATTAACTATTTAATCATATACCAAGTAGGTCTAATATCACACTAAGTGCTAAATTTTATTTTGAGAAAACTCGATAATTTAAATTTTTCTAAGTTAAAACTATAAACTCAGTGGAGAAGCTTACATCTGTACTACTTACAGTTGTCCCCACTTTACCAATCTCTCCAAAACAGACCTACCACAATCCCTCCCTAAACAAGATAATTTAAGAACTACACTTCTGAATTTCATTTAGATGATTTTCATTTAGGATGCAAACTCTGAGCAGGTAAAGAGTATTATTTGTGTTAATAATGCATAATAAATAACCTTGTATAGATGATATTAAATACTTCATAAACATTAGAGTACATCATATTTTTTTAACATGAGGTCATTTAACTGACATGTCTCCTGGCAGCCATAAGGGTTATCAGTTACATCCCAAGGATTTTCAAGATGCTACCCAAAATAACAAGGAAATATAATCTTTAAGTGAGCCTAGTATTTCTGAAGACTGTCTTTAAATCACCAAGTCCATTAGTTCAAAAAAGTATATGCTCTCTCAGTTGATTATATATACACCACACAAAACTCCTAAAGAAAACTGTACTGTAACTCATCCTTCTCTAGCCTCTCCTGTTAAAACACATTATATTATTAGGAAGGTGTTCCTCATGTCTAATCTAAAATAATTTGTTGCTTGGGCTTGTGGATGGCTCACTCAGTTAAGCATCCAACTTCAGCTCAGGTCACGATCTCGCAATTTGTGGGTTCAAGCCCCACATCAGACTCTGTGCTGATAGCTTCAGATCCTGTGTATCCTTCTCTCTCTGCCTCTCCCCTGCTCACACACACTCTCTCTCTCTCAAAAATGAACAAACGTAACATAAAGTTAAAATAAAATGAAATGAAATGAAATAAAAAATAAAAAATAAAATAAAATAAAATAAAATAAATTTGTTGTTTAGATGTTTGAGGATGTGAGCCAGAACTAACTGTGCTATTACTGTTAACTGCCTTCAGTAGTACTGAGCTAAAACATGGTTTTGGTTTTGATTGGTAAATGAGGGGAAAACATCAGAGGTATATCATTTTATCTTTCAATATGCTATCCCTGCATTTATCAGGGTCCTACTGAAAAGTTTAAAAAGTCAGAGGAGTGTTACTTCACAAACATCCAATTCTGACCCCTACAGCTACTTCTAAGATTTTTGACAGAAAATTCCTAATCACAATGAAAGAGATGAAAACTGTCATATTAAATACCTCCTGAAAGACACCATGTATACAGGGGTCATGAAATATACAAGACGTTTTTAAAGGAAGAAACTGATTTAACCTGCAGGAATACTCTTTGGTAAGGGAGAATAAAACATAATAACAACTAGAACACAAGCCTTAAAGGTACTAAATGTGATACAAAATTTACAAATGTAAGGCCAAAAAATAAGACCCAGGGGAAACCTACAGATCTACTGGAAACTAAAGACTACCAGAAATTTGAATACTGACTGGATGTATGATAACATTAAGTCAATAATTTACAGGGTATGAAAACAGTATTGGGGTTACACCACTCATTCATTCATTCATTCGTTTAGAATTTTGGGGCCAGTGCCTGGGTGGCTTAGTCGGGTAAGTGTCTGACTTTGGCTCAGGTCGTGATCTTGCAGTTCCTGAGTTTAAGCCCTGCATCGGGCTCTGTGTTATCAGCCCAGACTGCCAGATGATTTTAACTAAGAAATTAACTTTAAAAAATTTTAAGTAATATTTACACCCAACGTGGGGCTCAAACTCACAACCCTGAGATCAACAGTCGCAAGCTCCACTGACTGACCCAGCCAGGCACCCCTGTGGTTACATCTTTTAAAGAGTCCTCTTTTAAGAGACTTTATATACTCAGGTATTTAATGGATTAATGAAATCTGTAATTTGCTTCAAAATAATTAATACAGAAGAGTTATCAACAGGGTTACAAATAGAAGCAAGACGGGCCATGGTTGATGATTATCCAAGCTTAATGGTACATACATCAAGATTTATCATACTACTAGGGCGCCTGGATGGTTCAGTCTGTTAAGTGTCCGATTCGTGATCTCAGCTCAAGTCATGATTTCAGTTTTTGTGAGTTCGAGCCCTGCCTGGACTCTGTGCTGACAGCGCAGAGCCTGCTTAAGATTCTCCCTCTTTCTCGGCCCCTCCCCGGCTCGCACTCTCTCTCAAAATAAATAAATAAACTTAAAAAATAAAAAAAAAGGATTTATCATACTACTTTGTCTATTTTTGTCTGTGTTTGAAATGCAGTAAAATAAGGATTAAAAACACATGAACTCGAGTCAGGCTACAGTGGGCTTTTGATTTCATTCCAAGGACTATGAACACACATCCAAGGCCAATAAGGAACCAGAGATTTGGGCCATTTGCAACTATGTGGATGGAACTAGAGGGTATTACGCTAAGTGAAATTACTCAGAGAAAGACAAATATCCTATGACTTGACTCATATGAGAACGTTAAGATACAAAACAGATGAACATAAGGGAAGGGAAGCAAAAATAATATAAAAACAGGGAGGGGGACAAAACATAAGAGACTCTTAAATATGGAGAACAAACAGGGTTGCTGGAGGAGTTGTGGGAGGGGGGATGGGCTAAATGGGTAAGGAGCACTAAGGAATCTACTCCTGAAATCATTGTTGCACTATATGCTAACTTGGATGGAAATTAAAAAATAAATAAATCATTAAAAAAAAAAGGAACCAGAGATTTGGCATTGGGGATTATATTTACAAAGCAGAGATTTGGGAAAGTTAAGCCCCTGTGGTATTGGGCTGGACAGGCTGAAGGCGGGATATCAAGAACTAGGATGGAGATTAGGAAGAGGCTGTTGTACTAAACTTGAACCAAGGCTGGAAACATAACTGGAAATTTCATGTGAACTGAGGTGATAGCATTAACCTAATGTCATGCAAGTTGGGCAGAGAGAGTACAATAGAGAGAGCTACATATAGATCTGGAAAAACACATATAAACGACAGGAGAGGGTTAGAAAAGGTCATTTACAATAAAAATAAGGACTAATAATTAGTTTTTACCATATCTAAGAATTATTTATGCATACACATATATATTAACATCATAATATATACATTGTGTACAATAAGACATTTAAAAATCATTTAAAATATTTTAATATGTTACAAATATACCATTTAAAACATTTTTGAAAATGTCACATATAACATATATTAGCATATATACAAATTATCTTTAGTAACAACAACCTTAGGTAGGTAGATGCAATTATTACCCCCTTCTAAAGCACTTGTAGCGAGTAAATGACTTGCCCAAGGTCACAGGGCTAAAGTTATGAAGCTGGGATCCATACTCAGTCTTTCTGGCTCCATAATCGGCACTCCTAACTTTTGTACTACACTGTACTACCTCTTGTTCACAGAACTTGACAAAAGTGTTTTATGAAGGAAGGTGATACAATCATACTTCCTTTATGGTCAACTCAAATGCCTTTTTTTTTTTTTTTTTTTATACACTTTATTTTTTGAGAGACAGAGAAGAGACAGAGTGCAAGTAGGGGAGGGGCAGAGAGGGAGACAGAATCCAAAGCAGGCTCAAGGTTCCAAGCTATCAGCACAGAGCCCAACAGAGGGCTCAAACCCATGAATGAGAGATTATGACCTGAGCTGAAGTTGGATGCTCAATTGACTGAGCCACCCAGGCACCCCCTTTTTAAAATGTTTTTAATGTTTGCTTATTTTTGAGAAAGAGACAGAGACAGAGTGTGAGTGGGGGAGGGGCAGAGAGAGGGAGACACAGAATCCAAGGCAGGCTTCCAGGCTCTGAGATGACAGCGCAGAGCCCGATGTGGGGCTCAAACTCACAAACTGTGAGATCATGATCTGAGCCGAAGTCGGAAGCTTAACCAAGTGAGCCACCCAGGCGCCCCTCAACTCAAATGCTTTGAATAAACAGCATGATATTTCAAAAAAACTTACTTAGCTGAAGAAACAATGAGCTGTGAATCTTTATATGCTATCAAGTAGCTTTGATTCTCTGGGTTATGTACTGTTACCTAAAAGGGAAAAATATGAAATAATTGTGGCAATACACAGCTTTTATTCATTTACATACAACATACGATCCCTTGTACAGTAAAGACAAAGATAGGGAAGAATCAGCCCTTGTCATCTAAGGGAATAACCAACATGTTCCATATTTAGAATAATAGAGCTATTCCTCTGTTATAAAATTAAAGCATTTTTACAACTGTTTGCTCATAAGTAACATTCTGAACTACACATTCACTGTAATGAATTACCAATCACTCTCAATGTCAGAAAAGAGCAGTCTCTAACTTATAAACTATTAAAGTCCCTAAATGGATTAATTTAGAATAAAAAAATGCTACCTGTTTAATGTAATGCACCTGAAGCACTCTAAAAGAGCAGGAAAAATTTCAATTTTGTCTACACCAAGAACTTTTAATTCTATATTATCCTGAAATGCACTGCCAGCATAAATTATAACCTACACCGAACTAGGTTTAATCATTCATAAAAGCCAAAGAACAAATATACTTATGGCATACACAGTTCAACAGTAGCATTCTTCAAAGTCAAATATTATTAAGAGCTGTGATTATGATCTGGCTCAAATAGCTAAATCAAGAAAATCCTTATTGATTAAAAAAACAAAACAAAAACCTGACAGCTCTTAATTACCATTTTCCACAAACAATATATTTAAGCAGAATTCCACATTAAGGAAAGAACAAGGACATTTTATAATAAAAACAAACTTAACCTGCAAGGTTTCCTAAAGAGTGACAATATGCATTCTTAAACCAAACTGGTTATTTAGCTTGTTCATTAACACTGGCTGCTCAACGAATGCATTATAATTTCAGTTTGGATTAGCAAAGTAAACTTTTGGGATACTTCATAAAAAATATCTGACGGTCTCTCACCCACTCAGTCACAATTTTCTCAACATAGTTGTCCATACTTATACTCACACTTTCTAAAACTCGTAAACATCTCTCTGCTCCCCATAATGAGGCTACTAGTTTCTCTTCATCTTCATCACTACTTAAATGATCCACACATTCTTTCACTAGGAGAAACAAAATGGATACAAAATTAGTATGTCTCATCACCTCAATATTTATCTCCTTAACTAACATTAAATGCCATCTGCACCCACGAACATGCCAGAACCTCTCTGAATATAATTTATTCTGAGTTTTATAGAACACTGAAATGTTGAAATATAGGAGACTCTTATTGTTGCTCTTTTATTTCCATAACTCCCCAATATCAGAGTGCTAATGGCTTTTCCTTTAAAAGTCAGAGATTTGCAAGATGCTGCTAAAAGAACAGATCTTGGGTCACCTGGGTAATCAGTAAGTTGAGCATCTAATTCTTGATTTTGGATCAGGTCAGGATCTCACGGTTTGTGAGATCAAGCCCCACGAGCAGAGTCTGCTTAGGATTCTCTCTATCCTTGCTCTCTGCTCCCCCCCTCCCCCCCCCCCGCCCCGGTTACATTCACGTGTTCCCTCCCTCCCTCTCTCAAATAAACATTAAAAAAAATAAAATAACAGGGATGCCTGGGTAGCTCAGTTGGTTAAGCATCCAACTCTTGATTTCGGCTTAGGTCATGATCTCACGGTTTATCCCTTTGTGGGAACGAGCCCCGTGTCGGAGCCTACTTGGGATTCTCTCTCCTCCCTCTCTCTCTCAAAATAAACAAACATTTAAATATATATATATCTTAAAAAAAAAAAAAAAGTAAAATATGTTTAAATTGATGCCATTATTTTTTTGAAGTATGTAAATAGATTATTTTCTTCAGGCTTTAAGTAACATTAAAAATGTTGGGGCGCCTGGGTGGCGCAGTCGGTTAAGCGTCCGACTTCAGCCAGGTCACGATCTCGCGGTCCATGAGTTCGAGCCCCGCGTCAGGCTCTGGACTGATGGCTCAGAGCCTGGAGCCTGTTTCCGATTCTGTGTCTTCCTCTCTCTCTGCCCCTCCCCCGTTCATGCTCTGTCTCTCTCTGTCCCAAAAATAAATAAACGTTGAAAAAAAAAAATTTTTTTTTAAATGTTATATACATGTGTATGTCATACCTTTATCTACAATATGATCCAGACCACCCAAAAGCCGGAGTTCTTCTTTAAACCAGTCTCCTGCTCGTTTAGAAGTAAGGGACAGCAAGGTCTCCATAGCTAAATGCCCAGTCTAAAAATCAGAGGCATCATTAATGAATATTGAATCTTGGGTGAGATTTCTGAGGCAACACTTCTACAGATTGTTTTACTTTAGAAAAGTTCACTGCATGCTACCAGCCCATAGTATTTTTTGTAACAGTAAGTGCTTTCATAAGTAAAACTGAACTAATTTTTATCAGGCTAGTCTAAGTTGAAGAAACACTTTAAACCACTGGCTTGTTTTTACAGAGAAAACCCCTTATTAAAAGTAGTCTATCTAGGAGCAGCTGGGTGACTCAGTCCATTAAGTATCCAACTTGTGGTTTCAGCTCAGGTCATAATTCTGCAGTTCATGGGTTTGAGCAGCCCTGAATCGGGTTCCGCACTGACAGCATGGAGACTGCTTGGGATTCTCTGTCTCCCTCTTTCTTCCCCTCCCCTGCTCGAGATCTCTCTCTCTCTCAAAACAAATAAATAAGCTTAAAAGAAAGAAGTCTATCGACCCCTGGCTTGCTCAGGGCATAGAACATGTGGCTCTCGATCTTAGGGTTGTGGGTTAGAGCCCCACATCAGGCACGGAGCTCACTTAAAAAAAAAAAAAAAGTCTATCATTTGTCAATTCAATAAAATAAATGCTGATACTGTTCTTTCTATAGAACAGAGGCACAAAGATAGAAAAATAGGACTGTTGAATCAAAGTGCCTATGTATTAACTGTAATACACTATATTGGAATAATTTACCACAAAGGTTGTAACATTTAACTCTAGGAACAAAGTGTAGGTGTTATCAGTACACCTTGCTTTTGAATCCTCAAAAGCACTAGCTATCACTTTAAATTTTTGCCAAAGGATAAAAAATGATATCTTATTGCTTTGGTTTGAATTTTTCGAACTATAGTAAACTTGTACATTTTTTCCACATATTTATAAGCTAACTGTATTTCTTCTACTCTGAGTCCCTGTCAGTAATTCTTTATTTTCCTTGCAAAGCTGCTTGGGATTTTTTGCTTGTTTTGTTTTTAAATTCTGTATATTTTCTTATCTCTTCTGAATAAAAATCCTGTTACTTTTAGGGTTTCAGATTCACTAGTCTTGAACTTGACATGCAGTGTTAGCAGCCTGGATACACATGATATGTCTATCATGACAAAATTATATGTAAATAATGATTGAAGACCATCACTACAGTAAGCCCAGAATAGTAAAGTCACGACAGTAAAGTCAGTAGTATTTACAACCGGACCAGAGTTTTTCTTTCTCTTCATTTGCCTTTAATTATTCATTTTCTTTCTTATTATGTTTCTTTTTAAAAGCATACAGCCACCCCCCCCAAGAAAGAACAATCTGGTTCCTGTAACAATATGGAACTTCAGCATAACAAAATTAGCAAAGCTGATAAGACCTGGTTTTCTTTCCAAAGCTTCTTTCCTTTCAAAGATACAAGTTTACATTAAGTCCTCCTGGTTTGGAACTGAATATAAATATTTAGAAATGGAAAAAACAGAGCTTACCAGCAAAAATCTTACTAGTATTACAGATTTAGAGGAGATCTAGAATATTTTAGTCTATTCATTAAAAAAACAAGGTTGATGTCCAAGGTGACATATATAGAATGAGAAATTGTCACTATAAAAACAGATTCTGTTTTGCCCAATTCTCATTCTAAGTCCCTGAAAGAGTAATTTAATGAGATCAGTTCAGGTATATTAGCTCAAGAGTCATAGTAGTAATAAAGCTGAAGCCTAATGAGGCTTTCTTTGTTAAGGACGAACGGGAATAGTAATTTGATGCCAA
Source organism: Lynx canadensis (assembly GCF_007474595.2). Classification (NCBI taxonomy): domain Eukaryota; kingdom Metazoa; phylum Chordata; class Mammalia; order Carnivora; family Felidae; genus Lynx; species Lynx canadensis. The sequence continues at coordinate 42,828,582 of NC_044313.2, read as the reverse complement.
TATACAGCAAACAATCATTAAGTTTTTATGCTAAAAGGGGCCTTGGTTTGTCTCTATCAACATAAAAAGGATTGTTTGATATGTTAAGCTATATTCATTAAAAACAGCCTATAAATCAAACATTTTATATGCAAACTGGAATAGTCCTTAAAGAGTTAAAGCACAATCAAATCATTAATCAGAATACTAACCAGCAACTGTTAGCTCTCAGTTATGTGAATTATACCTGAAAACATATTTTAAATTATCTTCCCAAGGTGCATCAGGAATAGGAATGTATTTTTAAGAAGTTAAGCAGTTAATAAAAAACCAAAACTAATGTGTAGGGGAACAGTCACTGTACAAAACAATGTCTACTGTACAATTTAAAACAAATACAACATTCAAGTATAGCTGAAGTTGGGAGGAAAAAGAGGCATCCTAAAATTAGCAACTGTGTTCTCATTTTAACCATGTAAGTAAATTACTTAATACAACATAAGAAAGTTATTATACCGCTATTTGCCACCCTAATAAATTCAACAAACCATAGACAAATTTCAAGGAACAAGTTTATCATCATGCTCTTTAACAGCAAATGCTTGGAAAGAATCTAAATGTTGAACAATATGGGAAACTCCCACAAAAAAGATACATTTATTCAATGATGCAGAAAATAAAAATCTCATTTATTTTCATATCATTAAAAAATTTGTACGCATTGCAAAAGGTTAAAGGAAAATAAAAATTACATATATATTTTAATGTAGTATACAAACAATGTGGTGACGTACAGGGATCTTTATCCACCAGCTGAGCATAACAGCTATTTTCCCAACTTTACTAAGTACTGAATACATTCAATTCTATATCTTGTCTTTTAATGTTCACCTACTTTCCCCTCAAACCCCACTTTATACAAATCACCGACTCTACCTTAATTAAACAGAGCACTACCCCTAAATCATATTTAATTACTACAAAGCATTCTATAATTTTTGAGGCAAATGCTGCAGTCTTCAGTTTATTAGTAGTCAGTAGAAAAAACAATGCTAATACAGTTTTGATATTGGAAATATCTCAAAGTCAGATTATATATAAACAAACAACCTTTTTTCAAAATGACAAGGCCAATTATCTTCTACTGACCTAGTAACCTGTGGGGATACTACTGATTCTACAAGTAAAGCAGCCAAAGGAAAGGAGAACTAGAATCAACCAGAAGCAACACAGTCATCTTAAACTTCGGGAGTTGTGTTGAGCCTAAGGGTTACTGGCCATGACCCCAATTGCTGCTGGCAGGAAACTTCTTTCAGAGCCTTGGGCCTTTGAGGAGTTAACCAGACACCTTGAGATACTCTGGAATATGTGAATGCTCATTTAAACGGCCCCTGAAAATCCTCTGGATCTTTATTCCTGAAACCTACAGAGAGTAAGAATTCAAATTCCTAACAGTCTAAATATAGTTAATACACTAAAAAAATAAACAAAATAAACAAAACAAAAAACAAACAAAAAAAACCAAGCAAGACAAAAGGACAGACAGAACACAACAGAAAATTTACTGGCAAAAAATCTAAATATAGATGGGCTAGTTTAGGCAGGGAACAGAATCATGCTCAGAGCTAAGCCTTAGAAGAACTTGCCCAATTGTTGACCAGGAGATTAAATGATCTGTCCAAAGTCACACACCTGCTGTGACTAATTTAAAACTTTCTGAAAGTAATTTTCATTTTATAATGGACGGAAGGAAGAAACCTACCGTTATATTTTCTAGATCAAGATGCTTGTTGTGGACAGTTTCACAGAGTCTTCGAATTTTTTCTTTGATTTTGTTCATGTCTTTTTCATTCAGTAGCTTAGCTGAAGAAGCATCTTGTTCCAGTTCCAGAAGTCGAATCATTAGATCTAGGCTAGCTCTATCAAGATCCATGTTCAAACGATCTCTACTCAGTATGTACATGAGGGCTGCTGTACAAAGGGACAGATTCTTCAACAGACAAAAATAAAAGTTAATGTACACAACTGGTGACAATTTCATTTATGAGACTGTTCTGAGATTTGTTGGAAGCCTTAAAAATGTTACATTCATTGCAAACTGCCCCCTTAAGGGGCATACTCTAGGAAAATATGAATTAAATGAATAAAGGTCTGTTACTTAAAATTTTCCTTTCTATCAGTACTTAAAATTTTCCTTTCTATCAGTGCTCCCTATATGCATGCTCCCAAACTAGAAAAATGTTAAGTGGAATTACATATTTTCTTAGCCATTCTGTGCTAAGAGTTTATAAAACATTTTTTCCAGCTACACACACACACACACCCCCCTGTTTTTATACAATAGTTCACTTTAGGATATTATAGTTGATAAAGTTGAATTTCAATTTTAAATCAAGAGCATGTTTTAAAATCTGTACCACTTATTTTTTTTTTCTATAAAATAAACACAGCTGAGTTTGTGTCAACACTATAAAGTTAAGATGCTCAAATAAACATATTTAGACTCATTTCTTTAAAATAAATCAAGCAGGAGGTGCCTGGCTGGCTGGCTGGCTCAGTCAGTAAGTGTCTGATGCTGGGCTTAGGTCATGATCTTGCAGTTTATGGGTTCAAGCCCCACATCGGGCTCTGTGCTAAAAGCTCAAAGTCTGGAGTGTGCTTCAGTTTCTGTGTCTCCCTCTCTCTCTCACCCTCCTCCACTCATACTCTGTCTCTCTCTCTCAAAAGTGAATAAACATTAAAAAAAATGTTTTCACATTAATATAATGTGCTCTCAAAATCATTGAGATCAGGCAGTTATTAGCATACTCTGCTTATAATAGATACTAAAAGCCAGAGTACTGAGGTAATATATTTTAGGTAACCATTAATATTAACAAAATGGTCTATGTTGGGATAGTCTAACATTTGGAGTATTTTGTACTTACACTTATTTCATATGTACAGAAACGTAATTATCTAAAGATTTAAACTCTAAATCTCCCAAAGTAGAAAAATTTTTGACTAGGTGACTAATTAAATGCTTACAGAGCAAATTATTTTTAGAAATTAGGACGTCACAGTATAGGCCTTGGGATATCCACTGCCCCCAAGAGCACACACTAATGCCTTGGTCCTCTCCTAACTGTGTAACAAAGCAAATTAATTCTTAGTTCTTTTCTCTTCCTCTCATTGTTCTGTATCTGCTACAACTTGGCAATGGAGTTCTCCCAACTCAGGGTTAAGTACACTGTTCTCAGTTTCAGAATATTCACTATCAAACTGTGTCACCTAATCTGCATTTAAAACATAATTTCCTTGAGCAAAAATATAATAAAATGATCTGAAAACACCACTACTGATAATGATAAATGATTTTTTCCCCAATTTGAAAAATGTTAAACCCAACTTTTATTACATATGCTTGATTTTTAAGAGATAGTGTCAAAGCCATAATGAAAATGAGATTTCTTTTCACAATGGGCTAGAACTAGATTCAACATCCAAACAAAATGTCTAAATATTTTTTTAAATTTCAAACCATTTTTCTCATGCTTTCAATAGAATAATTAAAGATTTTTTTTCAGCATCTTATGATTAAAGGAAATCAATGCATACAGAATTAAATATTCAGTATAGTATGGTATAGTATGTTAGGTATGAAATCAGAATGATGTTTTAATAGTATAAATTAACAAATTAAGAGAAAACAGGGTCATGAGAAAACATCCTTAAATAATGTATTAAGCAAAAAACTTCTAGCATTAAGCTCTATATATTCAGCAAATAAAACTAACTGAACCCAAAATTAGGAAATACTCATATATGAATAACCAATGAAGATATTTTTCAATAGCTAAATAGACTAAAATTTTAAAATAATGCTTCCTAATCCCAGAAACTTAAAAATACCTGATGGTGCTGGGAATCATCCAAGGTTTTAAAAACCATTGCTACCATTCCGTGTGCTCTCAGGTGCATTCGAAAACTGGGCATGGCACATTTAGTAGCCAAGCTAATAACACTAGGAGAAAACAGACTAGGTTAGGGGGACTGAAAATAGCTAGTGCATTAGTTTTTTGTTTGTGCAATACCAAAACAAGCAAATGGGGAGAGGTGAGGGGTGTCAAAGCACTACCCATTGAGATCACAATATAAAACACATGGGCAAAATGAATTATTAAAAACCTGTTGATGCATAGTGATTAGGTATGCTATATTAAAAAATGTAACTAACACACAGTAGTCTTTAGTGTATTACTACTACCATTAAAAGCGAAAGGTCTCAGCTACTTTTTGTAACTAACACTTTTGTTGTATCAGGACTATAGACAATGTTTGATTGGATATATTCCAATTGACTGGATAATTCAAACTAAGATATTCAATCTATTATAGTATGCAAAAGATGATCCAAATCAAAACATGCTTAAAACAAATTTATTACTTGTCGAAAATTTAGGGATGAAAAATAATTTTAATGATTTTTTTTAATGTAACACTTCTTTTAAGCATCTGTAAACTGAAGACTGTACTATGCTAAATGGCTATGATCATCCAACTTTCCATTGTCCATGTAGAATCAAGTTCCTCATGAGAAATCAATCACATTCTAACTTATCACTGACTATAAAATACATTCATGATAATAAACTCACAAATGTTTGGCTCTACTCGGCTGGAAAGTGTTAATAAGATATAGCATGCACATAATTATCAAATATAAAAATAAGATCTTACCTAAGGCAACGTGTGTTTAGAGGCTGAGTGCTCTTTAAGCCACTTAACAGGTACTCAATGTCATCAGTGAACTCTTGATTTTCACCAAATTCCACCACATCATTGAAGTGCTTCACATGCTGAACAACTGTATATAACTGCCAAGAAAAATAAGTCCTCCTCTTTTATAACCACGAACTAGCATACTTAAATCTACGGGCTTGCTGTACTTCATTTAAAAGCGTATAAAACAGTTCAAAATATGGCAACTAAAAGAAATGTTTTTAAAATCATTGGTAGTACTAGGAAAAGATAAGTTCGTGGATATCTGTTCAAGACATTAAAAGGCTAAATGTTACATACAAAAATCTATCCACGTGCATGCAGTAAAACTGTATATAGCTGCTTACTTCTTTGTCTTCTTTTCTGCATTTCAGTGCAGTAACTATATCTTGGTAGGGCTGAGTAGGTATTGTCACAGTTTTTATCACTTTGGGTGGTGGTGCAGGAGCCTTAAAAACTCCATCATCTTTTTGATTTGGTTCCTTTGAAGACAGCCTCACCTATTAATAAAGGTATTAAATTATTGTTCTAAATATAAAAAAATAGTAATAACTCATCTACCTAGTAAATTTGGCTTAAAAAAAAAGTGGGAAAAGCCTCTGAAAGGTCATAAAGGGCTACTTTGAAATTCCATGCACTACTAGGTAAGACTCAACAAAAGAACCACTCGGGAATTCTTTCTGGTCTTTTTTAACCTCAGATTTCACAGACAATCTATTATTTGTCTCCAGGACCATTAGAAGGAATAAAGAACCACAATTACATACATAACACTGAGAAAAGCTAGGAAAGGGACAATCAAACTACAACAGATAGACAAAAGAACTTTTAAAGTACAAGAATCTGGGGGCGCTTGGGTGGCTCAGTAGGTTAAGCATTCGACTTCGGCTCAGGTCATGATCTTGCGGTTTGTGAGTTCAAGCCCCGCATCAGGCTCTGTGCTAACAGCTCAGAGTCTGGAGCCTGCTTCAGATTCTGTATCCCCCCTTTCTCTGCCCCTCCCCCAATCATACAATGTCTCTCTCTGTCTCAAAAATAAACAAACACTAAAAAAAAGAAAAGGTACAAGAATCTTCAATTTAGGGTATAAATAGTCATAATGAAAGGCTGGTATATGATTACTAATAGACACAATGATGATTCTATACTAGTAAACACAGTTGAATGTACTCAACTTAAGGAGACAGGGAACTGTATATATAGAGATCTCTATCCCTAACTCTTTTGAATTCATCACTTGATAGCTCCAGATGACTGAGGTATTACCATTAACCTAGAAATATTAATCTATGGTCCTTTCAGTTATTCTGAAGAAAATAATTTGATAACCTTTTCAAATGTGTTTTGAACGGAAAGGTATTACTGGAATGAAGGATAAAGCTCTCCTCTGAAAAGTAAATGAACCACTCAAAGCTACTCTAAGATCTATGTAGGATGTAATTTATAATATAGCTCTAGTAGCTAATTACAAAATTCAAATATGGAATAATTTACCCTTAAAACACTAAATACAGTAATTCCAGAAAATGTGGGTCAAGGGCAAAAAGTGGTCCAATATTTTTTAAGGCTCTTATCTATAAACTAGTAGCACCAGATTTTCCATTATCCTGTCCATAATCCTCACTTTTCCAATGATTAAACTGAAGCCACTCAATTTTAATGAGGAAGTCCAAAATACACTGTTGAAATCAAAGATTTTCAAACTGTGAATAAAGATAGCAATGGCTTAATTTATAATCTATTAAACAAAAAATGAAATAAAATGTACAGTTCACTTACTGTGGCACTCTGAGGTTTTACTATTGGTGGCCCAGGCAGCTCTTCCGAGTCTGGATGGTTCCAATGTCTGGCATTATATACAGCTTTTGTAGGAGACTAGAAAGATGAGAAAAAGGTCACCTGTTTCCTTATTTTGCATCATTATAAAAGTAACTCATTTAATAAATAAAAATTCACTAAGAATAACTTAAATACATAAACATATATCCTAGACAAAGCAGGACAGACAACACCTAGCTTGTATTCCTACCGTGCTCTCATGCCTATGGAATCACTGTGGTATTCTGCCACAAAATCAACAATTAGTGCTGTGGGCAACTATTACCAATCTTGTACTAACTTACTTATCAACAGTCTACTCAACATATACTGTATTCCTCCTACTACTGATTCATGCTCCATATTCTTCCAGTGGTGGATATAAGGCAGCTTATGAAAAGTAATAAAGTTCCGTATATTCATATGTAAGTGAAACTATGGGGGGCCAGATGAGTACCATTACTGAGAAGTTTTCAAATTTTTAAAAAGTAGTTACATATATTTAAATAGTTAAATATTAGTAGTAACTATTAGTGTAAATTAGTAGTTACAAATTTTTAAAAAGTAGTTACATATATATATTTTAAAAAGTAGTTACCATATATTAACGTAACATATATTACATACAGTGGAATCTAAAGCAGTACTACATAATACATATATGATTTCTGCAGCAAAATGTCTGCATATTACATGAAGTGGGATAAAGATATAAATGAACATGCTCCACCTCAGTCCAGGTTAGTGTGCTGGCAAGTTAATTTAATATAAACTTAAAATAATTTTCAATTTTAACATTCTCAATTTCAGAATTGAGAATAAAGAACCATGAACCCCTATAATCAAATCCATAGAATCAAATCTGTATGAAAAGCACAAAAATCTTCACTTTTAAAAGGTGACTGATTGGGGCGCCTGGGTGGCTCAGTCGGTTAAGCGACCAACTTCGGCTCAGGTCATGATCTCACAGTCCGTGAGTTCGAGCCCCGTGTCGGGCTCTGTGCTGACAGCTCAGAGCCTGGAACCTGTTTCAGATTCTGTGTCTCCCTCTCTCTGACCCTCCCCCATTCGTGCTCTGTCTCTCTCTGTCTCAAAAATAAATAAACATTGGGGCGCCTGGGTGGCGCAGTCGGTTAAGCGTCCGACTTCAGCCAGGTCACGATCTCGCGGTCCGTGAGTTCGAGCCCCGCGTCAGGCTCTGGGCTGATGGCTCGGAGCCTGGAGCCTGTTTCCGATTCTGTGTCTCCCTCTCTCTGCCCCTCCCCCGTTCATGCTCTGTCTCTCTCTCTGTCCCAAAAATAAATAAATGTTGAAAAAAAAAAATTAAAAATAAATAAATAAATAAATAAACATTAAAAAAAATTAAAAAAAAAAGGTGACTGATTAAACAAAAGCTGAGAACACTTTTGCCATTCTTTACAAAAGTTATGTTCAAGTTTATTCTTTAATCGTCAAATAAATGTTTGATCTCCTTAAGAGATTTTCTGTTTATAAGAGTATAATAACTCACACTTTCAGTACTACAGACAAAAAATAGAAGTACAAGTTGGGAGGTGCCTGGGTGGCTCAGTTGGTTAAGCACCTGACTTGATTTTAGCGTTCAAGTCATGATCTCATGGTTCTGTGGGTTCAAGTCCCATGTCAGGCTCTGCGTTGATAGTTCAGAGCCTGCTTGGGATTCTCTCTCTCTCCCTCTCTCTCTGTCCCTCCCCTGCTGGCACTTGCTCACTCTAAATAAATATACAAACTTAAAAAAAAAAAGTACAAGTTGGGAAACATACTTTTAAGACAGGCCAAAAATTTACATAACCAATAACCTTCCTCCCTCACTAGCTGCAGTAAACGAACATAACAGGAACCAAGCATCAAAGTTATCTTTTTCCAAATACTATCTTTAAAACAACCATGTTGTGACATCAAGGTAACAGTGTAAGCTCTACAATAACTAGTTTATTGAAAGATAAAGTTTAAGTTGATTTGCATATTAAATGTGTCAGAAAAATCGTAATACTAAAAGGAATCCTACTTTGAAACTTGCATAGTCTCTCACCTATACTACGTATATAAACCCATTATTCTTACATACCGGCTTACATAAAGTGAGGATGCATTAGTAATCTAAAGCAATTTATGCACTCCAACAATGATTTAATCAGGCCTCTTGAGGTACTACCACATAGAAAAGATCCAGCACAAATTTTAAAATCTAGCTCTCTATTTCTTACTGTTCTTCTCTCAAACATCAGCTATATAATCCATATGCCTGCTAGTTGTTAGATTCTTCATTTAAGCAACTTCTGACACCCAAAGCATAGTCGTGAGCCCAGGAAGTTAAAGGACAGTTGGAAAGAACAGGTAACTCAAAGCCCAATCACTATACTTCTTTTTAAAAAGCACTGATCTCCAATAATAATCTTCTGGATAATAATAAGGTATTTGGTTTCACAGGTAACAAAACAGCAGGGCAGATCTAAATTAAATAGACCACCTTCCAGTTAACTGTGAGTGGTGATATACCTAAGCAGACTTAGGAACCAGATGGTCTGTATTAAAATCCAGATGAACAGTAAGCTCTACTATTAGTTACTAAACATTTTACTTATCTGAGAATTAAATGAAAATATATAAAACATTTAGAAGAGTGCCGAAAAGAATATGTGCTCTGTTAAGTATTACCTATTATTAATAATATTAATGGTAATAGTTGCTAAGTGATGATGTGTAATTCTGACACTAGCATCTCCAAAAGAAAATTGGGAATATGTGGTCTATTCATCTAACAGAGAATTGCAATGAAGAAATGAAATAACTGACATGAAAACACATCTTACCAAGTATTACTGTTATAAAAATCAGACTGGGATACACTATTCTAACTCATCTCAAAAGTCTTTGAACAATATCATTGATGAATACAGATGGAAAAACTCTCAACAGAATACTAGAAAACTGAATTCAACAGCACACTAAAAGGATCATATACCATGACCAAGTGGGATTTATCAGTGGAATGCAAGAAAAATTATCAATGGAATGCAAGAATAATTCAAAATATGAAAATCAACCAATGTGATAAATCAAACAGAATGGACAAAATTCTGTCCATCATCACAATTTGGTGCAAAAAAAAAAAAAAAAAAAAGCATTTGACAAAACTGAACAGCCTTTCATGATAAAAACACTCAACAAACTAGGAATACAAGGAAATTACCTAAATATAATAAAAGTCACATATTAAAAGCCCCAAACTAACACACTCAACAGTAAAAAACTGAAAGGTTTTCCTTCAAGATCAGTATTAAGGCAAGAATGGCCATTCTCACCAATTCTATTTAACATAGACATACCAAAAAGTAATTAGGCAAGATAAAAAAAATAAAAAATATCCAAATTGGAAAAGAAGTACAATTTTATCTGTTAATAGATGACACAATCTTGTGTGTAAGAAAACTCAAAAGATTCCCCCCAAAAACCCCAGACTGTTAGAACTAATAAATATATTCACTTAAGTTGTACAATACAAACTCAACATACAAAAATCTGTTGCATTTCTATACAATTACAAAAGAACAATCCAAATCCAAAAAGGAAATGAAGAAAACCCCATTTACAAAAGCATTAAAAAAAAAAAAAAAAAAAAAGAAAAGAAAAAAGAAAAAGAAACCTGAGGAATAAACTAAGGAAGCAAAAGACTGTACACACTGACAGGTACAAAACATTACTGAAATAAATTAAGAAGACACAAATAAATGGAAAGACATCTTGTGTTCATGGATTGTAAGGCTTAATATTGTTAAAATGGCCATACTACCCAAAGAGAGCTATAGGTTCAATGCAATTCCCATCAAAATCCCAATGTATTCTTTACAGAAAAGATAAAACACAAACTTAAAATTCATATGGAATCACAAAAGACCTTGAATTGCCCAAACGATCTTCACAAAGAACAAAAAAACTGGAGGCCTCACACTTCCTGGTACCAAAACACATTATAAGGGCACCTGGGTGGCTCAGTTGGTTGAGCATCTGGCTGTGGCTCAGGACTACATCAAACTGAAAGATTTCTACACAGCAGAGGAAACAATCAAAAGAATAAAAAGGCAACCTATAAATGGAAGAAATATTTGCAAACCATATATTTAATAAGGGGTCACTATCCAAAATATATAGGGAATACCTACAATTCAATCTCACAAAAAACCAAATCAAAACTGATTTAAGAAATAGGCAAAGGACTTGAACAGAAATCGCTCCAAAGAAGAGAAAGAAACAACAGGTTTCTGAAAAGTTCATCATCACAAATCACATGTGAAATGTAAGTAAAAATCGTAATAAATATCACCTTACACCCATTAGAATGGCCATTATAAAAAAAAACCCAGAAAATAACAAGTGTCGGTAAGGATGCAGAGAAAAACTGGAATACACGTGCACTGGCTGGTGGGAATTTAAATGGTGCAGCCACTATGGAAAACAATTGAGGAACAGGAGATTCCTCAAACACGTTAAAATAGAACTTCCCTCAATAGCCAAACTATGGAGAGAATCCAAATGTCCATTGATTTATGAATGGATAAAGATGTAGTGTGTACGTACACACACACACACACACACACACACACACACACACACACACACGATGGAATATTACTCAGCCATCAAAAAGAATGAAAAAGAATGAAATCTTGCCACTGGCAATAACATGGATGGAGCTAGAGAGTATAATGCTAAATGAAATAAATCAGAGAAAGGCAGATACTATATGATTTCACTCATATGTGGAATTTAAGAAACAAAACAGATGATGGGGCAGCTAGCTGGGTGGCTCAGTCAGTTGAGCATCCAACTTCAGCTCAGGTCATGATCTCGTGGTTCATGGGTTCAAGCCCTGCATTGAGCTCTGTGCTGACAGCTCAGGGCCTGGAGCCTGCTTCAGATTCTGTGTCTCCCTCAATCTCTCTCTGCCCCTCCCCTGTTCACACCGTGTCTCTCTCTCTCTCAAAAATAAATACACATTAAAAATTTTTTAATTAAAAAAAAAACAGATGAACATATGGGAAGGGGGAGAGAAGAGAGGGAAACAAACCACAAGAGACTCTTAATGAAATCAAACTACGGGTTGACAGAGGAAGGTGGGTGGGAGATGGGCTAGATGGGTGATGGCTATTAGGAAACTTGTGATGCGCACTGGGTGTTGTATCTAAGTAATGAATCACTGAATTCTAACCCTGAAACCAATACTGCACTGTATGTTAACTAAAAATTTTAAATTAAAAAAAAAAAAAGGAAAAAAAATAGAACCAATTATCAAAAAAATTCAAATCAAGATCTTGAAAATTTTTCACTCTCATGGTCACTGTAGCATTATTCACAATAGCCAAGAGGTGAAAACCTATCAAAAGATGAATGGATAGGGGCACCTGGATGGCTCAGCTGGTAGAGCATGCAACTCGATCTCAGGGTTGTGAGTTCGAGCCCTACGTTAGGTGTAGAAATTGCTTAAAAATAAAATTTTTAAAAAGAAAAAAACCACGGATACAGAGAACGTGATATATCCATACAATAGACTATTATCAGCCATAAAACAGGAAAATCCTATCATATGCTACAATACTGATGAACCTTTAGGATGTTATGCTAAATGAAGTAAGCCTAACAGGACTAATACTGCATGATTCCACTTATGTAAGGTATGTAAAGTAGTCAAACTCATACAAAAAGAAAGCAGAGTAGTAGCCAGGACCTTAAGGGAGGTGGGAAATAAGGGGCTGCTGCTATTCACTGCATACAAAAAAAATAATATAAAATGAAAAAGTTCTAGTGTTCTGTTGTATAACATTGTGCTTATAGTTAACAATTAATACTGTATTGTACACTTAGAAATTTCCTAAGAGGTAAATTCCATGTTGTGTTTACCAAAATAAATTCTTTTTGAAAAGCCCCTAAAGCCTAACAGGATACAGAATAACCAAATAACTTATATTAAAGGGACATATTCAAGGAACTTTCTATTTACTCTGTTGAACAAAGAGATTTAGTAATACTGTTATTTTATTTTTTAAATGTATGTATGTATGTATGTATGTATGTATGTATGTATGTATGTATTTATTTTTGAGAGAGAGCGAGCAGGTATGGAGGCACACATGGGGAAGGGGCAGAGAGAGAGAGGGAGACGGAAAATCCAAAGCAGGCTCACAGCTGCCAGGACAGAACCCTATGTGCAGCTCAAACTCATGAAAAGATGAGATCACAAGATCATGACCTGAGCCGAAGTCGGACACTTAACTGACAGAGCCACCCAGGCACCCCAGTAATACAGTTATTTTAAAAGTTTTTGTAGGGTGATTGGGTTGTTCCATTGGTTAAGCATTCACCTCTTGATTTCAGCTCAGGTCATGATCTCAGGGTTTGTGGGATCAAGTCCCACATCTGCTTGGGATTCTTCTCTCTCTCTCTCTCTCTCTCTCTCTCTCTCTCTCTCTCTCTCTCTGCCCTTCCCCCCACTCATGGCTCATGCTCTCAAAATAAATAAACTTTAAAAAAAGGTTTTGACTTTTTACCATTTTAGTACTTAAAATGAAAGTGGATCTAATTAGATCCTCAACTATTATTTCAAAGTTTTATGTGATTAATATAGGTTTAATAAAGGGAGGAGGAGATGAAGATACATACTATTATCTAAAAATTAAAATAAAAAAATCTGCAGGTGGCATGCACATGGACACACAAGGGGCAATGGTTGGGGGGTAAGGACAACACTGACAGACTCTGAGCTCTTTACATCATTCCAAAATGATGTATGACAACTGCACATGCACTGAAGTGAATTGTTTATGGAGACTACACAAAAATACTATCTCACATGCTAAGTTCACTCAGTGAAAGTGACTGTGTATAGTACCTGCAAAAATACCACTTAAGAATCGACTTTTCATGGAAGATGAAATCATCCTTATCATTCAGCAACCTAGCTAAGTTTAAACTAGGTCATTCTGACTGCACCACTACACTAGGCTTACCTTTAATCTCGTTAATTTTATTCTCGCTTAAAAACCAGACATACCACATTAAACAAATTCCTTAACTTTTTGCTGTGTTAAAATATTTGTGGGTTCTGTTCGTTCTGTAATCTAATAAGGAGAATATTACAAAATAAGTAAGAAAGCTCCTTAAGAATACTCAAACATTTGGGGTGCCTAGGTGGCTCAATTGATTAAATGTCCGACTCTGGGTTTCAGCTAAGGTCATGATCTCACAGTTTGTGGCTCAGAGCCTGCTTGGGATTCTCTCTCTCTCTCAAAACAAACAACAAAAAAGGAGCACTGTAACATTTTTTTAAGTTAAAATGTTCATTTATTTTAGACAGGGACAGAACGTGAGTGGGGAAGGGGCAGAGAGAGAGGGAGACAGAATCCAAAGCAGGCTCCAGGCTCTGAGCTGTCAGCACAGAGCCTGATGTGGGGCTCAAACTCACAAACCATGAGATTGTGACCTGATCTGAAGTCGGAGGCTTAACCAACTGAGCCACCAAGGCGCCCCTTATATTTCTTTACATTTATTTATTTTGAAAGAGAGAGAGAATGTGAACAGGAGTGGGCAGAGAAAGGGAGAAAGAGAGAATTCCAAGCAGGCTCCACACAGAGCCTGATGCAGGCTCAAACTCACAAACCGTGAGATCATGACCTGAGCCAAAACCAAGAGTCAGACTCTTAACCGACTGAGCCACCCAGATGCCCAAGAATACTCTAACATTTTAAAGATCTGGAATCATTTTAACATATTTCAATCTTAGTAATCTTAAACACATACTATTTTATTCAAGTCTCCAGGGGCACGACAAACAAGAACCCTAAGTACAACACTCTATTAGAGCTAAGGGGAAAACATTCCAGTAACAGACCTATGGGAGCACTTATCCATGAGAGAGAATCCAGTTTCTATGAGAACAATGGATAAAAATTGGGTCTTTACAATTTTAATGCCAAGGCCATGCTTAACAGATTGGCTTATTGAATCATAGTTACAAAGCAGAGGAAAGAATTCCTTCACCAAAAGCTAAGAAGAAATGACAATATTATGCTATCCTTCACTGAGATGGCTCCCAAAAGGGAAAAAAATTGGATAATTGCTTTTAAGCCATATGAATTTTTTTAACAGTACCAAATTTATTTCTGAGTTTTAAAGAAGACTATGTACTAAATGAGGACAAAAATAGTAAGCTGATTAGAATTCATCTAGCCTTACCCACACAAGGATATCATGAGAACAGAATCACACTCTAACCAGTAATTCAATCAGCAGGCTGTACAACGAAATGAGTTCTGAAAGAATCAAGTGCTGCAACACACAAATGTGTGTGTGTGTGTGTGTGTGTGTGTGTGTGTGTATGTGTGTGAGAGAGTTCACATGCACACATGCGCCTGTGGTACTTTAGTGGCAATTCAAAAAGGGGAAATTAAGTCTGGCTTTAAAAAAACGTTAAGGAGTTTAAAAACATTTTTTTAATGTTTATTTATTTTTGAGAGAGAGAGAGAGAGAGAGAGAGAGAGGGACATAGTTAATCAGGGGAGGGCCAGAGAGAGGGAGACGCAGAATCCGAAGCAGGCTCCAGGTTCTGAGCGGTCAGTGCACAGCCCATGCGGGGCTCGAACTCACGGACCGTGAGATCATGACCTGAGCCAAAGTCAGACACTCAACCGACTGAGCCACCCAGGTGCCCCTTAAACATTAAGGAGTTTTTTATTTTTTATTTTTTTAAATTTTAACGTTTATTTATGTTTGAGACAGAGACAGAGCATGAACAGGGGAGGGGCAGAGAGAGAGGGAGACACAGAATCTGAAACAGGCTCCAGGCTCTGAGCGGTCAGCACAGAGCCCGACGCGGGGCTCGAACTCACGGACCGTGAGATCACGACCTGAGCCGAAGTCGGATGCTTAACCGACCAAGCCACCCAGGTGCCCCAAGGAGTTTTTTAAAAGATGGATGATAGAAGCACAGGAAATCTGAGGGAGAAAGGTTTACAAAGATTAAGATAACTGGGGCGCCTGGGTGACTTAGTTAAGCATCCAACTTCGACATCTCACGGTCCCTGAGTTCGAGCCCCGCGTTGGGCTCTGTACTGACATCTCAGAGCCTGGAACCTGCTTTGGATTCTGTGTCAACCCCACCCTCCCCAGCTCTCTGCCCTTCCTCCACTCATGTTCTGTCTCACACAAATAAATGTTTAAAAAAAAAATTTTTTTTTTAACAAAGATTAGGATAACTTTTAGCTTTTTATTTATTTATTTTTTTAAAGAATGAGTGATATCTTTTTTTTTTAATTTTTTTTTAATGTTTATTTATTTATTTTTGAGACAGAGAGAGAGAGAGCATGAACGGAGGAGGGTCAGAGAGAGAGGGAGACACAGAATCAGAAGCAGGCTCCAGGCTCTGAGCTGTCAGCCTAGAGCCCGACGCGGGGCTCGAACTCACAGACTATGAGATCATGACCGGAGCCGAAGTTGGACGCTTAACCGACTGAGCCACCCAGGCACCCCCTTTTTAGCTTTTTAGAACTTTCCTTTAATTATAATCACATAATCTCAAGTTGTTCCACCCTATTACAAAAAAAAACCTTAAAAAGATTTTCATGTGTTATTAAATATTTAGATTAGTTATTTGAGGAAAAAAAGACAGATATCCCTAAATTAAATAGAAAATGTACTGCTGTGATGCCTGGGTAGCTCAGTAAGTTGAACATCTGACTGTTGATTTCAGCTCAGGTCATGACCTCACAGGTTCCTAAAATGGAGCCCTGCATTGGGCTCTGCACTGACATCATGGAGCCTGCTTGAGATTTTCTCTCTCCCCCTCTCTCTCTGCCCCTTCCTTCCACTTACACGCAAAACCACGTGCACGCATGCACACTCTCTCTCAAAATAAACAAACATTGAAAAAAAAAAAACCACACTGCTAAGAACAAGACATTTATAACAGATTAACACAGAGCACTATGCAGAGAATACAGTCTATAAGTACTAGGGAGAAATGTGAGCTTAAAATCTTTTCTACCGGATTCAATTAAACTCCATAAATACCTTTTAAAGAAATGGCCTATTTTTATGAAAAAAATTGTTAATTCCTAGCTACATGAAGAACAAGTCACACTACTACTCAGTTATTTGTTGAGTATACGTCAAAAGTGGTAACTGGTAGCAATGACTTTATAGAAACAGGCCATGACTGGGGCACCTGGGTGGCTCAGTCGGCTGAGCATCCAACTCTTGATTTCAGCTCAGGTCATGATCCCAGGGCCGTGGGATCAAGCCCCATGTCAGACTCTGCACTGAACGTGGAACCTGCTTAGGATTCTCCCTCCCTCCCTCCCTCTCTCCCTCTAAACTAAAAAAGAGGTGGGGGCAGGGGGGGACGCTTTGGTGGCTCAATCGGTTAAGCATCCACTTCAGCTCAGGTCAGGATCTCAGGGTTCATGAAGTTCGAGCCCCTCATCGGACTCTTTGCTGTCAGCACAGAGCCCACTTTGGATCCTGTCTCCCTCTCTCCCTGCCCCTCCCCTGCTTGTGTGCTCTCTCTCAAAAATAAACATTAAAATAATAATAATTAATAATAATAACAACAAAATCTTTTTATTTTTTTTTAATTTTTTTTTTCAACGTTTTTTATTTATTTTTGGGACAGAGAGAGACAGAGCATGAACGGGGGAGGGGCAGAGAGAGAGGGAGACACAGAATCGGAAACAGGCTCCAGGCTCTGAGCCATCAGCCCAGAGCCCGACGCGGGGCTCGAACTCACGGACCGCGAGATCGTGACCTGGCTGAAGTCGGACGCTTAACCGACTGCGCCACCCAGGCGTCCCAAAAATAAATAAAAAACGTTGAAAAAAAAAATTAAAAAAAAAAAAAAAAAAGAGGCTGTTGTAGGGGTACCTGGGTGGCTCAGTGGGTTAAGCATCTGACTTCGGCTCAGGTCATGATCTCGCGGCTTGTGAGTCTGGGCCCCAGGTCAGGCTCTGTGCTGACAGCTCATAGCCTGGAGCCTACTTTGGATTCTGTGTCTCCCTCTCTCTCTGGCCTCCCTCACTTGTGCCCTGTCTCTCTCTCTCTCCCTCTCTCTCTCCCTCTCTCTCAAAAATAAATTTTAAAATGTAAAAGAAAAAAAAAGTTAAAAAAAAGGTAGGCTATTGTCATGTTAGAATTTAAAATATCATAATCTGTGCATAAACTGCAAAATATCCAGATAACAAAGCATAAATTCAATCCTTGGCACTTTATGAAAACTATTACAACTTAGCCTACAATTCAACAACTATAAAAAATACTACAATGAGCCATGATAAAATTATCAGCTGAATTAGGGGCATCATGTTTTATAACTAAAAATGTCATTAAGCATATAATGGACCAGTTGTATTAAGCTGAGGATTATCAAATTTAGAAATATGAAAAGAGAAGCCATAAATATCCTGAGACACCTATGGCTAGAAAACATTCATTTCCTCTTCTTTTTCTTTCACAATATGTAGTTAGAGGAACACCTGGGTGGCTCAGTCAGTTAAGTGTCCAACTTTTGGCTCAGGTCATGATCTCACTGTGAGTTTGAGCCCTGTATTGGGCTCGCTGCTGGCAGCAGAGTCCACTTTGGATCCTCTGACCCACTCTCTCTCTGCCCCTCCCCTGCTCAAGCATGCATGCGCTCACTCTCTCAAAAATAAATACACATTTAAAAATGTCTTAAAAAAAAAAGAATAGGTAGCTGCACACATGCTTGTCCTGATTTTCCAACCTCTCTTGCTGCTTGTGTGGCACATGACTAAGTCCAAGTCAATGATGAGTGAACAGAAGTACAGTACACCTTGTGGGTCCTGGTCTAGGAATGGATCACTGCTCACACCTTCCCATTCCTTCTATATGCTTTAATAGTATAGAGATGACAGAACACTATCACAGAGGAAACTCGACTCTGACAATACAGCAACTGGAAAATAGTCCAGAGGTAAACAGCCAAGGACTGAGAAAAGTAAGCTACCTACTTAAAAATTTATTTGGGGTGTCTTTTATAGTAAGCAAAGCTAAATCCTAAAACACCTGAATAATCTTCAGCTGAAATTAGGACCAAATAATTATAGTGATGTACTGAATATACAAAATTTTACCAACACTGTATTTGTGTATCTACATTACCTACACATGTGTAACTACAATTTAAAAGATGTAAACAGGGATGCCTGCTGCCTGGGTGGCTCAGTTGGTTAACTGTCTGACTCTTGATTTCAGCTCAGGTAATGATCTCACAGCTCATGGGTTCAACCCCACATCAGGCTCTGTATTAACAGTGCACAGCTTGCTTGGGATTCTGTCTTCCTCTTTCCCTGCCCCTCCCCTGCTCACACATTCACTCTTTATCCCCAAAATAAACAAACGTTAAAAAATAAATAAATAAGAGATGAAAACATGTAAGAGAATGGACAAACAACAACAACAACAAAAAAAAAACAGGAAAAAATGCAATCTAAACCCAACATAAAAAAAATTAGAACTATATATACTCTGAGGATAAACCCAGAGTGATTTCCAAGAGTTATTAAATTTAAAAAAGCACAAAAGAGCACATACAGATGCCACCTTTTATATAAGAAGGAAGAAAAATGAGATAATTTGTGCTTATTTTTTAAAAAGGAAACACAGGGGTGCCTGGCTGGCTCAGTAGGTAGAGCATGCAACTCTTGATCTCGGGGTTGTGAGTTCAAGCCCCATATTGGGCATGAAGCCTTCTTTTAAATAATGAATAAGATAGGAAACACAGAAAGGATAAAGTAGAAAATAATGAAGTTGGTTCTCTACACAAGGTAGCTGATGGGCTGAAACTTATCTCAACGACGTGACTCTTAACTGAACTTACCTTTTTGTGTATTTGTGACTTTTGGAAGCATGTTACCACTGTAAATATTCAAAAAACAAATCAATAAGAATGGAAGGGGAAAAAAAAACTAAAACTGGAAGCCAGAAAAAAAAAAAAAAAACGTATTCATAATTCAAATGAATACCAAATACACTGAAGAAAAAACAGAAAGACTAAGAGGCAGGCAGACAGAACTAATCAAAGCAACTTACAAACATACTATTTCACTTAATACCCTCAGTGGGTAGCAGCATTGGGTGGGGCAAATACAGGATTGCAAAAATTAAAATAAAATAAAAATCCTGAGTACAGTAGACCTATTGTAATACATAGACAAAGCAATTCTCTATTTTAGGTGTATTGTAGATATTGTATTGTAGGTGCATTGAGTCAATGTGTTGATGTTGCTGGGAGTCAAGGTTAAGAGAGAAGGCAAGAAAGAACCCTATGGGGATAGATTAATATTGGAGATAGTATGCATTCATGATTTTTAGAACAAATATATGCATATGCAGAAACATGTATGCAGGTGAACATATACATGCATGTTTTCTACTGTCATCTGCTAAAAGGGCCAAGAAGCAATGAGCACATCTAGTACCCAGATCCTAGTCTCTAATACCACTGCCCATAGGGAAGAGGGACTCATTAGAGAATGAAACTGATTCCAGGGCTAGAGCAGAGGTACAAGATGAACCTGGAATATTGTGTTCTGCCAAAAAAGTACAGAAGTGCTCATACAGAAGATGGTATGTTACAGGCACAAAAGAGTCAGCTTTAAGAGGCCAAAAGAGGACAAATTTAGCTCCAAAATAAGTAATGAATTATAAACCATTAAAAGAGAGAGAGAGAGATTCATAAGTCTATACTGATAAAAGAAAAAAAAAGGGAGATGGGCTCATGCAGAGTGCTGAAGAATGTGGAGGGAGTGTGAGAGATGGGGATTATTTTGTAACCAGCATAGTAATAAACACTGGATCATCAAAGAATCATCATGTATACTAAATCTAAGAGTATAGTCTAATGAAAGATAGGGTATTTGAATAGTCTTAAAGTATCTCCTCAAAGACTGCTTTTTAGTTTCAAGGGAAAAAAAACAGTTATATACAGTAGAGGCATAGACAACCCCTTGTGTGGGTGATCATAATGAACATCCTCCAGATGTGATACACTGAAAAGAATACACCATCACTTATGCAGTATCTGGATCTAGAATGAATAACCTGAATCCAATCAAGATAAAGCTTGAGACTAAACCAAAATGAGATGCCTTTTCTTTAAGGGATCAGGTGTGTCAGAGTCATAAAAGATAAAGATTATGGAAATACTCCAGTTTTAGAAGAGACTAAAGAGATTTAACAGCTAAATGAAATACCTCACCCTAGACTGGATCCTGTACCAGAAGAGAAGAAAATGCTACAAAGGACATTATTGTGTCAACTAACTAAATTGAAACAACAGTTTAGGTAAAAATATTGGAACAATGTTAAATTTACTAGTTTGAGTACTATGATGTGGACCTAGCACTGAGTAGGAAATGCACACTGTATTTAAGGGTAAAAGGCCAGGATATATGTGACCTAAATATCCAAAAAAGAAAAAAAAGTATGCAAGTATATGGATGTATACAAATATAGACAAAGAACAAATGAAAAAAATACATGTTAAGTTAGTCAGGATAAGGAGTGTTCTTTGTACTATTTTACTTTTCCAACTCTTCTGTAGTTTTGAAAATATTTCTGGGGCACGTGGGTGGCTCAGTCTGTTAAGCATCTGACTTCCACTCAGGGCATGATCTTGCAGTTCGTGGGTTCGAGCCCCACATCAGGCTCTGTGCTAACAGCTCAGAGACTGAAACCTGCTTCAGATTCTGTGTCTCCCTCTATCTCTGCCCCTTCTCCACTCACATTCTATCTCTTTCTCTCAAAAATAAACACATTAAAAAAAAGGGGGGGGGAGTATTTCCAAATAAAAAATTTTAATTTAAATTATTTTCCAAATTAAAAAAAATGTAAGTTCTCTTAGGGACACCTGGGTAGCTCAGTTGGTTGATTGTCAACTCTTGATTTCAGCTCAGGTCATGATGTCGTGCTTCTTGAGTTTGAGCCCTTCAACAGGCTCTGCACCGACTGCAATATGAATGCTGGGATTCTCTCTCTCTCCCTCTCTCTCTGCCCCTCCCCAGATCCTGCTTGCTCACACGCATGCGTCCACTAACATGCACTCTCTCTCTCTCTCTCTCTCTCAAAATAAGTAAACTTAGAAAACCTGTAAAATAGAGAAAGTAGAAATTAGGGCACCTGGTTAAGCTGGCTAAGCGCCCAACTCCTCATTTTCAGCTCAGGTCATGATCTCACACTGACAGCATGGAGCCTGTGTGGGGTTCTCTCTCCCTCTCTGCCCCTCTCCTGCCCATGCTCTCTCTCTCTCTCTCTCTCTCTTACTAAATTAAAAGAAATTTTTAACTTTAAAAATAAAACAAGGTAGAAATCTTTTACCATTGTATCAGTTAATATTTTAATTTCCATGAAGCAATTATATCAAATGCAGATAAATTAAAGAAAGTAGGAAGTCAAAGAGTAATAAAAAAAATGAATACAACCTTAGAACAGGCAATCTTACAAGTGGGAAGGGATAAAGATATCCTTCACTAATAACCTGAAATTAAATACTGTTAATTAAGTAACCTACCAATAACAAATGAAAGTTTTTTTAGGCTTATTTTTTTTTCCAATAATTTCTACACCCAATGTGGGGCTCAAATTCATAACCCCAAGATCGAGAGTCACATGCTCTTCCGACTGAGCCAGTCAAGTGCCCCAACAAATGAAAGTTTAATAGCAATACCTTACTTGGTTGAGATACAGAAAAAAATCAAAATATAACCCATACTTGGCCCAAGGGTGGTAAGGGTTTTCTATTTTTAATAGTCCTTCCTAAAAAGTAAAGGGGCCACGAACAACCATCTCTGCCCCGGCTTCTAAGCTTGAAGTTGTATTTGTGGTAGGCCCTAGGAAATCTACCAAGACAAAAGGCTTGAATTTTGTCTTTACCTCATTCTATTCCTTACTGTTTCTTAATAGAATTTCCTCATTTATTTTTAACCTGGTCCTACCAAACTTCTATCTGTATATTTTCTCCAATGTTTTTTTATATAGGCAACATATAAATCATAATTAAGCATAAATAGATACAACTGTATTTCAATTTAATATAAAATTTCAAATCAAGTCAAATTAAAAGGCTAAAACAGAAAAAACAAGAGACAGAAACAAGAATGGACCATTAGTTTTGGAGGTAATCCTTATATGCTTTTTTTTTTTTAAGCTTATTTATTTTGAGAGAGCGAGAGAGCGAGAGAGAATCCCAAGCAGGCTCTGGAACCTGGAGCCTGATGCAAGGCTCGATCCCAGGAACCATGGAATCTTGACCTGAGCTGAACCAAGAGTCAGATGCTTGGGGAACCTGGGTGGCTCAGTCAGTTAAGTGTCAGGCTTCAGCTTGGGTCACGATCTCATGGTTTGTGGGTTCAGCACACTGGACTCTGTGCTGACAGCTCAGAGCCTGGAGCCTCTGCTTCAGATTCTATGCCTGCCTCTCTCTCTGCCCCTCCCCCACTCCCACTCTGGCTCTCTCTCTCTCTCTCTAAAATAAATAAGCATTTAAAAAAAGTTAAAAAGAGAGAGAGAGAGAAATGCTTAACTGACTGAGCCACCAGGTGCCCCAATTCTTTTATTAAGTCCTCATGAAGAGAAAAAAACCTTATTTTTTAGACTTCAAGGATAATAGAACATAATGACTATCATAATAACACATACATGAATCTAGAGTTTACATTTCTGGACACAATGTTGTAACAGGGACCAAATTCACTTTGCCACATGAAAATAACAAACTGAACAAAAATCTATGAAACAGTTTTCAGACAACGGACATCAAATAGCATATAGCACAATGATCCCTAAGAAGGCAAATATATAAGGTAAGCCCTATAATTGCCTGAGTTCCCAGGGAGTGACACAGGAAGGAAGAATTCACAGTCCAACCAGTAGCAGTCTCTCTTATGGAGATGGAACCAGGAGCCCGGGGAGATGAAGGTGGCTAGTTTGTACAGCACAGTACCAGAGAAGAGAGCTGTTCAAAGAACTCTGGATATACAAAGGGGCCCCACCGAATATGTAGCTGAGTAATGATGAGCAAATATGTGAAGAAAATACTTAAGGGAAAGAACTTCCCTCAGAAAAGCAAGGAAACAATTCCTAGGCTATTCTTTCTCAGAGCTGGGGCAAGTTCATGTCCCCACTAGCCACAGTGAAAAGGCTTGTAATTCAGGGGAATCAGGTGATATATTTTGGGGGGGGGGGGGGGGTGAACCCTAAAAGCTGCTCACCCATCTAAAATTTAAATGCCTTGTAAGGATCAAACATAACTTAAATGTATCTCAGAATAAGTCAAATCATACAAGGAAATATCCAATGTCCAACAAAGTAAAAGCCTAAATGAGTAGGATTCAATCAAAGATTATCAGGCATGCAAAGAAGTAGGAAAATACGACTCATAATACGAAAAATCAATCCACAGAAACAAACCCAGAAACAATACAGATGATAGAATCAGTAGACAAGAACATTAAAAAATAATTATAACTGTATTCCAGATATTTAAGATAAAGGAAATACTGAATATGTGAAGTAGACAATAAAAATACAAAACAGATCTAAACTTTCAGAGATGAAAATTGTAATGGTTGGGATTAATACCTGCTACACTCTACAGAACATCAAAATGCAATAGCAGAAACAATCAAAAATACAACAGAAAACAAACAGACTCTTAACTACAGAGAACTGATGGCTACCAATGCGGAGGTGGGTGGGTGGGGATGTGTGAAATAGGTGATGGGGATTAATGATACACTTATCACAATGAGCACTGAGTAATGTTCAGAACTGCTGAATCCCTATACTACTGGGAACTAATAGAACACTGTATTGTTAGCTATACAGGTAATTAAAAATACAGTAATACAGATTTTTGATTCATTAAAAAAAAAGAAAAAGGTGAAAATATCCCATTCTAGCTTGGAGGATCTAAGTTACTTTGAAGAGATGCACAGCTTTAAATAAAGAGTTTCTGAACACAACATTCCACAATTACTTTAACTTCATAATTTCCAAGTAAACTGGATCCCTGGGTCCACTTTGCAGCCCAAACCTCAAATTGATCTCTTCACAAACAGCACCACTTTGCTGTGAGCCTCTCAGACACCATTTCATTTAAGTTTCACCCAAACTCCCCAGTTCCCCCAAAATTCTACAAAAACTATTCTTTGGTAAGATGCTCCATCATTCTTCTGGTGTGCAGTATGCTTTATTGCCATAAGTCAATAACATTCTGTCAGACTACAGGTTTTAGCAGCTGATTTTTGGCTGACTGAGGTAGGACTAGTGTAACTCAAGTTCTGAAAGGGGGATAAAGAAAAAAGTATTTGAAGAATATTGGCTGAAATTTTTCCAAATCTGATAGGCTTACCAATCTTGAAATAATAAATATATATATACATATATATATATATATATATATATATATATTTAGTACTAAATATTCCTTGCTGAAAGATACTTCCATGAATCCCAGCAATAAACATTTATGAACTCGTTCTGTAGCTCAGACACTGAGAATGTGAAGGTAAAAAAAATATGGTCACCATCCTCAAAAAATTACACATCTTTTGTTAACTTGTGATCATCATTAGCATGAAGTCATCAGAGCATCAAGAAAATAAAGTCTAGCTAAGAGTTTTCTGGATGTCTGAATCCGATGAACTCTAAATAAAATATATTACAAATTGGAAAGACAAATTCCAAAAAATAAGCACCCTAATAATACGCATGTACACACTCTTTGGCTAAGTGTCAAATGTATGTCAAAGCTATCAGGTTCTTGATAACCTACAGCTATTATTTTTTCATTTCAAACTTCATTTTCCGGGAAATAAGTTACAGAAAAATATTTTGAACTTTCAAACTTTAAAGGCACTTGAACTATAGAAAATGAAAATATTAATAGTACTTTTATTCTTTATTAAAATCCTTCCAGACTATAATATTACAAGAAAAAAAACCCACAAGAATTAATCAAGAAAATAATTTGTATTTTCCTAAGTCTTTATGTAAATCAGATCAACAATTTAAGTACCTGATTTACTATTTAAGCTAAATTCTACCTATATAAAAAGGTGACAGTTGCTTCTGCTTTGAAACAAACACAATGATGAAATACTAAGACTAACCAAAAGTTCTCATAGAGAGGAAAACATTCTACCTCAGACAGCCTTTTACAGACTTACTCTTTTTTGTATCCTCAGCACCTAACACAGTGAAAGCAAGTATTATATGTTTAATAATAAAAACAATCACAAAGAAAAGCCAACTAAAACTGACCTTCTTTCACACCCTGGATCAGCCAGAACATGCTCAGCTTCAACAACTCTTTGGATCAGCCACCTAGGAGCTATAAATGGGTAGTTGTGGCTTTTTGCTTGTGCACTTTGGCCAGTACCCCCATTAGCAAGCTGATGGCTAGTCTCTTTTTTTTCTTCCAGGCACCACACCCATTTATATCTCAGGTTTCTAGTCCATGAGAATATAGTAAATTTCACACTACCACCTTGATGACTGGATCCCAGGATGATCAGTGAATCCCCAGGCACAGAACAAAGGTAATCACGGGTAAAACAATTTGATAGAAAAATAAGCTACTTCATGAGAGTGAATTTTAACTGCCGAAGGAGGATACTGTGAAGGAACATCTGCTCTTGGGTGGGAGGTGGAACTACTTGTCCTTTAAAAATCTCTTCTGTTGTAAGAGTTGACAACCTATATAAATTCATTTTATGAAACAAAAAAATGGGCTTATAAAATTATAAAGTTACACTTAACTTTAAAACTGCAGCTTTATGTAATCTTAACAAGTATAATATATAGCCACAATTTACACTGATAATCAAATTTTATTTTATTTTTTAAATGTTTATTTTTGAAAGAAAGTGAGAGCGCGGGGGGGGGGGGCGGGCAAGAGGATCTGAAGTGGGCTCCTCACTGACAGCAGAGAGCCCAACATGGGGCTCAAACCCATGAACCATGAGATCATGACCTGAGCTAAAGTCAGATGCTCAACTGCCTCAACCCAGGAGCCCCAGATAATCAAATTTTAATTCAATTACTCAGAAGCCCACTATTCAGTATCATACTGAATGACAGAAAGGAAGAAAAAAATAAAGTCCACAAAGTTCCTTTGAGAGTCAGATAAAAGATGCTACCAGATGGGCCCAACACTAAACTATAGGAAAATGATAAAAATGAAGATACTGGGTATTTGAGAACTGAAACAGAGACTGACAAATACAATTAGTTTCATCAGTGACCCAGCAGCAGTCTTTACTAGCAAAATAAGATGGCCAAACTCCCAGGTAAAATATAACCCTCCAAGCACTGAAGATTAGTTAGGATGATCACACAGATAATGGGGCAAAAGAAAAGAGGGCAGAAAGGCAGCAGCTGAATGGAAAGCTAGAAATCAAACAAAAAGCAGGGAAAGCAAAAGAAATTAAGTATATTAGCACATATATGACAACTGCAAATAACAGAATGCAGGAAAACGATATCCAACAATCAGAAATAGGATGGCACTTTTTTTTTAATGTTTATTTCTGAGAGAGAGAGAGAGAAAGAGTACAAGCAGGGGAGGGGCAGAGAAAGAGGGAGACAGAGAATACGAAGTGGCCTCTATGCTGGCAGCAGAGAGCCCAATGCCGAGCTTAAACACACGAACCATGATATCATGACCTGAGCCTACGTCTGACACTTAACCAACTGAGCCACCCAGGTGCCCCAGGATGGCACTTTAAAAACAAAAAAAAAAAAAAAAAAAGGCATCAAAATTGACAAATGACCAATAAACCATATATAGAAACAACAGGCACTTAAATACAGATACATTCCAACCTAATTCCTCAAACTCTCATTTTTTCCCTCCCTAGCAAGCGACAACTTTTCTGGGTAATCATTTCAACTATTCTTTTTTTTTTTTTTTTTTTTTGGGTAAAGTTTGTTTATGTATGTATGTTTATTTTTGAGAAAGAGACAGAGCGTGAGTGGGGCAGGGACAGACAGAAAGACATGGAATCCAAAGCAGGTTCCAGGCTCTGAGCTGTCAGCACAGAGCCCGACGTGGGGCTTGAACTCATGAACGTGAGATCATGACCTGAGAGGAAGTTGGATGCTTAACTGACGGAGCCACCCAGGCGCCCTTTATTTATTTTGAGAAACAGAGAGAGGAGGGAGAATCCCAAGCAGGCTCCACACTGTCAGCACAGAGTCCTACTAGGGGCACCACAAACCGTGAGATGACGACCTGAGCCAAAATCGAGAGTCAGACGCTTAACCAACTGAGCCACCCAGGTTGCCCCTCAACTATACTCTTACCAGAAGTTTTCCTCACCCGGCTCATCTTCATTCTGCCACATGTGTTCCCCTACCCAGCCCTCAATCCTGTGAACAACCCTTCTCTGTATCCCTGGTTAGGTGCTGGGAAAGATCATCACAGCAGCATACTTAAAACATAAACGTTTTCAGGGTACCTGGGTGGCTCAGTCAGTTAAGCATCCGACTTCGGCTCAGGTCATGATCTCACCGCTCGTGAGTTCGAGCCCCACATCCAGCTCTATGCTGACAGCTCAGGGCGTGGAGCTTGCTTCGGATTCTGTGTCTCCCTCTCTCTCTGCCCCTCCCCTGCTCATGCTCTCTCTCTCTCAAAAATAAACAAACATTAAAATAAAAAAAGTTAATGTTTTCTAACATGAGCAGATGGGGAGAGGGAAGAGGGACCTCCTCTTGACTAGTGGCACTAAAGCTGAGGAGATGGCCTGTGTTGTCAGGAAACTGGTTATTACATGAAGATTGAGAAAATATATGAATATGTTGACAATAATGGAAACCAGATTTCTGTCAGCAAAGTGAAGTAAGATGTGGAAAGGCTAGAATAAAACATGGTGTTACACTCAAATGTGAGTTATCAGTGTGAACTCATGGTTCTAAATATAGATACAAAGTGTGTGTGTGTGTGTGTGTGTGTGTGTGTGAGAGAGAGAGAGAGAGAGAGAGAGAGAGAGAGAAAGGAAGGAAGAGATGCATGTATTTACATGTGGAGAGAGAGAGAGAGAGAAAAAGAGATGCATATATTTACATGCTTCCCAGCTCTGTCAACTCAAAGAAGGCCTAGAATGACAACACAGAAGAAACAACCATACCTAATGACCAGACTTTTATTTCTAAATACCATTTTCCACTTTTCCACTGAAACAAAACAGGGGCCTTTAGATAAATGGGTGATGTCAGGGCTAGGAATGTATATGATGAGTTTTGAACATCTCAGCAGGTCAGTAAGAAATGCAAAATAGTTGGACACATCACAAGTCAGTTTG
The DNA here is from genome assembly GCF_007474595.2 of Lynx canadensis. Lineage (NCBI taxonomy): Eukaryota > Metazoa > Chordata > Mammalia > Carnivora > Felidae > Lynx > Lynx canadensis. Next base: position 42,799,639 of record NC_044313.2, on the reverse strand, counting down.
AAGAAACATCCACCTGCCAAATCCACAACAATCTGAGTGTTGAAATAATGATAGTATCATTTAAATAACAGTAACAGGGGCGCCTGGGTGGCTCAGTCGGTTAAGTGGCCGACTTCGGCTCAGGTCATGATCTCGTGGTCCGTGAGTTCAAGCCCGGCGTTGGGCTCTGTGCTGATAGCTCAGAGCCTGGAGCCTGTTTCAGATTCTGTGTCTCCCTCTCTCTGACCCTCCCCTGTTCATGCTCTGTCTCTCCCTGTCTCAAAAATAAATAAAACGTTAAAAAAAATTTTTTTTAATAACAGTAACAAATGATTAAACAGGAATCCATGTTCATACTGACATAAAGAAATGAATATGTAAATATATACATACACATATCCTTACATACATGGATGTGAGGAAAAGATCTACCTTATAGGAAAAGGCCAACTGCTAATAACTGTAGAAGGAATGATGTAATTAGGAAAAATCACTCAACAACCATCACAGTAAAAAACTGATCTGGGCAAGAATGAGTGCTAAAACTAGTGGATCAAAGTTTAATGAGGAAAGCTGAGGAACCTGACCAACACCAAGGGATCAGTTAATATCAATAGTAATGGTACAAACACAACTGTGTGCCACCTGATATGATGCAATGAGAACAGAACATCTCTTCTGTGGTATTTCTACCAAATACATATAATCTAAATCACAACACAAATTGAGGGTCATTCTACAAATAACTGATCTTAACCCTTCAAAGATGTCAAAGCCATAGAAAGACCAAGAAAGAAAGATGTTCCAGATTGAAGGAGACTAGAGACTTGTCACAACAAAACACAACATGTGATTCTGGACTGGATTACGGGCTCTTTGGGAGAAATGCAGGGCATTTATTTTGCCATAAAGCCATTATTGAGGCAATTGGTAAAATCTGAATGGGATCTGTGACTTAGACTGTATTACAGTATCAATGTCAAACCAACTTCCTGGTTTTGATGGGAATGCTGTAGCTACAGAGGAGAGTGCTCTTGTGTTTTAAAAGTACAGACTAAGGGATTTAGGAATAATGGGCATCAAGTCTGCAACTTATTCTCAAGACACACACACACACTCCAATGGGAGGGCAGCCCACTTTGATCCCCACAAGACATTTAGCAATATCTGCAGACATTTTTGGTTGAAACAACTGGTGGTGGGTTGGGCAGTGGGGAGAAGGGTTGGAGTGGGAAGCAGGTTCTACTAGCATCTAATGGATAGAGGCCAGGTACTAAATATCCTCCAATTTACTAGGGCCAACACCACAAGTAAGATTTATTGAGTCCAAAACATCCACAGTACCAAGCCTAAGAAAAGCCCAATAGGTAGGAAGGCTTGCCACCACAAGCCACCTCTTCACTTGGAAATGAGGTCATTAGTGTCTTTAAATCTAATCAGATTAGAGGAGACCCAGATACTCCCAGTGACCTATCAGCTACATGAAGGTGTTTCTATTATAATGGAGAACTGGAAAACGGGAACAACGGCTGAGAACATTTTCTACACCCAGCTACTTACCCCCCCCCTTCCTTCTCCTCTGGAGATTTGGGGTAACCTACATAAAAATTCCTTTGAGAATTGAGCTTATCTATTTTTTTTGCACAGACAACATGAATCCTAATTTTTATATATAAAACACCTATCATTTCCACTGTATTAATTTACACATGTTTTAACTAAATGCTTAAAATTTTGATCCACTTATTTCCTCTATTCCTTTATACTCATCAAAACTCTATAGGTAAAATTTCCCTTATTTCTGTTTCTCAATGGCTCTCTCCTTTTTAACAACTCTGAAGTAGTCTTTTAGTGTCCTGAAGGTAAATGGATGACCTATTTCCTATGAGCTATTTTATACCATTTAACTTCTTGTTGCTCTCTTCCTGAAGTAAGCTTCTAAATCCTTTACCTAGATATTTTCATAAGAGTACGTAACTTCCATGGGATCTAAAACATTTTTATTATTTTTATTAAGGTACAGTAATGATCAAAGTTTCTTTTTGAAAACTGCTGCTCCACCTAAATAGTACTAATATATGTGAAGAAGTTCTGACACAATCCCACTTAAAATAAAGAGGGTTTCAGCAAATATTTCAGTAGGCTGTTAAAAAAGGAAATCAAGGGCGCCTGGGTGGCGCAGTCGGTTGAGCGTCCGACTTCAGCCAGGTCACGATCTCGCGGTCCGGGAGTTCGAGCCCCGCCTCAGGCTCTGGGCTGATGGCTCGGAGCCTGGAGCCTGTTTCCGATTCTGTGTCTCCCTCTCTCTCTGCCCCTCCCCCGTTCATGCTCTGTCTCTCTCTGTCTTAAAAATAAATAAACGTTGGAAAAAAAAAAAAAAATTTAAAAAAAAAAAAAAAGGAAATCAAAACACTTACTGAAGTTAAGCCTCTTCAGGGAATAAAATGTTATTTAGGACTATTGTTTTTAGGTGTGCTTCACCCATATTACATTTTTCAAATGAGTTCAATTTCATAAGTTCTTTTGGTTTTATAAATTAACAAACACTTTCTGAATTTTTCTCAGATACTATCCATCAACAGTAAATAGGTCTTCAGCCTACTAGGTTATATGACCCGATTTACTTTAGGCCAGACAGATTCCTTCATAATCGGGTCAAGTACGTATACACTGCTGCCTTCTAAGCCACATTAGTAGCAAAGAAATGACTCCAATATTAAAATTAAAACTAAGTTAAAAACCTGAACACACGGGGCGCCTGGGTGGCGCAGTCGGTTAAGCGTCCGACTTCAGCCAGGTCACGATCTCGCGGTCCGTGAGTTCGAGCCCCGCGTCAGGCTCTGGGCTGATGGCTCAGGGCCTGGAGCCTGTTTCCGATTCTGTGTCTCCCTCTCTCTCTGCCCCTCCCCTGTTCATGCTCTGTCTCTCTCTGTCCCCAAAAAATAAATAAACGTTGAAAAAATAAAAAAAAATAAAAAAATAAAAAAAAAACCTGAACACAAATGAGTAAAAATGATTGCAAATGAATATCAATTTAACAAAAGCACACAAGATAAAATTACTTCAAAATTTGGGAACACATTACTATGACTTCATCCTTAGTGAAATAATCTAAAGACCACAAGAACTGGAAAAATCTTAAACTTCACTCAATGTACTTATTTTTCATAATAATACTAGTATCGCCATTTTAAAAATAACATATACTGTAAGAATAAAGCACGTAAACTAAGTACAAACTTTCATAATCTTACATTTGAAATGAAAACTATCAACATGAACTCATAGTTTATTTTTTCTACATGTTTCATAGCTCCATTCAACGAAAGAAACTATAAGAAACAAATACAGCCAGCATTCAGATCTGGGTTTCTAAATACTATACCCATACAAAAAGAACCAAGGATCCTTGCATAAATGGATGATTCTGTGACTAAAACAGGTAAAATATAAGAGGAGTCTCAGGGGCGCCTGGGTGGCTTAGTCAGTTGAGTGTCCAACTCATGGCTTTGGCTCAGGTCATAATTTCATGATTCAGGAGTTTGAGGCCTGTGTCGGGCTCTGTGCCTCTAGTGCAGATGCTTGGGATTCTCTCTCTCTGCCCCTCCGGCACTCTCGCAAAATAAATACATAAACTTAAAAAAAAACAAACAAGATGAATCTCAAGTCATCTCTTGTGCAGGAAGCAAGGGAAGTACTCAAAGATGATGGGGTTGGGACTCCTGGCTGGCTCAGTCAGTGGAGCATGCGACTCTTGATGCTGAGGTTGTGAGACTGAGCCTCACATTAGGTGTAGAGGTTACTTTTAAAAATAAAACAAAATCGTAAAAATAAAATAAAATAAAAAGATGATGGGGTTATAGCAAAAGGACACAAGAGATACCTTGAAATGGTTCACACTGGCCAAATCTATTGTAAATACATTTAATAAGTAAAAGTTATTGAGTCTTCTCTGTTGTCAGCACAGAGCCCACTTTGGATCCTCTGTCTCCCTCTCTCTCTGCCCCTCCCCTGCTTGCTCACTCACTCTCAAAAACAAATAAACAATTAAAAAAATAAATAAAATTCTTTTAAAAAATTGAGGGGCGCCTGAGTGGCTCAGTCGGTTAAGTGCGACTTCGGCTCAGGTCATGATCTCGCGGTTCATGAGTTCAAGCCCCACGTCAGGCTCTGTGCTGACAGCTGAGAGCCTAGAGCCTGCTTCAGATTCTGTGTCTCCCTCTCTCTCTGGCCCTCCCCTGCTCACAGTCTGTCTCTCAATAATAAATAAATGTTAAAAAAAATTTTTTTTTTAAATTACTGAGTCTTGAGGCATGTGGGCAGTTTAATCAATTAAGCGTCCAACTTCAGCTCAGGTCACGATCTCGCAGAATGTGAGTTCAAGCCCTGCATCAGGCTCTCTGCTTTCAGTGAAGAGTCGACTTTGGATCCTCAGTCTCCCTCTCTCTCTGCCCTCCCCCACCATGCATGCACATGCGCTCTCTCTCAAAAATAAACAAACATTTAAAAAAAGTATTGAGCCTATAGGGTAGAAGAGAATGAGAGCAAAGGAGTAGGGAGAGGAGGAAGAACATTCTTTACAGAATTCCAGTTTTTAAATGCGGAAGAAACGGCAATTAGAAATCTCACCATTCTGCAACTATCAGTGTAATAAATGATGCAAGCAACAGTGGATGCTAAAATGATGAAGTGAAACATAATGGGGAACAGGATATTCGCATGGTGCCAAGGTGGCACCTAGAAGCTTACTTCTAAATTATTACTAAATTATAAAAGGAAAAATATGCCTTTATTGGAGAGCTGGTGATCACAACCTTCATTTGGTGGTCAAACAATATTAAGAGTAGAATAACCAGGTGTTATGTAGCTTCTGACGTAAAGCAGCATACACAATTATCACTTTGACTTATTGTCAAAATGTTTAACCCAAACCTAATCAAACTTACAGAATTCCAGTGGTCTATGCAACTATGCTACTTTAATATAGTGGAGTAATGACTTAGAAGACATCACCAGAGGAAAAATCATATAAATTCTGAATGTGGAACATTCTGTAAGAAAAATAACATTAATTCGTTAAAATAAAATCAGTGCCACAAGAATTTTTAAAAGATGATGGGACTGTTTAAGACTCAAGAAATATTAACAACTAAAAGATTATGGTTTGAGGGAAAAAGAAAAACTAAAAGACAATCAGGAGATAGCTGGAGAAAATGAAATACAGGCTAGATATCAGATAATATCAAAGAATTTCTAATTTTTAAAAAGTTCATTAGAGAGAGAACACGCAAGTGCAAGCAGAGAGAGGGAGAGACAATCCCAACCAGGCTCTGCAAAGTCAGCGTGCAGAGCAGGCCTTGAATTCACAAACCACAGTATCAGGATCTCAGCTGAAATTGAGAGTTGGATGCTTAAAAGACTGAGCCACCCAGGCAATGCAAAGAACTGCTAATTTTTTCAAGTACTGTAATCATATCACCACAGTTGAATATGAGATTGTCCTTTTTCTTTAAAAATGTATGCCATCTATAACTCCACAACTTTCAAATAAGACAGAAAAAAGTTACACATACATTTATATACGGTAGGGGAGGAGATCATGTATATGCAACTGAGTCAAGATATTAACTGGGAATCAATCTAGATAGAGGATGTGGGTATTCATCATACTGCTTTCACATTTTCTAAATACTTTGACTTTTCATAATAAAAAGTCTAGAGGGAGGAAAATAAAGTAGAATGCTATAAATCAGCAGTTCTCAAAACATGTGCTAGGCATCCACAAAACTCAACCATTTTCACAACAATAAGATGTTATTTGCTTTTTTCACTGTCTAGTCATTCATAAGGACAGTGCGAAAACAATAGTAAACAACAGGTAAAGCTGTTAGAGTCTTAGCATGAATCTAGATAGGGGCTCCAAACTGTGTAAGCAGTCATATTCTTTACTGCCAGATACTTCGTAGTTTAAAAATAAAATGCAGTTTCATATAAGAAAAAGCTTCTGATGAAGGATTCTTTTTTAGAGTTGGGGAGGGGCATAAAGTGAGGGAGAGAGAGAATGCCAAGCAGGCTCCACACTCAGTGCAGAGCCCAATAATGGGCTCAATCTCACAATCCTGAGATCATGACCAGAGCCAAAATCAAGAGTTGGACACTTAACCAACTGAGCCACCCAGGCACCTCTGGATCACCATTCTCTATCTGAAAAACTAATTGAGAAACTATGCTTACAGGTCTGTAATACAGACTTGGTATTAGGCACACATTTTCTCAAATATGAACAAAGTGGACCTATCACTGTCAGTCATTCACCCTGAAGTATTTTCTGCCAATGAAAAAATTTCAACTTTTAAGCAACTAAAATTTTAGACCTTTTACCTACCACTATGAAACTGATAGCTTCCCAATACTTAAGACTTCTGATGACTTTGGCAGTGATACTGTGATTTTGATACCATATAACGAGATGTGTCACCATTTGAAAGATCTGCACATAAATCAGTGTAACCAGTATTTTCCAAATGACCAATGGATGATGTTACAAAGTATGTACGTGTAAAAATTCCATTCAAAGTGAAGACAAAAAAAAAAAAGTGAAAGACCGACAGATTTCAATGTAACAATATGAAAGGTTCATTGGCATGCTTTTAAATTCCAAACTGCAACTAATCTTTAAGAAACTCCTATTTGTTGAGTCTTGGTATCTTATGGAAGAACAACATTCACAATTACCTGAAAAGGCTATTAAAAATACTTATCTGTGTGAGGCTGGATTTTCTTCATATATTTCAACCAAAACAGCATTAATGAAATATATTGAATGCAGGGGCTATGAGAATCCAGCTGTCTTTCATTAAGCCAAACTTTAAAAAAGATTTGCAAAAAATGTAAAACAATGTTATTTTTCTCACTTTGAGAAAGTAATTTTCATAAAATGTTATACTAACATGTAATGGGTTGTCATTTTAAGTGAATTATTAATATGTATTTTTGAAATGTTTTCACTTATAATTTGATACTGATCTGCACATATAATCAAAAGGTCTTTAAAAAAAAAAAACTTCTTTGTGATTCTCAGTAAATTTTTTAAGATTATAAAGTAGTCCTGAGACCAAAGAAGTTGATAACTATTGCTCTGGAATTAACACATGCCATGCACAATTTCATACAAACCAAAAGCGGCACCTAAGCATTAATGACTATAGTCTATATATTCCATACAGACTATATTCCACACTGCCCTGGCCCCTGGGCTCTCGCCCCAGAGCAAAGCTCTGAAGTTTTAAGTTTATTGATATTAGCACCGGGGCGCCTGGGTGGCTCAGTCAGTTAAGCGTCCGACTTGGGTTCAGGTCATGATCTTACAGTCTGTGAGTTCGAGCCCCACGTCGGGCTCTGTGCTAAGAGCTCAGAACCTGGAGCCTGTTTCCGATTCTGTGTCTCCCTCTCTCTCTGCCCCTCCCCGACTCGTGCTCTGTCTCTTAATGTCTCAAAAATAAAGATAAACATTAAAAAAGATTAAAGACATAACTCGAGTTCAAAAAAAACTAAATTAAAAAAATAAGCATCAAGCACTTTTTTTTTTCTGGTGAGGGGTTGGTCACATGAAGGGGTACAAAAGTATAGCATAATTACTTTGAAAAGATTCCCAATTAGCTCTTTACAGAGGTAAAAGAATAAAAATAAAATGAGGCCGTAAGACTTGGCTTTACTCATTCTTGAGCTGCTCAAAAGCAGTTCAATCTGCAAAAGATGTTGACAACTTGCAACTTTCAACAACAAAACAAAGAACAAGTTATATAAGGAATTTTTTATTGAACAGGTAAAGTCAAGCAAATTATTCTGAATACCCATGCTGGACCATATTAAATGACTTACATAATGCATAAGAATGAAGTTGGACACCCCCCCACACCCAAAGAATGAAGTTGGACCCTTAACTTACACCATATACAAAAATTAACTCATAATGGATCAAAGACCTAAAACTATAAAATTCTTAGGAGAAAACATAAAGGAAAAGTCATGCATCTGATTTGGCAATGACATTCTGGCAGCAAAAGAAAAAGCAAATTGGGACTTTACTGAAATTAAAAACTTGTGCATCAAAGCACACTATCAAGAGAATGAAGGGACAAGTCACAGAATGAAGGATCTATGTGCAAATTATTTATCTGAGATTAATATCTAGACTACATAAAGAACTATTAACAACAACAACAAAAAAAACTCAATTCAAACATGCACAAAGGAGCATCTGGGTGGCTCAGTCAGTTAAGCACCCAACTCTTGATTTCAGCTCAGGTCATGATCTCACGGTTCGTGAGTTCTGATGTGTCACTGCAGAGCCTGCTTGGAAGTCTCTCTCCCTCTCTCTCTCTGCCCCTACCCTACATGCTCCCTTTCTCTCCCTTTCTCTCTCTCTCTCTCTCTCTCTCTCTCTCTCAGAATAAATAAACTTAAAAAATTTTTTTAATTAAAAAAAAATTTAAGGAAAAAAATCAGGGGTGAGAGGCATTAAGGAGGATACTTGGGATGAGCACTGGGTATTATTATATGTAAGTGACGAATCACTAAATTCTATTCCTGAAATTATTACTGCACTGTATGTTAACTAATTTGGATTTAAATTTTAAAAAATGTTAGGGGCTCCTGGGTGCCTCAGTCGGTTAAGCGTCTGACTTCAGCTCAGGTCATTATCTCACACTCCGTGAGTTGGAGCCCCACGTCAGGCTCTGTGCAGACAGCTCAGAGCCTGGAGCCTGCTTCAGATTCTGTGTCTCCCCCTCTCTCTGCTCCTCCCCTGCTCATGCTCTATCTCTGTCTCAAAAATAAATAAAAACATTAAAAAATGTTAATGAACAATTTTGTAAGATTAAAAAAAAAATCAAACATGCACAAAGGACTTGAAAAGATATTTCTCCAAAAAAGATATACAAATGACCACTCAGTACCACAAAAAGATGCTCAACATCACTAGTCAGGGAAATGCAAATCAAACCATTAGATACCATTTCTCACCCATTAGAATAGCTATTATAAAAAAAAAAAAAAGAAAGAAAGAAAAAATAGCTATTATCAGAAAAAAGGGGGGGAGCACATGGGTGGCTCAGGTGGTTGGGCATCTGACTTTTGATTTCAGCTCAGGTCTTGATCTCAGGGTGTGAGTTCAAGCCCCGCATTGGGCTCTGCACTGGGCGTGAAGCCTACTTCAAAACAAAATGAAACAACACAACACAACCCAGAAAATAAGTGTTGGTGAAGACATGGAGGAAATGGAACCCTCTGCTGGTGGGAATGTAAAGTGGTTTAGTCAAGGTATAAAACAGTGAGCTAAACGCACACCTACTCACTCAAAAATTCTACTCCTGTTTATCCAAAAGTATTGAAAGCAGGGACTCAAAATGGCCAAAAGGTGAAAACAACCCTAGTGTCCACCAACAGATGAATAAACACAATGTGATAAATACGAAATGTTCCTCTAAGAGAAAGAAGACAGGGAAAGAGGGAGAAGGCCATGTGACAGAGACAGACAATGGAGTTATGCAGCACAAGCCAAGAAACACCTGGAGCCACCAGAAGCTGGAAGAGGCAAGGACAAATAACCCCCTCAGTGTCTTTTAGAAAGCAAGACCCTCCCAACATCTTAATTTTGGATTTCTAGCATGCAGAACTGTGACAGAATAAACATGTTTTAAGCCAGCCAGTTTATGGCTTAAAACTAATACAAACAGTAACCTTCAATATATTTATATCACAAAATAGAGGAGTTGTACCAGTGGATGGCAGAGTCTGGTCTTCTCTTCAATAAAATATCCTTGAAAAACAACAACAAATGTAGTATATACATACAATGGAATGTTCTTCCACCATAAAAAAGGACTGAAATTCTGATATGTGCTACAATATGGATGGACCCTAACAACATTATGCTTAGTGAAATAAGCCAGACACAGATAGGTAAGAATTGTAAGATTCCACTCATACGAGATAACTAGAATAGGCAAATTCATACAGACAAAAAGTAGAATACTGTTTACCACAGGCTGGGAGGACAAAGGGGGAGTTATTGTTTAATGGGTAGAGTTTTTGCTATGATGAAATGTTTTGGATATAGATAACGGGATGGTTACAAAACACTGTGAATGTATTTAACGTTACTGAATTGTACATATAATAAAAATTATGCTAAGTATATATTTTACCACACTTCAAAAAAATGCTTACAATTTTTTTAAAAATTGACTTACATCCTTTGAACCCAAAATTTGTTAGTAATTTTCAGATTAAAAAAATCCAGAACTGAGTCCTCCAATAATATATAAATAATACAAATCACTGATAATGCTTTACTTACCCGTTTGGGACCACTAAAAATCTTTCTGGTGTTTTCTTTTGATTTATCTCCTTGTTTATTTGGGGGCTTCTTCACACTTTCAGGCACACCAGGCAAATCCTCTGTAAAATCCAAGTTTTCTGAAATGGTAATCAAAACTAGCTAGCTTTCCAATATTTCAAATTATCTACCAAACAACCTATGAACATTTGGGGAGTGGCATTTTGCAGGGTAAAAGAATACAGGAATAAAAGCACCATTCAGTTGACAAAATATCCCTAACGATAATAAGTCTCATTTTGCCATTCTCACCCTCTTGCTTGCCGACCCCAACTTTAGAAGAAAATCAGAAACCAAGTTAGTATGTATGTGCTTCAGTTTTATTTTCTGTAAATGGCAAAACCGATTCTTTTCTAAAATAACTGCTGGGTATCTAGGGACACTGACATTGGGCATTCTAGTTTAAATATACACACAGTTATCTACCTTTAACATTTTTCTAGAGCTTAAGTATACTGAATCATGCTGGCCTTCAAAGAATGTCTGCTTGCACCTACAAAAGTCATATTAAAAAAAAAAAAAAAGACAGCTATTTTTGGCAAAAGATATAAAATGACCTAGTACAATGTAGCTCAATGATTTGTGGGTCTTCATACAAAAATAACCAAATAATTAGATAAATTCCTAAGCCGTTAAATTTCTTCTAGCCTAAACAAAAAAGTAAAATAGGAAGACTTTTCACTATCACTAGCCCAACCATTAAAAATGTTCGCTATTTCATGGGGAACCTGGGTGGCTCAGTCAGGTAAGTATCCGACTTCGGCTCAGGACACGCTCTCAACCGTTTATAAGCTCGAGCCCCGCACTGGGTTCTGTGCTGGCAGCTCAGAGCCTGGCGTCTGCTTCAGATTCTGTGTACCCCTCTCTCTGCCCCTTCCCTGCTCATGCTCTTTCTCTTCCAAAAATAAACAAACATTAAAAAAATTTTTTAAAAAATGTTTGCTATTTCATACATCAGTTGAAGACCCTGGATGTATCAAATGGTCTCTAATTTTTTTATTTTATTTGGTAGCAATATGAAAGAAGTTTTTGAAAGGGAGCCTGATGATCTCACATTTCAAAGCTTAAAAAGTTACATTACCCCAAAATGTAAATTTCAGCCAGAGATTTTTCAATTGCTGATCAAAGTAACTTGCTACCAAAGTTAGAAGAAAGAGCTAAGTAAGTTGCAGGAAGAAAGGAGCTCAGGTTTTGTGCATGATTACTATCATCCTCCTGACAAAGCAACCCTAAGCTGTCTGCCCAGTCATCTCATGTGACTAGCAAGGATGCTGCAAACTTCAATTCTCCAGAAGAGATTCAAGACAACACTGGCTGAATTGATAACCCCCTTATTTATTTATTAATTTTTACAGTTAGAGGAGTAAGGAGTGAGCCCTTAGCGACTATTCTTATATGCCTCTAGTTTTGAAGAGTGACTCTAATCTAACAAAACTATTTTTAGGCCAAATAAAGCAAAACATTAGGTAGTCTCAAGTATGACTTATAATGTACACAAGAATCTATATGTAAGAATACTATTAGAATTCCAATTCACCATAATGACACTTCTTATATGACTTAACAGACAAAAACGTTATTTAACAAGTAAAGCGATACAGAAAAACTATGTATTTGGTTAAAAATATATAAATATAGCCCCTGGATCCCAGAGGTTTTTGCTTACCCTTCCTCACTCAACAATCAATCCACTTCACTAAGCCCTTGTCAGGTAGTGACTTAATTATAGCGAAGCTAACCTACTTGTGTTGGTCTCTCACAGTAGAAACTATCAACTCCTTGAGAGCCTCCAGTCATTACTGGCTCTATCATCTTAAGAGACAAATTAAATTTTCACTGGTAAGAGTGAATAAATACTTAACTAGCACTTTTCAATTTTATTAAATCAACTCAAGAGGATGATTTTTAAGATTAACATTTACCTTTTAACTTTAAACTTAAGATTTCTTGACAATGTTTTAAAACATTAGTTTAATTTTGAGCCAACTACAAATGCTTTTAATCAATTTTAATTTTCTAATATTTCCCTCATTACAAACCATCTATTATCTATGTAGTTCTAAATGTCCAAAATCTACCAAGTCCCCAACTGCATTTGGATGTTCAAAGTTCAAACATCAAGATGTCTAATATCCCTGTACACACACACACTTTAAAATTCTCAAGTGCTAAAGGCAAAATTAAAACACAAAATTAAAAGACCCAATCTATAAATTGATCCTTACAATGTGGAACTTGATTATGAACATTTAAAACACTGTACCTCTGGATAAGGTACAATCTGTGGTTCTAAATAATACTTCTATTAAAATTAAACATAACAAATTAAAATTAAGTACCTAAGCAGAAACTCAGTAGCTGTTGACTTAAACTTAAAATGCATTTACTTGTAATAATTTTTTTAAGTCTTACCTGCATTATTAGTACTAGACTGACTGTCCTGGGAATTATCACTGTTTTCAGGAGGAGGCTGCAAGGAGGGTGATGGAGCTGTTTTAGTTCTTTTTTTGCTTGTCTTTCTTTCCACTTGACAGTCATCTTCATCATCATCTTCACTTTCACTGAGATCATCAAAGCCAAAATACTTAATTTTGTAATTAGAACTCCCAGAACCTCCTTCATCACCTCCTGTCTCATCATGATCTTCAAAACCAAAAAATTCAAGTTTAACATCCTTTTTGGATTTAGTATTACTAGGTCGAAATCTAGTAGTGGTCTTAGAAGTCGCAATATCTGCCTTTTTTCTTAGACGGCCAGCTTCTCCCAAATCTGCAGGGGTTGATGCAGTGAACTCATCCATGCTACGTTCCATAGTATCCTGTATGGTAACATTACAAACTGACAAGCAAGATGGATGTAAAACAGTGTAATCTCTAGTCCGTCCAACCGTCCCTCTAAAACTGGTCCCAGAACTTACACTGCCTTTCTTTGCCTGATTCAGGCCATCTTTACTTGATTCACTGTTTGCTTTGGCTAAGGCCTGACTGGTGCCGTCCATTAGCTTATCAAAATTTGATGCTCCTTGTGAGGATTTTGCTTTATTCGCCCTACAGTACGTCCTACAGTTGCTTGGCCTAAGAACACTTTGCACGATGTCTTCTTCAATGGCTTCATTTAGATTTTCCAACCGGTTTTTAAAATCTTCATCCTTCATCTCCAAAAGAGGATCACTATCCAAACCTAAAATACAATCTTCTGATCTGATATCTTCAAAATCATTATCCCATTCATACAAACCAGTTCTTACAGATCCCTTGATGGAAGATATTTCTGATGGAGATTCTGACCTTTTTCCAAGTTGGGAGTTCCAAGTATCATTTGTTTCCTTGATTTCATCAGCTTTGTATCCAGAAGCTACTGTTGTTTCTGCATTGGATTTCTTAGTACTGTCTTCAGCATTTTTGTAAATATGGTGACTATTCTTTTCATATTCTTCACTAAAATTCTCCACTTTATCTATAAAAATTAAAAATAAGTCAAGGATAAAAATTTAAGTGGCATCAATGTAAAATTTAACAAATAATGCTATCTGGCTAAGAGCACAGAATCAGTCTTGAAATAACTGCAATAAGGTTAAACTGTAAAGAAATTAATGAATGTTTACATATTTGACATTTCCCCTTCCACCTTTTAGTATAGAGCTCTTATGCCTTTTAGTGACCTCTCCCTAGTCATTCAAGTCCCTTAAAATTGTTATCCTTAATTCAAGAGATTTCGACAGCGTTAAGCAACTAGATCAATTCAGAATTAAAGGACTCAGCAAACCTTGGAGATTATTATGGGTTTTTCAAATAAAAATGCTTAAACTAAAATTTATTTAGTAGAATCTAAACAGTGTTAACACAATAAATGAAAACATTCCAGCAGTTTATTTCTCTGGTGTAGGGCTGCCCATAAGGTATGCCAGCTCTGTCTAGAAACCCATCTCAGGGTCAGGTTTCTTTCTCTAATTCTGTTTCCATTCTTTCTCCTAACCCTAAAAGCCATACAACTTCAAAGATTGTTTTTCTTAACAGCTGCTCTGGTGCCTAAGTGACTACAGTGGCTATCTATGCATATCCGCAAGTAGTAAATCTTACAGTTACTATTCATTTTGTACTTGGGCAATTCATTTTTACTACCTTTAATTTCTATCATCATAAACATTTTTCGTTAGCCTTTCTAAAAACAAGATGAAAATATGACTCAAACTGGTATTATGATTAATTCTCCCAGAACTTAGCAGTAGAAAAACAACGGCAAAATGTTTATGCCAAACTTATTGTTTATACTTAAAAAGTGCACTTACATTTAAGAAAAGCCAAATTACAGATCCCAATTAACAAACCATCAAATATAGGCAAAGGGATGATTACATGAATTCAATGCACAATTTTTAATACTACCCAATGGCTTTAAATCTAATTTAACTTGTTAGATTAATATTTACTTACCTTTAGAAGGGACCTAATACCTGTTTTATTCTTAGATATCTTCCAGCAGAAAGCAAGGAACTATAGTTTTCATAATCTCAGAAGTACCAATCACTAAGCCTAAGATACTGAAAAGTTGAAAATTAAAAGGTGACTCTGACATCTGAGTCAAGCAAAGTCAAGTCTAAATCAAGCCAGAAGAAATACCACCACAGCTTTTACTAACAAGTGGAAAGAGTAGGGGTAGCTGAGTCTGGAGACTTACGTTGCCCTGGTTAAACGAGCTCTTCAGAGCTCAGGCAAGATCCCTAACTTCAGGAGTTTTCCTGAGGGCTTCAATTTCCTCATCTGTTCAGAAGGGAAGTCACTGACCTAGGCTACTTTACAGCCTTACCGAAGGAATTATTTCCTAATGAATACGTTATGGGAGTGCTTAGTATGTTTAGCTTCACAAAGGTCTGTGAGATGTCATTAAATGTATTATCACATCACTTTTGCCACTGCATAGCATTCTACCATCTTAATGCCAAATTTTATGTAGGCTGTTTCTAATTGTTTTATGTAATAAATTATGTAATAAATATCTTTCTGACTAAAAAACAAAGAACAGCATTTACATGAACAATAAATGTCAGTATCCCTATTTGTAAAAACTACTACTTCGGGAAGCACCTGGGTGGCTCAGTCAGTTAAGCATACGACTTTGGCTCAGGTCATGATCTCACAGTTTCTAAGTTCAAGTCCCACATCAGGCTCTGTACTGACAGCACAGAACCTGCTTCCGAGCCTCTGTCTCTCTCTCTCTCTCTGCCCCTCCCTCCCCCAAAATAAACAAACATTAAAACAAATAAAATAAAACAAATTAAAAAAGAAAGAAAGAAAGAAAACTACTACTTCAGGGCACCTGGGTGGTTCAGTCAGTTAAGGTTAAGCATCCAACTTCGGCTCAGGTCATGATCTCGAGTTTGAGCCCTATGTTGGTCTCTGTGCTGACAGCTCAGAGCCTGGAGCCTGCTTCTGTGTCTCCCTCTCTCTCTGCCCCTCCTCTGCTCATGCTCTGTCTCTCTCTCTCTCAAAAATAATCAAAACATTAAAAATTAAAAAAGAAACTACTTCAAGTTTCACTTTTATTACTCCCATTTCTCCTAAAATCAGAGAAAATACATGTTGTCATGTTGTGTTACTATTCTTATAAATAAGCCATCTTTCCTAAGTCTAACTTTGTTGTGTGCTTATTATATAAATCTACTTTAAGTACAAAGTAATAAAGAGCCCTACAGAAAATATTCTCATTAAAAGTTGTAACTAAAAGTTACATTAGCAAGTATAATCAACTCATCTATTCAATTGTATAGCAAAAACAACCCTACAGATGAATTATTAAAATACATTACCTATTTTTAAATTTCTAAACATACATTACCAACAGAGTTCTGCATAATAAATGCTGTCCAAGTTCTCCACAAGAGTATTCTAATATATAAAATAAACACCTTCCCTTCATCATTTAGCTCTGCAACAAGTATTTACAACTATATCTTTAGAAGAGAGAGCAAGGCTATCTTATCCTAAAATGCAGAACAATTACTTTCAACTCCTTTTCTCCCTCAAATATCCCAGCTTCTCTGTCACATAAACTCATCTGGTATCTTAACACATCAAGGGTTTAAAAAAAAAAAAAAAAGTAAATAAATATCAGTTATTTTCTTCCAGAGAAGCTATGCATTACTCTGTTTTAATCTAAATTGACTATATAAACAGAAACATGTTCCTAGCTAAGACAGGTTTAGGAGTTCAATGAACGTGTGCCAATTCTGCCACTTTCTGGCTAAAATGAGGCCTTAAGAAGTTCAGGCTATTTCTTCAGCAAAAAATTAACAAAATATTTCTGAAGGGCAGGTTGAACAGATAAGTATATTTTACAGGTTATACAACATCACATAGATGCAAATTAACACAGCTATTACCACTCTGCCATAATACAGGACGTATTTTTAATAATCTTTTAGCAAGATTTTTCTTAGTGGGCTCTAACCTGTAAGTTCATCAATTCTCCTTTATGCGCCCTGTGTCTACCAGCTTCATGCAAGGAATCCAAAACTACATTCTAAGTCCTACTGTTCCTCAAGCTAAGTGTGAAGACTGGATGTATAGAAAGTTCTTAATTTAAAACTTAGCCCAGCACTATCCACTATCAGATACTTAATAAATGTCTCTTAACATCACTTGATTTTAACATTTTATTTAAGTAATCTCTAACCCACCATGGGGCTCGAACTCACAAACCCAAGATCAAAAGTTGTACACTCTTCTGACTGAGCCAGCCAGGTGCCCCAACATCACTAGATTCTAGCATCACTAGTTACTCAATCTTTAGTACGTTAGCTAACATATAAAAGAGGGAATTTATCGTAATGAAGGAAACACATGACAAGCATGATGTTAAACAACATAGCTAAGCCAGTAACTAGATGTGCAAAAGTTTGGCAAGCCGTATTATCTCTCTAGGCCTCATACTGCTTATCTAAAACACAGAAAGCAATGGCACATAAAAGATTAATTAAATGCCCACTATTCCCTTGAGGATTCTTAATTTTGAAAGGATATGGATGATTCCCTTAGCAACAGAAACACAAACATTATCAGTCCTTAAAATACTAGGAGTATACATAGTTTTGTAAAGAAAAATAAATAGGTGGGGTAACAAGTCTTCTGTGAATGAAGGATACTCCTTGAAGTATTTAAAAAATTGGTAAGTTTGATCAGAGATTTATGAATGGGTTTCACAGTTTCTTCACATTTTGTGAAACTGTATGAAAATGTGCACACATTTCTCAGGGAGAGTATGCATAGTTTCAGCAAATTTTCAAACTAAAAAATATTTTTACTGGCTTAAAAGAGAGAAGGAGCAAAATACATGCAGGACATCAGTGTATATTGATTGTGGAATTTCAAATCTCTATGGGAAAGATGGATTATTCAATAAAGGTACTGGAATATCTGAGGGAAATAAAGTTGGATTTTTACCTCAAGTATTAAAATATATCCTGGATTAATCAAAGACTTACATACAGAAAATGAAACTATACATATATTATAAAAGAGAATTTTAAAAAATACATTACATTGGAATGGGGAAATTCTCAGATACAAAGCCTATAATCCATATTAATTTACACAAAATCTAAAATTTCAGCATGTTAAAGTTAAAAGAAACAATAAAATGTGAAAAACCTAACTGCAACTAGTATTACCAAAAAAGAGGTAAATTTCCTTCACTTAACAAGAGTTCTTACCTATCCAGATGCATTAGAGATGTACATATGGGGGTAAATACAAAGTTTTTAGAATACAGGAGTGTATCTTTAGGACCTCAGGTGGGTTAAGTTTTTTTAAACCAGATACAAAAAGCACTAACCATAAAGGAAAAGAAAGAAATTTCACCAAAATTAAATCTGTCCATAAAACAATACTATTTAAGAACTACCAAACTAGAGTGGAGGGTATTGAGACTATATAAAGAATGCATATAACGAATAAAAAGATACCTAATTAAAACATGATCAAGAGACAACTCACTCAAAAAGAAAGGATATTCAATAAACATATAAAATACATTAAAAGATGCCTAATTCATTAGCAAATTAAAACCATAATAAGATACCACAACACAACCATCAAAAGAGCTAAAATTCACAATATCAAGTATTGTGGGGAAGGTAAAGCAGCTTCAACTGGTGGTAGAGGAAACTGAACTTTGGCATTATCTATAAAAACTAAACAGAACACTTATGACACAACAATTTCATTTCAAAGTACTTACCAAATAGATACTCGTGCAAACATACACCAAAAGATGTATTCAGCTGAACCATATGAAATCTCCGTTTTAAAAATAATCAACTAACAGCAATTCCACATGGTTCAGCATAACAGAACTATGCCCATAGCAACATCATTCTAAAACAATGAGATCTAAATATTCATTAACAGGACAGTCAATAAAGTGGTCTGCTCATACAAAGAAATTCTACAGAGTAGTAAAAACCAAACTACATTTCTAGGGCAACAGGGTGGCTCAGTTAGTTAACCCTCTGACTCTTGATTTCAGCTCAGGTCATGATCTCAGGGTTTGTGAGATCGAGCCCTGCATCAGGCTCTGTGCTGACAACACAGAGCCTGCATGGGATTCTCTCTCTTCTCTCTCTCTCTCTCTCTCTGCCCCTCCCCAGCTTGTGCACACAAGCTCTCTCTCAAAATAAATGTTTTCAAAAATGTACATGTCAAATAGACTTACCCTTGAAGCAAGCAGTTTTATTTACACGCATTTACTCTAAAATAAGTATGAAATTAACATAAGTAACAAGGAAACTCACAACTTTGTTTCCTGGTTTTTGCTTTCATACACAATATGAACACCTACCAATAAAGAACAACTTAAAGTATCATACAGCCACATATCTAAATACTATGTAGCCATTTAGAAAGAATGAGGCAGATCTGTGTTATGTAGAGATAAGGTCATTGTTAAGGATGGGATGAGGGACAAGACTTTCCTATCTCTTGAATTGCCTACAGTCTGAGAATAGTCTGTTCATACGCTTAAAACATAATAAAAACTGCCAAAGATACATATTAAGTACCTTAAAGAGTAACAATGGTATTGCAGTTACCTTTTTTGGAATCTTTATCTTTTAAAGAATTCTATCTATGTATGAAATACGATGTCTGGAATTTGTTTCAAAATAAGGGAGACTTTAAAAAGGAGAGTAGATAGGAGCGCACGAGTGGCTCAGCGGTTAAGCATCCAACTTTGGCTCAAGTCATGGTCTTTGGTTCATGAGTTCGAGTCCCTCATTAGGCTCTGCTGACAACTCAGAGGCCGGAGCCTGCTTCAGATTCTGTGTCTCCCTCTCTCTCTGGCCCTCCCCTCCTGGCACTCTGTCTCTCTCAAAAATAAATAAACATTAAAAAAAAAAAAAGAGTATATAAGAATAAAAATGAAAAGACTGACCATGAATTAATGTTTACTGAAGCTAGATACATACAGATATACACATCTCTGTGTAACTGTATGCTAGTACGTATAGTATGTATATACGTACTAACAACATATATACTTCTTTCACCCTTGTAAGAAAGTGAATATATTTCCTTTCACTTTCACCAAAGCCATCAACACAGATGAGGAAAAACAGGCCCAGCGAGGCTCATGACATGAACAGTTACCAATTAAACAAATGGCCAAAACACCCCATAAAAAGATCCACCCTGAGTTCTATTACATTTTACTACCTTTGGTAGCAGCTAAAAATTGAAATACTAAAGCAGATAAACCATCATAATCCACATTAATAGAAGAGATCCAGATAAAGAAGTTAAACATCTAATGTTTTGGACAAATGTGTATCACATGATTTGCTGAAGGTTAAATTTAAACAAAACCTTTGACTTTTGACAAAGACGACTGTACAGATAAAGAGGCTTTGGAGACGATTACTGACTTAAATACAGGTAACTAGAAAAGTTAATTTGGGCAGTAAGGGGTACCTCCATCATATGCAAGCTGCCTTTAAATATCAGAGTGGTTGTCATGAGAAGAGGGAACAAACGTATTCAACACGTAAAAATCATTCAATTCACTGAAACTATAAGGACTAATGAGCAAAAATACTAAAGATCAATTAGAACTGTCCAACAACGGAATACCTAGGGAAGAAGAGAGTGTACTCCCTTGCCATAAAAGAAGTATTTGATAAAATGGGACTTGATTAAAATCAGTTAACTTCTGCTCTGCAGAAAACACTGTTAAAACAATGCAAAGACAAGCCACAGACTCAAGAGAAAACGTCTGCAATAAATATACTTGATAAAAGACCTTTATATAAAATATATAAAGAACTCTTAAAGTTTAATGAGAAAATAAGCAATCCAATTAAAAATGAGCAAAAAAATGTGAACAGGTATCTGCCAAGAAACTATACTGACATCAAATAAGCACATGAAAAATGCTCATCATTAGTCATTAGGGAAATGCAAAAAGCTAACAGTTTCCTTAATATATTAAAAATTCTTGGGTGCCTGAGTGGCTCTCAGTTGGTTAAGTGCCTGACTCTTGATTTCAGCCCAGGTCATGATGCATGACCTCGGTTCATGAGTTCAAGCCCCACATTGGGCCCTGCTTGGGATTCTCTCTCCCCTCTCTCTCTGCCTCCACCACGCTCATGCGCTCTCTCTCAAAGTAAACTTAAAAATTTTTCTTTAATTAAAATAAATTCGTACACATTAGTAAGTCCAACATCTCACACAAACACAAAAAAGCTGGAGACATAGACAATTTATAGAAAAAGAAACAGAAATGAATTAATAACTTATGAAAAGATACTTTATTTCATACACAATTAAAAATCAAAGTACAAAAAAGGGGCACATGGGTGGTTCAGTCAGTTGACCATCTGACTTCAGCTCAGGTCATGATCTCCCAGTTCATGAGTTCCAGCCCCACACTGGGCTCTCTGTCAGGTGGTCAGTGCAGAGCCCGCCTCTGGATTCTCTGTCCCCTCTGCCCCCCTCCCCGCCGCCCCGCTCCTTCCCTGCCTGCACTCCCCCCCAAAATATATATATATATGTGCGTGTGTGTGTATATATATATATATATACACACACACACACACACATAAATAATCAAAGTACAAAAAAAAAATCAAAGTACAGGGGTGCCTGGCTGGCTGAGTCAGTGGAGCATACAACTCAATCTCAGGGTTGTGAGTTCGAACCCCACATTGGATGTATGGATTACTTAAAAATAAAAAATAATAAATTTTTAAAAATCAAAAACTAAAAAAGTACCCAATGTTATATGTTCATTATTTCTCAATAAAGCTGATGGGGGGGAGGGGAACGAAATAAAACCAGGCTGAACTATACCTATACTTACTTAGCCCTCAGTATGTGCCTGGTACTGTTATAAATACTTTCTGCCATCTTAATTCATTTGATTTCACAGTAACCTTTTGAGGTAGGTACTACTACCAGTTCATATGCTTTTATCACAATTTCAACACCCAGAAAGCTCTGAAAACTAAGTTTTTTCATAATACATTCTGAAGCAAAACCTGACCTCACCTAAGTGAGGCTATTTAGAGTATCCTACTTAGAAATGTATTTTCTTTTTCTGAACAAACACTGATTAGAATGCTGCCTCAGACTCTGATGGGGTATTGATGTAAAATATACACACTTTCTGTCTGCCAAATTAATCCTGAATTCCAAAACAAATCTGGTCCCAAAGGTTTCAGATAAAGAAATGTGAACCTGCATCCCATTCTGCAGATAAAGGATAACAGACATAAGTTACTGTCTGACAGTCACACAGTTATTAAGTGGTATTTGAAAAATAAAGCAACTTAAAAAGAAAACAAAAATACCGGAAGCAACCCAAAAGTCTCACATCAACAGAAACCATTTAAGGAATTTATAGCACATACAGAAATGGACATGACCATGCAGCAGCATTTTAAATTAAAAAGGGGGGGGCACCTGGGTGGCTCAGTTGGTTAAGCATCCGACTTGGTTTCCGCTCAGGTCATGGTCCTGTGGTTTGCATGTTCAAGCCCCACATCAGTCTCTGCACTAAGTGTGGAGCCTGCTTGGGATTCTCTCTCTCTCTCCTTCTCTCTGTACCTAGCCCCTGCATGTGTGCATGCTTTCTCTCTCTCAAAATAAATAAACTTAAAAAAATAAAATAAAAAGGGAGGGAGGCCAGAAAGAACATTTTTATATACTGCCATAGAATTATCCCCAAAATATATTAAGAGAAAGAGCAAGGTACAAAATGGCATGTTAACATTTGTGAATTTAAATACACACACCCATAACTACTTTTATTGATTCTATGTGCACAGTATTTGTCAGAAGGATTGAAACAAAAAATAAATGGTCACTCCAGGGAGAACTGGGGTGACTGGGGAAAAGGGCTGGGAACCTTTCAACCATTACCATGCACAAATAAATTCTGATTTGAAATTTTTAAAAAGATGTACAAATTCTAAAATGAAAAAAATTAAACTCTCCAAATAAACGGCATTCGTTCAGCTAGGCAAAAAGCCCAAAGTTTTATAGAAGGATAAGGCAAAAAAAAAAAAAGGCGCCACACATCTACTTGGAAATTTGACAACATCAACTGAAAATCTGAATGTATACACCCTGGGGCACCTGGGTAGCTCAGTCGGTTGAATGTCTGACTTAGCACAGGTCATGATCTCACAGTTCATGGGTTCAAGCCCCACGCTGGGCTTTGTGCTGACAGTGCAGAGCCTGCTTCAGATTCTGTCTCCCTCTCTCTCTGCCCCTCACCAATTCATGGTCTCTTTCAAAAATAAACATTAAAAAAATTTCTTTTAATGTATACAACATCTTCTACCACTATACTGAGACATTATGCTCAAAAACACAAGTAGGGAGATGTTCAATATAGCAATTATTTGTAATAGCGAAGAACTAGAAATAGTCAAAGTGTCCCTAACAGGCTAATTTTATAGTACACTCATACAATGGAAAACATGGAACTGCTACAAGAACAAGTAAATCTGTAAGTATTGATAAGTGTACATCTGAGAGATTTTCCCTTAAGTGTTCTGCAAGGCACAATACACTATATATAGAGAGTGTGTATACACGTACACACTCTCTCTCCATATATATATGTATATATACGTATAATATGGATACATGTATTTATATATATGTATCATGCTCCCATTTGTGTGTGCCTGCATGTTTAAGAAACATTGATTCATACGCTAAGCATACTGAAGATTGTGAAACGCTATATAAGAAATTGTCAACAGCATTTGCTTCTGTGGAAGGGAATGTATTTTTTTCACCATCAGTCAATAAAAATATGTGGCTATTTATCAGAGGTATCTAAAAAGCCAAAGGAAAAATGGCACATCTTCAGTGGATCAATTTTACTTAAAGATTTGAATGGTAAAAGGCATTAAAAAAAAAAAAAAAGCACTTTAACTGGTAATTTAAGGCATCTTTATATTTTGGGAAGGGAAACAACCAAAAATGAACTACTGGGGCACCTCATCAAAATAAAAAGCTTCCGCACAACAAAGGGAACAATCAGCAAAACTAAAAGGCAACCAACAGAATGGGATAAGGTATTTGCAAATGACATATCAGATAAAGGGTTAGTATACAAAATCTATAGAAAAAATCAAACTCAATATCCAAAAAACAATTCAGTGAAGACATGGGCAAAAGACATGAATAGACACTTCTCCAAAGACATGGCCAACCAACACATGAAAAAACGCTCAACATCACTCATCATCAGGGAAATACAAATTAAAACCACAATGAGATACCACTTCACACCAGTCAGAATGGCTAAAATAAACAACACAGGCAACAACAGATGTTGGTGAGGATGCAGAGAAAGATCTCTTTTACACTGCTGGTGGAAACACAAACTGGTGCAGCCACTCTGGAAAACAGTATAGAGATCCCTCAAAAAATTAAAAATAGAACTACCCTACGACCCAGCAATTACACTACTAGGTATTTATCCAAGGAATACAGGTGTGCTGTTTCAAAGGAGCACATGCACCCCAATGTTCATAGCAGCTGACAATAGCCAAAGTATGGAAAGAGCCCAAACATCCATCAACGGATGAACGGATAAAGAAGATATGGTATATATCTACAATGGAGTATTACTCAACAACCAAAAAGAATGAAATCTTGCCATTTGCAACTACGTGGATGGAACTAGAGGGTATCATACTGAGCGAAATTAGCCAGTCAGAGAAAGACAAGTATCATATGACTTCACTCATATGAGGAATTTAAGATACAAAACAGATGAACATAAGGGAAGGGAAGCAGAAGTAATATTAAAACAAGGAGGGGGGCAAAACATAAGAGACTCTTAAATACAGAGAACTGAGGCTTGCTGGAGGGGTTACGGGTAGGGAATGGGCTAAATGGGTAAGGGGCACTGGGGGGGACACTTGTTGGGATGAGCACTGGGTGTTGTACATAGGGGATGAATCACTGGAATCTACTCCTGAAATCATTATAGCACTATATGCTAACTTGGATGTAAATTAAAAAATAAATAAATTTAAAAATAATAAAAAGTTTTTAAAAAAACAAGAAAAAGACATCTTTATATTTTATAAAGTATACCAAAAGACCAAAGTTACATGTAATTTAAAAGATAAAGCCATAAAAAAAAAAAAGATAAAACAGTAAATATCAAACAGCTTTCAAAAGTGCTACTCAGCTGGGCCCACTACACAGATAGTCCAAATCACAGAGCAGTACTGGTCAATTTAACGTTCCCACATGCCCCATCAACATTACCTATGGAAAGCCTTAACTATGACAACCTACCAGCAAGTAAGGAGCTTGTTCACTCCAGTGGCTTTTTTTTTTTTTTAATGTTTGTTTATTTTTCAGAGAGACGGAGACAGAGCTCCAGCGGGGGAGCAACAGAGAGAGGGGGGGGAGGGGGAGGGGGGGAGGGGGAGGGGGGAGGGGGAGGGGGAGAGGGAATCTGAAGCAGGCTCCAGGCTCTGCGCTGTCAGCACAGAGTCTGACTGCGGAAATCAAACCCACAAGCAGTGAGATCATGACCTGAGCTGAAGTCTGACGCTTAACTGACTGAGCCAACCAGATGCCCCTGCTCCCATGGCTCCTGCTCAAGATGCCCATCTCTGCCTACCTACCAGGAGACAGGAAACATACCCCAGTCACTCCTCAACCAGTGCACCTACCTTCCAAGTGGCAATTAACTCTTCAAATTAATACAGAGACACCGAGAACTACGCTAAAACTTTTCAAAACATATATAGGCACAATTGAGGTTTAAAGATATTCATTTCTGGGGCGCCTGGGTAAGTCAGTTGGTTGAGCATCCAACTTCAGCTCAGGTCATGATCTTGATATTCATGGGTTCAAGCCCCATATCCAGCTCTCTGCTGACAGCATAAGCCTGCTTTGGATCCTCTGTTCCCCTCTGCCACTTCCCCACCCTTGCCGTGCATGCACACACACACAAATACATACATACATACATACACACACACACACACACACACACACACACACACACACACCCCTCTCTCTCTCTCTCTCAAAAATAAACGTTTAAAAAAAAAAAAAAAAAAGAAAGAAAATTCATTTCTAAATTCTCAATTCCACATGTACTCTGGTCCAAAATCTGAAGTGCCAACCCACCTGGGATTTAATCATTCTCCCACATTATAAATAATGGCATATTGCTCACCCATTCCTAATCTTACTGTGATATATTGCTCCAATTCTGGCATAACCTATAAAAAAATAATATGATAGATTACCGGCTTCTGTGCTTACTACGTGAGTAACTCTAATGTATGGGTAACATCCTTTGCATATCAGGCAGTTTCCAATTATTGCTTTCAAATAGAAACTGCTGTAACAACTCTTCCCCTTACTTTTGTCACTATGCTTTCTCAATATTTACATGTATTAAGAAACAAGAATAGACTGATACCAAAGCTTTTTATTATCTAAGCAATGACATTCATACACATGCACTAACTGGAAAAAGTCCTGCCCATCAAGATGTACATTTCCAATAAATTCCAAAATTTCAATAAATTTTGCCTTTAAAATGTATAGTATTCATAGTTGACCAACCATGCACTAATAACTGTGCTCATAACAATCTAGAAGAATTTTTAAATTTAAACATATATACATATTCCTGTACAAAGAATTATGAAAAGGATGAATTATTAAATAAACATAAATACGTGCATTAGGATAAAATTCTGAAGGCAAGTGGAATAGAAATACAAGCATCCGACTCCTGATTTCAGCTGTCAGGTCATGATCTCAGGGTTCATGGGATCAAGCCCCGCGTCAGGCTCTATGCTGACAGTATGGAGCCTACTTAGGATTCTCTCTCCCTCTGTTCCCCTCACCAGCCCCTGCCACGTGGATGATCTCTCAAAATAAGTAAATAAAGTTAAAAAAAAATACAATTTCAAAAAGATAAAGGGGCACTGTAAATCTTCTGGCTGTGAAAGAACCTGTTTTTTAATATTTGAAAGTGAACAGCAAATAACTACAACATTTCCAAGTAAGAAGGCGATTATGATAAAAGACAGGAGAGCAGTCATTCTGGGGGTGAAGGAAGGGACAGATGGAAGAGATTCTAGAGTGGTTGCCAAAATTCTATTTCTTTTTTTTTTTTATTTTTTTTTCAACGTTTTTTTTATTTATTTTTGGGACAGAGAGAGACAGAGCATGAATTGGGGAGGGGCAGAGAGAGAGGGAGACACAGAATCGGAAACAGGCTCCAGGCTCCGAGCCATCTGCCCAGAGCCTGAGGCGGGGCTCGAACTCCCGGACCGCGAGATCGTGACCTGGCTGAAGTCGGACGCTTAACCGACTGCGCCACCCAGGCGCCCCCAAAATTCTATTTCTTAATGTGGGTGGTGGTTATAAGCATGTTGCTCTTATAAATAATTCATTAAACCAAACAGGTATTTCTATATATTGTATGGTTTTCTGTATCTGTGTTTTTATAATAAAACGGTCAAAAAAAAAAAATCACAGATACTTAAATGTTTTATTTTAAAACATCAATATTCATAGGAAATTTTTTTTTTACAGGAAATTATATCTTTTGCAAGCATTTAAATTTGAGATCAATATTTTCATAACCTAGGTACTTACCCAAGAGAAATGAGGAAATATGTCTAACAAAAATCTAAATGTGAATGTTTATGGCAGCTTCATTCATAATTGCCCAAAACTGAAAACAATCCAAATGTCCTTCAACTAAAGAAAGAATTTGGGCATATATAGAATGGAGTATTACTCAGCAATTAAAAAGGAATGAACTACTGTTACATGGAATACTCTTAAAAGCATTATGCTAAATGAAAGAAGCCAGACTGATTAGACTACATACTACATGACCCCAGGTGTATGACATTTTGGAAAAGATAAAAACTATAGGGACAGAAAAGAGATCACTGGATGCTAGGGGTTGGAGGTGAGACAAGAGACTGACCAAAAAGGAGCATGAAGGAACTTTTGAGATAACAGAAATATTCTATATCTTGATAGTAATTAATTATACACATTTTCATAGAACTATATGGGTTTGTTTTTAAAATACTACACCAGGTATATTCCACTTGTCCTTCCAGATCCACTCACCATCCTAATCTCAGCCCCAGGAGGCTGATCTACACCGAAAAGTTTCCTTCCTTCTTCCACTGGGTTTTACCCATTAGGAGCCCCAGCAGGATGAATGGAGGAACTTTAGGTTCAGGTATACCACCCCGCCCCACCCCCCCACCTCTCCACCCCCATCCCCTCTCCCTCCCACCAGCACTTTCCTTATTAGGCCTCTCAACAAAAGGATACTGCTCCCTTAAGGTGGCTTCCTCTATACAGCTCAGATAATCCCCCTGTCTCTGTGAAAATGGGTGATAATAGCTTCGCTGCTTGCTAACCAAGGCTAGGGTACCTTGTGATTTCCTTAACATTTTCCCCACAACTATGTAAATGGTCCCTTTATAAATACACTTTCTTGGTATTAGCCTAATTGGGGCATGCCACCTATTTCCAGCTGGGATCTTGACTGATAAGACTCAAACTTAAAAAAATATATAGGGGATATATGAAGCAGGGACAGTTTTCAAACACTTTTCGGACAATGAGCGAATGAACAAAGAAGGTTTGAAAACTGCCATCAGAGAATTTGGTTCTAAAGACACCATGCTTCTCATCTGTTTCTCTGGGTCATGATCCAAAATGTAAATTCATCTTGTCATCTACCTTCTCCCAAACACTTTAATACTCAAAACGTATCCGTACTTCTTTCCAATCTCAAAATCCAACAACCAACTGCCATCACCACCCAAACCCTTAAGTCTAAATCACGCAGGACTCAGTGATCAGCACACTCACATATACCTGGGGGTTCATTCCCTCTACCACTTCCGGGCCCTAGCTGAACCCTGACTACATACATATGCCTCTTACCCTGCAGCCCCTTTCAGTATCTGAGAGTAGGACGCTTTGGGGTCACTAGTATGCTGACTCTCCAGAGACTTTTTATAAAACTATTCCTACTCCACCCTCTTATAAAAGCCCATCCTTTTGAGGCTTGTGTCACTTAGCTAGTTACCCTCTAATCTTCCCCAAACTCGTCATTTAACAACCTCTTATTCCTCATTTAAGGGTTTTGCATAGGATTTATAACCTATCCCTCATGCCAGTCTTGCTAGCATCCTGAATTCCATCAAATCCCAATCCCCTGACCTCACAGTTCTTTAAGCTTCTCCCAAAGACAGTCTTCTACATTCCAGCTCAGCCACCAGTTCTCAGTTTCACCCAGAAACTTGTCATGTCCTAGAAGGCTGCACCTCTTAAATATTAAAATCTAGTAACTCACTTCTCAATCACAACCTACCAACTATCCAACCTGTTCCAGTAACCCCATTCCTGACTTTTATTTAACAAGACTCTCAGGGGGCGCCTGGGTGGCTCAGTTGGTTGAGTGGCCGACTTCAGCTCAGGTCATGATCTCACGGTCCGTGAGTTCGAGCCCTGCGTCGGGCTCTGTGCTGGCAGCTGGGAGCCTGGAGCCTGCTTTGGATCCTGTGTCTCCCTGTCTCTCTGCTCCTCCCCTGCTTGTGCTCTGTCTCTCTCAAAAATAAATAAATGTTGGAAAGAATTAAAAAAAAAAAAAAATAAGACTCAGTATACTGACCTCTCTTCTTTCCTTTCTCCTATCCACCAGCCTTGTCCAACTCCTAAACGTTTTAAATTTCACAATCATTTCACTCACTCTGGACAATACCCTAAATTCTTTCTTCTCTACCTGTTCACACCACATCTTGTCAGACAAAAATGACAATCCAGGAAAATTCTAATTTTCCTATCTAATATTCTACGTTCTGTGCAGGTTCTGGCTAACAGGGCCTACTAAAGCAGCGGGGGGGGGGGGGGGGGGGGGCGTGAGGTAAGTGACCATAAGTTTTTAATGATACAGACTTCACTAAGGCTTCATTGACGTCCAGAAATTCTCTCTATACAGCTCCTACTTCCATTTTCTGCAACACCTGTTTGAACCCTTTATCCCTCCACTCTAGCCCCCACATTTCCTTGCCCTTATCTTCCTTTCAGGGATAATCTCTTCTATCATTTCATGGGGGAAAATAATGTCTTCATCCATAAAACCACTCTATCTTCCATCCTTTCACTAAGCTCACATTCTCATCCATCTTTCCTCCTACCCAGGAAACATGGTTCCCTTCTTCCAAGACCAATCTCCCCACCTTGTGCTTTGAATCCTATGCTCTAAGGCTCTACTTTGCAATCAAACCTTCCAGAAACCCTCATCACCTCATAACTTTTCAGAACCTCTCTTCTCCCCTTCAAATATCTTTAATAAGTTGTGTACACTTGCTATTCCCATATCCTGTGTACTCACTACTCAGACTGTTCCAACCCAAGCTGCACACTCCAATGCCAATTCTGCAGTCCTCATTCTTGTTGATTTTGCAAGTAGCATTCCAATTCAGTTGATCCTTCATGAACACCTTTCTACTGGCTTCTATAAAATACCACTGGCTCAATTTTCCTACTGGTTCTCTAGCTGCCTCTATTCAATTTTCTAATCTAGTTTTTTTTTTCTTCTTCTCTCCATCAATTAAGTATAACAAGTTCTTCATAGTTCAGTGCTTTCTCCTCTTACATTCTCCTTAATGACTTCATCTAATCCTATAATTTCAAGTAACATTTACATGCTGAATCTCAAATTTATCATCTCCAACCAAGTCTTATCTACGTTCATACCGGCATACCCTATGCCTCACAAATGTCTCAAATCCAATGTGCCCAAACCTACACTGATGAACCTGCCCTCAAAACATCCCCTTATCTTGGGGCACCTGGGTGGCTCAGTCAGTTAAGGTCTGACTTCGGCTCCGGTCATGATCTCACAGTTGGTGAGTCTGAGCCCCGTGTCTGGAGCCTGGAACCTGCTTCAGATTCTGTTTCCCACCCCCCCCCTCTGCCCCTCCCCCATTCGCACTCTGTCTCTCTCTCTCTCTCTCTCTCTCAAAAATAATAAACATTAAAAAAGTCCCCTTATCTCAATACCACCATCTGCTCACATGTTCACATTAGATAACTGAGAGACATTCTTAATGTCTCCTTCTTCCTCACTGTCCATGCCACTAAGCTCTGCTACTTTCATGCTTGCTCAGTGTAGCAGTAGGTCCCAACTTAAGGGTCAGCTTTGGGGGACCTGGGGGGCTCAGTTGGTTAAGCATCTGACTCTTGATCTTGGCTCAGGTCAGGTCTCACGGTTAATAAGATCGAGCCCCATGTCAGGCTCTGTGCCGACAGCATAGAGCCTGCTTGAAATTCTCTTTCCCTCTCTCTGCTCCTCACCCACTCTCACTCTCTCTCAAAAAAAACGAGTAAACTTGAAAAAAAAAAGTTGAAACACTGTTACAAAATTTTCAAGAAGTCAGCTTTGCCCCATCCCTCACTCAGACCATACACTCTTAAAGGACCCCACATTTTTCTTTTCTTTTTTTTTAAAGTTTATTTATGTAATCTCTACACCCAATTTGGGGCTTAAACTCACAGCCCTGAGATCAAGAGTCCCATGCTCTTCCGACTGGACCAGCCAGGCACCCCAGATCCTATTATTTTTCTGTAATTTTCAGCACACCACTTCTCTATTCAATCTCTGTCTTGCCCACTAGAATGTGAATAAGGCAAAATCTTGTTCATTGACATACATGAGCATTCAGTATACACAGGACACTAAAATAATAGCTGAATGGCTGGAAGGAAAGCACCCCCCAGACTTTCCTATGAACAAATTCATCCTCCTCTACCATCAGCGCTCTGGAAAAGTTGAGGACTGTTTCCTGGAGTCAAAGATTGGGCAAGAAAAATGTGTGAATCACCTGGCTCTAAATTCTAAAAATATGGAATGCATATGGAAAATCTCTGAAAAGCATCAAGTGTTGTACAAATGTGTTGTCACTGTTTTAAAAGCAGTTATTACCAGCAGAAATCAGTAACTCCACTCCCAGAGGGCATGGACTATGCTTACAGTTTCTACATACTACCTCCTATGGCTGGTATTCAACCTGGATCCGAGAAGAAACTTGTCAGTGGTCACATGCACTTTTGTTATTGCTCAGACCTTGAAAATAATCCTCCTTTTGGGCGCCTGGGTGGCTCAGTTCATGATCAGGTCATGATCTCGTGGTTCATGAGTTCGAGCCCCACGTCAGGCTCCGTGCTGACAGCTCGGAGCCTCAAGTCTGCTTCCGATTCTGTGTCTCCCTCTCTCTCTCTGCCCCTCCCTTGCTCATACTTTGTCTCTCAAAAATAAGTAAATGTTAAAAAAAAAAAAAAAAATTTCCTAAAAAGAAAATAATCCTTTTACTAAGAAAATATTTTACAAGAAATTAAAGTTCTGGGGCACATGGCTGGCTCAGTCAGAAAAGCATGTGCCTCAATCTCAGGGTTGTGAGTTCAAGTCCTATGATGGGTGTAGAGATTACTAAAAAAAATAAACTTTAAAAGAAATTAAAATTCCACTCATAAACAAAATTTAAAATTACAGTGTCTTTCAGAATTTGCATACTAAATTTCCATTTGTATAATACATATCGCAAAAAATGAAAAAAGTAGAAAATACTTATTACTTGTAAAAATAAGATCAGTTTTATTTGCTAAGTATTATAATTACTTAGGTCACATTTCTTTTAAGTTTGTTTATTTATTTATTTAGAAACAGCAAAAGCAGGGGAGGGGCAGAGAGGGAGGGAGGGAGGGAGACCCTCAAGCAGAATCTGAGCTGTCAGCATACAGCCCCACACAGGGCTCAATCTCATAAACTATGAGATCATGACTTGAGCTGAAATCAAAAGTCAGACACTTAAAGGACTGAGCCACCCAGGCACCCCAGGCCACAATTTTTATTGAAAAGAAAATTATTCAGGGTCACCTGGTGGTTCAGTTGGCTGAACGACTGACTCTTGATTTCGGCTTAGGTCAAAAAGTGCTTGGGATTCTCTTTCCTCTCCCCTGCTTGCTCATAAGTGTGCTCTCCTCTCAAGATAAATAAATATTTTTTTAAAAAAGAAAATTATTTAAATAGAGGCAAGAGGGAATCTAGAATGTGTTCCTATCAATTATCTCCAATGCCAAGATAAAACTAAAACTGTACAGTGACACTGTTATTTTTTTTTAATATACGAAATTTATTGTCAAATTGGTTTCCATACAACACCCAGTGCTCATCCCAAAAGATGCCTTCTTCAATACCCATCACCTACCCTCCCCTTCCTCCCACCCCCTATCAGCCCTCAGTTTGTTCTCAGTTTTTAAGAGTCTCTTATGCTTTGGCTCTCTCCCACTATAACCTCTTTGTTTTTTGTTTTTTTTTTTCCCTTCCCTTCCCCCATGGGTTTCTGTTAAGTTTCTCAGGATCCACATAAGAGTGAAACCATATGGTATGTGTCTTTCTCTGTATGGCTTATTTCACTTAGCATCACACTCTCCAGTTCCATCCACGTTGCTACAAAAGGCCATATTTCATTCTTTCTCATTGCCATGTAGTATTCCATTGTGTATATAAACCACAATTTCTTTATCCATTCATCAGTTGATAGACATTTAGGCTCTTTCCACAATTTGGCTATTGCTGAGAGTGCTGCTATAAACATTGGGGTACAAGTGCCCCTATGCATCAGTACTCCTGTATCCCTTGGGTAAATTCCTAGCAGTGCTACTGCTGGGTCATAGGTTAGGTCTATTTTTAATTTTTTGAGGAACCTCCACACTGTTTTCCAGAGTGGCTGCACCAGTTTGCATTCCCACCAACAGGTGACACTGTTATTTTAAATGTAAGCCTCTAAATATGATAAAATTAAGTTCATTCACATCAGAATACAGAAGAGAACACTTTGTTTCTTGAATCTTCTACTAGTAATCTAAGTTATTCACTGAACTGTGATTTACCCTCTATAAAATGGAAACAAAGCCTGACTTACATAGTTCTGATTAAGAATCAATTGATATATAAGATATAAGAGCTCAACACAAAAGTAGGAACTACATAAATAATCGGTCTCATTACTTCCCTTAAAAGAATTTTAGGTCTGACATATACATTCTAAACAACAAATATGTCCAATACCTAAATGAGGGTTAGGAGCTCTTGGTGATGCTACACTTTCAGAATTCTTTACTAATTCTCATTAGTGGTACCTGAGTGGCTCAGTCGGTTCAGTGTCTGACTTTGGTTCAGGTCATGATCTCACAGTTAGTGAGTTTGAGCCCCGTGTCGGGCTTTGTGCTGACAGCTCAGAGTCTGCAGCCTGCTTCAGATTCTGTGTCTCCCTCTCTCGCTGCCCCTTCCCTGCTCGCTCACTCGATCTCTCTCTCAAAAATAAATAGACATTAAAAATTAAAAAAAAAAAAAAAAAACACCCTCATTAATCATCTGTACTTTATCCAATGTGCAGATGAAAATCTCATCTCACCTCACAAGTTCCTGGGCTACTTTAAGTTTTCAGGAATAGAACAATTTATTTCCCTTTCCTAAAATCATCTTCAGGGGTGGCTCAGTCAGTTAAGGGTCTGACTTAGGCTAGGCCATGATCTCACGATTTGTGAGTTCGAGCCTTGTGACAGGCTCTGACAGCTCAGAGCCTGGAGACTGCTTCGGATTCTGTCTCCCTCTCCCTGCCCCTCCCCCGCTCGTTCTCTCTCTCCCCTCCCTCTCTCAAAAATAAACATTCAAAAAATAATAATCATCTTCGGTTCCAAATCAAAGTTCTTAAATTGCTGACAATAATATCCTTAACACACAAACACTTAGTACAGCTTTAAGCAAATGGAAAAAATGCATTGGCTACAAAACCAGTCATGCAAATTAAGAGCCTATGCAGTAGTTATCTCAATATTTGGCAAGATGTGTAGACTGAATCCCAGCTGGCTGGCAAGGAAAGTGTGCCAAGTGGAAATATAAGTCTTTGCATACTTTATTCTAGAGTCCAGATTAAAAACCTGTAGCAGAAAGCACAAAGATGGAAAATGGAAGTAGCCTCATATAAAAGGCAAGAGAAACCTTTCATCCTTAATGCACACAGCCCTGGATACCACACTTTACAGAATATTCCAAGATCTCTTAAAAGGACAAAACTTTAGGTACTGCTAACAGTCATTTTTAAGTGGTAAAGCTGTTTGAGAACTCAACTTAAAAGCAATTACAACTAAAGTATTTG
This sequence comes from Lynx canadensis, assembly GCF_007474595.2. NCBI lineage: Eukaryota > Metazoa > Chordata > Mammalia > Carnivora > Felidae > Lynx > Lynx canadensis. Next base: position 42,764,510 of record NC_044313.2, on the reverse strand, counting down.
CACATAAAATAAGAAGTCCTGAATCTGCATTAAAATAATCCAGGGATTAGAGGATAGGAAGTGGAAAGAGTAGTGTGTAGAGTAGATAAAATAAGGTTTGCCATATATTGACAACTATTGAAGCTGATATAAGTTTTTTATTTTTTAAATCAAGAGTTAGGACATTAAAAAAATTTTTTTTATCTCTATTTTTGCGGGGGGGGGGGGGGGTGGGGAGAGACAGAGTGTCAGCAGGGAGGAACAGAGAGAGGGTGACACAGAATCCAAAGCAGGCTCCAGGCTCTAAGCTGTCAGCACAGAGCCTGATGCGGGGCTCGAACTCACGAACTGTGAGATCATGACCTGGGCCAAAGTCAGACGCTTAACCAACTGACTGAGCCACCCAGGCGCCCCAAGAGTTAGGACATTTTAGCAACTCAATCCTTCTCTGCAGTTCTCATTCACAGTTTATAATCTAGATCCTGGTTCTCATACCCATCAAAAATCTATCTGGAAAATGGCAACCATAATACATTTTATCATAACCTTATTCTGTGTTTCCTCTTCAAATGAGCCACAGTTTTTAAAAGTAATACCTGGTATAAAATATTTTACCTATAATTTTAAAAGTAGCTAAAAATTAACCACATATTCCCCTGTAGAGAAAGAGATGCACTTTAAAACTTGATGCCAGGAGAAATTTTTACAGTAAATTTGAGCTTGGATCAGCCCTTTTCACCGAAATAATATAATTTTACAGTGAAAATGATCTGAAGGAGCAGGCACTTCCCACAGGAAGGATACAATGGAACTTAGCTACTACACTATGAACAAACTACAATAAAATTTCTCAAAGGCTCTTTCTTGAATAAAGTGTGTAAAAACGACCTGCAAGGGTTTTCTGAGACATTACATGTACAAGCAGTTTCATCTTAAGTCCAAACCATTATCATTCTCGAAGAATCTTTAATCCAAAAAGACCCCCTTTATCAAAAATTTAAGTTTAGTAGGGTGCCTGGGTGGCTCAAGTCGCTTAAGTATCCTTTTGGCTCAGGTCACAATCTCACGGCTTGTGTGATGGAGGCCCGCGTTGGGCTCTGTGCTCGTTGGGCTCTGTGCTCACAGCATGGAATGTGCTTGGGATTCTCTCTCTCTCTGTCCTCCCCCACCAAATAAATAAACATTAAACACAATTTTTTTTTCACAAATTTAAGTTTGGGTTTCTAAACTTCAATTACAACCAGAAGGCTTCTTTCTGAATGAGAGTAACGGCAGTAACAATAAGACAGACAGTAATGCAAGAGTCTAGATATAGGGAAACGCCCAAATGTTAGAGGGGAGGGGGAATGAAAAGCAAGGTCATACCATGTAAAAATATTTCCAAAACTATAACCAACTTATAAAAACCTATAAACGGTTTTTAAGACCTCAGAACTACAACTACCATGAGAACTAAAAGCACTCCTTCAAAGTTCCCTTCTTATCCTACAGGGGGCTGCTAGGGTTGCTGCAGCTCTAGGCGGCCAAGGGAAAGGAGAAAAAAATGTTCATAGTGCTACCCCATTCCCTTTACACTAAGGATGACCTGTGAAGAAGGAAGAGGGATAAGATGTTCTTGAACACCTATCTGTATTTTAGTACCCGTTTTCTACTCATAAAACCATTACCATGCAGTTTGGATTCCTTAAGTCCACAGTATCAGCATTAGAACTACAATTTATCAAACTGGGAAGCTAATATCTCATTTCTACAGAAAACTGTTTCCAATTCCCACCAAACAACTTCAAATGGCAGTTTGGACATACACAGATGTATATGCAATATAAGCAACTTCTATCTATGTAGATTTAATTTCCAAGTTTCTATTGTCCCTCTACCTAAACACTTTGCCTGCTAGTGATGCCCAGTTCTCCAAAAGTTAGCACTTGGGGAAGCTGTGTCTGCCTTCTTGACCAGTTTCGCCACTTCCTCAGCCTCACGTTCCTTCCTCCAGCCTATCTGCCCCCACTGTGGATTAACTATCAGAGGACAAGACAGCAGTAAGAATACTGGATAACGCAAGTGGAACAGCACTCTCATAGCCTATCACAGTGGAGGTAATGTAGTATGTGCTCAATATGTTGAAAATCAATAAATGAATATCATTCCAAATCTGCCACTGGCCAACCTTGGACAGTCACTTGACCTCTTTGAGCCTCATCTGTACAGTAAGAACTGAGTTAGTTTATTTTGGTTCAACAGTCCTGTGACTTGTAATACATGCTTAGAAGCTGAACTGGGAAAGTTTTTAAGCTGTTTTTTATTTTTTTTAATGTTTATTTATTTTTGACAGAGAGAGTGAGTGCAAGCAAGGGAGGGGCAGAGACAGAGGGAGACACAGAATCTGAATCAGGCCACAGGATCCAAGCTGTCAGCACAGAGCCTGATGTGGGGCTTGAACTCACAAACTGAGAGATCATGACCTGAGCTGAAGTCAGACGCTTAACCGACTGAGCCACCCAGGAGCCCCTAAGCTGTTTTTTTTTTTTTTTAGTGAAAGATTAACCTAACCTTAAGTTTTGAACAATGTGTCAAGAGAAATGTGGGCAAAGCATAAGGACAGCCAAATCAGAATTAACCAAGAGGATCAAGGGAATGACAATAACAGCTGGCTCATCCTCTCATCCAAGGGTGAGAAAGAGTGAAAAATGTCCAGCACTTTTAGTAAAACTATGCAAGGCAAAGTCTTTTATTATATTGTTTGAGGCACTTATATTAAGCCTCGAGGACAAACTCCTCTTGAGAATTCAGTACTAGGAAAGTTTTGTCTTTACTTCCTTTCAAAATATGAGATCTATATAACCTTTCGTATCACCAAACTTTGCCAAGAAGTCGGAAACTAAGGTCTGTTTTTAACTACAGTGCCATCCTTGTCCTATTGCTAATAAAGCAAGCACACTGTCTCTCCTGCTACCTCCAAGCTTAGTTCTTTAGTGTTTCAGTTAATTGCACTTTTACCATTTACCCGAAGTCTCAAATCCTTTACAAAGGGAGTAGAGGTAAAACGGATAAAATATGTTATTTTTCAAATGAACCCTAGATGCCAGATTTACAAATTAACACTTTAAAAATACAACTGGTTTTGTGGATTAAAATCTATTAATACAAGTTGCTACTGGCACCAGACTCCACAAATCTCAAATTGCAATGAAGTTCAATTCCTCAATGTTTCCACAATACCTCCTTAATCTTTCTAAACTAGTTTTAAAAAAAAAGTCTAACACTCCTAAACCTAATCCTCATTGTAAATGCTCATCTCATTTTCATTATCAGTAACAATACAAATCTTCCCCACTAATGTAAGATACTGTGTCATCCTAACACAACAAAAAGACATGTTTCTTACTAGAAATGGAGTTGGGGAGGAAGGAAAAACTGTTCCCAAAATGCACCACAAGTAACAGTCTGGAAACATTAATATCCAAGCTGCTTAAGTAAAATTTCAATCCCCAATTGGTTTCTTTAAAGTTTTTAAGTCTCTTCTACAAATTATCTAAAGGCCCCATTAATCACAAATGCAGGAAGAAAACCCAAGCAGCAGGATATTTTAGAATTTAAAGCATTTAATAACTAAATGGCATACACAAAGGTCTCCTGGCTCAGAATAAAGAAATTCAAGGGGTGCCTGGCTGACTCTGTCAGAAGAGCATCCAACTCTTGATCTCAGGGTCATGAGTTCAAGCCCCATGAGTCAAGTTGGGTTTAGAGATCACTTAACTAAAAACAAAAAAAAAAAAAAGAGAGAGAGAGAGAGAGAGAGAGAGAGAGAAAGAAAGAAAGGAAGGAATTAAAAACTTACCTGAAGTCATTAATTTAGCACAGCTACTTTTGCTTGCATCATCTTCTAAGATTCGGTTTGTGCTCTTTTCTTTCCCAACCAAAGTTTCTTCCAAATGTAAGCATTTATCAGACCCAACACTGTCTTCACCAACTGCATGACTAATTTTGCTATTAGCTTCAAGTACAGAAGTGACATCTTCCAGCTGAGCAGCTTCACTAGATTCTGAATGAGAGGAACCCTTACCCTGGGCTAAATTCTTTGAAGAAACTGGTAGAGACTCATCATCACTATCAAATCCAAAAGGATCTCCAGTATTTTCTTCTTCCACCTTAGGTTTCTTCGGAATTTCTTGGATATCTGGTTTGAAATTGGGCCTCTTCTGCCCTAATTTAGCCATAAATGTTGTCTCTCCCCATTTTGTGCTAAGGGTGGTCCGTTTGTTGGAAAAGACTTCATCAAATTTTGAACTGCCATTTCCTCCTTTCCTACTGTAGGTTTTCCCAAATCTGGATGTCATTTTGACACCTGTTTCATATTCTCTGTGGGGGGGGAGGAAAAAAAAGAAAAGAAAATATACAATCACCAAACACTTAACAAGCGTTAACACTGAATATAAAAATAACCCAGGGATTCTCCCCCATGGGGGCTTTTCAACAGTCAAGATACAAACTTTAAAAATGGCTGAATACATACAGGGAAGGTGTATAAAGAGAGGGGCTCATTTTTTTATTCTACATACTTCCGTATCTAATTTTTTTTTTATAATGAGTACAGTCATACACTTACAAAGTAAGCAAGCATAAGGATTAATCAACTTATCCACAAAACCAATTTACGAGTGGAATATCCATTTTTTTTTAAGTTTCAAATGAATCTATGTACTATTCTCATAAATATCACTTTTACCTTAAGAAAATAATCTGAATAGGGTCATTACTCCTATAAAATCTTATGCACAAAATGTTAATTTTTTTCAGTATCTCAGAATTATCAAATAATTGACTCAATTAGGTCTTGAAATGTCAAAGCATTTATTCATAGGAGGGGGAAAAAGTCGGGAAAATGGTGCTACTTTCTTATGTATTAGAACCTGCAGCCTTTAATACAATCTTAAAGATCCTGATCCTTGGTCTAATGTAGTTTAAACTGTGACTTTTTTTTTTTTTTTCAACATTTATTTTATTTTTGGGACAGAGAGAGACAGAGCATGAACGGGGGAGGGGCAGAGAGAGAGGGAGACACAGAATCGGAAACAGGCTCCAGGCTCCGAGCCATCAGCCCAGAGCCTGACGCGGGGCTCGAACTCACGGACCGCGAGATCGTGACCTGGCTGAAGTCGGACGCTTAACCGACTGCGCCACCCAGGCGCCCTAAACTGTGACTTGAAAAATATTCTCTAGTCGGTCATCTCCCTAATCACAAAAAAACGTATTCTATCTTCTTTGTCTTCATCTGCAGAGTTACGTTTTCTGAAGCTGGTGAATTCCAGCATATTACACCAGTCTGCTGATTATTAAATGAAGCAACAGAAACCTGTACATTTTCCTCTTTGCTTTATAAAGGATAAGTGGACTCATCTGTTGTATCTACATAATAATAACAAATACTATAACAAAAAAAATTCAAAATAGTAAATCAAAAGAATAAAACACTTTTTAAAGTAACAGTACTTCTTAAACACTATCAATTCTTATCATTTCCTACACTTTGACCTCCTAAAGTTTAAATATCAATTTATTAAATATACCCCAAAAAGATCACTGTCTAGATTTGGGGGAAAAAAGCTTCATAATTTGAAATTTAAAATATGACAAGTAGATGGGGCGCCTGGGTGGCGCAGTCGGTTAAGCGTCCGACTTCAGCCAGGTCACGATCTCGCGGTCCGTGAGTTCGAGCCCCGCGTCGGGCTCTGGGCTGACAGCTCAGAGCCTGGAGCCTGCTTAGATTCTGTGTCTCCCTCTCTCTCTGCCCCTCCCCCGTTCATGCTCTGTCTCTCTCTGTCCCAAAAATAAAATAAACATTAAAAAAAAAAAATTAAAAAAAAATATGACAAGTAGAATAATATTTGACTTCTACTCTTGAATACGTTTTGGTCTATACTTTAAACATATTTTTCCTTTACTAACTTAAACTCTTACAACTTATGTCACTATAAACTTAGTTTTATGTATATTCAATAATGATTTTCCTCTCTCGTGTTTGGCTAGAAACCAATTCTAATTTGACAAAGTAATAACTTAGTCATCATACAGATCTGCATTAAGAAAAAATAGTGTGAAGACCTTTTAAAATGTCACAAAACTTTTTCCTGAGATCTACTGTAGATTGACACTAAAGAATCTTTGGCTTTCCTGTTAGGTCCAGTCTAAACAAAACTAAGTATATTTAGCAGCTGCAAGAACAAAAGAAAAAAGTCATTTCATTCCTTCAAGAATTTAAAGCCCTCATCTACAGACCTACATTTACATGTACACCAACAAAGCTGGAACATTTTGTATACACTCACAAGGTAACCACCTAAAAATGCTGACTAAATGACACACCAAAAATTTAGACTTGAGCTCCTTTGGGCCCGCAGGAGAAAAACTGGTGGTCTTGCAGTAAAATGGTCTTGGAACCACAAAGCATTCACTGTTGCAAGTTGAAAGTCTGCAGATGAACACTTGATATGAAGGAGTTAACTATTTTAAGCGATAAGAAAATCATGCTTGTTTTTTAAGTGTCCATGTCTTTTACAAATATGTACTAAAATACTGATGAAATAATGTCAGCAATTCTCTAGCTTTAAAGGATGTGGAATGGAAAGTGTGTAGGTGAAAAACACTCGGTTAAGAATTAAGAACTGTTGTATCTGAGCGGCAAATACATGGGAATTCATTATGTAATATCCCCTACTTTTGATTTATTTTATAGTTTTCCATGTCTGTTTTGTAAAGTCACTAGACATACTATCGCGATAACATTATTAATGCCTAGAGTGTAAAGTACGTACAAATTAGTGAAAGAGTGCGGACACAGTTGACACACTTTAAATATATCTCAAGTACACAAGCTATCTTGCTCAGTCAGGCTTCAAACTCCAAAGACTTTACTAACTAAAAAGGAAAGAATGATTCACAACTAAGTCTCTACAGTCGTTGGGCCCTTGCCTCTCTGCCCAAAACCAGGTCGAATTTTCAGGAACGTGCGCTGGGATTAAAAAGTCCTCACACTTAACCCTCAACCAAGTGTAGCTCCTTTAGGACCCCCAGGGGCTTAGGGGCTTCCACCCAGGAGTGAAAGCCGGAAAGGATGAAACTAACCACCTAGAGATTCTCACCTGGGGGCGGTCGGTGCACCGCGGGGGGGGGGGGGGGGGAGCGGAAGACGCGGTCCCCTCCCGCTGGAAGCTCACGCAACTTTTCTCCTCCCCACCCCCACCGCCAGGAACGGGATGTAGCTTCCGACGCCCCGGAAGCCTCTGCCACTGAATCCCCAGGGCAGTGTAAGGCCTTAGTGGCGGCCAGGGGCGGAGGAAAGACGGCAAAGGATTCAGGGCTGAAACCAACGCACTTGACCGCGCTTGGGGAGGGAGGCAAATCAGTGGCCGCCCGAAAGGAACTCAGAAAAAGAAAAAATAAAAGAGGGAAAAGAGAGTTCTCCAGGTCGTTCCCCTGCCCAACTTCCTCAGAGGCTGTGTGGGTGAAATAGCGAGACTTCCAGACCCCTGCCTCCCCCACCCTCCCTGGCTCCCTCCGGGCCTAGGCAGCCGCCCGAGACCTCACTTACCCTCGGCGCCTGGCGGGTGCTTTGGCCTCGGGCCGCCTCCGCCTCTCCTGCTCCCAACGGCCCACGGACGGGCGCGGGAGCCCCGCGCGAGAGAACAGGGCCGGCTTGTGCGCGAAGAGAGGAAAGGGGCTCCGCCACCTTCAGAACCCGCGACTCCGCTCTGGGTAAATAGGAAACCCGGTGGAGGGAGGGGGGGGAGCGGCGGCACCGCAACTTCCCTCCCCGCCTTGAGCGCCGCCGGCCGGGCCCGGGCCTAGGCCTCCCTGGCCGCCGCCGCCAGAGCAGGTACCGGAGCCCGCTACGTGCCCCCGCTAGGCCGCCGCCGCCTCCTGCGCCGCCGCTTACGCCGGTGAATGGTCAGCGCTGGAGTTTGAACAGGGCCCTGAACCATCTCAACGCCATTTGCGCTCCCGGCCCCCACCTCCTTCCTCCAACAGCCGCTCGCTCCGTCACTCCGCTTCCCACAGGCCCCGCGCGGCCGTCCGACCCCGCAGCCAATCGCGCGGCCGCTTACTCAAACCGCCGCGCAGGCGCTGCTCCCCGCATGCTCCGGCGCCCGCCATTGGCCCGGCCGCAGCGCCCGACGGGAGTTGTAGTCCGGGTCCGCGAGGGCGCTATACTCGCGGCTAGGCGCGGGAGCCGGCGGCGGGAGGAGCGGTTGTGGCGGGCTTTGCCCGCCCGGGCTCGGGAGCCCGTTGCAGCTCCTGACCACGCCGGGAGACGCAGGTGCCGCCAGGGAGGGCCGGGGGCGCAGTGCAGGCAGCTGTGTCAATCGTTTCCCCTCCAGGGACTCGCCCGTGTCTAGGGACGGTGGGTTGTGCAGCTGCGCCAGGCCTGCTGGGCCCGCGGCCTGGGAGCGCGGAGGCGCGGAGTTCGTGGCTGGGAACCGCCCTCTACCCGGCCTGGCGAGTGCTGGCCCGACGCAGGTAACGACTGCGGGAACTGGGAAGCCCGGGGCACTGGGCACCTAACGCCGCGAGTGATGTCGGCTCCGGCGCTTGAATGCTCCCGCGACCCCTCCGCTCATACTTTCATAGTTCTCCGGTCTGCCCTGCACGCGTTAAGAGAGACCCCAAGAATACTGGATAGTATTGTCGTTAACTTTGTTGTGTGTAATAACGCTAACGTGGTTATGTAAGAATTTTTTTAAAAAGTCTGAAGTTTTGAAGGGTAAAAGGATTATGACTCTGGGATTTACTTGAAAATAACTCCTACAAATACCGACCGAGGGAGAATAAAGCCAGTGGGGTGTTTTTCCATTGTTGTGTGATGCAGACACAAGGGCTGATTATTCCAGTCTCACTAACGTTTCTGAAATTTTCCGTAAATGAAAAATTTCGAGAATTGAACCAGTGATTGCCTCTGGGGAGGACAGGGAGGTGGGAGATTGATGGGAGAAAAGAGTTAATTTTACACTACGCTCCTTTGTGGTCTTTGGGTTTTGGTTTTGTTTTTTTCGGGTCAATGTATTGATTATCAAAGTTGGAAATTTGGATGGGGGGGATTTTTTTTTTTTTTTTTTTTTAAGGCTGCCGTGGGAAAACAGCGTTCTAAAAAGTAGCACAATCGTTTCGTGCTGAGAGGTGCATGATTCATCTGGCTTGGACGGCCCAGCTGTTTGGTGGGTGGTTAATGGAGATACACCTGGGAAATTAGGAAACTAATTGCTTCTAGTGAAAAGCCCTCTCCTTCTTCCGCAAATGGATGATTTGCCTTGAATGCACCCAGAAGTTAACCGGGTTCCTCCAAGTATATTCAGGAAACTCTGAGTCAAGAAAAAATAGTTAAGATATCCTGCAGCCCTTCGCACTAGAAATTTAAGGTGGATTTTAGCATGGCTGAACTGTTTTACTTTTGCCCTACTGTTTACAAAATGTATATTCTGACATTTAAAGTTTCCCAAATATTGTAACAGTACTTCTTGATAAATCAACTTTTGATAGCTTATGTGACTGGAAGTTATAACAGCTCTGTGCATTCCACTGTGGGCAGTATGTGCATGGCTTGTATTTGGGTCAGTTTTGTCTTTTCATTTTTTTTATTTTTTTAAAGGATTTATTTTGAGAGAGCCAGCAAGCGTGAGTGGGGGAGGGGTAGAGGGACAGAGAGAGTATCCCAAGCAGGCTCTGACCTATCTGTTCAGAGCCTGACTAGGGGGTTGGAACTCACCAACCATGAGATGATGACCTGAGCGGAAACCAAGAGGTGGACACTTAACCGGCTGAGCCACCTAGGCATCTCAGTTTTGTCTTTTTTTTTTTTTTTTTTGCTTGTTTATTTTTGAGAGAAAGAGGGAGACAGAATCTGAAGCAGGCTCCAGTCTCTGAGCTGTCAGCACAGAAGCCCTATGTAGCGCTTGAACCCATGAACAGCAAAAGCCAAAGTCAGACGCTTAACCAACTGAGCCTCCCAGGCGCCCCCCCACTTTTGTCTTCTTAAAAAAATCAGCATAGGATCTTATTTTATCAGTTTCTTCAGAGATTGTAAGCAGAGGTGCAAGCTGCACTTACTATAATTATTTAGATGACAGAGTACTGGGTGCTAATTAAGGGGTCATTATCATCAGAGGCAAAGGCTAAGATCAAAAAGCCGAAAGTGGTGCAGAGATGAGACCATTGCAAGATCTTCTGTGGAAGAGTGCTGTGAACCCTCCTGGACCAAAGGATGCATTTTTTATGACCTAGCCTGGTTACTTGGCTGGGTCAGTGACTCCACATGAAGCTTAAATAGAAGAGTTAATTTTTTATAGAAAGAGATAATCCGTGGAGCCCATTTAGGGGCTTCTTGTGCAGTAGTTGTGTTATTGGAGCTTAGTAGAGTTAAATTCTTGCTGCTCAAAGAGTGATCCCTAGTCAGCAGCATGGCATACCCTGGAAGCTTAGTGGAAATGTGGAATCCCTGTCCCCAACTCCACTGAATCAGAATCTGCATTTTTAACATGATTCACCAGGTAACTGGCCCACATGTTAAAGGTCAACGGGCCCTGATTTTTGAAGTACACCTATAGCCTTTGATAGAAGTCTAATCTTTTTTGTTAAGATGGGGGAAAGGAGGAAGAGAAAACATTAAGAACCTATTATACATCAGGTACGATGCCAGCCTCTTCATTTGCATCCCTGCCTGTTATCCCTGTTTTACAGGTGAGGAAATTGAGAGGTTGGCATTTGCTCAACGTATGGTAACTAATAAAGAAATCAAACTTTTTCTTGAACATTGGATATCCATTATTATAGACATTGTTGAATCTGGTAGAAAATGGTACGTGATCTGAAGAGAAGGAAAGTGTGTGTGTGTGTGTGTGTGTGTGTGTGTGTGTGTGTGTTTAGTCTGTGGAAGCTTAGTATATTAATACTGAAGAGAGCTGTGCTGCGGCTCTCTGCTCTCCTGTGCCTCACACTAAAGACTGCCTACGCCAGGGCCCCTTCTGGAGGCAGTTCGGTCTCTGGGCCTTCAGGCCACACCACTCCCTTTACCTTTTACCTCCCTGATTCCAGTGAGGCAAGTGAATACCCTGAAAGCCCCACTCCATTCCAGTGCCGTGGCCCTGAGTCCCACACCAGAGTGAGCAATGTGGACTCCAGTATGAATAACACATGGGAAAGCAGCTTTTTGGATGTTGGTGGTGGTTTTCCTTTGGTTTTCTTAGTTCCCTCAACTTATACTCTGCCACCTGCCTATCCCCATCCCCCACCCTCTCTCCCTGCACCCCCCCCCCCATTGGTTCACTTCACTTCATTCAAATCTGCTTCACGCACATATTAGGTAGCAAATAAGGGCTTTTTTGTTTGCTAGAATGCCTCTGTGTCTGATGTCTGATTTTTCTCCCCCATTAAATTATGTTTATGGCAGAGACTAAAATCATAGATCTGAACCACACTTGTACCCTTTGATGCTACAGGCTGCCCTCCTGCGTGCTGCCTGGAGGAGGGTAGAATCTCCACTACCTTGAGCTCCATCCACTCAGGTGGACTCATCCTTTGCTTCACTGGAAGAAAGAAAATCCTGCCAGGAAAACTAATAGAAGAATCTGTTGTGCCATTGTTGGGTCTCTGTTGCAGCCAGGACATGAGAACTGTCAGAACTGGAATTGCTAAGTAGAACTGTGTAATCTTTTTCTGATAATGTGTAGTACAATGTATCACAACTTTCAAAATTCACTTCAGAGAGCTTGAAGTCAGAAATGTCCACACTGGTTACAGGAAATGTTTCCTTGTTTTAGGATGGGGAATCAGAATTTATAATAAAAATTATAAATCATACACTTGCACGTTGTGGTGATTGTATTACAGTGCCCTACAAAATGAGGGCCAGGCCCTGCCCTTACCTCCCTGACACTCCCCAAACCTTTCTGTTCTGCCCAGTATGGAAAAGGAACTTTTCAATCAATCTCCCATGGACCAGCCTGTTTTATTTATTTATTTTTTAATGTTTGTTTATTTTTGACAGAGAATCCCAAGCAGGTTCCGTGCCGTTGGCACAGAGCCCAAGGCGGGGCTCAGACTCCCAAACCATGAGATCATGACCTAAGCCAAAATCAAGAGTCAGACACTTGACCAACTGAGCCACCCAGGTGCCCCAACCTATTTTAAATTGTAACACCCCACTCCCAAATGCTATTTCTACTTTATTTTTCTTCAGGGCATTTATCTCATCTAACCTATCTCTTGTTTTTTTGTGTTTATGTTACATACGTATCTTCCCTATGAGGGAAGGGATCTTTGTCTCCTCGTGTATATCCCTACCTCATGAAAGAGTGTGTAGCAATAGTAGGTGCTCAATAAATATTTAATTGCCTGCCCCCCATTTGCTTCCTTTCATGTTAGATTGTGTTGAAAGGAAAGTGACTTGAAACTGTCAGTAGTAGTTGACTGGGTTTTCCCAAGGGAGAGAGGAGTGCTTTCTGGACTAACCTGTTCTTGCTTTGGATAGGTTTTCATCCTGAGAATTGAGAAGATGAATACTACTATAATCACAATTGTCTTGTTTTCCAGTATAATTGGAATATGTTCTCCTGAGATGGTGACATCCTTTGGGGAATAAACTGCTGTCTTGGTAGTTGAAAAGCAAAGCAAGGAAAATTCCCTGGGGACATGTTGCCTGACAAGGATTGGTACCCAGCAACCTCTAAAGGTCTGTCTGGCTACCTGACCCTTGTCTCCAAACAGCCATCTATTCCCCAGTGTCCTCACCCCTAATGTTCTATGATATTCCTCCTCGCCAACAAAAACCCTCCTGGGGCTTCCCATCGCCAAGACTAAAATCCAAAACCCATCTTGTGGCCTGTAAAGCCATGGGTGATCTGGCCCCTGACTACTCCTTATCCCTCTCCATCTTACCAATCCTGCCTCTGTCTACTAGAACCTGCCAAACCTGCTCCTGCTTCAGGCCTCTCTGCTGCTGTTCCCTCCACTAGTCCTGGAGATAAGCACATGACTCACTCCCTCACCTCTTTTAGGCCTCTGCTCAGGTGTCTCCTCAGTAGTGCCTACCCTGAGGTGCTATTTAAGTTAAATCCCTCACCCTGCCAGCCCAGCACTCTCTCTCTCCTTTCCCTGTCATTTTTCTTCGTGGCAGACTTCATGTTTGCTTTACTTATTAACTTGTTTATTATTTGTTTCCTTCCACTAGAGTATAAACTCTATGAGGACAGGGATTGTTGACTTGTTCACTGCCATGCACCTAGCACACTTAGAATAGGACCTCACACACAGAAAGTAGGCTATAAATGTTGACTGAATAGCTCATAAATTGTGTTCAACTTTTCTATATCTCCACTAGTTTTTTGTGTGTACTTGACCTATCAATAAGAGTAAAAGGTACACTGAAACCTCCCAGTATAAGAGTAATTGTGTCAATTTCTCCCTGGGGTTCTATTTTTGTTTTTATACTTTGAGGATATTTTATTGGGCACACACAAACTTAGAATTTTTTTTATAACATCCTGGTGGAATTGAAAGCCTTTTAAGTGCTTTGGGAGATTAATCACAAAAATCGCCTGAATTTTCCATCCTTCCCTGTATGCACACCTTTTGTAATGTGACTTTGCAGCTCCTCCCAGAATCTGGGCTGGCCTTGTAACTTGGGTTGGCCCAAAGAACATGGCAGAAGTGATAGAGTTCTGAGCTTGAGTCTTAAGGAAACTTGAACGCGCCCACATTCTTTCGTGGACCTCCGCCTCTGCCATAAGAACAGGCCTGGGCTAGCCTGCTGAAGGCTGAGACGCCACGTGGGAAAAAGCTGAGGTCATCCATGCCAGTCAACAGCCAGCAGACCCCAAACACGCAAGCCAAGCCAGGATTAGCATGGCCACCTACCTGACCTGCAGCTGCCCACAGATGTGTGTGTGAGCCCACCTGGGGCCAGGTGAACTGCCCGGCTGACTTTAGGCTCATGAACAATAACAAATAGTTCTATGTTAAGCGTCTGCATTTTGGAGTGGTTTGTTACACAGCATTATCGTGGCAACAGAGAATTGATGGTTAATGCCTCCTCATTTGGTTCTCAGCCTCAGAAAGTCTTTCCTGACTACCCAAACAAACTAAATCAGCCTCCCAGTCTATAATACCACTGTATTATTTTCTCAGTAACACCTCACTCTCCAAAATGATTTGTTTACTTCGTTTTTCTCTGTCTCCCATGCTAGACTGTCACCTATGAGAGGACAGAGACCTTGTCCGTTTTGTTCCCTGCTCTGTCCTCTGCACCCCGCGTGCTACTGCTCTGTCCTGCTGCGTGTGTCTACTGGACACTGGAAATGTGGCTAGTCCAAGTTAAGATGTGCTGAAAATCTAAAATACGCACTGGATTCCAAAAGCTTAGGGCCCAAAACAAAAGGATATAAAGTATCCAAATAATTTCTACAGTGGTTAAATGTTTAAATGATAATATTTTAAATATATAAAGTAGAATGTCTTACTAAAAATTACTCTCATCTGTTTCTTTTTACCTTTTTTAAAAAATATTTATTTTTGAGAGGGGGGAGGGGCAAAGAGAGAGGGGGACAGAGGATCCAAAGCAGGCTCTGCACCCATAGCAGAGAGCCTTACACCGGCCTCAAACCCATGAGCGGCGAGATCATGACCCAAGCCAAAGTTGGGCACTTAACCAACTGAACCACCCAGGTGCCCCTCTTTTTACCTTTGTTAAGGTGACTGCTAGAAAAAACAAATTTGTGACCTGTATTATATTTCTATTGGACCGTACTGATACAGAAGTTCAGTAAATGTTTATGGAAGAAAAATATTTGTTAAAGGCTTACTGAAAGAAATGAGAAATTAAGCCACAAAAAGACATAAAAACCTTAAATACATACTACTAACAGACAGGAACCAGTCTGAAAAGTCCATGTAGCATATGATGTTCGGGAAAAGACAACACTGTAGCAGTTGGTGGTTGCCAAGGGTTTACAAGGAGGAAGCTGGGAATAATGAATAGGTGACGTGTGGGGGAGTTTTTAGAGCGATGAAACGATTTTGTATGATACTGGAATGGTGGGTACATGCTATTATGCATTTGTCAAAACCCATAGAAGTGTACAAGACAAAGACTGAACCTCATGTAAACTATGGACTCTAGTTAATGCATCATATTGGTTCATTGATTGTAGCAAATATACCACACTAATTCAAGATAATAAAAATAAACTATGAGGGCAGGAATGGAAGTATGTGGGAGCTCTAATATACCCTCAATTTTTCTGTGAACCTAAAACTACTGTAAAAATTTTTTTTAAAGCTTTCAAAAAATGAATTCACCTAGGGCACCTGGGTGGCTCAGTTGGTTAACTGTACAAGACTTGATTTCAGCACAGGTCATGATGTCACGGTTTGTGAGTTCTGGCCCCACATCGGGCTCTGCCTGCTTGGGATTCTCTCTCTCTCTCCCCCTCTCTCTCTGCCCCTCCCATGCTTTTGATCTCTCTCAAATAAATAAACTAAAAAAAAAAAAAAAAATTCACCCTTGCACAGCTACCAAATAAAACAAAAATTTAACCACTTCCCTCTTTTAGAACAAGTTTGGTGACTCCCCATTGTCTACTAGAATAAGTTCACCCACTGCCTGACCCTTGCAGCCCCCATGACCTGGAAAGTCCTTCTTCCTCTCTACTTGTGGAACCCAAGGAGTCATACACCCACCCATATAAATCGAACATACTCTATTCCTTGTTTCTATAAATTCTAAGTGAAAAGTAGATACAGAAAAATGTGCATATGAAGGTTTGGTCATATTGGAGCTTTGTGCCTCTTTCTAAGTAAGTTTGGAAAATGGATATGGAAATGTTGAAAAAGAAGTCTGATAGCCACAGGCAGGCTAGGGATTAATATCCTTGAGATGGAAACAGTGGAAGCAGAACAAGGCTATTTAATGTCAGTGAAGATCTGCTGGGGCTCATCTCCCAGGAAGGAGTCAGTGGGATACTGTGCTGGGAGCAAGATCCATCCCAGCAGCGAGGTGGTGTTAGCTGACCGCCCGCCTCCCGTGATAGGAGACAAGCCACTGGGCTGTCACCTGCTCTGAAAGCCAATCTGTCTCTGACTGCTGCTCACCCAAGCCAGGATACCAGGGCGATTGAGTTTCAGGTATTTCACTTCCAGAGCAGATGACAGTGTGGCAGTGGCATTTCCCTTTCTACCACCATATAGTGGGGCCTCAGGAGAACGCGTGAGAACGTGCGTGAAGTGTGCAGGAAGTGAGCAGGCTTCCAGGTGCTGTTTATAATGCAGGTTTCCCCACCTGTCCTTCTTTTCAGGAATGTTCTAATTTCTGACCACTTTGCCAGTGGGAAACTTAAGGAATACCGAGCAAGGATAAATGACTTACCCAAGATCACTCAGCTACTTGACAGGTGTCTCTTTTTCTCCGAAGGTCATGGACATAAAGCATATGCTACCCTAGGTTGTTAACATCACACCGGGTAGAGGAACCCTATTCTTTTGCTGTCCTTTCCAGCCAGAGGTCCATGCCCCCTGGAGGAGTAAGGATCTGGTTAAGACCTCAGGGGTGTTTAGAGGAAGAGACCAGGTTGGAGTCAGAATGGTCTTGTGCCTGCGGGAAGGTTTAACAAACCTGGGAGACAATGTATCTGTGACCACTGAGGGTAGAGGGGCAGATGAGTGTCTACAAGGCCAGGCTAATTTACCAATAGGAGGCCAAAGCACTTTGTCTTAACCAGGTGATATACAATCTCTTTCCACCCCGTCCATCAGGTCCTCTGACAACATCCAGATGTTATTACTAGGATGGAGGTGGGGGGGGGTCCTCTACCACAAGCTGTTTGTCCTCCCTTCTCTCTGTCACTCAGCTGATCCAGGGAATCCACAACTGACACTTGGGGCAGAGAAAACGCAGGAATTGGGATCTGTAAGAAATGCTTATGAATAACCTGGGCTGGCATTTCTTCAAGTGACAACTCCAGCGTTTGGGTGGGTAGGAGATCTCCTCAGTGAACCCTCACCCCTCTGTATACTCCCCCGCCCCCCGAGCCCATAGTCTGGGCAGTTGGGCAGCTCTGAAGATTGCCTGGGCTGAGGGGCCTCTCCCAGAAGAATGGGAAAGAATTCTTTCCTTTGTGTGACTTGCTTCATTATATGTGTGTTACTGACTCCCATGGTTGAAAAATGATCATTCCTTTATTGGGTTTTCCCAGCTCCAGGCAAAAGCTTTTGGAAGGCCGGGCTGTGCCTGGGAGGATTTAGTGGATTAAAGAATTCTGAAGTTGGGGAATTGTGGGGACCTGGCTGCGTTCCAGGACCACAGTGGTGCCCTGGTCACCTCCACAGCCCCTCCCCAGCACACACGATTCCCCGGGCACGTGGAGTCATACCTGCACAATTGGGACCCCATATCCAGCGGGGGCACATGCCCCAATTTGCTCTCTCCCTGCAAGGATGAGTGGAGAGTACGTGATGTTCCCATTCTAGAAAGAAGCAAGTTGATGGCTTGTGTCATCTCATCACAGGTTACTCCATGCGCAGGGCTTCGAACAGTGCATGGCAGAATGTCAGCCCTCCTCCCAAAGTGACCGCGGGCACCATTATCATCGTTAGCAGCTGGGCTGGGCAAGGAACCCGACTTGATAAGATTTTGGCACTAACCCTGACCAACTATCGAATGTGTACAGGGAAACTCACGCCAAGGCTTTTGAAAAGCACCCGCTGTGACACCCTTTTGTGTCCTCCGCAGGCGCAGTAGCCGAGCGAGTTACGCTAAGGCCGCCCGGCCAGAGAAACCCAGCCTCGCGGCGGTCAGGGCTACCCGAGGACACCTGAGCCCTAGCGGCCGCCTGGCTAAGGAGCTGCGGGCCGGGTTCCAGCCTAGGAGGACCTGGGCGGGGCCTGGGCTTGGCTCCGCCTGAGCGCGGCCCAGCCGGTGCTCCACCTGTGACCTGGATTCCTCAGTGCCAGGAGGGGGCGGAAGGCAGCGCCGCCGGGGTCCTCAGCCTGGAGCGTGCAAATAAGGGTCTCTTGATTGGGAAAACTCCAAATCCTGGTATCGGTGCACAAAGCAGTCTTTTTAAAGCGAGTGGCCAGGGCTGTGTAATAATTTACCGCGTTTGTCTACGCACTCCTGCTTCTCTCTTTTAGACCTACAAATGTTTACCCTGTTCCCACCCAGGCCGAATGCCGGTTTGTTTATTAATCCCAGAGGTTTCAGCCGGTTTTCAAAGACACAGATCCAGGCCTAGAAGGAAGCTTCAAAACATTAACATTTCAAATGAAAGCGCTCCGGAGTGGGGGAGGGGTGCGGAGTGGGGGCTGGTGCCTCGGCTGCTGGTACCAGGGGCTCCACTTTGCCTGGGGGCGGGACCCTATATTTACAAGACAGAAGGCGCCGCTTGGGGCCGCCTTTGTTGTGCGGATGACCTCGCGGGCACTTCCAAGACTGATCGATGGCCTGGGGGGCTAAGCGGGGCTGTCCGGCCGCGGCCCGGGGAGCGGATGTGGTGTGATGAGCAAAGGCCCATCCAGGAGCTGCACGGGGCCGAGGACCGCGTCGGAGACGCTTTCGCCCGAGCGCACCGGCTTTGCTGTCCCGCGCGGTGCTTGGGAGCGGTTGGGGGACTACCTAGCGGCGGCGGGATTGGCCCGTCCACCTCCACCTGGGCTTTGATCTCTTCACCCGAGGTTTCTGGCTTAGCTAGAACTGCTCCTGTCACCCGGCACCGCCGTTCCTCCTGCCCACTGAGTCCCATCGCCGTGCGGCCTATGACGCTCCAGGAAGGAAGCGTGGGTGCGAACCCGCGGTCGGGAGCTGGCCCTGGGCGCCCAAGGCCGCCTGGCGGCGCGTCACGAGCTGCCATACCCATCCAGCCACGCTTCGCGCCATCCGGGCCTTTACATCCAGGTACATGATTCCTGAACATCTTTGCCGCACCCAGGTCTCCAGCGGTCACTTCTGCGTTGCTTCCTCCGTCCCGCTGAAGCTGATGTACACAACAAACCGGATGCCTCGGGGCCCGGAGTCTTCTCCGCCCTCAAAACCCTTAGCGACCCCTAACAGAGAGCTCCTTGAAATTGTGGTTACATTTATAATTAGCTGTGCGCCCTTGGCCTCCCCAGGCCTTGGCTTCCCTCGCGACAGGGTCCGGGGTCTCCTCCAGAGAATGAATGTTTGCATGCGGGGTCTCCCGTACTCACCTCAGGCTGTGCATCCTCTCCTCCAGAATCACAGAGATACTTCCCAGAGGACCCCTGGGATTATGGAAAGGGAATGAGGTGCCAGTTTTGGTAAAATGAGGGCAATTTACACCAGTCCCCCCTTACCCCCCGCCAAGGGTTTTAGGAGGTAGCTCTGAGTTAGTGGCCACCGACTTCAGGCTCTGTTGATAAATTGCAAGGTCCTATCCCAGCCGGCTTTTGAGTTTTATTTCGCTCTGCCCAGAAACTGCAGTGGGTCTCCTGACATTGCAGAGACTCCACAGTAGTCTCAAACTTTGAGGAAAGGATGTGCTCTGTTAACTCGGTGCCCTGAAAAATACACGTGGTCTCCCAATTTCGCACCTGGCTTCAGGCTCCAGGCCATGAAATTTGTCCAGGTCCAGGTTTAAGAATCCTGTTCCAGAACCTTCCCAGGCTCCACTTATTAATCCTCCTTTCTCCTGCCAAGCTGGCTTACCTGTTATTCTCCAGCAGGTGTCTGGGCCATGCAGCTTCCATGTTTTTGTATAGCAGTCAGCTGCCTACAGGAATGCCCCCACTTGAAGTTCTTTCCCCACACTCTCCCCTGCAGCCAGGGGTCATCACCCCTCAACTGCTACAGGACTGGTTGAACCTTCTACCTGCAGCCTACTGCCTCCTAGCCTTTGTCTTCATTGGGTTTGTCTCAGTCCCCATGACTGACACCACTTGGGACAGGGCCTTGACTTCCCTCTTCTGTGTCCCCTCTCCACCCCTTTAGTCCAGCCCACTCTCAGAGTTTATCAGGTTGCACTGGTGACTTTTGGACCCATTTGATGACTTGACCTTCAAGATAATCTCCCAAGTGCCAAGGATGGTTCAGAACTTGCCAGAAGACACACAGAATAAGTTCTTTTTTTTTTAAGTTTATTTTTTTTTTAGTAATCTGTGATATGGGGAACAAAGGCAAAAGGAAAATAAATTTCCTTACTACTTACAGCCCATTGACAAGTCCTTGAAATAAGCAGAGTGACCTTCCTCCAAGAAATCAGCTGCCTCCATGTTGACACTTTGCTAAGGGCAAAGGGCAATCTTAGCCTGACCCCCCAGAATCCTATGAGTCTACTTTAAACATATAAAAATTCCTTTGGAAGCTTCCTTTATCTCTATCTGGCAAGATGTATGTTGGCAATTATACTCCAAGCATATGGCCCACTGATACACATCTGAAGGGTCTAGGACCCATTTGATGACTTCACCTCCAAGATAATCTCCCTAATGCTGCTTTGGTGCCACCAAGGATGGTTCAGAAATCTCCAGAAAGCACACAGAATAAATCCTTTTTTTTTTTAAGTTTATTCATTTGAGGGAGGGAGAGAGAGGGTGGGAGGGGCAGAGAGAGAGGGAGAGAGAGAATCCCAAGCAGGCTCTGCGCTGTCAGCTCAGAGCCTGATGGGGGGCTCGAACTCAAGAACCATGAGATCATGACCTGAGCCAAAATCAAAAGTCAGACGCTTAACCACCTGAACCACCCAGGTACCTCCCCCCATTGTTTTAAGTTTATTTTTATTTATTTTGAGAGAGAGAGAGAGAGAGAGAGAGAAGCGTTTGCTCACGTGCATGCGCGCGCACACCCACCCACACACACACACACACACACACACACAAACACACACACACACAAGGTGGGGGGGGGCAGAGAGAGAGGGAGACAGAATACCAAGCAGTCACTGCACTGTCAGCACAGAGCCTGATGTGGAGCTCAAATTCATAAGCAGTGACATCGTGACCTGAGCCACCCAGAATAAATTCTTAAGCACCAGAAACTCTGCAGGATTCTTTTGCCTACAACAAGCAGCAGGGCTGGAGAACTATTTGGGGTGTCCCAAATTGAGGTCTCTGCTAATATTCTGTGGGCTGCTCTGAGCTCAGTGGAGTAAAACCACCAATAGGTGTTGATGGAGGACTACTGCGGGCCAGGCAACAGGTAGAGTGATAGAGGTATAAAGAGCCTGCGCCTAGAAGATGTCAGCCATACTGTCTGCTCTCAAGCAGCAGTTCTTGAGCTTCTCTCCCCACTGAATTAGTTTCTCCTTCCTCTATGAACCTT
Organism: Lynx canadensis; assembly: GCF_007474595.2. Taxonomy (NCBI): domain Eukaryota; kingdom Metazoa; phylum Chordata; class Mammalia; order Carnivora; family Felidae; genus Lynx; species Lynx canadensis. The sequence continues at coordinate 42,743,218 of NC_044313.2, read as the reverse complement.
TACTTTCCTCTCTTGGGGCACTTACTCCACTATCATCTGTTAGTTTTTTTGTTTTTTTTTTTTCTTATGTTCTATGTGTGTTTCTTTTTATTCTGGTTGATATTGATCTTTCTGAGTTCTTCAATTTGGTATTCCTAGCCCCTAGCACACTTTTTTTTTCTTAAAAAAATTTTTTTTATTTTAATTTTATTTTTTTAAAATTTACATCCAAATTAGTTAGCATATAGTGCAACAATGATTTCAGGAGTAGATTCCTTAATGCCCCTTGCCCATTTAGCCCATCCCCCCTCCCACAACCCCTCCAGTAACCCTCAGTTTGTTCTCCATATTTATGAGTCTCTTCTGTTTTTTCCCCTCCCTGTTTTTAAATGATTTTTGTTTCCCTTCCCTTACGTTCATCTGTTTTGTCTCTTAAAGTCCTCATATGAATGAAGTCATATATTTGTCTTTCTCTGACTGACTAATTTCACTTCGCATAATACCCTCCAGTTCCATACACATAGTTGCAAATGGCAAGATTTCATTCTTTTTGATTGCCGAGTAATACTCCATTGTGTGTGTATATATATACACCACATCTTCTTTATGCATTCATCCATCGATGGACATTTGGGCTCTTTCCATACTTTGGCTGTTGTTTATAGTGCTGCTATAAACATGGGGGTGCATGTGTCCCTTTGAAACAGCACACCTGTATCCCTTGGATAAATGCCCAGTAGTGCAATTGCTGCATTGTAGGGTAGTTCTATTTTTAGTTTTCTGAGGAACCTCCATACTGTTTTCCAGAGTGGCTGCACCAGCTTGCATTCCCATCATTTGTTAGTTTGATCAGGACTCACAAGAGCCAGACTGGTACCCACCTAACGGAAGGCCACCAAACAGGTGATGATCAGGATAGCCTCCCACCCTGACTCTCAAAAGACATCAAGGAAAGGGACAGGATTCCAAAGCTAGGCACTGGCCGATCTGGGGTGGTTGGCCCTGGGGACTCTAACATGTGTTTTTTAATTTGGTTTTCTTTGTTTGTTTGTTTGTTTTTGGTGTAGCAGGATATAAAAATTATACCTAGCTCTCAGACCTTGGTTTCAAATACCATTCTGCAATAAAAGGAACCAGAGACTCCTGGAGAAATGGCTGATTGCAGGACTGGGGCAAGAAATGTGTAAGACTGTGTAACTGAACCAATGTGAGTTCATTCCTGGGTGAGTCTGAAATTGCACCAGGTTGAGTTGTTGCACAAAGAAAACTTTTTTTAAACGTTTATTTTTGAGGAGGGGGGCAGAGAAAGGGGAACAGAAGATCCGACGCAGGCTCCGCTCTGACACCAGAGGGCCCAACACGTAGCTGTAACTCCCAAACCGCAAGATCATGACTTGAGCTGAAGTTGGACACTCAACTGACTGAGGCATGCTGGTGCCCCAGAAAACTTTTATTTGCAGCAATTAAGATCACAGGGAATGGCTTCCAAAGCTGAGACTCCTTGAGCAAGGGTGGGTAAGTTCCTTTTATTTAGGGTTAGGATGAATATTTAGACAGGGAAGCCTTGTCATAGGGTAGAGGCAGGCATAGGGGTTGCACATGCGCCTTAAGGAAACTTACCTATACACCTTGTATGTTATGTAAGTGTTCCTCTTTGGGCAGAGATTTTAGCATTATAATGAGATAAAGGTAATTGTCAGTCATTCTGCAGGTCACTCTACGGTCCATCTACACAGGTATGAGCCAAGGGTTAAGTTCAAATTGGTCTGGGTGGTTTGGGCTGGCTGGAGGTCTTGTCAGGGCAGTCGCTGTGACTCAGAGGGCAGTTTGCTTTCCATTTGCCTGAGTTAAGAGGAAAGCCAGAAAGAAGAGTTTAAGGGAAAATGTGGGACAAAGGTCAGTGAGGACAAGCAGGTGGACAGTGCAGGTCAGGTCTTGGGGTCTAGCTGGTGACAGTAAGCCTGGAGTATCCCCTAGTGCCAGAAAGGAAGTACTGAAAAATGAACAAAACCCCACCAATGCTGGACGTGTCCGAGGGACACAGACACCAACTGAAAGAGCTCCTGATGGCTAAAACTGGAGGAACCTGAGTGATGTGAATAGCGCTGGATTATATATAACCCAAAATATAAAATAAATATCCATGAGTCATGCTGATATAAACAATTGAAAAAATAAATACATGGAAAAGAAGAGACAAATCTTCCATGCAGAAGAATTCCAAATAATGTATGTTGCTGGTATGAGTAGGATAAATCTTGCAATTATTTTTCTGTGCAATGCTGCTCCTGGGTTTCAGCTGTAATCTGACCTTTGCACACGCTGGGTTTTATCTCTAGTTCGGTGTGTAGTTCTCAGTCTTGGCTGCAAGTTAGAACCTCTTTGGGAGCTGCTAAGACCCAAATTAAATTGCACCACAGACCAATTAAATAAAAAATTCTGGGCATGGCCAAATGTCCATCGATGGATGAATGGATAAAGAAGATGTGGTATATATATATATATATATATATATATATATATATATATATATATATAATGAAGTATTACTCGGCCATGAAAAAGATTGAAATCTTGCCATTTGCAACTACGTGGATGGAACTAGAGGGTATCATACTAAGCGGAATTAGCCAGTCAGAGAAAGACAAATATATGACTTCATTCATATGAGAAATTTAAGATACAAAACAGATGAACATAAGGGAAGGGAAGCAAAAATAATATAAAAACAGGGAAGGGCACAAAACAGAAAAGACTCTTAAATATGGAGAACAAACAGAGGGTTGCCGGATGCGTTGAAGAAGGGGGGATGGGCTAAATGGGCAAGGGGCATTAAGGAATCTACTCCTGAAATCATTGTTGCACTATATGCTAACTAACTTGGATGTAAATTAAAAAATAAATAAGTTATTTAAAAAAATTAAAATTAAAATTAACAAAAGATCTGGGCCTGCAATCCAGAGATCCAGTAGGTTTTAAGATTCCCCAGGTGGTTCCAATGTGCAACCAAGGTTGACAGCCACAGTTCCAGGGGTAGGCCTGGAGCCAGTACCAGTGAGATTGGCCTCCTTTTGCAGGTGACTGGCTCCAGGGTCTCTGAAGGGGTCTTCAGGCATGAGGTGACTCCTCAGACATACCAGGCTGAGTGTGGTTAGGAGTACTGTAAACCTTACTGAACGTGTAAGAATCCTGTTCTCTCATCACTGCCTTAACTTGCACCCAAGAAATGGTAAGCCTATGAATTCAACTGATACTGTAATTTTATCAAATTACTGTTCAAACATTGGGTCTGCTTTTTGGCTCCCTCATCCTGTGACTACAAGAGGTTAGCGATTATTTTAGCACAATCATAGAAAGTCCCTGGGCTGTTCCTTAGATTAAGAATTTACAGCATTTTCCTTCTTTCTCTTTCTTTTTAACCGTGACACAATCTCAGACTTCTTTTTTGTTTGTTTCTTTTCCAGAACCATTTGAGAATAAGTTGCTGACATGATCATCCTATAATACTAGAATTCAGGCTCTCTCAACCAGGGTTCCTCAGCTGGATGACAGAAGAGGAGAAAATGATTTGAGTGACTATTCCAGTTCTCCCACGGATGTTATACGATTAGCAGCATTATGCTAAGGAGAGAGTTAATGCATATTATATTTGGAATGCCTTCAGATACTAGGGCTTACTTCTCTCATAGAAAATTAAATGTGGGAGCGCTTGGATGGCTCACTCAGTTAAGTGCGTGACTCTTGATTTTGGCTCCAATCTCACAGTTCGTGAGTTCGAGCCCCACATTGGGCTCTGTGCTGACCCACAGAGCATGCTTGAGATTCCCTCTCTGCCCCTCCCCACTCTCTCGCTCTCTCTCGAAATAAACTTTGGAAGAAAAAAAAATGATGGAAAGATGGGTAGATAGATAGACATACAGAGAGACAGGGTGTGTGTGTGTGTGTGTGTGTGTGTGTTTCCTACTGCTATCCAAGGAGCCTGGAAGAGCAGAGTCCTAATAGCAATGAGCACACATAGCACCCAGAAATACCATTTCCCCTAAAAGGATCCAGTGTTCTATAGAGAAATGGCAGATTCCAGGCTTAGAGCAGGAAACATACAAGATGACCCCAAAACATTTTTTAAAATTTTTTAATGTTTATTTTTGAGAGAAAGAGACAGAAAGTGGGGGAAAGGCAAAGAGAGGGAGACACGGAATCTGTAGTGGGCTCCAGGCTCTGAACAGAGCCTGATGCGGGGCTTAAACCCACGAACTGTGAGATCATGACCTGAGCCAAAGTCGGACACTTAACCAACAGCCTCTCAGGAACCTCCCAAAACATCTTTGTAAACCAGAAAGCAAAGACTTGCTCAAGAATGTTGGGAACATGTCAAACAGACCTATGAGCCAGTATGAAGGGGCTCCAGTGATCAAATCTGGGACAATTTGAGCCAGTCAAAATAAAAAATCACACTAAGAAAATATATCCCATTGAAATAAAATAGGAAAGCACAAGTCTATATGATATGCATTGATAAATGAGTAAATTGATGAGGAACGGGGTACTTACAGAATTTCAAAATATCCACCAAATACTTATTAATTTCAAAGGGAAAACAGTGCTTTACAGTGGGAAGCAGACACCCACGAACCGTGAGATAATGACCTGAACCTAAATCAAGAGCCGGTCGGTTAACCAACTGAGTCACCCAGGCACCCCCATCTTTTCATCTTGAGAGCTGTGAGTTCACACTCATACCTACAGTTCCCAATCCAACGTCACAGGATTTATGTTATTTTTTTCTTTCCCTATTTGTAACTCACTCTTCTGACAGTGAGAAGCCTGGCTCCAATTATCCTTAATATATTTACTTATGTGATCAATCCCCTGTATGCAAACCATCTTCCAGCACTACTCCCACCCCCACATGAGCACAGATGCCTTCCTCAAATACACTTGGACTCCAACTCCCCCACGCCAGTCTGTCTTTCCCACATGGATGCCTTCTTCATCCTGCTCAGGCTCTGAAAACCCATGCCACTCTTCTCTTGTATGTATATGCCCTCCTCACTCTGCTCAGGGTCTGGGACACCACAACCAAGCTGTCCCTCCATATCTTTTGTAAATTTAAAATAGATCTGCAAATTCTTTGATATTCTCCCTTCAGAAGGTGTAACCTATTTACCCCTTCCTTGACTATGGGTTGGATTTAGCAACTCACTTTTTTTTTTTTAATGTTTATTTATTTATTGATAGAGACAGAGAAGGAGGGAGAAAGAGAGCACATGTGGGGAGGGGCAGATAGAGAGGGAGAGAATCCCAAGCAGGCTCCACACCACTGTCAGCATGGAGCCCAATGTGGGGCTCGAACCCAGGAGATGTGAGATCATGACCTGAGCCAAATCAAGAGTCAGATGCTCGGGCACCTGGGTGGTTCAACTGGTTGAGCATCCGACTTTGGTTCAAGTCATTATCTTGAAGTTCCCTGTGTCAGGCTCTGTGCTGATAGCTCAGAGCCTGGAACCTGCTTCAGATTCTTTGTCTCCCTCTCTCTTTGCCCTTCCCCCCCACTCTCAAAAATAAATATACATTAAAAAAAAATTTTTTTAAAGAGTCAAATGCTTAACTGATGCCATATGACTGTCTAAGCTAGTTCATTTTTTAAAAGATCTCTTCTTCCTGGCTCACTCTCTGGGATCACTGGCTCTCAGGGAAGCCGGTTGCCATTTTGTAAAGCTACTCAACAGTCCTGCGGAGGGAGTCATGTGTGGATAGGCCACATAGAAAGAAATCAGCTTGTTAGCGTTGACTTTCAGGCATGAAGTGAGCCACCGTAGAAGCAGATCCTCAAGCCTCAGCCAGGACTTCAGATTATTTTAGCCCTCAGCTGTCAATTCTGCCAGGCTAGGCCCTAGACATTGCGGAACAGAGACAAGCCAGAGAATTCAAGTCTGAATTCTCAACTCACAGAACCTGTGAGATAGTAAATGATGATTGTTCTAACCTACTAGGTTTGAGGGTAATTTCCAATGCAGTAGGAGAGAGTACGCTTCATTACCCTGCTCAGGTTGTGACATCCTCACTGAGCTACCCATCTGCAGTGCTGTCCTTCTCACCCTTCGCAGTCTCTGACACCTATGCCAGGCCACCCTCCTCCACAAATGCTCTCCTTATCCATTCAGTCACCAGTACCCCACTCTGTGCCACCAACACTCCTTCCACTCCAGGTATGAATGTCTTCCTTCCTCTGTCCTACCTCATGCCTTTAGGATTGAATTTTCCAGGAATGTAAGGGAAGAGATGAGATGAGATGAGAAGAGAAGAGAAGAGAAGAGAAGAGAAGAGAAGAGAAGAGTAAAAATAAACAGAAGTAGAAGAGGTATAAAAAGTTATGACCTTGTGCTTCTCAATCACCTTCCTTCAATTGTCCAGCAGAGTCCAAACCAATGGCATCACCCGCAGTCCTTGAATTCCTTCTTTCCTCTATGATGTTTTCTGATGTCAGTCACTAGGAGCCCCAGAGCCTTGCCTCAGTGGATATTTCATTACAGGTAACCCTAAGCAATAGTTAAGTCAGTGATTTCATCACCACATGACAGAACCTGCAAGTTCCCATCCCTAAATAATTACTGTTAGTTATCTATTGGTGCATAACAAATTACTCTACAATTTAAGGTATCGAAACAACACATACTTATTATCTCACAGTGTCTGTGGGTCAGCATCTGGGCACAGTTTATCTGTATCTTCTATGTCAGTGTCTCTCTCAAGGTGGCAATCAAGGTATCAGTCAAGGCTGTGGGATTATCTGAAAGTTGACTCAAGAAGGATCTATGTTCAAGGTCTCTTACCTGGTTGCAGACAGGATTCAGTTCCTTATGAACTGTTGATTAGTTCCTTGCCATTTGGACCTCTCTAACATGACAGCTTGCTTCATTAAAGCATGCAAGAATAGAAGGTCATGGGGCAAGATGGACGCCACAGTCACAGTCTTTTGTAACTTAATCATCCCATCACTTTTGCATGTTCTATTTGTTAGAAGCAAGTTACTAGATCTGGATCACACACTAGCTTAAATACAGGAGGGGAGGAGCTTTGGGAACCATCTTAAAGTCTTTTTATTTATGTTTATTTATTTTTGAGAGACAGAGAGAGACAGAGTGTGAGTAGGGGAGGGGCAGAGGGAGAGGGAAACACAGAATCTGAAGCAGGCTCCAGGCTCTGAGCTGTCCGCACAGAACCCAATGCAGGGCTCCAATCCACGAACCGTGAGATCATAACCTGAGCCGAAGTGGGACTTAATTGACTGAGCCACCCAGGTGCTCCTAAAAACTGGAGCTTAATACTATGAAGCCATTGTTTGAAAAGCAGGATATCTATATTTGCTCATTTGGAAAATTGTCAACAATATATTACTAACTGAGAAAAGCAAATTCTAGAACATGAACCTGTTCTGAACAAAAATTCAGTTACATTTAATTCCAAGAAGTTATCAACTTTTCAAGTATCCAGGAACAAAATCCAGCACAAGACCATAATGGGGAAAAAATAAAACTTCAGAGCTATTTATTTATGAAATTTGGACATTTTTATTTTATTTTATTTTATTTTTAATTTTTTTTCAACGTTTATTTATTTTTGGGACAGAGAGAGACAGAGCATGAACGGGCGAGGGGCAGAGAGAGAGGGAGACACAGAATCGGAAACAGGCTCCAGGCTCTGAGCCATCAGCCCAGAGCCTGACGCGAGGCTCGAACTCCCGGACCGCGAGATCGTGACCTGGCTGAAGTCGGACGCTCAACCGACTGCGCCACCCAGGCGCCCCTATTTTATTTTATTTTATTATTTTATTTTTTTTAATTTTTTTTTCAACGTTTATTTATTTTTGGGACAGAGAGAGACAGAGCATGAACGGGGGAGGGGCAGAGAGAGAGGGAGACACAGAATCGGAAACAGGCTCCAGGCTCTGAGCCATCAGCCCAGAGCCTGACGCGGGGCTCGAACTCACGGACCGCGAGATCGTGACCCGGCTGAAGTCGGACGCTTAACCGACTGCGCCACCCAGGCGCCCCACCTATTTTATTTTTAAAGTAGGCTTCACAGGGGCATCTGGGTGGCTCAGTTGACCGAGCCACTGACCCTCGATTTCTGCTCAGGTCATGATCCCAGGATCAGAGTCATGGAATTGAGCCCCACACAGGGCTCAGCACTGAGCATGGAGCCTGCTTAAGATTCTCTCCCTCTTGACCTCTGCCCCTCTGCCCTGCTTGTGCTTGCTCTCTCTCTCTCTAAAATAAAAAATGATAATAATAATAATAATAATAATAATAATAAAGTAGACTCCACACCCAACATGGTGCTTGAATCATGACCCTGAGATCGTGCTCCAGCAACTGAGCCAGCCAGGCACTTCAAATTTGGAGTTTTGGGGTTTTTTGTTTGTTTTTTTATATGAGTTCAAAAACTCATAACCCTGAGATCAAGAGTTGAATGCTTTACCAACTGAGCCAACCAGGTGCTCCAAACTTGGAAAAATTTTAAAGAGAATTAAAGTAATATCCCAGAACACATTGGACAGCCCAAAGAGAATCAGTATTGAGGGTTCTACCCCTTCTATGCAGAAGGAACTTTATTGGTTTTCTCTGCTATGTCGCACATTATCTCAAAACTTAGTGACTTAAAATGATGGCAACAATTTTATTATTATCTCTCCCTGTGCCTGTTGACGGGGCTCAGCAGGCAATTCCCAATGGCATCTCTCGTGTAGTTGTAGTCAAACCATGGCTGGGGCCTGAGTCTTTCTCATGGCTGGAACCTCAGCGAGGGTTTCAGCTGGCTCACCTGTCTGTTGCCTGGCATCTGGATTTCGTCTCATGAATGTCCTAAGAGGAGACAGGCAGACAGAAGCTGATCTGCTTTTATGACCCAGCCTTGAAACTCATGGCACATCACTTCTCTATTCTACTGGTTGAAAGCAAATTACTAGGGGCAGCCTGTATTCATGGGAAGGGGAATTAGACTCCATTCCTGATGGAGAGGATCTTCAAGAATTTGTGGACATATTTTAAAAACCACCACAAGAGTCATTAAAGGAGACTGCTCTGGGCTCTGCAAGCAAAGATTTCCTGGGCAAACACAATGGCAGCTGAATGATGGGGAGGGCACACACCAACTTCAGGAGACACAGAAGTGGTGATGGGCCCTGGACATGCAGTGGGGTAGGGCACAGAGCAGAAGAAGTCCATCTGCTGTGCCCAGCACTGGACCTCATCCCAGGTGCCTGATTTGCCCATTGCTCAAGTAGGCCCCTTCCTGGGCAGTGAAGTCTGACCTGGCAAAGGACTCAGACAGACTTGTTTCCCAGCCCAGTTATGCTGCTACTATCTCTCAAACTTGGATAAGCTACCCCCTATCTCTAGGGGTTATATCAGCCAGAGTCCTAGCAGAAAACAGATGACACACTCAACTGAGTAATCTGAGGAGAGTTTAATAAAAAGACTGTTTACAAAGGTGTGAATAAGGTGTAGAGTAACCACTGGGGGATTGTGCAGTACTCTGACTGGGGACTAGGGACTAGGAACAATAGGGCTGTCTGTCACCTCCCCTGGGCCTGAAGGACAAAACCTGGAGACAGAGAGGCTGTGTGGAGGGCTACCCTACAGGCGGTGGAACCATGGGTGGCAGGACAAAGCCAGCCAGTGGGAGTTCTGCAGTGGGAACTGGGAACAAACTTGTCACTTGTCACGTGCTCTCTCTCCTGTGTAGTGCCTCCTACAGGGGCACCCAACTGGCCAAACCCAAGGGGAAGCCCCAGGAGGAGTGCGCTGGCTAATTCTGTCTTGACAGCTCAGCCTCTGGGGCACACAATGGTTGGAGAGGGGTGGGAAGCTGATCTGGAGGGGCAAATAGAAGATGCCAGTCACAGAGATTAAATGGAAAAATGAATGAAAACTGGCCCAGAGAAGACACTCTGTAGCCCTAAGTTCCAATACTCTGTTCGAAAGATGTAGAAAAGGTGGCGTTTCCAATTCACCGGGCTCTACCTTGCATTAAAATGCATTTGTGTTGGGGCGCCTGGGTGGCTCAGTCGGTTGAGTGTCTGACTCTTGATTTAGGCTCAGGTCGTGATCTCACGGTTTGTGAGTTCGAGCCCCTTAATCAGGCTCTGCATACTGAGCCTGCTTGGAATTCTCTCTCTGCCTCTTCCCTGCTTGAGCTCACAAGCACGCTGTCTCTCTCTCTCTCTCTCTCAAATTAAAAAAAAAATTAAAAATCCATATGAGTGTGTCCTAACACAAAGCATTTAAATAAATGAATGTTGGTTGTTTCCCCATAAGGAGGAGGAAAGGCAAACATAGCCTGCTTGAGGCATATCACAGCCTTTAGCAGCATCTAGTGGTGGTTTAATGCATGGAAAAATGTAGGATATTCAGGATATCCCTATCAAGCCATTACAAACCTCAATAATAGTTTCCATCCAAATTTCATGAATTATTCAGGCTTCCCAGAATTTGGACACCACAGTTTAAATCAAAACTTCCTTGGAAGCCATCTAAAGATGTAACCAGGCAAAAAGCACTGGCAGAAGATTCAGAATAAATTTCATAATCATAGTGAGATGTGCTGCCTGACAAAAATAAAAACTGATGGGGGCTCCTGGGTGGCTTAGTTGGTTAAGCGTCTGACTCAGGACCGTTTGGCTCAGGTCAGGATCTCGTGGTTCATGAGTTGGAGCCCTGCATTGGGCTGTGTGTTGACAGCTCAGAGCCTGGAGCCTGCTTCAGATTCTGTGTCTCCCTCTCTCTCTGACCCTCCCCCACTCTCTCTCTCTCTCTCTCTCTCTCTCTCAAAAAATAAATAAACATTAAAAATAAGCAAAGAATAAATAAATAAAAACTGATGGAGAAGAGACCTCTCCACTCCCATGTTCATTGCACAACAGCCAACTTATGGAAACCTAAGCATCGCTGAATGGGAGAATGGATAAAGAAGATATGGTGGATCATATGACGGAATATTTTTCTGGCAGAAGAAAGAAGGAAATCCTGCCATTTGTGACGATATGGATGAAACTTGGCAACAGTATACCAAGTAAGATAAGTCAGACAGAGGAAGACAAATCTTGTATGAGATCTCTCATATGTAGAATCTAAAACAAACAAACTCAAAAAGACAGGGGCTGAGTTACCTGGGTGGCTCAGTCTGTTGACCCTTGGTTTAGGCTCAGGTCATCATCCTAGGGTTGTGGGATCGAGCCCCATGTTGGGTTCTGCATTAAATTCCATTTAGCTCATTGCCCCACCCACTTCCCCTCCAGCAACCCTTAGTTTGTTCTCTGTACTTGAGAGTTTCTTATGGTTTGCCTAATTCTCATTTTTTTAATTGAGATATAATTGACATGTAACGTGGTGTAAGTTTAAGCTGTACAACATATTGATTTGATGCATTTATATTGCAACATGACTGTCACTGTAGTGTTAGCATCTCTGTCATGCCACACAATTATCATTTTTTCTACTGATGGGAACAATTAGGATCTAACCTCTTAGCAAGTTTAATGTTTACAATATGTGATACAGTTTCGTTGTCTGTAATCACTGTACTGTGTCTTAGACCTCCAGGAAACACTTACCTACTATTGCAAGCATGTACCCGTAAGCAATATCTCTCCCATTCTCCATCCTCAGCTCCTTTCTTAAAAAAAATTTTTTTTAATTTAAAAGACATTTTCTAAGAGAGAGAGGTGAGTGCATGTGCACACAAGCGGGGAAGGGGCAGAGAGAGAGGGAGAGAGAGAATCCCAAGCAGTCTGTGCACTGTCAGTGCAGAGCCTGACGTGGGCCTCAAAGTCATGAACTGAGATCATGACCTGAGCTGAAATCCAGAGTCAGATGCTTAATTGAGTCTCCCAGGAGCCCCATATTCTGCTTTGTTAAAACAAATGTGCTTGGGTCTCAGAAGGGTCAGAATGTGGAGTAAAAAACTCAGATCGGACAGGCTTGGCCATGCATCCCTTGTTTAGTGAGGTTATGCATTAAAAGTAATTAGGCCACAATGAGGGCACCCGGGTAGCTCAGTCAGTAAAGCTTCTGACTCTTGATTTGGGCTCAGGTCATGATCTCACGGTTCATGAGTTCGAGCCCCGCATCAGGCCCTCTGCTGACAGTGTGAAGCCTGCATGGGATTCTCTCTCTCCCTCAATCTCCGCCCTCCCCCACTGGTTCTTTCTGTCTCAAAACAAATAAACTTTTCAAAAAAGAAAGAAAAGTCATTATACCACAACGAGATACCACTTCATACCCTTTCGGATGGCTATTATTAAAAAAATGAAAGATAAGTACTGGTGGGGATGTGGAGAATGTGGAACACTTGTATGTTACTGGTAGGAATACAAAAAAAGATGCAGTTGCTGTGGAAAACAGTACGCGGTTCCTCCAAAAGTTAAATATAGAATTACCATATGATCCGGCAATCCCACTTCTGGGCGTGTACCCAAAAGAACTGAAAGCAGGAACTCGAACAGATATCTGTACCCCAACACTCACAGCAGCATTCTTCACAACAGCCAAAAAGTGGAACCAACCCAAGTGTCCGTCAACAGACGAACAGGTTAACCAGTAGTGATGGATGTACAATGAAATATTATTCAGCCTTAAAGAAGAGATTCTGATACATGCTATAACATGGATGAAGCTTTGAAAACATTACGTCAAGTGAAACAAGCCAGATTTTAAAAACCGAAATATGACTCCACTTATATGAGGGCTGTAGAATAAGCAAAATTATAGAGACAGAAAATAGAACAGAGGTACCAGGTTTGGAGGGAGGGAAGAATGTGGGGTGAGTGCACCGTGGGTTGTTTGGAATGATGAAAAAGTTCTGGAAATGGAGATGGCTGAACAACATTATGACTGCACTTAATGTCACTTAAGTGTATACATAAAAATGGTTAAAATGATAACACATTTGTACCGTGTCTTTTACCACAATAAAAAAGATGTATAGATCCAAATGAAAGAAAAAAAGCAGTTATAAATCGCTTTATTGAAGTTTTATTGGGGTTTTCAGAGGAGTGAAATTAGATGCACGTTTTTAATTCACTTCTCTATCTGCTCAGTGAACATGTGTTAAATGAATAAATGAGTCACATCTAAAAGAAGTTTCTTTTGGGGCGCCTGGGTGGCGCAGTCGGTTAAGCGTCCGACTTCAGCCAGGTCACGATCTCGCGGTCCGTGAGTTTGAGCCCCGCGTCGGGCTCTGGGCTGATGGCTCAGAGCCTGGAGCCTGCTTCCGATTCTGTGTCTCCCTCTCTCTCTGCCCCTCTCCCGTTCATGCTCTGTCTCTCTCTGTCCCAAAAAATAAATAAATGTTGAAAAAAAAATTAAAAAAAAAAAATAAAATAAAAGAAGTTTCTTTGGATAGACCCAGAGGAGCAATCACACATACCTTCACCCCCAAAGGCCTTTGTCCCATCCATCTGTCTTTTGAATTCAGAAGCAGCATACGAACTCATGATCATTATTTAAAAAAAATCATACAACTTCAAATTGTAACCATGTGCCAGAATGTTCACTCTCACAGTTTCTCTATGCTACCTTACCCTCAAGTTTTTACCTCCGATCGCCAATTGGCTAATATCATCACGTGTGTACCAGTCAACGCTCCCAGCAAGCTTCAGATCCAGCCTAACCCAGGACCCAGGTCCAGCAGCGTCTTCTTAGGAGAGCCACCCACCCCCACCCCCCACTGCTGCCCTGTAACACACACACACACACACACACACACACACACACACACACAATTCTAAGATTCATGGGACTGTTTTACCCTCTTCTCTATTTCTTTTCCATCAGAGGTATAGGCTTGAGATCCTGGCTAGGTTGTCAGTTCCCTTATTTCCTCTGGTTTCCAGCTAGAGAACCCCTAATGCAATCCAGAATCAGATTCTTCAAGCAACAGAAACCAATTCTGACAGATTTAAGGAAAATGGAATGTATAGAATGAAACTAGGGAGATTTGGAGACACTGACCTGGAAAATAGGCAGGTCCAAGGGAGGCTATGCAGTCAGAGATGCAGCAAAATTTTATGCTGTAAAATGAAACCAGAGATGTAAAGTGAGGCCACTGACGAATCTGTTTGGTGTGTCAGCATGGTACGAAGGATATCACCATTGGGCCTACTGTTAACCCTGGACGCTACTAACATTGGTTTCAGGATACTGTCACTGTCCCAGGACACAGATGGTGGCTTTGCTATTGGTGATGACCTAGAAAGGATTCTTCATACCATTAGCTCTTATTTCAGGTTCTGGGGAGGATGCAGCTAATTAGCTCTGACCCTGTGTCCTAGGAGCCTATGCCCTATGTGCAAAGGCAGAGGGAAAAGCGAGTATCTGGCCATTATGGCTTCCGTAGTGGAAAATGATCATCTCTGCCTTCCACCAAGAGCCATAGGCAAGTTCATATGCTTGGCATCCTTAAAAGAAAGAAAGCTCCATTTTACCCATCTTCACCTAGATTTTTTTGCAGCCTCTGTGATACTGGGCTAGTCACTGCCCCGGCATCACATTTCCTTGCAGTGTACCACAGAGTTTCAGAAGATTTAAAGAAAAAAATTTTTAAAAGTCAACTAGAGGATGACCTCTGACATTGGCAATGAATGATGCTTGCTTGAATGGAGATGACTGTGTGTGTGAGTAAAATAAGTTTATCACATCCTCACTAGATTTGATGATGCCATTGTTGCTGGGTTTTTCATAATTCATTTTTTCATAAAGGTAATACTTGCTTCAAATGTCAAAACAATATTAAAAGGTCTGTGCTTAGAAGTCTTGGTTGCACTTATACCCCCAGCCAGCTCATTACCTCCCCACCTGCCATCTATAGAGAACCACTTTTATTCACATATTGTGAATCCTTCCAGTCTTTATCTATGTAAATAGAAGTACATATAAGATGTCATGTATAGCATGAGGACTATAATTAATAATACTGTTTTGCAGGGGTGTCTGGGTGGCTCAGTTGGTTAGATGTCCAACTCTTTTTTCTAATTTTTTTTTTAACGTTTATTTATTTTTGAGACAGAGAGAGACAGAGCATGAACGGGGGAAGATCAGAGAGAGGGAGACACAGAATCTGAAACAGGCTCCAGTCTCTGAGCTGTAAGCACAGAGCCTGATGCGGGGCTCGAACTCACGGACCGCAAGATGATGACCTGAGCCGAAGTCGGCCGCTTAACCGACTGAGCCACCCAGGTGCCCCAATGTCCAACTCTTGATTTCGGCTCAGGTCATGATGTCATGGTTGTGGGATCAAGCCCTGCGTTGGGCTCCATGCTGAATGTGGAGCCTGCTTAAGATTCTTCCCTCTCAGGGTGCCTGGGTGGTTCAGTCGGTTAAGTGTCTGACTCTTGATCTCTGCTCAAGCTATGATCTTGCAGTTGGTGAGTTCAAGCCCTGCATCAGGCTCTGCACTGATGGTGCGTGGAGCCTGCTTGGGATTCTGTCACTCCTTCTCTCTGCCCGCTCCTTCTGCTATCTCTCTCTCAAAATAAATAAATATAAAAAAATTAAAAAAAAAAGAGATCCTTCCCTCTCTCCTTGTGCCCCTCTCCTCTGTTCATGCATTCTCTCTCTTTAAAAAATAAAAAAAAAATTAAAAATACTGTATTGCATATTCAGAAGTTGTTCAGAGAGTAGATTTTAGAAGTTCCTATCATAAAAAACCTGTTTTATAACTATGTGTGGTGATGGATGTTAACTAGACTTACTGCAGTGATCATTTTGCAATATGTACAAATATTGAGTCGTTATGTTGTACACCTGAAACTAATATGTCAATTATACCTCGATAAAAAAGTGAATATAGATAAGTTTCTATTATTCATGAAGTTGTATACATCAAATTTGTACAGTTTTTTTAATGTCAATTATACCTCAATAAAGTGGCTTAAAAACATATTTTTTCTTATTTCTCTCTCTTTCTTACAAAAACAGGTAGCATGCTATTTACACTATTCTGTTTCTGCCTTTTCTTTTTCATTTTTAAAAATTGAGGTATAATTGACATAGTTGGCATATAGTTTCAGTTAACATCTGTCACCAACCAGTTACAAATTCTGTGTGTGTGATGACAACTTTTTTTTTAAGTTTATTTATTTTGAGAGAGAGAGAGAGCAGGGGAGGGGCAGAGAGAGGGAGAGAGAATCCCAAGCAGGTTCCACACTGTAAGTACGGAGCCCCATGCAGGCTCGAACTCACCAACTGTGACATCAACTTGAGCCCAAACCAAGAGTCAGATGCTTACCCCACTGAGTGACCCAGGCACCCCAAGAATGGGAAAATTTAAATCCATCCCAAAGCTAGCCCATCATAAAAGTTTAATGAGCTGTATAATTTTCCAGGGTTTCAATGTATATATAGATTTCTATTTTTATATAGAAGGATTCATTGGGAACATACTAGTTTTTAATCTTTTTTTTTTTTAACTTGACAATACTTGGAGGACATATTGGCTACATCAAGAGGTATGGATCTACCTTATCCTTTTTAATAGCTTCGTGGGCTATTGTATGGTTAACCAAAAGTTGAACCAATGTGCTCTTTTTTGAGGGTGTGGTGGGGTGGGGAGTTGCTTCGAACGTTGACAAAAACAGAAGGTAAAGTATGAAAAGAGCTTACGGGTTGGCAGGTGGGGATGGTCAGAGGTGGCTACTGAGGGGGAGGGTGTACAGCAAGGCTAAGGCCTTCACTTGGCTCCAGGCTTCCCCGCTTCCCAGCTTCTGGGGCCTCAAGCTGGCTGGTCATCGAGGCCCCCACGGCGAGCCTGCCCTCAGGGGACAGAGAGGAGGAGACCAGGGTGGGGTCCACACCAGGGGGCAGCGTGTGTTTTTGAGCGAAGCCCGGGGAGAAGTAGCCATGGCCGTCCTACCTCTCTTCGAGCTTGCCAGTGATCTTCCATCCACTACGCATTCCTCGCTCTCGACCGTCGGCTCCTCGGAGGCGGAGCGGTCGACTTCCAGGGACACGCGCCAGCGGTCTGCGGCTGCGAGATCTTCCAGACGCCGCCGCTGAGCTAACCGGCCGAGCCCGGGGCCGCCGCCGGGCGCGGCCCCCGCGGCGGGGCCCTAGACCGCGGCCACGGGCAGCGAGCGCACGTAGAACGGCCACTCGCTGTGGCCGAACCGCTGCGCTCACTCCCCGGGCAGCCCCGGCCGCCCGCAGGCCTGGTGGGAGAGGCGGTTGTGGGCCGAGTCCCGGTCGCGGAAAGGGTCTGAGCTGGGGCTCCGCAGGAGGGAGAAGGGCACTCGTCGCTCGGTCGGGCTGGCTCAGCTCCGCGCGTCTGGTGGAGGCTTGGAGGAGTCCCAATCTACTCTCTTGCTGGACTTTCCCCCAGTTTTCCTATAATAAATTTCCGGTAGTAAATAATGCTACAACGAAAATCCTTGTACGTCCATTTTAGTTGGGCAGATGTTTCCATAGGATACATTTGGAGAAGTGGAATTGCTTGATCGAAGAGTATACAGATTTGAAACATTTTTAAATTATTATTTTTTTTAATGTTTATTTATTTTTGAAAGAGAGAGAGAGAGAGACAAAGTGCCAGCAGGGGAGGGTAAGGGCGGGGTGGGGGGGGGGGGAGACGCAGAATCCAAAGCAGGCTTCAGGCTCTGAGCTGTCAGCACAGAGCCCTAAGCAGGGCTCACACTCACAGTCTGCGAGATCATGACCTGTGCAGAAACCAAGAGTCAGACCCTTAACGGTGGGAGCCACC
The DNA here is from genome assembly GCF_007474595.2 of Lynx canadensis. Taxonomy (NCBI): domain Eukaryota; kingdom Metazoa; phylum Chordata; class Mammalia; order Carnivora; family Felidae; genus Lynx; species Lynx canadensis. The sequence continues at coordinate 42,725,485 of NC_044313.2, read as the reverse complement.
CAGGTGCCCCTGAAATTATTCTTAGTCGTATAAAATTATATGCATAGTCCTAGAAGGTGAGGGATAGTTTCACTAACACTGGGCATTTCTTAACTTTTTATGAATTGTATTTTTCTTTTTCTTTTTAATGCTTATTTATTTATTTTGACAGAGAGAGAGAGAGAGAACGAGCAGGGAAGGAGCAGAGAGAGGGGAGAGAGAGAATCCCAAGCAGGCTCTGTACAGAGCCCGAGGTTGGAGTCCACCTCCTGAACAGGTGAGATGGTGATCTGAGCAGAAATCAAGAGTCAGCCACTTAACTGACTGAGCTACCCAGGCAACCCTGAATTATATTTTTTCATGTTTTTTGCCCATTTTTCAATTAGGGTGCTTGTCTTCTTTTTTGGCTTATATGTGTTCTTTGTGTATTAAAGATAATACACCACCAAGATATTGACAAAGTCAACAGTAAGCTCTGATTGATGGGAAGACCAGACACAAATCACTTGCTTAAAATTACATACCTAAAATTTATAAAAGGAACTCAGGGATGCCAGGATACCCTGCAAAGAGATTAGAAGCATTCTGCAGAACAGATGAGGGATATATAAATTTCCATGTCCCCCAAAAGCCTCTTCTGGGACACAGTTGCACAGAATAAATCTGTGGGGGGGGGCGGGTCATATCATACCCTCTGGAAACTCAGTTGCCCCTCCTCCAAGGCCAGTTTTCTGCGCATAAAACTGAAGCATTTCTGCACCTAGTCTAGTCTGAGCTGACTTTTGCAATTTGGGGATGCAATTGCGCACAGTCTGCCTACAGTGTGGTACCCCAAAGCCTGGGCCAAAAGGATTTCTTGATTTATTGCTGCATGACTCTTTATATGTTAAAAAAGTAATTGATTAGGAGCAAATGGACCAAGGCAGAGGGGAGAGTGGGACTGAAAGGGCTCTATCTCCCTTAATCCCCATCAGCTCTCCTTAGGTGTCCTCTCATCATTATTCAAATAATTACATAAAATGTATATTGTTTGTAGTAAAATGTGTAGATGAAAGCATCTTTGGAAGACTGCAATTTAACTGAACTGGTGATACACTGTTTATTTATTTAGGGTGCAAGTGAGCGAGGAGCAGAGAGAGAGAGAAGCGTAGCTCACAGGAAGCGGGGCTCGTGTGTACCCAAACTGGGACTCGTGCTTAACTTGATGCTGGGCTCGAGCTCACCTGATGCGGGACTCCAACTCACAAACTGTGAGATCGTGACCTGAGCCGAAGTCAGATGCTTAACCAACTGAGTCACCCAGGCACCCTATTTATTTATTTATTTTTAATTTTTTTTTTAGAGAGAAAGAGCACGTGAGAGTGGGGCAGAGGGGCAGAGGGAGAGAGAGAGAATCTTAAGCAGGTTCCATGATCACTGCAGATCCCAACTCTGGGCTGGATCCCACAGTCCTGGGATTATGACCCGAGCTGGAATTAAGAAACACTCAACCATTTGAGTCACGCAGGTGCCCCAGTAATACACTATTTAAGTGAAAAGGATTTACATGCCGTTGCTACGCAAAGTGCCTGTGCCTCTTCTGGAATTGCCATTGGGTGGAGGGAATCATCTCTCTAAAAGGTGACCTGGGCTCCCCAGTTGGGTTGGGCAAGTCTGGCTCTGGGGCTGGACAACCGGTGGAGAACAGTGTGAGGAGAAACCCCTTGCCTGGCAAACCCTGGGTGCCTCCAAGTGCCTTATCACCTCTCAACAGCTTCACTACTAAATGACAAAAGAAGGTGGGGAGTATCTGCTTGAAATGATACTGTGGGCCTGCAACCCTGAGCGCCCTTGCCCCACCCCTGGTTTCTGTGAAGGGGGTATAGTGGATACAATGGGTACCCCCTTCTGGTGATGGGTGCATGTGGACCAGAGTGGGAGGAAGCCTGGGCCCATCATCCAGGGAGGGTTTGAAGTCTTGTCTGAAACTTCAGCCAGTCCATCTCTGCTTGTGTTTTGTTTTAGGAAGCTGATTTCAGTTCAGCTGCTTGGATGTGGGTTTCAACACCATGATGAGTTAACTTCTGAATAGGAAATTTGAAAATACAGTCTTTGTTCCATCTTGAAAAATTTAATGAAAATGTATCTACCAGATATTAAATTGTTTCCCTGCTGCAAAGTTCTGCTTATTGAATTTGGAGATGAATTGTTCTCCAAGGACAAATAGATATATTCTGGTTTTGTATTGGGTCCTGCCCAGGCCTGAAGGGGAGCCAAGGGAGTCCTTCTCCCCAACTGCCCACCTCTAAAAAGAAGACCAGGGCATGCCTTCAGGCCAGCAGGAAACATCATGGACAGTTCTTATTGCTGTTTGACTTATTCCCCCCCCCCTTATTGCTGTTTGACTTATTTTTCCCCCTTATATATTTATATAAATATAAAAAAATATTTATATTATTTATAAATATATAAATATACATATATTTATGTATATATATATAAATAAACATTATATATATATAATGTTTATTTATTTTTGAGAGGGGGGAGGGGCAGAGAGAGAGGGAGACACTGAATCTGAAGCAGGCTCTAGGCTCTGAGCTGTCAGCACAGAGCCAGAGGCAGGGCTCAAACCCACAAACTGTGAGATCATGTCCTGCCAACCGGGAGATCATGACCTGAGTGGAAGCTGGATACTTAACCGACCGAGCCACTGAGGCGTTCTGCCCCGCCCCCCCCAACTCTGTGGCTTCTGATTAACTTTTCTCATTTTTCAACATATTTGTGCACGTGAAAGATCACTTTTACAGATGCAGTCACTGAGCCCCAAGACCTGTGGTGTCTGGCCCCAGATCCCGCAGCAAGTTGGGACCAGTGCTGGGACTGGAGGCTGAGTTCAGAAATGCACAGAAAGAGGACAAGATGCCAGCAGTCTTCTGTGCCTGCCAGGGGGTTCCAGCATTTTCTAGTCATCCTAGCACCAGGGGCCTCACCAGGTCCCTGAGCTAAGTGCTTCATGGAGACAAAGAGCACCTTAGTGTGGTGGTGCTGAAGCCCTGTGCACAGATGCCCACCCTTTCCCACTTGCAGCAGGCACGTGGCTGATGGAGGCCCCCGGCCCCAGCTGGGACTCTGGGAACCCCCCTTCCCCACATCTGTGCCTGTGCCCTGGGAGCCAGCACCATCACAGCCGTCCTGTCCTAGAACGGCCAATCCTGTATCAAGGCTCAAATGCCTCCTCCTTCCCTGGGCTCTGCAACTGGAACCGGCTGTTGGAGCAATTCATTATGTCTATTATTGGAGTAATTAATTAGTTACCCAGGTGTCTGCCAGCCCCACCACGGGTCTGCGAAGGCAGGAACTGTTTCTTGTACTTCTTTGTAATCCCAGTGCCCAGCGCAGGAGGGCCGGAATGGTGCTCCCTCTCTTTTTTTGTGACCAGTCTCCCTGTGGGCGCTGTTCCCTCTCTGAGGAGCCACAGTGCCACCCAGCGGCAGGCTGGCTGTACTGAGGGTGTTCGCCGAGGGCCCTTCCGTCCCACCCCCTGCTGGTGGGGGCCACTTACTGCCCGAGTTGACTGGTGGATCACCTTCCCCGCAGGGCTTTCCGGCACCCCACCACTTAGGGTACAATGGAAGTGGAACGGCAGAGGAGCATGCCCACTGCCTTTGGGATCCTTGGGCACAGAGACTTGACTGCATGTTGCTGTAGCTGCTGGAGGCGCGTGTGGTTCTCCCTGTCCTGCTGTCCTTTCTCCCTTCCCAGGCTATTAAAATACACTTCGAAGGCTCAGCTCAGTCATCGCCTTCTTCCCACCCTGCTCCGATGCATGCCCCCACAGATCTCTAGCTTATGCAGCCTAGATTCAAATCCCGGCTTCGCACATTATCCGTTGTGAGACTACAGGCGAGTTACTTAACTTCACTGGCCTCAGTTTATCTATAAAACGGGAATAATAATAATACTACATGCCCCATGGGGTTGTGAGGGATAAATGAACCCAGCCTGGTAAGGTACATGTAAGTGTAGTGCCGGTTTAATTTGTACTTTTGTTCCTCAGTCACGTGTACCACTTGGGGGCAAGGACTGTGTCTGATCCGTTTTACCTTCACTGCTCTAGCATCTGCCAGGAACTCAAAAGGTGCTACATCTGCCAGATGCAGGGCAACAGGCAGCCTTTGATTTGGGTCTTAGTGAGCAGTAGGTGGCAGAGGAGGTCCCTCATCCTGGTCCTGGCTGTGATACTTTCTCACTGTGTGGCCGTGGATGTGTCACACCATCTCTGGGCCTCAGTTTCCTCATGAGCAAGTGGAGGGGGTTGGGCTATACTGTTCCAAGTCCTTTCTGACCCTCTTGGGGGCCCAGGCCTCCTGATACGTTTTCCCTCCCTGAACCTCCCTTACCCGCAAGCCTTTGTTTGTTTGTTTGTTTGTTTGATTGGCAAGACTCTTAGTTACAGGATAAGGCTTCCCTGATCAGGTAAATAGATGAGAGCTGTACTCCAGAGAAGAAGGAGTGATTTTGGCTTTGAGAGAGAGAGGAGCAGCTCTGGGACAAAGGGAAGGGATATATTCCTTTCTTAGGAAGGATGTATCTATTATAAGGTGAAGCCAGGAGCAGAAACACTGTAGGTCTGGGGGCACCTGGGTAGCTCAGTCAGTTAAGCATCTAACTTCAGCTCAGGTCATGATCTCGCGATTCGTGGGTTCCAGCCCCGCGTCGGGCTCTATGTTGACAGCTTGGAGCCTGGAGCCTGCTTTGGATTCTGTGTCTCCCTCTCTCTGCCCCTCCCCTGCTCATGCTCTGTCTCTGTCTCTCAAAATGATACATAAACATTAAAAAATTAGAAAAAAAAAAAAAAAAAGAAACACCATAGGTCTGGGTTCAGATGGAGGAGTAAAGGAGTAAAGGGGTGACCACCACAGCTGGGTCGAGGAGAGGATGGGGTTACCCTGTTGTATGCAGTTTCTGAGTCTGGAGTACTGGCTCTCCAGACTGGTAGGAACTGATAAGAAACACTAACAAATATGGTGGATACTAACCCTGCAGGCAAGGAGGAAAGTCCTCTCTGATGAAAGGTGCCAAGATCTTGGGGGAAGTAGGGGCCACGAGCAGCTGAAGAATTATGTTAAACAAATCTATGATTTGTAATATAACCTACAGAAAGTAAAGGTCTAGTGGTGCCTGGGTGGCTCAGTCAGTTAAGCATCCAACTTCAGCTCAGGTCATGATCCCACAGTTTGGAGGCTGGAGCCCTGCGCTGGGCTCTGTGCTGACAACTCAGAGCTTGGAGCCTGCTTCCGATTCTGTGTCTCCCTCCCTCTCTGCCCCTCCCCCTACTTGTGCTCTATCCCTCTCTCTCAAAAATGAATAAATAAACATTAAAAAAAATTTTTTTTAAAGAAAAGTAAAGGTCTAAACACGTGTGAATTTTCTAATTCTGAATGGATTCTTCAAAGCTATTTTCTTCACCTTATCTGTTTTTAGACCCATATCTTGAATTTTTAATTTGTGCTATTAATTTTTCACCTTCTGAGTCTTCAATTTCTGGTTGTTGGTTTTTTTTAGATTTTATTTTTAGGTAATTTCTCCAGCCAACATGGGGCTCAGACTTAGAACTCCAAGATCAGGAGTTGTATGCTCTACTGACTGAGCCAACCAGGCACCCCAATTTCTGTTTTTTTTTTTTTTTTTAGTTTCCAACTTTGTATCAAAAATTCAATTTTTAGGGGCACCTGGGTGGCTCAGTTGGTTAGGCAACTGACTTTGGCTTAGGTCATGATCTCACAGTTTGTGGGTTCGAGCCCTGTGTCAGGCTCTGTGCTGACAGCTCAGAGCCTGGAGCCTGCTTCAGATTCTGTGTCTCCCCCTCTTTCTACCCCTCCCCTGCTCACGCTCTGTGTCCCTCTGTCTCTCAATAATAAATAAATGTTAAAAAATTTTTTTTAAATTCAATTTTTATCCTAATGATCATACTAAGATAGCTTTTTTTCTCATTTATGTCTAATAATTCCCCTGTCTGGACAGTCTGTGGAAACTCTATCATCTATTGTTTACGTTGGTTCCTGTTCTTACTTTATCTCCTTCTGTGTCTAATTGTCTTTGTTTGTGTGCTGAAAATTGTAATTGAAAATTTTATTGGGGTAATTTTTTTAAGTCTTTAAAAAAACTTTTTTTAAATGTTTATTTCTTTTTTTTGAGAGAGAGACACCCACACAAGAGTGTGAGCAGGGGAGGAGCAGAGAGAGGGAGATACAGAATTCAAAGCAGGCTCCAGGCTCCGAGCTGTCAGCCCAGAGCCCGATGTGGGGCTCGAATTCACAGACCATGAGATCATGACCTGAGCCGAAGTTGGACGCTTAACTGACTGAGCCACCCAGGCACCCCTAGTCTTTTTTTTTTTTTTTAAGTATATTTATTTATTTTGAAAGAGAGAGAGAGAGTAGGGGAGGGGCAGAGAGAAAGAGTGAAAGAGAATCCCAATCAGGCTCTGTGCTGTCAGGGCAGAGCCCAACTTGAGGCTCGATCCCACAACCAACTATGAAATCATGACCTGAGTTGAAATCAAGAGTTGGATACTTAAGCGACTGAGTCACCCAGGAGCCCCTAGTGGGGTAATTTTCAGACTAGGATAGTGTCATCTTCCTGCGGAAAGGATTTTCATGGACTTTTGCAAATGTGTAGGGGCATTAGCAATCCAGAAGCACCTTAAGCATTTTTAGTGCCTGAGATTTTTCTGAATCACCCAGAGTACTTGAAACTGAGCTGAAATATGGGAGAAAGCTTACTCTTCCTTCCTTCCTTCAGTTTACTCTTCCTCCCAGGGTGCAGCCACTCAGGATTACAGTCCTAAGCATGGGGTAGTTTTCCAGAATTGCTCCTGCCTTGCAAAGCCCTAGATTCCAACTTACATGACCTTAGCTCCCTCAGCTTTTTAGCCACCTCTTCTGATTGCAAAAGTGGCCCAAATACTGAGCTCTCCTCCCTGGAGTTTCACCTTTTCTGAGCTATTGTCTCTTGCCAATAATTGGCAAGGTGATTCCTTGCTACTTGTTAGCTTTTTTTTTCTGTTACAGGAAAAAGCTTTTTATATTTCATATGAATTATTTTAGTTGTCTTCAGTAGGAGGGTAGTTCTGAATTATGTAGCTCACTATTTCTGAAAGTGAGGGTTCTTTACTTGGTTTAAAATTGTTTAATGGCTTGGTATCTCTCTAGAAGATTGTGGAATGCGAGAAGGCTGATAGCACTGATGATCTGAAATCATATATTAGATACCCAAATACAATGATTTTTAAAAATTTTATTTTAACTCCAGTGTAATTAACAGACCGTGTTATATTAGCTTCGGGTGTACAATATGGTGATTCAACAATTCTGAACATTACTCAGTGCTTGTCACAATAAGTGTCCTCTTAATCCCCTTCACCTACTTCACCCATAGCCCCACCGACCTCCCCTCTGGTAGCCATCAGTTTCTTCTCTATAGTTAAGAGTCGGTTTTTTTAGTTTGTCTCCTTTTTCCTCTTTTCGTTTGTCAAAGTACAATGATTTTGAGTATTTTTCTTATAATTCAATACTGAGGCACTGAAAATTATATGTAACTATTTGCTCCAGGATTTCTGATCTTAGAAAGCTGGGTTTTGGAATTTTTTAAAAAAATGTTTTATTTATTTTTTTGAGAGAGACAGAGAGAGAGAGAGAGAGAGAGAGAGAGAGAGCAAGCTAGGAAGGGACACAGACAGAGGGAGACACAGAATCCAAAGCAGGCTCCAGGCTCTGAGCTGTCAGCACAGAGCCTGACGCGGGACTCGAACTCACGAACCATGAGATCATGACCTGAGCTGAAGTCAGACGCTTAGCTGACTGAGCCACCCAGACACCCCTGGTCTTTGGAAATTTTAATTGTGAATGTTTGAATGTTTTTTAATTTTAATTGTGAAATTGTGAATGTTTAATTGTGAATGTTTTTAATTGTGAATGTTATAAGGAAATTTATAATAGAATTTTTTAAAGTTTATTTCTTTATGTTGAGAAAAAGTGAGAGAGAAAATGAGCAGAAGAGGGGTGGAGGGAGTGGGGGACAGAGGATCCCAAGCAGGCTCTGTGCTGACAGCAGAGAGCCTAATGTGGGGCTTGAACTCACAAACTGTGAGATCATGACTTGAGACAAAGGTGAGTCAATCAGTTGATTGAGCCAGCCAGGCTGTCTGTCCCTATAACAGAATTATTGATAATTAATAGAGAACTAGTTAAACTGCTTCCATAGGATGGGATACTGTGCAGCCATTAATAATGTAGGATGATATCTAATGCCTTAGACAACTAGTCACATCATATTGAGAAGTGAAACTAGTCAATCACAATATGATCCCTCTTTATATATTTACATATATTAGAAATATCACTGAAAATATATTCACTAAAATGCTATGTTATGGTTATATTGGTTATGTTGGCATGGTGAGATAGCTAGTGATTTTTACCCACTGGTTTTTGCATCTTTATATTTTTATAATTTCCTAAAATGAACATTTATTACTTTTGTACCAAAAGTTGACTTATGAAATAAAATTGGCTGCTCTTATTATGTTGCATTGAAATTTTTATCTACATAAATAATACACCATTCAGATTTAAGATGTTTTTATGAATATCTAGTATATGTCAGCTTCTTTCAGACATATATTTTCATTAATGCTTGTAAGTGTTTAAGGTTCAATCACAAATGCAGTGAAAGTAGGTACAAAGCAGTCTGAGCTCCTTTCAAAAAGAAATCAAGGGTGGGGTACCTGGGTGGCTCAGTCAGTTGAGTGTCTGACTTTGGCTCAGGTCATGATCTCAAGGTTTGTGAGTTCAAGCCCTGCATCGGGCTTTGTGCTAACAGCTTGGAGCCTGGAGCCTGCTTCGGATTCTGTGTCTCTGCCTCTCTCTGCCCCTCCCCCGCTTGTGCTTGCTCTCTCCCTCTCTCTCAAAAACAAATAAACATGAAAAAAAAGAAAAAAAAGAAATCAAGTGAACAGATTGATTGATGCAAGATAAACGGTATGATTTTCATAGTCAGAAAATATCTCCAACATATTAAAAGCCAAGTGATGGATACTATAATTTACCCTAGTAAAACAGATGTTGAATTATAAAAATTATACAAATACTGCAAAAATAGATGATATGAGAATGGGAAAATAACAGTAATATTCCTATACTCTGCTGCAGCAACAGTTAACATATTAAGATATGCAGGCAGTTGGATTATCAATTCCAACCACCTGCTCCCTTCCCTATAAGAGGATTATATGTGTAATCTGCAGTGCCTTCCCAAAGGTAGAGTGTACTTTCCTACTCTGTTGTCAATATGACTTGCTTTGAAATGTGAGCAGGAGTAATACATACCACAGTCAAGCAGAAACTTTAAGAACCATTAGATAGTTCAGTCTCGTCTCTTGCTTGTTTCCCTTGGCCATAAAAATGTCATTTCCTAAACAGGGACCGATCCTTCAGGTTGGTCTCAGAATGAGAAGAAACATGAAGCAGAGCCACCACCACTAATTCATAGATACCAACATGTATTGCGAACGAGAAATGTGTATTATTGTAAGTCAATGAGATTAGTGTGGGGGGATGTTTGTTACCACACCAAAGCTAACTAATACATTATTTCCTCACAAATACAGTAGCAACTCTCTTATACTGAATTGTACTTTTTAAAAAAAATTATTAAAAAAAATTTTTTTAACATGTATTTATTATTGAGAGACAGAGAGTGAGCAGGGGAGGGGCAGAGAGAGAGGGAGACACAGAATCTGAAGCAGGTTCCAGGCTCTGAGCTGTCAGCACAGAGCCTGACGTGGGGCTTGAACTCACAAACTGCGAGATCATGGCCTGAGCCGAAGTCAGAGGGTTAACTGACTAAGCCACCCAGGCGTCCCCCCAAAATTTATTTTTAAGTAATCTCTACACCCACTGTGAGGCTCAAACTTAAAACCCTGAAATCAAGAGTTATATGCTCCACTGACTGAGCCAACCTTGTGCTCCTGTTTTTTTTTTTTTTTTTTTAGGTAATCTCTATGCCCAATGTGGGGCTTGAACTATGATCCAGAGATCAAGAGTTGCATGCTCTGCTGACTGAACCAGCCAGATACACCTTAACTGAACCGTACTTAACTGACTTTCCAGATTGACAAATGTTCTCTTTTCCTTCTTTAAAACATATTCACACACACACACACACACACACACACACACACTAACAATGCCCATGGCATTGAATATCCAAGGCTGGTAGGCTACTTTCCATCATGAGTGTTCAAGTCTGCCTGATTAGCCAACAAAGTGACCCAAATCAAGATAGATGCGAGGGCTGTCATATAAACTAGTTTGAGGTTCTGAGGTGGTTGGCTGTGACTCAGTGTTAAGAGAGAGAGCTCTGGAGGGAAGCTGCCAAAAACCAAATTTCAACTTTACCATGTGGTAAATATGTGACCTTGGTCAAATTACTAACACAGACACCAATATTGAGAGCTACTCATTTTCAAGGACTCTTTCAGAGAACGGTAAATAATAATCTAGTCCTGAGCTGGCTCTCCAAGGGTCATTAGCATCAAGATCTCCCCACAATGACAATATCTTCCATTAGAATTGAGTGCATTTTGCTGGAGAATTGCAGGCGTGGTGAATCTCCAGTGTGGGAGGAGGCATCCAGCTTTCTGCTCTTCATACATATTCCTATAAAAAAGGCTTGTCAGTGGGATTCTCTCAGCAAGTGCAGCATGTGACCATGGATGCCTCCGTCAGCTCTGTGGCCCTTTGTCAATCAGGAGGCTATGTCACCACCATTGGAACAAAGTTCTGTGCTATGAACTGGAAAGATCAGTCAGCAGTTGTCCTGGCCACAGTAGATAAAGACAAGAAAACTGATCTGCTGAGAGATACTTTGCTGGCACCATGGCTGAGGAAATGGCCCCCACAGTTCTGGAGTCGCACCAGGGGTCCCTGTACTCCCTCTTTCCTGACCACTGCCTGGAAAAGTACTGTGACCAGTAGTTTGGATGGTCCCTGGGCCAAAAAATCTATTACATTGACAGCTTGTCCTACTCCGTGGAAGCCTTTGACTATGACCTGCAGATAGGAAAGATTTCCTACTGCAGATGTGTTCACAAGCTGGAAAAAGAACAATTCCCAGGTGGAATGTGTATTGATACTGAGAGGAAGCTCTGGGTGGCCTGTCACAATGGAGAAAGAGTGATGCACTTAGATCCTGAGACAGGGAAAAGACTCCAAACTGTGAAGGAGCCTGTTGATGAAACAACTTCATGCTCCTTCTGAGGGCAGGACTTCTCTGAAATGTTTATGACCTGTGCCCAGGATGGAATGGACCCCATGCATGGGTCTTCTGTAGCAACCTGAAGCTGGTGGAATTTTCAAGATAACTGGCCCAGGAGTCAGAGGAATTCCTCTTTATCCCTATGTCAGGTCTTCTTTCCTACTGGAAGAACTTTTGTTAAATAAAAAGTGATTTGAAGACTTTTGAAGCTCTAGAAAATTCTAGAGCTAAAATTTCAATCTAGTTACAAAAAAATGTATAAAGAAATTATATTATGAGTAGGGTTACATTTTTATTTACAATTTTTAAAGGTAGATCATTTTAGTAAGGGGTGACAGGTAGTTTTTTTATTTTAATTTTAATTTTTAAAAATTTACATGCAAATTAGTTAGCGTACAGTGAAACAATGATTTCAGGAGTAGATTCCTTAATGCCCCTCACCCATTTAGCCCATCCCCCCTCCCACAACCCCTCCAGCAAGCCTCAGTTTGTTCTCCATATTTATGAATCTCTTCTGTTTTGTCTCCCTCCGTGTTTTTATATTATTTTTGTTTCCCTTCCCTTATGTTCATCTGTTTTGTCTCTTAAAGTCCTCATATGAGTGAAGTCATATGATTTTTGTCTTTCTCTGACTGACTAATTTCACTTAGCATAATACCCTCCAGTTCCATCCACATAGTTGCAAATGGCAAGATTTCATTCTTTTTGATTGCTGAGTAATACTCCATTGTATATATATACCACATCTTCTTTATCCATTCATCCATCGATGGACATTTGGGCTCTTTCCATACTTTGGCTATTGTTGATAGTGCTGCTATAAACATGGGGGTGCATGTGTCCCTTCGAAACAGCACACCTGTATCCTGTGGATAAATGCCTAGTAGTGCAATTGCTGGGTGGTAGGGTAGTTCTATTTTTAGTTTTGTGAGGAACCTCCATACTGTTTTCCAGAGTGGCTGCACCAACTTGCATTGCCACCAACAATACAAAAGAGATCCTCTTTCTCCGCATCCTCACCAACATCTGTTGTTGCCTGAGTTGTTAATGTTAGCCATTCTGACAGGTGTAAGGTTGTATCTCCTTGTGGTTTTGATTTGTATTTCCCTGATGATGAGTGATGGGCATTTTTTTCATGTGCCAGATGGCATATATCCAGTTGGCCATCTGGATGTCTTCTTTGGAGAAGTGTCTATTCATGTCTTTTGCCCATTTCTTCACTGGATTATTTGTTTCTTGGGTGTTGAGTTTGATAAGTTCTTTACAGATTTTGGATACTAACCCTTTATCTGACATGTCATTTGCAAATATCTTCTCCCATTCCGTTGGTTGCCTTTTAGTTTTGCTGATTGTTTCCTTTGCTGTGCAGAAGCTTTTTATTTTGATGAGGTCCCAGTAGTTCATTTTTGCTTTTCTTTCCCTTGTCTCCAGAGACATGTTGAGTAAGAAGTTGCTGCGGCCAAGATCAAAGAGGTTTTTGCCTGCTTTCTCCTTGAGGATTTTGATGGCTTCCTGTCTTATGTTTACATCTTTCATCCATTTTGAGTTTATTTTTGTGTATGGTGTAAGAAAGTGGTCCAGGTTCATTCTTCTGCATGTCGCAGTCCAGTTTTCCCAGCACCACTTGCTGAAGAGACTGTCTTTACTCCATTGGCTATTTTTTCCTGCTTTGTCAAAGATTAGTTGGCCATATGTTTGTGGGTCCATTTCTGGGTTCTCTATTCTGTTCCATTGATCTGAGTGTCTGTTCTTGTGCCAGTACCATACTGTCTTGATTACAGCTTTGTAATATAGCTTGAAGTCTGGGATTGTGATGCCTCCTGCTTTGGTTTTCTTTTTCAAGATTGCTTTGGCTATTTGGGGTCTTTTCTGGTGCCATACAAATTTTGGGATTATTTGTTCTAGCTCTGTGAAGAATGCTGGTGTTACTTTGATAGGGATTGCATTGAATATGTAGGTTGCTTTGGGTAGTATCGACATTTTAACAATATTTGTTCTTCCTATCCAGGAGCATGGAATCTTTTTCCATTTTTTTGTGTCTTCCTCAATTTCTTTCATAAGCTTTCTACAGTTTTCAGTGTATAGATTTTTCACCTCTTTGTTTAGATTTATTCCTAGGTATTTTATGGTTTTTTGTGCAACTGTAAATGGGATCGATTCCTTGATTTCTCTTTCTATTGCTTCATTGTTGGTATATAGGAATGCAACCGATTTCTGTGTGTTGATTTTATATGCTGCAACTTTGCTGAATTCATGAATCAGCTCTAGCAGTTTTTTGGTGGAATCTTTAGGGTTTTCCATTTAGAGTATCATGTCATCTGCAAAGAGTGAAAGTTTGACTTCCTCCTGGCCTATTTGGATGCCTTTTATTTCTTTGTGTTGTCTGCAGAGGCTAAGACTTCCCATACTATGTTGAATAACAGTGGCGAGAGTGGACGTCCCTGTCTTGTTCCTGACCTTAGGGGGAAAGCTCTCAGTTTTTCCCCATTGAGGATGATATTAGCCTTGGGTCGTTCATATATGGCTTTTATGACCTTGAGGTATGCCCTTCTATCCCTACTTTCTTGAGGGTTTTTATCAAGAAAGGATGCTGTATTTTGTCAAATGCTTTCTCTGCATCTATTGAGAGGATCTTATGGTTCTTGTCCTTTCTTTTATTGATGTGATGAATCACGTTGTTTTGCGGATATTGAACCAGCCCTGCATCCCAGGTATACATCCCGCTTGGTCATGGTGAATAATTTTTTTAATGTATTGTTGGATCCGGTTGGCTAATATCTTGTTGAGGATTTCTGCATCCATGTTCATCAGGGAAATTGGTCTATAGTTCTCCTTTTTTAGTGTGGTCTCTGTCTGGTTTTGGAATCAAGGTAATTCTGGCTTCATAGAAAGAGTTTGGAAGTTTTCCTTCTGTTTCTATTTTTTGGAACAGTTTCACGAGAATAGGTGTTAACTCTTCCTTAAATGTTTGGCAGAATTCCCCTGGAAAGCCATCTGGCCCTGGACTCTTGTTTTTTGGCAGATTTTTTATTACTAAGTTGATTTCCTTACTGGTTATGGGTCTGTTCAAATTTTCTATTTCTTCCTGTTTCAGTTTTGGTAGTGTATATGTTTCTAGGAATTTGTCCATTTCTTCCAGATTACCCATTTTATTGGCATATAATTGCTCATAATATTCTCTTATTGTTTTTATTTCTGTTGTGTTGGTTGTGATCTCTCCTCTTTCATTCTTAATTTTATTTATTTGGGTCCTTTCCTTTTTCTTTTTGATCAAACTGGCTAGTGGTTTATCAATTTTATTAATTCTTTCAAAGAACCAGCTTCTGGTTTCATTGATCTGTTCAACTGGGTTTTTTTGTTTGTTTGTTTTGTTTTTTTGTTTTTTGTTTTTTTGGTTTTGATGGCATTACTTTCTGCTCTAATCTTTATTATTTCCTGTCTTCTGCTGGTTTTGGGTTTTATTTGCTGTTCTTTTTCCAGCTCCTTAAGGCATAAGGTTAGATTGTGTATCTGAGATCTTTCTTCCTTCTTTAGGAAGGCCTGGATTGCTATATACTTTCCTCTTATGACCGCCTTTGCTGCGTCGCAGAGGTTTTGGGTTGTGGTGTTATCATTTTCATTGACTTCCATATACTTTTTAATTTCCTCTTTAACTGCTTGGTTAGCCCATTTATTCTTTAGTAGGATGTTCTTCAGTCTCCAAGTATTTATTACCTTTCCATTTTTTTTCTTGTGGTTCATTTCGAGTTTCATAGTGTTGTGGTCTGAAAATATGCATGGTATGATCTTGATCTTTTTGTACTTACTTAGGGCTGATTTGTGTCCCATTATATGGTCTATTCTGGAGGACGTTCCATATGCACTGGAGAAGAATGTATATTCTGCTGCTTTAGGATGAAATGTTCTGAATATATCTGTTAAGTCCATCAGGTCCAGTGTGTCATTCAAAGCCATTGTTTCCTTGTTGATTTTTTTATTAGATGATCTGTTCATTGCTGTGAGTGGGGTGTTGAAGTCTCCTATTATTGTGGTATTACTATCAATGAGTTTCTCTATGTTTATGATTAATTGATTTATATATTTGGGTGCTCTCACATTTGGCACATAAATGTTTACAATTGTTAGGTCTTCTTGGTGGATAGACCCCTTGATTATGATATAATGTCCTTCTGCATCTCTTGATACAGTCTTTATTTTTAAGTCTAGATTGTCTGATATAAGTATGGCTACTCTGGCTTTCTTTTGTTGACTATTAGCATGATAGATGGTTCTCCATCCCCTTATTTTCAATCTGAAGGTGTCTTTAGGTCTAAAGTGGGTCTCTTGTAAACAGCATATAGGTGGATCTTATTTTCTTATCCATTCTGTTACCCTATGTCTTTTGATTGGAGCATTGAGTCCATTGACATTTAGAGTGAGTACTGAAAGATATGAATTTATTGTCATTATGTTTCTTATAGAGTTGGAGTTTCTGGTAGTGTTCTCTGGTCCTTTCTAATCTTTTGTTGCTTTGGATATATATAGATATAGATATAGATATAGATATAGATATAGATAGATACAGATATATTTTTTTTCCATCTTTTCTCCTCTCAGAAAGTCCCCTTAAAATTTCTTGCAGGGCTGGTTTAGTGGTCACAAACTCCTTTAATTTTTGTATGTCTGGGAAACTTTTTATCTCTCCTTCTATTTTGAATGACAGCCTTGCTGGATAAAGAATTCTTGGCTGCATATTTTTCTGATTCAGCACATTGAATATATCCTGCCACTCCTTTCTGGCCTGCCAAGTTTCTGTGGATAGTCTGCTGCAAACCTGATCTGTCTTCCCTTGTATGTTAGGGACTTTTTTTCCCTTGCTGCTTTCATGATTCTCTCCTTGACTGAGTTGTGAATTTGACTATGATATGCTTTGTTGATGGTCGGTTTTTGTTGAATCTAATGGGGGTCCTCTGTGCTTCCTGGATTTTGATGTGTGTCTTTCCCCAGGTTAGGAAAGTTTTCCGCTATGATTTGCTCACATAACCCTTCTACCCCTATTTCTCTCTCTTCCTTTTATGGGACCCCTATGATTCTGATGTTGTTCCTTTTTAATGAGTCACTGATTTCTCTAATTCTTAAATCATGCTATTTTGCCTTAATCTCCCTCTTTTTTTCTGCTTCATTATTCTCTATAAGTTTGTCCTCTATATCGCTGATTCTCTGTTCTGCCTCGTCCATCCTTGCCGCCGCTGCATCCATCCGTGATTGCAGCTCAGTTATAGCATTTTTAATTTCATTCTGGCTATTTTTTACTTCTTTTATCTCCGCAGAAAGTGATTCTAATCTATTTTTGACTCCAGCTAGTATTCTTATTATCGTGATTCTAAATTCTGGTTCAGACATCTTGCTTGTATCTGTGTTGGTTAAATCCTGGCTGTCGTTTCTTTGTGCTCTTTCTTTTGGGGTGAATTCCTTCGTTTTGTCATTTTGAAGGGAGAAAAGGAATTAATGAGGTAGAAAAATTGAAATTAAAAAAATTAAAATTAAAAAAATATTAAAATTAAAAATTACACACACACAAATCAAATGATGCTAGGTCCTAGGTGTGTTTTGGTCTGGGTGTTGAAAGTGGTTTGACAGATTAGAGGGAAAAAAAGGGGAGGGAAGGAAATCGTTTGAGAATTTGAAAAAATGAATACACTGAAGTAGACTAAAGTGAGATGATGGGGTAAAATAGAATTTGAAAAAATATACACAAAAGTAAAGAATATAGTAGAAAAAAATTAAATAAAAATATTTTTAATAAAAATTAAAAATAAATATGAATTTTTTAATTTTTTTGTATTTAAGAAAAAAGAAATGAAAAAGAGAAAAAAGATAAAAAGGAGGAAAAAAGAAATTGTTTGAAAATTTGGAAAAGTGAATACATTGTCATAGACTAAAATAAATTGACGGAAGTAAAATAGAATTTGAAAAAGCTTACATAAAAGTAAAAAAACATAGTAATAAAAATTAAAGAAAGATATTCTTAATAAAAATTGAAAATTAAAACGAATTTTTTCTCTTTATTCAAGAAAAAGAAAAGAATTGTAAAAGAGAAAAAGAAAAAAAGAAAAAAGAAAGAAAGAAAATTGAATAGATGAACCTGCTAACAGATTGAAGTAGGACTGAAATTGCTTTGTTTTCCCCTAGAAGTCAGTCTACATAGCTCTTTATAGTCCATAAATTAAGCCAGCAGTGAGACAGGAGCTCTTGAAGAGCGAATTTGGCCCAGTTGGGCGGGGCTCAGTGTAACAGCTCTGCTCTCCACTAGATGGTGCTGCTAGCCTACTGGGGTGAATTGTTGCAGCGCTTGTAGGTGCGTATGCGCATGCGCAGGAGTGGTGAAAATGGAGTCACCCAGCCACCCAGTCTGTTCTTCCAGATGGGCAATCATGCACTGGTCCTCCGTCTTCAGCTCTCGTCCACTCCCCGCCTTTCCACTCTCCATGACCAGGCCCCAGACAGATACCTCTCTCCCGAGTTTTGTCTCAGATGCGGCTGTTTTCCCCAGCCCCTTACTTCCGAAGGACTGCGGCTTTGACCCGTTCCTCCCCTCTGAGGGAGGGTCTCACCAAACAATGGCCAAATGAGCAATGGCCGAATGAGCAATGGCCAAATGTCAGCTGCACCCAGGAACGCCCACTGGACCCTGCTGTTGCCGGTGCCCAGAGACTGCGGCCAGGTGTCAGCCTGTCCCAGAAAAAGTTCGCAAGACAGTGTAGCAGCAGTGTTTCAGGGATTATGGGAAATCACAACACACATCTGGCACCAGGACCCTTAACGACCTTGTTCAGCTCCAGTGAATGTGGCCATTTTCGGGGGTCTGCTGGGACTAGGTGGCTTCAACAGTCTCTACCAAACGTCCTTTCAGCAGTGGAACTGCTTTTCCCTGTGTGGCCTGAGAACCTCCCAGACCCCACTCTGCTCTTGGGGATTCACCCTTCCCACCAGAGCACTGCCAGGTATTGAGCTGTGGAGTTGCATCCTTTGCGCTCCCCTTGTTTACAGTCTTAATGGAATTTAAACCTTCTCCTTTCTCCCTTTTCAGTTTAGTCCCTGTGGCTGTTTCCAATTTTCCACTTTCTCTCCAGCTGCTTTTCGGGAGGGGTGCTTTTCCCGTATTCTCCCCCCTTCCTCCAGTCCTCTCTCTGCCTGCAAAAGTGGCTCCTGCCCACCGGCAGCTTCTCTCTCCCCAAGTTCACCTCTCTGCGCCACGTACCTGCTGAATTCTGTGGTTCAGTTTGTGCAGATTGTTGTGTTAATCCTCCAATCAGTTTTCTAGGTGTGTAGGATGGTTTAGTGTTGGTCTGGCTGTATTTCATGGACGCGAGACACACAAAAAACTTCCATGCTGTTCTGCCATCTTGGCTCCTCCCCCAAATCTCCTCCTTATTTTTAACCTAAGCAACCAATATGGATCCTTTGTCCATAACCTAATCTGTTGTGACCATGTCACAAGTCCCAGGGACATTTGTTTTTCCCACCCTTTAGTAGACAGTGCTTTGAAGGTTCCCTGGGTGTTACACCAGCCTCACACCTCCACAGAGGGGTCAAGCAGGTCCCCATTTCCACCTATGATAAATGTACCATATGAAAACTTATTTCCTTGAGACGTTTTTGATGGCAAGTAGGGAAGTGGAATTCTCAAGGCTTTTGCTTGTTCTCGAGAAATGAGTTTTTCAAGAAACCTGTTGGGTGACTCAACAAAAGGCTATAAGGGACATAAAAACACTGGGATTGTTTCACAAAATGTGGAATAAAAAAACCCAAACACTTATAGATGGAAATATTACTTTGTAGAATACATGGTTTCAAATATGAGTAGTTTAATAAACTAGATGAACACAGACATAACTATTTCTTCTATGTCTCAAAAGTTTTACATATTCATGATGAATAAAAGTTGGGAAAATTGAAATATTTTGGTAAGGAGTTGTCATGCATTGGGTTATATAAGGTGGTTTTTCAGTTACAGAAGGAGACTCATTTCCTGAGAAGACTCTGACTCCCCTTGTCCTTCCACATTTTATTTTATTTTTTTAAACATTTTATTTTATTTTATTTTTTAACTTTGTGAAGTCACTCTTCTTTCTTTCTTTTTTTTTTTTAATTTTTAATGTTTATTTATTTGAGAGACAGAGCATGAGTGGGGGAGGGACAGAGAGAGACAGAGACACAGAATCTGAAGCAGGCTCCAGGCTCTGAGCTGTCAGCACAGAGCCCGACGCGGGGCTCCAACTCACAAACCACGAGATCGTGACCTGAGCTGAAGTCAGACGCTCAACTGACTGAACCACCCAGGTGCCCCAGTCACTCCTCTTTCTATTGCTCTTGATTAGTTTTCCCACTTTTTCCGCACAAAGAGTTTTCTGGAATATGCTCTGGATTTGGTCTCCGGTCGTTGACCATCCTCAGGTACCACTGGCTCTGCTCCCCTTTTATCTGAGGTTCTGCTGGCTTCTCACTGATTCTCTTCCCCTAGTTTTATACATCCTTCATGATGCATGGGAACAATTGCTCAAGTGCAGGAGACAAGGCAAACCCAACTCCAACAACCTCAAACATTAGGAGTCAGGGAGTCAATTTCCTTTTTCATTACCTCCTTAGCCTGGAGGGATACTCCAGTGGTTTCTACTTGGAGTTTCCTATTACAATAAACACTCTTTAAATCCTGGAGCAGCTCCACGGCAGTCAGGCCGTGGGGAAATGACCCTGATGTCTGCTGCCTCATAGGACCTGCCGTTGACACTGGTCAAATCTTCAATTGTCACCTGGTGCTATTAAAGCCATGATTAGTGGACCAAGTTGGTGGTCTGAATATCAAGGAATCAGTTCTATCTCAGAGTGAGGGTCAATGGTAACTGAAAGTTTGGGGGGAATCCTCTCTACCTGGCACAGTACCTGGCAAAATCACCACAGGTTTTTGGTGAAAGACTAGGAAGAAGGTGCATAGTATGCACTTGTGCTGTTGAAGTTCATCAGGGGCCTCTTAAGTCTGCAAATAGGCTTACCAGGGGCTGCAACTCTAGTAAAGTTGGGCCTCTATTCACCAGACCTAAAGTACATTTGATTATACAGTTTATATGCAGTTGGATGATGCTGTTGACCAAATATTTCCTACTCTCTACCTTCAGGGCACCTGCCTGTTTGCACTTCTTACCCCCTTGTGCTTTAGTGGGGAACACATGACTAGTTCTGGCCAATCAGTTATGATCAGATGACGTGTGCCACTCAGGACCAAAGCGTCTGGTCGCCAATTTGTCACCTTTCAGAACAATTCCTCTGCTTGTGAGTCTGGCAATGTTCAAGATCGTGACGGTCCCATCAGCCTAGATCCTAGAGCGAGAAAGTCAAGTGAAAGGGATCTGGCAACTAGCAATAGATACACAACATGAACAAGAAATAAACTTTTGTTATCTTATATCATTAAGATTTTGACATAATCGGGGCACCTGGCTGGCTCAGTTGGTTAAATGTTTGACTTCAACTCAGGTCATGATCTCTGGTTTGTAAGTTCGAGCCCTGCATCTGGGCTCTCTGCTGTCAGCATGAAGCCCACTTTGGATCCTCTGTCTCCCTCTCTCTCTGCCCCTCTCAGAAAGAAAGTCAGGCGCGCTCTCTCTCTCTCTCTCTCTCTCACCACCAATGAATAAAATGAATAAAAACATTTATTCAAATGTTTTGAGTGAACAAAAATGAATAAAACATTAAAGAAATTTAAAAAAAGATTTTGACATAATCTAGCGTACTTTTGTTTTTGTTGCCTTTTTTTTCATTACTCAACAAAGCTTCATTTTTTTTTTTAATTTTTTTTTCAACGTTTATTTATTTTTGGGACAGAGAGAGACAGAGCATGAACGGGCGAGGGGCAGAGAGAGAGGGAGACACAGAATCGGAAACAGGCTCCAGGCTCTGAGCCATCAGCCCAGAGCCCGACGCAGGGCTCGAACTCACGGACTGCGAGATCGTGACCTGGCTGAAGTCGGACGCTTAACCGACTGCGCCACCCAGGCGCCCCAAAGCTTCATTTTTTTATTTAGCTTTCTGACTCTGAGCTTGTGCCTTCAACACTTTCACAACAGCCTCAATAAGGAAAGCACACTTGATCCTGTCACAAACACACTCAGCGCACAAGGAGTCACCCTAGGCCCTGCCGACATGTGTTTTTAGTTCTAGGCCACCTCATAAGTTCATAAGAACTGTAGACCTCACAACACAAACTCCTCCAAGTCAGCCTGGGCGTGTGCCACACGTAGATTTTGGTGCTTTCCCAACCTACCTGGTATAAAGGCAAATGGCTCTATTACCAGGGGTTTAGGACAGGCTAGTTTTGTTAGAGGTTGTATTGTAGGACAGCCTACAATGATGTGTCAAATGCACCACCATTCTGAATGCCTGTGGATGCTGCCCCCAGAAGAGAGTTAGCATACTATGATCGACCCAGAAACTGATGCTGGGAGATGAAGCGTGCCTCAACAAAAACCCGACTCTTGTGGCTTTGACTTAGGGATCAACTCATGGAACAAGAAAGCTGACTTTGGAAGCTGTTTCATATTGATACAGTTGACACAACCATCACCTGCAATTACTCGGAAGGTAGATAATGAACCTAGTAAGCTTGTGACCTGATAAGCTTGTAGCTTGTAGCTCCAGAAGAGTCTAAAAAAAATATGTTAGTAGCTTGTATTGGTTGGTGTTGACTGCATATTACATGATACTTCAAGAAAATGATATACTCAGGAAATAATGAACTAATTTATTGTAAGCAGGAATGGAAGGAAAGAGAGAGTTTTGGCAGTCTTAGTTCCATCCTGAGGCCTCCTCCTTTGGCTTGTAGAGGGACCATCTTCTCCCCTTTGTCTTCATGAGGTCTTTGCATGTGTCTATGTCCAAATTGCCTCTTCTTCTTCTTCTTTTTAATGTTTATTTACTTATTTTGAGAGAGAAAGAGAATCCCAAGCAGACTCTACACTCAGTAGGAGAATAGTGCAGGGTTCAACCCCATGAACTGTAGATCATGACCTGAGCCAAAATCAAGAGTCAGCCCCTAATCCAACTGAGCTACCCAGGCCCCCTCTAATTGTCTCTTCTTATAAAGACACTAGCCATACTGGAGTAGAGTCCACCCCAATGAGCTCATTTATCCTTATCTATCTCTTTAAAGACCCTACCTCTGGGATGCCTGGCTCACTCAGTCAGAGGAGCATGTGACCCTTGATCTCAGGGTTGTAAGTTCGAGGCTCATGCTGGTGTAGAGATTTCTTAAATAAATAGAACTTTAAAAAAGACCTTACTTCCAAATATTCTGAGGTTCTGAGGGTTAGGACTTGAACATATGAATTTGGGGTGGGGGGTGGCACAATTCAGCCCACAAGACTCTCCCACCAAGCTTGATGGGTTTAAGGTACCTGGAATTAAATAGATGGAGATGAGAAGAAAGAACTGTGGTTATGCTACTGCAAATAAAGCTGATTGGAATCAAATTGTTTAAAATGATAATGAAATGTCTGGGGCACCTGGGTGGCTCAGTGGGTTGAGCATCAGACTCTTGATTTTGGCTTAGGTCATGATCTCATGCTTCATGGGATTGAGCCCCATGCCTGACTCTGCTTTGATAGTGTGGAGCCTGCTTGAGATTCTCTCTCCCCCTCTCTCTCTGCCCCTGACCTCTGCTCAAATGCTCTCTCTCTCAAAAAAAAAAAAAAGAATGATAATGAAATGTCACTCCATATCTATGGTAGTACTCCTTGCCTTAAATCTAATTTGATCATAGTAGAGCCTTATCAGGTGTTTTTTTTTAAGTGATTAGTGTTTTAGATACAGTGCTTCCATTTTGTTTTCAGTTTATGTATAAACAACAGATAGTTGTGTTTTGCTTTATTGTCCAAGATGAACTCTCTGCCTTTTAATGTTTTCCCAGTTCTATTGAGAAATAATTGACATATAACATTGTATTAGTTTAAGGTGTGCAACATTACGATTTGATCTATGTATATATTGTGAAATGATCAGCACAATAAGTTTAGTTAACATCCATCACCTCACATAGTTATACATTTTTTTATTGTAGTGAGAACTTTTAAGATATACTCTCTTAGCAACTTGCAAATATACAATACAGTAGTGTTAACCAGTCACCATGTTGTACATTACATCCAGAGAACTTACTCATTCATCTTGCGAGTGGATGAGTTGGTACATTTTGACGACCTTCACTACCCCCACCTTTCACCCTTTGCCTTTTAAATTAATTGGATTTAATAATTTTTATTTAGCGTAATTTTTATATGGTTGAGTTTAAGTATTCCATCTTATTGTTTATTATTTGTCTTATTTGTTCTTTGTGTCACTTCTCTTGGGTTCTTTTGGGTCAACTGAGGATTTTTTAGTATTGTAAGCATTGCAAGCATTTTTTTAGTATTGTATTTCATCTCCTTTATGGCATTTTACCTACAGCTCTTTGCATTGTATTTTAGTGATTGCTTTAAAAATTATAATATGCAAACTTAATTTATCAAGTCACTGAAATTCTGCAATAAAGTATTTCAGATATTGTTTATGCTTAGTTTTAGAATTTACACTTGGTTTCTTTTGTGGAATTTCCACATCTCTCCTGAAATTCCCATTTCTTTACTTTTTATGTTTATCTTTTTTATACATTCTTCAATGTACTTTCCCTTAAAGTTTATTTATTTAGTGGGGGGAGGGGCAAAGAGAGAGGGAGATACAATCCCAAGCAGGCTTCCCACTGTCAGCTCAGAGCTCAGTGTGGGGCTCGAACCCACAGACCATGAGATCATGACCTGAACTGAAATCATAGCTGGATGCCTAACTGACTGAGCCACCTAGGTGCCCCTGGAATACTTACTTTTAAATCCTTGTCTGCTACTGTCAATATCTTTATCATCTATTGGTCTGCTCCCAGTGACCATTTCCCTCTATATTATGAGTCACATTTTCCTGCTTTTCAGCATGGCCAGCAAATTCTTAATGGCTTCTGAATATTTTGGATCATACAATTTAAAGACTCTAAATTCCATGATCTTCCACTTACAAATGTCAAGTGTTATTCTTGGAGGAACTTAAACCACAGGCAGATCATTTTGATCCTGAAGGCTTGGTTTTAGACTTTTTTAGAGTGGGTCTATTTCAATTTTGCCCTTAGTCCTAGGATGTAGTCCTTAATTCCAGGAAGTGGTCCTTACTTTTAAGGTGTGGCCTTTCCCGGGTTTCAACGGAAAGCCAGAATGTTTACCAGGCGTCTCTAACTTGACAGGATTTGAGCTCCAAACTTTTGTTTCTCTGGCATTGGACAGCGGTTGAAATTTCCATTCAACTTTCGCCTTCTTCTGGATTCCTTGGAGTCTTGCCCTATACATGTGCAGTAGGAGTCAGCCAAGGATTTCAGAGGAGTTTGTACACAGATCTTGGGGTTCTCCCTCTGGTACATCTTTGTTTCTGGGATTCTCCCCTCAATTTTAGATGCTCTGAGGCCCTGACCTCTGATTCCTCAGCTGGGTATGTTGGCCTCTTTTTGCTTGAGATCTATCCCCACCCCCACTCCACCCCCACCTACCCCCCCACCCCCACCTGGCTGAGTCCTACACTGCAGAGACTGAGTGACCTGGGAGAAAAGTTGGATAAATGGGGATCTCACTCCACGTTCCTCCCTTTTTTTCAAGGATCATATGCCCTTCAGTTTCTGCCCACTTTTGGTTGCTCTTGAATTCCTTCAAACAGTTGGTTTGTAAACCGTTATATTTTGTCCAGAATTCATAATTGTTATCAGTGGACAATTAGTCTAATAGAAGCCACCATTACTAACTAGAAGTGGAAAGCTCCTGAAGACTTGTAAGTCTGCTCATTGCTTTTTTAATGCTCATTTCTTTATTAGTGAGGTGTAGTGCTTTTTGTTTCCTTATTGGCCATGTATATTTCTTTTATGAATTGGCCATACTGTGTGGTTTGTCCAGATATCTATTGGGATGTTCATTTATTTTTGTTAGGACTTAAATATTAGTAACATCAACTCCTTTTCTCTCACACATGTCATAAATGCTTTTTCCTGGCTTTTTTTTTTAATTAAAAAAATTTTAATGTTTACTTATTTTTGAGAGAGAGAGACACAGAGTGCGAGTGGGGGAAGGGCAGAGAGAGGGAATCCAAGCAGTCTCCTGGCTCTGAGCTGTCAGCACAGAGACCATGTCAGGGCTCGAACTCAGGAACCAAACCGTGAGATCATGACCTGAGCGGAAGTTGGACGCTTAACCAACTGAGCCACTCAGGCACCCCTTTACTGGCTTTTTATTTGCCTTTTAACTTGGTTTATTACATTTTTCCATATATAATATTTACATTAAAATTTATTTATTTATTTATTTTGAAAGAGAGAGCATGAGCAGGAGATTGGGAAAGAGGGAGAGAGAGAGAATTCCAAGCAGGCTCCACCCTGTCAGTGCAGAGCGTGAGGCAGAGCTCTAACACATGAATCAAATCAAACCTTGAGATCGCGACCTGAGCCAAAACCAAGAGCTGGAAGCTTAACC
Source organism: Lynx canadensis (assembly GCF_007474595.2). NCBI lineage: Eukaryota > Metazoa > Chordata > Mammalia > Carnivora > Felidae > Lynx > Lynx canadensis. The sequence goes on along the minus strand of NC_044313.2, from coordinate 42,699,638 downwards.
AATTGAGCCACCAAAGCGCCCTGATAAAATTTACATTTTTATGTAGACAAATATGTCAATATTTTCCTATGTGTCTTTATTTTTCCTGAAATGTCTGGGAAAGGTCTATAAGATTATGAAAATATACTCACATTGGGGCACCTGGCTGGCTCAGTTGATAGATATGACTTCATCTCTGTGGTGAGTTCAAGCCACCTGTTGGGTGTAGAGATTACTTAAAAAAAAAAATCTTAAGAAATATATATTCTTGCATATTTTCTTGGCTGTTTAGTTTTGCTGTTTTGTTATGGCTGATTTCATTTTTAAGTAATCTCTACACCCAACATGGGGCTTGAACCCACAATCCTGAGATCAAGAGTTATACGCTCCACCAACTGAGCCAGCCAGGTACCCCATGGCTGACTTTTTAAAACCATTAAATCTTTGCTCTAAGATTTGCTCTGAGATTTTTGTGAAAGCGACATCTTTTTTTTTTTTTTAGGTTTATTTATTTATTTTGTGTGAGAGAGAGCAAGCAGGAGAGGGGCAAAGAGAGAGAGAGAGAGACAGACAGAGAGAGAGAATCCCAAGCAGGCTCCGAGCTGTCAGCACTGAATCTGATGTGAAGCTCAATTTTACAAACCAGAAGATCATGACGGGGGCCAAAATCAATAGTAGGATGCTTAACTGACTGAGCCACCTAGGCGCCATGGGACATCTCTTCTTAAAATGGGTCAAAGTCACCTATTTAAATGTTTAGCTATGTCGTTTATTGAAAAATCTATCCTTTTTCCAGAGTTTAAAAGTGTAGCCCCGTCACATATAAATGACTAGATGTGTGGTTCTGTTTCTGGTCTCTGTTCTGGTTTCTGTTCCACTCATCTGTTTATTTATCCTTCTGCTAGTCCCACAGTATTTTATTACAGTAATTTTCTGGTACATATTTTATTTATATCTGGCAAGACACGGCCTTTCCTTGTTCTTTTTTTTCTTCTTCTTCTTTTTCCAAGAATTTCTGTTTGCATGTGTTTCTTCCTGAAGATGACATTTTACAGCCAATCCCTTGAGTTATAAAAACTATGTGTGAATTTGTTTCTATTGCGGTGGTTCAGGCAGCAAAGCCTCTCTAGCAGGATTGTCACTGCTCTAAGGCACCTGCTCGCCTTGTTTACCCACAGAGGCAGCCTGTGAGGGCCTGGGGTCGCTAAGGTTGGACAGAGGCGTGGGTCTGGCTAAAGTGGGGCCTCCGCAGCACCCTGAGGTGGTGATGAGGCCCAAGCCACGGTGCACGGCCTCCCCGGAGGGCTGCCTCTGATTGCGGGCGGGGAGTCTGGAGATGGACAGGAGTGGGACCTCTGGGTCCGCGCGAGTAGTCCTTGCTCGCGGGGTGCCCCTCGGAATGCCCAGGCCGGCTTCGCGTGCTGGCGGTGCATCTGGATGGGCGCCTTCTGCTCCTCTGGGGGTGGAAGGGGCCAGCAGGTGGGGCTCTGAGCGGCCTCAGGGCTGTGGGTGCAGAGCGAGTCCCCCGTGATGCCACGTGCCACGGTTGCAATTAAAATCAGGACCTAGAGACAGATCCCAACTGTTATCATTATTACTTAATATTGTTTAGGACACTCAAGCAGAGAAAATGAGGAAATGAAATAACTGATATGACATCTGGTAACAAGAAGTGAAATCACCTATTTCTCAGATAACTGGGCAACTGAAAAGACCCTAGTTAAAAAAAAAAAAATCTGGAATAGGTGAATCTGGGAAGTTTGTTCAATCAACCTAGACATACCAAAATCTGTGGCTTTTGTCTCCTCTAGCAACAAGAATCTTTATAAATTGATTTCACAAGAAAATCACATAAGTTATATTTTAGACAAACTATAAGATCTCAGTGAAACACAGAAAATAAGATCCGACCGAATGGAAAAGCATAATAATGATGGGAAACTAAAAAATAAATGTCAATTTAAAAAAAAATCAGTATTTTCCATTGAAAGCAATTCCAACCATCTCAAATGATAATTATTGTCTTTGGAAGGAGAACTATTTAATAAAATAACCCTAAGAGCTTATTTGGAAGAGTAAATGCCCAAGAGCAGTCAAGAAATACACAAGAATAGGGGCGCCTGGGTGGCTTGGTTGGTTGGGCGCCCGACTCTTGATCTCAGCTCGGATCTTGATCTAAAGGGTTGTGAGTTCAGGCCTGTATTGGGCTCCATGCTGAGCATGAAGCCTACTTGAAAAGAAAAGAGAAGAGAAGAGAAGAGAAGAGAAGAGAAGAGAAGAAGGAGGGAAAGAAGGAAGGAAGGAAGGAAGGAAGGAAGGAAGGAAGGAAGGAAGGAAGAAACAAGAATAGTGAGGTAAGACTTAGCTTACCAGATATCAGAACATATTCTAGAACCCCTATAATCAAATCAGTATGACATTGCCATAGGCAGAAATAAATGGATCACTGGAACAATTAATTAGAAAACCCGGAAATGCATTGCAGCACCCATGAGAATAGAATATATAACCCAGTTGGTAGCTCATTGTAGTGGAAACAGAAAGGTGTATTCAATAAGTGGTGCAGGCACAGTGGCTGGCTAGCTGAAAGAAAAGAAACAAGTATCATCCCCCTTTGCTGCTGGAACATCTTTAGCTCCAGTTCTATGGACCACATTGCATGAATGGCTGCACCAGCCAGGTGGGACACCACTGCTGTCCAGGTATACTTACTCAATGGCCTGCCAGGCCCTCTGCTGGTCACTGAAGTTGCAGCAATGACTAAAGAATGAGCCCACCCCAGAGGCCCTCACCCATGTGGAGAGAGGGGCAGCACAGGGAGGTAAGGTGTATAATGGAACCCTGTATAAAATAAATGGAGAGGGAGATACAGTTGCCTGGCAAGGGACGTATGACCCGAGTTTGAAGAGTGAGCAGGCATCTTCACTGCTGAGGCTGGGGAAGGGCAGGTCCATCTCAGAGGCTCCCGAGGCTGCTCCCCAGTGACTGACTGACCAGCAGCCCAGAGCAGACCTCCACATTGAACGTCAGAAGCACCAGAGAGGGGCCCTGAGGGATCCAGTGGGGATCCAAGGGTCTGGCCAGGCAATGCAGGGGACAGAGCTGACTGGCCGTCCATGTTCTATCTGTGTCATCTGCAGTTCCCCCCTCAGTGGGAACCAGAAGGTCCAGAAGAGGGGGCCCTGGCCTCCAGCCAGGCTCTCTGTCCCCTGGAGCCTGGCTTGGTCTCTGCAGTTGTTGTACGAGCTGGTTCTGTAACCCGCCCAGAGAGGGATCCATGTGCGTGGTCCAGGGCCTGCTCAGGGAGGTGAGAAGAAGTCCATCCCAGGAGTTCCAGACTGGCCTGACAGTGTACTTGTATTCATCAGTGGCTGGAAAGTCTTTGTTCCTTTGTATTTTCCATTAAATGGTAGATGCTGGCAGAATCTGCGTTAGCTGCACTTCCTTGAGGAAGGGCACCCTCCTCTGGAGCTCTCTGGCGGGTATGGCCTGTGGTTGTTTGGCCCGTGTTAGTCTTATCTCCTCAGCTCAACTTTGACTATCAGCCCTGACTTCCAGAGCAGAGAAAGGGGAGACTGAGGACAATGGGGGCAGAGTTGGTGGTCTGCAGGGGCTGTTGGGAGTCAGGGACAGATTCTAGGATGTTTCGGTAGAATTTGGGCGTGGGGAAGTACAGTGGGGTATGAGGGACAGCTAGTGATCAGGACTAGGAAGAAGGAGGGGAAGAAAGGGGCACACAGCTGTCCCAAGAAACAGGTGTGTTGGTGCCAATGCACAGGGATGGGTGGGCTGAATGTCTCCAGGAGGAGCTGGGGCATGCCAGCTGAGTGGCTCCCAGAGTGCCATAGCCCGGCAGATGGAGCAGCACTCACCTGTGACCCTCCTAAGGGTGAGTGGATTTACTCCATTAAGCTCACCAGAAACCGAGGTCAGAAAGCCGACAGCCTGGTTTTCCCGTCCCCCAGAAGAATGTTTTCCCGAGTCAGGGTCTACACCAGAAAACATGCTAGTCTCTAGAAGACACACTCAGGTTAAACTGATGAGGCTTTGTAGGGGGCCAGAGGGGACAGCCTAGGGTCTCCAGCCACCTCAGGCCATACCCGGCTCCAGATGGCTGAGGAACTCAACTTCTGAGCTCCCCGTAGCCCACTTTGGGAAGCTCAGGGCTAAGGGTGCAGGCAGGCAATCCCCTCTGCTCACACGACACCACCCCTGCACACCCCCTTCCTTGTCAGGCACATGATACCTGGGTAGCTTTCTCTCCATAGAGCATAGTCACACCCCAGCACCGCCGGCCAAGGAGACCTGAGGTCACCAGGAGGAGTGATGGGGGCTCCGCAAGATTTTAACCACACTCTACCACAGATGAGTCCAGGCTTGCTTATGTTAGCGGGGGGTACTCATACACCTGAGTATGTGAAGTCCTATGAGTTCATTTTCCAGGGGCAATGCTTTTTCTATGATATCCAGGTTCTTTGAGAGCATCTCAGTTCTCTCCAGTATACTCCCTTTGTCATATAATACACAGCAGAGAGGCTCCTGACCAGTCTCTAGGCAGGGGTATGGCTCATATTAGAAAACATTGACAACGTCAAATTTTAAAAAATGTTTATTTATTTTTGAGAGAGAGAGAGCATGAGTGGGGGAGGGCAGAGAGAGAAGGGGACAGAGGATCTGAAGCAGGCTCCACGGATCTCAGAGAGCCCAATGCAGGGCTCGAACTCACAAACCGTGAGATCATGACCTGAACTGAAGTCAGATGCTTAACTGACTGAGCCACCCAGGCGCCCCTAAAATGTCAAATTTTATCAAATGTTCTCTAATTGTCAATGAAGATGGTCATAATTTTTCTTCTTTGAATAATCACTGTGTCTGTTCTATTCATCAATTTCCTAATGTATCTATCCATGCAATTCTGGTAGAAACCACACTTAGTCATGGTATATTAATTTTTGATGTACTGTTAGATTCAATTTGGATTCTTGCTTTGCTATCTGTAAGTGCTGTTAGGCCTTAGTTTTCTTGTATTTTTCTGAGTCCTGGCTTAGGAAGAATGCAGGAAGCCCTGATGTTTATAGGGAATTATAAACTAGCTACTGAAATAAGGAACGATAGACAAAATCACTGCCTCCTCCATCCCCTCCTGTAACCCCCATCCAGTGTGGTAACCATTGTGTTTGGTTTCCCCAAATTTACTCTCCCAATTCCCTTAATGATTCATCTAAGTCACTGCTGTCTAGTAGAACTTTCTTCAGTGATGCAAATGTTCTATAATATGTGTTGTCCACTATAGTAGCCGCTAGCCACGTGTGGCTATTGAGCACTTGAAATGTGACTAGTGCAACTGAGGGAATGAATTTTTAATTTTGTTTAATTTCTGTTTTAATTTCAATAGCCATAGGTGGTTCGAGGCTACCATATTAGACAGTGTAGATCTAAACTAATTGTGGTCCTAAGGCGATTTTCCTTGATAGAAGTTTGTTTAGGAATGGGCATTTGACCCTATCTTAAGGGAAAAATACATGGGACCTTCCTAATAAGAGGACATTCCTCTTCTTCCTTGGGGTATCATTTCTGAAAATGATGTTTCCATCCCTTAAGCTTGGATCACTCACCAATAAATGAAACCATTTTATCACAAGCTTAAGATGATAAACCAGTGCAGAGGAAAGCACAGTTAGAAAAACCATACAAAAGCAGACTGGGAGCCCTGGTGGGCTGAGACTACAGCATCTGGTTCTGGTTGTCTGTTACTGTGGAACAAACTACCCCAAAGCCTAAAGGCTTAAACCAGCAACCACTTACTTATATCTCACAATTCTATGGGTCAGGAATTTGGCAGGGCTCTGCTGCACGATTCTTCTGTGCATGAACTGAGGTCACTCGTATCTAACTGGCAGATGGCAAGGTCCTAGGCGGCTTACCTCATGTGCCTGGCACCTGGCAGGTGTGGCTGGAAGTCTGAGCTCTGATGGACCATCAACTGAAGCAGGTACATGTGGCTTTTGCGGCAAGGCAGGCTGAGTCATCAGACTTTCTTGCGAGGCAGCCGGGGCTCCCCACATAGAGTGTCCCAAGAGACAGAAAGTGGAAGCTTCCAGTCTCTTTTATTATTATTATTATTATTATTATTATTATTATTTTAAGTCTACTTATTTTTGAGAGAGAGCATGAGCAGGGGAAGGGCAGAGAGAGAGTGAGAGCGAGAGCGAGAGAGAGAATCCCAAGCAGGCTCTGCACTGTCAGCGTGAAGCCCGGTATGGGGCTTGAACTCACTAACCGTGAGATCATGACCTGAGCCAAAACCGAGAGTCGGATGCTTAACTGACAGAGCCACCCAGACGCCCCAAGCTTCCAGTCTCTTAAGGCTGGGACCCTGTCTGGTACAACATGACTCTCACCATATTCTACTGGTTAAAGCAGTCACAGAACTTGCCCAAGTTCAAGGAGAGGGCATTTCACATCTCAATGGGAGAAGTGTCAAAGAATTTGAGGCCATGCGTTGAATCTACCACACTGGCAATGCTTACTTTGAACACCACTTTGAGTCAGGGCAGCTGAAACCATGTGAATCCCACTCTCAACCTGCGTATTTCTCATCTCCAAAATGTTCACTCTTGCCCTCTGGGCCATGGAAGAATCTGGGCAGTGGGTTCCAACTCCTTAATGCTGCCCCACCTGGCCACTCACCTCTCCCTTTCTGGTCTACTACCTCTTCTTCTGGGGTCTCAGGCCCTCCTCTGGCACTTCCTGGCACCTCCCCATGCGAACCAGGTTACGGAACCTGAGTGGGTGTGGGGCCAGACACCCTGCTCTGATGGACAGGTGTCTTTTTCTCCTACAGCTGCCGAGAAATGCTTGTGCTAGATCCAGTCCGTGCCCCTCCCTGTTTTTACTCCATCACTGTCTGCCCGATGTTATAGGTGACCCTTCTGGAGGACCACCTGCTACCGCCACATCCTCAAGGCACAGGGAAGGTTTGGATCTTCATTGGAACGGGTTTGCTGAGCTGGGCTCAGCCTTGTGGGGCAGGCTATGTCTGCCTAGTGTGCTCCCCCCCCCGACCCTGTAGCACCCCTGCCCCCACATTCTTGCCGCATGTCTCTTCCTCCTATGCTGGAGCTTGTCCCTACTGGGATGCAAGCAACTGCAGCATGCATGTGGGCCTGCCGGGCCAGCCTACAGAGCTGTGGGCTGCAAGACGGCAGATGGGGTGGACCACTGGCTTCTACCCACTGGCTGGCTTATCCCACCAAGCTGTGTTTCGTGCCAAAGGTGCACCACCACGGCCTTGGGATTCAGCTCTTCTGGTGCCTACTGGGGCCATGAGGGGCGCCACGCATAAGCACAAGGGTAGAGAGCCCCCTGGTGTGGGCACCCAATAAACACAGCAACTAGGAGACGGGACTTTGTTTTCCCCTTCTTCCTCTGAGGCAGACTTCTCAATGCCACGGTGGTTCATACAGCCCCCCTTCAGATGTCTTACTCAGCTCAGCAGCAGTCACTGTCCCTATTATAGCACTGTGGCCAGCTTCCTCAGCCCTCCCTCAGGCCTTTCCTCCCACTTTGCTTGCCTCACTCCTGCTTCCCTGGGATTCACTCCTCAGAAAGTGTTAGCATCTAAGGGTTTGCCTTAGACTCTTTCCCAGGGAACGCAGGCTAAAACAAAGCTCCTTCTTCACACTTGGTTTCACGAAAATCCTGTGACATCAGTTCTGATCAACGCAGTCACTTAGCACCTCCTCCTGTTTGCTGGGCACCAGGAGAGACCTCAGGGACACGGTGGAGAACACAGCAGGTGTGGCCCTTGCACCCAGGGCCCTTGGGGTGGGGGACGCACCAGGGGAGACGAGGGGGACAGATATCCCACTATGCCATAGAAATTGAAAGAATAGGAAGGGTAAATTCTAGAAGACTTAAGTCTATTGGTGGTCAATTCTAGAGCCTATAAGCAGGAGAAAGGGAGCTGTGGCTAGATTCATTAGAAATTCTGTCTGCCACGGGGCACCTGCACAGCCCAGTCTGTTGAGGGTCTGACTCTTGAGAGCCGACTCAGCTCAGGTCATGATCTCACAGTTCGTAAGTTCGAGCTATGTGTTGGGCTCAAGCCCTGTGCATTGCCTCCTTGGGATTCTCTCTTTCCCTCTCTCTCTGTGCCCCTTCCCTGCTTTCTCTCTCCCTCTCTCTCTCTCTCTCTCAAAATAAATAAATAAACATTAAAACAAATTCTGTCTGCCAGATAATCTCTTTCCTGAAAGCCTACAAGAGTGGGTGGGCCACCAGGCTGATGAATGACTGCCGGGGTCACAGCAGTGTCATCTGAGAAGACACTGACCCAGGCTCTTATGGCACCTTGTGGCCAGCTCTACCACACCAGCTGGAGGACAGGACGTTCTGGTGGACTTGAGAGAGGATGACCAGTTTGGAATGTTAAACCTTTGAGGGGAGGGGACCCTCCCTATCCCCACAGAGGGTGGACCAGAAGTTGGGAATCCACTTGTGATGACCTTCCATCCCACTCTGGGATTCTGTGCCTCACTGAACACCAGTCTTTGGCAGAATTTCATTCTAGTTGCTTGTTCAATGCAGCAGACATTTTTTGGTGCTCTGCCCAGGTCCTGTGGCCACCATTCACTGGGCCTGTGCACCCACCCACCTGCTTCTAACGGCTGGCTTTTGGGAGTTCTTCACTCCTGGAGGGAGCTCAATGCTTGGGTATTTAGGTACCTGCAGGATAGCCCACAGCAAAGAATTGCTCACTCAGCCTCCTTGTCCTGAGGTTGGATTAAATTCCAAGGGTAGATAGTTTACACTCAAGAGTTCCCAGTAGTATCTGGTGGAGGCTGGGACTTTGCCTGATATGACACCTTTGGCTGCCTTTCATGTTCCCTCCTCTTATACTACTCCCAGGTTTAGCTGGACCCTTCCCAAACTGACATTTCACTGTTCTTGCATTTGAAGTCCTGGGAATTCCAAATCAAAAGAGGCAGGAGCATCATCTGGGTGGGCCCTCAAGAGGTGGCCAAGAGTGCCCCTGCTCCCAGGACTCTATGCCAATGTGTAGGGGGCAGGATCCAGTGGCTGACATGGTAAAGGGAGGGCCTGCAGGGCACCAGCCACAGTCCTTCCTCTTGTAAAGTTGCAGGGTTACAGGAAGGAAGGCTCAGGGACCCTTTCCTGAGCCTCACCTGAGTCAGCCGTACCCAAACACAGTGCTGCTTCATGGTCCCATCAGAAGCCAGCTCTGAGCACAGGATGGCTGAGGCCAGAGCCAAGTCCAGGGCAGAGGGGGAGGAACAGGGATGTGGAGGTAGGTGGTTCCTTAATGGACCTCCCAGACAATTCCTGCTGCTGTGGCCCTCAGGGAGGTACCTAAGTGCTCAGCTAAGTACGTCCACCCTGCTCAGGGTGCCCCCAAGGCCCAGCTCTGAGGGAAGGTTTTGTCACTCCTGATACGGGTTTCCTCTTCAAAGCCCAGCCCTGCTCCCAGCTCCTGCAGACTTTTGTCTTTGTGTCCTCAACAGGCACTAGACCCAGGAGGGCCAGGAGGGAGCACTGTCCTAATTGTGAGGCTCAGAGGTGTCCAATGCCTCGCACCTAGGCCTCCTTGATTCTGGCCTCTCCGGGGGCACTAACCAGAGGCAGGAACAGCAAGGTATGTAATGGAGAGAGATGCAGATCAGCTGTCTGCCATGAGGTTGAAAACAAAATACTCAGGGATCCCCAGGCCTGGATCCTTTCTCATGGGGACACATCACTTCTGTACAACAAGTCTAAAGATCAGAAACCTGAACCCAAGGACACTCCAGCTCAGGGTTGGGCTTCTGGGGAGAGGAGTTTGAAGCTCCTATTATACTTTTCAATTAGATCTGGGGTTGGGAGGGCATGTATTAAAAACTCCCAGGTTTTTAGGCTCAGGGTTCTGTAAAATCAAATAATGTTTTTCTGTCAAGTCTCCACATTTAGGAAGTTTGTTCTAATCTGGGCTTTTCCATTCAGTGCAATCCAGCCAGGTGCTGTATGTAGGGGTGGCCATGCTGGGGATCACGCTGGGGAGGGGAGGCCACAGATGATGGGGGATGCCAACCCTCAGAGCAGGGGTCTGGATCCCTGATCCCGCTAGAATCTCGTTTCAGGAACTTTGGGAATATAAGCCTCCAAAAGGACCAAGCTGATGTACAAACATGCTTATGGAGAAACTTCCAAGTCATGGGTCGCAACAGTCAATTAAAACTTCCCCATCATAGGGGCGCCTGGGTGGCGCAGTCGGTTAAGCGTCCGACTTCAGCCAGGTCACGATCTCGCGGTCCGGGAGTTCGAGCCCCGCGTCAGGCTCTGGGCTGATGGCTCAGAGCCTGGAGCCTGTTTCCGATTCTGTGTCTCCCTCTCTCTCTGCCCCTCCCCCGTTCATGCTCTGTCTCTCTCTGTCCCAAAAATAAATAAACGTTGAAAAAAAAATTTAAAACTTCCCCATCATAACTGTCCCCTGGTAACTAACAACGTGAACTGCAAAATAAATAACAAAACTCCAGCTTTTTGAATAGTTAATCATTTTTAGAAGAGAGAGCAGAATACAGATGGCCTAACAAAGATGGGCAGTGCCTCAGTGTGGTGCTCCTTGCCAACTCCTGACTCTACCTGTGCCCCCTCAACCTACAGAGAAGGGGAAGAACATAAAAGACCCAGCCTTGCAGTGCACCTCAGAGCAGAAAGCAAACTGGAGACTTCTGGATCAAGATGGCAGATGGAACACTCATATCTAAGTTTGTTGTCTCTCCAAAACTTCCACAAAAATCACAGTCAGTGGATATTTGAAAGGCATCAACCTCCAAAGATGGGGAGAATGGCAGAGGAAACCACAAACCATCTGGAACCTAGAAGCAGGTGGATAAGTGGAAACTGATTCAGTAACCCTGAGAAAGCCAAGACCAAAACTAGCAATGGGAACAACCATGAATCACCCACAATCACTTGATTATGTGGTGGGATCCACCAAAGGCTTCACTGTGAGCAGAACCAGGTACCTCGGAAGAGGTGAGGGGGAGGGAGGAGGCCAACAGGGGGATCGCAGGATGCTGTTTGGAGCCCTTGGCGTCTTCCCCACTCTGCACAGCTGTCTCCCCATCATGTAGAAGACTGAAGGGTATCCTTGGAGTTGGCAAGGGAGGTACTTGGGGGATCTCTGCACTGGGGGGGGGGGTGGCCATCAGACAAAGGTACTGAGCATGGGGCTACTGAACCAAAACAGGGGCTAAGTAAATACTGAGATGCGTTCTCTCCCACCATCCCTCTTCTCTACTCGGCTCCTTTCTGGGAAAACTGGTATCAGGGTCCCCCAACAAAGAACCCAGCCAGATATCCCTGTGAAGAAGTAGGGGTGAGGAGACTCACTGAGCCTTCAGCTTCTTGGGAGGAAAAACACCAGTGTACTTCTGCAACATGGCGACCGGGTGGGGAAGAGATCCAAAGGCCAGTTTGGGCTCCTCTGAGGTGGCCTTGGAGGGCTGTCAAGCAGCTCTGTGATGTTCTTTCTAGAATGTGGGGGCCCTTAAGCCTCTTGGCTTCTGCTTTGGGTCTTTACCCAACAACAGGAAAAGTCCCTTTCCACATCCTTCTAAACAAGATTCAGTGACATAAGCCTTTTGTTTACAAATATGGAGATAGCTGGCAGAAGAGATACTAAGGGATTGAAAATGGTTGCTTCCAGGAGGTGGAACTAAGGAAGTAGGAGGGTTGGGACAGGGGACGAGTTTTCATAGAAGCCTTTCTGTATGATTTCATTGTTAAAGGATGTGCTGGTATCAGTTAGGTCACACAAATAAAAACTACAAAACAATCCCAGGAATTCTCTTGCCCTGGCCTGTCCTCGGGGCTTTGTGAGGCAGGGGGGGGGGGGCCCTCACTCTTCCAACCCATCACATGGTTACTCACCCCACCACTGCTGGGGACACAGAGTCCCGAGCAGGGAACACATGGGCAGGGCTGGCCAGAGCAGCTGCTGTGAAATTGTAGGCTTCCTGGTCCTCAGGGAGGAGCTGTGAAGTGTTTGCTTTCAGAACTAGAGTTCTGAGAAGCTTTTAGATGATAAGGGAAAGGCCGAGTCCCTTGGTGGAGACCACAGCATCTCGGAATGAGAAGAGCAGAGGGGCAGGCCCAGCTGGAGGGTCCGTGTTTTGGGGCATGAGTCTGGGCCTCCACCTGCTCTGTATTGGGAAGGGAGGACCCCCAGGTCCTGCAAGTCAGCCCCACCTGGGTCCCACCTCCTAGTCTCCAGGTCACCCCCATGCTCTGTCCAGCTCTCTCCAGGAGGCCCAGCAGCTTTCTGGACCTGGCCTGCAGTGAAGGCCACTTCTAGTTCTCCAGTGAGGCACTAAGCTCACTTGCTCAGAGTGAGCTGGATCAAGATGGCAGATGGAACATTCATCTCTAAGTTTGCTGTCTTGGGGGCAGCACACCCTGGATCCACCCTGCCACACCCTGGGTCCCCTTGCCTCTGGGTGGTCAAGGCCTCCTATAGACTCTGTCCCCACTGGATGTTGGTGAACTCTGTTGCTTGCAAGGAAGCGAAGTTTATCTGGGCAAAGGGGAAGGCAAGACTTACAGGCTGGCACCAGGGTTCAGGGACTGGGTTGGATGGGGGGCCCTGAGGCCTGGCAGTTCTTGCCAGATTCTGCCTGCATCTGGGGATCCAGACAAAGCTAGATAACCAGGCCTGAAGGATCCAGGGGCTTGTCACAGGCAGTTGTATCCCAGTTCCCAAGACCTCCAGGCAGCCTTTGTGGGGTAGTCGGGGGAGGACCCTTCTAGCCCCTCACAATCGTGGCTTCCACGTCCTGGTCTCTGAACATTTGCCTCAACTTCTACTCCACAGTTCTTAACCGTGGTGCCAGGGACCGCTATGGAGTCCCGGGGAGCCTATGGAACCCTTTCCAGGCGTGTTGCATAAAATGCATAAAATCAAATACACAAGATTACCAAGGAAACCAATCACAGTGAAATATTGTTACTAAAAGATTAAATAATAAATGTGTGAGAGAGTAACGTGCATGCTTCTTAACAAGTCAACAAGGTCTGGTGGCAGGTATAAGGAGGGCCCGTAATTGAGAAGTAGTGCTGAGTAAAACCAATCTTGTGCCATTATGCAACAACCCTACCATCATGTAAAAGTAGCAGTGATACCCACTGGTGACCAAGGCACGGGTTTTGTCCACACTTGTAATGAAGGAAAATGCTAAATTTCAGCTAGAGGTCCGTGCAAACAATATCATTTTTTTAATATATAATTTATTGTCAAAGTGGTTTCCATACAACACCCAGTGCTCATCCCAACAGGTGCCCTCCTCAGTGCCCATCACCCACTTTCCCCTCTCCCCCACCCCCCATCAACCCTCACTTTGTTCTCAGTGTTTAAGAGTCTCTTATGTTTTTTTTCTCACCCAAGTTCATGGATGCCCTGAACTCTACCTGCAGACCCCAGGCTAAGAACCCTGCCTCTTCTGCCTGCCTTCCATACTTCATAGCTCTGCTCATCACAGCCCTTGCCATGTACCTGGATTCCTCAGCACCAGGGATTTTCTGTACTTTTCAGGGGCTCAGGTAGGTCGGGTTGGAGCGTGGATTCAGACCTTGACCAGAGAAGGTGCATGTCAGAGGAGGGGGGAGAGTTTGCTCCTGGGTGCAGGCTGCTTGCCGCCACAGCACTGTCCAGAGCAGATGGAGCCAGAGCTGAGGGCACTGGAATGAATTGTGGGTTGGGGACAGGGCTCACCTGTGAGTCCAGGTGTGTAAATGGAAAGCAATAGCATAAAGATGCAGGTCTTTATGCTTAAAAAATGTTTTAAAAAAATCCCGGTGCTTAGGCCATATCCTAGGCTAACTAAATCAGAGACTCCAGGGGTGGGCTCCAGGTGACAAAATTTGTACTGTGCCAACATCGAAGTCAAGGCTTCCTCTCTTCTGCCTCGGCAGCCTCTGTAAATTTGGGGCCCCAATTATGTGTGAGGCAGGCCAGGGCACCCGAGACATTTCCTCATGAATGAAGCAAGTTTTAACACTTTCATTCTATGGATGAAGAAACTGAGTCTCAGAGATTTCTGTTCCTTGTGACTTCCAGATCCTGACAGCAGATAGGGGTAGGGCTGGAAGGCCAGCCAAGGTTGCCTGACCTGCTGGGCCAGCATGAGAGGAAATTTACAATGTTTACAGCTTTGGGAATCCTCCTGCAAAGGTAACAGGTCCACAGTCACATAAAAAGACAAAGCCAATTCAAATTCAGGGATTTCATCCAAAATCTTCCAGGTTCACGCATGCAATGCTCAAATAAATGAGGGCTTATGGGTTTACTCACTGAGAACGGACCCAGACATGCATCATAGGCTAGAATCACTGTTCACTGAGAACATCTCTGTGTCTTGTGTAGATTTCCATCCTGCCGCATACCTTGTTATCTCTGAGCAGTCAGAAATAGCTCTGGGCTCTCAGAAGTTAAAGTGGATACCCTCCTCCCATCTCCCCTTAAGACAAATGCTCCACTTTGTAGGGAAGAGCTCAGGAACTTAGTCGAGATCAGTTAAAACACTGAGAGGAAGAAAATTGCTTCTCCTGCTGTTCCAGCATGTTACCAAAAGGTCAAAAAAAGTGTATAGTGCCTAGGGTGGTTCAAGCCTCTCTCTGTGTAACCCAGTTGGGGTGCTCTGCATGCCACTAGGAAATGTCAGAGGCTCTTAGGAATGAATCTCATTGTTGAAATCTGTAGCAAGTTCTTGCTTTACACGGGCGGCTGGGCGTGCCCAAGGTACATGCCTCTCTAGGGTGTGTAATCAGTTTTCAAGTTAGAAGTTTGTTCTTTGGGCTTTACTCAATTTTCCTTGACTTTCTGTTTCCCAATTCCTCTCTTGTACCTGTTAACCGGCTCTGACTCCCTTCGACAGAAACTTCCAGCTAAGGGGAGAAAGTGGCCAGTGTCTAGGGAGGAGGATTGCATCATTTGCCTCCCAATAACACAGCAAGCGTGCCCAGGGCAGCCACTATAACTGATGCTAGCCCAGAACCTGGCACACTGCTGTGGTTTGATAAGTGCATGGTGCTTGGCTGGGTGTGAGATTGGAACCCCCAGACTGGACTTACTGAAACATCACACATGGACCTGGCAAGACGGGCATAGGGAATACCTCTTAGTGCCTGGCCAAGAATGTGGGCATCAGAAGGTACAGGAAAGGGTCCCACAGTGCTGTGTAAACTCTGCCCCATGGCTGTACGCAGGCTAGTCCCTGTTTTGGCTCTCACAGGCTGCACAGGAGGCTCCTCAGTGGTAGCACCCCAGAATGGGGAGTAAGGGCGGGAGGAGCCACAAAGAGGTGGGCCCCAGGGAACAAAAGGACTCTGGGATGCCTCTGGGGACATTAGCAGGACCAGTGGGCCACTTAGCTGGCTCCTTATGGGTAGGCCTATACTGGTGGAGGGGCACGGATGGCGCTCACAGCAGGTGAAAGGGCAGAGTTACACCTCCTGCCCTACAGCAGAGGTTAGCAGAAGAGCAAGCTTTTCTGGATTTCTGAATTTATGTCCTCTACCCCCACTCTGGTTCTTGGGAAAGAGGACCCTATCCTGACAGGGTTTGTCTGTAACCCCACCGGTTCCAGGTGAGGGGCGGCCCAGGTGAGCTGCTGGCTAGGTGCCTACAGGAACATACTCATTGAGACATTTAATATTCCCCTGGCAACAGCTCCTGGGAGATTCCCAGGAGTCTCTGGGTAACCAGATAGCCCTTGCCAGCCTCAGGATGAGGAAGCTGATCCCTAGCAGTAAAGAGGATGGGAATGGCATGGGAATGGCACTACAGGACTGCCTGCTAGACCAGTCAGAGAGACCTGTCTCCCTGGATGCTGGTGCTGTGGCCAGAAAGACAGAAATGCAGGGGCCAGGGGCCTGCCCTCCTGGCTTTTCTTATAAGACCTTTCAGGACTTCTCCATAATAGACAGGAATTCTGGGGCTCAGAAGAAAGTAAAGTTGTCATCAGGGCCCTGTGGACAGTGTCCATGACGCTGGTTGATTCTAGTCCCCCAGCAAGTGTGGGTTATGCGTTGGCTGATGACTCAAGACTGAGTTGTGTCTAACTCATGCTTGATCTAACATAAAACGTCATACCCCCTGCCTCCCTGGCCCCTTGGCTGTGCAGACACCCAGGCCCCCTAAGCCACCGAGGGCGGCCCTCGGGCTTCCTGCTTCCTGTGCTTCTAAAACTCCCCTGAGGATGAGGGGCCTAGAAAGCTTTTCCCACTTCCAGCCACGCCAGTGAGGTATGAGGAGCAAGCAGCAGGTCAGTGGTGAGCTGTGGGTGAGGGCTCCATTGTGTACCACAGTGCACACACAACCCCTTTTTCTCCTGGCACTCTGTGTGTGTGTGTGTGTGTGTGTGTGTGTGTGCGTGCGTGTGCGTGTGTGTGTGGGGGGGTGATGCATGTGATGGCGCATAGACTCCTCGGTCATGCTGGACATAAGGGTGGCTCTGGCTGGTTCAGGGAACCCAGAGGCCGGCCAGGCAAACAGCTCGTACCTCTGCCCACCCAAGATTCAGGCCACCCCTCCATGAGCAGCCCCTAGAGAGGGGTGAAACAAATCAAGGAGCAAGAGCACCTGTAGGTGAGCTGAGAGAGCTGATCTGCCTGCTGGGGTGGGGGACCCACACCACCTACTGGCTACAGTGGCAGGTTGGGAGTGGGGTCGAAGAGCGATAACCTATGTGCCCCACTGCCCTTCCCTACTCTGTTCTCTTTCCCAGGGAGCCACACCTGTCAAGCCCCCCTACCTCTGGCTTCCAGGCAGGTTTGGCCAGTAGGAGGCAGGTGCAGAAGACAGGAGACCAGAAAGGAGGGATGGGAGTTCATGCTCCACACTCTGCTCACCATGGCACCTCTGCCAGCAGCCGCATCCCCACCTAGGCTCCAGCTCCCACTCGTGAGCACAATCAACAGCACCCTGCTGGACCGCTCCCACCCCTGGAGTCCCAGGGTCCACCTTCCTCCTGCTGTCCTTCCAGCTTTCATGGCAGCATGTACTGCTCTTGCTAGTCCCTGGGTGGCCTCGGTGTGCCCTCAGGGCAGCTTCCACCACCCCTACGTCCTCTGAAGAGTCTAGATCAGCACCTCACCCATTTAATGTGGATGGGTCAGCTGATTCAGTAGGTCTGGAGCATTTCTAGCAAGCTCCAGGTGACAATGATATGGTCGGTCCTTGGACAGCACTTTGAGAAGCAAGGACCATGGAGATTTTCCAGAGACAATGTGCAGGCACTTTGCAGGGCATTAGGTCACAAAGATGAAACAAACAGACCCATTCGTGATCCAGGGAGGGAGAGGACACAATCAGATGACAATCACTATAAATGACACAATTAGTGAGTGCCCCATAGGATGGACAGGAGGCTGTGAACAGTTGGGTCCTCAGGCACGTCCTTGAGGTGGCGTTTGAACAGAGACCTAGAGAAGGGGTGGAGGGAAGTTTCAGGAGAAATGCATGAGCAGAAGCTGGTGACAGAGGGACTGTGTGCGGTCTGTGGACCAAGAGGAGGCCAGCTCACCTGGGGTACAATAAGGACTCCTTGGTGAATGAGCCCAGAGGCCCAGGCACCAAGCTGGCTCCTCCTCCCCCAGAAGGAGGGTTTGCACCTGAACTCAACTCCCCATGCGATCAAGCGTCCCCTTCCCACATGGCCCAAGTCCAACTCCCAGTAGGGTCTTCAGGTACCAGAAGCTGGCATTCTCAGATACTTCCCTGCTTGCAGGCAGCCACACCCAGACTGCCTGGCACCTGCACCTGGTGGCTCCTTCCTGAAAACAAGGCTGTTCTGGAGCATGCATTCGGTGGGGGATTGCAGGCCTCTTCTTGCCATGTGCTGGGTGGTGCTGTGTTATTTTCCTTCACCTCCTTGCCAAACTGGGGCTTTGTCTATGTCTCAAGAGCAACGGAAGCCACCAAAGGATGAAGCATGAGGCTATCTGACTGACTTTGTGGTTCTAAACGACCTTTAGGGCTGTAGCATGAAGAATGGGCTGTAAGGAGGCAGGTAAGAGAAAAGGGAAGGCCATGAAGAGAGGAGCCATATGTGGGGATGGCAGCCTGCTATCAGCTCCAGGGGCCTGGGACCTAGAAGGCCCCAGAGCCAGCAACTGGCCCTGAGCACTGAGGTCAGCCTGCCCTCAGTGACCAGACCAACCAGACTGGGAGAGGAAGAGATGCCTGACCGGCCTCCGAGGAAATGGGCACTAACTAGGGTGGGGCCTGTGAAGGGTTTGAGGACCTCTCCCTGTCTGTCCTTGTGCTCACTCCTGGATGGAGTGGGGCCCCTGGGACTGTGGACAGAGAAGCCAGGATGGGCATGGGAAGGCTGGGTTCCACTCTGAGCCAGGCCTGGAGAGAGATCTAGGGGGCAGAGTGGGGAGCAGAAGTGGGGCTCAGGGGTGGGAGTGCAGCTGGGCACCCGTGAGGTCTGAGGAGAGTGATGGCAAGCCAAGGGCTTCCCCACCTTGGACCCATGGCTTGTAACTAGGACAGCTTGGGCAGTGGCATGCCCAAGGGGGGCAGTTAAACACTGTATCCTTGGAGGCTGAGGCTGCCCACGTGGCTCTCTTGGCTCAGCCTGGACAGCAGGCTCTGAGCAGAAGCTGGGCGCAGAGGTGTGGAGCCGGAGGGTTGCGGTGGGCCCTCCCCTGAAGAGTCGCGGCACAGGACGAGAGGGTGGGACATCTCAGCATCACCTCCAAGGGCAGCTGTGCGTCAGCCACGGAGAAGGATGATGTAAAATGGGCCATGGGCTTCTGAAGGCCCCAGGTGTGGGGGATTCAATATCTCAGGACTTTAGGAGTTGTTTTGAGGCCTATGGTGCCCAGGGTATGGCCCCTGCTCATCTGTCCACTGGCAAACACTTCTGGGGGCCCCTGGTGCTAGGTACTTCACCTGCATTCTTTCCTAATTATCAGGGTAGAAGATTGGGGAGAACAGTGAATGGGACTTGGTGTCAGTTCAGAGTGGCTCCCAGCTGAGATCAGTAGGTAGAACCCCATATTCAAAGGCCAGCAGTTGGTAAGTCCATGCTGGGCACTACAGGGAGAAACAAAGCCAGGGTCCAGCCTCACCCACCACCCAAGTGAGCCTCTGTCAGCCTAAGACTGACATGGAAGGTCCCAGGAGGAAGTGTGTCTGAACCGTGAGCTGGCGCCTATTGGGAAGTGTAGCTTCTCTCCGAGTGTGGGTGCTCCCCCCTGCCCCCCATCCCACCCAAATCTGGGGCTTAAGGAAAACTGTTTGTAGAGACTGGGGGTGGGGGGAGTCCTGGAGGAGGAGACAGCATATGTCTCCACTCCAGGGCTCTACAAATCTCTGCGCTGTGCCTCTGGACACACTCCAAAGTAGGATGTTCCTGGAAGCCAAGTGGGCCCCCTGCGAAGATTGCTCACCTCTGGGCTCTTCACTTGGCTCCTGCTGCCTCCTCCAAGAGGGGACCCTTCCACCCCGACACTCACTCATCTCAGCCAGGCCTGAGTCCCCAGGTCTCTACCAGATTTGCCTTTTTGGATTTTTAAAGTCTTTATACTTCAATAAAAAAGTTTATTATCAGGACGCCTGGGTAGCTCAGTTGGTTAAGCGTCCAACACTTGGTTTCGGCTCAGGTCATGATCTCAGTTTGTGAGTTTGAACCCCTCACCAGGCTGTGTGCTGACAGCGTGGAGTCTCTCTCTCTCCCTCTCTATGTATGCCCCCCAACATAAATGAATAACAATTTAAAAAATTTGTTATCAAAGGCAAGAAATAAACAAATTGCCTTGTGATGTGATCTCACCCTGATTGTGTGATATCCTGGCACATCTTTAGCTTCTTCATCTGTGGAGTGGGTGACCAGCCTTGGTTCTGGGAGGGGGGTGGTTGTGAAGATGTGATGGACTCATGCAGGCTGAACCTGAGGGCAGGGCACCCCATGGAAAGGGTGAAGCTGGGCGCCACTGGGCAACCCCGGGCATCATTGAGGGAGCAGACGCTGTTCTTGATGAGCTCGGGGAAGAGAGAGAGCCTTGTCAGAGGGGAGGACAAAGGCTCCTGTCCAATGTCCAGGAGGCCAAGCACAACAGTCTCCCCTGAAATACACATATACACACACATTCACACTGACACACACTCTCATACTCATGCGCGCGCACACACACACACACACACACACACACTTTCACACATGTATACTACCATCATCAAACCTTCTGTGGACAGATACCCAGGGACCTGTATCTCAGGGAGCCCGCAGGACTGAGCAACTGGGCATGTGCACTCCCCGCTCCGCTACTTAAAGGTGGGGACAGACCCCGTGGCTATGAGTCGCCATAGCTGTGACACTCGTTCCTTTGTGCTTCACTGGACACAGCAGTCATCAGCTCGAAGAGCAGCTCCAGGCTCGGTCCATGCTGGATGCAGGAACAGGCAGCCAGCCGATCAAGCAGGGATGCTAAGGAAGGAGGAAGTTTGGGAGACGGGGCACAGCTAATATCCTGAGCACCTTGTGCCCTTGACTTCTCTGTGGGCTTAAGAAAGGACGGCCATACTTCAGGATGAACCCTCCTTCAGGGCCCAGAACCCAGGAGCCCAGCTGTGTGGCCACCCCAGCTTCACCCAGCAGGTGGGACGGCTACTGGAGCAGCACTTCCAGCCTGGACCAACCTCTACCCATCAGTCCCACGGTAAGCCAGAGGCCAGTGTGTGCACACACACAGCCTCCCCTCCCCTCACCCTGGCCTCCATGTTGAGAACACACAGGGGCTTTGACAGGGAGATAGAAATGGCCTGAGCTCTACTGTGGGAACTTGGGCATGTTACTGGACCTCTCTGAGTCTATCCCACAAAGAGGACAAGGAAGACAGTGTAGGGAATGTCTTTCCCTGTGGAGTGCATTCGAGGAACAGAAAGGCCAGCCCTAAAGGACAAGGGGCTGGAATGGCCCAGATCTGTCCTTGGCTGCATCCATTCTTTTCTGAGGGTGGTTGGATGTCCCATGAAGCCTTCCAGAGAGGAAGGCATACCCTAGGTCTCTGGATTTGTCCAGCCCAGAGTGAGGTGTTAGGTGCCTTCTGTTGCGTCCAAGATCCTGCCAGGGCCCCAGGACCATAGCCCCCAAACCCACTGTTAACTGGCGAGGGCTGGCCCTTAGGACCCTGGGATGCAGGCCTATATCCTGGATAGGATGGAAAGGCTCTGTAGCTATAGGAGGCAAGGCAGAGACTAACTTGTCCTCCTTCCCAGGAAAGGAGCTAGGGCAGAGGGGTCTTTAAAGCCCTTTGTACTGGCCTATAGGGTCATGACCTCCCTGCAGTGACCCTGGGAGACTTAAGTGTTCTTTTTTTTTTTTTTTTTAGTTTATTTATTTAATTAATCTCTACACCCAACATCAAACTCATGACTCCGGGATCAAGAGTCATATGCTATTCTGACCGAGCAAGCCAAGTGCCCCGTAAGCTTTCTTTTTAAAGGGAAATTCCTTTCTTCTCTCCCATGCCAGGCATCAAACTTAGCCCCATTCCATTATACTGTGGCAGTCTTTGAGGCTGGGGGTCTTGAGGAGAGGGGCTCTACCCAACCCCACCACCCCAGAGTCTACAGGGCCTAGAATACCATTGCGGACCATCTTGAGTGCCTGGGTCAGGGCCATATAGTGGAGAGAAAGCCACCCAGGGGATGGCTCTGCCTTCTCCCCAAGGGAAGGTAGACTTACTCCAGCCATGTTCCTCCTTGTTGGACATGTGTCTGTCTGTCCGACCAGCCTCCAACAGATGATCCTAGAATCCTTGTACCTCTGTGTCATGGTATAGGAGCTTGAGCTTGACTTCAGAGAGATCTGAATTTCCACTCTGGTTCAGCCACTTCCTAGTAGTGTGGCAAGTGGCTGTGCCACTCTGAGCCTCAGTCTCCCTACCCACCCTATGGGAACCCTAACCCTTCTTTCTCGGGGTTATTTGAAGATGACAGGATAACGTGATGCTCTTATTTCTCTGTCTCTCCGCAGGCAGCCAGGGCTCAGGCTGCTGCCTGGATCCCTTTCCCCACAGTTGATGTTCCGGACCATGCCCACTACACCCTGGGCACAGTGATCCTGCTGGTGGGGCTCACGGGGATTCTGGGCAATCTGATGGTCATCTATACCTTCTGCAGGTACCTGGTTGGTGGGCATGGGCACTGAGGGCAGCTGGCCATGCAAAGACAGGGCAGGAATTCTAGTGCCAGTTCTGCCAGGGCTCCATTGAGCCTGGGTGGGGACACCACGGCCAAGCCCTCAGTGGTCTCAGGGCAGGCCTCCATCTTCCAGCTCAGGGAAGGGGTCAAAGAGTAGTCCAGGGCAACTTGAGTGGCACATGCCAATGGGCCCCAGGCATAGTTTCTGTAAGACAAATGTCCCTACAATACCCGAGCCTCTGTCCATTCTACCCTGCTCTCAGCTTACCTCCATGTCACCTGCCCCAGTGGGTATCCTTCCTCTGCCTCAAAAAGCAGCCCAGGCAACAGGATCCTTAATCCTCAAGACTCTCAGCAGCCACCCTTGGAAACCACCCCCATCTTCTTTCCCCACTTGCCCCATTCTTGGGCTGAATGGTGAGACAGGAGGTGAAGAAGTGAATTCTGACCCTACTACCTATTAGCTGAACCGACTTTGAACAAGTCACTTATCCTCTGGGAGTCCATTTTTCTTGTTGGCAAAACAGAGTTGTGATTGATTTCATGGAGTCAATGTGATGGTTAAGTAAATCTACGCCTGTGCAGTGCCCATCAAATAAGTGTTTGAATCCTGGCAGTGCCACTTACTGAGCCTTGTTATCTGGAGGAAGCCACTTCCTGGGTGGGAACCTCCATGTTCCCACCTGGAAAAGAGGGAGGGGATAGATGCAAAGATGGATAATTATGGGAGAGAAGTCTGTGAAAGTGCCTGACCTGCAGGGCACAGCCTGGGCCATCCCCGAGGGTGAAGACTGCAGAAATACTGAAATGAGGGGGACAAGGAGGGGCACCTGAGGAGGAAGATGTGAGAAGCTCCGCAGGAGGAGCCACTTGGGAGAACTTGGCCTGGAGGGGTTCAGAGGAGTGAGGGGTGTGTCCAAGGAGAGAGTGTGGGTCATGCAGAGGGTTCCAGAAGGAGAGAGGAGGAAACAGATGAGCCCTAGAGCTAGCTCCTGCTTCTGCTGGGCTGCACAACACTCTGGGAGTGGTATTGCTCTCCATACAGGGCAAGAGTTGCTGTCTTTCAGGGGACCTCACTTCTTAGTCCACACTGTCAGGCTCCAGAGCTGTCTGGCTGGTGCTGGCTAGGTAGCAAGACGGATTGTGGCCCAGTGGCTGGTGACTGTACATGTGCACATGTGTGCGTGGGCACGCGTGTGTGTGTGCACATGTAGTTCAGGGAAGTTCTCCAGCAGAAGCACCTCCTGACAGCTTCTGACCCTCCACAGGAGCAGAGGACTCAGGACACCTGCCAACATGTTCATTATCAACCTCGCGGTCAGTGACTTTTTCATGTCCTTCACCCAGGCCCCTGTCTTCTTCGCCAGCAGCCTCCATAAGCGGTGGCTCTTCGGGGAGGCAGGTAGACGTTCAGGGTTCCCTCATGCTGGAGGGAGGAGGAGGGTTGTGGTGGGCCATGCCCACAGTGGAGGGT
The DNA here is from genome assembly GCF_007474595.2 of Lynx canadensis. NCBI lineage: Eukaryota > Metazoa > Chordata > Mammalia > Carnivora > Felidae > Lynx > Lynx canadensis. Next base: position 42,675,975 of record NC_044313.2, on the reverse strand, counting down.
GGCCTTGGACAAGGAGGTGATCTGCTCTTCCTGGGCAGAGAATGGGTGGCCGCCCTCAATCCCATGAGTGAGCAAGAGGGAAAACTCAGCTTCTGGGCCAGATGTGGCAAGTAGCCAGGCTGGAGAGGGGCTCAGGGCTGCTTTTCTAGAGAGAAGGCAGGAGCTGAGTATGCAACATCCTCAGACGCTCCCTCCCCTGGGGTACCTCATGGGCTCCTGCCAAGATCTGAGGTCAGGGAGCTGTGCCCACAGGCTGCGAGTTCTATGCCTTCTGTGGGGCTCTCTTTGGCATCACCTCCATGATCACCCTGATGGCCATTGCTCTGGACCGCTACCTGGTGATCACGCACCCACTGGCCACCATCGGGGTGGTGTCCAAGAGGCGGGCGGCGCTTGTCCTGCTGGGCGTCTGGCTCTATGCCCTAGCCTGGAGTCTGCCACCCTTCTTTGGCTGGAGTAAGTGGACTGGGGGAATCGGGAGAGGGGAAGATAAGCTGGGAAGGGCATGTTCAAGGGGCAGGTTGGTAGACTCGGGGTGGCCAGCTGGCAGGTGGGACCAAGGGAGTGCTTGAGGCTCAAGGCAGATGGATATTCAGGGCACATGACTAGCAGCAGGGAAAACTGATGTGCCATCAGCAATCAGAGCGTGACCTGGGTCCCCCTCTCCCAGTACAGGGGAAGACCACATGGCTCTTGTGTGGTGGGAAGTGACAGGTGTATCCAATGCTGAGTTGCAGAGTCAGACACGCAGGCGTTGGGGTGTGGGGCTTGAGCGGGTAGGAGAGGTAGCAGGAAGGCACCCACCTTTCTGTGGCAGGATCGAGCACCTGGCCAAATCTGGTGGGGTGAGACCCTGGGGCTATGGTGAGGTCTCTGTTCCAAACTGGCAAAAATGGGCAGCAGTGGGCTTTGCCTGCTAGAACTAGCTTGTAAAGCTCTCCTCCAGGTGCCCTGCTTTCCGCACTGAACTGGGAAGGGCGGGGCTTGGGACCAGTGTTCAGGGATCCCAGACCCCACCTCCAGAGCCCCTACTGGAGGAGGAGCCTGAATCACACTACCCTGAAGGCTGAGCACCTGCCCCCCACCCCGGATTCCAGGCGCCTACGTACCAGAGGGGCTGCTGACCTCCTGCTCCTGGGACTACATGAGCTTCACGCCATCAGTTCGAGCCTACACCATGCTGCTCTTCTGCTTTGTGTTCTTCTTGCCCCTGCTGGTCATCGTCTACTGCTACATCTTCATCTTCAGGGCCATCCGAGAGACAGGCCAGTAAGAGCTGGGTGCGAGGAGGGGCTGGATGGGAGGGTAGCCATACCCCTTTCCAGGGTGCCCCTACCCTGCCCCCAGGCTCACATGTGCACCCACCCAGGACATTCCCAGCTGCAGGTGGGCAAGGACAAGCTGAGCACATGTGCGTAGTAGATGGGATGTCTAGTGATGAGAGCAACCTGGGTGCTTAGAGGAGTCTCAGAAGATGGGGACTTCTGAGGAGGGGACCTTTAGGCTTGGTCAGGAGGTCTGTGGGGGTAGAGAAGACATCACAAGGGGAACCACAGGGAGGCAGCTTAGGCTGGATGTGGTGGAGAACTTTTTGGGAGTCAGGGCTTCCTGCATTGGAGGGAATGACCAGGTAGGTCCAGGCAGCCTCCCCCCCCACAGCGGCCGTGATCATGGCACTCGCTGCATCCAGAGTGGGGTCAGACTTGGACTTTGCACCCATCCTAGGGCTCTCCAGACCTTCAGGGCCTGCGAGGGCGGCAGTAGGTCCCCCCGGCAACGGCAGCGGCTGCAGAGAGAGTGGAAAATGGCCAAGATCGAGCTGCTGGTCATCCTTCTCTTCGTGCTCTCCTGGGCCCCCTACTCCATTGTGGCCCTGATGGCCTTTGCTGGGTGAGCAGTGCCCAAGGGGCTGGGGCAGGGGCCGGAGAGGGGAGGGAGGAGGGTAAGGGGACCCTCCTCAGTCTAAGCCCAAGCCAGCCATCCCTACAACTGAAGTCAGTCCTCAGAACTTTGTTCATTCTCCCCGGGCTGTAAGGTTCCCTGCAGGAGATGGGCCCACCCGCTCCTGGAGGCACTGGAACACATACCAAGTTAGGGGTGCGGGAGCTCTGGACCACAGTGGATTTGACCTGAGGGCCTACAAGGGCTACCAGGTCCTGCCAGATCCCATGGGAACACTTGACTCTCCCTGAGTTTCTGGCTCCCTCTTCACCTGTGGACACACAGCCAGGAGAGCCGCTCACCCCCTGCCTGCTCGTCATTTGTGGCTAGAGTCTGGGGACCTTGATGTCCACAGCAGCATGGACATAGGCCAGAATGCAGAAGCACTTTGAGACAGTGATACTTATTAATCCTGGGATGTGTTTGGGTATGAGACCTCCTTGTGCAGGAATGGCCTGGTCCTCCCTAAAGCTCTCTGGTGAAATCACTCTAAGGCAGCCAGGGAAGCAGTGGGTCTCAGGGTTGGGTGGGGTGGGGGAGGAGATGGGCAGAGGGCCAGAGTCACTGGGGGTGGGGAGGGCTTATTGCCAGCAGCACAGGCTCCAAGCTATAGTGGACCTGGTGGAACCTCCCAACCTGGCACATCTTCCTCTCAGCCGCCCTCCCTCAACTGCTCCCCTGGTTCCCTCTCACCTCCGGTCAGAACGCTCCCTGAATGGCAGTCCCTCCTGCGGGGCTGACGTGGCTGTGCTGGTTTGGGCCAGGTTGGGCTGTGCCCTGCAGGGCCTGGCCTAGACGAAGAAGGTTCCTGAGTGGGAAGGTGGGCTGTGGAGGCTCTAGGAGGGCCAGCTGGCAGGGGGACCACTGCTTCTCTGTCCTAGGTACGCGCACGTGCTGACACCCTACATGAACTCGGTGCCAGCTGTCATCGCCAAGGCCTCTGCCATCCACAACCCCATCATTTATGCCATCACCCACCCCAAGTACAGGTGCGGCCCTCCTCCGGGACCCAGCCCCAGGTCTCCAGACCCACCCTCATGGGCACAGAGGGCCTGAAGCAGTGAATGGGCGCAGAGGCCAGCCATCTTTCCTATCTCTCGTATATGTGGGGACCTCTAGCAGCTGGGAGCAGCCAGTGACACTAGGTGGGGTCTGGAGCTGCTGTGCACCCCCCCTACCCACTGCCCCAGGTTCCCAGGGGGCTCAGCTTGGAGGGACATCAGAGCTCCCTGGGCAGTGTCCAATCCTGACTATGGAATTTTTGGAGCCAGGGCCCAAAAGCAGCCAAGATGGCCAATAAGCAGTGATACCCGCTAGAAAGAGAAGCCCCCAGAGAGCAATGTCCTAGAGAGACCACAGTCGGGAGAGTTCAAGGGCCCTAGCAGAGGCCTGGGACTGGTTCTGGCCCAGAGCCTTCTCTGCTGTTAGAATCCCGGCACAGCTGGCCTCTTGCATGAGGAGGCCTTCAGTGCTTTCTTTTGCCTGGTGGTGTCAGTAACTCCCCACCCTGCTGAGGCCAGCTGCAGGCTCAGAGGAGCGTCCCTGGTCCCCATTGGAAGAGATGTGCCTTGGGCCAGCCACATGAGAGCTGAAACCAAGCACCTTGCTGAACCTGCTACCCAAAGCCTCTCCCTCCATGCCCATGGCCTCAGTGTCTGTCCATCCCCAACACTATGAGCCTGTCAGTCTCTTTCACCCCAGCATCTGTCTGTCCTTCCTCATCACCTCCTCTGACTGCCAGTGTCTTTTTGTCCATCGCCATCACCCTATCAATTGTCTGTCCTCATAACTACAATGTGTGAGACCCCCCCATTTCCCCAGTGGCTTTCTCTCCAATCCCATTAGCCCTGTATCAGTCTGTTGGTCCACCCCCATCTCCTAACCAGATGTGTTGTTCTTGCAGAATGGCCATTGCCCAGCACCTGCCCTGCCTGGGGGTGCTGCTGGGCGTGTCGGGCCAGCGCACTGGCCCCTACGCCAGCTACCGCTCTACCCACCGCTCCACACTGAGCAGCCAGGCCTCGGACCTCAGCTGGATCTCTGGACGGAGACGCCAGGCATCCCTAGGCTCAGAGAGTGAGGTGGTAAGAATGCTGGGCCCTTGCTGGCTAGCACCTTGCCCTCCTTTCCTCAACCAGGCCAGCCTCAGGCCTCTGGGCAAGGCTGCCTCTGAGACTCAGGGACCCTCAGGACCCTGGGATGCTGTCAGGAAGAGCCCTTCACAACTGTTCCATGGCTTTCCCTTGCACCATCCGCCCCTGACAGGCAGGGACCCTGGTGAGGCAATGCATTGGCCCAAGGTCACCCAGGAGCAGGACCAGGACTGAACATGCATCTTCCAGCTCTAGGCCATCTCTCTTCCATGCTGGCATTACTCCAGGAGCTTAGAGCCACAGCTTGAAAAGACAGGCATTTGTGGCCCTAGAGGGGCCTCCCAAGAGACAGGCAGGAGCTAGCTGTCCCCAGGAGAGTCTTCTGTGCTGTGGGCTCCTGTCTCCCAGCCACACCTGGGCTTCCTCATCACTGTAACTACAGGGCCCACCATGGGCCTCACCAAGAATCGCCACTGACCTTTTGCCACTGCTTCCATCCCTGGAGGTCTCTGTTAAGGGGCTGAGGGAGGAGCTGCCAGCGGTCCCTTCCTTGAACCACTGTAGTGCACGACATCAAAGAGTGAAGACAGACCCATCCCACATGCTTAAGAAGGCACACAAATGCACACACACACACACACACACACACACACACACATGAACACATGCACTCAGAATTTGCAGGGATTTGGTGACCAGCAAGCCTACAGTATCACAGACCCTGCCTCAGTGAATATCTGTGTGGACGACGGAGAGACACTTGGCTGGGGAAGAGGGCAAGAGCTGGAATGTCCCTCTCACCTCATAGTGACTCTCTCACCTTCCCCAGGGCTGGATGGACACGGAGGCGGCAGCTGTGTGGGGGGCTGCGCAGCAAGTGAGTGGACGGTTCCCCTGCAGTCAGGGCCTGGAGGACATGGAAGCCAAGGCCCCTGTCAGGCCCCAGGGACGGGAAGCAGAGACGCCTGGGCAGGTGATTGGGCCCGGCACCTGCCAGTCTATAAGGGGGTGGGGACAGGGGGCAAGTAGCCCAGGGAGTGGCCCGGAAAGGGGAGCTGTTCTTGTGGGCGGGCCCAATGCCCTCTGGGAATCACTCCCTCCCCACCCAGATTTCCCTTGCCTGCCTGGGGTGCCTGGGGGTCTCTGTGATTCCAAGATGCTCTGAGCATGCCTGAATGTGGTCTGTGACTGTACCTGAGAGTGTCTGTGATTGCGTGACCCTGACTATGCACATGCATGGCAGTGGTGGTAGCTCTACAGTGCTGTGATGATTGTATAGCTTGTGTGTGTATGTGTGAGCGTGACAGTATGTGGTATGTGGTGTGCAGTGAGTCAGTGGAGTGTAACTTGTGCATGTGTGTGACCATGTGCCCAGCACATATTCTCTGTCTCTGTGACACCACAGGGCATAGGACTGAGTATGCCCCAACCTGTCCGCTCTAAACTGCGTGTGACCACGCTGTCTGCGTGACTGGAGGCTGGATGTACCTGGGGGGTGGGTGTTGTAAGCTGTTATGTGCTCGCTATGAATGCCCTGAGATTAGGATGTCACCCAGAATACTTGTGGCTATTAAAAGAAGGCCAGCTGTCAGCCCAAGTGCCTATGGAACGGAATGTCGATGGCGATTAGAGAAGGCCATATTCTGGAACGCTGGAAATGCCGTGTGCACAGGCCCCGAGGCTACCCTCCCCCCTCAGCTGACAGCTCTCTACCCAGCCCCTCTGTTCACACTGGTGCAACACCCCCAGCTCCTGGGATCTCTTGGGCTTCCCTAGCAAGCCTAAGACCATGTCCTGCCTTACGTCCCCAAGGTTGCCCCCTGGGTGTCCCAGAGAGGGGGAGCCCTGGGCTGCCCCCTGCAGTTGCGGAATCCCTGCCTCTCCCAGGAGCACAGCTCCCTCGATGCTCCAGCTCCAGGGACGACTCACCCCCTAGCCCTGACCCTGGGCACTGTGAACAGCCACAGAGGCCAGGACGGAGACAAGCAGTGAGGAAGGGCAGTGGAGGGAATGTCCTGGAGGGAATACTGGGCCGGGCTAGGGCACTGGGCAGGGAGGGACAGCATATCAGCCATCACCTAACACGTGTGATAAGCACTGCCATCGAGGTATCAGCACACAGGGTGCTGAAAGCAGAGGCAAGTCCCCGAGGCCTCCCCAGGAAAGGTGGAGGTGAAGCAAGGGTTGCCAGGCAGGATGGGGGTGATGTTGAGCAGTCCAGGCCAAGAAAAGAGCCTGTGTGAACACAGTGGGGCCACTGAGGAGCTTGGCGTGTCCTGGAACAGAATGTTGCTCTGTGACCCAGGAGCAGCCAGAGGGACTCCGGGAGCTAGTGGTGGGGAGAGAAGAGGAGAAAAGAAGGGCAAGAGGTGGTAGGAACTGTGGGGAGGCCCAATCAGATACTGACCTGAGGGGTCTCTAGCCTTGACCCTGGGGGGAGCAGGGAGCCCTTGGAGGACTTAGCTAGGGCTTTGAGGTAGGCTCGGTCGACCTTGCGGGGTGGTTGGGTTCCCTGCAGCGGCTGGAGAAGGACAGCTGGAATGTAATGAGCGGGCAGGGAGAAGCCTGGAGGAAGCTGGTGCTGTAAGACAGGCAAGAAATGAGGCGACTGCGGCCGCAGGGCGAGAGGAGTTGCAGGCCCCCCAGAGGGAGTAGAGGAAGAGGACAACTGGACGGTGGGGGTGAGGGGAGCTCAGTTCTGACTGACTGCAGGAGTCTGAGAGCCTAGGGGACGGCCCCGGGGGGGAGGTCTTGCTGGTGGCCTTAGATAGTGCAGGCTCCATCCTCCAGGCCACAATGTGGCCTCGGAGAAGGCCCATCCCCCAGCCAGGACACAACCTGGCCTCTCCATGCGACCGCACTTCACTGCTTGGTGACCCTAAACATGGAGGGTCACTGGGAGAATGCTCCCAGTGGGACACTCCTGGAGCTAAACATATGTGTGCTGTTTGCTTTCAGACCAAAGGGCTGCTCCCCAGCCAGGACCCCAGGATGTAGGGTGCCCATTGGCTCACCTTTTCTTCTGGGACACATCCAGCTCCCTCACCTCCCCCTCATACACACAGACCCAAGATCACCCCATGAGCCTTCAGGCTTTGGAAGTGGCCCTGTCACCCAGGCTGTGCTGGATTCGGGGCCCCACACCCCAAAACACCTGCCCTGCCATGTGCTCGGCACCCACTTCTCATCTCAACAGCCTGCACCCCAGGCTCAGTCCAGGCCCTCCTGCTTCCCGGAGTCATCTGCCTCTCCTCAAATGCTGTGTGCTGTGATTGTCCAGGCGATGACAATGGCGATGGCTCCGTGGGACACGCCAGCTAATTGCGAGCTGCCGCTGCACCCGGGCTGGGCATTTCACTGACGTGGGCAGGCCAGCACTGCATCTCCCGCGGCCAGCAGTTGAAGCCGAGCACAGACTTTCATGCACCGGAATCTGTTCTTCACCGCTATCCCCTTCCTGCTTCCCCAGTGCTATTTCTGCCATGGCCCACCCTCTTGTGCACACATACATTTTCGGGCACACTCTTCTACCTGCACATGTCTGCATGCCCACCAAACACACGTGTGCACACACTGCACCTGTGGCGTGTCTCGAATCAGTGACCTAAGATCATCCCAGGGCTGTATCGCTCTGACAGCGTATAGGAAAATAAAAAGCAGAGAAGCATGGTCTTCACCTGTTGGTGTCGCGATGGGAGAGAGACCCAGGGCCTGGCCTCTGACGCCCGCAGCATCTCTTTCTCCCCTCCCTCTGTCCCCCACCTTGCAACTCTCACTCCTGAAGCCTCCACCTCAAACTGCGAGGGGAAGAATAGAGGAGGGACAAAGACCAGGCTTGTCCCCACCCCCACTCCCCAGTGAGCTGCTGTTATCAGGAGGGGGTTCATGCCCAGCCTGTGGGCACCAGCTCCTCTCTGGCTGGGTCTCCCAGGGGAGGCAGACGGAGGGAGGCTGGCCTTCCCCTTTAAGAGCATCCTTCCCATCACCCCTCCCTTTCCCCAGAGGCAGCATCAGGCAGTGTGGGTGCCAGAGTCCAGAGAAAGAGCCTGCAGCTCCAGGTACTGCCTAGCCCGGGGCTTCCCCTCCCCCTACAGGGTGGGCTTCTTTCTTTCCCCACACTGGTCATACCTTGCTGCCGGGTCCTTTCCAGCTTAGCAGGACAGACCCCTCCTAGGAAAGGGGGTAAACCTGGAGGTGGGGATGGATGGGAGGGGGCCTGGGAGTGAGGTAGGGGATGGTATGGGGAGGGTGGGGCGCTGGCCACGAGCTTCCTGGACTTCCTGGCTTCCCAGGCCAGGCCTGGGCAGGGGGGCAGCCTGGGCTGTCTGATACCCAGCAGAAGAGGTGGTATAATGGGGGAAAGAATACAGGTCCTTCTTTGGTGTCTTCCACTTGATATTCTTGTGAACTTGGGCAAGTTACCAAATGTCCCTGTGATGTGGGGATGCTACCATGCATGTTGTATGTGACAGGCCATGAGGTGGGGTGATGGCAACTGGGAATATGTCACACCCCAGGCCCACTGTGAGTCTTCAGGGCCTAGCCAAGGCTAGAGCCTTCCCAGAGGGCCAAAGAACTGCCAGCCCTGTCACCTTCACCTTCCCTGAGCCTCAGTTTCTCCAATCAGAGCCAGTTTGGGCCTTGATCTATCTCCAGACCACACAGGGCCTGAAGTGTCTTCTGAGGAAGGGCTTCTGGAGGTATCTTGGCCCAAAGAACACACTGGCTGGAGTCCCAAGGGGCCTAGGCCCCCAGGTCCCCACCCAGAACACACTGTCTCTGGGTTACAACCTAGACACACACTGCACGCACTTCCCCCTCCTTATGCCTTCTGGCCCCACATCCCAGCAGCTGAGCAAATGGCATCTCCTCCCCTCCTCCCTACCCACTGCCATTCCAGTGCAAAGGGCATGGGGGCCTGGCGTGCGACATTGGCAGCTGGAGCTTTCCATGCTGCTGTCAAGTTTTCCAGAGCACAAATGAGACAGGAGAGCCAGGAATAACCTCTGGGCCCCTAGAGGGTCTGGAGGGTGTGGGCCTGCCTCAGACCTGCTTTCAGACCCTGTGCCAAGACCCTGTGCCCTTCGCCTCCATGCTTGGCCTGGGAATCGGGAGGTGCCTGCGGCCACGAGGAACCCATTATCTGGCACAAGCCCAATAGAAATGAGCACCATTCAGGTGCTCCAGCATGGCCTGGGTCCACTCCCTGTGTGACCTTGGAGAAGGCACTTAACCTCTCTGAACCCTGGTTCCTGCAGGCCAAGGTGGCAGCCTCTCAGAATCTGAGGGGATAATGCCATGAGGGACCTGGAGCTGAGCTCAGCCATGACCATAGACACAGTTATTATTTGATCATTTTTATGGCTGGACAACCCTGGACCAATTGCCAGTCTCCTGAACAGAAGCTCTGTCCAGACCAGCTGGAGGCTCAGCTTGGTCCCAGGCTTTCTACTGGGTAAGCTTCAACCTCAGAGTCCTCACCAGGGAGCACAGGGCAGAAAGACACAAAGTGCAAAGCCCCAGTCTTCTGGGCAAACGGGTGGGCTGAGCTGGGCCGAGAGAACACACATCTGGGCTCTCTAAAGGGCAGAGGGAGCAAGGAGGAGAGAGCATTATCACTAACCTGGCCAGTCCCCCATCCTGCCCCTTGGGGGGTGCTGGGTGCTGGACACCCCTCCCCAGGGGCAATATTAGCCGTGTGAGTCACGGTGGGAGGCTGCGGGCGGGCAGAGTGTAGGGTTACAGTCCATTTATGGGCGCAGCAGAGGGCAGATATCAGTGTCGATGGCATTCGTTCCCAGCTATTCTTAGGAGCCTCTCAGGAGCTCCACACAGCCTGGCCAGGCAGCAAGGGACGGAGCAGGCAAGGCTGGGGGTCGCGGGTAGGGGCCCAGGTATAGGCTGGGGAGGTGGGTGCGTGAGGGCCCTCTCATTCTTCTCTTCTCTTGTTCACAGAGGCTGCCGCTGTCAGCACCAGCATGTCTTACAGCGTGACCCTGACCGGGCCTGGGCCCTGGGGCTTCCGTCTCCAGGGGGGCAAGGACTTCAACATGCCGCTCACTATCTCCCGGGTGAGTGTGCACTGCCCACACAGCCTGGCACCCACAGGGGCGGGGCACACTCTGAGGAGGGTGTGCGCATCCCTCTGCTGTCCTCCCTGAGGCTCTCAGAGAGCAGAGCATGTCCCATCCGCAGACTTGGGGCTGGGACTGGCTCCAACTGGATACTGCCGGCCACAGGCCCTTGGTTTTGGCCATAGCTGTTGTCTACCTGAGCTCGCCAACCTGTTGTGAGTGTGAAACATGGGCAAGTGGTGGGTGTTTTGAGCCAAGAAGGAAAGGCCAAGTTTGCTGGGTAGGCAGGCTGGTGAACAGAGTATAGTGCCTTCCTAAGCCCTTCCCTGGGGAGGGTGGGCACAAGGTGCTCCCCAGCCTGGACCATCTCCACAGAAGGGGGCAGCTGCTTTGGGGAGAGAGCACTCCTAGCATGGAGAGGGCAGGTGACAGGCCAGCACATAGATAGGTGGACAGACTGGTGACTTCAGCTGCCCTGCCATTGGGGCTCAGGGCTAGGCTAGGCTGGTAACTGGGCTCCAGTACCCCCTTCATCCCAGGTTCCAGGTAGCAGCCTCATCTCTACCCCCTTTCCTGGGCCTGCTGGGGATCTCCTACTGGTTTCCTCCCTCACCTGGCCGGGCCCCTACCCATTCAGCCACAGCGGCTCTGCCTACCTGTTTGACATTTTATTCCTCATGCTCACCTGGGCAAATGGTCCACATGTTCTGGAGTGTCTGTGGTCAGGGAACAACTTGCTGGGGATGTCACAGATCACTGGAGATTGAGTAGCTCTACTGCCTAGCCAGGAACACTCAAGTCCAGAGAGGCGATAAGCTAGATCTGCTTGGGAGAATCTGTCTTTGTTTTAACCACTGCTGTGTTCCCAGCACCTGTACCAGTGTCTAGAACACAGTAAGCATTCAGGCAACACTTGTCAAAGGACTCTCCCGTGAGTCTGGCTGAGCTGCGAGTCTCAGACCCTCTCTCCAGCGAGTCTGAAGGCCCTGAGGCTCAGGGTGGACTGTGAGATGTGGGAGGGCAAAGGCAAGCCCTGCCTGATGGGGTAGGGCTGAGGCTGAGCTCCTGTGCTGCTGGTGTGGGCACGAGGGGGCAGGCTGAGGTTCCAGGCTGTCACTGGAGGGTGATGGATGGGCCAGGGAGCTGGGACTGCTGCCCACCGGGGGACAGGGAGGCAGTGTCTTCTCAGGGCAGCAGAGCTCTGCTGTGGTTCTGGGGGTGGAGGGTGGGCGCGGGCAGGGAGGCACTGAGGTGGGCAGTCAGTGCTTGGCAGAGGGGACAGGGAGCCAGTGCCCCCATGGAGGAGCGATCCTGCTTGTGGAACTTGGTGTGGGTATTTGGGGGGGATCCGAAGAAGGAGAAGTCCCATTCAGTGGTGACATAGGAACTTCATAATAGCTACAAAAGCCACACTCCTCCAGCGGGGGGCACTGGCCCAGCTCTAGTCCCAGGAAATGGCCATGTTCTCCATCCTGCCAGAGATCTTGTTCATCTGACTTGAGTCTCCACCCCTTCAGACCCACTGTCCCAGAAACCGCAGGGTGCAGTACCAAAAGGACACCCAGAGCCTTGCACACCCTGCCTGATGATGTGGTGATACATGGGCATTTGAGTCCCAGTGGACACTGCCCCTCCCCCACTGGACCCTGCACTGCTCTCAGGTGGTTACAGGTTTCCTGTATGTCCAAGGAGGGGCCGTCTACCCTCACTGTCATGGATCCACAGGCCTCCCATGCCTCAGACTGAACCCACATCTCCCCCAGCCCTACAGTCCTCCAGGCCTCATGCTGGTGCTCCCTGCCCCATCCCTGCGGGTGGAAATTAGCCTCCTGTCGCAGTGGCACCCAGGATAGTCAATGACCTCACCCAGGATCTATGCACCACCTGGCCTCAGCCAGCCCAGGGCTTATATTGCAGCACAGAGGCCTTAAGCTAGACAGCAGGAAGAATGTCCTCACTGCAAGGAAAGGGTGTATTGGGATGTCATGGAGCCAATGACTAGGGGGACCTTTAAAAATAGAACCCGCGGCTCATGCAGGGCATTGGGGGATAGGTACAATGGCCTCTCAGCCTCCTTCAGAGCCATGCCCCAAGTCATCAAGGCTGGGAACAGGCTGGGATGGATGCTGGATCCTCCCCAGGGCTTAGAACCTCTTCACAAATTTCTCGGGTGGGCCACTGATATCCTGGGCTTGGGCATCCCAGGCTCAGTGCTACTGGCCAGGTAGGGCCCAAGACACTCCCATCAGGCTGTGGTATTTCCTGCTGGGGCTCTCAAGGCCCTTCTGGACCAGGAACTTCTTCCCCAGTGGGATGCAGGGCCAGCGGATGCTCCAGTGTCCTGGCCTGAGCCTTTGCAACAGGGCAGTGGTGGCGTATTGCAGCGGGGTAGGGATGGGGGCAGCAAAGGCAGGGCTCGCTCATTCTCAGCAGGGCCAACAGCCCTGGGCACCTGGACTGCAGTCCTGAGAGAGGTGGTTGGGCAGGCGGGGCTGCGATTACCGTCTCACTTCAGAGCGGGGCAAACCGAGGCTCGATTTGCTCAGGAGCTCTTGTGACCTTAGGAACCCCTAACTCCCTGGCCTGCCGCTCAGCCCTTTGGCTGGGGATTAGTAACAAAGTACTGAATGGGGCCTGTCCCCTGTCAGCTGTAGACACAGGCTGCTCCTCCTGGAAGAAGGCTGCCACCCTCACGCTGGGTGGTACCTCCAGTCCCCACCCGACCCTGCCCACCAGAATCAACCTTGGGGCTGTAGCAGCCCCCCTCCCTCTCCCAGTCTCCCTTCTGAGGATCCACAGAGAAGTGGGTTCAGGAGGGAGAATGGGAGGGTGGAGGGGAAATGCCTTTATTTATCCTGGACAGGTGCGGCTGGGCCTGCAACATGAGCTCCCCTCTCCCCCCCCCCCTCCATCCAGCCGCAGCCAATTCTCCAGGAAGTGGGGGAGGGGTGGGAGCAGCCTCTAAGGAGCAGCTCCAAAGGCCCAGCCCATTCGGGTGCAAGAGCTGGGGCAGAGGCAGGGGCTGTGGTCTGGGGCCTTGTCCTTGGTGCGTCGTGCAGCCCTTGACTCTACTGAAGAAGTGTGTGTTTTTGTCTGGCTCTGCTGCTCACAGTTATAAAATTCTGTGCACCTGTTGTTCCACTGAGGTGGTGGTGAGGATGGGGGAACCGTGGGGCTGAGCCTGGACCCCGGTGGGGGGAGGGGGGAAGGGTGCCCGTCTCTCTGCACCAATGCCTCTATCTCTTACAGCCGTATTCGCTCGGCCTAGCAGCCTCTCCTGGGGCACCAGCCCAGAAGCCTTTGTTTCTTTGCTGTTTTTGGTTCCAGTATTTGTCAGATCTCCTAGCTACAGTGGGGACGCAGAGGACGGAGGGTCCCCTGGGAGGGGGAGGGGGACAGGCCGAGACTATTCTGGGGCAACTGTGCCGGCAATTCCTGGAATTTCGAGGCCGTAGTTGCTGTTCCTTGGGCAGCGCCTAGCAGTGCTGACAGGCTGTGCTGTTTATAGCCACCCTGAAGGTCAGGCAAGCCTCCGGAGGGCTGCTGGGAGGCTGGCCGGGGCCTTCCCAGATGAAGGAATAGGGAAGATAACCGGACAGAGGCCCATGGCTGGGGAATGCATTCTTGGAGGTGCCCAGGCCCTGCTTCCCTCCCAGGTACTCAGAGATGTCTTTGACTCTGTGAGGGCCCTGAAGGGAGTGGGCATGAAGCTGGCTGGGCCCTGAGGAGCAGACCCTCCAAAGCCTTGGGCCAGGACCTAGGACAAGGGCAACTTCATGGGCAGCCCCCGGAGCTCCTCAGGCTTAAGCCACTGTAGGACAGCAGCAAGTGTGAGGAAGGCCGGGCTTCCTGAGTAATGCCTACTAGGTCCCTCTGGGGCAGCCCTCCCACCTGGGAGATGTGTCCCCAGTTCCCTGAGTCTCCGTCCCTCTCTGCACGGTCCCCCATCATCCAGAGACTGTCCATGATTGCAAAGGCCCCCTCACCGGAGGCCCTCACATTCCCAAACACAGCTTCTCCACCTCTTTGGAGCCAGGAAACACCTCTATGCTGGGACCATCCTAAGAGGCATGAAGTGGACTTTACCATGCCCCAGTGTTGTCTGGGGCCCACTGAGAGTGACACCTAGGACATCCAGGAGAGAACTGTGGGAAAAGAGGAGAAGAAGAGAGAGACTCAGAAGGTCCTGCAGGGAAGGGTGTGATCCGCAAGAGAGGGGACCAGTGACTCCTGGTTTGGGGTACAGGGAGGTCACTTGCATGTGTGGAGTGGTGGGGGCTGATGCTAGATGGCTGGGTGTGAGAGGGATGGGAGACAGTCAGAGGCAGGACCTGCTGGTCATTCTTGGAGAAGCCTGAAGGTGAAGGAAAGGAGAGACATGACAGGAGCTGGTTGGAGCAACTAAGGCAGGGAGATCCGTTTTTTAAAGACTTAACTTCTTTTTATTTTTTATTTATTTATTTTTTTGAGAGACAGAGAGAACGCAAGCAGGGCAGGGGCAGAGAGACAGGAAGACACAGAATCCGAAGCAGGTTCCAGGCTCCGAGCTGTCAGCACAGAGCCCAATGTGGGGCTCGAATTCATAACCATGAGATCATGACCTGGGCCGAAGTCGGATGCTTAACTGACTGAGCCACCCAGGTGCCCCTAAATTTTTAAAAAAAATTTAATGTTTATTTTTGAGAAAAAGAGAGAGACAGAAAGCAAGCGGGGGTGGGGCAGAGAGAGAGGGAGACACAGAATCCGAAGCAGATTCCAGGCTCTGAGCTATCAGCACAGAGCCCTATGCGGGGCTTGAACCCGTGAACTGTGAAATCATGACCTGAGCCAAAGTCGGCCACTTAACCGACTGAGCCATCCAGGCACCCTAAAAGACTTAATCTTTAAAAAATATGTATGTATGTATGTATTTATTTAGAGAGAGCATGCAAGTGGGGTGGGGGGCAGAGAGGGAAGGAGAGAGAAAGAGAATCCCAAGGAGGCTCCATGCTGACAGCATAGAGCCAGACGTGGGGCTCAAACTCATGAACTGTGAGATCATGACCTGAGCTGAAACCAAGAGTCACATGCATAACCAACTGAGCCACCCAGTGCCCCAAAAGAATTAATTTTTTTAAATGTTTATTTATTATTTTTGAGAGAGAGAGAGAGACAGAGTACCAGCAGGGTAGGTGCAGAGAGTGAGGGAGACACAGAATCCGAAGCAGTCTCCAGGCTCCAGGCTCTGCGCTGTCAGCACAGAGCCTGATGGGGGGCTCGAACTCACAAACCATGAGATTGTGACCTGAGGTGAAGTCAGATGCTTAACTGACTGAGCCACCCAGGTGCCCCAAGACTTACTTTTTTAAGAGTAGTTTTAGGTTCACAGCAAAATTGAGTGGAAGGTACAGCGTATTCCCACATACCCCCAGTCCCACACATGCATAGCCTCCCCCTGTTATCAATATCCCCCATCTGTGTGACACATTTGTTACACACGATAAACCTATATTGGCACATCATTATCACCCGGAGTCCATAGTCTACATCTGGGTTCACTCTTGGTGTTGTGCATTCTATGGGTTTGGACCAAGGTATAATGACATGGATCCACCATGTAGTATCATAGAAAATATTTTCACTGCCCTACAAATCTTCTCCGGGCAAGGAGAGGCTTTTTGAGCATAGACAAGACTCTGGCTTGTCTATCAGCCAGGGTGTAGTTGGGGAGCGGGGTCATGGGGAGACAGAAGCTTCCAGCTAGAGGATGAAGGATGGAGCGATGCCCCAGGGGAGGCCAGATGGGAAGGGAGCAGAGCATGGCGTGACAGTAATTTGATCACATAATGTTAAATGCACTTCGAGCTCCATGGGAAATCTCCTGGGGTGGTCAGCCTGGGTTGGTTGGGAGGGGATGCTGGAAGTTGCACAGTACACAGCATCTACTACATACCCTCGCCCTCCCCTCCAGCCCCTGACCCACCTACACTGGCAGGGGCTGGTCGGGGGGCAAGCGTACGTATCTAGAGGGAAAGAAGGCAGGCGCCTGTCTGGTTTTGAGCACTGAGAGTGATGGCTGAGCACTTCTGCAGAGCCCAGCTACCCCTCTGCTGCCAGGGAGCTAGGGAAATAAAAACCTTACATGTATGTGCCTGAGCCCTGGCCAGCGCCTTGCTTCCCTGGGACTGTGGACAGAACTTCCACTCTTCCAGCTGATGCTCAGGCCCCTCTAGGGACAGCAGGCTGGCTCAGGACTGATCAGTTGGGGCTGGCCCCTTACACGCCACTCTCTGCCAGCCCCAGATCTTATTTCCATGTGGGGACCAAGGAGGCAACTTCCCAGCCTCCACCCCTCTGGCACCCTTCGGGGATAGGGGTTAGGGGCCAGCCCCTGTACCCGCTCCATTGGGAGCTTCCCTGAAACTTTCTTAGCTCTGCACCTCCTTACAGGATAACCTGCTTAATTTTTTTAAATGTTTATTTATTTTTGAGACAGAGTCAGAACATGAGCAGGGGGGAGGGGCAGAGAGAGAGGGAGACACAGAATCTGAAGCAGGCGCCAGGCTCTGAGCTGTCAGCACAGAGCCCAACGCGGGGCTCGAACTCATGAGCTGTGAGATCATGACCTAAGCCGAAGTTGGATGCCTAACCAACTGAGCCCCCCAGGTGCCCCTACAGAATAATCTATTTAAAAATGTAATCCTCACAGAAATCCTGGGCGAAAGGCATTATTTCTGTCTTTACACAGAGGGCGTGGAGGCTGCTCCGTACCCTGAGGTCTGGCTCAGACCAGTCTGTGCTCTCTGCTTTACTGCCTCTCCTCAAGGCGCCCACAGTTGCAGAGGCCACAGTTGCTCCCTGGCACCAGCTAGCTCTGTGTCCCCTGTCAGGTGCCCTAAACCACAGCCCAACAAAGAGGAAGGGCTCCCGTGAGGTGAGCCTGGGGGCAATTTTGGCCCCCAACCACCTAAAGCCTGTCCTAAGGAGCTTTTGAGACAGGCCAGTGCTCCTGGAGCTCGGCCCACAGCTGGGCCCTTACTTGAGAGGTAGCTGGTGATTGGGGATGACTGAAAAAGTGGAATGGGGACGAAACAGTGGTTATGAAGAGTTTTTCAAATGCTCAAAAGAGGATAGAAAGACTTCAAAGAAAAAAAAAATCCCCCGAGGATGTAGTGGCTTTGGGTCCTTTGTAGGACAAGGATCGAAGAGAGAGGGGCAGAGTCAGACAAGAGCTACATGGGGCACACCGTGCCTGGACTGCAGGCTTCACAAGCCCTGGGCTCCAGGCGAGGGTCCCAGGGTGACCCCACCCTTTTCCAGGGCAAGCTGCTCCTGAGAAGGGCGTGGGGATCTGATGGTCCTTGGGCAGAGCAGGGGTGACTTCCTTAGGGTCCCTGCCTCCTCTCAGGAGACCCAGGCAGAGCCAGAAGATCGCTCACCTAGCAGAGAATTACAGCACCCTCCACCCCATAAGCCCCAGAGGTCATGGGCCCTGCTCAGGGCAGCCAAAAGCCAGGCCAGCTGAGCCCTGATGAGCAGACACAGGTGCAGGAAGAGAGGCGCCAGGGCAGACAGGAGCCAGCTCGGCGCTCCCCTCAGGAAGTTTGGCTACTGACCAGGCTCTGGGGAGACTGAACATTTCCCAGGGAACAAGAATCACCTCAGTCTATACCTGAGGACGAGAGGGAGTCAGGCAGGACCAGGCAAGAGGATGGCGGTAGGAAGGTATGGTGTTACCCCACGCCCGAGGGTGACAGATGTCCTGAGGGCAACTCCGAAGGGAGGGCATTCCAGATAGTCCTACGGCTTGTCCTGGCCGATCTGGCCCCAGCAACTCTTGGATGTCATTCTGGTGTCCTTGCTCACACCGGCTTCCATGAGCTTCTGGACACAGCTCCGGTCCTCCCTGGCAGGCATCATCTCTGCAGGCATGAGGCCTGCCCTTCTGTCTCAGGGTCTGTAGTGGCCTGACCTGGGAGCTCCTTGCTGCAGAGTAATGGCCCCCTTCTCTGTAGATGGTGAGAAGCATCTGGAGGAGCACTGGTGTGGGCGTGTCTTGCTGTAGGGGAGCTCTGGTGTGGGGTGTTCTACTGTAGGGGAGCCCTGGTGTGGAGGTGTCCTGCTGTGGGGGATCCCTGTGGGCAGTCCACTCGGACAACAGAGGCATTGCACAATTCACCCTGAATGGAGACACACTGGTAACTGCTATCTTCTCTGAAATGCTTCCCAGCTAAGATGGACTGATGGATGGTCAGGGGGACTGACATGTGACACAGCAACTTGAACAAATGCTAAGGTAGAACCTCAGTGGTGGCTACGTGGGTGCTCACTGTAGAACTCTTCAGATGTCTATAAGAAAAAAGTGTCTGGGATAGCATTGACCTGAACGTGAAGCCCGAAGGTGTCCATAAAGGTGATTTTCTGCAGATGGGCCCAGCTGGGCAACTCAGCTTGCTCTCAGGAGTCCCCTCTTAGCCTAGAAAATGTTTTCTTTTGCTCTGTTGTTTTTTACCCTTTGTTCAACCCAAATCAAAGGCAACAATGTATTCCTGTCATCAGTAGAGGCTCCCTGCAGCCATGAATTTCGGGATATGGGATGTGTATTTTGAGAAAGCCCAAGTGGTTTCAAGATACCCCAGTGGGAGCCAGGAAGGCAGGCTGGACTTTGCAAACCAGACAACGTGGCTTCCTGGCAGTCTATGGGTTGTTTCTCTACTATCCTTGCCTCGTCTTGGCAGATTTGGGGGTGAGGGGAGGCTACTCTGGGCATAGGGTGGTCAGTGTTTAAGAAAGTAGTACAATCCCTGGGGCTAAAAGAGCGGGTCCACAGTGGGGGCTCACCTGCTCTCTCTGCTATCACTAGGTTAGCACACACGCTTCCTGGCCTGCCCTGTAGAGCCCACTTGGGAATGGGCTGGAGACTGGTGACTGCAGGTGGCCCTGGTTTGGATAAAAGTTCCTTGTAAAGGGCCTGGTAGGAGGCTTCCCTCCATCTCTGGGAGCCCAGGGCCTGGCCAGAGGCCAACCCAGACCTGGCACCCAGGGTGTGGGACTTTCCCTAGGTCCTTTCTGGACTCCTTCTAGGATGGTCCCCCAGGCCGGAGCCAGAAAGTGGCTTCTGCCAGCATTAGAAGCCAGCCTTGTCCCTGGGGTGTAGACACGGAAGTAACTGGGGTGTGCCCAGAGAAGCCAGGAAAGAAAGCTGGCTGGTGGGCATGTTGTGGAAGAAAAGCCAAGGGATATCCTCTAGTTACAACTTGGTGGGGGGTGGCTCCCAGAGGCTCCTCTTTCCTATGATGTCACTGGGGGCAAGGCCTTTATGGCATTCCACATGATGTCATTGGGGGGGCCTCCACATGATGTCATGGGGATCAAGTCATAAAGTCATTCTTTGTGTTATCAGTAGAGGGTAGGGCTTGCATGGTATTTCATGTGGTGTCATGGGGGGAGGGTGGTTGGGGTAAAGCCAGTCTCCATGACATTCTATGAGACAGCTTTAGAAGTGGAGCTTGATCACATTCCATGTAATGTCCCTAGGGGCCAGCCATCAAGTTATACACCTAGGCCCTCCAGAATTTGCATTTCCAGTGACATCACTGCAGGGGAGACCACGACCAAATTCAGCATGCTAGTACTGAGGGCCAGGCAGGCAGAATTTGGCTTTGTGCATGATGTCTTTGGGAGTATAGTCTGAGCCATCGTGACATCCCACAGGATGTCCCACACTGGGAGTGTGGCCTTCCTGACATCAGATTGGGTATTCTTGCTGTGTCGCAGCTATCGCATTCTGTATGATTATGCCATGTGGGGTAGGGTCCCCCAGACTCTAACATTCTGTGATGTCATGAGTGTGCAGGATTTGGAATGTGGGCCCCATACCTGCACTCCCCACCCCCTACCTTTCTGGAAGTGTGAAGCCAACCACAGAGCACTGGACCCTGCCCCATGTCCCAACTGATCTTGCTTCCCCAGGCTGAGCTGATGGCTTTCCCAGCTCTCTGCCTTCCTGCCACGGGAGCACTAGGCACTTGTCCTGGGATGCTTTTGTGAGGGTGCATTTGTCTTGCCTACTCGCCTGGCAGAGTCTCTGTGGTGATGCTCAATCTTAGCTCTTACATATACCCTCTCTCCTGGAGCCTGCAAAGTGCTCCATGGGTTTTGAGGATACAGATGTTATAGTAGGCTAACTGGTGTAACAAACAGCCCCCAAATCTCAATGGCTTAGAATAGCAGAAGCTTATTTCTCACTCATGCAACATCTGATGCAGTATTTTTTAACGATGTCTCCTCCCAGCAGTGACTCTAGGATTCAGGTCCCTCTGTTGGTGGCTCAGCTGTCCTCTTCTGGGTCCTCTGCATCCAATCAATTGACAAGCAGAGAGAGTGCAGGATGGCAAGCATGGTTGCTAGGGGCAGGCCTAGAAGTGGCATACGTTGCTTCCACCCACATTCCCCTAGCCCGAGCTAGTATCATGTTTGCATTCAGACACAGAGCACTAAGAAATGAGGTAGCCGTGTGCCAGGAAGAGGAATCAGGCTTGGTGAGCAGTGGGTACTGGTCGCAGTGAGTGAAAGAGGAAATGGCGGGCCTCTACTGCATGATCCCAGGCGACTCTTCCCCGAGGACTGGCCCATCCTCAGGCCCACCCTTCGTATGTTCATCCCCCATCTGTCAATTCTCTCAGATCACACCAGGCAGCAAGGCCGCACAGTCCCAGCTCAGCCAGGGTGACCTCGTGGTGGCCATTGACGGCATCAACACAGACACCATGACCCACCTGGAAGCCCAGAACAAGATCAAGTCTGCCAGCTACAACCTGAGTCTCACGCTGCAGAAGTAGGTGGGAGCTCTCCAGAGCAGGGGGTGGAGTCTGGGGTGTGGGCATCAGGGGCTCGACAGAGGGGCTGTCTGACAGCAGTCACATGGGCCCAGCCTGTGCTACAGGACTGCACAGGAAAGTAAGGACAGCCTCTGGACCAGAAGGAGAGGCCCGAGCCACCATCAAACACCTGCCACATCTGTGCCTCACTTCACAGATGAGGTTTGAGGGTGCGGTGGGGGTGGTCACACTGCTGCCAGCATTTGGGCAGTCAGGCCTGAAAGTCAGGGTCTTCCCTGCCTTCTCTTCACCCCAGACGGCCTCCCAAGGACCTAACAGAGGCTCATGGGTGCAAAGTGCTTAAGGGCCATGATTTCTCCAACCCGGTCGGGCCCAGTGCCTTTCTGGGGTCTCATGGCGTGTCATGGCGTGTTCATGGCATGTCCTCAGGCTCTCTGACCTCTCCTGTCACCAACTCTGCCCTGGCAGGAGCTCCTGGTTCTGGTCCTAGCAGCAATTGTCTTCACTTGGTGCCCTTTCTGGTTTTTTCAGGTCGAAGCGCCCCGTCCCCATCTCCACAACAGCACCCCCGGTCCAGTCCCCTCTGCCGGTGATCCCCCACCAGAAGGTAGGTGCTGACTGGCGGCGGCAGGCTCCACTCTCCGCTGTGGTCCTGTGGTGGAGCCCCTGATCTGCCTGCCTGACCCTTGCCCCACGGGGGCAAGGTGGTGGGATCAGCCCTGCCCTACCCCTGCCCCTGCCATGGCTGACACTGAGGGAGGTGGGGCAGGCCTCCAGGGAGAGGCATCCGAGCCCCCATGAAATACCAAGCTACCGAGTGTGGGGGGGGCTAGCCAACACCCCGGATCTCGTGGCTGGGCCGGTGGGAAACCAGCTTAGGAAGTGGTGTTCGCAGGAGAGGGATCATCCTCCCAACTAGGTGGGGACAAGTGTCCGGGAGGCTCGGACCCTCATTTTCCTGAGGGTGCTGGGAGGGGGGATGACTGGGGCATGATGCTAGAGGCCCCAGTCTGAGTCAGCCACCCCAGGCTTGAAGGGACCTGCTGCCCCTCAGAGCTTCTCCTCTGACATAGGATCTCTGTTTCCGGTTTCCACTTGCCCTCCTGACTACACGCCCCATTAGCCCACTCAGAAGTGCTGGTGGCAGCCAAACAGCGGGTACAAGGTGGGCACACCTCACCACCGTGCCTGCCACCCCTTCCCAGCTCCCTGTAAGCAGATAAACCCCTTGGGCCCAAGCGACTTGGCCCAGAGCATGAGAGGCCCGCCTCACCCATCCTGCAGGGACCCACTCCCCACCCATCCCTGAATGACCTCAGACTGACCCCTGTCTGTCCAGTGGGGCAGAGTGGGCGATAGGCAGGGTTGGGGCAGGGGACAGGAAGAGGCTAACCCAGAGTCTGGGGTGGGTGACAGATTGGGGAAGTGAGCAGAGGGCTGCTTGGGAAAAGTGGCAGAGGTGGCCTGTGGGAACCAAATGTCAGCCCCCGGATACCCTCCTGCACCTCCACCCTGCCTGTCCACCGCCAGCCCTGGGGGCCCTCTCACTGGCCATGTGGGGGCATCTCAACATGGGGTCAATGGAGCAGGCCAGGCTGTGCCCACCGCCACCAGGAGGCCAGGAAGCACCACCAGGTTCTTCCACTCAGGGGAATAGGGAGCAGACAGAGGATGGAGGGAGTTGCCCCCAACCAGCAGAGACCCACCCCCCCTTTCCTCCAGCCCTGTAAGCAGGCTGGCTTGGCCTGGCCTTCTGTGTGGGGCTTGCGCTTTGTCCAAGTGGGTGTTAGCCTCAGGGCCAGGGACTGTATGCCTCCCTCCCTCCCTCGCCACCCTCCCCTCGGCCAAACGCTTCCCTTTCAGGAATCTGGGCGGCCCCTCTTGAGCTCTGTGCAGCGGGCTGCAGGCTGCGGGGTGGTAGGCTGCTGGGTGCTCGCACTAACACCTCTGTTTCAGGTCCATGCAGACGCACTGGGACACGTGTGGCCTCTAACTGCTCTCTTCTCTCTCCCCTGCATGGCGCTGCCCTGTGCCAGGACCCTGCTCGGGACACGAACGGCAGCCTGGCGGCGCTCAGCCCCAACCCTGAGGCGAGGGCCAGCCCGGGCACCCCGGGCACCCCGGAGCTCAGGCAGACCTTTAGCTCCTCCTTCTCCCAGACCTCCGTCTTCTCCTCACACACAGAGGCCTCTGACCCCGGCCCTCCATGGGGCAGCCCACGGGCCAAGGCCAGCCTGGAGGGAGCCCTGGACTCACTCAGCCCGAAAGTCCCACAGGGCTCGAGCCAGCCAAGGCAGTATAACAACCCCATTGGCCTGTACTCGGCAGAGACCCTGAGGGAGATGGCTCAGATGTATCAGATGAGCCTCCGAGGGAAGGCCTCAGGTGCTGGACTCCCAGGAGGGTAGGTAACGGGTGCGCAGCTCTCCGCTGGTGGTCTGGGGCCACCGGGGTCCTCAGTGCTCACAGAGGCCTGGCCGGGCGATCAGAGCGAGGAGCTGGCCTCAATCGGCTCATGAGGCGGCACAAGCTGAGAGCGATACAAGTAATGATGCTGTTGGTATATTTGCCATGAGCTGGATGTGTCATTGCTTTACACAGCCTGGCGTGATGTGTTGGCTCCTGCAGAGGGGGGAACTGAGGCTCAGAGAAGGTTAAGTCGAAGTCCAGCTGTCCAGCTTCTAAGTGGCTGAGCAAAGCCCGAATGTGAGACACTGACTCTCAAAACGTTCACACCAGCCTGTTTCCCAGGATGGGATGAAGTCTGCTCCCTCTAGGAACTCTGGAGCAAGCCTCAGGCTGGTGGCCTCTAGGAGCCCTGAGGCAGGAGCAGGGAAGAACTAGAGAGGTGGGAAGGCAAGTTTCTTAAGGCTGGGAGTGGTCTGGGCAGGCTGCCTGGAGAAGGGAGCACTTGAGCTGGGTGCAGAAGATTCAGCGATGGAATGAGTGTCAGGCTTGTAGGACTGACCCTCGATAGAACAAGGCAAGGAAGCAGGACCGGGAGGAGAAAGGGGCTGTGCAGGAGAATAGTAGCCTACCCTCCACCCCCTGAGCTCTAGCCGATGGACTCTGCAAGTGTAGGAGCTAAAAGAACCTACAGTCGGGGTGGGCATCACGGAGAGGCTGCGGGGAAGGAGCCCCCAAGCTGAGCACGTCCTAGCTTCTAAGCCCTTCATGCTTGTTATATCTCATTCTAACTTTGCCCGTGCGTTCGGTATAATTGTCTTCTCCTGCTCTAGAGGTAGAGCAGGCTGAGGCAAGGCGATAGGGCCGAGTGCTTAGGGGTTCAGGGCTCCTCCTCTGTACAGGGACATGAGCCTGTCCATGTCTCAGGGTTACTGGGAGGATGGAAAGAGACCCCACATGCGCAGCACTGAGCTCTGTTCTGGAACACTTGTCGTGTGCTACCTGAAGTCACGCAGCTATTGCCCTCGTGAGTCAGAATTAGAACCCGAGTCAGTCTGACCCAAGCCCATGCCCTCCCACTGTTCTTGCTACAGAAGGTACCTGTGCCCCACCAGTTCACTGCTCCCCTCCGATTCCCAGTTTCCCCATACCCTTCAGCTCTTCCTGGGATCCTGAGTGAAGCTGGCCTTGGATGTTTCACAGGCCGGTCACCTGGATCCAGGCTTCCTTGGACCAAACTGGCAAAGCCATAAACCCCTGGGCTTTTTCCAGCAAGGGGCTTCTGCCAGAAAACTCAAGGAATGGCAGAGTAGAAATGGCGTCCTTCTGGTAGCTTTCTCTGGTCCTCTCTAGGATTGGCTCCTGGCAGGGTAGTCAGCCTCTGACAGATTGAGACCTCCATGAGGCCCACTGTCAGTGACCGTAATGTCTCCCCTTACTGAGCCCTCAGTCTGGACTTGGAGCCCTAAGGCAGTCTTGTGCTTTATGTAACATACTCTCTCAGCAAATTCAGAGTTGGGTATCACTTTCCCCATTTAAAATTTTTTTTAATGTTTTATTTATTTTTGAGGCAGAGAGAGACAGAGCATGAGCAAGGGAGGGGCAGAGAGAGAGCGAGACACAGAATCTGAAACGGGCTCCAGGCTCTGAGCTGTCAGCACAGAGCCCTACGCGGGGCTCAAACTCACGAACCGTGAGATCATGACCTGAGCCAAAGTCAGACGCTTAACCGACTGAGCCACCCAGGCACCCCTCCCCATTTTATAGCTGGAAAATAGAAGGCCAGAGTGGGTAATCTGCTCAAGGTCACACACAGCTCATGAGTGGCAGATGGGGCTGGTACCCAGGTCAGCATGACTCCTGGTGGTAGGGACCTAACTACCTGCCCAGGAAAGTCAAAGGCCAGTCCCACCCCTGCTTCCCATGGCTCCAGTGGTGCTTTCCTGTTGGTGCAGAACCTGACAAGGGTTAAATTGTTACTTGAACAGCAGGTCAACAGTTTCTCCAAGGTAGACAGACTAGGGGAAGGAGTGCAGCGTTTCATCCACAGTAGAGGCTGATGCCGTGGTCTCTGGGCAGTGCTGGCTGGAAGGGTGGAGCCTCTGACCTGGGCTAGCCAAGCCAGCCTCTGATGGGCTGAGGCCACCACCTTTGCTGAGTGTCTGAGTGCTCGAAAGTGACAGGGTTGGCAAATGCTAATCCTCACATCCATCCGTTGCACCCCAAACCCATGCTGAGGGCTTTACACTCAGGATTCTGTTTAATCCGCACAGCTCGCCCATACGGTGGGCACCACCATCTCGATTTTGTGAATGAGGACACTGAGGCTGAGGCGGGTGGGGAACAGTGCAGAGTCACAGTGCTAAGAAGATGCAGGGTCAGGATTTGAACTCTGTCCTGCCTGGCTCCAAAAGGAAGCTCCTTCCCCTCCTCTCTGGGCAGCTTGTGATGTGATTTCTTGGCAGCTTGAATCCTCTTGGGAGGAGTGGAGAGAACAAAGGCTGGGCTGGAGCATCCCTGCAGCACCACCCCACCCACTCCGCCCGCCTTCTCATCCTCTGTGAGCTGGCCTTGAAGGGCAGTATCCCGCAAGTCACTAAATGCAAGGGCCCCTGGGCAGGTCTTACATCTTTGATTTATTCTCCCCAAGACCTGGGTGCTGGCTCCTCTCTGAGCTGTCTGCTGCAGGCCTCTCAGCCCCCAAATCTTCAGGAGGAAGCGAAGCAGGGGGCGGGAGTCAATGCCAAAGAAGGTGCCGGCTACCAGTTGCCGGGACAGGGAAGGGCAGAGGCAGCACACCCAGACTAATTGACACGTGCTGCCCCCCCCCGCCCCCACCCTGTGCCTCCAGGCCAACACTGCCCTCTGTAGGGGGCACTGGGCTGGCCAGGGCAAGAGCTGACCCTGCAGCTGTCGGCACTGGCCAGAAATGGAGAAGGGATAGAAGACCTTTCCTAATATAGCTCCTCTCGCCGCTGTTTGAAGCTAGAGGACAGAGGGAATTTTATCAGTTCTGAGACAGTGTAGGGCCTGGGGCTAGAGGCCCTCTGGCTTTGGCCTGGTTCCCCTCAGTGGTGGTCAAGGAATGACCGGGGTCAGGCAAGTTGGGGCCCAGGTTCTGGCAGCCAGAGCCCGGAGTGGCCAGATCTGGGATGGCGGCAGTGTTTGGGGGCAGGTACACCCCTCTCTGCACTCTTTCCTCTCTTCTGACGGGGCCATTGGTGCTGTCAGGGTCGGCCCTGCAAGGAATTTGCATTTAAGGAAACCTAATGCAGGCAATGCCTGGCCCAAGGAGATGATGCTCCAGGAGGCTCGCTCTAGACAAAAGTGAGGGTGGGGTTCATCTTGTGTCCAAGCTGCCTTGGCTGGGGCCCTACCTGCAATTAGCCTTGGACCCGTACTTCTCCTGAGCCTTCGCATTCCTCCATCCTGCCTCGGTGACCTTGCACAGGGCCTTTAGGGACCAGGACTGCCTGCCCCTCCTCTGGGAGGGAGAGTACATCCTGGGGCAGGGGGGGTGTGGATAACCCCGCCGTACTGCCAGTCCTGCTCAGGGAACAGAACTCCCAGAGCTGGTCCCCAATTAATCAAGGGCAAGTCCAGAGCTGCTGTCTGGCTGGGAGGCACGTCCGGCCTTGACTCTGCCTGGAGCAGTCACAGCTGGTCCTGTCTCCCTCTCCATCTTCCTCTCTTGGGCTCTCCAGCCGGGCTGTATGTGGCGGAGTCACATACATGCTACGCAAGCATCCACGAAGATGGACTAGAAAACTCTTATCCCTGGCGGAGCTCCAGGTGCTGTGAACCTACTGAGGGGGAAACACTGCCATCAGGACCTCTGACCCAGACTCACAGGCCATGACCCTGACTCTGAGCTCTGCCACCTCTCCTTGGCACTCTCCTCACTCAACGCCAGTCAGGGCTGGCGCGGCCCCCACGACGGCCGGTCTGAGGATGGTCCCTGCGCTCAGAGCCCCTGGCGGGACGTTATGCTGATAGCCCTGTCTTCTTTGCTCTTTCTCTCCTCCCCAGGTGGTAGCCAACTCTCCAGCCAAGTTAGTATCAAAGGAAAGCATGCGCGTGCACTTGTGTGCCTGTCCTCGCATGCGTCCGCGTGTCAGTTAGCCTGGACAGCGTGCGCCTGTGTCAGCATGGGTACATGCGTGTGCATGTGTGAGTGGGGGTGCATTCGCGACCCTGAGCGAGCCTGCATGTGTGTGGAGCTACAAGTGTGGAGTGGAGGCCTCGGGGAGGGGTGCTAGGGCTCTGTCTGATGTGCCCTTTCCGTTCCCCATTTCCTGCTGCAGCTGCTTAAGACCAGCAGGCCGGCTCAGGGGGGCGGGGTGCGGGGGGTGGAGCGTGTGCCGAGCTGATGCTGGGTTCCACGTGAACCTGAAGACAGTTCTGTCCTGACGGGACTCGCAGAAGGGCTGCACCTGACCTTCTTTGCCCCAGGAGTGCATTCATCTGTTGGAGGGAAAAGCCTCGATTGGCAGAGACTGGCGGCCACACAGCTAGTTGGACTAGAGGGGGACTGAACAGCCTGAGTCCTGTTCCAAGGAAGAAGCACTTGCACTGAAGCATCTGGAGGAGCAGAGCCCTGGGCAACCGAGAGGGTAGCCAGCAGGACGAGCCCCTTCGTGGAGGAACCTTACTCAGAATCCCCATGGGTGCCCCGTGGGGCTGGTTTTCGCCTTTGGGGCATTCTGGACCCTGCTTGGGCTGCCGCTGCCTTTCACGCGTGGCCCAGCTCCTGTCGCCTACCCCCAACCCCTTTTGTCTCTGCTTCCTTGCTGATGTGGTGAGAGAGCTTTCAATGCCTGGCGCCCCCTGCTGACCCTGAGAAGTGGCTCAGGCTGAGCTGAGAACTCCCAGGAACTGGGAAAGCCAAAATGGGCAAGGAAAACCTTCTGCAAAGGGCTTTGGGGAGGGTCCTGAGGATTTTCCCTACCAGACCCAGCTGTCTGCAGTTCAGGGGGCTTGGGTAACTTATCTGGGATCAGGCCTTGGGAGGTCTCTCCACCACCAGCCCTCACCTTGACCTCCTGTGTAACACCACCTGTTGCCCTTTTCTCCTTCTACCTCCCTTCCTCTTCTTCCTCTGCTCCCCCTGCTGCCCTCCCCCAGCGCCGACTACCAGGAACGGTTCAACCCCAGTGCCTTGAAGGACTCTGCCCTGTCCACCCACAAGCCCATCGAGGTGAAGGGGCTGGGCGGCAAGGCCACCATCATCCATGCGCAGTACAACACACCCATCAGCATGTACTCCCAGGATGCCATCATGGACGCCATTGCTGGACAGGCCCAGGCCCAGGGCAGTGACTTCAGTGGGTAAGCGCCTCCCCTCCTCCACAGTTGCTCATCGTTCACCACCTACACCACTGGCTGGGCCTCCTCACTAGTGGAGGCCAAGGTACCAGGCTGCCGGGCGCCATCAGAGACTTTAGGCATCGGGACCAGCTTTCCTCCCTCGCCTTGGGCCTCTCAGGGCACAGCTTTTCGAAGGGAGCCAGCCTTTGCCAGGGCCCTTCCAGAACACGGTGTTCTCTCTTCAGAATCAGTCTCACAGTCAGCTTTAGAAGGGTGGAGGATTGAAGAATATGGTGGTTGCTCCGAGTGCTTTTCAAAGCCTCTGCATTTTCCCAGGCTCCACAAGGGGGTCAGTTTAGAAAGAGACTTCTGGAATCCTGGGCCACATTCTGGATAAACCAGTCTTCTCACAAACTAAGCCATTCTTTGGGGGAAGTTGCTGCGTTCTTCCAATGATGAGAGCAATGCAAATATGTGACCAGGTTTCTTGTTCGGGAAGGGGCCTCTGGACCAACCATCCAAGGTGCTGTTGGCAGTCAGCCCCACTGCAGAGCCTGGGAAGCACCCAGGCCCTCCTGTTTGTTCCAGGGAAGCCCAGTCTCAGGGCAATGGGATTTAGGACATCCTTGTTTCCTGGAATTTGCCTGTTAGCAATGGTTGAGGAACTTGAGTGTTGAATAGGGAAAGAGTTGGCTGAAAATCATTTGTGGAAAAAACTGCTAATAGTGCAAACATTAATAAGAAAGTCCCTTTCTTTCTCTGTCTCTTTTAGTGTCTCTCTCTCCCTGTATCTGTCTTTTTCTGTGTGTGTGTCTCTATCTCTTTATCTCTGCCTTCCTCTATGTCTCTGTTTCTTTCTATCTGCTCTCTCTCTCTCTCACACACACACATGCACACTGTTTTCTATTTGAGAATATCATTGCTGTTGACTTTCAGAATTGACTCATTATCTCTTTGGGCAACATCTTATCCCCAAGTCAGGATCTCAACCAACTCAAGGCAAGAAATCTTTTCTTTTTTTAATTAAAAATTTTTAACCTTTTTTTTAATTAAAATTTTTAATTAAAAAAATAAACATTTATTTATTTTTGAGAGTGAGAGAGACAGAGTACGAGCAGGAGAGGGGCAGAGAGAGAGAGGGAGACACAGAATCTGAAGCAGGCTCCAGGCTCTGAGCTGTCAGCACAGGGCCCGACGTGGAGCTTGAACTCACAGACCTCAAGGCAAGAAATCTTAAAACGATGGTTGTACTTTTTTTCTGAAGCTAGGAAAAACAGATGTTGTCAGAGGGGTAAAGTGGTTTAAAAGTCCCAGATAACTCCTATAGTGTTTGACCTTGGCAGAATCCAGCCCTTGCGGTCATGACGTACGTACACATTATAAGGGCAGGCTCCAGGGGCCAAAGGGATGGAGTGTTGTGTGGACTTCCCCTCCTCTCCTCTTAGGGACACAGTGCTTCCTTTGGGCCACCACCAGGGGGCAGAGGTTCCTTGCCCTGGAGCCATGAGTCTGAAACCAGCCAGGCTCAGAGCTATCGCTCTTTTGCACAACTCTGGACAGTGCTGATTTATTTAATCCCACCATTCAAAGCAGAAACTATGACCACGCAAGTTTAAAAACACAACCATTAGCTCATATGTACCCAGGAAAACAAGGCTGCTCGACTAAGCCAAAAAGTTAACAGGGATTTCCTGTTAACATTTGTTTGCCATGTGTGTCCTTGCTGTGCTCTTAAAAGCGGTAACGTCGCAAACGTCACCAAAGGGAAGTTCGGTGGAAAATAATGGAAGAACTGCTCTTCGCTAAGTTTATATTTTCTGCACCTTGGGAAAAAGACTGCTCTCATTTGGTTTTACCACTAGGGCACCCATGATTTATTTTAACGTGATGCACCATTGATCTAATCCAGGCTTCTCAGAGTACCTCCCTACCTTCCTCCTCTCCCCTTCCCTCCCTCCCTTTCCCTTCCCTTGTGTGCCTGGGAAGCAACATGCTTTCCCCTTCCTTCTAACTTGGTCCTGCCAGGCTGATGCTACCATGGTACCGGTGGGTAAGAGCTAGCCCTCTGTGCCATAAGGTGCTCCATTTCTGCTGTTAATGCCCACGATTCCTTCCTCACTGACAGTTTTCTTTTTGTCTCTTTCTCTTCCTCCTTTATCCGCCCCACTCCCGTAACTCATTTCTGACCCTAACCCTGCTCCCTTGCGTGTGCGCCGCCCCTCTGCCATCCCCTGATGGACATACACTCACTGCTGGGCTTTCTTCTGCTTGGCAGGGCATCGCCGCTGGCGTAAGTAGACCCACAGTGTCTGTTCCGTCGTCGTCGTCGTCTGTCTGGTTGAGGGATGGTGTGTGGGTTTGGTGGGATATGCCTGAGGACAGTGGTTCTGTCCATGTTCTTCCTCACACCCACCTCACAGCCAAACGACATGCTCAGCAGCCTATGCAGGCAAGTGCTTTGGGGCTTGGCCTCAACTAATGTCACTATGGACACAGAAATCAGAGTGATGACATCACCCCGCCTCCCTTGCACCCAAGGCTGGAAGCGTATCTCTGTGCTGTGCTTTGTGGGGGCTCCCGGTAGCCTTTCCTGTCTGCACTGGGACAGCATAGACCTGAATGTCTGAATGCACACTGGACCATTATTCAGGGAAGAGGGCAATGAGGGGGCCCTTGGAAGCCATTTCCTAGGACCCTCACGGGAGGTGGATCTGGAGGAGTCAGCACCTGCCAGTACCACCCGTGGGAGGTGAAAGATGAGTCAGTTTCGGGGAGCAGTGTACAGTGGAATTAAGTGTCCAGAGGTGACCTGAATGTTGTGGTGACCGCGGAATGTTTTTGGTGGCAAGAAGACCATACTGGGAGTGGCTCCAGAGTAACCCCAGACCCAGGGTCCCAGGACTGTAGGGCTTATACATATTCTTCCTGAGGCCCGGAGTCTCAAAAGGAATGGGAATTCCTTCATCTGACCCCCGGTATCTGTCGTGGCAGCAACACAAGTCCCTGGTCTTTGCACAGCATTGTGGGAAATGGTGCCAATAATGTGAGTCCCAGAGGACTCACTACTGGGAGCTTTCTCGAGCCCTTGGAGCTGTGGAAGGAACAGGGGAGCACCTCCAGGGCACGTTCTGGAGAAATGGCAGCAAACACCTTCCGTCTGCTTTCTGGACCACAAAGCTGTGTAGCGAGGCTCAAGGGCAGGACCTGGGCTTGGGTCTATACTTTCTGTCTCCCATGGCACAATCCACACTTCCTCCTTCCCTTCCGGCAGACCAAGGAGTCCTGGTTGTGCGTTCCTACTGCACCTCTCACCCAGAGGTAGCGGATCCTGCCTCTGCTTTGGGAGCCCTTGGGACTCCTCCTTATGCCAGAAATGGCTTCTCCCAGTGAGACCCCACTCTCTTCTCTGCTCTGTGGGCAGCTCCAGGATCCTCCCTGCTGGACCCCAGAGGGATCCGCTGGTCTTCCCCATCTGATCCCAGGCTGCCAGTACCTGTAGCTCTCCAGGGCAAGGCAGAGCCTTCAGGGCAGTTGGGGTGGGGGCTCTGCCCCAGTCTTGGCCACCTTTCATCACCTTCCTCCTCTCTGCTCTCAGAGCATTCTCTGAGCCAGACACTGGGGACCAAGCCTAGGAAAGCAGGCCAATGCTTGCATTTAGCTACTTGCAGAGAGGCTAGAAGACATGGGCACTGGAGAGGTCCCTCTCCTAGCCAGCTGGCCCTCTGGAAGGCAGGCAGAGGCAGTGGACAGAGTAAGCGTCTGAGCTGGGCCATGTTTCCAGGCATGGAGCATCTGGGGTGCACAAGGGAAGTGGGCAGAAGTGGCCTTTCTGAGCCCACATCACTGCAGTTTGATGGAAAGGACAGTGGGTGGGGACCCAGGAAGCTTGAGTTCTGACTCAGCAAGGCCCCTACACCTGGAGCTAGCCGGTCAGCCGCTCTGGACCTCAGTCTCAGCATCTGTAAGAGGAGAGTGCTGAGCCACTGGTCCATAGGGTAGAGAGCCAGGCTGTGCTGGCTGAGAACTCGTCCCAAGTCCACCCTGATTCCTGGGAGGGTACGTTGGACCCTCCCTCGGAGGGTAGGTTGGAGGGTCCAGAACCCTCCAGCTCTTGCCGGCCAGGGTGAGTGGGTACCCCACAACCTGCCTTGCAGTCTGGTTAAGGCTAGGAGGCACTAGACCCAAGAGATTCTGTGGTCTCTTGTGGCTCTGCTGTAGGATTCATTCATTTAAGTAAGTTTTGAGCACCTGCTGTGTGCAAGACACTGGGAGTCTGAAGGAAGGTCACCAGGTTCCCCTCCAAAGGCTGCACTGCCCTGGAGCAGAGGAAGAGTGATCCTTCCTTTAGATCTTCCCCCAGGACCCCAGGCCAGAACCACCCTGCCTCCCCCGTCTGCGGGCAGTTCCAGACCACACAAGCCTGGTTGCCTTGTTTCTCACACCACCTCTCCACCAAGCCTGCCCGTTTTTGCTGAGCAGAAGTCCCCAGTCCACTTTTAGGGCAGGCTTGGCATTGGGGGCTCGCTGTTGGGGTCCAAAGGTATGAGGAGGACAAGGAACTGACCCTGAAGAAACCTGAGTCCCCCGAATGGTCTGTTGTCACCCTGCCCCAAACTCAGGAGCTGTTCAGGGAGGTTGAAATTATTTCAAAAGACCTATTCTGCCTCCTCTTTCCTTAAAGGAGATCCCAAGGGGGTGGGGCCTGGGATGTGGATGGGTCTTCAGGCCTGTGCCTGGGGTTAGCCCGGGGTGGGGCAGAGGTTTGCCAAGAGGGATCTCAGAGGAATCACCGTCTCGCTTTGGCCACCCTGAGCACTGAGGACCCAGGCCAAGCCCTTGTCTCAGGCTTTCAGATGGCAGTGGGTAAAGGGCATGGGGGAGGGGGGTTGAGGCAAGTAGGGGCCACCAACCGGTGTGCTGGGTGTGGGGGTGCGAGCAGATGAGCCATGGGGGTAGTGGGAGGACAGGAGCAGGGTTCCAGCCTAGCCCTCACTCATGGCCTCTTTCTGCCTTGCAGGAGCCTTCCTATTAAAGACCTTACGGTGGACAGCGCCTCTCCCGTGTACCAGGCGGTGATTAAGAACCAGAACAAGCCAGAAGATGAGGCTGATGAGTGGGCCCGCCGCTCCTCCAACCTGCAGTCTCGCTCCTTCCGCATCCTGGCCCAGATGACAGGGACGGAATACAGTAAGTGAGGCTGGGGTTGGAGCACGAGAGATGCTGAGGGACCCTGAGGGCCCTGTCCCACAGTCCTAAGGCCCACAGAAGCCAGGGAGTCAAGCCCCCTGACCCTTGAAGATGAGCTGCTTTCCACAGAGAGCTAGTGATGTGCTGAGCCCCTCTGGGCCCCTCGGGGCAGGTTACTGAGTGACACTGGCCTTCTGCCCAGCTCCCTGACTCCAACATTAGGCCACACGTGTGCCAGGTGGCTTGTGGGCAAAATGATGGCCCAGAGCTGGGATAAGAGGACCTCAGAGGTCTCCCTCCCAACTGTACCCTTTCCTCTGTGTCTCCCTCTCCCCCTTGCCCTCTGCCCAGCACACAGCATTTCCCTGCTACCATTTTCAGGCTGGGGGCAGTAAATTGTTCCCTTATTGGAGGGGACTCAACGTCCATAGCTCTGGAGGGTTTTCTTCCTATGTTTCCTATGATTCCTCCTGATCAGCAATTTTCTACCCACAGTGCAAGATCCTGACGAAGAAGCTTTGCGAAGGTCAAGGTAAGTGCCTGGACTCAGGCTCAGTGGCCTTGTCCCTCCTAACCCAATCCCTCCCCAGGCAGCCCCTAGGTCACATGAATCATGGAAGGAACCTCTCAAGTTCATGTATTTGGAAGCTCCTGGCCCCTAAAGGGCCCCAGCAGATGCTGGCTTGGGGCCTTCGTCCCAGGTCACTGAGGTAGGTGCCTGGAGCTGTCTCTAACCCCTGGGCCCAGGCTGCAGGAGTAAGGATTCTGGGCTCTCCTGGCTCTGTCCCTGGGCAGAGGCAGGGCTGCTTTGGCCTTTGCTGGGCTGTTGAGAATGAGGGCATCTCTCCCTGTGAGGGCACCGGGCCGGCTGCCTTGCCTGCCCCACTCATCTCAGGGTCTGTCCCCTGTGAGTCTGGAGGCTAGGCACTGGAAAGCAGGCACGGGGAGGGCTGTGCTGGGCATGGGCATCTGACCTCGGGATCCACCTGTCCAGACCTATGCTAATGTAGTAGTTCCATAAATCGCTCAAAGCACAATAGCTCTGCTAGGAAGGACAAGCCTGGGCGTGAGAAGAGGCTTCTGCAAGGCGAAGTGTCTCAGGGTCTGGTCTCCCACCAGTGGCAGGCCTGGGACCACAACTGCTAACCTACCACCTGCATCCTGCCAGGTGCTCATGAGCCTGGGCATGAGGGGGGCACGCTGCCCTGGAACCCACTGGAACCTGCTGGGGCCTTCCATGGTGAGGCATGGAGCCCTTGAGGATTGTGTTTCCACTTCCGGCGGCAAATGTCGTGCATGCTCTTCTTGGGAGAGTCTGCTTTGGGCCAGCGCGTCCTTGGGCAGCCTCTCCGCACGGGACTGGGGCTCAGAGGTGCTCTTTTACCTGGGGCCAAGCTTTCTATACTTGCTAATCAGCATGTAGTGATCACAGGATCGTGTGGAGAGTGGAGCTCTGGGGTCAGCTCAGAGTTGATGTAGATTTCATTTTTGAACCTATATTTTTGCCAATCTAAGCTGCTTCCACTTTTTGGCTGGGGCACCCCAGCCTAAAGTGTGGTCCCCCAGGCCTGCTAATGATGGCATGCAGTTCCAGTAACGGTTCTTAACCCTCCAATGCCTGCAACGTGTCTACACAGAGCCTGAACTGAGATGATGTGTGATTTAGCTCAAAAGTTAGTATCTAGCTATTTTAAGTGTGACTGAGCCCTCAGCGGTCCTGCTCCTGTGCTCTGTGGCTCCCGCGTGCTGTTTCTGTTTTTTCCACCTTCCTCCTTGAAGCCACCCATATACACCCAGGGAGCAATGCAGCTCACTGATAGAGGGGTCTTACAGCCCCCCACCCCTCACCCCCAGCAAACAGCTTAAGCATCCCTAGGTTCCTTCCATCAGGAAGCCAGCAGGGTGTTTTCTCTCCTTCCCATGAGACAGAGCCCTGCCTTTCAGGCCCTGACCGTCTCCTCTGGAGCACTTCTGGTGACCAACCACTCTGAGCTCACACCTCATTAACCAGACACCATTTAGAAGGTGGGACTTCTGTCTTTTGTGTTTCCCCTGGAGTATTTTCAGGCTCTGCAAAGTTATTGAGTGAGAACACAAAAGACAGTATTAAAGGCAGTCTCCAGTCCTCATGGGCCATTCCCTCCTTTTAGAAGCATCTCCTCGGTACTGTTCTGCCCAGTCCTGTGGATATGAGGGCAGGCTCGTCTTCCCCCCCATGGCCTAACCCACACACGAGCATGGCTCAGCCCCCAGCAGAAGGCACAGGACCTTGGGGTCTTGAGAACTCTGCTGCAGGTTTTAGAGCCTCTCCCTCAGCTACTGCAGGTGTTTCTGTAGGGAAATCTGGAAAGAGGGCCCAACAAGAGGCTCCATCCTGCTTTCTCCCTCAATTCTACCCCCCCAATTCTACCCCCCAGCTCAAAGCAGCTCCCCCTCCTCCCACAGGCTGAATCACTGTCAGCCGTCTGCCCTGGGATCTCTGGCCCTGCAGTGAAGGCTTTGGGGACACCCAACAACCCAGGACTGGAAAGGCATAAGCCTTCTGCTCCTCTCCCTTTTCCTGACTATAATTTCTGGAAAGTTGTCCTCAAAGCCTTCCCCCAAAAGCCCATTCCCCTCACGGCCATAGGAGGGGGTGGACATTTTCATTTGAATTCCAAGCAGCCTGAGGACCTGAGAGTGAGGCTTGTAGTGGGCACAGTGGTTCAATTCTGCTTGTGATTAAAGTCTGAAGTAGTGACTGTGGCCACTGGTCACAGCAAGGGCCCCGGTCTGCCCAAGTGGCCCACTGAGAAGAAGGGATCATGCTTGTTCTCACCCTGGGTCCAAGCTGGTCAGGGTCCTTGCTCCCCAGGGGGCTAAGCCCCAATCCCAGCCTTCCCCACTGCCAAGTCAGAAGCTGCACTCCGAGACCCTGCTGACCCATCTTGTTGGCTGAGGGCAGCTGGCCTCCTCTTTCTCCCAATTTAGCAGCACTGACAGGAAGGAATCTTAGGGTCTCTTAGGAAGGCTGCCTCCCCAGGGTGGGCTTCACTGCACACCGCTGCCATGTAGCTGACTCCCACAGAACCTGAGTTTGCCAACCCTGGGGCCTGGCAACCTGTCCAAGGTGACAGATAGCCTGTACAGGCTTGTACGTGTGCAAAGGTGCTTTCTTCTTCCTGTCGCCGTGTGGTGGGGAGATAGGCGGGAATGCCATGGTGTCAGGTGTTCTGTACCAGGCGGCGGCACTGGTGGCCTCGGGGGCAGGTGGCAGTCTGTGTGGCCGAGGACCCTGCAAACTCTCCCCTCACCTGTCTCTGCTCCACCTCCCAGGCCTCCCCGCCCCCAACCCTGAACCCTGTAGAGTCCCAGAGCAGCTCAGAGCCCTGCCCTCTTCTTGGGGTCCTGGCTCCTGACACTCAGGGTGTCTCCAGTACCTGGTAGCAGGTAGCTTCTCTCTGAGGTTCCAGTGCCCACGTGCTGGCCAGCCCAAGGCAGAGCCTAATCTCCAAGGACCCTATCCTTACAGGTGAGGCAGGCCAGGTCCCTAAATAGCCCAGGCACCTGCTGTGGACTTGGCTCCCCTCTCAGGAAAGACACCAGCACGTCAGCAAACTCTTCAGGCAGGCTTAGACTGCAGCCCCCTGCCGGCTCCTGCACAGGTGCAGGTAATACTGTGGTTCCTGGCCTCCATCTGAAGTAGCGCGAACAGTGCCTTCATCCAAAAGCCGAGCCTCTAATCTCAGAGAGGTCACAGAAGCTTCCCCCTGACTTGGGGAAGGCACTCCAGGGGTCGGATGGCTCAGAAGTTCGGCTCCACGTTGGGCAGCCCTGATGAGGATGGGAGTGGGGGCAAGCCTCGCTTTGTCCTAAGCAGGGCTTGAATCTTTGAGGCATGGGGTTCCCGCTGCTTGGGTGTAACCATCCCAGAGGAATCCGGTGTGAAACCCAGACATCCTCTGGCCCCCACCTTGTAGCTCAACTGCCTGTAAGAGCAGTTTCTGCATTTACCCAGTGTGCACCTGTGCAAAGAACTCTGTGCCTCTCTGAGACCCCAGATGTCAAGGAACACAGTTGATTTGAGCGACAGGTTCCCAGAGGAGCTGAAGGCGAGGGTTGTCTTGCACACTCCTCCACCAACAGCGTAAAAACTTCCCAAGTCCCTTCTCCATCGTGTACCCTTCTGTGGTTCATTTTCTTCTCCCTCCCCTACTGCCTACGGAGCTCAGGGACTCACTGCTCACTGGCTCCTCCCTGTAGTCCCTGTGGCCTCCCTGGGCACCTCAGTGTCCTCTTTCCTCCCTGTGCACAGCCAGCTCAGTCCCAGCTCCTGTGGCTGAGTCTCCTGGTGCCAGCACAGCTCAGAGCCCTCCCTCCAATGGAACCTTCGTGAGGATAACAAAAGTTACCTGAGTTTTGTGGATTTTTCATTCCGGGTGTCCTGCCTAGCAAGTTTGAAAACCACACCTGGAGAACCCAGCACCCCCCTGGGGTGTCCCTGAGAAGCCCTTGTGGGGTGTCCCAGTTCTTCTCGTCCATTCTGTTCTGCCAGCTCCC
Source organism: Lynx canadensis (assembly GCF_007474595.2). NCBI lineage: Eukaryota > Metazoa > Chordata > Mammalia > Carnivora > Felidae > Lynx > Lynx canadensis. The sequence continues at coordinate 42,637,608 of NC_044313.2, read as the reverse complement.
TTCCCTCTCTGCCCCATCTCTTCCTTCCTCTCCCGGCTCCTCTCTTTGGCAGGCTGTGAATTTACAAACAGCTGCAAGCAGAGCAGGCTCACTAGGGTCCACTGACTCTCCAGGACTGTCTCTGAGCCCGTCACTGAGCACTGATGACAAAGGCTGTGGGCCTGGCTGGGCAACCTGGTCACACCCGTGTCCTGGGTGGTCTCTATGGGATGGTCGATTGTTGCCACGCGTAGTGCTATCGGCAGGGCCCCCGCTTCTGCTCTCTTCCTTCCCTCCCTCCCTCCCCAGCCTCAGAGAGGCAGGCAGCAGGAGATGCCCGGCAGGTGGATCATAGTTCTGCGGCTGAGTTTCTGTGCGGTTTGAGGCCATTCACATGATGTCTCTGGGTCTTGGTTTCTTCTTTGGTGTCAGGAAAGTTTGGTCCCGAACAGTGGTTTTCAACTATGTTGGCAGTGGACCCGTTTTGTCTAACAGAATCTTCTACAGAGACACAATATCAGGACTTGAGGTGTAGCGAGGGAGTCTACCTCGTAACGTAGACGTGGGAAGGAGGCAAGGTGTGTATGTGGGGATGCAGAGCTACTGGGGAAACGTAAGACCAGCATTGCCCCATCTCTGTTTTTAGAGACCTAAAGCGGGTCTTCCTGGCTTTTATATGCTGGCAATTCACTTCTTGAGCTACTTATTTTTAGATAATTGCAGATTTGGGCACGTAGTTGTGAGAAATGATATAGAGAGATCCTACGTTCCCTTTATCCCCCAATGGTAACATTTTGCAAAACTATAGTAAAATATCACAACCAGGCTGTTGACACTGGTATAGCCAAACACAGACTATTTCCATCACCCCAAGGATCTCCCCCTTTTGCCCATTTACAGCGACACCCACCTCCCTACCGTGGGCACCCTCTCCTTAACCTGTGGCGACCACTAATCTGTTATCTGTCCTCCATTTCTATAGTTTTATCATTTCAAGAATGTTATATATATGGAATTGTACAGCCTGTGACCTTGTGGGATTGGCTTTCTTCAGTCAGGCCAGTTCCCTGGGGATTCATCCAAGCTGTCACGTGTACCATAGTTCATTCATTTCTTTTTATTACTGAGTGGTATTCCATGGTCTGGATGTAGCAATTAATTTTTAAAAGGAGTTTTAAATACTATCTGGGCTAACCACTGCGTTTGTGGCTAGATGCGGCCCCTGAGCCACCAATTTGCACCTCTGGTCTGGAGGATGTTAGCGGCCCCTCCGGCCTGGAAGATGTAGGATTCTGGCGTCTGTGGCACTGGCCTGGCCCAGGCACGCCCTCTCCTCCATTCCTATGTTTCTGGCTGCTCTTTGCCTGTTTCGTCCTATGCCCTCGACTTAGCAGACTGTGGGGTGGGCCCCAGAGGCCCTACTGATGGGAAGTGTTGGCAAGTCCTGGTCCTCTGTCTGTGTGCCAGTGGTCTCATGAGTATGTGTGTGCACACATGTGCCTGTCTGGCCGTGCTCAGGCCTGGGCAGATGGGGGCAATTGGTGGTATCTGAAGGCCTCTCTCTGGGGACAGAGAAGGCTTGGTAAAGGCCAGGGAAGCATAGGGAGGTGAACGGTCTGCTCACCAAACCTCATCATGGGAACAGGCGTTCCTCTTTCTTGATGCCCAGCTTGGGGACAGAGACCATGCTAGGCCCACCTGCCTATTTGGTTCAGTCCTGAGAGCCTATAGCCAAAGCAGCCCTGCCCAGCCCTAACCACACGGGCCAGGGAGAACCAGTGACCACCCCCCACCTTTGCCCAGCCTGCCCTCAGGCCCACTAGCTAGGCCCCTTCTCTATGGCTTCCTACTCACTTAGCTCAGGGACTTCAGTCCCTCAGTCCTGGCCCTTAGGACTCTGGTCTTGCCCCAAACCAGTCCTGACTATCTGGAAAGTACTCCATGGGTGGCAAAGCCTCTCCAAACCAAATTCCTGCCCGCCCCGTGCCCCCTGCCCGAGCTGTCAGACAGGGGAATGGGACACATCCCCTAACCCCTTTCTCTCCTCCTCTCTTCTTTCTGTCTCTGTCTCTGTCTCTCTCTCTCTCTCTCTGTGCCACAGGGAAAGGTTTGAAACGGAACGTAACAGCCCACGTTTTGCCAAATTGCGCAACTGGCACCATGGCCTTTCGGCCCAAATCCTTAATGTTAAAAGCTAAGAGGCTATCTGGAATCCCCCCACTCCTCTCAGGCTGGACCCCCACCTTCCACCCCCCCCCCCCCACAGATCTGGCATGTGAGCCCCATGGTGATGCTTGAGAATGTATAGGGGTGCTGGGGGGCACCTTTGACAGCCAACTGTGGCAGTTCTGCTCTCTGCTCCCCCAGAGCTGATGGCCGAGGCCCAGCCCCACACAGCACTGCACCCCCTCCTGGCCACCCGCCGAGTGCAACCCTCCCCAACCCCACGTGGCCCCAGCCTCTGCTCCCCTGCCCAGGGCCTTAGCCATAGATCAGAGAGGACGTGGCAGGGTTTGCTGGCATCACACCCCAGAACCAAGGGAAACAGAACATGCCACTGGTTGATTTCCCACCTCCCTCAGCTGCTAGGAGAGGCAGCCTGGCCTAGTGCTGTCCTGGAACAAGCCACCTATAGATCAGGGTCCCGGGAAGAGGCCAACCCCTGGCCCCACTCGCTCCCTCGCTGCCCTCTGGAACCTGGGCAGCCTGGAGCAAGGCTCTGTGCAGAGTAAGTAGAAACCCCAGGGTAGATGAGGCAGAGGCCCCTCCTGGCCGTGGTGAGATTGGGCGTGTGCTCTCCTCTCTGTGCTGTATGCGCTGGATCCCTAGTTCTCTCTCCTGTACATATAAGCATGCTTGTTCTGAAATAAAGAGGATTGAAAATGAACCAAACCAGCCCCCGTCATGCTGTGCCTGTGTGCGTACCACTCGAGAGGGGCATTCCAAGATGGGGAGAGGACAGGCACCACCAGGAAAGGGGCAGGGGTAGGGGCAGGGGCAGTGCCCACTGGGGCTGGAACCCCGGCACAGTTCTGCCTGCTGTGCATCTCCTGACTCGAGGGCCCCACCCAGGCTGTGGAGCTCAGGTGGGCCGAATGGTGGGTGGGAGTCCATAGCTTCCCACAGGGCAATAGGAGTGGGGGCGTTCTGGAATGCCCCCTGCCTCCCCCCCGCCACACCCAGCCACAACCAGCAGGATGAGCCAGCCCTCCCTACTGATCAGAAATCATCCCCATCCCTAGCATGCTGCAAGCCCCTCTCCCAGGAAGGTGCTGTCATGCTCAGCCCTGGTCCAGGAAGTGAGAAAAGGGACTTGCCTGGACTAAAGAGCAGTTCACAAGGGGATTGCTGGGAGTCCTCGGTGGGCCAAGGCCATGGCTGAGAGGAGAGGAGGTGGAAGATGTGTTTGGCAGAGCCTTGCCCAGGTGGCAGGTGCGTGTGGAAGACCTGTCATGGTCTTGCTGTCAGCCCCAGCCACCTGTGGCCTTATTCTAGTCCTGACCATTCAGGAAGGGCCCAGCTGACAGGCTCATGTCCCCCCCGCCCCACCTGTCTACCCATCGGCCTATCCCCTGATTGAGGGAACCACAGGCTGAAAGTGTGAGACCAGCAGCACTTAGTAAATAAAGGCAGATGCCAAGGTCCATCCCTCAGGATTCCTCAAACCACGCCCACCCCCACCCCACCCCCCATTGCTAGACTGGGCCAGAGACCTGCTCCGTCTCCCACCTCCTGGGCACAGGCTTTCTTTCTGCCTCTAGGGACTTGGCAATCCCACCTGGAAGAGATGACCAGGGAGAGAGCTCTATCCTGTCAACCACACTGAGATGCTCCCCCAAATCCCCCACCAGCCTGTTTCACTTTGGGCTCCCATCTCTTCCTGCCTCTAGCAGTCTGAGTCCAGGGCCAAGGCCAGGACCAGGCAGGGCAGGCTGGCTGGGGGATCAACAGGGGAGGGTTGTTGTGGACTCCTGCTTACATCTAGGCATCCTGTAGCACACCCATATTAGCTGACCTTTTACTAAGGACTTCTAAGGCCCAAGGGTAGGTTGTGTGGCCATGGGCTGCTAGACAGAGAGAAATCCCAGGCAGTGGGTATCCTGAGGCTGGTGGAGGACCTGGGCCAACTAGTCAGAGCTGGTAGCCTCACAGACCCCTGTCTTCAGCCCCTGCCCATTGGAGCCCTCTTGAAGCCCTAGAAGGTCCTTATTTGTTTTCTAGCCTGCCTGGTGTCTTCCCAATGACCCCAGGCCCCTGCACAAGCACATTAGGTGGCCCCAGGCCAGGGGTCTACGTAAAGCCCTCTAGAGTAAATAGGAGAGATTTCCTCATCTGGCATTCAACGTCCGTGGGCATTAGTCAAGGCACCATGCCTGACTGCTGTGGGTGCCAAAGGAATCAGAAAGGACCAAAGTGGGCAGTGGCTAATCATGATGCAAGGTTGGTCATGTGAGGTCCAGAGATAAGGAGCACCCCCCACCCTCCGGCCAAGTGGAGGGTCAGAGAAAGCTTCCTGGAAGAAGGCATTTGCGTGTTTGAGCTTCATGAGCAGTTAGGATTAGGACAAGGGCAGGTAGAGAAGGCTGGACAGGTGCTCTAAGCAGAGCGGAAGGGTGCTGAGGAGAAGAAGGGGTGTCCCAGAACCCCAAGTTAATCATTTTGGCTGGAATGGAAGGAATGCAGAGGATGTTATGGTTTGTGGTCCAGAGCTGGGATGCCAGCCTCGGGGACTTTGTATTCTGAAGGCAACGTGGAACTAGCAAAGGCTGTAAGGCCCCATTCACACTACAGTCTGTGGGGATCGCCATACACTGTTCTCAAGGGGTGTCGTTAGCATAGACTCCAATGACAACAGAGCCCCTGGAGTTGTGCGGTGCAGTGGCCTCACTGCAGAGTGATAGGGGCAGGGCTTCCCTGAGCCCTAGCCATTAGGTTGCAAGATGGAATGCCAGCTAGGTAGGTGGCAGCATGAGTCATTTCAAGACCAGCCCCCTGACTGGTGTTCTGCCCATCATGCAATCACCAGAGGTGTTCATATCCCATTTTCTTAACTAATACAAATAGCATCCTCACCTAAATGATGGCAACCACCCCCCAGCACGATCAATCACACCTCCACCATCACCCACAGTTCCAACCAGAGCCCATGACTGTAAAACCCAAGACCTGGCACCATCACCAAGACCATCCTCATCCTTGCCATACATATTGTCACCATCCATAAGAACATCAACCAAGTCCTGCCATTCTCTCCATCAAGAGCCATCACAACAGAGCAGGGGCACGGGGTTGGCACGCTCTCCTTGATGCCGACCAGGTTGAGGGAAGATGTGGGCTGATGGGGGTCTGTAGCCAGGCTGTGTTTTCCCTCTGGCCATATACTTCCCATGCAGCTGTGAGCATTTGAGTACGTGTTGTTTGCTTTGGTTTTGCTTTGATATTTAAAGTGGATTATGATCGAGTCAGGAAGCAGCTGTCGAATCCTAGACCAGGCTGCAGTGATCTCATGGGCACTCTCTTTGGGACCACAGCCAGGGCCAAGTAAGTTCCCTACTCTCCTTGGGGTTTTGGGGGGCCTGTGGAACTTCAGGCCAGAGCTGACCTGGACAAGAACCCAAGATCCTCAGGATTCCCTCAGTGCCATTCCTACTTCCCCTAGGCCCTGGCTGCTTTGTGTCTGTCAACAGTGGCCCTAAATAGGATGCTAGATCATGAATTTTCCTAGGGCCCACATCCTCCCCCGGCCCAACTCAGAATTCAGTGTTCATTTGGAGCTATGCCTGGGGAGAGCACCAGGTAAGCTGATCTGACAGAGAATTGGAGCAAAAGAGACAGGCAAAGCCGACTTTCTATTTGTCCTGCAGAGTATTTATTGTCTCTAGCCCAGATATTTTCATCACTCTTGTCCTGAGTGGTGTCCTCAGTTCCCAGAAGCCCACTAGAAGCATGCAACAGGATCAGGGAGAACCAACAAAGGAGACCAGGTGTCCTGTGTCGGCCGGAGCCTTCCCAGGCAATGGCTTCCGGAAATCAGCTTCTTTCATGGAGGGTGGGTGAGTGGTCTCATGGCATTGCCGCAGGCCCGAGAGCTGGGCTTCCTGAGGCTTTCTGTCAGAACCACCGAGCTGTGAAAGGGCTGGACAGGACATGGCCAATGCTCTGTCTACCCTGAATGCTTCCCACACAGTCAATGGAGAAGAATGGCACTCCCTTTCATGGGACAGTCAACCTAAAGCCTCGCCGTGCCTCTGGTTCTCTTCCCCAACCCTTTCACACTGTTTCATTCCCTTCTCTGCCCGCGTGCCTCGCTGGATGGAAGAGAGAACTTCGGCAATGCTTTGGTAAACCGCTCATGGCCCACTTGCATGGCTACCTGGGACAGACCTCCGCAGCACCTTGCTACTCAAAGTGTGGTCTGCAGACCAGCAGCAGCAGCATCACCTGGGAACTTGTTAGACATGTAGACTCCCAGCCTGCCCCAGACCTACTGAACTAGAAGCTGCATTTTAACAAGATTCCCAAGTGATTCATCTTCATACTGAAGACTGAGTAGCCTTGTAGTGATTAGGGCTCACACCCTTCTCTGCCCCTTGGCAGCTGTGTGATGTTCAGCAGAGATTCAATCTCTCTAGACCTCAGGTTCTTCATCGGTAAAATGAGGATCATGATACCAAATTCTCAGGGAGGTTGAAAGGATCAAATGGAGTGATGCTTGTACAGTTGTTTGGCACAAGGCCTGGCATACAGTAAACACTCACAGAGGGAAGATTAGTATTTGAATTCTTGTCAAATAAGAGTGTGTTTTGTTGGGGAAAGATTCTACTTGACTAGTCACAAGAAGAAATGTCTTTCTTCCTCCATCAGGGGCCACTTGAAGTACCCGGTAAGGCTTCAAATCCAAAGGCACCTCACTCAGATCCTTCTGTCACTGCCAATAAGTTCCAGGAGGTTGAGCGATTGATTTCTCTCAGTCTCCATTCTCTCGTCTATTAAGCAGAGTCGATAATCAGAGGGTTGTTGTGAGGAATTAAAGACATATACCTGGCACGTAGTATGAGTTCAATAAATGAATTACAGAGGACGGGCAAGGTCATTTCCACTCGCAGGCGCTGCATATCCTGCCGCTGTTGTAGCAAGTACAAATCTTAGTCCAATGAGCAAAGAATGTGCATTTCTTTGCTTGCCTATAATTTAAATTTTAGTCTCTGCCTTGCTTTGCAGATGGCAGAAATCTAATCCCATCACCCCAGGCTCTGATGCTCTTTTTTCCTGGAGTGTTTCTGGGGATGAAGAGTTTACAGGATGTCAAGGGGTGGGGGTGGGGGGGGGTTGGGCACGTGGGCATTTGGTCCTTGGTCGTGGTCTGCCTGTGCTGCCATCTGCTGGGATATTCCCAACCCGTGAGGATACGCTGGTCTACACTGGAAGAGCTGTGACCTCTCTTGTTCCCAGTTACAAGGCTTCTAGGATGTGCAGGTACTCAGGACCATGTCCATGTCACCCTGGGGTATGGGAAGCCCTCAATGATGGCCTGGGGATCTTTGGCCTGTCTTGGGTCGGCCTGCCCCTTCACCATGGGCATGAGGGCCCCTGGGGTCCTGCTACTTCCCCAGGATTTATCCAGAACAGGGGCACAGCTACCTCTATTCTTGAATCCCTCGTTCCACATTGCCTCCCTTCTGGTTCAGATGACCTTGATCTTCCTGGCAGGTAGCTTTCATCCCTCTTCCAAATGCTTTCAGTGCCCTGGGTCCTCCACAGCCTACGCCCTTGATGTGCAAATATCTTACCTCTGTTTTGTGCCTTGTATCATTCCTTCTCAAATGCAATGCATGCTTCTAACTAAATGGGGAAGGGCAAAAGAAAAAGCAAAACAGATTGGGGGAGGAAATTTGGTTGATACTTCGATCTACTTTTCCACCACACTGTGTTTTTATAATATACACAGAGAAAGCAAAATTAGGAAGTCCACAAAAATGGTGGTGTGTGTGGAAACTCACCAGGCTTGAGAATATTTTTGATGTTCTTGTGGCCCTCCAAGTGCTCTGAGCCCTTCCCTCTTGGGGTCCTGGGAGGCTCTTTCCCTGAGGCTGGAAACACGCCTACCGGAAGATCATGCTCGTTTTACAGAATGGATGGTGATTTCCACCCAGCCTGCCTCTGCTGCAGCCACCATCCCCATACAGAGGATCCCCTTGACCTGTTGTCTTTTTCGGTCCCGCCTCATCAGCACCCCTATTGAGCATGCTCCAGTGTGCACCAGCCAGGCCACCACCCCGCTGCTGCCCGCTTCTGCCCAGCTGCCTGCTGCTGCCCCTCCCAGTGCGGCCTCGCCACCCTTGACCGCAGCCACTGCCCATGCTGCCACCGCCTCTGCTGTAGCCCCTGCCTCAAGCCCTGCGGACAGTCCAAGGTAACGGGCCCACAGGTGCCGACCCTGACCTCAGGGAAGGGAGGCAGGAAAGTCCTCAACCTGGGTCCACCTGTTGGCAACTGTATCCAGCCCTCAGAAAAGTCTGTGCAAGGTGGTTAGGACCCCGGGGTCCTTGGAAAGCCAAACCTAGCACTGCCTGGTGCTGAGAGTGAAGGGGAGACTGGGAGTCACCACAGGGGAGCACACTGTGTGCAGTGCAGCACAGAGACTGGAATGCGCTGCCTGGCCCCCTAGTGCCTCTCTCTGTCTCTCTGTCTCTGTCTCTGTCTCTCTCTCTCTCTCTCTCTCTCTCTCACACACACACACACACACACACGCATGCACGAACGCATGCAATTAGATAACAAAGAGAGACTTTGTGCACAGTCATTGTTCCTGGAACTAGAATAAGGGGGAGAATGAAAATTGTCCTTGTGGTCCGGGGAAGTCAAGAAAGGCTCTCTGGAGGAGGGAGCAGATGTAGCATTGACCTTGGTAGGTAAGGTAGATCAGATTTGGGCAGATATTTAGCACTAACTTGCCCTCTTCCTTTACCCTCTCTTCTCTTGATGGAGAGCAGGCTAACTCCAGAGGCACCCGATGTCATGGGATGTAACTCTCTGCTCCACCGCTTACTGTCTGTAATCTACAGAAAGTGACTTAATTTCTCTGAAGCTAGGTTTCTCATCTGCTAAGATATTTAATGCAACATCTATTTTTTTAGGGTTGGGACAGAAAAAGTGTACATAAATCACCTAGCACATAGAATTCTCTCGAGTATTATGAGTTACTGCATTTCAACCTGACCTCCTGGATACCCAGCAAAGGCAGGGCTGGGGATGGCGGGAGTGGGTGGGTGGGGGTTGCAGTTTGCAAAGGATGCAGGGAGGTGTGGGGAGGTGCAGGGGGCAGGCTGGATGAGTCATTCTGGAATGGCCAGGAAGTGTAATAGCTGGACGGGCCCAGCTCTTTCTGGGCTTCATGGAGCTGTCAAGTTGGTGTTTGAGGTCACAGCCAGCTTTCTCAGTTTCCCATGCTCCCCTCCCAGGGTTTTGCTGGAAAGGACATGCTTCTCTGGATCAGGGTTCATAAGTCCCTGGCACAGCCTGAGACAGGATAAAGGGTGGGCACAGTGGTCTGCAGACCTGTGTGCTGCACCCCTACCCCCAGGCTTCACAAGGACCTAGGTGGTGCCAAGCCCAGCCTTTGCCCAGCCCAGCTCAAGCCTCAAGGGTAAGCCCAGTCTGGGCCTCCGGGGGTTGTTTTATTCCAGCTTCCTGGGGTCACTTAGCAAGTTGCTCCCCCTCTAAACACCAGGACCTCTTCAGCTAAGGGCACCAAGAAGAAACTTTGAAGAGGGTAAGAAACGTCCCTGTTGTTAAGTAGGAAGATGCCTCCCCAGTTGGATGGAGAAGCTCTAGATGCTGGGGCCCTGCTTAAGGACAAGCTCCAGCACTATGCTTCAGGCCTCGGTGTCCTCAGTGGCCTGGGGCCCTCAGGACTCCCTCAACAGGGCAAACCCTTCCTTCCTCGGCCTTGCAAAGGGAGATGAGGCCTGGGTGGAGGTTGGAGAGATACCTGGAGGGCTCCCAGCATCAGGCTGGAGCAGAAGGAACCCAGGGACCACACCAGCTACCTCCCTATCTTACACAAGGCTGGGATGGAGCTAGAGAAAGCCAGTGGGGGGCAAATGGACACCTTAGCCTTTCTTGGCATGGCCTCAGAGTCCTTGCTAGATGTCATAAGCCTCTGATTCCTCCTCTAACACCAACCCTGGACACAGGACCTGTAGCTCCTGGGCTGCTGGGAAATCTTCTTCCACTGGTGGGAGAGTCTGGCTAAGCCCCACTGACCCTCAGCCCTCTCCCACCGCAGTGGAAGCTGGGCACCCCTTCGACACTGCCTCTTTCTCCTCCATTGAGGCCCCTGCTCCACTGTGGTTTATCAGAGAAGCAGACAGGCCCAGGGAGGGGAGACAATGGCTTCACCCAACCAGAAACATGATAACTTGGCCCGGTAAGTCTGCACACCCCCTAGGTCTGGGATACTGGCTGTCTGAGACTCATTTTACCTCCATACTGTCTGAGCAGCACTACACACCCTTCTGAATCCACTAAGGAGCTTGGCAGTGGGTCCTTAGCTCCGGGCCACCCCCTCCCAGAGCTCTGGAGAAGAAATTACTTCCTTATCCTATGACTCTTCCCAGCACTTGGGCCCATGGGGAACAGTTGGAAAGAAGGCAGGAAGCCTTGGACTGGGGGAGGATGGTATATTATCAGAGGCTCACTTCTCTAGCATCCCCATCAATGACCCATTTGCCCTGGGTGTGGACATGTGGTCCCCAACGGGATCTGAACGATGCAGGGAGAAACCAAAGGTGTATTCAATAAGGTGTTCTTTAGCTTTAAATGAAAAAAGGTGGGGAGTTGTTCACTGACAACGAAATTGGGAAACACTGAATAAGACAAAGTCAAACATGCCCCTTAACTCCAGTTCTTGGAGCCTTTAGTTCTCCAAGGGAAAAGGCCAAGTACGGCATTTCCTGAGGGCAACGAACTGGGACACTTTCACTCTATCACTTTGGTCCCATGGTCCCTGGGTCACAAGTGGGAAAAAGCTTTAAGACCTCTTGGCAGCTTACTCAGTGGGGAGAGGGCAACAGGAATGCTGTGCAGAGGAGAAGTCTGTGTGTGTGTGTGTGTGTGTATGTGTGCGTGCACATACTGGGGGGCTGGTCTCCTGGCTTCCCATGAGACCTCTCTGGAGCACTCTTATCCAGAAACCTGAGATTTGGCGGCTCCTTCCAGCACCAGCAGAAAGGGGAATGAAGAGGCCAGTGGTCTGAGGCTGTGAAGTGCCCCAGGAGGTCAGAAGGTTGAGGGAGAGGGGTAGTTCTGACCTCCTCCATCTGTCTCCTCTCTCCTGCGTCTGCCCCTCCAACCCCAGCCTCACCCTGGTAGTCTCTCCACAGGAAGTGAAGGGTTTCCTGTCTGTCTTCCTGTCTGGCTGGTGGTTTTCCTCTCTCTTTCCTAAGGTGGTGACACCAGCAATGGGCCATATGGCTCTAACCAGACTCACGAAGGCTCAGCCCCCAAAGAGCAGCTTCCTCCCCTCTAAGACCCCCACAGTCTTTCCTTCACAGCCTCTGGCAAATCCCCAGCATTTCTGTCAGGTTTCCTCCTCACAGAGGCTCCTGAAGACCAGGCTACCATGGTTGCAGGCCCCAGGGCCTGGGTGGGGCTGTCCTTCTAGCTGCTAACTCCTCCCCCCTTGGTTCCAGGCCCCAGGCCTCTGCCTACAGTCCCGCCAAGGCGACCTCTCCGGCACCTGCCACTCATACATACAGTGAGGCCCCAGCTGCCCCTGCGCCCAAGCCCCGAGTTGTCACCACCGCCAGCATCCGGCCTTCTGTCTACCAGCCAGGTGAGAGGCAGATTGGAGGGGAAGCTGTTAGGCTGGACGTGGCTTCTAGGCCACATCCCAAGAAGGATGGTGGCCAGCGAGGTCCTGCTAATGAGGCTCAGCCCTTCTTCCCCCCAAATGTGGGCCAGCATCCTATGGAGCCTGCCTCTGGCCCTGGGGAGACAGGTGAGCGGTACCAGCCAGGGGTGGAGCCTCCCGGCTCTTAGGCAGATAAGGTTCCTGGCTGGGGATTTCCAGGCTCAAGGTAAAGGATGAGAGGATTTAGAGGGAAGGAGTTGGTTTCCCCAAGAGTCTGGGTCTAGCTCAAGCTGGAAGACAGGCAGCTATAACGAAAATGCCACGGGCTTTGGCCAGTGACCCCGGGCAGGCTGTTCATTCTGTCTGGTCTTTGGGTTCCTCAGCTGAGGCAGGACAATGGAGGCTCAGAGAGCACACATAATAAGCAACAAAATGGTCTCCTGGTGGCTGAGCTCCCTTGACTGTCTGTTCCATTGCTCTAGTCCCCATTCTCATCACTGCCCAGGGCCGCTTCACAGGGATGAGGACTCAGTCCCACTTCCCTCTTTCCTCAGCAAAGTTTGGCCTGCTCCCCAGAGCCCGAGGGCAATTCTCAGTCTGGCTTGCACCTCAGTTTCCCCTGCCTGCCCCTGCTGAGTGAACCTGAGGGCTCCTTAGCTAATTTCCCAGGTTGGGGGAGGGTCCTGTGTGCCCTGGTCTATAGGATGTGCCCACAGGAGGGCTCTGGGCAACTACAGCCATCCAGGGCTGACATCACCATCCTTCCCACTGGATTCTGACTCTGAACTCCAGGAGGGCAGGGTGGTGGCAGATTTTCTTCACTGTATCCCCAGCACCTGACTCAGGCCCGACACAGAGGAGGTGCTCAGCAAAGGTAGTGAATGAAGGAATAAATGAATGAATGAATGAACACTGGTGAGGAACTCCAGTTGGGGGTGAGAAATGGAGAGGGAGAGGCTGTGAACTGTGCACTCTGGTGGTTGAACACACGGGGTAATGGATCACAAGGGTTCCCAGAGTGGTACCCTGGTGCAAGTTCCATGGGTGGGTGAGATAGGGTTTTAGGTGGGCACACGCTTCTCATTTAAAGCATTGTACTTCCAACATATTTCTCTGTACAGCCATCTTGAATACAGCAACAATGACATTTTCCACTTGCAGTAGTATACAAACTGTTCTCTGCCCTGCTCCCAAATCGTTACACACACAACCACCTTCACATATGGTAAAAGCGATGGAGTGAGGAAGCCAATGACCTGTTAGGGAAGCAGGTAGCTAACTCTAAGGGAACAGGGAGGGGGCTCCTGTGTGTCCTGCAAGAGACGGGGAGTTGGTCCAGCAGTCATGAGGTAGAGGAACAGCAAAGTCTGGACTCAGGAGCATATCCTGTTAAGGAAAATGAGAGACTCCAGAGAGGATCCTCAATGAAGCCGGAGAGCTGGGGAGGTAAGACAGAGAGTGAGCGGGAAGGGCCCTGCTTTGGGGAGCTTGACTTGATGCGCAGGGCCGAGGAGCCCTCATCAGCCTTCCGGTTAGAAAGCCCAGTCTGACGCGGCGGTGGTAGAAACAACTTGGGCATCAGGCATGTTCCTGTGCGCAGGGGGGGGGGGGGGGGGGGTGCTGCTCTGAAGTCAAAGCGCTTCATCTCCGCAGCCTGGGTTTCCCGCTCTGAAAACGAGCGCGAAACTATGTAGACCTCCTGTTCTGGGGAAGAAATGAAGGGTACTTGACCCACAGGAGGTGCCCTTCCCTGTCCTTTCAGAGGCAGGGACACACAGTTCTGAGGTTAAAAATCCACAGGGTTAGAGACCAACTCGGAGCTGGTTGCAATGGTGAAAAATCTCCGAGAGAGCTGGAGGACGCGGTGCCCTGCGGGGACGGGGACCACCGGAGGGAGGGTGGAGAGTTGTTTGGGTTAAGCCGCAGCGGGTGGAGGTGCGGCTCGGTCCCGGCGCAAGAAGTGCATTTCCGTCCCGGCCCAGTCCGGGCTCCCTTCCCAGGCGGGTCCTCCCGAGCACCTTCCGGGGCGGACCCCGGGCTTCGGCGCCCCCGCCCCGGCCGCCGGCTCTCCTCCGCAGGCCCGCCAGGGGGCGACAGGGCTCCGGGGGCGCGCGCTGCCTGGGCGCGCCCGGCGCCCCTCTCTTCGCTCCAGGGCTGGGGCCCAGGCGGGCGAGACGGGCCGGAGCCCCGGGGCGGCGGGCCTCCCTCCGCGGCGTTCCCAGGCGGTGCAGACGTTAACTCATGCCTGCCCGCAGGGAAGGGGGAGGCCGGGCGGCTGGCAGGAGGCCCGGGGAGAAGCGGGGAGAGCGGGCCCGAGCCGCTCCCGTCCTTCGCCGACCTCGGTCCGGCCGCAGCTCCTCGCGAGGCTCCTGCGGGCCGAGGGTGGCGTTCGCAGCCCGGGTCTTATCGCTGGCGCCGGGGCTGGGCGGCCGCTCCCCAGGAGCACCTGGGGCCGAGGAGGCTGCCGGGCGGGCCTCACCGTGGGCGGAGGGGCCCCGCGCGGGCCGGGGGAGGCCATGTCGGCCCGCGGGCCGGGCGGGGGCCGGCGCTCGCGGGGAGCCAGGCCCGACCTGGAATGAGTCAGAAATCACCTTGTTTAATTACACATTCCCGAGGCCGCCGAGTGCGATAGGGGCCTTTTGAACTTGCCAATTAGAGGTGAAATATCACCTTCTAATTTAGACGGGCTTAATTCCGTCAAGCAGAAATAGCAACAGCCCCGGGCTCGGAGATGGGATATCAAGTCTCTCTCCTGGCACGTCTGGGGTGACGCGACCAGCCAGGAGGAAGGGCGCAGAGGGAAGGGGACTGTGAAGCAGCTGCTGCTCGCGCTCTCACCCTCACCCCACTGCAATGGGGGGACGCGATGTGGAGGGGGAAGCTGCCGGCCCGAGCCTGGGGGGGGAAGGGAAGGTCCCTAGCTCTGGGTGGGCGTATATCTGAGCAAGGGAGCGGCCCACCGGGGTCCAGACTCTGGCGTGCCTCTGACCTGAGGAGACTTTCTTGGGGGTTTAGAAAAGGAGGCTGGATCTGGGAGTCTGGGAGGCCTTCTGGAGGGGGGGGGGAGAGAACGTCTGGCAGGCGGAGGGAAGCAGGAAAAGTGGGCAAGGGCCGGATTTGGAAGGGGCGTGCTAAAGCCTGTTTTGCTGCCCAGGGGGTGGTTAAGCAGGGAATCTGGAGTTGAGTCCAACTGCCCAAGCTCCAGTTTGAGATAGGTAGTTCACTAGCTCCCTAACTTTGCCGTAATCACTTAGGCTCACCAAGCTTCATTCCCCATCTGTAAAATGGACTAGAAAATATCTGTCTCCTTGGATTGCAGTATTACATGCAGTAGTGCAGGTAAAGGGCCTGGCATGTGGAAGCAGTCAGTACTTGGTAGCTGCTGTTCTGTTGAGGGCGGCACTGCCCAATGAAAAGAAATCTTCTTGTTAGCCACATTTTTAATAAAGGAAAAGGAAGCAGGTGAAATCAGTTTTAACATATTTTATGTAACTCAGTCTATTCAAAGCATCATTTCAATATATACTCAATATAAAATTATTGAGATACTTTATATCCTTCGCTTGTACTAAGCCCTGAAATCTGGTGTGTATTTTATGTTCTTGGCACTTCTCAATTTGGACTAGCCTCATTTCAAGTGATTAGTAGCCACATAGGGCTGTGCAGTGGCACAGGATTAGGGCTTTGTTTTTAATCCTTTTAGCAGAGATCCCACACTTTACAAAGAAGAGAGAGAGAGGAGTGGGGACAAAATCTTGCACAGAACCCCATTATATATACTAGAGAGGAATGACTCTGCTCTGAAGTTCTTCTAGATCACCTCTCCCCACACCCCCTCCCTGGTGGTGTTCCCCTCATCACCCCTGCCCCCAGCACTTTGAGACCCTCTTGCTCTGAGCACTTGGCTGTTATGCAAGGTTGTTAGAGAGGATGACAGCATTTCAAATTTGGGCTTCACAAATGTTGTTCCAGTAGGTACTCACCACTCCCTTTGAGGCAGGTAGGAACATCATACATTCCACCACAGGTGAGTAGACTCAGTCCCAGGTTATCTGATTACAGGGTGTCACATCTCCCACCCCCACCCCCAGCATCCTGTGGTCTCCCTGGACAGGTTCCCCTAGGTGACCATCAGGCAGTTCATCCAGACCCTGAGACCCAGGAAGCATCATCCTCACCATCCTCACTAATGTGAAATGATGCATACACTGTGCCCGGCACTAGGCTAAGCACTTTATATTTCTTGTCTTCTTTAATCCTCCTGTAAGGTACTAAGAATTATTAATGCCATTTTAAAAAAAGAAAATTCAGGGGGCGCCTGGGTGGCATCCAACTTCAGCTCAGGTCATGATCTCGCGGTCTGTGAGTTCGAGCCCCGCCTCGGACTCTGTGCTGACGGCTCGGAGCCTGGAGCCTGCTTTGGATTCTGTGTCTCCCTCTCTCTCTGCCCCTCCCCTGCTCATGCTCTGTCTCGCTCTCTGTCAAAAATAAAAATAAACATTAAAAAAATTAAAAAAAAAAAAAAGAAAATTCAGGCCCAGAGACGTTAAGGAACTTGCCCAAGGACACACAGCCAGGATGCAGTAGTGCTGGGACCTGAACCTAGGGCTCTTGATGGTTGTGCTACATGTCAGAGCATGGGACCTCCTCCAGGTGGATAGTTCCTCCTCAATGACACGGTACACCGAGATTTTCTGGAAATCAGACTCCTATTCTTTACAGAGGCAGCTTGGGGTAATAGAATGGTTTTGGAGACTCACTCTGCCACTTACTGGCTCTGTCTGAGCCTCAGTGACCTCAACTGTCAAGGGAACTAACCCAGGTGACTTGCTATGTGCCAAGCCTATTCCCTTAATAAGTGGGAAGAAGATTGATTCCTCATGGAGAGAGTTTTACCTTTAGAAGCCAGCATCACTCCCGGGATGGTTCCAGGGCAGGGCTGTGGACGATTTTACCCCTTTACCTTTCAATAACGTAGGCCTGATCCCTACCCACCCACAGCACAGGGGTTCCCATGTTACCCTGCTCTGAAGGGCCAGTCATCTGGGAGCAGAAGGTAGAGTTGGAGCAGCAGGCCCCCAGGGTGGTCCAGGAGAACCAGGTGGGAGAGATCAGAGGCCAGGTGGGGAACTTTAGCCCTGAGCAAGACCTTCCTTTCCAGGCTAGCGACTGATGGGGGCTGCCTCAGCACCCCTCACTATAGTCCATCCACCTAGGCAGGCTCAGGAATGGAGGGAGGCTGCCTCAACATGTTTCCCAGGATAGGAGGAATGAGGCCTCTTTCCAGAGGCTCAGACTGTGAGCTGAGGTGAGGCTTCTGGAACCTCCCTGGCTGGAAGAGGAAGCTGGCTGGAATATGTGTGCAGGCTCCACAGCAGAGGCAGCAAATCTGAGAGATCTGGGTTTTGAGGGCCCAGGCCTCAGAGGGCCTCTGGTGAGCAGCTGCAGTGCTCTTTGGCATTGTCACCCCAAAAGCGTGTTCAGCTCTCAGGGAGCAGGAAGAGGGGGTTCCAGAACTGAGGCAGTACATTCTCGACCTGCACTCTGACTTCCATGGTAATTTCTGCACAGCCACTCAGACATTCTCGGTTTCCACTAAAGTGATGTGGGGGAGCATGGGTGTCCCAGAGGCAGCCACAGACTGGGGTGAGCTGTCCCCCCGACATCTCTGCCCAGGCTTCCTCTGTGCGGTTCTCTTAAGACCCCCAACCCCCACCCCAATCAAACCAAGGTGAAATGTCCCCCCAGTACAAATCAAGCCAAACTCTTTTTCAAGAAAACAATTGCAGCTGAACATGAAACCTGAACCTGAAAACCCAACTGCCCTGTCATCGGCTCTGTCCCCAAGGCTGGACTAGGTCCAGGTTCAGCAAGCACATTTGAGGCATGTCAGATGTCAAATCGCTGGTCAGAGTGCAACCAAAAGCATCTTCCAGGCAAGGCCAAGCCGACCCGCTCCCACCCTCTTCCCGGCCCAGAGGACCCAAATATGAGGCTTGCCTGGCACCCCCGCCCCCCTTTCCCTGTCTTCTGCAGGCCTCTGGCAGCCAAGGCCTGGCCGAGCCCCACCCCACACAGCTGCAGATATTTATAGCTATGTCCCTTTCCCAGCCCTGTCCCAGCTCCCGAGGGCTCTGCTCTGGCTGTTCTCTATCTCCCTTGGCTCCCTGCTGCAAAATCAAATCTGGGACATCAAGAAGTTCAGGAACGTGTCTTCCATAGGAATTGGAATTGTACTGCTCTGATATTAAGCCACCTTTTACAGTTTTCTGGCGGTGGGGCGGGGGAAGTTGGGGGAAATGAATTCCTGATACATTTTCTTTGGCTATTTTTGCCTTGCAGCGCCTGCATCTACCTACAGCCCATCCCCAGGGGCCAATTACAGTCCAGCTCCCTACACCCCCTCACCTACCCCTGCCTACACCCCCTCGCCCGCCCCCACCTACTCCCCTTCCCCGGCACCAACCTATACCCCCTCGCCAGCCCCAAGCTATAACCCTGCATCCTCAGTGACCTACAGCGGGGGCCCTGCGGAGTCTGGCAGCCGCCCACCGTGGGTGACAGACGACAGCTTCTCTCAGAAGTTTGCCCCTGGCAGGAGCACCACCTCCATCAGCAAGCAGACCCTGCCCCGAGGGGCCCCTGCCTACACCCCAGCAGGGCCCCAGGTGTCCCCCCTGGCCAGGGGCATCGTTCAGCGGGCTGAACGCTTCCCAGCCAGCAGCCGGACTCCGCTCTGTGGCCACTGCAACAACGTCATCAGGTATGGTCCAGCCTTGGCCGTGAGCTGGGGTGCTAGAAGGGCAGTGGGGAGGCTCGCCCACTCTCTGAGCCTTGGCGGGGGGGTGACAGGGGGAGGGAGGGCAGGTATAGGAAGAAGGCTGCGGGGCAGCCTCGGGTACCTCTGGCTTGCCACCTAGTCTGACCCCCTTGGAGCTTTAGCTTCCATACCTGTGTGACACCCACATCCCTGGGGAGTCGGGAGAATTCCATGAGGTAAGTGAGTGAAGCTCCCAGCGCAGTGCCTGGTGCCAGGACCTCCCCCTTGGGCTAAGGCCGGGTTCTGGGAATTGTTGGTCTTGTTGTCAGTAGGTTTATAGGGCATGTTGCAAGCTGGCTGACAGTGCTAGTTTTGACCCAGCTTTCCTTCAGGGTTGCTTCTGGGTCTTTCCACAGACAGGCCTGTGCTGCTCAGGGCTTTGGTGGGCATCTACTACACTAAAAGGAAAACAAGTCATTTCATGGACCATAGGTGATACTTGTTGGAACATAGTGTGTTTATAGTATGTGTGTGTTTGGGAGGTAAGCTTATATATGTGATAAATACATTTTTATTTAAAAATAAAGTAACACAGAAAAAGGAAAAAGAAAGAAACAAAGTACACTTGCTCACTAGAGAAGAATTAGAAAATTCAGAGAAGTGGGCCATGTGGGTGGCTCTGTCGGTTAAGTATCCAACTTCGGCCCAGGTCACGATCTCATGTTTCTTGAGTTCAAGCCTCACATCAGGCTTTGTGCTGACCCCGCGGGGCCTGCTTGGGATTCTCTCTCTCTCTCCCTCTCTCTCTCTGCCCCTTCCCAACTTGTGCTGTCTCTCTTTCAAAATAAATAAATAAACTGAAAGATTAAAAAAAAAATTCAGGGGGCGCCTGGGTGGCTCAGTCGGTTGAGCGTCTGACTTCAGCTCAGGTCATGATCTCGCGGTCTGTGAGTTCGAGCCCCGCATCGGGCTCTGTGCTGACAGCTCAGAGCCTGGAGCCTGTTTCACATTCTGTGTCTCCTCTCTCTCTGCCCCTCCCCCGCTCATGCTCTGTCTCTCTCTGTCTCTCTCTCTCTCTCTGTCAAAAATAAATAAGCATAAAAAAAAGTTTTTTTTAATTCAAAAAAGTAAAAATTTAAATTTAAAGCATTTCCTTGTAGTCCCACTGCTCCGACTGCTAATCTGGAACTAGGCAACGCAGGCTCATATATTGGGTCTACTGTACTGGCCTTGAACAATTTACTTCACCTCTCTGTGCCTCAGTTTCCTTATCTGAAAATGGGTACTCTAATTCTACTTCTTAGGATTGTTGTAAGAACTAAATAAGTCAATAAATGCACATTTCCTCTTAGGTAGTGCCACAGAGTCAGCGCTCAATAAACATCCACCATTGGCGTGGTCACCTTTGCTCTTTGTATTATAATTATCAGGCGTCAACTGAATGGATATTCTACAGTATGCTTCCCTGGTCCCCTACTAGCAGATATTCGAGCCGCTTTCCCCTTTCTCTTTATTGTAATTGATGCAACAACGAATATCTTTTTGCATAGAGCTTTCTCTGAATTTCACATTAGTTCGTTAGAACAGTCACAAAAGTCAGGGTTATGGGGTCACAGCATGAATACTGTTGGGGGGTCCTGAAATATCTGGTCTCAAGCTTGGTGCTGTTCTCTGCTTCTCCAGGGGCCCCTTTCTGGTAGCCATGGGCCGTTCCTGGCACCCGGAGGAGTTTAACTGTGCCTACTGCAAGACCTCCCTGGCGGACGTGTGCTTCGTGGAGGAGCAGAGCAATGTTTACTGCGAGCGCTGTTATGAGCAGTTCTTTGCCCCAGTCTGTGCCAAATGCAACACCAAAATCATGGGGGTAAGTGGGCATCATCCCTCTCCTCTGACCCTGTATTTTCCCCACCAGTCTCTTCCCGTCCCCAGGATTGTGGGGTCCCCTTAGGAAGCCAAGAAGGGGCTGCTAACAGAGAGAGAACAACTCTATCCCTACAAGGGAGTTGGTTTGCCACCAAGGGACTGGGGAGCAAATGAACTTGAAGGGAGAGATGGTTACATGCCCCGGGCCACACAGCTTGAAGCGTTGGCAGAGCTTCTGCAAAACAAGTTATCACTTCATAGACTGACCTTGCCATGCACCCACATATGGCCTTGACCATGCTCCTCTGGGAAAATGGCGGCCATAAGCAGTACTTCCTCACCAGCTTTGATGGGAGGGTTAAGAATCACAGCTTAGGTAACCACCTTCCAGATTATTCTGACACAGAACCTGATACCCAGAAAGTGCTGCATGAGCAGGAACTCCTCTGCCACTGCCCTCACCCCTCCACTCCCAGGCCTTTCCTGAGCACGTCCAAGGCCCACTTAGTCCTGCTCCTCTTTGGGATGCTCCAGCAGTAGCCAGGGCCTGGTGAGGGAGAGCAGGCCCAGCTTCCTCTCTCCCCGGGAGCTTTCTGACCTGAGCTGAGGCTCTTTCCCCCAGGAAGTGATGCATGCCCTGAGACAGACATGGCACACCACCTGCTTTGTCTGCGCAGCCTGCAAAAAGCCCTTTGGGAACAGCCTCTTCCACATGGAAGATGGGGAGCCCTACTGCGAGAAAGGTAGGACCACTGTGCTGCGGGGAGGCCTGGTGGTGTGGGAGAATGGGGCAGGTACGGGGAACTCCTGCCTTTGTCTGTTCACATGGGACCATCAGGAGGCTCCAAATGGCAGAATCATGGTTTTCTGGGAGTCGGGTCTATAGCTTCTTTTTTCCCCCCCACTTTGCTCCCTTCCCTGCACCAAATATGTGGATCACAGGTGGCATCTTGTAACCACTTGGGAACCCTTCAGATGATTTTGATCTGGAGACCACAAGGTCGAGTCTGAAAAGGCTTTGGCTCTGGACTTCGAATTAGGTTCTGTCCCAGGTTCCACCTTGGACGGGCTTTGTAACCCTGAGTGAGTTATTAAACTTCTCTGAGCCTCACTTTCCCCATCTGTAAAAAGGGGGCATATGAACACCTGCCTCGTGAGTTGTAGTGAGGATTTAACCTGAGAAAGTGTGTAAAGCATCAAACACGTGAAAGCCCCTTTCCCTGCCCCTCTCATGTTCTTCCAGAGTCCTATGATCTCCCTGTCTGAATTCAGAGTTTCTCTTTTCCCCAAATGCTACATTTTACCTTAAACTTGGAGTAAAGTATTGTAAATTCTGAAGACAAAGCACTCTACTAGAGATTTGCTGTCCTGGCTAATCAGCCACTCACTCACTCATTTATGCATAGCCTGCCTTTTTCAGAAGAGGGTTTGAGGCAGGTTCCAACAAAGGTAACGTGGACATGAAGGTTAATACAACAGAACTAGAAAATCAGCACCAAGCAGAAAAGGGAAAAGCAAGCAGGCTGATTGTGAAGAATAACAGAGCAACAGTGACTGGGCAGCCAATTTGAGGGCAGAAAGAGAAACACAGTAAGTTAGTTTACTTTAAAATCAGAAAGGAGAAAACATTCCAGTTCCTCAAGGGGAAAAGCAAAGTAGACTAAAACTATTTTCCCCTGACAATAAGTTAGAAAAGAAATTCTTGGGTTCTTGTATACTGGCAAGTTCTCTTTCCAGCTCTTATTAATTGAATGACTTAGTTACTGAGTCATTCTGTGCCTCAGTTTCCATATCTGTAAAAGGGAGCAGATAATGATGTCATTTCCTTTCTTATGAGTGCGTGGTGATAATTGTTAGATAATTAGTAGATAATGGATAAGTGTGCAGTTGTGTCAATACAAATTGCTATTATTCATTGGCTGAGAGCATTACAACTTCCATAATTTGTGTCTGAGGCTTGCAAAAGAATGACAGATTTCCACTATCACCACTGTCCCTCTCCATAGTAACCAGCCCCCGCCCCCCGGCAAAAAAATGCTGATGGACATTTGGGTTGCTTCCATTTTTTGGCTATTGTGAATAATGCTGCTATGAACATGGGTGTCCATAGATCCTGTTTTCTTGTTTTTTAAGTTTATTTATTTATTTTGAGAGAGAGAGAGAGAGAGAGAGAGAGAGAGAGAGAGAGAACGTGGGTGAGGGGCAGAGAGAGGGAGAGAGAGAATCCCAAGAAGGTCCTGTGCTGTCAATACAGAGCCTGATGTGCGGCTTGAACTCACAAGCCATGAGAAATCAAGAGTCAGACACTGAACGGACTGAGCCACCCAGGTGCCCCTAAAAGACCCTGTTTTCAATTCTTTGGGGGTGTATACCCAGAGGTAGGATTGCTGGGGTCATGTGGTATTTCATTTTCTGAGGCTTTTAGGAACTTTCATACTAGATGCAACCTTTTACAATCCCAACAGTGCACAGAGTTCCAATTTCACTCCATCTTTGCCTACACTTGCAAATTTTGCTGTGTTTTTTTGGTAGCTGGCATCCTAATGAGGGTGAGGTGGTATCTCTTGTCATCATTTTTATCAGCAACTTGGAAGAAGACACAGAAGGGAGAATGCCAGAATGATAGGATCTAGACTCAAAAAGATTTCATCAATTGCCATGATGAGCTGACACTTTTATATATGATACCTTGCACGTAAGTAAGAGAGGTAGGAAGGTCAGCCCTTCATGGAGGGGCCTGCCCTGGAGCAGTGACCCAGACTGGTGGGGTGTCACAACCACCTGGGAAACTTTAAAGATATAAAGAACACCTGGGTGGCTCAGTAGGTCAAGCGTCTGACTGTGGCTCAGGTCATGATCTCACGGTTCGTGGGTTCGAGCCCCGTGTCGGGCTCTGTGCTGACAGCTCAGAGCATGGAGCCTGCTTCGGATTCTGTGTCTCCCTCTTTCCCTTCCCCTCCCCTGCTCATGCTCTTTCTCTCAAAAATAAACACTAAAAAAAATTAAAAATTAAAAAAATAAAGGTACTAGAAAGATCAATTCTCAGACCTACAGATGCAGAATTTCATCACTCTCCCCCCACACAGATGATCCTATATTCAGTTAGGTTTGAGAATTGAGGTATGATCCCAAGACCAGCAGTATCAGGATCAGAGAAATGCAGATCTTCGGGTCTCACCCCAGATCTGCTGAATCAGAAACTCTGAAGGGTGGGGCCCAGCAATCTGTGTTTTAGTGAACACTCGAGATGATTCTGTTTGAAAACGACTGCTCTAGGAAAGCGCTAAGCCCTTTTTCAACAGAGAGCACCTGTGGTTTGGTGGATGGAAACCCTTTTACAATAGCAATAAAATCCATTAAATACAGGGTATGAATTCAACTTGGGGCATCAGAGAGTAAGTCAAAGAAAATTATAAAGACCTAATAGGAGAAATGAAGTAAGAAATAAATAAATGAGGAGCTAGATTATGCTCCTGGTGGGAAAGACCCATGCACAAACTTACTTCCAATTATATTCTCATTGTTTTAGGATAAATGAGAAATATATTAACTTCAAAAAAACGTATTAGGGCCAAGACTTGTGCTACCAAATTTTTAAACAAAGTGGCAGGCACTTCTTAAGACATTTCTTTTGTTTTTCCATTCATCATTTATCCATCAAGTATGTGCCAGTTCCTATGAAAGACACTGTGCATTGGGAATGGGTCTTTGTCCTCAAAAACCTCAAGCAGATACATCATCATGTGATATGCCATCACATAAATGGATAGTCCAGCGATAATGATTGAATGGATGAATGAATGGATTGAGAAGGCAGGGAAGCCAAGAGAAGCCCCCAGGAAGGTCATCTTGTCTCTCTTGGTTGAGGTAGAGGATGAAGGCTTCCCAGGAGGAAGTCCTGGCTCAAAGGATTATAGAGATCCAAGGTAGACAAAGTGGGGATGGTTTTCCAAGCCCAGGGCCTGGTTCATACACAGGCATGATGAGGTAAAGGAGAGAGACAGAGCCCAGGGCATCTGGAGGCTGGGAGTAATGAGAGAGAAATCAGAAGTGGGGGTGCAGGGCTGGCCCTCCCGTGGAGATGGGGTAGCCTATGATCCTGTTTCTCACCCACACTAGTTCTTACAGAGCACAGAGTCAACTGTAAACTGTAACTTTGTAAAGGAAGCAAAATAATGTTTTCTTTGCTCTGGTGAGGTGATAGATTTCTGCCCACCAAACAAATTAAGAATCCTGTCAGAGATAGGATTAACAGACTGTGATATTTATAACGACATTTGCATGGCAAACTGTAATTAAACCCCAAAGGGAAAACCATACATTGGAAAAAATACGCAAGAGATATAACTTATCAAAGCTCAATGGCAAATAGATAACTGAAGACTGCATAAAGTTGTGGAAAGAGAATGAACTTTGGAGTCCATCAGGCTCCTACTGCTTGTGTGCTGGAACCTCTACGGCCAGTTTCCTTGTCTTTAAAATGGGAATAATACTTCTTCACAGACCTGCTGTGAAGATTCACCAAGAAACTTAGGAAAGCACTAATGTCGGACCAGTGCATAGTAGACACTTGGATCACATTTCCTTCCCTCCTTTTATCATTTATAAAGACATTCACAGTAAGAGCCACTATTTCTGAGTGTGCCAAGTACATTCACATGCATTATCTTATTTAATCTGTACAACCACTCCACAACTTAGGTACTGAAAGATGAGACACTGAGGAGTTGGGTGGTTTGTCCCAGGTATGAACAATTCCTGAATAGAGCTGGGACTTGGGCTCAGTGCTTTCTTCCTTCAGAACCCAAGTTCATGGGGCACCTGGGTGGCTCAGTCGGTTAAATGTCCAACTTTGGCTTAGGACATGATCTTGCGGTTCACGAGTTTGAGACCCACATCGGGTTCTGTACTGACAGCTCAGAGCCTAGAGGCCGCTTCAGATTCTGTGTCTCCCTCTCTCTCTGCCTCTTTACCGCTCATACTCTGTCTCTCTCTCTCTCTCAAAACAAAAAGAACCCAAGTTCGTAACACCCCGTGGCTCACTGCCTCTCCGCATGTGGCCTACAATGGCAAACAGGCTCACTGTCCCCAAGGAGAACTGAGCAGAAAAATGATAAAATGAAAAGCCAACTGTGGAGAGACAAGTGTACCTCTAGGGGAATGAAGGCTTTGTAAAAGGCATCTAACTTCTCTAAAAGAATCTGGAAGAGTTCTACAGTGAGTGCAGTGGAACAGCTGCCCCTGGGACCCAGACAGGCAGCTCCTGAGTTGGAGAAGGATGGGCCCACTGTGTCTCAGCTGTGTGACTCTGGTTAGCCTCAGTTTCCTCATCCACAGAACAAAACAAAACAAAAAATGATTACAGTTCCATCTCTGAGGGATGTTTTTTGAAGATTAAGTTTATTCATTGACTTACTGATTCACTGGTTCATCTATTCATGCATTCATTCAACACGTATGTGTTGGGTATCGATTTGTGTGTCAAGCACTGTGTTGAGGGTGGAAAGAAAGCTAATACAAACCTATACATAGACCATGACATTGAGATACTAGTAAATAATACTATCTATGTGAGAGTGCTTGGTAGGCTGCAAAACATTATACAAATAACACTTGGTATTATTATCTCTTTGGCTGGGGTGGGGGATGGGGGTCATGTCTTAACATAGTAGTTCAAATATTGTTTCTAGTAGTGAAAATTCGTTATCAACACAAATGCCCAATGACAGAAGAATTTCCAAACAAAGAACATACTATAATTCCTAAAAATGTTAAGGGCTCTCCTTCTTCCAAACTAAGCAAGGCTATTGGGAAATATGATTTTTTTCTTTTTTGGGATTGGTTGGTTTAGGCTATAAGAGCTGACAGAGACAGAGGAGAAAATCACCCTGCAGAAAGTGAGTGACAGATCCAGAAAGTGTTTGCAAATCAAACCAGCCAAGGGTGGCAACTAAGCCTGAATCCATACAACACCATGACAGAGTATTGAAAAGGAAAGAAACCCAATCATGTAACTAAACATTTGTCTGCAGGATGACAAGTAACCAGTTCGGTTGTACCCACTGCCCCAGTTCAGTGATATGGGGTGTTCTCCTGGCATTGGGTCAGTGCGTCCAGGATGCTTCTCCCAGCCTGCCTGGATGCCAGGTCCTCACTCTGCCTTTCATTTCAGACTACGTCAATCTGTTCAGCACCAAGTGTCATGGCTGTGATTTCCCTGTGGAGGCTGGAGACAAGTTTATTGAAGCCCTGGGCCACACCTGGCATGACACCTGCTTCATCTGTGCGGTATGTTTTTAGCCTGGGGTTCTCACTTTCTGAGAAGGGGCAGGAGGGACCTAGTGGGGCCAGGTGACCAACCCTCTACACCCCTTTCAACTCTGGCCTTCTGATACTCTGGTCATTTTTAAAAGCTGGCAAGTACCGTGATGCCTTGATATGTCACAGTCAGGCAGTTTTATTACTAATAAGCATGTATAAAGCAATGTGGCTTTGTTACTCTCCATCTCATAAGGACAGCAGAGTGTCCTCCCAGGGTCTGTCAGACCAGCAACTGGCCTCACCAGCAGTGCTCTCAACAGTTGGGAGCAACGACGTGAGTTCGAGCCCCATGTCAGGCTCTGTGCTGACAGCTCAGAGTCTGGAGCCTGCTCTGGATTCTGTGTCTCCCTCTCTTTCTGCCCCTCCCCTGCTCATGCTCTGTCTCTCTCTCTCCCTCAAAAATAAATAAATAAATAAATAAATAAATAAATAATAAATAAACAAACAAACAAATAAAATACTTGGGAGCAGTGAATGATGCCTGGGTTAAAATAGAGATGGATGGTTTCCTATGGTTATAAGATGTGTTAGATATGATGAAGTGATTTAAGGATTTTCCCCCAAATTTTCGCTGTGAAACACCAGATTGTAGCTTGTTGACTCATCCTATGAAAAGCTGAGATAAGGCTTTTTTGGAGAGAATCTTTAGGAATTGGGGCTGAGTATCATTTTATTTTCCTAAATGGTCTTGTTCTTGATATGTAGTTGCCAGGAGATAAACCCTAGATTAACTATTAACCATGTGCCATTTATTTCTGCCAAACAGCCAGGTCATTTTTCCCATGAGATTGGCACTTTCCTTCTGAGGGCTTCGGGTTGGGGAGGAGACACAGCAAGAAGTCATCGACATTTAGACTCTGCCTTAGATTTAGGGAATATTCAGCCCTGAGAAAGTTCTGTCACGTGAGTCTGCAATTGCCTGAACTTTATTTGGGAAAATTAATGTGCTGCTACTACTTTCTTTTTTCTTTTCTTTTTTTTAAAACCAGAGCTGCCAAGGTAAAGTGTGGTAATGTATGAAATATCCATGCAGTTTAAATTTGAGCAATTTTTATAGACTGAGGAGATAGGACAACCCTCGCCATGAAGTTTACTGCAGTGCGCTTCAGGTTTCCACGCCTCCATTCATGGGGTGCACTGTATTGACTCGGTGTGTTTGTTTGCTAGGGTAGCTGCAACAACATACCAAAATCTGATGGCTTCAACAGCTGAAATGTATTCTCTCACAGTTCCGGAAGCTAGAAATCCAAATTCAAGGGCCACGTTCTCTCTCCCGGCTTCTGATGGTTGCCAGCAATCTCTGACGTTTCTTGAATTACAGCTACGGAAATTCTGTCTCTGCCTCCACGGTCACACGGCCGCCTTCCTTCTGTGTGCCTGTGTCCTCACATGGCGTTCTCCTCTGCATGTGTGTCTCTCTATACGCTTTTTGTTTTCTTATAAGGACACTGGTCATATTGGATTAAGGGCCCGCCTTACTCCAATATGACCTCATTTAACTTACATCTTAATTACATCTGCAAAGATCCTACTTCCAAATAAGGTCACCACCGTGTCCCTGCACTGGGTAGATTGAAGGTACTGGAAGTAAGGACTTCAGCATATGAATTTGGGGAAGGAAACACACAATTCAATCTAAACACTGATTTTCCAGCTTTTGGAATAGATTTTCTCCTTGCCTTTTAGGGTCCTTTAAATACATCAGGTCCTCCCCTCTGCAAAGGAGTAACAATGTGAATATATTGGCTTTTGGGTTGTCCCCTACAGAGCCATGGCTCAGCAAGGCATATAGGGCTGTCTGACCCTTATATTCAAGCCATGGCTTGTCTTATCCTAAGATGCTGCCTGCAAGTCTGGTTACCCAACTTCCAGAAGAATCCAAGTGACTTGGAGAAGGTCCAGGGCAGACAGTGGCACAGAAGGCCTATTCTCTGAGGGCAGGATAACAAGAGGTCTGTGTCACATGGAGGGGTGAGCATGGGTCTCCTCCCTCAAGCCCACTATGTTTGGCTGAGGGTCACAGTGGCATAAATCCCAGAGAGAGACCAGAAGAAGCAGTAAAGCATGGGGTTGTTCAGGTCGAGATTGCAAATAAATTCCAGTCAGGTGTGAGAGACCCATAGCAGTGCCCAAAGAATCCACCCAAAGAAGCCAGGCTCATCCTGTTCTTTGGAGAATCAGTGTGGTGAGTCATTACATCTTCCTCCAAAGTGGTCCTGTGTGGCGCTCACTGCCCTGTTTAGATATATCGAAGTGAAGCACGGTTTTGGTTTTAAGTTTTGGAAAGCAATCTTTTGATTGGAAAACTGTGAGGGTCTTTTGTGGGGAGGGGGTCCTTTATCCACCACTTTATATTTCCAAATCACCTTTGATGAGCGTATATTTTCCTATAACTTAAAAAAAAAAAACCTAGTAAGAAAAGAAGATCAAAAACTGGCTCTCCCCGCTGATATGCTGTTTTCCTATCAGTTAGATCTCAGGAGAGCACATAACTTTAGACTAATTCAATTTACCAAATATTTCTTGAGCTTGGGGACTACAAGAGTATCCCAGAACAAGTCTCCACCTTCAAGGAGTTTGGAATCTTGAAAGGAAAGCAAAGCTGACGTATATGAGCAATTAAAGAACAGGAGAAGACAGCCCCTCTATAGTCCCATGCATATAAAATGATGGCTGAGAAGGGCTGTGTGGGTCAGGATGAAGGTTAAGCTCCTGTCTGGCTTTGGCACTTGAGTTCCAATGGAAAGGATGTGGGACAAAGGTGTCTTACTGTGGCCCCTCTTTTCCTCTAAGTCTTGTTGGGTTTCTAGACCTTCCTCACTGGTGTGGGTATCAGGAGGGGGGGGACAGTGGTGTAACTTTTGTAGGAAGCCCTCATAGGAGCTGTTGTAGCTGGCCCATTTCATTGCCTTCCAGCACTGTCCATGACCCTCACTCCTTCCCAGTCAGGCCCTGATGCCACTTGACCATGGAGCCTGGGGGTTGGACCATCCCTGCTGTGTCCCTCTGCTGAGTAGTCTGAGGATCTCCACCATGAAGCCACCTTGTATCCCATACAGGGTCTCCTAGCCCAAGACAATGAGAATGACCTCTCTATGATGTTTTCTGACCTCAGCTCCATCTCTTACCAATGAGTCACCCCTGAAGCTCTGGCCCTTCCTCACTTCTTGGTCTTTAGTCCCCAACACGCTCTCCAACTTATATCAAAGTTCTCACAAGTAGCCAGCATTGTCCCAGACTAGAACAGGAACCCCAGATGTTGACAGGCAGCTCCGTGAGAACTCACTCCAGAGCTGCCTTTCTGTCTTCCCTGAAACCAACCTCACTGTTGGATTTTGGGCTTGTCTTCACCAGCAGCTTGAGGTCACACAAGAGCGTGGTTACACTCAATATCACTGTACCCACCTGGGATATTTTCAGTCACTTTTCTAGGTCATTGGTTTCTGGGGCCCATTGGCAGCCCTGTGTGATCCCAAGTATAACATCCTCAACTGGGTCATTAGGGACTTGCACGTGGGCCCACCATGATGCCACTTTTCTTTCCAACTGTCTTGGAGTGGCCACATGCTCACTGACCTACACTCACTTCAAGAGGGTGATTTCTCTATCCTCATGCATTCTGTGTGGGAACTGCACCTACACTTCTCCTTCTGATGTCAGTGTCCTGAATGTGGTCCCCAATTCTTCTCCCCATCTGAAATGTTCAGTGACCTCTATGACACTGGGGCCCATCCCAGCCAATGTGACCTCCCAGCTGACTCTGATACATTGGCGTATTGCCCACCCAGGGCCAGCCTGTATATACGACTAGTCCAACAAACGTGGAGGGCTACCTCTACACAAGTCCATAAGCCCAGAACAATTTCAGGTAAGTATAACTCCTCTTTGCTGTGGGGTGTAGGGAAAATGAGCTTGAAACTGGAGTCTTGGAGATCTGGACATGGAGTCCCAACTCCATAACTTGCTAGGTCTGTGCCTTAAGCAAGACACTTGGCTCTCTGAGCTACAGTTCTTCACTTGTGGAATGAGAAAAAGTTATACCTTTCCAAAAGATTTTGTGATTAAATGAGATGATGTATATAGGGTGTCGGGTCTCCTGCTTGGCCCATAGTAGCCTCAACAAATGTTACTTAGCTTTCTTCTTTCTGTGATGTCTCCATCTTCAAACTGCCCTCATATGTTGTCATCATGTGGATGTATAATTTTGCCTTTTTTCATATAATGTCTCCCTGCATACACTTTTCCATATTTGATTTATCTTTTGCATGATGGCATTCCATTGGAAAATGTACCAAAAGAATTTACTTAGTTACCTCCCTATAGAGAGATGTTTTAGTGGTTTTGAATTTTTGCTTCAGCACACGTTGTTCTGTGCAATAGTTTCTATAAGATAAACTCCTCCCCGGTGGTACCAGGCAGGCAGGCACATCTTTATGGCTCCTTTCCAGTGCCGCTGCCACATTCCCTACAGAAGACTGAGCTGATTCACCGAGCTGTGTCCCTAGCAGTGCACAAGGAGGCTTGATTCCCTTTTGGCATCGTTGACTGTTGATAGATACTTCTTTTTTTTTTTTTTTTTTTTTTTTTTTTTTTTCTTTTTGGCTACAGTCATGTAAGATTAATGGTAGCAAGTGATTGGGGAGGTTTTGTTGGTTTGTTTGTTTTATCTCGTTAGATTAATAGATACCTAGTGGTCTCTCATGGAGATTTTGGTTTATTTTTCCTTTACTTATTGATGAGGATCATCTTCTTTGATGTGTTTGCTAATTTACTAATGCTATTTACTTGGATGTTAATCAACTGTGGATATTGACTCATGATTCTATTCTGGTTTGTAATTTACTGGTTGTAAATTAAAAACATTTTATTTATTTATTTATTTTTGAGAGAGAGAGAGAGACAGAGCGTGAGCAGGGGAGAGGCAGAGAGAGGGGGGAAACACAAAATCCAAAGCAGGCTCCAGGCTCTGAGCTGTCAGCACAGAGCCCGACGTGGGGCTTGAACTCACAAACCATGAGATCATGATCGGAGCTGAAGCCAGAAGTTTAACCAACTGGGCCACCCAGGTGCCCCTTTTGTAAATTTTGGATAGCATTGGTCAGTCATCTTCATCTTGCAAATTTTGTGTCTGCCATTTAATTTAATTGGGATTTAGTTCCACGTTCCTCTTTGGAAGCCATATTTGGAATATGCCATAATTGGAACATCTACGCTGCTTAAGTCATTAAGAATCTGTAGTGAGGAGAGACAGGGCCTGCCTCATGGCCGTCTGTTCTCTGTCCCCAGGTCTGCCACGTGAATCTGGAGGGGCAGCCATTCTACTCCAAGAAGGACAAACCCCTGTGCAAGAAGCACGCACACGCCATCAATGTGTAGAGAGCCCGGAGCGTCTGACGCGGACAGGCCGGGAGCTGCTCCTGCTGCTGGCGACAAAGGATTCAAGGAGGCTGATGTTTCTTTTTGGGGGGAAAGGGGGAAGACAGGAAGCTACTGAGCCCTTTTGAAGTGTAATTTTAGTCCTTCCTTCTGCACACAGATCGTGTATTTGCATAGTTCAGACTAGAAGCCAAACGAAGATTCCTAAACCAAGCTAGTAATTAATCCAAGGCTGGAGTTGTAATTCAGACGTTCGGGACAGAATTCCAAGAACTCTAAAGTGAAAAACAAAAAGTCATCTTCTTGAAGTGATACACTTTCCCGAGGTCACTAGAGCAGGGACAGAGCTCAGAGCAGTTATGGAGAATCTGAAGCGTTCTGTGGAGTTCTCTGGCAAACAGAATGAAGTGCCAAGCAGTGCTTGCTGTGGGGTATTTTTAGAGCCATAGCTGAGGGCTTGTTAGCTAAGACCGATTGGGCTTTCCTCACCAAAAAAGGAAGTGTTATTCTATTACTAGCGTCATGGAGCTACCTCTGAGCATCAGACTTCTTCAGACCTTGAGCAGAATCGGGCGTGCTGAGGGAGTCCAGGCGTCTAAGAGGTGTTTTCTGGGAGCCGCTGGGCAGCTGACAGAGCTTCAGGAAGGGCTCTGGCTCATGCTGCAGACAGCTGAGAAAAGACGGGCCCTTCAGCCACCTTCTTTCCGTCTAAAACATCCTATGTCCCCAGAAGGTTTAGCTCTTTTTTGAATTTTGATGGGAAAGTGTAATTGGGTTTTTCCAGTTTTGCTCTGCTGTGTGTGAGAGGAGGTTTTAAAGCGACTCCGGGTTGTGTCGAGCCTTTGTTTTGCTTCATGAAGTTCGTGAGCATGAATGTTCGGTCTTGTGCATGTATTTCACTCCCAATCCCGTGACTGCTCACTTATGAAGTCTTCCTCAGCACCCCTTCCCCCAACAGGCTTAATGACCTGTGGACAAGAAGGGAGAGACAGTGTCTGAAACAGGATGGCAGGATGGGCTGAGAACATGCCCAAACTCTGGATGGGGAGGAGGAACCTTGCGTTCTGCCAGCCTCAGTAAAAACGCAAGTGTTGGTAGGACCTCCCACCTCCGAGCTGCGCCGTCCTTCACAAATGTTCCTTTAAGTGCAGCACACTGATTATGTACAGTTGTGTTGACTGCTGGAAGGGAAAGATGGACCGATACGTACTCATTTGCCATTTTGGCCGACGTTTTGAAAATGTAGGAGCTGAGTTGATCTAGCAATTATTGAAATGTTTATTGAAATAGTCTTGAGTCTTCAAACTTCTTTCAAATGTTGGTGATAGTTTGAGTTAAGTAAGCATTTTAAAGCTGTTGGGTGATAAAGAGAGAAGCTTGTTAGTTTCTGAGGTTAGAAACGGTACCTTCTCTTTCCCTTTAGGATGCACTGTTATTACGCTCATTGAACAAGGTGTTGAAGTAGGCAGTTTGACCGGGTGTTTCTCACTTGCACACAATCCTTAGGCACTCTTCCAACTCACTGCTACTTTCTCCTCACTCCTGTTTTGGATTTTTCTCTTTGCATGTTTTATGAGAATGCATTAGAACACTTTTTCTTCTGAGAACTGAGGCTTCCAGGGGACTGCCTTTCTACCAGCGTGTGTCCCTTCTCCCTGAGGGAGAGAGAAACAGCAGGATGCATCCCTAGCAGGAGGCCCGTGTTTTTTCCCAAGGGTGAAGCCGTGTCCCCGAGGGAGCACCAGGAGGGACGTGAACGTGCTCCTACCACAGGGCCCTCCCTTTCTTCTGTGGTGCCTTAAGAAAGTGAATCTAAAAAGTACCAGACAGTAAAATCTGTTGGGAGTGACTGGAGATTTTTCAGGAGTTGCCAACAAGTACCTTGGAGCTTTCTGTTATTTTGGGAAAGTTCAAATGTACAGGGATAAGGAGGTTGCTGACTGTACGGAAAAGCTCTAGGCAGGTTTTCTTTAAAAAACAAAAACAAAAACAAAACAACACATTTTTAGGGACTGGTCTTGAGGAAAGGAAAAAAAATGTTCCCTAGAGTTTAGAGTTTTTTAAAAGGGTTTACACGTGCGCGCACACAGACACAGACACACACACACACACACACACACACACACACACACACGTGATCACTACAAAGTACATGATCATTAAACAGAAAAGTGACGCATCTCAGAGGACAACTTCATCATTCAGAGGAGGTCATTGATCGAATCGGTTTTTCTACATCTCAGAGCTAGTGTAGATTCTGAGGGACTCTTATTTACCAAACACACAAAACAAATATAAAACCATTTTAAAGGTAGCAGAAAAAGAAGGTAGTTTTGAATATGGTTCCCTCGGTGTTTGCGAGTTTGGCGTAACTTTGGGGCTAAGGTGGGATCTATTTGAAGTTAATATCATGGATGTACTACAACATCAATTTTTAATACTTCCTGGTGGGGAGTACACTTTGGATCTATGGTTTTTGTCTCTTCATTGTTGACATTTATTTAAGCCTTATAAACATTAACTTTTTGCAATGGAGTGACTTGTGTCTGCAGTGCTTGTGTTAGGAATCTAGCTTGTATAATGTTAACTTTTCAACCCAGGTACTCTTGCTTTGGGATTTTTTTTAATTTTAAGATTTCAAAATCTTCAATGGTGGAATGTAGTGTGTTCGAGGTGTGTGCACAAAAATATTTTGCATGTTTGGGGTTGTTTTTTTTTTTGGCCGGTGTGAATTCTACTTTTTAGCACAATAAAATCCCAAAAAAGAATGTATAAGTACAGATTTTTCTGTGTAAAGTTTTTTCACATGACACCAAAAGTAGATTATTTCTATATGGCCACAAAAAATTTTTTGAGACCAAACAAAATGCCCTGTGGAGAAGAAACACAAACAACTCACTTGCTCTGTTGGCTGTGTAGCCCAATAGTAGTTTTATTGCCTTGCCTTAAACAGACAAGGATATGTGAATAATGCAAATGTTTTGCATACAAAGGGAATTTATCAGGTAAAAAAACACAGTGAGGACCAGGCTTTGCCTTTTCTTTCTGGAAAGGTTTATTTATTTAGCTACTATGTGATTAAATATTTCATATTTATTTATTTTTATTCTGTTCTAAATAGCTTCATTTCTAGAAACATTGCTATATTTTCTCCATATTTTTTGTTTTGAAATAAGCTCAGAGACAAATCCTCTCATGGCATTTTTTTTCTTTTTTAATAATGAAGACCTTTCTGAGGATACTACACTTAACAAAACCAATTCACTTTGGTAAGGTATTGTTTGCAGGCATTACTTAAAAAGAAATAAAATTTTCGTAATTTCTTTGATTTTCTTTAGCACTTCAATCAGATTTTAAAAGAGCTGTGTAATTGCAAGTAGAAATAAAATATTATTATAGTACTTTTTAAAGCTATAGTACTTTATTTATTTATTTATTTATTATTTAAAGTAGCCTCCATGCTCAATATGGGGCTTAAACTCATGACCCTGGTATCAAGAGTAGGATGTTTAGCAATTTAGATGGAGGGAAAAAAAAAAAAAAAGGCTCACAGAGTCATAGAATGTAAAGTTGGAAGGAACCTAAAGAAATCCCGTGGGCATTTTTCAGATGTGGGAACCAAGAAAGGGGCAATGGTTTCCCAGCACACGGTCAGCTGGAGAGACAGCCCGGGGCCATGGAATGAACATGGACTTTGACAAAGTGAGACCAAGGCTTAGATCAAGGCTGAGCTAATACCTCCAGAGTGGCATTGGGAGAGTGTCTCTCAGCCTCCCTGTCCACCTGAAAATGAAGGTAATGACACTTGCCTCCCAGGTGTTTTGAGAGCCAAATGCAATAACTTTTGGAAGAATTCCAACACAAATGTTGGTTACCATCATCACCAGTAGAGTGGGGTCAGAACCCAAGGCCCTCACTCTTCCTTCATTTTCTTAACTCCTTCAATGTGTCCGTTCAGGAAGAAATGCTTCAGGAAAACAGCAGCAAGAATATTACACAAATAGCCCAGAAATATAAACCACATGGATCAGAATGTATAATTACCTTGTACTAAAATTTCTGCCCTTTACACAGAGGACTTTCTGGACAGAACAAGAATTGTTTTTATTCATTTGCTCATTCATTCATTCTTTCCACAAATATTTATTGAGCACCTGCTGCTATATGCCAGGCACTGCTATGGACATTGAGAACACGATAGAGAATAAAACAGACAAAAACCACTATTGTCATGGAAGTTGATTCTAGTGGTTTGAAATCAGCAAAATAAGATAACTAAATTATGTTGGATTAGTTCTGAGGGGAAATATTTGACTATTTAAAGCTGCTCTACAGGGTAACCACTGGCATTCATCTGGACTTAGGCTCATTCGTGATAAAGACATGGCATGAAGAATGGGTTCTGGATCAAATCTTAGGAAGTAACTACATAAGCTATTCACCCTAGAGAGTCACAGTACACATGTGAGCTGCGAAAGTACTCAGTCTCTCAATAAAGAAACCCGCTTAATTTTATTTAAACACAGAATATGGAACTCCAATTTGGGAAACACTGCCTAACGTTTTGGCTTAGGCTTTCCTGATTCAAACTTTCCCAGGCCAATCCTGATGTCAAGTAATTTTTCTCAATGTTCTACTCACACACTTAAACCGTTTCAACAACTTGGGCAACGTACTTTTTTTTTTTTTTTAAATATGTTCATTTTCTCAAGTTTTAGGTTCACAGCAAAATTAAGCAGAAGGGACACCAATTTCCCATATATCCCTTCCTCCAGCTCATATATAGCCTTCCCCATACCAACGTCCTCCGGCAGAGTGGTACATTTATTACAATCGCCGAACCTATACTGATGCATCATTATCACCCAGAGTCCACAGTTTACATCAGGGTTCACTCTTAGTGGGTTTGATACGTTCACATTCTATGGCTTTGAACAAATGTATTAGGACATTCCAATATCATACAGAGTTGCAGTAAGAATCCTCAGTACTCCACCTATTCATCCCTCCTTCCCCCTTGGCCCCTTGACAACCACTGATCTTTTCACTGTTTCCATAGTTTTGTCTTTTCCAGAATGTCATATAGTTGGAATCATATGGCAGTAGCCTTTTCAGATTGGCTTCTTTCACTTAGCAACATGCATTTAAGTTCCCTCCATGTCTTCTCATGGCTTGACAGCTCATTCCTTTTTAGTGCTGAATGATATTCCATCAGTGTATCATTTCATTCCACAACATTCAGAGAGTGGCTAGGCTCTGTTGTAGGGATGGGGGATGACAATTCAGACAAGGTCCCTGCTCTCACAGAGCTTACACTTTAAGGGAAGAGACAGGCAATAAGCAATGTATAGTAATACATAATCACTATAATTTGAGACAGTGAGTCCTATGGCGGAATAAAATGGCGCGTTGTGTCAGGGGTGGAGTAAGCTACTTTGGGTTGGGTCGTCAGTGAAGACCTTACTGAGGAGGAAACATTTGGGCTGAGGTCTGAATGATGAGAAGAAATCAACCATACCAAAGTATGAGGTAGAGTGTTCCGGACAGAGGGGAAAATAAATGTGGAGGCCTTAAAGGACCAATCTTGGCACATGAGGCACAGGGCTTGAGAGGACAAGTGAAGAAAGAGTAGTAGGAAAGGGGTTGAGGAGCACCGACGACCTTGTAGGCCTCATTAAGACACGCCAGATAACGCCTTCAAATGCCTGCCAGGTGAAAGGAGATAAAATAAATATTTGATTCCAGGAACTTCACTTTTGATAGAAGACTACATTTTACTTTTCCTATAATACTTTTCACTTGAAAAAAAAATTCAAAGCTGTTCGTCAAGCGGTCCTGGATGAATATGGCAAAATTGGTTCTATGCAGTTGTGTGAAGTCTGGAAGACAGTCCCGTGTAGATATGGCACGGCATTGTTTTCTGCAATCTGGGGAACAGACCCATGCTTGTATACACGCCCACACAAATTGCACACACACATTATGTTTTACTTAATTGGAATCATATTACACATACTGTTCTGAGATTTGCTTTCTTTTAAAAACAATTTATGTTTTAAGTATGAATTTCACTGATCATTAAAAAAATTTTTTTTAATGTTTATTTTTGAGAGAGAGAGAGAGAGAGGAAGGGGCAGAGAGAGGGGGAGACACAGAATCTAAAGCAGGCTCCAGGCTCTGAGCTGTCAGCACAGAGCCTGATGTGGGGCTCGAACCCACAAACCATGATGAAATCATGATCTGAGGTGAAGTCAGACACTTAACCAACTGAGCCACCCAGGCACCCCTCAATGTTTGATCCTATTTAAACCTCTATAGGGATGCCTGGCTAGCTCAGTCAGAAGAGCCTGTGGCTCTTGATCTCATGGTTGTGAGTCTGAGCCCCAAAATGGGTATAGAAGCTATTTTAAGAAATAAATAAACTTTAAAAAATAAAATAAACCTCTATAAAGTACATATTAAGTGTTATCTGAATAATAGTGATCTCAAGTGAATCTATTTATGGAGCGTGTGGAGTAAATACTGCCATTAAATTTGTCAAGGTGATCAACTACCTTTCTGAACCATTAGACATCTACATTTTCCGTGTACTGCTCTCCTCTGATCCTCCAGTTGACATATTCAGATTTTTGTTTTGTTTTATTTAATTTTATTTATTTATTTTAAGAGAGAGAGTGTGTGAGAGAGGGAGTGGCGGAGGGGCAGAGAGAGAGAGAGAGGGAGAGAGCTCATGACCTGAGCTGAAGTCAAGAGTTGGAAGCTTAACCAACGGAGCCACCCAAGTGTCCCCAGAGTGCTTATTTTTGTAAACATAGATTCGAGACCAATCCCATAGCCCTGCTGCCCTGCACCTCTTCTATGTAGGAATTCTGGACCTGCCACTGGCTGAATTTACCACCCTATCATCCAACCTGCTTCTTCTCTTGTATTCTTTCTTTCAGCGAGTGGCAGGTATCAGCCAGTCATCGAAACTAGAAATCTGGGAGTCACCCTGTGTCTGTCTTCTCTTGCAACTTCTTCTTCTGACAACCAATAATTACCACAGACTTCCAAATTATTTTCTGATCTGTCTTGGATCTATTCCCTCCTCTCCATCCTCAGGACCCTTCCTACCTCCAAACGTCTCTCTTCCAGCTTCCTGACCTTGTCTCCATTTTGTCCCCCATCTACCACTAACCCATCCCTCACACCACAGGTAGAGAGATCTCTTCAAAAATAAATTTGGCCACGGAATGGTCCTGTTTAACACTCATAAATGGCTTCCCATTATCCCTCAATAGAGCCCAAACTAATCTGCATACAAGACCCTACGCCCAGCCCTGCTGATTTTTCTAGCTTCTTAACCTGTCATGGATTTACCTTCTCATCCTGGCCTCTCTGTGGCCAGCATTCCCTCCTTGGTGTTTCCACAACACTCTTGCATTTTCCCATTACTCAATAACTGACCATTTATGTATATCTTTCTCACCT
Organism: Lynx canadensis; assembly: GCF_007474595.2. Taxonomy (NCBI): domain Eukaryota; kingdom Metazoa; phylum Chordata; class Mammalia; order Carnivora; family Felidae; genus Lynx; species Lynx canadensis. Next base: position 42,597,985 of record NC_044313.2, on the reverse strand, counting down.
GTTTACACAAGCAGTGGCTATAAGCAATGACTCTTTGGAGCACGTTTTTAGCCAAACTGAAAACTCTGAATGCTTTTCCACAGCAGTGCATGCACTGGATTGTTATTTTTCCCCATCTATAGCTAGACAGTAAACTGGAGAGATTCCTTAGAACTTAAATGACAAAAGGATGCCAACGTTGTCATTGGTTAGCTGGGAACTGAGTTCCTTTTCTCACAAACATATCCTATTGAAAAATCAGAGAGCATTTGGGGAGCCTGGATGGCTCAGCCAGTTAAGCATCTGACTTAGGCACAGGTCATGATCTCATGGTTCGTGAGTTCCAGCCCTGCGTTGGGCTCTGTACTGACAGCTCGGAGTCTGTAGTCTGCTTCAGATTCTGTGTCTCCCTCTCTCTTTCTCTGCCCTTCCCCTGCTCATGCTCTGTCTCTCTCTCAAAAATAAATATATGGTAAAGAAAAAAAAGCCAGGGCATTTCATTAAGTAAATTCTTCAGGCTGCATTTCCATTTGCAAATCAGCTATCCCTTTATGTAAACCTAACTCAAAGTCTCATTGATGCATAAAAGTAGGCATATAGAGGGGTCAGTTGGTTAAGCATCCGACTCTTGATTTCAGCTCAGGTCATGATCTCAAAGTTTGTGAGATCAAGCCCTGCATCAAGCACTGGGCTGACAGCATGGAGCCTGCTTGGAATCTCTCTCTTCCTCTCTCTCTACTCCTCCCCAGCTTGCTCCCTCTCTCTCTCTCTCTCTTTCTCAAAAAAAAAATAAATATTAAAGAAAAAAAGTAAGCATAAAGAGACTATTTCAAAATTGTTTTCAGATTCGGGGGAGAAGCCAGCTCATAGAGGTCTTATCTTTTACTTCTAAGGAAGCACTTGTAACGTGAGAGGGTCCTAGCATTTGTAGAATTGGTGTAAGGCATCCAATGTGTGCCTGCGGTTCAAGATAGAAAGCAAATAGTGAGGGTGATTCCGTCCTCCATGTAGTCATCACTACAGAGACCCCTGCAGAGTCTCCTTCCGTACTTGTGATGTTTTGGTGAACAGTAGGGCAGGGAAGCACTGAAGAAAAAGTAGGCAAAGATTGGATAAGAACCTGATCTAGCCTGGTATCCAGGTTTTGTGGGGCCATCTTTAAGGAAAAGAATACAATAAAATTTCAAACACCAAATTAATTATAAAACCAAGCAGTCATTTATTTATTTAAAAAATTTTTTAAGTTTATTTATTTTTGAGAGATAGAGACAGAGTGTGAGCAGGGGAGGAGCAGAAAGAGAGAGGGAGACACAGAACTCAAAGCAGGCTCCAGGCTCTAAGCTGTCAGCACAGACCCCGATGCGGGGCTGGAACTCATGAACTGAGATCGTGACCTAAGCTGAAGTCGAAGGCTCAATTGACTGAGCCACCCAGGTGGCCCTCAAGCAGTCATTTAAAACAGGGAAAAAGAATCAGAAGAAATGATTGGAATCGTGGATCTCTAGGTCTCTTTCTTCTGAAATCTCTTTAGGTAAGTATCAGAAAAGTTACAAAGGAATGCTCCTGGATTGCAATCTGACTTCCCTCTCTCAATTTAGAACATTCCAGTGACTCTTAGCTTTCACAGGGGCCTGTGAAAGTGAGGGACCCTGAAGCTTAAGCTTTGTTAGCTTCCTGATGAAACTGTCCTGGATTCAGGCCAATAGAATGAAGGACACAGCCATTTGGGGAGCCTGATTCCCTAGCGCAGGCTCTGTTAGGAATTGGCAACATTTGTCCAGGGCTGTCTCCAGAACCAAGACCAGGCTATGCCCCAAGGTTGTGAGAGTAAACCAGATTAGTGAGGGAGGCAAGGGTTGAAATGGACCCTGACTCTGCAGCCTAGACCTCCTAACAGGTGGCTGTGTCTCTCCACCTTCTTCTTAAATTATTCCCATCTTACAAGCCCAGGTTTCATGTGAAGGTAACTGAGACAGTAAATAAGCTGTGGGATAGTATGGTAATATTAGGTTAGAGGTTTAGGAGGAAGAACCAAAGTGTTGCAGAAGAAGCCCCAGCTGCTGGCTCAGCCTGAGTCATGGATATCAGGACCTTTTGGAGTTGCTTAGAATTATTACAAAGGTAAGAATCATTTCTTAGCTTGTAGATTAATAATCAGAATATGACTTTAGAGGAAAGTTAAGTCATGCACCTTCTTTTATTTATTTGTTTTTGAGAGACAGAGAGAGAGAGAGAGAGAGTGAATGAGGGAGAGGGGCAGAGGGAAGAGACAGAGAATTTTGAGCAGGCTCCACACTCAGCACAGAGCCCAACATGGGGCTCCATCCCACGACCCTGCGATCATGACCTGAGCTGAAATCAAGAGTCGGACGCTCAACCAACTGAGCCACCCAGATGTCCCTTCATGTGCCTTCTGTGTGTCAAGCACAATGCCTGGCACTTAATGAAAAATTCTCATTGAATTTTCCCAACCCTGGCAGGTTGGGAAGCCAAAGGTCAGATATACCTTTCCCAAAAAGGACAGATAGAATTGTACTCTTTCCAGTAGGCACTCAGTGTGAAGTCCCATCAGTTATACACTTTCAAAGTTCCTGTCTTGAGTGGAAATGCTCTATTCTCCTCAAAGTACTTGGAGAAGAGAGTTGAGTTCAGGTCCACATTCATGAAGCCTCTACTTGGAGCCTGGTCTCATGCTAAGTACTTACGTATTGTGATTTCAGAGGTGAATGAGGCACAACCCCTGCCCTCATAGAGCTCCAGTCTGGTGGAAGAAACTGACAAGTTACCATGTCATTTCACTTATTGTCATATGGCAATAAGTGTTTCTCCAACTTTTCTGCAAGGCAGATCTAAAAGCAAAGGACCATAAACACAAAAAAACAACACTCTAGGGAACCCTCTGCAATTGTGAAATTTCTTTTATAACTTAATATTTTAGCTAAAAAAAAAAGCATGCCCTTTGCTTTAAGTCATTTATTATCTAAAGTCATTATTTATCTAATGATAAAACTGATGCCGTGGAAAAGATGCTGTATAACCTCATGAATTCCATGCCCAATGCTGGGTACTCTGGTTTGAGAAGCAGAATGCAAGGTAAATGATAGGACAGAAATAAGCTTGAGGTGCCATGAGACTAATCAGGAGGGACACTAATTCAGCCTGGGAGTGGGCAGCGAAGGCTTTCTAGAGAAGGAAATTCCTGAGCTAAGGCCAGAACGAAGAACTGGAGACCAGCCCAAGCTGAAGCAGAACTTAACATGCTAATTACTGAACTGCACTGGGCTGTATTTGAAGTAAGGCTCATTAAGACTTTTACAGTTTGTTTTCTTTCCCCTTCAACATAAACACAGATGGACCAATCACTTTCTAGAAGGAAAAGGAAAGGTAACGACAATTAATTGAGTGTTGACTCTATGCCAACCGTTTTCCACATATTCTCAGTTAATTTTCACATCTGTCTCATTAGATTGGTATTATTTATCCTTATTTTATAGATGAAGAGACTGGGATTTAGAGAGGTTGACAAACTCACACAAGGTCAAAAATTAGGAAGTTCAGCCAGAATTCTGACTGCAAAGTTGATGTTCTCCCCACCATATCGTATTGCTTAGCCTGTTTCTGAAGTGTCTCTCTACTAGGGTGGGGGGTGCAATAGCAATCAAGCAAATAGCAGACTGGCTTCAAGTTTTAAGGATAAAAGGAAAGAAAAACAGACTTTTTCCGTGAGCTATTCGGCCATCTCCTTTGGTCATGGAAAGTTCTGGAAAGGGATTTCTGGGAGACTCCTCTGGCTGACATGGCAGCACCCTACCTCACCAAGCCAGATCTGCTGAATCTGGACTTGGAGAAGTAAGGGTTCATGGGACATCCTTTGGGCGTGTCCACTGAGGTCTGCTTTATACAGTTTATAATTTGCTGTAAACAGCTTGCTGTTCCTAATTAAACCTGTATGATCATGCCTGAACTTTTAGGAAACGAGGACTTCTTTTTATGGTTCTCTTCTCAGTGGTAAAATCAGAGCCCTCTTCAGCTCCACGAGTCTCCTTAACCTGTGAGGCCTTGATCCTAAGACTCTGCTCTACAGTCTAGAAATGCAAAGTGCTTGACAAACGCTTGGGGGAGGGGATTGCTAGTAATCACGAGCCATTTCTTCCAGAGTGATGTTCTGTGATTCCATTTAGCAGGGCTCTAGAGCACCCCAAATGCAGGTTCTTGGACGCTTTTCATGCTAGGATCAGAGGGAATACAGATCTCTCAACTAAAAGCTGCTGGCTGAGAGTCATCTTTAAAGAAACAGTTGCTTAAAAGGACTACTTTTTCTGTTAGACATGGGGACTGGATAAAGCCACCCTAGTTTGAAATTGGTGATAAAAGAAATGAATGGGTTTAAGGATCTTAAATGTAATTTTTTAATTAAGAAAGCAATATATACTTAATAAATTCCAAAAAACACAAATAAATAGGAGGAAGAAAAAAGTAATCATAATCCTACTACATGGAGACAACCACTGTTAGTATTTTGGCCTATTTTCTACTATTTTATTTTTATTTTCTACTATTTTAAAAAAACTAGTTTACTGTGGTATTAACACTTCTTACATAACTAATTTTATAGCTGTTGAACAGCAACCCTCTGTTTCTGGGTCTTTACACGTTCACAAAAATTTCTCTAGTTGCAACCCATAAAAACGATCCCTGAAAGTAGTCTACCTTTTTTTTTTAAGTTTATTTATTTATTTTGAGAGAGACAGACACAGTATGAGTGGGGGCGAAGGTGAGAGAGAGGGAGAGAGAGAATCCCAAGCAGGCTCTGTGCTGTTAGCATGTAGCCCGATGTGGGGCTGGAACCCATGAAGCCACGAGATCATGACCTGAGCTGAAACCTAGAGTTGGACACTTAACCGACTGAGCCACCCACGCACCCCTCTACCATTTGTTCTGAATGGTGAAAACAGAAACAGAGGAACAGAAGCAGTTCAGCAGATGGGCTCGGATACTGTTCACAAGACCTGAACTGAGCAGGTCACAGTCTATACCAACCCTGCCCTATAGAACTTTCTGTGCAGATGGAAATGTTCTATATCTGTGCTCTTCCAAGACAGTCACCACTAACCTCATGTGACTACTGAGCACTAGTGGCCCTAGACTGAGAAGCTGAATTTTAATTCTATTTATTAACTAATTTAAAATTTACATAGTCATGATGGCAAATGACTATTGTGTTGGACAGTGCAGGTCTACACTTCTACACTTCTACACAGAAGATTTATTTATTTATTTTTTTTAAATTTTTTTTTTCAACGTTTATTTATTTTTGGGACAGAGAGAGACAGAGCATGAACGGGGGAGGGGCAGAGAGAGAGGGAGACACAGAATCGGAAACAGGCTCCAGGCTCTGAGCCATCAGCCCAGAGCCTGACGCGGGGCTCGAACTCCCGGACCGCGAGATCGTGACCTGGCTGAAGTCGGACGCTTAACCGACTGCGCCACCCAGGCGCCCCCAGAAGATTTATAAATGGGTTACTTGCTGGTCTCAAAGAGTACGAGGGCCAGGGATTGAGAGTTGGCATTAAAATGCTGCATCTGTCATTTCAAATAATGACGTAGCTCAGAATATTTCTCAGCAATGAGAAAGGCGGCTCCAAGAAAAAATATGGAGACAGGCTCACAATTAGTCTCCGAAAAGGAAGTCAGTCATTAGCTACATTCTGACATCCTAGCAATTAACCAGTCTTGGGAGAAGAGCAGGTATCTCCAGAGAGGTGCCAAATAAATAGGAGATAAGAGACTATAAAAATGAAAAGCCTTTCAGTCTTTCATCACAGGATAATCCAATGCATGTGAATTAATGGCAAAAGGCTCACTAATAGCCTTTGTGAGGAAATAGAAGCAGTGTAGCAGGATATCCTTTTTCCGCACTAAAGCACCCAATTCTTTCAATTTTATATACAGCGGAAGCAATTAATTGTACTAGAAAGAAATCCACAGCTGGCTTTTCCTGATGGCCCCATAAGCAACAAGCTCTATTGTTCAGCTTCCGGGATAGATGTAAAGTCATTCTTACTGCGCTGGTGAGATTTTTCTGATTGTTTAGTTTGAGTTTTCCAAAGACGAAAACCTGTGGAACACTCACATTTCAATTCTTCTGGTCATCATATGATTTCAGTATCAGCAACTGTGAAAAAGCTGATTTTTTATTTGCAATATAATCCATGCACGTGACTCGATGCTAGTGTTTCTTCTAAACTTAGTGACTGCATCCTAAGTCATTCACTTTTGTTTGTTTAACATGTTTATATGCAGTTGAACTGTACTGTTTCTGCTTTCGTGGTTAACATTCATAGGGTGGCTATCCGAGGATTGTGCATAACAAACAAATAAGATTATATGTCAAAAACCTAGAAACTCAACATTTCTTTTTTTTTTTTTTTTTTTTTTTTTTAGAAACTCAACATTTCAATCCATTGGGCCTGTATGGTGTTGTTTTTCCTTTAGGATGCATTAAAACACATTGTATTTCATCAATTCTTAGATGCACAGTTGTGGACATTTTATCATCTTTGAAATGAAGATGTCTTACAATTGATAATGTGTCACAGTTTAATTGGTAGTGTTTTCCTTCCCTAGTTGTGCATGAAATAATGATGCTTCCTATAATTAATACCATGTTAGTTTTGATGAAATACGGTGTACATATGGTTAAAATTGGACTAGAGTGGTGTATTACTGTAAATATAACAGTGGAACAACATTTGTCATGAAAACATCCACCTTGATCAAATAAAATTTTTAATTACACATCTTACAGAGGATTAAAAAAATTTTTTTAATGTTTATTTTTGAGGCAGGGGGAGAGTGGGGAAGGGGCAGACAGAGGCACAGAATCTGAAGCAGCCTCCAGGCTCCAAGCTGTCAGCACAGAGCCTGGTGCGGGGCTCAAATCCACGAACAGGGAGATCATGACCTGAGCCGAAGTCTGACACCCAACCGACTGGGTCACTCAGGCACCCCCACATCTTACATGGGATTCTAATTGACTTAATTCTGACAAATATGCATCCTGCCACTTTCATTTCCTCCAAATGCCCTGAAAGTATAGATTGTTATACATGAAGTATAATATAATAATGTTATATATATAGCTATATAATGCTGAACAATAAAAATGCTGGTTCTTCAAGCAAGCCAGTGACAAGGCTCCCTGCCTGCAATTGGACTGGTACTTATCTGGTGTTCAGGAGGACCGGGGGCAGGTATTACACTTCACACCTCCAGGGAGCACCTTTCACACAGAGCAGGACACAAACGGTGTCCCTATGGTCCTGCGGTGTAACCACTGTGATGCTCAGTGCAGTGACTACAGCCAACTGTGGTAAGAATCCGGGCAGGGGAGGGCAGAAAGGAGGGAGGAATGCTCTCTTTGACTTTGAGGGACAAAGCGGGACAGCAGATGCATTGAGGAGTTTGTGACACCCTCCTCCCCCCCACTCCAGGTGGACCTTGAAAACAAATGGCTAGCAGAGGCAAAGGTTTTGATAATTACAATGGTAGGCCCCAGTCTGGGGCTGCTATTTTGATCCTTGTGTATTTTGATACTCCCTAAACTGTCCTTCCCTAGGCTGGGAAGCTCGGAAGCCCCTATTCACATGTAAGTGAGTAAAGGTATGAAATCTTACTCAGGAGAAAGACATAGGAACTGTGAAACTATGCGAAGAAGTCAATGATATATAGAGAAAAGCCTAAGGAATTTAGGATGGAGCAGAGACTACTTCCTGTAAGAGGTGGTATTTGGGCATTGAGGGAGGGAGAATGGCATCAAAAGAATGAATGTGGCCCATTTTGCAGGACTTAGACCAGTTGAACAGAACGTTGCCAATCATCAGTGGCTCCCAGATTTTGAACACAGTGGCGTTCCATTAAGAGAAATCTGGAAAAACTGAGCAAGATCAGTTAAAGAGGGAATGACCAATTAGAAGGATAGCTAGTCCAATTCAGGTAGACAGTGAGGAAGACAGGTGTTAAAATGGGGGGCAAACTAAATGTAAAAGAATCTAGATTTTTGCCTAGGTGGCTGAGTCGGTTAAGCATACGACTTCAGCTCAGGTCATGATCTCATGGTTTGTGAGTTCAAGTCCTGCGTCAGGTTCTGTGCAGACAGCTCAGAGACTGGAGCCTACTTCGAAGTCTGTGCTTCCCTCTCTCTCTCCGCCCCTCCCCTGCTCATGCTTTGTCTCTCTCAAAAATAAATAAACATTTAAAAAATAACAAAATTAAAATAATCTACATTTTTAGAAAATGACAGGTATTGGTTCCTGACAGGTATTGGTTCCTAGTTGAATATATGTGATTATGCTTCCCCATGAAAGAAGGACGTTGTTTTAAAGAGCATATAGAACTCTAGAACTCAAGCGTTATTTGTTGAAAACCAATGGTCAGAATTTAAAGTCAATGATACAACCCTGCCTTTGTTGATAACAATAAATGAGTGAAATGAAATGTCAACTATCTTAAGGGCAATAAATCATGACTCGGAAACAAATATCAAATGAAGGAATTATCTGCATGTCTTATTTTCTTACAAGATTTTAAGCTTTTAGAGGACAGGAGTCCACTATACTGCCTAGTACATACAGTCACTCATTCAATAAGTATTTACTGACCACCCTCAGGGGTGCCTGGCAGTATGCTAGGTACCAGGGATATAATGGAGTGAAAATAAGATAGTTTCTATCCTCTAGAACTTTGTGTCGAGTACAAGGAAAGGTACCCCCAACATATGTGGTATCGGATAAACTAGTATGCCTGGTCACATTGATGGCACCACACCACACCTAGAAATACATCTGGATTACCGTGTAGACCATGGACAGTAGGTACAATATGGCTGTTAATGACTCAGCATTCCTGATCCAGGATTGTTTTTTTCCCCAGTTATCTCAACCTGAATTTTTATCACGACACCTTGTCTTCCTTTGACTAGTCATGCACAAGGTAATCATACTTCGCTCTAGATGCGGAATTTCTGGACTACTGGTCCCAAAGGAATTCTTGAGGGGAATCTGTGTTTAGGAGTAGTTAAGTAGAATCAGGTATAGGTTTATATATATTTATATGTACACACACACACACACACACACACACGTTATACTTTGATTAATCGTTAACCAGATGAAAGAAAATATACACACATATATGCATAAAAATATACAGTTGTTTTCTGTTTTTATCTGGTTAACAGATAAAGTATAATAAGTCACAAACCCACTGCTCTCAGGAAAGGGAAAGGCAGGGTGGTGGATTGCTATCAGATGGAGAAGGACAAGATTTACCATGGGCTGGGGTGGGGAGGCCCCAGCTCCAGGTGTTCGGTGGGAGGAACCCCAGCCCTCCAGGCAGCACCTAATAGCCAGAGCCATGAGCAAACAACAGGTGGTAGTCCAGGACAGCAGCAGGCATCAGGATGTCCAACCTGAGGTAATGGGAAAAGGACTGACAGAGGGACAGAATATGGACAGAGAATCTAGAACAAAGAGCTGGAGGTCAAGTAAGTGTTGCCACTAGGGGTAACTATTAGTGCACCAGGGGTAACTATCTGTTGCAGGGCTGGGGCAGACTCTAGAGAGCAGAGTCCAGAAAACAGGCAGAGAAAATCAAGTTCCACACAGGTTAACAGGCCAGGGCTTCAAGCACAAGAAAAGGACTGTGAGTCAGTCCTTAGACAGGGGCCAAGGTTGGGGCTTCCCAAGTGAGTAGCAAAGGCAGCGGGAGGCTGGGTTCTGGCTTGGGACCGGAGCTCTGAGAATTCTTCCTGCCACAGGGCCAGGGAAGGATTAGGTTCTGTGGTAAGGGGTGTGTTGATAGCAGGGAGAGGAAGACTATAGTGACCATGGGCCATAGCACTAAGTGGTGGCTACTTTGCAGCAAGTGGCTCTGTAAATGATCTTTTAATCACAGTAAACAAGTGATATGATGCAAAAAGAAATGGAAATGGAAAAAGGAGAGACTGAGAAGCAAAAGTAGAAGGAAAAAAAAATCCATTACAAAGAAAAGAACAAGTTTGGATTTTTAAACTTTATTTTGTGCACTGATTTATAGATAGCTCTTTTTTTTTTTTAATATTTATTTATTTTTGGGAGACAGAGAGACAGAGTGCAAGCAGGGGAGGGGCAGAGAGGGAGAGACACACACACACAGAATCTGAAGCAGGCTCCAGGCTCCGAGCTGTGCGCACAGAGCCCGATGCGGGGCCCAAACCCACGAAATGCGGGACCACAACCTAGGCTGAAGTCAGACGCTTAACCGACTGAGCCACCCAGGTGCCCCTAGATAGCTCTTTTTCTTAAACACAATTTCTGTTTCGGCTTGTTTCTTCTAAACCATGACAGGGTATTATTTTTATTTACTTTTCTTAAAGTTTATTTATTTATTGAGACAGCATGCATGCGCACAAGTGGGGGAGGGGCAAAGAGAGGGAATTTTATATATATGAGAGAATCCCAAGCAGGCTCCACACAGTCGGCGCAGAGCCCGATGTGGGGCTCGGACTCACAAACTGCGAGATCATGACCTAAACCAAAATCAAGAGTCAGATGCTTAACCACCTGAGCCACCCAGGCGCCCCCATGACAGGGTATTATTAACCAAGAGGATAATGTATTAGTGTCCATGCTGAAAAATACAGCTGTTTCCTCTACTCTTTACAATGTTTCTGTCTGTTTAACACTGAGTCTTAAACTAAAGCCTGCCAAGGGAGTTCCTTCACTAGTCCCTCCTTACTGAGCTCTAACTTATCTCCCTATCCAAAAGCCTTAATGCTGCCTTTGCCTCACAAAATCTTTACAACAGGAAAATGACTGTGAATGGATTAACTTGGATCTATCTAGAACAATTGCCTTCTCTTAAGATGGTATAACCCAGTTTTCCTGACCCACTCGTATCCTTTTCAACATAGTCCATGCCACCCTCTAAAACTAGGTCTTGATGCCAAGGTTCAGAAATGCCCAGGGGAAATTCTACCCTTATCTCGCTCATTCGTTCAACAGATATGAGCACTTGTGTGGCAGGAGCTAAGCAGCGAGGAAAGAGCTGAAAACAAGATGGACAAAGTCTTTGCTCTCATGGAGTTTACGTTCTAGTGACGCAGAGAAACTCAGACTATAAACCAGTAACTGAACAAACAAGGTAATTTAAATTAGTAAAAAGTGGTATAAAGAAAACAAAATTGGCTAGGTTGGGTGCTAATTTAAGTCAGATGATCAGGGAAGGTCTTTGAGGATCTGAGAACCTTCCAAACTAAGGCTATGTGATTTGAATACACAACTACCACTCTTGGGGGCCTACACCTCAAACTGTACAGAGAAAAAAAAGCTCACTTCCAGCCCATTCAATTAATCTACTTAAAGGAAAACCATCACATTATAGAGAATGTTAAATTTGGACTTTGAGGTATTGTCTGAGTTTGGGGGCCAGACAATACGTGTCCAGATGTTTCCTTGGGCTTCCTGGCCGCTCTGTTCATTTAGTGGGCAAACTGGAGAAACAGGCTGGCATGCATACACATGCCAGAAACCGAAGAGAACACCATGCCCTGCTCTGTTGTAGGTAGGTAGGTTGCCTGCTATGAAAAGGCTAAGGATTTAAGCTTGGGCACTAGGCGGGCTTTATCTAAGGAGAGCAAAAGGATGTCAAGTAAAGTCCCAAAGACTTGAAAAGGAGATCCTTTCGTAGAGATGCAAAGATATCATGACTTAAAATGTCATTGCCTCTATTTTGCTACCATTTCTACAGTGGCATATAACAAAACCCAGGTAATGCCAAGTTGTACATTTCAGGACCTTGATGTACTAAAGTTTTAAACTGAGATTCTTGTCTATTTTATGGTCTGATTCATATGCCTAAAAATTGGACTAGGCTTCAGAGGGTATATTAACACACCTGTCATGATTTTATCTGCCATGACACATTACTCGGCATACATCATTGATTTCTTTGGTCAATGAATCTTAATCTCCTTAAGCAAAAGGTCGACCCTTGCCCCTAAAATTAAAGCCGTGTAGTATGTAGAAAACTTGAAAAAGTGGCAAGTTTTAGTTGATGTAAGGAAACTCATAGTTGATGCCAGGAAATTCATATACCATACATTCCCCCTGTAAAGCAAGATACAACCACCCATGACTCAAATCTGAGACAGCTCGAGAGTTCATTAAAAAACTTAAGAGAATAACCAGAATTGAAAAATAATTTGGAATCACAGAAGATATATAAGGCATCAAAAGTGGTTTGCAAAAGGAGGAGAGAAAAAAACCTCTTTAAACAAGAATGTAAAAGAATTTAAACATTTAAACAAGATTATTAGGGAATACTCTGGAATCCAAACATCTCTTTAGGGAGAATGCGTATAACAACAAATGCCAGTGCCTGGCACATTCTTTTTCTTCCCTCTTTCTTTTTACCTAGTTGAAAAAGTGATTTTATGAAAGGACCTTAAAAAGAGTTATCTTTTAGAGGTTCATAAATATGCAGAACAAACTGAGGGTTATGGGAGGGGTTGTGGGAGGGGGGATGGGCTAAATGGGTAAGGAGAACTAAGGAATCTACTCCTGAAGTCATTGTTGCACTATATGCTAATTTGGATGTAAATTTTAAAAAATAAAAAATAAAACAAGTTAATAAAAAAAAAGTTATCTTTTGTAGAGACTTAACACCATACACACTGTTGCAACACTTACCAAAATGATTAAAGTCACATTTGGTTGTTAAAAGGGAGCCTATGTTCTTTCTTCACATGCAGGACACTGAATACGTTTACCAGCATTTTCCCCAAATGAAGGGAAATGGAAGAAAAGGAGTAGTGACAATTATTTGCATTTTCCAAAAGGAGGGAACGGGACTCCGGAGGGCACGCAAGGTCCTAAGAGTGAGCCAAAGTAGAGGAGCGAGCAATATTTATAGTTCGCGGACTTCAGCTGGCCCGGGGTAACGCCGCCGCTCCTCTTCTGCTTTAGGAGTTCACCGGCTCGTAGGTCACAGGGCCCGGGACAGCCGGGGCTCGGAGCTGCGGGGGTCCACGCGGAGAGGCCTCTTCCCCCAGCCGCTCCCTCGGAGCCCGCCCACCTGCGCCTGCCTACCTAGGCCTCGGCACCTTGGCAGAGAGCCCAGACCAAGAAGCCGGGGAGCGGTGGGTGGATAATGGAAGCGGTGTGGCTACATTTCCCTTTCTTTGTCGCCACGACCACTACCACGACCCGGCAATTCCCCGCCGTGGCGTGTGAGTGCTGGCGCCCACGTGGAGCATTAGAGCGTGTCGCAGAGGGGGTCCACGCGAAGGGACGCGGCAGGGCCCAGACCGCGTCCGCGGTGTCCGCGCTCCTCCACCGCGCTCCGTCATGTGCGTCCCGCACGCGGCGTCGGTGGGTCGCGGCTCCCGGAGACCAGCCGGCCCTGCCACGGCGGCGGTAGGGCTGCCTGGTGGGGAGGGGCCGGTGGGGCCGCGCGGAAGAGAAGTCCCCCCACCGCAGGCCGGCGCCCCCTTGCCGGCTGCGGGCCCTCTTCCCCGGCAGCAGGGCGCCGGACCTCGGGGACCCTTCGGGCGCTTCCGTCGCGCGCTCGGCTCCTTTCGTGTCCGGGGCGGGGCGGGCGTCTTCCCAGTGCGCGCGCGCGGCGCCGAGTCCCGCGGAGGCCCGCCCCTCCCCCAGGCCCCCGCGCCCGCGCCGCCCCCCCACCCCTGCGAGTGTCGGCGGCGGCGGCAGTGGCGGCGGCGGCGGCGGCTGCCGAGATTGGAATCCGCCTGCTGGCTCTCGGTGAAGGAGGAGGGAGGAGGGCGGGGAGAAAGGGCAGGAAGGCTCGGGCTCCGGCGCGTCCGTCCGCGCGAGACGAGGATCGCACGGCCGCTCGAGGGGCGACCGGGCCGGGGCCGCTGCACGCCGAGGGCGGAGGCCGAGTCGGGCCCCCGCCGCGCCCCGGCGGCTCGCCGCGCCCACCCCGCTCCGCGCCGAGGGCTGGACGATGAGTTCCCCGGGGTCCGGGTGAGTTGGCTCGTCCGAGAGTGCGTGTGTGCGCCGGGAGAGGCCGGCGGCTGCGGGGAGGCCGGCGCGGGCTCCGGGAGAAGTTTCGGGGGGAGCGGGGCGCGCGCGGGAGGCCTGAGCTGGGGGCGGCCCGGTCCGGCCGCCTCGCGGGGTCCCCGCCGCCTCGGCTCTGTCAGGCCGCGGCCCGTTGGGCCCCGCCGTCCGGCGCCCCCACCCCGGGCCCGACCCCGCCGGAGACCCCGGCCCCCCGGACTCCCGACGTCGGCTCCTTGCAGCTCCCCGCTGCGGCCCCGCCGCCCGGCCCCTCTTTTGTTCCCCACCCCCTGGGTTTCAGGCCGAGTTTGGGGAGGCGATGTGGGCGAAAGCCGCCTCCAAGGACGCTTCTTGAATCCTTAAATGGGAAAGGCGCTCACCTCTCTCTCCCAGGAGCTGCGAGGTTGCTGTTCGCGTTAGGTCTCTCTACGCTGCTGCGAAGGAGAAAAAAGATGTCTGTTTCGTGGGGTGGTAGAGTCGGGGGGAGTTGCAAGCCCTCCCTGAAAACTTGTCCGCGGGAAGGTGCCAGGTTTCTCGGAGGTTCACCTGTTGTCCTGCGCGGCCTCCGCTGCCATGTCTGTTGTGATTCTGCGCTTCAGTTTCTGAAAACTTTCTGCCGGAGTGAATGTAACCTTCCCCCCCCCCCCCCCCCACTTCTTTCCAGACTCCTAGTGGAAAGATTTGGCAAGAAAAGAAAATAGCTTGAGTCAGGAAAGAAAAATAATGTGCTATGTGTTAGAGTCTGGCGTTTTGTGACTTGTATACTCTTTCATGCTCTCGGATGTTTTAATTTGGTCAGAGCGCTGCAGTTTTTGTCTTTCAAACGGTTAGCAAACTCTTTTGAATACACAGTGCGAACTTGGCACATTTACCTGTGTGACGTCATTTAATCCTTGTGATAACCCTGGTTATGGTGTTCATTTTTTAGGCGAGGAAACCGAGACGCAAAGAGGTTAAGTAACTTGTCTAAGTGTGCTGGGATTTGAACTCTGAATTTTCTCTGCTAATCAGAAACTGTCAAAAGTGAGATGGACTAGGAGTTTGAAAACAGCAAAACCTCTTTCTGCAAACAGGTTTATGGTTAGGAGCATTTTCAATTACTCATACTTGAAATGATCGCTGTTTGTTGCTTGAGTTGAAAACAACTCCTTTATTGTATTTACTTAGGAGTTCACGTCTGAATTAAAACTGTGAATTACGATGTAACTTTAATGCTTATCACTGTTTTCAATTCTTGAAAAGTGTGTGGGCCAGAATTATTTAAATATTTAAACTTAAAGTTAAAATACTGGCAGTTCTGAGCTAGAAAGGGTTGAATTTACAAAGGGTGATTGAAATTTAGAAGACACTTTTCAGAGAACCAGTATTCCACTCACGGTTGTTGGGTTCCCCATCCGATTCATATTATTCGTGGAACTCATTTCAAACTTTTTTCTGCTTGCTTCACTTCTTCACACCCTTTACTGAAAAGCTTGAGGCATTCAGTGGGAGGGAGCTCCTGCCAGAATGTACTGAGTTACTTCTATCATGTGCTTTCTTTCCTTCCATTTCAGTGGAACATTTTTTGTCCTTCCTACCAGTTTAACACCTTGTTTCATTTTTCTCCTCTCTCCTGCTTAATGGAATAGGAGTTACTCCCTTTTGTCTTAGAGATGTTAGAAGTACAGATGTGCTAAAGGTTTTTTTTCAGTTTACAAAAACCTTCCCTTGGGCGTGCTACTCCCTCAAGATGTCATGTTGCTGCTTTTCCTTTTCAAATCATATTAACGCTAAAAAAAAAAAAAAAAAAAAAAAACAAAAAATAAAAAACGTTTCCTTGTAAAAGTAATACACGTTCATTAAAAAATGGTAAAATAGAGCAAAATTGAAGTAAAATTAAAATTCATACCTTCGTAATCCCATCTCTGGAGATTGTCAAGAGTAGTTTATTTTTCCTGCATTTACTTCCTGGCCGGGCATTCAGTTCTTAACTCCTTGTTACCCGGATTTCACCCTCACAAGGTTCACCTATAAGCTAAGTGGCACATTTATTAATGTGTTCTAAATCAACTCCTTGAGCTTTCTGTGATACTTAACATCAACTTCTCATTCTTGAAATGCCTTTCCTTGGCTTTTGTTCATTTATCCATTGTATTCAACGAATACTTCCACTGCAAGGTTATGGGATGCTACAACAGACAATGCCCTTGCCTTCATGGAGCATCAAGTTTATTGGAGGAAACATAGATTGAAGAATGAATTCTATAACCGTATTGTGATTACAATTAAAGTGCCCAGTGTTAGAAGACCTGACCTGGTGCTGGGAAGGCCTTAAAAATGTCACTTTGTAACTCAAGATGATTCTGAAGGATGAGTGAGAATTAACTAGATGGACAGAGGGCTTCTGTGACATACTGACTTTGTTCCTCTTTGCCCCTTTCTTTTCTTCTTGCTTAATATGTGTTCTCCAGGTTTTACTGGTCAGTTCATTTTTCTGTATGTCACTAGTCCCTTGGCATTATTATTGTTCAGACACTTCTGTCTGAATACTTCTCAGACCTCTATTCTTTATTTCTCCTCTGCACGTGAATCCTTGTTTTTTCCCAGTTGCTTTATGCATACCTCTACCTGGTTGTTCTAGTTGAAACTAAACTCCTTCCTTACCAAACTTGTTTCCCTGGTGTTCCTTATTTCTGTTGATGTCATACCAAATCCAGACCTTTCCCCATTCTGTCACATCGTATCTGTAGCCAGCGTCTACTGCTTCTGCGTTTCATGGTATTGTCCCTCTTTATTCCTGCTGACTTAGGTACAGCTCTTGATACATGGTGGTATGAAGGTTATAATAGACTCATAAAATGAATTGGGCACCTTTCCTTTTCCTCTTTTCAGGAGTGGTTTAGACTGGAAGGATCTTTCTTGCGAGTTCTACAGACCTCACCTATAACACCATTCAGGCTTAGATTTTCTTTTCTTTTTTTCTTCTTTCTTTCTTCTTTCTTTCTTTCTTTTCTTTCTTTCTTTCTTTCTTTCTTTCTTTCTTTCTTTCTTTTCTGTAGAGGACTCTGAATATCATTTCAGTTTATTTAATAACTGTTAGTCTGTTTAGGTTTTCTATTTCTTGTGTGAACTTTAGTGTTTAATATTTTCTCCAGAAATTTATTTGTTGAGTTTTCAAATCTACTGTTACTTGGTTTTAACACAATTCTTTTTCTTAAAAGAAAAAAAAATTTTTAATGTTTATTCATTTTAGAGAGACAGAGAACCAGTAGGGGAGGGGGCAGAGAGAGAGGGACACACAGACTCTGAAGCAGGCTCCGGGCTCTGAGCTGTCAGCACAGAGCCTGATGCGGTGCTTGAACTCATGAACCACGAGATCAAGACCTGAGCCAAGTCGGATGCTTAACTGATTGAGCCACACAGGGGCCCCTAAATTTCTTTGATTTAATATATATTTGTATGCAGTGTTACAGATTGTGTGTATATTAGTATAGTTGATAATTTTCCTTTTTCCTTTTTTTTTTTCTTGCCTACTGAATCAGGTTCTCATCCCACTTGGGCTAATGCTGTGCTCTTCTTCATTTCCACTGGTATATGGGTTGTCTTATGCAGTTCTGCTGAAGTTAATCTTGAAGCCCAGTTTGTGTCACTTCTCTACTCACAAGTTTCCAGTGTCTTCTGTGAAATGAAGTCGTTTCATGAGGATTTACCCAGATTTCCCTCATTCTCATCTCCCATTATTTTTGTTTCCTGCACATGCGCTTGCTTTGTCCCTTTTCTGAAATCTTTCCCATTTTCTTCTGAGTGGAATCCCTTCTGAAGGAAGGGATATTTTTTTTTAATTAAAAAAAAATTTTTTTTTAGTGTTTGTTTATTTTTGAGAGAGAGAGAGACAGAGTGCGAGCAGGGGAAGGGCGGGGAGACACAGAATCCAAAACAGGCTCCAGGCTCTGAGCTGTCAGCACAGAGCCTGACACGGGGCTCGAACCCATGGACTGCAAGATCATGACCTGAGTGCAAGTAGGACACTTAACTGACTGAGCCACCCAGATGCTCCTGAAGGAAGGGATTTTTTAAAGGCAAAATTTTTATCTAATATTTTCTTCCTGCACTTACTGGTTTGTCTTTTTCTTTTTAAAAATTTATTTATTTATTATGAGGGGGGAGGGGCAGACCGAGAGAGAGAGAGAGAGAGAGAGAGAGAGAGAGAGAGAGAGAGAAAGAAAGAATGAATATGATTTGCAAGCAGGCCCCGCACTCACCACGTGGGGCTCCATGCAGGGTTCGAACCCACAGACCATGAGATCATGACCTGAGCCCAAATCGAGAATCAGATGCTTAACTGACTGAGCCACCCAGGCACCCCTATTGATTTGTCTTTAAAAAAATTCAACTTTTATTGGGCGCTCAGTCAGTGGAGCATGTGGCTCTTGATCTAGGGCTTGTGAGGTCAAGCCTCATGTTGGATGTAGAGATTATTCAAAAATAAAATCTCTAAAAAAAAAATCAACTTTATCGAAGTGTCATTTATATACAGTGATACGCACGTGTTAAGTATGCAGTTCCGTGAGTCATTTGGTCTTTTATAGCGATTTGTATACAAATACTGGTTCAGCTACTAAACTGCAGACTGGGTGTGTAACTGACTTTGTTGCATATAAAATGGATAATTGGAGGAGAAAGACCTCATTTTTGGATTTTGGGAGCAGAGAGCCATGGAGAGAAAGGAAAATGGGTTTCCTCTTAGTCTAAAGTTTAAACCAGAAAGTCTTTCCTTCTTCCCTCTTCCACCTTTTATTAGTGTTTATGCTTTTAAAATGCTTTTTAAATATCTTAGGTCCAAATGACCAGGTCAGTCCAACTCTTTAATGCTTACAAGATTAAATGCTGAGTTGTATGGAGTTAGATCTTACAAGGTACACCATACTTTTTTGAGCCGTTCATAAAGAAAATATGCTTCTAGTTAATTTTAAGAAGCCATTGATTGTAAGGTCTAATTTCAGAGATACTGAAATATGAAAAATATATGTGCCATAGAATTGAATATGGTTTTTCTCCGTTAACCAAAGCTACCATTCCTTTAGTTTAGATATTGGAAAGAAGAATTTAAGCCAGACTTATGTGGGAGAGACTTATTAGTTGTGCTGTTTACTATGAAAAGTTTTCTTTAAAAGGAGGGTGTTTGTTAAACCTTTTTAATGAGTAAAGCATTTCAGGCGGTATAGAGAAATATTTATTTTTGGATGGGGTCTCCCACAACTCGATATGCCAGTCTGATTGTGAGGCGCTTTGATAGTTTTTATAGTTAATATTTTAAAGGCTGTCAGTTTTTAAAAAATAGAAACAAAATGATATGTCTGGAGAGCCCCAGTAGTGTTGTGGTTTTTGAAAACAGCACTAGGTTAGAGTAGGGCTTTAGATCAGATGATGGTGGGCCCAGTGGATTCCCAAGCCAAGTTCATACAGACCTTGACTAGTTAAGGACATTATTTTTGAGTATCTTTTATTGAAAACAGGTGAATATGAGCTACTCCGATGCCATGGATGTTCTTTTTTTATACTTCTGTGTTTCTGATGAACTTTTTTTATGGTGTACATTTGTTATACCACTAATAACGTGCAACAGTGGAGCTTGGCTATTGCTCTAGTCATATGTAATTGGCTACTACTGATTTAAGGAGGATGTGGGTATGTCAGTAGTAGGGATAAAATAATCAGATTTGCAGTTTGGGGAGAGGAGTTAGTGGGGAATCATTTTGAAGGAAGGAAGACACAGGACACTGAAACTTGTAGGGGACACTGAAACCTGTTCCATCTTGGCCCAGACTAGGATGGTGGCAGATAATTAGGGTCTAGAATGGACAGGACTTGGTAGTTAGCTATGGATGAGAGAAGGAATGGGATTGGCATGAATGACTGGCGGGTTTCTAGCTCGGAAACCTGATAGGGTAAATGTGTGTTGGTCGAGATGAAAAATGAGACCAGGTTTGTGGAGGACAGTAGTTTGGTTTTGATAATACAGAGTTCTGAAATACCAAGTAGAGATTTCCACTTAGCATTCATTGCATGTATGGGGCTGGAATTTGATAGAGGTTTGGACTGCAGGTAGATCTTTGGGAGCGATTGCCATGTAGGTTGTAAATTCTATCAGTGGAAATTGGGTGGCTTTCTCAAGTGACTTTTGCTTAAAAGTGACAAATTCAACTCTTAGCTTAAAGGTGAAAAGGGGTCATTATCCCTCTCCCCCCTTCATGTTTTTAAAAAGACTGCAAATACTCATGTTTGGATAGAAGTGCTCAGATGATGTAATCAAGGGTCTGTCTGCTCTCCACTCTTTGGGCTTGATTTTCAGACAGATATTTTTCATTTGGCAGAGGATGGACAGTGTCAACTCCAGGCTTATGTGGCCCATATGGATTCAAGATGTAAAAAGGGCACCTCTTTCCCAGGTGCATATATTCTGTCCCAAGGAGAGATTCTTACTGGGACCGTCTGGAGTCTGGGGTGCCGACACCCGCCAGGCCTAGTTTACATGCCCCGGAGCAGTCAGCCAGTTAAACACCCGCACTCATAGCCTTCCTAGAATCATGAGAGATGGGAAAGTGGTTGTTCCCCCAAAGAAAGGATGGCTTTGGGCAGTGAACAACACAAATCCACTGTCTTTTGGTTGTTAACGTTTTTTTAAGATCTTTTTTTTTTTTTTTTTTTGAGTATCTGAAGAAAAATACACAAACGTAGCAATTTTGTGTATAATTTCATGGTTATGTTATGGATTTCATATCAGGAACTCTTGCTATACACAGTAAAGAGCCTAGAACAGCCCTGAGAAACACCAGTTTAAGACCTAAATAGAGAAGATAGACGTTAAATAATTTCAGAAATAATTGTCTACTTGTATTTATTTTAAGATCTACAGAAGGGAAGTACAGGAGCTCATAAGTGTGTAAATAAGGGAATGGGTCTATTTAGGGTACAGGTGCTTGGGAGGACTTTCCTGAGAAAATGGTCTGTAGAGTGACACTGTAGATCAGGAAGAAGAGGGAGCATGTTTCTGGAAGTATTCAGTAGTTTTTGAAGCAAACACTTTTCTGCTTTTTAAAAGTTACGAAAGGAGGGGCACCTAGGTGGCTCAGTTGGTTAGGCATCCGACTTTGGATCAGGTCATGATCTCATGGTTTGTGAGTTTGAGACCCGCATTGGGTTCTCTGCCGTCAGCATAGAGCCTGCTTCAGATCCTCTGTCCCCCCAACCCTCCCCCACCGACACCTCTCTCCCTCTTGTGCTCTCTCTCTCTCTCAAAAATAAGTATTTTTTTAAAAAGTATTTATAAAAAAAAGTTCTGAAAGGAATGCATCTAATGTGAATAACTTGAGAAATAATGAAAAATTATAAAGCAGCAGTAGAACACTTAAGTTTTGGCTTCTGAGTTTTTCTTTTTTTAGATTGTTTTAATGTTTATTTACTTTTGAGATAGAGATAGAGTGTGAGCAGGGGAGGGGCAGAGAGAAGAGAGGGAGACAGAGAATCCAAAGCAGGCTCCCGGCTCTGAGCTGTCAGCACAGAGCCCGGCGCAGGGCTCGAACTCATGAACCGTGAGATCATGACCTGAGCTGAAGTCAGACGCTCAACTGACCAAGCCACGCAGGAACCCCTGAGTTTTTATAAATTAAAATCTAGTACTGGTTTTACCACTAAGTTAGCTGTGCAGTTTTGAATACTACACTAAACCTGTCTGGATCTCTGTTTCCTTATCTTAAAAACTGAAGGGGACTTGGCGAAAAGAAAAAAGAAAATTCCATGGCTTTAATGCAGAGCAGTTAGTTGCTGAAATTGCAGGTCATGTAATGCTTTTGGTCATGATGACATCACTGGGTTTCTGACTCTTGGCTGCAGAGTCCCTCTTCCTGCCTTGGCAGTCATTGTAAGTAACGAATAGAATGGCCTGTGGCCAGTGGTGTTCTTTCATGCCCTGCTTTCTTATCTCATTTCTTGAGCATTAAATTTTTTTTTTTTCTTTAGCCTTTAGGTAGATTATCTGAAATGTTAGAGGCTCTCAGTTTTGAAGTTGAGAAATCTGGAGGAAACTTGCATGGTTGTGATACTGTTTTCTGTAAGGTAAAATTCGTGGGTAGTTTTCCTACTAGCAGTTACAATTTTTTGTGATGTAGTCCATCAGTTTAACATCTTGAGTGTCTGAATTTTGCATTTAATTAAGAATAATAAAGGGAGCTGTTGATAGGGAGTGTTAAAGTAAAGGCCATTAAACTTTGGTAAAGTTCTTACCAACGTATTTTTCAAAAAATTGTTTAAAGGTACCATGAAATAGGGGCGCCTGGGTGGCTCAGTCGGTTAAGCGTCCGACTTCGACTCAGGTCATGATCTCACGGTTCGTGAGTTCGAGCCCCGCATTAGGCTCTGGGCTGATGGCTTGGAACCTGGAGCCTGCTTCCGATTCTGTGTCTCCCTCTTTCTCTGACCCTCCCCCGTTCAAGCTCTGTCTCTCTCTGTCTCAAAAATAAATAAACGTTAAAAAAAATAAAAAATAAAAAAATAAAGGTACCATGAAATAAAAATATTTCAACAGTAGCTATTCAGAAGCATCTTAAATCACTAAAATGTAGTCGCTTGATGACAGATACTGTTTTACGTCTCCATTTTAGTAATCTTTCACAGAATAAAAATGTTGGGGAAAAAAACTGCATGTTGAATTTATGTATGATCTGAGTAAAGAAAAAGAAGTTAATCTTCCTGAAATAGTGCCTTAGTCATCATTCCTACTCGATAAATATTTTCCACTGGTTTCTTATTTGCTTACAATATAAAATTCAAATTCTCTCAGACTGGCCTCTTGCTCTGGCCTAGTCTGCCTTTTTGCCTTATTCACTTCATACTACTATTTTATTAGCTTAAGTCACTGAAATATCCAGTTCTGAGTTTCCATTCAGAGTCCTTAGACTTCTGCTGTCCACTCCAGTAGCCAGTACCACACGTGGCTGTTGAACATTTGAGATGTGGCTGGTCAGAATTGCGTACCACATTTTGAAGATAGTACAAAAAAAGGAATGTAAAGTATCTCATTATGCTTTTAAAATACTGATTGCATATTGAAATGATACTGTTTTGAATATGTTGGGTTAAGTAATAGTAAAATTAACTTTCAAAGAAAAAGGATCAGATTTTCTCTTTTGAAATATGGCTAGAAAAAACTTAAAATTATACATTAAATTGTACGGTGTTGCCTTCGACTTTCCTTCTCCCTATGCTTATCAAAATGCTTCAAAATCTTACTTCTTCTGTGAAGCCTTCCTCAGTGGTCCACACTTAAAAGAGCTCTTCTGTGTCATTATTTAAAAAAATTTTTTTTAATGTTTATTTATTTTTGAGAGAGAGACAGAGACAGAGTGTGAGCAGGGGTGGGGCAGAGACAGAGGGAGACACAGAATTGGAAGCAGGCTCCAGGCTCTGAGCTGTCAACACAGAGCCCAATGCGCGGCTCGAACTCATGAACTGTGAGATCATGACCTGAGCCGAAGTCAGTCGCCTAACCAACTGAGCCACCCAGGCGCCCTTCTTTCATTGATTTCTACTTTGTTTTTTTTTTTTTGAAAAATTTTTAAATGTTTATTTTTGAGAGAGAGAGAGAGAGAGAGAAGGAGGGGCAGAGAGAAAGGGAGACACAGAATCTGAAGCAGGCTCTAGGCTCTGAGCTGTCAGCACAGAGCCCACAGGGGGCTCGAACTCACGAGCTATGCGATCATGACCTGAGCCAAAGTTGGACACTCAACCGACTGAGCCACCCAGGCACCCCTTCTGTGTCATTATTTGAAGGCAGTATTTTGGTGTTTCTTGTACCATCTATTAACATATTAGATTTCTTTACTACAAGCCTTCTCAGCTTTTAGTCTTGTAAAACCCCAATATAGTCTCCCTAACTGTATTGCCATAGCACCTTCCTTTGTTTCTTCTGTTTACAGAAGTTACACGTATTTGGTTGAAACTTCAGGCATAAAGTGAGTCTTCTGTAATCCTGCCCCCACGTCCCCCCTGGATTACAGTGTTAAGAGTATAGAGGTAAATGTAATATTTCTCTTCCACTGTCTTCATTTTTTTCTTTTTCTCTCCCCATTTCCAAAAAATGAGGTGATACTATGCATCCTTTTCTTTAACTCTGTCTTCACTGAATATAGAGTACTCTTTTTAAGTCATTAGGTGTTGATTTACTCATTCTTTTTAGTAGTCATGTAATATTCCCTTTTATGAATATACTGTCATTTTATTTACCAGCCCCCTATTGATGACTAGATTGTTTCCAATTTGTTGCAAGGTATTTTTCTTGTTTCTTTTTCTTTTTCCTTTTTTTGCATTGTAAACAGTGCTGTGGTGCTTGTACATATCCTCTGAGACTATTTTTATTTTATAGGATGAATTCTTAGACATGTGTTTACTGTATGTAAGAGAAGCCATGTATAATGCCTATAGTGCCAAACTGCTCTGCACAATCTTTGTAACAATTCACATTCCAGCCAACAGTGTTTGAGAGTATTTCCCCTAACCCCTCACCAACACATCATAGTATCAGTCTATTTTAATCTTTGCCAGGCTGCCAGCTGAAAAAACAGTATTGTAGTTTTAATTTGTATTTCTTTGATTGACTAAGGTTGAGGAGAATTTTATAGTTTGTTGGTTCTTTGCATTTGTCTCTCCTTTGTTTTTCTAATCTTTTTTTCTTACTCATTTTGCAGAGACTCTTTTTTGGGGTATGGATATTAACTCTTGGTATAATGCATTTTTTTTGTCATTTGTTTTTTATTTTTGTTCATAATATATAAAAATTCTTTTGCTGTTGTAAGAGTATTTAGAAACAAAAAAAATAAAAAAGTTTAAGTTGTCTCATACTCTCAATTTATTTTATAAGCTCCTTGGTGAGTGAATTTTGTCTTAAAATATTTTGTTTTGCCATCGGTACTAATTCAGTGCCTTGTACACAGTAAGCGTTCAGATATTTGTCTATGTTGGTGGTGAAGGGGTACAGAATACATCACTGTGGCATAAAAATTATTTTGCCCTGAAGGTATTTGAGAATAGGCTTTTCTGGGGAACTTCCTGATCTGCCTAAAAACAGACTCTCAGAGAAAACTCAGTTATCACAAAGCTGCTCCCCAGAGTTTTGAAACCAGGGAAGATTGACTTTTATCACTAGAGAGCAGAGAGAAAAAGTGGCACCACATCTAAACTGACATTGTCACACATCGTATCATATATTCATTTTCCTGGGCCCATGTATCTTTCTTAAAAGTCCTTTGTTTCCTGTAAGTGTCCTCCTCCCCTCTCCCCATATTAACACAGGAGCCCCAAATTCTAACTGCCTCTTTTAGTCACACTTGTATGTAAATGGTGGTGAATGAATAAAAATCTGTCTTTTTGATTTTTTTTTTTTTTTTTTTTTTGCTAATCTGACTTCTGTCAGTGTAATTTGCAGGCCCCCAAATTCAGAACCTAAGAGGGTAGAAGAAAAATTTTTCTTCTTTTACTTCTACGTGTAAAAGTTTTTCCTCCTTAGCAATGGCAGGTCGTTTCTGACTGCTGGGGCAAGGGATAATAAGCAAGTGAAGTTTCACTGTCTAAAAACAAAGTTAAGTATTTTAAATATAAAGAGCATAAGTCAAATTTCTTTAAGCTACAGTTTTCAAAATGTATTCTTCAAAACTAAAAATTTGTTAAATGAGGTAGAATGTACAATTAGAGAGACATCTCCCTTTTCCTGAATATATTCCTACAATTATAATGCTATTTCTTAATCAAGTGGCATGATTAATTGTGTTGACTAAGCCTTTGTTCTTTCTAAAGTTATTCACTGTTTCCTGTTCTTTCTTAGCATCTTATCAATTTGCGTAGAAGATGGTTTGTGACAGGTTCCACTGGTCACAATCAGAAGAAACAACAAAAAAGGTCATTCAGTTAAGATTAAGTAAGTAAAATATACAAAGAAGCCTCTAATTTCTTAAACCGGTAAAGGGCTCTTGAGATGATTACAGTGACTTCCCGTTTACCTGTATTCTAGATAACTTGAAATGTTTATTAAACCTTGAATTATTGACATGTTATCTAGCTTCACATTTATTGTGTTCCATACCTTACTACTCTGTTTACTAGGTTCGTGACCTTGCACCAAAGTGGTTAATCTAAGCTTTATTTCCTTGTATGTCAAATGAGGGTAATAATCGTTTTCTCACAGAGTTACTGCGAAGACTGAGTGAGTGAGTGCAGTGAAGCACTAAACACTATTTTTGCCACATAGTAATGCTTAGTAAGTGTAAGCGAAGATGAATTATTTGTGTGGGGGAAGATGAGGTCAGTTCTGTCTTCAAAAGCAATTTGAATGGCTGTATACAAAGGGTCCTTGAAGATGAAATCTAATCCTGATACCTTCTGAAAGTGTTATTTTGTTAGCATTATTAACACTTGAATTTGCAAAGTACTTTTGTGTACTGGCAGTACTGGTAAGTTGATACTGGGAAGTTTTGTGGCTTTTCCGGTTGTATATGTTAAGAATCTGAGGCTAATGAGGGTTAATTGCCCCAACAAGGTCAGAGAGGTAAGAGTAAGAAGTAAGTAGAATCAGACTTTCCTAGTTAGCTCAGAACGGGGACTAGGACCTTAGGGTTAAGGATAAGTCAGTGATTCTACAGTCTAAAGAAAGCCCAAGCATTTAGTGGCCTGAATCCTTTCTAGAGCTTATTAGAGTGTGACAGAAACCTGTCAGAGAATGGAGGGGAGGGAAATTGTGCACAGCAGTCACCTCGGTGGCTAGTTTGCCTAGGTGGGGAGCATTGTACACTTTTTGCTCTGTTCCTCTTCCCTTGGGGTGGCCTTTCCTTAGAAGCTTAGTGCGGGGAGGTCTAAGAGAGCCACTCGTGAGGTTAGGGAGTGCTAGCAAAAAGTAGAGCAGCACATCTCATTTCCTAGCCGGTAGTCATGATGCAACTGATTGGTTGATCTGTGCCTCCTTGAGCAAAGGGTAAAAAAAAGTGTAGAGAAATCTCCTTGTGGACTGAGGGTAGCAGAACACCCTGTACTTGTTTCGAATTTCTGTTCACGTGGGTAAAGCAGAAGGTAACTAGGCTTTAGGCATCTTGACAGGGCTGGCTCTCCTGGAGAGGGGAGCAAAAGTAGGAGAGGTTGAGCTGAAGCAGGTCTTTGGGAAGGGAAATGTGCAGTTGGGTTTGAGCCCCTCACCTCTCGGTCACCAGAGCGCTCCAGCCTGTCCCCAGAGGAGAAGCCATCATTTGGCTACCTGTATCATGGTCTGTATTAGCCGGGTGGTGGCAGCCACCCCAGAGGACTGCAGGAGTGCTCAGATGTTGAGATGTTTATTCTGTTCTCCCTCATCCCCCACTCCTCCCAAAACAGGTCAGACCACACCCCTTCCCCAGTTGAACTTTTCATGGACCATGGACCCAGCCTGGGTTTGGAAGGGAAAGAGATGATTGCAAGATTGAAGATTAAAGTTTTAGGGGCGCGTGGCTGGCTCAGTTGGTTAAGCATCTGACTTCGGCTCAGGTCATGATCTCACGGTCTGTGAGTTCGAGCCCCGCGTCGGGTTCTGTGCTGACAGCTCAGAGCCTGGAGCCTGCTTTGTATTCTGTGTTTCTTCCTCTCTCTGCCCCTCCTGTGCTTATGCTCTGTCTCTCTCTGTCTCTAATAATAAATAAATGTTAAAAAAATTTTTTTTGAAGATTAAAGTTTTAAACAGCAGTCAACTGGACTGGACATTTTTATAACTGAAAGCTACTGGAAAGCTGTAGGAATTGTTACAGATGTCATTAAGGGGAGGTGGTGTGTGAAAGGGAAATTGGACCAACCATAGTTGGAGGTGGAAGCTGGAGAAGAATAAAACCTTTTCTCATGTTTGTACCAATTTCAGATCCCTTATTAAAGTCATAGAAGTATCAGCTTAAGTTCCTACTAAAGCCCCTCTGACACCAGCCCCCATTCTTTTTTCTGTACAAAGCTTTTAGAGTTGTACATGATCCTTTGATCATCTTAATGGTTCTGTTTCCAAGTGCATTCCAGTTCTGCACAATATAATTTTAACATTAAACATATTTTATTTAATTCTAACTAGTGCATTTCAAATTTATAAACTGTATATGTTAACCTTAATTGCAACATTAAGTAAAATATGGTATTCCTTAGTTTTTATGGAGTTGTAAGAGTTTATCAAGCCTCAGAAACGTTAAAGTAAAAAGTACTCAGTAAAAAGCACTAGTGTAATATATTTTACTCAGTATAGGAGATTTTGAATTCATGAAGTTTTAAATTAACTTTCAGCTGTTCATGTTGAAAAGGTGAGTGGGTTTTAGTTTAAATGCTGTAGAGCAATAAAATAAAGAGGGACTAGATAATACCTATTTTCCTTACATTCGCCTAGCCCTATTTTAAGTGCTGTTCTATGATAGGTACGGTTATGAGAGGAGAATGAGGCCACAGAGGTGGAATAACTTGTCAAGGGTTGTGCAGCTAGTAAGTGGCAAAGCTAAGGAATCAAACCCAAGTAGTCTGACTGCAGAGACCGTGTTCTTAACCACAGAATTATGTTCATTTTCAAAGGGAGTAGGACAATTTTAAGATGAGGATGTGTACTCTACACACGCACATGTTTTACTTGATTTTTACCTGCTGCTTCTAGTGCCTGTTCACATACAGTAGATGGATTTGCCTGTTTGCTGGTGTGTTAACTGAGGTACCTGGTAAACCATTCTCTCCTCTCATGGTCTAAATATACGTATTTGATGGGTTATACTTGACTTTTGACAATTAACACCTACTTCTCTCTTTTTTTTTAATTTTATTTTATTTTTAATGTTTTTATTTATTTTTGAGACAGAGAGAGACAGAGCATGAACAGGGGAGGGGCAGAGAGAGAGGGAGACACAGAATCTGAAGCGGGTTCCAGGCCCCGAGCTGTCAGCACAGAGCCTGATGCGGGGCTCGAACTCACAGACTGAGATCATGACCTGAGCTGAAGTCGGACGCTTAACCAACTGAGCCACCCAGGCGCCCCCCTACTTCTCTTTTTAATACTAAAATTTGTCAGAAACTTTTCATAGGTATTTTTTAATTAATTAATTAATTAATTAAATTTTTTTGCTTCCCTGATGTTTTGCATCGTGGAGAAAACAGTATTCAAAGTCCAATGGAGCAGTTGCTTTTACAGCATTTATCCAGAATGCTTCCCATAAACAGTTTTTAAAAATTAGTGCTGTATCATATATCTCATTTCTGAGATATAGACACGTTTAATTGTTAGCGATCACACAGCTAGGCCTTTTTTCACTGCTTTACCTTGACTATTACTCATAAAGTAGCTGAAACTGGGCAGAGTTTTGCTTAACATAATCATGTTATTTGTATTGTTTCTTAGAATACATTGAAAATCTGCCCTGTGAGAGAACAGGAAGGAAAAAAAGATAAAAAATAACTGCCACATCAGTTGAAAATAGAAAATGAGTAAGTCCGTCTGTGGGGCCGTTTTGGGAGTCAGATAGGCTGAGGAATGAAACCTGATTTTTACCCATTAATGATGCCGATATTGTCCTCTGGAATATTATTAATTTGCTTGTGTTCCACAGAAATTATTAAAACACAGTTTGTTAGACATGCAGACATTTAAACATAATCTCTTTCCTTGCAAGTTTTTGTTCAAAAGTCTTTTTGCATCTTGATTACAAAAGTAATGCTCACTGAACAAATTTAAAACTTAGAGAAGCTCTGAGGAAAAAAAGTAAAAATCCCTCATATTCATATTATGCAAGAACACTAGTTAACCTTTTGGTATATGCAGTATCAGTTAAAACAAAAACTTTATTGCTTAACGATTCTACCATAACTTAAAGAGTTTGAGGAAATCAGGTGAGTAAAACTGGAATTCTCTGCTTGTGTGAAAGCCGAGTGTCCGAACCTGAAATAGAAGAAACAAGGTGGCATGGAGTAGGGCTATTGAGAAAGTTCTGGGGTGCCTGGGTGGCTCAGTTGGTTGAGCATCTGACTCTTGGTTTTGGCGCAGGTTTGGAAATTTGGCTGTCTTGTTTTAGTTACCTGATTATCTTTTTGTCTGTATATTCTCCCTTTCTTTTTCAGCTTTGCAACTTTTAAGCTTTAAAACAAAGTTAAGATGTTTCAAATTTGATGTGTTTTTCTGTAATAATGGACTAAAATAGAATAAGATGTGGGGAGGTAGAACCCAAACTGAGGGAGGTCAGAAACCATATGGAAATAGAACATCCAAAACCTCTAGCAAAATGAAACTAGAAAGAATGGAATCTGAACACTGAAATTATACATCTGCTAGGCAGCTGTGCATTCTTTATTCATAGGTTCTGTGCAGACATAGCAAAGGAAACTTTGAAAGGAAAACCTATCCTCAATGGATTGAGCATGTATTCTTATCACTAATTGTGATGTGTACATTTTTTGTTATATAATGTATATTTAATTCATCTTTGAATGAATTATTCCTCTTTTTTATGAGTTATAAAAATTCTTTTCTGGAAATAACATCACTTTTTGGGGTTAAATTTAGAGTTCCTATTTGTATCTTCAGCACCGAATCAACATTTTATTAAATTACAGATCAGGGTATTTTCAGTGATACTGAGAGAGTGTAATGCTTTTGTAAATTTGTCATTGTTTTCCTTTTTGTCAGTGTTCAAGGATATGTGGCACTTTAATGTTCTGCCTTTCAAAAACCAACTCTTCTGAATTTGTTTAAACAAAATATTTGTGTTTTCAAAGTTAGGCACTTTAAATTAGCAGCTGAAATTTACAAGGGGAAAGACATGAAAAAGCTTTTATTTAGTCCTAGGATGCTTTGTAATTATTAACATTTGTATATTACATAGTTTACAGAGCACTTTTATATCCATTATCTCCTGTGATTTTCATGGTCTTGCTAACGTTGTCTCTTTTCACTTGAGAATTAACACAGAACATTGTCAGTTCAGTTAGGGACTGTATTAAGCTCTTGTGTTCTTCATTCTAAGGGTGATACACAGTATTTAGAAGTCGTGAGATAGGAGAACAAAGAGCATAAGACTCGTCAACATCTCATAATAACTGTGGATCTTATTTCATATAATTCTTTTTAGTTTCTTTTCCTGTTCTTATTTTTTACATAGTTTGCCCTGATACTGAGGATGCAATAGTTATTATGTACTTTCAAATTCACATAGTTAAGTACTTGTGATAAAAAATTGTTCTTAACTATTTTTGCGGGCTCTGTTGCAGTAGAATTTTTCTCTACTTGAGGGAAAACATTTTATCATAGGATCATTATCTTTGTGTGTATCTATAACATATATAAAATATATATACAAAGATATATATCCATGCTCTCAACCACTCTATATACATATATATATTAAAGCCCATATTATATACGTGTGTTTATATTGTGTGTGTGTGTGTATGTGTATGTGTGTATATAATTTAATATTATATAATTAGTGGTTAACAGCATGGACTCCATTTGGGTTTAAATCCCAACTCTTCTTGGGTTTAAATCCCAGATCTGCTTCTTCCTAGCTGTGCAACCAGCAATTTTGGCAGATTGATTTGACAAATATCTCTGTGTCGGTTTCCTCATCTGTAAATTGGTAATAATGCTCCTTACCTCATGGAGTGGTTTTAGGTATATATATATATATATATATATATATATATATATATAACCTATACATATGTTTTATATTTTAGAACCATACCCGACCCATAGTAAGCAGTGTATAAGTTACCTAAAATTTTAGATCAGGGCCCATAATCAATCACTGACTACTGATTTAACTAGCAGACAGAAAATTAGTAAGGAGATTGAAAGCCAGAGAACACTAAAAAAATGTAGTATAGAACACAACACCCAGTGAAGATAGAATATGATCCATTTGTTGGTCTTAAAGCAAGCCTCAACAGATATCAAAAGATTGAAATCATTCACAGTGTCCTCTGACCGTAGTGGAATTAAGTTAGAAATCAATTACAAAAGATATTGAGAAAATCTTTGAAATTAAGCAGTGCACTTCTAATTCTAAACCCGTGAGTTAAATAAAAAGTTATAGAGGAATTAGAAAGCAATAGGATTCAATCATAATAAAAATAGACTCATAGCAAAATTTGGGATACACTTGATTCTATACTTAGAGGAAATGTTACAGCTTAAAAAATATGTATTAGAAAAGTAGAAAGGCTAAAGATCAATGATTTAAGTGTCCATCTCAAGAAATGAAAATGATTGGCAATTCCTCCTATTTTTGATTGGATTGAGGGAAAATTTTAGTTTTAAATTTTACATCAGATTCCTTTTTTTTAATTTAAAAAGAAAATTTTTTTATTCTTGAGAGAGAGAGAGAGAGAGAGAGAGAGAGAGCATGAACAGGGGAGGGGCAGATCGAGAGAGGGACACAGAATCTGAAACAGGCTCCAGGCTCTGAGCTATCAGCACAGAGTCCGATGTGGGAGCTCGAACTCACAAGCTGTGAGATTATAACCTGAGCTGAAGTCAGACGTTTAACTGACTGAGCCACCCAGGTGCCCCTCCTTTTTTTTTTTTTTTTTTTTGTAAAGAAGGGGGACAGATATGGTTGAAATAACTGAGCCACCAGGCGCCCCTTCTTTTTTGGGGGGGGAGAGCTCTGTTGCAGTAGAATTTTTCTCTGCTTGAGGGAAAACATTTTATCATAGGATCGTTATTTTCATGTGTATCTATAACATATACCCCTTATGAAAACCTCCCATTTTCTTGGCCCTTTCATAGAACCCTTAACTTTTCTAAGGAGAACAGGCTTTCTGAAGAAACACATAAGAACTCTGAGATGATCAGTTTTAGTCTTGGTAATTATTTCTAAGTTTTTAAGACTTGGAAAGTATACTTCAATTTGGTAAGTATATAATGAGCACCTGTGATAGACCAGAAACTGTCCAGACTTGGTTATATAATAGTGAATAAAATAGCCCTGAGTTCTGCTTTCATGGAGCTTATGTTCTAGTTGGGGAGACCAGCATCAATAAAACCACAAACCTACTCAGGTATACAATTACAGTGTAATGTTGGTGCTAGGAAAGACAAGTTTAGAGGACTAGAAGAGTGGTAATAGGAGACCTAAACTTATTTATGTTGAGAATGTGGTGAGATAATGTACAAAACTGATTAGGATAAAGTGGGGAAATAGACCCATGGAGATTCATAGGAAGTCTATTTTTAAAAAATGAGAGAATACATCTTTTTATTTTATTTTTATTTTTTCATTTAAAAAAATTTAAAGAATAGAGAGAGCAAGAGAGCGTGAGGGGAGGGGGAATGGGGAGGGGGAGTGAGCATGGGAGAGGGGCAGAGGGGGAGGGAGACACACAATCTGAAGCAGGCTCCAAGCTGTCAGCACAGAGCCCAGTGTGGGGCTTGAACTCCTGAACTGTGAGATCATGACCTGAGCCGAAGTTGTATGCTTACCTGACTGAGCCACTCAGGTGCCCTGAGAGAATAAATCTTAAAGTGTGTTATGTTGACTGACTTAAATTCGGCAATCCAGAGGCCTGAGTAATTATCCTTCATCCAGTACCGACTAGTTGGATAGTCCTCAGTACATGCTTCATGTCTCTGTTCTGAATGAAAGTGGTCAGGACTAGACTAGCTGATGGCTAAAGTGTGTAGTTCCAAAGTGCTAAGTCCATTGAAACTTTTATGAGCACTTTAAAGAGTATTTTTCTTATGATTATGAAAACCATGTATATTATTTTTAGAAAAAATTATAGAGACTACAGAAGAGAAAGACCCTCTCTCCCAAATTTCATTTGTACTAGAGATGTCAATTTTATTATAAATAGGGAATATATCAGAGAATTTGACTTCCCCGCAGCTCTGGAAGGTATTGGTTAACAGGACTATATTAATCAGGATAGGTTAAATTATGCCTCATTAATGAACAAAGTCCTCAAATTTCATTGGCTGGACAGATCAAAAAGTTTATTTATCGTCCCATGTTCAGCTTGAGGGAAGTAGGCAGTTGAGATAAAGCCTGTCAGGTTTTACCCTCTTGCAGCTGTACCTTTGGAACACATGGCTTTCTTGGTTGCTGTGGAAGGGAAGAAAACATTGGAGGGTCTTGTAACCAGCAATTATGTAACTTCTCCAGTCAAAACTAGTCATTTGGCTTACCTAACAGCAAGGGGATGGAGGAGTGTAGTTCTCCCCATGCTCCTGGAAGTAGAGGAGGCCTGGCTGTGGGTGAGCTTTATAAGGTCTTTACAACAATGACCTTGCTGTTCCTGGCTGTAGTTGGGTAGAGTGAGGATGGAATCCAGATCCAAGTGGGGCCAGTTGGATTGTTAGGCCTAGGAGTTTGCTTTGGGTACTGGAGACTGATGGGACTTAGCACTGGAGTGCTCAGGTCATTAGACACAGATTCAGGGGTGGGATTCAAGTAGCTGAGTGATCAGAAGTTGATCTAGAGAGAACAGTGAATCAGATGCATTGCAGAAATAAAGTATTGTGGAACTTTGGGGAGAAAGAAATAACTACTGGTATTCAGTGGGTTTACAGTTCTCAGTTCTAGATCATTAATGAAGACTGGCTGTAGTTCCTGCAGAGATTTCTTAAGAATGTGTATGCTTTCTTTCCCAACATGGGGAGTCACAAAAAGTGAACCTGTTTTGTGCTGCAAAGAAAATCAGATTTTCGGAAAGCAAAACTTAAGTAGGTTATATTTATATTTTCTGACCATAGTGCAATAGAAATTAACAGCAATAGGATGCCCCCCCCCCCATATAAAATCATACAGAACAAACAAAAACATAAATCCAAAACAAAAACATCTACCTTCTTTGGGAGCAAGGGAAGAGACATACCTTTTAAACAGCTTAAAGGGATGATCGTAACTGAAGTCACACAATTTAGACATTAATTATAGAGAGAAGCACTACATATCAATGTTGCCAATGTGAAACTTTCTGGAAAATTCATAGCAATTAAATATGAATTAATAAACAGGAAAGATTAAAGCTGAATGGACAAGATATTCAGTGTAAACTGATTAAAAACAAAATAAACCAAATGATGTAAAACAAAGCAATTAATTGTAAAAGTATAAGTTAATGAAAAGTAAAACAACTTTTTTTTTTTTTTAAGATTTGATTTTTAAGTAATGTGTACACCCACTGTGGCACTAGAGCTCATAACCCTGAGATCAAGAGTCACACTCTTCACCAACTGAGCCATCCAGGTGCCCCCAGAATAAACCCTCTCTTGACAGTAAAATCAGAGCTGGCAGACTCTTGGCAAGTCTGGTTAAGAAGAAAACAAACTGGAGGCAGACACCACAAGCCGTGGACACCTCTATAAGTGCTGAGATGAGAGCCTCAGAAGGGGACACTGTGCAGAACTTCATGCCAGTCAGCCTAGAAATTAATGAAACCAATTATTTCCTAGGAAAATATAAATTACTGAAATTTTCAGAAGGAATAGAAAAGCTTGATAGTCCAGTAGCTGATGAAGAAGTAGATGGAACTGTTCAAGATACAGCCTTTAAAAGGGCCAGATATTTTTACAGGACTTTAAAGTAATCGATGATCCCTGTGTTACACAGATTTCCAGAGGAAAGAAGAGAAATGTAATAGAGAAGATGCCCTTTGAAGCTAGCATAGCACAGGAAGAGAAAACAATAGGCTATTTTCCTTTATCACATAGTTGTAAGATCCAAAATAAGATACTAGGAAACTGAATCTAACAGTGTGTTAAAACTATATAGGGAAAAACTCTCCCTGGGAATCAAGGATGATTTGACCTTAGGAAATCTTTCAGTGTCATTTACACTATATTAGTAAATCAAAGAAGGAAAATAGTACGATCATTTCAGTTGATGACAAAAGATACCAGATAAAATTCAGTAACCATTTCTGATAGACTAGGTTTAGGAAAAGAAGGCAACTTCCTTAATTTGAGAGGGGGTAAAACTACTTAAAGAATGTAGTAAACTCAACTGGTAAAAATTTTTTTATGAAAAAAAGAATAATACTAAGCTCATTAAAAAAAAAAATTTTTTTTAACGTTTATTTGTTTTTGAGACAGAGAGAGACATAGCATGAATGGGGGAGGGTCAGAGAGAGAGGGAGACACAGAATCTGAAACAGGCTCCAGACTCTGAGCTGTCAGCACAGAGCCCGATGTGGGGCTTGAGCTCATGGAGCGCGAGATCATGACCTGAGCCGAAGTCGGATGCTTAACCGACTGAGCCACCCAGGTGCCCCTTTACTAAGCTCATTTTTAATACTTCTGTTAAGCATTTAACTAGAGGCCCCAGCCAATGGAGTAAGAGAGGACAAAGGAAAAAAAAAAACATATAAATACTTGAAAGGGAAAGTCAAGATTTCAACTCCTTGCATATGCTCTAGAAAAACCAGGAGAATCCGTTGACAAACTTGGGAACCTAATAAATGAGTTCAGTTAAGATGGCATATACATGGTGAACTAAAAAATAACTGGGTTCCCTATACATCAGCAGTAGCTGTTCAACTTGAGAGAAGTACTATCATGTTTGCTACATTTGATAAGTGTCTATTAAGCATGGACTGCTTTGCAGTTTTCTGTCCCAGACATGTTTTGATCATGAAGAGAAAGCTCCAGGAGATGAAGCTTCCAATTTCCTACTTGTCTTAATACAGAAGTCCAATGTTCGAGGGCCTAACGCAAGGCAGATTGCTTCATGACAGCCCCACATAGCTAAAACTATTCTCTATGATGCCCATCTCCCCCTGGTATATAAAAAAAAATTGTTTTTAGACAACATTTCTGTGAAATAATGCATCACTGAGTTCCCTGGAGAACCCAGAGGCCTAGCCCTTAGTGTCCTGCAAGAATACAAAAGAAAAATATACTCAGGAAAAGAAGATTTCTCTACAAAGTAAGTTTAAAATTTTTTTTAATGTTCATTTTTGAGAGAGATAGAGAACAAGCATGCAAGCAGGGGAGGGGCAGAGACAGAGGAAGACACAGAATCTGAAGCAGCCTCCAGGCTCTGAGCTGTCAGCACAGAGCCCAATGTGGGGCTTGAACTCACGAACTGAGAGGTCATGACCTGAGCTGAAGTTGGATGCTTAACTGACTGGGCCACCCAGATGCCCCTTGTTTTTTTGTTTTTGTTTTTTTAATGTAATACATATTTGCAGCAAACTGTTCAAACCATACAGAAAAGCGAGCTTTCCATTTTCCTCCTCTCTTTAAAAAAATTTTTTTAAGTTTATTCATTCACTTCAAGAGAGACAGAGTGAGCGGGGGAGGGGCAGAGAGAGGAAGAGAAGGCTCCGAGCCTGATGCAGGGCTTGAATTCATGACCCGACCCAAAACCAAGAGTCAGACACTTAACCGACCTAGCCACCCAGGTGTCCCTCCCCATTCCTCCTCTCTTGCTGCTCTCTCCTGAGTTTTCTTCTCATTCTAAACCACGGCTGCCACTTTATATATCCTCCTCAAATTTTCCTTTACAAAAGTTTATTTCTGTTTTGTGTGTGTGTGTGTGTGTGTGTGTGTGTGTTTTATACCAATGGCTTCATGCATTCTGTGTCGCAGCTTGCCTTTTTCACATAACGTTTTCTACATCTCCCTCATTCTGTTTAACTTCACATTGAATTTATGGGGACATAAAGCTGTGTTTAATCTCTTTAGCAGACCCTTTTCTTCCACTGCCCTCCAATCCCTGGAGCCTTTCTGTTTGCCTCATTTCTGACCATTCTATTCACCTTCTTGCTCTCAGGCATTCTGAAGTTTTGGGGGCAGTCTGTCCCCCTTTTCAGACTAATGTTTGTAAATGTATAAAATAAAACACACTGGATTACTAAGGAAACCAATTATATTAAAATGTAGCTATTAAAGTAGTTAAACTTTTTTTTAGATATAGTTAATACAGATGTTCTTTTATTAACTTATTAAATAACCCAATGGCAGGTTTTAACAACTACCCTAATTTTTTTTACAACTACCCTAATTTTTAAATAATGGTGAGGCATAAATAATACTTTAAATTATTTGCAACAATGTAATTTGATCAAAATATCCAATTTCTTTTTAGTTACAAAGTTGTAGGTACTGCTAATACTACTATGGGTTTTGCCTACTCTCCTACTTAAATAATTTAAGTTAGAGGTTAATGAAACTCAAGATGTAATTTTTTCCCATCTAAACATCAAGTTCATGGATGTCCTAAAACTTGAGTCACACTGGAAAACCCTGATTCTTTGCAGCCCACTTAAGTTGTGATTTTTCTCTTTCAGACCACCTCTCCTTTGGACCTAAACATGAATCTGTTTGCCCTTCTTCGCTACTCTAACACCACTCTCCCTCTCACTTTACTTAACATCAAACAGAAAACATGATTTTTCAGTCTCATCAGATAATACTGTACTGCTATTGCTCCTCCCAGTTTTCCATGGAACCTGGGCTTACTCTCTCCTCTCCCCAGCCTCCTTTATTCTGTGAAGGTTTTATTTTATATGGCACACTGTCTCCAATAGCAGTTTATTTTAATTCTTGATGATCTATCTCAACATCCAGGTGGGTGATTCTTCCACAACCTTCCTGGCCTCTTGTCTCTTGACCTCTGCCAGTGTCTTCCACTCTACCTCAGCCACCTCATCATACCTCAGATCTGTTATACGATAATAATGTGCTCATAATTATAGTAACTGTAACCTCCATAATTTCAGTTTCAAGAACCCTACTCTCTGATCATCCATCACTTCTGATCTTTCCGGCCCATGCCTTCTAGAACAAACAATCCTTTTCCCTGAGATCTACAGAACCCATTGACCCTATTACCTTTTTAGTGTTTCTCATTACACTGCCCCTTATGTTCTCATTCTTCTCCTTTCTCAGTTTCAATTCTGTGGCCAGTCATAAATGTTCAGCTGCAAATCTTCTCAACACCCTTGTCCTTGCTTGCTACATTGCTTAGTTGAGAAACTCCAATATTGGATAAATCCAAATCTGCCTATTCTGTACTTTGTAGTTTGTGGTAAGAAACTTATAATTTTACCCTCTTAATGATTTTTAAGTGTTCAGTATGGTATTGTTAATTATGTGCACATTGTCATACAACAGATCTCTAGAACTGTTTTCATCTGCCTGACTAAACTATACTCATTGAACAACATCTTCCCATTTCTCTCTCTCTCTCTAGCCCCTGGCAGTTTGCTGCCCTTCTGCTTTCTGTTTCTGTGGATTTAATTACTTTAGGTACTGCAGGTGTAAGTGAAATCATGCAGTGTATGGCTTTTTGTGATTGACTTTTTTTACTTAGCATAATGTCCTCAAGGTTCATCCATGTTTGTAGCATATGACAACATTTCCTTGTTTTTTAAGGTTGAATAATACTCCATTGCATGTGTATACCACATTTTCTTTATGTGTGCATCTCTTGATGGACATTTACGTTGCTTTCACTTCTCGGTTTGTGAATAATGCTGCGATGAACATAGGTGCGCAAATCTGTCTTTGAGATCCTGTTTTCAATTCTTTTGAATATATACCCAGAAATGGAATTGCTGGATTATATACTTCTATTTTTAATTTTTTAAGAGCTTCCATACTGTTTTTCCATAGTGACTGCACCATTTTATTTATATATTTTTATTAAAACAATTTTTTTGTGTTTGTTTATTTTTGAGAGAGAGAGAGCACGTACACGGGTGCGCACGTAAGTGGGGGAGGGGAGAGAGGGAGACACAGAATCCACAGAATCCGAAGCAGGTTCCAGGCTCTGAGCTGTCAGCACAGAGCCTAATGCAGGGCGTGAACTCATGAACTGTGAGATCGTGACCTGAGCGAAAGTTGGACACTTAACTGACTAAGCCATCCAGGTTCCCCTATTTATTTTTAAATAGATTATACCCGGGGCGCCTGGGTGGCGCAGTCGGTTAAGCGTCCGACTTCAGCCAGGTCACGTTCTCGCGGTCCGTGAGTTCGAGCCCCGCGTCGGGCTCTGGGCTGATGGCTCAGAGCCTGGAGCCTGTTTCCGATTCTGTGTCTCCCTCTCTGTCTGCCCCTCCCCCGTTCATGCTCTGTCTCTCTCTGTCCCAAAAATAAATAAACGTTGAAGGAAAAAAAAAAATTAAATAGATTATACCCTTTTTCTTTTTTAAATATTTGTTTATTTTGCAGAGAGAGTGCACACTCAAGTGGGGGAGGGGCAGAGAAAGAGGGAGACACAGAATCTGAAGCAGGTTCCAGGCTCTGAGCTGTCAGTGCAGAGCCCAATGCAGGGCTCGAACCCACAACCGTGAGATCATGATCTAAGCCAAGGTCGGATGCTCGAGTGACTGAGCCATTCAGGCGCTGCAGCTGCACCATTTTATACAGCCACCAGCAGTGCACAAGGATTCTAATTTCTCCACATCTTGCAACACTTGTTATTTTCTATTGTTTTGATAAGGGCCATTCTAATGGGTATTAGGTGGTATCTCATTGTGGTTTGGATTTGAATTTCACCAGTGACCAGTGATGTAAGTATCTTTCAGATGCTTGTTGGCCATTTGTGTATCTTCTTTGGAGAAGTGTCCATTCAAGCGAGTCCTTTGTACATTTTTTAATTAGGTTACTATTATTTTTGTTACCAAATTGTAGGAATTCTTTGTATATTCTGAATATTAATAACTTATCCATTATATGGTTTGCAAATATTTCTGCCATGCTGCTGGTTGCCTTTTAATCTGGTTGATTGCTTCCTTTGCTGCAAACGTTTTTAAGTTTTGACGCAGTCCCATTTGTCTGTTTTTGTTGTTGTTGCCTGTGCTTTTGATGTCATATTCAAGAAATCATTGTTCATTCCAGTGTCATGAAGCTTTTTCCCTATATTTTCTTCTAAGAGTTTTATAGTTTCAGATCTTACGCTTAAGTCTTTAATCCATTTTGAATTAAGTATAATTAATTAAATGAATTATGGTGGAAGGTAAGGAAGGACCTGTCTTCATTCTGTTGTATGAGCATATCCAGTTTCCCCAGCACGACTTGTTGGAGAGACTGGCCTTCCCCCACTGTGGTAGTCTTAGCACCTTTATTGAAGATAATTTGACCATATATGTGAGGGTTTATTTCTGGGGCTGTTTTCTCTTCTCTTGGTCTACATGTCTCTATTTATGCCTATACCATACTTTTTGATTACTGTAGCTTTTAATGTTTTGGAATCAGGAAGTGTGAGACCTCCGGCTTTGTTCTTCTTTCTTGAGATTGTTTTGGCTCTTTGGGGTCCTTTGAGATTCTGTATGAATTTTAAGATAGTTTTTTCTGTTTATGCAAAATATGCCATTAGGATTTTCACAAGGATTGCATTGAATCTGTAAATAGCTTTGGGCAGTGTGGACATTGTCTTTGTGTTTATTTGTGTCATCTTTAATTTGTGTCACAGTTCATTTACTTCCTTGGTTAACTATTTTCCTAAGTATTTTCTTTCTTTCTTTTCTTAAAGATTTTATTTTTTTAAGTAGTCTCTACGAGTGTGGGGCTAGAACTCACAGCCCCAAGATCAAGAGTTGCATGCTCTACCCACTGAGCCACCCAGGCATCCCCTTTCCTTTTTTTTTTTTTTTTTTTAATTTATTTATTTTGAGAGAGAGCATGAGCAGGGGAGGGCAGAGAGAGAGACAGAGAGAATGCCAAGCAGGCTCCGTGCTGGGCTCAAACCCACGAACCATGACATCATGACCTGAGCCGAAATCAAGAGTCAGACGCTTACCTGACTGAACCACCCAGGTGCCCCACCCTTCCAGTTTTTAAAAAAATAGGCCATTATGTTTTAATATAATCTGCTTCATGTCAATTTATTATTACAAATAATATTGGTAATCTCTGTATTGGTGAATTTGTAAGTATACTTCTTTCAAAACAAAAATTATTTCAGCATTTTTCTTTTTGTCTTCCATTTTATTTATTTTTTAATATTTATTTTTGTATTGAAATATAGGTAACACACAAAGTTACATTAGTTTCAGGGGTATGGTATACTGATTTGACAAGTTTTAATATATTATGCTGTGCTCACCACAAGTGAGCATGTGTCTCCATACAGTGTTACTACAATACCATTGACTGTTCCCTATGCTGTGTCTTTTATTCTTGTGATCTACTTATTCCATAACTGGGAACCTGTATCTCCCACTCCTCTTCCCCCATTTTGCCCATCCCTCCCCCCATTGTAAACA
The DNA here is from genome assembly GCF_007474595.2 of Lynx canadensis. Taxonomy (NCBI): domain Eukaryota; kingdom Metazoa; phylum Chordata; class Mammalia; order Carnivora; family Felidae; genus Lynx; species Lynx canadensis. The sequence goes on along the minus strand of NC_044313.2, from coordinate 42,555,737 downwards.
AGGTTGTTTTCTAGCCCCCCCCCCCCCCTTTTTAAATCGGGTTATTTTCTTAATTTCCTTTCTGGATTATTTATTGTTAGTATACAGAAACACCACTAGTTTTTGAATGTAGATTATATATCATATATCTTATAAGTTTGCTGAATTCATTTATTCTAACAGGTTTGTTTTTTTTTCTGTGTTGAATCTTTATGTATTTCTACATATAATATGTCAGCTGTGAACAGGGATAACTTTATTTCTTCCTTTCTGATCTGAATGCCTTTTTTTCCCCTTTGCTTAATTGCTGTGGCTAGGGCTTTCAATACTATGTTGAATAGAAGTGGTGAGAGCAATCACCCTTTTCTTGTTACTGATCTTACAGGAAAAGCTTTCAGTTTCCATCATTGAGTGTGATGTTGGGCTTTTCATATATGACCTTTATTATGTTAAAGTAATTACTTTCTATTTCTAGTTTGTTGAGTGTTTTTTATATGGAAGGTTGTTGCATTCTGTCAAATGATTTTTCTGCACCAGTTGAGATGATCATGTGATTTTTGTTCTTCATTGTGTTAATGTGGTGTATTACATTTATTGATTTTTTTTTTTTTTTTTTTTTTTTTTTTTTTTTACACTGAACTATCCTTGCACCTCAAGGGTAAATCCCACTTGGTCATGGTGTGTAGTACTTTAAATGTGCTGTTCATCTTGGTTTGCTGGTATTTTGTGGAGGAATTTTGCATCTATATTCATCAGCAATATTGGTCTGTAGTTTTCTTTTCTAATACTATCTTTGTCTGGCTCTGGTATCAGAGGTTGTAAAATGAGTTTGGAAGTATTCCTTCCTTTTTAGTTTTTTGGAAGACTTTGAAAAGGATTGACATAAATTCTTCCTTAAGTGTTATATAGAATTCTCCAGTGGAACCACTTGGTCTTGAGCTTCTTTGTTGGAAGATTTTTGATTAGTGATTCAATTTCCATACTGGTTACAGGTCTGTTTAGGTTTTCATTTCCTTCATGATTCAGTCTTGGTGGGTTGTATGTTTCTAGGAATGTATTCATTTCTTCTAGGCAATCCAAATTGGTGATGTATAATTAATCATCATAGTCTCTTAAATCTTTATTTCTGTGACATCAGTTGTAGTGTCTCCTCTTTCATTTCTGATTTTAGTTATTTGAGCCTTCTCTCTTCTTAGGCCTTGTTAGGTTTGTCAGTTTCTTTGATCTTTTCAAAAAATAAACTCATTAATTTTTTCTATTCTTCTGTCCTCTGTTTTATTACTGGTGGAATCTTTATTGGTTGCTTCTGTACAACTTTGGAATTTAGTTTGTTTTTCTTTTTCTAGTTCTCAAAGGTATGAAGCTAGATTATTGATTTGAGACCCTCTCTTTTTTAATTGTAGGCATTTACCACCACAAACATTCATTGTAGACCTACTTCTGCTGCATCCCATGTTTTGGTATGTTGTGTTTTTGTTTTCATTTGTCTCAAGATATTTTCTAATTTCCCTTAGTTCTTTGAGCCATTAGTTGTTTAAGAGTGTGTTGCTTAATTTTCACATCTTTGTGAATTTTCCAGTTTTCCTTCACTTGATTTCTAGCTTCATTCCATTGTGGTTGGAAAAGATACTTGGTATGATTTCAGTATTCTTAACTTTGTCAAGACTTGTTTTGTGGTATAACATGTGATCTATCCTAGAGAATGTTCCATGTGTGCTTAAGAATGTGTGTTTGGCTGCTGTTGGGTGGAGTGTTCTGTGTTCTGTGTATGTTCTGTGTAGGCCCAGTGGTCCAAAGTGTTGTTCAAATTCTGTTTTCTTATTGGTCTTCTGTCTGGTTCTATCCATTATTAAAAGTGGGATATTGAAATCTACTGTTTTGTTTTACTATTTATTTCTGTCTTCAGTTTTGTCATTGTTTGCTTATATTTGGGTGCTTTGATTATACACTTGCACTTTTGCTGCTGCAAGTGGCTGGAGAATTTCTTTGCTGATTGGTTTACTTCCAGTTAATGACTACTGAGGTCAGATGAGCCCTTCGTGTTGGTTAACAATTGCTCTTAGTCCATTTACTCTCCTGGTCTGACCTAGCTGGTCATTTAAACTTCCTCCTCTTCAGACCTCTGACATTACCTTTTGTATTCTTTACTCTCCATACGCAATTTTGCCTTTCATTTGACTGAGAAAATAGATGCCTTAAGAAGATAGATACCCCGTGTATCCTGACTTCCTTCTGTCGTAATGGAAAGAACTGACCATGCTTCTAGCAAGGGCCACAGCCTGCACTGTGCTTCATTCCATCTCCTCTCTTACGTGATGCAGGATCATTCGCATCGGCACACCAACATACTCTTCTCTTATCTTAAACAACAGTAAAACCTCTCTCTCTCTCTCTCTCTCTCTCTCTCTCTCTCTCTCTCTCTTTTTTTTAAGATTCTGTTTTTTTTTAAAGTAATCTCCACACCCAACGTGGGGCGCAAATCTACAACCCTGAAATGAAGAGTCACATGCTCTACTGACTGAGCCAGCCAGGTTCTCCGACAAAACCTCTCTTAACTCCACTTTCCCTTTTAACTGTTGCTCCCCCCTCTCACCTCTTTTTTCCAAAAGATGTGTCTGTACTTTGTTTTCAGGGTTTTTTCTCCCAATATCTTATGAGTCTGCCCCCTCTCATTAGGTTTTCCCTCCCAGCACCCTGCCTAAACCGCTCTTACAAACCTTACCCATGACTCTTCTTTCTCATTCTCCAGTTATTTGTCCTGTTAACAGTATTTGACGCAGGTGGTCACTTACTCTCTCCTCGTGAGGACACTTTCTTCACTTGGTTTCCAGGATGAGTACCCCTTCTTTGTTTCCATCTCAGTCTTTTTTTCTCAGGGAGCACCTCCAGGGGCCAGTTCTTACACCTTTCTGTACTCTTTCCCTTGATCTGATCTGACCTCAAGGCTTTGCAGCTCTCTCTGGATGATGTCCAACTTTTAATGTCCAGTTCTGAATGCCTCCTGAGTAATACGGGTTTATACTTTGCTTGGATGTCTAATTGGCAACTGAAATGTCACTTTTCCTGAAAGGAACTTATCATTCTTTCCCTCAGTAACTTAATGTGTCATGCTTAGAATGGCCTCCCCTTGTTGGAGAATATTAAATAATGAGAACAAAACTATTTTCTTCTACTTTAAATATCTTTTTAATCTACAATTTATTTTTGGTTTAAGGAATGAGATAGGGCTTTGTTTGTTTGTTTGTTTAATTTATTTATTTTGAGCCAGACAGCCAGTTTCTCAACACACTTTATTGGATATTAAGGTTTTACTTGGTTGACATATCATCTTTATCATTCTGTGAGTGATGTCAGAGTTAAAAGTTACAAATAACAATATCACCTAATGTTTGCATTATGGATTTCACATTCTTTTAAAACATGTTGTCTCAGTTCAGACCACAACCATCTGAAGTAGAATAACTGATAATAGATTTAAAAATTGCATTAATTAAATAAATTGTATAAGAGTACAGAAACAGGTTTTAAATTTAGCACCAGGAACAACACACCTGTAGAGAAAAGGGCCAGTAATTAATGTTTGGATACTTGGATTTTAATTTGAAAAATAAGTAACTTTTGTACAGTAAAACCAATAACATTATAGTGGAAGGCAACAGTGGGGTATGAGATATATAACCAACAGGTGGAAGCTTTTAATGCAAAATAAAATATTCAGATTTGTTGAATAAGTATTTAGGATTAGAGGGTGGTGAACAGTTAGTGGACATGGGCAGAAATACTTAGTAAATTATCATGTGTGAAAATGCTGTCTGTGCTTAATTCCAATTAAAGGCATAGGAAATGAAATAACCCCAAAGTCACACTACAAACCTATTAAACTGTCAGAGTTATGTGATAAGAGGAAATAGATAGCATATCTGTTTTGCCAGTGTCACAAATTGGACTGATCTCAGGGGAAAAGAATTCGACTAAACATACATTTTAGAGGAAAGGGAAGTGGTGTATCATGGGGACAAGGGTTTGACCTAAAAATTTCTATTCACCGATGCCGTACTATGTCCCTAGCCTAGGAGGATTTGTTTCAAGGGAGCCTAGGCATAAAGTGAGTAAACTAGTAGACTCAAAGTAGACTTTCTTAGTGCTTTTTTTGTTGTTATTACTCTCGCATCAATAAAATAAGATTTAAAAGAGAATTCCATTCCCTTAATGCATGCATTGAACCAAGTACATTTCATGTAAAACAGGGAATAGAAGTGAACTTTTCTATTTGGCTGAGTGGTATATATAGGGTGAAACTCCTAGACTTCTTCTTATCACTAGATTCATCCTAAGCTCCGTCTCATTTTATTACTTACACAATTGAAATATAAAAATACTGTTCACAAATGATCCCCCACCCCCACCCCCAGAGTTGAGGCAGTAGTATAGGGCAGCATTCAAACATTGGTCTTGAACTTTGAGTGGAGACGCAAACTCCTGGTGGTACACAAGCACATGGATAGTTTTAAGTGAATCAGTTTCCAGACCTTAAACTTCTACATGTGCTCTTTTTTTTTTTTTTGAAGTTTATTTATTTATTTATTTATTTTGAGAGAGAGAGAGAGAATGCAAGCAGTGGAGGGGCAGAGAGAGAGAGAGGTGGGGGAGAGAGAGAGAATCCCAAGCATGCTCCGCACTGTCAGGGCAGAGCTGGACCCAGGGCTCGAACTCACGAACTATGAGATTATGACCTGAGTCGAAATCAAGAGTTGGATGTTTAACTGACTGAGCCACCCAGGGGCCCCTACATGTGTTCTTTCTTAAAATTGATCTTTCTGTGAACTGGTCTTTCAAGCAATTCCTTCTTTCCCATAATCCTCTCCACTGTTGTCCTTCTTCATTTTATGACATTTATGACATAACACTTCCCCTGTTCTTACTCTTATCATGATGCATTTGCCCTCTGGTGGAAGTACTTCTGTGGAAAAAAAGGATATCAAGATAATTCTGAGACAACAATTGCAAAAGAATGAAGTTGGATCCCTACCTCATATCATATGCAGGAGTTAACTCAAAATAAATCAAAGACCTAAATTTAAGAGCTGAACTATGAAACTCTTAGAAGAATACTTCGATGTAAATCTCTGTGGTCTTGGATTAGGCAGTTGTTTCTAAGATAGGACATCAGAAACACAAGCAATCAAAAGGAAAATGTGATAAGTTGGACTTCTTCAAAATGAAAAACCTGCATACATCACAGGATACTATCAAGAGAGTGAGCAGACAACCCACAGAATAGGTGAAAATATTTGTAAATCATATGTCTGATAAGTGACTTGTGTCCAGAATACATAGGAACACTTACAACAAACAAAAAAATACCCTGAATTTTATTTATTTATTTATTTAAAAAAAATTAAAAAAAAATTTTTTTTTTTTTATCTTTATTTTTGAGAGAGAGACAGCATGTGAGCAGAGGAGCAGAGAGAGAGGGAGACACAGAATGCGAAGCAGGATCCAGGCTCCGAGCTGTCAGCACAGAGCCTGACGCGGGACTTGAACTCACTGACCGAGTCGGATGCTTAACTGACTGAGCCACCTAGGTGCCCCCAGGATACCCTGAATTTTTAAATGGGGAAAGGATTTGAATAGATGTCTTTCCAAAGAAGATGTACAAGTGGCCAGTAAGATAGATGGAAAGATGCTTAATATCATTAGTCATCAGAGTCATCAGAGAAACCACAGTGAGATACCACTTCACATCCATTAGGATGAGGGGAATAAAAAAAGATAGGTAATAACAAGTGTTGGTAAGGATGCGGATAAATGGGAACCCTCATACTGTTTGTGGGGCTGTGAAATGCTGCTGCTGCTTTGGGAAATAGATCAGCTGTTTCTCAAAAGGTTAGACATAGAGTTAGTATGTGATCCAGCAGTTCCACTCCTAGGTATATGCCATAGAGAATTAGAAATATATGTTGACACAAACACTTGCATATGAAAGTTCTTGGCAGCATTATTCTTTAATAGCTAAGAAGTGGATTCAAGCCAATGTCCGTCAGCTGATAAATAGGTAAAATGTGCTCTATGTAATGGATGCTCACCCATGAAGGAAAATACTGTCTCATGTTACAACATGGGTTAACTTGAAAGTATTATGCTAGGTGAAAGAAGCCAGTCACATAGGACCAAATATTGTGTGTTTCCGTTTATACGAAACGTCCAGAATAGGGGAATTCATAGAGACAAAAAATGGCTTAGTGGACTGGATGGAGTGGGGGTGGGGGGTGTTGTGTGTGCTTGTTAATGGTTGTACGGTTCTTTTTTAGGGTAATGAAAATGTTCTGGAATTAGGTAGTGGTGATGGTTGTACAAGTTTGTGAATATGCTGATAGCCACTGAATTGAACACTTTAAAAGAGTGAATTTTATGGTATGTTAATATATTTCCAAAAACTAAACAAAACCTCAGGGACCCCTAAAAGTGGTAATTCCAAATGTTGGTGTTAGTATTGAGAAAGTAATTAGCTCTAATTTCTGGGGAATAAATCTGTTAATGGCTTCCAATTTTTTTTGCCAATGACATTGAAAGATTTCTCAATTCCAGTATTCAGAAATAATCAGCTGCTAAATCATTAAAAATATTTTTGATGGTAAATCAGTATGGGATTTTTCAACAAATAACTCAGAAGGAATTTTGAAAATTATGTGACTGCTGACAAAATACCTTTCATTCCCATCCCATTCACCTATTTATATGAACAAAATTTCTCAGTGCTTTCTTTGACAAAAATTAATAACAATATGCTGAACTGTCAGCAGATGAATGATTTAATTGAAAACAGAAAGCCCCATCCGTTAACAGATACATTTCCAGTAAAATTTTTACCTTTAATGTTGTTAATTTCTTATCAAATCTGTAATATGCTTGTCATTTAAATCCATTGTGTATGCTAATAGTAATGATAATTGAATCCCAAATAATTTTTAAACAGACGCTTATTGATGGTCAAAGGAACATTTCTAAAAATTTCCATTTAAACTGCAGACATGTATGACTGAATGATTTGTAATAGACTTTATAGAAATAACATTGGGCCAGAATATCATTAGCAGCAAAACCATATCTAGTTGTGTAGTGACAGATGCCTATGTTTTTATTTCATCTATACACAGGGCAGGATTTCTGATTACACATGTGCTCACTGACAGACTGTTTTTTAATATCATAAGATTTTAAAATACAGAATAGTCTATTGTCTTAGTCTGTCCAGGCTACTAGTACAAGATACCATAAACCGAGTGGCTTATAAGAACAGAAACTTATTTCTTACCATCTGGAGGCTGAGAGGCCTACGATCAAGGTGCTGGCGTTTGGTGTCTAGTGAGAACCTACTTCCTGGTTCATAGATGCCATCTTTTCTCTGTATCCATCCTCACATGGCAGGAGGAACAGGGGAGCTCTCTGGGTTCCCTTTTATAAGGACTCCAGTCCCTTCTTGAGCTCTCTACCCTTGGGACCTAATTACCTCCTAAATGCTCCACCGGCAGATACCATCACCTTGGGCATGAGGATTTAACATGTGTTTTGGAGGCTACAAACATTCAGTCTATAGCAGTCAGTTAGATAGTACAATTGGTATATTAGTTTTCTGTTGCTGCTGTAATACCACAAACTTAGTGCTTTAAAGAGGACAGATTCATTATATTACAGTTCTACAGCTTAGAAGTCCAACACCAGGTCTCACCAGGCTAAAATCAAGGTGTCCACAGGACTGTGTTCCTTTCTGGAGGCTCCTCGTGGAGAATCTGATTCTTTGCCCATTGCAGCTTTTCCAGCTTCTAGAGGCCGACCACAGCCCTTGGCTCACGGCCTCCTGCCCCCTCATCTTCTAAGCCAAACGATCTCATCTTTCTGACCCTTTGTCATCTCTGTCTCTCCCTAACCACAGCTGGGAAAGGTTCTCTGCTTTTAGGGACTCATGATTAGACTGAGGCCAACAGGATAATCTCTCTCAGAGTCCATGCCCTTAATTGCATCTGCAGAATCACCATGATTCTACCACAGTTGGCTTTTTTGTCAGTTACATAGCATTAAACTGTTGGTTTTATATATTTATTTTCATAGGTGTAAGGACTACAGTTCATGTGTCAGCATTGTGATTTTAGGCAAGTTATTTACTTCTGACCCTGTTTCTTCTCTGGTAAAAAGGGGATAATAATACTAGTATGTACTGAAGTAGAAATAGTTTAGGGCTATAGATTGGAGTCAAGAGACTTCGACCAACCTTTTTGTGACTCTCAACTAAGCAAATTTGTGATCACCTAACTCACAAGGTTTTTGTGAGGATTAGGTTACATCATGAATGCAGGACTGCTTTGAAATGTATAAAAGTCATATAAAGTTTTGGTGGTTTGAGAATACCTTTAAACATTTTTGACAGTGATGAGAATGTTCAATACATCTTTGATACCTGGCTAGCAAATTTTTTTTTCAGGTTTTTATTGTTCATTTCTAGATTTTCAGATTGACTTGTCTTCTTTATTAGGATAAATGAAAAGATAATACAAAAATTTAAAGTATTTATAACTTGCATGATTCATTTAGACGTTTCAAATTTATCTAGATTATTTGTATTCTTAATTGTTTTTTCTTCTGGAAACTTCTTAGGAGCTAATTACTCCCTTTTTTGTAGAAGCAAAATAAATACTAAGTCCACCTTGTATTAATAAGACCAATTATTCTTAAAACCTGAGCTGTATTTTTTAATCTTGTGTTGTGGACCTTCAAATAGCAAAAATAAAGGCTTCATTTATAATTGGCTTGTCTATATACTCAATGTTTTGACATAAAAAATATCACTATAAAGCAAGAACCATTTTTAAAAATGATTTGATTTCTTATTTTTTCCCTTATGCTGTAATAGTGAATAGATGTTTTTCCCCTAAGCAGCACAAAGATGCCATTTTGAGAGGTTAAATTACTTTCTAAATGTTGCTGTGAAGGAGGAGAGAAGGAAAAGAGATCAAGTTACACATTCTTTGTTCCAGAGCCTACCACTGCACTTCAAGTTTAGAGCCACACTGGTGAGGCTAGAATCGCTTTTGCCACAATATCTTCAACCCTGCCCCCACTTGGGGAGCAAGAGACTTAGGTATCTTCTCTGAGAGGGCTCTAGAAGAGAGTAATTTTAACTTAAATATTTGTAAAAGTCACTATTTTTTCTATTAAAGCCTATACCTTTATGTAGTTTAGGTTCCAAGTAAGCCTGAAGATTATGTCTTGGTATATTCAGAGGTATTTAAAAAAAGATATTTTCTTTGAAAGGCCTACAAGTTATATATTTTAATATTGCAGTTAAACATAAATTCAACTTAAATTGAGGTAAAATTAGCGTATTTTAAATTGTATTTTGAGGGGAAAAATAGCTTTCTTGGCACAGAATGGCATGAATTGGACTGTTTGTGTGTTTTTGAAACATGGTGGTAAAAAGTCCCCAAAGCAGTTACAGTATTTCTTTTGTTCTATATCCTTGCTGCTCTTAGATAAATGAAGACTTTAAAAAGATTTTTCACATAAAAACTCCTAAAAATCCTAGTGCCATATTCTGAATGTCAATTGGACTTATGTTGTAATTTTTCCCAGTTTAGTTTTAAGTAAGAATATAAACTTTTTTTTTTAACCTTTAAGGAATCATTAAAAAATGGTTATTAAAATTTAAGTATGTATGTTTCCCCTGCTGTCTGAAAGTGGATTGTTACCTATGAGACCTTTCCTGGTAAAAACCAAAATGGCATGAAGTGAAGAAGCAGTTACAATAATTTATATGGACATTTTTTTGAGCGTTCCCAGACCCCCAAAATAACTTCTCTTAGGCTTTTTTTGATACTTTAAGACACATCTTGCTAACATGCACAAAACAAGTCGAGGTACAGCACAAATGCATACGGACCTGGTTCCAAGCACCGCAGCTTGCTGCCGAGATGCTGAGTGTAGTTCCTGGAGAAGGAGCCTGGTGGCGCCACTCTAGTTGCTGGGGTGCGTACTGCTTCTAGAATGGCTCGCTGTGAAACAAACACTGAACGCTAATTTTTGCCTTTTGCCTTTTTCATAAAAGCGAAAATCCTCCTTGGATTTCTTTCGGTTAGTGAAAACAGGTGCTAATACAGATCTTTCATAAAAGCAAAGTGGCCTAGTTTGAACTTTCAAAGAGCAGGGGATACTTACATTTCATAAATATGTTTATGTGTAACCCCGTTTCTGAGGGGTTAAGAAGCTTGTATACCTCTGTTAAGCATTATCAGCCCATTAAAAACTATTGCGTTTTCCCCCTCATTTTAGGTCATTTTAAGTATTAGTCATGTTCATCAATTTGCTTAATAGTCTTCTAAAGAAGGTCACTATAATCAGTAGTCAGATCATATTGTAGAAATACGTAGTCACATTTGTATCAGTCTTTTTGGTATTTTGAGAGTAGGTGTTGTATTTGCTAAACAGACTTGTCTTAATCCACTTTTTCTCAAAGAGAAAAGACACCTGTGGTAAAAATTTGTGATTGGGCACTGGGACTTGATGTTCTGTTTTGCCCTGTTCATATAGGTTTTACTGTCTCTAGGTCATGATTTAGTTCTGATTTATTTACTTTTTTTTTTCTTAGTAATAACGATACTGGATTTGGCTTTCTATGTTGTGGCCCTAATTCTGTACTCTTACGGCTGTAATTCTGTAGTCTTATCTCTGCTTCTCTGTGAATCCTTCTTCCCTTCTTGTCTGCTAAGTCCCAGACTTCTCGACAGGCAGAGCCTGTCTCTTACCTTCTCCGTGAAACTTTAATTTCAGCTGGGCTCCTGGTCTTTTCTTCCTTTTCTGTGCTTCTTTGGGGCTTCTCATGCCTGTTTGTACTGTTCATTTTCTTCCTATTTGTTTCCTGTCTCTAATTTGACTTAAAATAATTATACTGGCTACCACTTGGGTACTTACAGAATGCCAAATACAGTGCCATTGTGGAGGATCTTTAAAATAGTCTGTAAAGTAGGTATTAGCTTACACACGAAGAAAGTGAAAGGCAGCCACACTATGCTGGAAGTTTGGTTATGTGTCTTTCTGTCTGGCCCCAATCACATCACATGTACTGAGTATCTTAAATGTATTAGATTTTTAATAAATATGGGATGTTAAGATGACTTCTGTTTTTTGGTTCACTTGTCCTTTTTAATTTTTTTTTAATGTTTTTATTTATTTTTGAGACAGAGACAGAGCATGAGCTCGGCAGGGGCAGAGAGAAAGGGAAACACAGAATCCGAATCAGGCTCCAGGCTCCAAGCTGTCAGCACAGACCCCAATGTGGGGCTCAAACTCACAGACTGTGAGATCATGACCTGAGCTGAAGTCGGACGTTCAACCGACTGAGCCACCCAGGCGCCCCTCACTTGTCCTTTTAAAGGTGGTTTTTGGAAGGGGCAAGAAAAGCTGTGTTTGTTAGGATTTGTGAATTTTTCATTCTTTAAGTTACATGGGGCTTTGTCAGGACCACTTAGGACTTTTTTTCTGAACTTCATGTGTCTAGGTATGGACCTTGTTCCAAACAGATTGACATGTGGTTCCCTATATTGTTAACAAATCTATGACTCCATGAAGCAGGGAAAATGTTTAAAAGCGACTAGTGAGAATAGAGTATGCTGATGTAGGATGTTATTTAAACCAGTAATATATAAAATATATATATATTTAAAAATTAGATGTAGTAAACCTTGGAGAAAATAGGAAAATGGAGATAAATCTCATGAGAGATCTTTATTGTATTTATGTTTATATGTACTTATTATATTTTAACAGTCTATACATTTGTTATTTGTTATTTTGACATAAAATCACTAATTGATTTGAGACACATTTTGGACACATTTTCTGTTTTTCTTAAAATTTTTCTTTTGGTGTTTATTTTTAGGAGAGAGAGAGAGAGCACACACATGTGGGGGGAGGGGCAAAGAGGGAGAGGGTTAAGAAAGTCACTTAACCTGAACCACCCATGTGCCCCTTGGACACGTTTTCTTAAGCATACTTTAAAAATTTTTGTATTTATTCCTTATGTTAAGTGTCTGTTTTTTTACTCGAAGACCATGACCAGTTTTAGTGCTTTGTTGCTTTTGTACCTTGTTATTTTTATGTTTTTGCAAAAGCCAAGTAATTGACCCATTTATCACAGTTTCCATACTTAAAAAATTAACATTAAATTTTTCTATTTTTAAATTTTTTTTTTCAACATTTATTTATTTTTGGGACAGAGAGAGACAGAGCATGAACGGGGGAGGGGCAGAGAGAGAGGGAGACACAGAATCGGAAACAGGCTCCAGGCTCTGAGCCATCAGCCCAGAGCCTGACGCGGGGCTTGAACTCACGGACCGCGAGATCGTGACCTGGCTGAAGTCGGACGCTTAACCGACTGCGCCACCCAGGCGCCCCAACATTAAATTTTTCTACATGGCATCAATAAAAGTTGCATTTTAACATTATTTGATAAATCTTACTGGTTTTGTTTTTTTTTTTTGTTTTTATAAATATATAACATGCTTTAATTATTTAAATATTTGTTGAGCCTTGGACTTAAATGCTGATAAGTGTTCTGCTTTTTAAAATATTGAGGTTTGGGGAGACTGGGTGGCTCAGTCAGTTAAGCATCTGACTTCAGCTCAGGTCATGATCTTACGTAATGTGGGTTCAAGCCGCACATTGGGCTCTGTGCTGACAGCTCAGAACCTGGAGCCTGCTTCGGATTCTGTGTCTCCCTCTCTCTCTGCCCTTCCACCACTCGTGCTCTATCTTTCTGTCTTGTAGGGAAGTGAGTAGCTTTGAAGATGTTAAAATGAAGACTTAAACTTATGCTAGGATATATAAAATATAAGTAGAATTGGTTATTTATAGAAGTTTAATGTAATCCTTGAGACTAATATTCTTAAAGGAGCCACTTGACTGGAACAGAGCAGTTTGTCTTTTTACCTCCCTGGTTAGATTGAGATTTTGCCCAGTTTTTACTTAAACTTACACAGCTTTATCAAAGCTATCTATCATAGCACCCCATTATTAATTTCGTTGGTGGCACTTATTATGACTGTAATTAAATTGTAATTTGTATGAACATTTCTTTAAGATCTGTTTCCATTCCTACAAACTGTGAGGTCCACGTAAGTAGGGAATCCTCCTTGGTTGTGTGTTACTGGGCCTAACACACGGCCTCACCTCCACACTTGCCTGCTGCTGCCTTAGTGGCAGCAGCCCATGTTCTTTTTTGTGGTCCTCTTTAATTAATGAAAAGCTTAGGTTTTTGTAAAATGGCCAGTGTTTTCTGAGGCCCTAGAAAAGAAACATTAACCAAAAAGAAAAGCTGACTTCAATTTTACTTATCTTGAAAATAACTATGACTCTTTCAGTGATTGGAAGATCAACAGAACTAAGGAATTCAAGGAGTTGAAATTAAGGTTTAGCTGTTTTTTCAAAGGATATCATCCTTCAATACTTTTTACTTTGCACTTTTGTTATTGTGATTTAAGACGGTTGTAATTATTCTTGATTGATGATACCTGTCAAAAAAGCAAGCCTAACCAACCACTTTGCTGGCTTCTTGAGGGTAGAGAAACAAAACTGAGAACTTTGTGAACTATTGCAAGTCGTCTGTAAAATGAGTTAATAAAATCTACTTTACAAGGTAATTTAGGCTTTAATGAAATACCAAAGTGTGAAACTGCTTCGTAATGTGCCTGGCACACTGTAGGTGCTCTGTAAATGCTAATTGTCATACTTCTGTAGATATATGAAAACTTCTCAAGAACAAGTGTAAATTTAAAGGTGAATTTCATTCCCATCCCAAACCAGTTATCGACATGCAAGTAATGGTATATTACTTTCAAAGAGAGAAGTGTTTAATGGCACTTGGTAATGTTGGTAGGTCATTGAACCTCACTTTGAATCTCTGAATGAGTACCTTAAAGGCTTGTGAAATCCCTGCTTGGAAGGAAGAATTACCTAAAATCAAGAAAAAAAGTGAAAGAGAAATAGGCAGACCCACTATGATTCCTTCCCTAGAGGTTGGAAACCAATGGCCTTTCAGCTCGATTTAGCCTGCAGGCATCTTATGTTTGGCCTGTACTGTATTTTTGTTTTTAATTAGTTGCAAACAATTAAAAACTGGGAGATTTCCTAAAAAGAAAATCCAGATTTTTGGCTCATCTGGAAAAACTGGGTGACAGGGGTGCCTGGGTGGCTCAGTCAGTTAAGCGTCCGATTTCGGCTCAGGTCATGATCTCACGGTCCGTGAGTTCGAGCCCCGCGTCGGGCTCTGTGCTGACGGCTCGGAGCCTGGAGCCTGCTTCAGATTCTGTGTCTCCCTCTCTCTCTGACCCTCCCCCGTTCATGCTCTGTCTCTCTCTGTCTCAAAAATAAATAAACATTAAAAAAATTAAAAAAAAAAAAAAGAAAAACTGGGTGATGGACAGCACAGGTCCTTTGTTCCCCAGTTACAACAATCAACGGAACTAAGGGTAGGATGCCGTCATCTCTGGCACTCCCCTGGTGTCTCCCTAGTACTGAACTGACAGTGCCAATGTCTCTGTCAAAAGAGAGAAACCTCAGACAGAGCTGTTTGTGTTTCAGGAAAAATAGGAGAGCGTATAATTCTTTATGGAAGATAAAGAACATTTTTACATGTTCAAAAGACCACAGGTTAGGATCTAAGAAACAAGTTTTGGTAAGAGCTGTGATTAGCGTGATATGTGGAAAAGATGTGTGATGAAAAGCTTTGCCTATAACAAGAACTCGAACATCAACAGAGATTCTTTTAAAAAAAGAAAACGAAAGAAAGTTAGTGATGCTGCTGTGAGAATAAAAGTCACATACAGATTATTTAAGTCGCTCCAGTCATTATTCTAACTGGCCCCCACCATTAATGTCTCAGAACCCATTCTTGTCGGTATCACTGATGGACTCCATGGTGCCACATTTTTTGTCCTCATCTTCCGCATCTCAGTGGTGTTTGCCACAGCTGACTCCTCTGCATGAAACTCACCTGCTGTGCTAGGACTCTACAGCCTTGCATATCTTTTAGCTAAGTCCAAGTGGTGACTGAGGGACATACTGAGTTGGGGCTGAGGATGGACTCTTGTTGGTTCAAGCCCTTATACTTAGGCCTTTAAACCCTGTGTGCATTCAGTATCATCACTGAGGTTTTATGCCTTATATGCTGCATTTTGGGCTAATTTATGAAAGGACAGAAGAGGATTTGGAAAGTTAAAAATAATGACGTTAAGCCTGAACTAGATTAGGAATACTTCTTGGAATACTAGGAATACTACTGCAGGCACAATGCTTGAGTGACTACGGCAGAAGGGAAAGGGAATCTAAAAAAAAAAAAAAAAAAATGGGGTGCTTGGGTGGCTCCAGTCGGTTGAATGTCTGACCCTTGATTTTGGCTCAGGTCATGGTCTCAGGGTTGTGGGCCCCCATGTCAGACTCCACACTGAGCATGGAGCCTGCTTGGGATTCTCTTTCTCTCTTCCTCTGCCCCTCTCCCCTACTCACACTGTCTCAGAAAGGAAAGGAAGAAAAAGGGAGAAGAATCTAGGTATATGACATGGGATATCACATTTAAATAAGGGCTTTTCTTTTCCTTTTCCTGAAGAGTAAACATTATCTTATTTTTTTTTTTAATGTTTATTCATTTTTGAGAGAGACAGAGCTTGGGTGGGGGAGGAGCAGAGAAAGAGGGAGACAGCAGGCTCCAGGCTCTGAGCTGTTAGCACAGAGCCCGACGTGGGGCTCGAACCCATGAGCCGTGAGATCATGACCTGAGCCAAAGGCAGACGCTCAACCGACTGAGCCACCCAGGTTCCCTGCAGACATTGGCTTATAATGCAAGTGATTTAACCCAGTCACGGTGCAGGTGACACTAGGATCCAGTGGTACTAGCTTGAGGGAGAAAAAACATTTTTGTAGGTAATTCTTATTTCTCTACCTAAAATATTAATTTTAAAATTTGATGTTTATTCTAATAACTCAGTACCAACTTACAGGAAGTTACCTAAATTTTAGATAATATTTCATTCCAACTGAAGATAGCAATCACAGAAATGTGGAAAAAAAGGTGTTAAATACTTTCTATTATTCAATAACCTCCTAACCATTACAGGAAAAGCCAGTTGTCAAATCAAAGTGGAAAATTGTTCTCTATGAAATGAAGTCAAATAGGTAGAATACAGTACTCCGATCTTACTGCCCTAGTCACTACTCTGAAAACACAACATCACTGTAATAATGTTATAGGCTTATTAAGACTGATCCATAAAACAGAAAAAAATTGTATTCAGTGTTACCTTCAATAAGTTTACATCAGCCTTTCCTTACCTCTGATGTCAAACTTAGAAATTCCTTCCTCATTACAGTATTATTTTCAATTCTTTTATAGCTTCACATTTTACATTTTAACCTTTTATTTATCTGGAATTTTGTTGCGTGAGGTAAGGATCCAACTTAAGTTTTTTCCCGAATGGTTAGCAAGTTCTCTCAACAACTTTTATTGATTTGAGATGTTTTTTTATTATATTCTTCTATTTCTTGGTCTGCTCTTGATCTTGTCTTATATTTTTTAAGTATTTATTTCCTTAGAGAGCTAGGGCAGGGGAAGGACAGGGAGAGAGGGGGGGAGAGAGAATCCCAAGTAGGCTCCGTGCTGTCCGTGCAGAACCTGACATGAGGCTTGATCCCACAACTGAGATTGTGACCTGAACCAAAATCAAGAGTCAGGTGCTTAACCAACTGAGCCACCCAGGTGCCCCTTTATCTTCTCTTGTAATCTGTCTTGTGATAGTAGGGTCACACTCTTTATATTGATGTAGGTTTCACTGTATTTTAATTAATTAATTAATTAATTAATGTTTGTTTATTTTTGAAAGATGGAGAGACAGAGTGTGAGTAGCAAAGGGCCAAAGAAAGGGGGAGACACAGAATCCAAAGCAGGCTCCAGGCTCTGAGCTGTCAGCACAGAGCCCAATGCGGGGCTTGAACTCACGAACTGTGAGATCATGACCTGAGCTGAAGTCTGGCGCTTAACCGAGTGAGCCACCCAGGCACCCGACTTTCACTGTATTTTAATAATTGGTGAGGCAAATGGTGTTTTTCTAAAAAGGTAGGATATTTCAATGTTTATTTTTTCAAATGTCTTCAGACTCCTTTTGTCTGATTCCATTTAAAAGCCTGTTAACACTTATGGATAGATTTGGAGAGAACTGACATTTTTACAGTGTTTGTAGTTTTATAACTCCTAAAATGGCATAGCTTCTTTTATTAGTCTTCTTTGACATTCAGTAAAGTTTTGTAGTATTATTTTTAAATGCCATTTTGAGATTGTTTTTCCATTATATTTTATAAACTGTTAATATACAACTTACCAATTGTGTATTTAAGCCATTCAACATATTTAACTTTTTTTTTTTAGTTTTGATACTTTTTCCATTGATCCGAAGTGAGGATTTAAAATATATATATATATATATATATATATATATATATATATATACACACACACGCTATGATCTTTAAATAATGATAACTTTGCTAAACCAATTTTAATGTATTCTCAGTTTGGGATTTAGTTTGTGTTAAAAGTGCTTATTTTAGGGATAGTGCATTGAATTTGGTTCATCTTTTTACATCACAGTTTTATGTTGCAAGGTTGGTGTTTGATGATTTCTTCCATTTTTGGTGAACAACAGTGAATACAAATATTTGTGTTTTTTAAACATTATAATTTGGTGAAAGCATATCTCATATATCTGTGAAAAGCATTTTATTTTAGCATAATACCTTAAAGGTAGTTTTTTTGCTATTCTAATTCTTTTGTTTTTTATTTTTGCTTTGAATAGCAGAAAATTATTTTCTCCCACTTCTGGAGGCTAACATCCAAAATCAAGTTGTTGCCTGGGCTGTGCTGTCTCTGAAGGTGCAGGGGAAGGTTCTGTTCCAGACCTCTTACCTTCACTTCTCATAGCTTCACGCATTCATGGGATTGTGGATTGCTGTTTGCTCTCTCTCTCTTTTGGACACATCTGTGTCAAATTTCCCCTTTGGACACCAATCACATTGGATTAGGACCCACTCTAATGATATCATTTTAATTTGATGACTTCTGCAAAGACATTATCTCCAAATAAGGTCACATTCTGAGGTACTGGGGCTTAGGGCTACAACATACGAACTTAATTCATTTTTGTGTTTTTTTTTAAATTTATTTTATTATTTATTTTCAGAGAGAGAGAGAGGAGAGAGAGAGAGAGAGTGTGTGTGTGTGTGTGTGTGTGTGTGTGTGTTGTGTGTGTGTGTGTTGGGAAGGGACAGAGAGGGAGAGAGAGAATCCCAAGTGCTGTCAGTGCAGAGCCCAACATGGGGCTCAATCCCACGAATGTGAGATCATGACCTGAGCTGAAATCAAGAGTCTGACGCTAAACTGACTGAGCCACCCAGGTGACCATAATTCATTTTTGGTTTTATTTTGGTTTTATTTTGTTTTATTTATATAGAAAAGATGCAAGAATTGCACAGTGAACTCCCTATATTTTTACCTACATTCATCAGTTTTTGACAGTTTTCCAATTTGTGTCATTCTCTGGTTCTCTCCCTCTTTCCTTCACCCGCCTACATACATGCAATTTATTTTTGATGAACTGTTTGAGAGAGTATTGTTGTATATATTATGTCCTTTTACCCTTAATGTCTCAGTTTCTGTTTTCCAAGAACAAGGATATTCTCATATGTAATCCCACTTAGGTTATCAAATTCAGGGAACTTAACATTGAGACAGTACTTTAGTCTACAGTCTCTCTTCCTGTGTTGTCTCTTGTCTCAACTAAGCAGTCAAAAAAGGTTTTTGACTTTTCTCCTCCAGAGAGGATTAAGCATGGCATCACATATGATATTTAGTTCTCCTGTTTCTTTAATTTGGAGCAGGTCCTTAGTTGTCTTTTGTTTTGCATGACATTAACATTTTTGAAGAATATAAAGCCAGTTATTTTATGCCATATTCCACCATTTGGAGTTATCTGACATTTTCTCATTATTGGATTTAGATGATGCATCTCTGGCCAGAATTTTACATAAATGAGGATGTGTCCTTTCTTAGGGTATCGTATTCAGAGGCTTAATATGTTTGTCCTACGTTGGTAATGTGAATTGCTAATATTAATTTTGATTGCCTGGTCAAGATGTCCTCCTTTTTCTCCATCATAGAGTTACTCCTTTCCCCTTTACAACTAATAAGCAATTTATGGGGAGATACTTGAAGACCAGGCAGATTTCTTACTTCTCATAAAATTTCTCCATAAAATTCCATATATTCTCTTATAAAATACCCATAGAATGTCAGAATGTGACCTTTTTGGAGATAATGTCTTTGCAAACATCATCAAATTAAAATGATGCTGTTAAAGTGGGCCCTAATCCAATGTGATCTGTGTCCTTATAGAAAAGGGAAAATTGAAACACAGCCATGTGAAGAGACAGGGAGAAAATGGTCATCTCTAGTTAACTCACCCCTAGAGTTAATGGAAACAATACATAGGAACCAGGATATGGCCATTATAGGTGTTTTTTATTGGTACTGGCTGTCATTGCTTTTAGTCCCTTTCAGTGAACATATTTAGGAAATAGATGTTTTTATTATTTTTTCAAAAATAATTTTAGTTTGTACAAATACCTTCAACTGTAATCCAACCAACATGTATATGATATATATATATATATGATATATATATATATATATATGGTATATACATATATATCATATATATATACACACACATATATAAAGTGAAATGCACAGGGCTTATGTGTACAGTCCAATTAGTTTCAAAAAATGCACAGATCTCTGGAACCCACACCGCTGTCATAATACCAATCTATAATTTTTTTAATGTTTGTTTATTTTGAGAGAGAGAGGATGACCGAGGGAGGGGCAGAGAGTGAGGGAGAGAGAGAATCCCAAGCAGGCTCCATGCTGTTGATGCAGAGCCCGATGTGGGGCTCAATCCCATGAACTTGTGAGATATGACCTGAGCCGAAATTGAGTCAGATGCTTAGCCAACTGAGCCACCCAGGCACCCCATGATCTATAATTTGTTAAAGAGTGTTTTCCATTGTGCATAATATTTATTAACTTTTAGATATTCTTGAATGTGCTCATTCACGAATTCATGTGCACTGAAGTTGAACAGGCAGAGGCATAAGTAATTTTACTGGTATTGCTCTAGGAAAACAGACAAACAAAAAAGGGTCATATTCTGTGGCTTCATGCAGAAATAATGATTTCTCACCTGTCATTTGCATTTTATTTTGTTAGAAATGGGCTGCAGAAATGTTGACTTTTCTTTAAGGATTGTTATCACTACATTTTTCTAAATTCCAGATTGTGATGGTGAAGAAAACAAAGTGCATTTCCTTATGAGTGGGTGAAGTACATTGTGGTTTCTGGAGTTTTACCATGTGTTTCTTAGAACCCTCCTATTAGTTGGTGGCATTGTCCACAGAAATTTATAACTTTCAATAGCATCCTTTTTTTTTTTTTTTTAAACTGGTAGAACAGGAATGGACAGAGTTGACTAATTTTCAGTGAGTTTGATTTTAAAAGGGTATTTTAGAGTGGAGAATCTATCTGAGTTTTTAAATTAATTTTACAGCTTACTCTGTAAAGCCAGATGGGTAAGACTTTGCAGGGCTGGAGAAATGACCAGAAGTGGGTGGGGAGAAAGAATTGGCAAAAATGTAATAATTATGGTCGAAGGACCAGTAGTGAATAAAAAGCCAGCCTTTTTCCTATAGGATTCCAAAAACAAACTATCCATTCATTAAATACTAAAAAAATAACTTTAATAACTTTACAAATCTGATGGAATGTGTTAGAATGGATGAGTTTCCAAAGCATGCTTAGCATAAGAGATGAGGGCAGCTCTTAATGCATCTAAGGGTTGTGCACGTGATGATTCTTACATCTGAGTGACTGAGCATCTGAATGAAGAAATTCTGTTTAGGTTAGGGAGAAAAATGTAGCACCGTGAGTGATACATAAATAGAGGTGATTAATCATATTAAGTAATACTAAAGTTGAGGATTTTGAACATATTAATCCACCGATGAATTAATTAGAAATCAGTCTGCTGCTAGTGGAAAACTCATATTTATTACATTTTACAAGGTTTGTATATGAAAAAACATTTGGCGGTTAGTACTAGCAAACTCATCTAATTCTTTCTGAAGTTAAGTTACATATTCTGGAATGTGTTTCATCAACCCTATAGCACATATTATCTGTATAATCTGCAGGTATTGATAATACTGTTATTCTAACCATTGAGAAAAAAAATGATACCTATTAAATACTATATTGATTTTAGGATGTTCCTGACTTTACACTTGTTAAAATGTGAAAAGATGTGTGTCTTAGAATTGATGAATTACATTATATTAATAAAATGTAAGAAAAATACACCATAAAGACAGACACACACAAACACACACACACTTTAAATAGATTTTATTTTTTAGAGAAGTTTCACGTTCACAGCAAAATTGAGCAGAATGTAAAGAGATTTCCCATATACCTACCATCTGCACCTCCATAGCCTCCCCCATTATCAACAACCCCCACCAGGGTGGTACATTTGTTATAGTTCATGAACCTACATTGACACATCATCACCCATAGTCCTTAGTTTACATTAGGGTTCACTCTTGGTGTTATACATTCTATGTATTTTGACAAATGTATAATAACATGAATCCACCCCAGTAGTATACAGAATAGCTTTTCTGCCCTAAGATTCTTCTGTGTTCTGCCTGTGCATCCCTCCCTACCACCTAACCCTGGCAACTTCTGATCTTTTTACTGACACCATAGTGTTGCCTTTTCCAGAATGCCATATAATTGGAATTATACGATATATAGCCTTTTCAGATTTACTTAGTAATATTCATTTAAGTTTTCTCCATGTCTTTTCATGGCTTGATAGCTCATTTCTTCCTAGTGCTCAGTAATAATCCATTGTCTGGATGTACCACAGCTTATTTATCCATTCACGTACTGAAGGACATCTTGGTTGCTTCCACGTTTCAGCAATTATGGATAAAGCTGCTATAAATATCCTTGTGTAGACGTAAGCTTTTAAGTCACTTGCAGTACCAAAGACATGATTTCTAGATTTGCTACTAGTACTTTTAGTTTTGTAAGAAAGTGTCACACTATTACAATGTGGCTGTATCATTTTGCATTCCCGCCAGTAATAAATGAGAGTCCTTATTCCATATCCTTATCAGTGTTTAGTGTTGTCAGTGTTTTGTTGACTACTCTAAGTGTGTAGTGACATCTGTCTGATTGTTGCTTTGATTTGCAAATCCTTAATGATATAAGATATTGAACATCTTTTCATATGCTTATATGCCATCTGTACATCTTTATTGGTAAAGTTCTGTTTGAGTCTTTTGCTTATTTTTACATTGGGTTGTTTCTTTTCTTACTGGTAACGGTTGTTTGTATATTTTGGAAAACAGTCCTCAGATATATCTTTTGCAAGTATTTTTTCTTAGTCTGTGGCTTGTCTTCTCATTCCCTTGGCATTGTATTTTATAGAGCAGAAGTGTTTAATTTTAATGAAGCCCAGCTTATCAGTTGTTTCTTTAATGGATTACGCCTTTGGTGTTACATCTCAGAAGTCATTGCCAAACCCCAGGTCATCTAAGTTTTCTCTTACACTGTTTCCTAAGAGTCTTGCATTTTACATTTAGGTCTGTGAGCCGTTTTGAGTTAATTTTTGTGAAGGATGAAAAGTCTATGTTTAGGCACCCCCCCCCCCCCGCTTTAAAAAAATGTGGATGTTCAATTGTTTTAGCACCATTTACTGAAAAGACTTTGCTCCATTGTTGTGGCCATTGCTCCTTTGTCAAGTGTCAGTTGAGTATATTTATGTGGGTCTATTTCTGGGCTCTGCATTCTTTTTCATTGATCTATTTGTCTGTTCTATTGCCAGTACCACCCTGTCTTGATTACGGTAGCTTTACTGTGAATCTTGAAGTTGGTACCATCAGTCCTCCAACTTTATTCGTCTCCTATGATATTGTGTTGATTAGCCTAGTTTTTTTTTTTTTTTTTTTTTTTTTTAATCTCTGTATCAACTTTAGAATCAGTTTGTCAAGATCCACGAAATAATTTGCTGCGCTTTTGACCGGGATTTTACTGACTCTGTAGATCAGGTAGGGAAGAACTGGCATCTTGACGGTATTGAGTCTTCTTATCCGTGAACATGGGTCATCTTTCCATTTATTTAGCTCTTTGATTTTTTTTTTTTATCAGAGTTTTGTAGTTTTCCTCATACAGATCCTGTACATATTTTGTTAGATTTGTATAAACCTAAGTATTTCATTTTGGGGGGATTCTAATATAAGTGATAGCTTTTACATTTCAGATTCCACTTATTCATTGCTGGTATATAGGAAAGCAGTTGACTTTTATATTTTAACCCTGTATCCTGAAGCCTTGCTGGAGTCACTATTCTAGGAGTTTGTTGTTGCTGTTGATTCTTCTGAATTTTCTACATAGATAGTCATGTCATCTATGAGCAAAGACAGTTGTATTTCTTCTTTTTCAATTTGTATACCTTTTATTTCTTTTTCTTTTATTCCCTTGGTTAGGACTTACAGTGTGAAAAGGAGTGGTGAGAGAGAGTATTGTTCCCTTGTTCCTGATTTTAGTGGGAAAGCTTTGAGTGTCTCACCGTTAAGTATGATATTAAGTAGTTGTAGGTTTTTGTAAATTTTTTTTAAATCAAATTGAGAAAGTTCCTTTCTATTCCTAGTTTTCTGAGAATTTTTATCATGAATGGATGTTGAATATTGTCAAATACTTTTTCTGCATCTAATGATAGGATCATGTGATTTTTCTTTAGTCTGTGGATATAATGGGTTGCATTAATTGATTTTTCAAATGTTGATCCAGCCTTGCATACATAGGATAAATCCCACTTGGCTGTGGTATGTAACTCTTTATATATATATTTTGGATAATATTCTGTTCAAGACTTTTGTATATATGTTTATGAGAGATGTTAATCTGTAGTTTTCTTGTAATGTGTTTGTCTTTTTGGTATTGGAGTATATAGCATGAAATAGGAGGTATTGCTTTAGCTTCTATCTTCTGGATAAGATTGTAGAGAATTGGTATAATATCTTCATGTTTGCTAGAATTCACTAGAGAACTCATCAGAACCTGGTGCTTTCTGCCTTGGAAGCTTATTAATTATGATTCAATTTCTCTAGTAGAGACAAGCCTGTTTAGATTGTCTGTTTCTTCATTTCTTCATTTGTGTGTTTTGGCACATTGACTTTCATTTGTTTCAAATTTTTATTTAAATTCTAGGTAGTATGCAGTGTAATATCGGTTTGAGAAGTAGAATTTAGTGATTCATTCACTATATATAACACCCAGTAGTCATCATAACAAGTGCCCTCCTTAATATTCATTATCCTTGTAGCTCATCCCCCACCCACCTCCCTCCTTCAACTCTGTTTATTCTTTATAGTTAAGAGTCTTATGGTTTGCTCCTCTCCCTCTCACTCTATTATTTTCCTTCCCATATATTCATCTGTTTTGTTTCTTAAATTTTACATGAGTGTGAAACCATACGGTATTTGTCTTTCTCTGACTGACTTACTTCGCTTAACATAATATATTCTAGCTTCATCCACATTGTTGCAGATGTATAGATTTCATTCTTTTTGATGGCTGTGTAATATTCTGTTGTAAATATATACCACATTTTCTTTACCCACTCATCGGTCAGTGGATATTTGGGCTCTTTCCGTAGTTTGACTATTGTTGCTAACGTTGCTAAAAACATCAGGGTGTACATACCCCTTCGAATCTGTATTTTTGTATCCTTTGGGTAAATACCTAGTAGTGTAATTGCTGGGTCATGGGTCATAGGTTAGTTCTATTTTTAACTTTTTGAGAAACGTCTATACTGTTTTCCAGAGTGACTGCACCAGTTTGCCTTCCTACCAATAGTGTTAAAGGGTTTCCTTTTTCCACATCCTTGTCAACATAACATCTATTGTTTCCTGTGTTTGTGATTTTGATTTGTGTTTCTCTGATGATGAATGATGTTAAGCATCTTGTCAGGCACATTGTACCTTTCAAGGAATTGGTCCATTTCATCTGTGGGCATAATGAGGTTCATGGTATACTGTGATTATTCTTGTAGTGACCGTGTGATCTGTAGTGATAATTCCCTCTTTCATTTCTTATGCTGTTGTAGTACTTTGTATCATTTCTCTTTTTATCAATTTTATTGATCTTTTCAAAGAACCAGCTTTTGGTTTCATTGATTTTTTGTTTGTCCTGCTTCAGTTTCATTGTTTTCTGCTCTAATTTTTATTGTTTATTTTCATTTGCTTACTTTGAATTTAATTTGCTTTTCTTGTTAGTTTTTTAGGTGACAACTTACGTTATTGATTTTAGATCTTTCTTCTTTTCTAATATATGCATTCAGTGCTCTCATTTCCCCTCTAAGCACTGCTTTCATTGCATCCTACAAACTTTGAAAAGTTGTATTTACATTTTCATTTAGTTCAAATTATTTCTAAATTTCTCTTGAGGTTTCTTCTTTGGCCTTTTTTAAAATTTAGAAATAAATTGTTTAATCTCCATGTATTGGAGATTTTCCAGCTATCTTTCAGGTTTTGTTTCTACTTTAATTTCATTGTGGTCTGAGAAGAGACATTAGATGAATTTGGATCTTTTAAATTTGTTAAGGTATATATGGCCCAGAATTGTGGTCTGTATTGGTGAATGTTCCATATGAGCTTAAGAATCATATATATTCTGCCATTTTTGGATGAAGTAGTTGATAAATATCAGTTATATCCAGCTTATTGATGGTGCTGTTGAGTTCAACTATAATCTTATTTTTATTTTCTGCCTGCTGTATCTGTCCCTTTCTGATAGAGGGGTGTTGAAGTCATCAACGTAATAGTGGATTCGTCTGTTTTTCCTTGCAATTCTATCAGCTTTTGTCTCTTGTATTTTGATGCCTCCTGGTTAGGTGCATATATACACATTAAGGATTGTGTCTTCAAAAAAAAAAAAAAAAAGAATAGTGTCTTGAGGTGCCTGGGTGGCTCAGTTGGTTAAGTGTCCGACTCTTGTTTCCAGATCAGGTATATCTCACGGTTCTCTGTGTTGAGAGCACAAAACCTGGTTGGGATTCTTTCCCTCTCTGCCCCTTCCATGTTCATTCCCTCTCTCTCCCTCTCAAATATAAATAAATAAACATCAAAAGAAAAAAGAATTGTCTTCTTGAAGAACTGACCCCTTTATGATTATGTAATTCTTTTGTTTATTTCTGATAACTTTCCTTGCTCTGAAGTTACTCTGTCTGAAATTAATACAGCTAATCCCACTTTCTTTGATTAGTGTTAGTGTGGTGAATCTTTCTGCATCCATTTACTTTTATTTAATACCATGTCTTTATATTTAAAGTGGGTTTCTTACAGACCACATATATCACAGACCACTTGTTTTTTGATTTATTCTGACAGTCCCTGTCTTTTTAATTTGTGTATTTAGACTTTTGACGTTACAGTGATTATTGATGTAATTTACCATATTGCCCATGTTCTTTGTTCCCCCTTTTGTCCCACTCTTTTTCTTTCTTCTTTTGTGTGTGTGTGTGTGTGTGTTTTAATTATTGAAGTATAGTTGGCATACAGTGTTATATTCGTTTCAGTTGTACAACATAAGAATTCTACAATTCTGTACATTCCTCATTGCTTCCCATGGTAAGTATAAACACCACTTGTCACCATACAGCATTATTATAATATTGATTATCTTCCCTATGCCGTACTTCTAATCTCCATGACTTACTTATTTTATAACTGGAAGTTTGTACCTCTTAATCCCCTTCACCTATTTTACCCGTTCCCCCTCCTCCCGACCTTCTGGCAACCATGTTCTCTGTATTTATGAGTCTCTTTCTGGTTTTTGTTTGTTTTGTTTTTAAGATTCCACATTTAAGAGAAGTCAGAGTATTTCTCTTTTTGTGACTTGTTACACTTAGCACAATATCCTCTAGATCCATGCATGTTTTCACAAATGGCAAGAACTCATTCTTTTTTATGGCTGAGTAGTATTCCATTGTATATACATATACACCACATCTTCTGTATCCATTCATCCATTGATGGACACTTGGCTTGCTTCCATCCCTTGGATGTTGTAAATAATGCTGCAATAAGCATAGGGGTGCATATATCTTTCAGTGTTATTCCTTTCTTTATTTTGATCTGTGTTTCTGAACTATATCATTTTCCTTCTCTCTAAAGAACTTCTTTTCAGTGTTATCTGCAAGGCAGGTCTACTGGCAACGGATTGCCTCAATTTTGTACACCTGGTAAAATCTCCATTTCTGCTCCACTTTTGAAGAATAATTTACAGGGTACGGAATTCAAGGTTGGTGGTTTTGTTTTGTTTTGTTTTGCTTTGTTTTTGAAAAGTTTTGACACTTTATTTTATTTTTTAAGTTTATTTATTTATTTTGAGAGAGAGAGAGAAAGTACAGGCCAAGGAGGGGCAGAGAGAGAGGTAGAAAGATCCTAAGCAGGCTTCGCATTGTCAGTGCAGAGCCTGATATGGAGCTTGAACCCAGGAACTGTGAGATCGTGATTTGAGCCAGAGTTGGATGCATAACTGACTAAGCCACCCAGGCGCCCCTATTTTGACACTTTAAATGTTTCATTCCATTCTCTTCTTGTCTGCATGGTTTCTAAGAAGTTGGATGTAATTCATATCTTTGCTCCTGTATAGGTAAAGTGGTTTTTTTTGTGTGTTCTTCTTTCAAGTTTATTTCTTTCTAGTTATTTATCTTTGGTTTTCTGTAGTTTGAAAATGAGCTGTATAGGCATAGTTTTTTTGGCCATTTACCCTGCTTGGTGTTCTCTGAACTTTCTGGATCTGTGGCTTGGTGTTTGACATTAATTTGGAAAATTTTTCAGTCATTAGTGTTTCATATATTTTTTTCTGTTCCTTTCTCTTTTTCTTTTCCTTTTCCTGCTGCTTCTTCTTTTGATACTTGTATTATGTGTGTTATACTTTTTGTAGTTGTCCCACAGTTCTTTGATGTTCTGTTCTTTTAAAAAATCTTTTTCAGTCTCTTGGTTTGCTTTTAAGTTTTGGGGATTTTTTACAGTGATATCCTCAAGCTCAGAGATTCTTTCCTTAGTCATGACTAGTCTACTAATAAGCCCATCAAAGACATTCTTCCATTTTTGTTATGCATTCCATCTCTCTGCTTTTGTTGTGTATCTGTTCTTGCATACTGGCTACTCTGCCCAGCAGAGTCCACAGCATAGTGATTGTAGTTGTTTTAAATTCCCAGTCTGATCATTCTGTTCTCTCTACCATATCAGAGTCTGGTTCTGATGCTTGCTCTGTCTCTTCAAACTGGTGTTTGCCTTTTAGTATGCCTTGTGATTTTTTTCTTGCTGGCTGTACATGATGTACAAAGGTAAAAAGAAACTGCTGTAAATAGGCCTTTAGTAATGTGGTATTAAGGTACTGGGGGGAGAGGAAGTGTTCTGTAGTCTTATGATGAGGTCTCATTTTTTTGTTTTTAATTTATTTTGAGAGAGAGTGTGTGAGTGGAGGAGGGGCAGAGAGAGGGGGGGAGAGAGAGAGAATCTCAAGCAGGCTCTGCACTGTCAGCTCAGCACCCAACGTGGGGCTTGAACTCAGGAACTGCAAGATCATGACCTGAGCCGAAATCAGGAGTCACTCGCTTAGCGGACAGAGCCACCCAGGTGCGCTGATGAAGTCTCATTTTTTTAGTGAGCCAGTGTCTCTGGACCTTGAACTTCATAAGTGCTTCTTAGTTGTGTTCCTCCCTCCCGCACATGGAAGGCTAGCCTGGGCTGGAGTTGGGTGTTTCCCTTGTCCTAGGCTTTTTAGGCTTTGGCAAATAACAAACAAAAAAACATAATTTAGGCTCTGGTAAAATAGTTTTTCTTGAAAAGGCAGGCCTTACGAATGATAGAATGCTGTGATGTATTTTAAAATGGTATTTTCCCCCCTCTTTCTGGCAGAATCTCAAGGGGATTTTTCTTTGATATTCACTGTGATGACCTAGTAGAACTCCCGAAGGTTAAACTCATAAAGCGTGGGGGTCCCCCTATCGGTGGGTTGGTCCCTCATAACAGTTTTTAAAATGTTGAAATGGCTCCGTATCTTCTCTGAAGGTGATTGGTTTTCTTTCCTCCTTTCCTCCCTTCCTTCCACCCCACCTCCTCCTCCCCCTCCTCTGTCAACCTCGCTCCTCTGCCGCTTCATCCATCGTGGATTTAAACACATTTGATGAGATTCAATCTGTTTCAATTCTTATATACTTGCTAAAGCCCAAAGTATCCCATCTTTGGCCCATTAGGAGTCTCTTCAGGTTGGTTCCTGAGTCCTTTGACATCACTCAAATAGTTGTTGGTTAGCTTCTTTACTACCTTATAAAACAAGACATTCCAAGAACATCTTGAAACAATTCTGCTTCAAACATGAAACATTTCTATGAATCCTGGTTTCTTTCATTGGGAAGTAGTATTTCAAAACCATGATCTGGACTCTCAGGATGCTCATTGCTACTGTTTTGTCTTCGTTTGTAGGTCTTTTAGGTG
This sequence comes from Lynx canadensis, assembly GCF_007474595.2. NCBI lineage: Eukaryota > Metazoa > Chordata > Mammalia > Carnivora > Felidae > Lynx > Lynx canadensis. The sequence goes on along the minus strand of NC_044313.2, from coordinate 42,526,034 downwards.
AATAGTACTAGGAAATAGATATTGGGAATCCTGGTTTTCAAGGATGTAGGGGCAATAGAATATTCTACCCTCATTTATTTTATCATATTATATATCTTATAGTTTCACAATAACAGAACTAATACATCCACCACCAATATTATTGAAGAGAGTTAATACTTTTTTCGTATGCTCTTTATTTCTTGGTAGTTATACCCTCTATATTATCAGGTCATATAGCCATTATGTGCTATAACTTTCCTCCTTTTCACTGTATTTAGTGAGTCTGTAAGTTGCTATTTATTTATTTATTTATTTTTAATTTTTTTTTTTTTTAATCTTTATTTTTGAGAGAGAGAGAGAGACAGAATGTGAGCAGGGGAGGGGCAGAGAGAGAGAGGGAGACACAGAATCTGAAGCAGGCTCCAGGCTCTGAGCTGTGAGCACAGAGCCCAATGAGGGGCTTGAACTCACAGACCGTGAGATCATGACCTGAGCCAAAGTCGGACACTCAACTGACTGAGCCACCCAGGCACCCCAGTTGCTATTTAATGCTCACTTCCAGTCCTTATGTCCGTATTCCTTTAATCATATTGGCTCTCTGAAGCTTATTCTCTAGGAGATTTCTCTAGAAACACTTGTGAGAACATTATTCCCTGAATTTTTGCATGATGATAATGTGTATCATTTATATTGGAAAATTAGTTTTACCAGCTATAAAATCGTTGGCTCTCATTTTGTTTCTTGAGTATTTTAACTTTTTTTCTGTCATAAACTGTTGCTTTTGGAAAAACCTGCCGATAATGTAATTCTCTCTTCCTTATTAGTTATTTGACATTTTGGCCTAGATGCTCACATAGGTTTTGTTTATTCTTATAAAAGTTCTGTGATTTTACTGTAATATGTTTTGGTTTTATTTTGTGTTGGTATTCTCAAGTGTATGCATTGTATGCCATAAACATGTAGTTTTAGATCTTTTAGGAAAATTTTCTTGAATTAGCTTTTAGTGTTTAGTTCCCTTTCTTGGGTTTTCTTCAGTGATTACTTTTTTTTTTTTTTAACGTTTATTTATTTTTGAGACAGAGATAGAACATGAACGGGATGGGTCAGAGAGAGAGGGAGACACAGAATCTGAAACAGGCTCCAGGCTCTGAGCTGTCAGCACAGAGCCCGATGTGGGGCTCAAACTCACGGACCGCGAGATCGTGACCTGAGCCGAAGTCGGACGCTCACCCTGCCACCCAGGCACCCCAGTGATTACTATTTTGAACAAAAGTTAGAACAATATTTTTCACTTTTCCTAGAATCTAGAATTCTTTTTATTTCTTCATACAAAAAAAATTTTTTTTTAATTTTTAGGGATAGACTCCTTTTCACATTACCTGTTGTGTTTATCTACTCTTAAGCTCTTTTGTTTTTAGTCTTTATATCTAAAATAAAATTTTTAAAATTCTAATTCTTTTTTGAGTCATGTTCTCACATTTCTGAGGTTCTCCATCTGATGTTGTTTTTTCCATGCCTTATATAGTTTTCTTAACACTTTTAGCTTTTTAGTAGGTTACAGTTTTTATCAGTTTTGTGTTGCTGCTCTTCCGGTTTGCTTTAATTGCATAAGAGGATGTTATTTAACCTTATAGTAACTTGTATGAGATTGGATTCTGGAAACTTCTTCATGGGACATTTTGAAATTAGTTTTCCTGGGTTTTTAGAAGGAAATATAGTGATTCAGGATAGCATTTTTAACTTCATAGAATTGGGTTTTTTTCTTTTTTTTTGTTAAAAAAATTTTTTTGGTATTTATTTTTGAGACAGAGACAGAGTGTGAGCGGGGAGGGGCAGAGAGAGAGAGAGAGAGGGAGACACAGAATCTGAAGCAGGCTCCAGGCTCTGCGCTGTCAGCACAGAGCCTGATGCGGGGCTCGAACTCACAGACTACGAGATCATGACCTCAGCTGAAGTTGGACACTTAACTGACTGAGCCTAGGCACCCCCAGAATTGTTTTCAATTACATTTCAGAAGTTGGCTGATTACCTTCAAGGATCCCCTGATTCTATCACTGTCCTTTACTTCTCCGTGAGCTTTTTTTTCCCATTGCCTCAGCTATACCTTTTCTGTTCAATTTTGTTTTTATTCCTAGCAGTTTATTCTCCAGTGAAAGGCTCTGTGCTGGAAGGGAGGCCTGGTTGGGTATTTTCTAAATTCAGAGGTTGGACTACTACGTCAACATGAGACCATTTGCTATTAGGCTCTGACATTATCTGCAGTTAGATTCATCAACTCTTGTACCCTCCCTAGTTTTACTTATATTTTCAAAGTTGCCTGCTGTTCCCTCCAGTGTGTTTAGCTTCTAGAGGTATGTGCTCACAAGCAAACTGGATTTTACCCCTGTAAGTGTCCCAGAATTGCAGGCATCAGTTTTATGGAACAGGGTTAAGAATTCACGCTAAAAACTGGTTTAAAAGTCTGTAAGAAACAGTTATACCCTGGAACCTAGGGCTTAGATCTTCGTCTCACACTTGTCCACATAGCCAGGTGTGTGCCTGTGCTAATGACTTCTTAGTGCTCTTTTACATCCAGTTCTTTCATTTCAAGCATATGGTAACATTTAATCCCTTTGTTTCCTTCAGGTAAAGAGGTATCATGTGACTGATCTGGCCAGTGGGCTTTGAGGGGAAATGCATGTTGCTTCTGGGTTGACACGGTGAAAGGTCCATGAAGATTCTTTGGTCTTTACTTAGAAGTACCTAGCCATGTGTTTCATTTGGTACAGGAACAAGATGGTCAGCCTGGGTCCGTGGATGACTGTGAAGTGGACTCTGCCTGCCCATGTTGGACATTTTACATGAGACATAAGTAAATTTTTCATTATGTTGAGCCATTGACATTTTGGACTCCTATGTTACCCTAGCGTAACTTAGACTGTACTATTTAATATGGTAGCCACTAGCCAGCCACATGTAATTGTTGAGCACTTAACATGTGGCTAGTCCTAATTGAGGTTGTGCTAAATCTCAAGTATAAATGTAAATGTAAAGTACACATCAGATTTGGAAGTCTAAGTATGTAAAAAGGGTGGAAAATGTCTTAATAATTTTTATATTTTTTGCATTGAAGTACTATTTTGGGTCTCTTGAGTTAAATAAAAAATACATTCAAATTAATTTCTGTTCTTTTTCTTTTTTCACGAGGGTACTAGAAAATGTAAAGTTATATGTGTGGTTGCACTTGTAGTATTATATTTATCTTGGACGGTGCTGGACCCATCCTGGTCTAATTCAGTATCCCAGCAGAAATTGGGAATTTGACTGTCTAGAGAAACTACACCAGTGAGGCTCCAGATTTGGAGTATACAGAAAAATACACTGTAAATGGGGATTAAGAATACACACTACACATCAGGTGATGTGTCCTTTCTGTTCTTTGTCCTTTTCCTCACCTATTTGTAGAACACTGGCAGTCAGAAGTGTATACCCTCCATCTAGGAGACTCTTTTTTTTTAATGTTGTATTTATTTTCGAGAGACAGAGACAAAGTGCGAGTGGGGGAGGGGCAGAGAGAGAGGGAGACACAGAATCTGAAGTGGGCTCCAGGCTCTGAGCTGTCAGCACAGAGCCCGATGAGGGGCTTGAACCCACAAACCATGAGATCATGACCTCAGCTGAAGTCGGATGCTTGACCGACTGAGCCACCCAGGTGCCCTTGGAGGACTCTTTTTTCTAAGAAACTCAGTGACTCCAGAGAAGAGAGCAACAGAACTGGACATTTGAGGGTCTCCATATCTACACTGGCAGGTGACTGCCCAGTTACCCTGTGGTGAAGCCCACTCGTTAACAAGCCCGTCCTGTACCTACAGTGTTGTCCAGTCAGGGTCCTTATCCTTATGTGAACAGCACCCTGCTGCTACTTACTTTTTTTTAGAGCTGCTTTAGAAAGGTATTTGTACTAAAAAAAAAAAAAAAAAAAAAAAAAGGAAAGGTATTTGTACTAAAAACACCATGTTTCAGAACAATCTACCTGTTTGGGGAAAACTTTTCAATTATACAAAGTTTATACATACATAAAAAATACATGCTAAGATCTTTGCAACTTGATTTTTCCTAGAAAACGATCTTCTTTTTGTCAAATTTGAAATTTATGCTTCAACTCTGGTGCTTCCTTAGATGATTCACGTCATCTAAAAATGATAGCACTTTGTAACATCAGCTTCATAGACTATTACGTGGTTGTTACCCTAGGGATTACTAATAGAGTAATAGTCTCCAGGCACCCATGGATTCTCCTGTGTTTGTGTGGTGCAGCTTCATGTGCACTCTAACTGTGGGGAAGAAGCGATTTTCCCAGCTTCCTCCAGTACTTTCTGTTATGTCATGAGATCATTAGGTGGCTACTGTTAGTTCTGGCCAGTTAGTGAATCCAGTTGCTTTCCAGCATTTTTGCCACTACTCCATACCTCTCTGCCTGTGCCTAATCTCCACCCTTTCGGTTTTGGAAGATGACTTCACTTTATATTTTCTAGAAAAGTTTGAAGGTACCAGATGGAAGTTCTGGTTTTTCTCCATCTCAAAGATCTCTTTTTATGAGTTTTTTTCTTCTCTCTTCTGTTTCACAAGTAGTTTCCCTTTTTCTAAGACAGAGTTCTTATATTCTGAGACCTCCCTTTCCTTGTCTCTCTTTCCATCCTTGACAGACTATTTCCAGTTCAATTATAACCCTGATCAAATTCCCTTCAGATTAAAAACAAACCAGCAAAACCTTTCCTTGACACTACTATTACTGAAGCTATGTGCCATTCTTATAGCCTCCAAACCTCTCAGAATGTTACTGTGTACCTGAATAGTGCCTTACAAAAAATTTTTTTTTAATTTTATTTTAGAGAGAGCGCATGAGTGGGGAAGAGGGGCAGAGGGAAAGGGGGAGAGAGAATCCCAAGCAGGCTCCACGCTCAGTGCAGAGTCCCAAAGCAGGGCTTGATTCTATGACCCTGGGGTCATGCATGACCTGAGCCAAAGTCAAGAGTTGGACACTCAACTGACTGACTCATCCAGACCCCCTCCCCCCTTTTTTACATCTTCCCTGCCATTGTCATTTATGCCTTCTACCACTTACCTTGAATTTGTCAGTGACCCATTTAGCAAATTTAGCAGCTTCTTCCATGTTTTGTTACTTGTCCTTTCTGCAGTATGTAAATTTGTCACTATCTTTTTACTTTTTTTTTTTAAAGAACTTCACTTAAAAAAAATTGCCTTGCAATATAAAATGTGGAAAATACAGAAAAGTATAAAGAAGATAATTATCCATTGTAATACTACCTCTCGGAGATACCCAATGTTAAATTTGGGGCCATGTCTGTTCCATCTGTTTTTTTAACGTGTATTAAACAAAAGCAGGCTCATACTTTATCTGTTGTTTCTCTGATCTCTGATTTTTTTTCTATTTTAATATATTGTGAGTATATTTTCAAGCACTTACTCTCCTGCAGTATGAATTACTATTCACACAAACTAGCAGTGTTGAGACTGCCCAGGTTGGAATCCTGGCTCCAGGTACTCAGTAGCTGTGTGACCGTAAGCAGGATACTCCTCTGTGTTTCTGTTTCCTCCTCTGGAAAATGAAGATAACATTCTTTTCTCACAACTAGGGTTGTTGTAATAAATGAGATAATACATAAAAAAAAAAATTCTTGGAGCTTAATAAACGTTAGCTATCATTACTATAGAATATGAACTTTATTTAGATTATTTTTGTTTTGTTTTGCTATCAAGAATGTTGTAAGACCATTAAGAGAGCTAAATGCACATCATGATTCTTTTGATAGATTTTTATTGGTGAAATAGAAAAATCTCTCTTAGTGAATTTAAATTGCACTTGTCTTGAAGTTCACCCATTTAAAACGTATATTTCAGGGACCCCTGGGTGGCTCAACCGGTTAAGCATCCAACACTTGATTTCATCTTAGGTCATGATCTCATGGTTTATGAGATCGAGTCTCGTATGGGGCTCTGTGCTGACAGTGCAGAACATGCTTGGGATTCTGTCTCTGCCCACCGCCCCTCCTCTGCTCGTGCTTGCTCGCTCTCTTTCTCTGAAAATAAGTAAACAAAAAAAAATAAAGTGTACACTTCAGTGGTTTTTTATATATTCACAAATGTGTGCAACCATCACTGCAGTCTGTTCTAGAACATTGTCATCACCTCAGAATGAAAGCTCATACCCTTTAGCTGTCACCTCCCTTTCCATAACTTTATTATTTTAATATAGTATTTTATATTTATCCTAGTGTTATACATGACCAGTTGTCCAGGGTTTGCCACAGTTTTACTTTTTGTGATTTCAGTTACCTATGGTTAACTGGGGTTGGGAAGCAGGTGTCCAGTCAGTAGTAGCTTAATGGTGTCACAACGCCTGCATCATCCACATCACTTCATCTCATCACATAGGCGTTTTATCATCTCACATCACCACGGGAAGGGTAAGACAGAACAGGAAGATACTTCGAGAGAGACCATATTCATGTAACTGTTTTATAGTATATTATTATTGTTCTATTTTATTATTAGTTAACTTGTGTATGTCAGACTTCATCATAGGAATACACGTCTAAGAAAAAGCATAGTATATAGTGGGTTTGATACTGCCCGTGGTTTCAGGCGTCTACTGGGGGTCTTGGAACACCTTCCCTGCAGAGAAGAAGAAAGGGACTACTGCAGGGTATAGGATTAGAAGTGCACCCTCTGGAGTATGCCTGCCCTGGGTTCAAATTCCATCTCTATTATCTACTACCCGTGTAACTTTGGATGGGTTACTTAACCACTCAGCGTCAGTTTCTTATATGTAATGTGGAATTAGTAGAAGTACCTGCCTCATAAGTTTACTTTGAGGATTAAGCTAGATAATAAATGTGTAGAATTTAGCACAGTAATTGGCACCTAGGAGATGTTCAATAAACCAGAGTTCAGTGAATTTAGAGAACGATGTCTTTGTTCCAGTACTTTTGTTCTTAAGTCAACTAGCAAGTGTTTGATGCTATTAGGCATTGTTATTGAATATTGAAAGGTGTTTCTGTCAGTGATTCAAATGTTTTGTGTACTTTGCAGCGTTTTTATGCATTTTATATTATTACCCCTCATTTAAAATTCTAATTACTTTGAGAATACAGTTGATTTTTTTATTTGATAGAAAATAATAACAGTCACTTACACTTAGGAAGTACTTCTGTTTCCATGGCACTGTTCTAAGTGCCATACCTACAGTAACTCCTTCGATCGTCGTCTTTCAGATACATGCAGTCATTGTCCCTATTTTACACATTAGGTACAGATGAGGTTAAGCAACTTTGGATCAAAGTATCATAATGGATAGTGGTGGAGCCAGGATTCTAACCTTGCTACTCAGGCTGCAGAGGCCATTCTGTTAACCCTGTATTCTCTTTATCTTCTCCTTCTAGAAGAATGGTAGGTGAATTTCAAACATTTTGACATCTTGGCTGTTCTGTATTTAGGAGGACTGTGAAGTCTTCAGTGCTTGATTGGAAAGAGAACTAAAATGAGCATTGATGTCTGCTACAGACATGAGCTTCAAGGGTGGTTTTGTATGTATCATCTGGGTCAGACCATACATTGATTATCCTGCTCTACCCCTCTAGAGTTCAGGCCTCAGGTGGGACAGTGGCCAGGCACAGTGTACCCTCCCTGGGCCCCACTCCTGGCATAATGCCCATTTTAACCTACATACACTACTCCCTCCTTGAATATTGTCAAACCCTGTCAGTCTTTGGCAGGCCAGTTTAAATTCAGCCCCCAGTGATCTCTCCCCCTGTGAAACAATGGTCTTTGAAACTTCTCAGATAATCATCATGTATGGTGGTATGGCACTATTTGTATTATCATCTTGGTACTATTGTTTGAGTTTTAATACATTTATGGCTGACTCAAGGTGATTAAATGTTGCTTACCAGCAGGAAACTGTGTCTTAAATGTTTTAAAATACACTATCGTGTCCTCAGAAGTCTTATCAAGTGATCTTGTTTTCCTTTCTCTTTGAGTCTCTCTTGCCTGTTAACAGTAGATCTATTCTCTGCAATTCAGACCTATCTAACTTCACAAACTTAGTCCCAAAAGTGCATGACGTGTCTTACAAGAAGGTGGTTGGTTAGTCCATAGTCCTGCTGTTGGCTTATGTGCATTATATTGGGATGGGTGCTTCTAATTGTCTGTCTGAAAGTTTTCAAAACCTGTTGTTGCTTCTGTTTGAAATCTTACTTCATTGCCTTGGTTGTTGTTCATCCTGCTTATAAGCTCCTCCCTTAGGCATGTGACTCACTGATTTAAAAGACAGTACTGTTTAGTAATTAACTACCTGCCTCTCATTACATAGAGGTGAGAACTTCAATGCAGGCTTCCCAGCTAAAACTTTCTTCCCTATGTTTTTACCCACCTACGGACATGTAGCAACACTGTCCCACGCCCAGCCTTTGGAGGAAATAGCTGTAGTCCATTTCCCCTCCTGTTGGATGTGATTCCTTTGCATATTCCTGTACAACGATAGATTTTATATGGATGCTGTTAATCAAAAATTATTTTCTGTAATTTCTGGAATATCATTTCTTCAGTCTCCCTAATGCACACATTTGGATGAATGACAGCTGGGTATTTAATGAAGGCAGTTTTGTTTTTAATAAATAATAATTAAGTCAAATATTTTATAACAGATTATTGGATTAAAGTCTGACATAACCAGTACATCCTTGAGGTGATAAGTGTTACCTATTTTCATGAGATGTAATTAGTTGTTTTAGGAAACTACCCATGTTTTAGAGGAATTCATTCTATCCTTTTTACCTTGCTTTAGCAGCCTGAAAAATATGGTATCCATCATTAGGAAACAGATCTGTTTGGAGAAAGAAATTTTAAAACATTCTTCTATTTGCTAAATAGAACATTTGAAAATATGTTCTAACATATCAGTGTGGCTATCTCTATCTACTTCAGGATCAAATAAAACCTTTGTAAATTTTGCATAGTACAATTGATTTGCAGTTCTTTTAAAGCCATATGCCTTCGGGCTGGTTATAGTGCTCTGTGTTGGAAGCACAACTGTAATTTTTGACCTTTTGAACAAAATGTAATTTTTCATCCTGTTGAACAACTCATAATTTACAATTTCTAGGAAAAAGCTTTAAAATTTGTCGATGGAGGGAGGATCTTTGGGACTTCCTTATAGATCTGTCAGTATTTGATTTTAGTAACTTCTGTCGTACTGACATTGTTTACTAAAATCATGTGTGGAATTAAAACTCGTACCAAATTAAGGGGCTTCTGGGTAGTTCAGTTGGTCAGGCATCCAACTTTGGCTCAGGTCCTGGTCTCTTAGTTCCTGGGGTTCTGCGCTGACAGTGCAGAGCCCACTTCAGATCTCTGTCCCTTGCTCTCTGCCCCTCCCCTGCCAGATCTCTCTCTCAAAAATAAACGTTAAAAAAAACCCCTCATAACTGATAAAGTATATATTTTCCCCAATTTTTTTACTTTAAAAACTTTTAAAATAAAGTTTGAACAAATAGTAAAAACCCATTTTACCAGTTCACTTGCTAATAACCTTTTGCTTCATCTACTTTCTCTGTTTATAAAAACACATATACATTTTTTTTTACCATTTGAAAGTTATCTGCAAATGTCTTGAAACTTTACCCCTAAATATTTTAGCAAGTGTATCCTAAGAAACAGGTTGTTTTCCTTAAGAGCTACATTATCATAGCTAAGAGATTTAATACCAATATAATATTGTGTAATATACTTCCCTTACTTAAATTTCTTATACTTTGTTTTCAAAAGAGTTCTTTGTAGCTATTTTTATTTATTTGTTTTTTAAGTAGGCTCCACACCAAACATGGGGCTTGAAGTCACACCCTTAGATCAAAAGTCACATGCTCGGGGCGCCTGGGTGGCTCAGTCGGTTAGGCATCCGACTTCAGCTCAGGTCACGATCTTGCAGTCCGTGAGTGTTCGAGCCCCACGTCGGGCTCTGGGCCGACGGCTCGGAGCCTGGAGACTGCTTCCGATTCTGTGTCTCCCTCTCTCTCTGCCCCTCCCCCGTTCATGCTCTGTCTCTCTCTGTCTCAAAAATAAATAAATGGTAAAAAAAAAAATTAAAGAAAAAGTTGCATGCTCTACTGACTGAGCCAGGTGCCCCATTTTGATATTTGATCTAGGAACTAAATAAGGAATATATTTCTCATTTGGTTGTCATATGTCTTTAGTTTTCTTTGATTGAGAGTTTCCATTATCACTATTCTACTGCCCCTTATCTCCCGCCCCCCAGTGGTCTTTTCTGAAATCTTACCTAGTTTTTTTTTTAAATGATTTTTTTAAAAATGTTTATTTATTTTTGAGATACAGAGCACAATTGGGGATGGAGCAAGAGAGAGAGAGGGAGACAGAGGATCCGAAATGGGCTCCATACTGACAGCAGAGAGCCTAATGTGGGGCTGGAATCCACAAACCATGAGATCATGACGTGAGCTGAGTTGGACACTTAGCCAACTAAGCCACCCAGGCGCCCCAAGGTTGTTTTTTGTTTTTTTTTTTTTTTTAAGTAGGATATCCCACAATTTGCTGCTTGTGTTTTTGTATTTCATGACTAGATTAAAGTTAAATTTTTTGGGGATGAATGCTATATAGATAGCATTGTGTATTTTCCATTGGATTATATCAGGAGAGGAAGTAAATTACTAATAGTCTGTGGCGATTCACTATATTGTAGCGTAACGCTGTAATTGGTGTTCATAATGTTAATTCTAAATAATGTTTATGCTTTATTGAAAAGTACAAACAATGCCCGTTTTTAGAAGAATTGATGGACTCTTAGCAGTCTAAAATCAATTCCTGATGATTCCTCAGAATAGAAATTTTCCTGTTTATATAATGTAGTGAAACTATCCAGAGGAACTTGCCCCGTGGGTGCTTTTACAACTAATAAAATAAATGTTCTGTTGGTAATTTCTTATCATTTTATGGAAATAAATGGGTGATACATATTTCTTCACTGACTGAGTTAGGTTTACTTGGAAAGGGGAAGAAGATATATCAAGCAATTTAAATGCCCATGTGTACAGTGTGTATTGTGCTAATAAATTATAGAGAAAAATTAAAATGAAAACATAGAGGTGGTTTCTATGCTTCTTTGTGAGGAAGGATAAATTGGAAAAGAATATATGGATAGATGATTATTTGGGGATTCATCCTGGGGCAGGTGGCTGCATCAAACTTCCTATGTGTGTCACTCTTAGAACAGATGGGCACCCATTGAAATAGCAGTCACTGCTTCCCAGACCCAGAATTTGGTCTAGGAACTGCTGGTTTCTTTAGACTTCTATTATGGGCACTCCTCATTTCCATAGGATACTAGAAACCACTGCAGAATTGAAGTTTTCTAGCTGATTGGAAAGAAGTAATATATCTTGAATAGTCTTTGAACAGTTATTTTGTTCAAAATCTAATTTAAAGCAGAGGTAAAACATTTTTAGGAAATAGAGTTTAAAAATGTTTAATTGCTTAGAAGTAATTCTAGATTCATAGGACATTGCAAAAATAATGAGAGGTCCCTTGTACCCTTCACCTTCCTCCAGTGGTTACTTGATACTACATGATGTACAATACCAAACCAGCAATTGACATTGGTTCATTTTATATGTATTGTGCTGTGCCATTTAAGTATGCATGTAGATTTAGGTAACCATGTCAGCAACAAGGTACAGATTCTGTCACCGCAAAGACCTCCCTTATGCCACCCACACAGCTGCCCCCATTAGTCTTTTTTCCATCTGTATAATTTTATCATTTTGAGAGTGTTTTATAAATGGAATCCTACATTATGTGACCTTTTTGCACTCAGCCTAATCCTTTGAGATTCACCCAAGTTGTTTTGTGTAACAGTAGTTTATTCCTTTTTATTGCTGAGTATAAGATTCTGTTGTATGGATGTACCATAGTTTAACCATTTACCTTTTGAAGGACATTTTATTTTCTCCAGTATTGGGCTATTAAAAATAAAGCTGCTACTAACATTCATGTTCGTTTCTTTGTAACCAGGAGTGCATTTGGTTACATGTGAGTGTGTATTTCATTTTTAAGAAACTTCTAAACCATTTTCCAGAGTGGCTGTTGCATTTTACATTCTCATCAGCAACGTAGGAAGGATTCATTTTCTTCATATTCTTGCCAGAACTTGGTATTGTCCTGTTTTTTATTTTAGTTATTCCAGTGGGTGCTTAGTGATCTCAGTGTAGTCTTAATTTGCGTTTCCCTTATGGCTGTTGTTGTTGACCATATCTTTTCATGTGCTTATTTGCTATCCAAATATCTTCAGTGAAATCGCTCTTCATGTTCTTTGCCCAGTTTCTAGGTGAATTTTTTTTAATGTTGAGTTTGATATTTCTGGATATATTCTAGATATGGATCTTTTGTCACATCTATGGTTTGCAAGTATATTTTCCTATTCTGTGTCTTGTCTTTTCATCTTTTTAACAGGGTCTTTTGCAGAGCAAACAGTTTAATTTTGATGAATTCAAATTTATCCTTTTTTTTCTTATATAGATCATCCCTTTGGTGTCTTTCTCCATTCCCACCCTCCACTCCCAATCCCACACAACCATTAATCTGTTTTCTGTCTCTGTGGAGTTGCATATTTTGGGTATTTTGTATAAATGGAACCATATAACACGTGGCCTTTTGTCTGGCTTCTTTCACTTAGCATAATATTTTCAGTGTTCATATGTTGTATTGGAATTGATTCTTTTTATGGCTTAATTTATTTTTATGGATAAATAATATTTAGTTGGATGGATATACCACCTTTTGTGTATCTGTTCATGAGTTGATAGGCATTTAGGTTGTTTCCACTTTTTTGCCTATATTCCGATGAGTTGGTGTGTACCTTTTCATCTCTACCTTCCTCATACATGTTGCATGTGTGTGCATACACGTACACGCACACACACACACTGCTGTTTGTGTGTATAGTTTTCTTTTTAATAGTGGAGTGACTCTTTTTATAATTTTTATAACTGCAGGATATTTGGGATATCCTTCTATATCAGCACAAATAAGTGATTCTCATTCTTTTAAAGGACTGTGTAATGTTCATTGTGGCTATTTAACTGATCCCACCCTGATAAACACTTAGGTGAGATTGGATGGTTTTCTGTTTTTCTTTCTTATGTAACCAGCTTTAACCATCCTTACACAAGGGTCTTTGTGGTGCAGAGCTCATTTTGCCTACTTTGGGATTTTTCTTTTTCCTGTCATTCTTCATCAATCATTTATTCAAAAATACATGGATTATCTCCTTTGTGCTGGTCACTGGACTGTGCTTAAAACACAGGGAACACAAGTATTAGTAAAATGCAATTGCTGTACACAGGGGTTATGTTAATAAGTAAGACATACCTTTAAATAGATCATCAGAATTCAGTGTGCTAAGTACTAAGTGTGTTATTACCAGACTCAGCAAGTTAGCAACACGTAGGGAGTGGAGAGGATTCAATGAAAGGAGGTATTTGAGATGGATCTTTGTGAGGACAAATGGAAGTTCACTTGGCAAAATATAAAGATAACATTTTGATTTTTGAATTAGAATAGCAAGTTCAAAGAAAGGGAGAAGCATTAAATAACTGGGCATATTTAGGAAATAGCAAATAGTTTAATAATGACCAGCAGGAGGCTTTTTGGCAGAGATTATAGTAGAAGATAAAGCAGGTTAAATAGACGGAAAGCAGATTATAGCAGTCTATAGATAGCCTTCTAAAGATTTTGGCCTTCATTTTATACACAAGTAGAAATTGTTGAAAAATTTTAAAGCACACTTGTATTTTTTTATTTATAGTAAAATTTTAGAGTTGTGCTGTAAATATTTTAGAACATTTCATCACTGCTCCAAATTTCCCACTTCTACCCCTTGCTTTAGGTAACCACTGCTTTGGTCTGATTGTCTAAATGTGCCTTTTCTAAATATTTCGTATGCATGGAATCATACGATATATGGTATTTTGCAACTGGCTTCATTTACTTAGCATGTGTTTGAGGTACATTCGAGTTGTAACATGTGCCAGTACTTTATTACCTGATAGTATTCCATTGTATGATTATGCCACACTTTATCCATTCACCAGTTGATGGACCTTTGGGTTGTTTTCACTTTTGGCTATTATGAATAATACTGCTGAGGACATTTGTGTATAAGTCTTTGTATAGACACACATTTTCATATCTCTTGGGTATTTCCATAGAGGGAATTTTGGATCATATAGTGAGTTTATGTTTAACTTTTCAAGAAATTGCTGAACGGTTCTTCCAAGCGGTTGCATCATTTTATAGCAGTGTGTGAGAGTTCCAGTTTCTCCATGTCCTTACCAACACTTGGTATTGTCTGTCTTTTTTATTATGACCATTCTGGTGGGTATGTAGTGGTTTCTAATTATAGTTTTAATTTTTATTTTCCTGATAACTTATGGTGTTTATAATCTTTTCAAGAAGCACAGTTGTATTTTAGAAACAGAGGTACAGTGAAGGAGGTAAGAATGAAGGCAGGCTGCAGTGAAAGATGAGAGCCTGTACTAGGTGTGTATAGATATAAAGGAGACAGATTTTAAAGATATATCAGAATGGGCAGCATTTCTTAATTACCTCAATATAATAGATGAAGCAGAGGGAGATGAGATTAGTGCTTCCTAGATTTCCAACTTTGACAGCTGGGTAGGTGGTGGTGCTGCTGTTAGCCATGCAAGTGAATATGAGTGCATAAACAATTTTTGTGCTGGTAGATGATGGCTTTTATATCACTTCTGTTCTCTTAATGTGCCACTGGAATAACTATTTAATATTTAGTACTTTGGAAATTTGTATTAGTTCAAGAGAAGGATCTGGATTGAGATATAATTTATTTTTTTTTTTATTTTTTTTTTAACGTCTATTTATTTTTGAGACAGAGAGAGACAGAGCATGAACAGGGGAGGGTCAGAGAGAGGGAGACACAGAATCTGAAACAGGCTCCAGGCTCTGAGCTGTCAGCACAGAGCTCGACGCGGGGCTCGAACTCAAGGACCGCGAGATCACGACCTGAGCCGAAGTCGGCCGCTTAACCGACTGAGCCACCCAGGCACCCCAGGATTGAGATATAATTTAGATGAGTTATCATTGTATAAATAAAAGTTGAATTCATGAAAGTAAATGGCGTATTGGCTTCTAAATCACTGTATTTGCTGGGTTACTTTTGGTAATTGAAAACTGGTTAAACAATAAAAAGATTTAATATAATAAAAAGATCCAACCTAGTTAAAACATTCAAGCATTATAGCATCACCAAGGACCCAGATTCTTTCTGTCTTTTGATGCAGCCATTCTTTTTTTTTTTTAATAATTTATCTTTTAATTTACATCCAAGTTAGTTAGCATATAGTGCACCAATAATTTCAGGAGTAGATTCCTTAATGCTCCCTTACCTATTTAACCCATCCGCTCTCCCACAACCCCTTCAACAACCCTCTGTTTTTTCTCTATATTTAAGAGTCTCTTATGTTTTGCCCTTCCCCCCATTTTTATATTATTTTTGCTTCCCTTTTCTTATGTTCATCTGTTTTGTCTCTTAAAGTCCTCCTACGAGTGAAGTCATATGATATTTGTCTCTCTCTGGCTGTCTGATTTCACTTAGCATGATACCCTCTAGTTCCATCCACGCAGTTGGAAATGGCAAGATTTCATTCTTTTTGATTGCTGAGTAATATTCCATTGTATACATATATCGCATCTTCTTTATCCATTCATCCATTGATGGACATTTGGGCTCTTTCCATACTTTGGCTATTGTTGATAGTGCTGCTGTAAACATTGGGGTGCATGTGCCCCTTCAAAACAGCATACTTGTATCCCTTGGATAAATACTTAGTAGTGTAATTGCTGGGTGTAGGGTAGTTCTATTTTTAATTTTTTGAGGAACCTCCATAGTGTTTTCCAGAGTGACTGCACCAGTTTGCATTCCCACCAACGATGCAAAAGAGATCCTCTTTCTCTGCATCTTTGCCAACATCTGTTGTTGCCTGAGTTGTTAATGTTAGCCATTCTGACAGATGTGAGGTGGTATCTCATTATGGTTTTGATTTGTATTTCCCTGATGATTAGTGATGTTGAACATTTTTTCATGTGTTGGTTGGGCATCTGGATGTTTTCTTTGGAGAAGTGTCTATTTATGTCTTTTGCCCATTTCTTTACTGGATTATTTGTTTTTTGGGTGTTGAGTTTGATAAGTTCTTTCTAGATTTTGGATACTAACCCTTTACTTGAAATGTTGTTTGCAAATATCTTCTCCCATTCCATTCGTTGCCTTTTAGTTTTGCTGATTGTTTCCTTAGCTGTGCAGAAGCTTCATTATTTGTTGGGTTGTCTTCTTAGGCCATCTCTTTCCTTATGGTCCTAAGATAGCTGCCTCATTCTGCTTGACAAACTCAAACCCAGAGTTGCCTGGAAAAAAAGGTTGGGGGATGGAAGGGGTTTTCACCCAAGTGTCTTTTTTTCATCATCCAGAAGCTCCCCAGCAATTTAGTCTCTTGTCTTACTGGCAAGGAGAATGGAAATTGCCACAATTGGCTTAGCCCAGAGCTTTCCAAGCCTGGTGTTGAGAATCTTTTTCACATATCTTTTGGAAGGAGCTTTTCTCCCCTTGCCTTTTGGTTATCTGATATAATTAAGATAGGTAAGGTTTTCTAGACAGGCTGGTTTCATATCATTGAGTTGTTGCTATTCAGTACTTCAGATCAGCTAGTATTTGTTGAAATCCTACTCTGTGTCATCAACTGTGCTAGATTCTAGAATACAACAGTGAATAAAAGCTTAGAGTTTGGTATGGAAATATGCTTAAGCAGAAGAGTGCTACATAGAATCGTGCACTGTAGTTCATTTGTATTGTGGGTTTAATACTGCTGTTTAAATCTTTGCTTTTATGGGAAAGGCATGTTAAGTTGTAAAATCATGCTTATATTCAATTTGTAAGTGATGTTTTAGAACACAACCCGTCCATAAGTTGACCCTTCCTTTCTGTGTTATGTGGTACTAACTTGCTTTATTATAGAAGTGCTTGATAGGGGCGCCTGGGTGGCTTAGTTAAGCATTCAACTCTTGATTTTGGCTCATGTCATGATCTCGTGGTTGTGAAATCAAGCGCCATGGTCAGGCTCCATGCTGGGAGTGGAGACTGCTTGGGATTTTCTCCCTCTCCCTCTTCCTCTTCCTCTCCCCTGCTCTCACGATCTCTCTCTTCTCTCTCTCAAAAAAAAAAATAATAATAATAATAATGCATGATAAACCTAAATTACACTGCTCATTTGAGTTACTTATAGCTAAAACTGTATTGTATTTTTCTGAAGCATGATGTTGGAATTTTCCAGTTAATGTACCAAAGGTTGTAATATTAATGCATTTAGTTTAAGAGCCCAGCTGGAATGTTTTGTCAAATATTACTTTGTAGTTTGGTTCTGATTTTTTAAAACGGTTATAAGAATGCAGTGATAGTGTTAACAGCAATATTTGTCCAACATTTGGGGTACTTTTTATGGTGCTTGGAGAGGAGAAATGAAGATGAGAAGGAGAGGATTTGGAGTGGTAGAAAGAAAAAATATGCTGTTAGTATTGCTGATTTTGTGAAGACTAGGAAATGACCACTTTTTGACATTTTGTACAAACTCAAAAGTAATCTTAAATTTTGTCTTATGAGTATATTTATCAAAAGCATGTGTACACTATTATTTCTGTAAAGCAAATCTTATATAGGAGTGAATGGTCGATGTCCTAAAACGTCGGAGTCAAAGATGACTATAATATCCTTAGTTCGTGTTTGTCACTGATGGGTTATGTATGATTAGTGATCTTTTAAGTACCCCAGTGGTTTATTTAATTTTAAAACATTTATCTAATTCTCTTTAGAGAGAGAGCATGCGAGAGACAGTGAGCTCGTGAGCAGGAGAGAGACAGAAGATAAGGGAGAAAGAGAGAATCCCAAACAGGCTCTGTGCTGTCAGTGCAGAGTCCGACTTGGAGCTCGATCTTCCCACCGTGGGATCATGACCTGAGCTGAAATCGAGTCAGCCACTCAACCGATTCAGCCACCCAGGTGCCCAGTACCCCAGTGGTTTAAAGTTTAACAACTTTTGGGGTGCCTAGGTGGCTCAGTCGGTTAAGCGTCTGACTAGATTTCAGCTCAGGTCATGATCTCCTGGTTTCATGAGTTCAAGTCCCACGTCAGTTTCAGCCCTGACAGTGTAGAGCCTGCTTGGGAATCTCTTTCTCCTTCTCTTTCTGCTCCTCCCCTAATCATGCTGTCTCTGTCTCTCTCAAAATAATTTTTAAAAAAGTTTAACAACTTTAATAATTTTGAGAACCATGAGGGATGTGTACATTTTGGTGGCAAATAAAGGTATTTTGTAAAGGTAATGTGGGATTAAAATGCACTTTTCACATTTGTTTGCCCATATTTACCAACTTTGAAATTCTAACATTAGCTCAATCATAAAACATTAGAATATATCTAGAAAGGTTTGTTTTTCACTTATTCTATCATTAAGAAGCTCTGATGTGTTTTTAAAAGAATTATTTTTTCTTCAATGTGTTTTCCAGCACTAACAGGCTTGAAAATTTCAGACACAGAATTTTTGATGAAAGTATTATCATACTTGTTTAGTATTCAGTTTTGACTGGATCCTTTGTGGTTGTTAAACCCAAGTTCATAGTGCTAAAAGCCTGTGGTATATTACCTTGTAAGTTAAGTGATTAAAGCTGCACATGTTTACTGATTTCTGCTTATAGGACTGTAGCACTATATTGCAAAGGTTAGGGAAAGCTTTAGTTTATTCACAGTTTTAGTTTGTAAAAAGTGATTTGCAGACCTGTACTGTGAAGCATATCCTGTCCTTTGATTAATCTTTTATTTTCCTCTTAGTAGTAAGGTCACATTTACTTGGTTTTCATTAGTTGGTCTTAGATTCAATCTTTAGACAGTTATATTTTTTTGTCATTTATTTCTGCATTGAGAGGATGGAGGGAGGATAGAAAATTCAGGCAGGATCTTGGACTTTGAAGGTGGCATATTTCCAGATTCTTTAATTATGTATTTTTCTTTTTATTAACTTTAGACTTAGCCTAAAGCTTCAGTTCTTTTTTTTCACACCAAAGAAATGGGGGTGTAATAAATAGTGCTGTAATAAACAATGGTTGGTAAGTGGTTCACATGTTAATTTTATTGGATCCATTGGAAATAACCTGGTAGAATTAGAATCAAGCCATGTATTTTTAAACATAGTCATTTTGATGGATTGTTTTAACCTTTAGGAGAATAGGTTAATCTGAGCTTTGCTTAATATAAGTGATTGCCTTCCCTCTTTTCCTTCCACACACACCATTTGGGAAGAATGGAGTTGTTGGCAAAGAGGGGCTTTCAAGGAAAATATTTGTCATTTCTAAAATGGAAATACAATGCATTTATTTTTTGATTATATAAGGGAAATTTTTTAAGACTGTGGACATCTCAGAAAAACAAAATCCTAAACAGTGTATCTCCATTCCTGCCCTCTTTTCTCTAAGTGATATTCTAAGAGTTGTATAGTCCTGTCAGTACCCTGAAAAATGTTAGGGACCAGTTAAGTTGTAGGTAACCAGTGCATTGCGAAGACAGTAAAAGCTCTTAAATGCAGACAAAGCATTGCTAATTGCTTTCAGGGTCAGTCTGTCTTTAGTTGGACCATGAAAGATTTAGCATGGTCCTATGGCAGCCTGTCTGCTGAGTGGAGACTCTTGTCTTTAAGAAAGCCTGCTATCTGATATGCTAGACAGTTTCAGGTTGCCCAGTTTACATGAATTCAGTCATTATTGCCAAGACTATTAAACCTCAGTGTGACACAAATGATACTTCTAAAATGCACTTGAAGACAAAGGCATTTTGACCTTGCAGTGGGACATAGGTAGTGTTCATGCAGCTTAAAATTTTTCCTTTTACAATATGAAACAGAATACCTTGCTATTTGAAGTTTCAGTTAAAAGATACATTCAACAAAATTATTTTCAAGATCTCTAAGTAAACAACACACTTCTTTAAATAGATTTAAATTTTTCATTGTTTCCCTCTTCCAGATTTGTGAATTTTGTCTCTTAAGGCAGCAGGGGAACTGAATGTCAGGGGTCACATAGTTGTAACCCATCCCCTGGGCTTAGACCAAGCGATGCGATTCATTCCTGACCCCTCCAGTTCCTGATATTCTAGGGGAAAGCTTGACTGAAATGAAAACTGCTTACAGAGATTTTGTGATAAAAGTGAAAATAGGGATATTAGCTGGGTGGTCAAATATAGTTTTGCTGAAGTAGGGGTTTGAATGTTGTAGAATTATAGATTTTAGTGTTGCTTCTAGCTGCTCCTGCTCTTCCAGTTTAAGATGTGATTTTTTTTTTCAAAAGTCTAAGCTGATACAGAAATTTTACACGTGAGTAACTTTTTCCACAGAACTACTATTATCTTTGCAAAGTTGAAAATATGCAAAATGGGAAACTTCTTTGGGCAGAGGTTGGGAAAATGGTAAAGCAATAGGTTAAAGTACTTTAGAATTTTCATTGACTTTACATTGAAAATGTATAGTTTTACACAGGACATTGTTTTAGTATTGCTTCTGCATGTTTCTTTTAGTCTAAATAAGTTCTTTTTTTTTTTTAACAGATTTATGAAAATATGCATCAGTTTAATACTGTCTTGGAATTCATGAGATGGAAGCATAGGTCAAAGCTGTTTGGAGAAAATTGGAAGTACAGTTTTATCTAGCCACATCTCTGAGGTAAGAAAAAGACTTTTAAGAAAATAATTAGAATTATATGAAAATTCTCATTTTCTTCACAGTTGAAAATAGTCCTTCTGTATCAACAGTAATTTCTGACTGGATGTTGGAAAGAGATGATGATGCCCATACATTCTGTCTGGATAGTACAGATAATGTTGGGCAGCATCCATAGCAAATATAAGTAATTTTTCAAATCTAAGTTTCCTGAGTTTATTTATTTTTAAAGTTTATTTTTATTTATTTTGAGCTAGAGATAGAGAGTAAGTGGGGGAGGGTCAGAGAGAGAGGGAGACAGAATCCCAAGCAGGCTCCATGCCCTCAGCACAGAACCCCAAGTGGGGCTCAAACTCACAAACTGTGAGCTTATGACCTGAGCTGAAATCAAGAGTCAGACATTTAACTGACTGAGCCACCCAGGCACCCTAAGTTTTCTAAGCTTAAGGAAACATTAAAATTAGTGTTTTATTGTCTTATTGGTCTCTTCATTTTGTCATTTGTTTACATACAACACATATTTTTGTACATCATGTTTCAAGTCTTAGCATATTGTTAGGGAGATACCATAAAAAAAGCAAAGTATTGCCTTTTTTATTCTTTTTGTTTGTTTCTTTAGAGAGAGAGAGCACATGTGCATGGGATAGGGGCAGAGAATGAGAGAGAATCCCATGCAGGCTCTATGCTCAGTGTGGAGCCTGACGAGGGAGGGGCTTGATCCCATGAACCTCAAGATCATGACTGAGCTGAAATCAAGAGTCGGATGCTCAACCGACTGAGTGACCCAGGCATCCCTATTCTTATTTTTAAAAATAAATTTTTTTAAGGTATTGCGTTTTTTAAAAGAGCAGTTTTTAAAGAAAAAAATACTGTTCTGTTCGTATTACGTCTTTTGCTATAGTTTTAAATGCTAAGCAAGATTTAGTAAAAAATGTTTAAAATATTCCTTCAGGTATAATTCTGACACTGTTACTGAAGGATGGTATCTTATTTTAATGGAGTTACTGCTCAGTGAATTGGGATCAATGAAGAAATTTATGAAGCAGAATTTGATGGTTTCATGTTAACAAATAACCATCAGTATGGTAATGTCCTTAGAGAAATACCTTTCAGTGAGGTAATAAGTTACCTCATAATATAAAACTAGCTAGTTTTGGTGCTTTTATTAAAGTTCTTTTCAGCTCTTAGTTGATGATTGATTTAGGACTTTGCAATATTTAGAAATATTCCAACATTTTATATTGAAAATTTAAGTAGTCACTGTTTTGTGATTATACATTGTGTAACTGGAAAACATTACATTATTGAGGAAGGAAAGCATTCACATTAAGAAAAGGCTTTGTGATTCAGCTCTTACCAAGTTTTCTCTTTTTAAAAAAATTTTTAGTGTTTTTTTTTGAGAGAGAGAAATACCTGACCCGAAGTTGGTTGTTTAACTGACTGAGCCATCCAGGCACCCCTCAAGTTTTCTCTTTAACATAAATCTAGTTAAGCTCTCAAAATAATATTTTTACTATTAAAATGTATATTAAAGGTGTTTTTAATGTTTATTTATTTTTGAGCGAGAGGGAGAGGGGCAGAGAAAGAGGAGTACAGAGGATCCTGAGCCTGCTCTGCGCTGACAGGGAGCCCAGTGTAGGGCTTGAACCCATGAACTGTGAGATCATGACCTGAGCTGAAGTCCAATTCTCAACTGACTGAGCCACCCAGGCGCCCCAAAAAATATATATATTTTGAAGATCCCTCTATCATTCTTATCTCAGAATAGTGACAACAGTGTTTCTCAAAGTATGGAATGTGTGCTGCCAGTACTGTTCAGAATGATTTTAGGTCTTAACACAGGTGAATTTTTAAAAATATTTTCAGGGGTTTCTGGGTAGCTCAGTCAGTTAAACGTCCGACTTTGGCTCAGGTCATGATCTATGCTGACAGCTCAGAGCCTGGAGCCTGCTTTGGATTGTAATGTCTCTTTCTCTGACCCTCCCATGCTCACATACATGCCTGCACACACACTTTCTTTCTCTCTCAAAAATAAACATCAAAAATAAATAAGTAAATAAAAATATTTTCAGAGTTTTATATTTATTTTGATAACTTCCGATTCATAACAAGTACTGTTGACTTTTCCATTTAATATTGTGACAGTATGTTCGGACTGTGACTCAGAAACTCAAGTTAATCATATCTTACATTTACAGGAGTAAAATTACTTTGTCTTTATAAGGTCCCTCAATTGATTTATTTTATTTACTTTCTTCTTGATCTCCACTCTCCTTTTGTCTCCTCCTGCCATAGGAAAGCAGTCTCATTTGTTTGCTATATGTCTTTGAATATGTCTTTGGTGTGTGTGTATGTATGTATTTAATTGACTTAGGTTTGGCTATATATAGTCCGCCCCTTTTTTTCCAGTTTTCTTCACCACTAGAAAGTTAAAATCTCTTTGTTGCTGTGTATATGCTTGCTCACTGGTATTTACATTTAGGATCCCATAGTGTATTGCACCCTATTCTGCTGCTTTAAAGAGGCAATACGCTCTTGTTAAAGTGCAGGCTGTGGAGCCACATTGTTTTAGTTTGAGTCCTGACTGCACCACTTCTTAGTTTGGGCTCCTTTGAAAGTAGAGCCTGAGAAAAGGACTTACGATTAGGTAGTTTATTTGCGAGGTGATCCAAAGAAGCAGAAATGGGAGAAAGGGAAAGGTGAGAGAAGTTACATAAAGTGTGGTAAGGAGCCGGTTATCACTATGGGCAATCGTGGGGACCCTCTGAATGTGCCGTATTGTCCCATCAAAGGACAGGGAGCTTGGGACATTTATCCACTGACTTTCATCATCTTTTGTTTTTTTTTTTTTTTTTTTTTTGGTTTTTGTTATTTGAGGAATCTCTACACCCAACAAGGGGCTCTAACTTATGACCCTGAGATCAAGAATCAGATGCTCTTCTGACCTAGCAAGCCCGGTGCCCCAATGACTTTTCATCTTCTGTTAGTTGAAGATTTCTCCTGGAGCTTTAACTCTAGCGTTTGTATGGCTGTGCCTACATACTGCTGAGCAGTCTTCTTTAAGTTTGGAGAAAACCCTAAGGAGCAAAACAGCAGTGCCTTGGCTTATACTTGGTATCAGATACTGTCAGGCAGTGCATAGAGCTGTCCACCATAGCTATAATGAGGCTGGTAGGGTAAGGGAATGTGTTGCCAGCACCACAAGTGTTTGCTATAGCCTGTTTTTATTTCTCAGATTGCCTCATGTTCCATTAAGCCCACTTTGTCTGCTTCAAATTGGAGGCTGGTTGTAATCACTAAAAGAAATCTCCAAAACAAGAGGGTTAGTGGACCAAGCTGTAATCCCCAATCCTGTAGCTGATCCTGAGGCCATAATTGATACTCTTCATGAGGTGATCTATAAACCTTGGGATAGTGGTGCTGGCGGGATGATATACTGTGGGCAAGGAAGACAAACGCATATCTGGAGTGTCAGTTCTATACCCACATGTGTCAGTGGCAGTGAGTAGGCCACCTTCAGTAAGGAAGAACCCATGCTGTTGGGCCTGTGTAAAGCCTTCCTGTCTGTCACTGTGGCTCCTCCATTCGTGACCCTGTTGGCCAAGCATTGAGGTGGCCCAGAGCAAAAGCTCACTGCAGTCAAGTGACAAGTTATTCCATCTATAGTTGGGAATGTAGTTAAATGCACCTCATTGTTAAATGCACCAAAGCATTGTTGGTGTTTTGTGGTGGGCATTAACGTAAGATATAAAGGTTGGCACTTTGGGCTCTTCTAGAACCATCAACATGCTTCTTCTCCAGGTTCCTTCTCTTTTATTTTCCACTTTTGCTCCTTCCATCACCCTACCCAATCAGCCATACCATTCACCACTCCTAAGGAGTCCATGTTTTTTCTTGTTTGGTCACTTCTCTCTTTGCCATGCCCACTGAGAGAATTTCTGCCTCCTCATTGTCTTTCAGAGTCATCCAAGTAGGGCTGTAGAGCAGTAGTCATTTTTTATCTGTCTTTGTCAGCCAGGACCCAGGGTTTTCTTTTTTTGTCATTGGTTACCAGGAACCCACCATAAAGTTGTTGGCGTGAGCATAAGTAAAGACGTCTGTTGTGATAAGAGTAGGTGACATGAGGTTCTGGACTTGTATTTACTAGTGCCCTCTACCACTGCCTAGGTACTATTACAAAAATACCATTTCTATCATATAATAGCTTGCTGCTTCACCTGACCTTGTGAATCATGGATGGGTAGCTCTGGTCACTAAATCCGTGATGTTCCATAGTTGGGTTCTCTACTGGGGCCCAATGTCATGCCAGGAGCTACAGTTTTCATACAGTGTTATGAAGTCATATCCTTGCCTCAGAAAATCTAGGGGTCTGTGCTCCAACTCTCCTATTGGAACTTGTCAGAGAATCTACCACAGATTATTTCTTGTACCTTTGAGTCTGAGCATCAGGGCAGCTTGTATTGGAGCTTGATCTGCTGAGAGCCTCTTCTCCTCTGCATCCTAATCAAAACTGGCAGCCTTCTATGTCACCCCAAAATTTAAAAAAAGTTTGTTAATGTACAGTCATCTTCCACTGAGCATTAATTCTCAATTAGGATATAAAAGGATTCACCAAAGATGGAGTTCCTCAAGGGAAGGTGCAGGACAAAGGTCATGATAAGGAATGCAAAGTACCCTTCTCAATGGGTCCTGCTCAGTGGCTCTTCAGTGGTTGTGGAGCTGTTCATGTTTGAGTTACTTAGGAGAAAAGCAGTAACTGATAAGCACATCAACTGCCCGCACTATAGAAACCCAGGGATGCTCCCCTTTCTTCACACTGACACATTGTCGTAATGGTGGTATCCTCTTTGAGCTGCTGTGACAGTGTCTTTGGGGCTGCAGTCCTGCATCGGTGTCCTTTTTGGCAGCTCCGGTACTTGGACATCCGTGAGTGTTCTTCTTTACTGAGAGGACAGACACCATCCTGGGGTCTCGCGTGTGCACTGTCACCCACTGTCTTCTGTTAGCTCTGCCTAAGTAGAAGCCACCTGTTATCATTTTGAGCTTAGCCTTTCCTCTGGTTGCAGAGTTCCTTTTAAAACAAACTGCATTTTATTTTGCGCCCACTTATGGGGGTCTTGGGTTCCCTAAGCACTCATTTAGTTCTGGCTGTAGGTATCTGTTCATTGGCAAACCAGTCAGCATGGGAAGGCAGAATTGTTTCTGTCCTGTTGACTGATAACAGAGGAGTCAACAAATTGTTAGTGATTTCTTGGCACTCTGGGAGGAGTCCTCAGTGCTTCCAGGCACCGGCAGCTGGGAGATTCTTTAGCAAGGTAGCAGATCTGTTAGATCTAGCAGCTTTTTGAAACCCTGCATTGCAGAAAAGCAGTTACAGCTCCAGGCTTGGAAAAAAGATGTGCTCTGCCCTTACTGTTGGTATCTCCCTGGACACCACTGAAAATTTAGTCTTATTCCTACTCTCTGCTGTAGAGAAATCTAGAACTCATCCTGTAGATAATCTGTGGACCTTGCCCTCAGGCTCTTTGCGTATTATGCTACCCACCCCCTTCAAAGGGAGGCAGAACGTTTATTCCCATTGTCTTAAATTAGGACTGCCCTCTCATAACTAAGATACCATTCTTCTTATTTTTTTTTTTTAATGTTTATTTTTGAGAGAGAAAGAGAGTGAACAGGGAAGGGGCAGTGAGAGAGGGAGACACAGAATCCTAAGCAGGGCTCCAGGCTGTCAGCACGGAGCTTGACACGGGGCTCAAACTCACAACTGTGAGATCGTGACCTGAGCTGAGGTCGGACGCTTAATCGACTGAGCCACCCAGGTATCCCAAGATACCATTATTCTTAATTTAAGTTGGTGGATACACTCCTGACTTAACTTATTTGGTCATTCTCCATTTTGGATACTTTTGGGTTTGGGTTGCTGTCTATGTTATTGCAGCTATATATGATACTGTGGGGAGAGCATGCCACAAGATTTCCAGCAGCATCTTTTCATATTCTGTAGTGACAATTCCTATCCTTACCCTCCATCTGAAATACTTGCTTCCTGCTCTCCTGTCTTATATTTTCACCTGTTTGTGAGGTATTTCCAATGTTAAGTATCTCAGAAATTCCAGTTTAACTCGAGCTCATCAGTTTCCTCCCTTTTCTCCCTTTCTTCCACCCCTTCCTTGCTCCTTCCCACCCAGTCTTTGTTTGTAAGGGACTAATAAGGAGGTCTGATAAGCTCATACTATATAAAATCTTGAACAATGTACACCAGAGCCTGGGCTCCTCCTCACTGCCTCCCACCCCACTGCCTTCTTTACCACCCTCCCCTCCATCCCATTTCCAGCCTGTTGACCACCACTTTATAGTCAGGTTATGGTGTATTTAGGTATTCTACTTCCTCTTGAGTTAATTCTAGTATTTAATACCTTTCTTTAAAAAAATCATGCTTCATTTTCAGGTTTATTCTTATAAAATTATGCATAATGAGAATACTTGCCTCATTAGTACGACTTTTATTTTTTTATTTTTTTAATGTTTATTTTGTTTTTGAGAGAGACAGACAGAGAGAGAGAGAGAGAGAGAGACAGTGCAAGTGGGGGAAGGGCAGAGAGAGGGGGAGACACAGAATCCAAAGCAGGTTCCAGGCTCTGAGCTGTCAGCACAGAGCCCAATGTGGGGCTCGAACTCCCAAACTGTGAGATCATGACCTGAGCCAAAGTTGGACGTTTAACCGACTAAGCCATCCAGACACCCTGAGAATACTTGCCTCGTAAAGTTAGTAAGAAGATTAAATGAATTAATATATGTAAAGTATGTAGACTATATTAAATTTCTTATTTCATAGTACTAAAAAAATGTATGATGGGGCACCTGGGTGGCTCATTCTATTAAGTGTCTGACTCTTGATTTCGGCTCAGATCATGATCTCACAGTTTGTGGGATCAAGCCCTGCATGAACACAGAGCCTGCTTGGGATTCTCACTCTCCCTCTCTCTCTGCCCCTCCTTCACTCACACACACACACTCTGTCTCTCTCAAAATAAATAAAGATAAACTTTTTT
This sequence comes from Lynx canadensis, assembly GCF_007474595.2. NCBI lineage: Eukaryota > Metazoa > Chordata > Mammalia > Carnivora > Felidae > Lynx > Lynx canadensis. The sequence continues at coordinate 42,498,151 of NC_044313.2, read as the reverse complement.
TTTTTTAAGTATGATAAGAGGGTCACCTGGGTGGCTCAGTCGGTTGAGCATCTGACTCTAGGTTTCAGCTCAGGTCATGATCTTGCAGCTTCATGGGTTTGAGTTCTGCATCAGGACCCAGTACAGAGCCTGCTTGGAATTCTCTCTCTCTCTCTCTCTCTCTCTCTCTCTCTCTCTCTCTCTGTCTCTCTCTCTCTCTCTCTCTCATCCCCCCCACCCTTTCTGCCCCTCCCGGACTTGCACTGTGTCTGTCTCTCTCAAAATAAACTTAAAGGCAAGTGTGATAAGTAAAAGCTAATAAACTTAGAGCTAAGATAATTCAAAACATGAAATAAGCCCGAAATATTTTAGGAAGAGGGCTTTTGAATATATGGAGATTCCACTATTTCATGACTTGGATCTAAATTTCTTTTCTCTGATTATCTAGAAATCACCAGAGGTGATTATGGGAGTGAAGTTCCTTAGCTAGTACTTGGATAGAGGTAAGATAGAGATTACTGGATTGGTAGTTACTGGCTATAACTGTAAGGTTTGGAGATGCATTTTTAGATGCCAGCATACTTATAAAGAATTTTAGAGTATGTTATGTGGTTTTTATAGTGAATTTAACTCCTCAATTATGTTTCTCTTAAGAGATTAATATAATTTTTTATTCCTTTTATTCATTTATTGAGCATTTATTGCTTTGTTTAGTTATGTGCCAGAAAATGGAGATTACAGATGCTTCAAGATAAGTCAAAAACTCACCCGACTATATAAGTCTTTTAATGGGAGGAATCATGTCTGTTTCATTTACTGTTGTGTAATCAGCATAGAGCACATACCAAGGGATTAATAAATAGTTTTTAAATGAATGTTAGCCAAGAGCTGTGAAGCAACTATGGTCAATGTTCTGGGTGCGCTGGAAGTAGAGATGGGACCTCACTCAGCCTGCTGAGGAAGGATCAGGGATTGCCTGCCAGGATTTCTTGTGGACCAATTCTTGAAGAATAAATTAGACTCAACCTGGTGAAGCACAGAGGCTGTGCAAAGGAATGGAAGTCTGGAGGGAATGCCTATAGAGAGAGCGCTACTGTCATTAGTACAGTTAGAGCGTTGGAAGGGTGTGGAGGAGGAGGAGGAGGATATTCGAAAGGCTGGCAGAGGCCAGGTTATGACACTTCTTCTGGTGTCTTGCTAATTCTACCCTATTAAAATGAGAATATTCATAGATTTTTAAAGCAGAGAGCTTGACAAGGTCATTTGGTTCTAGAAGTTAGCATTTTATTAAATGTGACCATTTACTAGGCTGTACAGCAAATTGTAATACATTTTAAAATATAAATAAATAGATAGTTTTAAAACATTTCAAATAATCGTATCAGCCGTAGTTTTTGCCAACAAGTGCACGTAACTAAAAATGAATAGTAAACAGTATATACACACCCATGTTTGGAAATTTTAAAACAGACTTCTGTAAATCCCACAGCTCAAAAATAAAATGACAATACAAATCAGAAAACATCTAGAACTGAACAATAAAGCAAACTTGGATGTTAATACTTGTCTGACACATTGAAGCCTTAAATACTCAAATTAAAAAAATTAAAAGTATTAATAAGCTAAGCATCTAACCTAAATTAGGAAAAGAACAACAGAATAAATTCAAGAGAAGTAAACAGATGATGAAAATAAAAGCCAGCACTTGCTATTTAGCCCTTGTATTGTTCCATGTGCTTTACAGGGATTATTTCATTTAATCTTTATAACCTTGTGGGGTAAGTACGGTTATTATTCTCACTTTATAGATGAGAAGACTGAGTCACAGAGAGACTTATGCAAGCTTCTACGTAATAAGTGATAAAATTGGGGTTTTAAATTATATTTTAAGATATATAGGAAAGGATTACAAAAGCCAAAAATTGATTCTTGAGAAGGCTGATAAAATAAATCATTTAAATGGTCAAGAAAAACCCAGAAAACACAAATAGTATTGGGTATGTAAACAGGGGGGCACATGACTTCAAATACAGAAGAGATTTTTTTAAAAATAAGAGAATACTTTATGTCAATAAATTTTATAATTTAAATAAAATGACAGTTTTCTTTTTAAAAGGTAACTTAATAGGGGCGCCTGGGTGGCTTAGTTGGTTAAGTGTCCGAGTCTTAATTTCTGCTCAGGTCATGATCTCATGATTCATGAGATTGAGCCCCACATTGGGCTCTGTGCTGATAGAGCAGAGCCTGCTTAGGATTTTCTCTCTCCCTCTCTCTGCCCCTCCCCTGCTCGCTCGCTCTCTCTCTCTCTCTCCCAAGATAAATAAACATTAAAAGAAAAAAGTAACTTAATAGCGGTACCTGCGTGGCTCAGTGGGTTAAACGTCTGACTCTTGATTTCAGTTCAGGTCATGATCTCAAAGTTCATGAGACTGAGCCCCATGTCGGGCTTTGCACTGATGGCATAGGGCCTGCTTGGGATTCTCTCTCTCCCTCTCTCTCTCTCTCCCTCTCTCCCTCTCTCTCTCTCTCTCTCTCTCTCTCTCTCTCTCTCTCTCTCTCTCTCTCTCCCTCTCCCTCTCTCCCTCTTTCCCTCTCTCCCTCTCTCCCTCTCCACCTGTCCCCAGCTCCGATGCTCATTCTCATTCTCTCTTTCTCTCTCTCAAAATAAATAAATAAACTTAAAAGAAATTTAAAAGATTTTATTTGGAAGCAATCCCTACACCCAATGTGGGTCTCAAACTCAACCCCCAAATCGAAAGAGCCACATGCTATACTATCTGAGCCAGCCAGGCACCTCTTGGCCCAGATGATTTTATTTTATTTTTATTTCTTTGTTTTTATTTCTTTTGAGAGAGGAAGAGAGAAGGCAGTGAGCAGAAGAGGGCCAGAGAGAGGGAAAGAGAGAATCCCAAGCAGGCTCCATACTGTCTGCACAGAGCCAGATGCGGGGCTCAAATCCATGGACCCGTGAGATCATGGCCTGAGCCGAAATCAAGAGTTGGGAGTCTCAACTGACAGAGCCACCCAGGCGCCACATTGGCCCAGATCATTTTAAAACTGAGTTCTATCAAACTCAAACTATTGTACCAAACTATTCTAGTGGTAAATATGTCCAAATTTATACGTATTGATCCAGAGAACAGCAAAATAAAGCAAGTTCCTCAACTTATTCTGTGTGGCTAGTATAACTTTTATACCAAAACCAGACATGGATAATGTGATAGGCCAGTCTTGCTTATGAATACAGATGTAAAACATAACAAAATTCTAGCAAAACAAATCCGAGAGTATATTTAAACATAATCATATTGGGGCGCCTGGGTGGCTCAGTCGGTTGAGCGTCCGACTTCAGCTCAGGTCATGATCTCACAGTCTGTGAGTTCAAGCCCTGCGTCAGGCTCTGTGCAGCTCAGAGCCTGGAGCCTGCTTCGGATTCTGTGTCTCCCTCTCTCTCTGCCCCTCCCCTGCTCATGCTCTGTCTCTCTCTGTCTCAAAAATAAAATTAAAAAAAATAATAAACATAATTATATCTACAATACTGCAGTACCATTCTGATAATACTTACCCAACGTCAGCATCAGGTATAAGGGCACAGTCCCCCAACAAGACTGCCCTCACTTGTGGGATGCCTGGGTGGCTCAGTCGGTTAAGCATCTGACTTTGGCTCAGGTCGTTATCTCGTAGTTTGAGTTCAAGCCTTACATCGGGTGGTGTGCTAACAGCTAAGAGCCTGGAGCCTGTTTCAGATTCTTTGTCTCCTTCTCTTTCTGCCCCTCCCCCACTCGTGCTCACTCTCTCAAAAATAAAGAAACATTTAAAAAACAAACAAAAAATGGGGCGCCTGGGTGGCGCAGTCGGTTAAGCGTCCGACTTCAGCCAGGTCACGATCTCGCGGTCCGGGAGTTCGAGCCCCGCGTCGGGCTCTGGGCTGATGGCTCAGAGCCTGGAGCCTGTTTCCGATTCTGTGTCTCCCTCTCTCTCTGCCCCTCCCCGTTCATGCTCTGTCTCTCTCTTTCCCAAAAATAAATAAACGTTGAAAAAAAAAATTAAAAAAAAAAAAAAAAAAAAAAAAAAAAAAAAAAAAAAACTGCCCTCTCTTGAGATGCCAGTAACAAGTTTGGACTTCTCACGAACTGCAAATCCCAGAGGATTCCCTGATCCCCTCAGACTTTATTTAATGATTCACTAAAATGTCTCACAGGATTCAAGAAAGTGGTACATGTACAATGATCATTTTATTATAAAGGATACATATTGGGACCAGCCAAATGAAGAGACACATAGGATGAGGCCTGTGAGAATTCCAAAGGTGAGGCCTCCTGTCCCCCTGGAATCAGGGTATGTCATCTTCCTGGCACATTGGTGTGTTTACAGGAAACTTATCTCAGCTAGGGTGTACAGTGTTTTTATTGGCGTTTCATTGTGTAGGCGTGATTGAACAGTTGGCCACATGATTGAACTCAATCTTCAGCCCTGTCCCCTCCCCAGAGGTGGGGCCGATTCAGTGCCCCAATCCTCTATAATCACATGGTTGGTCTTTTTGGTGACCAACCCCCATCCTGAGTCATAAACTCAGGTATGATCTGTGAGGCTCATACATAACAAAGACACTCCTGTTACCCAGGAAATTCCAAAAATTTACTTTAGAGGTTCCCTTCTAGGAACCAGGGACAAAGACCAATTTACTATTCAATAATGACAAAATTGAATTTATCCCAGGAATCCAAGGATGGTGTGTAAGTTATTGCTGCATAACAATTTATCCCAAAACTTAGGAACTTGAAACAACAAAAACTTAAATGAATTTAAAAGTAGTGTACTGGATGGTTTGGGCTCAGAGTGTTTCAAGAGGTTGTAGTTAGGATGCCAGCAGGGGCTACCTTCACCTGAAAGCTCTCCTGGGGGAGAATCTGCTTCAAGATGGTGCACTCTTACAGCTGTTGGCAGAAGGCCTCTCAGTTCTTCACCCCAGAGTGAATGACCCAAGAAAGAGAGCAAGGAGAAAGCTGCATTGCCTCTAAAGACCTACTGTCAGCACATACTTGGTCACTTTCATCTGTTTGTCAGTCCAGCACACACTCAAAGTAATTAGGTCCCACCTCTTGAAAAAAGGAATATGAAAGACTTTGTGGACATCTTTAAAAACTAGCACATTGGGGCACCTGGGAGGCTCAGTCAGTTGAGCGTCTGACTTCGACTCTGGTCATGATCTCACAGTTCGTGGGTTCGAGCCCCGCATCAGGCTCTGTGCTGACAGCCTGGAGCCTGCTTCAGATTCTGTGTCTCCTTCTCTCTCTGCCCCTCCCCTGCTCATGCCTTGTCTCACTCTGTTTCTCAAAAATAAATAAATGTAAAAACAAAAATTTTTTTATACTAGCACAGATTATTTACTCTTTAAGAAAGCTTTTAATATGGATCGTTACTAATTAATTTATCCATTAACACATGGAAAGAGGAAAACACTGTGATCATATCAGTAGATGGAGAAAAAACACAATAAAATTTGACCCCATTTATGATGAAAACTCTTAGCAAACTAAGAAGAGAATGGAACTTTAATGTGATAAAGAGTATCAGTAAATTTATAATTAACGTAGGGAAAATGAACAGTCATGATATTGAGGCTTTCTATACATAATATAATGTCTTTCCATGTGTTAACGTTTATTCTGTGTCCTTTAGGAGTATTTGAACATTGTCCTTACATCAGTGTTTTGTATTTGGAAGTGCAAAATGTCACAGTCCCAGGGAAGTTACCAAAATATCTACCAGCACTACCATTGGACCCAGGGTCCTACTTCTGGGATTCTGCCTTACAGATTTATTTGCTCAAACAGCAACAGCAGAAGCAGCTATTCAAGTGCTTTGCTTACTATGCTTATGCTTATTATAAGCACTGCTTATACCACTTACATCATCAACAGGAGAATGGATCAGTACAGCTGTAAGGTATTCATAGAATGAACACTCTATGTAACAATGACAGTGAATGAAAAATTCAAAAATATTGTGGAAATCACTCACAATGTTGAGTGAAAAATAAGCAAATATAAAAATATACATATAGAATGATACAGTTTTTTATACAGCTATAGAAGATTCAAAAATAGGCAAAGCAATGCTGTGTATTGTTTGGGGTATGTATTATATACAGCAAAAGCCTCCGAAGACATGGGTGTTAAATACCACATTCAGAATAGTGGTTACCTCAGAGGGAGGGGATGTGAATTCATGGTTTTTGCCCTGCTTTACTCAGCACCTAGGTAATCTTTTTTTAAAGCCGTGGTAGTAAATCCAGTGCAGTTCACATACAGTGTTCTATTAGTTGCAGGTATATACAGTAACATCTAGGTAATTCTTAGGTTAAATCTTTGAAGTACTGTATTGAGTGAGCACAGTTCATAGACTCACAGGATTGAGATGTGGAAGACTTCATGGCATTATTTTACAGATAAGGAAACCAAGGCCCACAGAGGGAAGTGAATTCGTCAAGATCAGCTAGGCACCTAAGGCAGAATTCGAATTAACTCAGAGGCCGCCTGACCTGAAGACAGTGCTTACCTATAGTACTTTCTTTAAAATAAAAATATAAGTTGATAAGTATTTAAACTAGGTATCTCAGCTGAAAGATACTAAAAGGGGGGAAAAAAAGTCCATCCCACGCCACAGAACTTCTTCAGCAAACTACTCTGAACCAGCATGTTTTAACCTGAAACAATGTTCTGACACAGAGTAACAAAAATAAAACCTAAATGTTCGTCCGCAGGGTGAAGCGCTTCCTGGATTTCCAGGTGCTTCATGTTAATAAACCGGGATTTATAGTCTCGAGGGTGCTCTTTCTTAGACCCACTGGTTTACAAGGTTTAGTTTTCTGTAGTTTGTGGTTTAATACAGGGAAGAATTACGGATGATCTGATTGCAACGCCTTCTGGTTTACTCAGGGCCTTTGGTGACCTGCAGTTTACTTGTAAGTATTGCCTTTGAAACTTACTGTGTCTGCTTACTGAAGTATTGCACTCGAGCTTGGACCGTTTGCAGTTCCCTTTGTCAGACCACATTGTACGAAAGAAAGGGCTGTGTTTTCTCTTTCTCTGTGATTATTTCCACAGTTGTTTAACTTGTTATAACTATGTGGTACTGTCAGAAGTATAACCCAAGCCATTGTTTGCCTTAAGCAGTATTTTAGATCCTGAGAAGTTACGTTTACTTATACAAGACTTTCTTAAGACCTTTTAATTTATATCTTAGACTTGAGTATATGCAGTGAAAACAGTGGAAAATTTTCCCCACAGGATCTTGACACACGTCAGGGCTCAAAGTGAGCAGAAGGAAGTGGTGTGGTTTTTGTATCATTTCAGTTGTGTTGAGATAAGGAAATGGAATAGTTTATCCAGAGTACAGCCCTTTTGAGAAGGTTTCATTTGTATATAAAAGAAATTGGCATAATGTTTTCATTCTTTCTGCTATATTTGAGTCATTCCCTCAGCAAATACTGAGTACCAGCTCTTCTTGGTGCTGGCCAGACACTCTTCTTGGTGCTGGCAATACAGAGTGAAAAAATAGACTAACACCCTTGCCCATGTGGGGCGTACATTCTGGAGCAGGTAGCAAGCAGTAAGCGAGATAATTCGTAAAATGTATATCAAATTATAGGGTGACAAGTGCTGAAGAGAAAAAACAGATATAAATCTGGGAAGGAGGATATGAGTGCTAGGGGTGAACACCAACACTGTCAATAAGAACGAGATATTTGAGTAAATCCTTGGAAGAGGTAAGGTATCAACTCATACAGATGTCTGGGGGGGGGGAACGCTCTGGGTGGCGGGACCCATGGACATCAAGGTGTCCTGCAGCAGGGCCAGGCCTGGCGTGTCCTGGGACGGGGGGCGCGCAGTGCAGTTGGAGTGGAGGAGCTGGGGTCCTGTGGGCCATTGGAGACGTCAGCCCATACTGTGCATGAACAGGGGAGTGATGTGACCTAACATGCTTCCTGTCACCACTCTGCTGTGTTGACAATATACTGTAGGTGGGCAAGGGTTCAAGCAGGGAGACCAGTTAGGAGGCTGTCTCAGTAATCCAGGTAAACAGTGTTGGTGGCCTGGACTAGAGAGAGGTAGTGAGAAGCGCATATGTTTTGGGTATATTTTGAAGGTAGAACGAGCAGGATTTGCTGACAGATAGGATATGGAATATGAGAAAGAAGGAAGGAGTGGTGAAGAATGAGTCCCAAGATTTTAGGCCTGGGAAACTTGGAAAGTAGAGAGGCTGTTAGCCGACATGGGAAAGACTGAGGGGCTAGCAGATTTGGGGAGTAAGAGTTTCTCTTTATGTAGCTGCTGGTCACGTTTTTAAGTAAATTTGTATACTGCTTGAGCTATCTTTAAAGTAACTCTTTCTCACACCAGTCTCTGTTGTTGTTGAGTTTATTCAGAATTACTGATTTTATGCTAACCCAGAATATTCAAGTGTGCCTTTCCCTTAAGCCTTCCTATCAACTAGAATGTTTTTGGTTGTAACGGAAAAACTGACTCTCTCTGACCTAAAAAAATAAAGGGAATTTATTGACTGTAAACTGACAAGTGCCTGAGTAATTCAGGCTTCAGGCAAGGTTGCTGCTCACTGACCACTCTAAGGACCTGGCTTCTTTTCGTGTCTTGGCTCTGCCTTCTGGTTCCCCTCCGAGTCCCAGCATAGCTGCCAAAAGCCTCTTGGGCTGCTGTTTTCTTATGCATGTTCAGTCTGAAAGAGTGACTGTGTCTCTGCAGGCACAGCCACAGTCCTGAGTCCTAGTATTAGACGAGCTCTCCTTGTAGCGTGGGGGGATAGAATATGCCAAGTGGCCGAGCCTGGGACGCCTGTACTCCTGAGCTTCAGGGGAACCTGTGTGCTCTGAATTTTTTTAAAAAAAATTTGTAAGTAGAGAATAAAGTGGAGAAGAAATGTCGGTTGATTTTTCAATTGTTTTTACATTGTGTAAGCACCGTGGTTAATACAGCAAGACGATAATTTTTTTTTAAGTGGTCAAGTGAGAAGAAAAAACAGTAAAGTAAAATTGCATTCAGAGGTTAGTTTGATCAAGATAATTTTTCTTCTGGGGCGCCTGGGTGGCGCAGTCGGTTAAGCGTCCGACTTCAGCCAGGTCACGATCTTGCGGTCCATGAGTTCGAGCCCCGCTTCAGGCTCTGGGCTGATGGCTCGGAGCCTGGAGGCTGTTTCCGATTCTGTGTCTCCCTCTGTCTCTGCCCCTCCCCCGTTCATGCTCTGTCTCTCTCTGTCCCAAAAATAAATAAAAACGTTGGAAAAAAAAATTTTTTTTAAAATAAAAAAAAAGATAATTTTTCTTCTTAGAGGTCTAATGCTGTTGCTTCTTGAACATCTAGAACCGCAGAGGAGCCTTCAGATAATAATGAAAAATGATAGGTCATTTAGTCAAGAATCCATATTTCTCAACAAGGGGAGGACTATGGACATTGGGTTGAACCGATTCTTTAAGGGATCGTCCCTGCACATTGAATTGCATTTTCTATTTTGGTCCCTTGTCACCAACCAAAAATTCACTCGCATATTTCCAGATCTTCTTAGGAAGGGACACATTTGCAGAAACTCGTGACTGTTTTTGAAAAGGTGTTGTTTCATACTGAGGGCATGATTTGGTTTCCTGAGTGAAATATAGACGGGGGCTTTTGGTTGTTATTTTTGAAGTTCTGCTTGATTTTTTCTTTCCTTGTTCTGGAAGTTGGTTATATTCCACTTAAAGATTGATTTAGGGGCACCTGGTGGTTCAGTCGGTTAAGCATATGAGTCTTGATTTCAGCTAAGGTCAAGAACTCACGGTTCATGGGTTGGAGCCCCACAATAGGCTCTGCACTGACAGTACGGAGCCTGCTTGGGATTCTCTTCCTCCTTATCTCTCTGCTGCTCCCCCAGCTTTTGCGCTCACTCTCTCTTTCTCTCTCTCTCTCAAAATAAATATTTTTTTAAAAAAGATTGATTTAGCATTTGAATTAATTTTTTGGCCAGAGGGATTGATTGAGTTAACTCAGGAAAGTCTTTGATTACATGTAGTGTTGCTTAAGGAAAAGAAAAATCTGCTTTGATACCAAAATTTTGGTATTCTTCAAGCATTTTGATTTGGGGTCACATAGGTTAGAATAGAAAGCCTAGCCAGTCCTGAACAAATATCTAACTTCGATGGGTTATAATTATTTGTGGGAGAAAAATTGAAGTGTAATGAGTCTAGAAGAATTCATTCCTAGGGTCAAAATGTCTTCGATCTCTTTGAATATATATTAAAACACACTTTATAGCACTTAGGAAATATTAGCTATGTTGTTGGTTCCTCTTTGATGAAGTGAATACATAGAAAATATGTGTGTAGTGCGTGTATAGTCAGTTACTCTCTGAGATATGTCTTCTGGAAGTATTTGTATCAATCAGGGCCCAGCCAGGAGCCCTGAAACCATACTGGCTGTTTTCACAGGAAGAATTTGGTATAGGGAATTGACTACCCAGGTATTAGAGAATTGAAAAAAGCTAAAGGAACACTGGGATTAAGCAGCAATGGTCATTGTGGGAAGCAGATACCACCCCTAGGAGACTGAGTTTTCAGAACCTAGAGGAGAAAGTGTGTCCCTGTGGAGGCAGCTAAGAGCCCGGCTGCTGCTGGCACCTCAGGAGCTCAGAGCATAGGTCTTGAGGAGCTGGCACTCAGATCTTGGAGTGCAGGCACCAGTGAGTCTGAATGGGGGCCCTGGGGCTGGTTCTGGGAGTGTGGAAGGAAGCTGAAACCTGGAACCTACTTCTGCCGCCTGTGTGGAGGGTGTGAATCAAGTAGATGGTGGGAACAGCGAAGTTGGGAAGAAGGAAGTCCCTCTTCCAGCTTTCTCTGTTCCCCTGGTTCCCTTGTCGGCTGAGCCTGTCAGGGAGCCAGCTGGTGAAAGACCCAGCTCAGTATCACAGAGCTGAGTACTGAGATTTTTTTTTCTTTCTGAAAAGCAGTGGTGTGTAATAAGAGGCATACTGGTTTCTCTTTTTTTTCTCATTACCTACCAGCTCCTGACTTTGCAGTAACAAGTAGAATTTGGGCTTTGTCAGCAGCAGACTTGCCTCTTACTGGTTGTGTGCACTTGGGCAAGTTTCTTAACTTTGCTGAGCTTCACCTTTTCCTTGTAGAGTTGTGAAGATGAAATAAAATCTCACGTGGCTCAATAAAAAATAACTTCCTGTTCGTACTTACTCATGTACTAACTGGATGGAACACAGCCTTTGGGGTTCGAAGACCCAGGTTTTAGTTGTTCCTTCAAGTTGCCAGCTATTTGAAATTCAGCAAGTTGCTTTAGCTCTCTGAGCCTGTCTTTTCTCTGTCAAAGTAGAAATAATTTTACTCACTGTTAGGGTCATACAGATGGTATAATGCACGTAAAACTAATTTGCAAATTATAAAGATGATGATATGGTAACATAAAGTTACCATTAAATAGTATTTGAGTTTCTCTCATTTAATCTGCACAGAAGACCTAGATCTGTCTCATGCGAGACCCTGAACTCTTCACTGCCACATTATACTGATTTTGTCCGTGTAAAAATACTGTGCGGAAAACGCAGACAGTATTGCTCACCATTACCTCTAATGCACCTGCGGGGTGACCAAACGCTGTCCCTCCTGGGCATCTCTGTAACCACTAATTCACTTCACTTTTTTTTTTTGTTTTTTTTGGTCATTTGTGTTTATTCCAGAGGAGAGACAGAACAACACCCAGACCATTTCAATTAACAGCTGGCAGTAAGAATCTCTTCTGAGTGCGGATGTGCCAAAGATTGGTGTATAGCATGATCTAGTTCTAATTATTTGTGAGCTTTTTCATTTAATAAAATGAAACCAACTGAAAAACTAGAGTCATTAAGTTAGGGGATTTGTAGTATAAAGTTGAATGGTTGAAAACAGAGTATCTCCTGTTTTGGAAAATACTTCATAAACCAAGAAGCATTTATTGTGCATCTACTATAGAGGCCCCTGGTGAGGGTGTAAGGCATATAAATGCATCACCAATGTATAATACCATCCTAGTTTGAATTGCCTTTCTGTTCCTGGAAGAATTCATACTTGTGTTGGGGAGAATGGTCTCTTGGCACAGAAGGAAAGTGAAAGGTTTTGAATAAAGAGGAGATGATTAAGCAGGAATACAAAGGTTAAAAGTGTTAAATTTGCTTTGAATAAATAATTGAGCTTTGGGGAAAAGTTAAGTCTAGTTAGGAAGTAATTTCAGTGGCGATGATGAAATTAGTGACCTCAAGGTGTTGGAAGACATGGCAGTTAGAAATGTCTTTGTAAAGTGGAACTTCTCTATCCCGACTGTAGCTTGGAATTTAGTAAGACTTTCCAAAAGACCTTATTATGAATGTCTCACTCATCACAAATTCTCACAGCATAGCCTCCAAGGCAGGCTTTTGGTGAGATTCCTGTGTATTACCACAGATACACTTACATAACTATTTATTTAAGCATGTTATTTTCTTAAGGGTTTATGTTTAGATTTGGGTGAGATTGTTTTTTACACTGATATAAAAATAACCGTGAATGGTGATACTACGGTTGCATGTGTATATATTAGCTTAGGAATTGATGGGGGTAGAGGTTAGAAATGGGCAAGGAATGGATGGGTGGCTCGTTAAGAGAAAAGACAATATTCTTATGCTAATCCAAGCTCTGGATAAGGAGCACAGCAGCCATGCAAACAATGGCTGTGGAGCCAGAAAGTCTGCAGTGAGTCTAGTCCTTCTCAGAAAGCTTGTCAGACCAGGCGCCTGGAGCTGCCTTAGGGGGAGGGACCCCTGGAAGGGGGAGTTTTCTCCTCACTACTTTATGGAATTGGCAGGTGGCCAGCTTGTTGAAAATTCCCAAACCTCACTACTAGAAAGTAAAAATTAAGGGTGGGGGGCTTAACGGGAAGAGGAAAGAATGACTTTAGTCTGTTTTTTCAGCTGACTTCAGCCTTTTCCTGTTTTGTTTTGTTTTTTTTTTTTTAATTCTGATTGAACTGTTGGTTCTTCCTGTTTGCAAAGCTTTATAACTTTTTATTTAAAAAGAAATTATATATATTTTAGTGAATAATTTGCCTTAGTTTTATTTTCCTGAAGAAGAAACGGCACCAGTCTGTGTGTATAGCAAAGGAGAGTAAATGTATCTAGATGCCTATTTGGACTAAATATTTTAAAATAACTGTTAAACACCAGCATCATTTAGAAATTTTGATCATGTCACATTTCAAATATCTGCATTTCCTTATATCCTTAGCTTGGCAAGATTAGATATTTTAAATTTTAATATAAAAATTCCAGCAAATCGTTCTAGGAATTTAAAAAATATATTATTTTCAGATGTTCGAATTATAAAATACCCTGTTTCAAGAATGGTTGCAAACTATGGTTACTGTTTTGTTATATCGTGATTACAGAAACAATATGGTGGGACAAATAAAGGGAAGGTCATCAGTATTTATATTATGAATAATAGTAATTACAACAATAAAACAGACATTTGTTATTTATCAAATGGTTAATACTGAGACACGTTGCTAACTTGTTTGGGTTAGTAATATCATTCCCATTTTGTGGCTAAGGAAAAGAGCACGTGTTTAACAGTATATAGAGTAGAACCAGGGACTGTTTTCTCCCCACGAAAATGAACCTTACTTGTTGAGATAATTTTAAAACAAAGAACATACTTTTGATTACTCCTTTGAAAGAAAGATGGATGTTACTTACATTAACCAGTTCTTTGGGCGTTGTAACTATCTTATACTTTCGTTGTTATGCTCTGATTTGACTATGCTTTCCAGACTTTTCTGTTTTTTGTTTGGCTGCACAATAACTTACAGTGATTAGGCTTTTTATTATTTCAGCAAATTTCTCATAATGATTGTGTTATATAGCAGTGGGTGTTTTCTGTTGCTGCTCAACAAATTACGCCAAAACCTAGCAGCATCAAACAACCATTTATCATCTCCTACATTTTCTGAGGGTCTGGAATCCACCAGGGGCTTAGCCGGCTGGGTCTAGTGTAGGGTCTCATGAATTGTACCTGTGAAGCTGCCAGGTCCATGTGCAAGGTAGCTCACTCACATGCTGTCAGCAGGAGGCCTTGGCTCCTTGCTGCAGGGCCTTCTCTGTAAGGTTGCTTGAGTTGAGTGTCCTTATAACATGGCAGCTAGCTTCCCTCAAAGTGGGTATTTCAAGAAAGAACAAGGAGGAATCTGAAATGCCTTTTATGATCCAGCCTCAGAAGTCATACCCTGTTGTTTCCATTTCATTTTATTTGTTAACAGTGACTCATTAAGACCAGTGGGAATTCTAGGCATGGAATTAGGCTCCACCTATTGAAGGTACTGTCAGAGCATTTGTAGACTTATTTTAGATCACCACAATGGTTTTTTGGTAGATTTCTTTTTTTTTTTGACCTGTTAAAACATACCACTTGTGAATAGTTTATATTCCAGCTGTGCTAATCTACACTATGTTAATATTGCACAGGATAGATCCTGGACCATGAACTTATTTTATCACTGAATGACAAATAAATGTATATGGTTTCAATGCTTTTATTTATTTATTTATTTATTTATTTATTTATTTTAATGTATATTTATTTTTGAGACAGAGAGAGAGACAGAGTATGAGCAGGGGCGGGGCAGAGAGAGAGGGAGACACAGAATCCAAAGCAGGCCCTAGACTCTGAGCTGTCAGTACAGAGCCGGACGCAGGGCTCAAACCCATGAATCTTGAGATCATGACCAGAGCCAAAGTCGGACACTGAACCGACTGAGCCAACCAGGCGCCCCTGTGGTTTTAATGCATTTATTAATCCAGTTTTTAAACAAACATTGGTGTTCTGGGACCCTCTTCTCTTTTCATTCTGAGAAGGCCATCTCACTCAGAGCCATAGCTTCAAATACCTCTGTGCTATTGACGTAATAGATTTATATCTTCAATACCAAGTGTGTCCTTTAAGCTTCAGGACCAGGTGCCCATTAGCCATTTCCCTTTGGGTAATCTCCAATGTCTAAAATTGAACCCTTGATCTCTTCCCCTCATTCCTTTCAAAATCCACTTGTCCTCATCTCAGTAATTGCTCATGCCGGAAACGTAGAGATCTTCTTTGACCCCTCACTCTCCCTTACCCCCACATCTAATTCATTACTAAGCCCTACCAAGTCTGTTGGTGAAGTATCCACCCACTGTACCACCACCACCCAAATCTTAACCACCATTGTCTTTCTCCTGACTACTACACTGTCCTTACTGTTCTGTTAGCTTCTGCTTTTGTCCCCTCCAGTCCATTACATAGAAACCAGGTAATTGCCTTCCCATCCCACTTGGATTTAAAGCCCAAATCCTTCATCTGCCCTTGCCTGATCTGGTCCTTGTCTCTCTTGTTTCTTCAGACCCCCGTGCTACCAACTATCCCTTATTTTCAGAAATATCATTGTTCCATTGCTCCTTTCTGCCTCAAGATCTTTGCATAGGCTGTTCCTTATGCCTAGAATTCACCCCCATTTCTTTATCTGGCTAACTCTTTTATTCTCTAGATCTCACCTTGAATGTCACTTTTGAGCATGGCTTCCCTTAGTCTCTCCAGATGAGAATAAGTCCCTACCCCATTCCTCTCTAGGACCTGGCACTTTTCTTTCCTCACACTTACCACAAGTTATGATTACATATGCTTTGTACTGTCTTGTTCAGTGCCTGTCTTTATTGTCTTGTTTAATGACTATGAACTCCATGAAGGCTGGGTCCATTTTGCCCTCATCAGTATATTCTCAGTGTCTAATACAGAATCATGTATGTAATAGGTACTTAATAAATATTTAGGAAATAAGTTAATAGTCAGTGACAAGAACACCATTCCTGTGAGACTTCAGAGTTAGAAGGAACCCGATGAATCACTTACTTGGTGTAGTCTCCTTTCCAGCTTGTCTGTCCTTGACAGAGGTGCATTCACACTTTGTTCCTTTGATATTCTGTGAGCAAAGACCACCCCCCCCACCCCCCTGCCTTCTTTGAGTTGTATCTGAAGTGTAGTTATTTCCCTATCCTTTGCATTCCTGTCATTCTTCTCTAAAGTGTTGAAGGGGCCTGATCAGGTGGAATAAAGTAAGGTGGTGACCCTCTTTGATTACAGCAGTGTGCTTCTAGCCCTGCTTGATAATATTGCCTTTATGTCTTAGCAGTTGTCATAAGTGCTGATGCATATTGAGCTGGTAGTCAGCTAAAACCCATTATTTTACTTTTAAAGATTAAGGCTTCCGATTGTTGGATTACAGCTGAGGCAATTGAAGCCATTTTACCTTTAGCCTTCCCTTGGCTGTTGGCTGTTCTCCATACAAGTTATTGCAGGGTTTTAGGCTATCAGAATTTCTTGAAGTTGGGAGTGGCATAGATCATACCTGTTACTTCCTGTGCCATGTATAAACCTATATGAGGGGAGGAAACTTATTGAGCACCTCTTCCATACCAGGCTTCATGATGTATAATTTACGTTGTATAATGCACATAAAATATCCAGCAGGGCAGTCTAGGGTAGTAGGTAACACATGGACTCTGGAATCAGATCTCCTTGATTAGAATTGGAGCCCTGCCACTTACCAATTGTATGATCTTTGATAAATTTCTTAAACTCTGCTTGCCTCAGTTTCCTCAGCTGTGAAATTAAAATAATACTTGCACCTACCTGATAAGGTGGTTGTGATGATTTGATAAATTAATACTAATATATTCAAAGCATTTATAATGGTACTGGTACGTAATTAGAGGTGACTGTGTGTTAGCTATTACCTCATTTAGTTCTTAAAATAATTATGAGTTAATAATGTAATTTTAGTTTTACAGATAAAGAAACTCACCCAGAGAGGTTAGGTTACTTATTTTCGGCAGATCAGGATTCGAACTTGTGTCCACAGATAACAGTCACAGGTCTCATATTTATTTTCTATATTTGAAATCACACATAATTCCCTGCCTATGAAAGGGACTGAAAGTGGCAGGTGCTTAGAGCCTCACCGGCTGCTTTGCAAGGTGCCTTGGTTGTCCCTGTAGTGAGGCTAGACCACATACTATCTTTAAATAAATTGATGAGGAAAAACAGTAGCACTAAAATATGGAACCAGTCATAGCAGTCAGTGTCCTGTCCAAGACTGTGAGCTCCTTGAAGCAGAGATGGTCATATTCGTATTTGTATTCTAGTACCTTGCACTTGTCATATGCACTCAGAAAGTGCTGTTGGTGGGTGGGTAGGTGAGGGAGTGAGTGAATAAGTGAGTGAAAATATAAAATATGGAGGCAGGAGAGCTAGTGCGAGAGGCAGAAGTGATGTCAGGACTTTTGGCCTGGGTGACTGAAGAGATGGCGCCACCCTCTGTGATAACAAGTGGAGGAGGAGGAGGCAGGCCTAGAGGGTTGGAAGCAAAGTTAATACATTTGATTTAGACGCGTGGTGTGTAATCCTAGCAGAGACATTTAATAGGCAAATGGAAGTATGGAGAGAGATCACGGCTGGAGTTACACTGCAAACGTCTTTTGACTTTGAAACCTGAAACAAGCATCCCTAGAATCACAATTGTATAATTTCAAGAAGGGAGTTTTCCCAAGAAATGCAATTAAGTCACAGTGTAGATGTTGTTCTGTAATTATTTTACACTTTACACCCTACACTCTCAGCACTTCTGAAGATGGGAAGCAGTTTAATTTCATAGTAGAGAAGTGAGAAATGGCAGAGATTTTGGAAGTGAGCCATATGTAAAATACACAATATAATTGACACTCTGTAAACCTTACTTCCTCAATCCTGTCAGTGTCTTTGGAGAGCCAATTAAAGTGGAAAATTCTTAGGTTGATAAAATAGAAAGTTCAGGTTATTTATGGTAGAAATCACGCCAGGAGTAATTGCATCATAAATAAAATATTTTTCATTCAGGAATAGTTTAGGCTGAAATCAGTAAAATCAAATTGCTGGAACCAATAGGATGGGAGGAAAAACAGAATTATATTCGTCTATAAACAAACTAGTGTGGCTTTTTTTGTTACCTATTTAACTATTTTATAATAACCAAACCTTAACTGGGGAGGTTATGTTTCACATCATCCATCCTAAAAACTTAGTTTTATACTAGTGAAGTCAGATTTGCAATATTTTAGGAAAATAATTTTAAGATATATTTGTTTTAATGATGACACACACTGCATATTTTAATATGTATGATTATCTTGGTAGGCTTTTTTTCTATAGAATGAGTTATTATAAAGACTTGAGGTGTTTTTGTCACATCTACTAGGATTTGAAAGATTATGATGAATATCTTCATGTTTTAAAGTTTTTATTTATTTTTATTTGAGAGAGAGAGAGAGAGAGAGAGAGGGAGGAGGAGGGAGAGGGAAAGGGAGAGGGAGAGGGAAGGAGCATGTGTGCACAAGCACTTGTGCACAAGCCCACAAGCCGGGTAGGGGCAGAGAGAGGGGGGACAGGATCTGAAGCGGGCTCTGCATGCACAGCAGAGAGCCCGATGTGTGGGGCTCAAACTCACAAACTGAACTGTGAGATCATGACTTAAGCCAAAGGCAGATGCTTAACCGACTAAGCCACCCAGGTGCCCCAATAGCTTCGTATTTTAAAGTTAAATTTTCCTGCTTTATTCTTAGTATATTTAGAAATGTTCTTGTTAGTAGTAAAACAATTACTTTAGAGCAGCCAGAAAAGACTATTGGGATTATTTAGTGTATTTATTTTATCTGTGGTTAATCTAAGATCAGGAATGGTGGCAACCTATTACTGAATTATTTAAGTTTCTGAACTACAGTGCCTTTTTACTGTTGTTGTTGTAAATAAAGATAGCTTTAATCTTTAAAAATGTATTTCATCATTTAAAGGTATGTTTGAGCATTTGTTTTTCTCTCTTAGTTTTGAAACTTTCCAGAATTCAGTTATATTCATTACCTTTTTTTTAATTTTTATCTTTCAGGAGTCAAGAGAAAGCAGTGGAAGTTGGAGTCATTGTCAAGTGATTGAGACCTTTTACAAGAAAATCTCTTTGAATAAGAGTAATTAAAATTAGTGACCTAACAAGACCAGTTATTAGAGGTCACAGTATACAGGAAACATTAAAACTGAACAATGACTCAGCTGTATATTTACATCAGATTATTGGGAGCCTATCTGTTCATCACTTCTTATGTTCAAGGTAAATCAGTGTTTTTTTAAGTAATCTTATATTTTTTAGTAATTTATTTCTATATTTGAAACACTCATTCTTGCAATTGATCTTTCAACTGATGTCCCTTTTTGAACAGTTAGGCTAATATGCCAGCATAGCTTTTAAATAAAGAGGCAAAGGGGCGCCTGGGTGGCGCAGTCGGTTAAGCGTCCGACTTCAGCCAGGTCACGATCTCGCGGTCCGTGAGTTCGAGCCCCGCGTCGGGCTCTGGGCTGATGGCTCAGAGCCTGGAGCCTGTTTCCGATTCTGTGTCTCCCTCTCTCTCTGCCCCTCCCCCGTTCATGCTCTGTCTCTCTCTGTCCCAAAAATAAATAAAATTTGAAAAAAAAAAAAAAATTTTAAATAAAGAGGCAAAGAGTGAGGCACAGAACAAATACATGCCGGGTAATTTTGAACTTGACTGTGATAGAAACATTTTCAAGTATTTGTAAAATCTTAGCTTCTCAGAACCTATTCTCTTATCCGTAACATAGGTATTATGATGTGCAATATTAAGTCTTGTGAGGATTAAATGAGATAAAGTATAAAATAAAGTATCTGACCTAGTAAGACTAAGACACAGGTAGTAGAAACTGAAGACTTAATTTTTCAAATTCCTGTCCTCTTTAAAATACAATAAGGGATAAATGTAAATAATTAAAAAAATCATTTTGTCATTAAAAATCTTCAGAATGGTAAGTTGCACTTGCGTGTGTTAATACTAAAATTTTTTCATAGAATACTCAAAGTTTTACTTACTAACAACATTGTAATTTTGTGTTCACTGCTTGTAACTCCCAAACAGGAAATTATTGTCATGACTCTGCGGGTCATATGGGCTATATTTGCACGTGGGCTTTTTCCTGTATGGTTTAATTAGGACATTATTCCATACTGAAGAGATAGTACTACTTTGCAAAAGGATTTTAGAGTAAAGTTATTAGGCATCTTCATTTAAGTTTATGTCTTGACAGATCGTTTTTTCATAATGTTTCTTCATTCACAGCGACAAAGGTTAATATCTACCAACAAGAGATACTATTAAGAGCACAATTTTTTTTTTAACATTTTTGTTTTAAAGAGTGAACATAAAAATAAAATCTAGAGCTTCTCCATATTTTGTCATAGGTGTAATTAATATCTTTATTATTTTCTTGCTCAGAACACAGCCCACTTCCAAAAGCCACTTTTTTGTGTGTGAAATACCAAATTATTTAATAAAACACCTTTATTTTAACAGCTCTTGTTGTATGTCTTGTTGATCAGCATTAACCAAAGTGTCATAGTTTTGAAGATGAGTTAAATTAATAATAACATTTCCTACCTTACCCCCAGGTAATCAGTATTTGATGTTAAATTTTCTAAAAATCTATATAGATCACACAGGCAATATGATACAAAATTCTTTCCCTACCCTGATTCAAGTTGCTCTATAATAAACTTTCATTAGATGAAATAAATTGATATTTAGTTATCAGGCATAAATAAAAAAATCTCAATAAGAATTATATTTCTGTGATGAAGAGCAAAATTTGTTACATTTCCTTTCAAAAAGATTAGTTTGATAGTTGGTTCCAATGATAAGATAAAGGGATGCCTGGGTGGCTCGGTCATTTAAGCATGGGACTCTTGATTTCAGCTCAGGTCTTCATCTCACGGTTTGTGAAATCAAGCCCTGTGTTGGGCTCTGTGCTGACAGTGCGGAGCCTGCTTGGGATTCTCTGTCTCCCTCTCACTATCCTTCTTTCTCTGTCTCAAAATGAATAAATAAACATTAAAAAAAATGTTCAATAAATTTCAGTATAAAAAAATGATAAGATAAAAATATTTAGTCTTGGGGCGCCTGGTGGTGCAGTTGGTTAAGAGTCGGACTTCAGCTCAGGTAGTGATCTTGTGGTTCATAAGTCCAAGCCCCGCATCGACAGCATGACAGCATCTCTGCTCCTCCCCCGACTCACATTTTTTCTCTCTCTCTCAAAAATAAACATAAAAAAACTTCAGTCTTAAAAGAACTAAACCAACATAGAAGAAAATGTTATTTCTTAGAGGATTATTTCTAATGCTATTTCTAAGAAGGATTGCAGAGTGGTTATTAGTGGAAATTACTTTTGACTTGGGCATCATTTGTGTTTTAGGAAAGTAAATTTCTCCATATGTTGGTTTTCTTGTTATAAAATAGAACCAATAACACATATCCTAGATGTAAATAGGAATTTTTTGAACATTAAATGTTATGATTAAGATTAAAGTGCTTTATGTTGCGATTAAGTTACTCAAGTTGGAACAGAAGAATGAGTCACTTGATATTAACATCTAATAGCTATTTAGTCCTTGTTTTTGGCTTGGTCACACATTTTAGAAGTGGATTTTAGCTTTAAGTAACTGATTACTCCACAGTGACTTGAACAAATAATTTTTGATGTAGATGGTAGGTATTTCCTGGTATTCATTCAGTAGTTCAGTGGTGTCAAGTTTGACATCTGTAATTTTCTTGGCCTCTCCTTAATGGTTACAAAATGGCTTCTGTACCTACACTGGAGGAAGGAAAAATGGGGAAAGGTTCAGCGCTGACCTCAACTGGACATTACTTCAGGAAAGCAAACTGTCCCCAGAAACTAACCTTCTGCTGGCAGATTTTATCTTGTTTTGTTGGATAAACTGAGACAGTTGCTAAGGCTACTAGAAAACTGAGAGACAGGACTGACTGTCATAGTCAGCTCAGATTCATCTCAGTCCATTGCTTCCCAAGACCAGAGTTTGGTCAGCTGAGAAGACAGGGAAAATAGATATCCTTTGGACAACTAAAAGAGTCTGGGACAGATTTTATCTCTTCTGTCATTTAAGATGTTTTCAGTCTTAGGTTACAAACAAAACAATTCAAAATAGCTTAAACAGTAAGGAAAATGTTGTATCACAAAACGAGAAGTCTGAAGGTAGGGCAACTTCGGTAAGTTAATTCTGTGGCTCATCACATTCTTTCTCTATTTCAACAGTGTTGTACTCCACCTATTAATTTAGTCCTGGGTTAACTTACTTCATGGCCACAGGTGGCTACTGTGGAGCCAGATGTCACATGCAGATGTGGCAAATTTGGGTTGACAACATTAAGTAGAAGAAGAGTGGATGTCTCTCATGGCTCTTTTGTTGTTGTTGTTGAAGTTTATTTATTTATTTTGAGAGAGAGCAAGCGAGCGTGAGCAGGGAAGGAGCAAAAAGAGAGAAAGAGAGAATCCCAAGCAGGCTCCACACTGTCAGCGCACAGTACAATGCGGGGCTTGATCACATGAACCGTGAGATCATGACCTGAGCCGAAATCAAGAGTTGGACACTTAACCAACTGAGCCACCCAGGCACCCTCCTCGTGGCTCTTTTTAATTGGTAAAGAAATCTTTCCTCAGACACCTCTCCCCTTCCCTTCCCTTCCCCTCCCCAGCAGACTTCCTTCTAACCTTATTGTCCAGAATTAATTTATGCTTTTGTATAAACAGTGGCAAGGGGAAGGGAACTGAAATTGTTGGATTAGACAAAATAATTGTCTCTACTGAGGGTAGGTCTGTGCTTCTCTGAATCACAGGAGGAGGAGCAAATACTTAAAAAGGGGTGTGGGGTGTGTGTGTGTGTGTGTGTGTGTGTGTGTGTGTGTGTTGCCAGCAAGGTAGAGGGGAGAAAACAACTAATGGCATCTGTTGCAGGGTACCACATTTGTCTACCTAACATCATACATACCCTTCTTACATGCATATACTAAAAGTGCTGGTGTTGGTAGAAATACTCAATTCATGCTCAGAGGGGTATATACATATAACCCAGAGGTTTATGCACATGTTGCTCTCAGCCACTCATATAGTATGTATGTAGTATATAGCCTTGTCCATCAGATTCATATATGCCTCTTCACGGTCCAGCAGTGTGTGGCTAAGGGAGAAATTGTCGGTGCCCGACACACCCAGTATTTAGTGATGAAGAAGAAATAGGATGAGTGCTGTATAAACTCCCATTCAGAAGGGCGACTTGAAAGCAGCCTTCAGTACTCATGTGCCGTAGCACATAGATTAAGGAGAACTGTTACTGATTACTTCATACATGCAATGCATTGATGTCCCATTGGTCTCTGCAGCCCTCCTGCCTTTTGCTTTCTAATTATTCCTATTCTAGACATTCTGCTTTAAGGACAGGGGAGGAGTTTCTGTGCTTTGTACAAAGGAAACCCATAGATTACTAGGAAAGTGAGAAGAATTATTTAGCCGGGAATAAAAATGCAGTAAAGTCAGGGGCGCCTGGGTGGCTCATTTGGTTAACTGTCTGAATTCGACTCAGGTCATAATCTTGCCTTTCATGGGTTCAAGCCCTGCGTCGGGCTCTGTGCTAACAGCTCAAAGCCTGAAGCCTGCTTCAGATTCTGTGTCTGCCTCTCTCTCTCTGCCCCTCCCCTACTCATGCTCTGTCTCTTTCTCTCACAGAATGAATAAACATTTTAAAAAATGTAGTAAAATCATTGATGCCAAAAATTACCATTAATGACAAAGGAACATGGTGTAAATGTGCCTATAGGTAGTTACTTGTATCTTTTAGCTATTGGTCTCCATATTCGTATATATTTGTGTTTTTTTTTTTCTGAGCTGTTACACTAGAGCGTGCAAACTTTAAATATTTTTTGCGTGTGTTTGTTTTGAGATACATCCTAGAGCTTCAGCCCAGCCCCCATAATTTTATGCCATTGTAAATGCAAGACTTGAAAGAGATTGGCAAATTCTAGGAGTTGACGGAAGACCCGCGTGCCTGAGCATGGTGGAGGACAGGTGCTATAAGTTGATGTTGGAGAGGTACAGAGGTTCCAAATCCTGCTGGCAGTAGGCATGGTGAAGGAGGTTGGAGTTTATTCCGAGTGCATATAGAGCCATTAATTGGTTTTAAGCAGGGGAGTGAACAGGATCAGATTTATGTTTATAAGATAACTCTGGCTCCTGTATGGGAAATAGATCAGAGGGGCCAAGAACAGAAATAGGGAGGTCAGTGTGGAGATTCCTATCTCAGAAGTAGCATGCCATGATGGGCCCAGGTAATAGCAGGTGAGCTGGAGAAAAATGGGAAAAACTTGAGATCTATTTTGGAGAGTGAGCCAAAAGACTTGGGGAGACAGGTTTGAAGAGAAAAGTCAAGAGTTCCATTTTGGACAAGCTAATTTTGAGATTACTTACAAGCAGGTCAAAGCTAGAGGGGTAAATCTAGGAACCATAAACAGATTTGCTTAAACTGTGGGAATGGGCGCTGTCACCTAGGGAGGTGGTGCAGAGAAGCTGTTGCTACCTATTTTTCTTTGCATCTGGGCCTCTATTTTGGGAAAGTTTATAACTTTAAGATACAGCTTAGTTTTTCTTGCCTTTGACACCCAGGCTGAGTTTGTGTTACAGGCTCCTTCCTTTGTTTACCTTTGTATTGTATCCCTGTTCACACTGTGTTTATCTGCGTGCTTACCGCCCCTCCCCTTCACTGCCCTCCAAGTTTCTCAAGGACTCCATCAGTTTCCAGCATTCAGTAACTTGCCTGCACATAGCTGGCCTCTAGTTAGTGTTTTGTTAAATAAATATCTGAGGTAATATAAGTTCCAAATGCAAATTATTATAATTAGGATTTTTTATTTCCTAAATTCAGATAGTGTTTGGGAAATTGTGTGTATTAACCATCATAGAACTTTGCATAGTCTAGGTATCCGTGATCTTTAAGTACAGTACAATCTTTGTAAATAAATAATATTTCCATTTGTACCTTATTTTATATTTAATTAAGCCCTTTACTGTCTATTCATTTCTTCTGTATATAACCTCTTGGTGTGAATTGGGAAGGAATTATTATTACTGTTTTTTAGAGCTAGAGAATGAGATTCAGAGAGTACCACCTGTGGACATATTTGGGAGTTGAACCCTTAACTTCTCACTGTTATTTCAGTGTCATTTCTACAACACTACCACTTTCTCTGTGTATCATTAGATTTTTGGAAAATTAATTGCATGTGGTATATTATTTGACGATTTTTCTCCATAGTTAAACGGATGCTTCCTTCTGTTATTGTAATGGGTTTGAAAGCTGGTTAAGAGACTTCAGGTGTCCTCTAGTCCTGGAGTCTTATTCGCTAAATGAGGCCTGGAGAAGTGGTGGCTTCTCCGTGATCACCCAGTGAACTAAACTGTGGTACGACCACAGTAGGAGAATAGTAGACCACAATCCAGGTCTCCTTGTTTTTAGCCTAGTGGATTTCTTCCTTTCCTGGCCACTACCCTCCCTTTTTTTATTTTTGCAGTTGACATTGCTAGCATAAATGAGGTCTTTAAGTTTTGTTATCAGTTTAAAGGATTAAATGAAGATTATTAAAATTCAAGGCATGGAGGGGCGCCTGGGTGGCTCATTCGGTAAGTGATTCTTGATTTCGTCTCAGGTCATAATCTCAAGACTTCGTTGGATCGAGCCCCGCAATCCTGCTTGAGGTTCTCTTTCCCCTCCTCTCTCTGCCCCTTTCCCTGTCCACTCTCGCTGTCTCTCAAGATAAATAAGTAAACATTAAAAAAAAAATTCCGGGCATGGAATCGCTAAAACTTAATTAGCAGCACATTCTCTTCCTGTTATCAAATGTGTGCATATGTGTTACTTTTTCTCTCTTCATCTCACCAGTATGGCTACATTTTAAGTCAAGTCTACATTATGCTTGAACGTTATAATGAAATGTTGCTTATACGCA
Organism: Lynx canadensis; assembly: GCF_007474595.2. Lineage (NCBI taxonomy): Eukaryota > Metazoa > Chordata > Mammalia > Carnivora > Felidae > Lynx > Lynx canadensis. Next base: position 42,472,198 of record NC_044313.2, on the reverse strand, counting down.
GTTCTCTTAATATTTTATACCTGTTTGGCTCTACATTTTATTCCTTGGAGGTCAATCCTCCAAGGAATAAGCTAGCCAATTTCAGCTGATTCAGAGGGAGGGAAGAATTACTCACACATTTTAAAAAGTTCTGTTCTGCTTTCAGCCTGAAAGATTCAGTACCAAATATGACAGTATCTGTCATTTGAGGCTACTTGACTCTAATGCAAAAACACAGTTCTGTTTTCATAAGCTAACTACTGCCCTACAGTAACCTTCAGTTTCTGGCAGCATAGTCTGGATTCGAACCAGTGACCTTCAGATAAAGGGCACCAGATAATATGATTAGTCCCCATGCTCTCACAATACCCTTACTTAAGCAATTAAAGTCCAAAGCGAGATGCTTAGTAACTCCACTTCCGCATAGAGGCACAAATAGAGCACTTACTGTTTTTAAGCTAGTCCCAAGTTTTGAGACAAAGGTGCTTAAGAACCATAATTTGTATATATATATATATATTTTTAAGTTTATTTAGTTATTCTGAGAGAGAAAGCATGTGAGTAGGGGAGGCACAGAAAGGCACAGGGAGAATCCCAAGCAGACTCCTCTCTGCTAGTGCAGAGCCCAACACAGGGCTCAATCTCACAAACCCTGAGATCATGACCTGAGCTGAAATTAAGAGTCAAATGGTTAACCAATTGAGCCACCCAGGTGCCCCATAATTTGTGTATTTTTTAATAATTGTAAATAATCTCAGCCTTCCCTGAAGCCATTTCCCATTTTGTACCTTTCTTGTGGTTATGACCATATTGTATGTCTGCCACTCTTGTCTTCCACTGGTGCAAAACTTGTGACATAATCTTCTCCATATGTCCAACAATACCTGGGGCAGTACTCTGTGCATCATAGGTTATTAACAAATGTTAAATGTATGAATGAAATGATTTTTTAACGTTTATTTATTTTTGAAAGACAGAGACAGTGGGAGCGGGGGAGGGCAGAGAGCGAGGGAGACAGAGTCTGAAACAGGCTCCAGGCTCCAAGTTGTCAGCACAGAGCCCGATGCAGGGCTCAAACCCACAGATGGCGGGTTCATGACCTGAGCCAAAGCTAGACGCTCAACCGACTGAGCTACCCAGGCATCCCTGAATGAAATGTATTTTTAATTAAACACATTAGCTGCCATTACATAAGAAAGCTGCCATTACATAATAATTACACACTAAGAAAGCTTAGAAATTTCTCATTGAAAATTGAAATGGAAGAATTAGCTTTTCGGAAATGATGTTTTCACAAATTTCATACTTGAATACAGGGCAGAATCTGGACAGTATGCTCCATGGTACTGGGATGAAATCAGACTCTGACCAGAAAAAATCAGAAAATGGAGTAACCTTAGCACCAGAGGATACTTTGCCTTTTTTAAAGTGCTATTGCTCAGGACACTGCCCGGATGATGCTATTAATAACACATGCATGTAAGTACTTTATGTAGTCCTTAAAGTTATGGGAATAGGATTGCATTTAGTGCTATTTTAAGAATTGTTTACATTGTCTTCGTTGTTTTTTTTTTCTTTAATTTTATATGATATCTTTTACAAAGAGCCAAAAAACTTCGTGTTCTTTGTATGGGAACATTTAGTACTATTAAATGATTGATGTTTCTTTTCTCAGAGTTAACGTTGTAATACAGCTTTTTAAAGGAGATAGAAGGATTTGAATCTGGTATTTGTCTAATGTTTTGAGTTTATTTAATGATCTTTTTATCATAAAGTTTACTGATACTTACTGTAGAAAATTTAGAGATTACCAAAAAAAAAAAACAAAACAAACTCACTCAAAATCTTGTAATTCTAAATTGGTCGAAATATTTTACAGAAAGATAGGCGTGATATTGTGATATTTAATTAATTTTGTATTATTTTGATACAAGTGAGCTCCCAGTCCAATTCTGATTTATATAACCATTTTAATTTTCCTACTTTATTTTATGTTAACTATTCAACACATTTATATATGATCATGTAATTCTATTCCATATTGTTTGGGGACATTGAAGAATTGGCTTACTAGCCAAAAAAATTCCCTGAACAACTGAGTGTCATCAGTTAATTGTCGCCCTGTTATGAAAGTGATAAATGTCCTGTTTTTGTACTTTACTAATAACTGTATGCTCTTTGAATATCACCAAATAGAAAGCAAAAACGTATATATGTAAAATACTGAAATTATATGATAGTTCATCATGTCTTCAATGTGAAGTTATATTTTTTGGTTTTGGGTTTTTTTTCTTTCAGAACGAATGGGCACTGCTTTGCCATCATAGAAGAAGATGACCAAGGAGAAACCACATTAGCTTCAGGGTGTATGAAATATGAAGGATCTGACTTTCAGTGCAAGGTAAGATCTGATTTAGGGCCTGTGAAATAAAGAAGGGAGGGGCCACGTGAAAAGTATTCATTTCCCCAGGAGAAGTGTGCCTGATCTGCACGTCACTCTGTTCTTATAAACCAAGTATATTGGAGGAAGCTTAGTTCTTACTTCAGGTAATATGATTGTGGTAATTGAAGTTCCAGATTATTTTACTTTATTTTTTTTTTTAATTTTTTTTATGTTTATTTATTTTTGAGAGAGAGAGAGAGAGAGAGCGAGCGAGCATGAGGGGGGGAGGGGCAGAGAGAGAAGGAGACACAGAATCCGAAGCAGGCTCCAGGCTCTGAGCTGTCAGCACAGAGCCTGATGCGGGGCTTGAACTCACAGACTGAGAGATCATGACCTGAGCCGAAGTCGAACGCTCAACCGACTAAGCCACCCAGGCGCCCCTATTTTACTTTAAAAAAACGTTTTAAATCATATCCTATTTCTAAATTGTCATGACTGCAAAAAAAAATGTTACAGTATCACCTGTGGATTATCAAATTGACTGGAAAGACTTCAAGGTGATGGGCAAGAATAACCTTTGTATCACTCTGAGACAATGCAGAAACATTAAATCCTTGTAAGGAAATCTCAGTGGAGTTGTTTTAACAGCAGCAGCAAAGGCATCCAAGGGCTGGTAATAAAGAGTTTATGAATATCCTCATGGCTCTTGGTTATAAACCTAATCTCTTCAAAATCCTGTATAGTAATTTTGCCCCAGGGATTCTTCCAGCTTTAGATAGAACCGTTTGTACACAAATTTAAGCTTCAACTATTTTAGGAAATGATTCACATTATTAAGAAACTCTCAGGATTGATATATGTTCCAATCTCTGCTAAAAGTTTGGGATCCATGTGCCCCCTCTGCACATCTCCCTTCCCCCCCACACACATGTATTGCATCCCATCTACTTCTTTTATTTTAATGTTTATTTTTGAGAGAGAGAGAGCACACAGAGGAGGGGCAGAAAGAGGGAGACAGAGGATCCCAAGCAGACTCTGCACTGACAGCAGAGAGCCCGATGCGGGACTCGAACTCACGAACCGTGAGATCATGACCTGAGCTGCAGTCAGATGCTTAACCGACTGAGCCAATCAGGCCCCCCTCGCCCCCCCCCCCCCCGCCAATTTATTTTCTTCTTCCCCTCCCCCTCCTCCTCCGAGAGAGAAAGAGATAGAGTGACTATCTTAAGCAGGCTCCATGGCCAGCCCGATGTGGGACTTGATCTTAAGACCACCCCAACCCCAGGGCTCTATTTCATAACCAACCGTGAGATCATGACTTGAGCTGAAATCACGAGTTGGATGCTTAACCAACTGAGCCACCCAGGCACCCCTCATCCCATCTATTTTCTAGGTGTGACACCTCTAGTGACAAGGGCTCATTACCTCCCAAGACCATCTATTTCATCTGTACTAATGACCTGACGTGATCTTTACAAAGCTTTTCCTCCTAATGACTACAAATCTCTCCCTGCCCCTTTGGATCAAATCTAAAGCCTCTTTCATATGACAGCCTTTTACTGTGTGAAGGAAGTTTTTTGGTCTGTTTGTGTGGTCCTGTGTTCCTCCCCATTCCTATAGTCTTTGCCTATAGGTGAAAATGATAGCTCACAGTCCCCTCCACTGCTCCATGTCTGATCAGCTTCAGAGTTACACTGATTTCTCAGCATAATATGCAGAATTGAGTGTGGTCCGACCTGGGGTGGGAGGGGGGAACGCAGAGAATAAGTAACTCCTTTCCTTTTCCTAAATACAGCCAGATCTCATGTTGGATGTTGGATGTTGGATTGTTACACCACACTTTGAAACATACTGAGCTACCTGTCAGCTAAAATCCCCGTCTACCACTTATGCTACTGCTGAACCATATCTCTTAGATTCTATATTGATTCTTTGGTTTCTTGCCACAAATAAGAGGATGGAAATGGAATGAGTTTTTGAGAATAGTTGTTATATACCTGTCTATGTTAAATTTTATCATATTAGAATTAGCCCTTTGGGGGTGCCTGGGTGGCTCAGTCGGTTGAGCATCTGACTTCAGCTCAGGTCATGATTTCAGTTTGTGGGTTTGAGCCCCACGTTGGGCTCTGTGCTGACAGCTCGGAGCCTGGAGCCTGCTTCGGATTCTAGGTCTCCTTCTCTCTCTGCCCATCCCCTGCTTGTGCTCTGTCTTTCTCTGTCTCTCAAAAATAAATAAGTAAATAAATGTAAAAAAAAAAAAAAAAAAAACAAACCAAAAAACGAATTAGCCCTTGCTGTAATTTGGCAGGATTTGGGGGGGGGGGGGGATGATAATTTAATTATTTCTTGCAGTTTTATGCCATTTGCATGTTTATCAACCACATATTCTATACATTTTTTTAATCACTAAAAATATTGAAGGAAGAACTATGGTTAGAGCAGTGAGCTCAGCAGTAATAACCCGTATCTTGCATGCCCCTAAACGAGGCGTATCACAAATTGACTTCACTAATATAAATTAGTTGTTAAACTTCACAGTCTGTGTTCTTTTAACATAAGAAAGAGTCTAACATTTAGCTCTTCAGTTTCCAACACTTGTCCTTTCTAAATTCTTCCTGTCACACCTGCCTTCCAGCCCTCTCAAAGTGTTCTCTTGCCAGGGTGTGATCATGAGGGCAGCCATTCACCAAGAATACAGAAGCCCTGGAGGGTCTCTTCCGGCGTCTGGGAAAGCAGCTGCCATGTAACAGTGCTTTTTCCTTGTCCTCCATCACCTCCTGGTTTTCAGCAACACATCCATTGCTTGGCGGTCTTCTAGCATTGCTAGAGAAACCCCTTCTTGGTTGTTCTTTACATTTTGTCTTCTGCAGGGCTAAGCTCATTTTGAACATTAGCCTTCCTGCAACTGTTTGTAGATGCTTCGTAGTCCTTTTATTCACCTTCAGTTAATATACTCTCCATTCCCTCCTTCATGTAAATGTTCTCGATCTGGGGTTATTTCAGAGTCATTTGTGTAACTCCTAACATCTCTCTCTTTTCTTTCTCTTTATGGTCATTTAAAAGTAAAACTGTTTGGGGGCATGTGGGTGGCCCAGTCAGTTGAGTGTCTGACTTCAGCTCAGGTCATGATCTCGTGTTTGTGGGTTCAAGCCCTGCGTCGGGCTCTGTGCAGACAGCTCAGAGCCTGGAGTCTGCTTCAGATTCTGTGTCTCCTCTGTCTGCCCCTCCCTCCCCTGGTCACCCTCTGTCTCTGTCTCTCAAAAAATAAAACATTAAAAAAATAACTTTTTTTTTTAAGTAAAACTTTTTTAACATTAAAAATTTAGTTAAAATGGAAAACTTGTGCTTTTGGAAATTTCCCAATACTCTCAACCCATCTTTCTTGGTAGGATCAAGTCGTGGACTCCTATTCATTCACCTTTTTAAAGTAATACTTGATTATACTGAGGTTTTTCTGTTTTGGCCATCTGATACTTAAGAATAACATGGTCAGTTTCTGCTTATGTTCCTGCTACTTTTATAATGACAAGCAATTCCTTTCTGTTGCTATTTTGGTCCAGAATGGCAGTTTTCCCAGGCAGTGCTGAAATGTCAGCATTCAAGTTAATAACTTGTCAAGTACTGTACCAATCACGTAAAACTTCACACATAATTGTTGATGTCTGCTCTCTTGACTGAAGTCCTTTCCTGTGCTCATTTTCTGATCTGTCAGGGACACATCTCCTCTCTGGCCGGTGGTCTCTAAGAAACTCTCAGGAGTATGGTTTCTGCATTTTGCCTTTGTCCTCACCACATCTGCTTTAACTTGCTTCTGCATTGGGTTCCTTAGTCTCAACATAGTTGTTCTGTGCAGACTCCGCAGTATCTTCTACCTCCTCGACTACTTTTCCTCATGTCTCCTTTCTTTAGACTACAACGCCCTCCACTTAAGTCGTCTCGGTGCTGCTGTGAGATCCTGTGCACCCTACTAGTTCATCACTGCAATAAAGTGTATTACCCATGTTTTTTAGGAAAAGATCTCATGACTTAGATTTTTACTACTACAAACAGGTGAATAGTAATACATTAAGATATGCCAAAGTTTTGGTGAAAAATACTTGTGAACTTTTGTTTATAATTTAGTTATAGTCCAGTGTTCCAACACATCATCCACATACATATGTTCTTAAGAAATACCATTTTACAATCCTTATAACACTATTTCAACACAAATAATTTTTTGATAATCTTTTCTTAACACATAAAACTTGCAGGTCCTTTTCACTCAACAGAGCTAGAAATTGTGTTCATGAATATTAAAAAAAAAAAAAAAACCCTCATTCTCACCTGAAAATATCAAGCCATTTTTAATTTTGTCCTTACTCTTCCTCTAGGATTCACCAAAAGCACAGCTACGGCGGACGATAGAATGTTGTCGGACCAATTTATGTAACCAGTATTTACAACCTACACTGCCCCCTGTTGTCATAGGTAGGTTCGTCTAGAAGAGGGTGATTGTGATTTTCAGTAAAATATTTTCTGATTTTGACAGTAAGCAAGCTTTCTAGAATTTAACACTCCCAAGTTATTTTTCTCCTTTCGTATGTGATGAAGAGATCAAATGTGTGCTTTGTTGTTCACTTCCCTTGTCAGGTCCATTTTTTGATGGCAGCATTCGCTGGCTGGTTGTGCTCATTTCAATGGCTGTCTGCATAGTTGCTATGATCATCTTCTCCAGCTGCTTTTGTTACAAGTAAGATCATTATTTTTACATAAAATATGTTGTTGAATATTAGATGTAAGTAGTTCTTTAAAAGGCAATGGGCATAAGTTATTGACCACTGAATGCAGTTCAAACACCATTAACTTGTATTCTCTGGGTCTGTCTTCTTTAACTAACCAGATTATATTTTTCTTAAGGAAAAAGAGGACCTTACTATTAATCAGTTAATTGAACCCAACTTTATACTTCTTGTTCATGAGTACTTAGGATTTTTCTTATTTATGGAATATTGAACTTTTTGTATCTGAATGTTTAAAATCTGTCCCAAGAAGACAACTGCGTTATCGTTCTTTAGTTACTTGGGGCTTCAGAATTGTTTGTGGTTAGTCATGATTTCAGAAGACAGATGCCAAAAGAGAAGAGGAATAAGAGGAGGGGATAAACTTCAATAATAAAGCATTATCTTATTGGCATATGAATAGACTGAGAGATCAGTGGAACAGGTTCCTAGACCCATAAATAGACCCCAGTATATAAGTAAATTTAGTATATGGTAAAGGTAACATTCCAGATCACTGGGGAAAACATGGATTATTTGACAAATGGATTTAGTAGTAGGTGGCTATATAGAAAAACATGAGGGGTGTATAGTTAGCTTGTTTAGTTGAGAGTTGGTTGACTCTTGATTTTGGCTCAGGTCATGATCTCACAGTTGTGGGATCGAGCCCCACATCAGGCTCCATGCTGGGTGTGTAGCCTGCTTAATTTTCTTTCTCTGTCTCTGTCTCTGTCTCTGTCTCTCTCTCTCCCCCCCTCTCTCCCTCCACCCCCTCTTTAAAAAAAAAGAAAAAGATGAAGTTCAGTCAGTAACCTACATCGTAATAAGTTTTACCCATCTTGGATCTAAATACGTAACATTAACTGATTAAAGAACTGGAACAGACCATAGAAGAATTTAAAAAAATAATCTCAGTGTGGAAGACCTGTGACTGACATAAAACCAAGAAGCAAAGAAAAACACCCCATACACAGAAAATAAAACCTTAAAAAAGAAAAACTTGCGTCAAGTACATAAAAATAAAACTTTACTATGTGGCAGAAACCACCATAAACAGAAGACAAAGAGTGAAAAATATTGGTATCTCATATTACAAAGAGCTGATTTCTCAAATATAGAGAGCTTTTATAAATCAAAAACAAAAAACTTAGCAGTTCAATGGGAAAACATTCCCCCCAAACTGAACTCACATTTATCTAAAAGGAAATACTTACAGCTCTGAAAAGAAAAATAAAAAGATGACTCAAGAATATTCACAATATGAAAAATAGAAATTAAAATCATACTGAGATACTGTTTTCCACCTGTAATACTGGCAGAAATTCTTAGATAAAGAGACAGATTGAGCATCTCCCTTTTGCTGCCTCCAGTGAAAAAGCAATAGTTTTTACCTTCTTTGTCCAGCTAGGACAAGGAGAACGGGATACCAGATAATAGCAAAAAACAACAACAACAAAACCTTTGGAACTTGGGAAACTTTTGGATGAGTAGTAAGTGACTTTGCGGACCTACAAAATCAGACTCCTAGGCTAGAATTTGAGAAAGTAAAGGTGCAACCAGTTTATACTATAGAATTCCCCAAGAAGCTCGAAAATTGGCAGCACCAGTTACCTCTGGGAGTAAAGCTGAGAGTGGCAGTAAAACCAAGAGGATTGCTTGAAAGTCTATTTTTAGAAAGTCAGATGCTGTGTTACGCAATACTGCATTAGGAAATCACTCCCAAACATAGTCGCTTAAAACAGCAATTATTATCTCTCACTGTGGGTCAGAAATTCAGGAGTGACTGACTGCACGTCAGAATCTTTGATAAGGTCCAGTCAGATGTCAGCAGGAGCTGTGCTCACCTAAAGGCTTGACTAGAGCTGGTAGATTACTTTCCAAGGTAGCTCACTTCTGATGCTCACAGGTTGACAGGGGAGCTTAGTTTCTCTGATGTGAGCCTCTTAACAGAGCTGTATGAGTATCCTTGCAGCATGAAGACTGGCTTCTTCCTCCTAGGGTGAGTGATTCAAGAGATCAAGGTGGAAGCTGCAATGCTGTTTACGATCTAGACTCCAAAGTTACACCATCACTTCTGCCACATTGTGTTGGTCACACAGGTCAGCCCTAAAACATTATGGAAGGGAAACAGGGACTTACATACCGGGAGGTGAGAATGTTGTGGTCCATCTTGGATGACAAGTCCCACAGATGTTGAGACCCCTACTCTTGTTCAGAACAGTCACCCCTACTATCTCCCTGACAGAAAGCTAGAAGTTTCTCTGTAAAGAACAAAGAGGGGCGCCTGGGTGGCTCAGTCGGTTAAGTGTCTGACTTCAGCTCAGGTCATGATCTCGAGGTTCCTGAGTTCGAGCCCTGCATCGGGCCCTGTGCTGACAGCTCAGAGCCTGGAGCCTGCTTCGGATCCTGTGTCTCCCTCTCTCTCTGTCCGTCCCCCACTCATGCTCTGTCTATCTTTGTCTCTCAAAAATAAATAAAAATCTTTAAAAAAAAAAGAAAAAGAACAAAGATAAGATTCTTAGTTGTGGCATCACATTATTGAGGGTGAGATATTATAGTGAAAACATGGAGGTAAAGTGAACATTTATATACTTATTGGTGGGCCCCTCAACCCTCCCAGAACTCTGTTAGGCAGACTTATTCAAACAAGAAATAGGAAGAATCTTCTTGGGGAAATCCATCCAGCCCAAGAGAAAAAAACCTAAATATACTCACCTCCATGGGCCCAGTGAAATGGCCCAGGCAGTTATCTCACAGTGAAGTCTGTAATCAGTAAGCTCCACTCATGTATCAGTAGTTGCCAATGAGGCAGTGAGGGCACTAATCCCTGAAAAACAGGAGACAAATGAAGTAAGCCTTATGATTGCCCACCATATTGCCTGGAGAGAGTTTCTAGCTGTAGGACATAGGAGGAACCCAGGTGTAGCCCATCAGGCTCTGGCTCAAGGAGATGTAGCTGAGTCTGGGGTATGAATAACAGAGTACTAAAGAGGAGAGAACTTCACAGGGAAAGAACTCTGGACATCTGCAGAAGGTTCTTATCAAATATTCAGCTGAATCTTTATCAGCATGTACAAGTGAGGAAACTGCCCAAGACTGGGTAAGAATGCCTGAAAAGATCGAAGGAAACAGTGTTCAGTGCTCACACAAGTCTGGGAATAGTGTCTGTTTCCATCACCTGGGAGACTTGAAAACCTCATAATCCCCAGGGCTTTGGTTAGAGTACTCAGAAGGGTCTTGCTTCAGTATTGGGGAATAATTAGCTCTAAACTAAACATGACATTGGTCCCACCTCAGAAGGAGTATACTGTTTTCAAATAGCTGCATCCTAGAGCAAAGTTCAAGGATATTTAGAGGGGTGCCTGGGTAGTTCAGTCAGTTGACTGACTGACTCTTCTGACTCTTGATTTTGGTTCAGGTCATGATCCCAGGGTCATTGGATCAAGGCCAGCGTTGGGGTCCTTGTTGAGTGTGGAGCCTGCTTGAGATTCTGTCTCAGTCTTCCTCTGTCTCTCTTCCCCGTTCATGCTGTCTCTCTCTTTCTTTAAAATAATAAATAATAAATAAGAATATTTAGAAGAATATAAAAACACCCAGCACCAACAAGGTAAAATTCACAGTATCTGCCATCTAGTCAACAATTACCAGGTATACAACTAATACAACCAGTAATGAGGAATCAAAACACCAACCGAAAACTGATCGAAGTTTTAGAATTTAGTGGATAGGGGCATTAAAATAGTTATTATAACTGTATTTTATATGTTCAAAAAGTGAAATAGAGACTTGGAAGATCTAAAAGAGACCCATATCAGACTTTAGAAAATGAAATCTATAATACCTGAGATGAAATATACACTGGATGAGATTAATGACAGATTAGATACTGTAGAAGAAAATATGAGTAGACATGAAGACACTGCAAGAGAAACTAAACAAACTAAACCATCAATACATATTTTAAAAATAAATTGATAGGACGCCTGGGCAGCTCAGTCGGTTGGGTGTCTGACTCTTGGTTTTGCTTGGGTCATGATCCCAGGGTCATGGGATTAAGCCCCGCATCAGGCTGAGCTTGGCCTGCTTAAGGTTTTTTCTCTCTCTCTCCCTCTGTCCATCTTCCTCACATGTCCTCTCTCTCTCTCTCAAATAAAAAAAAAAAAAAAAAAAAAAAAACACTAAAATGAAAAAAAAAAAATGAGCACCAGTGAACTGTGGGACTTCATGCAACCTAATGTATATACAGTTGACAGTTGAATAGTGCAGAGGTTTGGGGAACCAACCCCTGTGCAGTCAAAATCTGTGTATAACTGACTCCCCCAAAACTTAACTACTAATAGCCTACTGTTGACTGGAAGCCTTTTCAATAACATAAACACTTGATTAACACGTATTTTTTAGGTTGTGTGTATTATATGTTGTATTCTTAGAGTAAGCTAAAGAAAAGAAAATGTGTCAAGAAAATCATGAGGAAAAGAAAATACATGTATATGTAGTACTGTGCTGTATTGAAAAAAAAATCTACACTTAAATGGATCCATGCAGTTCAAACCCATGTTTTTTTCAGTGGTCAACTGTATATATAATTGGACTTCCCAAAAGAGGGGAGAGAGCAAATTATTTTTAAAAATAATGACCAAATTTTTTTCAAATTTAATTAGAACTGTAAACCCATAGAGCCAAAGTACAAGCAACAAAAAGAAATCTACACCAAGGCACATCATTATCAAATAGCTCAAAACCAGTGATAAAGGAAAAAAATCTTAATTGCAGCCAGAGAAAAGGCAGATTAGGTGCAGAGGAAGATGGGTAAGGATGGTAGCCAACTTTTCAGGGGAAACAGTGTGCATAGAGCAGAATCTTTAAAGTACTCAAGGGGTAAAAAGTCATAAACCTAGAATTCTATATGCAGAGAAAATACTTTCAAAAATGAAGGTAAACTGGGGTACCTGGGTGGCTCAGTCAGTTAAGCATCTAACTCTTGGTTTCAGTTCCGGTCATGATGTCAAGGTTCATGAGATCGAGCCCTGTGTGGGACTCTGTGCTGACAGTGCAGAGCCTGCTTGGGATTCTGTCTCTGTCTCTAAATAAATAAACAAAAAAATGAAGGTGAACTAAAGACACACATACAAAAGCTTGAAAGAATTCATATCCAGCAGATTTGGACCACAAAATATGTTAAAGGATGTTCTTTAAGTAGAAAAAAAATTGCATTTTAACATATATATAGAACTCTACTTCACAAGCTCCATTTCTGGATATTATTTTAACAGAGAATATATTATCCTGTAAGACTAATTTGGATGTGATCCTATCTAAAGGAAAGATGGTGTCGACAACCTCAACATTTTTCTTAACCCTAGAATTTTATAGTTTTAGAATTTTAATGTAGCTTATTTTCTGCTTTTTCAAAAGACATTATTGCAAGAGCATCTCAAGCAGACGTCGTTACAATCGTGATTTGGAACAAGATGAAGCATTTATTCCGGTTGGAGAATCATTAAAAGACCTTATTGACCAGTCACAGAGTTCTGGTAGTGGATCTGGACTACCCTTATTGGTAAGATAAAATGTCATACAAACACAAATGGTTTATCGATACAGAATTTGTCCTCATATGATCATACACAGCATATTTGCTACAGAGTAGGGAACGTTACTAAACACACATTTTTTTCCCTTCTTACTTAGAAAGATAGCTACCGTAATGCAAGGAGAAATCAGTTAAAAACAAGAAGTATGAAACAAGAAAAATAGAACAGGCAATTAAGATAGAGTCTCAAACAAAATTAGGGGGAAAAACGTGATCATGAGGCGCTATATAAATGCTAGAGTTAACTCTCAAGTTTTGCTTTTAACAGCCAACTTGTAGAGGAATCAGATATAAATTCTTTGCATCTAAGGTTAAACTCATTGGCTGGGAGAAGTATAACTATTTCAAATTAATAAGTACTAGAGATCCAGATATATTTTTAATTTAATTGCATTTGTTTAAATACATTGATCTCTGATTTTTAAATTTATTGAATTCTGTAATTGAATTGGAAAGGTAAAAGTAAAACTGTCTTCATATGCAGACCACATGATATCTACATAGAAAATCTCAAGGATGGTACCGTAAAGTGAGTTTATCAGGGTTGCAGAATATATGGTCACTGTACAGAAATCATTGAATTTAGGTACACTGGCAACGAGTGGTTAGGAATTAATGTTTTATTTTAAAAAATGTATTTTAATGTTTATTTTTGAGAGAGAGAGCGTGCAATCAGGGGAGGGGCAGAGAGAGAGGAAGACACAGAATCCAAAGCCAGCTCCAGGCTCCGAGCGTCAGCCCAGAGCCTGACACTGGGCTCAAATTCACGAATTGTGAGATCATGACCTGAGCTGAAGTCAGGCACTCAACCAACTGAGCTGCCCTGGCACCCCAGGAATTAAAAATTTTAAAGCAGTATCATTTAAAATAGCTTTAAAAGACATCATATATTTTAGAATAAGCTTAACAAAATGTATATAAGACCTGTGCACTGAAAATTAGAAAACATTGCCAAAAAATTAACAAAACCCTAAATAAAGGGAGATGTCTATCCTGTCTGTGAATCAGTAGATGCAGTATTAAAATTTCAATGATCCTAAATTGATTTAGAGTTTGCATTCAATATGAAATCAGAGCAAACTTTTTAGAAATTGATAAGCTGATTCTAACATTTATACGGAAATGCAAAGGACCTCGTAGAAGAGTCAAAGCAATTTGGAAAAAGAATAAAGATTCACTACCTGATTTCTGTACTTACTATAAAGCTACAATAATCAGCACAGTGTGATCCTTACATATAAGTATGTATATCAGTGGAAGAGAATGGAGAGTATAGAAATGGATACAAATATCACTTGAATTGGGTGCCAGAGTAATTCAGTGGGGAGAAGACAGTCTGTTCAACAAACGGTGTAGGGAAGATTGGGCATACGTTTGCCAAAAAGTATATCTCAACCCTTATCTCCAAATACAAAATTACTTTGAAATGGTTCATAGACCTAAATGTAAAAGTTGAAGTATAAAACCCTTCAAAGAAAATGTTTTAGAAAATCATTGTGACCTTGGGTTAAGCAAGGGTTTCTTAGCGCACAAAAGGCATGAATCATTTTTTTAAATGATACATTGGACTTTGTTTTTTTTTTAAGTTTATTTATTTTGAGAGAGACCGAGACAGTGCAAGTGGGGGAGAGGCAGAGAGAGAGGGGAGGAGAGGGAATCCCAAGCAGGCTCTGTGCTGCCAGTGCAGAGCCCAACGTGGGGCTTGAACTCACGAAACCGTGAGATCCTGACCTGAGCCAAAACCAAGAGTTGGATGCTTAACCTACTGAGCCACCCAGGCGCCCCGGTGAATTGGGATTTCTCAAAATTTAAAACTTCCTATTCAGAAGACACTTAAACAAAGGAAAAAATAAGTCACAAACTGACAATGCAGATCTGAGAGAATTTCTATTGCAGCATGTATAAAGAACATTTATAATTCAGTAATAAGGCTACCCAGTTTTTAAAAATGGACAAAATTTTGAACAGATACTTCCCAAAAGAAGATAAAAGAATGGCAAAGAAGCACATGAAAAGGTGCTCAGCAGCATCAGGCAAATGCAAATTAAACATTAAAGCAAGACACTGCACATCCACTAGTGTGGCTAAGGCTGAGAACATTAAGTGCTGAAAAGAATATAGATCAGCTAGATACCTCATACATTGCTGATGGGAATGAAAATATTTCAGCCACTTTGGGAAACAGGTTGACAGTTGACTGAAAAGTTAAGTTTATACTTTCTATACAGTGAAAGTTCTTCCACTAAGTATTTACCAAAGAGATATGCAGACGTGCCCACACAAAGACCTGAATGTGAATGTTCACAGCAGCTTTGTTTGTAAGACATAGGGTTGTAAACAGCCCCCAAATCCATCAGCTGGTAAATGGATAAACAAATCATAGTATATTCATACAGTGGAATACCACTCTTCCATAAAAAGAAACTAGTGATACAGGCAGCAACAATACAGATGAATTTCAAAATGTTTTATGCTAAGTGGAAAAAGCCAGACAAAAGACTACATACTGTGTGTTTTCATTTATGTGATATTCTAGAAAAGGCAAAACTGTAGGGAAAGAAAACAGATCAGTGATACCAGCGCCTTGCGGGGGGGGGGGGGGGGGTTGACTTTAAAGAGGCAGGAGGGAACTTTCTTGGGTCCTGGGAACGTTCTATATCTTAATTGGGGTGTTGGTGGTTGCATTACTGTATACATTTGTCAAAACACAGTCCTCAAAAAGAGTAGATTTTGTTGTATGTAAATTATGCCTCAATAATCCTGACTTTCTTTAAAAACTATAAAAGGATTCTGTAATAAATGATACATAAAGTTAAGTCAGTTTAGGTATGCACAAAATCTAGTCCATTTTAACTGCATTTCCAACGTGGACCTTAGGGTTCTTATTAATTTAGAATGACCACTAGTGCTTCTGAAAATGAAAGGTAGCAATCCGTGTGCATCTTTGATTCAATGAAAATACTTGTACTTTAGGTATTGCCCTAAACAAATCCCTATATTCTGTGAGTAGAAGGGAATAGAGTTCAAACAAATACATGTATACATAATAATAAAATTATAATTGTGAGAAGTGTAGCAGCTGCGAGGTATACGTGTGCTATGAAGGTGTTCCACAGAGAAATAACACCCTTAAGTGAATTCTGAAAGCTGAAAGAAGAGAAATAAGAGGGGTGGTGGGTGGGTGATTATAGCAGATGATGAGGCTGGAGAGTCAGGTGGGAGCCAGATCACGTAGGGTCTTCCAGACTTGAGTGGAAGATTGGTAACTGTCATTTGGATTTTGCTGCATGATAAAGCACCCCGAGCTTAGTGGCTTGAGCAATAAATATTTATTATCCCTCATGATTCTGTGGGTCTGCTGGACAGTTCCTTCTCTAGAGTTGCCCGGCTGGAGCTGGATGCTCCCAGACATGGCCAGGGCTTCCCGTGGTATCGTTCATCAGTCACAGAGTTCCCCAGCTCAGCAAGAAAGGGCGAGCCCCAGAGCACAGACACTTTTCAGGTCTCCACTTGTATCACGTTGTTCTGTTGCCAAGAGCAAGTCACATGGCCATGCCCAGAGTCTGTGGAGGAGACTACCCAAGGGGGTGTGGACTAGGAGTGGAATTATTTTGACCATTTTTGCAAACGGTCTGCCACATTGACCAATCCGTTAGTGTGTGATTTCACAAAATATGTTGTGCATTGTTTCATCTACTTTTAAATATGTTATAAATTCTAACAGGGCTATTGACTGGTCGTACATCCCATCCTTTTTGTTGGGATGGGCCATCAGACCACTTTCTCAGTCTTAGTAGGTTCCTTTCATCAGGAACTCCACAAACATTTTACCTTTTTCTATGAAGGTGCAGCGAACTATTGCCAAACAGATTCAGATGGTCCGGCAAGTCGGTAAAGGCCGATATGGAGAAGTATGGATGGGTAAATGGCGTGGTGAAAAAGTGGCAGTCAAAGTATTTTTCACCACTGAAGAAGCTAGCTGGTTTCGAGAAACGGAAATCTATCAGACAGTGCTGATGCGCCATGAAAACATACTTGGTGGGTACACGTTCGGTTTCAGTCGATTCTATACTCTGACACGGTTAGTGGGGTGCAGATAGAACCCTGCTACATGGGCTTTGAAAATATACATGAATTCGCTTATGTGTGTTTGGCTGAAGGAGACCCAGGAGAATACAACAGTTTAAGTACAAAACAATCCTGAATGCCCACCAACCACTTTATTTACTATCCAACTAAGAAAACAAGAGTGAGTTTCAAATTGGAAGTAGTGTTAGTTTATTGGACTTACTCATACAGTAACAAAACCCAAGTTTTTGAAAGGTAATTTAAGCAGTTTTCTAGTATAACTTTAACTATATGTACCTTTTTGCCTTTTGTAAATTAAACTACCCCCCACCTTCATTTACAAAGTAGAAAAATAATTTAGGTATGATCTGATCAGTAGGGTACA
This sequence comes from Lynx canadensis, assembly GCF_007474595.2. Classification (NCBI taxonomy): domain Eukaryota; kingdom Metazoa; phylum Chordata; class Mammalia; order Carnivora; family Felidae; genus Lynx; species Lynx canadensis. Next base: position 42,455,030 of record NC_044313.2, on the reverse strand, counting down.
TAGACTCCTTTAGCTTTCCTGACTTTTCAGCTACTATTTCCCTACCCTTTAATTTCGAGAGTGCATAGCGCATTGCCACAAGTATTCCAGACACTTAACTATTAGTTTCCTAGTGCTGTCATAACAAATTACCACAAACTGGGTGGCTTAAAACAACAGAAATTTATTTCCCAGAGTTAGAAGCCAGAAGTTTAAAGCGAGGGTGTCAGCAGAGCCATGTTCTTTGAAGGCTCCGGGAGAGGCCTCTTCCTTGTCTTCCCAGCTTCTGGTGATTGCCAGCAATTTTTGGCATTTCTTGGCTTGGAGACCACACTCTTGCTGTTTGTTGTCATACGGCCTTCTCCCCTGTGTGTCTCTGTCCAAATTTCCCTCCTCTTGTAAGGATGCTGGTCGTTAAGTTAGGGTGCATCCTGATGTCATATGACCGCATCTGAATTTGATTACACCTACAAAGATCGTATTCCAAATAAGGTCACATTTACAGGTACCAAGTGGACATGAGTTGAAATGGGGGGGGAGGGCAATGCTGTTCAACCCAGCACTCACTGGCCTTTTTCTGAAGGGAAAGAGGACAAGAAAAAAGAAGGAAAGGAGCCTAGTATCATGGACCTGCTTGTCAGTGAGCCAGACGGAAAGGCAGATGCGATGAGGCTTGATGGACAATTGGGAGTTGGTTTAATTAGGAGCAGACTCTTAGTTGAACATTTTAACTTTATTATTGTAATGTGTCCACTTTTCAATTTCAGAGCTTTTCCACATTCCTTCTTCTTGTAGTTTTTCATGCTTAGAGAATCATGTATACGGATAACATCCCCCCAGGTTATTTTCTGATATGTGATCTTTTTCTTAGTGGTACAATTGTCGTTTTCATGATTATCATTAAGATTATTTTAAAAGTATTACAGAATTGTAGAGGTGTGTGTATAAATGGCAGGAAAAAATTGGTAACACATTCAAGAGATTTTGTTAGGCAAATTAAATTTTTATCTGTACATGATGCCTAGGTTATTCTCTGTATCCTGAATGAACATTCATTATTCTTCCTACACACCTCCGATAACTAACCTTTTAAACTCATCAATTGAACAGGTTTTATAGCAGCAGACATTAAAGGTACAGGCTCCTGGACTCAGCTCTATTTGATTACTGATTACCATGAAAACGGATCTCTCTATGATTTCCTGAAATGTGCCACACTAGACACCAGAGCCCTACTCAAGTTGGCTTATTCAGCTGCCTGTGGTCTGTGCCACCTCCACACAGAAATTTATGGCACCCAAGGAAAGCCTGCAATTGCTCATCGAGACCTAAAAAGCAAAAACATCCTCATTAAGAAAAATGGAAGTTGCTGTATTGCTGACCTGGGCCTTGCTGTTAAATTCAATAGGTAAGTGGTTCTTTGCCTGCTGCTTTGAAGTCATTTTAATCTCCAAAAGATATTTGCCTGTTTGGATTCAGGATAGTGGAGTTCCAAACACGTATTTGTACTTACTTCTCTAAAGAAATAGTGGGGATTTTTTGGTCTTGGTGTTTTCTTTTTCTGTTGTTTTTTTTACAAAAATTGCATCCTACCGTACATAATTCTTGATTTCCTGCTTTTTATTGTTTTAGACATCATTCTATTTCAGTTTATGTAGCTCTGCTTCATTTTTTTAAAGTTTATTTATTTATTTTGAGAGAGGGCATGCACACACTTGTGGAGGAAGGGCAGGGGGCTGGAGAGAGAATTCAAAGCAGGCTCCACACGGTCAGCGTGGAACCAGTGTGGGACTCTAACTCATGAACTGTGAGATCATGACCTGAGCTGAAACCAAGAGTTGGATGCTTAACCAACTGAACCGTCCAGGCAGGCACCCCTGCTTCATTCTTTTTCACAGTACTGATACAAAGTTTTCCATTATATAGATGTAGTATAGTTTATTTCATCTATGACCTAACTGATGGGCATCAAAGTTGTCTGTATTTTATTATTTTTTAAAAAAATACTTTAATAAACATTGTATTTTACCCATTTATAATATCCTCGAACACTTGTACAAGTATTTGTTTGTGGTGGATTCCTGGAGAGGAGGCTAAACAAAGAGTAGGTGCCTATGAAAGGATAGTGTGATTGCAGGCTGCCCCTTCAGGGGCCATGCGTTGCTTTACACTCCCACAACAGTATACCGTTCTCCATCACCATTTGAAATTGTCAGTATTTTTTAAATAGAATTACCAAATTTTTAGGAAACCATTGAAACTATTTTCATATTGTTATAACTCTAGGAAACAGCAGGCAATTTACATTTCAGAATTCCTTTCAGGTTATAAAATAGAAGTACTCCATCTGTCCATCTGTAATAAATTAATATTAAAATTGAAATCTTCTTCCCTAGTGGTTACAGTCTTCTGATCCTGTGTTACAGTCTTCTGATCCTGTTGTTGTTCTTTGCCATTGTGGTGTTCTTTGGCTCAACTATTCGTCAGGTGCTGTTTAAGAAAACCTAAAATAGGGGCTCATGGGTGGCTCAGTCCGGTTAAGCGTCCAACTTTGGCTCAGGTCATGATCTCATGGTTTGTGAGTTTGAGCCCCGCATCGGGCTCTGTGCCGACAGCTCGGAGCCTGGAGCTTGCTTCGGATTCTCTCAAAAATAAATAAATGTAAAAAAAATAAAAAAGAAAAAAAGAAAACCTAAAATACATAATATTAATCTCAGATTCAGAGTAGTTTCCAGAACCTGCCAGAATTGGGGGCCTGAGCAACAAAGCATTCATGTCTTCCAGCTCTAAAATGTAGTCCAAGATTTGAAAAACCAATAAACATCATTTATTACTGATTGTCAATATGATTATGTAAACATTACTCACAACAGAACTAAGTGGATTGGATCCATAAAGAAGAAGAAAATGTAATCCTGTGTCACAGAGACTGAGTTTATCATGTGGGAATGGTAAAAACAAATGATTCCTCTCAGTTTACTTTCATATTCACTTGTTCTGGGATATAATTATCTACCACTTTTTCTTATATTCAGTACTGTCGTTTTTCTTAAAGAGGCACTAAACTTGTTTGGTAACAAAACTTGACTTGATATGTAACATATTTAAGGGGTATGTTACTGTTCTAAAATCTGGAAAATGCTAACTTTTAAAGTCTATCTGGCCCCAAGGAATTCTGTTAAGGGAATGTGGAGATATTAAGTAGGTAGGTAGATAGGTAGATAGGTTTTGTTTTAATTTTATTTTTCATATATTTATGTATGGGGTGTGTGTGTGTGTGTGTGTGTGTGTGTGTGTATACACATGTAGATAAACTGTTTTGTTCCTGACGCTCAACCTGAACATTGTCTCTGTTTCAGCGACACAAATGAAGTTGACGTGCCCTTGAATACCAGGGTGGGCACCAAACGCTACATGGCTCCAGAAGTGCTGGATGAAAGCTTGAATAAAAACCATTTCCAACCCTACATAATGGCCGACATCTATAGCTTTGGCCTGATCATTTGGGAAATGGCTCGCCGTTGTATCACAGGAGGTAAGACTAGTTAATGTGGTTCCAGTTATGTTTATATCCTCATTATTGAAAAAGCAACAGCTCCATTTATATAACTTAGAAGTCATATATGTTGGGGATCAAGGCCACTGCCACATTTTGTGATTTCACTACAAGGACTCACAGGACTCAGCATATAGTTGTCCTCACAGCTAAGATTTATTACAGTGAAAGAATACAGATAAAGTCAGCCAAGGGAAAAGTGCACGGAGCAAAGTTCAGAGGAAATCGGGCACAAGCCTCCAGAAGCCCTCTCCTAGTGGAGTCACACAGGATGTGCTTAATCTCTCCAGCAGTGAGTTAGGACACTTGTGAAATATTGTCATCTAGGAAACTTCATGAGAGACCTAGTTAGTACCCAAAGATATTTTTAGAGCCAGGTTACATGGGCACCCTCCGCCTAGCAAGTACCAGAATTCCAAACTCCTAGAACGAGAACAGGTGTTCAGCATAAACCATATTGTTTGCACAAACCATCTAGGCACAGTGAGCGACCTTATCACTTAGGAGAAGTTTTATATGCGTGTAGGGGACTGTTTGCCTGGCAATTTCCCAGACACTGGCCCAGCGCCAGCCCTCTATGCAGGCCTCTTCAGGACAGCAGTCTCAGGCCTGCCATGTTCACTATTCCCCACAAATCATGTTGTCTTTCTGCTGTAGAATAAAAAATAAAAACTGCATTCATTAGTAAGAACAAATATGTATGTAAATAATTAGACTAAAAAGGTAAATGAGCATTTCACCTTACTTTTTTTAAGGGATATACATAGCTAAGTCCATAAGTTTCATAGGACCCTACCCGGATGGAGGTAGAGAAAATAATTAGGCATGAAAAAGAGAAGAACATACATTTACTGTTAAAAGTGAATCAGTTACTCTAATTCTTTTCTTCTTTGTGTAGGAATCTGTTTTAACTCCCATAGTTGAGTAAGAGGTGCTGAGTAGGTTGACATTTTTTGTGCCCACTGTGTCTTCTCACTCCCTACAGGGATAGTAGAAGAGTACCAGTTGCCTTATTACAATATGGTACCCAATGATCCATCATACGAAGATATGCGTGAGGTTGTGTGTGTCAAACGTTTGCGGCCAATTGTGTCCAATCGATGGAACAGTGATGAAGTAAGCAGAGCTCCGTCCCCTGAAGTGGTTGGTAAGTGTCGTCAAAGATCTTCATGTGCTCACCACACTCTCTTTACTTTTCAGTGTCTACGAGCAGTTTTGAAGCTCATGTCAGAATGCTGGGCCCATAATCCAGCCTCCAGACTTACAGCTCTGAGAATCAAGAAGACACTTGCCAAGATGGTTGAATCCCAGGATGTAAAGATTTGATAAACAGTCCTGAGGAGAAATTCTAGACTGGAGGAACTGTTTTCACCCAAGGAATGGGTGGAATTAGAGTAGAATAAGGATGCTAACTTGGTTCTCAGACTCTTTCCTCACTACACCTTCACTGGCTGCTAATATTAAACCTTTCAGTACTCTGTAGAATACAAGCTGGGAACTTCTAAACACTTTGTTCTTTATATATGGACGGCTTTATTTTAAATGTGGTTTTTGATGCCTTTTTTTTAATTGGGTTTTTATGAACTACATCAAGACTTCAATCCTGATTAATAAGTCTCCAGACTCTGGGTACTGAATTCCCTGTTCATAAAATGGTGCTTTCTGTGAAAGCCTTAAGAAGACAAATGAATTCAGCGGAGATGGAGAAATACACACTTTGCCTTCTACCTAAGGAAGTTTAATCTGTTTGTATCCCACCTTTGTAAACAGCCTATGGATTATGATCTGTTGGGGATACTCCTTAGTTTATGATAGTTTGTCATGCTTTGATGGTGGTGTGTACACACGTGCACGCGCGCGCACACACACACACACACACACACACACACCAGGATTCTTCTGCTGCCATTCGAATTAGAAGAAAAGAATTTATGGATGCACAGGAAGATATTGATGGCTGTTGGTTTTGTGCTTTAAAAATGCATTATCTGACCAAGATTCTCCAATCACATAAAAGCCATTTATTTACCTTGCAAGTGAGCAAGCTTCTCTGCCAACTTTATTTTTTAACATGAAAGTTGATACAAAGGCCAAAAGAAGTTTAAAGTGTCTGTAAATTTGGTCTGTTTTCCTTTCATTACCATCTTTTTCTTCCTCCCTCCCTCCCTCCCTCCCCACCTGCTTCCTCTCCCCTCCCCTCCTCTCCCTCCCTTCTTTCCATCTCTTTCTTTTCTTTTTTTCTTTTTGGTAATTCTTACTTTTGTCCTGAGAATCATCTTATCCAAAGTTGGAACTTCCAATGCCATGAACCTTCTAAAGAAAAACACTTCTTATTGAAGTGAACTACTAATTACTGCATTTGATAGCAATGTAAGTGCCTATAACCATGTTCTATATTCTTTATTCTCAGTAACTTTTAAAAGGGAAGTTATTTATATTTTGTGTGTAATATGCTTTATTTGCAAAACACCTCCTTTACAACCATATTTTATATATGTACATACATGTATACTGTAGAAACCAGCTCCTGTGTACCTCATATCCCATTCTTAAGGGAAAAAAATTAAGAGATCATCAGAAAAAAAAGAAGTTATAAAGTAGAACTACATATAAATTTTCAGAATTAATGCATTCAAAAGCATATATCAAATCTAGGACTTTGTTATTTCAGGCATAGACTTTCAATAAGATGCTGTCATCTCATGTTTTCTTTGTGAAGGGATCCTCCAATTAGAAGTTTCTATTTCAGGGCTGATAGAAACTTACCAACAACTATTTTGGGCATTTAAATCATTTGAGACTTTTGGTTGTATGATTTCTGTTCCATAACTTGTGATGACAATGAAGAGTCAGGCAAAAAAAGCTCAGTATCTAGTGATATGACTATAGACTATGAAATGTCTGTAGCCATTACCTGTGTCTATTCCATAGAGCTATTATTCAGTACAATGCGACATATTTTATGCATGCCTTGTTATCCCAAGGAATAATTCTGATTTACTTAAACTTACACTTCTGTAATGCCTTTTTCCTGTTAATGTCTTATCCTGAACAAACAGCTCACGGGTGCATAAAGTGAATAGTTTTTTTTTGAATGTAACATAAAATAAATGTGATTATATCACAACATAGTTAAAAACCTTTAAAGGGGAGGAATCAGAGCACATATCCATCCATTACCAAAAATCTGACTGGCGTTTAAGGATGAAACTCTTACTTATTTATACATGAAACTTCACAAATTTGAGATTTTCTTGAATAGTTTTGACTAAGCTTAGTAGTTTTCATCTAACATAATTAAAGTTTGAAGTGTTCATCAAAATCAGTAAATGTATATATTGATAGTATGCAATAACGTGCTCTTTCAGAATGTTCTCCCTGTGTCTGTACTGACCGATTCTAATCCATGTTGCCATGTGATTTAAGAACAATTCTGAGCTCTGATCGTAATCTAAGGTTGCTTTATTTTTTATTGGATAAACTATAGATCTTGGAAATTATTTGTCATCTTAATAACAAAGTATGTAAAGAAAGGCAAACTCTATTCTTAGTAATGTTAAAATAGTGTGAGAGCAGACGATTACAGATAGTATATAAGTAGAAGACCACTATAATGATTTTTTTTTAATAAATAGATCTATGAAAAGTGGTATCAAGAATTAACTTCAGCGGCTTGTTCAGTTAAAATATTTTCTAAGATAGCATGTTCTTTAGAAAGCAAATGATGCCATATTTGAAATACTAAAGTCCAAAAAATATGCATGAAACTTATTTTCTTCTCTCCTTCCTACTCTCACTGTTGAATTTCTAAGTTCATCCAGCAAGTGAAATATTTAAAGACTAAGAGGAAGTATTACATAGTACTATAGAGTTAATAATTTGTAAAACCCCAGGAGCCATTATTTGGCCCCACTTACAATTTAGCTTGAATCTAGTTTCTCTGGAAATGTCTTCACAAAAGATATTTCGGTCAACATTAGAAGTGTCCCGAAACTTAGAGAGTGGCCTATAGCTTTTGAAAATTATGTTTTACAAAACGTGCCAGATTTTTTATTTATGCAGTCTAAAAATACTCAGTACCTTTTTCTTTCATACGTTTTACTTCTATTTAGGACAAAAATGTAATACAACTTTTAAAAAATCATGTATCTCTTAAACTGGCCCAAGATCAAATTTGATATTGAATTATTTATTCCAGGCAAGATGTTATAAATTAAATCACTTATGTTTCTTTTCATACACGTTGTTTGGAAATGTTCCAAATACCTAAATTAACCTCAACAGGAGAAATACTAATTGATTTTCTAAAAAAGATTGTTGTAGCTCTTGTACTGTCGAAAGGGGTGGTATTTATTACTTGCTTGGGTCAGGTGTTAAAATAGGGTAGCAGTTCATCGTATTGCCTCAGTGCTGTTATGAGAGTTACAGTGGAAAACCGCACAGAGCTGACTTGTGCATAAACACCAAATTAAATCTCCGGCCGGCAGCACGTGAAGCCACGTGTGATGATCATCCCGTAAGGAAAGTATGTGAATACTGCTTTTGCAAAGGAGTAAATCTATTACTGTAATTTTAGCTTGTGCTCTGTACTATGCTTTCAGTGGAATTATTTAAGCTCTTTTAGTGACCATTGTCCTTGCCCATTTAAAAACTAAAATGTAGTATATATATTGTATAAATGAAAATATCATTATAGCTTAATTAGGGAAGTTGTACATAGACATCAAAAGAAGGGTTAAAAACAAGCAGTTTTATTATGCAATTGTAAAACACCAAAAATATAGATTCATCTTTGATATGTAACACACTAAATGTATTTTGTACAGCATCTGGTTTAAAAGGTGCCTTATTAAGTTTACCATTAATTGCTTTGTTCTATATATAGATTACATCCAATGTATCATTTTTAAGTAAATAACCTTATTTTAGTATACTTTAGTGATGTGTTTTGTGATACTCTGCTCCGACGGTATTGTGTGTCAAAAGTCACATGTCTGGTGAGATTTTATAGCAAGTTAGTGTATGTACACGTGTCTCTGAGATGTGCATTTCAGCTACTGGAAATCCAGTGTGGGACACACAGCAGGTAAGTGACCACACACTCTTTCCTTCATGTAGATAGAGAAGTTACAAACCTATTACAATGAAGGGTTGTTTCCCTCTAAAAAAACTTTTTTTCTAATTCTAAAACTATGCACTCATTGCAGAAACTTTGGAAAACATAGAAAAGCATAAAGAAGCAAATAAAATCACTCACAATTCTGCCATGTTACCCCTATTCACTTTTGGATGTTGCCTTTCACTCTTTTCTACTGCATACTTTCTACAAAATTAAGACCATAGTATGTCATTAATATCCATCGAAACAACTTAAAAAAAAAGTTGAATGCATAATATTCCAACAAGTAGATGGAATAATTTATTTTTGTAATTCCCTGTTGAATATTTGGGTTATTTCCATTGTTTTCAAAAATATAACGAATGTATTGCACATCCGTATACCTAAATCTTTTAAATCATGAATTTATTCTCTTAGATTACATTCCTAAAAGTGAGCCTAGTGAATATGAACTTTTAAAGGAATATTTAAGATGAAAAAAATCAAAGGTTCTTGGTTAAATGTTGCCATATTTCTGCCCGGAGGGTTTCTCGTGGACACTCACACTAGTCATGTCAAGAGAGGGTTCATCTCGCTACGTTCCTTCCAATTTCCATCTCTCTCTGCTACCATAGTGCCTGGTTTGTTCCCATTTAACTCATTTCTTTTTCTTTTTTTTTTTTTTTTTAGCGTTTATTCACTTTTTGAGAGACCGAAACAGAGTGCGAGCAGGGCAGGGGCAGAGAGAGAGGGAGACACAGAATCCAAAGCAAGCTCCAGGCTCTGAGCTATCAGCACAGAGCCCAATGTGGGGCTTGAACTCACAAACCATGAGATCATGACCTGAGCCTAAGTCAGACACTTAACCGACTGAGCCACCTAGGTGGCCCCAGTAACTCGTTTCTTTATTGAGAGTAATGGAATCCATTTATCTGGCTTTACAGTGTTCTTGCTTGCAGCAAACGCTTTGTTAAAAGCTGGAAATGCAAGGAGGGACAATAGCTCTCCTGTTCTGCAGCAGTTTCATTTACCCTCCTGCATATATTCCCAACACCAATCAGAGCTGTGGGCAGTTGTGTGTAAATTCAATGTACCTTATGATGCCTTAGGCAGTTGAACATGTTAAATCATCGTAAAAGGTTTGGGACTAGTCAATGGTCTCCTTACCAAAAAAGATGCATGGTTGGAGATAGCCTATTCTAGATTCCTTACAGGAACCCCCATTTAGTTTCACTGTAAGATGCTTTCTTGAAACAATAGCACACACTCCCCTGCAGCCTGGGAAAGAAGAATCAGGCATTTCTTGGGCCTATCAAATACTTGCTAGCTTTCCTTCCATGTGTTAAAGGCTGACTCAAAACCTGGGTCAGTATATTCATTTTTCCTTCCCAGCATAATCTGTTACTCTCACTGATTAGTTGGAATAGTGCCTATTTCCAAGGTTTCTTTAATAGTAGTAGTAGGACTATTAGAGTAAACATTAAGGGATGAGGACACTATTCTTTCAGAATAATCTAATCCTTGTAGGTAGTTTCAAACAGACACTAATTCAGTCATTAAATCTTCGCTCACTTGGAGAAATATTTATCTGCCTGTTGCTAGCACAAGGACAATTTCTGGCACTTTAGACTGTATGAAGTTAGACGCGTGTTCCTGCAAAGCCTTGCTTCAGCCCTTGGAGCAGTCCAGCCGTGACTAAGCAGACACGGTGCACCGAAGGTAGCCAGCCAGCAGTGTAAGGCAGAGGCCACCCAGTGGCACTGGGCACTGCACTGGTCTTGGAGTTCAGTCCTGTGAGCTCAGGTTAAAAGCAGAAAGAGGCAAGTCCCCCTAAAGCTGGAAAGCAAGAGGAGGCTTAGTTCAAGTGCGAAGGTACACCCAAAAAATATTCCAGATCGAAGCCAAGGCTGGGGCTGAAAGGTTAATCCCTAATTGCCCTTTGAGGTAGAGATTGTTACTCTCCTGTTTAGATGGAATATGTGTGGCCTGCCTGTTAACTCCTCTAAACCGGATAGTCCTGGCCTTTGTCCAGTTAGTTTTACTGAGTGTCCACATGTCTGCTCAGAACGAAGTTCAAGGTGATTCCAGCTTCCCCAGTGCTTCCTACCTCCACCTCAGTGCTCTAAATATCCCTTCTACAGGGAACCTGAAATGTTACCGTTATTTGAAAGTCAAAGGTCAGTATGAAATACTCAAAATATTTTCAAGCTAGAGGAAGAAAGAACTAAGGCCTTCGTCGTTGAGAGGGGAGCCGTTTTTAAAGCAAAGTGAAAATTGGCTGATGACTGAGGTTGGTGATGGGCACCTGCTGCTCTGCTCGCTGCTACTTGCTGCATGACTAAAATCCGAGTAAGCGGTGAAAACTATTAAAAAGACGATCGAAAGGCCGTGGCAAAATAAAAGACCAACACTGTTATGGAAGACATTTCAATCAAACACTTAAAAATCAAAGCTTATTGTTTGGTTCTGTCTTCCTTCTTGGCTAGGACTTTGGCTGGAGATAGAATCTAACTGAAGATACTTCCAGCATCCCTATTGCCAGTAAGAAGTCTGATGTGTCTAATTCAGTCCACTGTAATTTAATTTATTTCATTCAAGAAACAGGATTTTTTTTTTTTTTTGATGTTTTGAAGTTTAAACTTGCCATGTCTGGATACATTTCTTTGTGTTAGTACTAACTGCATGATTTTAACCTTTCCTTAAACCTGAGAACTTCCACTATTTCCTCCCTTTCCTTCTTTTACTTTTCTTTCTAGAACTCCTATTAGGCAAATATTAGGTGTCCTGGATGTTTCTTCCATATTTCTTAGTCTGTCTCTCCTTTGTTCCCTCCTACCTTCTTCTTTTCAGCCCATCTACTAAGTTGTTTTATTAAACCAAAGTTTTTTTTTTTTAATGTCTATTTATTTTGAGAGAGAGAAGGAGAGAGATCCCAAGCAGGCTCCACTCTGTCGGTGCAGAGCCCAACACGAGGCTTGATCTAATGAACTGTGAGATCGTGACCCGAGCAGAAATCAGGAGTCAGATGTTTTACCCACTGAGCCACTCAGGTGCCCCTCCACCAAATTTGATTTTAGCTTTTTTTTTTTAAAATAACTTCAAAATTCCAGAAAAGTTGTAAAAATAGTATAAAGAATGCCATTTACCCTTCACCCAGATTCATAAACTACTACGTTTTGCCACAATTGCCTTATCAGTCTGTGTGTGTGTGTGTGTATACAGGCATAAAGGCTTGTCTTGGAATGTTTGTGCACACGTGTGTGCATACATACATACATACACCTTTTCTGAACTATTTGGATTAAATTACAGAGCTCATGTTTCTTTCAATATTTCAGGGATATTCTATTACATAACCATTAGGTACAGTTTTCAAAATCAAGAAAGTTGACATTGACACTATAATTATCAGCAATACTATAACCTGCAGACCTTTGCCAGTTTATTCTAATAAAGTCCTCGAGAGCACACTTTCTGGGCCCAGAATCTGTCGCATTGCATTTAGTTGTCCTGTCTCCTTACTCTTCAATCTGAAACAGTTCTCCAGTTTCTGTCTTCTGTGATACATTTTCTAGAGTAAAAAGGCCAGAGGGTTTGTGGACATATTTGTGTCCCATTGGGAGGCCATTATCGATAATGTCATTGTCGATCCCTTACTCGAGGCGATGCCTACTGTCTTCACTGCACAGTTGGTTGTTTTCCCTTTGTAATTACTATGCTATGGAGATAATTTGAGACTGTCCCAGCCATTGGTAATTCCAGTGTGAATCAGTGGTTACAAAATAGTGACTTTTGCTTGCATTAGTACATTTACATTTATTAATTGGCATTCTGTAAGGAAGAGGTCTAGCTTCCCTTCTTTATTTTTTATTATCAGTAGGAACTCATGGATTCTTATTTTATACAATGAGTTATAGTCTATTGAGGTCATTATTTGTTTTGATGCTCAAGTTGATTCAGACTTGACCCCTGGAAATTCAAGTTGGCTCTTGAGGCTTTTTCCACATGCCCATCTTTTTTTGAGCACTTCTTACCTTTGGGGGGGGGGCTGAAAAGATGTTCCAGGGTCATCTGGTACTGTACCTGCCCCAGCCATGGGGTCAGCCATGCTCCCAGGCACTCTGATTCCTTTTAGAGAGGATGGTATTTAGAAACCAGAATCTGAGTGGCAAATAAGATTTCCAGTTTCCTGTATTGTTTTAGAGACTTGAATATTCCAAAATCTTCACGTTTTTTCAGTTTTGTATTCTCTTGTTCATGATGTTAGTTTTCCACAAATATTTAGCACTTTGGTGTAGTTGCTAATCTTTGCGTTACTGAACCCCTGCTCATGTCAGTTCAGTGTTCCTCAGCCTCCTGTTTTTATCAGGAAGTGATGGGGTAATAGCTGTTTGTTAGAGCAAAAATTGAGAAATCCTTTCTGGGGCACCTGGGTGGCTCAGTCGGTTGAGTGTCTGACTCTGGATTTCAGCTCAGGTCATGATCTCACGGTTTGTGGGTTTCAGCCCCGCATCGGGCTCTACACTGACAGCGAGGAGCCTGCTTGGGATTCTCTCTCTCCCTCTCTCTCTCTCTCTGCCCTTCCCCCACTCATGCTCTCTCTTTCTCTCTCTCTGTCCCTCCTCCCCTCAAAATAAAATGTAAAAAAAGAAGCGATACTTTCTTTTCGCCTACTCAAGAGGATTCAGGCTTTTCCCACTCCACATTTAGCTCGCTCCCCACCCCCACTGCCCCTCAGCAAGTTTTGTCACTGTTAGGCCAGGTTTCGGGGAGCTTTCTTGATGGAGGATGGAGAAACGCTCAGACCGGAGCTGATGATGTTTGGTATTTTCAAGAGACACCTAGGATGCCAGCGTTGCTGCAGAGCGGCAGAGGAAAGGAGAGTTTTAAGAAGCATCTTTTACAGGGGCTCCTGGGTGGCTCAGTCGATTAAACGCCAACTTCAGCTCAGGTCGTGATCTCATGGTTTGTGAATTCGAGCCCCACATCAGGCTCTCTGCTGTTGGCAAAGCACCCGCTTTGAATCTTCTGTCCCGGTCTGTCTCTCCCCCACTTGTGATCGCACTCTCTCTCAGAAACAAACGTTAAGAAAAAAAAAAAAAGAACAGTCAGATCAGCCCCCGACTTTGGCTCAGGTCATGATCTCACAGTTGGTGGCTTTGAGCCCCATGTCAGGCTCTGTGCTGACAGCTTGGAGCCTGGAGCCTGCTTCAGATTCTGTCTCCCTGTCTCTCTGCCCCTCCCCCACTCTCTCCCTCTCTCTCTCTCTCAAAAATAAACATTAAAAAATTTTTTTAAAGGAACATCTTTTACAGACCATATATCCTCTCCACAGTGTTTCTAAAATAAAAAAGTTTCTGAAATAAAAGTAAAGGTCAGGCGTTACTTTGACAGTATGTTGTGGTCTGGGAACATGCGTCTGGACTGCTGCGGGTAAGGTTATCCATGTCTTGGGGCGCCTGGGTGGACCAGTCGGTTAAGCGTCCAACTTCAGCTCAGGTCACGATCTCGCGGTCCGCGAGTTCCAGCCCCGCGTCAGGCTCTGGGCTGATGGCTCGGAGCCTGGAGCCTGCTTCCGATTCTGTGTCTCCCTCTCTCTCTGCCCCTCCCCCGTTCATGCTCTGTCTCTCTCTGTCTCAAAAATAAATAAACGTTAAAAAAAATTAAAAAAAAAAAAAAAGGTTATCCATGTCTTCTGGGAGCTTCCTGCCTCCACGGGCAGTAGCCAGCCTGCAGTTGGAGGCCCAGGATTGCCCCGCACTGCCTAGGTCGGGGCAGAGGCCACTGCCACCAGCCGCTTCGCACAGGCAGGGGACGGCTGGGACCCAGGGCCTGCTGCCCCTCGGCTGCGTCGCCTCCGCTCATCCCCCCAACTGTCTTAGGGGCTGAGTTTCAGTTTGGGGTTCCCTCGAAATCACTCCCATCTCCAGCAGTCTCAAAGGTTTTGGGTTATGATTTCCTACTCCTATTTCATTTTATGCTTGATTCCTTCTACTTCCCATTTTTCAGGAACTAGCAAAATTTTCTGATCTGCTTATGGTACCCTTTCTTGTTTTTCAATATTGTTTTTGAATATATTTATGGTTTTTTTCTCCCCATCAAATTTGGGGAGGTAGGATACCACCATTGCCTCGTTCTGGATGCCACAGTGAAGTATGTTTTAACCCCTGGGGAACACTATGGCTGGTGGGCAATGGAAAAAGAGTCTGTACCCAGAGATATTAGATGTCATAGTGGAGATCGGAAATTTGTCAAATGAACTCTAGAATTCTTGCTAATCTGGTGTCTTCATTATAGAAGTACTTAAACATAATATTAAGGTTTTGTGAAATTGGTTTTGTTGACTGGAAAGCATCCTATTTAAAAGAACCACTGTTGGGGTGCCTGGGTGGCTCAGTCGGTTTAGCGTTGGGCTCTGCACTGAGCGTGGAGCCTGTTTAAGATTCTCTCCCTCTTCCCTTCCCCCACTTTCTCCTCTCTCTCAAAAATCAAAATAAAATTTAAAAATAGATAAATAAAAGAACCATTGTTTTCTCCAGTTCTCATCCCAGAAACTTCTGGAGCGATTCATCCATGCTGCTGGCAGAATTTACCAATTAGCACTTGCATTTACAACCTTCCTGTTGAAGAGCACCATGCCACGTGAGGGTTAGAGGGCGTTATGTCCGTTATGGAGATCAGTTCACTCTGTTTATCTGTAATACATTCCAAATGAACATCTTAAATGGTAAGACCATGCTACCCTAACATTTCCACTTAGTACGGCTTGACCAATAGTAGCCAGATTGAGCAGAAAGAAGACACAGTGAGGTCTTTCTAGCAGCAAGGGGGGCCTGGTACTGGCTTCCCAATCTTTGGTCGGGAATGGCCCAAATGCATCATGCCTTGGGTTGGGATTAGTCTTGGCAACTGAGGGCCACATTGGGCAAGAGGCCCTGGCCAGAACGAAGGGCAGGAAGGCCAGAGTCAGCCCTGTGGTCGAGATAATAAAACACCAAGATACTTAATGAAAGCTATTAGCCTAGCCACCTCATACTACCAATGGAAAAAGTTCAAGAGAGGTGGTGGTTTACTCCAGGGTCAAGCTGTCAGTGGCAGAACGGCCTGGCACACACTTCTTTGAACGTTAATGTTTGAACACACTGAGCACACAGAGCTTAGTGGTAAATAAATTCTGAGGGACAACTGTTTGAATTAATGACCCTTAGGAAACAAGGAGAAGGGCTGAGAACCCCGTTAACCCTGACAACCAACTCCCGTCCTTGTTCACTACCCAGTCCAATCCAATTTGCTTATGGAGAAGAGTGTGTTCAACAAGTTTTGAGGGGCTCCTGGGTGGCTCAGTCGGTTAAGTGTCTGACTCCTGATTTTGGCTCAGGTCGTGATCCCAGGGTTGTGGCATCAAACCCCGGCGTCAGGCTCTGCGCTAAGCACGGAGCCTGCTTAGGATTCTCTTTCTCTCTCTCCCCCCTCCCTCTGGCCCTCTCCCCTGCTTGCGTGCACTCTCTCTCTAAAATTAAAAAAAATTTTTTTTTTAATTAAAAAACCCCAAATGTTGAACACCTACAAACATTTCCTGACAATTCGATGACGGCTTTCTCAAGCCAGTTTGCTCCAGGCTCTGTAATGTTTTGAAAACCATATATCGATATTGCGGGAATGGGGGCAACTCTGGGCTGTGCTGTCTCCTCCCAAGATTCACATCACCGCCTACCGTGGAGGACTCTTGCGTGTTTTATGTGGAACTTAACTGAAGTCGTGAAGTCAAACACGGCCTGGAATGATGAGAGTCACGTTTATCCCAAAGAGTTTCATTTCCTCCATTTCTACTTACTTTACCAAATCTTTCTGCTCTCCACAAGTAAACCAGGCAGAGATTTGAAGGGCATTGCTTTATTCCAGAGCTGATCATTATTGAGGAAGATTTTGACCATCTTCCTTCACTTCCTCCCTCAGCCTCCTTCCTGGTGAGAGATGCTAATAAGAATGAGGGCGCTCATTAGCTAGTGGAGGAAGTGGGGAAAAAAAAAAAGGTAAAGGCTGTACACATTTTAGTTCATGTTTGGCATGCTTGGCTTTATCTTCTGGCGGCAAGGAGAAAAAGAAGTGAAATTAAGGCTACAGATAAGTTCAAAGAAGGACTAAAACTGAAGAGAAGATAATAATTTTGTTCCTTTGGTCACTCAATGAGGCCTCTGTCCCCGTTGCTAGTAAAGGCCAAACAGGCTAGTTTTCTCCTACTGCCCTGTAGTGGGTAGAGACCGGTTTCCAACATTGTCCAAAATGTCACCTCCGTGTGGAACGTTCCTTCCGGGAAAGAACGCTTTTCTGGCATAAGGTCAGGGAGAAGAAGCGGGAGAAAGGTTTCAAGTTTCCAACCCCAGGAGGAGCAGCACACCAAAGATGCCGTAAAACACAGGGTGTGGCAGAGAGCCGGAGTCCAAGCCATGCCGCCTCAGAAGGCGCGCCAAGCTAACGTTCGCACGTCCCGGGCCGGGTTCTGCCCAGAGAGGAGTATTCCGGTGCTTCTTGTCAGTAAGAAATAGCAAAACCCAGCGCATCTAGAGGGAGGCCACATACACCACATTGTCTTTGCAGAAGTTTTCCAGGAAGAACTGGACCGGCTGGATGGTCTCCAGACCACCCCTGGCCAGGGCTCCAGGCCAAGGAGAGCTGGGCGAGTCCGCAACGTCTGGTCGGGGCCGTGTCCAGTGTTCAGGTCTTGAACATAAGGAATCCCCCGAATGTCGTGCCTGGCGGGTGTCTCTTTACTACGGATCCCTGGGTTAACTCAAACCACACTCTCTCGCCTTTTTGCAGCTCGGCCATGGCAAAGGTTGTTGCCGTGCTTCCGCCCTTCCGCTCCTCAGTGGAACCGACAGGGGTCTGATGGTGACCTCCAAACACCAGCTGCCCCGTACCTGGCCCGGGGCCAAATTCAATGCTCACTGCAAACAGGTAGACCCCGCGCTCGGGGGCTCGGAAGTAGCCGTGTTCGGGGAAGTAGCTGCTGCCAATGTTGACGTAGGTAGTGTTGAACTTCACTGTCTGCAGGGCAGTCGTCCCTTCTGAAAAGCTGGCATAGAAGGCCACAGGGGAGCCTGGAATGCAGGACGAAAGCGCTCAGTGACTCAATCCCTCACTCCCTTAGACGGCAAATTAAACCCTGAGACCTGCCTTTCTCACCTTGTTAACAGTAGGAATAAGCCACTATTTCTAGATACCCTACGGGTTCCCAATAGCAACCTCAGAGAGTGGGAGCCAACGGGCCAGCACTCACCATGTCACTGAGAGAAAGGAAAATACAAGTCTGCTGTCTCTCCTGGTGTACGTTTTTAAAAAGCACTTCCTCCTTTGCTCCCTTTTCCTTCCAGCATCCTGAGAGGTAAGTACCCTTCTTTGAGGAAACTTTGAGTCTTGAGTGCTTACCCGGTTGTCCAAAGCTATGTGGCTTGCCAATGGCAAGCTGGGACAGGACCCGGGTCTCCGACTCCCAGACTACTGCCACCTACTGGGGATCTTGAGATCTCTCCAAAAGAAAATAACCCCTATCCTCAAGGTAATCATGCTAACGCTGGTAAGAGGATGAAAGAACCCTGAAGGGTCCTTCCTCCTGGATGGAGAGGAGACAGGACAGCAGGTAGGGCTGGGCAAGAAAACTCTTCGAGCTGGTCATCTTAACGTTTTCCAACCGTTGCACAGAGCTCCGGGATTACAGATGGGGACACGGGCCCAGAGAGGGAGCACTTGCTCCAGGTGACACAGATCATAAATTACCACACTGGCAGCTGTCTTTGGATCTCCTGATCTCTGGTGCTCTTCCCATTGCAAGAAGCATTTTGGGGGCGCCTGGGTGGCTCAGTCGGTTGAGCGTCCGACTTCAGCTCAGGGCATGATCTCGCGGTTTGCGAGCGCGAGCCCCGCGTTGGGCTCTGTGCTGACAGCTCACAGCCTGGAGCCTGCTTCGGATGCTGTGTCTCCTTCTCTCTCTGTCCCTCCCCCACCTGTGCTCTGTCTCTCTCTATCGAAAATAAATAAGTGTAAAAAAATTTTTTTAAGAAAAAAAAAAAAAAGAAAGAAGCATTTTAGCCAGCCATAGGAGGACAAGCAAGACGAAGAGAACATAGGCGTGAGGCCTGCCAGGGCCACGTGCAGGCCTGGAGCCAGAAGGAGCCACTCTGCGTAGGGGGGTGAGCATACAGTGAGGAAGGAGCCAACCTGGCTGCCTGGCTAAGACTCTCAGGCAGGGGAGGACAGGGCCAGGAGACGGGAAGGGTGAGTCCCACTGGGGTTCTGGCCATGACACTGGCCTTGGCATCGATGAGGTGATGTTCCTCACGTGCTCCCTCAACTCTCTATCTCTCTGTATCTCTCTCTCTCTGTCTCTCAGAGGAGACCAAACCTCCCCATTTCTTAGGGGATAAAACCAAAGCCTAAAGGAGGGGCAAGCGGCATAGTGGTTAGTGACTTGATCCCACCTACAGCCCCAGCTCTTTGGCTCCCGGTCCAGCAATAGTTTTGTGAATGTCAAATTTCTGCTCTTCTTTAGTTCTGGAAGATTTTCTGAGAATTAGGAAGTTTGGAATAGCTTTCCCATTTGTGGAAGATCACAGGCTCGCTGCTGGCTCTGCAGTTCCCCCAGCGTCCAGGAGGTGGGGCGCTCGGCCAGCCGAAGGAATGCCCGCCCGGCGCGCCCTCTGCCGGTACTCGGCACTCTCTCCACATGTTGCAGCCGGCCTGCCGCCCAGAGTTCAGCCTTACCGACCCCCGGGGCCCAGCCTGCCCCGCAGGAGGCTGAAGGGCTGTGCTTCACTGATTTGCTAGCTGGAAAACTGACAGTGGGCTTCCCTGCAGGGCACAAAGTGATTCTCCCATTTTACAGAGGGAGAAACTGAGACAAGGAAGTGGTGTTAGAGGCGGTTCACTGCCCCCAGGCACACGAAGGCCTCCAGGGCCGTGATGGAGAATGACAGGAGCAGGAAGAGCTTGGGATGGGATCCTCAGACCTCCCACATGCCAGGCTACACCAGCATACAGACAGCCCAGATGGCAGCCCTGTACTCAGTCCTGTGTCTGGATGAGGATGTGGCCATAGCCCCAGGGCCAGCCTCTCTGGCAGGGGGGAGTCACTTGAGGCACGGAGTCTAGTGGTCTCCTTCCCCAGGCCACATTCAGGGAGGGGCCAGGATGGCTGGCTGCACATCACATCAGCCTCAGAGCCAGCTTCCCAGGCCCAGGGTCCCGGGGCCCTGCAGGGACCCGTCGTCAAGGGCCTTTCACAGGAGAAGAACCAGCATCCTAGAGACAGCTGGACAGGGTTCAGGGCTCCCTGTGCCACTTACTAGCTGTACGAACTAGCAGGACACTTGCCCTGACCGAGCCTCAGTTTCAGGTAAGATGGCAGTGATGACGGGCTGTTGAGCTGTTATGATGACTCCGCGTGGCAAAGCCCACGGAAGGCCTGGCGCAGAGCAGCAACATGGGTCTACTATGTTAGCAGGACAAGCTCCTTTCAGGGCCCAAGGCCTTCCCCTGTATTCTCCTCTTGCCGAGTGCTGCCCATGGCCGGTGACACCAGTCCCTAGTCACATATTTGTATACAAGGGAGCTGATTAAAGACACAGGGGGTGAAGCAGGGTGGAGGGGAAGAGCTGGGACGGACAGATTTGAGGCTGTGGCCTGCGGGGAAGGGAGGCATCCCCCTCCTCGCTCTAGTGGCTGAGCGGCAGACAGCTCCGTGGTGTATATACGGGCCTCAAACGTTTACATGGAGGGCCTCTGCCTGCTCATTGATGGTTGGTTCTGGTGACTTCTACCTGCTTACACTTCCGGTAGCTTAAGAGGCCCCTGGCCGTCAATGAAAGGGGGATCTGGGCAAAGCGGGCCCTGAGTACCCCTGAAGGATGCTCACCCTGTTCTCTTTCATCCGGTCTTCTCCGAGGCAAAAGAGCTGCCAGCAGCCAGCCCTGTCCTCCCCAACTTACCCAGCCGCACCCCCCCCCCCCTCCCGCTCAGGAACTCACCTGCTTCCCAAAGCACGGGCCCTTTGATATGTGCATCCGCCCTGGGCTCTGCTTCCTTCCTGTCCCTCCTTCGGGAAGCTTCCAGACCTTTCTGCCGCTTCTTCCCTTTCTTGCTCAGCATGCCCTGCAGCTTCCCCAGGTCCAGGCTGACGTTGACTGCCAAAAGCCCTTGGAAGTTTCCGAAGAGGCTGTGGAAGAGGCGCTGGTGCTGCTCCAAGTCGCGCTCGGTGGCGGACAGCGCCTCCTGCAGGCCCTCCAGGGAGCTGTTGAGGGAGGAGACCCCGGAGGCCTCGCAGCAACGGCCCACCCTCTGGAGGTCGGCGTCCAGGCGCTCCAGCTCTTGCGCCAGCCCGGCGGGGACCCGCCCGCCGGCCTCCCCCGGCGACGCATCGCGGCCCCCCGCCGCCTCCGCCGCCGCCTCCAGGGCCGTCACGCGGGCGGCCAGCGCGTCCCAGGCGAGGGCCTGCTCCTGCAGCCCGCTGGCGGCGTCCTGCAGGCCGACGCGGATCTGCTCGTAGCGCAGCGGCAGCGGGCCGGGCGCCTGCTCGGACATCTCCTCCATCACCTCCTCTCCGAAAAGGGCGGCCAGCACGGCCTCGTGCCGCAGCGCGTCGTCCAGCAGGGCCTTGAAGTAGCCGTGCAGCTGGCCGAGTTCGCGCCGCATCTCCCCGTGCGCCTCCCGCAGCGCGCTCGCCTCGCCGTCCAGCGCCCGCAGCTGGCTCCGCAGCCGCGCCCCGTCGACCCGCGCCCGCTCGCCCTCCGCCCGCCGCTCGTCCACCGCCCGCGACAGGGCGGCCACGGCGTCGCTCAGGGCCTGCAGGGACGAGCCCTCGAGCCGGCGCCGCTCGTCCGGGCCCACCTGCGCCTCCTCCAGGGCCCGCGTGGCATTCAGGTCCAAGTAGAGCTTCTGGCAGTCGCAGTCCTTGACGTACTTGATGAGGTCGGCGTTGGTGCCGTGCAGGTGCTGGATGGTGAGGTTGAGCTCCAGGAGCTGCCGCTCCATCTCCTCCTTGTTCTCCTCCATGATCAGCGACTTCTCCATCAGGATCACCCGCAGCTCGCGCAGCGCCGTGTGGTTCACCTGCAGCTCCAACAGCTTGTGCTCCACCTGGCTGATCTGATCGAAGGTCTCATCGGATTCCGAGTACAGCTCCTTGATCTCCTCCACGTGCTGCGCCAGGGTGGCCTGCATGTCCGCCAGGATGCCCCGCAACTCCTCTTCCCTGCGGCCGGCGGCCGCGTGCAGCGCTGAGAGGTTCCTCTGCAGCTGGCCCAGCCTGGCCTGCAGGCTCTCGGGCTCCGGCCTTGCCGCTGCCCCCGCCGCCGCGGGGACCAGGCTGCCGTTGGCCCCCACGGACCCCTGGGCCTTAAGGAACCTCTTCAACTTGGCGTCCACATCCGCGTGGACCTCGGAGAGGGACTGCTGCAGGGAGAGGTGCTGGGCGTGCATGCGCTCCTCCACGTCCTGCCGCAGCTGTCCCACTCTCTGGGCGTTGTCCTGCACCTTGGTCTCAAATTTGGCACCAAGCTCCTGGAAGTCAGCTCTGGCTACCGTGCTCTCCTGGACCCCCCGGATGGCCTGCTGGTTGGCCTCCACGTCAAGAGAGAGGTTTCTTACGGCCTGGGAGAGGCTGTGCAGGCTTTGGTTGAAGCTGCTCCAAATGGGGCTGAAATGCACGCGCAGGAAGGCGTCCATGTGGGGCAGTAGCACCTGCTCCAGGGATCTGCCAGGAAACACTGCAACAGAGACCCGTTTGTACACAAGCCCTGCAAGGCCCAGACACCCCTCCCCAGGCAGGGACCAGAGGGGGCTCCTCTGAGATCTGGGCCTTCCTGCCCCGCCTTCCTCTCTCCCCTCAGATGTGAACAGGCTGTTCCTCCACCCCTGGAGCCTGCCACTCACCAGGCTCTGTCTGATTTGCCTCCATGGTCGCAGCTGTGACATTGCTTTCCAGCGCCTTCCACAGGCCTGGGAGGCTGTCTGCCACCTGGTGAATGTCGTTCTGGAGATCCTCCTGTGACACCATGGTGTCGCTGATCTCTGCAGCCAGGTGGCCTGAAGACACACAAGGGATAAGTGTCGAGGTCTCACTTCCCAGACCTGGGGAGATCGTGAGGTACGGAGAAAGAAATTTCCAGGTTCGGATAGAAATACCAGGGAGCTGTGTGCTGACGTCCTGTGAGCGGGAGCTCAGAAGCCTTTAGCTCCAGAGGGGGAATGCTTGGCGCTTGAGCCCTCACCCTCACTGGGCACCCACAGCAGACACGCCTGATCAATCATGGCACACTTTTGTCCTCAGCTGTGTGGACATGGCCTCTCAACAATCATCCTAGGCAGCCCTTGTCTAAAGGTAGGAGTTCACCGCACGATGAAATTTATTTGCCACGTCGGCCGTGGTCTAGCCTTGAAAGGCCTCACAATTGGTGCCTCTTGGTGGTTCTGTGCTGACTATACACCAAGGCTAGCACGACTTTCTGGCCCTGGTTAGGAGACATGGGGGAAAGTTTCTTCCAGGCCATAGGATCTTGTCCCATTCAAGGGGCAAGGTAGGTGCCGGATGAAGCTATCCTTCCCAGAAAATGCAGTCAAGGGAAAGGGTGTGTATGCTTAGCCAACAGGCAGTGACCGAGGGCCCTGTGGCTCTGCCCTCCTTGGTGTGGGGGGTAGGGTGATACAGGGCCACAGAGGGACCCCTGCTGATTCTGGGCACAGAGTTTTCCTGAAATGGCCTGGGCATGTGGGTTCTTTCTGCCTGCCTGCCTGCCTGCCCCTCCTGTACCTTCTAGGAAAGCAGCATACCTGGTTCAAAGCCGACTGGCCCATCCCAAGACTCCTGGAGGCCATCCCCTGGATCTTCGGGCTCAAGGATTGCCGTGGGATCTGCAGAGAGGAGGCAACAGATCTTGACACAGGTCAAGGGAGCTGCCTGACCTCTGGGTCAGAGGTTGAAGGGGAGGGAGCCACAGGGAGCCCTACCGTAGTGTCGGCAGTCAGGGCCTGAAAAGCCTGGGCAGCACTTCCAGGCCACGGAAGCCAGAACCTTCTGCTTGACCTTGTACACCGGCTTGTGTATCATGCGGTACCTGGGGAAAGATGGCCAGCTCAGTGACTCCAGAGTGAGCCAGTGTAGGACTTGGGTGGGTGGCCCCCCTTGCCCCATCCTGCCCCCACTCACATGACTTTGACTTTCTGGCAGTCCGGAGTCTCCTGTGGACATGGCTGCTGCGAGTGGACAAGGAATTTCTCTGTTTTGCAAGCAGCTACAAAGGTGACCAGCCTAGACTTCTGGTAAGGGCACCAGTTACTGGAAAAACAAGCCAGAGGAGAGGGCTGCTGAGCCACACCCGGGTCCCACATGACCCTTCCTAGATGCCAACAGCGGTGCCAGTGCCCCACTCCTGCCTCCCTGCCCCACCCAATGCCTGGGATTCTAGAATCCATTATCCTGAGAAGGGAGCACTCTGCATTATTTATCCCTCGGCCCCCGGACAAAGGCTCCACAAACCCTGCCTGCAAGGGCACCTGCTCCACTGGCTTCCAGGGGCCAGCACAGAGAGGCTGACAAGCACCCCCAAAATCACACAGAGCCAGGAAGGCCTCTCGCTGTCTCTATTGGTGCCAGGGAAGCAGCATCATGCCGCTGGGGCTGGAGAGTCCTGGGTTCAAGTCCTTCGCACTCTGACTTTGAGTGAGGCACTTAGGGAGTTTCCACTCTCCCATTTATCAGATAGAGATCATAATACCCTCCTCCAAGTGGGCGGATGGGTACCAAGTGCCGGGATCCTGACAAGTGCTCGGCGATCACTGCCACCCTGCCCTGTTACGCTCACATCTGTCTTCACCACAGACCAGGCTTCAGGGAGGACACCTGCTCCCTGGCGATTCCCCATTATGGCCATTATGGAAATGGACTTTCAAACAACTGTGGGAGAAGGCAGCAGCTGAGTGGAGCAGCCCCTTCTCTGGGAAAGAGCCTACAGGGTAGTTTGGGGGTCACATTCAGCACCCTGAATGCCTGAGAGGTAGCCTCTCCATCTACATTCTTTACGAGTGCGTGTTGTTGCAAGTCCCAGGAGCAGGGGGTGCTCATGGCTGACACAGCCCCAGCTCACTGACCCGGTGGCAGGCTTGATGGGGTCAGTAGAATAGATCAGAGGGTCCTTCCCCCAGCAATCAGCTCCCAGAATGGAGCTCTCCTGTGCTGCAAGCGGCAATGACCTCCAGGGCTCAGTTCAGCTCAGCACCCCTTGGGTATTGGGTACCGGGCTCAAGCTGAACAGGATTCAGTGCCAATATGGAGTAACAGACCTTCCTTCCAGGGTCCCCAGGGAGAGCAGGCCATCTCAGACGGTGTGGAAGGTGCCAGGACCCGGGGAGACTTTCAGAAGGAGATGATAACTTGGCACCAGGAACTGTGCCAGAGATGTGTGGCCCACTGAGATGCAGAGGGTTGGGGCAGGGAAGGGGCTGCTGAGGTAAGGAGAAGCCAGAACGTGGAGGCCTTGAGCTCCTACGGAGGAGCTGGACTGTGTCCTGAAGGGACAGAAAGTTGTGGAGGGGTTCGAGCAGAGACGTCACACATGAAAGGGCCACCTTGGTTCCCGGGTACAGAAAGGCCAGGGAGAGGCGAGGTATAGGCGGCTGTGTCAGGGATCTAGGTGGGAGATTCTGGCAGGTTCCATGGGTGATGGTGGTGGATGTGGAGAGAAATGGCCACACTCATCAGATATTAGGAGGCAGTGTTCGAGGGCCTTGGAGACGGAGTGGCCGTCAGGTTAGGATTTTATTCTCTGGACCTGGTCTCTGTCCTGGGACCACCAGGCACCACCACACCGGGATTCTGCTGAGGAGGGCAGGGGGTAGGATTGAGGGGAATTGAGTGACCATATCTCTCTTGAGGGCTGAGACCCCCAGCCTGACTTCCTGCTTGGCTCCCAAAAGCCTGGCAGCCAGCCTTTACCCTCTTGGTAGCAAACTGAAAAAGCCCATCGGGAAAATGACCCCACTCAAGAGGAACGACCTAAAAACAATGGCATCAGGGGCTCCCCCAGTGAAATAGCCCAGCAGAGCACATTATGACAAAAGAGGTTAGAAAGACCCATCCACACATCCAGCTTCCAGTGGGCTTCTTAGTCTGTCTGCTCTCAAGTGGGCAGATGTCCAAGATGACTCCTGAGAAAAACCTCTAGTACAAAAGAGGGAGATCAAAAACAAACAATTGGAAAAAAAATCAACTTGGAGAAAACCAACACTGTGCAGAGAAGTCCCCCAAATTTGTATTCACAGCTCTAGATCTATAAGAGAAGTTACTGCATCCAAGAAACAAGAACAGGAAGCTATTAAAAAATAGGATGAACATATGGGGTGCTATACAGGGTGGCTCAGTTGGCTCAGTGTCTGACTTCAGCTCAGGTCGTGAGCTTGTGGTTCCTGGGTTTAAGCCCCACATCAGGCTCTGTGCTGACAGCTCAGAGCCTGGAGCCTGCTTCAGCTTCTGTGGCTCCCTCTCTCTCTGCCCCTCCCCACTCACACTCTGTCTCTCTCAAAAACAAACATTAAAAATTTTTAATGGAAGCACATACAGAGAATGAAAAATACAACAGTGGAAAATTTAAAATATAACAGTAGAAATGCAAAAGAAAATTAATAAAAATGTTAGAGGGTAAAGTTCAAAAAATTTCCCCAAAAGAAGAGCAAAGGGCAAAAGAAAACAGGAGAGGAAAGCTCAGGAAAACTGAAGACCAGTGTTGGAAATCTGTGGGGAATAAGATTAGGAATTCCCAGAGCTTGCACCAACGGGTCAACAAGGCATAAAGAAATAGAAAGCCACGGGATGAAAGCATCCAAGGTGAGGTAAACAAGATTAGGTAAACATGGCAAAGCGCCCCCAGTATAGAACAAAGGTATAGAAATAGGAAACCTCAGGATGAAAGCATCCAAGAATAGTAAACAAGATTAGGTATTCAGGGAGGAAACGCTCCCCAACTTAGTACAATAGCAGAAAGCTGCTTTCACAGGAAGGAAGGACCAAAATAGGTAAACAGTAAACAGGACTATAGACTGCAGCAGGCGGGGCAGCAGGGCAAAGTTGCCCAGAGTGGAGCTAATTAGCAAAAGAAAGGTGCTTTGTTGACCCTGAGGTAGCAAGCTCTGTCTGTCTTGTCCCCTAAGCTAGCTAAGATAAACAGACATGGTGCATCATGCCTGCTGTAAACAACCATCTGCCCGGCACCAGGACTTTGTTTCGTATTGACCCAAACCCCTAACAACACATATCTTCAAAACCCCCTTTCCCTCATGCCTGTGAATTAATGTTCACGGTTTCATTGTCTCTTTGTGCACATCCATCACGCTTGTAAGCCTTCTGATCCTAATAAAAACAGAGCAAGGACCCTTACTCGGGGCTTTTGTCTCCTCCCAGACATTAGCCTCTCTTGCATTTTAAAACTGTGTCCGCTCTCTTGCTGGACAAGAGAGAACTCCAGACCCAGGGTCTACACCAGAAATCCAATATCTGAATAACAGGAGTTCCAGAAAGAGAACAGAAGGAGGAAATCGCTTATTTAAAAAATCAAGGGGCGCCTGGGTGGCGCAGTCGGTTAAGCGTCCGACTTCAGCCAGGTCACGATCTCGCGGTCCGGGAGTTCGAGCCCCGCGTCAGGCTCTGGGCTGATGGCTCAGAGCCTGGAGCCTGTTTCCGATTCTGTGTCTCCCTCTCTCTCTGCCCCTCGCCCGTTCATGCTCTGTCTCTCTCTGTCCCAAAAATAAATAAACGTTGAAAAAAAAATTTTTTTTTAAATAAAGTAAAATAAAAAATCAAATATTACAGAAGTGAAGGACTTGAATTTTCAGATGCAAAGGGCCCACTAATTACCCACAATGTGATGAAAATAAACTCACATCATCATGAAATTTTAGAACTCTGGGAATGAAGGTAATTTTATACTTTCTAGAGAGAAAAATCAACACACACACACACACACACACACACACACACACACACACCAGCAATTAGAATGGCCTTGAGCCTCTCAACAGCAATACTGGAAACTAGAACACAGTGGAGAACTGCCTTCAAAATACGGAAGGAAAAATATTTCCAATTTAGAATCCTATACCCAACCTAACTATCAGTCAAAGCAAAGAGAGCAAGAATAAAAACATTTTCAACACACCAGTTTTCAAAACATTGCCTACCCCAGGACCCCACATCAGGGAGCTACCAGAACAGTGGTTTGCAATCTTGCCATCAAATCTTCACATCAAAACCGTTGTGTGGCACTTTCAAAAGAAGAGCCTCTGGGCTCCACTCCAAGTCAATGAAGCAAGATTCTCTGGGATTGTGGCCTGGGCATCAACATTTTAAAGCTCTCTGTGGCATTCTAAGTCACAGCCCAGGACAGGGTACCACTGTGCCAGAAGTGCCCCACCGACACAAGCCAGGGTACCAAGAAAGAGGAAAGCAGGGCATCGGGAGACAGGAATTCCATCAGAGAATTGAGGGGAAGGGAGTCCCCAGGAAGATGGTGCAGGCGAGCCCATGTCAACGATGGGCAGTGGGTGCAGGGCCAGCGTCCAGAGCTAGAGCTCTGAGACCAG
Source organism: Lynx canadensis (assembly GCF_007474595.2). NCBI lineage: Eukaryota > Metazoa > Chordata > Mammalia > Carnivora > Felidae > Lynx > Lynx canadensis. The sequence goes on along the minus strand of NC_044313.2, from coordinate 42,426,774 downwards.
GAATCACCAAGAACACACAGGTAGTCAAACACCTGACATGGATGAAAGGGGAGAGCAGGTGTGGACAAACTGGCCAAGAGTTTGGGATCGAGCAGTGACAGAAATGCAGGAAACTAAGCAAAAGAAGCCAAACAATGGAAACCGTTGTTTGCTCCAGGGAAGACCAAAAGTATGAAGTGTCTCCACTCTGAATAGCATACATAGTCACATGAATGTAATCACTCAAAATGACAATGTGGGAGGATGATGGATAGGGTGTGTGTGTGTGTGTGTGTGTGTGTGTGTGTGTGCACGTGCATATGCACATGGGTGTGCTCTTGCATGCTTGCTATGCGTGCATGTTGGGGTTAGGGTATGGAGTGGGAATGAGAGTTTCCCAAAGAAGCAGCAATATAAACATGTTAGTTAGAGACACAGAGACGGATGCCAAAGGAATCACCTAAATAGTTGAAAATTATTGCCTGTGGGGACCAGTGAGGGCAGGGGCTTCTGGTCATGTCAACAAACTTTGTAGAAGGTTTGACTCTAACCCAGAGGGTCATGCAGTTTTTCTGCAAAGGAACAGATAGTAGATATTTCACACAAAGCTAACTGCATAATCTGTAGTGTCCAGTGCAAAATAAAAATACGGGACAACAATAAAGATTAAACCAAGTGTGAGGCCCTTCTGTGGGTGCACCCTATGTGACTGCTCAAGTCATGTGCCCGTGGACCTGGCCCTGATTTTAAGCAAAGAATGTTCACTCAACACGGAGAGAGAGAGAGAGAGAGAGAGAGACCGCGAAGTTGCTGGGTCCAGAGTTCAGGGACCACGGGTGAGATGGCCACCTTCACGGACTGTTCCAGGACCAGAAATTCCAGTCCCCACCCCACCCCCACCCTGGGCTCCCTGGAAATTCTGCAACTTGGGCTCAGGCCTGGGGAAAATTGTTTCTCTAAACCAGTGGTTCTCAGCAGGGGGTGAAGTGACTTTTGCCGCTAGGTGTATTTGTTAACCTCTGGAGACCTTTACAGTCGTCACCACCGGGAGGGGGGAGGAGTGCCTGGCATCCAGTGTGTGGAGACCAAGGATGCTGCTAAACACCCCGCAATGTGGGCAGCACAGCCCGGCACCCCCACAACCAAGAATTAGCCAGTCCCAAATGCCAGGCGTGCCAAGGTTGAGAAACACCCACTCAAAACACAGTTCCATTCGTTGCTCCAAACTGCTGCTGAGGGCCCAGAAGGCCTGTGCCCAGGCGCACTGGGTTTGGTCCAGCCTGCCAGGGAGTGACTGGGACTTTCCATCTGGAGCTCCTGGAACCGGAAGCGGTGCCGCCCACCCTTCCTGCCCAGGAACTTTCTCTCCTGACCTGCCCAAACCTCAGGCTCCATCTATTCTCCCTGCCCACACTCCCCCTCCCTTGGCAGCCCAACCCCCTTGGCACAGTGCAGGCCCTGGCCCAGAAGCCCTGGGAACATTCCTGACCTTTGCTTTGGTTTCCTCCAGCTCCTGGCAGCTTCACGCTGGCCCTCTGCGCCCGAGCCCCCAGCCCGGCTCGCTGAGGCACCCATTGTTCTCGCTGCCTCCTGGTCTCAGGCCTGGGCGCTCTTTGCACCCTCGTCTCCTGGGGCCAGCTGGGTTTGGGCTACCCTGAGCCTCTGACATGGCCCCCACCTGACCCCTTGCCCCAGTCAGGAGGGCGTCTGCTGACCCCTTTGGAGCTTTTAATGGGAGATGAGAAGGCTGGGCCCTCCTCCCCTCCCCCTTCCGGGACTCAGGTTGGGTCCTTTGAGCAAGGCCCTTCCCCCAGTCCTGGAAATGTGGAGCCGATTCCCACTTCCGGCCCCTCCCTGGGGGCAAAGGGAGGGGCTACGTGGGAGGCTGAGGAGCCTCTAGCTGGGAAAGGGCTGTTAGCTGGGGCCTTCTGAATTATGGATGTGCTGCTGCTATTGTCCACTGGGACACTTAAATACCAGTAAACCTCACCTCTGACTGCCCCTTAAGTCCTTAAGGCTTTCTGGGGAAGGAGGGTGTGTTCTCGGTATCCTTGCTTTCTGAGACCCTGAAGGCAGCCGTGAATATGACCACTCCAGGGGAGAATTTTGCAGGGCTTTGTCTCTGAAAGGGGCTTTGGCAGAGGAGCCTGAAGCCCACTCAATGTCCAGAGTGGGAGTTCCCTGAGTGTGCCCAGGGCCCTGTGCTTCTGACAACAGGAACAGGTGCAGGAGATACAGCCATGGCAGTGGCTGGTGGCCTGGGCTCCACCCTGCTCCTGTGTGACCTCCAGCCGTATGCTTGACTCCTCTGGGCTACGAGCTCTCAGTTGCAAAAAAAATCACAAAGGCTACCTACTTGTACATGGGTCAAGAGAAGCTGATGCTGGTGGCCAGGGCCAGCTGGGCTGCTGGGAGCAGCCTCCCTACATTACCACCATCCCGGGGGAGACAGGGCAGAAGACACCTGGAGTTTGCAGCCCGGTGGTTGCAGGCCCCTGTTCTGATCGGTCACTTAGCTGTGTGGTCCAGGGTGGCATCCCCATCCCTCTGAGCCTCACAGCACGGAAAGTGGAGAGAGCAGAGCTCTCATGACATGTAGAGATGGGGCACCTTGCCCAGGGCTCAGCCTGGTCCTCAACGCAGGCTCAGTCCTGCAGGGGGAGCAAGTGCAGGCTCTGAGAAGCCTACCTCCTAACTGCCTCTCCGTCCCACTCCTACCAAAGCCAGGGGGCATCCAAAGAGCCTTCTCCCCATGGAGTCCAAATACACGGGTGACTGGGGCACCCAGGGACAGGGGGAGCATTCAACCACGTCCTGCCTCCACCCTGGGACCAGGCATCCAGCACCCAACTGTTCTGTTCAAACTTCTCTTTGCAAAGGGTCTAATCTGGGCTCATATCCAAGGCCTGCCATAGCCCTGGAGCTCCAGAAAGAGGTGTGGGGGGCCAAGGCCCAGCAGTCTTGTCGATGATGGTGCAGGGGCCCCGCCTCCCCTTCCCCTGCTGCAGGAGGGAGACTGGAGCAGCATTTCCGCCTGGCCCTTTACAGAGCACGGGAAGCAATCAGCCCGAGGAAGCTGAGCAGGATTTCCTTCCTTTCACACCAGCCCCTCTGGAGGCCTTGACAACCTGGGCTGGGCCTGTGGGGACCGCCGCTTCTGGGTTGTGGGAAGGAGACCTAGCAGGCCTGCTGGGACCCCCCGGGTTCCCCTGGGACCCGGTGTTCCTGGGCTGGGGATCCCTTCTACGTACATCTGCACATGCTGTGCACACACTGGGACCACCCAGGGAGTGGATGAGCGCAGCCCACAAGCCTCTCCCCACAGCCAACGGGGTAGGGAGAAAGAGGGGTGTCTCCTACTTCTTTTTGATCCACCTGGGACCTTGAGCCTCCCTTTTATCAAAAGGAAGGCAGGTCACCGAAGAAAGGAGCTTTGGGGTAGGGAGGCTTGGTTCTTACACCTGAAATCAGAGTTCGGTGGCTGGAGCCCCCCACCAAGAATCACCTGCTCCACCCAGCCCTGAGCTGACCTGGTGGTGGGGCAGAGATGGGCCCCCTCCTCCCCACTTGGCCAGCCCCTCCCTCCCTGAGAGTCGGTGTGCACTTGCTTATTACTCTTTCCTCTCCATGGCCAAATCCACTTTCAGGAAAGTGTCCAACAAACACATTCACCTTGAAGTGTCAGAGCTTATAGGACAACTGTCCCAGGCAGATTCATTCCATAAGCTAATGTGATAGTGAATCTCAGGGAGCCAGGTGGAAGGCTCTGGGTGGGTGTAAACTGACCCCTTTCACCTTCCAAACCCATATAAACACCCTCACCAAGTCTGGTGTGTGTGTGTCTGTGGTCGGGAGTGTGGTAGGCATATAAAGTGCGTCTAGGGGGTGGGGCTGCCTCTGAGTGCTCGGGAACCAGATCATGAGCTCTGAAGTCAGACCTAGATCCTGGTTCTAGATCCCCTTAGCTGTATGATTGTGGGTCAGGTGTTTAGTCTCTCTGAGCCGTGGGTTCCTCCCCTGTAACCCCGGCTGTTGGCAGGATTAACCAAGCTAACACCCGGCAAAGTGCCTAGCCCCAAGGGGGACCCCATGAGGGCACCTGCTGTTCTGACTGTGGAGCACCCCGAGGAGGAACCCACAGGTCCAGCACCTTATCAGCAGGGGCACCTGAGTCTGGACAAATAAAAGACTGGGAAATGGTGTCCTGGTTCAGTCACAAGACCATTCCACTCATTTCCAGGGGGGCACTGAAGCAGAACTCACTGGATGCCGTGGCTTCCTCTTTGTCTGGAAATAGGGCAGAGTACCCTGTCTGCTCACTGCTTGTCTCTCAGGGCTAAGCTGAAGACCCACACCAGTCCTCCTGGGCACTCAGATAAAAATCCAGTCCCCAGGAGTGTCTCTCTTCCATGACTTATGCCAGGCCAGCCTCATGGAGGCTCAAATGTCAGTTGACTTACTTCAAAGAAGGGGAGACACTGCCAGGCCAGCTGGAAACTTCTGGAACTACTGCCCCTCATCACCCCTTGCTAAGTGGTTGATGGCAAGAAATGCTCTTGCCCGACCTCCAGGTTGCTCCCTGTCATGGGCCAGGTGAGGAACTTCCTGTGGTCCTTAGGCTGGGCCCTGGGGTGCCCAGTCTGGGCTTGGAGGGGTGGTGGCCTCCTGAAGGGAGTCTGACACCAGGCATCTCATTCAGCCTCACAGCCGGCCCCAGCAGGTACATAATATTAGGTCATTTCACAGATGGGTAACTGAGGTTCCAAGAGACTCTGTTCTGGCTGAGCTGGGACTCAGATCCTGTACCATGACCTCCCCCCCAAGGTCGAGGTCCTCCTTACCGTCTGACGGGGTCCCCGCCGATATCCTCAGCCTCTGCCCTCCAGACCGCAGGCGGCCTTGGGCTGTGTGGATCAGAGAGCCTGCTACCTGAAGCCTTGGCGCAGGCCCCCAGCAGCCCCCAGCCTAGGGGCCCCCCGAGACCGAGCAGCAGCGTCAGGATCATCTTGGCCATGGGACAGGCTCAGCCGCAGCAAGTGACTCCACACACTGCTGGTGATGTTGACGTCGTCTTCAAGTTAAGCCTCAGAAGGAAAAGAAAGCACAGGGACAACAAAGAGAGGAAGTGGCCTGGGCCGGCCCACCCGGTGAGCCTCGTCCGGCACCCCCCTCACCCCCCCCCCCCCGCTACCTCCACCATCCCCTGCAGAGGCAGCCAACAACTCAGACCGGTTCCTGTGCCTCTCTAAGAGGACTCAGGTCAGGGACACTGGAGGTGTGGAACACACAGGGGGGTGGCCCCACCAACACGTCCCCATGGGAGTCAGGAGAAGAACACAAGCCTCGAGGTGGGTCTGCAGGAAGCGGTCGGCTCAGTCTCAGGGAACCTGCTGCCCATCCATGCTGGTGGCCAGGAAGCGAGGGGCACTTCGTGCCTACTCAGCGCCTTTCACCACTGGGCTGTGGGTGGGAGCCAGCAGGTGGGCGGAGATTCAGAGAGAGAAAGCTGTCCTAGGGTCACACAGTGTTAGCCAGAGGCCGGGACACTGGGAGGCCCTTTGTGTGCTCCTCTGCCCCATCTCCCCCACTGCCTTTGATGCCCTTGATGGGGCCCTGGGACGTGGGGGCATCCACGGTGCTAGTGAGTAGCCAGGCAGGCCGGGCCGGTCTGGGAAGTTGGCCACTGTTGTTTAACCCCTGGCCTACATGGCCCTGCCCCCCTGCCCTACCTGAGAAGCTGGTAGCAAAGGTGCCTCCCCTGCCTGACCACCTCTGTCCCAGATGTATACAGACGCAACAGCCCCAGGCCTGAGAGCACTCAGCCAGGCTGTGGGTGGGCAGGGCAGCGAATGAATGAGTGACAGTGATGGATTAGGATGTGTCCAGCCCCCTGTGCCACTCCCTGGAGGGCAGGGGGCAGGAGGGAAGGGCTGGGCAGCAGGGGCCCAGGGGAGCCGGACCCCACTGCCCAACCCCCGGAGAAGGTGAGGGCGGGCCTCCTCCCCCGCCCTCCCTGGCCTGCTGGCTGAGCTCCCACCAGCCAGCCGCCGCCGCATCATCAATATTTCATGGGCGTCAATAAGAGGCAGCGGCAGCAGCGGGGACAGCGGCTGCAGCAGCATTCTTGCCAGCTCTAGCCATAGCTCACTGGAAGAGTCAGGCTCCTGGCACTGCCCACCACCATGGACGTCTTCAAGAAGGGCTTCTCCATCGCCAAGGAGGGTGTGGTGGGCGCTGTGGAGAAGACCAAGCAAGGGGTGACGGAAGCAGCTGAGAAGACCAAGGAGGGGGTCATGTATGTGGGTGAGTCTGGGCGAAGCAGGGCGTGGCAGGGTGCAGCGGCTGGGAGGTGAGAGGCGGGGGTGCCCGGTTACCCTGGGCCAACCTTCTCCCCCAGCCCCAGGGGGGCATTTTGGGTGGGGATGAGGTCCTGGCCATTGGGTCAGGGTCTCCACGCCCTGGAGCACCCCATCCCCCTGCATACCATCCCCCACACCCCACAGTGTCTGCTCTGACCTCCTCAGGGCTCCAGGGTCTCTGAAGCAGAACAGCAAGAGGGGCACTCGGCCTTCAGACACACTTGTTTGCGCACACACACACGAGTGCACAGATGCAGACCAGTGTCCCCCACGCCAGCATCCCCTCCAGGCCCTTGTGCTCAGATAAGAAGCCAGCTTGAGCCTAGAGCAGGAAGGTGATCAGCAGCGGAGCCCCAGGTCCCCACCCTGTTCAGAGGGAAGGGTAAGCAGGGGAGAGGAGCCTGAGCCCCAGTGTCCTGTGCAACCCCACCCCCTTCAGCCCCTCGGAAGCTGGTGACTCAGCTCCGTCCTGCTGCTGCTTCCGAGGCCCAGACCACACCCAGGTGGGCCTGGACCCTACCTCAGGCCTGGTCTCTCTCATCCCCCTGTCCTGTTCTATCCACTTCCCATCCATCCCCTTCCTCCAGACACAGCAGGAAGCAGCCTTTGAAGGGACTGCCGGCCCCTAGACACCACCTCACCCCCCTACTAACCCCACAGCTTGTTCAGCTGTTCTATGTGTTTGCCCTGACCACCTCGCTCCCAACACCAGGAGGAGTAGGCTGACGCCTCCATTTCCTCCCCAGGAGCCAAGACCAAGGAGAATGTTGTGCAGAGTGTGACCTCAGGTAAGGGGCCCAGGACCAGGGGATATGGGGGTTGGGACCTCCAGGGACTGCAACCTGGTACTGAAGGCTCAAGCCCAGGGTCCTCCTACCCTCCAACTAGAAGCCTAAGCTGTACATGCACATGAGGTTAGATAGACCCAGGGTGCCCCCCCTGCATCAGGGCTCCCCCGGAGTCAGAGAAAGGCGCAGTCCAGGGCCTCCAGTAGAGGCAGAGTTTTGAGCGCCCTGAGAAAGGGGTTGCTCAGCCTGACTTGGGCAGGCCAGGCCTGGACAAGGAGGGGTCAGGACCACGGCCAGCCAGAGTCCTCTTGCAGTGGCTGAGAAGACCAAGGAGCAGGCCAATGCTGTGAGTGAGGCCGTGGTCACCAGCGTCAACACAGTGGCCATCAAGACGGTGGAGGAGGCGGAGAACATCGCCATCACCTCCGGAGTGATTCGAAAGGTGAGATCCAGTGGTGGCCCTGGCTCTCGGGCCAGTCTCATCCTTTCTCCTGGGCCCCAGAGAGGCTAGCTGAGGAGAAAGCAGTATTACCTCATGACATATAGGGAAGCAGAGATTGAGGGGGCCCATGGTCTGTGCTTGGTGTTTCTCACACCCATTAACACCTAGAACCCTCATAATTCCTCTTGTGAGGGGGGCAGTTTGAGGCCCACCTGGAAAGTGAGGCTCAAAACCACGTCCTCTTGAGGCTCCGCATTTGGGAGGTACCACATTTCACTAGTGAAAGCAGGGTGCTGTGGGCCTCACGCAGTGACAGGCGGCCTCCGGGGCAGAAGACACCAGGCTGGAGCTACCTAAGTCACCGCCCACCGGCCTGCTGTCCAGCCTCCCTCCAGGGCCTGGTGGGAGGAGCAGGGAAGCAGCGCCCCCTCGTGACAAAGCAGCGAGGGTCCTGACCCCGCCTTGCACTTTTGTGCACGGGCGAGGGCGTGTGCCCCCGTGGGCTGCCAGGTGCAGAGGGCGCAGGCGCAGTTGGGCGCCCCCAGGAGGTGGAGGCCCGCTAGGTGAGCTATTCCCGCACCCACCACAGAGCAGGCTCTGCTTGAAGCATTTTACACGTATTAACTCATTCAATCGGCACAGAATCTGCAGAGACCGGGTGTGGAAATGAGGCCCAGAGAGGTTATGTTATGTGACCAAGGTCCCAGGGGCTAGTCCCGCAAGCCTGGGGTTCCCAGGGCAGCCTGGCTGCAGGCTTGTGCTGGGAGAGATTCTGCATGAGTGTGAGGCCGTGGTGGGGGCCCGGTTTATATGGGGGCCAGGCATGGGCCTCTCTGAGGCACCCAGCAATGAGGACCGCTGCTTCAGGGAGCAGATGGGAGGAAGGGGAGGAAGCCCCCCCCTGCCAGGAGGCAGCGCCTAGGCGTCCACTTTTGGGGCCAGCACAGGTTCTCCACCTCTTTAGAGCTGGCAACCGGTCTGCTCATTCCCAGCTCTGCCCCTTGCCAGCTATATGACCTTGGGAAGCTACTTAACCCCTTGGCACCTCCGTTACCTCACCTGTAACAAGGGAGGGGGTGACCGTCCCCGTTTCATTATGACATTGTGTGATCGTGCAGGGAAATGGCCCCCACGAAACTGTTACACCTGGGTCATGGTGAGCACCCAACAGAGGCAGGAGACTATATCATCATCATCTGTGCCTCCGGGCAGGACCCACAGGTGCTCGGGAGAGCAAAGGAGGCACTGGGGTGGGGTCAGGCTGCCACTGGGCCTCTGAGAGGGAGCCTGGGCACTCCTCTCTGGCCTTGAAGGAGGGCTGGTAAGCCCATGGAGCCACCCCAGGGCCTGGAGTGGGGATAGCTGCCCCAAGGGAGACATTTCCTGGTGACACCCAGAAACCAGTCACAACTCTTCCTCCAGTGAACCATAGAAGGATGCAGCACTGCCTGTCTGACAGCCCTTTCATTCCACTGGCCTCATGCATCTGCCTTAGGTGGCAGGGCTTGGCCTGTGGCCACCTACCCTTTGTCTGGAAAGCTGCCCCTACTGTGACTGACAGAGTTCAGTGCCTATTTAAGCCCCAATCCACCAAGGATGTCCCAGAAGTAGCATGGAGACGGCAGAATCCTCCAGAGGTTGGTGCTAAGACCGGGATCCAGGCTGATCACCCAGTCTGGCCCTGCCCACAGCTGTCACTCGACTACCTCCCGGGCAGGTCACCTTAGGCAAGTGTCTGAGCAGGGGTAAGGTGGTAGGAGACAGGAAGTGGGGAGGATTGTATAATGCCTGCTGGCCCCAACCGGACCAGCTTGAGCCCGGAGCCCATCCAGGAGGCAGGGAGAGAGAAAGCTGCTACTAGGGATAGGGATGGGCCTGGAGCAAGCCGAACCTGATCTCTACCAGCCCCATTGCTTTGAGCTGTGAGGCTTTTAGCTGGATACGTGGCCTCCCTGGCCTCAGTATGAACAGTAAAAACACCCCTCTTCCTAGGGCTATTTGGGGGCTCAGTAGGACAAGAGTGTGTGATCATATGATGCAGGGACACTGAGGGTGGGGTCAGGCCTAGGGCTTCAGGGCCATGGCCCACCCCCACCTCACTCCACCCCACCCCACCAGTCCTCCTCCATAAGAAGGCCCAACCACAGACTGCCCAGAGACTCCACATTAGTTCAGGGGTGTGTGAAGCTGGGCTCCAAGATACATGGTGCCCCCATAAAGCCTCGGCATCATCAGAGCCCCCGCTGTGGGTCCTCACGTGAGGCTCTGTCACTCCTCTGGTTAGTCTGGTGATGACACACTGCACACAGCAAGGTGATAAGGGCCTCTGCTCCTCTTTGAGGCCAGGTGGATGAGCCGTGGGTGCAGAGAAGCTGGGGCCTCTGCGCCCTCCACACTGTCCCACATCCCCTTTTCTCCCTCACAGGAGGACCTGGAGCAACCAGCTCCCTCGCAGGAGGACAAGGCAGCCAAAGCGGAAGAGGAAGTGGCTGAGGAGGTAGGTGCTGGGCTCCCAGAGAACAGAGGGTACCCGGGCAATCCTGCTTCCCTCCCAGGGTCCCCTGAGCCCTCAGGGAAGCCTTGTGACCCTCTGCAGCCCCCTCAGCCTGAATGTGAGGTCCCTTCATGAAAGGCTCCTCAGGGCAGAGGGGCAGAGATGGCTCCCAGCCCCACCCCACTCAGGGTGGCCACTGAGGGTGGGAGCCTGGAGCTGTGTGTGAAGGTCACTCTCTCTCCCAGGCCAAGAGTGGAGGAGACTAGAGGGATGCAAGTCAGCCATGGAGGAGGAAGAGCCCTCTGCCTTGGACCCCACCGGGCATGAGGACTGCCCAGCTCTGGAGCGTGACCTGGGTTGCCCATGTTCCCACACCTGACCACCCACAGGGCCTGTCCTCCTACACTGCCTTCACCTCCCTCACCTCCCTCAATCAGTCGCTTTGCCCCCTGGTCCTTCTGACCCCACAGATGCTGCTGTGAATTTTTGTTTTTAATGATTCCAAATAAAACTCAAGTCCTCACTCCTGACCATAACATGCCCATGCTTCCTTTCTGTGCTGCCTCATTCATGAAGAAATCTCCTACCCCCCACCCCCCCCCAACCACCCCCCCAACACCCTACCCCCCCACCCTGCCCCAAGGAACAGGAGCCAGGCCAGCCTGCTGGTGGGTCTGGGAAGCAGGTCTGGAGCCAGGTACCCTCCAGGCATGCCCTGGGCATTTCGGGAACCTTCTGACACAGGCACTGCCTTCAGGGCCCCTGCACCAGTTGCCTTTTATAATGGAGAAAGCTGCCCTGCTTTTGGCTCCCCCAGACAACCTAACACCCCTCCTGGAACAGATGGTAACTTTCAAAGATCTAAAGTGCAAACCCATAGCAAGACCTGTCTGAGTCCTCCTCAGCACAGAAGGTTGTGACCCCACGGCTCCTCCTGCCTGGCCCCACCCAGCCTCAAGCTCCCACCGCTTGGAGCTGGGCTTTCCTGTCCTTTGGCACGAAGTCCTGTCAAGTATCATTAGAAAAAAGGACAGCTGAGATGCAGGAGAGTGAGCCTCCGCCTCGAAAGTAGTAAAAGTGAGCTCCTCCCAGCCTCGAGCACTTTACCTAATTTAATCCTCAGAACAAACCGGTGGTGTCTCAGGTGACCCCAGTGTCCCTGAGAATGAACTGAGGAACAGAGAGGTTAAATACCTTGCTCAAGGGCACAGAGCCTAGGAGGTGCGGAGACCAGGCAGAAGGCAAGGTGGCCTGGCTCCAGAGCCACCCAGTTAAGTCCCATGCTCTGCTCCGGCCACCCTGACCGGGTGGACTCAGGTGCTTATGGCAGATGTTTCAAAACCACCTGGGGATCCGGCTGGTAGGTGTCTTACACGAAGGGCTATTGGCATCATGCCCTGGGGGCTCGCTCATAGGCAGTGGGAGGATCGCATCCCCTTTGACGCCCAGACGGTTTGGGCTCAGAGCATCTAAGTGACTTGCCCCATGCCTCCAGCCCTGGATGCCAGAGCCAGAGCTTCAGTCCACACCCTGATGCAGACACTCCCGAGACCACAGCACTTTCCCATACTACCTCAGGGGTGGGGAGCAGGGGTGCCAGGCAGCCCCGGGGGCTGGGAACCCAGCTGAGCCCAGCCGAGCAGGAGTGTATCCCACTCTGCTGGCCATGGGCACCCACTGCTGTGGAGGCTGAGAGGAGCAGGAGGCTGCGGGTCCCCCAGACCCCCAAACCTACCATGGGAGGAGTGAAGGGTCTGGAGGAGGTTCAGGGCAGTCAGGGGTTTCCCTGCTTCCAGACCCAGATGCAGGCACACAAGCAGGCCTGTGCATGCCCAGGAGGAGTCCGTCTGGGGCCTGGGTGTGCCTGAGAGCTCTTTGGACTGTAAGGGAAAGAGAGGAGCCGGCCCGATAAGGTATCAGGGGGAAGGGGACACCTAGACCCAGCCCCTGGGGACAGTGCATCACCAGGCTCCCAGTGTCCTCTGCCTCAGCTGAAGGAACCTGGGAGGGTCCCTGCTGCTTGACCCCCACCCTAGACACATATTCAGGGCCTGTTCCTGGGGTCATATGCCAAACATCTAGGTTCACCCTGTCCAGGAAGCCTGTTCCCTGCCCCACGGCACCTGCAGTGCTCTTAGCCTTTAAACCCATGTTACGCACTTTCTGCTCTTGCAGCTGCACGTGACTTCGCTAGAGGAACAACTGATCTCTCCCTGCCCCTCTCCTCACCTGAGAAGCCCCAGGTGAACTGTGGGGTGCTGGGCTGAGTGTTGGACATCCTTCAGTCCATTTAAATGATCACAATAGCATTTGAGGAGATTCTGTTATAGTCTTCCCCCTCCCCATCAAGGATGGGGACACTGAGGCTCAGAGAGATGGGCTTGCCCTAAGGGGTATTTGAACCCAAGAGGTATGACTGCAGTGCCTGCTGCTTTAGAACCACCAGCTGTCTCTATTGTCACCTGCTTGGGCCAGACTGTGCCTCCCTGTCTTGTTTTTGCCCACTGGGACCAGCACCGGCATTGAATAACTTTAATAGCCACTGCTATGTCCACTGCTGCAGTGAAAAGACCCTTCTGGCCCAAGAGACTGGTGCTACTGGTGGGAATTCAGGAGGGCAGGGGCTAGGCTGGTCTCCGGGGAGTCCCCCAGGCAGCAGTCTGGCTCCTGCAGTGCCTTTGGGCTCTGGGCTTGGCCCTGCCAGAGGCCAGGAAGAGCAGGGGAGTGGCAGGGCTGGATTCCTCAGGGCGTGGTGTCCCCTCCCCCCTTCTGATCTCAGTGCCTGCCCCTTCTACTTGACCAGGGTTGCCCTTATCTCCATTAATCCATTCTCATTGTGTGTGCATGCGTGCCTCCAGACATCCCACACCGCAGCTGCCGCTCCCAGGTTTATCCCGGGCCTCTCCTTGCCGCCTCCCCCCACCCTCTCCCTGCCACCAACTGTTAGAGGCAGGGCATGCCCTAGCGGAGTGGACCTGGATAGGGGAGGTCCACTCCCCAGAGCTCCAGAATAGGAGAAGCTTCCACAGAGACGCAGAGACAGGCCCGGAGAGGAAGAATCAGAGGGCAGGCATTAAAGGGAGGGTTAAGATGCAGCACCCATGGCAGAAAGGGTGTGCGGTGGAGGCTTCCTGGCTGCGCAGGCGGGCTCCAGAGTGGGAGAATGCAGGGTGGAGTGGAGGCCCTACGTGCACACTTGAGCTCCAGGGGGTCACGGCTCTTGGGTCATTTTGCTGTCCTCGGGATCTCTGGCTCCCCTGCTGACGCCCAGGTCTCTAACCCCTCTCCCAGCGCCCCCAAGTGGCCACCACGTCCGTCCTGTGTGCGCTCCATCCAGGGAAAGGCTAACTGAGCGGTCTGAGGCTTGGCCATCCGCTTCTTCGCTGTGTGGACCGGGGTACGTCCCTGCCCTCTCTGAGCCTCGCCTCCTGCCTAACTCGTTGGGCTTTGGTGACCTTAGATTGCGCCCTGGGCTGGGCGCACCCTGCAGCTCCTTCCGTTGTTCCCCCTCCACTTTGGGCTATTTCCTCCCCCAGGAGTGCTTGCCAGTGACTGGCTCTCTGTGAGAGGGAGTTACTCGACCCTCTCCGTTCTGAGCCTGCCTGGTCCCAGTGGCGGCAGGACAGACGGCCTCTACAGTGTCCAGGCTGAGTGTGTGGGGACAGCTGGGTTGCCTGGGGACAGTCAGGGCCCTAGGGTTTACAGCCCACCCACGTGGATTCGAGTCCCTGCCAGGTGAGTTCATGAACTCATTTCACCAAGTTGTTACAAAGATTATACAAGAGGCTGAAAAGCCTGAGGGCAGAGCCTGGCACAAGGTAAATGCTCAATAAAAGGCAGCTGCTATTATTAATGTCAATTCCAGCCTTGAGATTCTGACCTGGCGCTCACCCAGCGCCCACCGGATCCTCAGGGTTAGGGACAAGGGGCCGGGCCGATGTGGAGGCCGTTGGTGTGTGCGCCCCCTTCCACTCCTGCCCCTCTGTGGACCCCTGATCCAACCCCCACCCCCTGCAGCCCCATTGCCCCTCTTCAGACCCCGCACCGCCTTCCCACCACGGCCGGCCTGAGGCCAGGATGTGTTCTCCGTCCGTGGAGGCTGGAGCAGGGCCCAGTCAGTCCCCAGGGCGGTCTGCTGGGAAACGCCCCGCGCCCCCTCTTCCCCGCCCCGCGCGGGGCGGGACAGCCCTGGGGCGCCTTAAAAACCAGAGCTGGAGCTTCGGTCGCAGCCAAGGTGAAAAGGATCCAACTTCGCTGCAGCTATCCTTGACGACCTCGCAGACCCCCGGCAGTCATGGCCAGCAAGAGCTTGCAGGACCTGAAGCAGCAAGTGCAGGGGGCGGCCCAGGAAGCAGGTGAGGACAGTGCTGCGACCCGGGGCACTTGCAGGGACTCACGGAGGCAGAAGTCCTGGGTTACGCATCCCGAAAGTCGGTTGGCCGCTCCGGGTCCTGAGGGCCCTCCCTTGAGATGCAGGGATCCGGCAGGACGCCCACCCCGCCCAGTCCAAGGGATGATGCCTTGAGGGAGGTGGGGAAACATTGGTGCCCCCTGAGTTCGGGGCGATGTGGGCATTGCCAGGAGCCAATATAAAGAGACTGCGCGGGAGGGGAGTGGCCACACCCCGATCGATCGTGAGAAGCCCCACCTCAGTCCTTAGGGGAGGGTGAAGGTCCACGGAGAGAGCGCACTTGGCACCCCGTGCACCTAGAGATCCATCTCTGCTCGCTGGGGTCTCAGAGGCGCACTGGACCGGATGGGATGGCAGAAGGGGCTCCTCCTGCCACCACCCGGCTTTGAGTTCCCCTACCTCCCCCGTCCTACCGAAAAAAAATCATTTCCTTCTAAGTCCTCACCCAGAGGGCCTTCTCACCCCTCACCTCAGAAGGTAGGTCCCCAGCCTTGTTTCTCCACCCCCAGCTCTTTCCTCCTGGGACCTGAGATTACACAGCTGGGGTGGCATAGGGTGGACTGGGGTTAGGAAATGTGTGGAGACCCCTGCCCTAAGGCCCACCAGCTGTGGCTTTTCCAGCCCAGCTCGGCCTCCCCCGGGACTCCAGCTCCCAATTTGTGCTGCACATATCCAAACGAACAGACAACACCCAAACTAACCCCCTCCTTCATCAGTGCCCCAGGGAATGCCCACAGTTGCTCCCCTGAAACTAAAATGCTACCAGGAAGCCTGTCTACAAGACCCTTCCTTCTGGGCCACACTTTCCCCATCTGTAAATTGGGTGCAAAAGCTCCTTCTCTGTGGCCCCGACTGGTTCTGTCATATAAGGACCTATGGGAGCCTCTGTGAGCAGCAGACCCGGGGCCTGCCTGACCCAGGGTCTGAGTAAAAGCAGCTTCTTTCCGGTTCAGTTGCAAGGATGAGTCAGGTCTCTGGAGGCTGGAGCCACTTGTCTGCTCCCCTAGCAGGTGGGACCCACTTGAGCCCCTGGAAGCCCTGTTCACCACAGGCACAAACTCTGGTCCAGGGGAGATGGCCTGACTTTGGAAGTGTCACCTCCGTTCTGGACTTCATTTCCTAATGCCTTAAGATGCATGCCCACAGAGGCACCAGCATCATTGTTTGTGTGCCTTCTGGGGAGAGGCATGGGAGAGAAGCAGTGGTGAAAGGGCCTTGCAAGGGTGGGGCCCCTGTGCACTGGAGGTGGGAATTCAGGCATCTGGGCCAGGCTTCTGGGGGGAGAAATTGTGAAAGAGGGACAGGGTTCTTCCCGGGCCGTGCCCAGGAGCAGCCACAACCCAGATGCCAGCTCCAGCCTCTGTTGGGATGTTTTCTCTGCAATCCTGGAGATGAAGAGAGAAGCAGGCCAGAGGGGAGGAGCCTAGAGTTATAAATAAACAAGAATACCCCAGAGGCATGGAAAGGGCCCCTATGCCTCACTGGCACAGGACTTTTTAGTCAGAGGACTTGACTTTGATGGCATTCATCCCTTGGGCCTGTAGGACACACTACTCTAGAGAACAGATAGAGGTGGCAATGGTGGGGCCCCTGTGGTTGGCAGTGTCTCAATAGGGACTAAGGGCCACATCTCTCTGTTCCAGTGACTGCGGCAGGATCATCGGCCCAGCAAGTGGTGGACCAAGCCACAGAAGCAGGGCAGAAAGGTCTGGTGGGGCTGGTGGGCAGGAGGGCGGGCAGCCCCAGAACATTCCCCACCCTATTCAGCCCTCAGCCAGACATACCCTCCACTCTGAAGCCCCTCTGTCCACATTGCTTCCTGGGGATGGAGACCCAGGCCAGGCTAACCCTAGAGGACTCTGGTTCCCAGGGCCTGGCCCTCACCTGCTTTCTCCTTTCCTTCCCCAGCCATGGACCAGGTGGCCAAGGCCACCCAGGAAACCATCGACAAGACTGCTAACCAGGCCTCTGAGACTTTCTCAGGTTTTGGGAAAAAATTAGGCCTCATATAACGACAGAAGGGAGACATGGGTGACTGCCCTCCAGCCCCTGGGCTTTGGCGGGCCCTTGGCCTGCTGCCTTATTAAAGCACATGTTCCTACCTCCTGTCCACTTCATTCCTCCCCACAAGCCGGGCCCAGCCCTCTCTCGCCCCCGCCCTGCACAGTGTGCAGAAACCCAGCCCCGACATCCAGAGTTCTGGCATTCCAAATTCGGAAACCCATACGAACTGTCCAAGAATTCTTTTCCCATGGTCTCAACCGCAAATCCAGACGCTCCCTTATACGAAGTTCAATGAGGTATGTGTGCCTCCCGCTCTGTTCAGGAGCCACCTGGTCCCCGTTCCCAAATCGCTCCCTCAGCTCCAGGAACCCCGCGCCTCCTAGGAGGGGATACTCGGTCCCTAGATGCGTGAGGGGCTCAGCTCAGGGCAGGAGAATAGGGGCTCCAAGGGCTGGGCTTCGGGAACTTCTCCCCGCTAGCTGTGCCTGGAGGCTGCGAGCACCGGGGCTCCCTCGCTGGGATCCTGTGAGGACCTCAGGTGGCGGGACCTCTGGGCACGACGCAGAGTCGCAGGAGCAGCACTTAAAGCCCTCGCCGCACCCCGGTCCCCGCCCGCGGGGTGTTTGTGTGCCGGCCCCACCCGGCGGTGAGTCACCGGGCAGGACCGAGAAGGCTAGGACACGCCGGGAGCCGCCGCACCCCGTGGCTGGACTGGAGCTGGTTCGGAGCTGCAGCCGAGAGTAGCCCCGCCCACGACACGCCCCCTGGGGGAGGAACAGCGCGCGGGGGGCGGTGCACGTGGGCTTGCAGTGGGCTACAGGGCGGTGTACGTGCGCGCGCGCCCCCTCCGGCGAGCACCCCTTCCCGCTCGGACGTACCAGGACTTTCTGTTCCAGGATGGAGGCCGGCCCTTTCGTGCCACAGGGCCCCTAGAGGGACTAGACTTCCCGCAAACTTAGTCCCTCCCCCCCCCCCAGCACGTGTCCACGCACGCGACACCAGCCCCGGTACGCCCCGCTGCAGGGTGACTCACAGTTGCCACAGGATAAGGCCCAGCCCTGGCGCCTGGCGCTGGCGGCCCCCTCCATCCGGACCCCCTGCCACACCGCGTTCCCCTTTCCCACCTCCGAGCCTTTGCTCACGTTATTCCCTCCACCCGTGAGGATCTTATTCTCTCTGGACGAGCACGTACGTAGCCAAGCCGTTTCCATTCAAAGATACTAATTACACGTCCCAATTCTGGGCAGATAAGAGAGAAAAGAGTAGTCTCCCCTCACGCGCGGACTCGAGGCCGGCTTCATGGGAGGCCTCGCACGGCCGCCAGCAGGGAGCAGTGTCGTGTGGCGCTCCGCCCAGGCCCAGGTGTCCCTGTGGGTGCAGCTCTGCTCCAGCGACCTTTCTCTTCTCCAACCTGAGAACCCTCCCAGGCCGGCCACAGATCTTCTCCCGCTCCCCGTCAGCGTCTCCCATCCTCACCCGGGGGCCAAACCAGCTTCCATTCTTGTTTCCTTATTACTGACTGTACCGGAAAGAAGGCCTCGCTTGATCTGCAAAATGGGCCAAGGCTGCTCCCTCTGGTCCAAAGAGAAGGTCCTCAAAGAGACACCTGGGTAGTGTGAGGGCACTTCCAGCATCTCCAGAGGCCTCTGCCTCCAAGGAGTGAATGCCAGGGTCAGGAGAGACCACCTGGGGAGGGGGGTGCACAGCTTGGGGGAGACCCGATGGGCTGGGGTGGCAGAGCCCACACATATTTTCTGGTGTGAGTCCTTCCCCTGGTGACTCAGAGAGAAATCCCCGTGGCTCCAGCAATCCCTTTTCATCCTGCACTCCCCAGGAGATTGCCTTAGGGATGGGTGTGGGACCCAGCTCCGGCCAAGGAGAAGGGAGGTCACATCTGAGGGCCTGGGAGCTTCTAGGAAATAGTCTCCATCCTCAAAAAAAGACAGACAAGGGAAGAAACAGTCCCCCCTCTTCCACCGGACATTTTTGTGGCTGGAAATGATGCTTAGAACTGTGCCAGCCACATGTAACCATAGGAGAAACAAGCCTAAGGAAAACACAACTTTATTCATTCCCTAAACTAACCAGTCTTTCAGCCTGCCATGCTAGCAAGAGGATGCAGTTTCCCTCATTGTTTGAGCCACTGTGAATCAGGTTTTCTCTTACAAACAAAAGCTTGTCATCCCCATGTTACCTGGATGCCAGCCAGGATCCTGCACTGGCCGGCCTCACCCGCCTCCCCAGCCTCCTCTCTCAACACCCTGGCCCTCTCTGCCTCAGCCACATTGGCCCTTTTCCATTTCCCTTGACATCATGTTGCTGCTCACCACAGGGTCTTTGCATGTGCTGTTTTTACTGTCTAGACCACTCTCTGTCCTCCTCCATTAACGATTCTTGTCTAGAGGTCCTACTTTTTCATTCTTCAGATCTCAGTTCCCTTGTCCATCCTCCAACACGCACACACACTCAGGATGGGTCCAGCAACCGCTGATACAGTCTCACACCTTGTCCTCCTTTTCCACAGTTATTCTAATGAGACCCTTCCAGTATGCTTCTCTGATGGTTGTCCATGGGGCTGCAACCAAGTCCCTTCTACTGATGAGTGCACGCCAGTGCCTAGAATGGTGCTCTGGCAACATCTGCTAAATGAACACACGCCTGACCTCCTTTGGTTCTCCTACCAGATAACAATGAGTTTGCATATTGTCAGATGAACCCTGGGTGCCGTCTCTTTGGTGCAGCCCCTTCCACACTCCTGATGCCCCATGCACCATGCAAATGCCTGTTTCTATGTGCCCTGTTCTTCCCAACATTGCAAACTGTGGGAATGGGGGGAAGGCCAGTTTGAACTTGGTTTTGCTACATGTCTGGGACACAGTGGATGCAACACCAGGGGAGCCCATGGGAGCCTATAGGAGCCCAGCCCTGGCTCCATGAGGGTCATGAAGCTAGTGGAGCCCAGACCGTGGCCACTCTACCTTTGGGTCCTGGTCAAGGATCCGAAGAGCAATTCTTCCATTAGCAGTTCCTCCAAACAATTCCTGATTCTCCAGGTTCTACTTCCTCAACTAGCTAAACGCAAGGTCACTAAAAAGAGAGACAAGGACAGGTTCCATTTTGGTTCCACTTGACTTCTCAGCTCTGATTCCTGTCGAATTGCAAATTTTATGAGAGACAAGGAGCAGAGTTTTCTATTTTCTGCTTTCAACCCCCTTCTCTCTTTTTCTCTTTCTCTCTCTTTTTTGGTTGTTATTTGTCTCATTCTAGTTTCTACTTTTTGTAATTTTTTTTTTTTTAGTGTTTATTTATTATTGGCAGAGAGAGAGACAGAGCATGAGTGGAAGAGACGCAGAGAGAGAGGGAGACACAGAATCTGAAGCAGGCTCCAGGCTCTGAGCTTGTCAGCACAGAGCCTGATGTGGGGCTCGAACTCACGGACAGCAAGATCATGACCTGAGCCGAAGTCGGACGCTCAACCAACTGAGCCACCCAGGTGCCCCTCTAGTTTCTACTTTTTGAAAGCATTTACATTCCATTCCTCTACCCTGAGCCACACCTTTGTTTTCTCTTAGATCTGCAACTGAAAATATTATAAGCTCTCTGCTATTCCTGTTGCTAAAACATGTTTTGCTATCTGTTACATGGTTGGAATTAGTCTGCTAGAAGTTTCCCCATGGCGCCTGGGTGGCTCAGTTGGTTAAGCGCCTGACTTCGATTCAGGTCATGATCTCACGGCTCATACGGCTCATGAGTTTGAGTCCTGTGTCGGGCTCTGTGCTGACAGCTCAGATCCTGGAGCCTGCTTCAGATTCTGTGTCTCCCTCTCTCTCTGCTTCTCCCCCACTCATTCTCTCTCTCTCTCTCAAAAATAAATAAACATTAAAAAAAATAGAAGGTTCCTCAAGAATAAAATATTTACAGATGGACTAGGAAGACTTGGGGTCTGAGCTCATAACTGTTATAGCTAGGCCTCTTGGGTTATTGCAATGTATCCATGAAGATTCATTGTGTTCTATTTTTGTGTGTGGCATTTAATATTTAAAATTTTTGGGGGCGCCTGGGTGGCTCAGTCAGTTAAGCGGCCGACTTCGGCTCAGGTCATGATCTCGAGGTCCGTGAGTTCGAGCCCCGCGTCAGGCTCTGTGCTGACAGCTCAGAGCCTGGAGCCCGTTTCAGATTCTGTGTCTCCCTCTCTCTGACCCTCCCCCGTTCATGCTTTGTCTCTTTCTGTCTCAAAAATAAATAAACGTTAAAAAAAATTTTTTTTTAAATTTTTTTACTGTTTATTTTATTTTTGAGAAAGAGAGAGAGATAGAGAGAGCGTGAGGGGGGAGGGACAGAGAGAAAGGGAGACACAGAATCTGAAGCAGGCTCCAGGGTCCGAGCTGTCAGCACAGAGCCTGATGCGGGACTCGAACACATGAACCACGAGATCACGACCTGAGCTGAAGTCGGACGCTCAACCGACTGAGCCACTCAGGTGCCCTGGCATTTTCTATTTTAAAAATGTTAAAAAGTTAAAATAAAAACTTTTTTTTATTATTATTGAAATAATTTTAATTTATTTAGTTAAAATTGACTAAATTTAGATTTTAATTTAGCTAAATATGCTAATGTTAATTCCCGGCTTCTGATCATTGTATTGTGGTTGTGTGAGATGTGAACACCCCCGTCAGGGGAGTCTGGATGAGGAAGACAGGAAAACTATATTACTTTCGTAACTCAATTAACACTGAGTTGGAAGAGAGAAACTACCCTATTAATCGTAAAACCCTTGTATTCCTGACGCTGGAGGCTGTCAGGAATCTGAAGTTCAGATCTGAAGTGGCATTCCCAGATGGCAGTGGGAGTCTGGGTTGGGGGTAGGGGCAGGGGATTCACCCAGACTCCTCTGCTCAGGAGCCTGCCCCTTTTTCGTGTAAGTGCTGGACTCACCTGTATAGCCGCGACCCCTCCACCCCTCTGCCTCTTAGAACCAAACTGACTTTTAGAAGATTCTACGGGCAGCCTTCTCTTTTCCCAGTTGCAGCCTCCAGCATTTTACAAACAAGGGTTTGTTTAGCCCTTGTTTCCTCAAAGGCTCTCTTCACTCTTGGAAGGTGGTGGTCTTATGTCTGACACCTCTGGAGATCCTTGGGCATCTTCTGCTTCCTCCTTCACCTGCTCAGGTTCTTAGTTCTGTCCCGAAGAGTTCTCATTCAACACCTGAGACCACCCCCCCCTCCCCGGGTCTCTCCCACTCTTCTGCACTTGCCTGCCTTCCCACATTGGTTCTGCTGGTCTCACCTGCTCCTGGATTTGCATGGTTTCCCAGCTTCTCTGAAGAGAAATTTGACGTGTGTGTGTGTTGATGATGGGCTGCCTTCCTCTTCCTCCTCCTCCTCCTCCTCCTCCTCCTCCTCCTTCTCCTCCTTCCCCCCCTCCTCCTTCATATGGTTTCAAGAAGGAGAAATGGGACTATTTAGAATTAAGCTGCTGCCCTGTTGCCTCCAGACATGGCAGTCTGGCAGGCTGAGCTGGTATTCTGTTTACAGAGAATCCACATCCACTGTCTGCCTGCTCCTCCCTGCCCTCGCCCCAGGAACCTGTCCTCCTGAACTGCATCACCAGGGCTCCCTTGCCCTCAGTCCCAGTGGGGTTCAGCCAACGGGCGACACATGGCTAGGTCACAGAGGGAGAGGAGAGGTATTTGTTCCCCATGTACCCGCCTTGCTTGACGTGGTTTGGCAGTGGCTGGGTTCCTCTGCTGCTGCTCCTGTCGAATGACCTTCTTGTAAAGCCACAGCTCTCCTTGGCATCTGTATGGCCTTGCTCCTTACCCTTACCCCTCCAGGCCCAGGGTGGTGACAACTGTCACCATGACTGGTCCCCGGGCACCTTGCCATCCTTTATTGGTTCTCTTAAGTCTCCCCACAGCTTTGTGAACAGTCCCTTCCTTAGGTTCCCCTTTGATGTGTCGTCTGGTTTCCAACAGAATCCTGACTGACATCCATGGGTGTGTGATGTTGACATGCCGAGGGGCCACAAAACATCTCCAGGAGTCAGGATTTGGTTCCCTGTGGCTGGGAGGGGTCGGTGTGTGCAGGGTATGTGGGCTCAGTATATACTGTGAGCTCAAATCCCTGAAGCAGAAGGAGGAGAAAGCGGAAGGAGGATAGGCAACCATAGTTCAGATCACACAAGAAGTTATCACTTTAGAGGTAAGACAGCCCTGAGTATTTGAACACTTAAAATAAACATTTTTTATTTTTATTTTTCAGAACTGGTAATTGCCAAGTTGGCAAATTGTCATATGAGAAATTGGCTCACCGTGACTTGATGATGCAGCCAGTTGATCCTTTGCCAAACTGGGTTGTTGCACAAATTCCACTTGGAGGATTAGTTGGCTCCTCTGAAGGCCTGATGGTCCTGCCCCAGGGGCTGGACTTGATCTTCTGTCTCAGGACAGGTGCCTGTGTTCAAGGGCTGCTCTGCTGGGGTGCAGGGTGAGCCAGGCCTCTTCTAAGATGGGATGGTTCCCAGCTGAGTCATCTTCAACTCATCCAGGCAGTAATGTTCCCTGCGGGAGTCACTGCAGCCCAGCCCCTCACATCTGGATCCATCCCTGGTTAGGAGGGTCTTGGGCTGTCTTGGGTTTCTTTGCCTGGAAAGAAGACCACCCTCAGTGATCCACAGGCGGGGCTGAGAGAACAGGAAGCTGGTCATAGCAGGAGCTGGAAGGCCAAAGGGGATCGCCCTGGGCCAGAGCACCAAGGTCAGGGGTCCCCTCATCTGGTCCTAGGCAGCTTGGCGAGGCCCCTCGCTTTCCCCTTGCTGGGCATTTGGGATCTTTGTCTGGACCCAGTCTTGCCCAGAGATCTGGGGCCACAATATGTTGTCACTGGAGCCAGGGTGCTCCTTCCAGGGCAGTGCAGCAGGGGAGGAGGGCCAGGGGCTCACGGGCAGGGAAGGTGATGTGGTAAGGGCAACAGTAGCCAACAGTGGAAGAAAAGCATATCCAGAGGCTGTACTGGGTGGGGCTCTGGACTAGCCCTGGGACCGGAGTCCTGCGGAAGGACTGAGTCCTAGCAAGGACCTATTGAGGGCTAGTGAGCTCCAGAGGAGAGGGAGAACAGTATCCCAGGATGGGAACTGGTGTGGAGGGGTCTGTGGGGTCTGGAATCTGTCCCGGAAACACTGGATGACACCACCATCCTGTCAGGGGAACAAGCACGGCGATGGACCCTGTGGGGCTGGGGGACACACACCACCTCAGAGGAAACAGGGAAAGAGCTTTGCTGGGTCCAGGGATATCCCTGTGGGTCTCTCAGCCCAACTCCCCCCAACTGTGTCCCCAAAGTCCCCCACCCTTGGCAGCACTGCCCTGAGCAGAAGACTCTGGAATTCGCCTGTGCTGAGGGGAGAACAGAGTCTTCTGGACCTGCTTAAGCTCCAGAGCCCCTCACTTCACAGCCTCTTCTGAGTCCACAGGGTCACACATAGCCATCTGTAATAGTTGCAAGAGTAGTATTATTGTGTTCTTTCTCTCAAAGACGGTTTAATACCCGACCACTCCTGCCAGTGGAGAGTGGTGTGTGTGGCCCTGTGACCCAGAGTTTCTGCTGCCACAGCACCCACTGCCTGCCCCCCCGCCCCCCCCCCCCCCCGCCATGGGGGCCGGCCACAGCTTGGGGCTTCCTAATACCAATCAGGAATGTGGGAGGGCCTCAGCCCCGTAGGACCCAGGCAGTGAGGGCCTGGAGTCGGGTAAACACTAATTAGGGTTCACCACACCCTCCTGGGCATCTGTACAGGCTGAGAGAACAGGCATGGGGGCAGGCAGCCTCAGACTCCTGCCCCTGGCCTGGATGGCATGAACAAGGACTTGGGAGGACTTCTTCCATGACTCCTGGCCACTGGGGTCATAGTCCCCGGCCCTCTGCCCCCGCTACTGGTCGGTCAGGGCTCACTCCCGAACAGCCCCTCTCTAGCACAATCAGTGACAAGAGGGAGGGAACAGAAGTTTACCAAGAACTTGCACACATGATCCCTCTATCAGTGACATCGCCAGGAAGGTGTGGCTGTCCCCATTTTATAGATGAGGAAACTGAGGCTCAAGTTTGGGCTGGTGAGTAAGGGAAGCGGCATGTGACACGTGGCTTGAGGCATCACTCTTCAACCTGAGTAACTAGGGAGGCAGCCTGGCCCCTTAAGCATGTGATGCATCAGGGGCCTG
Organism: Lynx canadensis; assembly: GCF_007474595.2. Taxonomy (NCBI): domain Eukaryota; kingdom Metazoa; phylum Chordata; class Mammalia; order Carnivora; family Felidae; genus Lynx; species Lynx canadensis. The sequence continues at coordinate 42,402,082 of NC_044313.2, read as the reverse complement.
TAGAGTGGCTTTCTGGGAATCCTGGCCAGGGCCAGATGTACCTCCCTTACTGGTGCTGGGGTCCTCCATCTATTCCTGTAGGACCTCCTGGGGGACACTGCTGGCCTCACAGGACCTCTCCGAGAAGCCAGGCCCTGAGGTGCAGGGGTGCTGGGCTCTCTCCTGTGCTGCCTGCCCCTGAATGGGGCTGCGCAGGGGTTCAGGTGCTCCTCTGAGTGAGAAGCAGCTGACTGCAAGCCAGGATGACTGGGTTTCCGGTTAACGCTATGTCCTCCTCAGCCGTAGGCAAGGTACCACCATGAAGCCCCCTTCCCCCGCCCCTCAAATTTCCAATGAAAGCTGCAGAGACACTGCAGAGCTGAAGTCCTTGGGAATGGGGAGGTCAGTGGTGCCCATTCCACTTGTGCCCCTGGCCTGAGGGACCGTCCGGGTCCCCAGGCCCACAGACCCCCAAGCCCCTGACTAGGGCACCCTGAGGATCCTGGATAGCAGGCTGGAAGTCCTAGGCCCTGTCTGGATACACAGCAGTGCCCAGGCTATGGGGAGCTTGAAGCCCAGGGGACTGGAAGGGCTGCTGTCCCCAAGTGCCTGTCATCTCCCGGGGCAGTCAGGCCTCCTTTCCAGGCTCAGCCCTGCTCCTGTCCCTGCCCCTCAGAGGGTCCCCAAGTACCGGGTGCCAGGGTCTCATACTGCCAGAGGGGCAGGGCTGCAGTCACGGCACTGGGGCAGCCCCACCCAGCCTCATCTTCCTGCCGCCGCCTGCGCTGACTCACCACCTGATCTCCTACCTGGCTGGGGCGGGGGCTCCTGCCCCAGAGCCCAGGCAGGCATCAGAGGCATCTATAAAAGCACGCTGATCCAGACTGCAGCATCCTGCTTGGTTTGCCACCTGTCACCGCACAATGCTGGGAGGTCTGGGGAAACTTGCTGCTGAGGGCCTGGCCCACCGCACCGAGAAGGCCACCGAGGAAGCTGGTAAGGACCCAGAGGCTCCTTTCCACCTGGCCCTTCTCCCTAGGCTGGGGTTGGGGGGGGAGGTGGGGACAGACTCGATGGGGCCTGTTGGAAGCTGATCTCAGCAGATTGGGGGCAGGTCTTGGCCCCTTGAGGAACCCATCAATCCCACAAGGACAGAAAGGAAGTGAGGGGTGTGGAAGCTGAAGAGGGCAGCTTGGGTGGAGTCATGAGGGGTCCATTGCCCCCAAACAGGCCTCCCTCGGTTGGACCCATTTCTGGGGTCTGTGAGGCAGGAGGGACACAGCTCAGAGGAGGTCCCTGGGAGCAAAAAGGGAGCCCAGGTGCTGGGTGAGCCTCCAGTGGCTAGAATCCTCCCCTCTGGAAACCCGGGAGTCCTTCCATATCAAAGCAGCCTGTTTTGAATGTCCTATACAGAAACAAGAAAATGGGTTTTTATTTTTAGCATCACTTTAATGCCTCAAAGATTTCTTTACTAAGAAACCACCAAGTCTGATTCCGTTCAAAGTCAGCCCCCTGGGTTTATACAAAGGACGGTTTCAATTTCTTCAAAGTCCCCAGAAACCCTTTTCTTAAATAAAGATTTTATTTTATATATTTTAAATGTTTATTTATTTTGAGAGAAAGAGAGAGTGCAGGGGAGGGGCAGAGAGAGAGGGAGACAGAGAATCCCAAGCAGGCTCTGCACTGTCGGCACAGAACCCAACATGGAGCCCGAACTCGTGAACCTGTGACAAAATCAAGAGTCAGATGCTTAAACGACTGAGCCTGCCCAGTCACCCCTGAAGACTTTATTTTTAAGTAATCTCTACACCCAGCATGGGGCTCGAACTCATGACTCCAAGATCAAGAGTCACATGCTCTTCTGACTGAGCCAGCCAGGTGCCCCAAAACCCTTTTGGTGTGTATGCCCCAGCAACTCTGTGCGGGAGGCTAGTCCTGCCGTTTTGTGAAAAACAACTGGTGTCCGCGTTGGCTGTTCGGGTTCTGCATGGCCGCAAACATGTCTGTATTTCGTATGTTAGCTCTGCAGCTGGGGTTGACCTCTCTCTTGCATATCTCGCTGGCCCCGAGTTCGGCATCATCCCCACTCCACAGATAAGGGAACCAAGTGTGCAGAGTGGAGGTAAAATCAGAAGCCATTCTTCCGACTCCAAAATCTTCCAGTTCTAGCAACTGCCGTACGAACTTTAGACAACTCCGAGGCGGTGGGAGAGTTCCTCCTGTTGGAGGAATTGCTCTGGGGGCTCGGGTTTGGCTGGAGGAGACTTCGGGATCTGGCATCCCCAGTGGAGCTGTGGTGGGACAGCAGCTCACCTGAGAGGTGCGGTGACCTGGGAGACGAGCCCCGCCTTGGCCTCAGGGGCCCCGTTGGCACGGGGGCCTGCTCATCTGCATTCCAGGCCTTGCCAGGCCAAGGGGCACGGAGGGCCCTGTGCTCTCGTCTGACTGCCTAGGTTTGTCTTCTGGCAGCCAGGCCCGCTGGAATCTCTGAATTAAGGCAGCTGGGGGTCCTGCTCGTGAGCTGCCTGGTCTCACCGGGAGGTGGGGGCGGGGGGCGGCCTCCAGGACATCCAGATGTCCTGGGCTCCGCCTTGAGGAGAAGCTGGCTTGCACTGCGCTCACTCTGGGCTTCTCATCTTTTTAGTTCATGCCGTTGAGGAGGTGGTGAAGGAGGTGGTGGAACACGCCAAGGAGGCCGGAGAGAAAGGTATCATTGAGGCTGGGGCCAGGGGAGGAGGGAAGCTAGATGCTGGGAGCAACCCGTTCTTTGCCTAACCCGGTCAAACCCTGACCTTGATGTTGCATCCTTTCAGTTGGTATGCAATTATCTACGCTCATCTGCGGCCACAGACTGTACTTTGCTAATAAAACAAGATCCATCCAGACAGTCCTTTCCGTGGGATGTTAAGGAGACGGGGTCACAAAAGACTATGTGGCAGCACGCTCTGACAAAACATTTCAGACAGGAGATTGTGTGTTTACATGTATATTTGCATAAATGTTTATGTGTGTGTGCTGTAGTGTAACTAAAAGTGCCTCATTCCTTACAACATGATAGGTTCCAGATGGATCCAGGGCTCATGTATTAGATACATGAAATCGTTAAACTGTTAGAAGAGAAGGTGGTGGATTGGGGATAATATGGGAGAGGAGAGGATCTTTTTAACTGTGACGGAAAACCCGACAGCCACATAGGAAATATTAGATAGACCTGGCAATATAAAACTTGCAAATTTTCCATAATAAAAACAAATGCGATAAGCCAAGCCAGGAGAAAAACCACAAAGGGAGGAAAAACATTTGTAAATAGAAACGATGGACCAATATAAAAACGACAGAAGACACAAGCAGGCAGTTGACAGAGAAAAGAGGTCTGAGTAGGCAGCGCGCCCTTGGGAGGAGCAGGCGCCGCCTCACTCAGAATTGGGGAAACGCGAGTTGTGGAGGGAACCGAAACCACGTTTGAATGCGTTCCTCCGGGAGCCCCGCTGCCCTCTGTCCCATCGGGGCAGAATCCAGCAAGGCCAGGCCTCCGTCCAGTAAGACCGCCGCATCCCCGCAGGCCACTCCAGCTGACACGGGCCCTGCTAGCTGGAAATGTTTACTTTGCTCACCGGACGTTATTCCTCTTTCTTCCTGACAGCCATTGGCGAAGCCTTAAAGAAGGCCCATGAGGCAGGGGACAAAGCGGTGAAGGAAGTCACTGAGACGGTGACCAACACAGTCACAAGCGCTGTCACCCATGCAGCGGAAGGCCTGGGCAAGCTGGGACAGTGAGCGCACCCGCCTCCAGCGGACTCTTCCTGAATCTCAATAAAAAGCTGTGAAATGTGTGCACTGAGCCCTGGGTTTATTCCTGTTTGGATGGCAACGCTGCCTATGTCCCGAGTGTCTGCAGGGGCAGGGGGTCGGCATGTGCACCTTCTGGGGGGCAGTAGGTCCCCATGATTGATCAGCTGTGCTGCTCTCACACTGAGATTTCTCACATCAGCAAGGAGCTCCTGAAGAATTGTTAGGGTCTGTGCTATACTTCTTCAGGGATCATTTCCCCAGACACTATATATAGCTTTCAGACACCTCAGCGTGTGTCCTCACCTTCAGGTCATCCCAAGGGAGGAACAGAATTCAGCTCACACGTGCTTTGGGTTTTCCCAAAGAAATCCTTAGAGGATTCAGGGAAGACAATAGACTAACCTGATTGCGAGTTTAGCCGGGCAGGCTCAGACATTTTGAGATGCTTCACGTTCTGAAAGAGACTATGGAGATGTGTTTCTGCCGGACAGTCACAGAATCAGGTCAAGTAGTAACTGAGTCCTCCGCTTATTGGCTGCTGAAGCCGCTGTTTGGATCTTTCCCCGGAGACTGGTCAGGCCTGAATGGTGGCAGCGACCAAGAATGCTGACCTGGCCTTCTTCCCGCCATGAGTGGTCATCACCCTAAAGGTTAAACGTGTGTGTAAGCAGCATTTAACTTCACAGTTGGGATTTAAGAAAGGAAATGATTTGTAAAGAAAAGGCATTGCTGATTTCTCTTGCCAGAAGTTACTCGTTCTTAGCAGAAATGAGGAGAAAAGGTGTTTTAAGGAGGATATCACCGGCTCGCCACATTTCTGGCTTTCTTTTGAGAATTGGCTTTACAAGTCTCTGAACAGCCCAGGAATATCCAATGTCCTGCCACTGTTCAGTTAGATCTGAATTCTATATCTTGGTTTGGTTCCTGAAGACTTTTTAATTCCCCCAGTCTAAACCCAAGCTCAAATCAATGGAAGCACTGTGGGTGGCAGTGTCAGCTGGGACAGTCTTTGGACAGCAGTTCCTCTTATCAGACCTTAGTCTTCAGGTGTGCACAGGTGCATACCGATGCCTAGACGGTGAACACACAGCTTCTTTGCAGCCTGTATGTAATAGTAAGAGCTGGAAACACCCTAACATGCCAGTCGGAAATCACTTAAATGGCTGGGACATCTGGGTGGCTCCGCTGGTTAAACATCTGACTTCGGCTCAGGCCATGATCTCTTGGTCTGTGAGTTCGAGACCTGCGTCAGCCTCTGTGCTGACAGCTCAGAGCCTGGAGCCTGCTTCAGATTCTGTGTCTGCCTCTCTCTCTGCCCCTCCCCCACTCATACGCTGTCCTCTGTCTCTCTCTCTCTCTCTCTCAAAAATAAACATTAAAAAAAAATTAAAAACCACTTGGATGGCAAGTTTTGCTCTGCTTATTAGGTGCAATGCATAATATAGAGTTGACACCTCTTACTTCTAGTGGACTGTAATGCCTTAGCTTGAAAATGGTACCTGGGCCTGGATGGCCACCAATAGGGCCTGGTTAACAATTATTGCATGTATATATGAAATGGAATACCCTATAACTGTCAAGAATGAGGAAAATGTGCATGTACCATATAGGAACATGTCCAAATAAGTTATAAGTTGTAAAATACATATGTAGAAAGAGTTCGTTTTTGTAAAGCAAACACATACTTGTGTAAGAATGGGGGAAAAAAAACTGGTAGCTTATATATAGCAAACATATTAACAGTGCTCATCTCTGTGTCCTTGGGAATATGAGGAATCTGCATTTTCTGCATTACATAGTTCCGTGATGCTTGAATTTAAGAGAAAAACCAACACAGATAGACTTTTAAATGTTGTCGAGGAGGCCTCGTACTAGCTTATTCAAGATCGTTTGCAGGTTAAGTGCTACTCAAAGTTTACTGGTTTGCAAACCTTGTTATTCCCACGTGGTGACAAGATAAGTGAAAAAACAGAGCATTCAGAAACTTTCCTAACAATTTGACATTGCCCGGACCTCCAGGAGTGTGATCAGCAGACAATTCTTGTTGAACAGGGTAGAGACCGGCTCCGGTTGTTGAACTTGCAAGGCAAGTTGTATGTGAACTAGTCACATGAAGGAGGACAACATACAATGATGAATTAGATTAATAAACAAACAAATTTGTCCTTCACTACAGAGTTGGAGAAGCGCTCCCTATGTTCCCTTAACATCACCTTGCAGTGTGCTGTTCTAGAATAAGTCCTTCCATACTTCACTTTCTCTTTACTGTGTGTGTTGTGCAATGAGGGTATGACATCAGCCTCAGACAAACTCTAAATGTGCCATAAAAAGCAACAGTGGGGGCGCCTGGGTGGCTCAGTCAGTTGGGCGTCCGACTTCAGCTCAGGTCACGATCTCACGGTCCGTGAGTTCGAACTCCACGTCGGGCTCCGGGCTGATGGCTCGGAGCCTGGAGCCTCCTTCTGATTCTGTGTCTCCCTCTCTCTCTGCCCCTCCCCCGTTCATGCTCTGTCTCTCTCTGTCTCAAAAATAAACGCTAAAAAAAAAAATTAAAAAAAAAAAGCAACAGTGACGTCTGAGAAACTGGTGGAGCAGGGACCTCCAAAAATTCCCTCCTCCATAAAAATAATGAGAAAACTGGCAAAAATATAGTCAGAATATTTTTCAGAATACTTTTATTTTTTAAAAATTTACACCCATATTAGTTTGCATATAGGGTAACAATGATTTCAGAAGTAGATTCCTTAGTGCCTCTTACCCATTTAGCCCATCCCCCCCTCCAGTAACCTCTGTTTGTTCACCATATTTATGAGTCTCTTCTGTTTTGTCCCCCTCCCTGTTTTTATTTTTGTTTCCCTTCCCTTATGTTCATCTGTTTTGTCTATTAAAGTCCTCATATAAGTGAAGTCATATGATTTTTGTCTTTCTCTAATTTCACTTAGCATAATACCCTCCAGTTCCATCCACGTAGTTGCAAATGGCAAGATTTCATTCTTTTTGATTGCCGAGTAATACTCCCTTGTACATATACACCACATGTTCTTTATGAATTCATCCATTGATGGACATTTGGGCTCTTTCCATACTTTGGCTATTGTGGATAGTGCTGCTATAAACATGGGGGTGCATGTGCCCCTTCGAAACAGCACACCTGTATCCTGTGGATAAATACCTAGTAGTGCAATTGCTGGGTCATAGGGTAGTTCTATTCTTAATTTTTAAAAAAATTTTTTTTTTTCAACGTTTATTTATTTTTGGGACAGAGAGAGACAGAGCATGAACGGGGGAGGGGCAGAGAGAGAGGGAGACACAGAATCGGAAACAGGCTCCAGGCTCTGAGCCATCAGCCCAGAGCCCGACGCGGGGCTCGAACTCACGGACCGCGAGATCGTGACCTGGCTGAAGTCGGACGCTTAACCGACTGCGCCACCCAGGCGCCCCACTATTTTTAATTTTTTGAGGAACCTCCATACTGTTTTCCAGAGTGGCTGCACCAGCTTGCATTCCCATCAACTTTTTCAGAATTCTTAACCAAAGGCTTACAGCCATCCAGGGATCATTTATGTAGAACAAATTCAATAAACAAAATCTTGTTAAGAATGGCAAGCTTTGTGATGTTTTTAGCTTACCCTATTCTGTGCCACCCATGCCCCGCCCCCACCTTTTCCAGCTCCATGGTAGCCTTGAAAACCAACAGCCTGGCAGTTACTGGAAAGCACTGAACAGAGTTGGAGTTCCTTCAAAGCCTCATTCCCAGAGAACTGTGATTATTTCACTTGACTGGTGGTTCCTAGGAAGACCCAATTGCAAGGCTGCCTCTATTTGTCCAGACTAGGAGCTCACTTAATGTAAGCAGCCTTTTCCTTCCGGCTGTTTGTCATAGAACAGAGTCAATTTTTTAAGTTGGTGGGTGCTAAAGGTGGTACATAACAGTTTGGGAAAATAGGCTAAGCAAAAAGCTTAAAAGGAAAACCTGAGGAAAGAGATATCCATAGGGACTTTGAAAATTCCAACATGTTCCTGGGAATCTAGAAGTCCATGCACATGTGTAGGGCTGTGCGCATGCTCAGTAAAGACCAGAGAAGGCTCAAAGCTCTCACCTCTAAACAATCTTGAGGCTCTGTGCAAGCAGGTAGTGAAACCAAGGCAGAGATTTATAAACCGCCGAACTGAGTGTTGGAGGTGAGGCCCAACCTGCACGAGTTCCCTGGCAAAGAAGGCAGACCTGTTGGTTCTAGGTACTTAAAGAAATCTGTCTGATCATTAGCTGACCACTTAAGCTGAGTGGAAACTTCAATGGCAAAAAACAAAAACAAAAACAGACTATAGAATTAATTCAGAAAAGTTTACTACACAAATGGTCAACAACAAAAAGCAACAAGCAATCTCGGGGGAAGGGCCTGGAATCCAACTTCAGAGTGGCCACAGTGTATTATTTAATACGTCTAGTTTTCTGGAAAAAAAAAAAAAAGATTTGCAAGGAAAGACATTATGACCCACTTAAGGGGGGAAAAATGGAAACTGTGCCTGAGTAAGCCCCAATATTGGACCTACCAAAGACTTTATTTTTTAAAGTTTATTTATTTATATAATTTTTAAAACAAGTTGATTTACTTCTTTTGAGAGAGTGAGACCTGAGGAGGGGCAGAGAGACAGGGAGAGAGAGAGAATTCCATGTAGGCTCTGTGCAGTCATCGCAGAGCCCAGTGTGGGGTTTGAACCCACAAATCATGCTATCATGACCTGAGCCGAAATCAAGAGTCAGATGCTTAACCAACCGAGCCACCCAGGCGCCCCATTACCAAAGACTTTAAATCAATTATTCTAAACATGTTCAAAGAGCTAAAGGAAACCACATTTACAGAATTAAAGTGTAAGATCAACACCAGATAGAGAATACAAACAAAGGGATAGAAATTATCAAAAATAACGGAATAGAGATTCTAGAGTTGAAAGCACAACTGAAAGAAAACATTCATTCGAGGGCCCAATATCAGATGTGAGCAGATATATGATAGATTCCGCGAACTTGAAGATACCTTGAGATTATCCAACCTGAAGAACAGAAAGCAAAACAAATGAACCAAAAAAGATGAAGAGACTCAGAGACGCGGGTCACTGTCAAGAATGCTCCCTTATGCACAATGGGAGTACCAGAGGGAGAGGAAAGGCAGGAAGAGTATTTGAAGAGATAATGGTTGAAAACAAATTTGATGAAAATTTAACTAACCTAGACTTCCAAGGAGGAAGACTCAAATAGATATCACCTAGGCATATCCTAATCAAACTGTTCAAATCCAGAGACAAAGAGAGACTCTTGAAACAGAAAAAGAAGTCATCACAGAAAAGGGAGGTTCAATGAGATTAACAGGTGACTTCTCATCAAAAACCAGGGGTCAGAGGCAATAGGGTAACCTATTCGAAGCGCTGAGAGACGTCAACCAGGAGTTCTAATATCCAGCAACCACAGCCTTTTCACCTCACATTGGCACAGTCCCCTTAACCCATAGGACCACCACTCCATGCTGCTCACCCTGCTGTCATCAGGGGAGATCTGGCAGACCCAGGCCTTGACCTGTCCCCTAGCTTCAAAAGGTCCACACAGCCCCGGGTTCCTGCAACTCCCTGAGCACAGTGGTCTGTGCTCATACTTGGTACTCCAGGCTTCCCAGGGGAGGGTGTGCTTAGAGCAGAACCCACTGCCGCCCCCCCCCCCCCCCCCCACAGGATACTTGCTGTGAACATGTGTCCTCAGAAACTTTGGCCAACTTGCAACTAGACTCCCTGGATGCTTCCTGAGGTTCAATGCTGAGTGGGGTTTTTTTTTTTTTTTTTGGTAGTCCTTCACTAATTTTTAATTTAAGTGAATTTTATATAATGCACAATTAAATGTTTTAGAGTATAGTCCAGTGGCATTTAGCACATTCACAATGTTATACAACTATCACTCTTAAGGTCTTTTTTTTAAGTTTATTTACTTAAAAAAATTTTTTTTTAAATGCTTTTTTTTTTGAGAGACAGAGAGAGAGCAGAGGAGGGGCAGAGAGAGAGGGAGATATAGAATCTGAAGTAGGATCCAGGCTCTGAGCTATCAGCACAGAGCCTGACGTGGGGCTTGAGATCACAGACTGTGAGATCATGACCTGAGTCGAAGTTGGATGCTTAACTGAGCCACCCAGGCGCCCCTTAAGTTTATTTGAGAGAGACAGAGAGTGCAAGAGAGAGAAGGGACAAGTGGAGGAGGGGCAGAGAGGGAGAGAGAGAACCCCAAGCAGGCTCTGTGCTGTGCTGAGCCTGACGTGGGGCTCAATCCCACAACCACAAGATGGTGACCTGAGCTGAAATCAAGAGTTGAAGGTTAACCGACTCTGCCACCCAGGTGCCCTGTCACTCCTAGTTTTAAAACTTTGTTATCACCTCAGAAAAACACCCTCTACCAATTAAGTAATCACTCCTGACCATCCCCGTCCATCCCCCCAGGCCCTGGCAATCACAAATCTGCTTTCCATATCTACGGATTTCTCTATTCTGGATATGGCACATAACTGGACTTATATAGCATGTGACCCTCTGCATTTGGCTTCATTCATATTCCACTGCATGTAGATACCACTTTGGTTTCACCAGTATGATGGGAGCTGTGGGTTTTTGCAAATGCCTGTGTCATGTTTAGAAGTTCCTTCTGTTCCTAGCTGGTTGTTTTCTTACAAGGTCTTGAATCCTGTCAAATGCTTTTCCCACATCTATTGAGATGACTAGGTGTTCTTTCTTTCCCTTTATTCTTTTAATGGAGCGTAATGTGACGGTGATGGATCTTCTTATGTTGCACCACCCTTGCATTCCTGAGAAGTCCTACCTGGTCATGATGTGTAACACACCTGTAATGAACTGTTGGATTCAGTTTGTTAGTATTTTGCTGAGTATTTTTGTGTCCGCATTCATAAGGGATACTGGTGTGGTTTTCTTTTTCCTGTGATGTCTTTGTCCGGCTTTGGTATCAGAATAATGCTGGCCTCCTAGGAGGTGTTTCTTCATCTTCTATTTCTTTGGAAGAGTTTGAAAAGGATTTGTGTTAATTCTTCAAACATTTGTTATTCATCAGACCTGTGTAACCTTGGATTGGGCAATGGTGTCTTAGCTGTAACATCTAAAGCATAGCAACCAAAGAAAAAATAAAATGGGACTCTGTCAAAAAAACACAAAACAGCGACACCTGGGTTGCTTGGTTAGTTGAGCATCTGACTCTGGACTTCAGCTCAGGTTGTGATCCTAGGATCTTGGGATCAAGCCCCACATCAGGCTCCATGATGAGTGTGGAGCCTGCTTGAGTTTCTCTCTCTCTGCTCCTCTCCCCAGTTTGCTCTCTGCTCTCTGAATTCCCCCCCACTGCCAAAAAAACACAAAAACTTTTGTGTTAAAAGGTACCATCAAAAAATGGAAAAGACACACCAACAGAATAAAATACTTACAAATCATATATCTGATAAGGGTCACATATCCAGAAAATATGAAGAACTCTTACAAACCAACAACAAAAGTATAATTATATAAAAATGATATAATATATATTATATAATAAATTATATTATAAAAATATAATTAGGGGAGCTTGGGTGGCTCAGTTGTTTAAGTGTCTGACTTGGCTCAGGTCATGATGTCACAGTTCGTGGGTTTGAGCCCCGCATTGGGCTCTGTGCTGACATTTCAGAGCCTGGAGCCTGCTTCAGATTCTGTCTCCCTCTCTCTCCCTGCTCCTCCCCCAATCACACTCTGTCTCTCTCTAAGATAAACATTAAAAAAAAATAACCCAATTAAAAAATGAGCAAAGGATTTAAATACAATGAAAATGAAACATTTAAAGTTGCTGAAAGTGGTTGCCTGTGGGGCGTAGAGAATGGTGAGGTGGGGTGTACAGATGGGAGGGATAAGCTGTTGTTCACGGTAAGACTTGTAGAACTACTTGGCTCTCTATACCGGTAATTCTCACCAGGCGCCCCTCAGGGGACATTTGGCAATGTGAATACATTTTTGATTGTCCCATCTGAGAGATGCTATTGGCATCTAATAGGCAGAGGCCAGGGGTGCTGCCAAGCACCCTACAAAGCACAGGGCAGCCCCCAAAACAAAGAACTACCTGGCCCCGAATGTCAATAGTGTTGAGGTTAAGAAACTGTCTAAACCACTGTGGAAGCTTTGATTAAAAAACAAAGAAGCCAATAAAAGTTATTGGTGAAAAAAACAAAAAAACAAATCAGAACGCCCATATTACAAACAAAAAAAATTAAAGAAAATTCTTTTGCAGGGTTCTCTGTGCTAGCTTCACAGATGTAGTTTTCTTCACGTGCCATGTTTTGACTGTTTTAATGTGTGGCACGGCTAAGAAGGTCTACCAGAGATGTTTAGGGATTGATGAATTTACCTAAAGCCTGCGAGTTAAGATGCTAAGGTTTTTTGTTTTTTTTTTTAAAGTAAATCACCAATTCTAGTAATTGAGCTGCCAGAAGCACTGCTTAAAACAACAACAACAACAACAACAACAACAACAACAACAACAATAACAACACCCAAAAGCCAAGCTTTTGTGCCTCATTTCCCTATCAGGGTAATTAAACACATTCTGGGGGCAGAGGTTCGTGAGGCAGCATTCTTCAGTGTAAACACAGGCTGTCGATGGCTCTTTCAGAAGCAACTTAACTTTAGAGTATTATATGTCAAGTTTTTGAAAGAATTATAAACGTAAATAAACTAGAAAATTTCAGTGAAGCTGAAAGACTAATTGACCAGAATTTTCAAACTCAAATCCCCAGAAACCAAGGCTGACACCAGCACCGTGTTGTCTTTACATAGCCAGCAAGCACAATACCGGTTTTCCCACACGAATCTCGGTAACACATCGATGTGTATCTAATCTTTAAAAAATCACTTATAAATCAGTCCTAATGTTAGCCACAGGCCACAGCGAAGACTTACTTGTCATCCCTCTTGCACATGACCTGATTTGACTGCCCCTCCCGGTTCCAAATATGCTGGGACTTGTTTGCCTATCGCTCTGCAACCCCACATGTTAGAGCTCCACCCAGAGTGCAAGTAGACAGACCAGCTGGGGAAGGGCTCACTGTGTCCACGGTGCCCAGGGGGCTTGTTCATCCACTGCCCGACTCAGAACCGCAGAGATGTTCTGGACAGAATCAGGACAAAACAGAGTCCAGCTGTAAGTTTCAGATTTGGCAGCTAAGTTACTGGCAGAGTCGGGTCTAGGATCCAGTTCTGCTGACCACGGTTAGTATTCTGTCTTAAGTTGTTACATTCTGTGGCTAAATTATTAAAAACAAAAACCCCAATCGATGAAAATGTCCTTCATTAAAAAGAGACACTAAGAATTACTTCAGTATATCAGCTTTGAGCACTAAAACCTCTTCCAAGAATAGCCATTGATACTATTTAACAGAATGAAACACAAAAGAATTCACTAATAAAATCTGGGCAGCTCATAATGTAGTGGAAGAAGTGTTATATAGGTGGTTGTTGCAAAGTCCTTAGAAACCCAACTGTAGTTTTATTATTTACTAAAGAGATACTATCAAATATAAAACACAGAAGAGAAACATAAGCTTTGGAAAAGGTAGACTTTTAATAACTGCTTTTATCACCAGGTTAAGTCATGCAGTTACAAAGTAGTTAGAAATTTCTGAAAGGATATTGTCGTTTAAAAAAAAAAAAGCTCATTCTTACATAAATAATATCTAGAACTTCATTGGGACACTACTGTTCAAAAGGCCTTGGCGAAATAACCCCCAAACAAAACACTCAACCCAAGGTTGTTTTCAGCCCACTGGTAATGAAGCTGTGTGCAGAATACAGGCCTCTAACAGAGGACACAAAGTCAGGGCGAGTCGGGGCCATTGGCACGGCTCAGAGTCGCCAGCAAGACTCCAAAGTGGGAGCCCAAGTGGTATTTTTTCTGGGACGCTCAACTTGAATTATTGTTCAATTAGACAACACAGTAGATCTTCAACAGAGAACAATTAATTAACATGATAAGGAGGTTACTGCACTCTTTGGACTATATGTCGTAATTGTGGTTAGTGAATTCTGACAGTCTTAACAAAAATAGCCTCCATCATTTGCAGTTACGAAGATAACTTAATTCTCCATCGGGCCTTTTATTTTTGCTGGACAATACATGATTGATAAGCTATAAATGATACTGTTTTATGTTATAAAAATACTAGCTTTTTCATTTATTATGTTTATAGGCATTCACTGCTTGAGTCAAGGTTAGGCTTATTAAGTGATTAAAGGCAATTTATTACAGCAAGCACATACTTATTTTATTCTAAAGAATAAAATGCATAAAGAGAAATAGCTTTTATTTTTGTTGCAATCTGTAAAATTGAGTTATTTTGCTGATGTAAAAATACCAGTAACTCACTTGAGGACCATGCCACCTTCTGAAAATGCCACACACCTACTACTTAGATGTGTCAAAGTTACAGCACGTCTCAGACTTGTCCAGAGCTGAAGTAATAAGCAACTGACTGCTCTTGGATAACAGGTGTTTTCCTGGCCACAGCTCTGGCTGTACTGGGAAGCAGCCGCGGAGCAAGGCGGTATAGCCGGATGGAAGGGACTTTCATTTAAAGGCAAAATACCCAAATCGCTCTCTGGCTTAGGTAATTTCTATTTTCATATTCATCAGCTTGTACATGATCCCCTAACCTTAATTTCTTTTTTCTCAAAGGGCCTGATTTGGACTGACTTGTTGAGAATGATGTCCATATCTATTAAGTCGAGAGAGAGAGAGGAGAGAGAGAGAGAGAGAGAGAGCAGATTCCTGTGGTTACATGTAAACTTGTGAAGGGCCTGCAGATGAAGAGGGAAGAGGGCAGTGAAGAGGTCAGCCACACTCCATCTAGGTGAAGGTCACACACCTTCATTGTATACTTTGAAGACTTTCTCAATGGCGTTGACATAGGCAGCCGTTCTCAGGTCTAACCCCAGGTTATACTTCATAGCCGTGCGCATGATTTGCTGAAAGGCAGGAGAAAACACGGTGAAGTGTGCATGCGGGGCACACGCGGGCCCGGTGCGAGGAGCCTCGGCCACCACGGCAGCGCAGGACTCAGGCACAGAACCCGTCAGGAAGGACCTGTTCTCTGCAACCAAAGTACGCCACTGACTAGGCAGCAGTAAGGAGCTGCTCTTTAGATGTGAGCTGTCTCCGGCCTTTAGACGCCCTGTTATCTGGAGTAAGCTCCTTGTTAGACTTGGTGATAATTTTATAAAACTCAGAATGGGGTGCTGAAAATGTGCTGGAGCTTTGTGAATATGCTTAAGGTTGTGGACCGTATACTTTAAAAGGGTGAATTTACGGTATATCAGTTGTATTGACAACAAATTGTTACAACAAATTAACAACGAGCACCATCATCAATGGCTGCTTGTGCTATTTCAACTTAAGGGTGGGTGGACAGAGTTTGAACTCAAGAAGAAATGAGGGAAACGCATCAAAGTGCGTTTAAGGTCTTGAAATAAGGAGCAAGGGGTCAAAAAACCTTTTGTTTATACCAAATTCTCCAGTGAGGTAGTTTCCTGTAGCGATAATAGAGTGGTGTACTCAACTACAATCCAGTTTGGCTGACTGTGTGATGTCTAGCTAAAGCTAACTGCCGAACACCATTCCCGCCTAACCTGGTATTACCATTTATTTCCCAAAGCCCGGCAGACATACTGAACACCCTGAAAACACTGCCCATCATTTAAGACAGAACAAGCATGCATTTTGCTACACATGAATGAAGAACGTGTAAACAGACTGCTGTCTTCGACCACAGCACACACAATCTGGCAGCTGAGGTGACATGGTTGAGCTGTGCTGCAGGTCACCAGCAGAAAGGCAAACAGCATTGCACACGTACCCTGGCAGAACGCTCCATAGTGTAAGCTAAGCCAGAGTGCACGATGTCTTTCTCGGATGCCCCCTGTTAGGGAAAAGACCAGAAGTTTAACAAAACCACACAAAGACACGCTTCAATTGTAAGAGCAGAAGGGATTCTCAAGTCAATATACCGCCAGACAGAATTCTTTTGTCTTTTGGCAAAGATACATTTAATTTCCATACAGTATCTCGATAGCTAAATAGTTGTGCTTTAACCCCAGTTTAGTTTTCATTGCATTTGACGGTGAACAGATACTCCTGAAATAAGATCATGGTAACATGAACGTACACAGAAAAGTATGCACAAGAAACAGGAGGGCAAGTAGTGAGGCCAGCACTGGTCACGCACCCGATTCGCAGATGCCCACGGCAACAAGTGTTCATCTCTGCTTCCCAGCTAACAGGGACACCGCACAAGGCACAGAAAGGAGTGTGGCCCCCTCCAACAGGTGCTCTGTGGCAGAAACCCGGCTGTGTACTCAGGAGTGCTCATCTCGTTCCAATGCCAATTATTTCTGTAAGTCAATTTGAATCAATGGATTCCTCTAAGTATCTAATTTGTTTTTTGGAACGCTTTCTAAAATTTTAGGACGGGGAGCCTGGGTAGCTCAGTTGGTCAAGCGTCTGACTTTTGATTTTGGCTCAGGTCACACATCTCATAGTTCCTGAGATTGAGCCCCGCATTGGCTCTGTGCTGACAGAGTGGGGCCTGCTTGGGATTCTCTCTCTCTGTTCCTCCTCTGCTTGTGCACAGGTGCACATGTGCACTCACTCTTTCTCTCTAAATAATAAACAAACAATAAATTACAATACAATTTTAGGACAATTAACTACTGCCCCATTCCAGTATGTCCTACCTAGCTATCAAACATATATCCTGCTATGCGAGATGAAAACTTAAAAGTGGATCACCACCCAAATGTGTCTACTCTGATCTTCACGTAGTTGGCACTCTGTATGTCAGGAGGTGTATTTCTATATACATTTGTATCTGTTAACAAACAGCTGGGTCAAACCTTGATCTGTCCTACAAAGTTAGGAAGAAAAAACTTGTTCTACAGGTACAGTACTGCCTTTCTCTCCCTCATTCATTTACTCATCAAACATTTATGGAGTGGTTACTACGTGCCAGGCACTCTTCTAGGCACAGGGCACAAAGCAGAAAACAAATAATGAAAATTCTCTGCTCTCGTGGAGTTTATATTCTAGTTGGGGGAGGCAGCCTACACATGGACTGAAAACCAGAAGTCTGGGTGAGATCACAGAGATTCTGAATTCAGACAGAGCAGTGATTCAGGGCCAGGGGCCTTCCCATGTTAAGAGTGTGGAGAGGTGGTGAGGATCACAGAAGGCAATGTGAGGGAAAGGCAGGAAGAAAATCAGTGCGGATGTGGGGTTCTGGAAGCCAGGAGACTAGCTTCAGGGGGGACGATCACTCGTGACAGCAGGTGCTGACAGGAGAAGTAAGATGAGGGCAGAAAAGCGGTCACTGGATCTAGTGATGCCGGTGCTTGCACAAGACAAGTTGTGGCGGAGTGGCGGGCACCAGGGCAGGTTTGAGCCTAGGAGAACTGGAGACGCAATGGACGCAACTCTTCAGGGTGTCTGCTGTGAGGGAAAGGGAAATGCACACGGCAAGAACAAAGTTTGGAAGAGAGCTGGGATTGAGATGCATTTTGTTTTAAGACTGCATTCGGCACGCTGATAGGAGTGACTGATGATGGAGGAGGGGGAGGATGCGCACTCGAGCAGTGCACCCGGGGAGCTGAGAATGGGCTTAGATGCAGGCACACGGAGTCGCTCTGTGACAGAAGACAGGGTGCAGGCGCCCGGAGTTGGGTGCTGGGAAGTTCTCTGACTGCTGTTTTCTCTGTGGGCAGATCCCAGGTCAGGTGCTGGAGTGCAGGGGACAGAGAAGAGGAGAACGTGTGATACAGCCAAATCAGAAGGAATGAGAAGTGAAAGACCAGGAAAAAGTAGGATGACTGCCGGACAGCACGGCTGCGCACTTAAGTTTCGTGGTCAGGATTACGGTGACAGGGCTGCAGTTGTGGGAGGGAGCACGGTTGGGTTTCATGAGGGTCCCGGGTGTCAGCAAGGGGTATGCTGAGCAAAACAAGCCGGAGTGACTAATGACGGAGTGTGGAATTCAGAGAACAGAGGACATCCCGGGGTGACGGGGGACAGTGAAAAGACGGTCAATAATGTGGGGCCTGGAAGGGCCAGAGCATGGCCGTGGAGGGGGAACTAGAGGGAAGGAGCTGGGAAAAAAAACCCCTGTTTTTTAAACTTACTACAAAACTCCTGCGACAAGTCTTTCAGTAAGAGGTGAGGACACAGGATTAAGGTCCGGAATTTGAAGCACTGAAGGCCAGTGTCCTGGCAAAGGTTATTTTCAGAGAGCACAAACAGCAAGCCATCGGGCTGCCTCCCTAACTAACTGGCTGTCCTCCTCTGCACTCCTCCTCAGGTTTCGGCCTGAGTGACAGCTGCATGCCAGGTCTGGGCTGGGACACAGGCGACCACAGGGAGGAGCAAGAAGCCCATCTAGGGGTGGTGGCCATAGCAAGGGCTGCCTGGATACGTGTGGTGGAAGGATGTGTGCGATTCCGGCCCACAGAGGGATCCTCAGGGGCGGGCTACCTGAGCAGGGAGCGGGTCAGGGCACCGCAGACAGAGGGACCGCAGCTAATAGAGACATGGTCCGGGAAAGATGAAGGTTCATTTAGGGGAATGGTTAATACCCTGAGTGGCAAAAGCATCTTTTCTTCTGCAAAACAAAACCTTAACTTCCCCCGCTCCCCATGTTGTAATATAATCTTACATTACTTTCCATGACCTGAATATTTCAGAAGATATATTACACTTAGCCATTCCTGCCATGTATATGTAGACTATTAAACCTAATTAAAAAACCTGACTGCAAACACCGTTCCAACGACATCATCTTGCATGGAGCCATTTCTCTCCTTTAGAATTATTTCCTTAGGATAAATTTGCAGGGGGGATGTTAGGATAGTGTCAACGGGCAGGAAAACTGTAATAGCTCTTCAAATTTCTAAAGAGCTGCACCAATCTGCCTTGTCATCAAAATAAAGGTACAACTGTTTCGCTACAGACATGGTGAGTATAAGATCCATTGTTTTTGCTAGTTTAATACATTAAAGAAACCTTATTTTAATTTGTATTTCTTTAACAATGAGATTGAACACTTTCCTTTCTAGGCCTATTTCCTATGACTTTTCTCTTTTTTTTAATGTTTTACTTTTATTTTTGAGAGAGAGAGAGAGAGAGAGAGAGAGAAGAAGAAGGAGGAGGAGGAGGAGGAGGAGGAGGAGGAGGAGGAGGAGGAGGAGGGAGACACAGAATCCGAAGCAGATTCCAGGCTGTCAGCACAGAGCCTGACATGGGCCTCCAACTCACAAACCGTGAGATCATGACCTGATCCAAAGTCAGATGCTTCACCGACTGAGCCACCCAGGCGCCCCTGACTCTGCTTTTCAAGTCTCTGGCATTTACTGGGGAAGTTCCCTTCACGGCGTGTGAGCACTACCACTCAGTCCCGTCAACAGCTAATTCACACACACCTGCTTTCTTTCACTCTTATTCACGCCCACATAGCAATTTCAATTCTTCATATAGTTCAATTAATGTTTACTTTGTTTTTATTTTAAAGATTTTCTTTTTTTTTTTTTTAGAAGTTCATTTAATTATTTATTTTTAAGTAATCTCTACACCTAACGTGGGGCTCAGAGATCAAGAGTCCCATGTTCTTCTGACTGAGCCAGACAGGCGCCCCTAATGTTTACTTCTCTATTCTATTTCTCTGGAGCTGAAGAGATACATAGTAATTCTGCACAATTAGGTTAGAACCACCTGTTGAGTCATCTGTATTGCACAAGGATCAAGATTGGAAGAACCATTAAATATATTTATTTTAAACTAAATTTCTTACTCCACATTTGGAATGTAGCGAGAGAGGAGTGTACAAAGCACACACAGAGCCTATCATCACTGTCATATTGCTGACCACCCATAACCCCAATCAACTGGCCTGGGTCTAAAGTAAGAGCTGGCTGGGTGTGGAAAGTGTAATCCTGTCACAGCACACTCACCGATATCCTGTCTTGGAACTCTGCCGTGGGCACAACAGGAATAGTTCCCCCATGCTTTCCAAATTTTCTTTCCAAACTTTCTTGAACAGACACTATAAAAAACCAAGAGATGAAGTTAAGACATTGCTAGTAGGAAAAAAAACAAAACTGAAGTACAACCAAAAGTAGTCTCAAACTATATCCACAACCCAAAAACGAATACAGAGTTTAGAAACCTTCAACACTAATGACATAAAAGGGTTAATCATTTAAAACTCTGTTAAAAGGGAATAAAGCACTTTGCCAAATTCCTACATAAATGTGAATTTAGGTCACTGCTCTGTTTCCATAACACCCATTACCACGGTTTTTCCTTGGCTCTGTTAAAAAGAAAATGCTGAGGGAAAAAGAAACGGAAATCGATGGAACACTTCACCCAGATTCTCAGAGAGGGCTGAGTAAAGCTCGGTTGGAGGTCTGGTCTTATTCCAGCTTGATGAGACTGGACCATTAACTCTGGAGCTACTCTCGTCAAGGAAAAACCACACTTGCATCAGAAGACTCCAAAAATTCTTGACGCTAGAAAGGCCTTTACTAGGAGCAACCAGAGACTGGAATGGATGAGTCTCACTAGGAGTTCCTGGCTTAAAAGGATACTCTTTATATTTATTAACTTATAGATGATGTTATAGAAACATTATATCACGGGGTAAACACCTGAATATAATTTTTGGTCCTAAGACTCATGAGAGAGAAGAATATGATTTTCTGTTCTGAGATTAAATTCTCTAGGATTGCAAAAAGCGAACAGTCCTTTTCAAGTGTAAGCTAGTTCTAGCCTTTTAGCTGGCCCCAAAGATTGTTTTTGAACAAGGTCATCAGAACTCACTGAGCAAGTGGTAGTTAGAATCCCTTTCATATTTGAAGGTCAAACGGCCATAGCTGACGTGATTTAGATTCTTCAGCCACTCAAAGTAGGATACTGTCACTCCTCCGGCGTTCAAGTAGAGATCCTACACACAAAAATGTGACAGGGAAGACACCAAAGAAATGAGAAGATCATGGCTTTACTGAAAGCTTTCAATGAACATCAGAGATCCATTTTAACATCAAAGCAGATTAAGCTTCAAACTTCCCAAATATATCTTAGATTGTATCAGGAATTTCACACTCAGGGGCACCTGGGTGACTCAATCGACTGAGTGTACGACTTCGGCTCAGGTCATGATCTCACGGTTTGTGAGTTCAAGCCCTGCATCGGCTCGATACTGTCAGCCTGTCAGTGCAGAGTCCACTTCGGATCCTCTGTCCCCCACTCTCTGCCTCTCCCCCGCTTGCACTCTCCCCAAAATAAATAAATATAAAAAAAAAAAGGAATTTCACATTTAAATTTAACTAATGTCCTTCCCAATCCACTTGTTTTTTTTTTTCCATTTTGAAAAAAATTAACTTTTTTGTTTATTAACAAGCATTTGATCAACTATGGTTAGAGCTTCTTTCCCAAAGAAGGCTTTAGACAAAACTGTTTGCCCACTCAACGATGCACTGGATTGTCCACAGGGTGCCTCACCAGATCAGCGTTCCTTCTCCTACTACCTAAGGGCAGTCTGTTTCAGCTAAACTGAATTTCTTAAGTGTTTTCAGCAAAAGTCCTAAATGCATCATAAGTCCACACTAACTTCCACTTGCAAATAACCCCATGCTTATCCAGTGAAAACCGAAACCCATATTCCTCATATTCGCTTTCTGAGTAAAGCAGCAAGGGACATTTGAAATGCATAAGGTTAGAAATTACACCAAAGCTCATTGTTCACGTTAGAATTTGTATTTCTAGCACAATGTACATTTATCTAATTGGATTCTTTTTTTAAAGTTTATGTATTTATTTTGAGAGTGAGAGTGCGCACATGAGCGAGGGGGGGAGGGGCAGAGAGAGAGAGAGAGAGAGAGAGAGAGAGAGAGAGGGAATCCCAAGCAGGCTCAGTACTGTCAGCACAAGCCTGACACAAGGCTTGATCCCACTACTATGGGCTCATGACCCGAGCTGAAATCAAGAGGCGGATGCTTAACTAACTGAGCCACCAAGGCGCCCTATGATTAGATTCTTAAGAAGGCTAAATACATACTCAAGAAAGAGCCTGAAGTTGGAAGAAAAAGTTCAGGTCAAAGTGAAAATTGATAGGCTTTTTACACTAAGCATGCTTCTACTTTATTTACTTAAAAGCAAAATACAGATGAAGAATTCACTATAGCTTGGGAAATGAATGACGATCTTCTTCTCCCCACAATTCCTCACAGAAGACAGTTAGGGTTTCAAGTACATTTAAAACCTGGCAAACACAGATAGATGACTTACTGGAATCACCATAATGTTCCTCTCCAGGAAGATCTTATCAGCCTCTGGAGTTGTCGGCCCATTGGCACCCTCAGCAATGATCTGCAAGAGAGTCAGGACATACAGAAATACCAACATCACCACAAACCCCTCCAGCAGGTGCAAGAGGTGTGTGTGTGTGTATGGGCAGGGGGATGGGCAGGGGAATGGGGGCGGGAAGAGGCAGAACTCCAGTTTGAATGCAATTATTAAGAGTTATTTTGTTCTATAAAGTGTTCTATAAAGCGTTCTATTTTTTACCTTTCTATTTTCCTAACTGCTTTTTGGAAGCTTGGTTTAAGAGGAAACTCATGGTGATGGATGCCTGCATAACTGTGAATATACGAAAAGCTATGAAATTTTACACTTGGGTGAACTGTGTGGTATGTGAATTGTATCCCAATAAAGGTGTAAAAAAAAGGAAAGCCAACTAAGAGCTTTTCTATGACCCTCAGGGCATTCTACATTGGTAAGGCTGAGCTCAGGTTCTATCATGCTCTCACCTTGGCTTTGACTCTGGGTGCATTGGACTTGGTCAGCTGCTTCTCGCTGGCAGCAGGGATCAGTATGTCACAGTCAGCCTCCAAGATGCTCCCTTCATAGGGTTTTGCCTTGGGGAAGCCCAGGATTGATCCATGTTGCTGAAATTGATTGAAAAATCAGAATTAATGGCTACATCACTGTTTAAATGTTTATGTTTAGAGCCTATGACATGAAGACTCATCTATTAAGAGCTCTTTGGGTTACATTTTAAAAAGTAAACAATGGAAATAGATTTTAATAAGACTTATTTCTTTTTTTTTTTTTTTTTTTAATTTTTTTTTTCAACATTTATTTATTTTTGGGACAGAGAGAGACAGAGCATGAACGGGGAGGGGCAGAGAGAGAGGGAGACACAGAATCGGAAGCAAGCTCCAGGCTCTGAGCCATCAGCCCAGAGCCCGACGCGGGGCTCGAACTCACGGACCGCGAGATCGTGACCTGGCTGAAGTCGGACGCTTAACCGACTGCGCCACCCAGGCGCCCGAGAAGACATATTTCAACTTTACAATATTCAGGGTAGTCAGACTACTGCGATATTAGATTGACATACCAATTTGAAGTCTTCCAGTTCCTTTGGGTCAATACCATCTGGATTCCATATGCTCCCATCAGATTCACCAACACCAATACATTTAGCACCGAAGCGATGTAAATATCTCATAGAGTGCAGGCCCACATTCCCAAATCCCTGTAAAGAACAATTACACGTGATATAGAAACTAAAGTCTTAGTGCACATGGTAAAGTCGATTCTGACCAGTACCCCTTCTGTAAGTTTAGGAAGAATTCTCAGAATCCTTTGCCATAAGAAACAATGTACTAAATGGCTTCTCTTTAGCAATTTGTTTCAGAACATGGAACCCATTAATTTGTGATAATGGGTCCCAAAGAACTTTAGTTTGGTGCAGCCTTGTGGCTTATAAAGAACTGGCAGTGGTCAGTCACGCCACCCAAATCCTTAGGCCCTGATGACCAGGTGTCCTATGGTTGCAACAACATAAAGTCACTCACTGGGAGGCATATGAATTCTATTCTATTTCAAAATAGGATTCAAAAACAAAAATAAAAAAGTAGCATTCAACTTAATTTAGATTCCACTCAGTAAAATACCTAAATAGCAAGCCCATTCTTCCTCAAAGTTGAAATATTCAACTTTTAATTCAAAGTTTAAATTTCAGTTTCAATTTTGACCCAAAGAAGTTGGTGATAGTTTCATATGTATCTGCAAGACACTTAAATTGGTACTAGTCACACGAATTATACCAAGGTTCAAAAAATAAGGCATGTATTACTCTGAAAACATTCACTCTAGAATTTAAAAGATTCAAAAGAATGACATTTTAAAAACTGTAAATCTAAAAACACTGAAAAACTTCCTTTATGTAGATCAGTTATTCTTTAAAAAAGCAAACATTCTTACCTGAACAACAAACGTTTTGTCTCCAAACCCTGGTGTCATTCCTAAAATACTCATGTAAGAAGCTTCATTGATGAAGTTTTCAATTCCATGGAAAACTCCCCGGCCAGTAGCAGAGATCCGTCCATGGATTCCACCCTGACTGATGGGCTTACCAGTAACACAGGCATGGGCATTAATATCCTGCAAGAAAAAGTCAAGATGTCACATTTCTAACTAATATGCTCATTAAGACTATGTGTGTGCTCATGGTACACATTCACCAATAGGGAGAAAACTTACTTTTTCAGATTTCTATTCTTAGAAAATATATAATAAAATAGACTATATTGTCCAATGGGATAAACAAGGTTTTTAGGAATTTAACATCATCAAGTACAAATAATAATATCACGAAACTAGAGATAGTTCTGCTTAAAATATTATTCCCTCAAAAATATTTAAGCCCTATTAAGTTGGAGTACACATCTCACATGTGTCTTAAAATCTACTATAAAACTTGAGCTCGTCACCAAAATGGAGCCTAAGTAGGAAGAGATATTATGGTGTTCTTGGTTAGATGGGAACACTCGATATGGTTAAGATACTCTTCTGCTCAACTAATTTAGAAATTCAATAAAATGCCACTTAAAAAAAAAGAACTTTATTTTTTAAAAATGTTTATTTCAGGGGCGCCTGGGTGGCGCAGTCGGTTAAGCGTCCGACTTCAGCCAGGTCACGATCTCGCGGTCCGTGAGTTCGAGCCCCGCGTCGGGCTCTGGGCTGATGGCTCAGAGCCTGGAGCCTGTTTCCGATTCTGTGTCTCCCTCTCTCTCTGCCCCTCCCCCGTTCATGCTCTGTCTCTCTCTGTCCCAAAAATAAATAAACGTTGAAAAAAAAAAAAATGTTTATTTCTGAGAGAGAGAGAGAGAGAGAGAAAGAGAAAGAGCACAAGCAGGGGAGGGGCAGAGAGACAGAGGGAGACACAGAATCTGAAGCAGGCTCCAGGCTCTGAGCTGTCAGTGCAGAGCCCGATGCGGGGCTTGAACTCACCAACCGTGAGATCATGACCTGAGTCGAAGTTGGATGCTTAACCGACTGAGCCACCCAGGCGCCCCTAAAAAAAAAGAACTTTAAAAGATAATATTCAAGTTCAAATAAGAGTGGATTAACAAAAGTATTCAAGAAATTAAAAAAAAAAAAGGCAAAATAACTAAGGGGTTTGCAGGAATACCTACCAAATAAAAATACCCATTAATCCAAAGATTCTACTTCTAGGAAGTCACATTTTTTTGTGCACTTAGTATGGTATCGTTGGGGTTAGGGAAGCAGAAAGGTATATGTGGGTGAGACGGAGCCGCTCCTGCCTACACCGTGAGGGGAGGGCCTCTGGTGGCAGCAGTGTGCTCTGGAAAGCAGGGTGGGAGAGGATCTGTCTTCACCACCCGTCTTTCTGTAGTCTGTGAACTGACCATGTATTTTTGTTCAGAAACAACCATAATTAGGAAAATGAAAGGGCTTGGGAGAGTGTCCTTTCTGAGGTATATCAAATATACCGTCAACTGTATCAGCCAGAACAGTGCAGGAGAGACAGACTGATCAGTGGGGCAGGAGAAACTAGACAGTCCTACCACATACAGGAAACCAACACAAAATGAAGGAGGTGTTTCAAATTCGTGGATAAAGTATGGATGGTATGGCTACTTAATAAACTCGTGGGGCACTCTGTTACCCATGTAAAGTAAGATGAAGTGCCTTACTTCACACCATAGTCCTACCCTACAATAGATGTTCTAGCTGGGTGAGTTAAAAAGTGACCTGGATTTTATCTGTATTAACTATTTTTACCAAGACAACTTAGAATTATATTAGCTGCATAACTGCCAGCAAAAAGAATAAAAGCTAAAAAAAGAGAAAGTAGTTAGTAAAGTGATTTACAGAAATTAGTAGTTTTCCCACAGTTTGCCTTCATGAATAATTAACACTTGTGAACGCAGAATTGCAAACCTAGTGCCAAATGCTTTTAAACAGTGCAAATGCAAATGCTGGAGCCACAGTCCTGTCGAGGTCAGGCCCACCCGGCGCCAGCTGCCCAGCTCCCCAGCCCCCCAGCCCCCCAGCACACCTGACTGTCCCGGAAGCCCACCGACAACACCCCTCCCTCCCAGGCCTGTGCCTCTGGGCAGGATTAGACACAAGTTGCAGCATGTTCAGGTCTACATCTGGAAATCAGAAAAACTGTAGCTTCCTTACTTTTAGGCCCTGATTTTGGTGTCACTTTAAGAAGGAAGTCTTTCGCCGGGGTTTGCTGGCAGAGCCTCACAAAATTTCCTTTTGTTGTTAACCACTGGCAATGAGCCACAAATAATGATTGATACATGGCCCACTACTCTGCACTCTTCAGTCTAGCGTCTCGCTTAAAAAGAATGAGAGACCATATCCAGAACTCATTTAACATCAAAAGGTGACATGGAAAAGCATCATTTTAGGGAGTGGCAGTTGAAATAAAAATTCTTTCAAGAGTCTCATACTGCTCCTGTTTCATTTCAGGGATTTATGCAATTCACCTGATGTAATACTGTGTGTTTTACTAAGGAGTGGGTGCTGTTCTAAGTGCATTATATTACTAGCCACTTAATCCCCACTGGGTGCTATTACATTGTCGTCTTACACACGAGGAGACGGAAGCACAGAGAGCTCTAGGCACCTGTCGTGGGTCACAGAGCTGGTGTGTGAGGGAGCCTGAGAATCCAGGCTGCCCACCCGTGCTCCCACCCACAGACTGCACTCCCTCAGAAATTCAGATATCAGCCCGGGGTCTGAATTCCTCCCCTGCATGCTGCAGCCCCCTTCCTTCTTCTCAGGAGGGAATATTTCTCTTCTCCAAGGCTCATCTTTCCACTAAGGCCCTTAAAAGGAAAATTCATGAGGACTTTGTTCCCTTGGAAGATTCTGCTACCTCTACTGTTCACACCTTTCTCCCATCGTCTCTCACATGGAGGAATCTGGGGCCATAGCCAGTCAACTTGCCAACAAAACAACAAAAACCTTTCTCTTTGGGCAACAGCCACCTTTCAAGTCTTCTCTCTGCTGTCCAGTGCCATTCTTCTCAGGGAAGGCTACTCTTCATGCCCTACTTCCCTCTCTCAACACCCCCTTGCAGCCTGGCTCCAATCTCCGTCCCATGAATGATCTAGTTGCTGAACTGGTCTCTTCCCAGAAACCCCTCCCTTAACATCACCACATGGAACTCTCAGCATTTCTCATTCTTCTATGACTGACTGCTTTCCCTCTAAATCCCTCTTTAGTCTGTCCATTTCTCCCCAGCTCCAGGGCAGGCCAGTACCCCCTCTCTTCTGGGCTCCTGTATGGTGTCCTGCCCCCAACAGTCCCAATTCTCTGCTGCACACAGAGTGGCGCTCAAAATGCCTCACACCTGCTTATAGTTAGCAGTCCCCAGCTTCCTTCTGGTTTCAGGACAAAGAACCAGAGTCTCTGCTGTCACTCGTGGGGTGATGATCTAGTCCGACCTTCCTCTAACTGGCCTCTCCTGCACCCTACTCTCACTTTCCCCTCTGGCTACCACGGTCTCCTCTCAGTCTCAGGTTCCCCTCTTCTGCATTCCAGAACTTTGCTCAGTGGTTCCTTCTGCCTGCCACACTCGCACCCCCACCCATTCCCCAGCTGATCCTATTCAATGTTCAGAGTGCAGAATAGAAGCTTACTCCTTCACGGAGGCCTTTTCTGATGTCACCTGCAAAGGCTTGGCCAGGCCCCCTTACACCTTTTCGCTGCATGAGAACTTCCCCTGCTCTCATTTATCCCAACTGTACTGGAAACCCTGCTTGTGTGGCAGAGGTACTCCATGTATGCATTTTTTTTTTTCCCATGTATGCATTTTTAATGTACGTCTTTTCAACTCCCTTTCGATTCCTACCCCTTAAATGTTTTTCAAGGTTCCAACCCTTTTCCAAGAACGGAAAGTTGGCTTTTCTTTTTGTGTTCTGCATTAGTGGCACTACTTCTGCTCAGTCCCCTAGATTCAAGTCTTCCCGGGTCTCCTTTTCCTTGATGACACACATCCACTGCAGTCCTGCGGAGCCTATCTCTGCCATGCACCACTGCTTCTCCCTAGCCCCCAGGGCCCCCGGGCTCCAGGGCAGCCCAACACCACCAGCCCCCTCAGCCCCCAAGACAGGGTCAGCACCAGAGGCTCCCCTCTCACTGGCCTTGAGTATTTTTGTCCTAGTTCATGTATTTCTTCGCTCTTCTATCACCCTTCTAATATGCCTCATCTCCTAACGGTCTGAGCTCTACTGTTTCTCCTCCTATCCCCGCAACCTCCGTGTTCAAATTCTGCCCATTTTCAAGGTCTAGCCCAGACACCTCGTCCAGGAAGCCTTCTTTCAGAGATGTAACTCCATCTCTGTATTACACTATCTCCATACCTCATCTGCTTCTTTACTTCCCTTCTAGTGTCTTGCAGCATGTCCTGCTCTGCCTAGCAGGTGATCCGTTTTCGAGGTTCCATCCCAGCTTTCAGGATGGGGAGGCATGTAAATGAAAGCTCAGGCCATATTCACTACATTTATGGTTTGTGACTAGAGAGAGGGAAGTAAAATAATATGTCAATCAAGACATGATTAAAGGAGAGGAGAAAAACCCAGAGAATTCTCACCTTCCACATACAATGAGCTTAATTGCTATTTCTCGTAGATGGCGAATGAGGCCCTCAGGACCTTCGGTGGGTACTTACATAGTGCCCGATGGTGCTGGCATAGGTATCAGCAATCCAGGACATCTCCCGCTCGCCCGTGCTCATGTCTGGGGCAGGCACATCGATGCCAGGACCTGGGGCACAAGGAAAGGGCAGTGTGCCAGCTTTTAAGATAAACTCTTCTCAAACACATAGATCCTTGGGATTTTCTATAATAACAAAGCTACCACTGTTAGAAAACTTTAGATTTCATCTGTGTAACTAATTGAAGCCATTAGTTGAAATTAGCCACTAATTGAAATATTTGCTAAATGTTTCACTACACAATTATACACACACACTGTTACATAGTAATTTCTTAAGGTGGCGTTTCCTGCCTCTATGTTTGGAGGTTAGCTCTGCTGTGACAGATGTGAGCCACTCAACTGAACTTCTGAACATGTGAGCATAAGCAAATCAGTGTACCCCTCTTGACGTCAGTTCCTTGAACTGCAGTTAGAGTAAACAGTACCATCTTGCCCTACAGAAGGATGACTCTTATGGTTAGGGAGTGTATGAGTCTGAGACAGCACAGAAACACATCACTTCTGGGGGCGGGGGTAGGGATGGGTAAGCCCTCCCCACCAAGTAGGAAAAGAAGAAACAGACACATTGTTGAAGCAACTGAATTAAGTCCCATTAATACCTTCACACCTGTGCTTTGGCCTGTTGTTCAAAGCTTACTCAGTGTATGCAATTTTAAACCTTAGTTTTCAATTCCTCAGATCGCAGAAAATTAAAAAGTTTGAGGATAATAAGAAGTTAGTCCACAGGCAGCAGCAACAACAACAACAAAAAGTCTAGTGACAGCACTAATACTGATGGCCACACTGAGATCTCAGATAAAAATGCGTTAAATGATGCCTACTCAAATCGGCCAAAGTAGGGATACACAGAAATACATCTCCCGAAATAGTAAGAATCAAAATAACCTAAGTATCTAGTGAGTCAACTAAATAAAATACAGTGTATCTATGTAAAAAATATTCACCGAAACACACGTGGAAAAAAAGCAGGTTTCATACAGCACGTATATAGTATGTTCCTATTTCAATAAAATTCTTTTTCCCTCTCTAGTTAGATCTGTGTAATATCTAAGCATCTATCCTTCCACGTGTATACACTGTGTGCAGAAGTTTGGAAGGACACGCTCACACTTGTTCACTAGGTTTCCATTTCGGCCTTGTTTTTAACTTTCTATATTGTGTCAATTGTATCATACAAACTCATTACCTTCATAAAAAGGAAAACACAACTTTAAAAATGATTAAGCTATTTAAAAAATTTTTTTTAACCTTTATTTTTGAGACAGGGAGAGACAGAGCATGAACAGGGGAGGGTCAGAGAGAGGGAGACACAGAATACGAAGCAGGCTCCAGGCCCTGAGCTGTCAGCACAGAGCCCGACGCGGGGCTAGAACTCACGGACCGCGAGATCGTGACCTGAGCCGAAGATGGCCGCCTAACTGACTGAGCCACCCAGGCGCCCCAAATGATTAAACTATTAAGTCTCTCAAATAAAGTTCTTTCTAAGGGCTGTCCCTGAGTTCTATATTTTTTACTTTTTAACCAATAGAACAAGGTACGTTTTAGTATTTTCCTACATCTCAGACGCCCAGATCCTAGGTGATGTGTTTCTCTGCACAAGTTGTGATGCGATGGACACAAGATGGCATAAGACAACTGTGAAGTGGTCAAGCCTTGCTCTTTACAGTCCTGCCCCTCCTCCTGGCAATCTGTCACCCTCCTGGGTTGAGTACCCTTTCCTTTAGGCAGCTTCTAAACCTCATGAAGTCTGACTTCCCCAAAGTTACTCTCCTTCCATATAACTCTCCTACTTGGAAGGATTCATTCCACATTCTAGCCTCATCCTCTGACATCCCCATTTGCTCATGATGTCCATTCCTTTAGAATGACATACTTCGAGGATGTCAGTAAAGATCTGTTTAATCATACTGCTTTTCTCCCAAGGTATCAATGCCAAATTGCTCCTGAATCCTTCTGGTGGTATCTACAAAAGTATTTTAGCAATATCAAGGGTCAAGTAACCTTGTTGGCTCAAATAACAATTCCAGTTGGAGAAGGGCTATTGGCAAGGAGCAAGTATGAGGAATATAGTTTGTAAATCAGAAACGTACCATGATACATTGCTTCTCAAAAACCTCAATTCATCTAGACAGCCTAAGGTGAGACAGTTCTCTCTACCCAACGCCAAAGTCACAAAATATTATTAGGCTTGTGAGTTTTCTATTCCACACAAAAATTGACATTCAGATCACAAATAGTTCCTGAGTTGCAGAAAAATTCTCAAATATCTTACAGAGAACAGGTCTGAAAGTCCATACCTTGTAGAACATGTAACTACCCTCAGGAAAGCTAAAATGCCATCACTCAATCCCATAATAGTATAAAGAAGGTGAAAAACTGGCTGGAGAGTGCAGTTGCTTTAACAGAGCATGAGCAAGAGCTGAAAGGGCAATTCTGGTGCCTGATACACTAGGAGAATAAAAGGAGGGAGACATCAGGTTATTGCAAGGGAACTTCACGGTTTGCAAACGTGGTACCTAAACTCACACAGCAGACTTAGCACCAACCTTCACAAGCTTTAAAAAAAGAAAAGACATAGGAGAGAACACTTCTTAACTCATTCTATGAGGCCAGTACTATCCTGATATCATAGACATTGCAAGAAAAGAATCCTACAGACCGATATCCCTTAGAACACACACATGCATACACGTACACACACACACATACACACACACACAATTTATGAATGAACTTGTCAGAAGTGGTATAAATCTGTGCATCGAAGACTACAAACTACTACTGAAAGACCTTAAAGGACGCCCGAGTCCGTGGACAGTCAGTATTCCTGGACTGGAGCACTCACCATGGTGAGGACGGCAACATCCCTATGAAAACCCCAGCTGACTGTTTTTGCAGAAACTCAAAAGCTAATCCTAAATGCACACAATGTGACAGGGCCAGGACTCCGAGCCAGCTTTAACTCATACTCTCAAACTGTGTGGAAAGAGAAGTTGGAGAAGAATGGAGAAATGACATCAGTTCCAGAAGTCTGCTCAGGACCAGTTCTGTCCTGGGGGAAGAGAAAGAACTCCTTCACCTCCCTCTACGTGCCACAATCGGGTTAGCTGCAGTGTGAGGCAATGAGGCCTCAGTACTTAAACCAAGGAGTCAAACTGCTTCTAACCTTTGGAATTATAAGGTACTTGACAATATAAATGTAGAGAAAATTAGCTGGTTATACTCTAGATAAGGGCAATAAATACAACTGAATAAAGTCTGAAACCACTCAAGACCATTAAATACGTTTGCGACTTAAGCTAAGAGGAAATACGATATAAAAATCATGAAGGCTGTCAACAGGCTGAACATGACAGCAGTTCCCCAAATCTCAGAAGTAGTGGGCATTTCCGTAAAGGAGGCAGTCAACTCCAGCTACCCAGTGCCTTGCTTTGCCGGTATGGTGGTAGTATGAGCTCACAGCAGTGCTGAGGGGGAGGCATGCCAGGAATCCACATGCCTTTTGTTTGTTTACTTACAAATTTTTTTTTTTTAATGTTTATTCATTTCTGAGAGACAGAGAGAGAGAGAGCAGGGGAGGGGCAGAGAGAGAAGGAGACACAGAATCCAAAGTAGGTTTGAGGCTCTGAGCTCTCAGCACAGGGGCTCGAACCCACCAACTGAGAGACAAGACTTGAGCCTAGGTTGGATGTCCAACTAACTGAGCCACCCAGGCGCCCCCCCCACCCCTGCATGCCTTTTAAATGATGAAAGACATTGAATCTGGTAAAGTTCTAGTGTTAACTTTTATTTATTTCTATGCTAGTTTATTTATTTCATGTCCTTTTTTTTTCCCTAAAAAGAGGGCATTTCAAAATAAAGATATCTTAAGTTCATAGGAACCTGTCAACCAACAGTTGGGAGAATATTGGGGAATAAAAACACAGGGGCTGGAAAACAGAGAAAGAGTAGATTTTCTTTCTTATTTTAGTCAGTCTTCTTTATGTTACAAGGGCAAACATTCTATTAAATATTTTTTTTTTATTTAAACAAATTAGAATCCCTCTAGATCAACAAAAGAAATATAAAGACTTAATTTGCTTGAAAATCAAAGATTAAATGAATATTTACACATCACAGCAAAGAATTCACATCTTGTACGAAAGAGCACATGAGATAGATGACAGTATGATACGGAAACATCAAGCCAGTGAAGATCAGCACCTCAGAGATCTAGTGTTTGATGAAAGGGCCTAGTAACAAACATTAGGAGCCCCAGGAACCCTCCAAACCAGCCGGTGATGGCAGCGTGAGCTATTAGTGTAAGGCCCCTCACCTCCCAGCCTGTGCCCACTGTGCTGAACCTCCAATTCCAAAGGCATCAGATTTTCCACCGCTTTCAGAACAGGATCACTACTGTGAAAGTGATTTCTACATATTAAAAAAATGTTTATAATACAGGTATTATTCAGTTCCTAGAATCTTTCTGGACATCACAACAGAGATTGTACAAGGAGACGAGGTGGAAGCGATCCGTCTGGTGTCCACACTACATAGTGAGAACCTGAACTTTGCTATTAGAGATGTATCAAAAACAGGCCCATGTACATCCACCATATTTGTCACAAAACCCAGCTTTTCAGAGTAAAAGGGCAGTTCTACCCATGTACACACAGGTAAAAGCAGGAGTTTACCTTAAGAACATTACTTTTTAGATGTTCCTACTCTGCGGAAACCTGCATGGTAATACGTACCAATAAAGCCCTTCTTTGCCAGCTCCATCGTAAACCTCCTTGTGATCTTTTCTAATTCATTATCCTATAAAGGAAAAACATGAAAACAAAACAACAATGAAACAAATGTTTTTGACAGAAAACTACTGGTGGAGATAGGTAATAGTTGGATTATATTTTCTATTTATAGGACATTTTCACCTATCTTCTTGTGTAATCCTCAAAGCTCATAAAACAGGCATTTCCATTTTAAAGATGAGAAAATGACAGATCACAAATTAGGTCATATAAACAACAGACAGTAGAATTAGGGCTCAGATCCCAGTTCCTGTTCTCTTTGTATTAATATAGGACCCAATGAGCAATCCCTATGGTATATTTTCATTTAAATGGTTAATCTTAAAAAGAATGAAATCATACATGTTATGTTTGTAACAGATGTTACTTTGGTGCTGTAAAGTATAGTAATGGCTTAAATTAACTTGGAACTGATAGGATAAACAATAAGATTTTTACTGAATTAAGACATTTGTCACTGGACCTTGATAACCCAACACAAAAATCTCATAGTAATATATACTATATTTATATAGAGCATATTATATTTATGTTATAGAATACACAACATGGATATAAATGCCTAAGAATATGAAGGTATTAACTACCTTCTACCCAAGTGAGAAAATGAAAAAAGGACATTGATCATTGATGTTAAGCCAGGTGACCCTTATATGGCACAACACTCAATGTGTTAATTCTTTACTTGTTTTTCCATTCCTTTAAAAAGCAATAGGGGCCATTAATCTCACTGATATGGGGGACACACAGAAGCCCAGTAATTACAAGTCCCCCATCAGTGTATCATGTGCACAAATGTCATTTTGTTACTTACAGTATAGTTCTTGGGATTGATCTTAACACCAGCCTTGGCACCCCCAAATGGCACATCTGGAAGAGAAGGCTGCAAGTTGTTATTCCATACAAAGGATAAAAAACTTAAAGATGCAGAAAGCACTATGCAATGTATAAATATGACACTTTAAGCTTTAGTTTCAAAAAATTCAAGAAATAAACCCACATCAATCTCTTCTAAAATGTTGTACTTTAACTAAAACTCTAGAGGAACAGAAATGATAAGGCTAGGCAAGTTATGATGCATAATCAGTGTGCTTTCCTAATTCTAAAAGAAAAAAAACATTTATTTCCCTTCTACTATGATTTGGTCTTATTTACAGTGTACAGAAAGGGATTTAAAAAAAAGATCTACACTTCAAGAAAATCCAATTGATTCCTATAACAACTCCTCCATTAAAAAAAAAGAAAAGACTAACTCTTAATTAAGGCTAATTGAAAAATGGTGTGGGCATTAAACTGTGCACCTTGAATAACATCCTAACAGTAACCCTGTATGTAAACATATTTCCCCAAGCGCCATTAGGTGGCAACAAAGGAGATCACTTACCAACCACAGCACACTTGTAGGTCATCAGAGAAGCCAGGGCTTTCACTTCATCTACACTCACATCAGTGCTGTAACGGATACCTGAGGGGGTGAGAAAGAAGGGGATGCATTTAGAACACCCTTCTGGCAGGTTAAAAAAAAAAAAGTGCTAGAAATTGAACTGTCCACACTTTTTGCATTCCAATACCTTGGTTATTTCCAAGAACACTTAAAGAAGCTTATGATACAAAGTCCAGGGAAATATAAGGAGTCACCTAGCAAGAGCTACAGAATGAGCACTGAATTTAAGTATTTGGACAGTTATGAGCGAAAGACTGGTGTTGGAGTGCAGTTTCTGTGTTCTGGTACAAGCTCAGGATGAGACCATGGAGCAGGGTTCCTGGGGATTAAGAGGTGAATGGGGCACAGTCCTGTCCTCTGGGGACTGACAGCCCAGTGGGAAACACCAGTAACTATGATTCCACAAGACAAAAACCACCTTCAAATGAACGTTACACTTTTAGGAAGGCAATTAACTCCGGGAAGGCTTTAAAATTTTTCTTTCATGTTTTGACTTAGGTGATTTGGTAGCAAGGAACTCAAAAATTTTGCTTTCTGATAGCATACAAATATGAGCAAATGGATAGTCAACAGATTGTTTCAACCTAATATTAGATGTCTAAATAGAAGTTCTGGCTTCAAACGAGTACACCCAGATGTCCCAGTCTCTTCCTCCCTTCATTCACTGTCAGCCTGTCAACCAAGAGACGAGAAGCTGACAAGTCATTTCTTTTTCTTGGAGATGAGCAATTCCCTCTATCCTTTCTGCAAGGATGGCAGGAGGCCAAGCGACAGACAACTGTGTCTCAATGCGCCTGTACTTGGTAGTGTTAGGTGTTTGGTAGAGTGGACGTGGAAAGTATGTCCACTACTTTGGTTTTGTGGGTCCTGGTCACTCACCCTCCCAAGTTTTTCAGGGTTAGGCCACCCCTTGTCCTCTGCAGTTCATTGTTTCTTAACCCAAAGGAAGAAGGCCAGGGTGAGGTTAATGTCTGCATGCTACCTGGCGCTCCCTGGCACAATGTGTGTTTGTGAGCGATGAAGGATTCTTGAATGACGCTGGGTACAACTTCCACTGAGTTACAGTAATGGGGGTCCTCAGGGACATCTCTTAAAGAATTTTGGGAACAAAAGTTTTTCAGATAGCAATATACAATATCTCATAAACTGGTGGTTGGAGAAAACTTCCCTAGTCATTTTTATTTTTTTTAACGCTTATTTTTGAGAGGGAGATAGCAGCATGCGTGAGCGGGGGAGGGACAGAGAGAGAGAGAGAGAGAGAGAGAAGAGGACAGACGATCTCAAATAGGCTCTGTGCTGACAGCAGAGAACCCAATGTGGGGCTGGAACTCATAAACCACGAGATCATGACCTGAGCCGAAGTCAGATGCTTAACTGACTGAGCCACCCAAGCAAGCCCCCTGTCCCCGTCATTTTTTTTTTTAAATTTTTTTTAATTTTTTTTATTTTTTTTATTTTTATTTTTAAAAAAAATTTTTTTTTTTCAACGTTTATTTATTTTTGGGACAGAGAGATACAGAGCATGAACGGGGGAGGGGCAGAGAGAGAGGGAGACACAGAATCGGAAGCAGGCTCCAGGCTCTGAGCCATCAGCCCAGAGCCCGACGCGGGGCTCGAACTCACGGACCGCGAGATCGTGACCTGGCTGAAGTCGGACGTCTAACCGACTGCGCCACCCAGGCGCCCCTAATTTTTTTTTTTAATGTTTATTTATTTTTGAGACAGAGAGAGACAGAGCATGAACGGGGGAGGGTCAGAGAGAGAGGGAGACACAGAATCTGAAACAGGCTCCAGGCTCTGGGCAGTCAGCACAGAGCCTGACGCGGGGCTCGAACTCACGGACCGCGAGATCATGACCTGAGCCGAAGTCGGACGCTCAACCGACTGAGCCACCCAGGCACCCCAGTCCCCGTCATTTTTAAAAGATGGCTTCTTGTATATTTCTGCAAACATCTATCTAAACACAAATGATATCTTTTCCAATTAGCAATAACTGCACCTTGGATAAATCTCACTGGCTATGATACTGCCACTGCACAAAGCTAAACGCCAATGATATGACTTAAGAGAATTTTATCTGTGGTACATAGATCATAAAGAGCAAATTCTAAAGCTGAACATATTTCTTTAGCCTATTAGAAAAATAAAATGATTATATTTAGAAAAGGGAGCTCTTGGAACAAATTTACTTGTTAATGAAATTTTAGAATAAGGAAGGACAATTTTTTTAATGCTTATTTAGTTTTGAGAGAGAGAGAGAGCAGGGGAGGAGCAGAGAGGGAGGCAGAGAATCTGAAGCAGGCTGTGCACTGTCAGCGCAAAGCCCAACATGGGGCTTGAACTCATGAACCGTGAAATTGTGACCCGAGCTGAAGATGCTCAACCAAAGGAGGCACCCAGGTGCCCCAAGAAGGGAGAGTCTTTTTAAAGATAGAGCAGCTACCTGTTGCTTTAGAGCTTGCTTCCCTATTTTGTTCAGGCCTCTATTAAAACTTTCTTCATTCCAAGAGGCCTTCCCTGACCACCTGCTTTAAAACAGGACCTTTCTCATTCCCACTCTCTAGCCCCCTCTACGTTAATGTTTTACCACTGACTTTATATTATAGATTTGTTGACTGTCTTGGCTTCCCCATGTGGGAAGTTATCACCATGAGGAGACTGTATTTTGTTCAATGCTTCAATTCCTGGTCCCTAACATAGAAAATGGCATGCGTGTATTAGGCATGCAAATACAGGATGAATAAATATATGAATATTTCTTGACTCTTAAAACTTAAGGTATTAAGACAGAAAAACCGTAGTCTCTAAAAATTCTGACAGGCCTATAAGTTCTAAACAATTCACAATACACTGCATGTATTACAAAAGGACTATAAAGCAGTAAGAGGCAAAAGCACCAGGTCCTAAAAAGTACTCCAGAAAAAAAAAAAATTGTAAGTAATATTACAACTAAACATTTGTTTCTTTAAATTTTTTTTTTAACGTTTTTATTTTATTTTTGAGACAGGGAGAGACAGAGCATGAGCAGGGGAGGGTCAGAGAGAGGGAGACACAGAATCTGAAACAGGCTCCAGGCTGTTAGCTGTCAGCACAGAGCCCGATGCGGGGCCCGAACCCACGGACTGCAAGATCATGACCTGAGCCGAAGTCGGCCGCTTAACCGACTGAGCCACGCAGGCGCCCCAACATTTGTTTCTTTAAGGCAAAATTGGGGGGTGGCTCAGTCAGTTAAGGGTCCGATTCTTGATTTCAGTGCAGGTCATGATCTCACGGTTGTGAGGCTGAGTCCTGAGTTGGGCTCCATGCTGAGTGTGAAGCCTGCTAAAGATCCTCTCTCTCTCTCAAAAATAAGAAAAAAATTTGGCTTAAACACTAAAATATGTTTTGGGGCATCTGGGTGGCTCAGTCGGTTAAGCATCCGACTTCGGCTCAGGTCATGATTTCGCGGTCTGTGAGTTAGAGCCCCGCGTCGGGTGCTGTGCTGACTGTTTCGGATTCTGTGTCTCCCTCTCTCTCTGACCCTCCCCCGTTCATGCTCTGTCTTTCTCTGTCTCAAAAATAAGTAAACGTTAAAAAAAAAAATTAAACACTAAAATATGTTTTTAAAATCAGTGAAAATGCTACTATGCAATGTGGCAAATGCCTCAGTGAAGGCCGTGCTAGGCCAGTGATCTGGGCCGGGTACTTCCTGACCAAGTGGGCCCAGCTCAGTGGCAACTACTGTGGTGACTGCACTTGCTTACCTGGGGAGGCACAGCCTCTGTTCTCAGGTTCCATCAAGACCGCACAGGACAATGCACGTGAAGCAGCTGACATGGTCAATAGTTCAATCTCAGCTATATTATCACTGCTATTGTAAGTATTACGAAGCAGTGGCAGATAACAAAGAAATCTATGTCTTAAAAAGGCTAAACTTATAGGAGTTTAAACAAACAGCTTAATAAACCTTGATTTCATTACTTTAAGATAAATTCATGAGGGCAGAATAACAGTCTGCTATTGAGAATTAGTATTTCTATCATACACAAAGCACTTTCTTCATTGCTCTTTTAGAGTCTGTGGAAGTAGTCATTAAGTTATTTTAATTTCCCTTTCTTTTTAAAAAAATTTTAAATGTTTATTTTTGAGAGAGAGAGAGAGAAAGGGGGGAGGAGGGGAGAGAGAGAGAGAGAGAGAGAGAGAGAGAACACGTGAGCAAGGGAGGGGCAGAGAAAGAGGGAGACACGGAATCTGAAGCAGGCTCCAGGCTCTGAGCTGTCAGCGAAGAGCCTGATGCGGGCTGGAACCCACCACCAAGAGATCATGACCTGAGCTGAAGTCGGACACTTAACTGACTGAGCCACCAGGCGCCCCCAATTTCCCTTGCTTTCTTTAAAAATATTCCATTAGTTTCAGGTGTTCCACATAGTGACTGGACAATTCTATATACTACAGCATGCTCACAAGTGTAGCTACCATTTTTCTTGCTTTCTTAAGGGAAGGGAAAAGTTACTTTCCCTTATCCAGTGTTTCAAACTAATACATTCAGTGGGAAACTAAACACAGCCTGAAACAGTAACATTTACAAATCTGATTATAATCCTGTTATTCTAGACACTGATGCTAATTAGAAACTGGACCCCTCCTAGTACAAGACAGTGTAAACAAAATGCCTATGTTACTGCAACAGTTCTAGAACCATGAGTCAGAAACTGTGTATGTATAACAAAAAAACATGTTTCCACTGGATGGAACCCAGGCATTCTTGTGTGTAAAGTGAAATTTTCTTTCTGAGCCACACCCAGTCAGAAAACTCAACTGCAAGATACAGAAGAGAAGTAGTTACATAAATTACCTTTCACATCAGCATTTTCTGCAGGCTATGAGCCAAGAAAGGCTTCTAGTGAACTGAGGCAACGGAGGGGTAATAAGGAAAGGAGCAGAAGCATTAGCAGGGCGGGGAAGCTCTGGAGCAGAGGAAGGAGGGGGCAGGGAGGTACCCAGAAAGGAATGCAGGTGGTCGGTTACTGCCTGGGCTAAAGAAAAAATAGGTTTCATTTCAACTTTCTGATTAATCAGTGATACATAAATGTTGTTACTTCTGGAAGTTGGCAGACATACCAGCATAGGGTTACTTAACTGTTAGTCTGGAAAACAAAACAAAACAAAACAAAACAAAAAAACCCCCCAAAACCCTTCAAGGATAGCCGTAAGTAAAATACTCTGTGTTGTAACAATGCTTGAGATGAAACAAACTCCCTCCAGTACAGGAGCTTACACCTAAGGGAAAGCTAGTTGCTTTGCTTCTCATGGGACTGGAAACCAAAGATAATTACTAAAAATATGCGGTCACCTAAAAATTCCTAACCACATTCTGATGGACACTAAGAGTATGACCACAAAAAAGAAGCCACTCTCTACTATATTTGTAAATCCAATGGATTATGAGATATTAGCACAACTGGGGTATGTGAGGGACAAATGATGTGACATACTTGACGTGACACTGACTACCTGGAGTTAGGGCAGACCTCAGACTACTGCAAAGTTGTAAAGGAGGGGGGAAACGTAGCATTTCTGAATACCTACCATATTTGAAGAACACAGAATTTGAAAACAAAATCGTTCAATAAAGCCAAATGACAGGTAAGAACACACATGCACAGAAGAAAACCAAGAAACCTTAAAATATTTTAAAACAAAGTGAGGCAAGAAGGATCTTATTTGCAGTCTGAATGTTTTCACTTTTCTTAACAGCAAGCCTTTACTTCTTTTCTGTGGGGTGGCAGGGAAGGCTAACAGTGAGCAGGGCCGATAGGGATAGGATGGGGGCACAAGGGCAGAAACTAAAAGGGTCAAGAATTTTATTCCAGAAATGGAAAGGAGTCAATTAGGTTTTTTTCTATTCTAAAGTCCTGTAGCACTACCCATTAGCCTATGTTGCCGCTAGCATTGCTAGTGTTTGGGAAGAGACGGATGGGGTTTGTGAGC
Organism: Lynx canadensis; assembly: GCF_007474595.2. Classification (NCBI taxonomy): domain Eukaryota; kingdom Metazoa; phylum Chordata; class Mammalia; order Carnivora; family Felidae; genus Lynx; species Lynx canadensis. The sequence continues at coordinate 42,360,960 of NC_044313.2, read as the reverse complement.
GACAGCACTAGTAGGTATCATGACAGAGGTGGATGCCTTCAATGAAAAGCAGAGTCCACAGCTGGCAGAACTAGAAAGGAAATGGGGTGATTACGCAGGTATGGACCACACGGCAGGCGTCCTTAGAAACAAGGACCCCCAAATCAAGACCCCATTCTCACTGGCCCACAGAGTAACCTGTACTTCCAGTTCGCCAGCGGAAACTGACCACCACCCATGACAGCGTTTATTATTTATCAAACCTGGTAGAGCTGGAGGAAGGGTTGGTGGTAGAAGTCTGAAATCAGACCTCTTATTCTGAAGAGTAATTAACTCTGCCACATAGTTATTTTGAGCTAACTGGTATCCAGATGTTTCAAAAGAACACTAATAAAATGCAGACATCTGCACACTACACAGCACAAAGCATTTCTCTGCCTTTTGACTTAATGACCAAAGATATTCCTTACTACACCAGGTTTTTCTAGGAGAAATCAAAATCAAAAGCAAAAATTAGCTAAAGCTGCTATAGTGATGAAGAAACCACACCAGTTCCTTACTTTGAAAAATTTCAGTGAAAACCACAACTGAGCAGCTTGAATTTTTTTCCTTTTGCGAGCTGACTCAAAACCAAAAACATACAAAAAAGCTCCTAGCAACTAAGTCACCATTGTTTTTTTCTGTGATGAATCATTAACGAAACACATTCATGACAATTTAAATGGTTTTAAAAATTACTTGAGCCTGGATCTTTTAAGAGGTCTTTGATTTATTTATCACAAATTCAATTTCCAACTGCATTCTCTCACTTTTCAGAAAACCAAGAGTTCTACCACAAGCACAGAACTCACAGAAAAGCATAAAGACCTCAGAACTCTTGAAATGCATGCCCTAGCACTCTTGCCATTTACTCACGAGAACATCTTTTCTCACTTAATACTAATATAATTTCCTAACGTGTAACAGAGTAACATAATTACAAATGAGGAGAGGAGGGCAAGGGGCAGTGGGGAACTGGGACCCTCCAGCATGTAATGACCTCGGAAAACATGGGAAGTCTCAGATAAAAATTCAGTTGGCAGTGCAAGAAGCAGGCCACATAGGAACAAAGGAATATCATAGCCTTTAACTGCTTTTGACAGTGTCCATGTCTATGTAGGAAGGCAAGGAACCAAACACTTAAAGAGACAAACTTCATAATAAGTTCTGGGAAGCATATGTATAGCTGATGTTGGAGAAATGAAAAGGACATTTCACTTCTTCTTTTCATTAACATTAAAAAATTATACAACACATATGTGTATGCGTTCATCAAAACTTAAAAACAAAAAATTGGAAGTCTCCCCTGACCTCCCATTACATACCACTATGTAATCCCAGTCTTCTCTTATGGGGGACTATTCTTGGTGATTGAAGTGGGTATATATAGATCCTTCCAAATAATTTGCCTGCATTTAAGTACATATTATTTATAGGACACAGAGTTCTGTTGTGTGCCTAAGTATTGAACTTACTGCCCAATGGATGGAGGAAGGATTACACATTAAGAGGGGGATCTTGTTCATTTTTTTCATCGACTTATTGGGAGAATAGCAGTAAACTTAGCCACACCTTCCTACCAAACCGGTCTTGGAAATGATGCTAGTAAAAGTGGTGAATATAAAACCGGACATTTAGTAAAACATAACGATAACCTGTTATAAAAAGGTTCAAAGGGTAAAGTATTGAAATTACAGATATCCAGTTTCATATAAATTATTTACAAGTCTAGGTGATATTTGAGATGGTTCTGAAGAGGAAGAAGAGAATTAAAGGGAGAAAGGAGATAAGGGATAGATGGGCACTACAGGTAGAGCGACTATATTTTGCAAGAGTAAGATCGGGAAAATATATATGCCTGTATTTCCAAGTTTTGCTAAGGATCATTTTACACCAAATCTCCTTTATTTTCAAAATCCAGTCTTCTTTCCTAATAATAATATCACCTTTTCTTCCTAACAGTGCCTCAGGCTAGAAACTTGAGTTATCTTTGACTTTTCTCTCCTTCATTGATACATCCTACCTGTTGGGGAATACTGTCCTTCCTTCAAAATGTTTTTAGCTGCCCTTTGCTTTTCATTTCTTCTGCTATTACTTATCACCTCATCCTCAGCTCCTCTGCAGCCTAGCTCTCCTGGATTTACCATTATGCACCCAACAAGCATAAAGGGAAAAAGCTGTTTCTGCTCGCATACGTCTGACACTGTATGTGCGGGTTTTCCATACCAACAACCAGCTCTCTAATTCTCTGTGGACACTAACTGGTTGTCATACACAATTTAATTCAGTTTTGACACTGACTACCTGGAGTTAGCACAGACCCCACAGATTAAGGGCTTAGTTCCACAAGACTGGCCTTCATTTTAATCTCAAGCATTGGGTGCCCACAGTACCCATACTTTTGTCCAACTTGGCTGGACGCTCTCACACCCTCTCCTCAGGTTTAATAATTTGCTATCATGGCTCACAGAACTCAAGTAAACACTTTACATATGTTTAATGGTTTATTATCAGGGTCCTGAGCACAGGAGCCTGTCTCTAGGTAACAGATGCACCGTCCTCCTGACACATGGAGGTATCAGGAAAGCTCTCAGAACCTAGTGGTTTACGGATTTTTATGAAGGCTTCCTCACAGAGGCATGATGGGTGTTAACTCAATGTCCAACTCTTTTCCTTTCCATGGAGGGCGGGGGATGGGGCTGAAGGTTCTAGGCTACTAATCATGGTTTAGTCTTTCTAGTCACCAGCTGCCATCCTGAAGCTATCCAGGAAGCCAGCAAGAAGTGCCTCATTAGAACAAAAGATGCTCCTATCACCCAGGAAATTCCAAGGGATTTAGGAGCTCTGTATCAGGAACTGGAGTCCAAGACCAAATATTAGGACAAAGGAGGCTCCAAGCACCCCCATCACTCAGGAAATTACAAAGATTTTAAGAGCTCTATGTCAGGAATTGGGAGCAGAGACCAAATAAATATTATGTCATAAAACCTCATTTTCCACTATTTATAAACACACAGTCTGTCCCTATGACTCCATCACACACAGTCCTGCATCTTGTCTGGGCTGAATCAGTCACCGCCTTTATTTCTCTTTATCTAAAATGACCTTTCAGGGCGCCTGGGTGGCTCAGTCAGTTAAGTGACTGACTTCGGCTCAGGTCATGATCTCAAGGTTTGCGAGTTTGAGCCCCGAGTTGGGCTCTGGGCTGAACACTTGGTCGGAGCTTGGAGCCTGCTTCAGATTCTGTGTCTCCTTCTCTCTCCGCCCCTCCCCCACTTGTGTTCTGTCTCACTTGCTGTCTCTCAAAAGTAAATAAATGTAAAAAAAAAAAAAAAATTTAAATGACCTTTTCCCCCATCCAACTCCTATCCAGCCTTCCCTACCTGCAGATCAAGACTGTCTCTCCCTGGTATCTCCTTTGAACTCCTATTGTAGCAATGCATTGTTTAGTGTTTTCAACTGTGTCATTTATTGACTGTTCCTGGGAAAGGAAAATGTAGAAATAGAATACTGAACTAAAAGCAAAAGAAGAATGATATAGATATCAGAAGGGATTTGGGATTCTGCTCTATTTTGAGGAAATCAATTAAAAACATTTTAAGAAAAAAAAATCAGCTTTGTTTTCTTCTTTTTTAAAGCTTTCTTGTGAATAGTTCCCTTAGCAAAGAGCAGGGTACCTGACACAGAGTAGGCAATTAAAAGACCTGTAATGAACAGGTTAACTATCAGAAATCCCCATGAGCTAAGGAATGTTCCTTAATCAAGCATAAAGTTTAAAGCTCTTGCCTGCAGAGAAAATGAACACATAATGGAAAAACTGATTTATTTGGAATATAGTCTATAGCTCATATAGCTTATTCAGTAAACCTCCAATGGGGGTACTATCACCCTTGACTATTCCCTTGCTGTTTCTCTCTTGCTAAAAGGGATTAAAAAAAAAAAAAAAAAAAAAGAGTCCTAAATCCTACTAAGGCTCAAATGTACAAAATGTTTTGAAGGCCTGTGTTCACATATTTATGATAACGATACGTGGGCAAAAGGAGTCATATTACTGACAATCTTTATAATTTCCATTTGTGTCATCTTTCACATTTTCCTCTAGCCAAGAAGCAATTCAGAAAAGTTAAAAGGTCTGACAGACTTTCTCCAAGAATAAATAACCGGAAGAAATAGCAATTCATTACAAACTATAACTTCTTCGTTTTTAAGGAAGAGACACTCAGAAGCAAGCCATGTTAAAATGAGTCCACTGAAAACCCTTAAAGATACATGTCATACACTTTGGCAGAGAAATGAGCCACTGTTCAACACCAGAGCTCTTCAAACCTCTTTCAGTGGAAAACTCTAAAATGTTCTTCCATTGCCTAAGTAACTGGAATAAGTGGGCCCATAAAGATATCATATACGAGTGAGTTCTATATGCACACTTGTTGGCATATACTTGTTTTTTCTAGGAAGAAGGCAGGCCTTCTAATAACCTTTAACACATTTCAAATGAGCCCCAGTGTTGGGAATTATTGTGTGGATGACATGGCATGGTTCTCAATCACTGCTTATGATACAATGTATAATTTTTTACATGAAAGCCCCCAGAAAATAATTATTAAGAAAGTGGGTGCTGGAGTCAGAGGACGGGACTCTTAACAGGGCCCAACTCCACTAGGTAACTAGGTGTGTAACCTTACCAGGAGTCCTCCACTTTTCAGCCTTGGTATTTGCATTTGAAAATCAGGGCCAACAGTGTATCTCATGAGGTTGTTATGAGGGATAAAAGCGATGATGCATGAAAAGCTCTTAGCAAAATGCCTGGTATACACGGAGAACGCAATAAATGTTAGATGTTAGGTTATCCCTTGCTTTCCAGTTGACCTTTGTGGAGGCAGGATCTCCCAAGTGTTGTTACCTTGTGAAAGGAAACTTAGAAGGTCTCGAAGCAGCCCTTTTCCAGGCTGTCTTTTTGCCCTTTGCAAAACCTTTCCTGCCTTTATCAGTAGTATTTCCTACATTGATGCTTCAGTCTTGATAGTGAGTACTGCAATCTGTATCAATTTCTGCAAAGGGGAAAAAACACTGGTTCCTCAGAATAGCTAGGTCAGTTTTAGATAATGGCTTTGGATTTAAAGTTGTTGACGGTTATTTCCTGGGGAAGAACTGGGGGTAGAGCTGTTTTACTTGTCATTTTACAACTGTTATCACTATATGAATATTTGAAAGACATACATGTATTTTAACAGGAGTTTGTTGGGTGGAGTCATCATGGGCCATTTATGAATTGATGCTCTTCACTAAGTGATATTAGAGGTTAAAAAGTTTTTTTTGTATTATGAAAAATCTAATTATTATGCAAAATAAACAGAAAAGAACCCCACAACAGAATTTTTTAGCATCCACAAGCTGATAGTTTAGTCTTTATTGGTTCCTGGCAGAATCCTCAGCACCTTTAACATCACTGGACGAAAACAATTTTCCTAAGCAATCTAAATTATCATCAATAGTTGTAAGGCCAATTTCTTTCCCCTATAAGCCAGAAAGTTCATGTTTAATTCTTATTTCTTATGCTTAAAATTTAAACACTGCAAGTTTTATTGGGGTTTAACATACTGGTGCTTGTCCTCCAATTTTTGATGCCCCAATTCCTGCAATGTGTACTCTGCATAATGAGTGGGCAGTGGGCAGCGTCTGTGTTCCTGCGTATGGGGTTCTGAATGCCAAAGCAAACCAGCTACGTGGATTCACACCAAATGACAGCAAGACTGAATGGCGATCTCTTCGTTCTCTAGTATATTTGTGAGAGGGGAGCGGTTTAGAGGCTTTGAGCTATTTGGCTTCCATGACATTAAAAGGCCTTTATCATGGCAAAACAGTTCTGGATTTAATTAAAAAGTATTAAAAACAACAGCAGTGGCACCACCAACAAAAACCTTAGGGATGAGGGCTAGGGAGAAGAACACATTACAATTACCTTAAAAAAAATTTTTTTTTAAAACGTTTATTCATTTTTGAGAGTGGGAGAGAGAATGCGTGCATGCGAGAGGGGTAGGGGCAGAGAGAGAGAGGGAGACACAGAATCTGAAGCAGGCTCCAGGCTCTGAACTGTCAGCACACAGCCTGACACGAGGCTTGAACCCATGAGCCATGAAAGCACGACCTGAGCCAAAGTCACTTGAGCCGAAGTCGGACACCTTGCCAACTGAGCCACCTAGGCACCCCATACAATTACTTGTCTTTTAAATGAATTTTCAGAATGCATTAAATCCTAAATTTAATCTATCTACAAAGGCTACATTTTATCTTGTGGAAGTAGATGCAGACACACAGTCACACTCTGAGAATGTTAGAAACTGTGAGAATCTATTCAAAGTTAACCAAGCTTTGGGGTGCCTGGGTGGCTCAGTAGGTTAAGCATCCAACCTCGGCTCAGGCCATGATCTCACGGTTTGAAGGTCTGAGCCCCACACTGGGCTCTGTGCTGACAGCTCGGAGCCTGGAGCCTGCTTCGGATTCTGTGTCTCTCTCTCTCTCTCTCTGCCCCTCCCCTGTTCGCACTCTGTCTCTTGCTCTCAAAAATAAATGTACATTAGAAAAATTGTAAAAAAATAAAAACAAAAAAACAAAGTTACCCAAGTTTTGATGGTTGTCAATTCAACCCAGCAGAAATAAGTCAGAAACGTTTTTTTTTTTTTCAGTGAAGACAGAGGATGTGTCCTTTTAAAACAGTAAAAGTACTTTCTGTAGTGTTGCCCCAAAGTACCATCATCATCAGACAATTATATTCCAGAGGACGAGTGGACTAATACTACACAGACTCCAATCCTGTTGCCTCCCCTGCCCTCCACCCCTGCATCCAGTCCCCCAGAGACAAGAACAAAGCATGTCTACCTCCCACTGTTTTCTTTTCTTTCTTTTTTTTTTTTTTTTTGCATTTTGGCTCTTAAAAAACAAGTCAATGGGTTAACACAGTTTATACTTTTTTTTTTTTGATACTGATATTTACAGTTAAACAAAAGATTCAGGGTCAGTATATCAGGGCATTCCATTTACAGTCAATCAACTTCATTTCAATAATGATAACTTTAGAAAGTTCTACGATAGAAGGAAAAACCAGTAACAGAATTTTGGCTTAATAGTTTTAATATGACGAAAAGAGGTGGGGGAGGACAAGTTGGGAGAGAAAGCTAAATTGCTCCTATATCAATGAATTGCTGTTACCAATCTGTACTTCTCCCTCAAAACTGACTTTTAAATGATAAACTTCCTTTCTAAAAAGGTACATGGGCAGAAGCATGGCCAAAAATATACAGAATTTATTCTGAGAAAGATAACAGGAACAATCACTGATAATGTTTTCAAACATGTAAGAAACTTTGAAAAAGTCTTCTCAAAGCAGAAATTCCCACACTATTCATCTTTGCTGAAAATATTAAGACTGCTCTTAAAACTTCTCTTCAAAGCCTATAGCATACTCTTTTGCAAATCCTTAATAGGTACCAATCTGATGGTTTCAGTTAAATATGCTTTGTGGGAAAAGAAGCAAAAAAACTAAAATGTATTATTAAATATTTACTTGGAAGAAAGTACACATCAGCCACCCCAGGTCTGAAAACCACCTGTTTCCCTTACACAGATTATAATTAGATTGTTACTTTCAACCTTGAAAATTTTATTTCTGAAAACTCAGGTAGAAGGTCCAGGAAAGATTAGATGCAGAAAACTGAGGGTTATGAAAAGCATGAAGAGGAGCAGACAAGGCTTTTTTGGGTTTTTGTTTGTTTTTGAGAAGAACTATGGTAGAGAAGGCAGTTGAGGTGAGAGCGAGTGTGTTAAAGTATGCTTAAAAGGGAAAGATTTACTGAAGTCACAGGGATTATTCGAAGCATCCTTAAAAATTTCAATCACCTAACGTATTCTGTATTTCTAAGACCACAATACAACCAAGGAGGTCAACAACTTTCTTACAAGCAAAGCAAAACAAAATAAAGCTTTCACGTTTAATTGGAGACAAAAACTACCAAAAATAAAGTGCTCTTAGAATATGTATTCTCTGCAATGAGATGAAGGTGGCAATGGGGAGAAAGATCCTGGAGTGTTACGAAAGGAAAGCATGTTCAAATTTTGATGATCACCTATTTAGCACACTGTTCATTATGTTAAGCACACTAAAATATTTTTAAGGGCTTTCAGGGCTATATAATCCTCCCAATCTCATCTCCATGATGTCTTTCAAATTCCTTAAGATAATATTTATCACTTTATAGTGGCCAATTTTCTTACACGTCCTGTTATCTTTCAATGCCTGTTATTAATCATTAGTTGCAAATAGGTTTCTCCATGTTTATATGCTGGGAGTTAATAGTGCTTTTAGTATATGCCTTCTGGTAAATGGGATAAACTGAAGAGAGAACTGTATCTTACACTTCCAGTGCAAGCAAGTGCTACAATAACAGTGTCTCAAGAGGGCTGATGTGATTTGTTGCTAGGTTCAATAATTTGGTACGAAACTGCCGTGGAAACAAGAGGATAAGGACTGACAAACTATGGTAATTTTAGCTGCTTCAGTGGGTTTGTGGAGTTGTGATTTATAAAGATAGGAGAGGGCTTGGCATATAAAGAACAGGAATGTAAAGAACTTCAGGGAAACTAAATTAGATCCTGCCGGAAATTTACATAATGGTTTATTTGTGTATCTTTTAAGGGACTGGAAAATACTGCCAGCAGGATAGTAATATTAACTAGACGTCCATTTGAAAGACACATTGCAGTTTAGTATTTGCTAACCTCTCTTCCTCCGTCATCCTTGTTTGCTTTTCTTGGGAGTCTAAACTTGTATTCTTGGTTTAGAGAATAAGGGAGTGGTAGGAAGAAGGAAGGTGATGTAGGAGACTGACTGTGTACCTTTTATGTAATTTTGGAGCTGCAAAGGGAAATTAGAGGTCAAAGTGGTTCAAACATTAGTTTGAGAAGAGGAAACAGAGCTAGAGGATAATTAAGCTCTAAAGGTATGTCCTAGAAGAGGGTGGGGCCAATGCAAATTTAACAAGTAAATCATTAAACAGTTTCAGGCAACCTTTGTTCCCAGGCTGGGAATGCCAGCAGAGTTCAAATTCTTCTAGTAGAGAGATTTCTAAAAATTATCATTACAAGTCAGCTAGTGTAATAAAACACTGTGACAGGCTTATGGAGACAAAGGGTCCAGCCCAACATCCTCTCTGTGGTTATTAGCCAAGCAACCTCAAGCAAGACTTCACCTCCTTGGGGCCTTTATTAAACATCATTTTTTTTTAATAGAAAAGAAGTGGTTTTACCTTTTTTTTTTTTTTTTAAGGTTACATTTATACATCTTTAAAGATGTATTGAGGAGAAATGTTTGAAAGTTTTTATTGGCCCAAAGGAAGCAATCTGACTGCAGAGGCCAAATCTACACATATTCGAAAATTTAAACTACGGGATAACTTGGTGACTATCAAATTGTAACCGATTCAACTCCTTTCCTTCAGTACTTTATCTTTTACCCAAGCTCAAATCTGGTGCTAGCCAGGACCAGTCCACACCCCCAGGGCTATTTCATTCCATTGGCTGGCGGGCTGTCCTGCATTCTACACCCTTTAAGATTTACTGTCAGGGCGCCCGGTGTTTATTTGTCGGAGATGTTACGTTGCTCCTGTATTACTTTGTGTGTGTGTGTGTGTGTGTGTGTGTGCACGCGCGCGCGCAAAACTGAGGCTGTCAGGGTAGAAAAACAACTTAAAAAGCCAATGGTGTAATTAGTAAAATCGTTTGGTTAGTAAAACTGTCTGGATTTCAAATCCACAAGACAATTCACTTTGTAAGTTCCTGTATCATTTGCCACTGATGTAAAAATGAGTGGGGGAAAAAAGAGCTGGAAATAACTATCTCATAGTTTTCGTTCGGTGAGTCATAGATGCTCACAAAAACTTGCAGAGCACAATCAGATGGGCCGGTCATTCCCATTTCTAGAAGTGCATTTCGTCAGGATCCACCCTGGGTGTCACCTACACTAAGATCAAAAGGAGAGCGGTGCAGCATCTATTCAGCAGTGTTCACACTTTCAGGAACCCGGGATGATGGCTCACGGGGGAGGAAGACAGGACCACTACGTGGCGGATTTCGGGAGGAAAACCCACCACCCGCGCGAGACTGACACGCCTGCTGCAGGGGGCGGCGGGGGGGGGGGAGCGTGGGAGGGGGCCAGATCCCCGGCCAGGCAGGGCGGCGGGGAAGGGCGCGAGGGGATCGGCCGGCGCTCACCTCCCTTGCAGGGCGTGCGGTGCTGGCTGTGCTGGGCTCGGTAGCCTTCGATGACCTCCCAGGAGCCGTCGTCGCGTCGGATGGGGAAGGACAAGCTCAGCACATGGTTGCAGGGCTTGATGATCCGCAGGATGCCGCGCACCCGGTTCCGCTTCTGCTCCTCGCTCTCCCGGGTCTTGAGGTCCTCCACCAGCTTGTCCTCCACGATGCTGGCGCCGCGGTCGAAGAAGCCCTCCACCATCTTGAAGAAGTTGGGGTCGTCCTCGCGGTCGGCCGCCGCCTCGCTGTAGTGTCGCCGGGCGGTCGGCGCGAGCCCCGGCTGCGGGGCTGCGGCGGCGGCGGCGGCGGCGGGCTGCCCGCGGGCCCGGCCTAGCAGCGCGACCGAGTCGGCCGCCGCGGAGCCCAGGGCGGCGGGCCCGGCGCGGGACAGCAGCAGCGCTTCGCCCAGGCAGCGGTACATGGCGGCGGGGCGGAGGCCGCGGAGCAGAGGCGCTCTCGGAGGCCCGGGGACGAAGGGAGGGAGGAAGGGCCCGGCGCGAGCTGCCCTTTTAAGCTGCAGCTTCCTGCCCCCTGGGCTGTCCCCTCCCCTCCGGCGCCCGCCGCCTAACGGGGAGGACGGACTTTGGGGGCCGCGGGCCCAAGTCGCCAGTGAACGGCAGGGCGGGGGGCGGGAGGTGCGCGCCGCCCAGGGAGCCGGGCCTCCGCCTCTGCTGCGGCCTCGCCCGGCCTCCCAGGCGGCGGCGCGTGCCTTGCAGGGGCGCTCGGGGGCGCGCAGGCGCGCGGGCGGGCCCAGTGCGCATGCTCGCGCCGGCCTGGGGGCGGGGCGAGGGACCCACCGGCTGCCGGATCTGCAGGGAGGCGGTGTCTCAGGTCAGTGCGCGCCCCCACCGCGTCCAGGGGAGCGGGTCTTCGTGGGGAGTGGGCACGTTCCGGGAGGGGGCCTGCCCCAGGAAGGGGCCTGTCTGCCTCTGGGGGGCGCTGACAGGCTGGGCCGCGCCGGGGGGAGGGGTGGGGTGTGTGGAGGCGTGCGGTCTGGCGGCGGGCTGGGCCTGGTGAGTCACGGGTGTCCCTCCTTTCCGCCCGCACTCCCTCAGGCCGGGTGGCCGCCCTGCACTCTCTGGCCTGCCCTCTGGTGTTCCTGCGGGGCTGGGCTCCGCGACCCGGGAGCGGCGGTTGAAAGCCGGGCTGTGGGCTTGGCTCTGACTGCGGGGGCTGCGAAGGACTTAATGTCATCCGGAGTAGGATTTTTGAGGTGGCTTTCAGGAAAGGAAAAAGCCTGGGAGCTGGGGAATCCCTTACCCACTGGCCTTAGTCAAAAAACTAAGTTTTTAATTTTGCTCCATGGCAGCCATTCATTAATGTCAAGTTATGTGAATCATTGTATCTTTGTAACATTTACTGACCGTGTTTCCCCTTTTCAAAAGTATGTTCTTGAAATAGTTTAAAAACAAAAAGGCACTATAGAAATGGAATGATAATACTCCAGGAAGTTCTCAGTAATATATGTGTTAAGGGGTTCAGAATAGGATTTGTAAACTTTAAGCTACATGAGGGTTAATTTTGTACTTACACATATGTGATGAGCCATGCTAAAGTTATAGGCTCCTATGGGTAGGTAAGACGCATGTAAGTCCTATGACTCAGTCTTCTGAAAAGCTACCAAACAAAGGCCACAGTACCAACTTTAGTGGCTCCAGTGTACTTTGGTGGTTTGAAATGGCACCTTTTTGATCTGCAAAACAACTTCCTGACATTCACTTTATGCATCTATTAGAATATGGAAAAGAATGTCCTTAATTCTTACAATATACCACAAAGTATAAAGCAACAACCTAGATCGTTAGATTATATTCATCTATCTCAGTGTGCTCTCAAAGAAGATGCAGCTGATACTTTATCTTGTTTGCTAGATAAATGTATCATTATTTATATTTGTATGTTGTTTTTCAGTGAAAAATACTCTCTGAACTGAATCCTGAATTTGTCTTGTTGGTAAAAAAAAAAAAAAAAAAAAAAAAAAAAATCAAGGTACCAGATTTCCTTTTCACTTGATGGTATTATCATTTTACATTGCAAAAAACCGCCATGAAAACCAAACCCCAAATCCTAAAATTTTAGAATAAAGTGATTAACATCAGTAAATATGTGGACATTTTTTTCTCTTCAGATTAAATTCTTTGGTATGTTTTGAGGAAAGTGGTTTGAAAGCTTAGTTTTATTACCCTGTTTATCTCTTTCTTGATAGCCATAGCCTTCTGAAAAATAAATGTTTAACTTCTTCCAAGTTGTATTCACCTGAATTCAAAAGTTGGAAAGGCTATGGAAGTAGTGAGGAAATTATGTTTGAGAGCCTCCTATGTATAAATATCTTACAAAATGGTTCCATAAGTACCCTATAAAGTGGATGCTTTCATTTTTAAATTTTCCATTGTGTTTTAAAATTATAAGTTGTAAAAAAAATTCAAATCATACAGAAAATTCAAATGGTATAGGTAAAAGAGTGATATTTTCCAAACACTACTTTCCTTTCCCCCATTTAGTAAGTAGTTGGGAGTATTTCTCTTTAAACTAAAGTAGGTATTGTTGGGGTGCCTGGGTGGCGTAGTCGGTTAAGCGGCTGACTTCAGCCAGGTCATGATCTCGCGGTCCGTGAGTTCGAGCCCCGCGTCAGGCTCTGGGCTGATGGCTCAGAGCCTGGAGCCTGTTTCTGATTCTGTGTCTCCCTCTCTCTCTGCCCCTCCCCCGTTCATGCTCTGTCTCTCTCTGTCCCAAAAAAATAAATAAACGTTGAAAAAAAAATTTAAACTAAAGTAGGTATTGTAATTCCTGATTTAACAGAAGGGGGAACTGAGGCTCAGAGAGGCCAAATACATTGTTGATGGTCACCTTGCAGGTAAATAGCAGCCTGGGAATCAAACCTGTGTATTCGACTCCAAAGTTATTCTATTGCTACTGTCCAACAAATAGTTTAAGTATTTGTTGCATTTAAACTACTGTGATATAAAGCCTAGTAAGTTTCAGCTTTACATTGATGATTTTTTCTTATTTTATTTTATTTAAAATTCCAGTATAGTTAACACACAGTATTTTATTTGTTTTAGGTGTACGATATAGTGATTGAACAATTCCATATATTACATTGATGATTGCCTTTATAAAATATGCCGTTATTTTGTAAATTAAAGTTTTATTATTAGTAATTTCCATTTCAAAAGGAGGCCAGAATTTAACTTGAAGGGAATTTTGGTCACTTGATAACCTTCAACAAAGACAAATCCATGTTCTGCCTTTGACATTTATGAGTTTTCCTTAGCTGTTTTAAAATTGCAGGTTATTTCTCTTTGATCATTGCATGCTTTTGTGTTTGAAAGTGCTTTTAAAAATATTTCAGAAGAAGAGTTTTAGGATTTAGAAAGATATAGCATATAAATAAATGAACAACATAATCTTTAAAAAAATGATTTGAAAAAATGCATACTTTCTACCGTGTCTCTCTTTGTCTCTTCTTGACATTTCATTTAAACAGAATGATACAATATGTGGCCCTCTGTGATTGGCTTCTTTCACTTAGAACAGTGTTTTAAAGATTCATCTATGTTGTAGCATGTATCAGCATTTCATATTTATGGCTAAATAGTATGTATTGTGTTACTGTATCACATTTTTAAATCCATTCATCATGGACATTTTAGCTATTGTGAATCATGCTCTTATGAACATTCTTGTACAAGTTTTTGTTTGGACATAGGTTTTCTGAACTCTTGGGTATATACCTAGAAGTGGAATTGCTGTTAACCTTTGGGGGAAAAAAAGCTTTCTTAACCTTGAGAAACTGCCAAGCTGTTTTCCACAGCAGCTGCACCATTTTCTTTCTTACTAGCTGTATATTAGGGTTTCAATTTCTCTGCATCCTCCGCAACACTTGTTACTATCTGGTGTTAAGTGGTAGCTCATTTTGGTTTTGATTTGCAATTCCTTGATGGGTAATGATGTTGAACATCTTTTCACCTGCTCATTGGTCATTTGCATATCTTTTCTTGGAGAAATGTCTGTTCATTTCCTTTTCCTATTTTTTTTTTTAAGTTTATTTGTTTTGAGAGAGACAGAGAGGGAGAGTGAGGCCGAGCACTCATGCCTGAGAGAGCCAGGGAGAGGCAGAGAGGGAGAGAGAATCCCCAACAGGCTCACAGCTGTCAGTGCAGAGCCCGAGGTGGGGCTTGAACTCATGTCATGACCTGAGTAGACCTGGTTACTTAACCGACAGCCACCAGGCCTTCCTCCTTTTCATATTTTTTAACTGGATTATTTGTCTTTTTTATTGTTGAGTTGTAACAGTTCTTTATATATTCTAGATACAAATCCTTTATAAGATGCCTGATTCGGAGGCGTTTGCTACTGTTCTGTTGTTGCCTTGCCACATCTTTGGTGGTGTCCTTTGAAGCACAAACATTTTTAACTTTGATGATGTTCAATTTATAAATGTTATCTTTTATTGCTTGTGCTTTTGGTGTCATGTCTAAGAAGTCATTGTCTAATTGGAGGTCATGAAGATTTACACCTATGTTTTCTTGTAAGAGTTTTATAGTGTTAGCTTTTACATTAGGTCTTTTTACATTTAGTTCTTTTACATTTTGGTCTCAAAATGGACTTTGAGTTGATTTTTGTACATGGAATGAGGAAGGAATCCAATTTCATTCTTCTGTTGGTGGATATCCATTTGTTCAAAAGGTTGTTTCTTTCCCCCATTTAATTGTCTGCACACTCTATCAAAAATTAATTGACCTAAATGTGAGGATTTATTTCTGGACTCTTCAGTTCATTTTTACTTGCCCATATGTCTTTTTTTACACTAGTACCACACTATCTTGATTACTGTAGCTTTGTAGTAAATTTTGAAATTGGGAAGCATGAGTCCTCTCACTTTGTTCTTTTTCAAGATTGATTCTTCTGGGTGCCTTGAATTTTCATATGAATTTTAGGATCAAGTGATCAGTTTCTGCACAGACTCCAGCTGGAATTTTGATTGAGATTGTGTTGAATCTGTAGATCTGTTTGGGGAGTTGTACCATTTTTTAAAAAAAAAATTGTTTTTAATGTTTATTTATTTTTGAGACAGAGAGAGACAGAGCATGAATGGGGGAGGGTCAGAGAGAGAGGGAGACACAGAATCTGAAGCAGGCTCCAGGCTCTGAGCTGTCAGCACAGAGCCTGACGTGGGGCTCAAACTCACGGACCGTGAGATCATGACCTGAGCTGAAGTCGGACGCTTAACTGACTGAGCCACCCAGGCGCCCTGGGAGTTGTACCATTTTAACAATATCCCATCTGGGCTTCATGAACATGAGATGTTTTTTCATTTGCTTAGGTCTTTGAAAATTACTCTCAGCAGTGTTTTGTCTTTTCAGAGTAGAAGTTCTGTACTTCCTTTGTTAAGTGTATCACTAAGCCTTTTATTCTTTTAGATGCTATTGTAACTCAAATTGTTTTCTTCATTTTCAGGTTGTTCACTTCACGTTATAGAAATATAATTGATTATTATATATTTTTATTTTTAAAGCTTATTTATTTACTTTGAGAGAGAGAGGGAGAGAGAGAGAGAGAGAGAGAGAGAGAGAGAGAGAGAGAGAATCTCCAGCACTGTCAGTGCAGAGCCCAACACTGGGATCAATCTCAACAACTGTGAGATTGTGACCTAAGCTGAAACCAAGAGTTGGACACATAACTGACTGAACCACCCAGGTGCCCCGATTATTGTATATTGATCTTTTATGCTTTCACCTTACTGAGTTCATTTATTACTTATGATTAGTTACTTTAGTGGATTTCTTAGGATTTTCTACTTACAAGCTCATCTGTGAAGGGTGATAGTTTTACTTCTTTTCCAATAGATGTATTTTATTTCACTGCCTAATTGCTGCTTATTTTTCTTTTACTACCCAGTATTTCATTGTATGTACATGCCATAGTTGTTTTTGCTAGTCTCTCTTTGATGGGCATTTTTCTTTTACTGCCCAGTATTTCGTTGTATGTATATGCCATAGTTATTTTTGCTAGTCTCTCATTGATGGGCATGTACCTTGAAGTCACAGCAGTGCAACCATGAATAACCTATTACATAGAACATCTGTTTTCAGACTTTTTTCTCTCAGGATGACTTTATCTTCCTAAGTATGAGCAGTGATTTTGAACTTAGGAAGAATTTAATAGCCATCAGAATTTTGTTTTCCTATGAAGTTGTCCACTTCTCATTTGACATAAGTAGACAAGTCAAATATTTGATTTTTTAAACAAGAGTTTCTAGGGGTGCCTAGAGTCAGTTAAACGTCTGACTCTTGATTCGGCTCAGGTCATGATCTCACAGTTCGTGAGTTCAAGCCGTGCATTGGGCTCTGTGCTGGTGGTGAGTAGCCTGCTTGGGATTCTCTCTCTCTCTCCCTCTCTCTCTGCCTCTCCCCTACTTGCTCTCTCTCTCTCTCTCTCTCTCTCTCAAAATAAATAAATACAACTTAAAAAAAAAGTTTAAATGAGAGCTTCTAAACAAGGAACTAAAGAATTTGATGTTTCTTTTATTAGGTCACTATCTTCCTAATTTTAATAGTTTTTTTTAAGATTATTTTGTGACAACATTTTATTTTATTTTTTAAATGTTTATTTATTTTGAGGGGTAGGGAGTGCACTGCATGTGTAGGAGGGGCAAAGAGAGAGGGAGAGAGAGAATCCCAAGCAGTTTCCACACTGTCAGTGCAGAGCCCAATGTGGGCTCATGAACTGAGATCATGACCTGAGCTGAAATCTGGAGTCAGACACTTAACCAACTGAGCCACTCAGGCACTCCTATTTTATTTTATTTTACTTTACTGTACCTTATTTTATTTTATTTTATTTTTATTTTTACTTTATTTTAAAGTAAGCTCTATGCCCAGCATGGAGCTTGAACTCATGACCGTGAAATCAAGGGTTGCATACTCTAGTGACTGATCCAGCCAGGCGCCCTATATTTCAAGAGGTTTTACACAAGTGCTTATTAGTACTTCATTAATCAGCCAGTTGAGTGTGAGGAGAGAAGAGAACCTTGTGTTATGGGAACACCAAATGCAAAGGCCTGAAGGTAAATGAGACAATGATTTGAGAATATAGGGTAGCATACACTCTGGGTGAAAGCAGTTTGATCATAATAACAGTTTGGCTTAAGCATCAATTTGGTTGAAAATTAGTATTCTCTAATTCTGTTTTTTTTTTTTTTTTCCAATATTGGTAATTTGGGTGCATCATGGATTGTTTTTCAAGCCATTGTGCTATAATTTTCAGGAAAATTTTTTCTGATACTTGCTTTTGTGTTTCTAATTGATTTTCAGAAAAGTTTGTCATTTTCATTTTTCCCCTTTAGTGAGCATGTTTTTTTAGTAAGCAAAAAACAGTAAACAAAATCCAAGAAAAGGATCTGAGTTTGTAGTCTTTTTTCCTCTTAAAAAAACTTTTTTCCTAATAAATTAAATGTCACTTATATCTACTTGTCTAGTTTGGTTAAGGTGAATAATATTCAACAAAGGTTTTTATCAACTCTTGCTTAAGAGCTCTTTCCATGTTGTGGGTAAACATAAAAACTCATTGTAGGAATTTTATCTCTTTAAGCATAGTATGCAAGAAACAAATAGGTCTCTTAAAAATTAACTGTACTAAGAAGGGATTCTGAACTCACCTGTACGTAATTCATTATGTCTCTGTCTTTTCTTTGTTTTTAAATTGAGATCTTTTGTTTCCCTTGTATGTTAAAAGGGTGCCTCACCCCTCAGCTCTATTTATTGATCTATGTAGATGACCCATTATAAAAGCAAATCTTTATTCTAGGTTTTGCATTTCCATTTTGGAAATTTTAGATCACTTGTGATCTTAGTATGGGATTGGAGTTAGAATAGTAAGGAAAAAAGAAAAAGTGTAAAAATTTTTACTAAAAATTGAGACATGTCTGTGATGCTGTTAAAAGCAGACATAACTGAAAAGCAGGTCAGAGAAGCAAAAAGTACCTTCTCATTGACTATCATGGAAGAGTTACGGAAGAAACAGACTTTATTGTGAAGCATAGCTATGAGTGTAATGGCACTGAGTCTGCTCTTATTGAAAGGTAGAAAAGAAAAACATGAATGAGGCAGTATGGATCCAGGAAGAGACACTGGTAATGGTTGGGGTCAGCTAAGTAGCAGTGGCCTAACTTCCTGGCCTTGAAGTGAACAAGATATTTGCTAGCTGTATTAGTTGGGACATTATCCAAATAAAAGTGCCTTAGACTGAAGCTGCAAACTAAATGAGATAACTATAATCTAACAAGAAGCCTGGGGGCAAGGCTATTCCCGTAGGTTATTGGTATAGGGCTCAGTGATTCTATCAGGGAACCAAGAGCTTTTCTGTGTTACATTCAGCAAGTTGGTGGTCTCTTTCTTCATGGTTGTAAGTTTGCTACATCAGTTCCAGGGGTCACATCAAATTAACAACTAAGTGCTATGTAGAGCATAGCACTATGCTATGTAGGAACAGCAGTTTCCTCCCATACATATTTCTTTGTTGGTAACAGAAAATCTTGGGGCACCTGGGTGGCTCAGTCAGTTGAGCATCTGACTTCAGCTCAGGTCATGATCCCACAGTTGGTGGGTTTGAGTCCCGCATCAGGCTCTGTGCTGACATCTCAGATACTGGAGCCTGCTTACAATTCTGTGTCTCCCTCTCTCTCTGCTCCTTCCTCCTCTCTCTCTCTCTCTCTCTCTCTCTCTCTCTCTCTCTCTCAAAACAAACATTAAAAAAAAAAAACATCTTTTCCAGGGGTGCCTGGGTGGCTCTGTCAGTTGAGCGTCTGGCTCAGGTCATAATCTCATGATTCATGAGTTCAAGTCCTGCATCTGGCTCTGTGCTGCCAGCACAGAACCCTCTTTGGATCCTCTGTCCTTCTCTCTCTTTCTGCCCCTCTCCTGCTCATGTACTCTCTCTCAAAAATAAATAAACATGAAAAAGAAAATATTTTCCAAAAGCCTGCCAGCCAGCTTCAGCTCTTTCAGGCGGGCCTCAGTAGCTAGGAATGGGTTATATGCCATGCCCTTGCTGTGAAGGAAGCCAGAAGTAGGGCTTTCTGACACTTTGAACTTCTAAGGTACAGATAGGCACTGCCAGCAAGGAAGAAAGAGGTGTCAGGAGGAATAATTGTGAGGTTGGCAACCAGCAGTGTTTGCTGTATTTGCTTCAGAAAATAGCTCGCCCGCTCTGTGTTCTTACTGTGATAATATATTTCCTTAGAATTTAAACACAGTTTCAGAGGGGTTAAACATTCTTAAATATAATACTGGGAATTATGCTTGTGGTTTCATGTCTCTACATTGAGAAATCTACAGATTCTAGTTCCCTTTGAAAACTATCATTATGTTTCATGTTCTCTACATTGAGACATTTGCTGAGTCTAGTTCCCTTTGAGATTTTATATAATGATTATAGTTTTAAGATTATGCCTCAATTTTTTTTTTTTTTTTTTGCCATTGACACTTATAAGGCAATATTTACTGTGTTGCCAGATAAGAGAACAGAACAGAAACCCATCCTCAGCTTCTGGGGGATAATATGGGAAATATAATGAAATATAAAATGCTCAGATGATTTCATGAGCTCTTCAAATTAAGCTGCCACCAGCAATTTTTGTCAATGGTGTAACACACAGGCAAGTGGCTTAAGTCAACAGGAGGGCTAATCTGGCCTTTATGTTGAAACTGGAAGTTCTTTTGTTGTGCTAAGGGCGGAAGTGACCATTTCATTGGAGCCTCTATGTTATAGGACATACTATCAGAAACACAGTTTGGGATAAGACTATTTTGAAGATACTTGGGGCAGATATGTAAAGATGCCCTTTACATATATTTGTCCTCCACAATTTTCTTGTCAGAGACAGAATCTTTATCATTGTATTCCTGGAGGGCCACATAAAACCAATGAAACACAAAGGTTTCTAGATTCTAGAAATTGATATCACCAGCCACCCACAGTGGAAGTTCTGGCCAGCTGTTTAAAAAGAAATTAAGTGTTGGGGTGACTGGGTAGCTCAGTCTGTTAAGCGTTCGACTCAATTTTGGCTCAAGTCATGATTTCACCATTTGTGGGATCAAGACCCAGGTTGGGCTCTACGCTGACAGTGCGAAGCCTGCTTGGGATTCTGTCTCTCCGTCTCTCTCTATCCCTCCCGTGCTCTCTTTCTCTTTCAAAAAAAATAAATAGACTTAAAAACAAATTAAGTATTGGTGCTCCTGAGTGGCTCAGTTGGTAAAGCGTCTGACTTCAGCTCGGGTCCTGATCTCACGGTTTGTGAATTCAAAGCCTGTCATCGGGCTCTGCGCTGACAGCATGAAGCCTGCTTGGGATTCTGTCTCCTTCTCTCTCTGCTCCTCCCTCTCTCTCTCTCTCAAAGCAAATAAATAAAATTAAAAAAAATGAAGTATCAGCGTGTAGCAGTGTATCAGTGCGAAAGTGGTGATACAGAGACAGGAGAGGTGTCAGGACTTCAAGAGCAAGGGAAGTTGTGTTGAAAGGCTCTTTTGAAAGCAGGTATTTATCCATACCTTCATGTGTTTTTTTCTAGGTCAGATATAAAATGGAATTATTTTTGAATAACAATTGTTTGGTGTATTTTAATAAGTATTCTAAAGAATGACAGACTTTGACTATCTTGTGTAATTTCATATTGCCATGCCTCTTTTCTTATGCAATACAAACACCAAAAAAAGTGAAGGAAACATGAGAGAAATAATCACACTTGGCTTGAA
This sequence comes from Lynx canadensis, assembly GCF_007474595.2. Taxonomy (NCBI): domain Eukaryota; kingdom Metazoa; phylum Chordata; class Mammalia; order Carnivora; family Felidae; genus Lynx; species Lynx canadensis. Next base: position 42,339,883 of record NC_044313.2, on the reverse strand, counting down.
AGTAACTAGAAAAAAATTAAATTGAAAAAAAAAAAAGCAGAAAACTAAAAGACCTGAACCTTGAGAAAGTCCAGTTCCTTACCTCTTATGGTTGTCATTTATTTTAACACTTTCTTAGAGAAAAATTTAAAAGTGTGCCTATGAAAATAATAGGAAGACTGCCCCATCAGTCTGCAATGACTGTGCGTTTTCAACTACAGGCATTCCTCGCTGATCCAAGATCTGCTGTCTGAACTCAGAAACATAACAGATGGGACAATAAGGGATAGTTACATTTATTCCTAACCTATTTCTGCAGACTCACGTCATTTCTAATCCAAGTCACTTTTTCTCATATTGGTTCTCATGATGAAACACTTAAATCTTCCTAATTTTTCTCTATAGTTATTAGTTAAAATAGTAATAACTGGCAAAAACTGAATTTGATTTTTTATTTATTTTTTCTTCTGTTTTTACCCCTGGCCCCCACCAATCCCCCAGCCTGACTCTGAATTTGAATTTTATTTTATTTTATTTATTATTATTATTTTTAGATATATATACTTAAAAAATTTTTAATGTTTATTTTTGAGAAAGAGACAAGGTGAATGGGGGGAAGGGCTGAGAGAGAGGGAAACACAGAATCTGAAACAGGCTCCAGGCTCGGAGCTGTCAGCACAGAGCCTGATGCGGGGCTCATACTCACAAATCGTGAGAGATCGTGACCTGAGCTGAAGTCAGACGCTTAACCAACTGAGCCATCCAGGCACCGCTGAATTTGAATTTTACAGAGTAGATTAAGACCTGAAAATTCTGAAATAGGAAAGAAGAATGCTTAAAAATCAGTATCTAGGCACAAGCACTCCAGGATATATTTTAAGATACTAACAGTTGAAAAAACAATGACTAGATATATTCATTTTTTCCACTTCTTAAATTTTATTTTTATTTTGAAGTGATTATGCTAATAATAATTTGTTCTGAAATAAGTTTTCTTTAGAAATAATTTTAGATATATAGAAGAGGTGCAAAGATACTGCAGAGTTCCCTTCACCCATTTTCCCCTAATGATAACATCTTATATAGCCAGAATACATTTATCAAAATTAAGAAATTAGCATTGGTACAGATTGATTTTTTTTTTAATTGTCATGTTAGCCAAATTGTCATATTGACCAACATGCTTTTTGCTGAATTACCTGGAGCTGTACTATTGATCTTATTCGTGATCTGTGTTCTTAGCAAAGCTCTTTCTGATGGTCACGTTTGGTACCCTGTGACCTTCATCCTGTTCCTCAGCTTACAGATGACTGACCGCCTTTTGGGCAGATACCCAACCATGTCCAGTTTAAATGCTGGCCAGAAACCTGTGGTGTGACTTGGTCAGAAGGATGGCTTTCCAATTTTAGTTTTATTTCTAATCCATGTGTCTCTTAATAATATCCTCCCCACTTACAGAGCTGGTCGAAATGTCTTTTTAAACCAAAAAAGCCTGATCAAAATGATATGCGTTAGGTAACTGCACCTTGGTTCATTGTGGCTAGAGTGTGTGTATGTGTAGGTCTGTTGGGGAGGGAGGGAGAGGCAGAAGAAGAAATGGCAAGAGATTAGGGAGGCAGCTCACCAGACAGTGTGTCTCTTCATTTGACTAGTTTATTGGCTTTACTGATATCTTCTGTTGTATATTTGTCTTTGCGATTTTTGAATCTGGAGATGCAAATCTTTTCAGGTTCTAGAACATTTTCTTTTCTTTTTTCTTTTTCTTTTTTAATGTTTATTTTTGAGAGAGAGAGCCAGAGCACAAGTGGGGGAAGGGCAGAGAGAGAGGGAGACACAATCAGAAGCAGGCTCCAGGCTCTGAGTTGTCAGCACAGAGCCCAACGCAGGGCTCAAACTCAAAAACCGAACCGTGAGATCATGACCTGAGCCGAAGTCAGACACTTAACTGACCGAGCCACCCAGGGGCCCCTTTAGGTTCTAGAACATTTTCAACTGTTACTTCTTCAAATACTGTCTCTACCCCATTCTGTCCTCCTTCACTTTATCTTCTGTGTTTCTTACCTACTCTTTTTGTGTTTTCAGCTTTTTATTTTTTTGTGCTTCATTCTACAAGGATTCAGTTTTCCACATAGCTCTCCTTTTTTTCTTCTGGGTTGGGGCTATTGGTAGAGAAGCTTTATAATTTTTCCTGGCATTGAGGAGGGGGCATCTCATCTTTGTGCCATTTTCTGACTTTGGCCATTGCTGAGCTGTACCTTGGCTGGCTTAGTCTTGATTGGCACTGCCTGCTGTGCTGTGTCTGAAGCTGATGTCCCTGCTACTACTGACCGCTGGTCAGCAGGTCTGTGTGTGCTGGACCCACCCTAATTCCGGGCTCTTTTGGGCCCAGTGGCCCCAAACAAACTTCTTAATGGTTTCTACAGCATGCTGGTGTGCTTGGGTCTTTGAGGCAGCTTTTCAGGAATATAGTATGAGCATGTCCTTGGCTGTTACTGACCTACCACATTAATATAGTGGCAGGTGCAAGGTTTTTGCTAAAAGACATACAGTTCCCTGGACCATAACTTGCAAAAGGGAAAGACAGTTATCTTCTGAGTCCTTACCCACAAACATTTTCTCACCCTTTCTCGCCCCAAGACATAGTCGCAGATGGGATAGGAAAAATTCCAAACTTTTAACTATTTTCTAGCTCCCCTTTCTCTCCATACTCCTCCTTCAGGTTTTTATGTCCTCTCAATTGTTGTGGGAGAATTGCATTTACGCCAGCACCTCCTACTTCCTCTATGCTGTAGTTTACAGTATAAACTCTACCAGGAAAGTTTTTCTTGCTTTGGTCTGTGGTGCTGAAAGTCAGGGTTTTAGAACTTAAAAAAACCCTGGGGCATCTGGGTGGCTCAGTTAGTTAAGCATCCAACTTCAGCTCAGGTCATGATCTCACTGCTTGTGAGTTTGAGCCCCACGTTGGGCTCGGTGCTGACAGCTTGGAGCCTGGAGCCTGCTTCAGAATCTGTCTCCATCTCTCTGCCCCTCCCTTGCATGCGCTCTGTCTCTGTCTCTCTCAAATATAAAATAAAACATAAAAAAAATTTTTTTTAATTTAGAATTTAAAAAAACCCTTAGATCTTGCACGTGAAATTCTTAACTTTCAAGAATTGTGGTTTCATTGGACTAAGGACCTAAATGTAAGAGGCAAAACTATAAAACTCTTAGAAAAAATGTAAGTGTAAATATTCTTCATCTTATATTAGGCAACAGTTTCTTAAATATGACACCAGGGATGCCTGGGTGGCTCAGTGGGTTAAGCATCCAACTCCTGATTTCGGCTCAGGTCATGATCTCATGGTTCATGGAACTGAGCCCGGCATCGGGCTCTGTGCTGATAGTGTGGAGCCTGCTTGAGAATCTCTCTCTCCCTCTCTCTCCACCCCTCCCTGGCTTAGGCACGTGCACTCTTTCTCAAAATAAAGAAACTTAAAAAAACACTTAAATATGACACCAGAAGCACAAAAAGTAGATAAATTTGTCTTTATCAAAATTAAAAACTTATGTACTCTCAAGATAGATATTGAAGTACCAATATCTTTTCATAGAATGAGTGAGTCCACAATTCAGGATAGAATTCTAAACTAGAGATATATATTTGGTCGTCATCAGTGAGTAGGCAGTGTGACCATGGTAATCCCAGAATGGAAGTGAGAAGAGCAAAGGAAGGAGTCCTGAGGGAACGTCAGTCTCTGAGCACCGAGTAGAGAAAGGAAGGAGTGATCTGCAAGGTTGAAAGAAGAGTACGAGTTATCATAGAAGTTTCCCCACTTGACTCTAAGCTCCTTGAGGGCTTAACTCTGTCATGTTCCTCATTTTATCCCCAGTTCTGGTCATAAAGTAGGTTTCCGGTTGTCAAATGAAAACTGAGAAGTCTTAAGGAACAGTGGTCAGCAGTGTCAAATGTCTCAAATAGGTCAACGGACATAAGGACTGAGCAAACAAGGAGCTGATTGATGGTCTTTAGAAGAGCATCGATGGAGCGTCTGTGGTGGAGATAAATGCCAGATTGCTGATGATGAAGGGTGAAAGGTTGCGAGAAGGTGGAGACAGTAAGTGCAGACATTCTTTTAAAAAAAACTTGAAGGATAGTAGGTAGAGGGCATGCTGTATCAAGATGAGAGTGACTTCAACATGGTTATGCACTACACAGAAGTTGGCAGAAAGGGAGAAGTTGATACAGGAAAAAGGAAGTATGTGAGACTGAATGTTATCCTCAGGATTAGCGGGAATGGAGGGAAGATATAGGGCTGGAGTAGGAGTAGGAGTATAATTTCTACTGACATAGGAGTAGCGGAAGGAGAGATGGTGTTGAGGAAGAAAAGTGTTTGGGTGGTAGGTGAGGGATTTGGGGCCTCCTTACACTTGATTAATTTTCTCAGTAAAGTGTGGGGAGGTTAAAGTCATTAGCTGAGTTTATCGAGTAAGAAAATAGTGATTGTAGGGGAGAGTTTGAGGAGAAGGGAGCATTTTCAGAAGGCCATTGGTGGAAATGAGAGGGCTAATGGAATGGATTACTTAGACGAATTGTAATGACACATATTTCATGGCTCTGGTGTATATAGTTGTATGAGTGATCTTCTCCCCCCATGTCAGGGCTCAGCAACCTGAGTGAGCAGACAAGTTGAACAAGTCCCCGTCTAATGGGCCAGTGTGGCAGAAAGGGAGGCAAGAGATTTCAGCAGTGATAGGGTTTAAAGCAATGGGCCATTGAGGCTAAGCTGAATAGGGGGTAACTTTTGAAACCGGAAAGCAGCTGGGATATGAAGTGTCGAGACTGGATATTGGAATTTAAGATTAAGTTAAATTTCAGATTAAATAGGAGGAGCAGTTGCTGGTTATGACTGACTGCAAGAGCTGGTTATGGAGCAGATTTCTGAAGTAGAGAGAAAGTGAAGGTTATGGGGGTTGAACAGATAAGGGAACTGTAAAGCTAGGGTGTTAACAGGAGTCAGCTACAGAGGAAGTAAGTTGCTCAGAATGGTTCTAGGATAAGGGTTGGGAAGATTATGAACTTTGTTCCAAAGTCTTTAGTGAACGTGGGAGAGTGACCAAGAGGTCAGTTGATGACAGAAACAAGGAGAGAAAGGCAGGAACAGGACATAAACCTCTACAGAGGTACTTTTATATGAGGGTAAAGAACTGCATTGGTGAATAAAGAATGACCTCCATGCCTCACCTTGGCTGAGCAGGAGAAAGAATAGCTTGCATTCATATTTTAGTTTAGACAGAAAGACTGCTGGAATGTTATTCAAATTGGTTCAAGGTTTAGGGTATTTGTTTACAGTGGAACATTTAAAGGGTTATCAGGAAATATAGCTATTGCACATGTGCGCTAGTCGAGGAGGGGGAGTACATACCAGAAATGAGATCAGAGTGCAGCGACAAAGAGGAATTAAATTGGAGGGGCTTAGGTTTGGATGATTGTGGTAATGATGAAAAACATGGTAGTCTTAGCTGGTCTCAAAATTTTTATTGATTTTGTGGGAAAATGTATTTATGCTGACAGACTGAGATACTGGTTATGCACAAAACTGGATGACTTCATTATTTTCGGGTCTGCTTAGTAATGTTTAGCAATCTGTGGCCTTTGCTCAGCATGTCATGAAGAACCCTAGCATGGAGGTGTTTTCTTCTTTGGCAAGGCCTAGCCCTGGTAAGGAGCATGGCAGGGCAAAAGCGATTGGTGGTCACGTGATCTTTTCACCAGGACAAACTTCTCTCTAAGGGGTGGGTAGGTAGGTAGAGATAATCCTGAGTCCAAATTGGGGTGAGAAATCATAGGTCATCAGTCCTTTGAAAAACCTGATGCCAGCTTGAAGGGGTATGTAAACAATTCTGAGTCCCAAAAGGAGGGACTAGCAGTAAGGATGATTAATGATCTTCTTCATGACTTAAAAATTTAATACTATTGCAGCAGTATTTAAGTCTTATTTAAGTTAAAAAGTATAACCTGAAATGCTACACATTAAATGTCTATTTTTAAAATTAGAAAATGTGTCAAATTATAAAGTTGCAAAATAATACTCTCAAAATTTTACCTCTCCCAAAATGCCTTTCTTGAAGCCAAAGGTTTTACGTTGATCTTTGGCATATTAAAAAAAATTTTTTTTTAATGTTTATTCCTATTTGAGAGAGAGAGAGACACACACACAGAGTACAAGCAGGGGATGGGTCAGAGAGGGAGACACAGAATCTGAAGCAGGCTCCAGGCTCTGAGCTGCCAGCACAGAGCTCGACGTGGGGCTGGAACTCACAAACCACGAGATCATGACCCGAGCCGAAGTCGGGTGCTTAACCGACTGAGCTACCCAGGCGCCCAATTTTTGGCATATTTAAAATATGCTTTCAGACTTCCTCGGGGCAAGGAATACTTAGAAGCATGATGCATGGTGTTTTTGCGCAGCCCTAAGAATATTGGTGTGCTCTTGAGCACTGACCTTGATAAGCACTGAGTAATGTACAGATAGAATTGTTGAATCATTGTATTGTACATCTGAAGCTAGTATAATACTGTATGTTAATTATACTTCAATTAAAAAAAGAAAGAAAATAAATTAAAAAAAGAAATAATTGGTATGTATGATTTCACTATACAAACCAAGAACAGTTCTCCCAGCAGAAAACATGATTTCTTTAGATGTATAACTATCTCTGCCTCTCACAAAATAATAGATAATATTCAAAAGAAATCACATGCCACAATTTTTTAAAATCTTTTTAACCACTAGGCTGATTTGCCTCATATTGTTTCTTTTGTCATATTAGAACTTTAGCTCAAAGGCAAGTGGTGGCAAGTAGGAGTTAATGACAATTTTGGAGAGAAAAATTCAACCTTAAAAAACAATTGAACCTTTTATTTTTTTGAGTTTTCAAGAAATATATTAACAGTAAGATATACTCAGTAAAGAAAACTTGGACAATGTAGGAAGTTAGGAAGGAAGGGTTACCCATGGCTCAAATCAACCACACTTGGTATTTTGGTGTCTTTCTTTTTAGATTGAGTTTTTCTCTAAATTTTGATTATTTGGTGTTTTGTTGGTTTGTTTGTTTTAGGTAAATAATTATGCTTATACTGTAAACTTAAACTAGTAATCTGCTTTTTCACATAGCATTATTCATAACCTTCATAACATCATTTGTAATGATTGCACAATATGACGAATATACCACTCTGTATTTAACCCTTCCCCTAAAATTAGACTTTCTGAGTATAGTTGACCTTGAACAAAACAAGTTTTAGCTACGCAGGTCCACTTATATGCAGATTAAAAAATTGTCTATTTATTTTGAGAGTGAGAGAAAACTCATACACATGTTAGCAGGGGTAGGGTGGGGGGTGGGACGGGGTGGTGGGTAGAGAGAGAGGGAGAGAGAGAATCCCAAGCAGACTCCATGCTGTCAGCACAGAGCCCAATGTGGGATTCATCCTGACCTGGGCCGAAACCAAGAGTCGACACTTACCCAACTGAGCCACCCAGGCATGCCCATGCAGATTTTTTTCAACAAATGCAATGTAGTACTGTAAATGTATTTTATCTTTTTTAGGATTTTCTTAATAACATTTTCTTTTCTCTAACCTACTGATTCTAAGGATACAGTATATAGTACATACTACATACCAGTAGGTATTTTATCACCTGTTTTTATACCTACCAGTAGGTTTTAATCACCTGTTTATGTTATTGGTAAGGCTTCAGCTCAACAATAGCTATCAGTTAAGTCTTTGGGGCGTTAAAAGTTATGGTCAGAATTTTGACTGTGTGGGAGTTGATGCCCCTAACCTCTTCTTTGTTTGAAGGTCAGCTGTATTTCTTTTCTTTTCTTTTCTTTCTTTCTTTCTTTCTTTCTTTCTTTCTTTCTTTCTTTCTTTCTTTCTTTATTTTTTTTTTTAATTTTTTTTTTTTCTACGTTTATTTATTTTTGGGACAGAGAGAGACAGAGCATGAACGGGGGAGGGGCAGAGAGAGAGGGAGACACAGAGGGAAACAGGCTCCAGGCTCTGAGCCATCAGCCCAGAGCCTGACGCGGGGCTCGAACTCCCGGACCGCGAGATCGTGACCTGGCTGAAGTCGGACGCTTAACCGACTGCGCCACCCAGGCGCCCCTCTTTTTTTTTTTAGAGAGAGAACGAGCATGCAAGTGGGGGAGAGGGGCAGAGGGAGAGAGAATCTTAAGCTCCACACTCAGCACGGAGCCTGACATGGGGCTCGATCCCATGACCCTGGGATCGTGACCTGAGCCAAAATCAAGAGTCGGACACTCAACCAGCTGAGCCACCCCAGGCACCCCAAGAGTCAACTGTATTTCTAATTTTTTAGAATATTAAACCATGTTACAATATGTGTATTTGCATACAATTTTATTGTGTATTCTTTATTTATTTGCATAGTATAGATTCTTGGAAATGGATTTGTTTGATCAAAGGCTGTACGCATTTCTGAAGATCCTGACACATATTGCTTAGAAAAATTCTTAGTGATAGGGTGGCATGGTTGGCACTTCCAGCAATGACTGTAAATTTCACAAATGGGCACAGTAAACATCAAATGCAAGAACACCATCTGAATATTGACTTTAAATCTATACAGGGGATATGAGACTTACATAGATGGCCATATCTTGATGATGGGAAACATTTTTTGTTCTTATTCAGATGATTGCAGGCTGGATGATGACTGAATAGATAACACACAGTATTTTGGATAATTGAATGAATGATCTGATGACCAGTCCATCCAGCAGTATGTTTACAATCATACATGTAGAACAGAATTGCTTATATTTTTACATTTGCTACTGAAGGTTTATTCAGTTTTCCTGGCAGTTAACTTTGGAGTTTAGGGGGCAGTATTTAACGGATTGAAGCCAATGCAGGCTATGGAATGGAAAATAAAATGGTATTTCATTCCACTACATGTATAGGTTCTGGGCACTGAATCCATGTGCTGGAATCTGTAAGGAGGTATTACTAGTTTATTTTTAAGGACAGCCAAATGGAAGAGACAGGTAGGGCAGGGCATGGGGGAAACGGCACTTCCACGCCCATTCTGGACACGTCACCCTTCCAGCACCTTGATGTGTTCACCAACTGGGAAGCACCAATCTTGTTTTTGTTCTTGTTTTTTTTTTTTTTTTTTTTTTTTAGCATTTTATTTAAGTGATGGAATTCTCTATTATTTCTCAGAGTATGGTTTTTTGTTTTTTGTTTTAAAGACATTAACCAGGGTGTCTGGGTGGCTCAGTCAGTTAAGCGTCCCACTTTGGCTCAGGTCATGATCTCCTGGTTTGTGGATGTGACCCCGCATCAGGCTCTGTGCTGACAGTTTGGAGCCTGGAACCTGCTTCAGATTCTGTGTCTTGCCCCTCCCCCACTCATGCTCACTTTCTCTCTCTCTCTCAAAAATAAATAACCATTAAAAAAAATAAAAAAAAAACCACATTAACCAGTCTTTTTGATGGGCTGTGAAAAAGTGGGTTCCATCATGTAATTTTGAGAGGAAACTGCATACTATATCCCTTCCCCGTTTGGTGATTAATAATGAGCATCAATTTTCAGCAGCTTAGTAAAGACTCAGGGAAATGATATATTACCACTGACAATTTAACATTTATTGAGTACTTAGTATTTTGAGGCTCTGTTCTAACAATCCCATTTATATTAATCTTTTCAACAAGTCTGTCTTCTGCAATTACCTCCTTTTGTTTACAGAGGAGAAAACTGAGGTCCAGATTGGTGAAATAACATGCCCAAAGTCACTGTCATGGCTTAGTATGTAGAAGAGCCAGGACTCAAACCCAGATAGACTGACTCCAGAAGACTTTTAAGCACTATGTTGTACTATTTGTAACTGGAAAGAAGACTGGCTTAGTGTTAAGTCTGGCATTTCTTTCCGTATCTTTATATTATCTCATTATCTTTCCATATTTTTATAGGGATTGGTTTTTCATGGAGTTAACCGGGAAGTGCTACCTTAAGCCAGCCTACACTGGTCCAGTCTCTTAAACACCATTGTTTTAGAATAGAACTTTTCCTTTTCCTTTTTTTCTTTTTTAACTTAATTCTCTGTTGATAGTATTCAGTATTATATTTATTTGTTAATTTTAAATGTTATTAAAAGACTATTATTTTAACTTTAAGGCACTTTATATTCTCTTTCACAGTGACCTTCCCAGGAATTTTTAATAGGTCAACATCACCCTATACTACTTTTGAGGTACTAAATCAGTTTATAATCCAAATCACTATGTTACTCTGCTTTCTCTGCTATTATTATTATTTTTTTTTATAAAATTTTCTTTACAAGGTAAGAAACTGATAGCTTTTTAGTGCTCTGGAACATGATGATAACTAACATCTGAATTTGAGCTTTGGCTCTGCCTCTCTGAAAGCTGTGTGACCTTAGAAAACTTATTTCACTTCTCCAACTTCTGTTTCTTCCTCTAAAAGACAAAGTTAATATCTTGCACGGTGGCTGTGAGAATTAAATAAGATTCATGTCATGTCTGGTACATAGAAAGCTCTCAGTAAATGTTGCTTGCCCTCAATTCTATACTATGATTGAATTGCAAAAACAATTAGAAAAGAAAGGTCAGTTTTAAATTTGAACTGTCTCGATGTTATGCTGACATCAGCTCCATTTCTGATAAAGTGATGTTGTCCTGATACAGGTTGTATGGGAGTTAAAACCAGTTTCCTTCCGGCTTTCCAACTGACATAATAAGCAAAGCCTGACTGGGCAAACATAGGCCTATTTATTAGATCACTTATTATTAATGTTAAACCAGCTCTGGTGCTGACTTATCCTGTTCTTTTTGAAATTTCACTGTTGTCACTGAACATCTGATAGACCTTTAGAAGCTTCATAGAATGCTAAAGGGTTTAATTCATCTTTCAGAACACGTGAAGTGTATTTTCCAAAGTGGTCTTCTCCATCCAGCAGTACGTTCAGAATCATGCATGTAGGACAGAATTGCTTCTATTTTTACATTTGCTACTAGAGGTTTGTTCAGTTTTCCTGGCAGTCAGCTTTGGAGTTGAGGGGGTAGTACTTAACACATCTAACCAAAGCATGAATAATTATTTGAAAATTTTTTTTTACATTCATTTATTTTTGAGAAACAGAGTGAAACAAAGCGTGAATGGGGGAGGGGAAGAGAGAGGAGACACAGAATCTGAAGCAGGCTCCTCCAGGCTCCAAGAAAGCTGTCAGCACAGAGCCTGATGTGGGGCTCGAACCCACAAACTGTGAGATCATGACTTGAGCCGAAGTTGGACGCTCAACTGACTGAGCCACCCAGGTGCCCCAGCATGAATAATTATTTAAAACAAAGCTATTAAAGGAAAAAATATACAGGGATTTTTCAATTTCACAATGACTCACTCCTTAAGTGAAAAGAAAATGGGTTTGGTTTGAGCTGTATGTGGGGGGATCTCTAATATTCTATTCTAAGTGCCTCTTCTAGCCCTGAAATCTAGTAAGCACCGAGTAAATATGTATTGATGAACTGAATTTGATTTCTAATCCTAGTTCTGTGCCTTGTGATGTCTTTAAACTTGGACCTTCTTGAACTTTCTAAGCTTCAGCTTCCTCTTATGTAAAAAATGAAATACCGGTATTTATGTCCCAGGATTGTTGTAACAGTTCAATGGTCATGCCAGCACACATGTGGCATATAGTGGGCACAGAATGCATTGCATGTTTTTTCAGACACCTCACTTTACTCTTTAATAATGTTCTTTTCAATCTCATTTCCTAACCACTTGGAAACCGTGTTCAGGAGAGAATATGAATGTTTGCCAATTAAACTGAAAATATATTCTTTTGTAGTCAACACTCAGAATGTTTTGGCAAAAACAGTTGTATGCCCAACAGACCTTGGTTTCAATTCTGGCTTTACAACTTACTGTTGTGAACTTAGATAAGTTAGTTAACCTGTCTTGTAAAGTATCATGAGGTTGAAATAAGTAATAATGTATATAAAGCAAATGGCTCCATTTGGAGCAAAGGGTGAGACCATGACCTGAGGCAAAGTCGGATGCTTAACTGACTGAGCCGCTCAGGCACCCCTGCAGCCATAAGGTTTTTAAAGGGCGGCCAAAATAATCCATGTTTCTCTGATAGGATGTCAATGTCTATTTTTTGTGACATAGAGTTTCTTGTATTAATTGAGATGTAATTCACATAACGAAAAGTTTCAGTGGTGTTAAGATGTTCACAGTCTTGTACAGCCACCCCACATCTAGTTCCAGACCTTGTTCATCACCCCCAAAGGAAACTCTGTACCCATGAAGCAGTCGCTCCCCATTTCCCCTTTCTCCCAGCCCGTGGCAGCCAATAATCCGCTTACATATCTATGGATTTGCCTATTCTGAATATTTCATGTAAATGGAGTTGTACCATATACTGCCTGGTGTGTCTGGTTTCTTTCACTTTGCAGGTTTTCAGGTTTTGTCTTTGTTGTGGTACATATCAAATTCTTCATTCCTTTTTAGGGTGGAATAATACTCCATTGTATGGATGGATATACCACATTTTATTTATCCATCCAGTTGGATGTTTGAGTTGCTTCCACTTTTTGGCTATTGTGCATGATGCTACTATGAACATTTGTGAAAGTTTTTGTGTGGACGTAAGTTTTCAGTTTTTCTTGGTATATAGCTAGAATGGAATTACTGGGTCATATGGCAACTCTATGTTTAACTCTTTGAGGAACGACCAGACTTTTTCCAAAGCAGTGACATCATGTTATGAAGTTTTTAATGCTGTCTAAGATACTTGGAAAAATGAGAAAAACGTTTACTAAAATGTTAACCTGAGAATATTATGACAGCCCTTCTGACAAGCCAGATGGATGTGTGAATTTGCCTATAAAATATATTGAAATCATAGAAAGAGTGTCAAATTCTTTTTTTTAATTTTTTTTTTCAACGTTTATTTATTTTTGGGACAGAGAGAGACAGAGCATGAACGGGGGAGGGGCAGAGAGAGAGGGAGACACAGAATCGGAAACAGGCTCCAGGCTCTGAGCCATCAGCCCAGAGCCTGACGTGGGGCTCGAACTCATGGACCGCGAGATCGTGACCTGGCTGAAGTCAGACGCTTAACTGACTGCGCCACCCAGGCACCCCAAGAGTGTCAAATTCTTTATGCCCTCTTAATCTTTATTTCTTAATCCACTTAATTCTCCTAAAAGTTTGGAATATGCTTGCAATTAATGATGTTTACTTTTTTCACATAAGGATAGATCTCTAAAAGTGATACATTAATGGTTCCTGCTCTGCTTTTCCTTAGTGAGTTTCATGTTTTATTACATAGGTTACCAATGCAGAGACATTGCACATTGCTCTTTTTACAGAAAACATTCTTGAAATGAAAGTCAACATAGATTTAATTAATTATGATTAAATTTTCTTGGATGTACAAATATTTTTCAAAAATATCACATATAGACCTCACTTAAAAATCTTTAGTTGTGTTCATGTAGTCGGTGGTCTAGGGATGCTTTTGTCTCCTCAGCTGATGACATGACCTGTGTCTCTGCTTCTGTTGTCAGTAGTCATCATCAAGTAGTCTTCAGCCTCCTACATTTGTTCTAACAAATATTTAGATAGCCTTCATACATTTACATATGATGAAAGCATTATAAAGAAATAAAGTAAGTTGGTTTTATTGGGGGTTTAGAATTTTAGAGCAGAAAGAGTGCTCAAGAGAAATAACATTGATGGAGTAATTTATGATACTAGATTGGAGCTTAAGCAGTTTCCATGCTTTATCTCATTTAAGGTGACAATCTATATGAATTTTGTGTTTGGAAGAAGAAACGTGATGATCAGTCATTCAAAAAAGCTTGAAGTGAGCTCTCTCTCTCTCTCTAGCATAAATTAATCTTTATTCCTGTTTGGGTATATTATAGAGATTGAATTGTTTTTTTTAGAGTAATGAAAAATTAAAGGAGTTCTTTTTAAGGTAAATTTCTCTCAGGTTTTAAACTATGAAAATCAGTATCATTGTGCATATTGGATATGTTTACTAAATTCTATAATTTTAACATAATTTTCAGTTATTTTTGCAATTATTTTGGTGCCTAAAATAATTTGTTATTGTGTTGGGTAACTTTATCTATTTTGCTTCTGAAATATCAAAGAGTAGGTAGTTCCATTTGAGCTACAGAAATACTGGGTTTTAATCAGATCTTTTTGTTTGAATATTGTTTCTTTTAATACGGGGTGGGTTTTTTTTTTTTTTTGGTATTTTTGGGGAACATGGTATTAAGTTTGCAGTTGATAAGCTTCTGTACTAACTTGAAGTAGTACAGAAACTGCAAATCAAAAATCTACCTCAAAAAATTAAAAATAGGATGACCATTTGATCCAGTGATTCCGCTTCTGGGGATATATCTGAAAGAAATGAAATCACTATCTTAAAAGAGTCATCTGTACCCCCTTATTCACTGCAGCATTATCTATAATACTGAGGACATGGAAACAACCTAAGTGTCCATCAGTGGCTGAGTGGATAAAGAAAATGTGTCACACACACACACGCACACACACACACACACACACACAAACACACACACATTGGAATATTCAGTCATAAAAAAGAAGGAAATGTTGCTGTTTGCAAAAAAAAAAAAATGGAACGTGAAGGCATTATGCTAAGTGAAAGACAAATACTGTATGATCTCATTTACATGTGGAATCTAAAAAACCAGGGGCGCCTGGGTGGCGCAGTCAGTTAAGCGTCCGACTTCAGCCAGGTCACGATCTCGCGGTCCCTGAGTTCGAGCCTCGTGTCAGGCTCTGGGCTGATGGCTCGGAGCCTGGAGCCTGTTTCCGATTCTGTGTCTCCCTCTCTCTCTGCCCCTCCCCCGTTCATGCTCTGTCTCTGTCTGTCCCCAAAATAAATAAAAACGTTGAAAAAAAAAATTTAAAAAACCAACGGCCCAGACACAGAACCAATCTGTGATTGCCAGAGGTGGGGGATGGGGGAAATGTGTAAAGGTGGTCAAAAGGTACAAATTTCCAGTTATAACATAACTTAGTTCTGGGGATGTAATGTACAACATGGTGACTATAGTTAAAAATACCGTATTGAGGGGCACCTTGGGTGGCTTAGCCTCTTAGGCATCCAACTCTTGATTTCAGCTCAGGTCATGATCTCTGGGTTGTGAGATCTAGCGAGCCTGTGTCTGGCTCTGTGCTCATCATGGAGCCTGCTTAAGATTCTCTCTCCCTCTGTTCCTTCCCAGCTCACATGTGCTCTCTCTCTTAAAAAAAAATACTATATTGCATGTTTGGAAGTTGCTAAGAGAAGAATAGATCTTAAATGTTCTCATCACATTTGTGATGAAACAAAATTGTAACTGTATGGTGATGGGTGTTAACTAGAATTATCATGATCATTTTGCACTATATGTACATAAATTGTTATGCTGTATACCTTAAACTAATACAATATTATATGTCAATTAAATCCCAATAAAACTAGGGAAAAAAACCTTTCCAGATAAAATGTTGATGGCTGCTATTAAAAGGGAAAGAAATCAGGGAAGTTTTGAAGGTCAAGTTTTATATTCGGAAAACCCAATTTAGTGATTTTTATATACTTAGCAATAATATGAGTGATCTCTGACCAAAATATGATTTCTAAGGAGGAATGACTATTATGTTGATGGAGTATCTGCTGACACTGTATTATTCTTGGTGTTCAAACTGGGCTTGTTGCCAGGATAAAGGAAGATGTTCCTTCAGATGGAAATTGTAATGCATTTCTCCATAGGAAAGAGTATGGTTCAAGCTGGACTCTTAATTCTAGGTATTCATTCATTAAGTAAATATTTTAAGCTCCTGAGAGAAGGCGGCTACTTTGCTTTATATGGTTTATGTTTAAAAGGATACAAAGATGAATGAAACCAGATGTGGCATATAATGTCTAATCTCAAATAAGAGCTTTTTTTTTTTTTTTTTTTTACTAGCTGTGGGAGCACAAAAGAAGTGGTTTTATTTCTTTTTCTATGGTTTTTAGGTACTTATGGACTTACTATGGTGATTGCTCAGGGTCTCAACTTTATTTCATAATTTTGTTTCTTTGGAAAAATGCTTCTCAAGCTTTTTAACAGCGTATAATTGAACTTGGAGAAGACAATCTGTGCATAAGTTGGAGACTTTGCTTATTTTGAAATAGAAAAATTCTTGCCTCAGGATTACTGAGTTAATGTACAGTTGGTACAAACTTTTCAATTCTAATTGCTGACTTGCTTAGTGAGTGAATGATTGATCATAATCAACGAAAACCTGTAAGATAAAGCATGGTGACCTGGGTAGTTTTTCTGGTACAGTCAATACTTTAGTGTGATAAGTATTTTTTAAAACAATTTCTCTTTCTCTTGGATAGTCAGTTTATCTCCCTCCCTCTTTTTTAGGAGACATCTGTGAAAGGGTTGGAAGCCTTGATGTTTGAGTAGACAAGGTAACTCTTCAAGTAAACTCTTCAGTATTGTGATAGTTGAATTGACTGATTTGATATCAAAAAAATTTTTTTTAATTTTATTTATTTTTTTATTAAAAAAAATTTTTTTTTTTTTACGTTTATTTATTTTTGAGACAGAGAGAGACAGAGCATGAACGGGGGAGGGGCAGAGAGAGAGGGAGACACAGAATCAGAAACAGGCTCCAGGCTCTGAGCTGTCAGCACAGAGTCCGACGCGGGGCTCGAACTCACGGACCGCGAGATCGTGACCTGAGCTGAAGTCGGACGCTCAACCGACTGAGCCACCCAGGCGCCCCAAAAAAGAATTTCGGTTATTTAAAGAAGAGTGAATTATTAACTGTGTTAATAATATTTATATCTAACATCACTATAAGCACTTCATGTGCATTATCTTGATTTAAGCCTACCAGTGGTCCTGTGAGAGATACTGTTACGCCCACTTTACTGGCTAGGGACATGGAGCCCAGAAACTTACGGATTTCTGTTGTTGATGCTGAGCATTGGACCAGAGTTTTGGTAGCATGGAAGTAATGTTACTTCTTTCTTACTCTTCCCCCACCCCACCCAAACTCATTCATTCTTGTCATTTTTTACTTTATGGGACAATTTTGTCAGACTTCTTTGTTTCCAGAGGTCAGATTTAGTTGTCAAGGTGGATTTTCTATACTCTTGCCCCATCTTCCATATTTTTCTATGTATATATTTTTTCAAGTTTATACAGTTCAGCAAGTTAAATAGTTTGTCAGGGATTGTTCAAACAGGAATTCTCAGTCCCTGCCTTCATTCCCCTTTCTCTGAGGTAGCTATCCTCAACTCTTAGCTGTTTGGGATTTACCTGTGGGTTTTTAAGTAATATCGTTGACATACTGACATTACCTGACTTTTCAGTTGAGGGGATAACTTGTGTATAGGAATTTCTGGGTCATTATCACCACTAACTCAACTCAAAAATTTCTACCAGTTGCCCAAAGTTCTGTTTTCTCTCACATCATTTATTCTGTTAGCGTCGTCATCTTGAAGAAATGCCTCCCAGGGCAAGGTGCTCTGGTGTGGGGTAGCTTCTGTTTTCTGAGAGCCCAGCTATCATTCCAGGGGTTCTCTTTTCTTTTGTATTGGATCTTCTATTTCTTCTCTCCTGAGTTGTCTTCTTTCCCGGTTCACTCCCACATTTCACTGAAGAAAGGGAATAGGAACATATTACTCGATACGTTGCATGTCTGAAAGGGCCTTAAATTTTCTCTCAACCTTGATTAATAGTTTGGCTGTGTATTATTGTCAGACTGGAATCATTTTCTTTCAGAATTTTGATGATTTTATTCCACTGTCTTCTAGCTTATACTGTGGCTGTTGAAAGTTTGAAATCATTAACTCCTCACCCATTGTAACCTATTTTTCCATCTTGGGAAGCTTGTAGGATTTTCTCTTTGTTTCTACTGCTTTGACATTTCAAAAAGATATGCTTTAGTATAAGTGTACTTTTGTAATCCATTATGCTGTGCATTCTGTGTTTTCAGACGGGATCGGGTGCATTCAGGGTGGTATGGTCATAGACGGCATTCTGTATTTTCAGTTAGCAAACTTACATTAGTTAACTTGGGGACATTTTCTTGAATTATTTAATTGACTTTTTTTTCCTCTAGAGCCTCTACTATACAGATATTAAATTATCTTGACTGGACTTCCAATTTCCTTATTTATTTATTTATTTATTTATTTATTTATTTATTTATTTATTTTTATTATCATCTATTTTATTCTCTATTCTTTCTGATAAGTTTCCCTAAGTTTAATTCCCAAGGTCTCTTTTATTTTATTAAAAAAAAATTTTTTTTTAATGCTTATTTATTTTTGAGACAGAGAGAGACAGAGCATGAACAGGGGAGGGGCAGAGAGAGAGGGAGACACAGAATCTGAAACAGGCTCCAGGTTCTGAGCTGTCAGCACAGAGCCCAACGCGGGGCTCGAACTCACGGACTGTGAGATCATGACCTGAGCCGAAGTCGGACGCTTAACCGACCGAGCCACCCAGGAGCCCCTCCCAAGGTCTCTTTTAAAAAGCATTGTATTTTGGAGGTGCCTGGCTGGCTCAGTTGGAAGAGATTGAAGATACAAGGAAACCTAAATGAACCAAACTCCAGAAAGTAATGAAAGCTTCACACTAGAGAAGAAACCCATCGCTGCTCTGGGATAGAACAGCCCACAGAGGAGGAACCTTCCAGCAGCAGATGAGGGGAGAGGAGAAACCAGCCACACTTTGGCAGGGTGGGCTGGTGCGGGCTGGTGTGGATGGGCTAGTGTGGACGGGCTAGGATCCTGAGGAGCCCCGGCTGCTCTTATACCAAAGGGCAAGTCTGCACCTGGCCCCAGCTCTCACCTACAGGTCTTCCCTGAATGCTCAGGGGTAATGAACCACACCCCTGGACCAAGTAAGTGAAGCTGACAGAGACCCTACCCGAGGCCTACAGAACTCCCCCCTAGTGCACAGCAACCACCCTCAGCAAGCAGGGGGTTGACCTGGAGAGATGAGAGAAACTCCCCAGAAGCACCCCAGGTTTTCAGTTATGGAGGAGGGCTGAAAGCAGGGAAACAGCTGGAGATGACCTCCCCCCAAGAGTCTGGAACTACTCTAATGGAAAACTCGATGCTTCCAGTCCCCAAGGAATGGGGACGGGGCAGGAGAGGTGAGAGAAACTCCTCTAATTCATTCCAGGCTTTCACACAACGTTGGAAGCTGCCCTCCAAAAGGAAGGCTGGGGAGGAAGAACAGGGTTGAGAGAGATCACGTGTGCTGCGGAAAGCAAGGTGTGGGACTGGAAAGTAAAGAAAATTCCCTAACAGATGGGAAAATCTGGCAGTCATGCTTAAAGCAGAGAGTGAGTTCCCAGTCTTTTTCTTTTTTTAAAATGAACTTCAGAGGTGCCTGGGTGGCTCAGTCGGTTAAGCATCTGACTCTTGATCTCGGCTCAGGTCCTGATCTCGTGGTTTGTGGGTTCGAGCCCTGCATCAGGCTCTGTGCTGATGGTGTGGAACCTGCTTGGGATTCTGCCTCTCCTTCTCTCTGCACCTTCCCCACTTGTGCTCTCTGACTCTCTCTCTCTCTCTCAAAATAAATAAATAAACTTAAAAAAAATTAAAATAAACTTTATTTTTTGGAATAGTTTTAGTTTTATGGAAAAATCACAAAGGTAGTACAGAAAGTTCCCTTATGCCCCACACCAAATTTCCCCTATTATTAACACCTATAGTAGTATGGTATATGTACTACAAGTAATGAACTAATATTGATATGTTATTTTTAACTAATATCTATACTTTATTCATATGTTCTTTGACTTTACCTAATGTCCTCTTTCTGTTCTAAGATCCCATCCAGGGTTCCACATTACATTTAGTTTTCATGTTTCTTTAGATTCCTCTGGGCTGTGGCAATTTCTCAACTTACCTTGATTTTGATGACCTTGACAGTTATGAGGAGTATTGTTGAGGCATTTTGTAGAATGTCCCTCTATTAGTATTTGGCTCATATTTTTCTCATAATTAGGATGGGGTTTTAGGTTTTGGGGAGGAAGACCACAGAGATTAATTGTCATTTACTACACATCGTAGTAAGAGTACATGACTTAGTGGCGTTGATGTTGAGCTTGAGCATGTGATGGAGGTAGTGTTTTTCAAGTTTCTCCTTTTCCCTCTCTTTCCATGCTGTACTCTGTGGAAGGAATTCACTTGTGCAAAGCCCACACTTAAGAAGTGGGTAGTTAGGCTTCCTGTCCTTAAGGGTGGAGTATCTGTGTAAATTATTTGGAGTTCTCCTGTGCGGGAAATTTGTCTCTTTTCCCCTCATTTATTTATTTGTTCAATCATTCTTTTAACAGTATGGACTCATGGATATTTATTTTATACTTGAGGTTATAATCCAATACTACTGTATTTTGTTGGTGAAATTGTTCCACTTCTGGCCATTGGGAGCTGGTTCAATTGGCTCCTATGCCTCTTTGACATACCCCCATCAGTGTGTGTGTGTGTGTGTGTGTGTGTGTGGCCACTTTTTTTTACTTTTTGGCACTGCTGATGCTCCAGGTTTATCTTCTATATTTCGTGCCACGGTCCTAGAGTCAGCCTTTTCTCCAAGGAGCCCTGGTTGCTTTAATTGGAGAATGGAGAAACCAAGATCTAGGTGTTAGATGTGCTTGTTGCTACTGAGATGTTGTGCCTGTAGGCCCTCTCAGCTGACAGAGCCAGGAAGTATACTAATCTGTATATATACAAATGAGTTCATATTGACATATCCAACTCAAATCCATTGCCACATAGATCATTCTAAATTCCTCCCCTTGTTTATCTGTAAATTCTTACTCCAGTAGTGAGAAACCTGGTTCACACCATCTGCCATCTGTTTACTTAAATTGTTCAATCACAGTGTACACATAAAAGCACTCCCACAGTTTTGAAAGCCCATGGCTTAGCCATGAAGCACAGGCAGATCTCTGAAATCCTACCTGGGCTTGGATCCCAGGCCCTGCTCTAGTGAAAGTACTGATTCCCACCCTCTGAATATTTGAAGCCAGTGGTAGACTGTATCAATCTAATGCTGCATCCAAGCCCAGGCCCAGATTACTTACATATGAGGACATTCTAGTGGCCTGACAGAAAGGTAATGTCTCTTTCTAGAAGTAGAATATTACTTACCTCAATCATTAATGTATTTTTATACAGAATGTCTGTCTTATCATAAAAAATTACAAGACACAAGAAAAGGCAAGAAAATGTGGCCAAATATCAGGAGAGGAAATAGCCAGTAGAAAGAGACCCAAAGATAATCCAGCTGGTGGAATTATCAGATAGGGATTTAAAGATAACTATGAAAAAAAGAATGCTAGAGGATCTAATGGTAAAGGTGGACATTATGCATGAAAAGATGGGGATTTTTAGCAGAGTCTTGGAAACTCTACCAAGGAACCAAACAGAAATTCTAGAAACGAAGGGGCACCTGAGTGGCTCAGTTGGTTAAGCATCCGACTCTTGGTTTTGGTCCAGCTCATGATCTCACGGTTCATGGGTTCAATCCCCACATAAGGCTCTGTGTTGACAGTGAGGAGTCTGCTTGGGATTCTGTGTCTCCTTCTCTCTCTCTCTGCTCCTCCTCTGCTTGCTCTCCATCTCTCTCTCAAAATAAATAAAAAAAATAAATAAACTTAACAAAATTCCAGATATGAAAAATACAATATTAGAAGTGAAGAATGTGTCACATGGGCTTAATATCTTCTTAACATATCAGAAGAAAGGATCAGTGAATGTGAAGACTTGTTGATGGAATATATCCAAATTGATAAACAAGAGAACAGAGAGTTGGGGAGAGGGAGGAAAGAACTCTTCCACCTATGGGATAATGTCAGTCTAATGTGTGTATAACTGGAATCTTAGAAAGAAGAGAGAAGCGGGGCGCCTGGGTGGCGCAGTCGGTTAAGCGTCCGACTTCAGCCAGGTCACGATCTCGCGGTCCGTGAGTTCGAGCCCCGCGTCAGGCTCTGGGCTGATGGCTCGGAGCCTGGAGCCTGTTTCCGATTCTGTGTCTCCCTCTCTCTCTGCCCCTCCCCCGTTCATGCTCTGTCTCTCTCTGTCCCAAAAATAAATTAAAAAACGTTGAAAAAAAATTTAAAAAAAAAAAAAAAAGAAAGAAGAGAGAAGTGGCAGAAGACATATTTGAAGAGACCATGGTCAAGAACTTCTAAAATTGATGAAATACTTTAGTTGACAGAATCAAGAAGTTCAGCAAGCCCTAAGTAGTCTAAATGCAAAACAAAACAAAAGCAAACCCAACAACAACAAAATTCCAGACCTACGCACATCATAATCAAAGTACTGAAAACTAAAGAGCAGATTGCACAAGCAGCCGAATAGAAGATACAGTATATACATGGGAATAACAGTATGGGTTATGGCTAACTACTCATCAAAAAAAACTGGAGGCGGGGCACCTGGGTGGCTCAGTTGGTTGAGCATCTGACTTTGGCTCAGGTCATGATCTCGCAGTCTGTAGGTTCATGCCCTGTGTGAGACTCTGTGCTGACAGCTCAGAGCCTGGAACCTGCTTTGGATTCTGTGTCTCCCTGTTTCACTGCCCCTCCCCTGCTCATGCTCGCTCTCTCTCTCCCTCTCTCTCTCTCTCTCAAAAATAAGTAAAAACATAAAAAAAATTAAAAAAAAAAAAAAGAAAAAACTGGAGGCTTAAAGACAATGGGATGATAGCCATAAATGTGCTGAAGGGGGAAAAAAAAACCTCTGTCAACCTAGAATTCTATGTTGAGCAGAAATAGTCTATAGAAATCAAGGTAACACAAAGATGTTTTCACACAGATTAAAAAGTGACAGAATTTGGGTCATCTGGGTGACTCAGTCGGTTAAGCATCTGACTCTTGATTTCAGCTGAGGTCATGATCTCATAGTTTGTGGAATTGAGCCCCGTGTTGGGTTTTGCACTGACAGTGCGGAGCCTGCTTGGGAACCCCTCTCTTTCTCTCTCTCTGTACCTCCCTGGTGTGCATGGCGCCTCCATGGCGTACTCTCTCTCTCTCTCTCTCTCAAAATAAATAAACTTAAAACAAAGACGAAAGAATTTGTCTCTAGTAGATCTGAACTGCCAAAAAGTGGTAAAAAATGTTCTACGAGGTAAAGATGAAAGAGACCAGATGGAACCTTGGGTATACAGAAAAGAACAAAGAACAGCAGAAATGGTAAATAGTGGCACAAATACATAGAAAAACTTTTTGGTACCTTTTTGGATAATGTATACACATAGGCTATTGGCTATGTATAATATATGCACACAGACTATTGGCTATTTAAAGCAAAAATATTAACATATGTGGGGTTCACAACTTATATAGAAATAGAGTATAATACCATGAGGATGCCACAAGAGGGAAATGGAATTATGCTGTCATAAATTTCATACACTGAATTAGTACACTTTTATTTGTAGGTAGACCATAATAACTTACAGCAGGTGCATATTTTAATCTGGAGAGCAACCACTAAAAAATAACACAGAGAGAGTTATTATAAAAATGGTACATCTTCCTGTGCAGGATCAACTGCTTTGAAAATTGCCCTCCTATTGTAAACTAGAAAACAGGATTAAAATATACGAAACAAGTATTTTTAGACATTGGAAAACAGTCAGTGCAGGATGGCAAGCCTTGAAATAAATGACATGAGCACTATAGGTGCGCCAGCATACTGCCTGTAGGCACTTTCTAGATTGCAGCACAGAGTAAGGAAACCCCAGTGGAACCCAGGAGAGATTAGAGAAGTTAAGACAACTAGAATTTGTGGGGTAAAAAAACTGGAGCAGAGAGTACTACACAGAAATTCATAGAACTAGGAGATCTCTGGAGATCTATAGAAGGGTCCTTTAGAATCTTTTGTTGAATACTCATCTGCATATGCAAAGTATGAAACCACATAATGCTGGAGAAAGCCACACTGGAACTCAGTACACCAAACACTTCCAGGAGCTCACACAGAGATTGGAATAGTGTGTGTTTCTAGTAGGCATGAAGGGAGGGACTGTTTCATACATGGACACTGTCTGGAAATCTTGGAGTAGGGTTAAATTAGCCATAGACTGCAGCCCTATCTAAACTCAACCTAACAAAGCTCAGAAGCAAGTTAGGAAAGTGTCAAATGAATTGCAAGTAACTCAACTGTGTACCCAAACTAAATCCATCACTCTTTAAAGGAATACAGCCAACACATAAAAGCCAACACCCAACAATTAGAATGTCCAGTGATGGAAGAATAATTTCTACCACTTTTATGTGTCAAAGGACTTGTATTTGGGGCATATAAAGAACTGCAAAAGCCCAACAGCAAAATGAGCAAAAGAGGAATAGTCCAGTAACAAAATGAGGAAAAGACATGAACAGACTTCCCAAAGGAGGATATACTAATGGCCAATAAACATTTGCAAAGGCTGTCAACATCACTTAGTCAACAGGGAAATAATGCAATGTAAACTCACACTGAGATACCATTTCACACCGTCTAGAATGACTAACAAAAGAAAGACTAAGTATACTAAGCACTGGGGATGATGTGATACAACTGGAACCATACATTGCTGGTGGTTGTGCAAAAGGGTACAGTTACTTTGGAGAACTGTTTGGCAGTTTCTGATGAAATTAAATACATATCTATCTGATGATTTGTCAGTTCTCCTAGATATTTAATGAAGGGAAATGAAAAATATGTCCTTGAAATTATGAATTCAAAACTGTTCATAGCAGCCTTATTCACCATAGCTAAAAAAATTGAAAGCAACTGAAATGTCTGTCTATAGCAAAATGGAGAAAAAAAATTGCGATATGTTCACAGTAGCCAACAACAGATTGGCCCAGCAACACAGATGAATCTCAAAACCATTGTGTGAAGTGAAAGGAATTAGACATTAATGAACATAGAGTATATGGTTTATATGAAATCCAAGAAAAAACAAAACTATTCTACACTGATAGAGATCAGGAAATAATTACAGACTGGAGAGGGAGGGAAATTGTTTAGAAAAGGACAGGGAAGGGGCATCTGACTGGCTTAGTCAGTAGAGCATCTGACTATTGATCTTCAGGTCATGAGTTTGAGCCCCATGTTGGGTACAGAGATTACTTGGGAAAAAAAAAAAAAAAAAAGACAGGAGAGAACTTCCTGAGGTCCATGCAAATGTGCCATTTCTTGTTTCAGGTGATGGTTACATGGGTGTGGACACTTGTCAATAGTCACTGAACAGAACCTGTAAGTTCTGTGCCTATTATTGAATGTTTAACTATACTTCACCTTTTAAAAAATAATAAACAAGAGTCTGGGGGAAGAATATTAATGCAAGTGTGCTTGGGTGCTGGGGTATACTTTAAGGATATTAAAGGTAAAAGGGAGAAGGTGTAAGGTTAGGTCAGGTAGGTAGCTCTGTCATCCGAAACTCTTTTTTTCAACCAGCTAAGCAACAGGTTTTAAAATTTTGAATATTTAATTTCTTGGAAGCTTATCATCTCCTTGCCAGGTGGTTAAAGTAAAAAGTGAGAGAGAAGATAGAAGAGGTGGGGGGTAGGGGGAGGAAGGGATGGGAGGCAGGGAGAGAGGATTGGGGCAGATAGGAAGGAAGGAAGGGATAAAAAAAAAAGATGTTTTCTTAAAAGCCATTTATTATTTACTTCATTATTAAGTTACAGTGAACTTTCCCAGTGGAATCCTTTGATAGTGAAGCGTCTTTATACTGAAGTTTTGTTTTTTTCACACCTCTTTAGATAAGTCAGTGCTTTGTGAGGATATTTCATGATTCAATGGCAGGGTCCCAGCTTGGATTCTAGGTGCACAGATGTGTGAAGACAGAAAAGGGACATCGAGAACAGTGGTTAGGAACATAGGCTCCTACTTCCTGCATTCCAGTCTCTGCTCCACTACCTTCAGATTGTGTGACCCGGGGCATGTGTTCAGAGTGAGCCGGAGGGGAAAAAGGGAAACCAATTAGACTATTATTGCCAATTATCCAGACCATGGTGGTTTGAACCAGCGCAGTGGCAGGTGAAGGTGGAGCAAAGTGGCCAAATTCTGAATGAATTTTAAAGGGAGGGCTAAAAGCATTTGATGACCAATTGGAAGTTATGAGAAAAAGAAAGCAATCAGTGAGGATGCCAGGCTCTTTGGCTTGAGGAACTGGAAGGATGAAGTTGCCATTTGCTGAGTGTGACGTTTTATAAAGCAAGGTCATGGCTTAAGTTGCAAAGTTGTTTTTTGTTTTGTTTTGTTTTTTCCCTTGATTTTGTTTTGTTTTTCATATTTTTAGGGAGTGGGTGGAGATGATAGCAAGCACAGGGGTTGGCAGGCAGACCCCTGGGACCCACCTTATGTGTATGAGATTGTGATTTCCTTTCTCAGAGTTTAGTCCTTTTGCTGTGGGGGAGGGGGATGTGAAGTGTGATATTTTAGGGTATATTTAGGATTTCTCATTCAACTGGAATTCCTGAGAAAGCATGAGCCTTGGACAAGTTAACGTCTTGCTGTCTGGGATGTTTTGTGGGAAGACTGGATCCAGAAGTTTTAGTACCATTGTCTGCTGCTTCATTACCCAGAACTTGACAGCCATAGGCCCCTTTTTCCCCTTAGTTACCAAACATATTAATTCTTTTCTCTACCTCATTTAATTCTTTGTTGTGAGATTCTCAAATGCATATTATAAGTTTTAGATACTATTCAACCTAATTTCCATTAGTATTTCATTACTTGAGAAGTCATAAAGGAAAACTGAACAGAATGTTTCCTTTCTCCCTTAAATTGTTCCTATTATTAAAATGTTTCTGATAAAATGTATCAGGAAGCACACTCTTCACTGCTAGAGCATTTATTCATGTAGTTGTGTGGTTCTTAACTTGGTGACTGTATAATTTATCTCTAAACCAGTGAAAAGGGAAACTGAACAGGACACCAGGATAGCATGCTTAACCTAGGACTCTTCTGGGCAAAGCCAAATGTCTGGCCACCACATTCTTATGGTAAAAAAGCAGCTAGATTAAGGTTTGCTTCCTGTTTAAATTCTTGGACTTGACCCGGAGAAGGGTGAATGCCTGAAATAGGGAGCGGGAAGGAGAAAGTCCTGCAGTGTTGCCGTAGGACTAAGGACGCTCCCTGCACTGTGTGGACCTTTCGTGGCTATGGGCCCATGACAGACGCCTCACTTGAAGACCAGAGTGTTGCAAATTAAGTCAAGGTTATGCAAGGAGATTTAGGGAATCAGTTGTCTGCTCACAGGTTTGTTTTAGTAGCTGTTAGTTTAGCTACAAGAATGAGTAATAGCTTTAAAAAAAAAAAAAAAGAAAGGATGAGTAATAGCTTTAAACTTCAACTGCTTTTGTTTTTAGGACAAATACTGTATCTTTTAACCTTTCATAAGTCACCTAAAGTGTGGTACTGTTCTGTCATCTTAAGTGGGAAATTCTGGTACTAGCATTTAGTAGCTATTGATGATTGTTTGGAGTAGAGTTCAACATGAATGTACGTAATACATGGGTTATTAGTACTCCATGTCACTTCTTAGCACAATGACATAAGGTAACAAATTGGATTAATTAAATGAGGTTAAAGTGTAGAAAAGCTATTTTTTTTTTTTTTACTACCACTTGTATCAGTTACTATGGAGAACACATATTTTTCTGACATAGGAGGGGAAATGGTTTTTAACTTCAAGGTAAATGGTGGTACATTGAATACTGTATTTTAAAATATAGGGGTGTCTGGTGGGTCAGTTGGTTAAGTGTCCGACTTTGACTAAGGTCATAATCTCATAGTTCGTGAGTTCAAGCCCTGTGTTGGGCTCTGTGCTGACAGCTCAGAGCCTGAAGCCTGCTTCTAATTCTGTGTCTCCCTCTCTGTCCCTCCCCTGCTCATGTTGTCTCTTTCAAAAACAAATAAACATTAACAAAAAAATTTTTTTTCAATATAAAATTCTTCCATATACAATTTTCTATAGTCTCCTTGTTTTATATATCAGTATACTAAGGAAAAATATGATATTACATGTGTTCATGATTTTTAAAAATTTTATTTATTAAAAAATTTTTTAATGTTTATTTTTGAGAGGGAGAGAGAGAGGGAGAGGGTCAGAGAGAGAGGGAGACACAGAATCTGAAGCAAGCTCCAGGCTCTGAGCTGTCAGCACAGAGCCTGATGCGGGGCTTGAACTCATCATGAACCATGAGATCATGACCTGGGCCGAAGTCGGCCACTTAACCGACTGAGCCACCCAGGTTCCTCAATTTATTTAAAGTAATCTATACCTGTGCTGAGCAGAGTGGCACAGCAGAAGCGTACTGGGCCCGTGAAGTAATATATACCCAATGTGGGGCTTGAACTCACAACCCTGAGATCAAGAGTTGCATGCTTTTCCACTGAAGAGCTGGGCACCCCCTCTTCATGATATTTTTTTAATGTTTATTTATTTTTGAGAGAGAGAGAGACAGAGCATGAGCAGGGGAGGGGCAGAGAGAGAGGAAGACACAGAATCTGAAGCAGGCTCTAGGCTCTGAGCTGTCAGCACAGAGCCCAATGTAGGTCTTGAATCCACAAACCATGAGATCATGACCTGAGCTGAAGTCAGATGCTTAACCAGCTGAGCCACCCAGGCGCACCCCCCTTTGTGATTTTTAATGGCTGTGTATGGCTGTGGAGTTTGCCTTTGTATGGCTGTGCCATAATTTATTTAACAGACCTCAATGGATGCACATTTTCATCACTTTTTATTTTTTTTTAATTTTTTTAATGTTTGTTTTTGAGAGACAGAGAGAGAGAGAGGGAAAGAGAGAGAGCGAGTGAGCAAACGGGGGCGGGGGACAGAGAGAGAGGGAAACACAGAATCCAAAGCAGGCTCCAGGCTCTGAGCTGTCAGCACAGAGCTCAACGTGGGGCTTGAACCCATGAACCATGATATCATGACCTGAGCTGAAGTCAGATGCTTAACCTACTGAGCCACCCAGACACCCTCTCACTTTCTCCTTTTTAACATTTTACACAATGTTGCTATGAATATCCTTGTAGCTAAATATGTGAGAGTGTATCTGATGTTTTTCCCTTTGGGTTAAACTCCTAGGAGTGCAATTGTGGGGCCAAAGGGATGCAGAATTTTAAGACTTTTAACATATATTGCCGTATTGTCCTCCAGAAAGGCTTTACTAGTTTAAACCCGTCAGTAGAAGTCATTTCCCTGTACCTTTGTATCCTTTAAATGAATCCCTGCTAGTTTGATAGGTAGTAATGTTTTCTCATTAATCTATACATTTTTCGTTCATGTTATTAGGAGGACAAAAGTTTTCTTTGTTTTTAACCATGTATTTTTTCTGTACTATGTATCTGCTCATCTTCTGATCTAATTTTCTTATTACTTTGTGTGCCTGGGTGCACACATGCTTGCATAGCTCCTCATAAATTAAGGATAGTCATCCAAATATAATTTAAAATTTATTATTTTTTTCTATTTAGATATATCTAGGGAAATGCAAATGAAACAGCAGTAAACTACCTCACAATACCCTTACTAGTACAATTATTTTTTCAGACGCTAACAAAGTTGTATAAAGCTGGAACCCTCAGCTGTCCTGTGTGGCTTTATAAACTGTTCAGTTCTTTTGCAAATGACACAATAATACATTTTAAGAGCGGTAACAATGGACATGTCTTTGACCCAATAATCCCGCACCTGGGAGATTACCACAAGATAATAATTGAAACGTGATGGTCAATGCCCCAAATCATTTATTGCAGCAATGACTATAATAGTGACAAGTTAGAAACAAATTAATGAATTGGAGATTAATGGTTAACTAAATTAGATTCATCACTGAATTATTAAGCTAGCATTAAAAATGATTAGGAACATTATAGATTGACATACAACGGTGGCCATATAAAACCGTGGAAACAGAATACGAACTTATTTCAATTTTATAGTTATAACTATATAAAAATATACATAAAAAAACAAAACCTTGGAGGAAATACAATGGCTTGGTTTTTGTTTGTGTTACCAAGTGTGTGTGTATAGAGTGTCCAGGTTTTAAGACTAACATTTACTGAGTGAGTACTGTGTCCATCCCACAATAACACTATAAGACAGGGATTGATATTATTCTCATTTGACAGGTAAAGAAACTTGATTCCCATGTGACCTATAAAGAAATTTAACTTTTTGTTATGGATGTTTTCAAATATATATAAAAGTAGCAAAATGAACCCTGTGTAACGATCACCTAGCTTCTACAATTTCAAGTTTACATTTTTAGTAAAGTCATAGAATAGGGTTGTAACCCATATATCCTACTCTAAAACCCATGTTTCTCATTACAGCCCTGTCTTGACTCTTCATTTTGTCATTTGATGCTATTGAATATCTATGATGCTTACTGGTTTTGGTAAAATAGACGTAGAAAGGCATTATAACTGAAATTTATAGGTTGGTAATAAGAGGAGAAAGCACTCTCTTTAAACCACATATATTTTGTAATAAGCATTTTTAGTTGCAGTGTTCTGCAAAGACAAAACTTGCTGATACAGTTCATCCTGCTTTATAAATCTTTGACCCATTCATCAGACTCTGACCACTCTAATGATAAAGGATTATGGTTGTATTGGTCTTTCTGACTGAAGTGGCCTTCTGCAGATTGAGAAATTGTGTAATTATTAACTACGGTAATGGATATGTACTTGCAAGTTTCATCTGGTATCTTAATGAGCTTTAACCCTCTGAGTACACCCAAAACATATCCTAGAATCATTGAAATTTATCGGTTGTCTATAACAACTCTCCAGTCTGTGTATTTTTGCTTTGATAAATATTTTGTTTCCCCTGCCCTCACCTAGGATGCCCACATCCCATTCCCCTGTTCACATACTCACAACTCCTATAAATTACTGGATTTCATAGCAGCAGCCTTAGGTATAAAGACTTTGTAAAAAATTACTGTTTTTTAAATTAACAGGACCATACTTTCTAGTCCATTTTTTTGGTGTGTGTGTGGGAAGTTCCACACTTGTGTTTTATAGAACTGATTCATTTCAGACATCTCTTTTCCCAGGAGATCTTTTCTGAACTCTCAAGATGCCCTGTGTCACCTCTGTGCACTTCCCCATCCTCCCCTGTCTAGAGGGCACATAGAGCTCTAAATCTTGGGGACTTATGGCCTCATGGCCCTGTAACCATAAACCATACTAGAGTTGAGTCGAAGGACTGTGTAATCCAGGCTAGATATAAGGTCATTTAGTCAGATTTTTCCCTTCAAGAAAGCTAAATAGAACGTTGCTTTTTTTTAATCTACTGTGATTGTGTCAAATATAGTGAAACTAGAAATGTGTCTGATAATAGGGATAGTGGTTGGTTAAATATAGATTGGTAAAGCATAATTGGATATTTAGTAGTTAAATGAAGGAGATTGGATGAAATTCTGCAGAGTTGTGTGGAGTGAAAAGAAGATGGTCCAAGGAAAAAGAAAGAAGAACCAGAGAGGTAGAAGAAACAGGAAAGCATAGCATTCTAGAAACGAAGGAAAGAAAGTTTTATGATTGGAGTAGTCCTGTACTGTGAGTGCTTATTTGACGATTTGGACTTCACTGTTGTCTTAACAGAGATAAGAAATAGAAGTCCGTTTGCAGGACATTTAGGAGAAAAGGTTAAGTAAGGACACAGAAGCAGTGAGTGTCTTAAACTATCTGTAAAAACATTCTGGAGAGGGGCGCCTGGGTGGCTCAGTTGGTTGAGCGGCCGACTTCGGCTCAGGTCACGATCTCGCGGTCCGTGAGTTCGAGCCCCGCGTCGGGCTCTGTGCTGACAGCTCGGAGCCTGGAGCCTGTTTCAGATTCTGTGTCTCCCTCTCTCTGACCCTCCCCCGTTCATGCTCTGTCTCTCTCTGTCTCAAAAATAAAGAAACGTTAAAAAAAATAAAAAAAAAAAACATTCTGGAGATTAAAAACGTTCTGTAGCTGGTGTCTCTTGGGTAAGGCAACTAAAGCTGCTTTCCTGGGTCCTGTGCTGGAGTGGGGGCAAGGGGACTTGGGGGCTGTATTGTACTCCTTTTTTTTTTCTGTATTTATTTAAATTTAGTTTCAAAATTTTGTCGTTAACTGTAGTCCAATGCAGATAATAGGCAGTCCTATTTTGGTTGGTAGCCCCCACCTTCTGCTTTCTAGGCACACCCTGCATTTAATCCCATGGCAGTTCAATGTCACTATTGTGAATTGTCATTTTATCTCTCTCATCAGACTATTAAAACTCCCTGTTGTTATCGCTGAGTTCCCACTAGTTAGTATAATGTCTGGCACATAGTATTGAGTAGGTATTTGTTATGTGAATGACTGAATGAAGAACCAACAATTATCTGTTTCTTAAGCACAAAGTAATTCCAATTTGATGCTCTCACAGAATAATAAAAAAAAAATGTTTCAGGAAAGAGGGACTTACAAAACAGTTTCAAGTAGTAGTAAGATAAGGATCAAATACTGACCTTTGGATTTAGCTTTTAGAGGGCATTGGTTTTCATAGTAAAAAGTGTTCTAGCAAGATGCGTGGAGTAAGAGCTGTATTTAAGTGAGTTGAAGAATAAATGGGAAATAGAACATAGAAACAAAATAGAAGTTTGCTTTTTTTGTTTTGTTTTTTAAAAGATTGAAATTAAACGGAAGAAACCATTGGAGAGAAACCCAAAGATTTAAGAGAAGGGAGGTATTATCATAGTAATTTTATACATTTTATTTGAAAATAAGTATTCTCACCTGCTTGTCAGTCTGTTTTATTTCTCCTTCTGCTTGGTTTGAACACATCTTCATCTTCACAACTTGAAGGTTTTTGCTCTGCTATTTGGGGGCCCCCTAGTGGTCAATCTGGATAATGATATATAAGTAGTAAATTGTTGATTGGTCCAACATATAAATTATTCCTTACACAGGTTATTCTTTCTGTGGATTAGACAAGGGTAGGATATGTAGTTATGGTAATTAGTGATGCTTACTTCTCTTTTATTTGTCAAAACTTGACACCTAAACACTATAATTTTGTTTCTATGGTAATAATTCATTATTGTGAACCTTGAAAATTGCAGTGTATCCTTGTTTAGCTGCTAACGCATTAATAACTGCCATCATTGTGCTCAATTCTTACTCTTCAATGTTAGATTTGGGTCCTTTGTTCTACAACTATTGGAACATCATATTCAGTTTGAAGATTGTAAAAGAAAAACCTGAATTACCAAGCAAAAAGGATTTAATTATTATGAAAATAATGCATATTCATTATTTATCACAATAAAACTTTTAAAATATAGAAAAAATTTAAAAATCATCCTTAATATTGCTTCTCAATGTTTTTCTTTCTAGGATTTTTTAATATTAAAATATTTTTGAACAATATAAGGAACACCTCTTTAACCACACCACACTAAAAAAACAAAAAACAAAAAACAAAACATGTTCAGAACAGTTCAAGCCCTTTACTCTTTACCTATTATATCCCCATTCCTCTCTCCCAAAGTTAACCACAATCCTGAATTTGGTGTTTTATACTCAGGCATATTTAAAAATGAATATATTGTAATTCAATACAGAGAGTAGCTATACTTGTGGTGAACATAGCATAATGTATAAACTTGTCAAATCACTAAGTTGCACATCTGAAACTAATGTAACATTGTGTGTCAACTATACTCAAATTTTAAAAAATACAAAAAGTATTCAATATATTGATACCAAGAGTTACATATTTTTCAAATTGTTTCCTTCATTTAAAATTATATTTGTAAGATGTATCCATGCTGACCTGTAACTGCTTTTTACTGCCATATAGTACAGTAATCTTTCTCTGGATATTCCACAATGTATCCATTCTCCTCTCCAAGGGCTTTTAGGTTCCAAATTTTTTTTGCTTATAAAGTATCCCATGATCATTCTCATACATGTTTTCTTGTATACGTATATATGACCGGAGTTCTCCAGGGCAGAAACTTGGAAGTGAAATTATTTGGTAGAATGCTAATTTCCTGTTCTACCAGCAGTGTGAGAATTCCCAATCTTAGGTATCTCTGCATAAACCTTTTTGCAGTCCTGTGGGTATGAAACAGTATTTCTTAAGAGCAGCAACAAAGAGGGCCACCTGGGTTGAGTGGCCTACTCTTGATTTTGGCTCAAGTCATGATCCCAGGGTCGTTGGATCGAGCCCTGTGCATTGGGCTCTGTGCTGAGCATGGAGCCTGCTTGGGATCCTCTCTCTCTCTACCTCTGCCCCTTTCCCTGCCTGTGTTTGCTTGTGCACACGCCATGTGTGTGCTCTCTCCCTCTCTCTAAATAAAATAGTAAAAAAAGCCAACACAGAAGTGAAGACTTGTATTACAGGATATTTGAAACATACAAAGGAGAGTGATTAGTGCAGTGAGCCTCTGTGTGTTCGTCATCCTGATCACACATGGCCCATCTTGCTTCATCTACACCCACCCTCCCTCTCCCTCCCAGTGTTCTAAAGGAATCTGAGATGTCACGCTGTCTTGCCTGCAGACACTCCTGTGTCTCTAGCACGTAACTCTTTCCTACATAGCCTCGGTATCGTTATCTCACTAAAAACTAACAATAATCCCTTAATTTTATAAACATTAGAGTTTCAGTTCCTCCAGCTGTCTTGTAATACAGGTATTTTTACATTTGTGTCTTCAAGTCAGAATCTGAATAAGGTCTGTACATTATAATTGATCTCAGTCTACAGATTCCCTCCATTCTCCCTTATGACATCTACCTTGCGATGTTAGCAGTCACTTATGCTTATTGCCTAGAAAATCTGCTACTTCATCAGGAGTGGCAAAGTGGTGTGTTTCTGTCATTTCTTTTTTATTTGTTGGTTTATTAGCAGGATACCTCTGTAAAGAGAGATTTCTTCTCTTTAAATAGTTGGTCATCTTACAATACTGTTAGTAAAGAAAGGATAAAGTTTCTTTTCACTCACCAGCTTTTAAAACAATTGCTTAGTCACCAATATCCTCCAAGGTGATCACTGAGTGAGTTTGTTTTAGTTATCTTTGTGAACTCATGGGCTTAAACATATTTGGTGATTTGGTGTGTTTCAACCTATTATGGTAATTATTCTTATTGGTTGCTCAACTTTGGCCAGTAGGAACCTCTTTAAGTTGACTCCTGAGTTATTTTGACACCATCCTAGTAGTCTTTGCTAGTTTTACTGCTGCCTGGTGTGATGAGATATTTCAGGTTTCTTTTGTACTCTTCCTGCTCCAGACCTGGAATCAGCCATTTCTCTAAGGAGTCCTGGTTACGTAGCTACCATCTGCATAGCGCACACATTGATGTTTCCAGCTCATTGTAACATTGTTTACATAGATAGTTTAGGCAGGCTGAGCTATTCTTATCAAGGAATGGTGGGAATCCTCCTGGAATTTAAATTCCTAGATGCCAACCTGGGCCCACCTTGCAAGCAAGCCGTCTTTAATGATGGGAGTCTCAGGCCTTACTGTGTTACCTCTTTTCTGCACAGCTGACTATTAGACATTTTGTGGTGGTGGGGAGTACGTAGAAAGTGGGTTGAAGAGTCAGGAGTTCAGAGGAAAGGTTGTGATGGAGGTAAACTTGTGATAGTCATTCGTGTATAGAAGGTATTCAGAGCCTGAGGCTGAGTGAAGTCACTTCAAGAGTGAGCACAGAGAGAGATACCAAGGACGGGCCCCTGAGCAAGAAGTTTGGCAATGAGGAGGAGCTAGCAGAGGAGACCAAGAAGGAGCAACTGCTGAAATAGAATGAAGTGGAGTGGGAACCAAGAGAATGTAGTATCCCTAAAGCCAAATTAATAGAGTGTTCAAGAAGGAAGGCATGGTCAGCAGTGTCAAATGCTGCTGATGGGCTGAGTGAGCTGAAGATAGAGAGTTGACTCATCATGGCAATGTGGAGGTTATTGGGGGCCTCGAAATGTGCTGTTTTAGTGGAGTGGTTTGGACCAAAGCTTGAGAGGAGTGGGTTTAAGAGAGAACAAGAGAAGAGGGAGTATAGACAATTCTCTCAAGGAACGTTGCTGAAGAAGGGAGCAGAATGGTGCAACAGTTGGAGCGGCAAAGAAGGTGAGGAATAACAACATGAGAAGGAATGGTAGCATGTTTCTATGTGGATGGAGATGCTCCAGTACGGAGCAAAAAAATAACGTAGGAGCGAAGGGGAGAATTATTGGAACCTGAGGAAGCACAAGGGAATAAGATCTAATGTCTAAGTGAGGAAGAGATGGCCTTAGCATCGAAGCATGGACGGTCCATCCATAGTAACAGGAAGGTGGGCACAGTATATAATATGACAGGGGATGGGTTGGTAGGAATGTTGTTGAGAGCTTGTAAATGGAGATGGTGGTAGCATGGTCACCAGCTGTACTCGAGGACTGGGAAGAGATTCTGGAGACTTAGAGAATGAAGAGGTATGAAAGAGCTCCTTAGTGAGTGAGGCAGATAGGGAAAAGATAGACTCCTAGGTACCACCTGGAAGTTAGTGCTAATGAACTTAAAATGAGACTAGTTTCAGATGAAGGTGTAATTTTTTTTTCCTAGTTACTTCTAGCCATGGGCTATAGGTGCAGAGTAGGTGGTGATTCAACCAGTGTTTGAGTTCAGCTGGGCAAATATCTTAGTGAGGAGAGCAGTAGAATTAGCGATGTGTGCTAGGGAGTGATTATAATAATGGACCATAGTGGCTGAGCTGGTTAAGGAGGGAAGTGAAGAATGAAGCTGTAAAAATGTGGTATGTATGATCAGTTGTAGATCCCGCACGTTCAGAAAGTTGTTGCAGTTGTGCATTTAGAGGGAGTGAGTAGGAAGATGGGAGAAGCTAGTCAGAGAGTTGAATGTTTAAAATTGAGTTTAGGGAAGGGTGTGCAGTTATTGATAATGGGAGGGTACATGACTATACGAATGGATAACTGGGGTAAGGTGGAGAATACAGTCAATGGAGGAGAAGAGGTCAAGGAGCCGAGAGGCCAGGGATCATCCACACTGATATTGAAATCATAAGAATTATAATTGGATAAATTATTAGATTTGGAAAAGGTGACAATGAGTGAATCTTCAAGGATAAGAGTGACGGGAGATTATAGTTGTCATTTCCTGATGGTTCCTCCTTCCTATATACTTCCATACTTCTATATGGACTTTTCACGATTTGAAAACTTATCTTTTTACAAAGGACCCTATACTCTAATCAAAAGTCCTTAGTCATACCATGGTTTTTCATAACTCTGCCTGTTACTGATGCTGTTTCCTTTGTTTAAGTGCTCTTAGCCACAATGCTTGCTTTCCGTAGCTGCGTTCTTCCCTGGCTGATGGTCGTTTCCTGTTTATAGTCTATAGTATCCATTACATTATTTTGAGAATGTTAGTTTACACTCACTATTTTTCCCTCCTTTTTGTTTTCATTTTTTAATTTTATTTTAACTTTTTTATTTTAGAGAAGGAGAGTGTGTGAGTGGGGGAGAGGGGCAGAGGGAGAGAGAGAATCTCAAGAATCTCTACACTGAGTATGGAGCCTGACACGGGCCAGTCCCACGACCCTGGGATCATTACCTGAGCTGAAATCAAGAGTTGAACCCTCAGTCACTCAACCTACTAGGCCACCCAGACACCCCTCCATTTTTTTTTTTTAAAACCAGGCTGACAGTTCCCTTAGGCCAAGAGCCTTATCTGTCTTTTTTGTCCCTGGAGCACTGTGAAAGAGTTCTCAACAAACTCCAGGACTGGATCTCTTTAATAAGTTCCTTTTGAAAGTCAGTTATGATCAAGTAAATCATGGTACAATTCTTCATTTTTACCTTAATGAATAAGATGCTTTCTTAGATGTACTTATATCAGGTGCCACAGTTAATGAAAAAAGTTTAAAATATAACGAGTTTCTTTTATCCATGTATTACAAAATGACTACTCTTAATTCTTTGTATTTCAGAGAAGATTTAAAAATACAGAAGTAATTATTATGCTAACAGATTGGAGTGAGCATAGATGACAGTCACTTCTACATCTTGAAGAGAGCCTCAAGCCTCAGTTTTTTAATTTTCTCTCGCTTCCCGTTTGAACCTTCTATTTTGGTCTTGGGAACTGAGTTCACAGTTGAAGGAAGGAGGCCCCAAAGTTACTGAGATAATCTATGGAGTAAAGAAAACAGGAAATTTAAAGGTGACTGTAGTACAATTAAACCAATGCTTTGTTTTTCCTTCTTTACTAACTTGTTATTTAAGTGTAATTAAACACCATTTGATGTCAGTGTACTTAGCTTTATTTTTTTTGTAGTCTTTTTTTAAGTATCCCTTTTAATGTATTAAAGAGTCTTCATGTGAGGATATTTTCTGGCTATTTTGATTTCCCTTTATGATTTCTTGTATATTTGTGCCTTTCATAATTTAATGGAATACCAAAATAAACAACCTTTATTAATTATGTTTTTGATGGCATATAATAAGTTAATATATAAAAAATCTGACAAAATACTCATTTAAATTTTTTTCAGAAACTATGAATGGAGGATCTCAAGTCCACATTTTTTGGGGTGCCCCAGGTGGTCCACTGAACATGACAATGTCACAGGAGCGAACTTCTTTAATATCCGATGATGACCCCTGGAAAAAAATTCAACTTTTATATAATCACCGTTCTTTACATCCGAGGGATGAAAAAGGCATGCATGAAACTCTTGAAGACTATCAAGTCCTAGAAGCTGTTGGCCCTCCAGATCTCCCTCGTGGTCATTTTTTAACAAAGGCAATGAATGAACCTGTTCATGTGAAAGAAGACTTTACACATTGTATTTCTGAAACGGAGACTGGAAAATCCCAGAAGAGTCACCTCTTAGGGGTGAGTGATAAAACTAGTTCTGATGTGCAAATACGTGAACTTAAGGGCAGAGTTC
The DNA here is from genome assembly GCF_007474595.2 of Lynx canadensis. Classification (NCBI taxonomy): domain Eukaryota; kingdom Metazoa; phylum Chordata; class Mammalia; order Carnivora; family Felidae; genus Lynx; species Lynx canadensis. The sequence continues at coordinate 42,300,914 of NC_044313.2, read as the reverse complement.
AGCATTTAACTGAAGGAGAAAAGTATCCAAAGCTTTTCAGTGACAATAAGAAAATCACAGATGAACAGCACAAAGATCAGTCAAATACATGTGGTCAAAACTTTCACAAAAATGTCTTTCAGTTAGATCATAAGCATGCCGCTGCACTGGATTTGGTCTGTGGTACAGAACACATTCATACAGGGCCGGGAGCTGTTGAAACAGAATGTGTGCCAACCGGACATTATGAGGGACAAAACCAGTGTCTAGGATTCTTTTCCTTGAAGACGGAAGATAAGCCAAGGTCTGAACCTGTTAGAAGGGTCTCAGACCTTAAAATATCTACTGATACTGAATTTCTTAGTATAATGACTGCCAGCCAGGTTGTTCTTTTATCTCAGAGGAGGTATAAAGGACAAAATTCTAGAAATAAAGGGCCCGTAAGTGTGGAGATTGAACCAAAGGCAAGTCATGGGGAAATAAGGATAACTGAAGATAATTCGATTCAGCCTAATAATGATTTTGCAGGAGATGAAAGTGGACAAAACCAAGCACATTCCCTTGAACTCTTCAGTCCTGTTTGTCCTGAAACAAAAAGTGGTGACACTCACGTGAAGCCTGATAAAGGTCTTGAAGAAAATATAGGATCTCAGGAACTTTTCAATTTTGAAGACAAAGTGCCCCCCAGTGATGTATGTATTGAGTCCTACTGCTCAGGAATACTGTGTTCCCAACTAAATACCTTCCACAAAAGTTCTACTAAAAGAAGTTGGACCTCTGAAGATAAATTGGGCCATTCCAAAGCTCTGTCTAAAGCCTTCCAACCATCCAAGAAAATTAAGTTGGTTTCTGATGCAAGAGATCCTACTGCAGCAGTGGGCCAGAGGCATGTGTCTAGTTTTAAGGGGATTAAAAAGACATCATTAATAAAAAATTGTGATTCTAAAGGTCGGAAGTATAATTGTTTAGTCATGGTATTATCTCCATGTCATGTGAAAGAAATAAATATAAAATCTGGGCCAAATTCTGGCTCTCAAGTGCCTTTAGCAACGATTGTGGTAACTGACCAATCAGAAATTAAGAAGAAGGTCGTTCTGTGGAGGACTGCAGCATTTTGGGCACTTACAGTGTTTCTTGGAGATATAATTTTGCTCACAGGTAAGGTCATCATGGGATAGTGGTAGCTTAAAGCTGTAGGCTTTTCTGCACTCCCACTTTTACCCCGCCTTTTTACCGTTTGCCTCTGTGGGAGCCAGCGTGCTCCAGCCCCTTCCAGCATCTGCTTTGGTCTCCTAACCATTGCCCTGTATCCTGTGCTTTGCTGTTTCTGGGCCTGTGCTCTAGTCTGCTTTGTTCTGAACCTCCCTTCCACTCCTCTTTTACGAAGCCTTCCCTGGTTGCACCCTTCCTTCATTTGCTCTGTTAGCAATCAGGTCATATCATCAGGCTTGCTCTTTGTTTTCTTATGGCTTTGTCTACGTGTGTCTTATTTTTAAGCTTTTTCTTTATATTAGCAGTCTTATGAAAGGACAGTGTTTCTACTCCTTACTCCCTGATAATGCTGTGCACATCGCATTCTTAGTGAGGGATCAGAGACAGATTTTCTATTGTGTTTTTAATTACTAAAATTGTATTAATCACATTTGGAAATGTGGAAAGGAAGAACTCTTGATAGTAAACCAGCCTCATGTCACCACCGGTAATGTTTCGGAGAGTTACCGTCCCGTTGTTCTCCCTGTGCTCCTTAGAATGTGTATACGTACATAGAGGATGGTTGATGTTTATTGGGAACTTATTTTGTGTTTTAAACTTTGCATGTATGTCAACTCATTACAACAACTGTGTGAAAAAGGTATGGATTATTATCCCCATTTTTTACTTTGAGGAAACTGAGACCCAGAAAAGTAAAGCCACTTACCCAGTTTCACACATCTAGGAAGTGGCAAAGCTGGGATTTCACCTAGACTCTGGAACCCATACTCTTACTATATACTTGTAATCATTAAGAACATTCTTTTTTTTTTTTTTTAATATAACTTATTGTCAAATTGGCTAACATACAGTGTATACAGTGTGCTCTTGGTTTTGGGGGTAGATTCTCGTGATTCATCGCTTACATACAACATCCAGTGCTCATCCCAACAGGTGCCCTCCCCCCCTCCCCCGCCATCAACCCTCAGTTTGTCCTCTGTATTTAAGAGTCTCTTAGGGTTTGCCTCCCTCCCTCTCTGTTTGTAGCTATTTTTTTCCCCCTCTTCCCTTCCCCTCCGGTCTTCTGTTAAGTTCCTCAAGTTCCACATATGAGTGAAAATATATGATATCTGTCTTTCTCTGACTGACTTATTTCACTTAGCATAATACCTTCCAAGGAACGGTTTTTACCTTGCTTCTTTTTCTTTTTTTTTTTTCTTTCAACGTTTATTTTATTTTTGGGACAGAGAGAGACAGAGCATGAACGGGGGAGGGGCAGAGAGAGAGGGAGACACAGAATCGGAAACAGGCTCCAGGCTCTGAACCATCAGCCCAGAGCCCGACGCGGGGCTCGAACTCACGGACCGCGAGATCGTGACCTGGCTGAAGTCGGACGCTTAACCGACTGCGCCACCCAGGCGCCCCATCCTTGCTTCTTTTTCTGACATAAGAAATCTAACATTGTGTTACAGGTTCTTCATTAATTGAAAATAAATACACATTGTATTAGACCGGAGATACCAGTAATTTTAAGGATGAGTCCCAGACTGGGAGGAAACTGATTTAGCTCAATAACGTGTCTAAAGAAAGAATGTGGTAGAGAAGAAGAGTAGGTGAGCCTTAGAAGCTTGGAAAAAGAAAACATGAAGGCAATCATTAGTGGTTCCCACCTAATGGCTTGCTGGGGGAATGAGAGCCTTGGCTATTGTACATTAGGTGCATCAGGCTGTACATCAGGTGCAGCCTCTAATAAGGAGATAAACGTAGGCTATAACCCGTAGGCCCAGCACGGTCCCGTCCCACTGGCAATGTCATCTTATTTGTTGGCAAGGTGGTTCATCCAGCTCCCTCTGTTCTGATTCAGTGCTCACTGAGCTGCCCTTTGCTTATGATCTGGCTTCCCAGGTGTGAAACTGCCTACAAGGTGAGAATTGGCTGCCAATGTTGTTTCTGTGGCAATTAATGCCCAGTGAAAATTAAAAAAAAACAAGGTGAGAATTGGCTGCCAATGTTGTTTCTGTGGCAATTAATGCCTCAGTGAAAATTAAAAAAAAAAATATTGTGTTCTGTTTTTTTTTTTTGTTTGTCTCATGAACCTGTTTAATGTGAGCTTATGTTGCAGAGCTGAAATCTATTTTGGGGATGCTGACAAAATCAGATTCCCCAGACTATAAAGAGAGAGCTGAGCCCTGGACTGGTTATTTTACCAAGGCAATTACTGTCACTGTGTGGGCCCCATAGGAGGACTTTTCCTGGCAGATGGAAACTCAGACCTGCCATCTCTGTGTTTTCCCCTAGTGTCCATACGGTTGTTAGCAACTAGGTAACCTCCTGTTAAGTGACTTTACCGCTTTACTTAGCCATTTTCTCATTATAGGATATTTAGATGATTTCTATCAGCACCTTTAAAAATAATATCAGGGTTTTTTTTTCCCCTCTTTTACCTTATTTCCTTAGTAAAGTAATCTAGTTCATCAATTTCTGAATAAGTTTCTTTTGTTTGTGCGGACAGATGGAAACTTCATGGAAAACGGAGAAACCTATACTTTCCTAATTAGGTAGTAAAATTATATTTACATAGAAATTTGTAGGTAAAATCCTATTTTAATTAACAGCATCCAATTGTACATTATTATCTCTATGTTGGATATCTCATACTATCTACTGATATACACCCCAAAACTGAAAATTTTCCCACAGCAGATGTATTCTAGATCACGTTCCATTCAGTAACACAGTTGACCTTTTGCCCTTAGACTTTCAGCAATAGAATGAAGAGATGCTGTAAGTAAGGATGGTCTACGGGAGACTGCTGACCAGAATTCAAAGAGGACCTTGGGCCCCATGTGTGGGAAACCACAGATTTTTAAGAACAAATAGGAGAGGCTCTAGGGCATATAAGTGAGAGGGAATCAGGACAGCCAGGAGGCAAGGGCTGGGCCATTGATTCCACTCCACCCTGTCACCAGTGATTAGCAAGTCACTAACCCAACATAGGTTTTACAACCTAGTTTTCTGAAGTCTGTCCTTGAAATTTCTTATTTGTTCCTTCCTGAAGAGCAGGCATCCTGATGGTCAGATTATGAAGAGTCTAAAATGCTGTCCTAGCTATTTCTGACCAGGCAGAGGGGAGCTGAGTGTTTTTTAAACTAGTTAATGGATCACATTAATGTTCGTGAAAAATTACTCATTGGCCCTGGGGGACATGGATTGGAGGTGGGAAGGGGACCTACCAGGAGAGAAAGGAATGCATGATATAAAACAGTGCTGTCAAGGGCTGGAGGGGAGACTCACGGGGCAGTGTTCAACAGGTGGGGGTTTGGAGACAGAAGGTGGGGAGGGAGAGGTAGACGGTCAGGATGACTTCACATTTTAATTAACCTGGCTAGCTCCACAGTGCCAACAAATGAGATGGGTAATGTGAGAAGAAAAGCAGGTTTGAGCAATTTTTGAATTTGGAGAGCCAATAGAATATCCAGTCAGGAATGTCTGTGAGGCAGTTGTGGATAAATGGGTAAGTGGGTTTGAAGCTGGGGAAAGGGTCTGGGTGTAAATTTGGAAGTGACTACTTGGAATGTGTGCATCCTTGTTTTTCTTCCTTATTATCTCAAAAATTGGCTACTATTAGGATATCTTTATACCTCTAGCATTTTATGCACTGTTTATATTCTTTTATGCATTGTTTATATTCTTCCAGAGATTGATATGTCTCTGTTTCTAAATTACAGTTTTGCTCTACTTGAAATTGTTTCTACCTGTTTGTATATTTAGTTCCACTTTATGATTCTTCTGTATCCATCTTAGATCATAGAGCTCTCTTTTTCCTATTGGAAAGTGTTCCTTACCTCCAAAATCTTTCACTTTTAACATCTGTAGATGAAGATTACCATGCTATTGAGGGGAAAATAATCCAAGTCCTTTAAGGATGTCATATATTCATATGTGTTTGTGGCAGAAGGGGTAAATGCATACTAATATTATTTACTCTGTTAGACACTACTGTTTTGGAACCATTACTTTGCTTCCTGCCCCTAAATGATTTCCTTTTAATTTCTCAAAATAGACACTATAACATTTTTTTTTTTACATGAACAAAAGCCATTAAACCATTCTTTGTGGAGCAGTGAGCTTCCATATTGATAGTGTTCGAATATACAGAAGTAATTCTGTTGTTGCTATTTTATCATTTTGTGGCTTTAGGCAGATGATTTAACCCACTTGAACTTTAGTTGCCTGGCCTGTGAGAGATGTTAATAATATTTTGCTATGATTGGCAAGTTAACCGCAGTGTGAAGGAATTTATGACATGATCAGAACTTTTGTTTCCCCCTGTCTAGATGTTACTGTTCATGAAGATCATTGGGTTGGTGAGACAGTACTACAATCAACTTTTACCAGTCAGTTATTAAATCTTGGGAGTTATCCGTCTGTCCAGTCTGAAGAATGTAAGACACGTTTTAAATGTAATCATTTCTTAGTATTCAAAAGTATATATACATATTAGAAAAAAAAGTTAAAATAGTAATTTTACAAAATGTTTTCTAAACGGGTTAGCTGGACAGTATTGGTTTATTTTCTTTAGTAAGACTGAAAATAGAATTTATAAAAATAAACTTGTACGTTGTAAATCATATTTGTTTTAAGAAATATTGGGGTTCAGTTTCCATTTTCTTACTTTTCTTAGAATGTCCACATAGTGGTAGTTCTTAACCTTTTAGGGAGTCCTAGCTCTCTTAGAGAAGCTATGTGCCCTTTCTCCAGAAAAATAGACTTAGGTAGATAGACACAGAATTTTGCACATAACTCCAAATGGTTCCCTGGACCTCTAAAGTTCTCTGTTGCCAGGCTAAAGTTCTCTGTGGGGTTCCCCAGCCTCTGGTTAGGAACCCTTGAGGTCGTGAGAAAAGCCTGGGCCTCCCAGTCAGACAGTTGTGGTTTGAATCCTTGTTCTTCAGTCCAGCACTGCAAGGAAAGACTACCTTCCTTCTCTGACATCCATTTTCTCTTCTTTAAAATCAGCACTGAAGAGCCCAGAAGCTGTCTTTTTCTCCAAGAAATAAATAAAAAAAAAAAAAAAAAAAAAAAAAAAAAGAAAACAAAGTAAGGGAGACAGTATAAACTGGTAGTTATAGTCTCTGGAGTCAGAGCAAGATTTGAATCCTGGCCCTACCACTTGCAGTCTGTGTCTTCCGGCAAGTTACTTAACCTCGTTGTACCCTTGTTTCCTCATCTGTGAAATGGAAATTAAAATACATACGTAGCTTATAGGGTTGCTGTGAAGATTAAATGTGAGGTATTGAACCTGCATGTAATATATTGAACCATGAGGTATTGAACCTGCATGTAATATATTGAACCAACAATACAGAAATATTAATGGGAGAAATAGTAAGCAAAATGTATTTGATGGAATACTGAAACAGTGTCATAGAAAGATAGCCATGAGTACATAAGAATACACTGATTTTACAAGAGATTAATTAGAATAACAAGAAAGTTGTGTGGCATGTATGGAAGGTACAGCATATTCCAACCCATGAATAATAAGTATTCTCAAAGGAAGGCAGGGTAAGTAGAAGAGAGTAACAACAGTTAGAACAATAACAAAGGTGTTTGGAAAGGGTTAAGATTTCCCTGTTTCCGAGGGAAACTAGTCAGCAGAAAATCAGCACTGACATGATCTCATAAAATAACTAAAGTTGAGTTCTTCACCTACCCGGTTTATATGTATGAAGTGTTGACGTTGTTTGAGGCACTGTGCACTGGGGGTACAGTGGTGAACAGTGTCCCCCTGGTGCCAGCCTTCGTGGCGCCGATGTCCCTTGTGGCGGGCCGATAAGGAAGAACCTACAGACATGAGGGTGATCATGAATGCTATGACGGAAACTAACAAAGGGCAGAGATGGGAATACCGTAGATCTGGCTGCGAAGGGCTGCTCATGGAGCTGAATTAGGGAGTTAGGAAGTTACTGCAGTAGTCGAGGTTGAGAGATAATGGGTGGCTAGCAGAGATAATGAGAAATGGATGGATTTGAGATATAGCTTAGACAGACCAGTTCTATAGAAGAAATAGAGAAAATTATTCAAAATTAGTTTAAAAATTATACAAAAATGTTGCCAAGCTCACATCATTTCACAGGAGAATTCTACCAAGAGACCAGATAGTTCCAGTGCTCTGAAAATTCTTCTAGAATATTGAAGAAGGAAACTTCCTAATTCCTTTTATAAAGTAAGACACTGACACCTAAACCAAAGAAAGACATTACAAATAAGAATACAGACTAGTATTGTACACGCATACAAAGTCTAAACAAAATATTAGTAAACCAAATCTAACACTACCTTAAAGAAATAATGACCAAGTGAGATTTTTTCCAGAAATGGAAAGATGTGTTTCAATATTAGAAGATCTATGACTATCATATACCATATTAATAAATGGAAAGAAAAATTGTATGATTACCATAAATATTGACAAAATTGAGCACCCCTTTATCATAAGAAGCTCTCCAGGAAATGTAGTTGAGGGATACTTTCTCCTTCAGGATCAATAAATATAATATCAATACAGTGGTAACAGTTACAATACAGTTGATACTGTGTCACTAAAACGGATGTATTTAGTTCTAATGCCAGTATCTTATTTAATGGAGAAACACTAGAGGCATTTCCACTAAAATCCGGAACAAGGTAAGGATGTACACTATTTCTGCTGCTCGTTATCATGATACTGGAGTTATCAACCAATACAAGTAGACAAGCAGAGGTATCTGGATGGGTGAAGAAGAGTAAAAACTATACGTGCAAATGCTTTTGATAACATATCAGAAACACTCCAGGGAACCAAAGAATCAATTCAAACGATAAAGGAATTCAGTGGTGCAACAGGATACTAAAATTAATGTTGAAACCGTCACTAGCCTTCCATACACAAACACTGAACAGAGGACATGATGGTAGGGCAAAAGTCATTGGTGAAAGCAATAAAGAAGATACTTCGGAATACATTTAACAAGAAATTTTCAAAGCCTATATAAGGAAAAAAATTTAAACACTCTGGAAAGAAAGAAAGACAAGAAGAAATGGAAGCACAACATTCCCTGTTCCTGAATAAGGTGACTCAACATTATAATGGTATCCGGTCTCCATAAGTGAATTTATAAATTCAGGGCCGTCTCAATAACAATATTGGGAAGCCATGCTATGGCATATACAACTTGATACTAACCTTCATATGGAAAAACAAACATGCAGGAATATCCAGGAAAACATTCAAAAAGAAAAAGCACAAGGGACCATGCTTACGAGACAGGCATTAAACTGTAAAGCTCTATAATTAAAACAGTGTGATACTGGTACATAAATAGACAAATCGACCCGTGGAATAGAACAGGAAGATCAGAATTAGACCTGTATACATATAATTTAGTATATGACAAAGATGTTATCTGAGATCACTGAGGTAAAGGTAAACTTTTTAATAAATGGTGGTGAGGCAACTGGGTAGCCATTTCGAAAAAAGACAAAATTAGAACAGTATCTCACACAAAATAGAAGAATAAACTCCAAATGGATTAAAAATCTAAATATAAAAAATATAACCATTCAGTTACTAGAAGGAAACATGGATGAATTTCTCTATCATCTTGATGTAGGGAACACTTTCTTATTATTTCTCAGAATTCGGAAGCAGTTAAAGAAAAAAAAGACAGATAAATTTGACTGTAGAAAAATAAAATTTTGCATGCCCAGAAGCACCATTAACAAAGCCAAAGGACAATCGGCAGACTTGGAGAGAATATTTGCAACATACACGTAGAAGAAAGGCTAATATTCCTAGTATAGGGAGAACTCTTACAAATTGAGTGACAAAGGACCTGATAGGAAAATGGGAAAAAGACCTGAGTCATTCAAATTAAAACTACACAGAAATTTTATTTCTTACTATCAGATTGGCAAAAATTTAAAAATATGATAACACATGCTGTTGATGAAGCTGTGGGAAAACAGGCCCTCTGACACATTGCTGGAGGCAATGAGAATTGCTGCAGTTTCTGGAGAGATATTTGGTGATACAAAATTACAAAGTACGTATGTACTCAGCTTTCAACCCAGCAAGCCTACTTGTAGGAATCTGTCCTAAAGATACGATTATAACAACACGAGGCAGTATTTGTAATTGCAAGAGGGAAAAATTGGAATGCCTGTACATAGCAGAATGGTTGATTAAATTGTGTTACATTTCCACAGTGGAATACTATGCATAACTAAATTATTTTTATTATTATATTTTATTTAAAAATTAAAATTTTAAAAAATATATTTATTTATTTTGAGAGAGAGAGAGAGAGAGAGTGAGCATGAACGGGGGAAGGGCAGAGAGAGAGGGAGACACAGAATCTGAAGCAGCCTCCAGGCTCTGAGCTGTCAGCACAGAGCCCGACAAGGGGCTTGGACCCATGAACTGTGAGATCGTGACCTGAACCGAAGTCAGGTATTTAACTGACTGAGCCATCCAGGTGCCCCTTAAAAAAAAATTCTTTTTAACTTTTATTCAGTTTTGAGATAGAGACAGAGCATGAGTGGGGAGGGGCAGAGAGGGAGACAGAATCATTCTCTGAGCTGTCAGCACAGAGCCCTATTTGGGGCTTGAACCCATGAACCGTGAAATCATGAGCTGAGCTGAAGTAGGATGCTTAACTGACTGAGCCACCCAGGTGCCCCATTATTTTTTCTTTTCTTTTCTTTTCTTTTCTTTTCTCTTTTTCTTTTTTCTTTCTTTCTTTTCTTCTTTTCATTTCATTTCAATTTCATTTCATTTCATTTTTAAAATTTTATTTTTGAGTAGACTTCACACACCCAACATGGGGTTTGAACTCACGACCTGAGGTTTAGAGTTGAATGTTCTACTGACTGAGTCAGCCAGGTGCCCTGAACTTATACACTTTAAAAGGTGAATTTTATGCACGTGAATTATATCTCAACAAGGCTGTTATAAAATACTATTCTGATAAAGATAATTTTATGCATGTGAGTTATATCTCAATAAGGCTATTATAAAATATTATTCTGATAATGGATTTATACTTCATCAGACTGCCAGAGGCATCTATAATACATAAGGAATACAGACCTCTTTCTCTTTACCTGGAGATATACCCCCTTCTCCAATTATTACCTAGAAAACTCCAGACATTTTTCCAAAACCCAGCTCAAATATTTCTTCAATAAAGCCTCTTTCCCACTTGCCTGGGCAGTTGATTTTGTGTGTTGTTAGAATGCTTCCATGTATCTCTTATATTCCTAAGCCCTGTGTTTGTTACTGACTGTCTCTAGGTTGATAATTCTTCTGTGCAGGTATAATGGCAGGTATACAGACAAGGTATATCTTGTATCCCTAGAACCTGGCATGATGCCTGGCACACAGTGGATGGTCTTCTGATGAGTGAATGAATAATGAGGCTTTCGTGTGGCATAAGAAATACATTAGGAGGAGGGTGTTAAAGGGAGAAGGAAAGAAGAATTACTTGTTTTTTTTTTTTCTACTGAAATCGGCAAATAGACCCAACCTTCTAAAAAAGTTACGTAAGTGCCTTTTGCTAAGAATTGTATTTTTTTTTCAACGTTTATTTATTTTTTTTGGGACAGAGAGAGACAGAGTATGAACGGGGGAGGGGGCAGAGAGAGAGGGGAGACAGGAATCGGAAACGGGCTCCAGGCTCTGAGCCATCAGCCCAGAGCCTGATGCGGGGCTCGAACTCACGGACCGCGAGATCGTGACCTGGCTGAAGTCGGACGCTTAACCGACTGCGCCACCCAGGCGCCCCCTAAGATTGTATTTTGATCAACAATCCACCATATATCAAATACACCTCCCTTTCCTTCAAGGAAATTAAATTTTAATCAGCAAACTTATCAATGTGTGCATTTTATTATATGTAAATGTATCTCAAAAAATGAGAAAAATTGAGACAAATAATTTAAACATAGGAGAAAAACATGTAAATGGCATAATGACCAAAGAACTAAATTACTGTTCTAATAATCAAGGGAATATGCCAGTGTAGCACATGCTCACATGCCACACGGGAGCTGGAGATAAAAACCCTCTAAGTTCAGGGGAAGAAGTCACTGAGAGCCTCTCCATAGTGTATTCTGTGTAGTATTTGGATAGGTTGAGAGGATGGCAGCATTGTAGCCAGGGACAGTCGTAAGGACAGAGGCATAGAAGTGGGGAAAAGGAAGACATGTTCAGGGAGGGTCAGGTAGGTGACCCTTAAGAGCATTTCACGTGAGAAATGTAAGAGCCTTGAGGAAGAATAGCAGTGGTTGGGATGGTCGTGGAAGGTGTGAGCCAATCAGACTGCAGGGATTAGGGGACCGATTGGGTATAAGAGGGTAATGGAGGAGTAAAAAAAAAAAAAAAAAAAGAAATACTGGTCTTAGTTAATTGGTAGAAAAATGGAACCGAGAAGGGAACAGGGCAAGTTATTTCTGGAGATAGTAAATAATTCTAATTCCGTTGGTTAAAAATAATCAGGCTTATGTTTTGCATCTAAACATTTAAGAATAAGTTACATATTTGTAGAAATGAAAGTGTGGTTTTTACACTTAATCACACTTTACAAGATAAAATGCATTTCTAAGAAAATACTGTGTTTTCAAGAAAATGTAATTTTGCCATCTTTTCTGCATGTGTGTGTTTTTCTTTCTTAGATTCCAAGATAGTCAGTGATGCTGTACTTCAAGACTTACTGGCATACGTGTCTTCAAAACATTCCTATCTCCGAGATCTTCCTCAGAGGCAGCCTCAGAGAGTGAGCAGTATAGAATTTGTAGAATTGGAGGAGCTGCAGCCGGACATGTTAGTCCATGCGGTGCTGAGGGTTGTTGATATCACTATACTGACAGGTAAACACTGGGGGCTCCTTCTCAATTTTAGGTTATAAAATAATTAAGATACAAGACTTTCTTAGGATATCATTTGGGTATCACGGTTGTATTTATCACGGGACATTAGAGTATGGTGTCACCTGTGAGAGAGTAATGCCAACTAAAATATTTCTTTTCCAGAGGCATTATACAGCTATAGAGGACAGAAGCAAAGGAAAGTTATGTTAACAGTGGAACAGGTCCAAGGTCAACATTATGTGCTTGTATTATGGGGTCCTGGAGCAGCCTGGTACCCTCAACTTCAAAGGAAAAAAGGTAAATACACCAAAAAACATTTAATTTATTTATAGTTAGGTAAATGATTAATGCTTATGAGCTTCAGATGAGGAACTTCTTAAGAGATTAAGAAGGTCTGTGTTTGAAATAGTAGGTGGTCATAATTGACTATTCTTCTTGAGATTTCTTCTGTTATAATTTTATACCTCCTGTAAGCAGTTTAGTGATCTGAAAAGTCCTCTATAATTAATGGTGGTAGAATAAAAGCTTCTACTTATTCCCAGGTATACTACTTTACCTTTTTAGCGAGGGTCTTATCTCCTTCAGGAAATGTTCTTTAAAATTGAATTCTGGAGAAGCTTCTACAGTTTTTATTCAGCCAAAGTACCCTGATAAATAAACTTCTCCCTGGTTATAAGGCAGATGTTAGGGGAGCTGCATTAACCCTTTCAAGTCTCAATGTTACTGTTTAATAAATGAGTGCATTCCAGGCTTTTATACCAGTTGTTCTAAAAGCGCGGACTATTAGCCATCCATAGAATGTTCGTGTTTAAAATATGACCCACGATTCCGTTTTCTTTAAAGCAGGACTTAATAATAATTTATGATGTATTTAATTAAATGGAATTGATGTTTCAAGAAAATGATGTATCTTCATTTTGATATTGTGAGATTCTTTAGTTGTAACAGTCAGAGATAGTTTAATTAGTGGCTTACCAGTCATTTTATCCTGCTAAATTAATCTACAGATTGATTAGGTGTGTGACTTTTTTTTTTTTTTACCCCAAAGAGTTAATGCCTCTTCCCAAACTTCTACCTACAAAATAATTATCTAAGGATATGATCTGTCACATTCTCTCTTTTAATCATTAATAGCCCATAACCAAGATTTGAGATAAGTCTGACTTTTGACTTTCATGTTAGGATCAAACAGCAACAAATATTTGTTCAGTTGAGAAATCCGACAAACACGTGTCAGTGGTAGACCAGCCATCATTATTGACCATTATGTCAGAGCTGGGAACATGAGTCTAGTGCATGCGGGACAAAATGTAGGTCAGAGGTGTTATTCCATTGATAATGGAGCTGTAGCCAAGCACACTGCTCTGTGCTTAATGTGGATATTCTTTGAAAAGTAGTAGTTCTTTGGTTAATAGAAGAGACATTCCAGTTGTCTCTAGATAATTCTATGGTATTTAGGTTAATATTGAAAATTTGTGAGTCCAGGAATTAAGATACCGTTGTTCTTTGTTCATTCATTCATTTAGCATACTTTATTCATTACCATCACTTTTAAGTTATGATATCCACCTCAATACCTCAAGATTATTCTTTTTAAAATAGGATAATACCAATTTTGAAGGATCATCTAAGTAAGTGATTCTCCCTTCAGAAATTGTTAGCATTTTATGTATTCATTTAGGACTTCTTGAGGCATTCTCTATATTAACCTCCACACTGGCACTGGTTTTACCTTGTTCCTGAGGTAACAAACTCACATGTAGGTGATATAATCAGAAATGACCGTCAGGTAGTTGTTACTGATACTGGAGATCACAGAGGTGATGTTTTGGGGGAAGAATAAGAAGAAATCCCAAATTCACATTCTTTTGAAATATGCATGGGAATTTAGGATGCCTCATATGTAGCAAGTGTTGATCACAGTCTAGGTCCTAATGAGTGTGGACTTCTTAGGGATAAGTGGGGTACATAAAATAAGCTTATTCAGAAGTGAATGCCTTACTCTATGCAATATTCACCTGAAAGTATTTAATAGAATCTAATACTTAAAAATGTTAACAAATTATAGTAAATCACTCTTGTGATATTACTAAATAGGCAGAGTAATGCAAATGATCCCAACATTTGTGATTATACTTCAGTGCAAAATCATAGTTAGGGTCTGCATGGAAGTTTGAAATCTATTCACATCCTTAATTCTGATTCAATATAAAAATGTATTACAAATTGTCTCAAATACCAGTCTCCCTCAGACTAACTAGTCCAACCTGCACAGGACTCCTCTCTGTTACTTGAACTTGCTGATCTTTTTCCTGGCTTGGATCCTGAATTTACATGTTTCCTTTGTCCAGAGTGCTTTCCCCTGAAGCTCCCTGCGTGGATGCTCCTTCATTTCTCAGCCCCAATTTCATATTCTCAGAGGGGCCTCACACACATATGCATAACCACTCTCTATCAGATCAACTCTTTGAAGGCCATTTGTGCCACTGAACACAATCAGGATTATCCAGCTTATTTGCTTGCTTGAAAACTGATTTTCTCCATAGATTAAAATTTCTATGAATACAAGCATCCTGCCATGCTTGTTCACCACTGTATGCTCATTACACAGCACTGTGCCTGCCTCATAGATATTTTCTTCTTTTTTTAATGTTTATTTATTTTTGAGAGAGAGAGAGAGAGAGAGAGAGAGAGAGAGAGAGAGAGAGAGAGACAAAGTGTGAGCGGGGAGGGACAGAGAGAGGAGGGAGACACAGAATCCAAAGCAGGCTCCAGGCTCTGAGCTGTCAGCACAGAGCCCAGACGTGGGGCCGAACCTACAAACCGCCAGATCATGACCTGAGCTGAAGTCAGACGTTTAACCGACTGAGCCACCCTCGTGCCCCCTGTTTTCTTATGATAAATGAATTAAGAATAAAATACAGATTAAGCAACCAGTCAAAATTCCCAGTCTTTAAGAAGTACGAGACTCATGTTGAGGAGGAATTAACTTCATTCAAATGATAAGAAAAAAAAACCCACACATTTGAAAATGTCTGTGCACAGAGGTTTTGCAATCCATGAATGTATTAAGAAATTACATTTAAACTTGGGCACAGAGGCTTGTAGTTAGAAACTGGACCTTTCTCTGGGATAATTTCAGCAATTCAGGGGATGTATCTGAAGTAACAGGAATGAATGTCTCAGGGTGTGCAGAGAGCAAGAGCGCTGATGGGTCGGGGTTCTTGGGACTGGGAGCTGAAAAGCTTGTGGGTACCAGGCAGCTTCTCTGTCTGTCTGCTTTATTCACTCCTTGCAGACTTCCTCTGCTTTTCAACCATAGGGAAGGCAGCAGAAGAGGTTACTCTGTAGCTCCTGCTCTTACTTTTCCTTTTAACCTAGACCAGGTGCCATTTCCAAATTCCTAGCACGGAAAATCTGATTGCCCGGATTAAATTCTATTCAATCAACTGTGGCCTCAGGGACAGGGTGGGAAAGTACAATAGGAATGCCTGAGCTTATTTCAGAGGGTGAAGGAGCAGTTGAGAAGGTCATTTGTGGTCTGGGTGGACACAGAAAGGTATTCACTACCAAAGATATGTATGTTCATTAGCCTGGAGAGATGGAAATGATGTTATATTAGTTTAAACAGTACATGATAAAATTGAAAATGAAATATATATGTGTATAAAGCATATGCCGTATTGGTGCAATAATGGCAATTAAAAACATGGAAACAGGAAAAAAATAAGTACATTATATATTTCTAGTACAGTAGATCCCATTTTAATAAAGCGGGTATGTAAGTATGTGTATACATTAAAAGAATTGGAGATACTAAATACTAAGAATTGGAGATACTAAAATGCTATAGGTGTTTTTTTTTCTTTATGCCTCTAGTTTGAATTATATGATGTGTTGAATCCACATTTATTTTTAAACCTTTAGTAAAAACTTCAAACTTAATATATACAAAATAATAATGAGCTACAGTACCCATTATCTACTATATGAAAACATTGGCCAATCTTATCTATTACTGCTCTTTTCGTTTATTATATCAATATTTTATAGTAATATATTTTATTATAATTAAGAATAAAGGAAACTTTTTCCTTTTGGAAAAGAGCAGTAATGTTGAAATATCGAGCTAACAATTGAGAAAAAGGAGAATAAGTTTATACTTCATATTTGTGCCAAAATAAATTCCAGATGCATTAAAGTTTCAAATATCTTTAAAAAAAGAAACCGTGAGTAGTAGAAGAAAATATAAGCAAACTTATTTGGTATCTAAAGAGTAGAAGGTTAGGGGCGCCTGGGTGGCTCAGTTGGTTAAGCGGCTGACTTCGGCTCAGGTCATGATCTTGCGGTCCGTTGAGTTCGAGCCCCGCGTCGGGCTCTGTGCGACAGCTCAGAGCCTGGAGTCTGCTTCGGATTCTGTGTCTCCCTCTCTTTGCCCCTCCATACTCATGCTCTGTCTCTCTCTCTCAAAATAAATAACACTATGGGGCGCCTGGATGGCTCAGGCGGTTAAGCGTCCGACTTCGGCTCAGGTCATGATCTCATGGTCCGTGAGTTTCGAGCCCCCGCGTCGGGCTCTGTGCTGACAGCTCAGAGCCTGGAGCCTGCTTTGGATTCTGTGTCTCCCTCTCATTGACCCCTCCCCCATTCATGCTCTGTCTCTCTCTGTCTCAGAAATAAATAAACGTTAAAAAAAAAAAAAAAGATTAGAAGGTTAAAAAATGCAGCAACAAGAACCGTACATAAAAATCACCATATACCAAGTTAAAAAGGAAGTGAAAACCAGAAAAAATATTGCATTTTGTCAGAAATAATGCAATAAGCAAAAGACAAATATCTGTAAGGATAATGGGCAAGAGATATGAACAGAAAGTCCCCAAAGAAGAAATAAAAATGGCCAATGAATGTATGAAAAAAATTTACTTACTAGTAATTGAAGGCACACAAATAAAATAATGACAGCCCGTGATTTTTCTCCTGAGAAATTGATAGAGATATGTGGAGGAACAGCTACTCTCATAAACTATTGGAAATGTAAATTGGCAAAACCTTTCTTGAGGACAACTGATAATGTGTTTGAAAATCTCAGAATTTGGAATACCTTTCGCCTAATGATTATACTTCTAGGAATTTCTCATGGCTATAGAGATGTAGCTAAAAATATATTTATCACAGTATTGTTACAATAGTAAAGAATTGAAAAACAACCAACATGCTTTAATGGGGAATTGCTATAATAATTTTTAAGATTTTGGAATATCTGTGCCAAAGTATTGACATATTATGTAGTATTTTAAATAATATAAAATATGGGACGCCTGGGTGGCTCAGTCAGTTGGGCATCCGACTTTGGCTTAGGTCATGATCTCGTGGTTCATGGGTTCGAGCCCTGCATTGGGCTCTGTGCTGACAACTCGATCCTGGAGCCTGCTTTGGATTCTGTGTCTCCTTCTGTCTCTGTCCCTCCCCTGCTTGCTCTCTCTCTTGTCTCTCTGTCTCTCTCTCTCTCTCAAAAGTAAATAAACATTAAAAAATTAATATAGAATAATACTTAAGGACATACAAAATATATTTAACATATTAAGTAAAAATCACATTGAAAACAACTGGATGTCCACAAAAGTGTTAACTGTGTTGATTGGGGATGTTGAGGTACAGGTGTTATTTATTTGCTTATTTAGCTTCTCTCATTTCTAAGCATGTATTTTATAATAAGACAAGCAAACCATTTTAAAAATAGCTATTGTTTTTAAGCAACAACTTGGAATATATATGCTTTAGCTCTTCCTAACGATGCTCTGTCTGTACAGATTTACCGTTTTTAAGACTGTCCATTTTCCAAACGAAACTAAGGAAAAAACTAAGGAGGCAGTGTTGGGGAGGGGTGTGAATTAGATTTATTGCCTGAAGGAAACTAAAAATACTGTTTTATAAAAATAGCTGTTATTGTTAGAAAACTTAGTGCTAAGAAATCTTTTTGTTTTATTATAAAGTTGAATTTATTAATATAGAATGTGATTATTTGAAAAGGAGCTCTGTGCTACTTGGTTTTAAGGATTCAGATTATTACTGACGGAGCTAAAAATACATGCAATTGTCTCTCAATGCTTTTTTTTTTTTTTTGGTCCTGGAAAAATTAGCTAAATAAGAAAACAAAGGTGTTGGAAAATCAACGAGAGGTATTACTTATGGCAGACATGTGTCCATTTCTATGCCTTACTATTTTTAAAAATCTTTGCCTGTAAATACCAAAACAGGAAATAGCTACTCTGAAAAGCAGTTGGTTATGATAAATTATGACTGTTTAAGAGACCAGGAAATCTTTAGAAAACATTTTATTAAAATTATCCTCCAGCATCTTTATCCTATTGCCTTAAAACATCGTTCACATTTTGTCTCTTTACACCCAAATTCCTTAGTGCGATAAATGTTGCATTTAACTGATTTAATCAGATTGATCTATTTAATTTGATTCTGAGCCTAGATTATTTCTTTTTTGGTGACTTTTTGTTTTTGTTTGTTTGTTTAAGATTATATTTGGGAATTTAAATATCTTTTTGTTCAGCGCAATTACATCCTAGAAAGCTTAGAATTGCATACAACATCTTGGTCATCCTGTGAGTGCCTGTTGATGATGATATAAGGGCGGTTAAATTAAAGCAAAATTCCAAAAAAGCATGCCCTCCTTTGTGAAGATGTCAGATTTGGCAACACACTTAGAGGATAAGCGTTCAGGTAAGATCTCTATATATGTAAGACACTGCTAGTTTAAGCTGCCATTTGTGGGGAAAAATGTACAATTGAACATAAAAGTGAAATACAGATCATCATAAATAACCGAACCAGATATTTGCATCTTCTGAGCTTTCTGCCTAACAATCCTTTGAGGTTAAGTTGTAATTATTAGAGAGTTACTTAAAAATATTTTTTGGATATTTATACAAGCCATTCATCATTTAATAAACCGGAAATAGAAAAATTACCCTAACCAGAGTGACTGTTGAGATAAGCATTTTATCAAGTTACTAAGCTGCTACCTATACATGGTTGTTAAAATTTAGCATTGATATAGAATCCACGCAATTTGCTTACTGCTTAATAAAATATAATGTACTTTCTGAACTCACGTGTTTGTATGTGTGTGTGCATATATGGGTATAAAATTAATCCTCAGAAACACTACATGAAAGAATGGCTTTGGAAATGGATTTTATTCACATACACGCTTTCCATGAACTTAATACCATTAAAGTAATTAGAGTGCAGTAGTAAAAGGAATGTGCTTTAGGTTCAATATGTTATACACTTCAGAATAAAGAGAGTCAAATAGTGAAAATAACTAGATAAAGTGATACAAGTTAAGTGGAAAATACTTCTCATAAATTGCATTGGCTTCCTAAGTACAGAGATGATGCTAAAAGTATGCTAACTCCTAGTTAAAGGTATAACAAATTAGATGGCATTCAAGGCTATATTTAAGGTTGCTAAATGCCAATAATCAATCAGTAAATGTCAGTGATCATCAATCTTGGAAACTAATAGAATGTTTTCTAGTGGTTATTGTAGCAATTGTTTTTAGAGGGGAAATGAGGGTTGAAAAAAATGGAATGTATCTGTAGGTTATTGTTACATAATTTAAATTTCTAATGAAGAAGAAAATATTGGTCAAATTTTTTTCTCAGAATTTATATAAGATTACCATTTTTGGTGCTTTTGTAGGTTAAGTTTTTAAGAATATCTCAGGAACTTTGGATCTTGATAGTAAGTTTTAATTTTATTCTCCCGTTTGCATGAGTGATTTTCTGAATTCTTATAGATGGTTTTAGATTTTATTAAATGCTAGGTGTGGTTTAAGTGAAATAAGATTATTTTTACAATTCTAATAAAAAAGAATCTGTTCCAAAATGAAATGGGTTTGAAGCTCCTAAGAGATCACATGCTAAGATTTTCAAGTTTATTTCTGGGACTTTTTGCTGGCATGCTATACCCCCTTTTGGTACATCCACAGAAACGTGTAAGTTGTATCATAGGCAGAGCAGAGGATCTATCAGAGTGCTTTTCAAATACGGCTCAGAGTGTCAGATTTAAAAAGGTTTTTAACTGAGTTTTTAGGGCATAATTTTCATACAGTAAACTGCCCTTATTTGAAGTATACACATTCACACTGGTGAGTTTTGACACGAAACCCATGAAACCATCACCACAGTCGTTAAACCATCACCAGTCTGCCCCTTTGTAAACTCTCCCTTCCACGCATGCCTGCCCCCTGATCCTTCTAGGCAATTAATCTGCTTTCTATCACCAGAGATTAGTTTGCCTTTTCTATGATTTTTTATACATGGAATCATATATTATGTACACTGTTTTGTTTGGCATCTTTAAGCAAATTCTTTTGAGATGTATCTCTGCTTTTGTGCATATGACTAATTCATTCCTTTTTATTCTGTTGTATGAATGCACTGCGATTTGTCTGTTCGTCTGCTGATGGACATCTGGGTTGTTTCCAGTTCTTGGCTATTATAAGTAAAGCTTCTATAAACATTCATGTATAAAGTGTTAGATGGACATAGTCCTTTCTTTTTTTGCTGGGTAGGTACCTAGGAGTTGAATAAATAGCTGTATTGTATGGTAGATGTGTGTTTAATTTTTTAAGAAACCGTCAAACTGTTTTCCAAAGTAGTTGTAGCATTTTACATTTCCACCAAGCAGTGTGTGGGAGTTCTGTTTTTCCCATATCCACGTCAACGCTTGGTATGAGCATTCTTTTTAATTTAGGTAATGATAGGTGGTTGTGGTTTTAATTTGCATTTCCCTATTGGCTAATGATATTGAGCATCTTTTCATGTACTTCATTGCCATCCATATGTCTTCTTTGATGAAGTGTCAACTGAAATCTTGTGCCCATTTAAAAAACAAGGGTTGATTATTTTCTTATTATTGAATTTTGAGAGTTCTTTATATTCTGAATAAAAATTATTTATTAGATATATGCTTTGCAAAGATGTTCTCCTAGTCTATCACTTGTCTTCTCACTTGTTCTTTTAACCAGGTCTTTTGAAGGCCCTAAGTTTTGAATCTTGATGAACTCCAATGTATCCATTAAAAAAAAAAAATTATTATTTTGAGAGAGAGACAGGACATGTGTGAGCAGAGGAGGGGCAGAGAGAGAGAGGGAGAGAGAGAAGACCAAGCAGGCTCTGTGCTGGTGCTGTCAATGCAGAGCCTGACACAAGGGCTCCATCTCACAAACTGAACTGTGAGATCATGACCTGAGCCTAACTCAAGAGTCAGCCGCTTAATCAACTGAACCACCCGGGTGCCCCCGGAATACTCTTTATTTGCGTTTAGTGGTTTGGTATAAAGGATACAACTCAGGAACAGCCAAATGGAAGAGATGCACAGGGCGAGGTATGGATGAAGGGGCACAGAGCCTCCACCCTTTTCAGGTTCTCCCAGTACCTCAACATGTTCATTAACCCAGAAGCTCCTTGAACCCTTTTGTTTAAGGGCTTTTATCAAGGTTTCCTTGTGTAGGCATGATTGATTAAACCACTGGCTGTTTGTGATTAATTCAATCTCCAACCTCTTTCCACTCCCCAGAGTTTGGGGGGGTGGAGCTGAAAGTTCCAACTCTCTAACCATGCCTTGGTCTTTCTGGTCATCAGCCCCCTTCCCCACCAAGACCTGAAGCTGCCCATGGGCCCCCAGCCGCCCGTCATCATCTTATTAGTATACAGAAGTCACTCTTATCACTTGGAGATCCAAGCATTTTTTAGAGCTCTGTGCCAGGAACTAGGGACAAAGATCAAATATTTATTTTTTATTATATCATAAGATGGGAGCATAAATCCAGTCCCTTTTTCTACGTTGGCCAAATGCCAGATTAAAATTTTCTGACTTGTGTAGTGTTAATTCACATATGTATGCATATATGTTCTCCAAGATATGACCATTATTAAGTCTAAGGAGAATGCAAGTGGAAAACAAAAACAGTAACACCTCTCAAAAAACCCAACTTTTAATGGAATACAGAGATTTATTCTTAGAGAAGAACTCCATATACCTAGTTCTACATTGCAACATTTATTAATACTAACAGTTAATTAATTTTTTTTAATTTTTAATGTTTACTTTTGAGAGAGACACAGTGTGAGCAGGCGAGGGGCAGAGAGAGAGGGAGACACAGAATTCAAAGCAGGCTCCCAGGCTCTGAGCTGTCAGCACAGAGCCCAATGCAGGGCTCAAACTCATGAACCGAGAGATTATGACCTGAGCTAAAGTCGGATGCGTAACTGACTGAGCCACCCAGGCATCCCAATACTAAGAGTTAATTTAAATTAATATTCCTGGGGGCGCCTGGCTGCCTCAGTCAGTAGAGCATGCAACCCTTGATCTTGGGGTCATGACTTCGAGCACCATGTTGGGTGTAGAGATTACTTAAAAATAAAACCTTAAAAAATTAACATTTCTGGAAGATGAACACAGATGATAGAATATACAAATTTTTATACTGCTTCATATTTATGCACCCCTCCTCTGCCCTCCAAGAGCACTATAGGCTTATGGAGCTGGTTGCTGCAAGAAAGTATGCCACAGGTAGAATAGGGGCTACATTTAACTTGGTGTCATGGAGAAGTCAGCTCTATTATCTACTGCTTACACAGAGCAGCTCCCTTCTGGAATTGAAGACATAGAAGTAGATTTTAAAATAAAAATGGCTATCATAAACACTAACAAAATAGGTGCTCACAGCTCTGAAGATTTGGTTTGGGGGCTGAGGCTGAGGATTGGGCATGTCCTTGCAAACTCTGGAGATGGACTCCCCGTTGTTAAACCATGCAGAGACTTTGTGCTGTACAGTCAGTCCCTGGTTAGGCTGTGTTCAGAGTGGTCCTTTTAGCCATTTTTCCTTCTCTTTGTGTTCACTTATGAGGGCTAAATTCATTGTTTCTCTCATTGTTTATGTGTTTTTAAGACAGAAATGGATAGAGTATATAGAAGTACAAGCAGTTTTTTCCTGACATGTTTCAGTTAAATAAAAGGAGGGAGAAAGGGAGCTTAACATGGGACAATTTCCTAAGAAAGTCTGTTCTCTTAACAAAACTTCACAGAAGCTGGACGGGGTGAGGCTGTGCCTGGCTCCTTATAAAGAAATGAAGATGCTTACTCAGTATCTGGTCCTTCCATCAGCAGAATGTCAGTACCCAGCAGGCTATAAGCCCCCTCGAAACAGAAACTACATTAATAATGAACTTTTAATTCTTTTATAGAGGTGTGTAAATTTATAAAATGTTAGGAGTGATGTTAGTGTTCTTCTAAAATTATTGAATTCTTTCATCAATGTTTTAGTGATTCAACATGTCTGTGGAAAGGTGTGATGTAGAGTCTGCTGTAGTTTATTAAGTATGCTGACCACTACGTATTCTTGCAATTCATGTAGGGATACAGGACATGATTGGAAAAGTCTTTGGGTGCCAAAAGACTAAAGCAAACAGAAGGACTTAGGAATAGGAAAGTCACCATTAGTGGGCGTCTTAAAGAAGACAACCCAAAAAGAGCATAGGTAGCCAGAAGGATGAGTTCCTGACCTGGAGTATACTACCTGCTAAAAGGATGAAGAAGAACAAATCCAAAGGCTTAAATAAAGGTTTTAAACTAAATCTGGAGAGGAGGGGAGAAGATGAACTCAGATGAACTCACAGACCTCACTAGTATATAATAAGGCAAAGGTGAATTAGGAAAAGGGAATGCCTGATAGATACCAGATACTCAGTATTTGTCTAACAGGTGAATGCATGAGCCAGTGAGCAGTCAAGGAACATGCTCAATGTCCTGGCGAGTCACACATTTCGTAAATGCAGACTCTCGGTGCTCATGTGCTGTGTAACCTATGCCCAGAGAATGGATGGTGATGGGCAGGAAATTGAAAAACAAAAACAAAGTTTAAACAGAGGATAAGCTAGTGGTGTATTATTTTGGATAAAGCAGAGACTGAAAGAATAGCTGACCTGCCACTTGGCTTTTAGCAATGATCAGAAGAAAGACAGGACAGGGAAAGAGGGTATATTAGCTGGTTTCAAGTGTTTGAAGGAATTTCTCCTGAAAGAAGGATAGACCTTATTTTGCATGATGCTAGAGAACAGAGAGGAAGAAAACACCCACCTCTGTAACCAAACTCTCCAAATAAATCTTCACTTTTAGTTATCGGCAGCTCACCCATCACTTCCCAGAGTAAACACTGAAGTTGCAAGCGGGTGAGATTGTCCAGGGAAAGAGTGAACAAAAGAGAAGACCAAAAGCGAGTCCTCAGGGATATCCTTCACTGTAAAAGCAACTGAATCAACCATATCGTTAACCATGTTTGTAAACTGCAGTTATAATTTTGGTCCTATCATTTATAAATACGTCTTTTTGTTGGTCTCTTGTAGGAGTGATTCTAATCAAAGCCCAGATTTTAGAGCTAGTGATACCTGTTACAGCAGCTCAGAAGATAACTCTGAATGACCACAGCTCCCTGAGGAGCATCCTCTCTTCCCTTCCTGACATCGTATATACTGGCTGTGCAAAGTGCGGATCGGAACTGGAAACTGATGGGAATAAGATCTATAAACAGTGCTACAGCTGCTTGCCCTTTACGATGAAGAAGCTGTACTACAGGTGAGGCAGCCAGGCAAGCCAGTGGGACGGAAGATATTTATTATTAGAGGACCGGAAATGACCAACAAATCGTATATATCAATTCTTACTTTCTTTTTTTGTTTTTTTTTTGTTTTTTTTGTAAGTTTCTTTTTTTTATATATGAAATTTATTGTCAAATTGGTTTCCATACAACACCCAGTGCTCATCCCAACAGGTGCCCTCCTCAATGCCCATCACCCTATGAGAACTAACTAGAGCTAAATCCAAGAGAATACATTTTTTTCCCTTGAATGACAAATGGTTATTTATGAAAGCAAAAATTATCCAGTAATCATAACAGGAATTTTTAAAAGCAGTAATTGGGAGGTTTTTATTGTCTCCAAGCAGCTATACTGAAGAAAATTTTTACTTGGTTTATATTTTTAACCAAGATCTAAATGGCTCATGAGAAACTGATTTCCCTACCTTAACATATAATTGGAATTTAAAAGTTAAAAGTATTCTATGATCTAACCTCTGAGTTATGAAAGCTAATAAGATGTTTAACTTTTCTGTGCCTTAGTTTTTCCAACTTTATATTAGAAATTAAGGATTGCAAATGTTCTTTGGTAAAATTGCAAACCAGCTCAGTGGAAAACACATTTTTCAAATAATAAATGTTCAGAGTCATGGATAATATTTTTCTTTTTACCTTGTAAATTATATGGCTTTACAGAATAGCCATCAGTGTCTTATGCTCTTTTCTATTTCTAACTACTGCAGTATCTAAAAACTAAATGCACATGTATTCAGCATGTTATCATGGTATACATTAAGAACATTTTCAGAAGCTTAATCTATAAACCTTATAAATAAGTAAGTACATTTTGCTCTTACTCTGAAGGTTGCTTGTATGAGAAAGAAAATTAAATTAAGATGCATGGTATATAAGAAACATAATTAATTAAAATTTATTTCTTATCAACAGTTAAGGCTCCTTACAGAGTATATATGTTATTTTATGCCATTCTTAATGTTCCTAATCAATATATTGTTTATTGGACAAAAACATTACCCAATAAATATCCCTTAAAGAGAAGAGAGACTTTGAATATTCAGTCTAAAGAATAACTGTTCAAGAGAAGGACCTCACATATCAATATCACCCGATTATGGTATAATCTAGTATGAGGTACATAAGGTCTAATCCTAAACGATACTGCATTGAAGAGGTAGTGCTAATTCTTTGTGTTACTCGAATGTTGATAGACAAAGTAAGAGTTGGGTTTTTTAAAAAATTTATTTAAAAGTCTTTAAATTGTTCTTAGGTTTAGGATCCAGATTAAAAGAAAACTTTGAGATATTAAATGACAGGTTCTTTCAAATTATCACATATGTAATTCAGAAAACATCGCATAAATCATCACTTAGGACTCTACATAACTCAGCAAACTGAAGAAGAAAAAGCTCTGGTTATTTTTCAAAGACTCCATCAATTAGGCAGTTATCAGGTGTCTATGTATGTTCACCTGATACTTAGTGCTGTGGAGGTTATATTGATTGATACAAGCATACTTCTTGTACTTAAAAGTCTTTTATGAAATACTTAATGAACATTCCTATGGCAGGACAGTCCCATACTGTGAGTGGATCAATCACATTTTATGTTGGTTACTTGCAACTTGGAGCTGATTTTCTAGTGGAAACATTAGATACCATGGTCCAGCAGCACGTGGGCCTGGTCCAAGCCGCTGCTATGTCTTGCTCAAACTGTCAGAGCAGCATCGTCTCTCGGTTGGTCTCCTTCTGCCTTTGCCCGCTCCAGCCCATTCTCTACGCAGCTGACTGGGTGATCGCTGCCTCACTTAAACACCTTCCAGGAGTTTCCCCTTACACTGTCGTGCCCGTGTTGCACCCGCAACCTTGTCTGCTGCCACGCATCCCCCTGCTCGCTGTGTTCCAGCCACCCCAGCCTTCGGGCAGTTCTTGGACACTCGTTCTTCTTCTCCGTGGGCTTTCTTGCGTGTTCTTCCCTCTGCCTGATTCCACCAGCCTGGCTCCCTCACGTCTCTGTTCAAATGGTACTTCATCAGGAGGCCTTCCTAATCCCTCGATTTTCTGCTACAGCACCAGGCGTGTGCACATTGCAATTTGTACTTGTCTAGTTGTGTTCTGTCTTTTCTAAAAATCGTCTTTATTGGGTAGAACTCACGTAGCATCAAATGAACCCATCCAAGATATACAATCCATGGTTTTAGTATATTCACGGAGTTATGCAGCTGTCACCATGGTCAATTTTATGACATTTTCATCACCCCTGGCCCCAGTAGCCCCATTTCCATTAGCAGGCACCCCCCCCAACTCAACGTTTGGACTGCTCCCCACCTTTTGGCTGCTATAAATAGTACTGCTGTGAACATTTGTGTACACATTTTCATGTGAATGTACGTTTTAGAATTGTTGGGTTGTATGGTAACTCTATGTTTAACTGTTTGAGGAACTTCCAAACTGTTTTCCAAAGGTGTTGCCCAGTTTTACATTCTCACCAAGAGTATATGAAGTTCTGCACATCCTTGCCAACATTTTTTTATTATGTGTTTTTCTTTTTGTTGCTTGTGCTTTTAAATGGTATCGTAGCTAAGAAAGCTATCATTCTTAAGCTGAGATCATGGAGATTTACTCCTATACTTGTAAGAATTTTATGGTTTTGACTCTTACATATAGGTCCATAGTGTATTTTGAGTTGTAAGGATTATAAGGAAGGGGTCCAACTTCATTTTTTCACATGTGGATATCCGGTTGTCCCGGCATGATTTGTTGCAGAGACTATTCTCTCCCTGTTGAATCATCTTGGCATCACTGTCAAAATGCTTGCTGTCTTTTCGCCCCTCTAAACTCTTACGCTCCTCATGTGAGGGAACCAGATTTGTCTTGTTTCCTAGCAAGCACCCAGTGCTTAGCATGGTGCTTGGCACATAGTAGATATTGAGTGTGTATTTGCTGAAATAAAGAATGAAGGAGGAAAGACAGCATGGGGGAAAGAGTAGAGTGAAAAAGAGGGAAGACCTAGAATCATCACGTGGGTAAAGGGGGAAAATCAGGAGTGTGGTTTAGCTGTTATGTTAAATTCCTCTATATTAATGAGTCTGTTTCTAAAACCTGTTCTCAATTTATTTTTTATAATTTATTTTTAACGTTTATTTATTTTTGAGACAGAGAGAGACAGAGTATGAACGGGGGAGGGGCAGAGAGAGAGGGAGACACAGAATCGGAAGCAGGCTCCAGGCTCTGAGCCATCAGCCCAGAGCCCGACGCGGGGCTCGAACTCACGGATCGCGAGATCGTGACCTGAGCTGAAGTCGGACGCTTAACCGACTGAGCCACCCAGGCGCCCCTACAATTTATTTTTAAAAGAGGTAATATAGCCATGGTAAAAATGCGAACAGTAGAGGAAGATACAAAGCAGAAAGTTCCTCCCCACCCACCCCGTCCACCACCAGTGCTGATTCCATGCTTGTCAAAGTTTTTTGTATATTCGTCTAGTAATTTATTATGCTAACACCAGCACATGTATATCCCTTTCTTTTTTTTTAATTTTTAAAAATTGTTTTTAATATGTAAAATTTAATGTGTAAGACATTCCTAATACCAACATAGAAATGTTTAAAAGATACAAAAGCCTTACTGTGACAATATCCCCTCCCTCCCTCCCCCCACCCACTGTGTCCTGGGCCTCCGTCCAGACACAGGCTGTGCGCGTCCCTGCCCAGATTTCACTCCCCTGCGACACACAGCACTCTCTCCCCATCTCATCATTTTCACTTTGGAAATCAGTGCATGTCAGCAGTTAGGGAGCTTCCTCACACTTTTAGTTGGCTGCCTCATATTCCATACCTGAATAGATCAGCATATATTTAATTGGTGCCTTGTGGGTAGACAGTGATGTGTCCAAATGTAACGCAACTGCTAACAGTATTGCAGTGCACGTCCTGAGACAAATGCCCCTCCTATGAGTGATTGTATGGCTGCAGGATAATTTCTGGGCTGGCAGATACTGGTAGAGTGCCTTCCATCAACACCGGATCAATTCCATACTTCCTGCACCAATGTATGAGAGTACCCATCGCCCCACAACCTTGCCAACAAGAATCATGCTCCTCGACCATCTAGTAGTTGCAAATGGAACCTCAGTGGCCCTTTAACTGTATTTCTCTCATTACAAGTGAGAAGTAAGGTTGAACTTTTATTGGTGGTGGTTTAAGAGCTATTGCTTTTGCTTTCCTGCAAAGCTTTTTTTTTTCTGTGTCCTCATGGCCTTTGCCATTTTCCTATGGGTACTTGTAGGAAACGTTCTATTAAAGGACATGAGCACTTTTTTTTTTTTTTTTAATTTCTATCTAGGTTAGTTAGCAGATAGTGCAATAATGATTTCAGGAGTAGATTCCAGTGATTCATCCCCTATGTATAACACCCAGTGCTCATCCCAACAGGTGTTCCCCTTTAATGTCCCTTACCCATTTAGCCCATCCCCTCCCCACAACCACTCCAGCAACCCTCAGTTTGTTCTCTGTATTTAAGAGTCTCTTATGTTTCCCCGCCTCCTTGTTTTTATATTATTTTTGCTTCCCTTCCCTTATGTTCATCTGTTTTGTAACTTACATTCCACATATAAGTGAAGTCATATAATATTTGCCTTTCTCTGACTAATTTCGCTTAGCACAATACCCTCTAGTTCCATCCACGCTGTTGCAAATGGCAAGATTTCATTCTTTTTGATCACTGAATAATATTCCATTGTATACAGATACCACATCTTCTTTATCCATTCGTCCATCGATGGAAATTTGGGCTCTTTGCATACTTTGGCTATTGTCGATAGTGCTGCTATAAACATTGGGGTGCATGTGCCCCTTCAAAACAGCATCCCTGTATCCCTTAGATAAATACCTAGTAGTTCAATTGCTGAGTCATAGGGTAGTTCTATTTGTAACTTTTTGAGGAACCTCCATACTGTTTTCCAGAGTGACTGCACAAGCTTGCATTCCCACCAGCAGTGCAAAAGATATCCTCTTTCTCTGCATCCTTGCCAACGTCTGTTGTTGCCCGAGTTGTTAATTTTAGCCATTCTGACTGGTGTGAGGTGGTATCTCATGGTGGTTTTAATTTTCATTTCTGTGATGATGAGTGATATTGAGCAGTTTTTCATGGGTCTGTGAGCCATCTGGATGTCTGCTTTGGAAAAGTGTCTATTCATGCCTTTTGTCCATTTCTTCACTGGATTATTTGTTTTTTGGGTGTTGAGTTTGATAAGTTCTGTATAGATTTTGGATACTAGCCCTTTATCTGATATGTCATTTGCAAATATCTTCTCCCATTCCGTCGGTTGCCTTTTAGTTTTGCTGATTGTTTCCTTCGCTGTGCAGAAGCTTTTTATCTTGACAAGGTTCCAGAATTCAGTTTTGCTTTTGTTTCCCTCGCTTCCGGAGACGTGTTTAGTAAGAAGTTACTACAGCTGAGGTCAAAGAGGTTTTTGCCTGCTTTCTCAAAACTCTAGGATTTTGATGGCTTCCTGTGTTAGGTTTAGATCTTTCAACCATTTTGAGTTTATTTTTGTGTATGGTGTAAGAAAGTGGTCCAGGTTCATTTTTTGCATGTCGCCGTCCAGTTTTCCCAACACCTTTTGCTGAAGAGACTGTATTCCATTGGATATTCTTCCCTGCTTTGTCAAAGATTAGTTGGCCATATGTTTGTGGGTCCATTTCTGGGTTCTCTATTCTGTTCCATTGATCTAAGTGTCTGCTTTTATGCCAGTACCATGCTGTCTTGGTGATTACAGCTTTGTAATACATCTTGAAGTTCAGGATTGTGATGCCTCCAGCTTTGGTTTTCTTTTTCAGGATTGCTTTGGCTATTCAGGGTCTTTTCTGGTTCCATACACATTTTAGGATTGTTTGTTCTAGCTCTGTGAAGAATGCTGATATTATTTTGATAGGGATTGTATTGAATATGTAGATTGTTTTGGGTAGTATTGACATTTTAACAATATTTGTTCTTCCAATCCATGAACATGGAATGTATTTCCATTTTTTTTGTCTTTTTCAATTTTACAAGATTTCTATAGTTTTCAGCGCATAGATTTTTCACCTCTTTGGTTAGGTTTATTCCTAGGTATTTTATGGGTTTTGGTCCTTTCTTTAAAAATACAGGGGCGCCTGGGTGGCTCAGTCGGTTAAGCGTCCAACTTCGGCTCAGGTCATGATCTCACGGTCTGTCAGTTCGAGCCCCGCGTCGGGCTCTGTGCTGACAGCTCAGAGCCTGGAGCCCATTTCAGATTCTGTGTCTCCCTCTCTCTCTGCCCCTCCCCTGTTCATGCTCTGTCTCTCTCTGTCTCAAAAATAAATAAACATTTGAAAAAAATTAAAAAAAATAAAAATAAAAATACATAGATGGGGCATCTGGGTGGCTCAGTTGGCTGAGCATCCAACTCTTGATTTCAGCTCAGGTCATGATCTCAGGGTCATGAGATCAAGTCCTCCATTGGGCTCCAGGCTGAGCGTGGATCCTGCTTGGGATTCTCTCTCTCTCTCTCTCTCTCTCTCTCTCTCTCTCTCCCTCCCTCCCTCCCTCCCTCCCCCCACCACGACTCCTCCCCTGCTCCTACCTGCATGTTCTCTCTCTCAAATAAATAAAAAATGCATAGATAGAATAATATTCACTTAGTTTTATTCATGTCGTTGGTTCCTTAGAGTCCATCTAAGGACTGGCATTCCTTCCCTAATAGCACTTATAACCCTTCCTCATTCTTTTTAACACCCACATAGTATTCTGCTGTAGGACATACTGGAAATGATTTATCTTGTTCCCTGTTTAGTGACGTGCAGAACAGTTTGGTTAATAGTTTGGTTCTGACAGGAAAGAGCCCAGTTGGGAAAAATGACTTGAAATTGTGATTTTTGAAATGTGTGATTATCTTTATTTTTATTTCTAAAAATAATTTACACAACGGTGTAAAAATATGTTTTCTTATATTAGTATCTGAAATCTTAAAATGAATCTGGAATAAATCAAATTTATCCATTTATTGTTTGAAACTTAAAAAAAAAAAAAAAAGCCCTTCTCTTATTCCTAGGATGTCTCAGAGCATCCTAGAGTCATTTTAGGAATTAAAATGGACTCTGAATAAAAACCCAGTGCTCTTTGAAATGACCTTGTATTTAAGCATTTCTTTAATTTGAAAACCTTGTTGAGGGTCGTGTGTTATTTGCTCTTTTGTAGGCCAGCTTTAATGACCATCACTGATGGAGTACATAAGGTGTGCGTCCATGTAGGATCAGAGCTGATTGAGAAGATGCTACTCAACATTTCTCCTGACTGGCTCAGCAGAGTTGTCGGTAAGGTATCAACACGCCGTCCAGGGGCTGCTGTTGGTGAGACCATTCATTTCAGGGGTGTCCACAGTATACTGGAGCAGAAAGAACACTATGCTGTAAATTAAGGTCTTTTTTCTATCCACGTAAAAAGGAAACAAAGGGGATGTCAGTTGGAAGATAAGACCTGCCCCTCTCCCCGCAGTAGGGCACCCCTGATGGTCTTGATCCTGGGCGGTTTCCTGCTCCTCCCCCAGGAATGGGGGGATTTTTCTTTCACCTTCCCCGCCCCTCTCCCATCTTCAGCACTGGAGCAGTAGGATTTGCCAGTCCCTGCTGGAGCACTTTAAGGTTCTTGTTCCTTAAAGGAGGGCGGAGGGGTCCTGGGTGGGGGGTGGTTTGTGTTTTCCTTGTGGCCGCTTCTCCCCTTCTCCTGGCCTCACCAGGTTGGAAGCTTTCTCTCT
The DNA here is from genome assembly GCF_007474595.2 of Lynx canadensis. NCBI lineage: Eukaryota > Metazoa > Chordata > Mammalia > Carnivora > Felidae > Lynx > Lynx canadensis. The sequence continues at coordinate 42,268,384 of NC_044313.2, read as the reverse complement.
GTCCTGCCCTCAGTCCAGGCTTGTGAGCACCTGGTAGGGACGAGAAGCACAGTTGAGGGTACGGACTCCCCTCGCCTGTGCACTGGCCTACACTTGGCTTTTAGCAAGTCATTAAAATTGTAGCTCTCCTGTACTCCTGTTCTGTCCCCGCTCACTTCGATGGGTGTGGCTGTCTCACTGCCTCTGCCTTCTTAGCGGCTCAGTAAATTGTGATTTTGTAGTTTCTTCAGTTTTCCTAATAACTGTTAAGGTTGGAGCCATGTTCTTTCCAGCTTTTCACATCCTAACTGGAAGGCTCTCTGTTCTTTTTTTATTCACTGTCTTTATTAACTTGCATTCTTTTGGCTCTTTCAGGCCTTCTCTCAAGGTTGTTTGTTGTATTTTCAGTCTCGTCCCTTCATTTTAGGCACAATACCAGTTAGTCTTCGTTTCTCACAGAAGCACCATCATCCTCAGATCAAATATATGTCTGTTTTGCCCACAGAGTCAAAGTTGTCCTTCCTGGCATTAATTAAATTGTAACCCTAAGGGAACATGTGGGTACCAATTCTAAAGTGGTCATCAGACCATTCAAATGATCACTAATCTTGACTTCTTTTAAGCTTATCCAAGTGAAAATACAAAACAAAAAAAAGAAAGAAAGAAAGAAAGAAAGAAAGAAAGAAAGAAAGAAAGAAAAGTATCATTAAGAGAATTCTCTCACTTCCAAAAATTTGTGATTGGCTGCCCAGGAGTCTGTAGACCCGATCCAAGAAAGGCTGGTGGTGTTGGTCAGGGAGCGAGTGTAGCTTGACATGTGCCTGGTCAGTCTAGTATGGAGGCACCCCGCTCAATAACTGGATTTGGTGTCCTAAAAAAATAAAAGGAAGCCTATAGGACAAGTGCAAACATAGAGTGACATAGCTATATCTATAATTTCAGTATTTTTCTGTTATGAAGATTTGATGCTCATTGCATAGCTGCTTCAGGGTTTTGTTATATAAATTTATACATATGATAAGGGCTGTAGACTGGATAAATAAGAGTTCTTTTCTGACCCGGACACACTCTTTTTGTCTCAGACTTGACTTAAGAAGATGTTAATGTCCGCTTTTTCCTCTGTTGTTTTAAGAAGCCCTTAGCTGTGCCGAGTAGGAACTGCCGTCAGTCTGAACAGCCTGTCCATGAACTGTGGGTCATCAATTCTAGAGTATCCTCAGCGCCCGTGTCTAGAAGGAGAAGGGGTAGAAAGAGAACTAACTGTAAAGTGGGTTCGGGGCTTGAGAAACCAAGGGGAACAGTGAACCCTTAGCCCTGTGCGTTTCCGTCGCCCGGGAGGGACGCTGAGGCTGTGCGCGTTTCCTCGTTCCGCAGCCCCTTCGTCAGAGGTCACGTACGGCATGGTCGCCGCAGACCTGTTCCACGCGCTGCTGGCAGGCGGAGGGGCGCCTTGTGCGGTGAAGCTGCAGAGCCTCTTTGTGCTGGATGAAAACAGCTTCCCCTTGCAGCAAGAGTTCTCCCTCCTGGATGTCTATCCGGACGGCACAAAGCCCGAGCCCAGTGCCCTTCTCTGAGGCCACGTGAGGAAATCGCAGGTACTTCAAGGAGGACCGCTGGAATGATTTGTGTCTTGAAATGAATGTCTGGCAGGGCTTTTCCTTGGGTTTTGAAAAAAAAAAAAAAAAAAAAAAAATTTTTTTTTTTAATAAAGAGAATTGTGTTCAATATATAAATTGAGAGTTTTTTTCAAAGAGAATTCTGCGAGGTTTTCTGTTTGTTTTTTGGCCTTTTCCTTTCCTGCTTCTAGAGGAAGGCTCTAGTAATAAGGGCAACATGCAGCAGTGTCCTGGGAATTAAAGGTCTGCTCTACGGGTCCCTGCGCCATTCGAGAGCTATACTAAGGCCACAGGACACAGATGAAAGCCATTTCCTCGGGAGTTGCTTTTCTGCCATGCTTACAGACTCTCCGTGCTTTCCCTTAGTCCTGCTTGAATAAACTGTCTATGTGAAATGATTTCCTTGGTTATAACCACACATGATAATGGGTTAGTTTGCCTAAGCCTGTGTTTAGACAAGTTCAAGACAAGCATGTCTAAGAAGAAGCATTTGAAAATGAAGGCAACAAGATCCTGCTTCAACTCCTTTTATAAACGGCGGAAGAGAGCCACGTTGCTAGTTCATCTCTAGGATCCGATCACCTTACTGAACTGACATAGTAACAAACACCCGTTTGTGCTCTCACGGTTGTAGAAGGAGCTCATGTCAAGTGGTCGTCACTGATGAGGAGATGGTGCTCGACCCGGACGTTTGCAGTACGCTGAGGGTTAGTAGAGCGATAATACTGCTGGAAAATAACTAAATTCATAATTAAATGAACCAGTTTGTTTTTCCGTGCATGTACTTTTAAAAGTTCTTTTGGTTCATTGAAATTGTTTTCTCTAATTCAGGGTTTGTTAGATTTTTTTTTAAATTTGGCTTTTCTAAAAATGAACCTCAGGGCTTTTGTGATCCTCCCAGAAATAAGATGCAAAAATGTGTGTGAGAGAGTGCACACATACAGAAGCACATCTTTCCGTGGAGGAGGTCAGTAGTTTTCAACAAATCCTTGGAGGGAGCCTTGACCAAAAAAAAAAAAAAAAAAAAAGGGGGAGGGGGGTAGGGGAGGAACAGGTACTTTACTTGGTGAGTTAATTCCTGGGGAAGTAAAGGGATTAAATGAAATGATTGCTAAGGTTTTATCCAGCACCCAGTAAGGTGGGTACAAAAAGAGTTGTCCCCATGTGTAACTGGAGATAGTGGAATTCAAACAACAAAACAATTGGCTCTCCCGGATAATTCATGTGATGGGGGATGAGTCTCAAGCCCAGAGCTGATGTCTTCTAAGCCATGCTCTTTCAGTGATAACCACAGTAGAAGCCAGTCCGGAGTTCCGATATAAAATGCGCCCAGTCAGTGTAAGCCCACCGAGAGCACTATTCTCTTAAACTTGCCCTTCCCCACTTTGTCCTCAAGAATCGGCCTAATCCTTTATCAACCAAAGCATAGCTCCCTGGAGTAGATGGATCTTCACACCTTGTTGGGAAGAAGTCTTTAAGCCATTTCAAGTGACACCAAGAACAGCAGGTCACACTAATCTGCCTTCACAGAGTTGGGTACATAGTTCATGGGTTAACACATATTTCCATGAACCCTTATTTAAGCTGAAAATGACTTCCTTATGTCCTGAGGAAATTATCATCTATTTAATTGGGATCAGGGGAGCCACAGCTCCCAGATATATTCCTTACCTGAGATGTACAAGTAGTTGTATTTAACCTACTCCATAAATGTTTATAACATTCACTTGGGTAGCCTAAGAATGTCAGCCAGTCTAGCATCTGTATCTGGCAACCCCATTGTAGACATTTTAGGCAAATCTAATTTTTCATCTTTGGACAGTCCAGCTGAGAGGGACAGTTCTCCCGTCTTCGAGAACCATTCGTACTTGGTATTAACCGACAACTTCTCCAACAGCTGTTAGAAGCACTCACCTTTCTCCACACTAGTGACATCTGTGCTAAATCTCCTTTTATATCTTGGGGTGTATTTTAAGGGGTGGGGTTTCTGATCTTCAAGAGGTGTAACAAAATTGGACACATGATTCACCCTGCAGACTTTTACTGAGAATTCACTGTGGTCACGGCACTGGGAATTTAAAGACAAATAAGAAGGCCTGCTTTTAGTGAGTTCATAGGCAAGCTGGTGAAGAAATATTTAAACAAGGGGCGCCTGGGTGGCTCTGTCGGTTAAGCGATCAACTTCAGCTCAGGTCATGATCGTGTGGTCCATGAGTTTGAGCCCTGTGTTGGGCTCTGTGTTGACAGCTCGGAGCCTGGAGCCTGGTTTGGATTCTGTGTCTCCCTCTCTCTCTGCCCCTCCCCTGCTCATGCTCTGTCTCTCTCTCAAAAATAAAAATTAAAAAATAAAAAAAAAAGAAATATTTAAACAAAAGTTTATCAGTGTGGAAAAGGCAAAAGAAGTCATAGAAGGATGGGTTTATTTGGAGTCTTGGTTGCAAATGATAAAAACCCAACTCACACTAGCTTGCGCAAAAACAAGGGGAAGATTTACTGGCTCACATAACTGGCTTAAAGCACAGTTGCATCCGTTGGCTTAAATTTTGTGATCTGGTTACCCCAACCCACTAATTCTTTCTTTTCCTTCCCTTCAGTTTTTCCCATTGTTTCTTTCCTTGCCCTGTTCTCTCCTGCTCTCCCATCCCATATTTCCTTTTCCCTTTCCTGTCCTTTCCCTCCTGTCATCTTCCCCTTCTTTGTCTCTTCCTTCCTATCTTTTTTTACTTTTAAGTTTATTTATGTATTTTGAGAGAGAGAGGGAGACGAGGAGGGCAGAGAGAGAATCCCAAACAGGCTCCACACTGTCAGCTCAGAGCCTGATGTGGGGCTCAAACTCACAAACTGAGATCATGACCTGAGCCGAAATCAAGAGTTGGCCACTTAACTGACTGAGCCACCCAGGCGCCCCTTCTGTCTTTCCTACCTATCCACATGGAGAAAAGATGGCTGTAGGAAGCCCCAAACTTTCTTCTTTACAGAATGAGAGGAGTGCCTGGATGGCTCAGTCGGTTAAGCTTCTGACTTCTGCTCACGTCATGATCTCCTGATCTGCGAGTTGGAGTCCCATATCAGGCTCTGTGCTGACAGCTCAGAGCCTGGAGCCTGCTTTGGATTCTGTGTTCCCACCTCCCCTCTGCCCCTCCCCCACTCATGCTATGTCTCGCTCCGTCTCTCAAAAATAAATAAATGTTAAAAAAAAAAAATACAGAATGAGAGACTTTCTTTTTGTGAGTATCCACATAGCAAATTTCATGGAAGGACTCTGAATCTCCCCCAGTAACCAGGGGTGGGTGGGACACTGGGTTTGAAAGAGCTAGAACCTCATAGGATGAAAGAAGCCTTTCCTTAATGGAAGGAGAGTTCTAGGCAGATACAGACGTGTTGCTGCAATGGAAGATCCAAGAAGGCTTCAGAGGGAAAATATTTAACCTGCATCTGTAAATATGAGATGTGTTCACCATGAAAATGGTGCTGTGCATAAAATCGCATGGCGTATTTGGAAAACAAAAAGTCTTGAACAAATTAAAATGTCACTATTTTAAATGGCTGGAATGAATACACAGAAAAATAACCTTAGGAAACCAACCAAAAATATATTGGTAATATATTAATTACATATAACATAAACTAAATGTAACATGAACTTAAAAAATTTAACTACTACATAACAATAATATATAGTTCTCTACATAACAATAATATATAGTTCTAAATATAGTAAAAATAATCATGCTTACAGATAAAGCCAGAAACGTTTATTTATTCAAAGGAAATGATTTAAAAACCATGAAGGAAATAAAAGGGAGATAAGAATCCATGAGACATTATACCATATTCCTGCTGTTTGAAAAGATCTGATATGCAGAGTTGATTCAGTATTAACCAAAGTCCCTGAGGGATGGCATATAGAAGTTGATAAATTGATTTACAAATTAGTTGAGAAGAATAAAAAGGAATGTAAACATTCTAAAAACCATTGAATTGTACACTTTACATGGGTGAATTGTATGGTTTGTGAATTATATCTTTATAAAGCTGTTAAGAAAAGAATAGGCAGGAAAAAAAATTTAAAGCTAAAACAAACAAAAATAAAGTAAGCAAAACAATGAAAAAGACCCAGGGTTTTGGTGTGTACAGTGTATTAAGTGAAAAATCACCTTAGGAAATGGTACCATAGGTGCGTCTGGGTGGCTCAGTCGGTTAAGCATCTGACTCTTGGTTTTGGCTCAGGTCATGACCTCACATTTTGTGGGATAGAGCCCCGCGTCAGGCTCTGCACTGAAAATGAGTAATTAAGACATGATGGTATTAATATAAAGGTAAAGATTCATTAATGTAGCAGAAGGAGCCCAGAAACACACCCAAACATAACATGGATGCTTGATTTATTCCCTAGGTGCTACTGCAGACTAGTGGGGAAAAGGATAGTCTTTGCGATACATGGTGCCGGGATAATTTGGTATCCTTGGGGGAAAAAAAAAAGAAATTGAACCCCAAATTATAACTTATACAAACATCTATTTCACGTACATTCTATATCGAAATGTGAAAGGAAAAATAATAACAGCTTCTTGAAAATAGTATAGAAGAATATCTTCATGTTCTCAAGGTAGGAAAAGGGTTAGAAGGTGGAGGAGGGACAGTAAAGTATCATCTAAACTGAGAAGGCGCTTTGAGACCAGAAAATGAAACAGGCAGCTCCATACAGTTTACACAGTTTTATTCAGGGTAACTTACTGATGCGGGAATTGGGTGGGTGATGATCAGAGCCGCACAGCGATTCTCCCCAAGGTCCAGACCTTAGTCCACGAATTTTCTAGAGTGAGAGGATGTGCAGAGAGCACTGTGGTGAGGACAAAGGGTCTAACACTTAACAGACCTCGTACCACCATCTGTGCCAGAATGAGGCAGGGGCCGGGGTGGGGATGGGGGGAGGTGGTTAGAAACTGTTATCTCTGTTAGTTTTCTAAACAACTTCAGGGAAGACCAGAACAAGTCTTCCCACATTCTGGTCGGGGCATACTTTAACCTCCAAAGGGCTGAATACGTAGCCCGAGAGAGGTCATTGTGTGGACAGGATGGAGGGCCGAGGTGGAGTCAGAATTGTCAGCACTCCTACAGAAAGACTTCTTAAAAAGAGGACCAAAAACCATCAATATAAAAGATGGCTTCAAGGGGGGCCTGGGTCGCTCAGTCAGTTAAGCAACTGCCTCTCAGTTTTGGCTCAGGTCATGATGTCATGACTGTGAAATCGAGCTCTGCATCAGGCTCTGCACTGGACTTGGGGCCTGCTTGAGATTCTCTGTCTCTCTCTCTCCCCGTCTGCCCCTCCCCTTCTCTCTCTCTCTCTCTCTCAAAAAAAATTGTTTAGGGGCGCCTGGGTGGCTCAGTCGGTTAAGCGTCCGACTTCAGCTCAGGTCACGATCTCGCGGTCCGTGAGTTCGAGCCCCGCGTCAGGCTCTGGGCTGATGGCTCAGAGCCTGGAGCCTGCTTCCGATTCTGTGTCTCCCTCTCTCTCTGACCCTCCCCCGTTCATGCTCTGCCTCTCTCTGTCTCAAAAATAAATAAACATTAAAAAAAAATTTTTTAAAAATTGTTTAATTTCACTACATTAAAATTAAAAACTTCTATTTATCAAAAGAAAGCCATAAAATGGGAGGAAATCAACCACAAATATATTAGTAATTAAAAAAAAAGCCAGAATGGGAGAAAAAATTTGCAATACATCTAATCAAAATGAATTCCTACAAATCAATAAGAAAACCACAAACAACCCAGTAGAAAAGCAGGTAAGATCCATGAGTCAGCACTTCATAAAGGAGGAGACTCGAAATGACAAAGTAACATATAAAACATGTCCAGCCTCCTTCGCCATCAGCAGAGTACAAATTAAATCCACAATGAGGTACCTCTACATACTAAAAGGAATGACTAAAATAAAAAGACTGACAATACCAAGGATACCAAGTGTTGGCAAGGATGTGGGAGCGATGGAAACTCACACTGTTGGTGAGAATGTGAATTGACTTTGGAGAACAGTCTGGCTTTATCTACCAAATTGGAAGATACGCAAACCCTATGATCCGGCAACTCTACTTCTGATTTTATGCCCCCCCCACCAAATACATAATGAATTCAAAACATAATGTGGAGCGAAAGAAGCCAAATACAAAAGAATGCGTCCTTTCCAATTCCTTATATAAATTCTGTAACAAAACAAAACAAAACAAAAAAACCTGGAGCATTTAAGGCTGCGTAGTCAGGTAGTAAAAGCAAAGAAGTGATTTCCACAAAAACTAAGTTAGTGGTTATTTTGGTGGGGCGGGAGAAGTGTGTTTGGGCGGGGGCACAAGGGAAGATTCTGGGGAGGCTGGTTTACCAGTTACCAATTTCCTAATCACTCCACATCCATCCTTACTTAATACATGCTCTGCAATGAGTACGCTGCTGAACAGTAGAGGGCGCGAGAGGCACACTGCGGGAGGCAAGCGCTTTTCTTGCTAGTTCTAGTAGCTGTACATCAGTCACGATAAGGGTGTGAGGACACTGGATGGCGCTCTGCGCCTGCCACACGGCCCGAGCTCGCGGTCCTTAGGCCACATTGAACCCATGTCTGGCCTGTCAATCATGTTCCCATGACCCTCCTGACCTCGAAACCAGAGCTTCAGCCCTCTCTCCACCTTCTGGAAATTTGTCTCATCAGGTTAGTTAACCAGCAAACTGGTAAGAGCATGTTATCGAAACAGAGGGAAGACAAGAATCAAATCTGGTCACTTGCAGGATTATAGTTTACATTAGTGGAGATGAGCACATAATTTACACAAATGGAAGGGAAGGAGGGGGGAGAGGGAAGAAAGGAGGAAGGAAGGAGAGAGAAGAGAGGAAGAGAGGAGAGAAAGGGGGGGAGGGGAGGAAGAGGAAAGGGAGAAAAAGGAAAGGTGGAGAAATGCACAGCTTCACTAGCAGCTAAAGGTGCACAAACAGAAACGGCTTATCTAGTAGGCACACAAAGGTCCTTTAACACGTCCCAGGCGGTGGGACTTGATGGCACTTTGTGTTGCCTGGGTCTTTTTTGGGGTCTCTCTGGCAGTGTGTAACAGTGACACCATTTCAGACAACTGGAATCTAACAGAAATACCAGCTTCACCACTTCCTGGCTATAGGGCCCTGAGAAATGGCAACCCCTCCCTGATGCTTGCATTTATCCTTGTTTTTAAAGTTTATTTAGGTATTTATTTATTTATTTATATCCATTATGTTGAAACTATGGGATGTAATCTGCAAACCACTTCATCCTTTTTTTGTTTTTTCCCCAGTGACCCATTCGAACCTGCTCGGCAGGTAGCTTCTCCCTGCCCTTTGGATAAAAATCTGGGGTGAGGCCCATGACTTTTTTGATCACTCTTAGATAACAATAAATTTTTCCTGTAACTTCTACTTAAAAAAAACCAAACAGGCTGTGTTCAGCGCTTAAAATGCCCAATCTCATGTCGTCTGAATTCCCAACTTCATTTAAAGTTTGAGCTTCCCCTTCCCTCCTCCCCTCACCCTGGCTCCTGCCTGCAGGAGGCTGCCACAGGAAATGGGCAGGTAGCACTGTTTTCCTGTTTCTCCATCTTGTGCTTTCACACCTTCCCCAACCTACTAACAGAGGCTCCTGGCTGTCCTAGCAGGGGCAGGGAAGGGGCACGGCCAGGAGGCCACTGAAGGGGCAGGAGAGGTTCTCCGTGACTGGTACGGTTATGAGCTGCAGTACTCACGTGGGGACTTCAAGAGCCTCCTTGCCCTGTGGATCCCTCACCTAAGGTCCCCTTGACCCAGGTTTGCCCCAGAGTGTGGGATGGCACACAGCACCACCCCCAACCCCTTTAAAGGTCTTCATTACATTGTCTGGAAATTATACTTCCCAGACACTCTTATGAACAGTGTTCCAGGTTGAGTTTGCCAAACGTGAGATAATTGGGTGAGACAAGAAACGGGCACCTGGGTGGCTCAGTCGGTTAAGCGTCTGACTTCGGCTCAGGTCATGATCTTGTGGTTCGTGAGTTCAAGCCCTGCGTCAGGCTCTGTGCTGACAGCTCAGAGCCTGGAGCCTGCTTCAGATTCTGTGTCTCCCTCTCTGTCTCTGACCCTCCCCCGTTCATGCTCTGTCTCTCTCTGTCTCAAAAATAAACGTTAAAAAAAAAGAGAGACAAAGCAGAAAGAGGGTAAAAATCATCCTTTTCTTCCTTTGACTCTGAAACTTAGGCCAGCAAGATGCTCCAAGCTCCTGCAATAATTTGGGCAAAAAATGCTACAGTGAAAAATCAGAAAAAATGTAACTGGCAGATGGCTGTGCAAATTCTCGTCACTCATCACTACAGGATAGTGAGTGGGCAACAGCGGCCGAAATAGAGGATCTGAGGTTCTCGCCTTCACCGAGAGCACCTGTGCAGCCAAGCACAGGCCCCTGGAGTTCCCCACTGCTAGAACATATCAGCAAAGTGCATTGAATTATCACCCCAATTCTTGACCCCTCTTGGCAGCTATGTCCAAGGCTATGTTGCTTACAGTTCCTCTCATAAAAAGGCATAGTTTGCCTCCCTGCCCTTTGATTTTGAACTTTTGAACATGCCTCAGCCAACAAGATATTAAGTAACAACACAAGCAGAAGGTAGAGATGCGTTTGCCCTTCTGCCTTCTCCAGGAAAAGAACCCTCTCCTGGGTAGCTGCTGCCCCTTGGACTTGTGCTCAGAATGAACAAACACAGAGCAGGCCTGGGTGAGGACCTGGAGCCAGGCAGACCTATTGTTTGAAAGTGAGTTGCCTAAGCTAGATTGGCTCACACTCAGCTGGCCATAGATGGATGAGAAGTAAATGCTCATTCTAGTACAACACTGAGATGTCATGATTGTTTGTTATGTGCCATTACTGCAGAAACAGAGGACATAAGTGGTGTTTCTCCTTTTGGCTTTGCCAGCCATCCCAGGAACTGTGTAATCAAGTTCCCTGTACAAACCATTGAGATGTTGTGATTGTTTGTTATGCACCATTACTGCAAAAACAGCTAACTGATACAAGCAGCTTCTCTCCTTTTAGCTACACCAGCCTTCCCATGAATTGTGTAATGAAATTCCCTGTATAAAATCAGTCTTTGAAGAACATTCATTTTCTGGGAATTCTGAGGGAAAAAATTACTTTTCTGCTTGAGACAGAATGATGTTCATGGCAAGAACCCCTAGAAAAGCTGAATAAAATACAGAAAACCTCTTGTTAGTTACCGGGGAGCTGCTAAGTTGACAAGCATTTGACAGGCCATGATCTCATAAGAAGGAAAACACAAGGAGGTGAGCTGACATTCTGTGATCCACTTTTTCCTTCAGGAAACGTGCTGATTCCTGTTAAGAGGCTGAGCATTTGGCCAGAGAGCTGTGGCTATGAGACAGAAAAGGCAGCTGAGTGTCTGGAGCTGGAGAGACAAGAAATTGGAGATTGGGGTCGCCAATGCAGCTAGGACAGAAGGGGCCAAGATGTTGAATAGAAAGGAGGTAGAAAAGTAATTCTGACACTTAACGGTTTTCCACTTTGAGGCATTTGCTGAATTATGAAGCTGTGAATTAATTTATGCAGAAAGCCTATGAAAGATGTCAGGTCCTTTCCTTTTCTTTCCTTTCCCTTCCCTTTCCCCTTCCCCTTCCCCTTCCCCTTCCCCTTTCCTTTCCTGTTGTTCTTTTTTCTTTTCTTTTCTTTTTTCTCTTTTCCTTTCTTTTCTTTTTTCTCTTTTCTTTTCTTTTCTCTTTTCTTCTCTTTCTTTTTGTTCTCTTTCTTTCTTTTCTTTCCCCTGCCTTCCTCCCTCCCTCCCTCCCTCCCTCCCTTCCTCCCTTCTTCCTTCCTTCCTTCCTTCCTTCCTTCCTTCCTTCCTTCCTTCCTTCCCTGAAAATAGCATGATACTAAGGAGATAAAAACTAGAGTTCAGGACCCACCAAGGAAGAGGGGCCCACTGAACACAACAGAGTCTCCTTTAGCGATCCAAATAGTACCCTTGGAAGACTACCCTCTAGAAATGTGGGAAAACCAAAGGTGGTGATAGAGCCTTACAAAAACTGTAACCCAGACTCCAGTGAGTTCATTACAGGACTGGATTAAGGTGACCTCTCCCCATTCTGGCGGCCAGAGGATATAGTAAACCCTCTCTGGAGGAATAATGTCTCCTGGGGCTACTATAATTTCTCATAATGGTCAGTATTTGACAGTATATTGTCAGGCATACCAAGTAACAGGAATAAAGGGAGAAAACATACACAATAAAACTGGCCCACTAATGACACAGATATTGGTGTGACTGACAAAATAGAGACTTTCATCAAAGAACTGGAATTATTACAAAGTATCAAATGGAAATTTAGAACTAAAAAAGTGCAGTAATAGAAATTAAGTACTCAGCATATAGGTTAACTACAATTAGACTTAGTGGAACAAAATTTATTGAAATGTAGGAGGGCAGTATAAAAACTCTAAGCTGAAGCAGAGACATAAAGAGAATGGAAAATACAGCAGAGTGCATAGGAGTCCTGTGGGAACTGACAGAAAGATCTAATATGTGTGTAATTGGAGTCTCAGAAGAAGAGGAGGGGAAGAATGGGGCAGAAATCATATTTGAAGATGGGGTGCCTGGGTGGCGCAGTCGGTTAAGCGTCCGACTTCAGCCAGGTCACGATCTCGCGGTCCGTGAGTTCGAGCCCCGCGTCAGGCTCTGGGCTGATGGCTCAGAGCCTGGAGCCTGTTTCCGATTCTGTGTCTCCCTCTCTCTCTGCCCCTCCCCCGTTCATGCTCTGTCTCTCTCTGTCCCAAAATAAATAAATAAATAAATGTTGAAAAAAAATTTAATAAAAAAATCATATTTGAAGAAATATGGGATGAGAATTTTCCAAAACCGATGAAGCTTTATTACTCCCAAGGTGGGTAAATAAAAAGAAAATTGCTTGTAGGCACACCAGACTCAAGCTGCTGAAAACCAGCAACAGAAAATATTAAAAACAGCCAAGGGTGGGGAGGAGAGGGAGATACATTAGTTTCAGAGGAGAAACAATAGCACTGGTAACTCACTTGTCAATAGAAACGATGGAAGCAAGAAGACAATGCATACCATTTTTAAACTGCTGACAGAAAGACAATGTCAGCCTAGAATTCTACTTCCACAAAAAATCCTTTAAAAATGAATTTGAAATAGACATTTCTATTCAAAACTAAGAAAATTTGCTGTGAGCAGATCTGCACAAAAAGAAATACTAAAAAGAAATCTTTAAGTAGGAGGAAAATGATCTCGGGTAGAATCCCAGAAATATAGGAAAGAATAAAAAGCAAAAGGAAGAACAACTATGTGGGTCAATATAAATGAATATTGACTGAACATAGCAATAATAGTAATGTCTTGCTAGGTGTAAAATATATGTGGAATTAAAATGAATCATATCAATACCATTAAAAAACGGGGAAATAGAGATTGAGTTTTCTAAGATCAGAACATTGTCTGGGAAGTGATTAAAAAGTAAGATTTGTCTTAGACTATAATATACAATAGATATAAGTTGTAATCTCTAGGGGAACCACTAAAGGAATAATGAACTGTGTAAGTAGCGACATACAGATGGGAAGTGGCAGGATTAAAAAAATGAACTAATGCAGGAGCACCTGGGTGGCTCAGTGGGTTAAGTGTCCAACTCTTGATTTTGGCTCAGGTCATGATCTCATGGTTCATGAGATTGAGCCCCGCATTGGGCTCTGTGCTGACAGTGAGGAGCCTGTTTGGGATTCTCTCTCTCTCTCTCTCTCTCTCTCTCTCTCTCACTCTGGCCCTCCCCCATCAAAATATGTAAATAAACTTTAAGATTAAAAAAAATGCAGTTACAATATGAATTAATACAAAAGAAGGCAACAAAGGAGAGAAAACAAAACAGGACAAGTGGGAATAAATAGCAGTAATTACATGTAAATGAGCTAAAAACACAAAAGACAGAGGTTGATAGACTTGATTATATTCAAGAGATAATTATGAGAACATAAGAAAGTTGAAAAATATGGGGAAAAATGGAAAAGTTATGCCATTTTAGTGTTAGAGCTGTTTCACAATAATACATGGCCTAATCCACCAGAAAAAAACAACTGAAAATGAATATGAGCCTAATAACACAGCCTCAAAATATACAAAACAAAAATTGATAAAACTAAAAGAAGAAACAAACAAATCCACAATCACAGTGGGAGACTTTAACCTCTCTCAATAATGAATAGAAAATACACCTTCCTCCCCCCAAATCAGTAAAAATAGATGATTTGACCAATCTGATTCATAAACTTGACCTAAGAATAACACAGGACACCTGCTCACACAGAATACAGATTTGTTTCAAGCGCGAGGACATTGCAATAAAAAAAATTATAGAAAAATCTCTTATGAACATAACTGCAAGAACACTTAAAAATGTAATAACATGTCACCAGACATTGTCCGTACCCATAGAATGTGCATCATCAAGAGTAAACCGTGATGTGAACTGTGTTTCTTAGGTGATTATGATGTATCAATATAAGTTCATCAGTTGTAACAAAGGTACCACTCTAGTGAGGGATGGTTATAATGGGAGGATGCTATGGATGTGTATGAAAAAAAACTCTGTATTTTCCCCTCAATTTTGCTGTGAACCTAAAACTGCTCTAAAAATGTAAAGTCCTAACAAAAATAATTTAAAAAATGATGTTGGTATGTAAGGATATTAAAAAGTAATTAAAAACATAATAGCAAATAAATCTAGATTTTAAAGAAATAAGTCCAAGTACTACCGTGTGTGTGTGTGTGTGTGTGTGTGTGTGTGTGTCCACACAGACATACAGACAGACAGAGGAACACAAACACCACTGGCTTCTATTACAAGAATGTAAGTTTGGTTTGAAATTCAATTTTTTTTAATGTTTATTTTTGAGAGAGAGAGAGAGAAAGACACAGTGCAAGGAGGGGAGGGGCAGAGAGAGAGAAAGAGAGGGAGACACAGAACCTGAAGCAGGCTCCAGGCTCTGAGCTATCATTACAGAGCCTGACTTGGGGCTCAAACTCATGGACCACGAGATTGTGACCTGAGCTGAAGTTGGTTGCTTAACCAGCTGAGCCACCGAGGTGCCCCTGGTTTGACATTCAGAAATCAGTACAATTCATCACATTAAAAAAAAGGAGAAAAATATGATTAACTGAAAAGACGCAGAGAAAGTATTTGATAAAACAATGCTATGATAAAAAAAAACTTAAAAACATTTTTATTTATTTATTTATTTTGAGAGACAGATCACGGGGGAGGAGCAGAGGGAGAGAGAGAATCCTAAGCAGGCTCCAAGCTCAGTGCACAGAGCCTGACAAGGGCTCAATCCCATGAACCATGAGATCATGACCTGAGCCAAGATCAAGAGTCAGATGCTTAACCGACTGAGCCACTCAGGTGCCCCATAAAAAAAACTTAACAAATTGAGAACACATAATCATGAGTAGGTTAAAGGCCCAATAGCAAATATTCCACGTAGTAGTGAATATTGAAAGCTTCCCCCCCTAAGACTAAGAAGGCTACCTGCATGCTCTCCCTACTGGCAGCCAGCACTCTCTGGAGGTCCCAGCCAGTGCAATTTGGGTTTCCATCTTGTACCCTGTAACCTTGCTGAGCTCGTTTATTAGCTCTAACAGTTTTTGACAATTCCTTAGCATTCCCTATAGACAAAACCATGTCATCTGCAAATATAGTTTTACTTCTTCCTTTACAATCTGGTTGGTTTTGTTTCTTTTTCTTGCCCAGTTGCCCAATCACTGCAGTTTGACGAGATAAAGAAGCCATAACGATTGTGAAGGAAGAAACACAACTGTCGTTTGCAGAGGTCATAGCTATATGCAAAGAAAATACAAAGAATCTACCAAGTATTACAATTTAAGTTATTTTAGTAAGACCACTCAATAGAAACAGTCCACATACTAAAGTTAATAGAATCTCTACATACCAGCAAACATAAATATAAAACATCTAAGAATCTAGTGAAAGATGCACAAAAATACTTTCCCGAAAACCACAAAATGGTTTTAAGAAAACTTGCAAAAGACCAAAAGAAACGGAGGGATATACCATGTTAATGGATTGAAGATTCAGTATTGTAGGGATAAAAAATGGTCCCAAACTGGTCTGTATACTCTATGGAGATCAGTCAAACTCTAGCATTTCTTTGGTGTGGAAACTGACAAGCTGATTCTACAATGCTTTGTGGAAATGCAAAGGCCTTCTTCATTCTGCAGGGATCACCTGGAGGACAGGATTGAGACAACTCAGGTCACCTCTCGCTCGTCCAGTGGAAGCACTTGTGTGTTTTTTGCCCTGACCATGTCTGTAGACATTCCAGCCCAATACAGCAATCCCTTCTTCTTCCCCATCAGACCAGAGAGCCTGCCAATCTCTTGCCATTGAGAATGTTCAGTTGTGAGTCAGTTGCACCAGTTCACTCTGTCCTGCAAAGGGGATACTTAACAACTTTTCCAAGTGGCCCTGGAAAGGCCACTGATAGGCGTGAACATCACCTTGAAAGGTAGGGTGGCTGGCACCTCTTGTCTCAGGACCCCAGGTGAAATGGAAATAGTCCCAGTTTAGTAGCCTGCTATCCAAACATATAGAGAACCCCTATCACGTGTGTGCTATGATGTTATTAGAAATTACTGGAGGGGCGCCTGGGTGGCTCAGTCAGTTGAGCATCTAACTTCAGCTCAGGCCATGATCTCGCAGTTCCTGAGTTCCAGCCCCACATCCGGCTTGCTGCAGTCCTGCAGTCAGTGTAGAGCCCACTTCAGATCCTTTGTCCCCCTCTCTCTGAGCCTCCCCCACTTGTACTGTCTCAAAAATAAAATAAAACATAAAAAAAAAACTAAAAACAAAGAAATTACAGGAGTGTGGGCTTTGTTGGAATGTGTGTGTACAATAAATGAGAAAAAGTAAACAAGATATTCTGTTTGGACCACTGCCAGGTAAAGTGAGTCTTTATGCATTGACAGAGATCAGATGGGAAGCGAAGTTAAAGAGGCACAAACAGAGAATAATGATGGCTACTTTCTTTTGCTGAAGTTGCTTCACTGCATAAGAAAAGAGACAACACGGGTTTAAAGTTTGTTCCATTTTCACAATACGGTGTGTTGACCCCGCAAGTTCAACAGCATTTGGGTGAAAATGCAGGTTGCCTGTTAACAGAGACAGACGCGATGGCTGCTCATTACCTTGAGTACAACTTCACGGGGATCGGATGACTGTGGTTTGTGGGGACTTCCATTTTAATGAACTTCACACAGACACCTGCCACAACACAGTCCCCATAATGAAATCACTTAGGTTTATGGGAAAAGCTCTCAGCCCTGCGGGCTACACTTTTGACCGCATGCTTTCACCATTTCCTGCCTAAACTGAGAGCCCCAAGGAGCTGAATGCTGTCAACCAGGGAGACCACAGAAGCCACTAGAACACCTGTAAGACCAGGGGCGTGAGGCTTGGATTATGGGCAAGATGTGGCATGATGTGGGCCAGGGTCTGACCCAGCTCTGGGAGGGCCCTAACACAGGTGAAGGCCTTCTCCCTGGCACAGGGACAGGATACCGAGAACACGTCCGCCACTTGTTACCTGGGTGGGCTGTTCCCAATGTTATTTCCCAGGTCCTAAAGCCAGCGAGTCTTGATCCCTGAGAGCTTTTTCTCCTGAGCTGTGGGCACGCCGTGCTGCCCAGGAATCCTGGGGCTGTTCCACACTGAACTGCCCAATCCAACTTTCAGACTGTGCTATTTATTGTGGACCAACTGAAATCAGTGCTTTGGGCGCCCCCTGCACCCCATTATTCCCCCGGCGCAGTCTGTGTTCTCTGCTAAACGGGAGGCAGGGAAACCAGAGCCCATATAGGTTTAGCATCAACATGCCATCAGCTTTCTGGGATGGTGGAGCCTAAGTTTCCAGTGAGCACACACAGCTCTGCTATCGCTGAATAGAGTATTTCTTCTGAATGCCTGAGATTCCGGTCCAAATCGGGACTGTGGTGCCTGGGATTCGGAGCCCAGGCAGCCCCACGGGGAGAGGAGGATGGAGTGAGTCGGGAGGGTACCTGAGGCTAGCGGGTGGCAGCCAGCCACGCCGCCAAGCTGGCTGGGGCTCCCTCGTCCCTTCTCTCCTGCGTGGTGGCACTCACAGTGCCCTGGCTCCGGCCGGCCCGGCCCAGCAAGATGCTGGCTGGAGCATCCAGGCCTGCGGCTGCCACAGGGGAGAGGAGAGCAGGCTCCCCCGCAGACCCGAGGGCGCGGTCAGGGCTCAGTGGTGCGACAGAGGGCATGCCAGCGCTTCACCAGCTCCTTGGGCTTGCTGAACATCTCGTTCCAGTGCTCCAGCTGCTTGCCCCGGGCATACATGTAGGAGCCCACCACCACCCGGCCCAGCGCATGGCTCTCTGCGGGGGAGGGAAAACGTCGTCACTCTCTGGACCACAGAAACCACATCACTTCAGCAACATCCCCCGTGCCTTCTCTCTCTCTCTCACTTACTCCTCCTTTGGAAGGGTGGAGCAAGCCCCCTCCCTCTCTAAGCATGAGCTGACAGCCCCCAAAGGACCCTGCCTTTGCTCTGGAGTCGGAGAT
Source organism: Lynx canadensis (assembly GCF_007474595.2). Lineage (NCBI taxonomy): Eukaryota > Metazoa > Chordata > Mammalia > Carnivora > Felidae > Lynx > Lynx canadensis. The sequence continues at coordinate 42,250,124 of NC_044313.2, read as the reverse complement.
GGAAAAGGGAGCCCAGGTGGAGAGCCAGCCCTATGGGGTCACCTACTCTGCCTCTCACCCTCCTCATGAGACATCTTAAGCCAGCCTCACGCCAAAGAGCTGAGGGAGAAAGGGGTCGCTCCAGAAAGAAGCCCTCTTCCATCACCTTCACGCTGCCTGAACGCTCCTCCTTTGCCCGTGTCCCCAACAGCCCAGCCGGGGTGCGGGGGCAGCCTTACTCTCTCCTTCGGCGCCCTGCAGCACGGTCAGGCTGAGGCTGGCAGTGTCCAGCTCAGCGGGGTCGGCCTTGAAGCTGAAAGTCTCGCTGTACACGGGGTTGGCGGAGCCCAGGACAGCCGAAGTCTTCTTGCACTTGACAAACTTGTTGTGGTTCATCAGAGACACTTTGACACACACACCTGCGGGGCAGTGCAGACTGTCTGCCGGGAGGAGCGGGCGGGGTCTAGCCTCTGGTCTGTGGGAGGTCTGGCTGGGAGGGCGCGGCCCACCCTGGGCGCCAGGACCCCCGTTGCTCACAGCCACTATAGCCAGAGGGCGTTAGGAGAGGAAACAGGGTTGATTAGCGTATGGCCTCACGCCCGCCCAAGGAAACGCTGGGCTCCCTTCCTCTTCCTTCCTCTGTGCCTCCTGAATGCGCCCACGGCTCGGCTGGCCCTTGTTTACCAGGGCCTGGCACCACACCCCCATCCCTCCCTTTGGTGGAGGGGGGCCCTCTCTGCCTGCTGACTGCTCAGGCTCCCTGGGGCCCCTTAAACACCTTCTGCTTCAGAGGGCTGAATTTTTGGAGTGGGGCTCATATGGGTTTTGGATCCACAGTGGAAGGTTGAATGACAACTTGCTTACAGTGACCCAGATGCGGAGACACACAAATGGCAGACAGCCACCACCTTGCTAGGGGGGGTGGCGGGGGGGACACATAAGGGCAGGACATTATGCTGAGCCAGAGCAGGGCCTTCGCTCCTCCAGCTGCTGGGTTCTGGGGGGCTAGAGGAAGCAGCACCCCATGCTGCCTGTCGGCCCGGGATGCCTCTTCTTCCAGCCGGGCGCCATGCCTTGTGTGCAGGGGAACCCTCCCTGGGGGCAAGGGGGTGCGGGGTCTGGCCCTGGAGGAACTGGAGTCCTTCACAGAAGGGCAGAGGTAGAGGGGGGATCAATCTAAGGTGGGTTCAATCTAAGGAAGTGGTTTCCCACATCACAGTTGTCCACAGAGGGTGGTGAGCACTCCCGTGGCGGCTCAGACACAGGCAGGAATTGCATGGCCAGGGGCAAGGGACAGACTCCAGCTCCTGGCCCCAAGTTCACAGGACAGAACCTGCCCGGGGGAGGAGAACTTACTGACAAAACTCGTGTCCTCTTGGAGCTGGAGGCCCTTGGCTCGCAGCACGACCACGGTCAGGCGGCGCAGGCAGTCGTTGTAGCCGAGGCAGAACTGCAGGTCTCCAAACTCAGAGGGAGGCTGGGAAGCCGAGAGGAAGGCACCCGGGTCAGTTAGCAGGTGCCGGAGGAGCCACGGTGCCTTCCCGGCAGTGCCTTCCTCCTTGGTCCCGGCAGTCAGGCAGTGGTACTGTGTGGCACTTTTCTCCTTTAAGCCCACCCTCATTTGGGCTTGGATGGGGAAACTGAGGTCTGGCCAGCTGAAGGGACTTGCTGAAGATCACACGGTAGTGAGGGGCAGAGCTTCGGACACAGACCCAGGTCTAGGGGATTCCAAAGCCTATTCCAAGCTGCCACCATCCTCTCGGGGGTCAGGAAGATAGAGGGTAAATATTTTCCTCGGTTGGACCATTTGGGGTGTCACCTTTCACAGCTGTCTGATCTGGGTGGGAATTTAAGTGTGGACTTTTTACAAGTCTCTGATCTCCAGGGCGAGAGAACCTCAGGCGGCCCTTCCCTGCCCAGGAGCGGCTCCACTCTGCCCCCTTGTCCCATGCACTTGCGGCCCAGGCCCAGAACCCTGAGTCACACCGGTAGGGGCAGTGGGCAGTAGGCTGAGGGCTGTCGCTGGCCGACAGGTGCTGGGTCACACCTGCCCACGGTAGTCTGACACACAGTGGTATATGCCTGGTGACCTTGACCTTTACCTCCAGGCTCTCAGCCTCCAGGTCTCTCCAGATGAGGCGCTGGCAGTCACCTGCCAGGGTCTCGTTTTTCAGGGGGAAGAACACCTGGCCCAGGAGCTGGTGCTTCCTCTGTCTGTCCACGTGGTACACGGAGAACCTGAGTACCCTTTGAGTGATGCTCTTGCTGGACACCTGGGGGAGATGAGGGTCTGCGCTGGGGTCAGGTGTGGAGACAGGGGATGGGATAGGATGGCGTGCTGTTCTGGACCCAGGAGCTTTTGGTGACAGGTGACTCAACCAGGGACCTGCACACCCCAAACCCAGGCATCCTCAGGGGGCCCTTTCCAGCAGCGAGCCCAGTACCCCTGGGAAGCGGGAGTGTGTGCCACAGCCTTGCCTTGCAGGGTGTGTTTTGAGGACCAGCAGCGTTCACCACTCGCCTGGACTTTGCTAGAAATATAGGACCTGGGCCCCACCTCAGGCCCATGAAGGGAATCTACCATTTAACAGGACCTCCAAGTGATTTGCCTGCACATAAATGTATAGGAGGTCTCACACCGGAGCCCAGGGAACCTGCCCGTCTCTGCCATCTGAGTTGGGCACCCCTCTCCCTGAGGCTGTGTCCTCATCTGTAATGGGGATAGTGGTTCTTACTCTTTGCGTTCCCCACGCAATCATGGGGTCTGATGTTTGGCAGATGGTCAATTAATACTGATTTGCTTCTCTTCCTCTTCTCCTTCCCCTCCCCCATTAAAGCACAAAGAGGCAGAATCAAGTTGGGACGGGGCAGGAGAGTGATGGTTAAACAAAAATCAGTTTGTGAGCGTGACATGTGGCCAGGCCAGTCAGCAAGGCTACATGCCTTCATGTCACAAGGCTTCATGCCCCGAGAAGGGCGAGGTCACCTGTGAGTTCCCACAGCCTTGGCCCCCAGCAGGAGGCCAGGAGATGGGCCCCATGCCACCCCTCCTCTCAGCTACAGCTCTCGGCCCAGAAGAAGGCAAGAATCAGGGCTCTGGCTCAGCAATCACCCTCTTCTGGATGCTGCCTGTACTGTCCTTACCTTGCCAGCCAGCCTGCTGTCCGCTCTTGAAAATGTTTGCCCAAGGCTTCAAGGCAGCTCTTGATGGCTGGTTTCCCATAAGGGGCCCCCAGTCACCTGCTCAGGCTCCCAGGTACCTGTGAGCTTGGCTCAGTGCCCAGACAGCCTCCGCACCTCCAGACCCTGAGCCAGCCCGCCCACAGGCCAGCAAACGCACCACCTGCTGCAGGATGGCTCTAGGGTCCTGCACCGGTCTCTGATGGGATAGGCAAGTTCCTGCCCCCACCCCAAGGGGCATGGGGGGCTCGCCCTCTGCCTTCTTTAGATAACCTTGCCAGAAACCTCACAGTGCTCCAAAGCCTTGGAGCACTTCTCCAGAGCCCCATGGGCCAGAGCGAGGCATTCAGTAGGTGCTCCAAGAATGTGTTTTCTCGTTCTCTCATCCAGGCAGCCTGGCCAGAAGGAGCCCAGCCCTCTACCCCCTCACCTCCCTAGTCTCTGCCCTACCCCCATCATCAGCGGTCAGGACAGGGCAGGCAGGGGAAAGCACAGCTGGTGGCATCAGGGGTCTTGGGGGGCTGCAGGGCCCTGGCTAGCACAGAAGGCTGGAGCTCACCTGCACGACGTCTGCTCCTTCCCAGGAGGCCAGACCCTGTCTGCACCAGAGGCCTTACCTGGAAGATGAAGTGCTCATCAAACTGCGGGTTGGAGGTCTTGTGTTTGGTCTTGGACTGGAGGAAGTGCCGCTCGTCGGGCAGCAGATGAAGCTTCACCAGGGGGCTGCAGGTCTCTGAGGGGCCTTGCAGCCTCCGCGCCTTGATCAAGCCCACCAACAGCCGCTCGGCTTCCTGCTGGTATTCCAAGGAGAACCACAGCCGCCCCAGGCAACCCTCAGGGAAGTCCGTCTCACTCGTGTCCTCTAGGAACTTGTATAGCTCTGGGTTGATGGTCCCCACCATGCCTGTATTTCCAATGACACAGGGGCGGGGTGGTCTGCCAGGCCAGAGGAAGGCAGGGCCATGGGGGACAGCAAGCTCTGGGCTTCACTACCCCTGCCCCCTGCTCGTCTCTTCTTGGCTGAGCCTCCAGTAGGCAGTTCACTGGCCTCTCCAGACCACATCCACCCCTTGCCCTTCTCTAGACTGAACACAACCTCTCTCTCTAGTACAGCTCCTCAGGCAGCCTGCCAGCACTAAGGCAGGGCATATCCAGGCCTGCTTCCCTCTGCGGCTCCCAGCAGGGTGAACAGTGTTCATTTAATCCCTGCCCCTTAGGTCAGGGCCTGCTTGTTGGGCAGGGGGTTCATAGTGCCCAGGACCTGACCTGGCCCCTGTCCATGGTGTTCAGAGGATGTCTCAGTGATAAAACTTTGCCTCTTCTATTCCTGTTGAAATTAGAAGGGCCTCGCTGATAACTGAGTGGTTCCTGGGAAGGTATCTTGGAAGGTGTTCAGAGCAAAGGTATGGGCAGAAAGCTGAGCACCCAGCTCCCACCTTTCTGAACTCTGGATCAGCCAACCAATCAGTCTAGGAAAGAACCCATCAAATGTTCTGCACCCTCATACCAGGGTTCCAATCCCTCTGCTGCCTACAGCCTCTGTGACCTTGGGCAAGGCACTGTTAGCCTTCCGAACCTCTGTTTATGAATGTGCAAAATGGGGTGAGGATCTCTCCCCCCAAACAGGCAGGGTGATGTCTTACTCCACAATGGCACATGAGGCCATATCTGGTAGAGGCTAGGGTGCAGCAGGCATTTCGTAAACCCAAGTACCTGGAAAGAATGGTCACTGGGCCACTCTTCCCAAGGGAAACCAGAAGATTCTGCCCAGAGCACTAGGACCCCAAGGGAAATGGCTTTACTGCTGAGACTCAGCAGAGCCCAGCCAGCAGCACCCGTGCTTCTGTTTCACTCCTGGGGTCCAACCCAGGGGGTGGGGCTGCTGCCTAAATTCTGCCCCCAGGAGGCCAGTGGTGTGGGCTTTCCCCAGGCACCACAATCCTGGTGGTCTCTGCCCCCAGAACAAGTGGACCTGGTAATTGGGGGCATCACTGGAAGGCTGCTGGTCCAGGCTGTTTTCCAGGGTCAGGCCCATGAAACCAAATGGTTCCACCCCGGCCGGAGCAGACCCCGACCCCAGGCAGGCTCTGGCAGGAGCACTCACCAAGGTTGCTGCTGGAGGTGTGGGGCAGGAGCTCCGGGGCTGGGCAGGGGTCCCGTGGGACCTGAGCCCACTCTCCACTGTTCAGGGGTACCCAGTCTCGGTCTTGGAAGGAAGGGGGCACCACGAATGGCACACCTGGTGGCCTGTCCCGAGGCGGGAAGATGACATGTTGGTGGCAGGTGGAAGGTGTGGCTCCCACAGCCCATAGGGGTTGAGTGTCAGAGGCTGGGGGAGGAAAAGCCAGCAGGAGCCAGGAGGAGGCAAGAGCACCATTTTCTGGGCCCACACCTGCCCCCGCCTGCCCCCCACCCCCACCCGCAGCCAATACCTCTGCCTGTCTGCAGCCAGTGGGGCCAGCACTGCCTCAGCCACTTACTGGTTGTGTTCCCTGGACCCGTTACTTATGTCCTCTGAGCCTATAGGAAATAAGCTCATTCTGGAAAACGAGCTTCATAATGCCTGCCTCATAGCTTGTGGTGACAATTCTGGGGTTTCTTCATGATCGCTCCCAGCATGATGACCGCATACAGGAGGCACCCCATAAACAGACCTTTCCTTTCCCACCCTACTCCAAGGGCAATGCCACAGGGAGGGCCCTAAGCAAGGCCAGGGGCTTGCTTGGCCCCACACCCTGCCTTACCTGCTTGTCTGGGTCCTGGCGGCATATGGTGGGCAGAGCTTGTCCCCTTGTGTGCTGGACGCAGCTGTGGTCCCTGGCAGCTCCTCATAGGTGAACATGGCACAAAGCCTCTTCCAGAGACAGCAGCTCACCCAGATCAATAGCAGTAGCAGCAGCAGCCCCCCAGCGAGGCCCCCGATAACCAGGGCCACCTGCTCTGGGGGCAAAGACCACTAGGACTGTGATGCCTGGAGAAAGCCACTCCCCTTCACACCACGGACCTGCTGGGGGCAGGATCTGGGCAGCAACCACATGCCCTGAGTTGGACCCCAGGAGCGACACAGAAGCAGGCTTCCTGTTCCTTTGGAAAGCAGTTGGCCCTGGACTTGAGATTCTGGCTGAAATGAACCATTTTCTTGTGCTTCTGAGTAGAAATTAAATCTGCTCTTACCAGAACCTTTATCTTCCCTGGACTCCTATTCAGGCTTGAGAGCAAACCCAAGTGTGGGCATCATGTACGTAAGGAAAGCCCAGGAAGGGGTGATGTCCTGGTTTGCATTCCCAGCCCTATCCTTTGGGGTCCTGGAACCTGCTGAGAGGCCGAACTCACGTTTGAATTCTGTAACTGTCTCTACAACCCAATCCCTTGTTCAACCCTCTATCAAGATGAACCCTCTTAGGGGAGTCCGCTGGAGACGACGGGAGTGTGGATGAAGAAAAGGGCAGTGGGCGTGAGAAACGGAGACACAAGTACCCTTTGCTGCCTGCACCCGTACAATTGCGGGGACCTGGCAGGATCCACTCCCGTTTCAGCGCCCTCTCTGGGACGCTCGCTCCCAGGCGCCTGCTGCCTTCCTCTTGACAAAGAAGGGGCCTCCTTCGGGTCACGTGAGGACACGGGGCTTCCGGGGCTCTGGGGTCTGGACGAGGGGAGTGGTGAGAAGGAGACACTCCCCCCCACCTTCCTGACCCCCAAAGGTCCTCGAGGAGCGGGCCTCCCTCTCCACCTCTTCCCGCGCTAGGAGCCACAGGCAGGTGCGGGCGGCGCCCCAGCGGGGCAGGGGGGGCGGGGGGAATTGGGGGCCGAGGGCCCCCGACGCCGCCCTGGGGGCGCGGGTGGGGAAGGGGCACTTACCCGCCATGACACTGCTCGGCGGGCTGCCGGGGCTGGGGCGCACTGGTCTCCGCGCCTCCACTCGCCGCGGGGCAGGCTTTTAAAGCGCGGCGGTGCCGTCGGCGGGCGCGGGGGCGGTCCCTCGTCGGGTCCTGACGGCAGTCGGCGGGGGAAGGGAGCCCGCCCCCGGAGGCCGCAGCTCCGCCCGGGCCAGGCCCGGGTCGCCGGCGAAGGGGGAGCCGCCGGTGAGCGCCAGGAAAGTGCAGGACTCTGGGCTGCGCGGCTGGGGCGGGGTGGGGTGCGAGGGCGCCCCGCTCCGGGAGGGCAGCGCCAACGCCTTGGCCGCAGCGTCTGAGGGAGGGCTCGGCACCTGGCCCTTCACGCCCGGCCCCCTGGACACGCGACACGCGGGTCTAGGAGTGCCACTCCATCTTCCGCGATCCTCTGCAGGCTGTGGCTGCGCCCCCCGCCCCCTCCCCGGCTCCCCCCCTATCCCCCCCCCCCCCCCCCCCCCCCGACCCCGGGCCTGCGCCCATTCCTGTTCCCGAGGCCTGCCGGGCTTCCAGGTTGGACTCTCCGCGCGCGGTCCCGGGCCCCCGCGCCGCCTGCCTGACCGCGGGGGGCGAGGGGTGCGGGGCTGAAATTCACGGGTCCGCCCTGGCAGCACACAAAGTAATGAGGCGTTGGACAGCCCGGGTTCTGCAGCGGGACCACCTGGGTTCCTACCCCGGCTCCCCACTAGCCAGTTGTGACACTGGGGACAATTTCCTTCAGCGCTCTGGGCTCCCTGTCCTCAATTGGGTTAGTGATAGTAATCCCTCTGGGGTTAAAGTATGTAATGGACACGGCTTAGAACGGAGGTGACTTGGCCCCACGGTGCGCGGGGCGGGGGGGGGGGAGTGGGTGGTGCACAGCGCGTGCCAGCCACCGCTATGGTGATTATCTGACTCAGGGTGGCGTCGCCTGGATCCCCTGGACACCCGCAGCCCCTCTTACTGAAATGCTTATTATCAGACCGCGGGGGCAGTGCCAGTCGGGACTAGTGAAGGCAGCCAGAGCCTTGACCGGAGGCTCCGGTCCTCTGCCAGCTTCCACCCGGCGTGCGTCCCATTGGAGGACGCGCACCCTCTTGGCGTCCCATGGAGTGTCCCTGTGGGGTGCTCTGGTGGGAGCATCTGAGACCTTGAGGGGGCGTCTGGAGATGGGGACCGAGATGAATATGTGTGTGTTGGTGAGGTGAGGGTGGGGGGAGGGTCGGTCTTGTTTTACAGCCTTGAAGGTTTTGACCAAAGACCCCCTCTGGGCCCTGCTCCAGCCTGGCATCTGTGCCCATCCCGGTAGGGAGGAGGCTGACTAGACAAGAGGGACAGCCCACCAGGCTGTCAGTGTGCAGTTCCACCCTGCCCAAGCACTGCTTGACCCGAGGCGAGGCGGGATGGTGAGGTGAGCCTGGGTCCCCCTCATCTCGCAGGGGCAGGGGGAAGAGTGGCTCTTTTCTTTCCGGGGTCTGGTGAGAAGGTGGGTCCCTGCAACTGTGTCCAGTAGGGCATGCCTCTCCACTCCACCCCGGAAGCCTGCTGGGAGTCTGCTGGAACCTGGTGGAGGCAGGGCATTTTCCTCCACCAGCCTGCCCCCTCCTGCATACCATTTTGGCTGGAGTGTCTGGGACTCTGACCTTTGCTTCTGCTGGGCTGATGATATCTCAGGAAATGGAGTCTGGGTTTGCCTCAAAACCTCCTCATTTTTGCCCTCACCTCTGAGTTGAATGTCTGTTAGTTTCCTGTTGCTGCTGTAACAGATGACCGCAAGTGTAGTGGCTAAAAACACAAATGTAGTCTCTTACAGTCTGAAGTCAGAAGGCTGAAATGGGTCTGCAGGGCTGTATTCCTTCTGGAGGCTGGAGGCAAATCCACTTCGCATCCTTTCCCAGCTTCTAGAGGCTGCCTATATGTGGCTGCTTCCTTTATCTTCAAAGCCAGCAGCAGCATTTTCTAACCTCTCTGAATCCAAGTCATGTTCACATCAACTTTCCTGCCTCCATCTTTTTTTTTTTTTTAACGTTTATTTATTTTTGAGACAGAGAGAGACAGAGCATGAATGGGGGAGGGTCAGAGAGAGAGGGAGACACAGAATCGGAAGCAGTCTCCAGGCTCTGAGCCATCAGCCCAGAGCCCAAAGTGGGGCTCGAACCCACGGACCGCGAGACCATGACCTGAGCTGAAGTCGGACGCTTAACCGACTGAGCCACCCAGGCACCCCCCTGCCTCCATCTTATAAGGACCTTTGTGATTTTGTGGGGTCCACCCTGATAATCCAGGATAATTATCCCATCTCAAGATCTTTACCTTAATTGCCTCTGCAAAGCCCCCTTTGCTATGGAAGATAACCCATTCCCAGCTTTCAAGAATGAGGACATGGACATCATTGGAGCCAGAGTGTCCACGGAGCCCTCTGGGAAGGGATGGTTTACATTCTCTCTCCCCCTGCTGCTTAAAGCTCTCAGTGGGCCCGAAGGCTAGGACCAGGCAGCTAGCAAAGCCCACATACCCCTTTTCGTGGTAACTTTCCAGTTGCCACGAGCCTCTTCTTAGCTGCTTCGCCTGGCCTGGTTACCCCTGACAGGGCATGGCACCCATCCACACCCAACCACCTCCATGATTGGCCCCAACCTGTGTGAGTGGGTACTTCTGGAAAAGCGAATGCATTGTGGCCACTCTGGCCAGGTCCGGAGCTGCCCATCCTCCCCCCAGCCCCATGCTGTGCTTTTCCAAGGCCTCCTGGCTTCCTATCTGTTTCCTTTCCTCACCACCTACCACCAAGCCTTGGCTCGCTCCTGCCAGCTCTTCTTCCTCAGTCCGTCTCCATCAACACCAAAACCTTCTCCCAGGTCTCTGCCATCTCTAACCTGGAGCACTGCACCAGCTTCCTCTCTGCTCTTCAGACTCATCCCTAAACCCTCTCCTCAGCTTATGTCTTCCAGGCTCCCCTCCCTGGTCTCACCCACCTGGATGCCTCCTCACTGCCATCCCTCTGCAGTGCTCAGAGCCTGTGATGATTACCCTACCCCACTCTCCCCAGCAGACCAGGACCTCATGAAGGCAGGGAGCCATGCCTTATTCAGCTCAGCGTCCCAATATCTGCCTCCAGGGCCAGGCTGTGCTGAATGGTGGATGAAAGGCTTGCACCCTCAGGATGAGCTGCCTTCTGGTTTCTGCCAGTGTTATCCGTGCATCGCACACACCCTGGGCCCACACTTCAGGGCCCACCAGGATCTCTTTCCCTTGCCCTGGAGACCAGCTGCTGGGTCCTGCACTCACGTTGCTAGCTCGGCCTGCAAGCACCTTATGTGTGCACCCAGCCCTCCGAATTTTGAGTCTTTGTTCCTCCACAGGAAGATGAGAGCAAGTGTCAGGGGAGAAGCTCACCTTTTTCCTGCTTCTTATGTTTTGGGCATCACAATGCAGGCTCAGCGTACATGACCCGTTGAGGCCTCCATTGTGTCAGCCCTACAGAGCTGGGGCCACTGCTTCAGATGACGAAACCACATCAAAGAGGTTCCATGGACTACCCAGTAAGTGGTAGGCTAGACTCAGCTCCTGGACCCCCTCATTCCTTTCCCCCCACTGGCCAGCTGAGGGGCCCAAGCAAGGCCCCGGGAAACTACTTCCTGTGGAGATGACTGTGAACTTAGGCCAAAAGCCACAGGCACCATGGCCAGTATCCCCTCTCTCCGCTGGCCCACAGGGGCTCTGAGCCCTGCTGGCCTGGAGCCTGCTCACATAACAATGGCCTCCAGATCTAGCTGCAGCCGTGGCCCTGCTTCCTGTTTTCAGATCTTTCTCCTCCCTAGGTCTCTGGGAGCTGGGAAATCTGGAAACAGTGGCAGACAAGGTTTCTCTTTGCCGTGGCCAAAAGGAAGCCATATTTCAATTGGTGAAAGCATTCCCAAGGAGGGTTGCAGGAAGTCCAAGTGTTTAAAGGCCTGCAAATGCCTGCAGGTGATTAATAATTCAGTGCAATGGATGATTCAAGAGAAAGGCCACTTTCAATTAACCTTAAGAATCGGCCCGTCTGAGGAAGTGTCATCTCTTGTCACCTAGGAACAGAGAGAGACCAGAGCAGGATAAAGGCCACTCCAAGAAGCATGTGGAAGACTGTGTTTCTCACAGTTATGTAAATTCCACTCTGGTCAGCCCAGATCTCTCTCTGTGAGGTGTGGAAGTGTTCTCCCCACACCAGCATCATAGATTTTCTCTGGTTCCACTACATTGGCCTTACTTTCCTATTTTTGAGGAGATTGGAGGAAATAACTTTCCATATCGGGTCATAAGCTCCCGCCTTGTCCCCCACCCCACCATGCTTGTTTCAAATATGTCCTGTCCTGTGGACAACCACTCGGAGTCCTAGAATGGGGCCCAGAACCCTTGGGTCACTCCTGCCTCCTGGGAGTTTTCTCTGCTGCCCTGCAAGGTTCTCCCTCCTTGCTGCCCCTGCTTGGCAGCTTTTCTCTCTACTGGCAACAATAGCCTGCCTTTTCTTCTCAGGAACTACCCTCTCCCCTCTTTGCTCACATGGTAGCTGAGGGAAGACGGTCTCTTCCCTTTGCCCACATCACCGGTTCACCCTTGTTCCGGGGCCTTGCACATGACCCAGGCCAGGCCACCCAGTGTGCTTCATTCCCTGGTGCAATGAGATGTTTCACTCTGGAATTTTTGTGGAATCAGCATTTGTGGACACTTCCTTCTTCGCAGGCCCCGTGGAGCTGGAGGAGCTAAGTCCGGGGTGGTTGGGAACACTTGTGTGGAGGAGGGTGTGTGAGACCAGAGTCAGCACAGGAGCACAGAGTAGGGTGGGAGGTTTCATGATGCTGTCTGACCCCTGGTCCTGGAACCCTGGCGGCCATCTCTCCCCAGATGGTTCAATAAATTAAATTAAAAAAATTTTTTTTTCTTAAGCCCGTATGAGGTGATTTCTGCCACTTGCAATTAAGAGTCGTAATTAATCGTTAACGGAGGCAGGCCACGAATGGGTGGGCAAGGTCTGTGAGGCTCATTCCCATCTCAGTCAGGTGGAAAGTGAGACTAGGGGGTGATGAGTTGCATGAGGCCACTGAGCTAGGAAGTGACTGGCCAGCCTTGACACCAGCTGCTCTGTCTCCTGACCACCAGCATTGCCCCTCAGACGATGCAGAAGGCAGGGATGGAGGCAAGGCTTGTCATTTCTGAATTGTCACCTCTGGCCCTGCCGCTGTCCCAAGGATTGTTGGCCTCTCGGGGGCGGGGTCTAATCAGTCAGGGCTGTTGTGGCCAACAGCAGTGAATTTATTCCTCAGCCCCCGGTGCCCACCCCCACCTCCTCCAGCGTTGTTGCTAACACCAGAACCCACACTATGTCAGGGCAGCAACACAGTGGGGCCCGGGGATGAATCTGAATGGTCTGGGCCATATTCACAGTGCTCTCGGCCCCCTTTGCTGGGTTCTGACTCGATTAGCCATCTTTGCAGCTACGGGTGGCCCCGTGGCAGTGTTCTAGCCAATGAGACACGTGAGGACATCTTTCAGGGGGCTGTTGGGAAATACTTTAAACAATTTTTTTATTTTGATGTGTCAAGGTATTAAGTTGATGTTTTGGCGAAGATACGAAGAAGTTTGCTATCAACTCCAAAGAGGGGTGATAGAGATGCAGGTTTTCGAAGGTGGCTGAGAACCAGCCACCCAGCTGTCCCACTGGGGGAAAGACAAGCTGAGCGAGTGGAGGGGAGAGACAGGACTTTGGCAAAGGTTGGAGCTGAGAAGGGGACCCCCAGCACGGGGGACGGGGTGGGTAGACATATCCCCCGCAAGCCCAGAGAACGTGTACCTGAACAGGACCACTCTGAGAGCTTGGTTTGCGTCCCCAGAAATTTGGGATTCCTCTGAAGCTTCCTCTCCCACTGCAGTGATGGGTTCGGGGAGACACAGGCACAGGGACTGACCAGGGCCAATGAGTGGCAACATCAGTGTTCCTACAGTGTTGGGCCAGAGGCTCTTCCCGAGGGCCTTGAGTCTTGCCAGGGAGTCTGTCTGAAAGAAAAGAGCCTGACCGGCGGCTGATGCACACAGGCATTTGTGGCTTTTGGCTTGAGGTGGTGCAGGCAGAGTGACAGGTGTGTTGCTGCTGTATTGGGAGGCAGGTGCCCTCCCTCTGATTTGGGGGGGGGGGGCGGGTCAAAGACTTGTTGACCTTAGGGGTCAGATCAGCCACTCATGGTGGGAGTGTGGGCCTGGGGAATTGCCATCAGCCTGATCCAGGTACTTGTCAGGATGGGGAATGTGTGGCATGTTCCCCATGACTAGAGGTGAGCCATGTGATCGAAAGAGCCACCGTGCCATTGTCTCAGACCCTGCCCCAAGGCCTGCCCAGAGCTGATGGGACCACAGCAGAGGGGAGGAGGAGGTGAGCTTTCTAGGGGCTGAAGAGGGAGCAGGTGGCTTCGGATTCATATGCTGGGATCAGGGACTACAGCTGGAGCTGGGGGTGGGGACGGCGGGGTGGGGAGTGGCAGTGGCAGGGGACGGTCTGTAAGAGACTTCTGAAAGTGCCCATGATGGCAGTAAGCCTCTTTGAGATCCAGAAAGCATAAAGCCATCTTATGGGACCATCGAGAAAGAACTTTCCATATTTCTTCCCTTTCCTCTCTCCACGTGCTCTGACCTCAGGAGTCCATGTAGGCAAGGTGCGGGAGGAGAGAAGGTGCTGACCTGTGTCAGAGACCAGGGGCTTGTCTGAAGCTGGCCTTTGCTGTGGGAGGGAGGAAGACTTAACTCTAACTCAAGTTGTTACGTATGATGACTATCCGGGCTGGGCCTTCTGAGGACTGGGTCCAGACTGTTGAGGGACAGAATGAGGGGGGGAGGGGTAACCTCTGTTGGACGTTGCTCCGTTCCAGGTGTGACCTCCGTGTGGAGTTTAAGGCTCTCCTATATCCTCCCCCTCCCCTCCTCCCTTCTCGCAGACAGATCATGTGATCATGGTCAAGGCCATTTTATTTGGCTTCAGTGCTTACAATTGAGCTTTCGTCATGACAAGGAAATCAATTAAAAGTGCTGAGCCTGTGGGGAAGGCTGTTCCTTGGCGACCTTGTGTGGCAGATTAAATTTTTGGTCCCAGGGTGCCTGGGTAGCTCAGTCAGTTAAGCGTCTGACTCCTGATTTCGGCTCAGGTCCTGATCTCACGGTTCATGAGATTGAGCCCTATGTGGGGCTCCGCGCTGACAGCTTGGAGCCTGCTTGGGATTCTGTCTCTCCCTCTCTCTCTCTCTGCCCCTCCCCCGATCTCTCTTTCTCAAAATAAATAAACTTAAAAAAAAGTAAATTGTTGGTCGCAGGCCCTCTCTTCCTGGTTACTAGTGTTGCACTTCCCCATCCCTGCAACATGGTGGGGAAGCATACTTCCCTACCACTTGACTTTGAGCTTAGCCATGGGATAAGCTTGGACCGATAGAATGTTAGCAGAGATGATGCAAGGCTGGAAATGCCTTGTCCTCTTGAGCTTCTGGCACTGTGGTAAGGAGAGCCCCAGGTAGCCGCTGGCTGCAGGCCAGTGAAAGATCTGTGGGGCGGATCCAAACCCAAGTGGGAGCCTGGAATCAGTGGGCCCACCCTACACCAGCTGACCCCAGCCAACCCCACAGACATGGGCGGGAGATACAAACGTTCATGGATGATTGCCATAGAGATTCTGTAAGCGGCAAAAGTTGACTGAAACACACTCTTTTTGTTTACTAGAGTGAAACCAGAGTGATGAGCTGAGCAGGGCTCACTTCTGGAGGGCTATACTCTATCTCCTCTTCCACAGTTCTTGAAGTTGGGGCCCTGGGGTGGATGGGCTTGCCACTTCTCCTTACTGGCTGACTTTGGTCTTCTCTGGATCAGCTTTCGTTGTCGAGGGAGTGATAAAGTGCTGAGGCTTGGGTGGTGGTAGTGGGCTTAGGGGAGAGAGAGAAGAGGGCTTGGGGAGGCCATCTGGGGTTGTTGTAGCACAGCATCCTTTGCCCTTCTGGTAGAATGGTACCCCAGTGTGTTCTGGGAGAGCACCTTTCTCCTGTCAGTGCCAATGGCTCAGGTGTGGTTGACTCATCCCTCTGCCTTGATTCCTCTGAAGCTCCTTCTCCTGCTGTAGTAACGGGTCCAGGGAGACACAGACACAGGGACTGACCAGGGGCAGTTTTCCTGACAATGCTGGGCCAGAGGCCTCCCAGAGGGCCTTGCATGGGCCTTGCACCAGGGAACCTTGCATGAGAAAAGAGCCTGACTCCATATGAATGAAAGTAGCCGTAGGTGATACTCAAGTCTGGGCCCAAATCATGGAAAGCTTTGTATGACACAGAAAATAATTTTGAACTTAATTCTGTAGATAGAAGTAAGCCTAATAAGATTTTCTTGAGATCAATGTAATATTTATTATGTACTTTCTGTGAGCCAAGGCAGATAGGACTAACAAATAAATATAAAAGCAGTTACCACTGCAAATTATAATAGCCTCAGAAAATTGGTTGTGGTACTAAGGGATGCTGTCTTAAATTTCTGTACCAATATGGCAGGCAAGTCTTTCATAGATCTGAGCACAATCGAACAGAATGCCATGACTTATTACAGTGGTTGGCAAGCTTTTACATGTAAGGAGTCAGATAATGTATATTTTAAGCGTTGAGAGCCACAAGTTGTCTTAGTTGCTACTCTATTATTCTAGTGCAAGACAACCATAGTCGATATGTAAATGAATAGGTGTGGTTTGTGTCAATAAAATTTTATTAACCAAAAAAAAAAAAAAAAAAGCCTAACTAAGAACAGAATCAGCATCAGCTAAGGGCAGTTGGTGCCCAGGGAAGCAGGGAATTATTGGGTCTTAGTAACAGATGAATCAGGCTGTGTCTGAAGCCAGAGCATGACCAGACTTTTCCCCTAGGTGAGTCAACAAATTCACATTTGTACTTAAGCAGGTTTGAGTAGATATCTATCATTCATAATCAAAAGTCTCAAATGATACAAGAGTGTCACTTGCTTTGAGTTCTCTGTTGCCCAGATTTGTAACTCAGTGCTTACCTTGGACTTATTTTTTGGATATATACCTCTCTTAGAGGTGTGTATGTGTGTGTTTACAGTTGGACATGGTAGAAAAAATAATTTATATAACTAGATATTGAGCCCCTGACAAAAATACCATCCCTTTAAAATAATCTACATCAAGTACTTTACTTAGATTATTTTATTCATTCATTCTTCACAACCACCCTTTATAGTAGACATTTTTTTCTCAGTTAAGAATTCTTTTGGCTACAGCTTACGTAAAACCTGACCTAATGTGACTTAAACAATAAGGAGATTTATTATCATACTTAACTCTAAGATGCTTTTGATTGTAAAATGTACCACTATTGTATCACTTTCCTTGCATTAGAAAAAAATGATGTAAAACTATGAAGCAATTCTTGGGGCACATGCGTGGCTCAGTTAGTTAAGCTTCTGACGTCGGCTCAAATCATGATCTCACGGTTCGTGGATTTGAGTCCCGCATCGGGCTCTGTGCTGACAGCTCGGAGCCTGGAGCCTGCTGCGGATTCTGTGTCTCCCTCTCTCTCTGCCCCTCCCCTGCTCTCACTCTATCTCTCTCTCTCAAAAATAAACATTAAAAAAAGAAACTATGAAGCAATACCTTACTATCAAATCAGCTGTAAGATGTGACTTGATTTCAGAAGTGTTAAATGTAAAAGAGAATGTGGGTCTTAGGACTGGTGAAATGTAGTATTAACAAGAAATTTGTAGTTAGATGGCTTCAGATTTGGTTGGGCAGCTGAAGGTTATCATCCAAGACCCAGGCTCCTTGTGTCTTTCCGCTCTGCCATCTCAACATGTACACCTTAAAGTTGCAAGATAGTTACCACAGTACCAAACTTGGTGTCCTCTAGCACCAAGTTCAAAGGCAGAAAAGAAGGAAAGGAACATTGGGTGGGAATAGTGCTGCTTTCCTCACTCACTTCTCTCCTTTCATAAGAAAGCTCCCGGCTGGGGCGCCTGGGTGGCGCAGTCGGTTAAGCGTCCAACTTCAGCCAGGTCACGATCTCGCGGTCCGGGAGTTCGAGCCCCGCGTCAGGCTCTGGGCTGATGGCTCAGAGCCTGGAGCCTGTTTCTGATTCTGCGTCTCCCTCTCTCTCTGCCTCTCCCCCGTTCATGCTCTGTCTCTCTCTGTCCCAAAAATAAATAAACGTTGAAAAAAAAAAATTAAAAAAAAAAAAAAAAAAAAAGCTCCCGGCACGTTGACTCTTATACATCATTGGCTAGACCCACACATAGCCAAGCTGGTTTCAAGGGGGTCAAGAAAGTGGGCATCTGACCTTTTCAGTCTTACAGTGGGAGGTAAGTAAGGGAAATGCCTATGTCACAGGATTTTTATTCCCATTTTACAGATGAGGAAAGTAAGGCTCAAAGAGCCTAGTTATATGTCCTTAGTTATCCATTCAAGGACACATAACTGGAAATTGGCTGGCCCTAGAATTGAAGCCTTCACTGACTGATCCAAAGCCCATGTTCTTTCCACTGCACCGTGAACCATCTGAATGTTAAAGACTGAACACACAGTCTTTAACTGAACAAAACTGAAATGTTGAGAAATTTCAAACACAGAAAGGGTAAAGAGTAAGGAATGCAGATCCCATACAACCCTGCTATCAGTGGATCAAAGAGATATGGGTTTATTGTTCTTATGTAACAAGCAGCCCACAGACTAGCAGCCCGGGACAAGGCAGCTGCTCAGAGATTTCATCAAGATTCCAGGCTCCCCCATCCCCTTCCTTCACCTTCCTTATCATGTGGCTTCCGTCCTTATGTTCACAGCATGGCCGCCACATCTCAGAGGCATCATGGCATCTTTCTTTCCCAGTGGTTCCCTTTTACATCTCATTGGTCAGAACAAGGTCACATGGCTATCTCTAGTTACAAGGGAGTCTGGAAAGGTACAGTTAGCTGGGCACACTGTCACCCTGGACAAAACTGTGACTCTTTTAGGAAGGAGGAAGAGAGAGAAACTGGGTAGTGGTTATCATTAGTGCAGTGTGTATCTGACTTTCTTCTTTTCATGCAGGTGGTACGAAGTCCCCCTTGGGCTTAGACATGGATGTGTGATTAACTTTGGCCAATGAAATATGAGCAGAAGTGACACATATCACTCTCTAATGGAAGCTTTAAGAGTTCGTGCTCGATTCAACCTAATCTCAGACTATGTGATAGGGTGGGCTGACTTCTTAACTCCAGAGTTCAACTTGATCTGGAACTGGTCAGTCAGAGAGCCTCACATTTCTTAGGCTACAGTGATGGGTTAAGAGCTGGGTGGTGACTCACATTAGTTTACTGTAACTCAAACCTAGAATTTTGGGGGAACTGTAGGGAGGGATAACAACAATAATAGCAATACAATAACTTGGCATCATTCTCAACTCTTTAAATTCTTTTCCACAGAATTATCGGTGTGAGGATATAATCCAGGAGCTGCTGAGAGCCGAATATGTATGGGAAGTCTGGCTAAAAGAGATGGTGAGGTGCCAGGTTCTGATGACATCCCTTACACCTAGATCCAGCCAAACTCACTGCCTTGGACTCTTGACTTACAAGAGCCCAAGCAATGTTCTTTGGGTGGTTCAGCCAATTTGAGTTGGGTTCCTGCTTCTCAAAGTCAAAAGAGTACTGACTAATACAATATTTCTGTGTAGACATGCAAGACACATCAGTAGTGGTACCTGCCATGCCCATAGCCCTAGCAGGGAGGACAACCAATAGGTGGACGTGTTTTAGACCATGTGACCTTTGGGTGGGAGGAGGCCCCTGACCTAGGTGCTGAATCCATCAGCTGGCCAGGACTTGTGTGTTCCTTTGGCATGAAAGATGACCTATGTCTATCAGCTTTCTCTTGTTTGAACTGGGAGTTGGGGGAAATGGCAGGAGTGAAGCAGCTAGCAGGATGAGTGAGAAGGATGCATTAAGAGATGCCACCAGGAGGAGCTGGGGCCTTGGTGATTCAAGGTATTCAAGCAACAGAAATTCTGCATCAGTAGAGGGCACTAGTTGGCAGAGAGCACGGAGCAGAGGAAAGTCAGGAGGAAGATGGTGCTCCCAGGCTCCAGGAAGAAAGCAATGCAACAATGGATATTTCTGGATCTGTCTTGCTAGTTCCTAAAGACTTCCCAATTAAAGTTCAGACGTATTCTTATAACAGATCCGTGTTTTCCCAAGCAAACTTCAAGTGGTCTCTGACTTCCCTTATAAGACTGAACTCAGGCAGTTGCCTTCCATGTTGCCTCCATAATACTCCAAGGCTTGGCTGAAGACTATCACTGAGGCTACTTTTGGTAGAAAAGGATGGAAATTTAACCCAAACTAGTTTAAATAAAAAGGATAATTATTGGCTTCCTTAGGTGAGAAGGCAGGGAATGAGACTAGTCTTAGCCTAAACTGCATTCAAAGCTCAGATGATACACCTGGGACATTGCTTTTCTTCACATCTTTACCTTGTCAGGTGGTGGCTTCAGTCCCCACATCTCCTTAGGGAAAAGAGTGAGTTTCTTTGGACTCCCAGAGAAATTCTTTATGGCACATCATTGGCTCTAAGTGGGACACATGCTTATCCTGAACAATCTCTGGAGCCAGAGTAATGTGATACAGTGATTGGCTTGGGCCTAGTCATATGCTCCTCTTCTGAGACGCACCCAAAGCACATGGGCGTAAAGGAGAGGGTGAGTAATTTTTAGAATATAGGTTGAACTGCTGGAAGAGACACTGCACATAAGGTTGGCTTAAGCAAGACAGAAGTTTCTTTCTCTCTCACCTGTCTGCAGGTAAGCAGCCTGGGAGCCCAGATTTCTTCCTATCTTGTTTATTCAGTACTCACAAGTATGGTGTATTTGTGTGGTTTGAGATATTACACGATCTCTACCACCCAGCCAGTGGAAACAGAAAAGAGAAAAGAGGAGGGCACTCCCTCCCCCCACTTCTGGTTAAAGACATCACCTCTCCCCACTTCAGGTCTACTGGTCAGTTACTTGGCCAAATATAGCTTTTCCCCCTGGATTTCCTGTTGCCAGGTAAAAGGCAGGGATTCTTTAAACAAATGAGGGGATCATGACTACTAGGGGCAGTTAGCAGTCTATATAGCAATCTATTCCTTTAGCCATCCAAATATCAGTGTCCCCCATTCTTCAAAGTTTGGAATGCCCTCTCCCGAGTGCATCCAGGGCAGGCACACAACTCTTAGACTAGCATCTGGGCATGGACTACACAGTGCTGGGTATGGGTATGGTTCATCATAGTGCAGTGTCCTGTGAACTCATATACAAACTGTCCCATCATACCCAATATACAACAGGTAAGAATAGGGTAACACAGTAGGAACCCCCATCCAGATGAAGGAAAAATGGGAACCCACTGAAGCCACTCGTTGGCTGCTGGGCAGAAATTGGGCAGGGAGTAGAGCAAATTCCTTGAATGACAGCCCTTTCTCTATGACTGTCCCTCTGGGCCCTGGTGGTCCCCTCTTTGTCTACTGCCGTCTGTAGCCAAATCCAAAGCTGGCATTGAAGATGTACACCTCTTGGGGCTATACAGTTATGCAGCCCACTTCCTCCTGGTATGGGTTTGGTGGCAAGAGGTTGGTGGCTGGGTTTTTTTTTTTAATAGTTTTTATTTTAATTCCACTTAGTTAACATACAGTGTTATATTTCGGTGTACAATATAGTAATTCAACAGTTCCATACATTACCCTGTGGAGGTTGGTTGTTTTATGGAGTCAACAATGAAGGCTTTGTACTGGCCAGGCTCATGCTTTCTTTGGTAATACACGTCCCTTAAAATCTTAGTTGGCTTTCTGCCTGTTTGCTCCCAGCTGTTCTCATGGGCACACATTTAAGATTTAAGCTTAAAAGCTCTGGTCTTTCATTTATTTTTTTATTTTTTATTTAAAAAAAATTTTTTTTTAACGTTTATTTATTTTTGAGACAGAGAGAGACAGAGCATGAACGGGGGAGGGTCACAGAGAGAGGGAGACACAGAATCTGAAACAGGCTCCAGGCTCTGAGCTGTCGGCACAGAGCCGGACGTGGGGCTCGAACCCACGGACCGTGAGATCATGACCTGAGCCGAAGTCGGACGCTTAACCGACCAAGCCACCCAGGCATCCCTCTGGTCTTTCATTTAGCAGACACCTGACCACCTCCCTCTGAACTTGCATCAGCAAAGACGTTCAGCTTAGATTGGAAGGCAACATCCTTGGTCTGGTCTTTGCCGTGGAGCTGGCTGTCATTGTCAGGCTGAGAACTCTTAACTCAAAGTGCTTGACAAAGACTAGTGTCCATAGTCTTGTCTCCTGCTAATGCTACTTCAAAAACAACTTCTATACCTGCTTCAGTTTGGGGTATAGAAGCAGTTGAAGTTTCCAACTGCAGAAAACTTTGAGACTTAGGTTGTGGTCATAGAAAGAGAGCTCCTCCTAGCCCCCCTGCATTCCCTCCCATCTCTGCCAGCGTGCTGGCTAGCTCTGGTCAACTTCTTCTGGCTCACGTAGGGCTTTGCTGAGAGTGGCAAGATGCAGGCAGCAGACACAAGTACTGTAAAATATTCCACCGTGTTCTTACAGCTACAGACGACTTTCCAGGGTACGCGGGGAATCAGTTTATCAGCTGCTTCAGCACGTTACAGCAAGGGTTTCCAGCCTTCCAGCCTACAACATCTATGTGTTGAGAACACATTTGAAGTTTTGTTACCTCGTGTACCTCTCTTCCAGGCACAAAATTCTGTCTCGATTAGTATATAGGCTTTCCTTTGGTAGGAGAGCCTCACTCCAAACGGCAGCTTAAAATAGACTACAGGCTAATTTCTCTTTCATGCAAAGCTCAGTCATAAATGGTCCCGGGCTGATAGACAACTGTATAGTGTTGAGATTTAGGCCCTGCTATCCTGTTGTAGTGATGTCTCTGGGGCCTTGCCCTCATCTGAATGGTCCAAACTGGCCTAACCCCAGTTGACTTGACTCCTGAGAACAGAAGTCCTGGCCACCTAGACTGTATCCTCTTGCTACCAGCATCCAGAATACTGTGGCCTTTGACTCTCTTTTTTTCTCTCTTGCAACTGTAAGTCAGAATTAAAACTCGGTTTTCCTTGATGGTTCTTTCTGGGGGATATTACTGCTGGTCACAAATCTTGCATGATGATATTGCCTAGCAATATTGACTTCATGACAACCAGGGGAGAGAGAAAGAACGAAGCACATTCTTGCTGAGGGGCACATCCCTGAAACTTCATGCATCACTTCTGCTAACATCTCACTGGACAGAGCCCAGTCAGTCACACAGCATGCCTTGCTGCATGGTGTCTGACGAATGTGCTCTCCACTCTGGGTGGGCATGTTCCCGGCTAGAGCAGTTCTATGCCTACAGAAGGGGAGAATAAGTACTGGGGGACAACTGGCAGTCTCTGTAGTGGGTGATCCCTTAAATGAAGTGGGGTTGCGGACTGTGGGGAGCTAAAAAGTAACAGATGTCTACCACAGGGCCTCTTCTCTGTGTGCCCCAGCCCCATCTGTCTCCTTTTACCACTCTGATCTAATTGTCTGTGTGTCTATCAGGGCTGTCCCTGAATGCCCCATCACACAGTCTCTGAGGTCAAGGCACCTCTGATACAGCCTGCCTTCCCAGCTCATCATGTAGGACTGGCACTTACTAGGGACTCAGTAAAATGTTTGTGGATGAAACTGAGGTGGTAATTAATAGGTAATAGGTAATAGGTATATCTTGGTAAACTAGTTCCTCCCTCCCTCCCTCCCTCCCTTCCCCCCCTCCTTCTTCCCTCCCTCCCTTTCTTTCAGCATCTATTATATGACAGGTCCTGGGAAGTCAGTGTCTTTTGTCAGACAAAAAGACACAGTCTTTTCACTCATGGATCTTAAGGGTACAGGAGTCTCTCATACTGTAGGGATTTTCTTGTCTGAAAAACAGACACTGTTGAATTTAGTCAACGCTCTCCCTTCCTTAGGCATTGAAGACACACTGACACATTTGGGCTCCCAGTGGCTCCTTTTCTGAGACTCCCAGAGACCCTGCTGCCCGTGGTCATCTGCGCTTTGGGACAGCTCAGTGTCACTTTCCCTGTAGTCTGGCAATAGCATCTTGCCGGCCCACCACTCTCTGTGACCCTTGAGGGGCTGCCAGTTGTAGGACAGTGCCCCCACTGTCCTGGGAAGAGTGCATGACACAGGCTGGCCAATCAAAGAGCTCTTTCCCTCTGGCCCGGGATTGTCAGGCAGGGTCAGTAAGATTCGGTTTGTGGACCCAGAGATGTGAGGACGTAGATTTGGGGCTGCTGACTTTCTTGTTTCACAAGAGGAGAGAGTCTATGTAGGAATGAATCTAACCCAGAGTGGGGTGCCTGGGTGGCTCAGTTGGGTGAGTGCCTGACTGATTTCAGCTCGGGTCAAAATCTCGCGGTTCGTGGTTTCGAACCTTGCGTTGGGCTCTGTGCTGGCAGTACAGAGCCTGCTTGGGATTCTCTCTCTCTGCTCCTACCTCGCTCGTGCTGTCTTTCTCTCTCTCTAAATAAATAAATAAACTTAAAAAATTTTTAAAAAAGGAATGAATCTAATCCAGAGGGAATCAGGGGGAAGGAGTAGGTGATGGAGGGCCCTGCCCACATCATTTGAGTCTTTGACTTCAGCAATTGCCTGAAGCTGTATTCAAAAAATTCTCTTATTTGCCTAAACTATACAGGATTAGCCCTCTTATCCAGCGTTCAGGTCTAATAAATGATTGGTTCATAGGCAAGTCAGTCAACTTCAAGACACCTGGGAAGCAATCCGATTCAAGAATTTTCTAGATTGTTATGGTTTTCCTCCTGTTCTGTTTCAAGTTGCCCTTCCCACACTCGACTGACAGCAGTTTTTGTGACTCACTTTCCAAAGCGTTTAACCTAGTTTTCATAGGAACAGAACTTTCTTCTTCTATGCATAGTCCATCCATTCATGTGCTATTTAATTGAATTAGATTTAATTATTTATGTAATTGCATAATGACAGCATGTACAGTTGGAGTAACTTGCATATGAACTCAGCTGACTCTTGGTAAGCCAACGTCTCCACCACTGATGGCAGAAGGGCCAGCTGGCTCAGCTGTATCCTTCTGGCCACCAGCTTCCAAAATGCTGTGGTCTTCGACTCCCTTTTTCACCCTTACAACTGTGAGTCCTGATTAGAATCTGTTTTTCTTTGATGATTCTTTCTGGGGGATATTAGTGCTAGTCACGAATCTTGCTTGGGCCCCAGTATTGCCTGGCAATCTTCTACTGCTTTCTTTGGCCCACAGAGGCTCGTCCCCCCTCTGCAATCTCTATTTCATACCTCCTCTGCTCTTCTCACCCCTTCCGATCTTTCCATCTTCCCCTTTCTGTCTCAGAACAAGAGCTTGCCTGTTCTTTCACAGAGAAGATGGAAACCATCAAACTTAGATTTCCAAGCCTAGTAACCTACCTAGGTACTACCCCTGTCATTTCTGCTTGCTTTACGGTTACATAGAGACCTTATACAGGCAGCGGCTCCCACTCTTTCCACCTCTTCATCTGCTCCCTCTTTGTGGCTCCTTTACCATCACCACCTTGCCCCCCCTCCACTGTCAAGCGTGCTCAGTTTGTTACAACGTGCAGTGGGTCTGTCTGGTGACCTGGACTCCATTGCGCTGTCTGGGGGAAAATATCCTGGTAGGCTGTAGGTACTCCTAGAGATACACTCAGACAGGTATTCCTCTATCGTCCAAGGACAGAAGGCATATGGCCATGGCCCGCCCAAAAGAGCTCCTGCTTCCCTGAGACTTTGAATCTTGAGCTGAGAGGCAAAGGACAAACAACCAGAATCCTTCCTTCTGTGGCGATGACAGGGCAAGACTGTGGCGTGGCTCCTGTTGTTGAGGTCTGGAGTCACTTGGCTCCCATCCTAAAGGACCAAGGCTAGCTCTCCACATTAGATTCCATTCTGAGCTCCCTGCAGTCTCCCAACACCTTCCCTTTGTGTCCAACTTAGCCTGAGTTGTTCTGTGTTGCTTGGAATCAAGGAATCCTATTCCATGATGCAGCGTATTAAAAAGCAAACCAGAAAAAAAAAAAAACCCATAACCAAGTCCCCCAAATCTCTCTCATGACCCCATATCCCTTCCCAGGTAATACCTTTCTTTTCTTCTCCCTTTTATGGCTCTGCTGAAAAGAGTTTTCCCCTCTGACTCCTCCCTCAGTGCACTCCTTGGGTTCTGCCTCCAGCACCTTGCTGAAGCTGCTTGCTCTAAGTGCCCCATGTCACAGCAGTGTCCCAGTTTCCCTCTTTCCTTTCTGGCTGCTGCTTCTCAGTTCTTTGCTACCTGGTTACTCATAGCTGGGTCCTAGGTGCTCTTGCTACACTCTTCCTGAAGACCTTACCCACTCCTGTGACTTCAGGGACCCCTGTGCCCATGATGCCCAGACCTTCTGGGAGACTCCAGTTCCTCATGTGCAACTCGCCTCTCCACCTGGTGTCGCCCATACCCCCACAGAACTCCTGAGTACGCCATACTTGCTTCTTTTCTGCCAGATTCCAAGTCTCAGGAAATGGCACTTGGCCCATGGGATCCTAAACCAGAGCCTCCCCTCTCTACTAAAGCAGTCAACAAACCCCACTCCTGTCCCACACCATGCAGTCCTGGCTTTTTATCTCCTGAACCTGACACAGGAGGAGCTTGATAAATATTGACGACAGCAAGAGCATTCTGCAGAATACTTTCACAAACCCTGTCTCTCCCACAACCCTGGGAGGAGGTACAATTACTGTCACTGTGCAGGTGAGGAAACCGATGCCCAGAAAGGTGAACAGTTTTGCCTGGGTGTGGGATCGCAGAGCAAGTGAATATGTGGGGGCGGTTAGGATTGCAATTCATGGCTGACTCTCCCTGGGCAGCCACCGCAGCCAGAGAAGCTTCTTGGCCAAGCCACAATTGGGAGAAGAGGACCAGCTGGCCAAGATGCCAAGGCCAGGGTGATTCTCAGAGACCCCGGTGGCAGGTCCAGCCAGGTTGCATCTGCAGATGGACACCCAACTCCGAGCCACCTCCCTGAAACATCCGTCTTGAGGTTCTCAGATGGCTCTCATATAACCAGGGAGCAGGAAGTCCCAGGGACTGGCACCAATTCTCAGTGTAACCCCAGGCAGCTCATCCCTTCTTGGGGCTCAGCTTATTTCCCTAAATGGGGAATATGAGTAAGATTCCTGAGATATGAAAGGAGGTGCCCTAATTGCTAGGCGGGAGCAGGAGCAGGTTGGTGACCTCACCAAACAAATCTCCCATTTGCCTCCTTTGGGCAAGATCCCTCTGCCCATCTGTGTGTGGTGGGAGGACAGGGCCTGGGGCCTCCACTTGGACATTCCTGTTACCCCTCAGTGCTTACTGCCCCCTCCATAGCTCTGTGCGAGACTCTGGGTCAATGCTCTAAGACCCCACTGGAAAGGGGCGCTTCGGGCAGTCTGAGTCTTCCTGAGCAGAATGTCACCGACTCCGCCAGTGAGTGAGCCCTGACTGGAAGCTGTAACTGACCGTGGTGAGAGGAGCAGAGGAGGTAGGGCCAAGGCTTCCAGCCAGGCCCTAAGCAGCAGGATTCCAGGTCAGAGCGGAGGAGCCTGGGGAGGCAAGGATGCTTGCGTTAAAAGGCCGGTGGAAAAGTGTGAGGGTATGACCTGTGGGCCCAAAGGCTGTGTGTGACAGGGTGGTACCGTTGTCTCCTTTGGTCCATGAGATAATCTGATGAGGGGCAGTTCAGAACTACAGACAGGGATACTGAGGCTGGGAGGGGTCCCGCATGCAGGGAATATACCCGGGGTGGCGTGGGGTGGGGGCAGCTGGGTGTGAGGTACCAGCCACACCTGTTGCATAGAGCTGCACACCCCTGTTCTGGACTAGGTGCCAGGCTAGGGGCTGGGGGAAGGGTAGTGAATGGTGCACCTTCCTGCCTCGGCTTTCTACTCTCCACCTCAATCCAGGGGCTGAGGGGCTTTCTGCTGACCCTCTCCTGATGCTCTGGCCTCAGAGCAGGGCTGGGAGACGCTGGAAAGGTGAGGCTGGGGTCCGGGGTCTTCCCAAACTGGAGGGGGAGCAGAGAGGCATTGGCTTCTGGGGGCAATGGACCAAAGGGATGCAGACCCCCTCAGCAAGAGGTTGGGCAAGCAAATCAGGGGTTCCTGGAGTTGGATACAACATTGGGACCCAATTCTCAGAGACTGGGGCCCTGAGACAGGTCACACTCTTCTTACTGTGTGGCTCTGGGGGTGGGTGGCAGGAACCGCTCAAGAGCGGAAGGTGTCATGGGCAGGCCTGTGTGGGGGGCTACCTGTTGTGAGTCTGTGAACCCCAAGCTCGGCCAGATACTGGGGGACATAGAGGGAACGGAGGCAAAACCAGGTGTTCTCAGGGCCTGGATGCTTTCTGGAGTGGGGCAGAGAGGCTGGGAGGGAGGGAGGGAGGGAGGGACGGTGGGAGGGCATACTGCCAGCTAGAGGAAGCGGCAAGATGGGGTGTGGGCTTGGGTGGGGTTGACTCACCTTCTCACTCACGGTCATTGCACATGCCAGCTGTTGGGGTCCATGGCGGCCGGGCTGGCGACTGAATGCCTGGAGTGAGGTTGGGTTGGGGGGCAAAGGTGGGGATGGGGACACGGGCGGGGAGAAAAGGGTGGGAAAATACAGGCTTTGGGGACGGGGCCAGGGACGCAATTCTGGAAATGGAGTCTACCAGGCTGGGCTTCTGGGAGCTGGGCAGAGGGCTCTGGGGACAAGGCTGGCTGCGTGGAGGGGCCGTGCAGGCGGAGCTCAAAAGACCGGGGTCAGTCTGGGAGTCCGCGAATGTGGATCTGGGAGGATGGGACTGTGGAGTTCAGTCTTGGAGAACGGGGTGCATAGCGGCGGGACGATGGGGGACCCGGCTTGGTATCCGAGGGTGGGTGGCTCTGGAGCAATGGGGCCTCGAAGGTGGGGTCGGAGGCCGGAAACTTGTGAAGGGCGGGACCAGGATGACGAAGGACACGGGGCGGGGCCGTGAGGAAGGGGGTCGACGGAGGACCCGCGGACTTCGGTGAGGGGTGTGGTGAAGGTAAACAGAGATCGAGGGGGCGAGGCAATGAGGAAGTGTACTTGGGGGCTGGGTCGGGGGCTGGAGGGCTGTGGGGAGGCAAGCCTGTAAGACTCGGGGGGTGGGGGCAGGTCGGGAAGATGGGTATCTTGGGGGTTTGTTGGGCAGCCCGGTAAAACAAGGGATCGTGGTGGGGGCGGGGCCGCAGAGACGGGACAGTGGGGACATGTCCTGAGCACGGGAGGGAGGACCGGGGGCTCGTGGACAGAGGGGTGGGGCTCCGGCGCAGTGGGCTAGGGGCAGTGCGGGGAGCGGAGGGGCCGTGGGGGCGGGGTGGATCGTGTCCGGGGGCGTGGCCGCGGGCAGGGGGCGGGGCCGGGACGCCTACGCGGGCGTTGAAGCGCGGGGGCGGGCCCAGGTGAGCAGGGCCGCCGCCCCCCCCCTCCGCCCCTCCTCCCGGGTCCCCTAGCCGCCCCCGGGCGCCACCCCGACGCTGGTTCCGCGGGCCAGGCGGGCGGCGGCGGGTGGCGTCTTCGGCCCGGGCCGGGTCCGGCTCCGGCTCCATCTTGGGCCGCTGCGCCGGGCACCTGTGGCGGCCGCAGGAGCAGCGCTTCCGCCGGCCTGCGCGGCTCCGGGCGGGCGAGTGGGTGAGAGGCCGGCTGTGTGCGTGCCCGCGGTGGGGGGTAGGGGAGGGTGGTGGGATGGGCGGCGCCTTCCTTTCCTGCGCCCCAGAACCCCACTCCTCACCTCGTCGTGCGCTCAGACCCTCCGCATCCCAGGCCCCGCCTAGTGCTCAGCGCCCCCCTTGGCCGCGTCCCTCCTCTCATCTCTCCTCTCATTGCCTATCCCATCCCCTCTTCCACGTCTCGTCTGCCCATCCTCCCATTTCCAGCCCTCTGCCTAGGACCCCGTCGTCTTCTGCCTTCACCCCCGCTGCTGTCGCCGTCCCCTCCCATTGCTCCTCCCTTTTCCACCCCCACCCCTCTCTCCACCCTTCCCTGCTGCCCCCAGCCCCAGACCTCCCTTCCCTCTCCTTCCTTCTGCCCTCCATCCCTACCCCATTGCCCTACAGCCTCATCTTCCCTCAGTCATTGCCTTAGCTCCTGGGAAGATCTGTAGCCTAGTTTGGGGGATTGTGTTGAGGACCTTCTCCCCGAGTCGGGTGGGCTTGGTGTGGAGGGGCGGGGAAGGGGACCCTGTCCTGGGAGAGAGTGTATGGTGTGGTGTGTTCAGGCCTTTGGCCCCACAGCCAGAGGCGGCCTGCACGTTTGGCGTGCAGCCGTGGAGATGCTGTTTCCTGCCGGCTCCCACAGTAAACGGGCCTGTGCGTCGGCCTCTGATGTGGCCACGGGTGGGGCTCCGGCCCATGCTGGTAAATGGGTGCACGGGTGCCTGGGAGCATGCAGGTAGGGAGACACTGGCTTCCCCGGGCTGCCTTTGTTTTGCGGCACCTGGGCCTGGAGGCTTACCTTCTCCACCCCAGACACCACTTGGGAAGTGTGGGCAAATCCTCCTCAGGGGAGAAAGCTCTGGGGCTGGTGGGGGCCTTGGCCTCTCTCTAGTGAGCAGAGCGGGGTCCTTTGGGCCTTTGCCTCACAGTTATCCCAGAACCCTTTACTGGCACAACTTGTGACCTGGGCATTTTGTACTTAAGGCCCCTTCGTCTTCTCTGTGGTGAGCAGATTTTGTCCCCTTCAAACAGTCCTACTTGGTAGCTCAGGAATGCTTCTTGCTGCATTGCCCAACTTTGGCCTTGAGTGGTCCCGTCAGGCCCCCTTTTGCCGCTGGGATGGACCAGACCACCTGCTGGAGGTTGCCATGCCCCCACTATCCAACGAGGATTTTGTGTGGTGCCCTACCTGGTCCCTGAGGGTTAAAGTCCATATTTTAACATTGGAGCCGTTTCCCCTCCTGACCACCTGGATTTGCTTTTCCGGTTTTGGTTTTGCTGGAAGCAGAAGTCATCATCCAAATGCCTGTCGCTTAACAAGAGATGTATATGGATGCCACAGTGTGGTCTGAGACAAGGCCTGCTTGCAGTGGCTTTGGTGGTCCCCCTGGGCACACCCTAAAAGGCCTGGGTGATATGGTGGGAGCTAGAATCTCTGACCAAGTCAACCTAACGGTTTCTTTGGTTGGGCCAGTGTGAAAGTTTCTGCAGAACTGGGAGGTTTTACTCAAAATAACATTGGTTGATTGCTGCATGTGAAACTGGCTGTTCTTCCATTTACTGACCAGCAGAACTGAGGCACCAGGAGAGTCCTGTATTGGCCACAAGGCACGTCCACGTTGCAACTTTGGCATCAAATGGGGCAGGAGAGAGAACAATAAGGTGTCAAAGAACACCAGGGGTCTTGGCTACCTCCACGTACCTGTCATTTATCTGGTGCTAAAACATCTTCCTAGGGTCTCTTTGGGGTGAACCCAGAGCCTTTTAGATGATTTGTAAGGCAGGTGGGCATGCCACTCAAGCCAGCTGGAAGGCAGAATTCACACTTGTGTGTTTCCACATGTGTGTGTCTGCGTGCATGCATGTGTAAGCATGTGCATGTGTATCCTCCCAAAGTAAGGCTTGGGAAGCTTTGTATGGTGATGGAGACCTGGGGACACGGGTGGTGACTGGGTTCTAGGATGAGACGAAGACAGGAAGGGTTGGGAAGCAAGACTGGGCTAACCTGTTGGGTGTCTCAGTGGCTTCCTAAAAAGGCCTTTCTGTCCACCAGTACTAGTCTCTGTGATACCTTGAGCACAGGCCACTCCTGATGGGAGGAGGAAAGAGAAGGTTATTATTAGCAATTGCTGTTCCATCATATTAGGATTCACAGCAACCTTGCAGTGGAGACTTACTTCCGTTCTGTAGACTGGGGAACTGAGGCTCAGGGAGGGAGGTGTGCACCTGCGGGTGCTTTCACAGGAAGGGGAAGAGTCAGCGTTAGAAGCAGACCCCTGTCCCTCCTGCTTACCCACAACTCCCAAGGTCATTTGGTCAGCTCCCCTCACTCCCTGGAGGCCCCTGTTCTTAGTGATAGGGGGTGTGGGAAACCTCCTTTCCCTGGGATGACTTGAGTGGCATTCCTCAGAGTACTTCCCTTCTTCAGAGCTGGGAAGGCCAGATGGTAGGAGAAATATCCTGTTGGGGTTCAGCTGTGGGCTCTCTGAAATTTCTGAGCTGCTCTGGGCCTCAGATTTGTCACCTGCCACTTGTGGAGGTGAGGTGAGGAAGGGAAGCCACAGATACCCACCAGACTGGGGTCTCTGTGATCACTGCTCTCTCTGGGTCATGGCTAGTCCTGGTCACTGGACAGCCATCTGGTGAGGCAGGGACATTGGGACCCTTGTCACTGGTGGCTTCTCACTAGCCCCTGGGGGGGGGGTCTGAGGGCACCCCCAGCCTCATCCCACCTGTTTCCTCAGGGCAGGGGGCAGGGCCTGGCCTGGCTCTTTATGGCCCCGCTCCCTAGGAGGGTTTGGGGTAGGTGGGGTTCAGCCAGCGGCCGTGTAGGCTGTCCAGATAGGGCTTTCTTGGTGTTCTTGGACCTGTAGCTGGGTGCTTGTCGCCTGCCCGGAGCTGCTGGTGACCACAGCTTTCCCAGCTAGCAGGTATATCCCCTGCTCTCCTGACTCCAGGTGGGTGGGGGTCCAGGCTTTGTTCCCACTCATTCAGTCATGGACTGAGTCGGTACTCAGCCAGTCCCACTGGCATGTCATGGAAGCCACTGCAAGTGCCAGATGCTGTGTTGGGTGCTGGGGCTTCAGCTGAGTCAGGGCAACAGACAAGTAAAAAGATGGCCACAGTGGAGGTCTGCACAGTGCTCAGAGTGGGCACAGAGAACCTCAGGCACTCCTGGGTTTGCTTCCTGACTTAGCACTCACTGTGCCTGTGGGCAAGTCAGTAAACCTCTCTAAGCTTTGGCCTCTTCATCTGTAGAATGGGGTTGATGTATCTCATGAGCCTGCTCTGATACTTAAATGAGACAGTGTGTCAAAGGATGTGGCACATGCCTGGCACAAGGTGAGTAGGTACTGGGAGCTGTTATTATCATCACTGTGATGGTTAATGGCTTTGTTGCCCTTTATACATCCATCTTAGAGCTCCTTGAGAATAGGGACTGGGTTCTAGTCCTCTCTTGGCTACTCATCCTTTTCTTGGCTGTTCCAGGGACCAGTCTGGCTTCAGCCCCAAGGAGCAGCAGGGATGGGACACTCCTGTCCAGGCAGGAGCTGTGTCTAGAGCTGCACGGTCCAGTATGGTAGTCATTAGGCACATGTGGCCATTGCCATTTAAATTGCTTCAATTTAAGTAAAATTAGAAAGCCAGTTTCTCAGTCACACTTGCCGTCTGTCAGGTGCTCAGTAGCCACATGTGGCCAGTGCTGATCTAATCGGACAGTGCAGATCTTTCCATCGGCCCAGAAGCTGTGCTGAACTGGACTCCACAGCAGGCCTCGAGCTCTCAGGGGACTGCAGCTCCAGAAGCATCCTCACTGTTGGCTTGAATAGCCAGCAGCTGTCTCCTGAGTGCTGGGGCAGAAGAAGTTTGTCATTATACAGAAACGGAGTTTCTGAGAGCCCTTTCCGAATTCCCTTTCAGGTGGCCTTGCTCCCCTGGTCAAGGTGGCTTGTTTCCTGGCGGTTCTTGTCAGCCCCGGGGGTGGAAGGGCAGGACCGGGATTGCCCAAACTGCGGCTGTTGCTTCTTCCCCCACCCTGTTTCTGCAGCTGGTCCTGCCTGGCAGGGAGTCTCTGGGAGATATTCCTCATTCACAGCTTCGGCCAGGGCCAGGCTGGCCCACATGCCCTGACCCCACTTCCTCCCCCTCGGGCCCTGCCCGGCCTTCAGCCCCCTTCTCCCCTCATGTGCCTCCTGCCTTCTGCTCATCCTGTTCCTCCTCTCCCGGCACCTCTCCTTCCTCTCTCTCCAGGCCTGACCTCCAGGAGGCCTTTTCTGATCCGTCACACAAAGTGAGCTCTCCTGGAAATGCCCTTTCTCAGACCCCGTTTTTGGTGCTCAGCACTTTCCTCTGTGGGTTTACTCTTGTATTCTCTTGTTCTCTCGGCCAGGCACGTGGCAGACATTCTCTGAGGGCCAGCTGTGTGTCAGGGCAGCGCTAGGTGCTGGACAGATAGAGGGGGACAGGGCGCAGGCCTGCTTTGACAGCTTCGGATTGGTGGGGTGGCCAGGTTATTGCATCCAGGCGAGACAGTGCTCAACCAGAGATGGAGCCGGCCCAGCCTGGGAGAGCTTCTCTGGGAGGAGGTGCTGATTTTGAAGGGCCAGAGTCAGTGAGCAGGTCCAGAGGGGTCTGTGTGGCTGCGGAGAGACAGGAAAGGCAGGGAAGGAGGGAGGCAAGGTGGGTGCAAGCACACTTGGCAAGAGGGCATTTAAATTTGATGGAGGGCATTTCCAATTGGTGATATTAGACCACATTCTTGGAGGCACAGGATCTTAGTTCCATGTCCCCTAACTCCAGGGCCAGGCATGCATTGTGTGCTCTGAAGATGGCTGTGGAATGAGTGAGCATTTGCCAAGTGTCCTGTGTGTAAAGGGCTGGTGCGTGGGGTCTCTCCCTACCCTGGAGCCAGACAAGGGAGTCAGAAAACCCCTTCCCCTTCACAGCTGCCAAGACTGAGTCCCAGAGACATGATCGCCCAACCAGGCTAGGCCTGAGAGGGTGGGGAGGGGGCCAGGGGAGAACCCAGGGCATGTCCTCTGTGTGCCCTCTATTCATTTTTCATTTATCTCACAAACTTCTTTTGAACGACGACTCTGTACCCGGGAGGCCCCAGTCCAAAGCAAGATGGATACGGACAGTTCTGGGAGGAACCCAGCTAGTATTTGCCAGTCAAGCTTTACTGGTTATTAAAATACTGCGATACTCCTGTGCTGGTTGACTAAGAGTTATTGTCCCAAAGCGCCCGCCCCCAGTGTCCTGGCAGCCTTGGCCTCTCCCCTGGATTCTCCTCCCTCCACATAATCCAGGACCCTACCCTAGGGCTGGTTCTAATCACTTGGTACCGGTTATTAGATATTTGCAGTGTCATATTGTGTATGATGTGTGATAATCTTGATTTGGAGTGTCTGGTGTCCTGTCACTGTTTGGCTCCTGGCTCCAAGCCATCATCCAGGCTAGCGCTGAAGCTATGCCCTGCTGTGTGCCTTGTACCGTGTGAGCCCAGAGCGGAGTCCATTCAACTCCCTTCCCTCTCTCTCTCTCCTGCAGGCATCATGAGCACCAGCCACCCTGACCAGGGTGCCCGGCCACCCCGGAGTCCCTGCCCGCAGCCCCTGTCCCGGAGCTCTTCCAGCCTGTTGGAAGGCCAGGGGCAGAGACCAGAGCTCCGCAAGAGTGCCAGCAGCACTGTATGGCAGGCCCAGCCAGGCGAGGCCAGCGCCAGTCCGCAGGTCCTGGAGGAAGAGGAGCACCACGCTGAGAGCACGGAGCAGACGCAGGCCTCCAGCCCCCGGCCCCGGCCCCGTGCTGTGGGCCACTGGCGGAGCAGCACTGTGGGCAATGTGTCTACCGTGGGTGGTGGTGACCTGGGTCGCCTGAGGGCCCCCGGTGCCGCTGCCATGCAGAGGAGCCACTCGGACCTGGTGCGCAGCACCCAGACCCGGGGCCACAGTGGTGCCCATAAAGCCAGCCTCAGCTGCTCGGCCCTTGGCAGCTCACCGGTCCACAGGGCTCAGCTGCAGCCCAGTAGTACTTCTGGCCAGGGAGGCCGGGCCCCTGCAGGCCTAGAGAGGGACCTGGCTCCAGAGGAAGGGACTTCGAACTCAGCCTGGACATTGGGAGACAGTCAGGTGTGGGTGGCGCCACTAGACCTGGGAGGGACAACCACCCACAGCAGCAGCCCCCAGGCTGGGCCGAAAGCCACCGGGCAGCCAGCCACGACCTCCTGCCATGCCCTGTCCCCAGCAACTCTCCTCTGCAATATGAGAGAGGTGGGGACCGGTGGCTGCTGTCATGCCCTGCCAGCCCCGGGGATCCTGACCTTTCCCAAACTAGTGGCATCGGTAAGTGAGTCTGGGCTGCAGGCTCAGCATGGGGTGAGGTTCCAGTGCAGGTTGCCTGGGGGGCTCCCTGGGCATTCCCACTGCTGTGCCCACCCTTGGGGTCCCACCGGGTTGGTCACGGAGCCTGGTACCAGGACCAAGGATGTATGGACCATGACCTCAGCCAGTGACTTGGCCCCCGTGTTGGCATCCTCTCTGTCAGCCCAGGATGCTGGTGTACAGGCAGCCCCCATGGCGGTTTGCAAGGCTGTGGCCACCAGCCCACCCCTGGAAGCCCCCGTGGCCCTGCACACATTCCCGGAGGTAACTCTGGGGTCCGACCTGGAGGAGGCACCATCCCCTGTGCGGGATGTGCGATGGGATGCTGAGGGCATGACCTGGGAGGTGTATGGAGCTGCAGTGGACCCTGAGGTACTTGGTGTGGCCATCCAGAAGCATCTGGAGATGCAGTTTGAGCAGCTGCAGCGGGCACCCACCAGCGAGGACAGCCTGTCTGCAGAGGGCCGGAGGGGGCCTCTGCGTGCTGTCATGCAGTCCTTGAGGCGCCCCAGCTGCTGCGGCTGCTCCAGTGCAGCTCCCGAGTGAGGAGCTATGGCCCTCAGAGCTATCCTGGGCCCGTGGACTCAGCCCCAGGCCAGGGACAGTGGGGGCCCCGGGCTCCTTGGACCTCCTGGCAGCCGTGGATGTGTCTCTGCTGTTGGCTGACTGCAGGGCACAGGACTGCAGCCTGGGGACTTCCTTCTCCTTGCAGCTGGGCTGGTTTTTAAGGGCTTCATTCCTGAGAGCCACATCCCTGCACATCCAGGCTCTGAACTTTGGGACAGACTTTCAGCACTGTGCGTAAGGGAGATCCTGATTTTTCTGTAAAAATTCTCGACGTTCTGTTTAGTGTCTCCTCAGAACTCTGCCATGATTTCCCCTGGGACTCTTGGTGGCTGTAGTTTAAAGCAGGGCTCAGATACAACCAATTCCTGACATGAAAGTTGGGGCCCCACGTGACACAGGGACTGGCTGGGTCTTTGGGGATGGCCACCGACACTGTTTAAGACCTCCTATGTGCCGCACACTGTGCTTGTCACCTTCCCTTGTTGAGTCTTTGCCTCTTTGCCCCGATTTATGGGTGAAACCACAGGCATTTGGCAAGGCCGTGGCTGACATGCCCGTTGGACTGCTGGAGGTGGTGGGCCGAGATTCAGAGCCAGGGCTGGCTGAAGCCTGGGCTACTTTCCCGCAGCACATTGGTGGTCAGTGCAGTGTAGTCATGAACCAGAAGGATTTATTGAGTCTGTATCCTGTGCTAGGTTCTGTGGAATCCTTGGGGAATGAGATGGGCTGTCTGCACCCTCACTGAGCTGACAGGGTTGGGGAGGCGGGGTCTACATCCGTACCAGGGCACCGGGCATCCCAGAAGGGCCCGGGGCTGCTGCTAAGAGCCAGCCCTCCTTGTTGGTCATCGGGTCAGGGGCTGGCCTCAGGAAGGGGAGAAAACGTGGTCACTTGTCCCCAAATACGTTGCAGTGCCTGAAACGACACCATTATCACCTCATTCCTTTGGCTTAAGGACTTATTCCCGGCCAGTGTGGTTCTTGGAAGGAGAGAAGGCAGAAATGGATAGGAGGAGGGAAGGAGCCTGGGGTGGGGTTTTTCACCTGGTGGGAAATGGCCAGAGCTGTGAGGTCGTGGGGAGCTGGGAGGCCTGTGAGCCTGTCCTCCCAGCCCTGCCCATGTGAGCTGATGTGGGACAGGAACGGGGGACTGGGGTCATGCTGTGAGGAACCCAGGGCACAGGCTTGGCACAGCCTGGCTTCATTGCCCAAGGACCTCCCAAGACCTGTGGAGTTTGGGAGTGGGCCTGTGTTCTCATCCTGGGGCTTAGCGCTGAAGATCCTAAGCTCCTGGGACAATCCGCCAGCCTGCCCTGAAGAGGGAGCCAGGTCAGTGTGCTGCTCAGGGTCCCCTGGCTTGGGAGGGTGGAGTAAGGGCCCATGTGCAGCCCTGCCCGTGACCTGACCCTGTTCCTGGGCCTCCTGCACTTAGGAACCCGGGACCTGGCAGCTGGCTTAGTTTTCCCCACCTCAAGGACCCTGTACTCACTGTGGTGGAAATGACTCCTCCAAAAGCGGGTTGGAAAGCAGGGCTGGCATTCTAACGGGCCAAAGGAACAAGGTGAGGAAGGCATGCATGAGGTCTGAATGCCTCCCATGGCCCTGAGGTGGGGCTTTCTTACCCCCAAACGCACCCTTCCCACTCTGCTTTAAAAAAAAATGACAGCACATCAGAACTGCTTCTGAGGGTGGGGCTGGGGCAGAGGGGTTTGGCGTGGTGAAAGGTGAAAATGTGCACAAGCAGGTTTTCACGCACGCGTAGGCTCTGGCTACTGCGCAGCGCGTCTGTGTCTCTGGGTGTTCTGTGAGGCAGGCCCATCACACTCTGGGCGATGACACGTGCGTACCAGGCTGCCCACGTGCCTGGTGCTGCACCAGGGCTCTGGGAGCCCCAGCTGTGGGGCCATGAGGTGACAGGTGATGAAACGGAGTGGGGGGGGGGGGCACCAGCGCACAAGGCCACAACTGAGCGGGGTCTTGACACAGTGAGGCTAGACAGGTGGCAGTGGGAAGGGGCGTACCAGGCAGACAGGACAGCCTGGTCAGAGGCATGGAGGCCCCTGTCCTGCCTGCGCCATGGTGAGTCACCGCAATGCACGTTGGGTTGGGGTGTTTGTTGGGTTGGGAGGTTGGCAAGGGGTCCCCGTGGTGAGGATCCCTGTGTGACTAAGGAAGCGGACTTCGGGG
Source organism: Lynx canadensis (assembly GCF_007474595.2). Classification (NCBI taxonomy): domain Eukaryota; kingdom Metazoa; phylum Chordata; class Mammalia; order Carnivora; family Felidae; genus Lynx; species Lynx canadensis. The sequence goes on along the minus strand of NC_044313.2, from coordinate 42,212,174 downwards.
AGCTGCGGAAAGGGTGATGGGGCCAGATTTCATTTTGGAAACATCCCTTTGGCTGCCATTGGAGAGATTAGTGTGGGAGAGGTGGGAGGCTGGGGCCCAGGGGGATATGGGTGTGCGAGCCAAGGGAGGGGCCTGTCGGGGAGATGGAAAGGGAGCTGGGGGTTGGGCATTCATGCACATACATGCACACACACATGCACACACGGGTGCACACAGGGCCTGCAGTGGCTTCAGAAAGGAGGAAGAGTTTTAGGAGGCTGGTTTCCAGTTTGAGCAAAAGGAGGTGAGGCCACTACCTGGGACGAGGAGAGGCAGGTGAAGGGCCACATGCCAGGATATTTGGCTGAAACCCTTAGAGACTTTCTCTGTCACATGCAAATTCCCTTGAGTTCATTCTCTGTTTGGCTGCTGTGTGCCAATCAGTACCCCTTCCTGGCTGTACCTGGTGTGCCAGGATGGCAGGCTGGGCTGGGCCCCAAGTGGGAAGGCCTAGCCAGTCCTTCCACCCAACTCATCGTGACCAAGATAAACGTTTGCAAGGTGGTGCTGGAATCCAGTCTGGCCTGTGTCCAGCCTTGGGGCTGTGCGTGGCTGGGGACCCCATCGTAACTTCCTGGTTAAGCTTGCTGCCCTGGCCGTGGCCCCACTAGCCAGACTGCACAGCCTCGCCAGTGGGTCCACCTGGGCTGGCTGCAGCTTAAATCTGAGTTTGACCTGGAGAACGAACCCCGGCCCCCATCCCCTTGCTGTGGCCCCTCCCTGGCTGGGCCTGACCAGCAGTGGTTTAGGGTCTCAAGACATGGCCACCAGCTTAGTTTACAGATCTCCCTTCAGATTCCAGATTTCTGACCAGACTTTCTGGGTCCCCTTCAGGCCCTGCTCTGGCAGGTGATGGATTTCATTATTTGTACATGTGTTTTGTTTTGAATTTAGAATAAAGTAGTGGAGGTCAGAGCTTTGCTAGGGAAGGGTCCATGGTCCTGGCTGGTCTTGTTTTTTTCTGACAGATTTTGTCCTTCAGAACATCCGCCCTAGATTCTGAGCTTCCGTGTCCAGGCAGCAGCCCCCCTCTTTCTTCTCCAGGGACTCCTCCCTTCTGTCCACTGTTCTCTCCTTTCTGGCAGCCTTCCGGGCCCCCAACAGCTGAAGCCCGGCTTCCGGGAGCTTATCACCTCTGGGCATGGCCAGGTCACAGAGCAGGCATCTTTTGTCAAGCCCCAGGCTGCTGATACCTCCACAGGGAATCACTAGTCCACCCTAAGGGAGAAGGCGTTGCTCCCAGAGTATAGGCTACTACCCGCCTGAGGTCACGATGTGTATACGGGGTGGGGCTGGAAAAGCAGAGAATGGGCCTGTCCCACTGTGACATCACCTCCTGTGTCAGCTGGATTGGGTCTCTGTCCCCAGAAGTGTTGGATTCTTATTTGACAGGTGCAAAGGGCCTTCCCAGTGCAGATCCTGGCACTTTGGGCATTGTGGGGGAGGGTGGGCACTACAGTTTAGTGGTCTAAAATTTGAGTTTGAATCCCGGATCTCACCTGTAGCCATGTTGGGCAAGTTACTGACCTCACTGATCCTCGACTTCCTCACGATGATATGATAATTGTGCCTCCTTCTTTGGCTTGCTCCGAGGATTACATGGAATAACCCACGTAAAGCGCTTGGCACCGAGCTGGCATTCACCACGTGTGCCAGTGTTCCTTTGGCCTACCTCCATGGCCACAGTCAGGGGCTAGCTCTTGCCTGGCCAACTTGGCTCTGATCAAGGTCCACATCCCATCTTGGCCATTCCTCATTTAGAGCCTCCTTCAAGGTCCTTTACCCTGTGCTTCATACCCTGCTTAGGTCACATGTACTCTGGCCTTGGCTTTCTGAAATTGTGGTTCCTGGAGCCATGCTGAGGAGGCTAGTCTGGGGCTGGGCTCCCAGAAGCTCATGCTAGGATGAGGATTCTGGATTGACTAAGGAAAAGGGAGTGGGGAGTGCAAGTCAAGAAGGGTGTGATTTCAGGTAAAGTCCTGGCCTTGGTCCCGTAGGGGAGACCTGGGGCATGCCTGCCATGGGGGCCAGGGGTCTGTGCATGTGTGTGGGTAGTTCCAGGCATCCTGGCTGTGGCAGGCAGGCTATGAGGCTCCAGGAGCCCTGGGGAAGGTCTCTGTATGGCGTTGTAGGCCCCTTATCCCAGGGGAGGTGTGCACAGAAACCAAGGGCATCTGTGGGGTCTGGGGGGCACACTCATCAACGGTTGCACTCATGCCCTGAGCAGCCCTCTCACCCAGTAGACGTGTATGGAGTCCACAGCCTGCAGAGTGCCCAGAACTTCTCTCTGTGAGCAGCTCGGAAACAGTTGTCTCCTTTGTGTTCATGCTGAGTGACCTTGGTCACTCAACTGCAGAGCTTTACGTTTGCCGATGCTAAATTCCTTCTTGGTTGTCGTTCTGGCCTGGCCTAGTTTGGTCATCTGAAGCTATGACTAGTCCTTTATCAGTTTCCAACCAACTTGTCAGGCAGAGCAGGGCCACACAGAGCCCACGGCCTGTCACTGAGTCATCTTGTAGGTCAGCACTGGTCCCCAGGTCCCTGTGAATCAACAGTCATCATGGGCAAGTCCGTTTAAGGTGAATTTGTGCAAATCTGGGTCTTCAACATCAGTAGCACTCTTCTGACCCAAGTCCCGGCCCAGGGACCCTCCCATCCAAACAAGGAAGGGGGGTAGGGGCTTGACTGGAGTCCTCGCTGTCCACATAGCCGGTTCTGGTTCTGGTGATCGCTGCTTCCCTTTCTAACATCTTACTTCTGTTTAACAAGCTGTTCTAGAAGTTTGAGATCTGCAGCAAGCTAAGATTCACAGACTCTCCCTTGTAACCTTTTTGGAGATGGGAAGCCACCCCACTGTGTGCTGGCACACCTCCTTTTCATCCCCCCACCCCCCGCCCCGGGCACATCAGGGCTCACCTCGAGGTTCCTGGGGGGTGGCTGTGAGGAGCATGACACTCATCACAGCTGGCCTCTATCTAGCACCTTCTTCAATGGGCCTTTCCGTGGGGCTGCTCACCCTTTATGATAAGAGTCTTTCTGAAGCTGGGTGGAGGTCTCTCTAATGGATAGACATGGGGCTAGTTACATAAAGATAATAAGCCATGAAAAATATCTCAGGAAAGTTGATGTTGGTTAAGGAAAACCAAACCAAATCAGAGTTGCATTGGCCTTTAGGACTGGAGGTGGACAGGTAGGGTCTGACTCTCTTGCTCCAAGAGTTGGGTAAACATTGCCTTTGCTCCCTTCCGTGGTGACCCTCCATGACTCATTCGTCATTTCTCCCTCTCCAAGCGTGGGGTAGCTCAGCAAGGAGGCAGGTCTGTACCCTGAAACGTGCTCCCAAATGGGTGTCCTAGAATTCATGTTTTATGGCCCCACTTTATAGGACGGAATGTGGGAATTGAGCGAACATGGCAGTCCACATCTGAGGGGCTCAGGGCTGGTGAGTGTGTCCCATTTTAAGGTATGTGGCTCTTAGCCATGTACGCTTCACCCAGTCTGTCCTGGCCTGGAGCTTTCCATTTCTGAAACACTCCTGAGAAGAGACACCGGGCACCCAAGAATGTGGTCATGGGAGTGCAGTGCCTCCCCGGATGTCCAGACAGGGCCCAGTGGGAAGGCTCTGCTCTTGGTGTTTTTCTCCCCAACCCCTGTTTCTCTTTAATCTCAGTCTTTCCCTTCTCCTCTTCTGTATCTGGTCCTCTGTGCCCTCCAGAAGCCTTGTGTCTCTGCACTGTCCCGCAGTCCTTGCCCCTGCTGCCAAGGGTCTGCCTTGCCCTAATCCTCCTGCTGCAATGCTTGCTCTTCTCGTGGCCACTTCTCCCCCAGCCATGGCTGGGTCTGGGTTTCAGCATTCCTGCTTTTCACAAGTCTGGGCTCTTCCTATCCACCTGCCTGTTCTCTGTCTCGGTAAAAACCAAAACATCTGAGCGTGCCAAAGAGCTTCTGAGCATCTCCCTAGAGAAGGAGGCCTCCTTGGGCTAACCTGGGATCACATTGTCAAGTTTCCATCCTTTTTGCCTCCAAAAGGGAAATCAGTTGTCCTCCTGGGTAAGTGGAGGAACTTTGGTATCCCATCAGTCTTCAGTTTTGGTGGCCCTTATTGGCGCCTGGCTGGTTAGGTCACCTGAGGGGCACACCGGATGTGTGGTCTCCATCTGCTAGTTTTAGGCAGGCCATCTCCTCTTTCGTGCTTTCAGACTCTTCTTGCTTGGCTTGTAATTAGATTGGGAGATTGGGGCATGTCCTGGGCCTCATTGGGGACACAGCGTGCTGTCCCATCTCTGTGCCTCTCTCCTGTGTGGGACTGGTTTGTGTCTAGGAGCCAGGGCTGGGGACAGGGGGACGAGACTTCTGTCTTTGACACCAAGTAGGCACCTAAGAAAATGCCCACTGCGCCTGGGTGGCGCAGTCGGTTAAGCGTCCGACTTCAGCCAGGTCACGATCTCGCGGTCCGTGAGTTCGAGCCCCGCGTCAGGCTCTGGGCTGATGGCTCAGAGCCTGGAGCCTGTTTCCGATTCTGTGTCTCCCTCTCTCTCTGCCCCTCCCCCGTTCATGCTCTGTCTCTCTCTGTCCCAAAAATAAATAAACGTTGAAAAAAAAAATTAAAAAAAAAAGAAAATGCCCACTGAGAAAGCCTGAGCAAGCCCAAGTAGGTAGCCTCTGTTGGGTCTGGTATTTTCTGTGACTCATCGTGGAACTAAATTTGGGGTGCTGGAGCCCTGCCGGGGAGGACTGGAGTTCCTCACCCATGTCCACTTGGCCCCTTACCTGAAACCTTCTGCTTTGCCCTCCCTCTGTCCACTTCTCATTGTTAGCAGTCAAGGTCCAGGGAGGTGTTGGCCAAGGGTGCCATTTTGTATTCAGTCTTTGTGGCCTTTATAAGCCCAGCCTGTGTCCCTTGAGGAAGACTATGCGGTCTGATTTTCTTTCCCTTCAGAGTTGAGGCAGTTCAGGGAGAGGGGAAGGGGTTTCCTGAGAAGTTTCCAACCCCTAAACTCCCTTCTGCCCTGGTGCAACTCAGGGTGTGGTTCAGACTCCTACCAGGTCACACCCCTGGGCTGGGGAGGGAGTGGGCAGGAACCAGCAGGGCTCTGGGCCCAGGAGAGCTTGGACACGCAACTGGGCACTACTGGAGGCACCAGGAACATTGCCTGAGTCTTGCTGAAGGTGCAAAGTGGGATCCTGCCTTTATTTGGCTTTTTGGTATTTTGTCATTTATTTTTTTGCATTTATTCTGATTTTAAAATTTTTTTTCAACTTTTTTTTTTTTTTTTTTTTTTTTTTTTGGGACAGAGAGAGACAGAGCATGAACGGGGGAGGGGCAGAGAGAGAGGGAGACACAGAATCGGAAACAGGCTCCAGGCTCCGAGCCATCAGCCCAGAGCCTGACGCGGGGCTCGAACTCACGGACCGCGAGATCATGACCTGGCTGAAGTCGGACGCTTTACCGACTGCGCCACCCAGGCGCCCCGCATTTATTCTGATTTTAAAGTATTCACTAAAACATTATTTATCTTGATTACCGAGCCTTTTGCCATCCCCTTACGTTTTGTGCCTTGTCCCTGCCTGGCACTCTCCTCTCCTAGAGCTTTAGGTCCCCTGGGTACCCAGCCCCCCCCAGGACTCCAGTGCGGGGAAGGAAAGCCAGAGGTGCCGCCTGCGGGAGGAGCTCGGTCGCCCCCTAGTGGCCTCAGAGCCGCTCCTTGAGAGACACCTGGGGGCGCAGGCTGGGAACCAATGACTTTGTCCCCTCCCCAGCAGCCTCAAGCTACCTCCAGCCATCTCACCCCGTGCCTGCGCCCTGCTCCCGGCTCTTCTCCTCCTCCAGATGCTCCAGGACTACGGGGTTGAAGATTTCCGACGGGAGGATAGCGATGAAGAAGGTGGAGGGAGTGGAGTCCAGGCGGAGGTGGGGAGGCACCCGAAGCCCTGAGGGGAATACAGCCTCATTTTACAAAGCTTTGGATTCCAATTGTGAGTTATACTCCCCAAGGGGGCTGGATGTGGGACCCTTTGTCATTCCACCCTGAACTTGGGTGTGTTTTTATAACCCTTCTTTGACTTGCCTTTGTCTTAAAATTTACCTGGAGCCTTTAAATGCGGGGTGGTCCCACCCCAAGGGGGTCCTCTTCCTGAGCCTTGGGGAGAGCAGGTGTAGACAGCCAGGATTGTGTCTTCCCTCATGAGTCACTGACTTTGTTGGTGGAGGGAGGATGGGAGGCAGCGGGCTGAGAAGGGGGTTTCTGAGCTGGAGTTGACTGTCAGAGAGGGACTGGGGTCTAAAGTTTGTTGTGGTGGGGGCTGTCCTGAGAGCCTTTATTCCTGTTATTCCTTGTCTTCACTGACTCCCTGTGGTCCCCAAGGCCAGCTGAACATGTTAGAGGTCATGCGAGCCAAGAGAGAGGTTGGAGAGAGAACCTGACATGTGAAGTGTGGCTGAGAGGTGTGCCTGGGACTAAAAGAGGGAGTTGAGGGGGGGGGTGCTTCTCTTCTTTGGTGGCACGAGGGTGGGAGGGAGAGAAGGGAAGTGGCTGTGCCAGGCAGGTGTTCCTATCTCATTCCATGCCCACACAACCTCTCCAAGGTGATATCTCCCTTAGGACATTTTTGGCTGCAAGTAACTGAATTATGAACCAAAGGTATCTGAACAATTAGGATGTTTAATTTCCCACTTAAATTTTTTAAGTTTATTTATTTATTTGGAGGGAGGGGAGGGGCAGAGAGAGAGAGAGAGAGAAAGAGAGAGAGAATCTCAAGCAGGCTGCACACTGTCAGCACAGAGCCTGATTTGGGGCTCGAACCCACAAACATGAGATCATGACCTGAGCCAAAATCAAGAATTGGACGCTTAACTGACTGACCCACGCAGGCGCCACAATTTCCCACTTAATTCTTAACTTCATTTCAGAGTTGACTGAGTCACTTTTAGAGTAGTCTCCGTGGCTCAATGAAGACATCAAGGATTCAGGTTCTTCTCTTAATTCTGCTCCGTCATCTTTACAGTATTAATGAGGGCTGTCCTCATGGTCACAAAATGGTTGCTGCACCTCCAGATATCGCATTATGATGGGAAGGAAGAAACCAAAAATCTGCCACAAAAGGTTATTGGTGCACATAGTCAACTGATTGAAAATGTCAGCTTTTCATAGCTCGCAGATGAGTGAAGGCTGTCACAGTTTGACACTAAACAAATGGCAGAAGCACTGACTATATTTTGCATACATTATCTTTTCACTGCTCATGATTACTTCACTTCACGACGACCGAGGTTTGGAGAAGACCAGTAACTTGCCCTGTTTTATGCCAGCAACTGACAGTGCTGGAATTCAAACTCCAGTCTGTGTGACTCTAGGCCTGGCTTTTCATTTGACTCTTTAAAAATGAAAGAAATACATATTTATGATAAGAATTTCAAACAATGCAGACCTTGGCTTTTTGCTTTGAAACAGTATATGTTCATGATAAGAATTTCAAATAGTGTAAAGGGCACAGTGAAGATCTGCCTCTCGCCCCTCTTTGTAGTTCCCGCTGTAATTTCAGTGAATCTTCCAGATTTCCTCTGTAGTCACAAGCTCAGACTTCTAAATATTTTATACAAATGAGATCAACTCTGATACTATTCTGCACTCATTTTAAAAATTAGTGCATCTCGCGAGGTGCCTGGGCTCGGTCAGTTGAGCATCCAACTTTGGCTCAGATCATGATCTCATGGTTCGTGGGCTTGAGCCCTGCATCGGGCACCGTGCCGATGGCTCAGAGCCTGGAGCCTGCTTCGGCTTCTGTGTCTTTCTCTCTCTGTCCCTCCTTGGTTCATACTCTCTGTCTCTCTCTGAAAATAAATAAATAAGACATTTAGAAAATGAAAGAATATTAATACATCTTACTAGTAATATTGCTATATAATAGAGTCTACCTCTTTCGTTCTCTTGGGTGTATTGTATTGCATGGAATACAAGAATTATTACTGATATTGTTCCAGTTCTCTTCTGCTGGTCTTTATGTCATTTCTCATATTTTTTGTGTTTATAACAACCATGGAAAAGTAAATTTCCTTGTATATATAGTTTTGTGTCCATATGTGAGAATATCTTTGGATGAAGTTTTTATCAGATTGTATATACAAAATGTCTATGGATATTGGCAAACTGTCCTCCAAAAAGATTGTACAAATAACACATGGAAATCCTTATTTTCTCATACCTGTGCCAAATTTGAATGTTACCACACTTTAATATTTTGGCTAATTTGATAAATGAAAAACTAATATCTTAATGGTTATTTTGATTTGCACTTCCTTTACTGTGAGTGAGGTTGTGTTTAGCCAGGCTGCTTGGGTGAGAATTCCTCTCCGGTGTTCTCAAGCTGTATGATGTTGGGCAAATTGCTGTACCTCTCTGAACCTCAGTTTCCTCATCTGTAAAACGGGGACAGTAATGGTACTAGCCTTATTAGTTGGTTTTCAGGATTTAATGGTGTCATACATATAAATTGCTAGCAGAGTTCCTAGCTCAAAACAAGGGCTAAGTAAATGTTTGGTATTATTATTATTATTATTATTATTATTATTATGTCATATATTTACTGACAATTTGAGTCTGCTTATGATTTGCTTATTCATATCTGCTTTCCATTTTCATTGGATTCTTTTTCCCTTATTGATTTATTAGAGCTCTTTGTATATCAATAACATGCTCCTTTTACGTGTATTACAAGTATTTTTGTTTGCCTTCTAATTGACTTTATTGTTTAGAGCAATTTTAGGTTCACAGCTAAATTGAGAAAAAAGTACCCAGATTCCCATATTCTTAATTAATCCAGTGAGCTAATGGACCCATTCATCCATTCATTCAATAAACACTTTTTGGTATGTCAGGCTCATGCCTTGCAAACAGTGGCAGCAGCTTAAGATACCAGGCACATCTTGTCACCTTCAACTGGGGACAGTGTTTGCTAATACCAGCATTGGAGAGCATTTTATGAATTGCGGTGTGAAGGAGGCCTGTCCTGGGCAGGGATTTGGGTTGGCCGTCCAGGCATACTGGGGGCCCTGCCCACTTTGAGCAGCGCGATGGTCACCGGGGCATAAAGACGTCTGCCCTGCCCAGCTTGCTGCCTTCCAGGTGCACCCACCTGACTGATAATCCCAGACACCACACACAGGCCTGGATACTGTGTGTAGAACAAATGTTTATGAGAGGCATTAATAGAACAAGGCAGATCTCACAGAGAGACAGGGAGAGAAAGAGAACTGGAGAGAAGGAAGAGAGAGAAAGGGAAAAAGAGGGAGAAACAGAGACGGTGAGGAGGAGAAAGGATGGCTAATTTGTCCCGGTTTTCCTGGTTTTCGCCTCCAAGACCCATGGCCTGGAGAGCCCTATAGGCTTGGGAACCTGAAATTGTTAGCCACCCTAAAGGAGGACAATGAGGGAGAGACAGAACGAGGAACAGAGAGCAAAGAGACAGACGCGGAGAGATGGTGTACCCCCTGCTAGGGCTCCTGTAACTGAGCACCACACACTGAGTGATTTAAACAACAGACGCTAACTGTCTCACAGTTTGGGAGGTGAGAGGTTAAAGATCAAAGTGTCAGCTGGGCTGGTTCGTTCCAGGGACCAGGAGGGAAGGATCTATTCCAGGCCTCTCTCCTTGGCTCGTAGGTGGCTTTTTCCTGTGTCCTCACATCGTCTTCCCTCTGTGCATGTCTGTCTCCGAGCCCAGATTTCCCGTTTGTAAGGACACCAGTCAAATTGGATTAGAAGCCACCCTAATGACCTCACTTTAACCTGATTTTCTCTGTAAAGATCCTGTCTCCATAGAAGGGTGCATTCTGAGGTACTGGGGGCTAGGACTTCAGCAAATGAATTTGGGGGACACAGTTCAGCTTGTACCTGATGGGAAGTCAGAGAGAGACACCCAGAGGCCAGGGGGCACAGAGGGAGGAAAGTGGTGGGTGACAGTGAGGGGACCGAGGACCGGGAGTGACCACCCACCACAACCAGTTTCTTCTCCTGACAGTTGGCTTCTGTCCATAGTCTATATCTCTCCCAGTTACGTCCTGCCTCCACTCTCCATCCCAGCCCAGGGCCCTCCCCAGAGCCTTGTGTCATCGCATTGCAGACTCCACGTGGGGTATGGTCCCACCCCCAGTTCCCAAGTGCAAGGAGTAGTGGCCCCCGCAGAGCCTCAGTGCCACCTCTGTCCCTCTGCAGCTTCTCTGAGCTCATGGGCTATGGCATGCCATCCTACACGGCCATCTCTGGCCTGCAGAACTGCTCCTGGGCAAGGCCTGCTACTCCCCGTCCCACGGGGTGCCGCCAGGGACCATCTATCCCCCTGGGCCACCGAACGTGGAATCTCATGCTTCTCAGGGCATTTGTGGTCCGACATTTTTGTCATTTCCACCCCCACCCTACCTCCCACTTTCAGACCTAGTCGGGTTATGGGCAATGTAATCTTGTCTGCTGGGATTCACTTACCAGCTGATTTGTAATCCCAAACAAAACAAAACAAACAAACCATTCCAACCTACAGGTCTTGCGCAGCTTCTCTGACTTTGTTCACAGGTGTTGGGGAGTACTCGGCATGCTTACAGTCAGTTTCTGATCTATTGGCTGCGAGGTGGGGTTTGGTCTAACACCAAGCCTTAGTGCCGAGTTTCATTCCGTTTAGCCTGGGGATCTTGGCAACGATAGATGGATTCTCTGGCTCCAGCAAAAGTTTCTCTGTTGTCTCCTCCCTCTTTGTTATTGCTGTTTTCTCTTTCAACCACTCAGTTTATCCATGGATATTCTCATCCATCCACTTGCATATCCATTACCCATCATTCACCACCTTCCCATCCATCAATAATCCATCCATCCATCCATCCATCCATCCATCCGTTATCTCTCCACATGTTAATTTATTCACAATCCATCCATTAATCATTCATCTATACATCTTCCTACCTATCCATTTTTCATCATTCACCACAATCCAGATATTCATTTATTTATATACCTTCATCACTTAACAACCCATCCCCATCTAACTACCATTATCCATCTATCCATTCATCTATATCTCCATCCACCATCCATCATTGACTGTCCTCCCATCCACCCACCCATCCCCCACCATCCATCCTGTCCCATCTGTCCCAGCTCTCCATTTATCCATTCAGCAAGTATGCTCTATATTTTGGTAATATGACAGGGAAGGTCTTAGGTCTTGTAAGGAAGGAGATGAAATGAAAACAAAATGAAACAGTACTCTAAAGCATTGCAACAGCAGTAAATCCAGCAGGGTACTGTGGGAACCCAGAGCGGGGGAAAAATCACTAAATTTCTAAGGCTATTGGGGAAAGTTTCAGAGGAGGTGACATTTGACTAGGACATTGAAAGATAAATGGGAGTTGGTCATAGAGAAAATGAATGGGTGGTGATTGGGGGTGTGTGTCGGGAGGGGAGAATACACATTCCAGGCTGAGGAATCGCATGTGCAAAGGTGCGGACGATGCGGGGGATTCCAGGGAGCGGGGAGATGTCTAGTGGGTCCAGGGTGCGGGAGGTGGAATAAGGAATCTCTGGAGGCCGAAGCTTTGGAGGTAGATAGGGGCCAGATCAGGGGTGTCTTGAATGCCGGGCTTCATTCCATGGACATGGGGAGTCACCGAAGACTATGAAGAAAAGGAGGACCTCAGTCAGGTTTGGGCTTTGGAGGATCATTCTGGCAGTGGGGTGGAGAAGGAGCAAGCCTGAGGTGGAGGTGCCGGGGCCCGCACCAGGCCGCCAGGAAGATCAGCCCTTGGTATGGGGGTGGCAGGTACCATCGAGGAAGGGGCTGGCCCCCCGGGGAGCTAGGGTCTCGGTAGGAAAGTGAATCAGTGACTCCAGCCTCGGATGGAGTCCTGGGGCCCAGTTAGAGCTGACTGTGGGTGAGGAGGATTCTGCTGGTAAGATAGAGGTTGGCGGGCAGTGTTTCTGTCGACATGACAAAGGGGCCCCTGTGGGCTTCAGTGGAACCACTGCCAGCAGCCAAGAGGCCGCCCAGGCGGGGTCTCAGGCAGCAAGAGCCCAGCCCACCCACAGCTGAAATCTGGGGTCCCACGCCCAGGCCTGAGGGAGTGCTGGGGTCAGAGGGCAGGAGTAGGTCCTGATGCTTGGCACATGGAGGTGGCAGGGACTGTTCACAGGGGTCTGTGATTCGAGTGGTTGTGAGCCCACGCCGTGTCGAGCTCAGCCATCTCCCTGGAGATCCTGGCACCGGTAAACCCTGGCTTACCAGACTGAGAGTCCAGGGTTCTCTCTCAGTCTGCTGGCGCCTCTGACTTCCTCTCCGGGACGGGTCATCTCACCGCTGACATGAAGGCTTCTTGAGGCCAGTCCCCAGTTCCCCAAAGGCTGGGGGGAATGGGGGGCTCAAGCACCCCTGTGTCAGTATGTTGCCTGAGGGGCTCCTGCTGCCTCTCTCAGGGAATGGTGGAGGGACTGCCGTGGAGTTTCTTCTGTGACCTTGGGTGGAAGGGCTTCCTACCCTCCTGTAGTTCAGTCGGGTTCTTGCCCTCTTGTCACTGTCTGTTTTCTGACTGTCTCTCCCCACAAAGCATTCACTTCCATCCCCAGGGTCTAGCCCAGGATGTGGTCCGGGTGTAGTGTGGCGACCCCCTGAAACAGCCCCCTGGCTACTGTAGGATCCGTTGTCCCCAACCTGGCCCCGGTGTCCTGTGTCTGCTGGTTTGGGGGCTCCGAGGTGCCTCCTGAGGGCTGGATATATTCTGGTGGGACCTTACACCTGCAGGTGGGGGCCCAAGGCAATGGCAGAGCTGGGTGCAGGGATCCCTGGGTCCCAAGCTTTTTACCTGCCCTGCTAGATGTGTTTGTACAAACATTTTTTCTAACAGTCCAGCCAGGCAGCACCGTGCAGGGCTGGGGACATAGGCTTTGGAGCCCGATTGACCTGGGCTTGGATCCTGCCTGCCTCCCCCACTTCTGCAACTGCTGTGCAAAACTGGATGAGTCACTGGGCCTCTGTGAGCCTCAGCTGCCATTCTGTAAAATAGGTCTAAATGCATGTACCTCCTAGGGGCTGAGGATACATTAAGGAGCCAGTGCGGCATGGTCCCCATGTCTCCCTGGGCAGTTTCTGCCTGGCTCTGCATCAGCTTCTTCCTCTCCTCACAGTCTCCAGAAGGAGCTCCTCTCTCCAAAGCACTGGTGAGAAATCTTGGCTTCGCTGAAGATGCTGTAGGGGCCCGAGTGGGTTATGCCGCACCCTCCATGGAAATTGCCTCACCACCTGCCACTTGCCCATTTCTTCTCCCTCTTCTGCTGCCCACGTGAAGTCCTTTCTCTCCAATCTCCATCAAGTTTCTGTGTCAGAGACCCCAGTGGCCCCCATCCCTCCTTTCCTTCCCCCTTCTTGTCTCTCTCTTCAGCTCTTCCTACATGGCTGGGCTCTCTGTGCTCAGGGATCCTCCAAAACCCAGGACCCGAGCTCAAGAAGAAGGCAGTGGCAGATTAGCAATAATGAGACTGCTGTCGTGAGACATGATAAGTGCCCAGAAAGCAGCAGCTTTTCTACTTTAGATAAAGGGACACTGAACCTCTCAAAGCTTCAGCAAGTTGCCCAAGGTGACATGCCAGTTAGAGCTGGGTTCAAAGCCAAGTTCTCGGGCTTCAGCAAAGTTCTGTCTCTGTGGGCTCCAGACTCTGCTATTCCTAGGGTGTGGCCAGGCTTGGTTTTGGGCTCCCAGAAGCCAGGAAAGCAGGTTCAGGCCAGAACACCCCTTGCAGGTGGGGCTTTCAGGCCATGATGGATGCTCTCAGGCCCAGAACACCCAGAAGATGGGGTCTGGGGTGGGGGCAAAATGAAGTCCATGCTGACTGCTGGAAAGCACAACCCAGGACTGTGGTGTTGAGGCAGGCATCCTATGTGGGGTTGGGTGGGGCAGGTCCTTAATGAGGGCACCCATGCTTGCTTGGCATTTTGGTACCTCTTCTACTCTTGGGTATGTTGTTCACTGAGGAGGCCAGGTGCTGATGGGTGGCCTATTGGGGTGCGTGGGGGCTGGTTTCAGGCAAGCCAGCTGAGGTTGGGCCAGGTGGGGTGTCAGGGGAGCTCCTGGCAGGTTCTTTAGACAGTGGTTTTGAGGGCAACACGTATGAACACACCTGCCAAGTAGAAGTCCCTTGGGGCTTTTCCCCCCATTCCCTCCTAGGAGCGTGTGGGTGAGTAGGGGCAGAGGGGAGAGTCTGGTGCAGGGAACCCCATGCAAAGACATTCCTAGCACAAGAAGATAGCATGCCAACCTTCCTTTGCCATCTTTAGGGCTTCCTGACTCAGAACTTCTGGTAGGCTGAGTAATGCCTCCCTGAAGGTGTTCATCTCCTAATCCCCGGACTCCATGAAGGGTCCCCTCCCATGCCTGGCAAAGGGACTTTGCAGATGTGGTTCAGTGAAAGATCTTACAATGGGGAGATTATCCTGGATGATCCCAATGGGTCCAATGTGATCACCAGGGTCTTTGCAAGAGGGAGGCAGGAGAGTCAGGGTCAGAGCGAGAAGATGCCAGGATAGAAACAGAGGGGGGAGAAACAGAGATTTGAAGATGCTGCATTGCTGGGTTGAAGATGGGTCCAGGGACCAGGAGCCAGGGGATACGAGAAAGGCAAGGAAACTTGGGGTGCTCCCAAGCCCCTCATGGAGGTGCAGCCCTGCAGACCCATCTTAGATTTTGACCTCAAGAACTGTAAGATAATGGACTTGTGCTGTTTTAAGCCATTAAGTCTGTGACAATTTTATTACAGCAGCAACAGGAAACTCCCACAACTTTCAGCTCTGGAGATGGATATTTTTCCACAGGGACAGGCCCTGAGTTTTTATGTTGTCAGGCCTGGGAGCATGGATGCACTATGCAAAAGTTCATTCAAGTTATTCTTTTACTTATTTAAAGCTGTTTGTCGGTGCCTCTGGTGGCTGGGCCCTGGGATGGTGCTGAAGACATTGGGGGTGAGTCAGGCATGGTCTCACAGCTGTGGGCAGCTGTGCACGTGACTGATCACACGCAGGAGTGATATATGTGGTGTGAACAGGGTTTGGGAGGACACAGAAGGGGGCACCTTGCCAGCTTGGGGTTGGGCCTGCTGGCACTTGGTTTGTGAGGTTAATCATTTAGACGAGGGAAGAGAGAAATGGAAGGCATGAGAGGGGGTCTCATTTCAATGCAATGCAAATGACACCTGCAAATGACAGCAATGGCTAACATTTTCCATAAAAGACTGCCAAGCCCAGGTGGGATGTCTAGGTGAGATATCCAGGTGGCCTGTTCAGGTGGGATGCCTAGGTGAAGCAGGTGTGATGGTCACAGCCCCAAGATTAAGAGGAAGGTCCAGACTCCTGTGGGCTGTGGCAACCTCCCACCGGCTGGGAATGTAGAGGATTATTGAGATTGCAGAGAGGGAATCTCTGTGTAAACATATTTTATGGCTTTTCCACGGTGCTCTGGCTACAGTTGTGGCACTCAGGGGTAAAGGGAGGCTGCTGGTGTTTGAATCCATGGGTGACTTCCAGAGAGGAAGACAAGGTGACAAGTCTCGCCTGATGAACACTGAAATGTGTCTCTGCTCTGACAATGCCAGGGAGGCTGTGACCCATAGAAAGCAGGTCCCGATCCGGCTGATGAAAGGGAGCTTTTAGGAGGAGACGGAGGCTTGCAGACTGAAGGGACAGGCTGAGGAGAGTTTCAGAGTAACAGCCTAGAAAATGCAAAGTCTTGGGGGCCAGTGAGGGTGCAGCATGTTGGTGGTGTGGGCTGGTGGGTGAAAAGGAGGCACATGTGGGCTGTTGGGCACCTGGGGGAGGGATGGATGCTGGGAGATGGGGCCAGAGTGGGAGGCGGGCCACTAAGAGGGTGTTGCTCTGGGCACTTGTGACTGGATAAGTAGGGAACATGGCTCAGTTGTCCTGATGGAGAGGCCAGCCCCTTCTGCAAGAACCAGGGTGCCTGGTACGCAGGGTAGGGCTGCCTTCACCTGGGTCCTCAGTGGAACGTAGTTGCCCTGGCCATAAGCTGGGTGTCCCACGCCAGGAGGGAGTTGTGCTTTTGTCAGAAGGACCTCCTGGGCAGGGCTTGTGGGGGCTGTTAGAGAAAACCAGAGCTGGACAGCAGTTAAAAAGATAGATTTGATTCATGAACTATTGCAATTGGGGATAAGAGAACTTAGTAAATAGAAGTGAGCTCACTTGCAAATACAGCATGGACAAGTGAATTTACTGCCAAGGAGCAGGGTGGGGATCAGTGGATGGAAAGTTATGGAGGGGAAGCCTTAGGGGTGAGGATGGGGTTTCCACTAAACCTACCTGACAGGATTCTGCTGAAGGCAGGCCAGGGTGAGCAGATAGCAACATGGGGCAGCAAGAATTTGATCAGATATTGAGGGTGATCAGATATCAAGGGTTGGGGATTCTCACTGAGCTGACTTGGCAAGGCTCTTGGCTGAAACTGGGCAATGCAGGCCGGAAGGACACATGCCAAGGTCCAGGCCCTGAGGGCTTAGGGGAGACTGACTAGAGTTTGGTCAAGGGCAGAGACTGTCAGGGTACAGCCTGGGCAATGCTCCCGCCTCAGAGTCAACCTTGGTTGGGAGCCAGTTACAACTCCACAGGTGGGAGCTGGGGGAGGGTCAGCCCAGATCCTGGTCACTCTGGAGCAGCTGGGGAAGAGGAGAAGCCTGGAACCTTCTCAGAGTGCACGCTCCCAAAGTTCTAGTCAGGAGAGAAGGAAGGGCTCCTGACGGGGAGCTGTGGACTGGAGCGGTCCTCACTGTCCTGCTCTGCCTTGGTTTTTTCTTCACCCACCAAAGCACAGAAGGAAGCAACGCCTACTTGTTCCTATGCCTGATGAAACTCACCATATTGCTATCAGTTTTCCCAAGGGCATAGCTGTCAGTGCTTCCATTGGTGATGTGTTTGGCAAAGAGAGTTCTGATCATGTATTCGTGCCTTTCTTGATTTGTTTAATGAGCAGATCTGGGGTGTGCCTCGCAAGTGTCAGTCAAACGTGGTTGCTATTTCCGAAGAAGTCACAGGTGGATGGGGGGAGGGTGCGCAAACAATGAATGCTCACCAAAGCTGTTAACCCTGACTCAGGACTTTGCAGATGCCAGTAGTTCTTAGCAAATGCAGAGCGCTTTGCAGCAGCTTAAAAACCACTTTAGGAGAGCTTTTGCTGTGCTCCTTTTACAGATGAAACAGTTGAGGTTCAGAGAGGTGAAGTCACATGACCATGACCGCATTCCCTGGATGGAGGCCGAACCAGGATCCCAACTCAGATGGAGGCCACACATGTAGCATCTACCTCCCCACTCTGGAGTCTGAAAACAGAAGTTGTGTCTCCAGGAGTCCTCCAGGCAGATACGTGGGGAGGGCAGCCTAGACAGGGGACTCAAGCAAAGCGGAGGGATGGAGATACGTGGCCTCAGTGACTGCTGGCTGGGCTGGGGAAGGGGAGGGGCACAGGACTGGAAGGGCGTGATGGAGAGGAGGCTGACCAGGGCCTCTTTAGTTGTCCTAGGTTTTGAATCAACATCAGGACCTGGAGGGGAACCCGACCTTAGGCTGCAGCAGGAGTATCACATCACCACTTGAAGCCCCCCCCCCCGCCCCCCCCCCCGCCCGCCCTTGCTGTCCTCAGCATCTGCATCAGGAAGAGGGAGGAGTAATGCAGCAATTCACAATCCCAGACATCCCTCTGACAGTGGTGTCCTTGGGCAAGCGACTTGCTCTCTCCAGCTTCAGTTCCCCCTTTGTGAAGATGTGACAGTTAAGGGAGATAATATACATAAAGGATGGGGTCTGTTAGACCACTTTGAGTTCAAGCCATGGAAATGTTGATGAATTTAGGAAGGAATTTAGCTCACAGACTCAGCAGGGAGATGGGCCAACTGGGCCCCGGGTCTGAACAAAGGCACTACGGAAGGCAATGTGGGGAATGGCCTCATTCATGAGCGGTCTCGTCAGCAGGTGAAGATGCTAGAAGGAGTGGCTGGAAGAAAGCCAACCCCTTCCAGCCCTGACTCTGTGACCCAGATCCAGATTCTGGGGGGAGGCATGTGACAGGCCACTTCCTGATGAGGGCTGGGCTAGGAGCCAAGAGACAGATGATGGGGAGAAATAGGGCGTGGTTAGGAAGGGAAAGCAGACACGATGTCTCCTGCTTGGGTTGGTGTAGGATCAGACACTTCCTACTAAGTCTCTCCTCTCCTCCCTTCTCTTCCTCCTCCTCTTCTTCCTACTTCTCCTTCCCCTTCCCTCCTTTTCTTCCTTCTCTCCCCAACTCCCCAGAATGGGGAGTTCTCATCAACTTTAATCTAGACTGTTGCAATTGCCCTCTCACCGCCCACCTCTGACAGCTCACCCACGCACCTTGCAGTTTTATTTCTAAGATGTAAATATTGTCTGGTTACTTCTCTGCTAAAAAGGCTCCAAATCTTCTCAACAATGCAGGATAAATCTTAGAATTCTGAATCTTGTCTGCTTTTTTGGTGTCAGCCCCATTACCCCGCACTGCTCCTCTCTGATCCCATCATTTGTCCAGTACTCCAAATCCTGGTGTTCTGTCTTCCTGAAATGCACCATCCCAAACCCAAAGAGCTCCTGTGTATCCTTCAGATTTGTCCCAAATGGGGGATGGCCCACACGTATTATAGAAAAAGTGTTAATCCAAATGTCAACTGGTCAATGACACATGCATGTTAAAGATTTTAATGACCTGGGTAACTAGCCCAGATGTCATGACATACCTAGGACAAGGGACCTGCCCAAGATGATGTGGCAGGTGATGATGGGAGGTCTCAAGTCGGCAGAAGGGCAGCCTCCTGGGTGCAGTTCTGTGGTTTGGCCTCATAGTGTCACCAGTCCGTTTCTGGTGCTTTCACAAAGCATAGTTTTTTTCTTGTCTTCCTGCCTCAGGGCAGATGACTGGCTAAGGAGCCTGTATGAACCCTCCCACTTCCAACTCTGGAGTGTCAAACAGCTCATGCTGTTTCCCCTCCAAAGATAGAGAGGCGCTTCTGGTTTTCATGTCTTTTCACTTGATAGGCTTCTAATAGGTCCATTCCATGGGTCACAACTGCTTTGGTCATGGCTCAGAGTAGGGACCTTTACACTAACCTGTCTTCTCTCCTCTGCCCCTTTTGACTCCCTTGGACAGTGAGTGCTTCTGTCCTCTGGGGTTCCACAGCATGAGCAGTGAGACCATGGATTTACTGGCTCTGGGCTCTGACATGGGCAGGACCAGGAACTAAAGGCAGCTTGTTTGTGGTGGGGATGTCAGGAACTGGGAGCCACCTGTGCAGGGAGTCTGGAACAAACTAGAACTGCTACTTGGAGTTAAGGCTTGAAAAGCCTGCATCCGTAAGAGGGCAAGTGGTCCAGAGGAAGAGCTGGGAAGACAGCTCTTGGGCCAGGCCCTGGGCCAATGACTGGATCAGCCTTGTCCTCCAATATTGGCATTTTGGAAGCTCCAACTTGCCATTGCAAAAGTTGGTTTGGGGATGAGTACTCTGGAAGGCCAGATGGGAGCAATGAGAAGATCTGGGAAGATGTGTGTGGGCATGGGAGGTGAATGTAGTGAGAACAGTAAAGAAAACAGAACTATTGCCAACTAAAATTCCAAAGCACACAGGAAAACTAATCATAAGAAGAGTGAGAAATAAAATCAACGATGAGGAGATGAATTCACTGCAGGGGAATGGAAATAGGGGAAAATTTAAAAAAAAAAAGCATTTTGAGACCATCAAAGAGGAGAGAGTGTTTACAAAAATAACAGGAACTGATAAAAGGAAGCCAGAAAGATATGAATCCAGAACAGATTGGCTTTGGGAAAGAACTGATTAGAAATCTGGGTATAAAAGCCATGCTATTCAAATCAATAGATGAAAGAGTCAAAGAATTAGTGAAAACCACTCACAGGTACAAGGAGATGAAAAGATGGGAAGAATTTAAGAGGCAGGTAGGGCAGAAGTGACAGAGGAGTAGAAGAGGGAATGACTGAGAATCTTCTATAATTTAAGAAAGACATGACTTCAGAGTAAAAGCATGCACAGGATACTGAACAGGATAAACATAAGGAAATTGAGAGAGAGACCCCGCCAAGACCAGGTTAGTCCCCCCACCCTCCCAACTTCAGGTCACCTTCTCCTCCTCATTTGTAGAGACCAGGGCACAGGTCATGATTGTTCAAGAGGTGATCTGGTTCCATGTCTGTCTGGATTTTATTTTTACTTTTTGTTGTTAATGTTTTATTTATTTTTGAGAGAGAGAGAGAGAGAGAGAGGGAGAAAAACAGCATGAGTGGGGGAGGGGGAGAGAGAGAGGAGGACACAGAATCCGAAGCAGGCCCCAGGCTCCCAGCTGTCAGTACAGAGCCCCATGTAGGGCTCGAACTCACAAACCACGAGATCATGACCTGAGCTGAAGTTGGACGCTCAACCGACTGAGCCACCCAGGCGCCCCTGTCTGGGTTTTACGTGCAGCAGGTACTCAGGTGGTGTGGTGCATGGTGTCGAAAAGGTGCTCAGTAAACATGTGGCAATTAATAATTTAATAACCGGTGAGTAAGTCGGTGCTGGGAGAAACCGGTGCGCATGTCTTAGTGCATGGCCAGGGTGCAAGACATGAGAATCACTAGAGTGGAGTCTGGGAAAGGGCCATGGACAAGCTCATGACCCTCTCTGGTTGAGCTGGCCAGGCCGACTGCAGATTCTGAGGGCCGCTCTTGGGGTCATCGTGCCTGGGGGCAGTGTGAGAGAGCTGTGTGCCCTCTGGGAGAGGCCTGCTCAGACCATGCTCAGCGCCCAGGGATGTTTGAGGGCCAGCTTCCCCATGAGATCATTCTGGCTTCCATACCTGGAGAACGGCTGGCCCAATGGAGGTGGAAGCTCATTCTCCATAAATATGTTATTGGCGATGATTTATTAATAGAAGGATAGCCCTAATAGCAGCAGGATCAACTAATATTGATACAACACTTTATGGGTTCCAAAGTGCTTCACATTTGTTATCTCATCTAATCCCTATAATAGCCACAGAGGATGTTATTTGTGTAATCATTTTGTAGGCTGGAAAAAACCTAGGTTTGGAGAATTGGAACATATCACCCGAGATCCCCGAGCTCCTGGGGGCAGAGCCAGGACTCCGCGCTACAGCCATTTTCCTGGGCTCTTCCGGCCTCTGCCCTTCTGCTTGTCCAGACAGAGGTTGGGCTGCCAATGACCTTTGCTCCTCAGAAACAAAGAGTTTACCGAGTAACTGAAGAATGTATACAGTAGTCCACAGCCAGCCACGTGTAATGTGTTCCCTAGGCATGAGCAATCTTCAAACATGGAGTGGGCAGGGAGTGGAATGTATGGAGGCCTAGAACAAACTGATGTGTGTGGGGGTGAGGGGGACCCTTTCAGGGAGGTAAGGACAAGATGGACGATGGTACAGTCCCTGCTTCTTCCTCCACATCTGCACACAGGACTCCCGGCTGCATTGCTAGCATTTCATACGTACAGTTTAATTTTACTCTTTTCCTTCATGTGTGGCCTGTGGACTTCTGCTCTGGCATGCCTGAAGACCTATACTCTCATCTCAGTTGAATGCATCCTTCCTGAGTCCTGAGCACTTTAATTTAGAGTTTTCCACTATTTTATTATTTATTTATTTTTAATATTTTATTAAAATCTTTTTATTTGAGAGAGAGAGAGAGAGAGAGACTGTGAGTGGGGTAGAGGGGCCGAAGGAGAGAGAGAGAGAGAGAGAGAGAGAGAGAGAGAGAGAGAGAGAGAGAATCCTAAGCAGGCTCCATGTTGACATGAGGCTCGATCCCACGACCCTTGGATTATGACCTGAGCCGAAATCAAGAGTCGGATACTCAACCAACTGAGCCACCCAGGCGCCCCCCGAGTTTTCCATTATTTTAATAAAACCAGGGGAAAAGAAATAAAGCACTGGAATAATGGACAAATGCAGCTATACAGACGTGGAGGTCTTCAGTCTGGATGGGCTGGGCCAAGTAGAACTCAACACCCCCATCCCCTCCCATAGCTGTGAGCGAAAGTCTGAATCAGGCAGAGGCAAGACCATATACCAGATACACTAAAGGGTAGGTCGTTTAAAAGTAGAACATGTGGGGCCTAGTTCAAAAACGAGAGGCTTTGTGTTGGGTGGGGCGGGACAGGGAAGGAAGCCTGGGGCACTGGGCACAGGTCCGAAGGCACAGAGCAAGCAGGCAAAGCATGAGGTGTAAATGCACTGGGGTCCACAGGGCTGGCCCGTGGGAGCCTGGCTCTGTCCAGGGCAGCCCCTAGGCTCTTACACTCCAGAGCCAGCTTTGCCAAGAATCCGGCCACTCAGCTCCACAGAAGACCCATGGTTATAGTGACCACTGGCCTCGGAATGTCCACTTTACCTGTCACTTATCAGTAAAGTCCCTGCATTTGAATTTCCATGTGACAGGGCGCCTGGGTGCCTCAGTCGGTTAAGTGTCCGACTTCGGCTCAGGTCATGATCTCCCTGTTCGTGAGTTCAAGCCCCGCGTCGGGCTCTGTGCTGACAGGTCAGAGCCTGGAGCCTGCTTTGGATTCTGTGTCTCCCCCTCTCCCTGCCCCTCCTCTGCTCTTGCTCTGTCTCTCTCTCTCAAAAATAAATAAACATTAAAAGAAATAAATAAAAAAGTGGAACATGAGGAAGCTGATGACAGCTTCTATTTCCAAAACATTTATTCATAAAATAATCAATTGACCTATTTGTGAACTACTCATTCAGCAAACATTTATTGTGTGCCTGGCCACCTGGAAATGACTCAGAGCAGGCCTCACCCACAAGGAGCTCATGGCCACAGCGGAGAAATCATGTGGGGTGGAAAGTCCTAGGTGGTGATTAAAGCACATCACCGTCTATTGATTGGAGCAGTCTCTTTGGGACCCTCCCAAAGCTGTGGTTTCTGAGCGAGGGGCCGGATTTCAGTGTTTCTATACACACACATTCTGAGAGTCAGACTGGTCTTCCCCTGGCTCCTCTGAGTGTAGTTTACTTGCAGAGAAAATGCTACTTAATAGGGGAAATGAGAGGAATGCAGGAAAGAAGCCTTTGTGCGGTGAGGCGGGCTGGGGCTTGGGAGAGGAAAGAGAAAGCAAGAGTGGGAGGGAGGAGCGACTGAAGCCAGGGGCCAGGGGCCGGGCCGCCCTCCCGCTGCAGTGACAGAACATGGCCGACGTGGTGTATTCCCAGGGTTTGTGTAGGACAGAAGGAGGTTCTTACCTGTCCGTGCTGACAGAGCTGCAGAACAGGAGGAATCCCTTTTGTCTGCAGGTTTGAACATCGTGGAGGCTCATTTGACTGATACGTTAACTGCTCGTTAGCTGTCCCTCTTTTGAGCAGTTGTCCCCCTGCATCTACTTGAGTTAACTGCCCTGCACAAATGTGTCTTCCTCCCAGAGGCTGCCTCTCGCCTCTGCAGGCTGTGAGCAGCCTTGGCCCTGTTCCCAGAGGGCCTCCTGCCCCTCTCCTGGGGCACTTAGAACCTTCTAGAGTAAACCGTTCATTACTAGGTCTCTGCCTTGAGAGGATGAGTCGTCTAGGAGCCCCCTCTCCCCTCTGAGTCCTCAGTGCCGGGCACGGTGCTGGACAGGAGCGCCAGGGTGCCTTGCCAAGGGCGGGAGGGAGAAGGAAAAGGGAGCACCCCAGGGGCATGGAGATCAACGCTTGTAGGTGGGAGTGAAGGGCTCCCGTCTTTCCTCTTTGTATCACCCTGAGGGTCCCTCCCGGCATCCTTCTCCTCTTCCTCCTCACAGCCAGATGCAGAGATGCTGGCTGTTTCCAAAGCATTTTCCCTGCCAGGTGAGAAGAGAGAGCAACAGCAGTGACCTTGGAGAGGGGAGGGTGCTTCTGCTGTTTGCAGAGGTCCAGGCAGCAGGGGGTTGCACACTATTGGCGTTGTCGACCGGGGGGGGGGGGGGGCGGCCCGAGTGCCATAGCTCCAGGCTGTTGCTTACTGACCGCACTTGGACACATCACTTCTGTTCGCTGAGTCTGTTTCCTCACCTGTAAAATGGGGGTAATAACATCAACTCCCAGGATGATGTGAAGATTAAGTGAGAGATACAGTATGAAGCGCTTGGCACCTTACAGACCCAAGATGGAGGCCGTCGTTATGTATTCTCGGCCTGAACCCCTGGAGGAGATACCACAGATGGACGATGCCTGAGTGTGACCAGCACTGTGGTTCACTGTGGTCTTGTTATGGGATGTTGAACGTAGAGGACAGAGCGAGTGGAGAGAGCACTACCTCAGGAACCAGAAGAGGCTGAGGTTTGAGTCTGGGTTCTGTCTCATTGCAGCTACATGACGCTGAGCAAGTGAGTTACCTTCTCTGAGCTATTGTTTTTTCTAAATTGTTTAACATGAATGGAGTCTTTCAGATTCTCTCTTTAAGAGTGGAGACAGTGATCTCCAGAAGAAAGGCAAAGTGTCACCGTTTTCCTCCCGATAGGACATTTCTTCCACTGGAGCTTTAGGCTCACAGAGGGTGGGTGGGCTCCTGGCAATTGTCGTGCATTGACTGGCACCCTAGTGAAGCTGATACCAAGGAGCTGTTTTCATTCCCTCTGTCTGACCTCTTGCCAAAATGGCACCAAATATTTACCAAGGTCTCTGGCTGGCGGTGGGAATGCTGGTCTAAACATTATGATGGGGTGGGGATGAGATTGAATCGGGGGCATCCTGGACTCGTCACCTATGTCCCCAGATGTAATTATGTCATGTTACCTTTGACGGCCCAGAACGTACGAGGGCCGCCTGAATTGTGAAACATGGGATTTGGTGAGTAGCAGAAATCACCACCCACTGTGTGTCGTGGGGGACAGCTGAGAGGCAGGAGCGGCTGTCGGGCGGCTTCCAGCTGGAGGACACCCATGGAGGGAACAGCGGGCCCTAGAGCAGCAGCAGGCAGGCTGCCTGGGATCCAGAGTTGGGACTGTTGGCTCTGACCTCCCTCCCTGAACCGCAGGCAGTGGATACTAGGGTGGGAGCACGAGGGCAGCACCCAGGAGGAGTGGGGAGCACCCCCCCAGAAGGCTAACTGTTGGCACATCCAGTCCAACAACACTCTCTATAAGCCCCCAGCCCTGGAGGACGCCTTCATTCCCTTCAGGCAACAGAGCTGATAATGCTCACTGCAGGCTTCTAGTCTAAGTCTAAGATGGGCCGTCAAACAACACCCTCCAAATATTTGTGGGGAAAAAATGACAATTGAATAGAGACACCAAGGAAATCGAGTTAAATGAGCAAGCAGGAGATTTAAAAGAAAAAAAATATTTAAGAGGGATGGGTTTATCTAACCCATTAAATGAGAGCAAGCAATTTTATTTTGAAAGTAAGTAATGAGGTTTGGGCAATGAAAAATATGATTGTCAAAGTACATTTAAAAAATGAAAGGGAGGGACTCCTAGCCACAGTAGTGAAGAGGGAGTTAGTTAGCTGGAAGAACAAGACAGGGAGTATTTCCAGAACCCAGGGCAAACATCATAGAGAGACCATTGGAGGTCTGCCGCATTCCAGCCTCCCCTTTTCCAGAGCTCAGGTTGGACGGTTTCCCAGTACTCACAGCGGGTAGATGTGGCCACGTGACTAAATTCTGTCCAATGGACGCAAGAGGAGGGGCTGGGCCCCTTCTGGGCTAAGGGTCTGCTCCCTTGCTGCTGGTCCCCCTGGGGAGGGGGGAAGGGAGAATTAATCAAGTAGAAAATGGAAGAAAATATCCAAGACGTGAAGAAAGGCAAGACTAAATTTAAGGACCCATTAAGGGTCAAGCAGGATGAAAGGAAAGAAAAAGAGAAAGAAATGCTGACTTAAATCTTTGTTGTGAAATTTCAAAACACAGAGGATAGAGAGAACATCCCAAGAAGGGGAAGGAATTAATAAATAAACTTAAGAAATGAGGATTAAACTAACGTCAATTTTCTCACTTGGCAAAACTGAATACAAGAGTTTTGGAGCAGTATATTTGAAATTCTGGGGAAAACTGCTTCGAATTTATAAGGCTCTCTATACCCAGCCAGTCTGGTAAGTCAAGTGCAAGGGTGAAGTAAGGATATCTGAAGGGAGAAAGTTCTGTTTACCACTGATCTTATTATCTGTGAATTTATTTGAAAGAATTGCTGCAAGATGTACTTCAGCAAAATGAGGTATGAACCCAAGAAAAAGATAATGTATTACAAGAAATATATGAATAAAACTACCAGTAAAACTCAATAATTCCAAATCATTGATGATACTGTCAGTATAACGTATTGGTTATATTGCTTATGATTATAATAATCTGGAACAAAGATTCTAAATAACCTCAACATTGGGGGGAAGTGATGAGGAAAATAAAAACATGTTAAAAATGGCTATAATAGGAGGCTCCAGGATGGCTCAGTCGGTTAAGCGTCTGACTCTTGATTTCGGCTTAGGTCATGATCTCGGGGTTTGTGAGATTGAGCCCCACCAGGGCTGTATCTGTGCTGTCAGCACAGAACCTGCTTTGGATTCTCTCTCTCCTCTCTCTCTGTTTCTCTGCCTGCTCTCTCAAAATAAATAAGTAAAACTAAAAAAAAAAAAAAAAAAAAAGGAAGTAGTAATCCCCCTTTTTTCAAAAAGGAAAAAATATGAGATCAGAAACACAAGTCTCTTTTTAAGAGAGGAGTCATATTTAATTAAAGGGAAACTATGAAGCAGATCACTTCAATATATTGTAAGTTGCCTTCTTTGTGCTACCATGAAAATGGAAGTATGTAGTATATTTATGACTCGGTGAACTAAAGCATAGAATCAATTTGCTGACAAATCTGATTGATGGCAAGGTCTCAAGTCAAATGAAATTTTATTCTGCTCTAACTTTATCACAAGTCATGGATCCTCCCTGCTGTGTTTCCTGATGTTCAAATAAAGATATAACAATTATCTTCGTTATAAAGTTGTCCCTTGTTATCTACTTGTTTTTCTACTGAGCATGTCTTTACTCATCAAAAGTGTAATTTCTTAACTTACAAATGGTATGCACTTCAAGGCTTTTGAAACATTTTAGTCAATTTTGTAACACATGACCACCAAAGGAGACAGTGGTTATTCAAAAATTGTACCTAATGTTAATCACTCCAGAGGTAATTGACTCACTTCCTTTCCTTCCTTCCAGGTTAGCACTCAACGTTTTGTTTTCCTATGGTGTTATTGCTGGGAGTTGCAATAGTTTTTTCTGCTAGTTCTCCTGGCTATACATATTTAATATAAACTTGAGTTAAAAACAAATGCAAAATAAAAAAAAAGTAGTGTTAGGGCTCCTGGGTGGCTCAGTCAGTTGAGCGTCCAACTTTGGCTCAGGTCATGATCTCACAGTCCGTGAGTTCGAGCCCCGCGTTGGGCTCTGTGCTGACAGTTCAGAGCCTGGAGCCTGCTTCAGATTCTGTGTCTCCCCCTCTCTCTCTGTCCCTCTCCCTCTCACACTTTGTCTCTCACTCTCAAAAATAAATAAACATTAAAAAAAAATTTTTTTTTAAAGTAGTGTCAATGTTAGATGTTGGCAAGGATGTGGAAAAACTGGATTACTCATGCATTGCTGGTGGGAACATACAATGGTGCAGCCACTCTGGAAAACAGGTTGGCAGTTTCTTAACAAACAAATAAACAAACAAACAAACAAGCAAGCTAGACTTGCAACTACTATTTGGACCAGGACTGTACTCCTGTACATTCACCCCAGAAATAAAAACATTTTCACCCCAAAATGCAACATAAATGTTTATAGTGGCTTTATTTGTAGTAGACCCAAACTATTGGTACCAACCCACATGTCCTTCAACAAGTCAACGGTTAGTTACATGGTACATCCTTACTATGGAATACTTCTCAGCAATAAAAAGAAACAAACTATGGCTACGTGCAACAACTTGGGTGAATCTCCAGAGAATTATGCTGAATGAAAAAGCCAATCCTAAAAGCTTATCTGTTGCATGATTCCATTTATATAGCATTCATGAAATGACACAAGTATAGACATGGAGAACTATAGTGCTTGTCGGAGGTTAAGGAGGTGGTGGGAGCAGAGGGTGGGAACAAGTGGGTGTGGCTATCAAAGGTCAACAGAGGGATCTTTGTGGTGGTGGAAATATTCTGTACCTTGACTGCTTCAATGGCGATATTCTGGTTGTGGTATTACACTGTGGTTTCACCATGATGGATGGAGATAAAGGGCACAGGGATCTCTGTGTTGTATCTTAGAACTGCATGTGACTCTATAATTATCTCAAATGAAAGTTTCTTTTTTTTTTTAAAAAAAAGGTTATTTGTTTATTTTGAGAGAGAGAGCAAGAGTGAGCAGGTGAGGGGCAGACAGAGAGGGAGAGAGAAAGAATCCCAAAGCAGGTTCCATGCTGTCGGTACAGAGCCCCTTGTGGGGCTCGAACTCACAAACCATGACATCATGACCTGAGGTGAAATCAAGAGTCAGATGCTTAACTGACTGAGCCACCCAGGTGCCTCTCAAATAAGTTTCAATTAAAAATGTGCTTCTGAGAATTTCTATACATATAACCCAATTAAGAAGTTTGTCTTTGGCATTATGGTTCTCTTCTCGTTTGGGTGGGATATAAATTATTGTTCATATATTTTACTCTTTCCCCCCACATCTCATGAGAAGAGTTCCTGGTTCTGTTAATGTTGGTGGCAGCTCTGTGACTTGTTTTGGCTTTAGAGTGGGTGGAATACAGTTCCTTGCCCCCTGACTTTGTGCTCAGCCATGCAGCTTGCTTTGGCCAAAGGATGTTAGCAAATGTGACTCAAATAGGGCTGGAGATGAACTTGCATAGTTGGGCTTATCCCCTTGCCCTTCTATGGTCTCCATGAGTGAAGCTTTTGAACTTGTCCATCTCTTGAGGGCCCAGAATGAACACAGATGGAGGAGCCTTAACCTCAGTGAGGAGCCAAGTCCTGTCAGACCTTCAGCTCAAAGCAGAGCTTCCCCATAGAGCCCAGCTTAGGTCAGCTAAACCCCAGGTGACCTGTAGTAGTTTGTATGCCACTGAGAGTTTTGTGGTTACTTGTTACTCAGCAATAGCTGACCCATACATCATTGTATCAAGTAAACATGTTAGGACAGCACAGCTGAGCACAATTTCAGATGAGAGAGTGGATTCTTCATCCAAGACATATGGTAATCTGGTGGATATTATACTTAAAATCCCATCTGTATCCATTTTGGGAGTTTCTGGATCAAAATCCCTTTTTTAAAAAAAAATTTTTTTTTTACGTTTATTTATTTTTGAGACAGAGAGAGACAGAGCATGAACGGGGGAGGGGCAGAGAGAGAGGGAGACACAGAATCGGAAACAGGCTCCAGGCTCTGAGCCATCAGCCCAGAGCCCGACGCGGGGCTCGAACTCACGGACCGCGAGATCGTGACCTAAGCTGAAGTCGGATGCTCAACCGACTGAGCCACCCAGGCGCCCCTCAAAATCCCTTTTGTAACATGTCTTGGGGAGCTAACTGTATGTCCAGCATACAGCACATGTAGAACTACTTAAAAATACTTGTTAAATAACAGTGGACTGTTTGAATGAATCCCAGAAGGTCCCAGAAGGCAGGGATGGGGATTGGGGGGCTGATGTAAACAGTGTAGGATGGACTGCTTTGATATTTCTCCCCTGTCTTCCACAGAGGGGCAGTCGATGCACTGTGGGCTAGTAAGTCCATTGGGGTAGCAAAAGGCAAGGACTATAAGCCTCTAGGGGAATGATGTCCCTTTTCCCTCGTCTTTTTCTTAATCTCTGCTGAGGAGGAAAAAATGCTGTTCTGAGCTGGTCATCTTCAAGATCATGGATTGTATTGGGGAAATGGAGCTTTAGCGACAGGGGGCAACTGTGCCCTTTTCCTCCTTTCTCTCTGGCTGGTGGGCATGTCTCGCATTGCCTTTCTTGGAGATGGAGTAGAGAAGGAGCGAAGCATTGCTAAGGAGAGGCAGGGAAAAGGCAGCGGACATCCAGCCTAACCTGGAGAGAGCCAGGGAAAGGCCAGCTGCCTGGGGTGGGTCACAGGAAAGGTGTTGGCTGCCAGCTGACATCCCTTATCTTTCTTTTCTGCGGCCAGTATAGGTTATTTTACAGCCTAGCCTCTTTATGGCCTCAGTAGGGAGCAAAGGCAAACAAAGAAGGAGTGATCCTGCAGGGTCTAGGGAGCCACCTCCCACAGCAGATGTGCTTTCTTTAGCAGCCCTGCCTGCTACCTGAAGCACTTTGTGAAAAACCAGGCCTTAGGGGCTGCCTGACCTTGAGGTCCCTCATTTATATCTCCCTTTCAGGTGGCTTTGAATGTATCCCCATCCCTTAAACCTTTGCATCCTTGCCAGCTTGTCATGAGCTGGAAACCAGTCTTGGCTGCGTTTTACAGATGATGAAACTGAGGCTGGGATGGTTGTTACCAAGCTTCTTTACCCTCTGTGCTGTGGAATGCTATTTCATTTCTTTGATTTATTCTTTTCTTCAATACTTACAATTATTCTTCTTTAAAAGAGAGACGGCAACAAACAAATGGGCTATATTCCTATTGCTTAGATAACTGATGTTAACACCCCCCCCCCATTATTTCTAGAGGTTACTACTTTCAACTTTTATTTTTGTCTTATTCCATGAAGGTGCAAAATTCTTTTATTATTTTAAAAATATATGACTTAAACAATCTAAAACCTAGAGAAAAGTTACAAGTGAGGATAAAGAACATTAAAAAAAAAATTCTGAACCATGTGAAAGTAAACTGCGTCAAGATGCGTCTCCCGCAAAGATTGGTTTTATTGTATATTTCTTTAAAATTTTTTTTAATGTTTATTCATTTTTGAGACAGAGAGAGACAGAGCATGAATGGGGGAAGGTCAGAGAGAGAGGGAGACACAGAATCCGAAGCAGGCTCCAGTCTCTGAGCTGTCAGCACAGAGCCCGACGCGGGGCTTGAACTCACGAGCCGTGAGATCATGACCTGAACCCAAGTCAGACGCTTAACTGACTGAGCCACCAAGTGAGCCACCCAGGTGACTCCCCCCCCTTTTTTTTTTGTAATGTTTATTTAGTTTTGAGAGAGAGAGAGAGAGCACGCAGGTGTGTGAGAGAGGGTGGGGCAGAAAGAGGGGTTCAAAGGATCCAAAGAGGGCTCTGCACTGACAGCAGAGAGCCCGACGCAGGGCTCGAACTCACAGACTAAGATCATGACCTGAGCTAACGTGGGATGCTTAACCAACTGGATGCCCCCTGTATATTTCTTACAGAGAAGGACATTCTCCTACTTACCAAAACACAACCCTTGTGATTCAGGAGATTAGCATTGACATATAACTACCCTCTCATCCCTAGGCTTTATCTATCAGTGGTCCCAAAGTGTTCAGATTTAGGTCTCCTGAATCTGGCCTCCTTTAGTCTGGAACAGTCTTTCCTTGAGTTTCATGGTCGAGACATGTTCCAGACTACGAGGCCAGTTACTGGTAGCCCATCCCTGGCTTTGTGCTAGTCTGATGTTTCCTCAGGATTGGGGTCATTTTTATGCACCGTTGGCAGGAGTATCATAGGCAATGATGTGCGCTTTTTGTATCCTATCGTGGGCACATGATTTCAATTTGTAGCATTAGTGAGGTGGTTGTTTTGATCGCTTTGATTAGGGTGGTGTCTTCTGGGCTTCTCCACTGAAAAGCAACTAATTTTCTCTTTGCAATTAATGATCATTTTATGCTGAGGGACACTGAAGCCATGCAAATATCCTGTCATTCATCAAACTTTCACTTTATTCATTTAATTATTTATATTGGAGTGGACTCACTGGTTCCTATTTTATTCCATGGGCTATTATCTATCACAATCGTTATTTATTTTACTGCTCACAGTGTCCCAGATTTGGCCAGTGAAGGTCCCTTCCGGCTGGATTCTGGGTCCTTTTAACATGCCCCATCATTCTTAGAGCACTCTGTTACTTTCTAGCCTCCAAGGATCTCTCGGGTTCCTCTTGTACGTTCCCTGTCCTTTGGATTCTTTTAATGGAGAATGACATTGGAAACCATGTATGGGTGCTAGGAGTGCTCATTGTTATTGGTGTCACCACTCCAAGGCTCTGTCAGTGGACAGAGCAAGGAGATGAGTGTGTGTGTGTGTGTGTGTGTGTGTGTGTGTATCTCACAACTACATTCATGTTTATATATACAGATCTTCCTTGACTTACAATGGTTCTATGTCCTGATAAACCCATTGTAATTTAAAAATAACATAAATTGGGCACCTGCGTGGCTCAGATGGTTAAGTGTCCGACTTCGACTCAGGTCATGATTTTGCAGTTTGTGGGCTGTCAGACAGCTCAGAGCCTGGAGCCTGCTTCAGATTCTGGGTCTCCTTCTCTCTCTGTCCCTTCCCCACTCGCACTCTTTCTCTCTCTCAAAAATAAGTAAATGTTAAAAAAATAACGTAAATTGAAAATGCATTTAACTAACACCTAAATCAAACATCGACGCTTACACGCTCACAACCCTTAACATTTGTCTACAGTTAGGCAAAACCATCTGACACAAAACCTATTGTATAATAAAGGGATATAATAAAGGGAATATCATGTAATTCATTGGGTACTGTGCGGAAAGTGAAAACAGAATGGCTGTATGGGTATCAGTTGTTCAGTTTTGTGATTGCGTCACGGACCGGGAGCTGCCCACCGCTCAGCATCACAAGAGAGTACGGTACCACATATTGTTAGCCCGGGAAAAGATCAAAATTCGGAATCTGAAGTACTGTTTCTACTGAATGTGTGTGGCTTCCACACCACCGTAAGGTTGAAAATTCGTTTAAGATGAACCATTATAAGTTGGGGACCACCTGTATGTTGAAAGCCGTGAGATGATATGCTACCTTCAATTCTAATTTCAAGCCACAGGGCTCATTCTATTTTTCCCCTTCTGTGTTTGTAACTACCTTCTCCATCGGTGAGAAACCCGGCTCCATTATCTTTGATACACTTCCTTTACTTGGTTGACCCCCCTGCGTGGAGCCAGGCTCCCGTAGCAGAACTCCCTCCCACCAGCACTTCACTCTACTTGGGCTCTGGCACTCCACCTCGGCTGTCCTCTTCTCTCACCTTGTATTTGAGCTCTGATGCCCTGTGTTGGGCTGCCGGTTCCCCGCCTCCCCACGTGGACACTCTCTTTGTCCTGTTCTGACACCCTATGCCAGGCCCCTCCATGGGGTGCCGTTCTCCATGGGCTTGGCTCCCACAGTGCTGGGCTGTTGGGGCTGCTGTCCTGCCCTCTGCAGATATACTCCTCCCTTGCCAGGTTCCAACACCCACTGGCATGTCCCTTGGTTGGGGGTGGGGTGGGGGCATCTTTGCACTCTGCTTGGGCTCCAACTCCCTGTTCTTGGCCACCAGTCTCCATAACCCTGGCCTCACCTTCCCTCATGGGACACCATCTTGCTCAGCCCTACCTAATGGCTTTTGGACTACACTCAGGCATTTGGAACTCATTTTGGATATGGATATGGGTGTTTGGAAGGGAAGGGAATGGAAGAAGAACAACACATGTGCTTCAAAATTATTTAAAAAAATTTTTTTATTGCTTATTTATTTATTTTTGAGAGAGAGAGGGAGACAGAGGGTGAGCAGGGGAGGGGCAGAGAGAGAGAGAGAGAGAGAGAGAGAGAGAATCTGAAGCAGACTCCAGGCTCTGAGCTGTCAGCACAGTGCCTGTGGGGCTGGAACCCACAGACCGTGAGATCATGTCCTAAGCTGAAGTCGGACACCCAACAGACTGAGCCACCCGGGGGCCCCTCCGCCCCCCCAATTTTTTTTTTGAGCAGCACCCAGGAGATCTTTTCAATTTGCATCTCTGGGAAAGTTTCTTTTATTACTGAGAATTCCCTGTGCTGGGTACTCTCTGTTTACACTCCACCCAGGTCCATTCTCCACCATTGTTCTGGCCTTCTTTGTGCTCAGAGAGGCTGGATTCCAGGTGGCTTTGATCAATGACAGGAACCCACAGGAGACCAGAAGTGGACCGAGACAAGTTGGTATACTTCTGCCCTACTTCCTTTTGTGTCAATGCTGAGTCTCTGGCGACAGTGGCATGCTTCCAGACTACAGCAGCTCATTGGGTGGCCTTTCTTCCACAGTCCCCTGGCTCTGATGACACGATTTTCTTCCCCTCATTCTTTTAGCTGGAGGGTGGTAACTGCCTTTGCTAACCTCTGAGTGCCTCACCACTTCTTGTATTTCCCCTTACCCCTGTCCACACCTCTAAAAGTTGCTTTTCGAATAATGTCTCTTCATTTGACTATCTGGGAGTGAATTCGGCTTCCCACTGAGTCTATCACTGATGTGCTTTCATTTTCTTGGTTCTCCCTTCTGGAAATTTTATTAATTGGATAATGGATCATCTGCATTAATCATCTATGTCTCTTGTTTTTGCTCTTAGGTTTTCCATCTTTTTGTGGTTTTGGCTCCATATTATGACATTTCCCTACCTTGTCCCAACCATCCCTTCCAATCAAATGTTTTTGTTTTTTTTAACTTCAGCCATCATATAGTTCATTTCTAACGGTTCTTTCTTGCTTTCTAGATCGCTCTTGTTTCCTGGCAATCTGCTCCTGTTTTACAACTCCAGCAACTTTTTTAATCTAAGGATTAATGAAAGTGTTTGATCTCTTAAAGTTCTTTTCTGGTCCCCTAGTTACTTCAGTTTTATTTGGGGTCAGTTATTTTGTTTATTTATCTTGACCTGTCTCCTCTGTGCTATTGATTTCCTAAATGTATGGGATTCTTTGGTTTTCTGTCACAAGAATGGGAAAACAAGCAGATTTTCCTGGATAGCTGATGTGGCTTTCTTTTGCTATAGCTCTTCCAGGAGCAAAGCAGGACAGCTGCCCAGGAGCTCTCTGTGTCAGCTTGCCATTAGAATGAGCACGCGGTGGGGACGCCTGGGTGGCTCAGTCGGTTAAGGCTCTCCGACTCTTGATTTCAGCTCGGGTCATGATCTCACGGTTCGCGAGTTCGAGCCCCACATCAGGCTCTGCACTATCAGATTCTCTGTCTCCCTCTCCCTCTGCCCTTCCCCTGCTTGCGTGCTCTCTCTCTCTCTTTCAAAATAAATAAAAAGGACATTTAAAAAATTAAAAAAGAAAGAATGAGCACGTGGTGAGGCAGGAACATTTCACAGAGGCCTGGCCGTATGGGCTCAGTCTCCAAGAACGAGTGGGAGTTTTCCAGGTGAAAAGTGAGCCCAGTGAGTCCCGGCTGTGGAAGTAACATCGACACAAGCCTGGATATGTCAAATGCATGATATTCTCTAAAAATGAAGAGTGAGTGGAGAAGGAGTCTGGGGGAGACACCCTAGAAGGGTTTAAGGAGAAACAGACTGGCGTGAAAAGCTGCCCATGGATGTGCATGGGGCCTGTCAGCACCATGTCGGATTAATTCTGGTGGGAGTGTGGGTCTGGAGACTGCTGGGTTGGAGAGGGGTGGGGGTGGCGCTCAGGGAGGTGGACGAGCACACAGAAGCCCGGGGCGGAATAACAGCAGCCACAGATCTCTAGGGCATGTTTCCTGTGCTAGGAGCCGGTCACATCTCATCTCGTTTGCACTAGCAACAGCCCTAGAGGTGGATTTTATTAGCTCCATTTTACAGAAGAGAATTTGAGGCTTGGAGAGTTGGCTCCTGGGCCCAGCTTTTGACCACCCGCCACACTGGATCTTAAGGTGGTGACAGTAACAGTGAAATGGGCCTGATTTCAAGTCTCAGCGCATTGCCAGCTAAGAAGTAGTGGGGATCCTTCCCCCACCTTCCTGACCCTCAGCTTTCTCATCAGACCAAGGAGAGCTTGCAGTGGACCAAGGGGTCAATCTGCAAGCTGTTGAGGGCCATTCACGCCTGATGGATTAGTGCTTGCGCTCATCTCCAGGGTGATTCACGTGGAACATGCCTCAGGGAGCAGGAAGTGAGGTCCATCACCAGGCTGTTAAGGAGACTCCACGTCTAGGAGGTCAGACCAAAAGCCAGCCACTTTTGTGGCACAGGGAGAACCTTACCGAGCCCCTTCCTCAGAAACTGCAGAATGTAGCCTGCCAGGCCGGCCAGACCTCCCAGTCTGGGGTCCTGGCCCCAGGCTCCCACGAGAGGGGAGGTAGAGTGGCCAGCTTCTTGCTTGAGGCCTAGCCTTTCTCGGAGGGGAGCTTCAGATGCTCCCGCTCTGCTGGGTGCCCAGCTCTGCCGCCAGAGGGCGCTGTTTCCTTCTCCAGCAGAGGCTCAGGGTCTGACTGCCAGCTCCCTTAGTGTCCGTCTAACTAGGAATTCTGCTCTGAGGCGCTCCCTCCCCCTCTCAGGGGAGCCACTGCCTGGCCTGCTGTCTCAGCTCCTCGGCCCTTGTCTGACCCACGGGGCAGTGGTTCTCAAATGCGGCCGTGTGGCAGCCTGCCTGAAAGGGCTCACCAGCAAGGCCTACACGGCTGCTCCACGAGAAGGCGGTGACAGCATCTGAATTCTTGCCTCTACAGAGAACAGGTGTCTCTAGGGCTTCCTGCCAGTTGGGTAGTTTCTGCATAGACAATATTCTTTGCTTTAGACTCCAGGAAGCCACTATTATGATCAGGTCCCATTAAATGCATACCTGCCTTCCTTTGGAGACACTGGTGACTTAGTGATGGGGGATGGGGCCACAAGCGTCATCTGCCTCTGCCGCAGAGCACAGAGGGCTGCAGGAATGGATCATAGCAGAAGGGTCATTGCAGGGTCCTTGCGAGCAGAGGCGTGGGTCTGGGTCTGTTGCTTGGCTGAGTGACTGGGGGGGAGGTGCTCAATCTTTGAGTCTCACTTGGCTTCATCAGTAAAGCAGGGATACAAATGCCCACCTCTTGAAGCTATTGTGACGATCAAATAAGTAGTGTTTGCAGAGTCCACATGTGCCTTAAGTGGCAGCTGCCATTCCAGAAAGGGCCACTGCCCACAACTCCAGGGCCATATCCACAGATAAATAGTACTTCTGGGGTTACTTGGGAAGAGTGGCTGGGAGGCGTGTGTCATGTTATAGGAGCGTGGTCCATGTCCAAAATCTTGAAGCAGATCTGCTAACTCTCAGGAGATTCTCTAAGCACATACTTAATTTTACCATGTGGCCTCCTTGGGAAAGAAAAGTGTAAGTTAGCGTATTTAAAACAGGAGCAACCCTTATAACAAATCCTGTTCCATTTTGGCCAAGTCTTGTGTCACCTGGGTTCTGACGGAAAAGCACTTTCTCTGTTCATTCTCGTTGCAACAACCTTGGAGGCTCTTCCAGGACCTAGAAGTCCCTCCCGACTGGTCACCTGGGCCTCTCTGGAAGCCTCCTTGCTAACATTCTCCAGCCACACTGCCTCCTGTGGTCTCCAGGGGCCAAATGCCTGCAGCCTCAGGGCCTTTGCTCTTGCTGTGCCCTCTGCCCGGACCACCCATCTTGAGCTGACCTATTTCCCCACAGCATGTCATTCCACACTAACTCATTGACTTGTCCCTTGTTTGTCTTCCCTCTCAGGACTGGGAGCTCCAGGATGACCCAGGACAGGCACCCCGTCTTCTTCAGTTCTGTGTGCCCACCAGGAGAGTCAGGCTCATAGGAAGCCTGCAATTAATATTCGTGAACGAGTTTATGAAAAGCAGGTCTTCTTAGGCCCATTTCATACATGAGGAAACTGAGGCCCAGACAGGGAGAGAGCAGCGCAGTTCCAGTCTGTGCCGTGCGGAGCCGGGGTGGGCGTGGGGGAGACCCGCGTGCAGGGAGGGCGGTGGGGCCCGAGGCGCGGCTCCCGCAGCGGGCGCCTGGGTCTCAGGGCGGCGGGAGCGTCCCCGTGGGCGGTCACTGGCGGCGGACTGGGCGGGCGCGGGAGCGCGGGGTGGCGGAGGAGGGAGCCCAGCGGGCCAGCGGCAGAGCGGCAGGGAGGCTCCGCTCGGCAGGCAGAGAGCGCCAGGGCCGCCGGAGCGGGTAGGCGGGCTCAGCCCCGAGACGGGCCCCGCGGGTGCAGGGGCGGGGGCGCCCGGGGCCCAGTGCGAGGGGTCCTCCGGGAAGCCGTGCGCGCTGCTGCATCTGGGAGCATGGGGAGGGGGCGTCGGTGGGGGGGGGGGCTTCAAGGAGCCCAGGGCTCAGAGACACGCTACCGTGGTCTCGGGTGGAGGGCGGGGTGGGCAGGGGGGCAGCCCCAGCTCCTCGTGTGGCCTTGGGCTCCCATAGCCTCCGGGTCCTCCCCTGAAACGTTGGTGGCTCTCTGCTTCATCTTGTGGGCTGCGAGGAGAGGGGTAAGGGGTGCATGGCAAGTGTCTGGGCGCCTGGGGCATTCGGAGACCAGGAGCTATTGGCTGAAATTTCAGGAAACAAAATAGATGTCCTTTCCATTCTCACTTCCTTGGGAGATTGATAGGATTTATATTAGTTCTTAATTTTTCTCTGGGGGGGGGGACGCAGGCTGCAGGGGAGACCTCCCTCAGGGGTTCAGGTGTTCCCCCCATCCCCCTTGACTAGCCAGCTGCCTGGGAAATACATCT
The DNA here is from genome assembly GCF_007474595.2 of Lynx canadensis. NCBI lineage: Eukaryota > Metazoa > Chordata > Mammalia > Carnivora > Felidae > Lynx > Lynx canadensis. The sequence goes on along the minus strand of NC_044313.2, from coordinate 42,173,551 downwards.
GAAGGCATCATTTTACTGCCATTGCACAATAATCCCCTCCTTCCTCCCAGACTGGCCATCCCCTGCGGCGTACCTGAAGGACATAAGATCTGGTCCTCACTGGGCATCTTTGCGGTGCGCAGTGGGAAGTGAGGGACAATCTTTGTATGAGGTCCCATGTGGGGGGGCCCCAGTCTCCCAAAATGGTCTGAAGTGGTTCCTGTGGCCGCTGCTCGCTGCTCAGCAACCCCGGGGAGTGGATGTGATCACCCTGAGGGGGTCATTGCACTGCTGGAGGCTGCAAGGGACAGCACTGGACACCTGGTCACTCGGAAGGGACCGGTACCTGCCCAGTCGTGTCTCCTCCATGGGGAGCTGTTGCTCTCATGCTCTGCCACAGCGAGGTCTCTGAGGCTCCAAATTGTATCAGTAAGGCGGCAACTCTAAGAGTGTCATTGCATTAGAGATTCCAAACCCAGGTCAGCTTGGGGAGGACAAGAGCCTGAAGAGGCTGGGTGGTCTTTGGAGCTGCCGGGGGGGGGGGTGGGCGTTCTGAGCCAGCATGCTAGAACCAAAGTCCAAAGCTCTCAGCGTGACCAACGGAGGTCCCTGGGGTACCTTCTTATTTGGCTGAACCGCCTACCGGCACTCCTGGGCGCTCCCTGGGGCCCTGGGCCCCGTCAGGCTTTGTCAGGGATATTCGTGTGCCATGTTTGCAGGTCAACAATGGTTGGATACTGGCAATTTCACATGGTTCAGTCTAGGAATGCCTTCCTCCCAGGGCTGTGGTGTGGATCAATGCTCAGTGGAGTATCAGGCACCCGAAGCTCAGTGAAAGCTGATGTCCTTCTGCCCTCTGTCTCCAGGAAAGCGTTGCTCTCCAGAGTGAGGCGAGCCCCCTCCCTCCTTGGGGTCTCTCCTCCAAGACTGGGCTCCCGCACGCCCTCTCCTGCCTGCCCTTCCAAGTCCTCTTCCTGCTCCCCTGGCTGCACCAGGCTCAGATCCTGCCCCTCCCCAGGTGCAGCCTCTCGGGCTGTTTGGGCATCTCCCAGGATGTCCAGGGACTGAACTCGTCCCTCAGCATCCTGGGGCCCTCATCTACAGACAGGTCAGTGCAGGTGAGGCACTGACTCACCTGCATGAGGCCTGTAGTGAGTGTCTCTCAGGCTAGTCACTGGCCTGTGGACAGGGTGGTCTTCCGCTTTGAAATGCACGTGGTGGGAGTGTGGCCCTTTCCAGCCCCGGATAGAGATGGCTACTCGGCTGTGGGGCAGGGTTTGGAGCAGGAGGGCGCTGAAGCAGGGCTCGTGCCCTTTTGAGGCCGGGCACTGGGCAGAGGATTGGAGTAGGGGATTCGTCCCAGCGCTGTGCCCTCCCGCAGGACTTTCTAAAGAGGCTTTGGGTCAGAGCTGGAGCCAGGTGCACTCAGGGGCCTGTGCCTGGATCTCTGTGGCCAGTTCTTCTGGTGGAAGGGAGCAGGGTCCCCTCCGGTGGGGTTGGCGGGATGTGTGGGAAGAGAAGGCAACTAATGTTCGAAGAGCACTGCTCATGCTAGGCTGGTCTTGTTGTAAAATGGGCAGCTCAGCTTCCCAGGAGGTGGCAGAGAGAGCTCCTGACCAGGACCTGGTCCATCGAATTATGTTCTTTGCCCAAGGGACGAGATGGGGACTGAACTGAAAGAGTCTGAAGGAAGGGGAGCTCCAGGGTCCTACCTTTCAGACCCCTCTCTTCCCTATTTCACCCCCTGACTTTGGGGAACCAGGCTGTCCTATAGATATCACACCCTGCCTCATACAACTGAGGAAACTGAGGCTCAGAAAGGTTCAGCGACTCTCCCAAGGCCACTCTACAGATAGGTGGCAGGGCAAGGAATTTGAACCCAGGACAAGCCCGCGGCCTGCTGCCCCCCCAGGTTCCTGATAGGTTTCTCTGCTGTTTTCCTAGATGCCTGTGGTGGCTCTATCTGTGCAACAAAGGACACTGTTCTTGACCCCAGGGGCACTCAGACAACCCAAGAGACAGGCCTACGGACTGCTCTTGGGTGAACCCCGCTCCCAGCAGCCAGGTGACCTACTGCCCGCAACCAATGGTTTCACTCTGACCATTCCTAACCCTGAACCCTGAAGTCCCATTTGGTGGAGCTGTGGCTGGATCTTGACCCCTTTGCACCAGGCCCTGGTGGCATCCAAGTCCAGTCTCCTTCCTTGATTCTGCTCAGGAGCACCTGTCCCGAGGGATCCTCTGTTCCGGGGGGTCCCCACCTCTCAGCAGGTTCTATAGAAGGAATCTGGCCTTTCTGCTGACCCGGCTGTTGGATTTGAATTACTGCTACCTTGCCCCTGGAGTGGCTTCTGGAAATCCTCAGTCCTTGCATGCAGAGGGCCCTTCTGGGGCGGAGGTTCATGGAGTCCTCCCGGCGGGCCCCTCCCAGCCTCTGCAGAAACATGCAAGGGCCTGCTGGCAATTTTGCTCCTTTCTGGGTCCCCGGCCCCCTGGCCCCCCATGACACTTTCCTGACTTGCTCTTCTCCCAGTGCCAACACTTCCCTCCTTCGCCCGGTCCCACAAGCTGCTGGGAAAGGGCTGGTTTGGGTTCAGACATCCATGTGGTCTAGTCAGCAGGGGCTGGTATGGGGTGTCCTGGACCACTGTGACCATCTCTTGTGTTAGCTCTTCACTGGTTCTCTAAGAAGGGGTCTGCAAGCCTGGCAGACCCCCAGTGCCATCTTCTTCGGCTCTCCCTTTCCTCCTGCCCTGGCCCTCGTACTCAGTCTATTCTCTACATCCAAGTGATCTTTCTGGAACGGATTCAGCCTTGCTGGCCAGATTGCATGCTTCTCCCAGCATTCCTGCTCTGGCCCACCTCTCCGGCCTCATTGCTTACCATTGCCTTCCACCAACTCGGGGATCCAGTTGTTTTGAACTGCTCGCTGTTCTCTGAGGAGGCTCTGCTCTTTCCTGCCCGCGCCCCCTCCCCCCCATCTTTGCCCATGCTGTTCCCTGCACCTTGAATTCCTTCCTCTATCTTGCCCATTGGGTGGTTGACTCCTCTTCAACTTTGAGGCCGTGGATCAATGTAACTTTCTCTCTCATCTTCCTGCTTCTTCTCTGATCTCCCCACTCACAGGCATCCCATTCCTACTGGTTTGGGCCATGGCAATATGGCCTTGAGGTTCACCTGTATTCCTGGTGGTCAGTTCCTGTGGCTGTATATCATCTTGGCCTTTGTTTCTAGCATGGGGCTTGGCGCATGTTTATTGAGTGAATGAGTTGAGTGACAGTTTTCTGGAGTTTCCATGAACTCTGCTGTGATCGTGCTGCTTTCGGCCAGTTTGGAGCCGCTGGTATTGCCTCCCACCATTGACTCAGCCCTGGCTGGTGGTTATCCAGAGCCTCGGGTTTGCGTCACATTTGCTGCTTCTGAGCACAGTGTATCCACCACATTTCTATGCAGCTTTGGCTGCTTTTGGAGTTGAATACTGGGCCTTGCATTTGGCCTTGCTATGTTTCATTTTGTCAGGTTCTGTTCCAAATAGCCCTTTCTGCCAGAAGACTGTGGTGTCAGAATAATACTCCTGCCTCTGAGATTCAGTAGTCAAAATAACCAGACTGTAAACTGTTAGTTGAATTCACGACTTGGTCTTATAAATGGCCAAATGTACCTCATCTTTATAAGCCAAATTAAATGCACGGTGAGTGATGTTTGTGAGAGCTGACAAATAGAGTTTACTGCTCTCTGGTTAATTTTGGCCATACTCTATAAAAACTGCCTTTAAATTAGCACTTGATGATGAAGAACATGTATATGTTCACAAATGGACATGACCATTATGTAGGACTTAAAGAATATCTGAAATAGGGTCTTCCTCTCTGAATAGTATTTATCAGAATGGGACTCAAGGACGAAGTGCACAAGAATCGCATGGGCCGTATGTTGAAATATATGGACCCCTGGGCGCTATCTTAGACTCACTTAACTGCCTGTCCTGGTGAAGGGCTCTGGAGTCTGCACTTTTGACATGCCCCTGGAATGGGTCTGATGCTTTCTGAGGGCTGGGGACTGCCTGAGAGTTTAGTGACAGCCAGAGATCCCATGGAGAAGGTGTATCACGGTGGTGTGTGGAATGATCTGGTGGCTTTCCCTGTCAGAATATCTGCCACTGGCATTACCACCTGGAGATTCTGGAGTCAAAATCCCAATGTGGTCTTGGCAGAGGGTCCCTTGTGTTGAGGAGACACCAGGGGAAAAGAGATGGGCTGTGCCAGGGCACAGAGATGTGGACCAGGCTGCTGAGTTTGGAAACTGCAAACTGTTTTGGGTGACTTAAGCATAGGCAGGTCAGTAGGCAACCATAACCTTGGCCCTACCCATGTGTAGCATGATGGGCGTGGGGAGAGAGCCAGCGTGCCGATGACCCAGTATTTTTGTACCTGGCAGTCATCAACTCTGTCATGTGTCACCTGAGAAACAGGGCTGACAGGGCAGGTAGGGACTGAGACCTGGAGGGTGTACTGTGTTTCGAGCCCTGAGGTTTAGTTCTATTCTCAAGGGTGTGGGGTGATGTAGAAGGACCTGAGTGCCTAGTGGCATTTACTGCATTTCTATTTGGATAAGATGTGACAAGAGGATTTCTACCCATACTTCTTAGGCAGTTCTGTCTTTGAACTCTGCTTATGAAAATCTAGTTTCTCTACCATTAAAGCAGCCTTGGAAGCCTGAGTTCAGAAGGAATTTGTATAACAAGTTCTGGCATCAGACCCGGGTTCGCATCTGAGCCCTGTTACTGATTAGCTGTGTGACTGTGGGCAAGTTGCTTACATCTCTGAGTCTCAGGTCCTCAAGGTCCCAGCAGCCTTGGGATGGAAGAAGCCATGACCCTCTCTACCTGACCCCCACTTCTCCCTGGGGTCCACGAAGGAGGCATGATCACTGAGTACCATTTGTCTGTTTGCTTTGTAGGCACTGTCACTGAATCTTCTGGAATCTTCTCACCTGCACCATGAACATCTCTCACTTCCTGGCCTTGCTGCTCCCAGGATCCCCACAGGGTCAAAACAGGAGCAGGTCAAGGAGCATTCCATACAACTTCTCTGACCACTGCCAGGATTCTCTGGACCCGATGGTCTTTATTGTTGTCTCTTATAGCATCGAGACTATTGTGGGGGTCCTGGGCAACCTCTGCTTGATATGTGTGACCATTAGGCAGAAAGAGAAGACCAATGTGACCAACCTGCTCATTGCCAACCTGGCTTTCTCTGACTTTCTCATGTGCCTCATCTGCCAACCACTCACGGCCATATACACTATTATGGACTACTGGGTCTTTGGGGAGGCCCTTTGCAAGATGTCAGCATTCATCCAGTGTATGTCGGTGACAGTCTCCATCCTTTCGCTTGTCCTTGTGGCCTTGGAGAGGCATCAGCTCATCATCAACCCAACAGGCTGGAAGCCCAGCATCTCCCAGGCCTACCTGGGGATTGTGGTCATCTGGCTCATCGCCTGCCTTCTCTCCCTGCCCTTCCTGGTCAACAGTGTTCTAGAGAATGTCTTTCACAAGAACCACTCCAAGGCTGTGGAGTTTCTGTTAGATAAGGTGGTCTGTACAGAGTCCTGGCCGCTGTACCACCACCGCATCATCTACACCACCTCCCTGCTGCTCTTCCAGTACTGCATGCCTCTGGCCTTCATCCTGGTCTGCTACGTCCGCATCTACCGGCACCTGCGGAAGAGGAAGCGGGTGTTCCGCAAGGGCACCTACAGCTCGCGGGCTTGGCAGATGAAGAGGATCAATGGCATCCTCGTGGCGATGGTGGTTGCCTTCGCCATGCTCTGGCTGCCGCTGCATGTGTTCAACAGTCTGGAGGACTGGTACCATGAGGCCATCCCCATCTGTTATGGCAACTTCATCTTCTTGGTGTGCCATCTGCTTGCCATGGCCTCTACCTGTGTCAATCCTTTCATTTATGGCTTTCTCAACACCAACTTCAAGAAGGAGATCAAGGCCTTGGTGCTGACATGTCAGCAGAGTGCCCCCGTGGAAGAGTATGAGCATCTGCCCCTATCCACAGTGCACACGGAAGTCTCCAAAGGGTCTCTGAGGCTCAGTGGCAGGTCCAACCCCATTTAGCCAGGTGTAGGCCTTCTCCCTGCCATGGTCATTATCAAGTTCCTTTACTTAGCCAAGTGGGCCAACTGCATCATTACTGGCATCATTATTGGCATTCTGGTGGACACCATCCTTACGGGCTTTCTGGAGCCCAGAGAGGCTGGAAAGAACCCATTTTTGCAACCATTTGCATTGTGAAGACTGACATTCAGTTGGTTCAGCCATTTGTTCCTGGGAGAATTCTGAGCATGGATTCTGTGGGTCACAGTATGTCTTGTAGCCTGAGCAGGTGCCAGAGCCAGAGATGGTCTGCTCGTTGCAGGCAGAGTTCATTCTGGTAATTCAGAAACAGATGCTCAGCCTGGAAGCCCAAGGGTTTCACCTCCTCCAGTGAGACTGTGAGGTCACTGTGGAGTCAGGGAGGGAGCACGGGGGTCAAAGCTCTGGACCTTGGTCAGGCCCTCACCTCTTGGAGAGGTGATGTTGGTGGACAGGCTTTGTAAGTGGTAAAGAAGTCTATGAAGGCAAGTTAGCACATCCAGGTGCAGAGAATGGATCATGCTTACCTTGGGTCCTCATGCTCCAATGCAGGAGGAAATTCAGTCCTGAGCAGCAGGAATCCCATGATTCACATCCTGCTCCATATTCCTCTTTCACTGCCTCTGCCACCTCATGTGGAAATGAGCCTGCAAGTATCTCCCCTTGATAAACACCTTGAGGGGGACATCTGCATCACCATAGAGCTTGTCCTCCATGCCTAGGACAGGTCCTGGTGCAGGGAGAGGGCTCCAGCAAGGTTTGCCATGGTAGGCTGATGGTGTAAACATGCCCCTGCTGAGGGCCTGGCTGAGCACGGGCGCCCTGTGCCACGGTCCAGCATGGGAAGGGCCAGGTTGCTGCAGCCATGCTCTCTTACCTGCCTTTCCTAGCCTTTAGGACCTCTCTTGCCAGACAAGGCAGCAAGCCAGGGACTCTGTGACCTTCCCCCATGTTGACCCACTGCCAAGGCTGACAGCACTCAAGGTTGTGACTCCGGCCTCTGTTCCACACTCTGACCACTAAGCTGACTTGCTGTAGGTGATGTGCATTGTTGTTCCAAAGCCTCCCCAGGCCTTCAGTAGGGGCAGGGGCAGGGGGTTCGTGAATTTGGCTTAACAGGACACTGGCGGAAAGGAGTAGGAGTCCTCCTTCCTCCAGCCCACCAGGGAAAATGGAGAAATGGCTACAATGAATGTGAATATCTCACCCATGGAGGTCTTGCCCCAGTCTTCTGGCTGCTGAGCCAGATCCAAGGCTTTATCTCTGTGTGGACCAGACAGGTCAAGCTTGCCTCTGGGCCACTTTCAATGGGACACCCAGGTCTGGCTCTGCCTGCTCAGTTTCACCTACCCTCTGGCAGAGTGGGCAGTGGCTAGACCCACCATGGCCTCCAGGGGCAGGGTATTCAGGTGCCCAGAGCCCTCAAGTATCTCACTGGGAGGCTGCTAGGACCGCTGTTCACAGGATATGTGGCAGAGGGCCAGGCAACAGAAGATCGAACAATCACGTCTGACTGTCTCTCTGACCTGGCCCCTGACCGAGAACTTGTGCAGCCGACACCCAAGACAAGTAATCTGTGAGCCACCAGCCCCCTTCCTGGAGCTGTTTATTTCTTCCCAGGTTTTGGTCATATCTCTCATTCTGTTTCTTTATTGACTTTTACCCTGGCTTTTGGAATAGATTTTGAGCCACTGTATTGGGTGCAGCTTGTGCTTGTCCTCTGGTGCCATCTGCTGCTGGCTGCTCCCGGTAACCACTTGCCAGCAAAGCCCAGACCTTGGGGCCCATCCCAGCAAGATGTCATTGACCAAGCTTCCCGAAGAATGTGGGGGCCTCAGACGCCTCCAGAGCCCACGCAATTGCCTGGGGTTTACACCTCATCACTCGTATCAGTGGTGCCAAGATGCTTGGGGACAAGGATGCTTTAGGGTGCCCACATGACTGAGGACAGGGGAACTGGGTTGGGCATCTGGCAGAGGTGCTTGGCATTAGGAATTAGGGTAGTGGGTGAAAGCTTTGTTGAGCATCTTCTATGCTGTCTTCACCTTGCTTGGGTTGACACAACTTACCTGGATGGCTGTCTCCTGCTCCCAGTTCCTAATGACCCTTGGAGTTGTCTGGTTCCCCAGTGTACCCTGGGACCTTGCTGCTCAAAGTATGCTCAGAAGACCAGCAGCCTTAGCAGCACTTAGAACTCGTGAGATATGTGGAATCCCTATTCCCACCTGAGAGACCTATTGAATCAGAATCTGCATTTGATCAGAACCTCTAAGTTAATGGTGTACATGTTCAAGTTGGAGAAGCTCTGCTCTAGGAAACAGAGTGCCTGGAGCCTGGAGCTGCTCGGTGAGCACCTGTGGACACCCACTCTGGGATCTCGACTAGAGTTCTAGGAACACTTGTTCTGGAAATAAGGCTTTAAGATGGTATGGCTGAAAAGGTGGGTTATTCCACTGTGGTTGTTTGTCTCTTCTCTGCATGTGGACATATTTCTTGTGAGACCTGCTCATTCCTTAAATAAATATTTGCAAAATGAACAGTTTGTGTAGTTAAATTCTCAGTGAATGTGCCCCTCTGTATTCTGCTCTGTTTCCCTTCAAGCTATATTGTCAACCGTTCTTTATGTTGCTATATATCATTTTTGACAGCTGATTAAGGATTTAGAAAATGTGCCAGTGAAAGCTGGTACCTCCGAGCGATATTTCTCTTTAGCTCCTGGAAGGGCCTTTCTCTGTCCCTGCTAATCAGCATGTCCCTGATTGTAGTGGGGGGACCCTTCTTCAGAGGAGCATCAGGGCTGGAATTGGAGACTCATACTCATGAATACCACCAGGGGACCCTTAGAGGACACAAAGGATTACTGAACCCTGGTGGTGGGAATGTAGATCCTCCCTCACTCTAACATTTCCTTTTTCCAGAAATGACATTGGCTTGTTTTTTCCCATTATAAAAAGTGAATTATATAAATTCTCAAAAATATGCAAAATATGCAACAAAATGAAAAGGAGATCACATGCCACCACCCAAAATACTCAATGTTTTCATTTTGGGGAATCATTTCTTTAGTTTTTATATAGAGTGTTAGGCTTTTTTTGAAAAACATGGTAGAGATCGTACTGTAAGTATATGCATATTTATCTATAAAGATTTTTTTACAATCTTTTTTGCTTAACATTATAAGAAGTTTTTTTAAATATAATTTATTGTCAAAATGGCTTACATACAACATCCAGTGCTCATCCCAACAAGTGCCCTCCTCTGCCCATCACCCATTTTCCCCTCCCCCTTTCCTCCCAATAAGCCTCAGTTTGTTCTCTGTATTTAAGAGTCTCTTATGGTTTGCCTCCCTCCCTCTCTGTAACTATTTTTCCCCCTCCCCTCCCCCATGGATTCTGTTAGGTTTAAGAAGTTTTATTCATTCATTCAACAGATATGTCAGACACATGGTAGATGCTGGAGATACACCAGCAAGAATAGACATTTTCCCTATTCTTATGGAGTTTGTAGTCCAATGACAAGGTCCATCCTGCATCCTTAATCGTTATCTGTTGTGGCATATTTAGATGTTTCTAGACCTATTGGTTATAATTCTGTGATGAACTTCTATGCAGAGAACTTTTTCTGTACTTGGAATTATTTTCTTAGGAGGGATTTCCAGAAGTAGAATTAGTGGGTCAAAGGGCATGGACGTTTTTCAAGGCTTATGATGTGTACTGCTAAACTGGTTTTCAAAGAGTCTGAAATGATCTGTGCTCTGTGACTAGTGCCTGTTTTACTGTATCCCGGACACTGTTGGGGGGTTACCATTAATGAGCAGACCTCCATTGTTCACTAGATCCTGTCCCCACTCACCTCCTGAATGTGACTCCAGCATCCGTCATTTTCTGGGCTCTCCTTTACATAGAACTCCTCCAAAGGCTTGTCTAATCTTGAAGTCTCTGCTTCTTCTCCTTCCATGCTCTTTTGTACTCACCTGTCCATCCAAATAGCTCTTGCCAGGGTCACTAGTGACCCCCATGTTGCCAGATCCCAGGGTCAATTCTCAGTTTTGTCTTTTGTGACCAATTAGCAGCATTTGGCAATTGATCAATCTCTTCTCCTTGAATCTCTTTCTGTGTGTGGCTTTTTTAGGACACCTCACTCACAGTTCTGCCCTGCCTCGCTGGGCACTCCTTCTCAGGCTCCTTCCTGGACTCTGTCTTCCTGCCCTCAGAGTATTGGTGTGTCCCCAAGGAGACATGGAGGCCCACTTCTGATTCCTTAGGTGGGCTCACTCAGTCTCCTGGCTTTCAACACCAGTGAATGTTTACATGTCTAATGCTCCCAAATGTGAATCTCCAGTCTGGACTTCTCTCTGCTCTTGGATTTGTATATCCAGCCACTACTTTGTGTTTACTAGATCAAACTTGGCATGTTCAAAAGCAGACTTCCAATTTGCTGACTGGCCTCTTCTCCCTCAGTTTCCCTCCCACCCTTCATTAAATGGCAACTCTCTCATTTCATTTGCTTGGGTCACCGTCCTGGGATCAACCTTCCGTTCACAGCCCACATCCAATCCACTAGTGAGTTCTATAAGCTGTGCCTTCAAAATGTATTCAGAATGACCACTTCTCACTTCCGCTGGCTCTGCCACCTGGTCCAAGCCATCACCATCTCTACCAGGAGCACTGTGGTGGCCTTCTGTCTGCTCTCGCTTAGGCAGAGTGATGCTTTCAAGCCGAAGTCAAAACCCTTCCCTGGCTTTCTCTCACTCTCAGAGCCAAATTCACAGTCCATGGCCTGCCTAAACTGGCCATGTGCTTGTCTCTGACCTCACTTGTTATGGCTCCTCCCCTCTCCCACCCCCTTCAGCAGTGCTGACCTCCTTGCTGTCTCTTGAATACTCTAAAATTGCTCCTACCTCAGTCCCTTGTACTTCCTACTCTTGCTGCTGCCCTCTGATATCAACATTTTCACTGCCTTGCTTCCTTCACTTTAAGTGAACCTTTATCAGAAGATTACTTCCTCCACCACGCTAGGAAAATACAACCTCTTCACTCTGTATTCCTACTTTATGCCACAGGACTTAGCACCCTGTGATATGCTTACACACATTTATTGCTTCATTGTTGAATACCTCACTTTCCCTTTAGGATGTAAACCCCATGATGGCAGGGATATTATATATTACATATGATCACATATTATATATTACATATATAATTTATATATTACAATAAAATTATATATTATATGTTATATATTATTATATATATTATATATTACATATTCTACCTCTTAATGGTGGAATGCAGGCATTTGATTTTGTAGGATTTTGGTCCCAGATGTGCTAGCTGACTATGTGACTCTGATAGACCCCCCTCTGCATCTTGGTTTCTGATTCTTCACCTGTAATGACACTGGTTGCTGTATATTTAGTGTTCCAAAGGCTGTGCTAGACACTCTACAGGCATTGCTTCTGCTCAACCCTGAGATGAGGTAGATGAAGAAATGGGTATAGGGGTAAAAAACTTCATCCAAGTTTTCAAAAAGAGCCAGATTTGAAACCTGATCTTATGGATTCCAAAGTCCATGACTTGGACTGTTACAGTAGGGAAGAAGGTTGACCAGATGACCTCTGAGCTGCCTTCCAGCTTTTAGCTAGACAGTTTGAACTTTATGGGTAATGGAGAGATCATGAAGGGCTTTAAGCAGAGGAATGGCATGGTCAGGTTATAGTTAGAGAGATCAGTGAGGCTGAATTGGTCTGGGTTCTGCTAAAGCAGAAGCTGAGGCAGAGGCTTATGGGCTTTTCCTTTATTGGAGAATGTAATCCCAGGGAACAAAGTGAGGGACACAGGGAATGAGACAGGAAAGGAGAGAAAGCCAATTTGAAGATGTGTTATTGAATTGGCTATTTTTCAAAGGCAACTAAACACTCGATCTAATGTGTAACTCTCAGGACAATCTGTCTGGAAGGAGAAAAGTAAGAATTTTAACCACTGATCCCTGTTGTTTCACTTGTCAGTGGTTTGCCCCATGAAGCTGTGCATTCGTAGACACTGAACACACTCCCATGTGAACAGAACAGCTCCAGGGAGAGGTGGGAAGATGTGCTGCGAGGGTATAAGGTGAGGTGGCATCGGGTCACACCTGCAGGAAGTCGGTCAGAGCCTTGAGGAGCTGGATGGTGCAGTGGCCACTGGACCAAGCAGCAGGTGAAGACGAGAGGAACCGCATAAGCGGTTCTGATGGAGGGCAGAGCTAGAGGTGGGATGGCTGGTGTTATCAGTTGAGTTGTATCCCCCGCTCCCCAATTCACGTGTTGAAGTTTTAGACCCCAGCACCTCAGAATGTGACCTTATTTGGAAGTGGGGGTATTGCAGACATTAGTTAAGATGAAGCCATGCTGGAGTAGGGTGGACCCCTAATCCAATATGACTGGTGTCCTTATAAAAGGAGGAAATTTGGATACAGAGACACACACACAGGAAGAATACCACGTGAGGATGAAGGCAGACGTCAGGGTGATGCTTCTACAAGCCAAGGGAGGTCAGAGATTGCCAGCAAACCATCAGAGGCCAGGAGAGAGGCATGGACACATTATTCCTCACAGCCTTCAAAGGAACCAACTGACATCTTGATTTTGGACTCCCAGCCTCCAGAACATTGAGACAATACATTTCTGTTTTTTCAGCCACCAGTTTGTGATATATTGCTATGGCAACCTAGCAGGCTAATACAGGAGGGTAAGATTGAAGGCAGAGAGATCCATCCACGTGAGCTGTTGTGTCAGCCTCGTGTTCAGTTGCTGGAGACAGACCCCAACTCAAACTGGTTATGCTGAAATAGGGATTTATAGACCCATGTAATGGGGTGGAGTTCTTCCAAAGGAAGTTCTTTGGTTTTAGGCTGCATTCAGGGTTCAAACAATTATATCGGGGCTCTCCTTTCCTTGCCGCTTTGTCTCCACTGCTTTTTTCTGATCCCTTAATTCTACTGGTCTCTTCATGGCCCCACACTCTCTACATGTGACAATAAGAGTCTCCATAGCTCCCACCCTTGGTACTCATGAACCCAGAGAGAAGGAGCATAGCTTCCCCCGTGCCCAGTCAGAAGTCTGGGGAGGATTCCAATGGCTCAGTCCTGAACAGATGGCTATGGCCAAGTTTCTGCACACTTTCTTTAGCCAGGCCTGGGTCCCTTGACCACCCCTGGATCAGGGTGGTGGGGCCAGCCTCACTCGAATCACATGGATGTGATAGGATTACTATAGCAAGGGCTAGAAGTAGTCTCCTAAAGAAAGTGATGCCAGGCAGGCAAAACACACAAGCAGAAGTGGGCTTAGAGATGAGAGATGGAGTGGAAAGATATTTAGGTGTTGAATGGACAGGATGACTTGGGTGTGGCGGAGAGAAGGAAGATTCCCAGGTTCCACACGTGGGCAAGTAGGTGTAAGTTGGCGCATTTAGCAGAATTTGGGGGGGTAGGTGGGTAGTTTATTTTTGGATATATTGTTTGAGGCACACTTGACAGGCAGATGGATGGTCAGATACTAGAGTCTGGAGCTCTGGGGAAAGCTTGCGTCAAGGCCTGACCAAGCCATGCAGATAGGCATGAGATTGGGGAGTGGGGCTGATTGGAAGCTGGGCATGGGCCAAAGGAATTCTATTACCTGGAACTGAATCTGGTTGGGGTCCTGGGACATGGAGTAAGGGAGTGCCCAGCAAGGAGGCCCTGGTGGACAGGACAGAGTAAGTCAGATGCAGGAGCTGTTTCCCAGAGCTGAGCCCAGAGATGATATCAGGCAAGTTGTCCTTACCAGGTTAAGTTTTTCTATGGCCTCCCTTTAGGGAATCAAGGACAGCTTCAAGGTCAAGTTTCTTGGCTGGAAGTTGGGCATTGTTGCTGTTACTTAGTGCTTTGCAGGGATGCAATAATGCCTGAAAAAATGCTGAGAAGATCTGGAAGTTTCTCATAGAAGAAATCTGTGACTTCTACAGCGTGTTGAGGGATGGTCTGGTGGTCGAGGAATGAGCACAGCTGTTGTCTCTCTTCAACTGGGTCATGCTGACTTGGGACAGACATCCTTTGGTGACAAAGCTCTTGGTTTGGCCTTGTCTGGTGGTGAGGCTTCCTCCCAGAGTAACTCTTCAAGGTTCTGATACATTTTTACAAGACTGCTGCAAATACAGACATGGACCAGACTGGAGCTCCTGGGTCCTGAGAAGACACTGGAAGGGGTTTGCAGAGCATATTAGGACGCTCTCTTTGCTGAGCAGCAACCAAGTGCTTCCTACCCTGGGCAGCTGAGAAGGCATCAGCAGGGTGAACTTGCCAATGACCCACAGAGCAGGGGGGTTCTTATGAATGTGGCTATGTAATCATGGCCCTTGAGGTTTCTAGTTGTTTAAATGTCACCATTTATTTGAAATTGGTTCCCGTCAGACTTTGAAAAATTTATCAGTGCAATTGTGTGTCAGCACAAAGCTCCCTTAAAATATGTTTCCTTTCATTCATAAAGCTGTGTAGGCATTTGATTAGTCTTTCTCTTGACTGCCAAGGAAACCATACTGAAAGTAGGGCACACATTCAGAACAAAGAAACCCAACTCACGGGCGAAAACCCTGTGATAGCCTATCTCCTTCCCCAGATAGTGTGCTTTGCAACAGCCAGCAGCCTGTTGCCACCTTGTAAATGTCGCTTGCAGCCCCTTTATGACTTCAAGGTGCAGGGCGGGGCTACAAAAGATTTGCCAAATAGAGACCCCTTTTCCTACTTTTTCTTTTAGCTTCTTCAACACACAGAGCTGGGACATGTGGGAGACTTGTACCTTACCTGGGCAGGTGTGAGCATTGGTCTTTTCCCCAGGTTCCTGGGTACTGTCAGACTGTACTGCCAGTTGGTGGCAAGACGTCAGTCACACCCTGGCGGAAGGAACATTGAGGTCTCTTATCAGTACGTTTAAAAATTCAGAGGTAATGGCCTGCACCACCTCTCCCCCCCCAGTACACAACTTTAAAGCAGTTAAATATAGCATAGTTTATATAAGATGGTGGGTGTTTCACCATCTATGAAATCTGGGGTCTAGGGCTGTGGGCAGGGCAGAGAGGCCTGGAGCCTGAAGTCTGGGGAGAAGCATATGCAGCCGGTGCATTTCATCCCTCTTCATTGGCATCTTCTCTGCAGATGGCACAATTGAGACACTTTCAGACAGGCAGGTAGGAAAACAAGTACCATGTGCAATGGTAAATGCATTCATAGAGTCAGGGCACAGGGGATGAGCCCGTCATTCTCCTCGAGGGCATTTGGGAGGATGTGCCTTTAAGTTCACAGTGTGGGCAAGGTGGGAAAAGGCTAACATTGGAGGGAGCAACAGCAGGAGGTAGCAGATCCATGGAATTTAGGGATGGGGGCGCTGGGGTCCAGGCTGGATGGAGAGGTGAGATCCGGTGCTGAAAGCTTGCATCCCAGGCCGAGCGGTTTGATGCTATCAGGCTGGTGAGGAGAGGACACTTAGGTGTCTTAGCTGGGGGTACCATGATTAGGTTGAAGGTTGGGAAAGCTGCCTTTGCAGTGAAGAGAAGAGCCGGGAGTGATAACTAATGTACTCAGCTCCTTTCTGGTTTAGCTTTTCCTGTGGGGCTGGCCTCACACAAAGCTCCAAGGAAGCTGGCTCCAGCTGCACCCTGAAAAAGGCCAATCTTGGTGGAACGCTGCTGTGTCCTAAGCTGGAACCCCCCCCTCCCTCATGCCGGAGTGGGGCCGCTGCTCCCCAACCATGCATGCTGAGCTGGAAGAACAGGGCAGATGACCAGAGTTCTGCCATACCATGCTACGATCAGATCTCAAGCCCTGATCCCACCAGAAGAGGGGCTGGTGCTTCCCGAATCATGAAAGTGCAAGGTCTGGGGTCCCTTTCCTGGAGTCTGACATCGGCCAGCTGGATCCCTATGCACTGCCCTGGAAAGGGTCAACACATTTGTTCCTGAGCTTATCTCTGTGGGTTTCCCCCGACTGAACCCTGCTCCGGCAGGCAGTGTGTGGGCCGCCAGGTAATTTTCCCTTGTTTGTATAAGGAGTTTGGGCCCTGAGGCCATTTACATAGCCTTTTGGTTCAGCCTGCTAAAGGGAGGCCACTCTCACAAGCGCACAAGCGCGGAGTCCCTGATGAATGCAGGCACGGGGGAGGGGGATGCGGCTGTGTAGGGCCTCTTGAGGATGGGGGTGTGTACTTCTGTGATCCCCGACCTCCTCCTCGGCCCTTCTACCCACTTCCCAGATCCCCTCCCACATCACACCCCCCAGGCCTGCCCTCCCGCTTAGAAGATATGAAGGCTCTGTGTCCAGTTCCGAGCCGCACAAGGTATGATTTGCTGTCCAGAAGGGGTGACTGGATGTCATAGAAGCCTTCTCACATCATGGTAGCCATCTTCTCATTGTGGATTCTGTGTCACCAACTCACTGAGAAAGTTCTGGAAATTGCTAACACTGAGTCTCAGTTTCCATATGAGTTAAATGAGGGGTTTGGACTAGAATATTTTCGGGATTCTGTGCTCTTTTAGAAGAGTCCATTATTTCTCCATCTGTAGCTCTCCGACATCTTCATGGGATGAAGCAGGAGCCCTCGCCAGGGCCAGCATCAGGACCAATGAATAGAATTCCCAGTACATGGTGGGAGTTGCCCGAATCGTACTAAATTCGTGGTCTCATTTTCATGAGGACTGTCCTTATTTATTTATTTATTTGGCCTGGCATCTGCAGGCCAGAGCTCGATTCCATGGCTCGGTTAGTTAATTTCGTCATTTAAATTAGCATTAGCCATGTCAGAGCTGTGCAGTTGGCCATTAAAAGCCAGACCACAGTATCATCAATCTGAATTATTACTGAGCACTGACTGACACATGGTGCTAGATAGCGAGCCATAAATGTCCAAAATGTTGAGAAAAAATGTGGGATGAGCGGGGTGGGAGACTCCCACATCACACTATTGCCAACTTGCCTTGCCAGTCTCCACACGCGGGCCTGCGTCCAACATCGCATTCTGTGACACTCCTGGGACTCAGAATGTCAGCGCTTGAGCCTAGCCAGGAGGCTTCTCCATGGGGTCCCAAGCCTTCTCCTCCCCCCACTGCTTGGCCTGAACTGACACGAAGTCTGGCACTGGCGAGTGTCAAAGTATCGGAGCCTGTAAGAGGGTGACAGTTCCAAAGCATGTGAGGATTACTCCTTTTGGGAAAGTTTATTCCAGAATTAATGACATCATAGGTGTCTAGTCTTCCAGCTTAGCACCATCTAAGCCATCCTCATACTCTTTCTCTATAAGCTCTGTCATTCTGACTTACAATCCTGTGAAGTGTCACAATGGAACAATTCCTCCCAACACTTTGCCAACCCTTTTTTGGACCTTCTTCCTTCCAAAGCCAAGTTCTTCTGAGAGTATTCTATACTCTTAAAAAAAATTTTTTTTAATGTTTATTTATTTTGGAGAGAGAGAGAGGAGGGGAAGAGAGAGAGAGGGAGGTGCAGAATCTGAAGCAGGCCCCAGGCTCTGAGCTGTCAGCACAGAGCCCGACACGGGGCTTGAACTCACAAACCGCGAGATCATGACCTGAGCCAAAGTCGGACACCCAACCGACTGAGCCACCCAGGCACCCCGAGTATTCTACACTCTTGACCACCACTTCCTCACCTCCTTGCTTTTCAGCTGATGGGTGTTTTATATCCACAGCTGCTGAAGTTGCTATCCATAAAATCCCAGATGGCATACTAATCGCCACACGTTTGGGTCCTCACCCTACTTGATCTTCGTAGCATTTCATTCTTGATCTCACATCCCTGAAATCCCCTCTACTGTTTGCTTCCATGACAGGACTCCACCTCTGTTCTCTTAAATCTGGCTGTCCCTTCTCAGGTTCCTCTGCCCCTCAAATGTTAGGCTTTTTCTGGTTCTGCCTTGACTTTAGTGTCCCACCCAACATGCTTCCCATGAGCAATTGCCTTGTGTTCCTTTGGCTTCAGCTGCTACTTCAAAGATGACAGTGCCCAAATTACACCTCCCCAAACTTCATCTACTTGCTGCTTGACATCCCCCCCCACCTGAAGTGCACATCCAAAGCAAACAACCCTACTCTTGCATTCCTGCTGGATTTCCCTTCACAATTACTCCTAACACCAACCATCTGATTGCTTAAACCCCAGCATCGGATTCATTTCTGTTCCTTTGGACTAGTGCAGGAACCTCCCTCTATGTATCTAGGAGGCGCCTCTAGGTATCTCCACGTCCAGTCTTGCTATCCAGTGGATTAATCTTACTCTAGTCCTTGGAGTTTGACCTTGACTTTATCATGTGGCAGTTCCCACCATCTATAGGATGGAGTCCCAGTGCTTTTACGTGGCCCTTGGCCCATTTGTGGTCCACCTGTAGCTGGCCTTCTCATTTTCTGTTCTGACATTCACCCACCCACCCACCCTCTGCTGCGGTCCACCACACTGCTTCTTTTCTGTTCCTCAAACATGCCACACTTTGCCCAGATTGACACATGTTGAATCCCTGCACACTAAGTTTTCCTTCTTTGAAAACTTTTTCTGTCTCCTTTGTTTCAGTGTCTGTATGCCCAGAATACTTTGCAATGTCTCAGTTGGCCACTTAGAGAGTCTTAGAACTGGATGGAAGAAAGAATGTTTCTTTGTCTTTCCACCTGGCTGTAGTCTCCTGAAGCAAAAAGACTAAGCCTTTATCTTCTGGGTACCCAACATACTGCCTGGCCTTGAGTAAATGCCCCATGAAAGGGCAGTATGCTGTTGTCCATCGCAAAGAACGGACAAATGAACTTTGAAGCTCGGAGGTGAGCTAGGCCTCAGGGAGGAGACCAGGAAGAAATGGGCTGGCAACCTCTTTTCCCATACAGTGCAGCTGATTGAGATTCGGTCACCTCCAGCTCCAGCATGCACAAGACAACTCTCCATACGGAGCATTTAAACTAGGCTTTGGGGCCCAGGGGCCTGCCTATTTTTTTGTATTTAAGTAATCAGGACAGTATAATATAAATTAAATGAGAGACATAGATCAAGAGGGAGAAAGAGAGACAGAGAGAAGGGAGAGAGGAACCGAGGCAGAGCACTGTTCTCTGTAATTTCTTGGGCATGATGGAAGCGGGTTCGGGATCTTGGACTCCGTATTTTATCACCTGATCCT
This sequence comes from Lynx canadensis, assembly GCF_007474595.2. Classification (NCBI taxonomy): domain Eukaryota; kingdom Metazoa; phylum Chordata; class Mammalia; order Carnivora; family Felidae; genus Lynx; species Lynx canadensis. The sequence goes on along the minus strand of NC_044313.2, from coordinate 42,154,250 downwards.
ACTTCTTCCACGTTTCCTCAGGCACAGCTGTTGACACAGGAATCTACAACATTTGTATGTATCAACAGAGACCAATTAACAAATGCATGCGTTCCTGTGTCAACATGGAAACTTCCTTATGCTGACAGGGGTAAGCGGACACTTGGCCTGGAAATATTTGGTGTTTAGAAATATTTAACGAATTAGAGATTGGCGGACGAGATGTCCGCTGCTCCACTCTCCTCTGGGCGGCCAGGTGCCTAGACTCTTTTGGGTTTTCTGGTAAGTGAACTTTTCTTGAAACAAATGCTATATGAGTGATTTATAGTTATTCATAAACAAAAACCAAATTTGCCTTTGTCTAATTTAAACAAAAATTAGGAAATACAGATAAACCCAAAGAAACCTAAACCACAGATCATGCCCGTTAACATTTTAGTTTATACACATAGTCCCTTTTAAATTCTATTTATTTATTCACACAGATTTTAAAATTAACTTATCCTAGACATTATCCTTTATAACATTCTTCTTTTATTGTATTTTTTAATGTATTTAATTAATTTAATTTTTTTTAAATGGACCTAGAACCTATTATGCTAAGTGAAATAGACAGAGAAAGACAAATCCCACATGATCTCACTTATATGTGGAATCTAAAAACCAAAACAAATGAACAAACAGCAATAGCAACAACAAAAAAGAGGAACAATCTCATAAACATAAAGAACCAGTGGTTGCTGAAGGGAAGGCAGGGGGCGGGGGAAGAAGGGACGAAATAGGTGAAGGGGACCAAGAGGCACAAAACTCTAGTGATAAGTCATGGGGATAAAAGCACAGCACAGAGAATATAGTCAATAGTATTGTGCTAACTTGGGTGACAGGTGGTAACTATACTTTATTGTGGTGAGCATTCCATAATGTACATACTTGCTGAATCACCATATTGTACACCTGAAACTAATGTAAAAAGTCAATTAAAAAAATAGACCCACCTGTTTTTATCAGTCTCCCCTTGTGTCGCTCTAAGCATTTCAGTGGTCATTGTCAGCTTCCTTGAAGCTAGCACGTTCTTTAGTGGGTGTGCCAGAGGCATGTACTCTCTCACTTAACAGTGGAAGGAATCGACTATGGGTGAGTCATCAATGAATGAAGGTCATTCAGCCAACATCATCAAATGCCTAGGCACATGCCAGGCCCTGGGGCTGAGGAAGGCAGGACTGCAAAGGTGCATAAGGCGGCCTGGAGGAACTCAGAGCTCATAAGGGAAACCTATATTTGATGGTAAGATTCATGGACAAAAAGGCCTTTCTGGGTACTGTATCATATATGGGGAACAAATAAATGTCCAACAATCAGAAAAGGCTTAATAACACAGTATGATGGGCTATGGGGCTGCTAGTGAAGACTTTTTTTTTTTTAATTTTTTTTAATGTTTAATTTTGACAGAGAGAGAGAGAGACAGAGCATGAGCAGGGGATGGGCAGAGAGAGAGGGAGACACAGAATCCAAAGCAGGCTCCAGGCTCCGAGCAGTCATCACAGAGCCTGATGCGGGGCTCGAACTCACAGACTGTGAGATCATGACCTGAGCTGAAGTCGACACTCAACCGACTGAGCCACCCAGGCGCCCCAGTGAAGACTTTTTAGTAGGGTTGAGGATGCTTAAATATTTTATGCTTGTTTATTTATTTTCAGAGAGAGAGAGAGAGAGAGAGAGAATATGAATGAGGGGCAGAGAGAGAGGAAGAGAAGGAATCCCAAACAGGCCCGGCACTGACAGCACAGAGCCTGATGTGGGGCTCAATCTCATGAACCACAAGATCATGACCTGAGCTGAGATCAAGAGTCAGACGCTTAACCGACTGAGCCACCCAGGTGCCCTGATCTGTGAAATATTTTCAAATCGCGATGTTGATCCATGGAGTATACTCCCCACTATTTGTAAAGTGTGCTTACACGTTCATAGAAAAAACAGACAAACAAACAAACAAACTGTAACCCTGGAGGGAAAGACTACAGTGATTATGACATTATAGTGATATTTTTGTTCTGTTTATATTTTTTACATTTTCCAAATTTTCTACGATAAGCAGCCGTTGTATTTGTAATCAGAAAAAGCTCTTTTTAAAAGACTTCATGCTTGGCTGTAAAAGACTGTTTATGAAGCTTCTTAGGGTCTTTCGGGTCTGCTCTTCTATCAGGAAAGCCGGGTTCTAATAATTCGCTTAGGAGAGTTACCTAAAAGTAAAATGAAGGGCAAAGGTTATGCCCATTTCCAAGCTTCTGATATGTCTGCAAAACTACTTTCTAGCAAGGCCGTGCTGATTCACCTTCTCCAACAGCCCCTGTGAGAACTACAAGGTTTTGGAGCAGACACCTTGGTCCTGTGGGGACAAGTGCTTTGTCTGATGACATTTGGTGGCAGGCTCACTTACCTCCCGTAAGACACTTGCTGATCTAGCCACCAACACTCCTGCTTATATCCCATCTTGTCTCCAAACATCCAGGCCTGGTTAAGAGATCAGAAATACACGAGTTTTGACAAAAGGCTGGAGCGCACTTCAGTTGGCTTCCAGCAGTACTATCTCCTGGAGCAAACTTGTCCTACTGTTGCTATGGACTTTCCGCTGCCTCAGTCGGAAGTGTCAGGGTCTGCCTGAATGATCTGTTACCTCTGGAGAGACAACATCAAGTTTGCAGGAGGCTGAATCTGCCGGATGGGCTGTCTGTCGCTAAGACGGTGCTCAGAATGCAGGAGGCAGGAAGCAAAGGGGCAGAACAGAGACAGCCCGGAGTGGGCGTGAGGCAGCTGTTGACCCCGGGCAGGTGACTGTCCTGTCCTGGGCCACAGCTTCCTCACCTATGACATGCATTCTAATGTTCTTCCTGCTTAAATATCCAGCCATTCTGCATGCTCTGGTATAAGGAGATGCCAGCTAAATTTTCCAGACAGTGCCCAGATAAGCTCCTCAGTGAGTTTGCTTCGTGTCATTTAAGGGTTCCACTCTGGACCTGAGATCAAGAATTGCTTGAACTCAGAGAGTAAGGGTTGAAATCTGGCTGGGTTAGGACTCTCCAGTTCCAGATGAGGAAATTGAGACCTAGAAGGATGGAGAGGCTTGCCTGAAACTCCATGGTCATTTGGAGGCTAGCTGAGAGGACACCCTAGGCTCCCTTGACCATATTGAGCCCCTCACATCACCTTGCTTCCCTGAAACATCTTGTCTGATCTTGCCCCTCAGGGAGGAGCAGAGCAAGCTAGGACTTTTGAGCACGATTTCCTCGCGCGTTTGCTGACCAGCATGCTGTCCATATGAGGCCGAGGTAGGCACAGTGAAGCAAAATGCTTTCTGTTTCAAAGTGTTTGTGTAGAGGCTGGGGGGTTAAAAGCCACCAAGGAGAAACCCAGGAGTGTATCGGAAAGGAAAGAAGGGGACTGTCCCCTCTCAGGCCCTGCCAGACCCTTAGCGGAAGGCCAGGACTATTCACAGCGTGGGGGTTAGGGAGAGAGGGAGGGACAGGAATGGGCTGTGTTCCCTTTGAGCCTGGTTATGAAGGCCGATGACACCACTATGACGCAGCTCCTGGGGGGGGGGGAGTCACAGTGGGGCTGTGGGTAGGGGGAATGGCAGTAGATTTCTCTCCTTAACTTTCTAGCAAGTTGGCCGCCTGAGTGGGAAGGCAGATCTCCCAGCCTTGCTGTCTGTTCTTGAATTGCACTTGAACCACAAAATGGGCTTGGGATGCAACTTGGTATAGTGGAAAGACAGGGCTTTGGACGTGGGCTGAAGGCCCTGCTCTGCTGTGTAACCAGCCCCAGCATCTGTACTTGTCTGCTGTGAAAATGGGGGTGCTCTTGCTTACCCTGAGGCAGTATACCAGGCCACTTTGTACCCGTGAGTCTAGCTCTTTCAATACTGGCCAGGGCTGGAGGCCTCCCGTGGGGGACAGTGCTGGGCCCCAAACCCCTGCTGTAGACATTCCCTTTCTCCATGGGAACCCCATACATCACAGCTTGCTCCCAACCCCACCCTAGCCTCTGGACTCTGTTCCCATCTGAGTCCTGGAGAGGCTGGGCTAGAAGGTCCCACCAAATGTCTTGATAGCTTGGGACCCTCTTCTCCATCTCTTCTTGCCTGGGTTTCTGTCTCCCCCACCCCCATTCTGACTCCACGTGGCCCTCTTTCTTCCTTAAACACTCCCTGCTCCCTTCTGCCTCCAGAATTTTAGATACAGGGCTCCCTCTGTGCGGAATGTTTTTCATCCCCCGCACCCTCCACATCCCCAACTAACCTGGAATGGATAGCTTTCATGTCACTCCCTCTGGGACACCCAAGACTGCCTCAAGCTCTCTGTTCCACCCCCTGTGACTCCTTGAATTTCCTGACACAGCTATAACCATCTTTCCAGAGTCTCCACACCTTACCCTGCCCTGGTGTCTCAGTGACTGTCCCCAGAGAGGCACTTTATGGATGCAGAGCTTGGCGCCTCAGGCCATGGATATGCCCTTACTGTAGATTCATGGATTTTACATGCTTTAGGGTCTGGTGGTGGGCAGAGGAACAATGTCTTCAGTGAGGGGCCATCGACATCAGCTTATGAATATTCATGAGTCTCTTTGTGCCCTGAACTTCTTGTTTTTTCACAAGAGAGGGATTTCAGGGCTGTCACGCCAAGGATGGGCTGACATGCTTTGTCAATTGGGGCTCTGAGGATAAGACCTCAACTAGCTGCTGAATTCTGCCAGGTGCCTGAGGATTGAGTGACATGTCCCTATATCCCCTCCCACCCATATTTTTTTTTATTGTGGTTCTATGTATACACACACACACACACACACACACAGGGAGTCAGGTGGTCAGTCAGTGCCTCATAACATCAGACATGCTTATTCTCTTGTGCATGGCATGTAACACAGCAGGGCCAGCCAGAGGCCATCTTTAGGAACTGAGAATGAATTCTGGAAAAGAGGAGTTCTCTGTCCTTCTATATGCACCCTGTGGGCTATGTGAGCTTGGGGCTTCTGCTCACCATCTTGTTGGCTCATGGAGACAGTGTGTCTGAAACTGAAGCCGTGCAGAGGCCTGCAGAGTCTAGAAGTGAAGAATGAAAGTCTGAGGACCTTGCTTATATTCCTGGGCCCAACCATACCTCAAAATCCTGGTTGTGGACTTCCCAGTTAGGCAAGCCAACAAGGTTGTTTTAAGTAGTGTGTCTTTGTGGAAGATTAAGGATGGTCACAAAATCTTTGACAGAGCTCCTCTTGAGAGGTGGGGTGAATCCAGGGTGGTCACCTAAGTCAGAGGCCTGTGTGCAAGAGGCCTGTGTGCAGGCGCCAAGGTAGCCCATGGATGGTGCTCCTCCAGGCACCTTGGGAGGAGGGACCAGAGGTCAGAGTCTGAGGAACTGGAGGAGGAGATGTTTACTACATCTTGACCTCATTTCATACGCAGGATTCAGAGGTAGGAGCTGATGCTCTTATCCTAAGGAGGAGGCAAAGCTGTGTCAGGTGAAGGCCAAGGCCATCTTGTAAGCAAGTAGACAGATCTAGAGTCCACGCTCACCCCCTCTCCAAGTCAATTTTCCTGATAATCAGTCAGTGACCACTGTGCCCTCATGACCTCCCCTTCCCGCCCCCCCCCCCCCCCACTGACTCTTCTATTTTTCTGCTGCACAGATCTCATTACCGCTGGGAGCAGGGAGCGTGGCTCCAGCCTCGCCCACCTCAGCCGCTAATGAGCGCCCTAATTTGATTGGCTCCAAATGAATGTGACCCAGAATTAAAAGATGCCAGAAGACACTGCCATAAATCGAATGAGTTTGCTTCAATTTATTATGTTTCGAATTCAATTAGATTTCTCCTCCAACCCTCTCCGAATATTAATCCAGCTGCTGGCTATAGAACAATAACTAGAAGGGCTATTGTTGAATCCCAGCCCCCACTGTTCAGCTTGGGCTCGGGCAACAGTGGTGGATGGAAAACCTCAGCCTGGGTGTGGGGAGGTCAAGGGAGTTCAAGGCCAGCTGCCAAGCATCCCACCAGCCAGCCAGCATATTTCCTGTTGGGGAAGGGATTCAAAGCAATGTACCCGATTAAAATGGTTTAAAAATTATTTTTAGTGCATAAACACTTCAAAAGACTACATAGAAGGAGTGCTGGAGTCATGGACTTTGTCATGTGACAGGCGACAGGGGACAGGATGACCCAAGGTCTGGGCTTAGTCTGGCCACAAACTCTGTGCAACTAGGACTCTGTACAACCGACCTTTCCCAGCCTCGGTTCCCTCATTTGTAAAACCAGGGGGCTGGACTCCAAGAACAATTTTGATGACCCTGGTTTCTACTCTTCTCCTTTTGTTCCCAGCTGCCCACCCAGAACCTCTTGTTGGTCCATTTGGCTTGGGAACCACATCTCCTCAGGCTGCCTAGCCAGGGCTCTCTTGCTGGGCATAGGTTGGACTCAGCCAATGGGAGACTTTGGTTGGAGGGTAAAAGGATAGGAAGAGAGAGGGGTCAGGGCTGTGTCTCTCCAACACTCCACTCCAGCCAGCAGCGTCCTTTGCATTTCCAGCTTTCATGGCAGCCACGGCACTGTGGCCTCTTTGTCTCTTTAGTCCCATGGGTAGTCACAGCTGCTGCCATGTTCTCTACACCCTTTACTTTTTCTCTGTGCCCTGCCCATCTTTCTTTAGGGAGTATTGCCATTAAAGTCTCAGGATTTGAATCATCTGGGATGAATTCCACTTCATTCCATGACTCTAAATAATGCAGATGAGAAATCCACTTTTGATTGAGGTTTCCCATGGGGAAGGGTCCTCCAAACTGCTGCCCAGATGAAAGTGGGGGGTCCTGGTTTGGGAGGCTGGCATGAAGCCAGGGAAGCCCAGGAGCTTCCAGATGGAGCACAGGAGAGGCTGTCTCCATGGGCAGTGTCCACCCTCGGGTGGAGAGCACAGGGTGACCTGGGAGGACCTAGGAGATGGTTGTTTGGGGAAGGTTGTCTCTCTCAGTCCTCGTAGAGCAGATGATGCCTCAGAAGGACAGAGGAAAAAGGGGAAGGCTCCAGGCCCCACTCCATCCCTGACCCAGTTGGATGTGGGGGAGTGAGAGCCCTGGCCTGAAGGCGAAGGGCATGTATCCTCAGGGAGGGAGGGAACTCTGCAAAAGGGCTGATGACAGAGGGTTTGTTTGCTTTGAAATGGGGTTCCCAAAGGCACAGGACAGAGGAAAGAGGGGAAGGATCCAGGCCCCACTCCATCCCTGACCCAGTTGGATGTGGGGGAGTGAGAGCCCTGGCCTGAAGGCAAAGGGCATGTATCCCCGGGAGGGAGGGAGCTCTGCAAAAGGACTGATGACAGAGGATTTGTTTGCTCTGAAATGGGGTTCCCAAGGGCATAGTGACCAGGACTTGGAGTCAGTCATGAGGGAAGAGACTGATGGAGAGGAATCCCAGAGCAGGAGGGAGGGAGAGAGGGAGATGGTGAGTGGCCAGGGGCTTGCCTTTGGGATGGTGACCAAAGATTACAGAGGTAGGATCAACTAGGGTTCTATATGGTGCCCAGCATCAGTGTAAGTAAATGACCTGGGCCCTGGAGGAGGGTGGAGAGTGCCTCTCTGAATGTCTGGTCCAGGAGCCCTGTGTGGGTGAGCAGGGACCCAGAAGGGAGCTGCAAGTCAGTATCACACCTAAGTCATGGTGTATGAGCATCCTAGGGCTGTGGTCTGGCTGCCTCGGGGTCAGCAGGCAGGGCAGGCCAAGTTCTGCCTCAGTGGCTTGCACATCTTGGTCCTAGTGCTACCCTTTGTGTTGAAGGGAAGCTTGGCAGTGATTGTTGAGTTATTTGGAGAAGGAGCCACCACCCGGGAGGGATGGTGTCCTTGTCACTGCAGATACTCAAGACCATCTGGAAGCTTGGAGTTGATGAAGAAGGAATGCAGATAACCTTTGTGACTTAAATGAGCTTGGGGCTTCAGGGAGCTGTGACCTGTGAGTCAATAGGAAATTCAGGTTCGAGGAAGCCAGACCTGGATTCTGGGCAAGTGGAGGTGGGGGTCTAGGCTAAGAGTCTGAGCGCCAGGTCAGGCCCCAGAGAAGCAAAGGCTGTTGGGAGCCTGGCCAGCTGCTCAGGTGGCTTCCGGCCATCCCCTAGGGCCAGAGCCATTGGGGACTGAGAAATGTACAAGCACAGTGTTCTGGACAGACACTGGAGGCAGATGAGCCACATGGCCTGGGAAGCAGATAAATGGGGAGGGGCAAATCTTCTTGTGAGAACAGAGACATCTTCCTATCTCCTGGAGAGAAGGTGTGGATAAGCAGTCCATTTACTCATCCATTTGTGATAGGTTTTTAAAAATTAAAGTAGGGGAAGGTTTCACACCCCCCCTCCAGACTTGGAACATATTTTTTTATTGACCTGTGATACAACAGATCAAATTCCTAGAGGTTCAGCCTAGTAGATACGAAATTAAGTAGTTTCCCCTCTTAAAAGGCATAACTCAAATATTAATAAAGATAAGTCCAAATTATATATTTTTTCCTTATGATCTTAAAGTTTCATCTCAAATGGAGTCACCATACTTGATATTGATCAAATCCTTTTCAAAGCTTACGTTGTTGGTCCAAATATTTAAAAATATTTCACTATCACAGTGTGTCTGGTCATTGACGTGATACATACAAATAGGAACAAATCAAACAGGAGGGAAGGGTTTATGATTAGGGAAAGCAGATTCCACCCTCACTCTCCAGTAAACTTCTTTTAAACATTTCCATTTTTAGTACTTCTGGTGGGTACCTCCATAACTCTCAATAGCATGCATATGTACTTTTAGTTCTTGACTTATTATCTGTAGAAAGTTTATGGATCCCTTATAGTTGAACATGAGAAATTGCTCCCTGTATATGCCTTTTTTTCCTCCCTTCATTATCCCAAGTTTCCTCACAATTATTTTTAGTTCTTCCATTAGTCTAATAACTTTACACTGTGTAATTATACCTTAATTCTGTATTTTGTCAACCTCAGTTAGGGTAACGGACCGTGGCAAGCGGTTTTGGCCTGTTCCCATATTTACCACCCCACTTTCTTTTGGGAAGGACTCTTCCTTTCTTTCCCAGGGGTGCGTGGGAACACACTCCCCATTGGCCCATCAAGTGCACACCACCCCCCGTCACCCCCGCCCCCCCCCCCCCCCGCAGCCATGGGTGGCAACTGCTTGAACCCTGGGCATGTTTCCCAATGCAGGCCATTAAGAATCCAGAATGTATAATGTTAAATGAAATAAGTCAATCAGAGAAAGACAAATACCATATGATTTCACTGATTTGTGGAATTTAAGAAACAAAACAAACGAAGAAAAAAAGAGAGACAAACCGAGAAACAGACTCTTAACTACAGAGAACAAATTGATGGTTACCAGACGGGAGGTGGGTGGGGCTGTGGGTGAAAGAGGTAAAAGGGATTAAGAGGACATTTGTGAGGAGCACTGAGTAATGTATGAAATTGTTGAATCACTATATTGTACATCTGAAAATAATATACCTGTGTCCGTTAATTACATTGGAATTAAAAAAGTTAATTAGGGGCGCCTGGGTGGCGCAGTCGGTTAAGCGTCCGACTTCAGCCAGGTCACGATCTCGCAGTCCGTGAGTTCGAGCCCCGCGTCGGGCTCTGGGCTGATGGCTCAGAGCCTGGAGCCTGTTTCCGATTCTGTGTCTCCCTCTCTCTCTGCCCCTCCCCCGTTCATGCTCTGTCCTCTCTGTCCCAAAAATAAATAAACGTTGAAAAAAAAAAATTAAAAAAAAAAAAGTTAATTAGAAGAAAAGAATCCTCCCTCTTACTTTCATTACTAAAATCTTCTCTGGGATTACCTCCAGCAGGCAAATGGAACATTCTTGCTGGTAGTGTCCCTCTGGACCACTGTGTACAGAGATCCTGCCTGAGAGGACCAATCCAGAGGCCAACAGCAGTGAGAGAGGGAACTACTGAGATAGAGATGAGTTTCAATGATGACAAAGACTGGTAGTCCATCTGTCCTGGAGCCTCGTTCACCTCTTGACCTTCACAACTGCATGAGCCTGAACATTTCATTATTAGCTTCAACCAGTTGTATTTGCTTTCAGACTACTACGGCGCTAATCACGGCATAGCAAACACCCCATCGTGTATAAGATGAAATGAGAATCAGCAATTCTGCTTCTAGCATTATTTTCCTATTGCTGCTATAACAAATTACTGCGAACATAGTGGCTTACAACTTTATAAATCTTGCAGTTCTGGAGGTCAGAAATCCAAAATGGGTCTCCCTGGGCTAAAGTCAAGGTGTCTACAGGGCTGTGTTCCTTCTGGAGGCTCTAGGTGGAGAATCTGGTTTTTGCCAGCTTTGGGAGGCTGCCTGCTTCCTTGGTTTGTCGGCTTCTCCCTCCATGTCCACCACTGGCAGTAGTGAGAGGGGTCCTTCTGACCTGGCATCACTCTGACCTCCTCTTCTGCCTCCATCTTCCCCATTCAAAGACCGTCAGGATTACACTGGACCCACCTGGACAACCAGGATGCTCTTTCTGTTTTAAAGTCAGTTCATTAGCAACCTAATTCCATCTGCTACCCTAATTTCCCTTTGCCGCTGTGATGTTCTTTCTGACACTGCTTCTGACATCCAATGTGTGGTGTCTTTTCCAACACCAATCAATTCTCCAATTTTCCAATATCAACCCTAAATCTCTGGTTCTCTGACACCAACTTGGTGCCATTATTCTACCTATCAGACTTCATATTTTAAATGAAATTTCATAGCTCAACTCCCATTCAGTACATATTTACCTTTCTTTTGTTTTTAAATTTAAACAGCTCATGGGGGTATAAAATTGATATACAATAAATGGCACATATTTAATCTGATGAATGTTAGCATACACCCATAAAACCATTGCCACAATCACGAAAATGAACATTGTCCCCCAAAGTGTCCTTGTGCCCATCTGTAATCCATTTCTCCCCCCTTTCCCATCCCTATCTTCAGGGATTTTTTTTTAGAAGTTCAAAGACATTTATAAATGGAATCATACCATATGCATGCCTGTTTTTCTGGTCTTTTTGTCTTTTAAGTAAGCATGATTATTTTGAGATTCATTCCATGTTGTTGCACTTTTTTTTTTTTTTTATGGCTCAGTAGTGTTCCAGCGTATGGATATAACACAATTTTAAAATTGAGAACGCTCTGAATAAGGTGAATGCTCTTGATAAATGTTGAATTGTTCCAGTTATGTGGACATGTAGTTTCATCTCTCTTGGGAAAATACCTAGGAACGAAATGATAAAATCATGTGATAGGTGTCTATTTAACTTTCTTTTCCTTCATGGATGTTGCCATGGATTTTGCGTCGCGTGGCATCAGAAGGCACATGATTAACCATTTATTTATTTATTTATTTATTTATTTAAGTTTGTTTTAGTTACAGTCAAATTCACTTTTGGGATGGTTATAGTTCTATGAGATTTAAAGCACCACCATCAGGGGGCGCCTGGATGGCGCAGTCGGTTAAGCGTCCGACTTCAGCTAGGTCACCATCTTGCGGTCCGTGAGTTCGAGCCCCGCGTCAGGCTCTGGGCTGATGGCTCGGAGCCTGGAGCCTGTTTCCGATTCTGTGTCTCCCTCTCTCTCTGCCCCTCCCCCGTTCATGCTCTGTCTCTCTCTGTCCCAAAAATAAAGCACCACCATCAGGATGTCGAACACTTTGATTACCCAGAGCTCCCTTGTGCTGCCTTTTTGTCTGCAGAACCTCCCCTGTGAAACTCTTGATCTACTTCCTGTCCCTATAGTTTTGCCTTTTTTATTTTTATTAAAATTTTTTTTTAATGTTTACTTATTTTTGAAGGAGAGAGAGACAGAGCATGAATGGGAGAGGGGCAGAGAGAGAGGGAGACATGTGATCCAAAGCAGGCTCCAGCCTCTGAGCCTTCAGCACAGAGCCCGGTGCGGGGCTTGAACTCACAAGCCTGTGAGATCATCACCTGAGCCGAAGTTGGATGCTTAACCGAGCTACCCAGGTGCCCCTTTATTTTTATTTTTTTAATTTTTTTTGAGTGGGGGGGGAGTGCAGGGGAAGGCAGAGAGAGAGGGAGAGAGAGAATCTTAAGCAGGCTCTGTGCTGTCAGTACAGATCCTGACATGGGGCTGGAGCTCGTGAACTGTGAGATCATGACCTGAGCCGAAATCAAGAGTCAGTTGCTCAACTGACAGAGCCACCCAGGCACCCCAGTTTTGCCCTTTTTAGACTGTCATATAAATGAAAGTATACAGTATGTAACTTTTTGAGACTTGCTTCTTTCATAATGCCTTTGAAATTCATCCATGTCATAACATGTATCAATTTTTTGTTCCTTTTTAACCGGGTAGAATTGCATGTGTAGATGTGGTTCAGCTTATCCACTTCTCTGCTGAAGGACACTGGGTTGGGGGGGTTTCCAGCTTTAGGCAATTATGGATCATCCATAATCGTCTTCTCTAATCATCTGTATACAGGGTTTGAATGAAAGAAAATTTTATTTCTCTATGGTGAATACCGAGGAAGGGAATTTCTGGGTGTATGGAAGTATATGTTGAATTCTATAAGAAACTGACAAACCATTTTCCAGAATCACCGTACCATTTTGCATTCCTACGTTAGTTGTTAAACTCCTGTGTTAAACGTAGGAGAGCCCCAGTTGCCCTACATGCTTACCAGCAACCACGTCAGATTTTTACTTTTTTAAATGTTTATTTATTTATTTTGAGAGGAGGGGGAGGGGCAGAGTAGAGAGAGAGAAAATCCCAAGCAGGCGCCGTACTGGCAGTAAAGAGCCCATCGCGGGGCTCAGTCCCACAAACTGAGAGATCATAACCTGAGCCGAAATCAAGAGTTAGATGCTTAACGACTGAGCCCCTCAGGTGCCCCATAATGTCAGATTTTTAAATTTTAGACATGAAAACCGCATGGTTTTAACTTGCTTTTCCCTAATGACCAATGACATTGAGTATCTTCTCGTGTACTGATTTGCCATCCGTATGCCTTCTCTTCTGTCCAAATCTTTGGTCACTTTTAATTGAGTTGTATTTTTATTGTTGAGTTATGAGATTGGTTTTTTGTTGATCCTGTATCCTATAACCTTGCCAAATTTTTAAATTAGTTCTGGGAAGTTCTTTGTTTCTTTGTTTTTATTTGTTTTTTAGGTTCTTTGGTATTTTCTACATAGACAATCATGTCATCTGCAATAGAAACAGTTTTATTTCCTCTTACCAATGTGTATTTCTTTTCTTTCCCGAGTTGTTGCAGTCATAACATTTCTAGTTCTGCCTTGAATACAGTGCTGAGAGTGGACATCTTTGTTTTGTTCCCAGTCTTAGAGGAAAATATTCCATTGGGCCATTAAATATGATGTTAGTTGTAGCTTTTTTTGTAGATGATCTTGGTCAATTCGAGGTAGTACCCCTTCTATTCCTAACTTCCTGAGAGCTTTTATTATGAACGGGTGTTGGATCTTGCCAAATGCTGTTTCTGCATCAATTTGTAGGGTCATAGGGTTTTTCTTCTTAAGCCTGCTGATGTTGTCGATATCCTCGATGGATTTTCAAATGCTGAACTTGCTTGGCATACCTAGAATAAATCCTACCTGGCTGTGGTGTCTAATTCTTTTTCACGTGGCTCGGTTGGATTTGCTGACACTTTGTGGAGGACTTTTGGGTGTAAGTTCACAAGAGATATTCATGGGTTGTTTCTTTTTCTGTCTTTGGTTTGTATCTGGGTAATACAGGCCTCACAAGACGAGTTAGGAAGTGTTCTCTCTTCTTCTCTTTCTTGGAAAAGCTTGTGTAAAATCGGTGTTAATTCTTCCTTAAATGTTTGATAGAACACTCAAAGGAAACTGTGTTGGCCTGGGGATTTATTTTACTGGAGCTTTTTAATTATTAATAAAATGTCTTTAGTTGTTATAGGGCTAGTCAGATTGTTTCTTAACAAGTTGGCTTGGTTTCTGAAGTTTCTGATTTTTGAGGAATTGGTCTATTTGTTCTAAGTTTCAAATCTATGAATGTCATAAGTTGTTTATATCATTCTTTTATGTCTTTTAAGGGCCTGAAGGATCTGTACTGACATCTCCTGTATCATTTTTATTTCCTTCTTTCTGCTTACTGTGGCTTTATTTTTCTCTTCTATGTTCATGAGGTGGGGACTTATGTTGATTTGAAAACTTTCTTCATTTGTAATAAAGTTTAGTGCTATACATTTCCCTCTCTTTACTGTTTAAGACATGTTGTAATCTATGTTTTTTGATATTTTGATATACTGTATTTTAATTTTCTTTCAGTTCTGTATATTTAAAAAATTTCTTTAGAGGCTTCCTCTTTCACTTATGGATTATTTAGAAGTGTGTTGTCCAATCGCCAAGTGTTTAAAGATTTTCCTGTTGTCTTTGTTTTTGATTTCTTGTTTGAGTCCATTGCGGTTAAGAGAATACGCTCTAAGATTTTAATTCCTTGAAATTTGTTGAGGTTTGTTTTATATGGCCCAGGATATGGTCTATCTTGGCAAACAGTCCAGGGACACATGAAAAAATTATATTTTTCTATTGTTGGATGGATTGTTCTACGAAGGGCAATTAAATTCTTTTGGTTGGTTGTGGAGTTCTGACCTTCTACATCCTTGCTGATTTTCTGGGTAGCAGTTCTATGGGTTTCTGAGACAGATGTTGAAGTCCCCAAATACAGTTTGGATTTGTGTGCTTTTCCTTCGAGCTTCATTAGTTTCTCCTTCATTTTTTTAGAAGGATTTGTTGTTTGGTGTGTATACATATAGGGTCATTATGTCTTCCCCCTGAATGAATCCTTTTATCATTTTGTAATGCTCCTCTTTGTTGCTGGTAATTTCTTTATTAATATTGATAAAGATATTAATATAGCTGCAACTAATTTTAAAGGTTCATGTGTGCATTGTGTATTTTTTCCCATCATTTTATTTGCAGTCTATCTCTGTCACGGAAGTTGAAGTGAGACTTTTTGTAAGCATGATAGAATTGTTGTTTAAATCCACCCTGCCAGGCTCTGTCCTGCTCGGCACAGTTAGACCATTGATAGTAGGGCAATTATTGATACGTTAGGGCTTAAATCTGCCATTTTATTATTTGCTTTATGTTTGTTTAGTGTGATTCTTGTTCCTCTGTTGCTCCTTTTTTGGGTCTTCTTGTGGGTTACTTGAACACTGTTTAGGATTTCATCTTGATTTATTTATCATGCTTAAGAGTGTATCTCTTTGTACGGATTTCCTAGTGGTTGCTTCGGACATCACAGTTCACTTGTATG
This sequence comes from Lynx canadensis, assembly GCF_007474595.2. NCBI lineage: Eukaryota > Metazoa > Chordata > Mammalia > Carnivora > Felidae > Lynx > Lynx canadensis. Next base: position 42,138,939 of record NC_044313.2, on the reverse strand, counting down.
TCTTGTCAAAGTCATACCCAAACTGGATTTTACCACTTTGAGTGAAGTGTTAAAACCCTGTTTATTCGCAGCCACTGTCAGGCCTGTTGAGTGAAAAGAGCTTCTCCTGCCTCTCCTGGGATCCTTAACAATATATTTGGCACTGCAGACCCTGCCCCCCAATTATTTCTCTCCACACTTGGTGAACCTTCTGTCTTCCAGAACCGTGTTGCACTCTGTCACTTATTAATGTCCCCCCTCTCCTTTCGCTTCTGCCTTATTTTTGTTATTATTATTATTCCATTTTAAATCTACAAGCTTCGATTTCAGTGATGCCTTCAGAAAAACAGGAGATGAAGGAACAAAGGAATGGAGAACCCCAAGGGCCCTTTTAAAGACATACTGTAGGAAGAGCCTGGACTTGGGCTCTGGGCAAAGCTGGTGAATCAAGAGCTAAGCGCTGCTCACTCGCTCCAAGCGTGGCCCGCGTGAATGTGTGATCACACTGAGCCCGCGCGTCCTCCTGGGCGGCACACAGTGTTGCTGGAAGATGAGCGAGTGTGGGGAGTCTGGTTCAGGGCCTGGCACAGAGCAGCTCAGTAAAGGGCCCTTGCTATCTGTGTGCCTGCACGGTGGTCCAAAGCGGGGGGCTGGGAGGGTGCGGCTCATCTCTGTGGGGCCACCACCGGCCTCTTTCCCTGGCTCCTGAAACGGGGTTGACTTAGCCACTTTTGGTATCAAGGAATGTCCCAGAAAAGGAGGAGTGTCCCCCTTGGAGGGGACAGCGGACTGGTGGCTGACCTGAGAGCAAAGGAGTGGGTTAGGGCCACTTTAAGAAAGTCACTGGCCACTACACACTGTCTTTGGGAGACCCCCCCCCCCACCAAAACCACCACATCCAACATCATTAAATGCAGTGTATATATAATGATATAAGTTATCTATAACTACTATATATATAGTACACATATATTTTTCAGTAGGCTCCATGCCCAACATGGGGCTTGAACTCACCACCCTGAGGCTGAGAGTTGTATGCTCTTCCAACTGTGCCAGCCAGGGGACCCAGTATTGAACTACTCTAAAACACGTTCACCAGGTGACATAATGCTGCATATCGTAAGACCTTTCATTAATGAGACATTTTTTGCAGTTTTATTTGAGTATTTCAGAGGTCCCGATAGTTCCCCACGCCTGAAACATTTTTACAAGCCCTGGAAAAGCCCTGAAGGCTCGCATTCTCAGCTCACAATGAATGAAGCAGCCCTGCACAGTGTTCTCGGGAGGATGGTGAGGGCCCGGTCCGCTGACGGAAGCCTCTGCCGGGATGCTCACCGCACCAGAGGCAGAGCTTTGTGCCACCACGATCAGGTTGCGTAACGCACCTTCAGCAGGACGGATCCCACGGAACCTGCAGCAACTGGCTGGTGAGCAGGGCACAGCAGGAAAGACATCTGGGGGACCAGCAGGTGAAATCCTGGCTCTATTGCCTTCTGGCTGTGTGACTTCAGTCAACTTATTGCCCACTCTGAGCCTCAAATGCTCTAAAGTCCTTCTACCTCTAAAACCTCTAGGACAAGAATGGCCATGAGGTTCTGATTTGTTGGTCGCTGCCCCTTATTTACTCTTTTTCTCAAATATGGGTGGTTGAGTGTACTTAAAAGGGGTATTTCTGTGTACTGTCCTTACGCCGAGACCATGAGGAAACCCGCCGTGCAGAAGGAATGGGGGTACTTGCACTGGAAATGCCTTTGTCTTTTTTTTTGTTTTTAATTTTTTAATGTTTATTTTTGAGAGAGACAGACAGAGTGTGAGTGAGAGAGAGGCGGAGAGAGAGGGAGACACAGAATCCAAAGCAGTCTCCATCCAGGTTCCGAGCTGTCAGCACAGAGCCCGATGTAGGGCTTGAACTCACAAACGGTGAGATCACGACCGGAATTGAAGTTGGACGCCTAACTGACTGAGCCACCCAGGCGCCCCTGGAACTGCCTTTGTCTATCGGCAAATGGAAGGGGAGAGAAGGGATAAGGTGCTGGATTTATAGAGAATGAGGGTCACACCCCTTTTCTTGGAGTGGAGACATTCCTGGGTTCTTTATCTCCCCTGTTGCAACTCCTGAATTGCTAAGGCCTGAAGCCTCCAGGTTGGCCTGACAAACGCTCTCCATGCTGATGGGAGTGAAGGAGACTGAGATATTTCTCGGGTGAAGGGAAAAGAAAGGCCAGTTGAAACTTACCCAGCATCCCACTGTGGGGCTTGAAAAGAGCAGGCACCATCAGCAGGTGCTTCATGAAACCCAGGTGGGCAGCTGAGGTGGGCCTGAAAGCTTCTGCCTGTGTTTGCTCTGGGCCGGCCAAGTCAGGGTTTGGGAGGAGGGCCATGCCCGAGAAGATGGGGCTGTCTCTGGAAACATACCTAGGCTGCCATTACTCAGTCCAGGAGAAAGGTCAGGCTGGTGCAAGAGCCACAGGCCAGAATCTAGGGTCACAGGATGGCCATGGCCTGGTGCCCTTCCCAGCAAGGGTGGGTCCAAGCCAGGAATTATTTCTCTTCTGACAGTGAAGTCCAGGTATGGGGTCAGGATGGGAGAGGGCGAAATTATTTCAGTTCTTATTGCTGTTATATTATTGCTGGTGTTGGAAACACACGTTGAGCTTCCTTGTGGTGGGCATGGGACATTAAACATGAATGACAAAGTCTCTCTCTGATGAGTCTCACATTCCAGGGGGAGACAGACATCCCCTCCCCTAATAATCAGGCAAGTGCAAAATGTAGAACTTCCTGAAGAGAAAAGCCAAGAGATGGAGAGAAAATAATGGTGGTAGGGTTAGGTTAGAGTTCAGAAAAGGAAAGGAGGAGTGGTCTCTGCTGAGGAGTGGGGAGGAGGAAACTGAGGCTCAGAGAAGTGAAATTACTCACCCACGGCCACCTGCTGGTCATAGCAGGGCTAGTGGGCTTTCCCTCTCGCTTTGCCCTCCTCAGTATGTCTACCCACTGGGACAGGGTCTGAGCCAGGACAGAAACTATGGCACTAGAGTGTGGAGATGGTGAAGGGCTTCAGGCCGTCAGGCTCAGCCTTCAAAGGAATAACTCAGAGTCCAGTGTCCTGTCCCCTTTCCCATTACCCTTGACTTTTCCTGGCTCTGCTCCAGTGGGCTCAGGAGTGAGGCCCACCCTTTGCAACATGTGACTGAGGAGAAGTCAGATTGTAAAGGAGAACTTGGAGAATTCTAGGATGGAGAAAACAGGTACAGAGGGGGTGAGTGATTTGCCTAAGGTCACACAGCTGACCTGGAGTAGTCTCCCCAGGAGTCCCCTAGTACTCTTTCCACTGCCATGGTTATCTTCCCTCCCAGAGAACTTATAGGGACCCCAAGGAATGCATCACTAATGATGTAATTTCACGGAATGTGGGAGCGAGGGGTGTGTGTGGCACAGACACAGTGTACTAACAACGTAATGTGAAACTAGCATGTGCCTGGCACATGGTAAGCCCTCCATGAGTGATTGCTTCCCTCTCTTTCATCACCTGGTTTGGGACGTGATGTCAGAGCTCAGAACCTTGCACGTGGTTGGCACTCTACTGAAGTTTGCTCATTGACGGCATGAATGCTGAGGTGTGGAGATGGGCTCCTTCCCACTTACTTATACTCAGAGGACGCTATTTATACACCTGCTGGGGGGAAGGTGTAGAGGGAATCAACTTTCATTTCCTCTCCCCCAATTATACGATCCTGCCTGCACCTGTGTACCTGTGCACGTGTGTGCATACACACACGCGTGCACACACACATACAGGCTTTGGGGATTAGTGAGGAACATAGCCAGGTCTAAGATTATATTTGCTGGCCTCTTTTTTTTTTTTTCCTCATGCTTTAGTAGAAAAAGACATTCCTCCAAGCCCACAGCTGCAATCTTCCTGAGCAGTGTTCAGTCTTTAATCATGTTGCGGAGGACAGGATGATCCGTGACTCAGGAATCTGCTTCGTTGATAACTCAATTCGGTGGCTGGGTCACATTTGTAAGCAGTGATAGCACATTCTACGGAAACCCGGAATCCAATTAGGGCTAAGGGCTGCATCATTTCTCATCCCTCACTGCCTTCCACAGCCCCCGGCCATTCGTCTTTCATGGTTGAAGGCTCCCTGAGGTCTGCAGGGCCAACTTCTGACCCTCCCATCAGGGGCCTTGGCTGCTCTTCTCATCTTCACAGCAGCTGCGGGTATTGGAACCAAAGCTTGAGGGGACAGGCTCTTCTTGTTCCCTGGGCCTGGGCCTCTCAGGACAATCCCAGGCTTTTGGTGGTTAAACGTATTTCATTACCTCGATCCCACGTAGTCTTGGAGGTCCTGGGTATTTTCAAAGCCCACTCACCAGAGAGCCATTTGTTTGAGGCTGTGCGCATTAGTTATTGGCAACAAATGTTGAAGCAGAGACCGTTAGAAAATCAGACGTGAGGGTTTTAACAACACAGAAAGCAGACCCCAAATAGGTTTAATTGGTTGCACTCATATAAAAGTGCCATTAGATAAGGGTTACATGACTGGGCCACAGGCCATAACCAGAAGTTTCTGGATTTTTCTGAGATTCATACTCAGCTCCCAGATTCTAGGACTATTGAGGATTTTTTTCCCCCAGAAATTTCTGATGGACTACATTGATCCCATGGACTCAGCCTCCTCATTTTATGAGAACTTCACTTGTTCCACTACATCGCCTCCTCCCTCAGTGTTCATTCAGCCTCTTCATTTAATGAACTATTTAGATAAGTGACAGCAAATAACTTTCAACTTGCATGTCAGCTCCAATAGATCGGTAGTGGCTGCTCTAAAAACTGGGTCTAGAAGATTCTGACCTAACTGAGCACAGAGAGGAAGAATGCCATGTTCAATTAGCAAAGCCCTCCATGCCTGCCAGAGGGTGAGAAATGGCATTGTATGTCACATCATTTGCTATCTTTGCACTGAGCCATTCTAAGCTCTGAGAGGGGCCCTGTTAAATAAGATGAATAGACCTGGCCCTCACCTTGTTCCCAGTGTCTCTCATCTTAGGGATGATTAGCCAGCAAGTGTTCCCAGATCAATCGGTGGTGCCCTGGTTGAGGCAGATGTAAGTATCACTAAGCCATCTTGTCGAAGCACATGGACTTTGGAGTTGGATGTTCCTTAGTACAAATCCTGCTTCTGGCACTTCATGGGCAAGGGGAGGGCAGTGGGCTAGTTATCTAAGTGCTCTGAGCCACTCGCTGTATCTTCAAATGTAAAATGAATACCTATCTCACAAGAGAGTTGTCATTAAATGGCATCAGATTTTGAAGTATAAGGTGCTTACCTTATGTTAATGATTACTATTATAATTATCATTGGTTTGGAAACACAGATAGGTCTCTAAATTTTGTCTTGGGTACAGAGAAGTCTCCACAGAGATGCCTTCTTTTGAATTGCAAGCGGTACACAGGCATCCTTCAGTAGAAGACAGAGACCATTCAAACAGAGGAGGACATTCCGCTTCTTGGTTAGGGAAACCTGAACTATGGAATATAAAAAAAATTTTAGCGTTAAAACTCAAAGCAACTTTCCTGAAATAAAAGAAGACTTGAATTTATTGTCTGAAAGGAAAATTGATATAGAGTCGTCAACTCTGAAACAGATGCTAAGAAATGAATGTTTGACTTCAAAGAAAAAAAAATTCCAGTGAAAAACCATCCCTTCAAAAACCAGGTAAAAACGCCCACAAAACTCCTAAAGAACAATCACACAAAATCTCAGACCAAGAAAAGCACTTCCAGAGTGGCAGAATAATGACCTCTGAAAATATACGTCTTCATAAAAGCAATGAGAACACTAGTGAAAGTTGTCCAAGTCAACTTTTTCAGAGCTCTGGAAATTAGCCAAAGGCTTTCAATAATCTGGGTATAATTGAAGAAAAATGGATGAATTGTGGTAAGAATAGCAACTTTTGTGGTGTTTTAACTTGCCTTACTCCCATCCTCCTTTCAAGGGCCATGGTGCATTTGAAAACCAAAATTCTCACAGCCGTGGTAAGGAGAGCCAGCAGCCTGGCAGCCACTGGAGAGGACAGAATGGGTTTGGAGCTTTCCAAAAAACCCCATTCCCAGAGAATTGTCACTATTTGATCTGACAGCTCCCTGGAAAAGCTCCCTTCTCAGGGATTTTCTTTATTTGACATGGATCAGTGCTTACTCTGTGCAAACAGCCCTATCCTGAGGGCATTTGTCAAAAACAATCAGCAGCTTGGGGTAGCAATACCAGTTGGGGCTAACAGGGGGCTGATCAAAGCACTAAAAAGGCAAAACTGGAGAATGAAATGTCCATAGGGACTTGGAAAAGCTCTGGCATGTTCCTGGAATTCTAGAAGGCCACATGTGTGTGCTGGTTTGTACATACACCCAAGAAAATCCTGTGTAAGGCTTAACCTATTATTGACCTTGAGGCTCTGAGAAAGCAGGGAATAAAGACTGAGAGTTGGAAGTTGCTTACTGGTGTGTTGAAGACATACCTCAACACACACACACACACACACACACACACACACACACACAGTTTCATAGCAAAAGTAGGGAGTCTTAGTGGTTCAGGTACTAGAGGAAATCTCTGTCCAGTCATTAGGTGACCATTAAATTAACCAGTGAGGGACATCAGTAGCCACGTGTGAGAAAGAATATAGAATTTAGATAATTAGTCCAGCAAAATCACAAAACAAACAAACAAACCAACAGAAAAGACACCAGCAGAACAACAAGAAGAACCCTGGAAGAGTTTTGATTTCCAGACTGGCCACATTATATAATTAAAAATGTCCAATTTTCAAGAAAAAATTATGAGAGATGCGAAAAAAAAAAAAAAAAAAAACAAACCCAGAAACTAATCGTCTATTCACAGAAAAAAAAAGTAGTCTTTAGAAACTACCACTGGGAAAGCTCTGACATTGGAATTATTGTTAAAGACTTTTTGACCAACTGTTATAAACATCTTTAAAGAACTAAAAGAAACCGTGTCTAAAGAACTAAAAGAAAGTATGGTGATATCTCACCAAACAGAGAATATAATAAACTTTTCTATAGAAATTATAGAAAAGAGCCAAATAGAAATTCTGGAGTTGCAAAGTACAATTAAAAATGAAAAATTCACTAAATGGTCTCAAGATAGATTTAAGCATGAAGAGGAGAGAATTTAGCGAAGGTTAGTCACTTGAAGAAAGGTCAATTGAGATTATACATTCTAAGGAACAGAAAAAAGAAAAATGAACCTCAGAGACCTGTGGTACATCGTCAAACATACCAACATATGCATAATGGGAGTCCTAGAAGGAGAAGAGAGATAGATTTAAAAAAAGGCAGAGCAAAATTTGAAGAAATAATTGCCATTAGGTTTTCACATTTGATGAAAAATGTTAATCAACACCCCTTGTACTCCATGTAGGATAGATCCAAAGAGATCCACACCTAGGTACATCAGAGTCAAACTATCAAAAGTTATGACCAAGCAATTCTACTCCTAGTATATACCCAATAATTTGAAAATGTATGTACATGCAAAATCTTTCATCATATATTCGTAGCAGTTTTATTTATAACACCTCAAAATAGAAACAATCCTAATGTCCATCAGCTGATAAATGGGCAGACAAATGTGGTCTTCCCTTCCAGGAGTGGGGGAAGATTGATGAGGAAAACATGGCTGACTCACTAAGCTCCACTAAAAGGAAGGATCTGAGCTGGCAATTCACAGAAAAACCAATACAAAGGGCTTTTAAATATATAAAAAGCACCATATGTTTAAAACCGTTTGTCATCATAGGAAGATTATGCTTTACCCATCAGATTGACAGTGATCAGATTGTGAAAATTTACTGTGTTAGTGAGAGGATTAGGAAACTGGTTCTTTTCTTTTCTTTTCTTTTCTTTTCTTTTCTTTTCTTTTCTTTTCTTTTTTAAATGATGCAAATGTCATTTTGGGGGCAATTTGGCAAAATTCCTCTCAATTACAACTCCACATGACCTTTGATCCATGCACTATATTTTAGGAGTCTATTGCCTGACTGCAGTGTAACAAGTCTTACAAGAATATTCATTGGAGTATTATTTCCAATAGCAAAAGCCCCCAAACACCCTAAATAAATGTCCATTGAGCAAAGACTTGCATTTACTGGGTTATTCGGCAATCACATTTCTGGGCATTTCTCAGAGACTTTAATGTAAGTCCACCCAAAAATTTGCACACAAGTATTCATAACAGCTTCATCTGTAAGATTTGTATCGATGGCTACTTTACATACAATGACGCGTACCATTCTTAATGTTTACAATTCTATATGTTTCGGCAAATTCACACTTGCCTGTAGCCCACCCTTTATGGTGTTTAAAACATTTCCAATACCCCGTAAAGTTCTTTTGTGCCCTTTCCATTTCATCTCTGTCCCCTCAACCCACCCTCAAATCTCAGGGCAAGTACTAGCCTGATTTCTTTCACTATAGATCAGTTTTCATATAAATGGAATCATACACTATATGTTCCTTTATGTTGGGCTGTATTTGTTCAGGAACATGTATCTGAGATTCTTCTGTGCTGTAATGTGCATTGATAGCTCACTTCCTTTTCTGAGCCACCCAGGCACCCAGTAAGGCATATGTTTACATTTATGAGAAACGACCACATTTTTTTTTTCTAACCCATTGCATCATTTACTTTCTCACCAGCCAAATAGATGGGCCTATTTGAAATTTTTAATGAGCATGCAGTTTTCATGTGCGTGTTGGCCATTTGCATATATTCCTCTGTGGAAGTGTTTGCTCAAGTCTTTCGTCCATTTTTGAATTGGGTTTTTTATTATTGAGTTGTGAAAAATTTTTTTCCTCCAGCTTTATTGAGATGTAATTGGCATATAACACCGTGTAAGTTTAAGGTGAACAATGTGTTGATTTGATACCCTGATATATTGCAAAATGATTGCCACCATAGGACTAGCCACGTAGTTACCGTTTCTTTCTTGTGGTGAGAACATTTAACATCCACTATCTTAGCAACTTTCAGGTATATAACAAAGTAGGAATTCTTAAACATTCTGGCATGAAGTCCCTTAGTTGGTATGTTTTGTGAATACTTCCTCCAGTCTTTGACTTGTCTATTTATTTTCTTATCGGCAAAGTTTAAAATTTTTGATAAGGTCTGATTTATCAGTGTTTTTGCATTGTAGTTTCTGCTTTCTGTGTCTTGTCTAAGAAATATTTTCTTTCCCTAAGGTGGTTAAGATATTCTGTTTTATCCTTTAAACTTTTAAGTTTATGTCTTTGCTTTATTTCCGATGTTTGAAAAACCAGATGTATACGTTACATTTAATATTTAAAAAATAACTAATTAAAGGGAAACATGTAAGAGAGTCAGTGGGAGCTGCACTTGGGTTTTGAAGCCCAAGATGTAACTTGGTTGTGTCCAGCCAGGTGGCCTTGGGCAGATCACTCCCCAGGGAACAAAATGGGCCAAAGAGTATAGCAATGGCCCACTGAGGGTCCGTATAGGTAAGTGGTTTTGAAACCTAATTGGAGAAGGGTGCGGCTCAGCGGTGAGGACACACAGCCCACTAGAGCTGGCGTCCAAGAAAACACAGAACGTCCCCCACATAGTGATGAAGAAGAGGGCCAGGGTTTCCCCTCCACAGTCCCTCAGCCTTCTCTGCTGGGCAGTGGGGGGGGAGGGGGGGGGTGGGGGGGGAGGGGGGGTCAGCTCCTGGCTGACAGTTAGCCTTTCAGCCACAAGAGGGCACTGTGCGAGCAGGTTTCTAGGCTAGCTGGGCGCTGCCTTGCAGCACGGATTCGGAGCTGGGTCCAGATAGCAAAGGTGGTGGTGTATTGGCTTTCCAGCGGTAGCGGGAGGCTTTATAAGTCATGTGTGGTCACACGGAGAGGTGGAGAGGAGGGCAGAGCAGTGCCTTCACCAGTGATGTAGAAGGCCCAGCCAGTGTGACCCCCTCCAAGCTGGAGGCCTCAAGGTGGTGCCATATCACAGCCCAAGGGCCAGGAAAGGGCTGGTGGAGGAACGAAGGTAGAGGCCACTGGGCCATCATCAGACAGGGCCCACTTTGGCCCAATACCATGAGGAAACTTGGACACCAACATGGGGCCATGAAAGTCCCTGGACCCTCGCTCTCATGCCCAGAGCCACCAAGCTATTTCAGCTGTTAATGTGCTGAAAGGGGAGCTGTGGAAGGTCAGCGCTGCTCCTCACCACAGGGTCAAAGATGCAGTGGCCTGGGGCTACATCAACACCATGTAAAAGATTTTCCCACACCGGGACAGAAGGTGGCCAAGGCCAGTCTCCTCCTAGGGAAGTAGCTTCAGGACCACAGGGTACTAGGCTGGGAGGTTGGAGGGAATCACTGTTTGTAGTTGCAGCGGCCACAGCACTGGGCCCGCTCCAGACTCATGCAGGTGAACTCGTCATCTGTGGGGTTGCCAGAAATCGTACCCAAATCCATACCAGATGCTCCCTTTCCTGATCCCTTAAAAGCACCCATTGTCCTTTGAGCTTCTCAGTCTGATAGCTTGAGTCCTCCCTGACTTGACTCCTGAAAACACCTTTATCTTTTGACTCACCCACCTTGGGAGGCCTGAACACATGGTTCCTGTAATCTGATGGAGCCCAGATCTGCCCTGTTGTGTTTGCATTCCTCCCTCTGCCTGGAATGTCCTCCTCTATCTTGTCTACCTGATAAGCCTGAGTCATCCTTTAAGACTCTGCTCAAGGGGCACCGGGGTGTCTCAGTGAATTGAGTGTCCTACTTCAGCCCAGGTCATGATCTCACGGTTCATGAGTTCGAGCCCCACATTGGGCTCTCTGCTGCCAGCACAGAGCCCGCTTCAGATCCTCTGTCCCCCTCTCTCTGCCCTTCCCCTGAATTCACTGTCTCAAAAATAAATACACATTTAAGGGGAAAAAAAAGATTCTTCTCAGGCATCACCGTTCTTACAAAGCCTTACCTGGTCAGCTCCAACCTGGCTGCAAGTAGAATGTTTGGCCACGGAACAAAAGTACAGGGTGCTGAGCACAAATCTGTTCCCCCCTCTACTCCCTGCCGAGACAATCCTGATTTTGCCCAAGTATTCAGTCCTCAGCAAGGTGACCCTTCCCCTGGTCAAGGATAAACATGGAAGAGGCCAAGCCCAATATGGTTCTGGCCATGTCTGCATGGCCCACTGGACTGGTGGTTGGTGGGTGGGGAGGGCTGAGCTCTTCCAAAGGGACTCGGACAGGGACAGATCTTGCTGGGCTTGTTCGTCATTGCATGGTCAAAATCTGAAGCAGGGCCTGGTGCTAAGCAGGTGTCACAGGAGTTGAGAGAAGCTGTCTTCTCCATCAGATCTTTTAGGACTATTTTCATTAGGGCTGATGAGTAGGTTTCCCTCCTCCCAGAGTCTAAGAGGCCCAGGGTGTCTTCTTAGACTCAGAGGTGATGAAGGATTAATTCAGGTCCCGTGGCTAATTGGGTCTTCTGTCCCCAAAGCCTGTACTCTTGTTTGTTTTTGTTCATTCAAAAACATTCATCAAATGCCTGCTATATGATAGGCACGGAATGTTCGGGAATGGATAAAACCAAGTTCCTGCCCTGCTGGGGCTCCTAGCCTTTTTGAGGGACACACATAAACAGGTAATTATCCTCTGATGCCATAAGGGCATGGATTCTTCAGAACAGAGAGACTTATTAGTTGCTCACAAGAGCATCCACTCTGGACAGTTTAAGCAGAAAAGGAATTTATGAAAAGCCACAGGACAGCTCACAGAATCCTGTGCCAAATGAAAATGATGTCTCAAATCATGCCATGAGACAAAGCCGAACTCAGTTTACTAGATCAGGTCCTCCTTCCCTACCAGCTGGTGTTACAGAGGAAGAGACCAGGTCTAGCTTCTGAGGATAAGGAAGCTTGGATCTGAGGATTGAGAGGGAGTTTATTAACATATGATTTCCTGTAGAGAGGTACAGATAACAGTTTTCATTATAGAGTTATGGCAAGGCTATAATCAGGGAGCACCTAGCTTCTCCTTTTCCTTCTTTGCTGAACTCAAACTGATCAGACCCCAAAATATTATTTTTTACATTATTTTTTAATTTCATTTTTTACATTTACATCCAAATTAGTTAGCATGTAGTGCAACAATGATTTCAGGAGTAGATTCCTTAATGCCCCTTGCCCATTTAGCCCATCCCCTCCCCCTCAACCCATCCAGCAACCCTGTGTTTGTTCTCCATATTTGAGTCTCTTATGTTTTGTCCCCCTCCCTGTTTTTATATTATTTTTGCTTCTCTTTCCTTATGTTCATCTGTTCTGTGTCTTAAAGTCCTCGTATGAGTGAAGTCATATGATATTTGTCTTTCTCTGACTCACTAATTTCTCTTAGCATAATACCCTCTAGTTCCATCCACGTAGTTGCAAATGGCAAGACTTCATTCTTTTTGATTGCCGAGCAATACTCCATTGTAGATATATCCCACATCTTCTTTATCCATTCATCCATCGATGGACATTTGGGCTCTTTCCATACTTTGGCTATTGTTGATAGTGCTGCTATAAACATTGGGGTGCACGTGTCTGTTTGAAACAGCATACCTGTACCCCTTGGATAAATACCTAGTAGTGCAATTGCTGGGTCGTAAGGTGGTTCTATTTTTAATTTTTTGAGGAACCTCTATACTGTTTTTCCAAAGTGGCTTCGTCAGCTTGCATTCCCACCAGCAATGCAAAGAGATCCTCTTTCTCTGCATCCTCGCCAACATCTGTTGTTGCCTGAGTTGTTAATGTTAGCCATTCTGACACCAAATTATTTTTAAGAATACAGATGCATTAAAAAGAAAAAGGAAAAAAGAAAAAAATCCCAGAGCAACTGTAAAACTACCTTAGGACTATGTCTGTTTTATCAGAAGTGCCCAAAAGGTTATTCTAGCAAAAATGATTTGGAGGTGCAGAGGACACTTTCAGTGACCTGGCCATGTCCCCTTTCCCACCTGTGTGCTCAGGTTTGTTTCAGTGCCCCCCCACCCCCGTGACAAGCTTTTAAAGATCACATTTCTTTTATGAACGCGGACAAATTAAGTTGGGCCTGGTCTGGCCACTGATAAAAATCCAAAGGCACTTAGATTTGAACGTACAAGTCTTTATTATTCTGAAAAGCACAACCCAGACATCTCAGCTTTAGCTGCCATTGCCATTTGGTTGGAATGAGAGTTGCTCCCTGCTCATGTCAGGGGAGGAAAGAACAGCTCCTTTGATCAAGGATTGGATAAGCCCGGGCCCCTCAGAACACAGCGTCCCTGGGGTGGGACATCGATTTGCAGCTTTCTCTATTAGTTAGACAGCAAGGGAATTTTTATTCTACCTACAGCCTCAAGTTGTGAAGGGTTTTTAGAGGAGGCTCGTGAATGAATGTGAGGGACCTCCCAGTGGGCCCGAATGTGTGTGTTTCTCTCTCAGCGGTTCACATGCATGGGCTCTGAAACACATGGGTTCCTCTGGCCTCCCTGGTGGCCTTTCAGAGAGGCATATCAGCTGAGACGCTTATGCAAATTCCATATTCTCTGGTCTTCGCAGATCTTGATTTAGTACACGGGGTGGGGCTGTGTACCTGCGCAACCTGGGCACAGGTGACTCTGGCACAGCTTGGGAAGCTCCTTGTGTGGAGGAAGAAACAACCCCTTCACACCAAGGTGTCTGTCAGGCCAGATTATACTCAGGTTGGCAATGTGCTCACACCTGGAACTGACTGGGGGAGGGGGCAGTGGAGGGAGGAGCCCCAGGCAGAGAAGCTGGCTGGAAAGCACTAGAAGCTGGGAGACAGAAGACTGAAAGGCAAGTTGGGCCCCCCCCCACCCCCCAATCCATGGCCAAGGTTGAGCAGGCAAGGCCCTGTGGCTCCGGCTTCTTGGCCTTTGCCCCACTCTGAGCCTTCAGGAATCACTGCCCACCAGGTACAGCAGGGCGTTCTTGTAGTCGCCACTGGTATCTCCCTGAGGACAGGAGGGACAAGAGAGTCACAGGGGTATCTGTCAGCTGCGGTTATTACTACAAGTCATGGTCTTTGGGAAGAGACCTGGCACATCCCCTGTGGGTTCCCATGACACAGGCCCACGCTATGTCACCCACCTTTTCTTGTTTTCCATTTCAGGCTATTTCTTTGTATCTCCTTTTGATTCTCTTATGAGTACAGGGGAGCTTAATGTAGAAAATGAATCACAGACACAGTTCTGCTCTGGAGCAAGGAAGGCATTTGGATGGTCCCCTACCCCCGTCAGCTGTGCCAGGACTCTTCCCCATGTCAGGACCTGGGCGGGCCCCACCACTCATTTATTTGACATGACCCATCATTTATTCAACACCTCCTACTGCAGATCAGGGAACCGAGGTTGGAAGTAGGGCCCCCAGGGCCATATACCCATACCCACATACCTAGAGGCAGTGGGGGAGGTAGTGAGAGCCCTGGCTTTGGGTCCATGCAGAACCCAGACCACAGCTCTGTCACTCACTGACCCTGTGGCTGAGGCAAGTCCTGTCTCCACCCTGAGACTCCTGCTCATCTGTCAGCTGACGTTGATGCTGATACGAGCGTTGCTAAGATGTGCTGAGGAGTGACTAGCAGGGGAAACGTGGGCTTGCCTACATAGCAGGTGGCTCACATAGGGGGGCAGCAGCTGTCTCCCAATAGGATAGACCCCACAAGGCCAATGGCTGAACCCCATATGTGTGGTCTACCAGTCCCCCTTAGCTATGAGGCGTGTCCTGATAGGTCTGGCTGGTCCAGGATCTGCACACAGAGCCAGGAGAACAGGGGAGGGCGTATCACCAACTCCATTTTTATGCAGTTGAGGAAAAGGGGAGGGTGAGGATATAAGTGATAGGGGTGGGCCAGTTCCCCTTTCCTATGCGCTACAGCAGTTTATGCCTCATGGGAATCACCGAGTCCTTATCGTGAAATTTTCTTGTAGATTTTTAACCACATTTAAAATTTCTTCCTTCCTTCCTTTCTCCCTCCCTCCTGTCCTTCCTCCCTCCCTCCCTCCCTCCCTCCCTTCCTTCCTTCCTCCCCCTCCCTCCCTCCCTCCTTTCCTTCCTCCCTCCCTCCTTTCCTTCCTTCCTTCCTTCCTTCCTTCCTCTTTTACTATTCACAAAACAATTTTTGTAATATAGCATTTTTGTTTCTGTGTTATTTTGCTTTTTTTCAGAAAACTATTCATGGTGTCTATCTTTTTAAATGTGTGGGTATAAAGTTATCCATGGTTTTTTTTTTAATTTTTCTATTAATTTCTATACAGAAGTTTTTAATGCTGATATCACCATTTGGGCATCATTTTTGCTTTGATGACAACTACAGAGAGTGGTCTATATTAAAAAGAAAATATTTGGCAATTCCAAGTAAATTTTCGTAAGTGACAACAGTAGGCAAAACCTAACGAGGGCGGGCTTTCTTGTATGTCTAGACGGGGGACTAGATCATCGATGATATTTTTCAGGCGCTAATTAGCCTGCTAAGTCTCCATCATGAAGTCTACACACTGGATGCATCAAAGTGATCATTTTCGCTCAGTGTTTTTGTTCCTCTGAAGTCTGCCCGTGGCTCAATCTAACTGTGATGGTGAGAAGGTAGAGACATTTCCCCGATGCCATAGAAACCATGTATGGTTGAAAATTTTCCTAACACTCTCCTGGGACTGGAGGCTGGGAAAGCCATTGCTGCAGGTGACACGTCAGGAGCCAGGGCTGGGTTTTGGGCAGCCCTCCTGTCTTTTTTATTTTTATTTTTTATTTTTTTTAACATTTATTTATTTGTGAGACAGAGAGAGACAGAGCATGAACAGGGGAGGGTCAGAGAGAGAGGGAGACACAGAATCGGAAATAGGCTCCAGGCTCTGAGCTGTCAGCACAGAGCCCGACGCGGGGCTCGAACTCACGGACCGCGAGATCATGACCTAAGCCGAAGTTGGATGCTTAACCGACTGAGCCACCCAGGCGCCCCAGCCCTCCTGTCTTTTGACAACACTGGCTGGAAAGCCAAAAACAAAACAAAGAATAATCCCATGGTCCTTCACCCCCACCTACCCGCTGGCCCATCCTGAGACATTTTAAAGTAGAAATGTCTTTTTACCATATTGTGAGCTATGTGTTTCTTGGAAAGAGTGGCTGACAACAGATATTTGTAGAATAACTAGAGACTTGACTTGACCCAATGGAGACTTAGGGGTATACCTCTCGAGGTTTGACTTCTGTTCATGAAACTGTCAAGACCTCATTTGCATTAATAACTAGAAGAGCTATTACAAAATTACAGCGGTGTGATTATCACTGCATTTTCTCAGGTCCAGAAGGTTTACTGACCAGCATCTGGTTTGGTAGTGTGCTGGAGCCCATCTGACTTATCTCCTTAAAATCATGCTGCTAGGACTAGATGTGAAGTCTAGATTTGAAAGCTACTGCCGCAATTCTTACCAAACTATATACTGTCATTGACATTCGGACGTGGCTTCCTCCCTCTGAAAGGATTCAGTGTGTCATTTTCAAAGGGACGACCATAGCTCGAACGCAAAGCCAATTCTGGGTGTGATGTACACGGACCTCCATGATCTGGTCTGTGTGCACCTGCCCAAGTCCCCTCCCAGCCCTAGCCACACTCACCCCCTTACCAATCCCTGTACACACTGTGTGGCAATGAATGCTCGAGTGTGACACCCACTGGGAAGGGATGGACACATGTGACTTAGAACTTTGGTCACAGCATCCAGGCCTCCCAGTAATGCCTCCGTTTCAAACTAGTGGTAGAATCAGGAACTCATGGCTTACCATGATCATGCTGCTGAGGGTCTTGCCGTACATCTTCGTGAACTGACACTTGATAAGATTTAAGTCAATTTCACTTCTTGAAACGATGTTTCTTATCAGGGTTCCATCACGCGTCCCTGCTCCCTGGACAAGACGCAGCAATCAACAATCACTGCTGGCCCTTCTGGTCCATCTCTGTGATGAGGGACGCGTCTGTGCTTTGGGTGCAGGGGGCTTTACGGGGAGATGGAGATGCAGGAATGAGCGAGCCTCTGCTTCATTGGGTGAAGCACTGAGAGGGGTACTTTCGTAGCTCAGGATCTCCATTCCCTCAATCTCTTCTCCCTCACTGGCCCACATATCAACCCCTATTGGGAGCCAAATGTCCCAAAGTGCACTGTGTGTTGGCTTTGCCATGTCAGATTCTAGGCACAGAATACTCACCACTACAGGAATACGATGTTTTCCTAGGGTAGCGACATCATGAAGCTCGGCTCAACTGGCCGAGTCACAAGCAGGACCTTCCTGCTTACTTTCATGTTTGACTAGTCTCATGTCAGATGGCCAAGGGAACCCCATGCCCTCTCTCACTTCCTGGCCATAGAACTTAGGACTCTAATTGCAGGTGGTACCAACAAGCACAGATCAGAGAAGGTGGCCACTGACTTCAGTCTCAGGGAATCACTTTGAATGTCTATCTTCCAGTTTGGTTCCAGGTGCCGGAAACTTCACCTGATACAAGTGGCTTGGATGTCTGTTTGAATGGCTAGTGCAGCCTCTTGGACAACAGACAAACCCAGATTGGCATATCTTGGATGTACATGAAAGTTGAGTGCCGCGTGTGACAATCTCCCTCTGAACTTCCGTTCAAAGGGCGCCTTGACTTCCTGCTCTCTCAAGGAGGTCACATGGTGGGATAAAAAGGACAGGTGAACTGGCTTGGGTTCAAATCAAGGCTCTGCCACTTACCAACTGTGTGACCTTGACCACAAGCCCTACTTTCCCCATCTCTAGGATGGCAGCTATGACACAGGTCTCACAAGATTGTGATAGAAGATGAGTGCAATGAACACCTGTGAAAACACCTGCTCATATTCACCCTCAGGAGGTGTGGATTCCCTTCTCTGGACTCAGTTTGCCCTTTGAGAACTACAGCATTCTGATCACAAGAGGTTGGAATAATAGAAGACACAGTGTTGAAGACGGTGGTGGCTCTGAACACCTTGGCTTTGTAGTTGGTGCCGAGTAGGGCTGACAATAAAGGGCACAAAAGGCAGAATAGTTACCTTCAAGGCGTAGTAAAGTCGCTCTGCAAAGTAGCTGTGGAGGTTCCGGGTGCATTTCACTGACAAACAAGAAAGCTCTGTTAACACTAGAGGTTGTAGGTGGCATTGTGTACATGTTTATTTATTTACGTCCTGCCTTGGGTCTTAAGGGCCAGCATTATGCAATTCTTGGCCTATTTATTTATGCTTTGCCTCGTTCAAAAACAAGAGGCTTTGCGTTGGGTGGGGCGGGACAGGGAAGGAAGCCTGGGGCACTGGGCACAGGTCCGAAGGCACAGAGCAAGCAGGCAAAGCATGAGGTGTAAATGCACTGGGGTCCACAGGGCTGGCCCGTGGGAGCCTGGCTCTGTCCAGGGCAGCCCCTAGGCTCTTACACTCCAGAGCCAGCTTTGCCAAGAATCCGGCCACTCAGCTCCACAGAAGAGCCATGGTTATAGTGACACTGGCCTCGGAATGTCCACTTTATCTGTCGCTTATCAGTAAGTTCCCTGCATTTGAATTTCCATGTGACAGATGGGGCCCAGCCCCAGAGCACTAAGGGCATCAGAGAGTGGGTCCCATACTCGCTTTCATAGATGCTGCTGCAGACACTCGGCATCTGGGTCAGGGAGGTTGGCACTCTAACCCAGGGCAGCAGAAAGAGTGGGCTTTGCTTGAGGTAGGCCGGTGTTCAACAGCCTGCTGATGGCCTGGCATGACTTCATTGTCTGACCTGCCTGCCTTACCCAGTCCTCATCTGCGAGGGGGATGATGGGAGTCTTCAAGGAGAATAGGAAGTGGCCAGCACGGGAGGGAACTGCACACCCTGCTTTTCCCTGTCCGAAGATTTACCAGGAGGTCGTTCAAACTCCATGCAGGGGCTGACTCACTGAGATTGGAGCGGGGGGTATGCTGAGATGCTCCGACATAGACGGGTTTTTATCACAGCAGTCAAAGCCTGCTGGGGAGTGTCAGATGCCCCGGGCCACCCTGCAAGACCCAGGCACACCGTGGAGGTCCCCTGACTGCCCAGCACCGGACGGGGACAGCCTGGTGTGGAGGTGAGTGTCCTAGCCCCGGGGCCCTGATGTTGGCTCCATCATGTCAGGGAGGAGAGGAAAAGTCCCTCTGCCCCGGGCCTCAGCTCTTTGTTGTGCCACGGTTCCCTTCCCTGTGATCTCAGTTCTGGCCCCCAAGATGTGGTCAAGCTTTAGGGAAGGTTCTCAGCGCTCCCCAGCATCAGCCCATCAATCACTCAGTTTGGACTCCAACTATGCATCATCATTTCTTCGATGAGCAACCAAGGAAGAGACCAGGCTGCTGGCTCAGGTCTAGACAGGTGGCTTTCTTCAGGGCTTCACAGCCAGATCCAGAATATTCCCTGTGTGGCTGTTGGAGGGGAGCACAGGCCCTGGGTCTGACATAATCCTGCAAATGCACACACACATTCACATACTCACTTATTCTCACATGTCTCCTGCTCATACTAACACTCACACTCACACTCACATAGCACAGGGATTACGTGGGCAGTACCGAGAATAGTCCTTGGTGGGACATGCCACACGGAAGACACGGGGGGTAGAATAATTCCAGTGTCCTGGGCTGAAGGGTACATGTGTGTGGCCTGGCGGTGGCCAGCGGTGGTCCCTTGAAGGTGGACATAGGGACCCAGTTGCTTGCTATTGCCACCCCGGGCACTGCCCCACTGCCGAGTCCCGTGACTGCGGACACCCGCGTGTCTGAGCACCGAGCCCCATCTCTTACCCACTGTGAGCATGGCCTCCTCCAGGGAGCCGTGGGTCTCACTCTTGATGCTGTCCTCAATGCTCTTGCTGGCGATTTTCTCATATTCCTCAAACACTGTAGAGAGAAATCCTCTCTTAAGGGATATGCGGTCTCAGTGCGACACCCCTGGCGTCTCAGATCAGAGACTGCATACCCATGTGCCGCCCCTGACTTCCACCTGTTTACCAGGGAAAGGGTCCCTTTCCCTGGCTCTCACCCCAGCTGCATGACTAGACAAGGATGCACACTGGATAGTCAGCATGAAGGGAGAGGCTCTGTGGCCAGGACGCCCTGCGCCGCCTTACATTGCCTCCTTCCTTCCCCGGTACCTCTCATCAGGTGCGTGGCACTGCGTGTGCACAGGATGGTGATGAATTTCATCTCGTCAGTCCCGTGAATCTTCTCGCCCGCGGCGTACAGATCCTAGCATTGGGACAGCCGCAACAAGCCAGTGAAGGGGAGCAAGGAGGTGAGGTCCCCCCCCCGACCCACCCACCAGGTTGGTTAAAATCCCTTCTGGATACCGGGCCAGAAGCCACTCTGCCAGCTCCCCTGCCTTCCCCTGGGGCTTTGCTCTGCCTCTGGGCATCTCCAAGCACTCTGCCAGCAGGCAGAACTATGGCGATCTGAATGTGCCCAGTGGGTCCTCAGAGGCCTAGAGTCCCCAGGTTGGGCTGTTCCAGGACAGAGCTCCAGTGGACCCCTCCCAAGTCACTCCCCTTCTTGCTTTCTGTGTGTCTCCGACACCCTCACTTTCCTCCTGGGACACCAAGGAGATAAAGGTCTGCAGAGAGCGGGGCTGGGTCCTGGCCTAGCTTAGTGCCAAAGAGAACCCGGATGGGCAGAGGGGCTGAGTGAGGCTTCCAGGCATCAGCCCCAGAAGTCTAGATGGCAGAGGGTGGGGCAGGAGGCCTGCAGGGCAAAAGCAGCTGAGGGTGTATGTAGCCTCACCTGTGCATCTTGGACGGCCAGTCCTGGGTCCACAAAGCCGCTCACGTCATCCCTGCTGCCCTAGGAACAGAAAAGGTGACGATGTAAGGCAGGCTAGCCCAGCAGAGCAGCTGAGGCAGAGGGGAGAGCTGGGCAGGAGGGAAGGCAGGGCTCTACAGCTTTCTGGCCATGGGCACTTCAGCAGGCCAGTTACCCTGCCTGGGGCCAGGTTTTCTCATCTGTAAAATAAGAGTAGTAAGGGCTGCCTCCGAGGGAGCTGGGGGAATCAGTGAGCTAAGGTAAGCAGAGTGCCTGGCAAGAGCTGTGTGTGTGAAGCACCCCCTAGGGGACAGGGCACTTTCCTCCCAGTTCTACGGCGCCCCCATGTGGCTGTCAGGGAGGTGCAGGTGTGAGAATCCTCCAACCACGCAGGGAGGTAGGTACCCAATGAGCCCAGGCCGCTGGGGCTGTACCTCGGCCCTCGCTCCACCCCACCCCAGCAGCTCTGCCCAAGAACTGCTCCCCGGGGCCCAGCTGATGGGGTCCTCCAGGCAAGGGGCTCCCAGCAGCCTGGGCTGTGATACCTGCAGGAGGCACACCAGGATCCTCTCCAGGTAGCCGCTGGTGTCTGCCTGGATGTCTTCCTCCAGGCTGGCCCCATAGTCTGCAGGGGAGACAGGATCGTGAGGCACAGACCTGCTTTCCTCCTCCCAGCCCCATTCCCCACGCCTCCCCCAGTTAAAGCCTTCTGGTAAGAACGAGTCACGTGGAATGGACATACTCCCCAGGTGCCTGAATGGCAGAGGCCCCACCTCCTGGTAGGGAAGCAACACAGACTGCCAGCCCAGCTCCGATCGCAAAGGTGGGTCAGGCCAGAGAGCCCCTCCAGGGGCTGCCTCCTGAGCTCTGCTTCATGTGCAGTTTGGCAAAGCCAGAGCTTTCAGGCACATTGCCCACTGGGCAGACCACGGGGAGGACATGCTGGCCTCCGTTTGCCTTGCATCCTGCAGACTCCACGATAGCTGGCCTGTGGTCTACACCCCCCATTGCAATGGGGCCCCCGCACGGTCCCCAGGGTCAGCCTGTGTCCAGCCAGGAAGGAGCCAGCCCCATCCAGCATGGACAAAGCCCGGGGCCCACCTCACTGCCATGCCCTCAAGGGGCAGAGAGTTTAGGGTGCGTGCCCCTCTCCCCCAGCAGCCCGTGGGCTTCAGGGGGCTTAGAGACCATCAGGCACAGGACTGTGCATACAGTAGGTGCTTAGCACCCATGTGTGGAAAGGCCCAGAAAGGGTCTCTTCCAGTGTGGCTCAGTGCACTGCTTGTCCCTCATCCCCTGCCAGGCTGACAAAGCCTGTGGCCATTTCCAAGTGAGCCTCGACCTCAGGCCTCGCACCTTCCCTCACCTTCCTCATAAGCCTTCATTATCTCCTGCAGCTGGTTCTTGGTCCGAGAAGCCAGGATTTCAATGATGACGCCCTCCTTGGTTCCCAAGCCCTGTGGATAAAAACCTCTGTCTGCTGGAGAGCTCTGCCTGTGCCCTCCTGCTCTGTCCACACCTTCTTAACTAGAGGCAGAACCGGCCACTGCTCTGCCCCCTCCGATGGGGGCCTTCACTGGGGGGTGTTTCCGGAGGAAGTCGCACGTGTTTGTCTCCACTGGTGGGTCCTGTGGGCAGGTGAGGCGATGGGAAAGTTCTGTTTTGGCTCCGCCCTCCATGCTGGTTGGTCTCCAGCCGGGTCTCTCCACCTCTCTGAGCCTAAGGCTTCTCTCCTCGGGATAAAAAGCTGCCCGCCCCGAAGGAGGATTAGAGATAACAGATGTCAAATGCTGGGGCCGCACACCCAGTGAGTGTCCTTTCTATGGAGGTGATTCTTCTAGCCGGACCCTGATTCCCTCCTTGATCATCTGCGAGGGCGGAAGGAGCAGTGGGAGTAATAGGAAATCCGAGAGACCAGGCAGAGACCGCAGACGTAGCTCTCTATCTCTTGCACACCTGGTCTGGCGCTGTCCTGAGAAGTGCTGAGTTTGGCTTCCTCGTGGCCGGGGGACGGCAGAGGCCAGCCAGTCTGGGTGTGGGGGCAGTCAGGGCAGCAGGCTGCAGGCTCAGCCGGCCCGGTCATTTCAAAAGGTGGCTCAAGGGGAGCTCGGAGCTCCCAGTGCCAGGCTCTCTTGGGAAAGGTGTCCCAGGGAGCGCCCTCACCCAGTCCTCCTAGGTGTTTCTGCCCCTCCCCCACCCCACCTGCTTAGTTACCTTCATGGCATCGTGCAGCTCCTTGGCTTCGTATCTGTATGGTGGGTACATGAGGGCCACGATGAGCCTCTCAAACTTGCCACTCAGCTCCGACTTCAAGGTCTCAGTGAGATCCTAATGCAAGAGAAGGAAGGACAATGTTCTGGGTGTCCTGCCCACCTGAGTGTGGACAGCAGGGCGCCAGCCAGTCCTGGGGGCTCTGGCTGGACTCCCCTGTGGGCTCTGCCATGCGCTGGTGCTGGCTGGGGTTTCTTGGGCCAGCTGCTTTGCCTCTCTGAGCATCATCATCCTTACCTGTGAAATGGAGACAGAGATGCTCCTGCTTTATACCATTGCTTAGGGGACTGGCCGAGAGATGTATGTGGCTCGACTCAGCTCTCAGTGCAGTGCTGGGCCGAAATACACATTTATCATTGCTCATCATCAAATCCCGTCACAGCCCATGGGCACTGAATAGATGCATGATTGAATTAAGGAATCTGTCTCATGTGTGTCTCCTTCTAGGGACACTGGTCTCCAGAAGAAGCCACGAGACCACACCCAGCTGATCTGCACGACACAGCAAAGGACCAAGGACCTTGTCAGACCTGGATTTAAATCCCAACCTTGTTGCCTGTAGGCTCTGGGATCTTGGGTAACTTATTCCACCTCTTAAAACATCAGTTTCCCCTAATGCTGAATGCAGAGAATAATGCCAGTTGTGAAGATTAAGAGAAAGAAATTAAAAAAAAAAAGTTAAAAAGGACACTGGTGCCCCCTGGAATATTTAGACTTCATCATTCACTTTCCTGCGTCAAATCTTCCAACTCATGACATGCGTTGGTGGAGGCTTCCTCCAGCCACGGCTATGTGTGCCTTTGTTCCTGTGTTTGGCTAGTGCCCCAGTGCCTGGCTCTGACCCGGGCTGGTGGAAGGAAAGGGGAGGGAAAAAGGGTCCATCCTGTGTACTCTCTGGAGCTCCCTCGAGGCAGAGGGAGGAGGCACGGGGCACGAGAAGCTCCAAGATGAAGGGAGAGTCCTGTGCCATAGAACGGAGTGGAGCTTGGCCTGCACCTCTGTGCGTGGGCAAGAGAAGGGCGTTCCAGGCCGTGGGAACAGGGCGAGCAAGGTACAGAGGCCGGGAAATAGCTCAAGGACGGGGCTGTGGAGCCAATGTCAAGGAACTCGGTGAGAGAGATGGGGGTGGAGAGGAGGAGGTGGGCAGGCTGGACTGTAGAATGTCTGACACCAAGCCAGGGGTGTGAGGAGCCATAGGTAGCTTTTTCCAATAAAACGCAGGATGGCTAGTGGAATTCTAACTTCAGATAAGCAATTAATAATATTTTTGGTGTAAGCGTGCCCTATCTGCCCCATGGTTCTAGAAGCTGGCCTTGAGACAAGGGCCTCACCCAGAACAGAGCTGCCCCCCCAGGCTGTCTCCGGCCACAGCAGTGCCCGCCCACCCCCACCCCGAGGAAACCGGACTCCCGTCCCACCCTTACCTTGCCAAACTGCGCCTTGAAGGACTTGGCGATCTGTTGCCGCTGTGCGTTGCTTCTCTTCGTGAGCACATCGATGATGGCCTGCTCGTTGGTCCCTGCAGGGGGGCACAGTGTGAGCACCCCCACTGCTCCCAGGGAGGCTGGGGGCTGAGCAGGAAGGAGGGAAGCTGCCTGGTGGCCAAGAAGTGGGCACACACCTCCTAGATAGCTCCAAAACCTGACGATTTCATGGTGTCG
This sequence comes from Lynx canadensis, assembly GCF_007474595.2. Taxonomy (NCBI): domain Eukaryota; kingdom Metazoa; phylum Chordata; class Mammalia; order Carnivora; family Felidae; genus Lynx; species Lynx canadensis. The sequence goes on along the minus strand of NC_044313.2, from coordinate 42,114,187 downwards.
ATAAGACACCTAGGCCAGAAATCCTTCTGTCCTTTCTCCACCTCCTACCCACACAGTGTTGGGGTGCTGCCTGGGGCCAGTCTCAAGGTGATAGAATCTGAGGACCCTCTGGTCATCTGGTCTGCTCTGGACGTCGCCTGGGGCCTTTGGAGCTTGGACAGTGAGACCTCCCACCCTGTCTTCTCTTGTGCTAATGGCAGTGGGGGGAAATAGGACCGAGGGCCCGGCAAACTGGATCTTAGTCCCAACCCAGCAGCCTGTGGGCAAGCAGCCTCATCTCCCCGAGCATCCCTTTCCTCCTTTGGGAAGTGGAGATGACGGCAGAGATCTCACAGGAAGTAGAGGTCATGAGCATGCTGTCAAGGTTCACCTAGAAACGGCGGTTCCAGGCCCTGGCCGGATTCAGGAATGCACACACCGGAGACAAGGAAGGAGGCCCCCCTGTGCCCAGCCCAAGCAGAGGGGGGAAGCTGAGTGTCCCAGTTCAGCCCTACAGAACCTTCAGCTTCATCCCTTCCAAAACTTACAGTGACAGGCGGGTCCAGAGTTCCTGAGGCCATTCTGTGAGAGGCCTCAGACCGAGCTGGGTAAAGTTGCCCACCCAGGGACGCGTAGGCATGCACAGCAGATGGCCTCCTCTTCCCGGCCAGGGAGGCGCAACCACCCTTCCCCTTCTCCTGCCTTGGGGGGTGGGGGTGCACGTAGACCAGGGCTGGGGGAGGGGGCCTGTGTGCTTCTCTGGGTGCCGGGAGTCAGTCCCAGACTCCCAGGCTGTCCCCTGACATCCCCTTTGCAGAGCCGTGAGCACAGTGGTCTTGAGCAGAGCGGGCAGGCACTCCCGAGGGAAGGCGGAGGACGTCCACTCACCAATCCCCTTCATGGCTTTGTAGAGGGTCTCCGCGTCGGGGTCTGGGTTAAAGTGGGGACTGCCCTTGACGGTAACACCCTCCTGGTCAATCTGTAAAAGAACCCAGGCCTGTTCAAAGTGGGAAGGCAGGGAAGGCAGAGCAGACTGCCAGCCCACCTCGCAGGCTGCCCCTGCAGGGCGAGCACACAGTTCGGCTTCTGCGGGCCACTGGTGGAGGATCTCAGCTTTCAGTGCCAGCACCAGCCCTGGGGGGTTGGGGGACACAGACTCGTGAAGGTGGCTGGCACTGTGGCCACTTTCAGAGCCGCCGCCCAGCCTCTGGTGTCGGGAGGAGGGAAGAACCAGAAGGAGGTCCTAGGATGGGGGGCTGGCCTGAGAAAGGAGCAGCAGGGGCTTGGGGGGATCTCCTTCAGAGTCCAGCAATGGTTCTATCGGGATGACAAGGGCAATTAACCACGATGTGCTCCTGCCCACCTGGCTGCCTTCGGAAGAGGCTTACAGTTTTCCTGCCTCAATGTTCTCACCAGACCTGTTCTTGGATCTTTTGTGAGAAGAATCCTGAGGCTGGGGAGGAGGTTTACCTGAGGTGATGGGAGCTTGGGAGGAGAAGGGGGGGCCCTGCAGGGTGTGTGTACAAAGGAACACGAATGGCAGTATATCCTATGATGTGTAGCTTGGGGTTAGACCTCCTGGGGGGTCTCTGACTCAGGCCAGCCGCCCAGGAGTCAGCTGTGTAGGGAAGCTATTATTAAGTGAGGGTTCCCTGAGAGACCACAGCCTGCCTGGCCTGGTTGTGAGGAGTCAGTGGTTCTCCTCTGGGCTCTGTGGGACTGCCAGATCACCTCCACAGAACCGCTCTTTGGTTAATAGGCTGGCACCACCCAGAACCACAGCTTGTGGGAGGGAGCCACATAACCTCTCCTGCCCCTGCCCCTGCCCTGGGGTGTGGGCTCCGATCAGGCCAGGCCTCTCCCAGCTAGTGCCATCTGAGGGCAGGGAGCAGGCCCCACCCACCACACCCCCCAGCTCCCTCCAGCATGGTTGACAGGCAGTGGGAAAGGACAACGCACCCCAAACCACAAGCACAATGAGCAAGCTTCATGGAGTTGAACGCACTACCTGGAGAGTGGGCAGACAAGGCTGGGAAGAGAGGCATGGTCTGAGCTCAAGCTGCCTCCTTTCTGAGAAGCGGGTACTTAGAAGAAGGTAGAGAGTCAGGGCACCCAGCTGAGCATCCTGACAGCTTAGGGCCTTTGCAAGTCCCCAGGCTCATGGGGGACAGAAGGTTAGGTTTAGAAAGAGCTGCATGGTGCTCTGAAAATTGTGATATAAACAAGATAACCAAAGTACTTGGGCCCTTGACCTGGGCCAAACCTTTAATTCAGGGCTTGCCCGAAGGCTCTTTAGATTTGTGCCCTGTAGAATTTCACAGATGCAAATGAATGATCTTTTTTAAGTATGTGTTTGCGGGAAAGGGATAGTAGAGGAGTGAAGGGAGATTGGACATTGGAATCTGAAGAAGACTCAAGAGATCCTTCAATGGAAAGGAGTTTAGTCCCATTGTGTTTGGTCTCTCGTGCACTTATACACCTACTTCTTCTATCTGCCCCTCATCCACTCATCTACTTTCCCACCTACCCACCCACCAGCCCACTCATTCATTCATCTATTCATCCATTCTCCACCCATTCAACAGCCACATCCACTCATCCATCCAGCCATTTAATCACCACATCCATCCTTCCTTCCTCCCTCCCTCCCTCCTTTTCCTTCCTTCCTTCCTTCCTTCCTTCCTTCCTTCCTTCCTTCCTTCTCCTGATTAGATACAGGGCAGATTGCCATCTGTGGGGTATATATGAGGATATTCCTTTTCAGTAAGAGGTAAAAAGGTTTTCTATACCCTTTGGTTGAATTTCCAATGTCTGGTAACAAATTTTCCTATCTCATTTCTTAGCACCAGGCACAAGAAACATTTCCTTGCTCAAAGTCCATCCAGAAGAGCCTGTGTGGTCCCAGAGGTTGCCCAATTGTGTGCATGAATACATTGTATCCCTTGTTTGTAGAGTCTGAGCTGCTGTTACTACCCGTAGCCATTTGATCATCTCCTTTGGGCCAGGCCCTCTGTGCAAGATGCTGTAGGTGTTGTAAGTGCAATGCTGCACAACTCCTTGACTTCTCCAATACTTGCACTAGGTAGGTATGAATGCCCCATTTTACAGGACAGGGAGTTGGGCTCAGAGCACTTGGCAAGGTGACACAGCTAGTAGGTGGTGGTGTCGGCACTGGTCCCAGAATCTGACTCAGAAGTTGAGCTCTGTGTACTTCCCTCTTTCGATGATGACTATTGATGACTCCACCTTTTCGAGACAGTGAACTTCCCTAGAACACTTCACTGAAGGAAGCCTTGCCCACAGGGTGTCTGGGGGCTCGAGCTCTGGGTGCCGCCCGTGAGGGGCTTTCTCCCTGCCCCCAAACTGGCAGTAAATGTGCAGTGACTGAGTCACTGGGGAGCAGCCCATTCAGCAGGTCTGAGGTCAGCTCGGGCGGTGGTGTTAGTCAGCCGCTCCCAGGGGGGTGGTGATTTTGCTGCATTAAGAAGCCTCAGCCTCTCTGCCCACTCTGAGGTTTTAGGGGATAAAAAGTACAATTATCTGGAATCAGACCCCCGGATATAAGCAGGGAGGGATAGAACTCCAGATCTTCCTATCTGAAACACTGCGCTGTTGGAGGAAGAGTCTTTCTGGGCCCCCTGCCTGGAGTGAGCTTGTCCAGACAGGGACATTTTCACCAAAAGGATGACCGCCCTGCCTGAGACTCTATCTGTAAGAGCTCTGTTCAGGGAAGCCGCCACACCTTTACCCTCCCTCGTCATGAGGCTGCCCTGGGAGACAGGACTTCATCTCAGTGAGACAGGCACAGACAGGCGCCTTCTAGCTGATCTTTCACAAGCCACCCCCCACCCCCACCCCCACCCCAGTCCTGGGCCTGGTCCTCACTGGCAGCTCAAGCTGTCCCAGGTGGGGTCTACCCGCGATCTTGCTGACCCAAACCAGTTCCCCCCACTGGTTTTGGGGCAGCCAAGGTCCACCGTTTGGGCTCTGGAAATGGGTTTCTCAGAGTCTAACCCAGACTCTAGCATTTACTAGCATGGCTACTTTGGGTACCCGCTGAGCCTCCCGTGCCTCAGTTTCTTCATCTGTGGATAAGGACACTGGCATCTACATTGTAGAGGTGGGACGAGGCTCAAGGGAGATATTGAATGTGAGATGCTTAGAGGGATGTCTGGCACATGATGGTGCTCAGCGAAGGTCATCATTATCCTGCCAGGTTGGCAGGTCCCCGCAAGGAGGCTTCACCCACCTGGGGTTCCTGCCACACTGAGAGCAAGGCCCAGAGCCAGGCCGGCTAGGCCAGCAGCTGACAGTGGAAAAGTGCCCAACACCGGGTTCTCCCTGCCACGTCTGCGTCAGGCCAGGCCAGGCCAGGCCAAAACTGGAGGCCACTGTAGCTCCTTGACCTGTCCCGGCTGCTTCGCCGGGGCCCAGACAACTGCCCCACCATTGCCACTAGCTTCCTCTCTGTCCAGGCCTGGTTTGTCTGAACCCAACAACTCCTGGGTTGAGACATTTGTGGCAAAGAGATTTCCTGAAGCGGGATAAGCCTGGGTCACCCACTGCCCCTCACAGACAGCTTGGGGACGGGGGTGGAGAGAGACCTGAATTCTAGCTAGATCCCTGCCTGCTAGCTGTGGGACTGAGCAAGTCACCCAGTGTCTCTGAGACTCAGTTTTCTCATCTGTAAAATGGAAAGAGCAGCCCTGATGTCCTGGGGTGCCTGGGGGCGAAATGCAGGAATCGTGCCTGGGCACAATGTCACCCACAGGTGTCATCTGCTTGTCCTCTTTGTCCCTGTCTTGTGTTTTCAACTCCTTTGCATGAGATGGCCTCAGACTCAAAGCCAGGTGAAACACTCCCAAGAATCTGTTAATTCAGCTGGGATGCAGGAGACCTGGGGACAGGCTGTGCTGTCTTCCCCGCCTCAGTCCTCCATGACTTTATAAAGCATGGATTTTAGCCACTCAAGGCCCCTGTGGGCCAGGTCCTCCTGCCCTCTCTTCTCTTTCTTCAATCTTGACGAATAAACACTACTGATCGCCGGAGGACTGCCTGCCCTCCCATGCCCTAAGGGGTAGGCATTGATGGATCCTCCAACATCAGCCAATTTGATCACGTTGCTCATCATCTCAAGGGTCTTCAGTGGCTCCCCATTACTCTTAAGGTAAAGCCCAAGCCCCTTGGCCTGCCATGCGAGGCCTTTTAGGACCTGCCCTGCCTGCTTCTTTAGGTCTCTCTGCCCCCATTCCTCTCCCCTCTCACCCAGGACCCTCTCTGGAGCCACTTCTGTCCAAAGCCAAGCTGCCCACCCTTCTGGGCTTTTGTGTGTGTGTTCCCTCTGCAAGGAGCCATCTGCTTGATTCTCCTCAAACACACGGATGTGCACACATACCACATGCATGCACATATGACTCACACATGATAACCCGTAGCTTTGAGCAGCCTGACCCCTCTCTGCCGGGGCTTGTCCTCTGGGCTTCCCCAGCCTCTCAGTTCCCCTCAGTGCATTTCAGGGTTCCTTTATCTGTCTGCCCCCCGCCCCCCACTACACACACACAACTTCTCTCCTAACTGTGAGCGCCTCTAGGGCTGGGACAGTCTCTTCTCTCTTGCCTCCTCAGTGGGCAGTCTGGTGCATGGCCGGCAGGCAGCGTGATTGTTGACTGAGCTGACTTCTGTCTACCGACACCCTGCAGGCACCCAACCTTCCACCTCTGCTTGCTCCACACTTACCCAGGCTTTCCACCAGGCCATCTTGTTCGCCTCTCGATCGTCTTTCCCCAGGGAGACGAAGTAGGACCGGTCCACCTTCCCTCCGCTCCGAGAGGCACAGGACTGGCCCTCCAGAGGAGAGGCCGGGTTGCTTGGAGTTGGGTGTGGTGGTGCAAGCAGGCCCCAGGCCCCACCCTGCACCGCCCCCGCCCCCCTCCCTTTCCCTCTGGGCTCTGCCCGGCTCTGGGTCCCTCCTGTGGCTCCCAGGCCGCACCCAGGCACCGCCCCGGCCTGCCTGTGGAATTCTGCCACTCGCTGCCAGACGTCTGGGCTGTGGCTGTTACGCAGACTGGAAATTCTGAGTCCCGACCTTTGAAGTCCCCACTTAGTAAACATGGCTGTAGTTTCATACTATCTTTACTAGATCCGATCTATATAAAAAAAAGAAGGAAACCACATCTCCCTTTCTTTTATGGCGCAGTTTCTACGCCATTAACAGGGCAGCGGGGAGCCCAGCAAAGGACATGGGCACTGGCGGTCTCCATTTATTGGGGTGTCTCTAAGTCTGGACACCTCTTTAATCACTGCATGCATTCTGTCCCCCTTATTCTTTGCCTCAACCCCAAAAGCAGGTGTGGGCGCCATGTGCTACAGTGAGAAAGAGGCTCCAGTGTTCAGATCCTTTGCACAAATCCTGCTTCTTGAGCTGTCATCCACCAGGTCTCTCTGACTTGCTCTGCGCCTGCTCTGTGCTGGGCCTTGTAGGACGCCAGCCGAGGGAGGGAGCCAGCTCCCCAGGGAAGAGGTTCATTTTTTCCTCTCTGGAGCTTGACTTCCCTGGGTCCCTTGACTAGAATATTCCGCAGCACACTCTTTCTACCCAACTCTTAACCCGCCCTTCAGGGTAAACACAGTGGCTCAGGGTTACGGTGAGGCCCCTCCATCCTGGGGAGGCTCTCCCAGGGCTTCCAGAAGCCCTGAGCGAAAAATAGCCCCACAGTGGTGTGATTGTTTCATGTTTAGTGAAACCTCTCAGGGTAACAGATAAGAGTGATCCCTTGATGCAAAAATCCTCTGGTTTCCTGACCCTGAGTCCAATACTCTTTGCTCCACCCACACGGTGTCCCAGGCTGTTCTTTCTGGAAGTGTGGGCTGGGGTGGGTGGGGACAGAGCTGGATGCATAGGCTGAGGGAGGCAGCCACCACCCAGAGCTGCCTGAAGACTGGGCATCACTATTGCATAGCGCTGTGCGGTGCCATCAGAAAGTCACATGGACTTTGGAGGCCCACACTCCCAGGCTCCTTGGGAGCCCTTTGGGTCAGAAGCAAGGTGCCCTCAATGGTGGGGCTTCTCAGGACTTCAGCTGCCCATGCCCATGTGCATGTGGGGGCGTGCCCATGCTGTGGCATGAGTATGAGTGTCTAGTGAGTGGGTCCCCTCCAGGAGGCTGCGGTTGAAGTCTAGTTATGAGGATGACCTTAGACAGGACTAGTGTGATCGGCCCTGGCAGAGCCCAGAGAGAAATGCTGGACCCTGAGACCAGGACAGGCCACAGAGTTTGGTACAGACACGATCTGGCCCTCTGAGGGGCCATCCTTCTTAGTCTCTTTATTACTACCCTAACTGACCCCTGGGTCTCCTTCCTGGGCCCTCTGTTCTTCCCCCTCCTCATCAGAGGTTCTGAACCTTGGCTGTCCTTTGGGATTGCTTGGTCACCTCCTACCCCAGGGACAAAAGCCCTGAGCCTTCCCCATCCCCCATTCCCCCTCTTGCAGGGTCCCTTGACTCAGTAGCCCCATCCCTGGATCATCCATTGGGCCCCACATTCCTGTGGGCCTCTGACATGATGTGTTGTCACCATGTCCATTCTAGAGTCTCTCACCTGCCCACTTGTGCCCACATTCTGCCCTTGTGCCTATTTCCTCCTCCTGATGGCCTTTCCTCACTTTTGGGTGGATGTGGGCAGCTTGCTGGCCTTGGCTATGGGCCTCCACCCCATCTGAAGTGACACTTTGTCCCTGGATTACTGGGTCACTGAGTCAGGCAGGCAGAAGTTGCCTGAGGCCACGTTGAGTGCCTGAGCACAGTGCCTGAGCCCTGCTGAGTGAGCTCTGGCCCGGGTGTCAGACAGAACAGATAGCTGGCCACCTCTGGGGTGCCTGTCTGAACACTTTGTGTAGGCTCCTCATGCGGGACATCACTGCAGTCTGTCCTTCCCACAGCTCAGGCAGACAGTGTGAGGGCCACACCCAACAACAAGGCTGGCAGAACCTGGCCCAGGGCCTGGGGGTGCTCAGTACCTACCCAGGCTAAGCTAGACTTCTCATGAGCAGTGTTAGGAGCTTCCTGTGGGGTGCCAAGATCTCCAGCCACACATGTCACTCATGGCACAAAGAATGATGGATGCTGCTGTGTTCCTGACACCCAGCTGTGCGGGGGAGTGGGAGGGTGCTGGAGAGCAGTGGGTGCCATGGAGCAATGCGGTTGGTATGAAGGCAACACGAGCAGAGAGCGGCCTTACCAGGAAGGCTGTGTGGGCCAAGGAAGGCGTTTTTAAGGCAGGAGGGCGTTGAGCGTGTTTAAATGCTCTTGGAATGTCGAGAAGGAGAAGTGAAGACATAGGAGAGAGAAAACAGAACAGTGATGCCAGTTCCCTAAGAAGTGGGAGCCAGGGCACAGCCAGAGACTTTGACATTAGTTAGGAAGGAAAACCCCAACCCCAACCCTCTTTGTCGTGATCTGTAAAGGAGATGGGCAGAGAATGAGGGCATGTCAGTAAAGAGAAGGCATTCCTTCCAAGTGTTCTCAGGTTGTTTTAGTCTGTTTAGCAGGAGGTGATAGAAAATGCCGAGTGTGGGGTGAAGCAGTGAGGTCGGAGGTTGGCCGAGGTTTGAAATTGTCATTGTGGTAAAAAATGAACCTATGGCAGATATCCAACTTGAATATTGGTCATAGACTTTGAATCACCCTGATGTGCCAAGCCTGAGTGAAGACCTCCCTGGTCCATATGAACATGGGACTTGTTTTAACCATCTGTGTACAGACCCAGGAACCCGTTCTGTCCCATCCAGAGAGCTAGTTCTGCATCCTTGATCAGCCCCATGAGCCCTTCTAGAGCCTTCTGGAGAGTCTGCTGCCTCTCCCTCTCAGCAGACCTCTCAGTGGGTTTCTCTGTGGTGTTTGCTCTCTGGCCTGGTGAGTCAGCAAACGTGGATTTGTTCCTTTGTGTGTTTGAGTTCCAGGGCCTTTGTTTTATCCTTTAATCACTGGGGATGAAAGAATGAGCTGCTATGGCTGTAGTGTCTCATTTATTAATTTCCCTTTTCTGGTTTCCATCTCAGGGAAAAAACAGGGACAGCATCTGCAGATCCATCTCTCAAATTCTTCCTTTTTTTTTTCTCTTCAATTATGTCTAGTCGTAGTAAATTTCTAAGTTAATACCATTTTAAAACTTTGATCTTTGGTAAGCTCTGGCATTTTCATAATTAGTTGTTCTTGTCTTACAGCTTTTCTTTCTTTCTTTCTTTCTTTCTTTCTTTTGTTTGAACCTTTCGCACAATCCTATTTTAATGTCCCGTTTAGACTTCTCTATTATCTCTACTTTCTGGGCCCTGAGTCTTATCGTTTCTTTTATCTGCTGGCTCTCTTTGGTTAGACACCTAGAATTTTTTCCCCTTGAGCTCCTTTTCAGCAGCAAATGTTCTCCAAGAGACCCCTATGCCCTGGATGGGGAAGGCATCTCCAGAGGGAGAGGGTCATGGTTGGTTTTGCTGACACCTGATAGATTCTGTTAGGTCCAGAAGGACTTTAACGCTAGGTTTTCAGCTCATATTTTCCACACCCTCTCATACCACACTGGGGACTTAGGGCCCTAATTTCCCCTCATCTGGGCACTGGCTTGGGCTTGAGGATTCTGGTTCTGTTTTATGGGGACCATTACCCTCTGCAGCTCTGACCTAAAAGGGAGCAGATCCAATCTCTACGTGCCTGAGGGTTGAGGCTTCACCTCTCAACGCATCTGGCCAGAGGGCCTTTGCTCTGACCAGATGTAAATATTGTGCTCAAGTCTTCAAGGCCTAATAGCCACACACTGTTGTGAATCGACTTAACTTCAAGTTTCTTCCTCCTCCTCCTCCTCTTCTTCTTAAATTTCTGGCAATCAGAAAATGGCCTCTCTTGGGGCGCCTGGATGGCTCAGTCGGTTGAGCGTCCGACTTCGGCTCAGGTCATGATCTCGCGGTCCATGAGTTTGAGCCCCGCTGTGCTGACAGCTCAGAGCCTGGATCCTGTTTCAGATTCTGTGTCTCCCTCTTTCTCTGACCCTCCCCTGTTCATGCTCTGTCTTTCTCTGTCTCAAAAATAAATAAACGTTAAAAAAAATTAAAAAAAAAAAAAAGAAAATGGCCTCTCTTATGTTTAGCCAGAACTTGTGTTGAAAGTTGTGTTCAGCACTGAGGCCTCAGTGGCATAGGTTTCCCCCAGTAGTATTCAGTAGCCCAGGGCAGGCACAGAAAAGGCAAAGAACTGGTTCCATCCATGTGAATCAGAAGTTTTACGCTGAGCGTGTGACACAAAGAAATGGGACCAGAGAAGTGCATCATATTGGAGTGAGGTTGGTCTAGATGCTGGGCCCTGGGGCCTGTGCTGTAAACAGAAGGGGAATGACTATGGATGGGGCATCCTGATAGGGTTAAAAAACAATGGGGTGGGAGGAACGAGTCAGTAAACTGGGAGCATACATGGTGTTGGCGAGAGCGAGAGGTCTGAATTGTGCAGTTAAGGGATTACGGGGCTCAGGGTGCATTCAGGGGTAGGGAGATGGAAGTTCAGTGCAGGAAGGTGGCCAAAAGGTCAAGGATTAAGAGGTCACGGCATTGGATGGGACATACCACGAGTTTTGAGGTTCCCTGGGATAACAGCAGGCGTCGGACTGCATGGCTGTGTCAGCCAGGTGCCCACATGAGCAGTCAAAGGGGAGGAGATGGGCGACTGGGGGGAGAAGGGAAGAGGGTGGCACAGCAGAGTGGGTCTTCCCTGAGTCCTTGGCAGTGTGCAGAGCCCATGCACTTGGGCACACTGGGCTGGGGTACAGAGGCTGGAGTGGGCCCCCTGGCACAGATCTAGCCGCCCCAGCCATGAGTCTGCTGTTAAACAGGAGGCTATGTGTTTGGTGAGAGGCCTGTGGGTTGGAAAAGTGTGTGCTGAGGGTTTAGAGCATTTCAGGCCCCCCCAGCCCTGCCAATACTCTCCCATTTCTCCAGGTTTTAAAGACATATCTACTGTCTCCAGAAAAAGGAAAAATATGTGTGACACATAATGGACGCGCAGTTAACTAAGTGGCGAGACAGAAGCCTCCATCATGTTTGTTCCATGGCTCTGTTTAACACGGACATTTTAAAATGGATCTTTAAGTTGGGCTAGTAAATGAATGTAAGCTCTGAGCACCATCTCCTGGAACGATCTATCACATCATACTGGCCTCCGGTCATCCTCATCCCATCCCTAATGAGGCACCTGGGTACCTACTGCCCGAGGTTATAGGCAGGAAGGCTCCTGGGCCGGGGACATGGGGGAACACTACAGGAGATGCCCATCCATCTCTGCCTTCTGCCTCCTGAACCCCAGGAAACTTCTGCTGATTTAGCCCCGTCCCATCTCGGCCCAGTTCCTGGCCCTGGCTCACCTAAAGCAGGGCCCCTGCTCTTATCCTCCTTCCCCTTTATGGCCTCCTGTCTCTGTGGCAAACACCTTTCGCCACCAGCCATCTGCTGTCCGAGCCAGAGTTTGCTTCCCAGGGATGTCCACCACCCATGGGTAGAGGAAAAGAAAACAGAAAGGTTCAGGGTTTCCAGTTACAAGGAACTGCATTTTTGGGTTTGAGCGTACCAGCTCACCTTTGGGCTTAAGGACTGCAATGCTGGGCATTCTGTATGTCATTGGAGCCCCAGAACTTCCGCAAGGATCATGGACATGGGGCCGTGGCCCCCAGAATGATGAGGCACCAACACTCTCGTCTTCAGCTCCTCATTCGTCAAAGGAGGTGATGAGCCCCCAAGGTCCCTTCCCGATCTTGCAGTCTGACCTGAGCAGGTGGGTCCTGACCCAGCATCGCCTCAAATTCCCAAGAGAGCATCACGGGATCTGCCACTTCGGAGCCCCCACTCTGTGTGTGAGGTCAGGGAGCTTTGCGCATCAGCACACTCAATCCTCACATGGCTGTAGTCTCTACAGAGGCAAGAGTCACCTGCCTGTGCTCCCCCAGCTTATCCTTAACCATGGAGCTTTTTCACAGGACCTCCCCATCTCCCCCAGAACCCCCCACTTCAAAAAGCATCAGCTGATAAATAGCTATTAGGGGCCGAATCGTGTCCTCCCCAAATTAATCTGTTGACGTCCTCATCCCCTAGTACCTCAGAATGTGACTATTTGGACATGGGGTCGTTAAAGTGATAATAAAATTAACTGAGGTCATTAGGGTGGGCCCTATTCCAATATGACCACTGTCCTGAATGGAGAGGTTAGGACACGGATACACACAGAGCAGACACCTGTGAGGACACAGGGAGGAGATGGCCATTTATTTACAAACCAAGGAGAGAGGCCTCAGAAGGAATGAAACCTGCAGACACCTTGATCTTGGAATTAAGAAAATAAATTTATTTTTTTAAAGATTTAAAAAAATGTTTATTTATTTATTTGAGAGAGAGAGAGAGAGAGAGGCAGAGAGAGAGGGAGACAGAGAATCCCAAGCAGCCTCCACACTGACGCAGGCTTGAACACATAAACAGCAATATCATGACCTGAGCCAGACGCTCAGTGGACCGAGCCACCCAGGCACCCCAAGAAAATAAATTTATTTTTTTTTTAATTAAAAAAAATTTTTTTTAATCTCACTGACATCAGGTTCTGCCATGTAAATTCCTCTTTTGCTGATTAAAGGTGAGTGTGTAATATGTGACCCCTCTGAACAAATGTTTTTTATTTTTAATTTTTTTCTGTTTATTTATGTTTGAGAGACAGAGCGTGAGCTGGGGAGGGGCAGAGAGAGGGAGACACAGAATCCGAAACAAGCTCCAGGCTCTGAGCTGTCAGCACAGAGCCTGATGCGGGGCTCGAACCCACAGACCGTGAGATCATGACCTGAGCCGAAGTCGGATGCTCAACTGACTGAGCCCCCAGGTGCCCCCCAGGTGCCCCAAGAAAGTAAATCTCTAGAAAAAAAAAGAAAAGAAGTTTCTGCTGTTTATGGCCCCAAGACTGCTACATTGTTACGGTAACCCATGCAAACAAGTGCCACTGGATGTGCATACACTGCATGTACTATTTGCTGTTAACTGAGCCCAGACTGCACATAAGGGACCAGACTTCTCTCTCCTCACACTTGCCCAAGCCCTTCTCTCCCAGCTGGCACGGGCCCAGTCTGTAGGTTGGAGGCAGCAGGCAGGTGTGGGACACTGGTAGAAGGGGCAGGTGCTGGGGGCAGGTGAGAGCAGACGCTGAGGGGCTCTTATGTGCTCACACGGCTTCCTGGGGCATCAGGAAGACAAAGTAGGTGGGAGAGATGAGTGGGAGTGAAGGGGGTGGGGCGACCAGGGCCACTCGTGGAGGGACAGATGGGTCAGGCTCCTCAGCGTGTTGCAGACCACACTGGAGGCACCTGCTCGGCCTGCCGTCACACCAACGCTGTTCCCACACCCTAAGCTGGGACTGACAGCAGCCATGTGCCCACGTGGATGTCTTTCCCCCATCAGTGTGGCACTGGGGAGCAGCCAGTCAACCTGAGCAGCAGACCAGCAACCGGGGGCTGCGGGGGGCTGGGCAGCTAAGTGCACAGGGAGGCGGAGATGGGGGCGAAAGAAGCAGATGCAGAGAGAGGGGGACGGACAGAGGTCACATGGCCCGGAGAGCAGGAGAGCCTGAAACAGAAGGCCAAGCATTGTTCCATGGGCTTTCCAATGCTGCTGGGGCCTGGCTGCCTGTCTGACCCCAGGTCAGGACCTACAGCCACTGTTGTTCTGTCCTTCTGGCGTCTGCCGTGGGCTCTGCCTCTGCACCGCCCGGAGGCAGGGTCGGGTCGGGTCAGGCTGGGCTCTCCTGTCTGGAGAACCCAGATGGCAGGATTTCTTAAACGTTTCCATGGAAATTCCTCAACTGGTGGAAGGCGTGAACAGGGTGGGGGTACACCCTAAGCCGTATGTGAAACTTTTGCGAGCTTCGTGGTTCATCTGAAAGATTCATGATTTAACAATGCAACTCTTCAAATTTCAGAATGTAGTTTTCATGTGCTCCTTCCTTGTCCATTCTACCCCCTCGTTCAGAGATGCTAAAGCACTGCCCCTGAGAAGCTTCAGTCTTGACACAAGGTGGGAGGCAGGTGGCCTTCAGACCACTTGTCTCCCACTGAGACCAACCAGGCAACATCCAGGGCCTGGGTGCATACTTGGAATGTGGAATGGAAAGCAGAGAGAGCGAGCGGAACTGAATGGACATTTCCACAGATTGCTTCACCATGTGAGCAGATCGCCGAGCGCGGCGCAGTTGGAACACCAGGCAGTGCCCGAGATAGTACCCTTCTTCCACCCTGACCTCGTCTACTTCCTGGGCCTGCTCTGGGAGTCCTGGTGCATGACAAGGAGGTGGGGGAACTGTTAAGGCCACAGCGTTAAGTGTGCATGCTCCAACATGGCGGTGGGTATGCGTGGGTTTCTGTTTGCGTACTTGAGAAGGAGGTTTGTGTCTGAGCTGGGTGGGGTCTGGGGGAGGATCCTGGCTTCCAGAAGCACAGGCTTTGGCCCAGGCTTGGAGGTCCACATGGGCTGCTTCGCAAGACACCAACAGGCCTTCAGAAAATGTCTAAAATGAGGAATAAGCATTGCCCAGCGTATTCTGTTTTGTAGACATGTCAGCTTGGGACGGCTCAGATGTCAGACTTGTTATAAAGATAGCTTGCCCCAGGTAGGAGGGGGAGGTGGGAGACCAAAGGCAGCCCACCTCTGAGTCAGCTGTCAGCAGTGGGCTATGCCCCTTTCTCTCTTCACTAAGGTGAGGAGCCCCCTGCTTATGACAAGCCAGAGGCTCTGCTGAGCTAGAACTGGGGAAGGCAGGGCAGGAGCCTGGGCCCAAGGAGGGATCCCCAGTGAAATTCCCTTTTGCTGCTACCTCCTGATACTGTCACTCCTGGAAGCGAGGCCAGGGTCGGTGGCTGCGGATGGCCAAGGGCAGGCTGATGTTCCTCTAAGATGTCCACGTCTACCTCCCTCTTCAGCTCAGGGATGAAGAAAGTGTGATGAGACCTAGTTATTATCGGCTAAAAATAAGAAGGCTCTTGAGGTCCATTAATGAACAGATTTCATTCACAGTCACATTAAGCCCTTTTATTGAATCACAGATACATTTCTCCATATAGGGTCACAGAGGCTGCGAGACGGGCCTGCACTGTCTTACGGTCATACTTGGATATGATGCAGAGGCACAGAGCTACTTTCCGAAAAGTGTCCTTGAACCTCTCAGGCCAGGACAGTGCTTTCACACCAGTTACAGACAAAACAAAATATTCTACTTCTTGAGAAGAGATCAAAATCTCTCTCTACACTTTCATGCCATTTCATTCTCTTTCTTTCCAATAAAAAAAAATGTTTCACACACTTTTCTTGGTATTATAAGTACAGTAAACATTTTCCCCCCGGATTCTCAAAAGACCCATGGTCGTAGCCACCTTTTTAAAGCTGGATGTGGCTGTTCTTGGCTCATTTGTCTATGACCCATAAGTACCTGCAGCTCAGTGGAGGCAGTCTAGAACCAGTGGGACCCATCCCACACTACACAGGCATCTGAGACCCACCGGACCCTTCCCCGTGGGGCCAGCCCTGTGTCACCTGCCAGCCTTGTTAACATGCTCTGTGCTTACACAGCCGGTGATTTTCACTCTTGCAACACTAAACCAAACCAGAATGTTGGCTAAGGCCTCACAGTCCAGGAAGGACCTCAGGAAGTGAGGCATGGAGGGGTTGCTTGTGGTCTTCAAGCACCTATCACTCACTGCTCTGGAATGAGTCGCTGAATGGAGTCCCAGTGAAACTACTGAGTCCCATGCCACAGGGGCTAAGCCCCCTCCTCTATTTTCCTCCGTCTTGAGTTGGCTTATTTCTCTGAGACACCCGTGCCTGGCATTTCGTGCCAGGAAAAGGCTTCCCATAAATAGCTTGCAAGACAGATGTACTGGCAGAGGTAGAAAAGGCCCACCATGCGGGTGGACATGTTCTCTGTCACCGTTCCTGTCCTGGCAGGACACTGATCTGCGGCCCAGGCTGGGACAGGGCAGACAAGTGCGGGAGGGGTCCACAGGAAAGAGCAACTCCAGGTAAAAAGCCTTTGGAGAGTTACCCTGCAAACATTTTCCACATCCATAGCCATTCCAGGAAAACCATTATGTATTTATGTATTTATGTATTTATGTATGTATTTATTTATTTATTTATTTATTTATTTTAACGTTTATTATTGAGAGACAGAGAGACACAGAGCGTGAGCAGGGGAGGGGTAAAAAGAGGGGGAAACACAGAATCTGAAGTAGGCTCCAGGCTCTGAGCTGTCAGCACAGAGCCCAACGTGGGGCTTGAACTCACAAACTGCAAGATCATGACCCCAGCCCAAGTTGGTCACTTAACCAACTGAGCCACCCAGGCGCCCCCAGGAAAACCTTTTCTTTTTCTTTTTCTCTTTTTCTTTCTTTCTTTCTTTCTTTCTTTCTTTCTTTCTTTCTTTCAATTATGGGCATCGCTATGCAGCCACTTTAATCAATACAGACTAAAAACCCAAACCTGACGTATTTTTTTTACCTATACTTGTCTTACAGAAATTCTACTGAAAAGCATAATTATGACATTCAAGGACAAGAGGCTGAGGGTGCAGAGTACTTTAATTTACTATCGACATGGATTAGAGATAACTGGTTGTGGTCTTGCAAATGGCAAATGACAAATAGGGGAGGTTTACATTCCCTAGGGAAATGGAGAGGATTCTCTAAAATTCTTCTGGGCCTGGGGACGGTTTGGGGTATCTGGAAAGAGAAGTTACCCTGGCAGCTGGTGACCTTGGGGGAGGCTTGTCTCTTTCTAGGACACATTCAGAGTGTGGGTAGTGAAAAAAATGAAAACCAAGAACGTGGAGTGAAGGAGGGTGAGAAACTCAAGTCTTTCTCTCTGCACAAAATTAGGGAAGGAGACACAGGATTGGATTCCTATTTCAAAGACATGTTGGGCTTTTTTCAAAGAGCGGAATTTGGCTAAAATCCCAGGTGTCCCAGCCCTTGGTGACAGATGAAGAGCGGGCCGTGGGGACTGGGGCACATCCATGTCTGCATCCACAGGACACCAGGGTGCTTTGTCCTGGAAGGAAGCAGTGTAGATCATCTCATACAGTGGAGCAAAACCCACCAAATTCTCTTGCTGATCAGCAACTAATTCCAACTCCCTTTGACTGTAAACCAAGACTCAAAACGTATGTCTAATTCAGTGCACAAAGGGCTCTTAATAACTTGGGGTTTTGGTGCATTGGAGGCTGGGCTATGGGGGTGGGAGTGACAGAGTGGTTCCGCAGAGTGCCCGGGAAGAGGGGGCCATCAGTGGCAGCATCCTGGAGGGAAGCCGGGAACACTTGCGTGATGGGCATTGGCAGCATGAGTAGCAGTTGCTGATGGGGAAGCACTCCTGGCTGGGTGGAAAGCAGATCTTTGGGGTGCAGGGTAGAAGGCAGATCTTTGGGGTACAGGGATACTTCATGCAGGGGGGCCTCAATCGGGCAAAGTTGAGGCACCTCCTCTGTAGGGAAGAGAAGAGAGAGAAGGTCACTGAGAAGCCAGTGGGTCCAGAAAGCTGTGGTTTTTCTGGCTGCTGGGGCCTGTCGAGCTCCTTCTCTAATCACACCTGTGCTCTTCCTACTGCCCAGATCCCCAGTGATCCCCTGCTGAATCTGTCTGGGCCTGTCGGTCCCCAGAAGGTCCCACCAGTCCCCACAGGTGCTCCATGTAGTGGGCACTTTGGGCTTCTCTGAACCCATCATTCCCTCATAGTGTTATGCTTGAGTGCCTGTGAGTGACAAAACGTACTGACCACTGCTTTCTTTTACTGAGACTTTCATTGTTATCACCCTACTGTTAAAAATCCTTACTAACCCTTTCGAATAATCTTGGTTTTCCCTCCTAAAGTAGCCACATTAGAAAAACAACACACCTAAAACCCCTTGAATTTATAAGTATGTTATTAATGAATCTGGGACACCTAGAGGCAGACCTTGTCCTTTCCCATATCCACAAGGATATTGATCCAATGAAAAGTTCAAGAAAGACAGACACCCTTGGGGACCCGCATGCCTGTGTGCAGAGTGGAGCCAAGCCCAGAGATGGGTAGGGATTCCTCGCTGTGACTTTCCCAGCAGGACAGCAAGACTGACATACTTTGTAAAATGTCACTTTCTAGGCAACTTTCTATGTAATATCACCTTAGGCTTTATCAAGTTAATATTATTACCTTTTACAGATAAACATTTCTGCTTCTCTTGATCATAACAGAGATATTGTAGAGAGCCCAGACAATACAGACAGACATGCACGAGGAAACAAAAGTTGTTTATTTCCCAATCCCATTCTCTAATGCCGCCTTTGCACAACCACATTCCAGGGCCGAATAGGGGACCCTCTGGTCCATAGCCCAGAGCACTGCAGCTGGGTCTCTTCTCAACACCATAGACTGTTTTGGGCCCATGGGCAGAGTCTCGGTCATGTGGCAGGATGTTCACCATCCCTGCCCCAGGATCACATCAAAAACTCCCAAACTACGCTCAACTGTAAATTTTTTCAATTCATCCTTAAATCAGTTTGATCAAATTCCCTAAGCATGTTCATTACAATTACACTAAAGCAGAGCTAAGCCCATGATTCCTCTGGGAAAAGCTGACGATGTGGTCTAGGTTTTCGCATATTCAAATCTTCTGTTACAGCAGTGAGTGAAGGTTTGTGGTTTCATTATAGGTCAGTACATTTGCGTTACACGTGTGCATGGGTGTGCTGCTGCTGAGAACAGATTGGAAACTTTATCTTTATTTCAGGCTCCTTTATTTCTGCTTATTTACTCCCGAGCATAAACAGATTATCTAGACCTAGCAACCGCTGTGGGATCTCTCTGATTTCATCAAGGGATGACTGTGGGGCACCTGTGCTGAGCCCGTCCTGTCTCCCACGCCTGAGTCCGTCTCCGGGAGCTGCAGGCTGCATCTTCCCATGGACTGCTGGGAGAAGAGAGGGGCCCCACGTGGCAGGGGGAACGCGGAGGGCCAGAGAGACCCTGAGACTGTGTTGCAAGTGTCATGGGCTGAGTGGAGGGGTCTGGGGGTGGAGGGGAGTCTCCTTCCTCTCTGCCTTCCTACCATTTGATGATCTAAGGCAGTGACCAATTACTGTTTACATCAGTTCAGTGCTGCACAGTGAAGGGATTAATCTTGGATCCACTGGCAAATGGGTCACTGCTAGCCCGAATCTCCATGCTTTGGGGCATGGGCTCCATTACCTCGTTTCCTGCTACATCATGGGGAATGTGTGCATGTGTCCCCATGTCTGTGCACATGCTTGGGTTGCCTGTGTGTGTGTGTGTGTGTGTGTGTGTGTGAGTGTGTGTGTGTGTGTGTGTTTGAGTTTTGGGTCAGGGGGAGGAGAGGGTTGCAGAGCACAGGAGAGCCAGCTGCATCACAATCCCAAGGTTATGATCTGAGATCTTCCCAAAGTTCACTGGCTTGACAGACAGCTATCAAGTTCAGTCTTCCTGGAGAGGGGAAGCTATGTCCCAGCTTTATCACACCTCCCTCCCTGATGGAGCTCTCTCTGTGCCATGGGCAAGGACAGAGGACTCAGGAGCTCCTTGGCATGAATACATCATAAGGCCGATCTGTATCCAGGTTCTAATTGTTCCATGGAAGAACACTTTCCCAGCAAAAATACATGAGCTCATATTTAGAAGGAGGTCTGTTATCAGCATACTATCAAAATAACATAGTGACATTCACAATTGTTTGCATATATAACACACTGCGCTGTGGACAGACGGACTCTGTGGACTCTGTGGACAGAACCCAGATATTTCCCTATGACCCTGGCAGCATGATATGGGTGTTGGAGCCTAGACTTGTACGTGAACCTTCCGGGGGTCATCACCTGCCCTGCCGCACCTCTCCACAGCCCCGTCACATTGAGTCCATCACTAAAATTCATGCACTCAGTTTCCACAGCTGTGACATGCAGAGAAGTGACCACCTTGCTAGAAGAGAAGGAGCCAGGCTGGCAGTTAGGCGTCAGCTCCTGACGCTGGCCCTAGGGCTTCTGGGCAGGAGACTTAACTGTGCGGGGCCTCGGCTTTCTCCCCATGGAATTGTGGGGGGATGAAGGAGCTAGTTGTATTAAACACTTAGAACAGTGTCTGGCCTTGGAAAGCTATGTCACAGGCAGGTGTGGTCCCTGCGGGGTGGCTGTGAGGAGGAAAGGAGACGCTGTGCACAGGGCGTTGTGTGGGGGACATGCAGGGTATGTGCACTGGGACACAGCTCTGTGACCATGAACTACGTGCAGTGGGGGAGGGTAAGGTTGGCCACTGTTGGCCAGATTTCCTGGCGGACCTAGCAGTGGTCCTGTTGGTGAGTTAATGGGCTTCCCTGGGATAAAGCAACAAAGGAAGAGAATCAGGACCTTGGATGGAAGCCAGGGTTTGACTCAAGATTAAGAAACTAGATTGAGTCTTCTTCGGTCATTCTGTGTATGTGCGTAGGGAGAGACGGTCCTGAAGAAAACAGCCACACTCAGGTCTCCAGGAGGATGGTCAGAGGGACAAAGTCACATGGGAGGGACCCAGGAGTGGGAAGGGGGCCCACACCCAAAGGGCCTACTTATGGGCTCCCAGCTCTGCTCAGGATGAGGGGGGTTACTTTAGATGGTCCTGGGTGTTGCCACTTGCTCTCTGGGTGGCCTCTGTGACTTTGCTGGCCTCTCAGGACTGTTTTCCCATCAGCAAACAAACAGGGTCACTGTCACTCCCAGCTTGAAAGAGTACTGGGCTGACTCCAGAACTGGCATGGTAGGGGCCTGGCAAAGCGCTGGGCAGCTGCAAGTGCCCCACAATCCATGACATTCCCAGTAGGGTCTTGGGAAAGGGACCATATCAGAGGGTGCCCAGTGCCCCTGCCCTCCCCTCGATGGGGTAGGATGGCCCTTTCTGGTATCTCTCCCTTGTCCACCCTCTGGTCTTGAGCCTCCCTCCATGTCTTGCTCTGTCCCTCTGCAGGAGTGGACGTGGCTGGGTGGGTTCAGGGCACAAGGCCGGTGTGGTGCTAGTGACCATAATGGGGCTGTGGCCCTGGAAGAGGCTCCAGGAGATCCAGATGCAGAATGGGCATCTGTGCAAACATGGCTGGGACCGTGAGCTCTGTTCAGACCCAGAGCCAGGAGCCCAGTAGTCCCCTGAGGAGCCTTGAAACCTCTGACAGCAGACATGGTCCTGCTGGGTGTCAGCACACATCCATGTGTCTCCTCGGCAGGGTCCCCACCCCCAGGCGTGCCCAGGACTCCTAATGCTCACCTGGCTACCAGGGACAGTCATGCTTGCCTGAACTAAGCAAATGACTAATGCAGCCCTCACTATAGATACTGGGGACACCACGTCCTCCAGGCACCTGGCCCAGTCTGAGGTTCTGATCATGGGGAAGCTTAGGCACATGATTCCCAGGAAAGCCAGGAACATGCTCTTCATGGGCCCTAATTCCGAGCCCTGCATTGGTTTTGGGGAAACCATTATGGTTTCATGAGTGCTGACCTGAGGGGGGCAGGGCAGTGAGAAGGGTGGAGGCAGGCCCTGGGGTTCAAGTCCAGCTCTGCCACTCCCAGGTTCTGTGACCTGGGGCAAGTTGCTTGATTTCTCTGTGCCTTGGTCCCTCCTTGGTAAAACTGGCATATTAGTAGTACCTGCACGTACAGTCACTGGCAGGATTGAATGTGAAATTATGGAAAGTTCTTAGACTGGCAGCTGGCATAGGAGGAACTCTAACAATTAGCTGTCACAACCATTAAATTCCAGGGGGACACCTGTAACATGCAGGCTTCTCCCCGTTGTCACAGGCAGTGGCACGTGGAGGGACTCTACTAGCTGGCAAAAGCAGGCAATGTTGGCCAACAACATGGGGGTGTCACCATGCCCTCCAGCATTCCTGGCACATGAGGGAGCCGCCAAGGAGAGTCTCAGAGGATGAGGGTGTGGATCCAGCAGACAGGTTGGGGAGCGTGGTGGGGAGGGATGATGGCTGGGGGTCAGGAGAACTTGCTGGCCTGCCTCCTTCTCCAGCCTCTTTCACTTAAGCTTGGAGGCACTGGGTAACACTCTCCCCAAGAAAGCTTCTTGTCCTTCTGATGGGGACCAGCAAGGAAATGCAGGCGCCCCACCCAGAATCCACACGGGAGGCTCATGAGCACCGCGTCTCCTCCTCTGGGGCATCCTCCCGGAAGATGCCTGGACAGGGCTCTCTGACCCAGAGTCCCTGAGCTCAGCTGCCAAGGGCAAAGAGAAAAGGGCGCCTGCCCAGGGAACATCCCTGTGCCCCTGCTTACCGCGTTCCTGGGCTGACACCACATCAATGGGATCTGGTTGCAGCTTTGCACAAAGTCACACAAGGTGTCCAGTTTGCCCTGAAAACCAGATTGGCTGTGAGGAAGCTCCAGGGCCTGGTCGTCACCTCCAGAGGGGTAGAGGCCCCTCTGCCTGAGATGGCTCCAGAGGGCTCTGTCCCCAGGAACACACCGAGGCCGCCCTGTAGTCTCCGCCTGGGGCAGGGGCCTGGTGGCCTTGTGTGTTTCAGGGCAGGCAGTGTCACTGTAGGTGACAGATTGTTTTGGAACCCGAAATGAGTCTGTATTTCTGGTGTAGGAGGAGAAGGCAGGGGCTACTTTGAGAGGAAGGGTCCAAGGTGGGGGACATGCGGGGTCGCAAGGAGAGGTCTTGCAGGGGAACATGATGTGGGCATCAGGGAGCTGGGCAGGAGCTGGGAGAAGAAGACAAGGGCCTGCACTGGGGCACACCAGGAGCAGATGGGGATGAGGGCTGATCCCGGGGCTGCTGGGGAGACAGGAAGGGAGGACACTGGCAAGAGGCCCTGGACCCAGGGGCAGGTGGCCTCCGGACTTCAGGACCTGCAGTTCAGGCCTCTCTGGGCCCTACTGAGGGGGCAGGTGGGGCTGTGCCTTGTGAGCAGGAAAAAGCCCCAGGCCATGACCTTTGCCCTGTCTGGAGGCGGTTTGGCTTCTTTGAGCCCCCAGGCTGACTGTCCGCCTGCTGTCATGTTGCCATCTGGGGCTCCTTGCAGGGTCAACAGGGAGACAGCGGAACTAGGACTAATGTGCCCGGGCCCTGGTACAGCAGTTCCAACGGGTGCATCACCACAGATGCAGGACCAGGAGGAGGGCAAAGCCCACGAAGGAAGAATATGGGGTTCTTCCTTCCTCAGCCAGGGCTGCCTGGGGCCTCCCCACCCTGTCTTCATGCCCCCCTGCAGGGCTGGGAGCTCCCACCCAGGGTGCGGCCCTAGCACTTTCTGTGAGGATGTTTCCTCACAGCCTCCTCCTCCTTGAGGCCCTTGTCCCCATGTCAGTGCGTCCAGGGACAACATAGTTAGCTTAGTCCCTCACTTTGCTGAGCTGACTCATGGAACAAACTTTGCTCAGAATTTTCCTTAAAGGATTCTTTTTCTGACCTGTGGGAGACTGTTTGTGATCGAGCTTGTGTTTTACTCCTCTGCCTGGTGGCCAGGAAAATGGAAGCCATTGTTGGAACCGCTGACGACCTCAGACAGCCTGCGACTGGCGGGCTGTGGCCAGCCACCAACATCTGCAGACCTGGGCCCCTTCCAAGCCTGGTGCCAGGCTCCAAGTGGTGTTGGTGACGGCAAGAGCCCTCACAGTCTTGCCCTCTCCTGGGGCCCGGGATCGGGATGGCCTCTGCAGTTTTTCCCGTGCCCAGGGATCGATGTAGTGCCCACAAAGCTCATCTCCACCCAAGCCACGGTTCATGTGGGGCCATGGACTGGCTGCCCTCCCTTGTCCCTCAGCCCCACCTAAAGGCCCTTCTCACCTCTATCCGTCTTATCCCGCCTCCTCGGCACCTACAAGGGACCACCACTGGGCGGGGCCGTATACATTCCCTCACGGGTGCCTAGGAAGAGAAAGTACAGTTTGCTTCCTGGTCTGGCAGCTCCCGGGTGCAGACACATGACATCTGTCTGTTGCCCCAGCAGCTGTCAAGCACTGGCCACTCGACAACGGGAATTTGGAGATACCAAGGACAAATGAAGAACACTCTGTACTGTGACAGTGTCCTCCTTGTGAAAACAAGCAAACTCCTTTGGTTTGCAGATATGGCTTTTCCCCAAAAGGCCAACAAACTCTATCCTGTCCCTCTGTGCCCTGGTGCCGCCCTTGGTGGAGAAGCCTGGTCCTGCGGCTGTCAGTGGATAGGAGGGCCATCAGGGTAAAGAATTGGTGGGCGACAGGGCTGCATTCACCTGACCCTGGCACATCCAGTCTCCTCAGGTGACAATGTAACCTGCTACTGTACAGCCCCAGACACTGAGGGCTGTTTCCTACCAGCTCTCAGGCTCAGGTCCCCCTGTTTGGGACACTGTGTCCCTGCCACTGAGTGAGCCATACCCGCTCCTCAGATCCCTGCTCTCTGTGCTCACCCGGCATGGGCCTTACTCAGACTCCATGCCAGGGAAGACCCCTTCCAACCTCCCCAGCTCTGCACTCCCCACAGTACCAGCCCGGTCAAGCCTCTTGCCTGCCAGGTGACAGGGGTAAAGATCAGTGAAATTCAGCCCAGTATTCATTAGAGCCTGAAGGAGGCGACCTGGTCCTGAGACCTGAAGCTCTTTTTCCAAGAACTCACCTGAGACCGGGCGAAGGTGCAGCTATGAGCTGTCCTTTGGGAACTGGCAGAAGTTCCAATATTTTTGGGTCTACAGCCATTGCTGAAATAGGCTACCCCAAGTTGCTGAGTGGCACAGCTCTCGATCAGGCTGAGTTGCACACTCGGGAAACGTGTTTTGAGTCGTAAGTCCTCCCGAGGGCCCTCCCTGCCCCTCCATCACCCTCTTCTTTCGGCCAGCTCTCTCTGCCCAGGTAGGTGGCAGGCAGTGGGGCAGCAGGTGGAAATATCCCACAGGCAGCAGGACCCCTTGTGTGAAGGTCAGCGTGGGCACCAGGCACACCGACATGAGGACAAAAATCAGGACTTACCATTACTATCTTCTGCACTGGTGGCTCCTTGCAGGGCTAGAATGTTAAAGAGACATGAACATCGGCTGGAGGAGCATGAGGGCACTGGCTCGGCCATGCAGACGGAAGGGGACCCTACTCAGCAGCAGTGGGACAGAACGTGGGCTTTGGGTGTCAGTCTGCGAGCCCACTGTCTATGGGATGTGGCCAACCGGCTCCAGCATCCCGAGGCTCAGGCTCCTGGGTTATCAAAGGGGAATCGGACCTCCCTGGCGGTGGACAGGGAGACAGCCAGACTAGGGTGCCTGGTCCCTGGTGGAGGTGTCCACGCAGTAGTTTTCATTAGGAGCCCTTCCATGACATGAAGACAAGACAACACGTCCAATTCCCTTCCTCCTCTCCCCTCACCTCCCACAGCCCGCAGCCCTCCCTAGTCCCCACTCTGTGCTGACAGCCCCCACTCCCGCTTTCTGTCCTCACAGCTCCCCCTCCACAGCAATCCGGCCTGCTTCTGTCTTGCTGCTTTGCTCTGTCCTTTCCCACCTCTGTGGTTTCCTCTTCCTTCACCCAGCTCTGTCCCGGGTCCTTGCAAACCCAGTAGCCAGTACGTCTGCCCTTCTCCCTCCCCGGGGGCCAGTGTCTCTCCTTTGCTAGGGCCCTGATGCCACAGCCTATGAGGCTGACATTTTACCCGCCACCCCCAGGTACCAATACCAGAGCAGACACCAGACTGTGAGCTCCTGTGTGCAGGATGGTGGCAGCTCCTTTCCCGTCCCTGTGTGCCAAGTATGGGGCCCATCATGTCCTGGCCCTTAGTAATGACTGAGAAAGGAAGGAAGACGCACTGGCTGTGTGCAGAGATCTGGTTTCCAAAGCTCAGCTGCCCCAGAGTCTAGGAATCGTCCCAACCATCAGGATTGTCCCTCGGGGCCCCCAATGCCTCCTGTGACCCACTTTCTTCCCTCAGCAGCAGAGGCCTCTTCTGGTGCTTGGTCTCCCTGAGTTCTCCAGAAGCCTGCCTGCTGTGATGCCTCCCTTGTCACTGGGTACTGGGGTGGCTTATCCCCAGAGGACAGGGCAGCTCATAGGATGCCTCTGGAAACAAGCATGAAGCAGGAGGGTCCCTGAGATGCAGGCTGAGTTTCTGCCCAGGAATGGTAGACACAGTCTGTGCCTTTGTTTACTCATCTGATGGCCTGGGAGTTTATGGGAACCCGCCCAGAGGCAGGATCACGGGGCAGGGGTAGGGGCTGTATCCCTCAAGTTGTTGGCATGGGCCTGGGGAATGGTACTATGTTCAAGATATCACTTACCTTTTTGCAACAGCATAGCCAGAAGCAGCAGGAAAGACACAGGACTGTGAGCACGGCTGCGAGGAGCACAACCAAGTAGATAGGTTGGATAGGTGGCATAAATGATGCCAGGTTTTCCGGGGGAGTCATGACTTCTGGAGAAGGAGGAGCTGGAGAGGGTGGTTCATCACCTTCTGATGGCATATTCTGCAGAAAGCACACGTCAAAAGTCTAGGGGAGATCTGGTGGTCCTCACTGGGTGCCTCCCCCCAGCACACTACACCTGCACATCGTGTGTTCCCACTCACCTCAGATTTCCCCACCTCCAGGGAGCACTGAAGGCCTGGAGGACAAGACGGCACTCAAAGAGCCGCTGTGGAGCCCTGGGCCACAGAGCCCACCACTGGCTTTGTTCTGAGGCTCTGGCCCAGAGCCCTGACAAGGACCGGAATCCCCATGTGTGACATGCCAGCCCTCACTGCACGCCTCAGCCGCACGCGGTGCAGTCCTGCCCTAAACCAAATGCTCGGCTTTCCCTGAGGCAGGGGAGCTACAGGGGACAGAGTCTGTGCCCAGGAGGGGGAAGCAGGGTGGGGGCCCATGAACTCAGGCTCCTCCTGAGTTCTTTCCTAAATGTGCCTGCTGAGGGCGGCCTGTCAGTTAGGCTCCTGAGGGACAAATGGCCGAGTGTGGTCTGCTGGTCGGTGAGTGCCTGTCCTGGCACAAGCGAACACACAGTCAGAGGACTGTCCATGCTGCTGGAACCCTCCCAGCTGGGACTGGACACTAGGCTGGTAGCAATCAGGCACGGGCATCGCTCCTCCCAGGCAGCCCTCTTCCTGTGCCTAACGTGCTCTGTCGCCCATGTCATGCTGCCCCGCCCCAGGTGCCCGGGTGACGTGGAGCTCCGAGAAGTGGGCACCTGGGAGCAGCACCCTCTTTCCCACGTGCCCGTCCCTGAGCTGAGTCCCAGGCCCTCCCCACAGCCCTGGCAGCTTCCCACCAAGTGCCGGAGAGCAAGGTCCAGCAGAGGTCAGAGAGTTAGCGGAGAGGGATGGCTGAGGAGCACGAGAAAGCAGCAGAGGCAGAGGGGGAGGCTGATGCCCTCTGCAAAATGACAGGGGTGTTCCCCAAGTGGGCTTGGGCTTGCGGGCAGTGATGGGCGTGTGTGGGTTCAGCTGTGTCAGCAGCTGCTGAAACACCCTGATTGCACAGGGCCACAGTGGGTCCCGCTCTCCAGATCCCCTGTGTCTGGGGCCCGGATTTGGAGCACCTCGCTGCCCCAGAGGTTCTGGACTCAGGCTCCTAACACACTAGCCTCCCAGCCTCTCCCACCTGCCCAGCTGGAGTGCAGGATGGAGCCCCGAGCTCCCCACTGCTATTCTTGGGCCAGCAGGGGTGGCAAGGGGCGAGGCGGGGTGGCAGAGCCCCAGCACCATTTCTGGACTCTGCTTAGAGCTCTAACCGTTCCCTTTCCTGTGCCTTCAGGGACACCTGGTTCCCAGAGAGAGAGAACAGAGGTTCTGCAGGACCTGGACAGAAGGCTACATGGCAGGTGCTCTTGTGGAAGCACTCCCAGGGCACCTCACAAGCCCCATGTGAGGGCAGCTTGCCAATGAAGGGCTGAGGGCCCCAAGCTGGCTCTGAGAAGTCATCCCAGCCCCCTGTCTGCACAAGCTACTTTCTTGGGCCATTGGCACTGTGTCCCTTCTCCTGCCTCCCAGGGCATGTGCTCCTTAAGTGTAAGTGCTCTGGACAGCCCCAGGAGGGAACCTGCCACCTTACCCTGGAACTCATACAGTTGTCGCTGGTGATGTTAGCATCACTCCTGATGAAGCTGATGGCATTATTCAGGCTAACTTCCACATGGACCAACCTGCAGCATAGAAATTGTGGATAGACAGAAATAGCCCCAACAGACATAGTTCTTGCATGTGGATCAAACCACATCCCCCATTTCTTCTCATTGTAACTGATCATCAGGGATTGGGGCCACCAGTGAGCACATGGCATGGGTAAGGAGAGCTCACACCAAGCCCTTGAGATCAATCTCTGCAGTGAAGACTGACCAGGCATGAGGAGTCCTGCCTGGGGTCAGATGCCGTCCTGGCCATGGGCTAGGTTTCCAAGGAGGGTGGATGGGTGTCACCATCCTGACTTTTCTCAATTTGCAGAGTATGTTGGCTTTAGCTCTGATGGCTACCTGGAGCAAAGACTTTCCCTGGGGACATCATCTCCAGTAGTCTCCCTCCTTGGCAGAGACTGGGCTATAGCATATCCCTGAGCATCTCAGGTGACCACCAACAAGAAGAAGTGGAGAGTATGCCCTGAGACTTTGGGAGATACACATGTGCTGCCCCAGCAGAGGTGACATCCCACATCCTATGTACCTCATAGTGGCAAAAACTGCACCTGTGGCCCTTGACCTGGGCACTTACTGGTCTGGTTTTTGTATCATTACTCCTGAGCATGTTATGCTGTTATCATCCACAGTGGTGGCTTTTTTATCTAGGAGAAAACCACAAGAGAATAATGTCAAGGAGCATGCCCATCCATCCATCTCCCCTCAGCTGGCCCCTGGCAAGCAGACTAACACTGGAAGATGCCAGCTTCTCTTCGCTGCCTTCTTCTGAGCCCCTGCTATACACCAGGCCCTGTGCAATGCCTGGCTGGAATGCAAAAGGTTGAGTCCCTGCTCTCAAGGGCCCTACATTTGAGGGATGGGAGGGAGACAATGAAATAACAAAGAAGAAAATAAATGTGGAGAGGGACACTTCTTGAGACCACAATAAACAACAGAAGGCACAGCGAATAGAGGGGAAGGGACAGCTGCTTAGGAATGTGGGGCCTGTCCTGTCCCTAAGAGACACCATTTCTCTTAAGGGACTGAAGCATTTACCGTGTAATGTTGTGATGTCTGGAGGTAGCTCTGGGTTTACCAGATGGCCCTGCAGTAAGACATCATGGCACACAATCTCATCAGGTCCAATGAATGCACTGGGGGCTCAGTGGGAGATAGTCCTACTGTACCACCCTGCTCTCTGGGGAGGATCACACCCATCTCAGCGTGAGGGCACATCTACGTACCCAACATGTGCTTCTACTGGCCACTCACCCATCATGGAGGAATACCTGATGCCTGAGTATTTCCTTACATTATAGGCCTACATAGGTGATATGGTTTAGCTCGACTATCATATTGGCTTCGTTTTGCAGTAGAGGAAAAAGAAGCTGAGAATAGAACCCTCATTTGGTCAAGGTCAGACAAGTAATGTGTGCCTGTGCCAGGATTCCTGGGCCTGGGCCTGGAAGCTGGCATCCTGTCTCAATCCCAGATGCACACATTCTCCTGTGAAGCTCCCAGTGTGCCTGGCCCAGGGCTACCTGTGTTTCTCGCCAGCAGACTCAACGGATTCGGGTCCTTGTCTCCCAAGGCCAGTGAGAGCTGAGCCAAGGGAGGGGGAGTACAGCTCTGGGGCACACCCAGCACACCACAGCCATTCTTGGCAAGGGTTAAAGCCCTGCTAGGAGAGGCTCTTGTGGTTGATGACTTCCCAGCTTTGAGGTATAGGTCACCAGGCTTCCCAGCCAGGTCTCTCCTTCTACCTGATCTATCCTCACAGGACCCACAGTGAATGGTAAGCAAGGGCTTTGAAAACTTGGCTGGCTGAGGGGAAGGCAGCCTGTTGTAGGGAGTTTGTCACTTGGAGGCACCAAGAGAGCTACTTACCGAAGAATTTATCATTGCTGAAGCGGAATCTACAAATAACTTCCTCCTTGTTTATTGCATTATTAAATCCTTTTCCAGAAATCATAATTTCATAGTCTTCTGCAAAGCAACATTCAAAGGTCTGTGTAAGGTGGGGCTGAGGGCTGCCTTCCCTCTGTCTTACAAGGCATGTCCCCCCACAAAATGGAATTCTCAGGAAGCAAACAAGTTGAAACAAACAAGGCTGACCTCTGGAGTCAAGATCCTCACCCAGTGTAATGGAGGGTCCACTCTGAGTAACAGGGGAGATTTAGGCTGTAGGGGGGCCTCTCATCTTCACCCCTGATACTTGGAGTCCATTAAAGGGACCCAACCTCATCATCTGTATATGCTAAGATTCTGGGACCCTGCACAACGAATCCCCCATGGAAGAAGTCCTGTCTTAGCTGTGGTTCTGGAAGTCTCACATGATTGCTCTTCCCCTGCCTTTGCCTGAGGCTTCATGGACTACACATAACCCACCTGGGGTTTAGCAAGCACTTCCTCTTTGAGTGTGGAGACACTGATATGTGAGGTGCAGGTCTAGACCCTAGACCTTCCCCAGGCTGCTGAGCCTCCCCTGAAGCAAACACCAGGGGATAGAGAAGACAGCTGGTAGACTGAACCCTAATGATTTAGCCAGGCTAACATGTGGGTCTTTAACTGCAAGCCCAAGGTCATTAGCCTCCATCACTGCCTCCTGTCCCAGACTGGGTCATTCCAATCCTGGAAGCTTGGTTTGCCCTAGCTCAATTTATTTATTTACACAACCTTTATTATAGCACAACCTTGGACCTGGCTGCCCTTATTTCTCCTGCTTCAGGTCTCCCTGCAGCTCCCATTGATCAGGGCAGTGTTTGCAAATTCTCTGCTTTGAAGAAAATAGATTCTGGGCCTGTGGCCCAATGCTGGCTGCTGTTGTGGTTTGTTAGGCATTCAAGTGTCTTCCAAAAATGGGTATCAACACTTAAAGCCTGCACATTTTCCCTAATAACCCAGATCACTAGCATTCTTCAAAAAATGGGAACACCTGGAAATGGTGGGTTCATATTTCTGCATGTCAACCATTGGCTGGGCCCTGTTCACATCAGGGGAGCTCCTCAGGGGCCAGCGCCTGCCTTACTGCACTACACCCCACATGCAGTCAACCATCCTTGGCTTGGCCTGACACATGCCTCCTGCTCACGGCACCAGCCTGGCCCCCGAGGGCACTGATGGCAGTGGTCCACCCAGCGGAGGCTTGACGTCTGTAAGTAACACGTCCTCTCCCACACACAGTAACAAAGAGTACAATGCTGCTTTGAACTCGGTTGTGCCAGGCTGCCTGCTCAAGGCTCACACTTCATAAGGACGCTTCTCACCATGACACGGGGCTCTGTGATTGGCCTGGAAGGAGCAGTTGGGCTTATCTCCTGTGCACCCTTTCGCCATCCTGGCTAGGGCCACCCTGAGCAGAGCTTTGGCTCTCAGTCTCAAGGAAGTGTCATCTGCAATTTATATTCCAGGATTTTTTATTGCAAAGAAGCATTTCTTTACAAGACAGAACTGTAAATTGACAGCCCACACTGTAATTAGATACAGGCAGAGAAGGGAACAGTCAGCTGGCTGCATGTGGACAGATCAGGCTCCAGAGGAGGCAAAAATAGTGAGTAGAGCCTTCCTGCCACAAGCACACAGGCAGAAGGAACCGAAAGTGGGCAAATCTGTGCCAGGCCAAGCCATGTAACACCAGTGTTCATCCAAAATGACACTCCTCACTAACTGAGCATATACTATGGGCAGATCTACACTTTCCTTAACCTCTAATACCCGTGAGCTAGGCATTCCTACCCAAGCTTTCAGAGAGGGAACCTGAGGCTAAGAGAGGGCAGGTGGCCTCCTCCAGACCCCTGGCAGGTACAGGGCCAGGATCTGACTTCAAGTACCCATTCCAGGACCCACTTCTACCCCCTTTGCTCTTGTCTTAGTTCTGAGCAGCTATCATGAGGCTGCTTCACAGGGATGGCCCCATAGTGCCTGCACTTCTCGGGAAGAGCACATGCTGTCCATATGCCTGTGACCCCCTTCCCACCATGCACTCCTTGCAGCCTTCAGGCCCTGCTTAGTCACCACTTCTCCTCCGCAGCAGCACCCTCTGTGTCCCCAGGCACTGCCCCTTTAGAGGGTCTTGTCATCTGGCAAGTCTCGGTAAGTGGAAGGCAGGGTGATGGTGTCAGACTTTTGAGCAGAAGAGATGTGGACTTAAAGGATTTTGCTTTGTCTAGTGGCTGCTCCTCGGTTCCAACACCCCTCACCCAATTCCTCCAACAGTAACACACACAGGAGGAGAATGAAGCCAAGGATGGATGAACATTGGCTTTCAGGGAGCTGTGTCTCTTAGGTAGAGTCCCACTGTGCACCTGCTCTCGGGTGGCACAGGGACCATCCAGTCCCTGGCATGGAGACCGATCCTTCTTTATGAGAACTTTCTTTCTGGAGGAAGAGTTCTACATCAGGCCTCCTGGGGCTCCAGAGAGAGGAGCTGGGAAGGCAGGCAGCCCGCTGACAAGGTCAGGAGGAAGCCAAGCAGTGAGGAAGGACAACCAACCAACCATGAGACTGACAAGGGCACCAGGTGGAAGTGACCTGTCCTGGGAGGGTTGGGCTCTGGGAACACCATCTGTTGCCCAGCACAGGCTC
This sequence comes from Lynx canadensis, assembly GCF_007474595.2. Taxonomy (NCBI): domain Eukaryota; kingdom Metazoa; phylum Chordata; class Mammalia; order Carnivora; family Felidae; genus Lynx; species Lynx canadensis. The sequence goes on along the minus strand of NC_044313.2, from coordinate 42,081,476 downwards.
TTTGGGAGAAATTCGACTCTACTGACCAACGTTTAAGCTGTGTGTCCTCTTAATGCCACAATTCTACTTCTGGAATTGATCCGGGGAATCCTGACCCATGCCCACAGAGAGGTGAGCCTCAGGGTGTGCACAGCCTGCTGTAGCCACAATATCAACCAGGGGAGACTAATGAAAGAAGTTTCCTCCATCCATGTAATAGAGTATGTGCAGATGGCTGGAAAATGTTATGAACTGCATGATCCCATTAATGTAAAAATACCTTGAAAAGCATATATAAATAGCTATTTGCATCTATATGATCAATTATATATGGTAGCTATTTCTGGGAGGCAGTAGTAGTAGAAAAAGGGGAACCTCATTGTAGAGGGACAGTAGCTATCCAAGCTGGTGGCAATGGTGTCTTTGCACTGCTTTTGCCTTCTGGGTCTTACTGCCCCACAGTCTGCCTTGCCTTCTGCACACAGTGAGTCTCCTGGCCACCCTGCAGGACCTGTTCCCCAGCTCTCAGAGAAAAGCCCGCCTCTGCCCTGTGTCCTACTATGTGCCACCACTGATGTGCCATGGCTGTTGGGCTTTGTAGACACTCGCTCTGGGCCAGTCACACACAGGAAAAAGAATGAGAAGGTGCCACCTCCAGCTGTCCTTCCAGACACAAATATCGAAGCATATCCAGCAAACACACAGGAGTGATGATTCTCCAAACCACTGTGCCGAGAGTACCTGGCCAAACAGAATGTTTAAATAGAATGTTCATATTACATGAGTCTACTGAGAAGATATTTTAAAGGGTCAAACAGCCTATGGAGGAAAAACTGAGAAGAATTGCCTTCAGAGGTTGGGGACAAGGATTGTCTGGCAAGTGATCTGAGGGGATTTTCCAGGGACAATGGTAAATTCTGTCTTCCTGGAGTGTGCATTTTTCAGAAGTTGTTAAAAAATACACTGAAGTTTGCTGCAATTTAAGGAGAGCTCTTAAGTAATATTTCTATAAATAAAGATATGCAGAATGATGGGCTTTAGAAGTGAGGTAGCCTGATGTCTGTAATTGACTTGAAACACATAAAAAAATAAGATGCACTGTGTGTGGTTTTGTGTGTGTGTGTGTGTGTGTGTGTGTGTGTGTGTGTGGGTTTGTGAGAGAGAGAGAGAGAGAGAGAGAGAGAGAGAGAGAGAGAAAGAGAGAGAGAGAGAGAGACCAAGCACACTGATTAGATAAATGTTAAAGAAATATGGTGAGATATTAAATATTAACTGCAAAATCCAGGTAGTGGAGACAGGGTGTTCATTGCACAGTTGTTTCCACTTTGCTGTACGTTTGAAAATTTCCTTCATAAAAGGTTGGTAACACATCAAAGAACTGAATGAGAAGAATCAACCGTGACACAGCCAAGCAAAAGTCATGGCACATTCAAGGTGAGAAGTGACTGAGAAGGACAGACCAAGGGCTGTGGGAATCCAGAGGGGCCAGTGAACCAAGAAAGGGACAAGGATGAACCCCCTGTGAGTGTGGCGTCAAAGGATGGATGGGCTGGACCCTGTAAAGTGGGGGGAAGTAGGGTCTTGTAGGAAGCCTAGTGACACCCCAGCCTGAGAGCTGAGGGAAGACCTGACTGGCCCTGCTGTGGGGCTAGGGGCCTCAGACTTCCAGGCCAGGCTGGGGTTAGGGAAGGGGCTTTCTCAGTGCCCTCAGGCACTGTGCAGATGATGGGCTGGAGCACAGGCCTAGAGGCAGGAAGGCCAGCAGAGGCCTCTCTGCCTCATCCTGGAGAGCACCCTGAGAGACTGAAGAGGTCAGGAGTCTCGTGCTCATGCCCTGTCTGCTTCCCAAGGCACCCTGACCCACTGATTTATTTCAAATGACAGCCTGATGAAATGGCTCTTTCTATTTCATTTGGGGTCCAGGTTCCTGCCTTGAGCTTTGCCTCCAAGTGACTGTCATGTCCCGTGGCAGCTTTCGTCAAGAGGGCGACAATCTTAAAGGTCAGAGCAGGAAATGCTGAGTTGAGCTGTCAGCGGGTGTGTGGCAGGCACCTGTAACCCTGGCCAGGCCGCCATGGGGGATGGACAACGACTGATGTTTGCACCTGCAGTTTGACATGCTGCTCAGACGCCGTGACCTGCGTGTGTGCAGGGGACATAATCAGAGGAATGAAGCTGTCAGGTCGGCTGCACGGCGGGGTGCTTTAAAGCAGAAGCAGGGCAAGAGCCCACTTGTGTGGGAGTCTCCTGCCTGCCTCCAACCTCTCACTGCGAGTTGGTTAAGAAGACAGGAAGAGTCGGAGAGCTGCTGCCAACAGCTGGCTTAGTGGGAGATGCTTTCATACTGGTGATGTTACCCCCACCCCCCCTCCCCCCCACCCCGCCCATGAGCTCAGCCTTGGGGTGGAGGCGTCAAGGATGGTGGGACTATTAGTACCACTACTATTGGTTAGGGCTTCCCAGCTTCTAGATCCTGTGCCGGTCCTTGTAAGATCGCCCGGCCTTACGTCTTACGAGAGATGTGCTAGTGGGTGTTGTTGGAGACGAAAGGGGAGCTCACAGATGTTTGGTAATTTGCTCCAGGTTGCAGCAGAGCCAGATCTGAACACAGCTGTGTCTGACCCCATGGTCTACTGCACGATAGCCTTACAGTTAAGAGCACAGAGGCCGACCCGGTCTCTGGGTCTGCGTTTGGCCGGATCCAGCTGTGTGTGCTGTTACCAGGGGAGTAAGTGTGCTTATCCACCCTCCTCAGTACCAGTCTCCATGATGAGACATGTAAACCTGTACACACAGAGCTCATCGCAGGGAGGGGGCTTCTATCACAAAAGTCACTGCACAGGATGTCCTCACCAGACTGACTCAGGGACCTTTGTAGGGGGGGAGAGGGCACGCTTGTGAAGTTCCAGATGTCGGGGAGAGGCGTTCCCCACAGAACAAGGTGTGTTGTTAAGCTGTATTTGTATGGATACCTTTTGTCGGACTATGTTTCTAGTATGATGCTGGCCATTGAACTGTTCCAATTCTTTTATTCGTCCTTTGAGATAATCATGTTTTTCTTTCTTCATGTTGCTGATGTGGTAAGTTACACTGATATTTCAAATACTGAATTGACTTGCATTGCTGGGGTGATCCCTAATTATTATTGATGGACTCTTCTTTTTACATGTTGTCAGATTCAGATTCCATTTGCTGGCATTTTGTTGAGGGCTTTCAAAATATACTTTTTCTTATTTCTTAATTAAACTTTTGGTTCTGATATTTTAAAAAGTTATAACAGGGGTCACCTAGGTGGCTCAGTCGGTTAAGTGTCCGACTTCAGCTCAGGTCATGATCTCACGGTCTGTGAGTTTGAGCCCCGCGTCAGGCTCTGTGCTGACAGCTCAGAGCCTGGAGTCCGTTTCAGATTCTGTGTCTCCCTCCCTCTCTGCCCCTCCTCTGTTCATGCTCTCTCTCTGTCTCAAAAATACATAAAAGTTAAAAAAAAGTTGTAACACTAAACGTATTGTGGTACTCATTTTGCAATATGTGTATGTGAAATCACGGCATATTTTAAACTTATACAGAGAGATATATACAAATTATGTCAAAACAAAAACAAAAGAATTACACACATACCCACACATCATTCCTGGCATGAACACCTCACAAAATGATACAGTTGCTTACATATCCAGTGCATACGTCTATACAACTACACATGCATACACACACCACACACTGAAACTGCATGCTCACATCACACCCACCACACACACAACACATACTCACAACATACATCCTTGTGTTTACAACAGTGACTCTAGCTCTTACCTCCTGCACACAAATGCAAAGGCTCCACTTTTGTAATTTCAATACATGCCTTACTTGTGAGCTGGAATAGAGGGGTGGCAGGTCAGGGACAGTGCATGGGAGGTTGTGGCGAGATGTCACCCCATCCCCTTTCTCACATCCCTTACTCACTGGTTCTACGATGCTTCTCAGTTCCTTAAATCCATTGTCCACTCCAATCATGTGTTCTGGGCTGTCTGCAATTTCCAACAGCTACAAGGGAGAGGAGGTGACTTGAGCGCATAGGTAGGGGATTAGGACACAGAAGTCCCCATCCCAGGAGGCAGTCTCTTGCCTCATGCCATGTTAGACTCTGAGGCCCAGACCCTGGCCTTGGCCAGCAGCCCACCGTTAGGGAAGGGAAAGCCCTTACTTTACTTTACTCCGCACTTTGGGTGTGGAGATTTGACATGACATTTGTTATTCATTTCTTCCTTGTTAGCCATTATTCTCCTCTGCCGAGGAGCATCCTTGGGCAACCCTGGGTAAGCCGTCTTTGAAAGTTCCTCATCTAGGATTACAGGTGGCACCTTGTTACCTGTTTGGAATTACCTGGTCTTTCCTATAGTCTTTTACACCAATGGCATAAATGGTTGACCCCATTTTCCGAGCCTTTGCAGCCTAAGAGAAGGAAAGTGGTGAGTATAAATCACTAAATATGTGGAACAAAATACTGGTAATGATGGACTGGACTCACTTCGTACTTTGTCTCATCAAAGGACTCTGGTAGCAGTGTTCCATCCGTCAAGGAGATAATCATGGAAGGAACTTTGTTTTCTGCAGAAAAAGCAAGTGGCCTGGTCAGTAAAGGCACCCAAGTGACACTCTGCAGGCTGCTGGGTCCACAGCACTGCTCCTCACACCTCCTCCTCCAGAGGACAGGCACCCGACCTTAGCACCCAGTATCAGAAGTGCCTGGAGGACTAGAAGCCCAGTCCTGGAAGGAGGAGGGGACTTAGGCAGGACCCACATTACAGACGGCACTGAGCCCTGCTCCGGCCCTTCCTACTACGGTCACTATGACCAGACAAACAACCTTTGCCCTGAAAGGCAATTCCATTTACTTCACTGGACAAGCGTCAGCCTTTTAGATGAGCAAAGGGAGTGACAGCCAGACTCAACTGTACAAGGTGTCCCGCAGCTCGGTGGAGGGTGGGACTCTGGCTCAGGCAAGCACGTGCAGAAAGACCTGCTGTATCCACAGGCCCAGGGATCCAGAAGGTGAGGTCAGAGGCTCTCAGAGCTGAGGATGCCGTGCCCAGCTCAGTGCCTTTCCCCACCAGGCCCATGCTTCTTTCCTGGCAAGAGCTGGAGCCCTAACCTAGATGAACATGGTTCTGGGCAGAGCACAGCCGTTTCCAGTGTTGGAGGCACAGTCACAGGACGACATCAACCAAAGGGAAGGAACCGCAGGGAAAAGGCATCAGGGCCAGAGATGTGATGGAGACAAAGTGTGGGCAAGGGGGAAATCCAGCTCTTTTTTTCTGAAAACAGAATCCTGTCTGCTCCTGGTTCCCTTTGCTTTTCTCGTTCAGGCAGCCCAAGTGTTGGTCATGCACCTCACAGTTACCAAGAGCCTAGATGGTACACACATGATCCCATGTGGTTCTGAGACTCATCACTGGGGGTGGTTTTCATCCTCACTGCACAGAGGAGGAACCTGTGGCACAGAGAGGGCAAGCACCTTGCTCCAAGAATCAGCGCTAGGAAGGGGCCAAGGAGGGTCTGCACCTCGTTGAGGTCCAGGCCTGGCTCTGTCCCCACACCTGCCCGTAATGAAGTCACCAGGAAGCTTACCTCCAGAGTTTGCTTTTTCAATCTGCTCATTTGCCTGCAAGTAAATGAAGGAGTGTTGGAGTCCTGGGTGGGAGGACCCAGGATACTCTAAGAACTCCAGAAAGCAGAGATCCTCAGAGCTCTAGATTCGGTACCTTTTTAAATCCTTCATGCATGTTTGTGGCTCCAGTAGGCACTGTATTCTGAAGTTTATTAAGACCACCACTTATTTCATTTCTGAAAAAAAAAATCAGAAAAGGGATTGTGGTGGTATGAGGTATTGACTATTAAAAAGAGCCCAAAACTAACCTTTGTGCACTGCTGGTGGGAATGCAAACTGGTGCAGCCACTGTGGGTAAAATTATGGAGGTTCCTCAAAAAATTAAAAATGGAAATTCCATATGATCCAGTACTGGGTATTTACCCAAAGAAAATGAAAATGCTAATTTGAAAAGATACAGGGACCCCTACGTTCATTGCAGCAATATTTACAATGACCAACGTCTGGAAGCAACTCAAGTGTCCAATGATAGATGAATGGATACAGAAGATGTGGTGTATATATTCAATGGAACTTTAGCCAGTCATGAAAATTAACAGATCTTGCCATTTCCAACAACATGGATGGATCTAGACGACGTTATGTCGAATGATTAAGTCAGACAGAACGATAAAATACTATATGATTTCGCTTATATGTGAAATCCAAAAAACAAAACAAAGAAGAAAACAGACAAAAATCAGAAACAGACTCATAAATACAGAGCACTATCTGATGGTTGCAGAGGGGAGGGGACGGTGGGGACGGGCAGAATGGATGAAGGGCAGTGGGAGATACAGGCTTCCGGTTATGGAATGAAAAAGTCACATGAATGAACGCTACAGCAAAGGGAATATAGTCAAGGATGTTGTAATAATGTCGTAGGTGACAAATGGTAGCTACACTTGTGGTGAGCACAGCATAATGTATAGAAGAGTCAAGTCACTATGTTACACGCCTATAACTAATGTAAAACTAATGTGTGTCAGCTATACTTCAATAAAAAACAAAAAACAAAACAAAACATCTCCAAGCCATCCTGGAGCCACTGTGCACTGTGCAGACCTGTCTAGTCGGGACACGATACAAATCAAGTAGCCTGGTCATGACCTTATGCTCTGTGTCCTCGATATGAACAGGCCTTGCTCAGGCCTTCTCTGTCCCCCATCTGGTGAGCATGGGGTGGGGGGAGGCTGCTCTGCTGCTCCCATGGGTATGGCCTGGCTTTTCTGCACTCACCACTGTCTCAGGCACACTACCTGGGGGACCCTCAAGAGCCCTGTCTGCAGTCACAGGATGTGCCACTGTGAATCTGCACTCACAGTGTAACTGGCAGGGCTTCTAGCACCTACTGGGTCCCTTGGGAAGGCACACTCTTCCTTCAGCAGGTAAGGCTGAGTTTGGAAAAGGTCATCCTGCTGATAGCCCTGCCCTGTCCCATCTTACCCTATCACAGAATCCTGAGGTTGGCTCGTTGCCCTCCCACCACCCCAAAAAAACCACTTCCCCTTCTGGATTGACACCAAAGGAAGAAGCAAGCTGCTTAATGAGAGAACTAGGGCTCCTGGGTTCACGTACTCCTGAAGAAAAAGGCCAAAAGCTGGGGAAGTGTCTCAAGGGCTGCCCATGCAGGTGGAGGGGCAGTGCTCCCCTTGCTGCCATGGGTATGTGGCCAGGCGGCTGCTGTTAAGGGGGATTTCACAGGTGGGACTGGGGCCCTAGGTTCAGGATAATCCCACGTGACAGGCTGAGCTGGCACAGCAAGGCTAGGAGAGCTGGGACCCTGAGAGGGCTTCTCACTGTGGGAAGTGGAGATGTTGCTGTGGGGTGAGATCTGAGAGCCCCAGGTCCAGTCCCACCCAGCCCAGGAGGTGAGGCCTGGCACCCATGGACAGTGGAGGCCAAACCAGGTGCTACTGCACTCAGCAGAAGCCCTCTCCCTCCCTCACCACACACCAGAAGATTTTCTTCCACCCCTTCCCAGTGTCTAGCCCAGGAGCCCCCAGGCTTTTTCTTGCCCAAGCAGGCTCTCCCCAGGGAGTGTTGCTCCTCTAACCTTGCTCCTAGCTATGTCCACGGAGGGGATACCAGCTCCTTGTCTCCTAGCAGTCCTTCTTACTCTTTAACATCTGTCTCAACCCCTTGGATCCCCTCCATCTCTTCCCTGTCGTCACCCTCCTTGCCATCAACCCTGGGGGCTTCCTAGCCTCTAGGCCCCTGGCTTTTCTAGTACCCAGAACAAGCCCCCTTTGGACTTTGTCTCCTCAGCCTACTCTCTCCTAGCAGAAAGGGCTCAGAAAGCATTAAGCAGGGTCCCATCCCTGCTCCCACATTCTCTGCAGACCCTCAAGAGTCACACCTATATCAGGCTCTAGTGTCCCCTCCTGGATTCTCTCTGCATGAGGTCCTTCCCAGGCTCCCTGCCAAAGGCCTCCTCAACTCCTAGGCAGTGGGGCATGTTTAGGAAGGCCAATCCCAGGCTGAGCCCAGTTCCAGTCAAGGTCCTGTGGGGGTTTAGGAGCTGGCAGCTTTAGGGCCCTGATCTGAGTGTGAGCTGTCTTCCCAGATGCACATCTTGCCCCTTCCCACCAATTTCACACCATTTCCACTCCCCTAGGCCCCACTCCCACTCCTGAACCCTGGCTTGGGGAAGATGTTACTTTGTTCACTCTCCAGAGATGACCAGGGAGACCCTACCTGAGCCCCCCCACAGCTTCTCACATCTGGGCCCTGAGCCCCCCACCTTGGAGGAGGCAGAGGTCTTACCTCCCCAGTGGGCAGCTCTTCCTCCAGAGCCCCCTGCCCAGCAGCCCTGTATCTCTCTGCCACCTGCCAGCGTCTCTCTTAATGGACTTGCTTCCTTCCACCTCAACCCCACTCAGGTCTCTCTGTCCTAATGCAAAAACCCACCTACACACAAATTTGTGCCTCCACTAGTGCTTGGAGCAGTCAGCCCTCTCTTCCTGCTTGTCCTGGAGTCAGGCAGGAGAGTGCTGTCTCCATGCACTGACACCACCACACCCCTCCTCTGCAGGATGGCTGTTCACTCTGTTTCTTGGCTTCTTCCCATGGTCCTGAATGTGGCTCTGTGTCACAAATACTGGGGTCCATCTAGTCCTAAGGGTGCTCAACCTCTCCTTGATGCTTAACTTTCTCTGAATTGGGCTCCAGTCATTTGTGTTTTGAGAATCTTAACCTCCTTACCCAGCTACTCAAAGCTCCATAATTCCCAGTTTACAGACTTTGGGAAAACTGCTGGTCCCACCATGGCCAACCTAAGATGGTGGTCATGACTTTCTCAAGCACCCTCTCCCAGCCTGATGCTTAGGACCCCACTCTTGGGGCCCCATGTCTCAGACCCACTTAAGGAACAAGATCCCTTCACTGAGACCATCAAAACTTTGATGCTGCTCAACCCTTCCTCCCTGGTTATGACTTTTTCTCACTGGAATTCCCACTGGCCCAAGGTAGAGAGTGACACACAACAGCAGGTTCTTAATGCAGGTCACCATTTATAAAGAAAACATACACCTGCTCCAAAAAATTCTGGGAGTCCTCATAGCCAGCCTGTTCTAAGAACAGGGAAGAATGAAGATAGGACTCAGGCAGGTGAAAGGCAAAGCTTAGAGGGGGTGGAGATAGTCAAGCTGCACAGGGTTGGCCATTGTCAGAGCAGCCGGGGGTCTGAGAGGGGAGGGGAGCTAGACCTGGGCATCAGGGTATACAGTGGAGTTCAGGCCCGCCCAGTAGTCTGCACACCAGTGGGCTCCCTACTGTGATCTCGGGGAACCCATTTCCCCCTTGGCTGTTTCATCAGTCTCACCCACTGGGCCTGTTTTGGGGGTCAATGTGTCACTTACTTATCTGAGGTGAGTTTCATGAGGGTGTGGCCCTCTGTGGAGTAGGTGATGAAGGATATCCGCAGTTTCGGGCTGGGGAGAAAGCACATGCTTGTGAGAAGTCACCAACACAGGTTGCAAATGATGAACGAGCAGCCAGGGAGAGGTGCATGACAGTTTCCCTGCCCCATCCCAATTCTTCTGCTTTGGGGTCCATTTCCCAAACCCCAGAGCTTCCTATAACCTTAGTAAGGAATTCTGAGGTCTGTAAGATGTGTGGCCTTCTAGGAAGGGAGGAGTGTCCATCCTTACACTCACAACACCCCAGTAGTGTTTGTCTGTTTGCCTGTTTGTCTCTCTCTCTCATGTGCACATGCATGTGCACGCACACACACAGGCACTCACACAGATAGTTGTTCACACAGACAGCTGCATGCAAAAGGAGATAGACATCTACACACTCTTGCAGGAGGGACTTCCACCTGGCCTCTCTTCTGTAACATTTTTTGGAGCTTCACTGCCCTTCCTTCCTTGCCTGTCTTCCCCAGCTCAACTCTTCTCATCTCAAAGAAATTATCTTCCCCCTTGCCAGCCATTCATATACATCCCTCTCTTTCCTGCTCCTGTCCACTGTCTTTTGGTTTGTTGACCCTCATTATCCCTTGGCTAAATTGGTACCATAGGTCCCCAGCTGAATTCCCTACTGCTTTTAGCTCTTGTTCCCATTCATTTTACCCACTTCTGCCAAACTCTTCTTCTTAACACACTACCTTACTCATGTCAGACCTCTAATCATGAATCATCTGTTGCTCCCTATTGCTCACAGCAGGAGATCTAGGTCCTGCGCGCTGGCATTATGAGCTGCTATGGCCATGGACCCAAGCTGACATGCGCAGCCTCATCTCCCGGCCCTTCCTTGAGTTAAACCTACTCTGCTGCCAAACAGACTACTCGCTCCACAAGAAGTCTCCCTGATGGTTCCTGTTACCCTGTCTTTCCCATCCATCAAAGCCTAGTTAATATTGCCACATCTTCTGGAAGTTATCCTTGAATTAAAATTCTTGCTTTTTCCTTAAGCTCATCATATAAGCCCTTTGTCTTTTCTTTTGACTCCTGACACCTTTAAACCAGGTGTTTAATTACTATGTTACTGGTTTGCCTGTTTCTTAATCTATTAGGTCCTCAAAGACAGACTGTGTCCTCGGTCATATAGCTTCTCAGTCAGGAGCCAAGTAAAGCTGTTGGGGCCCTTGGAATCACTGCGATTTGTCTTTTCCTCACTGTGGGCTCTGTGCTCCTGCATGAAGGGACTCCAATGCTCACTGAGTCCAAACAGCTCTGTGCTGGGTTTAGCAGAGGAAATCACACTATTAACACAGAGAAGCCATACTTTTCGAACTTTTTGACAAAATCTTCCACAAGGTTGTAAATGTCCATCCAGTTGTTGTTCACACTGCCTGACCTGAAAATGAAGAAACACGAGTGAGAGGGATGAGTTACATCTGTCGTGTAGGAATAGTTTCTGCCTTCTCTGCCCTCCTGCAGGCTCTTCAGCAACCTCCTCATCCCTACTCTCTTCCACATAGCTAAAGTCTACCACACACCTTCAGTGACTTCAGCGGGTCACCCTGGTGGTGACTTTCATCAGCGTGAGTTATGGGAGACCTGTGTGCTTGGGACTGAGGGACCTCTGAGGTTGAAGGACTTCTGGTGGCAAACCAGGATATTTGGTCATGCTAGGTGAGACTGTTGGACAAGAAACAAGGGGGATGCATTGGTTGGCAAAGCCTCCACCAGTTCTGATCTGTTGGCTCTCCTGGTTGCCATTGTCTCCCAGATGAATGCTCCTCCCCTGCCCCTTGAAGGTGTGGGTGGTTTGGTGCGAGGCAGAGCTCTTTGGCACCACATCCCTACAAAGTACTCTTGGCTTTTCCTTTCTATTATTCCTTCTGCCTCTTCTAGGCTATATCTAAAACTGCCAGTAGATGATGAGGAAACTAAGGATAGACGTTTCTAATGATGTCAGGATTATTATTCATGGACACATACATACCAGACACTTTACATGCATGATTTCCAATTCCAGAGCAACCCTATGATATCAGCATTATTCCCATTTTACACATGAGATTCACAGGTCATGACATTTGCCACAATTTCCATAGTTAGCATGGATCTGAACCCAGATCTAGCTTCAAAACCCATGCTCTACCCATCGCACTAGGCAGATCAGGGTGAGTTGGACAACTGTTAGGTAGCAAATTACTAGACTCTGACAACCAACCTATGACGCAGACTTTATCTCAGAAGCTTCCATGTTAAAGTGCAGGACAACTTCCTTAATTAATGGTAACCCTTTCCATGCTCCTTCTTATTACTTTTCTTTCCTGTTTCCCCCCTGTGTGAAAAGGATCTTCCAAAGAAGATTTATAGGAAACAAGAGTCTGCAACTCACCTACTTACTCTGGGGAAGTTTCCAGTTTGTGATGATTTTGAAGAAAGGTTTAGAACATAGACAAACATGAGTATTCATTGGCCATAGAAAATACCACAGGACTTATAGATCCCTAGGAAGGAGGCAGTATGGAAAACAACTATGTGGGCTTCTAGTACAGAGAGCTCCAGTCATGTTCTAGTGACTCACTCTTAAATGAGAATGGAGATGATTAGCAGATATTTGAAGATATTGCTATCATTGAAGCTTGTGACCAAAATACCCTAGTGATACAACTATGCTGGGAGAATGGAAAGGATGGGGAAAAATCAGATAGGGGAGCTGAGCTATAAGAAAGCTTAATTCCCTTTCCTCATAATAAGAAGTCAATAGAGAATGAGTAAATCTTGAACAGCAAAAAGCAGCATCAGTACTAACATGTTATTAGAAACAGGGTCATATTACCAGAAGAAAAATCTGCAAAATGATGGATAAAAACACAAGTCCCAACTAATTGCTTCCTGCCAGAGACTCATTAAGCTTTAAAGACACATGTAGGTTCAATGTGAAGGAACTCAAGATATTCCATCCAAGTGAAAACCAAAAGAAATTAGATAGTTATACTTATATCAGACAAAATAGGCTTTAAGCCAAAAATGGTAACAAGAGTCAAAGAAAGTTATTACATAATGATAAAATGGTCAATACATCAAGAAGATATAACAATCATAAATACATATGTACTCAACATCTGAGCACCTAAATATATTAAACAATACTAACAAATCTGGTGAAAAGATAACAATACAATAATAACAGGCAACTTCAATGCCCCAGTTTCAGCAATGGATAGATCATCTAGGCAGAAAATCAACAAGGAAACATGGGAATTGAACCATACCATGGTCAAATGGACTTAATAGACATATATAGAATATTTCATCCAACTTTTGCAGAATGCACATTCTTTTCTGGTCCACACAGATTATTCTCCAGGATAGATCAGATGACAGGGCACAAAACAAATTTTAGCAAATTTAAAAATACTTAAATCATACCAGCTATCTTTTCCAACTACATGGAATAAAAAACAAGAGGAAGGGGCACCTGGGTTGCTCTGTTGGTTGAGCATCCAACTCTTGGTTTCAGCTCAGGTCATGGTCTCATGGTTAATGAGATCAAGTCCTGCATCGGGCTCTGCACTGACAGCACAGAGCCTACTCGGGATTCTCTCTTTCTCTCTCTCTCTCTGTCTCTCTGCCCCTTCCCTGCATGTGCTCTCTCTCAAAATAAATAAATAAACATTTAAAAAGCAAGAGGAAATATGTAAAGTCTACATTTATGTGAAAATTGAACAACATACTTTTGAACAACCAATGCATGAAAGAAAAAAACCAAATGGGAAAAGAAAACCTTAAAAGTAATGGAAATGGAAACAAATAGCAAAACCTACAGAATGTTGCAAGCACAGTTCTGAGAGGAAAATTTATAGTGATAAATTCATATATTAAGGATATAGCAAAATATAAAAAAAACCCTTACTTTACATGTCAAGGAACTGGAAAAAAAAGAGAACAGATTAAGTCCAAAGTTAGCACAAGAAACAAAATAACAAAGGTGCTGAAATACATAAATTTAACTTAAATTAGAAATAGAAGAGGAGACATTGCAACTGACACTATAGAAATACAGGATCATAAGAAACTACTCTGAATAATTACATACCAACAAGTTAGAAAATCTGGAACAAATGGATAAATTCCTAGAAACCCACAAACCTGCCAAAACTGAAACATGAAGAAATATAAAATTTGAATAGACCTAAGTCTAGTAAAGAGATTGAATCAGAAAACACAAATCTTCCCAAAGAGAAAAGCCTGGGACCAGATGGTTTTGTAGGTTACTGTCACCAAACATTTAATGAAGAGTTAACACCAATCCCTTCCAAATTCTTTCAAAAAATGGAGAAGAGGGAACACTTCCAAACTCATTCAATGAGGCCTGAATTACCTTGATATCAAAGCCTGACAAATACTACAAGTACAGACCAATATCCTATAGGAATACGGATGCAAAAATCTTCAACAGCAACAAAAATCTAGCAAACTGAATTTAGCAACATATTAGAAGATTTTTATCCCATGACCAAGTAGGATTTATTTCCACAATGGAAACATAGTTCAACATGCAAACATCAAACAATGTAATTAACAGAATAGAAGAGAATTAGCAGAATAGATTGGGAAAAAAAAAAACCCAACTACATGATCATTTCAATTGATGTAGAAAAAGGATTTGATAAAATCCAACATACTTCCTTCACAAAAATACTCCCACTAGGAATAGAGAAATGTTGTATGATAAACATAATAAGGGCCATATATGAAAAACCCACAGTTAACATATTGATGGTGAAAGACCAGAGCTTTTCCCAAGATCAAAAGTAATACAAAAATGCCCAGTTTCATAATTTCAATTCATTGTAGTATTGGAAGTCTAGCCAGATCAATTAGGCAAGGGGGAAAAAAAGGCATCCAAATTGAAAAGGAAGATGTAAAATTATCTCTGTTCTTAGATATGATCTTACCTGTAAAAAACCCCATAGATTCCACACACAAAAAACTATTTGAGCTAATAAAAGAATTCAGCAAAGTTTCAGGATACAAAATTAACATATAAAAATCAGTTGCATTTCGATATACACTAACAATGAACATTCCAAAAAGGAAATTAAGAAAATAAATCCATTTATAATATTATCAAACCGAACAAAATATTTATGAATAAATTTAACCAGAGGCAGAAGACTAGTACACTGAAAACTACAACATATGGCTGAAGGAACTTTATATTTGTTTAATGTTTATTTATTTTGAGAGAGAGAGAGAGAGGAAGGGGCAGAGAGAGAGGGGGAGAGAGAGAATCCCAAGTAGGCTTCACACTCAGCACAAAGCCTGACATGGGGCTTGATCTCACGACAATGAGACCATGTTTGGAGCTGAAATCAAGAGTCAGATGCTCCACTGACTGAGCCACCCCTTAGACCCTATGGCTGAAAGAAATTTAAAAGACACAAATCACTGGAAGAACATCACATATTCATGGACTAGAAGACCTAATATCCTAAAGCTGGCAATAGTAGCCAAGGCTATCTACAGGTTCAATGCAATCTTTATTAAAATGTCAATGACGGGATGCCTGGTGTCCAACTTTGGCTCAGGCCATGATCTTGCTCTGTGTTGGGCTCTGTGTTGACAGCTCAGAGCCTGAAGCCTGCTTCAGATTCTGTGTCTCCCCCTCTCTCTGTCCCTGCCCTTCTTATGCTCTGTCTGTCTCTCTCTCAAAAATAAATAAAGATTAAATTTTTTTTTTAAATCAATGACTTTTTTCTTGCAGAAACTGAACAATCCATCCCAAAATTCATATTGAATCTTAAGAGACCTTAAATAGTTTTAAAAAATCTTGAATAAGAGCAAAGGTTGTGGACTCACATTTTCTGGTTTCAAAATTTATTACAAAGCTACAATAATCGAAATAGTGTAGTACTGGCATAAAGACAGACATATAGACTAATGGAATAGAATAAAGAGCACAGAAATAACCCCTCATATATATGTTCAGTTGATTTTTGACAAGGATGCCAAGGCCATTCAATGTGGGAAAGGACAATATTTTCAACAAATGGCACTAGGAAAACTGGATGTTCACATGCAAGACAATGTAGTTAGGCTCTTATGTCATCCACAAAAATTAATTCAAATGAATCAAAACCTAAATGTAAGAACTAAAAATATTAAACTTTTTAGAAGAAAATATAGGGGAAACCTTCATGCTGTTGGATTTGGTAATGGTATTTTGGATATGGCAACAAAAGCACAGGTAATAAAAGAAAAAACAGATCAAACTTCATCAAAATTAAAAACTATTGCATGATTCCACTTATATGAGTTACCTAGAATAGGCAAATTCATAGATATAGAAAATAGAATAGAGGTTCCCACAGTTTGGGGAAGGATGAATGGGGAAATAGTGTTTAATGTATACAGATTCCAATGACTTCTGTCCTCATCAAAGCACATAAGCCATGGCTAGCTTGAGGGTTGTGAGGGGTCCTGAGAAGGAAAAAAATAAAAGGCATGGGATAGTTCACCAAAAGTGGTACACAGATCAACAGACTGTCTCTGCATAGTCCTGTTCTGTTCACCTGAGCTGACGGAGAAGCTGTGAGACCACAAACATGCTGAGTACGGATGCTCTTTCAAGGACGCTCCTTCAGCTGTCATCCCCTCTAATATCCTTTCACCTGCAGAGTTGCCTTACCTAAGAGCATGCCTTTCCTGAGGTTCCCACCTGAAGTGACTGATGGCCCAATCGTTTGGCCCAACTTGGCATAGCCCTGAAGGCACCTTTTAGCTCCAAAGCTCCCCATGAATCAGGTGAGGCTGTCATGTCTGCATTGAAGCTCCACTGAATCCTATTTTTGCCTGTTCCCTTGCACAGATATTAATGTCAAGGCATCCCCTAATGAGCATCCTGCACAGGCTTCGTCCTTCGCCTGGATGGGTCCTGAAGCTCTCCCTCTCTCCTCTATGGAAACCCCTCTTCCTCCACCAGTGCCACACATGTGGGTGCTCCCTAAATTCTGTCTTCCCTTTCTCCTCTCAGTAGACACACCTGTTCTGAGCTCCTAATTTTTTCTCCAGCCTCACAGTCCTCCTGGGACCTTCTAGGCCCTTCCCCTTTCCACTCCAGCGATGCTATCATCCTTCCCCCTTCCAATCTATCCTTCCCAAGGCAGCCAAGAGGTATTTTTGAAAACACAGTTCTGATCCTTCTCTCCTTTGATAAAAGTGATTCTTTCAATAATGTCCAGATGCCCTTGAAGTGAAAAACACACCTCTACATGTGCGCAAGGCCTCACTACTGGCCTGTCCCCTTCCCTTCTCCCCCTTCTCCCCCCCGCCCCCAGGATCCTCTGAGGGCCTCACTTCTCAGGCCTTTGCACTGGCCATTCCCTCAGCCTGGAGCTCCCTGGCCCACCACCTCCCTGGTGCCTGAGAAAATAGTGCAGGCACACAGCAGGGCTCACTAATTTTCATCCAGTTCAATCTAGTGTATGACCAAATAAATAATGAATCTAGTGAATAAGGTTGGAGTGAACCACTCAAGGCTTTCCTGCAGGTGACAGACTATGTTTGCTTCCAAAACCACTGCAGGGACCCACTCAGCCTCAGGGACTTTGGAATGGGCTTTGGAGGGAGACATTCCAGAGTTTCAACTCCTGTTCCATGTCTTCCCATCTGAGGGCTTTAGGGGGTCATTCCTTGGCCCTGCGTGGCTTCCTTCCCTCATCTGTGAAATAGGGGTAATAACATTTACCTACAGAAGACTCAGCGATGAAGCTGCTTCCCCCTTTACCCTTGTCCCCAGTCCAGAGAAGTGCCCCAGTCATGAGCAACTCCCTCATTCAATATGTATAGATTCTTCAAAATAGATCCAGAATCTGTCCACTCAGCACCTCCACCCCTGACCTACTGGTCCATACTCC
This sequence comes from Lynx canadensis, assembly GCF_007474595.2. Taxonomy (NCBI): domain Eukaryota; kingdom Metazoa; phylum Chordata; class Mammalia; order Carnivora; family Felidae; genus Lynx; species Lynx canadensis. The sequence continues at coordinate 42,064,029 of NC_044313.2, read as the reverse complement.
CATTATCTCCTCCCTGAATCCCTGCATTAGCCTACCCCCCCACTCACCACCACCACCACCACACTGGTCTGCCCTTGGGCCCTTCATTTGTGATCTTTTCAGCCAAGACCCAATGGCATGCCCTCTCTGCTCAAAAACACCCTCTTATCCCCCTTCGTCTTCTAGTCTGTCAGCCCCACCTTCCCAGACCACCTCTTCAGAACAGGCCCTCCCTCAGCACTTCCCATCCTTCCGCCCTGATTCCGGCCCCCACCTCCAGCCTGTGCTAATCCCATCTGACACACTACTTCCTCTCCTCTTTTATTTATTTCCTCTCTCCTCATGGAAACTCCAGGAAGTGTTTGATGCCTTATCCCCATGCCCAAACAGTGACTAACATACTCAGTTGCTCAGTCATTATTTGTGAGTGGATGAATTGTTAAGGGAATGAATGAACGAATAGAACTGCTCATCACATGGGTGAGAGGTCCCAGAGAGCCTTGGCAGAGTCAACAAGCAGAGGCATTTGACCTCTACCCTGGCACCCCAAAGGGCAGTTCAGAAGAGAGCTGATCCAGGGAGGACAGGGGGGCCCTGCAGTGCTGGGGAGTTCCCAGCCCCAGTGTGCATGACTCTGCCTTCTCTAGTAGCATTTTATACTCATCTTCCACAATTGTATCTGCTGCTGTGCTGGGAAAACTGCCTCCAAACTCGCCTTCATCCTCATCACAACCTGGTGAGGTGGGTATGAAGATCCCCATCATACATATGGGGACCCTGAGGCACAGAGAGGTGAAGCAGTTTGTTCAGGGGTTCATGACTGGTGAGTGCCGTCTGCCTGACTTGCACACTTGGGGCTGCCCCCTCAGTGGTCATTACTCCCCTTTCCCCAAGAGCCACAGGGAGAAGTGCCTGATGGAGTCTGTCCTCACCCTCCAGGAATTTCTCATCAAGCTGGCCCTCAAAGGAAGTGTAAAGCCTTCTTCAACCAGACTGGGTGTGCGCAGGTCCTGGGGAGATGGTGTTATTTCCCTGGGGCTGAGGAGTTTGCTATGGTTTCAGACAAGCCTGGCCTGGTAAACCATAGGCAGGATCTAGCTGGACTCCTCACTGATGACCTGGGGCTGGGAAAGGGGTGTGTAAGGGCTCTTTCACGGACACCCTCAGCTCCTCTCCAATCTGCACAATCCAGCAGGATTCAGTCCTGACACTTGTTCTTCTGGCTTGTCAAACTGAATGACCCAGAGAAAGGCTGTCAACCCCCTTACTGCCTTTCTACCCCCAGCCCTAATGCCTAAGAGAGAAACCTCCATCCCCCTTGGCCGTGCCAAGTATCACTGAGGCAAGACCTGCCCAAGGCAACTCAGAAGTCCCTCCACAGGACAATGAGGAAGGACTTATTCCAGTGGGCAGGGTGGCTCCCATCTCTGCTGGCTTTGCTTAGAAGCTGGTGGCTGAACACACATCCCCCTAGTCATCAGCCTCCATGGAGAATAGGAGGACTCAGAGGCAGTACAGCCTGGGATGCTGCCATCAGGACACAGGAAGCTGAGTCTTGCCACGCCCATCAGCTTTGGGGCTACTTCATCCAGCCTTTAAATGCCACCCTCTTTCCATGAGATCGCAAATGCAAATGCCCCTCTACTCTACATTCCACGGTGGTTTTGTGGATGACAGAAGTGCAGTAGAAGGGCTTTGGAGACCAAAATGTGCTTCAACAATATTATCAACAATCATATCACTGATAGTATTGACTCACTAAAGTTCATTCTCAATCCAACAGACAAGTTGCAAATGGAACCAAAGCAATGTCTCCAATCTCTCCAAGCATGAAGATCCGTCCCCTTTTGAGGATCACAAGGTGCCCTGCTTCCCAGGACAATACCAGGTCAGACATAACTGTTCTCAAAGTGCAAACAAACTGTAACTAGTCTCCAAGCAGTTGAAGAAGAAAGCAAAACCATTGGCAGGAAAACAAAGGGCTTTCTTTTTTCTTTCTTTCTTTCTTTCTTTCTTTCTTTCTTTCTTTCTTTCTCTTTAAAGTTTATTTATCTATTTTGATGGGGTTGGGGCAGAAAGAGAGAAGGAGAAAGAATTCCAAGCAGGCTCCCGGTTGTCAGGGCAGAGCCCGCTGAGGTGCTTGATCACTGTGAGATGGTGACCTAAGCCAAAATCGAGGGTCAGTCGCTTGGGGCGCCTAGGTGGCTCAGTCTGTTAAGCATCTGACTTCAGCTCAGGTCATGATCTCACGGTTTGTGAGTTTGAGCCCCACTCAAGCCCCACTCGAGCCCCACTTGAGCTCCACTTCAGGCTCTGTGCTGACAGCTCAGAGCCTGCTGCCTGCTTCAGATTCTGTGTCTCCCTCTCTCTCTCTCTCAAAAATAAACAAATAATAAAACATTAAAAAAAGGAGAGAGATGCATGACTGAACCACCCAGGTGCTCCGGGAAAACAAAGGAATTTCCAAACTGTGACACTATGAGAATGCCCAGTAGAAGCAACACATAATCTCTCTGGGGCCAGTAAAAATAAAACTTTTCACTCACTTGGGTGGAAAACAACATAAGCAAAACACCTCACAAAGTAGAAACTGAAACCCAGCGAGCTTCTAACAACTGCTGAGAAGGAGCTTCTAGCAGTCTCCTGCCTATCCAGCTATTTAAGGGGCATGCAGGCCACAGATCCAGTCCATGCTGGTGGGAGGATTGAGAGCCATTCAGAAACCTTATGGTGGCCTTTTATTCTCTCAAAAAGGAAAAGTCCCAGAGAACAAATTTTGGGGGCATTCCTTCTCCCTCAGGAACAAGGGGAGACACAGAGGTTCCTTGGCTCTGACCAATGTTACTCCCTGGCCCCTCCACTCACAGAAGCTGGCATCCCCTTTGGCCACCACCTGCCCATATTGACTTCAGGGACCACACCACCCTGGGGCGCTGGGTAGGGCAGGAGGACCACTCACTTATCCAAGATGAAGTAAAGGTCATATGCGCTCTGGCAGGATTGCCTTGTATCTTTTTCCGGGTTATCCCGGGAATAGTGGCTGCGGAGGTGGTGGACAGTTCCCCCCTTTGGGCGGAGGTAGTTATGGAGGCTTTTCCCACTTAGAACGAGGCCATGCAGGTCTCTGGAGCCCCGGACGCTGTGCCGCAAACTTCCGGCTTTCAGCAGCGGAGGCCGCAGCACCAGCAGCAGAAACAGCGCGGGGCCCGGCACACCCAGGCCGTGGCTCCCCATTTTCCTGGCCACCTTCTTGGAGCTGCTGGCTGCTGGCCACTTCAGGTCACCTCAGGCGGCTGCCTCTGGAGACTCCGCCTGTGCCCTGGGGCTTTGGCTCCCACCAGCACTTTCCCAAGGCGCACTTCAAGCCTGCACCTGCTGTCTGCCCTTTGGGCGGAAGAGGCAAACAGCTGGCTCTGGGGCGATGGGCCCAGTACCTGCTGGCCCTTCCCCCACGCAGCTGGGGCAGAAGGCCTTGTTATGATGGACGGGGGGTTGGCATGGTGACTTTGTGACCTGCATCTCTGCTCAGTGTCCTGCCTGTTGACAACCCCAGGCAGGAGTCATGGTATCTTTAGATGGGGGGGGTAAGATGAGGCCTCCATTTGTCTCTTATCCTAAACCCTCACAGGTGGCCATTAAAATCTCCAAGACTCTCTTTTTTTATAATTCAAAGAAGGCAGCTGAGGTGGCTTAGATGAGGACATCCCTGTGAGTGTTCACGAGGTCAAGGAACTGGGAAGCTAGAGTACAGTAATTAATGGTCATTGATGAATACTGAAGTCACCTGTGGACATGGAAGGATCTAGAAGGAGAAGAAGGCAGTGCAGTGTTACCATAGTCCTTTGTGAATGAGGGACATTCCTGTTACCTACTCCTGTGTAACAAACTCCCCCAAATTCATGACATAAAACATTTTATATGCGCACAGTTTCTGTGGATCAGAAATGCAAAGAGGGCTGAGTGGGGATGGCTTGTCTCTGCTTCATGGAAAAACATGGAAAACCCATTTGGTCTTTCATATAAATTTTAGAAGCAGCACATCCTCAGTGCTCCCCCAATCTTTTTAATACTTGATTACAGTAACATTAAATATATAGATACACTTGGATGCGTTTGAATCTTCCCTCTAGACTCCCCTATCAGTGAACCTGGCAATGTTCTCATTTATCTACTCGTTTTCCAGCACCTTTCAAATAAACTTCCCTATGAAGATCTTCACTTTTTTTCTCAAGTGCCTTCCCTAAATACCTTATATTTTTGCTGTTATTGTAAATGGCATTTAAAAAATAAAGCTTTTAAACTGTTTATTGGTGTTGTGGACAAATGTATTAATTTCTTGATTATTCACACAGCTTGTTAAGCTTCTTTATTCTAAAATATATCTGTAGAGTGGTTTTGGTTTTTCTATAAAAACAAAACCCAAAAAACATTGCTCTGACGAGTTCTCCAATGACATGTTGGCTGGAAGGTGTGATGGAGGTATTATTGATTTTAAAGAGAATACTTCTGGGGAAGAGCAAAGATGGCGGAACAGCATGGATGTTTTTTGTGTGTCTTGCGTCCATGAGATACAGCCAGACCAACGCTAAGCCATCCTGCACACCCAGAAAACTGATCTGAGGATTAACACAACAATCTGCACAAACTGAACCACAGAACTCAGCAGGTACACAGTGTGGAAAGGTGAACTTGGGGAGAGAGAAGCCACAGAGGGCAGGGAGCCATTTTGCATGCGGAGAGAGGACAGAGACGGGGGGAGGAGAGAATATGGGAAAAGCACCCCCTTCCCCAAAAGCAGCTGGAGAGAAAGTGGGAAAGTGGAAATAGCTACAGGGACTGAACTAAAAAGGGATAAAGGAGAAAGGAGAGGGTTTAAATTCCATTAAGACTATAAACAGGGGGAGCTCAGAGACTGAAACTCTGAAGCTTGATACCTGGAGGAGCTCTGGTGGGAAGGGTGAATCCCCAGGAGCAGAGTGGAGTCCGGGGTTCTTCAGGCCACATGGGGAGAGGCGGTTCCCTTGCTGAGAGGACACCTGGTAGAGGTTGTGTGGGTTCCCCATAGGCAAGGCCCCAGTGGACCTAGGAGAACAACCACATTCGCTGGTGCTGGAACAAGGTCGTTAAGGGTGAAGCCTGGTGCCAGATGTGTATTGTGATTTTCCCTAATCCCTGAAACGCTGCTGGTACACTATCTCGCAAACTTTTTCTGGGGCAGGCTGACACCTAGCCACAGCTTCTGGGTACTGGCAGCAGCATGGTTCTGCAAATGTTCCTGGGTGCAGCCAGCATCCAGCCATTGCTTTGTGAGACCATCCACAGAAGGGCAGAACAGGTCAAAGCCGCTGTCCCTCAGAAGTAAGGAGTCGGGAAAAACAGCCACATATCAGACAAAACTCAGGAGGGAAGTGCTTCCTGGGACTTGGTCACAACAGTGTAAAAGTGGGGAGTGGATGAAAGCTGAAGACAAAGGACGGGTGTGCGATTGTTGATTGGGGAGAAGAGAGTTCTGATACTAGAGACTGGGTAGTTAGGTGATGCCATTTTCACCACTCCTGCTCATGTGCATATGCACCTACAAGCGTCACAACAATCCACCCCAGTAAGCTAAGCAGTGCTATCTAGTGGAGAATGGAGCTGTTACACTAAGCCCCACCCAACTGGGCCAACCTTGCTCTTCAGGATCAGAAGTCTCTCCTCCTGCTTAGTTTATGGACTATAAAGCGCTTCATAGTTTGACTTCTAGGGGAAAATGAAGTAATTTCAGACATATTTCAGTCTGTTCACTGGTCCATCTAAAAACTTTCTTTCTTTCTTTTTTCTTTTTCTTTTTCTTTTTTTTTTCTTTTTCATTTCTTTTCTTTTTCTTGAATACAGAAAGAGAAGAAATTCATTTTTATTTTCAATTTTTATTAAATATGTTTCTTTAATTTTTTTCTACTATATTTTTTACTTTTGTATAAATTTTTTCAAATTCTATTTTACTTCCATCATTTCAGTTTAGTCTCCTTCTGTGTATTCATTTTTTCAAATTTTCAAATGATTTCCTTTTTTTTTTCTTTCCCCTTTTTTCTCTAATCTACAAAGCTCCTTTCAACACCCAGACCAAAACACACCTTGGATCATTTATTCGATTTTTTTGTGTGAATGTGTTTATTTTTAATTTTTAAAATTTTAATATTTTTCAATTTTAATATTTTTAAAATTTTAATTTGTTTTACCCCATTAATTCCTTTTCTTCCTTCAAAATGATGAAATGAAGGAATTCACCCCAAAAGAAAGATCAAGAAGGAACAGCAGCCAGGGACATAACGAACACAGATACAAGCAAGATGTCTGAACCAGATTTTAGAATCAGGATAATAAGAATACTAGCTGGAGTTGAAAATAGATTAGAATCCCTTTCTGCAGAGATAAAAGAAGTAAAAGCTAGTAAGGTTGAAATAAAAATTGCTATAACTGAGCTGCAATCTCAAATGGTGGCCATGGTGGCAAGGATGGATGAGGCAGAGCAGAGAATCAGTGATATAGAGGACAAACCTATGGAGAATAATGAAGCAGAAAAAAAGAGGGAGATTAAGGCAAAAGAGCAGGATATAAGAATTAAAGAAATCAGTGACTCATTAAAAAGGAACAGCATCAGAATCATAGGAGTCCCAAAAGAGGAAGAGAGAGAAATAGGGGTAGAAGGGTTATGTGAGCAAATCATAGTGGAAAACTTTCCTAACCTGGGGAAAGACATAGACATCAAAATCCAGGAAGCACAGCGGACTCCCAGTAGATTTCAACAAAACGGACCATCAACAAGGCATATCACAGTCAAAGTCACAAAATATTCAGGCAAGGAGAGAATCATGAAAGCATTAAGAGAAAAAAAGTCCTTAGCCTACAAGGGAAGACAGATCAGGTTTGCAGCAGACCTATCCACAGAAACTTGGCAGGCCAGAAAGGAGTGGCAGGATATATTCAATGTGCTGAATCAGAGAAATATGCAGCCAAGAATTCTTTATCCAGCAAGGCTGTCATTCAAAATAGAAGGAGAGATAAAAAGTTTCCCAGACAAAAATTAAAGGAGTTTGTAACCACTAAACCAGCCCTGCAAGGAATTTTAAGGGGGACTCCCTGAGGGGAGAGAAGATGAAAAAGAAAACCCAAATAAATAAATACCAAAAGCAACAAAGACTAGAAAGGGCCAGAGAACACCACCAGAAACTCCAACTCTACAAGCAACATAATGGCAATAAATTCATATTTTTCAGTACTCGCTCTATGTCAATGGGCTAAATGCCCCAATCAAAAGACATAGGGTAACAGAATGGATAAGAAAACAAGACCCATCTATATGCTGTTTACAAGAGATCCACTTTAGACCTAAAGACACCTTCAGATTGAAAGTAAAGGGATGGAGAACAATCCAGCATGCTAATGGTCAACAAAAGAAAGCCAGAGTAGCCATACTTATATCAGAAAATCTAGACTTTAAAATAAAGACTGTATCAAGAGATGAAGAAGGGCGTTACATCATAGTTAGGGGGTCTATCCACGAAGAAGACCTAACAATTGTAAACATTTATGCGCCAAATGTGAGAGCACCCAAACATATAAATCAATTAATCACAAACATAAATAAACTCATTGATAGTAATACCATAATAGTAGGGGACTTCAACACCCTACTCACAGCAATGGACAGATCATCTAATCAAAATATCAGCAAGAAAAACAATGGCTTTGAATGACACATTAGACCAGATGGACTTAACAGGTATATTCAGAACATTTCATCCTAAAGCAGCAGAAAATACATTCTTCTCCAGTGCACATGGAATGTTCTCCAGAATAGACCACATACTGGGATACAAATCAGCCCTAAGCAAGTACAAAAAGATTGAGGTCATACCGTGCATATTTTCAGATCATAACGCTATGAAACTCGAAATCAACCAAAAGAAAAATCTGGAAAAGTAACAAATACTTGGAGACAAAAGAAAATCCTACTAAATAATGAATGGGCTAACCAAGAAGTTAAAGAGGAAATTAAAAAGTTCATGGAAGCCAATGAAAATGATAACACCACAACCCAAAACCTCTGGGATGCAGCAAAGACAATCATAAGAGGAAAGTACATAGCAATCCAGGCCTTCCTAAAGAAGGAAGAAAGATCTCAGATACACAACCTAACATTACGCCTTAAAGAGCTGGAAAAAGAACAGCAAATAAAACCCCCAACCAGCAGAAGATAGGAAATAATAAAGATTAGAGCAGAAATTAATGCTATCAAAACCAAGAAAACAGTAGAACAGATCAGTGAAATCAGAAACTGGTTCTTTGAAAGAATTGACCAAATTGATAACCCCCTAGCCAGTTTGATCAACAAGAAAAAGGAAAGGATCCAAATAAATAAAATCAAGAATGGAAGAGGAGAGATCACAACCAACACAGCAAAAATAAAAACAATAATAAGAGAAAATTATGAGCAATTTTATGCCAATCAAATGGGCAGTGTGGGAGAAATGGACAAATTCCTAGAAACATATACACTCCCAAAACTGAAACAGGAAGAGATAGGAAATTTGAACAGACCCATAACCAGTAAGGAAATTGAATTAGTAGCCAAAAATCTGCCAAAAAACAAGAGTCCAGGGCCAGATGGCTTTCCAGGGGAATTCTACCAAACATTTAAGGAAGTGTTAACACCTATTTTCTTGAAGCTGTTTCAAAAAATAAAAATGGAAGGAAAACTTCCAAAGTCTTTCTATGAGGCCAGCATTACCTTGATTCCAAAACCAGACACAGACCTCACTAAAAAGGAGAACTATAGACCAATTTCTCTGATGAACATGGATGCAAAATCCTCAACAAGGTACTAGCCAACCAGATCCAACAATACATTAAAAAAATTATTCACCACAACCCAGTAGGATTTATACCTGGGATTCAGGGCTTGTTCAATACCCGCAAAACAATCAATGTGATTCTTCACATCAATAAAGGAAAGGACAAGAACCATACAATCATCTCAACAGATGCAGAGAAAGCATTTGACAAAATTCAGCATCCTTTCTTGGCAAAAACCCTCAAGAAAGTAGGGATAGAAGGAGCATACCTCAAGATCATAAAAGCCATATATGAAAGACCCAACGGTAATATCATCCTCAATGGGGAAAAACTGAGAGCTTTCCCCCTAAGGTCAGGAATAAGACAAGGATGTCCACTCTTGCCACTGTTATTCAACATAGTATTGGAAGTCTTAGCCTCTGCAATCAGACAACGCAAAGAACTAAAAGGCATCCAAATCGGCCAGGAGGAAGTCAAACTTTCACTCTTCGTAGATGACATGTTACTCTATATGGAAAATCCAAAAGATTCCACAAAAAACTGCTATGACTGATTCATGAGTTCAGCAAAGTTCTGTGCATGTAAAATCAATGCACAGAAATCAGTTGCATTCCTATACACCAACAATGAAGCGACAGACAGAGAAATCAAGGAATTGATCCCATTTACAATTGTGCCCAAAACCATAAAATACCTAGGAATACATCTAACCAAAGAGGTGAAAAGTTTATACACTGAAAACTATAGAAAGCTTATGAAAGAAATTGAATAAGACGCAAAAAAATGGAAAAATATTCCATGCTCCTGGATAGGAAGAACAAATATTGCTAAAATGTCGATACTACCCAAAGCAATCTACATATTCAATGCAATCCCGATGAAAATAACACCAGCATTCTTCAGAGAGCTAGAACAAATATCCTAAAATTTGTATGGAACCAGAAAAGACCCCGAATAGCCAAAGCCATCTTGAGAAAGAAAACCAAAGCAGGAGGCATCACAATCCCACACTTCAAGCTGTACTACAAAGCTGCAATCATCAAGACAATATGGTACTGGCACAAAAACAGACACTCAGTTCAATGGAACAGAATAGCGAACCCAGAAATGGATCCACAAACATATGGCCAACTAATCTTTGACAAAGCAGGAAAGAATTTCCAATGGAATAAAGACAGTCTCTTCAACAAGTGGTGCTGGGAAATCTGGACAGCGACATGCAGAAAAATGAACCTGGGCCACTTTCTTACACCATACACAAAAATAAACTCAAAATGGATGAAAGACCTAAATGTAAGACAGGAAGCCATCAAAATCCTCAAGGAGGAATCAGGCAAAAACCTCTTTGATCTTGGCTGCAGCAACTTCTTATTCAACATGTCTCCAGAGGCAAGGGAAACGAAAGCAAAAATGAACTACTGGGACCACATAAAAATAAGAAGCTTCTGCACAGTGAAGAAAACAATCAGCAAAACTAAAAGGCAACCGACAGAATGGGAGAAGATATTTGCAAACGAAATATCAGATAAAGGGTTAGTATCCAAAATCTATAAAGACCTTATCAAACTCAACACCCAAAAAACAAATAATCCAGTAAAGAAATGAGAAAAAGAAGGACTAGTTACTTCTCCAAAGAAGACATCCAGCTGGCCAGCCGACACATGAAAAAATGCTCAACATCACTCTTCAACAGAGAAGTACAAATCAAAACCACAATGAGATACCACCTCACACCTGTCAGAATGGATAACATTAACAACTCAGGCAACCACAGATGTTGGTGAGGATGCAGAGAAAGAGGATCTCTTTTGCACTGCTGGTGGGAATTCACTGCTGGTGGTGGTGCAGCCACTCTGGAAAACACTATGGACGTTCCTCAAAAAATTAAAAATAGAACTACTCTATGACCCAGCAATTGCACTACTAGGTACTTATCCAAGGGATATAGGTATACTGTTTTGAAGGGACACATGCACCCACATGTTTATGGCAGTACTATCAACAATAGCCAAAGTATGGAAAGAGCTCAATGTCCATCGATGGATGAATGGATAAAGAAGATGTGGGATATATATACAATGGAGTATTACTAGGCAATCAAAAAATGAAATCTTGCCATTTGCAAATATGTGGATGGAACTAGAGGGTATTATGCTAAGCGAAATAAGTCAGTCAGAGAAAGACAAATACCATATGACTTCACTCATATGAGGAATTTAAGATACAAAACAGATGAACATACGGGAAAGGAAGCAAAAATAATATAAAAACAGGGAGGGGGACAAAACATAAGAGACTCTTAAATATGGGGAACAAACAGAGGGTTACTGGAGGTGTTGTGGGAGAGGGGATGGGCTAAATGGGTAGGGGCATTAAGGAACCTACTCCTGAAATCATTGTTGCACTATATGCTAACTAAATCGGATGTAAATTTAAAAAATAAAATTAAAAAAAGGAAAGTATATCAATTTTTAAAAGAAACAAAAAGAGAATACTTCTAATATATCACTATTAAGAATAATATTTATGGAAGGCTTTTGGTAGAAATTCTTTATCAAATTATGGAATTTCCTTGCTCTTCTTGGTTTTCTACAAATTATGAATAAGGGATGAATTTTATCCAGATTGTTTTTCTGCATATTTTGTATGAATATATATTTTCACCAGTAATCTATTAATATTTAATTACATCAATGCATGTAAAACTAATTTTAACATTTTACAAATAAAACCTAACATGGCCATAGTAATTAAAAAAAAATGTTTATTTATTTTGAGAGAGAGAAAGAAAGTGTGAGTGGGGGAGAGGCAGAGAGAGAGGCAGTGAGAATCCCGAGCAGGCTCGCAGAGTCTCACATAGGGTTGATCCCATGAACTGTGAGATCATACCTGAGCTCTAAATCAAAAGTTGGATTTACTTAGCTGACTGAGCTACCCAGGTGTCCTGGGCATGGTAATTTTTTAAAACATTGCTGAATTGAGTTTCCCACTAGTTTAAATCACAATCATGAGAGAAGTTGGCTTATAATTTCCTTTTTTTGTCCTGTCCATATCTGGTTTTGATATTATGTAATATTAGCCTCATAAAATGCACTGGGGAGTGTTTTTATTTTCTTTTCTCCTGGAAAAACTTTGAATATGAAAGATACAATTTATTTAGTATATGCTGAATATCATGGACTGAATTCTGCCCCTTCCTCTGTTTATACTTTGAGGTCCTAACTGTAATTTGACTGTACTTGGAGATAGGGTCTTTAAGAAGGTGATTAAGGTTAAATGAGATCCTAAGTGTAGTCGCCTAATCCCACAGGAGAGGGGTCCTCATAAGAAAAGAAACACCAGAATCTTTTCCTATGCACACACAGATAAAGGGGCCATGTGAGGGCACACCAAGAAAGTGGCTATCTATAATCCAGGAAGACAATCCGCACCAGAAGCTTAACCTTGATGGCACTTTGATCTTGGACTTCCAGCCTCTAGAACTGTGAGAAAATAAATTTCTGTTGTTTAAGCCACTCGCCTATGGTACTTTGTTATGACAGACCAAGCAGACTCACACTGGATTATTTAGTGCTTGTATTTCTTTTATAAGTCATTTTAGGTATCACAATTTCCAGGAATTTGAACATGTATTCGCATATATTGGTATAAAGTTGTTTAGAGTATGTTTGATTTTTATATTTCTGCTCTTTCTGCAGTTATATCTTCTTTATAATTCCTACTGTAATTTACTTATGTCTTTTCTGAACGCTATACATTGACAACAGGGAAGATACTGCCCTCAAGGAGATGAAAACTAGTCTTACCTTTTAAAAGTATGAAGCACAGCACATAAAGAGATACAGATTATATCTGTGGTATTCCATTATTATTGTTGTTGTTGTTATTAGTTTGACCTTCTTTTATATCATCCAATTTATGTTAAAAATTTTTTTGTAGAATTTCCCACATTTCAGATTTGGTTGATTGTTTTCTAATAGTCTAATTAACTTTTATCCTATCGTCAAATTTCCTGTAAGCCAGTAGTTAGAAGCTAGAAGCTTGGTGAATTTCAGGTTCATTTTTGTTGTTGTTGATGGTGTTATTTTTCCTGCATTACATCAGGAGACACATGTTGTTTAACAGTTGCACTTCTAGTGATGCTAAATTGGTCAGTGGGATCAGGTTTGTGAGTCTGCTACCACCATTAAACATGAAACAAGATTTCTACCTATGGTTATATCCCCTGACATTAAAAAATTTTTTTTAATGCTTATTTATTTTTGAGAGAGAGAGAGGAAGACAGAGCATGAGCAGGGGAGGGGCAGAGAGAGAGAGAGGGAGACACAGAATCTGAAGCAGGCTCCAGGTTCCGAGCTGTCAGCACAGAGCCCGATGCGGGGGTCAAACCCACGTGCCCACAAGATCATGACTTGAGCCACGTTGGACGCTTAACCAACTATAGCACCCCTATATCCCCTGACATTTTATCTGATGGTTAAAACAGTTATTGGTAGATGTCTGAACCTATTATTTTAATAGAGTCAATAGCTGTCTGAATGTATTATTTCAATTGCAAAAATGGTAATTTCTAATTTTCTTATTTCTTCTGCATTTATTAACCGAGATTCCCCTTTTCCCAGTTTTATTTAGATATAATTGACATATATCACTGTGTAAGTTTAAAGTGTACAGCAAAATAATTTGACATATATTGTGAAATTAATACCACAATAAATTTAGTTAGCATCCATCATCTCATACAGATGCAGAAAAAAAAATTTTTTCCTGTGATGAGAGTTCTTAGAATCTTCTCTCCTAACAGTGTTCAAATATACCATTAAGCAGTGTTAACTATATTCATCATGTGCATTACACCTCTATTCCTTATTTATCTTATAACTGGAAGTTTGTACCTTTTGACCAGCTTCATCCAATTCCTCCTCCCACCCCTGCCTCTGGGAACCACAAATATGATTTCTTTTCCTATGTTTCTAAAATTTGATTTAGATTTCACATATTAAGAGATATCATACAGTATTTGTCTTTCTTTTCCTGGTTTATTTCATTTACCACAATGCTCTCAAGTTCCATCCATGTTGTTGCAAATGGCAGGATATCCTTTATTTATGGCTGAATAATATTCTTATTGTTTATATATGTTACAACTTCTTTATTCATTCATCAGTTAATGGCCACTTAGGTTGCTTGCGTATCTTGGCTATTGTAAATAATGGAGCACTAAACATGGGGATGCAGATATATTTTTGACATAGTATTTTTGTTTCCTTCACATGTATTCCTAGAGGTGGGATTGCTGGATCATATTGTAGTCCTACTTTAAAATTTTTGAAGAACCTCCATACTGTTTTACATATTGGCTATCCAAATTTCCAATCCCACCAATGGTGCACAAGGATTACCCTTTTTCCACATCTTTGCCAGGATTTGTTACCTCTTATTTTTTTTTTTTTTGATGATAGCTATTCTAACAGGCATGAGGTGAAATATCATTGTGGTTTTGATTGAATTTCTCTTTTGATTAGTGATGTTGAGCACCTATCCTGTATCTGTTGGTAATTTATATATCTTCTTTGGAAAAATGTCCTTCAGGTTCTTTGCTTATTTTTAATAGGATTATTAATTTCTTTGCTATTGAGTCATATGTGTTCTTTATATATTTTGGACATTTTAACAATATTAATTCTTTCAATCCATGAACATGGGATACCTTTCCATTTATTTGTATCTTCTTCAATTTCTTTCATTAATGTCTTTAAATTTTCAGTGTAGAGATCTTTTGCCTCTTAGTTAAATTTATTCCTAAGTACTTTGTTTTGATGCTATTGCAAATAGGATTGCTTTCTTTATTTCTTTTTGGACTATGTGTTGTTAACTGCTTCTTACCATATATATGGTTTGCAAAATTTTTTCCCATTCTGTAAGTTTGTTTCATTTTGTTTATTGTTTCTTTTGTTGTGTGGAAGCCTATTAGTCTGGTGTACTCTGACTTGTTTACTTTTGCTTTTGTTGCTTGTGCTTTAGGTGTTATATCCAAAAAATCCTCACCAAGACTGATGTCAAGGAGACTTTTCCTATGTTTTCTTCTAGGAGTTTTATGGTTTAAGGTCTTATATTTAAGTTTTTAATCCACTTTGAGTTAATTCTTGTGTTATAAGATAGGGGTGTACTTTCATCCTTCTACATGTGAATATCCAGTTTTCCCAGCACCATTTATTGAAGAGACTGTCATTTCTTCATTGAGTATGCTTAGCTCTCTTGTCAAATATTATTTGACCCTAAATGTGTAGGTTTATTTCTGGACACTTGAATCTGTTCCATTGGTCTGTGTGCCTGTTTTCATGATAGTAACATATTATTTTGAATACTATAGCTTTTATAGTATACCTTGAATTCAGGAAGTGTGATGCCTCTCACTTTGTTCTTCTTTCTCAGGATTGTTTTGGCTACTTGGAGTCTTTTTGTGGTTCTGTATAAATTTTAGGATTGTGTTTTGTATTCTTGTAAAAATGCAATTGGAATATTAATAGGGATTGCCTTGAATTTATAGATGACTTTGGGGAGTATGGATATTTTAGCAATATTAATATTTCCAACCCATGAACGTAATACCTTTCCATTTATTTGTGCCTTCCATTTCTTTCATTAATGTCTTCAAGTTTTTAGTGTAGAGACCTTTCGTTTCCTTGGTTAAATTTATCCCTAAGTATTTTATTGCTTTGATGTTATTATAAATGGGATTGCTTTTTTATTCCTCTTTGGATAATTTGTTGTTAAATGCTTGCATTCATATAGAAATGTTACTAATTTTTATATGTTAATTTTGTATTCTGCAACTTTACTGGATTCATGGATTAGGTATAACTTTTTTTTTTAGTGGAGTCATTAGAATTTCCTACATATAAATTCATGTCAACTGAAATGGGGCCAATTTAACTTCTTTTCCAATTCTGATGCTTTCCCCCTCCCCCCTTAGCTTATTGCTTTGTCTAGGACTTCCTACTATGTTGAGTAGGAGTGGTGGGAGTGGATACCCTCGTTTGCTTCTGATCTTAAAGGAAAATATTTCAACCTTTCTTTCCTATTGCATCTGGTAGCTATGGGCTTGTCATATATAGCCTTTATTATGTTGAAGTAGGTTCCTTCTATACTTAATTTGTTAAGAATTTTTATAATGAATAGGTGTTGAATTTTGTCAAGTGCTTTTTTTCTTCATCTGCTGACATGATCAGATGATTTGTTTCATTAATATGATGTATCACATATATTTATTTGTGTGTGGTGAACCCATCCTTGCATTCTGTGGATAAATCCAACCTGATCATGGTTAATGACCCTCTTAATGTACTGCTCAATTTGGTTTGCCAGTGTTTTATTGAGAATTTTGCATCTATATTCTGTATTTGCATCAAGGATATTGACTTGTAGTTTTCTTTCTTGGTAGTATCCTTTCTGGCTTTGGTATCAGGGTAATGCTGACCTCATAAAATGAGTTTGTGAGTATTTTCTAATCTTTGATTTTTTGGAACATTTGGAGAAATATTGGTATGAAATCCTTTTAAAATATTTGGTAAAATCCACCAGAGAATTCATCTGGTTCTGGGCTTTTCTTTGCTGGGAGATTTTTGATTACTGATTCAATCTGCTTATTAGTAATTGGTCTGTTCAGCTTTTCTAACTTTTCTGATTTAATCTGGGTAGCTTGTATGTTTCTAAGAATTTTTGCATTCCTTCTAGGTTGTACAGTTTGTTGGTATATATTTATTCATAGTAGACTCTTAGGATCCTTTGTATTTCTGTGGTATCAGTTGCAATGTCTATTTTTTCATTTATAATTTTATTGATTTGGGTCCTTTATCTTTTTTCCTTAGTTAGTCTAGTTATATGTTTGTCAGTTCATCTTTTCAAAGAACCAACTCCTAGGTATGTTAATTTTTCTATTGTTTTCCTCTTCTCTATTTCATTTATTTCTGTTCCAGTCTTTATTTATTTATTTTTCTTCTGCTAACTTTGGGCTCAATTTGTTCTTCTTTTTCTAGTTCCTTGAACTGAAGAGTTATGTTGTTTATTTGAGATCTTTCTTGTTTCTTTTTTTTATTTAAAAAAAATTTTTTTTCAACGTTTATTTATTTTTGGGACAGAGAGAGACAGAGCATGAACGGGGGAGGGGCAGAGAGAGAGGGAGACACAGAATCGGAAACAGGCTCCAGGCTCCGAGCCATCAGCCCAGAGCCTGACGCGGGGCTCGAACTCACGGATCGCGAGATCGTGACCTGGCTGAAGTCGGACGCGTAACCGACTGCGCCACCCAGGCGCCCCTCTTTCTTGTTTCTTAATGTAGACATTTATTGCTATGAAGTTCTCATTTAGAGGTGCTTTTGCTGCATCCTATAAGTTTTGGCTTGTTGTGTTTCCATTTTCACTTGTCTCAACATACTCTTAAATTCTCTTTTTTAAAAAAATTAAGTTTATTTATTTATTTTGAGAGAGAAACAGAGAGAGAAAGCAGTGGAGGGGTAGAAAGAGAGGGAGAGAGAGAATACCAGTCAGGTTCTGTGTTGTCAGCATGGAGCCTGATGTGGGGCTCAAATTCACGGACGGTTCCTTCTATACTTAACCTGAGCTGAAACCAGGAGTCAGACACTTAACTAACTGAACCACCCAGGTACCCGTTAAATTCTCCTTTTAATGTCTTCCTTCATCTATTGGATTATTCAGGACAGTAGTTAGTTTCTATGTATTTGTGAGTTTTCTAGTTTTCCTCCTGCCATTCTTTTTTAGTTTCTCACCATTGTGGTGAGAGAAGACACTTGGTATGATTACAGTCTTCTTGAATTTGCTAAGATTTACTTTGTGGCCTAAAATATGGTTTATCCTAGAAAATGTTCCAAGGGCTCTTGAGAAGAATTGTATTCTGTTGTTTTCAGATAGAATGCTCTGTATATATCTGTTAGGTCCATTTGGTCTATAGTCTTGTTCACATCCACTTTCTCCATATTGATTCTCTGTCTGGATGATCTAGCCAGTATTGAGAGTGGGGTATTAAAGTTCCAAAATATTATTGCATTGATATTTATTTTTCCCTTTAGTTATGTTAATTTTTGCTTTATATATTTAGGTGTTTCAAAGTTGGGTGCCTAAATATTTACAATTATTATATTTTCTTGATTTATGACCCCTTTATCATTATATAAGGACCTTCTCCGTCCCTTTTTACCATTTTTAGGTTGAAGATTGTTTAATCTGATATAAGTATAGCTACCTCTGGTTTTGTTTGTTTGTTTGTTTGTTACAATTTGCTTGAAATATCTTTTACCATCCCCTTCCTCTATCTATATGTGTATCTTAAAGGCTAAAGTGAGTCTCTTGTCGGTAGCATATCATTGGATCTTGGGTATTTTTTTTAAATCAGTTCAGTGATTCTATGTGTTTTGATTGGAAAATTCAATCAATTTATGTTTAAAGTAATTATTCATAAGTAAGGACTTACTATTGTCATTGTGTCAATTGTTTTCTGACTGTTTCGTAGATACATTTTTCCTTGCTTCTTATCCTGCTGTCTTTTAAAAAATGCTTTGAGGGGTGCCTGGGTGGCTTAATCGGTTAAGCATTGGACTTTGGCTCAGGTCATGATCTCACTGTTCATGATTTCGAGCTCCATGTCAGGCTCTGTGTTGACACCTCAGAGCCTGGAGCCTGCTTTGGATTCTGTGTGTGTATTTCTCTCTTTTTCTGCCGCATCCTTGCTCATGCTCTGTCTCTTTCTCTCTCAAAAATAAATAAACATTAAAAAAATTTTAAAAATGTTTTGATGTATTTTGATATCAGTATACTTTGACTTCTTTATCATGTTATTTTGTGTAATTACTATAGGTTTTTCCCTTGTGGTTACCATGAAGCTTATTAAAATTGTAGCATCCTATTTTAAACTGGTAGCAACTTAACATTGACAACATTCCTAAACTTCACTTTTTCCTCACATTTTAGGTTCATGTTACATATATATTTAAATTTAAATTTAAATTTATATTTGTAATTTATAATGTTGTGTATCCAATAACAGACTATTGTAGTTATGGTTACTTTTACTATGTTTACTTTTTAACTTTTAAAGTAGGAAGTGAATTATGCACCATCATTACTATATTACAGAATCTAACTTTGATTATATATTTACCATTACAAGTGACTTTTATACTACCTTCTTATGTTTTTATAATATTAATTAACATCTTTTTACTTCTCAAAGAACTCTCTTTTGTATTTCTTGTAAGTCAAGTCTGTTAATGATGAACTCTCTCAGTTTTTATTTGTTTGGGAAAGTATTTCTCTTTTATTTCTGAAGGACAGCTTTGCCAGATACAAAATTCTTGGTTGACAGGTTTTTTTTTTCCTTACAATATTTTGAATATGTCACTCCTTTCTCTTCTGGCTTGAAATGTTTCTGTTGAAAAATCTCCCAAAAGTCTTATTAAGTTTCTTTTATATGTAACTTCTTTCCCCTCTGTAGCTGCTTTCAAAATTCTTTCATTGTCTTTGACTTCTACAATTTAATTATAATGTATCTCAGTGTAGCCCTGCTGAGATTTAACCTGTTTAGAAGTCTTTTGGATTTTGTGGATCTTGATGTCAATTTTTCCAAGATTTGGGAATCTTTCAGCCATTATTCCTTTAAATATATGTTCTCTCCCTTTCTGTTTCTCTTCTCATGTTGGAATTACTATAGTGTGGCTATTGTTTCTTTTAATTGTGTCCCAAAAGTCCCATAGGCTTTCTTTACTCTTTTCCATTCTTCGTAATTTTTGCTCCACTGGCTGGATAATTTCAAATATCTTGTCTTCTAGGTCATCGATTCTTTCTTCTGCATGGCTGAGTTTTCTTTCAAAGGTCCCTATTGAATTCTTCATTTCAGTCATCATATTTTTCAGCTCTAGGGTTTTTATTTTATCTCTTTTGATGGTTGCTATTTCTTATTGAATTTCTTACCTTGTTCATGTATTGTTGCCTTAAGTTTATTTAGTTGTCTGTGTGTTCTTGTAGTTCACTTCTTTAACAAGATTATTGTGAATTCTTTGTCTGACATTCATAGTTCCCAATTTCTTTAGTATCAGTTATTGAAGTTTTGTTAGTTACCTTTGGTAACTTTGATTTTTTGTGATTCTTGATTTTTTATGGTATCTTCATGCTGGAGTAAGTGATCTCCTCTTCCAGACTTTACCGGTTCACTTTGGCAGAGACAGTTCTTCACCAGCCAGCTCAGTTTGGGTTTCTGAATGTATCTGCTGGTCATATCACTGGACAGGTAAAGCTTGCCATCAGTCCATTTTAGGGCAAGGCCACTGACTGAGCTCTGAGTTCAGGGTGTCAGTGCTAGTGGCTGAGAACAGTTGGATAGGACTGTTGGCTTAGTTATTTCCCCAAGTGAGACTGTGGGATGGGTCTGCAATTGCCTGGGTTCTCTGGTCAGGCTTACTCTGGTTAGAACTGATACTATATGCAGTAGTAGGTGGGGCTCTAAATTAGTTTCCCTGCCCTGGTATGGCAGCAGAATGGGCCCCAGGGCCAGCATGGCTCACTGTTTGGGGACCTGAATTGAGAAAGACTATGCACTAAATTCCCTGGCCAGACAGGGTCACTGGTTTTGCTACACAGATGGGGAAAGCCATGGGCTGTGTTCTCTGTTCAAGTGCCACTGTATGAGAGCTGGTAGATGGCATACGGAGTCTCCTGTATGCTCTGGTTAGGTTCCCTGCTAGGGAAGGCTGAAAGTTATATTCAGCAATTTGTGGAGCTATGGATGAATTTCCTTGTCTGGGTAGAGCAGTGGAACCAGCCCCAAGACCCATAAGGCTTTATTTGTGCTTTTTATTTGTGCTCTTTATATGTGCTCGTGACTCAATCCAACTCAACCTTAAGTTCCCTGGCAAATCATGTCTGTAGCTTTGCTCTGCAGATGATTGGCTTTGCATGCCAGAATATTTGCTCAAGTGTTGCTGGGCTAGGACGTTTTCTGGTGTTCTAGCTAGGCTTTCTGGTTAGGTGGGCAAGGAGCTATGCTCAGCAGTGGGTGGGGCTATGAATTAACTCCCCTGCCTGGACAGAATAGGAGGGCCAGCTCCAAACCGTCTTCCAGGTGTTCCTGGTCAGGCTTTCCGGTCAGAGGGTCTGGGAGCTATGCTCAGCAGAGTGTGTTGGGTGGGACGTGGGGAGGGACTATGGATTAGTTCCTAAGAAGAGCATGGAAAGGATATAGCTCCAAGGCCAGAAGAGATCTTTGTGGTATTAAAACAAGCCAACTTGCTCCCCAAGTTTTCTGGTTGAATGGTGCCTCTGGCTTTGCTCTGCAGATGACCAGCTCTGCCTGCTTTACTCTCTGCTCAAGTGTTGTTGGGCTGTGCAGGTGCCAGGTGTTTTGGACAGGCTTTCTGGCCAAGTGAGTCTAGGAGCTACACTCAGCACTGTCCTGGGCTATGACTCAGCTCCCATGCCTGGGTAGGAGCAGACCTGGCTCCAGGGCCACCCCAGAACATGTATTGAATGATTATAGAAGGAGCAGGGACTCAGGGTTGGTTTCCCTTTAAGTTCCTCCAGAATTTTCTCTTCCTTAATTCTCATCTGCTCTGCATCCCTGGCTCAGCTCAAACAATAACCCAATTGGTGCAATTGCACCAACAATTTCAGTTATGTGAGACTCTACTTCCATTTTCTTTTCATTCACTGTAGGCGACAATTCTAGGTTTTTCAAGCCTGGC
Organism: Lynx canadensis; assembly: GCF_007474595.2. Taxonomy (NCBI): domain Eukaryota; kingdom Metazoa; phylum Chordata; class Mammalia; order Carnivora; family Felidae; genus Lynx; species Lynx canadensis. The sequence goes on along the minus strand of NC_044313.2, from coordinate 42,042,460 downwards.
ACAAAGGTTGCATACTCAGAAGCCATTCTGTTTAATCTCTAGGATTTCTGTCTTTGCTAGTCGAACCCTCCATGGGGAGTTAAGTTCCCTGAAGTCTTTGAATTCTGTGAGGTCACAGACCTCATCAGTATCTGGCACAGTGCTGCCATTTCACAACTGAGGAGGCTTGGAAAAGGCAGAGAGGCAGGACAGCTCTAGAGCCTTGGAATGGGTAATAAACAATGACAACAACAACAACAAAAAACCACGTGCTTTTCATATCATGGGGTGTGTGATGGTTCATTCTTCACAATGAAGCACTTCCTAGGTTGGTTAGTAGAAACCTGGTTGGCAGCCCAAGAAGGGTGGGACCTGAGGGAGAAGTATCCCCTTTGATAGGGAAAGGTGAAAATGGTCAAAGGTCCTGTCAACATGGGGAGTTCAGTTTCAGAGTTTCAAAAATCATTACTTCATGATCCCATGCCCTAGTGCTCATAAAAGGTTGGACAGTCTGGGATTATTTTGTAGTTTCTTTCATTGTAAAACATGGTGTAGTACTGAAATATGTCTGTGTGGCTCAGGGGGTTGTCTTGCCAAGCTCAGACTGAAAAGAACCAAAGACAAGAAAAGCCTTTTTCAGGACACATAACAGAGACACGAAGATGAGAAAATAGTGTCAAGGGGTGACAGCCCAGAATGAACTGAGGCTACTGAGGACAGTGGAGGGACAGCAAAGGGCCCCTTAAGATTGCATAGGAACAAGGAGAACAAGGGCTGCATACATCCACTGGAATGTCTGGCTGGGAACCGTCTCTAGTGGCAAAGGGCATGGGTAGGTACACGTAGGAAGAAGGAGCAAGGCAGCACCAAACTGCTGTGCCTGTGATCTCCTGACTCAGAACTCACTGGCCAGGGCATGATGCGATCCCAGAGGTGACATCATGCATCTGCACAGGTCACCTGAGTGCTGGATCACAGGGGAGGTGCATGGAGCCTGGAGCTGGATGAGACCCAGAGTCTGATGCTGACCCTGGGAAAGGGCTGTGAGTCCTTCAACAAGAAGAGACGAGCATCAGGAGCTAGCACAGGCTCACTGGGGACAGGCCACGCCAGGCACATGTCATTTTCGGCTGTGAGAGGCTTCAATCTGGTAATGTCATAGACAGTGGACCAGTTAAATTTTTTTTAATGTTTATTTATTTTTGAGAGAGACCAAGACAGAATGAGAGTGGGTTAGGGGCAGAGAGAGAGGGAGACACAGAATCAGAAGCACACTCCAGGCTCTGAGCTGTCAGCACAAAGCCCAACAAGGGGCTCGAACTCACGAGCTGTGAGATCATGACCTGACCTGAAGTCGGACGCTCAACTGACTGAGCTACCCGGGTGCCCCAAGAGTGGACCAGTAAGAGGGAGCCCCAGACAGAGTTTTGTAGGACATTGCTTGCACTTGCCTGAGTGACCTTACCTCAGCAGTGCTGATGCATGAGACAGAGGTGACTCTCCGGGAGCTTGGTCATACCAAAGGTCTCCAGCCAGTTCAGTACTCTCCTCCTTTTCATCTTCTCCTCCTCCTTGTTCTTCTATTTTCATCTCTTTTTCCTCCTCTATTTTCTTTTTCATCTTCTATTTTCATCTTTTTTCCTCCTCCTCCTTGTATAATAGTTGTTGTTGTTGTTGTTGTTATTATTATTATTATTACATCATCTCATTTTCATCTTCCCCTTCTTATTACTATTATTATATATTCATCATACGATTTCTTCCTCCTCCTCTTGTTCCCATTAGTAAGACTTGGGTGATACCATAGATGGAGCTGGAAGTATGGTATCTAACACTGCAATTGGCAGAATCTAGACACACAATGGTCTCAAGAATCTGGGAAGCTGTGTTTAGGAACATGGCATTTGGTGGGTTGGAGATGATGCACATGTGGCTTCCTATGTGTGGTTGTTAGGAAAATTACATGCAATAAAGAGAATTAAGCCTTCAGCATGTAGACACTTATGTAGTCAATAAATGGTGACTTCTGTAAAGGAGACACCATTATTTTCATCTTTTCAATGAGGAAATTAAAGCAGAGATAAGTAACAGCCAGTGAGTGGAGAAACAGGTTGCATTCACATTTCAAAGATCTTCTGGGCTTTTTACAAAGAACAAAATTTGACTCAGACCCCATGCATCCATACCCTTCATGACAGATGAGGACCAAGCTGTGGGGAGTGGGGCACATCCATGTCTGCATCCATACATACCAAGGTGCTTTATCCTGGCAGAAAGAGTATAGATACATTTCCTACAATGGCACAATGCTCAAAAAGTAACAAACTCTCTTGTTGATAAGCAACAATTTTAACTCCTTTAGACCGTAAACCAAGACTCAATTTCTCTGTCCAATTTGGTACACAAAGAGCTCTTAACATTCTTGGGTCTTGGGGGTTTTAGAGGCTGGGCTATGGGGCTAGGAGTGGCAAATTAGTTCTGGAGAGCACGTGGGCAGGGGGAGGCAGCAGTGGCAGCATCCTGGAGGGTGGCCGGGAGCATATGGGAGAGGGGTGTTGGCACCATGAGCAGCAGTTATGGAGAGAGAAGCATTCCTGGCTGGCTGTAAGGCAGATGTTTGAGCCACAGGGCAACTGCCTGCAGAGGGGATTCACTAAGGTAAAGTTGAGGCATCGACCCTGCAGGGAAGAGAAGAGAGAAGGTCACTGAGAATACATTGGAGCTAGAACCAGACAGCTGTGGTGCCCTTGGCTCAAGAGGTTCAGGCTCATGACCCATCAGGACCCACATGGTAGGACCTTCATGATGCTCTTCCTCTTCCTGGGTGCTGGCCTCCAGGCTGGGCTGTTATTTCAAGGCTCAGTTGGAGTCTGCCCTGCCTCCTCCAGGCAGCCCCAGTGTTCTGACCCTGGACTCCTTCTGTTCTGGTATTGAACTTGTCTGCTCTTCCCTGGACTGCGAGACTCAGGAACAAGAACAAGGTCTGACTGCCGCAGCAGCATGAGCCTTGCCCAGACTCCCCTCCCTCAGCGAATGTGTGCTGAAGGGTTAAGTCCTCACTACAACTCTCAGGCCAGGCTCTGGGCTCCCAGGGCAAGGGCAGCTAGGGGCATCCTTGGATTGGAGATGGGCTGTGGAGGCAGCAGCAAACATGAACCCCTTGGTTTGGGAAGAGGACAACATAGATGCTTCGGGACAGTGAGCTTTGCCCCTAGTTTACTGTCATCCCCTCCTTGTCCCTTGTCCTCAGCTGAGGACTCCTGGGTGAAAGGCTCAGATAAGCCAGAGAGGGTGGCCTGGGCACACTGGCCATCTGACAGTATCTCTGGCCACTCTAGACAGTGGATAAGAAAGGGCCTGCATCTTCCATAGGCAGCACACCCGAGAGGAGGGAGACCATGTTGGCCTTTCCCAGACCTCCAGCTCCCTTCTAGCAAGTAGTTCCTCTAGGGCCACAGGGTCTGCTTTTAACTCAAACAAACCTACCAGCACACCAAGGTAGCCAGACCTTTAGGAACACTGACTGGGCAAAGTCTCTGGGCATGGCCCTTCCTTAGTGTGGTCTTTGCACACCCCCCTCCACAACATGTACACTTGCATCTTCAGGTCCTTATGACCCACTGCTCAATCTGTGCTGCACAAGGTGCAAAGTGCCAAATTGGACAGTCCCTGCTCTCAAAGGAGCTTCTAGTTCATTGGCTTGCTGTGGTCACTTGAACAATGGCCCTGAAAGATACCCAGGTCCTGGTCCTTGGAACCTGTAGCTGTTTTGGGTTACACTGGAAAAGGGCCTTTGTGTGATTAAGTTAAGGATCTTGAGATGAGGAGGTTATCCCGGATTATCTGGGTGGCCTGCAGGCGACCACAGGGTTTCTGTGAGAAGGTGATTTAACCACCGAAGACGAGAAGGTGTTGGGAGGGGTGAGAGGAAGGGAGATTTAAGGTGCTGCTCTGCTGACATATAAATGGAGAAAAGGGCCAGGAGCCAGGGAACCCTGGGAATGCAGCTCCAAAAGTAGAAAAGGCAGGAAGGGGATTATTCCCAGACCCTCCAAAACGAGAGCAGTTCTGGTGAGAACTGGATTTCTGCTCAGGAAAACCCATTTCATGCTGCCAGGCTCCAGGACTGTGAGAACTCTGGAACTGAAAACCTATTGCTTTCTGCTACTAAGTTGGTGACACTGTTAGAGCAGCACAGGAAAGTAGTGCACTTGCTCAACTGAGGACTCACAATGCGAGCAGTCGTGCAAAGTGCTGGAGGAAAGAGTAGACAGCCTGGAGAGCACACCCCGTTTAGGATTCATGCTGAATCTTTGGAGTTGTGCACACCATTCCCCTGCCAGCTCCCACTTGTGTTGTGCATGTATTATGAGTGGCTCAGGCCATGAGTAGGGTTTCATCCACAGAGGAGGCGGGCAGACTCAGGAAGCAAGAGAGGGGGTACCTGTTCTGGCCCAGCTGTCTTTTGCCTGAGGGGGCCTGGGTAGGCTTTGACCCTCAGTGTTTTTCTCTGGAAAATACAGACCATGCTGCCAGGGATACAGCAGGGATGAGATTAAGGCAGCAGACGTGAAAGAGCTGTGTTAATGACATGTGTGGTGACAGGCCAGTTAATGACAATACTGTACATACGGAGTGACCTAAGGATAGGGAGAGAGCTGTTGCTATGACATACAGCTGCTTCTGTGCCCCACCTGGGCTGGGCCCCTTGTCCTGGCTTCTGTAGCACCCCTGCCCCCCAATTCTGATGTCTGCTGTCACGGTCCTTACATGTCCCCATTTGTGGCCTGTCTCACTCTTCCCTATGGTCTTTTGCCTTGACTTCCAGTGGCCACAACCAGCTGTTAGGGCAGCCTGCACATGAGGCTCCAGCACAAGGAGAAAAGGCTTTTCCTGGATGAGAGAATGCATGTCCTCTGGCACAAACTTGTGGCTGAGTGAGATGCTGTGTCTGAGCAGTTGTCAAGCCAATAATGTCACAGCCAGACTCACAGTGGAACTGAAGAGAAGCCAAAGAGAACAGAATGGGGAGGCTTCATGTCCATGCTATGTTCCTGATCTGGAGTCTCCTGGGAACGGAGAAGGATACAGGGGCCTTGGGAATGCCGGATGATACAGCTCTTTGTCATTTTTAACATGGGTTTATTCAGGCCTCTATTCAGTGTGGATGCTGTAAGTGCTCATGGGCCACATACAAGAATGACTGCACTGCCATAGGATTTATTTTTTCCCCAAATACCTGTTCTCCCCTTTGCCAGTGTGCTGATGCTAATCTGGTAGCAAGGGTGCTATGTTCCACCCAGAACAGGCTGCACAGAAAAGACTTTACTTCAAAGAAAGCTGGTGGGGGAGGGGGCTGGCAGGTGTGAAGAAAGTGGTTCCTGATGCACTGGATGCCTGTCTTCAGAGGTCCCCATCCCTCTCTGCTCTGGACAGCTTCAGGCCCATCCCCGGCCCATGGGCACACATCAACAAAGGCCATCCGTACCTCACACAACAGCTGCAAGACACACAGTTTTCTCTCCAAGTTTCTCTGGGTTATTATGCCTTTCTGTGAAAAGTTGATTTGGAAAAGCACTAAATGTTGCACACTCTATGTGAAGGGGAAGGAGCTGGTTCCTATTGTGTCTCTGACCACAGGCAAGTCACTCGGTATCTTGGTAACTATTTTCCCATCCTTAATATGGGGCTAAAATCTTTAATGTGGTGAGTGGGGAATGGCCATGTCCATTCTTCCTGTATTCTTTGGTAACAAAGACCTGATTTTGTTGGGGGAGGCAATGCACTCAGCTGTAAAATGACATTTCCAAGTCTCCTTTGCTGATCAAGATGGCCATGTAAATCAACTCTGGCCAATGGAAGGAAGATGGGGTTGTTGGGCAGTGATTTGTAGAAAGCCCCCGTGCCTTTCCTCCATCTTTCTCCCTGGAATGTGGATGTGATAGCTGGAGCTCCAGAAGCAATCTTGTAAGCATGAAGGCAAATCGAGAGCCTGGACTATTAAAGATTAGGTAGGTTTCTCAAAAGGCTGTGCTCTGGAGCTTAGGATGCAAGCAATCTGATAAAAGTCTTTCTCAGAACCACTAAGTTCCCATTTATCAGTTTTTGCTCAGGTTGTTCTGTCTCTGTGGAGTGCCTTTTTTTTATCTGGCCTGCCTAGGGGATTCCTAACCACCTTTCAAGACTGACTTTTCAGCCTTTCCATGTTCCAAGACCCAAAGCCCTGATGAATTGCTTGGCTCTTTTCTCTTCTTGGAAGGATTTCTGATTTTCACTCTATGGACTTCTTATCAATTGGCTCTCAGCTTAAATGTACTGTCACTGAGATTCTGCTCTGGCAACCAGGCACTAGGCATACTCATGACTTTCAAGTCTCTAGACAGTGTTTTTCACCACCTGATAGTCTTCAAAAGAAATGCATGACATGGCTCCTACCCCCTCTTCCTGACAGGAGATAGCTTTTTTCTGGCTAACCTCTGTCTCCCAGCACCTGACATGCAATAAATCTTTGTTGAATTAATGGATACAGTTCAATCTGTGAATACGAATTTTTGTGATTTCCTTCCTCTGGTTTAATGCTTACCTAGACACCTAAGCTTAAATAAATATTTGTTTGCATTTTATTCTATTACTACGAGTTAAAGCTTTTAAAATATTTAACTTTCAAAGGTACTTGGAATTTATGTTGGTATGTTGTTAAATGTGCTTTAATTTGTATTTTTCCCCAAGAGCTTGCCAAATTAAAAAAAATCATGTTACAGAAAAGACTCCAAATAGCAAAGCAATCTTGAAAAAGAAAACCAAAGCTGGAGGCATCACAATCCCTCACTTCAAGCTGTATTACAAAGCTGTCATCATCAAGACAGTATGGTACTGGCAGAAGAACAGAGACTCAGATCAATGGAACAGAATAGAGAGCCCAGAAATGGACCCACAAACGTATGGCCAACTAATCTTTGACAAAGCAGGAAAGAATAGCCAATGGAAAAAAGATTCTCTTCAGCAAATGGTGCTGGGAAAACTGGACAGCGACATTCAGAAGAATGAACCTGGACCACTTTCTTACACCATACACAAAAATAAACTCAAAATTGATGAAAGAACTAAATGTAAGACAGGAAGCCATCAAATTCCTACAGGAGAAAAAGGCAACAACCTCTTTGACCTTGGCCGCAGCAACTTCTTACCGGACATGTCTCTAGAGGTAAGGGAAACAGAAGCAAAAATGAGCATTGGGACCTCATCAAGGTAAAAATCTTCTGCATAGAATAGGAAATAATCAGCAAAACTAAAAGGCAACTGACAGAATTGGAGAAGACATTTTCAAATGACATATCAGATAAAGGGTTAGTATCCAAAATCTATAAAGACCTTATCAAACTCAACACCCAAAAAACAAATAATCCAGTAAAGAAATAGGCAAAAGACATGAATAGACAATTTTCCAAAGAAGACATCCATATGGCTAACTGACACATGAAAAAATGCTCAACATCACTCATCATCAGGGAAATACAATCAAAACCACAATGAGATACCACTTCACACATCACAGAATGGCTAGAATTAACAATTTAGGAAACAACAGATGAACAGATGTTGGCAAGGGTGTGGAGAAAGAGGAACACTTTTGCACTGCTGGTGGGAATGCAAATGGGTGTAGCCACTCTGGAAAACAGTATGGAGGTTCCTCAAAAAATTAAAACTAGAACTACCCTATGACCCAGCAATTGCACTACTAGGTATTTATCCAAAGAATACAAAATTGCTGATTCAAAGTGGGTACACACATCCCAATGATTACAGCAGCACCATCAACAATAGCCAAATTATGGAAAGAGCCCACATGTCCGTTGACTGATGAATGGATAAAGATGTAGTATGTATATACACGTATACACACACACACACACACACACACACACACACACACACACACACTGGACTATTACTTGGCAATCAAAAAGAATGAAACCTTATCATTTGCAAAAATGTGGATGGAACTAGAGTGTATTATGCTAAGGGAAATTCATCAGAGAAAGACAAAAATATGACTTCACTCATATGTGGAATGTAAGATACAAAACAGATGAACACAGGGAAGGGAACCTAAAATAATATAAAAACAGGGAGACAAACCATAAGAGACTCTTAAATACAGAGACCAAACTGAGGGTTGTTGGAAGGGTTCTGAGTGGGGGGTTGGGCTAAATGGGCAAGAGGCAGTAAGAAGGACACCTTTTGGGATGAGCAGTGGGTGTTATATGTGATGAATCACTAAACTTTACTCCTTAAACCATTATTACACTATATGTTATATAACTTGTATATAAATGAAAAAAACGTAACAAAAAAAGATAAAACCAAAAAAAATCATGTTAATAATTAAACATATGTGAGTACTCTCAAGTTCACATGCTCACACAGATGTGCAAACACACATACTCTCACCAACTGGGGCCATTCCTTATTTATACAATCGCTTCCAGTGTATAAGTGTTTAGTTGAATAGAGGCCATTATTCTATAGGATCATTATATTTATTCTTTAAATAGCTGGAGCTTAATGTATTAGTATAGGATAAGGTAAATCTTGCATTGCATACTTTTCCACAAATGTCTATTTTTAGAGGAGAATTTTAAACGAGTTTGATCAAATTCCCTAAGCATGTTCATTACATGAGCTAAAGGGCTTCCCGGGGATAAAGCAACAAAGGAAGAGAATCAGGACCTTGGATGGAAGCCAGGGTTTGACTCAAGATTAAGAAACTAGACTGAGTCTTCTTCGGTCATTCTGTGTATGTGCGTAGGGAGAAACGGTCCTGAAGAAAACAGCCACACTCAGGTCTCCAGGAGGATGGTCAGAGGGACAAAGTCACATGGCAGGGACCCAGGAGTGGGAAGGGGGCCCACACCCAAAGGGCCTACTTATGGGCTCCCAGCTCTGGTCAGGATGAGGGGGGTTACTTTAGATGGCCCTGGGTGTTGCCACTTGCTCTCTGGGTGGCCTCTGTGACTTTACTGGCCTCTCAGGACTGTTTTCCCATCAGCAAACAAACAGGGTCACTGTCACTCCCAGCTTGAAAGAGTACTGGGCTGACTCCAGAACTGGCATGGTAGGGGCCTGGCAAAGCGCTGGGCAGCTGCAAGTGCCCCACAATCCATGACATTCCCAGTAGGGTCTTGGGAAAGGGACCATATCAGAGGGTGCTCAGTGCCCCTGCCCTCCCCTCGATGGGGTAGGATGGCCCTTTCTGGTATCTCTCCCTTGTCCACCCTCTGGTCTTGGGCCTCCCTCCATGTCTTGCTCTGTCCCTCTGCCAGGAGTGGACGTGGCTGGGTGGGTTCAGGGCACAAGGCCGGTGTGGTGCTAGTGACCATAATGGGGCTGTGGCCCTGGAAGAGGCTCCAGGAGATCCAGATGCAGAATGGGCATCTGTGCAAACATGGCTGGGACCGCGAGCTCTGTTCATACCCAGAGCCAGGAGCCCAGTAGTCCCCTGAGGAGCCTTGAAACCTCTGACAGCAGACATGGCCCTGCTGGGTGTCAGCACACATCCATGTGTCTCCTCGGCAGGGTCCCCACCCCCAGGCATGCCCAGGACTCCTAATGCTCACCTGGCCACCAGGGACAGTCATGCTTGCCTGAACTAAGCAAATGATTAATGCAGCCCTCACTATAGATACTGGGGACATCACGTCCTCCAGGCACCTGGCCCAGTCTGAGGTTCTGATCATGGGGAAGCTTAGGCACATGATTCCCAGGAAAGCCAGGAACATGCTCTTCATGGGCCCTAATTCTGAGCCCTGCATTGGTTTTGGGGAAACCATTATGGTTTCATGAGTGCTGACCTGAGGGGGGCAGGGCAGTGAGAAGGGTAGAGGCAGGCCCTGGGGTTCAAGTCCAGCTCTGCCACTCCTAGGCTCTGTGACCTGGGGCAAGTTGCTTGATTTCTCTGTGCCTTGGTCCCTCCTTGGTAAAACTGGCATATTAGTAGTACCTGCACGTACAGTCACTGGCAGGATTGAATGTGAAATTATGGAAAGTTCTTAGACTGGCAGCTGGCATAGGAGGAACTCTAACAATTAGCTGTCACAACCATTAAATTCCAAGGGGGACACCTGTAACATGCAGGCTTCTCCCCGTTGTCACAGGCAGTGGCACGTGGAGGGACTCTACTAGCTGGCAAAAGCACGCAATGTTGGCCAACAACATGGGGGTGTCACCATGCCCTCCAGCATTCCTGGCACATGAGGGAGCCGCCAAGGAGTCTCAGAGGATGAGGGTGTGGATCCAGCAGACAGGTTGGGGAGCGTGGTGGGGAGGGATGATGGCTGGGGGTCAGGAGAACTTGCTGGCCTGCCTCTTTCTCCACCCTCTTTCACTTAAGATTGGAGGCACTGGGTAACACTCTCCCCAAGAAAGCTTCTTGTCCTTCTGATCGGGACCAACAAGGAAATGTAGGCGCCCCACCCAGAATCCACACGGGAGGCTCATGAGCACCGCGTCTCCTCCTCTGGGGCATCCTCCCGGAAGATGCCTGGACAGGGCTCTCTGACCCAGAGTCCCTGAGCTCAGCTGCCAAGGGCAAAGAGAAAAGGGCGCCTGCCCAGGGAACATCCCTGTGCCCCTGCTTACCGCGTTCCTGGGCTGACACCACATCAATGGGATCTGGTTGCAGCTTTGCACAAAGTCACACAAGGTGTCCAGTTTGCCCTGAAAAGCAGATTGGCTGTGAGGAAGCTCCAGGGCCTGGCCGTCACCTCCAGAGGGGTAGAGGCGCGGGCCCTGGTATAGAATGGTTCCAACAGGTGCATCACCAGAGATGCAGGACCAGGAGGAGGGCAAAGCCCATAAAGGAAGAATATGGGGTTCTTCCTTCCTCAGCCAGGGCTGCCTGGGGCCTCCCCACCCTGTCTTCATGCCCCCCTGCAGGGCTGGGAGCTCCCACCCAGGGTGCGGCCCTAGCACTTTCTGTGAGGATGTTTCCTCACAGCCTCCTCCTCCATGAGGCCCTTGTCCCCATGTCAGTGCGTCCAAGGACAATGTAGTTAGCTTAGTCCCTCACTCTGCTGAGCTGACTCATGGAACAAACTTTGCTCAGAATTTTCCTTAAACGATTCTTTTTCTGACCTGTGGGAGACTGTTTGTGATCGAGCTTGTGTTTTACTCCTCTGCCTGGTGGCCAGGAAAATGGAAGTCATTGTTGGAGCCGCTGATGACCTCAGACAGCCTGGGACTGGTGGGCTGTGGCCAGCCACCAACATCTGAAAACCTGGGCCCCTTCCAAGTTGGTGCCAGGCTCCAAGTGGTGTTGGTGACGGCAAGAGCCCTCACAGTCTTTGCCCTCTCCTGGGGCCCGGGATTGGGATGGCCTCTGCAGTTTTTCCCGTGCCCATGGATCGATGTAGTGCCCACAAAGCTCATCTACACCCAAGCCACGGTTCACGTGAGGCCATGGACTGGCTGCCCTCCCTTGTTCCTCAGCCCCACCTAAAGGCCCTTCTCACCTCTATCTGTTATGGTGTCTTCCTGGTACATACAAGAAGGGACAATCACCGGGGCACGTGTCTGTATACATGTCTCTGGCTTCTAGGAAGAGAAAGCACATTTTGCCGTTTTGTCTGGGAGCTTCTGGTGCAGACATATAACATCTGTTGCTCCCACACCTCTTAGTGGCCATTCAGCAATGGTGCATTGGGAGATTTTAAGGACACATCAGTAGCATCCTACACTATGGCAGTGTCCCACATGGTAAAGACCAGGAAATACAATTTATTTGTAAATATGACCTTTTCCCCAAAGGCTGACAAAGTGTCTCCCGTCCCTTTGGTCCCGGGGTCTGCCTTTGGTGGAAAATCCTGGTCTTAGGGCTGTGCAGTGGACAGGAGGGCTGTCAGGGTGGGAGCATTTGCAGGGACCCGGGCTGCATTCATTTGCCCCTGGCAGATCCAGCCTCCTCAGGCAACAGTGCCATCAGTCAGTACAGCGCTGGCCGGTGGGGTCTTTTTCCTACCCAAACCCAGGCCCGGTCCCCTTCCTCTGACATAGTGTCCTGCTATAACTACTTCCTCTGGATCTCTTTTAGGCTTCTACCCTGAGGATCCACAGACAGCTCACTGGCCTTGGCTCTTTTTGCTCATCTGGGCCGGGCCTGCCTCACAGCTCAATGCCAAGTAACACTCTCCTCCACCCTCCCCAGCCTGTAGTCACTAAAATATAATTGTGGCCAAACCTCTTGCCCTGGCGGGTGACAGGGATGGAGATCAACAAAATGCAGCCCAACATACATCAGAGCCTGGGCAGGGACCAAGTTCTGAAAGCGAAGGCTCCTTTTCTGAAAGTTCACTTGTGTATTGTAATAATCTTCCCTCAGCATCAGAGGCCTCTTCTGGTGCTTGGTCTCCCTGAGTCCTTCAGAAGCCTGGCTGCTGTGACGCCTCCCTTGTCACTGGGCACTGGGGTGACTTCTCCCCAGAGGACAGGGCAACTCATAGGCCACTTCTGGAAACAAGCATGAAGCAGGGGGTCCCTGAGATGCAAGCTGAGTCTCTGCCCAGGAATGGTAGACACAGTCTGTGTCTGTGTTTGCTCATGTGATGAACTGGGAGCTGATGGGAACCTGCCCACTGGCAGGATCATGGGGTGAGTGGGGCTTGGTTACCTTGTGGCCTGGGGACAGTTTGTGTCATAGGGCCGTGTGGATCACTCACAGGGGTCACTCACCTTCCTGCAGCAACAGAGACAGCAGATCACCACCACGATAATGATCAGGGTTGGGACGAACAATGGGAATAGGTAGTCAAGGGTAGGCTTTTCTGTGACAGCCATGGGTGCTGGTGCCTCCTGTGTGACAACTGTGGGCACTGTTGTCTTCTGTGTGCCAACTGTGGGGACTGAAGTCTCCTCCTTTGGGGCATCTGTGGGCTCCGATGTATTGCCCTGCAAAAAGCACCAAAGTCAGAGTCCTGGGTGGGTCTGGATGGCCCTCACTGGGTGCCTCCCTCCAGCACCTTACACTATACCCGCACATCAGCGTGTTCCCACTCACCTCAGATTTCCCCACCTCCAGGGAGCACTGAAGGCCTGGAGGACAAGACTGCACTCAAAGAGCCACTGTGGAGCCCTGGGCCACAGAGCCCACCACTGGCTTCGTGCCGAGGCTCTGGCCCAGAGCCCTGACAAGGACCGGAATCCCCATGTGTGACATGCCAGCCCTCACTGCACGCCTCAGCCGCACGCGGTGCAGTCCTGCCCTAAACCAAATGCTCGGCTTTCCCTGAGGCAGGGGAGCTACAGGGGACAGAGTCTGTGCCCAGGAGGGGGAAGCAGGGTGGGGGCCCATGAACTCAGGCTCCTCCTGAGTTCTTTCCTAAATGTGCCTGCTGAGGGTGGCCTGTCAGTTAGGCTCCTGAGGGACAAATGGCCGAGTGTGGTCTGCTGGTCGGTGAGTGCCTGTCCTGGCACAAGCGAACACACAGTCAGAGGACTGTCCGTGCTGCTGGAACCCTCCCAGCTGGGACTGGACACTAGGCTGGTAGCAATCAGGCACGGGCATCGCTCCTCCCAGGCAGCCCTCTTCCTGTGCCTAACGTGCTCTGTCGCCCATGTCATGCTGCCCCGCCCCAGATGCCTGGGTGACGTGGAGCTCCGAGAAGTGGGCACCTGGGAGCAGCACCCTCTTTCCCACGTGCCCGTCCCTGAGCTGAGTCCCAGGCCCTCCCCACAGCCCTGGCAGCTTCCCACCAAGTGCCGGAGAGCAAGGTCCAGCAGAGGTCAGAGAGTTAGCGGAGAGGGATTGCTGAGGAGCACGAGAAAGCAGTAGAGGCAGAGGGGAGGCTGGTGCCCTCTGCAAAATGACAGGGGTGTTCCTCAAGCGGGCTTGGGCTCACGGGCAGTGATGGGCGTGTGTGGGTTCAGCTGTGTCAGCAGCTGCTGAAACACCCTGACTGCACAGGGCCACAGTGGGTCCCACCTTCCAGATCCCCTGTGTCTGGGGGCCAGATTTGGAGCACCCCGCTGCCCCAGAGGTCCTGGACTCGGGCTCCTAACACTTGCCTCCAAGCCTCTCCCACCTGCCCAGCTGGAATGCAGGGTGGAGCCCCGAGCTCCCCACCACTATTCTTGGGCCAGCAGAGGTGGCAAGGGGTGAGGCGGGGTGGCAGAGCCCCAGCACCATTTCTGGACTCTGCTTAGAGCTCTAACCGTTCCCTTTCCTTTGCCTTCAGGGACACCTGGTTCCCAGAGAGAGACAGCAGAGGTTCTGCAGGACCTGGACAGGAGGCTACATGGCAGGTGCTCTTATAGAAGCGCTCCCAGGGCACCTCACAAGCCCGATGTGTGGACAGCTTTCCGATGAAGGGCTGAGGGCCCCAAGCTGGCTGTGAGAAGTTGTCCCAGCTGCCTGTCTGCACAAAGTAGTTGCTCGGACTGCCTGGGACATTTCCCCTTCTTTTGCCTCCCTTGGTGTCTGCTCCTCCCATACAGTGGTCCTGGACAGTCCAGGAGGAAGGCCGCAGCCCCACCCTGGCCCTCACACAGTCGGTGCCAACGAAAATCATGTTGCCTCTGAATGTTTTGCCACTTTCCAGGCTGTATTGCACGATGAGGGTCCTAAAGCATAGAAAAGGAATATGGTAACCACCAATCTAGATAGGTATAGTTCTTGCAGTTGGCTCAGCTGTAATCAGCAGTTTTCTATATTGCAATGATTTTGATCATCAGGCATTGGGTCCATCAGTGGGCACATGGCATGAGTAAGGAGGACTCACCCCAACTCCTACAAGATCAACCTCTGCACTGAAGTGTGTCCAGGCACAAGGAGCCCTGCATGGAGACAGATGCCTTTCCAGGGAGGGTGGCTTGGTATCACCAACACTGACTCTTTTCTATTTACAGTGCATGTCGACTTGGCTCTTGAATGGTTGTCTGGAGCACAGTTACCATCCCCAGGGACATCATCCTCCCAATCCTACCTTTCCCAGCAGAGCCTGGGCTGAGAGAATCCTTGAGTGCCTCTGGGGACCACCACCAGGGCAGGTGGCCAGGATGCCTTGAGTCCTCCCTAAGTTAGGCACGTACTGCCCACGACATGGCATCCCACACTCTGTACACCTCATGGTGGCAAAAATGCCCATCTGACCCCCAACCTGGGGTACTTACTCTCCATCTGTCTTAAATTCATGGCCAGGGCAAAGTACTGAGTCTCCTTTTGGAGGGTAAGGTTTATTAGCTAAGAGAAAACCACAGGAGAATAATGTCAATGAGCATGTCCATCCATCCATCTCCCCTCAGCTGGTCCCTGACAAGCAGACTAACAACATTCTGGTAGATGTGAGCTTCCCTTTGCTGCCTTCCTCTGAGCCCCTACTACGCACCAGGCCCTGTGCAATGCCTGGTTGGAATGGAAAAGGCAGGCTGAGTTCCTGCCCTCAAGGGCCCTATGTTTGAGGGATGGGAGGGAGACAGACAATGAAATAACTAACAAAGAACAAAATAAATGCAGAGAGTGACAAGTCATGAGACAATCATAAGCCACAGAAGGCATAGAGAACAGAAGGGAAGGGACAGCTACTTAGGAATGCAGGGCCTGTCCTGTCCTTTAGAGAAACCGTTTCCCTTAGGGGAACTGAAACATTTATCCCACAATGATGCGATGGTTGGGATTTGCTTCAAAGTAATTCCTGATGAAGGCATCAACAAAAACAGACTAGCCAGTGTTGATTATTGAAAGTAGGTGAAGCTGTGTCAAGTTCATTATACCATTTTTGCTACTTTTGTATATTCTTGAAAATTTCCATTAAAAATAAAGTATCTTTGAGGAGGAGATCCAGGAGGTGAAACTAGGTGAGGGGAAATCTGAGGAAATATTCAAGGGAAGAGTGTCCAACCTGTTGAGCAGCATGTGCCAAGGGCCTGGGGCAGAACTAGCTGAGCTTATTGAGGAAAGATGTGAGTGAGGAGAGGTGTGCAGGGCATTGTGGGCCCTCAGAAAGGGTTTGGGTTTTATTATAAGAATGATGGCTCTGACAAGGGGCTGGCCAGATCCAGGCATGTTTTGGACACTGGGGCAGCAGGACTCGCTGGTGGACTAGATATGGAGTGAGAGCAAGGAGGAACTACAGTTGATGGGCAGGGTTTGGCTGGAACTACTGGGATGGTGGTACCATTTAATGAGATAGCAAAGCCTGAGGAAGGAAGAGGGGCTTTGTTTTGTTTTGTGCTTAAACGGGAGCTGGGAGGTGGCACTCAAGAGGCCCAGAACAATTCTGTCTCTTGTAGCTGTGGCACTCTCTCTCTCCTGAGGCCTAACTCTTTTCATACCCCGAACTTTGGTCACAAGTCATGTATATTCCCTCAGAATGGTTCATTTTCTTGTGGGTGAGCTTTGGCCCTAACTCACCCATCAGATTAGCTATAAGCTCCTGAACTGTTTGACCCTTTCACTGGGATGATAACAAAAGTTCATCGCCACGTATGGTTATGGGAAAAGAGTTGTATCGGCGAGGTAGGATGGTTGGGGTTAGTGGGGAAAAAATCCCTAAGAAATGCAGTTTACTTGCCAGTAGGGTGTTCCCAGCAGAGAATAGCTGATGGCAGGCAGCCAGCATACTGAGGCCCAGAAGCTTGCCAGAGTGTAAAGTTTTCAAACCACTATTAACTGATTAAATTGAATACTTAATTTGCCATGTTACAGAATTGCTTAAAACATAAAAACATTATACACTAAAGACAGAAAAGATAAAACACAAAGAAACGTTAATTTTAACATTTTCTATAAGCTTCTCTATATTTTCTAAAATGTTTTCTCAGATGTGTAAATCTCAGAAAAATGTAATTAGAAAAAAAAATCAAATTACTCCTCATCAGTGCATCAGAGGTCTTGGCAATAAAAAAAAAAAATCCTGCTGGGCCACTTCCGACCAGCCTCTGAATGGATTCAGACTGGCCATCAGCTGAGATGCACAGGAATTTATGTTGGATTCTCCCACGTGAGGCCCTGGCACAGGTCCACACTGAAGAGAAACACTGGTGATCTCCAGAGTGGGAACCACTACAGTCACAGACCACAGGGGAAGTATCTGTGCACATTTCCTAGGAGACAGGTTGTGTCTAATGTTCCTCAAGAACTATCAACTCAGTAGGGCAAAGGCCCAGACTAGGCAATCAGATCACCTGTCTACTTTCTGGCTCTTCCTACACTGGCTCCTGGCCTTGGGCAAAATCATTAATTGCCCCTGTGCCTCATTCCACAGCTCTACTGAGAAATGACAGTAGGTCTATTTGAGAATTTTGGGGATAGCATATGCAAGGTACTTAGCACATTACCTGATGTAGTGAGTGCACTATCAACATTAGTTCTCCATGTAAGTCATACTCAGTCCCTAAATCACTCCCGAGGAAGTACAGAACAAAGAAAACTCATTTCCTGAGGACATCTACACACTGCAAGTGTGGAAGTGTGGCAACAACAGTTCCCTGCCCCATTCTGTGTACCCACGGAAAGGAGAGGGGCTAGAGATGCTCTGGGGGAGAGGATTTGCTATGGGTTTACCAGATGACCCTGCAGTAAGACATCACGGCACACAATCTCATCAGGTCCAATGGATACACTGGGGGCTCAGTGGGAGACAGTCATACTGTATCACCCCGCTCTCTGGGGAGAATCACACCCACCTCAGTGCTGAGGGTACATCTGTCGGCCCAACTGTGTGCTTCCTCTGACCGCTCACCCACCATGGAAGAACACCTGATGCCTGAGCATTTCCCAATTATAGGCCTACATACGTGATATGACTTAGTCAGCCCAGCTACCATATTGGCTTCATTTTACAGTAGAGGAAAAAGAGGTTGAGAACAGAACCCTCGTTTGGTCAAGGTCACACATGTGATGTGTGCCTGTGCCAGGATTCCAGGGTCCTGTTCTGGCAGCTGGCATCCTCTCTCAATCCCAGATGCACACGTTCTCCTGGGAGGCTACCAGTGAACCTGGCCCAGACTCGAAGCCCTAGGGCTGCCTGTGTTTCTCATCAGCAGACTCAATGGATTTGGGTCCTTGTCTCTCAAGATGAGTAAGAGCTGAGCCAAGGGAGGGGGAATACAGCTCTGGGGCACACCCAGCACAGCACAGCCATTCTTGGCAGGGGTTAAAGCCCTGCTCTGAGAGGCTCTTGTGGTGTTGGGGGTTGATGACTTCCCAGCTTTGAGGTGTAGGTGACCAGGCTTCCCAGTCAGGTCCCTCCTTCTACGTGTCCACGTTGATCTATCCTCACAGTGCCCACAGTGAATGGCCAGCAAGGGCATTGAAGGCCTAGGTGGCTGAGGGGAAGGCAGCCTTTTGTAGGGCATTTGTCACTTGGAGACACCAAGGGGTATACTTACTGAAGACAGTGATGTTGTTCTTAACATATTTGCAAAGAAGTTGTTTATTATTGGTTAGATCCATGCCAATTACGAAAAATTGTGCATATGTGGTTCTGCAAAGGAAATATCCAAAGATCTTGTGAGGTAGCACTGAGGGCTGCCTTCCCTCTGATTCTTCCCAGTGACTCCTGTGAGAAAGCAAACATGTCAAAACCTAGATGCGGGACTCCCTGGGGCCCGATCTTCACCCAGTCTCACTCTGAGGGTCCATTCTGAGTGAAAAGGGGCCTTGAGCATTCAGGGCGACTCTCCACTCCTGACTCTGGGACACCATTAAAGGCATTCAGCCTCAGTCTTGCATAGGGGCAATGCCAGCCATAAATTTCTGACCCTGAAATGCCCAAGTACATGCTGAAGGGTGCAGACAGTCCTCTCCATGGGGTCTCCCACATTAATGAGAGAAGACCCAGGACAATGAAGCTGGAGACCCCAGGAGCAGGGCTGGGACTCAGATGAGGCAGACAAAGAGCCCAGGACCCTGCACAGAAGTAAAGATAAGTTAAAGTAAATATAAAGTAAAGGTAAGTTCTGTCTTAGCTGTGGTTCTGGAAGTCTCACATGATTGCTCTTCCCCTGCCTTTGCCTGAGGCTTCATGGACTACACATAACCCACCTGGGGTTCAACAAGCACTTCCTCTTTCAGTGTGGAGACACTAATATGTGAGGTGCAGGTCTAGACCCTAGACCTTCACCAGGCTGCTGAGCCTCCCCTGAAGCAAACACCAGGGGATAGAGAAGACAGCTGGTAGACTGGATCCCTAAGGATTTAGCCAGGCTAACATGTGGGTCTTTAACTGCAAGCCCAAGGTCATTAGCCTCCATCACTGCCTCCTGTCCCAGACTGGGTCATTCCAATCCTGGAAGCTTGGTTTGCCCTAGCTCAATTTATTTATTTACACAGCCTTTATTATAGCACAACCTTGGACCTGGCTGCCCTTATTTCTCCTGCTTCAGGTCTCCCTGCAGCTCCCATTGATCAGGGCAGTGTTTGCAAATTCTCTGCTTTGAAGAAAATAGTCTGGGCCTGTGGCCCAATGCTGGCTGCTGTTGTGGTTTGTTAGGCATTCAAGTGTCTTCCAAAAATGGGTATCAACACTTAAAGCCTGCACATTTTCCCTAATAACCCAGATCACTAGCATTCTTCAAAAATGGGAACACCTGGAAATGGTGGGTTCATACTTCTGCATGTCAACCATTGTCTGGGCCCTGTTCACATCAGGGGAGCTCCTCAGGGGCCAGCGCCTGCCTTACTGCACTACACCCCACATGCAGTCAACCATCCTTGGCTTGGCCTGACACATGCCTCCTGCTCACAGCACCAGCCTGGCCCCCGAGGGCACTGATGGCAGTGGTCCACCCAGCGGAGGCTTGATGTCTGTAAGTGACACGTCCTCTCCCACACACAGTAACAAAGAGTACAATGCTGCTTTGAACTCGGTTGTGCCAGGCTGCCTGCTCAAGGCTCACACTTCATAAGGACCCTTCCCACCATGACACGGGGCTCTGTGATTGGCCTGGAAGGAGCAGTTGGGCTTATCTCCTGTGCACCCTTTCGCCAGCCCGGCTAGGGCCACCCTGAGCAGAGCTTTGGCTCTCAGTCTCAAGGAAGTGTCATCTGCAATTTATATTCCAGGATTTTTTATTGCAAAGAAGCATTTCCTTGCAAGACAGAACTGTAAATTGACAGCCCACACTGTAATTAGATACAGGCAGAGAAGGGAACAGTCAGCTGGCTGCATGTGGACAGATCAGGCTCCAGAGGAGGCAAAAATAGTGAGTAGAGCCTTCCTGCCACAAGCACACAGGCAGAAGGAACCGGAAGTGGGCAAATCTGTGCCAGGCCAAGCCATGTAACACCAGTGTTCATCCAAAATGACACTCCTCACTAACTGAGCATATACTATGGGCAGATCTACACTTTCCTTAACCTCTAATACCCGTGAGCTAGGCATTCCTACCCAAGCTTTCAGAGAGGGAACCTGAGGCTAAGAGAGGGCAGGTGGCCTCCTCCAGACCCCTGGCAGGTACAGGGCCAGGATCTGACTTCAAGTACCCATTCCAGGACCCACTTCTGCCCCCTTTGCTCTTGTCTTAGTTCTGAGCAGCTATCATGAGGCTGCTTCACAGGGATGGCCCCGCAGCACCTGCACTTCTCGGGAAGAGCACATGCTGTCCATATGCCTGTGACCCCCTTCCCACCGTGCACTCCCTGCAGCCTTCAGGCCCTGCTCAGTCACCACTTCTCCTCCACAGCAGCACCCCCTGTGTCCCCAGGCACTGCTGCTCTCAGAGGGTCTTGTCACTCTGGCAAGTGTCAGTACGTGGAAGCAGGGTGATGGTGTCAGACTTTCGAGCAAAAGACACGTGGAGTTAAAGGATTTTGCTTTGTCTAGTAGCTTCTCCTTCTGCTCCAACACCCCTCGCCCAATTCCTCCAACAGTATCACACACAGGAGGAGAATGAAGCCAAGGATGGATGAACATTGGCTTGCAGGGAGCTATGTCTCCTAGGTAGAGTCCCACTGTGTACCTGCTCTCGGGTGGCACAGGGACCATCCAGTCCCTGGCATGGAGACCGATCCTTCTTTATGAGAACTTTCTTTCTCATAGAAAGAACTCTGTAGGAAGAGTTCTACATCAGGCCTCCTGGGGCCCCAGAGAGAGGAGCTGGGAAGGCAGGCAGCCTGCTGATAAGGTCAGGAGGAAGCCAAGCAGTGAGGAAGGACAACCAACCAACCATGAGACTGACAAGGGCACCAGGTGGAAGTGACCTGTCCTGGGAGGGTTGGGCTCTGGGAACACCATCTGTTGCCCAGCACAGGCTCTTTGGGAGAAATTCGACTCTACTGACCAACGTTTAAGCTGTGTGTCCTCTTAATGCCACAATTCTACTTCTGGAATTGATCCGGGGAATCCTGACCCATGCCCACAGAGAGGTGAGCCTCAGGATGTGCACAGCCTGCTGTAGCCACATATTAGGAACCACCACAATATCGACCAGGGGAGACTAATGAAAGAAGTTTCCTCCATCCGTGTAATGGAGTATGTGCAGATGGCTGGAAAATGTTATGAACTGCATGATCCCATTAATGTAAAAATACCTTGAAAAGCACATTTAGATAGCTATGTCCATCTATACTATCAACTATATATGGTAGTTATCTCTGGGAGGCAGTAGTAGTAGAAAAAGGGGAAATTTATCATCATAGAGGGACAGTAGCATCCACGTTGGTGAAAATTGTGTCTTTGCACTGCATAGTGGGTCCTGCCTTCGCCCTTTGGGTCCTACTGCCCCACAGTCTGCTCTACCCTCTGCACACAGTGAGTCTCTTGGCCACCCTGTGGGACCTGTCCACCGGATCTCAGAAGAAATTCTTTCTCTGCCCTGTGTCCTACTGTGTGCCCCCACTGATGTGCCCTGGATATTGGGGTTCTTTGCAGACAGGACACATCAATGATGGCACATATTAGGGCCATCTCTCTGGGCCATCACGTGGAGGAAAAAGAATGACAATGTGCCAGCCACAGCCTGCCACAGTGGGTGAAAAAGCCTCAAGTATACCCAGCAAACACACAGGAGGGATAAATCTCCAAATCACCATGCTAAGTGCATCAACAAAACACAGTGTTAATACCACATGGACCCATTAAAGAGAGGTTTTTATAGAGCAGCCAATGGATGGACAATCAGAACATTAAGTGCCTTTAGGTTCCAGGAGGAAGTTTTGCCAAACAAGGGTATAGAGTGAATTTTCTAGAAGCAAGTGTAATGGTCTGTGTTTTCATGGGGGTGTAGTCACACATCGGTTGTGCACATTTGTCAGAACTCATCAAATGATACATTTACATTTGTCCTATTTCATAAAAATAACTCTTAACAAATATAGGTCCCTAGTTCAAGATATGCATATGAAGGGTTTGGTAGCAGAGTAGGCTGATGCATGTAATTTACCTTAAAATGTGACAAAAATTAATATGAATTGATGGAGAGAGAGAGAGAGAGAGTGAGAGAGCAAGATACTAGACAGTGGCTTGTCTTATGCCATGTTAGACTCCAAAGGCCAGACCCTGATCTTGGCCAGCAGCCCACCACTAAGGAAGGGAAAGCCCTTACACCTGCACATGGGTGTGGAGTGGCTACCTGCTGCCCAGACACTAGGGGTGGGTTAGAGAAGCATCCTCTGGTTACCTATTCAGAATTACCTGGTTTCTGTCATATTTATCGAATGCCACAAAGTAAACTAGGGACCGCTTTCTCACAGTTTTTCTAACCTAAGAGAAATAAGGCTTTCAGTACAAAATACCCAAATATATGCAACAAAATACTGGTAATGATGGGCGGGACTCACTTGGATCTTAGTCTTCTGAAGTGATGTTGTTGATAGTGGTGTGGTGGTCGTAGTGATAATCAGGCTAGGCATAGGGGCTGCAGAGGAGGCAGAGAGTGGTCTGGTCAGTAAAGGCACCCAAGTGACACTCTGCAGGCTGCTGGGTTCACAGCACTTCTCCTCACACCTCATCCTCCAGAGGACAGGCACCCGACCTTAGCACCCACTATCAGAAGGGCCTAGAGGACTAGAAGCCCAGTCCTGGAGGGAGGAGGGGCCTTAGACAGGAACCACATTATAGACGGCACTGAGCCCTGCTCCTACTACTGAACTGTCCTTCCTGAACGGCCCTTCTTACTGAATTGTCACTACGACCAGACGCACAACCTTTGCCCTGAAAGGCAACTCTATTGACTCCACTGGACAAGCGTCAGCGTTTTAGATGAGCAAAGGGAGTGACAGCCAGACTCGATTGTACAAGGTGTCCTGCAGCTCGGTGGAAGGTGGGGCTCTGGCTCAGGGCAGCACGTACAGAAAGACCTGCTGTATCTGTAGGCCCAGGGATCCAGAAGGTGAGGTCAGAGGCTCTCAGAGCTGAGGATGCCGTGCCCAGCTCAGTGCTTTCCCCACCAGGCCCATGCTTCTTTCCTGGCAAGAGCTGGAGCCCTAACCTAGATGAACATGGTTCTGGGCAGAGCACAGCCGTTTCCAGTGTTGGAGGCACAGTCACAGGACGACATCAACCAAAGGGAAGGAACCGCAGGGAAAAGGCATCAGGGCCAGAGATGTGATGGAGACAAAGCGTGGGCAAGGGGGAAATCCAGGTCTTTTTTTCTGAAAACAGAATCCTGTCTGCTCCTGGTTCCCTTGGCTTTTCTCGTTCAGGCAGTCCAAGTGTTGGTCAAGCACCTCACAGGTACCAAGAGCCTAGAAGGTACACACATGATCCCATGTGGTTCTGAGACTCATCACTGGGAGTGGTTTTCATCCTCACTGCACAGAGGAGGAACCTGTGGCACAGAGAAACCAAGCACTATGCTCCAAGAGTCAGCGATAGGAAGGGGCTGAGGAGGGTCTGCACCTTGCTGAGGCCCAGGCCTGGCTCTGTCCCCACACCTGCCTGTAATGAGGTCACCAGGAAGCTTACCTTTGTGCCACTGATTATTAATCTGCTCATTTGACTGCTAGGCAATGAAGGAGTGTTGGCGGGGGCAGTGGGAGGACCCAGGATACTCTAAGAACTCCAGAAAGCAGAGATCCTCAGAGCTCTAGATTCGGTACCTCCATAAATGCATACTCTATGTTTGTCTCTCCTGAAGGCTCTAGATTCTTAAGGTCTTTAAGAATGTTTCCTACTTTCCCCCTTAAAAAAATTAGAAATGAGTTTGAGGTATAATTTGGGGTTGAATTTACAAGCAGCCCAAGCCATCCTGGAGCCACTGTGCACTGTGCAGACTTGCCTAGTCAGGACAGGACACCAGTCAGGTAGCCTGGTCGTGACCTTATGCTCTGTGTCCTCGATATGGACAGGTCTTGCTCAGGCCTTCTCTGTCCCCTATCTGGTGAGCATGGTGTGGGGGGAGGCTGCTCTGCTACTCCCATGGGTATGGCCTGGCTTTCTCTGCACTCACCACTGTCTCAGGCACACTACCTGGGGGACCCTCAAGAGCCCTGCCTTGACCATCTGTGTTGAACGTGGGGCACACTCATGGATGTGCCACTGTGAATCTGCACTCACAGTGTAACTGGCAGGGCTTCTATCACCTACTGGGTCCCTTGGGAAGGCACACTCTTCCTTCAGCAGGTAAGGCTGAGTTTGGAAAAGGTCATCCTGCTGATAGCCCTGTCCTGTCCCATCTTCCCCTGTCACAGAATCCTGAGATTGACTTGCACCTGCCCCAAGCCTCTTCCCCTTCTGGATTGGCACCAAAGGAAGGAGAAAGCTCCTTAATGAGAGAACTAGGGCTCCTGGGTTCACATACTCCTGAAGGAAAAGGCCAAAAGCTGGGGAACTTCCTTGAGGGCTACCCGTGGAGGGGCAGTGCTCCTCTGTATGCCAAGGGTATGTGGCCAGGTGGCTGCTGTTAAGGGGGATTTCACAGGTGGGACTGGGGCCCTAGATTCAGGCTAATCCCATGTGACAAGCCGAGTTAGCACAGCAAGGCTAGGAGAACTGGGACCCTGAGAGGAGTTCTCACTGTGGGGAGTGGAGGTGTTTCTGTGGGGTGAGACCTGAGAGGCTTGATTGGAGCTGGGATCAGCCTGGGACTGGCTTTCCTAAACATGCCCCACTGCCTAGAATTTGAGGAGGCCTGTGGTGGGGTGCCTGGGAGGGACCTCATGCAGAGAGAATCCAGGAGGGGACACTAGTGCCTAATACAGGTGTGATCTAGCCCTGGCAAGCCCAGGAGGTGAGGCCTGGCACCCATGGACAGTGGAGGCCAAACCAGGTGCTGCTCCACTCAGCAGAAGCCCTCTCCCTCCCTCACCACATACCAGAAGATTTTCTTCCACCCCTTCTCAGTTTCTGGCCCAGGAGCCCCCAGGCTTTTTCTTGCCCAAGCAGGCTCTCCCCAGGGAGTGTTGCCCCTCTAACCCTGCTCCCAGCTATGTCCACGGAGGGGACACCAGCTCCTTGTCCCCTAGCAGTCCTTCTTACTCTTTAACACCTGTCTCAACCCCTTGGATCCCCTCCATCTCTTCCCTGTCGTCACCCTCCTCGCCATCAACCCTGGGGGCTTCCTAGCCTCTGGGCCCCTGGCTTTTCTAGTACCCAGAACAAGCCCCCTTTGGACTTTGTCTCCTCAGCCTACTCTCTCCTAGCAGAAAGGGCTCAGAAAGCATTAAGCAGGGTCCCATCCCTGCTCCCACATTCTCTGCAGACCCTCAAGAGTCACACCTATATCAGGCTCTAGTGTCCCCTCCTGGATTCTCTCTGCATGAGGTCCTTCCCAGGCTCTCTGCCACAAGCCTCCTCAACTCCTAGGCAGTGGGGCATGTTTAGGAAGGCCAATCCCAG
The DNA here is from genome assembly GCF_007474595.2 of Lynx canadensis. Lineage (NCBI taxonomy): Eukaryota > Metazoa > Chordata > Mammalia > Carnivora > Felidae > Lynx > Lynx canadensis. The sequence goes on along the minus strand of NC_044313.2, from coordinate 42,016,712 downwards.
GCTGAGCCCAGTTCCAGTCAAGGTCCTATGGGGGTTTGGGAGCTGGCAGCTTTAGGGCCCTGATCTGAGTGTGAGCTGTCTTCCCCGCTGCACATCTTGCCCCCTTACCCTTATTTCACCTCATTTTCACTCCCCTAGGCCCCACTCCCACTCCTGAACCCTGGCTTGGAGGAGATGTTACTTTGTTCACTCTCCAGAGACGACCATGGAGACCCTACCTGGGCCCTCCCACAGCTTCTCACATCTGGGCTCTGAATCCCCTACCACAGAGGAGGCAGAGGTCTTACCCTCCCCAGCGGGCAGCAACTTCTCCAGAGCCCCCCTGCCTAGCAGCCCTGTATCTCTCTGCCACCTGCCAGCGTCTCTCCCAATGGACTTGCCTCCTTCCACTTTGAACCTATTCAGGTCTCTCTGTTCTAAATGCAAAACCCCACCTATGCACAAATTTATGCCTCCCCTAGTGCTTGGGACAGCCAGCCCTTTCTCCCTGCTTGTCCTGGAGTCAGGCAGGAGAGTGCCACCTCCATGCATTGACATCACCACTCTGCTATTCCTGGCTTCTCTCCATGGTCCTGGATGGTGGCTCTGCCACAAATACTGGGGCCCATTCAGTTCTAAGGGTGCTCAACTTCTCTTTGGTCCTTCACTGTCTCTAAATTGGGTTCCAGTCATTTGTGTCCATGAGAATCAACATCTCAACTACTCAGAAGCTCCATTATTTCCTATTTCCAGGTTTTTGGGCAAATTGTTTGCCCCACCATGTTCCACCTCAACCACCTTATCCTAGCTTTGTGTTCAGGACCCCACTCATGGGCTCCCCTGCCTCAGACACACCAAAGGGCAAAGATTTGTTTCCTTGTGATGAATCAACACTTCAATGCTGCCTATCCCTCCTCACCAATGGCCCAGGGCAGAGAGTGACACACAACAACAGGTGCCCAACATTGGCCAGTGTTCATAAATAAGCTGCACATCTGACTTATCCCATTCTGGAAGTCCTCACAGCTGGTCTCTTCTAAAGACAGGGAAAAGCATAGGCAGGAGGATTCAGGACACATGAGGCCTGGCACCCATGGCCAGTGGAGACCAAACTGGGTGCTGCCCAGCCCAGCAGTAGCACCCTTAGAGGCCTTAGAGGGGTGAGGGTGGTCTAGAAGTACATGGTTGGCCATTGTCAGAGCAGCCAAGGATCAGAGGAATCAGGAGAGTTGGAACTTGGGGTCACGGTGCACAATGAGGGAATGCCAGCCCAGCCCATGTTGCACACCAGTGGGTGCCCACTGTGTCTCAGAGAACCTCTTAGCTCCTTGGCTTTTTCTGGGGTCTTGCCCACTAGGACTGCCTTAGGGTCAATGTGACACTTACCTGTCTTTGTTGAGTCGTATATGGGTGAAGCCATATGAGGCATAGGTGATTATGGAGATCCGCAGGTTTATGCTGGGGAGAAGCACATGCTTATGAGAAGTCATTAATGCATTCTCAAAATGAAGCCAGAGAGCAGGCCACACTACTGGGGACACAGCTCCCACCTCAACTTTTCTATTTTTGGACCCACTTTTCAACCCCCAGAACTTCCTGTAACTTCAGTAAAGAATTCTGAGGACTGTGGCCTGGGCAGACTTCCTGGAAGAGTGTGCCAGAATGGCATCCTGATCCATCCTTATACTTACAGCATTCCAACACACACACACACACACACACACACACACACACACACACACACACACACACGATCATGAGTACAGTGCATCACAAAGAGATAGACACCTTCTCACTTCTGAATGAGGACCTCCCAAATGGCCTCTTCTCTTCTGCAACCTATTTTGGACCTTCCTCCCCCCCTTCCCTCCTTCTAACTCCTCCTCTACCTCCCTTTCTCCTCAAAAGGTTATTCTCCCTTTTGGTAGCCATTCATATATATCCCTCCCTTTCTTCCCCTTGGTTACTGTTTTCTGGTCTGCTGACTCTCATTATCTTTTATCTAAACTATTTTGGTTCTTTTACAACTCATTTTACCACTACTATCCAACTTTTCTTCTTGGAGCACAACTTTGATATTATTACACCCCTGAACAAGAATCATCTGTGGCTTCCTATAGCTCACAGCAGGAAATTGAAGCCCCATGGCCTGGCTTGAGTGACTATGTTTTGGCTCCATCTGGCTTAATCTCCCAACCCCTCCCTGAGTTAACTCTATTCTGTACCCAAACAGACTACTCAGTCCATAAGAAGTCTCCTTGTTCCTGTTACCCTGTCTTTTCCATACTTCAAGAAATAGATCAAATTTCCACACCCCCTGGGAAGACATTCTTGATTTTTTTCTGTGAATTCTTAATTTTTCCTTAAGGTTGCCATGTAAGTCCTGTGCTTTTTCTTTTGACCCCTGATACCTTTTAACCAGGTGCTTAATTACTGTGTTACTGGTTTGCCTGTTTCCTAACCTGTTAGGTCCTCAAGGGCAGCCTGTGTCCCCAGAAGTGTGGCCTGACTCTCAGGCAGAAGCCAGTTAAAGCTGTCACGACCTAATGGAATGACTCTAGTCTGTCCTTTTTTCCTGTGTCACAGCACTGCCCTGGGCTCTGTGCTCCTGACCTAAGGGACACTCATGCCCACTAAGCTAAAGAGCTGTGTACTCTGCCCGGCAGAGGAAAACACACACCTACTTTGTGAACCTCTTCACCACTTCCTCCACAAATTTGTGAATGTCCTTCCAGGACTTCTTTGCACTTTCTGACCTGAAAAACCAAGAAGACATTGAACAGAGGGATTGCATGCCTCCACTGGGTGGGCAGCGTTTCTACCTCCCATAGTCCCTTGAGCACTCCCTCCACAGCCCACATAGCTGATGTCTGCTACACCCCCTCAGTGGCCTTAGTGGGTCACCTTGGTGGTGATTCTCATCAGTGTAAGTGGTGGGGAGGATGCCCATATAGACCTGTGCTTGAAGATGGGGGACTTCTGGTGCAAACCTGGATGGGTGGTCATGAAACTGGCTTTGTTAGACAAGAAGGAAGGAGGATGGAAGAGCCCCCAGTGATTCTGATATGTTGTTCCTTTGGCTCCCCCACTTACCAACACATCAGTAGGAGCCATGGCCTCAGCCAGGAAGGATGTGATACTCAGAATATTTTATTTCCCTCTTTACTGTCAGCCTACAAAGCTGAACTACTCTGGACACAGTATGCCTTTTCCAGCCTCACTGCCATGGAAGGTGTTGGAACAGGTCCAGGACAGTGCTGTTCTAGTGTCATCATGATCCAACCATCAGGGAAAGCCACAGGTACCTCCTATCCCTACTTTCAGTTTCTTACTCCCAGTGGCTCCCACTTTACTCCCTGGATGGAGAGTAGGAGTATAAAGAATGTTTGTGTCATGATGACCCCTCTGCCTAGGTGGGAAGTACTTAACTGCGCCCTAGGTGCCAAGGGTTCAAAAAGTCTTTGCAATGCTACATCTCTCTATGTCTGTACAATTCCAAATTGTGGAGGCTTATTAAATGTTTTGGTCAGGGTTCTGTAGATGGTGAGAGCAAAACACGCTGATGCCAATACCTGGACTCTTTCCTTGGATCTGTGATGTTTCGTGTCTTTCCCATATCATAGGAGTCAGAGAAACCCACAAGGAGGCTCTTCCTTTCGCCTCCAATTATCCCTATATTCATTAACATCCTGAATGTCATGTTTACATGTGTGATTCCCACACATCCAAAAGCATCCTTATCCTCTCTGCCATTCCTTCTGCCATTCCTTCTGCCTCCTCTAAGATGCTTCTAAAACTGTTGATAGATGGTGAGGGAACTAAGAATAGATGATTCTAACCATGTCAGGATGATCATCATGAAGCACATATATATGAAGCACTTTACATGCATGCTTTCCAATTCCAGAACAACTCTGTGATGTCAAAATTATTCCCACTTTACAGATGAGAAAACTGAGGCTCTCATAGGCCAAAGAATTTGGCACAATGGATATGAACTCAGATATAGCTGTAAAAGCCTTGTTCTTGCCATTGGACTTGGGAGACTGGGGTGACACTGCTGTGCCAATAATTGCTGGGAGCATAGCAGTGGACTCCAACAACTTACCCATAATATAGACTTTCTCATGGAAGCTCCATGCTAAAGTACAAGGAAGGCAATTCCTTTCCTAAGTAATTATAACTCTTCCCACTTTTCTTCTCATTATTACTCTCCCCTGTTTTTCCCCAGAATGAGGAAGATCTTCCAAAGGAGATTCACAGGATGAGTCTTCAACCCATCTACCAGCCCTGGGAAAGTTTGTGGTGGTTTTGAAGGAAGGTCTAGCATCTAGAACATGGAAGAATGTGAGTGCTCTTATGTAGTGGGAAAAACCACAAGGATATAAGTGTCTAGGAGAGAGGCAGTATGGAACAGAGCAACCACATAGAGTTCCAGCACACAGAGCTCCAATCATATTTTAGCACCCCATACCAAAATGAGAATGGAGAGATGGGGATCACCAGACATTTGGGGGCATCTCTACTGTTGAAGCTTGAGTCCAAAATATCTTAGTGATGTAACTACTCTGGGTGAATGGAAAGGGTGGGCAAGGTCCATGTAGGAGAGCCTACATGAACTATAAGAAAACTAAATTCTCTTCATTCCTAGGCAGAAGTCAATAGAGAATGAGTAAACATCAAACAACAAGAAACAGTATCAGTACTAGCATGTTCTTAGAAACAAAGTTATAATACCAGAAAAAATACCAGAAAAAATATGGAAGATTTGTAAGTGCCTGTCCCTGGGGAATGAGATGAGAGGAAATGAGAAGTGGTGCAGGAGCCCCAAGTTCTTTATTGCCAAGTTTGTAATGTGTTTAAATTTAAATTTATGGTCAAGCATTTCTTCCTAAATGTAAAAAAAGGAATTAGAGGGGTGCCTGGTGCCTCGGTTGAGTGTCCAGCTTCAGCTCAGGTCATGATCTCGCAGTTTGTGAGTTCGAGACTTGTACTGGGCTCTGTGCTGACAGCTCAGAGCCTGGAGCCTGCTTAGAATTCCATGTCTCCCTCTCTCTCTGTCCCTCCCCTACTCACTCTCTGTTTCTGTCTCTCTCAAAAATAAGCATTAAAAAAAAGACGATTTCTGCATTAGCTTTGTAGGAGCTTCAGAAAACAATGAAAAGTTTATCACAGTAAAGCGAATGTACAATCAAGAAACAGCCATCTTCAAAAATAGAGAGGTTAAGATGGTGGTGAATTAGGGGGACACTGGGCTTTCCTTGTCCCTCAAACACAGCTGTATTGAGGTCAGATCACTCGGAACACCTAGGAAATCAACCTGTGGACTGGCAGGAGGACATCCATGGTTGGAAGGAGACAATGAGGCAGGTGTGAGGTGCATGGAAGTGAACTGGGGGAGAGAAAATTGTGGTGCTGTGGAGGGGAGGGAACACTTTCTGCAAGGAGACAAAAGGGAGAGAAAGGGAGAGGGGTTGAGAAAATGCGGCATCAGGTATGTAGAAGAGGAAAACTTCTCCCAACCACGGACTGGGGAAGGAGAAGTACCGAGTGTTGCACGTTTTTGCAAACAGCATGTGGAGCTCAAACTCTGAGGTTTTGGAAGTGTTTGACTTTCCCCAGACTGGAGCTGTGGTATGCACTCTTGGGGATAAGGAAGGAGCTGGCCTCAGAGTGCATAGCATGGTGTAGGGATTGTCAGGGCACATTGGGAGAGAATAGTCCCCTTCCTGGAGTACTTTTGGAAGAGGGAATATTGCCTCTCCAAAGACAAAAGACCCTATAGGTGCCAGCAAAAGGTCTTTCATCAGCAGGGGACAAAGGTGTGCCCAGAGGGAATATAACCTTTGCTACTTTTAGTGGTGTTACACCATAGGTTCTGCACAGTGTGCAGACTTGAGATTGTTTTTCTAGAATAAAGGACATCAGACAAAGCGTAGAGAGGCTCCATTCTGGAGGAGGGGGCAGGTATACATGGTGCCAGGTCCTGTAAGATTTTCAGTTTTGAATCCCAGGCACATGCCAAAGAAAAAATGCAGGAGAGCTGTGGCGCAGGGCAAGCCACAGCGTCCTCACTGAACCCTCACTATTCTGTGAAGGCTGCCTGAACAGCAGGGCTCTGAGATCCCCTGTCTGGGGATGACATATTGGGGTGGCACCATATTCCTCATATTCCTTCTTATGCCAAGCACTGTCTCCCTTTGCCTGGGAACTGCTTATTTACTGGGGCAAGACTGACTCTGAACGAATGCAATGGGCCTCTCCTCCAGGAGACCAGCACAGCCAGGTCCCTGCCCACACCAAGCGTACTGAAAATCAAGTGCTTCAAAATGACACCTGCAATTCTGGTGGAAATAGAACCAGGCCTACTTTTTTTTCTTTCTTCTTTTTTTTCTTTTTTTTTTTTTTATATATATATGAAATTTATTGACAAATTGGTTTCCATACAACACCCAGTGCTCATCCCAAAAGGTGCCCTCCTCAATACCCATCACCCACCCTCCCCTCCCTCCCACCCCCCATCAACCCTCAGTTTGTTCTCAGTTTTTAACAGTCTCTTATGCTTTGGCTCTCTCCCACTCTAACCTCTTTTTTTTTTTCCTTCCCCTCCCCCATGGGTTCCTGTTGAGTTTCTCAGGATCCACATAAGAGTGAAACCATATGGTATCTGTCTTTCTCTGTATGGCTTATTTCACTTAGCATTACACTCTCCAGTTCCATCCACGTTGCTACAAAAGGCCATATTTCATTTTTTCTCATTGCTACGTAGTATTCCATTGTGTATATAAACCACAATTTCTTTATCCATTCATCAGTTGATGGACATTTAGGCTCTTTCCATAATTTGGCTATTGTTGAGAGTGCTGAAGGCAAGGGAATTAAAAGCAAAAGTGAATTACTGGGACCTTATGAAGATAAAAAGCTTCTGCACAGCAAAGGAAACAACCAACAAAACTAAAAGGCAACCAACGGAATGGGAAAAGATATTTGCAAATGACATATCGGACAAAGGGCTAGTATCTAAAATCTATAAAGAGCTCACCAAACTCCACACCCGAAAAACAAATAACCCAGTGAAGAAATGGGCAGAAAACATGAATAGACACTTCTCTAAAGAAGACATCCAGATGGCCAACAGGCACATGAAAAGATGTTCAGCGTCGCTCCTTATCAGGGAAATACAAATCAAAACCACACTCAGGTATCACCTCACGCCAGTCAGAGTGGCCAAAATGAACAAATCAGGAGACTATAGATGCTGGAGAGGATGTGGAGAAACGGGAACCCTCTTGCACTGTTGGTGGGAATGCAAATTGGTGCAGCCGCTCTGGAAAGCAGTGTGGAGGTTCCTCAGAAAATTAAAAATAGACCTACCCTATGACCCAGCAATAGCACTGCTAGGAATTTACCCAAGGGATACAGGAGTACTGATGCATAGGGGCACTTGTACCCCAATGTTCATAGCAGCACTCTTCTTTTTTTTCTTTTGAAATCAGGCTCAAAGTTTTTTGTTTGTTTCTTTGTTTTCATTTCCTTCTCTCTCTCTCTCTCTCTCTCTCTCTATCTCTTTGATCAGAATTCTTCTGTTATTTTCTTTTTCTTTCTTTTTCTTTGGGATCAGGCTTATAGTTTTTTGATTGTCCGTTGTTTTTTTTTCATTCCTTTTCATTTTCTCTTTTTTGGAATCATGATTTTCCCCTTTTTTCCAGGTTTATTTTAACAAACTAATCTAAGCATATCTAGACAAAGGTCCAGACACTCCACCACTGCAAGCAAGGAGGAGATCTGCAGAGGACTGACTAGTGGAAAGAGCAGCCAAAATGCAATAGCAGAGTGCACACAGCCTATACCAGAAACACTTCCTGAAGTGTCAGGCTCTGAACAGTGTGTGACCCCTTTTTAATAGAGCAGTACTCTCGGGTACAGGAAACATAACAAGCTTTCAAAACATGCAAAAGACAGAAACTTAGCCAAAATGACAAGATGGAAGTATTCTCCCCAAAAGAAAGGTCAAGAAGAAATCACAGCCAGGGATTTACTCAAAACAGATATAACCAATATATCTGAGTAAGAAGTTTGAACAACAGTCATAAGACTACTAACTGGGCTTGAAAAAAGCATAGAAGACACCAGAGAAACCCTTGCTATAGAGATCAAAGTCCTAAGAACTAGTCAGGATGAAATAAAAAAGGCTATAACTGAGATGCAAAACCAACTGGATATAGTCAAAATGAGGACTGAAGAAGCAGAGGAGAGAATAAGTGATATAGAAGATAAAATTATGGAAAATAATAAAGCTGGAAGGAAGAGGGAAAGAAAACTATTAGATCATGAGAGGAGATTTAGGGAATTTAGTGATTCCATAAAATGAAACAACATTCATATCATAGGAGTCCCAGAAGAAGAGAAACAGGAAAAAAGGGCAGAAGGTTTATTTGAACAAATTTTGGCTGAGAACTTCCCTAATCTGGGGAAGGAAACAGGCATCCAAGATCAAGAGGCACAGGGAACTCCCATTAAAATGAATAAGAACAGATAAACACCATGACATATCAAATTTAAACTTGCAAACTACACAGATAAAGAGAGAATTTTTTTAAAAAGCTTTTATTTATCTATTTTGAAAGAGAGAGAGAGTAGGGTAGGGGCAGAGAGAGAGGGAGGGGAGAATCCCGAGCAGGCTCCATGTTGTCAGTGCAGAACCCAAAGCAGGGCTTGAATTCACAAACCATGAGATCATGACCTGAGCTGAAATCAAGAGTCAGATGCTTAACCGGCTGAATCGCCCAAGTGCCCCAAGAGAGAATTCTGAAAGCAGCTAGGACACATGTCCTTAACCTACAAAGGTAGTCACATAAGGTTAGCAGCAGACCTGTCCACTAAAACTTGGCTGGCCAGAAGGGAGTGGCAGGAAATATTCAATGTGTTGAATTGGAAAAATACACAGCTAAGAATTCTTTATCCAGCAAGGCTGTCATGCAGAATAGAAGGAAAGATAAAGAGTTTCCCAAACAAAAACTGAAGGAGTTTGTGACCACTAAACCAACCCTGCAAGAAATTTTAAGGGGGACTCTTTGAGTGGAGACAAACAAACAAAAGAACCCAAAGTGACAAAGACTAGAAAAGACCAGAGAACATCACCAGAAACACCAACTCTACAGGTAACACAATGGCACTAAATTCATATCTTTCAATAATCATTCTAAATGTAAATGGACTAAATGCTCCAATCAAAACATAGGATATCATCAGGGAAATACAAGTCAAAACCACACTGAGATAACACCTCACACTGGTAAGAGTGGCTAAAATTAAGAACTCAGGAAACAACAGATACTGGCTTGGATGTGGAGAAACGGGAACCCTCTTGCACTGTTTGTTGGTGGGAATGCAACCTGGTGCAGCTGCTCTAGACAACAGTGTGGAGGTCCCTCAAAACATTAAAAATAGAACTACCCTATGATCCAGAAATAGAACTACTAGGAATTTATTCAAAGGATACAGGGGTGCTGATGCTTAGGGGCACTTGTACCCCAATGTTTATAGCAGTGCTTTCAACAATAGCCAAATTATGGAAAGAGCCTAAATGTCCATCAACTGATAAATGGATAAAGAAGATATGGTTTATATATACAATGGAATAGTACTTGGAAATGAGAAAGGATGAAATCATGCCATTTGCAACAACATGGATGGAATTGGAAGGTATTATGCTAAGTGAAATAAGTCAGTCAGAGAAAGACAGATATCATATATTTTCACTCATATGTGGATCTTGAGAAACTTAACAGAACACCATGGGGGAAGGGAAGGGAGAAAATATAATTACAAACAGAGAGGGAGGGATGCAAACCCTAAGAGACTCAAATACAGAGAACAAACTGAGGGTTGATGGGAGCGGGGAGAGGGGAAAGTGGGTGATGGGCATTGAGGAGTGCACCTGTTGGGATGAGCACTGGGTGTTGTATGTAAGTGATGAACCATGGGAATCTACCCCCAAAACCAAGAGCACACTTTATATGCTGTATGTTAGCCAATTTGACAATAAATTCTATTAAAAAGTAGGGTATCAGAATGGATAAAAAACAAGATCCATCTACATGCTACCTAAAAGAAACTCATTTTAGACCTACCTAAAGAAACCTTCAGATTGAAAGTGAGGGGATGGAGAACCATCTATCATGCTAATGGACATCAAAAGAAAGCCAGAGTAGCCATACTTATATCAGACAAACTAGATTTTAAAATAAAGACTGTAACAAGAGATGAGGAAGGGCATTATATCATAATTAGGGGGTCTATCCATCAGGAAGATCTAACATTTGTAAACATTTATGCTTCCAACTTGAAAGACCCAAATATATAAATCAATTAAAAACAAACAAAGCAATTCATCAATAATAATACAATAATAGTAGGGGACTTTAATAACCCAATTATAGCAATGGACAGATCATCTATGGACCAGATAAACTTAACAAATATGTTCAGAACATTTCATCCTAAAGCAGGAAAACACATTCTTCTCATGAAGAATGCACATGGAACATTCTCTAGAATAGATCACTACTGGGTCATAAACCAGCCCTCAAGAGGCACAAAAAGATCGATATCATACTATGCATATTTTCAGATCACAATGCTATGAAACTTGAAGAAAAAATTTGGAAAGCCCTCAAATACATGGAGGTTAAAGAATATCCTATTAAAGAATGAAGGGTTAACCAGAAAATTAAAGAAGAAATTTAAAAATACATGGAAGAAAATGAAAATGAAAACCTGATCGTCCAAACCTTTGGATTGCAGGAAAGGAAGTCCTAAAAGGAAACTACATTGCAATTTAGGCCTATCTCAAGAAGCAATACAGGTACCAAATACACAATTTACCTTATGCCTAAAGGAGCTAGAAAAGGAACAGCAAATAAAGGCTAAAGCCAGCCAGAAGAAGATTAGAGTAGAGATAAATAATACAGAAACAAACAAACAAACAAACAAACAAACAAATCAATGAAAGTAAAAGCTGGCTTTTTGAAAGAATAAACAAAATTGATAACCCCCCAGCCAGACTTTCAAAAAGAAAAAAGACACAAATAGATAAGATCACAAATGAAAGAGGAGAGATAACAACCAACACCACAGAAATACAAACAATTATAAGAGAATAGTATGAAAAATTATATTCCAACAAACTGGACAATCTGGAAGAAATGGACAAATTCCTAGAAACTCACAAACTACCAACACTGAAACCATAAGAAAGAGAAAATTAGAACAGACCCATAACCAGCAAAGAAACACAATTAGTAATAAAAAATCTCCCAAGAAACAGGAGTCTTGGGCCAGATCATTTCCTAGGGGAGTTCTACCAGACATTTAAAGAGGAGTTAATACCTATTCATCTCAAACTCTTTCAAAAAATAGAAACGGAAGGAAAGCTTCTACACTCATACTATGAAGCTAGAATTACCTTGTTTCTAAAACCAGACAAAAGACCCCATTAAAAAGGAGAATTACAGGTCAGGATGAAAAAATTCTCAATAAGATACTAGCAAATCGAATTAAACATAACAGTAAAAGAATTAATTCACCACGGTCAAGTGTGATTTATTCCTGGGCTGCAGGGCTGGTTCAATATTTGCAAATCAAGCAACGCAATACACCACATTAATATAAAAAGGATAAGAACCATATGATCCTGTCAGTAGATGCAGAAAGAGCATTTGACAAAATATAGCATCCATTCTTGATAAAAACCGTCAACAAACTAGGGATAGATGGAACATACCTCAACATAAAAAAATTCCATATTTGAAAGACTCACAGCTAAAATCATCTTCAGTGGGGAAAACCTGAGAGCCTTTCCCCTGTGGTCAGGAACATGACAAGAATGCCCACTCTCATTATTACTATTTAACATAATACTGGAAGCCTTAGCCTCCGCAATCAGACAAGAAAAAGAAATAAAGGTCAGACAAATAAGCAAGGGAGATATCAAACTTTCACTATTTGCAGGTGACATGATACTGTATGTAGACAACCCAAAAGACTCCACCAAAAAACTAATGTATGAATTCTAGAACTAATATACGAATTTAGCAGTCACAGGATATAAAATCAACATGCAGAAATTGGTTGCATTTCACACATCAATAACAAAGCAACAGAAAAAGAAATCAATCCCATTTATAACTGCACCAAAACCAATAAGATACCTAGCAATACACCTAACTAAAGAGGTAAAAGATCTGTACTCTGAAAACTATAGAATACTTATGAAAGATTTTGAAGAGGACACAAAGAAATGGAAAGACATCCCATGCTCATGGATCAGAAGATCATTGTTAAAATGTCTATACTACCCAAAGCAATCTACACATTTAATACAATCCCTATCAAAATACCACCAGCATTTTCCACAGAGATAGATCAAACAATCCTAAAATTTGCATGGAACCACAAAAGACCCCAAATAACCAAAGCAATCCTGAAGAAGTAAAACAAAACTAGAGGTATCACAATCCTAGGTTTCAAGCTGTATTACAAAGATGTAGTTATCAAGACACTATGGTACTGGCACAAAAACAGACACATAGATCAATAGAACATAATAGAAAACCCAGGAACGGACCTATAACTATATGGTCAGCTCATCTTTGACAAAGCAGGGAAGAGTATCCAATGGAAAAAAAGACAGTCTCTTCAGAGAATGGTGCTGGGAGAACTGGACAGTGACATGCAGAAGAATGAAACTGGACCACTTTATTACATCATACACAAAAATAAATTCAAAATATATGAAAGAGCTAAATGTGAGAGAGGAAACCATAAGAATCCTAGAGAACACAGGCAGAAACATCTTTGACTTTGCTGTAGCAACTTTTTTTACTAGTTGTGTCTCTGAAGGCAAGAGGAACAAAAGCAAAAATGAACTATTGGGACTTCATCAAAAAGCTTCTGCACAGTGAAGATAACAATCAACAAAACTAAAACACCACCTAAGGAATGGGAGAAGATATTTGTAAACAACATATAAGATAAAGTTGTAGTATCCAAAATCTGTAAATTACTTATCAAAGTCAACACTCAAAAAAAAAAAACCCCAAAAACCCTCAAAAAACAAAAAAACAAACAATCCAGAGAAGAAGTGGATAGAAGTCATGAATAGATACTTTTCTAAAGAATACATCCAGATGGCTAATAGACACATGAAAAGATGCTCAACATCACTCATCATCAGGGAAATCCAAATCAAACCCATGATGAGATGCCACCTCACACCTGTCAGAATGTCTAAACTTAATAATGCAAGAAATAACAGGTGTTGGTGAGGATGTAGAAAAGAGGAACCCTCTTGCATTGCTGGTGGGAATGCAAACTGGTGCAGCCACTCTGGAGAACAGTATGGAGTTTCCTCAAAAAACTAAAAATAGAACTACACTATGAACCAGCAATTGCACTATTCACTATTTACCCAAAGGATACAAAAATACAGATTCAAAGGGACACATGTATCCCAATGTTTATAGAAGCATTATTAACAATAGCCAAACTGGAAAAACTGAGAGCTTTTTCCCTGAGATCAGGAACACGACAGGGATGCCCACTCTCACCGCTGTTGTTTAACATAGTGCTGGAAGTTCTAGCATCAGCAATCAGACAACAAAAGGAAATCAAAGGCATCAAAATTGGCAAAGATGAAGTCAAGCTTTCGCTTTTTGCAGATGACATGATATTATACATGGAAAATCCGATAGACTCCACCAAAAGTCTGCTAGAACTGATACATGAATTCAGCAAAGTTGCAGGATACAAAATCAATGTCCAGAAATCAGTTGCATTCTTATACACTAACAATGAAGCAACAGAAAGACAAATAAAGAAAATGATCCCATTCACAATTGCACCAAGAAGCATAAAATACCTAGGAATAAATCTAACCAAAGATGTAAAGGATCTGTATGCTGAAAACTATAGAAAGCTTATGAAGGTAATTGAAGAAGACTTAAAGAAATGGAAAGACATTCCCTGCTCATGGATTGGAAAAATAAATATTGTCAAAATGTCAATACTACCCAAAGCTATCTACACATTCAATGCAATCCCAATCAAAATTGCACCAGCATTCTTCTCGAAATTAGAACAAGCAATCCTAAAATTCATATGGAACCACAAAAGGCCCCGAATAGCCAAAGGAATTTTGAAGAAGAAGACCAAAGCAGGAGGCATCACAATCCCAGACTTTAGCCTCTACTACAAAGCTGTCATCATCAAGACAGCATGGTATTGGCACAAAAACAGACACACAGACCAATGGAATAGAATAGAAACCCCAGAACTAGACCCACAAACGTATGGCCAACTCATCTTTGACAAAGCAGGAAAGAACATCCAATGGAAAAAAGACAGCCTCTTTAACAAATGGTGCTGGGAGAACTGGACAGCAACATGCAGAAGGTTGAAACTAGACCACTTTCTCACACCATTTACAAAAATAAACTCAAAATGGATAAAGGACCTAAATGTGAGACAGGAAACCATCAAAACCTTAGAGGAGAAAGCAGGAAAAGACCTCTCTGACCTCAGCCGTAGCAATCTCTTACTCGACACATCCCCAAAGGCAAGGGAATTAAAAGCAAAAGTGAATTACTGGGACCTTATGAAGATAAAAAGCTTCTGCACAGCAAAGGAAACAACCAACAAAACTAAAAGGCAACCAACGGAATGGGAAAAGATATTTGCAAATGACATATCGGACAAAGGGCTAGTATCTAAAATCTATAAAGAGCTCACCAAACTCCACACCCGAAAAACAAATAACCCAGTGAAGAAATGGGCAGAAAACATGAATAGACACTTCTCTAAAGAAGACATCCAGATGGCCAACAGGCACATGAAAAGATGTTCAGCGTCGCTCCTTATCAGGGAAATACAAATCAAAACCACACTCAGGTATCACCTCACGCCAGTCAGAGTGGCCAAAATGAACAAATCAGGAGACTATAGATGCTGGAGAGGATGTGGAGAAACAGGAACCCTCTTGCACTGTTGGTGGGAATGCAAATTGGTGCAGCCGCTCTGGAAAGCAGTGTGGAGGTTCCTCAGAAAATTAAAAATAGACCTACCCTATGACCCAGCAATAGCACTGCTAGGAATTTATCCAAGGGATACAGGAGTACTGATGCATAGGGGCACTTGTACCCCAATGTTCATAGCAGCACTCTCAACAATAGCCAAATTATGGAAAGAGCCTAAATGTCCATCAACTGATGAATGGATAAAGAAATTGTGGTTTATATACACAATGGAATACTATGTGGCAATGAGAAAAAATGAAATATGGCCCTTTGTAGCAACGTGGATGGAACTGGAGAGTGTAATGCTAAGTGAAATAAGCCATACAGAGAAAGACAGATACCATATGGTTTCACTCTTATGTGGATCCTGAGAAACTTAACAGGAACCCATGGGGGAGGGGAAGGAAAAAAAAAAAAAGAGGTTAGAGTGGGAGAGAGCCAAAGCATAAGAGACTGTTAAAAACTGAGAACAAACTGAGGGTTGATGGGGGGTGGGAGGGAGGGGAGGGTGGGTGATGGGTATTGAGGAGGGCACCTTTTGGGATGAGCACTGGGTGTTGTATGGAAACCAATTTGTCAATAAATTTCATAAAAAAAAAAAAACAAAAAACAATAGCCAAACTATGGAGGGAGCCCAGATGTCCATTGACTAATGAATGAATAAATAATATAATAATATGTGGGAGATATATGTGTATATATGGGAATATTTCTCAGCTATCAAAAAGAATGAGATCTTGCCATTTGCAATGACATGGATGGAGCTAGAATATATTATGCCAAGTGAAGTAAGTCAATCAGAGAAAGACAAATATCATGATTTCACTCATATGTGGAATTTAAGAAACAAAACAGATGAGCATATGGGAAGAGGAGGAAAAGAGAAGAAAGGGAAACAAACCACAAGAGACTCTTAATGATAGAGAAAAAACTGAGGGTTGATGGAGGGAGGTGGATAGAGGCTGGGCTAGATGGGTGATGGGTATTAAGGAGGGCATTTGTGATGAGCACTGGGTGTTGTATGTAAGTGATGAAATCTACTTCTGAATTAGTTTCTACTTCTGAAACTAATATTGCACTGTATATTAACTTAGATTTAAAGTAAAAAAACCCAAAATGGTAGTTTGGTGGCATTTTTAATCACCCTTCTCCCACTCTCTTTCTAGCTGGTGAAAGTTTTGGTCTTGATAGGTAGTTGAGTTCCAAGTTCTCCTTGAATCAGAGGGAGCAGTGAGAACCTTACTTACAAATTATTGTGTACATCTGTTAGAATGGCTATCATAAGAAAGAGCAGACATAACAAATGCAGGTGAAAATGTGGAGAAAATCTTCCCCCTTATATAAAGAAGCAAATTGAAGATAGTGTATTAGAGGGTGGGTCAGTCCCTTGATATCATATCCAGTTCTTTGAGTAATAAAAACAACTGCACTCATCTTACAAATTGAGTCTTTATAAGAACAGAAAGGATCTATAGAAGTGATTCAAAGCCCACCTAGCCTTTTTACCAGTCCCAAGGGAGTACAGTACCAAAGGAACACTTCTGATCAGTGCATCATGGTATTGGAGTCACCAATGAAATCACAGTGGTTGAGCACTGGATGCAACAATGCTTTACTGACATAAAGTGACAGAACAAAATCAACTTCACTAGTGAGCATTGGTCCCCAGGCCCAGTGGGTGTATTCTTGTGGCTGAGTCATGGCAATTGGCCTCAGCACACCTCTCCTGCTACAGTGGAAGGAACCTTGTCCCTTTCCACATAAGACAGGTATAACAGTGGATTGGTCAGGTACCATGTGATGCATATCCTTTAAGCAGAGACAAAAGAACATTCAGAAAGTTAAACAAGGAGCAATATATCCAAAGTGATAAGCCTGACACAGGCTATATAGGCTCTTTCTCTTTGTATCAGGAAGCACTCCATACCCAAGGTCTATTCTCATGTGGCTGAATGGGGGGTCAAAAGCCTGCATGCATGAGACTGTCTTTATAAACAATTTCCAAATAAGGTATAAAATACTGAAACAATTTGTTAACAGGTTTATCTAATTTTGGCTTATTATAGAGGAACTAAAAATATTTGGGCTTGTTAATAAATATGTGCCACACTGAAAAAATTCCTATGAGGAAGAATATACTAGCAGGAATTATGAAATGCATTAAAAAATTTGCCAATCTACAGATTGCTGGGATAACAGTCTATACATGCTTACTTCTTGGTTTTTGCAAGAATTTAAGGTTTCTAAAAGTTAATAATTCTAATCAATATATGTAATTAAAACCACTAGAATAAAGAAAATGAGTTCGTACGGGGAGAATAGGATGTGTTTCTGGTAAGATAAGGTGTGAGGCATGGAAATGTGCTTTTGTTAAGGGGAAAAGTAAAATTGTTTAAAGGAGAATAGTCATTTCAGAATGAAAAAAGGAGGAATAATGGCTTGAAATTAAATAAATGGAACTAAAAAAAGGAAGAGAGAAAAAAATCTTATGTGGTCCAAGTGGTTAAAATGGAATTAATTCATTATAATAATTTAAAAAATAAGCTTTGATACCAATACTATGCCTATCAAAATTAAAACATAATTCTCTTTCATTTGTTGAACAAAGTTTTCTTGGACTATTGGTGTGCTCCTAATAAGAGATTATGAAAAGTTGTTCTTTACCCTTTTTGTAATCTATCTTCAAAGAAATATTTTGTGTCTTACCAAAATATTTTCCTGCGTCTCATGTTGTCATTAGCAAGTCTTTGATTACTTGGGAGAATTGAGTCATCTCTCTTCAAAGACCTAAGCCTTTTTACAAGAGCTATGGTTTTTCACGACTAGGTAACTTCCTGTGTT
This sequence comes from Lynx canadensis, assembly GCF_007474595.2. Taxonomy (NCBI): domain Eukaryota; kingdom Metazoa; phylum Chordata; class Mammalia; order Carnivora; family Felidae; genus Lynx; species Lynx canadensis. The sequence goes on along the minus strand of NC_044313.2, from coordinate 41,998,818 downwards.
TGCCTTAGAAATCTCTTGTCACTTTGCTTAAATAGATAACCCAGAATGTATTTAATCAAGTGTTGATACCTTTTGATTTTTTTTTTTTTAGAAACTTCTCTTTATCAATTTTGAAATGAAGTCTTTTTGACCTCAAGATAACTTTGGGATATTTAAGAGAGTCCCTGGAACATCTCAAAATATTTTTCGTCTCTCCTTATAAAAGAGACATGTTATACTAATTAGGCTAGTTTGACATGTTGAATTACAATGGAAGCATTGTCAAATAAGAAAAGATGTTAAACCCTTTTTAGGTTATATTTGTTTGGCTATATGTTATTAATATGTGTTCCAGAAATTGTATGGAATTCCTAGAAATCAATATGTCTTGGTATTACGTTATTAGTCATAATTCTCAGCCCAACAGACAAGTTGCAAATGGAACCAAGGCAATGTCTCCAAACTCTCCAAGCATGAAGATCCGACCCCTTTGTGGGCCACAAGCTGCCTAATGCACAGCTCACCTTCCCAAGACAACACTCAGTCAGATTTAACTGTTCTGAAAGTGCACACAAACTGTAATGTGGTCTCCAAATGACTGAAGAAAGAAGCAAAACACTTACCAGCAGGAGGTCAAAGGACTTTCTAAGTAGTGACACTATGAGAATGTCCAACAGAAGCAACACAGCAATCTCTCTGGGGCCCAGTAAAAATAGAATCCACTTGGACAAAAAACAACACAAACAAAAAACCTCACAGATGGAAACTGAACATATCAAGCTTCTAATAATTGAGAAGGAGCTCCTAGCAATCACCTGCCTCTCCACCTGTAAACGGATATGCAGATCACAGATCTAGGCCTTGTCAGAGGAGGGACTGAGAGCCATCCAGAAACCCAATGGTGACTTTTTTACCTTCCCCAAAGCTCCAGGGGACAAATTCTTGGTGCATTCCTTCTGCCTCAGGATCAAGGGGGACACAGAATAAGGGGCTCTTATCTTGGGTGTTGGTAAGACTATCCCCACCTCCCTTTTCCCAAGGCTGGGGTCCCCTTGAACCCCTTTATGACCTGAGGTCAGAGGTGCCTTGAGGGACACCCAGGGCCAGCATGGGAGGGCTGCTCACATGTCCAGGAGAAGTAGACATTAAAATAACCCTCACAGGTTTTTGGCTTCTCTATCTTGCTCCTGTAGTGCCTGGTGCCCTGGTGGAAGGGTGTCCAGGCTGGGAGGCGGTGCAGGAAGCTCCCTGTGCTCAGCAATGGAGGTGGCAGCAGCAGGAAAAGGAGCAGGAGCAGGGAGAGTGCAGGGCCTGGCACCCAGAGGCTGCTGCTTCCCATTTTCTTAGTTGTCCCTGAGGCCCCACTCTCTCCTGGAGCAGGGGGATCAGCGCTGGCCATGCCCGGCCACTACAGGCTTCTGCCTCATCTGCTGTCTCCCCTTCAACCTTGTGTCCTGGAGCCTTGTTCTCTCAAGCTCTTTCTCCAAGGTGCTCTTAGAGCCTCCACCTGGTACCTGCCCTTTGGGCGGAAGAGGCAAACAGCTGGATCTGGGGCAGTAGTCCCACTACCTGAGTGGCCCTTCCCTGGCCCACACAGACAGAATTCCCTGTGATGTCCCTTATGATGGACAGGAAGGTTGGCATGGTGACTTTGTGACCTGCAGCTCTGCTCAGTGTCCTGCCTGTTGACAACCCCAGGCAGGAGTCATGGGATCTTTGGATGGGGGATAAGATGAGGCCTCCATTTGCCTCTTACCCTAAACCCTCACAGGTGGCCACTAAAATCCTCAAGACTCTGACTTTTTGTATATCAAAGAAGGCAGCTGAAGTGGTTTAGATGAGGACATCCCTGTGAGTGTCCAGGAGGTTGAGGAACTGGGAGACTAGAGTACAGTAATAAATGGTAATTGGTGTGAACACTGAAGTCACCCATGGACATGGGAGAATCTTATTAATGCTTTTTATGATCTTATTAATATCTCCACACAAATACTGGATCATGAACGCTATCATTTTTTCAGTAGACTAATGGTTTAATGTATGTACAATGGTAAGTAGTGAGAATTTTAGAATTTCTGGTAGGGCTGGACTGTTATTTCGTACAAACTAGAGTTTTTATCAAGCCAACAGTTATTAGATTTCCAATATTGCTTTTTCCTTTCTGGGGCCAACTGTTGGGTATCTCTTGTCAATTTTTTCAAATTATCATTTGGGGGAATATTCCTTTGGATATGACAGAGGTTTGGCTATTGGTTTCCTTGACAGCAGAGTTTTTGGTGGAAGTATCAGTGAGGTGGTTTACTTTTGCTTCTAGGGATTGAGCCTGGAATTCCCAGGAACCTTAATAATACCCAGAGCAGCCAGCAAATGTATGGTATCTAATAAATATTGGGCAGAGGAGCCATTTTAAATTTTATCCCCAATTGGAGGTAAGAATACCTCATTGTTTCCATAATATTCCAAAGTCATGAGCTACCCCAAAGACATACTAACTATTGGTATAAATGTTTGTGCTTTTACCCATGACTAAGGTAACAAGCTCAAACAAAGGCATATAACTCAGCCTGTTGGGCCAAAATAACCAAAGGTAAAGGTACTGCCTGAAAGACTTCAAAAAGAAGTTGCAATAGCATACCAATCACAATTTTTATCATTTTCATACTTTAAATAAAAACCATCAGTAAGCCATGAAGAATCTGCAATTGGTAGAGGAGATTCGTATACATTGTCATGGGGAGTCAAAAAGTAATATGTCAGCATCAAGCAGTTGTGAAGGGTTTTGTTTAGATCCAAATGCATTCCTTGCTCTGAGGTCAAATGCCCTAAGTATTGAACCTGAATTTGAGCAAAGTGCAATTTTCTCTAGAGCTTTTATGTCTTTTTAAGGCCAAAGATTTTAACAGGTGGATGCTATCTTCCTGTGAAGAGGTGTGAGAAGGGGAGTATTGAAACACACTGTCTAAGTATTTTTAACAAAGTAGAGCCTGAAGAAAATGTTCTATCATCCAAATCAGCTTCTAAGGTTTGTAAAAAGTAAGAAGGACTCTGTGAAACCCTGGGGCATTACTGTCCTGGTGTATTTCCATTCTTCCCATGTGAAAGCAAAAAGACAGTGGCTATCCTTCTCAACTGGAATGCTAAAAATGTGCTGCATAGACTAATTACAGTGAAAAGTTTGCTTTCAGTGGGAATGGATGTTAGTGGCACACGGAGGTTAGGATCAACAGGGTACCAAGGGATAATAGTGCCACGTATTGCTTGAAGATCCTGGAAAAACTTCCATCCCAAGTCATTGGCTTTTCTCACAGGAAAATAGGGGCACTGCAGAGACCAGTGCAGGGAATAGTCAGGCCTTAATTCTCATAATCTTCTATTATGGGCTTAATGCCTTGAAAGGCTTCTTTATTTATAGGGTATTGATTAATTCTGGGGAGAGGTTTTGAGGGATATATATGAATCTTTATGGGAGATGTAGTGTTGATTCTTCCAGTATCAGTTGTAGATTTTTCCCATAGAGGGGATGGTAGCTGATCCAATAGGAACACATGATCATTGTCCCCAGCTCTAGTGCCATCAGAGATGGAGCAAACAAAAGATGTTAAAATGTCACTTAACTCTCCTGGTTGGCTATTTTGATTACTACTGTCAAATTCCAGGATTATTTCCCCCTTTTGAAAGATATTCTGGCATGATAACTTTTCTAAGAAATCTCAGCCCAATAAATGAATAGGGGTAGAGGAACTAAGGAGAAATGTGTGGGTGTATCTCAAAGGGCCTAGATAAAAGGGAATAGGTTCAGAGACAGGAACCTGTTGAGGTTTATTACAGAACCTTACTATCTTAACTGTTTTAGCACTCTGAGACTGGGGCTGCTTTATAGGAATGGGGTTGAGCCCCCAAGAGCATAGCTTCAGTGTCAATAAGGACAGAGACAAATTCATTCTCTACCTGGAGACAAATTCATTCAATTTCTCAGCCATTTAAGAGGGAGATTTTGGAAGCACCCCTCTAGCTCCTTGGAAACCCATCATTAGGAACTAAAAGGACACTGGAAAGACTGAGTAGAGGCCTGAAGGTGTATGGAATGCTTATGTTTGTAACAACCTTTTGCTCAATGTTCTGGTGCTTTGCAGTAACAACAGAAACTAGGAGGTTTTAAGTTCTCTTTAGGGCCCTTCATTTGCTGGGGCTGAAAACTGAGAATTGTTGTGGTCTTTCTTTCAGGTGAGTAATACAGGATGCAAGTGAACTGGTTTGCCAAATCCACTAGATCTGGAGTGAACATAGTTTCCCATTCTTTCTTGGTCCTTTTATCTAAAGGAGAAAGCTCCCAGTTCAGTCCATTAATAAAGAGAGTTGAGTCCTATCTTGGTGGATTCAGTGTCTAAATGAAAACAAGAATTTCCTTTAAAAACAATTAATACTCAGTTGTAATGGTCATGGACAGGTTCATCAGGCTTTTGAGGACAAGACTGAAGTTTGTTCTAGTCAACAGGCTTGGGAAAAGCTACTGTAATTTCTCACTGGAGATTTCCAGCAAGTGTTCTAGCATCTTGCCAAAAATTAAGGGGCTGTTTCTCTAAATTCTTCCCAGGATGTTATTTGACTAGTTTCATCCAGAGTTTAGCCTTGACCTTACTAAAAAGCATGTGGGGTAATTGATATAAATCTGAGAAACTGGGTTGGTAAGTTTGAAGCACTTCAGCAAACCTATGGAGGCCCTCAATTAGTTTAGGAGGCTCTTTATGCCTTGCAGTTCAGCCATAGTCCAAGGAACATAAGAAATTTGGGGTTTATTTAGATCCTCAGAAGACTTAACTTTAAAGAGTCAGGTTTTAATATGTTCAAGAAAGGAGGGTGTGGGGAGAGGTTTAGAGCAAAAGTTAAGTTTGGCAGAGAGGACAGAGGTGGAGTCTGAGCACAAGGTGTCTGCCAAGTGTCTGCAGAAAAAGAAGACAGGGGAAGGGGGAAAAGGTCTTAGAGACCATTTTGACTTCTTTGAATTGTTTGCCTCAGTTAACTTAAGAAATAGTGTTTTTGTGAAGGAGGAGTTAAGATGGCAGAGAAGTAGGGGGACACTGGGCTTTCCTCGTCTCTCAGACACAGCTGTATTGAGGTCAGATTACTTGGAACACCCAGAAAATCGATCTGCAGAGTGGCAGGAGGATCTCCACTGTTGGAGGGCGACAGCTTGGCAAGGGAGAGGTGTGTGGATGTGAACTGGGGAAGAGAAAAATGATGGCGCTGTGGAAGGGAGGGAACCCTTTCTGTGGAGAGAAAGAGAGAGGCATTGAGATAGTGTGGCATTGGTATTAGCACAAGAGGAAAACCTCTCTGGAACATGGACTAGGTAGCGAGAAGTACTAAGTGTCCCAGTTCATTTTTGCAAACAGCTTTTGGAGCTCAAACTCTGAGGTTTTGGAAGTGTGTGACTTTTTCTAGAGCAGAGCTGTGGTGTGTGTTCCTGGGGAGGACGGAGCTAGCCCTGGAGTGCATAGTGGGGTGTAGAGATCTCTGGGGTGCACTGGGAGAGAACGATCCCCTTCCTGGAGTACTTTTGGAAGAGAGTTGATTGCCTCTCTGAGGACAAACGACCTTCTAGGTGCCAGCCAAAGGCCTTTTATCAGCAGGGTGGAAAGGCTCTACTTTGGAGGAAGGGATCCACACCACGCTAGGTCCTTTAAGACTTTGGGTTGTGGAACCTAGCCATGTGCCAAAGAAAAAATGCAGGAGAGCTGTGGCTCAGGGTGAGCTACTGCCCTCGCTATTCTGTGAGAGCTACCTGAATAGTGGGGGTTGTGATTCCTGGTCCAGGCATTCGAGATTGGGGTGGCGCCATTTACCCCCAAACACCAACATGGTGGGACTTCAGGGAGCAACGCAGCAGCCCCCATTGGAAGCGGAACTGGCTTACATGAAACCCTGCCCCTTGGTGCCTGGCAACTGCTTATTTACTGTGGCAATACTGACTCTGACTCTCCTCCAGACAAGCACAGCCAGCACCCTCCATGCAACCACAGAGAGCTCTTTTTTTCTTTTGGAATTGGGCTCATAGTTTATTTGTTTTTTGTCATTTCATCTATTTTTTTTTTTTTTTTGGATCAGGCTTTTTTATTCTTTTCTTTTTCCTTCTTTTCCCTTTTCTTCTGCTTTTTTCCCCCATTCTTATTGTTTGCTTGTTTGGAATCAGCCTTACAGTTTTTTTTATTCTGTTTTTGTTTGTTTGTTTTTGTTTCCCTTTCCTTTTCTCTTTTTATGGGATCAGGTTCCCCCTCCCTTTTTCCCCAGGATTGTTTCAACAAACAAATCAGAGGACACCTACTTAAAGGTCCAAACATTCCACCACTGGAAGCAGGGAGGAGCTCTCCAAAGGACTGACCAGTGGGAAAGAGCAGCCAAAATGCAAAAGTAGAGTGCACACAGCATATACCAGAAACACTTTCTGATGTGCCAGGCCCTGGGAAGTGTATGAATCCTTTTTAATATAATAGTATTCTTAGGTGCATGAAACATAATAAGCTTTTAAAACATGCAAAAGGCAGAAACTTAGACAAAATGACATGATGGAGAAATTCTACCCAAGAGAAAAGCCAAGAAAAAGTCTCAGCCAGGGACTTGCTCAAAACAGATATAACCAATATATCTAAACAAGAATTTTGAGCAACAGTCATAAGACTAATATCTGGGCTTGAAAAAAAAGCATAGAAGACATCAGAGAAACCTTATGGTAGAGATCAAAGACCTAAGAACTAGTCATGATGAAATAAAAAATGCTATAACTGAGATGCAAAATAAGTTGCATACAATGACAGCAAGGATTGAAGAAGCAGAAGGGAGAATAGGTGAAATAGAAGATAAAATTATGGAAAATAATGAAGCTGAAAAAAAGAGGGAAAGGAAATTACTAAAGTATGAGGGGAGACTTAGAGAACTAAGTTATTTCATGAAATGAAACAATATCTGTATCATAGGAATCCCAGAAGAAGAAGAGCGGGGAAAAAGGGGCAGAAAGTTTATTTGAACAATGTTTAGCTGAGAACTTCCCTAATCTGGGGGAAGGAAACAGGCATCCTAGTCCAGAGGCACAGGGAATTCTCTTCAAAATCAATAAAAACAGGTCAAAACGATGACATATCATAATGAAACTTGCAAAATACAAAGATAAAGAATTATTAGAGAAGCTAGGGAGAACACATCTTTAACCTACAAGGGTAAACACATAAGGTTAGCAGCAAACCTGTCCACAGAAATTTGGCAGGCCAGAAAGGAAGTGCAGGAAACATTCAATGTGCTGACTAGGAAAAATATGCATCCTAGAATCCTTTATTCAACAAAGCTGTCATTCAGAATAGAATGAAAGATAAAGAGGTTCCCAAACAAAAACTCCAGGAGTTCACGACAACTAAACAAACCCTGCAAGAAGTTTTAAGGGGGACTCTAAGTGGAGGAAAAAAAAAAAAAGAAGAGCAAAGCAACAAACATTACAAAGTATCAGAGAACATCACCAGAAACACCAACTCTACAGGTAACACAATGACACTAAATTCATATCTTTCAATAATCAATCTGAATGCAAATGGACTAAATGCTCCCATCAAAATATAGGGTATCAGAAAGGATAAAAAAGTAAGATCCATCTATATGTTGCCTATAAGAGACTCATTTTAGACCTAAAGAAACCTGCAGATTGAAAGTGAGGGGATGGAGAACCATCATCTATCCTACTAATGGGCATCAAAAGAAATCTGGAGTAGCCATACTTGTATCAGGCATATTTTAAAAAATTTTTTTAATGTTGATTATTTTTTTGAAAGAGAGAGAAAGAGTACAAGTGGGGGACGGGCAGAGAGAGAGGGAGACACAGAATCCGAAGGCTGTAGGCTCTGAGCTGTCATCATAGAGCCCAATTTGGGGCTTGAATCCATGAACTGTAAGATCATGACCCGAGCTGAAGTCAGACACTTAACAAAGCCACCCAGGCACCCCAGACAAACTATATTTTATTTTACTTAATTTTTTTTTAATGTTTATTTATTTTTGAGAGACAGAGAAAGAGCACGAGCAGGGGAGGGGCAGAGAGAGAGGGAGACACAGAATCTGAAGCAGGCTCCAGGCTCCAAGCTGTCAGCACAGGGCCTGATGTGGGGCCTGAACCCATGAACTGTGAGATCATGACCTGAGCTGAAGTCAAATGCTCAACCAGCTGAGCCACCCAGGCGCCCCTGGGAGAAACTTTTTTTTAAAACAAAGACTATAATAAGAGACGAAGAAGGGCATTATATCATTTTTAAGGGGTGTATCCATCAAGATCTAATAATTGTAAATATTTATGCCCCCATTTTGAAAGCACTCAAATATATATACCTATTAATCATAAACATAAAGAAAATTGATAATAATACCACAATAGTAGGAGACTTTACTACCTTACTTACAGCAATGAACATATCATCTAAGCATAAAATCAACAAGGAAACAAAGGGTTTGAATGACACACTGGACAGATGGACTTAACTGATATATTCAGAACATTTCATCCTAAAGCAGCAAAATACACATTCTTCTTGAGTGCAATGCACATGGAACATTCCCCAGAATAAATCACATACTGGGTCACAAATCATCCCTCAACAGGTACACAAGGATTGAGATCATACCATGCATATTTTCAGATCACAATACTATGAAACTTGAAATCAACCACAAGAAAAAATTTGGAAAGCCCTCACAGACATGGAAGTTAATGAATATGCTACTAAAGAATGAATGGATTCACCAGGAAATTAAAGAAGAAATAAAAAAAAACATGGAAGCAAATGAAGATAAAACAAGACAGTCCAAACACTCTGGAATGCAGCAATGGAAGTCCTAAGAGGAAACTACATTGCAATTCAGACCTATCTCAAGAAGCAAGGAAGGTCCTATATACACAACCTCACCTTGCAACTAAAGGAGCTAGAAAAGGAGCAACAAATAAAGGCAAAAGCCAGCAGAAGAAAGGAAATATTAAAGATGAGAGCATAAATAAACTATAAAAACAAACAAACAAAAAAACAACCCGGTAGAAAAAATCAATGAAACTAAAAGTTGGTTTTTTGAAAGAATAAACAAAATTGATAATGTCCTAGCCAGACTTCTCAAAAAGAAAAAAATGAGAGGATGCAAATAGATAAAATCATGAATGAAAGAGGATAGATCACAACCAACACCACAGAAACGCAAACAATTATAAGAGAATATGATGAAAGATTATATGCAAACTAACTGGACAATCTGGAAAAAATGACAAATTATTAGAAACTCACACATTACCAAAACTCGAACAGGAAGAAACAGATAATTTGAACAGGCTCATAACCAGCAAAGAAATTAATCAGTTATCAAAAATCTCCCAACAAATAAGAGTCTTAGGCCAGATGGCTTCCCAGGGGAATTCTGCCAGATATTTAAAGAAGACTTAATATCTATTCTCATCAAACTGTTCCAAAAAATAGAAATGGAAGGAAAGTTTCCACACTCATTGTATGAAGCCAGCATTAACTTGATTCAAAAACTGGACAAAGGTCCCACCAGAAAGGAGAATTACAGGCCAATATCCCTGATGAACCAGGATGAAAAAAATTCTCAACAAGATACTAGCAAATTGAATGCAACAGAACAGTAGAAGAATTATTCACCATGATCAAGTGGGATTTATTCCTGGTCTCAGGGATGGTTCAATATTTGCAAATCAATGTTATACACCACATTAATGAAAGAAAGGATAAGAACCATATGATTCTGTCAATATGATGGAGGAAAAGCATTTGGCAAAATACAGCATCCTTTCTTGATAAAAACCTTCAAGAAAATATGGATAGAAGGAATATACCTCAACATCACAAAAGCCATATATGAAAGGCCCACAGCTAAAATCATCCTCAGTGAGGAAAAACTGAGAGTTTTTCCCCTAAGGTCAGGTACATGGCAGGGATGTCCACTCTCACCACTGTTGTTCAACATAGAACTGGATGTCCTAGCCTCAGCAGTCAAACAAAAAGAAATATAATACAACCAAATTGGCAAGGAAAAAGTCAACTTTCACTCTTTGCAAATGACATGGAAAACTCAAAGGACTCCACCAAAAACTGCTGAAAAATGAATTCATCAGCTACAGGATATAAAATTAATGTACAGAAATAAGTTGCATTTCTATACACCAATAAGGAAGCAGCAGAAAGAGGTATCAAGGAATCAGTCTGATTTATAATTGCACCAAAAACCATAAGATACCTAGGAATAAACCTAAAGAGGCAAAAGAGCTGTATGCTGAAAACTATAGAAAGCTTATGAATGAAATTGAAGAAGACACACAGAAGTGGAAAAACATTCCATGCTCATTGACTGGAAGAACAAATATTACTAAAATGTCGATACTACCCAAAGCAATTTACACAGTCAATGCAATCCCTATAAAAATAACACCAGTATTCTTCACAGAGCTAAAACAAACAATCCTAAAATTTGTGTGGAACTAGAAAAGACTCTGACTAGCCAAAGTAGAGTTGAAAAGAAAACCAACGCTGGAGGTATCACAATTCCAGACTCGAAGCTGTCTTACAAAGCTGTAATCATCAAAAAGGTATGGTATTGGCACAAAAACAGATACATAGATCAAAGGAACAGAATGGAGAACCCAGAAATTCATCCACAAATGTATTGTCAACTAACCTTTGACAAAATAGGAAAGAGTTATCCAATTGAAAACAGACAGTCTCTTCAGTAAATGGTGCTTGGAGAACTACTGGGCAGTGACATGCAGAAGAATGAAACTGGACCACTTTCTTACACCATACACAAAAATAAATTCAAAATTGATGAAATACCTAAATGTGAGACAGAAAACCATCAAAATCCTGGAGGAGAAAGCAGGCAGCAATCTCTTGAACTTGGATGCAGCAACGTCTTACTAGACATGTCTCTGGAGGCAAGGGAAATAAAAGCAAAAATGAACTATTGGGACCTCACCAAGATAAAAAGTCTCTGCATAGTGAAGGAAACAATCAACAATACTAAAAGGCAACTAATGGAATGGGAGAAGATATTTGCAAATGACCTATCAGATAAAGGGTAGTACCCAAAATCTATAAAGAACTTATCAAATTCAACATCCCCCCCCAAATAATCCAATGAAGAAATGGGCAGAAGACATGAACAGACACTTTTCCAAAGAAGATATCCAGATGGCTAACAGACACGTGAGAAGATGCTCAACATCACTCATAATCAGGGAAATACAAATCAAGACCACAATGACATATCTCACACCTGTCAGAATGGCTAAAATTAACAACTCAGTTAACAACAGATGTTGGCAAGGATGTGGTGAAAGGGGAACCCTCTTGCACTGCTGATGGGAATGCAAACTGGTGCAGCCACTCTGCAAAACAGTATGGAGGTTCCTCAAAAAATTAAAAATAGAAGTACCTTAGAGCCCAGCAATTGCACTACTAGGTATTTATCCAAAGGATACAAAAATGCTGAATTGATATGGTACTTGCACCCTAATGTTTATAGCAGAACTATCAACAATAGCCAAATTATGGAAAGACCCCAAATGTCCATTTACTGATGAATGGGTAAAGAAGATATGCCATATATATATACATATACATATATACATATACATGTATATATGTATATATTTACATACATACACACACACACAATGAAATATTACTTGGTGATGAAAACGAATGAAATCTTGCCATTTGGAACAATGTGGGTGGAAATAGAGTGTATTATGCCAAGAAAAATAAGTCCATCAGAGGAAGACAAATATTTTATGATTTCACTCACATGTGGAATTTAAGAACCCCAACAGATGAACAAAAGAGAAATTAAGGAAAAATAGGAAAGAGGGAGGGAGGGAGAAAACAGAGGGAGACAAACCACAAGAGACTCTTAAAGAGAAAAAGTTGAGGGTTGCTGGAAGGGAGGTAAGTGGGGGGATGAGCTAAATGGTGATGGGTATTAAGGAGGGTACTTGTTAGAATGAGCACTGGGTGTCATATGTAGGAGATGAATCACTGGATTCTACTCCTGAAACCAATACTACACTGTATGTCAACTAACTTGAAATTAAATAAATAAAAGTAAAAATTAAAAAATAAAAGAAAAAATAAAATACTATGCACATATATACTTATGTATACATTGATTAACTTTGGAAAGAAACAGAGGGGTTTGTAACTGAGGCTGCCTTCCAGGAAGGGAACTGGGCAGGCGTAGTGGCGGGGAGACTTCTTTTTCATTGCATACCCTCTGTAACTTTTGAATTTTGTATATATTATGTATCAAAATGAATTTTTGATTAGGAGTAAATGAATTAAAACACCCCCCAAAAAGACAGAGGCAAACTTAGAATCCTGAAAATGTTTGGAAGTTTCAAGATACCAGTTAAAACAGACATCCCATTCAATTTGCTTGTTTGTTTTCATTTGTTTTTGTTAGCTGAAGCCATGACTTTCTAATTTAATTTTGAAAAAAACAAGTGTGGGAGACTGAAAATTCCCCACAGTGGTCGATGCAGTTCTAAATTACTTTTGGTTAAGTTGGTCCACTTAGTTATAAATGTGCATGAGGAGGCACCACAGATCTTAAATCTAAAGTCCCAGTGGTGGTGGGGAAAGTCTCAAAGCATTTTGATGACTGGGATCCCATTCTTGGAGGGTTTGTTGTGGTTGTTGTTGTTGTTGTTGTTAATCTAGAGCAAAAAGAACAATTTCTAAATGGTGCAGTTTCAATAGGAATGGGCTAGTTCCCAAAGGAATCAGACCAAAGGCCAGTACAGTTCAATAGCAATAGTCCATTTCCAAAAACGTGTCAGGCCAAAGGCTATACTCACAGAAAGGACAAGGCCTGAAAACAGATTCTGAATAAAACCAGGAGAACTCATACACAGAGAGTGGAGCACAAAACCCAGGAGAAAACTTACCCTCAAACTCCAGGGTTGGCAAGAAAGCAGTGAGTCCAATTAGCTCTGGGGGTACCACCATCTGTTTCCTCACCAGCCTTGGAATTGTTGGGGGTCTTCTCTAGATCCCACTTCTGATCACCAATTATTGTTAACCTTAGAAATAAAACTGTCAGTTATTTTACCAGGAATAGCAGAGAACTGCAATTTGGAACAGGCAAGCTACTGCAAAACCACAGGCAAATCCTGAGAACAAAGGAGAGGACTGCTCTTTAAATAGAGGAAAAGGGAAGTTTGGAGGGCTGTTATAAAAAAAAAAAAGTCACTGGAGTAAACTGGGAATCTGAAGTATAGTGAGTTTCCATTGGCTGAGTTGAGACAGTCTTTCATTGGCAGGGCTGTTGCTGGGGAAGGAGGAAAACCTTTCTTCCTCCTGTCAGCATAGTAAAGTAGTTGTGGACTTTCTCTTCCTGTGGAGTCTGAAATTGAGGAGGAGAGGTAGGGCCTGAGAGCTCCCCCTGTTGGCCTTTTCAATTAAAACAATTTTTTAAAAAATTTTTAGTATAATTTATTGTCAAATTGTCTAACACACAGTGTGTAAAGTGTGCTCTTGGTTTTTGGGGTAGATTCCATGTTGGCCTTCTGACTCCATCTCGGTAAGGCTTTCTTTTCACAATGTTTCGATTTCCTTGCTGATCTTCTCATTTTGTTCATGTATTGTTTTTCCTAATTTTGTTTAGTTTTGTGCCTGTGTGTTCATGTAGTTCACTAAAGTTCTTTAAAATGATTATTCTGAATTCTCTGCCATAAAGTTCATATATCTCCATTTCTTTAAAGTCAGCTACTGGAACTTTATTAATTTGTACTCACTGTGTCATGTTTACCTGATTGTGATTTTCAGATTCATTGTGTTGGTATGTACACATTTGACTAAACAGTCTCTTAGTCCTGACTTTACAAGTTTGCTCCGGCAGACACAGTTCTTCACAAGTCACCTCAGCTTGAGGTTCTGGAAGGGTCAGTAGACAGTGTATTTGAGTAAGTGGGGCTTGCTATCAGGCTTTCTATTTGGGTGAGGCCACTGTCCAAGCCCTGAGGTCAGTGGAGTGATACTGGCTGGGAACAGTCGGATAGCACTGTTTTCTTGATTCCATGCACCAGTGTGGTTGTAGAATGGGCTCTGTAGTTGCCCAAGTTCTCTGGTCAGACTGCCTAGTGCTCTACTCAGTAGCATGTGGGGCCATGAACCCATTTCCCTCTCTAGGCAGGACAGCAGAACAGACTCCAAGATGGTTCATTGGTTATAGACAAAAATCAGGCAGAACTGCCCACGAAGTTCTCTGGCCAGATAGGGCCACCACTTTGGTTCTGCAGTTGGGAAGAGTTGCTGGATGCATTCTTTGCTTGGATGCCACTGTAAGCAGTGCAATAAGATGAGCTATGCAGCTTTCAGGTATTCTGGTTAGGCTTCCTGACTGTGAACTGGAGGCCATATTCACTCGTAGATGGGGGTAGAAATTTGCTTCCCTGCCTGGGTGAAGGGCTACAACAGGCTGTAAGGGCTGCATGGCTTGTTGGCTGGAGGCCTGAATCAGGCAGAACTGCCCAAAGTTTCCTTGACTAGATGGGACCACTGGCTTGGTTCTCTTTGAGAACTACTTGCTAGTATCTGTACTCAGGGATCACCAAGAGGGGGAACACAATCTGCCAATTTCTGAACACTGGTTGCTATGAGACCTTCCTATCTATTCCATCCAAATCAAATTCCACACTCAATCCTTACAGCTTACACCTGTGATTCTGGTTAGGGAGACCAGAGTAGGTTTTCTGGGAGTGTCCCATAAAGGTGGGAAAGGCTAGATGTCCACCTTAGTCTCTCTCTCCGCCCCCCCCCCCCCGCCCCGGAGAAACCATAGGCCGAAGGGAACCCTTTCACTGTAGTGCAATGACAGCTTGGGAGAGGGGTGGTGAGGTCAGAATGTAGTAATTTCTCCTGCCCTTTTCAGACACCATGGTCCAGGGAAATGCTATAACGTCACTCCCATGTTCTGGAATTTTAAAAACGGGGCCTTGTCTATGGATGGTTTTCAAACATGTTCGTGTAGAAGAAAAACTTTGATCAGGTCAACACAGACTTAATGAGAAAGGGTTTGAACAACTGGGAAGTCTGCCTCTGTCAGGAGGGAAGCAGATTTGAAAGCTCAGGAAAGTGGGCACCACGGTTCTCCTTTGTATCATGAGAAATATTAAGGGTATGGAAAAGGAACTAAAATTTTGGAAGGAGGTAGTAAATACCATGGCTTTTCCCACTGGTGTTTTGGAGGTTATGTGGGTGGTGGACCTGGGGGTATACCAACCCCATGCCCTGGTGGCCAGAGCTGAAAGGCTCAGGCATGGTCTCCATTCTGACTGTCCTGACCTCACCAGATATTTCTTGATGTCTCTGAGCTCATCTTTCTGTCCACTCCTAAAACAAAAAACAAAGACATTAGCTACTGGACATCTGAGTCTTTAGTAGGGACCTGGCCCTGTGCTAGGCACACTGCAGTGCACACCATCACCCTAAAGGCCATCCTGTAGAGAAGTCACCATTATCTCCATCTTTTCAATGAGGTAATTGAAACACAGAGAGATTAAGTAACTTGCCCCAGATATTAAATAATAGCCAATGACTGGTTGACACAGGGCATATTCACATTTCAAAGACACTATAGGTTTTTCTCAAAGAACAGAATTTGGCTAAATCTCCACATGACAGATAAAGAGTGGGCTGTGGGGACTCGGGCGCATCAACGTCTGCATCCACAGAACAACAGGGTGCTTTGTCCTCGCAGGAGCAGTATAGATACATCACATACAGCGAAACAATGCTTACCAGGCAACAAATTCTTGTTGATCAGCCACAATTCCAACTCCTTTGATCGTAAACCAAGACTCAATATATATATATCCAATTCGGTACACAAAGAGCTCTTAACAGTCTTGGGTCTTGGGGACTTTAGAGGCTGGGTTATGGGGGTGGGAGTGACAAAGTAGTTCTGGAGAGTGCATGGGCAGGAGGAGGGAGCAGTGACAGCATCCTGGAGGGTGGCTGGGAGCATATGAAGGAGGGGTGTTGGCATTGTGAGCAGCAGCTGTTGAGAGGAAAGCACTCCTGGCTGGGTGGAAGGCAAATGTTTGGGCTATAGGGCAACTGCCCGCAGAGGGGATTCACGAAGTTGAAGATGATATACTTCCCCTGTAGGAAAAGAAGAGAGAGAAGGTCACTGGGAAGCCACTGGAATTAGGACCAGAAGGCTTTGGTGTCTTTGGCTCAAGGGATTTAAACCCTTTGGACCAACACAGTAGGCCTTTCTTGATGCCCTTCTTCTCCTGGGTGCTGGTTTCCAGGCTGGGCTGCTATTTTAAGACTCTGTTCAGCTCCTGGAAGTCTTCCCTGTGTCCCCCAGCCACCCCAGGTTTTCTGACTCAGAACACCCTTTCCCTCTGGTATTGGACTTGATGTTCCCTGTTGGACTGGGGGCCTGGGAAGCAAGGAAGAGGCCTTGCAGCTCCAGTGTTTCCCAGGCTTTCTGTGGGAGTATGTGATGAAGGGATAAGCCTTCATCTCAGCCCTCAGGCCAGGATCCAGGTCCCCCAAAGTCAGGGAGTGTGGGGGTACCTTCCCATGGGTGATGGGAAGATGGCAGCAGAACCCATCGGTCTCTTGGTGTGGGAAGAGAATGATACTGCTCAGCATTCTGAATGTCCATCTGCCCAGCCACACAGTGAGTATTCATTGAATGTGACCAGGGAAGTCCTCACTACAGATACTGGGGACCACAACATTCTCTAGGCACTGGGCCCAGTCTTTGAAAAGGGTGTGATCATGGGGAAGCCCAGGGAATGATTCCCAGGCAAGCCTGGATGTGTGTCAGCACACATCCAGTGTGTCTCCTCGGCAGGGTCCCCACTCCCAGGCATGCCCAGGACTCCTAATGCTCACCTGGCCACCAGGGAGAGTCATGCTTGCCTGAACCAAGCAAATGACTAATGCAGCCCTCACTATAGATACTGGGGACACCACGTCCTCCAGGCACCTGGCCCAGTCTGAGGTTCTGATCATGGGGAAACTTAGGCACGTGATTCCCAGGCAAGCCAGGAGCATGCTCTTCATGGGCCCTAATTCTGAGCCCTGCATTGGTTTTGGGGAAACCATTATGGTTTCATGAGTGCTGACCTGAGGGGGGCAGGGCAGTGAGAAGGGTGGAGGCAGGCCCTGGGGTTCAAGTCCAGCTCTGCCACTCCCAGGTTCTGTGACCTGGGGCAAGTTGCTTGATTTCTCTGTGCCTTGGTCCCTCCTTGGTAAAACTGGCATATTAGTAGTACCTGCACGTACAGTTACTGGCAGGATTGAATGTGAAATTATGGAAAGTTCTTAGACTGGCAGCTGGCATAGGAGGAACTCTGTAACAATTAGCCATCACAACTATTAAATTCCAAGGGGAACACCTGTAACATGCAGGCTTCTCCCCATTGTCACAGGCAGTGGCACGTGGAGGGACTCTACTAGCTGGCAAAAGCACGCAATGTTGGTCAACAACATGGGGGTGTCACCATGCTCCCCAGCATTCCTGGCACATGAGGGAGCCGCCCAGGAGAGTCTCAGAGGATGAGGGTGTGGAGCCAGCAGACACAAGTTGGGGAGCTCGGTGGGGAGGGATGATGGCTGGGGGTCAGGAGAACTTGCTGGCCTGCCTCCTTCTCCAGCCTCTTTCACTTAAGTTTGGAGGCACTGGGTAACACTCTCCCCAAGAAAGCTTCTTGTCCTTCTGATGGGGACCAGCAAGGAAATGCAGGCGCCCCACCCAGAATCCACACGGGAGGCTCATGAGCACCGCGTCTCCTCCTCTGGGGCATCCTCCCGGAAGATGCCTGGACAGGGCTCTCTGACCCAGAGTCCCTGAGCTCAGCTGCCAAGGGCAAAGAGAAAAGGGCGCCTGCCCAGGGAACATCCCTGTGCCCCTGCTTACCGCGTTCCTGGGCTGACACCACATCAATGGGATCTGGTTGCAGCTTTGCACAAAGTCACACAAGGTGTCCAGTTTGCCCTGAAAAGCAGATGTGGCTGTGAGGAAGCTCCAGGGCCTGGCCGTCACCTCCAGAGGGGTAGAGGCCCCTCTGCCTGAGATGGCTCCAGAGGGCTCTGTCCCCAGGAACACACCGAGGCCGCCCTGTAGTCTCCGCCTGGGGCAGGGGCCTGGTGGCCTTGTGTGTTTCAGGGCAGGCAGTGTCACTGTAGGTGACAGATTGTTTTGGAACCCGAAATGAGTCTGTATTTCTGGTGTAGGAGGAGAAGGCAAGGGCTACTTTGAGAGGAAGGGTCCAAGGTGGGGGACATGCGGGGTCGCAAGGAGAGGTCTTGCAGGGGAACGTGATGTGGGCATCAGGGAGCTGGGCAGGAGCTGGGAGAAGAGGACAAGGGCCTGCACTGGGGCACACCAGGAGCAGGTGGGGATGAGGGCTGATTCCGGGGCTGCTCCGGAGAGAGGAGGGGAGGACACCAGTGAGAGGCCCTGGACCCAGGGGCAGGTGGCCTCCGGACTTCAGGACCTGCAGTTCAGGCCTCTCTGGGCCCTACTGAGGGGGCAGGTGGGGCTGTGCCTTGTGAGCAGGAAAAAGCCCCAGGCCATGACCTTTGCCCTGTCTGGAGGCGGTTTGGCTTCTTTGAGCCCCCAGGCTGACTGTCCGCCTGCTGTCATGTTGCCATCTGGGGCTCCTTGCAGGGTCAACAGGGAGACAGCGGGACTAGGACTAACGTGCCCGGGCCCTGGTACAGCAGTTCCAACGGGTGCATCACCACAGATGCAGGACCAGGAGGAGGGCAAAGCCCATAAAGGAAGAATATGGGGTTCTTCCTTCCTCAGCCAGGGCTGCCTGGGGCCTCCCCACCCTGTCTTCATGCCCCCCTGCAGGGCTGGGAGCTCCCACCCAGGGTGCGGCCCTAGCACTTTCTGTGAGGATGTTTCCTCACAGCCTCCTCCTCCTTGAGGCCCTTGTCCCCATGTCAGTGCGTCCAGGGACAACATAGTTAGCTTAGTCCCTCACTTTGCTGAGCTGACTCATGGAACAAACTTTGCTCAGAATTTTCCTTAAACGATTCTTTTTCTGACCTGTGGGAGACTGTTTGTGATTGAGCTTGTGTTTTACTCCTCTGCCTGGTGGCCAAGAAAATGGAAGCCATTGTTGGAGCTGCTGACAACCTCAGACAGCCTGGGACTGGCGGGCTGTGGCCAGCCACCAACATCTGCAGACCTGGACCCCTTCCAAGCCTGGTGCCAGGCTCCAAGTGGTGTTGGTGACGGCAGGAGCCCTCAGTCTTTGCCCTCTCCTGGGGCCCAGGATTGGGATGGCCTCGGCATTTTCTCTGGTGCCCAGCGATCGATGTAGTGCCCACAAAGCTCATCTCCACCCAAGCCACAGTTCATGTGGGGCCATGGACTGGCTGCCCTCCCTTGTCCCTCAGCCCCACCTAAAGGCCCTTCTCACCTCTATCCGTCTTATAGTGTCTTCCTGGTACATACAAGAAGGGACAATCACCGGGGCACGTGTCTGTATACATGTCTCTGGCTTCTAGGAAGAGAAAGCACATTTTGCCGTTTTGTCTGGGAGCTTCTGGTGCAGACATATAACATCTGTTGCTCCCACACCTCTTAGTGGCCATTCAGCAATGGTGCATTGAGAGATTTTAAGGACACATCAGTAGCATCCTACACTATGGCAGTGTCCCACATGGTAAAGACCAGGAAATACAATTTATTTGTAAATATGACCTTTTCCCCAAAGGCTGACAAAGTGTCTCCCGTCCCTTTGGTCCCGGGGTCTGCCTTTTGTGGAAAATCCTGGTCTTAGGGCTGTGCAGTGGACAGGAGGGCTGTCAGGGTGGGAGCATTTGCAGGGACCTGGGCTGCATTCATTTGCCCCTGGCAGATCCAGCCTCCTCAGGCAACAGTGCCATCAGTCAGTACAGCGCTGGCCGGTGGGGTCTTTTTCCTACCCAAACCCAGGCCCGGTCCCCTTCCTCTGACATAGTGTCCTGCTATAACTACTTCCTCTGGATCTCTTTTAGGCTTCTACCCTGAGGATCCACAGACAGCTCACTGGCCCTGGCTCTTTTTGCTCATCTGGGCCGGGCCTGCCTCACAGCTCAATGCCAAGTAACACACTCTCCTCCACCCTCCCCAGCCTGTAGTCACTAAAATATAATTGTGGCCAAACCTCTTGCCCTGGCGGGTGACAGGGATGGAGATCAACAAAATGCAGCCCAACATACATCAGAGCCTGGGCAGGGACCAAGTTCTGAAAGCGAAGGCTCCTTTTCTGAAAGTTCACCTGTGTACTATAAATAGTCCTTTGGAAATTGATAAAAATTATAAAGGCACTAATATTTCAATGAGGATCACAGCACTTGCTGAAACAGGTTATCTCAAGTTACTAATTTGGTGGCAAAGGCCCTGGATCAGGCTGTGGCGCACACTTGGGAAAGGTGTTTTGAGTCCTAAGGCCTCCCGAGGCCCCTCCCTGCCGCTCCATCACCCTCTTTTTTCGGCCAGCTCTCTCTGCCCAGGTAGGTGGCAGGCAGTGGGGCAGGGGGTAGAAATGTCCCACAGGAAGGTTTTGTGAAGGTCTGTGTGGGCACTGGGCACGCTGACATGAGGACAAAAATCAGGACTTACCATTACTATCTTCTGCACTGGTAGCTCCTTGCAGGGCTAGAATGTTAAAGAGACATGAACATAGGCTGGAGGAGCATGAAGGGCACTGACTCAGCCATGCAGACGGAAGGGGACCCTACTCAGCAGCAGTGGGACAGAACGTGGGCTTTGGGTGTCAGTCTGCGAGCCCACTGTCTATGGGATGTGGCCAACCGGCTCCAGCATCCCGAGGCTCAGGCTCCTGGGTTATCAAAGGGGAAACGGACCTCCCTGGCGGTGGACAGGGAGACAGCCAGACTAGGGTGCCTGGTCCCTGGCGGAGGTGTCCACGCAGTAGTTTTCATTTGGAGCCCTTCCATGACATGAAGACAAGACAACACGTCCAATTCCCTTCCTCCTCTCCCCTCACCTCCCACAGCCCGCAGCCCTCCCTAGTCCCCACTCTGTGCTGACAGCCCCCACTCCTGCTTTCTGTCCTCACAGCTCCCCCTCCACAGCAATCCGGCCTGCTTCTGTCTTGCTGCTTTGCTCTGTCCTTTCCCACCTCTGTGGTTTCCTCTTCCTTCACCCAGCTCTGTCCCGGGTCCTTGCAAACCCAGTAGCCAGTACGTCTGCCCTTCTCCCTCCCCGGGGGCCAGTGTCTCTCCTTTGCTAGGGCCCTGATGCCACAGCCTATGAGGCTGACATTTTACCCGCCACCCCCAGGTACCAATACCAGAGCAGACACCAGACTGTGAGCTCCTGTGTGCAAGATGGTGGCAGCTCCTTTCCCGTCCCTGTGTGCCAAGTATGGGGCCCATCATGTCCTGGCCCTTAGTAATGACTGAGGAAGGAAGGAGGGATGCACTGGTTGTGTGCAGAAATCTGTACTGGTTTCCAAGGCTCAGTTGCCCCAGAGGCTAGGAATCATCCCTTCCAGCAGATTCTCTTGTGGGCCCCAGTGCCTCCTATGGGACCCGCTTTCCTCTCTCAGCATCAGAGGCCTCTTCTGGTGCTTGGTCTCCCTGAGTTCTCCAGAAGCCTGGCTGCTGTGATGCCTCCCTTGTCACTAGGTACTGGGGTGACTTCTCCCCAGAGGACAGGGCAACTCATAGGCCACTTCTGGAAACAAGCATGAAGCAGGGGGTCCCTGAGATGTAAGCTGAGTCTCTGCCCAGGAATGGTAGACACAGTCTGTGCCTGTGTTTGCTCATGTGATGAACTGGGAGCTGATGGGAACCTGCCCACTGGCAGGATCAGGGGGTGAGTGGGGCTTGGTTACCTTGTGGCCTGGGGACAGTTTGTGTCATAGGGCCGTGTGGATCACTCACAGGGGTCACTCACCTTCCTGCAGCAACAGAGACAGCAGATCACCACCACGATAATGATCAGGGTTGGGACGAACAATGGGAATAGGTAGTCAAGGGTAGGCTTTTCTGTGACAGCCATGGGTGCTGGTGCCTCCTGTGTGACAACTGTGGGCACTGTTGTCTTCTGTGTGCCAACTGTGGGGACTGAAGTCTCCTCCTTTGGGGCATCTGTGGGCTCCGATGTATTGCCCTGCAAAAAGCACCAAAGTCAGAGTCCTGGGTGGGTCTGGATGGCCCTCACTGGGTGCCTCCCTCCAGCACCTTACACTATACCCGCACATCAGCGTGTTCCCACTCACCTCAGATTTCCCCACCTCCAGGGAGCACTGAAGGCCTGGAGGACAAGACTGCACTCAAAGAGCCACTGTGGAGCCCTGGGCCACAGAGCCCACCACTGGCTTCGTGCCGAGGCTCTGGCCCAGAGCCCTGACAAGGACCGGAATCCCCATGTGTGACATGCCAGCCCTCACTGCACGCCTCAGCCGCACGCGGTGCAGTCCTGCCCTAAACCAAATGCTCGGCTTTCCCTGAGGCAGGGGAGCTACAGGGGACAGAGTCTGTGCCCAGGAGGGGGAAGCAGGGTGGGGGCCCATGAACTCAGGCTCCTCCTGAGTTCTTTCCTAAATGTGCCTGCTGAGGGTGGCCTGTCAGTTAGGCTCCTGAGGGACAAATGGCCGAGTGTGGTCTGCTGGTCGGTGAGTGCCTGTCCTGGCACAAGCGAACACACAGTCAGAGGACTGTCCGTGCTGCTGGAACCCTCCCAGCTGGGACTGGACACTAGGCTGGTAGCAATCAGGCACGGGCATCGCTCCTCCCAGGCAGCCCTCTTCCTGTGCCTAACGTGCTCTGTCGCCCATGTCATGCTGCCCCGCCCCAGGTGCCCGGGTGACGTGGAGCTCCGAGAAGTGGGCACCTGGGAGCAGCACCCTCTTTCCCACGTGCCCGTCCCTGAGCTGAGTCCCAGGCCCTCCCCACAGCCCTGGCAGCTTCCCACCAAGTGCCGGAGAGCAAGGTCCAGCAGAGGTCAGAGAGTTAGCGGAGAGGGATGGCTGAGGAGCACGAGAAAGCAGTAGAGGCAGAGGGGAGGCTGGTGCCCTCTGCAAAATGACAGGGGTGTTCCCCAAGTGGGCTTGGGCTTGCGGGCAGTGATGGGCGTGTGTGGGTTCAGCTGTGTCAGCAGCTGCTGAAACACCCTGACTGCACAGGGCCACAGTGGGTCCCACCTTCCAGATCCCCTGTGTCTGGGGGCCGGATTTGGAGCACCCCGCTGCCCCAGAGGTCCTGGACTCGGGCTCCTAACACTTGCCTCCAAGCCTCTCCCACTTGCCCAGCTGGAATGCAGGGTGGAGCCCCGAGCTCCCCACCACTATTCTTGGGCCAGCAGAGGTGGCAAGGGGTGAGGCGGGGTGGCAGAGCCCCAGCACCATTTCTGGACTCTGCTTAGAGCTCTAACCGTTCCCTTTCCTGTGCCTTCAGGGACACCTGGTTCCCAGAGAGAGACAGCAGAGGTTCTGCAGCACCTGCTGGACAGGAAGCTACATGGCAGGTGCTCTTGTGGAAGCGCTCTCAGGGCACCTCACAAGCCGGATGTGCGGATGGTTTGCCGATGAAGGGCTGAGGGCCCCAAGCTGGCTGTGAGAAGTCGTCCCAGCTGTCTGTCTGCATAACCTACTTTCTCAGGCCCTCCAGCATGTGTCCTCTTTCCGTGCCCCCCCCCCCCCGCCAACTATCTTCTCCTCCAATGCCAGTGCTCTTGACAGTCCCAGGATGGAGGATGCCGCCCCACCGTGGCACTCACACAATTCAGGCTGGTTACTTTCATGCTCTCCTCAATGAAGGTGATGCCATTGTTCAGGCTGTATTGAACGATGACCACCCTAAAGCACAGAAAGGTCATGTCATGTGTACTGCCCTGCAGACGTTTTGTTCTTGCACTTGGCTCAAACCACAGCCTACAGCTGTCCTCATTGTAAAGACTCTGATAAGCAGGCTTTTGGTCCATCATTGAGCACACAGCATGGATAAGAGGGGGCTCATCCCAAGCCCTACAAGGTCAACCTCTGCAGTGAAGGCTGACCAGGCATGAGGAACCCTGCATGGGTCAGATGCCATCGTGGCCATAGGCTAAGTTTCCAAGGAGGTCGGCTTGGTGTCACCATCCTGACCCTTCTCTATTTACAAAGTTTTGGCTTAGCCCTGATAGGCTGCATGTAGCAAAAGCACCACCCTTGGGAACATCAGTTCTCATATTCTGCCCTCCTCAGCAGAGACTGGGCCACAGCAGAACCCTGAGCATCTCAGGGGAGGACCAATAAGAGTAGTTATGAAGGATGCCCTGAGCCCTCAGAAACAGACATGTAGTGTCACAGCAGAAGTAGCATCCCACATTCTGCATAGCACATGGTGACAAAAACTTCCCACTGGTCCCTGACCTGAGGTACTTACTGTCCAGGCTCCTTAAATACATGTCCTGGGCAAGCTAAAGATTCATCGTCCTTAAGTAGAGGTTTTTTATCTAGGAGAAAACCACAAGAGAATAATGTTAAGGAGCATGCCCATCCATCCATCTCCCCTCAGCTGGCCCCTGGCAAGCAGACTAACACTGGAAGATGCCAGCTTCTCTTTGCTGCCTTCTTCTGAGCCCCTGCTATACACCAGGCTCTGTGCAATGCCTGGCTGGAATGCAAAAGGTTGAGTCCCTGCTCTCAAGGGCCCTACATTTGAGGGATGGGAGGGACAATGAAATAACAAAGAAGAAAATAAATGTGGAGAGGGACACTTCTTGAGACCACAATAAACAACAGAAGGCACAGCGAATAGAGGGGAAGGGACAGCTGCTTAGGAATGTGGGGCCTGTCCTGTCCCTAAGAGACACCATTTCTCTTAAGGGACTGAAGCATTTACCGTGTAATGTTGTGATGTCTGGAGGTAGCTCTGGGTTTACCAGATGGCCCTGCAGTAAGACATCACGGCACACAATCTCATCAGGTCCAATGAATGCACTGGGGGCTCAGTGGGAGATAGTCCTACTGTACCACCCTGCTCTCTGGGGAGGATCACACCCATCTCAGCGTGAGGGCACATCTACGTACCCAACATGTGCTTCTACTGGCCACTCACCCATCATGGAGGAATACCTGATGCCTGAGTATTTCCTTACATTATAGGCTTACATAGGGGATGTGGTTTAGCTCGACTGTCATATTGACTTCATCTTGCAGTAGAGGAAAAAGAAGCTGAGAATAGAACCCTCATTTGGTCAAGGTCAGACAAGTAATGTGTGCCTGTACCAGGATTCCTGGGCCTGGGCCTGGAAGCTGGCATCCTGTCTCAATCCCAGATGCACACATTCTCCTGTGAAGCTCCCAGTGTGCCTGGCCCAGGGCTGCCTGTGTTTCTCGCCAGCAGACTCAACGGATTCGGGTCCTTGTCTCTCAAGGCCAGTGAGAGCTGAGCCAAGGGAGGGGGAGTACAGCTCTGGGGCACACCCAGCACACCACAGCCATTCTTGGCAAGGGTTAAAGCCCTGCTAGGAGAGGCTCTTGTGGTTGATGACTTCCCAGCTTTGAGGTATAGGTCACCAGGCTTCCCAGCCAGGTCTCTCCTTCTACTTGTCCATGCTGATCTATCCTCACAGGACCAACAGTGAATGGCCAGCAAGGGCTTTAAAGGCCTGGCTGGCTGAGGGGAAGGCAGCCTATTGTAGGGAGTTTGTCACTTAGAGGCACCAAGGTGGCTACTTACGTAGGATATTGTCGACATCCAACTTATATCTGCAAACAATTTCATCCATCGTGTGTTGATGTAAGTCAGTATCATAAAATCTCATATCATATTCTTCTGCAAAGTCAATATCCAAAGATCTGTGTGAGGGAGGGATGAGGGCTGTCTTTCCTCTGATTGGCTACTAATAGCAGGTCAGCCAAAAACTGCATTTCCAAGGACTCCTCATAAGGAAGCAACTACGTCAAAACCAAGATGTGTGACTCGTGTGGTCAGATACTCACCTGATTTCACTGAGGGTCCACTATGAGTGCTGAGGGGGCTTGAGCACTCAGGGTCCCCTCACCTCCACCCTTGATCTTTGGAGCCCATTAAGGCATTCAGCCTCATCTCCTGCATAGGGGCAATGCCAGCCCTGGGTTTCTTACCCCGAAATGTCCAAATACTCTCTGAAGGGTACAGGAGGTCCTCTCCATGGGGTCTACCATATACATGAGAGAAGAGCTAGGATAACAAGGCTGAAAACAGCCCTGTCCCATGCCGGAGCTGGTTGTCCAGGCCTGGGCGCCTTATGACTTCCTGATGCATGGAGTTTCCTCCTCCTCCCAATCTTTCTGTTTGCCTATCACAGGCTGAAGACCCAGGAGCAGGGATGGGACTCAGGTGAGGCAGGCAAAGAGCCCAGGACTCTGTACAGAAGAATCCCCCAGGTAAAGATAAGTTCTGTCTTAGCTCTGGTTCTGGAAGTCTCACATGATTGCTCTTCCCCTGCCTTTGCCTGAGGCTTCATGGACTACAGACAACCCGCCCAGGATTCAGGAAGCACTTACTCTCTCAGTGTGGAAACACTGATATGTGAGGTGCAAGTCTAGGCCCTAGACATTTACCAGGGTGCTGAGGCTTCCCTAGTGCTTCCCAGACCCTGAAGTAAACACCAGGAGACAGAGAGGACAGATGGTAGACAGGATCCCAAAGGATTCGGCCAGGATAACATGCAGGTCTTCAGCTGCAAGCCCAAAGTCATTAGCTTCCACTGCTGCACATGTCCAAGACTGGATCATTCCAGTCCCTGAAGCTTGATTAGCCTTAGGTCGATGAACTAATGGAACAATTTCTCAAAATTCCAGGGCAACCTTGGATATGGCTATCCTGATTTCTCCTACTTCAGGTCTTCTTGCAGCTCTCACTGATTGAGGCAACATTTACAAATTCTGCTTTAAAGAAAATAGATTCTTGCCCTGTAGCTGAGCAAGTCCTGCTGATATGGTATGTTAGTCTTTCAAGTGTTTCCCCAAAATTGAAGTCAACATTGAAAGTCTACATATTGTCCCTAAAAATCCATATTACTAGCTTTTATGGAAAATGGGAGCACCTGGCATCAGTGGGTTCATATTTCTACATGTCAACCATTGGCTTGAACATGGGCCACTGTTTTGTTCACAAGGGAGCAGTTTGCCATGGCCAGCAGACCACCACTCCAGAACCAATCACACTGCAGTGAATCATCCTTTGTTTGGCCTGAGCCCATCCTAATGTGCATGGAACCTGCCTGGCACCTAAAGGCTCCTGCTGGAAGTGGCCCTGCCCAAGGAAGCTCATGAGTCCTATAGAAGTGAGAAGAGAGCACTGAGGTTTTGATAGAGGGCAGGTAGGGCCGGCTGATGGCCCTGTGCTAAAAAAATCTGCATGTTGTCCATCTAGGCAGGCTTGATGTCCTTAAGGAATATGTTCTCTCTAACCAAGCTTCAGGGACTGGAATGATCCAGTCTTGGACATGTGCAGCAGTGGAGGCTAATAACTTTGGGCTTGCAGCTGTGTAAACTGTGGTATACAGTAACCAATACCACAGTTGTGTCAGGTTGCCTTCTCACTGTTCACACTTCATAAGGACCCTTCCCATCATAACACAGGGCTCTATGATTGGCCTGGAAGGAGCAGTTGGCCTTGTCTCCTGCAAACCCTTTCACCAGCCCAGCTAGGAGCACCCTCAGCAGAGCTGCTGGCCCTCAGTCTCAAGGAAGTGTCATCTGCAATTTACATTCCAGGATTTTTTGTTGCAAAGAAGCATTTCCTTGCAAGACAGAACTGTAAATTGATAGCCCACATTATAATTAGATACAGGCAGAGAAGGGAAAAGTCAGCTGGCTGCATGTGGACAGATCAGGCTCCAGAGGAGGCAAAAGGCAAGTAGAGCCTTTCTTCCACAAGCACACAGGCAGAAGGAACCCTAAGTGGGCAAATCTGTGCCAGGCCCAAGCCATGAAACACCGGTGTTCATCCAAAATGACACTCCTCACTAACTGAGCATATACTATGGGCAGATCTACACTTTCCTTAACCTCCAACACCCATGAGTTAGGCATACCTATCCAAGCTTACAGAGAGGGAAACTGAGGCTAAGAGAGGGCAGATGGCCTCTCCCAGACCCCTGGCACGTACAAGGCCAGGATCTGACATCTAGAGCTTAATCCAGGCCACTTCTGACCCCCTCTGTTCTTGTCTTAGTTCCGAGCAGCTATCACGCCATTGCTCAGGATGTAGGGCAGCCACTGAGGATAGGGCTGCTTGACAGCCTGGAACCTTGCAGTGTCTGCACTACTTGGGAAACTTGCACACTGTCCATACGTCTGTGACCCCCTTCCCACCATGTACGCCCTGCAGCTCTTCAGGCCCTGCTCAGTCATTACTTCTCCTCTACAGCAGTGCCCTCTGTGTCCCCAGGCACTACTGCTCTCAGAAAACATCACTATGGAAAGTCTCGGTAAGTGGAAGGCAGGGTGATGGTGTCAGACTTTCGAGCAGAAGGGACATGGAGTTAAAGGATTTTGCTTTGAAGCCAAGGACAGATGAACACTGGCTTTCAGGGAGCTGTGTTTCCCAGGTAGAGTCCCACTGTGCACCCGCTCTCGGGTGGCACAGGGACCATCCAGTCCCTGGCAGGGAGACCAATCCTTCTTTATGAGAGCTTTCCTTCTGGAGGAAGAGTTCTACACCAGGCCTCCTGGGCTCCAGAGAGAGGAGATGGGAAGGCAGGCAGCCCACTGACAAGGTCAGGAGGAAGCCAAGCAGTGAGGAAGGACAACCAACCAACCATGAGACTGACAAGGGCACCGGGTGGAAGTGACCTGCCCTGGGAGGGTCAGGCTCTGGGACACCACCTGCTGCTCAGCACCGGCTCTTTGGGAGAAATTCAACTCTACTGACCAACGTTTAAGCTGTGTGTCCTCTTAATGATGCAATTCTACTTCTGGAATTGATCTGGGGAATCCTGACCCACTCCCACAGAGAGGTGAGCCTCAGGGTATGCACAGCCTGCTGTAGCCACAATATCAACCAGGGGAGACTAATGAAAGAAATTTCCTCCATCCGTGTAATGGAGTATGTGCAGATGGCTGGAAAATGTTATGAACTGCATGATCCCATTAATGTAAAAATACCTTGAAAAGCATATATAAATAGCTATTTGCATCTATATGATCAATTATATATGGTAGCTATTTCTGGGAGGCAGTAATAGTAGAAAAAGGGGAACCTCATTGTAGAGGGACAGTAGCTATCCAAGCTGGTGGCAATGGTGTCTTTGCACTGCTTTTGCCTTCTGGGTCCTACTGCCCCACAGTCTTCTTTGCCTTCTGCACACAGTGAGTCTCCTGGCCACCCTGCAGGACCTGTCCACCAGCTCTCAGAGAAAAGCCCGCCTCTGCCCTGTGTCCTACTATGTGCCACCACTGATGTGCCATGGTTGTTGGGCTCTGTAGACACTCGCTCTGGACCAGCCACACACAGGAAAAAGAATGAGAAGGTGCCACCTCCAGCTGTCCTTCCAGACACAAATATCGAAGTATATCCAGCAAACATACAGGAGTGATGATTCTCAGAACCACTGTGCCCAGAGTACCTGGCCAAACAGAATGTTTAAATAGAATGTTCATATTACATGAGTCTACTGAGAAGAGATTTTAAAGGACTAAACAGCCTATGGAGGAAAAACTGAGAAGAATTGCCTTCAGGGGTTGGGGACAAGGATTGTCTGGCAAGTGATCTGAGGGGATTTTCCAGGGACAATGGTAAATTCTGTCTTCCTGGAGTGTGCATTTTTCAGAAGTTGTCAAAAAATACACTGAAGTTTGCTGCAATTTAAGGAGAGCTCTTAAGAAATATTAGTATAAATAGGGCCACCTGGATGGCTCAGTCAGTTAAGCATCTGACTTTGGCTTGGGTCATGATCTCGCAGTCTGTGAGTTCGAGCCCCATGTCGGGCTCTGTACTGACAACTCAGAGCCTGGAGCCTGCTTCAGATTCTGTGTCTCCCTCTCTCTGCCCCTACCCCATTCATGCTCTGTTTCTCTTGCTCTTAAAAATAAATAAAACATAAAAAAAGAAATATTTGTGTAAATAAAGATATGCAGACTGATGGGTTTTGGAAGTGAGATAGCCTGATGTCTGTAATTGACTTGAAACACATAAAAAAATAAGATGCAATGTGTGTGTGTGTGTGTGTGTGTGTGTGTGTGTGTGTGTGTGTGTAAGAAAGAGAGGGAGAGAGACAAAGCACACTGGATAAACAATAAAGAAATATGGTGAGATACTAAACAGTAACTGCAAAATCCAGGTAGTATAGACAGAGGTGTTCATTGTACAGTTGTTTCCACTTTGCTGTAGGTTTGAAAGCTTCCTTCATAAAAGGTTGGTAACACATCAAAGAACTGAATGAGAAGAATCAACCGTGACACAGCCAAGCAGAAGTCATGGCACATTCAAGGTGAGAAGCGACTAATGAGAAGGACAGACCAAGGGCTGTGGGAATCCAGAGGGGCCAGTGAACCAAGAAAGGGACAAGGATGAACCCCCTGTGAGTGTGGCGTCAAAGGATGGATGGGCTGGACCCTGTAAAGTGGGGGGAAGTAGGGTCTTGTAGGAAGCCTAGTGACACCCCAGCCTGAGAGCTGAGGGAAGACCTGACTGGCCCTGCTGTGGGGCTAGGGGCCTCAGATTTCCAGGCCAGGCTGGGGTTAGGGAAGGGGCTTTCTCAGTGCCCTGAGGTCCTGTGCAGAGGATGGCCTGGAGCACAGGCCTAGAGGCAGGAAGGCCAGCAGAGGCCTCTCTGCCTCATCCTGGAGAGCACCCTGAGAGACTGAAGAGGTCAGGAGTCTCGTGCTCATGCCCTGTCTGCTTCCCAAGGCACCCTGACCCACTGATTTATTTCAAATGACAGCCTGATGAAATGGCTCTTTCTATTTCATTTGGGGTCCAGGTTCCTGCCTTGAGCTTTGCCTCCAAGTGACTGTCATGTCGTGTGGCAGCTTTTGTCAAGAGGGCGACAATCTTAAAGGTCAGAGCAGGAAATGCTGAGTTGAGCTGTCAGCGGGTGTGTGGCAGGCACCTGTAACCCTGGCCAGGCTGCCATGGGGGATGGACAACGACTGATGTTTGCACCTGCAGTTTGACATGCTGCTCAGACGCCGTGACCTGCGTGTGTGCAGGGGACATAATCAGAGGAATGAAGCTGTCAGGTCGGCTGCACGGCGGGGTGCTTTAAAGCAGAAGCAGGGCAAGAGCCTACTTGTGTGGGAGTCTCCTGCCTGCCTCCAACCTCTCACTGCGAGTTGGTTAAGAAGACAGGAAGAGTCGGAGAGCTGCTGCCAACAGCTGGCTCAGTGGGAGATGCTTTCATACTGGTGATGTTACCCCCGCCTCCCTCTCCCCCCCCCCCCCCGGCCACATGAGCTCAGCCTTGGGGTGGAGGCGTCAAGGATGGTGGGACTATTAGTACCACTACTATTGGTTAGGGCTTCCCAGCTTCTAGATCCTGTGCCGGTCCTTGTAAGATCGCCCGGCCTTACGTCTTACGAGAGATGTGCTAGTGGGTGTTGTTGGAGACGAAAGGGGAGCTCACAGATGTTTGGTAATTTGCTCCAGGTTGCAGCAGAGCCAGATCTGAACACAGCTGTGTCTGACCCCATGGTCTACTGCACGATAGCCTTACAGTTAAGAGCACAGAGGCCGACCCGGTCTCTGGGTCTGCGTTTGGCCGGATCCAGCTGTGTGTGCTGTTACCAGGGGAGTAAGTGTGCTTATCCACCCTCCTCAGTACCAGTCTCCATGATGAGACATGTAAACCTGTACACACAGAGCTCATTGCAGGGAGGGGGCTTCTATCACAAAAGTCACTGCACAGGATGTCCTCACCAGACTGACTCAGGGACCTTTGTAGAGGGGGAGAGGGCACGCTTGTGAAGTTCCAGATGTCACGGAGAGGCGTTCCCCATAGAACAAGGTGTGTTTAGTTGTATTTGTGTGGATACCTTTTGTCGGACTATGTTTCTAGTATGATGCTGGCCATTGAACTGTATCTAATTCTTTTATTTTTTTTTTCAAATTTTTATTTAAGTTCTAGTTAATATACATTGCAATATGGGTTTCAGGAGTAGAAATCAGTGATTCATCACTTACAGATAACACCAAGTGTCCTCATAACAACTGCCCTCCTTAATACCCATCACCCATTTAGCCCATCCCCTGCTTACCTCCCCTATCAAGCCTCAGTGTGTTCTCTATAGTTAAGAGTCTTTTGTGGTTTTCTTTCCTTTCTTTCATCTCACTTTCCATATGGTCATCTGTTTTCTTTCTTAAGTTCCACATAAAATGAAATCATGTTATTTTCTTTTCTGACTGAGGTATTTCACTTATCATAATACACTGTATCTCCATGGCAAGAGATACACTGTATCTCTTTGCAAATGGCAAGATTTCATTCTTTTTTATGGCTGAGTAATATTCCCTTGTGTATATATAGGGCATCTTCTTTAACTATTTATCAGTCCATGGACATTTGGGCTTTCCATAATTTGGCTATTGTTGATAATGCTGCTATGAACATCAGGGTGCATGTACCCCTTCAAATCTGTATTATTGTAATTTTGGGGTATATACCTAGTAGTGAAGTTGCTGGTCATAGGGTAGTTCTGTTGTTAAATTTTTAGGGAACCTCCATACTGTTCTTTAGAGTGGCTGCATCAGTTTGCATTCCCACAAACACTGTAAGAGGGTTCCCCTTTCTCCACATCCTCACCAACACCTGTTGTTTCTTGTGTTGTTAATTTTAGCCATTCTGACAGGTGTGAGGTGGTATTTGTTTTTGTATTTGATTTTGTTTTGATTTGTATTTTGATTTTTTTGATTTGTATTTTCTGTGATGATGAGTGATGTTGAGCATCATTTCATGTGTCTGTTAGTCATCTGTATGTCTTCTTTGGAAAAACATCTGTTTATGTCTTCTGCCCATTTCTTCACCGGATTATTTGTTTTTTTTGGGTGTTGAGTCTGATAAATTTTTTTTTATAGATTTTGGAAACTAACCCTTTATCTGATATGTCATTTGCAAATATCTTCTCCCATTCAGTAGGCTGCCTTTTAGTTTTGTTGATTGTTTCCTTCGCTGTGCAGAAGCTTTTTATCTTGATGAAGTCCCAATAGTTCATTTTTCCTTTTGTTCCTCTTGCCTTCGGTGACACATCTAGTAAAACGTTGCTATAGGAAAATCAAACAGGTTGCTGCATGTGTTCTCCTCTAGGGTTTTGATGGTTTCCTGTTTCACATTTAGGTATTTTATCCATTTTGAATTTATTTTTATATATGGTGTAAGAAAGTGGTCCAGTTTCATTCTTCTGCATGTCACTGTCCAGTTTTCCTGACACCAATTGTTGAAAAGACCGTCTTTTTTCCATTGGATATTCTTTGCTGCCTTGTTAAAGATTAGTTGACCATATAGTTGTGATTACATTTCTGGATTTTACATTCTGTTGCATTATCTATGTGACTGTTTTTATGCCAGTACCATATTGTCTTGATGACTACAGCTTTGTAATATAGCTTGAAGTCCGGAATTGTGATGCCTCCAGCTGTTTTTCTTTTTCAGGATTGCCTTGGCTATCTGGGGTCTTTTTTGGTTCTATGCAAATTTTAGGATTGTTTGTTCTAGCTCTGTGAAAAATGCTGCTGGTATTTTGATAGGGATTGCATTAAATGAGGAGATTGCTCTGGGTAATATAGACATTTAACAATGTTTGTTCTTCCAATCCATGAGCATGGAATATTTTTCCATTTATTTGTGTCCTCTTCAATTTCTTTCATAAGTGTTCTATAGTTTTCAGAGTATAGAAATTTTACCTCTTGTTAGGTTTATTCCTAGGTATCTTATTGTTTTTGGTGCAATTGTAAATGGGATCGAATCCTTGATTTCTTTTTCTGTTGCTTCACTATTGGAGTATAGAAATGCAATGAATTTCTGTACATTGATTTTATATCCTGCCACTTTGCTGAAATCATGTATTTGTTCTAGCAATTTTTTGGTGAAGCCTTTAGGATTTTCTACATAGAGTATGTCTGAAAATAGTATGGGTCTGTTCAAATTTTCGATTTCTTCCTGTTTCACTTTGGTAGTTTGTGAGTTTCTAGGAATTTATCCATTTCTTCCAGATTGCCCAGTTTGTTGGCATATAATTTTTCATAATATTCTCTTATAATTGTATCTGTGGTATTGGTTGTGATCTCTCCTTTTTCATTTGTGATTTTGTTTAATTGGGTCCTTTCTCTTCTCTTTTTGATAAATCTGGCTTGGGTTTACAAATTTTATTAACTCTTTCAATGAACCACCTCTTAGTTTTGTTAATCTGTTCTATTATTTTTGTTTGTTTGTTTCTCTATTATTTATTTCCTCTCTAGTTTTTATCATTTCCCTTCTTCTGCTGGCTTTATGCTTTATTTTCTGTTCCTATTCTAGCTCCTTTAGGTGTAAAGTTTGGTTGTGTATTTAGGACTTTTCTTGCTTCTTACGGTATAGCTGTTTTGCAATATACTTCCCTTTGGGACCACTTTTGCTGCATCCCAAAGGTTTTGTAGTGTTGTGCTTTCATTTTTATTTGCTTCCATGTACTTTTTAATTTCTTCTTCAATTTTATGGTTAACCCATTCATTCTTTAGTAGAAGGTTCTTTAACCTCCATGTATTTGTGGTCTTCCCCAATTTTTTCTTGTGGTTGACTTCAAGTTTCATAGCATTGTCGTTTGAATATATGCATGGTATGATCTAAATCTTTTTGTACTTGTTGAGGGCTGATTTGTGACCCAGTATGTGATGCATTCTGGAGAATGTTTTTGTGCACTCAACAATAATGTGTATTCTAACGCTTTAGGATGAAATGTTCTAAACATATCTGTTAAGTCCATCTGTTCCAGTGTGTCATTTAAAGCCATTGTTTTCTTGTTCATTTTCTGCTTAGATGATCTGTCCCTTGCTGTAGTTGGGGTGTTAAAGTCCCTACTATTATTGTATTATTGTCAATGAGTTTGTTTGTTATTAATTGATTTACATATTTGGGTTCCTCCAAGTTGGGGGCATATATAATTGTTAGATCTTCTTGATGGATTATGATATAGTGCCCTTCTTCATCTCTTTTTACATTCTTTGGTTTAAAATCTAGTTCATATGGGTAGACAAAAGGACCACGGAAGAGGGTAGGAAGGGTGGAGAGGCGGTGCATGCTACACAGACTGGTGGGAGGGAGCCAGGGCGGTGGAGGGGCAGCCCGCCCAGAAAGGCAGAGCCCCCGAAGTCTGGCTAACAAAAGCAGAGGGGCCGGACTCTGTGAGTTCTAACAGCCAGAGGGACTTAACATCTGGAATGTTAAAAGTCCGCAGCTCTGCTCTTGGAGAGCGAGGAGGGCAAGAGGACACCAGGAGGGAGAGTTGTTGAGACCCGGAAGACAGAGCTCAGCTTGGCAGGGGAACAAAGGCTCTGGCAAACGCCATCTCCCTCTCCCATCCCCCAGCTGAAATTCCAAAGGGAACCAGTCCCCATCACCAAAGTTGCTTGTACCATGCAAACGCCCAAAGCTGTGCTTCTGTGGAGCCATCCCTCTGACAGGGCTGCCTCCCTCCCTGTGCTGCAGGGCCCCTCCCGCAGGGGACCACTGATGGCAAAGCGAGCTAAGCCTGTCCCTCCTACCCCTTTGCACCTTGCGGATCCAGCCCGGCTAATATGCCAGATCCCATCAAAGCAGCACCACAAGCCTGGCAGTGTGCAAGTAGCCCAGACAGGGGCCACACCACTCCACAGTGAGTCCTGCCCCTGGGACAGGGGAAGATAAGGTACACACCAGTCTGACTGTGGCCCCAGTGGTGGGCTGGGGGCAGACACTGGGTCTGACTGCAGCCCCACCCACCAACACAAGTTACTCCTGACAGCACAGGGGAAGTGCTCTGCAGTTTGGAGCCACTACAGGGACTACCCAAAATGATGAAACGTTAGATTTTTCCTCAAAAGAAACATCAGGAAGTAGCGACAGCTAATGAATTGGTCAAAAACGATTTAAGCAATATAACGGAACAAGAATTTAGAATAATAGTCACAAAATTAATTGCTGGGCTTGAAAAAAGCATAGAGGACAGCAGAGAATCTATTGCTACAGAGATCAAGGGACTAAGAAATAGTCATTAGGAGCTAAAAAATGCTATAAATGAGGTGCAAAATAAAATGCAGGCAGCCATAACATGGACTGAAGAGGCAGAGGAGAGAACAGGTGAATTAGAAGATAAAATTATGGGAAAAGAGGAAGCTGAGAAAAAGAGAGAGAAAAAAATCCAGGAGTATGAGGGGAGAATTAGAGAACTAAGTGATGCAATCAAACGGAACAATATGCATATCATAGGAATTCCAGAAGAAGAAAAGAGAGAGAAAGGGGCTGAAGGTGTACTTGAACAAATCATAGCTGAGAACTTCCCTGATCTGGGGAAGGAAAAAGGCACTGAAATCCAAGAGGCACAGAGAACTCCCTTCAGACGTAACTTGAATTGATCTTCTGCACGACATATCATAGTGAAACTGGCAAAATACAAGGATAAAGAGAGAATTCTGAAAGCAGCTAGGGATAGACAGGCTCTAACTTACAAAGGGAGACCCATAAGAGTAGTGGCAGACCTATCTACTAAAACTTGGCAGGCCATAAATAAATGGCAGGAAATCTTCAATGTGATGAACCAAAAAAATACGCAGCTGACAATCCTTTATCCAGCAAGTCTGTTATTCAGAATAGAAGGAGAGATAAAGGTTTTCCCAAACAAACAAAAACTGAAGGAATTCATCACCACTAAACTAGCCCTACAAGAGATCCTCAGGGGGATTCTGTGAGTGAAATGTTGCAAGGACCACAAAGTACCAGAGACATCACTACAAGCATGAAACCTACAGACATCATAGTGACTCTAAATCCATATCTTTCAATAATAACACTGAATGTAAACGGACTAAATGCTCCAACCAAAAGACACAGGGTATCAGAATGGATAAAAAAACAAGACCACATCTATTTGCTGTCTACAAGAGACTCATTTTAGACCTGAGGACACCTTCAGATTGAAAGTGAGGGGATGGAGACCTATCTATCATGCTACTGGAAGTCAAAAGAAAGCTGGAGTAGCCATACTTATATCAGACAAACTAGACTTTAAACTAAAGGCTGTAACAAGAGATGAAGAAGGGCACTATATAATAATTACAGGGTCTATCCATCAGGAAGAGCTAACAATTATAAATGTCTATGTGCCGAATATGGAAGCCCCCAAATATATAAAACAATGAATCACAAACATAAGCAAATAAGAATGTAGTAATTGCAGGGGACTTTAATACAGGGGACTTACAACAATGGATAGATCATCTAGACACAGGATCAATAAAGAAACAAGGGCCCTGAATGATACATTGGATCAGATGGACTTGACAGATATATTTAGAACTCTGCCTCCCAAAGCAACAGAATATACTTTCTTCTCGAGTGCACATGGAACATTCTCCAAGATAGATCATATACTGGGTCACAAAACAGCCCTTCATAAGTATACAAGAATTGAGATCATACCATGCATACTTTCAGACCACAATGCTATGAAACTTGAAATCAACCACAGGGAAAAGTCTGGAAAACCTCCAAAAGCATGGAGGTTAAAGAACACCCTACTAAAGAATGAATGCATCAACCAGGCAATTAGAGAAAAAATTAAAAAATATATGGAAACAAATGAAAATGAAAATACAACAATCCAAATGCTTTGGGATGCAGCGAAGGCAGTCCTGAGTGGAAAATACATTGCAATCCAGGCCTATCTCAAGAAACCAGAAAAATCCCAAATACAAAATCTAACAGCACACCTAAAGGAAATAGAAGCAGAACAGTAAAAACACCCAAACCCAGCAGAAGAAGATAAATAATAAAGATCAGAGCAGAAATAAACAATATAGAATCTAAAAAAAACTGTAGAGCAGATCAATGAAATTAAGAATTGTTTTTTTTGAAAAAAGAAACAAAATTGATAAACCTCTAGCCAGGCTTCTCAAGAAGAAAAGGGAGATGACCTAAATAGATAAAATTGTGAATGAAAATGGAATTATTACAACCAATCCCTCAGAAATACAAGCAATTATCAGGGAATACTATGAAAAATTATATGCCAACAAACTGGACAACCTGGAAGAAATGGACAAATTCCTAAGCACCCACACACTTCCAAAACTTACATAGAAAGAAATAGAAAACTTGAACAGACCCATAACCAGCAAAGAAATTGAATCAGTTATCAAAAATCTCCCAACAAATAAGAGTCCAGCACCAGATGGCTTCCCTGGGGAATTCTACCAGACATTTAAAGCAGAGATAATACCTATCCTTCTCAAGCTGTTCCAAAAAATAGAAAGGGAAGGAAAACTTCCAGACTCATTCTATGAAGCCAGCATTACTTTGATTCCTAAACCAGACAGAGACCCAGCAAAAAAACAGAACTACAGGTCAATATCCCTGATGAATATGAAATAAAAATTCTCAATAAGATACTAGCAAATCGAATTTAACAGCAGATAAAAAAATTATTCACCACGATCAACTGGGATTCATTCCTGGGCTGCAGGGCTGGTTCAACATTCGCAAATCAATCAATGTGGTACATCACATTAATAAAAGAAAAGATAAGAACCATATGATCCTCTCTATCAATGCAGAGAAAGCATTTGACAAAATTCAGCATCCTTTCTTAATAAAAACCCTCAAGAAAGTCGGGATAGAAGGAACATACTTAAACATCATAAAAGCCATTTACAAAAAGCCCACAGCTAATATCATCCTCAATGGGGAAAAACTGAGAGCTTTCCCCCTGAGACCAGGAACACGACAGGGATGTCCACTCTCACCGCTATTGTTTAACATAGTGTTGGAAGTTCTAGCATCAGCAATCAGATGACAAAAGGAAATCAAAGGCATCGAAATTGGCAAAGATGAAGTCAAGCTTTCACTTTTTGCAGATGACATGATATTATACATGGAAAATCCGATAGACTCCACTAAGTCTGCTAGAACTGATACATGAATTCAGCAAAGTCACATGATACAAAATTAATGTACAGAAATCAGTTGCATTCTTATACACTAATAATGAAGCAACAGAAAGACAAATAAAGAAACTGATCCCATTCACAACTGCACCAAGAATCATAAAATACCTAGGAATAAACCTAATCAAAGATGTAAAAGATATGTAGGCTGAAAACTATAGAAAGCTTATGAAGGAAATTGAAGAAGATACAAAGAAATGGAAAAACATTCCATGCTCATGGACTGGAAGAATAAATATTGTTAAAATGTCAATACTGCCCAAAGCTATATACACATTTAATGCAACCCCAATCAAAATTGCACCAGCATTCTTCTCAAAGCTAGAACAAGCAATCCTAAAATTTGTATGGAACCAGAAAAGACCCCGAATAGCCAAAGTAATATTGAAGAAGAAGACCAAAGCGGGAGGCATCATAATCCCAGACTTCAGACACCACTACAAAGCTGTAATCATCAAGACAGCATGGTATTGGCACAAACAGACACATAGACCAATGGAATAGAATAAAGACTCCAGAATTGGACCCACAAAAGTATGGCCAACTAATCTTTGACAAAGCAGGAAAGAATATCCAATGGAAAAAGGACAGTCTCTTTAACAAATGGTGCTGGGAGAACTGGACAGCAACATGCAGAAGAATGAAACTATACCACTTTCTCACACCATTCACAAAAATAAACTCAAAATGGATAAAGGACCTGAATGTGAGACAGGAAACCATCAAAACCCTAGAGGAGAAAGCAGGAAAAGACCTCTCTGACCTCAGCCATAGCAATTTCTTACTTGACACATCTCTAAAGGCAAGGGAATTAAAAGCAAAAATGAACTACTGGGACCTTATCAAGATAAAAAGCTTCTGCACTGCAAAGGAAACAATCAAAAGAACTAAAAGGTATCCAACGGAATGGGAAAGTATTTGCAAATGACATATCAGACAAAGGGCTAGTATCCAAAACCTATTAAGAACTCACCAAACTCCATACCCCAAAAACACGTAATCCAGTGAAGAAATGGGCAGAAAACATGAATAGACACTTCTCTAAAGAAGACATCCAGATGGCCAACAGGCAAATGAAAAGATGCTCAATGTCGCTCCTCATCAGGGAAATAAAAATCAAAACCACACTGAGATACCACCTCACACCAGTCAGGGTGGCTAAAATGAACAAATCAGGAGACTATATATGCTGGAGAGGATGTGGAGAAATGGGAACCCTCTTGCACTGTTGGTGGGAATGCAAACTGGTGCAGCTGCTCTGGAAAACAGTGTGGAGGTTCCTCAAAAAATTAAAAATAGACCTACCCTATGACCCAGCAATAGCACTGCTAGGAATTTGCCCAAGGGATACAGAGGTGCTGATGCATAGGGGCACTTGT
The DNA here is from genome assembly GCF_007474595.2 of Lynx canadensis. Classification (NCBI taxonomy): domain Eukaryota; kingdom Metazoa; phylum Chordata; class Mammalia; order Carnivora; family Felidae; genus Lynx; species Lynx canadensis. Next base: position 41,958,299 of record NC_044313.2, on the reverse strand, counting down.
ACCCCAATGTTTACAGCAGCACTTTCAACAATAGCCAAATTATGGAAAGAGCCTAAATGTCCATCAACTGATGAATGGATAAAGAAATTGTGGTTTATATACACAATGGAATACTACTTGGCAATGAGAAAGAATGAAATATGGCCTTTTGTAGCAACATGGATGGAACTGGAGAGTGTTATGCTAAGTGAAATAAGTCCTACAGACAAAGATAGATACCATATGTTTTCACTCTTATGTGGATCCTGAGAAACTTAACAGAAGATCGTGGGGGAGGGGAAGGAAAAAAAAAGTTAGAGAGGGAGAGAGCCAAACCATAACAGACTCCTAACAACTGAGAATAAACTGAGGGTTCACAGGGGGTTGGAGGGTGGGGACGGTGGGTGATAGTCACTGAGGGCACCTGTTGGGATGAGCACTGGGTGTTGTATGGAAACCAATTTGACAACAAATTTCATATTAAAAAAAATCTAGTTCATCTGATATAAGTATGGTACTCTGGCTTTTTTTTTTATCTCCAGTAGCATGATAGATTATTCTCCATCCCCTCACTTTCAATCTGCAGGTGTCTTTAGGTCTAAAATAAGTCTCTTGTAGGTAGCATATAGATGGGTGTTGTTTGTTTGTTTGATTGTTTGAATCTATTTGATACCCAGTGTCTTTTGATTGGAGCATTTAGTCCATTTACATTGAAGAGTGATTACTGATAGATATGAATTTAGTGCCATCATGTTACCTATAAAGTTGGTGTTTCTGGTGATGTCTTTTTTTCTTTTATACTCTTCGTTGCTTTTGCTCTTTCATTCCCACACAAAGAGTCCCCTTTAGTATTTCTTGCAGGGCTGGTTTGGCGTTCATGAACTCCTTTAGTTTTTGTTTGTGTGGGAAACTCTTTATCTCTCCTATTCTGAATGACAGCCTGGTGGATAAAGTCATTTTGGCTGCATATTTTCCCCATTCAGCACAGTTTATATATCATGCCACTACCTTCTAGACTGTCAAGTTTCTGTGGACAGATGTGCCACGAACCTGATCTGTCTTCCCTTGTAGGTTAAGGACTTCTTTTCCCTTGCTGCTTTCAAGATTCTTTCCTCGTCTGTGTATTTTATGAATGATATGTCTAAGTGATGACTGGCTTTTGTTGAATTTGATGAGAATTCTCTGTGCCTCTTGGGTTTTGATGTCTGTTTCCTTCCCCAGATAAGGGAAGGTTTCAGTTAAATTTGCTCAAATAAACCTTTTTGCCCCCTTTCCCCTCTCTTCTTCTGGGATTCCTATGGTATGCTACTACACTTTAAGGTGTTGCTGAATTCCCTAAGTCCACATTCATTACCCAATACTTTTCTTCCCCTCTTCTTCTCAGCTTATTTCCCATAATTTTATCTACTATATCACTGATTTGTTCCTCTATTTTGTCCATCCTCTGCATTGTACCCAGTCGGTTTTGCATCTTGGTTGTAGCATTTTTAATTTCAGCCTAACTAGATTTTAGTTCTTTTATTTCTGTAATAAGGGATTCTCTAGTGTCTTCTATGCTTTTCTTAAGCCAAGCTATTATCCATTGTGATTACTGTTTTAAATTCTGGTTCAGGAATCCTACTCATATCTGTTTTGATTAAATACCTGGCTGTGATTTCTTCCTGTTATTTCTTTTGGGATGAATACCTCCATCTTGTCATTTTTGTCTAGGTCACTGTTGTGTGTGTGTGTGTGTGTGTGTGTGTGTGTGTGTGTGTGTTAGGAAAGGCTGTTATATTCCTGCTCCTGAGAATAATGGCTATAATAAGAAGGGGTTCTATACTGTCTTGTGCCTGGTGCTTCAGGAAATGTTTCAGAGTGTGGACTCTACTGTTGTGTTTTGGCTGCTCCGTCCCTCAAGTCAGTCCTCTGCAGAGTTTTTCCTTGCTTACCGTACAGAGTGGTTGGACCTTGTCCACTATATGGAAAGTTTTAGGTGTGTTTTGGTCTGCTTGTTAAAAGAAGCTAGATCTTATTTCCTCTAGGCTGAAGCTTTGGAGCACTGTATATGATCACTGAACTTGGTGCATGCAGGGGGTTTGTTCCAGTCTTCTGGGGGAGGGGCCTGTTGTGCTGGTACTCAGAGTGACTTGTCCTTGTAAAGATGTACCTGCAGGTGCAGTGGGGCGGGGCTTGGTGTAAGTCGCTGCAGCCTCCGGTGGAGTTGATGTGCTGCTCACCGAAGTCTGTTTGTATTAATGTGCAGGCGGAAAATGGTGTCATCCCACTCTTTCATCCCTGGAGAGGGGAGTACACACCTGCCACTATTCAGGAAGCCATCACAGAAGAGCAAACAATCTCGACTCTTGTATCCCAGATTTATGTCAGAACGCTGCCTTCACCCTGTCTGTCTGAGCCGTCTGTCTGCCTGGCAGCACAGTACTCCTGTGTTTTATCTCAGGCATGTGACTGGGTTTCAGAGCTCCAAATTTAGGGACCTGGTGTGGCATGGACCCATGCTGATCCTCTGGGGGAGAGTCTTGCTGTGCTATGGCTGGTGTTTATTTGTGCCAGAAAAACAGTTGCATGACTGTGCAGTGGTTTGACGTTTATGGTAAAGCACAGAAAAAGCCATAACCAAGGTTTGCTGCCTTCAGCAAGTGTCTCTGTTCCTATTCTAGTGAACAGGGCAGCATGTTGGTGCTCACCAGCTCTTTTCTTCCTGGGAAGCCATGCCACCTCTCCCAAATGCATTCCAAGAAGAGGAACTGTCTCTCTGTGTGTCTCGGGGGATCCTCAGACCACACTGCCCACTCCTGGGCTTCTGGTCTCCTTCCCCATAAGAGCACTACTAAGCCCACCAGGTACGACCCTGGCAATGGCACGGACTTCTAAAACTTCAGCCTTTGAGCTCTGCTGCTTATAAAACCTTGTGGTAGTCAGTCCCTCTCCTTTTCCCAGTCCATGGTTTTGGGGAAGAGTTTCTCTTGTGCAATCCCCTGCACTCTGCTTTCTCTCTCTCTCTCTCTCCCCGCCCCCCCCCCCACTCTCTGTCTCCATGATCAGGGCTCCCTCCCCTCCAGAGCACATGCAGTTCTTTTCTGCCCTGAATAAACTCTCTGCAGTTCCTACATTTAACAATGTGGCCATTTTTCTCCCTCTAAATGTGCAGTTTATTTTCTCAGCCCTCAGATCGATTTTTTGGGTGCTCAGAATGATTTGATATTTATCTAGCTATGTTGAAGGGACAAGGCAAGCATAGGATCCCTCTACTCCTTCACCACCTTAACTCTCCCCCCCTTCTAATTCTTTTATTCATCCATTGAGATAATCATGTTTCTCTTCTCCACATTGCTGATACGGTTAAGTTACATTGATATTTGAACTATTGAATCAGACTTGTATTGCATGGGTGGCCCCTAATTAGTCTTGATGTTTTGTTCTTTTAATATGTTCTCAGATTTCATTTTGAAGTGTTTTGTTGAAGGTTTTTAAATATACTTTATTCTTATTTTGTATTAAACTTTTGGTTTTGAGATTAAAAAAAAGTAATTACAAAGATCTTATTGTGGTAATCATTTTACAATATATGCATGTCAAGTCATTATATGGAATACCTTAAACTTATACACAGGTGTTTGTCAGTTATATCTCAATAATAATGGGGAAAATAATTACACACACAAGCACACCACAACCCATGCTTGACATGCACACTCCAATCAAATGTAGACACACCTGTATACCCCAGGCACACTCATATATCCAACATATTTCTACACTACCATGCTACACATGCACAACACACTCAGACACCCACACACTACCCACATGCCACATATTCACACACCCCCCACCCCGCCCACCACTCTCCATTCTGCTAGAACAGTGACTATAGCTCTTACCTCCTACACAAACAAAGTAACTCTCCCCAGCCATAATTTCATGACAGGAATTTACCACCAGCTGGAAATAGAGAGAGGGGTGGCAGGTCAGGGATAGTGACATGGGGGGAGGGACACGGTGAGAAGCCATCCCATTGCTCTTCTCACATTTAGCCCACACTCACCATGTTAACGATGTCTTCCAGGGACTCGAATCCACTGTTTACCCCATAAAATTGGTCATTTCTTTCTACAATGTCTTTTAGCTACAAGAGAGAGGAGGCACCTTGGGCACATGGACTGGGCTTGAGGACAAAGAAATCTCCACCCCAGGAGACAGTCTCTTCCCTTATGCCATATTAGACTCCAAGAGCCAGACCCTGGTGTCAGGCAGCAGCCCACACTTATGGAAGGGAAAGCTCTTCTGCCTCCACTGCTGGTGGGCAGGTTTTACACGCTGTTATTCATTTCTGGAGTGGCTATCTGCTGTCCAGACACCGGGGTGGGTTACAGGACCACCTTTGGGAAAGCTGACTTTGAAAGCATACCCCACTTGGGCTCGCAAGGGGCACCAGGTTACCTGTTCTGAATTACCTGGTCGTTCTTATAGTCTTTTACACCCACAGAATAAACTTTGGCGCCCCTTTCACGAGCCTTCTCAGCCTAAGAGAAAGAACCCTTTGAGTACAAAGTACCAAATACATGGGGCAAAACGCTGGTACTGATGGGTTGGACTCACTTCAGACTTAGTCTCCTCAAATGTCCTTGGTGTCAGTGGTCCTGCGGTCAGACCAATAATCAGACTGGGAGCATTGTTGCCTGCAGGGGAAATGGGGAGTAACCTCATTGGTAAAGATACACAAAGTGACTCTCTGCAGGCTGCTGGGGCCACAACACTGCTCCCCATACTTCCTCCTCCAAGGAAGAAGTGCCCAGACCTGAGCACCTGCCATCAGGAGTGCCTGGAGAGCTAGCATCCCAGTCCTGGAGGGAGAAGGAAACTTCTCTCTCTTAGATGAAGACAGTTCTGGGTAGAGCACAGCCTTTACCAGTGTTGGAGACACAGTTACAGGACATCAGCCGAAGGGAAAGAACTGAAGGAAAAAGGAGCCAGGGCCAGAAATGTGATACAGACAAAGTGTGGGCGGCAAAGGGTAAACCCAGCTCTTTTTTTCTGAAAATGGAATCCTTCTGCTCTTGGTTTCCCTGGCTTCCTGTTTTCTTGTTCAGGCAGCCCAAGTGTTGGTCATGCACCTCACAGTTACCAAGAGCCTAGAAGGTACACACATGATCCCATGTGGTTCTGAGACTCATCACTGGGGGTGGTTTTCATCCTCCTGCACAGAGGAGGAACCTGTGGAACAGAGAGGGCAAGCACCTTGCTACAAGAGTCAGCGCTAGGAAGGGGCCAAGGAGGGTCTGCACCTTGCTGAGGCCCAGGCCTGGCTCTGTCCCCACACCTGCCCGTAATGAAGTCACCAGGAAGCTTACCTCCATAGATTGCTTTTTCAATCTGCTCATTTGCCTGCAAGGAAATGAAGGAGTGTTGGAGAGGGCGGTGGGAGGACCCAGGATAATCTAAGAACTCCATAAAGCAGAGATCCTCAGAGCTCTAGATTCGGTACCTTTTTAAATCCTTCATGCATGTTTGCGGCTCCGGTAGGCACTATATTCTGAATTTTTTCAAGACTATTATGTATTTTACTTCTGAAAAAAAATTAGAAAAGGGGTTGAGGTATAATCTGGGGTTGAATTTACAAGCAGCCCAAGCTGTCCTGGAGCCACTGTGCACTGTGAAGACCTGTCTAGTCGGGACAGGATACAAGTCAAGTAGCCTGGTTATGACCTTATGCTCTGTGTCCTCGATATGAACAGGCCTTGCTCAGGCCTTCTCTGTCCCCCATCTGGTGAGCATGGGGTGGGGGGAGGCTGCTCTGCTGCTCCCATGGGTATGGCCTGGCTTTCTCTGCACTCACCACTGTCTCAGGCACACTACCTGGGGGACCCTCAAGAGCCCTGCTTTGATCATCCATGGTGAATTTGGGGCACACTCATGGATGTGCCACTGTGAATCTGCACTCACAGTGTAACTGGCAGGGCTTCTATCACCTACTGGGTCCCTTGGGAAGGCACACTCTTCCTTCAGCAGGTAAGGCTGAGTTTGGAAAAGGTCATCCTGCTGATAGCCTTGTCCTGTCCCATCTTCCCCTGTCACAGAATCCTGAGATTGACTTGCATCTGCCCCAAGCCTCTTCCCCTTCTGGATTGGCACCAAAGGAAGGAGAAAGCTCCTTAATGAGAGAACTAGGGCTCCTGGGCTTACATACTCCTGAAGAAAAGGGCCAAAAGCTGGGGAAGTGCCTCGAGGGCTGCCCATGCAGGTGGAGGGGCAGTGCTCCCCTGGCCGCCATGGGTATGTGGCCAGGTGGCTGCTGTTAAGGGGGATTTCACAGGTGGGACTGGGGACCTAGGTTCAGGCTAATCCCATGTGACAAGCTGAGCTGGCACAGCAAGGCTAGGAGAGCTGGGACCCTGAGAGGGCTTCTTACTGTGGGGAGTGGAGATGTTGCTGTGGGGTGAGACCTGAGAGCTCCAGGTCTAGCCCCACCCAGCCCAGGAGGTGAGGCCTGGCACCCATGGCCAGTGGAGATCAAACCAGGTGCTACCCGGCCCAACAAAAATATTCTCCCTCCTCTTGCCACATTTTGGAAGTTTATTTAACTGAGCCCCCAAATCTGGGGCGACTCTCATGCTTCCCCAGTCTATGGCCCAGGAGCCTCCTGGTCAGGCATATGGTTGCCTGAGCCAGTGCCCTTAAGGGAGTGCTGCCCCTCCAGCCCTACTCCTAGCTCTGCATTTGGAAGGAATACAGGCTCCCAACACCCTCAGCTAGACTCCTTCCCTTAAAACATTACTTCCTCAGAAAAACATAACTTCATATAGTTTCCATGCCCCTGGCCCCATTCCCACTCCTGAACCCTGAATCAGGGAAGACATTACTGTGTTCACGCTCCAGAGAGGACCAGGCGGGTCCTCCCTGAGCCCCCTCCCCACCACAGCTTCTCACATCTGGGCCCTGAGCCCCCCACCTTGGAGGAGGCAGAGGTCTTACCCTCCCCAGTGGGCAGCTCTTCCTCCAGAGCCCCCTGCCCAGCAGCCCTGCATCTCTCTGCCACCTGCCAGAATCTCTCCCAATGGACTTGCTTCCTTCCACTTTCAACCTACTCAGGTCTCTCTGTCCTGAATGCAAAACCCCACCTATGCACAAATGTGTGCCTCGACGCTGCTTGGGGCAGCCAGCCCTCTCTCCCTGTTTGTCCTGGAGTCAGGCAGAAGAGTGCTGCTACCTCCAAGCATTGACACCACCACTCTGCTATGCCTAGCTTCTCTCCATGGTCCTGAATGGTAGCTCTGTGCCACAAATATTGGGGCCCATCTAGTCCTAAGAGGTGCTCAACCTCTCTTTGGTGCTTCATTGGGTTCCAGTCATTTGTGTCCATGGGAATCTTAACCTCCTTAACCAGCTATTCAGAAGCTCCATAACTTCCAGACTTTTGCCCAAACTGCTGGGCTCACCATGGCCCACCTAGTATGCAGGCATGTCTTATCTTCCTCAAGCACCCTATCCCAGCCTGATGTTCAGGACCCCACTCATGGGTTTAGACCCACCAAGGGAGCAAAATTCCCTCCACTGAAAACATCAATGCTTTGATGCTGCCCATCTCTTCCTCCCTGGTTGTGATCTGTCTCCCACCCACCCCTCCTTACACACTGGCTCAGGGCAGAAAGTGACATATAACAACAGTAGGTGTCACACTCATATCACTGTTCATAAAGGACCTGTACATCTGCTCCCTAAAATCCTGGGAATCCTAGATAGCCCATTCTAAGAAAAGGGAAGAGCATGGAGGGAAGAACTCAGGACAACTGTAGGTCAGGGCTTAGAGGGGTGGAGAGGTCTAGCAGCACATAGTTTACCAGTGTCAGTGCAGCCAGGGGTCAGAGAGAGCTGGGGGCCCAAAGCTAAGGATCAGGGTGCACAAGGAAAGAAGTCCAGGCCAGCCCAGCCTGCACACCAGTGGGCTCCCCACTGTGGTTTCAGGGAACCCCTCAGCCTCTTAGCTCTCCCTGAGACCTGGTTTTCTAGGTCTGCCATTGGGGATCATATCAGTGCTTACCTGTCAGAGGTGAGATTCATGATGGTGTAGCTCTGTGTGGAGTAGGTGATTAAGGACATCCTCATTTTTGAACTGTGGAGGAAGCATGTGCTTGTGAGACGCCATCAACACAGGCTCAAAATGAAACCAATGAAGCTCAGAAAAACAAGGCTCAAGGCAGCCAATGGGGGGGTCTATGTCAATTTCTATACTTCCCACCACAACTCTTCTGCTTTGGGACCCATTTCCCAAACCTGAAAGTTGCTGTAAATTTAGTGAAAAATTTTTTAGACTCTAAGATGTGTGGCCTCCTTAGAACAGAATGCCAAGATGGCATCCTGATCCATTCTTACACTCTTACATTCTTACAGTATTCCAAAAGACAGACAGACACACACACACACACACACACACACACACACACACACACCCCAAGCCATGTGAACAGTACATTGCAAGGAGATAGACACCTGCAAATTCCTGCATGAGGGGTTCCCCCTGGTCTCTCTTCTACATTCTTTGGACCTTCATTCCTTTCTCTCCTAACTCCTTCTGTACTTCCTTCTCTTGTCAAAGAAATTAATTCTCTTTCTTGGCAGCCATTTATCTAAATCCCTCTCTTTCCATCCTCTGGCCACTGTCTTCTGGCCTGTTGACCCTCATTATCACTTAGATAAATTGGTACAATAGGTCCCTAGCTGAACTTCTTATTGTTCTTGGCTCTTGATCCAGCTCATTTTATCCACTATAATAAGAATTCTTTTCTTGAAGCACAACCTCGATCATGTGAGACCCCTGCTCAAAAATCCTATACCCACCTATTGCGCACAGCAGGAAATTCAAGCTTGTGGTCTGGCATAATGAGCCATGTTCTTGGCTTTTGGCTTACTTGTCCAGCCTCATCGCTGGGTCTTCTCCTGACTAAACCTACTTTGCAGCCAAACAGACCATTCCCATCACAAGAAGCCTCTTTGATGGTTCCTGTTATCCTGTCTTCCCCTACCTTTCAAGGCCTAGTTCAAATTTCCACATCTTCTAGGTAGCTATCCTTGGCTTTTTCTCTAGGAATTCTTGATTTTTCCTCCATATTGCCATGCAAGACTTTTGTCCCTTTCTCTTGGCCTTCAGCATCATTTAACCAGGTTTTCGGTTACTGAGTCAGTCTGCTTTAACTTCCTCTCCAAGCCTGTGAAGTCCTCAGAAGCAGACTGTGTCCCCCTTAATGTGGACTGACTCTCCAGCAAGAATCAGTGAAAGCTGCTAAGAACTAATGGAATCAGTGTGATTTTCCTTTTTCCCTTTTTCAGAACACCACCATGGGCTCTGTGCTCCTGGCCTGAGGGACTCCCATGCCCACTGAGTCTAAGCAGCTGTGTATCTGTATGGCAGAAGAAAATACCCTGGAGCATGGAGAAGCCTTACTTTGGAAACCTCTTCACCAGATCATCCACAAATTTATAAATGTCCTTCCAAATGCTGTTTGCATTGTCTGACCTGAAAACAAAGACTTGAGTCAGAGGGATGAAAGACAATCATCAGGAGAGCAGTTTCTGTCCCCACCTCCCACAGTCCCTTTAGCAAGCTCCTCTGCATCCCACATAACTGAAGCCTGCCACATACCCACCACCCTGGTGGTGATTTTCATCAGTGTGAATGGTGGGGAGGTTGAATAACCAGGCCTGTGTCCTTGGGACCAAGTGACTTTCATGGATTAAGGACTTTGGGTGGCAAACCAGGATGGTTGGTTTGGTCATGGTAGGGAGACAAGAAATGAAGGAGGATGCATTCATTGGAAAACACATTCTGATTTTGAAATGTTGGCTCTCTTGGTCCCCCACTTCCCTTTGGAATAACCATTAACACTGTCCTCTTCTACCCTTTAAAGGTGTGTAGTGGGATGCAAGACAGGGTTTTCTTGCACCACATTCCATCAGATGCCTCTGGAAAGCAATACATCTAGGCTGAGAGAGTGACCCAAGCTTTCCCTGAAATTCTTTAATGGACTCTGGATTCTTGGGTATCAGAGCTATCCTGACATACCTCCTTAGGTTGGGGATCCATTTGTAGGCCAAAGTCTGACCTGCCAACCATTCCTCATGACACACACAGATTCTGTTCATACTTTCATGTTTTCCAGCAATCACAGAGTAGGAAAAGACATTCCCAACAGGAGCCTGCACCTCAGGCAAGGGAGGCTATGCTACTCAGACTATTTAATTTCCCTTCATCCTTCAAAGCTGAGCCGCTCTAGACACAGAAGGCCTATTCCAGCACCACTGCAAGGGGAGAGATAGGAATAGACCTAGGATACTGATCTTCTGTCACCATTATGCTCTGGCCAGCAGGGAAAGCCACAGGAAAAGCCACTTCCTCTTCTAATTTTCAGTTTCTCACACTCATAGGCTCCCACTTTAGTTCCTAGTTGGTGAAGACGCTCAAGCAGGTTAGAGCCTTATGATGTCCCCTTCTGTCCAAGCAGGAAGCCCTTAAATGAGTCTTACCAGTTCAGGGTTCAATGATCTTTGCAATCCAACATCTCTATAGTTCTGCACTATTCCAGGTTATGATTGGCAAATGTGAGGGTCACTAAGAGTCTTGGTCAAGATCCTATGGATGTTAAGGGGTAAAACTGTCTGATTCCCTGGCCTGGATTCTTTTTCTGGATCTGACAGTTCATGTCATATGAATTCGAGGAACCCACAAGGAGGCCCTTCCTCTTTCCTCCAGTGATAACTTTGTCAATAAACATCCTAAATGTCATATTTATATGTGTGGTCCTCATATCCAAGGACATCTTCCCTTTATCATTTTTACTGCCTCCTCTAAGTTTCATCTAAAACTATCAACAGATGGTGAGGAAACTAAGAATAGATGATTATAACTATGTCAGGATGATCATTCATGGAGCACTATTTATGAAGCACTTTATATGCATGATTTCCAATTCCAAATCAATCCAATGATATTAGCATCATTCCTATTTTACAGATGGAAAAACAGGCTCTCGCAGGTCAAGGAATTTGGCACAATTTCCATGAATAGCATGGATATGAACCCAGATCTTCCAGCAAAGCCCATGCTCTACCTATTGGACTTGGGAGACTGGGGTGACACTACTGTACCAACAGTTGCTGGGAGCATAGCAATAGACTTTGACAACTTACCCACAATACAGACTTTCTCATGGAAGCTCCACGATAAACTACAACAAAGACAATTCCTCTCCTAACCAATGGTAATCCTTTTCACTTTCCTTCTCCCTACTACTCTCCTCTGTTCTCCCCCAGAGTGAAGAGGATCTTCCAAAGAAGATTCACAGGATAAGAGTCTTCAACCCATCTACCAGCCCTGGAAAAGTTCGTGATGATTTTGAAGGAAGGTCTAGTTTCTAGAACACAGAAGAATGTGAGTGCTCTTGTGTAGTGGGAAAAACCACAAGGATATAAGTACCTAGGAGAGAGGCAGTATGGAACAGAGCAACCACATGGAGCTCCAGCACACAGAGCTCCAATCATGTTTTATCACCCCACACTGAAATGAGAATGGAGAGATGGGGATCACCAGACATTTGAGGGCATCTCTACTGTTGAAGATTGAGTCTAAAATATCTTACTGATGTCACTACTCTGGGGGAATGGAAAGAGTGGGGAAGATCCATGTAGGAGAGCTAAAGTATAAGAAAACTAAATTCTTTTCTTTCCTAGGCAGAAGTCAAAGTGTTTGCTTTTAAATTTATGTTCAAGCATTTTTTGACAAATGAAAAAAATGAAAGTACAAACAAAAACTAATAGCATAGAGGATGTCAGCAAAAAGGCAGATTCTGAAACTCCAAGCCTTCATTTCCCAATAATAACATTCCAAAAAAAAAAAAAAAAAACCAAAAGCTTTCTTCACCAACTTTCTACTCTGTAGGAGCTCTACAAAACAATCAAAGGTTTATAGCAATAAAGAAAATGCCCAAATCAAGAAACAGCCTCTTCAAATGACAGGTAAGATTTGTGGCATTTTTAATCATTCTTTCCCCACTCTCTTTCTAGCCTGGTGGCAGTTTTGGTCTTGATCTGTAGCCCAGTTCAAAGTTCTCCTTGAACCAGAGGGGACAGCATGGACCTTACTCACAAATTACTGTGTACATCTTTTCTAACCTGGCTGGGGTCAATTAGAATGTACAAAAGCAGGTGTGGACAAAGGTACATCTAAAAAGCCACATGTATGCCCAGTCAGAAGCATGCTTAGAAAAATCCCATAAAAACCCTTAAGCTTTCACTTTGGGCTGATCTCTAGGCTCTGAGCAAGCCTAACTAAGTGGTAAAGGAATGCCCACCAAAGTACCATTTGCAAACACACTGGTTGATGTGTTTGTTCTCTGTGTTTTGTTTTGAATTTTTGTGCTGTTTTATGTTTGCTCTAGCTCCTGGCATTCAAGGAAATCTCTGTCAAAACCTTAGCTGAATGTGAGCTAAAGGAACAAACACTCCAGTAATCACATACAAGGATATTGTTACATTCTTTACAAAAAATGTTTGGAAATCTCACAAAAGAAACAAAAATCTACACACTTGTACCATAGATAACAAAAGCAAAAGCAATCTAGTATCCATGGGGAATTCTGATTTCCAGAGTACCACATTAAAATAATAAAACACTAGGGGAGGCTCGGTGGCTCAGTTGGGTAAGCATCCAACTTCGACTCAGGTCATGGTCTCACGGTTTGTGAGTTCAAGCCCCGTGTTGGGATCTGTGCCGACAGCTCAGAGCCTGGAGCCTGCTTCAGATTCTGTGTCTCTTCCTCTCTCTGCCCCTCCCCACGCCCATGCTCTGTCTCTGTCTCTCAATAAACATTAAAAAAATATTTTTTTAAAAATAATAAAACACCCAATTTTTAACAAAAATAAATCACAAAACAAACAAAGAAATAGGAGAGCATGGCTCATTCAAAGGAACTAAATATAGAGAGCCAAAGCATAAGAGACTCTTAAAAACTGAGAACAAACTGAGGGTTGATGGGGGGTGGGAGGGAGGGGAGGGTGGGTGATGGGTATTGAGGAGGGCACCTTTTTGGGATGAGCACTGGGTGTTGTATGGAAACCAATTTGACAATAAATTTCATATTTAAAAAAAAAACAAAGGAACTAAATATAAATTTGCAGAAACCAACCCTGAGGAAGCCAAGACATCAGACTTAATAGGCAAAGGCTTAAAGCAACTATCTTAAATATGCTCAGAGGTAAGGGAAAAGTAAGGACTAAGAATCAAGGAAATCAGGAAAATGATATATGAACAAAATGAGAATATCAACAAAAAGCTAATTATTAAAAAACACAAATCTGAAGGTGAAATTTGCAATAATTTTATTGAAAAAATTATTACAGTGGTTCAATAGCATATTTGAGCATACACAGCAAAAAATCTGGGAAGCTGAGGATAGGAAAATTGAAATTTTCAAGTGTCAGGAGTAGAAAGAAAAAAGAATGAAGGAAAATGATAAGCATCTTTGGGACCTACATGAAACCATGAAACAGACCAATATCTACACTTCAGGAATCCTAGAAATAGGTAAGAGAAAAGAACGTAAACATTATTTGAAGAAATAGCAGCAAAAAAAAAAAAAAGTCCAAAATTGAATATTATTCAGCCATAAAAATGATTGAAATCTTGCCATTTGCAACAAAATGGATATATCTAGAGAGTATAAATGCTAAGTGAAATAAATCAGGCAGAGAAAGACAAACACCATATGATTTCACTGGTATGTGGAATTTAAGAAACAAAGAAACAAGCAAACAAAACAAAGGAAAAGAATAGCCAAACCAAAAAAACAGACTCTTAAAGGCAGAGAATAAACAGATGGTTTTCAGAGGGGAGGGGGGTGACAGATGGGTGAAATAGGTGAAGGGGATTAAAAGCACAGTTATCTTGATGAGCACTGAATGAAGTATAGAATTGTTGAATTACTATATTGTACACCTACAATTAATATAACACTATATGTTAACTATACTAGAATTAATTTTTTAAAGTACATGATTGTATGAAGTATATAAATCAACCTATCCAAGAACCTCAACGAACTTCAACTGTGATAAACTAAACAGACCCACCCTAAGACATATTATAATAAACCTACTGAAAGACAAAGACAACAAAAGAATCTTGAGCAGGAAGGAAGACTTGTAACATGCAGGTTGTCCTCACTAAGATTATTTCTCATCAGAAACCTTGGAGGACAGAAGGTAGTAGAGAAAATATTTAAAGTGATGAAAGGAAAAAAAATCAAATTAGAATGCCAAATTCTACAAAACTGTCCTTTGTAGGTAATAGAGAAATTTAGATATTCACAGATAAACAAAAGATGAGGGAGTCCATTTCCAATGGACCTGCCCTAACATTAAGTAATGTTAAAAGAGCCATACAGATTAAACAGGAGGGCACTAACCAGTAACTTGAAGTTATATGAACATAAAAAGATACAGACTTAGCTTTCTGGTAAAGATAAATACAAGAGCAAATATAAAAGCTAGCATCATTGTAATCTTGGTTTGTAACTGAACATTTACTCTCTATGGAATTCAAAAGAAATGCATTGAAGTCATTAGAAATCTGTTACTGGGCACACAATGTGTAAAGCTGTAATTTGTGACACTGATAACACAAAGGAGGGATTGTAGCAGCTTAGGAGTAGAGTTTTTATATGTGATTAAAGTTAAGATGGCATTAATTATAATTAGATTGCTATAAATTTAGCATATTACAGTTAGTGGTCATGTAATCATAGAGAAAATAATCTATAATAGAATGCACAGAGGAAATGAGAAGGGGATAAAAACTTGATTATTCTATTTTGTACTAATAAGTTTTGATTCCCTTCCCAGAAGTAGGCAGTAAAGGAGAAAATAAGGAGCAAAAGGGCCTAAGACAAACATAAAATAAACAGCAAAATGGCAGGAAGTAAGTCCTTCCATATAGCAATTATTTTAAATGTAAATGGATTAAACTATCCAGACAAAAGGGATAGATTGGCAGAATAGATGAAAGAAAGATCTAAGTGTATGCTATCTACAAGAGACTCACTTTGGATGTAAGGACATAAATAGGTTGAAAGTGAAAGAATGCAAAGATATTCAAGGCAAACTGAAACCCAAAGAGAGCTGGGTAACTATATTATATAAAATAGATATTAAATAAGAAACTGTTATAAATAACAAAGGACATTATATATTCACAAAAGGGTCAAATAATCAAGACAGCAAAACAGCTATAAACAGATATTCACCAAACATTGAAGCTCCAAAATTTATGAGGCTAACATTGACAGAATTTAAGAGGGAATTAGAAATCTCTACAATAAAGGTTGAAGACTTCAATACTCTACTTTCAATAATGGACAGAGAAACTAGACAAAATATCAGGAAATGGATAAGGGAATTAAGGATGTGAACAACACTCTAAACCAGTTGTACCTAACAGATATGTAAAGAACACTCTATGTGACAACAGCAAAATGCATTTTCCTCAAACGCTTGTGAAATATTCTCCAAGGTAGAGAATATAGGCCACAGAACAAGTCTTAACAAATTTAAAATGATGTAAATAATTCAACAAAGAGATAGAAACCATAAAAATAAATCATGCAGAAATCCTGGAGCTGAAGAATATAATGACTGCACTGAAATATTCAATAGAGAATTTCAATAGCAGACTCGAAGAAGCAGAATAAACAATCAATGAACTAGAAGATAGGACATTTGAAATTATCAGTCAGAGAAGCAAAAAGAAAAGAGAATAAAAAAGAATAAGGAAAGCCTACAGGGCTTATGAGAAATCAACAAAGGAAACAATACAGGTATTATGGAAATACCAAAAGAAGAAAAACAGAAAGGGACAGAAAGTATATTTAAAGCAATAATGGCTGAAAACTTCCCAAACATGGAGAAAAAATAGAAATCCAGCTTCAAGAGGTGCAATGCACTCCAAATAGGTTAAGCCTAACAATGGTTACACCAGACACGTTATATTTAATTTTAATAAGTCAAAGACAAAGAGAGACTTTTGGGAGCAGCAAGAGAAAAACACAGTCACATATAAGGGAACGTACCATAAAACTGTCAGAAGATGTCTCAACAAAAACTTTCTAGGTCAGGAGAGAACGAAATGATATATTCAAAATAATTAAAGAAAAAAATTGTCAACCAGAATACTATACTGAACAATTCTGTTTTTCAGAAATGAAGTAGAGATAAAGACTTTCCTGAATAACAACAAAAGAAGGTAAGAGAGTTCATCATCACTAGACTTGCCTTATAAGAAATGCTATAGGGAGTTCTTCAAGTAGAAATAAAATAATGCTACTTAAATAATAAAAACATAACATTGGTATAAAATCCATTGATAATACTAAATATATATTCAGAGTCACATTCTCTAATAAATTGGTGGTTCATAACTCACTCACAAGTCTAATTTAAAAGTTAAAAAACAGACATAATAAAATTATTCATAACCACAGCAATTTGTTATTGGATACACAATATAAAAATGAATAAGTTGTAATATCAATAACCTTAAATGTGATGGAAAGAGGTAAAAGTATATAAAGTTTAGTTAATGGTAGCAAAGTTAAGTTGTCAGGTTATATGTCAGGTAATGTTATAAATATAAGACATTTTATGTAAGCCTCATCATAACTACAAAAACAACAACATACGGTTGGCCTTTGAACAACATAGGAGTTAGGGGTGCTGACCCCCCAATGCAGTTGAAAATCTATGTTGTTAAAAAAAAAACACAAGCCCCAAATAGCATCACTTAGGTTAAGGTCCCAAGTCAGTAAACCAAGACAATATTAAAAAAAATTTTTTTTAAATGTTTATTTTTGAGAGACACAGAGAGTATGAGACGGAGGGAGGGAGAGGGAGAGAGAGAGAGTGAGATACACAGAATCTGAAGCAGGATCCAGGCTCTGAGCTGCCAGCACAGAGCCTGATGCGGGGCTCAAATCCACGAACTGTGAGATCATGACCTGAGCTGAAGTCGGATGCTTATCCAACTGAGCCACCCAGACACCCCAAACCAAGACAATATTTAACCTAACTCAGTTTCAACCCCCCATAAATGTAACTATTAACTAGTCACCATGAAGATTTCCTGGTCAGCACTGATAGATCCCTTCTGTTCCTCCCAGGAGTGAAATCTTGCCTAAAACAATGAATTCTTTGCTAATAATTTCCATTTTCCTACATCCTGTCTACATTTATTTTTAAAATGTTTATTTATTTTTTAGAGAGAGAATGAGTGTGTGCATGCATGCGTGCAAGTGGGGGAGGGGCAGAGAGAGTGGGAGAGAGAATCCCAAGCAGGCTCTGCACTGTCAGCATGGAGCCCAACATGGGGCTCAATCTCACCAATTGTGAGATCATGAGCTGAGCCAAAATCAACAGTTGGACTCTTAACCAACTGAGCCACCCAAGCCCCTCTATTCCTTTATACATTAAAAAACCTTTCCTTTTCTGTAGCCCTCTGGGTCTCCCCTCTACTTGCTAGATGGGGTACTGCCTGATTCATGATTTTTTAAAAAATAAATTCCAATTAGACCTTTAAAATTTATTTGGTTGAATTTTTGTTATTTGACAGCATATAACATTTGACTCACCCAAAACTTAACTACTAATAGCCTACTGTTGACTAGGAGCCTTACTGATAACATAAATAGTTGATAAACACATATTATGTATTTATATGTACTATATACTATATTCTTAAGATAACATAAGCTAGATAAAAGAAAATGTTAAGAAAATCATAAGGAAGAGAAAATACAATTATAGTACCACATAGTATTTATGAAAAAAATCCACATATAAGTAGATGTTTATACCTGTGTTGTTCAAGGGTCAACTGTAGTAGTTACACAAAAAAATTATGATAAAAGTCAAAATATACTGTCACAAAAAGTCATCAAATCACAACAGAAGACAAGATAAGAAGGAAAGAACAATGGATTTATCAAACAATCTGAAAACAATTAACAAATGGCAATATAAATGAATTAAATTCTCCAGTGAAAAGACACAGAATGACTGAGTAGATAAAAACATAAAACCAAAACCAATAATAACACAGACCCAATGATACACTGTCTACAAGAGACTTACTTTAGCCTTAGAAACACACATCTTAAAGCAAAGGGATGATAAAAGATATTTCAAGCAAATGGTAACCAAAAGAAAAGAGTGGTAGATATATTTACATCAGACAAAATAGACTTTAAATTTAAAATGGCCAAAAGAGACAAAGAAGGTCATTATATAATGACAAAGGGGTCAATCCATAAGGCAGATATAATAATTGCATATATTTATGCCCCAACATCAGAAAACCTAAATATATAAATCAAATACTAACGGAAATAAAAAGGGAAATAAACAGCAATACCATAATAGTTGGCCCAGGTCTTTAATACCCCATGCTCAACAATAGACGTATCATCCAAAGAACGAATAAGTAAACAACAAATTTTAGTCATACTATAGGTCAAAAGGACCTAAAAGACATCTATAGGATAGTTCATCCATCCATAAGCAGCAGGATACACATTCCTCTCAAGCACACAAGGAACATTTTCCAGGATTGATCATATGTTAGGACACAAAATAAGTCTCAATACATTTAAGAACACTGAAATCACACCAAGAATCTTTTCTCACTGCAATGGTATGAAACTAGTAATCAAACAGGAGGAAAACTGGAAAATTCACAAATGCATGGGAGTGAAGAAAATACTTCTGAACAACCAGTGGATCAAAGAAGAAATTAAAATGGAAAAAAAGTATCTTGAGACAAATGAAAATGGAAACACAATATACCAAAACTTATGAAATGCAGCAAAAGCAGTTCTAAGAGGGACGTTTACAGCAATAAACACATACATCAAGGAAAAAGAAGTATTTCAAATAAATCTATCAACTGAATGAATTAGAAAAAGAACAAATTAGAAGCTAAGTCCAGTTTAGTACAGAAAGGAAATAATAAAAAACAGAAATAAGTCAAGATAACAAGAAAAGAATAGAAAAGATTAAGACTTGGTTCTTGGAAAAGATAAGCAAAATTGACAAATCTTTAGCTGAACTAACCAAAAGAAAAAAAAAGAGAAGTCCCAAATAAATAAAATTATAAGTGAAAGAGGTGAGATTACAACTGATACCACATAAATACAGAGGAACATATGAGATTACTACGAACAACTATATGCCAACAACTGGGAAATCTAGAAGAAATGGATAAATTCCTAGAAACATACAAACTACCAAGACTGAATCAAGAAAAAAGAAAAAACCTAAAGAGACCAGCAATGAGTAAGGAGATTGAATCAGTAATCAAACCCCTCTCAACAAGGAAAAACCCAAGAGCAGATGGCTTTACTAATGAACTTTACCAAACATTTAAAGAATTAATGTCAATCCTTCTCACCCTGTTCTAAAAATTGAAGCAAAAGAACACTTCTAAACTCATTTTACAAGGCCATTATTACCCTGATACCAAAGCCAGATAAGTATACTATTAGAAAAGAAAACCACAGACTAAATCTCTGATAAATAAATAAATATTTATACAAAATTCCCAACATAATACTAACAAACCAAATTCAGCAACACTTAATATGATCATACACCATGACCAAGAGGGATTCCTCCCCGGGGTTCAAGGACAGTGCAACATATGCAAATCAATAAGTGGGATACATTGCATTGGTAGAATGAAAGATAAAAATTATATGGTTATTTCAATAGAAGCAGAAAAAGCATTTGACAAAATTGAACATCCATTTATGATAAAAAAAAACACTCAAGAAATTAGGTTTATAGAAATAACACACCTAACATAATATAGGCCATATATGAGAGCCCACAAATAACATCATACTCAATGGTGAAAGTGTGAAAGAAATTCTTCTAAGATAAGGAACAAGACAAAGATGTTTACTCTCATTACTTCTATTCAGCACAGTACTGGAAGTTGTAGCCAGGCAGGAGAAAAAAATAAAAGGTATCAGAATTAAACAGGAAGAAATAAAGTTGTTCTATTTCCAGATGACATATTTTATACCTAAAAAATCTTAAAGACTACACACACACACACACACACACACACATCTAATCAACAAATTCAGCACATTGGCAGGATGTGCTGCCAGAAGCATTTCTATATATTAGCAATGAATTACCTGAAAAAGAAATAAGGAAAACAATCTTACTTACAATAACACAAACAATAAAATATTTATGAATAAATTTAACCGAGGTGAAAACTCTTTACACTGAAAATTAGAAGACATTGATGAAAGAAATTGAAGAAAACACAAATAAATGGAAATAAATCCTGTGCATTGAATGGAAGAATTTATATTGTTAAAATAGCCAAACAACTCAAAGCCTTCTAAAATTCAATGAAATCCTTATCAAGATTCCAACAGCATTTTTCACATATATTGGAAAAACAGTTCTAAACTGTGTATGGAACCACAAAAGACCCCAAGTGGCCAGCCAAAGCAATCCTGAGAAAGAAACTAAAGCTGGAGGCATCATAATTCCTGATTTCAAACTATATTACATGTTATAGTAGTTAAAAACAGCAGGATACTGGCATAAAACAGACACAGTGATCAATGGGATAAAATTTAGAATCTGCAAAATAAACCCATGCTTATATGGTTAATTAATATTCAACAAGGAAGTAAAAAATATTCAGTGGAGAAAAGACTATCTTTTTAATAAATGGTTCAGGGAAAATTGGACATTCTAAATCAAAAGAATGAAACTAGATCCTTATATGACTCAAATTAACTCAAAATGGAGTAAAGACAAATGTTAGTGTTAAAAAAATGAAATTTCTAGAAGAAAATGTAAGAAAATCATTTATTGACTTCAGTCTTGGGAATAATTTTTTAGTTGTAACACCTAAAGACAAGCATCAAAGGCAAAAATAAACAAGTGGGACAACATCAAGATAAAAAGGCTTTGCACAGAAAAAAGATCAACAAACTGAAAAGACAATCTACACAAATGGGAGAAAATATACACAAATGATATATTCTGCTAAAGGGTTAATTTCCAAAATATATAAAGAACACATACAACTCAATCACAAAAAAAACAAACAATCAAATTTAAAAATGGGTGTATGACCTAAAATGACATGTTTTCTCAAAGATATTCACATGTCCGAGAGTTACAATATAATAATTAAAAACCCAATTTTCAACAAAGTAAAATCACAAAACATAGAGGGAAACAGCAGAACATTGCTCATTCAAAGGATCTAAATAAATTTACAGAAATCATCCCCAAGAAAGCCAAGGCATCACACTTACTAGACAAAGACTTAAAAAACTATTTAAAATATGAGAGGAGGCAGAAATAAAGTAAACCAATTTTAAAATGGTAAAAAACCCTGAAGAGACATTTTTCCAAAGAGAGTAACAGGTGCTCAGGATCACTAATAATGAGGGAAATTCAAATCAAAACCACAATGAGATATCACCTTACATTTGTTAAAATGGTTACCATCAGAAAGACCAGAGATAATAAATGAGAATAAGGAGGTGAAGAAAATCTCCTTGATACACAAATTGAAGGCAGTATAGTTAGAGGGTTGGTCAGCCCTTTGATATCATTCAGAATGCAATCCAGTTCTTTGAGTAATAAAAAGTAATCTTACAAATTATTTCATTATGAGAACAAAAAACTTCTACATAAGTGATTCAAAGCCCTCTTATTTTTTTTTTTAATTTTTTTACCTCTCTTAGTTACCTAAGAGAGGAGACTACTGATCACTAGTTAACAATTCCAGGAGAGAACCCTAACACTTTTGATCAGTACATCATGGTTGGGAGTCCCCAAGAAAAACCCAATAGTCAAGCACTGGATGGAACAATGTTTTACTGACATAAAGAGACAGAACAAGATGAACTTCACTAGTGAGCATTAGACTCCATACCCAGTGGGCCTCTCCTGGTGGCTTAGGCATGGCAATTGCCCTAAGCATGCATCTCCTGCAACAGTGGAAGGAGCCTTGCCCCTTTCCACAGAAGACAGGTGTAACAGTGGATTGGTCAGGTACAATATGATGCACATCGTTTAAGCAGAGACAAAAGAACATTCAGAAAGTTAAACAAGGAGCAATGTCCTCACTCAAGGTGCTAAGCCTGACACAGGCTGTATGGGTTATCTCTTTGGAAAAACATGTTCCAGGCTCAAGGTTTATTCTTATGTGGCTGGATGCACATGAGTCTACACACATGAGACTGCCTTTTCCAAACGAGATAAAATATGGAAACACTATTCAACATAAGATTACCTACATTGGGCTTATTACAGAGGAACTAAAGCTATTTGGGTTTGTTAATAAACGTGTCTTATGCCACACTGAAAAATTTACTATGAGGAAGAATATACATACTTCCAGAAATTATGAAATTTATTCACAAACTTGCCAAACTACAGAATGCTGGTATAATAGTCCTTAATAGCTCAATTTTAGTTTTCACTAGAAATTAAAGGACTAAAAATTTGAATCAACATATGCAATTAAAACTACTAGAAATAATAAGAGAAATGACTCTATATAGGGAGAGTAGAATGTATTTTTGTAAGAAAAGGTATGAGGTACGAAAATAAACTTTTGTTAAGGGAAAAGAGTAATTTTGTTCTAAAAGAATGGTCATTTTAGAATGAAAAAGAGGAATGGAAGATTAAAACTAAATGGAAATAGAAAGCAGAAAGTGAGAGAAACATTTTACTTGGTCAAGCTGGTGAGAAATGAATGATTTTATTAAAATATTTTAAAAATAAGCTTTAATATCAATAGTATACCTATGAAAAATTAAAATGTAATTCTCTTTAATATTTTGAACAGAAAAAGTTTTCTTAAACTATTGGTGTGCTCTTTTTAAAATTTATTTATTTTGAGAGACAGCATGAGTAGGGGAGGTACAGAGTGAAAGAGAGAGAGAGAGAGAGAGAGAGAGAGAGAGAGAGAGGAGAGAATCACAAGCAGGTTCTCACTGTCAGTGTAGAGCCCAACATGGGACCTGATCTCATGAACTGTGAGATCAAGACCTGAGCCAAAACCAAGAATTGGATGCTTAACCAACTGAGCCACCAAGGCACCCCTCTTGGTGTGCTCTTAATAACAGATTATAAAAGGTTGCTCTATACCCTTGTATAATCTATCTTGAAATCAAATATATTGTGTCTTACCAAAATAATTTCTTGTGCTTCATGCTGTCATTACTGGGTCTTTGATTACTTGGGGGAACTGAGTCTCCTCTATTGAAAGATTTTTTTTTTTTTGTAAGAGCTAAGATTTTTTACAACTATGTAACTTTTTATGTTTGCCTTAGAAATCTTTATCACTTAAAAAAATTTATTGTTTATTTATTTTTGAGAGAGACAGAGACAGAATGCGAGTGGGTTAGGGCAGAGAGAGAGGGAGACACAGAATCTGAAGCAGGCTCCAGGCTCTGAGCTGTCAGCACTAGAACTCACAAGCTGTGAGATCATGACCTGAGCCAAAGTCAGACACTCAACCGACTGAGCCACCCAAGCACCCCAGAAATCTTTGTCACTTTAGTTGGATAGATAACCCAGATGACTTTTAATCAAGTGTTCAAATCTTTTGCTATTTCTTATAAACTTCCCATAATGAAATTCTAAATGAAGTCTTTTTTTTATCTCAAATTAACTTTGGGATATTTTGGAGGGTCCCTGGAACATGTCAAAAGTTGTTTTTCTCTTTCCTTATAAAAGAGACATGTTAGACAATTAGGCTAATTTAACATGTCAAATCACATGGGAATGTATGAAATTCCTTAGAATTCTGTTATGTCTATGTAGAATTCTGTTATGGTATAACGTTATCAGTCATAATTCTATTATCTTAAAGTTTATGTCAGAAAAAATAAAATTTCCTTATCAATTTCACTGTAATAGGCTCTCATAAGATCTTTAATATTGGCCACTTTTACATCTTTTGACATTTACAGTTATTGTTTTACTCTCATGCTTTTGCAAAAGTGCTTCCTCTTCAAAGAGATTCATAAAAGGGACTGCCAAGTACAGATTCTGAATAACTTTAATGTCATACCTTGAGCTGGTAATGCCATGAGAATTTTTTGAACTCTAGTGGAGAAACTGATAGATTCATAAAACTTTTAACAAGAATTAATTACATGGAGCACCTGGATGGCTCAGTTGGTTGAACATCCAACTCTTGATTTCGGCTTGGGCCATGATCCCAGGGTTGTGGGATCAAGCCCCACATTGGTTCAGCATGGAGCCTGCTTGGAATTCTCTCTCTCCCTCTGTTCCTCTCCCTATGTCCCTCTCCTATGCTTGTACACATTCTCTCTCTCTCTAATAATTTTTAATTTTTTTAACGTTTATTTATTTTTGCGACAGAGAGAGACAGAGCATGAACAGGGGAGGGTCAGAGAGAGAGGGAGACACAGAATCCAAAACAGGCTCCAGGCTCTGAGCTGTCAGCACAGAGCCCGACGCAGGGCTCGAACTCACGGACCGTGAGATCATGACCTGAGCCGAAGTCGGACACTTAACCGACTGAGCCACCCAGGCGCCCCTCTCTAGTAATTTTTAAAAAGAATTAACTACATGGAATGGGACTGAAATAACTGATGAGGATGATTATAATTTTTTATGACTTTGAAACACAGCTGTTTCTTCTACATTTTGTTTTCCATACTTAAGAGATCCCTTTTCTTCTTTCTTTTAACCTATCTATAACTTATAGCAATTTGGTAAAGCAAACTTTTTTAAACAAAAATGCAATACTGCTGGTTTTTGTACAACATCAGTGTTAGGGGTGCCAACAATCTGCACAGTTGAAAATTCACATATAACTTTTTCCTCCTCTCAAAACTCAACAACTGTGTTTAACATTGTGATTTAAAAGTATAGAAATTACCAAATGACTAGAAGTGAAGGGAAGTTGGAGCAAAGATGCAGAGAAGGCTGGAACAGCAGAGTTCTGGTCTGTTCCCGGCACTCCTCACTCCAGTACCTATGTGAAGCTCATATCATTGAGGTCTTGAACTGAGAAGCACAAAGAAACCAGTTCTGTGAAGGGATTCTTGCCAAAGTGGTGGGTCCAGTCACTGGTCAGAGTTGGCAAGGATCACAAAATAGGAGCTCTTCAGTAGGGAATCTGGGAGAACACCAGGGCAGGATGGCACCAGGCAGAAGAAGCCTGGGTCTTAGAGCAGACAGTAGGAGGGGCGCTGTCCACGGTGCTGACAGTTCTCTGAGGCAGCACCAGGAAACTGGAGGCTCACTGCTTGCCAGAACTTCCTGCAAGCAGAAACTGTACTAGAACCACATAAGAGGGGTCAGGTAGAGCAAGTGACCTAGGGAGATGGTCAAAGGTACTCTGTCTTCTCCTAGACTCTGCTGGAAAAGAGGGTTCCCATATTCCTGGGTAGAAA
Source organism: Lynx canadensis (assembly GCF_007474595.2). Classification (NCBI taxonomy): domain Eukaryota; kingdom Metazoa; phylum Chordata; class Mammalia; order Carnivora; family Felidae; genus Lynx; species Lynx canadensis. Next base: position 41,932,806 of record NC_044313.2, on the reverse strand, counting down.
AGCCAGGAGTAGGTGTCACTCCAGGATCTAGCTTTGCTAACTTTGGGTGGAGATGAAGAGACGTGTAGTGCCTCTTTCTACGAATGTCTTGCATTTATAAAAAATTCATGTGTAAGTGGACCCATGCAGTTCAAACCCCTATTGTTCAAAGGTCAACTGTATTTCTCTCTTTCTCTCTATCTCATCCTTCTATTATCCGGAAATTCTTGAGTATTCTTACTGTACATAACAATATAGACATTTGCGTAAATTCAGTGAAAATCTGTTCTTATTACAGGACAAATTTGGCCAACTGCCTAGTTTGGCTTCTTAGAATAAGGAAGCTTTTAAAAATTGAATCTAAGTCATTTCCAATTTTAAGAAAACAACATGGACTGTATAAAGACAATCCCTTTAGATATCACCAAAGCTTTAACTGGAATATTATATTTGAGGGTATACGTAATAGTACATATACATATACAATAGTATATGTACATATACTATGTACAATACATAATAGTACATATACTATTCTTGCTGCACATATGCAAATAACTAGACCCAGTTTAATAAGACTAGACATGTTTTGCAAACAAATTAGTCTTATTATGATTGTTTTTGGTAGAAATTGGGGTAATCGTAGAGATGAAAAATATTTTCAGTAAAACCTACAACACACCCTAATGGATATCAGATTCTAAACCTGTCCATTGTCTTTGAGGCACTGTTATCCATTTGTAAAATGGAGTGGATACTAAATTATTCTATTTTTCTCCAATATCTGTCTACAACTTTCCAAATTAATGATCCCAACTTTCTTCCACCCTTCTGATTTGAATAAAAACTGCCCTTTTCCCAAAGTCCTCCAAACTGAACTGGATAACTTGATATAAACTTCATAGAAATCAACACAATGGCTCATTTACAGTAAACCATTGTGTCTGATGCTGTGTGGACCACTCAGAACAGTCACTTGAACACCCAATAACATCACCAGAGACAATTAAATTACACAAGAGACGCTTTGAACCCACATCTGGGTCTGGAAGTCTTCTCAATTGGCTGCTCTCTGGACTCAGGACCTGATGTATAGTCTGCCCCAATCATTAACTGTTTCCTTGTTTTCACTGAAATATCTCTTATTAAATATATGATTGCTCACATGGTATAGGTCTAATTTTGGGATCCTACCTGCAACACTGCCTCTTGAAATGAGACATCACTGTTTAACTGAGTTGACCTATTCTCAAGACGAAGGGATGGATTCAATGAGATGAAACAAGCTACCAACTCAACTTCTAGACTGAAAATTCTTGGGGAAATTTCAAAGGAGGTAGATAATAGGTAGTAAATTATGCTACCCCAAAGTATGCCTCTTTGTTTCAAGGATTATTTCAAGCTGATAAGGTGGTTTTAGAAAATAGAATTTGTTTAGATTCCTTACTGGCTAACAAGGAGGAGTCTCTGCCATAGCAATTACTTCCTGCTGTACCTGGTCCAACACCCCTGGTATTGTAGACATTGAAATATGAGAAATTAACAAACAAGCCACTTAGCTAAACAGGTTGATGCCTCTTGTGATATATTCTTTGATTTATCTGATGCCAACTGGTTTGGTTCATGTGTACCCTGGCTAAGGAACATTCTTTAGTCTCTTGCTGGCTAAGGAATATTCTTTAGTCTCTTGCTATTATCCTCCTGATAGTCAGCATGGTAGTCTCCATGGTGTGCTGTATTCTCTCAAAGGTCTTAAGTATGTGTCCACAACCATCATCAGTACATCAGATGGTCTCACTGCACTTGGAGAAATAGAAAAAAATGAGCAGATGAATAGCAAAAACAAACAATTCTTCCGATGTTCCTGACATCATTACCTACAAGTTTCATGAAAGACAAGAACAACTTAACCCTAATGGTAACTAAAAGTGGCACTAATACTAAATTGTTGGTCAGTCTCTCCTGTATGAGAGGATGACCAAAAGGGAGTAATTATTAAAGTATTAACACGAAAAGCCATTGGACTGAGGTAGCTCTGATACCTTGAAAGCCTACACAGGCACACCAATCACAAGCAACAAAATAGGCTTTTCCAAATAAGGCTAGTAACTACTTAAACTACAATCATTCAAATAATTTCTTTGATATTCTTTCATATATTCTCTATATAAACCTTGACACTGGATCCTGTCAGTGCTCCTAATAACTGAGGTTTGGTGTTTCCTGATTCCAATTCATATATGCTCAAATCCTTAAAAATTACAAAGTGTTTCAGTTTACCTTTTAATACTAGGAAAGACAGTGGTGAGCTCCTCTCCAATCCCCAATGCACCCACAGTGGCAATGCCCAGAGTCCCAATGTCCCCAGAATGAATGGATCTTGAAGCTCTACTTCTCTTCTCTACACTAGCCCCTCTTTCTGCATCCATACCACACATGTGGGAGCTGCCTAGCAGTCTGTCTGCCCATTCTCCTTTCACAGGGCACATCTGCCTTAGGTTCCTACATATTTTCCCCTAGTCTCTCAGGCCTTCTGGGAACTTCTAAGACCTTCTCTTTTTCACTGCAGCTGCTGCTTCCATCCTTCCTCCTTCTTACCCATCCTTCTCAAGGAATCCAGTGCCTCTAATAAAAGCATAGATCTGATCCATCTCTCCTCTTTCAAAAGCTTTTCTTCTATTGATCCCCAGTTGCCCTTAAGGTGAAGAACACACCTCCTACATGGGTCCAAGGCCTCCTCATTAGCCTGTCCTCTTCCTTCTTCCACTATTTTTCCTTCTTCCTCCTTATACTTGGATCCTCTGGGATCACCTGAGGGCCTCAGTGCTCAGGTCTTTGCATAGACCAGTCCCTCTGCCTGGAGCTCCCTGGCTTTCATATGCCACTGGCCAATAAGGCAGGCACATGGGAACACTCACTCATTTTCATCCTGTTCAATCTAATGAATGACCAAATTAATAAGGAACCCAATGAATAAGCTGAAAGCAAACCACTCAAGACCTTCCTGCAGGTGACAAATTCTGTTTGTCTTCAAGGACAATCACAGGTATTCCAAGAAAGCTACCCAGCCTTGAAGTCTTTGAAATGAGCTTTGGAATAAGACACTTCAGAGTATCAATTCTGGGTCCATGTCTTCCTATCTGAGAAATCTGAATGAGGCAATGCCAAACCTTAAGGGCCTCATTCCTTCCCCTGAGCAGCTTCCTTCCCTCATCTATAAAATAGGGATAATAACATTTACCTATAGTTGTGAGGAATATGCAGTGATGAAGCTGTTTTCCTACCTTATTCTTGCCCCCAGTCTGGGGTCACACATTGCCTCCCCCATCCAATCTGTCTGGATTCCTGTGACCTCTAGTTTCAAATAAGATGCAGAACTTGGCCACTCATTATTACCATGCCTACCCTATTGTTCTATGCCACTATCATGTCATCTGTGGACCTCTGTGCCAGCCCCTCACTGGTCTCTGCCTTTGTGCTCAACTGTGATTCGCTTAAAACTAGTTCCAATCATATACCTCTTCTGGTCAAAAACACTGCCCCTGCCTGAACTCCTCACAATCATGTCTGTCAGCCCTGACTTTCCTGACCACCTCTTTAGAATGGTACCTTTTCATACCCTTACTTTACACCCTCTTTGGGAGAGAGGGGAGGAGACCAACCCCTATTATCTAATCTTTTGCAGCAAACTAGCTCAATTGACACTGAGAAAACACTGGACTCTCCAGACTCCGTTGCATCACCCTAAAATAGGAAAATAGATCCTGTTCCTCTAAGCAGGAGGAGACCAAAGTGGTCAACACATTGCCTGGCACACAATAAGTGCTCAATTAACGTTTTTCTCACATGTCCTACTTGTGCAAAGAGCCCTTCTTATCCATTGCAGGGTTGAACCGTACCCACATCGGGCCTAATGGCAGAAATATGCATTGGCAGGAGCACTGTAACAGCACGGCACCTGAGGGGGCCCTTTGGACTCATTACCATCCTCTGCAAAGACTGACCCAGAGAGGCTTTCATTCCTTTACAATGCCCATCCATCTCCCAAGCCCAATGCCCAAGAGAGAAATCACCATCCCTCTGGGCTGTGCCAAGTATCAATGAGGCATAACCTGCTGAGGACAACTCAGAAGTCCCTCCACAGGACAGTGAAGAGGGACTTATTCAGTGGGCATGGTGGCTCCCAGCTCTGCCGGCTTTCCTTAAATGCTAGTGGGCTGGGTACACAACTCCCCAATCATCAGCCTCCATGGAGAATAGAAGGAATCAGAGGCAGTACAGCCTGGGATGCTGCCATCAGGGCACACATGAAGCCTGAGTCTTGCCAGTCCCACCAGTCTCAGTGCTACTTCATCAAACTCTAGATTCCGTCCTCTTTCCAGGAGATTGCAAATGCAAATACGTCCGTATGCTACATGTTGGGGTGCTCCCCACCCCCTGACCCCACAATGATTATGAGGATGACAAAAGTATAGTAAATGGGCTCTGGAAACCAAAAAGTGCTATATTGACACTATATTGACAGTCATGCTACTGCTACCACTGAATCAGTAAAGTTTATTCTCAACCCACCAGAGGAGTTGAAAAGGGAACCAAGGCAACCTCTCCAGTCTCTCCAAGCACGAAGATCCACCCCCTTTCCATCAAAGACCATAAGATGCACATCCCAGTTTCCTAAGACAAAGCTTGATCAGACCAAACTGTTGTGAACGTGCACACAAACTGTAACATGGTCTCCGAGTGGCTGAAGAAAAACCAAAACACTTTAGCAGCAGGAGAGCAAAGAACTTTCTAATCGGTGACACTATGACAATGCCTAACAAAAGCAACATGGCAATCTCTGTGGCCCTGTAAAAACAGAAATCATTTGGGTAAAAAAACAAAACAAACAACAACCAAAAACCATAGAGAGCTTCTAACAACTGCTGAGAAGGAGCTCCTAGTAATCACCTGCCTCTCCAGCTATATAAGGGGCATGCAGGCCACATATCCAGGCCATGCTGGTGGGGGGACTGAGAGCCATCCAGCACCTCTATGGTGGCACTTTTTCCTCTCCAAAAGGAGAAGTCCCAGGGAACAAATTTTGGGCGCATTCCCTCAGCCTCAGGAACAAGGGGATTGCAGAGGGTCTTATCTTGGGTCTGATCAAGACTGTTCCCACCTCCCCTTTCTCAGAAGCTGGGGTCTACTTGAACCGCTTCATGCTAGCAGTAACCCTGAGGTCAGAGGTGCCCTGAAGAACACCCAGGGTGGGAGGGCTGCTCACGTGTCGACGATCAAGTAGAGATCAAAGGCACCCTCGCAGGTTTTTGGCTTCTCTATCTTGCTCCTGTAGTGCCTGGTGCCCTGGTGGAAGGGTGTCCAGGCTGGGAGGCGGTGCAGGAAGCTCCCTGTGCTCAGCAATGGAGGTGGCAGCAGCAGGAAAAGGAGCAGGAGCAGGGAGAGTGCAGGGCCTGGCACCCAGAGGCTGCTGCTTCCCATTTTCTTAGTTGTCCCTGAGGCCCCACTCTCTCCTGGAGCAGGGGGATCAGCGCTGGCCATGCCCGGCCACCACAGTCTTCTGCCTCATCTGCTGTCTCCCCTTCAACCCTGTGTCCTGGAGCCTTGTTCTCTCAAGCTCTTTCTCCAAGGTGCTCTTAGAGCCTCCACCTGGTACCTGCCCTTTGGGCAGAAGAGGCAAACAGCTGGATCTGGGGCAGTAGTCCCACTACCTGAGTGGCCCTTCCCTGGCCCACAGAGACAGAATTCCCTGTGATGTCCCTTATGATGGACAGGAAGGTTGGCATGGTGACTTTGTGACCTGCAGCTCTGCTCAGTGTCCTGCCTGTTGACAACCCCAGGCAGGAGTCATGGGATCTTTAGATGGGGGATGAGGCCTCCATTTGTCTCTTACCCTAAACCCTCATAGGTGGCCATTAAAATCTCCAAGACTCTGCCTTTTTGTAACTCAAAGAAGGCAGCTGAGGTGGTTTAGATAAGGACATCCCTGTGGGTGTCCAGGAGGTTGATGAACTGGAAGACTAGAGTACAGTAATTAATGGTCATTGGTGTGAACACTGAAGTCACCCATGGACATGGAAGGATCTAGAAGGCCTAGAAGGTTTGTGTAAACATTCAAAGTCCTTTGTGAATAAGGGACATTCTGGTTATCTACTGCTGTGTAACAAACCACCCAAACGTAGTGACATACAAGAGAACCATTTTATATGCGCACAGGTTCTGTGGATCAGAAATGCAGAGAAGGCTGAATGGGGATGGCTTGTCTGTGCCCCATGGAAAAGCATAGGCACTGACAACTCTTGAGTCAAAAGTGATTGCAAAGAGTCAGTATGAGATGCAAAAAGTATTTAGAAATTCCTTAACTGATTTATTTTGTTTTATTCATTTTTTGCCTGTACAAAACTAGTGTGATATGCACTAAAAATCCTTCTAAGTTTAAATAGAGCTTTCAGTATGTATTTACAAAAAAGTATAAGTGATAAAAATCTTTGTGTTGGCAGTTTTATTTTGTTTTTTATTTTGTTTTTTTTGGGGAGTGGTATTTAAAGCCATGGAATATCTTAAATGATATTTGGAATTGATAGGATTGGTATGCATGTCATTAGCATATTAGCTTTTCCTTGTTTGACACTTGCTATTGTCATATTTTTGCATACTCATCTATTGATTAGACATCTCATGGTGGGCTTAATTTGCATTTCCATAATTTCTGATGGTTTTCTGTTCAAGAGATTTGGGGTCATTCATTTTTCTGTTTGTGAAGTGCTTGTTCCTACCTGTATCCATTCTCTGATTCAGGTGTTTATGCTTTTCATATTGATTCTTTGGCATTCCTTATACATTTTGGATTCTAATCCTTTATCAGTTGTTGCAAATATTTTCTTTCAGCATGTGGCTTATTTTATACTTTAAAGATTTGCAGGATTTTGTATCTGACTTAAGTAATTCTCCCCTGTTAAGGTCAGGGTGAGACACACTTTATCCTAAAAATTTTTTTTTTCAACGTTTATTTATTTTTGGGACAGAGAGAGACAGAGCATGAACGGGGGAGGGGCAGAGAGAGAGGGAGACACAGAATGGGAAACAGGCTCCAGGCTCTGAGCCATCAGCCCAGAGCCTGACGCGGGGCTCGAACTCACGGACCGTGAGATCGTGACCTGGCTGAAGTCGGACGCTTAACCGACTGCGCCACCCAGGCGCCCCTATCCTAAAAATTTTAAAGATTTTAGGGGCGCCTGTGTAGCTCAGTTGGTTGGATGTCCAACTTCAGCTCGGGTCATGATCATTCAGTCAGTGAGTTCAAGCCCCATATCGGGCTCTGTGCTGACAGCTCAGAGCCTTGAGCCTGCTTCGGATTCTGTGTCTCCTTCTCTCTCTGCACCTTCCCTGTTCAGGCTGTGTCTCTCTGTCTCTCACAAAATGAATAAACGTTAAAAAGAAAAAATTTAAATTAAAAAAAAGTTTTAAAGATTTTATTTCACATTGAAGCCTTTGATCAAACTGTAATTAATTAATAAGTGCAATTTGTGCTAGGGATCTTACTCCATGTTTTCCCAAATATATGTCTCAGCACCATCCTTTTCTATTTGTTGACTATTCTATGTTTTTTTCAATGATTTGCATGTCACCTCTGATGTGTTTCAGATCCCATATAGGTGTGGATGTGGTTCTGTGCTCTCTGTCCTATTCCTTTTATCCATCTGTTGGTTTGTATTTATAGTGTCAATACCACACTATCTTATTATAGTATGGATGATTGTGTTATTTTTCCTTTCTGTCCCTTACTCCTGTAAGGAAGGATTGTGCTTCCCTGCCACATTCATAGCAAGCTTGGACTTGATTCCACCAATGAAATGTTAACATAAGTACATGTGCCACTTCTGGATAGAATCCTTAAGAATGTAGGTATGATTCAGGTGAGGACCTGTGTTGTGCAATGCCCTCTTAGAAACCTGAGGTGGATACGTATATGCAGGAGGGTATGGAATATAAGTGGAAAATAAAATTTGTGCTTTTAAGCTAATCATATGTGGGGGGCTGTTACAAGAAGATAACCCAGCTGAATCTGATACACACAGGGCATCAGTTATTTTATCTAACATACAGAGCTCTACAGCAAGCCTTTTTGCAGGGCAGGGTAAATCATCTGCCTTATTTTTCTTATGGCCACTTGTTCTTTCAGGTAAATTTTAGATTCAGCTCACCAATTCTCCACTCCTCCCAAACGCTCTTAATATTTTATTATAATAACATTAAATATATAGATACATTTGAAAGGATTTGAATCTGCTATCTAGCCTCCCCTATTGGTAAACATGATAATGTCTCTATTTATTTGGTCGTATTCAACACCTTTCATATAAACTTCCCTATAAAGATCTTAAACCATTTTGCCAAGTGCCTTTCCCTACAGTGTGTATACATATACATATATACTTATATATATACATACACACATATACATACATACACACACATATATTTACATAGATATATATACATATATAGCAGCTCTTGTAAATAGCATTTTTAAAAACAAAGTTTTCAAACTGTTTATTGGTGTTGTGGACAAATGTATTAATTTACTGATTATTCACCTAACTTGCTAAGCTCCCTTATTCTAAAATATGTCTGTAGAGTTGTTTTGGTTTCTATAAAAAATAAAAACCAAAAAACACTGTACTGACTAGTTCTCTAATGACATGTTGACTGGAAGCTGTGATGGAGGCATTCTTGACTTTAAAAATACCTCTAATACGTCACCATTAAGAATGATATTTATGAAAGGCTTTTGGTGGACATCTATCAGATTAGGGAGTCTCCCTACTCTTCTTGGTTTGCTACAAATCATGAACGAGTGTTAAATTTTATCTAAATTCTCTTTCTGCATACTTTGTGATGAATATAATTTTTCTCCAGTAAGTTATTAATATGATTAACTACATTAATGCATATATAACCAATTTTAATATTTTATAAATAAACCTGACTAGGCCATGATAATTTTTGTAAATACTGCTGGATTGAGTTTACTATTAGTTTAGAATTTTTTTTATCTATGAACATGAGTGAGGCTGATCTGTAATTTCTTCTTTTTGTGCTGTTCTTAACTGGTTTTATATTAGGTAATAATAGCCTCAGAAAATGTGCTTGGGGTGTTTTTACTTTCTTTCCTTTTGAAAGTAGTTTCAACATGATCCCAACAATCTACTCCACGTATACTTGGTATAATATCATCTCTGCCTAGTGTTTTCTTTGTGAGAATTTTTTAAAACTACTGATATCATTTGTTTAATGTTTACTGAACATTATGGACTGAGATGTGCCCCCCCCCCCCCATCTCAATTAATATTATGACGTTCTAACACATCATGTGACTGTATTTGGAGACAGGCCCTATAAGGAGATGATTCAAGTTAAATGAAGTCATAAGAATGTGGCCCTCATCCTAAAGGAACTTTTTTGTGGTAGTTTGTTATGGCAGTCTGAGCAGACTAACACACTGGATTATTTTGTGCTTGTATTTCTTTTATCAGTCATTTAGGTACCACATTTTTCTGGGAATTTGGATATTTATTGCCGCATATTGTTATGAAGTTGTTAAGAATATGTTTGAGTCTTAACTTTCTGCTCGATTTGTGGTTATAGCTTTTTAATTCCTAATATGACTTGTGTCTTTTCTCATTCTATGCATTCACAACAGGGAGAATATTGCCCCAAGGGAGTGAAAATTAGTCTCACAGTTTTTAATTATAAAGCACAGTACATAAAGAGATATACAATAAATCCTTGGTACTAAAATTTCATGACCCTATAAGGAAAAATGTGTTTGTAAAAGCTCCTGGGGGGGTGGGGATGTTATAATTTAAAAAAAAAAATTGGGAAGCACTGTTTTGTTTTACAATCAATTTCATTAGAATATTATTTATATTAACAACTTTTCAAATAACCTTTGGCTTTGTTTTACTATTTTACTATTTTCTGTATTTTTTTTCTCTAATATATTCTCCCTTTCATTTTCTTTGGGTTTAATTTTACTACTCTTTTTCAACTACTTTAGGTCAGTTATTAACTCCTTTATTTTCACCATTTCCTCCCCCATAACATAACCATTTGGGGGCACAAATTTTCCTCTAAGCTTCTCCTTCACTAAGGCTATATAAATGCTCACATTAGGGATTTCCATATTCACCAAAATAAAAGTTTTGCTTTGTGGACCACCCCGCAAAGTTTTAATGTTTATTCTGAATCAGCTTTCCCCACCTCAGATTTAGCATCATTTCATTCCTTTACAATCTTATTTGTGTAATAGGGACTCCAAAACCTGGGGAAAAGCACAGAGCCTGTCACCTTATGTCCCCGCACCCTCTGCCTCCCCAAGGGCGTCCAGAACATTTACAGAGTGACTGAAGCAAGGAAGGCGCAGGGACTCAGGACTGGTTTCCCTTTCAGTCCCTCAATGTCCCTTCCTTGGTCTCATCTGCTCTGCGCTCCAGTCTCTGTGCTCATGCCCTGTGACCCGCACATCTGGCTGCCACTGCAACAATTCTGGTTACCTGAGACACTTCTCCCATCTCTTCTCTCCTGTCACCACGAGGTCATTCAAGCCCTGCCAAGACCGTCGCCCACTCAGAAGCCATTCCCTCCCGTCCCCCAGCCCTACTTTGGGGCCGAGTCCGTCCCACCCTCCGTGGGTGGTTCGGTTCCCTGCCACCTTCGCTTCCTGGGAGGTCGCAGAACTCACCATGACCTGGCGCGGTGCGGCCATCTCACAGCTGAGGAGGCGGCGAGGCGGAGGCACGGCTCCGCTGAAGTTTGGGAGATTCTCGGGGGCGCTGCGAAGATGCAGTTTGCTCGGCTGCTCAGAGGGCAGGGGAACGACTGCCCGGACGCCCGGGGGACCCGCCGCGGCGGGGCGCAGACCGCGCGCACGGACGTCCCGGCCGTAGCCTGGGGGCCCGCCGACCCCAGCGAAAAGTAGCCGCGTCCAGGGCGAGTGAGCAGAGGCAGGGGCGGTTCCGCCGCGGCCCAGGCGCCGCCTCCAAAGGCACTCGGGCTTTCCACGCGGCGCGGCGGCCGGCGCCAGGACGCCCCCTCAGGCTCGTCGCTGCAGCCAAGGCCGAGCCACCTGGCGGCGGCCGGGGGTTCGCGGAGCCGAGCGCACCGGGCGTCCGTACCGCACCCCTGGCGGCGGGTCGCTTCTACTCCCAGGCCCCTCCCGGCAGGGGCCGTGGGGGTGGGGTGCCCGAGGCCCCGCCCCGGAGGCGGGAGCAGTCCGGGAGGGCGGGGTCCGGCCGGCCCCCGGGGCTCGCGCGCTAGGTTCCCACACGCGTGTCGCGCGGCGTAGCCTGCAAGCGGCCGGGGCTGCTAGCGCGTCTCCAGCGCCCAGAGCGCCGCGGGAGAGCTGAGGTGAGACGCGCCGTCCTGCCCCCGGGACGGGCCGCGAGTGGACGTGGGGGGCGCGATTCATCCCACTTCTACCGGTCTCTCCCTAGGGCAGAATGCTCCGTCCTGCCCTTGACTGCCCGCTTCTTTCCTCCCCTCGGGCGCCTGCTTCCTTGGTCGCGCCCTCCTTTTTTTTCACCCCGTGCCCCCCAGTCCCTGCCTTCTGCCTCTGTCTTTTGTCTCCTTATCTCTTCCTGTTTTTCTCTGTCGTCTTTCTCACTTTTTCTTGTCTGTCTCTTCTTCATTACGTATTTCCCCTGTCCTACCCCTTCTTTTCTTCCTTCTGTCTCTCTCGGTGGTCTTTCCCTTTGCCCCCACCCCTCCCCGCCCCAAGAATTCGGCCTTTGATTTTTCTTCTCCTAGGTTGACTTTTGGGGCAGCAATTCTTTTCATTCATCCATCTATCCATCCACCCATCCTCTCATCCTGTTGTTGCTCTGTCCCTGTCAGCTAGGGCTTGTGCTGGGTACCAGGGTAATGGTGCATCTGCCCCAGATCCTTTCTTCCAACAGATTATATCCAAAGATTTGAGCACCTAACACATTCAGTGTCTGTTTTGGGGGAAAAAAACCCATAAATGATTCAGTCGTAAATATCTGAGTTTTTATGGTGAGCTGGAAGAAAATACTTGGTTTTACAGACAAGGAATTGATTGAATCCTTTCTTGACACTTGCCTTTAGTAATAGGCACAGACAACACACCGGGAAGCTAAAGCATGCAGAAACATTTAGGGGACATTGGGGCCCTCACCTTCCTTCTGGGGAAGTAGGGTAAAGCCAGGTTGGTGGGGAGGGAAGGGGTGGAAATCAGAGCTCAGTTGTGGGAAGACAATAGGGAGGTCAGGGCTTTGCTTGTGAAAACGTTAGCTGAGAGTTAAAACATGAAATTAAGTGTATATTTCTAAAATACATACTTGTCAATGGTGCTGATGTGCAGAAATTAAATTACTGAATCAGACAGTATGTTGAATCAGACAGGCATCTTATAGCAATTATTGTGCCATTTAAAATTAATGTTTTTGTGTATGTTGGGTAGGACCACAGTTGAAAATATCTTAGTATCAAAGATTATCTTAGACACATATTAAGTGAAGAAATCTAGAAAAACAAATCTGACTCATTTGGGGAGAATAAAGTAGAGGTATTGTATGTTAAAGCAATGTTTTATTTCTTGTTAGCAATGTAATTTTGTCAGAGACATAATTTTATTATTTTATGATATTTTTATGACATCTATAGAGCTGTATGTTCAAACACACATATACACACATGATATATATATATATATATATATATGTATGTACCATATATATATATATATATATATATCATATGGTTGTAAAAAGAAAACCTGTTTATTTTTAAAGCTATTAATTGCCACCTAGCACTTGAAGCTTTTTTCAAATAATTTAACCTTTTAGTTTATGATTTTTAATGATTATTCAGTTTATTTGACTTTTCAGTTGCTATGGAAAAGGAAATTTGTCATTACATAAATCACACAAGAAGTAAACAAAAATGAATATGGAAGAGGATTGCAGTGTGTTTATTGAAAGAAGTTTTTCATTTTAAATCAAAGAATGTTGGACAAATTCTTAAGTATATGCTTGGAACTTTGATTCAGGGGACTATTTTCTGCATCGAAGAGTCAAATTGCCTTTTATGTCATTGTACCACTGACTTCCGATGTGTCAAACTTCTGGAGGGGTGGAGTGAAAGGGATGCTTTGCAAATTGATTTAAAAATACCATACTTTCTTTGCTTAGCAGATTTCTTTTTCAGAAACCCAGGAAGTGACAAATTTTCTTTAAAACAGAAAATCACAAAATTAAAAAAAATTTTTTTCAAGGTTTTGTGTTGAGCTCCAGTGCTTTTAAATTTCTTTTCCTTCTTTCAGTAGGCTGTGTTTCTCTTTTCTAGAAGGTTATGCTATCATTGGCATCAGGTAGAATCTGGCTGAACAGTTTGATGTACAAGCCATGGACTTACCCTTGAAGGCCGCCACTGAAATTGGTCTACATGGCCAAATTGTGTTAGGACTCCTGCTGACGTCATTATGGCCCTGATGTGTGGTTGCATCCTGGGAGTCCTGCATTTGGTTTTGCTTGAACACAATACGCATTGCTGCTGAAGCGGTGCAGACAGAGCTGGACATAGAGCTTGTGGGGACTGGCTTGGAAGCCTTCCCCTCTCCCAGCTCCAATGGCACTACCAGCCAGCCTCCAGGAAAGCCTGGATAACTCTCCAGTTTTTAATTTTCTCAGGGGTCCAGAGCTAGGAAGATGCATGTGTATTTCCCTTCTCAGGAAAACCCAGGGCATCACAATCCATACGTAGAAGAGATGGATAGATAATTATCCTCTGGAACCTTCCTTCAGGGTCTGAGAAGCATCTCCAAAGTCTAGGGAAATCAAATGATTGGAGCACAGGAGATATTATCTGCTCCTGTTTTAGCTAAAAAGGAAGGCAGACACAGGAAGACACTAGCTGGTGATATAAATGGTATCGTTGAATAAGATCCAGTTTCTGAGTGAGCTGCAGCTTGGAAAAGCTGGAGACTGGCCAGCTGACATAGGCTGGACAGTACCTTCAGATATCTCAGGAAATGAGGTTGCCCAGTTGTTTGCTAAAACCTCTTTCTTATGTGAATGAAGGGGGAAGGAGGAAAATGCCCAGGGCATTTGGTCACTCATTAAACAGTATTGTGCCCTGGTTCCAGGGAGCACGGTGAGTAGAGGGAAGGCAGCCATGAGGTTGACTCTGACCCTTTGTACTAGTGTGATAATAATTGATAAATTGATGCTACCTAACACTTACTGAACCAGGCTCTTTAATACTTTAGGTATATTAATCCATCTAATCTTTACAACCACCTGGTGAAGCGGACCCCAGGATGATCCTTTTTAGAAAGGGTCCTCTTTTAGACGAGAAAGTCGTCAGAGGGAGGATCAGCACCTTGCCTATGATTACAAGATTGGTAAGAGCAGAGGTGGGTTTGATCCAGACATCTGACGTAAGAGGCCATGCACTTAACCTCTATGTGATGGAAGGCTTGATGAGTACATGGGATGGGCCAGTCATAGCACAAACAGAAAAGTAATATGGAAGAATGCGGCCAGTGTTTCCCAGGTGAAAGGATGATTGGAGTCTGCACTCAGTGCCTTGGAAATGGGTAATAAACAGAGACACACATGCTTATAACACTGTAGGGTAGGTGAGTCTCCAAGTGGGTAGCCGTTCCTGTGTTGGTCAGTGGAATCCTCACTGTGGCCCAGGAAGATTGAGAGTCTGAGGGAAAAGGATCCTGTATGACAGGGAAGGCTGGATGTGGTCACACCATATCAACTTAGGAAACTCAGATTGAGAAGGTTTCAAAGATCATTACTTCATAATCCCACAATCTAAGGGCTCAGAAATGTTGCAAAGTATGGGATTGAAATCAGGTCCTCTCAGTAAGAAGACACGGGGTGGCACTGAACAATGTCTGTGTGACTCAGAAGACTATCTTGCTGAGCTCAGACTGAAGAGATCCAAGGAGGACAAGAGAACCCTTCTCAGGACACACATAACAGAGTGAAGAGGACGAGTAAATAGTGTCTGGGTCGAGAGCCCAGAATGAACTGAGGCTATTGAGGACAGTGGAGGGACAGCAAAGGGCCCCTTAAGATTGCATGGGAACAAGGAGAACAAGGGCTGCATACATCCACTGGAATGTCTGGCTGAGAACCGTCTCTAGTGACAAAGGGCATGGGTAGGTCCACGTAGGAAGAAGGAGCAAGGCAGCACCAAGCTGCTGTGCCTGTGATCTCCTGACCCGGAACTCACTGGCCAGGGCATGATGTGACCCCAGAGGTGACATCATACATCTGCTCAGGTCATCTGAGAGCTGGATCACAGGGGAGGTGCATGGAGCCTGGAGCTGGATGAGACCCAGAGTCTGATGCTGACCCTGGGAAAGGGCCTGTGAGTCCTTCGACAAGAAGAGACGAGTGTCAGGAGCTGGCACGGGCTCACTGGGGACAGGCCACGCCAGGCACATGTCATTTTCGGCTGTGAGAGGCTTCAATCTGGCAATGTCATAGACAGAGTGGACCAGTGAGTGGGAGCCCCAGATAGAATTTTGTAGGACATTGTTTGCACTTGTGTGAGTGACCTTACCCCAGCAGTGCTGATGCATGAGAAAGAGGTGACCCTCTGGGAGCTTGGTCATGCCAAAGGTCCCCAGCTAGTTCAGTACCCTCGTCTTCTCCTTTTCTTCTTCTTCTCCTCCTCAATATTATTATTATTTTTTTATTTAAAAAATTTTTAATGTTTATTTTTGAGACAAAGAAAGAGAGAGAGAGAAAAAGAAAGAGCGCATGCGTGCGAGGGGCAGAGAGAGAGAGAGAGAGAGAGAGAGAGAGAGAGAGAGAGAGGGCTGAAGCGGGCTTGAGGCTCTGAGCTGTCAGCACAGAGTCCGATGCGGAGCTTGAACCTATGAACTGTGAGATCATGACCTAAGCTGAAGTCAGATGCTTAACTGACTGAGCCACCCAGGTGCCCCAATATTATTATTATTATTATTATCATCATCATCATCATCATCATCATCATCATCATCATTATTATCATGTCCTTTTCTTTCTCCTCCTCCTGTTGTTCTCATTATTATGATTAAGATTTGAATAATAAAATTGATGGAGCATGAAGATGGGTGAATGTCTAACATAATGATTGGCAGAATCCAGGCCCATATTGGTCTAGGAAGCTGGAAGGCAGTGCTGCCTTTAGCAACGTGGCATTTGTCAGGTTGGGGATTAATGCCCTTGGGTTGGATCATGCAGCTTCCCTTGTGTGGTTATCATGAAAATTCCATGCAATAAGGCATACGAAGCCTTTTAGCATCTTTGGCACGTATTCACTTACATAGTTAATAAACAGTCACTTCTATTCTCATATCACAAAGCATCCCTGGTAGCAAATATTTCACCCTGCAGTAAGATCCCATATTCTAAATTTGAATGCTGAAAGCAGGGTTGTGACATCTGTGGCTCAGGGCACTCCAGACACTTCTGAAAACTAGGTCTACATGACTGTGGTTGGCAAAGCTGTGAAGACAGCCCAGTAGAGCTGTCTGCAAAGGGATGTAGGGGTGCAACAGGACCGGGAGGACAGCAGGGTGGGCTCCAGCCCAGGCTCGGGGAAGACATTGTATGGTTCTAAAATATAATCTGGAGGGCTGTCTGAGGCAGAGCTGGGTGGAGAAAGAAAGAAGGATTAGAGAAGGGATGTTTGTGTGTGTATGAGTATTCCAGTGTGAGTGTATGTAAGTGTGTGCGATCATATGTGTGTGTGTATGTGTGTCTGTGAGTATATGTGTATTTGAGGGTGTGAGTGTAGCGTGTGTGAGTACATGTGAGGGTGTGAGTGTATCTGGGTGCGTGTGCGTCTTTGTGAGCTCAGAAGCTCAGCAGTGGGGCTTCAAGCAGACCAGCTATTCTTTGAGGATGAGGGAGAATCGGCTTCATCTCAAGTAGTCATACACTGGTAGATCTGGAAAGCACAGTGAGATAATTTAGCACCAGCTCTAGTTTATAGACGGGACATTGAGGTTGAGAGAGGTGGGATGGTCAGTGCAGGGACACTTGGTAGACTGGTGTGGTCTCCTCTGCCTCTTCAAGAAGCATAAGCTAGCACTAAACTTTGATGCCAAAGGCACCCCATTTGAGAATGAATTTGGAAAGGATGTTAGGAGTGGCTTGGACTCCCCTGGAAGCATATAGTTTGGATCCGGTGCTCACCACTTGGGGTATCGTGAGGGCCACATGGGCAGTTCAACCAAAGCGTGCTTTGGGGACACACCCTTGGGTTTCATTCCCAGCAGTGCCTCATACTGCAGAGGACTTCAGACGGGGTGTTCAGCTTTCCAGAACCCATGTCCTCTTCCTCTGTGAAAGAGGGTGACGGTCCTCCAAGCGCAGTGAAGGTGGAAGGAGGTAACACGTGCAAAACACCTGTCCACACTCTTGCCACTGAGACAGAGAGAAGGAGGGCAGGGTACCTGTGCTTCTGTTTACAGGTGGGCAGGAGCTGACTTGAGCCCAGTGATGTTTATGAATAACAAGCCCGTGGAGGTCCCTGTGAGGAAGGGACTTGGTCGCCCACTCATCACGGTCCTCCTGGGCCTGAGGACCTGAGGATAGGACCTGAGGACCTGAGGACCTGAGCAGGCCTGAGGATAACTGCTTTCTAACTATGAAAACTCAGAACACTCAGTGGGGTCTGGTTCAGCCAGTGCTGCTCACCAGCTGGGATTGGGGAGCTTGAAGATGGGTGTCCTGTTTTCAAGAACTGGCTGGTGGAGTTGATTAGGGGAGGGCAGGTATGAAAGCCTCCCCAGCAGGGCTGGTGGCACTCTCTCCTCTTCAATGCCACCTCACATGTGGCCGTGAGTGTCTTTCCTCTGAGCCTTGAGCACCTCCAGGCCGAAGTGGAGGCTGGTCTCCCTGAGTAGGCCCAGCAGGTTGGCCGGCACGAGAGGACAGTTGACAGGGGAGCACAGGAGAAGGAAATGGATTAATGTCTGAATGGATACAGGGTAGACTCATGCTTGTTCCAAGGGGCAGGGCCGGGTGGACAGGTGGCTGCCCCCCCGGAGTGGGAGTGGGGCCAGGTACAACCACAGACCTACTCGGGATGCCTGGACATTTACTGTCCAGCTTCTACCCTCTGGCCACCTGTGCTGCAGGAGCTCCAGTCCCCAGGTGCTTGTGCCCTGGCACTTCTGATGCTGTGGAAGAAACATTGGCATGCTGAGTAGCAAGAATGCTCTAAACAAAAATGAAAACTTTCATAAGTCAGGGTGCAAGCACATTAGAGTTGGCAACCAGGTCAGAACTGCCTGGTGGACACCTCGTGTGCTGTGTGAACACGGCAGCTGCTGCCTGGATGCTGACAGGTGCGGGGCAATGCTGAGCCATGTCCCTGGGTGGCAGGGTCACGCAGTGTGGTCCTTCCTCCCCGACGGAGTCCTGGAGGTGAAAGCAGGTGGCATAGCGCTCTGAGTCAGGGTGAGCTGTCGTGTCTATAGCAGTCAGGATTCTTTGGATGCAAACAATGAAGATGGAGGGCTCGTGTCTCACTGCTGTTGCTTCCTCTCTGTGCAGAGTCCTGTGGTCCAAGTGTGGCTGGCCCAGCCAACAGGGGAGCTCTCCAATCTCACGGTTCCTCCCCGGGGCAAGGCCTCCGCAACACCAAAGCCCTGAAGACTGACAGCTGTTGGAGCGTCCGCCTTCTTCAGCTGGCTCACAGCCTGCTGGTCGTCATGGCTGCTGGGAAGGGTGCTCTGCAGAGCTCTTCGGCTGAAAACACGTGGAGGCTTAGTGAAGCTGACCAGGGCTGGAGCTGCAAGCCAGTGCTGCTGGAAAAAATGAACAACCTGGGCTCTGAGGCTGCCATGGGTGGTGGTGGCCGGGAGGAGACCTCTGCTGAGGTGGCACTGTCAGCAACCCCAGGAAAACTCAGACTGGGAAAGCCAATGGCCCAGAAGGTGTGCTGGGAACAGGGGCAGAGTGCTTTCACAGAGGTGCCTCGACTCAGGAAGAGGCTGGAGGGTGTGCAGGCCAAGGAGAGGGAGCATGATAACCCCACAGGCCAGCCTGGTCCCCAGAAGCTGACCCAGGACACCCCCAGGGACCTGGCTGACAGCAAGACCTCTGTGTGGCCCAGTGGAGCCCGAGGGGAGCAGAAAAGCGCCTTCAGCAAACCAGCCAGGTGTCCAGCAGGGAGACCTGGGCCAACCTCCGTCTTCCAGGCACGTGGACCTGCAGATGCCCTTGGGGAGCTGTTGGGACTCAGCAACACGGTAGACGTCCCTTGTTGGGATCAGCTTTCGAATTCTAAGTTTTTGGTGGGTGATTTCTGGAACCTGCAGACGTTGCCACAAAATGCTCCTCTCTGCAGTGCTTTCCTGGGGGCCCCCACACTGTGGCTAAAGCATGCCACAGCCCAGATGTCCACACCATCATCATCCTCTTCCACTGCCACTTGGGCCCTGCTGCCACCTACGTTCACCTCCCTGGGCCTGTCCACCCAGAACTGGTGTGCAAAATGCAACCTCTCCTTTCGCCTGACCTCCGACCTGGTCTTCCACATGCGGTCCCACCACAAAAAGGAACATGTGGGGCCTGACTTACATTCTAAGAAGCTGAGAGAAGAGGCCCTCACGTGTCCCATTTGCCATGAGTATTTCCGGGAGCGCCACCATCTCTCCAGGCACATGACTTCTCACAGTTAGCGGGTGGCTGTGGAACAGACCTGTGGATGCAGCTTCTAGCATTTGGCGGTGGGGCGGAGATGGCTCACTGGTGCTTCCTTTGAAAAGGCTCGTCATCGTTGTCTGCAGGGCTGTCTGCATTGGAGTTGATAGATGAACTTGGTCATCATTTGAAAAAGATGGTCCTTGGCTCTGATGTATTTTGATGGAAATAAAGTCATGAAATAAAATGACACACTTTGCTAACCTAGGGTATCAAGACTGCTAGGCACGGAGTAGAGGCCCTACTCCTGTTCCATATGGAGGCAAGTTTGACACACAGCCTGGGCTTTGGAGGCAGACAAACCTGGATGCTAACCTTTCACATATTAGCCCTGACCTTGGACACATCGCTTTCACCATCTGAGCCCCAGTTTTCTTCTCTGTAAATGGAGAGGGCGACACCTGTGTCTTAGGGATGTTGTCATGGTTACGTGGGAAGGTGTGTGGAAAATAGCCAGGATGCCACCTGGCACAGTGTGATTCCTGAGTGAATGATATTTGTTATCATTGTCCAGATTAGTAAGCTGTTGTTCCATGACAGAGTCTCAGCGGCAAGCAACCCAAAGCATCTAATTCTCGCTCGAAGGTCTGTGGGTTGGCTGGGTTGGGTTGGGCTTGGCTGTGCTTGGCTCCAGGTTGCAAATTATATTTAGGTTCATGTTCTGTTACTCTAGGACTAGTGGGCTTCCTAGATAATACTTCTCTTATGGTCATTCCCAGAGCACAAGAAGGAAAATCCAAACACACAAGCACACCTCAAGTCTCTGCTTGGGTCACTTCTACTAGCAGCCTCCCAGCCAAAGCGAGTCAATGACCAAGCCCAAAGCAAGTGGGTGAAATGTGCCACCTGCCCACAGGGAAGCCGTGATGAGGGAGCGGATGTAAGGTCCTACTACAGAGGCATGAAGCATTGGGACCAGTCATTCAGCTGACACACTTGGTCCATGGTTCTTCACATGCTGAATATGTGGAAGGGGGAGAAAGGAGCAACATCCCCCCACCCACACACCCCTTATCTCTCAGCAAGCAAGCATGGTGCAAAAGCTTAAGACTTAAAACATGGTGAGAATTTGGAGCGTTGTGGTTACCATTATCTACTGCATGTGGCACTTCTCTCGGTGACTGTTCTTTTCATCTGCATTTGCCCTTGCAAACCTCAGGTCATAAACTCTGATGTAACTCGGGCCAGTTTGTGGGAAGGCCATTCGTTGGGAGCTCTTTCAAGTTAGGCGTTCTTTTGACTGGTTTCCCCTGCACTTTCAGGATTTGTTCATTTGACCAGCAGTGTCCAACCCTCTGGTGGGCCCTCTGGCACCGAGCTCAGGCTGTGGTTGGGAAGGAGCTGGTGTGGGCATCTCAGACAGTGGCCAGTGACCCGTCCAAACCCCCCCCCCCCCCCCGAGTTCCATCTCTTCTCTCCCTCTCCATGCATACACAGGGTCCTGGTGAGAGCCTGTCCCACCCGGCCCACCCTCCTTCTCACTCACCCTCTCCCCGCCTCCCACCCACACACCCAGCCATTCTGCATCCATCGCCAGCCATTCAGTCACCCATTTATTGGCCTCCCTGGGTACCCTTGCTGTGCCAGGCTCGGTGTCAGGCCCTGGGGGAGGCCCAGTGAATTCGGCCCATGGTCCTTGTTCAGGGTACGCAATGCCTGGTGTGCAGCATGATGGATGCCAAACAAAAGCCCGTGTGGGGTGCCTGGCACATGGGAGCAGGTGTACCTCAGACCTGTGGGAGTAAGTGCAGTGCCCCCTGAGGCCTCCTGAGGAGCAGGGGCAAGAGCAGATCATCCAAGTCCAGCAGATGCTGGAGGTGCAGGTGGAGGGTAGTAGCTGGGGAGAAGGGGGGGGCAGAGCTACAGAGGCTCTAGGATGCTTCAAGGCTGGTATGAGGAGGACTGAGTGGGGCCCTCTGAGATGGAGATGTAGGAAGGCCTCAAAGGACAGGAATTTGGCCCAGGGCATGGGAAGGATGGCTCCAAGAGGCACTTTGGAGGGGCCTCTGGTTGCAGTGAGAAGGGTGGGCTGGAGGAGAGGAGAAGACCCCCTGAGTCATTTCCTCTGCATGTGGAAGGAGCCAGCAATGCTCCCTGCAGGCACCAACAGAGCATCTCCATTCTTGCAGGGAGGTTTGGAGGACCCCCTCCCTGAGAGAGAAAAGGGAGGCTCTGCAGGGTGGTCCCTTTACCCACAGAGGGGGCTGGAGCTGGGGGGAACCTTCCCCTGCTATCCATGTGATGCAGGAAAGGGCATCTGAGGGAGTGTGAACCTGAGGCTCCACACTATGTGGTGACATATAGCCTTTAACCTATGACAGGTGCAGGAGGTAGATATTTAATTCCCATGTTACTGAAGAAGAAACAAACTGCCGAGAGGGTAAGCTTCTTTCCTAAGATCATAGGTTCAGGAGAAGCAGCGCAAGAATAAGGCCCCAGGACCACTCACATCCTTCCCAGCCTGCCACACATCTGCTCAGCATGTGGGTCACATGGTATCATGGATGGTTTAAAAAGTAGGGTTTAGGACCAGGCATTGACCCCTTCTGGAATTTAAACTTGCAGCCTGCATACACCCCCACATTTCCTATCACCCTTTTCTTAGCACTTCTCTATATCTTGTATGCTCCATGAGTTTTCCGATTTGTGTTAGTTACAGCGTCTCTCCTGTTACTAGAACCTAAGCTCCACGAGAGATTTTTGCTGTTTTGTTCACTGCTGTATCCCCAGCAGGAAGGACAATGAAGGCACATAGTAGTTGTTCAACAGACTTTTGTTGCATGCATGAATGAGATGCCTAGATCCAGTCTCGCCCCTGACAAACCCCGAGCCAGCTGCTCATAGTGTTTTGACATCTGTCAAGTGGTATGCACAGCCATCCTCTTCTGGTTTATTGGATTGGTCCGTATTTCTGTGAGATCCCTTTTTAAAGTCATAAGTGCTCTTGAGACCAAATAGAAATTTAAAATGGAAAGGGACTCTAGACTTCCAGTCCATCCTTCCAGTGTATAGGGGTGAGCACTGAGGTCCACTGGTGAGCTGACGTGCAAAGTGATGCAGGGCGAGTGGTGGTGAGGTCAAGGCTAGGACCCCTGAAATGCCGGCCCAGGCATCTTCCCTGACCCGCCCGCATGCCTCTAAGAACATTGCCTGTGGCCGCACACAGAATTACTACTAACAGCAACCGCGTCATTTTCAAGCAAGGGAGACATTTTGAAAAAAAAAAAAAAAAGTTAATCAAATAAAAGTTATGAAGAAGCATAACAGAACATCTTCTCCCAACTCAACTTTGTAAGATGGAATTCATTTTAATAAAAACGGATGGACATGTGAGGTGCTTTGCAGCCATTTAAATTGACAAACTCCAAGATGACTTATGGAGGTGAAGACTTTGCAGTTGATTAATGTGGCAGCTCCTACTTATCACCAGACTGGGTTCCCAAAGTCCCCTTGGCCGTCAAATCCTGTCTCATCCCTTCTTCTCTCCTGCCCTTCCAGCCATATTGGAGAGTAGTCACTTTTAATCATGACTTTGCTCAAGGTCCCTCTGCCACCTTCCATACTAGTTAAGAGTTTGGCTGGTGATGTTGCCACAAAACATCACATCAGCAGGTAAGAATTTTCCTCTATAATTCTGGAGTAAGAATTGCCACATTTCTTAAATTCTCTATATCTAATTTAATCTGCTCTGTACCCTGATCCTGTACGTTCTGGTAGGATATGCAATCTGTTATTTTCAAATTCCTCCCGTCTTTCTTTTTTTTTTCAACGTTTTTTTTTTATTTTTATTTTTGGGACAGAGAGAGACAGAGCATGAACGGGGGAGGGGCAGAGAGAGAGGGAGACACAGAATCGGAAACAGGCTCCAGGCTCTGAGCCATCAGCCCAGAGCCTGACGCGGGGCTCGAACTCCCGGACCGCGAGATCGTGACCTGGCTGAAGTCGGACGCTTAACCGACTGCGCCACCCAGGCGCCCCTCTCCCCTGTCTTTCAAGTTCGCAGAAAGTTCCACAACATGCCCCACCTAAGAAGGTAATCTCTCTTAGCTTCATGCGGTCTCCCCATACTGCACCTCCCCATACACAGGTGTCTTTGCCTCTGTCCTCCAATGTGTTCAGTTTTCTCTCCTCCGCCTCTTCCAGGATCTTGGGCCTTGATGATTTTCTGCCAATGTTGTCATTAGGCATGTCACACAAAAACCATTGAGTCAATGATCAGAAAGTCTTGGCTAATTTCTTGGAATAGGCTAGGGAAAATACCTTATAGTGGCTGGGAAAATGGCAATGTATACCTTTTTTTTTGAATGTTTATTTTTGAGAGAGGGACAGAGTGCAAGTGGGGGAGGGGCAGAGAGAGAGAGAGAGAGAGAGGGAGACACAGAATCCAAAGCAGGCTCCAGGCTCCAAGCTGTCAGCACAGGGCCTGACAGTAGACAGCCCGATGTGGGTCTCAAACCCACGAACCATGAGATCACGACCTGAGCCTAAGTTGGACACTTAGCCGACTGAGCCACCCAGGTGCCCCAACAATGTATATATAGAAATCTCCCAAGCAGCCGCCATTCAAATAAGATTTTTAAGAGACCCCAACATGTGCTAATGAGGCTAAAATAAGACATTCGGAATTCAGGTCCATTTTAGTTCTCAATTTTAACTAAAATCTGCCTCCTCTCCCCCCCCCCCACCCCCCCCCCCCCCCCCCGCCACCTGCTTTTATCTGGAAGAGAAGTGAAACCTTAACAAGGCTGGTATCCTGGATTTCAACTTCTGGCCCCTTCCTGAATCTTAGACCTTGAAGACAGGGTATCCTAGTCAAATAACTGTATAATTAGACTGTATAATTAATGAACAGGAGTGAAGTCCACTGAGCTTAGGGAAAGGGAGGGTAGAGGAGGGAGGTTGGACCTGACATCTAGAGCTCTTTTGTCTATGGTGAAGGCTCTTTAGCGCCAGGCTGAATGCAGGCCTCAAGAGAGGTTGAAAATCAGGACTGTATGTGAAATTGGTGATTCAGTTTTTAAAAAACCAATGCCCAGAATAACATGGATTTAAGGAAGCACATTAGTGGGGAGGGGTTGGGGGAGGGGGAGAAATGACCAGCAGTGGAAACCCCTGACTCCGTTCTGCATCCAGACTTGGAAGAGGCTGGGTGCTGGGCCTGGCCCTATTCTTCTGGGCACAATAAGAGAACCCCTCACATACGGGAGAAATTCACCAGTTGTTCCAAGGCAAATTTTGCAACCTCCCTTTCCTTGGAAGGTTCTTGGCTCCCTCTGGAGGCTACAGACCTCCCCTGCAGGCCACTTCTCTTCAGAGAGGGCTTTACACACCCTGGTTAATTGTATAATTTGTTTATTTTGTTTGGAGAAGAAGTCTTGAGAGAGGACTAAAAATCATATCATAAGAGATAGATCCCATAGGAAAAAAAACTTCTATTTTAAAAATAAATTATTCTCCAATAGGCTTTGATTTGTACCACTTCTTAGGGATTTTCAGACACTAATTTTTAGTGGGGGTTGAGAGGCAGTACATTCTGGAAGGAGGGTTGGGGTTCCTTAAATTTAACATCTTCTTCCCTGGTCATCTTGTGTTGTCCTGGGGTAGGAGACAGGAAGCCAGTGGCCTCTGATACCCTCGCTATTTCTAAGCCGCTTGGATTAGCAGGCTATTTTCACTTCCAGCCTCTCTCATCAGCAAGGAAGCAAGGAGGTCCTTAGGCCAGGTGGCAGCTAATCCTATGGAACCCAGGAAATATGAGACAGGTGCCCTCCAGTGGGGATCTCCTAGGCAGGCTTCTTCGCCCACAAGTAATTTGGTATGCATCCTTTTTTTTCTGAGTCATGTGCTCTCATTGCACTAAAGCTGTGTGGATAACCAAGGCCCTCACTGACACACAAACATGACCATTGGCCATGTGATGGGCTGAGTAGGCAGATGCAGGGACATAGGAAGCAGGAAGGTGAGTGAGATGGGAGAAAAGCTGGGGTCCTCCCCTCTGATGCTCCAGTGTGGTCCCTGGCCTCTGCTGGACTGGGGTCTTTGGCCAAGTCTCCAGCAAGGATCCTGATGGTGAAGTAAAGGTTCAGCCTGTCTGTGGGCTGGGGTTACCTTTGGGAGATGGGGAGGATAGCCTGGCCCGGTCCCTCTCACCACAGATCAGTGGTGCCTTGAAGGGGTCCTCAAGCAGGGGGGACCTGAGAAGGTTACATGGCAGAACAGTGGCCCTGACTGCAGGCTGGGCCACAGAAATGGGGTAGGAGGCTGTGGTGGGGATTTAGGAACCAAACCAGGACCCCAAAACAAGGCAGAGGGGAATGAACTATGAACTATTAATTCTGACAACTCATTTAGTGTCTTGGTGATTATGTAGATACCTGGGTGGGAGTGGTGGTGGGAGCAGAGAGGAGGGAGCTGGGGTTAACTCTCAGATCTCTGCCCTAATTTCAGGAGGGAGGGGTAGCTGTGTACAGGATGGGGTCCTGGGGGCAGGAGCAGACCTTATCCAGGTAAGGTGCGAGAAGGTGGAGGTGATGAGCTCATACTGGGACATCAAGAGCAAAAGGGGCCTGTAGTCTTTCGGAACAGAGGCTGCTAGGCAGCTGTGGGTCACCTGGTTCTGCCACCAGAAGAGAAGCCTTTCCTTTTCCTTTTTCTCCAGCCTTCTGTCTCCAAGCAGGTAAGAGTGTAAGAGAGCTGGCTCAGGAACGCTGACCCTTTCCCTTTGGTCTGCATGGGACCCTCTGGGTCTGCTTCTCCCACCATAGACCCTCTCCCCAGGCTGGGCCCAGGACCTCTTCATGGTATGGTGGGAACATCAGGGTCTTTGGAGCCAGACAGATGTGGGTTCAAAGCTCGCCTGCCCCTCGCCTGGATGTCTTGAGGGGAGCCTGGGCTGCACCCAGTATTTGATGGGCAGGCTGGGGGCTTGAGCTGGACAGTGGGCAGGAAAAAGGAGCTGGTCAGCAGGACCTCAGCCAAGGTCAGCCAGGGTGGCCTATGGAGGATGTTGCTGCCATCCCTGCTGAGTAGGGGCATGGCTATGCTGCCCTGCACATGGGGCACCTGGCCGCTGCTGCTGCCCAGCTATCACTTGCTTAAACATTCAACTTGTTTGGGGCTCCTGAGTGAGTCAGTCAATTAAGCGTCTGACTCTTAGTATCAGCTCAGGTCACGATCTCATGGTTTGTGAGATCGAGCCACACATCAGGCTCTGTGCTGACAGTGCAGAGCCTGCTTGGGATTCTCTCTCTCCCCCTCTCTCTCTGTTCCCCATCCCGCCCCTGCTTCTGTGCGTGCTCGCTTTCTCTCTCAAAATAAATAAATAAACATTAAAAAACCCATTCAACTTGCTTAAACAGATTAAACATTCTTCATAGGAACTTCTGATTGGCCCAGAAAGAACCCTGTGCCCGTACCCTGCTGCCAGGAAGCTGGAAAAGTGAACTTGTGGTGTGTCCAGCTTGGTAGTGGGGAAATGGTGAGAGGTGACATTGGCTGGGCACTGGATTAACCTTTTTCTTTTTTTTTTTTTATAAATTTTTTTTTAACGTTTATTCATTTTTGAGACAGAGAGAGACAGAGCATGAATGAGGGAAGGTCAGAGAGAGAGGGAGACACAGAATCTGAAACAGGCTCCAGGCTCTGAGCTGTCAGCCCAGAGCCCGATGCGGGGCTCTAACTCACGGACCGCGAGATCATGACCTGAGCTGAAGTCAGACGCTCAACCGACTGAGCCACCCAGGTGCCCCTGGATTAACCTTTTTCATCTTCATAGCCCCAAAGGTGCTATTGTGGATCTCATTGTACAGATGAGAAGACTGAGGCCTGGAGAGGCAAAGTGACTTGCCCTGAGTTCCATAGCTGGGAAGTAGCTGTCCTGGCCTATCCACCCAGACAGGGCTCCCAAATGCCTCACTGCTTCTTAGGGAGTGTGTTTCCCACAGGATCAGATGGGGAGCGATTCTCTGAACATTCAGAGGGTGTGCCTTTGCTGGGTGGCCTAAAGTAGGGCGAATGTCCGATGTGCTGCCTATGTAAGCCCCTGTGAATTACTGAGCTTGACTGAGTGTCCACTGACTCCTGCAGAAATGATAAGAATGGTTGTGCAGTGCTCGCTTCGGCAGCACATGTACTGAAATGTCTGTCTATGGTACTGAGAAGATTAGCGTGGACCCCGCACAGGAATGATATGCAAATTCGTGAGGTGTTCCATTAAAAAAAATGGTTGTCTCTGCACTGTGAAGCCCAGAAGAGAGAAGTATGTCTGTCACCCACCCTAGGAGCTGCTCCACCCCTCCCCCTATTTAAGACCCATCGAGACCTTTGCCATCTGCAAACCCCACAACACCTAGCCTGATACCGTAAACAAACTAAACAGTCAACAAATGTCAGTGGTGCAAATCAAAGAAATCCAAGTGATATATAAGGAAAACCCGTGGGAAAAAAATCAGCAATCGCTAATGATCACTAAGGTATGGTTAGGGACTCAAGGTACAATGTATCTTATTTTATTTTTGGAAGAATGCTGTATTTGAAAATAATAATACATGCTTATTATAAGGATTTAAGGAAAGAGAAGAGTTCAAATATTGCCCCTGGTTCTACCACCTAGAGGAACCATTGTTTGATGTAGGTGACCATCAGATAGCTATGGGTGTGTGTGTGGGGGGGGGGGGGCGCGAGCGGGAAGGAGGAGGGAGGAGAAAGAGCCCCTAGAATATAAGCAGGTAGGGGCCTCACACATCTGCCTGGATGTTAATAGGTCTAATGAAGAAAAAGGTGAAATCCCAGTATATGTGATGCTGCTAGAATTCAATCATGCCCTTCGTGTTACTTGAATTTAGCAGAAGGGAAAGGACCCAGAACGCCTTGTATCAGAGCTTTCCTACTTCAGCAGGGTTGGTTCAAGGTTTTCCAGGTGGTGAACCTCCTAGATATTGGTGGTGACCCAGGGGTGTGCCAGATTCCACAGCTCCCTGGAGCCTGGGGAGGGGGCTTGTGAGTCAGGGCTGTGTAGTGAGGTCAGCCCGGTGCCCTGGGGAAGTCGCCTGTGGCAGCTGCAGGCTGGACTCACCAAACAGCGAGGCCAGATGGCAACGGTCCCTCATCCTCCCTCACTCAGACATCTTGGAGCCCGGGGCTCTGAGAGCACTGATTGGCAGGGTTGGGGATGTCCTTGCTGTAACGGCTTCATCCCCACTGTGACTTTGGGCAGAGTCCTGGAGGTCTCTCACTTTTGGGTCCCTGTTGATTCTAGTGGAGTAAGGTTGCCTAGCTCCCAGGGGCCAGCCAGTGGCTGCCTTCCTCCAGGTCACCCCCGGGCTTCCTGTCTCCTCCTGGGGCTTGCCCGGTTCTGGAGGAGATCTTGGGGTCTTCAGCCTTCTTGCCCTGTTAGGAGTGGGCTTGGTCAGCACAGCCAGTGCAGTGACAGACTGCCCTAGACCAAGAAAGGCAGGCACCCAGACCACCGCCCAGGGCCACTCTACCCTCAAACAGCAATGCTGCGTGTCTAAGTGCCGCATGACACCAGAGCTCACTTTGGGGGCCCTGGCGGAAGCCAGAGAACAAGGCCTTGGGCGGAACACATGAAGGGAAGACAGACTTGCTGCCGGATACTCACGTGCGTTCCTGCACCAGGCGCTGTGCTAAGCGATGGGCAGTGGGAGACGAGGGTGAGCATGATGGCTGCCACCCCTGAGGAGAATGCTGGGACAGAAATGATCCCAGGGCAGGAGGGAGAGGTGCTTTAATGGGGAAGATGTGGAGGCAGGGAGGGCAGAAGGGGGACAATGTGCTGGGGGAGTGGGGGTCCCTGACCTCTGGGCCTGCACTGTCCCACAGGGGATCCGCCGGCCGCAGGTGGCCCCTGAGCCCCAGACATGTGCGTGAGGAAGGGGAAGAAGCACTGTATGTGCAGACTACCCACCAGATTTCAAAGGCTCCGTGCAAAAACATCTCATTCACAATCATTTTTATATTGCTGAAATGATACTACTGTGGATATAGTAGGGCAAATAAATCACACTAGTAAAATACACGTCACCTGTTTCTTTTTACTTTTTAAGAAGGTAGCTACTAGAAAACGTAAAGTGACGTGAGTGCCGCAATCTGCAGCTCACGTCGTAGCTCTGTCGGATGGAGCTGCTCTAGGACCAGGGCTTGGCAATTAAGAAGCATGGGTAGGAGGTACATCTGACTTCGCCTCCCCAAAATAACTACTATGGAGGGGGTTGCCTCTGAGGGGTGAGCTGCCTGTCCCTATGTGCTCAGAGATGTTGGCAATGGTGAAGAGACCATCGGGTGAACTCCAAGGGTGCCTTCAACTCTAAGCCTACCGGGGCTCAGCAGGTCCCTTTTCTGAACCCGGAGGCCTCAGGCAGGACCACGTGCCGGAGTGCCCTTGGTGTGTGGCCTGGAGGTCCCACCCATCCTGGGGCTCCTCCTCGCCCTCAGCAGAGTGTGCTGGAGCATCTCCTTGGCTCTGGTGAGGGCTCCTTCAGCAGGGACAGCCACGTGGGGCACCACACCCACCCCTTCCCAGGAGCTGCCATCCACACCCCCCACTGAGCGGGCCGTGGGGATGGTGATGTAGAGATGAGTGTCATCCACGTGGTAAGTTTGTGGTGACTGGCAGCCCCCGCTGGTCACTTCCCCGATGACCAGTGCCCGGCCCAGCTTCTTCATGATGTAGGTAAACTCCTCCGCGGCGCCGGCTGTCAGCGCGCTGGTCAGAATGGCCACGTTCTTCTTGGAGCCGTAGCGTTCACCTGGAAGACAGAAGATGGGGAGTCCAGTCAGCACTGTGGGGCACCTGCCTTCTCCGTACCGTGTGGACCCGCAAAGAGGAAGGCCTGGGATTTGGTTCTGTGGCCTTGTGTCCACATGCAGGGCATTCCTTTGTGAGCCCCAGTTCTGCAAGTGTCACATGGGGCTACGAGCGTGTGCCCCACCCATCTCCAGTTTGTAAGGGCTTGACAACTGCTTCACGCACTTCTGGCACTTTTATCTTTGAGTGACGGGAAAAACCTTGACTCTCCCGAGGAAAGGATGTGCTTCCTCTTCATGAATCATAAGAATGCCTAACCTGCCAAATTCTCTTTCCACTTTGGACTCCCAGAAGACCCAAACTCGTGGCTTCACGACAACAGCCCTCTAGGGCAACGGTGTCCGATAGAAACACAACGTGACCCAGAAAGTGAGCCACAGATGTCGCTACAAGTTTTCTAGGAGTCACATTAAACAAGAAAAAAAAAAAAAAAAGCACAGATGACATGAATCTTAACCATATTTTATTTAACTCAACATATCCAAAACAAATTTGTCTCAAAAATGTAATCAGTAACATTGTGGAGATATTATACGTCTTTATTTTTCCATAAAAAGCCCGAAAATACCTGGCGTATATTTTACACCTGTCACATCCCAACTCATATGAGCCACATTTCAGTGCTCAGTAGCTGCATGTGGCAAGCGGCTCCCATACTGGACATCATTGCAATCTAGGACCCCATGCTCTTGCAGATTTGAGTCTGTTTGTAACTCCTGGTTTTGAATACTGTTTGAATTTATAGTTCACCCGGTTCTAATTTTTATTTACGTTTTGCAGTCTTTGTGAATGTGTGCCTTGGAATCTCCCTCGAATCCTTGTGTGATAAGGAAGTGTACAAATGAAAATTGTGGGGTGCTTTTCTGGTCATATGCACCCTTCCCCCCACCGCTCTCCCAGCCCCTTGTCGGATGGGAGTGCAGGTTTCTTGGTTTGTCATGCTGAGCAAGGGAGTCAGAGTGAGCCTATCACCCGTGACGGGGACCACGAGAGCCCTGGCTCTACAGAGCATGGCGCCTGTGCAGGGCAGAGGCCCCATCAGAACCACAAACTTTATTCAGGCAGGTGTGCTGAGCTGCTGCTGACAGCTCAGGGAGGATGAGCACCAGCAACTCTGTGGGGTTTGGTGAAGGGCAAGGGTCCTTCTAATTCTGCCATGCCTTGCATGCTGATGGTTGTCGTGGCCAGAACAGAGGGCATTTTGGTTTTAGAGAAACCGGCATTCAGATTTGGGCGCTTCCACTTATTAGCTGGGTGATGTTAGACAAGAGACTCGACCTAGTCAAGGCTCATCTAGAAAATAAGCATAATGGTAGCATTTTGTAGGGATTAAGAATCATATGTAAAAGTGCAGCGCATGCAGAGCTTTATATTCCATTTACTGTTACTTTTCCCTGGACCCAAGCTGTCTTTCCCTGATTTTCCAGAAGCTTCTAGAATGAGAACAGGAAAGGGAACGCGTCTGTACATACCTGCGAGCCGGGTGTGGGTCCAGAGCTCACTGACAGAGTCGTTGGGTCGGCTGTAGATTTTGTCCAACAGAATTGGAGGACCTTCATCAAAGAAGTAGGAGCACAGGGCAGAGATGGAGGAGGTGGGGCCACCGATGTTGAACCTAAGGGAAGGGAAGTGGGGGTCATTGGGGCAGAGCTCACAGGGAGGCCCTCGGTTCCCCTCTGGGAGCCTGGGACCTTTGCCCTGAGGAGGACACTAATTCCAGGCAGCCTCCCTGTCCCATCCTTCTCCTGCAGAATTCTGTGGTTGGCATTTCCCAGAGTACAAGTCTCTTGAGAAATTTCAAAACACTGGTGCCATACTTGCCCTTTCTGATCACATATTAATACATTATGTGATACATATTGTGTCCATTACATTAAAGGCTCTGACAAGTCCTGCAGTCATGAACTTGCTGATAGATTTTCCTCATTAACTGACCATGGACTGCTCTCCACACCCATGCTGCCTGTGAGGACACTGCTTTCCCAGCTGCATTCTCTATAATTTCATAAGACCCACTGGGCATTTTTGTTCAGGTCTCCTAATGAGCTGCTACTTAGTATAGCCGAGTGCTCAGAGTTGTGGAACCACACTGGATGGGGAGTGGAAGAGTGGGGGAGGGGACAACCTGTGCCTGTCCTAGGACGTTGGGATTTGCCCTGTTATGTGAACTCTTTGGGACCCTGTCTCCTCATCTGTGAATAAGAAGTGTGGGCTGGTGATATGATAGGAGTCTCTTCTGGTTGAAGGTCTAGGGTGGCCCAGCTGGGTTTAGGGCCTTTGACCTCAGTGTCTGAAACTCCAAACCTCAGGTCAGAAGGGTCTGGAAGCACTCTGTAGGCTGGGCCACTTCCTCTTTTACAAATGTAGCCACAGAGCCCTGGGAGAGGTTTTGGAGAACAAGCCTCTGAGATCTGGAGCCCTCTAGTGACAGACAAGAGCCACAGCTGAGCTGCAGACAAGCAAGTCGTGACTTGGCCAATTCTGGCAGCCTGTCTCCTGCAGCTGCAAAGTGGGGTTCTGTATCCTGGGGGAGCAGCCTGCCCCTCCCTGTGTCCATGGAGGCAGGGGCCTGGTCGCTGGGGGTGGGTGTTCTTCCACCCACTCCAGGAGGGAGGTCTCTACCTAAAAGCGTCCCTCCACCAGCCATTCTGTGATGCAAAGAATTCTTTTTGCCACGATAGTGGCTTATTCTCAGATTCTCTCGGGGACTCTGGCTTTCCAATTCTCATGGTCAGGGTGGTCACGGGCTGACTTTGTATGACATAAGAGGCACAGTGCAGGTGGTGGCCTAGCTAGCTGTCCCAAACATGACTGATCACCAGAATCACCCGGGGTGATGCCTTTCAAATACACAGATGACTGGGCCTCACCCCGGAGCTTTAGATTCAGTAGGGTCACGTTAAGCCCCCAGAATCTGTTTTTAAAGTCTCCCTTCCCCCTCTCTCTCCGCTGAGTCCTATGGCCAGGCAAGTTTGGAAACCACAGGAGTAGCCCAGTGATTCTCAGCCTGGAATTAACACTGGGATCATCTGAGGAGCTTAGAAAGATCACCGATGTTGGGGTCCCCCACGGCCGATTACGCCAGAACCCCGGGGTTGGCTGGCCAGAGACCTCTGCCCCCCCAGCCACTGACCTCATGTCAATGATCATGGCATCCGTGTGCACGATCTTCTTCCAAACATGCTCCACCAGCAGCTCTGACACCTGGGTGAGCAGCTCACAGTCCCCAAACGTGTCAAACCTCAAGTAGCCAAGGTTGTCCTCAAACACATTAGTATGAAAGGAAAACTTGATCAGGTCCTCAAAGACTTCAGGGGAAGGGATCTGAAAAAAATGGGTGGGGGTCCAGCTCAGTGTCAGCAGAGGAGCAGATGTTACAGCTCAGGAAACCGGGCACCACAGTTTTCCTTTATACGTGAAAGATATTGAGGGTATGGGAGGGAATTAACATTTCTGAAGAAGGTTTCCGATGGAGCGCCTAGGAGGTTATGTGGGTGGTGAGCCTAGGATGTGGACCCAAATGAGGTTGGCAGACTCCTTACAGAGAATGTTCATGCATGTCAACCCCACACCGCGGTGTCCAGAGCTGCAAGGCCCAGGCGTGGTCTCCACTCTGACTCCCCTGACCTCACCAGATACCTCCTGATGGTTCTGAGTTCATCTTCTTCCCTAGGGCTGGGAGGGAAGACATTAGCTAGCTCCTGGGCCCCTGAACCTTTAGAAGGGGGTTTGGCCCTGTGCTGAGCACATTGCAGCCCTTACCATCACCATGAGGGCACCCTATAGCATCCCCATCCTTTCAATGAGGACACTGAAGCACAGAGTGATTAAGTAACTTTCCCAAGGTCACACAGCCAGTAGGTGGTGGAACCAGAAGCTGAATCCATATGTGACTCCAAACCATGAATCCTGGCGATGCTGGAAAGGAGTGGGTCCTCGATTTGGAATCTGGTGGCCCTGTGAGTCTAGCACAGTGCTGGCACATTCTAGGCTCCCCCAACATGTTTTGTGCCTCATCTTCTCTCTCCAAGACTGCTAAAAGGACACAGGCTCTGTGGGCCGGAATGTTAACTGGGACACCCAGCCTCCAGGGTCTGCTTTGCCCTTAGTCACAAGCTCTTCAGCCATGGGTCACACTCCTCTGCACCCCTCTGGGTTTCCATTTCTCTTTTTGTAAAACAGGGATGATGATTCTGCACTAGATGCTTCTGGTGCCCTTGGCCCTCCTCTGATTTTTGCTACAACCGCCCCTCGCCTGACAGGGCCTTGCCTCCAGCACACCCCTATGTCTTTCCATTCTCGATTTCAGGACCTTCTCCAAGCTGCCTCAGAGTTTGAGAGAGTTCATGTCCCCAGGGGGACCTTTAGCCAAAGAAGGACAGGAACTGCTGTGTCCCGTCTGTAGATGGACAGCTCCGGGAAGCCTTCCCCACACTTGTTAGGGTTCCATCGGAATTTTAGGAAGCAACAGCTTCCATAATGCCCTTACCCATCAGCTTTTCCTCCTTTCCTATCCCATTCTCCCTGCCTCCTCACTCCTGCTTCAAAGACGGCCTCCCACCTGAACTGCCTGCATCCTAGACCTCCTTTCAAGGGACCCCGAGACAAATGCTGCCCTGACTACTTGTGACTCTGCCACAGAATCACAGAGGATAAACGACGTGGAGAGATGTTGTAGATGCTGCTTCCCGATGAAGCTCTTAGCTTATGGGAGTGCTTGATGAATCCACGGCCACTGGTCTAGGGAACTTCTCTCTCATCCACCCAGCAGCAAAACTCCTCAACCTTGATTTACCTTTTCAGTGTTTTCCCCAAATGCCATTGCCGGCTTTGAATATACTGACCACAATAGCCTTGCTCGGAATTTCCCATCCAGCTGGCCCTTGGACCAGACTGCACGCCCACCAAGTGTAGCTCCTTCCGGATGCTTTGCATCATGGGAGGGGAGGAGAAGGCAGGTGGTGCCTGACCACTGCCATGATTCTCCAGGCTGTGCACCGTCAGCACCCCTGACCATGCCACAGCCTGTGTCTAGGCTCCATGCTTTAGCTCTGAGGCAACTGTGAGGCCAAGACCTCTGCCTGCTCCTCTCTCTCCATCTGAAACCCCCTGAGGCGGGCAGGTGGTGAGAATGAACACAAACCCCGCATTTCCAGGGGACAAAATCGTAGTGACTTCTCATGACCTGACCTTTCCGCCAACACTGATGATGAGAAGTGCTGCAAACATTTGCCTTCCACCCCGCCAAGAGTGCCACTCCTTCTATACCAGGGGTTTTCAAACTGAGTCCTCGTGGGTTATCGGTGCTCTACAGAGGTGCTCAGGGACACCAGAAGGAGAAGGGATGACAGGATGAGAGGAAGGGAAAGACGTGACTAATGAGAACTTAAACACGAAAACGAGTCTGGAAGCGATTGCCCGGCACCGTGCACAGAGCCCTGGATGTGCAGACAACCGGTCGGCTCATTGCTGGGACTGTGCTAGGCTCAGTCTCCCTTGTGTCTCACCTGCATGGGCACAATCCCAGGAATGCGGTCCTTGGCATCCTCGGGGATATGGGCTGTCTTCAGGTGTGGGTCTCCGGACAGCATCTGCAGATCGGCCCCCAGCATCTCAGCCAAGGCCCCTTCTGAGGTCACCCTCGAATAGCGGCTCTGCATACGGCTCAGTTTGGCCGCCATCTTGGCCCCCAGTTCAGGGGAGGCATAGTTATCGGCTACCAGCTTCCCGGTTGTCTGCAGCACAGTGGGCACCTTGGCCCGCAGGGCCACTATGTCCCGGGCTGTGGAGAGGGCCTCATTCATGGGCACGGTGATGTCGGGCTCCACCCCAGCCAGGTCCCAGGCTTCACCTGTGCTGGCGCTCAGGGCCATCTGCGTGGGCATGGAGGCGTATAAGGGGCTGCTGCCCACCTGGTAGATGCCCACAGAGAGTGCTCCTCCAGCTGTGGGCTCCCCAATGACGGTGGCCCGCTGCAGGTCCTGCATGGTGTGAGCAAACGCCTCAGCTGCCGACCCGCTGATGTGGCTCATCAGGATGTAGAGGTCTTTGTGGGGGCCGTAGCGCTTGCCAGCCACCTGGGGCAGGGTCCACACTTCCATGACCCTCGAGGTCGCCCTGTCAAAGACAGAGTAGAGGTGCTGGCGGGGCTCCGCTTCAAAGAAGTAGGAGCAGAGCAGCGGCACAGCCGTGGAGTAGCTACCAGGGTTGTAGCGCAGGTCGACAACCAGCGCGGCCGTGTCCACCAGCCTCTGCCACACCAGCTGCACCAGCTGTGGCCCGATGGCCTTCACCGTCTCCAGCTCGGCCATGGCGTCGAAACGCAGGTAACCCAGCCGGCCAGGCAGCACCTCTGTTTTAAACAGGGCTTCGATGAGGTAGGAGACCTCCTCTGGGGAGGGCACGACAGGGGGTGGGGGGGGCACCTCCTCGGCCACCATCTCACCGGGGCTGTGGAACACCAGCAGACGGTGGTCCCCAGACATCTCCTGCAGGTCGGCCGTGAGCTGGGAGGCCAGTGACTCCAGGTCCACGGCGGTGCGGTAGGCCCCCTGGGCCAGCTTGGCTCGAAGCAGGGCACTGGTCTGCCCGATGACCTCTGGCCGTGCATAGTGAGCCTCGACCAGGTGCCCCGTGCCCTCCACCAGGGCCTCCAGGCTGCGGTGGAACTCCAGCACCTCCTGGGCCCTGTCCAGGGCTTCCTCGGCCAGCACGATGGCATCGGGCACCACGCCACCTCCCAACCAGCACTCGCCGTGGTTGTCGATGAAGGTGAGCACAGGCACGGTGAGCACCAGGCCACCCTCCGGCGTCTCCAGCAGGGGCACCGTGCAGGTGTGCAGCAGGCTGCCCGCGGTGATCTCGCCCACCAGCGTGGCCCAGCCCAGCGACTGCATGAGGAAGGCCAGCTCCTCAGCCGCGGTGGCAGTGCGGTGGCTGGTGAGCAGGTACACACCGCGCTGGGTGGGGTAGCCCCGGCCCAGCAGCTCCATGCGGCTGAAGTGCTCCTGCGTGATGTTGGTGCGGCGGTCATAGGTGGTGAAGAGGCGCACGGAGCCGTTGTCGGGGCCCTGGAAGTAAGACAGTAGCAGGGGCACAGCAGAGGACGGCCCCCCGGGATTCTGGCGCAGGTCCACGATGAGGTGCTCCGTGCCCTGCAGGGGCGCCCACACCTGGCGCACAATGTAGGGGCTTAGCACCTCCAACACGGAGGCATCGGCAAAGCTGTCAAAGCGGAGGTAGCCCACGTTGCCCGGTAGCACCGACACCTGGAACATAGAGACCACCAGGGCCTGCCGGGCAGCCTCAGCTCCGGGCACCGTGGGGACTACCTCCGGAGGCTCGTCTTCGCCAACCTCGGGCCCAGAAGAGGCGTCCTTGGCCCTCACGGCCCGCACCAGGAGCCTGGGGTCCTCAGACACAGTCTGTAGGCCAGCGTTGAGTTTGGTGACCAGGTCCTCCTCCGAGACTACTGCGGAGAAGTCCATGTTGGCCAGGTGGTGCAGCAGGCTGGGCACACGGTCCACCAGGGTGTAGTAGGTCTGTAGCGCCTCCTGCAGGCGCCGGACAACTCCTGGCAGGGCCCGGCGCAGAGTGAGGATGGCCAGGGCTTTCTCTAGGGCCTGCTCGGCTGGTGTCCCCACACAGGGCAGCACCCCACTGCCCTCCCATGTCTGGCTGCCCCCTCCCAGGGGCCCTAGGGACCTGGACACGGGCACGGTGAGGAAGAAGTCAGACTGGCCTATCCTCAGCTTCTGGAGGTCCAGGGCACCCCCCACAGTCCGCTCACCCACCACGATGGCCCTGCGCATCTGCTTGAGGATGTAAGTGATGTCCTCAGCCACGCCCCCAGTGTGGCCGCTGGTGAGGACCACCACATCCTTGTCGGCACTGTACCTTTCTCCCAGCACCTGGGGCAAGGTCCAGATCTCAGTGGTCGTATTGGAGGGACGGTCGTAGATGGTATCCACGTGCAGGACTGTGTTCCCTGGGTGCAGGTAGGAGATGATGTAGGGGATGCCGGAAACATGGCCCCCGGTGCAGTACCGGAGGTCCAGCACCAAGGCAGAGGTGCCCATGAGCTTCCTCCAGACGCTGGCCACCAGGAAGCCCCCCAGCTTGCTCACCACCTCCTGGCTTGGGATGTCGTCCACACGCAGGTAGCCCACATTGCCCTCCAGAACCTCGTGGCGGATGCCCTTCTGCAGCCGGGCAAGCATTTCCTCTTTTGTGAGGTTGGTGAGTGCTGGGGCTTGCCGGGGAGCCTCGAGGGTGCTGGGCTCGTATGAAATGACCAGGCGAGGGTCGTTCAAGGAGCTCTGCACCCCAGTCGTCAGCACATGGGCCAGAGTCTGAGGGTCCGAGATGGCGAGGATCTCACGACTCTTGATGGCCTGCTCGATGGCTTCCTGCATCCCCATCAGGTTCTCTGGGAAGCAGTAGTTATCCAGGAGGACCTTGGCCATGTCCAGCACCAGGCTTGGCTGGAACAGGTGCGTGGGGCCAGCCAGGCCACAGAGCAGCATGGACAAGAGCAGGGCCCATTCTCTCGTCATGGGGATCCAGAAGGAGAGCTGGCTCCCAAGCAAAAGCTCCCTTGACTGTGCGTAAGGCCACGGCACTGCCCTGTGCGGCTGCCTTCCTCCCTCGTCCTTCTCAGCGGGTGGACAGAAGGTCCGGGGCTAAACTCGGGAGTTGGGGTGCGGCTTCCAGCTCCAGTAAGCCTTTAATCCTGTCTAATTCAAGCGCATCAGCCCTGGGGACTGGGGAGAAGGGCCCGAAGTGGTTTGACCCAGAAGGTATGTTGGATCTCATGCTACTGTGCTATCTCTGTGTATAGTAATCTGAATAGCCACCGTTTATTTGCAGTTCCTGCCGCATGCCAGACTCCGTGCTTCATGCTTCACACAAGGTGACAGTTTTCACCAGAGCCTTGCAAAATAGAGCTGTTAACCTGCTGGAAATAGCATCTTCCCACTACACTGGGTGATCCATGCCTCTGGAATTAGGTAGAGCTCACTGGAGGCCCGGCTCCGCGACTCACTGCTCTGTGGCCTTAGGGAAGTATCTTACTTATTGTGTAGATCACGTGAGAAAATATGTGTAAAGCATTTCACGGTTTCAGGCAAGACGGAAGCATTCCGTCGCTGATAAGTTCTCCCTGGTAGGTATTATCTCTGCTGTAGAGCTGAAGAAATAGATCTCAGTAGCTTACTGAAGCCCATCACCTTAGGGGTGAAGGGGACATTGAGAAGAAGTCTGGGGGGATTGCAGTCAGCCCAGACAGTGCAGAGGCTGAGTCTGGGGCTCCCATCTACTTCAGGGCTTGAAGCTTTTTTCTATATCTTGGTAATGCATCCAGGGAATTGGGGTGGTCCCCCCCTCCCGCCGCCACAACAGCTTTCAAACAGTAGGAATACGATGTCCGGACCTCAATGCAGGATGTGGTGAGTGGGAGGGGCTTCTGCCTTCTAGACACCATGGGACCAGTGATTCTAGGTCAGGTGAGGTTAGCTCTGAGACCTGACAAGTGTCCATTCTCCTGGCTAAAGAAGACCCCCTGCTGGGTAAGGGCTCAGCTATGGCCCGCTGCTTGCGGGAAGAACCCAACTGCAGGACTTAGGTGTCTGTGGTCCCAGACCTCACAGGCATCCAGATCATTCCCTCACCTGCACAGAGCATACAGGCCTGTCTCAGGTGAACAGCTGGACCCTTAGGCTCCCAGATCTTGCTCCTTGGCATGGAAGGGACATGGGTCCTGCTGAGGGCTGACTTGCCACAGATCTCCAAGCGTATCTGCCATGGAGCCCAGAGTCTAGAAGCCTTGCTTTGTCTCCGCACCCCTCTGAGGGTGGGCACTTTCCATATTTATTAGACAAGCACGGCTCAGACTGCACAGCCAGGAAGAGCGCTGGGAGAGCGGCCTGCCTCCACTCTTCTCACTTTGTCCTGTTATCGCCACCACACGCTTCTTGAGTCGTGTGGGCAGCAGGCGGGCACACATGTGTCCCTCAGCAGGCACCCCCGCAGGAGGTGCTCCGGGAGACGGGGGGCTTTCTCAGCGCCCCTGAGAACCACAATCCGCTCTCTGGAAATCATTGTCTGAGGATGTTTACCAAGTGGTTTATGAAAGCCAAAGAGGTCAATTAGCTAAAACAAACATGTTTTTAGCTCATTAGGATTTGTTTAATGCCCAAGTGACATATGGTCACATCACTCCACTATTTGTAGCCAATGAGGTGAGCCTGATTTATTATAACAATAAGGCCTCCTTAGTCCCTACTGGGAAGATTGGGCCTTTCACTCTGGCCCCAACTTGGGGAATCACATCTCAGAGTATGCCATCCTGGGCCTCTGAGGGCACTTCTCTGTCATTGCGTGAGCTCAGGCAAAGCCTCTGGGCCAGGAAGTGCAGAGGATAAAGACAATCAGGAAAAGGTCCTTCTTTGGGGAAGGCGCTTCCCCTGGACATTCCTTAAAATGCAGCCTCAGGATGGGATTCCTGCAGCTGTTGCTGGGCCCTGATTTGTGGGGATGGCCCAGAGCCTCGCAGAGGATGTGGAAAACAAAATGAGGGTCCACTTCAAGTCATCAGGGGGGCAGAGTTAGTGCCTGCAAGGGGATGTGATGTGTCCTCTTGTGGGTGAAGGGAGAAAATTCTGTCCCCAAAGTTCTCCAGTCTGTCAAGGAACCAGGGATGTTCCCTGGTCCCCAGGTGAGGGGGAACATAAGCACTTGGCAGTCAGCTAAGGACAGTGCACCTCAGACAAGTCCACGGTGAAATCCAGGAGGAGAGAAATTCCACACCTTCCCATCCAGTCCTTGCTAGCCATCAGTCTAGGGGGCTACCGAGAGTCCCATGTGACCTTGGGTTGGATTTTGGAGTTGGGATGAAGTCAGAAGCCCCTGCCTCCCTGTCACTTGCACAAGCAGCCATGCGGGCAGAGATGTCAAGAGTACAAGCTTGGGAGCCTCCGCCCCGACCAGCCCTACTACTTTCTAGGGTAGAGACCTTTATTAAGTAACATGACTGCTCTGTGCCTTGGCTTCCTTGGAAGGGAAACAGGATAAAGTTTGCATTGTTGCAACAGTGTTGGCAGGTGTAACAGAGAAGCTGAGGACTCAGTAGGAGTTGGTGAGGGGCAGCCTATGATCAGAACTCCCCTGTGGGGGTGGGGAGAGATACCCCAACAGGCAGAAATAGCCCTCGGGCCCCTGGCATATGGAATGTTTCTGAGGCCCCAAACCTTCCATTGGCCTCGGTGTGTCTGGAGAATCCGTATGCCTGAGAAAAGCTGGGGCTTAGTGTTCACTCCAGAGCACAACCCGCAGCGATCCAAATGTCAGATTAAAAGGGGGATGAAGCACAGAAGATGTGCTATTGGGATGGTCACATGGAACATGCCTGGAGCCTGGGCAATCCAAGAAGGAGCAAATCACCTGTTACATTACAGATTCACTTTTTGCTGTGGGCAGAGGCCTTATCTCTGTCTATTATCCATCCATCCATCCATCCATCCATTGTTTGATGTTTATCTTTCCCTCAGTGTTCTTTATGGACATTTTCAACCAGTACAGCCAATACCCATGTACTTAGATTCTAACATTGACATTTTATTACCCTTTCATTATCTCACCTCTATCTCTCTGACCCTCTCCCTAAATCTCAGACCAACATATTTTTTTTTGTGGATGCATTTCAAAGCACGTTGAATCTTGTCTTTATTTTAATCCTTTTTCTTTCTACTCTTTAAAAAATAAGAGTGAAACATACTCCTTTTTACAAGTTAAAGAATTCATAAATGTATGAACAATCTTTTTCCAAAGCCATTCTAACCCAGCCAATAATAATATGTATTATACATATATAAATGTTTAATGTGTAGCTGTCCTCACCTTTCTCTGCGTTCATACATGGAAGCACATATGCAGGAGATGTATTGTCCATTCACCTATGGATGCTTGTCCATCTGTCCATTTGTTTAGTGTTACCTATGTATACATAGTGTCTATACTGCATACACATAGTAGTTTGTGTCTTGTTTTACTTACTTAAGCATACAGCAGAAACAACCTTCAACGTTGAAGCCTATACATAAAGTTCATCCTTTTAATGGTTGCATCGTAGTCCTTGATAATTTACTGATCTTTTGCTTCTGTTTTTTGCTTCTATGGTTATAAACGTTCTCAAACATGTGTTCACAAGGACTAGTGCTTCTTGTTTCTGTAGACTAAATGTCCAAACCTTGGCTCAACGAATCAACGAGTACGTGCACTTGTTCACTTTAAGTTCACTTATCATAAGTTCACATGCACTTATGATATTTTCTTTATCATATTTTCAGTAACTTTTAAATTATCTAATAAATGTGTATTTTTTTCTGTTGTTTTTTTTAAACCACGTAATTGATGTATAATTGACATACATTGAACTGCCTGTATCTGAAGCACACAGTCTGGTTTTGACATGTGCATTCACCCATGGAGCTATCACCAAGATCAAGGTCATGTATATTTCCCTCTCCCTCTGTTTTTCCTCATGCTTCTTTGTTACTTACCCCTCACCCCCTTGCATTTGCCTTCTGTCACCACTGTGGGTCAGTTTTCATTTTCCAGGACTTTAAATGGGATTATAGTATGTGTACTGTTTTTTTTTCCCCTGTCTTTTACTCAGCATAATGATTTTGAGGTTCGCCTATGTTGCGAGTTCACCATTAGTTTATTTATTTCATTGCTGAGTAGTAGTCCACTGTATGCCACGATTTTTTATCCACTCACAGGTTGATGGACTCGCAGGTTGCTTCAGGTATAGAACTGTTACAAATGCAGCCACAGTGATTGTTTAAGCAGAAGTCTCTGTGTGGGTATACGTGTTTATTTTCACTAGAACAGAATATATGTCTAGTGTTTTAAGAAATAACCTGTTTTCCAAAACTTAAACTTATACCAGCAGCGTATGAGCCTTCTGATTCCTTCACATCAATGCCAACAATTGGTATGTATGGTCAGACTTTTTGATTTTAGCCGTTCTAATAGGTATATAGTGGCTCCTCATTGTGATTTTAGCTGACATTTCCTTGATGACTAATGGTGTTGAACATCTTTTCATATATTTATTGGCCATTTGTATATATTCTATGATGAAAAATCTGTTTAGGTCTTTTGCCCATGGGTTGGGGCGGAGGTAGAATTGCTGGGTCATGTGGTAATTCTCTGTTTACCTTCTTGAGGAACTGCCAAACTGTTTTCCAAAGCAGCTGCACCATTTTACCTTCCTGCCAGCAACATGTGAGGGTTTTGATTTCTCCCCATCCTCATCATCAACACTCATTCTCATCTGGCTTTTTGATACTAGCCATCCTAGAGAGTGTGAAGTAGCTTTGATTTGCATTTCTTTAGTGACTAACAATGCCCGCTATTTTTTCATATGCTTATTGGCCATTTGTACAACTTCTTTAGTGAAATGTCTCTTTGAGTCCTTTGCCTCATTTTTAAATTAGGACAGTTGTCCTTGTATTATCGAATTATGAGCACTTTTCACATGTTTTAGGTACAAGTCCCTTATCAGATATATGATTTGCAAATAGTCCCTCCTATTCTGCGGGCTATCTTTTCACTTTCTTGATGGTGTCCTTTGAAGCACAAAAATTTTTAATTTTTTGATTATGTCCAGTTTACCTGGTTTTTCTTCTGTTGCTCTTGCTTTTGGTGTCATACCTAAGAATCCTTTGCCAAATCCACGGCCATGAAGATGTATCTTTCGGTATTCTTCAAGAGTTTTATAGTTTTAGCTCCTATACTTATTATGTCTTTGATCCATTTTGAGTTAATCTTTGTATATGATGTAAGGTAGGGGTACAACTTCATTCTTTTGCTTGTGGAAGTCCTGTTTTCCCATCACTTCCTCATTTGATCTTCAGTAGTGGACCCAAGGAACAAGATGTGTGTGTGTGTGTGTGTGTGTGTGTGTGTGTGTGTGTGTAGAGAGAGAGAGAGAGAGAGAGAGAGGGAGGGAGGGAGAGAGATGATTTGTTTTTAAGAAATTGTCTCAGGCAATC
Source organism: Lynx canadensis (assembly GCF_007474595.2). Lineage (NCBI taxonomy): Eukaryota > Metazoa > Chordata > Mammalia > Carnivora > Felidae > Lynx > Lynx canadensis. The sequence continues at coordinate 41,888,203 of NC_044313.2, read as the reverse complement.
AACCATGCAGGATGACAAGTCTGGAATTTGTAGTGCTGGCCCCTGCAGGCTGGAAACCCAGGCAGAGTTTCTATGTTGAAGTCCTGAGGCAGAACTTCTTCTTCATCAGGAAACCTCAGTCTTTCCTCTTAAGGCCTTCAGCTCATTGGATGAGTCCCACCCACATTATACAGGGTAATCTGCTTTACTTAAAGTCAACTGATAGTAAATGTTAATCACATTCACAAATACCTTCCAGCAATATCTAGACTAGTGTTTGGCCAAACAGCTTGGCACCAAGCTTTGTTGACATAAAATTAACCATCATTGTTGATATTGTGATATTGTTCCCATTTTATAGGTGAAAACACTGAGTCCTGGAGAGGTCAAAAGTCTTCTCCAAGGGCACAGTAAGTAGCTGAGTGAGAACTTGAACTGAAAACGAGCTCCAAAAAGTCATTCAGCCCTCACATCCACACGAGGCCTTTCTGTTTGTTCTGAGAACAGTCTAGGCTCAGAGAACACTTGAGTACTCTGCAAACAGGTTCCAGAAAGAACAGTTTCATTGACCACAAATACACACATACTGCAAGTGACTTGAATTTCTCTAAAACCTAAATTCCTCATTCCACTGCCCCTGAATTTTTAGCCCCAACGGTGCCCTACTTCTCACCAAATGAAGTCAGACCTAGATTTCCTCAGCTCTCTTTCTCCAGATGTCCAGAATGGCTTGGGCTCACTCCTCCATCTGTTCTCCCAAGGCCTCCAAGAACCGCACTTGCGTTAGAATGGCCTCTCCTCTTTGGTGATCCTGTGAGAGTTTGCTTCATCATCTTCTATCTTCAGCTCTTAACAATGTACTGTGCTACCCTGTCTCCCCAGGACTCGGCAATTCAGGGGTTCGGCCCAGTGCACGGCCTAGCCTAACTAGTAAGGACGGCCCATCTCTGCTGGTTTTGTGCGTGTATGTGTGTGTATGTGGGTATGCACGTGTGTGCACACAGATACTTGTGTGTATTTGTGTGCTCACATTTGTGTGCATGAGATCACACTGTGCTTCTGAGCATACGCTCCTTCCTTAGGAGCACACTCTGCCCCACAGACTGACCGCATGGCCTAAGAACAAGCAGGAAGCTGGTCCACACAAATCTGGCCCGCAAAGCCGCCAGGGCAGGGCCACGCACTGTATTGCTTTTCTGTGGCTCCTGTAACAAATGACCACAAACTGAGTGGCTTAAAACAACTGAAATTTACTCCTTTTCAGTTCTGGAGGCTAGAAGCCGGAGATGAAGGTGTTGAGAGGGCCACAGTCCCTCTGGGGCCTCTAGGGGACAATGTGTTCTTCACCTTTTCCGACTTCTGGTGACTGCACCATTCCAGTCTCTGTCTCTGTGGTCACCCCCCACTCCTCCTCTTCTGTCTGCCCTCTTCCCTATCTCGTGAGAATACATGTGATTGCATTCAGGGCCCACCTGGATAACCCAGAGTATGGCCCTCCTCTTGAAATCCTTCATCACATCTTTTGCCAGTAAAGTGATAGTCCCTCTGTGCCATATATGGTCATACTCATAGGTCCTGGGGTCCATGTTCAACCCACCACAGGGCCGAGCCAGGCTTGAGGTCTTGTTAAGTGATGCCACAGCCCCTATGCCCTGTGTTCTCCGGGTCCTGTGCAGGGGGCCTCACTGAAGTCGGGGTCTGTCTCTCCAAAGGACCCCTCTGCCTTTCCATCTTCCATCAGCCCTGGCTGCTGCTGTCTCCTTGGTGATGTCTCGTGCTTCCTCCAAATCTCATGTCTTTTTACATCTAATTTCAATTTCTCCAAACAAATGACGTTTAATGCAAACCCTGCAAGAGGGAAAGACAAAAGTGATCAGGGGCAGAACATAGGAAGTGAAGAATTTAAAAGCAGCTCACATTCTGCCTTAATGGCAACACAATTAATAAGAACAATGGTCGTTGTTGTCTGCAGCTGGAAGGTATTTTGCAGATCTGGTGAGCAAATTCATAGTCTGAAGAAAGAATGCTTGATGGATCTTCATGGAGACGACTACCAGTGTTATGGACTTGCATTCCCTGGGTGGTCTGTAGGACAAGAAACTTCTAACGTGGGAACCCCCCTGGGGGACTGGGAGATGGCTAGTCTGCCTGTGTCAGCATTTTCAGACCCATAAATTTTTTTCCAGTGTAGCCAACATGCTGTACTTCATCCATTCTGTATATTAGGAAGGCCCAGGATTGCCCCTAGACAGGCTGCGTAGGGTAATAACTCTCACAGGCCCTTCCCATCCAGGATCCTGGATTGGTGGGTGGCCCCAGGGCCCCACCCGTAGGGACAGCTGTGCTTTTGCTGCTGGACATGTGTTTGGGATTTAGCTGGTAAGTTGGGACATACGCTTGTTTCAGCTTATTCTCAGTTTCCACCGCTTTCTGTGATTTGTGTGGCACATATCTGTCGGTAGGTTCCCACACAGCACACTGCTCACTGATGCTAGTTCACAATTTCCAAGAGAGGAAGTCTTGGTCAAATATGTTGTTAGAGTCTTGCCATGTTTTTCCAACACCTCTTCAAAGGACCAAGCTGCAGAAGGAGGTCAAGCTGCTGTTCTGTCTGTGTATGTGACAGCTTCTCCCAGTGGCACCGAGACACTATACTGTTCCGTCATGGGGTCCTGGGCAGACCTCCTGTACCCACATGCCAGCTCCGGGAGCGGCCACCTGACTGGGGCCTTGTCCAGCAAAAGAAGGAGACTCCAACACTGACATGGAAGACCTCAAAGGCTCCGGGAGGTGGGGTCAGGCATGGCCTCCAGAATGTGAGCGTGACACTGGGGTCCTGAGAAGGTCACAGCACTCATATACTCACTGTCCAGCTCTATAGGCCCCTTCTATGTTTTTAGCTCTACCTGTTACCTACATCAGCACAGAACAACCCAGACAGGCCTCAAAGGTTCTTCCTCCCTAAAAAAGTGGGGAAAGGAGGAAGAGAGGGAACACTTATGTGATTTGGGGTCCATTTTGGCACTGCAGTTGGCTAAAAGAGACCTCCATGAAGAGGCCCAGAGACCACAGGTTGGGGACTCAGGAGCACGGCCATTTCTTGGGTTCCTTCTGGAGGTGACGTTCCAGTGCTTCTCAGGCTGCATTTCTTCCCGAGAGGGTATGTGTGTGTACCTGGCATTTGCCCAGCTGGCCCCGGCTTCTACATCTTGTTGATAGGAGGTGCTTTCCTGTCAGGGAGTTAGGTGGGCAGCTGGTATGGGTCCCACCGAGCAGGCAGAAGGTGGGGCATCACCACCCATGTGAAGGGACAAAGAACTTGCCGTAAATCATATCTGAGAGTGAGGACCAATATCAAAACCAGAGAGGAATGAGAAAATGGGCATCGTGCGTGGGTCTGTGGTGGGCAGGTGCTAGGCACTGGTGTCCAAAACCAGGAGTCTACGAAGCAGAAAAGAGAAGGACCAGACCAGGAGAGGCATGATCGGAGGGCACGATGGTCTGGCCAGATTCTGCACACGGGGGCTGCAGCTGGGCCCAAAGTCGACAGGTCCCAGATGGAGGTCGGCAAGGTTGGTTCCCTTCATGGATGTCACAGCATCAATAGGCATGCCTGGCTGAGGGGCTTCTGTTGAGAACTCCCAGGTCTGTAGGTGGGGAACAAACTGAGAAGGAGCCAAGGACTTGGGTCATAAAACTAAAATGGTTCAAAATCCTTTTGAATAGTGTATTTTATTTTGCCCAGTATGGACATTATAAAGAAGAAAATCCTGTTACCTGTGATGTCCATCATTTCATTAAAAAGGAGGAGATGTTTGAACTGCACTTGGCTGTTGTAAACAATACTTGCTTGCCCTTAGTCTGTTTACTTGATCCCGATTGGAGAAGGCTGCTGACCCCTCATAGGCCCATGCTGGCCATACCTGCCGCGGCAAAGCCCCTCAGCCCCTATGCAGATGGCTGGCATGTCAGAGCTCTCCTGGACCGCAGGGACCCGTGAGCAGGAACAAACACTCACGGGAGGGAGCTACAGAGAGGCAGACTTGGGCCCTTGCTCAGGCATATCTTTCTGAGAACCGGAACTGCCCACTCATGAAACAGGCTGCTTGGAGGAAGGGCAGTCCTAAGTGGGAAGTGTTCCGGGAAGCTGAGGCCCATGGTGTTAGACTTCTGCCTGATTTAAAAAATAAAGAATTTCTGGAAGTTTCGTTCAGTCTGATCCAATGTAAGCCACCTGTGTGCAGGGCTGCCTGCTTTGGGTATAGTCACCCGTCCCCACGTGAAGGCAAGTCTGGGTAAAGCCGCACCCCTTCGTGTCAGGCTGTTCCAAACTTTCTCAGCAACATTGGATCCCCAAGGAGCTGCCATATGGATCTAATAGGCTTGCCTTTGAAAGCCTTTGATCACACACTGGAGACGCCTCTGGGCCCCCTCTGCAGGCACCAGGGAGAAGGGGGCAGGGCCGGTCCTTTCACTCGGACCCTGGGGCAAGCTCTCAGCAGCAAAGCTCAGACTCCCTGGCACATCAGAATCACAGCAATGTGAAGGTCTGAAGCAGCCTCCAGGGTGTCCCTGGGACTTGGGAAATCAAGTGCACACATGCATTCAGGATCAGCTACACTAGTGTGTGAGGCCAAAAGCAGAATGGAAATGCAGGACCCTTGTTCAAAAATTATTGTGAATTTCGAGATTGCAACAGCAGAACATTAAATCAGGCAGGTCCCATGCTATTGCCCAGGCCATAGGGATGCCTGTGTGCATTCTAGAGTGGGGTGAGTGCAGGTTCCCTGTGGGGAAGAGGCTGGCAGGGGCCTCTCCTCATGTCGCTTAGTGCCATCATAGCTAATGCCTGGAGCCTGCTGCAGACTGCACCCACAGAGGTGGGCTCGCCCTGGATTCCTCACTATGCCCTGCAGAGGAACTGATGTCCAGGACAGAGAGAGCTGGTCAGATGAGCTATATATGGAACCACAGCCTTGTATATTTGAGGAAAAGAGTTTCTGAGTTCAGAGGGATGTGACCTCCCACACCCGCCTGTGTTGGCCCTGCTCATATGGGAATTCAGTTGGGCTTGGAAAGAGAAAGCTGAAAGGAAGGATTGACTCAAGGATTCCTGCTTTCTCCCAATTTTGATAGAATTCCAGAAGAGGTACAAGCCACGGTGTTTCTGTTACAGGTAGGAGAGTCTGCATTGTGTGAACGGAGGTATTGATTCTTGGATTCCCCAGGAATCATGGGGATCCACCCTGGAATAAAGACAGCCAGAAGGGAAGTAGCTCGAAGCAGTTTGTGAAAGTGAAAGTATACTTTCAAGGTGGGAGAACTGGCAGGCCTTAAGGTGGCCACTGTCTTGAGGCTTTTGTGAGCTGGGTCTCAGGTCACAGACAGGGTGGTCTCTGATGGAGGCTGCTTCCAATCTTTTGGGAAACTCCTCCCACAGGGTGGGAGAGGGAGTTTTTATCCATCCAAGGTTTGTACTTGAACCAGCATGGCAGCCTTCCCCCCTGGCAGGGGGCTAAAGCTGCAGTGTGAATGCATTATTGTGAGTCTAGGGGCTACACTGGGGCAGAGGTGGAAGAGGAGAACATATGTGCTACCCCTGTGGCTCTTGGTCTGTCAGCCCCAGGATGCTGGAGCCAAGAGGTCAGGATGTTGAGGGGTCTTGGAGGCCACAAAGTCAGGATATTGTGCCCCTAGGTTTCTAATGTGTAATCTACTTATCACTGTCCTTGCCTCCAGCTCCTGTCTAACTAAGTGCCTAGTCTATCATTTCGTGACCCAGCCGATAGAATGTTAATCACAGGGGAGAAGTGTGTTCTTCTCCACCTTCTCCAGTCCATCGGTGCCTGACTGACCAGAGGTCTCCGCACAAGTAGCACCAGAGAGGAAGTAGCCAAGGAGGGCACAGAAGGTGGCACTTGCCCAGGAGAGCACAGGCTTTGTCTTTGCTTCTTCCTGCTAACGTGACCATGACCTTCACCATAGAGAAGGTCGTTAGGACAGAGGTCAGGGCAACAGAGCGAATTTGGGCTTAGCGTCACAACCAGGGTTCAAATCCTGGCTTTAGCAGTTCCTGGCTAGTGGCTCTGAGCGAAGTGTGAGGCCTCCAAGTGCTCCCACATTTGCAAAAGTCTTCTTCATTTGCAAAAGTCAGGATAAAAATGTCATTTATTCTGAGGTAATTGCTTGAGCCACTAAGTACAAGTCCCCAGCCCTGCCTGGTCCTCCAGGAGCCCCCCAGCCTTCCTCCCTGGCTCTTCTCCTGGCCTCTCCACGCCACCCCCATCTCTCTGTCTCTCTGTGTCTGCCTGTGGCTTTCTGCTTGACATCCCTGAACCTCTCTCTCCTCTTGCTCCTTGCCCGGAGAGTAGGTCACACGAGGAACAGGGGATGGCCCGTCAGCCCTGCAACTGGTCATCTCACTGGGTTTCAGCTTCTTCATACGTGTGGTAGCGGTAATATCACCACCCAAGTACGACAAAAATGAACGCGCTTTAGGACACGTTAAAAATGCAGTACTAAGGGTGCTGGTGGTTAGGCAGAGGGCTAACCGTCCACGTAACGGAGTGTCCAGAGGATGGCGCTGTTGCATTTTGTTCTCTGGCCTGGGGTGAAGAAAGCTTTGGGGAATCTGGTGGGAAGAATAACCCAGGGAGGTGGAAGCCAGACAGCATTTCTTGGGGACGCTCCTTGCAAGTTCTTTTCCCTGCACATCCGTCCAAGTCAGTTTGTCCTGAGCCACAGCCCATGGCAGCCCTCTGAGAGTGACCGAGGTCAGAGGCTCTCAGGCCTTGCCTCCTGAAGACTTGGTGGCACATGCGGTGACAAGACACCTCAGACAAGAGGTGAGCAGGTCCCCACGCTGAGCCCATAAGACCCATGAGACAGAAGCACTGTAGTGCTCTTCAGAGCAGGAAGATCAGAGCCGGAGCATCAAGAGGGGGGACAAAAGGGGTGCCACTAGAGTCAAGCCGTCACGGATGGTGACTTGGGCTCTGCAGCTGGAAGTGAGGTGGCCAGGCAGCTGGCCGAGGGCATCGCCAGGGAGTGGCCCTGGGAGTGGGCTGGAGCTTGGCATCTGAGCGGGCACATACTGGGAGCCGATGCTGGAATAGTGGAGCAGGGCCCAGGCCGCTGGGCAGGGGTGACTCATGGCCCAGACCTCCCTCCCCTGACATAGGGGAAGTGAGGGACGGCATGGGGCTAACTGCTGCCCGCTTGCAAACATCTGCTTTCTCACATACCAACACACATGCCCTTATATGGACACGTCCACTCTCCCTGCAGACAGAGACGCTGCCCACACCTGTCCACTCGCCACCGTGGCAACTCTGTCTCCATGCCCTTCTCCTCTGTCCCCCACCCAGGGAAAGAAGGGCCTGTGGGGAGGGGTGATGAGGGTATGGCACTGAGGAGTCGTCAAACCCAGGTCTCAGATTCAGGAAAAGTCCACAGTTTAGACATTTGACTTTATTTCCAAGTGAAACTTTGATGCAGGCACAGAATACACCGCCAGGACTAAAAGATGTTCCTCATCCATCTTTATGATTGAGCAACGTTGTCGTACCAGGAATTAGTACTTTTTGTAACTCCAGTAATTATTGTATTTAAATTAATTAATTTGCATTCATTATGTTAAAGCTCTTCATTAGCTCCTTGTAAACATCTGGCACAAATCACTTTTTAAAAAAATATACTGAGAGCTTCAACCAGTGGGAATGGCCTGGGCCTCTCTAGGCCTCTTATAGGCTCTGCTCTGGCCAGCGGTCAGAAGGGCCATGGAGTGGAATCTTCACCACCTCTAGACTCTTCCTCACTCCACCCCATTCCATGTGTGGCCTCTAGAGTCAGAGAAGAGAATGAAATTCAGAAGAAATGGAAACTCTGTCCCGTCTTGGGGTCAATGGGGGCTGAGTCCAGTCCTGAGGCCCAAGCCCAGGACAGAGCTGAACACACACTGCTCGAGGAAGCCGGCAGGTGCAGGCAGAGCTGGATGTGGCCACTAAGGACCTGAGTTCTTCAGTGGCTGGGAACCCTCCCCCAGGAAGGCTGGACATCATCACTTGAACACATGTCACCAAGGAGTAAAAATAGGGACATTGCAAATACCAAAGCAAGAACGCATTTATTCCAACAAATGCAAATCCAGGTCCTGTCTCCCACGGAGTCCTTGTGGGAGGGCAGCCCACAGATGTGTTCTGCTGGTGAGCTGGTTATGCTGAGTAAATTAACTGCAGAGATGCGGGCCGTAGGCTGCCCCATCCCTTGGGGTAAATTGTGCCTGCTCCTCCCAAACCATCTCAGAGTCTGAGTTTACGGGCAGCCGGTGGCCCCGTGTGAACCGCTGGCTGTGCAAGCATCATGCCACTGGGTCCAAGCACCTGCAGCCGTGGTACAAGCTACTACCCAAGGGCTTCTGTCATGCCCTCTTTCCTTCCTGCAGATGGTTTTGGGGGTAGTGTTTAGTGGCTCAAGGGTCATCTTAAAAAGCACTGGGCCACTGATGCAACACAGGCACCAGCAGTCAGAATGTGCTCCAGATGCTCCAAGCAACCCAGTCATCCGGGTGGGTACTGGCCAGGGCTGAGCCCAGCTTGCCCCTCAATGCCTGCCTCCCGGCATCTAATTGTTCTTCAGCTGAAAGGTGACCTGATAAACTTTGATGGGATATTTGAGAAGCTCCTGGGTTTTGGTGGCCGACAGACCGATGGAGACCTATGGGTTGGAATCATTCATGCCTTTGACCGGTGTTACTTGGACTGCATTTTGGTTTCTGCATGTGTAAGCTGGGACTCGTCACACCCATCTCACTGGGTTGTGGGAACCTGTGAAGTGATGGGTGTAGAGCACATAGCTGTCCCTGTCCCTTTCACTCCCTGAAGTTACTGGAATGCACCCCGTCCTTCTTGTCTCCATAAATCTCTGCCCCATCTGTCTGTACTCCTCTGCCTCCCTTTTGTTCTTTTCTGCTGGCTCTGGATTATTTTTCTACTGGCCCCTTTTGGTTGTCTTCCCTAGCACCCCAACAATCCTTCTAGGCTTTCCTCTTCTCCTAAGCTCTCACCCCCAGCCCCTTGCTATTGTCTTCCCCTGAAGCTGGACCCAGTGGTGTATGTGTGGGCAGGCTTTTACCTCTAGGATGTGGCAGCTTCCTTTCCTTCTTCAGGCTGGCATGCAGACAGACTTAGTCCCTGTCATGCCCAGAGGGACACAGGACCTCTCAGCAGGACCCTTCCACCCTGTCTCCCCCTCCTGCAGGCCGGCACTACCTGCACCCACACTCTGCCACGCTCATCCCTTCGTAGTGGTACTTGAGGGTGGGGACCCCCATGTCATCCTTGTAGAGGATGGAGATGGGGCTCAGTTTGGTGGGCACGCAGCAGGCCTTGCCCACTTTCATGGGGAACTTGAGATGCACCAGGGTCTGCACAATGGCGTGCTTCGTGGGGGTCACGTCATCAGCCAGGGGGAAGAAGCAGCCCCCTTTACATTCGTACGCATCATACTCCTTGGGTGCAATGATCCAGCTGTCCCAGCCGATGTCCTCGAAGTTCACTCTCAGGGAGGTCTTCTGACAGTGGTTGTTGGCCCCGGCACTTCTCTTCCGTCTGGCTAAAGATGACCCTGTGGCCTTGTGACCTTCCCCATCCTCATCCTTGTTGTCCCCTGCTTCTGCCGGACCATTCTTGGACAACTTCTTGAGCACACTCTCCTGTTCATGGCCAATCATCTCCCTGAGCTCCAGCCTGGTCTCTTTGGTCCCATTGCTGCGGTCATTGGAGAAGACGACGAAGAAGGGCAGGTTTTTGGGGCCTGGGGGGACACTGATATCCAGCTTGTCACAGCCCTTCCTGTGACTCTCCACAGTCACTTCCAGTTTATTTTTGCTCTTGGTGGAGTCTGCTCTGGCCCACCGCTTCACGGCACTGGAGACCTCAAAGGTCTCCCAGCCCTCATCCCGAATGTCCTGGGACACCAGGAATGTCTTGGTTCCCGTAGAAGCATCCCAGGCATCTGCTCCATCCAGAACATCATAAATGGCCATGTTGCCTTTCAACTCATGTGAAGAATCTCCGTGGTTTTGACAGGAGGCATAGAGTCGGAGCTCGGCCCTGGTGATCTGCTCATGCCTGGGAATGGAGATGTTGAAGAGCAAGATGTGCTTCTGGAAGGGAAACTCTTCCGTGGCCGCAAGAGAGACAGCATCTGAAATGCAGGCACACAGTCAGTGATGGGCATCTTTCATTACACCAAAACAGACTCATGGCTCGTGTCAAAGGGCACCCAAGATGACATTGACCGATTCTACCAAACCTTTATTGGGTTTCACCTAAGCCCTTAATGTAGAAGAGAATTTTCAAAGTTACATTTAGGATCTTCCAAAGAAAACCAGAGGCAGGAGAGGCCTTGCATTGGAGTTCACGGGTCCAACTCTTTAGTAAGCATCTAGTCAGTGCCCAGCCTTGCACTACAAGCTTTGCCTTCTATATTTCACTTTGCTTTTCTCACTAACCCTGCAAGGGTCTAATTATTATTCCACTTTTACAGATGTGGAGACTGGTATTTAGAATGTTTAACTGCCAAGCGAACACATCCTGTAAAGCTCTTCACTTAAAAAAAAAAAAAAAAGACCCAAATAACATAGCAAAGCACATTGTCAGCCTCAGAGTGCAGGTCCTGAGTGTATGATGTTAAAGGAGACACCCTGGGAGGGGGCGGTGAATTTCCAACATCAAGACAATGTTAAAAATCTCAGCGTTTAAATAGTATAGAAATCATTCAGAATTGTAATTTCTGAGCAAAGTTAAAGTGGATTTTTTTATGTTTGAGGAAAAAAGGAAACATATTAGCCTCCACTGCTGTGTCATGGTAGGCAAAAACAGGGCTTGCCTTTTAGCTACACAATGATGTCCATGTCCAACCTCTCCTGGCTGATGCACAGCCCTCAGGGCACCTCTATTATGCCGTGGCTCAGTCACAAACATGAGACCACAGCATGCTGCGGTGATATCCAGCGGTGTCTGACAGGCCAAAGTGCTAATCCAGACCTTGCCCTTTCCTAGGCTTGTGACCTTGGAGGAGTCCCGCGTCTCTCGGGCCTCCGTTTCTCCATCTGTAGAATGGGCCTCATCCTACCTGCCTTCCAAGGTTGGTGTGCGGCTTCCACAAGAGGGCACATGGAACTTACGGACACAGTCCCTGCCTCAGAGCTGATGCTCAATCAATCTTTCGTCTCCTTCCCAGACCCTCCTCCCCAACTCGCGTTCCCCCCTCAAAGCATGTGGCCCCTCACCCAATGTGGATGTGCCATTCTAGCTCCCGCAGAATGTGTGAACGTGTGAACGGGCTCTTCCTGCAGAAGAGTGAACGGGCTCTATGAGCATCAATGCCCTACCGTGCTCTTACTGTGGCATGCTTTGCAGATGGCTGTGGGACCACATCACACATCTAGAAAACAAACACCCTCCCTACCTGAGCTGCACGTGGACCATCTGTAAACGGAAGCATACCTGCCCTCCACAGGAGTGCTGGCCACAGGCAGGGCTGGGATCGAGTCAGAACACTCGTTTTGGGGGCATGGACAGTGCTGGGCGGGGGAGGGGATGGTAACGGAGATGGCTCCAAATGCTGGACTCCCAGATTCTGGGATTTGGTGATGAGATCCAGCCGAAGAAGCTCAGCCTTCTCCTAAAGCGCAGGTTACAGGCACGCCCCATGGGGACGGTGAGGTGCTGGCAGCATCTGGGTGACCCGCACATTGTAGTTTTTAAAATGAAGCCAATATTTTAAAAAATCAGGCAAGTTCACATGAAATCTAGATTCTTCTTCTTCTTTGAGGCAATCAGAAAACGCAGCACTGCTGGGCATGTATCATGACTCTCACGTCCTTTAGACGGGGCATGAGCTCTGCAGGCGGGCAGGTCTGGCCTACCATGGTCCTGGGCAAGGCCTGTTAGGGGTCGGCAGGGGTCAAGTCCTGGAGGAGAGAGGCCGCGTGTGCCTGGCTGTTCGGAGAAACAGCAGAGGCAGGAAAAGCCTGAGCTTTGTAGGCAGGTGGGGCCTGGGTCAGAATGCAGCTGCCGAACCACTGTGTGACCCTGGTAAGTTCCCTCAGCATCTGCAAGCCTTGGCTTCCTTCCCTGCTCACAAGATCATCTCACCTATGTCAGGGCCATTAGTGGACACAAGCCCTAAGTCGATGATTGTTATCTTCCAGTCCTATTAAAGCAGGCAAATCATTTTGTATTTAGAAAATAAGAAAGCTGTCCTCTGATGTTTCTCTCACAAAAATTGATCTGACTTGTAGATACTTTTTGGTGGGAGAGAAATAGCCATTCTTTCAGAGTTAAAAAAGACACCACTTGGGTGAGGCTAAATAAATTGTCTGTTTCAAAGTAGGAAGGGGACATAAAGGAAGGGGAAGAGGAGAAGGGATGGAAGTAAAGGGAGCTGGCATTCGGGGGCACCTAATGTGTTAAACGTGGCACCGGGCCCAGGGAGGGAGAACCTTCCACAGCAGAGCTGTCCAGTAGGACTTTCTGCAGCGATGGACGGGACCCGTTTCACACTCGGCACTGTCCTGTAAGGTAGCCGTTAGCCACACATGACCATTGAGCTCTTGAATTGAAGACAGTGAACTAAATTATTAATTTTATTTCCTTTTAATTTATTTAAATAGAAATGCAAAGAGCCTCGTGGGTCCAGTGGCCACCGTACTGGGCAGTGCAGCCGTGACCCCTGAGTCCCCCCGGGGTGCCCCGGCGGAGCCGACTCTACCTTCCACGCTGAAGCTGCGCACGATGTTGGATGCGGGGGTGGTCGACTTGTCGGTGGTGTATCTGTTGTACAGGTCGATCATGTACTGCGGTGGCTCCGCTCGGGTTTTGTCCTGGGAAGGGACCCCGCTCAGGTTGAGGCTGCGCAGGAAATCCACCTTCATGTTCTCCAGAAACATCCTCAGGTCGAAGGTGCCTCCCTCCCGCTCGCCTCCGGGCCCCCCTAGCAAGCGGTGGGCGTCTCCCCCCGCGGGCGCGCGCCCCCGGCTCTCCAGCGGCTTCCCCTGCGCGGAGCAGGCCAGCAGGGAGAGCACGGGCAGGGCCACCCATAGCGCCCCGCAGCACATCTTGGGACGGCGCTGTCGCCCTGGACAGGAGACTGCGGGCGGCCGCCGGGGGTGTTAGCGGGCGCGGGGAGGAGCCCAAAAGGAGCGCGCCCGCATTTTCTTGCCTCTGCACGGAACCCCCGGGGCCGGCTCACAGGCTCTCAGCCGCAGTCCCCGGAGTGGCCTCCGCGCGCTCTTATCTGGCCCTCGATGCTGCGCTCCCACCTCTTATCTAAGCGAGCTCTCCGTTAATGAAGGCTCTATAAACATCTGACAAACACGCAGGGCTTGTGGGAAGCCCACGGCCTGCTGCAGAGAATCTGAACTTCTCCGTGGGGTTATCGCCCCCCTAATTAGGATCCTCTCTCATTTCCTTGCCAGCTCCGTTCAGAAGAATCTAGAGACAGGGTGACCCAGGCTCCATCTCCGGGGCCACAGAAATAATTCGGGAAACAGAGAAGACCAAAAAGTCCTCCAAATATAGAAACAACACAAAACTCCCAGAAGACTTCCACAAGAGAAGTGGTGGGTGGGGTGGGTGGCTGAGCTGGGTGGCCCAGGGTCAGTGGGAGGCGGTCTCCCTACAGAGCACATGTGTGCCTGTGTGTGTGTCTGGAGAGCCCGGTGTCCGCGATGTCGTCTGTCAAGTGAGATCCCTGAACATTAGGGATCAGGGAGGATGGAGGATTTGGACCTCTGAGAGGAGGGTTCAAACCCTGGCTCCCTCATATACCACCCACTAGTGTCACATCACCTCTATGACCCTGGGGTCCAAAAAAGAATTGTGAGGAATCTAAGATGATTCTATGCTAAACATCATGGCACCATCTGTTGGGTGGCCACATTCTGGCTGCTACTTCCCTGTGCTTTCCTGGCCTGCCCTCCGGGGACACCACACCCACCATGAGACCTGTTGCCCAAGCCCTAGAAGTGCTCTGTGCCTGGGCTTGGGGGGCTCCTTGCTCATGTCAATTGGGCCACACTCATCAGCCAGGAGAGGTGTGCAGTCTGGGGAGAGGCAGGGAGGCAGGGAAGCCCTGAGACCAGCATATGCCCAGGAGACGTCCCCCTGGCCCCAGGAGGCCAAGGTCCCAGGGTCTGTGAAATTGTAAGAGCATCGTGCCCACACATAGGCTCTGTTCATTTCCATTATGTGTGGCATTGACCAGGGTAAGGAATGGGGATAGTTAACAATCTTGGGGGCCTATTCTGAGGGGTATTTGAACACGAAGTTTTTCCATGCTGGCAGGACTCCTGGGGAGAGGTAGCACTGAGCTGAGTAGCTTCAGGAAGACGTAGGAGGGGCCTCGGCAGGCCAGCTGGCGGAGGTCAGAGATCCCAGTGTGTGCCCAGTGTTCTTCCCACCCCTAACGGGGGCAGGGTGAAACCAAGAGCCTCAGAGTTGCCGGGCCTGAACAGAACTTGCTGTCCCCATCCTCTGGGGACACTGTCAAAGGAGGGTGGACGGGAAGGGGTGCAGCTTCAGAAGTGCTGCTTGGAGAGGGGGCAGGAAGCACGCTGGGCGTTGAGCCAGCTCAGTGCAAGAACTCCCTGGGGCGGGGAAAGGATGACGGGGTGTGGAGCCTGAAAATGGAGCTGCAGCAAAGAAGGCCTGGGAGGAGCTGGGAAGTGAGCCAGGCGTCCCCCATGGTGCTCCAGTTCCTGGAGGTAGCCCAGAATCAGGTCCCATTCAAGAGGCGGAGCCAAAGGACACACGGGTGTGGCCTGAATGTGGGTCAGGGGAGCGTAAGGGGCTGCTACCTGATGTTTTCTTAAAAGCATGGTAGGTTTTATTTTCTGATTATCCCAGTAGTACATAGTGCAGATAATTGGGGGAATGCAAAACATGAAGAAGGAAATAAAAATAACCAAACGTCTCCCCGACCAGTGAGGCCTACAGTTAATATTTTGAAATAGAGGATATGCAGCTCCACAATCCTCTATCTACAACCCTTTCGGCGAGGAGTGTTTTGAGATTCTGAGATTTTCAGATTTTGGAAATTCGGTATGGCACATATACTGTACTATCCCAACGGGGTTGGAGATAATACCTTATAAGCAAACACATTAAATTTCTGCAGTGACACAAATAGAAACACACATATCCATTCAGATCAAGTTTTTCCAGGAAAAGAGTTAAAAGGAGCTTCAGGTTTTCTGATAGTTTTGGATTTGGGATCTCAAATAAAGGACTGTGGACCTGTTTACATATGGGGTCACCACATGTGCCCACGGAGGCTGCACATGAGCCCTGCCCGGAGGCACTGGTCACATAGACCGTAATGTGGATGATGCCCCCAGAGCGGTGCAAAGCAACATGGCTGTGTGTTTCTGGAATGCTCTGCCCAACAGACTCAGGGTATCAATATATCCATATGTCATTTGTTGTTTTTAACTAATTGTATCAGGCTTCCTGATCCATGTTATCAGGAAGTCTGATCCGTTGCCTACATTGTCCAAGTGTGCTATAGGTTTATTTAGTTCAAATGAGGTGGAGGTAGATGGTATCAGTCCAGCCCCTTAATGCCAGAAGTGGTTGGGGAGAAAGGGCTCCTAGCAGGTCCCAGACGCTGTGGCTTCTCAATGACACCTGGTTTTGTTGTTGGGGGTGGGTCCCACACATCTAAGAGCTGCTTGAGCACAGCTGCTGGGATGCCCTGGCTGGTTCAAGTTTCTGCCCAGATCTCCGTGATGTCCTCTTTTGGGCACCAAGATAACAGACTTCTCAAGCACACTCCCCGGCTTACCATTTTTCAGAAGGCAGGTGGCTGGGGTGAGAGGAGAAGCTGTCCATGGCCACATTCTGATCCCATTCTGCTCTCACACAGATCTCTGGGTTCTTGTAGGGAGCCTGGGTCACCAGCTCCGACTCCCACTTTCCTCAAGGTGGTGTGAATTCAGAGACCTTGTTACCTTTTTGTACAAATGAGCCTTGGTCCAGCTGGACAGATCCCCCTAACTCTGTGCCTTAGGGAACAAGGTTTGGGTCTCATTCTGTCTTTCCCAACAGATGCAGGGATCCTCATGCAAAAGGACCCCCTCCCTCTCCTGCCACCAGTCAGGCCTCAGGCTGCCTTAATTGAACCACAAAAGATAGTATTTACCCTTCTTCTCCCAGTTTTCTCCTCCCCCAAATAGAGTACCACATGGCCCAGCAATTCCACTTTTGTGTATATACCCAAAAGAATGGAAAGCAAGGTCTCGAAGAGATATTTGTACGCCTACGTTCATTCATAGCAGCATTATTCACATAGCCAAAGCATTCCTAGTGTCCCCTGGTGGAGGAATGGATAAAGAAAATGTGGTACACACATATGATGGAATATTATTCAGCCTTAAAAAGGAAGGGAATGCTGGCACATGCCACAACGTGGATGCAACTTTAAGACATGCCGAATGAAGCAAGCCAGTCACAAAAGGACAAATGTTGCGTGATTGCACTCACAGCCAAATGCATAGAGACAGAAAGTAGCATGGTGGTTGCCAGGGGCTGGGTGGAGGGGCACTGGGATGTTATCGACTATTGGGTACGGAGTTCTAGTTTTGCAAGATGAAAAGCGTTCTGAGGAGGGATGGTGCTGTTGGTTACATAATAATGTGAATGTACCAAATACCACGGAGCTGCCAATGGTAAATTTTAGGATATGTATATTTTACCACAATTTGAAAAAGGAATTTAAAAAAGTATATCATTTAGAGTTCCTTTTCTTGTAGACTACAGACTGTTAAACCAAACAGGTTTAAACAACATGGATTACGGCTAACGAAAGCTGCAAAGTCCAGGGAAGCTTTGACTTAGCACAGTCTGGTCTAGAGTCTAGGCAAAGTTGTAATAATGTTAGAGCTGCCTTCCACTGTGTGGTCTTCGCCCTCTGCCTCTCTGTTTTGGCAAGTTGACAGCAACAGGTCTGCATCCTGGGGAGGAGGGAAAAAGGAGGAGAAGGGAGAAAAAGCCCAACTGGAAGTCCCAGTTAGTCTCTTGGTGGCTTCTTGGTCCTGATTGGGTCATCTGCCCATGCCTTAGCCAATCATTGCGACGAGGGGGATCTAATGCCCTGATTGGCTTAGGTGGGGGTGATGCCAGCTGGCGGCAAGGAATGAAAGATTGAAATAATTCCCCCAGAGGGGGTTAGATCTGGTCACCAGAAGCCGCTACTAAAGTAAGGTACAAGTATCTTCACATGCCATGAACATTTTTCAAAAATTCATTTTTTAAAAAATGTTTACTTATTTATTTTGAGACGTGGGGGAGGGGCAGAGAGAGAATCCCAAGTAAGCTCCATGCTGTCAGTCCCACCAACTGTGAAATCATGACCTGAGCTGAAATCAAGAGTCAGACCCTTACCTGGCTGAGCCACCACATACTTCATTTTTAATGACTGAAGACTATGCAATGGTATGGACATATCCTAATGTATCCAATAGTCTCCAACTGTAGGACAATTGGGCTATTTATTATGATAATGTTGCAAGGCACTCTGGTATAGTCTACATTCTATCTCCAGGCGGTTCATCAGAAGAGGGATGTCCAAATCAAAGTGTAGGCAAACGTCTTCAAAGCTCTGGGTAAACATCGCAAGTTGCTTTCCTGAAATGCTCTTTCAATATTCACTTACATTAGCAGAGCCTAGGAGTACCTGTCTTACCACCCCTCAGCGGTAGTTTTTTCTAGTCTTTAGGAATTTGATGAACAAAAAAAAATATGTGAATTTGCTTTGCTAGCTGCACCGGACTATATTTTCTCCATGTTTTGATGAGCCACCCCACAGGGTCTGGACTTTAGTCTTCTGGAAGGTACAGGGGTAGCCGCCTCTTACCCACAGATGGTTCAGGGCCCATGCTTGGGAATCCTACTTGGTACCACGCTGTGTGTCCAGGGAGAGGGCCGGAGGGATCCACAGATGCTGGGTGCTCCTCAGGAACACTGCGTACCTTTAGCACAGAGCCTGGCACATGGTAAGTGCTCAAGAAATACTCATTATTGCTCTTGTCTGTACAAGGTCTGATCTTTCTATCGCTGTGTCTATTTCCCCTGCCTTCTGTTCCTCTGCCCCTGCCTTCTGCAGAGCCCCTGCTTTAGATGTGCTTTCAGTTTGGGATGCCTCATACTCACTCCCCCGCTGCCCTCCACCTGGGCCCAGTCCCTCCTGCCTTTCAGTGCTTGCCCAGGACCCCTCCACCACACAGCCTCTGTGTTCTGAGTGACACCATTCAGACATCTGGAACCGCCCGACAACCACTATGAAGGACCCTAGGACTACTGTCTGCTGTTGGCTTGAGCTGGCACATCCTTCCTGCAATCTGACATGCCCAGAGAGCTGGCCCTGTGTTCATGGTGGATCTGAGGCCTTCCCTGGGCGGGACTCTACGCTTATGCTGCACTTGTCATGAACACCTCGGGGTACTCCGGGCAGTGTGTTGGTCGGGCTGGCTCTGCCCTGGTGGCTGCTGACCCAGCCTTGTCCCCCTGTCTGGACTTGATGGCCAGATAGTTTGGCATTACTATGATATGGTGATTTTTTTAATTTTTAATTTTTTTTATGTTTTTATTTTATTTTTGAAAGAGAGAGACACAGAGTATGAGTGGGGAAGGGGCAGAGAGAGAGGGAGACATAGAATCTGAAGCAGGTTTCAGGCTCTGAGCTGTCAGCACAGAGCCTGACCTTGGGCTCGATCTCACTGACCTTGAGATCATGATCTAAACTGAAGTCGGATGCTTAACCGACTGAGCCACCCAGGGCCCCCTGTGCTATGGTGATTTTTAACTAAAGCCTCTGTAGTACCATTTCTCCTGAAACTTCTCCTGAAACTTTCTCCTGAATTACAGAAATTGAGTCATCCCATGCAGTTGCTACAGGAGAAGCACAATTTAATTAACAAGAGAGGCATATCTGACTCATCCATTTATTCCAAGGATCGCTGAAGCTCATCTTTCCAGCAGACAGACTTCAGCCTTCATTTATGGAGGTAGGAGAGGATCTGCCTAAATTTCCATGATAACAGCTGCCTCCTGGGGGTCAGGAACCCTTTTGTCCCAGGAGGCATGGCAGGAGGACACCTATTGCTCTGTGAGCTTCTCCGACTCCAACGTTTACCCACAAGTGGCTCAGAAGAATGAAAACTGGACCCACCTTAAGGCTGGAAGGAGAGAAAATGAGCCATGCAGAGTAAGGCCTAGGTCCCTTCCCAGCTCTGCGCCCAGCCTCTGTGATGCCCTACTCCCATTTGGCACACGGTAAGTACTTCCAATGCGAGCAACCTGTCTCAGGACTGCATCCAGATGGGCAGCACATTTAGTAGAACAGTGGTTCCTAAGGTGTGGTTCCTGGCCCTGCAGCAGCAGCACCTGAAAACTGGTTAGAAATGCAAAATTTTGGGGGCGCCTGGGCGGCTCAGTCGGTTAAGCGTCCGACTTCGGCTTGGGTCATGATCTCACGGTCTGTGAATTCGAGCCCCACGACGGGCTCTGTGCTGACAGCTCAGGGCCTGGAGCCTGCTTCGGATTCTGTGTCTCCCTCTCTCTCTGCCCCTCCCCTGCTCATGCTCTCTCTCTGTCTCTCAAAAATAAATAAAAACATTTAAAAAAAAAAAAAGAAAGAAATGCAAAATTTTGGCCTGAGTCAGTAGCTCTAGAGGCAAGGCCCAGCAACTTGGTCAAGTCCTCTGTGTGATTCTAATGCACATTCAGGTCTGCACATTGGTTTTGATAAGAGGAGAATTCATACAAGCCTTCCAAGAGATCAAGTATGTGTATACTTTATACATACTTGTATGGTATTTGGCACACAGTAGGTGCCAAATAATTGAATAAACAGGTGCATTTCTCTGCTCACCCCCTACTCATACAGACAAGACTGCTGGGGGAGACGGAGGAATTTAGAATGGGATTAGAAATAAAAGAGGTAGGAAAAGTACTGCAAAGCTTGAGTGAGCATCATTTTCTCTGAGAGTAGAAAAGAGAAAGGGAATAAAAAATCTCAGGGGCACCAGTTTATCAGTGAAGGATTTTATGTTTGCAGCTTCTGGGAGCAGGAAAGAGCCTTGAACAGCCAGGGCTGGCAAGCTGGGCCTGCCCTCCTGGTCTTCCCACCAGAATCTGGTCCAGGCCCTAAATGCATTTTGCATCAGCTGGTACCTGTGATGTCTTTATGCGACCAGCCAATCTAGCTCTTCCATCCCGGCAGAGCCAACTGTATTCCTTTCCCCCTGGAGCCCCCTCCTCACCCCTCCCACCCTCACCCCAGACCTCTGCAGGCTCCTCCAGCATGGCCCTACATCCATCCTGGCCCCAGAAGGAGCATCAGTTGTAGGTTACAGCTTGCGTGGCATTTTATGAGTGACTCAGACATACAGAGGCACCTATCAGAAGGCCTCGGGCAAGACACTTGGTAGCACCTGGACTCAGTTTCCCCACATGTCAGAGAAAAGAAAAAAGATAACATCAGAAGTTTTCCAAAGTTTCCCCTCTACCTTAAAGTCTCTAGCTCTCCGTTTTACTGTCTATATTTGTCACACGAATTAATATACGAGGCCCTACCCTTCCAGAGGATATAAACATTCAGGAATAGGGCTCTGCAGGCCACCACACTGCCGCCTCCAAGCTGATACAGAGGCGGTTGGGTGACCTCAGGGACCCACGCACATCTTGGCTGCGTCCTGGAGCCTTTTGCCTTTGTGACAATGTGATGTTGATATTTGGCTTTTGAGAGGGACAAAAAAAGTTGTTTCATCTGTACATTTCTTTCTATACCTTGCTCTCCTACAAGGTCACTCAGTGCCATTGGGAAAACCCTAATAGGCTTGCAGTGGGGGCCACTGTCCCAGAAGCTGGGGATCGGCACCAGCCACAGAGGCCTTGAATCAGGCATCCTTGAGCATCAAAGCTGACATGGCCTGTGGTCTTGGTAAGACACTGGGGCGGGGCATATTATTACCCCATCCTGAGCCTGTGTTTCTGTGGCAACAATTGGGTAATCCACTTGCAAGTTTGCTAGGAGGCTAAACAAGATGCCGTGTCGAAATCTCATGGTGCTTTACAAATGTGAGTAGTCACTGATGACACCAGTTCCTTCCAGCGCACTCCGCAGTCACCACCGCCGGGTGACAGCCATCCTGGCACAAGCATAGAGGCTCTGCACGACTGGACCCGGGGGTCATCTTCCCAGCCTGCTCCCCGTCCTTGGAAACCAGAAATGAAGGCCCCGAGACTCAGATCCCCCAGACACTGCAAGTGCCAGAAAGACTAAGACAGAACTCTTGTAAGACACCCCAGCTTTATCAAGAAATGGAAATAGAGCAGTGTATGAGAAAATAATTGAGGAGGAGGAGGCGGAAAAATGAGGAATCTTTTTTTTTTTTTTTTTTTAACATTTATTTATTTTTGAGACAGAGAGAGACAGAGCATGAATGGGGGGAGGGCCAGAAAGAGAGGGAGACACAGAATCCGAAGCAGGCTCCAGGCTCTGAGCTGTCGGCACAGAGCCTGATGCGGGGCTCGAACTCATGGACCGTGAGATCATGACCTGAGCGAAGTCGGATGCTCAACCGACTGAGCCACCCAGGCGCCCCAAAAATGAGGAATCTAATATTGAGAAGAAAGGCATTTGGAGCCTTATCAAGCCCCAATAGTTTTACTCGTTTTGTTATTAATTTATATCCCGTAATGTTCCAAAAAGGATTAGATGTGGCCAGCCAGGCGCTAAGTTTGCAGATCACTTTGAGACGCCCCAGCATCCAGTGAACGGACCATTTGGGTGCAGCACTGTCCCTGTAGGAATAGGCCGTGTGCGTGCTAGGGACCACCCTCACCTCACTTAATCTCTGCCGAGGCAGGGCCACAGGCCCAGGGCTGCTGTTCCCACACATGTCCCAAGACCCTTGGAGGAGAGGTTGGGCAGACTGTGCTGGGTCCCCTGGGTGCCCTGAGACACCGCCTCACCCACCTGTTCTGGGCCCTCCCTCCAGGGTCTTTTGCTTTGCCTCTAGCTGCAGCCACTGTGGCCTTCTGCAGAGGCCACTTGGGCTTCCAGAGCTACTGTGACCACCTAGGCAGGGGGCCAGAGGCCTGGGAGTAGCCTGGAGAGGAGGTCTGAATGTCCAGCTCCTTTGCCTCAAGGCCGGGCTAACCCTGAGGTGTAATTAAGCTCCAGAGCTCCCCACAAGATCCAAGATCTGGGATGCTTGGCTTCTCGGCCTCCTGACCAGCTTTACCCCTTCCTTACCTATTTCTCCTGGGAGCACTTCCTCAGCCATCACTTGCCCAGGAACACTGGGCTCAGCGGCCAGACTTAAGACAGATGCCTTGGGTTTCTTTTCTCCTCCTAAGTCCCCTCTCAGAGGTTAGCTCATGGCCTCTCGGTCTCCTCCAAACAAGACTCAGGGCCATGTCACCCTCTCAGGTCCCAGCCGAAGGACTGTTACACACCTGCCCCAAACTGGACCCAGATTCTTCTTCAGAAATGCTGGTCAATCAGCTTCAGTCACTATAGTCGTAAGGTGGTGTCAGCTCGGAGATAAGGGAACCATTTAGAGGAAGCTATTTTGGGATGGAGCTGCTGACGAGGAAGCAGGGCGGCTGTTCTACAAACATGCACAGGGAGAAGCAGACATTCTAGTTCCCCAGGAGCCCCTGGACCTCAGGAGACACCCCTGACTGCTTCCCATTGGATCTCTTGCTTGAACTACCCCAAGTAAGAGGTCTCTACCCAGGCAACCACAGACGTTCCTTTGAATGTCTCAGACACCTTTCAGTCACTCAATGTCCCTTCTGAAGCTAAGGATTGAGAAAGCTCCGTGAGACCACTGTGCCTGCCTGGGGCCCTGTCCCGCCTGGATGAGCCCAGGGTGGCACCTGTGGGGCAAAGTGGGTGGGCAGCATGCTGGAAGGCATAGGAGTAGCTGTTTTCTGGAGTTCAGGATAGAGACGAGAAGGTGTGAAGAGGCCTGGGGGGTGGGGGTGCGGCTCTGCTCCTAAAGGAGGCTGTGTCCCCAGCAGCCCCCGAGATGTCATATTTATAGATAGGGATCCTTCCATATTTTGGAATGGGTGACATTCAGTTTTTCAAGATACCACTGTACCTTTAATTTATTAGCATCCCATAAAAACACATAACATACACAATCTACAGTATAGAAAGTATAATTTACAAAAATATAAAAATCTTGGTTATTTTTTAGTATTCCAACATATTATTGTAGGTGTTATTTCAATAAACATGTTTAAACAATGCACACTTAACCGGCATGATTACCTCTGCGGGGAATGGCGTCCACCCCCTCCTCTTTGTTTTAAAATAAAATATATATTAAGAAAAAGAAACCAAAATTGGTTATAGGTGCATACGGCTTCTGTGAAAGCTTTTGCAGCAGAGTTTGGAAGTTTATACCGTTATTTAGGCCCTGTTTTCCAGAATCAGTATGTGGCCCAGAGTGTTTTAAACGGATTCTTTAAACAGAGGTTCTTTCTTGTGAAGACAGCAGGTGCCCTCAAGTTTGCAGTCTTCTCCCAAGGTTTTGAGATGATGGTCACAAAAGCCAACACTACAGACACATCCGGCTTTCGGGTCTTCAGAGCAGAGGGGATGGGCAATGGGCAGCCTTCAGGCGAGCCCTAATTCCCAGATTCCTTCAGGGGATTCAGACTGGCATGTAGGGGGGCTAAGTCATTGGCAATGAGAGACCCCAGAATGTGCCCCAGGGGACAGATCTTTCTGGGACCCAGCCAGGGTGCCTCTGAGCTCTGCCCCACATATACAGCTGCATCCCTCATCAAGGCCTTACCCCAGAAGGCCCTGAGGATGCTACCCTGCTGGATGTGGGGTGGGGCGGAGATTTCCTTCCACCCGCAGTGGCTGGTCTTACCGGCAGGCACAGGTCTCCACAGACATGTTGGGGTACACCTTCAGAACCACGTTCCGGTTCTCGTCCAGGAAGAGGACCCCAAGAGAGTTCATCTTGTCGGGAACGCAGCAAGGCTCTGGGATGCCTGGGACGATGCCCACAGCCCTGACGATGCTCTGGATGGTGGCGTGGTTGGACGGGCGGACCATCTGCAAGGCAGGAAAGGGCATGGTTACCTAGGCGCTCTGCCCTCACCCACCCACTGTGCCACCAGAGCGTCCTTGACTGAGGCCACAGAAAAGGTGTCGATCTAGGAGAAAAGGTGACTTTCCGGGGCTGGGCACACATTTCCTCTGAAGTCAGCCACAGACTGCGTCCCAAGGAGATGTGCAAGGGCCTCGGGCCTTCCTGCCCCTCACGTCTCCCGGAGGGAAGACACATCCCTTCATGGCACTGGCCACTTGGGGGCACCTGTGCGTCGCTCATCCCCAAGGAGCTCCTGGAACTGGGCAGGAGTTATCCAGAGGGCGATGCCTAGCTGTTCTGCCTGGGCCACAGCTGCCCAGATTTCACAGTCCGAGGAGTTCAGACATGCTTCCAGTGGGAGGGTGTTCTCAGCACTGGAAGGGAAGGCCCACAGGCGTGGGCGCGCCAGCATGATGGGGCTGGAAATGGACATTTCCCAGAAGGGTGTGACTGCGGGGGGGGCCGGGGGGAGGGATGTCAGGGGCTGCTTCATCTCGTCATAGTATCAGTGGTATGGGGTGGGACTACCTTAATTCTAATAGGAAATGGAAGCTTCAAATGTCAAAGTAAACTGATCAAGACCGCTCAGTTAGGAAGCAGCCAAAAGTCAAGGAAAGTTGGAGGAGCCACTTGGGTTTTCTTTCCCTCCCCAGGCGGAGTCGCATACCCAGAAGAGCCTGGGCCGTAGCCACAAACACAGAGAATGCTGTCTCACACACCTCCAACAAGAGAAACAAGACCAAGCCACGGGAGTTTCAGCTCATTTCGGGCCAAAGGAAGTTTTATACACAGTGCGTTCATGAGGAAGCCCCCTTGCGTGGGGAGGTGAAAGGAGGGACATCTGATTTGTGGGTTCAGGCTGCTGTCAGGGAAGGTGGCAGGCAGCCAGCTAGACTGATAAGGTAAGTGCTGGGTCAGCCAGCTGGAGCCTGCCGACTGCTCATCCTGTATCTGTCCAGGCCTGTGCTAGGCTCTTCCGGCCAATACCTGTCTCCCTGTTGGGCACCTCCCTTCCTCTCTCTTGCACATGCATGGCTTTAAGGAAAAGCCCCTTAATTCCCCAAACAGGTTAATGCTGCCTGTGTCTGCGGCCGGGATTTCCCAGCTGACTGATTTATTTACATTCAAATTGGATTTATGCACTGACTTCCTTTCTGGAAGGGGAAGGAATGACCTGGAACTCAGCAGAGGAGCTAAGCTGGAGGAAAGTGTGCACACTGTCGGGAGGGGCGACATCAGCTGGCAGCCAGCCCACCGCAGCTCTGGCTGTGGGGAGCTGGATGGACAGAGCCACAACCCAGACTGGAGGGAAAGTGAGGTTCTGGAACCCCAGGGCCAGCACAGTGGCCTCATGCGCTGTTTCCTGCCGACTCGTACAAGTGAAAGCTAGTTGTCCTGTGGGTTCCTGCCCCGAGTGGGAGGCGGGGAGCAGGGAGTCCATATAGGAAGCCACTGAGGCCAACTCTCCACTGGTCACAGATGCCAACACCCTGAGTTCCGGGCCAGGAACAGGAATGAGAGCCTTGGTGAGGAAGGGGCTTCAGAGGCCTGTCCTGTCTACAGGGGGGCAGCATGGACCCAATCCTTGTAAGGCAGCTGCTATGTGGGAACACACATCTAAGGAGATGGGTTCTCCTTTTCAAACGAAGCAATGTTCTGATTTAAAATTCAAACTCAACTAAGTCAGCACTTTCAAAAGCACAGCCAAACCACGTCTGTCTGTGGGCTGTATTCGCCTGACAGGCTGCTGCTCTAGGACCTCTGCCTACCTGTCCCCTACCTTGACTCGATGCGAGGTGTTCCAATCCCCATTTTACAGACAGGAAGCAGGTCCCAGGGCAGAGGGACTTGCCGGCAGGGGCCGTGTGGAGAGTCACAGACAGACAAGGGGCTGAACGCATCGGTGTTACCCAGACACAGCCTACCTTGGGCATGGGGAACTCGCACACGCCGGCGCAGTAGTAGGCGTCGAAGGACTTGGGCAAGATGATCCATTCATTCCACCCGATGTCTGCGAAGTCCACCTTCAAATACCTGCGGGAGCAGACCCTCGGCTCGGCCCACTGCTTCCTCCGGGCTTTCTGCATCGTCTTCTCGTCGAAGTCCAGCACCCTCGAGGAGCCCATGAACACATCCGGGCCCTTCTTCCGGCGGTCCTTGCGCCCAGGCCGCGGCTTCAGCGCCCGGAAAGGGCCGGGCCACAGTTCGTGCTTGTGATAGTGCTGGGCGTGGGAGGCGTGTGCCGGCCTCTCGTCCAGCCCTGGCAGCTCGTTGTCCTGGAGGGGTCCGGTGGCCTGCGTGGCCCTGCGCACGCGGGGGTCCGCCGAGCTGTTGGGGGCAGCGCCGGGCTCCGGGTCCCCAGCCTGGAAGGGGTCATATCTCTGTAGTGTCACTGCCACACTGTTAGGCTCCGAGATGGCCAGGTCGTCAGCGTAGATGAGGATGTAGGGTGCGTGCGGGCTGGGCCTGGACACCCCTGGGGCCTTCTCCCCAGGATCCAGCTGAGCAGAGAGGATCAGCTCGCCATCTTGGCGGGCTGCCTTGACAATGGGGGAGATGTCCTTGGCCTGCCACAGTCCCCGAGGCGGGGGCGCCAGGGCCATGGCCCCGCGGAGCAGCCCCTGTGTGGCCGTGTTCTGAGAGAGACTGCGGAAGAGAAGGTGCTGGCGAGCGGGCAGGCCCAGGGGCAGTAGGCGGCAGGACACATTCTTGGCCCGCTGCTTGCATGGGGCCTCTCGTGCCCGGGGCCACCGAGGTTCTGAGTAGAAGTGGAATGTGGCCGCGAGGATCATTTCTGAATCCTGCATAGAAGTCAGGTTGAAGAAATACACAGCCTTCTGGTCGACCACTTCTGTGAGGGAAGAACAGACCGTAGTAGGTTAGGTTCTTTCTAAGATAGGTCCGGAGGGTCCCTGTGTCTCCCTCCAGGGGCCAGGTTGGAAGAACAATGCCCATTTAGGGAGCACCTCCAGGCCAGCCAGGTTTTCTTCCTCTCATGTAATCCTCACAGTAAACTGAGGAGGGTACCCTTACTTATCCTCAATGAACGGATGAAAAACAGGTCAGAGCAGTTGGGGACTGTCAATAAATATACCATTGCTCCAAGCAAAGGGTAGTAGACACATAGGGGCTCAGGCCTGCCGGGCCCTAACACACATGCCTCCTCTCCCTGCACTCCAGTGCCATTCAGTGAACAAATGGCCAAACATCACTGACAGCTGGTGGAGGAGATAAGGTGGAATCAGGTTTCTGGGATGGGTTGGGTTGGGTCCAAGCCCTGCTGACAGCCCCCCTCCTGTATCTGCCCAGGCCTCTGTTTCACAGATATCAAATGCAGTCATTCTTCCAAACGAGGTGAATGAAGTAGAGCCCCTCTTACCTTACTTTCCCTGCATTCTGAGTGCTTTCTGAGGAAAACTGGCCTTAAGGGCACAGCTGTTTGGGTGTCTTCTATTTGTTTTGCCTAAGGGTTTTTAAAGCTTTTTTTTTACAAAGAAAGGGCAGTATCAGGGTTGCACAAAACCACTCAACAGAGTCCCCAAAGACCAGGTTGCTCTCCAGAGGCCCAGATCATGATAAGCACTGGGATTCCTCAAACACTGCATTTGCAGCTCTAGAATGCTCTGGCCCCTGCATCCCTGAGGCTGTCAGGCACCTCTTTCTTGGTTCTACTAGGTGAACCCTAGGGCCACGGAGCAGAACATTCTCATCGGTGGCCCCAGGAAGCTGCCCCAAGATCAGGCAGCCTGAGTTCTCTGAATGGCCACATCCTCTGGAAGGTTCGAGTAGGAAGGAGGGGTCATTCCCAAGGCCTCCCTATGACACTGCAGGCTGGCGGGACACCAGAGCCGCCAGGTTGGCTGCCTTCCTCCAGCTGCTCTACTTCCTGATGCCAGGTGTCTGTCTGCTGGTGAAGACTTCTGGGAAAAGTTGCAAGAAGGACGGAGCCCCCAAGCATGGGAGTGTGTATGTGTGCAGGGACACTGGGCCCAAAGGGCATGTATCAGGTCCTTAGCTTCTCTAACACCTGCACCCACAGAATCAGCTTGGATTTGTTTTTTTTTTTTTATTTAACCAAAATCTTCAGGTTAAGGTTATTTCCTTCTATTAGGAAGAAGGAATAATTCGATTGGGAATTGTCGTGTACTCTTAAGGGACTACGAGAGAAAGAGGAAGGAAAGGAAAAGCATATCCAAGGAGGGCCTGATAAATGTCAATCAAGGTTTGGATGACACCCTAAAGACCCTGCCTTTTGTGACCCCTTGGAGCAAACCCGCAGGAGACAGTGGCAGCCTCCCAACATGCTCCACACACAAGGAGCCGTGCAGGGGGCCTTGAAGGCCATTTATACTTGGCTTCTCCAGACACTGCAGCCTGGAGTGTTACGGGCTCAAGTTCCGCATTTCCCCAACTTCCTGATCTCTGCTCTCCTACCCTGGAGATGCTGATTCAGAGGGTCAGGGACAGAGGGGCCAAGGAATTTGTGTTATGAACAGCATCCCGGGGGGTTCCAACCATCAGGCCAGTTTGTGAATCTAAGGTTGATGTGTGGGTGGGGAGCAAGCTCCCCAACAATGCAGCCCCCACACCCGTCGGGCTAGAAAGGGCCGCAGGAACCAGGCCCCCAGGCTGCATCAGGACCACCCCAAGCTCATCTGCCCCGGACAGAGAGTCGGGTCTCCATCTCACATAATTCTCTGCAGGATTAAATAAAGAGCATATGTAGTGTGCCAGGCACCAAGGAAGAACCCCTAAATGAGGTTCCTTCCCACTTCTATCCAAACATCAAGGCTGGCGAGCAACTCGGTGTCCCCTCAGTGATCCAAATTATCTGAGTTGTAACCCAGCTCACCAGGCAGATGAAGTATTTCTTCTTTCATCCAATTTGAGCGTATTTTTCTGCTACAGATTCTTTGCTAGAAAATGCCGAAGAGGCTCTAGGATGGACATCTCTGACTCTTTCCAAGGAGCTTGCCCATCACAGCAGGAAGCAAGCATCTCTGGCCTAGGAACTTAGAACCTTTGGTGAGCAGCAGACTGGGAGCACAGAGATGGGCCTCCCCAGAGAACAGCCCCTCAGCCTCCCTCTTAGTGGTGAAGCTAAAGGACTACAGGGTCTATGAAGAAGGTCGGCTGTGACCACCATGGCAGGGCCAGCAGCTTTGGCCTGAGACAGGTGTGGTCCAAGGAAGGTGCTGGGAGGCCTGCCCCCAAGGAGCCTCAGAGGAGAGCTGGCCTTCCCTGAGGGGTATTTCTGCCCAGGATGCAGGAGAGGGACAGTAAATGCTGCCCCTCTCTTAAGGCTCCGAACCGCAGAGAGGGGGAGACACCTTTGAGGTCACGCAGCCTGATCCATCCCACTCAGGACAGGAGTCCTTCCTCCGTTGGGCTTGAGCCACCTTTGGACACCAGGAGCTTGTCCCTCATGAGGCAGCCTGCTGCCTGAAGACCCGCTCTGCTGGGAACTGTGGGTGGAGATGGGTCCCCCCGTCTCCCACCTGCGAAGGGCCGCAGGCTGGGTCTGCTCTCTGACTGATCCTGAGTCATGTAGTGCAGGGGGCTCTGGGCTGTGGCTGACATAAGGGGAACCTATGTGAAGTCTCCCGGCTTGGATGAGCCTGGGCCTCAAAGGCGAAACACCCAAGAGAACTTCCTATTTCCTGTGAACCGCTCTGGTGCCATATCTCATGGTCAGCAAGAAAAGTTCCTCCCTCCCTCCCTCCTTTCTTTTCTCCTTCCTCTCTCCCTCCTTTTATATGCTTCTTTTCCTTTCTCTTTCTTGCTTCCCTCCGTGCCTCCCTCCCTTTCTTAGTAAACATTTCAGAAACTCTTACTCTGGGCTAAGTGTTGGGCTGATGGCGGGGGGGGGGGGGGCCTGGAAAAGGTGGTCGGAGCCACCTCAGGCCATAGACAGGCCATCGTGATGACGCCATCTGCTGCCCTGTCACAGCTTTGCAGAGCACTGTCCAAGGGAGGCCCTGGGCATTCACTCACAGGTCACTGCCCTGCTCAGAGCCCTCCATTGGCCCTAAAGCAACACTGGACCCCTTGCAGAGGCCCTGCTTGACCTGGCCTGCCTCCCACCCCACCCCCATCTCTGCCCCAGTCACCCTGGCTTCTGGTCCTTCCAACAGGAAGCATCCTCTCTCAGGGCTTTGCCTCAGCTGTGGCTTTTTGGCCATCAAGCCTCCTGCGGCAGGCACCGCCCCCTCTCCCCTTCAGGTCTCTGCTCAAACTTCCACTCAGAAGTACGTAGTGAATGACGGGGGAGAGTGGGGTCTTTGCTAGATCTGTCTGTCCCAGTTAACAAAGGGTGATTCCTGGCCTGCTGCCCTGGGGTTCAGCAAACACATCCTGAAAGAAGTCCAGAAAACCTCGTTCTTTGGTAAGACAGAGATGATACAAATCCCCCTGGAGACAAGGGGCAGCAGGATCTTTGTCCAGTTACTTTCGCTTGAGCCTCAGTTTTCTCCTCTTTAAAATAGGAATAATCTTGTTTACCAGTTATGGAGGTCCAGGCTTCCAGCATGTATGCATGTTTGATTCCACATTTTCCCAAAGAGGAGAGCAGACGGGTCATTCACTCTCTGAGAGAAGATGGAGCTTCAGAAAGGGTATCTAACTTGCCTAAAGTCACACAGCTGGTAAGGGGCAGAGCACCCGGGTCTGTCTGACCCCAAGGCCACGCTCCCCTGTGTACTCTAGATAGAATGGTGATCTACCTAACAGCAAATGTAACAAAGGCCATGTGCTGTGAACTGTAAAACATTTTGCAAACACAAGTCATTATTTGGATGGGTTGGAATTCTGCCTCTCAGAGAAAGAAAGGACTGACTTTATTTAGACAAACCCATCTCTCCTTGGAGTTTTTGAAATCTCAGAACCCTAACTGGGTCCGCTTTGTGGGCACTCAGCCTCCTTTCCGAGGGTAGTGGGGATGGGACTGGAGGTGGGGGGAGAGGTAGCTCTAGCCCAAGGGTTCCCCCAGGTACCCTGCCGGCCAACCTTCAGGACAAGAGGACCTTCAGACTGCTCTGCCCTATAGGAACAGAACCCAAGCCACATGAGATTTGTTCCTTCATCCACCGCCCTGGAAACAGCCAACAGGGAGACCAGAGGGAGAACGTGAGGCTGAAGCACCCATGGAAGCTGGAGGAAGGGAGCCATGGGCCAGCCATGGGCACAGAGGGAGGAGAACGAACATGCATCAAGCATCTATTTTCAGGCAGGCCCCAGAGGAATCCTGCTTGCATCACTTACTAGCTATGGAGCCTTAGGCAAGTCATGGGGCCTCTTTTTGCCTCAGTTTCCACACTAAGCTGAGCAGAGTATTTGTAGGCACTTCCCAAAGTTGTAAGATCATCTCTGTAGAGCTCACGGCATGGTGCCTGGCACCGAACACGCTCAGAACGTACTGGCCGTGTGGTGTCATCAACTACTGCTACGCTCAGGGCACCTTGTCCTTGCCCCCTCCCTGTCCTCCTGTCCACACCTCTAGAAGGAGCCAGAGAGTCTCACAGCCTCTCTCCTCCTGCGTCTGACCAACCGCAGTTCCTACTGGCTTTGTGTCCTGTTTCTCCACAGCCATCCTGAACTCTGCAGCCCTCCGCCACTGTCCTTACCCATGGCCCCTCCTCAACTGCTACCGTGGCCCCAGATCACTGTCATCCCTCACATCACACTCATGCTTTGTAAGGAAATCATCTATTACAGATGAAGAGTCAATATCCTCACTACACAAAAAAGCTCTACAAATCAGTAAGAAAAAGTCAAGAACCCCATCGAGGAGGAAGCCATTTCCATAGGGAAAATTGCAAATGGCCGACAGGCATGAAAACCAATTCGGGATGACCAGTAATGGGTAAAAGGTAACTTCAAATGAGGATATAGCAACTTTTACCTGCATGTTAAAGATAGGATCTTATTAGATACTGTACATATATAGAGAATATAGTAATACATTTATATAAACTATAATATATATGTATTAACTCTGGTTTGTGATTAGGAACGGATTCTTTTCTTTAGTGTGATTTTCTATGATTTGCAGGTGAGCACAAATTTATTTCATGCTCTCTCTCTTCCCCCTCTCTTCCCTTGCCTCCCCCCCGACTCCCCACCCCCCGATGTCTGCTCACCTGCTCTGGGAAGGCGTCACTGGCCCCTCCCCACTGGCCCTCTCCCTGCTGGGTCAGTGTCATCAGGTCCCTTGGCCCCCGAAACACGCCCACAGCCCCTTCTCACTGCACGGCATTTATTTCTCCTTGACCCACCAGCTCGTGCATTTTTCTGAGCAGGGCCAAGAGTGTCTGCATCTTTGCATCCTCTGAACTTACAGCACCTGCCACCTAGTGAAGTGCTCGGGAGAACTGAAATGAACGTGACTTTTGGCATTGTTGGCGCATAGGTATGTATTACTACTCTCATTTAAAGATGAAGAATCAAGCTCAGAGAGGTTAAGTAACTTGCCCAATTTCACACAGGTCAGTGGAAAAGCTCAGATTTAAACACAAGTTGTTTGGGGCAGTGGGGGCAGGGAATACCTAACCTTAACCCTCAGCATCTGGCTCAGAAACTCTCTCCACTGCGGTAGACTTAATAGGGAACAAGACACATTTCAGGGAGCAATGGAAGGGAGGGAGGCAGGGGTGGCTGAAGCAAAAATAGTAGCATCTAATAAATTACGGACACACGTGCCAGGCACTGTCTTAAGCACTTGACATACCTCAGTTCATTTTAAAAACCCTATAAGGAAGGGAACATTACTAGCCCCGTTTTAGAAGTGAAAAACAAAACCTGAGTGGTGGACAAGTTTATCCCTTACGCTGGTCGCAGCCTCAGGATTTGGACCTTACCAGTCCAGCTCACAGCCCACACTCAGCACTTGAGCTATGGTGCGTGGTGGCATGCAAGTTATGTGGTTCCATTGCAACAAGGAACGTGGCTGCAGGGACTAGACCACTGGGGCTGCAGAGGCCACTGTCAGGCCACAGGATGGTACCAGTATGTTCGAGGGCCGGAGCTAAAAGCCCCACATTTGTGCCTCACCCAAAGACGAGGGGCCCTGCCCAGGCTCGCAGCTGGATCGCGGGGTCACAAACCAGGCATCTCTGAGGGCTGGCGAGGGGCTTGGTGTGAATGGAAGGAGGGGGATGAGAAACCAAACTGCCTGGGCCTACGCTATGTCAGGCACAAACCCACCTCATCCCACCGCATCTTCCCCTCCCCACTGTGTGCACAAGAAACCCATGCCCAGAGGGGTAAGGCTGGTGGAGCTGGCTGGGGCTGGTATTCATGGCTGTCAAACGGTTCCAAGTAAGCGTGCTGCATTTGTCAGTCGCACACTGGTCCAGAATAATTCTGATCTCCCAGAGAATTGTCTGTTCTGCCCTCTGTCTCCTAAGTCCCGGGTTTAGTTCTGCTGAAGGTGGGAAGAGGATGCTAGCAGTGGGGACAGCAGATGGGTGCCACTGTGAACAGCCCCCTACCTCAGCCTCAGTTTCCTTATCTGTAAGATGGGAGGGCTGGATTTGAAGTACTGTCTCCAGGTCCCGCTCAGGGCTAACATCCAATGCTTCGCTATTACTTCTACTGCCCCCATTCTGTGAAAGTGGAAAGACAAGGCCACGCACCTCCACGCCCGGGCTGCGGCAGTGGGTGCGCTCAGTGGACGCGCTCACCCCTGTTGCAGCAGTGACTTGGCTGGCCTTGCTTTCCTCAACTACAAGGCTTTGAGGACTGCGTCAGTGGGTGCAAGGTCAAGTCTTCACCTATATGAACACAAATGCTTTGTATTCCCATGGAAACAACATGCACCAATACCTCATCTGGCCAGTGCTGGGCTCTGGGCAACCCCACAGGAAAGATACTGGCATGACCTGCCCATTTTGTAGATGAGTACACTAAAGTCCACAGAGATTTAGTGATTCGCCCGAGGTCATTTTTATGCTGGCTAATTCTTGAGTGGCTTAATTTAATAATGATGCTCCAGACATGGACTCCATGCGGTGAATAAAAAGTACAGGGGAGGACAGAGTTAGATCCGGTTGGAGCCCAGAAACACTGACCAAGTGGTCTGCTAAGTGGGGGGTGGGGGGACAGGCCTCTCCGTGGCAGATAGTCCCCAGTACACAGTTACACACGGCCAAGCTTCCCAGGTCTGGCTTTGAAACCATAGGTGTCACCTTGAGTCACACAACCAGCAATCAACAGGTGGCCGACCTGATCCAGCCTGTCTGGCCCCAGTGCTGGGCTTGCTCCCCTCCACCTCAGGAGGGACCTTAGAGACCAACAGTCTTTCTCCTGATAAATGGTCTTCTCCCCGACAAGGGCTGCAGGGACCCCTACCCACATTTTCTGGAATGATATTCTGTGACCATGAGTGGTCTCCATGACAACCAGGGTTTTCCCGCCACTCCTGCCACCAGGCTGCACCTTGCCCAGGGCCTGGAGTGGTAGCCCAGCCGGGGCTGGTTGATAGCTGAGGCCACAGCCCCAAAGTGCTCTCAGTGCAGGGGGGGGGGGGGGCTCTTTCAGTGGCCTCTGTCCAGCTCCTTCCAAGAAATGAGGAGAGGGGAAAGGATCTGCTTGGGTGGGGCAAGGGTGGGAGGGGAGTAGGATGCCCCCACTGCCCAAGCTTCTGGACCCTTCCTCAAAGCCCTGTGGTCTGAACATTTAAGGTTAGTGCTGCATTTCATGGAGGTCTCAGTTGTGTGTACCCAAGACAAGGCACCCAAAGCCCTTCTCAGTTCACTCTGTTGGCCCAGCCACCCAACTCACCGTGTGCCCCAGTTAGAGCTTCACGTCCTCTGCCTGGGCCATGTCCAGCAGTATCTGGACTGCCTTATGCCCACCTGACTGGACCCACTCAGTGTCAAGAGCCTTCTCATCTGTCAAGAGCCAACACGTCTCACCCCTATGACATGGATACCACCCACCATGAGCTTCCCCAGCCCAGTACCATCTCACCCTACGCTTAAAGCTTTGTGTATGGGGTGGTCTATGTCTACACAAGTGTGACACCCTCCCAGGTTTGGCAGCACGCTAGGGGCAGGAATTCTGTGTCACTGCCACTCTGGTGTCTCCACTGGAGTCTCAGAGCCTGGCATAAAGTGCTTGCTGAATAGTGAATGAATGAATGAATGAATGAGTCTATGACTAGAAGGAAGAATCAAAGAGGGTGCAGTGGCAGGGGAGGATGAATAAGTGAGGAAGGGGGACTAGGAGAAGAGGGGGTGCCCGGGGCCCCCTCTACTTACCCAGCCGGGCCCGGAAGCTGCGAACCGTGTTGCCCCCTCCTGGCCTCGCGCCCCTCCGACTGTATTTCTCATAAAGCCGGAGCATGTGGACAGCGACCATGTCTTGGGCGCCGGGGCCCAGAGTGGTGGCCGCGTCCCCCAGGGACCGCCAGGGGTCCTTGATCCCAGCCAGACCATCAGAGGCTGCAGGCGAGGCGGACCAGGCGGGGGCCGGGTGGCTGCCGCCCGCGTCCCGGAGCAGCAGCAGAAGCAGAGGCAGCAGCGGCAACAGTTGGGGCCGCCTTCCCGGGCTCGTCCCAGCAGGGCCACGGGCCATGGTGGGTGGCGGCGGCGAAGGAGGGTCGAAGCCGGGGAGGAGGAGAGAACTCGCGGGCGCACCGGCGACTGCGGACCGACCCTGTGGCGGCGGGAGGGCGCGCGGGGCGCTGGATGCTGAGATCCGCGCGGGGCGCGGGGTAGAGCGGGACCCGAGGCGAGCGCGCAGGTCCGTCCTCGCCGCCCGAGCCGCGGGCCAGCGGTCACGGCCGTCCGGAGCCCCGCGGAGCCGCGCCAAACCTGAGCCGACGCGACGCCCCAGCGGACTCGCGCGGCGAAACTTTGCAGCCCACTGGGCGCTCTGCTCCGCGGGTTCGGGGGGCGGGGCGGGGCGGGGCGGTCGGTGGCGCCCTCGGGGGGACCGGTTGTGCGCCCGGGACCACGCGGGGCCGCCGCCGACACGGCTGTCCCTGGCCCGGCTGCGGTGTGCGTGCGCCCGTGTGTGGCGGCGTGCGCGCGCAGGGGTGTGCGCCCGAGTGTGCGCCCGGGAGTGTGGGGGGCGTGGGCGTGGGCGAGCTCGCTCCCCGCTCCCCTGCAGAGAGACGGAGACCCGGACCGGGCCGGCTCCTGTGTGTCGGCGCCACAGCCTGGCCAGGGTTGCGCGGGGGGCTGGGCGGCCTCGGGAGAGGGGCCCGCCTGCCGGGTTGCCCCTGTAATGGCATGTGATGACTATGTAGTTGCAAGATGACAGCTCCCCCGTGAGGACCCGAAAGGGGATGTGTGTGTGTGTGTGTGTGTGTGTGTGTGTATGCCAGGTTGCCTCTGAGCCGGTGTGTATCCAAAATGCAAGAGTAAGGCGAACACGGACCCTCCCCGGGTAGCCTCTGAAAAGAGAAATCCTAACTCCAAAGCTTAACCAACCCAGGGCAACTGGAACCAGATCCTCATTAAAATTCAGAATTAGTCCATTAACTGACCCGTGTTTGGCAACAACGATTCCAGTTGTTGAAGGAGTACATCAAAAGGTCTTTATTAATCTTTGGACAAGTAGCCATCAGGATTGTCTTGCAGAAGGATGTGGTTTCAAATTGCTTTACAAAACGTTTCCAAGGCATCAGGACAGGAGGAGAGAAAGCAGTAGATTTTCCAAGGTTTCACAATAAAGTGACAGGATAGTGAGTCCCTGGCCCACTGCCCCTCAGCTTAGCCCTGGGTCAGAAGGTCCTGAACTTCATCCTGCCTTTAGTGTGGTTTCTTGTCCATGGAGAGAATTTCTGGGGGTCTGTGAACTTGGATGGGGAAAATTTACATTTTTATTTTCAATAACCTGTAACTGAAACTTAGCATTTTCTAATATTAGAAATGTAGGCAACCAATCACAGTGGCATTAAACATATCTGAGACTTCCATTAATTAATAAAAAGGCAGTTAGATTACTATGTTGGAAAGTTGTTCTTAAAAATATTTGGAGTGCTCACTTCGGCAGCATGTATACTAAAAATATTTGGATAACTATATTTTAATGGAATTGGCTTCCTTGTATATTGTATATTAAAAAAAAAAAACTCTTTTGAAAAAGTGTCCACAGGTTTCATCAGACTGAGAAAATTGTCCAAGGCCCACACAAAAAGTTTACAAATCTCTGTGAAGGAAGGAAAGGACCTCTTCAAACCCATGTTCTTCCAGAACTATCTAGGATACTGCCTATGCTACATTTCAAAGGACTGCTTGCAAACTTGTGAACACCCTGTTCCCTTTACTTGGTAACTTTGGGCTCCGTGAGCCAGAATCGTTACTTTTCTTGGAGGGCTCACAATGCAATAATTGAAAAATTGCTGGAAAAAGCTTCTGTTAGTGTGTAAAACACAACCTATTTGTAATTCTTTTAAATCTTGCAGTGTCTGATTAGAGGCCATCCTATTGAAAGCCTCTGACCCTCAGGCCTGTAGCTTTTGGAAGACTATAGAGAAGCATTTTATTTATTTGGATAATTATCTCACATCACATTCGACTTCCCGTTAATGTAGCTCCCGTTTATTCTGTGAAACAGCTTTCAAAACTGCTCGCCTGGAGGTAAGATGATCAAGTCACAGCCTTAGACTTGATGGATCTGCCCTTATAAACGATCCACACAGACTTTTACAGCTCCTTTTCCCCCACCCCCACCCCTGCTTTCCTCCTTCTCTATGTGTCCCTCACTTCCCCTCTCCCCTCCTCTCCCCTTCTCCCCCAGAATGCCTCTGACCTGTACCGGCTGGGGGTAACCTCTGCTCATGGGTAGTTTTGTCTCTGCTGGAGCCATACACAATCGAGGCCTGTGAAAAGGAGGGTTAGTCCGCAGGAGGCCCGGACAAGCTGGGCTATTCGGGATCTGTGTCCATTAAAGCCTTCTTGCTCTCCTTAACTCATTCCCCCTCCATTCAAGCCAGCCTGAGGGTCAGGCTTTAGCCAGCACTAAAACCTGTAGGGTACAGATTCTCTGAATTGTTGGGAAAGAATTAAGGCATCAGCCAGGGACGGCTAATATTTCTTGCCTCATTTTATTGCTGAACAGCGGGACTTTAAGTCTTGAACACTGGAGCACTATGGCCCCCTTTCATGTAGCCGAGATGATGGGATAAAAATGTGTTTGGTGAAGCAATTCAGATTACCACCGGGTCACATCCTCGCTGGCTCCCAGCACGGCCTGCAAACAGCATCGCTAAGACAAGAAACAATTGCTGTGCAATTTCAGCTCATGCAGAACAGTGTTTCTAGCGTGGAAATGAGGCTAATTGTGGAGCTTGCCAACGAGAAGGTTTTGTTTTTAATAGCTCAGGCTGTAGCTCAGAATAAGAGTTGAGATGGCGGACTGTGGATTCCAGTCCTGAGGGCTGTGATTTCTGACAGCTTCCTCCTAAAAGGATCGGGGTCCTGGGGGCGTCATACACTGTTCTTATCGGGAGCCCCGAGGTCTTGGACTTGACGACTGGGATGGGGAGGAG
Source organism: Lynx canadensis (assembly GCF_007474595.2). Taxonomy (NCBI): domain Eukaryota; kingdom Metazoa; phylum Chordata; class Mammalia; order Carnivora; family Felidae; genus Lynx; species Lynx canadensis. The sequence continues at coordinate 41,849,540 of NC_044313.2, read as the reverse complement.
GACTCTCTTCAGAGAGGTGAGAAATTGTTTGGGGGCCCTCAGTCTTCCAGGTCTGTCTGCCACACTCTGGTTCCCTGAAGCTCAGAAAACCCCAGGGAAGAAGCGAAGAAGCTCAAATAGTTAAGAAGCTCGGTGTGTGAGTAAAGGAGAAACCAAAGCGGACAGTTCTGAGAGGGAGGCTCATTTGGTTTCTTCCAGAACCTCTCCCCAAATAAACACCGCGTGAAAGTTCCTGAGCAACCGTTTCATGATCTTGTCCAGTGAGCTGGTGGGAGGGTCAGTTTTCGGCTCTCACTAGCTCGGTCCCCAGCCCCATCGCCTCTTTGGAACCCCAGCAGCCTCCCATTTACAAGAGAAGCCTGACCCCTGGGCTCTGTTTCAGTTCCAACACTGGATGCCTGAGGCTGTGGCCTCAGGTCAACCCATCCTTGGAAGTGAGAGAAACATTGTGACCTTTGGAGTCAATTGGGACTAGATTTGTGTGCCTGTTTCCCCCACTACCCAGCTGTATGGCCTTCAGCAAGCTGTTTGAGCTTTCTGGGGCCTCAGTTTCTTTAGCTCTAAAATGGGGACAGGAGCAAGGTATTCTGAGGATTATTAGCAGGGTTTTAGCATGAGAGAGTCCTAAATAGCATGGATCCCTGTTACAACTCTTTCTTTGTGTGTTCAGAAGAGATTGTAGCCTATTTAAAGTGGACGCAGACTTGGAGAAATTTGGTGAGAGGTTCTGCCTAGCCTCGCTCTGCAGAGGAAATGCATTTCTTAGTGCACAGCGCCAAGAGCTAAAAAGAAAGGGAAAGGAAGGAGAATGTTTCTGTGATTAGGAAGTCATAGACCTCTACGGGCAGTATCTGTGGGTCCCTGTCCAGAGATTGGTGGGGGCGGGGGTGGGTGTGTGACTGACAGCCCTTCATCTAGACTTCCAAAGCTCTGGGCCCTCATGGACAAAAGAGATGTGAGTGAGTTCCTTTTCTCTTTTGGGGTATGAGCTGTGAAAAAGCAGCCGACGGGTTTGCAGGGGCGCTGGAGACAAGAATCCCAGGGCCTCCCCAGGCCGCCGGGCCCGAGTGTAGTAAATCTGTGAAGTAACAGGCACAAAGGACTTTATAATCAATGACAGATTTTATTTTTGCTCCGGCAAAATCCATCCGTGGAGTTAACATTTTATAGGGAAATAGCTACCCACTTTGTGACTCCTCCTCAGCCCATATTCTCTTTCTGAAAGTCGGGAAAAGCTCGGAGAATCAAAGTCAGTTCCTCTGAGAACTGTGGCAGGAGAAAGCATGACTTCCCCTGGGCGGGAACCCAAGCCTCCCGTTACTTCCTAGGGTGGCTCAGGCCATTCATTTCTGTTTTGCTAAAATACCCGTGACATGTGAATAAACCAGGATTACAGAACATTGTCTCGGTCAGTAATCTGAGCCGGCACGGGCTCTGGTTTGATGAAATATGGTGCTCTCTGAGCAAACATGGGAATTGGTATTACTTCTCGTTAAAGCTGAACAGTGGGACTATTTAGAACTGACGCATGAATGCGGCACTGTGGGGAGTGACAATCTGAAGGGGCCGATTTGGGGGAGGGGGCAGCGGTGTGTGTGAGTTGGCCAGAGCAAGGCAGTTAGGAGACTTCTGCGGGGGAGGCAGCCAAAGAGACACTTGGGAATTAGGACCCCCTTTGGGGCTGCATGGGCTCCTTACAACCCCAAAACAATCCTTCTTGGAACCTTTGCAGGAAGGACAAAGCCTTACATCCTTGTCCTGGCATTTGAGCCCTTAATGTCTGGCCTGACTGTCCCCCGACTGTCTCAGTGAGCCTCTCTCCAGTCCTGCCAGTTCTCTCGAGCCCCGGATTCGGAAGGACCCACATTCTCTCAGTACGATGCCAGCCTCCTCCGGCCGTGCTTTTCTAGAGTCACACTGTGCTATACCTAACCCAGCACCTCTTTCAGAACCCAGGTGCACATCCCCCCAGCTGCCAGGAGAGCGGTCTCCTGATGGCTCACACCTGAGAACCTCCCCAGGAATTGCATCACCCAAAGCCGTCCGCTTCCCTGGGACAGCCCAGATGCAGCCACTAGGCTGAAGGGTGCAAAGGCCCGACCCCCTTGTCCCAAGGCAGGACAGCTTTGAAGGGCCGTGGGCTCCAGGACTCGCCGTGGGCTCTGCTGAGGCTCCTGTCACAGCCACATCACATTCACCTTCTCGGTCTGATGAATCCCGTTTTCCACGTGCATGTTCCCATAAACCTCTGCATGCACATTTCCATCGCACAGTCTGTTTCCTGAGACACCTGACCTATGATAGTTGGTACCAGGAGAGATGTGAAGAAGTGGGCTCTAAGATGGGATCTGGGGGCTACATCTACTGTCCAAAGGCAAAGAGGACTCTGATTGCTGTCACTAGAGTCCAGATAGCCCTTGGCATATGTAGTGGGGAACCGGAGGGCTCAATGTCTCAAATATTAAAGGTTCAGGGAAAGTGATCATTATCAAGACAATGGCAGTAGTCAGTTCCTGCTGAGTGGGATGGATTCATGGGAGAGAGATAATGAAAGGTTGAGGGTGATCAGTCACTAATTTAAGCCAAAGTGTGCAAATCAGAGAGCCTTCCCAGCAGCCTGTGAAGAACCCCCTGCAGCTGGTACAGCTGGGGAACAGGCCCAGGACTTACATATGAAGGTAGCAGAGCTCAAGTGATGGCTGAATTTTTCAACCCCAGCAAGTCCGTTATGCCAAAGTCAGGGTCCTAGTTGGGAAGGAGAGGGACCCTGAGACTTGGAATGGGGGCATCTCGATTGATGCACTGGAGAACATGAAAACTCTATACAGGCTTGCATGCTCTGGGCCCGAGGAAGTATCTCATGCTCCCCTTGCTCGAAGATGATGCAGGTATAACATGTGTCCCTCTCGTAATCTACCCATCACCCCCTTTCTGGCTGCCAGGGTCATGTCACCACATAGCTCAGCCAGGAGAGCACTGGGCCCACCAACAGGGAAAGGTACAATAGATTGCAGTGTTTTAATACGGAGTCAACATGCACCAGGAGAAGATGATTGGGACTGGCTCCTGGTGGTGCAAGGGGGCAAGGATATAGAGCTGGATAACGGAGTGTTTCTCAATACAGAAGCCCTGTCCCATGCTGCAGGGCTTACACCGTGGCAAGGGCCCCAGTAGATGAGGCTAATATGCTTATGGGTTGGCTCTTGGATGCTTGGGAAAAGTAATGGCCCTCACTAAGTGAAATAACAGTGACAAATTGCCATCGTAAACCCTGGAGGGAGAGATTAAAGGCTCAGAGAAGTGGATATGTGGCAGTGGAGAGGGTCTATAAGGGCAGAAAACCACAAGCCTATATGTTTCATGGAAGGTCTCAGAGGACTCTCCACTTACCAAAGTGAGACACAATTCGGTGGTGAGAAGAGCACCAAATTATGAAAAGCTCAGTGATGGCTGTTCTCTGTGGGCCAGGGCTCAGGTTGGGAGTTGTTATTGATGAATTGGGACATCAGCAGAAGTGGGACAAAGGGATCCCCAAATAATGGAGCGCTAAACTATTCAAGTCAAAGTGAACACAACTTTCAAAACAGAGGGCATGGGTGGAGTGTAGCCGGAGTACCTAACTCACACAGAGCTGGGGAGGAGCTTACTAGAACACAGAGGCCCTAGGGGGTAGAGAGATGGGCAACCAACAACAGTATTGCTTACTTCATTCAATTAATTTGTACAATCAGAACTAAACCAAGAATGAATGAATGAGGATGAAGAAGTTACCCTAATAAAAGTCACACTCCCTTCCCCAATTTCTAGATCTAGACCAGTTTTTAGGCCTAGGTCACATTGACTAAAGAGGCTAGATCTATGGGAGGAAGGAGCCGGCAACAGCACAGCAAGGATGATTGGTGATAATTTCTCATCCTTCCCCAAAGGGACCTATGGCCATTTGCTTAGGGAACAGCTATATATGACACAGACACTTCAAGGATGGATAGACACAGGGTCCAACTTGACACTGATACTGGGTGCCCCAAACAAAACTATCCCTCTATTAGAGCAGAGTGTATGGGGGTTAGTGAGTAAATGGATCCTGGCCCATCCCAGATCACTGGGCCCACAGTCTCATACAATAGCCACTTTCCTAAACCTCAGATGCATAGCTGGAGTGAACGTCTTTGGTAGCCACCAGAATTTTCACGATGGTTTCTTAGTCTGTAGGGTAAAAGCCATGGCTATGGGGAAGGTAAGTGGAAGCTTACAGTAGGACAGTCTAGGTAGAAGCCTCTGAAATTGTTCCCTCACTGCTGCCCTAGCCATATTAAGAAATCAAAATCAGTATTATGTCCCAAGGGGAATGGCAAACATAAAAAAAATTAAAAGCACAAAGGATGCTTCACCAGACTGGTCTCTGCAGAAACCAGACAGACGCTGGAGAATGACAGTGGACAACCACGAACTCAATCAAGTGTAGTGTCAATCACCCCAATTGCAGCATTGGTGCCTCAGCAGTGTCTCAGCTAGAATAGATTGACATGGCTTTGGGTACATGGCGTGCAGCCTTTGATCTGGTGAGTTTGCTCTTTTCCATATCTTTCGAGAACTTAGAAATAGTTTGCATTTATGTGGGGAAGGTGCCCTTATACATTTACTAGTATGTGTATTTCTTTCCCGAGGGCCATGTTAATTCTACTGCCTCTGTTGCAATAGATCAAATGGACACTGGCAGGCATAGAAAGCCTAACCATGGGACATCACATCAGGTGATCACCCGAAGTGTCCATCATGAGCTATGTTCTCTTACGCTCACCAAGTCATGTGTTTGGGTGGGTGCTGCAGTAATTCTTCCGAGATGGACACAGTCCATCTGAGACTGGGCCTGAATAGTGCCAAGGGTGCAATGAAGCTGTGCGAGCAGGTGGCTCAGACCTCTGTGCCATCCACAGATGAATACAAAGAGAGAGAAACCATTGCTCTTGTCTCTCTCTTTCTGCTTACACCTATGACCACTTGGAGCACTCCCTATGAGTGATTGATGGAGAAGGAAAATGTATGGGCTTCATCCATGGATGAGTAGGCTCGGTATGTGGGCACGAACAGAAAATGGATTTCTACTGCATTGCAGCCTCACTTAGAGACGGCCCTGAAAGCCAGCAATGAGAGGAGATCCTCCTTACAGGTGGAGCTTCATGGGGCACACCTGGTCACCATCTTGTGTAGAAAGAAAAGTGACGTCAGGTAAGAATATAGGTAGATTTGTGGGCGATGGCAAATGGCTTGCTTGGTCAACTGGGGACCTGAAGAAAACAGACTGAAATATCAGGGATAAAGGAGCCCAGGGAACAGGGCTTTTATGTGGATAATATATAGGAGTGGTCAGGAGGTGAGAGGATCTTTGTGTTGTATGTTAGTATCCACCAGAGAAAACTCACTGCAGAAGAGGCACTAAACAGCCAAGGAGATAGAATGGCTTGGTCAGTTGACGTCAGCCAGCTTCTGTCATCAGTCACCCCAGTGCTGACAAGTTGGTGTGTGAATGGAGCAGCATTAGTGCCCGCTGCCCACAGCTAACCTGTGCCCGCTGCCCACAGCTAACCCTGAGTGAGGGGCCATCTCACTCAGTTGTCCAGCCTACCAGCGAGGGAGACCAATGCTGAGCCTGTGCTACGGCACCACCCCGGGATGAGCTTAAGTTATCTGGTGGATGGATGATGTCATTGAATTCATCCCACTCTTCCCTCAGCACCTCAGCCAATGCCACCAGACTTTCAGAGGGTTTGATGCACTGACACAGGGTCCCACATAACATAGTCTTGCACTGACGGACTAATTTTACAGCAAAAGAGGCACAACAGTAGACACAGGCCAATGGATCTTTTGGTTCTGTCACAACTCATCAGCTGCCAGCCTGGTCGAGCGTTGGAAAATATGGCTGAGGTACCATCTTGAGATGATACTCAGAGGATGGGGTGCCAACACTTCAGAGCATAATACATACTCTGAATCCATGATGAATATGCGATGCTGTGCCCTCAGCTGGTCGAATTCACGGTCCAGGAACCAGGCTGTCGAAGTAGGAGTGGCACTGTCACCATCACTGTCAGTGGCCCACTAGGGCAAACTGTGCTCCTGAGTCCTTAACTTTTGACACCCAGGCCAGGAATTCTTCTACTAGGATGCATAGTAGGATTTCCTTTCCATGTTCAGTGCCAGGTACTGGCCAATCCCTCCCAGCAACTGTGCTTAGAGGCCAGTGGGGAAGGACAGGAGTCACCATCCTACACAGGTAATTGGTCCTGTGCTGTCACACACTGGGGCAGAGAGGCTATGTTTAGCACCCAGTTGGCCCAGTGGAACATCTCCTGGTACTCCTTGCCCAGTTCCAACAGCAAATAGACATTGGCAGGAGCCACAGCTTGAGAAGGACACAGTGGCTTCCAAGGGTGACATTCTGGGTCACCCTACCAGGCAAGCCCTCGAGCCCAGCAGAGGTGCTAGTGGAGGTGGAAAAGAATCTAGAACGTGTAGTAGGGGAGAACGATGATGAGTATCGGCGGTCCTAAGCCCAGCTAACTTTCCTTATCCCTCTAACCTTCCTCTTATATGTTTTCCCAGGACAAGAGACCAAGCAAAATCTTTGGGACAGGGTTCCCAGATAGGGTGGGATCAAGACAGGAAGCAAATGGACCCAAGCTCCAGAGAAGGCAGCCTGTGTAGATGGTGTGGTGCCACCCAGCTGCCCCTTCAGGACCCAGCCACTTACTCCTCCCACATCTGGAGCGTTGTCTGCAGATGATTCACTGCTGAGACCCTCCCTGGGAATAGCCCCAGCTGCCTGAAGAGCTGCCCGGCCCGTGGTCATCATGCTCTTTTTCTCCAGGGCCACCTTGTGTCCTTTGGCTGGTCCATATGACGGTACAAAGGCTTGGGTTCCCTTGGCTTAATTTTGGACCCTTTTGAGGGGCCATCTCACTCCAGAGGCCCCCGTGGGAGCAACCACAGCCCCCACTGAAACCACTTCTCCCTCACCTTCTTGCTCTGCCCAGCCTGTCTCTTCACCCCTCATGGGTGAGGTTCCGTGTGCCTTCCCCATACACCTGCTGCACTAGAATCCATCTCTGCACCTGGTTCCTGGGTGGCTGGATGAGAGACTGTTGTCCGGTGTGCCCACTCCATGGGTCACTCCCCGGGAGACATCCCAGTCTCATCTCTTCTTTGCGCTGGCAGCTGCCGTCAGTCCCCCTGACCTGCCCCCCTCCCTGTAAAGTCTGGGCTGGGAGCGGAATGTGCCCATCGTTGCTCTTGTGGACCCTCTGAGGACAGAACACCTCTCCCTCACTGCTGCAACCAATCCTTCCTCCTTGACCTTCACTGTGAGCACCCGGGATGGCCTGGCCTCTCTGGGATGGTCCCACCTTCCACCATCTACCCTTCCTCCAGCCAGCAGCACTTGGACCTCCCCTGGGCCACCTGCCAGTCCCTACCCTGGGTTTTTCAGAGCCCCACGCTGGGCCCAGGCTACTGGCACCTCACCCTGCCAGCCTCACCCCGGCATCCTCCTGCTCCTCCCAGCATGTCTCTCCCTTCTGCATGTTCTCCAGCTTCACACATGTTCAGCCTCCTTTTCCCGAGTGGAAGGCCCAGCGTCTATACCCCTGAGAAAACTGAGGTCCCTGCAGTGGCCAGCTGTTGTTTCGACTGCCCAGGTGGTTTCTCCCTTGCTTTGTGACACAGCCCTCTGCTTCCCATGCAGGAGGGAGGCCCCCCGCCCAAACCACACATGTGACTCAGTGTGGCTGCCTAAGAGGCTGCCCTCCAGCTGTATCAGTGGGTCCAACTGATCATGGTAGCCAGTCCAACACCTGTCCTGGTCACGGTGAATCCCAGAGAGGAATCGCTAGCCGGCTTAGTCATTACTGATAGGATGTTTCCAAGCAGATTGGATGGGATAAATAAGCCCTATTCGTCAGGTTGCTCATGTGGAATGATGCCTGTTCCGGCCATGTTCTCTGTAACACAGAGATGCCCATCTCTAACAGAAGACACCTGTGCCAGCCGAGGGAGGAGGCGGAGGGGCAGAGATGAATACAGGAGGGAAGGGGAGGATAGTCATCTATTGCTGTGTAACAAATCACCCCCAGACTTACAGTGGCTTAAAATAGTACACTTTTATAGTTTCTATGGGTCGGTAATCTGAACGTCGCTTAGATCAGACTCTTTCTCAAGGGTGCAGTCAAGGTGTCGGCCGGGACCACAGTCATCTTGAGGTTCAAGTAGGGCAGGATCTGCTTCAAACCTCCCTCATGAGGCTCTCGGCAGGAGTCTGTTCCTCGTGGGCTGCTCGGCCCAGCACCCCAGCTTCTTGCTAGATTCTGAGCTCCCCCTTCTCTGCTGTTCCTCTACTCCTCTTTTTGGATGACTCCAACCAATCCCAGTTCTGAATGTCCATCTGGACCTAGGTCTGGATCGCAGGCCAGTGTGTCCCATCGGCTACTGGATATCAAAACCCTTTCTTGGATCTCAGGCTTTTCCCTGCACACCTGCGTCTGCTGTGATGGATGTATGTAGACCTGAAGCTCCAGGTTCACTGCTGGCTCCTCCCCTCTTTAACCACACCCCTAAACCATGCACATGGCCATCCCCTTCTCCAGGTCTTTGTCATCTCTTGCTTCCTGTCCCCATCTGGCCTTACCTCTCATTCCCCTCCTCCTGGACAACACAGTAAATCCTTCTCATGTCAGAGTTGACTCCATCGCTCTCCTGTTTATAAAGCATTACTCGTTCCCCTCGCCCCTGGTACAACAGACCCTCTCGGGCTAGCCCTGCCTCCACCACCAGTTTCCTCCACACCCTCTCTCTTGGCACCCTGGTTTCTCCTGTCCCTCCTACCTATGCCCATCATTCCCCCAAGCAAGACTTTCCTCAGCCTAAAATGCCCCCCACCCTAGACCCACCCTTGTAATCTTATCCCACCTTCAAGATTCAGGGTCAAGCTCTGTCTTGTCCCAGAAGCCCCCCTACAGCCTCCTAAGCCTCCAAAGCTCTTTCTTCACCTTCAGAATGAGACTTGCTCCAGACAGACCTATATATAGAGAGGTTCCTGCATGTGGCCCGTCCCTGTACACTGGGGGCTCCTGGGGAGACTGTGGCTGTTGAGCGTCTGTCCTGTGGAGGTGCTTAGGGAGCAAAGACAGGTCTGCTCCAGGGCTGCAGGAGGGGAGAGGGAGACTCAGAGGCCTGGGGACGATGCTTCTGCAGCCATTTACAGCTCCTTGCCCCCTGCTTCCCTCTTGCCTCCCCTTTGAGACCTCGAACACAAGGCAAGAGAGAAGAAGAGTAATGATCAGCTCTGAGCGTGTTGGTAGTTTCCGCTGGTTCTAGAAGGTTGCTAGTCCTCCGTGATTTACTGAGGATTGATGGAAACCAAAGTTAAGCTAGCACAACTGAGAAGGAGGGGCTCACCGGCTCGGATAACCAGATTGTCTAGAGCAAGCAGTGTAGCCGGCCTTTGGGAAAACTCAAACCCCAGACCTCCACATTGCTAGCACCCTCCCCCGCTTCCTTCCTTCTTTCCGCTCTAAAATGAAAACAGCTCTAATGTTGACTGGTTATACAGTTACTACTTGGCTATTGTAAAAAAAAAAAAAGAGAACGATGTATAAGTTACCCCTATTAACATCCTGGTTACCATCTGGACCCAGGGTAGGCAAATTTTCTTTTTTTTCTACAAAGGGCCAGTTAATAAGTATTTTAGGCTTTGTGGGCCACGTGATCTCAACTCTGCCTATGAAAGCCATCGTAGACAATATATAAACGAAAGGGCATGGCTGTGTGCCAATAAAACTTTATTTACAAAAATAAGTGCTGGGCCGAATTGGGCCAGTAAGCTGTAGTTTGCCACCTCCTGGTGTAGACATTTTCTTTCTGCCTCAGTTATCAGCTTCATTCTCTCCTATGCCAGAATGATGGGGGGTAGGAGTGGTGGGTCATGGGTCCAGCATCTCTCTGTTCTGTCCTCCATTACTTGTGGCCAATGAGGAAAGGCATGACTCCCTACCAGCCCAGTATGAAAATCTGGGGGGAGGACTTTGGCCTGGCTCAAGCCAGATGCCCAACTCTGGAGCAATCTTGAGAGAGACCTGTAGGAGGGGTTATTTGACCGCTTCCTGGTGGCGGAGTGCCGCACCATGTCTTAGATGAAGGTATGTAAAACGCGGTTTGAGATATAGAAAACAATCAATGTGCAGTACATTCTATATCCCTTGAACATAGCTCAGCTTTTGTGAAAGCAGTCTTGATTATTACTATGGCATGATTTTAAAAACCCAGATTTTTTTTTCACGTATCGTGTTCCATCATCTGCGTTTTCTTGCTAAGAGTTTAGTTGGTCCCCTGACCACTTTTCACCTTTGTAAGTGCACTTCAGGCTGCAGTATGTTTCTCCCAGTTGGTATTCTTCCATCCAGATGGACTCATAATTTTGCTCTCCTGGGACCTACTTGGTTTCTTATTGACATTTCCTCCTTTCCCCACAGCCCTTCTGCCAGCCCCACTTCCTGCCTTTAAGAGGTCAGATTCTAGGGGGCATGAGCAGGCTCATGTCCAGGCAGACCCTACAATGGCCAGAGCTGTGCTCTGTGACCTTCCTGCTTCTGCCCCTGTTGGTAGAGCCCCCCAAGCCCCATACAGTGGACCCAGCGGAGCCCAGCACAGATTTGGGCATCTTTCTGGGCCAAGGCAAAAGTGCTGTGGATTCAGGCTGTTTGTCGAGCCCTTTGGCACCTTAGAGACCCAGGGGGAGACCCTCTCCTCTGTCTCCTTCCCTGGATTCCCAAGGTCTTCATGCTGGGCTCACCTCTGGGGTCAGCCCATCTGTGTGCAGTTTCCTCTTAGGCCGGCCTGTCTGGTCTGGCTGACTGCTCTCCCTTCCCTGGCTCCCATTCGCATCCGGCCCCAGCTTAGACCTCAGTGTGTATTATTTAAATTCTGGCCCCCTGGAAATCACCATGGCCCTTTGGAAAGAGACCACATTGGGGTTTGTGGACCAGGGTCTGGCTGCTGGCTTCATCCTGGAGCAGGTGTGGCACTTTGGCAAGCTCTGTTTCCTCTTCTGTAAAATGCAGATAATAATGAACTTACCTCATGGGGTGGTTGTGAAGAGATAACAACTGAGATAATAGGTACTGTTTTGGGCCCATCACAGGACTAGGGCGCCATGTTGATTGGCCAGGGACCTTCCCGGTTTTAGCACTGAAAGTCCTGCCCCACCCAGGGAACTCTCAGTCTGGGACAAATGAACACTGCAATAAATGCTACAGGGCCATCAATTCTAGTTTCTGCCTCTCTCCCCATGGCCCTTCCGCGGAGACCAATATCCTCGCACACCTCCATTTCCAACTTCGAGATGTCCCCAGGTCATCCCATGGCTCCTTGCATGCCCATGGGATATCAGACAATCCCATGGTCTGATATCCTCTGTGTGCTGGGCTCAGTCTTAGCTTTCCCTCTAGCCTGGCCTATCCCAGGAGGATCCGGGCCCCGCTGGAAGGGGGGAGACCATGCCCTGCTGCCACTAAGCCTGTGTCTGGGCTCCCCCTGTGCTCATGCTGATGCTCACTCAGGCCTGCCTGCTGGAGATGGGGCAAATGTGCCAATGGAAACTTCCACCTCTCTGCCACCACCTCTGTCCTCCCCAGCATCCCGCTGCACTGCCAGGGCATCGCATAACCCAGCTGCCTCCCCTGGATGCCGGGTGCTACCTCTCCGGACTCCCTCTGTTCATAATGATACACATTGGGCTTTTTTACGACCCTTAGCTATTTTCAGGGAAGAGTAAATGGTTTGGTGCACTCAACATGGGGAGCACGGGAGGGTGGGGAACAGAGTGGGAAGGGCTGGACTGAGAAGGCAGCTAGGCACCAGTGTGCAGCCTCCGTGAACGTGGGAGCCCTGGGGTGGCTTGTCCGTGGGAAGGGGCTGACCAGGAGGGGCTTGGAGGACTGACTGGGAAGAGCCTGGGCTTAGGAGACCCCCTTGGATGGAGGTAATGAGAGGCCCCCCACCCCCCTGCCTGCTCCCTGGAAAGGACTCAGACGGTAAGCCTTCTCTCCTCCCGTGTTCCCAGTGCCTGCGGAGAGCTATGGATGGAGGATGCAAGGCCATCAGTTTCTGCCACTTTCTCTATTGCCAGGGCTGAGTTTAAGAGAGTTAAAGTCAGTTCCCCTCAAAGCAAGCTAGACTCACAGGCCATTCTAATGCCAGTTTGCCCAGAGGCGCCCTTGCCTCAAATTCATATTAGCCAAATTAACATTTTGTACGGCAGAGGATCGCCCCATATGAGATTGGTGGTAATCTCTCAGGATTTTCCCCTGCTTTCTGCTTTGTGAGCATTTGGTTTTACCCCACCCAGGACTCTAGAATTTATCACATTTGCCTACTTCAGGTAAAACTCATCAGATGTAGTGCTTTTTTCAATATGTGTTCCTTCGTGTGGTGTAATGCTTACTTTTGCTCCCTTTTGTGCATGATACAGTTTGGTGCCTGTCCCTGGTCTCGTGGGGACACCTTGGTGACCGGGGACCCTGAGCCCACGGTTGTATTGGTTCCAACTCAACACATCATCAGACTGTAAAGCAGAAGTGCAGACGTGGGCAGAATCCTTTTATCTTTGCTGAGGAAGGGTATTTGCTTATTTAGTATACATACACTTAAAACTCATTGGAGAGCGTGTGGTGAATAAAAAGGCACCTGTTGGGATTGAGCACTGGGAGTTGTATGGAAACCGGTTTGACAATAAATTTATATTAAAATAATAAATTAACATACAAAAATAAAGCAAAGGTTAAAAGGATTCCTTATTTTTGAACACACAAAGTTATTTTCGACAGGCTATTCAATTCTCTCCCATCCTACTCTGTGAATGCCTTCTGTTCACACAGCTGAGATCATTCAGTGTTCGCATATTGGGGTTTTCCTTTTGCGACCAAACATTGGAACATAAGCATTTCTTTATGTCACAAGAAAACTTTTCAAAAGCATATTTTAATTGACGGCATATTTCTCTGGTTTGCCTTACCCATGGTAGAGTTAACCAATCTTCCCTCACTGATTATTCCAGATTTTCCTATTATAAACAATACCAAAAGGAACATCTTTGTGCAATAAAATATTCCCCACATTTAGATTTATTGTGGCTTTGGCAAAGTATCTGCTAAATAATGCCAAATAACAGATTTACGGTAGTGGAATTATATGATCAAAGAATAAAATAGTATACGGATTTTGTACATATTTTAGGACTGTATCCCAAAAGCAACATCACTAAGATCAGTTTTTTAAATGTACCAAGTTTTGCATACTTTATAAATCAGGTCTAATTCTTCTGGTACCACTGATGTTCAAGCCTGTCACAACCCCCTAACCCCCACAGGGGTTAAATATTGAATTATATTTTCTTCCTGTGTGGTTGACTCTATCTCATTTTTATTATTATACATTGCTTCCCCTGCTGTTTGGTGTGGGTGGGATTTCCTGGGCCCATGATGTGAGGTGAGGCAGGTGAGCTTCGGATGGCTGACTTATCACTTACCCGGGGCATGGAAGTTAGGCATAAATGGACCTCCTGAGCCACATTCCCTCCTCTGAACCCATCGGTCAGCCTTGTACATCCTTCCTGGTGACACAGAGGGCTTCCCTCAGGGTTGTAAGGAAGGATGAGATGCTGTGATGCTCCATGGAGCCCTCTGGCAAGGCTGCACTGTGGAAGAGGCAGCCCGCACCCCAGGTGGCCACGGAGGCCTCCTTCCTGTGTGGTCGAGCTGTCTTCTCTGTATCCCTTCACCACCCCCGCCTCGTTCTGGGGAGCCCAAGGTCCCCTGAGCAGCCAGGCTGGCCCCTCACCCCCAATCCTGGGCAGCCACTCTGCCAGCGTGGGTCTGGTGAGAAGTACCAGCTCTGGTTCCCCCAAGCAGAGAGATGGCAGGAGATTGGACCAGGTGCCAGAATGCCCCATCACAAGAGCTTGGGCAGGCCCCGGCCCTACCCTCACCCCGGCCTGGCTCACAGAGCCCTTTGGAGTCCTATTTCTGGACTCTCACTGCACTCAGTGGATTTGGAGATATTTCCTCTTTCACATCCATTGACAGTGTTTCCCAGGGCCTACCATGAGCTGAGCACTGTGTGCGGGTAGTTCTGGGGTGCAGACACAAAGAGCAGGAGCCCACGACTATAGGCAGTGTGGCAGCTCCTAGGAACTGAAAGCATAGTGGGAGGGGACACAGATGAGGCTGGAAAGGTGGGCATGGGGCAAGAAGGGAGCATAGCTATCTCACTGGCAACCCTAACTGAGCCAGGGGTGAAGTCCAGTAGGGCTTCCTGGAGGAGGTGGTAGCTGGCTGAGAAAGAAACATAGGGGGAGAGGAAGAAAAAGCATTCCACGTCTCAGGATACAGGGAGGCAGACAGAGAGGAATAGGCATGGTCTTCCCAGGAAAGGCAAGTAACCTGGGTAAGATGAGAGACAAGGATACCCTATGACTCTTGCAGACCTTTCAAACAATCGCAGCCACCAGGACCACTGAGCTGGACCATTGGGAGAGAAGGAAGAAGCGCATGGCATTTCCTGAAACAGAGAGTGGGTTTGCAGTATGTCTCAGAGAACATAAGGGCCCTCCGTGGACAGAGGCATAGAGCTGGGGTCCTCCTGCTGAGCAGTGAACCAAAGAATGTGTGAAGCAGGACTGCCATCCATCAGCCTTCCAGAGCCCATGGCCTTATTGGGAGCTGGGATTCTAGAAACAAATGGCTTTCTACTCTCCCTGGGGAGGGTATCTGGCCTCTCACAGACCGGGAGGAAGGTTCTCTGAAGCCTCGTCCATGGAGGGGAGCAGGCAGGGAGAGTGGCCATCCAAATTCAGACAGCGAAGGTAGAGGATATGCCTCTGCCTGCCGTCTGTGTGACTCTGGACAACCTTGAACTTCCCAAGCATGGCGTCTGTGTCTGGTATACGATCCGCCCCACCAGTGCATGCCAGGTTGCAACATCATTCCCTAAATCACTTGTGATGCCTGGTCTCTTCCCACCTCAAAGACAGAGGGCCCCCAGGCGGTGTTCTTGAAACCTGCCACCACAGCCTTACCTCGGCAGCTTTCTGTGCCAAGGTGCCACGTGCCTGGGGATCCTGCGTAGCCCAGCGTGTCCTGGACCCTCACCATCTGTCTCGGGCTGGTGAGCATCTCTCTGGGGCTAGCAGGGGCATCCGGCAGTGGGCTGGCAGGCAGGTGGCTTTTATATGCCTCGTATTGTTGGGCCAGGCAGACCTGCGTCAGACAAGGCATACGGGTGGCTGCGGGCATCTGTGCTCCTGGCTGGGCCTGAGCAGATAGCAGAGGACACTGGGCCATGCCAGCAGGCACACCCCAGGGAGGCCCAGCCACAGAATGAGGACACCAGACCCTCCTCATCTATGGCTTTCCTCTCCTGAGATACTTGTTTCCATTTGTTCATGAAAGGGCTGGGACTGAGCCCAGGCCCAGGGGTGGAGAACGTGGGGTGGGCAGGCCCCAAAGTTGGGGCCTGCTGTGTCTTCTTGTGCAGGCAGAGGGCAGGCTCCTAGGAGCCTGCGACTGATGGGGAGCTTCCGGGCCACGAGCACTTTAGAGCCGGAGGATGTCCCTGGCCATTCAGCCAGGTTCCTCCGACCCCCTGGAGGGCCAGTTCTGAGCCCTGGAAACTTTATGGTCCTGCCCCCGTGAGCTTGTATTCTAGTGGAGGTGAGCAGATAAAGTACGAGACCTCTTCCCGCAGGGTGGGCTCTAAGAAAGACTCGAAGCAGGGCCACCGGGAGAGCGTGACAGCGGCAGGGTGGTCAGGGGGCTTCTGGGGAGGAGAGACCTGTTGCGACTGGATGAAACCTAGAAATTGTATTAAACATATCAGCATGACTGCTTATGGGAGGGTGGGATAGGGGAAGGGACCGTGGATAGCAGCTGCAGGGAAAACAGATGGACGGACACAGACAGGGGCTTGCATGGACCAGTGGTGGGCGCTGAATGGAGGAGTTGGATGTGCTCAAATCTGTCTTTCTAACATCAAAGCAAATACAAAATTAACACCCAGACCGAGGCACCAAAAACTGATTGGAACTCTGGGTACAAGGGTATGCACGGGGCTGAGGATTGGAGGTGGTCTGGTGAGGGTCTTCCCAGTGGTATGGTCACGTGGAGACATGGCCGTTCCACCGGGGGACCCAAGACGTCAGTTCGCTCTCCCATGGGCAAATGAGGAGTGCTCCCATTTCTGGGCACAGGCGTGCCTGGCTGCCAGGGTGGCCGAGCAAATGGACGGGGAAGGAGCTGAGGACTAGAAGGTTCCTCTAGAAGTCCAGTTATCCCCCGTTTTGGTCAGGCGCCTCCCCTGAGTCTGTGGCGGTAATTGCTGTCCCTGAATTCAGAGCTGCTTCTCTCTGCTTCCCCAGAGAGGATGCTGCACCTGTTTTGAGGGAGCACCCCTGGCTGTGCGGGGTGGGGACAGGATGGAACAATATAACCTTCCCTATCCCGGGCTTCCACAGCATGTCTGTTTTCAGCCCACCTCTCATTCCGTTCACCAGTCCAGGACCTCGAGTTCCAGAGCCTCCCCATGTTTTATTGAGATAAATCAGCAGATTTCTTATTGCCCACTTTACCATAAGTGTAACTTCTGCTTTTCTAACTACCCCGAAGTTCTATTGACCTCTCTAATCTGCCCGCCATCCCTCTTTTTCTTTTTCCTTGATAGATTTAGGCTTTAATTGTTTTTCCTTTGGCCATTTTAATGGAATTTGGGAGAGTAAGGTGGACAGAATGCCACATGTACCCACCATGTTCGGCTGAAATTGACACCTCACCATTTCTCTGACCCTCGGTTTTCACCCTAACATGGGGGTGATGGCACGAGAGTCAAATGAGCTCCTGGAGGCAACCACGTCGGGGGTGCGGGGCAGGGTGGGATTGAAGATAAACATTCCTGGGTTTGGGCCTGGCCCTACCACACGCTGACTAGGTAGTTTGACCAAGTCCCCTACTCTCTCTGAGCCTCAGTTTCCCCATGAGTAAAAAGGAGATGGTGACAGTGCCCCTTGGCAAACCACCAGGCATATGGTGGGTGCTGTCTCTGTGCTATTTTCCTTCCATAAGGGACCCAGCACCGTCACGGAGACGTCTGTTGTATGTCCTAGTCATGGCACTGTGACCCTGCACTGAGTGTCCACAGCAGGGCAAAATCCGGTGGGGTTTGTCTCTAGGGATGTCTCTCCCAGCTGTCTGCC
The DNA here is from genome assembly GCF_007474595.2 of Lynx canadensis. NCBI lineage: Eukaryota > Metazoa > Chordata > Mammalia > Carnivora > Felidae > Lynx > Lynx canadensis. The sequence continues at coordinate 41,832,244 of NC_044313.2, read as the reverse complement.
CTTCGCAGAAGAGGCAGATTCCTGACCCACCATCTGAACTCTGAGGCCTTCAGGTAGAAGGTGGGCTAGTTTCCATGTGGGAACTCATGGGTCTGAGCATCACGGAGCAGGATGGAGAAATAAGGAACGTCTTTCCTTTATGTGTCTTTATGTAGCGGGTGGTTAGGGAGTAAGTAGCCAACTAGCTGGCAACTGAGGACAGAGCTTGCAGGTAGAAAGTAAGAATTCTTTGAGTTCTGAAGGGCCCAGGGGTTCCAGAACGACTCCACCATCCGCAAGTGATACACGAAGTTCCAGATATCTGTTCTTTGGGTCATTTTCCTGCTTGACTACATTCATGAGAACAGTGGCCCTTTGATTACCAGGTTGCCAATGGTAGAATACATCTTAGACCCTGTCCTAGTTCTATAAGGAATGTGATGTCAGCCAATCCCTTCTCCCCAAGCCTCAGTTTCTCCCACGTGTAAGAGAAGCAAGGACACAGCATGAAGACACCTCAAGTATGCAGCTCTAATGATCTCTGGCCTGAGGGCCCCCACCCTCTGTCAAAGTCTCCAGCTGTCCTAGTTGGACATAAGTCTTCGTGTGATCAGTAAGAGATTTTCTAGCTAATCACTTTGCTTATGGCTCCTTAATCCCTTAGGAGACAAATGCTCTTTGAGGGACTACAATATTATTTTTGCACAACTCTGCGGGGTCCGGAAGCACATGCAACTGAAGGACCAAAAACATCCTCCTTTGGTGGGGATAACAGGAAAATAACAGTGGTGATGAAGAAACCAAAGAGGCATGCCAAGTCCTGCCACGTATGAGTCATTGACTACTCCTCTGGCACAATGGTCATGGCATCTGGGGCTGGCAAATGGGACACATGTGGCAATTGTGTCTTTCTGTCCTGGGGCCAGACCAATGGTAAGAGTGAGGAAGTCTTTATTGTGTGACCACCAATATGAGGAGACAGGGGTGAGATTTGGTAGACTAGGAACACACAGTCAGTCCACTGTTGGGTATGTCCATCCACGGGCTGTATCCAGAGGCATCCAGGAAGGTAGCAGTCGCCTCCCCTGTAGCCACATGGGGGCTGAGCATCACCCTGGAGAATAGTCAGGTTTCTCTGGGGCCCTGTGGGGACTCCTGTCAGGATGGCAAGGCAAAACCCTGACCAAGGAACTAGCTAGCAACTTTGTCCTCAGGCAACTTTCTATGGATTATGAGTCTCCAGGTTCCATCAAGCCCCATCAACATGGAAGTCTCCTGCATCGAGAAGCTTCTCTGTTACCGGCCCACTTACAGAGGCATAGAAGGTCTGCTGATTTGCTTTAAGCCTGAAGTTACTTTGTAAGACATCAAAATAATATCAGACATATCACTCATTGGAGGCAGTTTGGAACATACCAAAAAGAAAAATATACATAATCATCATTCCTATCATACAGAGTTAACTACCGTTGTACACCATTCCATCCTTGACTTTTCCTGGTGTGTTTTCATCCTTTTGTGCAGCCATGATTATACCATTGTACATTTTCATATCGTGAGGTTATATTTTTTACAAATATTCCCTAAATAGTACAAGTTGGTCAACCTGATTGTTGTTTAATTAGGGCATTTCAAGCTTTGGCTGTTGTAAATAATAGTGCAGTGATCATCTCTGGGTATTTTAATTTTTAAGCCTGGGGTCAATTCTTTAGCATCAGTTTCTAGAGTGGAACCGTTCCATCAAAGGGTATGAACACTTTTATGTTCTTTATCTCCTATGGGAAAGGCTGACCTTAGGATTCCACCTGCCATGTGCCCAGAGGGAGCAGGGAAAGTGCTCTGTTCACAAAACTCTTGTCCCTTTGTCCTAGACCAGCCAATTGGCCTGTGAGTCTGCCCACAAAGTACTCCATGAGCCCCCCACAACCTCCCCCTATTCCCTCCATTCTCCTCTGTTGTCCATAACTGTGGGTAACATGGTCTTCAGAAGCCTTGAAGAGCATTCTGGGCTGGGCGTGCTTGGCTAGTGTTGGACAATTCCACCAGAAGTCATTGTTCCTAGGCATGCTGGTGCCTGCCCGTGGAAAGGCCTATAGTGCTAACACATGTGATCAGGCATTGCCCCGCAGCATGGCCCCACAGAAAAGGAGTGACTAACCAGAGTGCCTTCCTGTCTTCTCAAAGCTCAGGCCAGGGGTCCCAGGTTCAAAGAACTGTGTCTGACTCATTCTTTCCCATTCCCCAAAGGCAAGTGCAGTTTGAAAACACTGAGAGCACGTCCCACCCTACCCACAACAGAAGCCCATTCCTGGGGTTCACTTAGTCCAGGGTCAGGCACGGCTGGCAAAAACAGCATCCAGGCAGGGCAGGCACCTACTGTGGCCCCAGCTCACCGGAAGAAGGGCTAGTCTGGGAGTCTCTGTCAGCCTGATGGGGGGCCAGGACCCTGAGGTCACTGGGATCTGGGGAAGGGACAAGAAACGTGAACTTTACTAAAGGGAGATGTATTTTTCAGAAGAGAAGAAGGTTCCAGACAAACTCTCTAACTTCACAAATTTGCATGTGTAGCTGACGAAGGGCCCAGTGCTTAGGATACTGAGGAACGGGTAGTAGGTGGGCCCTCTGAGCTCCATGGAGACACCCCAGCTGTGTCAGGAGTTGTTGTCTACACTTCCAAGCTGAGGGTTGGAGGTCCTCACTGAACAAAGGTCTTCGCCTGGAGCATACACAGCAGTACTCAGATATCTCTGGGGACCAGAGCCTACCTACAGCCTCACAAAACAGCTTGCTGCATTGGGCAACCCCCCTGTTTCCTTTCACGTATTGTCAATCTTTGTAGGAATAAGGGCAGAAGTAAATAAGTACATTCCTCCTCATTGGAGCGAATCTTCTCTCTCCCAGAGAGCCCACCTGCTGGCTGCTCTCCCATCCAAAGGAGCCCGCAGAGTGAGGCTAGAACTTTCTTCACATGCTGTGACTCCAACATTTATTGACTCTTTTCAATGAAACACTCTATTCCTCCAATTGTTTCCACGAGGCATGGTTCCTACATGTTTATCTTCCTTGGGACAGGCTCTGCATTTAAATTTCCCTCTTAGAATGTGGTATGGAGAACTAAACCGTCCTTCAGATGAGCCCACATGCACAGGAGCTGTTGGTGCCTATGTTCTGGGTGCCCCATGCCTCCAGAATCCATCTGCCACGTTGAGTAGTGTGGACAGCCACAGCCCAGAGGGGTCTTAGACCCAGCTTAGAGTCACTGCCCTGAGTATGAACGGCCAGACAACAAAGCCAGGATAAGACATGACACAATATTCAGTGTATCTCAATTGTATTTCATCTCAGTTATATTTTATAGACTGGCTGTACGAGACTGTTTATCTCCAGGTCTCAGAGGTGTCGTCACATGTAGCTCCAGGAGCTGCTTCGAGGCCCCTGCGACCAGGAAGTGAGAGCCCTGCAGGTAAGAAGCCTCAGAGGCTTCTGAGCAATGTGTGTGGAGTGGAGGATGGAGGAATGTGCTCTGTGCAGCCGTAACTCCTTTATATCACACCACAGCAACACCGATCTGTCACAATGCTCTACTCATCGAGGACAGATTCCACGTTTCAGAGCCCACGTTAAAGAAATACAAGCAGATCAAGTCATATAGAAACTCCCCCTCAAAACTCTAAACTTTTCACACAGAATAACACCGAGGACTTTCTTTGTGTGGTTTCACATCTGCTCGCTCACTGTGCTTGCCCAGAAGCCCATCCTTGCAAAGTCACCAGCCCTGCACTTGTGCCGATTAGGAGAGTGCGGACAGCCTGCTTTTCTCTTCCTGTTGACTAGGGGGTTGGAAACAGACATTGAGGGGGTTTCTCCTAGGTAACAAGCTCCTGGTAGGCGTTCTATATATTGGACTCCTCCTGGTCCTTGCCACATCATGGGGAAATGCATTCTTATCTCCACTCCACATATGGGAAAACTGAAGGTCATGTAGGTTAAATCATTTGCCCTTGTTGACAAAACTGGTAATGACAGTTTGGATTGGAGTACAGAGCTGTTGACTCAGAGGCCCATGCTTTGTCTATGGCCTCAGACTCTACACCAGCGCCATCCAATAGAAATAGAATGTGAGCCATAAGTATGAGCCAAATACGTAATGTTATATTTTCTCGTAGCCACATTAAAAAAGGGAAACCAGGTGACTCATTCCAGTAACATCTCTTTTTAAACTCTGTCGATCCAAAATATTGGTACTTGAACATGGTAATCAATATAAAATTATTAACTTCACATTCTGTTTTTGGAGTATGTCTCTGAAGCCCATCGCGTAGCTCCCACTCACCACACCTCTCAAGCTGGGCCAGCTGTACCACAAAGTGCGCCGTCACCACACATGGCTGGTGGCTATCATCCTAGATAGCTCTGCTATTAAATACAAAACTATCGCTTCATGTTCTCCCTTAGCCATTCTTTCAAGAGAATTTCATTTTTTTTCTTAGCGCTTTTGAATATATTTGCACTTTTTATAAGAAATAGACTGTAAATGGGGTGCTTGGGTGGCTCGATCGGTTAAGCATCGGACTTCAGCTCAGGTCGTGATCTTATGGCTCGTGGGTTCGAGCCCCGCGTCGGGCTCTGTTCTGGAGCCTGCTTCGGATTCTGTGTGTGTCTCTCTCTCTGCCCCTCCCCCACTCGTGCTCCATCTGTCTGTCTGTCTCTCTCTCAAAAATAAGTAAACATGAAAAAATGAAAAAAAAAAGAAATAGACAATGAATTCCTATTAAAAGTGAAACTGGAGTGCTTTCTGACTTGTCTCAGTCTGCTCGGGCTGCCGTAACAAAACACCACAGGCTGGGTGGCCTCAGTAACAGACACTGTTTTCTTCCACAGCTGGTGGGCAGAAGTCTGAGATGAGGGGGCCGTCACAGTTGGGTTCCTCTTCCTGGTTTGTACATGGGGACCTACTCTCTGCCCTCAGGTGTCGGGGAGATAGGGAGACAGAGAGGATTAGCTCTGGAGTCACTTCGTATAAGGGCACTAATCCCACTATGACGCGATACTTGCGTGCCTTCATTTAATCCTCACTATGTCCCAGCATCCCTGTCTCCAAGTACCGTCATATTGGGGGTTAGGGCTGCAGCTTATGAATCTAAGGGGAGACAAACCTTCAGTCCAGAGCATCACCGAATAAAAGGCAGGATGAGAACATTTCTCAGCGCTCCGTGTCCTTGCAGTTACCTCGGGGGGACAACTTGGAAACTTCTGTTGGTGTGAATTGTGAGGTCTGCATGTTGCAGAAATGCCCCTGCGAAGTAAACCCGTGCATTCAAGCCCTGCCCTTCACAACTCTTGGCCCCTTTCACCCCTGAGTCTTTACAGCAAGGGGCAGTGTCCTTAACCTCATGTTTGCAAGTCAAACCTGGAGGCTCTGAGGTTTGGTGACACGTTGGCAGCTGAATGGGTAGATAGAGCAGGAGCCGGGGTTTAACCTCTGGCCTTCTGAGTACAGGGTTCTCTCCTACAGTCTGCTGTGCAAAGACTTACTGATGCCTATTGCTATCCCCCGGGGATACTGGGGCTGTCGTGGACCCCATTCTGCCCACTCTGGCCTTTGTGTCCTTTCTGAGCGGCAAAGAGCTCTCACAGGTGTTGGGTCATTATCTGTGCCAAGTGCCTGGTGGCTTGGCCGGTGGGCATCTGTGCTAGTGCCCAGAAGGACAAGATTCCTTCGCACGCGACGGGGGGAGCTTCTGGGGAGGGACGCCTGGGGAACAGGCCTTCGAACCGGTTTCACCTTGTTATTGAAGCTGCTGGTCCACTCTTGGGGGTACATAGTGATGGTGTGGCAGATCTTGGCTTTCAGCAGTCACAGCACAGAGACATTACGAGGACCAAGGCAGACATGTTCCTAAACAGAACCTGTGTCAGCAAGGGCATTGGTCTACCAGAAGATGACAGCAGGCCCGAGCCCCTGGGGGTCAGGGGAGGTGGCGCTGGCCGCCCAGGAGGTAGAATGCCAGGACAGCCTCGCTGAGGGGGAGGTGCACAGGACAGAAGCAGAGTAGTATGGGTATTACCCCACTTGGAGAAACCACCTCAGACAAGGGGGTCTCTTTCCCAGATTCGTCAGCTCTTTAAACCCAGATGATAGCAAGAAGAAATACGATATGCCAGTCATTTTCCATAGGTCATTTGTTATGGGTTGAATTGTGTCCTCCCCAAATTCCTATGTTGAAGTCCTAACCCTTAGTACCGTATCTGGAAACTAGTAATTAGAAGTAATTAATTAAGACAAAGTTATTGGCCCCTAATCCGACAGACTGTCCTTATTTTAAAAAGGGGGGAATTTGGGGACATATATACGCACACAGGGAGAACACCACGTGAAAATGAAGGCAGGAATTGGGGTTATTCTTCTACAAGCCAACAAACATGAAAAGACTGAAAGCAAACCGCCGAAAGCCACAGGGCTGTTAACGTCCACATTCTTCCGTATAGACTTCAGAAGGAACCCAACCTGCTGACACCTTGCTCTTGAACTTCCAGCCTCCGGATATGAAGCCTCAGGCCTCTATCTGGCTCAGGCCTCCTCTGGTGTAACTGTGAAACAATGAATTTCTATTTGTCAAGCCCCCAGCTTGTGGTGCTCTGTTAAGGCAGCCCAGGCAAACTAACAAATCATGTCATTTCATAAGTATTCTGGTCCTGTGACAAAGGTGGTTCCGTGCCCACTTAATACAAGAGGAAAGCAAGGTTCAGAGAAGTGACTTACCCAAAGTTACTCAAAGGTGTCACACCCCAGCCCACTACATCCTACAACGTTAGTGGTTATTTCCTCTCAGGCTTTGTGCGAGTGTCCAACTCAGGGAAGGGCCAGACCATTCCCTCATGAAAACACTACCTTCTCTTAGGTACCTTCTCCAGATTCTTCTGAAAGGCAAGACGACCCACTGGGAACAGGGGCTGTGGATCACTTTCCAGGAACCTAGCTCCTGGACAAGCCAGCTCCACTGGTCCCCCCGAGCCAGGCAATAGACCCCAGCAGTGGACAAAATGTTTATCTAGTTCAGGCCTCCCCCAGATGGAGCTGTGCTCCTGCCTCAGAACCCGCCCTGGATGAAAGTCTCCGTCTGACACAGATGAATGGATACCCCGATCGTGCGTGGCTCATGATTTTCATTCACTCGGTCCCCTTACAGGCATGCACGCCTTTTCATCTTCTCTACTAAATGCAATGGAAAGCGAGGCTAAATCTCTAAAGAATTTTTATTGGCCCCGCCTGTCATTTACTTTGGCTTCATAAATCAAAGAGACGTCAGGCTGCAAAATACAGGCAGCCCCCTAGTAATATTCCATCAGGATGTGCTGTGGGCACTGTATATTGTACTTACTGGGTCAAACAAACACCTTTTCAGCTGTCTGTGAGTCCGGGTATTGGGAGGGGGCTTTCTTTCCAGTTAGTTTCACTCCTCTGGTGACACATTCAGGGAACTGGGCAGTTCTTATGCAAGGTTAACTATTACTCTTTTCAGTGTTTTCCCCATTAGCTTGACCTAGACTCAGAAGCAATTTTTCAGAGGCCATAGCATAAAACCAATTACCCCTTCGGCCTCCTCCACTTACCCCTGCAGGAAGACATAGGACACAGTGGAAGGTCCGACCCATACTCAGCCTAATACTGAACAGGTTCACTATGACACATGACGATGTCAAAGTACTCCTGGTGATTTATCCCTAAACGGATATTCCTGTCAACTTCAATTCCTTTCTACTTTTAGTTTTTTTCTGAAGAATTGCGAAAGTAAAACACGCTTGTTTTATAATATTGCCTGTTTACAGAGGTGTGTGAGTAAAACATGACCATTATTTTGATGAGAAAACAAATCATCCCATATAGAATATTTTGCAATTGATTTTTTTCACTGAACAATAAACTGAAGTATCCTCTAGAATGGGGAACCTGGGTGGCTCAATCAGTTAAGCATCTGACTTTGGCTCAGGGAATGATCTAGTGGTTCATGAGTTCAAGCCCTGTAGCCAGCTCTCTGCTGACAGCTCAGAGCCTGGAGCCTGCTTCAGATTCTGTGTCTCCCTCTCTCTCTGCTCCTCCCCTGCATGCACTTAGTCTCTCTCTCTTTTTTTTTTCCTCTCTCTCTCACTTTCTCAAAAATAAATAAAAACGTTTAAAAAATTTAAAAAAAGAATCTTCTAGATCAGTAGAGATTATCAACTCATTTGAATTCCTTCTGTGTTTTCCGTATTTTGTTTAACCATTCCCCTGTAGGTGATATTTAGGGTGTCTACAATTTTTGACTCTCATGAATAATCCAGCTATTAGCATCTGTGTTTTTTGTTCAAGTATTTCTATAGGATACATACTTAGAATTAACTATTTTCTAACGTTTATTTATTTTGAGAGAGAGAGAGAGAGAGAGAGAGCAAGAGCATGAGCAGGTGAGGGGCAGAGAGAGAGGGAGAGGAGAGAGAATCCCAAGCAGGCTCTGTGCTGTCAGAGCAGAGCCTGATGGAGGGCTCGAATCATGGACCATGAGATCATGACCCGATCAAGAGTCAGACGTGTAACCGACTGACCTACCCAGGCACCCCTAGAATTAACATTTTTGATGAGAAGAAACTCCCACTTCAAGTATTGGGAAATGCCACCCACTTTCCAGTCAAAGCCATACTTCTTTGTTTTCCCCAATGCCCTGGAAGAGAACCTATCTTCCCACCTTGTTGCACCTTGGATATTATGTATGATTTACACGTTTTGCTAGCCTGAAGGGCAAAACTGATATTATGTTGTTTTAATCTGAAGGTGTTTGATTATTAGGGAGATTGAGCGTCTGATGCATCTATAAGCCTTCCTTCCTCTGTATGTGCCCTTAATAGGATGGCCCTGCCTTTTGCTATTAGATTGTTTCACGTTTTTGTGCTTCACTCAGCCAGACCTTTGTTTTCAAAATAATATGTCTGGTTCGTGTCTTGCTTCCAAAAGCCTGTCTTTGACTCAAGATTAGAAACTTCTTTGTGCCTGTCCATGTTCTTAGTTGCGAGGGATAGCAACCAACTTTATTTAACTCAGAAAAGAGATTTATTAGAAGGATGCTGGATATCTTAGTGAAAGGATGGGGTGTTTGGAAACAAGTTTGGGGGGGAAAAGTCAGAGTGGAGGGAAGTCAGAGAACCAAGAACACAGCAAAATGATACCACGGGGACAGCGTGGTCACACGCGAGTCCTTGTCCCTGGATGCTTCCTGCCAAGAGGCTGTTCTCTTGATTCTGCTGCCATTGTCTACACTAGACCCTGGCTACTGGATGCTTTTCCCACCAATACCACCCCACCACAGCACCGCCATTGCTGCCAGCACCTGCCAGCACCATCTCCGTCACCACTGCCGTTAGAGGGAATTCTGAACTGTCCCGATTCTGCGCAGCACTGCTTTCAGACTCCGTGTTCTCAGTGGGAATCTTAAGTTGTCCACACGCAAGCTTTAGCTGTCAGGAGCCAGGGAGAGTAATCTAACGTTTGGATTGCTTGTGGGGAGATTGGTATCCTCATTAAGCCTTGCCATCTAGGAACATGGCGTGTGTTAAAACCAGCCACATTTCCAACAATTTTCGCTCATCTGAAATGCAAGTCTGATTTTTATTCATTTAGAGGTGTTTCTTTTCCTCTTTATCCTTTGTGTTTTCAAATGTTATCTGATTTTTTTCACTCATAATATGAGTCATTTTAATATGAAGTTCCTTTTCCTTACCTTTCTGCTCTATGTTTTGCTAGATTTCCTTGGTTTTATCGTTTTGTTCACTTAGCAATGAATATTTTGGGCATGTGGCATGGTGGAACCCATTTAAAATGTCTAAGAAGATGTTTCGTTCCAGAATATTCTTTTATAGATGTACTATCTTCCCGAATTTTTGAGAGTACTAATTAGAGTTTTTAGTTTGTTTTGTTCCCTGAATGATCTGTATGCCCACTGTGTCTATTCTACTATCGGCCTCTTCAGTCTTCGCTTTGTAGACTGTAGACGCTAACCTGCTTTATCTCCCTGGTGCATCCCTGTTTGAAAACGAGGTTGGTTTATCCAATGTGGGTATAGTGGTCCCTTGCCCAGGAGGCTTTTTCTCTGATTGAACTGGGTGCTTTGGGGATCTGGGCACCTGGGCCAGGCCAACAGCCTCCCCCAGCGAGCGAGGGAGAGTAGGTGTTTGGGCTGAAGGCACAGCTACTGAATGAGTTCAGTAGTGTTGAGGTCAGAAAGCAGGAAACTTCCTCTGGGCCCACCTGCCTCCTTTCCAGCCCCTCCGGCTGACCTGGGGTGTGCTGGCTGCAGAGGGGAGACCCCTTTTCCCGTATCCATTTGTCCAGAGGAGCTGACAAATGGCTTCCTCTGAGTTCCCACTTTGTGCTGGTGATTTTCCATCCCAGTCTCTGGCCTGTGCCAGTAATAACATTTCACACTTGTCTGACACCTTTTCTCTTCTGAGCTCCAAGCATTTTACAAGCAAACAGTTACTATTATTGCCCTCTGAATTCTGATGGAAAAGCTGAGAGTTACAGGATCAAAGCTGCCACAGCTGGGGGTGAAGGTGAGGCTCCCAGACAACCTGACCTGCTCCCAGTGCAGGCAGGACTGACCGAAGAGAGCACCCTGACCCCCGGGGAGAGGGGGGCCTAGGCCTTTAAAGAGGTCCTCGTGGAGAGGTGGCCCCGGGGGAAGGCTATCAGCCCTGGCTCCCTGGAGGCCCCCTCAAGGCCCTCTCATTCCAGTGGGAAGCTGGGGCCTTTGTTCTTTGCAAGTGACGGCAGAAGAGAATGGGGCTTTTGAAGCCATTCCCTGAAGGGAAGTGTGGGTGGATGTTTGTGGGGTTTTCTGGGGGATGAGAAGACTCACAGAAGCTGCCGAGGGTCCGTCAGCTTGCGTTGAGGAATGAGGAGCAGATATTTGCTGTGTGGCCCCAGACAGGAGATAGGATTCAACTACTGAAAGCTACCTGAGGCCGGGTTTCGCTCTACAGAGGCCCTGCTGAGACAGTGAGCTGCCTAAGTGGGGTGAACGCCTGCTCCTGGTGGAGCCTCAGTGGAAGCTTCTTCGGCTCTCAGTGCGGATGTGCATCAGCACGCAGGGCTCGGGCAGGGTGACACATAAGACCTCTTCCACCCAGACATTTGCATCCTAAGATTTGACTCTCACCCTCTATCCTCCGGGTGCCAGCAGCTCTGAGGCTGAGACCCTGAAACCCTGGGACGCGCTGCATCTTGCTGGATCTGCGAAGCTTCTGGCTGTCGCCTCCTTCTTTTATTCAGCAAGCCTTGATTTGGGATCTGCATCTCCCCTCTTTTGCAGGCAGCTTTGCCCAGTGGCAGCTAAGGATCCAGCTGGAAGGAACCACATGATTTTCAGCAGCCAAACAAGGCCCTGTTGACTCAAGTATCTGCTGAGTTGGAGTTGAGAGTTAGCAGTGAGTGGAGGGAGTGGTGTGTGTGCTGAATTCAGCTGCTCCCAGTCAGGTGGCTGGAAACTGGCCTTTATTGACCTGGGAATACATCTATTTAGGGAAGGATTCAAGGCGCCATGAGGATGGAGGGGACACCTAGCCAGGCAGCACCTGAAAAGTGGCCATCTCTTACCCCACAGAAGCAGGAGGAGGCAGGCAGCTGGGGCAGACTGGCCTGTGTGACTACAAATGTGTGACTACATTTGCTAAGCAGATACAATGCTGAGCACATCTGTATATGTTATAACCCAGTTAGACCTTTCACAACTGAGTGATGGGTCTTATAATTCCATTTTACAGGTGGGAGATTGGGGGTTAAGTAACCAGACCAAAGTCTTAGCACCAGTCTGAGCAGAGCTGGGATGTGAACCCAGTTGTCCTTGTCTCTGAGGCTCTTTCTCCTCAGTAACTGTCTTGAAGTTAAGTGCTACTAGCGGGGTCCCACAGACCGTGCCTGACAGGCCTGGAGCCTTTCCTGGCGAGCAGAGCCCTCCCGGGCCCCAAGTACTCTTTCCCAAGGGCTGGCTGCCCCATGAGCCCCGGGCAGCTCCTCGTGGGTCCGCCCCTGAGCCTCGCAGACACTATAGAGAGCTCTGGGCCCAGGCCCAAGCACAGCAGGGCAGCCCTTGTCCAGCCCTGCGGTTTGTGATCTGGCCATTCAAAACTGGCTCTGAGCAGGCACTTATCATCTTCCGCGACCACCCAGTCAGCCCCACGCTGCCTGGAAATGAAGGCCGAGCTGCCCAGGCCAGCGGCTGCTCAGCCCTGGGCTCTGCCGCTCCCGCCTCTGTCCGCCACCCCCTCTGCAGCTGGCCCAGCCTGCCCAGCCCGGGGGATGCCGGAGCCCAGAAACAGCAGGGCCTGAACGTCCCCCACCAACCACAAAGGGAGATTCACAAATCAAAGGGGGCTGAGAAGACAAAGCTGTCACATCAGCCCATCATGGCGCCGGATCTCAAAATAACGCCGGGCCAGAGGCCTGCCAGCTGCGAATCACCACCCAGCCAGAACAGCCACGGAGGGCCCCCGGCCGTGGGGAAAAACACCTTGGTGGCCAGCTGGCTGCTCCCGGCCAGACCTGGGAGGTGCGGGTGTCTGCTGGGCGGTTCCACGCTTCATGTCACGGCGGGGGTACCGGGAGCAGAATTGGGGAGCAGGAAATGGCCACAGTGATGGCTCCTCTGCCTCTCCCTGAGGACAGTCTGGCTCCCTTCATCCCATCACCTGCTCCCAGCCTCCATGATGAAGAGGGCGAGGCTGCCACAGCCTTCCAGGTCACTCTCTAACCCGACCGTGGTCCTATGCTGCTGGCCCTCTTCTTCTGCGGCACTGAGGGGAGTCGAGATGCTGAAATGTGTTGAGCTGAAATGATACCAGGCCTGTGCCAACTTGTAGACCTCAGGTTCAGCCTCAATGTTCTGGGTCCCTCACTGTGCGCCTCCTTCCCCTCAATGCTGATGGCCCGCGGCATGGACAGGGAAATACGTGCACGCGTCACCATCTCCCTCTCCTAGTTTAAGAATTTCCCTGACGTTCCTCTTCCCAATTGTCACACCATCCTGGACCCTTGTTCCTTCCTGCACCTTTTACTTCTGCTGCCTTCAAGCAATGACTTCTGCTTCCGTAAATATGAAATGGACAGGATGACAAAACACGTGGCTCCAATTGTGTTTTGTTACTAACTTTTTTTTTCCAGGCCTCCTTTCTTCATTGCTGGGATGACGAGGTGATCTCAGAGAGATGTATTCTAAAGGTTCAGGGGCCCAGAAGATGGTCTTTAGTGGACTCAACATTACTTAGGAGAATGTGTTTGATCTTGCGGAAAGGACGTTAATCTAAAGAAGGGTAAGGAATCCCTCCTTGCTTCTCTCCCTGTGAATCGTCTTGCTGCCATTTCTTCACTGGTTTTCCCTACCCACTCCCCCACCTGGGGCTACACACTGGAAGAACTGACTTTGGGCACCATGGTGATCAGGCAGAGGGGAGCAGGGCATTGATTTGAGTGAGGTTTCACTCACAACCATGCCCCCAGACAAGTGACCAGGACCTTCTTCACCTGAAGCCAGAGTCCACCTGTCCCCAGCCCACAAGTGAGCAGGTGGGGGATGTGAATTACAATGTCCTTTTCAATCTTGGCTGGCCCTTTCCATCCGCATGTAACTCCTCTCTGTGAGGCTGACAGGTGATATTCACATAATATACAACCAACAAAGTGGACAATTGGGTGATGTTTCGTGTATTCACAATGCTGCACAGCACTCTGCTCTCTCTAGCTTCCAAAGTCTTTCATTACCCCATAAAACGCCCCATATTCACTAGTAATCAGTCTCCATTCCCCCCTCCTCCCAGCCGCTGGTAACTTCTAATCTGCTTTCTGTCTCTGGATTTGCCTATTCTGTACAGATCATATAAATGGAAACATACAATGTGTAACCTTTTGCGCCTGGTTTCTTTCACGTAGCAAGATGTTTATGAGGTTTATCCCAGTTGTACCGTGGATCAGTACCTCATTTCTTTTTTATGGCTGAATACTATTCCAGGGTCTAGATAAACCATAATTTGTTTATTCATTTATCCCTTTATGACATTTAGGTCGTTTCCATCATTTGGCTATTATGAATAATGCTGTTATAAAACTTCACATACAAGATTTTGTGTGGACAGATGTTTTCATTTCTCCTGGGTATATGCCTGAGAGTAGTCATATGGTAATTCTCTGAGGTCATATGGTAATTCTTTGTTTAACTTCTTGAGGAGCTGCCAAATTGTTCTCCAAACAGCTGCACCATTTTACTCTCCCACCAGCCGTGCAGGAGAGTTTCAATTCCTCCATATCCTTGCCAACACTCATTATCATCTGACTTCGATTATAGTCATCCTAGCGGGTGTGAAGTGATATCTCATTGTGGCTTTGATTTGCATTTCCCTAATGGCTAAAGAAGTCAAGTATCTTTCACTGGCCACTTGTGCATCCACGTTGGAAAAATGTCTACTCAGATACTTTGCCCATATTTAAACTTTTTAAAATCATTACACTCTGGGAGTTCTTTATATACACTGGATACTAGACCTTTATCAGATATATGATTTGTGACTATAGTATTTTCTCTCACTTTATAGGTTGTTCTTTCACATCCTTGATAACGTCCCTTGATGCACAAAAGTTTTAAAGTTTTTTGAAAATTTTTTAATGTTTGTTTATTTTTGAGGGGCGGGGGAGGGGCAGAGAGAGAAGGAGACACAGAATCCAAAGCAGGCTCTAGGCTCTGAGCTGTCAGCACAGAGCCCGACACGGGGCTTGAACTCACAAACCATGAGGTCATGACCTGAGCCAAAGTCAGACGCTTAACCGACTGAGCCAGCCAGGTGCCTCATAAAATGTTTTAAAATTTTACGATGTCCACTCAACCCAGTGTTTGTGTTTGTGTGTTGATATCGTATCCAAGAATCCTTTGCCAAATCTACGATCATGAAGATTTTTTCCCTATGTTTTCTTCTAATAAAGTAATAGCTTTAGTTCTTATATTCAACTCATTGGTTGATTTTGAATTAGTTTTTGTATATGGTGTATGGTTGGGTCTAAATTCACTCTTTTGCATGTGGATATCTCGATGTCCCACTCGAATGGGTGTTTGGATGAGAAAGAGAGCTTGTAAAGTAATTTCTGTACCAGAGTTCCTACGTTTTGTTTTGTTTTGTTTTGTTTTTTGGTTTTTGGGGTTTTTTTTTGTTTTTTTTGTTTTTTTTTTTTTTTTGGTTTGGGTAAACACAAGTGTCTGCATAGAAATACATGCAGGTCGCTTCACGTTTTTTCAAGTTCACGGTTGTTACGTGAATTAAATTCGATAGTGTATGCAACACTTATCCAGCACAGAATTCAGTGGGATCTAATAGTGGCAGTTACAGTCAGTTTAGGGGATATAAATTGTCAGATTCTTAAACAGGAAAAAAAATTGAGAATCCATCTCCTCCTGGGGAGATTTTCTGTTTCTCTCTGAAGCAATGGCCGCTCCAAAGCCCTGTCTATATCTCATCTCACACCCACCAGATGTGCTGGTGACATCTCCCCTGTTGCTGGCTCATTTGGGTGGACAAGGCCAGCCCTTAGAGACCTTGCCCTGGGAAAGCAAGACTGCTGTCCTGGAGCATCCCTAGAGACCACAGTGCCTTGCTTCTGACTGTGGGCTCAGCCCTGGCTGTCTCCCCATTAGTGGAGGACTGGTTCTCAGAAATCACCTCCACGCACATAGCTGTTCATCAGCAGCAGGAGCGTGCTGTCCTGAGAACGTGATTTTCCGTGGGTCCACAGCCCAGGAACGGGATGCCAGATGAGTCTCAATGGAGCTGAGAGGCTCAGTAGTCATTATCATAGGTGGCCACTGTCGGGGGTGATGGTCCCCTCTCCTGGACTCCAGCTTCTCACCTGACCAGCGATAGTGACTACGACTGCTCCTATTCTTCCCACTGATGCTATGGTCCAGAACTAAATATTCTCACTTTCCCCTTAACGTCCTTCTATAGCTGTCTCAACCATCATTCTGGAGTCACAGCACTGGATGCCCCAGACCAGGGAGCCCTCTGCTTTCTCCCCTCTCCTAGGCTCCTGCCTGCCTTCATCCATTCCTCTTCTGCTCAAGTCCATGAAGCAACTACAGCCTTTCTCTTACAGGCATCTTCACGTCTTTTGTTTGCTCTCCCCAGGCTGAGTCCTCCTGGCCACACCCCAGTCATGAACTGACCCAACTACCCTTTCTCAAAGCTGATATTCCGTGCGTTCTGTGCTGCTGGAGAAAATCAGTGTGTGCCCAGCGGAGCCATCAGAATCCCTTCACCACCATGGTTACCTCCAGTTTCCTTTTTGCTCTCACCTCCTACCTTGCAGCCCCGAGGGAAGAGGGGTAAACTCCCCTTCCACTGTCTCTTACACACTTCCCTGTGCCTCCTGGGGCTTTGCCTTTGGGGGGCCCTTCCCCCCTCTTGTAATTTCTTTATTTACCCTTTCCTTGCTGGTTTCTGCTTCACCCTTCCTTCTTACAAAGAAATGAGTTTCAATTTCCTTCCCCCTGCCCCCAAAACTGCTTGGACGCTCTCTCTTTTCTGACCAAATATCTTGTTTCCCAGCCTCACGCCACACCTCCTCTGTCCACTGGCTTCCACCACCCCGGTCCCCAGCAAGTATGCTCTGCTGGGCTAGGGCTGCAGCCACAAGCTGATGAGCACCTTATGGAAACCAACCCACAGGATACCTTTCAACCTTCAGCCTCTGTGACTTCTCCGCGACACTGGAACATGCGAACCATTTCCTCCTTCATTTTCAGGATGCTACTTGTTCATCTCTCCACCCTCCTGGAGCACTCCTTCCCATTTCCTTCGCAGGCCCATTTCTCTGCTGGTAACTTAGATGTTGGGTCTCCTCCAGACCTGTCCTTGTCTGTCCTCTCTCCTGCACCTGTCCGAGCCTCCTGGCACACCTTGTCCACTCCGAGGTCTCCTGCGGTCTGGGAGGCATGGAGGTGGGTGTTCCCTTCCTAGCATTCTGTGGGTCACACAACCTGCATGGTGGCTGGGCTGGGAGGGTCTGCTGCCTCTACCAAGGATGCCATGTAGACTTTGGCCTCTGGGAGTCTGAGCAGAGGACCCTCTGGAGAACAGAATTCTGGCGAGATCCTCAACTCTCTGCTGTGCGGCTTGTGGGGCAGCAGGGTGGGCACCGCCCAGGAATGTGTCAGATACGCAGGGTCTCAGCCCCTCCCCGGGGTCCTGACCCAAACACGTGCATTGACAAGGCCCCTGGCGGCTATACGTGCACAGCAGAGCGGGACAGGCTGCTGGGACCTGCGTCAGGCAGAGCAGGGGAGAGTCCCAGAACTCAATTTCCTCAGATGCTTTGCCTCCAAATGAGGTCTGGTTTCCAAGAGAAATCTGATGGAAGGAGCCCTATATTATTTTCTGATGAGGTGGAAGCTTATGCTCAGTAAACAAGACGGATTCTTGTTTGAAAATAACTCTTGCCCCAGCTTTGCGGGCTACCAGGGGGAATCAAATTAAAGGGAAAACAGTAGCAGTGTAGATGTGTGGCTGTGCCAGAGGCAGGCAGATTGCAGGCTCAAACAGCCTGGGCCTGATAACAATCTGGGGAAGGAGATGAGGCGGGTTTTCTTTGAGGGGCTGGGCGCACCCCTAAATTCCAGCCTTCAGGGTTCCGCTTCTTCCCCGACCCTCCCCACTCAGGCCCTCAGGGCCAATATGCATACCCTTTGCTCGCTAAAACCAGGCCTGTAGAGCACACGGCTAAACACGACCAAAATCAACCCTGGCTTTTGAGTCGTCTCCTGAGGCCAAAAACAATGGTCCCTCCTGCTGCACATTAACAGGGCGGTCTGGGTTTAGCTGGTAACTCACCCCGACGCCAGCCCTGCCTCCATAACCAGCAACCCCCCGGCCAGGCAGACAAGGCCAAGGCTGTTCGCAGGAAACAAGAGCTCCGCTGTGGGGCCTGCGTGCTCTGGTTCCACGCTCCAAATAAAGATGATGGGGACGGGGAGGAAGTGAGTTGGGACAGCCCCAGGCTCAATGGTTTCAGGCAGAATTGAGAAGCCTGAAATAGAAAGCTCCTGCCAGCGCCCGGAAAGGGCCACGGGATCTGTGCTCCAGAACAGTCCCGCAGCCGCAATCCGGGGCCTCTGCTGTGACCAGCTACCATCTTGTGACCTCCTCGTAAGCACTGATCCCAGGCCAGTGGCCTTTTGTCCTTTCTCACTGGGTACCGGCCACTCACTGTTTAGCTCAGGTCTTAGCTGTCACTCTCAGGAAGGCTCCCTGTCCCCCCAGGGCTGGGGCCTCTGGCATCTTAATAGCACTTGGGCCCGCTAGTTCCTGGGGATGGGGCTCTGTCACAACCGCATCTTGCCTTCACTTGTAGGGCCACTGTGGTGGGCTCTGAGGCATACTGCTGGTCCCCCTTTAAGGGAGGCTTTGCTACTGCCTAGCTGCCAGAGGTATGGTTAGTTGACAGCCTTGGCTGCTTTCCCCCTTATCACACTCTTCCTAGGACAGGCTCTGTCACCACTGAGCAAGGTGGTGATACCAGGGCATAGCTCTTCTCACTCACTGGGGTCTCCTCTATGGCAAGTGTCTGCTCTAGAGCCCCCAGGAGCTGGCGGAGACTTGGTCACTTCTGCATCCCAGGCTGACCACTCCCTGACCAATCCTCTGCCCTGGCTACCTTCACAAATGGTACTCCCCATCGAAACTTTTATCGTCTTAACTCTGCCTCCAAGCCTGCTCCCCAGAGAACCCAGTTGGGCTTGTCTGGCAGGGATGGAGCTTCGGAGGGCCTCAGAGAAAATAAAGTGGGAGAAGGAATGGATGGATGGATGGATGGAAGGATGGATAGGTGGATGGATGATGAACTCAGCACAGCATGTCTGTCCCAGCGTCCCACAGGCCCAGGGAAAGTTCTGGGCCTCAGTGCCCACTTTGGAGAAGACCTCATGGCCTGGAGGACCCTATGAGGCGCTTGCTTTTGAGGATGCGGCTGTTGAGATCTGAAAGGAAGGTAAAACAGATGCAGGGAAGCCAGCAGCAAAGATGACGTGGACGGTGTGGCCAAGCTGGAGCACACAGAGCTGTAACCCTCGCTGCAGACCATATTCCCACCTCCTGGAAAGGGAGTGAGGAGCCAGGTTATCATCGAGCCTCCTTTCCTGCTTAGGCTGCCTGAGGCACACACTCCCTGACAACAAGGTTTCAGGATGCCTATGGCGCATCCTGTGGCCAGAATCAACCTCAGATGGGTCTGTGTCCCCACTGGGAGTGGCGTAAGAAAGGTCGGGAGAAGGTCCTGACCCACGGGCACCTCCCTGCCTGTCTTCTAAGGCCTAACACATCACCATTTGGGAGGCTTGTCTTTGTACCTGCAAAGCTTCACTTTTGGGGGGGCAAAATGCTGAGGACATTGTGCAGCTTTAGGACCCTGATCTGGCCTTAGAAAAGCTGCCTTAGGCTTCAATGCCTGCCCCCTCACGCCCTCCCCTGGGCTGCTAGCCCCATGTTGGGGCTCCATAGCAGTGATGTCCCCTGGGCTACAAGTCTGCTGCACAGCAGAGTCTTGATCAATTACACGCCTGCCCCTTTCAGCTGAGGCTCCCTCATTTCTCTCTCTCCTCACCTGGCACTGCCTGGCACAGCGAAGCTCATCTAATGGAGAATGGGGTGGAGTCAGACCCAGGGGAGCAGGAGGTAACACCGTCAGTTAAGGCTCCGCGTTGAAGGCTGGTTTACTAGGTGTCGAGGGAACTGTCCAATTTTTTTCACTTAATCCTCATAGCAGGAGGTCAGTGCTGTTATTGTCTCCATCTCCTGAGGGAGGACTGAGACACAGAACAGTTAAGAACTTGCTTGGAGTCACACAGCCTGGGGGTCAAGACACAGCAGGAGAGGGAGGGCTCCCTGCAGGCTGATGCTGGGTGGCCTACACGGGCTCCAGCTGTACCTCCAAGAGCGGTTTGTCCCCTTGCCGTCCAGCGTGCATTGTCCTAGTGGATTGTCACACAGGCCCGGGAAGCCTGGCAAAGATGAGAAAGAGCACTTCGATCCGGGGCATCTGTTTCCAATGATACGTCCACACTGTGTGTGCCGCAGCCAGACCTCCCTCCAAAGTGTCAGCTTCCAGTGCTGCTCCCTGGACGTGCCTTCTTGGGTCTGTGCTGTGCTTACGGGCCCCATCTGCCTGGTTGTCCCAAGGAGGCTGGGGGTATGGTGTGGCGCGGTATGTGACGGGAGGCCTGGGCCTTGTATAAAAGCAACCTTAGCCCACTCCTTGTGTTTAAGCTGCGAGGCCCCTTCCTGGAGGACATGGGCACAGCACCACCTTAAATTTGTGCCTAAGTGCTTGTGAGCTGCAGTCACTCCCTCCACGTTTCCTGAATCCCATAACACCTCTGGCATCTCCCTTTTATAGATGAGGCAACAGACTCTGAAATCAGGTGACTCTCCAAAGGCCTCCCAGAGGGCGAGCAGGACAGCAGCCAGGATTCGGACCCAGCACACGTTGTGTGTCTGAGGCTTATTGGTAAGGTACTCAGTGTCCCCAAGTCAATCTAGACCATTCTCACTTGGGTGAGAAATTTCAGAGGCATTTGAAGGAGCATCCAAAGAGCCTTGAACCCCATGCACATGAGGGGCCATGCCCCAGCTGCCGGTCCTGCCTACGTGTCCCATTTGTCCTGGGTGTTTCCTGAGGCCATATCTTTATGCATAGGAGGGGGTGCAGAGGGAGGACCGTCATTGGGTCTGTATATTAGACAAACCGCTGGCAGCAGAGGGATCTCCAGGGAGAGGCAGAGGGGCTCAGAATCTGTGCGATGCACCAGGCCCTCACATAGATGCCCTTGTCCACATGTGCAAGAGGCTCCTAGAGTCCCTCTGACAGGGAGTCTTCACGTGGCCTCCCTCAGTCTTGGCTTCCTCCTCTCTAGGTCTGGAATACAGGGCCCCTGGATGGCTCAGTCGGTTAACTGTCCAACTTCAGCTCAGGGCATAATCTCACAGTTCGTGGGTTCGAGCCCCACATGGAGCTAGCTGCTGTCAGTGTGGAGACTGGAGCTTGCTTTGGGACAAGTATGGGGGCAACATTCAAGTATGCAAAGTGAGTGTCGGTCTTTAGAGCAGGGATTTACAAATTTGTGGCCAGGGGCCTCATACATACCCTGTCTGTGGCCAATGTCAGGAGAACCTTCAAGGGTCCTAAGAGACTTGGCTTGGCTTCTATGACGCACTGGTGAGATGCCATCTGGGCTTTTATTGAGCCAGTCAGTAGCTGTAAGCCAGGCTGTAAAGCTGATGCTGGGCCTTACCTTGGACATGTCTGTATGGGTGGGTCTGGTCCAGGGGGCGCCCTGGGGGCTCTAGAGAGGAGGTCGGCCATGCTGGGAGAAATGGCCCATCAGTCATTTTTCATCATTTCAAGTGACGACAGGCTGCCACTAGCTCTGCCCAAGAGACACAGATGACACAGCCCAGTCCCTGGAGGCCCGTAAGTCAACAGAGGCCTGAGTGTCTTGCCTGCTGTTGGCAAGGTTTCCCTGAGTCCTAGGCGGCTCCTCCTGGTTTCCTGTTCCTTCTTTGGGGCCTAGTAGGCCCCTTCTTTCTGCATCTTGGGCAGAGGGGCTGGGAGAGTTCACTTTCTACTTCTACTCGGAGCCTCTGGCTTAGGCCTGGGTTAAAGCCTTCCCTGTGTCTGCCATTCTCCCCTCCCCTCCAACATTTTGAATAGTCCTGGTGGCCTGCCCTCATCAGAGAGGTTGCCATGCTGGGCCACATGGAGCTAAGGAGGAAGTGATTGGCAGTTTCACTAGCTTGTTGTGGGGTCAGGAGGCCTGGGTTACTCTCAGACAGAAGCAGCAAAAGGCCAGAGAACCACACAGAGGGCCACAGGTGTCCATGTGATAATGACAGATGGCACTTGTCATCCCCCAGTTACAGTGCGGAGAAATACAGCTCAGCGATCCAGAATGTGGGCTTTGATGAGGCAGGACCTGGATTTAAATTCACAGCGTTTCCAGCTGCGTTACTCGTTCCCCGAGCCTCAGTGCCCCCATCTGCCAGCTGGGGAGAACATTTGTCTCCCAGGGCTGTGTATGGGTGTCCTGTGTGGTTAAGAGAGATAAATCCTTTACTCAAATGTCTGAGCCTTGTGTGCAAAGTCGTGGGGAAACCATGGGATCAGTACCGGTGTCATGGCAGGTATATGGTTTATCTCAGTCCTTAGGATGGAAGGTGAGGGATTATGGTACCCATTTGACAGATGGGGTAAGTAAGGAAAAGACGGCTATACATACAATTTGCTCCAAATCTAACTGTTAGTAAGAGGCAGAGCCAGGTTTGGAACCCAAAGTCTGAGCTGCTGTTTACTACCTTTTACGTGATCTCCAGGAGGTGTGGTTTTATGTACCTGATCCTCAGAATGCTAGCAGAATTGGGTTCCTCCGGGGTGAGACTTAGAGCAACAAGCTTGTTTTGGTACAAACCCAGCCATTATTGTGCACTTGAGAGAGATGAGGCGGTATTACCTTCTCCTTCCCCTCACGCCAGCTCCACCCCCACCCCCACCCCCAAATCGAGGTGGCTTCTAACAAAGATACATATAATAATATTATGATACCACAAAATAACAAGCCAGGCCTAGGGGAAAATCAGTAAATGGAGAGAAGCAAGACTAGGTAATAACACACATATATCAACTGTGAGGACCAACTTCGGTGCTATAAATGAGCTTTGAGTTTCACTCTGAGCTTTGGCAGCAAAAGAGAACTTTGTTGATTACATCATTCTCATGGTCACAAAGAGAGCCCACCAGTTGCTCAGGAAACCAGAGGTTTCCACAGTAGAGCTTGGCAATGTTCTTCTTGTGTGGCACTTACACAGGGGCTTCTAGAACTTTCTAACCACAAACACAGCAATAGGACTCCCTTGGCCACCCCAGAGGCAATTCCTCCGTGGAAGCTGAGGCCTCCGACTGGACGAGGTTTCTGCCTTGCTGCAAAGGGGGAAGGTCTGCTCCTCTCCTGCAGAACGCACCCAGTCAGCTGGTCAATTCCGTTCAAACTCCATCACTGGATTCGGGAAGTTATCTACTGGGGAATATCCATCCGAAAGGCTGTTTGGCTTCTAGACAATGACTGTATCTGTCCCAGAGGATCCTATTTTCTAGAGACATTCTGGCTTCATGGACACCCGTGGCAGCACCCACACAGAAGCAGGCAGGAGATTCTGACGTTGAACTTGGCTGCAAAGGGCTGAGAGGTGGGCTTTGGGGCACATGGGGCCATGGTTGGAAAAGCGATATTGTTGGTGAACCAGTTCATACGTCCTCTTGCTTCGCTCTGGCCACCTCAAAGGGAAGTCCAAACATTTTCTCAGCAACATGTACTTAGCTCTGTGCCAGGGGTGGTTCCATTTGACCTTTCGTGAGGGTGATGCCACAGAAAGATTCCTCTGAAATGCAAGTCTGTTTATTCCAGACTCCAGAGGGTGTTCCAAGTTCAAATGCCCTGCTCCAGTCTACTCTCCTGCCCTTCCCTAGAGGGGTCTCCGTTATGAATCTGAGAGAGAGCGAGGGGCTGCCTGGGCTCTTTGCTTGAGCAATTCTCCAAATTTCATTTTAAAAATAGAAGTGTGAGCAAGGAGGGTAGCAGATAGTTTCTGAGCACTCAATGTGTTTCAGTAGGATGGCCAGTTATCCCAGTCTGCCTGAAGTGGAGGGGTTTCCCGGGTCTCTAAAACCGGGACCACCCAGGCTCTGTTGCTCCCACAGAATTCCTGCCAGGCAGGAACTGTCACTGTACATTGCAAAGGATAAAACAGGGGCTTTGAAGAGGCCATCTGACCCACCTGCAATCCCCATGGTCGCGTTCTTTCCACTAGCACATGTTGTCACTCCCGAGGGGATGGGGAGACTTTCAGATGCTACTAAGAAGATGAATCTAAGTTCTCTGGGAACTCCCAGATTTCCCAGGGCTGCTCCTGTTTGCTGGTAGGAAGGATGTTTCTTCCCTTGACCCCATGTTTCTATGGAGAAGGAATCCCCCCAATAACACTCTGGGCCTTACCCTTCTTCCCTCGAGGCTCAGAATGGGAATTGCCAGGCTGTGCTCAGACTCCCTTCTCTGTCTTGGGATCTTCCTGTCTTGCAGAGAATAGGTGTTCTGTGCACTCTTGGCCACATGGGATTGGAGAAGAAATGTCTATAGGCAGGTCCATTTTGCTGCATATCTAAGGGCATCTTCTCCAATCAGCTTTGCTAGTAATAGAGGTGACGTTTGACAGCCTTTGGTATGACTCCTCTGTTTATCTCCCTATGGATGTGTGAGAGAAGCACTATATTTTGAACCCCCATGACTTAGGGAATTTTTTCATCTGTCCTGAGACCTCTGGCAAGATTTGTGTGTGCACACCTTTGCAGCTCATCCCAGACACCCCATGGAGACCACAACCTCCTTCCTTAGAAGAGAGGAGTCCAGTGCAGGAATTGGTGCGAGTCCTATGGGAAGCCCAGGAAAATAGATGCTGAGCCAGGGCCTTGGGGCCAAATCTTCCTGCTGCTCCCAGAAATAGGAAGGAATTGACAGCCCATGGTGTTGCTCAAGAATGCAAGGGCTTTAGAAATTTCCTCCCCAGAAATGCCATGTGGCGCTGCAGGAGATCTCTGTATCTTTTCTGCCCCAAGACATCCTGCCCCTCTAGTTTCTGGCTGGAGCCAGAAAGAATTCTGCTTTCCTTCCCCTTCCCTCCTCCTCACTCCGCCTGGAGATCCTGAAATCAAAGGGGACCTCACGCCTGGCTTACACTTATCCTGATTGGTACCCCAGGCTGCCCAGCTTTGCATTTTCTATTTTCAGAGGGCTTAGGTTAATCTGAAAGTCCTGCTAGAGACCACCCACCTCCCTTAAACAAACAGCTCACCTTTCAGCCCAGAACCAACCTCGCTGCCTGGGATGTTTGATAGGCCGGGTGGCTAATTAGCCCTAACATCTGTGCTGCTTTCACAGGCATCAGAGCCAGAAAGCCGGGTCGGTGGAGCCACTTCTTCTGAAAGCCATTTCTTTGGCCAGGCTCCCTGCTCCTGGAGAGTGAAGGTCAAAGCTGAGGAGGCATGTGGAGGCGATAAGCGCCGCAGACTCTTGGTTGGAGGATGGACATACAGAGCCAGGAATGCTCCAGACCACCGAGTCACACATGGGGATCCTCATGCTTCTCTGCTCCAAGATGCTCCTGGGGCAGGGATTGAGGGCTAAAGGTCAGAAGGAGCTCTGAATTTGTTCGCAAGACTTCAGGAGCTTCTCCTGGTTATCATCTAAAGAGGAAGTCACCACCTTGGGCTAGGAATGGCATGTATGGGGTATGCTGGATATTTCTGACGTCACTTCTATGTGCCTGTCACTCTATCATCTCATCTTTGCCCCTGCAGGGAAGCTGTAGAAAGAGACTTAAACTGGGGCACGTGGGTGGCTCAGTCGGTTAAGAGTCCGACTTCAGCTCAGGCCACGATTTCGCGGTCCGTGGGTTCGAGCCCCGCGTCGGGCTCTGTGCTGACAGCTCAGAGCCTGGAGCCTGTTTCCGATTCTGTGTCTCCCTCTCTCTCTCGCCCTCCCCCGTTCATGCTCTGTCTCTCTCTGTCTCAAAAATAGATAAAAGTTAAAAAAATTTAATTTAGAAAGACACTTAAACTGACAAAATCCCTGGGCTTATCTGTGGGTAGGGCAGGCAAGTGGGGAGTAATGGGGAGTAATGCTAAGCAACAGAGAGGAAGCCACAGTAGGAAAATGAAAAAGCAGTTCAGACTCTAGGGTTCAGGCAGGGGAACCAGGGAGCCTGGGTGCACATAGGTCTACGAAAAGCTGTTTCAAGGCTCAGCTGGATGGTTCTTATGTGGGGTGTCTCGTGTCATTGCAGTCAGACGGTGGCTGTGCTGGAGTGTCTGAGGGCTTAGCTAGGCTGGACATCCAGGACAACTCACTGACATGGCCAGCTGTTGTCATGGGAGCTCAGCTGGGATTGTCACACCTGCACCTGGTCTCTCCATGTGGCATCAAATGAGCCGCTAAGAGGGCATCCCCCAAGCAAGTGTTCCAAGAGGCCCAACTGGAGGCTGCGAGGCATCTTTTGGTGTAGTCCCAGAAGTCCTTGAATATTATTCCCCCCACACACTGTACTGTCAGGTGGGTCTGTGGCCAGTCTGTTTTCCAGAAAGGGGATTAGACTTCATCTCTAGATATGAGGAGTAGCGTGTGCCTTCAGGGAGGGAAGGACAAGATGGTGGCAGTTTGGAATCTTTCTGTTCCTGGACTTGCCAGGTGGAATGTGGAAGGCTGGCATGAGGGGTTTCTCTGGGTCCCGTCTGATGTTACTGTTGGCTACAGCGATAATGGTGAAGATACTTCACATATGTACTTTACAAGTGACTTTCCTTGCATGAGGTGAGTCTGCTGCCGTTGGCTCAAGCTCAAAGCCCGCTCGTCCTGGCAGGAGATGCCCTCGCTGGATTATGCATCCTCTTGCCTCAGCCTCTCCAGCACTGTCAAGCCCTGGTGGCTTCTGTCCATGGCTCTTGGGCAACAGGGTCACTCTTGGGTTCTGACCTGGCTCTCTTGCTCCTTGCTTGATGCCCAGCTCGCTGGCTTTACTTCCCGATGGCTCAGTTTTTCCATCCTTAGTGTGAAACAAGGCAGGACGGGGAAGCAAGAAAAGGAGTCAGAGAAAGCAAAACCTCCCTGGGTGGTGCAGAGCGGGCTTTGGGAATTGCCAAGAGGCAAACAAGGCAGCCATTTCTAGCTGGCCCCACTGGTCCCTCCCTGGCTGACTTTGGGCTCCTCTTTTCTAGGCTGCTGGTCCAAAGGGAACACATATCAAGGGCTGCTGGCCAGATTCCCAACCCAGGACAAGCTCTGAACTTTCAGTTGTGTGTGGAACCTGCAAACTGCACCAGTTTCTGGGCAGTGGAAATATGAAAAGTAACACTACCAAAATGCACTAAACTCACTCAGGGGCACACACACGCGTGTGTATGTGTTCATGAGTACGTGTATGTGTGTTTAATGAGTTGGTCAATAATTTGAAACAATTGCATTAATAGGCTGTTTGCATTTACCATTCCTACTCCAGCCCCCACCCTACTTCCTCCAGGTCTTAACCATCTGGGGTTGGCCTTGGCTAGTGGTGGAGTAAACACAGGTGAAGACCATCAATCAGTAACACTGAATGTGACAGCCAGTCTGGAAATCATGGGCACAGATGCCAACAGCATTGACGGCTGGCCCCTCAATGTCACGTATTCGTACCTTTCTGGGACCCTCGACTTGAAACTCTGGAGAACACGATGGTCACGCCGATGAGGAACCACACTATACCTGTGGTGGGGGATGACGAGGGCTTCATCTCTGGAGGGTGTTAGTTTGTCTCCCAAAAAGGAGAGAAATGGAATTTTCACCCCAAGAAGTAAGCCCTGGGACAGGACAAGGAGGAGAAAGCTGACAACATACAAAGAGGATAAATCTCTGAAATATGACTTTCTTCCCCCCAAAATGTAGCCCGGGAAATGCCACCCCCAGTTGCCAACATGAATGCTTAGGTGCAGCCTCGGCTGAGGGCCAGAAGTAATAAAATGTAAAATACAAGCAGTCCAAGTCAACAAGCAGAGAGAGTCAGGGCATGCAGTGTATTCTAGTCTGACCCGGAAGATTCTGTTGGGCACCCGTTCCTACAGCCTCCTCCCTTGCCAGGTCTTTCCCATATTTCCTCGGTGAGGTCTCCCGGGGCCTAGAATAGGCAGCAGCAGGGCATCTCACAGCTGTAGGGTGAAGAATTGGAGACTCAGCTAGGGGACGCACGACAGGGTCCTAAGTGTTGCTCAAATCATGGTGCGCCTCTAGAGGAGTTAGCAGCCAGAAGCAGGCAACCCCCGTGGGTTCTGTGAGCTCTGGCGAGTCTCTCAGCTCAAGAGAGAAATGTGGAGAGGGCTGGTGTCTATGGATGCTCCACACCTGGGGAAGCTTTTAAAGCCATTGGGGGGCAGGGGTGACAGCTCCCCTCTTACCCTGATCCATGAAAATGGTCTGAGTGTCTGCAGAGTGGTCCACACTTGGCTCTTTAGGTCAGTGTTTCGGTTATCTATTTCTGTATAATAAACCACCCCAGAACTTAGAGACAAAACATTTTGTCATGTCCTTTCATGAGTCTGTGGGTTGACTGGACGCAGCTGGATGATTTCTTGCTCATTCACGGTCAGATGTCATCTGGAGCTAGAGTCAAATGAAGACTAACCTAGGCTGGACATCCAAGGGGGCTTTTCCACTCTTGTGCCTGGTGCCGGGGCTGGAATGGCTAGGACATCTTGGAGCTGGCTGGGAATCTTTCCCTACACACGGCCACGTCTTTTGGCTAGTGTGGGCTTCCTCATATCACGGAAGCTCCAGGATGGCTGAACTTCTTCCAGAATGTCAGGCTTTCCCCACAGCAAGAGTTCCAAGAGACAAAGGCAGGAACTTCAAGGATACTCATCACCTAATGTGGGAAGTCACACTGTGTCACTTCCATTGCATTTCATTGGTTACATTGGGCGAGGCCAGATTCCATGAGGGAGTGGATTAGATGAAGATGTGAATACTGAGAGGCATGATTTATTGGGGGAGGGTGTCTTAGAGACCAGCTGTCACAGGTAGAAAGAGAGAATCTAAGATTGGGAAGGTTTGGAAACCTTGATTCCTTCTTATACTCACCATAGAGCCAAAACGACCGATGGTGGGGGTCGCCTGATTCATTACCTCTGACTGACAGATGGAACTTCTGGAATCCTGAGGGTTCCGGAGCCATGTCTGGATAGACCCCTGATCTATGGGTCATCCCACTATCACTGTATTCTGAAAGGCTCCTCAGACAACTCTGTTCCTTGTTTTCATGTGTCCTACTGTTCTGTTTCCATAGAAACTCAGTATTGGTCCTTGGCTCTTCATATTTTGTAGCGGTTTTCTCTTCAATTGCTTTCATGGTCTGTAGCTTCTCATCTGTCTTCTCAATCTATGGAGCAGAGGGTTGCCAGAATAATTCTCATGCGATGCTGCTCTTAGCCTCATGTTCTCATATACACATGAAATACAATTCATATGACCACAGAATTCACTCTTTAAAAGTTTACAATTTGATGGTTCTTAGTATAGGCACAAAGTAGTGTAACCATCACTCCTGTCTAATTCCAGAATATTTTCATCACACCCCAAAGAAAGCACGTACCCATTAGTATTTACTTCCCATTCTCCCCTAGCCAATGCCAATCACTAATGTACTCTCTGTCTTTGTGGACTTGGACATTTTGGACATTTCCTTCAAGTGGAATAAACACATGGCCTTTTGTGACTGAATTCTTTCACTTGGTATGTTTTCAGGGTTGATCCATTTGTAACACGGATCACTACATCACCCCTTTTTTTATGATGGAATCATATTCCAGTGTATTGATATACCACCATATTGATGCATACTCGGTTGTTTTCCACTTTTTAGCTGTTATGAATAATACTGTTATGATCATTCATATGCAAGTATTTGGGGGGACATGTTTTCATGTCTCTTGAGTATACCTAGACATAGAATTGCTGGGTCATATGGTGATTCTATGTTTAACTTTTTGAGGAACTGCAAGCCTGTTTTCCAAGTGGCTGCACCATTTCACATTCCCACCAGCCAAGTGTGAGAGTCCAGCTTCTCTGCGTACTCACTGACATGTGTCGTTTTCTGTATTTTGGATTTTAGACATCCTAGTGGGTGTCAAGCAGTATCACATTGTGGGATTTGTTGCATTTAAGAAAGGGAAATGAAAAGATACAAGCGTAGTTGGTCCAAGTATGAACAACTTCGGGATTATGAGGGCAGAGTTGCAATCCAAACGCTCAATGGGGAGAATTCTGGCTTGTTTGCATCATCAGGTCTAACGTGTCCTTCCTTGATGGCACAGAGCTGAGCCTGACAGCTCAGAGTCGGGTCTCACAGACTCCTTTCGAATCCTTACAGCATTGACTTCCTTCAAAGGAGCCAGAGTCCCAATCGCTTTTACTTTTTTTTATGTTTATTTATTTTTTTGAGAGAGAGAGAAAGAGAGAAGGTGGAGGAGGGGCAGAAAGATAGGGAGACAGAGAATCTGAAGCAGGCTCCATGTTGTCAGTGCAAAGCCCAATGTGGGGCTGTAACCTACAATGTGAGATCATGACCTGAGCTGAAGTCAGACACTCAACTAAGTAAGCCACGCAGGTCCCCCCCCACCCAATCCCTTTTAACAGAACCAACTGACCAGCATTCTCTTCACTGTGGGTAGGACCTGGCCCACTGAAGATTTGACATTTTGTGGAGGCAGGGGCCTCACTGATGCATTTGAGCCAATAAGAAAAAAAACAAGGCAGGATGCTACATGAACAGGCAGATGTGGGAGGACCAGCAAAGCAAACGCATTGACCTTGAGGCAAGTATTCTGGGTTCCCTTGGGTCCTCCTGGCTCAGCTGACACATCTCAAAGGTGAGCAAATGGGACTGTTGACCTTTAAGCTACCTTCCAACTTTATTGCATCTGAAAGAAGAAAATCAATATTCTTTACCTATGTTAGTTTTCTAGGACTGCCATAACAAAGCACCACAAACTGGGGGGCTTAAAACAACAGAAATTTATCTTTCACAGTTCTGGAGACCCGAAGTCCAAAATCCAAGCACCAGCAGGGCTGTGCTTTCTCTCCTGTTTTCTGGGGTTCCCAGCAGCCCTTGGTGTTTCTGCAACTGCCTGCACAGCTCCAGTCTCTGGCTCTCCTGTCACCAGCTATGGTTTTCTTCTTTCTGTGAGCGCCTGTCTCTGTGTGCTTCTCCTCTTTTAGGGACACTGGTCATGTTGGATTAAGGGCCCGCCTTACTCCAGCATAACATCATCTTAACTTACATCTAATTACATCTGCAAAGACTCTGTTTCCAAAATGGTCATATTCACAGGGTCTGGGAGTTAGGATTTCAATATATCTTGTTAGAGGACACAATTCAATTCACGATACTGCCCATGACCCAGTTTCTCTTACTGTATTTTTTTATTCTGCTTCTGGGTCCAACACAAGTGCCTTCTTTTTTTTTTTTTTTCCTATTCCCCCCAACGCCACCAAAATCCCCAGTTGGGTTCCTTCAAACTCCCCCATGGTGGTGCCTTTCTCAAAGCCCTCATGGCAAAAGCCATAGACTTAGCCACCATCTAACACCTGTCACTAAGTCAGACCTTTCTCTGAAGTTCAACGACATGGAGTCTTTGGACAGTCTCTTCTTATCTTCAATTTCAGAAAGCTTGCAGTCCTTCCTTGCACTGACCTTGGCTTTTTAGCAGGTAGGGAAATGTAGAGTTGCCTTGAGAAGGATGTGCAGTTGGTTCTGTGGTTTGCATAGAACACAGTGTTCCCCCGACCACTAGCATGCCTGAGACCATGTCAATAACGTCGTTTCTCCACCCCGCCCCAAATCTATTGTACCAGAAACTCTCAGAGGGGCTCAGCATTGTTTCCTAAAAAGTCTTCCGGGTGATTTGAACGCACACTGAAGTTTGAGAGCCATTGGCATACAGAAGTACTTTAGATTTCTTGGAGAGGTTGGTAAGTCAGAAGACAGGGAATGAA
Source organism: Lynx canadensis (assembly GCF_007474595.2). Classification (NCBI taxonomy): domain Eukaryota; kingdom Metazoa; phylum Chordata; class Mammalia; order Carnivora; family Felidae; genus Lynx; species Lynx canadensis. Next base: position 41,800,583 of record NC_044313.2, on the reverse strand, counting down.
ATGCAAAAGACACAGAGTCCGCAAGTGATGAGTGCTAGCCCTGTGCTGTCTGGAGTATAGCAGGTCCAATATGAGCTGGCCTGGCAGGAACTGTCCGTAGGGACTTCCAGACTCTGGGGGCCTCAGAAAAGGCAAGCCGTCAAAGAGCTGTGGGGCGCCTGGGTGGTGCAATCGGTTAAGCGTCCGACTTCAGCCAGGTCACGATCTCGCGGTCCGTGAGTTCGAGCCCCGCGTCGGGCTCTGGGCTGATGGCTCGGAGCTGGAGCCTGTTTCCGATTCTGTGTCTCCCTCTCTCTCTGCCCCTCCCCCGTTCATGCTCTGTCTCTCTCTGTCCCAAAAATAAAAATAAACGTTGAAAAAAAAAAAAGAGCTGAGGAATTGGTGGCCTGGTCCCAGTTGTGCTGCACGGTGAGACAGCTCATCATCTCTACATGGGGGGATATCTGAATTCAGGGATGATGTATCAATTCTTTTCTTGCTTATTGCTTCTCTTGCTTTTTCTAATCTTTTCTTTCTTCATTCTTCCTTGCCATTCTTTCCCTTGCTCTGATCTCAGTTGCAGGTGCCGAGGTCTGGTGTTGAAGTAATTACAAAGGTAGGAAACCCACCCTTTCCCTAAAGATACAAAAAGTAAGCCTCTTGAAAGGCCCTATTCAGGCATTTTTTTTTTTTTACCTGCAACCGAAATGTTATGTTAACTTTTCCAACAGAATTTATTCTTTTGTTCTTTCTCAGACCCATCAAAATCCCTCAGTTTAGGGATTTTACTCTTTGATCTCTTCAGTCTCACTTTTCTTTCCTTCTGTCACCAACTACACACACCCTAGCACCTCCATCAGAATAATGTGACATGAATGTTCTGCTGATGGAAGGTTTGTATATGAGTGTGTGGGAGGAGGGGAGAGAGTGTATCACAGGACCAGTGACAAAGGCAGCGACCACAATAATTGCCCATCAATTCCATTTAACAACTGAAATAGATTAACCTTTACTTAAAAGAGGCAAATAAAAAAAAACCCTCTTTTAATTATAAATAATACTCATTACAATTTAGAAAATACAGAAAATTAAAAAAGTTTTTGTTAGTACCACAACTCCAATATTTTAAAAAATTGCTTTCCCTTTTTTTTTTTTGAGGCAACCTCTTATTTTTACATAGTTGCTGCTGAAATGAACATAATTTTCTATCTCATATGTTTCACTTAACATTTTTTTAATGTTTATTCATTTTGAGAGAGACAGAGACAGAGAGACAGAGCACGAGCAGGGGAGCGGCAGAGAGAGAGAGACACAGAATCTGAAGCAGGGCCCAGGTTCCTGCTGTCAGCACAGAGCCTGACACCAGACTTGAACCCACGAACAGTGAGATCATGACCTAAGCATAAATCGAACATTTAACTGACTGAACCACCCAGGCACCCCTCGCTTAACATTTTTGTATCATTAGGATCTTTGATCTCTTCATAGATTTCATTTTAATGGGTCTAAATGTGTGTGTGTGTGTGTGTGTGTGTGTGTGTGTGTGCGCTTGTGCGCATGCCTATTTGGGGGCACAAGGTCATTTCTCTGTGGTTGTAGGAGGAGCCTTGGCTTAAGTTCACAGCTTTTATAAATAACACCTCCATATATATACGCTTTAGCTTAAAGCCTTTGTTATGATAGAATGTTTCTTAAATTCGCACAGATGGAAACAGGGAGTTGAAATATGCTCCTGGGATTGACACAGAATGCCACATTTTTTCTCCAGGGGCTCATGACTGTTTACACTTTCACCCCAGGGCAAAGGGAGACCCACTTCATTAAACACTGCTCATCCTTTTGAGTATTCCTCCAGAGGAGAGAAATCATTCTTCAAGAGGCTCTGGCTTTTGTTCTCATTGTTAACTAATGAGGCTAAAACTTTCCCTTCTTGTTCATTTGTATGTTTTGCAACCATGTAATTTGCTGCTTCTGTCCTAGTGTATGGGTCCAGGGTGGCCACCCCCAGCCAGGTTTCATCCTGCTCAGCTTTTCAGCTGTCAGGTCACGGGTCAGCTATCTGTCCCTCCATCTCGGTCAGCTTTCTGAGCACCCTGGGAGGCTCTTAGGTTAAGATCTGTGAATGAAATGAACTAAGTGAAATCTTCATCAGGGCAGTGAGGGCTGTTTTGCTCTCCGTGTATCTGAGGTGCCCACACAGCGTCCCTGCCTCGTCTGTGCTCGGTGTTGAGGGAATGTGTGCCCTCGTCCCCGTGGTATCTGATGAGAGTTACTTTGAGCTGTTATTTCCATCTTGGCATCTTGGTCTCTGGTTCTAGAAGTGTGGCTGCTGCTAGCTCTTCTATTTTCTCACAAAGTAAATCTATCTGAGCTTCGGGAATCTTCAGTGCCTTCTCTAGAAGTCCCCCCCCCACCCCACCCACCCAGGCACATGACTGCTCAGTTAATCTACCTGGGAAGCCCATCTGTCCCAGAGAGTTCAGGAAACTGAGATGATCGCATTTATCAGTTAGTTAAAGGGTTCATTTAGCCCCTGCCCTGAGGCATGCACAGAGAAACGTTTTCTTGGGCAAACTTAATTATTGCATCAGAAGAAAAAACATGTTCTCATGTTAGTCTTGGGGAGGTAGCAGGAGTCAGCAAGGCTTCCTGTAATTTTCATTACCAGTAATGATTTTCCACGATCCTGAATTCATTGGGTTATTTTTATTCTTTTTACATTCCTTGTCTAAACGGTGGCAGAATCTATCAAGGGCAGGCTTGATTAGCAGTTTTCATAAACTGAAGGAATTGTCAGGAATTTTGAAAGGTCACCTAATCCATGCCTCAACCCTCTGGCAGCGGAGTCATGGCTAGGTCTTTGTGGCTAGAAACCTCACTGATGGGTCAGGATTTCCAGAGAATGACTTTTGCCATCTCCCATAGAAGGAGCCATTCTATGGTCTAGAAACTCCCAGTCAGGGAGACCTCTGGAGGTCCAACAGCTGCCGTTTGGAATACAGCTGAGGTGGAAAGGTGCCTTTCATTCCGTCACAGGGCTCTCGATCTGGGCTGGATACTGAGGTCATCTGGGAAGCTTTAGATCCTGAAGCCCATGTCACTCCAGATCAATTAAATCCACCTGAATGGAGCCAAAGTGAAGCCAGAGTTGACACTCACGGTTCTGTCTCTACTGATTCCTCAGATGCCTTACTTGGAAGGAACATTGAAAAAAAAATCTGCAAAGGTTCATTATTCCTGCACTGTCTGATATTAGAATCATCTGGAAAGACTAAACAGCCTGTCGATGTCCAGCCCATCCTCACAGGTGCTGACTGAATTGATCTGGGGCTTGGCTACTTTTTGAGAGTTCCCAGGGCTCTCTGTCTAGGCTTAGGAGTCACCCAGTTGATCCTTTATGAGCCTTCGTTGGTCCCAGGCCTTCAGAGGAACTCGGGAGAGCTTCAAGAAGCATCCACATATGCATGAGACCAATTGTGCAAGAGGTCTACAGATGAGGCCCATCTGGAGACTCTAGTGGTTCATGGAAACTCATATAACTCCACCTGTTCATTTATGAAACAGAAGGAAAATACTTAGAGAGATCTAGTGACTCACCCAGGACGAGGACTCAGTGACAGCAGCTCATCAGGAATCCTGAGTTCTTCTGTCAACTAACAGCTCTACCAGAATCAAGCTGCCACTCCATGTGGGTTACTCAGAAAGATGACGTCTCACTGCCTAGTGTGGTAGCCTGAGATGTGGCCCCCAGAAGATACCCGTATCTTTATTTCTGAAACCTACGGATATTAATTTACACGTGAAAACAAGGTCTTTCTGGATGTGTTTAAGTTAAAGATCCATCTTGTGTTGGAGACATTGTCCTGGGTTGTCCCCAAAGGCCCCACATGCAAACACAAGTGTCTGCAAGAGGGAGACCAGGAGAGATTTTTACACAGAGAGGAGGTGATGGGAAGACTGAGCAGAAAGATATTTGAAGATGCTGGCCTTAAAGGTTGCCATGGTATGGCCACAAGCCAAGGAGAGTGGGAAACCACCAGAAGCTGAACAAGGCAAAGAATAAATACTCCCTTGAGCCTCTAGAAGGAGCAAGACCCCATGACACGTTGATTTTGGACTTGGTTTCCAGAACTGTGGGAGAATAAGTATCTAAATACGCCACCAAGTTTGTGGTAAACTGTTACAGCTAGATAATGAAACCTTAGGATTATGCGATGGAGTTTGGAGTATATGTCTATGGGACTATTTCTAGCCCACATTTTCCTGGGGTACCAACTCAGGGATGCAAAGTTACAGTCCATGCGTGGGGTCCAGATCTTCCCACAAGGCCCTCCAAAGTTGATTCCTGGCCCTCCAGTGGCTTACCTTGGCCTTTCAGGGAACATCCCTCACAACCTGGGAGCGCCAGACCTCAGGCCCCCAGGTCTACCTGTACGGAAGGTCTCCTACCAGGATGGGCACCAGCAGCCTCCTGGTCCCTGCAGTGCTGAAGGAATGTGAGCTGCCTCTTACTCTTTCTTATAGCTGAGCCCAGGCCCACTGACACCTTGTCCAGGTATGGCTAGAAGAGGGAGGGCTTCATGGGGTCCTCCTCTGCATCACCGCCACCCTCTTCACTATAACCTCAGGCTCAACAGGACCTTCCTTACTGACCAAACACACATGTTGGATCTGCCCATTAAGAACAACTGGAATTTCACCCTTCGGAGTTCAATTCAAACATCCTTTTCTCTGAAAGCTTCCTTGACCTCCCAGTCTAGGTCACTGGGTCAGTTGGGGTCCCAGCAGGAAACAGATGGTATATTTAAATTGCGTAATTTGATGAGGGTTCAATGAAGACACTGGCTACAAAGTGGAGGCTGGGGTTAGGGAAGCCTCGAGGGGTGGGGTGGTCCTCCGAGGCAGTGGGGCTCACTTTTGGGGAAGGGATCCCTATCTCTCTCTACCCACGTGGGCAGAGCAGGAGTGGTTCTCAGAACCTGGAGGCGGTCTGGAGGCAGAGAGGAGCGGAACCTTCCGTAGAGGACGCGGCCAGTCTGGGCCTGCAGCAGGCCCATGTCCCGCCTCCTTCCTCCACCATTTAGTCTCCCTTGGTGCACCCGTGGGTGAACCCAGCTGTAGGCTACAGGCCCTGCGGGGACTCAGATCTGCACACCTTGCCTGTGGGCCTCGTGTGTCTGTGTGACCGTGCGGCGACTGCCCGTCTGACGCCACACGAGTGTGAACTCCGCGAGGAAGTGAACGGGTGCTCGTGCTGCTTGCTGTGTGGCACTGGACCACACCTGCTGTTCACCCCATGTGTGCCCGCCGATGGGGGTGCCACAGAGACAGGTGGAAACCGGAAGACACCCGGAACCCAGTACGTGATCACAACCCCTCACTTCCTCTGTCCTCTCTCACCTCTTCCTGTACCTCGGGAGGGCCTGGAGGAGAGGGCCGAGGGGCAAACCCCCCACCGACATAGCATGCTCACCTCCACAGTGCTGCGCGCTGACAGGCCATCCACAGGGCTTGACGTTTCCTCAAACATACGGCGACTGTCCCGAGATATTTTTGTTCTTCCCCTGCTAACTCCCCTCACCCCCCCGCTATGGACTGAACGTGTCCCCCCCACCAAATCTGTGTTTTGAAGTGCTAACCCCCAGTGTGATGTACTTGGAGGTGGGGCCTTTGGGAGGTGACCGGGTTTTGATGAGGTCACCAGGGTGTAGCCCCCATGTGTAGTGTTCACATAAGGGGACAAAGAGACCAGAGCCACTCTCTCTCTCTCTCTGTCTCCCTCCACCATGTGATGACACAGCAAGAAGGAGGCTCCCGGGATGGGAGCCCTCACCAGACCCGGCCATGCCAGCATTCGTGTCTGGGGTTTCCCAGCCTCCAGAACTGTGAGGAATAAGTGTCTGTTGTTTGAGCCGCATGGTCCATGGTATTTTGTTAACGCTGCCCAAACTGACGAAGAGCCCCTGACAGCCTCCTGCAGGCCCCTGGCTTCCCTGGGCTTATCCCCTGACTCTACTCAGGAAGTTTCTCTCCTGTGCTATGTGTACAGCTTCTGGGGGTGGGGGGGGGGACGGGGAGGAGGATTAGTGTCCCTGTGTGGTGGTGGCGGTGTCCCTGCCTGGAAAGGACACTGAATGATGAGAGGAATGGCTCTGGTTTCCCACAGAGCAAAAGTTAGCTCTGGAGCAAGGAATCTGCCGTGCGGGGAACCGACCCCTCTCCATCCTCAGGGGAAGACGCAGGTCCTCAAAGCTGTCTCTTCGCATGGAGAGGGGGACGGGCCCACCAAGTGATGAAAGAGAAGCAACTGTGGCTCCAGGTCCGTGGGCTAGCCTTGGCACCATGGACAGGAGGGGCGCAGCCCCAAGGGGCTTGCACCTGACCACCAGGCAGACAGCCAGAGGCCATGTTAACTGTCAGTCAAGAGCAGTCTGGGGAGAGTGGAGGACTTGAGCTGGACCCCAAGAGGACCAGGCCATTTGCAAGACTCAGAGAAGATTCTGGAAGAAGCCCTGAAGAGAACCTGTGTCTGCTGAGACCAACAGACAGACGGCTGATAGGGTGAACTCAAAGGCATGATGACTCTCAAGTCCTAGCTTCAGGTAGGTCTCAGACATCCTTCTGTTGTCTCCAGCCTCTTCTCGTTTGACTCACGCAAATAATAGCTTCACAGTCTCCTAACCAGGTGTCTTCAACCCTGGCTGCCCACTAAAGTCACCCAGGGACCTCTAGGAAAAGATGCTGACCCTGGGACCCCTCCCCCAGAGATAAGTATTGATCAGGCTGGGGTGCGGCTGGGGGACATGACAGTTGTTAAACCTCCTCCAGTGATTTTGATGTGTAGCTGGGAGTGAGAATCACTAGTGTAAGGGGTATCTTAAAGGGGGGGGTGAGCTCTCTCTGTGCACGTCCCAGCCAACAGGTGGAAAACACTATCCCGGAGTCCATTCTTTCTGCCTTGGGAAACAAGATACCATCCCGTTGATCTTATTTTTGTGTTTTTCAAACCAATGCTGTTCTTCGGAAATGAGTGTTCATAGGCTCCGGGAGGAACAAAGGCTGAGTGCCGACTTTTCTTCCCTTGGAACATCAGCTCACAAGCTCACAGGCGGACCGTCTGCAGGGTCACTCTGCTGAGCCTGGGAGGGAAGCTTTGACTGCACCCGTGAGAGCTCTAGAAAAAAAGTCACCATGAGATATTAAATGTCATCACTTCCAAATTGCCATGATTAGATACATATATAACTTAGAATAATTTTAAAAGCCACTTGAGAGATCATCTGAAGACGTGTGGACAGAGTATTACGCACAGATATGCACACTGGGAACCACTGGCTTCTTCAGCAAGAAGGCGGAGGTTATGCAGTGGAGAAGACAGTTGGACACAGGGAGATTATGTCTAATGTCAAGCCAAAGGAAGATAAATAAGATCCGTACATGAAATATCAAAAATATCATCTCAACTGTGTAAAATACAAGGAAATGGGCCACAGTTTTCAGGTATTGAAGTCTTTCAAACATCAGCTCATGGAGTTATGGAGGAATTATTATTTCATTTTTCTTGTTTTTTAGTATTTCCTAGATTATACATCAGGCATGTATTATTTTCATAATCAGAAAAGAAATTCTCCTTGAAGGTAGGGTTTCTATATTTAGCAAATATAAAGGGTATTTGGTTACATTTGAATTTTAGACAAGCATCAAACTTTCAGTAGAAGTATACCCCAAATATTGCATGGGCACATGCCTACTAAGAAAAGTTTTCATTATTTACCTGAAGTCGAAATGACCTGGGCATCCTTTACATTTATCTGCCAACACTACTCAGGGGAGAAAGTGAGTAGGCCCAGGCCAAGAGGGTGGGGGGAAACTTCCAGCAAAGGCCCTTGAGAGCTCCCAGGGCACCCGGGACAAGGGCCCTGCTGGCCTCCCTGCCCAAGGTGACGGAGGGCACTGTGCATGCAACAGAGCACCTCCTCTCACACTTTCCCCCAAGTCCTGCGACCAACACGCTCCTGGTTGCCTAGACCAGCAGTACAGCTGCTTATGTTGTATGTTAAACTTCCCAATGGACATCATATTCATTTTTTAAAATATTTATATCTTGAGAGAGAGAGAGAGAGAGAGAGAGAGAGAGAGAACAAGCAGGGGATGGGCAGAGAGAGAGAGAATCCCAAGCAGACTCCCTGGAGCCTGACTTGGGGCTCGATCTCACAAACCATGAGATCATGACCTGAGCCAAAATCAAGAGTTGGATGCTCAACCTACTGAGCCACCCAGGCACCCCTGGGCATCATATTCATAATTGCACTTAGGGATCTGTATCTCTGATGGGTCACTCAGCAAGTGGCAACTCCTCATACCTTCTGTAAGGTAGGGACAATTCTCAGCCCTGTTTCGAGGGTGAGGAAACCGATGCTCAGAGACAAGGGCAGAAAGGTGCTCATGCAGCTGGAGGATGGCAGCGCTCATTGCCCCCACTCAGGTCTGGCACGGGAAGTATGTCTCTGCATGGTGCTCTGTCCCCTCAATTTTATCCCTTTGGCCTCTGAAGCAACTCGTAAGGTAACTATGAAGAGGGAAAACTAAGGCCCCTGAGTTCCCTCCGCATTCCAGCAAGATCCCATTGCTCTCTCCTTATCTTCCCCCTCCCCCTTCCTTCCTCTTCCTTTCTTCCCCTCTCTTCTTTTCCTCCCTTTTCTTTTCCTCCGCCCTTTCTCCTCCCTCCCCCTCCTTTCCTTCCTCTCTCCTCCTTTCTCCCCTCCCACCTCCTCCTCTCCTCACTTCTCTCTCCCTTTCCCTCCCTCTTTCCCTCTCTCTGGCTCCATATCCACCCACCCCAACTCTGCAAGCTGCAGTGAAGGCTTCTGGAATATTCTAGTTCTGCTAGATTCCATCACTTGTCCCAGGACCTCAGGCAAGTCACTAGAGGGTTCTGTACTTCAGAGTTCTTACTTGCAAAACAAGAAGAACAACCCAGACTCAGAAACTTGGCTCTCAGTGGAAACCCCCTCCCCCACTGGAGTCATGGGATTCCCAAGTCGATTTCAAGAATCCTTCCCCCCATTCTCCAAGGCTTTTACTGCTCATTAATGGTCCTAATCAAAACACACAAAATTGCGTTCACAAGGTCGTTGAGTTTCTGGCTTGATTTCTTGCCAATCTGACCTTGTCCAAAGAGAACCAAGATCAAGACTTTGAAGGAAAACCCCTGCATCCATCCAGTTGTACTTATTTCTTGGTGAGATCCTTAGACTGAAGTCTTGTTGCAAACAAATTGTTTCCCATTCTTTTTATTTTCCTCAGCTCCTTCAAAGTCTTTCACCAAACCAAGTCCTGAAACTTTTTTGGAAATCTAGAAAATTAAGTGAAACGAGAGCACTGTAGAAACCTAAGAATATATTAAATGGTCTGGCACAAATTAATGAAAACCTCTTTGCTTGTAAAAGAGAAATAAAGATTCAGTTCATTCAAACAAGGAGAGCTCTGTGGAGGAGGCATACATTTTCCATTTGGCTTCAACACCTCCAGCACCGTGAGGAGGTGAGGAGCACGTGCCCACATCGTCTACACGTGCGGAGTGAAGGCCGAATCCTGTCATGAATGCTGAGAGAGGGAGGGCCATTTTCATTTTCTGAACGAGGAAACAGGCACCAAGTGGTGTAGTGACTTAGCCAGGGTCACTCAGCCAGTGGTCGTGATCTTGGACCTGACCCTATTTGCTCCCCAGGGGGCCCAATGCCTCCAAAGCCTAAAGAAGGAAGGCTGCGTCGGGGTGCCTGGGTGGCTCAGTCCATTGAGCGTCCAACTTCGGCTCAGGTCATGATCTCGCAGTTCGTGAGTTCGAGCCCTGCATCAGGTTCTGTGCTGACAGCTCAGAGCCTGGAGCCTGTTTCAGAGTCTGTGTCTCCCTCTCTCTGTTGCTTCCCTGATCATGCTCTGTCTCTCCCTGTCCCTCAAAAATGAATAAATGTTAAAAATTTTTTTTTTTTTTAAAGAAGGAAGGCCGCATCAAAGGGCAGAACTGACCCCATGAACCTGTGGTTGGCCATGGACCATCTCCAGGTCCTGCCTTTTGGGCCTACCCTCAATGCTCTGGAGAACCCCCTGAAGATTTCTCATCATCTTTATGGTCATTCTTGGGCCCCTTCTTCAGCCCGTCCAATTATAATATTTTTTCCAGCTTCGCTATAAGGGAGAGTGCAAAGATCGTTGATCTCAACCAACAAATAAACTGTCTTTGAGTCCTTTTCATGGACTTGGTGGGCTGGGGCAAGTTATTTGACCTCCAAGACTTAGTCTTCTCATCTGCAAAGTGGGTATGCTAACTATCTCTCCCAGGGCTGCTCTAAAGATTAATTAAATGCTGATGATGCCAAGTAGCCTCCTCCTGTTCCACTGCAGATGCTATTCCCAACTCCTCCCAGCCTCAGAATGTTCCAGATCAGCCAGAGCCCTGCATGCATGAGGAAAAGAGCATGTGCAGAAAGCTTGCACACGACATCCCTCTCTCGGCACACAGTAATGCGCATCTAGTCCCGAGAATCAGCCTGGACTGCAACTGTGTCTATGGTAGAATGATGTGCAAGGACATTCGATCTCTTTCTGGGGTCAGTGGGGAGTCAGGACTTGGAGAGATGCTCTCTGTACAATCAGGGTTCAGATCCAACAACCAGGCACCTGCTCCTGGTGCTCAAGTAACCATCAGGAAGCTCTTGGAGAAGTGAGATCCTGGTGACACCCTGAGACGGTGGTGTGGCCAGTTCAGGTGACAGACTCCCAGAGCCCAGGAAGAGTAGTGGAGGAGCTTCGAACTGTTTCCTGGCCCCAGCCAGAAGGAAATGTCCCTGCCAGGCGTCCTGGTGCTGGCCTGGCTCCGCGTCCCATCCACAGCCCTCTGCCAAAGACTGAAGTCATGGCCACCTCCTCTTCCAAGGCCCGCTCTGTGGCTATGCCAGAAATTGGGCATTAACTTCCTTTCACTTATTTAGAAGGGATGAATTATGCTGGGGCCGCGCTAACCATCATTTGGAGATTATTTTTGGAGACAGAAAACTCTTTAGCAGCAGGCGTTGGAGGTTAACAGTGACTATGAGAGTGACATCTCGGTTAGTCCAGGCAGAACTGCCAAGGGGAGGCCGTCATCAGATGGCACCCAGGGGACCGCGTTCACAGACTTACCTTTGGAAGACGCTGCAGCGAGCGTGCCGTCGCTCCAGCCAGGATGGGGCCTGCTCTGCTAGGACTGGACTCGCCCTCATTTATGTTGGGGTGGTGCTCAGGGGTGGATTGATGGAAGGAAATGGAGCAGGATCCAGAAACACCCACTACCTCACTCATGTTATCACACACAAGGGACCCAGTGTCAGCCGAATGAGCACCTGACCCTGACGTTTCAAAAGCCCGGTTCTTGGGACGCCTGGGTGGCTCAGTTTGTTAAATGCCTGACTCCCACTCAGGTCATGATCTCGTGGTTGGTGAGCTTGAGCCCCACGTCGGGCTCTGCTGACAGTTCAGAGCCTGGAGGCTGATTCTGTGTCTCCCTGTCTCTCTGACCCTCCCCTGTTCACGCTCTATCTCTGTCTTTCAAAGATAAATAAACATTAAAGATAGATAGATATAGATAGATAGATAGATAGATAGATAGATAGATTTAGATAACAAAAGTCAGGTTCTTTTTAATCCTTTGCTGCAAAGGGCTGTCTGGCCCCTGGACTCCTTTGGCTAGCTCCCATGGACTTTGTGTGTTTCCATCTTCATGACCACAGCCAAAGCTACAGTCTTTGAAAGCTTCTCAGAGGCCCACTGTACACCTTGTCTCTACCCTGCACGGGTCACACTGGGGGCCCTCATGGGAGGTGCTGGTGGCTTCCAGAGACCCCGAAGGAAGCTTCTTTGCAGATTGGAGAGCAGGGCTTTATTCTTTTCAACCTCCAAGGAGTTTTAAAATTGGGAGGAGGCTTTGAGGTCATCTAAGCCAGTGACTGAATCCACCATGAGAATTGCATTATATGTCTGTGTTAGTTCGCTAAGGCTACCATGACCAAATACCAGACTAGGGGCTTTAACCACAGATGTATTCCTCACAGTTCTGGAAACCAGAAGTCCAAGATCAAAGTGTCAACAGGTTTGGTTTCTCTGAGGCCTCTCTCTTTGGCTTGCAGACGGCTGCCTTCTCCCCGTGTCCTCACATGGTCTTCCCTCTGTGCACGTGTGCCCCTGGTGACTCTTTGTGCTTCCAAATTTCCTCTTCTTACAAGGACACAAGTCATATTGGATGGGGGCCCACCCTAATGTCCTCATTTGACTTAACCACCCCTTTCAAGGTCCTATCTCCAAAATACGGTCACATTCTGAAGTACTAGCTGTTTGGGCTTCAACACGTGAATTTTGAGGGGACACATTTTAGTCCGTGACAGGGTCAAAATTCAGTACATCGGGATAAGTTTTAATCAAAATATGCTTTATAAGAACCATACTTACCCTTACCGTGTGTGAAGCAATGTGATATTTGCTGTCCTATTCAAAAATAGGATTCTATTAAGTGCTGCGTATGACCCACCAAAATGACTTCACAAACCACTAATGGCTGCAATCCACAGTTTTTCAAACTGTGGTCAAGGCCAAACACTGTGAGGGTTGATTTCAACACTGATCTCAGGAGATATGCAAATGCTAATCAGGGCCAAAGCCCTTATCGTAATGACAAGGGAGCTGAGATCCTGAGTGGTTTTGAGCAGGTCTGGCCAGGGAATGCTGGTTATGTCTGCAGCCAAGGGCTGGGAACCTGAGGATTTGGGCTCATTCCAGAAAGGACAGTGACAAGAGAAAGTCAGGATAGAGGGTGACTGAGAACGCTGTCTGAGACACAGTGCCAAGGGTCAAAGTAGACCTAATTTGCTCCTATTCAAAAAGCAAGTGCAGGGCAGACAGTAGGACCCCCTCCCTGTGTCTCCCCACCCCCCCCACCCTACCTTGTCCCCAAAAGGGTCAGAAACCAGGCAGATGCAAAGATAAAGAGACAAGCCAGGGACAAGTGGCATGAGAACACCCAAAGAAAGTCAAAACTCATCTATATTAGGTGCTGGCAGGTGGTCTGGAGATCAGTTCCTGCATACCTTGGGCTAGGTAGGTGTTGTCCCACAAGACCACCTCAGCTTATTAGCCATTTTTTATTAACATTTTTTCTAAAGTTTGTTTATTTTTGGGAGAGAGAGATAGAGAGCACAAGCACAAAAGTGGAAGAGGGGCAGAGAAAGAGGGAGTGAGAAACCCAAGCAGGCTCCATGTTGTTAGTGAGGATACCGACCTGGGGCTAGATTCCACGAACTGTGAGATCAAGACCTGAGCAGAAATCAAGAGTTGGACGCTTAACCGACTGAGCCACCCAGGCAACCCCTTATTAGCTTTTTTGCTAAAGGACAAGGAGGAGTTCTGACTGGGAGTGTAACAGGACATCTCATAACTGAGCAGTGCCTTAATTCTTCACAATGAAATGCTCAAGGAAGACAAGGAGAGAAGGCTTTAACTTCTGGAAAGTCACTAACGTATGTCAAGCTATATAGAAAGCCATTTCTAAAATTCCAAGATAATCACCCTAGTACTTTGCCAGTTACCTTCCTAAAGCATAGATATAATTCAGTCAATCACTTGCTTATATATACATGTATTGCTTCTTAATAGAATATACAGTTACTCCTTTGGAACAGAGTAAAAATTCTTTAGCATGGCATTTGAGATCCAGGGCCCTTCGATGTCTTCCTCCTATTTAAAATTTTCCAGCTTTCTCATTTGCCATTTACAGCCCCACCACTATTACCATAAATGCGTGTGCCTAACATGACTGGAATGATGCCAGATACACATACGGTGTTCTGCTTTTTTTCATAATAAAAAATAATCATGAGCAATACCTTACATAAAAGAGTATGCAGCTTTTTTAATAAAAATAATTGCAAAAACAAATCATACCTTAAAAAGGGCGCAAAAAGAGTAACTGTACCATTGCAACAAGAAAAATAAAATCTACCACAGACTCTTATAAATGCATTAGAAGCCCCCTGTGTGCCCCTCCACAGATGCACTTCACCTACTCTCTTCCAGCAATGGTCATCCTGAATATGGTCTGAATCGTCTTTCACTTTTCAGTGTGGTTTTCAGGATATTATCTTTTTTAAAAATTACATTTTATATATTGCTGGTGGTTAGAAATGCAGTAGACTTGTGTATTGATTTAAAAAAATTTTTTTAGCATTTATTCATTCTTGAGAGAGAGACAGTGCGAGCACGGGTGGAGCAGAGAGAGAGGGAGACACAGAATCCGAAGCAGGCTCCAGGCTTTGAGCCAGCATCAGCATAGAGCCAGATGTAAGACTCGAACTCACAAACGGTGAGATCATGACCTGAGCCAGAGTTGGACGCTTAACCAACTGAGCCACCCAAGTGCCCCCTGTGTATTGATTTTTTAATCCAACAAACATGGTGAATTCTTTTATTAATTTCAAACTATATTTGTGGGTTCTTTTGGGTTTTGCATATAGAAAGTCTTAACGTCTATAAATAATGAAAGTTTTGATTGATGGTTTCCAGTAGCTTCCGCTTTTTTTCTTTTTTTCTTATTGAACAGGATAAGCTCTTTACTGTATCACTGAATAGGAAAGTGAAAGCAGGCATTCTTGTCATTTTTCTGTTCTTAAAGAGAATGCCTTAAACACCTTTACATATAATTTGTTGTAGATTTTGTTAGGTGCCCATTAGCAAGTTAAGAACAGTCCTCTCATTCTTTGTTCCCTAAAAGTTTTGTTTTGTTGGTAAACCATGAATGGATGTCAAATTATATGAAAGAGATCTTTGCATCCGTAAACATGAGTATTTGATCTTGTGTCTTTCATCTGCTGATATGGCGAATTACATTAACTCATAACTAAACCAATTTTGTATTCCTGGGATAATCTCAAAATGGTCATGATGCCCATTTTGCTTTCAAGTATTTTACGTTCTTTATAGTATTCTGTTTAGAATTTTCCATTTCTATTTATAAAGGAAATAAGCTGTAGCTTTTGTTTTTCAGTTCCCTGTCAGCCTTAGTAACAAAGACTATCAGGTAGCCTCCTAAAATAACTTAGTGTGTGGTTTCACGTTTTCAGTTCTTTGGAATGATGTATATGATGCAGAATTGTCTGATCTTTGATGTTTGATAGAAATCAACCTTAAGGTGGTTTGGGTCTGTCGTTTCCTCGGTGGGAGAATTCTAGGAACTAGTAAGTTCCCCATTTTCATCTTGAAATATTTTTTAATAACTTGTATTTTTGTAGACATGTGCTATCTCATCATTTGTTGCCATGAAATTACTCATAATCTTTCTTTGTATTGGTTTAGTTTCTGCAATACTTGAGTTATATTCCTTCTCTTTCCCAATTGTGATGTGCTTTACCTCTTTTCCTTCATTCATCTTGCCCAGACTTTGTCTACTTGATTAACATTTTCAAATACTTGATTTAAATTTTGCCTATCCTCTTTATGTTTATTTTTATGTCACTAATTTCTGCTCTTGTATTTGTTTTCTTCCATCTATATTCCTTGCTGTTATTTTTCTGATTTCATATTTTGGATGTGTAATTTTGTGCCTTTTTCTCACTGTATTTCAGGCTATAAATTTCCCTTTAAGTACCACAAAAGTAATATGTAGTATTTCTTTTTAAGTTTTTTATTTATTCAGAGAGAGAGAGAGTGTGTGAGTGGGGGAGGGACAGAGACAGAGGGAGAGAGAGAATCCCAAGCAGGCTCCATGCTGTCAGCAAGGAGCCCAATGTAGGCTCAAACTCACGAACCATGAGATCATGATCATGACCTGCGCTGAAACCAAGAGTCAGATGCCTAACCTACTAGCCACCCAGATGCCCCATACACAGTATTTTTATTATTGTCATTTATAAATATTTTCTTATTTTTATTTTCTTCCCATGAATTATTTAAAAATGTCTTTATATAACTTTGAAGCACATTTTACCTTATCTATTTTATTACTTATTTCTGACTTAATTGTGTTGTGGTCAGAATATGTGATTTGTATAATATAATTTTTTCGAAATTTGTTGAGGCTAGCTTTATGATCAGTATGTGGTTAGATTTTGTAAATGTTTCCTATGTGGGAAAAGTGTATATTCTCCATTTGTTAGGTGTTATAGCTGCTTCTTGTATCAAATACTTAGAGATGCTGTGTTAAAATATTCCTTTAATAAGGTACATTTATCAATTTCTCCTTGTTGTTCTGGCAATTCTTGCTTCATATATATTTGAAGCTGCTATTAGTAGTACTTGTTTAGAATTTTCTTCTCAATTTTGATTTCAACTATTTTGTGTCTACGTTTCACAGTTAGCTCTTCTAAACATTACATAGTTGGAATTCATTTTTCTTTTTTTTTTACTCAGACAGATGGTTCTCATATTTTAGGAGTATTTTTGTTCATTTATATTTAGTGTGATATGCAATTATGCCTTCAATCTTACTATGCAATTTTTATTTGTCGCATTGTTTTTTTCTTTTTATCTTCTCTTCTATGCCTTAATTTAGATGCTGTGCCTTAAAATCTGATTCCATTGTTTTCCCTCTACTTGTTTTAAAGGTATACACTCTATGTTTGTTCTATTAATGGTTACCTTAGCTTTTTCAAATGCATATTTAAGAGTTTCTAAAACTTATCAGTATCTTTATTGCCATCTCAAATGGTACCCTTAATATACTTTCTCTAGGTTGGTTACTTTTAGAAGCAGATTTACTGTGAAACTAATGAAACATGAGCTTCAAGACTCCTCATTACATGGGCTCTTTCCAAGATGCTGAACTTCATTCTGTTTTTAAAATTTAGTGTTCTTTCTCTTAAAGAGGTCATTTAAATTTTATAAGTTTAAGATCTTACAGAGAACCAGGATTGGTCTCTGGTATTTCTAAATCATTCTGTGGATTTCTAACTTCTGTGCTAGCTCAGTACTACATTTGACAAGATGTTTCTTACATCTATTGTTTTACCTGTTTCAGTGAAGAGGTTCATTCAAGGGATCTAGATGGCCACATTGCTACAGGAGGGACTGAGATTGTGAAAATCCCCCAAAGACCTCTGGGTCCCTAAATATCTCCAGGCAGGAATCAGGCTGAGAAAGCTACTCAGCTGCAAACATTAGCCATTTCTTATAGAAAAGGGAGGACATTGAAGAGAATGGCTCCAAGAGCTTGAGAGAACAGTGAATTAGAAGCCAGTTCCCGGGAAAGAACAAGTCCCTAATCAAGGATGGTCCTACAATCCATCTGCAGGAGTCTAGCTGGATTTCAGTCACTGTGACGTGCTTCTGCTTCTTCCTCTCTGGGTGGAAGGTCTATTGAGTTTATCCTGCTTCGTCTCATCCTTGTGTCTTGGGGGTGGGGATGGGAGCAACCAACTTCTCTTTTTAGTTTGCAATCCCTGGGCCTGCTAGACAATAAGACCCTGGCCTTTGAAGAGCCTGATTCTGTAGGGAGAGGAGACTTTGAGGGCAGGAGTGAGGACATTTCATCAGACGCCCCTGCTCTGGGCTTCAGAACGCCCCTGATCGCAGACTGGTTCGGCTCCCTGGAATGGCTCCAGAGTTGTTCTCAGGGGCTCCTGGAGTTGCTCCTAGTTTGTTTCACATCGAAGGCTGATGGGTTGCTGGAAAGAGATGCCCATCTGGGCTTCCTTTTCTTCACATAAAATACAGTAAACTTAATTATAACTAAATATAAATATTTATTCATGGTGTTATATCATTTTTAACAACTGAACAAAATATTTTGGGGTGGTTACCAGAGTCAATTAAATTGTCTATTTAATTTAAAATCTCCACGCCCCTCTTCACATAAACCACAAACATCCATGCTTGTCTTCACATAACAGTACTGGAGGGTACTCATGAAAGCTAATATGGGTTAAAATAAAAGTCAGTGTGGGTTAAGAGGGTAGAAACAATAAGATGAAACATGGGATGTCCGCTGCAAGGTCCTATATGTTTAGGATCTTAAAGGTGTTCTGAGGTTCCAAGCAGCCACAAGAAGAGGAAGCCATGATCACGTGACATGATTGGTGTCCTCAGTATAAACAAACCATGACAACTACCCAGGAGATCCCTTCAGCTTATGCTGCTGAGACTCAGGACTCCATGGCCTCCAGCTGATACTCACTGTTAGGGCATGGCGACAGATCCTTTCCCAATGTTCCTCACAGAGTCAGCAACTGGGAGTTTCCCTGGTTGTCTTTGGGTTTGCTTCACCTGATCCTGTGCTCTAACTCCAAACTGAGTGACTTAAACAACAGAAATGTATTGTTTCACAGTTCTGGAGGCCAACTGTCCAAAACCAAGATGTTGACAAGGTTGCTTCCAGGTCCTCTCCTTGGCTTGTAGATGGCCATCTTCATGTTCATGTCCACATGGCATTCACCCGCTATATATGCCTATCTCTAATTCCCCTCTTTATAAGGATACCAGTCACATTGGGTTAGGGCCCATTCTAACCACTTTACCCTAACTCGATTGGCCCTGTAAAGCCCCTATCCAAATAATTATATTTAATAGTGTAACAAATGGTAATATAAACAAATAAATATACAACAACAACATATAAAATGTTTGGACGGGGGACCTGATTCAACCCATAACACCATTGTATCTCCAGTTCCTAACAGTGTCAGGCACAAAACCTACCCAAAAGAATATTTAGAGAGCTAGTGAACAAAGCCAGAAATTGGGGTTTACTTTATCAATAGACAGAGTGTGTTCAAGGCCCAAGATTTTATGTTATAGCAGTAATTCTAGGCTGGAAAATCTAAAATAGGTGTTACTAAATGCTCATGTTAGTCATAAAAGCCTTAGTAAAGCTTAGCAAAGGATGTCTTACTTTAAGTTATGTGACTTCCTGATGAACATTCCAAGATAAACCAGTTGTAAAAAGTACCTCTAAGTAAATGAATGAGTTGGACCTACACAGGGTCATTATCCAAACGTAGTTAAATGTGAGGGGAAACCTTGCAAAGTGATGACTCGGCTTTAAATGGCTGGTCTTGATCTGACACTAATGAGATGCCTGGTTAGCTATCTGTTCTCATGGCTTCCAAAGGAGCGTGCCTGCTTCAAGAGACTCCACTCTTTGCTCTCTGTACCTCTAAGCCTGGGAGGCTGGCAGGGGGGAAGGCGTTCTTCATCCCTTCCCTCCTCAAAAGTGGCTGTGTTTATTTTACTTTTCTGATTAAAATGGTAATGTATTGTGAAGCAGATGTCTAACAATTTTGAAAGTGAAAAAGAAAAAAATTCCTGGAAACTTTGAGAAGTCCGTGATAGCAACTATTATGATTAAGGTATGTATAATTCCAAACGCCATCAACATACATTTTACATTTATTTACTTTATCTTTAATTTTTTTTTTTTTTTAATTTTTGAGAAGAGAGACAGAGTGTATAGTGAGGGGGGAGGGCAGAGAGAATGGGAGACACAGAATCCCAAGCAGGCTCCAGCCTCCGAGCTGTTAGCACAGAGCCCGAGGTGGAGCTCGAACTCATGAACCATGAGATCATGACCTGAGCTAAAGTCAGATGCTTAACTGACTGAACCACCCAGGTGCCCCCATATTTACATTTTATATATGATATATATATATTCACCCAAATGAGATCAGGTAAGAGGGACCTGTTTATTGCTTGAATTTTGAACTTAATAAACCTATGGCCATGAATCTACCCAGAACTACTAAACATGCTGAAGCCTGTGGGTACCACTGTAAGAGGTAGCTGTCCCCAGTGCCCCAGCTCTTTGCTGATGGACTTGCATCATTTCTAGTTTTTTGCTACTATAAATACCATTTAATAAAATTCCCAAGTTATATATATTTGTATAATGCTGGATTGCATCTTCATGTTAAACACTTAGACGTAACATTACCTTGTCAAAATGAGTGCATTTTATCCTAAGATTTTCTTTTTAAAATAATGTTTATTTTGAGAGAGAGAGAGAGACGAAGAGAGAACAGAAGCAGGGGAGGGGCAGAGAGAGAGGGAGACACAGAATCCAAAGCAGGCTCCAGGCTCCGAGCTGTCAGCACAGAGCCCAAGGCAGGACTACAACAGAAGAACAATGAGATCAGGACCAAGCCAAAGTCAGATGCTTAACCAACTGAGCCACCTATGCACCCCCTAAAGATTTCTTAAATATCCTTTAGAAATGTTGGGCCCATCCTCTCACCAATAGAGCATAAAAATTGTGTTTACCACATCTTAGACATAACATGGACATTTTTCTTTTAAAATGTTCCCAATTTGATGGATAGAACTGATAACTCATTATCATAATAATTTACATTTCTTTGATAATATGATCTCTTTACTGGTCACTTGCATTTTTTTTCTCAAGCTTTTTTCCTTTTTTTTTATTGTTAAGAATTTTGCAGTTGTTTTCAGGTTTTTTTTTGTTGTTATTATAAGTAGTATTATAGAGAGCACGTTGCATATGTAAATTTTCCTGTTTGAGAATTATTTCTTTCAGACCCAGTTCTACACATGGAATTTCTGGGTTAACGGAAGTGACTTTTCGTGTGGTTCTTAATGTCAAATGATTTTCGAAATAATTAAATAAGTTTGTTTTAGATTATTTAGAGAATATCAGCTTTATCACCATCTCTTTGGCTTTCAACGTGAAAATGCAAAAAAAAAAAAAAACCCAACAACAACAAAAAAACCCCACAACTGTTTTATCTCTGTCTTACTCATTTTTTTTCCTTATAAAATATATACTTTACAATCTCCTTGCCCCATTTGAAATTTTAATTCTTCCAATTTGGGATGTACATGTATTTTCCTTTTGCTTTATACTCTGAGAGATTTCTCCCCTTTTATTTTCAAGAATGCCTAATGATTTGTTGTATTGGCAAAAATATCTGGGGGCGTCTGGGTGGCTCAGTCGGTTGAGCAGCTGACTTCAGCTCAGGTCATGATTTCGCGGTTTTTGAGTTCGGGCCTGCATCGGGCTCTGTGCTGACAGCTTAGAGCCCGGAGCCTGCTTCGAATTCTGTCTCACCTCTCTCTCTGCCCCTCCCCTGCTAATACTCTGCCTCTCTCTGTCTCTCAAAAATAAATAAATGTTAAAAACGATTGTTTTAAAAATAAAAAACATATCTGTACTCTCTAGGATGTTTTTACTGTTTTTGTTCTCTTTTCATGGTAGCTTCTTCCTGCTTTAAGTATGTTATTTTTTCAATTTTATTTCTCTTAACTAACTTTTCATCTCTATCTATCTATCTATACTTAAATCTTTTAATTATTTTGGTTTCTGAAGGAATAGATTATCAATTCTATTATTTGATGTTAGGTTGTCCATTCCTTGCATTTCTAGCAAGTTCTGCACTATTTGTAGGTTCCATACTCTGCAGAGTTTTTGAAAGCTCAGTGAAAAAGAGAATTGGTGGGTCACCTGACCACTTTATGGGTTCCCATGATCCTCTGTTTCTTCTTTCTTTTGTTTTTAAAACATTCGTTTTCCGAGCAGCCGAGATGACTATATTAGTTTAGGGCCCGCATTTTGCCACAAAAACAAAATCCACTCAAGAGTAACATAAACATATTACAGTTTTTGTTTTCTTTTTTTCCCCTCATGTACCAGATCCTGTTCAGTGGCTTGGGGACTGACAGGATCAAGGTGTCTGATATCTTGTGGCCTTTCCTAATTGGAAACAGACCATGTTGGTTTCTAAGAGGGAGGGGAAGACGAGACAAGGAAGGTGTAACACAGAGCAGAAAGCAAAGCTTGACGGAAAGGCCCTGAAGACATCTGCTTTCATCTCATTGGCCTTTGAAAACATTCTTTTCCCAGCAGCCCTATAGCTAGAGGTGATCATGTGACACCATGACTATAGCAGATGCTGTCAGCTCCTGTCTATTGCCCACTCTTCTTTCTTACCAATAATTCTTGGATTGTTGCTTAGTCTAGGTGTGTTTTTTTTTTTCTGATGGACTTTTGGGGCATTTAGGGGATGCCATGAATTACCTTACTTTAAACCCCCCTAGACTTGAGCACACAGACTGTTCACAGTTCTTGGAATTTGCTTGGCTGCCAGTCAAGAACTTAGTAAAATATAAATACTACTTTTTGAATACTTACCATATGCTAAGCATTTTTCCAAATGCTTTACATATATTAACACATTTTATCCCACAACTGCCTTGTGAGATAGATCCTATTATGATACCCACTTAACTGATGAGGAAATTAAAGCACGTGGTGGTTAAGTAACTTGCCCAAAGCCACACAGCCAGAGACAAATGCAGGAAACTGGGATTTGAAGGCAGGCAGGCTGATTTTTGAGCTTGTACTCTACTCAACTGTATCAGTAAGCCATAAGTGACTTTCACCGTCGAGTCTTAATTATGCGATGAGAAGGGATAACAAGCAGAAAAAAAATACACAACTATTTGAAGCCTATACTTTAAAAGGAAAGATGACAGATGTTTGAAGGCAGGGAGTTAAGGAAATCTTTGTGCTGAAGACTGTGTATGCCTCATTTCTCGTCAGTGTAGATGAGGTTAAAAACATAACCATCTTCTTCCTCATTCATTCTGTGTTTGTGGAAACTTCATTGTGATCAAAGCTGTCTTGGGGCAAAGTGTGAGCCCTGCTGTAAACAGAGCTTCTGTAAGGAGCACTGCCTTTCCTCACCAGCCCAGGGCTGTTGACATGGTGCCTGGGGAGTGTTGTTTGATTCTCCTTTGAAGAAATATGTTCCTCATGCAATCGCCATAGCATGGCCTGGTGAGAAGACAGAACGTAAAAGGACCCTGTTTCAAGCTCGATGGAAACTGTGAGATCTCAGTTTCTACAGACTCTGTGTCGACCCAGATATGCTTTGTTTGCAGAAAATGGTGCTGGCTTCTTCTCACAAAGGAGACATCTTTGGTCTTTTCACAGAACCAAGGTGGCAACTCCAGAAGACTAGTTTACCTTCATTTGAGATCTGGGGAGACTCTCCAGGGCAACTCTTCTCCATATTTAGCAATTTGGATGATCTCCTTCTTTTGGCCTATCTCAACACCTCTGTGTTGCAGATGAGGAAAGAATCAGAAGGTCAAGCATCTGTAGTTAATTGCTTTGGGCCAGAGTGATACATCATTTCCATTCACATTTCTTTGGTAGGAACTAGCTGTATGGTCAACATCACTTCAAGGAATAGAACTTATACTCTTCTGCATAAGTGAAAGTAGGAGAGAACTAGACATTAATGAACAGTAGCTGCATTGAACATATAGACCAAAGCTCTCTTCATTAGGTTAAGATTTCATCTGGCTAACTTCTGAGCATCTATCTTTAGGCTACCCAGATTCACAGTTATGGAGTGTTGGCGAGGAAGGAACTTGAAGGCCACTAGTTCAATTAATTCTAAGTCAGGATCCTTGGCATCAATCCTAACAAATCAATCCTAACAAATCCAAACATCAAACCTCTCTTTTGCCACTTCCAGTGCTGGAGTCTCACCATCTCATGAACTGGGAAAACTCCATGCTTAGAGAGCTCATTGGAAAATTATTCCTTGTTCTGCACCTATCCTTTTTCTGGCACAACCAGTTCCCAGAATTAGTTCTCTACCTTAAATGCAGCTGGTTTTGTCCATTGCTCCTCCCCCATGACCCTTCCAATGCCTGAGGTCATCAATATGTCTCCTTCCAATCTAGGTTACATACATTCAGTTTCCTACTCCATCCCAACGTGACCTCCATCTTTTCACTGTCCTGATTCCCACTCTATGTATCGCCTCCCTTTAGCGTGGAGCTCAGAAGCAAGCACCATTTCTCTGTAGTCTGACCGCTGCCAAATAAAAGGTTATCACTACTCCATTCTGGTTTCTGCACAATTCTGGCAATGCCACCTCAGATAACACTAGTTTTCCCAATAGCCATGTCACACACTGGGCTTATAGTCCATTCAGACCTATTGGGAATTGACACCTAAGACTTAGCCCTCTTCCCTCACAGAGTTCTGTCCAAGGGTGTATAGACAAAAACAGATGAAAATAAAAGTGAAAACTCTTTATTAGTGGTTGGGCATGCATCCCAAGATCTAAGGCAGGCTTCCCTGATCTAAACTGGAACAGAGACTTTGTTTTAGTTCACCAAGGCTGAAGAGTAACCTCAGTTGTCTCCATCCTATATTGAAGACAACTGGGAAACAGTTTAAGTCTGACTTAACTCATCCATTTTAGGGTAAAGAAGCTAGAACACACATAGGTGTGCACACACATACACACACACACACACACAGCAAGGTGCCCTGATATGCTTACAGAAGACAAATCCTGGGCCCTGACCATCTATACTTAGATAGGAGAGAAGGAGGAAGAGAGATTTCTGGCCATGACGCAGGGGGTCCAAAATAATGGTTAAAATAGACAAAGTGGCCCTGTCCAATAGTTAAAGGCTCTCAGTGAATGTACTTGATTTCATCTTGGTTTCAGATCTTTCCTCTATTTAATAGGATCATTTTGGATCATGAGCTGATGATCCATCAGAGTAACTACCCCGATGGGTTTTGCATTATATGCTTCCATGTCATGTAATGCAAGGGGGTAAAATAGTCCTTACATATGTTCTGATAAAACTTAAATCAACAGAGAAATAAATACACTGTTATGCAAATCAAGTTGGTCTGTCATGGCTTGTTCTTGGTGAACCCATGCTGACTCACCTTCTTTCCCAGGTATGTCACCTTCTTCTATTTAATAGTTCCATTTAGAAACTTCCTAAAAAGCAGTGTCTTATCTTTCAGAACCTATTATTTTCTTCGTTGTGAGCAGCAGAACATACATCCACCCACTTCTTCACTAGACTTAATAGACTCTTTAACCTTTAAGGGGTTCTGGGGTGCCTGGGTGACTCAGTTGGTTGAGCGACCGACTTCAGCTCAGGTCATGATCTCACGTTTCGTGATTTCAAGCCCACGTCGGGCTGTGTGCTGACAGCTCAGAGCCTGGAGCTGCTTCGGATTCTGCATCTCCCTCTCTCTCTGCCCCTCCCCCGCTCATGCTCTGTCTCACCCTGACTCAGAAATAAACATTAAAAAAAATTTAAACTTTAAAGGGTTCCTTGTGCAGATTAGCAATATATTATATATATTAACAGTCAACATTTTCTCTAAATATACATTTCTAAAATAATCCTTCATAATTATGAATGTGATTGAAATATGAACGAAAATTTCCCAATATGGATACATTATTAAAAGCCTATTTAATCGAACTTCCCAAATAGTTAATTAAAAGTATAGGTCAAATATATAAGATTCTCTCTGATGTCTTAAATGCTTTGTAGTGGAGGCTTATAGCAGTTGTCCATATCTGAATTCTCTCTTCCTGTGTGCAAGGACCTTGCAGTTTGGCATGAAACTTTGGCCAATTCTGGCTGATGGGATAAGAATAGAAATTAAATGCACCTCTTCTGGGCTAAAACACTAACTTGCCGGAAGAAAACTCTTCAATGCCCTCTTGCCCTAACTCAGTGTGTTAGTTGTTTATCACTACATAACAAACTACCTCCAACACTTAGTGGCTTAATATAGTAAATATTTATTATCCCACAGTTTCTGTGGGTCAAGAACTCAGAAACAGCTTAGCTGGGTAGTTTGGGCTCAGGGCCTCTCCTGAACTGAGAGTCACGATGGTGGCCAGGGCTGTGGTCACCTGAAAGCTTGACTAAGGCTGGAGGATCTGCTCATGTGATGGTTCACTTACATGATTATTGGCATGAGGCCTCAGTTTCTCTCTGACTGTTGGAAAAAGGCTTTAGTTTCTTGCCATTTGCGCTTTTCCATAGGATCGCTTGAAGGTTCTCATAACATGGCCACTGGCTTTTTCCAAGATGAGTGATCCTAGACAGAAGAAGGAGGAAATCACAATGCCTCTTATGATCTGGTCTCAGAAACCACGTGTCCTTACCACTGCAACACTGTATTAATTAAAAGCAAGCCACCCAGTACCTTCTGCACTCAAAGGGAGGGATATTAGTCTTTACTTTTTGAAAGGGAAGTGTACATTAATTTGTGGTCACATTTTAAAACCACCACACTCACTGCATGTTCCAGGTGAGGTAACTAACTATAAGGCCGTGGAGCCTCTATCAGTCTGGGTCCCTGGGTGACTTACTGGAACAGAGAGCCCTTTGATGAACCAAGATGTACATGGAACATGAGATAAAGTCATTGGGATGTCGAGATTATTTGCAGTTACAGCATAACCTAGGCTGTCCTGACTAGTAGTCATTTAAAATGTAAACATTAACACGGGTGCCTGGGTGGCTCAGTCAGTTGAGCATCCAACTTTTTATTTCACCTTGGGTCATGATCCCAGGGTCATGGAATCAAGTTCTGTCTCTGTGCTGAGCGTGGAGTCTTCTTACGTTTCTCTCTCTCTCCCTCTGCCCCCCTCCCTCACTTGCTCACTCTCTCTCATATACATATATATATATATATATATACATAATGTATATATATCTCATGTATGTATATATATATCTCATGTATGTATATATATGTCTCATATATGTGTATAAATATATATCATATATATATCATGTATATATATTAACAAAACCACAATAATTGATATGTAAAAGTGGCCACACAATTACGAATCCCCTACATTGACATGGTTATTATCTTTACTTGTAGTATTCCAAAGATTTCATTTTTTACACCCACATGGGACTTCAGTAATTCTATCGGATCCCAATAAGTTTAGCAGATCTCAAAGTAAATGCATGTATACCACTTCAGAAGACAAGAGGTCGCCGATTCTGATCTAGGACAAGTTTGTATAGTCCACAGTGATCCAAACAAAGTTACTGGCTGAGTTCCTTCAGATAATGAAGCTCTATTTGTTATATCCGGACTTTAAAGCCACTGCTTTTCAAAATCTAAATTCAGAGATTTAGTTTTTTGAAACTTGGTGTCTTTCCCAGAAATGATGTATTTCTAAAAGTTTCTTATGGCTAGCACTACCTAAACTATTGTCCTGTCATTATGATGAATTGGCCTACTCTATAAATATTAACTGGAAACTTAAGTATGCCTTATCAATATTGCATTATAATTAGTAGGGTCATCTTGAGGTCCCATCTATTAGGAGTTGAGAGATGGAGTATGTGTAATGTTCAATTAATTAATTATCTTAGAATACTCTGTGGGATTCTCTGTTTCATTAATTTCTGTGTGGGACCACAAAAGCAATCAATTTCTGGACTTTTCTTCCACCTGCTTATTACATGACACAGTACCCATGGTTGAGGGATTATTTGTGTTTATTTATAGCTCCCTGTGTTTATTCTTTCTCATCAACAGAGAGGGTGAGAAACAGAACTCTATACTTTGTAAATAGACGTATGCTTCATAGAAAAATAAATACAACATAATCTTCCACTTATTAAAAGCAATACAATTAAACATATCTTAATACATGCGTTCTTCTTTTGCACACATTATATTAACCGTCTTCTTTTTTTTAATGTTTATTTATTTTTGACAGAAAGACAGAGCATGAGTGGAGGAGGGGCAGAAAGAGGGGAGACACAGAATCTGAAGCAGGCTTCAGGCTCTGAGCTGTCAGCACAGAGCCCGACGCAGGGCTCGAACTCACAGACTGTGAGATCATGACCCGAGCCGAAGTCGGACGCTCAACCGACTGAGCCACCCAGGCGCCCCTTGGAGTAACTGTCTTCTTTTGAATGCTATTATGATTTCATGGCCTTCCCCAAAATCATTTGGTGTCAGGCAACCTTCATTAGTATTTTCTTTTTCCCGATCATCTTGGTCGATGGGATCGCTTCAAAGCTGCTGCTTTGTCCATTCCCTAGCAACTTTACTGTCATTTTTTGAAAGCGGACATACTTATAGGCATTAAAAAACATCTTCCCTACTCAGTAATACTTTTGCAGCCCCCAGATTTGAGAACAAGAGTCCTGCCTGATTCCTCTTGGTGACAAATAGCACTGAAGACCCAAGCCCGAACCCCAAGGCACACTAGAGCTATGACGGGTTCTGCAGCTGTGTGGCCTGGATTCGTTTTCACCTTCCTCCCTACGAGAACTCTGACAGCATTCAGGTGGCAGTGTTCTCGGCCAGACATACTGACCGTTGAGGATGCTTGCAGCTGAAGACGACCCAGGCTGGCCTGGTCTGGGCTATCATCATCTCTTGCTTGGATGATTTTAGTAGACTTCTGTTTCCTCCTTCCTCCCCAACCTCAATTTTGCTCATAATGTACAGACTAATTCACTCACAGGGTAGCCTGGGTCATATCAGTCTTCTGCCAAGATTCTCCCACTGCCTCTATCCAACAAAGGGAAAGCAACACTCCTACAGTGGCCTCCGAAACCCCTCACCATCTCTCCCACCTACTTGCCCTTCATTTTCCTTCTTGCTCACCCTTGTCCAGAACAGCTGGTTCTCTTACCGCTGGTCTGGGACAGCTAAGCACGTTGGGGCCACAGGATTTTGTCCTCGCCTCCCCTCTGGAGGGAAATGCTGAAATGCTCTTATCCCAGGGTTTCCACACAGACCACCCTCCCTAAAAAGGCCCTCTCCCTTCTTCATCCTCTCCTTCTCCTAAGCCTGCTCTGCTTTCCTTAACAAAACGCATCGCCGTTTGTTCATTGCTACTCCCCGCCAGGTAGGTGCTGAGCCTCGAGGTGAAAAGGGCACGCCTACCTTGTTCCCTGCCCTGTCCTCAACTCTGAGGACAAATAACACTCAATTCAGAGTAGGTCTACCATAAATATTGTGGAATGATGGGGCGCCTGGGTGGCCCAGTCTGTTGGGTGTTTGACTCTCGGTTTTGGCTTAGGTCATGATCTCACGGTTCGCGGGATCAAGCCCTGCGTCGGGCTCTGTGCTCACAGCACAGAGCCTGCTTGGGATTCTCTTTCCTCCTCTCTCTCTGCTCCTCCCCCACTCCCGCTCTCTCTCTCTCAAAATAAATAAACATTTAAAAAATATTTGTGGAATGAACGACTACATTAAACGGATGGATAAAGATGTGGCTCTCCGGGTTGTGATGTGTCGGGCATGCTTTGAACATGGAGCAACACTCTCAGAATGGAATCCAGGTCCTACTCTTCTGCCAAGACTCTGCAATGGCCTCTCCATTCCTACAAAGTGTACAGACACCTCCAAAGCCCTGCGTGATCTGAATATTAAAAGCATGCCTTAAACATGAAAAGGAATTAAAGTCTACTTCTAATTTCCCTCAAGTATCCACTTCATTGTTCTTCGGCAAAACAGCAGCGTGTGCGGAAAACCTTTCCGAGTCCTGTGGGATTCACACTCCTGAGGCACAGTTGTCCCACATTGCATAAGCTTGGTGCCAGCTGACTCGCTCCAGGCCTCACAGCCTGTCCTCATGGCATGCTGGGTCCGGTGTATCTCTCAGGGTAGACCACCCCCGTGTGACGGACTTGTGAGCTCTGGTGCCTTTGAGGAGAACTGCTGATGTGAATGACCCATAGGCAGTGCTCGTCCTTCTGTGTTACTGCCTTGGACTCCTTGTATAAAGGTCCAGAGGGCACAGCATGACAGGTGGTGCAAGTGAGAATGACGTCAACTTGGTATTTCTTTCTTTCTTTCATTTTGTCCCACAGCTAACTGGAGCAGGCTGTTATTCTAGCTTAGTATTAGAAAGAGCATCTGACTCTTGACTTTGGCTCAGGTCATGATCTCGTGGTTCGTGGGTTCAAGCCCCTCATTGGGCTCTGCCCTGACAGTGCAGAGCCTGCTTGGGATTCTCTCTCTTCCCTCTCTCCGTCTCTGCCCCTTCCATGCACACACTCTCTCTCTCTCTCAAATAAATAAATAAACTTTAAAAAAAGAAAGAAAGAAAGAGCTGCCCAACAAAGAGTTCTAATGGAATAGGAGATTTTAGCAGACAGTGAGTTCCCCATCTAAGCAGGTATTCCAGCACAAGCTGAAGCACGGGTTTTACCAGAGTTTCTGGCAGGTATACCAAGAGCAGGCCGCATGGATGCTCAGTCAGTTTCCCATCCTGAGCACCGGTCCCACTGCTGAACTCCCTCCTTCTGTGCTCCATTGGCTAAGTTAAATGGCAGTCCTGTCCCTGGAGAAAACCCCGAAAATCCAAGGGCCTGCCCGATTACCAGGAGCATACTCATAACCGAGAGACACCCTCATGACTTCTGCAGGCTCATTTGCAGACAGCGGCAGTGCCGAGGGGAGGGAAAAGCTAGAACCTCGTACCTCCCAATCATACCACATGGACGCCTTAGAGGTCCAGCTGTCCTCCAAACCAATAAAATGAGGTTGATCTTCCCATCGGTTCTCGAGAATGCCTCCCTCCCCGTGGCTCAGTCTAGAGGATTGATATTTAAAAGTTAGTTTTGGCATCTGCTAGTATACATTCCTTCCAGATGTTACCCAAAGGTCCCAGGCCAGTTGAACTGACATGCAAGGCTCAAGAAAGTCCTACGACTTTGAATAGAGTCGCAATTGGCAGTGAGGCTACACTGTGCCTTGAACAGGGTTTTATTTGCTGAAAGCAGCAAAGGCAGTTTTAGCCTGTCCTCAACTCTCTACTGGCCAAAAATATTATTTACATTTAAAGAAAAATAATCAACTGCTTTTTTTGGTGCTCACACTAATTTTCCCTCTGTTTAGACTGGGGTCAGTGCAGCTCTGTTTTCAGCTAACCTCGACATCCCCAGCCTTCTGGTCTCATCTCTAACTAAAGAGATAGGACCAATGGCATTTTCAATTTCTTTAAAAGTGTTCAATAAACAAGCGTACATTTCAACATGCAGCATTCTATTTATTCTAACTCCATTCCTCCCTTCATATTCTATGTCTTTAAGGGACTTATCTCCACCACCACCCCCCCCCCCCCACACACACACACAAGCTTTCACATCTGACATTCATCCCAATTGGATGGGATGGGGATCCTGAGTTGAAAAACAGTGTCTCTTTTAGCTCGTCCAAATTCCTACAGAAATGAACAAAGTGGAACCTGGGAGTTCTTGGCTGGAAGGAATTTGTTGATGGAGATTAGGACCTAATGTTCTTCTTTCAGTTTTCAAATGTAGATCAAGAAACCGTCTGATTCTGGAAACTACCCTGTAGGAAAGATGGAAGAAATAATTTCTTTGTCACAGGGTCTGGGATGTCATATTTTAAACATGCACAAGGATCTGTGCTTGCAAAGGATTTTTGTTTTAACATATTTTTGGAGCCATAAATGAGCTCAGTTACGTAAGTCTATTGGTACTTGCCTTCTTTCTTGTGCTGAAAACCTGATTTTGGAGATTGAGGGTGGGGAAAGAGAAGAAAATTTCAAATTGTATATATATATATTCAAATTGTATATATACACACATATTTCAATCTCTCACCTATTCATTTTGTGGCAGATTGGATTTCTGAAGACAAGTACAACAATATCAGCTGTCCTACATGCTCCTCTGCAATGTAACTTTGCCACCTTCACATAGACAGGTGTCTTCTCCTCTTGAATTTGGTGGGCTTATGAAAAAAACAGAAAGGAAAACAAAAAGACAATGCAGCTTCCTCCTCCACTGGAATGCTAGTACTGGAGACCAGAGCCGCTGTGTAAAAAGTCTGACTGTCCTGAAGCTGCCATCTTGTGGGGAAGCCCAGGGGACATGGAGAAACCACATGTAGGAACTGAGTGACGGGGTCATCAGATGATGCCAGCCTTTCGCCATCAAGTCACTCCCACTTTTTCCAGGCTTCCCAGCAGAGGTCACAAACCTCGCAAAGGAGAGATAAACCATCCTACTGCGTTGTGACAGAATTCCAGACCCACAGCATCCATGGGCATAATACAATGGTGGCTTCACACTACCACGTTAAAATTTTATTTTAACATTTATGTATTATTGAGATACAGAGAGAGACACAGCATGGGCAGGGGAGGGGAAGAGAGACAGAGGGAGACACAGAATCCAAAGCAGGCTCCAGGCTCTGAGCTGTCAGCACAGAGCCCAACTCAGGGCTTGAACTCACAAACTGCGAGATCATGACCTGAGCCAAAGTCAGACACTTAACCAACTGAGCCACCCAGGTGCCCTTATGCTACCACACTTGTGGTGGTTTGTTACCTAGAAAGATGACCAGAACACCTTGCTTAACTTAGACAAGTAACATGCCCTGACTACCATGCTGGACACTGTGGCCACGGAGGCTTTGGCACAAACCCTGTCAACCTAGGGCATTGACCAGGCATGTGGATAGATGTGGACGAGCAACCCTAGAGGTGGAACCCAGTAGAACCCAGTGAGAACATGGGGCTGGGGGTCGGGGGTGGGGTCGGGGGAGCAGGTAGGAGTCCATCTGCTGGCAAGAATCCCAGAGGGTATCTGAGAAAGATGACATTGGGTTGGTTTTGAGTAGGATTTGGTCAGCAGATGAAAATGAAACAGCTCTGGGTAGAGAGCACAGTCTACTCACGGGTGCCAAATCATGGAAGACTTGGGATAGGGAGGGAACTGACTTTTCTCTGGGCTCGAGCTCCGTGTACATGAGGAGAGGGGAGTACAGCAGGATGCAACAGCATCAGACACGGCTGGGTCACAAAAGGCCAGGGTACTAGGCGAAGGAGGTGACATGTGGCAGTGAGGCACTGCAGAAGATGAGGAGATAGAGAAGAGTATGCCCTGCATTTCTCCATGGAAGCCTGTGTGTTGGGGAATAGAGCCCATGACCCAGTCCATTTTCCGACTCGTTACGGCCCTGACATTCCAGGAACTTCTGGGCAGGCTCTCGGGAAGAATCCTGCATCCTGGATTCTCCAAAAGACCTTCTGGCTCCAGCCAATCAGGCTTGGGTGGGGGGGGGGGGGTTCCTATGGCAGGGGACATCATTTCCTCTTCAGCAAGGAGGACGTGGACACTCTTCTCACATGGGCTTTTCCAACCGTATCACTTCCTCAAAGTAACACAGGGCTCATGTCTGGCTGCTCCACGAGAGAGCCCATGACACTCCTGTCCCCAGGAGACGGCCGGGGCTCTGCTGCCTCCCACATCCTAAACAGCAAGCCTGGGCCAGTCTCAGGCAGAGGCCCCCGAGCAGCCTCTCTGATGAGCTGTCTGGCCTGGGGCCCTCCCTGCCTTGCAACAGAAGCCGGGGCCTCCTGCCGAGACCGTGGCTGCACTGAAACAGATCTGTCTTGGGGCCGCTTTGCTTTGAACTCTAGTGCAACCCCAACAGCGAAAAGTACCATTTACCTGAATGGCCGATCCTTGCATCCATGTGAGAAATTCAGCATAATGGTTGATTTACATTTACGGAGGGACTATAAGTAAACCCACATTTATGAGCACCCCCTCTGCGTTGGGTCCTGGGGTAAGATTCTCTCAGCTGCAAATCCTGGGCTGTAAGACCTGAACCTCAATGAAACTCAATTTCCCAGAGGCGCTCTGTCTGTAGGGCCCAAGGCTGACTTGACAGACAGGCGCAGAAAGGGTTTGGCGTGTACCCAGTACTGGACAGGGCAGAGCAAATAGTCACTGCTATTATTATGACTTTACCCAAAGGCAGCTCTGCGAAGCACTGTTATCTCTTCCTCATACTTAGCCTGCAGAGGCTGAGGACTTTCCTGGGGCCACAGAGCTCTGGGTTCTTGGGCTGGACTCCAAACCCAGGTCTGCCCTCCAGGCTGGGCATCTGCCGGCAGCCACCACCTCCGGGCAAGCTGGCTCGTCTTTTGCTGGGGCTTCCGTGGCAGCCACTGGTGAGATCTTTCTCTTCTGCAGCTACAGCGGCTGGCTAACCCGGCCCCTCACTAGAGGGTCACTTCCAGATGCAGAGAAGAGAATGGTGGTGGCCAGGCCTGGGAGAAGGGCTGTAGAGAGCGGTTGTTTTACGGGTGTGGAGTTTTGGTCTGGGATGCTTGGAAAGTTCTGGAGACGAATGGTGGGGATGGCTGCCCAATGACATGAATGCACTCGATGCCATTGAACAGTACACTTAAAAATGGCGACAAGTGGCCACCTGGTTGACTCAGTCAGTTAAGCGTCTGACTCTTGCTATTAGCTCAGGTCATGATCTCATGGTTCATGGGATCGAGTCCCACGTCAGGGACATCTGATGCTCTGCGCTGACAGCAAGGAGTCTGCTTGGGATTCTTTCTCTCCCTCTGTCTCTGCCCCTCCCCCACTTGCACCCAAACTCATGCTCTCTCTCTCTCTCTCCTCTCTCTGTCAAAATAAATAAATAAACAAATAAACATTAAAAATGGTAGACATGGTAAATTTTAAGTTACATCTATTTTACCACACACACACGAAAGATGCATCCCTCAACAGAAGAAGCCCAATCTCCTGAACTTGTCACATGAAACTTTTACAGAAGGTCATTTAGTCAGGCCCTGTCACCCCTACCAGCTTCGTCTGTGTCAGTCCGTCAGTCCTTCCAGTCTCTCCGTTACGCCCTGGAAGCCCAATCTCTTCAGCTTCCTTGTACGCACACACCACACTATTTCTCCATCGTTTTCTTATTCGGGTTGTTCCTCTGCCTGGGATTCTCCTTATTTCTGCCTTACCAAACTTCTGGAAGACTCTACCCAGGCAAGACCTTAGCAAGGAAGCCTTTCCCCACCAGGCCTCAGGGTCCTACCCACACTCGGCTTGGCCATGTTCGGGCCCACCTTGCTAAGGACTGTGGTGATCACGTCTCTCCCCACTAACGGGAAACTACCCCCTATGTCCTCCCTGTGACTCCAGCTCCTTGTACCAGGGGCTGGCCCCATGTCCACCAGGCTAAGCCAGGAAGCTACCGTCAAGGCAGCCAGCAGAGTGGCGGGCCTTGGGCTGTGACCTGTAGCCCTCCCCTGGGAGCAGAGGTCTCAGAGGGGACTGGTCAACTCTGGCAACGGTGGTCTCTCCCTTTGGGCAGTGACATCACATGGGGGCTGGTGGGCAGAGCTCCCGGGCAGGACTGGCAGCCCGGGCAAGGACTGGAGGTGAGAGGGTAGGAAGAAGGTGGGGAGGTCTGCGTGTCACTTCCCTGCAGGGGTCAGCAGCTGAGTGTGATCCGGCACCCTGCCCAGGCCGGTCTGAGCCCACCATGCTGCTGTCTACAGGGAGACGGGGGATCCAGAACTGACCGGTGACCTCCTTGCCAAGTAGCTAACACAGAATCCTACCCCTAGCATCTCCCCACAGCGAGTGTCTTTGGGGATGCCCAGCAAAAGAGTGATCAAGAGCATGAATCATGGAGCCAGCCCTCCCAGGTTGGAATTCAGGCTCTGCTGCTCTCTGCGTGACCTTGAGCAAGCGGCTTAACCTCTCTGCGCCTCAGTGTCCTCAACAATACAATGGAGATCATAATAATAACAGCTACATCCTGGGACAGTTCAGTGCCAGACCCATGGACACCGCTATGCAGATCTTCGCTGGTATAATTATGACTGTGCTCCTGGCGTCCCCCTGCCAGCTGGTGGGAGAGTTTTGAATTACCGTTTTGTAGATGACAGAGCCAAAGAAGCCAGGTGACTTGCCACCTTGGGGACAAAGCCAGGTCACTGCTGCCTCAGGATAGATAGCTCACCTGACTTTTCTGAGATGGAGACGCTGAGCTGGCTGCACAGAAAGGCCTGGAGCCTGGCTCCGGTGGGCGGCTTTCCTGCCCTGCGCACAGCAGCCGCCTCCTGTCGGGGGCAGGTCTGGAGGTCTAGGTCTGAGGAGCAGCGGGCCTGGGGTCGGGGCAGGGTTGGGGGGGGGGTAGGGCAACCGATGTCGCTCCCCACCCCCACCCCCCCACTGTGCAGGCTGGCCTGAGCCATGCTGGGGGAGGCGGGACCGCTTAGAGCCAGAAGATAAACATATTAACTGAACTTTCCATCTGTCATTTCAGAGAGTCATTTACTGCCTAGCTGTGGTTGGAAAAATTAAGTCCTTGTAATTTAGAGTCAACATTTCTCGCGGAATCATGTTAGACGAGTTGGCGGAGTTTGCAGCCTCCCAGCAGAGCCGCCTGCAATCAAAACAAGCTGGCTGCGGTGCGCTGCCTCAGCTACCCTGCCCGCGGCCCGGCAGGCCGGCCTGCGCTGGGCACCGGGTGCTGCAGGCCCCAGGGTGGGCGGGGGCTGCCTGGCCGAGGGCCACACGGGGAGGGCAGCGGGGACAGGCCTCGGCTTTGAGGGTGGAGCTCCAGCCCCCTGGGCCTTCCCCTCTCTGCCTATTGCAAAACAAATCTTCCCCCGTGCTGGGTGACCTGGGGCTGTCCTAAGAAAACACCACAGACTGGGGACTTAAGCAGCAGATATTTATCGTCTCACAGTTCTGGAAGCTGGAAGTTCCAGACCAAGGTATGGACCCAGATGGTTTCTTCTGAGGCCTCTCTCCTTGGTTTGTAGATGACCATCTTCTCCCTGTGTCTTCAAACTGTCTCCCCCGTGTGTGTGTGCATCTGCGTCCTAATCTCTTCTTACGCTGACATCAGTCGGATTGGATTAGGCCTACTCTAATGACCTCATTTTACCTAATCACCTCTTTAAAGGGCCTGTCTCCAAATATAGCCTCATTCTGAGGCCCAGGGCGTGAGGGCTGCAACGTGTGGATTTAGGGGTACATAACTGTGAACGTAACACCCTGTAAACTGTCCATTCCAGAGTGGTTCGCTTTCACCCTACCCAGGAGAAACTGGGTTTGTTGGTTCCATTTTGCAGAAGAGGAAACAGGCTTCGGAAAGGCAGGTGGTTGGCCCGGCTCCCCCAGCCAGCTAAGGCACCTGGTGGGCCGGGGGGTGGGATTTCAGGTCCATGAGTTTTGCATCACAGCGTAGCTGTGTCCACCCCAAGGCCCCAGGCTGCTACATGCCAGGCACCGCACAGACTCCTCAATCCCTGCAAAGGCTGCCGTGCAGAACGACAGGGGGGCTGCCTTCAGCTTAGGGCAGAACCGTCCAGCAGTGAGTGAAATGAGGGCTCTGGGCATCCATCCCTGGGGAGAGAGCCATGCTGAAGGCCCTGCTTGGGTTGGGATGGAGTCTTCCATGATGGGCTCTTCCAATATATAGTCTCCTCTTGCTATACTCACAGATTTACCCACCTTGGAGGTCTCCCCCAGAGATTTTCCTGCTCAGTCTAGTTTCACTAAGTAAACCTTTGGGGCCCACAAAATGCTAGATCATTTCATTTTAAAATGATGGTTAAAATCACAGCAGGCTGCCCCAGAACCAGGGAGGCTCAACACTAGACCTCACACAGTATAGTGGATATTTTAGGACTAGTCCAACTCCTCAGTTTGAGACGGAGAAGCTGAGGCCCTAAGTATAGCCCCGATTTATCAGACATAATTGGTGGCTCAGGCTCTGGCTTTGGCATAGCCGTGTTGTGTGGCCTATCGGTCACGGGGCCATTTTGACTTCCCCGACCCAGTCTGGCAAAGGCTATCAGAACTGTGTGGGTGAAGCAATAGGTGAAGAGGAGAGGCATCCTTTGTGGTCCACCTGGACCCCAAGCAGAGCTGAGCCAACCACGGGCACAGATATGCAGTGGGACATCCAAGAGCAAAAGGTGTGGGGGGGTACTAACAATGCGTGACGGACTGGAAAGCTGCTTTCTCAAAGGGACCTCACTCCATCCTGCCTCTTCCCTCTATAGAGCCGGAAAGCGAGGCTCAGACTTGCCCAGAGGAACAGCCAGCTAAAGGGAAGAACTGGAACGTAAGACCCTTGACTCCAACCCAATACAGTCCCTGTGACTCAAAGCTATTCAAGTCCCCACATGGTTTCCCAGCTCCCAGGGAAGAGGGTGGGGGAACATTTCTGAGTGATGGCTGATGGAGACTTCTGCATAGAGACCAGAGAGTCTGTTTCCCAAGAGCAGGGTGTGGGGGAACTTCTCTGACACCCCTCATTCAGTCAACTGTCAACCAAGGCCCCACTTCCTCACCACCTCCCCCCACTGCCCTCTGCTTCCCCTGACTGGTGAGAAGAAAATATTAATGTGGCTGCCCCAGGGATCCAAGGACTGGTAGCTCTCTGTGCGTGGTGTTGCCCTGCTCTGTTGGTCCTGCCGTCCTCCAAGGCTGCCCTGGCCCCTCTCTGTGCTGTCACACAGAGAAGGAAGGGCAGTGCCTGTGAATTGGAGGCTCCCATTTTCTGCTCAGAGATGCAGAGGGCTCCTCTCTGACCATGAGAACAAAGAACTCTCCTAGCAAAATGTGGCTTTTTTTCATGTCCAAGACAGCTTCGAGTGCCCTGCTTAGAAGCTCCCCCTGTCTATGCACTGAATGTGATCATCACAGAAATGCAGACCCCCTGCTGTGGGAATTTGAAGATGTCCTTGTGATTACTGTCCCTGGGGTTCATGCCTTTTACAATTTCTTACCTTTGAGTGGAGACAGGACCCACGAACATGATGCCATATTGGTCCAGTGAGTAGGTTACATTATATGGCAAGAAGGATTGTGCAGATATGATGAAGGTCCCTAATAGGTTGACTTTGATTGAATAACGGTGGAGATTGTCCTGGGTGAGTCTGAG
Organism: Lynx canadensis; assembly: GCF_007474595.2. Lineage (NCBI taxonomy): Eukaryota > Metazoa > Chordata > Mammalia > Carnivora > Felidae > Lynx > Lynx canadensis. The sequence continues at coordinate 41,762,056 of NC_044313.2, read as the reverse complement.
TGTCTCAGGTGAGCCTTTAGGGAGTTGGGCAGCCGCAGCCCTTCTACTGGCTTGAAAGAAAGCAAATAGCCATACCCGTGGAAGGTACCATGGTGAGGAGCCATGAGGTCTCTAAGAGCTGTGAGTGGCATCTGGTTCACAGCTCCCAAGGAAGTAGGGACCTCAGTGCCACAACCACAGGTCCTGAATTCTACTAACAACTTGAGTGAGCCCCAAACAAGAATGCTGATGGTTGACACCATGATTTCAGCCTGGTGAGCCCCTAGGCAGAGGACCCTCCCCTCAAACTGCACCCAGACTCTTGACCCCAGGAAACTGGGAGGTGTCTGTGTTATTTTAAGCCACTAAGGCTTGTGGTCATTTGTTATCCAGCAATCAAAACTCAATGTATATCCTCTTGCAGGCTTCTGATAAATCTCTCAGCACCTATGAAGTAAGGTTTGACCTAAGCTTGGCACCTCAGGGGTGCCTCAATATATCTCAGCTCAAGCATGTTTGATAGGAAACGACTCTTATGACAACTGTATGCTTACAGTTGAAACACGATAATGGGACAGAGGTGGGAATAATGAGAGATGGGCAGGAGGGGGACAGAGAAAGAAAGAGAGAAGGAGAGAGAGAGAGAGAGAAAGAGGAGAGAGAGAGAGAGAGAGAGAGAGACTCCTGCAGCTTTCCCAGACATAGCGCTTTTGCTACAACAAATGCTGTTGTCTTAGTCTTCTTTTACTTATTCATTCATTTTTAAACCTCTTTTCTAACAGTGCCAAGAAGGAAGCAAAACTCAGTGAATTAACCTTCACAACCTCTGATTAGAACTTTTTCTCTGGAGCATGGAGCATCCCTGCAGAATGAATTACTCTGGAGGGAGAGCCTGTCTGGGCACGGACCTTGCACAGCTCTGTGCTGGCCATGGCCTTGGGCTGTGTGCGTATGAAAACATTGCACATTCTGTAAAGTGCCCAAGGAGGAATAATTTTGGAGATGGTAAATATCTCCACTTTGCAGCTGAAAAACAAAAAACAAAAAACAAAAAAAGGAGGGGAGGGCAGTCATTTCTTGCGGTTTCTGGAACCAAATGTCTGCTGTTGCCTTTCTCAGCTGGTGGTCAAAACAGGGAGGGTGATGCTGGACCATCAGCACCGAGAAATCTTCCCAAGAGATTTCCTGGTACCACTTGGGCTCCTGGAAGGCCCTTGTGGTGGCCAATGGTGCTGCCCTGAGGCTGTTAGTTGGTTCTCTTCCTCTTTCCAGCACAGATGAGGTGGGCCTTCCCTCTGGAGGAGAAGGCCATCTGACTCGTTCACTAGCAAGCTGTGAGTGGGAGTGCGGTGCGTTGCTTCTGGGGTGGAGCATTTAATTGTGGGAGAGCAGCCGACAGTTCCTAGCCCTCTCCATCCACACCCCAGGTGGTAGAGGCTGTCAGCCTGCATTCTGAGTGCGGACAGGAGCAGAGTCCCCCGTCGCCCTTCTGTGGACGGGTGACCTGAATGAGGAATCAAGCTGTGTTGTTTGAAGCCATGCGATTTAATGGTTGGTTGTCACTGGATCACAGCTTCACTCGTACTGACTAATGGAGCCAGTCGGGGCCACTTGGGGCAGGCATTCACCCCTACTGCCCAAGTGTCTGGACGACAGAGCACAGTGACCTAAACCACACAGCAGTGCTACCTTATAAAGAATCGTCTGGGGTGAGGGTGTCCTGGACAGCTAGATTTTTTTGGTCAATAGCAGAGCATCAAAACGTATCAAAATTCTGAAGTCACGGCGTTTCATTTCTTCTTACTTGTGTACAGATGCAAACATTATATGTGAATTCTGTTTCCCACTTTTTCACTCATTTTAAACATTCCTTCATGTTGTTATAGAATTTGTAAGCACCGTTTTTAATGGCTGAATAAATATTTCACAGTGGATTATGAAAGAACTTACTTAATCGTCATCCTCTGTCCTGGGACATTGAGATTGTTTGCAATTTTACATTAGCGTAAGTACCACTGCAATAAACATCTTTGTGCATAAAGCTTGTTTTCTGTTTAATATTATTTACTTTGGCTGAGTTCCCAGAAGTGAAATACCTGGGCATAAATGTCATGAAACCTTACCTTTTTCAAACATTCATTTTCAGAGTAAAGCATTCATCCACCCCGATGCCACAGGATGGCCGGTCCGGTGAAAGTAACACAGTCTTTCATTAATGATGAAAATGGAGTCAGGCCTTGGCCATCGTCCTGTCTGTTGGTTATCACTCTCCAAGCCCACAGTGATGTGAGCCAAGCCCCACAAGGCCAAGCCAGCCTGGGGGGTCTGACCAAGGAATGAGGCCCCAACAACTTCAGCTCAGTACTCTCTGGTTCTAGCCTGATTTGTGACATTCCTGAGGGCCCACCCCCAACCCTTCCAAACACTTCCATTCTGTCCACGGGACCCCCAGGTGCTGCTGCCCTGTGAACCCCAGGCCCTCTACAGTCCCAGAGCTGACATGCCCTTTCCAGACTCCTGGAAATGGGTCCCAGTCATAGCTTGTCTCTCCAAAGGGCAATGCCCACCACTCACTGGGGTCTCATGTGCTGAAGTGTGAGAGGGATACTCTAAACTCACTCATACGAAACACCTTGATTGGACTACATGCCAGGGTCCCCGGGCCCAGATTGTTCCTACCACCTTTTCTAGACCCTTCCTCTAACACATGGACCTAGTTTATATCCCTGGAGGCCTGAGACATATGTGGATGGCTTCTCTAGGTACTCAACTCAAAACTGTTCTCTCCTTCCATCCCCAAGCCTAACCCATGTCCCAGGCAAGCCTTTCTCTTCTTAAGGGTGACAAGGACACCCTCCTTGACCAAACGATAGTCAGGTTCCTCTGAGCTTTCATCTTGGCCTCATCCTTGGCCTTCCAGGCCCAGTTCAAGTGAAGAATCCTGCTCAACCAGTTTATCAAGAATTCCCCCTGCCCTAGGTGTCCAACCTAGCTTTTCTTAGAAGTTTTTTATGCTGTCCCCCATCCTGCCTGCTGGCTGTAAATCCTCTCTCCCCCTTACTTCAATAATCTTGAGTAAAGTCCTGCTCTATTTAACACGTGTCAGAATGATTGCTCTTTGATGAGGGACATTCCTTTCCTTCCAGAATATCCTCAGGAGGGAAGTTAACTGGTGTGGGGAGTGCTTTAGCCCTGTGGAATGGCCGCCAGCCTCACTTACCAGGTGTGTCCTTGCTACAAAGGACACTGTAATTGGTGCAAAGCCAACACCGGCCAGCTCACCATGCCTGCTGCCATAGTGATGCCACTCCGGCCGTCATATGCACACCCAGACGGTGAGTCAGATGGCCAGAACCCTTTCTGGCCCATGGAGCCTTCAGTATCTCACTAGACATCTCTGTTGTAGAATTTCTGTGCCATCATCCTTCGGGAGTTGGAGAGGTAGTAAACTCTGGTAAAAGAATGTTCTGAGAGTCTTCCCTGGAGAACTAAGAAGCCCACACCACATTTACATGGCGTCCCAGCCCCACCTTCACCCCGCAGCATTTCCTTTAAGATCAGTTCATTCATTCACTTGACACTCACTTATTGAATTGTTCCCATGTTATTCTGTCTTAAACTATTGATGGGGATTTGATGTGTTCAGAGGGCTTTTTTTCCTCCACTTTTAATTTTATTGCATTTATTCAGCAAGGACTTTTGTGCAGCTCAGTATTCGTGAGGTTCTGGGGACACCACCATGAGGTATAACATGTGCCGAGGCCCTGCCCTCTTTCAGCCCCCAGTCTCAGAGAAAACTCTGGCAAGAAGCAGAGGCCTCATGCGGAGGGAGACAATGCCTGGGCTCATTGCCAAAGACCATTCTGGTCGCAGGGCAGACAATGGAGCCATTAGACAGGTGTTCCTTTGTGTCTGTGCACCAAACATTTAGAGTAGATTAATCGAGATCCTTTGTAAAGTGTGACAAACAATAAATGCTTAATATTTTTCCTGCTTCCTTCCTCACTCCCCACCTTCTTCTTTCCCCTTCCCCTTCTTTTCTTCCTTCCCAGAAGGTCCTTGAGGTCATTTGACTCTGGCCATGTAACCTGAAAGGAAGGCGGGGTTCCAGATGTCCCAGCAGAAATTAAAAGGGCACAGCCATTATCCAGAGTTCTCCAGGGAGAAAGCCTTGCCTTGGGGGCTGGGCCCTCATGAAGCCCCTCCCTGGTCCTGTGATGAGGAGACACCTGCCTCACTTCCTTTCCCTGTGGCCCTGGAGCCCAGTGATGCCGTGGCTGGGGCTGTTGGCAGAAGTCTCTCTCTTACCACCCAGCACCAATGTCCAGTCTTCTATTATTTACTTAATATTTTCTTTAAATTGATTCACGTATTTTGCCTACATAAATAAAATTTAAAAAGAAACTTTATACCAGAAGTATAAATATAGAATTATTAATATTTGCCATAAAGAGAAGAAAACTATATTAAAAAGACAATGAAAATAAAATAAGTTTATTAAACTCTAGCAAGATACTATTTTGCCAAGTTTTTCAGACTAAAACTGTTCTCTCTTTGTTCAAAAGGGAAATTATCATGTGTCAGAGCAGTGTTACAGACATGCTTTTATGGATCCAAAGAGAACTGGAAAGAGAATAACACTCACATTACAAAATTCAGTGTTACTTTATTCATTCATTTATTAAATATTTATTGGGTGCCTGAGTGGATGGTCCTTGGTACTAAGAATACAGCATGAAATATAAGATAAATAAAGTTTCTTCTCTGTAGGGCTTAAAATGTAGCAGGGAGGACAGACAGGGAACAAGGAAAAAGATGAAAAATATCTAATTGTAAGAAGAAAATTAAGAAAGAGAATGGAGAATGTAGTGTATATTCTAAGTAGGGGTATGTTTTGCAGCAGGGGAGGGCTTGATAGATCCAAAATGCTTTTGGCATATTGAGTTTGGGACATATTGCTTCCACGTAAGTGTTCAAATGATTAATTGAACCAGGCCAGTGTGAAGAGGTTGGGGCTGAAATGATCAGCGTAAGGGTATTGACTGCATCATCGGTGTTTGAAGCCACCGGCCCAAATATGACTATCCAGGGAGCAAGTGTCAATAAATGCCTGAGCCCTTGATGTCCCCCAAATTAATGGGTCAGGAAGAAGAGAAGGCCCAGCCAGGCTGAAGTAGGGAGACAGCCCAGTGTGGCCTTCCGGTTCAATGGAAGCATCAACGAGGGGAAGGTATTTGCAAAGGATGAAGTGATCACTGACAAATGTTGCTGAAGGATCAAGCCAGATGAAGACAGAGAACCCACCAGTGGGTTTAACAAGATGGCGGTCATCTCTGCGATGTTGGTGGGACAGTGGGGGTGAACACCTGATCAGAGCGTGTTAAAGAGAGTTCAGGGATCGAGGGAGGGGAGGCACGGAATAGATTGGGAACGTGCTGGTACTTCAGAACTCAGGTATGTAGCAGTACCTGGAACACCTCATGAACCACCGAAAATCAAGCTGTGGAAAACAAGGCCTAAAAATACATCCTGGCTGGGCGCCTGGGTGGCTCAGTCAGTTGAGCGTAGGACTTCGGCTCTGGTCATAATCTCGCAGTCCGTGAGTTCGGCCGGGCTTTGGGCTCTGGGCTGACGGCTCAGAGCCTGGAGCCTGCTTCGAATTCTGGATCTCTCTCTCTCTCTGCCCCTCCCCCACTTGTGCTCTGTCTCTCTTTCTGTCAAGAATAAACATTAAAAAATTTTGTTTTTAAAAATATTCATCCTGGAAACCCCAGACGAATGGAGCGAAGCCCCTTCCCCACCCCCCACCCCCCGAGACTGGCAACGCTCCTGGAAGGGTGCCCCCCCCAACCCCCCCGAGGTGTGCTTTATCCCTGGGAAGGTTCTTTCCTCGCTGGGTGCTGGGGAGCCCGCACACAACACGGATGTGTGGCGGGATCACCCGGTTCCAGGGCTGCAAGGCCGCGCACCACCAGGGCCCCTGTTCCAGAACGCAGGGAGGCGCCGGGGCGAGTCATGCTCCGGCACAGATATTTATTGATCTTGATTTTCACGATCCAAGAAAAGCTTGGCCACAGAGCTTTCTGGTCCATTCGCAAGGATGTGGGGGTTGGGCAACAGGGAAGGAAATGGGATTTTAAAAAATCTGTTCTTAAGAAAATAACTCTTTGTAAACCTGCGCTCCGCGTGCCCGGCGCACGCAGTAGTGAACCGCTCTGTTACTTGGAGCGGCGGCAGTGAATAGGGGCTCTGTTAGCGGCTGCTGGGGCCCCCAGAGGCAAAGCACGCCGGGCAGATCGAAGAACAGCCTTCCTGGAGTCCATTGTGAGTAGAGCCCGTGAGGAAGTGAGCCTTCCTCCTGCAAACCCTCTGCCTAAGTGAGGCAGAAAAGCCCTCCTGTTTATGTGCGTTCCCATGATGGCTCAACAGAGCAATTAAATTGCAAGGCCAGATCTGCATTTTCTCCCTGGGCTATTTCAAAACGGAGGCTGCCCTCAGACGGGCCTCATCTGCACCTGCCTATGCTTTTGTATCTTTGACCACCAATATTTAAAAATTTTTTCTTTCATGTTTATTTATTTCTGAGACAGAGAAAGACAGAGCATGAGAGGGGCAGGGGCAGAGAGAGAGGAAGACACAGAATCCGAAGCAGGCTCCAGGTTCTGAGCCGTCAGCACAGAGCCCAGCGTGGGGCTCAAACTCATGGACTATGAAATCATGACCTGAGCCAAATTCGGACGCTCAACCAACTGAACCACCCAGGCGCCCCTGACCACCAACATTAAGAAAAGCCTGCACTAACCCTCAGAGAAAAATTGGGGCAGTTTGACTTTTTAGTTTGTGGGAAGAAAAAGTCAAAAACAATGACTGAGAGCCTGCCCTGTGTCTGGCCTCTGGAGATGGCATCCCCTTCCATGTTCGATGACACTCTGTTCTGCAGACGGAAAAGTGAGGCTTAACGAGGCAAATGACTTGTCCGAGACAATGGGGTGACGGAGAGGCATACGCCGTCTCATAAATGGTTTCTTCTGATGTTTTCTAACCTGTCTGATGCACTGGCAGCCAGTGGAGATTTCCATCTTCAACAGCAAGAATTTCTGTAATGATGTATAATGTGAAGTTGTGGGCACCGATCGCCCCTGAGGTTATATCTAGCTTCCTGAGCCTGGCTTGCTCTGTTTGGCTTGCACAGTGAGTGTGGTTCCTGCTGGGGGCGGGGTGGGGGGGGGGGGGGGGGGCATTTGTAACCATGAAGGTGAATGCCTTCATCCAGGCAGGCATGCCCCAGCCCCCCTTTCCCACCACTATTTCCTCCCACGGGCTGCCCTTCACTCCTGCACCTGTCTGGCCCCCTGGGCGCTGGCTTTGTGGCCCCGCCTAGAGCTCTGCTCACTCTCATATCCCATCTCTCATGTGATTCTTAGGTTTTCAGTACCATAAGCCACCTTCGTCTAGATAAAAAAGCTGAGGCCCAGAGAGGTTCAGCTACTTGCTCCAGGATGTAGAGCCAAGACTCAAGCCTAGGTCTCAAGGCCTTAGACGGCCATATTCAAGCTCTTTCCCTGCTCTGCACCGCCCCACCCTGTGGGTTATAAAGACCTCTGCTTTACTCTTTTCAAACATGCTGCGATGGAGAGCAGAGCCCTTGAGGCCTCAGCCAATCAGTCCACAGGGCCGCAGAACTCTACTCACTTACCAATGGCAGCCCATCGCCATCATCATATATTATTGTTTATTAAGCACTATGTATATATTCTCCCAATTATGCCAAGAGGTTATATTGTTACACCCATTTTACAGAGGAAGAAACTGAGGTGAAAGGATTGGCCCAAGGTCACATGGCTAGGAGGGGGTAGATTCAGGATGCAACCCCAGGTATGTCTGGCTCCAAGCCTGGCTTTGTACTATACCCTGCAGCTGCCCTTCAGGCCCCCTGCCTCAGTGGAAATGAGAGCAGTTCCCAACACCACGCACGTGTTGATGCACGTGTTTCCTTCGGGATACCAACACTGTGTCAGCTGTACAACCAAGGGGAAGATCTGGACAGACCCCGAGTGGCATGGTCCATGCTATTCCTGAAGTGTTTTATTGGAAGGATGTAACTTGCTCTACCTCCTTCTTTCCTTCCCTAGCGCGTGGCTCTCCAGAAAGACCATGTTTCCTTCCATTCTTCTTCTGGGCTAATTTGGAAGCAGAGGAATTCGGATCCCCAGTCATGTTGCCCTGCTCTGAACCTCAATAGCTGTGGCGCTGACGTGTTAACAGTGTGGGAAGTGATTCACCCTGTCAGCTTTGGAGACCCTTTCCCCCACCCCCCAAAGATCACCCATGACCGATGAGAGCCTCTTGGCAGTGTTAGGTTGTATCTTAACATGGCAAAGCCCAAGGGGATCTGTAGTGAGCGCGCATGGAACGTGCAGAGGCTGAACGTATAATGGCTTCAGCCCCTCCAAAGAAAGCGTCCTGTCTGGGTGCGTCTGGGTGGAGATGAGAGCACTTTCTCTGAAACTCGGCTTCCACTCAAGCCTTATGGCTTCAGTGCTACAGACCCAACGTGAACCTTCTGAGACGCCAACTCGTTTACTCTTGGCAACGCTCAGCTTCCTCTCACAATAGAAATGAAAGCGTGGAAGGCTTGTAAAGCAGACTCCAAAGGCATCATGCATATCTACGAACGCTTAAAATCCAAACTTTGGATGAGCTGTGCGGAGATGGATCAGAAACACATGGAGTAGTTTTTCTTTCAACTGCACCGCGGGCCTCAGAAATGGAGGGAAAAGAGCTTGGCGTGGTCCACTGGGGAGTCACCGATCTCTGAGCACTGGAAGCATCAGCAAATGTTCCCCAGGCAGAAGATCGTTTGGCCGGCTTCCCCCAACTCTCAGTTCCCTCCCTGTGGGACCTGTTAAGGGAGAGAGGAAATGAGGGATAGAAGAAGCCATGAGCAGGTAGGGAGAAGGTCCTCAGGAGGGTGGACCGTGATCATGGGGGTTATAAAGCCGTGTGGGTGATTTGAAGGCTTTGGGACGAACCTCGAGTGTTTCTTAAAATCCATGTCTACAAACAGGTTCTATTGTCTTTTTCCTCGGTGATTCAGGCAGCATTCCTTCCGAGCTGGCTGTGGACCTTGCAAATGAGTGTGCACATCATTTAGAAACTATTCACATCCTGGAGTGGCCAGAGCACGTAGAGTGATTGGAACCATGCGGACCGTTTCCATGAAGCCTGGTAACACATAGGTCGTGCTGTCATGGGCTATTACTCGGCTGATGTTTGAAAGCATGATCTGTTATTTTCCACCTGTTTACTTTCAAAACAAAGCCCTATTGACGAAGTGAATTCTATTTTGAAGACCTCAAATGAGACTTTGAGATCAGGTCAGCTTTCGACATCCAGCCAAGACCAGATCCCATATGTTCAAGGTTAATGGCCATCTGGTCTAGAAAAGGCCAGAAGGATCACAAGATGTGTGGAAAACACATTGAAGACCAGCTCTGACTGTCTGAAGCACTTGCCGACCCACCCTAGAGTCGACGACCCCCTCACCGAGGCCACCACCGCAAGACTTGTCGGGCTACGTGTCAGACTCTGGCACCAGGCACCAAATCCCATCAGAATAGCCCGATGCTTGTTTGTTGCTGGATGGGGGCAGAGTGCCGCCATGGTCAGAGCAGGAGTTCAGGCACCAGACTGGCCCGGGATTTAATCTCAGGCGGGTCTTTCAGCTTTGGGAGAACTGTCGGCTCACTGTATTCCTGCTCTGCTCTTTGTGGCACGCAGCTCACAAGGAGCCACTCAGCTCTGCTGCCCTGGATCCTGGGTCAGAGCCCTAGGTTTACACACCTTCCCCAAGCCTGTGGGCTTCACCGTCAGCACTCTCCCTCTGTTTCTCGCAGCTAAACATTTGCAGCAAGCAGGCAGCTCGGGCTCCGGGTTATGACATCGATCTCCTGTCGCCCTTCTCCAGGGGCTTACAGGAGGCAGAGTAGGACTGTAGGAAAGACACATCGCTGTCTGGGACCGAGGAACCAAAGGGTGTAGGCTTTGGACATGACCCTGAGAGTGAGTGGGGACCTCCCACCTACTCTCTCTAGCTCTGTAGCAGTGACTCCTGCCAGGCAGGGCTCCACAGGGGAGTAGGGTGACAGCGCCTCCAGGAGAGCCCTGCGTGGGGAGACAGATGTAACCATGGAGTGACTAAAATACACACCGCAGCCTGGGGACAGCGCACGACGGTTCTTGAACTTGTGGGTTCCTGTACTTTCTATTTTATGGTAACCATGTGGCCCTCCGGTAATTAGGAACAAAGGATGAAAGGTTTAAAAAAGGACAATGGAATACACAAAATGACAAGACAGAGGAGGGAACAGATGTGCAGCATCAGAGTGGAGTGAGGGGTTTAACTGTTGGGGTCAGGAGAGGCTTAGGGAAAGAGGATGAGTGGGGGCTTGTCAGACCATCTGCAGACACTGGGAACCAGGAGCGTGCGTCCCCACCCAGGAGACAGGGCGGCAGGGCTTGGAACCAGCATCGGCTCAGAGCTGCTGAAATGCCCAGGGGAGGGGTGGCTGGAAGGGAGGAGGAAGAGATCAGGGCTCGGTGGGAGAAATCCTGGGTGCCAGCTGAGCTTTTATCCTGAAGGCAGTAGTAAAAGGTAACTAAGCGAGGGCCTGACCCAGGGGCCACATTTGCATTTTAGAGTCTCTTTGGGGTGTGTGGAAACAGAGCTGGGGTCAGGAGACAACTTCATTGGGGTTTATTTTTAACCTGCTTATGAAGGCCAGCAGTGAAGACAGCCCATTTTGCTAGTGGTTTGTGGGAGGAGTGTCAGCACCAAGGCCGTCACACCTGCCTCCCCCAGGCTCCTCAGAGTCTCCCTCCTACTGTGGGGAAGGGGCCCAGCGAAGGGGCCATCAATCTTCATTAAGTTGGTCATTGTCTTCAAGAGGAAGGCAGTGCTTGGAAAGGCTGTTTCAGGGCAGCGCTGTGACCCCCAGGGTATTTAGAAATAAAGGCTAATTGACCATAGGAAAATCAAACAGATACCATCGCTGGTGCTGTGGTTGTCCCCCCCCCACACCCCCACCTCGGCCTCAACAATGGAGATGCCTGCTGGGGCCTCGCAGTCCCTTCCAGCCTGTGGAACTAGCCAGGGACAGAGGGACGCCTCTTCGCTTGGGGATGTCCGGTGGCGGCGAAGTGGGAAGAGGGTACGCTGCCAACGTAGGGCGGAGCCTCTCCAGGAGGGCACGAGGCCCTTCCCTGCCAGCCTGGCCCAATGGGACACTCTGCCCCATCATTTGGGAGATTTTATCATCAGAATGAAAACCCCACTTCTAGAAGGAATTCAGAGGCAGGGCCATGCTAGGTGTTGTATTGTTCTTGGCTGGATATTTGATAGCATTCAATCTGTATAGAAGTGGGCCATTGGCAAAGTGCTTTCTCCTACATCATGTAGTGACTTCCCACTGGGCCGGGACTGGTGATTGAGAGGTGAAGACTCTGCTCTCAAGTAGCTCAAGGTCACTGTTGGTGTTTGTGTGTGAGTGTGTGTGTGTGTGTGTGTGTGTGTGTGTGTGTATGCACATACATGCATGCATGTAGCGGACATTAAACAGCAAAAGTCACCAGAGAAACTCAGGATTTCTGAAGGAAGTTCAGGGACAGATTGAAAGCATAGATAGGGTCAGCTAACTAGACCAGAACCCATTTTACAGCTGGGGAGACTGAGGCACAGGCTGTCTAGGACCTCACAGCTAAAGCAGAGATTCAAATCCAGGCAACTGGCTCTGGCCCCTGCAGGCCCCATCACTAGAATGCATCATGTCTTGATGGACGTGAGCACCCCAGCTTCGTGGAACTGTCAGCAGCCATGTCTGGAGGAACCGGGTGGAATCCCACGTGGGTCCACGCTCACGCGTTACTACTGTTCTGCTCAAACCACTGGGGCAATGAAACGATCGTTCCTAACCTCCAAGGTTGCTGCTCTACGTGGGGGTGTGTTTGGGGAAGGGTACGTGTGACCTCCGATGAACCCCTGACTTCACATGTTGCACCCATTTCATCGTCCACAGTGGGGCCTAGCTTTCCAATGAGCTGTTTCTCCTCGCCGATGTGTGTCGCTTGATTTTCAAGTGCACACCCTGACAAGATCACACCCTGTCTGTGTCTCACAGGTCCACCAATGAAGGTGAGTTATGTCAGGATCTTGCTGGACTTTCATTCCGCTGCTATCTCTTTAGCTCTTGGATAGCCGCCCTTCTCAACACCAGGGATGGAGCAGTGAATAAAACAAAACCAACAAAAGGAAGTGTTGCTCAGAGTGTTTGGGGTCAGAGCCGACTTCGAGAGGAGCACAGAAAAGACACCACAGCAACCGATCCTTATACATGTGACTTGCCAGGTGCCATACTGAGAAATTCCTGTCCTCTCCAGGGACAGAGGGTCCGTACCCGCTGACCCACCACTGGCCAAAATAGCAATTCTCAAATTGCGTCAGCTTCTCATGAAGGGCTTGAGACAACACTGATCTCTGGGTCCTGTCTGGGGCTCCTGACGCACTGGGTATGGGCTGGGATCCCAGACTGCCCTGTTAGCAGGTTCCCAGGAATGTGGATGCTGGTCGGGGGTGCTTTGTAGAATCACTGCCCTGGAACACATTATGAGGAGAGTAAGATCAGAGGGGGCTGGGGGTCGAGGCAGACCCACAGGCAGAGCTGCCTTGGAAGAAGGAGAAAGAAGAAGCAAAGGGACACCCACAGACTATTTCCACACGGGGGGACCTGGGTCAGGTGTGGCTTTCATCCTGGGAAATATGGCCCAGCTATGTCTGAACATTCGCAGGGATAGGCTCACTGAACAACAATGGATGGAATTTACATTTTGCAGGATCTCAGATGAGAAGGGGACCACAGAACGTCCTTGGTTGTGTGAAGGGCAAGGAAGGAGCAAGGAGTGGATATTTGCAGGCTGCACCCTTTGCCGAATACAGCACTGTGTGCCTGACGTCCGTGGTCTCCTGAGTCCTCCCCACAGCCTTGGGATTGGTGCCGTGCTCCCTGTGTTTCAGATGAGGAAAGGAAGGCTCAGAGAAGTTAGATAACTTTCCCCAGCTCATACAGGAGTGAATGGGAGAGCCTGGATGAGAACTGACAGTCACAGCCTTGTGGCCACACGGTGCTATTCCATCATGAAAAGAACTAGATAGAAACCAGGAGCAGCCATGGTTTTCTTTCGAATAGATGGAAGTTGGGTTCCCTAAAGCCTTTTTGTGGACGAGGAGCAGAAACAAGCTTGATGCTCAGAGACAGGCTGATTGTACCCCCAGTGAGGTGAGAGAGTCCCAGATCACTGTGGATACTTGCGAGATATTTTTCTGCTCTCCTCCACAAATAATGGCCACTGGTCCTCGTACACATGGCTCTTAAGGCACTGGACAGAATCGTGACCCCCCCCCCCCCACTTCTTATGTTGAAGCCCTAACTCCTCATGTGACTGTATTTTAATATAGGGCCTTTAAAGAGGTGATAGAGGTTAAATGAGATCATAAGGGGGGGGATCCCTGGTCAGATAGAATTGGTGTCTGTATAAAAGAGGAAGAGATGCTGCAGCTCTCTCTCTCTCTCTCTCTCTCTCTCTCTCTCTCCCTCTTCCATGTGAGGACACAGCAAGAAGGCAGCCATCCACAAGCCAGGAAGAGCCCTCACCAGAACCCAACCATGCTGGGATCCTTATCTTGGACTTTCCAGCCTCTAGAACTGTAAGAACATAAATTTCTATCGCTTAAATCACTCAGGCTATGGTATTTGTTGTTGTAGCCCAAGCAGACTGACATAGGAGCATTTCAGCTGGGCAATGGTCCTTCAGTTTAAGGAGCTGACTAAAAACTTAGGGCATTAAAGGGTCTCAGAATAGTGGGATGGGCTTTGCTCCTGAAACCCTTGCTCACCTGTGTTGGCTCTATAGACATGGTCCCATGTGGTTGGAGAAAGGGAATCCTGTGTTTAAAAAGACCTTTCTCTCCTCCCTAAAAATTTAATTATCAGACCCTTTATCCAAATATTGTTCTGTTTCTTATTTGACACACTGTGGGTCAGCGTTTTTCAAGCCAATGTTTTCCAGATGGAATCAGGGGACTTTACACACAGCCTAACGTTCAACTGCTTGTCACTTGGGGAACAGCATAATTATGTCACCTTATTGGTAGATTTCACTGACCTTTAGTGACCTTTAATTTATTGATGTAACTTGGTTATGGACAAAGTCACATGAGGTCAACAAAGGATTTTGCTTTTGAATCATGGGCCAAGCTTGCAAGACTCGCACTATGAATAAGGAGGAATCATCTCTCAGCAGACACTTGATTTTTCCAGCCGTTATACTAGTTCAAAATGGTTGACTATCTATCTATCTATCTATCTATCTTTCCCAAATTGCTAATGAAAACATGCTAAAGAACATAGAGGAGAAAATTTCACAACAGCAGTGAGGACAGAAAGAGTAGGGACCAGCACACTAAAAGGGTTGTGCCTGGCTCTATAATCAGGATCCTAATTCAATCACAAATAAGAACAACTAAAGGTCATCTGATGCTTGAGGGAAATCATTAACAAATTTAAGTACACTGTGAGCAAACCTCCTGCATCCAGCCTCACCTGGCCCTCACTCCCAGAGGTGGCTGGGGGCCGCTCGTACCCAGCCTGCGGAGGGATTGAATGCTCACCATTCACCCCTGGAGGTTTGGGATCCTGCTCAGCCACTCACCATTCATTGTTCCACTTTTTAGCTTACGGTATTTATTGATATTAACTACTCTCCTGTCTCTTAAACAATGTGCTTTAAAAAGCCACTTTATTGTCATTTCAGTGGGGTTTGGTAAGGGAGCAGAGGTCAATGAATATGCGTAATCAGAAACACACTTTCTTATTATTCTTCTGAAAAACATTACATGAGGGTACGCTACAAAGTAATGAAAAGGGTTCTAATGGAGAGAAGGACATGTGTACCTTCAGGAAAATGAAGCTAGAAAGCAGTACTCCGTGCTGGGACATCTAGGGATGGCAGCTATGTGGCAGGGCTACAAACACATTGGTCAAACCAAAGGGTCCCAAAAAGAATATTTTCGAGAAAAAAGTAGATTTCACAACATATAATATGATTTGGGGGACAGACCATCTTAGTGCTAAAGTGAAGGCAAGGTATTCCTTTTTTTTTTTTTAAGAAGAAGAAGAAAAGTGTATAATAGACATTCCAGGAAACATGTATTAGAAAACCATATGAAAAGCAAGAAAATGTTGCATGATTTGGGGCAAATTGTAGACTACAAGAAAAGCGAATCTCTTTGACATGGACCAATTCCATCTGAGAAGCACGTGTTTCATGACAAAAGCTATATTCCTCCTCTACAGTCCTAATCACCTACCGGAATATTACACAATGATAATATTATAAAGGCAGTTCATTTCTTTTTTTTTTTTTTTAATTTTTTTTTTGACGTTTATTTATTTTTGAGACAGAGAGAGACACAGCATGAACGGGGGAGGGTCAGAGAGAGAGGGAGAAACAGAATCGGAAGCAGGCTCCAGGCTCTGAGCCGTCAGCCCAGAGCCCGACGCAGGGCTCGAACTCTCGGACCACGAGATCGTGACCTGAGCTGAAGTCGGACGCTTAACCGACTGAGCCACCCAGGCGCCCCAAGGCAGTTCATTTCTATATTTAGAATTAACTTATAAATAGGGCAAAACACCAGAGACTAATTACCGTCTTTCATTGATTCTAAGACACATTTTCCCCCATATTTTAGCCTCTCTGAAACTAGGATATGCTTTTAATGGGGTATCATTGGCAGCATGTATGTATTTATTTACTTTTACTTACTGGAACATAAAGCAATGTGTGTCCTAGAATTCATGACCGCTTCAAATCAATAAAATATGATATATTGACAAAGGAAAAAGAAAATATTATAAACCTTAACAGTTTGAAGTAAGAACAGAAATGACAGGGGTACGTAGGTGACTCAGTCGGTTAAGCATCCGACTCTGGCTCGGGTTATGATCGCATGGTTCGGGGGTTTGAGCCCCGCATCGGGCTCTGTGCTGACAGCTCAGAGCCTGGAGCCTGCCTTGGATCCTGTGTCTCCCTCTCTCTCTGCCCCTCCTCTGCTCACACTCTGTCTCTCTCAAAAATAAATAAACATTAAAAAAAAGTTTTTTTTAAAAAGAATAGAAATGATAGTAGATGAGATGGAGAAGTGGGAAAGAGCAGGGAAAGCAAAGATTATAATTCCTTCAGCTCACATGGCTGAAACATAACAGGTGCTCTGTAAATAGAGATCAAGAAATAGCTTTGAGCATATTTTAAAATCATAAGGGTGAGCTTGGAGAACTGAAGAACTAAATGATATATGGAGATAAAGTTTAGACTGAGTAAAATCTGATGTAAGTAACTTAAAATTTCTTTAAAAATTTTTTTTAATGTTTATTTATTTCTGAGAGAGAGACAGAGTGTCGGGGGGGAGGGGCAGAGAGAGAGGGAGACACAGAATCCAAAGCAGGCTCCAGGCTCTGAGCTGTCAGCACAGAGCCTGACGTGGGGCTTGAACTCACAAACCATGAGATCATGACCTGAGCTAAAGCCGGACGCTCAACCAACTGAGCCACCCAGGTGCCCCTAAATTTTTTTTTTTTAAACAGGAAGAGCTAAGAGGTGCTCTTGAGATTTGGCAGGTCAAGAAAAAGAGCTCTGGGCATATTATTTAGAGCTCTGGAGGTCACCACCAGGAAAAGCAAAATCAGACATTTTGAAAAGTGATTGCCCTTGGAGAACAGGATGGGCAGGGAAGGGGGCGGGGGGAGAGATTTATTCTATAACTTTCAACATTGTTTGGATCTTTTACTACTAAAGTGTCTCAGTGTTATAAAATTAAAGCATTAGAAAAATGTATTCTGTCACTGAAAAAGATACCACCAAACTTATTGTCTTATACTCTCCGGGGTAGGTGTATATGTAATTGCCTGGTATAGGGAATGTGGGTAATATAAACACATGCTTTGTCTTCTGTGTAGCCGAGAAATGTAGCATCTCAGTCATCTGCTGGCTGAAACAGCCATGCATTGCTTGAACGTAGAGTCAGCTACTCAAAATTTTCTGTTATAGTTTTTGTAGACAATTCTCTACCTGGGTGGCTTATAAACAAATATCTCTTTAACTAAATCGTTCATTTCACTAAAAATCTACTTGCTTTCTCTGGGATATAGCATTGTTCAAACCCAAGTTTGGAGTGCTAGAATTTATGGAGATTATTTGACGGGGGTGGTTCACTGATTTCGCTGGCTCCGAACATACTCAAGACTGAAACTATTGTGTCCATTTAATAAGGTGTGTGGATGTTAGGGAATTCGAGCCCTCATTAAAGTCTGTATTTTCTAGTGGATTCAAAATAATTTTCTATGGAGGATTATGGAACACACAGACACATACACACACACTCCTAAGCAAGAGGTCGGGCCTGAGTCACGGTCGGGCATCACCGTTTTCCCAGGAGGAGGCCAACACTTCCCGTGTTCCACTCCTTGCCAAAACTTACGGGGTCTGCGTTTCATCAGCAACCAGGAGCGGCTGCCCATCCTGTAGCGATTGGAGAAAACAGTCTTCAATTTGTCGACACGTGAGCGGATAATTTCTTGAAAGATCGTTCTTCCCAGTACTGTGAAATCTACATCCAAATCTACATCTGGCACATTTGCTTTGACTGAATTGCTTTGCTGTGTGATGCTATTTATCCAGGTCGCGAGGGTGCCCCCTGTCAGGACTGATAACATTTTCCTAGGACATCCGTCATTATCCCACACCGCATTCTCTTCAAAAAGATGAACAGGCTTAATTCCTACCTCGTCTCGGTACCAGGAATTGTTAAGGTTCTTGTGGACTTGTTCTGCTTCATCATGTGACCTCCACCAACGGTGGAGCCCACGGGGTCCCTTTCTCATGTCACAACAAGAATTCTTAGAGGTATAAGTGCTCTTCACCCCGAGCCTATGATGTGGCATCATGGCGTGCGGTTCTTAGCCTTATTCCCAGATTCACTGTCTTCTCCTTTGTTCCTATCCTTCTTTTATTGTTGTTTCTATACCATTGTCGTCTATCTTATGTATCCTTGTAAGTCACTTATAAGCGGGGAGGTGCAAAGAGAGAAGGGGCGGGGCACAGAATCCGAAGCAGGCTCCAGGCTCTGAACTGTCAGCAGAGTCCGCTGCGGGGCTCGAACCCACAGACCATGAGATCATGACCTGAGCCAAAGTCAGACACTTAACCAACTGAGCCACCCAGGCACCCTTATCCTAATCTTTTTGTAACAAAAAGGGATACATGAGTAACTAAAATAACCCTCACACCAAATCCATAAAGTATCTGTCCTTGTGCCCATTCCACAGATAAGAAAACTGATGAGTGGAGACTGAGTCCGCTAAGAAGGTACAGTTGGAACCATTGCTGTCTGAGTCCAAAGTCCGTTGGTCTTGGCACCCTTTCCTGTCATATGAGAAAGGGCCTCTGCGATACTGTTTCTCGGAGACTGCAAGGAAATTATTAATGAAGTGACCACATTGTAGGGGATGTTTGTGTATGAACCACTAAAGCTAGGCGACAAAGCCAGTCACTGCTACTTGTGACCTGCGTCCAGGCTGTGATGGTTAGCAAGGCCAGTTGTCTGGGTGAGGGCTTGAACACACTGCCCGCTCTTCCTGGTGAGGCCAGAGGAGGGGCACAGCACCCCTCGCTGGGGACGGGGGCGCGGGCTAGCACTGCTGGCCCTCTCGGGCTCTCACCACGTCCTTCTTCACTGCCCTTCTCTGTCCTGCCCTGGGCGGCCGTGTTCTCCTGGGGAACATCCTGCGACTCGGCCAAGCACGGAACCGCCTGCACACAGATGGGGGCAGAGGAGGATGACTCAAGACCGCGCCCCTTGGCTTACACAAATTCGTCTCCCCTTGGTCCTCAGAGGTGATGTGAGGACGGAGCCCCAGTACCAGCTCAGCTCCGGGTGTCCACATGGTCAGAATTCCTCAGCCCTTTGCTCCCCACGCCTTGTAACTATAGTTTGTGAAGCCTTCCCGGCAGGAGTCAGGACAGGTGCCCGGCTTACTTCGGTCTCTGGCCGCTGGATTAGCCCAGCACCTGGCACGAAGTGGGTGCTCGGTAAACACGGGCTTCTTCCTGTTGTTCAGTCCTGATTTGGCCCAAGTGGCTCTTGCCCTTCGGTCTTCCCCGGAGTGGATTCTGAGGCCTGTGTTGGCTCCTCCTCCTTCTCTTGGGTTTTGCTCTCACGCGCTGGACCTGATAAAATCTCCAACATGATTTATCAAACACCTCTCTCCTCCAAGCCTGAGACTCTTGGGGATTTTGAAAGGAAACAGGCTCCATGTGCTTCCAATTGGGCTCATCATGTTGTTCTGTCGGAGCTGGGGGATGTGCAGAACGCCCTGGAACTAGTTCATGGCTCCGCTTAAAGATGTTTTTCTTAGAAGCAGGAAGTTACGTCCTGCCAAGAAGAAATGAAAATAAAGCCCCCAAGAGTTCACTCGGGGTTCGCTGGGAGCTGTGCTGGGCTGTGCCGAGCTGTTGCAGTGGGCTGGGCCCCGCCTGGGAGGAAGTTGAAATGGGGCCTCAGCCCAGAGCCCCCCAGGACGCAGGCAGAGCGGGCCTTGGCAGGGCACCGTCTGGGGCAGAGCAGAGACGCATGTCCTCCCCCTGGCCCAGGGGCTCCGCGGCGGCCCCTTCCTTCTCTTGGGTCATCTGCACGTTCAGCGTTGCTGGCTGCTTCATCGGTTCCTCTGAATCTCCAAAGAGGCCCAGGGGCACGTGGGGAAGGCCCAGGCAAACCTGGAGTCCAGATCCTGGCTCTCATCTGATGGACGTGCTTCCTTGGACAAATCGCTTCACGCTTTGGGCGGCGGACCTGCCCTATGAACTCAGAAGCTTCTCTTCACTGCCCACACTTCCTTACACGCTCACCCCCGGCCCTGGCCCCCCAGCCAGGTTCACGTGAGGGAGGCTATTTATTCAAAGTCATTTGCTGGGTGAGTGGAATTGAGCAAACAAACAACCCAGGAGTGTGAAGAGGATCCCCGCAGACCTTCCTGGGGACGGGAGGGTTGGGGGGAGTCCTCCCCAGGCTGTGGGCAGGCACTGGCGTGGTGCTCCCGGGACAGGCCGCGCAGACCCCCGGGCGGGAGCACCAGCAGCCCCTGCTGGAAAGGGCCAGGGGAGCGATTGCTCTTTCTCTTCTTGGCAGATGCACAGAATTTATATCTACCTTTCTACATCCATTCAATAAATACTGAGCCTTCCGTTTGCTCAATGGAAAAAAAAAAAAAAAAACAACAAAAAACACCTAGGGATTTGGCATAGAGCCCAAACCAGTTCTGCCACTTACTGACTTTGCAGTCTTGGAAAAATTATGTAAAAGTCTCAGTTTTCTCCACTGCAGAATGGGGTAAACATCGCTACCTTTTTGCGTCCTTATGTAGATTAAGTACTACCTAATGTCCCCTGCTCCCCAGGGAAACCTGGCCACTGGATCCACGTAGCTTTCTGCACAGATGCCCAGCACAGCCCCGATGGTTAACGGTTGCACGTTTGTCACCAAAGCGTGTTCTTGAACTCCTGGAGGACGGGGACAGCGTTTTATTCCTCTATCTGTCCCAGGCTCGAGAGGAGTCCCCTGCTCACTCAAGGATGGGTGAAGTGAATAGAAGAGTATTCTTTAAATAGTCTACATGTGATTTATTTTATTTCCCTTATCGTGTCCTGAGAGGGTCCCTGGGCTGCAGAGATGGACATATCACATCTGTTTGACAATGGTGGGTGGGAAAGAGGGGCTATGGAAGGCATCTAGCCAAGTTGAGGTGTCAATTATCCCCAAGTTGAAATACAGTTTAGTGCCATTCTATCAAAATCCCAGCAAGATATTTTTTGTAAATATAAGCGAAATTATTCTAAAATTATTCTAAAAAATGCATTCAAAATGTACATGGAAAGAAAAAGGAACCTGAATAGCTAAAACAATTTTTAAAAGTACTAATAAAGTGGGAAGAATCAGTCTACCTAATTTTAAGATTTATTAGATACCTATATTAGTCAAGGTTGTGTGGTATGGGTGGAGAGACAGACACAGAGATCGATCAGTGAATGAGATAAAGAACTAAGAAACAGATCCACCCACGCCCCTGTGATTTTTTGACAAAGGGGCAAAAGCTATTCAACTAAGGGACGATGCCCTTTTCAACAAATGGTGCTGGAGGAATTAGGCATTCATTCACAGGCAACAGAGAAAAAAGAACAAAACAATTGTTGATAAACTTAAATGTAAAACATTGAAAGCACAAAACTTTTAAACAACTACAAGAAAATCTCCAGGAGGTAGGGCTGGACAAAGAGTTATTGGACTTGGTACAAAAAGCACAATCCATAGATGGAAAATTGATAAATTAGACTTCACAAATATAATGATGTTTGCTCCACAAAAGACCCTGTGAAGAGCATAAAAATATAAGCTATAGACTGGGAGGAAATATTTGCAAACCATGTATCCAACAAAGGACTAGACCTATAACTAGGACCTAGAATATACAAAGAACTCTCAAAACTCACCAACAAAAATTCAAACAATTCAATTAGTACATAGACTAAAGACTAGAGGAGACATTTCACCAAAGAGGGGATACCGATGTAAAATAAGCACACGAAGAAATCTTTAACACCATCAGCCGTTAGGGAAATGCAAATTAAAACCACAATGATATATCACTACGTATCTATCAGAATGCCTAAAAAAAAAAAAAAAAAGGTAGTGACCATATCAGTGCTGGCAAGCATATGGAGAAACTGGATCACTCATGCAGTGCTGATGGGAATTTAAAATAATACAGCCACACTGCCAAAGTGTTTGTCAGTTTCTTTCAAAAATAACTAGGTAAGGGCACCTGTGTGGCTCAGTTCGTTAAGCGTCTGACTCCGGCTCAGGTCGTGATCTCGCTGTTTGTGGGTTTGAGCCCCATGTGGGGCTTTGTGCTGACAGCTCAGAGCCTGGAGCCTGCTTCGGATTCTGTGTCTCCCTCTGTGCCCCTCCCCAGCTGGCACTCTGTCTCTCTTTCAAAAAATAAATTAAAAAAAATTAAAAAAAAAAAGAAAACCAATTCAAAAATATTGCATACCAAACAGTTCCCTTTATGGAATGCTCTCAATATTACAAAATTGTAGAAAAGGAAAACAGATTAGTGATTGTCAGGGATCAAGGAGGGGATGAGGTGGGACGGGAATAAATGTAGTTGTAAGAAGGCAACAGGAGGGATCCTTATAGTGATGGAAATATTCTGTATCTTGACTGTATCAGTGTTAATAATCCTGGCTGTGATATTGCACTACAGTCTTTCAAGATATTACCATTGGGGAAAACTGAGTGAAAGATATAGGGATCTATTGTTTCTTACGACTACACGTGAATCTGAAGTTATCTCAAAATTAAAAAAAATTAATTGAAAACTAGTAAATATACTAAAGCTGAAATTAGTCCATTAAAAAGAAAAAGTAAGTAGAGCTCCTGGGTGGCTCAGTCGGTTAAGCATCTGACTTCGGCTCAGGTCATGATCTCACGGTTCGTGAGTTCATGCCCTGCATCAGGCTCTGTGCTGACTCTCAGAGCCTAGAGCCTGCTTTGGATTCTGTGTCTCCCTTTGCTTCTGCCCCTCCCCTGCTCATTCTCTGTCTTTCCCTGTCTCTCAAAAATAAATACATGTTAATTTTTTTTTAAATAAGTAAAAAACGTCAATGACAAATGGTCCATAGATATGGCAAAACTTTTTAAGGCATCGCTCAAGTGACTGATCATGAGAGGCACCTCCCGATAGGATGGTGTGGGCATTTGGAGTCAGAAACCCTGGCTTTGGGGTGCCTAGGTGGCTCAGTCAGCTAAGTGTCCGACTGTTGATCTCGGCTCAGGTCATGATCTTAATGGTTTGTGAGTTGGAGCCCTGCATAGAGTTCCACGCCAACGGTGTGGATCCCACTTGGATTCTCTCTCTTTCTCTCTCTCTGTCCCTCCTCTACTCTGTCTCCCTCTCTCACGATAAATACATAAACATTAAAAAAAAAGAAATCCTGGCTTCAGTCCTGCTGTCAACACTGAATGGATCACAAAGCTGGACAAGGCGTCTAAGCCCTCTAGGATAGGGGTGAAATTTAAGGTAGATAAAAGTATAAGATGTATCTTCAGATAGGAATGAAAATGATCTTTTATGCAGTACTGTTATGAGACTCATTGAGAAAAAAATATTTATGAAACAGTAGCTGTAAATATCAAGGTTCTGTGTCATTGTGAGATCGTATGATTTTATGTTAAACCAGAGAGTTCCTACCAACACTGTTCATTCTAGTTCTTACATAAGATGCTGCGTGCAGGTCCAGGTGGGTATTCTTTCTTCCTCCCACTGTCCCCCCCTTCCTTCCTTTCCTCCTCCCCTTCTTTCTTCAGCAAATGTGTATTGAGTGCCTATTATGTATCAGCTTCAGTGCTGGAGGCACGAGCTATAAAGCCAAATGAACATACTCCATGCTTTGAGAAACTCATAAGTATTCTGGTGGGGGTAATAGATATGCTCCAAATTACGACATAGGGTGGTGATTTCCATTCTACCAAAGCCCAAAGGAGGGTTCCTAATTCATCCTGGTGGGTTAGAAAAGGATCCTTGGAGAAAGGGATGTTTAAAGCGCATTTTGAGGGTGAGGAAGGAAGAAGAGGAAGAGGAGTGAGCTCAATGTCTTTCGTTATCCAGAAGGTTCTCACACTTCATCACATAGCAAGAGAGCCCCAAGAGCAGCAAGAGGGAAAGCCCTAATGAGCAAGCGAATCTCTGCTTAGGTCACGTCTGCTACTCTCCCACTGGCCCAAGCAAGTCACAAGGCCAGCCTGAACCAGGAGTGGGGAAAGACTCCAACATGCCACAGGAGTTGCTCTAAGCTCTGTGGCCATTTTGGAGTCTGCCATAGTCCGTGAGCTTAATAAAAACAGCTGCAATTCCATAGTTCCCCGGACTGCATCTCTCCAGAGCTTTTGGTCTCCCCTCTGCCCCTTACTTGCCACTGTTATCTCTTTTGGCCACTCAGTATTTATTATTTTTAACTTAACGCAGGGTCTCATCTCCCTCTCGGCTTTTCACACTCCTTTATTTATTGGAGGACGTGTCCTTTTGTAAGGTCCCCATCTTCTGGAGGCACTGGCCAGGCTGGAGACACTCATCTGCACAGGGGGCTCTTTCCAGGCTGCTTCTCCTGCTGCCCTCCCTACGTGTCAGAGCTCAAAGAAAGTCCACAGACGGGGACCCCAATATGAAAGGGCACAAACTGATACTATTTTTATAAGGACTGTGCACCACTGGAAAAACTCTTCTCCCTGCCTTCCTACCCCTCCAATCATGGATGAAGTGTGTTCCTGGTCCCCAACCAGCCTTTTGATGGCTGCAGAGAGGGAAGTTAGTAAAGTCCCAGTAACACAGGCTCACCGTTCCCGTTTACCCTCCTGCTTACCCCATCCTGCGGCTCATGGCCCCACTGGACACACTCAGGACCCTGAGCCTGGTGGCCTCAGGGCCCACATCGTCCTCTGCTGGATCTAGCTGTAGCTTCCTTCCAGGTGCCCCAACTCTGCGATGTCCCTTTAAAACCTGTACCTGGGGTACACACCTTCGGTGGGTTCCAGATGCCACAGTCCGTGTGAAAGAGCACAGCCCAGCCCCCATCTAGCTGGGCCCATTTTCTGCCTTGTCTCTCTGCCAGAGGAGCCTCCTGAAAACCCACTCCTTTCCACAGTAAGGATGCCCGGACTCAGCATAAGAGATTCCCACAACACACAAACAACATGGACGGTTGTATTTTTACATCTCATCTCAGGTGCCTGAGCATCCCTGCCACTGCCTCCCTTGTGGCAAGGACAGTCACCAGCCGTCCTGTCCTCTGCACTTCAGCATCAATGCCTCTGCGACTTGGGAAGGCCCTTTGGGTGTACTGACTCCACAATAGAGAGATGGTGTCGGGACTTACTCCCCGTCCAACACATCCTAATGGTTTGGAGATCCTGGCCCCAAACCACACCGACTCACCAGCAATACCCTCAGCCAGGGGCGTGAAGCCTCCTGGGGTCTGTCACTTGATTGCTGACATGTGTGATGGCACAGAAAACTGCTCTTTCTGTAACTTATTTGGAGAGACGAGGAACAGGTTTAGCCAAAGACCTCTGACAGCAACTTAAGAAACTGTGGGATGAAGGATCCCGGATGCTCCCTGATGCTGTTAGCAGTATCCCTCGTGGGTACCTAAATGTGATCTGTGGATAAACAGAGCCTCGTCAGAACCCAGACTTCTGCCAGAGAGCATCGTGCAGCCAGCTGGGGCCCGGGGAGCGCTCTGCGCTCTGGGATTGCTCTGGGAATCTGAAACTCAGTGCAAGACTCACCAGCACTGGGATGAAACCCCTGCACCTAGATAAATCTTGACCTACTGGTGTGTCACCCAAGAAGCTTCACTCTCCAAGCTCCTTTGTGAGGGTGAGCGTCCTGACCCAGCAGCAAGCAGTTGGCAATTGAGACCGTGTTTGGTTAGCATGCAGGGAGAGAAGGCGATGAAAAGCAGATGAAGGCAGGAGTCGGGGATGGGGCTCCTCCTGGAGGGCATTCCACTCTGGGCAGAGGGACCCGCCAAGCTGAGGAGGTCTCTGTGTCTCCAGTGTCAGCTCTGGTTTGGCCAGATTCCTGGGAAATGTTCCCATGGGGGTGGGGGGGGGCACATGTCCTGTGCAGGACAGAGAGTTCTGATGTCGCAGCTTGCTGCACAAACACTCAATGCCCTTGATGGCAGGTGGCACATCAGTCAGTGTGGGTGACCTCCGGCTCCTCCCCGGAAGCATCTATGGTCATGGATGAGCCCAGCCCCACCCACTGGATGGGAGACTCTTACTTTCAAAGAAGTGGAATAAAGATGCCTCGCTCCTGCCTTACCAGAGGGGCCCCTTCTGCTGCTCTCATCGCCCCCTTCTCCTGGCAAGCTCTTGTTCACTCATCAAGGCACCGCTCAGGGGACACCTCCTCCAGGAAGCCCTCCTTCCCGGCTCCTCAGGCTTTATCACCCTGCATGCATCACGTGGCATTGGCATAGGTGGCCTAGGCCCAGACTGGACACTCCTTATAGGCAGGCAGGTGTTGATTCTCTCTGATAAACCGGTGCTAAATAAACAAGTGTTCAATCCATAAATACACATTTTTGCCTTGGTTTCCTTAACTTCAAAATTGTGGAGGCAATTCATGAGCTTGGTGTGAAAAATGAAATCTCGTTTAACTTAAAATTTAACTTAAAATAGTGTTTAGAATATGAACACTTAAAATAGAAACATTTAACTTAAAATAGCATGTGTCTACCCCCCTCGCACCCTCCCCAAGGTGTATCCTTCCTCCTGGAATCAGATCACCAGCCCTTAAAAACCCAGGAAGGCTGGCCCAGCCCCTGGTCAGGCTGATGGCCTCCCCCCTCTGCCCCGGTGCTGCTGTCTTCTGAGCGTTGTTCTTGCTGTTGCACCCCGCTTCTATACTCCTTAAGCAGAGAGTGCTGGGCTGTGGACACGGGTGCATGGCAGTGCTAGGTCAGGGCAGGAGGCAGGGCAGGGGCGTCTCTGGCCCTCCTACAAGCTCTGCAGTGACACACCCACGTTCGGCGGGCCTAACTCCCTGTGTTCAATTACTCAGGCAGACGCCTGCTGCTACTCACCTCCATCCATGTGCACATGAACACACTCACACCCACACCCACACATGTTCCCAACACCTGCCCCAGGAGGCGGGACAGGAGGGCTGTCCAGGCTCAGCCACATCCTTCCCTGCCACCTGGGGTCCATGTGGGGCCAGGGTAACCAGTCCCTCCTTCTCTGCCTCACAGTGAATTTCCACCCCTGTGTCCTCTCCTGTCGGCCCTTCAGTAGCGTCCCCTCAATCCACTCCCTCCCGTTAAGGCTTCAAAAAGAGAGGACTTGGGATCTTGACTCCTTCTCGTGAGTACTATTGCGGAGAATAACCTTCTCGGGGCAAAACGGTGAGTGTGGGCAAGAGGCACTTACCTGCTAACGTCAAGTTCCCAGAGGGGCCGTGGAAGGTAGAACAGAGCAGAACAAAGACGGTCTGCGCCAAGGTAATTGACATCTCTGCTGGTAACCAGCAGCTGTCTCACTAGGGTAAAGTACCACCTCCCTGGGCCCCTCCGTTCACTCTCACACGAGGTAGAGATGTAGAGGCAGTGACAGTGTGTGTGTGTCACCTTCGATTCACAAAAGGTGTCGCTTTATTCTTGTTGATGACCACCAACAAGAGAAGCACCAAACAAACGCCCGAGTGTGCACACTCACTATTTGCCACTCTGTTTCTGTTCGGTTCTCACATGGCTTCTGGTAGGAATGCTATGGGCTGAGCTGTCTCCCCAGGCCCGCAAATTCATAGGTTGAAGCCCTAATCCCCAAGGTGACTGCATTGGGACGTAGAGCCTGAAAGGAGGTAATGAGGTTAAATAAGGTCATAAGGGTGGGGCCCTAATCCACTAGTGCTGGTGTCCCTAGAAGAAGAGATAGCAGAGTGCTCTCTCTCTCTCTCTCTGCACGCTCACTGAGGGAAGGCCACGTGAGGACACAGCCAGAAGGCAGCCCTCTGCAAGCCAAGGAGAGAGGCCTCAGGAGAAACCAACCCTGCCAGGACTTGATCTTGGACTTCTCGCCCCAGAACTGTGAGAGAATGGCATCTCTTGTTCAAGGCACCCAGCCTGTGGTATCTTATTATGTCAGCCCAGCGGGCTAAGATGAAAACCTGACCCGCTTGTCCAAAGGACATGATGCCCAAGTTGCCCAGTGAAAGACTAGGAGAAAAAGAGACCACATACAAGGGTATTTGTGGGGGATAATATTCTCAGATTTTTAGAGATGTTTATACGTTTAGTTTCAGTCTTTATGGGCTCAGAGAATGGTCATGAAACTATAATGCAGAAGAAAGGAAAAGAATCAGTCCTTGGCTTTTTTTTTAGAGTGAAGAATTTTTAATGTTTATTTATTTTTGAGCAACAGAGCACAAGCAGGGGAGGGGGAGAGAGAGAGGGAGACACAGAATCCAAAGCAGGCTCCAGGCTCTGAGCCATCAGCACAGAGCCCGATGCAGGGCTTGAGCTCACCAGCCTGTGAGATCATGACCTGAGCCGAAGTCGGATGCTTAACTGACTGAACCACCCAGGTGCCCCAGTCCTTGGCTTTTGAATTACAAAATAGATTCGTGAAAATCGTGGCAGTGACAAAAGGGTAAGAAAAAAAGTATTTTTAGAAATCTGTTTTTAAAAAGGATGGTGGAGATAGAGCTCACAACCAAGCTAAGCCTAAGGCCAAAAACAAAGACCCATCTACAGGGAGAAAGACAAAGCAATCTGTATAGTATGTTAGTTGATAAGTGCTCCAGAAAAAATCGACAACAACAACAAAACACAGAACAAAGTATGGTGGATCCGGAATGTGGGGCTGAGGGACAGACTGAGGGACCATCCATCTTGAAAATAAAGATATTTATTGTTTTCTAAGAGGCAATGAACTACTAGCAATCAAAACAACAGGTGTTTACAACATAAAAACACGTGACTCTGAATCCAAACCAAGTGAATGTATAAAAGGAAAGTAATTAGAAATCCATGAAATAAAAAATAGAGTCCTTAAAATAAAACAAAGCAAATCATTAAGATCTTTGAAAGATAGGATAAAAACTGGGCCTAGTGAAAGACAAAATTAATAAACTGGAAGATAGTACTGTAAAATTGGAAGATAGTGTTGTCAAATACACAACAATCAAAAAGGCTAGTAAAAATGGAAAAGTCGAGTAAAGCCAAATGTTGGTAGGCGTAAGGGATACAGGCACCTTATACACATCTAAGGGAGGCTTATGCTATATCACAACTGTTATGAAAGGCGGTCTTGCACTAATTAAATTAGGCATGTTCCTGGAGACAGGTAGAGGGTACAGATGGATAGATGAGTAAATTGGTAACACATGGTCGAGGCACATATAGCATTATTATGCAGCAATTAGAAGTAATGAACTTGATGAACACGCAACATGGGGATGGCTCTTACAAAATACAGTGCTTGGTGAAAAATTAAGAAACGAAATGATCTAAGTAACACAATATGTCCCCACAAGTTAAAAATTCATGTTCAGGAAACAATACGTGTTTTTTAAGATCACATCCGAACAAAACACTACTCATGAAACAGACTGCAGGGGTCCCTCTTGTGGGAGTGGGGGAGGGGGAGGATCACCATGAAACAGAATAGCTATGTGAATAAAACCAGAGAGAGACCTTGCACGGAGCAGATGGAATGAAGTGAGGTTTATGATTAACTTGATCCTCTGAGTCTGAGCTCCATAAAAAGAGAAAAATAAAAGAGGGAAAAGGAAGCATGGATATTTGGAAGGGAAGCCAGAGTATAGGGAGGGGCATTGGGAATCTCTGACATTCATCTAATGCAAGTTCCAGAAGTTGAGGGAAGAGGAGGGGCAATGTTTGAAGTGGTGAGAATTTTCAAGAGTTAACAAGGAACTGGGCATTCAGATTGAAAGCACATACTAAAATCAATGGGAATAAATCTATATCTGAGTACACATTGTAACCAAAAAATAACATGTCAGAGAGAAAGCTGGAGTCACAAAATTTACGTAAGAGATTGCTTATGAAGGAATCAGGCTTAGCACCGTTCAATCAGCCACAACAGGGGCGAGAAGACACTGAAAATTATCTTTAAAGGAACTGTCAGCCTAGAATTCTGCACCCAGTTAACTCCTATTCCAGAGCATTCAAAATAAAGGCATATTCTGACATAAAAGACTAAGAGAGTTTAGCATCTATTTACCTTCATTGCAAAAAAAAAAAAAAAAAAAACTACTAAAAGATGAGCTTCAACAAGAAGGAAAATAAATCCAGAGAAGAGTGGGGTACAAGAAGAAATGGTCAAGATAGTTGGTCAACTACGTTGGCAGATACTATTAATTCTTGACAGAAAAAATAAATATGGATCTCAACTTGTGGAAGGCGAGGGGCAGGGGTGTTCGCGGGGCGCTGGAAATATGCTGGAGCAGTGTCTTCTCTGGGATGAAGATAGAGATACTGAATAATTTTAGACATTGCTGGACAAATATAAATGTGATTTTGCCAGGTGGAAATCCTAGAGGATACAGACAGTGAAATTGAATTTTCAAAATGATAACATAAGCTGCCTACAAAAGATTTACCTGAAACAAAACAACATAGAGAGGTTGAAAATAATAGTGGGAGGAAGGCAGGGGTGGGAATGGGAGCTGAAACGAGAGAATCCAGGCCAACGCTGACTCTGTAAAGGAATTAAGATAATCACATACTTATCGATACCTAAAATATAGTTTCAACCTATCTTAACTGGATATACATTTATAAATATAGAAATACATGAGATATATACACACACAATGTAATTGAAAACTGATGGCTACAACTGGAGGATTTGAAGGAACTTTTCTCAGAAACTGGTCCAGGTCAAGAAGAAGAGCATCTTCAAAGGCCAAGAAGACAAACCCTCAACCTGGTGGTGTGGCGTGATCATAATACTGCAAAAGTTTTGTGGTTGACCTTCAACAGGACTCTTTACTGGTCAGGCAAATGCCACTCACCTGTCCACTCATATGTGGCAGGTGCTGCAGCAGGTATTGGAGGGGACGATGAGGTGATCAGGACCCGTCATTTGTCCTCAAGGAGCTAACAGACCCTCAAACAGACAGACTCATTAGGGTCCAGGATGGCATTCTGGCTGGCGGAGAATAGGAGGCTTAGGTGATCCAGGAAAGATTCCTGGGGCAAGAGCCTTGGAGACAGGTAAGGATGAGCGAGGTGAGAAAGGCAGGTGGGGCCGCAGTGCAGAGGGATAGACTCAGGGTACGAGAGAACATAGTATGCCGGGCAACTTGGCTGTGTTTCCTGGAACATAGCAGGCAGGCGGGAGGGGAGGAGAACAGAGGAGCGAATGAGGTAGCAACTCGGTCATAAAAAGACGAGTTGCCTAGACGAGATGTCTGGACTGTTCAAAGACGATGAGCCAAGAGCATGAGAAGGGACAAGCACTGGGTTTCCCCAGGCCTCTGTCAGCAACTCATCCCCAGCATCAGCGGGGAGAGAGACTGGGGCCAGCTACAGACTTGCCTCTGGGCTGCTCTCACTAGGGGATGGTGTCGATCAACCAATTACTTGTCACGTTGTTTTTTCTTCCCTTCAGCCTTTTCCTAGCACCTACACTGCGCTAATCCGTGCTTGCCACTAGGGAAAGGGAGAAAAATAAGACCTGGCCTGTTCTCCGTGGGTTAATAGTTTAGGTGGGGAGATTGGCACGTAAGTTAAGTGGTTGCCATCTAATGCAGTAAAAACTATAATGGAAGTAGCGGCAAGGTTTCTGGGACGATTGAAAATGAGCGGGTAACTCTCCCTGGGAGAAGCAGGGAGGGCTTCCTGGGGGAAGCAGCCTCTTACCTGCTGAGTCTTGAAGGATCACAAGCCTCTGGCAGAGGGACCTTCCCGCAAAGGCACGAAGGCATGGACACTTACGGCTGTGGGTGGGTTGCGAGAGTTCAGTGGTAGAGGTGGTTTCATCATCCACGCTTTTCACGGGTGTGGAAACTGAGAGCCAGAGGAGTTAGGCTGCTCGTCGTAGGCTTTGCAACCTGTGACGGCAGCCACGGTCAGAACCACGGTCTCCTGACCCAAGCCTCTGCTCCTTTTGCTACTCCAACTACATTCTCTTTCTTCACTGCTGTCTTAATTTTATTCAAAGAAATGATAATGGAAATGTATTTTCTGGAGCGACGCATTTGGGGAGTGTGCATGTGCATGTGGGTGTGGGTGTAAATTTGCTGCAAATGAGTGTGGTTCGGGGTGCCGTGTAAGCCAGATATCCATTAGCCGACCTCTGAAACCATGCCTTTGTGGGTGACAGATGTTTGGATTCAATTATGATGATGGGAAAGTTGCTTTTCCTTCCAAGCAAAGAAAGCATTATTTGAGGGTGAAAGGCAGCCATATATAACCTCGGTGATGAATATTGTTCATTGTGGAAACGCTCTTTAAAAGTGCCCTGTTTAAAAGAGGGTAATGCATTCAGAAGCTTTTAACCCACCGGATTTAATTGCAACCGAGTGCCAAGATAAACCCCCTGTTAACAAACCTCCAACTTTCTGCTGATTTCTCGCACTTGCTCCCAGCTGTGAGTGGAGAATGGAAGTCAGATGCTTGGACTGCTTGCAGTGCATATAAAGATTTCACGTGTGAGCCTCCAGCTGCTGTACAAACAGGAAAGTGTCCTTTCATGAAAAAGATGTCCAGGCTGGGGGAGGAGGCGAAAGCTAGCATCACACCGCAGGGTTATCTACTGATGAGCTCCAGGGTCATACAAGTAATCCAGACTTCGCCAAACAGCCACCAGTTACTGAACTAAATGTGAATAATTTGCAGCTCACCTAAGGTTCATTGAGAGTAAATAGTTTTCATTAAACATCTAGAATGATATTTTCATTTATGTTCCAAAGTTGTCCCGAAGGGCTTGACTTGAGTTCAACTCTTATTACGGTACATTTTGTTCATTTTAGCAGAGACTCATCAACACCTAATGTATGCCAGACCCTCTGAGTTGCCCAATGCTCCTCATCAGAACCGTAGGGGAACGGGAGAGAAAAGTCTAGCATAAGCTCTTTTACTGTCAATCCTGATTAGTTCATCAAGTGAAATTAAAAAAGATTCTTTTCGTATTTATTTATTTTGAGAGAGAGAGACAGAGACAGAGAGACAGAGAGCAAGCCGGGGAGGGTAAGAGAAAGAAGGAGACACAGAATCCGAGGCAGGCTCCAGGCTCCGAGCTGTCAGCACAGAGCCCGACGCGGGGCTCGAACCCACAAACTGTGAGATCATGACCTGAGCCGAAGTCAAACACTTAGCTGACTGAGCCACCCAGGTGCCCCCACCAAGTGACATTTTAAGAATTAAGAGCAGGGGTGCCTGGGTGGCACAGTCGGTTAAGCGTCCGACTTCAGCCAGGTCACGATCTCGCGGTCCGTGAGTTCGAGCCCCGCGTCGGGCTCTGGGCTGATGGCTCAGAGCCTGGAGCCTGTTTCCGATTCTGTGTCTCCCTCTCTCTCTGCCCCTCGCCCGTTCATGCTCTGTCTCTCTCTGTCCCAAAAATAAATAAACGTTGAAAAAAAAAATTTTTTTTTTAAAATAAAAAAAAGAATTAAGAGCAGGTGGACAAAGTTGAGAGGGAAGGAAATTGGTCCTTTGTCTCTGTCCAGCTTACGGTCCTCCATGCTCTCTGGCAGCTACAGACACGTGCATATTTCTTTAGGGTGGCATTTAACCCTCTCCATGGTCCACCTCTGGCTCCTTGTCTTACTCGGCCTCCACTGTCACCTGTAGACTCTTCCAATATCCAATTACACATAGTGTCTGTTCATGCCATTGCCCCTTGCTAGACACCTTTTTTTCTCACCTGTAATATGTCAAGCCCCTAACACACGTTCTCTCACTTAACTGTCCCAACAATTGTGTGGAGTGGGTGGTCTGTCCCCCCCAATACAGATGAAACTTAAGGAAGTTCACTTGGCCAAGATTCCCCAACAAAAAATGATGAGGCACAGAATTGATCCTAGGTCCATCTGCTTGCCTCAACTGTACTGCTCTGAGTTGGCCAGAGGAGGCTGCGACACCAGCTAATACTCTTTCCTGGGGATCTCTCCGATCCCCATCTGCAAGTAGAAGAGACCTCCTGTCCTCACAGTCTGGAGTCACCGCTTCAACTGCGGGTGGCCACACGGTACACGAGCATCATTCGGTGCTCTTGTTGCTGTGGCTGAGACAACATTAGACCAGAAGGACATAGGAAGTGTTTGGCTGAGTGCATGTTTTCAGCTCTTCTATAGTTCGGGGCAGCCAACAAGGAAAAGTCATTTCCAGATGCTCTGCTGGCTTTCCTGGGCACCTGAGCTGCTCTTGGGAGGTCATCCTGAGCCTTCACTAGATCCAAACAGTACCGCTGATACAATGCTTGGAAATTGCACTCTGCCATGATGGCCCACTCCTTCCTGCTTCCAGAGTGATTGGAAATGAATGTGAAGTGGTCATCGGTGAGTCTGGCTCATCTGAATTCAGGCCCGGCCTCAAAAAGTCCTTGCTGTCGGGTTTAAGAGCATCCTGACAGCAAAACTGTGACTGAGCAGCTCAGGAAAACAATTATGTGAGGGCAACTCAGAAGGGTCACCCCACCCGACCACCCCCAAAGCTGCCCTTGAATGCTAGGGATCTGGGCACAACCTTGTCTGAGGGAGGACCCTTCTCTGGAGGGTGAATTCATTCCCATGGAAAATCTTTTCAAAGATTATAAATTGAACTCGAAATCTGGTGACTTAATAAGCCACCTTACTAAACCCAGTGTGGATGAGAAGGTATCACACACCAGAACGGAAGGCCCTCGTTCACAGGCGTCACCCCTGCCCATTCGATGAGGAGACACACACCTTGTCACTTGCCCAGGTCTTGCATGAGGGATGACAGGGCTGGACTGTGAACTTGGGCCCCTCAACTCATAAGTGACACTCTTCTGAGTAACTTGTGCTGCGGACCAGAGCTGCGTGAGCTCAGGGGACCTGGGGGCGGCGGTCGTGGTGGGTTTATGGGCCTCTCCGACCCATGTGTGCATGCGTACGTGTGTGCTTTCGTGTGAATGTGCCCCCAGAGCCCAGAACCTTTCCTCATTTCAAAAACCCCATCACACAATTGGCACATTCAAAGGATTTGGGGCTCCAGTAGGGACTTCAAAGGGCTTTACAAAAGTTCTCTTATTTGGTTTATAGGTCTCTAAGGCTTCATGTGTTTTTATTTTTTTGCACCAAGTGGTGGAGAATGTAATTAAACATGAACATTAAAATGTCAGGTAGTAATTAGCAAAGAAAAAGGGCCTGTGCTGCCTCCCAGGGGTCCTTTCCTTTAGGCTGGCTAGAGAGAGTAGGGCACGGCCCCCAGGAGTTTAGGCAAGTCCCAGACCTCCCAAAGTCCACCACACCAGTGCACAAGGGGGGTCGTCAGGGTCCACGGCTCTGGGGCCTAAAGATCATCTTTTCCCGTGCATGGATGATTATTACTGAGAACCTGCTCTGTGTCAGGACTTGGGCTGGACTTGGGGACAACAGAGGCCACAGACCAAGCTCCTACTCTGACAGACGATCTCAGTGAGGCCTTCACCAGGACCTCACCAGTCCTCGCCAAGCCTCCCCAAGTCCTCTCCAAGGCCATCAGGGCCTTGCTGCCTCTTCACCTTTCACCCCTACTGCCCCTCAGGCACCGACAGCCACTGTTCGGTGTCCACTCCTCCAAGCACGTGTGGTTTGCCTCCTCAGGGGCTTGGTCTATGTTGTTCTCTCTGCCGGAAGCCTTTCCCTCACTCTTTACCTACCAACTCCTACTGGTTTCTCAGGATCTGACTTAAAAACCACCTCCTTGGAGGGCCCTTTTCCCACTGGGCCTATTAAACACCCCCCCCCCCCACTCCATCTTTTTCTCTCAAGGTAGCACGTATTCTGTTCTTTCCCTCCACTAATGAGAGCTTACAAATCTATTTTTCAGTATGTGTTTATCCTTCGACATGCCTTCACCGCCTGCTGCTGCCCATTGGGTGGGGCCGCCATTGGGTGGGGCCAGTGGACGAAACCAGAGCAGGGGGATCCGTGGCCATTCGTGGCAGTTACAGACCCTGCTCTTGGGTTAGCTCAGTCCTGAGCAGGCAGTGGGATCTGTCACCCCTGCAGCAGATGGCAGTAGGGTGCTGGGTTCTGTCTGGCCCTTCTGTCCTTGCTGCCCTCCTTCATTCAGGCCTCCCCCCTCCCTGCTGGACTGTGGCCACAGCCTCCTCCCCTCTCCCCGCCCCGGGCCTCCCCTACACCCTCTGGGAGAGCGCCCCCTGGCTACCAAGGTCACAGTTCCCACAGCAGAGTCTGTTGTAAATCCTTTGGTGGCTCATTGTGTGTTGCCACCATATTGCTGACACCCTTCCCCTAGCACTCCCCACGAAGGCCACCCATAAGACGTCCTGAATATGCCACGTCTGTCCTCCACACTTCCACGCCTTTACCTGAACCCCCTCCCAAGCCCTCCCTTGCGTCCTCCCAGAGGCTGTCTTTCCTGCTTTCAGACAAAGCTGAAACATCATCTGGGACCTGCCTGAGCTCCCCCTGCTCTCGGAACAGAGCTGGGGGTGATAAGTGTCAGTTCGCCTTCCCTCCTCACTAGGCCAGAAGGAGTCAAAGGCCCTGAAGGCAGGCCCGGCCCGTCACACTTTGGTTTTGAAATCTGAGCTCTAGGTTACAGTTCAGGCCCCACCTCAAGGAGGAGACGAGGCCTAACTCCGTGGTTGTAATTCACGCTGTCGCAGAGGTGTAACACGCATTTCTGCTGCAGGAGTGTGTGACCCCAGCTGCAGCACGAGTGTGTGCTCTCGGGAACCCTCACGGGGAAGGCCTCCTTCAGCAGCTCTCTGCTCCTGTTTCTGTTTCTGACACAAACCAGGAATCCTCACATCTTCTCTGGACTCCCAGAGGTGTATCCGGAACAAAGAGCTGCCGACTTTCTGCACACTCCATTTCACAGAAACATAATAGTTATAGTACATGAAAGCCACTCCTTTTAGATGGTCAAAAGCTATAGAATCTGACTACTTCATTAAGACCCCACAGGCCCAACGGTCCAGCATTCAGCACCTCCTTCTGTATTTGGCATGGGGCCTTGGGGTACCAGAGCTCCTGCCCTCACAAAGATCACCTTCTAGTGGCAGAAGGAGGCAGATATTAAACCAAGGAGGACCCCTCCCTCTCAAAAACAAGAAGTACGGCTGTGGAAATGCCATAATGGACCATGCCTGTTGTATGCATGCACACTAATGCACTTTAAGACTGTTTCCTAGTCAGGGAGACCAAGTATCTGAAGGATGAGCGAAAACCACAAGAAGAGGAGAAGGAAGAAGAACTGAGTGATGAAAACAGCATGTGTCAAGGCACTGGGGCAGATGGCAGTGCGGTGATAACTGGGGAAGGAAAAGGCTTGGGAGGCTGAAGAGACAGTGTCAGGGAGGAGGCAAGAGAGGAGGGCAGGGAAGTCCACAAATAGACTCTGGCCAGGGGCAGGAATCTCTCTCCATCCCACAAGCAAGAAGAAACCCAGGAGGGGTTGAGGAAGGAGCAGCCCACTTAGAGTAAGGTGTGGCTTCTGCCGCAGGGAGAACAGGGTACCAAGGATCCTCAGGTCTCTGACACCTGTTCCTGGATGGTGGTGCCCCCTACTGACCTTGGAGAAGCCACTTCCCCAACAGGAGCCATTTCCTCCTACACTCCCCACCCCCACCGGTGAAAACTCCTTACCTCTCACTGCTGCCGCTTTGTCCCATCTCTCAGCTTCCCTCCTTGTTCTC
This sequence comes from Lynx canadensis, assembly GCF_007474595.2. Classification (NCBI taxonomy): domain Eukaryota; kingdom Metazoa; phylum Chordata; class Mammalia; order Carnivora; family Felidae; genus Lynx; species Lynx canadensis. Next base: position 41,724,492 of record NC_044313.2, on the reverse strand, counting down.
TGCCTCCTTCATCTCTAGGACACCGACCACCTGGGTTCCCACTTTCTCTTCTGCCCCCAGAGCAGCCTCTCAGCAGTCCTACAGGGAGGCATCACTATCCTTGCTTGGCAAATGAGGAAACTGAGGCCCAGTGAGCTTGTGGTCCGACCTCGGCTGGGCCTTCCAGCCAGGCAGCAGCAATTTCAGAGCTCCTGTCCCCACACTGAGGTGTGCCAGACGCCGGTGAGGACAGGTCCGCTGAGCGGTGGCCTGGGCACTCTTGCCCACCCGACCTGGACAGCTGGAGGTGGTGTGGAGGCCCCCTGACATCTCCAGCCTCGGCGAGGAGGGCCGAGTGGCTGGGGTCCCGGGCCCAGAGGCCCGGGCCAGCTTGGGATACTTGTTGGCTGGGAATTAAAAGCGGAATATGGTTTGTTGGATAGTGTTTTAAAAACACACCCTCCTACCAGGCATAATCAGGGGTCTGTAGTGCGTAGCTGCCTTGTCCTGGGTGGGCTTTGCCTCCTTGGCCCACCCTTTCGTGTCTCAGAGCCATGAAGATGAAATCGGCTGACAAGTGCACATGGACAGCGACAGCCATCAGAAGGGGGGGGGGGGGCCCGCAAACTGCTGGTGAAGGACATCTCACGCGCCACATGGCCCCTGAACAGCAGGTAAGTGTCCCCCCACACTCAACCTGCTTTCCCTTCGGTTTCCATGTCAGATTATTCACCTGGGATGGCTTTTGAGTAATGTACACTTCAGCCATTTCCTGCATCTGGAGAGCGTCAGGGGAGGATTTCCAAAGTGAAATATGTCAGCTTTAAAGTGCACCACATCCTCTCCCGTCCAGGCCCTCCCTCAGGTGGCGTTGTGCCCTGAAAGGCCCTTCCCCCACTCTGCCAGGCTGGGTCTCCTCCAGTCTGTCTCCAGGCTCCAAGAGAGGAAGAGAGAGCCGTTGAACCGGCCTTCGGGAGCGCAGACCCTGTCGCACAGAAGCCCGGACGAGCCCGCCTCGCTGAGTCTCAGTTGTGTCCTCTGTAAACTGGAGACCACGGTGCCGGCCTCACAGACACGTGAGGGTAAACGAGTTAAGTGCCTGTGGAACAGAGCCTGCCGCGGGATAGAAAGAATATGTGTGTTAGTTGCTAATGTCTCAAACACCTTCCAGGTGCCGGCCACTGTGTCATTTCTGTTCCATACTTATCCTGGCGAGTTGTCTCTACAGCCAGGGGAGGGGGGCATTGCTGCTGCGATTCGCTGGTTAGGTTCCTAGTTGCACAGTGGCTTGGCTACGTCAGCTCCGTGCCCTTGTGGGGCTGGCAGGGCTGGCCCGTAGGTCAGCTTTTGCAACAAAGCGCTGCTGGGTTGGTTCACGGGTCAGGTGACCTTGGACTATCACCGAACTTCTCTGGGGCTCCGTTCCCCATGTGTATAATGGGTAAATCATGAAATAAGGAGTCAGTGACCTCTCAGGTCCTTTAGAGACCACGGTGAGGATCCCTGCTCAAGATTAGGAGAAAACAGGGTCCCGGTGACTGCAGAGCTCTGGACAACAGGGCCCTCGGGACTCAGGAATTTCTAGATTCTGGCCCCAGGGAGGGAGAACCAAAGTGGAGTGCAGACAGAGTGCCCAGGCCTGCTGCAGCGAGGGTCACACACAGGCACCATCCCCAGGGTCCCTGTTGGGGTGGGTTTTCTGCCACCTCTCAAGTAGGCAGCTCAGGAAGTGGAGAGGCCTGGATGCCTTGGGCATGTGAACGGGCTTCCCTGGACCTGATTTTCCACACTGGCCTCGCAGAGCTGTCGTGAGGATAAAGTGGGTGCCTGGCACATGGCCTGAGCTTGTCAACAGTGGTCCTTTGTGGTCTTCTTTTTTGGAGGGAGGCCTCTACCTACGAGCTCACTTCCTCTGCAGATCCTGCAAGGTTTAATGGGCTGACCCTGCTGGAACTTTGCTTGGACTTCCATGGGAGGCTACTGAGGTCTCGTGAGTGGGGGGTTGGGGAGGGCAGGGAAAAGACACAAAAGCAGGGACAGTACCCGGCCCCCATTCTCTCCAGTGGGACAAAAGAGAGACCAGACATCTGCTCTCAGATATCATGAGGACTGTGGAGACCCCTCTCACAGAGGGGAAAACAGAGGGTTGGAGAGGACCCGTCACTTGTCCCAGGCCACATGTGTGTCAGTTGCAGGGCTCAGCAGATCCCAGGCCTCGTTGCCTAGTGCTGGGCACTTCCAGCTGAAGACACTGTTCCAGAATCCTGTATCGGCATCCATCCTTGCCTTTTCTTGGTTCCCATTGCCCTTTTTTCATTGAAGGTAAGGGTCCTGGAAAGTACTCAGCCAGCTCCCCTGAGGCCCTGTCCTTGGGCCACAAACATCACAACCCAGAAATCTTGCTGACCTGAGGAGAAACACGGTCTCGGGCTTTCTCCTGAGCTTGGGCAAAAATTACATTTGTATTTTCTCTTTCACTCCTTTCTTTTTTTGGCCAGGAAAAGAAATATGTCAACACAACTTTTTTTTTTTTTTTTTTTAAGAAATCACTGAGTTATTATCATAAGCTTCAGCAGTGTGGGGTAGGAATGGCTGTTTTGTTACTTAAACTTTGATTACAGAGTAAACTTTGCTATGAAATGTGGTAAGTTGTTTCTGGAACTATCGCACCTCATGGGAGAATTGTTTTAGGAGTCATGTTCTCTGTTTTGATGGCCTCTTGGGGAGGGAGCTTCAGTGGGGCCAAGAGCCCTGGACACACCCAGGAGTCCATGAGCATACAGCTTGAGGCCACTGGGCCCCAGGCTTCCCTGCCTGGAAGAGAGCAATGCCCCTGGTCAGGGACATAAGGGGACAATTATTGAGTGACTGTGGTTGAACTAGCAGAGCAAGAACAGGGGAAGTGGGGTCCTATATGTACAAGATACCTACAGGGGGTCAGCCTCCCCCAGATACCTTCATAAATCACCCTCGCAGATTCCAGCATCCTCAAACCAACATCAACGATTTTCTCCATTTGATGAAAGCACAAAGGTGTCATTCACTTGCCAAAGACACTCAGTGAAAAGGTGGTACTCAGGCAGTTGAGCGTCTGACTTTGACTCAGGTCATGATCTCACAGTTTGTGAGTTCAAGTCCCATGTCGGGCTCGCTGCTCTCAGTACAGAGCCCCCTTTGGATCCTCTGTCCCCCTCTGTCTCTGCCCCTCCCCCACTCGCACTCCCTCTCTCTCAAAAATAATAAATAAACATTTAAAAAAGGTGGGAGAGCCCCTAAGGCTATTATGTCATGAAGAACGGCCCATTGGTTGGTTTGGGAGAGAAAAACAAGTTGACAATATCTGTTTTTTTTTTTTGTTTTTTTTTGTTTTTTTTTTTGTTTTCAGAACAAATGAGGGGGGCAGACCAAATATGGCAAGGGGGTTAGGAGCACTACAAGCTTAGGCCAAACTTCTGTCATCTTACAGGAGGGCCCAGGCATGGGAGGTAGGAGAAAGGGACAGGAGAGGTGATGGAGAAGGAAGAGACATCAGAGCTACTGGTGTTCTGGCCCCAGCACACCCCACGGATGGCCTAGCAGAGCCCAGCTGAGACGCAGTCTCAGATTCTAGGAGGAGTTAGAGTAAGTGTGGGGGCTAATGATGGCAGCTTCCCAGATGCCAGTTCCCCAGCCCTCAGGGAGGATGACCACCCCAGCTGAAGGGGTAGGAGGAACCGATTTCTTGGCCTTTCACCTCACATCTTGAAGAATCTCTAAGCCAATCTGGAACTACAGGTGGGGGGAGGGGCGGTACACACAGTCCAAAAGAACTCTCAGAAGGTGCCTGAAGTGGCACTTTCTATGACTCAGTGGGCTCCCATTCTTGCTCCCAGGAGACCAGAGAAGGGCTAGCTCCATTTCGAGGTCCAGTCTTTCAGACTCACTCCAGTCTTAGAAGCTCACAGAAATTTATAAGCAAATTCTATATACCTGCCTATAACGAGCCCCACATAAATTGTCTGGGGACAGACACATGCAGTCACAGATGCCACTATCAGTGCAGATGATGCCCCCAACAGTACCTGACCCAAAGTCAGTGCCTATAGCAATACTAAACATGCATGAGTCAACCTCTAAGGTCTCAACTGTGGCTTAAATCTTTCTTTTCTGGGATCCCCAAACTACCTTTTGAGTTTCCTTGGGATTGGTTGTCCATGAAGAAATCTTTGTTCCAAGATTACAAGACTTATAAAATCACAGGAATTAAGGGGCCATGAGATTAACAAGTGTGGACAGTGTATGTTTATGGCCAGAAATTAAGGAGTCAGGGTAGACCAAGGGTAAGGTAGGATCTAGCCTCTGCCTAGATTTTGGGGGGGGGGGGCTGGTTTTTCTGGAGTGGGGAGGGTCCAGAGATAAGTTGTCAGGCAATTAGTCTCACTGCCTCATTGTTTTAATGAAAAAGCCTGAACTGAAAGCTGAACAATTTCTTTGGGCAGATAAGTGAGGCAGAACAGGACAGAACCCCAGGGCCTGGATGAGAGCGCTGAAGAAACATATCAAACAGACTGGTCCACTTCTAGTCCTTTCTTTACATCTGTCAGAGCCCTGAGCCATGGGGTAAGGTGAGAGGTCTGGAATGTTCAGTGACTTCAGAAGCCAGTTAACTACAGAGAACCAGGTGCATAAACTCAGCTGGCTGAGTGGCTCCACTCTGTGTCCACCCTGGGAGTGAGGGGAAGGGTGAGTGGGCACTTCCAGGCCCTTGCAGCCCCCCATGCAGCCAGAACCCACCGAGGACACTGTGTTGAGACTAGCAGACAGCCTCTGCCAAGCCCAAGATGCCCGATGAGTGATAACGAGACAGAGGCAGCCCAGCCTGGCCTGGCATTCAGTCTCTGGGCAGAAAACCAAACAAGACCCGAGTGAGTTAGGTTTCTCCCGGGGCCACTCTCTCCTGCAGTCAGGAGAAAGAACGGGTTCTTATGAATTCAGGCAGGAACTAGGGGTCGTTGATCCGTGTTTTGTCAGAGCTCCGTGTGAAGGGTCTGCAGTAAGGACTTAAGAAAGCAAAGGCCTTACCTGGACAATCAGGCCCTGTTCTGGGTGTTCCCTACGAGGACAAGACGGGACACAAGAGCACCAGCTTTGAGAGGGCCCAGACATTCCTTGGCAGGTCGTCTGAAGGCCCTGAGGGTCTCTGGGCTGGGGAAAAGCAGATGCAGTGGAAAGTCTGATGCAGAGGAGAGAACAGGCTTGTTCCTTCCAGAGGTCAAGTTTGGGCCCACAAGTGCAAGTTAGAGGGAGCCTGATTCCCGTGGGATCTAAGTGTGTCATTGGGGGTTCACTCCAAGAAGCAGAACCAGAAAGAGATGCGTGCTTTGATGGAGGGGCCTGATCTGACCCAGTGATGGAAGGCGGTTTGGCTAAGCCATCCCTCCAAGGCTGCTGTCCTCACAGCTGCTGCTCGAGTTTGCCGTCCATGCAACAGGCTGTCAGGAAGGGAGGGGCCCAGGCAGGCCAGAGCTACCAATGGGAGCTCGGGCTGAAACCGTGTCCATCGTGTGGCCTTGGACCTGGTGACAAGAGTGTCCTGGGCCCTCCATAGCAGGGTTAGGCACACACAGCTGCCCTCAGGATGAATCAGCAGTCAGCAGCAATGGATGTGTGTGCCACTTCCCAGCAGACCTTTCCAGACTCCCAAGATCTTCCTGGGACTCACCCTAACCAGAAACATAGCTGAAAATGAGTTCTGGGAAATGCAGCTCAATCCAGCCACGCTGACACATTCTGGAGCCGTCACAGTAAGGAAGACCCTTCTTACTGTCAGAGCAGCCCTGAGCAGGGGTGGGCGGCTTCTGGAGCACCTGCCCAGAACTCACTGCTTAGCATTGGCCGTCCGTGACATGAACCTGCTCTTATAAGGGGTCCCCTGAAGGGGTCTCTGATGGTGGAATAAAATGGGAGCCTCCTGGAGTGAGGGTCAGGTAGAGAGCAGGGGTCCCCAACGGCCCCCATCACTAGCAGCGGCCTGATGGTACATATTAGGCAGCCATGTCTTAGCCTTGACATGCGGGGTGGCAGCCGCTCTGGGCACCCAGGACAGCAGCCTGGATGGAGACCATTAAGATCCAAGCTTTCCCACCTTGAATGCTCAGTCCCAGATCCGGAGTCCTGGGTGGGAGGTGCGGAGACATTAGCTGCTGCTGGAAAAAGGCCTCAAAAAGCCCACAGCTGGAACCCCTTGGAAGGGACTCTCCTGGTGAGGGGAATGTTTGTTTATTGACTCAAGGAAAACTGTTGGAACTAATTATGTCTCTCCCCCAAACTCAAATACAGCACTTGGCTACCTTCACGCACAATAAAAAGGCGTCAGCCAGGCTGGCCCCATCCATCTTCCACTTCCCGATTCAAGATGATGGACATCTCTAAACCTCAGGTTTCGTACCTACCAATGAGGAGAATAAGCTGATCATCAGTGCCCTGCGCACAGGACTGGCCACGCAATCTGCAGGACCCAGTGTAAAACGAACACGCGGGGGCCCTTGTACAAAAGTCACTGAGGATCTCTGGTAACAGCATGGCATTCAAATGTGTCCAGAGCGCCTCTCAGTGCAGAGCCCAGAGGATCGGACAGCTGTCACACCACAAAACTGGCCCTTGCCCACACGCATTCATTGCCCACAGCAGTGTTTCTGAAGCTTGTAAAAATGTGCTGTCACCTTGAAAAAAAGTGAAAAAGAAATGTGTGTGTGTATGTATGTATGTATGTGTGTGTATTTATAAATATATAAATATAATCTCATAAGCCTAACAGTATGGATAATGCAGCACCCTTTCTTAGCCTAGACATGTGGGTGTGGGTGAATCTATGTACAGAGAGAGGGGGAGGGAGAAGGGGGAGGGGAGAAAGTCTCCATAAGACTTTGGTTCCAAATTTCCGGGTGACCAAGGATCTTAGTTTGAGGTACCCTAGGCAGGATCCTGACTTAATGAAACTAAAATCTGAGTCAGTTAAAACGTCTTCCAAATGCAAACTATCATTTTAAAAGAGCCTTTTAAAAACTATAAACACAAAGCCACAAAGTTACTAAATATGCATAGGTTATGCTCCCCCTGAGAAGACATCCTGTGAACCTAACAGAGGTCTGTGGACTCCGGCCTGCAGGGCTAAGTCTGTGGACCTCAGCCACCATTGGTGGCCTTCCAACACTTGGCCTCCAAGGGCCCCTGGCCTTTTCTCTCTCCATGCCTGTGCCATTAGTACCCGACTGCTTTGAATTTCCACGAAGGCCACATGTGTCTCCTGTCTCTGGACCTGTGTACGTGCTGTTCCTTCTACCTAGAATGCCCTCCTCATTCTTAAATCGCACTGAAAACATTGCTATTCCCCTCCATAGTCCAACTCCTGTGTCACCTCTTTTGAGAAGCCTTCCTAGATTCCCAGGGATTATTAATAATAATAATGAATAATGATAGTAAGTAACATGCATGGAAGACTAACCACATGGTAGTCACTAGTGTAAATATTTAACAGGTGTTAACCACTTCTATTTCCTGGAAACCCTGAGCCAAATGCATTATATCATATTATTTTATCTCCTATTAATTTCCCTTCTACTGATGATGACACTCAGACCCGAGAAGCACAGGGGCAGGGTTAAAGACCTCCATGCTGGAGTGTAGCAACCCTTGTTAGAAAACCATTAGTGGTTTCTAACACAGCTCTCTCCTGGGAGGGAAGTGTTGCTGTTGCCCCTAAATGCACGAAAGAGGTGCCCAATAAATGGCATGGAAATAATAGTGATGATAATTATGGTTATTTGGATTCCCCTTATTGATAAATCATTTGGTATTTGACATGGATGCCTGGGTGGCTCAGTTGGTTGAGTGGCTGACTCTTGATATCAGCTCAGGTCATGATCCCAGGGTCATGGGATCAAGTCCCCATTGGGCTCCGAGCTGAGCATGGAGACTGCTGAATACTCTCTCTCTCCCTCTCAAATAAAAAATTGAGAAGCTTTAAGGCATGGAAAATAATATTCCTATAATTTGTACTTGGATAATGTCCAATTTATTTACTGTGTGAATATACCAAACAATTAGGTTTTCTTTGAATATGAAATAAGCATGCCTCCCACTATTTAGTTCATACTGCATACATATATCATTTAACAAACTAAATTTCCCTAGGTGTTTAAATATAGCAAATGTAAACACTTCTTATCATTCAGTTAAAATCAGAAGTCTACTGTGACCAATTCTCTTAAGAAACTCTTAAATCTTTTAAGAAATCTTAAAATTAAAAAAGAAACTTACAAAATATTACAACGATTTAAAGCTAGTCAGTTGCATTACACAAAAGGAATCAGTTACAAAAAAACTAACCCAAGGGGCGCCTGGGTGGCGCAGTCGGTTAAGCGTCCGACTTCAGCCAGGTCACGATCTCGCGGTCCGGGAGTTCGAGCCCCGCGTCAGGCTCTGGGCTGATGGCTCAGAGCCTGGAGCCTGTTTCCGATTCTGTGTCTCCCTCTCTCTCTGCCCCTCCCCCGTTCATGCTCTGTCTCTCTCTGTCCCAAAAATAAATAAAAGTTGAAAAAAAAAAATTAAAAAAAAAAAAACTAACCCAAGGATTTAAAGGTGTGCTTTCGTAGCTGCATTTTCATTTTAGTTTTTGGTTCTTATCCTTACTCTCTGCTAAGGGGTATAGCCTTACCTACGCAGCAGAGAGTGAGGGGCCCCACACCAGGCTGGCCAGGCTTGCTGAGCAGCTCACTGACTCAAAGCCAGGGTAGAGGTGGGGGAGGCTCCGTGGTGAGTCTGCCCTCAAGGTTCCTGACTTGCTCAGGATCTTTCTTTTAGGTACCACTGTCTTGAGTGTCAGATGGTGCTATCGCTTTTATTTCAATAATCAAAGAGAATCTGTAAAATTCACGAGAAAGATAGTCTCTAATATGTGCCCATATTTCTGCTTTTTCTATTGTTCTGACTTCCTGATATTCTCACGTTCCTTTCTTTATCATTTACATCCTGTTCAAAGAATTTCCTTCAAAACATCTCTTTTAAAGAAAGTGAGCTGATGACAAGCTCATTTATTTTTATTTATTTATTTATTTTGTCGGAGAGTATCTTCGTTTTGCCTTCATTCCTGAAGGTATGGAATTCACAGTTGACTTCTGGTCTTCCTGTACTTAAAAAATGTTGCGATATTTCCTTCTGGCTTCCAGGGTTCCAGATGAGAATCCTGCTTTTAATCAAATTTGTGGTCCTTATAAAAAATGTGTTGTTTCTCTCTGGCTGATTCAAGGTTTTTCCCTTTAATTTTCAATAGCTTAATTACGATGTGTCTTGGCACAGATTTATTGGAGTTTATTTTGTTTTGAGTTTGCTCAGATTTATAAATCTGCGCTAAATTTGAAAAGCTTGAAAGCCAGTATTTCAAAGACTTTCAGCCCATTTCTTTCTTCTCTTTTTTTTGAAACTTCAGTAATAAGAATATTGGATCTTTCATTATGGTCCAATAAGGCTCTGAAGCTCTGTTCCTTTTTTTTTTTTTTTTTTTTTTTGGTCTATTTTATCGCTCTTGTCAGATTGAGTAAAATTCTATTGAGCTGTCCTCAAGTTCATTGACTACCCTCTGCCATCTGCACTCTAGCACTGAGTTCATCTAACAAGATTTTATTCCTGCTACAGTATTTTTCAATTCCATAATTTTTATTTGGTTCTTTTAAATAAGCCCTATTGGTTTGCTGAGATGTTCTATTATTCCATTTGTTTCAGGAAACTTCAGAATTGATTATGGAAGCATTTTTATGGTGGTTGCTTTGAAATATTTGTCAGATGATTCCAACATTTGATCCCTCTCAATGTTAAGGTCATTTGATTGTCTTTTCTCATTCAGGTTGTGATTGTCCAGGTTCTCGTTGTAATGGATGATTTAGAGTGCACCCTGAGCATTTTGGCTACTCTAACAGTCTGGATTCTACTTAAACATTTTGTTTAGCAGGCAGGGTCCCCATGTAGGGTTAGCCCAAAGGCCTGGCCTACTTTTGTCATCTGTATTTCCAATGATGATATAATTTTCAGGGTCTTTGTGGTATTATTTTGGTTTACTTAGTTTATCTCATTTTTTTCTAAGGCTCCCACTCCTTTCTGCTGGTGCTACCTGAAGGGAAGAAGGAATTTTCCAGACCAGTATATGAATAAAGGAAGTACCTGGGCTGCATTTTGGAGAGATCTCTCTTGCCTATGGTGCATGGAGAGCACTTCCTTGTCAGGTGCTTTTTGTGACAGGATCCTCTTGTTGGTGTCACCCTGCACCTCAGTGTCTCTCACTGGGGGAGAGGAGTCTTGAGCTTGAGAGGACAAAGAGGCTTCCAGAGTTGGGAGCATGTCGGGCTGGGATCTCTCTGCCAGTGCTGCCGGGCTTTCTGCGATCCCTTAGGGCAGGAGAGTCTTAAGCCCAGCAGGAAAAAAATGCTTTGTCTGAGCAGTTGTTCAGCAGAGCTTGCCTGAAGTAGTGCCTGGAAGGACCCCCATCTGAGGACAAGCCCACCTGGGCTGACTTCTGCTACCAGGCTGGCTGCTGGGAAATACTGGGCCTGGGTCTTCTTTTTCTTTCATATGAAGGGGTTGCAAGACCTGCAGCCATGTTGCTCCTCCCACTCTGAGGCTCCTAAACAATTTGCCTTCTCCTTTCCACCTTTCAAAATTCTTTGGCTGACTCTTCATTGTTTTCAGGGTTTATCATTGTCTTTAGTGGGAAGGAACAAGGGGAAACAGGTCTACACCATCTTGTCCAGGACAGAATTTTCTTTTTGTTATTGATTTTTTGGCTTAACTTTCTTATCCTAAAAGACTGTGCATGAAGTGACGATTTTGGAGAGTCAGTAACATGTATCATGTCCAGAAGTAGCCTCCCTTACTGATAGAAACAAAAGACAAGCCAGCCACAAAATACAGGTTTATGATACCCCGATGGTTACAGTAGTGGTAGAAGGAAAGCAAAGGTGGTTATCATGGTGAGATGAAGGATGGGAGCATTTATAGGAATGAAAGAGCATTTTTACTGTTGAAATCACTAGCAAGAGAGAAGCACAGAGATTTGTTTTATGGTGTTTGAAATGATGCTACCTAATAAGTGTGAATATCCCAGAGGCTTTGGATCCTAAAATGACCCTCAAATTTTCCTAGCTGGAAACTTAGGAAAACATGCATAAATCTACTGAGAATGGGAATTTGAGTAGACTTTTGGCTTTGACATATAATCCACAGATTTCATGGCTGTTTCATGCTTCTCTATAAATGAATCTCTTTCTATAATCTTATATAATAGTGCTTACAACCAGGTGTGGTGAGACCAGCAAAGCAATGTTTATCCCAAATAACAAGTATTTTCAGAAGTGCTAGGCAGGAGCATGTCCATGAAATTCAGGATCTGGGGGCTCTGTGGGTAGGTACTACTGAAATATTTAAACTGTAGCAAACATTCAAGATTTATTTTCCAGACACCCTCAAATCAATTCACTTTTCACTTTGTGGTTTGCAGTTTAGTCTGGCTCTTTCTGATGGAAAAACTTACTCATTAAATTGTGAATTCTACATCTCACCTATCAGTAGGTTTGACCTATTTCTATCACACTTCTATCATATATACAATGAAAGAAAATTTAGTGACCATTACTGATGGCAGAAAAATTTTGTAGAACTTATATATAAATGAATTAAGGTTATACACAAAGTTGTAATCATTATTTATGTAAGTTTCAAAGAAATTAGAAACCAAAGAAAGCACACAGTCTTAATTCTGTGGCAACAGCTTTCACTTTTTGTGTTTGCTGCATCTTTTCTCATTGGTTAAAATGTAATTTTATGGCTTTAAAAATGTTTGTTAGAAAAATGGAGCTGGACATAGGTTCTGGCTGAAATGACATTCTTATTGGTTATGAGAGTTTTAAAGATGAGACCTAGACCATATGTTCAAGAGACAAAAACCATTTTAAAGATATTATAACTCCTTAGCAAAAGCACCTGTGAATATTAGGTGTTACCAAATGAAATTGTGACTGACACGTTTCAAGCTGGTTCGGTGAAACTCATAAAAAGACAATATAGTCAATAGGGTCATTACAAATATTCCACCTTTCCACCCCAAGTACCTGCTAAAATTTGCTTCCCTACCCAAATATAAAGCAGTGTATGGCTAAATGACTTGCTTGGACAATGAAATGCATGGAAGCCCTTAAAAGATTACCAAAAATGCCTTGTTCCTTTTCCTCTGTCTCAATGTTTATGAAAGCCCATATAGAAAAGTAGTCTTGATAACCTCACATCCTTGAAAAACTACAATGAGCATAGTTCTCTGCCCTGAATTTGACATGTTATATGAGTAAGAAACAAAGTTGGTTGTGTTGAGTCTCTGAAATTTAGGTATTGTTTGTTACTTAAATGTAACCTAGACTATACTGACTGATACAAGGTTTAAGGTTTATTCAACAATGTTGGTCAAGAAAGCTACTACTCTCTACTTTGCTTAAGTAATAAGAAAAAAAAAGTCTTTAATCCAAGAACTGTTAAGTCCCATCTTCTATAATTTCTTTATTACATCAAATTTTTAATCACTTAAACATTTAATCACTGTAAAAATATAAGTCTAATACTGTAGCCAATAGATTTGTGTAGAAAACTAGCAAGTAATGTTTATAGCCATCTGTTTGCCCACATCTAAGAAGGCATTCATTCATGCTTGGAGGAGGCATATGATCCCCCAATTGACGGTAGAAACAAAATGGGAGAATCACAATGAAGACTGAGCATCAAGTGACAACACTCATGCAAAGACTGGTCACTGGGGCTGTCAGACCCCACCTGAGTCCCAGAATCTTTCATTTTTCTCTTCCCAAACCCCAGAGCCACTTGACCATTACACATATCATTATGTCTATCCTTACAAAGAATGTTCAAAAATGTTCAAATTCAAAACACTTAGAAAAATTTCTGGCACGGAGTTAGACTTCTATATTTATAAGTTATGAGCATAAGTGTTCATATTATTATCACTGCCTCATTTTTAAATGAGAAAACTGGAACTCAAAGTGATTAGTTAATCGGTCTAAAGTCATAAGCTTGTAACTAGGACTTTAAATTAGATTTTCTCAAATCCCATGTTCTTTCCACAGCATCGCCTACCTTTCCAATAGCTCACGTCTGAGCTACAGAGTTACCTCTCTCCAAAAAGAAATGTCAAAGAGCCAAAACTGAAAAGCAAGTAGAAAGGGTTAGGAAAAAAAGTATTGAGATCTTGAACCAAAATGAAAAATGATCCGTCAGGATTTCTGTTCCTGATCATCACAGAGTAACCGGTTCCAAATTTGTCCTCCCACTGAAAATAACTGTAATTGAACAAAATACAAGAGGTAACTCTTTAAGAGCAGACTGGTGATATATAAGAGAAGAGAATTGCATGAAGTCAGCTCCACATTCATCCTGGTTTCTGCCCGGAAGCAACTTTCAACCATCATGCAGAAAGGTAGAGGTGGGGCTCAAGCAGAAAATATTTCACTAAGCTGAAGAGGCATAAATGAGAGAATCAGGAGTTTCCCAGTGAGCCCCAGAGGTCTGCATGGGGTCACCCATGGGTCTTTTGTGAGGTCCAGACTGTGAATATGCAAGATGAGACTCCAGATGGCCTGGAGGTAATCACATACCAGGGAGCTGAAAGCCAAGTAGAGACACAAGGTTGTTCAGAGCTACAGTCTCCAGAGTTCCAGCCAGCCAGAGTTCAGAGATAAGTCTGACTGCCTCAGACATTCACCTGAGAACCAGAAAGGCCAGATCTAAGAGTAAGGACCGCAGCCTAAAGTAAGGTTCTTACTTAGAACTAAGCTAAGAAGTTAGATTAAAAATGAAAACAATCAACAAACAACATTTATACTCTTCCCCTAACAGAGACCCAGACTAAGCCTGACAGAACAGAAAGGTTCTGCTAGTGATTCAACTGCCCACCAAATTCAACATCCTATGAAGGAAAATGATACAACTCAGACATCCTGCATTACCTAAACTGTCCATGCTCAATAAAAAAATTCTTATATGTTTTCGCTCTTATGTGGATCCTGAGAAACTTAACAGAAGACCATGGGGGAGGGGAAGAAAAAAAAAAGGTTAGAGAGGGAGGGAGCCAAAACATAAGAGACTCTTAAAAACTGAGAACAAACTGAGGGTTGATGGGGGATGGGAGGGAGGGGAGGGTGGGTGAGGGGTATTGAGGAGGGCATCTGTTGGGATGAGCACTGGGTGTTGTATGGAAACCAATTTGACAATAAATTTCATATTTAAAAAAATAAAAAATAAAAATAAATAAATTAAATAAATTAAAAAATTCTTATATGTGGGGCACCTGCGAGGCTGTTATTTGAGCATCTGACTCTTGATTTTGGCTCAGGTCATGATCTCATGATCTCAGGGTCATGAGATCAAGCCCCATGTTGGGCTCTGTGCTGAGCATGCAGCCTGCTTAAGATTCTCTCCCTCTCCCTCTCTCTCCCTCTCTCTCTCTCTCCCTTTGTCCCTCTCCCCCACTCGTGCTCTTTCTGCCTCATAAAAAAATTCTCACATGTGAAGCAGATGGAAAATATGACCCATTATCAAAGAAACAGGAAAATGCATTTCATAATAGAGGCAACAAAGGGGCAACAGGAAGAGAATCCAAGGTGGTCCAGATGTGGAATAACAGGAAAGGTCATTAAAGTAGCTGTTACAAATATTTTTAAGGACTTAAAAATATAGTCATATTGAGGTAAATGAAAATTCTAGAATTAAAAATTAAAGTATCTAAAATGAGTAATTCATTTGATAGGAAAAGTCTTCTGAAGAATGAACAATTAAATGTGATTGCAGATCAATTGACATTTTCGAATCTGAAGACCAAAGGGAAATAAGACTGAAAAAAAAAAAAAAAAACAGATCCTCAGTCACCTGTGGGATAATATCAAGCAGTCTAGTGTACGTATAGTTTGAATTCAGGGAAATTAGAAGAGAGAATGGGGAATAAAATATATTAAAAAATACTCCCAATATCCCCAAATTTGGTGGAAAATAAACTTATTGATTCAAGAAGTTCAGCAAACCACAGCAAGATAAATACAAAGAAAATCACATGTAATTAGATCATAGTCGACATGCTGAAAATTAAAGATAGTGGGGAAATCTTTAAAGCAGGTAAAGAAAAAGGACACACATTACAGACAAAGATCAATAATGACAATGATGGCTAACTTATTATAAACTACAGAAGCCAGAGGATGATGAAACATCTTGTAAATGATGGGTGGGAAAAAAGTGTCAATCCACAATTCTATATCCAGAAAACAATCTTTTAGATGTGTGAATGAATAAAGACATTCTCACATAAAGGAAAGCTGAGAGAATCTGTAACCAGTAGAAATACTAAAGGAAGTTCTTCAAGCTGAAGGGAAAAAACAACAGATAGAATTTTGTATCTGGGAAATGAAGAGTAACCGAAATGGGATGGATTGATTGACTGATAGATAGATAGCTAGATAATAGATATATTTATAATTATATAATATTTATGTTGAAAACTAGAGAGTATAATTATAAAAACTAGCAACATAATTATATACACAATGTATATAATTTCATTCTTTGTTGTACATAAATATAAAATTCCAATATATTTAAAGTATATATACAATCCCATTCTTTGTTATTATCACCATAAATTTTATATCCTTATACATAGTAAATATAATATAGATGGAGAGAATAGAGTGTTATTATTTTGCTTTAATTAATCATGTACTATTTTATAAAAATAAAATATAGTTTTATAAAAACATGTTTTAGTTTTTTCTTAAATGATATAAAATATGTATAAATATACAATCTAAAATAAAAATATCAAATAAAAACTTAAAATTTTTATAGTCTTCATAAAAGACCATATATAGGGGTGCCTGAGTGGCTCAATTGGCTAAGCACCCAGCTCTTGATTTCGGCTCAGGTCATGATCTCATGGCTCGTGAGATCCAGCCCCAAGTCAGCCTCCATGCTGACAGTGTGGAGCCTGTTTGGGATTCTGTCTCCCTCTCTCTACTCCTCACCCACTTGTGCTTTCTCTCTTTCAAAAATAAATAAACTTTAAAATATATATATATATAAATTTTATTCAATTAAACATATATGACTAGTCAAAGCAAAACGATAGCTCTGTATTCTCTTTGTATCTTTATATGATCTATTCTATTACATTACATTACATCAAATTATATTTGTGGTGATAATTGCACAAAGAATGGACTTTCAATGTTTAAGGTTCTCATACTTTACATGAAGTTATTATGCTAATTCTCTGTAGACTGAGGTAAGTTTAGTATGCATATTATTATCCTTCGAGAAACCATTTAAACAAACACAAACATTTATAACTAAAGAGCAAAAGAAATTAAAAATTAGAATACCCAAGAAAATTCAGTTAACTCAAAAAAAAAAAAAAGAGACAAGAATCAGGAACATAGAAGTAAAACAATTGGCTGGGACAACTAGAAAACAAAATGATAGATTTAAATGCAATCTACCAATAATTGTATTAAATGTAATTGGACGGACTAAGCACTCCAATAAAAACACAGACGTTATCAGAATGGAAAATGAAATAAATCCGACTACATGCTGACTATAAGAGATGCTCTTGGAATACAAATACACAGAAGCCAAAGGTAAAAGATGGAAATATATGCATTGTGCAAGCAGAAAAATAAGGTATGTTCACATTAAATTCAGAAGAAGTAGACTTCAAGACAGAAGTATTTCCAGAGATACAGAGGTACAATTTTATAATAATTAAATGGTAAATTCATCAAAAAGATATACAAACCCAAAATTGCATTCAACACATAACAGCATTCATAACATAAAGCAAAAAATAACAAATGGAGAAATGGAAAACTGTAAAATTACAGTTGGAGATCTTAATACCCCTTTCTCAGTAATTAGAAAAGCAAGACAAGAAAAAAACCAGTCAGATATAGAAGGTGGGACGAAATTAACAACCAACTTGACTTAACTGATATTGTTGGAACACTACACCAAACAATGGCAGAATATAACTTTTCTATGAGTGGACTTGGAATATTCATAATACAGACCACATGCCAGGCCATAAATTCAAAAATATTAAGATATAACAAAATATATTATCTTACTATAGTGACATTAGAAATCCCTAACAATAAATAGAAAAATCCCAAATATTTTAAAATTAAGTTATATACTTAAAAATAATCTATCACCAGGGAAGAAAGAAAATTTAAAATTTAGAAAATATTTCAAAATGAATGATACTTAAAATACAACATGTAAACATTTGTGGGATGTCATTCAGTGGTACTTAGGGAAAAATTTATGCTTTTGAATATTTATATTAGAAAGAAGGAAGATTTAAGATCAGTGGTCTAAGTTTCCATGTAAGGAGCTTGAAAAAGAAGAACACAGCAAGTAGAGGAATCCTTGAATAGATACTTTGCAAAAAGAAGTTCAAAATGGCACAGCTGCTTTGGAAACTCTTTTGAAATTTCTTCTAAGTTTAACCAACAATGACCCAACAGTTGGACTCCTAGGTATTTACCCAAGAAAAATTACATCATATGTTCATAGCAAGATGTATACATGAATGTTCATAGTACCTTTATTCAACTCTATTCAAAAAAGCATAAAACTAAAATGACCCAAATGTGTATCAACAAGACAATGGATAAAAATAAACTGTCACATATTCATGCAGTGCAACTTACTCATCAATGAAAAAAAATGAATTATTGATCATGCAGCATAAATTAATCTTTCAGACGTTAAATAAATGAAGTCAGGCACAAAAGAATATGTACTGTATGATTTCATTTTTTCTGAAGTTCAAGGGCAAAACAAATCCATGGTGATTGTATTAATCATTTACTATTATGTAATAAATTATGCCAAAACTTATTAGCTTAAAGTAACAAAGCTTGTATTATCTTCATTTGTGTGGGTCAGGAGTCCAGGCATAGCTTGCCTGGATGCTTTTGGCTCAGATTCTTTTGTAAGGTTGTTTCAAGGTGTTGGCTAGGGCTATAGTCATCTCAAGGTTTGACTGGGGACGGACTATCTGTTCCCAAGTTCACTGGTGTGGCTGCTGGGAGGTCTCTGGTGCTTAGTGGCAGTTGGCAGGAGACATTAGTTCCTTGCCATTTGGGCCTCTCCTTTCTTATAGGCCTCTCCTGTGTCACTTGGCTTCCCCCAGATCTGGGGCTTCAGGAGAGCACAAGAGATGATGAGCAAAACAGAAGTCATAGTCTCTTTGTAACCTAACCTCAGAAGGATAGCAAGTTACTTGCCACAGCCCATACACCAGCAGAAAGGATCACACAAGAGCATGAAGACCAAGATGGAGATCCTTATGACCCATCTGAGAAGCTGCCCACCATAGTGACAGAAATCAGAACAGCAGTTGCTTATGAGTAATGACTGGAAGAGGACACAGGTAAATTTTCTGAAGTGATGGAAATATTCTCTAACTTAACTGGGTTGTTAGTTAGATGTCTATTTGTCAAGACTCCTTAATTTATACACTTTAGACCTGTACATTTCACTACATGTAACTTCTTCCTCAGTTTTAAAATATATTTGAAAGGATGCAATTTTAAGATATTTTTAAATGATGATTTGTCATGTTAGATATCATTCGAATGAATACGGACCCTTATAGAGCAAACTAAATAAAGGTGACCACAGAAAAACACATTCATCTATCATGCTACGCTTCAAGTACATAAACTTCATAAAGTCAAAGAAATACAAATGCTGTATTTTCACAAGGCTGTATTTACTCTCCTCTGGGAAGGGTGTTCAAAGTTTTTAGCCAAACCTCTAAGACTTGGTTGGGGATCTGAGGACATCTGCCACAGCCTCTTCTTTTAAAGTCAATCTCTACTTCTCAAAGATGGGGAAAGACAGGCAGCCCTGTTTAGGAACCTGGGAGCTCTCCAGGGAGATGAGACATGAAGCTGAAATCAGGATTTGGACCAAGGGCTTTTGGCCACAACCAATTCCCTGCCTTAAGATGCAATGTTTCTAACAGGGGTCACAAGGATTTTTGGACAACAAACACCTCTTACAAAAGAGTGTTTTGACAAATCAAGGATAAGTGAATTAGAAACAGGAAGCTTGCATTTCTCTTAAAATAGACATGGATTTAAAAATTAAGAGAGGAGTTGCTTGGCCAAGTACCTTTGAAGTTTTCCAGAACTAAAACATTTGGAAAAATAGTTCCACCTACTTTGAAAACCCAGAATGCATGCAGATTGTCATCTTTTGGAATTGGAGCCACTGAAAATGAACCATTTTGCTCCTTTTCCTTTGTCATTCTTGGATGGTGATAATGGATAGTTCTATTATCATGAGTTGTAGTGTCCCCCTTTAGTCACTGAGAGCCACCTATTTTCCAGGCACCAAACTAGGCATGGGAAAAACCAGCTGGGTAGGTCTCTTACTGCCTATAATAGACTTAGCCAAAGGAGGGGATTTGAACCCTCCTCCCAAAGATCTGATGGGTTGAACATACAGTCAGTCCCCATGGCAGCCTTGGGATCTTTTCTCTGGTGGTGGGATTTTAGCAGGAGTGAATTCAAGCACTGGTCTCCAGTAAACTAGTGACCCTGAGGACTTGTGGCACCAATATCAATATTTTCTGGGTTACTGAACCCATGAGGTCATCTATCAGAGAGGAAATGTGCAAGGGCTTATGTGTGTGTTTGCTAAGTCTTCAGCTGGGCTCCATCCTCTCCCTGTGAAGCAGTGGGTAAGGATGCCTGACAGTGATGCAAATTCTAAGTAGCATGGTTTGGGAACATCACATTCAATAACAGTGTAACACAACCCTGGGGCTGTTTGAAGTCCAGAGAAAACTCTGCCTGAAGGATAGTTGCCATACTCAATCTCAGTAGAGGTGGAAGAAACTGAAGAATCATAGGCCAGTATCCCTGTACACAGATAGTCTAGTCTTGGGTGTCCTCTCAAGACTCAGCCACTCCGGCAATGGCAGCAGACATGAGGCAATCTGGGGGCAGTAAAGCCACAACTAGCGTATGCTTATCATCTCCTCTCTTTGTACAGGGAAAAAGGTTAGGAATCTTTTCAGTTAATCCTAGAAATGCCTTCGATGTCAAATTTCAAGGGCCTACTTCTTTTCTACAGCTTTCTTTAACAGTTCTTGGTTGCAGCACAGTATAGCAGAAAAAGGCATGGACTTCAGACCATTCTCTGGAGCATTTTCTTATGTATATGACTTATCGTCTCTGGGCCTTAAAAAAAAGTGGTAATTGCAAGGGGTATAAGACAATAGGAGAGATTTCTCAAGATCGGAAATGGGTTGCAATGAGGGTCATCTTATTGCACAATTCTAGAGGGCACTCTTGACATTTTATTCCATGTAAGTGGTGCCTCTGGAATTGTGCAACTTGGTGCTACTCACTGATATTCATAGGTTCAGAGACTGGGATTATAATTTCTCAGAAGGCAAGATCTCTGAGCCCTTCTATAAGACTTTGATCTGAGATGCAGACCACAGGAAGCCTGGCTGAATCTGGAAAACCACCATGAAGTAAGAAGAAAATTTGGTAAGAAAACATTTAAAATAGCAACCAGAAAAATAAAACAGCCAGATGAGCCCATAAAGTTAAAGGAATGAAATAGGAAAGTATAACACTTGGAATGACAGTTAACAAATCCAATAAATGGGAGAAGTAACCTCCAGAGAAAATGGAAACAAAAAAGTTGTCTAAAAGGACTTTGAAATTGGTGAGTTTAAATTCCTAAAGAGACAAAGGAAGGAATACATTTATATAATAAGAGCAGGAGGTTGTGAATCAACTATCAGAGATTATGAACTAGAACAGGAACATACAAAAATTAGAAATCTGGAAAGTATAGCTATTAAAATAAAAACAAATGATGATAAAAGAACTAAACAGAAGATTGAACAGAATCAAGGAGAATTGATGGTTGAGAAAACCAAACTGTGAAAAATCTCTTATAACCCAGTAAGTACAGAGAGAAGAAAGAGAGAGAGAGAGAGAGAGAGAAAGAAAGAAAGAAAGAAGAGAGAGATGAAAAACATGACAATGACAAAGATGCTAACAGACATGGAGGATAGATTAAGAACTTCCAGCTAACAGTCATTCCATAATGAAAGAAAAAAAGAGGTAATACTTAGAGTATAACATTCCAGAAGAGAAGAAAGTCAAATGTCCTCAGATTGAAAAAGCTCACAGAATTCCAAATAAGATAATTTTAAAAATTAAGCTGGTACATTTCCAAATACTAAAGGGGCTACCCTTTCACAGAAGGAAAAACTGCCAAACCCATCAATCCATTCTAAGACAGGGTGCCCTATGCTGTGCACACAATCACTCCCAAACTGCACACCCCACTCACCCTCTCTCCTAGCACCCACAACATGAGCACCCTCATATGACTTCCATCAATCATCCTCATAGTCTACACTCCATGTCATCATTCCCCTATAGCACACCTGCTCCCACACATCAGCCAGCCCCCTCAACTCTACAAACCCCATCCAGTCGCACAAGCCATAGGCTTGTCAGCATGCTGGCCACCCCACCTCATTGACCCACACAGACCCTCTCTTTGTCAATACCATCTTCTCTCCAATTCCCAAATCCTCCATCTTCCTTCACCAACCTTGTATTTCCTATGGCCCTTCCCCTCAGAAATGAAATCAAAGACCATGAATTTTAGGTAGCTGGAAGGGACATTTTAGAGTCAGAAAATTTCAGGCTTCCCTCTGAACCTCTCTTGCCAGCTGTCACCTATCCACCTGTTTGCATTCATGCAGTCAGAGTTTCTAGATAGGCCAATCTCTAGCCAGCATGTGTATGTCTTCTAGGCATCCTCAGCACAGGCTTATCCAGTCCCTGCTGGAACATTTCAGAGACAGTGAACCATCTACCTTTAGTACCTGTAACTAGTAGGGGGAAATTTTTCCTCACATTAGAAGGCAGACTCTCAGTCTACAAACCCAATTTTTATTTGAAAGCTCCATGCTGTTAAGGTTTTGGAAAAGTTAAATTGATCAATTAGGATCTTCCCTTTTCCTCTGAAGCTGTGATTATGTTCTGGAGGGTCTTAGGTTGAAGCAGCACCAGACTCTCAAGACTTGTGCTTACCTGGTGTCTGCCAAGATGAACACAGTCTCATCTGCTCCTGATGTTGGGCATAAGGTGCTCCACTGAGGCCCCTCATCCCTGTTGCTGTGGCTCCTGCAGCCTACCCGTGCTATTGCTGGGAGTCTCAGGAATCTGCCTGTATCTCTGAGGAAAGTTGAGGCTCTCAGTGTTGCCAACTAGTGCTCAGTTACTCCCTGGGGTCTCACTGCCTCCTTGAGGCTCCACCAGACTTTGCCCCAAAAGTGAGTATCTCCATTCTAACCATGTACCCTGGTTTCTCCATGTGCCCATCCCTCTCCATACCCACCTCACTCCCCATGATTTTTTCTAGCCTCTAGAAGTCCTTCTTTTCCTTGGTGGTGATAATTTTTATTCACAGGCACAGAATGTCTCCATAACAGGCAAAGATCTTTTAGAAACACAAAAGTCAGGAAAAACCATTACCTCATCATCACCAAACTTGGACACCAAGAGGGAAAGGGGAAAATACTTCAGAAAACAGACAATGGTGGTTAAATGCCCATCATCTGATCCACTGCATTCATATTAAATTGAATGTGTTTTTTTCAGGCTTCTCCAGAGAAACAGAACCAATAGGAAATACATAGATCCAGAGAAAGAGACTGATTATGGGGGATTGGCCCATGTGATTATGGAGGCTGAGAAGTCCCATCATCTGCCATCTGCAAGTTGGAGGCCCAGGAAAGTTCAGGGTGTCCAAATTGTCTAAACCTGAAGGTCAGAGAACCTGGAGC
The DNA here is from genome assembly GCF_007474595.2 of Lynx canadensis. Taxonomy (NCBI): domain Eukaryota; kingdom Metazoa; phylum Chordata; class Mammalia; order Carnivora; family Felidae; genus Lynx; species Lynx canadensis. Next base: position 41,701,538 of record NC_044313.2, on the reverse strand, counting down.
ACCGATGTCCAAGGTCAAGAGAAGATGGATGTCTCAGCACAACAAAGAGAGCAGATTCACCCTTTCTCCACCTTGTTATTCTAGTCAGGCCTCAGTGGATTGAATGATGCCCAACGACAGTGGTGAGGAACCTTCTTTACTCAGTCTACCAATTTAAGCACCAAACTCTTCCAGAAGCACCCACGGAGACACACCAGAAATAATATTTTACCGTCTATCTGGGCATCCTTCCTTCCAGTCAAGTTGCCACATAAAACTAACCATCACAACCTATGTCTCTTTAGCTGCCATCCATGGCCACCAGCTATTCCTCCAGGCCCATAGGAAATGCCCTCTTGAGTCTTCCCTTCTTTAGGGAACACATCCCAAGATCCTTCAGCTATGTGACAGCTCTGTGATCCTCTCCCACTTTGGAAAACCTTAAGAAAGTCGAATAACCTTGAACAAATTTCTCCACCTTTCTTTGCCTTGGTTTCTTTCTCCATAAGATGGGGACAAGAATAGCTCGGGCCACATGGGCGGCCATAAGTGACACAGGTTCATTCACTCAAACTACAAAAACCCAAGAGGCAGGTTTTTGTTATCCTCCCCATTTTGCAGAAGGAGACAGGTACAACAAGTCGTTTGGGGAACCTTGACTGAGGCCAATGGAGCAGCGAGTGTGGGGTTCTGCAGTCTGGCTTGGAAGCCCCCCACCTGTTAGCTTTCCCACAGTGCCAACCATGGCCTCAAACCATTAAATCATTCCCAGTGTTTCATCAGCCTTTTTCCTTTCTAGCATCATCAACTTCTCGTCCCTTCCCTTCCCTTCCCTTCCCTTCCCTTCCCTTCCCTTCCCTTCTCTTCTTTCTCTTCTCTTCTCTCTCTTCTCTTCTCTTCTCGTGACTCTCTCTTCTCTTCTCTTCTTTTCTCTCTCTTCTCCTCTTCTCTCTCTCTCTCCCCCCCCCGCCCCCTCTCTCTCTCTCTCTCTCTTAGAAATATTTGCCAAGACACCCGGATAGCTCAGTTGGTTAAGTGTCCGACTCTTGATTTCGGCTCAGGTCATGATCTCATGGTTCATGGGATTGAGCCCATGTCCGGCTCTGTGCTGACAGTGTGGGAGCCTGCTTGGATTCTCTCTCTCTCCTTTTTCTGCCTCCCCCACCCCCACTCTTTCTTGCTTCTCAAATAAATAAACTTAAAACAGTATTTCCTCTGTCAATTTGGTAAACTTATTTTTTTCAAGCAGTTAATCCAAATCAGTTAACCTGCTGTCTCCCTTTCTAGTTCATTTCTCCGTGTTGTTTGGATTTCTTTCTTCCTCCCTTGTTCTGCGAACAGGCGTCTTTGTTTCTTTGTTCACTTTTTAGGTCATTAAAGTTCCCTTAACATTTTCATTAAAACTGCCATTTAAGGAAATTACTTTCCCTCTGAGAATGGTTTGGCCCAAGTCCACACACTTTGTTAGGGTATCTACATTTTAATTATTTTCATAAATGCTCTTACTTTCTTTGAATTTCCTCCCTGCCTCGTTGATATTTAGGAAACTATTTTTGGATTCCATGTGGTTGGGTACTTTTAGGTCCTGGCTTTTCTACTTATTTCCAGTTTTATTGTTTGAGGCTCAGAATGTGGTACATATACCCTAGATTTTCGCCTGCTCTGGGAACCTCTTGACTGCCTGGAAAGTTTCCCTGAGAACACTTAATCCCCCACAAGGCCTCCTCTGGCCTTCATCATGTTGGAAGCTAGGGGCCATTTCCCTGTGGGTTTGCCCCAATTATTTTGAACCCCCTAGGGAGAGGAGTACAATTGTCCCAGGTAATGCAGGGGCAGTCACAGAGGGAGACACAGAGGGGCCACTGGTAAAGGCAGCTGCTGGAATGAGGACGCCAACCTTTGGTGGCTACAGCCGTAACAGCCTGGATCCCTCTGCAGATTGTAGGCAGAAGCATCTGAGACAACCGTGACATGGGGACTGAGTGTTCGGACTCTGGGGAAGCTCAAATGGCAAAGGCTGGTGGGAACCTAGCCTACACAGGAGCAGGTGAACATCCCTTGAATCAATGGAGATGAACAAGGACACAGAGCATTTAGCCTTGACCAATCACTCATTCCGTCCTTGACTCACTTATGTTTGTGTGCATTCCTATCCACACACAAGGTATGGGGGCTCCACCCCTCCGGGCTCTCATGAGCATGTACTGAAGAAGGCCAAAGACAGTAGAGTGACATCTCCACACCAACAGGCTGGGTGGTTATTGTCATAGCAGGAGAAGTCCACTGTCAGACCTAACCATGCCATGACCCAGAGTCTGCAGAAATAGCAAGAAGCGATCCGTGCAGCTACGTGAATGTACTCTCTCCTAGAAGGACTTTGTGTGTGAAGATGTGTGGTCCTTCTCCTGTGGTGCTCGGATGTTATTTCCAGAGAGACAAGCGTATTGAATGAGAGCCACAGCAAAGTGAATAGAGAAGCTGAGTGCAAGAAATACGGGCCTGCATCTGTCTCTTCTTCACCGTCCAGGCCTGATTTCAAATAGGGGCACTTAGACAGCCCCAGTGTTTCCCTTAGGGCTGAGTTTAGGATCCTGCCTGCTGAGAGTCCTGCTCTGGGTCTTGTGTTCCACTTTTGGTAACTGGATATCTGCCTTGGTCCTACGATCCCATTCTCGACTGGACCCCAGCTCCTCCTTGAGGATACTTCCCTGCAGCATGTGGTACTATTCCATTCATTACACAGTGAGGAAGCTGAGACCCCAGGAGGTCAGCGATTCTCCAGTGCCAGAAGCCGGTTAGTCCTGGAGCAGGGCTTACATCTGTTTGTGTCCAAGAAAAGTCTCTTTATTATGCCAATTGCCAGACAGGTGCTTGGGAACCACCTGACCCCAGAATGCTGATAGGAGACACCTGCTGTTGGTCCTGGGAGTGCAGGGAGAAGTATCAGAGGGGGAGTCTGATTCCCAAACCCAACCAGCTTTAAACACGTGACCCTGGACACTTTATTAGCATCTTTGACCATTTTTCCTCTTCAGTCGATTAAAGAAGACAGACTTTGTGTGGATAATAGAGGAAATGTGCCCCCAGGCAGTGTCCAACACAGAGCGGCCTATCTTGCCCGTGAGTGCCATCGTCCCCTCCAGGCACCTGCTTGGTTCACGTGCGGTAGGTTTCTTGTGGCCTCCATTCGGCCACGTGACCTCTGCACTCGGGCTTTGCCACCTGGTCCAAACAACAGCAAACGCTTTGATTTCATTGCAGCAGGAAAAACAAATCTCTGCTAGCTTTTAGCATCCTTGTGGCCTTAGTCCTATAATTAAGTGTATATAAAAAACACACAGCTTTGACCACAAACAAGCCTACATAAACCAGTCCACATATCCTGAACAAAAGTGCTTTCAAACGACAGAGGCATGATTGAAAAGCTTACTGAGGATAACCGCACTTCACAAAAAACGAAATCCGTGACTCAGCCTGGCTCGGAGGTGAGAATGGGGAGGGTTGGCAATCAGAGGCTGTGGAATGATCAGACCTTTCCTTTGGGGCGACCCATGTCAGGACAAAGAGCTCTTTAGAGAGTAGGGGCGTTGGGGAGGGGTCGCCACTGGGGTGGGAGCTGACAGGCTTGGCCTGAGACAGTCCCAGGGGAGCCCAAAGATCCTGCCAAAGCTGGTCACAGGAAGCATCAGGGAACATGACATATGATACCAGGCTTTGCAGATGTCCTGCTGAGGTGCTGGGGGATTGTGGCTACATGGGAAGGAGACATTTGGGGCCCAGAAAGTTCTCTTTATAATTCCAATTTCAAGAGCAAAGGGAGTCCATAAAACATGTAGGGGCCTCTGGTTTCTGACTCTGCTGTGTGTTCAAGTGTGAAATAGAGCAGTGTTTAGTGCAAGGCAGAGAAAACTGCTCAGGACGTACCTCCTGCCTCATAAGTCATCTCTATAGGATCATACAGCCAGCTGGATTTTAGGTCAATGGAGACGTTGCATTCTCATTTTGAAAGCTTGTTTAAATGAGATATATATCCCAGATCCCCAAGCCGTATCTTCTAATTTTCTCCGTAGGCACCCGTCCATGCTTATATCACTCTGTTAAGCAACACTGCTGTATTTCCATCATCTCAAGGACGCTTGGGGGCATATCGCTGCATCATTGTTCAAGAAATCAAGACTAGAAATCGAGTGCACAAGGATGAGAGCTTTCCCTGCAGTCACATAGCTAGTAAGGGGTTCAGAGCTGGCCGCTGACTCAGATGGACTAGCTCCACGGGCCAATGCTCCAAATATAACAGGCGTGAGGATAACAGGAGGCCAGGTCTGTCTCCTGAGAGGCCTCCTGGGTTAGTCAAGGCTGCAAGACCAGATATGCTGAGTGGATCTGAGTTCAGAGACAGAGTCAGGCTGCCCCACTCCAGTAGACAAATGTAGCAAACCTCTATCTGGTAATTTGAGGGCAGAAAGGACTTTGGGGTGCTAATCGGGATGGGAGCCACGCTTTCTCTGGAAAATGCCTACTCAGCCTATAAAAAATATGCAAGAGACAGAAGTAAAATCAGAAGGTTACCAAAATAGCCTAAGGCTTACATATCCTATGTCCAAATTTATACCTGACCCAGGAACCTAACAGGCTGTGACCTGGAGCCAGCAATGTCCCTTCTCCAGCTCGCTCTTCTCAGGGGGCATGCCGAGGCTTGTTGGCAGAGAATGGGAAGAAACTCTGGTTTGTTGGAGGTTTTAAACACAGAAGATGACAAGATGTGGTATTTGGACCAAAAAGAGTGGCTGTCTTAAAAAGAAAAGAAATTCTTAGGGCACCGGGGTGGCTCAGTCGGTTGAGCGTCTGACTTCGGCTCAGGTCATGATCTCACAGTCTGAGTTCGAGCCCCTCGTCGGGCTCTGTGCAGACAGCTCGGAGCCTGGAGCCCGCCTCAGATTCTGTGTCTCCCTCTCTCTGCCCCTCCCCTGCTCATGCTCTGTCTCTCTCTGTCTCAAAAATAAATAAAAACATTAAAAAACAATTTAAAAAAAAAGGAAGGAAATTCTGATCCATGCTGTAAAATGGATGAGCCTTAAGGACATTATGCTAAGTGAGATAAGCCAGTCACGTGCGCGCGCGCGCGCGCGCGCGCGCGCGCACACACACACACACACACAACCACCTTACAATCCCCCTCGTATGAGGTTTCTAGACTAGTCAATCAAATGCGTAGACACAAAGTAGAATGGTGGTTGCCAGGGCTGGGGAGGGCGGAATGAGGAGTTGTTTAATGTGTATAGAGTTTCAGTTTTGCAAGATAAAAAGAGTTCTGGAGATGGATGTTGGTGATGGCTGCACCTCAGTGTGAATGTACTCACTGCCACGGAACTGCAGGGTGAAAAATGGTTCTTCTTTTATGCTGTGTGTATTCTACACAATAAAAAATTTTTTTTGAAAGAAAAGAGAAATGGCTTGAGTGAAAAGAGAAAGAGAGAGAAACAGAGACAGAGTTAAAAATACATATTCATATTCTTATCACTCAACTGAAAAGAAATATATCCCCAATTTAAAGTCGAAGCTACGTGTTGGCCTTGTAAAGACTATCGGACTTTGAGGTGGACGGACCAAGCCTCCTGTCCCACTTCTTCCAGTTGTTGGCTCAGGGGACTTTGCCTCTGGGACCCTCAGCCTCGTCATTTACTAAATGCAGCAAAATAATAGTCAGGTTGTCATAAACCTTCAGTAAATTGTTATTAAAAGCTCTTGATGGCCTGGTGCCTCCTGCAAGCCACTTACAAAGAGGTTTATGAGCCTGGATGATAGAGCAGATCCTTGACATTAGCAAAGGAATTATCTAGAGCTCTCAGTGAATCCCACAATTCAAAAATAGTATTATAACAAGAACACATTTTAAGCCATTCCAAAAAATGTTTATGCTGTGACCGGAGGTGTTATTATTTATATTTTAAGTTGGACGTCCAACAGAGGACAGGCAGTTCTTATTCTTGTCTTTTAATGCCCAAGAATTGCCAGACCTTTGGGAGAGCCCTGTGCAATGGGGAAGGCTTCCAGGTGACAGTAAGGGCTGGGGTTGGCACCTCTTTATTCACTGGGGTCAGCTGGTAAGTACTGTCATCAATTTATATCTTTCTCCTGGGTGAGCTTTGTATGGCTTATCTATTGCTGTACAACAAACTGCCCCCAAACTTGAGTGGCTTAGAACAATAACAGCCCTTTATTCTGTCATAAATCTGTTGTTGGATATTGTGGCTCGTCTCTTCTGTGTAGCAGAACACTGAGGGTTGGAGGGCCACCTTCCAAGATGGCTCACCCACATATCTGGCAATTTGGTGCTGGTCGTTGGCTGGGAGCTCAGCTGGAGCTATCAGCAGGGCGGGGGTGGGGTGGGGTCTCTGTTTCTCTTCATGCAAGCCTCTCCACAGGCTGCTTAGGTTACCTCACAGCATGGTAGCTGGGGTCCAAGAATGGGTGGACCCCAACCCCTGAAGGAAGTGCATGACATTGTTATGACTTAGCCTCAGATGTCACATAATTCCACTTCCTCCATATTCTATTGGTTAAGGCAGTTACACAGGCCCAGTTCAAGGAAGGGGTCATAGATGCCACTTCTTGATGAGGCAGCGGGGTGGCAAGCCTGAAGAGCATATAGGACAGAAGATACTCTTACGGCCATCTTTGCAAAACACAATTTGCCACAAGTTTTGTCCTCAGCTCAGAGTAGTGCCTCTCCTCTTTTCAAGCCAGTAATCGTCTTTAAACCTCTCTAACTTCGCTTTGCCAGAAGGAAGGGCCTGTCTGGAGGACTCTCTAATGCCTTTCTCACTCTCCCAGAGGACTCTGAACAGCTTTCCGGTTTTCTCCCAATCTCGGTCCTGCTGAGAAGCAGGAGTGCGGCCTCCTGTGTATACCACTCCTCCACCACCTCAACTTGCTCTAAACTTCCTTCTCACTTGGTGCTCAGTTTCCAGCTGGAGAACTCCAGAACCTCTCCCGGTGAGGGCACCCATGTTAACCTGAGTTTGGTCCCGTGGCAGCGCCTCATAGGCCTGCTTCCCAGACACTCCGTCAGTGCCGTGGCAGAGTGCTTCCCACTGTGGCCACTCTCACAGGCAGAGGGCCAAGAGCCCTGCTCCCTTTATCTATCACTGCCTGATCTTTGGCAAATATGTCGTCTCCCCACGGAGCTGAAGCCAAGAGAAGGTGCCAGCCCACGAAGCCATTCAGACATGCAGACAGACACAGGTCCAGTGGGCTGGGCTTCTCAAATCAATGATAAAGGACTGGTGAACATGACCAGTGAGGTGGTCCTCATCATTAGTCCTCTCTTGCAGGAGAGGAAACTGAGGCACAGAAAGGTTTAATGACATGTCCATGGTTATACAACTAGAACACACCAACTAACCATTTTTTAAAATTTATTTATTTTGGTTTTGATTGAGAGAGAGAGAGAGAGAGAGAGACAGAGAGAGAGAGAGAACAAGTAGGGGAAAGGCAGAGAGAGAGGGAGACACAATCCAAAAACAGGCTCCAGGCTCTGAGCTGTCAGCACAGAGCCCGACGTGGGGCTTGAACTCATGAAGTATGAGATCACGACATGAGCCAAAGCTTGCTGCTTAGCTAACAGAGCCACCCAGGTGCCCCTAAACATTTTTTAAGTTGAGTCCGGCAGGGCACCCAGGTGGCTCATTTGGTTGAGCAGTCTACTCTTAATTTTGGTGGTCATGATCCCAGGGCTGTAGGATCAAGCCCCATGTTGGGCTCTGCACTGAGCCTGTTTACGATTCAAGAAAGAAAAAGAAAAGAGAAAGAAAAGAAAAAGAAAGAGAAAGAAAGAAAGAAAGAAAGAAGAAAGAAAGAAAGAAAGAAAGAAAAGAAAAGAAAAGAAAGTCCAGAACATTTCCTATAATGTTACACTTTTGGCTTCCATAAAAATGTAATGGATGTACTTCTATAGCATTTATCTCATGGATCAAAGTATGATGTAAGACCGACAAAAAGGAAATGAACTATTGGTACAGGCGACAACATGAATGAATCTTAAAATAACGCTGAGTGAAAGAAACCACACAAAAATGAATATTCGTTCTTTCATTTATAGAAAACTCTAGAAAATGCAAACTAATGCATAGTGACAGACAGCAGATCAGTGGTTGCCTAAAGGTGGGGTGGAGAGGTGGGAGGGAGGAGGAACAAAGGGGTGTGAGGAAGGTTTGGATGTGCTCATTGTTCTGACTTGGCAATGACTTCACAGATGTCTGCATGGGTCAAAGTTGGTCAGCTTGCACACTTTAAACGCATGTAGTTTACTTCATGTCTATTATACCTCAATAAAGCTGTTAAATACGAGTAAAAATTATTATGTGAGAGAGTGCTAAAATTATTTTGCAGCCAGGAAAAAGAATCAGGATTCAGTTGTATGAATCTTTTGGAGCAATTTTAGCTGGCAAAAGATCTACAACAATTTCTTAGAGCAGCAAATGTACTAATAAATGCTGAAAATGGAAATAAATCCCTTTTCCTGGAAGGTGGAACCACGCAGGAGCTTGGTTGTCCCTCAATCCACGAAAGGAATGTGTCGTGGTGCTTTTGTTCTAGAAATGAAAAATGTCATCTCATCGCATCCTCAAAACTACCATAGCAAGTAGTATTTTTGTTATTCTTTTACAGATGAAGAAACTGAGTCTCAGAAAGTTCTAGGACACTTCTGATGGCAAATGGATCAAAGTCGGTTTGCCTGGTTCTAAAACGCACTCTCTTTCATCCATGACACATCAGTTCCCTCCACATAAAGACAAGGAGGAAGGAGGAGCTTGGATGGGCAATTGTGTTCTTTTCCCCCAACTGCCCCCAGAAAGGGAAAAACAGCTTCCACTGAAGTACCAGCCCAGGGAATCAAGATGTGGGGGAGGTCAGACCATCCGTGTCTTAAGGGTTGACAGAGCTGGCAGCCATCCTTCCCCTCCCGTTGGCCTCTCTGGCTCCCAAGGAGGCCTTCATGGGCCTGGATGCAGTCTTTTGGTGGGCGTGGTAAGAACTGTGATGCTTCACTCACCCTCCTTCCTCATCTTCTGGAATGGCAATTTTGGTGATAAGAACAAAAAAGGAGCTACAGGATGTCTTCTGACTCGGAGGCCCCTTTCACCCTGAAGGAGCCAAATTATGCCCTAAAGATAAGAAACAAGAAACTGACCAGTATCAGCCAAAAGGCTGTAGGCCTGGAGAGGCGGGAGTTTCATCAGTGGGCTCTCCCTTCCGGTAGACGACTTCAGCAGGGTGCAGCAGTAGATTGAAACCAGGCAGGAGTTCAAGGCTGACCCCTATGAGGACGAGGAGACCAGTAGTCTCCATGGTGGCCAAGGGTTGTATGAGTGCCAGGCCAACAGCTCCACCAAAAGTCTGCTGTGTGGGCGAACAGAGCCATGGGTGTCTCTGACGGGTGGCTGTGCCAGTCACAGGTATCTTAGCTCCAGATTCAATGCTGAGGGTTACAAGACTCTTTCTAGACTCTCCTTCCATTGGGAAAGAGTTTGGACCATAGGTATGGGAGCTGGGTAGCCGAACCTTCGGGAGACCATCCAGGGAACCAGCCTCTAGGGCCACATCCACAAAGTAGCTTCTTTATGGCTCTCCTCTCCTGAGCTGCACCAGACGGTCTGTGAGGAAGAACAAGGTGTGGGTGCTCAACGTACGTTCTCGAAAGGCTAGGTTAACAATGTCAAACCAAGCCTCCTTACGTTGTAAGTGTCCAAGGGAGGCATATGGTGCAGGGCACCTGCCAGACCTATTTGATCATTGTCATGGAAGCTGAAGTGCACGCCCACCAATGCCCCTCAGGACAGCTTGGACTTAGTCTGTGAGCTGCCGAACCAGCTGTCAGAAGCCGACCTTTGCCCCAGCCCTTTACAGAGCTGTCTCAACTGAAGAGAGTCACCATGGCCCACATTGCACTTCTTCCTGGGGAACCTTCATCCGACTGGCCAACAAATGTTAGGAAGTCCTATCCTCCCACCTTCCACCTGCCAATGCTAGAGGGCCATCCAGCCTCAGGGATCCCAGTGGGGTCGGTGAGGCCTTTTGCTAACTGTGCTGCAGCCAATCTCCCCCGCTCCTAACCTCCTGCCTCTGCCCCTTCCACAGTGCTGATCTGAGAGCATCTCTGCTCAATCTGCTGACATTCGTCTCTTCCTCATCTGGTGTATGTCTGCCCCTGACCCCCAACCTTCCTAGATTAGACTTCTCAGAGTTGTGCCTATTTTATTGTCACTTCCCAAAGAGCTCAGCTGGGACAAAGTTTGACTCCTCCCCGAGCCCCAGGATCTAGAATGGTGCTTAGCACAGAGCACCTTGGAGAAGCTGCTGGAGTAAAGGATATGAATGAATGGGTAGGGCAGCTGTGAGTGAACTGGGGCTTTCTGTGTCTCCAGGTCATTCCACCACCCCCAGGACCACAGTATCTTTCTCACCTCCCAAAACATCAGGGCTAAAGACACATCTCATCTGGTTCTTCAGCCGCCGCCTCTGCCTGACTCTCAGATGGAAGGCCTGCCCCCTGCTGCCCCCCACGGCCCAGGTCTCCACCTTTAGAAGTAAATGTTCTTTCCTGTAACCTAGACTCCTAGCATGAGGGTCCTGAATGCCACGGGGGTTTGATGGGCAACAGAAATAAATGCTGAGTTTCGGTGAGGATTCTGGATACTGAGCCGTTTCTGCCTTCCAAGTCCCAAGTTTGCTCCTTTGTGATTTTGTATCCGATCCTAAGGGTGCCCAGCTTGGAGCCTAAATGGACGCCCAGCTGGGATGTAGGAGGGAAGACTAGCAGGTGGGTCTGCCAGAGACCCCAGGTAGTGCTTAGAACTTCAGGACCAGACGGCATCTCATGAGAGCGCACTGGCCTCATGGGAAGAGGGAACCACAGTGCACTTCTAAGACAATAGTAGTGCTACGTGACCTGCCAGAGGGGTGCTTCACAGGTGTAGAAAGGAAGAAGGGAAAGGCACAGTGGTATGGCTTCCACTGCAAGTGTTCCCAGAATCCCATGCACTGACTAATGCTTATGTCTCATGTGCTACTCCCATTTGCAAAGGAGGTGAGAAAATCGGTCTCTCAGCTGGTACGTACCACTGCCCCAAATAAAATGGGGCTATTGTTAGTGAGCAAGAGGGAGCAGTGGATACTGGCAAAGCAACTTAACCAGGCAGCTTTTCTGCCTCCATCCACCCTTTAACTATGCAACATTTACACATCACCTTCCTATCCATAGAACATACACCTCCTGTCCTCAAAGGACACGACCTCAAAGTGCCACCAGTGCCACCAGCCGACCCTGAGACCTCAGAAGATCTCAGTGAGCTCAGTGGTGTCCAGCCCTCTCCATCAGGTGTCGGCATAGCTCATCACGGCCTGGCAAGCTATAACCCCAAAGACGTTATCTTCCCCAATAACCTCAATATCAAAGGCACAGAAGGAACAGGATAAGCCCAGTATAAACTAACGGGAAACACTTTAAATTGCTGCTGGCCAGAGCAATGATCGAATCCAGCTGGTCAGAAAGAGGATTCCCTTCCCTAGCACTGGAGTGAATTCCAGGCTAAACATAGGGTGGGGTCTCTCATCTTGTCCCCTGTCTTTGTGGTCCCTGCCACTTCCCAACTGCAGGATCTCCTTTGTCTGTTACCCCCTCGTCCAAAGTGGGGAGCCCCCTCCCCCTTCCAGGGGGACTGTCTACTCACTTCTGTTGGTGCAGTTTGGTGGCCTGGAACAATTTCAGGTAGTGAGAATCCAAATCCTGTTCATTTTTAGCAGACGATGCTCTAACCCTTGCAGGTGGGCCCAGACCCTCTCTCCCCACCCCTGGCCATTGGGCTCCATTGCAGGCAATGTGATATCTGATTGAACCAAATAACATTTTCATTTTTCAGAACAAAAATGATCGATGGGGGCAATTTCATGATTTAACTTAATTAAATGTTAGTTACTGTTGATGATGGCTTCCTTTTAAACAGGGTTTAAACAGCACTCAATATTGACTATTTATTGATATTGCCCTTGAACATGCGCAATTAACATGTGTTAGTTACTGTGGAAAATTTAACTGAAATTGGGGAAAGGTATTTTAGACTCCAAGTTACTCTGGTTAATATTTCTTCTCCATTGCACCAGGATTAAATAGTGCCATGCTTCACGTTATACTGTCTGTCGTGATTGTATGAATTGAACTCTTGTGTCTCAGAATTTGTCATCTTTCCTAGTTCATCCTGATTGAATGTTAGACTTACCTGAGGCAGTCGGTAAAGTTGAATCAAAGTCTTAGGGGTGAGGCCTGGGCATTACTGTGATTTAATATAAGGCAAGGGTTAAGAACCACAGCCCTCACTGATATGTAGAATCTATGAAATTCTGGGCTTTTGTCTGGTCTATTGATGCTCCTGGAGGGACAGAGATCCACTCAGTAGGGTGTCTACCAGAGCTCTGCAGAACAGGAGAGGAAGGACCCTACTAAGGTGAGAGGGAGAATGACTCTTCCTTGGTGCCTAGAGGAGGTACCCATGAGAGGGGACCATGGGCTACTGCAGTGAAAGAAGGCAAGGCTATTATTATTCATTGTATGGATGTAACAAAGTTTCTTTTTCCACCCTATTATAACTGACAATTGGATTATTTCTTGTTTGGGAAATTACGTAGAAATTGTTATTCTTATAAATTTATTTAAATATTAAATAGACATAAGCAATCTCACTCATATAACTATAGACTCATGGATTTATTTTTTCAATGTGTTACACTTCTTACTTAAATTGTCTGAAATATGGCCAGTGGGATCCCCTTAAAGTTGGCTCCTGTATGCTTTTGACACATTTCTATTCTTCAACTACATCCTTACTTCTCAAATAATAAGATGATCCAGCCTCAGCTTCTACTTCCCCTGACCCAGACCTGGAATCAGGCATTCACCCAGGATGGTTTATTTTAGGGGAGAGTCCTATTGAGAAACCAAGATCTGTTGTTACTGGAACTTTGCCCTTTCAATGGACAGAGTTGGGATGGATGGATGGATGTACAGGTGGTCACACATAAAATCATGAATTTGCAGTGATATTTCCAATTCCACTTTAATGGAATGGGATTTTTTTTTTCTTTATTTTAGCTTGTACCCATATCTCCTTTATTTTATAGTGAAAATCTCAGTTCTCAATATTAATATATTTACACATTTGTTTTATCTTATAGTATCCAATCTGTTTCCTGATCCAGGAAATATAATACGTATCTTGGGATTCCTCACTAATTAAATAAGTAATTTTGTGCCCCTGAAATTCCATCTGCCTCTCCTCACCCTTCCACATCCTAGAATACATGGATTTTATATTTTCAAAGTTTTTACCATTTATATCTTACTCTGCAAGTTGTGTCTTCCATCTTTTATTTATTAGTTGATTCTGAAAATCAAAACCCAGCATATAGAATTTTTATAGTATGATTATGTATTCAGTTAAATCATATGAGCCATATGAAATCCCTTCTATTCAATCTCCTTTCACCTACAAAAAAATGTGGTAATTTCCTGTGGTTCGGCCAGATATTTTTATTAGACAAACATCTACATAAAGACAAGAATGTTTTCATAGGTCACTGAATCTTTGCTGTTCTACTGAGAATATTCCAAAGTTAAAGTCAAATGGATTCCCTTTTTTAAATGCCATTAATTGCTTAAGATTATGCCAAGTTTTAGCTCGTCTCATATTTGTACGATAACTTTTTTTAGAGCTTTTTGTTTTGTCTGGAGAATCTGATTGCCTTTCATTTTTCTTGACGACAGAAAGATCACTTGCCTTCTAAACCATATTCCTGTGATCTTGGAGTTTGTTAATCGTATCTTTGTTGCGTTTACTAACGTTTTGGAGGCCTGCTGCCAGCTTTCATTAAGCATTTCTGTTCATAGCTCTCCTGGGTTTCTTTTACCATTTCTTGGGTGTATGGTTATGATTTCTTGATTTCTTGATTTTTTTTTTCTGAATATGCCCCAATAAAATTTGTTGTTCTTTTATCAGGTAAGGTGCATGGAAGGGAAAGTTCCTGAATTATTGTAAGGCTGAAAAGTTCTGCCTTTACTCTCACATCAATTTGACAGATTTATAAGTGGATAATAATTTCTTCTTAGAATATTTAAGACCTTTCTGCATTTACTTCTAGTTTTTGGTGATGTTGGCAAGAAGTCCAATTTAATTCTCCCTTTGTAGCTATTTTATTTGTTATTTCTAGAAGCCATTGGGATTTTTTTATACTCTTTCTTCCATCTTCCCTGCTTAGCAGTCAGCAATTTTTTCAGCCTGAAGATTTTTTCCTTTCCTTTCCTTTCCTTTCCTTTCCTTTCCTTTCTTTTTTATTTTCTTCTTTCTTTCTTTCTTTCTTCTTTCTTTCTTTCTTTCTTTTTTCTTGAGACAGAGAGTGCATGCACATAAGTGGGAGGGGCAAAGGAAGAGAAAGAATCCCAAGCAGGCTCCACACTCAGGGAAGAGCCCAACATGGGGCTCAATCTCACCACTGTGAGATCATAATCTGCCCCATAATCAAGAGTAGGGTGCTTAACTGACTGAGCCCCAGGTACCCCAAGATTTTCTTTGCTTTTGCCCAGAGAAACCTATTATTTCCTTAATTATTTCCTCCTCCCCATTTTCTCTGTTCTTACTTTCTGGAACTTCTCTTGGATATTGACTCTTGCCCCATTTTATTTTCCAATCCATTTACCTTTTTTCTAATATTTTTTTGCACCTTTTTATATGATTGTTTCAAGTCTTAGGAGATTTTCTTTACATTGTCTTTGGGGCCTTATGCTGAATTTTGAAGTTTGGGGATAATAATATTATAACTTCTGTATATGCTTTCATGCTCTCTACTAAGACAGAGTTTTCCATATAAAGTGGGGATATTTTTTGTCATGGTTTGTGGATACAATATCATAATATATTCATTGAATAATTCTGAGAATAATAATCAGGATTTTATAGGGCATTTCACTTAAAGTCAAACTACTGACATATATTAAAGATTTCATGAAAATAGATAAATGTTATTAGGAAGAAGATCACAGTTAAAGGCAATACAACCAGGAAAAAAATAATGTCTCAGAAATCACAAAATATGAACAAAACATGTATTTGAAGATAAAAAAATTTTTGATTTCCTGAAATGAAAGAAAATCTTAATCTGCATATAAAAAACACATAACATGTAAGCAATAAAATAATTGCAAAGCTAGACAGAGCTTTCTTAAGAAATTGAATATAAGGGGTAAATATAGAAAACCTCAATCCAAGAAATGGAAAACACAAGTCACGAATACTGCATGTCCCACAGCTACAATAACTGTTAGAAGATGATAAGAGTATTTCTCCAATGTGCTGGAGAAAATAATTATACTTCCAACAGCCAAGTCTTATTAAATTATAAAAGCAGTAAAAAAGACATTCTTAAATAAAACAAAAAAAATAAATAAAAAACAAAAAACAAAACAAAAAACCTCAGGGCGCCTGGGTGGCTCAGTTAAGCATTCAACTTAGGCTCAAGTCGCGATGTCACAGTTTGTGAGTCTGAGCCCTGCATTGGGCTCTCCGCTGTCAACACGGAGTCTGCTTCAGATCCTCTGTCTCCCTCTCTCTCTGCCCCTCCCCTGTTTTCAATCTCTCTATCTCTCTTTCAAATAAATAAACAGTAAACAGTAGAAAAAAAAAAAGCACATGGAATTTAGAATCCAAACCAGACATCATTGTCCATTCTTTTTTTAAATTTCTTTTTAGTATTTATTTATTTTTGAGACACAGAGAAGGAATGGGAGAGGGACAGAGAGAGAGGGAGACAAAGAATCCGAAGCAGGCTCCAGACTCTGAGCTGTCAGCGCAGAGCCTGACGCGGGACTTGAACCCACGAACTGGGGGATCATAACCTGACCCGAAGTCAGACGCTTAACTGACTGAGCCACTCAGGCACCCCTGTGTCTGTTCATTTAAAAAGTATAATCACTAGGAAGGTATAAAAGTGAATACCAGTGCCTTTTACCTTTTGATGACACTTTTTCTCAAAGGGTGAGAACTATCTCCACTTTCTCTGAACTACCAGTAACAAGATGCAGAAGAGGATAAGGAGGTAGGGCTGTATCCAGGATGGGCACTGGCACCATCAGCTGCTTTGTCCATCCCTGGCTCCTTCCCAGTGTGGCCAGTTGTATTGTAGTCAAACTGCAAAGGCTGCTGCTGGTGCCCTTAGTCCATTAGTCTCCTCCATTACTCTCATCGCTGACATTGAGGAAATCTATCATGGTTGCCTAGTAACCTTTCTTCATTTTACTGATCATGACCCAAAGAGCCATGATTTGATGAGGGATCAGTATGTCTCGTTTGCTCATTCCAATCTGGACTGTGGATGATCGCCCCAGTTGGCTCATCCACTTCCTGTCATGTCACAGGTACCTGAGTTTGCCTTTTCCATTCTGGCAATGCCATCCTATTGCCATTTCTTACGGCCACTTTCCCACTGCAGACATTGCTGGGAAGACAGAGCCCTCATCTGGAAAAAAGAAAAAAGAAAACAAGACAACAAAAAAAATACACTGTCAAGGGGCTTGGAGTGGACACCAAGTCCTTCTAAATACAAAATGAGGTCAAAAGAGGTGTGAGAAATTAAATTTTATGAACATTGACAATATAAAAATAACACTACAATAAACATTGGGTGACAGAGGACACATGAGAGTAAATCTCCTCCTCTTCTGTAGTATGAAATTAAGACAATCGCAAGATACTGTCGGGGCCAGTGTCACGGTGCAGGGAGAAGACACGCATTTGGGAAATTTCCCAAATGTTTCCTCCTCCTTGCACTCTGCTCTCCTAGGGGAGCATTTCCCCTCATCATTTTGGCCATGTCTGTCCTTCTTGCTGAGCCCTGGTGTCCACGCACCCCATGGTCTCCATTCCTGCCTTCCTTCGAGCAAGAGGCCACTTCTTTTCCATCTCCAAGGTGAGGATGTAAGAAGCTGGGGAGGATTCTGTATTTTTGTGCATGGTCCTGGGTTGCCTGGTGCAGATTCCTCACTGCCTTCCTGGGTCAGGACTGGCTCTCAAGCAGGCGGGAGCCTGCCCCGGGGGCTGAATGGCAGCACCTCTTTGGGATGGCATACTGGAGGCCACCAGGACCCCCTCAATTTTGGCAGGTCGGAACAGCCCTGATGGCATAAAAGGAGAGCGGATGATGGGGGTCAGAACAAGGGGCACAAGGCGGCCATCTGCCCCACCCTCTTCTGGGCAAGCCTGCTCTGATGCCCATGCTCCCTGCCAAGCCTCCCCTCTGACCTGAGAAGACCCCTCCCACACCCATGCGTCTGGCATCACCTCTGGTCCCCTGACATGGACGCCTTTCCCCTGCCTGATGAAAGACAGGGACTGGAAAATCACTTTGGACTTGCTTCAAGCAGATTCTGTTTTGCATTAGAAACTCATCTCTGTTCTTTTGGGAGATTGGCTGCTGTTGTCAGAAAGGGAAATGGAAACTGAGAGCGAGGCCAAAGGCTGATTGAGGGCAGGCCACTCACTGCCTCCCAAGAGAAGGGTGGAGTACAAGGGAGAAGAGGAGCCAGGCCTGCCTCTTCCCTCATAAACTTCTTGGGTCCCAGCGTGGGCTGGCGGCCACCAGCGCCCTCCCTCTCTCTGGGCAGGTGTGGCAAGGCAGACCCAATCAGGGATGCAGCCCTTGCCTGAGCCCCGTGCCAACGAGCCAAAGGCCAGCTGGTTCCACCTGCTTTTGAGTATTCTTACAACAAACGAAGAGCGTCCAGTTAGCCCTCTTTCACGGGGACTCTCCGAGAAAGAGATTATATGAAAATAACATAATCACATCTTGAATAAACTTTGAAACTGAATTCTTCTGAGCAGTTAAGTCTGCCAGAAACAGCTATTTAGGGGAAGAATTTCCCAACACGGGTTTGCTCTGATCACCTACCTCCGCACGCCCACGACGCACCCCCACAGGTATCTGCTTGCACACACAGGCATCAGCTTTGGGGAGCAGGAATGTGGGGCCAGGGGGGCACAGTCTTGGGTCCCCAGTCTGCAGCGCTCACACTGTGGTTCCAAGCCCGTTGTCTTACTTCTCGGTTTCCCTGCCCTCATTGCAAATCTTTTCGCAAATGTCCTGTCTCCTTGATCTAATTGCTCTCTCCTGGTCATAGCAGATGCCAGAACTATCACCCCAGAACCTTCCTCTCTCTTCTTCTGCTGGTATCTGCCCAAACGGGAAGGGGGTCACATTTATCAAGTGCCGTCCAAAGAAGCAAATATGAGGCCCACTTTCTAGATGAAGAAATAGAGGCTTAGAGATACACCTTGTACTGCCAGAACCATACAGATGTGCCTGGCCTGCGGGTGGGTGGACACTGATGCTCCCAGGTCTCCCCTGGGTCTCTGTCCCTGTTTGTGGCTGCAGCTGCTCTCTCACCAGGGTCCCTGCTTGTCCTGGACTGCTGCTGAGGATTTCTGCATGTGGCTTCTGAGTGGCTCATAGGTGCTCATGCCTCTTAGGGAAGCACCATATATAAGTTGCAAACGTGGGCTTCCTCCCTGAGTGATGTCAAAGAGCACAGCCCCTCAGGAACCAAAATAAGCCCTAGGAATCAGTCTGCAAAACTTTCTAGACCTTTAACCTGCCTCCCCATGACTTGTGAGAACCCAGGGGTTCTTGACCACTTAGACCTAGACTACTCTAGGGCCTCCCAAGGTGATATCTATGGCACACCTGTGGGAGTTCCTGACTCTCAGCCATTCTCTGAACTTTCCCTCTTACAGAAAAAAAAGTCTGAGAATCTTAGAACAGTGACAAAGTAGAGAATCAGCTTGGCTCCCTCAGTAGACGCACCTGCCAGCACAGAGAACACTGAACTGTTGCCCCAGCGGGAGGCAGGAAGCTCGTATCAGCCTCTCTCAACCCTCCACCCAAGCAGAGGATTCCTCATAAAGATACCGGGTGCCATTAAGAAAGGAAGTGGAGGGGGCGCCTGGGTGGCTCAGTCGGTTAAGGGTCCAACTTCGGCTCAGGTCATTATCTCCCAGTTCGTGAGTTCGACCCCAGCGTCGGGCTTTGTGCTGACAGCTCGGAGCCTGGAGCCTGCTTCAGATTCTGTGTCTCCCTCTCTCCCTGTTCCTCCTCTGCTTGTGCTCTGTTTCTCTCTCTCTCTCTCTCAAAAATAAATAAAGTTTAAAAATGTATTTTTAGAAAAAAAGAAATGAATACTGGATACGGGAAAACATTGAATACGTGCCACAGGACCAAACCAGGGTCCCAGCCGGGAGCCGTGGGTCACAGTGCATATGGAGCAAAGGGCCTGTGGGTCACATATGGGAAAGAAGATGGGAAGAAAAGCTGTTGGCACGTCCTGGACTCCTCGTGTGTGCACCAGCAGCTTTCATCTGCTCAATCCTTGTGAAATTGCTCTCATTATCGTACAAGAAAAGGAACTCAGGGCTCACCGAGTTGAACAGATTCACACAGCTACATGCTACAGTTTGCTAACCCAGGCACGTTAGAAAATTACTGTGCAAATGAAAAGAACACATCATGTGAACAACTTGGAAATGTGATTTATTAAAAACATCATAATGTGCCGAGAGCTGTGTGTGCCTAAGGAACATGGCAGTCCTGTATCAAAGAGGCCTGTCTCTTAAAAGTATCAAGAGTCTGTGGTGTCCTGAAAAGGACCGGTGTGTTATAGGAGCTTTGTCACGCGACAATGTTTGAGAATCACCAGGCAAAAGGATCCAGCCCAAACTCCATGGGATATCCAAACCTCCTCCCCGCCACCTCTGCCCTTGCCCAAGGCAGAAGGGAAGGGCATTCCAGAAAGAGGGCACAGCATGTGCAAAGGGAGAAGTTTGGGAAGGATATACTGCGTTCCCCGAATGCAGAGAAGGTTGGCGTGACAGGGCTTGGGCTGTAAGACTGGAGGGGAGGGAGAGAAATGTGCTTCCGGGTAGGACAGAGTATGGAGGGCCCTGGTTCACCCAGATAAGGACAGGGGTTTTTCCCCAGGCAGGCAGGAGCCCATGGTGGACGGCGGGCAGGGAGATATGTGAGCAGATTTCCACCTCGAGAGATTTTCTGGCAGCCACGGGAAGGGTGCATTTGTGGAGAAGGCAACAGACAGAGCTGTTATGAGAAGACGAGAGAAGGATGCGCGGTGGGCAGAGGCCGGGGGAGAGAGGCAGCCCGAGGTATGTGGGAAGCTCTCACCAGAACGTGAGGTTGGCACCCGTGTGGACTGGCATGCACCTAGGGAGACCTCAAGCTGTTGCTCTGGGATCAGGGTTCTTTCTTCTCCTTGCCTTCTTCCTGTACCGTGGAGGCAGCCTGGGGGCAGCACCAGCCTCCGTGCCCTCCTCTGCTGGGAGGTCAATGATTTGAAGCCCCCAGCAGGGGCAGTGGGTGCAGCCTGCCCGGGAGCATCACTCTACCCCTGGTTGCCACAGCCCCTCTCCCACCAATTCCTCTCCCTCCCTGCTGTCCTCCATGACTCAGCAACAGTTCTCTTCTTCCTTCTGCACAGCAGCCCCTGAAGTTCGGTAGGACTTCTAGATTGGAACCATCCTGGACTGGAACCACATCCAGGTGAGCTTTTCAGGAGACAAGCCTGTAGCATGGTGCCTGAAGAAAGGGCTGCAGTCAAGGGGGGACCCTGAGCACGTCTGGGTCCAAGTATGGATGTGGTTGGGGCCAGTGTGGGCGTGGCTGAAGGTCAGATCCATAGGACACAGAAAAGATTCAGGATGGGGTGGAGGCTGTGCTTCACAATCACACAGGGGCAGTGTCCCAGTACAAGGGCACCAGGATGGGCCACCACGTGTGGCACAGGCCATTGAGGTGAGTCCTGAGTCACTCAGACCGCAAGGAAGGACACTCAGGGCGTCAGAGGGCTAGCGAAGGAGAACTGCCAGAGTCTGAGCAGGTGCGCCCACCTCCTCCAAAGGCTTTTCTCGTAACGATCCCTGAGGCCAAGACCTGCCCTCCTCCCTTCTCTCTGAGACCTTCCACAGAGATGTGAATATTCATCAGCCCCGGAGCAGAAATGGCAGAAACTCCCAGTCCCCCGGCACAGCCCCCGAGGGACAATCCCAGTCAGTTACCTCCATCACTTACCCTAATCAATCCATCACCGCGATCAGTCAGGCTGGCACAGGAGCCATGGCCAGTGTGCGTGCTCAGGCTTAGGTTTCCTCCCTCTCCCCCACCCCTCGTCCTGTGCCACCTTCACCCCCCACCCCAGAGACAACAAGCTTTCTGAAAAGCCCCCACACAAACCCTTATCAGTCATTTACATCTTTGTGTAACTCAGTAGTCCGTGTATTTAATGAACACCCTCTGACCCACCGTCTGCACCAGAAACAGTACAGGGCCAGCAGAGGGGAGTAGAATAAAGATGAGCAAGCCACAACCTGTTCCCTTGGAGTCGCTAGGAAGGGAGAAGGTGCGTGTAGCTGCAGTCAGGCAGACCCCGTGGTGGGGCTCCCAAAGACCAGACGGATTGTCACGGGGGAGGTGACATGGAATCAGGTCTGGGGCTGCTTATGCTCCCATAAGCAGAAGCAGGAGACGCCAGGGAATTGGGGAGGACATAAACCAAAGCAGGGAATAGGACAGTGCCAGAATCTTTGAGAAACAGCTGGACGTCCAACTGGTAAAACACAGTGTAGGTTTATGTAGGAGAGAAAGGGCAAGTGAACTTGGACACAGACTGTAAATGACCCGGAATGCTAAGCTAAGCTTGAACTTTACTACTCAACCGGAGGCACATGGGATCACCTGGGGTGAGGCAGGGCGGAGCACAGAGGACTGCACGGAGGGGCCCAGAACCCCAGCACCTGAGCAGGCAGCCCGGGTGTGAATGGCAGCAGGTCACGTGAGTGTGCCAGGGAAGCTAGAGAAGGCAGGCCAGCAGACAGACAGCAGGACATCTGGGCACCCCTGCATCTCCTGCCACACAGCCAAGCAGAGAAGGGTAGAGTTGGGGAGCTCCTTCCAGGAAGACTGGGCCAGGGGTGCTGGAGACCACCCTCCCCCACAGAACTCCCCCCCCACCGCCACCATCAGTGCCTCACCTTTTGTTCTGCTATATCCCAGAGCATCTCTGCTGGGGAGAAGGTGGGCAGAGTCTCACTTTGTTTTTCTTTTGCTTGTCTTTTCTGTCTTAGTCACCTAAAGTCATTTGAAAACAGCCAAGCCCATAGCAAAGATCGAGGAAGAAATACTTGGTCTTCCGAGCTGGTCTCCGAGCAGAGGGTTGGGTCGGAGGCCCGTGCAGCCTCCAGCACGCCTACTGTGCTGTCTGTGCGGTCTCTCTCCAGCCGGGAAGGGCACGTCCAGCCTGGGCGAGCTCAGCTGCGGCCCACCGCGGGGACTCCTCTGCCCTTCACGCTCCACTGAGAGTTTTCAATTGACTGTAGCTTCCTTTTCAGAAATCCCATTTGGCTTCAAAGTTACAGAAGATTGTTCTCCTTGGGGACTGCCGAGATGTTCAAAGTTTGCCTCCCAGAGATGACCGGAATTTGCTTGAAGTGTTTTTTAAAAAGCCATAATAATACCACTATTGTCCTTGACCCTCAAATGCAAAAATTCAAATCCTCAGCCGTAAAGCGATCTTGAAAATCTCATGGAAGTATATTCTCTTTGGAGCTGAGGCCAAAAATTGAAAATTTCCTCCCCAGGAGGGCTCTCGTCAGCTTAAAAAAGAGGGACACAGAAGGCACAGGCGAAGAGAAGATTGTCTCAACGTACCGAGACCACTCCAGGTCTCTCAATACAAAACTTCCAAGACCTCACAGACCTTAATAAGGGGCAAGACTGGAAACACGGAAATAAATAGCATCTGTGCTATCATTTCGGTTGGAGACAAATGAGGGGAGAAGGGGTTAAAGAGCTTGCCTGGTTGCTATTGTAAGGGGTCAGGCAGGACCCCCTGAGCAGGTGCTATCAGAGAAGAAGCCAGAAGGACAGGGAGGAGTGGGCTGTGTTAAAAGTGAGGGAGGAGGATGGTGGGAGGACGGAGTGTGCAATGGTCCTAGGTGGGAGTGAGCTGGGTACTTGCAGGAATCACAGGCTGTGCAGTGTGGCTGGAGGGAGTGTACAAGGGGGAACGAGGAGAAATAAAGTCTGGGGAGAGGCAGTGTCCGGGTCCTTTGAGATAGGAGTCAGCAAACTGACTTTGTTCCACTAAAACTTTATTGATAAAGACAGGCGGTGGACTGGATGTGGCCAGAGGGCTACAGCTTGCTGACCCTTGTTCTGGAGCCTCGTAGGCCAGGATGAGAACCTTTACCTTTCTTGTTAATGTGATAGAAGCCATTTGAGGACTTTGAGCTGAGAGAGTAGTAAGTCATCTGATGTATGTTTTAGATCATTCTGGCTGTTGCATGGAGAAGGGATTATAGGGCAAGAGCGGGAGGGGAAGTGAGGAGACCAGTTTGAAGCTGTTCAAGTTCTTTATGCAAGACAGAATGGAGACTGGCTCGGCAGTGACTGGGCACATATGTGGGCCACCTGTGTCGCTAGGTCTCCTCCCGGGTCTGAGGTAGAATTGCCCTTCCCCCCTGGTAAAATTAGGTGTGGACATGTGGTTTGCTTCAATCAATAAAAACTGAGAAGTAGAAACCTCTAAGAGCTAGTGCACAATTCTCCCTTTCTTGGCCATATCATGGTGACATTAGAATTCTAGAAACCCCATCTGCCTGGGCCCATAAGTGAGAATGACATGGAGCAGAGGCCCCCACGTATCTGTAGTTCATGTGTAGCAAGAGCAAGAGATAAACTTTCGTTAAATTAAACTGCTGAGAGATGGGGGCTGTTTGTCACTGAGGCATAACCTAGCGCCTCTGACTGATACACTTGTGGTTGGGAGATAATGCTAAGGGGCCACGTTGAGGAGAAAGGTTCAAGGCAATGCTTGTGGGGCTTTGCCGATACGTTAGTTATAGTTAGTTTGAGAATAAGAGCTGGAGGAGGAATCTTAGGGAATGAGGCCTGAACGGCAGGGGGGAATGAAGGCCCCATGTAATGAGAAGCAGAAGGCTTGGGAAGGGCTAGTGTAGGACTGTCTGGGTTTAAATAACTGTTCATCACTTACCCGCTAAGTAACTCGAGCCCCTCGACTAGCCTTCTCACGGTAAGTTCCCTCATGTGTACAGCGCGAATAAAAATAGTATCTACTTGATAGGTCTGTCAAGAGGATTAATGGAGCTAATTCAAGCAAACTATGTGGCCTGGCCGGTGGCACAAAGGAGCTCCAAAATAAATGTTAGCTATTGTTATTGTCGTCATTGTCACCACCGTTACTATTTTTATCAGTATCTTAAAAGCCTTGTTTGTTTTGAGTCAATGCCTTGTGCTGGGTCTGTTCCAGGCACCCTGAGAAGTCCACGTTCTGTACCTGCATCGCTGCCCAAAAGAGCCCAGCCTGGCCTGGCCTTCCCCAAGCCCCTCCTCCAGACAGACTGAGCCCAGATGCTAGCCAGCACCGCCCCCCCCCCCCAGTCTGGCTCCCACTCCCTGGCTCAGCTTCAAATGGCCGTTGCTTACTGACCGTCGACAGGGGGCCTGGCCTTGCTTCCGTCTGCTTTTCCCAACTCCAGATGGCCTGAGAGGACCAGCATGGGGGACTCTTAGTTCTGTAGTGAATCCGGGGCGAGAGAACAATCCCGGCTGGCATGACTCTGGCACCGTCTTCTCTTTATCCTGGATTGCCCCTGTCTGGGGGGTAGGTGGAATCACAACAGAGGTTCTAGTAAGTTCTAGAACAGCATCACTCAATAGTTGCAGCTACCTGGTCATAAAGAGGAGGGAAACAGGAGCACAGCTTTTGCAATTGGTCTTCCCAGGATGAATCAAATGATTATTTTTCCAGGCCAGAAAGAGACTGTGGTGTACCCAGAGTCCCCCCCCCCACTTTAGGACCAAGTCCCTATTCCCCCAGCTGCCTGTAGTGCTGGCCATTGGCAGCCTGAAGTGGAGGTGATGGCTGCCTCAGCTCCCAGATTCAATGACTGATCAGTGCAGGGGTACAAAGGCCCAGCCCCCTCACCTACCTCGGGACCGTCCCACAGGGCCATGCTGGCACCTGCCCTCCCTGCATGAGTGGCTGAGGCACCTGTGGGAACTGTCTCCCGGCTCGTCTTCTCTCTGTGTCCAAGCCTGCTTCCCTAACCCTCACATGTGTGTCCTGCACACCATCCCCAACAAACGTCCTGCGTAAAAATCTCAGACCCAGAGCCTCTTTCCAGGAAACTCCATCTGTGATGAAAAGACACGAGAAGGACCCAGATCAAAGTGGCATGCCCTGTTTTGTCACACAGGGAGGGAAGTCGGGGCTCTTATCACTTAAAAGCAAACATATTTAGAAGAGAAGAGAAAAATCCTTCGTGTTACCCTGGCCACTACATGCAATTCTTTCCCTGAAGGTGCTGATGTGTTGAGAAAATTTGACATCTGGGGCCACAGGGGAGACCCTGCCCGATACTGTAGGGAAGTCCTAAGCCCTGGGTCCCCATATAGGCTCTTGGCCCAGCTGAGTCCCCTTACCATGTTCCCCTTCTACCTCTCTGTCACCGCAGCAAGAAATACATTTCGCAAATGGCTGCTGTCCCAGACGAAGGCTGATCTCCCTACTCTCACATTAGTGGGTACAGATGCACTTTTGCTTCCCCATTCCTCTGGACGTGCAGGGAAATCTGAGATTGATTTAGGATCGGGTGTATGTAGACCCTTTGAAACTATGTGCAAAATTACTTTTTTAAGTTTATTTATTTATTTTTGACAAAGAGAGAGTGAGCAGGGGAGGGGCAGAGAGAGAAGGAAAGAGAGGATCCTAAGCAGGCTCCGTGCTGCCAGCACAGAGCCCGATGTGGGGCTCAAACTCACGAACTGTGAGATCATGACCTGAGCCAAAACAGAGTCGGACGCTTAACCAACTGAGCCACGCAGGTGCCCCATTAGGGAGAGAGAGAGAGAATCCTAAGCAGGCTCCTCACTGTCAGCATGTGCAAAATTATAATAATATTTTTTTAGACAGAGAAAGTATTAGTTGCCTTTATCAGATTTTCAAAGGCCTATGACCCAAAAAAGATGACGACCCACGGCTGCTTAGAGAAAAGCATCTGCTGGCTACTGACTGAACGTTCATGCCCAGCTCTTGACAAATCCTTGGACACGGGTCCCCAGCTTTTTCACGACTCACTTCTGAGGCCAGAGATGCATAAGTTCTTTCTTGGACATCGCAGCCTTCCTTATCTCCGTCCTTCCATCGGCCTGGCCAGAATTCAGGGCCACCTTCATCGGGTCCCTCTTCCCCACCACACATCTGCCTCTCACCTGAACTTTCTCTGAACTTCGCTGAATTTCACCGGACGACTCCCTCTTCTTTTGGTGCCCTCTCAAAATGTCTACCTCAAGAAAGAGAGGCAACACACAAACAATGTTAGGACTAAAAGAAGTTTAGGATCCAAGGTGGGGGTAAGTATGGCACTGGGGTCAGAGTGATCACGGTTTGATTCTAGCTCCACCACATTTTTTTTAATGTTTATTTATTTTGAGAGAGAGAGAGAGAGAGAGAGAGCACGAGCAAGGGAGGGGCAGAGAGAGGGAGACACAGAATCCGAAGCAGGCTCCAGGCTCTGAGCGCAAGAAGCCTAGTTTCTACACTCTACTCACACACTATATTTCGACACGCTTGACGTGGGGCTCGAACTCACAAACCGTGAGATCATGACCTAAACCGAAGTGGGATGCTTAACCGACTGAGCCACCCCAGGTGCCCCTAACTCCGTCACATCTGAATTGCAGCTCTCATGGCCTCAGCCAAGGCATTCCATCTTCCTGAGTCTTAGTTTCCTTTTCCAAAAATGGCAATGCCATTCGTTGTTTGACAATTCAACATGACCGTGTACGAAGGTCAGCACCTTGCCTGGCCTGGAGTAAGCCCTGGTGAGTGTCAGTGTCCGAGGTACAGCACTGCAGGGCAACGGTGCACCCATCTTGGTTATAAAAATAAATGGGGTCATTTCCATCTCTACAGTGAACCGTATTTAAGGCAAAGCTCTTCAAGTGCACTTGGGATGGATAAATGTAACAGTATCGAGTCACAGAAACCCAGTCACTGCCAGGGTGAAATTCTGCTCTTCCTTGTTGAAAGCTGGAGGTTTCTTTCCTTCTCTTTAACCCTGACCCCTCCCCTTCTTCTCTGACTCCCGGAGGGGGGGGGGGCGGGGCACTGAGGGGTCCCTTTCCTGTCTCACTCCCCGTGTCTAGCGAGGTGAGTCCCTCCAGATTCTACCGCCTTCTGGGTCCTGGGATGCTTCCCGGACACAATGGTCTGTGGGATTGGCCGTTGTCCCTGCAGCTCCCTGAAATGTGCAACCCCAGGAGCATCCAGGAGTGACTTTCCTCACTATTATCAGGACTGCAGGGGTCCCCACACCTCCCCCTGGAAACCTCTGCGCTGGCCCTTCAGCTCTGTCTCTCATCTACTCTCAGGGACACCAGAACTGGTTTTATGGGTAGGTGGCCAATGCAGTCCCACAGGACCCCGGACTCAGAAGGGCCCCATACTGGGGGGTTAATGTTCTTCCATTGCTGTTCACCCTCTGGATATTCTTCATAATCTTATCTTTGAATCTGTGTTTTATAAGAGAAGTCTCATGGCACAGTGGACCGTGCCCTGGGGCCTGGGGCCTCAGCTCACAGTGCTCCTACCTCCCACTGTCTGCCCAGCCCCAGGGTCCCCAGCATCTTGAACCCGCCCGGCCTCTGCCTTTCAACCTCTCTCCCAGTGACAGCTGCCACGCTTTGCCCCTAGAGGAGACCTGAGCACCAGCACGGGCATGGGGAGGGTCAAGGTCAGGTTCATGCCCCACACATCTTGGGGTGGGCCATGGCAATGGGCTGTCCACTCCCCAGGTGGGCTGCACCACGGCATGTGCAGTGGGTGATTGGATAGGGCAAGACTCTCTTGGATCCAGGTGATAGTTGTGTCCCAACACCCCATGGTCTCCTGTGCACTGTGGGCTGAGGCAGCAGGCCCGTGGGGACAGAAAACGCCTGGCTCTACACCCCTGCTCCTGGACGGCACGCAGAGTGGAAGTCCAGTGGCTGGCAGGAGGGAGAACCTGGTTTGTGAGGTCTACACTCAGGCCTTGAGTATCCCTGCACCTGAAGGAGCAGGACAGTAAATACAAATGGAAAACATCTGATGGGTCAAGAGAGCGAGACTGCAAAAACAAAGACAAAAAATCTTTGTGTGTGTGTGCGTGTGTGTGTGTGTGTGTGTGGTCTTTAATGCCTTTCTGCTTTTTGAATGAGAGGTTTCTTATGAATTTTCGTTTTGCCCTGGGCCCCTAAGTAATGGAGCTGGCCCCGCAGTCCTGGGAATCCCCTCCTCTTCTCTCAAGTGCCATGAAAACATGTGGGTGGGCGGAGGTGGGGTTGACAAGGCCCTGTATTTCCTGTCTGCCAGGCACGGGTGTCTCAACCAGCCCTCACAAGATGGAAGTGTTAGATGCTTCTGCAATAGGGTCCTTCTCAGGGCCGCCTGGGTGGCTCAGTTGGTTGAGCATCTGACTTTAGCTCAGGTCATGATCTCATAGATTGTGAGTTTGAGGCCTACTGTCAGCACAGAGCCCACTTCAGATCCTCTGTCCCCCTCTTTTTCTGCTCCTTCCCCCCCACTCTCTCTCTCAAAAATAAATAAACATTTAAAAAAAACCGCAGGGAAAAAGAAGGTCCTTCTCAGAACTCTGCCCAAGGAAGCTGGTCTAAGCCCTCTTCGTTCTGGGTTTGTCTAAATTAGAGAGAATATGTGTCTCTTGATTTGTGTGTTCTCCATTATATTTTTTTGATGCTGTCAGTCCAAAATCCGGCCGCTCTCTTGGATCTTTAAGGGCAGGGGTGGGTTGGGCTCAAAAAGTGCAGAATCCATTGTCAAGTGCCCTTAACGTTTCCAGTTACTGCTCTGCCCACATTTGTACACCACTTCACATGCGGCCACCGTAGCTGTTATTGTTGTACTGCTACACATATTATATGTGTGTGTACAGAAAGGAGCACACAGAAATGAAATATTGAGGTGGATAAATCCGGTAAAAATAAAAAACGAGGCATTGGGTAAGTTGCCCTACATATACACTCCTTCCAAATCTCTCGCTGCCGTAAAGCGTACGTGTGGTTTTTAAAGCGAACTGCATCAGGGAGTTCCTTTCCACCGGCTAGAATTGTCCATGAATCGTTTCATGAATCGTTGAACAAAGCCAATTAGGTCTTGAAATAAAATGCATCAAATAAATCAACTAAACAGCAAATAAAGAACTAAAAAAATTGCCCAAGTTAAAAAAAAATGCATCAAAGACCACAATGTAAGAAGAAAACACGGGTGTAAGTCCTCATGACCTTGGATTTGGCAGAGGATTCTCAGCTATGACACCAAAAGCATGAGCAACCAAAGACGAAAATAGATAAATTGGGATGCATCACTCTTAAAAACTTCGGGGTTTCAAAGTAAAAAAATCAACACAGAGTGGGAGAAAATTTTTGAAAATCCTATCTTTTATAAGGCACTTACGTCTAGAATATATAAAGAACTGTTGTAACTGAATAATATAGAGACAAATAACCCAATTAAAAAATGGGCAAAGCATCTGAACAGGTGTTTCTCCAGAGAAGACACACAAGTGGTCGGTGAGCACATGAATAATCTCCAACACCATGAGCCGTCAGGGAAATGCAAACCGAAAGCATGACGAGAATACACTTCATGCCCACTGGCATTGCTACCATAAAAAAAGTCAGATAACAACAAGCGTTGGCAACATCAGAACCTTCATACATCGCTGATAAGGATGTAAAATGTGCAGCTGCTGTGGAAAACAGTCTAGAGGTTCCTTAAAAGGTAAATCAGAGTTACCAAACGATCTGGCAATTCCACTCCTAGCTATGAACTCAAGAGAAATGAAAATCTATGTCCACATGAAAACTGGTATGAACTAACAACAGCATTGTCCGCGATCGCCAAAAGGCGTAACTGACCCAAATGTCCGTCTACACATAAATGGATCAGCGAACTTTGGTATATCCGTATCACGGAATGTTACTCAACCATCAAAAGGAACGAGGTACCGACGTGCTACAATGTGGGTGAATCTAACACACGTGGTGCCAAGGGACAGAAACTAGTCACAGAAGACCACGTACTATATGGTTTCATTGATATGAAATGTGCACACGAGGCCAACTGATCGAGATAGACTATAGCTTGGTAGTTTTCTACTCTTCGGGGAATGGGGCATTACAGCTAAAGGGTGCAGGTTCCTGTCTGGGGTGATGAAAATGTTCTAAACTTGACTTGAGGCTGCACGAGTCTGTGAATATATCAAAACCATCAGGCTACGTACTTTCTGCCTTTTGGGTGAATTGTATGATATGTGATGTATACCTCAATAACATTGCTTTTTTTAAAAAGATACTGTGGTTTTACTTAACAAGCAAGGTTGGCTTTTGTCCCTCCAGCAGCCCCACTACAGATTTTATGTGCCTGAGAACAAACTGGACAAAACACTCTGACCCCCTCACCCTGCCATGCCTCGCCACTCAACCCCTGCAGTACAACTGCTTTTGTATTTATTCCCCTTGTTTCCTGAAGCCAAGCCAATCCCACCCCCGTTGGCAATGGCAGAGTGTGATGGAGCGTGAGTCCATTTAGAAGCTGGGCCTTGCCAGCTGCCCCAGGACATGACTGACCCCAAGGTGTGAGAGGAGCCTGTCCCGGACACCCTTCCCACTGCACTCTGGACTCCAAATATGTCCATGCCCAACATCGCATACCCGGGCCATTTCTTCTGGTAAAGCAGGGATGGATGTACATCCTACTCCATAGACAGGTTGCAATTCAAACTGCACCATTCAGGAAGGGCCCAGGGGAACAGTGCCACAAAAACAGTGTTCCCTCATTCCCAGGGAAGACCTCAGGGTCAGTCCCAACAGTCAGGAGCCAGGCCCTCCCATCCTGCAGAT
This sequence comes from Lynx canadensis, assembly GCF_007474595.2. Lineage (NCBI taxonomy): Eukaryota > Metazoa > Chordata > Mammalia > Carnivora > Felidae > Lynx > Lynx canadensis. The sequence continues at coordinate 41,670,473 of NC_044313.2, read as the reverse complement.
GCCACCATGGCTTGTAGTGTGTGCAGAAGAAGCAAGTGTTTGCTGACTTCCAGGGACCCTGGATTTGAACCATTCCCTCTGGACTATCAAGGCAAGACTGGGTCTCCTCTCTCTGGAGTCCTCAGTCTTCTCTTGCTCCCCCACAACTTTCTGAGATAGATCAAAAGGCACTAATTAGGGAACACCGGCTCTTCTAAGGGAGCCAACGGGGCAGCAGTAATGGAGGCCATGCAAGGGCATCATCTCAGTTGAAGGCAAAAGGGGAGACCTATCAGTTGTGCCGGGTTGGAGAGTGTGCCCCAAAATTCATGTCCTTCCTGGAGTTCCAGAAATTATTTGGAAATATGACTGTCACAGGGATGATTAGTTAAGTTAGGATGAGCTCGTACTGGTGTAGAGTCGGTCCTCAATCTGATATGACTGGTGCCCTTATAAGAAGAGGAAGGGACACAGACACACAGGAAGAATGTTGGGTGACCACGGAGACAGGGCTCAGAACAATGAATCTACAAGCCAAGGAAACCAAGGATTGCCAGCAGCACTGGAAGTGAAGAGAAGCGCAAGTAAGGCTCCTCCCTTCAGAGGGAACACAGCCCTGTCAATACTTTGATTTCAGACTCCCGGTCTCCAGAGAGAAAGTTTCTGTTGTTTGAAGCCACCCAGTTTGTGGTGTTTCATTACAGCAGCTGTGGGAAACAAATCCATCTTTATTCCTGAAGCAGCGCATGGCTAGCTGTTTTCCTGATGTCCACAGATCTGAGGGGAAGACAGACACCGAACAAATAGCCACAAATAAACAGGTATGTAAGCATTGTCCTAAGAACTGTGATTAACCTCGCCGGAGAGTATAGCTGCATTGTGGGAAACAGGTGAGCATTCTGAGAAAGGGCCATTCTGCTGAGACTGTTTCCAGGCTTTGGACAGAGGCACAAGAGCTACATGAAAAAACAAAACAATAAAAATTTCAGAAGAAGAAAAGAGATCATTTTTACAACTTTTGGGTGGGGGTTCCCTTCCACAGGAAGGATGATTCAATACCCAGAAGCCATAAAGGAAAGAACTGACTGATTAATCTCATGAAAAAAAATTCTGGAGATCAAAACACATATAAAGTTAAAAAAAAAAAACATGAGGAGTTTTCTGACAAGTAAAGAATTAGTAGCCAAAATAGATCTCCCAAAACACACAAAAAAGAGAAAACAATCCAATAGAAGAATGGGTAAGAGATTTTGAAGGACCATTAGCCTACATAAGTGATGAATCACAGGAATCTACCCCCAAAACCAAGAGCACGCTGTATATACTGTATGTTGGCTAACTTGACAATAAATTACATTAAAACAAAAAAAAAGATGTGGGAAACGAATGTTGGATGCACAAGTGGGGCTCCCTCAGTCTTGGTTTGGGGACAAAAGGTCAAGGACAACACAGTGGGTACCCCCAGGGTCTAAATGCTGGACCCCTGATTCAGGACCTGCTGAAAGGACTGTCTAATCATTTACCTCCTACCCATGGGAGAGGCAGGAGGCAGGGCAGCTGGTCCCAGGGCAGGGAAGGATGAGATTGGAGAAGTCTCCAGATTGGGAGCAAGCAAAGAAAGACTGTGCTCCCAGCTCTTTGTGCAGTCTCGGTCTGTTTACCTCTATCCCCTCTTGAAAGTCCACCAAAATGGCAGTAAAGGAGGGAAAAGAAGGCAAAAACTTCGATGGACAAAGAAAATGGAACAGAAGCAAGAGTGACAAAATCCTGGAACCTGGAAGGCAGCTGTATGAGTGGTCACAATGCAGTGGCTCTGAGAAACTGGAGGTCTAACCAGATGCAGGGGAAGCCAAGAAGCAAAGTAAAGTATGCTAGAGCTGCCGAAAGGGTACAGGGTACAGGGATTTCTGCAAAGGCAGTTTGGTGGAACTGAAAACGGATGATTGGTTAAACATTAGTATGAGAAGATGTTGACCCGTGGTCCCTTGCCCCAATCTGTACAGGTGAAAAACTACCTCCTCAGCATCCTGGCAGAAGGCAGGGCTCTACTCTTCAGCGAGAGGGAGCCAGGGGGCTCTGGACTCAGGGACTATGGGCACAGATGCAGGTGAGGGCACCTGGCTAACGATGAGGATCGAGTAAAGCCCACATATGAGTGCTGAAATCCACACCGTGCCCCTCTCTTGCCTGAGAACTAGGAGCCAAGCTTATAATCCTTGTGTGAGATTTTGGGTGATTTCTTCTCTGGGGCTACTGATCAGTCCAATAGAATTTATATAGACACTGGTTGTTTGGAACACCCCCTGGGGTAAAATGGCCAGACTCAGTCTTCCTCCAATGAAACCCCACCCAGACACACAGAGCTTGCAGTGTGTGTGTTAGAGTCTTACTGTGCACATAAAGTCAGAGATGAAAACTATCAAAGACTAAAAAAAGAGCTTAAAGGAAACACACAACTCATGGAGCAGGGGAAAACAAGCAAAGTATAATTAATATAATATAATATAATATATAATAATTAATATAAGTGCTGTCTCCAGGAAATAAGATATTACATGCATCCATGAAATGAGAACTTGTTGCTTAAAAAATAATAACAAAGTAAGTTTTAGAAGGATCATTCAGAATTTTAGAAGTATTCTTGGAAGTCAATTGGCCGATATCCAAAACTCCATAAAAGAAGCTTCAGTAGAAAGGTTAAGAGACACCTTCTGAAAAGAACACAAAGAAAAAGGTGGAAAATAAGACAGAAAAAATACAAAAATTGGAGAATAAGCCCAGGGAGTCCATCACTGAAAAACAGAAAGGTCTGAAAAAAAGAGAATGGAGAAAATATATTGGGGGAGAAGGGTAGGAGGTTAGAAAATAGTGCAAGAAAATTCACCAGATTATGAGTAATCATTGTGAGCCTCCGGTTTGAAAGGACTCACTGAGGAGCAGCATGTGAAGACCCTCACCAGTGCGCCCAAGGATGAAAAGAAATTCTGAACGATTTCAGGGATGAAAGTGGCCTTATGTGAAGAAAGAGAAGAGCATCTGACCTTCTCACAGCCGGCTCTGGGAGCCGGAGGACAGTGGGCAACAGCTTCATGGTCGGAGTGGCAAGAAGTTCCTTCCATCCAAGCTGCCAATCAAATGGACAGCGGAATATAGCTAATTTTCGCATGCGCGAGCTCTCCGAACAGTTTCCTACACAGAACGTTTCTCAAGAAGCTATTGGGAGAAGACGCCTCTCCCCAGGAGGAGAAAACCAAGGTAGGGCATTGGATTTGGCAAACAGGGACCCAGCGTAGGGAAGTCAGAGGGTCCCCAGGACCCCAGCACCACAGCGGGGCAGCAGCACAGAGAGCACACACCACAGTGGTGGGGGGGGGGAGGGGGGGTGTGTGCTGGGAGGGGTGTCAACGTGGAAGGGAGCTGAGCCTCCGCACACCCATCTGCACAAACTCCATGGAGGCCCCCTTCACCCCGAAGTGTAGGAAAGGACAGTCATGGAACACTAAACCAAGGAAAAGCGTGGCAGCCCCTCATTCCAAGCCAAACAAAAAGTTGTACAAAACGGGAAAGCGTGCTACATGGTTTAGCTGTGAATAATATGAATGCAGTCACAACTATGTAAATACGGAATATTGATTTGGCCAAAAACGACCCTGTAACTACCGTGTCAGGCTTGAGGAGAAAGGCACGCACGCGTGCAGGGGGAGAGGCTGGGGTGCAGGAGCGGAGGCCTCCTCTGCCGTAGTAGGAATTCATCAAATAACATTTAAAGTGGAAAACCAAGAAATGGCAGTCCAAGCGTGTTATTTGAAAGTAAGGAGGAAAGCACCAGAAGAATTAGCTAGAAGAATTCAGAGTGATGGCCTCTGGGGAGCGAGAATCAGAAGCAGAGAAGAGAGACGCTGTTTCTCATTATAAAGCTTGCAGAACCATTTGACTTTTAAACTATGTACGTGTATGACTTTGATAAACAGAATTAAAAAAAAAAAAAAATCAAAGAAACAACCGGGAAAGACTACATGGACAAAGTCAGCACATTTAAAACTTTTTAATCAACATCGCTCCAATGAGTAAAGACCTCCGTGTCTTCACACGTTAAATGAGGGAGAGGGGCTCCGTATTCACAATTGCTTATTGTAATTGCTTATTATAATTATTTCAAGGATGAACCCCTTCCCCCCAGGCTTTATGGTGCCATGAGGAGACACCTCACCAGAGTGATGCTCCCTGTGTCCTGCACCCTGCCCCTGGTGGTGACGGGGGACAGTACTGTCCCCAGTTGTAGTTTGGATGGGGGGAGCCGTCAAAAGGCGGCCCCCTCAAGACTCATTCCCTTCTGGTCTGCTCTCTGTGCTCCGGGTAAATCTGACTGCTCTGCCGGCCCATTCATTCTCTCCAGAGGGCTGCCCTGAGGTGTGGCAGGGAGGATGGCAGCGGGGTGTGGCAAGGCCAAAACCCCGGGGGGACCGCAAAGCCACAGCCTACTGTCCATCAGCAGGGCCGCCAATACCTCTGTTGTTCGTCCTGCTGAAACCTGTCTCCTGTGTCTCGTTTCTCAGTTGGACGTGAGCAGGGAGGAGAATAATGGGGTGTTATTTATGAGTCTCTCGAAACCTCAACAGCCATGTGTCAGGCGCAGTGCCTGGTGCTTTGTAAATGCACCGTGCCCTTTGATCCCCACAGCCCTCGGGGTGAAATTATTACCCCGTGAATCTGAGCCCGGGTCTCTGGGACTCCACTTCCGCTCTTCTTTCTCTGTGCTGCATGCCTCAGTTGATAGACGCATGCCCGCCTCTCAGGGTTGGGTGAGGAGTCATCGGGACATCGTTGGGTGGGAGGCCTTTGCCCTTGGAGAGCATGGAGCACATCTTGGCCTCTAGATTTCTTTGTGGTGTCACTGATAATCTCAGCGAATTCTCCTGGCCCTGTCTCCCAACGGCCACAGATGTGGCGGCGATCGTGGCCCAGTTCCCTGCTCTTCTCAGCCCACACGTTCCCCTTAGATGATTTCATCCGCCACATGGCTCCAATTATCATCTATCTGCTCAGATTTATGTCTCCCGCCCAGACTGTGTGCGTGGCTCCAGATGCATGCCGCCCAGGCACATCTCACTCAGCGGCTCAGTGGTTTCTAGCACTCACAGGTCCCCAGTGACCGCCTCATCTCCCTTCCCAGGTCTGCTTGTCCTCCAGTGTCTTCTATCACGGTCTCCCTGACACCACATCTCCCTGACACTGTCCCCCACCTCTTCGCCTGAGAAGATCCCTGGTTTCCTTCCTCCACACAGGCTACCGTATTTTCCTGCTAGATACTGTGATGGCCCCTTAACTATTTGCCCATTTCCACACTTGACTCCATCAGGTCCATTCTGTGCACTAGCCAGGATAGTATTTTAGAAACACAAGTCTTATCATTTCACTCCTCCACTTAAAGCCCTTCCAGGTTCAGATGTCACTTCCTTGGGGGAAGACTCCCTCAGACTAGCTTGAGTTCCCCTACTTGTTGCTCCTCTAAAATAGGGGACTACTGGGAAAGAACTTACTGCTATAATACTTTTGTTATTTGTACTTCTGGGTAACTGTCTTCCCTGCAGGATTTGGGAGCCATGAGACCAGCTACTCTAGCCGATTCCCCAACTATGTCCCAGGGCCTTGCTCAGAGGTAGCATATAGCAGGGTTAGTGAGTATCTATTGAATGCATTACTTGGAAGTGGCTATTAAAATAAGTTACAAAAAATATTGAATAGATTGATATTTTTAATAGACTTTTTTTGGAGACTTTTTAGGTTCACAGCAAAATTTAGCTGAGTGTTCCAATATGCTCCCTGCTCCCCCTTCCAAAGCCTCCCCCATTTATCAACATCTCCACTAGAGAGATACACTGTTATCACTGATGAGCCTATGTTGACACATCATTATTATCCAGAGTCCAGAGTTTACAGTAGGGTTCACTCTCAGTGTTGCCCATCTATGGGTTTGGGCAAATGTATAATGACATGGATCCACCATTATAATGTCATAGAAAGTAGTTTCACTGCCTTAAGAATCCTCTGTGTTCTTCCTGTTCATTCCTCTCTCCCAGGAAATCCCTGGCAACCACTGATCTTTTTACAGTCTTCATAGTTTTGCTTTCTCCAGGAAATCATAGACTTGGGATTATACAGTACGTATAACTTTTAAAAATTTTTGTATGTTTATTTATTTTTGAGAGAGAGAGAGAGAGAGGAGAAGAGTGTGAACAGGGAGGGGAGAGGGAGAGGGAGACACAGATTGGAAGCAGGCTCCAGGCTCCAAGCTGTCAGCACAGAACCTGATGCAGGGCTAGAACCCGTGAACCGCGAGATCATGACCTGAGCCAAAGTCAGATGTCCAACTGACTGAGCTACCCAAGTGTCCCTCAATATGTATAATTTTTTACCCATTTTTAATGAGGTTGTTCATTTTCTTATTGTTGCGCTTTAAGAGTTCTCTGTATATTTTACATAGGTCCTTTATCAGCTATGTCTTTTGTAAATATTATCCTCAGTCCATGGCTTGTCTTCTCACTTTTCTTGAATTATATTGATTTTTTTTCTTTGAAGATGGAATTGGCTTTATTGAGCAAGTCATGAATTGGGCAACATCCCATATAGCAAGTAGAGAGATGTCCTGAATTATGCTGATTCTTAAGGACAGAAATAAACCTGACACAATTTTAAGAGTTTGTAATATACATAAGATAGGTCCAGGGCCTTCCTTGTTCTCAGACCCATGCACAGTCACAGACTCATAGGAAATCCTCAGTCCGAGAGAGTTGCTTCATCAAGAGTTATAAGGGTATCTTCTCAAGAGTTCCAATGAAGCTGAACTGTGAATGTGGTAAAGCCTGTCACACCTGATGAGTCACAGTCACCCATCTCATGTCTCCTGGACTGGCCACTGTCCAGCCTAAAGCTTTGAAGTACAAAGGCTGAAAGTCCTTTGGGTAGAGAATCCACAGGGCATTGGTGGAGGAGAGGCAATCCGGGACTGATGCCAGAGATAAATTTACCTTCAAATTAATGACTCTTGCAGGATGGACCTCAATTTACGGGATCCCCTTCCAAGGCCCTGGAAGGACCCCAGCAATGTAAGGAAGTAAGATAGCTTCTCTTTGCGCTGGGGTCTGCCCTCTGTCATGTATTCTCCCTCTTTTAAGGTGGCACTGAAGAGGCCTCAGGCATTTGGGGCTCCTGCTAAGAAGTTCATTTGGGAATATAGATTTAACAATAATTTGGAGAGATGTTTTTAATTTATTTTTTTAAATCTTTTTAATGTTTATTTTATGATTTTTGACAGAGAGAGAGAGAGAGAGAGAGAGCAAGCAGGGGATGGGCAGAGAGAGAGGGAGACACAGAATCCGAAGCAGGCTCCAGGCTCTGAGCTGTCAGCATAGAGCCCAACGCGGGGTTCGAACCCTCGAACCATGAGATCATGACCTGAACCGAAGTTGGGCGCTTAACTGACTGAGCTACCCAGGCACCCCTTAGAGAGATGTTTTTAAATGTTGTAATAAAACAGACGAAAAGTTACAGTTTTCCAATCTGGAAGTACGGTTTTTCCTACTTAAATTTTTAATCAAGAAACTGAAGGGAAAAAAATCGGATAAAAATGACTGGAATATAAGACAAGTAATATAGAGGAGCTATGGAATCAATAGAAATTATTGTTAATCACATTGAATTTTTAAATGTTCGGATTTTACTATGAAGAGGAAGAGATGTATTACTAATAAAAATAGTAAGTAAGATCTCGGGGTGTTTAGTAATCTCATTAAAAGTGTGAGTTCTCTGAAGAGACTATGAAAATATTGAAATTTCCTGCTGAACTGACCAAAACTGACAACAACAAAGAAAACACACACACACAAAATCTCATAAATTCCACTAGAACATAAGCATTGATGTGAACATTGCCATTCAGAGACTATATAACATTAATGACCACGTGGAGACTGGGAATGCCCTAAAATCTTGCCGCTCAGATACAATAGATACATGAAATAAGTGTTCCCCAAGCCTGATAATACTACAACACATGTCATTATCAATGAGCTATGTAGTTGAAAGTAATTTGTCTAAACTACAAAAAAAAATTAATGTTTTTGATTAACCAGGCCCTGAAGACAGACCGAATTCTCTTTTTATTATGACTATAGAAAATCGCTGTCGGGGCGCCTGGGTGGCTCAGTCGGTTGAGCATCTGACTTCGGCTCAGGTCATGATCTCACAGCTTGTGAGTTCAAGCCCCGCGTCGGGCTCTGTGCTGACAGCTTGGAGCCGGGAGCCTGCTTTGGATCCTGTGTCTCCCTCTCTCTCTGTCCCTAACCCGCTCACATTCTGTCTCTGTTTCTCTCAAAAATAAATAAACATTCAAAAGAAAGAAAGAAAGAAAATCTCTGTCATGGAGGCAACAAAGAATACTCAGCCAAAAATATAAGGAAAGTATTATAGAAGTAGGTCTAAAACTTAATAAAAACTATGTTTTTGAAGAGTTTTGTGATGTTTTTGTTATTCATCGGCTTTCTAAAAAATTTGTCATTTATTGTAATTTTTGTCTCATTCAAAATAATCACTCTGATAACTACATTTGTATTCGTACTTTTTTGTTCTTAAAGAAGTCCCCTAAGTGGAGTAACGATACTAGAATTGAGACCTGCCAGAACTCACTTGGGTGACAAAGGGGTGGACACAGGTTTCCCCGTGATGCAAACCCTCCTCTGCCTCAATCGGCCGTTGGTGGGAAGCTGTCTCATGTCCAAGGGCACGCAGCAACAACCTGGCAACCTGCAGAAGCAGAGCCTTACCTGCAGCAAATGAGCGAGCTCTCTGTCCCTGATGCACCAGCAGAGAGGACCCTGCCAGGGAGCCCCTGCTTCAAGTAGGGACTGGAAGGGCATGTAGTCACCGGCTATCTAGACACCAGATAAACTGTGGCTCACTTCCAGCCCTGAGTCTTTTTTCAAGACTGGTGGTGGGGACTGTCACGCTCCTGGAGAGCAATAAAGCGAGTCAAACTTTCTGGAAGACAAGTTCACGATAAATATTCAATGTGTTCACTCCCTCCAGCCCAGTGATTTCCCCTTCCAGGAATCTATGAGTAGAAATGATTGAAAATGCAAACAGAAATGCAAGCAAAATGAAGTTCCCACGGCGTTCACATGGCACAGTGATGATATAATATCAACAGTGTTTGAAAAAAATCCCTCCAAAATGTGTCTGCAGTTATGTAGCTATACCTAGAAGAAATTTATCAGAATATTTGTTAAATCGCTTCTGAGTGGTACAACTTGTGATTGTGATTTTCTTCGTGTGTGTGTGTGTATGTGTGTGTGTAACGAACACAGATGACTTTGATACTCAGAAGAAAATGAATTTTTTTTTCAACGTTTATTTATTTTTGGGACAGAGAGAGACAGAGCATGAACGGGGGAGGGGCAGAGAGAGAGGGAGACACAGAATCGGAAACAGGCTCCAGGCTCTGAGCCATCAGCCCAGAGCCTGACGCGGGGCTCGAACTCTCGGACCGCGAGTTCGTGACCTGGCTGAAGTCGGACTCTTAATCGACTGCGCCACCCAGGCACCCCAGAAGAAAATGAATTTTTTAAAGGGACTAGCATGGTCGTCCTATTCCCACCTACTCATACCTATTCCCACAGGAATATCTTTAGTACTCAGCACCCTTTCTTTAAAAGAACTGCCTTCTGCAGAGAAATGGGCCCCACCCACGTCCCTTCTCCAGGATCCCCAGAGCCTTTGTCCAGACACCTTGATTCAGTAATGCTGGTGAACTTGGAGCAGTCCGTTACAAGATTCCTTGCACGGCAACATGGGGGCAGCTCTTACCCCGGACGCACGAGCCATTGCGCGCAGCCTCTTGGGGCCGCCAGTCCTCATACCCACCAGAGAGGTGTGGAGATGGCAAGGACCAGGATACCTAGGAAGGCGTAACCTGGAAATGCCCGTCCTCTGGCCGGGGAGTCCTTTACCAGGAAACAGACACATAGTAAGGGCCTGTGCAAATGAACTTACCTCACCTTACCTTCCTGTAGAGTGAGGAGCGGGGACTGACAGATGGCTCTCTGAGGGCCCCGGTCTGCCCCATGGGCACGTCTGCCTCCAGGGTGCATCATGAGGACCACACAGCAAAGACAAAGAGTCTGCCCCGGGCAGTGTGGTTGGCACAGCAGACAGGGCAATTACCACTCATCCTGAAATCCAACTACCCTCTCCAGTCCCCCAGACTATTCTTTTGAAATAAGGCTGGGGGGATGGAAATACATAAACTAAACATGCCGGGCAGGCGTACTTTTTACAACAGAGATGAGGAAGGGAAAAGGAGCCAAAAGTAGTATCCCCACCCCCCCCACCCCCCGTGTGCCTAGTTTACAGAGGGTGCTGTGTATGCGTGGGACAGGCTGTGACTGGAGCCATCACCTCTGAGCAGATGCGGTGCTCAGCACAGGCACGTGCTCATGCCGGGCACAGCCTGCCTTTACAGCCAGGACACGGCCCAGTGAATGGCCCACACACAGCAGAACTCCGTGCAGCGGCTCCACACGAGGGGACTCTCCGTGGGACCTGGTATCACAAGGGAGTCTCCACTGAGGGTTCTGGAGAGAAAAAGGAACCCCAGGAGGTGCATCTGGAGATGTTGCCCTGTGCCAAGTGCCAGGGAGTCATGAGTGTAGGGTGGGCTCAGGGCAGCTCAGAGGCCACAGGCAGGGGGAAGCCCTCTGGTCTGGGTGCCTGAACACAGGGTGGCCCATAGACCCCGCCCTCCCAGAGGCTCCGAACCCACATGCTCTGATCTCCCTTATCCGGGCTCCTCTCTCAAGGGTGTCTACCCGGCCGGCAATGGCCCCAGAAAAGCGGTGGGAAAGACCCCATCTGGAGCCTGTTCAGCCTTGGATCCTGTGTGTTAGTCAGGCCAGGTCATGACCTGAAGGAGCCACCCCATACAGAGGTTCTATCTTCAAGGAAACACTGGGTGCGGCCTTCAAGCTCGCTCAGAAGAATGTCAGAGGCAGAGAAGAGTGACCAACATCTCGGAGAAGCCAGGGAAACTGAGATCTGGGGGGGAGCCACCACTTACTCAGAGTCCCAGCTGGCGACGGCAGGTTTGGAAGCGACTGGAAAACCGCAGTCTGAATAACCACAGCTTGGCTTTGGCCACAACTCCCTCGGGGGCGTTTTCCCCCCACACTGCCCGCTCATGGGCTTCCAAACCAGCCACTTGGAAGCTCCCCATCACCAGCCTCTAATGAAATGCACTCGGCGTTCCCGACCACGGCTCCACCTTTACCGACCGCGCGGCCCCTTGGTCCGGGGCCGCACGCACTTGGGGGTGCGCCACTCTGGCCGCAGGAAGCCAGTCTGCTGTGAGATGTCGGGAAATGGTCTGCGGAGCCCTGATATGTATTACTTTCCAAATTTATCACGGCTCCATCTTCCAGCATAGAAAAATATGGTTTTGATTTGTTTGTCGACACATCTCCAAGCCCGGGTCCATCGGTCCTCCAGGACAGACCCCTCCCGGTGGGCTGGGCTCGCAGGAGTGGCTGGGCCTTCCTCTATGGTCCTGCTGCTGAGAAGGGCCCTGGCCTGGCCCTCTCCTTACTGGCCATCTGCAGATGCCCACCCAGCCTTGCTGGTCCTTTCCCGGCACATCCCCAGGCTGGCTGAGGCCATCCAGTGTGCTTTCCCTGGCACACTGGGACCCATTGGCAGCAGCCGTACTCAAGCTCTCGAGCGGCTGGAACGTGCCAGCGTTGTCCGCACAGGACGCTCCCGACACCGGCCATAAGCCAGGAGAGGCGGGCCTGGATGGTGGTGGTCAGTTCTTCCAGAAGTGGGGCGGGCAGCCGGCTGGCCCCATGTCAGGCCAGAACCCAGAGGCCCAAGAAGCCCAGGGGTACCCATCAGGGCCATCCAGCTTGCTTCTCTTCCTGGTTCTCAATCTGTCTCTCTGTCTCTGTCTCTTTGCTTCTCTCTCTCTCTCTCTCTGTATGTCTCCCTTTCTTTCCTTCTCTGTCTCTCTATCTCTGTCACTGTCTCCTTATCTCTGTTGCTGTCTCTGTTTCTGCATCTCTATCCCTGACAGTCTCTGTCTCTCTCTTTATCTCCCTCCCTCTCTGTATCTTTTTGCTTGTCTCTGTGTCCCTCCTTCTGTCTCTGTCTCTCTGTTTATCTCTGTCACTGTCTCTTTGGCTCTGTTGCTATCTCTGTCTCTGCATCTCTATCTCTAACAGTCTTTGTCCCTCTCTTTGTCTCCCTCTTTCTCCCTCCCTCTCTGTCTCTATATCTGTTTGTCTCTGTGTCTCGCTTTCTATCTCTATTTATCTCTGTTAATTCATCACCGTCTTTCCTCTCTGTTGCTGTCTTGTCTCTGTGTGCCTCTGTCTCTAATAGCCTCTGTCTCTCTGTCTGTATCTCTCTGTCTCTCCCCCTCCCCACCCCACCCCATCACCTCCAGGCTCATTTTCCCCCCCAGCAGCAGCAGCTCTGTGCCCAGGGCCACGGAGGGCCCGTGGGAGGGGGTCCTGTCCCACCTCTGGGCAATGTCCTGCCACCACAGAGCCATCCCTGCTCCTCCCAGAGTGTGACCCTGTCCCCTCGCCACCTTCCTGCCTCCCCCTCAGCCTGGGGTGGAGAACAGCTGCTCAGATATCTGTTGTCCTGGAAGTCTGTGGTCTGTCTGGAAGCTGGTGGAGAGCTTATTTTGCCCTTTGCATTTGACTTCCTCAGGGTGGATAGAGTCTTCCTGTGTCTGTGACATGCCCAGGGCAAATCAGCTCGGGCCTTCTCTCTGTCAGCATAAGAGAAGCCACACTGCCTGCAGCCCCCTGGTCCCACGGTGGCTACTCCCACCAGTTTCCCAGGCCAAACCCTCTGACTCACTAGCCCCAGGGATGGGGGAGCCCTCTCTCCCTACTCCCCACCCTCATCCCTGACTCAGCTTCCAGTGTGCTAGACCAATGACCTTGGGTGCCTGTCACATCCCCCAGGTTCCTCTCTAGGGCAACTGGGACCATAGCCAGATTGAGAGCCAGGGGCAAGGGGCCAAGGGTACATGAAAAGCATCCCCATCACTGGTGGGGAAGTGTGTTAACAGAGCTGCCCAGAGAGTTGCAGGCAGGGAACACAGGAGCGTAGGGGAGCACGACAGAGAGTGGTGGGGTCTGCAGTAACTCAGCAACCAGAATGGGCAACGACTCTCCTTTTACACAGGGTGGCCAGATCCTCCGATTTTTCAAGAGCAACTCCAGGTCTGGATTTCCATGGGAAAATTTTAGATTTTAGATTTTACTTTTTATATGCTGGGACATAATTAAACATTATATATTGACAGAACATACCCGGCCTGCATACCACCTCTGCGACCTGTGTTTGGAGTCTCGTCTCACCCACTCCTTAACCTTCCAACCGTACGGCAGGGAGCTCCTCACAGGTCCCACAAGCCTGCCTAGGTCACGTGCTCGGGGCCCACCTGCAGAGCCACAGAGGCACTCAGAAGGTCCCTGTGCGGAAGATCCACAGCTGCCTGTTCCTGACTGGTCACCTCCCCCTGGCCTGCAGACCCCTGGGCCACCATGCCCCCCCCTCCCCCCGCCTGTGACACTGCACAGCCCATCACAAACAGAGCTGAGGCAGGAAGACCGTTCAAGCCACAGGGAGTCCCCAGAGGGCCAGGCTGTGGTCGACATGCTTGCTTGCGTTTCTTTCCTTAGGTTTAAACACAGCTACTTTCTGCTCCCAGTCAGACAAGCAGGTCACAGCACCCTGCCAGGGGCCGAGGCCCGCCGCCCCCAAGGAGGTTCCTGCCTGCACACAACCAGTCCCAGCACAGGGCTGCCCCTCAGGCGGCGAGAGGCAAAAGCACGTGTGGGCCAGTCACTGGCTTCACGGAGCTACAGCTGTGTGGTCTGGGCAAGTGACAGTTCAGCTTGACCCGCTGCTTCACCCATAAAATAGGAACACGGATTACTTCATGCTAGATGCAAAGGGACCAAACTAGGTAACTTCCTCAAAGTCCCTCCCAACGATCCTGTGGGGGGTTATCATCACCCCCCTCTGCCCCGCCCCCCACCAGCCCTCCCTCCCCCCACTTTACAAGTGGAATTCTGAGCTCCAGCGAAGTGGGGTTATCTGTCCCCGGAAAAGCCCAGATTTGAGAGTTTGGTTTTTCTTTACATCGAGTCTAGAAGCACCAGGGCAGGAATGAAGACTTTCCAGCTGGCACAAGGACCAACTTTTCGCTCCTTCAGCTCCCTCACCCGAGAGTTACCCCCCTCCTCCAGGGTCTGCATTGGCCCCAGAGTCCAACATGTGAGTACAGCTGGTTAAGCACCCCCACGGGGGCTGGTCGGCCTTAGTTCTTGACTTGGACCTGTGGGCTTCTATCACCTGTCCCCACACGCCTGGCTCCCACCTCCTGCGGGTGGAACACAGGCCTAGAAAGTGTGTGTGTAACACTGAGCTTGGCCCAGCCAACTCCTACACATCCTTCAGAACCTTGTTCAGACATACCTTCTACTGGAAGCTGTGCCGGGCAACCCCAACCCCTCAGGCTAGGCTGAACCCTTCCTCCGGGTCTCTCCAGCACCCATCTTTGCCTTGATAGAGCACTCTTCACGCATTAGGAGTTCACAGTACAGTGAGTGACGTAACTGAGCAAGGCGGCCCCCTCTGGAGAAACCACTTGAACTGAGGGTCCCAGCAGCTGTTCCAAGGGCCCCCATTCCTTGCCTCGGATGCCACCCTAGGCTGCTGTTCCCCACTCCCAGCACACCACACCCTGTTGGGAAGCCCTAGGGCCCAGAGCCTGTGAGGACGGAGGCCACAGTCTGTGTTGGCTGTCCCACTCTGGGCTCTGGGAGAAGGCTCTGGGGAAAGGCCCTGGGTGAAGCCCCCTGGCCTCTATGTTACGCTTGGCTCTTTCTGTGTGGATGCGGACACCTTCCCTTTCTTTGGCCAGGAACCAGATGCCTTCCCATCAGGGACTGTGCGTGCCTTACTCAGGGCTGAGCTGGGATGAGGGGTCCAGGAGCTCCAGGCTCCCTGGGATGTGACGTCCTGTGGTATTATTAGCACAGGAGGTGATGAGGTGAAAACAGTGTGTCAGCAAGGACTGGGGCTAGATTGCCGTCTAAGCGATGCCAGAGATGGGCACACGCTCAAAAATGTAAAAATATGTATTCCAGCCTTAGTACGGGGGCTAAGGGTGGAGGGGCACATGTCAGTCGGCAGCACAGCTCCCCCTGCTGGTCATGCTGATGATGCAGCTTGACCCCCTTGCAGCAAAGAGGGACAGGCAGGGACCAGCAGATACAGGGTGTACATGCATGCATGCACCATTTTCCTGTCTCTCTCTTTGTCACACACACACACACACACACACACACACACACACACACTGGGCACTCCCTCTGCCCACTGGCACCACTCACAGACCAATCACATAGTGAACAAATTCAAAGCACCTGCTGTGTACAGATACTGCCCCCAGACTCACCTGATCCAGGGTGACCCCTGACCTTCACTCCCTGTCTTCGATTTGTCACAGAGTCCTTCGGTCCTCCTTCCAGTGCTCCCACCCCCATACAACTGGTCCTAGCCCCTTACTCCCTTGCTGGGCCCTGTCCCAGGTCCTCAGGCCCCCACTAGGACAAGGGCCCAGGGTCCAACTAGGCACCCTCCCTCTGCACACTCCTGCACACACCCATCCTGCACATGGCCCCACATTCCACATGCTTCCACTGCCTGCTCCTGCACCTCCAGGCCCCACCCCACCCTGAGAAAGCCCAGACTCCTCACAATGGCGGTTAAAGCCTTCGGTGCTATGACCAACCTGAGGACGGGTTTCCCTGCCTCTTCTCGCCATGCATCCACCCTCCAAGCAAACCACAGCACCACAGCGCCATTTCCTGAAAAGGCCTCCCATCTCCAGCCTCACAGACACCTCCTCGGCCCCCTTCCCCTGCACAGGTGTACCCCCACTTTATACACAGCCCTCCCCACTCATGCCCATGGACAGACTCACACCCCATCTGTCTTCCCCTCTCCCGTGCCACATGTAGCTCCCAGCCACTTAGCTCTCGACAGGAGAACCCCACATCTAGAAACACCCACTCCCCTGACGCGCTCCTGTGCCCACTCTCCCCCCAAACTCAGGGTCTACAGAGGAAGGAGATCACAGGCCCCGGTGCCCAGTTTCCCAGGAAGAGCTTTTGAAAGGAATTGCACCCACAGGAAGCTCTGGTCCTCCAGGAGGGCAGCGGCCGGCCGCCAGGGCCACATGTCCGGGGGTGACAGGCCAGCCAACAAGACTGTTGTTCATGCCTGAGCTTCTGGAGCCAGGCAGGCCCTGCCCAGAGCCCCTTCTCCATTTGAGGAGGCAGCCGGAAAACAAGGCCTTGGGCCCAGCAGCCCAATGGCCCGTTTGAACGGCTCTCTTCAAGCAGAAATTTCCCACATCGCCTTCCAGCTGGGGCACTGCACCCCAAGCTCTCCTGCCTCCACAGCAACAACACCTCCAGCCTCGCTTGGCACTGTGTCTGGGCCCAGAGCACAGAGGAGGCCTGTGGGGAGGGTGGGGGAGAGGGTCCAGTGGGAAGTCAGGCTCCTGGCTGGCCGTGGCCCTTTGTAAGGAGTCCTGTGGCCCCCATACCATCTCTTTCCACTTCCCAGAGGTGCCTTGGCCTGTATTGGGCTTGGGGACCCACAGAGCTAAACGCATATCACTGGGCCCCTTCCAAGCTGTGTCCCCAGGCAAATGACAGGAACTTTTCCTGCTTTGTTTCCTCACGCCCTTATGCTGAAACAAGCTTGGAGGACCCACGTGGAAGTTAAGAGAATATTCTTTAGCACCTGGTACCAACAAGTCCTTTCTAACGTATTCTTCTGCACTGCCATCCACCCAGTCTGCTCCAAATTTGAGCATCCTCAGGGCTCAGAGGCCTCCCCCAGACATGGTGGGCTGATCTCTCCCCTTCCCACTGGGCAGCCCCATTCTGGCTGCAGGGGCCCAGTTCTATTCTATGCTCAGCCCGATGCCCACTTCCCCCTTGGCCTGCAGGGTCAGGTCCTGGTACTTTGCTTCTCCTGAATGCTATTCTGAGTTGTGCTGACCCCTTCCCCACCTGCTGGCCCAGAGGACCCCCTGAGCCCCACCTCTCTGCTCTACTCCCCCCACCCTGCCAGGCCACCTAGGACTTCCGGCCTTCTCTGTTCCTCTGACAGGTTCTGTGAGCTCCCGGGTCTTATTTCCTCATACCCAGCACATATGAGGAAGGACCAAGGCAAGGCCAAGTCACCCTAGCAGGGTTTTTTGGTGAAGGGTGGAAGGGGTGGTGTTAAGCACCTCTCTTTGAGAGACGACACAGAGACCCTACTAGCAACCGGGGTTTCTTGTCCCCAGGCCTCTTTAGAGAGTCTGCCCTGTCCTGCCATCGGTGGCTTCCCTTTGTCTGTTCCCTACTCATGCTATAACCCGGTCACCCTCATTCATGATCTTTGAGCCCATGATCACACGGAGGCCCTGCCACTTGTAGGCCATGGCTGCCGTGGCTATTCCATGGCTGGAAGCTTCAGGACACAGCTGCCAAGAGCTGGGTGTCATGGGCTGAGGTCCCCTCTGAAGGGATCCCTCCCTGATTAGAGGCCTGGACACGTGGGTGGGCACAGACATGCAAGGAGGGCCATGGATTCTCAGGACCTTTGAACCTGCCCCACCTCCCCACACAGTCACTGTGAAAACCAGTGACTAGGTTCCTCCTTGCTCTGGGCCACACTGCTAAGACCCTGTCCCCATTTCTTCTGACCATTGATTCCTCTTCCTTCAGGACCGCTCTTAGCCATCGTGGAATCTTGGCTTTGGGAGGACCCACGCTTACGCCCCCTCCTCCTGATAGACAGTTATCCAATAGAGAGTCAGAGAGGCCAGGGTAGAGGTGGGGTGTGGAAAGGCCCTGAGAGAAAGTAGTGGGAATAAGAGAAAAACAAGACAAGCGTGAGACAAAGGATTGAGTGGGTTGTAGAAAGAGTCCCGTGCCATGCTGTGGCCATGTCTACTGGCTGGGGTCTCCCAGGGTGTGAAGCAAAAATGAACAGGCCAACACAACCAGAGTGACCAGGCAGGACCCAGAAAGGCCACAGAAGATGGTCCCCAGGGGAACACTGCAGTGGGGTTCCTGCTCTCTCCGAGATTCTGTGTGCTCTGTGACTTTCTGGGGAAAGTGGGAGGCCCAGCCCAGGAGCAGGTACCCTGGGAAGGGCAAAGGTCACCTGCCTCTCAGGGAAGACGTGCCTGATCAGTGATAGGGGCATTTTGAACAGGGTGTGAGAGCCCCTGTACCACTCACAACGACAGGGCTCTACCTTACCAGGGGGCCCCCGGTGGCCCCTCATCGTCCCAATCTCCCAGACCTCCCCGTCTCAGGGTCACCGTGCTCCTGCCACAGGCCCCCATGCCCCATACACACCCTGTGTGGATATACTCCAAGAGATCAAAGCCCTTTCTAAACTGCGGTGCCAAGAACCTCCCCACCCACCACCACTGCCCAGCCCCCTGTGGAGGAGGGGGACCAGTCTTCCAGACACGTTGCTCCGTCGCTCAGTCTCACGAGGGAGAGCTGGAAGCCAACACGGTACTGGGCTCCGCTCGGACGAGGGGGGCAGCCCACAGCCTCCACACGGCGGCCTGGCCCTGCTCGTTGGACGCTCCCTCCTGGATCTGGATCAGCAGCTTCACTGACCGTTGGACCCCCGACTCAGGGCACCACGGCCCTGACAGCCCTCTCCTCTCTGGACACGGTGGAGGGAGGCTCATCAGGGACACGTTCTCAACACCAAAATGCCAGGTGCCGCGAACAACGCCCAAGCCTCCCCTGGGGTCATGGGCAGGGCATATACGGGCCAGGAGGTCTGGGCCACGTTCGGGTCCACCGCCACCCCCCCCCCCCCCCAGGTCTGCACCCGTCACCGCCCAGAACCTCTGCCTGATGTCCCCCGCCCCGCCCCCACCACCCCACCAGCCTGCTCTCCACCAGGTAGACTGTGAGCTCGGGGCCTCACTCTCATGGATTCCCATGGCCAGATCACGGTGAGTTCTGCCAACGGCCCACGCCATTGGTTCGGTCAATGCCGGAGGCTCCAGCACCCCCACCCCTACCCCGAGCTCAACCCCTCCCACACAAAGCACAGGAAACTCCAGCACTGGACATGGAGCCCAGTCTATCTGTTCCAATTTCCACGGGAATATGAAAAACATTTAACACGACAGCTCAGTTTCCTTCAAACAGGATCCAGGGACCCACGCGGGCGCTTCCCTGAGGCCAGACGTCTGAGTCAAACCGTGAACGTGGGTGATCCCTCATACCCAGATGTTGGGCACCAGGGAACCCAAACTTCCCCCATGAGGACTTTGGGTTCTGAAGGCCAGAGTGATGGCCGTCATCTCACAGATGAGTGTGCTTGGATCCGTTTCCATTGTGGGGGCTTGGCCAGGCAGAATCAGGGTCTGGCTCCTCAAGGGTCGCACGCCACCCTAAGAAGTGCCATCTGTGAGTGCCCCGCCCAGAGCGGTGCTCAGTAAATTCTGGAAAGCGTCCCCTGACTTGAGGTCGAATGGGGGAGTGCGGCCTCGCTGGCAGCTTGACTCCCATAGGCACCGTGCCCACACGTGAGCCTGCTTCTCGGAGCCGAGGAATCGCGTCAGGACAACGGGAAATCTTCTCCCTGGGCCTCTGCCAAGTGGGCCCAATGCCAGAGCTGCGATCCAGGGCATCCCTGCCAAGTTTCCAGGCTCTTGTCATGCTTCACTCCTACCCAGGGGGAAACCCCTGCACTTTCTCACTTCTTTTGAGACACATCAAATTGAAGAGAGTTGGCTCGCATCTAAAACCAGGCCTATTTTCTCTAC
The DNA here is from genome assembly GCF_007474595.2 of Lynx canadensis. Classification (NCBI taxonomy): domain Eukaryota; kingdom Metazoa; phylum Chordata; class Mammalia; order Carnivora; family Felidae; genus Lynx; species Lynx canadensis. The sequence goes on along the minus strand of NC_044313.2, from coordinate 41,650,558 downwards.
TCACATTTTTTGGAAGGGGAATCAAATTATTTTCCTTCGTTTCCATGAAATGCTGGTGATGGGCTCCGGGGGGATCAGTTCAAAGGCACCTGTTGCTAATTCCCAGGGCTGAGCAGAGATGGTGGAAACCGCCAAACGCCACAGGCTCTGTGATCAAAAAGAGAAAAGGCCACCAGTGTTCTCTGAAGTCCAGGGGTGGCATCTTGCAGGAGGTGGGCCTTAGAGGTGCCTTGCTTGTACACGTGGCAACGACGAGCCGGGAGGGCACCTCTCCCGCTGGGCCCCGCCGTCCTGCACTCCTGGGAATTCGCCCGGCAATGGACAGAGCTCCTGAGAGCAGCGTGGGACAAAAGCAAAAGGGCAAAGTTGAGCTCTTGCCCCAAGTGGAGCCTGCCTGAGGCATTTGTGCCCTGGAGACAGACCTTTGTTCACTTGGTGCAGCAAGCGTTCTTTGAATACCTCCGGGGTATTTCAGGGAAAATCAAGCCTCACTGAGAATCTCCAATGCACAAAGTAAGGCTCACCACCTGGGCCTGCTCACAGGTGCCTCTGTGCCTGCAGAGAGTGACAAGGCATTGGTCATGCGGCCAGTGACAGAGCCCGTGACGGGACAGGGAGAGAGTCCCAAGAGGAGACCACTCCCCAGCTGAGCCTCACTGGGTGACCCGCAAGGATTCGGCCCCTTCTTCCCACGCAGAGGTCTTCCCAGAGAGGACAAAAAAACGACTGTGGGGTGCAGAACAGGTGTGTGAGCTTCTATCTTTTTAACCTAAAAAGAAGAAAGAAAATGATACAGCTCAGCTCTACAGACCAGATCACATTCGGCCGTGGCTGAAGGAATGTGTGTGCGCTGCCCCCATTTCTGGGACATTCTTGAACCTCCCCCTCCTTCAAATCTGAGGCCCTCCTTGACTCCCCCTACATACACACTCCCCATCCCTCTTTCCCCCTGCTCTTTTCTCCCTGGCACCTCTCCCCACCGCCGGCATGCGTCCGACTCATTTGTGTTGCTGACTATCGTTCTACCCTCCACTAACAACACACATGTTGCCGTGGTGTTTCTGTGGCCCACGCTCTTCTCGGAGTACTTTCCACATATTAATGCATTTCATTCCATCAGCACGTCCCGTGAGGCACATGCAAACGGATCTGTAAAAGATCCCCCCTTTTACAGATGGGGAAACACGGACCCAGAGATGCTAAGTGGCTTGCCCTAAGTGACCACCTGGTCAACGGCAGAGCAAAGATTCAGTCCAGCCCTGCCTGGCCCCGGGGCCTGTGCAGTTAACCACTGGGGCCATAACGTCTCTAAAATGTCATCTAGCCAAGGCTGGGGTTCTTGTCTATTGTCTAAGTACTATATTCCCAGAGCCTAAAACGGCATAAGGGCTTAAGAAGTATTTGTCAAGTTAATAAATTTACATCACCTCCCTGGCCTATCTCCTCAGTAAGGCCTCTAACCTCCGCCGGGCCCCTCAGAACTGGACCTATACCCCCAGCAGCCATGCACCACAGCGAGAGTCCATCGTCCCCCAGGAAACACAGACCACACTCTGGGATGTATCTTCGAAGGGTCCCCACTTGCTCGCCAGAAGCCCCTGGGGCCTGTGAAACCAGTGCACACACACCCCGAGTGAGGATTAGGATGCAGTACCATTCCAGGGGCAAGTGTCCACATTGGGATCAAGGCCTTCGGGGCCTCACTGAGGAGATAGCAGCTGGCCACGGAAACTCTGGGGCAATAAAGGCCGTAAAAATGGTTGAATCCCACCGCCCCCACTTAGAAGCTGTATGATCTTGGCCAAGCGTCCCCAGGCCAAGGCCTCGGACCGGATCCGTGGGTCTGTAAATGACACTGTAATGTAAATGACACACTGTAAATGACAACATGCAGGCTTCCCACCTTTGAGGACAGTCTTTCCTCCCTCCCTTTATTCAACGGCTCTGTGCTGAGCACCAAGTGGACACCAGGCTGGGGACATGGTTTTAGGAGTTGGTGACACAGCAGTGAACAGCGGCCCCCTTCTCGCGGCGCCTACGATCTAGAGTGAGAAGAAGGATAGCAAACACACACACAACGCACAGTTTAATGAGAAAATAAAAGCAGGATAAGAGAATAGAGAGTTGAGTCCCAAGTATTTTCCATCTTTCCTCTTAAAACAATGTGTGTTCTGCACACAGTTCTGTCCCGTGAACTCCAGCAATGGGGCTGAGCTCCCCATCCGCCCGGGAGAGGACATTCAGAGAGCTCAGGTGGGGACCACACAGAAATGCTGGCTCCACCTCTCGCCAGCCTTGTAGACTCTGCTGAGGGAGCTCCCCGGGCCCGGGGAGAATGGATGCGGCCCCTACACAGAGTTCAGGTGGGCCAAGTGGGCTCAGGTCTGAGCAGCCCCTACCCTCTGAGTGGGCAGAGAAGCCGGAAGGAGGGTGGGAGAGGGGAGGGGCAGCCCTCATCTCCATCCATGCTGTGTGTGAATGAAGGCAGGTGCAGGTGGCTATGGGGCAGGACTGGGGGGATGGAACCAGCCCCAAGCAAGGGTATGAGGCAGTTTCATGGGGCCCAGGGAAGGCTCCTACTCCTACCCGATGGGCAGCGTGATCTTCCAACGTCAGAGCACAGGCCTGGCCAAAGAGGCTGGGCCTGTGGGGGACTGAGGCCAGCGCCTACCTGTGTTGCTCAGGGTGGGGCTTGAACCACAGCCCTGGCCCAGCCCCAACGGACAACGGAGCAGACAACAATGACTTCCCAAGTTGGGCCCAGCCAGCCTGGTCCATCAACCGAGGTGAACCCAGCTCTCAGCACTCAAAGTGGCTGTGCCATCAAAGTTGTTCTTAAGTGCATTTGGGGAACCAATCTTAGGTTCAGATCCAACTTCTGCCCCTGTCAGCTCTGGGTTCTTTGGCGTGTTTTTTTACAGGTCCAAGGGAAGTCTTCCTAATCCGTCACCTGGGAGTGGTGACAGGTGCCTCGTAAGGCTGTCTTGAGAGCCGATGAAATGGTGAACTGTAAGCCTCAAGCCACAGCAAGTGGTTGTATGTCTTGCAGGCCCCAGCACACGGCCGGACCGTGCTGCCCCCCCCGCCCCCCATCCACCTGGCAGGCATGGGTGCACAGGCTGTGCTGGGCCGGCACATTCTCATCCTGCCCACCTACTCTGGACTGTTTGTGTTAATGTCACGGCTCTAAAACATTATCACTGGAGGCCATGAGATTTCAAAAAAGTGCTTCCTTTCCCGAGCCACATGGTTCTGTCTATAATTAGTGTGAGTTTCCATGAGCACCTCGAAGAGGCGGGAGTGGTGGCCCAGCGGGCTAGGTTTGTTAATGTAAGGCATTCCTGGGGTTTCTGTGCAGCCCAGTCTGTGCTCCTCCGTCCCTCGCTTCCCTGGCCCCTGCCCTCGGCAGCCACCAGGCCCTCATTAAGGGATTAGCAACATCGACCATGCACCGCCTTGGCCTTGTACTGGAGAACTGCTGGGCTCTCCGCTCTGTCCGCTGTGCCCCTTATCAGTACTCCCCAAGCCATGTTTGTGCTGGGGAAATCAAAGCAGGACTTGGGCGGAAATCATGGACCACTGGTGTCATGTGCTAATTGAAGACTCTGGGGCCAAGCTTAGGGAGGGGTCCAGACTTCCTCCATTCTGGGTCCTCTGCTAATGGGATGTCAAAAACCACAGCTGGGGCTACAGGCTGAGGAAGCCCATGTTGCCAAGACCCGTGAGAGCACGATAAAAGGATGACACGGTCTGCTGTGTCTCAGGGAAGATGACAGGTCTTGCTTCACCAAGTGCTGAAGGGGATGTTCCTATCTAGGCTCGGTGCCTGGGTCACAAAGGGTGTGGCTGCTGGAGCCCAGCCGCATGCCGCAAACACCCCCAGCACTCCCCCATCCCAGTGGCCCTCTGCTTTCATGCAGGCGGGAGGGAGGGGCCCTGGGGTAATATTCTCACGTTGTTGGAGACACATTTATGACTCACGAGATTGCTTAGGACAGTTCCGAGTGCCCACATCTCTGTCATTCAAAACCCAGAGTAAGATTCAAGGATGATTGTGAATAATGGAAAATAGCCAAACATACAGGGGAAAAAGTGATGTAACCCTGATCAGCTTCTACTATTGTTCTCTGTTTCCCAGGCTCTGGGCCCACCGGACTGTGAGCTCCCTAGAGGCGTCCGCCCCATCAATGTGACCCTTCTCGGCTCCTGTCCTCAGCAAGGCAGGAGCAAGGTAGGGTCTTGGGGCCATGTGAGTGAGTGCATGAGCTCACCTCCTTGCATGTGGGGGTGGGATAATCCCCAGGTAGCAGTCATGGCTGCTCCCATGACCCACTCAAGTTCGTGTGACACTGGGGGGCCTTGCCCCAGCCTCACCCCGGCACCCAGCCCTTGTCCCCCAGCTGTCTCCCTCAGCCTTGCCCCAGCCCCCAGCCCCAGACAGATGGGCTGGAGCCTCCTACTGCTGACTCCAAAGCAAAGGCTACAAATGTGATGTCACTAAGGTCAAGATCTGATCATTTCCACCTAGACAAGAGAACTTGACATGAGTTCCTGTGCAGCGAGCATTCAGATGCTCAGGAACTGTCTCCCAAGCTTCTGTGGAGCAGGAAAGGGGCTACATGGGTACAACTTGACCTGAGCAAGCGTGGCCACCGTCAGGACTGGCAGCACTGTGAGCGTTCAGGTCAGAGCCCCTGCCCCACCCACTGTCCTCTGGTCAGGACTCCAGCAAAGGCACCTGCCATCCAGTTTAGAGTGACGGTCAATCATGGCCCAAGACTATGGGGTCCCACTCAATGCACCCATGTGGTCACCCACCATCTAGTGGCCCAGGACACTGTCCAGAACTCCCACTGGACCCCTGCAGAAGATGGAGTGTTCAAGGCTGGCTTGCCCATGGCTGGTGTGGCATGCCAAAGCCGACGCTTTATGGTACAATCCAATAATTCCCTGAGGAGAACTTCTGAGCCCAGCTGTCTTCCTTCTGACTGTCGTCAGTGACCACTTTTGTTGAGCACGTTATGTTCTTCAACTGCTTTGTCATCCAAGCCAGCTTCCTCTGACAGAACGAACCTCACACGTATTGAGTACTGGCCATTTTCCAGGACAGGTTCTGCCACCTCAAACCTGCAGGCAAAATCAAGCCTGCTGCCTTTGTGTCAATAAAGGTTTATTGGAAAACGACTGTGTCCATTCAGTTACATTTTGCCTGTGGCTGCTTTCAGGCTGCAACAGCAGGGATGAGTCACTACAACAGAGACCACGTGACCCACAAAGCCTAAGGTATTTACTAAGGGGCCCTTGACAGGTAAAGTGTGCCAACCGTTGTACCAGGAGGTCTGCAAAAGTGGTTTTGTTGCTTCCTCTTCGTGTCCCTGGGCAACAGACCCTGACTGCCATTTGAAGAGAAGCCATCAAGGCCTGGCAAAGTCAGACAGAACCCACAGCTGGTAAGGAGGGCAGACAGACCTCAAACCCATGTCATCTGTCTAGCTCTGAAGACCATACTCTTGGCACTGGTCATTTCCTTCAAATCTTTGGTAGAGCAAGCCAAGGTGCACTGTAGCCTTGATCCTGGTTCTAGGGCAGCTAGGACAACGGCTCTCAAACCAGCAGGGTGTCTAGTAACAGACTTCAACTTGTCTCCATAGAAATCCTGGTTAAAAGCAAAAGACAAATGCCTTTCTCCCTAGTATCTCCCAAGATGCCAAAACTAACCACCCGGACAACTAACTCCCTCCTCTTCCCCTTGGGTTTGTGACATAAAAGTCAATCAGTTAATCAGCCTCTCCCTCTCCTGTCTGATTGAGGCGTTAGGCATTGGGGGCCCGAGCCGGTGGATAAGGCTGAACCACATGCACCACGGAGTCCTCTCTGGGACTAGTAGAGCTCCCCTCACTCGGTAGTGAGACTCAGCGTGGGGAAGGAAATTGTGGCTGCAGAGAAGCTGCCAGAGGCAAGGCCTGTAATTACTTAGCTGAGGGCTTTCTTGGGCATCCAGAACTCACTAGACCATATCTTTAATCCCCAGGATTCCCCCAGAAAGCAGACGAATCCGTACTGGACTCCTCCTTGTTGACCGTCGACCTGTGAACATCCTTCCACCCTGGGAGAACCGACCTCGCTTTGAGTCTTGGGGGACACGGGGTGCAGCCACCAGGACAGCAACTAAGTAGGGTGGGCGAAGCTCATCCATCTTCCTGCCCCCTACACCCACTTGGCCGCACCCCCTCAACTCTGCCATCCAGCAGTGAGCTCCTCCAGGATTCAAGGGCAAAGGTGACAGCCCAGGACAGCAGTGCCGGTGTGGCAGCAGCAGTGGCCTGGGCCCCCATCCTTCAGGTGGTCCCTGGAGGCCGCACCCGACACGATGCCTGTCTGTTCCCCAAGCCTGTGCACCAAGCTTCTGTGTCAGTCTTCCTGGTCTCTTCCAGTAAATTCAACTTCTACTGAAGTCGACTCAGGTCTGTGCAGAAACAGAGCTTGGAGAGATTAGACGGCTCACCCAAAGGGATACAAATAGTAGGAGGCAGATCTGGGACCCACTCTCAGCTCCGCTGGACCTAACAGACACATGCCTTTCCCTCTGGCCCACGCTGCTGCTCGGGGAGCGGCAGCACTTGTTTGCAAACCTCGGAAATCTGCCACCACCCAGGTGCAGCATCGCACTGCCCGGAGCCCCACTTTAGTCAGCGCCCCAGCAAGGGCCCCACTGACAACTGCTCAGCCCCTGGGAGAGCCTCTTGAGTTAACTCCTGCCTTCTTGAGAAACACATTCAAATCCCTAGACTATCAGGTGGTTTCTAGACATGGAAGTGGGGTTTTTAATCCAGGGGAATAGCGAGGAAGGGAGGGGTGGGCTTGGAAGGTGCCAGTGAGAGTGAGGATGGACAGTCTTACCCACGGCACCAGCCAGGAGGACTTGGGGCTGGCGGGGACCAAGGCGCTGGAGGGCCTGAGGCCAAGTAAAGAACTGAGAGAGCAAACCTGTAGTGACTTCCTTTGCCCCAGAGCGGGATGAGCAGGGGTGTGGCCACCAGGGCAGAGTGCTGCAGGTGGGGCGCTGAGAGAGGCCTAGACAGAAGGGTGGCTGTGTGGGGCAGCAGGGCTATTCCGCACCTTTCCTTCTGACGGGAGTCTTGGGGTCTCAGATTTTTTTTTAAACACCTGAAGCTTAAGTTACTGGGCCTAAGGACATGTGGATGGGACAGGTGTGGACTTTATCTCTGTCCTCTTGCTCCTGCGTCACACCCTCCAGACATGGGCTATCAGGGAAAAGTCGGACTCCTCCATTCGGGAACCCCTGGGCCCCGATTTTGCTGTTCAAAGCCAGGCGTCTATGTCCCTTGGCATGTGATTGCGTTCCCTCGGGGGTGGTCCTGCAGACGTGAGCACGACAGCCCCCGGCTATGTACTTCCCATACTGAAGTGATGTCAGCTCTCATGGGTACCAGGCAGAGACATGCTTGTGGGACTTGTGACTCTCTCATGTTTAAATCACAAACGTGAAAATAAATCGGCTTTAAAAAACATAATTGTACTTGCTTTTGAAGAAAAACTTAAGAAATTAAGTCCCAGTCTCTTCAGGCCTCCAAGTGTCTTCAAATGCCTGTTGAAAACTTGGACAGGGGACTTGTAACATCCTTGTCGCCTGTCCTTATTAACTCAACGTTTTATTTAAATTGCACTTAGCACCTGCCTCCAATTACTCAGTTCTGGCAGAGAGCGGAGCTCCGGTCGAGCGCCCGGCTCTGCTGTAGCACGGCATTACCCCAGGCGGGGGCCCAGCCCGGCAGGCCGACATCTGTCTTCATCAAGCCCCGTCTTCCAGAAGCCTGCCAGCAGCCGCTCAGGAGGTAATAAGGACGGTTAGCGCGGACGGCCGAGATGCTAGCGACAGCCTCTCAGGTGCCCAGGGAGCGATTTGTATTCATTACTGTTCTCCCCACGAGTGTCCCCGGGTTTACACGGGCTGCTTTCTGGCGAGCCGGCCCCGGACAGCCCGGCCGGGCTGCGAAAGCGAGAAGGCAGAGGGGTTAAAGACGGTGATGATGCAGATGACGGCGACAGTGACACTAGGTGACGGCTGCTGGTGCTGACGCCGATGAGCCCTGCCACTTCAGGAGCATCTGCCGCTGCCAGGTCCTGTGCCAAGCACGTGCCCTGATCCTGCCCGGGTCACACCCACAGCTGCGGGCGACTCACATTCTCAGTTTCATCTTCCATTTTATAGCTGGGGCAGCGAAGACTGGGTCCTGGTCCCTTGCCCAGAAAAACTCAACCATGTCCTCCTGCCGTAAAGCCTGTCCCCAGCCTCTTCGAGAACATGTGTGAGAAAATGACCCTGCCCCGCACCTTTCCCCTCCCAGAGACAGTCTCCAGTCCAGTGGGGCTGGCTTCCTGGGGACATAGGGAGGGCAGGTGCATGCTGGGTGGCTGTGGTCATGAGCTGTCACCTCAAGCAAGTCCTTCATTGATGGACTTGATTGAAAAGGGTTGATTACTGAATGTATTAGACAAAGCCGTGAGTGTGTGTGTGTGTGTGTGTGCAGCTACATTTTAGAAGTGGAACACGGTAGGTCTGTGAAATAGATGGGAACCATCACAATTCGTGGGGTCGGGGAGAGCCAGGTTGGAGTAGCAGCTCTATTTCCAACTCTGGGAACCCGGGGCAAAGTCACTCGCTGACCACAGCCCGCCCCAGAGCCACACCCCAGGACCGGAACCCCGGGGCTCACCTTTACCACCAAGGGAGGAAAGGTCTCTAATCTTGGAAGCCAGTTTCTTCACACGAGGGAACACTGCCATTCGGCCCCAGACTCCTATCCGCCCTACCTCACTATTATCTCTCTGGCCATCCTTTCCTCTCCCACCCTGTTCCCACTGAGCTGGCTGTACCCCATCACGTGTCATCCAGGCCACTGCTATAGGAAGAGCCGTGCTGAAATGCAGCTGACACCGCTTCCCCACCTAAAGTCGTTTACGGGCTCCTGTCTCCTACCAAGTAAAGGGAAGCCCCCTCGGAACACCATGTCCCTTGGCATGGCCCTTGCTCAGCCCCAGTGTGATGTGCCACCGGGACCACTGGAAACCCCTCAGCCTGCCTGAGGGCCCTTCCACCTCCACCTTTTCACCTCATCCAATCCCCAGGCTAGAATAGTCTTCCCTCCTTGTTTGCACGTCAACAGTCAGACAGCATCCAGAGAGCCGCCCTGCGTCCTGCACCTTCTTTCTGTGCCCACCCCAGCCCGGCCGCTGCACCGACCCTGCAAGGGGTCACCTGTCCCTCATCACCACTGGACTACAGGTGCCAAGGTCAGCCACCGTGACACATGTGCATCTGTATGTCGGCACAGCACCTGCCCTCCCTGGGGGGTGTTGGACTCTCCCCGGGCTACCCCCGTATCATGTGCTTATTGGTTAGCACGCTCACCTCAAAGCTGTATGAGTGATGTTGGCATTGCCCGTGCCCACCCTGGTCGTCCTCAAAATAGTTACAGGGTGGGATGCCCCACCTGCCATGTTGTAATTTCCTTTTCATAAAACGACTCCCCTCCCAAGAAGCAGAACAAGAACAAAAAGACAGATGAATGAAGGGAAAGTAGAATCAAGTCTGAAACCCCCACCACCCGCCGTCCAGAGAGGGCAGTCTCAAGGTAAGTGACATCTGGTGACGACAGGCCATGACCCCCCTCCCACCTCCCGCAGCGTCTCCGGCCCCATCTCCTCTGGCAGCAGACCTGCATTTCTGTCTGAAAGTTCCACAGCAGGTCAAACTCGCCATGTCCCTAACTGAACTCATTATTGACTCCTCCCCACTCGCTCCTGTTCCCTGCTCCAAAGAATGACATCACCACCGCCCAGTCCCCACGCCAGAAACCTGGGAATCATTTGAGATGTCTACCCTGCCGATGAGTTAGCGCTGTGGGCTGCATTACCTTGCATTGCTGAAGTCCAGCCACCCCCGGCTTCCACCATTTTTCCCTGATTCAGATTCTCCTCTTCTTTGGCTTGGACTCTTTTTTGCACCTGCCCCTAACTAGTCTAGGCCTAATGTGGCTCCCTTCCAAACCACCCTCAACACAGTTCTCGAGATGATCTTTCTAAATGTCCAACATGATTTCAGCTTTAAATATGTCGATAGTTTCCCATACGTTTCAAAAAAAAACAAAAAAAACAAAACCAAGCTTCCTAGCCTGGCCCATGCCTACTTCTCCACCTCTCTGTCTTTCCCTCCTGCCCTCTCAACACACTTTATTTCCCTGGGAACCCCTTCTAGGTGGGCTACGTTTTCCTCCATTCCCAGCGCTGAGCACAATATAGGGCAGTGGCACTCAGACCTGAAATTTTTATACCGCCCCCCAAAGTTTTGCAGCCAGTTACGAGGACTCTTTGGATCAGGTCTCACGTGCATGAGTAATCTTAGGTGGAATTTCTGAATTAAGTTAAAAGAGACAAAGCTACATCATGCTCTTACCACGGTCCAGAGGACCCATCTGAGTTTCCCTTCGTGATCAGAGTCTTGCTGTGTGCCTCGAGAAGTCAGTATCTTTCCCAGGCACAGAGGTGGGAATTGGGGCGTCCAGACCTGGGATCTCTGACAGCATTCCCGTTACATCATTTGGATTTCTTTATAGACTAGAGAGCTTACAGCATCAGCAAAACACATGTTTTTGTGATTTTCCAATAGCCCTGATTCCTGCTACCATGTCCTGTTCCCAGGCCACTGCCAAGCTCAGCGGACAAAAGCCAGCAAGCATCTGAGCTCTCAAATGCATACAGCATAGCCCTTCTCATGGAAGGAGTTTAGAGAATGGAAAACAGAATGTGAAAGACCCAGAAAATGCTAGAGAGAATGTTGTGGCAGGGAACAGGCCAAGTAGTAACTGTAGAGACTCCATGCATTCCAGGGGTATGATCAGTGTAGAGAAGTCCCCGGTGCCTGGCACAACCATGTGGGCCACCACGGTCCCCTTGCTTCAGCCACCCTGATCTTTGAAACAGATCCAGTTAGTTCTAGAACTAACTGGAGTAGCATCCATCATCCCATTCTTCAGTCTACCTTAACTATGGCCCTTCCGTAGTAATCAGGGACTTATCCAGAGAAGAGCTGGTGGTCACCCTGTGGTCATATCACCTTCTTTTTCAGATCCACCAGGCTGAAAGGGAGCAATCCCAACCCTTCTGGAAAGAGAGAACCCTCCCTGGGTCCCTAAGATCCATTTCTCTCTTGTGGTGCTATTATGGGCTGAACTGTGTTGTTCCCCTAATTCATATGTTGAAATCCTAAACCCCTATAACCGTATTTGAAGGTAAGACTTATAAAGAGGTAATTAGGTTTTTAAATTTTTTTTAACATTTATTTATTATTGAGAGACAGAGAGAGACAGAGCATGAGGATGGGAGGGGCAAAGAGAGAGGGAGACACAGAATCCGAAGTAGGCTCCAGGCTCTGAGCTGTCAGCACAGAGCCCGACGCGGGGCTCAAACTCACAAACCGCAAGATCATGACCTGAGCTGAAGTCAGATGCTTAACCGACTGAGCCACCCAGATGCCCCAAAGAGGTAATTAAGTTAAAACAAGGTCTTCAGAGTGGTCCCTAATCTAATATGGCTGGTGTCCGTATAAGAAGAGGAACTTTGGGCACGGACATGTGCACGCACAGAGGGAGGGCCACGTGAGGACACAGGGAACGGCCACCCGCGAGCCAAGCAGAGAAGCCTCAGGGGACACCAACCGCGCTGACACCCTGATCTTGGACTTCCAGCCTGCAGGAAAGTGGGAAAATAGGTCTACTGTTTAAGCCCCCTAGTCTGGGGTACTTTGTTACAGCAGCCCCAGGGAATGAACACAGATGATCAGGAGCGTCGGCCAAGGGGCGAGGAGTTCAGCTGAGGGCGTGCCACGAAGGGCTCAGTGCGACAGATCCCGGGGTGGCAGGTCCCAGAGGTCTGTGCCAACGCCTGCGCCGTCCTCCCACTCGGGAGGACTTCTCGGCTCTGGTTCCTCTGGACGTCTCTGAATAGCACTCACTAACCATTTCTTGAGTGGAATTGGGTGGATGGGACCTACAGCAGATGGCCTAGAATCAGGACCCTGAGTGTGGGGAGACTTCACCCTGTTTCAGGCAGAGCAGTGGCGAGCAGAGGAGAGTGACTCCACGCGTTCCAGACACACGGCCAGGCATCCAGGCATCGCTGGGCAGCCAGCCGGCTGGGGGTGGGGGGGGGGGGGGGCCGGCAGTCCAGGCGTCCTGTCTGGGGCCGTGTGAACACCGGTGGGCCTACGGAAGGGCAGGGGAGAGGGAAGCCGTGGCAGCTTCTCTGCAGACAGACTGGGTAATGGGAAAAGGGAGACCGAGCAGGTGTGGCCAGGGACATACCTGGATGGAGAATTCTCCCATAAGCCCTGAGCACGACATATGGGCTGGGAGTCCCATCACACGTGGGCGCCGAGAGCCTGGGTGGCACCTTCCCTGAGCTGTTTTTCCGTGGGGGCGAAAATGACTCCATCAGCAGGACTCCCACAGGGTTCAGCCAGGCAGCTGCCCAAAGTGCTGGTTCAGAGGTTGGGCATGTGCAGCGGCCGCTCCCCTCCCCCCGACACCCCCACCAAACTTCCCGAGGGCTGCCTTTCCAGCTCCAATACCTCTGCCTCTCGGGTCTGCCCGGATGTGCCCCGTCGGGAAGCCTCCTGCCTTCACTCAGAGCTCCCAAATTGTTAGTATAAGCATCTGTGGGAACCTGCTGTCGTGGAATCAGGCTGGGCAGCCCCAGACAAGCCTCGTGACTGCTTGCGGCCACAGTTCCCTTCTCCGTAAAGAAAGAGGTCATTAATGCCCACCTCTGTGGGGGGAGGACGATTAGAGGAAATGGGGTCTTGTCTCCCTGGCAGCCAGCCTGATGTTTGGCACGTGTCTGGATGGTAAAGGGCACAAGGGCTCTAAGAAGAGAAGTGGTCGGGGCGCCTGGGTGGCGCAGTCGGTTAAGCGTCCGACTTCAGCCAGGTCACGATCTCGCGGTCCGTGAGTTCGAGCCCTGCGTCGGGCTCTGGGCTGATGGCTCGGAGCCTGGAGCCTGTTTCTGATTCTGTGTCTCCCTCTCTCTCTGCCCCTCCCCCGTTCGTGCTCTGTCTCTCTCTGTCCCAAAAATAAATAAACGTTGAAAAAAAAAATTAAAAAAAAAAGAAGAGAAGTGGTTCGGGGGAGGGGGGCAGGCAGGGCGAGAAGTAAGGAGGAAAAGGGCGCGGGAGCCAGCCTGTGCTGGGCACCCCCTACCAGCACGCTCTGCGATTTAATCCCATTTACTCATTGCAGTCATCATTTACAGAAAGAGAAACTGAGGCTCTGGGATGAGTTAGTCTCCCAGGCTCACATGGCTGGTGATGGAGCTGGGATCAAGACCAGGTCTGATGGGGCCAGAGCCCAGGGGCATTTCCAACCACCCAGGCTACCCTGCAGAGCTGTGTGGGGATGGGCACAGTGAGGTGGCCTTTGGGTTCCATGATACTTTGCAGGGAACAATCCAGCTCTGGTCCCAGAGAACAGCCTGCCCCTTCACTGCCCTGTGCCTCCGTGCCGTGAAAGGTGCTATCCGAGCATAAGGGTACCTGTGGCCACCTGGTCCTGTCCAGATCGAGCCCTTCTGAACTGCAAAGTGGTAGACAAACCTGCATGACCCTCATTGGGGAGCTCTGAGCAGCTGGGGGAATCACCGGCCTCCACCCAGCTGCACTCCTCTTTCCCATGACAAGTCACAGGGATTCAGCCCAGGGGAGAAAGGAACCAAAGCTCCAGCCTGTCTGCGGGGCAGGGGCTACAGACTCAGATTCCTTAGGGGGCCAGGCAGGAGCAGTAAAGAACTATGTTAGGCGCCCAGTGTGGGGCTCTGTCTGCCCAAGAAGCGTGAGCTCTCCAAGAAGGGGGCAGCCACTAATGGCATCTATGGGCTACCAGGCTGCAACCTCATGTAGACAGGGTCCTACAATTGGCCAGCACCTGCTAGCACTGCTCTGGGCTCACAAGCCCTACAGCCACCCCCGCCCCAGCAGACAGAGGAGGAGCAACGCCCCCAGTTATAGCCCCCATCTGGCCACAGTCTTCCCTCTGTCTGCAGTCCCTGATGCCCCGTGCCCAACACCCCTCTTCCACCAAGCCTGGCTCAGGGTCCAGTTGGTGGCACACAAAGCAAGTGGGTTCTGGAGAGAAGCCCCTGGCTTCCTCTACCTCCGGGCTGTGTGACCCTGGACAGTTGCCGAACCGCTCTGAACCTCAGTCTCCTCACTTACAGGTGGTTGTGAAGATGCAAAGCAGTTGTGTGTGTAAATGCTTTGCATGGTGCAAATGAAGGCTTCCCTGTCTCCTTGATATTAACAAGGGCAGCATTGGGAAGTGTAATATTAAGCCTGTGCTCCAATGGGATTCAGGTCTGATGGCAGCAATTCCCAGCTGACCCAGGACAGATCAAGAGACATAGGTTCAGCAGCTGAGAGTGGGTGGGTGGGAGAGGGGACCCTGCCTCCCAGGACCAGCCCCCTGGTACTGGCTTGGCTGCTGCACAGGCACGCAGCGCCACCTAGTGGATGTGATCAGCACCATGAATCTGGATTCCCCTCGATGGGGTGGGTCTCTGTCTGTGTCTCTCTTTCCCCAACACACCCCACTGGGAATGCATACCACAGGCCCCTACCCATACTTGCACCTGTGCACAAACGTTCCCGCACCCCCCCCCCGACTGCATCACATCTTGTAGTTGGCCATCAACAGCCATAAAGCAACATGCTTCCTTTCTCGTTCCAAAAACTGATTTGGTGACTATGTGAGGACAGCCAAATTGTCTGAAAAGGAAATGGGGTGAGGTCACATTTGCTTAAGGTCTAGTACATGCCAGCCTTCCAGCCATGAGGTAGGTGTCACTGTCACACAGAAAAATTAGCTTACCCAAGCCCACCCAGCCAGCAAGTGACTCCAAACCCCAGGCTTCACAGCTGATGCCTTCGTTGCTCCAAATTCCACAGGTGATTCCAGTTTTAAAAATGGTTGCTATGGATCCTTGAACTAGAATTTCATTTGAAACAGAACCACTTGGCCCATAGTTGTACTTTTGGTCCCAAGGTGATTTTCGAAGCGGCACCAGAGCCCCAATTCTCCGTAATCATTGTCTTACCTCCACTGTCCTCAGTCTCCTCCCAGCAATGGAGTGCGTGCGTGCGTGCGTGTGCATGTGTGCATGTGCGCAAGCGCATGTATGTGGTATGCGCAGGGTCTGTGTGGTGTGTGTGCCTATGTGTGTGTGTGGTATGTGTGGGAGGGTACCTGTGTGTGGGATGTGTGTGTGTGTGTGTGTGTGTGTGTGTGGCAACTGGCATTTGCCGCACAGATGCTGTAGTCAGAGAGAGGTAGGATCAAATCCCAGTCCTGCCCCCTGTCATCCTGGGCGTGCCCACACCTCCCAGTGTTCATGCTTTTACATAACCCCACACCTTGAATGTGGGCTGCCTCTAGTGACTTGCTTCTAATGAATAAAATGTGGTAAAAGTGATGTGATGTCTCCTTCAAAATTAGGTTACAAAAATGACTCTGGGTTCTGTCTCACTCACTTGTCCTGCTGGAAGCCAGCTGCCACGCGGTGAGCTGTCCTATGGAAAGGCCTACGCGGCAAGGAAGCTCATGAGAGAGGCTTCCAGAAACAAGTTGCAAGTAACTGAGTGGCACCCAACAGGCACTGGGTGAGCTTAGAAGCGGACCCTCCCCGGTCGAGGCTTGAGATGTGACCACAGCCCCAGCCAACGCTGGATGAGGCCTGAGTCAGGGGGACCCAGCTAAGCCACACCCAGAGTCCTGGCCCACACAAACTGTGAGGTGATAAATGTGGTTTCAAGCCACCAAATTTAGAGTGATTTGTTACATGGTCTTTTCATTGCCTTTCTGGGGCCCAGTTTCCCTGAGGACATGCTTCACACAGTGCCTGGCACATAAGAGACTCAGCAAATATTTCCTTTCTCCCTTCCACACTGAAAAGGAGACTTGGTACGTCACTCTCGCAAACAGCATGGTGCCATGGGAAACCCGAAGTCAGGCTCTGTTTTGAGGCTGGAGGCTGACGGAGAGCCCAGCCCTTCCCAGCCCATGACCGGGACACAGCTTGCTGCCTCTAGAGCATCAGGACCCAACAGCTGGCTGGAAGACACATCTCATGGTGTCAGCTTGGGCCTCCCTCTCTCTCCCCGGGTGGAGGGAGGGTGCTCATCCCCAGCCACAGAAACTCTTCGACCTCTGCCCTCAGTGGAGGGAATAGGAACCTCTCCAGGGCCAGGATGGGGCCAGGGCTTCCACATTCAGAGGATCTGCTGGGTGACCGGGTGTGGACAGCTCCTGTGGCAAGCTGACTGTCTTTATTACGACCCTGGCACCGCCCGCAGCTGCCCGGCTCCTGCTACCCCATCCCTGGGTCTGTCCTCCCAGCTGAAGAGTGGAGGCAGCCCTCTCGGTTCCCTCCCCAGGCCGGGCCACCGGCATGCACATCTTCAGTCTCAGTGGGAGGGTCCCAGGACCTTACTCTCCAGCACGGGCTCTGTAAACAGCATTCAGGGTGGGTTGCTGGGTCACACTTGGGCGATGCTGTCCAGGCCCCTCTTCTACTGCTGCCCCTTGGGTCAGGTGCACTGGCGCCGACCCTGTAAAGTGCAGAGGACTCACCTCTGAGACCTCAGCACAGACCAGACCCCAGGACTAGGTTTCTACCTGAATCACCCTCCCTCACAGAAATCAGGGCAGCAAAGTGTTGTCTGTCATGCTTTCTAGATGAGGAAAACCAAACGCCAAGGTTCAGGGTCTTTGGCAAGGTCATACAGCAAGGGGGGCAGTTCTTAAACATTCTTAAATCTCAAAATTCTTCGACACTTCTTCCAGTGAGAGGTGGGGTTTGCGCCCTCTCTCTCTCTCTCTTTCTTTCTTGCTGAATCTGGACCTGGGACTCTTGGCCAAGAGCAGAAATTCTGCTGTGCCAGTTTGGGGGCAGGCCGTAGGAAACTGGCAGCATCCACTTCCTGTCTCTCAGGACTTTGTTCTTGGAATTCCATCACCCTTCTCAGAGGAGGCCTGTGGGGGGGCTCACATGGACAGGACCCGAGGCCCTGGCCCTCAACTCCAGCCAAGCTCCCCCTCCCAGCCTGCCCCAGCTCACCAGCCACCAAGTGAGGCATGTTAGAAATGGACCCCCAGCCCCCAGTGGGGCCTCCCCAGCTGGTGCCAGGTGGAGCCCACAAGCCTTTCCTGCCCCATAGTGCAGTTTCCTGAACTAAATACATGTTGGGCTTTAAGCTCCTAGGTTTGCATATACAGCAAGAAGTGGCGAGTACAGTTCAGCTGACTTCAAAGTCCGTTCTCCTAGTACACAGCATGCTGGCCTCCTGACCTTCTTGTTGCTGGGGAGTTCACAAGTGCCGCGCGTGAAGATACCCCCAAATCACACTCCCATCTCACCACGGCCAGAAAACGCCCTTCAGGCATCTTCTCACTGCATTTCACTGCAATGACCACCCTCAGTCTAAGATGGCCCCCTGCAGACCCCTGCCCTGTCCAATCTCCATCATTCGGGTGTGGGTAAGACTTGTGAATACCAAGTAACTCCCATGATGAAGTAACTCATACTGCAGAGGGACTTTGCAGATGGCATTAAGGCAACTAATCAGGTGCTCTTAAGTGAGGGAGACTTTTCTGATGAGCTCAGCCTAATCCCATGAGACCTTGATAGCAGTTCTCTCTGGCTGGTGGGAGATGAGGTAGTCGGAGTCAGGGGGCTTGGGCATGGAGGGGGTCTCCTTTGCTGAAAGGGAGGGGCAGGGACCAGGACCTGAGGGTGGTCACTAGGCGCTGAGGCAGTCCTCGGATATCAGCCAGCAAGAAGAAGGGAGTTCAGTCCCTGAACCACAAGGACCTGAAATCTGCAACCACCTGAGGGAGCTTGGGATCAGATTTACCTCCAGGGCCTCCAGCTAAGATCCTGGCCCCCTGATTTCAGTCTTGTGGGACCCTAGGCAGGTAGCCCGGGGGAGCCCACCTAGACCTGTGACCTACAGAACTAGGAGATGCTCACTGTGTGTCAAGTTGCTCAGTTTGCAACTCGTTACACAGCCATGGAAAATTAATACGATCTCAATCCTTTTCCTTCCAGACTCTTCCTTTCCTGGAAGTATCCTTCCTTTCTTCATTGCAAATGTGGTGACAGGTAGGCCTTCAAGCAATGTCTGGGGAGGGGGTCTATAGCCTGGGCCCGGGCCCCTGGGCCAACCCTGGGGGTTAAGTGGTTCCACCCATCAGCTGGTCCGAGCATGGGCCTAGGATGAGATGCCTTCGTGTCCACCAGCAAAACCTCCGTGGCCCCACAGAGACATCACGGGCAGGGTGAACCTCCAGGACTCAGGATCCAGGTGATGACCCCCAATTATCAGGCTCCTGGACTTCCCATTAGGGTGACTAAGACCAGTAATTAGCTGGACTCTGATGACCTAGACACTCCCAATTCCCTCATTTCAGGACAGGAATAGTTCCCTGTTCACACAGACTTTCCACCCGAAGGACCAGTCCCAAACTCTTCAGACATCTGATTGAATCTGCTTTCTGCCTAAGCATGGCCTTCACTTCACTCTTACCTTCTCCTAGCCCAGCAGCATTCTGGTCCGAATCCACAGGACACAGTCAAAAGAGCAAACCCTCAAGCTGGGGCACAGAGGGTGCTTAATGTGCTCAAACTCCCTCTCCTTCCACCTCTTCCCCACGCCTGACCATACTTCTAGGAAGCCGACAACACAGCAGTCGCCATGCCCACTTTCCAGACGGGAATCCTGAGGCTGACAGCACGAACGCAGGCCGTGCCCCTTAGGATGTCCCCCCTCAGGGGGACTTCTCCTCATTTCATGTCATCGCATGACTGCTTAGGTTTTTAAGGACAGTGATTTTGGTCTTCTATTACCACCGAAGCTATCTTCTTCAGAAAGATAAGTAAAGTAAATTCAAATCTCCCGTTACGATTACAGTTTTGCAATGTCTTAGGATTCTGTTGGGTTTTGCTTTATGCACGTGGAGAGGCAGTATTGTCATTAATATCCCCGGGGCTACGTTAAGCGCACACAGCTCAGCCCTGCAGACTGTTTCTTTTAGGAGAATGCACTGTCCCACGTTATCCCCCAAGTGCCATTTGCCTCCAGTTCTGTTTGGTCTGTTATTAGTTTTGCTTCACTGTCCTTATTTAGGTTTGTGCATGCCTGGTAGAGTTCATTTTTTTTCCTGTCCCTTGATTTTTCTGCACGGTTTGGTTGAGGTGCGTCACGTGTAAGCAGCCTATAGATGGATTTTTACATTTTCAATCCGATGATATCTACCATTTAATTAGGCAAGTTAAACTGCTCACTTTGTGTGTGATCGCGGATATAATTTGACTTATTTCTGCTCTTTTATAGTCTCTGTTTTCCGTGGCCTCTCTTTTTATCTCCATTTTCCCTGCAGAGTCAATTTTTGCTTCTTTTATGGTTTTGAAGTTATCATTATTTTTCTGCCCTTGCAGTTGCTCCTTTACTTTTCCAGCACAAATACCTAACTTCACCTTTTTCTTGGAGCAAGTCTGCAGTATTCGTTGTTCCCATTCCAGGTGTGCCAAGGACGTTGCCAGACTTTGCTACCCACGCATGCACCCTTGTCCTCCATTTATTTGTCTGAAGTCGGTTTTACCTCTTACCTTTACGTACAGAACGTTACTTCTATTTTTATCATTAAAAGTTAATTAGGGTTTCTGACATAGGTCAGGGATTCCACACCCATCCTCACTGGCCCCTCTCAGGTCAGTTTCGTCCCAGAAATGTGCACGTAACCCTCACCGTGCACAGTTGCGATACGCAAGAATAACATTCACCCTGCTCCCAAGATTTCTCCTCTGTTTTTAGTTTTCAGATTTTTGACTATGCTGTGTCTTCCTGTGGACTTCTTGGGTGTGAAATAACACCAGTGCTCCAACAACATGATCCAGACTTGTATTCGCAAGAAAAATACAAACTTTGCGGCTAGCCCTTGAGTCTGCTGATCATGACCAGTGACCAGCCATGGGACATCTTTCCAGGTCTGTTGGCGATTGGTCCTGCACGGCTCTTCATTCCTGTCCAGACAGCAAAGCGTGCTGTTATACTGCCTCCTTTTCGACCAGTTATATTTTTCCAAAATGGATTTAAGAAAGGAGTTCAAATAACTGATTGTAAAAATAACTGATCTGACATTCACAAGGTAGGTATATTGCCCCCCCACACACACACACAAAAAGAAAGAGAGATAAAATGCAACAAAGAAACAAAAAGCGATAATGCACTAGACAGGCTTTGAACCGGCAAGCACCATTCAAACTACTCTTTGCAAGGGTAGAGAGTACAAGGAAATAAAACCACTTTAATTCTCCCACGTTTCCAATATTTTAAAATATAGTGTACTAAATATGTGTTACTTCTATTGTATTTTTCCTTCTCCTCTATATTTATGTCAAGCAGTGAGAGAGCATTATTTAATGACTTGACAAAAGTTTTTAAAGGGCACTGGACAATTGTAATTTGTCCCATTGATTATTAAGACGGCTTTTCAGTCTTTCAGCTGCATGGTTATGTCTCTAGTCCCAGTGACCGCGCAAAACAAAGACTGAACATGGTTTTGTAATAGCTCTTACCTGGATCATCTGATGGATGTAACTTTGTGTGGTCTTTGTATATCTTTGTGTTCTTACTTCATTTTTCAGGTTAGCCTGATAGGAAAATCAAATCATAATTATCTTCCATCAGCATTTTGAAATTGTTAACTCCATTTGCTTCTGGCATCTCTTGCTGCTGGTGTAAAGACTATTGTCACTCGGTCATTCCTTTGAAAGTAATTTGTTCTCTCTTACACTTGCTCTTGCTTGATGGTTTGAATGATTGGTCTCAGTCTTTACTTGGAAACAGCTATCCATACGTCAGCAGTAGCAAACAGTACAGAGACCTCTCCTGTCTCCTTCACCCTGTCTCCTCAGTGGTTTCATCCTACCTACCCACAGTGCAGCATCAGAGCTAGGAATGTGACATTGGCCCAGCGTGTGTACGATGGCTGGATGACCTTTTCACGCCTGTGTAGATTCACGTACCCACCACCTTTTTCTTTGTCATTAGTTTGCAGATTTTTTTTTTCTTTTTGTGATAACGTCTTCTCAGGGATTGCTTTCGGTTTACCCTATTGGTAGTTTGTTCACCTACTTAATCTATAGATTTACGTCATTCTCCGTATTTGGACATTTTTCAGCTACTCTCCCTTGGCATACTTTCTCAGCCCCACGTCCTTTGCCTGGTCTGGGACTCTGATGGCATGAATGTTAGATATTTTATGTGGTCCTCCGCCTTCCTGATGCTGTGTGTTTCATATTTCTTTCCAATCTATTTTCCATTCCAATGGTCAGTCCTAGCCTTCACCGTCCTCTAGTTCTCAGAAGCATCTGACACCACTGTCCTCTCCCTCGCCCCAGAGGCACTTTCCCCTGAAGACATCTCCTGGTTTTTCTACCACATCAAGGGCAGCTCCCTCTTTGTCTCCTTTGCTGGAGCTTTCTCATCTCCCCAGCTGCTATGTTTTAAGTTTGGGTTTTTTTTTTAATGTTTATTCATTTATTTTGAGAGAGAGAGAGAGAGAAAGAGAGAGAGAGAGAGAGGAGTAGGGGCAGAGAGAGAGGGAGAGAGGGAATCCCAAGCAGGCTCTGCACTGTCAACATAGAGCCGGATGCAGGGCTTGGTCCCATGAACCATGAGATGATGACCTGAGCCAATATCAAAAGTCTGCCACTTTGCCGACTGAGCCACCCAGGCACCCCTAAGTTCTTGGTTTTTAACTCTTCTTTTTTCTGGCTGCACTATTACGGGTGTAGTCTCGTGGCTCTTCCTGTCTCTTTCATGTCAACAGTGTCTACATTTATAGATGTAGCCCTGACCTCTCGCAAGCCCCAGACGCATCCCTGACCCCTCAGCATCCCCACTTGGGTGACACCTGCATAGTCACCCAGCAACCCCACCCTGCCCCTCGTCTTTAAACCAGAGCCCCTGCTTTTCTACTCTCCTTACCACCTCTACTCCAGACTTGATTCTTGGACGTTTGACATCCACCCTGAACTCCACATCTTTTTCCCATAATGTGAAAGCTTAACATTCTCAAATTCTACCACCTTCTCCCCATCTCAGGAATACTAACTACTTTATCAGTAACTGACTCCATTACTCCTGTTCACCTTGTCCCAACACGTACATTGCTCTGTGACTTGGTATCACGGCCTGGGACACTCATAAAGAAAGCAGAGTTGACCTTCCACTTTAGAAACCCCTGCCCTTGCTTTAGCCCTACCATGTTGTCCACCCCACGGTGGTATTTTCACCACATCATTGGAGAATAATGCTCCCTGACAGACCCATTCCCTACCTGTCTTCCTGCCACCCATGACTCTACTGAAGTTCCCTGTCTTCTCAGAGGATGGGAGCCCGAGGTCCCCAGTGCCCCCCTGTCACCAATGCCTAGGCTCGAATGAGGATAGAGGTTAGGACATCAACCTCCACACCGATGACTCTTCTGGAACTTACTTCCCAGGCCTCTGGTGGACTTTGATTCCACTCTTTTCAGTGACAAACAGACATGTCCTCACCTCAGGTCTCTCCACCCCTCAAGAATCCCTCCAGCTCCAGCTCCAAGGCCATGTACTCCAATGTGGCCCTTGATGACCACCATCTACCCACCCTTCAACCTCTCCCCAGTTCTTGTTCACCTGCTTTTTATCTGTGTAAAGATCACCCATTTTTTTTTCATCCTGCAAGTGCCTCCTGAAATCATTTTGAATTCCATCCTCACAGCTCCAAATCTCTGGCCCTCCTACATTTTTCCATTCCCGCCTTGTCAGGCACTGGCACGGGCATAAGCCACCACCTGGCTTCCTCTCTCCCCTCCAGGCCCATGCAGCATGGAGGGGGAAGCCATGTAGCTGTGTGCCTTGGCTCCTTGACAAGCCAGTCCTTCCTAACCTCCACCGGCCCCTCCAGGCTGCTGCACAACCCAGTTCTGCATCCCTGGCTGGTGTTCCAGAAGATTCCCCCAGCAGCTGTTCCCAATCTTCCTCCTGCCCCCAAATCCACAAACCCACCCCCATTTCCTGAACTCATACCAGATGAATGCACTTCATAATTTATTGAGAATTTCATCCGATAATGACGTTCTCACCTTCTCTCCCCCTTTCCTCAGAATGTCTCTGCCTTCCCCCGGTGGGTCTTTATTGAGAAATATCCTTCCTCTTGTCAAGACAAACTTTTCCCCCTGGATTCTGGATCCCTCACCTTCCTGATTCCTTCCTGACCTCTTTCCATTTTTCTGTCTTAGGGCTTCCTTTTAATGTTCTTAGCTCTATTGAGATATAATTGATAAATCATGTGCACATTTAATTTAAACGTCTTGATGAGTCTGGACAGAGGCCCACACCTGTGATACTATAACCATAACCAAGTCACCAAGGCACTAAAGACATGCAACCCTTCTAAGACATTTTCCTTGGGTTATTTTTCCATTTTTATTTTTCGGTCGGAGCACTTAACATGAGCTCTATCCTCTCAATGTATTTTAAAGAGTACAATTCCAGACCATTAACGTGTAGGTGCTATGTTGTATAACAAAAATTTCTAGAGCTGATTCATCTTGCATAGTAGACACTATACCGATTGAAAAACAGTTCCCTATTTCCCCCTTCCCCTGGCAACAACCACTCTGTTGTCTGTTTCTATGAGTCTGACCATCTTAGCTCATGTAAGTAGGATCATGCGGTATTTGTCTTGTGACTGGCTTATTTCACTTAACATAATGTCCTCTAAATTCATCCATTTTGTCATAAACGGCAGGATTCCTTTCTTCTTTAAGGCTGAATAATATACCGTTGTGTACATGTAGCACATTTCTTTATCTGTTCATCTGTTGCTGGACATTTGGATTGTTTCCATATCTTGCTTCTTGTGAATAGTGGTATACTAAACATACAGGTGCAGATGTCTCTTCGAGATCCTGATTTAAATCCTTTTGGATATGTATTTATTTAGCGGCATAGGGGCACCTGGGTGGCTCCGTTGGTTAAGTGTCCAATTTTGGCTCAGGTCATGATCTCACAGTCTGTGAGTTCGAGCCCTGCGTCAGGCTCTGTGCTGACAGCTAGGAGCCTGGACCCTGCTTCAGATTCTGTGACCCCCTTCTCTCCCTGTCCCTCCCTCACTCGCTCTCTCTCTCTCTCTTTCTCAAAAGTAAATAATAAAACATTAAAACATTTTTTAAAAGATGTATAATTGCTGGATAATGTGGTAGTCCCATTTTAAAATCTTTGAGGAACCTCCATGCTGTGTTTTATAGTGGCTGCTCATTCTACATTCCCCCTGACAGTGTTTTTTTAAGTATATATATTTTTAATTTATTTTCTCTTTTTCTTTTTTTATTTTTTATTTATTTCCCACTGACAGTGTTATAAGGGTTCCAATTTCTCCACATCCTTGCCAAAGCTTATTTCCCCCCCTTTTTTTTTAATAATTGCCATCCGAACAGGTGTGAGATGATATCTCTCTGTGGTCTTGATCTTTATTTCCTTGATGGTGATATTGAGCATCATTTCATATACCCGGGGGCCATGTGTGTGTCTACTTTGGGAAAATGTCTATTTAAGCTCTTTGCCCATTTTCTAATTGCGTTATTTATTTTTTTTTTTTTTGCTATGGTGTTGTAGACCTTATAAAAATTTTTAGTATTTTGGATATTAACCAAATATCAGATAGATGGTTTTTGCAAATATTTTCTCCCACTCCATAGGACGCCTTTCACTCTATTGTTTGCTCTTTCCTTTCCTTTTTAATTTGGTAGAGTTCCACTTATCTGTTTTTTGGTTTTGTTGACTGTATTTCTGGTGACAAATCCAATAACTCATTGCCAGGAACAATATGAAGCAGTTTTCCCCCCACATTTTCTTCTAGAGTTTTATAGCTTCAGGACTTACGTGTAAGACTTTCATCCATTTTGAATTGATTTTTGTGTATTGGTGTAAGATAGGGACCCAGTGTCACTCTTCTGCATGTGAGGTCCAGTTTTTCCAGCACCATTTATGGAAGAGACTGTCCTTTCCCCATTGGGTGTTCTGTCTTACCACTTCTCTTCCTCCACAAAACTCATGAAAACTCCAGTTATACATCTAAAATACTTCCTCAGCCTTGCTGCCTTTCAGATTCCTGCCCCATCTCCTTCCCTGCTTCCCTTCATGATACAAGACTGAATAATGCAGTCACCATTTCCCACCTTGCCCTCCCTCTCACTCTGCCCAGAGGCAGCGACCCCACCGCCCACTCCCCCTGCAGACCGGCCAGCATGGCGCCTTCGTGGTTCTCCTCCTCTCTGCTTTCTCCACCATGAGCCTTGCGACCACCTCTCCCCTACAATCTGGGTTTCTCTGATGTGACAAGCACAGGCTCCCCCCTCCCTCACATCAACCCTCAGTCTCCTTAGTGGGAACCTCTGGAATTCTGCCTTTGACCTGCCTCTCTTGCTACATCTCACTTGTGATTCTCAACCGGGAGGCACAGTCCTTTAAAACTTAATATCCAAACTGGGATTCTTTTGAAGAGTGTAAGAAGTGCCATTAATAATTACATAGGGCAACAGGTGTCAAGCAGGACTGTTCTGGTCACCCTACCTACCGCTCGCCCTAACTATAGGAGCTGTCATACGGGTGGGCTGGGATTTGGGTGGTTTTTTTTAATGTTTATTTATTTTTGAGAGAGAGAGCATGGGGAAGAGGCAGAGAGAGAGGGAGACAGAGGATCCAAAGTGGGCTCTGTGCTGACAGCAGAGAGCCCGACGTGGGGCTGGAACTCACGAACCCTGAGATTACGACCTGAGCCAAAGTTGGATGCCTAACCAACTAAGCCACCCAGGCGCCCCTGGGGATTTGCTTTAATCAGATGGTCAGACACGAAAATGATTCCAGACATGCAGACACAGGAATGACTGTCACGAAGGAAGAGGTTTGTTACGCTCACAGATGTCTAGCAGCAGGAGCCACAGCCCGCTTGCAGGACCACATGAGAAAGCACCAGGGGCAGTAGGAGGCAGATGGAGAGGGGACAGTGTGGGCAAGAGGCTTTATTGTGCTTCCCACGGGAAAGAGTAGATGAGGCAGGGTTAGCAGGCTAAGGGTTGGCTAATGTGAATGGTTTCAGCAGGGTCTGGGGTATAGGGTGTGTGATACCTGGCCCTGGGGTGATTAAAGCAGGCGGATAGTGACTCAGACTGTGAGACCCCAAAAACAAGGTGGTGGTTGGGAATGGGCTCTGGATTGGTTGATTTGCATTTGGAAAGCGTACTCTTAGGTGAGTGGTTTCCCAGCTTCAAGAATTTTGGCTGGTCCTGGGAGGGGCCGCGGCGCTCCAAGATGACAAAGCATCAGAACAGCGAAAATAAGACGTGATTAATACTGTGGTCTCTCAGAGTCCCTGAAGAGACTTTTCCAAAAAGTACACCCCACTCCACCCTCGCCCTCTTCCGACCTGCCCAGGTGAGAATGACTGCCTGGGTGAGCCAATCACTGATGCGTGTGCCCCAGCCCTTGGGTGTAGGAGAAAAGGAAGCGTGAGAACCTCTGCTTTATACACGGCCACCCAACCCCACCGCTTACGCTGACTTGACACACCTAATACCTCGATTCCAAGTCTGTGTCCTTAGCCTCATGCCCACCGTACCCCTGAACTAGAGTTCCACCCTACTGCCTGCTACTGCCTTTACTCCCATTCTTTCCTTTGCCCGAAGCCCTTTCTAACCCAATTACACCTGTCAAAGGGCCAGCTCTTGTGCAAGTCCCATTAAAATGCTGCTTCCTGGAAACTCACCTTGGTCACCCTCTCCAAGCTGGTCCCTGCAGCCATTTATGGGACTGTCAGCACTGCCCCAGCCCTCCTTCAGCTATGCACACCCCTCTGTTGGTGTTCGAGAGCCTCCCGTCTGGGTCCTGTGCAGGGAGTAGGGCGAGGAGGGGCAGCCGCTCTGCCAAACACAGGTGCTCTTAGACTGAATTCTGTTGTGTTCCTCCTGAGTAACGTGTGTGTGTGTGTGTGTGTGTGCGCGCGCGCGTGTGTGTGTTAATGTGCCAATGTGTTACTCCCTGGCAACATACTTAAATGAGAGCAGAAGCCTCTGGGAAATGGTATCTTTAGCCAGTATTTCTCATCATATGCTCCAAGGAACACAAGCGTCCAAGCGTCCTGGGTGGCAATAGGCATTGAGCAGAACAACAGACAATTTTGATTCTGGGTTAAGCAGAGCTACATTTCTGCTGAACTGCAACACTTCTCGCCACTTTAGATACCAAGGAGCTTTTAATAAAAGCAGTCCTCCCAAGGGGAGGAAAGGTGAATTTGCAGCCTTTTTTTTTTTTCCAACACACTTGGCTTTTTTTCCTCAGGCTCATGGGACCGGTGGTTTTGAAAAACACCACTTTAGTCTAAAAGAAATGCTCTCAGGAGGCAGTGGGGCCACGCGTGTGCAGATGGGTCTTCGGGCAGGTCACATCAACTGGGCTGTCACCGATTTCATGGGCGTGCAATCATCCCCCGCCTCCAATTAAGGTGACCTTTGCCCAGAAAAGCTCACATGTCCCACCTGCTCCTTCTCTTTGGTCACCCCCAGGGACAGAAGCTAAGCCAGCCTTTCCCCTTCACCCCTGGCTTCAGTCAAGCCAATGTGTTTGCGGTTTCCTGAAAGCGCCACGCTGCTTCTAGCCTCTGTGCCTGTTCCCCCACCGCATACTTCAGCTGAAAATCATAGATACAGAACTATATCTCCTGATGCATATAAAACCCCATACATGTAAACATATATATACATAAACCACATATCCATGGGGTTTGGCATGCATATATATTAGTATGTATATGTATATGTATATGTATATGTATATGTACATGTACATGTATATGTATATACCTAAAGGGGAGACGGAGCCAAAGTAAACAAAGTGAAAATAACAGGTCAAGTGGATTCGACTATGGATCCATTTTTCAACATCTCAAATGTCTTACCTCAAATGTCTAAACCTACCGTGTTTTTCTTCTCAGCTTGCTCTCCTGCCCTCCAAAATGACCGCTTCTAACCTGTTCTCCTGAAATCTCCCATTGTCCATTGTCCGCACCCCCGGGGCCCCAGGCGGTGACCCTGTCTCACTTCCCTCTGGGGGGTGGCGGGGGGACGTCCTCGCTTTCCTTCAGTTCCTCGGGCTGCTCCGTCCCAGGCCGCCTGAAGGTGGCGCTGCCTCCCCTGTTGCGCGCCTGCGGACCCTCCGCAAAGGAGAAGCCTGCTGCCCCTCTCCCCACCTGCAGTCCCCCCAGACCACGGCCACCGAACCTGCCCTAGAACCCCGAGCACAGGCAGGTTCCTCTGCCATATGTCCTGAGGGCACCCTCCCTTTTGTGCTTCTCATGTCTTCAACAGTCACTGTGAGATCTGGTAAACATGGACATTTTAATCTTCTGGAAGAGTCTTAAAAGCACCATGTGAACAGCACTATGTCTACTTCTGCTTGTTAGGTTCTCCCTGACCCTCAAACATGCTCCATAATACTAATTGAAAGAAAGAAAGAAAGAAAGAAAGAAAGAAAGAAAGAAAGAAAGAAAGAAAGAAAGAAAGGCACCTGGGTGGCTCAGTCAGTTGAGTGTCCAACTTCAGCTCAGGTCACGATCTCGCGGTCCGTGAGTTCGAGCCCCGCGTCAGGCTCTGTGCTGACAGCTCGGGGCCTGGAGCCTGCTTCGGATTCTGTGTCTCCCTCTCTGTCTGCTCCTCCCCTGCTCACACTGTCTCTCTCTCTCAAAAATAAATAAAGATTAAAAAATTTTTAAAAAAGAAAGAAAGAAAGAAAGTGAATGGATGAATGAAAGTCAAATGTATAACACCAACATTGGAGAATCTTGATCCGATAAGAACAGAAGTTGTGGCTTGGCAAGGACCTTCCCTGAGACTGCCCCGCCCCTCCAACTCTTGATGTCTAATTAAATGCCTCTCAGTAATTTCCTGTCCACTGACCGCTCATGACCCTCACTCTGCCCTTTGGTGCCGCATCCCTAGCTTCCTCTGCTCTGTCTGGAGTTGGGCTCAGGGCTGCAGTGAAGCCTCTCTTCCCTGCTGCAGTTGCTCAAATAAAATCTGTCTTGCTGCTTTTAACAAATGTTCAATGAAATTTCTCTGTGATGGGCTATCAATGTGCATACACAGACTCCAGTCTGGGCTTCCCTCAGCTGCCTCGGACAAGTCTCAGTTAAGCATCCCAGGTCATCATCTTGGACACGCTGACTACTCGGCTTTTTGTGAAGAGTCGGAAGATGACTGTCACAATGCTGTGTGTGCCTCCCCGGAGGGGAATTGGGGTGTCTGCCCTTCCGTCTGGACCAACACTGTATTTGTTGTTCATCGTGTCAGAATTGAGTCTGGGCCCACATATCCCACAGCGGCAAAGTGTTAT
Source organism: Lynx canadensis (assembly GCF_007474595.2). NCBI lineage: Eukaryota > Metazoa > Chordata > Mammalia > Carnivora > Felidae > Lynx > Lynx canadensis. Next base: position 41,620,996 of record NC_044313.2, on the reverse strand, counting down.
TGATCCATATTTGTCCTCTTGTCTCTCAGGCTACCAGAATCAAAGATGACATCGCTAGAATCAGCTGGGCATGGAAACTGGAGAGAAGAGTTGGGGAGTCAACACTGGTCCAGCAGCTACTATGTGCCTGGCTCTGTGTTAAGCACCGTATCCATGCCAACTCACCCAATCTTGACAGCACCCTCCTTAAGCGAGATGTCCTCACTGGGCTTCCCAGCTGGGTGCTCACCCATATGGCCCCTCTCTTCACATGGCCTCTCAGTAAGTGGTCTAGCCCGAGCTTCTTTATAGTCTGGTACAGGCCTCCCCCAGAAGAAGCAGAAGCTGCCAGACTTCTTAAGGACCGGACTCAGCACTGGCTTAAAATTATCGCTTGCCTGCACCTTGGTGGTCAAGGCAAGTAAAAGATCTGGCCCTGGGTCAAGGTGCCAGGGACTGAGAGTTACTCTTAGAGCACTTTACAGGGAAGGGAAGATTGAAGGTGACTGTCTTTGGAGACCACTTACTGTCCACCCTGAACCTGGTGCTTCTACTTTGGGAAGGAGCTGCAGGTAGGTGTTCTGCTCACTAAGGCCAGGGAACGGGTATCAGAAACCTGTGGGGTCATGAATGAGATGTAAATTTGACATACCTGGACCAGATGCAGGTGCTGAGAGAGTCAGAAAGGGATGGGGAGACTCAATGCTGAATTCTAGGACAAACTGACACTTGCTGACTCTAAGCCCACATGCCACAAATCCAAGATGGCCCCAGAGAGGGAACCATGGCCTTTTCCAACCTAGGTCTGGCAATCACTGGGCCACAGCAACCGGGCCACCAGTCTGGAAGAAGCTTGGGAACCTGAGGAAACGGCTGTTCTCAGGGCTTGCTGGTGAGACTGGTCGGGGGTGGAGACACATCAGACTCCAAACCTCACCTTCCAAGCTTTCCCAGAACACAGCCTTGGAGGCGAAAACACCTCCTGGTTGTTCTCATTCCCCAAATGGCTGTGTTTTATGATGTGTTAAGTTTTGGGGGAAAAAAGAAAATTCTTCCAGCTGTGGAGTTATCCCAGCTGAAGGCAGTGCAGGATGGTGATTTATGATCTGCTGAGTGCCAGCAGCGTGCTCGGCTCCACGAGAGGGCCTGTGAGGGGGAGTCCTGCCCGGGGCACTGCACCCCGAACCACAGGTACAACCTCCGTCGAGACCCTCCAGGCTGAGGTGCCTCCCCTGTGGGTTCACGACTCCCCACATGCTGGAACTTTCTCCAAGCCTTTTGAGCTATTGGCCTGCTGTTCCTGTTACAGTGACAGGTTAACGATCCATCAGGATATCTCAGAACATGGCCTTGGTTCCTGGAGATTCTTTGTGAGCAATGGCCTCCTAAGCGGGAAGCCCTGTGGGCATCTGACCTTGGCCTCAGACTCTGCAGCCTTGCCCCTACTCGATGCCTGGGCCCAGGGTGAGCAGGGTCTGTCTGTCCTGGAGGCCAACCGAGGGCCCTCAAAGGAGACTTTGTATGCCAGCTCCCCTCCCTTCTAGACCTGGATGTAAGGGCTGCTCTCCGCTGGTTTCCTTCCACAGGAGGCGAAGGCTGTGCCAGTGGAGAAGACTTCTCAGCTTCCTGGTTACCCAGTGGCTTTTGAGCAGAGTCACCTTATTAGAGGTGTCCTTTAGAGAGAGGCTCTCGAGGAGGGGCGTGCACAATGGCTGTTGTGTGTGGGCACGTGGGTGGGATGTGGTGGGGCATGACGGAGGTGAGACAGGGCTTAGTGGCAGGAAGACCATTTAGAGGCGACTATAAAGGATCTAACAAGGCTTGATCCGATGGCCTCCCCCCTTCCCTCTTTGGTAGTGCATATCCCACCCTCTCACGGTTCCCCTGCAGGCGCCCTTACCTCGGCAGCTGCCTATAGCTCCGGGTCAGTGTTGACCGGAGACTGGAATGAGCAGCCTGAAGCGTGAGAACTGGGGGTTTTAATCACACTGCCTGTATCAGGGCCGTAGAAGTCACCTGAGCCAAAGGACAGGCGCTGGGCTCAGTGGGCTGTGTGGGCCAGTGCTGCTGGCAGGTAAATGACAGGTGCGCAGGAAGTGTCAGCATCCAGTGTTCCTGCCCAATGGGAGGCTCACTTTCAGCTCCAAAGCCAGAGAATGGCTCCAGCAAGAGAAGTCTCATACACACCACACCCATGCAGCCCACCCCTTCCCTCACCCCTGACCACAGGGGAGCCCTCAGCCCTACCAGGAGAGCCTGTGCTGAGCACCAGGTGCAGGGAAGGAGCTGCGAGCTAAGCACTGGTCCTCACCTCCAAACAAGAACCAATGAACCTCCCTCTCCCTCCCTCTTGTCTGTGTTTCTCATTTCCCACTGTTCTCAGTGAGTGAGTTGGCCCTGGTCAGGGTCCAGGATGAACAGGGCTCTGAGTCACATGTCCACCTTTTATCACCGGCGCCTTCTTCAGCTCCCTGAGATACACGGGGCAGGGGGATTCAAATATTGGAGCAACGACACACGGGGAGAGCAGGATCCTGGGGTTGACATACACTGACTGTGGCTTATTTTTAACCAGTAATCTTGGTTTGTCTGTTATTAGTGGAGGCTGCAAGGCAAAACAGGAATGCCAAAATTCAGAAGGATTAGCTTCATGGAGATTTCCAAAAATGCCTTATACAGAGAACACCAGGAGTCAAGATGGTGACCCTACTCTCGTTAGTCCTGGCTGACCTCTCCTGAAACATGGCTGGGAGAGAATGAGGCCAAAGGTGCCATTTCGTCTGTCAGATGTTATCTACTAACAACTCCAGTAGGCGTTGCGTTATGAAAACTCACTGTGTCGCTTTTTATTCCCCCAAAGGAGGAAAAGTCCTGAGGGCCCTCTGACAATCCTTAAGCTATTTATTCTTGGTCCCTCAGTGGCTCTTGGTTTCTCTAAAAGCAAAAGAACGTTTGTGGCAGCCTGCTTCACCAAAACACGAGGAATATGCAGTGTGCAAATAAAGTATTTGCATTCATTCGCTCATGCAAAACCCTCAACCACTTGGAATTGAGCAGCAGGGACACGCCCAGAGAACAGTGTTGCTGAGAACACATTTAGAAACGACAGAGCAAAGTCCCAGCTGCCGGCTGGCCCAGCCCTCAACCCTGACTCAATACCAACACCGCCTTCACCGTTAGCTGGTAGGGAGAAGGGCTTCCTTTCAAAGGAGAGAAGAATGACCATGGAAGCCTTTCAAAGGTCTAGAAGGCAGGAAACAAACAGCACAAAGCTAACACTCACTAGCTGACAATTAGGGCTGCACAAAACAGGAGCTGAAGGTGAGAGACAGACACTCAACAAAAAGGTAAAGGGAAAAGAAAAGCTTAAAAGTGAGTTGGCAGTGCTTGGGGAAAAATTCTTGTTCCTTGATCTTCCTGCTGGTTCGGCCATTAATGAGTTAAATGAAAGCAATGAAATGTGCTCAGTATTTGTATGACAATTAGGTTTTCAACACAGTGGATTCCTCCCTAACAGCATCCAATTCTAAGTAAGGGAAACAATATCTACAAAACACCCCAAGTGAGACAAGAGGAACCCATGGATTTTATGCAGAGCCAAAATGTCATGTACACATCAAAACAGTTTCAAATATGCCAGAAATCAAAGAATGTGGAACTCACGAGGGCATCTTGAAAAAAAAAAAAAAAACTATTGAAGGATGAATTCTAATCAACCTAATGGAATTTCTATAGATCCACTAGAGAGACAAAACAACCAAGTTTGTTACTGCATTCAGATATTTAATTCACTCATCCTTCGTCCTCAGGCCATAATTTCATACCAGAGGCTGAGGGAGAGATGGCATTTTTGCACGCGAGCTGCTCTCCAGGCCCAGCAGATGGGGGCGGGCTAATGCGGTCTCTGGAACTCCAAGAGGGGCATGCGGCATGCAGCGTTTCCCAAACTTCTTTGCTCAAAGAATCTTTCTCTTATTGACTCTCCCAGGACGTTTCTGTGAAAGAGCCTTAGCATTTCAGGCTCCTATGCCCACATCGCAAGCCAAGGCCTGCGGCGGGAGCCACACTCCAAAACACTGGCATTGTGATAGGTAAGTACTAACAACGTCTCTGTTCGTTCACTCGCCACTCATCTGACTTGTACTGAGGACCTAGGTCATCGTGGCCCAGAACAGAATAAAGCACAAGCGAGCTGTGGAAGAGCTCATAGGAAAGCCGTCAGTCAACAACGGCCTAATGTGATGTTTGCTGCCGCGATGGGCCACTCACTGTGAGAGTCCGGGGCCCCTGTGACGGAAGCGTATAATGATTCCGCATCTGCCCCTGCATTTCATAACCGTGCTCACGTTTGGTAGGAGAGGGCTGTGACTGAGTAGGACACTGTTCCCTCCTGCCCTGCTCAGGAGAAAGCAGTGCTGTAGGGAAAGTGCAGAAGAGCCCCGAGGTACACGCTTGCCTGAACTTCCACCTACCCCGGTGTGGGCAACCGGGGAGCCTGTGAGTGGACTTGGAGGAGAGAGCGCCGAAAGTCCATCTTTGTGCATACCAGGAGCAGAGGCCTTGGCAAAACCAGCCTCCCCAGCCCGGGGCCCCTCGGCCCACAGATTGTTTTAGAGTCTCCCAGCCTGCCTCCCAGAGCATCTAGGCCAGCTGGAGATCCTCCTTGCCTCCCCTGTCCTCCCTCTGTCCCCAGGGCCCTGGCTCCTCACCCCGGTTCCTGGACAGGACCAGATGAGTCCTGGCCTCATCATTACAGCAAACCCCAACAATAGTGTATTCCCAGACTATTTGTTCTCATCACGAATTTGACTGTCTTTTAAAGCTCACCCTTTCATCTCCCTGCTCGTGACATACTCTCCCTGAAGGTCTGGAGCCAGAGGAAATAAAAGCATCCCCTGCTAAACGCCAGGCCCCCCTTAGAAATCCCTTATTCGTGGTCCTTGCCTCTGTCCAGAGCGTTGACAGTCTCTTTACCTCCTGGACGACTCTCTCCCACAGAATCCGACCTGAGAAGTTAAGGGGTGGCCACTGTGCCCGAATGCCCTGGCAGGAAGAATGTCACTTAGCTCTGGAGGCAGCAATCATTGCCAGCAGGCACCAGCATTATCTCCCCCAAGAGGTCATTAGAACTCTCATAAAAATAAGCTGCTCCCATAAGTATGTCAGCCCAGGCACCTGAGGCCGGCCCCCACATGCCCCTGTTCTAACTGGCAATCCAGCTTGGGCGGTCACTAAGAGACCTACACACTATTTCATTTTGTAGGTCCAGTAACGCTCAGACTCTGGAATGCTGCGCCTCTTTGATTTGGCCCCTTGTTGCAAATGGCTTTAATGTTCCACTTTGTTTTCTGCTTCATACAGGCAGAAATAGGCGCTTTAGCACTAGAATGCTGTGCTCTTCAGATGTATTTTCCTGGAGAATAAAATACTGCTAACATGGGCATTTCTGTTGGGCCTGGGAAGTACTTTTTCTACATTGGGCTTTTAAAAGGCTTGGTACTGGATTGCTCACGTCTTCGTGGTGATCCTGAGCAGAAAGGATACTGGCAGAGAATTTTTAAAGTGCTCTATGGGGTATAATTAATCCGAATCCACTCTGCATATCTGAGAGGGAACTTTAAGAATCATCACCAGTGAGGGAGCCATGATCGTTTGCCTAAAAGGACTTTGTCGTTTCCTTGGGGTTATTGTCCCAGCCGCGTTATGTGGTAGACTCAGTTTCCCCAGTTCCACTCCCCCTTCCCCACACTTTTCAGAAGATAAGTCCAAGACAAGACTTGATTTATAAGAGAGGAACAGACTTTACTATTAAATGAATATCCACTCTAAGTTTGCTGTAGCTATCTGCTCAGATTAAGGCAATTCCCTTGTATTCCCAGTTCGCTAAGTATTTTCTTTTCACTTTCAAAATCAAGAATGGATATCAAATTCCATCAGAATTTTTCTTCTGCATCTATTGAAGTGTCCAGAGGATTTTCTTTAATCCATTAGTGTGATGATTTATATTCATTGGTTTTACAATGTTAAACCAACATGGTATCCCTAGAATAAGCCCAACGTAATCATGATATATTATCCTTTTTATATTGCCAGGAAAATTTGTGAAAGGCCCTGAAATGAATCAAAAGGGTTACTTGATGTTCTCAAAGGAAAACTAGAAATTTTCTAATTGTAGGTTTTCTGATTTTATGGGAACCATACTTTTTATAATCCTTGAGCTATTTTACAACTCTGTAAATTGTACATAACTAACAGCAATACAAATGATTCTTACCCATAGACATGCAAGTTAATTCTGCTTAGGGGAGGAATAATTGATCCTTATTCCTACCTGCTATGGTAAAAGTTTACCATCTATTTGTAAATTTCAGCATTTATGTGTGGTTTTTGAGTTTTCCTATGAAACAGCTTAAGGGCTCCCTCATTAACTGATGAGTTAAAATCTTTTGATTTGTGTATATTTAATATTAAATCAAAGGAATAAATACATTTTCTTTAAAAATTATCTTCTAACAGTTCATTTCTAGATTCAATTTGCTATTGCTTTAAGATATGCTGCATATATGCTCATAAGTGAAATTGACCTGTCATATCCTCACAGTTTCCTTTTTGGGGTTTTGGTATGGGTGTTATGCTAACTTAATTCTTTTCTCCCATATAATTGTATAAGATTGGAATAATTTCTAATTCGCTATTTTGTAGAACTTGCCAGTGAAGCCACCTAGGCTTAAACTTTTTATTGTGGAATGTTTTTAATCATGAATTTGACTCCTTGCAATTTTAGACCTATTACAGTTTTCCATTTAGATGGTGTTGGTTTTAATACCGTTCTAGGACTATGTCTATTTCAAATTTATTGGCATAAACTTACTCGTAATATTCTCTCTTTTTTTCAGTTTTCTTAAAATTGAGCTATATAAGTGACCTAAAACAGTATATGCGTTTCAGATATACACCATAATGATTCAATATTTATATATAATGCAGAGCGATCACCACAGTAAGGTCAGCTAATGTCCATCACCACACATAGTTCCAAGAAAATTTTTTTTGTTGTGATTAGGACTTTTTAAGAACTTCTGCTATTTTAGAAATTTTCAAATATGTAGCACATTATTAATTCAGCACCATGCTGCATGCTACACCCCTAAGACTTATAACTCAAAGTTTGTACTTCCTGACCTCCTTACATATTTTGTCCACCCCCTAAACCTTCCTCTAACAGCCACTAATCTGTTTTCTATGCCTATGATCTTGGTTTTATTTGCTTGTTTAAATTCCACATATAAATGAGATCATATGGTATTTATCTTTCCCTGTCTGACTCATTCCACTTAGCATAATGCCCTGAAGGTCCATCCATGTTGTCACAAATGGCAAAATTTCGCTTTTTGTGGCTGTATAGTATTGGTGTGTGTGTGTGTGTGTGTGCGCGCGCAAGTGCACACGCATGCCTGTGTCTATCACATCTCTATTCATTCATCCATTGATGAACATAACATGTAGGTTGCTTTCATATCTTTCCTATTACAAATAATGATTTCTTTTCTTTTTTTTATTTTTTTTTAATTTTTGAGACACAGAGAGACAGAGCATGATCAGGGTAGGGGCAGAGAGAGGGAGACACAGAATCTGAAGCAGGCTCCAGGCTCTGAGCTGTCAGCACAGAGCCTGATGCAGGGCTTGGACTCACGAACTACGAGATCATGACCTGAGCCGAAGTCGGCCGCTTAACCGACTGAGCCATCCAGGCGCCCCTGATTTCTTTTCTATATATGTATTAAGGCTACAAATTCCCCTTTAAATACTGCTTCAGCTGTCTCACAGAAGTTTCTTTTTTTTTTTTTTTTTTTTTTTTTTATTTTTTTTTCCAACGTTTATCTATTTTTGGGACAGAGAGAGACAGAGCATGAACGGGGGAGGGGCAGAGAGAGAGGGAGACACAGAATCGGAAACAGGCTCCAGGCTCTGAGCCATCAGCCCAGAGCCCGACGCGGGGCTCGAACTCACGGACCGCGAAATCGTGACCTGGCTGAAGTCGGACGCTTAACCGACTGCGCCACCCAGGCGCCCCAAGAAGTTTCTAAATGTAATATTTTCATTATCAGTTTAGAAGTTATTTCAGGGCACCTGGGTGGCACAGTTGGTTAAGCGTCCGACTTCGGCTCAGGTCATGATCTCATATTCTGAGTTCGAGGCCCACATCAGGCTCTGTGCTGACAGCGCAGAGCCTGGAGCCTGCTTCAGATTCTGTCTCCCTCTCTCTCTCTGCTTCTCCCCTGCTCACTCTCTCTCTCTCTCTCTCAAAAATAAACATTAAAAAATTTAAGTTATTTTAATTTTGATTATGAATATTCTTTTGTCCTATTATTTAGAAATACATTTCTTAAGTTTCAAGTATATGGGGCTTTCCAGTTATCATTCTGTTACTTTCTAGCATAATTGCATTTGGCTTAGAAAATGCATACGATTTCAATATGGATTTTGGAATAAATTGGACCTTACTTTATGTTCCAGGGTATGGTCATTTTTGGTGGGGGTGTATTATATATGTCACAAGTGCTTGAAAAAATCTATATTCTGCAGTAGTTGGGTGCAGTGTTCTATATATGTTCTTCGGTCAGCTGGTTACTTCACGTTCTTCTATAATCTCACTGATTTTTTTTTTTTTTTGGATTAAACATCAGACATCTGTTTTCTTACAATTCTAGAGGCTAAAAGTTCAAGAACAAGGTGCTGGTAGGGTTGATTTCTTCTGAGGCCTCTCTCTTAGGCATCTGGAGGGCTATCTTCTCTCTGTAGCTTAAATAATTTTTGTCCACTTGTTCTATTAATTACTAAGAGAGATTGGTTAAAATCCTCAACTATTATTTGTATTCTTTATCATTTTCAACTTATATATATATGCTTTGTTTTATATATATGCTTTATATATTTTAAGATTCTGTTATTAGATGTATGCAAATTTAGAATGGTCAATACACTTCCAGTGAACCTCTCTAGTCATACTTTTTGCCTGGATTCCATGTTGTCTAAAAGCAATACACTACACCAACTTCCTTTTGGCTAGTGTTGGCATCTTTTATTACACCCTTTTATATTCAATCACTTTGCATTCTTGTGTTTTAGATTTGTCTCTTGATATTTTTCATTTACCTTAAGCATTTGACCCATTTATAATTTATTGTAATAACTGATATCTTTGTGCTTCAAGCTATTCTTTTGTATGCTTTTTATTTGCACCACCCTCTAGGTTTCCTTCCTTTTATCCCTCCCTCCCGTCCTCCCTCCATTCCTTCCTTCCTTCCTTCTTTCTTTCCTTCCTTCCTCTCTCTCTCCTTCCCTCCTTCCTTCCTTTCTTTTTTTCTGTTTTGCCCATTGTTACTTTCTCTTAGTTTGGAGATTATATACTCTTTTCCTATTCTTTTAGTAGCTATAATAGAAATTATAAAAAAGCCTTTTTAAAGTTATCAAAACCTAACATTAACTTGTAAATTTACCCTTCTCTTGAATAATGCAAAGACCTTAGAACATTTTAAATTTATGTCATTTCTGAACAATATGCTAGTGTTATAATGTATTTTAATTCATTTTATGTGTACTCTAAATCCAACAAAAAATTTAACCCATTCTCTGGTCTTAATTCCATCATTAATCTGAATTTTTTTTTTTTTAAATTTTTGAGAGAGAGCAAGCGAGCACGTGAGTTGGGGAGAGGGGCAGAGGGAGAGAGAGAACCTTAATCAGGTTCTATGGTCAGTGCAGAGCCTGATGCAGGATTTGATCCTCTGACCCTGGGATCATAATCTGAGCCAAAATCAAGAGTCAAATGCTCAGCCGACTGAGCCACCCAGGTCCTCCTAATCTGAGATCATTTTCTGCCATTTTCACTTTTAGAATTTCCTTTAGGAAATAGTGCTTGAGGACAACTCTCAGTTTTGTTGTGTCTGGTAATGTCTTTATGTCACTCTCATTCCTATAAGGTTTAGAAACCAAAATCTGGGCACTAGTGATGCTCATTTTTACTGGTTGGTCACTGTTTGTAGGCCATTTAAGTGACAGAGCTTCTATCTATCATCTCTATCATCTATTATCTATCTATTTGCCAATCATCTGAATACTATCTAGTTCATATTGTCATTTCTAAGTGTGAACTATAGGGTTTTTCCTTAACTTCTGTATTACACTTGTACCTTTTTTTTTTTCACATTGAGAGTTCTCATTCACAAGGACACAAAGGATGGATGAAATCAAATATTCTATAATTACTCATTTACTTTACCCAATATTACAATAGTCTCAAAATAGCAATTCAATACAACTCTACCAATTGTTACCAAAAACAGTTAAACATTTTTTGCCTATACTATACCTACACTATTGTATTCTCTCCCATTTTTAAAAAGTCTTGTTAGGTAGTATAGCCATTGCATACTATAATTTCTCCCTTTTAACTCTTTTATATTAAAAAAACATATATCCATACATTTATAAGCCTTAAATATATAAAAACATTATATATATAATTAGAATATGTATATAATATCATTATGTCAATGACTAAGTATTTTTGTTATTTAAAGTGTGTTCTTTAGTAGCTTCCCCAGAAAGGACACTCGGAAACAATTTTTCTCCCATGTTGACATCAATATGCACCTTTTATAAATTAAGGCATATATTTTTTCCTTGAAAATCTTAAATATATTATTCTATTTTTCCTGTCATAAAATGTTATTGTCAAAAAGATTGATAGTAATCTAATTTTATTTTCTTCTTATTCTTCCTGCATAGATGCCCAAAAGATTTTTTCCTTTTCTTCAAACTTCAAACTTTTCTTCAAACTTTTCTTCAAACTAATCTTACTAAAACATTTCTTGGTATTGGTCAAGCTCATTTGGTATTTTCAGGTATACACTGTGGTATTCCAGTATGTAATTTTAAGTATTTTTTACTTCAGGAATATTTTCTTAAATTATAGTTTATTGTGTCTGCTCTGTACCCTTTCTTTGGCTTTCTTCTTTAAAACTTCTAAGGGTGCCTTAGTGGCTCAGTTGGTTAAGCATCCGACTTCGGCTCAGGTCATTACCTCAGGGTGACCTTACCCCATTTGTTTTCTCTCTCTCTCTCTCTCTCCCTCTCCCTCTCTTTCTCAAAAATAAATAAAGTTTCATTATCTACATGGTAGTCTTCTTTGCCCATCATTGATAAGTCATGCTCTCAAGTTGTTTCCTTTCTTCATTTTGTTTTGAAAATGTTCCTCCTTGGAAACCTATTTCTCTCAAGGCATCAGTTATTGTGTTTGTGTTCTGAGTACACATTTAGTACATTTATTGTGTTTTAGTTCTAATTTTTTCAACTTTTGTTTCTAATTCTCGATTTGTCATACCACTTTGAATTTTTCTCATTCTGATTTTTGTTATTTGTGTGTCCTATGTAATTTTCCTAATGTCTTTAAGCTCATTAAGTTAAATATTAGGTTATAGTTTTGATCTGTTTTTTTACCAGGTCTTTCTGGTGTTTCTTCATTGTCTTTAGGGATGCTATTAAGTCCTCTAGCATTGTTTTCCCCCTTAAATTAACTGGTGTGGGATTTAATCACGATACTTTCGTATTGTTCATTTTCATGTGAATTTAAGTTTCCTGAACTTATAAGTGGTTTGTTCATATAGATCTATTAACTTCATTGAGCTCACCTTCTGAAGTTTTCTGCCTCTGTTCCCTTCATTCACTTTTTTTATTTTTTTAATTTTTTTTTTAACGTTTATTCACTTTTGAGACAGAGAGAGAGAGAGAGAGAGCATGAATGGGGGAGGGGCAGAGAGAGAGGGAGACACAGAATCGGAAGCAGGCTCCAGGCTCTGAGCCGTCAGTCCAGAGCCCGACGCGGGGCTCGAACTCGCGGACCGCGAGATCGTGACCTGAGCTGAAGTCGGACGCTTAACCGACTGAGCCACCCAGGCGCCCCCCCTTCATTCACTTTTATATAGACCTTCTCTTTTCTTCATTCCTATTATCCCTGTTTTGCTAAATGTTGATTCTACAGTTTCTCCTCAGTATGGAACTTGGTTCTGGAAAGGAGTCTTAGCTTATCCGCTTTTACAGTAGATAAAAGCTGGATTGCTCCAACTCCTTTAGGTTTTACCAAGTGCTCCTTGCACTTATTCACTTTTGAGGCAATCATCCAATTTCAGCTACTGTCCTCAAATTAGCTCACCGCAATTTCCAATAAATATCTGATGGGTATTTTGGGGTCCATCTTTTATAAATAAAATGGGTTCTTCACCACAGAGTTTGAGAAGTACTGATGAAGGAGAGAGGAGTATTAGGAGACTTCATAAAAGAGGTGGCTTTTAGGCTGGGCCATGAGGGCAATCTAGATAGGAATGAATGTTGACATTCCCTGTGGGGAAACAGGTTCTACTTACATAAATGGGTTAGAAAAAGCTTAGGATGGAAAGCCACCACCACGGGGCGATAGCGCCCAAGGTTAGCTAGCAAGATATTGAAATGGGATCACGAGTAACTTGTTATATCACCTGCAAGAAATTACTTTCCATCTGATGCCAATATACTATTATACTTTGGATCACAAACACCACTTGTCCCCCAGACCCTTTGCTTCCTACATACACAAGTTAATGATTACTGACCAATTGTTTTCTCCACGTTCACATGTGCAAGATCTTGTTTTCTTCACATTCACCACATGGGTAATATCTTGTGAGCTCAATAAATATGGAGATGAAATCCCTGTTCAGGGCTCTTGTCTCCTCCCTGACATTAGCCTCTCTCATATTCAATTCTATGTCCGCTCTCTTGCTGGACAAGGGAGAACTCTGTACTCGTAGTCTGCGGCAATTCTCTAGGACTCTGCCGTTGGCCTCTGTCTCACTTTCTTTGGGGGAGCCATTCCCATGCCTTCAAACAGCATCTTTAAGGCAAAGATTCCTCCAGATCTAGGTCTTCATCCCAGACTTGTAGAGCCACTTGGCGGTCCCATAAGCATAATAAATTCAACACTGTACAAACTAAGCACAGGGCTTTCTCCAAAACTTTTGTCACTGCATCCCATGTTATGTTTTTATTTTCACTTCAAAATATTTTCTAACTTCTCTTGAGGTTCTTTTTTTATTTGACCCATAGGTTGTTTAGAAGTAAATTGTTGGGGCGCCTGTATAGCTTAGTCAGTTAAGCATTTGTCTCTTGATTTCAGCTCAGGTCATGATCTGAGATTGAGATCACAATTCGTGGGATCAAGCCCTGCTCTGTGCTGACAACATGGAGCCTGCTTGGGATTCTCTGTCTCCCTCTCTGCCTCTCCCTGCTCACGCTCGCTCTCTCTCTCTCTCTCTCAAAATAAATATATAAGAAAAGAAGTACACTATTTAATTTTCAACTATTTTGAAGCTTTTGAAATATCTTTGTTATTGATTTGTAGCTAATTCCATAAACATACCTATAAAGCTCCTTTCCTAGGAATTATATTGAGGCTTATTTTATAAGCCAAAATATAATCGCTTTTGGTGAATGTCCCACATACACTTGAAAAAAATGTGTATTCTACTGTATTTTGGTGCAGTGTTATACGAATGTCAGTTAGGTCAAACTGGTTGGTAGTGTTATTCAGATCTTTTATATCCTTACTGGTTTTTCTATTTATTCTATCAATTACTAAGAGGGGAATGGTGGAATCTCCAAATACAATTGTGGACTCATCTATCTTTCCAATTTTATCACTTCTATCAGTTTTTGCTTCATAAATTTTGATGCTCTGGATTTGAAATGCTACCATTAGTATATAATAAATTCACAAATATATGAGTCTGTTGAGTCTCTTTCTTGACTGTGTTGTTCCACTGATCCATGCGTGTATCCCTGAGCCAGAATGACATTGTTTTAACTGTGACTTTAGATGATACTTTGATTATTACTAAGGCAAATGCTCTCTCTTCCCCACAATTAACTTTTCTTTGTCAAAACTATCTTGATTCTTTTCATGTATTTACTACTCATTGAGAGCGAGAGCATCAACTGGTCAAGTTCTTGGTAAGTTAAATCTTAAGTATTTTATACATTTTACATATCCTTGTTGCTCAGAGGTATTTTTCCTATTGAAGATACAGAGGGTGGCAGACTTTTCCTTTAAAGGGCCAGATGGTAAATATTTTTAGGATTTATGGGCCATATGATCTCTGCCACTACTAACTTGGCCATTGTCACTACAGCACAAAAGCAGCCACAGACAATATGTAAACAAATGGGCATAAAACTTTATTTACAAAAACAGGCAACATGTCAGATTTGGCCTGCCAGCCATCATCCGATGACCCCTGATGTAGAAAAAGAAATTTTTACACAGTTATCTTGTATCCAGACTTCATAATGATTTTTCTAATACTGTATTTTAGTTCAGTCTATTATTTCTATGTGAGCAAATATACAAACAAAAGATCGCTTTGTTCTCACTTTCCAGTATTTATATACCATTTATTCCTTTTTGTAGTCTTTCTGTATTGGCTAGATAACTCTAGAGCAATACTATAGTGCTAACAGGAGTTACTGTTTTCCTAATGGGAAGGCTCTATTTTTTCACCTCCCAATATGATGTCGCTATTAGTTTCTAAAAAATGTTCTTTATCACATTCAAGTTTCAGATATGATAGTTACATTAGGCATGTTTTAAGATCCCTTCTAATTCAAATTGTTACATGATGAGGTCATTACTTACTTCCTTTTGATTATAGCTGTAGACAAATTGAGCACTCCATTGAGCAATCCATCATCCCCACTGAATACCACTAACCTGTTTTTACTTAATGGATACTTTCCAAATCTTCTAGTTCAATTACTTAAATCTCAAGACAACATATAAGAAAATTAATTCTTCCCAGGTATTAAGAAAAAATAAGTAGGAAAGGAAACTTTTTTGTTTTAGAGTTAAGGTGTTTTCATTTAAGATTTTTCAGTAAGAATAAATCACTGAAATGACCTCTGAGTAGTAAATGTAAAGTTAATTGAAAATTCAATAATGTTCTAGATAGCTTAGGGGTGAAAAGCCCAAGGAAAAATAAATTACCAAGACTTATAGGAGAATAAAACCTACAGTGTTTATTTCTGAAAAGATTTGGTCCCACATGTCAGTCCATCGAGGACATGCATCTTTAAAAATATGTATTTAAAGTTGAAAGCTAATAAATGCATATATGCTTTTATTTAAATGTTTTAAAAGTTCCTCTCAATAAGCATTCATACACTCACAAAGGTGCCAGTGGGAGTTTCGTATTCATAGTCTAGGCAAAGACTGATTTATTGTTGGTATGAAACTTAGTATTTCAATTAGTCAAACATTTTCAATTTGGAATTCACTTTCCAAAAATGAAATAAAACAAATACAATCAGTATTTCCATGTTTACTTATTTAATTTCCCTGAAAAACTAAAAATTAGTCCAGCTATAAAAATATGAGGCACACATTAAAGAAGAAATATGCTTACCATCAAGAATTGTGGCATTTTTCTTTACAAGAACATTTCAAGGCCTAGATAATAAAAATACGTCAGGCAAATCATAGTAAGTCTTTTCATTTAAGTAACAGCATAGAATCCTTCTCAGGAATACTGCTGTACGTCATATCTATTATTTTACAAGAACAGAGAGAAAGTAAAATGAGGGCTGCAAATATTAAAGGCCAATCATCAAAATGAAATTAATGTTTAGCATAGATTATTTATATGAACAATGTAAATAGGTAGAATCATCAATTTGATTTAATATAAAATATATTTCTGGCATATAATTATTGTTAAAATGAAAATTATCAAGATAATTCAACAAATCCAAATATGCATTCAGCCAAGGGAACAAAGTAAGCCTCTTAAAAATTAAAGATTTACAGATTAATATTAGAAACTTTCTCAGTATAATACATGAAATATTCTGATCTCCATTGAGTCACACTGTACAAAAACATGTATCATTTGCTTCATAGCTTATAATCAGGTAAAAATGGTCACTAAAATTCCTTGACCAAAATATCACTGTAATTATATGAGGCAAAGTCCTATAATAAGATGGATGTAATAATGGCCACATCTTTTCAAAAAGAGAACATGAAAATTTTCATTCTCACAGCTATGAATTTGGTTTTCCAAACCTGGTTCCCAAAGCCAACTTTTAAATGTTACAGCAGAGGTGGGGCAGTAATGGAAAGAAATGATTTAATGGAACTCTTAAAAAAAAAACTATCACAGATCTTAGTTTAAGAAATATATCTGGCGTAAGAGAGAGATACACAGAATTATGTAATAATGCTTATATCAAAGTTTATTGATTAGCTAAAGGGCAAAGAGTAAGAGGCAAGTAAAATGTAATACGTGCTTTTGACAAAGCAGACTGAGTAATATGTTAAGTGTTAGGGTGGGATAGGAAAGAACTCAAGCTGGGCAAAAATTTCCTCTTGGACTTTCTATATAAACATCTATTTTAGTTTTGGCCTGTTCACCAGTGTGTTCATGTGATGGAGCAGAGGAGCTCTGCCCACCCATGAAATACTTCCCAGACCGACAGGTCCTTGTGCAGCTGCTCTAGAAAGGCAGCTTGTCCTCTGAGGTCCCTGGGGTCCTATAGAAACTATAGGAAAATGAAATGCAATTTGTGTAAAAAGTTAATCCATCCTAATTAGCGAACTGAGTTATTCAAATACCAGCTAAAAGTACATGCTCTAGCTAAAAAACATGGGTTAAGTATCTGTCTTGAAAATGCCTCCAAGAGGTCATGATGTGATCTTGCCTTTACTGGCCCTATGTTCTCCCAGAATAGGGGCTTTATAAGGTCCTGGAAATCCTCAGCTCCCTTTAGCTGCCTGTCCAAATAAAATCTTAATGAATATAGTTTAAGTCCTTTATTGGCTCTGTAATCCCTTCAACCAATTAGGCTGCAATTGTTTCATGCAACTTTTGTTTCATTGGAAAATGTGGGAAGATATTTTTATATTACCTAAGTAAGATTAATGGGTAAACACTGTTCACCGCAAACCAAATGATGCTGCCTTCCAGGAGTTGTCAGAAAGACAGTCAAATGATACACCAAGAAAGTACATTGTACGCCTAAGCAAAGCCCTTCAGGACAGCTGGAACATGTTCTTTACAAGGAGACTCCAAGCCATTGGTAATTTCAAGTGTGAGGCAACGGAAGTCTTTCTTAATCGAAAGTCAGAATCTTCTGAAGAACTTCAAGCACAACTTTATAACAAAAGCAATACTGCTCCTATATACATATATATGAAAAACAACAGAATGTTAAGTAATTGAATACCAATATCCACTTTCAGAGAACATAGTTGTAATTTTCAACCATAAAGGTAAGTTCCCAAAAAGAGCAAACATCTAACCAAGAACTTCTTTATGTATATATTTTTTAAATATCAGTAAGAAAAATGATCATACTATAGTGCTTGGTCTAGAGTTAGTTAACTCAAGGCTTAACTGAACACAGGGGAAACTGACCCCCAATCTCAATCTCCTTATATTGCCCTGGATAAACCTATGCTTAAAATTTTTTTAGGTGTAGCCTCAGGTCTCTCAGGCAACCTTAGTTCACATAAAATGCTTCACCTATCATTCAGCATTGGCTTAAAAACAGGTCAACCTAAAGATTTAGGTGTACCTGCTTGTTTTCATCATCCAGGCTTTCTCTCGATTCTCCTTCCCAATGATTAATAACTGGTCTGTAACATAAACGCTATCTTTTTATGACAGACCAATGACTTTGATAATTTAGTGACGAGTAAATATCCCCCAGCTGCTATCCAGAAACTTATAAATAACTTCAGATATGCTACTTAAATAACATGGCATTATGGACAAGTCATGTGTTTGGGCATCAGGAGACTTCAGTTTCCTCCTGCTCCCCCATGTGCTATATGAATGACCTCACAGAACAGACTTCATTACTCTGAACGTGAAGTACTTCATCAGTAATATCAGAGAAAAATTAAGGTCTACCTCAAACAGTGAGAATTCAATGACATCATGTAAGTAGAAGAGATTTACAAATTGTAACATGCTAAACATGTTAATCTTTATATTCTTTACTCTTTTTATTAGAATTTATGTAGTGAGGGCTTACCTTTGTTTGAATCATGCCATAACGCTGTTCTCTCATTTGGGCCACTATATTCTTGATGTTGAACTACAACAGGATGACAGTGATTTTGTATTATTCACATGGGGGAAAATACAAACCCACGGATTGCCAAATAAGTACTCCATAAGTTCTTTCCAGTAAAAAAGATGTCAAGATATAACCAGAAAGGTCTCATTTTCAACTATAAGAAAAGGCACTATTTTTAAGTTAGTCTAATGGATAAGGAAGACTTTAGTTTAAAAGGTTTCCAGGAAAAAGCAGGAAGCAATCATTTATAATAAGAAATGCTCTCCAAAAGAAATAACAACAAATTTGCCCCTGTGTCTACTTTTCTGTTCTCCAAAGGGAAATCTTAAAGCAGGACTGTAATTCTGGAAAAGTCTGAGCATAGAATACTTTTTCTGGCCACATTAGTAACACAGCTGTTTCTCATCTAAAGAGCCCTCTCAACTCAAATGGAGACCCTGAACAACAGTTGGCCCAATACCAGATTCTGCACCTGTGCATGGAGACCAGCCTACCCACTGTGGTCACTGAGCTGGTGCAGGTCTGCAAGGGGCTGTTACTAATCCACAGTGAGATGAGTCCATAAACTGGTAGTTAAGTGTTTAGAAACTCTTATGGCAATCTGACAGTGGCGCAGCATCAAGAAGGATCACCAGTGGAACAGGACTAGACCAGCTCAAGTGTTGCTGAACTTGCCTGGAGAGTCACAAGTGGTGCAAGCTGAGGACCAGTCATGTCCAGCAAGACCACATAGACACATGAAATTTTAAGGTTTGTTAACTATAACCCCAAATTATATAAAAATCAGAGAAAATGTAACCATTCCTTGATTTTTATAACTTTTCGTTTTTATAATAATTTAAAATTTTAATTGAACCTTTAAAAATTTGTATATTGAAATAATTATAGATGTACAATAGGTTGCAAAAATATACATGGAAATCCTATGTACCCTAAACCCAATTTCCCCCAATTATGCCATCCTACATAATTATAGTATAATATCAAAGCCAGGAAATTGACATTGGTATGATCCATGAATCATATTTTGATCATTATTCAGATTTTGCAAGTTTTATCTGCAATCATTTGTGAATTTGTGTACATATGTGTGTGTGTGATTTTGTGCAATGTTATCACATGTGAAGACTCAGATAACTGCAACCACAATCCAGATACATAACTGTTCCACCATAAGACTTTCTCATGTTATCCATTAGAACTACTCACCCAACCCAGTCCCTAACTCTTGG
The DNA here is from genome assembly GCF_007474595.2 of Lynx canadensis. NCBI lineage: Eukaryota > Metazoa > Chordata > Mammalia > Carnivora > Felidae > Lynx > Lynx canadensis. The sequence continues at coordinate 41,601,614 of NC_044313.2, read as the reverse complement.
CAACCAGTCATCTGTTATCCATCTCTATTGTTTTGTTATTTCAAGAGGATTGTATGAATGGAATCATGTAATACCTAACTTTTTAGGGTTTCTTTTTTTTCATTCAGTATAGTTGCCTTGAGATCCTTATAAATTGTGTACAGTAAAACCTTGGTTTGCGAGCAATAGTCATTCTGGAAACATGCTTGTAATCCAAAGCACTTGTATATCAAGGTGAATTGCCCCATAAGAAATAATGGAAACTCAGATGATTTGTTCCACGACCCAAAAATATTCATATAAAAATGATTACACTACTGTGTTATCACATAAAATAATAAAGGAAATACAAAATATAAAGAAAAATAAACAAATTAGCCTGCACTTACCTTTGAAAACCTTTGTGGCTGGTGTGAGGGAGACAAGAGATAGGAGAGTTATTGTGTAGGATGATTTTCATTGTCACTAACAGATGGTGACTACAGTATAGTATTAATAAACTCTTGTCACATACTGTATTTAATGTAACTGGCAGTAAGGCAGCAGAGAAAAGGGTCTATATCTGCAGGCAGCCTGACCTAGAATGAAGCAAAGCATTCCTAAGCTTACTCTTGTATGGAAAAGCAAAGGACTGTCCATAGGTGCTTTAAGTGGCAAAAAATACACCGTTGTGGGTTGCCAGTTGTGGGTACCTTCCAACATTCTGAAAAATCACCAATTTCTGTCAAACACTGTGGCCTGAGACCAAGCATCCGAGCATGGGAGACAATCACCCAAAATCTCAGCAGTGAGAGAGAGAAAGAGAGGAATCATTGGCTCAGTTTATGATCATGTAACATTCAGTGTCACATATTATTCTTATTGCAAGATATCACTCATTTATCAAGTTAAAATTAGTTATAAATGTTTGCTCATCTTGTGGATACGCTTGCAGGACAAGTTATTCGTAATCCAAGGTTTTACTGTATATCAACAGTTCACTCCTTTTTATCTCTTAATAGTATTCCATTAAAAAAATAAATGAAATGGATATATACCAGTTTGTTTAATCATCAGCTTACTGAAGGACATCTAGGTTGATTCCAGTTTTTGTTTTTATGAATAAATCTGCTATGAACATTTACATACAGGCTTTTGAGTAATTGTAAGTTTTCATTTCTCTGGGATAACACCTAAGAGTGTTACTGCTGATACTGTATAGTAAGTTTAGTTTAGTTTTGCTTTTGTTTTAAAGAAATTATAAAACTATTTTCTAGAGTGGGTATACCATTTTACATTCCCACAAGCAACAAATAATTAATCCAGTGTCTTCAACCTCTTCACCAGCATTTGGAGGTACACTATTTTTTTATATTAGTCTTTTCTGATACATGCCTAGTGATTATTTCATCATGGTTTTAATTTCATTCCCTAATAAGCTAATGAAGCCCAAATCTATTTACATGGTAATTTGTCATCTTTTGATCCTCTTTAGTGAAATGTTTTGTTCATGTCTTTTACCCATTTCTAACTGGGTTGCTTTTTTTTTGTTTTTGTTTTTTACTATTAAAGTTTTGAGTATGATTATATATTCTAAATGGATATTTAGGTATGTTTGTTAGATATGTGATTTGCAAACAGTTTCTCTAAGTCTGTAGCTTATCATTCTCTTCACAGGGTCTTTCACAAAATGAATCATTTTAATTTACTTTGCCCCTAAAAATGTTTGTTCTCACCACCTGTATTCAACCCAATACTTAAAGCTCTAGATAGCTGAATTAGGCCAGAGAAAGAAATAAGAGGCATACAGATAGGAAAAGAAGAGATAAATGTGTCCCAATTGGCAACTAGAATGATTGCCTATGTAGAAAATCCCAAGGAATCTAAAAACAGAACAAAATAGAAAAAAAAAACTCTTAGAAATAGTGAGTTCAATAAAATCAGAGCATACAAGATCTTGTGATTGTGTGTAGAAATCAATCACATTTCTACATATAAACTATGAACATGTAGAAGCTGATCATAAAAACACAACACCATTTACAATTGCTCCAAAGAAAATGAAATAGGATAAATCTAATAAATCACATATAGGATCTATATGCCCAAAATGACAAAATGCTGATGAGAGAAATCAAAGAAGACCTAAATAAATGGAGAGACATACCATGTTCATGGCTTGGAGTATTCAACATAGCAAAGATGTCAGTTCTCTCCAAAGTGATCTATAGATTTAAAGCAATTCCTATCAAAATCCCTGTAAGCTTTTTTTCTGTAGATATAGACAAGCTAGTTAGAAAATTTATATAGGAAAGCACAGACCCTATAAAAGTTAAAACAATTTTGAAAAAGAATAAAGGAATCACTCTACCTTACTATATAGCTACAGGAATCTATAGTGTGATATTGGTAAAAGGATAGACAGATGGATCAATGGAACCGAATACAGAGACAGAAATAGGCCCATACAAACGTGCCCAATGGTTTTGACAAAGGTGCAGAAGCAATTTGGTGGAAGAAGAGTAGCTTTTTCAACAAATGGTCCTAGAAAATTGGACATCTATAGGAGAAAGAAAGAAAGAAAGAAAGAAAGAAAGAAAAGGAAGAAAGAAAACATATTTAAACCTTGACTTAAATCTCACATTTATACAAAACTTAACTCAAAATGGATTATGGACTTTGGGGTGCCTGGGTGGCTCAGTTGGCTGAGCATCTGGCTCTTGGTTTAGGCTCAGATCATGATCTCACAATTCATGAGTTTCAGCCCAGGGTAGGGCTCCACACTGAAAGTGCAAAGCCTGCTTGGGACTCTCTCTCTCTCCCTCTCTCTTGAGGGCCCCTTCCCCCCCCCCACCAAAATAAATAAATAAATAAATAAATAAATAAATAAATAAATAATATCACACTGCTTCATCTAGAGTCTTGTTACACAAAACAAACAAGCCCAACTCTGCCAGATAAACTTGACAGTGTGCATAGTTGTGTAAATAATTTTTAATTATGTAAAGGCTAATGTGCTAAATTTTGGATTATTCACATCATTATGTGATAATACGGTAACCAGTAATGAACAACTGTTATTGTACCCTAAAGACTGTTAGAAGAGAAAGGTCTATTGAGACCGTTCAAACTACAGAGCAGTCTCAGGGTTTCTGAAAGAAAAGAGGCAGTGTGTTCCCAATATTTTAAGAATTTTTAAGCAGTCGTGGTTAAAAATGAAAATGGCTATAGAAATAACAAACAAAAAAGAAAGAAATGGTTACATATTCTCCGATTTTCATATCTGAGTTATAATTGATCAGATAATCTTAAAATGTCTCAGGTCACAAATGTCCACTTCACAGAGCTGGTATGTAGCTTGCTGCATGTAAGACTCCCCATGTGAGTTCCACAACACACAAACTGGTCTATACTCTGTTCGAGAAGACCCATCCACTGGCCATGTTCTTGGATGTCACAGCAATACATCAAACTGCTCTGAAGTTTCTAACGTTCACTCTCAATTTCTAGGAATGTATCTTATGGTAGATAATAAACATCCACAGATTGGTGCTGGTCCAAGACCGCACTCTGAGTAGGTCTGGTGGACAAAATTTCTGAAAAGAGTAGAAAGGGTATCGGTAAGAACATTTGACAGTTCAAGGTTCTGTGGGAAGCCAATAAAGAAACAATGGATGTATTTTCTATTTTTGAATTACTCCATCAAATCTAAGCATCCTTAATTGTAAAATGCATCATTATTTTATGTACCACTAAGAAAAACACTGTCAATTAAACTGACAGATGGCTTATTATAAAACACATTCTGAGTTTAAAGAAGGTATAAGGTGGGAGAAAACAGTGCTCCTTAGAAACATGAAATATAATATTTACAGTTTTTATAGTTTCTACAAGGAATATAAAATAAGGACAAATATAAACAAATTATTTAAGAAACTATGATGGGGAATATATAAAGAAAATTATACTAACATTTTCTGCTAAAAGGCTCAAACAACATTAGTTATGAGAATGGGTAATATCGGACTTACACTACTAAAATTTTCAGCATTTTTTAGCACACTGGGAGGACTCACCAGTTTATATTCATTCACTGAGTTTGCTCTGGAAAACCATCCCTCTTCTCACTCTCAGTCTTATGGCCTGGAGTAGTCCTGACCGGCCTACATAGCCCAATATCTCCCACAGTGATTAGTTCAGGGAAGGGGCTATAGCTCAGACACAGTGAAAGGCCGGGAGATACTGGCTCAGGTTTCTGACAAAAAGTAATTTCCTCTGTCCTCCAAGGAGCTACTGGGAGAGACCATTTTCCAACCCTCCCACATAATAGAGCTTGAGGATAATGAGTTCTGGAACCAAAGTAGCCATTCCACTGCCCCCGGAGAGAGTCTGGCACTGTTAGGGTTTAACTGCAGAAGGCCCAAGAGAGCAGAGACTGGACTGTTGTGACAACAACCTAACGCAGAATTTGCCTCGCACGGCAAATGCCCGGCAGCCTGTTTTCTCAGGATTGAGGTGTGGCTTTTCACATTCCTTGTGCCCCGGGTAAGAGTCACTCCTGTCCCTGTGCCTGCTAATAAACAGGTGTCTTCCCCTTCGCACTCCTGCAGTGCAGGAAAACAATTCAGTGAGTCAGTCTTTCTGGCCACAAATCTAAGGTCACATTCCCTAATCAGTTTAATCAAGAGTAAAGGTAATAGTATAATCAGTATGTGTCTAATTCTTGTGTCTATCTCTCAGCTGGTTCCAAATTTAGAGGAAAGCAATGAATTGTCAATGATTGACCCAAACCCAGCAATATTATTATCCTTATTTCACATATCAAAAACTGGGTTTCAAGAAGATGAGCAATTTGCACAAAGTCACCAAAATCTCAAGTGTGAGGCAAAACTGGCAGTCAAAGCTAGGGACCGCTCATTAAAACTCTGAAGTCTACATTTTTTCCAACGTGCTCATGTGCATGTATTTTCTGTTCATTGAAAACAGGCATACTTCACTGACATTATTTAACAGGATTTTAAAAGCTGTATGTGTGGGTAGAGGAAAAGCAAAGAGACACGAACTTGCAATCGTGCACCTGCTGTGTTCCCAACAATGCTCCATGCCACTCATTTGCATTATGTACTTTAATCATCACAACCCCCTCCCAGAATCTGCACCACTTGATTGAGAAGCAGGTACCCAAAGTTCACATGCCTTCTCTTGACTGAGTTCTCTTGAGGGCCAAATCATAGTCATCAGGTACTAGAAGGCTGTTAAAAGTAGTAGAGTGTTTACTAATAGCATCAAGTTATCTGTTTAATGTCACTTACTGGAAAGTTCTTTTCGATGGCACAGAACACAACATCCACACAGAGGAACACCCCTGTCCGGCCCACACCAGCACTGCAGTGAACAAGGACAGGTCCTGTAGGTGGCTCTTCCTCACATAACGTACATACTTTATGAAGCCATCTACTGGGGCAGGAGTGCCATGGTCTGGCCAGTTGGTGAACTGCAAGTGTTTTATAAAGTGACTAGTTCCTGTCTGTTGAGAGAGGAGACAGGGAGGAGAAAGAAGGGGAAGAGAGAGATTTATCAACTTCTTGTGTTAAGGATCTCAATTCCATTTCCAATATAATAATAATAATAATAATGATAATAATGATAATAATAATGGCTCTATGGTCATACAGTAATGCAAATAAGAATACCAATAGGTAGCATGAATTAATAAGCACTTTTGGGGGGGTACCTGGGTGGCTCAGTTGGTTGAGCACCTGACTCTTGATTTTGGATCAGGTCATGATCTCATGATTAGTGAGTTCGAGCCCCACATCAGGCTCCCTGCTGGCAGTGTGGAGCCTGCTTGAAATTTTCTCTGCCCCTCCCCCACTTTGCATGAGTGCACGCACCCTCTTTCTCTCTAAATAAATAAATAAATAAGTAAGTAAATAATTTTTAAAAAAGAATTAAGCACTGATGACGCGCCAGGTACTATGCTAGAGACTTCACATGCACTCTTTCATTTAATCCTCACATCAACTCTGGGAGGTAGGTACTGTTTTATCCCCATTTTACAGATGAACCCGTAAGGATCAGGGTAATGGAGAGATGTACGCTAGGTCAGAAATCTCCCACGTCTAGAGCTTGGACTATAATGTAGGCTTCCTGAATTCAAATCAACCATCTTTCTTCTGGACCATGGTTGTGCAGAAAAACCCAGAATCCAAAAACCAAGAATGGGCTAACACATTAGGAAAAGCATTCTATGTTAGCTTGAATGTTTATGATACAAAATTTAATGAAAACAGCTGGGTGCTGCAAAGTTGCTTGACCAGGGACGCACCAATCTCTTCTGGTGATGAGGACAGGGTAGGTGGTGACCAGGCAAGTGGGCTGTGCCCCCACCCTCATGCTGAGCCCTTTGGCAGCACAGGCATGAAACTCTCCTCAGGGTCGACTATTAAACACTTCGAGTTGGCCCATTATCCTTTCCAAAAGGATGGCGCTTTCCCAGTGTCAAGCCCCTCATTTTGCTTCTCTGGGCACCCCTGCGGGGAAACTCAGGATGGGTTTCTTACTCCTCCCTTGCTTTTCCCTAATGCAGCCCTTTTTCCTGAGTTCCAAACAGAAATAAATTTCCCTAAGTCCCAAATAGAAAACTCAAGTTTAAATCATTGGTACGTGAAATTGAATGATGAAAACAACACTGAAAATCTTGTGAAGGCACCAAAGTGAGGATAGCTTTACCACATATGTCAGGAGTTAAATCTCTCCTGCCACTGTTGACCGCTAAGAATCTGCACAAAGGTGGACTTCACCACTTTCCTGACCTAATCACTTAGACACAAACCGTGATGCAGATTCTTCAAACACGAACCCCATGGTTCTGGAGCCTGTGGGCCTCAGCTCAAAGGCCACCACTGCTTGGACCCAAGCATTTGAGTTCTTGCAGACAAATAATTCCTCTGTGCCTTTCACCTGCCTATACTCTCTAAGCATACTGGCTTTCCCCTGCCATAAAATGTACCTCACACATCATTTTGGAACTTCCTTCCCCACTAGACCATAAGTGTTCTAAGAGCTGATAATGTGTGTGTGTGTTTTCTGTCTCCAGCGCCTGGCACAACACCTGGTTACAACACGAGGGAATCCACAAGTATTAGGGGAGTGAGGGTTGAAGCGAATCCCCTCAACCTTAGTGCACAGACCAAGCACAGTGCCTAGCACACAGCCAGCAAGTTATCCGTCAGTGTCAGCCATCATTCTTGGCCTCCCTGGTCACAACTATGCTCCAATCCTCCTCACTTTTCCCTCTCACCCTACTCCTGTATCTCATCAACTTCTCCCTTCGTACTCAGGTGCCCCATCCCACCGTAAACTTTTTGAAACCTTCATCATTTCCCTTAATGCTTCGTCCATTTCTTTCCTTGCCTCCCACAGCCCTTCACTCTCTGCAGCCCCCTCACCGAGGCCACCTATTCTCCCATTCTCCAGGTCCCACAGAGCATAGAGATCAAGTTGCATACTCCTTGCTGCCCACTCCTATTTCCAATTCATCATTCCTTCTTGTGTAAATACCCCTCTTCCTTTTGAGTTTCATACCTCTTAGCTTTATCTTCTCATTGCTATTACCCAGCGGCTTTAGCCTCTGGTCAATTTGCTACGTTCACCAAAGATCCTGACCTTCTCTTTGCCACAGACTCTGACATCATCTACGGCAAATCCAGGGTCTCTACAGCCCAACAGACACTCTAACCTCACAGCGTTTGTATTTCTCTCTTGTAGAGGAGACCACTTGTTTCTTCTGGTCCTCACAGTGACGGTCACTCCTTGAACTTATTATCACCTATAATCATGTCCAGTATCAAAAATCTTCCCTCGAACAACAATGTGACCAAATGGAGCTCTCCTGTCCTTTATGCCCTCCATCTACTCCTAGCTGACCTGCTCCTGATTCCATTTGTCTCCCTAAGTTTAGACTTCATGGCTGATTATCTGAATCATTCTCTTACCAAACTGTTAACTCCTTTCATCCTTTGAATTTTACCACACATAGTGTGGGTCAGCCCCTGGGTCAGCCCCTTAACCTGTGTTCAGGAATCTCATAGTTAGGCTGCTGGGAAGGAAATAATTTCATAGATGCACATTTTATTGCTACTGAAAATTTACTGGTTCCAACTTCATCATCTCCAGCAACCCTTTTCCTAGTCATTGTTTGGACTCCAATCAATTTCTTTGATCCTCTTGTCACGCTTCCTGTTTAACTCCCATCTCTTTCATTCCTGTTGAACACATGTATCACTTTCCTGCTAATCAAAACCACTTATACCAATGCTCCTATAAACCATTCCTTTTGTATCTTTTGATTCTATTAAAGCAAGAAATCTATGAGTTATTCTAGATCAACGCTTCCCACTAGAACTTTCTACAATGATGCAAATTTTCTAAATCTGTGTGACCCAATATGGCAGCCATTAGTAACATGTGACTAAACACTAGAAATGCAGCTGTTGCAAGTGAAATATTGGATTTGTTGTTTCATATAAATTTTAATGATTTGAATTTAAGCTTAAATAGCCACATATGGCTTCTGTATTGGATAACTTAACTTCTGACCACTCCTTCTGTCACTTATAAGTCATAAATCACATATAAGTCTGCCAATTTTATATGAAAAACACCAAAGTCTCTGCTTTTCATCTTCATGCCAACTGCCCTGCTTGATCATGATACCTTCTGACTAAAATTCTTCAATGTCTCCCAATTATCTTCATAATAAAGTTTGTGCTCCTTAGCCAAACTCCAAGATATTTCATGTTATGACTGGTCCCTGCTTACCTTCTAGAGCCTCATCTCACCTCTCACTTTTCCCTGAGTTAAACTGTTAAACTTTTACATTCCCTAAACACTTAACTACTTACATTTCTCCATACACACCGAATTTCATATCTTGATTACCGACTTCTTATTTACATATTTCTTGTTTGGGTAGTTCTCAATCCAGATGTTCCCTCCTCCAGGAAACCTTCCCCCGAACCCTAAGTAGAGCTAAGTACTTCCCTTCCAGGCCCCAAAGCATTCCATACAGATCTCAGTATTACCACAGACCACAGTAACTAGGAGTATCAGTAAGGATACCCGAATCTCCACTACTTGGTAAGGTAGTGATAGTGCCTGGCACAGTGGTTAGCAATATACCTGAAAGACTCAATACATATGTCATACTAGGCAGAAGCAGCCAAAGTGCATCCCAGGATTAGGCAACTTCCAATACTGATGCTCCCTGTCCCATCTTCCCTGTTTAAGTTTTTCATCTCTCCAGTCAGAGTTTGGTGTCTTGGTTTCTAGCACCAGGGAGCAGTAAAAACAAGTTACTCAAAAAAGTACCCCCAGTCTGTAACACAACCTAATCCTAACTTCTCCTCCTGATATGTGGCTTATCTAATGAAATATACATCTAATATTGATTTTTTTTAAAACTTACAGACTTCCTCACAACTTGAAATATTCGGATGATGAAACATTGAAGTATCTGGTAGTTCTCCATGAAGATACGACAGTTTTTCAATTCCAAAGGCTTCTTCATAGAAATGGGCCAGTAATGGTGGCATTTGACAACTCCACCTTCTATCTCTTTGGTTATCATGACAATAACATTAGAGTTATTTTCTAAAACCATTTGCCAGAAGTCATCTGTTGTACTTGGCAGTGGTCCTTGAGCAGCAATATAAAAATACTCTTCTCCAGAATTCATTATTCTAATATAACTAGCATTGATGTAATCTTTGTTTTCTCCAAGAGGAACACGTGTTGAATCATCTATCATAAAAACAGAAATATCTGGTAGATAAAAGAAAAGTAGGAGATACAATACACCCTAGATTCATGAAAGTATTTCACACTGGTAAATTCATTCATCTCTTTGACACGTAGAGAAGATGGCATAAGAGTGTCATTTCAAGAGTTATAGGAGTCCATGCATTTAAGTTCTTCCCTCCCCCAAACATAGTGGCATGACCTACAAAATACACAATGAGTGTTTTTTGTTTTCATCTGTTTCTACTAAATAGAGAAGGTTGCCATCGGTATCCAGACACTTTGAGAGATTTCTGTTAGATATGGCACAGGTATGATTAGGCCAAGGGAGTTACCTAACTCCCTTGAACTGAATGCAGCCAAGGAGGAGCCCTCTGAGGGAGCAAGGGAATGCCATTCTCTATAAATCCAGACAAGCTGCAAGCCCAGAGCAGTAGGGGCCAGGATTAAAAAAAAAAAAAAAAATGATTGTGATAGTTGATCAGATCCAAACCCTAGGATTAATGGAATTCTACCAATGCCCCAACTACATGATAGTCAACTTTTATATCCATCCTCAGCATTCACTGGGTGAAACAGTATGTAATCAAAGCAAAGGTATTATGGCAAAATGATGTTATGAAGGGGATTTGCTCCAAGTAACATGGGACTCATGAAACATGAACTATTGCAACAAATATGAAAGAGGAAGCCAATTACTTGGCCTACTCACAAACTCCATTGGCCCCAGAGCTCTTTCTTCATTTTACATAGACATCTGGACCTCTGGCTCAACCACTGCTCCCACACAGACAATAAATGCCCTCAGCAAAGGACAGACCTTCCCTGCCAGGCAGTGGTCTCACCAAGAGCCCCTCCCTATTACTCAGAGTCCTGTGGGCCACTTATCTGGCAAATAGGGTATGACTGAGATAACTAAACAGGGCCTTACACAAGTTCTGATAGAACCCTTTTCAAATTCCAACATAGCAAACATAAACTTTCCCTTGTAAATATGAATAGATAGGAAAAACAATCACTAGATATATGAAGAAGGTTAGTACTTCACAAAAGGATACAATTTTTAAAAATCATAGCAAAGGTTTTCCTTCCTATAAGAGGGAAGAATACTTTAAAAGCTATTTTCATTTAAAATGAAATACAAAAAAATTAGAGAGGGAGGGAGCCAAACCATAAGAGACTCTTAAAAACTGAGAACAAACTGAGGGTTGATGGGGGGTGGGAGGGAGGGGAGGGTGGGTGATGGGTATTGAGGAGGGCACATTTTGGCATGAGCACTGGGTGTTGTACGGAAACCAATTTGACAATAAATTTCATATTAAAAAAAATAATTAAAAAACAAAATGAAATATGAGAACATTATTTTATTATTTAAAAAGAATAACATGGGGGCGCCTGGGTGGCGCAGTCGGTTAAGCGTCCGACTTCAGCCAGGTCACGATCTCGCGGTCCGTGAGTTCGAGCCCCGCGTCAGGCTCTGGGCTGATGGCTCAGAGCCTGGAGCCTGTTTCCGATTCTGTGTGTCCCTCTCTCTCTGCCCCTCCCCTGTTCATGCTCTGTCTCTCTCTGTCCCAAGAATAAATAAACGTTGAAAAAAAAAATTAAAAAAAAAATAAATAAATAAATAAATAAATAAAAAAATAACATGTTTATTGACATGTTATTAAATTATAAAGGAGGTAACAAAAGCAAAATGTCTTCCTCATATATGAACATATATACAAATACATTATATTACTTTATATAAACATATAATAATAATAATAATAATAATAAACCTGGCAAGTATTCACCAAAATACTAGTAGTGGCTATTTTATTACCTAATTGTTTATAGTGAACTTGTACTACTTTATAGTAGAAAAGTATTTATTTTTAAAAGGGAGATTAACTGTGTGAAAATCAAACAATCTAAACTAATAAAAGCTTGCCTTCAGATAAAAACCACAATTACTCAATTAAAACCTCTAAAGCGAGAAGTGAATAGAAAAACAAATTAGTGATTTAGAAAATTGGCTTAGAGATTTCCCCATGAACTCAGAAAAAAAGATGAAAACCATGATAATAATGAGTAAAATGTTAGGGAGTACAGAGCATATAAAGAAAATACATAAAAGGAATTTCAGAAGCAAAACAATGGAATACACAGTAGTAAGGAAATAGCTCAAGTGATCACAGGAGAAATGTTCCCCTAAGGGAAGAGACAGTTGTAGAATTTAGTGCTCACATGCACCCAGGCCCAAGCAGCATGTATGTATTCTGCATGCATCACCTCATCTGAACTTCAAAACGATCCTTTGAATGAGGTATATTATGCATGCTTTTCAGATGAGACACTTTTACTCAAAGTGGCTAAGTAATTTGTTCCCTATTATGCAGCATTTCTTCTAGATTCCACAGTCTCCGCAAGTAACTCTATGATCTGCTGGCCCTCAAGGAAGACTCAAGGAAAGACCACTTCAAATGCCAGACAACATTACTGAAGACGGCCACTAAGACCTCAAGACTAGTGGAGCATAACGTCACAGAGATAGGAAGCAAAACTTCGCTACTGGATCACTAGAGGTCTTAGTGAGCTGTGCCACTCCCATTTCCAGTTCTCAGTTCCTGAATCCTGGCTGTGGCAGAAACATATACTGGATGTTAATTTGGAGCACATAGGACCTCCAAGAGAACACTGCCCCAGCCCTTTAAGGTACCGCCACCTAGCTGGCACTGTAACTGAGTCTTCAAAAAGCCATGTCACTGTTCTATCAACCCAGCCGCTGTAGGAGGATGAGGAATATGTTAAGACCAGTGAATTCCATGAGCACGAGTCCACTGCCACAAATCATTTGCCTCAAGGTGAGCTCCTTGGTCAGAGGCAATGCTGTGTGGACTATCATGACGTTAGCTAAAGCATTCTGTGGGTCTCTGGAGGGTAGATTTGGTAGAAGTACTGCATGCAAAGAAGGCAAATCCATACACAATATCTATTCTGTAAAAAACAAACAAAAAAAGAGGCACTGAAAAAAGCACTGTTCCTTCTGTGATAGAAGTAGTTCAATGTAATCAACGTGCTGTCAGGTATCTGGCTGAACACCCTGGGAAACAGTGCCATATTGGGGCCTCACTGTTGATCTCTACAGCTGACAGATTGGGCACTCAGCACAGGCCACAGCAAGGTTGACCTTGGTGACTAGAAGTTAATGTTGCTGAGCCTATTCATAACTTCTATTCTTGCCAGAACATCCACTTTGTTCATGAATCCACTGGGTAATGCACGGGTGACCGGGAAAGTGACTGGTATGCACAGAATGAGTCATTCTATCCACCTGATTATTAAATCCTCTCCTTAAGTCACCCTTCAGTGAACATTCACATACAACACAAATATCTTCATTATTTTTGCCCATCCCAAGAGGTCTAGCCACATGCCTCTTCCTCAAGAACTCCTTGTAACCAACTATCCAATCATGTTCCTTCCAAGTCCCTTACCATCCAGCTAAGCCATGGGCCACAGCGCCTGAACTGGTACAGATTTGTACCTCTGGCCATTGCTCCTTCCAAGCAAAACGGACAACCACGTACACTGCTCAAAGTTCTACCAACGGAGAGGATTTCCCTTCACCACTGTCCTTCAGGGATGTGCCCTCCAAAAAGTCTGTAGTGTTGCTGCTGTCTACTTCTAGGTGGTACCTGCATATGGTGCAGAACCATCTGTAAAGAACATCCCAATTTTCTCTTCCTCAGTCAACTAATCATAGGGAACTCCTCATGAGGTCACAGATGCAGGCTGGAAGAGAGGAGGTAAAGGAAAGACCATGGACAGTTTGGTCCCTTCATCTAACTTACTTGTGCCTTCAAGGCTGGCTCAAACCCAACCTTGTATCTACAACTTCCATTTGATGATGGAGTGCTGCTTTGCACGCTCTACTTTCTGGTTTGATGGCCTATAGTTAAGTGTCCAGTCTCTACTAATACCTCATAGCAGGCAAAACTGTTCCTTAAAAGGTGAGTGGTTATACACAGAGATTGGCAGGGCTTTTCTAAAAGCCCATGGCCTGGGCTCTGATTCAGCCATAGGGGCCCGCCAAAGGCTCAAAACAGTACCCCTAGTTTCCACTGACATTGCATCTACTGAATCAACTGAGCAACTTGTACAGCAGCCTGGACTTGTAGAACTTGCACTTGTCCTGGGTCCCACTCAAAACCCATATTAGTAAAGGAGCCAGGGTAGCACACTGAAATGAGGAATCTACTGTCTCCAAAGTCCAAAGAGGTTCATGAGGCATTCTACCTCTTTGGGCTATAGGAGAGGCCAGATGCAACATATTACCCTTCTCCTTAGAAGGGAATATTTTTATATTCTCCAACCACTGGACCTCTAGAAATTTCAAAGAGGTCGAATTTTTGTTAGATTCATTTTCCACCCTGTGACACACAAATGTCTTACTGGTAAGTCTGGAGTAGTTAATTGCTACTCCTTATTCCCTAGATTCAATCAGCATAATGTCATCAATATAATGGACCAGTATAATGTCTTAAGTAAGGGAAAGGTAATCAAAATCCTTGGGAACTATGACATAGGGCTGGAGAACTGATCTATTCCTGAGATAGGGCATTGGATGTGTATTGCTGGCCATGTCAGCTGAAAGCAAACTGCTCCTGGTGGGGGTACTAACAGATATGGAGAAAAAGCACTTGCCAGATCAACAGGTATACACTAGGTACCAGGGGATGTAATAATTTTCTAAAGCAATCAAATCACACCTGGTACAATGGTTGCAGTTAACAGTCACCACCTGCTTAAGCTTATAATAATCCACTGTCATTCCCCAAGATCCACTTGTTTTCTGCACAGGTCAAATAAGTAAGATGAATGGGGATGTGGTGGGAATCACCACCCCTGCACCTTTTAAATTCTTAATGGTGGCATTAATCTCTCTGTGCTCTCTCAAGAACGCAGCATCGCTTTTAGTTTACTATCTTCCTAGACAGAAGCAGATCTACAGGCTTCCATTTGGCCTTTTCCACCATAACTGGCCTCACTCCACAGGTAGGGATTCTGCCAGTTGCTGAGTATGCCTGTTCCAAGTATGCATTCCAGAACTTCAGAAATAACCACAGTGGTTCAGAACACACCGAACCCACTAGGAAATGGACCCAAGCTAAAACTCCGTTGCTTATCTGACCTCCATAAGTACCCCTCTTCCTGGTGGGCCAGGGTGACACTTTTGGTCTCCTGGAATTAGTGTCAGATTAGTGCCAGCGTCAGTAGTACTGGCAAACAAGACTCTTCCACATTTAGGGGTTTGATGTGCCTATCTTTACCAGGACTTTGCCATATGTTCTCAGTTTTTCAGAATCCCATTCTTTCTCAAATTCTATGCCCTCACTTTAATAGCAAACACCCTGCAAAGTATGGAATTCAAATTGCAAAGTAAGTCAGCCATTCATAGGATGAGACTCTGGGTTTGATTTTTAACATTCTGAGCTCCATGGCTACAGGAGATAAGGGTTTCTTTCAGGGAAAACATGAACACTTTTAGGTCATTTATGTGATGCTTGAGCTGGAAATTCAAATCCCTGAGATCATCCTTTTTTTCCCCTACTTGGCATAGCACAATTAGAAACAACCAGTCAATCTCATTATATTTGTTAGTTGACAAAAATGTTCTAAGGTATAAAATACACAGTCATCCGGACCTTGCTTCTTATAAGTATTTGTAAAGGAAAAGCCAATGGTGAGATTTTATTTATCTCTGTTACCATTATTACACCATGGATTATCTCTGCTCTCTTTACTACTAGAAATAGAGTCATTAGTGCCTTTAAATTTTATCAGAGTAGGAAACCAATTCATAAAACTCATCCTTAAGATTCTGTTCCTCTAGAATCATTCTTGGTACCAAAATTTATATTAGTCAGTGTTCTCCAGAAAAACAGAATTGATAGGCTATATATATATATATATATATATATATATACAGTAGACAGATTTATTTTAAGGAACTGGCTCACACAACTGTGCAGCCAGTCTGAAATTTGCAGGGCAGGCTGTCAGGCTGGAGATCCGAAGAACAGCTGATGTTACAGTCTTGAGTCCAGAGGCAATCTGGAGGCAAAATGGCTTCTTCCTTGGGGAACTTCAATCATTTTTTCTTAAGGCCTTCAACTGATTGGATGAAGCTCATCCATATTAGAGAGGATGATCTGAATTTCTTAAAGCCCAGTGATCTAAGTCTTAATTACGTCTAAAAATACTTTTACAACAACATCTAGACTCATGTTTGGACAAATATCTGGGTAGTGTGGCCTAGCCAAGTTGACATATAAGATTAAGCAGCACACAAGCTAAAAATTTTAATAGATGATTGGAAAGAGGAAGGTCTTCTTGAAACTTAAATAAGTTCCCTAGAAGACCAAATGAAAGAAAGCAAGAACTAAAACTAGGTGGGTGGGGGGAGTGGGGGGTGGGGGGGGAGGAAGTATATGCAAAACTACCAAGAGGCAAAAGTAAAGAGGTAATTAGGAAAAAGATGAAAGCCTTAGAAAAAAGATCCAAGAGACCAACCCTACAAATTACAGGAGCTCCAGAAAAAGAGAAACAGAGTAGAGAGAGGAAGACGAATTACTAAATAACTGAAGAAACTCTCCTAGAGCTAAAGGAAGACTGAGTCTTCAGATTAAAAGGTTCTATGAATTCTACGTTAAGACCAATGAAATGAAACATACATGGTAACATTTCTGAATTCCAGGAAAAAATTAAAATGCCATAAGGTTTATGAATGAAAGAATATGTTTCTTACAGAAAAAGGCCAGGTCGCCTGGGTGACTCAGTCAGTTAAGCGTCTGACTTTGTCTCAGGTCATGATCTCACGGTTCGTGGGTTCAAGCCCCATAATGGGCTGTATGCTGATGGCTCAGAACCTGGAGCCTGCTTCAGATTCTGTGTCTTCATCTTTCTCTGCCCCTCCCCCACTTGTCCTCTCTCTCTCCTTCTCTCTCTCTCTCTCTCTCTCAAAAATAAATAAACATTAAAAAATTTAGAATAAGGTCATGATACCATCGTATTTATTACCTGAAACACTGGAAGCTGGAGGACAATGAAGTAACACTCTGGAAAACAGTGAGGAGGTTCCTCAAAAAATTAAAAATAGATCTACCTTATGACCCAGCAATAGCATGCTTAACTTTATAAGAAACTGTTAAACTCACTTCCATTGTAACAGATGTAAAATGTATCTCATGTAAAATGTATCTTATTATAGTTTTAATTTGCATTTTCTTACTGATTAATGATACAAACATCTTTTCACATATTTGTCATCCATACATCTTCTTTCAAGCAGCCACTTAAATATTTTGCTCACTTATTGTTGGGTTATTTGTCCTCCTATCAAGTCATAGAAATTCTTTACATATTCTTCTTTTTTTAATTAAAAACATTTTTTAATGTTTATTTATTTTTGAGAGCAAAAGAGCACGTGAGAGCGAGAACGAGAGCGAGAGCAAGCAGGGGAAGGTCAGAAAGAGAGGGAGACACAGATCTGAAGCAGGCTCCAGGCTCTGAACTGTCAACACAGAGCCCAATGCAGGGCTCGAACTCACAGACAAAAGAGATCATGACCTGAACCAAAGTCAGACACTTAACCAAACAGAGCCCCAATTTCTTGACATATTCTAAACAAAAGTCCTTTGTCAGACAAATGTTTTGAATGTGTTTTCTCCCAGTCCGTTGTTTGCCTTTTCATTTTCATAACAGTACATTGAAAAGCAATATTTTTTTTTTAAATCAAAGAAGTCTAATTTGTTTTTTTTCTTTTGCAATTTGGGGTTTTTGTGTCCTATTAAGAAAAACTCTGCCAAACCCAAGAACACTAAATTTTTCCCAAGTATTCTTCAGAAGTTTTATGGTTTTAATTCATATTAGGCCTATGATCTATTTTGAGTTAATTTTTATGTAAGGTGTGAGATAAGGGTATAGTTCATTTTTAAATATATGAAAATGGGGGCGCCTGGGTGGCGCAGTCGGTTAAGCGTCCGACTTCAGCCAGGTCACGATCTCGCGGTCTGTGAGTTCGAGCCCCGCGTCAGGCTCTGGGCTGACGGCTCAGAGCCTGGAGCCTGTTTCCGATTCTGTGTCTCCCTCTCTCTCTGCCCCTCCCCCATTCATGCTCTGTCTCTCTCTGTCCCAAAAATAAAATAAACGTTGAAAAAAAAATTTTAAAAAAATAAATATATGAAAATGCAACTGTCCAGAACCATTTTTTGAAATTATCCTTTCCTCATTGCTTGCATCCTAAAATTCAGATATTGTCTGCTCTGCCTTCCTTGCATAACTGTAGACAGCACTCCATGACATATATGAAAACGTGCTCTGTAAAGTGGAAAACTAATAGAAATCTAAGTCACTATCATGATTAGTTAGTTCTGAGTAGATCCTGACCCGAAGACAAGAAACAGAAAAAGTATTAGGCCATGACATGTGGTATGGCCCCACTCCTTTATTAGCCTTCAAAACACCTTTTAACCTCAGAGCTATTCCCTCTTCTGTGAAGTAGAAATTATGATATCCAATGGTCTACTTCAGGAGGATTTCATAAAGATTATATAAGATTATGCATTTTAAAATGCTTTGCAAATTATAAAATGCTATACAAATGCAAGATATTTACTTTATACCTAAAAATCCCTGGGCTACATAATAAGGCCCATTCCTGCTTTGCATAATAGTATAGGGCCATAAATATGACTGCACAAGCTGAAACTTTGCAAAAGATCTTAATAATCAACAGAACAAATTATGATTGTTCTATAATCTTTTCCAAGGCACTATTTCTTCTTAACTCTATTCTTGTTCTATTAGGATTTCATCCCAGTGTTACTACTTTTCTTTTCTTTGCTTCAGTTCATCTTTGTTGACCAAGCAGCTTTTGATAACCCATTTTTATAAAAGGTGATGTGGGCTTATCGCTAAAAAATAAGGAGGCAACAAAACTATGCGCTTTGCTATCTGTGCATGAGCTGAGTAACAGGTACACAGTGACCAACTGCAGTAGTATTTTAAAAGAAGTAAAAGAAAAATGACATGGTTAGTCACTGATCATGATGCACATCTGTTATTTACATATTAATCTGCAGACTGAAGAGCTAGAAGTGAAGTTTGTACTTTATGCAATTACTCATAGTTAATATATTGTGATCACTGAAATTTGAATTGTGTTGTTGGGGGAATGGTGTTCTTCACTGAACACACTAACTGAAATTTGTGCATACTGGAGCCATGCAAAGTGAGGCTTGCATATACTTGCAGTGTGCCAAGATATGTGAATCTCCCAATTAGTCTTCCCAGCATTTGAAGAGAGGAATAAATGAATTATTTTCCTGGATTTCTTGATGTGATTCTTTTTGAACCTTCTCTATTACTTCAAAAAATGTGTGGTGAAGAAATCAAAGAAACCTTTGAGGAACCCAGGCAGCTCAGTCGACTGAGTGCCCAACTCTTGATTTTGGCTCAGATCATGATCCCAGGGTCCTGGGGTTGACCCCTACATTGGGCTCCACACTGAACATGGAGCCTGCTTGAGATTCTCTCTCTCTGTCCCTCTGCCTCTCCCCCCCCCCCCCCGTTCACATGCATGTGCATGTTCTCTCTCTAAAAGAAAAAAAAGAACTTTCTATGATTGTTACTTAAGGACGCTTATTTGAGATTAAATTACACTGTAGTATAAGGTAGATAAATCAGTGGGCTTTAAAACAAAAGTTGACTGAATAACAACTGATTTTCTTTTAAGAGAAAGGCAAAGAGTTTTACATGATTTTCCTTAGTTTTAGCCATTGAACTTTTGTTTTGTTTTGTTTTGTTTTATTTCAGGAGTAAAATTTAGTGATTCATCACTTACATACAACAACACCTAGTACACATCACAACAAGTGCCTGCCTTAATGCCCATCACCCATTTAACCCATCCCCCCAACCCAGCTCCCCTCCAGCAACCCTTGGTTTGTTCTCTAGAGTTAAGAGTCTTTTGTGGTTTGCCTCCCTTTTTGCTTTTATTTTATTTTTCCTTCCCTTCCCCTATATTCACCTATTTTGTTTCTTAAATTCCACATATGAGTGAAATCGTATGGTATTTGTCTTTAACTGACTTATTTTGCTTAGCATAGTACATTCTAGTTCCATCTATGTCACTGCAAATGGCAAGATTTCATTCTTTTTGATGGCTGAGTAATATTCCATTACATATGTGTACCACATCCCTTTATCCAGTCATCAGTTGATGAATACTTGGACTCTTCCCATACTTTGGCTATTGTTGATAGTGCTGCTATAAACATTGGGGTGCATGTGCCCCTTCGAATCAGTAGTTTTGTATCCTTTGAATAAATACCTAGTTGTATAATTGCTGGTGCTATTTTTAACTTTTTGAAGAAATGCCATACTGTTTTCCTAATCACTGAACTTTACTTTTTGTATCTTCACATCTCTTTTCTCTTTAGTTGTCACTCTTCTTGTACCCAGAGTAAAGAGTTCAAGCCAGATCAAATGTCAAATGTACCCCATATCCTAAAACAAGCTTCTTGTAATCCTCATTTCAAAGTGTTGTTTGCATTTGGTTCCTTGAGGGCTAACTGCACATGTAGGTGTAGGAATTACATAACTGGAACCTCTGACTTCTCAGACTAGCACCAAATTGTTGGTATTATCTCTTAAACATTACCCTGATTTCAGGAATATTCATCAATGTACTTCTGCACACTCTCCCCACAGAAGATAGCAGAATTAATATTTTAACGATCTGGGAAGGTACTCATTAGTCTATAATAATAAAGCTATTTTAGATCTGAATGAACCAACTAAACATAAAGGTATTTATCTAATTATGGCAGTCACTATTCTACCCTAATTTCTATGATAACCACCTCAAGTCTAGTGGGAGAAACAGGAGCATAAATAGATAAATAAAATATAATTTGGTAAATTGGGGAGGTCAGTCACAAGGTGGTATGAGACTATTAGAGAAACACCAAACCTAGCTTTGAGGAACACAAGGAAGGTCGGGCTGAGCTATCTCTGAAAAACAGTAGGAATTACCTCAGAAAAGAAAGGAGGATGGATGGTTCTTGCAAGAACCACAGGTTCAAAGGCCTGGAGACAAAGAGAATGAATTCCAGAAACCAAAAGAGGTTCTGTCAGAGAGCTGTGGCAACAGAGGTGGAATAGATGCCATGATGCTAAAGAGCTTTACCATGACAGTAACAGGGAGCCAAAGAAGAGCTTGGAAGGGATTCGTGTTTTAGGAAAGTCATTTCAGTAGCTGCTGTGAGTAGATGGGCATGGAAGCAGTGAAGAAGACAGACCAGCCGAGAGATGAAATCGGCTCAATCCAAGCAGTGGTTGGAACTGAGACATGGGGGAAGATTCTGGGGGTATTAAGGAAGTAGAATTAAAAGGGCTTTGTGTCCACTTTTGAATATTGCATGTGACTCAAAGTTTTCTGGTGTGGACAACTGGGTGGTTACAGTAAATAAGATATAGGAGGAAGGAGAAAGGTCAAGATGGAGGAAGAAAAATGGTAAAGTAACACGAAAAATATTTTACTTTGAAAGGAATGCGAGGCATAGAATGAGATTTCCTGCCTAAAATTAAAAATGTCTTGTATTTTGTTTCTACTCTTTGGATGGCCTGAGACAGATAAATCCTGTGAGCAACTGGGTGGGAAGAAGAGGGGCACTAGCTTCACCCAGTACAGGGAAGCAATGTGGAGGGCCCTTAGAGAAAATCAAAGAGCAACCTCCTATTGCAGGGTAGATTGGCAGTTTTATTGTCCAGGGCAGAGGATATAAATAGCTCCACTGTATCCATGTGTCTAAACAAAATGGCCAAGGAAGGTGGTTAGGGCTTGGGGTACCAAAAGTGAGAGGTGTCTCAGACTACTAGACTTTATATTTTGCATATAGTTCATGGCCTGACAAGTAGCATATGCATAAGAAGAAGGTTTAAAGACTTCTGTAAATAACCCTATGTTAGTTGCTGGAAGAAGTACCTGGAATAGAAGACTTGAACGCGACCATGTTCTAGCACATTTAAGAATATGCCCAGGCCACCCACTAGCTAGCTACCAGAGCTCTTTGTCATGACCACAGGTCAAAATGCCTAATACTGAAAGCCATACAACCCACTTTTTATCTTTCCCGCAATGTAAACAGGAAAATAAAACCATTTTTAGCTTACATGGAAGAACATCTCGATATCTGTTTTTGTCTCTGTTGCGTAGGTCATTCCCAGAGTTGAACTCACCAGGTAGGTTCTGAAAATCTAAAGTCTTTAAAAGGTAAGAAATATAAGTCACATATTTACTACGACAAAAAGAAACAAGAAAAAAAATCTGCCTTTGCTTAGTGTTCATGATCCTTAAACCTCTATATGGCATGACCCAATGTTAAATGTGTTGTATGATAAGTGAAGTCAAAACCGTATTAAAAAATACTACAGAAAGGGGCACTTGGGTGGCTCAGTTGGTTAAGTGTCTGACTTTGGCTCAGGTCATGATCTTGTGGTTCCTGGGTTTGAGCCCCGCATCAGGCTCTGTGCTGACAGCTCAGAGCCTGGAGCCTGTTTTGGATTCTGTGTCTCTCCCTCTCTCTCTGCCCCTCCTCTACTCATGCTCTGTCTCCCTCTCTCAAAAACAAATAAACATTAAAAAAAAATACTATAGAAAATACCTCAAATTTGAGATGTCAATCAACAAGTTGTTTGATAAGAAAATGCTAATCTCTCTAAAGATGCTTTTTTCCCTTAAACTTCAATATTTTTCCTTTTTCATAAAAAAGCCAATACAGAACATTCCCTTCTTGGACTTACCCATAAATCTACCATTTTATAAGCAAACAAATAAAAATAACAGCAAAAAAAATATATATAAACATATAAACCAAAAAAAAATATAAGCAGACTCACAATTTACTCCTTGGCCCATGAAGGAATTATCAGATATCAATTAAGGAATTCTCCCTTCCAAAAAAATTTCATTACCAAGTGTGAATTCAGTAAACACTGACTGAACATTTAATACATACTCAGCACTTTTCTAGATACTGGAATACAAAGATGAACATGAAAATTTTCCCATCCTTAAGGAGCTATCAGAGCAGTCAGAGGGGGACCTATGAGATCAATGTACAGAGATGCCAGTATAATGGTAGCACTGATGACTGCCATCAAAAGTTAGTCATATGACAGTATGTGTGTGTGCGGAAGGCAAGGAGAGCGGAGGTGAGCAGGTACCACTCCAGGTAAAAGGACAGGAATAAAGGCACGGGGGCATACATCTCCTCTTGGGGAAATAGTGAATAGGATGATAACAAGAGAACAGAGAACATGATCTAGCCCAGAGGGAAACGAAAACTACCCAGGAAGGCCTTGTTTCATATACAAAAGAAGCAGAGATGTATCCAGTCCTAGTCTATGAGAATATTTGTGGATAAAGCCTGTGAGTCTACACTTTTCAAAAGCTCTTCAGTAACCCTTCGGTAGCCAACCTGGCACCACCAGTCTTTTTTTTTTTTTTTTTTTTTTTTTTAAATTTTTTTTTCAACGTTTATTTATTTTTGGGACAGAGAGAGACAGAGCATGAACGGGCGAGGGGCAGAGAGAGAGGGAGACACAGAATCGGAAACAGGCTCCAGGCTCTGAGCCATCAGCCCAGAGCCCGACGCGGGGCTCGAACTCGTGGACCGCGAGATCGTGACCTGGCTGAAGTCGGACGCTTAACCGACTGCGCCACCCAGGCGCCCCTACCACCAGTCTTTAAATAAGCGCTGGCAACTACTGGCATGGCCGATGAGAAGCTAGAGAAGGTGTTAAGCAGTAGGATAGTAAGATTTTTACCCTTTTAATTTTTATGCAAATTAATCCTAAAATTAACTTGGGAAAAAATATCTGTAGGAAGAACTAGAAGAATTCTGTAAAAGAAGAGTAAATGAGGGAAGACTAGTCTGAACAAACAGTAAAAGATCCCATGAAGCTACACTAATTAAGAGAGTTTGGTAACAGCATATGAATAAACAAATCAATGGAAGAAGTCCAAGAATACATTAAAATGTATATATCACTTCAGTATATAATAAAAGTGGCCTTTTACATCACTGAACAGAAGTTTCAAGAGGATCTTGGGACAAGAGGATAGATATATAACGTGGGGTCCCTAACAAATACCTTATAAAAAATTAAATTCTAGTTGGATCAAAGATTTATACATTTTAAAAAATTTATACATTTTAAAAGATATTAGTAAGAAACATGAAATAATTATGATCTTAGAGTGAAAGGGCATCTAAAGGATACAGAAAACCCTGAAGTCCCAAAAGATTGCCATATTTGACTACTAAATTTACCTCTCTTCTTACTACATGTGTATGTGCATGCACGCACATGTATGTGTGGCACAAACAACAAGGGAGGAAAGTTACCATATAAAGCACATACAAAAGAAACAATTTCTTCATTATATAAAGCTATCAATTGATAAGAAAAAGAATAAACATTAATTGAGCAAAGAATTGGAACAGTTCACTAAAATAAATATAAAAGGCTTAAAAAAATATGGAAAGTAATTCCTCTGTTCTCAAATAAGTGTCAATTAGATCATCAACAAGAAATCATTTGTCATGTAAGAGATAAGCAAAGATCCAAAAATTAAATAGCACAAAATACTGGTGGTCTTCCTAGTAATTTGTTCTAAAGAATACTAATACAGGGGTGGCTCAGCCGGTTAGGTGTCCCACTTCAGCTCAGGTCATGATATCATGATCTGTAGGTTCAAGCCCCACGTCGAGCTCTTTTCTCACAGCTCAGAGCCTGGAGCCTGCTTCAGATTCTGTGTCTCCCTCTCTCTTTGCCCCTCTCCCCCGTGCTGTCTCTCTCTCTTACTCTATCTCAAAAATAAATAAATATTTAAAAAATTAAAAGAAAAAACAAACAAAAAACAAAGAAAGATATACTCGTGATGGAGTCTTTCATTAAAAAAAAGGATACTCATACATATGTACAGGCATATAAAGAGGGGTAACTGCTGTTCATAGTAGCCTAGAACAATCTAAATGAGCATGATATGGGACTACGTAAAGAAAAGAAGGCCTTTAGAGCTATACAATTAACTATACTATGCAACCCTTAAAAAGAATGAGATTTTAGGAGATAGAGATATATGTACTGATAATATATTTGGAAATTATTTCTCAGGTGACACATTTTTTTTTAAGGAAGGAAAGGGCAATGGTGAATAAAGTACATGCTAATGCTTTTCTGGACATTTGGATGACAAAGTTCATAGTGGAAAGGGAGCCTAGGAAGTCAAGAGAGAAAAAGAAAGATACTTTCTCCATTTTATAACCTTTTATGCTATTTAACCTCTTTTTTTAACTATATACACCTATTTCTTTAAAAACAAACTTAATATTTAAAAACAAAGACAAAGTACTCAATTTAAAAAACACAGAAAAAAAAAAAAAAAGAAAAAAACCCTCTAGTAGTAATGTGGAAAATCAGAGACTTTTGTTAAAACCAAAATATTTACCATAAATTCCTGGAGGATTTCAAATTCTGCTACTTTTTTCTCAAGCACATTAAAACAATCCTTGATGGTTAATTGCTCATGAAAACTGAATATTAATGGTCGAACATGAGCCAGCTGAGCTAGCTCCCTTTCAGAAACAATTTGTATACCTAAGAAAAAGAAAAATTCACATTTGTAAGTTACTTGCATGTATGTGAAGGGAGATTTTCTTTCTGTTGTTGTTTTTTCTTAAATAAAGGCACAGCCACCTATGGATTACTGGAAATTTGTGTTTCCAGAAGTGAAGAAATCTGTTACTTTGAAAGAAAGTATTTTTGGTTTGAAAAATCATGATTATGTACTTTGAAATTACACAAAACCCACTATTCTTGGAAAAACTGTTAAGTGCTATATAAATAAAAGATGCTATAGACTGAGAAGTGTTCTATTTAACAATGTGAATTGAGTATATGTATTGACAATTATGCACAGCAAGCATGTGCAAACAAGACTTGGATGGGAAAAAGTGAGAACTTTTGTCTTCCCTCAGACCAAGTATTTAACATCCCTAGAGTTTGAGAGGAGAGGATGTGGAGAGTCTAACACACTTCTCACTCTAAAATAGATCAAGGACACTCATGCACACACAGACATACAACACAAATACACCCCCTACAAGGATAGAGAGGCTCTATGTGATATCATTAATAAGACTAAAAAATATATATAATATATAACTTGTAATTATGTATTATATGCATATATATACATTATATAGTTACACATTTATAACCAATAATAATAGAAGAGAATACATGCTATTCAATAGTACACATGGAGGGTTTTTTTTAATGATGATGTTTTATGTCATGTTGACAATCTAGATTCCAAGCAGCCGAAATTTTACAGATCATGTCCACTGACTAAAATGCAATAAATCCAGAAGTCAGTATTAAAAGAATATTTTTAAAATTTCAGAATTTTGAAGTAAAATGCTCACGTGAAGCCAGTTCTCAAAATCTCTTTTCAAAGCCAAATAATATGAACAAAAATAAAGTTAACACCAGCAAATATATATATATGTATGTATATGTATATATATATATATATATGTATATATATCTATATATATATATATATATATATATATATATATATACCAGAAGCAATTCCACAAAAGAATGGGGATAAAAAGTAAAAAATTCTAAGAATGTGCACAGCCCTGTGAAACTCTTCTTGTCTTGGAACCCTATTTTAACCAAAAGCTCTTTGTAGGGGTGGAAGTGAGGGACTGTTGGTTGGGAGAGATAGTCACAGAAATCCTAAAATTTCTCACAAATATCTCTAACCTGAATATGAGAGGAGATCTAGGAAGCCTAGAGGGGGAGCTAAAGTTCTGCAAGAGTAGAAGCCATTTTGATCATCGATGATGCCCAACAGAAAAATCTTTAGAGCTTCCCATGTATTCCAGCCTTGCTAGAACAAAAGCTGAGAGAAGGGAGAGAGGAAACGAAAGAAAAGGTAGAATGATTGTAATGGACACTGTTGTTGACTCTCCAACACTGATTCTACCCTGATGGTTAGTTAAAGCCATAAGTGATCATTCCACAATGACTCCCTTGCCAGTGAATAATTCAGCAATATGTAGATGACTTGATCCAATGGGAAGCAAGAAGTATATTCAGGGTTTGCAAGCAAGGAAGAGAAGCAAGCCTCTCTCTCATCTCCATCCCTTGCCCAGACATAGATACAGACGTATAAGACCCTGATTATTACAAGCAGCCCTACTGTGACATAAAAGGAATGAGTTGAATACAGCAAATATGAAAAAAATATACATAAAGAACCTATGCTCTTAATGACATCACTGAGAAACTGATCAAATTGAACTTGGAACACTTCCTACCTCTGCACTTCCATTATGGGAGAAAATATATTGCTGTGGTTAACATCATTTTGAATTTGGTTTCTTTTTATTGCGGCCTGGTCCAAGAATTCCAATCAAGGTGGACAGGTCAGGCTTCAGCTACAATAATGGCAATGGGATTTTTGCAGAGGGGCAGTTCTTTTCTAGCTATTTGGTGCGACATCATTGGACAGGTTTGAAGAACAGGTGCTTCCCCCTAACATGGTCCAAAAATAACACTGCAGAATGGTCTACCACAAAAACTGCTAGCTTTGCTGTAAGGAGGAATCTGAGGAAGCTGGACACCGCTGCTCGAACCACTAGCTCCTGGATGACACTACTATAGCAACCATGGAGGAATTAGAAAGTCAGCACCACAACTGTTGGTGCTAGTGATGTACCATTTCAGTTATAATGAGACACGAGGAATACCATGCGTGTTCTGGTGCGTACCAGCAACTTGAGAGCTTCTCCACAGATTTAAGTCTTGGCTAAGTGCATACAACTGGTCAAACCCACATAACTCCAGGATTTCCGGGAAATGTAATTTTTAGTTTTCCTGCCTGGGCCATACAGAAAGACATGTTAGGAGAAGGATGTGATCAAAGCTGAGTAAGCTAATCTATAATATCTTCTATACAACAATTCATCCACACCCTGTGAGTTTTCTGTTCCTTTTCCCCTAACCCTTCTGCACATTTGTCATTATCTGCTCAGCCAAAATCCAGCCCTCAAAGTGTAGTTTATAATGGAAGATAACTAATCAAATCAAATCAAATGGAATGAGACTCAACAAGAATTCATTCATGCTCAAACTGAAAAATCAAGGAGATGCACAACTATACATGTTACTGAGCAAGATGGAAATAAAATGAAAGATGAAGAAAAAAAATGAGCAATGCAATATGGTAGGCAAAAAAAATTTAATCCATTCTGAATGGAACATAACTTATATTGTAGATCTATTATCTGTAGGAAGAAGTAATAGAATATAAATTATTTTAAATGAGTTTAAAAGTGAGATTTTAAAAAACAGAATGGCCTCTTTTTTTAATGTTTATTTATTTATTTTGAGAGACAGAGACATGAGTGGGGAGGGACAGAGAGAGAAGGAGAGAGAGAATCCCAAGCAGGCTCAGCTATTCTCAGCACAGAGCCAGATGTGGGGCTCAATCTCACAAACTGCGAAATCATGACCTGAGCCAAAACCATGAGTCCAATCAATACTTAACCGACTGAGCCACCCAGATGCCCCCCAAAAAACAGAATGGCCTCTTATATTGGGTTCCTAAAGTAGTCAAATTCACAGTACAGAAAGTAGAATGGTGGTTGTCAGAGGCTGGGGGAAGGAGAATGGAGAGTTAAGTACTTAATGGGTACGGAGTTACAGTTGAGGAAGAGGAAAAAGTTCTAGAGATGGATGGTGGTATTGCTTGCACAGCAGTAAGAATGTACTTAATACCACTGAACGGTACACAGAAAAATGGTGAAGATGATAAATTTTATGTTCTGTGTATTTTACCACAATTTTTAAAATACTACTAACAACCCAGATTCGTTGCATCACTTATAGTCTGTTATCCAGAGATCAGCTGCTATTATAAAGCTAGATTCTCCTCATGGTCACAAAAAGATGGTCAACAGCAATCAGAGCCATGTATTTTCTTGCTTACAACCTATTTATTTTCTTTTTTAAAAAAATTTTTATGTTTATTTTTGAGAGAGAGACAGAGCACAAGTAGGAGAGGGGAAGAGAGAGAGGGAGACACATAATCCAAAGCAGGCTTCAGGCTGCAAGCTGTCAGCCCAGAACCCGATGAGAGGTTCGAACTCATGAACTGCCAGATCGTGACCTGAGCAGAAGTTGGACACTTAACTGACCGAGCTACCCAGGCGCCCCACATACAAACTATTTCTTAAATGCAAGGACAAAGTTTCCCCAAAGCATCCAACAAACCTTTACCTGAATTTCAGGCAGGCCAAGTGTCTGAAACATGGCTGGCAAAACAACACTGGCAAAACCTAACTGGCATATCCTCAGATCATTCAGGTTCACATCCTGAGTTAAAAGCAATTTCTCAACCTGCCTTGCTGCAGCTCGATGGAAAAGAGATGAAATGAGTGCTGAAGAATCAGCTAGAGTGATCACTGGTGCCACTATACAACATTTGCAGCAACCTCAACCCAAGTGCACAGACTAGGGTGCAAAAAAACCTTTGTGCAAAATTCAAGCCATCCTTCCAGCTCCTCCCTAGCTGTTCCCTACCGGTGCCAGCAAAACTCCCCTACATCTCAGTTCTGATGCCTCCCCAGGTCTTACCCTAGAGCCAGAGGGGAGGTCACACCTATGGGGGACAGAGGTTTAGATGGAGAAAGCATCAGAAAAGAGGCCAGATTTACATTTTTAAAAAATTTTTTAATGTTTGTTTATTTTTGAGAGAGAGAGACAGAGCACAACTGGGAGAAGGGCAGAGAGTGAGGGAGACACAGAATCCGAAGTAGGCTCCAGGCTCTGAGCTGTCAACACAGGTCCAATGCAGCGCTCAAACTCACAAACTGTGAGATCATGACCTGAGCCCAAGTCAGACGCTTAACCAGTGGAGCCAGCCAGGTGCCCTGCCACATCTACATTTGTATCAATACCACCTGGGAAGTGCCTTGAAAATAATGGAAAACAGTGTGGAGGTTCCTCAAAAAATTAAAAATAGATCTACCCTATGACCCAGCACTGCCAGGAATTTACCCAAGGGATACAGGAGTGCTGATGCATAGGGCACTTGTACCCCAATGTTTATAGCAGCATTTACAACAATAGCCAAACTATGAAAAGAGCCTAAATGTCCATCGACTGATGAATGGATAAAGAAATTGTGGTTTATACACATAATGGAATACTACGTGGCAATGAGAAAGAATGAAATATGGCCTTTTGTAGCAACATGGATGGAACTGGAGGGTGTTATGCTAAGTGAAATAAGTCCTACAGAGAAAGACAAATACCATATGTTTTCACTCTTATGTGGATCCTGAGAAACTTAACAGAAGACCATGGAGGAGGGGAAGGAAAAAAAAAAAGTTAGAGAGGGAGGGAACCAAACCATAAGAGACTCTTAAAAACTGAGAATAAACTGAGGGTTTATGGGGTTGGGAGGGAGGGGAAAGTGGGTGACGGGCATTGAGGAGGGCACCTGTTGGGATGAGCACTGGGTGTTGTATGGAAACCAATTTGACAATAAATTTCACATGAAAGAAAGAAAGAAAGAAAGAAAGAAAGAAAGAAAGAAAGAAAATAGGGATTTCTGGATTCAACCCAATAAATGCTGAATCATAACCTTAAATAAAAATTAAATTAAAAAAAAGAATGAGGTAAAAAATAAGTTTACAGACCTAAGAAAATAAAGATCAAAACTACATGATTACAGGGGCACCCAAGTGGCTCAGTCACTTGAGCGTTCCACTCTTGATCTCGGCTCAGGTCATGATCTCATGGTTTGTGGAAGAAGAGACAAAAACAAAAGATAGTGCATGTATGTACATCATCAGAAGTTCAGAATAAAAACTTAAGATACAGTGAGGAACTCCAGAAATCATCCTTCCTGGTACAAGCGCAGAGAGGGAAGCAGCAGCTTCTACAGGCAAGGTATGATGTCCCATCCAGTTCCTTTCCCCTATCTTCCCTAAGGATCAGAAGCAGAAGAAGTTGGGAAAAGGGCAGCAAACTCTATTGTCCACAAAACACAAGTTAAGACACAATAACCTTGGGAATTGGGAGGGGAGGGAAGCATCCTAGGCTCAGACCATAACATATCCTCTACCCCTAAAGAAAAGGCAGGTAACTGAGAAGGCACCATCCCTAAGAACCAGGGACACAGCACCTGTCTACAACTAACGCTCAATAAAGACAACAGAGAATGCACTCCCACCCCCAATTAGGTTAGCAAGTAACATAATTACAAACAAGAGCATTCTGTTGCTGGGAAATGAACAAGGTCATTGACAGAAACCTTCTCTGAGGTTCAAGTGCAATGCGGAGACCTAAAGCAGAGGGTAGACATTGAAATAAACCCTCTGGCATTTTCCATTCTAAGCACAAGGTAGCAATACAGGAATTTGAAGCTGGTGATGCACTAGGAGTAACCCTAGCAACATAAAAACTCAAACCCTGCTCCATTCCTGACTAAACTGACTTAACTCACCAGACTGAAGGCCTACAAAAGGAAGAGGTATGCCTATTCCTATTTACCCCAGTCTCTAGAACACAAGATATCCAGATTTCAACAAAGAAATTATATGTACACAAAGAAGCAAGTAAAAAAATAAAACTGTCAAGAGATAAAGCAATCAAAGGGACCAGACAGAGATACAACATAAATGTTAAAACTATCAGACAATGAATTTTAAATAAGTAAGATCGAAGTTAAAGGCTTCAGTGGAAAAGTGGACAACATGCATAAACAAATGCAGAATTTCATCAGAGCTAGGGAAACCATAAAAAATCAAGCAGAAATCCTAAAACTGAAAATTTCTATAATAGAAATAAAGAATGCTATCAGTGGGCTTATCTATGGGCTTGATACAGACTAGAAAAGAATCCGCAAACTTGAAAATAGGTCAATAGGCATTACTCAAACTGAAAGAGAAAAAAGAGTCGGGGCGCCTGGGTGGCTCAGTCGGTTAAGCCGCCGACTTCGGCTCAGGTCATGATCTCGCGGTCCGTGAGTTCAAGCCCTGCGTCGGGCTCTGTGCTGACAGCTCAGAGCCTGGAGCCTGGAGCCTGTTTCAGATTCTGTGTCTCCCTCTCTCTGACCCTCCCCCGTTCATGCTCTGTCTCTCTCTGTCTCAAAAATAAATAAACGTTAAAAAAAAAAAAAAAAGAGTCAGGGAAGCCACAGTAGACAGCATCCAAGAACTACAGCCCAATATCACACAGATTAATATTCCTGTAATTAGAAACCCAAAATAGAACAGAGAGTGGGAGTGGAATTGGGCAGAAGAAATATTTGAAGTGACAATGGTTGGGGATCCTCCAAAATGAATGAAAGACACCAAGCCTCAGATACAAAAGCTCATCATCAACAATACAAGTTATAAGACACCCAGAATCCTACAACCAACAAAAATGTCTTTCAGAACAAATGGAGAAATAAACACTTTTACAGACAAATACTAAGAGTTCATTAGCAGCACACTTGCACTGTAAGAAATGCTCAAGGAAGATCTTCAGGCAGAAGGAATATACTACAGAACAGGAAACTGACTCTACACAAATGAAAAGTTGTAAAAATTCCATGAAAGTAGATAAATATAAAATTCTTTTTTTCCTTAATTTTCACTTTCCTGGAGGGTAACTGGCTATCTAAAACAAAAGCACTGAATACATATTTTTCATAATTATTGTTATGTAAAAGAAACATTTGACAACAATTGTACAAAAGATTCACGGGAATAATTAGGAAGACACTACTGGAAGGTCCTTTTGCCAAGTGTTATAATGTTATTTGAAGACAGAAAAAACAGACTGTGAAAAATTAAAGATGTATATATATTATAAATCCTAGGGCAACCAAGAGAACACTTTTAAAGAGGTATAACTAAAAAGCCATTGGGAAAATAAAATGTTATTACAAAATAATCCTAGAGAAATCTGCAAAAAAAAGGAAAAAAGATAAAGAATAGAAAGAATAAATAGAAAGCAATTAGCAAGATGGTAGAGTTAAAAGACAGTAATATAAATGCAAACAGTCTAAATACACCAATTAAAAAAACAGAAATCAGGAAACTGGGTGAAAAAACAAGACCCAATCATACAATGCCCATAAGAAACCACTTTATATACAAAAATGTAGGCAAGTTAAAAGTAAAAGGATAGAAAAATATGTACCATGGGAACACTAATCAAAGGAAGGTGGAGTGGCTCTATTAACATCAGAGAATATCAAAAACAAAGTAGACTTCAGACCAAGAACATTACCAGGGTTAAAAAAGTCGTTACTTGGGGGAAGAAGGATGAATAAGGGGAACAAAGAGAATTTTAGAGCAGTGTAACTATTCTGTTTGACACTAAAATGGCGAAAACATGTCTTTACACATTTGTCCTAACTCATAGAATATACAACACCACCAGTGAACTCTAACGTAAATTATGGACTCAGAGTGGTATTGCTACGTCAGTGCAGATTCATCGGCCACAAATACACCACTCTGGTGAGGAACACTGATAGTGGAGGAGCTTATGCATATGTGAAGGCAGTGAGAATATGGGAAATCTCTGTACCTTCTGTTCAAATTTGCTGTGAACTTAAAACTGCTCTAAAAATTAAAGAGATAATTGCTAATGATAAAGAGGTCAAATCACAGAGAAGACGTAACAATGTAAATGAGTATGCACCTAACAGAACTTCAAAATACATGAAAAACTGATAGTGTTAAAAAAAAAAGAAAGAAAGAAAATTTACAATTATCACTGAAGACTTCAAAACTCTTCACTCAGGAATCAATGGAACATGTACACAGAAATTCAGCAAGGACAGAAAAGAACTAAACAACAACGTCATCTAACTGGCCTTTATAAAACACTCTGTCCAACAACATTGTAAAAATTCTTCTCAAGTGCACATGGTACCTTCACCAGATAGACCATATTCTAGGTCAAAAATCAAACCTTAACAAATTAAAAAGAATTAATATAAATTATGCCCTTGGACCATAATGAGATTAAATAAAAATCAATAACATACCTGGAAAATCTTCAAATATTAAGAAAGTTAAAAGCATACTTCTAAATAACCCATGGATCAAAGAAGAAGTCACAAGAGAAATTAGAGAACAATTTAAAAAAAAAAGCAGACTTTAGAATAGATCTATGTTTACCAAAAAAATTAGTAGGTAGTACAGAGAGTTCCCATATATCCTCTGCTATAGTTTCTCCTATTATTAACAATTAAACTAGGTTAGTACATTTGTTAGATTTGGGGGTTCCTGGGTGGCTCAGTCAGTTAAGTGTCTGACTCTTGATTTCATCTCAGGTCCTGATCTCATGCTTCACAAGTTTGAGTCCCACAGCAAGCTCTGTGCTGAAAGCACAGAATCTGCTTCGAATTGTGTCCCTCCCTCTTTCTCTGCCCCTCCCCACTCTGTGTGCATGCACATTCTGTCTCTCTCTCTCTCAAAATATATAAACATTAAAAAAAGAATTTAATTAACCAATATTAACACATTATTATTAATATGTTAACTGAAGTCCATAGTTCATTCAGAGTTCCTTAGTTTTCCTTCATATCCTTTTACTGTTCCAGGATCCCATCTAGGAATCCATATGATCTTTAGTTCTCATGTCTCCTTAGGCTCCTCTTGGCTGGGATGCTTTCTCAGACTTTCCATGTGTTTGATGATTTTGGCAGTTTGAGGAGTAATGATCAGATATATTCTAGGATGCCCCTCTATTGGAATTTGTCTGATGTTTTTCTCATAATTAGCTTAGGGTTATCAGTTTTGGGGAAGATCACAGAGGTAAAGTGCCATATTCATCACAACATATCAAGGGGACCTACTATCAACATGACTGATGTTGACCTTGTTCACCTGTTGCAGCTGTGTATCATGTTTCTTTACTACAAAGGTCCTCTTTTTATCCCTCTTTCCATACTGTACTCTTTAGAAGAAAATCACTATATACAACACACACTTAAGGGATGGGATGTTATGCTCCATCTACATTAGAGTGGAATACATCTACTTTAGAGTGGAATATCAACATAATTTATTTGGAATTCTTCTGCATCTCTTTCTTCTCCCCATTTATTTATATATTCAATTATTTTTTTATATTAGTATGGACTCAGACATTTATTTCATCCTTTGAGTTATAATCCAATGCTACATTGTGTTGGTGCTCAAACTGTTCCAGCTGTAGCCAATGGGAATGAAAAAGCATTCTGAATGGAATGTAAATAAAAACACACCAAGAATTTGCGGGTATTACTAAAGCAGTATTCACAGGAAGATCTGTTGTATTAAGTGCTTATATTAGATCAGAAGAAATAACTTATCAGAAATCAATAAAATTGAAAACAATAGGAAAAATAATTAAAACTAAAAAAGCTAGTTCATGGAAAAGATCAATAAAAAAGACAAATACAATATGGTTTCCCTTTTATGTGGAATTTAAGAAACAAAACAAAGGGAAAAAAGAGACAAAATAACACACTCTTAAATAGAAAGCATAAACTGGTGGTTGCCAGAGTGGAGGTGGGTGGAAGGATGGGTGAAATAGGTAAAGGGGCTTAAAGGGTACAGACTTCCAGTTACAAAATAAATAAATTATGAAGATG
The DNA here is from genome assembly GCF_007474595.2 of Lynx canadensis. Lineage (NCBI taxonomy): Eukaryota > Metazoa > Chordata > Mammalia > Carnivora > Felidae > Lynx > Lynx canadensis. The sequence goes on along the minus strand of NC_044313.2, from coordinate 41,566,078 downwards.
AAAAGTACAGCATGAGGAATATAGCCCAAGCATTGTTTGGTGACAGATAATGATTATACTTATTGTGATGAGCACTGAGTAATGTACAGAATTAGTGAATCACTATATTTATTGTACGCCCGACACTAATATAACACTGCTAATTATCCTTCAATTAAAAATTATCAAAATAAATAAAATTACACTGAATTAAAAAAATGAAAATGTCTAAACTGATCACAAAACAAAGAGAAAAAACACACTTTACCACATCAAGAATAAAACAGAGGGTATCAAGTCAGATACTACAGACATCACAAAGTTAATAAGGGAATATTATAAACAGTTCTAATTCCATAAATTAGAAAACTTATATTGATGAGACAAACTGCCAAAGCTCATCAAAGAAGAGAAAGATGATTCAATAGTCCTTTATCAATTAAAAACATTGAATATTGTTATGGGCTGAATTGTGTCCCACCCCCCCCCCCAGAATTTTATATGTTGAAGTCCTAACCTCTAATAATTCAGCATATGATTGTATTTGGTGATAGGATCTTTAAAGAGGTAATTAAGCTAGTAAGATTTTTAGGGTGCACCCTCATCAAATATGACTAGTATCCTTACAAAAAAAACCCAAACAAACAAAAACAAAAAACACAGCTCCCAGATACTACACAGGGAGAAGACAGCCATCTGCAAGTCAAGAAGAGGCCTCAGAAAAAATAAAAACTGCCAACACCTTGATCTTAAACATCTAGCCTCCAGAATTGTGAGAAAATACATGTCTGTTATGTAAGCCACTCAGCCACTAGTACTTTGTTATGAAAACCCTAGAAAATGAACACAAATATGTATTTTAAAACCTTACAAACACATTCCAAGACCAGATGGTTTCACTGAATTCTAGCAAACATTTAAGAGAGCAATAATAATAATTTTGTACAAACTCTTCCAGAATATAAAATAGGAGGGGTACTTCCAAACCAACTTTATGAAGGCAGCTTTGCCCTGATACTCAAACCAGAAAAAGGCACTCCAAAAAAGAAAACCGCAAATCAATATCTATCATGAACGTAAATGCAAAAACCTCAACAAAATACCAGCAAATCAAATCAAGCAACATATAAAAAGGAAAAACCACAAAGCTGGGTTTATCCCAGGAACACAAAGCAAATTCAACATTTGAAAATCAAATACCAACAGTCCATAAGTCACCATATCAACAGACCAAAGAATAAAACCTATAAGATCATCTCAGTAGATACAGAAAAAACACTGGGAAAAAATTCAACATGCACTCATGATGAAAACTCTAGGAAACTAAAACTAGAAAGAACTTCCTTAGTATGATAAAAGACATCCACAAGAATCCTCCAACTAACATTATTCTTAATGATGAAAAACAGAATGTTTTCCCCCTAAAACGGAGCCCACTCTCTCTACTCTTTTCAATGTTGCACCAAAGGTCCCAGCTAGTTCAACAAGTTAAGAAAGAGAAATGAAAAGCATATACATTAGAAAGGTTGAAAAATAAAACCGTGTCCATTCATAGATAACATGAGTGTCTACATAGGCAAATTTCAAAAAGAATATACAAAAACACTCCTAGGATTAAGAGTGAATTTAATAAGGTAAAGGGATACAAAGGCAATATCAAAAATATCAATCATATTTCTATATACCAGCAGTGAACTATGGAAGTTAAAGTATTTTATAATAGCACCAAAATGCATAAGATACTTAGATAGAAGTCTAACAAAATATGTACACGATCTGTATGTTTATTTATTTTTTTTTATTTTTAAAATTTTTTTTAACATTTATTTATTTTTGAGACAGAGAGAGACAGAGCATGAACGGGGAAGGGGCAGAGAGAGAGGGAGACACAGAATCGGAAGCAGGCTCCAGGCTCTGAGCCATCAGCCCAGAGCCTGACACGGGGCTCGAACTCACAGACCGTGAGATCATGACCTGAGCCAAAGTCAGACGCTCAACCGACTGAGCCACCCAGGCGCCCCAAGATCTGTATGTTTAAAACTGTAACACACTAACCACTGATAAAAGAAATCAAAGCAGACCTAAATGGAGAAATGCTTCCATCAGAGAACACAACAATGATCCTATTGATAACGTTAGAAGTTGAGAATGCCACCAGCCCATTTTGGGCTCCTCATGCTACCAAACTGACAGAAAAAGAGGGACTACTATAATGCTTGATATGACTAATTCTAATTATCAAGGGGAAATTGGGTTCCTAGTAAACAGCAGGGGTAAGAAGGAGTATGTTGAGAATGCAGGTGATCTTCTAGAATGCCTTTACAGTGATTAAAGTCAGTGGAAAATGATAACAGTTAAATTTAGACATGAGTGCTACTAGCTTAGTGATGAAGGGATGAAGGGATGAAGGGATGAAGGTTTGCATCACCCTACCAGACAAGGTACCACAACCAACTGAGATGCTTGTTGGGGTCAAAGAGAATACCAAATTAGTAGAAGAAGGCAGTTCTACCAGATACAACCTTGTGACCAGCTGCACAAATGAGGATATAATAGTTACAAGTAAGTCTTCCTTTTTCAATATAAATGTCTGACACAATATATCAAGTATTCACATACATTCAAATATGTAAATTAACCACATATTTTTGTTTTCTTTTATAGGATAGTAAAGGCGAAGTGTTAATCAGCTGAACAAGGAAGACATCACTCAAAGACAAAAGGGGAGGGGAGCCTAGGTGGCTCAGTCAGTTAAGGGTCCAACTTCAGCTCAGATCATGATCTCGAGGTCTGTGAGTTTGAGCCCTGCACCAGGCTCTGTGCTGACAGCTCAGAGCCTGAAGCCTGCTTTGGATTCTGTGTCTCCCTCTCTCTCTACCCCTTCCCACTCACACTCAGTCTCTCTCTCACTCTCTCTCTCTCTCCCTCCCTCCTCCTCTCAAATATAAACAAACATTAAAAAGAGAAAAAAAGACAAAAGGGAGATTTTTATATTCTCTTTTGAGGATGGGGTGAGAAGGTGTTTTCAGTTGCACACAGGATAACTGTATCATCGTAGAGGGAAACATGTTTTTATTTGGAGATTAGGTATGGTTTTAAGAGATACATGTGGGTGCCAAGTTGACAAAAGATGGACTGTGGTTATTTTGCAATATGTCAATATGGCTAGGCTGAACTTCTTCTCCCAGAATTCCATTTCCTAAATGTTTCCAGTTAAGATGATTGACAAGAGAGGTTCTTATGTGAGACTTTGGACAGTGAACCTGAAACAATAGCCATTTTGTAGTTCACACACACTATAGCTTATCTCCTGACACACCTCATTTTTTACACAGAGGGAAAAACTTGGTATCATAAAAATGGCAATACTTCCCAAATGAATATGTTGCCACTCCAATCTGAATTTCAAAATGGGGGTATATGCATCCCAATATTTACAGTAGTGTTATCAACAACAGCCAAACTATGGAAAGCACCCAAATGTTCAACTGATGATGGATAAAGAAGATGTGATATATATATATATATATATATATATATATATATATATATATACACAATGGAATATTATTCAGCCATGGAAAAGAATGAAATCTCACCATTTGCAATAATGTAGATGGAGCTAGAAACTATAATTCTAAGCAAAGTAAGTCAGTCAGAGAAAGACAAATACCTCTTGGCTTCATCCATATGTGGAATTTAAAACATAAAGCAGATGAACATGGAGTGGGAAGAGACGCAAATGAAGAAACAGACCCAACTATGGAGAGCAAACTGAGAATTGATGGAGGGAGGTGGGCGGGGGATGGGTTAAATAGGTGGTGGGCATTAAACAGGACACTTGTGATAAGCACTGTAAGTGATGAATCATTAAATTCTACAACTGAAACTAATATTACACTGTATGTTTACTAACTGGAATTTAAATAAAAATTTGTAGAAAGAAAAAAAAGGGGGGTTGTGGGAATGAACAAAATAATTTAAAATACCACATGTAGCAAGAGCCCAACTAGCCTACAAAATTTTTTATTAAGGCACTATTGGGGGGCGCCTGGGTGGCGCAGTCGGTTGGGCGTCCGACTTCAGCCAGGTCACGATCTCGCGGTCCGTGGGTTCGAGCCCCGCGTCAGGCTCTGGGCTGATGGCTCAGAGCCTGGAGCCTGTTTCCGATTCTGTGTCTCCCTCTTTCTCTGCCCCTCCCCCGTTCACGCTCTGTCTCTCTCTGTCCCAAAAATAAATAAACGTTGAAAAAAAATAAATAAAGCACTATTGGCATACAATATCTATTAGCTTAAGCTGTATAGTCATTTTTTATCTTTGTACATTATAAGATAATGCCCACAATAAGTCTAGTTACCACCTGTCACCAAAGTTATTACACTATTATTGACTATACACCCTATGCTTTACGTTACATCCCCATGACTTGTTTATTTTATTACTGGAAGTTTGTACCTCTTAATCTCCTTTACATTTATTTTTTTTAAAATGAAGGGAAGGATTTGCCTTTCTAGGTAGCACTTAGAACTACTGTCGCATTTTAAAATTTTTAACAATTTAGTCATTGTAAATTGTTGCTTCACTGTGGTTCGATTTTCACTTCCCTGATTAAAAATTAGGTTGAGTACCTTTTTCAGATTTCCTCTTCTGTCAAGTGCCTACTGACATCTGTCTGGTCAACAAGTAACAGACTCGGGGGCTTAAACAGTACTTGGGCTGCTACAACAAGTAATAGACTCGGGGCTTAAACAACAAATATTTCTTTCTCACAGTTCTGGAAGCTAGAAGTCTGAGCTCAGGGTGCCAGCATGGTTGAATTATCTGTGAATGCCCTCTTTCTGGTTTAGAGATGGCTGCTTTCTTCCTGCATCCCCACGTTATAGAAAGAGAGCTCTAGTTCCTTCATCCCTTTATAAAGGTACCAATGCCATCATGGGGCTCCACCTTCATAACCTCATTTGAACTCAATTACCTCCCCAAGGCCCCATCTCCATCTGTCATCACATTGGAGATCCAACATGAATTCGGGGAGCTGGGGGGAGGGCGAAAAAGTAGTCCATAGCAGTGTCTTCTGCCCATTTTTCCTATTGTCTTTTACCTATTAATTTGTAGTTCTTTATGTTTTCTGGCATTAATCCTTTATTAGTACAGATCTCAGTCTCAGTAACAGACCCCAGGACAGACCTAACCCTAAAGTGAAAATGAAAAAGAGGGGAAAAGAAGGGGACTGGGAAAGAAAAAGCAGCTCCTGTCTGCTCTCCCTGGGGAGCTGGCCTTGCTTCTGAGGGCCGGGCCATGCCATTCTCCTATCATACAGAAACCAATGTCACATAGCACTGATATTAGTTGTCATTGCAAGACTGTAATAAAGCAAAACAAAAACCATCTAATCATATCTTAACACAGACAGAACTCAAAAGAATAACCCGTAATATACCAACTGCAAGTTTCTTGTTCCTCATCGTTCCGAATCTCAGCTCTCAAAACCACCTGCTTGGTTAGACACTGATCTTAGATCATAAGCTTCCTGCTATTGCTGCAGCAGCAGTACCATGAATAAAGCTTTCCTTCTTTTTTCCAACCCAATCCAAGAATTTCCCCAAAGGTTCAGTTCCATGGATGTTTATCATATTACTTTATATTATAATAATATTTTTAAAAGAACTACCCTAACTGACCAACAAGAAGAGATTGACTATGCGGATAATTGTGCACTCATACAATGAAGTATCATTTAGGTTTTAAAAACTGTTGGGTAAATATGTGTTTATTAAAAAGGCATGTTTACAAAGGAATGTGTTCATTTTTATTTTAAAAATAAATTTGTATTAAAACTTCCGCTTCTGCCTAAAACGTAGAAAGCTGGTATAAGCATCACCCATACACTAACAACATGTAAAAGTTGAAAACTGCAAAATAAAAACCAATAAAAAAAATCCGCTGGAGAGCTGTGGCTGCAGGACAACCAAGTAGTCTGAAGTCTAAGGAAAGACAGACGCCTCCAAGGAGAGACAGGTCACCAACACGAGTTCACTTGTAGCAGCTAATGGGAGAAAGAGATGCCAGACACCATACAAGTGTAAAACAAGTATTCAGATTAAAAAAAAAAAAAAACCTTGATGTATTCCTGAAGGCTGAATGTGGCCTAATGTGACAATTTAAAATTCCGGGAAGCCACAGATAAAAGAGTTTTGCATTTGCAACACTCTTGCAGACTCAACAGGCCTCCAATAGGTGCTCATTAAAAAGCAAAAAATAAAGGAAACAGAGTAGGAAATGGAAGGAATCTTTCCCTCAGTGGTACAGGCTTGGAGGAGAAGAGTTACTACCACTGCAGAAAATGTATAAAGCCGTTACTTGGACCTACACCTCCGCATTGAAGAAAAGTCTTTATTTGCAGGCGGAACAGCAGCAAACCCCACTGTGCACAGGTGAAGAATCACCGCCTCTGGGACAGGCAAAAGAAAAACACTCCACTCCTGGAGGAAGGGCAGGAAACAGTCTTAAGCTCAGGACCCTAAACCAATACTATAGTAAGTCTCTCACCACTAAGGAAACCTCCTCCGACAGGAAACCTCCTCCCACAGTAAACCTGCCAAAAATATAAAGCAGAGTTTGAATGCCATAATGAGGAGAGGCAGCATCACTGACAAAGCCCCTCCACTGACAACCAGGAACAGAGAACTTGCCTAAGGCCGAGGCTGGACTACGACCACAAAACACTACCTGCCCTCCTCTCCAGGCCAGCCAGCACCAGGCTACCTACCACTAGAGCAGGGCCATGAGTGTAGGGAAGAGCACTTCTGAAGCACAGGTACATGGGGAAGGCCTAAAGCTAAGGATGGAACAGGAATGAGAAGGGAAACTCCAGCATTGCAGTTGCCACCCTAAGTACAATTCAAATCTTGAGAAAGATTTAAATTTTAAGTTAATAGTTCACTGTAGGTCATGACAGCAACACAAAAGCAAAGTCCAGCTCATGTCCTGAACACACTAACTCAAGTACCTATACTAATGGCCTAACGGGGAATAGGCATAAATCCCATTTATCTCAATCTCTACTCTTCTACACCCGACATCAACACTCTATCAAAATTCACAAGATATACAAGAAGCAGCAACAATGACAAAATCACTGTCAAAAGAACAAGGCAATCTACAGAAAAAAAAAAAAAAAACTTAGAAATGACCCATGTGTTAGAATCATAAGAGAGGGAATTCTAAATAACTATAATTAATATGTGAAAGCTGTATGGAAAAGGTGAACAAAGTACATGAGCAGATAAGGAATTTGAACAGAGAAGGAAACTATAAGATAAAGTCAAAACCTTTGTGAGAGCTAAAGTATGCTTTCAAATGGGTTCATCAGGAGTAGACTAACACAGCTGAGGAAAGAGGCAATAAACTTGAAGATGAGTTGATAAAAATTACCTTAACTGAAACTCTAAGAGAAAAAATAGGAGGAAAAAAGGTAAAAATCATATTTGTACAGCCCCTTTGGAAAACAATTTGTCAATTATATACACTTACAATTTCAAAATCCCAATCATAGATACATGTACCTTAAAGAAATGAAAATGTAGCTTTACACAAGACCAGTACGTGAAAGTTTGTAGTGTTTTTTATCCATAATTGTTAAAATGTGGAAACACCCAACTGTGCCTCAACTGATGAGTGGATAAACAAACTGGTGTAGCCATACAATGGAATACTATTCAGAAAAAAAAATTAAATACCAATAAAAGCAATGGTGTACATGAATATCAATAGCATTACAAAAAAAACTGTACTCAAAAGGCAACATATTTATGATTCTGTTTATACAACACTTTGGAAAAGAAAACTAACAAGAATGAAAAGAGATTACTGGTTGTCAGGTGCTTGTGTTGGGTTAGGGGAAGACTCAAAACAGTACAAGAGAAATTTAAAGGGTGAAGGAAATGCACTATATGCCGACGGTGGTGGTAGACCTTTTGTCTAACCTTACAGAACTGTATGCTAATTTTCTCATTAATTATTTTTGTGTCAGATCTGTATTTTAATAATTACATAAGTGTGAGATTGCCTTCAGTAGATTTGACATTTTCCAACTTTAAAGAAGTCATTAGACAAGATGATTCTGGCACTTGATCTAAGGTTGAAATGGGTGATCTCTATAGTCCTCTCTAGCTCCAAGGTTTTTGAGGTATGGGATTCCCCAGTCTCACACAAAAATTTTACATATATATAAATTTATATGTTTTTATAATTTTTATAACTTTTTATGTAAATCTATGTATGTTCATGGTTATATTTATGTTTACATTATATACAAATGTAAATACATATACACAAAAATTTTGACTATCTTCAGTATTATGATTTATTTTTTATACAATTTGTATTGTATTTTTTCCTCATAATATACCCTACGTGTAATCCAAAAAAAAGTTATTATTTTACTTACAAAGTATATATACTGTGCAACAAATTAAAATTTAAAAAATGAGGAAGCAGGTCATGTGCAAGTCTACACAAATCTATAATTCCTAGTATAAGAAAATATAAATAGCTCATTTTATTAAATTGACATGTTTGGATTGCAAGCATAATTCATTCTAAGTCTATTAGAATGGAAACATGCTTGTAATCCAAAGCACTTGTATAACAAAGCAAATTTCAAGAACCGTTAGCTCAGTTGTGATCATGTGACATTCAGCATCACATATTACTTGTATTGTAAGACATCGCTCATTTTTCAAGTTAAAATTTATTAGAAACGTTTGCTTGTCTTGCTGAGGACTCTCAAAACAAGTTACTCACAATCCAAGTTTTACTGTAAATTAAAATATTTAAAGAAAGGGAGAGATTTGCCCTTATGAAGGTGAGGTGTGGAGCATTTTCTTCATTCTTAAAAAAATCCTAGGAAATCATGTTTGCTCCATCTAAAAAAGTTTTTCCTAGCTCTTTCCCACATTTATATTAGAAATTTCTTGGTTCATACCTCTGAAATATAGCTTCTTCAAGAATGTGATAATAAAAAGAGGATGAAGTCATACCGTGGAGCTGAGGAGGGACAGTCTGGGATGGCCCTGCAAGTTCTTCATCCTCACTGCTCCACTTGTCTCTTAGGAAGCCACTGGTGGCCCATATGCTTGGGTCACTGTCACTAGAAAAGAAATATATTTCGCTGTTCATGGTTTCAAACAATGTATACATTTTTTAAAGAATCTCTGATAATCTATATTAGTTATTCAGTTGACATTCATCTTTATTTCAGTTTAGCCATGTACTTCTGTTGTCAGCACCCAGAATTGGCCCACTTCAAAAGGGATCACTCTGAAGTCCCAATGTCTGATCACAAACTCCATCTCTTCCCACATTTATCTGGCTTGCAAACTAGCCATCTTGGATCAATCTACCTACGCCCCTTCTTTCCTCCTTTACCCAGGCTGTGAGAGAAAAGTACTGAGGTCACTGGGATTTCTGATATCAGCACAGAGCCATGTGGAAAATACTGTGATGTATGTCCCTGTTGAGTCTCCTCTACTTTTCTTCCACGACAGCTAATTCTGAACCACCGCCCTCATTTAGACCTTATCTTAATTCTCTGCCTTAGTATAAACAGAGCCCCTTCTGGAAAATGCAAGCCAGGAAGCAAGAATTCGTTCAACTAATTCTCTTTTAAAATGTGTACTTATGGGGCACCTGGGTGGCTCAGTCAGTTAAGTGTCCGACTGCAGCTCAGGTCATGGTCTTGTGGTTTGTGAGTTCGAGCCCCACATCAGACTCTGCACTACCAGTGCAGAGCCTGCTTCTGATCCTCTCTCTCCTTTTCCCCTGCCCCTCCCCTGAACTCTCTCTCTCTCTCTCTCTCTCTCTCAAAAAATAAACATTTTAAAAAATAAAATGGGTACTTAGATACATCAACATGTTTCATTATTCTTTACTTTCTCCCTGATCAAAATTAATCCTTCCATATTCAACTCCACACCTTCTATCTCCTAAGTCTTTTCTTTGAAATAACATTTTCATATATATATAATTAATCTCTCCCTATGTACAAATTCTGCCATAACACAAGAATACTCAATTCTCCCTAATCTTAAAAATAGAAACTCTTTTCACGCATAGCTAATATCATCCTCAATGGGGAAAAACTGACAGCTTTACCCATAAGGTCAGGAACATGACAGGGATGTCCATTCTTACCACTGTTGTTCAACAGAGTGTTGGAAGTCTTAGCCTCAGCAATCAGATAACAAAAAGAAATAAAAGGCAACCAAATCAGCAAGGAAGAAGTCAAACTTTCATTCTTCACAGATGACATGATACTCTATGTGGAAAACTTGAAAGACTCCACCAAAAAACTGCTAGAGCTGATATATGAACTTAGCAAAGTCACAGGATATAAAACCAACATTCAGAAATCGGCTGCATTTCTATACACCAATAATGGAGCAGCACAAAGAGAAATCAAGGAATTGATCCTATTTACAATTGCACCAAAAACCATTAAATACCTAAGAATAAACCTAACCAAAGAGGTGAAAAATCTATACACTGAAAACTATAGAAAGCTTATGAAAGAAATTGAAGAAGACACACACACACAAAAAAAAGGGGGGAAAAGATTCCATGCTCCTGGGTAGGAAGAACAAATATTGTTAAAATGTCGATACTACCCAAAACAATCTACACATTCAATGCAATCCCTATCAAAATTACACCAGCATTCTTCACAGAGCTACAACAATTCTAAAATCTGTATGGAACCAGAAAAGACCCCAAATAGCAAAAGTAATGTTGAAAAAGAAAACCAAAGCTGGAGGCATCACAATTCCAGACTCATACTGTATTACAAAGCTGTAATCATCAAGATAGTATGGTACTGGCACAGAAACAGACACATAGATCAATGGAACAGAATAGAAAATCCAGAAATGTACCCACAAACATATGGCCAACTAATCTTTGACAAAGCAGGAAAGAATATCTAATGGAAAGAAGAGTCTCTTCAGCAAATAGTGTTGGGAAAACTGGACAGTGACCTGTAGAAGAATGAACCTGGGCCACTTTCTTACACCATATACAAACAATAAACTCAAAATGGATGAAAGACCTAAATGTAAGACAGGAAACCATCAAAATCCTAGAAGAGAAAACAGGCAACAACCCTTTTGACCTTGGCCACAGCAACTTCCTACTAGACATATCTCCAGGAGCAAGGGAAACAAAGGCAAAAATGAACTACCAGGACCTCATCAAGAGAAAAAGCTTCTGCACAGGAAACGAAACAATCAACAAAACTAAAAGGCAACTGATGGGATGGGAGAAGATACTTGGAAATGACATATCGGATAAAGGGTTAGTATCCAAAATCTATAAAGAACTTATCAAACTCAACACCCAAGGGGCACCTGGGTGGCTCAATCGGTTAAACATCCAAATTCAGCTCGGGTCATGATCTCGCGGTTCATGAGTTCAAGCCCTGCGTTGGGCTCTGTGATGACAACTCAGAGCTTGGAGACTACTTCAGATTCTATGTGCCCTTCTCTCTCTTCCCCTTCCCCACTCGTGCTCTATCTCTGTCTCTCAAAAATAAATAAATGTTAAAAAATTAAAAAAAAAAACCCAACACCCCCCAAAAAATAATCCAGTGAAGAAATGGGCAGAAGATAGGAACAGACACTTTCCCAAAGAAGACATCCAGATGGCTAAGAGACACATGAAAAGATGCTCAACACCATTCATCATCAGGGAAACACAAATCAAAACAATGATGAGATACCACTTCACACCAGTCAGAATTCCTAAAATTAACAACTCAGGAAATAACAGATATTGGAGAGGATGTGGAGAAAGGGGAACACTTTTGCACTACTGGTGGGAATGCAAACTGGTTCAGCCACTCTGGAAAACAATATAGATATTCCTCAAAAAATTAAAAATAAAGCAACCCTATGACTCAGCAATTGCACTACCAGGTATTTATCCATAGGATACCAAACTGCTGACTCAAAGGTGCACCTGCACCCCTATGTTTAAAGCAACCCTATCAACAACAGCCAAATTATGGAAAGAGCCCAAATGTCCCCTGACTGACAAATGGATAAAGAAAATATTACACACACACACACACACACACACAATGGAATATTACTCAGCAATCAAAAAGAATGAAATCTCGCCATTTGCCACAATGTGGATAGAACTAGAATGTGTTATGCTAAGTGAAATAATATGTAAGTGACGAATCACTAAATTCTACTACTGAAACCATTATTACACTATATGTTAACTAACTTTGATTTACATAATTTTTTTTTAAAAAAGAGAAAAAAGCTGTGTATACATATATACATACAATGGAATATTACTCAGCCATCAAAAGTAATGAATCTTGCCACCTGTAATGACCTGGATGGAGATGCAGTATGTTCGTTATGCTAAGCAAAATAAATCAGTCAGGGAAAGATAAATACCATAGAATACCACTCATATTGTGGAATTTAAGAAGCAAAACAGATGAACATATTGGATGGGGGGAAAAAGAGGGAAACAAATCATAAGGGTCTCATCACAAAAGAAAACAAACTGAGAGTTGATGGAGGGAAGTGGGTGGGGATGGGCTAAATGGATGACGAGTATTAAGGAGGGCACTTGTCATTATATGTATGTCATATGTTTATGTCATATATTGAACATTGTGTGTTATATGTAAGTGATGAATCACTAAATTCTACCACTAAAAACAATATTACAGTATATTTTAACTAACTAGAATTCCAATAAAAATTGGAAAAAAATAGAAACCCTTTTCAACCTCCTATCTCAAAACAGATTTTTCAAATACTAGCCATACCCATTTTCTGTTCCTTTCCAGCTTCTTACTACTCCGTTTACTTGTGCTTTCATTCATAGCCCCATTTAACAAAAGCCTCCTAATTTGACTTCTGGTTCTAATCTCTGATGTCTAAAGACAACTGTTCCGAAATTCAAATTTAATTATGCCTGCCCATCACCTTCAAGATAAACCCAAGCTCCTTACATAAGTTTAAGACACTGGCAATCTGGCCCCAGCCAATCTGTTCGTCATCCCTACTAATCTCCTTTATGTATTTTATGTTTTAATCTCAACAAAAAAAAATGCCTTTTTCTTTTGCTTCTGGAAGTGATTTAAAGTTTCTTACTCTTTCTCCTTTTCATCTTTTTTAAGATTACTGTAAATATCTAATTGCTCCCCACTTCTTGCCACCTATCATCCACCTGGCGACCAGCAATCCTCTTTTTCTAGATAAACAGACAGACAGACAGACATATGCATGGATACAGCAAAAAAAAAAGTCCCTGTACTTTCTTTTCATTCCAACAAATGGACTAAAATATGTACTCCTTGATCTCACATATATCAACTTCCTTCACATTCTGGCCCACCTTACGTTTGGCTGTACCTCTTACCTTCTCAAGCTTCCTGGCATTCCAATTCACATGTACCCTACAACTCTTGACACATAACATTTATCACCATTAATAAGATATTTTCACAACTTCTTACCTTTGCTCAAACCTCTTCCTCCAGCTTGACATTTTCTTCCTTTCCTTTTCTTTTTTTTTTTTTTAACTTTTATTTATTTTTGAGAGACAGAGACAGAGCGCAAGTGGGGAAGGGGCAGAGAGAAAGGGAGACACAGAATCCAACACAGGCTCCAGGCTCTGAGCTGTCAGCACAGAGCCCGATGTGGGACTCAAACCCACAAACTGTGAGATCATGACCTAAGTCGAAGTTGGACGCTTAACCGACTGAGCCACCCAGGCACCCCATCTTCCCTTCCTTTTCACCTGCTAGATTTCTACTTATTTAAGGTCCTAAATCCAACCTATGTATCTTTTCTTCAAAGAAGCTGGTGAAGCCCCCTATACATATTTATCTGTCTTCTATATTCACAATCCTTGGACTTTGACTCTATAGTAGTATTTACTACATTGTACTTAAATTTGTCTTTTACATATCTGTTTCCTTAATTAAACTATAAACTAGGGGTGCCTGGGTGGCTCAGTCAGTTAAGGATTTGACTTTGCCTCAGGTCATGATCTTATGGTTCACAGGTTTGAGCCCCGCATTGGGCTCTGTGCTGACAGTTCAGAGCCTGGAGCCTGCTTCAGATTCTATGTCTCCCTCTCTCTCTGCCCCTCCCCTGTTTTCACTATGTATCTCTTTCAAAAATAAATAAACATTAAAAACAATTTTTAAAAACCTATAAAGGGCAAGAGCTGTGTAATATTTTGCAGTTGTGTACAGTGTTTAGTATATAATCAGTATCTAGTAAATTAATATAAACTATTAGATTATAATAGTATCTCAAAATGCCTTTTGAATTATTTGTTCACCTAATGCACTTTTGAAAGTTATATATGCAAGTTACCTATTATACACATTATTATGCAGTGCTATGCCACTAATATTAGTTATAAATCTCTAAGGAAATATGGCTCACTAAAATGTTCTCTTATTTGACATGATTTTGCATGTAACACCTAAATGTGAACAGTTTATAAGGATGAATATTATTTTTGTTTTGTTTTTCTAATGGAAATTTACTTTTCTTTTGGTTCCTTAAATTCTTTCATATATAGTACCAAATATTCACCACGCTAACAATTCTATTGTTTCCAGCACATTATTTTCTTTCTGGAACCAAATATCATTTCTAGTAAAATTTAGTTGTGTACTGAGCTTTACCTTACTTCAAGTACACTGTCCTCTCCAAAGTTCCAAACACCATGACTCTGGAAACGTACAATTGTTGAGATGACAGAGAAATTACATTGTTTAGGGATATCTTTTTCATCTGTTAATACTATATTTATGAGATCATAAATACATCTTATTTCTAGCCAAATCAGGCTGTACTTACTACAAAGAGCTGTATCTTGAAAAACTAACCAAACATTTGAAGGCCATTATTCACTGTCTCCACTGAGAGAGCTAGCTATGAATATGAATAGAAAACTCACTAAATAAGCACATTATACCTTTCTGTAGCATCTTTTAAAATATCCTCATAATCATTTTGGGAACTCTGAGGAGAGAATTTTACCTCCTC
The DNA here is from genome assembly GCF_007474595.2 of Lynx canadensis. Lineage (NCBI taxonomy): Eukaryota > Metazoa > Chordata > Mammalia > Carnivora > Felidae > Lynx > Lynx canadensis. The sequence goes on along the minus strand of NC_044313.2, from coordinate 41,551,013 downwards.
TGAGCTATCTTCCTTTGCCAAAACCTACAAGAATAAGAAAGGAAAGAAAATTATGGCTATGATTTTAGGAATGTATAGTTTAAAAGAAATATGATTTCTATAGATTTTTTATTTTTTAATGTTTATTTATTTTTGAGAGAGAGAAAGAAAGCACAGGGGAGGGGCACAGAGAGGGGGAGACAGAGAATGTGAAGCAGGCTCCACACTATCAGTGCAAAGCCCAACATGGGGCTCGAACTCACAAACCACGAGATCATGACTTGAGCCAATGTCGGACACATAACCAACTGAGCCAACCAGGCACCCCCGATTTCTATAGCTTATTAAGAAGAGTGCTAAGGTATTTAATAACAGAATTAAAACCACAATCACAGTTTGATTTCTATTCCTATAAAATCACTTGAAATGTATTTCTCCCTATTAAATATTTTCCAAACTGTAAAAATAGAGTATAAAGTACTATGCACACATAAATGATTTTTACTGAGTCACCCAAGTTATTTTACAAAAGTTGATAAAAATAAGCTTCATTTGTGATAAGAAAAAAAAAAAAAAGACTATCACTGTAGCCCAGTGAAGATTCTTATAATGAATGCTTATCACATTTAGTTTACATACAAAATTCTTAGCACTATATTTATCTTTATTTTAATACTTATATAATCTAATCCAGTAATTAATTCTAAGTATGTTTCTGCCATGAGATTTTCTTCTGCCCCCTAGACTTTTTTCCACTTTGTTGCATTCACAGAGTCCTGTATAGTAAAAAAAAATAATAATAACCAAAAAAATGAGAGTAGAGGGGAAAAATCACATTAAATTAAAAATTCAATCAATATTTTAGCCCTCAATTCTGTTTCAATTAATCCATTCATTTGACAATTATTTTCTGAGGACCCAGTATGCACAGATAGTGGTCTAAGTGCTATGGATAAAACAGTGAACAAGAGAGGTTATGTGTTCTGCCCTTGCAGAGCATATATACTCTCATGGGGAGAAAGAAAACCACAAGCAAACACATACAAATTACAGCTGGTGGTGTTACTGCAGTAACAGAGTATGGTGATACGTAACTGCCATGTACCTAAAAGGCAAAAGGAAGGGCTAAGCAAAGAGACAGGGAAGGATCCTGAGCGAAAGAAACAGCAGATCCCAGGTCCAGGCAGAGCCTCTGGCCTCTGCCTAACTGACCACCCTCACCTCATGCCTATTTCTCATGCAGCATCTCAAGTCACAGCCTATATACCATGTCTTTTCATCTTTTCTCGAGTATCTTTGACGACTCTGATTGTGTAAAACTTATTAATCTTTCCCCGCTCGCAAGTATGTGTGTGTGTGTGCGTGTGCATGTGCGTGTGTGTGTTTTGCTTATTCCATGAAACTTTTTAGACCTGGAATACCTATTGTGGGCATATATACAGCCATCATTCCAGAACATGGACTCAAACACAATCAATTTTAGAAACAAGCACGTTAATGGACAGATGTAAACAATTACCCAACACTGTTCTTACCAAGCATATTCATTTGGTTGAACAAATCAAAACATATAAGTTATTAGGTTTTTAATCTAATATGAATAAGGATTGCTTGAAATTAACTCATATTTTAGCAGTAGTTTTCTAAATATAGTAAATTCTAGTGGATTAGCTAATTGTCATTTTGAATAATACATAAAACATAAAAAGTCTTTCCTTGTGGTGACACAAGTATAGCACAACATAGAGAGTTGTTGAGTCATTATGTTGGACACCAGAAACTAATGTAATACTGTGTGTCAACTGTACTTAAATAAAAATAGGTAGATAAATAAATAAAAATTAAAATAAAAAGATAAAAAAGTCTTTCCCTATGCAAGAAAATCATCTACTCTCAAATACTTTTCCAAAATTTGTTAACATTTGCTTTTAATATTTGGGGACTTAATTCACCTAGAAACAATTTCGATGTGAAGTGTTCCTCACCCACTCTGCGCAACCACCAACAACGATCTTGCGTTCAACTGGACATTCACAAGATCCAGTAGGCCACACCTGGTACCAGATGAGCTTTGCAGAGGATACGGTGGAAAACCACAACATGTGAGCAGGACAGTCTTAGGCTTGCCCTCATTAAGAGTCCTAGCAGCATTCTAGTGTAAGCTCAGGTGTGAAGCAATGGGTGGGTGGGTACCTAAGTCCCCCTCCTTAGAAACCTCAAGCAGCACAGGAACCCATATCTCTTGTAAGAATGCATGAACCTAACCTAGGGCTCACTGCAAGGGGATTCCCACATTCATGCCACTAGTACTCTCATTAAGACATTTATTGTCCTAGTCATAATCCTCCCAGTCTGGGGATCATTTTTATCATAGCCAATGCCACCTGGTAATACAGCTGATAGTCCACTTTTACCAGGTTTCCAGAGAAACAGGGTGCTAGAAGGCTAACACAAGATCATTTTCTCTTTGTGAAAAAGAAAAGGTTCATTCATCTTTACTCACAGACAATAATGTCATTTTATTTTTCCTGTTGGAATAACCAATTATGCCAGCACCATTAATTGAGCACACCATTCTAGAAATCTACAATGTCACATGAAAAGTTCCCATATGTGTATAGGTCTTTTCTAGAATTTCTATGCAGTTTCATGGGTCTTATTTGCCACTTCCTATACTGTTTTCACATTTCCTTAATTCCTACAGCGTTCTAATAGGCCTTGACACTCTGCAGTGCCAATGGCCCTCTCCACCACATATATACTCTTGCTTTCTTTCCTAATACTGTCTTGCCTATTCTTGACCTTCTGTTTTCCCAAAAGCATTTTGATCAGTTGATCAAACCTCAAATATACACTAACAAAACAAAACTTTGGAATTTTTACTGAAATTAAGTTAAATTCATTTCGTATTTAAATTAGAGATAACTGTTTTCTTTATTATATTAACTCCTCTTATCCATTAATATGATACAGCTATACATCAAAATATTTTTAAATATTCCCAGGAAAGGCAATTCATACCATTTATTAAATTGACTCTCACATACTTTATAGCTGTAAATATAATAGTATAATCCATTATGGTAGATAATTTGTATTTAATATTTGGTATACATTTGCTAACTACTGCATAATGAGAAAATCACGTTTTTATATACTGTAATTTTATACTTATTCTATTATAAATATTTTAAATTTCCATTATGATTTCTTCTTTGACCCACGAGTTTTGAGTATGTCTTTAAATTCCAAATGCATATTTTTTCTATTTGTGGTTGATTTCTAAGTGAATTTCTTTATGTCAGAGATCATAGTCAGCGCTATAAACTTAAATATATAGTATTATTTGAAATTTGTTAAGATATATTTTGATTTGGTACATGGTAAATTTTTATAAATGGTCCATGTATGCTTGAAAAGAATATGGGTTCTCTAACTTCTGGATGCAAGTTCTATATATATGTTCATTATATATATCTTGCTAAATTTTTTTGTTATTTCTCTACTCTTAACTATTATCTATTCTATTAATAAAGATATATTTTTAAATGGTCTACTCTCATAGTGAAATTATCAATTCTCACTTCTAATTCTGATTTACATATTCTGGTGCTTATAAATTTAGAATTTTATATCCTCCTTGTGAACTAAACCTTCCCGTATTATATACTGACCTCTAAAGCCTAATGTTTTTTGCTTTTAAGTTTGTTTGTCTGACATTACTATAGCTACATTACCTCTCTTTTGTTAGTGTTGCTCTGTGTATCAGGGGGAAAATGTTCCCCAAAGATTCCTTCTCATTAACCTATACAGATGACCAACGAATTAAATGAGTTCTACAGAGTTGGCTTAGTCCTGAAAGCTAGTTTATCAATGCTAATTGGTAAAACAAATCCCTAAGCATTAATTTCAGGATAATTAAAACAGGAATGTGAGGATGGAGAAAAAGGAGAACAATACTATTGCACCAACACAGTCCCTCTCTTCTTCCAACAAGACATGTTTAAAAAGCCATTTTCTTAGCACTTGCTCACTGAGAAAAAATGACATCACCTGAGTAAGAATTCCTACCATAATTTAAACCTGAGACATATTTCAAGTCACACTTCAAAATCAACTTGATTACATTTATCCAAGAAGCGAACTGTTTTAGATGGCTGCAATTCAAATTAAAGGCTCACTTAGGACTCTAATACATCTTTGATTGAATGAAATGTGATTTGGCCAGCAACGCCAAGAAGGTACAAGGAGAAATATACTAAATTACCAAGATGTCAGGTCTTTTCAGAGATTGCTCACTGAATCAAATTTGTGTCAAATTAAAGAAAGGGCTAGATAAATTTTTACGAGGAGCCTACGTTGGGTTTTTTGTACTGCATATGCCAAGGACATATGAGGACAAAGTGAAAGCAGTAATACTAAGAGACAGGAGCCTGGTTTCTAGTCTTTTCTCTGTGGTTGAAGAGCTGTATGATCACAGACAAATCATTTTAGCTCTCCAGGACTTAGGTTCTTCATGTCTAAAATGATTGTTGGAATAAAAATGATTTGACCTAGCTTCCAAATACAATCATCTACAAGTCTATGAGTCTAAATAATTCCTACAGACAGCATCATAACTCAAAGGGCATCAAGTGGCTGTAACATCAAATTAATTCATGAAATGTTAAAAGCAAATTCTGGTAAAATCAGCTGGTTTTCCCAACATACTCTAAAAACCATCCAGAAATGATCGCTAAGATACTCTTTTCTAAAATGAAACTTTAAAGGATATCAAAACTTATCCTAGATAGGTCAAGCCATAATATATGGGGGTAAAAAAAAAAAACAATAAAATGTATTTAGTTCTAGAAGGGAGTCAAGCATGGTTATAAAAACGATCTACTTGGGACATTCTATGAAGATGCTCATTTTGAAATTATCAGTCCTTCAAGTAGAAAATCCTTCTGATCAGAGAAAAGTATCAACAATGGAGCTGAGAGCCCAGCTGTACACTAAAAATTGGAGACTGCCAGTCAGATACGTGATCGTGGGTGGCCCTGATGCAGCCACCTTACATGTCACAGAGGAACGCACAGATTCTTACATGAGAGAACAATCAAACCATAGCACTGTTTTTCAAAGAGCAGCATGACTGTCAGCCCTTGGGTGGGGATGGCAACCAAACTGGAAAGTTAGGACAGCAATGTCTGTTCTTGGTACTTATTTTTATCTCTAATAATGCTGCAACTTACAGAATGTGAGTATGAGGACAGCAACATGGTAGAAGTCCCAAAGTTCCAGTAGATAAAAAAAACTGCAAGCCACCCACACGATGACAATGCATTTCGCTTTTTGTGCTTTAATCCCGGCAGTTAACCTCCACAAGGGAGGAGACACGTGTCAAGGTGAGAGTTTTTGCCCCAGATTTTTCCCAACTCTCTACCTTTCCATGGTTTGGAGATACTGCACCATGTCTCTATCAATTAAAAATTCCATCATCAATATACCTAAAAGTGCTTCAAATTTTATGTGGAATTTATTCTGTATCTCTATCAGTAGCACAAAATGAAATAGATGCCAAAATAAGTAAACTTTCCAGAATAGTATCAAAGGTTTTTTTTTTCTTTAGAGTCACAAAGAGTTGCACTCTTTCAAATAGATATTTGGGTCATCTTCAACACCAGAATGAAATGGAACTGAGAATTATTATGCTGAGGAGAACAAAATAGACACCTATTCCTTAGAGGGCTTACTCAGTGATTTAGGCATTAGTCACAATCAATTAGCAGAGATTCCCTCGTCTAGTTTTACCTCACGAGTCACTGATCTAGGTGTCTGACTTGATGAAGGCAAACTCTCCCAGGAAATCACGTCTTTCAAATTAGAGTCCTCTCCCTCCATATCTTTTCCTGAACAAAGAGAAGGGAAGAATTGATCAAATGCAAAGGGCTACACGGAGAAAGGGTGTGCCTTAATGAGAAAAGCCAAGCTACATAAGGGGAATCTACTTTCTTGTTGTAGAGTCATCTCATCTTTATCTCCTGTATTAATCACTTTTCTCCCTGCGTTAAAAAAATAACAGAGCAAACATGATCCTTCTTCTAGGATCATTCTCAGTTCATTTAAGTTAATTTTTGAGCGGTCCCTTTGTTCCTATTTCCATATTATTTAAGAAAGTACTCTTCAGATAAATCCTAAATATACACAACTTACAGAACATATGTACTAGGTATTACAGAATATAATTCTTTCTTCGGGGTCTACTTCTGGGATAAAGAGCAGCGTGTTACATATGCCTCACTTTGACGTCTTGAATTATTAATCATAAATAAATAAGCAAAATGTTAATGTATATAGAAAATCATTTCAGGCTTTATTGAAGAATATAATATGAATCCTCCCTAGGAAACTCTGTGCTGGTTTTATTGTAGAAGCATTGTTAATTACTCTCTTTCACTTAACAGAGTATTTCAGAGAGGAACCAAAGGAAATATTTTTCTCTGATCTTAGAACTAAGATTTCAGAGTACTGTCCCCCATATCATAGCAGCCATAATATTATGATTTAGAAATTTTGTGACATGGTTATTATAAAATCAATAGGATAAAATATAGTAAAAAATATAGTAAACAAGTACTTTGTAACAAAAAGTGCACTTGTGAATGTGTTAAAAAGAAAACCAAATAGAAATTGTGAACTATTAAAACACATAAGTTGATTTTATATACATATACATATGTGTATATATATATGTATCTATCTTAAGAAACATCAATGAAAAAACAACATATCAAAACTAATGTGAAAGTCAGCTAAAGCAGTGTTTAAAGGGGAAATGTACAGTTTTAAATACATTTATAACAAAAACAGAAAAACTGACAAATAATTAGGTTTATATGTAATCATAAAGGCTGAGAAAAACTGACGAAATCTCCAAAAAAAGTAGAAAGTAAGACATCATCAAGAAATACAGCAAATAGAAAATAATTTAAAATAGAACAATCAACAAAATCAAAGACTTGAAAAAAAGACTTAAAAATATGCAAACTTCTTTCACTACTCAATTTAATTAACATTAAGAAGGAAAAAGGGCACAGCCACAGACCCAACTATCACTTTTATTTATTTGTTTGTTTGTTTGTTTGTTTGTTTTTGACACAGACAGAGCGTGAGCGGGGTAGGGGCAGTGGGAGAGACAGAGAGAGACAGAATCCAAAGCAGGCTCCAGGCTCTGAGCTGTCAGCACAGAGCCGGACTCGGGGCTCAAACCCACGAACTGGGAGATCATGACCTGACCTGAAGTCAGATGTTTAACTGACTGAGCCACCCAGGCACCCCCCAGCTATTACTTTTAGAACTAAATCCTTTTGGGGTGCCTGGGTGGCTCAGTCGGTTAAGTGGTTAAGTGTCAACTCTTTGATTTCTGCTCAGGTCATGATCTCACAGTTCCTGGGATTGAGGTTAGCATCTGGCTCAAGGAGCATCTGACAGCAAGGAGCCTGCTTGGGATCCTCTCTCTCCTTTGCTCTCTGCCCCCACCCCCACTCACACACATTCTCTATCTCTCAGGATGAATAAATAAACTTTAAAAAAAAAAACTTAAAAGAAGTAAGTATCTTTAGACAAATTTGATGAAATGGAAACTTTTATAGAGAATTATAAACCATCAAAATCGACTCAAGAATGTGTAGAAAGCATGAATAATATAATAGCCAGTTTAAAAGTTCAAGAATTAAAAATCTCATCCCCAGGAGGTAAAAGGCATCTGGAGCAAGAGAGGCTTCCAGATGAAATTTTATCAAACTTTCATTGAACAAAATATCTTTCTTATACTAATTATTTTAGAGATTTTTTAATGTAAAGTTACCAAATTTATACTAAAAGGTTAAGAAAATTCTCACCTAAAAACAAAATATGTAAAATACAAGTAAGAAAAATCATAAGCCAAATTCAAAAATGGACATAGATGCAAAAATCCTAAGTAAAATATTAGTAAAAAGTGCAATGAAAGAAATGTGTAGATTTAAGTAACATTTATCAAAAAAATTCAACGTATGCTCAATATCATACAAATCTATCAATGTAAATGGGTACATTACAAATGTTAACTAAAGGACAGAAATCACAGTATCATCTGAACATATAACAAAAAATCATTTGAAAAATTCAGTAGTCTTCCAAGGGAGAAATAGAAGGGAACTTCTTTAACTAATAGGAAAGGTTATCTATTCAAAATATTGAGCCAACATTATACTTAATGGTAAAACTTTAGACATATTCTCATTGTTTAAGGAAAACATAAAAATGCCTGCTACTACTACCCTTATTTAACACTGAATAATATATGGGGTCCAAGCACTAAAACAAAAGAAGAAAGGGGAAAAAAAAAAACCTTAGGGATTAGAAACAAAGCAAGTAAATCATATATATAAATACTGTAATTGTCTTACACAGAAAATTAAAGAGACTCTATAGTCAAACACTAGAAATAATAAGAAAGTTTGACAGGATAGCTGATAATAAATTAGAAACATTCCATAAACCAATAATAACCAACTAGACATTGCAACAAAAGAAAATGTATCATTCACAATAGAAATAAAAATATAAGGTAACTAGAAATAAACCAAAAATATATAGTAAAAATTGCAAAATTTTATTGAAGTGTAAAAAAAAATACAATTACTAATGAACCCATATTCATATAGAAGAAAACCCAGTATCATAATAATGATAAGAATCCTTTAAACTAATTCACAGATTCAATGTAAATCCAATCAAAATTCAAGCAGGATGTGTGTGTGTGTGTGTGTGTGTGCGCGCGCGCGTGCGCTCTGTATGTAGACAAACTAGAGAATACAAGTCTAAGAACAGCAAAGACAACTTGGACAAGGAGAACAGATTGGGGGCATTTGCCTTATCAGATACCAAATCATTATAAGCTAAAGTAATCAACAATGTGAATTAATGTAAGAATAGAAAAACAGATGAAGAAAAGAGAACAGGGATTCAAAAACAGACACAGGCACATGAGAGCCTTTGCCATTTGATAGTGGTGGCACTGCCGATCAGTAGGGAAAACACTAAAACAAATGGGGTTGGGGAACTGGCTTTCCCACCAGAAAAAAAAAAAAAAAAAAAGATTATATCCCTATCTCAGAGCATGATAAGATCAAAGATCAAAATATACAACATAAAATAAAAGAGGCTATTTTTATTATCTCAACATAGGAATAGATTTTTGAATTACAAAATCACAACTTATAGAAGAAAATATTGATAAATCTGAATATTCAATAAAAAATACTGTCAACAGGGGTACACCTGGCTGGCTCAGTCAAAAGAGCATCTGACTCTTGATCTCAGGGTTGTGTATTCAAGCCCCATCTTGGGTGTAGAGATTACTTAAAAATAAATTCTTAAAAAAACAAAAATAAAATATACTGTCAACAAAGCTTTAAAAATGCATTCACCAGGAAGAAGGGATATAAAGGATATATATCTAGGATACATATAGAATTCTTGAAATTCAATAGGAAGACAAGCCAATAGAAAATAACGAGTAAAGTATATTAAACTAGCGGATACTCTTAGTTGGAAGTAACAACAACCAACCTCTGCTGATTTGAGAATAAATAAAATTCATTGCATGTCCTCTGGACAACTCCTCTAACCACCAAAAAAGCTGAGCAAAAAGTCATTGGTCTCCTGAATGCTGAGGGTGCACATTTAACACTCCTGATACTGAAGGCTAAAACTGCACCATACTAAAAATCACTGAATATATATGTGTAGAATTATATCTGGACTTTTTACTTGGTTCCATTGATTCCTACTTCTGTCCTTATGCTAGTGTCATAGTATCTTAATTATTACAGCTCTGTAAGATGTCTAGAAATCAAGTGGTTTAAGTCTTTCAATGTTGTTCTTTTTCAAAACTGTTGCTATTCTTAAAGCATTTTTAAAAGTTTATTTATTTTTATTTTGAGAGACACAGAGACAGCGAGAATGGTGGAGGGGCAGAAAGAGAGGGACAGAGAGAATCCCAAGCAGGCTCTGTGCTACCAGCAGAGTCCGATGCAGGGCTCGAACCCACAAAACGTGAGATCATGACCTGAGCCGAAACCAAGAGTTGGATGCCTAACCGACTGAGCCACCCAAGTGCCCCCAAAATTGTTGCTATTATTTTTGGGGGGTAATTTAATGGTAATTAATTTCAAAAAGTAATTCTGAAATAGCATGGAAAGAAAAAGAAAATCCTTATGTCACATCATTTTAAAAAAAAGAAATGAAATAAATCAGAGATCTAAATCTAAAAACTAAACTGTAAATTTTAGAAATAAACAGGAGAGAATGTGATTTACAATTATGCAAATGTCTTAGTACACAAAAAACATGAAAGGTAAAAGAAAAACTGATAAATTAAATTTCATCAAAATTCACTGTTTAATAATTTCTCAGAAGGTTTCTCTTGATTTTATACAATCAGTAAATTTCCAAGTGTCATATATCATACCTTAATTTCACCTCTTTGATCCCAGTTCATTCATGTGGCTCACGATTTTGCTCAAGTTCCCTAATCTCTCTATGCTTCAGGCTCATCATCTATAGAACAGAAATACTAACAGGGCCTGCGTCATAAGGATGTTATAATGATGGAGGGAGTTAAGATGGCAGAAAAGTAGGGGAACTGGGATTTTCCTCATCCCTCAAACACAACTGTATCGAGGTCAGATCACTTGGAACATCCAAGAAATCAATCTGCATAGTGGCAGAAGGATCTCTACAGTTGGAGGGAGACAGCTTGGCAGGATCAAGGTGTGTGTATGTGACTTGGGGGAGATAAAACAGCATAGGCATGAAGGGGAGGGAACCCCTTCTGTGGAGAGACAAAAGGGAGAGAAAGAGGGGTTGTGAAAGGGTGGTATGGAGTTAGCACAAGAGGAAAACCTCTCTGGACCACAGACTGAGGAATGAGAAATACAGAGAGCGCCAGTTTTTCTTTTTTTGCAAACAGCCTTAGGCGCTAAAACTTAGAGGTTCGAGTGCACAACCTTCTCTGGAGTGAATCCAGGAGCCCTGGCATATGCTCCTGGGGAGGAGCAAAGAGGCCCTGGAGTGCATAATGTGGTACAGCAATCTCAGAGGTGCACTGAGAGAGAACAGTCCCTTTCTCGGACTCTGGGAAGAGGGTTTATTGTGTACCCAAGGACAAAAGACCCTGCAGGCGCCAGCCAAAGGCCTTTTATCAGCAGGGTGGAAAGGCTCTACTCTGGAACAGGGGAGAGAAGACACACCAAGCCGGGTCCTTTAAGACTTCGGGTTTTGAATCCCAGAGAATCAAAGATATTTATGTCCTAACGTGGAGGCACCCAAATATATAAATCAATTAATCACAAACATAAGCAAACTTATTGATAATAATACCATAATTGTAGGAGACCGTAATACTCCACTTACAACAATGGACAGATAATCTAGGCAGAAAATCGGTAAGGAAACAACAGCTCTGAATGACACATGGACTTAACAGATATATTCAGAATATTTTATCCTAAAGCAGCAGAATACACATTCTTCTCAAGTGCACATGGAACATTCAACAAAATAGATCACATATTGGGTCACAAAACAGCCTTCAACAGGTACAAAAAGACTAAGATCATACCATGTATATTTTCAGATCACAACACTATGAAACTTGAAATCAACCACAAGAAAATATTTGGAAAGCCCCCAAATACATGGAGGTTAAAAAACATCCTATTAAAGTACGAATGGGTTAACCAGGAAATTAAAGAAGAAATTTAAAAATACATGAAAACAAATGAAAATTAAAACATAACAGTCCAAACCCTTTGAAATGCAGCAAAGGCAGTCCTAAGAGGAAAATACATTGCAATTCAGGACTATCTCAAGAAGCAAGAAAGGTTCAAAATATACAACCAAACCTTACACCTAAAGGTGCTAGAAAAGAAGCAGCAAATCAAGCCCAAAGCCCACAGAAGAAGGGAAATAACAAAGATCAGAGCAGAAATAAACAATATAGAATAAAAAAAAAAATAGTACAAGAGATCAATGAAACTAAAAGCTGGTGTTTTGAAAGAATAAACAAAATTGATAAATGCCCATACAGACTTCTCAAAAAGAAAAGACAGAGGACCCAAATAGATAAAATCACGAATGAAAGAGGAGAGATCACAACCAACACCACAGAAATACTAACAATTATTAGAGAATACTATGAAAAATTATATGCCAACAAACTGGACGACCTGGAAAAAAATGGAAAAATTCCTAGACAGTCACACACTACTAAAACTCAAATGGGAAGAAATAGAAAATCTGAACAGATGCGTAGCCAGCAAAGAAATTGAATCAGTTATCAAAAATCTCCCAAGAAGTAAGAATCCTGGGCCAGATGGCTTCCCAGGGGAATTGTGCCAGACATTTAAAGCAGAGTTAACACCTATTCTTCTCAAACTGTTCCAAAAGAATAGAAATGGAACGAAAGCTTCCAAACTCCTCCTATGAAGCCAGCATTACTTTGATTCCAAAACCAGACATTGACTCCACTAAAAAGGAGAATTACAGGCCAATATTCCTGATGAACCTGGATTCAAAAATTCTCAACAAGATACTAGCAAATCGAATTCAACAGTACATTAAAAGAATTATTCACCATGATCAAGTGGGATTTATTCCTGGGCTGCAGGGCTGGTTTTAATATTTGCAAATCAATTAAGTGCTAAGGTCACATTAATAGAAGAAAGGATAAGAACCATATGATGCTTTCAATAGATGCAGAAAAAGCATTTGACATAAAACAGCATCCTTTCTTGGTAAAAACCCTCAAGAAAGTTGGGATGCAAGGAACATCAGAAAAGCCATATATGAAAGGCCCACAGCTAATATCATCCTCAATAGGGAAAAACTGAGAGCTTTCCCTCTAAGATCAGGAACACGACAGGGATGTCCATTCTCACCACTGTTGCTCAACACAATGTTGGAAGTCCTAACCTCAGCAATCAGACAACAAAAAGAAATAAATGGCATCCAAATTGCAAAGAAGTCAACCTTTCACTCTTCACAGATGACATGATACTCTACGTGGAAAATCCGAAAGACTCCACCAAAAAACTGCTAGAGCTGATACGTGAATTCAGCAAAGTCACAGGATATAATAGCAATATACAGAAATTGGTTGCATTTCTATAAACCAATAATGAAACAACAGAAAAAAATATCAGGAATCCCATGTACAGCTGCACCAAAAAACCATAAAATACCTAGAAATAATCCTAACCAAAGAGGTAAAAGGTATGTATGCTGAAAACTATAGAAAGCTCATGAAAGAAACTGAAGAAGGCACAAAGAAATGGAAAAACGTTCCATGCTCATGGATTGGAAGAATAAATATTGTTAAAATGTTGATACTAACTAAAGCAATCTACACATTCAATGCAATCCCTATCAAAATTACAACAGCATTCTTCACAGAGCTACAACAAACAATCCCAAAATTTGTACAGAACCAGAAAATATACCGAATAGCCAAAGTAATGTTGAAAAAGGAAACCAAAGCTGGAGGCATCACAATTCCAGGCTTCAAACTGTATTACAAAGCTGTAATTATCAAGACAGTATGGTATTGGCACAAAAACAGACACATAAATCAACGGAACAGAATAGAGAACCCAGAAATGGACCCATGTATATATGGCCAACTAATCTTTGACAAAGCAGGAAAGAGTATCCAGTGGAAAAAAGACAGTCCCTTTAGCAAATGGGAGAACTGGACAGCAACATGCAGAAGACTGAACCTGGACCACTTTCTTACACCGTACACAAAAATAAACTCAAAATGGATCAAAGACCTAATGTAAGACAGGAAGCCTTCAAAATCCTACAGGATAATCCTTCAGCCACCTCTTTGACCAAGGCACAGAAACTTCTTACTTAACACGTCTCTGGAAGCAAGGGAAACAAAAGCAAAAATGAACTACTGGGACCTCATCCAAATTAAAAGCTTCTGCACGGAGAAAGAAACAATCAACATAACTAAAAGGCAACCGACGGAATGGGAGAAGACATTTCCAAATGACATATCAGATAAAGGGTTAGTATCCAAAATCTATAAAGAACTTACCAAACTCAAGACCCAAAAACCAAATAATCTAGTGAAGAAATGGGCAGAAGACATGAATAGACACTTTTTCTTTTTGTTGTCTGATTACTGAGGCTAGGACTTCCAACATTATGTTGAGCGACAGTGGTGAGACGCTTTTCCAGAAGCATGCAGATGGCTAACAGACACATGAAAAGATGCTCACCATCACTCATCATCAGGGAAATACAAATCAAAACCATAATGAGATTCTATACAAATTTTAGGATTGCTTGTTCTAGCTTCTAGAAGAATGCTGGTACAATTTTGATTGGGATTGCATTGAATGTATTGAATGCATTGAATGCATAGATTGCTTTGGAAACGAATTTGACATAAATTATATATAAAAAAACACAATCACAATGAGATACCACTTCACACCTGTCAGAATGGCTAAAATTAACAACTCAGGGAACAACAGATGTTGGAGAAGATGGGGAGAAAGGGGAACCCTTTGTTCTGTTGGTGGGAATGCAAACTGGTACAGCCACTCTAGAAAACATTATGGAGGTTCCTCAAAAAATTAAAAAGAGAACTACTCTATGATCCAGCAACTGTAGTACTAGGAATTTATCCAGAGGATACAAAAATGCTGATTCAAAGGGGCACATGCACCCAATGTTTATAGCAGCACTATCAACAATAGCCAAATTATGGAAAGAGCCCAAATGTCCATCAATTGATGAATGGATTAAGGTGTGGTATACACACACACACACACACACACACACACACACACAATGGAATACTACTCAGTGATAAATAAGGAATAAAATCTTGCCATTTGCAACAATGTGGATAGAACTGGAGGGTATTATGTTAACTGAAATAAGTCAGAGCAAAACAGGTATCATACAATTTCACTCGTGTGGAATTTGAGAAACTCAACAGATGAACACAGGGGAAGGGAAGAAAAAATAAAACAGAGAAGGAGGCAAACCATAAAAGACTCTTACACACAGAGAACAAACTGAGGGTTTCTGGATGGGAGGGGTGGGGGGGGTGGGCAGGGGCAATGTGTTAAATGGGTGATGGGCATTAAGGAGGGCACTTTTCAGGATGAGCACTGGGTGTCATATGTAAGAGATGAATCACTGGGTTCTACTCCGGAAGCCAAGACTACACTCTATGTTAACTAAAGGATATTTTTTTAAAAAAAGATGTTTTAATGATTAGATGAGGTATTATACTTGAAGCACTCAACAAAGTGCTGACAGGGTCAGCATTTAACATGTTGGTTATTACTGTTAATGTTTCAAGAATTCACTTTCTTCATTTACATTTTTTAAGATTTATTCCATTAAACCATGTGATTATTTTTCAATCTGTTGAAAAGAACTATCCAGAAGCTAGAAACAATGGTACTACAGTAGCAACAAAAAGCCCAATGTCCAGATCTTGGCTCCTAAATACTATTCTCCAATAAAAGGAAACAAATCTCTGTGGAGAAATGGCTGAATTTAGGGCTAGGGTGTGGGTAAATACAAGATAAGCCTGCAGTATCTTGCAAAGCAATAAATTAATGAAATGCTAAAAAAAAAAAAAACCCAAAACACAAATATGGGATAAAGACAAGACACAGGAGTCAACCTGAAAGACATTCCAAGGGCCAAGGCTAGAACAATTTGAACAATAAGCTAAATGACAATTGGATTATAATAAAGTATAAAATAAATACAAATGATTCCAAACTCATAAACAAATGATCAAATAAATAAGTAGGGGAGAAGAGAGAAAATATTTTTATAGAATAATCCCAAAAACCATATATATACCTCCTCTTCCAACAGGTAGAGTTTAATTCTTGCTCCCTTCCCCACTCATGAGAGCAGACTACACTTAGTGGCTCACTTCCAAAGAGTGAGAAAAAGGAAACACAATAAATTTGTAGTAGAGAAAACACCTCTAGTAAATACCATCTTAACCATTATCAGTAGTGTCATGTGGATGTCATGTGCCTCCTGACATCATGTGACAAGAAGGGAACTTCACTTCTGTGGTGTTCCTCTCCCAAACCTATAATATTTTATGTCAAATACGTTTCTTAGAAAACTTCTTGGAGCAGCGCCAAATTCTAGTCCTGGGCTGTCTATCTCAGACCTTTATATGGGAAATAAATAAACTTACAGCTCTTAAAAGCCATCAGTGTTTCAGTTTTTCTACCATTCACAACGGTACCTAATCCTGGCATTCAATGGGGTCTAGTAGATTTGGGAGATTCACTTACTTTCCTGGTCCTCCCAAAAGTTGTTTCAAATCTTGCCTATTCTCCTAAGCCTGTAACATATCCATATCTTCCCCTCACTCCCAGCAGTGGACCAACCTGCACTTCACAGACAAAATAAATCCATCAGTTGGAATTCTCTTGCATCCTTGATGCGTAACAGACCAATCCTCCACCTCTGCACATCTGACCTCTTCCTAGGGTGGTAGGTAACACAGGAGCCACGCGCCCTCCATTTAGGCATTGGATCCCTATCCCTACCCTGCAACCACACAAACATCCTGCTCTTCATCAAAATTTTCACCTTGTTTAACATCCATTGTCGCTTTTTACCTGGTTCAGTCTTTTATAATGGGTACAAAATGATAATTTTCCAACCCTAGCACTGCCCCCCACTTGCTTTTGTTGTGGTACAAAACATAAAACATAAAATTTACCATCATAACCATTCTTAAGTATACAGCTCAGAAGTGTTGACTACATGCATATCGTTGTGAAGCAGACCTCCAGAACATTTTTATCTTGCAAATCTGAAACTTAGTACCCATTACACAACAACTCCACTTTTCCCACTCCCCCCAGGCCCTAGTAACCACTATTGTACTTTCTGTTTCTATTGATTTGACCATCTACCATACCTCATACAAGTAGAATCATACAGTACTTGTCCTTTTGTGACTGGCTTATTTTACTTAGCATAATATCCTCAAGATTCATCCATGTTGTAGCATGTGACAAGATTTTCTTCCTTTTTAAGGTTGAATGATATTCTATTGTATGAATATACCACATATTGTTTATCCATTCACCCATTAATTCCCAGTCTTATCAGCTATAGCTGACAGGCAGCATTGTATATGTTTAAGGTGTACAGCACAATGATCTGACTTATATACACTCAGAAATGACTACCAAACCAGTTTAGTTAGCATTCAGCATCTCATACAGATCCTCTTAACAACTTTCACATACAACACACTACGCTGTTAACCAGAGAGACATCAGGTTGTATATGACATCCCTAGCACTTTTTTATCTTATACCTGTAAGTTTGTACCTTTTGACTATCTTCATCCAAATCTCCCCCTCAACTCACCCCCTCCACTTCTGGTAACCACAAATCTGATCTCTTTTTCTGAGGTTTTGTGCACTTTTTCATTTGTTCAGATTCCACACATAAGTGAGACCACACAGTATTTGTCTTTCTCTCTCTGATTTTTTTCACTTAGCATAATGCCCTAAGGTTCCATCCATGTAACTGCAAATAGAGGGTTTTCCTTCTTTTTTATGGCTGAATAATATTCCTGTGTGTGTATAGTTCCATTTTTTACATGTGAATATTTCATTTTCCCAGTACGATTTATTGAAGAGACTGTCTTTTCTCCATTGAATATTCTTAGCTCCCATGTAAAACAGAAGTTGACCATATATGCATGAGTGTATTTCTGGGTTCTCAGTTCTGTTCCATTGGTCTATGTATCTGTTTTTATGTCAGTACCATACTGTTTTGATCACTATAGCTTTATAATATAGCTTGAAATACAAAGTGTTATGGTCTTTTGTGGTGCCATATAAATTTTAGGATTGTTTTTCTACTTCTGTACAGAATTCCATTGGAGTATCAATAGGGATTGCACTGAATCCATAAACGACTTTGGGTAGTATGCACATTTTTAACAGTTTTAATTCTTCCAGTCCATGAACAGGGTATAACTTTCCGTTCATTTGTGTCTTCTTCCTTTTCTTTCATCAATGTAACGACACAAATTTTGAACACAGACACAGTAAGAAACAGAAAGTCCAAATAAAGAAGTTGAATTTGGGTCAAAAATCTTGGAAAAGACATGCAAACAAACTCTAGGGCTCTATGACTTCACTTATACCAAATATTTCAGGAATAAATAATACCAATTCTACACAAAGAATTTCAGAAAATAAAAGAAGATAGAATACTTCCCCAAAACGCTTTATGACACCAGACATCCCCTGCTATCAAAAACAGACAAGAATATTAAAAGAGAACACCACTACCTCTCATGAACATATTTTAAAAAAATAAGTCTTTAATTACCTAGTGCTGGTTCAATTAAATATCCATATTCAAACATTCCAGAAGGATCACAGATCTAAATTTGAGAAGTTAAACAATAAGCCTTTAGAAGAAAATATAAGAAAATACCTTCATGACCTTCAGAAAGTGAATATTTCTAAAACAAACACCAGTCATAAAGAAAAACACTGAAAAATTGGACTTCCTTAAAGTTAAAAATTTCTCTTCATCAAATGATATTATTAAGAAAGTAAAAAGGCAAGAGTGCCAGGGTGGCTCAGTCAGAAGAGCATACAACTCAATCTTGGGGTCATGAGTTGGAGCCCCACATGAAGTGTAAAGACAACTTAAAAAAAAAAAACCTTAAAAAAAAGTAAAAAGACAAACCACAGAATGGGAAAAGATATTTGCAATACATATATCCTATAATAAACTCACTTAAATGACACATAAAGAACTTCTGCAAATGGGGGCACATGAGTGGCTCAGTCGGTTAAGCATCCAACGCTTGATTTTGGCTCAGGTCATGATCTCATGGTTTGTGAGTTCAAGTCCTGCAACAGGCTCTGTGTTGCTTGGGATTCTCTCTTCCTCCGCATCTCTCTGTCCCTCCCCAGCATGCACACATATGTGTGCTCTCACTCTCTCAAAATAAATATTTTTTTTAAAAAAGGACTTCTACAAATGAATAAGAAAATGAGAGTACTTAATAGAAGAACGGGAAAAGTGTTTGAACAGCTAACACAGATAAAAAGAATAGATAAGGAAGGATATGAAAAAGTACTTAACTTCACTAATCAACAAGGAAATAAAAATTAAAATCAAAATGTAATGTTACTACACAGCCATTAGGTTGACAAAATGAAAAACACAAATAATACAAATAAGTTTTGACGAGGATGTGGAACCACTGAAACTTTCAAACGCTGCTGGTGGATTAACCACTTTGGAAAATTGGTAGGCACGGCTACTACACCTCAACAGATGCAAACTTTATAAACCAGCATCTCATTCCTATGTATATCCCCAATGTACATATATTCCTATGTATATATCCCCTATGTACATATCCTATGTATATATTCACCAAAAGACATTTACATGGATATTCATAGCATTACCATTTGTAATAAAGACTACTAACACTCTGTTTACTTAAAACAATGAATAGGGGCGCCTGGGTGGCGCAGTCGGTTAAGCGTCCGACTTCAGCCAGGTCACGATCTCGCGGTCCGTGAGTTCGAGCCCCGCGTCAGGCTCTGGGCTGATGGCTCGGAGCCTGGAGCCTGTTTCCGATTCTGTGTCTCCCTCTCTCTCTGCCCCTCCCCCGTTCATGCTCTGTCTCTCTCTGTCCCAAAAATAAATAAACGTTGAAAAAAAAAATTAAAAAAAAAAAACAATGAATAAACAAACTGTAGTATATCCTTTGAGTAGAATATTACCCAGCAGTAAGAATGAACAAGTCACAACTACGTACAGTAACATGTTTGCATCTCACAAATAAAACATTAAGTAAAAGAAGTCAGACTCAAAAAAGTACATAAAATGTGAATACATTTACATAAAGATCCAAAGCAAGCAAAATTAAACTATGGTACTAGAAGTAAGGGCAGTAGTTATCCTTTGAGAAAGGGACTCAAAAGATGTACTAGGATTCTGGTAACATCCTGCTTCTTGATCTGAGTTCTGGTTACAAAGGTGCACTCCCTTTGTGAAAATTCACTGAGCTTGTACATTTATGAGTACTTTATCACATGTATATAAAATAAACTATATTGAGATAGTATTTTATTGTATTTCAATAAAAATTCAAGGAAAAAAAGACAAGCTAGAAGCTGGGAGATTTTTGATTTATGTATTAAAGATAAGGTTATTAGCTATAAAATACAGAATATATGAATTTTTTTAAAAACCAAAACGAAAAAAAACCCAGAAAATTCAAATTAAATGGAAATAGCCTAATAAATAAAAAAGATGACAACCTTGCCAGCATTCAGGAAAATGCTTATTAAAATAGTGTGATACCACTTCAACTGATCAGTTGGGAAAAATCATTAAAATGGATAACATTCACTATTGATGAGGGTTTAGGGAAATAGGCTAAAGGGAAAGTAAATTGAAATAGTATCAATCCCCTTAAATGTACATAAATTTTAACCAGAAATCCCTCCTCTATGTATCTCTCATAAAGAAATACTGACACATGTAAATATTGATCGAAGAACAAGGATGTTTACTGTAGTACTGTTTGGGACAATAAAAATTGGGGGAAAAAAACCCAAAATGTCCTTCAATTATGGGACAATTAATAAATTAAGACATCCATAAAATGGAAATCTAATAGACCATCCTAAATTTCCCTGATTTCTATCCCACTGCCCTTTCAAAGGCTTTCAAACTTCATAAAGTTCTACTGAGTCAAAACAGTTTGTGACATACAGCACAGTAAGTTATAAATAATAATAAATAACTAAAATTGCAGGTTTATATGTTCATATCAGAAGTAAAGTTATTAATTTAATAATATTTTGTTAAGAGCCCCCTGATAGAAAGGCTGTGGTTTTGATGCCCTGTAGAATGCTAATCAGTTTTATTTCTAATTCAGCAAAGTTATTTCGAAATGCCTTCCCTAATAGACAACACATACCCTGTTCCTCAAAATGCTCTTTCAACCAGCACTACTCCCTGATTATTTAATGAGTTGAATAAATTACTTGAGACAGCTTTTTTCCATATTTGGAAGGGTTTTCCTCTAATACAAGGTAGCTAAATGAAGTGACACTTGAATGCTGAGTGATTTTTCAAGTATATATGATTTTAACCTTTAGAAAAAAGGGATTGTCTCCTTGTCTACAATGCTTTTGAGAATTTTTTCAAGTCTGAGGCTTTCAAAATTTGATTTGAATAAGTGAAAAACCTTCAAGTTTACTAGACCTTGAACTTTTTAAATAACCTACCTTCTTGGGGCGCCTGGGTGGCGCAGTCGGTTAAGCGTCCGACTTCAGCCAGGTCACGATCTCGCGGTCCGTGAGTTCGAGCCCCGCGTCAGGCTCTGGGCTGATGGCTCAGAGCCTGGAGCCTGCTTCCATTCTGTGTCTCCCCCTCTCTCTGCCCCTCCCCCGTTCATGCTCTGTCTCTCTCTGTCTCAAAAATAAATAAAACGTTAAAAAAATTAAAAAAAAAAAAATAACCTACCTTCTTTAAAGGAATGCAGGGCTCTGGTAAGAATTTTTTAAAACTAAAAAACCCGCTAGATTTACTGACCCACTTTTTGTGCCTATAACAGACAGCTTCCTCTCTAATTTATATACATAATGGCATTTATTGTTACAATAGCATCTCATCGTCTAGTTAGATTTTATATTTGATAGTCTAGCAGTCTCTCAAGAGATTCCCTTATATGATTCTATTCAAACTTATATAGGCTCATATCAGACAATCATGATTTCATCACTGAATACCACAGGTCATTCACAAGTTCAGCCAGAGTCTCCCTTTGTAATCTCGGATTCCATGCCCTGCCCTCTGGAGCACCACAGAACATGCCCTTTCACAATAGCTCTTGGCACATTTGTACACCGGTGTAACATCTACTGTTAGGTTCTCTTCTCCAGGATTCACATCCCTACTTCCTTATTCCACTCCCTTCAATTCCTCTCTTATTCTACATTGAAAATAAATGTGATAAAACTTACTTCATGTCTGAGAAGTCCTTTACTGTAGCTTCCAGTGAGATAATTTGATAAGCTAATAATATGATGCTTTTCTTTTTTTTTTAAGTTTATTTATTTATTTATTTTGAGAGAGAGAGAGAGAGAGAGAGAGAGAGAAGAGAGAGAAAGGCAGCAAGAGAGGGAAAGAGAGAATCCTAAGCTCCGTGCTGGCAGCATGGAGCCCAACTCAGGGTTTGATCCCATGAACCAAACCATGAGATTATGACCTGAGCTGAAATCAAAAGTTGGATGCTTAACTGCCTGAACCACCCAGGTGCCCCAGCATGATGCTATTCTGACTCTAATGGACAACGTGGGACCTGTTTTATTCACCCTCACTGAAAGCTTTTGGGATTTTCCCCTGTGAGTGGAAATTTTACAGTAATGTTCCTTGATGTGGTGTCTTTTTTTTTCCTTTTGTTTCACTAGTACTTGAACTCACTCTCAAACCTAGAAACTTATGTCCTTCAGTCTGCGAACTTTTTAGTAAGTAGCTCCTCAGTTGCTTTTTTTTTTCCTGAATTCCTATTAGCTACATGCAGACTATCTTGAATTCATCTTCTAATCTTATCTTTGCTCTATTTTTTTATCTCTTTATCCCATTTTCTGAAAGATATATCTAACTTTATATTCAATTCTGATATTTCTGTTAGCAGTTGCTAAACTTCTAACAGCTCTTTTTATTGATTGATTGGTCCTTGTTTTGACAATCCCGTTCACGTTTCTTGGTGCAGTATTGTCTCAGTTCTCTAAGCATATTAATTACAGTATTTACTTATTTGTTTTCTACCTGCACTGTCTCTGAATTCATTCTTTTTTTAAATTTTTTTTAACATTTATTTTTGAAAGAGAGACAGACAGACAGACAGACAGACAAAGCATGAACAGGGGAGGGGCAGAAAGAGAGGGAGACACAGAATCCAAAGCAGGCTCTAGGCTCTGAACTGTCAGCACAGAGCCCAACACAGGGCTCGAACCCATGAACTGTGAAATCATAACCTGAGCCGAAGTCAGACACTTAACCGACTGAGCCACCCAGGCGTTCCTGTCTGAACTCATTCTTTTCCCATTTGTTTATTTTACTTAAAGGCTTTCCTTAGATATCTATCTGGTGACCTTTGACCATTCATTCATGCATTACACTAAGATATTAAGAAGGGGTGTGTGTGTGTGTGTGTGTGTTTGCGTGTGTGTGTGTGTGTGTCTTTGACTAGTAGTAAGTAGTCCTTGTTATATGAAAATTCAAAGACAGAGGGAGACACACATACATTGTCCTTTAATTGAGAACTTCCCAAAGTCTATAGATGTTTCCTCAGAAAAGCCAACTTCCCCAGAGATAAATCCTCTGATTTCCTGCCTATGGTGTATAAACCTGGCTACCAGCATTGTTAAGAGCTCAGTGGAGGAAAATGGACGGTTGATGGGAAGGAGGGAGGGAGAGGCTTAACCTTGTGCTAAGCACAAACTTTCTACTACGGCTCCATTTTCAGTCTAACAGCCCTCTCCCCTCCCAGTCCAGCCAACCTCCAAACCAAACAACTCCTCCACCTCCACCTCTACAGAGCAAGCCTCCTGTCCTTAGCCAAGGTAAGAAAAGAACAACTGTCTTGTGTCTAGAAAATTCTATTACAGGCTTTCAATAATTTTCCTGTTTCACTCAGTACCTTCAATCCTGAATACTTCTTAGTTCTAATGCAAAAATCTAGCTATTTCTTATTGGCAGCTTCTCCTACCTCATCCCTGTCTGGCAGTGGGTTTCTTCTCCTCTTCTCTGCTAAAGTCATCACCCATTTGCTTTCCATCTTCCAAAATGGTTAGACTCTTTCACCTTCCAGTGTCTCCTCTCCCGTCAAGATGTCTGTATGGGTTTACATCTTTCCATTCCCTCACTACCTCTTTAGTAGGATTTCTAGAGGGAGCATACACTAAAGCCTGTACTTAGTCTGCCGTGTTTTAGTGCAAAGATTGCTCAGGTTCTTGTCTCCTAAATACATTTTAAACAGTTTACCTTGGTCATGTTCAGAGCTGAATTTTTAACATAACAAACAAAAACTTTAATTTTATTCTTACTATATTTTACCTTGTTTAGTTCCTTTTCCAAATCCGCTGAGATTACTATAGCACTTTCCCCATATGACTATTACAGGATAAACATTTATATTACAATCTACCTGCATACAAACGTCCACAATATATTGTAATCTTCTTGGGAGAGACCATGCTTTCTCTACTTCCCTTCCCTTCCATGTCTGGCCAGGCCAAAACATGCACTAGAAAAATGTTTGTGGAATGATGAATTTTGTTACCAACTGTCATTGTGTGGTCCATCTTATCACATGTTTCTCTAGCAATAAGAGTACTTTTACCAGGTCTGGAAAAATGCAAGGTGTTGGGCAACATGGAAAGCTTTTCTGTTAGGGTGTGGACTTCTATCACGGGTTCTAGATTAGTAGATTAAAATGGTATTTTCCCAAAACCAGGAAAATCCCTTGGCCAGAAGAAGAGTGCAAATAAAAATCAAAGAAGGAAAGGAACAGGTCAAAACTGGAGAAGAGGCGCTAGGCATCTGTGCAAGGAATGAAATATGAAATGGAAAGTCATACAAGGCACAAGGCCATAAATTAAAGAGGTCCATGAAAAATGAACACACATAAGAGACCCATTTTTATGTGTGCCCATGTGTTGTTTATGGGCAGACATGAAAGTTTAAAAGCACCAGGCTGGAGAGAACATCCTCTTGTCCCACCCTAGTCATTCCTAGATTCCCTAGCCTTGGGATAAGGCAAGGTGTCCCTTTTTTGCTCAGTCTGAGATCCTGTCCCTAAAAAAGTCTGAGCCTCAAGCTCCTATGAATTACTCTGGTGTCCAACCGTTTTCCTCGGCTCAGGCACTGGAGCAGGCCTTGAAGAAGGCTATTTGCAGACCATGTCCTGAAAGTCTGGGTGCATGGCATTATACACTGGCATATCGGAATGGTCAGGAAGTTAAAAACCAGGGAGAATGTGAATGAATTAATTAATGGTAGTAGAAAGATGGCAACCTTTATTACTTCAGTGATTTAGGAAAAATCCAGAGTGTGGTTTCTTGAAGGGTCAGGTGGTAGAGATTTCACAGGAGTTGGGTAAGCCTGTGGGATTTTTCCAATGGCGAGCAAGGCTCGCCGAGGCCTAGTAGCAGCCGAGGCTGCTAGCAGCCGAGGCCTAGTAGCCTAGTAGCTAGGCTAGTAGCAGCCCCTGGTGTGGTATCCTATAAATCTTTCTTGTGGATGGAGACCCCTTGACCAATGGCCAGAGTCAGGATGATTCTAGAGAGAGGAGAACTAAGAGGGAAGGACATAATTATTATGAAAGATGTGTGGACTGATCTCATGACCTGCTGTATGTTAATTCAGCATTTATTTAGGAGCTATGCAGCCTGTCATTATACTCATATGAGGCACAGTACCAAACGTACTTCCCAGTGACTCCTCTAAATACCCCATCTGGCTTATTGATAAGGGGACATGAACTTAGAGAACCTTAAAAAGTACAAGGTACAAATGTTGCCCTTTCTCAGACACATGGGTGGGAAGGTGATAAAGAAGTATCTCAAGAAAAAGTGGGGTTGACTATAAAAACTAAAAGTGAACTAGCGCAAAGAACCTACTGGTCTAGTGTGGCCTGGACATTTACCATAATGAAAATGATGCTCTCTTCCAGGATCCTCAGGAACTAACAGAGAGTAGCATAAACTCTGGGCTAGGTAGCTAGCTCAGGGCCTACATGGTTCTGAATAATTCAGAATACTGGACCTGATGCATCAAAATCACCAGAAATTTCAGGTCATTGTGGTTAAGTTTTAAGGAGCCTAAAACATGAAGAAGGCTGATGATCTTCACATAGACTTTGCCAATGGGACATATAAATGGCTAGTAAACTAGTTAAACTAGTAAATGAATCTCCTGTGTGTTCTACCACTTTTGGAATCCTAAAAGGATGACTCTTGACTTCAGCAAACATTGCTAAGTTCAAGCACCCATTTCACTTGCAAGGGATTCTAGGGAAGCTTCAGGGCCATGAAATTCTCCAAACAAATAATTTCCTGGGGTATGGAGGTTTGGGTCATCCTAATCTTACGGTAGCCAGGAAGGAGAACAATTACACTATCAGGATGAAGCAAGCTTCGTCTTGATCCAGGGCTGCTCTAGATTACTCTAGATGGAGATTGGTTTAATCCCTCTTGTTCTTAGTGAAGCTCAGTTCTTAAAGATCATTTCATTCACTTAATGTGTCATAAGCTATCTGTTTGGTTCATCGAAATTTGGCATAAATCAAAACTGCTAATCTGTCATTTCTTTAAGGACAATATATTGCAGAAACCACAGATCAGGGGTACCTCTTTTGTTCTTTGATTTCTCCCACCACTAAGAGCAGCTCTGAAATCATGTTCAACTCAACATTTATTAAACATTATATATTTACAATATACAAAGCACT
The DNA here is from genome assembly GCF_007474595.2 of Lynx canadensis. Classification (NCBI taxonomy): domain Eukaryota; kingdom Metazoa; phylum Chordata; class Mammalia; order Carnivora; family Felidae; genus Lynx; species Lynx canadensis. The sequence goes on along the minus strand of NC_044313.2, from coordinate 41,524,420 downwards.
GAGCGTGCTTAAGCAAAGAGGAAAAAGACCCAACCTTTATCCTCAAGAAGTCTGTACTTCAATAAGGAAGTATAGAAGTAACTATAACATGAGACAATAAAACAAGCACTCAAATAAGAATATAAATAAAGGCTTAAGGGAGCCCAGAAAAGAGAATATAAATTCAGCTGGAATTCCATGAACACTATAAATGCTTTCAAAGGTGATTTGGGGACTGTGTATGTGACTACAGATTTTAATTCATTTAAAGTAATTTAGTTCTTAGGGTGGACGAGTTAAGTTGACAGAGAAGTAGGGAGACCCTGGGCTTTCCACATCCATCAAACACAGCTGTGTTGAGGTCAGATCATGTGGAACACTTAGGAAATCGATCTGTGGCCTGGCAGAAGGATCTCCACAGTTGGAGGGAGACAGCATGGCAGGTGCAAGGCTCATTTTAACAAACAAATCAAAGCACACCTAGTTAAAGGTCCAAACACCACATGACAAGCAAGAAGGAGCTCTGATTGACCAGTGGGAAAGGGCAGCCAAAATGCAACAGCAGAATACACACAGCACATACCAGAAACACTTCCTGAAGCGTCAGGCTCTGGACAGTGTGAGACGCCTTTTAAATATAGCAGTACTCTCAGGTGCAAGAAATATAACAAGCTTTCAAAACACACACAAGACAGAAACATAGCCAAAATGGCAAGATGGAAGAATTCCCCCCCAAAAGAAAGGTCAAGAAGAAATCACATCCAGAGACTTGCTCAAAACAGATATAATAAGTAAGGGGCCCCTGGGTGGCTCAGTTGGCTAAGCATCTGACTTCAGCTCAGGTCATGATCTCACGGTTTGTGGGTTCGAGCCCTGAATCAGGCTCTGTGCAGACAGCTCAGAGCCTGGAGTCTGCTCTGGATTCTGTGTCTCCCTCTCTCTCTCTGCCCCTCCCCTGCTCATTCTCATGCTCATTCTCTCTCTCTCTCTCTCTCTCTCTCTCTCTCTCTCTCTGAAAAATAAATAAACATTAAAAAAAGGTTTTTTTCAAAAAAAAAAACAGATATGGGGTACCTGGGTGGCTCAGTCAGTTAAGCTTCCAATTTCTGCTCAGATCATGATCTCACGGTTCATGAGTTCGAGCCCATGTCAGGCTCTGTGCTGACAGCTTGGAGCCTGGAGCTTGATTCAGATTCTGTATCTCCCTCTCTCTCTGCCCCTCCCCCACTCTCTCTCTCACTCTCTCTGTCTCAAAAATAAATAAACATTAAGAAAATTAAAAAAATATAGAAGCAAAATATCTGAAGATGAATTCAGAACAGTCATATGACTACGAGCTGGGCTGAAAAAAGCATAGAAGACAACAGAGAAACCCTTGCTTCAGAGATCAAAGACATAAAAACTAGTCAGGCTCAAATAAAAAATGCGATAACAGATGCAAAATTGACTGGATACAGTCAAAATGAGGATTAAAGAAGCAGAGGAGAGAATAGGTGATATAGAAGATAAAATTATGGAAAAGAATGAGGCTGAAAAGAAGAGGGAAAAAAAACTATTAGATCACAAGAGGAGACTTAGGGAATTTAGTGATTCCATAAAATGGAACAACATCTGTATCATAGGATTCCCAGAAGAAGAGTGGGGAAAAGGAGCATAAGGTTTATTGGAACAAATTTTAGCTGAAAGGAAATCTGGGGAAGGAAAGAAGTATTCAAGTCCAAGAGGCACAGAGAGCTCCTTTCAAAATCAACAGAAACAAATCAACACCATGACATATCACAATGAAACTTGCAAAATACAAAGATAAAGAGAATTCTGAAAGCATCTAGGGGCAAAAGGTCCTTAACCTACAAGAGTAGGCACACAAAGTAAGCAGCAGACCTGTCCAGTGAAATTTGGCAGGCCAGAAAAGAGTGGCAGGATATATTCAACGTGTTGAATGGGAAAATTATGCAGCCAAGAATTCTTTATCCAGAAAGGCTGTCATTCAGAATAGAAGAAGAGATCGAATTTCCCAACAAACAAAAACTAAAGGAGTTCATGAACACGAATCCAGCCATGCAAGAAATTTTAAGGCGGACCCTTTGGGTGGAGAAAAAAAAAGACTAAAGCAACAAAGACTAGAAAGGACCAGAGAACATCACTAGAAACATCATCTCTATGGGTAACAAATGGCACTAAATTTATCTTTCAATAATCATTCTGAATGTAAACAGACTAAATGCTTAATCAAAAGACATAGGGTATCAGAATGGATAAAAAAAAAAAAACAAAAAAAAAAAAAAAAGATTCATCTATATGCTGCCTACAGGAGACTCACTGTAGACCTAAAGACACTTGCAGATGGAAAGTGAGGAGATGGACAACCATTTATCATGCTAATGGATGTCAAAAGAAAGCCAGAGGAGCCACACTTGTATCAAACAAACTAGATTTTAAAACAAAGACTGTAACAAGAAATGAAGAAGGGCATTATATCATAATTAAGGAATCCATTCATCAAGAAGAGCTAACAATTGTAAATATTTATGCCCCTGACTTGGAGGTACCCAAATATATAAATCAATTAATAACAAACATAAAGAAACTCATTGATAATAATACAATAATAGTAGGGGACTTTAACACCCCACTTACAACAATGGGCAGACCATGTAAGCAGAAAATCAACAAGGAAGTAATGGCTTTGAATGACACACTGGACCAGATAGACTTAATAGATCTATTCAGAACATTTCATCCTAAAGTAGCAGAATACATATTCTTCTCATGTACATGGAACATTCTCCAGAACAGATCACATACATGGTCACAAATCAGTCGTCAACAGTCATCAACATCAATCATACCATGCATATTTTCAGATCACAACACTATGAAAGTTGAAGCCAAAAGCCCTCAAATACATGAGAGTTAAAGAACATCCTACTAAAGAATGAATGGGTTAACCAGGAAATTAAAGAAAAAAAATTCATGGAAGCAAATGAAAATGAAAACACAGCAGTCCAAACCCTTTGGGATGTAGCAAAGGCAGTCCTAAAAAGAAAGGATACTGCAATTTGGACTTCTCTCAAGAAGCAAGAAAGATCCCAAACACACTACCTACCTTACACCTAAAGAAGCTCGGAAAAAAACAGCAAATAAAGCTGAAAGCCAGCAGAAGAAGAGAAATAATAAAGATTAGAGCAGAAATAGATAATATAGAAACAAAAAAAGCAGTAGAACAGATCAACAAAACTAAGAGCTGGGTCTCTGAAAGAATAAACAAAATTGATAAACCCCTAACCAGACTCATCAAAAAGAAAACAGAAAGGACCCAAATAGATAAAAATCACATTTTTTATCACAGCTGACACCACAGAAATACAAACAATAAAAAGGGAATACTACTAAAATTATATTCCAACAAACTGGACAATCTGGACAAAATGGACAAATTCCTAGAAACTCACACACTACCAAAACTAAAAAAGGAAAAAATAGAAAATTTGAACAGATCAATAACCAGCAAAGAACTTGAATCAGTAATTAAAAATCTCCCAACAAGGGGCACCTGGGTGGTTGAGTTGGTTAAATGTCCGACTCTTGGTTTCAGCTCAGTTCATGATCTTACGGTTCATGGATTCAGGCCCCATGCTGGGCTCTGTGCTGACAGCGCGGAGCCTACTTAGGATTCTTTCAGGATTCTCTCTCTCCCTCTCTCTCTGCCCTACTCACACTCTCTTTCTCAAAATAAATAAACTTAAAAAAAAATCTCCCAGCAAACAAGAGTCCTGGACCAGATGGTTTCCCAGAAGAATTCTACCAGACATTTAAAGAAGAGTTAATACCTATTCTTCTCAAACTGTCCCAAAAGAATAGAAATGGAACAAAAGCTTCCAAACTCCTCCTACGAAGCCAGCATTACTTTGATTCCAAAACCAGACAAAGACCCCACTAAAAAGGAGAATTAAAGGCTAGCATCCCTGATGAACCTGGATGCAAAAATTCTCAACATGATACTAGCAAATTGATTTCAATAGTACATTAAAAGAATTATTTGCCGTGGTCAAGTGGGGTTTATTCCTGGGCTGCAGGGTTGGTTCAATATTTGTAAATCAATCAATGTGATACACTACATTAACAAAAGAAAGGATGAGAACCATATGATCCTGTCAATTGACGCAGAAAAAGCATTTGACAAAATACAGCATCCATTCTTGATAAAAACCCTCAACAAAGTAGGGATAGATGGAACATGCCTCAACATCATAAAGGCCGTATATAAAAGACCCACAACTAATACCAATACTGGAAGTCTTGGCCTCAATAGTCAGACAACAAAAAGAAATAAAGGGCATACAAATTGGCAAGGAAGAAGTCAAACTTTCAGTATTTGCAGATAACATGATACTCTATGTAGAAAACTCAAAAGAATCCACAGAAAAATTGCTAGAACTGATACATGAATTCAGCAAAGTCGTAGGATATAAAATCAACATGCAGAAATCTGTTGCATTTCTATACACCAATAACAAAGCAGCAGAAAAAGAAATCAAGGAATCAGTCCCGTTTACAACTGCACCAAAAACAATAAGATACTTACGAATAAACCTAACTAACAAGGTAAAAGATCTGTACTCTGAAAACAATAGAACATTTATGAAAGAATTGAAGAGGACATACAGAAATGGAAAAGCATTCCATGCTCACAGATTAGAAGAACAAACATTGTTAAAATGTCTCTACTACCCAAAGCAATCTACATATTTAATGAAATCCCTATCAAAATACCACCAGCATTCTTCATAAGAGCTAGATAAAATAATCCTAAAATTAGTATGGAACCACAAAAGACCCCTAATAGCCAAGGCAATCCTGAAAAAGAAAAGCAAAGCTGGAGGCCTCATGATTTCACACTTCAAGCTGTATTACAAGCTGTAGTCATCAAAAACAGACACATAGATCAATGGAACAGAATAGGAAACCCAAAAATGGACCCACAACTATATGGTCAACTAATCTTCAACAAAGCAGGAAAGAATATCCAATGGAAGACTGTCTCTTCAACAAATGGTGTTGGGAAAACTGGGCAGCAACATGCAGAAAAATGAAAAACAGACCACTTATTTACACCATATACAAAAATAAATTCAAATTGGATGGAAGACCTAACCATGAGACAGGAAACCATCAAAATCTGAGAGGAGAACACAGGCAGCAACCTCTTTGACTTTGCCATAGCAACTTTTTACTAGACATGTCTCTAGAGGCAAGAGGGAAAAAGCAAAAATGAAATACTGTGACTTCATCAAGATAAAAAGCTTCTGCACAGTGAAGGAAACAGTCAATAAAACTAAAAGGCAGCCTCTGGAATGGGAGAAGATATTTGCAAACAACGTATCTAATAAAGGGTTAATATCCAATCTATAAAGAACTTATCAAACTCAAAACCCAAAAAACAAACAACCCAGTTAAGAAATGAAGACATGAACAGACACTCTTCCAAAAAAGACATCCAGATGGCTAACAGACACATGAAACGATGTTCAACATCAACATTGTTGATGTTCAACATCGTTATTAGGGAAACACAAATCAAAACTGCAATGAGATACCACCTCACACCCGTCAGAATGGCTAAAACTGACAACCCAAGAAACAACAGGTATCGGCAAGGATGCGGAGAAAGGGGAACCCTCTTGCACTGCTGGTAGGAATGCAAGCTGGTGCAGCCACTCTGGCAAAGAGTATGGAGTTTCTTAAAAAGACTAAAAATAGAACTACCCTACAATCCAGCAATTGCACTATTAGGTATTTACCCAAAGGATACAAAATACATATTCAAAGGGGTAGGTGCATCCCAGCGTTTACAGCAGCATTATCAACAACAGCCAAACCATGGAGAGGGCCCAAGTGTCCATCGACTGATAAATGGATAAAGAAGATGTGGTATATACAAACAATGGAATATTACCCAGCCATCAGAAAGAATGAAATCTTGCCATTTGCAAGGACATGGATGGAGCTAGAATATATTATGCTAAGCAAAATAAGTCAATTAGAGAAAGTCATTATATGATTTCACTCATATGTGGAATTTAAGAAACAAATTAGATGAATATACATATGGGAAGAGGGAGGGGAGAGAAGAGAGGAAAACAAACCACCACAAGAGACTCTTGATGATAGAAAATAAACTGAGAGTTGACGGAGGGAGGTGAGTGGGAGATGGGCTAGATGGGTGATGGGTATTAAGGAGGGCACTTGTTGTGAGGAGCACTAGGTGTTCTATGTAAGTGACAAATCACTGAATTCTACTTTGAAACCAATATTGCACTGTATATTAACTAACTAAAATGTAAATAAATAAATTTTAAAAAATAAAGTAACTTGGTTCTTGCTCTCTTTTACTGTGGACTTTATTTTTTTAATTTTTTTAAGTTTATTCATTTACTTTGAGAGAGAGAGAGAAAAAGAGAGACAGCAGGAGAGGCAGAGAGAGAGAGGCAGAGAGAGAACCCCAAGCAGGCTCCACACAGGGCTCAAATTCAGAAACCATGAGATCATGACCTGAGCCAAAACCAACAGTCAGATGCTCAACTGACTGAGTCACCCAGGCACCACTTACTGTGGACTTTCAATCCATCTATATGTTTAACTTTTCAATTTTGCAAGCACACTCTTTCCTCAAGAAAAGAATATTGCCATTCACTAGGTGGCAATAAAGAACAAAGCTGTAAGTTACCATATATATTTAGAATCTAAAAAGTTCTGCCAATAAAATATGACAATTGCTACTTTCATTGTAATTTCTTTCAGGAAAACCCACCCAGTTTGGTCACGTGCATAGTAATTACAAAGGTCTTGGGTAAATGGGTGCCTCAGCTATCTTTTTGTGTGCTGTTTTTGTCCTTTTCAAAAAACCTAAAATAAAGGAATGGAGTGTTTAGAACATAAAATAGGAAAGAAACTGATTCAAAATTGTATTTTAAAAGACCTCAGTAAAATGTATATGTTGATCATATTCTTATGTTTTTTATTTTTTTTAAACATTTATTCACCTTTGAGAGACAGAGAGTAATTGGGGGGGAGGGGGGCCAAAAAGAGAGGGAGACACAGAATCAGAAGCAGGCTCCAGACTCCAAGCTGTCAGCACAGAGCCCAACGCGGGGCTTGAACCCAAGAATCGTGAGACCATGACCTGAACGAAGTCGGACACTCAATCGACGGAGCCACCCAGGCGCCCCAAATTTGATCATATTCTTTAGTAGAAGGTCAGAAGATAATTGATAGAACTGTTGGTGAGTGCATAGCTATCTCAAAAAGGAAAACGCAGAACACACATTAAAAAAAAAATCAAGTTACACAAAATGAAATAGATAATCCTGAACAGTAATCATAGAAATGGAAGAGAAAAGGAAACTCAAGATATCATTTCATAAATTACCTTTCTTCTTGCTGTGATAACACCAAATATGGTGAGGTTACAGTAGAACTGGTATAATCCTGGTAATATGATTAACTGTTTCTGGAAAATAATTTGGCAATAGATAGTAAAAGCAGTACAAAATTCTTGGGGTGCCTGGGTGGCTCAGTCAGTTGAGCGTCTGACTTGATTTTGGCTCATGTCATGATCTCACAGCTTGGGATTCTCTCTCACCCTTGCTCTCTGCCCCTCCCCAACTTGTGCTGTCTCTCTCAAAATAAATAAATAAACTTAAAAAAAAAAAAGGCAATACAAAATTTCAGACCTGTTAGCTCAAGGAGCCCAATCCTGGGAATTTATCCTAAAGGAGGAATTCAACCAAAGAATAAACCTGTAAATGTTAACATGTTGTCAATAGGAATGTCTATGATGGACGGAAGGAAACTGGAAACAACATATATGCTTGGAAAAGTAATACCACAATGAGAAAAAAAGCTGTCTCCACGTCTTTCAGAATGTAGACAGGACCAGAAGGACTTCTGGAGTCAGAGGTGAAACAGCAGAGAAGCAGCCCAGCAAGGAGAGCCCTATGTAGAGCTCTGGCTCAGCCCTCTAGGCCAGGGAGTACCACTGATGACAAGGAGGGCAGTCTAGGAGAGGGACGAGCAGCTGAGCCCAACATGGAAAGAATGAGGACAGGTATAAAAGAAATGTTGAAAAATGATGGCAAGCTGCTAATGTTTGAGACAAGACAATGACAATATGGATCACCTGGGACACAGTGGCATCTCATCTAAACACCGTGTTAGTTATTACATACCAAAAGCCTTCCTTGTGTTTCTGTGCTTGTTTGTACTTTCCAAATTCTCTGCAATAAATACATATTACATTTATTATTATATATAATTATATATTACATGTTATATAGGTAACATATTATTTACATAATTGGAAAAATGTTCTATGGAAAGAGTATAATAAAACACTAGAATCTATTCCTTGCTACTCAAAGTGTGACAGCTTATTAGAAATGCAGAATCTTGGACTCCTGCACAGACCCAGTGAGTCAGAATCTGCAGGTTAACAACAAGTTCACAGGTGGTTCCCACATGTATTTATAGTCTGAGAAGCACTGCTCTGGTTCCTTCTGCTCCACATCCCCCAAAGTGTGTGAGGCATGAGAACCTACCAGACTCTGCTGTGGCCTTCCTAGGTGCAGACATGTTGTCCCCACACCTGGATTAGATGGGTAAAAGGCTTCTGCAGGTACCGAGCCTTGTGCCTTGAGAGTCAGGCAGAAGGTCTGATTAGTATCCTGGGGCCAGCACACAATTGTTGTTCACCTGGTCAAACACACAATGCAAAGAAATTTCTATTAGATTATTACTGATATTTACCCAGTCACTGTCACTCGGTGACTTAATTCTTTGAATGCCACACTTATGCTAAAGTAGGTGTTGGGGATTCAATATTGAATGGGTAAGAACTGACTACAGAGCCCATCTTCAAATAGTTCATGTTCAATCTATAAAAAATCCTCAGAATAAGCATGTTTTCTTTTCTAATCTTTGCCTGTAAATAACAGGCCTGTAAAATCACGGTACATTACTCCTTCTGGTTAAAACCTAGAGTACTTTTTGTTTGGCAACTTCTCCATTAACTACCTGCAAATGATATGGGATTGCTGTAATCTGAATCTAAAAGTTAATGTTTTGAAACATATTTTATTTTTTTTAATTTCTTTAAATGTTTACTTCTGAGAGAGAGAAACAGAGACAGAGCAGGAGCAGAGGGAGGGGCAGAGAGAAAGGGAGACACAGAATCCTAAGCAGGCTCCAGGCTCTGAGCTGTCAGCACAGAGCCTTGACATGAGGCTTGAACCCACAAACCATGAGATCATGACCTGAGCCAAAGTCAGACGCTTAACCGACTGAGCCATCCAGGTGCCCCTGAAACATACAAATTTTAGAATTTTGAGATATAGGATGTTAAAAAAGATTATTTAAAACATGGATATAAGGCAAAAAGGTAGGTGGCATGTCCTTTTAATGTTGACGTTGATATTTAACAGGCCCTTCCAAGGATTATCAATTATGTAGAGAATTGTTAACTACAACTCATTGTTTAAATCCTAGACTTAATAAAATTACATGTTAACCTATAGATTTTTCTTCTAGTAGGAAAGATAACATCAGAGATTATCATCTATTGCCCTGTCAGACCTTAAACCAGGCTTTCTAAATCTAACCTAGAGTTCTTATTCTAACATTCATTCCAATTGCCTATAAAAATCTGGATCATCAAACCTTCTCTGAACTACTTTCACCAACTTCCTGGTTTCTTCATTAATCAATAAATTGAATACAATCTCTATCATGGTTTCACTTCATAGTTTAATGCATCACAGTTTTAATTTTATTTTTAAATGCTACTTTGACGAAAGGAAAAAAAAAATCTCTTCTTTTTAAAAGGACAGCGGTGGCCTCATGACTGGTACTGTGGTAATGGACTTCAGTGGTGAGCCTTCCTTGGAAGCAGACCTGAGAAGTTAAAGACCTCACTGGTAACTAAGAACCACTGAGAATAATGCCCAAGTTTCTGCCTTCCAAATACATGACTGAAAATATTTTAAATGATACAATCTTAACTAAAGACAAAAAAATGAATATTTTTTAGAAATTTTGCCAGACAATTTTAAGATGCTCTTTGGTAACGGAGATACTCTTAATTAAATATCAGGGTTTAAATAGGCTATATACTGGGGGTGCCTGGGTGGCTCAGTAGGTTAAGCGTCCGACTTCAGCTCAGGTCATGATCTCATGGTTTGTGGGTTCAAGCCTCATGTCAGGCTCTGTGCTGACAGCTCAGAGCCTGGAGCCTGCTTCTGATTCTGTGTCTCCCTCTCTCTCTGCCCCTCCCCTGCTCACGCTCTGTCTCTCTCTGTCTCTCAAAACTAAATAAATGTAAATAAATAAATCAAATAATTTAAATATGCTATATGCTGCATTCCACCAAATCAAACATATAAATGGTCCTGCACTCCAACAGCTCATCATCTTTATGTGAATACACACCCCCCACACACACAAGATCTCTCTAGCACACAGGTAAGTAGACTGAAATTCATATTAATCCATACCAACAGTCACCAGTATCAAATCTTTCATATAAGCCAGTACTTCTCCCAGAGCAAACAACTCTGATCAGAAACACATACCCATTTCTAGCATTTATTAGTGCGATGAGTTTGAGACAGCCTATAGAAATATAAAAAATCAAACTGGATGAATTTCCCTTCTCTTACACTTGATCTAGTATATCGCAGGACAAATAGATAAAATAATATCTTAATTAAGCTGATTAACATTTAATTCAGTTTTTGAGTTGCAGCTACTATAGTAAATCAGCAACAGCATAAGATTATAAAATTCATCAAGTGTGTATTAAAGCCTAGAGGCTCTATAAAGTCTACAAAAGTAAATTACATAATAAAAAACAGAATCTTCACTTATTATAATGCAAAAGAAAACTTCTAAGGGAATATAGTGAAAGCTGCTACCATATTACCCACCTCCTCCAATGCTTGACTAAGTAAGCCCCCATCAGGGCTTCCCCCCATAATTTCTGTTTTTTATAATACTTTCTGGACTCATCTCCCCAAGTTGAACCATAAACGCCTTGAAGGCAGGAATTTTAACTTGTTGTATCTTCAGTGACTAACACATTGTACACACTCAAGAAATGTTTGATGGGTTCGCTAATTATTTAATTCCATGAAAAATGTGTATGCATCTGCATAGCATGCCAAGAACTCTGGAAAGTCCCAGAGGTCAGATCCCTAAATGAAAAGTTTCTCTCCCAACTCCTGAAGAAGTTTTCTACACTATAGAAAATCAAGGAATTAACCCTGAGAAGGGGGAAAACATTAAAAATTATTACTTGCTTTGGGATACAGCACTGAGGACAGACAAATAAAGTTCCAATATGGCACAAAGTGGTCCCATGTGACCACAAGAGGAAGAAAACACGTGTTTGGTTTCCCAAGAAACAAATGCAGGACATTTTTCTTTGAGAGGTAGAGTGACACAGAAGAACCAATGAATACTGTACATATTCTCCAATGCTCAGTTAAGGTGCGATTGTCAGTCTGTCTCACATGCTCTCAAAAGTAAAGCAGATGCCAGCAAAGGCCATTCCTGCATATCGGACTTTATGTTGGAAGCAAAATGCCAAAATATAGTTTGAAATGACATGCTCAGCACCTTGTCCTGACAATTCTAACCTCTAGGGCTGAGTACTTCCAATTCTTTTGAAAATTCTTCTCTGAGACCTGTGTTGGCCTAGAAAGAAGAGAATGAAAGAACTCCAAATGTCCAGTACTGAGTAACTACTGCCCTACCTGAAGTGCACCTCAGCTCTTTCCTGTGAACTCTGTATTTCCAGTGACTAAATTCTCAGGGCAAGCCTCTTGGACTAGTATTATGTAGCATGTTTCACGCCACTTAAGAATTGCTTTTAGTTTTGTTGTGTTTTTTAAAGGAATAGTGTTACTGCTTTTTCCAATTATAAAGATAACCGGTATTCATGTAGAAAGTGAAGTTCCCATCAGGAAATTTCACTTTTGATCAGTGCCTTACTAGTCACTCTGAAGTATGTGTGTGTGAGGGTCGGGGGGTACAAAGCAGGGAGGGATGAGGTGCTGAAGTGCACAAGAGCCGCTGGCAGTTCTGGCTGGCACAATCAGGCAAGAAAAAGAAATAAAGGTATTCGAATTGGGAAGGACAAAATAAAACTGTCTTTATTCACATGATTAAGATTTGTGTACATAATTATACCTCAACAAGGCTGATTTTTAAAAAGCCATAAAAAAAGGGGCGCCTGGGTGGCTCAGTCGGTTAAGCGGCCGGCTTCGGCTCGGGTTATGATCTCACGGTCCGTGAGTTCGAGCCCCGCGTCGGTCTCTGTGCTGACAGCTCAGAGCCTGGAGCCTGTTTCAGATTCTGTGTCTCCCTCTCTCTGACCCTCCCCTGTTCATGCTCTGTCTCTCCCTGTCTCAAAAATAAATAAAACGTTAAAAAAAAGCCATAAAAAGATAATCTACTTCAGTAAGAGTAAAATAAAACACAGAGGTGATTGTGCTAAAATGATTTTAAAAATCAAGTTATTAATGGAAGTTTAAACATTAAAGAGCTGTTATCCACCATCATGGAAATGAGAGAACTGCTACCCCTTCGCGGGTCCTTAGCATCTTGTTTGTATTATAAAGCACTGGAAGTCTGTGTCAACAATGCTCAGTCACTTGCAACCCAGGGACTGACATAGTTACCATGAGCCACACTCTGAGCAAATACTTTTTCAATTATTAGAATGGCATTAGTAAAAATAACTACTTACTAACAACATTTGAAAATGACTTCATTACCTAGATGCTTCTGCTATTTAGGTGCCAAGATAAACAATCTTCTACTGCTTGTTTCATTCACGACATAACTTGATTTGGCATCTTCCCTTGAACCTCCTGAACATCATATCCATCTGTCTGTTGTTCTTCTTTTTTTATCTTCCCTCTTACCTTCCTCTCGCCCTTTAGAAAATAAAGTTTGCCAGTAACTACATGAGAGTGCCTGCCTGTTTCAAAATATGTAGCTCCTGTACCTTTAATCAATAGACCTTGGCTTGTATATCCCAAGGAACTATTTATTTATAGGGTACAGCTGAGCCTTTCCATAACTAAGATTATGTCAGTCACAAACATATACACATGACATATGTGTGCAGAACAAGAGTTGACATAGCAGGCCTTAGGCTGCCACACTTAGAAAAACCTACTTGCAAGGGTGGCCCTTGGCTGTCATCCGGGAACTTTCCTGGCAAAGTCATTTCCAGGAATTGCCCTAAATGAGAAGTCATTTCCCTAAATGAGAAGAGTGACTCACTGTGCCTACACTGTATAAATGATGTGGTGTATGCTGAACATCTGTTTTCCTTCTGGACATCTGGAATTTCAGTGACCACCATCAGTCACACAAATACTGTGTGTCTTCATGACTGACCCCCAAGAAAGACCCTCAATGCCTAACCTCAGGTGGACGTACTTCACAGGTGCTGTCACAATTTGTTGCTGGGGGAATTAAATACATTCTGTGTGACCCCACTAAGAGTGGACTCTGGAAAGCTTGCACATGGTTTCCTCCTGCAAAGGACTGAATGTTTGCGTCCCTCCAAAATGCATATGCTGAAACCCGAATCCCAATGTAATGGTATTTGGAGGTGGGGTCTTTGGGAGGTAGGTCGTGAGAGTGAGACCTCATGAATGGGATTAGGGCCCTTATAGGAAGCAGAGAGCTCTCTTTCTACCAGTGAGGACACAACAAGAAGATGGAAGTCTGCAACCCGGAATAAAGTCCTCATCAAAACCTGACCATTCTGGCACCCTGATCTTGGACTTTTAGTGTCCAAAACTGTGAGAAAGAAATGTTTGTTGTTTAAGCTACTCAGTTTATGGTATTTTGTTGAAGCAGCCTGAACTCGGACAAAAATTGGTTCTGAGAAGTGCCAATTTCTCAGGGGTGCTGCTGTAATGCAGGAGTGCTTTAGAACCGGGTAATGGGTAGAGGCTGGAAGAGTTTCAAGGTGCATGCTAGAAAGCCTAGACTGCCATGAAAGGACTTCTAAAGGCAATTCTTGTGAGAGCTCAGGAAGCAAAGAAGAGTGCTACAGACAAAGTTTCTATTTTCTTAGAGAATACATAAGTAACCACGAATAGGATTTTGGTAGAAATATGGATGGTAAAGGTGATTCTGATGAGGTCTCAAACTAAAATGAGGAACATGTCACTGCACAATGTTAAAGGGTCGAGGGGAAAAGTGGACAACATATATGAACAGGTAGAGAATTTAAGTAGAGTGACAGAAACTACTTTAAAAAAATCAAATGGAAATGCTAGAAATAGAAAACAATATCAGAGATAAAGGATTTCTTAGATGGATCTATTAGAAGACTGAACACAGCTGAAGAGAAAAATCGTAAGCTTGAAGACAGGTAAATAAAGATGATCCAAAATGAAATAAGCAGATGAGTGAAAATCAGAAGATCATTCAAAAGTAGTGGATCATTATCGAATGGCCTAATTTCTGTATAAGTGGAGTCACCAAAAGAGAGAATACCTGAGAAATGTCCATAACTAATATATGATAAGAAATCGCAAATCAAAGATGTGTTCAGAACCTCAACTGGGGGGAGGGGGGAGTGTATGGATTACACACATCATAGTCCACATGCTGACAAACAAAGATATTGTGGGAATCTGGGAGGGACCTATGAAAAAACTGACAGAATTCAGGGTCAGCATACTTGCACTAAAAGGTGTTAACAGAAGTTCTTCAAGAAGAAAAGTAGGCCACAGATGGAAATTTGAAGTTACATACCAAACATGTGGAAAATACCAAAAACGGTAAGAATGCCAAAGAATGGTAAAAATATAAAGGATTTTTTAATCTCTTTAAAAGATAATTGCGACTTCGGGTTTAGCTTTAACGGGCAAAGAGCTAGGAAGTCATCACTCTCATCTTCACAAGAAAAAAAGATGAAGAAAGTAAAAATCAATGACTTTTCTTAGATCCACCAGCGGACTGAGGTGGCAGAGAAAATCGCCACTCCAAATCTGGAGAGACAGGCAGATACAGACAAGTGCTGCTGAGATCAGCTTACCTACAACAGAGGCATCAGAGCCGGTAGGGAGTAGGGAGAATTAAGCTCACTGCTTTTACAAAGTGCTGTAGGCTGAGCGTGGACTACTTTGAAAGTGAAAAACCCCTGAGGTGAAGGAGGTCAGAAGGTACAGACTTCCAGTTATAAAGTAAACAAGCCCTGGAGATGTCACATACAGCAGGTGACTAGAGTCAATAAAACTGTAGTGTATATTTGAAAGTTGCTCAGAGAATAGGTCTTGAAAGTTCTTACCACGAGAAAAGAATTACAATTGTGTGGTGACGGATGTTATTTAGTCTTATTGTGCTGATCTCCCAGTATATACAAATATCGAATCATTATGTGGTTCACCTGAAATTAATATAACATTCCATGCCAATTCTATCAATTCTTTAAAAAATGGGAAAAAGACAGAATTCGCCTAAAGGAGGGAAAGAAATTAACAATACGCCTTGAAAAATAACCCAACATGATTAAATAACAGGAAAATGCAAAATAAAACTGCAGTAAGATACCACTACTCCCCCAACTAGAAATCCCAAAATTACAAAGGCTAAAAATTGGAAGTGTTGACATGATTTGGAAAAATTACAAGTGTTGGCAATGATCTGGACAAATTATGTATTCTCACGTATAGTGGGAGAGTGTAAAATGATACAAATGCTTATAAGTAAAGTGTGGCAGTTTCTTTTTACATTACATATGTACTTACCACAGAAGCAGCATGCTCACTCTTAGATATTTACTAAGAAAAATTTATTAAGCAAAATGAAAACTTACACGCACATAAAGACTTGTTCATCAATGTTCATAGCAGTGCTTTTCATAATAATTCCAACCTTAAAACAGTCCAAATGCCCCTCATTGGATGATGTATAATCATAGAATGGAATGAAATACTGTTCCAAAATAAAAAGGGGTGAAGTGAAAAAAACAAACAACTGAGGGTCCAGACTTGGAAAAGCCTCAATACTTATATGAATTTTAGCTCCAAGAACTCCACTGGGTTCCCATGAGAAAAAATATTTTAAAACATACCCTTGTATTTTAGATGGGGGAGGGGAGAACAGCGTAACCAATTTGGGACAATTTGGACAATAGGGACAATTTGCATTGTCCCTAAAGCGTTCTCCATAACAAGAGCCTGCACTCCAAGGAAGAGTACTTGACTAGAGCTTTATCTGACCTGGAGGAAGAGCAACCGCCAACTCTAGCCTCCTCTAGCCATCTGTCTTAGGTAAAGAGATAAGAAAAGAGACTAATCAACGATTCAGAAAATCACATCCTAAGGACTCAGGCCCACCAAAAATACAAGATCTAATCCTAAAATTACACAATGCTTTTCTTCCTCAAAGCCCTACCATATCATCTAGGCTTCAGTATGCTAGCATATGTTAGCAGTGCATTATAACTGAAAAAGTTGCAAGCTGCAAGTTATAAACTCCATGTAAGGAGGAGTTCTTAGGAAAACCTAGAGACAACAGAGGTATGCAAAGATTTTTTTTTAAAAGAAAGAAAAAGAAAGAAACTAGAAGAAACTGCAAGCTCTGACACCTACAGCTATAGGAAACATTAGACAAGAGTCCAGTTTCCAGCCAGACTGACACAAAATCTCACTCTAAAAGCCTAAAGTGCCTGGGTGGCTCAGTTGGTTGGGCAGCTGACTACAGCTCAGGTCATGATCTTGCAGTCTATGAGTTCGAGCCCCACGTGGGGCTCTGTGCTGAGAGCTCAGAGCCTGAAACCTGCTACCAATTCTGTGTCTCCCTCTCTCTGCCACTTCCCTGCATGCTCTCTCAAAAATAATAAACATTAAAAAAATTTTAAAGCCTAAGGACCTCAGTTCTTATTATTCAAATACTATGTCTGACTTTCAAGAAAAATTACAAAACATTCTAAACAAGCAAAAGAAAAACCTTACCATCTAAAGAGACAAAGCAAGTTCAGAACTAGATTCCAATATGACACACATATCCAGTAGGATTTAACAAAAACTAAGAGCTCTAGGAAAAAGAAGTAATAATGTGTAAGAATATATGGGTCATGGTCACAAACAATGGCAAACTGTAAAAATAAATAAATAAATAGGAAATGTTCAAAGTAAAAAACACTGTAACATAAATGAAGAATGCTTGTGATGAACTCATCAGTAGATTGGGCATGGCTGCAGAAAGAATCAGCAAGCTTGAAGACACGTCAACAGAAACCTCCCAAACTAAAAAGAAAGAGAAAAAAGAAGGGGTGTGGGGGATAGAACAAAATATATAAGAACTACTGGACAATTTTAAAAAGTGTAACATATGTATAATGAGAATGCCAGAAGGAGCATAAAGGAAGGGAGGGAGGGAAGAAGAGAGGGAGGGAAGAAGGTGGGGAAGGAAGGAACAGAAATACCTGAAGTAAAAATAATCAAGACTTTCCTCAAATTAATGACAGACACGAAACCACAGAACCAAGATGCTCAGAAAACACCAAGGAGGATAAATATCCAAAGCATATTATATTCAAACTGAAGAAAACCAAAGACAAAGAGAAAATCTTGAAAGCAGTGAGAAGGGGGGTAAATACAATACCTATAGAGGAACAAAGACAAGATTTACATCTGATTTCTTGTAAGAAACCACACAAACAAGAAGACCATAGAGTACTTTAAATGATGAAAGGAAAAAAAAAACCCAATTTAGAATTCTGCATACAGTGAAATTATCCTTCCAATGTGAAGGAGAAATAAAGACTTGCTCAAACAAACAAAAACTAGGGGATTTTTCCCAGACCTCCACATAAGAAATTTTAACAAAGTTCTTCAAAGAAAGGAAAAGGCCAGAAACTAAGAACATCACAGAAAGAATAAATGAAGGTCAAGTAGAATCTCTTGTTTTTCCTATTCCTAATTGATCTAATAATTTTTCAAGTAATAATGGCAACAATGTACTGGGTGATTATAGCATATGGATAAATGAAATGAATGACAGCAATGTCATAAGGAATAGGAGGGAAAAATTGGGACTACTGTGTAATAAGATAAATATGTAAGGCAAAATGGGGAGTACCCATGAAACAGCATAATGTTATTTGAATGTAGACTTACATTTATTATAAATGTATACTGCAAACACTAAGGTAACCACTAAAAAAATTAATTTTTTAATTAAGAGGACAGAAAATGATTTACCATAAGTGACTGACCACAAAATGATCAATTAAAATCAAGGGAGGCAGAAAAATGGAGGAAGATAAAGAAACAAAGAACAAGTACAAGTAGAAAACAGTTACAAACACAGTAGATATTAACCCCACTATATTATTATCACTTTAAATATGAATAGTCTAATAAATACATTCACATGTCAGAGTAGACTTTTTAAAAGCCTCCAATATAACTTGTCTCTCAGAACCCCACTTTAAATATAAAGACAAAGATAGATTTTTTTAGATAGGGAAAGAAATAGATATAGCATGCTAACACTAATCAAAAGGAAGCTAGAGTATCTATATTAATCTCAGGCAAAGCAGACTCCAGAACAAGGAAAATTACCAGAGACAAGGGGTGGCACTACATAATGATAAATCGTCCATTCTCCAAGAGGATATAACAATCCTTAACAGGTACACATCTAACAAAGTGTCAAAATATGTGAGGCAAAAAGTAATAAAACTACAAGGAGAAATAAACAAATCCACTATTTTAGTTATAGAAATCAGCACCTTTCTATCAGTAGTGGACAGATTCAGCAAGCAGAAAATCAGTAAGGATACAGTTGAGCTGATCAACACAAGCAATCAACTGTATCTGACATTTATCAAATACTTCCTTCAACAATAGCAGAATAAGCACTCTTATCAAGCTTACATGGAACATTCACAAAGACAGGTCACATCTCAAGCCACAAAACATACTTTAAGACAAATTGGAAAGAGTATAAATCATACAAAATATGCTCTAAAAACACTGTGAAATTAAACTAGAAATAAGTAACAGAACGATAGCTGGGGATTAAACAATATGTGATTAGATAACACAGAAGTCAAAGAAGTCTCAAGAGAAATTTTAAAATATTTTGAACTAAATGAAAATTGAAATACAACTTATCAAAATTTGTGAGATACAGCAAAAGCAATGCTTAGGAATAAATTTAAAGTACTAAATACATATATATAAAAAAGAAAGATAAAATCAATAACTAAGCTTCTACCTCAAGACATTAAAGAAAAAGGGGCAATATAAACCTAAAACAAGCAAAGAAAGAATAAAAATTAAAGCAGAAATAAATGAAGTTGATAACAGCAAATCAATAGAGAAAATCAATAAAACCAAAAGCTGGTTCTTTGTAAAGATAAATAAAATAGATAAACCTATAACCAGGATAACCACGGAAAAAAGTGAGCCAATACCAAGTACTAATATCAGAAATAAAAAAGGATTATCACTACTGATTCTACGGACATTAAAAGGATAAGAGAGGAATATTATCATGCCCTCATATTTGATAACTCAGATTAAAGAGACCAATTCCTTATAAAACATAAACTACCAATATTCACAAAAGAAAAGGTTGATCATCTGAATGAGCCTATGTCTATAAAAGAAATTCGATCAATAAAAATATACCAATTACCTCCAATCTCTTCCATAAAACAGAATCATAGAGAACACTTTCTAACTCATTCTATAAAGCCAACATTGCCCTAACATCAAAACCAGATGAAGACATTAAAAGAAAAAAAAAAACTATAGGCCAAAATCACTCATGAACACAGATAAAAAAATCAACAAAACTATCAGCAACTGAATCCAAAAATATATCAAAATAATTATACACCATGACCAGCAAAACTTATTCCAAGCATGCAAGGTTGGTTCAACATGTGAAAACCAACTGACGTAATGCAACAAAACAGTCTAAAGAAGAAAAATTATATTATCACGCCAATATACATAGAAAAAACATTTAACAAAATCCAAACACATTCATGATAAAAAAAAAAAAACTCTCAGGAAACCAGGATTAGAGGAGGGGAACTTCCTCAACTTGACAAAGAACATCTACAAAAACATCTACAGGTAACTTAATGATGATAAACTAGACGCTTTCTTCTAAGATGGGGAACAAGGCAAGGATATCCTCTCCCACCATTCCTATTCAAGACCAAATTATAGAAGTCCTACCTAATGCATAACACAAGGGAAATAAAAGATACACAGATTGGTAAGGAAAAAATAAAACTACCTTTCATCTCAGATGACATGATTGCCTAAGAAGAAAATACCAAAGAATCAACAACAACAAAAGAACTCCTGGAACTAATAAGGAATTATAGCAAGGTTGAAGGTTGAAGTTAATATACAAATGTCAATTCCTTTCCTATATACCAGCAATGAACAAATGAAATTGGAAATAAAAAATACATCATTACATTAGCTTCATCCAAAATGAGATACATAGGCATAAATTTAACAAAATATGTACTGAATATGTACTGAAAATTTAACAAAATATGTACAAAATATGAAGAACTCTACAAAACTAATGAAAGAAAGGAAACGTCTAAATAAATGAAGAAATATTACATGTTCATGGATAGAAAGACTCAAAATTGTTAAGATCTCAATTCTTCCAAATGTGTTTTATAGAGTCAGTGCAATCTCAGTCAAAATCCCAGCAAGTTGTTTTGTAGTTACCAATAAACTCATGCTAAAGTATATGTACACAATGGAATACTACGTGGCAATGAGAAAGAATGAAATATGGCCTTTTGTAGCAACGTGCATGGAACTGGAGAGTGTGATGCTAAGTGAAATAAGTCATACAGAGAAAGACAGATACCATATGTTTTCACTCTTATGTGGATCCTGAGAAACTTAACAGAAACCCATGGGGGAGGGGAAGGAAAAAAAAAAAAAAAAAAGAGGTTTGAGTGGAAGAGAGCCAAAGCATAAGAGACTCTTAAAAACTGAGAACAAACTGAGGGTTGATGGGGGGTGGGAGGGAGGGGAGGGTGGGTGATGGGTATTGAGGAGGGCACCTTTTGGGATGAGCACGGGGTGTTGTATGGAAACCAATTTGACAATAAATTCCATATTAAAAAAAATAAATAAAGTATATGTGAGAAAGCAAAAGATTCAGAATAATCAACACAATACTGAAGAACGAAGTAGGAACTGACACTTCAGGATTTCAAGATTTACTATAAAGATATAGTAATCAATACAGCATGACACAGTGGGAAAAAAAACAAATAGATCAACAGAGAGACCAGACACAGACCCACACAAATTTGGTCAACTGATCCTTGATAAAAGAGCAAATGCAATTCAATAGAGAAAGAACATTCTTTCTGACAAACGGCACTGAAACAACTGGACATCCATATGCCAAAAAAAAAAAAAACAAAAACAAAAAAAACAAAAAAAAAAACTCCTAAATAGCTCAACAATTAAAAAAAATATTTAATGGGCAAAAGATCTAAACTGATGTCTCACCAAAGAATATATGCAAATGGAAAATAAGCATATGAAAAGCCGTTCCACATCATATGTCATTAGAGATCTGCAAGTTACAACAATGAGATGTTACTACATACCTATTAGGCTAAAATCCAAAAAAAACTAAGCAAACCAAATGCTGTTAAGGATGGAGATACATTGCTGGGAATGCCACTCTGGAAGACAATTTAGCACATTCTTACAAAGCTAAGCATAGTATTTCCATATGCTCTGGCAACTGTACTCCTAGGTATTGACCCAATTGATTTTAAATGTATATCCACACAAAACCCTGTGTTAAAATGTTGATAGCCGCTTTATTCACAATCATCAAAAACGGGTGGGGGAGGTGGAGCTGGAAATGCCCAAACTGTCCTTCATTAGTTGAATTGATAAACAAACTGTAGTACATCCACCCAATGTAGTATTATTTGGTGATAAAAGGAAATGAGGGGGCACCTGGGTGGCTCAGTAGGTTA
The DNA here is from genome assembly GCF_007474595.2 of Lynx canadensis. Classification (NCBI taxonomy): domain Eukaryota; kingdom Metazoa; phylum Chordata; class Mammalia; order Carnivora; family Felidae; genus Lynx; species Lynx canadensis. The sequence continues at coordinate 41,502,360 of NC_044313.2, read as the reverse complement.
AGCGTCCAACTTCAGCTCAGGACATGATCTCACCGTTCCCAAGTTCAAGCCCCATGTTGGGCTCTGTGCTGACAGCTCAGAGCCTGGAGCCTGCTTCAGATTCTGTGTCTCCCTCTCTCCCTGCCCTTCCCCCGCTCATGCTCTGGTTCTCTCTCTTTCTCTCAAAAATAAAAAAAAATATTAAAAATTTTTAAAAAATAAAGAAAAAGAAAAGAGCTATCAAGCTATAAATAGATATGTAGGCACCTTAAGTGAATGTTGCTAAGGAAAAGAAGCCAGGCTGAAAAGGCCACATACTGGATGATTTCAACTATATTACAAGTCTTTTATCATATATGTATTTTGCAAAATCATCTCCAAGTGTGAAACTTGTCTTTATTCTCTTAACAGTACCTTTCACAGAAGTTTTTAATTTTAATAAAGACTAAATTATCATTTTTTTTTCTTTCATGGTGATCCATGGATGATTCCTTTTGGTGTAGTATCTAAAAATTCATTGCCGAAACCAAGGTCACCCATATTTTCTCCTGTGTGATTGTTGTGGGCAAACTGTATTCCCTAAAAAGATATTCTGAAGTCCTAACCCCCAGTATCTGTGAACATAAACTTTTTTGGAAATAGGCTATTTGCAGACATAATTAAGATGAGGTCCTAATGCAATGACTGATGTCCTTTTAAGATAAGGAAAATCTGGACACAGAAGAAAAAATCCATATGACAAGAGAGGCAAAAATTGGAGTGATGTGTCTACAAGCCAAGGACAACAAGCATTGCTGGCAACCACCAAAAATTAGGAAGAAGCAAGGAAAGATCCTTCTGTAGAAACTTCAGAGAGAGCATGGCCTTGCTGACAAAATCTCAGAATCTTGCCTCCAGAACTGTGAAAGAATACACTTCTGTTTTCTTACAGACATCCAGTCTGCGGTACTTTGTTATGGCAACCCTAAGAACCAACACATATTTCGGTACCATGAAGTACAGTGTTGCTATAATAGATACCCAAAAAAAATGTGTAAGTGGCTTTGTAATTAGGTAATGGATAGAGGACATAAGAGTGTTGAGGCACATTATAGAAAAAGCCTAGTCTGCCTTGAAAAGACTGTGGGTAGAAATGTGGACATTAAAGGCGACCCTGGTGAGGGGTCAGAAAGAAAAGAGGGGAATGGTGTAAAAAGCATCTCCAGTCTTCGAGAATACATGTACCGTCCAAGAAAAGAATATTGCTAGAAACATAAACTTTAAAGGTTCTTCAGGCTAGGCCTTAAAAGGAAATAATGAGAGACGCCTGGGTGACTCAGGCGATAAGCATCCAACTCTTGATTTCGGCTCAGGACATGATCTCACCGTTCCCGAGTTCAAGCCCCACGTTGGGCTCTGTGCTGACAGCTCAGAGCCTGGAGCCTGCTTCAGATTCTGTGTCTCCCTCTCTCCCTGCCCTTCCCCTGATTGTGCTCTGTTTATCTCTCTCTCAAAAATAAATAAACATTTTTTGAAAATTTTTTCCAAAGGAAATAATGAATATATTATTGGATACTAGAAGAAAAGCAATCATTGTTACAAAGTGGCAAAAACTGCCTGAAATGTGTTCTACTGTTGGGTCGAAGTAGAACTTGTAACTATAGTTGCCTTAAACAAAGTGGAGGTGAGGGGCACTGACCACCCCCGCCCCCGCCATGGTAAAAAATACACCTATAACTTTTGACTCCCCCAAAACGTAACTACTTATACTCTACTATTGACTGGAAGCCTTACCAATAACACAGAGTCAATTGACACATCTGAATGTATCATATCTACGGATATATCGCATCTGTATGTCTCATATACTGTATTCTTAAAGTAAGCTAGAGAAAAGATGATGTTATTTAAAATATCTTCAGAGAAAATACACTTATAGTACTACATTTATCAAAAAAAAAAATCCACATATAAGTGGACCCATGCAGTTCAAACCCATGTTATTCAAGGGTCAACTGTAATGAACTTGGATATTTAGCTGAGGATATTCCTAAGCAAAGTGTAGAAGATGTGACCATGGGTTCTCCTTGCTGCCTATATAAGAAAATGCAAGAGGGAAGAGATAAATTGAGAAAGGAATTGTTAGGCAAAATGGAACCAGCATTTGATGATTTGGAATATTCTCAACCTATCCAATATATCATGCTCTGGAAACAAGACTAAAGGTATGGTTTGACAAACTTCGGTAAGAGCATGGCCCTGCTAATAACTTGACTTCAGACTTCTAGCTTCCAGAACTGTGAAAGAATGCATATATTAGGACACTAAGAGCACAAACCACAAACGAAAAAATTGGAAGACTCTTAAAAATTTTTCTTAATCCCATTCTTCAAAAGATTACATTAAGAAAATATAAAGATAAGCCACACACTGGAAGAAACACCTATATGGAAAAGGACTTGTATTCCAAACATGTAAAGACCCTTATAAACTCAAGAAGACAAACAACCCAAGTTTTTTTTTTAATGAGCAAAATATTTGAATAGACACTTCACCAAAGAAAAAACTACAGATGGTAAATTAAACATAGGAAAAAAACGCTCAACACCATTTGTCAACAGGAAAATGCAAAAGGAAACAATGAGATGCCACTACACACTTATCAGGATGGCTAAAATGAAATACAATCACACGAACAATACAAAGCAGTTCTGGCAAAAATGGAACAACTGAACTCTGATGCACCGCTGTCAGGACCCCTTTACTCACTACCTTGCTTTAGTTTTCTTAAAAGCACTTTTCATTACCTTCAGATTTACCTATGTATGCAAGTCCTTGTGTATCTGCTCATATGTGTACTGTTTAAATCCCTCCGTATAAGTACCATGAGGCTGGTGACCTGGTCTGTGTTGTCACCACGGTGTGACCTCAACACCAAGATGAATGGTAGAAAGTGGGCACTCAATACATATGTATTAAAAGGCAGTAAGAAGCAGAAAGAAGTGACACAAAGAAAAGTAAATTTGCAAAAGCAAGGAACCCAGTCATAGCAGCCCGCAGAGGGGCAACCTGATGTAAAAGAAAGTAAATTTAGACCGCCAGGACTGTGCGCATTCGAATTATCTGGGGAGCTCTGCAAAATACCGATTGCAGGTCACATCAAATGAATGAAATCAGAGAATGGGGTCCAAGTATTGATCATTAAAGTTCTCCAGGTGATCCTAGTGTGCAGTCAAGATTAAAAACTACTGAGGAAATGGAACCTAGGCTTTGGAGCTGTACCTACTTGGGTGAAAATCTTGGGCAAGTGACATAACCTCCCTCTGCCCCAAAAATCTCATCTATAAAATGGGAACAATTGGGGCGCCTGGGTGGCTCAGTCGGTTGAGCGCCGACTTCGGCTCAGGTCACGATCTCGCGGTCCGTGAGTTCGAGCCCCGCATCGGGCCCCTGTGCTGACAGCTCAGAGCCCGGAGCCTGTTTCAGATTCTGTGTCTCCCTCTCGCTGACCCTCCCCCGTTCATGCTCTGTCTCTCTCTGTCTCAAAAATAAATAAATAAACGTTAAAAAAAAAAATAATAAAAATAAAATGGGAACAATATATACCTCCCAAAGACTGAGATTCTATATAAAGCTCTAAGTAAATGTTAATGTGCCTCTCCAGGGCAAGCTTGATGAAATCTTCATTGCTTGGTATGACAAATGCCAATTCAATCATCAATTCATATCTTCCATTGTTACCTGATTATTGAAGTGAACATTTGCATTGGAGAAGTTTAGAAATGCTAAATTTCTCAGTGTTCTGATGATAAGATGCCACCTGAAGCTATGTCCATTTTAAATCTATGAGTAACTAAACTTTGAAGGGAAATCTAACTTATTATTTATACCAGAGATTCTCAAACCTGGATGCAGGTTAGAATCAACTTAAACTTTTTAAAAAATAACCCATACCAAATGTCCAGACCTTGCGAAAGCCCATTAGATCAAAATCCTTGGGGTAGGTCCAGAGCATGAGTATTCTTTAAAAGGCTAATTGATCTGTAATTCTAAAACACAGTCAGGGCTGAAAAATACTTATTTGCACTAATGACACCCCATGCTAACTACATATCCGAGTCATTTGTGGAGCTCTCAAAAAAAATAGATGGATTCCAGAACCCTGCCATAACTTAGTGATTCCGAGTCCATGGACATGGAACTTGTCATTTTGCAAAGCATCATAAAACTTCCCCCTGGTGATTCTGACAGAAACCTGCAGGGAACCACTACCTTATACTATGAATTTACTCTCCCTGTTGTGTACCAGCAAAGGTCATTTAGAACTTTCCTGGCATGTTTAGAACTTTCATGGCCGCCCATGCCAAGCCTTCCCAGTTTCTTTTAATCAGTAACTGATGCAATACATCACAGCAAGTCTAAAGTCTACAGACCTTTTCAAAACATTTTCATGTGCGGACTACTGACCCACATCATTTACCACACACTGTGCCCAGCACCAGCTATGCAGTCCGCTGGCCTTTCTAACCAAATCCCATTAGGCTGCCGATTTGGGAATGGCAAAATGGAATGCCCAGGCCTCATTTCCCTTTAAGTGGTATGTGATACCAGGACTAATGACATTAACCTCACTGGTGAGATGAGTCTGAATGAAATCCAAGTTGTTTTCTGCACCTAGAGGCAAACTTAAATTTGCTTCCCTCAGACATAATAAAATCTAAGGAAAGGTGATCTCTTAATTAGGAGCATTAACAGAGTGCCCTGTAATTTTCAAGCTCTACTAAACCCAGCAGCAGGACCCTTAGTGAATGATTTTAGGGGAGTCAATCAGTACACATATCACCCTGGCTGCATTACCAGACAGATGGTAATAGCATTTAAACAACCAGGCATTATTCTTAAGCTTATTAAATACATTAATTCATGTAATCCTCAAAATAACCCTATTGAGCACATACTGTACTTTTATTATTCCCATTTCATGAGTTAAAAAAAAAAATACACACGGAAGTTAAATGAGTTCCAAAGACACAGAGCTAGTAAGTGGCAGTTTTTGAACCCAGGCAATTTGCTTCAGTCTGTTAGATGAGTGATGGCCAAACAATCTTTAAAAAAATTTAAAAAAAAAATTTAAGTTAGTCCACAGCAAACACTGGATATCAGACTATGTGTACTGTGGGTAAGTGACTTAACCTCTCTGTGCCATTTCTGCACATGAAAAATAGAGATGACAGTACCTGCCTCAGTGAGTTGGGGTGAGGATTAAACAAGACAATGCATGTGATGTGCTTAGAATGGTACATGACATTTTTAAGAGCTGTCAATGTCAACCATTATTGTTATTTGTACCATAATACGGCCCAAGTGGTTGGGGAGAAATGACAACCTACTAAACTGAAAATCCTCTCTGGTGATCTTAGATCTGTAGATTCTGTAAAGTCCCAGTATATCAGACCCGATAGGAAACACAAAACAGACTTTCACGAGAACTTTGTAACTGTTACTGTGACAAAGCCCCAGCCCATCCAGGCCAAGACCGAATGAGTCTGCCAGTGACACCCCTGTTTGCTATAGTTTAGCCTTTTTAAGCCAACATCCCCTATTATCAGGCTATATAAATACAACACATTAGGAGACAGGCTTCGAAATAACTGCCAACAGTGGACTACAGGACCCTGTCAGTTGTTAAAGGTCAGAACCCCTCCCCCAGTTATATTTGCATAAACCAAAAGAAAAACAAAACAAGAGACCAAAAATAGGTAACATTCATCATGTGCTTGCCACTTATTAAATGTTTTCCATAGGTTGCTTCATTTAATCCTCAAAACACCGTTCCAGGGGCTACCATTCCCAGAGAAAACCACACAACCCCACTGGTCGATCTCACTCTAAATTCATTTCTACACACCTCGAACAGGTATTCAACACTGCCTGACAGTCCAATCCCATTTCCCTAGTCACTTCACTTCTCCACTCTGCGGAAGGACTATGTCACATGCATCTCCTCAAGAGTCTAACACCTCTTCTCCTCTCCCCTACTGTCCTTTCAGTCAATGACTGCATTACAGACAGATGGTGCCACTACCACCTACCTGCATCTGCACCTGTTGTCTCGGCTTCCCCTCTAGTGATACTGGAATATGTGCTCCTGATCAATTCAAAGCCAACCACCCACCTGCTCTGGATCTCCTCCCCTCTCAGATATTCAACGACCTACCCCTGCAATGTTCCCCTCTCTCATCTGCATCATTTCTCCCTTTCTAGGAGTTCAATCCTACTGGCATATAAATATATTCTAGTTTCTTCTATCTTGGAAAAAAAAAAAAAACCCCACTTGACCCAAAGGCCCCTCTAGTCCAAAAAGTTATTCTTGTTAAAATGATTAAAATCCTAATTCCAAATCCATCTTACACAGTGGCATTCGCCACAGTTAACCACCACTTCCTTCTTTTTTTGGCTTCCCTTTTTCTTTTCTGGGTACACTCTCAACCTAGGTGGTTTCAGCCAGTCCCTTAGTTTAAATACCATCTATGTGGTAGTGATTCCAAAGCCCTGACATCGCGCAGGACTTCAGATACAAATTTCCAATGGCCTCTCTGACATCTCAACTTAAAAATCTACTAGATTTGTCATGTATATTTCACCATAATAAAACAAAATAAATCTACAAGGTGACAGATGGAGAGAGGGATGGAGAGATAAATCAATATGTGAGAAAGAAAAAAAAAAAAACACAAGAACAAGTGTGGTTAAATGTTAGTGGTGGGACCTAGGTGGCAGGTATACAGAGTTCAGTGGAAAATTCTTTCCAACTACGTTGTTTGTATGTCGCACGTTGGGGGAAAACCTAGTAGGCATCTCAAACCTAACATATTCAGAACATTAATTCTTGGTTCCACCCCTTCCAGAAATGAAACCTACACCCCACCTACATTTTTCCCCATCTCATTAAACAGCAAGGCAAAAGAGTAGGCGAGGCAAAAACCCAGGACTCAGCCTTGACTAGCTATCTTCCCCCCTGGACTATAACTCCATCAAAGCAGGGGCCCTGCCTATCTTGTTCATGTATATTCCCAACTTCGAGAGCAGTGCCTGGCACACAGGAGGTGTTCAAAACTAGCTGCTGAATTAACTGATGAATCAATGCTCTGTTTCTTGCTAGGCCCCTCAACTCTCATTGGTCCTTGAGTGAGACCGGAGTTCTTGGCCTTGAAACCTCCCCAGCCCAGGCCAGCGAGGACCATACCATGTCTTAGTATCTGATTATGGCTTCTTACCAATCATATCGGCTCCATGCTTCTCAACGAGAGTTCAAGGCCTTTCTTTACCACAGAGCCAAAGTGTTTCCTGCCCCAAACCTGTCACACACAGGAACCACAACACATGTCACAGTACAGCTGGACATCACACTACACAGGATGAGTCTCCGCCCCCCCCCCCCCCCCCCCCCCCACCGCCTTGGCTTCTCTTTGCCCAGGGCCTGCCCAAAACCAGCACCTGCAGGCCTCCCGGGGACTGGGGCCACAACACACTCCTTCTGCCCCTGGGCATCAAAGGCATCTTCCTCTCCGGGCCACCGAGTGAGCCCAAGTCGGCCCTCTCACGCTGCTGCGCAGCAGCCTCCCCCACCCTCCCCGCTGCCACTTGGCCCCAGCCACCATTCCTCACCTGGCCTGCCCCGCCCTGCCTGGCACCAACCGCCCCCTGCCCGCCCCCAGCCCGCCTTGCCAGTTGGGTTCTCGCGGGAGCCCGCAGACCCAATCCCAGCCACGCCTGCGAGCCTGCGCACTGGAGCTTCACCCTGCGCCACCGCCCTCTGCTGGCCTGGCTGGAGCCTGCAGTACCTCCCCTGCTGGCCTTTCAAGGCCATACAGCGCTCCCTGCGGACCCAGCTGACGCCTCCCTGCGGGTCGCTGGTCCACCACCCCGCTGTACATACCCCTTTCCTAAACTAAGTCCTGACGCCAGCAACTCTCTGAGCCATGCCCACATCTTGAACCACTGACTTTGTTCCCTAGGGATGGCCTCTTGGTTCATACGTACCTCTGACTGTCCCCCTCTACTGAGTCGCAGAGCGGCCAGAGTAGGAGTGGATTTGCAGTGTCAGAGCAGGACAGAGTATTTAGGAACGTTGGACAGGATAGACTACTGCAGAAGTCACTAACCCGTGCCGGAGTGCGAGGTCAGTTGGCTACAGGTCGGTTGAGAGTTTCTGTTCGGATCGTCGGTGCAGGGGCAATTCAGGATGTAAACATTGCCTCAATCCACGAAGCTGGAATCTTTTTATCTTGGTGAGTACATCTCTCTCCATTTGGTCCTGACCCGAGCCATTCTAGCAGATCCATTTCCCTTGAAGTCATGACAAGACCTGCCTGGCTCAGCCCACTGTCGTCAGTGTTGGTCCAAAGAAGACAGCCATATCCTTAAGCTGAAGGCGGACTCAGCAAAAACGGCCACCCTCTGTCCAGGCATGGAGGGGTCAGCTTCCTGCTCTAGGAGTCACTGACAATAGGTAGCTGCCTTCTCTCCATCAGAGTCCTGGTTTTCCCTTAGCAGCCAAGGCACCCTCCAGGCAAGCCGTACCAGTGCCAGGGTAAGATTCCTCTTAAAGACGGACCCCCTTGTCTGATGTATCTTTTGTTTTTCATAGTCTCTAATATCAGAACTCTGCCGTGGTCACCATTTCACAAACATGAACAGCATGAATGAATTGAAATCTTATGTATACTGTAATATGTCCCTACATAGAAGGCTATCTTAGGGACACACAGAAGAAAGAATTCCCACCCACAGCGTCAGGAAATCCCCGAATGGAGACTAAATGAACACTTGGTCAAAGTGGATCCTGAGGTCTCTATCCACCAACCTTCTGCTAAACCACACAATAATCTCAGAGGCCACCAACCCAGAAGGCTTTTCTTGGTTGCTTCTGTGGAAAATTGAAAGAACGATGTAGTATGTTACCAAACTTTCTGCCATGCTTTGGAGGCCTTTTCAATCTCTTGTGTCTAACCAGTCACCAGTAGTGCAAAGAGTCTTGCAGGCCTAGATTTCAATCCCTGCTCTGCTACTGAATAGCTGGTGACCTGGAGCAAGTTACTTCCTAATTTCTGCCTCAGTTTCTTTAAAAAAAAAAAAAAAAAAAAGTCCAGGGGCACCTGGATGGCTCAGTCAGTTAAGCACACTCTTGATTTCAGCTCAGGTCATGATCTCATGGTTCATGAGATTGAGTCCCAGCACAGAGCCTCCTTGGGATTCTCTCTCTCCCTCTCTTTCCGGCCCTCCCCCGCTCAAGCTATCTCTCTCAAAATAAATAAACTTAAAAAAAAAAAAAGAGTCCATAGGGTTGTAAGTGCTTAATGAGACAAAGTACAGAAGCATCCAGCACTGTGTCTGGTGCTAAATCCTGTTTCCCTTTCCCAGAAGGATGGATTCACAGAGTTTGCTAGGGCTGTGGATCTTCCAGAGTTTCTGTGCTGTTTCTATCTCTCATTGTCTGTTTCTCTCTAAGCAAAGGACCCGCTGCAGCCATGGTCTCTGTCCTGTTGTGGGTAAGGCTGGATACCCTCCACAAATTAGACCAGGCATATTGATGTCGCGGTCATTCCAAAAGCAGGTCTAAGAGACTAGGTTGCTAATATTCCCTTTCCTTTGGGCTCCAGAACTCAACCTTACAGGACTCTTCACCACACAACCCTTGGTGCTTACTGCAGGCCTGGTCCCAATGTGGTCCTCCAGCCCAGTTCTGCCTCTTGTAGTCCATCCATCCAGGTTCCCTTTCCAGGCTAGCTATGGAGTCTCTTGCTTATCCCCTCTCTGCTCCCCCCACTCCCCCCCCCCCCGCCAGACACCACCTCCTCCTGTCCTGCTTTGCCTGGGGCTCACTACAGATCCCTGGGAAGGCTCAGATGGGAGAATAGCAGTGACCAGCACAAAGAGGTAATGCTGATTGTTGTCATCTCACAGTCTGCACCCCCACCCCTGGTCTGGACATCCAGGCTCCCTCTTGGATGCACCTGAAGGCCAGCCAAAGACCTGCTCTCTGCTGAGGTGGGGCCCTTCTGATTCTTTCGAGTACAAGAATTTACTGACAAAATGGCCCCCCATCCCAAGCCATGGGTCTCCAGACACAATCAGAGAGGACCCATGAGAGGCTTCCAGACTCCAGTAAGCAGTGTGCACCCAGGACCTCAGAACCCAAAGGCATGTTTTCACAATCCGCAAGGTCCACGCTCCAGTCCAGAGTTTTCTAAACTTGGTTTGACCCAGGGAAGAGCACATAACTAAGAATAAGAAACACCGGCAGGAAAGAAAAGAATCTTTTCAGCAACACTACCCTTCCGTCGGATCCGTCACGGCCCAGGCCTCTGCTTGGCAGCCTGATTTATTTTTAGATGATGTTCTTCACACCCAGCGTCACCAAGTGTGAGTGAATGGGGATCGTGAGCTTGGAAGAAGCCATGGGGCCTTTCTGTGTGTTTCTTTCTCTCTGCTTAGCTTTGAGACACTTCACATAAAAGGCTCTATAAAAATAAATTGTGGAAAGTGCAACGCCAATAAAAAGCCCAGTGGGAGCCGAAAACTGTTTTATTTAAAGAGCAGAAGGACACACACTTACCTCGTTGTGAATTCCCCGCTGCCCGGTCCCTGAGCCTGGCACATGGTAGATGCCCAATAAATATTAATTGATTGACCATTAGCTGCTGCTCATCTGTTTGCAGAGTGTCAACCAGCCCATCGTTCTGCAGGCACACACCACACGGAGAGGGAAGGAATCCGGAGGCTTTGACAAGGAGAGTCGCTAAGTTGGCAGGCTCGCCTGCCACCAACTCTTGTACATAAATGCCCCGCCTTCCGCTTCCAGCTCTACTTATTAACAGTAAAATCATGATGTGGCAGAAAGTGAACTGCAAACACTGACAGATTCTAACAGGGGAGCTGGATGGATGCCTTTCAACCCTCATGTATTACCGCTTGGTCTGTGCCAAGCCCTGGGCTCTACAGCAAGAATACAGATGTCATCAGCTGATTGCATCTTATTAGCTAGACAGAATAGGGGGCACACGGAAGACAACGTCTTTGTTTCCTTCCAGTGCCATTCAAGTTCAATATCCAGATGCATCTTTTTCCTGGGCCCTTGTATATCAAATCTTGGGCAGGCCCATAACTATGAGCACCCAGAACAGTCCCGTTTCAGTGTAAGATTCCCTCTGTCTTCTGATCTGTTAAGCTCTCTGCCCTTGAGGCTGGGACTGCTTTGGGTTGGAAACGGGTATGGGAAATGGACGTATCAGTTTCTCCTCCTCACTCAGCTTCACACCCACATCCTACTTTGTAGACCCAGTGCCTGATATCTCTGCAGCTGGAACGCAGCCCTGGGCCCTCTGGGCTCTGCAGGTATTTTGAGTCAGCTGTTTGTGCTGGGAGAGAATCTTGTGGCTTCCCCAACAACTCCCCTGCAAGGTGTCTCCAGGCGCAACTCCATTGCCTGGGTGATGTTGTCTCTGGACAGCTGTTTACAATGCCCTCCCTCTGCCCCCCCACTCCAGAGTACCAATGAGTTTATGTACTCTGTGCTATGAGTACAGGTTCCAGACAAATGGGTAAGTGGGGGCCAAAATGCCAACTTGGTTTTTGTCCCCCGATGAGGGGTTTGTCAAAGGGAGAAAAGGCCACCTTTGTATAATGTATCAGCCACAGAAGGGGGCTTTTTAGGATTCTCACTGACACACCCTCTGTGTGAGCGGAGGCTCTGACACTCCTCTCTCTCTCTCTCTCTCTCTCTCTCTCTCTCTCTCTGGTTGGGTCATGCCTACTTATTTTACAAGAGCTGTAGGCTGTGCCCCACCTGTAGGGCCACTTGACTGTAAGAAAAGCTTCCACGTCCTTACCCTACCAAGGGTATGACAATTTATTCCTGGGCAGTCCTTTTTCTCTTTGCTCCCCCACCAGGCTTATTTTTTCTGCCATCACCTCTCACCTTTACACAGCTCAGGCATGGATTAGACACAAAGACTTTTGTCCCGTACGTGCTGGATAGCTAGCTTGTGCGAGCACACTGTGAGTGTCCATGTTCATTGCTGTCTTGAGAATGCAGAGATCCCACCCTCCTTGTATATTCCCATCAAGAAGAATATGCAGAAGAACATGTTGTTCAGCATTCAAGGTCAGGGGCTCTGGGGGTAATCAATCCAGAGCGTCTCCCTTGTAATGAAGAATGTCCAGACAGCAGGCCTTCATCTCCTTGGAATGCTGGCCATGTAGGAAGGAGAGGCTACAGATAGTTGCTAGGCTAGTTGCTACATTATAAAAGCTTGCTGCATGTAGATCCCAGCAATGGTTGCTTTGTCCAGTCAGCCACTTACGGACTCCTTGGATGTAAGTTGCAGGAGTAAACCGATGTCTTGACATCTGTGTCTGGGTCGTTTCTTTGGCCTCACTGGACCATCACCCACACTTGGCTTCAAGTCTGTTGGGATGCAGCTACACACCCGTGTGTCCCCCCCCCACCACCACCTCCAACTTCAGGAGACACACATCAAGCCTTATAAATTATTCTCTTAAAGTTCTCTCATACAGGGAAAAGCACCACCCTCCCTCACAGGTATGGAAGGGAAAATACCATAGCATTCCAACATCTGTTTTCAGGGGAATTGTCCATTACTGGCCTCCTTACCCTCTAAACCCTTATAAGCTATGGGTGGGTGATCACCAGTGCTGCTGGCTTGCCAGGGGAGGTGACTGGAGTAGTTCACCGAATGAAGAAGGGAGACCGCTGCATGGGGCTGTCCCTCTGCTGCTGCTCCCTTTATATGTTAGCACCTCATAGCACTGTTAGCCTTAGGGTCTGTTCTATAGAAACTCTCGTAGATAAAACCACACCATGGCATTACCTTGAGCCCTCAGTGATGGCGCCCTTTGCAATGGAATTCATGATGATCCCATCTTAATGAAAACATCCTTCTGGGGTACCTCAGATCCAGAGACATCTCAAATTCAGAATGCATAAAACCAAACTGATCACCAAATATGATATTCCTTGATCATCCCCATCCTAGTTGATGGGCCCACCATTCCTTCTGCTCTGGAATCAGCAGTGGTCTCCAAAGTGATCTGATTACTTTTTGTCTCTCCCTATACCAATCCTTCCTCCACCCCACAAACCAGACTAATCTTTCTGATGAGAGTTCTTATTATAACAAACACTGCTGAAAAGCCAAGCTTAGTTCATAATCTGTCCACACCCTGTCCTCGGCTCCTCTCCTGCCTCTCAGCCCCCTGCTTACTCTGTCTTTATGCTGAATCATTCCCATGCTCTTCAAGGCTTATGCCTCTCCTCTTAGAGGAACATCTTGCTACCCCATTGCAGACCCTCCCCTCAGGTAGCATTAATATTTCCTTCTGGGGAAAAAAAAATCCCTTCTCTCTCTACATTACTTTTTTCTATACCATCATTCTAGCACTATTCCCATTGATAGTAACGTGTCTGTGTTTTATCTCCTTCACAAGACACAAGCCCCCAGCGAGTAACTGCCATCCATGGTCATCTCTACCCCCTGCGCCTTGCCCAGAGCCTGCTATATGGTAGGTACTCGGTGAATGTGTGTCAAATGGAAAATGGGGCAGAAACATGTAGAGCTGTTCCGATATTCTTCCTGATGATTTCTCTCTAGGATTGCTTGACTCTGAAGCTGAGTCACTTATTCGGCAGCCGAGATTTGTGTAGCTGAAGGATGAAATTGCAATTTATGAAAAAAATATATATACTTGAAGTGTCGCAGCAATAGCATGATGTAGATGTACTGTGGGAGAGTCACACACAGACTGGCGGCAGAAGCTGAGAGCTCTCACTCTTGGTCAATGGATCTATGACTTAATGCAGAACCCGCCCTGCCAGTACGTGGAGCAGCCGCAATATGGTTAAAGCAGAGTTGAGAAAACCATTGTTTTTAATTAAACTTTTTTATTTTGAGGTAATTATAGATTCACATGCAGTTATAAGAAACAATACAGATGATCCCCTGGACCTTTACCAGTTTGCTCTAAGGATAACAACTTTATTATTATACAACTAGTATAGTATCACAACCAGGATATTGACATTGATCTATCTCTCAATCAGATAGATTGAGTGTGTGTGTGTGTGTGTGTGTGTGTGTGTGTGTTCTGTTCTATCCAATTTTATCATATGGGTAGGTTCTCCATTTCTAGAACTTCGTCACTTCAAGAGTGTCATACAAATGGAATCATACTGCACACACTTTTGTGACTGGCTTCTTGGCAGAATTCTCCAGAGAACCATCCAAACATGCATAATTCACCCTTTGGGGTATGGATATACCATGGTTTGTTTAACGATTCGCCTGGTTGAAAAGCATCTGGATTATTTCCAGTTTGGGGCTATTATAAATAAAGCTTCTCTGAACATTAATATACAGGTCTTTGTACGAAAATGTTTCCACTTCTCTGAGATAAATGCCTAATCTCAAGTTCTGAGTCTCATGGTAACTGCATACTTACTTTTTTATAAGAAACTGCCAAACTATTTTCCAGAGTGACTACACCATTTTACAGTCCCACTGGCAATGCATGAGTGGCCCAGGTTGTCCACATCTTCACCAGCATTTGGTGGTGTCACTATTTATTTACCATTCTGATATGTATATAGAGATACCTTATTGTGGTTTGATTTTTGCATTTCCCTAATAGCTAATAAGGTTGAACATCTTTTCCTGTGCTTGCTTGTCACCTGTATATAATCCTCAGGGAAATACCTGTTCATACCTTTGCCTATTTTCTAATTGGATTTTGGCTTTTTACTGTTGAGTTTTGATAGTTCTCTGTATATTCTACATACTAGTCTTTGTTGGATATGTGGTTTGCAAATACATTCCCCCACCTTTTTTTTTTTTAGAGAGATAGAGAGAGTGCAAAAGAGAATGCACACATGAACAAGAAAGAGGATCAGAGGGAGAGAGAGAGAGAGAGAGAGAGAGAGAGAATCTTAAGCAGATTCCATGCTCAGCATGGAGCCCAACACAGGGCTCTGTCCCACAAACCTGGGATCATAACCTAAGCCAAAATCAAGAGTCAAATGCTCAACCAACTGAGCCACCCAGACACTCCTGTTTTTTCACCCTTTTAATAGAATCTTTCACAGAGCAAAATACCAATTTACCATTTTCGTTTTATGTGTCATGCTTTTGATGTCAAGTCTAAGAACTCCTTGCCTAGCCCCCAATCCCAAGGCTTTCTTGTTTGTTTTTGTTTGTTTTCTGAAAGTCCCATAGTTTTACATTTACATTTAAGTCTGTGATCCACTTTGGGTTCATTTTTGTACAAGTTGTGATGTTTAGGTCAGTCCTTTTTTTTTTTTTTTTTGTCTGTGGATGTCCAAATGTTTCAGCAATATTTATTGAAAGGCTACTTTCTCTCCATTAAATTTCTTCTGCACCTTTGTCAAAAATCAGTTGGAAATATATGTATGGGTTTATTTCTGGGTTCTTTATTCTATTCTATGGATCCGTATGTCTATCCCTCTGCCATACTACACTTAATGAAGGTAGCTATCTAGTAAGCCTTGATGTTGGACACAGCTATTCCTCCCAATTCATTCTAAATGTTCAAAATTATTTTAGTTATTCTAGGGCCTGTGACTTTTCAGAACGTATTTTTTATTTATATAAATTATATTTAAAATACAAAATGTATAAAATAAAGTTTAGAAGACACTTGTCTATATCTGCGAAATACCTTGAAGGGAACTTGACAGGAATCCCATTACACCTCTAAAGTAAACTTTGTCAGGGAGAATTCACATCTTTGCTAAGTGGAGTTGGGAAGCCCGTCTTAGCTCTACAATTTAGTGGTGACCGTGTATATGTTTGGGCAACCTCATACACATGGCATACTGGCACATAACAGAAGCTTAATAAATATTTATGGCAGAGAGGAAGGATGGGAGAGCCAAGCAAAGACTTGAAGAGTGTGCATCCATGCTTTCCAAATCTGGCCATATATACGATCCTCTGCTGAGCTTGATAAAAGGACAGTTCTCTGGTTTTTACCCCAACCCTGCTGGTTTAGAATCTCCAGGGGTGAGGCCAGTGAAGCTGTATTTTTAACACCCTCTGTAGTTGACTTAGGTACAGCCAGATTTGAGGATGTGCAATGCAGAAGCCAGACAGGGAAGCAGTTTGCGCTCAGTGGTCTGAGTCCCTTAGGACTGCACTGTCCTTTCCAACATTTGCCCTGAAACAAAGCAAGTAGCAGCTGCAGTCAAGTCCACCCAAGGCAAATTAACATGTTCTTCATGAGATATGGCTCAAATGGGTTAACAGCCCTGGGGGAAAGGGGGGTCCTTTCCCCTAAGGAGGAGGACTAGATTCATTTTGAACCTGTAGGCATCCATTTCTTTTCCAAAAAGGAAATAAGCAACCAGGGTTCAGCAGAGCACAAGCAGTTCCAAAATTGTAAATACTGTTATTTATTCACTTCATTGCATGCTTGATTAATTCCCTAAACTTGAGGTCTGTGAAACCGTGTAATAGTGCACCGAGGAAGCTGGCTCCAGCCCTGAGTGCATTTGAAACAAGACTGTTCAGATGCCCGGAAATTTCTCTTTAATTAATAACAAAACAAGGCAATGGATCTATCAGACTTCTCTCATAAAGAAAACAAGAAATTAGGAATCAAAGCACATGGAGAAGAGTTCGTAAATTAAATTTTAGAGCATAGGCTTTTCTAAACCTTTGTGTTTGTCTGTTGTCTCTCTCTTTTTTTTTTTTTTTCTGGTCCAGTCTTTTTATTTTCAACTTAAAATTCGTTATACAAGTAATATAGAAAAGTAAAGGTATTTTTTAACAAAATGTATTCTCTTAATCTATCATCCAACCCCTGGGTGATTTCTACTCCCTCACTATACTAGTCTGTGTGTATGTGCATATGCCTTTCTGTGGATGTCATTAGTACGCCATTTCAACATGCAACTTGATGTTATTATACCAAACACTGCTCTAAGTCGTGACTTTCAGTATTTGGTTTATTGTCCTCTTCCCTACATAATATCCCATTATGCTACCATCCCATAATTGTCTCTCTTTTTTTTTTTTACCATACTGTCTTTAATATCACCATATTTTATTCTCTGCCATTTTCATTCTATTCAATTTTTTCACCATGCTGACATAGCTGTCTTTAACATTACTATATTCTAAGGGATTTTCACCATTTTCAAGTTGTTTTCAGAGAGAGCACTCCAATGAACATCTTGAAATATGTGGGTATTTTTTTTCTTATTCTGAATTATTCCTTTAGGATACATTCTGAAGACTGGCACTGTGAGGTATTGGGCATAAGCATTTATACGGCTTTTGGTATTTCTGATTATACCAATTTCACCCAAATTTTGCCAAAATTGGATAGTATTTTTTTTTTAATTTTGCAAATGTGAACACAAACTAATCCATTGAGATTATTTTGATTAGACTATGTATTTGTCAGGGTGCCTGGCTGGCATAGTCGCTTAAGTGTCCAACTTCGGCTCAAGTCATGATCTCATGGTTCACATCTGGGCTCTGTGTTGACAGCTCAGAGCCTGGAGCCTGCTTCGGATTCTGTGTCTCCCTCTTTCTCTGCCCCCCCCCTGCTCACACTATGTCTCTCTCTCTCAAAAATAAACAAACGTTAAAAAAAAACTTTTTTAAACAGAATATGTATTTGTCCACCATTTGCATTTTTATTGTGTACACCAGCTACTGAAATCCTTCATTAATCTATTATAAACTATAATGGGATTTCTAAATATTATAGGTATTAATCTTTATTCACAATTATGTTAAGTGCTTCCCCATCCATTGCACCTATTTCTACATTAATTTTGTCGTTGCTGCACAGAAGTTTTTACGTTCTCAATACTGTCAACTCTGTAGTTCTTCCTTGTTATGTTTTTTTATTGCTGTAGGCCAGAAGAAGTGTGTTATTCCTGTGTAGATCTGGTGAGACTAGAATCTGCTTTCACCAGCTTTTCTCTGTGTTGCTTTTTTTTTCCTAATCAAACGGTCTGTAATTTTAATAGATGAAGTGAGATTTGAATCAAATCCTCTTTTCCAGTTATGTGTGTGAAGGCGTCTTCCTTCCCCATGTTGAAATGCTGACTGCCACGTATCCCCTCTTGTGTCATGCTAAGCGTGTTCCTTGGCGCACACTGTGTCCCCCAGCTAATCCCACATAACATTAGCTTCTTACTATGGCCGTGGCTATATATCATAATATCTGATAATGCCGGATCTACCACTTTGCTCTTTCTTTTTTATTACATGTTCCCATCTTATTTTTCCTTCATAGAATCTTTAGGATCAGGTTGTGGAGTTCAAAAGGAAAATGCTTTTAAAAGAATCTACAACCATATGGAGTTGCACAGGAGGAACACAGAAAGATGTCAAAACACATTACTCCCATGGCCTTTGAGCCGTCTCTCAGCAGATTCCCTTGAGGGAACTGACAGCACTTTGAAGGCCATGGAAACTCCTTCAACCAATGGAGAACTAAAAAGTGGAAACTGGAACACTGCATCTGTCCCAGAAGGTGTGTACCAGGGCAGCAGCGAGACCTCACCCTGGGCTGGCTTATCTTGACATAGGTGGTTGGTTCTCAAATCCTTTCACAAGGGGAAGCCCTTGCGAGCGCACTTGTGCACGCACGCACACACACACCAAGCTTTATTGGACATAAACCCCAGAACCGAGGAGAGGTCATGACCACTATTCAAAATGAGTCTCAGAACTGACAGGCGTGATCTTCTTGAAGTTAGTTCTCAACTGGGCCAGACCCTCCATTCCATGTTGCCTTCTCGGGGACCCACAGGCTTCTTTCCTGGTTGTAGAGCTCGTGCGTACATTCTCCGGACTGAGGGCATCTGAGGCCTCTTCCATGTGATCACTGTCAAAAGGATGTGTATGCAGAAACCTTGGGTTCTGCCTTGGGTGACTGTCCAACTTTCTCTGTTCACCTAAAACAATAGGCAGCTTTTACTGGTTGCCCTCACCATTTGGCCCTAGCCTTTCCCAAAGAGAACAGTTTAATTGCCTTCTCGATCCCACCAGACAGCAGGGATTGTTTTAGCCTCCTAAGAGAGAAATACTTTGTGAGAGAACTAGTAGGACTCATGACATCTGAGGCAAAGACATGTGTGTTACACAAGTGCATGTGGAACACACATTCTAGAGGAAATGTAAAAATGCACCAAGAGTTCAATCAGACAGATGCAGCGTGAATCTGCCCCTTTTGGCTGTGTGATTTTGGGCAAATTAAATAAACCTTCTAAGTGCCATTTATAAAAGAGGAATAAGAATATCTTTCAAAGTTGATATGAGGGCTAAATGAAAGTATTTATTATCTCATTGTCTAAAAGGACCAAAGAAAATAACGTTATATGGTTTTAAAGAATGCATGACTCCATCCATAAGGAAAATCCTCTTTATACCCTCCCCACTTCCAGGATGAAAGACAGAATATATACAACAGAGATCCTTAATCTTTAGGGGATTGTGGACCACTTAGAGAATTTAAAGAATGTTAAGAGTTGCTTTTTCAAACAAAAAAAAAAGAGCTGCTTTTTCCAAAAGAAGCATGCAAGTCAATATTCTAACTGTAGAGATGCACAGATGCCTTGAAGCTCATCTGTGGGCTGCTCCGAGGAGCCCAGGCTGAGAGCTCACTTAAGCACTCCCCTGCAGGCCTGCCTTCTATCAGCAGCGTGGGATAAGTGACTGTGGCAGGCCTAGGCCTAATGACATCCCAAGCCACTGTCATAGCAGAGGGCTATTCAGTCTACCCAGATCCTGACACCCTTGCCATGGACCAATACTTCTACCCACCCCTCAAGTTAGAGGGCAAGTCTGAAAAAGGTGCCCAGTTCCTTTGTCTACACAGAAAAAAAAAACAAAAACAAAAACAAAAAAAAAACATTATTGAATGGGTTCCTAAGGTTGCACCATCTCACTGGAGAGATAGTCTCCTTTGTGATTTATGACTAAAATGCACTAACACTTCTTGAGTCCTTACTCACCAGGCAGTGTGCTAAACCCTTGACACGCATTGTCCTCTCTTACAGAATGAGGTGGCTTTTGCTATCTCCATTTGGTAGTCAGCTGAGTCTTAGATGGTTTAAAAGTCGTTTGCTGCAGGTCACCCCCCTAGTAAGTGATGGAGGCAGGCTTGGAGCCTGAGCCCCTCCAACCAAAAAGCTCTATTGTCTCTTCTCTGCTATCTGCTCCAGTCTCCAGAGGAACAGCAGATTTCCTGGGACATTTCATAAGTACTGACACTTGGGGTCCTTACTTGTTTCCCTGTAGGTCCCAAAAGCATTGCTTACCCCATCTTCTCTTAGCTCCCCAGCCCTGAGGAGCCCACTCTGGAAATATTTCCCTCCACATATAAGCCACACCCTGCCTGCTCCACACTTGTATGAATCCATCATTGCATTATCCCCAAAGCTGTCAGTGTCCAACTTTCCCATGGATGGCAGGCATGGTCTTCAAAGCCCCCACGTGATCTCCTCTATGAACTTGTTGCTTTCTATTTCAGATAAGAACCAGTCCTTTTGTCATATTTGAATTTCAAATAGCCACCCACCTTATTAGCTTGCCTGCCATTGTCCTCTAAGAAATCCAGGTCAGTCATTTGTGGTGAAAATGTAGCTATGACACAATGGGCTAAAAGTGAACAAGACTGTCTCAGGTACACCCAAATCTTCATGAGCTGATGCCTCAGTAAGTTTCAAGGTGCCTTGAAAATGTGTTTATATGAAAGTTTCTTGAGTATTTAGCATTTTTAAAATAATGGAACAATTCTCTGTCTCCCTCTCTGCCCCTCCTCTCTCTCTTTTTTTCTCTCTCCCTCACACACACACACTCAAAAATGAATAAATGTTTAAAAAATTTTTTTTAATTTTTTAATGTTTATTTATTTTTGTGAGACAGAGAGAGATAGAGCACAAGCAGGGGAGGAGAAAAGAGGGAGACACAGAATCTGAAGGAGGCTCCAGGCTCTGAGCTGTCAGCGCAGAGTCCAATGCAGGGCTCGAACTCACAACTCACTTCAGATCATGACCTGAGCTGAAGTGGGATGCTTAACCAACTGAGCCACCCAGGCACCCCTAAAAAAATTCTTTTTTTTTTTTTTTTTAATTTTTTTTTTCAACGTTTATTTATTTTTGAGACAGAGAGAGACAGAGCATGAACGGGAGGGGCAGAGAGAGAGGGAGACACAGAGTCGGAAACAGGCTCCAGGCTCTGAGCCATCAGCCCAGAGCCCGACGCGGGGCTCGAACTCCCGGACCGCGAGATCGTGACCTGGCTGAAGTCGGACGCTTAACCGACTGCGCCACCCAGGCGCCCCTAAAAAAATTCTTTTAAAGAAAACGGGGCACCTGGGTGGCTCAGTCAATTGAGCATCCCACTTTGGTTCAGGTCATGATCTCCTGGTTCATGAGTTCAAGCCCCACGTTAGGCTTTTTGCAGATAGCACAGAGTCTGCTTCTGATTCTCTGTCTGTCTGTCTGTCTCTCTGCCCCCCCCCACTATCTCTCTCTCTTCCTCTCTCTCTGTTTCTCAAAAATGAACAAACATTTAAAAAAATTTTTAAATAAGTAAATAAATAAATAAATAAATAAATAATAAAATACTGGAACAACATATGTTATAGGCACTTTAACAGAACGTTGGGTGGGTTTACCAACCTGTCAAGAGTTTAACCCGCTCTGCTCCTAGTCAGAGGATTTTTGTCACATTTACTCTTCCCTCGTCTTCATCGGTACAATCTGCCTCCAGCTCTCTGACCCAGTCCCAACTTCTGGTGGCATCCTGAGTTAACAGAATGACTTCCTCGATCAAAAAAGAGCTCACTGTGAGCCACAGAGGCTGTTGAGAAGGACTGCACTACAGGGCACCGAGACACTTCTCTGAAATCTATGTAGCCCAAGGGTAGGCAAGAGCACACAAAAGAGGAATGAGCACTTCACAAGCAGCCCTCCCAAAAGAGACAGGGCACTGGGCCACATATAGATGGCAGCAGAGGAAGGCCCCGAAAATGTGGTCCATGGAATAAAAGAGCTGGGATGATTTATGGCTGTCACTTACCCACTGTGTGACCTTGGGAAAGTCCCAAATGGGAATGACAGTGACCCTATCTTATAGGGTGTTGTCATGGAACATGGGCCGTGGTGAATGCCATGACGAGGTGTGACCCCCCCCCCAAGGGGATGCAAGGGGAACGAGGTGATGCCCACAGACCATCACCCAGCCAAAGTGGACTGAACACTGAGCCCAGCCTCAGTCCACCCAGAGTGACACCCACCTGAGGGTGCCATCTTCCGGGTCCACAGCCTCCTCCAGGTCTTCCCATTCACTGTCACTCTCACAAGCCTCTTCTGCAGGCAAAGACTCCGAGAGGGCACTCCAAGAACAGAACTGTGGCAAGGGAATGGTCCCTGAATCTTCCTCCAAACATTCTTCACAGAGTAGCTGGCCTTCCCATGCAGAGTTGATGGTAAGATAGGCTTCATTTTCCACAGTGGGAGAAGTGGCTTCAGGTAGATGGCACATGTCCCCTTCCTCATCATCCCTGTCCAATTCAGGACTAGAAAACAGAAACCCATGTGTCTTCCAGCATTGATAAGAAACTCCTCTCCCCATCTTGCCTTGCTTTCAGGATGATCATCACAGCACATCGTAGGAGAGCCAGCCAGGGTCCAAACAGCTCCTGCCAGAGACTGTTCTGAACATTGGATAAGATATGGATGGCCCCTGTGCCTGAGGATCCCCTGATTTAATGGGAAGAGTGAGTGGTGAACAAATGTTACAATCCAGGGAGAAAGTGCTATAGGAGCGGCAGCACAGAGCATTATGGGAGCAAGGGGAGCTCCTTACGGAGCCCAGGAGACCATGGGGGACTTGCCAGAGGACATGGCATCAAAAGCAGAGCTATGCCTCCGTTCTGGGCCATGACTTCGGTTCTCGGGAAAGCTTATTAACTTCTCTGGGACCTCAGTTTTCCCATCTGAAAAGTGAGAAGGTCGAGAAATTTATAGGATTTCTGGGATGCTTGGAATACATAATTCTGGTACATCCGTCCATGGCTCCTGGTGCAGGGTAAGTCCTCAGTAAATAGGAGGGGCTGTTATCGCTATGACTATGAATGCCGTTTCAACAGAGGGGTTAGAGGGAAAGGGCCAAAGCGGGAGGCTGGGAACAACTCAAGCAGGTGACCTTCAAAGCACTCTGTGCAAATATCGAGTCCTTTTCTGAGCGCTGAGAAAGTGCCTATTTGGAAAAGCAGCCAACTGGAGTGACATTTACTCCCGGTGTGACACAGGAGGCAGATGAACGGTGAGTGGGGCGCATTGTCTGGCAGTGAAGACGCAGACACAACATGAAGAATAAGCCTTCCAGGGGCTGCCCAAAGGTCACCACACACGCCTTTTGATTAGAAAAAGCAGTCCATACAGACGGCAGAGCATTTTGTACAGTGCTTCAAACATGCAGAGAATGTGCTCAGAAAATATCTGTCGAAAGCCTGGTTAGAGAGGGTGAGTAGGAAAATCTAAAAAAAAATGCACAGGTTTAGCTTTTCACCAAACACGCAAATCCTCATTTATCAGCCTCTGTCACCACACCCAAAGCAATGGGTTAGCTTTATTATGTGCCCGCTATCCTCCCTTCCCTTTCTCGAAACGCCTCTTTCTTGTAAACTCAGCTCTGGTGCCCCTCAATAGCTACAGGCCCCCAAACCCCCAGAGAGCCTGTCCTCCTCCCTGGGAGAAGTGGCATGTCTGTCCCAACCTGAGTTTCACTGTCAAAAAGACGTTATTTCTGCTCAGGAGACCTACAGGTATATGTCAATGTGTGTTTCATGTAAATATATGCACATTCACATGCACAAAAAGGAGACTGTATGCTACCAGGAATAAAAGGAGAACACTCACTTTAAGAAAGTAATATTTAAAATCACTAAGCACTTTGAGGAAAAATCAGTTTAAAACCTTAAAGCACTTGACCAAATTGTGTAGAAAATGCATTTTCTTATAAACATGGAAGGGGACAATGTGGAAGTTTCATCAGAAAATGGGAAATCCAGCCTGCTGCCGAGGTCAGCCCACACCGCACCCCACCCTGTCCATAGCAGGAACCTGCCTACCCTCCTCCCTCCAGGCAGAGGACAAGCAGGTGGCAACACGTGCCCACGGGCCACTGCAGTGCCTGATAGTTCACCCCTTACCGCCCACCACCATCTTCCTCCAATCTTTCTAGTAAGCTCCTTGCAAGAGGTGAGGGGGTCAGAGTGTGTGGAGAGGGCGTGGTAGCCCCTAGGCCAAGTGGAAGCCTTGAATCTGCCATCCCCATTCATTCCTCTGAGTCCAGCATTTAAAGATAACCATTTGGCAGACAGCAAGGCCCTTCACCTGAGGCTCAACCAAAGAAAAGGTGATCTGTCCCCCTACCAGGGGAGCAAATAACATTGCGCCTTCCAAAGTGATGTTCCAGGGTGATGTGACTTGATGTGATTTTTGCCTTATGCCCTAACTTTAGAAATAAACCTTGCATAAGATGCAACTCTAGCCAAGTGTCAAGCCATCCTGCCAGCAGGCACACAGTTCTAACCTTCCTCCATGGAAATATACTGTACTGCTTTATTAACATGCTTTCTAAAGATCTACTGCGATATGGCAGTCTCCAGATATACAACTGTAAAAGAAAAGAGAAAGGAAGGAAGGAAAAGTAAAACCTCATCTTCTCTATGACTACTCTGGGCTTGCTGAGGTGCCGGCAGCCACCTGGCTTTAAGAGTAGCCACCTGGTAGATGGTAAATTCTGGCAGTTTGCTGGGAATTTCAGTTGACAGGACCTGTTCTTTAGCTGGAAATAATTCAAGAAAGAGAAAGAAATTGACTTGTGTTAAGTTCCCGCTGCGAGCCAGGAGCCAGGCGCTGTGATAACACTCTGCCTGTGTTACTTCTTTTGACCCGCGAGGTGCCCTGTGGGGCTGTTGTGGTCTTTGTTTACATTTGAGAAACCTCAAGCTCCGAGAAGTCAACACTCCAGGCACACACAGTATGTGGTAGAGCTGAAGCCAAGGCTAGACAGTCAAGGAGTCCATGCTCTTTTTGTTCTAAACTCCAGAAAGAGCAGTTGCCTGGGACAGCCACCTCAGAACTGAGGTACAGACACTTCTAAAAGGCATCTGCGAAGAGCCACAACCCCACCAGGAACTGGGGGAATGTGTTCAGAGACGGCTGGGCATGTGTCGTGCTTTTCTTCCCATAGGAGACAGTCACTATATATGCATCTAGAGCAAGCTAGTGTCCCATTAGAGGAGAAGCTAACGTGGTTTGAGTCCTTCCTTCAGAGACAGAGAAAGGTCCCTGAATAGGGGGAAGAAAACATGGTAAAAGTGAAGTAAGGAAATGTGAGAAGACAGAGCATCATCATTACCAGGACCATCACAGGAAAGGTCAAGTGCAAAGGGAAGGTGTTGACCACGGAGGGAACCAGGACAGAGAACCAGTAAGACCGTCCTACTTGTGGCTCCCTGGACCACATCGGCCTGGACAACAAGCATGGGGCAGCAACCACAACCAACTGAATATCAAAAGCACTCCCAGAATGTTCTGGAAAAGCCCTCAGGATTCTTGTGTAACTCTAGGAGAGAAAAACCCCCTCCAAAGATGGAATATTTTGGACATCGGGTACACCCTTTCAAGTAGGAACACTAAGTCAAATTTAATTTGATTCAGAAAAATAATGTGATATTTCTTGCAAAAATAATGACAAAAAAGATAGGAGGACACAAGCATCTATGTATAAGTAGAACAACGGAAAAAGGCAGATTTCACTTTAACACAAGGAAGCACTTTCTGATCAACAACCACATGGTGATAAAATGGGCCACTTTAAGAGGTAGCAAGTTCTGGGGTGCCTGGGTGGCTCAGGTGGTTGAGTGTCTGACCAGCTTAGGTCATGGGTTCGAGCCCCGAATCGGGCTCTGTGCTGACAGCTCAGAGCCTGGAGCCTGCTTCGGATTCTTTGTCTCCCTCTCTCTCTACCCCTCCCCCACTCATGCTCTGTCTCTGTCCCTAAAAAATGAATAAACCTTAAAAAAAAAAAAAAAGAGGTAGCAAGTTCTGCATCCCTGGAGGTATTCAAGCAAAGCAGGCCCCCTACTGCAGGGATATTACACAACAGATTTCACGACGGGATATGAGGTTGGATTAGATCATTTTTTATCGAACAACCCCCAGATTCTGTGACTCCATGAATGAAACAGTGACCAAACTAACAATTAGTAAAAACAAACAAGCCAATTATTAATAGCTGATAACTATATCAGATTACAAGCACATGGCAAGTTAAACTCCAGTATTGTACCTAAACCCACAGTCACTTTATAATCCAATGCTCGTCATTTCCATCCATCACCCTGAACTCTCTGGCAGTAAAACTTTTAAAAATCCAAAAGAGGAGCTTCATGCCTATAAGGAAGTACAGTTCCTTCTATATTTCCTATAAGATAACACTAATAGTTGTCCTTGGATAAACCTCTGTAGATTATTTCCTTTATCATGTGATCAAGTGTATCTATTACTGCCTAGAATGCAATTGTAAGAAGCTATAAATACACTTGTATTTATGCATTTTCAGACAATGAAAATGAATTCTACTGGTGAATCGTGCTTGCCCACTCTGTTCTACTTGGCACACTAGTTTTTGTTTGGCGGGTGCAGTATACTTAAAAAAATTGTGTCTGGATGCTTTTAGGGAACACATGCCTGGCACCTGTTAGTCACAGATCTCGCCCTGCCTAACTGCATTCATTACACCTGCTGCCTCAGACTTCATGTCACCTATCAGTCCCTACAGATCTGCCCTAGTTAGTCTTCCAGGATGAGCAACAAAAAAGAGCCATTTCATAGCAGTGGGTTTATACAGCGTCAAACACAAACCATTGTTCCTCATTATTTGCCTGCTTTGTGCCTGTGTATCTAGCTAGCACGTGCCTCAAAGTAGTATCTCACCCTTTCTTAGTATTTGTACCTTCTCTCTGCTCCTAATGGGTTCCCCTGCACCTTGACTCTACATGATAAATACCGTCAAATTGAATCAAAGAGAATGTTTTTCAGCAGAACAGGATGGAAAACTGGAAATACTTGTGGGGGATGGGCACAAAATGAAGCCTGAGTTAAAATGGCTATTAATGGGGCACCTGGGTGGCCCAGTTGGTTAAGCATCGACTCTTGACTCTCACGGTTCGTGGGTTCAAGCCCCTCATCGGGCTCTGCACTGAAGGTGCAGAGCCTACTTGGGAGTCTCTCCCTCCCTCTCTCTCTGCCCCTCCTGCCCCCACCTCTCAAAATAAATAAACGAACTTTTTAAAAGCGGCTATGAAAATGAACGTTTCAGTCTGGTGTTTGAAGACATAGATTTTTTTTAAGCTGGTATTGACTGTAAAGTGTAACATTAGCAATAAAAAATGGTGATGCATACCAGGGACCTTCTTTCTTACCACAATGCTTTAAAAAGCCATGCAGAATGCAGCACAAAGGTTTGTGTGCTGGGAAAAAACAGAGGCCTGCCATCCTCAGGCTCCAAGGGTACTAGGGGACCATGGGGTGAGGGTAGCTTTCCCAAAAGCTCACAAACTGTGGTTGCAGCCACTCCAAACCTTATGCTTCTTTTTTTCCCACCTCCCCTCCAAAGGCCTAGCAGAGTCCTGGGCCCAGTAAGCATCTGAACACAGTTATTAACTGATTGCAATTTCTAGCAATGAAATGCATACCATTTACAAAGTGTCTGCGAACGTGGTGATTCTTACCTTTCAAGTCCCCTGATATCGCAAACCGAATAGCAGTTTTGCCTCATATCCCTTTCCAAAGAGGTGGCCAATGTGGATGCATCCATTTCTTGCTGAAGTCTGCATAAATGAGGGGGGGAATCCTGACGACGCATCGAGGAAGTGGCCCAGGGTCTCTCTATGTCCTGGTCCCATTGTGCCTTGCCAGTGGCCTTTTGGAAAGACTCGGGCCTGGGACCCAAGCTTTCCCCTGTGTCTGGGGAGGCACTGTCCCTCCGGCTGTCCTCTTGATCCAGACTCGGGCTCTGCTCAGAGTCAGTGCAAGTTGCCCTGATGAATTCTTTGTCTGCTGAGAGCACAGGTGTCTATTAAAAGAAATGCTAAGGGTTATTGGATCAATGGTGCACACTAAGCAAAGTCTAAAAAGTGCTTCTTTTAAAAATAACCATTTTTTTTTTTTTGTGATTGTAGGGCAAAGCAGTTAAAAGATGGACTCTGGGGTCAGTCTCCCGCTGTCAGGACCCCAGCTCCCACTGGGCCCGAGATGACCCAAGTAACCATCTCTAAACCCCTTAGCTTCAGGCATTGGAAGCTCTTGATAAATGTAAACATTATTTTTAATAATTTAAAAACTTCAAAAAAACATGGAAGCAGAAGTAACACTGACTCTTTCTCTCACTTTCCAATAAGAAATGAGTTTTGTAAACTCTTGTCTTTATCTGTCCTCATCCATGATGGCTCCTTTTCACAGCCTCATCTCCCTTCCCATCCTGATTCCCTTCCCTAGGTGTCCCCCTCACTTCTCCAAACATTACTTGATTGCTCTCAACTGTTTACATCCCTGTTGGGCCTTTTAGGTTCTGATTTTGATGACACACTGTGCACATTAACACCGTTCAACTTTCTATCGGAGAAAAAAATCTAGACGTCGATGGAAACTATGCATTGTTTACAGCACAACTTTCTGGGTTATCTGACTGTACTGTATTTTCCACTTTGAGCTATTTCATAACTCTGTATAAACAAATTTGTTTTCCTCTGAAATCTCTTTCGAACCAGTTTTAATATCTACCTGGTTCCTTCACTGAATGGGTTAGATAAAATCTTTAACATATATTCATTTCTACATCTATGTGAGAGTCATGATTTTACCTTTTCCTGAAAATTATCTTTTAGCACTTCCGTCCCATGACCTACACCCCTGATGTGACAGAGAACACAGACTTTAGAGCCAGACAGGGCTGAGCTCCCATCCCTGCCCTCACCTGTAACACAGATACTATTGCTCTGCCCCCGACACTGGATATCTCCTCGCCTTGCCAATTGCCCACTCCTCCAAACGAGAGGGAGCTATGTTTCCAAAGCTACACTTTTATTTAATTATAAACCACGAATTCTTATTAGTCTACTGATACACAATGTAAATTATAAGGGATATACCAAAAATTAAAATTTGAAGTGGATGAGATAAGAATAAATAGTAAGAGCATTTATATTTTCTCTTGTAATGAGACCTCCAAAATCTCATTTTCAACCATTCCTCTCCCGCCAACTCATCATCCCCAGTACTCACTCTATAGCGATCCTTCACCCTCTTCAAGGCTTCCAGTCCATGGTACGTTACCACCACCACTTCCCTACTAACTCCACCCTCTTCCTCTGCTAAGATTCCATGGTTCTATCCCATAAACACGCCCTTAAAAATAAAGAAAACCCCGAGTTCCCATTCTGTGTTACGTGCCTCCATTTTGCCTCGATTCAGTGTTATATGCAGGTGCCATATTGTAATTCCAATTCCTAGTGACATTCTATGTGGGCTTTATGCCTGCTTCTGAGCCACTGACTAATGCCAAACGTATGGGCACAGGTGTCAAGTGGGCACTCAAGACTTCTAGATAATCGTTCTCCACTTCCTTTGTGAAGTCAGTTTCCTGTTCTCTCCTATTCTCTCTCCCTCTACTCTATTTCTCATCTCTCTCCTCAACCATCCCCCTGACCTTGCCTCTTACTTGACAGTGAAAATGGGCACATTCAGATAAGAATCCTTCACCTCCCCACAGCAATCAGTCGACCAGCCTGCATCCCTGTCCCAACCTCCTCCAAGAACCAAGTCATTCATTTCTCTGTTCTTCAAATGCGTGCCTGTACTCACTATTTCTGTCAGTGTCTCCCCACTTCTCCTGGCACCCACTCCACCCAGGCCTCTGCCTACATCATTCAAATAAAGGAGCTCTGATCAGGGTCTCCAGTGACCTATGTCTTCTAAAGCCAAAGGACAATTCTCTGTCTTCACCTCACTCTGTCTCCTGGCAACATAACTGGTTTCTCCGTCCTTGAGAGCATCCTTTACTCACTTACTCTACTTGAGTTTCCTTTGAACTCTGCCCTTGCTGGTTTTCCCACCACTCCCAGGCCCCTACTCTTCTGCTATTTCTTTTTTTTTTTTTTAAGTTTATTTAGTTTGAGAGAAAGACAGTGCGAGTGGGGAAAGGGCAGAGAGAGAAGGAGACAGAGAATTCCAAGCAGTGTCCACATCATCAGCATGGAGCCCAGTGCAGGGCTCAAACTCACAAACTGTGACATCATGACCTGAGCTGAAACCAAGAGTTGGACACTTAACCGACTGATCCACCCAGGTGCCCCTGCTGTCTCATTTCTTTGAACTGGACCTTTCAGTGTGTGGGCAGATCCCATGGCTTACTTCTCTGCACTCTTTCCCAAGGTGATCTCATCCACGTCATGGCTTCAAATAACATTATTTGCTGACAATTCCCAAATCTACCTTTTCCAGCCCTGACCTCATGCCAGGTCTCCATAAACAAATGCCTAATTGACATCTCCCCCTGACTGTTCTATGGCATTTCAGTTCTAGATGCTATTAAGAACTACCACTTCTCTGCCGCGTACTTTAAGCTGCATTCTGTAAATACATTCCATCTCGGCAAGTAGTATCGTCATTCAACCAGTTGTCCAAGGCAAACTTTGCTCTCTTTCCATCTGACCACATCTAAGCCAAAAGTAATCCTTTGGGCTCTACCCCCCAGATGTATCCTACATCTGACTACTTATTATCAACTATTTGCCTGCAACCTGATTCCAAGCTGCATGCAGTATCTTACTCGAATGACTGAGGGCTTCTGTGCTCCAGTCCATCTCCAGCTCAGTGGTCTTTCTAAAGTATAGACCAGACGAGGGTATGCTCCTGCCTAACCCTTCACCCTCAAACCACTTCCAGCCCCGTGGCCTCCCATCGCAGCCAAGATGCAATCCGCACATGGCCAAGACCTATAAGTCCCTACACAATGTGGCCCCTGACTCCCGCTATAGCTTCTCCCCTTCCACATTCCCCTCCATTAACTGCAGTCCAGGCACACCTGTTACTTTTTGTCCCTCAAACATCCAGGTTCATTCCTTCACACCTGCTATCACTTCTGCTTGGATTGACTTTACTCTAGATTTTGTATGACTGCCTCCTTTCCATGATTACTTTATTCTAGTTATGAACTAAATGCTCCCTTCATTGGTCTTCTATCTGACCTCTGAAGCCACATGAATGAATGAAAATTCCTCTTCCACTTGGCCTTCCAGTCTGAGGAGAAAGAAAGCATGCCTACCACACCTCACTCCAAGCCCTCACACGGGACTTTTCTGGGTCCTCCCAGGTGGATCTATTCTCCAGAACAGAAGGACCATTTTTTCCTGGCATTTCCCAGATACCTCAGCAAAAACACAAGACACAAGCCCTGTGGCCTGATCTTTGTGCGTGTGAAGCTTGACCTTCGCACCCTGGTCAGTTGCTCAACACAACTGCTATACCTACCTTCTTTTCCAAGCTGGCAGCTTTCTGATTTCCCTTCCTTGGCAATTTTATACACCAAAGTGTATATCAAATGACCTCTTGGAGTCCAAGAATCAAAAGGATCTGGGTCACAAAATCCCCTGTGATATCTCTAGTGACTGTCACCCCAGTGATAAGGGACCGATTTTATCCACATCTTATAAATGATGACTCATGAGACCTAGAGAAGTCAGGCAATTGTCCCAAGGTCCATGCAGCCAGTGAGTGGCAGAACAGGTGCAGGTGATTGCAGGGTACCCACACAGATCCCTCCCCAGGACGAATCCCTCATCTTCCAGCTGCTGGGAATGCTGGGTACTGGCAGCTCACAGCTAGCCTTTCCACAGGAATCATGCTCAACTCAAGGGAGCTGTCTCAGCCAATGTCAGGTCCCCTCTGGGGCAGCCCCACTCCAGCGCTGGTTGATACAAAATGCAAAGGCACAGGTTCTCTTGCCCTAATTCAAGACGGCTCAGAGGGGCCATCCCAGCTCCAAAGCTCCCTGTGGCATGAACACAGGCCCCCGTTGCAGCTGCACACAGTAACTTCCCTGACTGTCCAACCCTGCCTCCCTCACCCTCACAGGGGTGTCCCCAAGAGCTGGCTCCATAAACCTCCTGCACTCAAATCTCTGCTGCAGAGTCTGTGTCCCGGGGACCCCACAAGTGGCATTGCGATCAATTTTATCTGTCAACTTGGCTAGGCCACAGAACCAAGGCACGTGGTCAAACAGGAGCCTGGATGTTCCTGGGAAGGCATTTTTTAGATGAGATTTGCATTTAAATCAGCAGATTTTGAGTAAAGCAGATTACCCTCCATGATGTGGGTCAGCC
Source organism: Lynx canadensis (assembly GCF_007474595.2). Taxonomy (NCBI): domain Eukaryota; kingdom Metazoa; phylum Chordata; class Mammalia; order Carnivora; family Felidae; genus Lynx; species Lynx canadensis. The sequence continues at coordinate 41,469,885 of NC_044313.2, read as the reverse complement.
TCATTCAATCAGTTGAGGGCCTTAGGAAAAAACAACTGACATCCCCAAGAAAGAAGGAATTCTGCCTCCAGTATGCCTTGGGATGCACACTGCAACACCAACTCCTCCCTAGGTTACCAGCCTATTCTTCAGAATTTAGACTGCAGCCCCCACAACCACGTGAGTCCATGCCCTAACTGCCCCCCACCTCCAACTACCCATATACCCGTACACATACACACCCCGTAGATTCTATTTCTCTGGAGAACCTAATATAGGTATCAAAGCAAAAATTCTGAATTTTCCTGATTTCGATGCCTCTTCTTTGCACTAGACCATACATGTCTAATTCATGCTTTAGGAGGGTGGACATACACCCTGTTCTCCATTTCATTCCTCACAATGGAAATTCTTACCTTCCCTCAGTCTGGTTTTGTATGGATTCCCCTTGATCCTCGTTTCCCCTCTCTGAGGCTTGGGCTGCCAGAGGCCCTGGCTCCAGAAGATTCACAGACAAGATCTAAACATGTTACTTCTCTACAGGAAGACCCAAACATTGGACAGGCAGAGTAGGGAGGGCAAGGAGAAGAGAGAGATAGAATCTCATGAACTTCTCACAGACTGACGTTTGGAGGCCAGCTATTTTCCTGCCCCAGTGGAAGAAAATGGCATTGAACCCTACCTAAAACAAAGTGGGGTTTCTCAGGACCCACCAGACAAGAAAAGGGGTGCTTGAAGGCACCAGCGGGTACCACCCCATCTTACCTGCCATCCCTGGTCTATCTCAGGCAGTGCACCTGGAGGGGGTCGGCAAAGTAGGAGCGTGACTTCCTGTGATGCCCCTCGCAGTAAATGGAGCACCTCCTACGAGAAACCAAAATCTGTGGTTAGATGTGGGAGTGGCATAGCTGTGACAGCTCCTCCTTCGGGCTCCCCACTATCTCTCTGGCACCATCCCCTTGATCTGTTTCTCGCCTCCAGAGAATTCTGGAGAACACTGCTCTGGGCCTGACTTCCTGAAGGGAGAGAAGCCAAAGCCACGGGCCTGAAGTTCCCATGCAGGCAATGCAGACGTGCTGGGCTAGAAGTGGCCAGGGTCTGCCCAGGGTCTTTTCATGGCAGCACCTGCCAATACTGATGCCTTTTCTTCACTGAGAGAATGACTCAAGCAAATAGCTATTCATCACTTCAACCTCCCTTTCCTCTCAGCACCCCCTCATCTCAGGGGCCATCAGTCATGTACGCTCCGCCACCCCAATCTCTAAAGATTGCCCCTTGGCCCCGAGCTTTGCTCCACTGCTCAGCTCGGCGTTCAGAAGCTCTCACCTGTGAAATTGCAGTGCCTTCTTCTCTGCTCCCTGCCTCCTCCAGTGTCACCCACCTCCCTTCCTCCACATTGTTCAAGAGAGCTCTTTCCAAGCACAGATATAACCAGGTCCTTCTCCTGCTGAGCTCCCCCTCTGGCTCACCTCACACTCAACGAGCTCTGCAGCCCAGCACGCAAGACCCGTTCTCACCTGCCTCTCGCCCCCACTCTCTCTCTCCCACCTGTCCCCTCTGCTCCCATATCCTAAGCTCCCACCGTGCTGAGCCTCTCCCTCCAACCCACTCTCTCAGAGCCCAGGGTGCCTTGACAGCTCCTGTTTCTTATCTAGGCCAGGATTTCTCGGCCTCTCGGCATTACTGACATCTTAGTCTGGATAACTCTGTTGTGGGGCTGTCCTGTTATGGTAGGATGTTGAGCAGCATCTCTGGTCCCTGCCCACTAGATGCCAGATGCCAGTTGTGACAACCACAAACATACGTGAATTTTTTGCCAAATGTCCCCTGAAAGGTAGTATCATCCCCACTGGAGAACCGCTAATCTGGACGCCATATAATACCCGCCCCCCCCCCCCCTTGGCGACAATGGACTTCCACAGAATGTGTTTCTTCCCTCCCCGGTTCCCCGGGGCAAGCAGCTTTGTCTCTCAGGACACTTGTTTTCCACAGTCGGGTCTGTTTTCTTGTTTGTCCACACCACTGCGAGCTCTGAGACCACGTGTATGGCCCGCCTCTGTGTCTTTAGTTCCTCAGAGAGCTGCTGACCCAGCACTGGTTCTCTCAAAACAGTTGGCTCCCACACTAGATAGATGAAGGTATCACCACCCAAACATACGCTGTCCCGAGGATTCCCCACCTCTCACAACCTGGTCCAGAGTGACTAATCCACCTTGCTCTGTGCTCTGGAGGTGGGCCTGTGCAGACTGAAGCCACGATTCCTGTTGGGCTCAGCCAATGGGAGCATGGGCAGGGATCAGAGACAGGAGGAGAGGGAGGTACTTCCTGTTGGGCTCAGCCAATGGGAGCATGGGCAGGATCAGCGGCAGAAGAGAAGGGAGGTGGATGTCTGTTTTTCTGTCTTCCTCCTCATGGGGTTGTGCAGAATGGCTGGGTCTGCCACCTAATATCACAGCTCATGTCACCACGTCCACTTCACCAGCTCTCTCAGTTTCCCGGGTTGTATAATTGCTCCTTCCCATATGCCTTTGGACTTGAGAGGGGTGGACGGGGAAACTGCACCCATTGTTCCCAGCCCCAGGGCTCTATACTCTCCATTGAGCTTCTTAACAACCAGCTCACACCTTTATTAAACTCTCCTCAAGTGACTCAATTTCCGGCCAGGACCCTGACTGATATGCATAATACTTCATTGAGATTTTGTGCATATGCATAATATTTCATTGAGATTAAGACAAGTGTCCACTTTTCACTCTCTCCCTTCTTTTAATTACATTTTTGATCACATACAGGACAACCAATGCAACACGACACATCAAAAACTGTAAATTTAAAAGAGAAATGTGAGGAAGGGCAGAAAAGGACCTACTGTAATCTCTTCAGCCCATATATCCCCCTTCTGGAATTTTAGGTGTGCTTTAGCCAGCACAGAGCCAGGGTTTTATCTTCGCTTCCATTATAAACCTAATTAAAAGCAAGGCTTACTCAAGGTCAGATATTTAAGAACTGAGACAGAAAATTAAATGTGAGAATGTTCCACCAATTGCTCTCTTTATCTGATCCAGGCCCCTGGTGTGACTTTCGAGAGCCCAGGGTATTCCTTATGTTAGGTGGGCCTGAAAGAAACATGGGTGGGGTCAGTGTGCACACAGGGCCAGATGGTCTCCTACCTGGAAGACGAGGCCTTCTGTGGGCCTTCCATTCACCGCCAGGATAATGTCACCAACTGCAATGGCCCCGTTCTCCTCAGCCGGCTGCCCTGGGAAAAGCCTCTTAATTCTCACCAGATCATTCTTGAGATGGCTGCAGCTCTCTCTTTCCATCTGCATGAAGCTGAATCCCAAGCCACTGGCATTCTTTTTCAGAGTGACTTCAAACTTAGGACCTGTATTGTGGGATGCGAACAAGACAAATCTGACAGCAGATTACGAACGAAACTGACCAGCCTTAAAATGCAAACTGTCAAGCAGGCAAGAATTATTTCTGCTTTACACAAAAAGATTTCATTTTGCTAATTTTTATGACAGAGTCCGTTACACTTAGATCCATTAGATCAGTGCTGTCCAATGGAAACAAGGTGAGGTGCAAATGCAAATGACGAACCATGTATGTAATTTCAGTTCTCAAACAGCTACATTTTAAAAAGTAAGATGGGGCACCTGAGTGGCTCAGGCCCTTAAGTGTCCAACTCTTGATTTCAGGTCAGGTCATGATCTTACGGTTCGTGAGTTTGAGCCCCGCACTAACAATGCAGAGCCTGCTTAGGATTCTCTGTTTCCCTTTTCTCGCTGTCCCTCCCCCACCTCTCTCTTTGCCCCTCTCCCACTTACACTCGCTCTCCCTCTCTTTCTCAAAATAAATAAGCTTAAAAAAAAGTAAGAAGAAATAGGTAAAAATAAACTTAATCATATAGTATACTTAACCCAATATATCTACAATATTACCATTTCAACATGTAATCAATATGAAAAAATATTAGTGAGAGATTTTGCATCCTTCTTATGAACTAAGTCTTCAAAAATTGAATATGTATTTTATTAATTTGGATTGGCTATATTTCAAGTACTCAATAGCCACACATGGCAAGTAGCTACCATATTGGACAAAGCAATTCTAGATAATCGGCAAAGTTTATATGTAAAGATATAGTTTATAGACAGACATAATATGCCCATATCGTTTAGTAAAACGTATATCATATATATTCCTACTACTCCTTTAGAACCTCAATCACTTTTAGCACACTTCAAACAAAATTTTGATCACTAGACCATGGAGAAAATTATGGTAAACTCTGTGGAAATTTTTTAGCTGCTGTTTTGTTCAGCCATGTGGATGGACCATAAGACAAAACAGCTACCTCTGGGCACCAAAGAGGGACACAGCCTCAGGAACCTCCATAGTCTAACAGCAAAAGAGGTCTCTGGGTCTCTCCTGGTCTGCCTTCAACTCAGTTGGCAATCGATCAATAGGACAGAGCACTGGCTGGTAAACCTTAATTTGGGGCAAGAATGAAAGCATCTAACGCTTTTAGGTTCAGGTGTATTGTGCGACCAACTTCACCATCACTGCCATTAGGCCCCTCCCCCCATCTGATAGTTTGTCAAAGGGCCTCACTGGAGTGAGCAGAGGAGCAATGAAAAAGGAAACAGACTCATCTTATGCACACGTGTCCCCCTCCACCCAACCCCGTCACTCACTATGTCTACCTTATATTCAACCTGACTTACACCTTCAGGAAAATCTCTATAAAGGGATTGAAAAATGGCTAAGCTCCAAATCATGAAATACAAAAGAAATACATGTTTTCCTAGCAGGAAACAAAGTCACCAGGGAAGTGCAAAGAGGCCACCTCTCAGAAGATACGCAAATGATGTCCCTGCAAACCTATGGAGGTTTACGGTTTTAAATGATGCTAATAGCAAGGTTAGATTTCTGAGCACCTTCCTCTCCCAGCCTGCCTCATCATTCCCCAGATCTTTTGTTACAAATATCTTGGCTGGAATGTGGAGATCTGGTCAGGAAATGCATGATCCTTTCATTCCAATTTCATTCCTACATATTTACACACAAGCATTCGGGCAGCTGATCAAGAAACCTCGGAAAACTGGGGGAGAATTATGCCTAGCAATTGTTTGGGGACAATGTATTTTTTTTCCCAGAAACATATTCCATCAGATTGGCTTCCACTGCATCCGAAAGCCAGCCACATCGTGCTCACTGTCCTTTGAGAACCCAGAGGAAGCCTTCCTGCTCTCTCTTTTGAGTTGAGAATTCAAAGGCAGCACAGGATGACATAACAATAGTAACACTCAATTCTCTCTTCTCTCACCATCTGTCGCTGAGACACAGCTCGCAGGCCTGCCGGGCAAGGCTGTTGCCAAGGAAACAGCCGTGCATCCGTCTGCCATCCTGCCATTAACAGAAGGACACTGCTGTGTGGTCCTGGGGCCTCTTCTCTCTAAGACCAGTCTTGCAACCTAGAAGATGGGTGGACAAGCTCAGTTTACACTTCATGTAGCCACCAGGAGGCTCTCCCTTCGCCCTGCAATTGCTTCTTAATTTTCTGATACTTCCACCAGCTGCTTCATTTGAATCTCAAATGAAAATCTTCAATCTAGCCTCCTTGTTAGGATCCAGAGCCATATTTTCAAGTGCCTGTTAGACAAATGTTCCTGGAGGTAACACATGTACCTCCATTTCTGTGTATTCAAGGCCACATTCATCTTCTTCCTCTCTCACATCCTCACTACCCTCTCCCCATACTGCCTAAAACATTCCTCCCCCCGCACCTGCTTTCTCAGAACATGGAACCATCCCTCAATTAATTTCCTAGAGGCCACACTTGCAGTGATCCAGCTTGCCCCCTTCTGCCCTCCAAATGTCCATCTGCTTTCTAAGACTTGCCTGTTCACCATCAGAAACATCTCCCCCCAGGGCTCCCCCTCCCCCATTTCCTCCCCTATTGCCAATGCCCAGCTGGACTGTGGCAAAGCTCCAGCTAACTTGGCTTCCTGGACCCTATCTTCTCCTCCTCAGTCCATTCTGCCCTTGGCTACCCGTGGATTGATCTAAGACACAAACTGAACATGTAACACTTTTTTTTTTAACTTACACCCAAGTTAGTTAGCATATAGTGCAACAATGATTTCAGGAGTAGATTCCTTAATGCCCCTTCCCCATTTAGCCCAACTCCCCTCCCACAACCCCTCCAGCAACCCTCAGTTTGTTCTCTATATTTAAGAGTCTCTTATGTTTTGTCCCCCTCCCTGTTTTTATATTATTTTTACTTCCCTTCCCTTATGTTCATCTGTTTTATATATTAAATTCCTCATATGAGTAAAGTCATATGATATTTATCTTTCTCTTACTGACTAATTTTGCTTAGCATAAGATCCTCCAGTTCCAACCACTTGGTTGCATATGGCAAGATTTCATGCTTTTTGACTGCCCCGTAATACTCCATTGTATAGATATACCACATCTTCTTTATCCATTCATCCATCAATGGACATATGGACTCTTTCCATACTTTGGCTATTGTGGATAGCACTGCTATAAACATTGGGGTGCGTGTGCCCCTTCAAAACAGCACACCTGTATCCCTTGGATAAATACCTAGTAGTCCAATTGCTGGGTGGTAGGGTAGTTCTATTTTTAGTTTTTTGAGGAACCTCCATGCTGTTTTCCAGAGTGGCTGCACCAGTTTGCATTCCCACCAGCAGCGTGCAACACTCTTGATCAAAAGATATTTGAAAATGACATATCGGATAAAGGGCTAGTATCCAAAATCTATAAAGAACTCACCAAACTCCACACCCAAAAAACAAATAATCCAGTGAAGAAATGGGCCGAAAACATGAATAGACACTTCTCTAAAGAAGACATCAAGATGGCCAACAGGCACATGAAAAGATGCTCAACATCACACCTCATCAGGGAAATACAAATCAAAACCACAATGAGATACCACCTTACACCTGTCAGAATGGCTAACATTAACAACTCAGGCAACAACAGATGTTGGCAAGGATGCGGAAAAAGAGGATCTCTTTTACATTGCTGGTGGGAATGAAAACTGGTGCAGCCGCTCTGGAAAACAGTGTGGAGGTTCCTCAAAAAATGAAAAATAGATCTACCCTATGACCCAGCAATAGCACTGCTAGGAATTTACCCAAGAGATACAGGAGTGCTGATGCATAAGGGCACTTGTACCCCAATGTTTATAGCAGCACTCTCAACAATAGCCAAATTATGGAAAGAGCCTAAATGTCCATCAACTGATGAATGAATAAAGAAATTGTGGTTTATATACACAACGGAATATTACCTGGTAATGAGATAGAATGAAATATGGCCTTTTGTAGCAACGTGGATGGAACTGGAGAGTGTTATGCTAAGTGAAATAAGTTATACAGAGAAAGACGGGTATCATATGTTTTCACTCCTCTGTGGATCCTGAGAAACTTAACAGAAGACCATGGGGGAGGGGAAGGAAAAAAAAAAAGGTTAGAGAGGAAGAGAGCCAAACCATAAGAGACTCTTAAAAACTGAGAACAAACTGAGGGCTGATGGGGGGTGGGAGGGAGGGGAGGGTGGGTGATGGGTATTGACGAGGGCACCTGCTGGGATGAGCACTGGGTGTTGTATGGAAACCAATTTGACAGTAAATTTCATATTAAAAAAAAAAAGTTTCCAATGATTCCCATCACCTAGAGTCCAAACCCCTAGCAGGGTATCCTCAACCTCTGCCAATCTGGCCTCCCTTTTCTTTCTGGTTTGATTTCCCATCCTTCCTCCCGACACACTCTTTACTCTTGTTACACAAAGCATATTTCAGGAACCAGTGGCTGGACATCACCTGGAAGCTTTTTAGAAATGCCAAGCTTCCATTCAGGGGCTTTGGCCCTGCTAACATTCCTTCTGCTGCCATTGTCATTCAGCACCAAGCCTGTGATCCCAGAGTGACAATTCCTACCTGTTATCGCTGCCAGCAAGATGCCAGCAGCAAGCAAGAAGTACCTTTTCTAATCACGTTCATTAGAAAAAGTCTAACAGAGAGTACTAATAAATTATGACTCTGTTCTCAAGTTAGGTCAACCAAGATCACCAGCATAAGTTAATTGCACTACAAACCAGAAGACTGCTTTTGGAAAGGAAGCAAGCAGGGGCCCTTCTGCTCCCTCAGTTTGCCAGAAGGGCCCACAGGAGTCCTTCCTCTCTCTGCCAACTCCCCAGTTACTTAGAGGGCAACGCCAGCTCTGTGGCTTAGACACTGAGACATTAAAGGCTCCCACCTTCAGGACAAGAACTGAACACAGCATGGTAACATCCACATGCTGTTTGGGCGCTGCACAGAATAACGGCTTCATGCCTTCGGCTCAGGGTGTCTTGAATTTCTACTTCACTGGGAAAAGAATCCCAGGACAATGTGGCCTGAATTTACCCAGGGTGATGGGAATAGCATGAACTGGGAAGAGGGTGCCTACAAGTGCAAAGGCCAGCTGGTGACCGGTCCTGAGAGCCGATGGAAGCACTGGTCAGCTCAGGCTGGAGCGGAGAGTGTGAGAGGGCAGCCAAAGCGAGGCGCAAGAAGTCGCTCCAGCACATCAGCTCTGTTAAGCTCTCTGATTCTAGAATCTCAGCAAGGGAAAAGCAAGTTTTCCAAGGGTCTTTGCAGGGGTGAGGTATTCCACTTGGGAAATCTTTCTGCTTCCTCCTGGCTTTCACATCACCATAGAAAAGTGAAGAAGTGAAAGAGAACAAAAAGACAAAGAAGAAAGTCTTGTTTGGTTTCCTGCCTGTCCGTCTCCCACCCAGAAGCAACTGCAGCTTCTGATGTTGTCCAGGAAAGCTCTGGAAGGAAGAAGAACAGCTCCCAATAATGGTGCACTCACCTGCCCAGAACCCTTGAGGCACTGCACAGCCTGCTTGTGGGTGAGGCCACACAGACTCACTCCGTCCACCTGCAGGAGCCGGTCACCTGGGAGGGGGACAGATGTCATGTCTCTGAGCTCCCGAGGCTGAAGGAAGCACTCCTCTGGGAGGCCCCTGCCCAGCACCCTTCCATGCAGCCTCAAGGAGGGACAGGAAGCTGAGCTGTGAGGAGCCCAGATAGGTCCTGGCTGCCAGCCACCTCTCTGGACATCTTTATAGATAAATGATACAGAAATCTTTCTATTATTGGCTCACAGAGAGGTTGAGCCAACTCTGTAGAGCCATATCCTTCCTCCTGTTTTCCTCCGAAACCATTCTTGAAAGTATTTTCAAGTCACTTAGGGATTGTATTTATATCCCGAGGATGTTTTTTATCTCAAAACAGGTCAGAAAGACCTGGTTGATGCCAGAGACACAGGAATTCTAGAGAAATTAGAAGTGACTAAGATCCGAGGTTCCCTTTCTAGCTCAACTGGCCATTTTGGAGAGCAATAAAAGTCACCCCCTTGCTTCAGTGTAGTGACTGTGAGGAAGGCCAGAGAGGAGGCTTGCCAGTGTCCTCCCTGGATACCAAAAAGTGGGGTCACCAATGCATGCTCTGTCCTCCATGGGAAGCACTACTTTCTCCCATGAAGGCCAGCAGCAATGGGCTTATTTAAAATCTCATATTTTAAAATCACCTTTTGCTTCCCAATGTGCCACTACAAACATTTGATCCCCTTGTTAACTTATCATGCAGGTGGAACAGGTTAAATCAGCCCCTTTCCCAGGTGAGGAAACCAGGACCTGGAGAGGCCATCATTTGCACAAAGTCTAGGGTGGGAGTGAGGCAAGGCCTGGAGGCTGGACCCCCCAGGCCAGGGCTCATCACACGACTCAATGCAGTTCCCAACATACTCTGTCCCTTACCCCGCAGGATCTGCCCTTCCTTGGCAGCTGGCCCTCCAGGAACGATGGATTTCACGTAGATACCCCCACAGGGCACGCTTGTGTTAATGCCACCCTGGAAAACACAATGAAAAATTCACCACCTGTCTGCCCCCTCCTGAAAGAGCCTCCCCAGCCTCCCTAAGAGATTCCCCCATCTGCCTGACACTCTATCCCAATACCTCATTTCCATGTGACAACGTCACATACTCACTTGTTCGTCCAGACTACATTATTCGCTGTGCAGCAAGGTTAGATGCCCAAAAGGAGTATAACAACACAGCCAGCATGAGGGAGCTGTGCCCCACACCCAGCCCAGCACTGACCCATGGCAGGTGTTCAGAAATTGAAGTCACATCGACGCGCCACATCATCTCTCCATAAGTAGCAAACAGCATACATGGATGCAGGCACAGGCCCAAAGGCGGGCCTGACACATCTTGTGTGCTTGAGTTTTGATTTGTAGGTACAAACTTAGAATTAACTACACAGTGTTCTATTACTTACGTTTGTTTTTCTAACTTAACAATAGATCGCGAACATCCCTACAGGTCACGAGATGAAGATCTAAGTTTATCTTTTCTTCTGATTTCTTCACACATGTATCCAGCAGTGGGAGTATATCATTTTTGTGCAGTTTTTTTTTTCCCCCTTCCCTCCTCCAGGGTCTGCAGATAGAGCTTAGAAGCCAGTGCAAAGTGATCACCCTGGACTCCACTCTGGCCAAGGTGACTCTGTTCTGTCCTTGGAAGTGGGAGCACCAAGCTTCACCGTGACGCTGCTCTGGATGACCATGGGTCACCCCCACTCACCTTCAGCTTATGTCCCTGCAACCCCACTCTGCTGCGCCTTCCTGGTTGTACAGCATGACCACAGAGTCAGGACCCCATCACCCAATTCCACCTGCACTGCTTGGAGTGCCTGATCATCCTAAATCTCCCAGTTTGTCTTTGAACTCCTAGCCCCACCCCAACGGAGGCCCCACTGACTTTCTTGGCTCACCACTTCTTGCGTGCTTCTTGTACCCAGGACCACATTATCAGAGGTTGCTATATGAGTGGAATGCCCACCAAGGCTACAGATGAACATCTTTTCAACCGTGTACTTCCCGAGCTTGCCTAATAATTCTTACAGTCACGCTGAATCCAAGTGTCCCATCTTCTTTAACCAGTTCCACAAAGTAGATTTCACTGGCATTGATTTCTGAAGGTGGTGGAGGACAAGACGTACCAGCATCCTGCCCCTAAAGAACACAAAAATAAAGAAGGCATGAAGGCACTTGCCCTTCGTAAGCCGATAGCACCTCTCAGCTCTCACCAGGATTACGCACCAAAAGAAGCATGAATTTCAGCTTCAACAGGGATCATTTCCAGCTTTATCAGATCTTCCCTACATGACCTTGGCCCAGTCCCTTGGTCTCTCCAGCCTTGGTTTCTCAACCCACAGAACTGGCATGAGAGATCCCCTTCTCACTGTGACTATGAATCATACCCAGCACATAGCAGGGCTCAATAAATATAGGTTCCCTCATGTTTCCACTCAAGATGCACATATCATTTTGAGAACTAAAGCCATCTAGGCACTTCCTGGTAGCTTCACGCATGACACCAGCTAAGCGATGTTGGATACCAGATATACAGTAGCTTCTTGAACAGAAAAAACCTCAGGGGAAACTCCGATCATCCCTAGCAAGAGTAGCTGCACTGGAGCTCTACTTAACAGTGGTTGAATGCCTGAGGAAAGGTCAGAAGACAAGAATTATCTACCACGTGCCAGGGATTTAACTCCATACTATGGCAATTATCGTGTGTGATTTGTTTGTTCATTCATCCAGTCATGTAACAACGTTAATTGAGCACCAATTATGTGTCAGGCATTGTGCAAGTTGAGGGGACAGCAGTGATAATACGGACCTGCCCCTACTGAACTACTGTTTAGTAGGGGAGAAACTTTTAGTGAACTGTACCCACGGGTGGAGATAGAGCCACGGACTCTGGAGATAGAGCCACACAGACTTCTGTCGTGTCTGCCCCCTTTACTTAGTTGCTTTTGGTTCACCATATTGGAAAATACCATTACTACAATAGGAAAATAAACAGGCTGAAGTAAGCTAGAAAATTATCAGTCCAACAGAGGAGGTTCCAAAGAGACCGGCATAAAACAGACGAAACTCCAATTGTTCCAGAGACAGTCTACCCTACAGAGTCTGGCAAGATGTTTTGTCCAAACTTTAAAATCCAAAGAGTAAAGCAGCCACTAAGGGTGAAGTCCAAAGCAAGAGTATAAACCCCACTATGCCACTGAAAGTTACCAGCCTGCAAAACTGGCCTTGTGGCCCAGAAGAGCCTGTCTTGCACAGGTTCCATAGCCTGTGCCATGGTCAGCTGTGGCTTTGGAACACCATCACTCCCGTCAACTGCTCACCAAAAACTAGCTCACAGGTTTGCAGCCTCAGAGACCCCAACCTGAATCCCTCTTGGCCCTGCTTCCTGCCAAGGAGGACCTTCTGAAGTACAGCCCTATGGTGAAAGCTTCTGCTCTACAGTCCCACTTCGCGGATTCAAATCCCAACTCTACCACTCACTCCCTGAGAGACCTCGAGCATATTCCTTTCCTCTCGTGCCTCAGGTGCCACACCTATAAAAAGGGTTGATGATAATAATTATCTCATAAGCTTGTAATGGCATCTACGGCCATACCACCCTGAACGCGCCCTATCTCATCCGATCTTGGAAGCTAAGCAGGGTTGGGCTTGGTTAGTACTTGGATGGGAGACCACCTGGAAATACTGGGTGCTGTAGGCTTTTGCCTTTGGCCTTTGGCCTTTGGCCTCCTTTACCTCTCCTTTGGCACCCTCCCTCCCCAGGGAGCACGGCTCCGGCCAAGCTTATATGATATAAAACATATAGATGCTCAGGATCCTGCCTGACACATGGTTAATCACTCCATAAATGTCCGCTGTTAGGATTATCCTCATACTGACCCCTTATCCCTGCTCTTCATGGGGTACACTGTCCAGCTGAGGCACCATGACTGATTAGGAAGGAGCTAACATTCCTGGAGCCCTACTGTGAGGCAGATCCCAGGCACTTCTGTCCCCACAGCTCTGTGGATAGACATTACCTCTACTCATAAAGGATAAAAATGAGATGGAGAGAAGTGGGATAACTTGTCTGTGTGAACCAGAGTCCCAGCAAGAAAGCAAAGGTGTACAGGCTCAAACTGGGCCATGGAGGAGAGCCTGTGTGAGGCCTGCTTTCAGAGGTGGTGGCATTTAAAGAAACCAGCAAGGAGGGCTAAGGACACTGGGGCCAGAAACAGTAGGGTCTCTTACTTTCTCTGAGCCTGAGAAGCAAGAGGAGGGAATGAGTGATGGAATCTACAGGGTAGTTCTATGGTGAAGAGCACCTCATACGAGCTGTGCTTTCAGAAGAGGGACGAGGCCAACCTGAGCACAGGCAGGGTGACAATATTGCCCCCACCCACCCCCAACTACTGACTCAACCAGGGTATAAAACAATAGCATATACATATATTGGTCTCTCTTCACTTCCTGGCACAGAGCTCCTTCTACCCTTGTAATTTCTTAAGTCTTAAGAGACTGGGAGAATATTTTATACTAATTTTTGGTCTTTGACCCCAGTTCCTGACACAAAGCTCTCAAATCCCTTGGAATTTCTTGAGTAATAGTCTTTTGTTCTAAAGGGGCAGCTCTCGGTGGGTTTCTGGATAACTTCAGGATGGGGGCTAGTTACCAGAAAGACCAAGCCATGATTAGAAGCTTGGAACTTTCCACCTCACTCGACTCCCCATTGATTTTGGGGGGGGAGGGGGAGGGTGAGAGGAGCTGGAGAATAAGTTAATGATCCACCATGCCTATGTGATAAAGTCTCCATAAAAATACCAAAAGCATGTATGTGCTGGAAGGATGGCATACCTCAACCCCATGAGGACGAAAGGTCCTGTTTTCAGGATCCTTCCAGGCCTTGGCCTATGCATCTCTTCACTGGTTGTTCACTTGCACCCTTTAAAACATTCTCTGTAATAAATTGGTAATACCGAGAAAACTGTTTTCTTGGGTTCCATGAACTGCTGTAGGCAATTTTCAAACCCAAGGGGGAGACATGGGAACCTCCAATTTGTAGCCAAATTTGGACAGAAGTGTGGGTAACCTGTGGATCTACTACTTGTGATTGGCTTCCCAGATGGAGGCAGTCTTGTGGGACTGAGTCCAATCCCACAAAACCTGTGGGACCTGGTGCTAACTCCACTCAGTTACTGCCAGAATTGCTTCTGGTGAGAAACCCACACAACAGTGCCGTAAGTCTGATGTCGTAAGTGGGGTCCTGGTGTGAGAGTAAAGGAAAGCAGAGAGTTTTTTCTAGACATAGGGCCTCTCCTGGGCACAGCCAACGAGTGGACAGAAGGCTGACACCATCTATGAACATCAGCTTCGTGGGGCCCAGAGCAGAAGGGAGAAAGTTCTGGAGGGCAAAAGGAGACCTTTCTACCAAGTGTCCAAGGAGACACAGCTCAAGGCGGTGGTGCTGGGACTGAAGCTCATAGCCCTCTGTATCCCAAAGGTGGCTTGTCTTCTTCCTCCCTGGCGTTGTCAAGAGAAAAGCCATTGAGTTGGATCTCGAGGGACAACTAGAGGCCAAGAATTATGGAATGCCTGATTGTCCATACATGGCCCTTGGTAGCAGTCAATGTTATTACCAGTAACAATTATAATCAGTGACTGAGGACACTGAAGGTTCAAAGACTGAGCCCTACAGCCCGGGAACGGCCCAGGCATGACTTTGCCTTTTCCCCTTTATGTTCTTCTCCATAGCCATGCAATGCAGGCATTTATTTCCATTTTGCAGACAAGAAAGCTGAGGGTCAGAGGGAGTAAGTAAATTCTATCTAGCTAACATGGCAAAAAAAGAGCAAAGAAGGAATTTGGAGCCAGGACTATTGGAGTCCACATTGTTCTCTTTTCTCCAAATTCTAGAGAGTGAACCAAGGGATGATTACCATTAATGACAGAGGGGAAAGCTAAGGCCTCACCCTGGGCAGTAAGCTCTGAGTCTGAGCCATTTCCAGTTCTTCGGTATTTTTCTCCTGGTCCTGTGCGCGTGATGAAAAACTTCCCAGGTGCCCGTTGCTTGGGCTGTCTGTAGAGAAGACCCCAGAATTGGCTGGGCTATTCTTTTCCTCACTTGGGGTATTTCCACAAATACCTATGAAAACAAGCCAAGAAGTCAACAGCTTGGAAAGGCTGGCATTTCAGTGGCATCATGCTACATGGGGTACAGTATTTTCCTCCAATGACAGAGAGACCTTTTATAGCTGCTGGGAACGATGTCAGTTTAGCACCTCGGAAAGGATGATGCATTTAGAATAGAGGAAGGGAAGATTCTGAGTGTGATTTAAAAACCTAAGTAGAGGTTTGTGACCCAACTATGAAAATATGGGAGCAAATGGAGAGTTAATAATGCCAGCTCCACCTTATTAATTTATTGCCATGTGATGAGCAATACATAAACACACACATAAGCACACATATGTATACACACACACACACACACACATCTTTTCGACATATCCACCAGGATGGTGTTATCCCAGTTCAAATATGAGAAAGCAGAGTCAGAAGGATTAAGTAGCTTGCCCAGGATCCCACAGCAAGCATGTGGTGGTGCTCTTAAACTCAGCCTCTTCCAGAGATCCCGCTGAGCGTGCCTGTAATCACCATGTGATCCAAAGACCAACATGTTAGGTCTTTGGGGGAGGATTGGGTAATAACAAGATGGCGGACTCCTTGTGGGTGAAGGCTAGGCAACTAATTCGTATTTACCCCATGTCTGACCCTTGACCTGGCACAAAACAGGGGAAAGAACATGAGGTCAGGAATCAATAGACAAAATCTTGGGCAAGGTACTTAACATTTCTGGACCTCAAATTCCTTATTAGTTAAAATACAGATAGTATCAACAACCTTTTGGGGTTGGTAGGGCTTAGAAGTTATATATGTAGAGAGATCTTTCATATAGACAGAGAGAGATGAAGAGAAATTAGTTAAGTACATGGTAGAGCCTCAATAAATGTATTTATTATTTTTTTTAATGTTTATTTATTTATTTAGTTAATTAGTTAGTTATTGAGAGAAAAGGTGCAAGTGTGTGCAGGGGAAGGGCAGAAAGAGAAGGAGAGAAAGAATCCCAAGCCAGCTCCATACTGTCAACATGGAGCCTGACCCGGGGCTCGATCCCATGATGGTGAGATCATGATCTGAGCACAAATCAAGAGTCTGATGCTTAACCCACTGAGCCACCCAGGCGCCCCAATGTATTTTCTATTAACATGTTAATATTAGCTGCTTAACAAATAAATGTGGGAGGAAGGTATACTAGTCTGACTTTTTTTAGATCTGGATATATAAACACACAAGTAGGTTTACTTTTGATACAGACTCATTAGCACACAGGGAAGTACCCAAACTCACACATTGAATGAACTGTAATTTAATGAATTAGATTGGAAGTTATTCGAGCATAAAGGTATTCAGTAGGGAATGGTGGGGCCATTGTTCTTTAATGCCTTATCCCTAGCCATTTCATTCACAGATTCTACTGTCATTGTCCTTCTGGCAATGTTGTAAGCATCTATTCATTTTCTTCCACACACTCCATGAGAGATGAGGACAGGATTTATGATTGAAATAAAAAGTCAAGCTATACAATGTGAGCCTGCCTAATGGAAGTTCAAGCTAGGAGACCTTCTGCAGAAATTAAAAGTCAGTCTGTCATAGAGAGTGATGGCTCCCATGATGGGAACGTTATCTGTCTTGTCCTTGACCTTGGGTCCAGAGCGCCTGCCCCCAACAGCAGCCTAACCACAGACAAATGCACAGCAGTCAAGGGGTGCCTGGGTGGCTCAGTCGGTTGAGCATCCAACTTTTGATTTTGGCTCAGGTCATGATCTCAAGGTTTGTGGGATCAAGCCTCATGTTGGGTTCTGTGCTGACAGCATGGAGCTTGCTTAAGATTCTCTCTCTCTCTCTCTCTCTCAAAAAAAAATAAAAGAAAAGAAAAAAAAAGAAAGAAAACTTTAAAAAAATGCACAGCAGTGAAGCCTTGGCAGCTGTGTGAGGAACGCCAACTGTGGTAATACACACTTACCAACAGGTAACTGGGGCCCTAAGGTGGAAAGACATGTAATTCACAGGCATTATGGGAAGGCCGCTGTCCAAAATTCTAGTGTGAAACTGTGGTTTGAGCCTCACAGACTCTGGGGGCCAACTGCTGACACCTCCCATCCCAATAGCCAGCCTTGAACGACGCCGAACCGATCCCAGCCCAGCTGCATCGTTTCCTGACAAAAAAAAAGGATGCTTCGATTCCTCCTTTCTGTCCTAGTCCTGTGCCAAATGTGGAAGGGAATGAAAGGAAGGCTAAAATAGGATGTGAAGAACAGGGACAGTGCTGGGAAATCCAGCAGCCAGTGTGAACCGGGGCTGGTGTCTCACAAGTGCTGGGGCCGAGCCCCCAGGTCAGCTCCAAACACAGGGTAGAAAGCACATGGCTGATGCTCCAGCTTTGCTGCCGCCTCCCATCCCCTGTGGCTTCTGTCCAGCGACAGCTACCACACCTGGGAAAACCATCTGGCCACGGGGGTCAACGTGTGCAAGACTGAGAGAACGCACGTGCCTTTCACAGGGCAAGGCAAATGGGGTGCCTACGTTTAGGACCAAGAAAACGTTGGCTGGTGTGATGTGAAGCATTTCCGTACATAAGGGGAAACTGTCCAGAGAACCAGGAGTGTGAGAAAGAAATCCAGGAGCTGGGATTTGCGGGCAGTCTGCGGTTCAATTACAGGATCGTTCAACCGAAACGCAGTAGTGATTCCAGGTAACTGGGAGGGAAGGGAAAGTTAACATCCCTCCTTACTTCCACTCATCTCCCCAAACCTGCTCCAAAAAAATAGCATGTAATAATATTATTCTCTGATGTGGGAAATTGTTGCTCTCTCATACTTACCTAAGGGATAAATACAAGTGTCTCTTAAAAGAATTTGACTCTCTAGGTTGATCTCCAACATGCCAAGTCTTAGCCAGGTAAGACCAGTGCGCTTGCTATACGAGCTCACCTTCAAGAACAGCTCTCCAGTCTCCTCCCCAGTTGATTGCCATATCCAAGCCCCAGCTATGTAGAAACTCTGGAGCAGCCACTTTCCATAAGGACTTGAGTGACAAAAAGAATGTCCTCCCTGTCACGCAAGAAGAGTGAGCAGGAAAACACACAATGGCTGTATCGGTCACATCTGGTAAAGAACTGGATGGGGGAGACCACTCCCATTGGGCAGACCAAGCAAGAGTAGAGCCCATTCTGCCCAAAGAACTACAGAATTTAGTGCTTTGTGCCACAACATTGCCTCTCTGCAAGCCACCAGCATGAGAAAAGCAACACCAAACCTATGTAATCTCAAAGATCCAGTACCTCGTGGTGATAACAAACTCCTGCAAATGGGGGAGGTTCTCCGGCTTCTGAACACAGATGAAGACATACACACCTTTTGACTGAGAAATGGTTAATTCTATGCTCTCGGGAGAATTCTGAATCATTCTAACAGCCATGTCGAACGTGAAGCCCGCCAGACTGATGTGATTCAAGGCTAGAATCTGCCCTCCTGGAAAAATAGAGCATCTTAATAATACCATCAAGGAAAGAAAGAGACATTCCTTAAGGTAGTGTGTCTGGCAATTTAAAAAGACATACCTGGTTTGATCCTTTTAGCTTTTTCAGCTGGTCCCCCAGGTATAATAGAAGATATGAAGATGCCAGGGTCAACTTTGCCAACATCTTCTCCCTCATTGATGACAAAACCTATAATCCAATGGTATTTAATAAGATGATACTTAATGATTTTGCTGCCCAGAGAGGTTAGGTTATTTGCTTGAGATCACACAGCTACCAAGTGGCACTGCTTATATCTAAGTCCTCTGATTCTCAAACAGCTCCTTCTACTCTGCCGGACACATGGATAAAAGTTGACTGCTAAAGCACAGCTAAAGCTGGGAACACGACCCATCAATGGGCACTGAATTTTGCCCCAGTAGATTCAGAAATAGGAAAGAGATGTTTTTTTTAATTTGGGTGTACTGGAAACACAATGTTACATTAGTTTCAGGTGTACAACATAGTGATTCAACAAGTTTATACATTACACTATGTTCACAAGTGTAGCTATGATCTGTCCCCATACATCACTATTACAGTATCAAAGGAAAACTTTGACCCAGAAATTCCATTGTTTGTTAGGGACACTTAAAGGGAAGAAAAAGAAGTGATCACTGAAAAAGGCAAGTTGAGAGAGAGGCAGGAGAGGGGAGTAGAAAAGTCAAAAGGGAAAATGGCACAAGCCTCCCTTCTGCCCAGAGGGAGAGGCTGGGTCTCACCTACCAGAAGCCTTCTTACCAAAACCACGACGTGGATCCCGGCGCAGTGTCACATGCACGATTTCTCGTTCTGGCTCAGCTATAAAGCTCTTTCTCCTGTTACTTTGTGGCTCTAGAGGTGGAAACAAAGCCCCACGTTGTGCTTTTCCTCAAATTATCTGAGACCTAACACAAAAGGGGTAAACAGTGTTTTACAGACACACGTGCACAGGCGCACACAACACTGGGAATGGATCACTGAACACACACTTCTGATTACCATCACTGGGTCAACATGCTTGCTTCATAGAGCCTCACTGGGTCAGTACAGGCTCATGACGAGCAGAGACAAAAGTGGGGGTGGGGGGCATGGTACTTGTTTTCTATACAACTTCCTATAGCTAGTATTTTTCTGCATCGGTCTTGGGACAAGACAGAATTTGAGCAAAGATGTACTTGCAGGCAGTGAAAAGTCAAACTAAAGTTAGAGCACGGACATGGGACAGCAAAGCCTTCCCCTCCTGGGTCTCTAATAATCGGGGGTGACATAGTCCCATAGCTCAGCAAGGGTACCCTGGAGGGCTTCCCCCAGAGCCTGGGTCTTAGAGGGGACCCAAAGCAGAGCTCTGAGGTTGTTCTGGATGAGCTGGAGTCCTGGGGTGAAGCACTCCAATTCAGGCCACAGAGCACATGGGAAAATCCCCAAATGTGACCCACAGCTCAGAGCTGTCCACATCTCTCCTCCCCCCCCAGGGACCTTGGCAGACCCTGGCGGACAATTATGGTACAGAGCAGCACAGAAGGGACTGGGTGGCTCAGTCGGTTAAGCATCTGACTCTTGATTTCGGCTCAGGTCATGATCACAGGGTTGTGAGATTGAACCCCGCGTTGGGCTCCATCCTCGGTGTGAAGCCTGCTTAAGATTCATTCTCTCTCTCTCTCTCTCTCTCCCTTTCTCTCTCCCTCCCTCCCTCCCTCTCTCTCTCTCTCAAAAAAAAAAAAAAAAGAAAGAAAAAGTGCTGCTCAGTGGGATTCCCCAGGCTTAGGGGGAATTGTCAAGCCTAAATATCTTCTCTAGTTCTGGAATTATTTTGTCTTTACTTTCCCTAGGGTCCTCCCCAGAGGATGTATGACAGGGAGAATGCTGCCTACCCTGTCTATGTTTTCTGGTGATATTCAGAGTCGGGGAAGAGTTGTAGCTGAAACGGACGGTGCATTTCTGACCACAGCACTCCACAGAAGGTCTTCTTTGTTCAGGACCAGAGCGCTGAGAACCTTCACCAGCACTGACACATTTCAGACCCACATGCCCCCGGCCCAAGCCAAAGTGGGACTGCAAGGGCTCTTCCTGACCATAAGTCATTTTGACATTAATTGAAAAATCACAAAGACTGTGAATACGACTGGGAAGGCAGCGTGCAGTGGTGGCAAAAGCTTTAAAAGCAAGTGTCACGTGTAGGATTTCCTTTTTCCCAAACCTAGCCCACGCCCTGGCCCATACCCCTGTGCACGCTGGGAACAGGTGGCCCGGAGAGACGGTCACGAGTCGTCGGCTTCTGGATCAAAGAGATGGTCTCCAGCTGCTCCCGACCCATGCAGGGGCTGCAGGGAAAGGCCACAAGATGAGAAAAGATGACTCTAAGAGGCAGTTTCCTGGCATTTCTGAGTATGGTTCGTGGGGAAGGTAGCCGCATGCCTGGCCAGCCAGCAGACCCGCAGACACACCCCATCACGGGCTGACGTAGCTGTCAGGAGTGTACTAGAAAGAATAGCTTTGGGGTCTTTCTGACTCAGAGGGGACCCTAGAGTCACCTGGGCCCCCTATAAGCCTCCTACTGTCTCTCCTTTGTGTTGGATATGCGGCCCTTCCAAACCCCCGTTTTCTTAACCATATAATAGGAATAGTATTCTTATTTCCCACACTCGTGAAGTAATATCACACGTTTGGCTCCAAAACAAAGTAACGAGTATGAAGGGTCTTTTTTGTTGTTTACTTTTGTGTTTAGTCCAGCCCCCCCCCCCACTGTGATGGGCCCTGAGGGCTCCACGCAGTAACTCACCTGCCTGACCCTTGCAGGCTTTGGGTGGGCTACCCCCTAATCATACCAAGCTACGAACAAGAACTTCTCACGCAGGCTTTCAACTGGCCTTTGCTGAGCCAGCATTCTAGAGAACAAAGAATATCCTATGCCCTAGGGGAATAATGAATTCAGCGGTGACACTGCCCCACCCCCAGGGTCAGCTGTACATACGATAAGCTACCTTGAGCGATGAGCAAAGTAGAGAGTAAGAGGGAAAAGTAGATGCACAGCCACGGGGGCTCAGAGCCCTGGAAGAAGCCGGCGTGGGCCTCATCTGAAGAAAGGAAGGCCAGGAAGGCCAACCGTCTGAACAGATTTGGCCCTTCTTCCCCCAGACTGTCCCCAGCCTCAGTGAGCTCACAGCCGCCCCACTGCTTCAGGCAGCCAGACTAAGGCAGGGATGCGGGCGCAGGCAGCTTCCCACGGAGCCTCTGGCCTTTCCCTTGGATCAGTGATGCCAGGTGCTCTTGGCATGGAGCCTGGCACCGCTCTGTTCAGACAGGCCAGAGCTAGAAAGGGAAGGACAGGAGTGAAGGGGGAGAGGAGGCGGGTGCGGGGGCCAGGGGCAAGCACAGAACCATTCTTCAGAGATTAGGAATGAGGCCTCGCTCTGGCTTGGCTTCTGTTTGTACTGTGCATTTCAGCAGGTTCAACCCTAGTCGACTGGGCCCCCGCCAGGTGTCAGGCCCTGGGCTGGCAAGACACTGAGGGCAAAGGTGGATCAGAGGTGGGCTCCGCCTTCCGGGAGTCCCCAGCCCAGGGCAGAATGTAGAACAGGTGCCTTTCGCACCACGTGGAGCCCACCAAAGTGCCCAAGGAGAGGCACTGCACAGCGCTCCTGGGTTTACAGGAAGGACACTCCCAGGAGTCCTGGAGGGGCCAACAGAGGCTCTGAGGACAAGGTCACTGGGGAGAACCTTTGGAGAAAGGGAAGGACTTTCATGCCCCAGGTTTCTACGGCCTGCCTGATCCCGCCACACGTGCCACTGTTGTTTAAAAAGGATAAGGGGCTGGCACTTCCTGCCAGTCCCACAAGGACAAAACGCTGCATGATTCCATCCCTAGGAGGCAGCTAGAGTGGTCACAGGCATAGGGACGGAAAGTAGAATGGTGGCTCTCGGGAAGTCAGGGAGGGGGGGTGGGGATTGTGGGTTTGTGGCTAGAGCTTCAAGTCTGCAGGATGAAAACGGTGCTGGAGATCGTTCGCACAACAACGTGAGCGTGCTTAACACTGCTACTGAACCATACCCTTAAAAATGGTTCAGATGGCAAAATTTATGTCATGTGTATTTTACTGCAAACTTTAAAAAAAAAAATAAAAGAAGAAGACCATTTCCTGGAAGCCTCCACACGCTGGCCACAGAGCTGAGGAAAAAGCAGAGGTGCTACTGTTCTCTGGAAGTTCACTGTTTAACAAGCAGACAGGTAGATACATGTGGATGTCAGGGTAGAAGGGCATGAAGGGCATGGGCGGTTGCTCTTTTTTTTTTAATTTTTTTTAAATGTTTATTTATTTTTGAAGGAGAGAGAGAGAGAGAGAGAGAGAGAGAGAGAGAGCATGAGTGGGGGAGGGGCAGAGAGAGGGAGGGAGACACAGAATCTGAAGCAGGCTCCAGGCTCTGAGCTGTCAGCACAGAGCCCAACATGGGGCTTGAACTCATGAGCTGTGCGATCAGGACCTGAGCCAAAGTCAACCGACTGAGCCATCCAGACGCCACAAGGGCGGCTGCTCTTAAAGGAGCCAGTGACATCAAGGAGCCACCCCTTTGCAGGGACAGTCAGGAAAGTTTTCACAGGAAAGGTGATGTCAAATGGGGAGCCGGCTTCTCAGGGGAGGAGGGTGAGGCAGGGGTGGTGTGTCAGGGTTGATGCCCCCACTGACATCTCCATTCTAAGGCGTGCTGAGCAAACAACTCGGGAATGGCGCCGGGATTGGGGTCCCCCCTCGCCTGTGTGAATGCCGGCATGCAGTGCCACCCTTCCTGTCCCGGCTCCAGCGACCAAGACACAAGCTCCAGGCTGCAGGCCAACAGCACAGCCTGCTCCTGCCCACACAGGCCCCTGGGCTTGTCACGTCTGTGAGTGCCACGAGGCGGGGACTGTGTCTATCCTGCTCATATTGCATCCTCCGCCAGTAGCCCGGGGCTGGCACACAGCAGGTGCTCAACCAATTTTTCCAGCAAGCCTAACTCGGGCCTTTACTCAAGGAATCCTCCCCTCCCTCTCCCTGTGCGCAAACCTACCAGCCATCACGACCTGGTGTCACATGCCCCATGCGGCCTTCTCCAGCCCCCTCATTTGGAAATAACCACATATGTTTAACCCATTCTATCCCTCTAGGGGGTGTTCCTACCATGTCCTCTAGAGACAAGGAGAAGGGACCCCCTGTTAGGACACTGACCACAGACCCAGCCCACGTTCAGTGCTTTCCAGCATGGTCTAATTCCCACAGCCATCCAGGGGGTGGGTGTGTTATCACCATGGACAAATGAGGAAGCGGAGGGAGTCATTAAATAACTTGCTCAAAATCATACAGCAATAGATGGCTGAGCAGGCAGCAAGACGCTGAGCTGGCTCCAGAGCCCCGTCTGAGGGGCCCCCGGCTGAGCCATCTTTGCACCAGCCACAGTAGAAATGCTGAGCATCTCATTCATGCCACGGAGACAGACAGAGCCAGATGGACGTCCGCTCTCGGCCCACCTCAGACTCTGGCCACGGCAGCGGTGAGCAGTCCCACGGGAGCTCAGGCTCGGCTCGTGCTGACGACGTCCAGTGTGGTCCTCCTTCTGCCCTAGACATTGTCGTACATCTCGGCTGCCCTCTGCCCCCGCTATCCCCCACTTGCCTGAAAGCACGGGGGAATTCGTGCCTCCCACGGACAACGTTCCAGCAGAGGGGGTAGGAGCCAGTCCGGAAGTGTCCGCCTGCCTGTCCTTCAGACAGACAATTCTGGGAGGCCTTCTGTACACTTCTTATTGGGAAACAGCCCTGGATGCCCACACCAGCTACTCCGATGGCAGTGCCCTCCTTGGTTCGATTTCCCCCTCCTGTCTCACCCTGCTCACTCCTGGTTCCTGGCACCATCTCCACAAACCACTGCATTCAGCCATTGTCTACGGCTGTGCTTCTGGGGCCTTCCAGATGGCCAAGGACTCCGTTTCCCTTTGCACGTAAGGGCTGCTAGTAACCTCCAAAGCGAGTTGCCAAGATCTCTGAACGTTGGGCATTTGTGAACTAAGATGGAAGTAGTAGCAGGGTTTGCTGAGGACTCTCACCCGGCTTTCTCTGGAGTAGGCTGGCTGCCATGGAGTGCTGTGAGGCCCTACTGTTCGAGCCCGTGGGCAGATCGCCGGAAGCCCCTCATCCTCGGGAAGGATCCTTTGCAATCAACACATTCTCGAGGTGGCCTTGAGTCAATCATAGCTTCTTCTGGCTTTTAAAATGTTGTAAAGCACTATTAATTTAAATGCCAGAGTAAAAACGGCCACAAATTCTTTGACACTCCTGCATCAAGAGGTGAAGTCTGTTTGTCCTACCCTTGAATCTGTGCTGACCTGTGACTGCTTTGACCAAAAGAGTATTTCAGAAGCAACACTGTGTCGGCTCCAGGCCCAGCCTTTAGGAAGACTGCCAGCCTCCCCTTGACCTGTTGGAGTCCTGAGCCGCCATGGAAAAGCCTGGCTACCTGGCTGGAGGCACCATGTGCGGGGGGGGGGGGGGGGGGGGGGGGGGGAGCGAGGGGGGGACCTGAGACCAGATAGGGAGTAAGAGGTGCCCAACAGAGCTCACCTTCCCAGCCATCCCTACCAAAGGGCCACACGTGTAAGTGAAGTCATCTTGGAGCCTCCAGACCAGTCCTGCTGAGTACTGTCCTGCTGAGTGCTGTTGTTAAGTGACCCCAGCCAATACTACATGAAGCAGAAGAATCACCCAGCTGAAGCCTGCCTGAATTTCCATCCCAGAAAACTGGGAAACAGAATAACAAAATGGCTGATGTTTTAAGCCACTGTGCTTTAGAGGAGTCTGTTACGCAGCACTAGGTACACTAACAGTCGTGCTCGGTCATTGCTGATTTTGTTTGAGGTGCACGGTGATGCATATCTGCATCAACAGAATTTGGGGCATGAATCTAAGAATTACATATATATGTATTTATATGGAAAAGAATTATAGATAGATAGGTAGGTACATACATACATTGCAGTTCGGATGAATTATCCGTACCCTCTTGCTGAAGCAAATGTATAACTCATTCCAGAAAAACACCTCCTCCAGAAAACCTCCATTGGTCATGTGCTGCCTGTGAATCCAAGCTATTTATATAACTTGCCATGTAAGTGTAATCCAACTTCGAGGCTGTTTCTACATTTACGGATCCATGTGTTATAATGTAAATTTGTGTTTAGAAGCTCATTATTTTCAGTTACAAATCAAATGACAAGCAATCCATCAGTAGAGAGACAGCGTAGTATAAAGGTTAGGAGCGTGGACGCCAGGGCCAGATGGGCTCAAAGCCCGAACTCTCCATTTTGTCCCCTGTACACCTGGAAGAACCACAGAAACCTCTTCGCAGGGTGGTGAGGGTAAAATCAGTTGATGTGTGCAAGTGCTTAGAACAGTACTTGGCTCATGATAAGGCCAAACAGGCTAATGACAACTTGTTTATTTTGTCCTCTTCGATTTTGTACCATCACCTAGTTCTTTCTCCACCAGAACAACATAGAGCAGCCCAGGGGGATGGTGTGTCCCCCCTGTAGACATTAGCATAGACTTTGCCCAGAGCCCGCCTTCACGAAATCTCCATGGAACTGGCTGATAGTTGAGTGAGCATATACTCCCCTTAGATATCTGACATCTTTTAAGTAACTTCTTCAGGTACAGAGTGCCCTGGAGGGCCAAGTACAAGGTGGCGTGGACTTAGAGAACGGATGTGTTAAACCCACCTGCCTCGGATCCCCCGTGCCGCAGTCTCCTTGCTGGTTTCCAAAGTGAAGTTATCCAGAGACAAGCGCCGCAGGCCCCCTGCAGTGGCTTCCGGCCCGGGTGCGGGTGTGAACAGCGCGTTTTCCGAGTCCGACAGCCGCTGAATCCAAGTGAGAGGCTGAGACTGGGCCAGGTGTGCAAGACTCGTATTGGCCATTTGCACACACTTATCATGGTCTGAAACTTGGAAGAAAAAGATAAACAACATAAACACACGCAAGCATGACCCTCGATCTATCACTCTCAGGGCAACAACACATCACAGACCCCGGTTTCTATTGTTGCTTTTCTTTCTCCACAATTCATCCTCAGGCTGACTCACGGGGTCCTTGCAGTTAGCCAAGCCTTCCTAATTAGCACTCACTAGTGAAAGCGACCTTGGAAACACAGCAAGGGTAAGAGGACTCTCTCCCTCTCCCTGCAGCTGACAAGCCCCCAGCCAAGGGTCTGATGGGTGTTAACACTCAGGGCGATGTCACAAATGTCAGCAGAGCCTTGTGTAACATCTGCTGTCGCATCCCCTCTGCTCAGTGCCTTTACAAAACTGTCCTCCCAAATGTAACAAGTGGGTCTTCAAATTACCTGGGCTCTAAAACCAGGCTCTGGCCCCTGGATTACAGTCTTTAATCTGTACGCAGTTTAGTTTCCCTGGTAATATTTAAGATCCAATATTCTTAAATATGAATACGTATCAGGTGTATTGAGCCTCCCAGCCTCAAACTTCCCTTTCTCCTTCATGTGGAAGGATGTAATAAATGGCTCTGATGAATCCCCTGACTCGAGACCATGCATGTAAGTGACTCTTACCACTTCACTATTCATGTCATTCATAAGAAATTGAGATTTGATTGATAGAGTTCTTAAATTAACTAGGCTTTATAAAGCCAAGTTTGTATTTTGAAAAAGGAAAATGATGACTATATTCGGGCCATCTGCTCCCTGCTAAAACGGGGAAGGAAAAAAATGCTTGGGCACATGGCGCCTGTGTGGCTGCAGTTTTCTCTGTCTGCATATACGCGTATCTAAAGCACGGTGAAGTGCTTCCACTTTGAGGGTGTCCGTGAGCATCGATTTTTCTCAGGCAGAACCCCCTTTGCTACACTCGCGTCTGGTTCCTTGCCAGGGCTGTGCCCCCTGAACAAGGTAGCCTTTTACAAATATTTCTTGAGAACTTTCTGTGTCCGAGACGTTTAGTACTATTACTCACCCACAGTGGGCAAGAAAGAACAAAGGACTATAGTCAAGTTAAATATGACCTGCAGCTTTTGCACAAGTCGTATAGTATCTTCCTCCAGAGCCTGGGCCCATTCAGACACGAGGCAACAACAACAGTAACATCAACACCAACAACTCACATATGCTGAATGCTTATTATGTGACAGGGACAGTGGTGAACATGTTCGCTATATGGCCTTATTTAAACTCCACAATAACCCTGTCGGGTAGATATTATTATACCCATTTTATAGAGGAGGAAATTGAGGCTAAGAGAGAGCTAATGATTTGCTCAAGGTCTCAGGGCTTGTAAGTGGTAAGGCAGGACCTACACTCAAGTCAGCTGACTCCACAGTCTGTACTAGAAATGGAGGTACCCAGGACACAGAGACAAAGGCAGCAGCATGGGGATGTATCCGAGACATGCTCAGCCTTCTGATCACCAGGGCCCAAAGGGACAGTGATCTCAGGCTTAATTATGCACGTGAGATAACTTCATGTGTTCAGCAGCCTGCAAGACAACATGCAGTGTAGCCAGAGAGCAAAGAGAAGGACTCAGGGCAAGACATAAGTGAAGGTTCAGGCCAGGCTGGGAAGAGTCTGACATGCCATCCTAAGTCTGGGCTTTTCCCTGCAGACAGTAGAAAGCCCCTGCAAATTTTCAGCATGAAAGAACACAATCATATTGGTGCTTTTAAAAGGTCACTTTGAAGGCCAAGAGCAAGACAAATTAGACGGACATGATGGCCAGCAGTGAGCCCAGTTGAGAGCACTTGGGGACAGGTGGGATGTGATGAGAGGATGAGGGTTCAGACCCCCTCCCCCACCCACTTTCTTGCAGAGTGAGTGGGTGGTCTCAATTGAACAAGACAAAGATCATGGTGGAGAGAGTTGTATGGGAGGATGAGATCAATCATGGACACGCTAAGTTTGAAGGCCATATGGGGCCGTTAGATAGATGGACGTGGCCAGTTCCTAGCTGGATGCGATCACTGAAAATGGTGTCTGCAGACAGAGTTTCTAACGTGGAGAAATATTTTTAAAGGCAAAGAAAAATTGTCTAATTTTTCCAAAGAAGACATACAAATGGCCAACAGGCAAATGAAAAGGTGTTCAACATCACTCAAGAGAAATGCAAATCAAAACCACAATAAGATGTCGCACCTGTCTGAATGGCTACTACCGAGAAGACAAGAGACAACAAGTGTTGGTGAGGATGTGGAACAAAGGGAACCCTGGTGCCCTGTCGGTGGGAATGTAAACTGGTGCGACCACTATGGAAAACAGTGTGGAGGCTTCTCAAAAAATTAAAAATAGAGCTACCGTATGATCCAGCAATCCCCGCTTCTAGGCATGCACCTGAAGGAAATCAAGACACTACATTGAAGAGATACGTGTACCCCGTGTTCACTGAAGCGTTATATACAATAATCAAGACATGGAAACAACCCAAGTGTCCATCAACAAAAGAACGGAAGAAGCAATGTGTGTATATGTATTTTTATATATGATATATTTTATATATGATATATTTTACATAATGTGTGTATATATACCTCATATATGATATTTATACATCATATATATGATATTTTTTAGCCATCAAAAAGAAGGAAATCCTGCCATTTGAGACAACATGGATGGACTCTAAGGGTATTATTCTAAGTGGAATAAGTCAGACAGAGAAAAACACATATTGTATACTCTCATTTATATGCAGAATCTAAAAAGCTGAACCAGCAGAAGCAGAAAGGAGAATGGTAGTTGCCAGGACCTGGGGGCGGGGGGTGGTAAGGGAGATTAAGGGAGATGGGGAAATGTTGGACAGAGAGTACACACTCCCAGCTATAAGATGAATAAGTTCTGGGGATCTAGTACATAGCATGGTAATTATAGTTAACAATACTCTATTATATCTTTGGAAGTTGTTAAGACAGGAGCTCTTTTTTTTTAATTTTTTTTTTAATGTTTATTTATTTTTGAGACAGAGAGAGACAGAGCATGAATGGGGGAGGGTCAGAGAGAGAGGGAGACACAGAATCGGAAGCAGGCTCCAGGCTCTGAGCTGTCAGCACAGAGCCCGACGCGGGGCTTGAACCCACAGACCGTGAGATCATGACCTGAGCCGAAGTCAGACGCTTAACCAACTGAGCCACCCAGGCGCCCCAAGACAGGAGCTCTTAAACGTTATCACCACACACACACAAAATGTAATTAGGGGAAGGGATGGAGGTTTTAAGTACGTTATTGTGGCAATCATTTGGCAATATATAGGTGTTCAAACAATCATATTTTACACTTTAAACTTACATATTTATGTCAATAATAATGCAGTAAAAGAAAAAATACAAGAGAATAGCATCACCTCAACCCAGCCCAACAAAGAAAAATTGCCTGAAATAATCCTTTTAATGCAAATGTTAGATTCCTGAAAACTCTTAGGATGGTAGTATTTGCAGTTTGAGAGAATAATATATTATGAGCAAAATAAGCCTACAAGGTCTAGTTTCGCAAGGGAGCCTGTGGGTCTGTATAAATATTTTACATTCAGTGGTATTAGGCAGTAAAAGCAATATTGATGATGTTTCACGCTGTATCTCAGCAACAGCAGGTAAAATATAATTAATTTACATTCATTATCTCCAGCTCCCCGCAAACATCCTAAAACTGCCACTCTGTGATCTCAGTGAAATATTTATAGCTTATTTTGGTTTGCTGCTAATATACCCCCTTTGTTTTCTATGTTTCGTTCTGCATCAAAACACTCAGTGATTTCGTTTCCTGGTTGATGCCGTGTCCCAGGACCACAGAACCCAGCGTTCACAGTCCCCACATGAACTGGCTAGCACTGAACAAAATCCCCACAAGCAGAAGCTGCTATTACTTCCCACACGGAGCCATGAACATGAGACATGGACCTAGAAACCCCATACATACTAGCCCAAGAGATGCCGGTGTGCTCACCTGAGGACACCAAGGCTCAGAGAAGGCAAGTGAGCTGCCCAAAGTCACACAGCTAGTAAATGTCACTGCCCTGAGTCTACTGGGCTGCAGGGGCCACATTCCAAGCCAGGGATTCTCAAATTTTTATGTGTATCCAAATCACCTGGGTTCTTTGTCAAGTGCAGACTTATTCAGTAGATCCATATGGTGCCTGAGATTCTGGATCACTAGCAAGCTCCCTGATGATGTGCATGAAGAGACCACTGGATGAATATGAAGGCTGAAACGACTATATTATATTGTTCCCTTTCCTAAGTAAAGAACAAATAATGCTTAGAGATCAATAGCAAATGTGATAAATCCAACACGCAAAGCCAAACTTCTCTAGTCCGAAAGTCCCTGTTCTGGCAGGTTATGAAAGGCTGTACTGCAGAGTGAAATGCACAAGCACTAGGCTAGGGAGCCACAGGTTCAAACCTCAGCCCTGGCACCCAGCTGGCATGTCACTTAACTGCTCCATGCTTCAATTTGCTTCCCCCAGTAATGCTGGTGCCTGCCTCATTCAGCTGCCAGACAATTGGGGTTTAAGGAAACAGTGTATTACAAGCATAAATGAGATAATTCATGGAAGGGCTTAGCATACTGCCTGGGAAAGTACTAATAACAGTAACAAATGGTTCCCTAGCACTTCCTAAATATTCAGTAAATATGAACTAGTCTTTTGTGATGTGTGGCCTCATTTTCACTAATAGTCTCTTTCCTAATTAAAGCAATAATACATGTGCATTGTTAAAGTTTGGTGACTATTGAAAAACACACAAAAGGGGAAATAATCATGCCTGTGTGCCTGACTCACAAAGGGAATAACAAGCCCACAAAGGTACTTTGGTGCAGTTCATTTCCATATTCTTCCTTTCTCATTTTATAACACATTAACACCGACCAAATTACTATCCTGGTGTCTATGCCCGTGCTATCCAATACAGTAGGCACATGTGGCCATTTAGGTTTAAACGTAAGTTAGTTAAAATTACATAAAATAGAAAATTTAGTTCCTCAGTTCTATTTGCCACCTTTCAAGTGCTCAGGAGGTACAAACTGGTAGTGCCCCCCATAAAGAACGGTGTAGATAGCCCATCATTGCAGAGAGCTCTACCCACGCCAAGATACGGCTTCGTGTTTTGCTCTCCCTCATTGAGCACCACATTATGTACATTTTCACGTGTCATCAGTCTCCAAAACTGACTCTAATGTCTAACTTATAGACATGTGTTGTGATTTATTTCGCTAGTCGTCCGTGTTTGGGGACTTAGCTTGCTTCCAAATGGTCACTATCACAAATAACATTCCAGTGAACACCCATGAGCCCATAAACAACTGTGTGTTTCCATATTTATCACCTTTGGATACATATTTGTCAACAAGCAAAATTGCAGGGCTAGTGGACATGCACTTTTTTTTTAAAGGCTTTTGATATATGTTCCCAATTGCACTTCAGAAAGATGGTATCCATTTACCCCACCCACCACCATGTTACTTATTTCAGCATTTACCAAAGAAAAACAAAACGTATTTCATTTTAAGATGGTATTTCTTGAGTTGTTAGAGACATCTAAAACTTTGTGGAGGTTTCTGGGTCAACTCTATACATTTATACAAATTATTTTATGAAACAACAAACTTTCCGACCTGGAGGTTGAGAATATAGTGTCTACTCACCAGCTGCAACTGGCAGGAAGCTCATCTGGGCATTAAATCCATGCTGGGCAGAGCAGAGTCCCAGTAAATATTTACAGGTCTTGGCTGAATCAGTGACAAACGTGTGCTTTTTCCCAGTGATGCCACTTGTGATGGTGAACTTCTTTCGCTGAAGGAAGCAAACACGGACATGAATGTATTGGTCATTTTGACCATCCTTGAAGCACAAGTGTCCAGAGAGTTATCAAATGCTGGAGCCCTCCGTTCAATATCAATGTACTAGGCATCCAGAAGTGTGCGACAGGTACTGTCTGTCTGACCATGGCCCAATATGTTTTCTTAGATTAAAGAAAATCCCTTTTTTTTTCTTCATTCACAAAGCAAATGTTTGTTTATCGGGTCATGGCTATCTGCCAGGAAGTACGCTAAAATAAAATACGAAATGAGCCAGGCACACACGTGGCCCTCGGCAAGGAGTGAACATAATCCCCCGTGTGCATTTTGAAAGGCCATTAAGTTACCTACAGTTTTCATTGCACAAACTCCCAGAAGGTGCAGACAAAATTTCAGCTGGTAGGGTTAGAGAAAAGATAAGATCGCTGTATGTATCCTCGTATTACTTACTGTATGGACAAGGCTCTGTTCTAAGTGCTTTCTGGGTATTGATTCACTTCATCCTCAAGGCCACAGAATGAGGGAGGTCATACCATTATCCTCATTCTACAGATGAGGAAACACACCGAGAGTCCTCAGAATGCAGCAGGAATTGAAGCCACATCACCAAGAAATCCTTCTCCTCATTTATACCTTCAGGGCCCATATACAAGGTGATAATATTGTTCAGCTCAGTGGGAGAAACTGGAGAGGATTGTCTACATGGGATTATCTATATGGAGCTTTGTGGAAAAGATCCATAACTATTTTCAATGCACGATGTTAATAAAAACAATCGAATACAAAGTAAATAGAGATGATGTTAAGTATGGATTTAAATATAACTTCTAAATAAAATCTCTAGTCTATGGGGCACCTGGGTGGCTCAGTCAGTTAAGCGTCTGACTGAGGTTTCAGCTCAGGTCACAATCTCATGGTTTGTGGGTTCGAGCCCCACATCAGGCTCTGCACTGACAGTGCAGAGCCTGCTTGGGATTCTCTCCCTCTCTTTCTCTGCTGCCCCCACCCCACTCTATCTCAAAAATAAATAAGTAAACTTTAAAAAATTTAATAAAATCTCTAGATATTCTAGGTATTTCAGTAAGAACTTTGAGCTTGCTCTTAGAAAGTTAACTTTATAAATACAGGGCTTATGCTTGAAAGGGTTCCCTGAAACTCCTGATCCTGGTTAATGCTAATCCCTTTTAATTCATAGTAGTTAGCATTTCCAAGAAGCTCCATCCACACTGTCAAGTATTAACAAAAGGCAGATAATTATTCGTTACTTTTCCTCTGAGAAACTTTTTTGCCCATAACCTAATTTTAAAAATCTGAGCATTTTCTGAATATTCTTTCACTGTATTGACACACGTAATGTTGAACCTCCTTATACTAATGTGAGTGGACTTGGAATCCAATCGAACTATACCATATCTAGTATTTTTTTAATAATGTATTTTCGCAAACACTCAGACGCTTCCCTAACATCCTTGATAATTTTTTCTTAATATTCCAATTATAATGATGCCTGAACTCCAGCAGTCGAATATTTGCTTTTCCAAACTTGAGTATTTGCTTGGAATCCATCCCTTTGGTCAGTACATGTTGATATGCTCTCATATAGTCTTGACAATGTTACATTAAGTGCACCCAAGTATTAAAAAAAATTTAGATAAGTATTGTCATTTTGTAAAAATCTAATACCTACTCCTTGACAAATCTGAAAAGAGAATCATCCACATCCACACACACACGTTTCTTTCAACTCATAAACTCTTGGCAAAACTCTCCTTTTAGACACTAATGCTTTAAGGTATTACACACCACAAAGAGTGGAATTTCCTGTCAGAAAGCTGCAAACAATCTTGACTTTAGTAGTCTGGATTTTTTTTTTTCCATGTTGATAACGTCATTTAATGAGACACGCACATCCGCGAGCAAACTTTCACACAGGCGAGCTGCTCTGTGAACAAGGTGACGTAAAACTTGAATCTCAGAGTTTTCCGTACAAACAAGAAAAACGTATTTACACCCCTGTCGTTGCACCACAAACACACTCGGTGCTTCCATAACATCACGTTCACTTCAAAGCATTGTTTTACCATTTTGCCATTGGAGCTAATGGAGGGGCTCTGGCCAAGTCTTCACGTGTTCTTGCAAAGCGTGGAAAGCGAGCTTTGAAATGTTCAGAGCCAGAGGCCAGTCTGACAGAAATCTTCAGTTGTAAGAAATGAAAAACTGTAGTTTAATTCTTAAATTTTTTTTTCAACATTTATTTATTTTTGGGACAGAGAGAGACAGAGCATGAACAGGGGAGGGGCAGAGAGAGAGGGAGACACAGAATCGGAAACAGGCTCCAGGCTCTGAGCCATCAGCCCAGAGCCCGACGCAGGGCTCGAACTCACGGACCGCGAGATCGTGACCTGGCTGAAGTCGGACGCTTAACCGACTGCGCCACCCAGGCGCCCCCGTAGTTTAATTCTTAAAAACACCCCTATCAACTGGCATTTCCATCCGATCAGGGATATGCTTTATAACTGTATATACTGCACTCTCAATACATCACACGATATTTTTCCTTTATGGATAGGAATCACATGAAATAGAATTTACTAGATTCCCTTCACTTGTTGCACAGAAGCCCACAGCGGCACTGCAAAGAGCAAGTGCATCTCTGTGCAAAGCTGCCTGTTTTATGCATCTTACCAATAATAAAAATAACTTTCAGCCAGCCATGCTAGAAGAAAGTCTGAATTATATTTCTATTGCCTCTAGAGAAAATACTACAGAAGTGCCATGACATGGAAACATAATCAGAGCACATGCCACCAACATTTGAAAGAAGAAAGAAATTATAGCTCATCAGGGAGTTCATTAATAAAAGTAGTACTTTTTGGCTTCATAGTTTTGCAGTATTTGTTCACTTTTTTAAATTCACAAGCTTTGGTGATTTCTTTTCTCACTCTAAATGAATATTCACTTTCATTTCATAGTTTGTACTCAGAACTTCATTTTCTTTTTTCTTTTTTTTTTAATGTTTATTTTCCTTTTTTGAGAGAGAGAAAGAGAGAGAGCATAAGCATGACTGGGGGAGGGTCAGAGAGCGAGAGGGAGAGAGAGAATCCCAAGTCCCCAACACGGGGCTCAAACCCACAAACTGTGAGAGATGACCTGAGCTGAAACCAAGAATCAGACCCTTAACCAACTGAGTCACCTAGGAACCCAAAAAGGACACACTACATACAGAGAACAACATTTTCTTTTTTAAGGAGAGAGAGAGAGAGAGAGAGAGAGAGAGAGAGAGACTCCCAAGTAGGCTCCACCCTCAGCACGGAGTCAACTAAGGGTTCCATCTCACAACCTGAGACCATGACCTGAGCCAAAATCAAGAGTTGGAGGCTCAACTGACTGAGCCACTGTATTCTTTTTCTTAAAGAGAGCCCTACAAAGCCTGTATCCTCTCCTGCCCTCGTGCATTTCTCTTCAAGCATTTTAACTACTGCTAATCATCGAGAACAGTTGCTAACTCAGGGAGGTTCATCATTCTACAACCAACACTTTCTCAACTGAATAACCTGAATTGATGTTGTCTCTGTCACAGACAGGCTGCCAACACACCTATAAATCACAGTCTTCGAAAATGACATCTTTTTCTATCTCGATTGCTACTTCCCTGCAGGCTGGAAAGATGAATGGTCTGCAATTATTTGAAGTATCTTGGCTTCTGCTATTAGGCAAATTTCAAACCAGCTGCTGGAGCTCACTCCTGTATTGTTCATAGAGTTCCCCGTTTTCTGTGCAAGATGCCTAATTTGTGGCAAGCAATTGGTGACATTATTTCATGGGATGACTTTGCCACAAAAAAGACATTCATGCTGAGGAAGAGGATGATCACCAGGGCATGGAAATCCTAATTAGTGGCAAGGTTGTTTTGTTTTGTTTTGCTTTGCTTTGTTTTATTATTTTAAGCTACTAAGTTTGTCTTGTAAGCCTGATGACTTTCCAGCTTTAATCAAGAAATTGTCCCTGGCCATGGGAAAATGAGTATCTATAAACATTAAAACAACTTAAATATAAAGCATTTACTTAAAGGGATTGTTCAACTTTATAATGTCAAATTTCTACTTTTCAAAATTATATTTTAGGTTATCTGCCTTTTTACAGATGTTTTAAAACAAATTTCTTTGAAAATTTTTAATTAACCATGACCTAAAGAAAATAAGAAGCAATGCAATAGTATAGAATTAATTTAATCATTAAAATTCCCCAAATAATCTTTCAATTGAATTAAAGTAAGTCGAATCATTAAAATTATTTTAAAAATTAAAAATATAAATGTTGTTTACTTTTAGATATGGTCAAAAATATTTGGGAAAAAGTCAATTTCCTGATAGTGTATTATAAGCCACTTTAATGAACTCAAATTCTGTTCAGGTATTACTTTTAGATATAAGCTTTTTTTCTAAAGACAATTTTTTTTCAGACAGAGAAAGAGCGCATGCACACGCATGCACATGCAAGTGGGGAGGGGCAGAGGGGGAGAGGGAGAGAGAGAGGGGATCTTAAGCAGGATCCACACTCCGCACAGAGTCCTATGCGGGGCTCCATTCCATGACCCTGGGATCACAACCTGAGCTGAAATCAAGAGTCATATAGATGCTCAACCAACAGAGCCACCCAGGTGTCCCAAGACAAACAATAATTTATCATTAAATACTATCAAGAGTGGTATTTGAACAAAATGTTATCTTCAATGGCCAAGATGGAAGAAACAATTAGGTTCCACTTAGGAAAAGCTAACATCAGATTGCTGATTATTAAAACAGCAAT
Organism: Lynx canadensis; assembly: GCF_007474595.2. Lineage (NCBI taxonomy): Eukaryota > Metazoa > Chordata > Mammalia > Carnivora > Felidae > Lynx > Lynx canadensis. The sequence continues at coordinate 41,432,718 of NC_044313.2, read as the reverse complement.
CTAATCAGTAGGAAAATTCTTAAAACCCTAAAAGAAAATTAAATGGAAAGAAAAAGCTAATTTTTTGCATGGGCCAAAAGACAAAGAACTTCACCTTTGATAACGAAATCATCGCTAAAGTAATGGCATACTGGCTTCAGTGACCCACAGGACAGGCAGGTAGATTAGGGACCAGAACACTCTCATGTGGGGACACACATAATGCTTTGGGTGGCAGATTTACTGTAACTAAATTCAGGAAGTATATAAATACTCATGCAAATGGCGTTGAAATACAGTTTCAAACATTATACATTTAACAGGGATTTTTTGTTTCTAAAAAAAGATGCTCTTCAATTTTCAATGGGTATCAAAGGTTTGCAGTCCCCAGTGTCCTGTAGCACACCTGTAGTTCACAGGAGACAGGCCAGATGCCTCAGCATGCTGCGAGCACGGGAAAATTTGAAACACAAGGGAAATGTTTCAAAACCTTGCAGATTTCACCCCGCCTACAGCAGACTCTCCCCTCCCATCTCCCACCACCAACCTTGCTCTCAACATCAGTGGATTCCCCAAATTAAGAGATCTCTACACAGAGGAAAGGCGTAGTAGCTCTTTTGGCTGATGGCTGATGGGGATATAGAGGGACTGGGCAAGACATGGTGGGGAGAAATAGCCCCCTGAGAACTCTCCAGGCCCCCGGTAGGCTTCTTCCAAATATGCCACAGTACCTCGGAGTACTGGTTAGTACTGGTTAGACAGGCTGTGAGCTTATCTGGTCAGAAGATGATCACAGGACCCCACTGCTCCTTTAAAGGGCCAACAGATCAAAGGAAATTGAAACCTTTATCAACTGAGTGATACTCACACAAGTAGAAATCTTGCCAATTTCTCTCCACTGAAAGCGTAAAGTTGCAATTCTGCTGTTGTTTTTCACTTCGTACACTATGATGCCCTTGGCACAGATCCCCAAGGCCATCTCCCTTTCTCGTGTCATCTTCTCTGGGAGGACTCGGTGAACCAGCACACCATATTCTGGGAGTTTCTGAGTGACCTACAGCAAGAAAAAGGCCAGTTAAGAAGAGACAAGTCACACTAATCCAAAATAATGGGCTCCAAACCATTTTAACAGACACCTTGAAAAAATTTTAAAAAGAGTAGAATTGCAAACTGAGTTTAGGAAACACTGAGTCAAACAGATCTCCTTACTACAAAATTTCTCACCTCTAATATGATAGCATTTCCTATCTTATTAACCCTAGGAATCCTTTTTTCATGAAGTACCTAAAACAAAACACTTGGAACACGTTATTATGAAAATGATACAACAGAGTAATAATATTCTGAGCAAGTTTTTAGAATGCAGACTCTTCTAGGTCACCTCAAGGTAAAGGATTCCTTTTCACAATTGTGTCCACCAAGGCCTATTGCAATATTATCTCGTACAAACCCTTCATTTTATAGATTTTTACAGAAAAACTGAGTCCCAGGCACAGAAAGCAACCTTCCAGGTGGCTAGCATCACTGTTAAAGCAAGATAAGCCATGAACATCCCGCAGAAAAAAAAATGAACAATCACTGGCACTTCTCACCATGTGGCAGTGCCTTGGCCAGGTCCCCATAGCCCAAGGTCTGTCCTCAGTTTACCAGGTCAGGAGACTGAATTTTGTCAGAGCCCTGAGGGTCAATCAGAGATGGGGACTGCATCAGGCCCACCAAACTCTTAAGAGATCGGGGTATAAATTTGACGCAAATGTTTTTATGTCTGATTGGTAATCACATCTCTATCCCGGGGTCTACCACCCTCGTCTTCACCCGAAAGATTCCAGTCCTCATCAGAAGGCTGATGCACCGGGACTCACAGCAGGGACTTCTTGCTCCGGGAATTGGAAACCCTCTCCGAAGGGTTTCATTGGTGAGATCTGGTATCCCATCTCTACCCTGCAAAAGAGAGCAGTCTGCCCTGGCCAATTTCTCCCACTGCCACACGGGGTAACAAAAATAGAGAGAAATTACGACTTCTGAGGGCTCCTTTCTCAGGATCCTTGCTGTATTTTTTATTTCTGTTAATAATCTCTGCAGATAGGGTCACATGGGTGGCTCAGTTGGTTGAGCTCCTGACTCTTGATTTGGGCTCAGGTCATGATCCCAGGGTTGTGGGATCGAGCCCTGTGTCAGGCTCCACACAAGGGGGGAGCCTGCTTAAGATTCCCTCTCTCTCGCTCTCTCTCTCTGCCTCCCCTGCTCACATGCACTATCTTTTCTATAAATAATAAAATAAAATAATAATAAATAAGTAATCTCTTCAGACAGGTTCTGCTGCCTGCAGAGCCTACAGCTCTTCACATGACCTTGATTAAGTTTCTGGGCCCTGAGCCTGCTTGTTTTAACTTTGGAGACACTGTTCATCACCATCATTGTCATCAGCAGTAGCATCCAAAACACTATTTATTGAACATTGGGGCTGAAATATCCAATGGCCAGGCTAGGCATGTGCTTAAGATACTAGAGTCATCCCAAACCAATACGATAAAATTCTTTTAAATAATTTGATGTGATATTTCTAAAAAAGTGTAAAGTCTTAAAATGGTCTTCACTAGAATAAAGAGGCCTTTGCTAGACTTGCTTACATTTTGAAATTGTTTAGTATTTAATTTTATTTTTTAAAGGACGTGATCCTCAAGTACTTAGAGGGACAAAATTTTTAAGTGGTGAAGCGCCATCCTAAACGTTTCCCCTGGATGACGTCACTTAATCTTCACGTTAACCTTCACAATGATCACAACAGACAGGTGTAGCTATCTCTTTTCAAATCAGAAACCAGAGATACGCTTCGGAGTCACAAATGGAAGTACGAGTCTGATTCCTTCCGCAACTCCACTCTTCACAACTAAAATTCAGAGTTTCTGTAAAGTTTAGAAACATGGGTGCATATGCATAAGATCCTCGGGGGCATTTTCAATCTGTAAAAAATAAATAATGTTCTCTATGTCTCCATGCTCTACTAGGGAATTTTCTGTAGTGCCTCTCCTGGTCATTCCATGTTGCAGTTGCTGATTGCCCTCAGAGGGTCACTGTATTTCCAGGTGCCTAGAGGCATCTCACTATTTTCTCCTGCCCCCTATAGTAGCAGCCAGGTTTAGACCGGACCCAGGCTCTCCTGACTCCCAGCCTATGCAGCACTCTTGCTGTACTGAAAACTGTTGAAACAAACAGGCTGGTCCGTCAAGAAATTCATAACAACTCATGATCCTTTGACCCTGTAATTCCATTCCTAGGGATCCGTCCTAAGAAAATATACTGCGTAATTAAGACAAACCCTTCTCATGGTTGGTGTCGACTAGCAAGGTTGGGTTGGGGGACCAGCTGCCAGAGATAAATATTTCCTAAAGGCAATAGTGCTTTAAAAGGGATCATTAGGCAGCCTTTAGAAAGGAGATTTACAAAGCCTTTGTAATTATCTGGGGAATGCACATGTTACAATGCTAAGTGGGGTAAAACACAGGATACAGCCAGTATGATTTCAACTGCTAAAAAAAAAAAGAAAGAAAAGAAACAAAATGTCTTAATAGAATATGAAACCCCTAGTTAGGTGGGAAAAAATGGTTCCATGGCTGAAGAAGTTTGGAAAACATTGAGTAAACCTTGAACAGGTTGTTCTGGGATTAATATGCTAATGCAGTTGTGAATCTTCCAGAGTATGTTATTCAGCGTTACCCAAACTGGATTTCTGCCAAGTCTTCTCGTGGGAGATGATGAACTAGCAGAATTAGTCATCGGTGAACTGGAGGCCAAGAGGCACCATCTGATAATGGAAAAGAGGAGCCACGAGGAACTGTAATTAAATAATCCAGTGACTGTTCGTGAAGTAACTGGGCTCTGTGATGGGCTCTGAGAATTCAGGGCCCTGACATTTACAGCCTAGTAGAGGGGACAAGAAAAGTATAGAAAGGACTAAAACGTAGAGTGTCTTAGCAATATTTGTCAACAACGTTTACAACGTTCTTAACCTGAGACCCGGTAACTCCACTCATGAGATTCTATCCCTAAGAAATTAAGCACCAATGCAGCTAAAGACTTATGTAGAAAAAGTGCTAATCTCAGTATTGTTTAAGATAGTCCCCTATTAAAAACAATTTATGTGCCAAACAACAGAGTATTGAGAAAAAATTTAGGGTACACCGTGTGCTGATTTAAAATAAAGTTTCAAAATGTTGGTGAGAGGCAATTATAAAAATACACAAAACTGCATATATAATATAAACCCAATTTTAAATGTGTATGTGTATGCACAGTGTGAACGCACAGAACAAAGAATTAATGCAACAAAATATAACTGTGCTGTCTCCACAGAATTCTGAGCAAATTGTTACTTTTATCATTATGGGGGTGGGGGAGATTTTGCTTAACACACACTCACCCAAAAGAGAAGGGTCGCAATGTGCTCTGGGGGTCACAAAGCCCTCTCGTGTGGGTGTCTCACGCCCCAGGGCTGGCACACAGCCTTAGCAAGCCCAACTAGCCACCATGGGGAACTAAAAGCCAGTATTCCTCAACACTGATAAGATGGCATGCGAATGAAGCCAAATCTATTCGCTGTTTTCCAGCAATGACTGAGGCAAAGTCTTCCTGTATTTCTGCTTATGAGATGGTGGCTTCCTTCACAATCAATTTCCATCAACCAACCAGGAGAGGGAGGGACACAGAGCCAGGCAAACAAAGCTGGAGCCTCGGGAGGGGGGATCAGGTGGGCATTCTCGGTCCTACAGGGGCCCCCGCAGGCCCTAGCCCTTGGCTTCCCCCCTTGTTCTGTGGTTCTGTGGCCACCCTCCATCAGATGTGCGCTGATGGCTTTGAGGTGCGCACTTGTCCCTCATCAAAGGAAGGCCGCATCCTCTTACAAGCAGCATGCACGAATGCTGGGTTATAGAAAGCGGTGAGTGCCTTGCCATCAGGGCGTTTCAGATGAAGTGTTTGTGGACTCACACGTGCGAGGTGTTGCAGACAGTCTATTAAATGACACACCAAAAAGAAAAGGCCAGATCTCCCCTGGGCAGGTCTGCTTTCCAATGCCCATCTCTATTAAAGGCAAAAAATAAGATAAAAATAAACCATGGACATGTTTCTATCCATCTTGAGAGACTTTTGCACAGGGAAATGTATAAATTCGGAGCTTCTTTTGAAACAGCTCCTCAGCTGTAAAGGCAGCCAAGCGTCCTGCCCTGGGGAAGCCAGGGGGTCGGGGCTCCCATGTGCCCCCCTCCCAGCTCCATCTGCCCAGGGCAAAGCGCCCCTCCCTCCTATCCTGACACATTATTATTGTTTTCATCAGATAGCACACTATGCAAATCTCTGGGTCCCTGTCTTTCCTCCCCAGGAGATGCAGAACTCCCTGGCGGGCAGGGAGCAGGTTCTCTCTGTCTCCATTCCACGCAGCCCTCGGCCCAGAGCTGGTATGTTGTGGAGGGTACAAAGGCTATCCATCCTAGGATCTGTGTGTACCACAGATATCAGGGACCGGAATGCCACTGCTTTTGCTTAAGGGCTGAAGAGAGTGTGGACCAGAGCCATACCCATATGCACGGACCACACCATCTGTGCTGTGCGGAGGACAGTTGCCTGGAAGGCCAGAAACCAGAGGCCTTCCCATGGCTTTGCTTTTGGCTCGTACCCCAGTTTTGTACTTGAGTGTTCTCCCGTATGTCTCTGTGAGAAAAGTGACTGTGAACTCTGTGATTAAAGAAGGGCCCTACCATCCCCACCCCAGCCCACTAAATTTGGGGGGATCATTTCCAATATGCCACCTGCTACCAGAACAGTCTCCTTGCCCTGCAGGATGTTAGGGCTTCCTTCCTCCCAGTCTCAAGTCCCTCGCTCATACCTCCTTATGGGTCTAAGCACATCCAATCCCCCAGAGAAAGCTCCAGAGGGGAGGGCTGGCTGCATTCCCTTAAACACCAACACCCCCTCTCAAGAGTACAGAAGCCTTACCCTCAAGAACTCCAGCTCGGCATCCTCTCCCCAGAGCACAGGACTGAGACGGTGCATCTCCGAGACTTCAACTTGCAACCGGAGAGCAGTCATCCTCTCAATTAGACTCACTGGGATGTAATCTTCAACTCGAAAATAAGCTTTACTCTCTATCTGCTGGAAAGATGCAGGTAAAAAAAGGGGGGGGGGCATAGTCAAGGTGCCTTTTATGGAACTCTGAGCACAGCAGAAGCCTCTGCAACCCAAACTCCAGTTAGGGCACCAGGGCAAGGATGCTCCCTTGAAGTGCCCACCAAGGGTAACATTTTACACTGTATTAGAAGTTGGCCCAAACCATATGACATGAATAGAAGGGAGAGAAGAAAGGAGCCACCTGTTTTTGAGACCTTCTGTATGCCAGGTGGTCCTCAGAACACATTAGCTCTTTCCATCCCACAGCAATCCTACGAGGATATTTCTATTGCCACTGGCAGGATGAACAAAATGAACAAGGAAGGAAGTCATTCAACAGGGCCGAGATCACACCACTTAGTGACAGAAACAAGATTCAGTCATCCAAAGCTCTCACACCCTCCCCGATGCCACACCGCTTCCCAAAAGTCACAGCAAAACCCTAGCCCCAAAACTTTGTTCCTTTTTATGCATTTAGCATTTCCGGTCTGCATATGCTCTTAGTACACTGTCACATTCTCACAAAGGAGGTCTTGCCTATGCCGGCATCTCACCACGAGGGGATCAAGATGTTGTCTCCTGAACAAGAGATCTGAGAGCCCCACCTTACCCCAAGCCTGAACCTCCATCCAGTCTGCTCTCTAGGGAACCTGAGGCTGCCACCCTACAGTGAGCAGCTAGGAGATCAGCATCACTCGCCGTCTGATGCAGGGTTCCCTGATAAAGACTCTGGGGCAGAGAGGTATGCAGAAGTTTTGGAGGGGTAATCTCAGCTCAGGTCATGATCTCACAGTTCTTGAGCTCGAGCCCCACATCGGGTTCTGCGCTGATGGCATGGAGCCTGCTTGGGATTCTGTCTCTTCTTCTCTCTGCCCCTGCCCCGCTTTTGCTCACGCGTGCACGTGCTCTCTCTCTCTCCCTCTCTCAAAATAAATAAGCAAACTTAAAAAAAAAAAAGTTTTGGAGGGGTGGTCTTGGGGTCCACTATAAGGAATGAGGAAGGCAGAACTTTCAGAGGAAGCTGAAATTGCCCTTGTATTCCTGAATCAGCATGTCCTGGTCTTAGGCAGCCCCTCCCAGCTTAAACTTGGCCAAGTCATTTCCCCATAGGTGAGGATAATTACCCATGAGAAAGGCAGCTGGGAACTAGGAGGATCTTGCCTTCTCAAGGCTGGTGATGGGCAGGTTGGTCTGGTGAGGGGATCTGAAGGGAAGCATCCCCATTTCCTGGTATGGCACAGACCTATCCCCATGTGGCCATGGACTAAGAATCCTCAACTGAGAGCTAGCCCATGCCAGTTTTGAGCTAAGCTCAGACACAAATGGAAAGAAATTGCTCAGCAGTCTGCTGCATAAAAAAGCATTCAGAATGCTATTAGCATGGCCAAAATCCAGAATACTGACAACACCAAGTGCTGGTGAGGATTTGGAGCACCAGGAACTCTCATTCATTGCCGGTAGGAATGCAAAATGGTACAGCCACTTTAGAAGACAATTTGTCTTCCAAACATAGTCTTACCATATGATCCAGCAATCATGTTTCTTGGTATTTACCCAAGGCAGTTGAAAATGTATGTCCACACAGAAGCCTGCACGTGGGTGTTTATAGCAATTTTATTCATAATTGCCAAAACTTGGAAGCAAAAGATGTCCTTCAGTAGGTGAAATGGATAAATAAACTATAGTACATCCAGACAACAGAATATTTTTCAGAGCTAAAAAGAAATGAGCTACCAAGCCATGAAAAGACATGGGGGGGGGGAGGGAGGCGGGACTTAAATGCACATTAACTGAAAGAAGTCCATCCGAAAAGGCCACATGTTGTATGATTCCAACTATATGACATTCTAGAAAAGGCAAAACCATGGAGACAATAAAAAAAGATCAGTAGTTGCCAGGGGATGGTTGGCAGGTGGGGGTGGGGGAGAAGGAAGGACAAATATATGGAAGACAGAGGATGTTTAGGGCAGTGAAACTACTGTATGATACTCTAATTGTGAACACGTGTCATTATAAATTTGTTCAAACCCATAGAACGCTCAACACCAAGAGCGAACATGAACATAAACAATGGATTCTGAGGGACGACGACGTGTCAATGTAGGTTCATCAACTGAAACAAATGTACCATGTCGGTGAGGGATGTTGATAATGGGGGAGGCTGTGCATGTGTGGGGGCAAAGGAATACATGGGACATCTCAGTACCTTCCACTCAATTTTGCCATGAACCTACAAGCACTTAGGACCTTTGACCCAGCTAGGAATATGTCCAAGAGAAGAAGTCAATATGCAACTAAAAATGCCCTAGCAGAAGCATTTACTTCTATGTCATTCATCACAAAGAAAGATCGGAAGCAACAGGAACAGTAACAGCAGTAGTTACCACTTACGTGGCACTTCCGGGTGATGCCCGACAGGGGCGGGGATGGAGAAGTGAGCAGAGGTCCAGCCCTGCTAAGGCTCCCACTGTCATCGTCGCAGATGATGACAAGGAAGGCCGCAGGAAGGCGCGTCAGCAAGCAGAAAAGCGGAATGCAAATGCAGGCGGCAATGCTTACACCTGTATAACATCCCCACGTGTAATCAAAGGCTGGAAGGGGAGGCACCCAGAGGAAGAGCTGTTCTGTCGCATTGATGTGATGAAGGAGATTTATTTTTATACCAACGTGTCTTTGTCTCCCTTTCTAAAATGCAAATGTAATCATGTCACTTCCCTGCTTAGAATTCTGCAGCGGCTCCCAGTCTTTCACTACAGTGGTTTCCAAATTAAATTTTTCCCCCCAGCCCTAGAACCATTTATCCAACAAGATATAAGCCCCTTAGAGGGGCACACGAGGTTTTTCCCGGATCTGGCTGGTGGTGCCGCCCAGCCTCACAGCCGCCTTAGCTAGGGCTGCAGGGAAATGCCTGCAGCCCTCTCCTCCTGCCACACCGCTCCCCCCTCCCACGACACGGACACAGGCGCAGGCCCTCCTCTCTGCGTCTCCCCAAGCACCCTCTGATGCGACCACCGCAGTGCCTGGCTCACAGTGAAGCAAGGCCCTGGAAGTGAGTCCTGGCTGTGCTCTCACCAGCTTACCTAAGCTCACAGAGGCACAATTTTCCTCAACTGCCGATGCAAATAACACGGACTTTGCAGGGTTGACATAGGGCTTAGATGATACCAAGAGTAGAGCAGGCCCTCCATAAATTAGGACTGAGGGTGTGGGTGCCCAAATGAGTGGGTTTGTGTAATCTGTTGCCTTTACACATACAAGAGAAAAGGAAAGTGTCTGCCTTTGGGAGCCCACGTGGGGACAGCAGAGAGCGTCTTGGAACTGCTCTGGTCCACAGCAGTGAGAGAGGGCGAGGCTCCGTGAATCTGGGGAAGGTGCTGGAGGTGGAGGATGGCTGATAAATGGGTATACCACGCAGGCGGTGGTAAATGCTCTGGAGAAAAATGCGGCAGAGTGAGGAATAAAGAGGGCCTTGGAAGACTCTGGACATGGCTGTCCCTTCTGAAGATGTACTGGGAAGAAAGCAAAACAAGAATGCTATGGGCTAAAAAGTGTTTTTCGAACTGCAGCTTGTAACACATTAGCGAGCTAATGGTTAATGGTTCATAACCAGCATGAACTACAATAGAATAGGAAACACCAATGTGTAACAGGTACAGAAAGGGTACATCTTATTCCCTAAACTTTTGTTTCAGTTCTGTTCTATGTACATACCCACGTGGGTTGGGTTATAATGTCTATCTTTTTTTTCTTTTTCAATCCTGGGTCACAGCACAGCACATTTGAAAGCCACTGTTCTTGAGAGCCATTTTAACTTTTGAACTGGTCCTTGCTCTTAAACCCAGCTACTGAGGCAAACAGGCACACTCCCCACCCCCCACTGTGTGAGGACTAAAGACACAGATCTCCACCAAGGCGTCCAGACTCTCTGGTGGTTGCAGCTTCTCCCTCTCCGACTCCAGGTGCGTTAGCCTGCTGGGATGCCATAACCGACGCCACAGGCTGGATGTCTTCAATAACAGACATTTATTCTCTCACAGCTCTGGGGGCTAGAAGTCCAAGATCAAGGTGTTGACAGGGGTGGTTTCTTCTGAGGCCTCTCTCCTTTACTTGCAAGTGCTTATCTTCTCCCTGTCTTCACCTGGTCTCTCCCCTGTGCTCCAGCATCCCTGGTGTCTCCCTGTGAGTCTTAATCTTTTCTGATAAAGACTCCAGTCAGAATGGATTAAGACCCGACCAGAAAGCCTCATTTTAATGTAATCACCCCTTTAAAGAGCCCGTCTCCGAATATAATCACATTCTTGAGGTACCAGAGGTTAAGGCTTCAACGCATAAATTTTGGAGGAACATTCCTCAGCCTATAACACAAGGCCAGACCAAAATGACCCCAGCAGACTCAGAACTTCGGCTAAATGCAGCTCCTTTGTTCACCAAGGATGTAGCATGGCCAACCACTAAGTGCCCACTGGTGGTAGACACATTTTTAGCCATGTGCAACCATTTCTTCTCTTTCTGGAAATGGGAACCATCCTTCCTTCCCCTCAGTCCATGTATTTGCATAGTGTGAACTCTACCCTGGTTCTCAGGGTGGCCATGTAACTCAAGTCTAACTAATCAGAGCATGGCATCTCCCTGCACAGTGACTGGCTTGAGTAGCCACATGACCCCATCAGAACCAATGAGACAGAACTGTAGGATCTCCATGGCATTACTGAGAGCAGAAGAGAGAAAGAGAGAGAGACAGACCCTCCCTTTGGTGCCAGGCTGCAACCTGGAGGGTAGAATCCAAAAGCCACCGAAGGCAAAACTGAAAGAGGAGAGCACGGCCCAGAGATACAGAAGCCCAAGTCCTGTTGATGTCACTTGAATCCCTGAGCCCAGCAAGCCCTAGGCATGGTAGGACCCCAGGCCTGGAGGCTAAAAAGAGATAGGAAGAAGCTACCAGGTAAGCAGTAAAAGGACTAGAAGCCTGTCATAACGGGCAGGACCTGAACACTTCAGTCTTGCAAACCAGTAAATTACACGTTTCATTCAAGCCAATCTGAGCTTGATTTTCCATCACTTGCTATCAAGAGAGTGCTGAATCATCCCTTCTCCTGGCCAAGGGGTGTGGAGGAGATGTCAAAAAGGACCAGAGTGGGGTTCCTTCTACCTGTGGGGAGGCCAGGAAAGTTGTGAGGTTGGGGTTGGCCTTGGAGGGTACGTGAGGTGGGGATGGGTGTACAGATACTTTCCGGAAAGCAGTCAAAGGCCCCGGGGAACAGGGATTAAGCCTTTTACATTTTTCCCTTTGAGCAGTGGATTCTTCCTTCATGCAGTTCTCAGGTTCTCTCTTGAGCGTAGCTTCTCCAAGGTAAGCACTTCCTAGAGGCACCCAGCTTATGTCACATAAAGATGGCAATACCATTCAAGAGAGAGCCCAGGGGGCTGGTGGGGAGCCCACCTTGCTTGCTCACTTTTCCCTCTCCATTTCTACCGATGCAGCCAGAGATGGCCTCCACAACTGCATGCCACGTCACACTGCTGGGTCGCATGACTCAGTCTCAGTTGAGGTCTGTTGCCAAGCCCCTTTCCCTTCATCTGGAACATGGGTAGGGCCTTCCTGAACCCAGAGCAAAGTTGCACTGCTCTCTGTCACAGCTTACCTGGCTGGTCCCTCCTTCCTGTCTTGTGTCCCCACTTTGAATCCTAAATAAGTAAGTAAATCGCTTAACATCATCCCTCCTTGCTGTGATGCATCTGCAAATTAAATAGCCAGTAGCCTCTACTAACTCCCTGAGTACTGTAATATGAGACCATCATAGGCAAAATCAATCAAAGGAATATATGTGTGATTCTGTTGCAAGGACAAGGGTTTGGCCAAAAAGAGTAAAGCTCTGAGAAGCAATGTTTCCAGCAGACTCAGCACTAGCCTTGGAGTCAGACACACCTAAGCTCAAATTTAGACTTTACCATTTTCTAGCAAATGAGTCTCAGACTGTTCTTCTAGAAAATGTGAGTAATACCATGTTGCTATGAGGATTGAGTGAGTTAACACTGTGGGAAAAGTCTAGGTCAACGGTACCTACCGTTAAGAGTGATCTCTTAATAAAGGTTGTCTTTTCCTGTTGGTGATGATGAAGGGGATGGGAACTCAATAAATTAGCAAATTATTATTTTTAGGAGAAACCTCAAATTAGAAGTACATTACAATGTAGACACTTGACTTGTCCATCTTTGTACCCCCAAAGCCCAGCAAAGCACTCAGTGAAAGCTTGTTGGATGGATGGATGCATGCATGGACGCATGCATGCATGGACGCATGTGTGCATGCATGCATGGATATATGGAGGCACGGATGGATGAATGGATGCATGGATGGGTGGATGGATGGACGGATGGATGGACACATGCATGGATGCATGAATGGATATATGGGTGCATCGATGGATGAATGGATGCGTGGATGGGTGGATGGATAGATGGATAAATGGATGGATGGATGGATGGATGGATGGATGGACGCGTGCATGGATGCATGGATGGGTGGGTGGGTGGGTGGATGGATGGATGGATGGATGGAAGGATGAATAGATGGATGGATGGATGCATGGACGCATGCATGAATGCATGCATGGATGCATGGATGCATGGATGGATATATGGATGCATGGATGGGTGAGTGGATGGATGCCATTTACCTCAGTCTCAGTGGTAGGCTGAAAACTTCTCAAAGTCTCAGTCTCCACATTTCTAATAGTTCCCATCACTGCTTCTCCAATGACCCCACCACAGGCCCCAGGTTTCCACCCTCACCTCCTCGGGGTAGTTGCCAAACTCAGCCTGTAAGGCAAGGACCGCCAGCTGCAGCAGCGTCTCATCATTGCAGTACAGCTTCTCCTCCAGGATGTCTTTCCGAAGCTGCAGATAAAATTGGTGCCTTGCCTGGCTGTTCCTGGGAAAGAGACGCAGGAATAAGGGTCACTGGAATGCTGAGAGGGGGAAAGAACACTAAAACCGGAGGGTTTTCTCAGTCTGGGAAGCAGGGAAAGGAGAAAAGATGGGGTGCAAGCTAAAAGAACCCAGAGGGCGATGCCAGCAAGATGAGTGTGGTCTCCTTTACCCACATCATGCCTCCTGCCACAAGTTGAGGGCTACTGTGAGCCAAGCACTTGACACAACACCCACGGAGATGTTTGTTGCCGTGGTTCAAGTGAGAAAACTGACGCTCAGATGTTGTTTTCAGGAAGCAAAGGAATAAAGAGGCAATTACCCAACTCCGAAGCCACACATAACCCTTTCCTCCAACCCTGATCTGCTGCTCGGGGAGGGTCATTTTGGGGTCAAGGGAGAACTTTGGCTTTGAGTGGACCACGTTTGAAACAAAAGGGCAAGTTCTCATTTTGACCAGGACCCAAACACGGATTTCCCCCTGTTCTGTCATATTGGAATCTAATCAGCAAGATCGACCACAATGACTGTTGTTATTTATGCGTAATTTGCCATTCGCCAAGCACATCAGCCAGCACATACACAGGTCCCTGAAGGAACAAATGAAAAATTTTGGAGCACTCACTGGAGCTGTGCACAGCAAGTGACAAAGAACTTTATCCTCAGAAAGAGTGTGAAGGTATTTGAGGAGGTCTTCTTCTGGGGCTGCTCACTCCAGCCTTCAGGGGCTATTTTGCATAGCCTGGTTTCATCGTCCAAGAAAAAGAACTCTTTGTCTGAAACAGAGAGGGAAGGGCAGTCAGACAGACTCCACCCCTTCACACCCACAGCCCTGAGCTCTGCCCAGAAGGGTCAAACAGGAGAAAAGCAAGTCATCTGGACACCTGCTGCCACAGGACCTTTGCTGGGTCTGTGGAGGGGCCAGGAGGCAGAAACAGACAGGAGAGAGTCAAAGAAGAGGAACTCAGGCCAAGAGGAGAAATGTGATTATTTATCTCAGAGAAGATATCACTTAATAGCTGCCTTCCAGCTATTTATCTATAGAGATAAAGTAAAAAACAAAGAAATGACTATTTATTCTGCTCTTTGCCATGGGCCAGGCCCTCTGCCTCAACTGGACCATTCTTAAACTTCCCCAGCCATGGGCATGAAATGGGCTGAATGTCTGTATCTCCCCAAAGTTCTTACCCCCAATGTAATGGGGGAATGGGGAGCCTCTGGAAGGTAATTAGGTTTACCATGGGGCCTCCATGATGGGATTAGTGTAATAAAAGGAAGAGACCAGGGCTCACTTTCTCTGCCATGTAAGGACACCATGAGAAGGTGGCCATCTGCAAGCCAGGAGCAGAACCTCAAACCTGACAAAGCTCAAACCCTGTTCTTGGACTTGTCAGTCTCCAGAACTGTGAGAAATAAAGATCTGTTGTTTAATCTCCCCAGTCTATGGTATTTTGTTCTAGCAGCCCCAGCAAACTGACCGGGCTTAAGTGGAGTCATCTTTGCCTTCTGACCTGGATGTTGCCAGCTTGAAAACTCCACTCCAAGCTCAGGACTTCAACCCCTGCTGAGTTTGTCCTCCAACACTGCCAGGAGGGATGGTGAATCAGCCCCAGCCACTGCAGGCACTGCCTCCTCACCTCTGCTCTCTTCACTTGAAGCCTGACCCCCTCCCCCACTCCCTCTGGGACCTCCGCAGGCCTGCCCCAGCCCTGCTCTGCCCACACCCTTCTCCATGCGTCAGTCTCTCAGCCCAGAGGCACACTGCAGCAGGTTCCTCGGGCACAGGAGTTCTGCCAAGTTTTGGAAGGCAGACCCTTTAAGTGGATAACCAGCCTTTCTCAAAAGCTGTGTGTGCTGGAGAAAGGGAAGGAGGTCTCCAGAGAAGACAAAATAGCATTCACCGCACAGCACCCAGACCTCTGCCCCCTCTGCCCTCAGCCCTTGCTCCTGAATCTGACCACTCACACCAACTCACCCTTCCCTTGGGGCCACTTCTCCCCAGTTGATACACAGATGTCCATTACTGTTTGGCTAGCAAACCCTCCCAGTGGGTTTATTTCCAAGCCCCACACTGGGGACTTTTGAGCATTTTACTCAGAACATCCCAGTTAAGCGGCTCAAGAATGCCCACATGGAGGGGTCTGGGACACACACCTGACTGGGGAGAAACAGTCCAAGATACACACAAGGTTGGGACTCAGAACAAGCACACTGGTTTTCTTTAAGTTGCATGTTACAGATCAATAAAGATACAGTGTTTCCTAAAGATTCTTCTTTTCACACTTTACAAAAGATCGAGCCAACATCAGTCCATCACATCGAAGCATATCGTGCTCGTTCTTTTACTTGGGAGAGGGGTCTCTTGGAGGTCTGTGGAGAGCTATGGGGAAAGGGCACCCCCTACCCCATCCTGTCCCCCCGCCCCATTGGCCACTAACCAACCCCACAACAAGCTCCCGAGCCCCTCCCACTGGGGATGGGAGAATAGAGAAACACCAAGATTATGATTCCTAAGCAAGAGGGGCTGGCCAGGATTGAACCTGAGAGCCCAAATAATCCAAACTCGACCTCCTTTCCATTCTCCCACACAGCACTTAGAGAGCATCAACTACAGCAAAGGTATAATTGCGTGGCTGGAAATAGGAGTCCCTAATGGAAGGGCAGAGCTGGTAAAAGGGAAGAACTGGGCAGAACTGGGAAAGGGGAAGGTCTTCATAACGGCTCCTGGGTGGGGTGCTGAGTTCCCGTTAGTCCTGTATATTTCGATGGAAATTAAAAAAAAAAAAAAAAAAAAGTTGTTGTGGTAAAATACACATAATAAAAAAATTTTCCATCTTAACCACAGTTGAAGGTACAGTTCAGTACTGTTAAGTATATTCGCATTGCCATGCAGCTATCTTCACCACCCACCTCCAGAATTCTACTAGAACTGCCACCCTGTACCCATTAAACCACACCCCCTACTCCCCCTCCGCCCCGCCCCTGGCAACCGCCATTCTTTCTGTCTCTATGATTTTGCCTCTTCTCGGTACCTCCCCCAGTTGGAGTCATACAATATTTGTCTTTTTGCAACTGTTTTATTTCACACAGCACAGCATCCTCCAGGTCCGTCCCTGTTGTAGCATAGGTCAGAATTTCCTTCCCTTCTAAGGTGGAATATCATGTTCTATCATACGTATATACCACTCTTTGCTTACACATTCATCTGCCAATGGACACTTGGGGGTGCTTCCACAGTTTAGCTACTGCACACAATGCTGCTACACACATGGGTGCAAAAAACCTCTCTTGAAGACTCTGCTCTCAATTATTTTGGGCATGTGTGCAAAAGTGGAATTGCTGGATCATGTGACAAATCTATTTTTAATTTTTTGAGAAACCACTCTGCTGCTTTTAGCAGTGGCTGCACCATTTTGCATTCCCATCTATATGGAACTGCTTTTTTTTTTTTTTAAGTAGGCTCCAGGCTCAGTGTGGAGCCCAGAGTCGGGGGGACCCGACCTCACAACCCTGAGATCAAGACCTGAGCTGAACTCAAGAGTAGGACACTTGGGGCACCTGAGTGGCTCAGTCAGTTAAGCATCCTACTTCGGCTCAGGTCACGATCTCACGGTTCGTGGGTTCGAGCCCCACGCCAGGCTCTGTACTGACAGCTTGGAGCCTGCTTCCGATTCCGTATCTTCCTCTCTTTCTTTCTGTCCCTCCCCTGCTCACGCTCTGTCTCCCTCTCTTTCAAATATGGATAATAAAACATTAAAAATTAAAAAAAAAAAAAAAGAGTAGGATGCTTAACTGACTGAGCCACCCAGGCATCCCTACATGGAGATGCTTTTAACATTCACTTATCTAGCATCAGTGCTTTGAGACTGATCAACCAGATCGACCAGACCCAGCAAATCACAGAAACCCATAGCCTCTTACATATACGATTTCATTATAATCTCCTGCACTCCCTTGACACTTTGCAATGAGCACTTGAAGCTTCACCATGCTAACTGATGTCTAAATGCGCAAGGTGAGGCATCCCAGCCTCAAGCAATTTTCGTAGAAGGAAGAGCGTTCGGGTAACCAGGTATCTGGGTTACGTGAGGCACCAGGCCAGCAATAGGTTATGCACACACGCTTACCTTTCATGTAAGCCAAGCCAAAGTAGGTGAGCTCCCCAAGGTTGACAAAAGACATGACCGCACTGAAGACAGCTCCTGCCGTTGACATAATGTCACATTTCACCTCCAGACACTGCCCACTCAACAGCACCACGCAGAGGGCCCTGAGAGCCAAATAGGATTTCCCTTTTTTGGTCTGAAAATGATAATAGTATCAATTGTAACAATAACTTACGAGACAGGAGTCTTGACTGTGGGCTAGCTACTGTGCTAAGCACTTTATACGCATTGTCTCACTTAATGAAAAACAACCTTATGAGATAAGTATGTTAGGGTTCCCATACCGTAGATGAAAAATGAGGTTCAAAGATACTAGTTAAGGGATGACAAGCATAGGAAGGGACGGTGCCAGAATTAGTAGGAGGCGGAACTGGACCCAAGTCCGCATTCTATAAGGCTCTGCAGGGACTCTAAAGGCTGGTTGCTGAAACCCCAGCTGCCCCTTGGGCTCCGCTTCCTAGAAGGGCTTAGGCTTCTCAGGGACCTCATCCATGGATCATATGTCCCAGGGGTGTCAATCACCCTGATTCTGTTCCTCCAGCCCCCACCCCCACCCCCAGTGCACAGCAGAGAGAATAGGGGTGGGCACAGATCCAATGAGGAGATAGGAGTTAAGGGGATTGCTCTGAACCAAGAAGTTGGTCAGCAGAGCCACATCCAAAGATAAGCAGCAGCCAGACTTCTCTCTTCACCCTGCTGAGATTAATTCTAGATTCATCTGCTACCACAGCCCCACCCTGACCACAGCTGCCACTGCTCAGCCACCCATCATTCTGCCCCCACATGGGCTTGTTGCCTGTGTCTTTGCATGCAATGTCCCCTGCTTAGAATACTCCTCCTCTCCTTCCCCACATGGCAGGTTCCTACCAGTTTTTTAGGTCTGGCTCAAAATCCTTGTCTGTGGCCTGGAGGGCAGAGCCACCCACTCCCTTTTCTACTTCCATGGCACCTTGTGCTCAGAGCCCTGGCCTCTCTAAGGACATAGGCTGAGTGTCGCCTGTGTCCAAAGCCCAGCCAGGGGTCTGGCCTGGACCCCCATCCAGAAAGTCCTCATTAGAGGACAGTCATGGATATGGACACTGACATGTGTGACTTTAGTGTCATGGAGACCATGCCTGTGACCACATCACAACCCTTGTGTCACCCAGGGGCAGCCCCCACATTCCAGGGGCCAGTGTGGAACTGAGGTCCCTGTATGAAAGGGTTCCTACATGATCCTGGGCAGGGCTGATCACACAATACACTCTGAGGCACTCTGGTGCAGAGGCTAAGAGAGAGGTGTGGGGGCACCCATGTGCTCTGAAGGGCCCTCTGCTTGGGTTTAATGTTCTACAAGGGCCCCCTTGAAATTCTTAACAGTTGTGCCTTTGAACGTGTGTTTTCTAAGTGGGGCCCAATGGGACAATGAAGCTTCTGCTGCCCACCTGCCAGGACAGGTCCTGGCTGCAAACTCCCTGACACCCTGGTGCTCCAGCCCAGCCCAACCTGTCCCTCCCGCTGCCCCTTTCCACTCTCCAGGGAAGCCTATCTCTCCCCTTCTCTGCAGGGGGCTGGCTCAGGAAGGTCTCAGAAAAGCACACATACCCCCAAGACATCTTGGAGCAGAGCATGGCAGTGGCTGTCCCCACTCTGGTCTAGTATCATCAAAGCTCTTTGAGTGTGTATCAGCAGGGACAAGCCTCTTGCCCACCCTCAATCCAGACACCGAGTGCCCCTCCAGACAGAGGCTGAACCCCTTGGGGCCCACAGTCTTCCCTGGGCTGGGGCAACAGAGCTAAGGGAAAGGAGATTGACTTTTCCACCTCAGCAAATGGACGAGTATGAATATGCTAGAATGTAAGCTCCAGGTGGAAAGGACTCCATTTTGCTCACATTACATAGATCTGGGTTCTGGAGTGGGGCCTGGCCCCGACTAGATGCTCAAACAATATTTCCTGACTCATTAAGGTGACAAAGTTGAGCTGCATCTGGAAAGCCAAGCAGGATGAGCTGGAAGTAGCAGAAGGCTCGTCTTCAAGGAGAAGAGGAAGTGCTGAAGGACAGGAAGCAGGAGTGGGACTTGGCAGAGGGCTCTGGCAGGAGCCTGGAAGAGAGAGTGAGCACCCCCCCACCCAGGGCCCTCCCAGCCTGAGACCCCACTCAGGGGTCAGTCGGCCTCCAGGCCTTCCCAGCAGTGTGGTTCCCTCCCCACCCTCCACCCCTGCCCAATCAACCCAGAGGTTACCACAATTGATCCAGGCAGGTGCACAGTCACTGGGGCCTCTCCAGCCAGCAAGACGAACTCCGGCCTGGAGAACTGTGGGAAACACTCGGAGTCACTCGTGGTCAGAAGAGAAGTCACATTCCAGGGATCTGTGCCCCCCCCCCCAATTCTGGGACTGGGCTTCCCCCATGGGCTCATCTCCCCTCATCCCCTATCTATCCCCCCTTCCCCACAGCCAGCAGGAAATAGACTCCAGGGAAATGGGGCTCAACTGGGCTGAGGCCCCACCTAGGCTGGACATTTCAAAGCCAAAGTCTTAACGGTGAGTATAGTGCTCTTATGTTGGGTGTCTCCTTCATTATATGTTTCATAATTCACGCATCATTACATAATCTTTTATATGTGTCAAAATCATAAAACACATTATATGAGACAAATAGATATTAAACGCAAGAGATTTTCTAAAGTAAAAATACCTTTAGATTTAAGTTTGAGGAAACATTTTCCTAGCTCTGCAGTGTTGAGTCACTAAGGTACATGGGCAGCTCTTCCCAATTGCATATTGTTTGTATCACGCTTGTGACCGGGAAATACTCTGATAACCATCGCTGTTTAGACCTAGCCATCATCCTGTGGGGTGATTATTCTCGACGCATTGGGCAGGAAATTGAGGCTCCAAGAGGTTAAGAAACTTGCCCAAATCTAACACCAGAGAGTGATAGGATTGGGTGGGCCCACAAATGTGTCCCCCAAAAGAATCAACAAGACTCGTGTCTCAAAAGGGCAGCTGGCACGTGACTTGTGTCCTGTAAGAGTTTCCAGTAGAAGCGTCCTTAGTGAGTGATCATGAAGAAAAATCAAAGAAGGTGAAAAAGGCCTCCTTGACCCTGTCTACATCCCCCCCTGCCCCCCCACCAACCAAGCTCATGAGAACCTGCGAGTGGCCTCTGAGGGCATCAGGGCCTGGCGGAGAGCGTGGGAGCTGAAAGTCACAAGGGGGAGGATGTCCTGAAGCTGCTCTAGGCTCAACTACTCTCGAATTAAAGAGCTTTAAGCAAATCTCTCTGCAACAGACAAAGGTTTTCTGGGGGCACCTGAGTCTGATCCCCAAAGGGATCTAGATGCACTGGCAGAACGCCTGGCAAAGGCAGCCTCCTCAGCAAGCAGCCAGCCCAGCGGGGGTGCGTCCTTGCTCTAGGGGGCCCTGATCCCCTCGGGATCACTGAGGGCTTGTGTGATTATTAAGACAATTTTTCAGCTCATGGCAGTGTTGTTCAAGGAACGGGGGTGCTTCTCTTCTAACCACCACAAGTGGCTGGTTCCAGGGCTGTGTCCGGCAGAAGGTGCACCCTGGACCACCCCTGATCTCACCCTCCAGCGCAGGCTTAGTAAGCTGGACCCTCAGGAGAGACCGGCCTGCCTGCAAGGAGACACTGTTCCCGGAGGCATGAGCACACTGCAGGGACCACTGGACATCCATCCCCCCTGTCAACCTGGACGTCAAGGCCAAGGCATCCTGGCCTGGCTACCCTGTAGCCTCTACTCCTCACACTTGCCCAAACCCTATTACCCTGTGTACCAAGCAGAATGGAGAATCTCCCTTCCCTTTCTGCTCACCCAAATCTTTGCTCCTGCGTTTTGCCTGCTCCCAAGGCCCCCTTCCAAGTACATTCGGCCTTGTCAGCACTCTTATTTCATATGCCTTGTTTTGCCATTACCCCACATTGATGGCAGTCAACTTCCTGAACAGCTGGACCTGGCTACTTCAACCTTCTATCCTACACAGCACTTACCACAGCAAGGCCACTCAGTAAACACCTATCGCCCGGATTGCAACTGTAAAGTTTATTTTAGTTTAGTTCTGCAAATCTCAGCCCAGGGGGCCTGGCCACCCCACCCCCAGAGGAACCTGCCCACTTTCAACTACTGTGTCAGCCACACACAGGTCCCCACTCACACCTCTCTGGAGAATGTCCTTCGGTCCCCTTTTGCTCACCTTTCCTTTCCTTTGCAGAAAAGCCTTTTGAGAAGGAGTTGCCGGCTGTGAGATTTCTGCTGCCACAGACAGAGCGGTGCTGGAGCTGAGCCGCGGTCCCTCCTGAAGATTTGGGGGAACTTCAATTGGAAGAGCACTGGCCAGTGGTCAAGAAGGGGAGAGATGGTTAACAACGGAAACAGCCTCCAACAGTCAAAGCCCACACGTGCAGGTGCTCAGCTGGACAAGGTGTGTTCGCACTTAGCCTTGGCCCCACGCCTATGGGAGAAATTACCATGTCCACTTTTCCAATGAGGCAGCTAGGGCTGCATAGGGAAGGAGCGGGGCGGGGCCTGAGGTGCAAGGCCACAGTCTACTTCTTCCCCACCCCCAAGACCCTGCTTTGGCTCACTGTGCTCAGGACGGGCAGGTCCTGTGACGCCAGCTCCTGAACACCCTGACACAGGTGATGGGATCACAGGAGGTTCTGACTTTCCTGCTTGAAATTTAATATATTGTCCAGGGGCACCTGGGTGGTTCAGTAGGTTGAGTGTCTGACTTTGGCTCAGGGTGTGATCTCACAGTTCGTGAGTTCGAGCCCCCTATCAGCTCTCGGCTGTCAGCACAGAGCCTGCTTCAGATCCTCTGCCCCTCCACCACACAAGCACACACACGCTCTCTCTCTCTCTCAACAATAAATTAACATTTGAAAAAATAAAGGAAGTGTTTCAAGAAAAAAGAATTTTATATATCGTTCAAAATGTTTTGGAAGTAGGGGAGCCTGGGTGGCTCAGTCGGTTAAGCGTCCAACTTCGGCTCAGGTCGTGATCTCACGGTTCGGGAGTTTGATCCCCATGTCGGGCTCTGTGCTGACAGCTCAGAGCTTGGAGCCAGCTCTGGATTCTGTGTCTCCCTCTCTCCCTGCCCCTCCCCAGCTTGGTCTCTCTCTTCTCTCTCTCTCTCTCTCACACACACACACAAAATTAAAAAAATTTAAAGGAACAAAATGTTTTGGAAATAAAAAAAACACATTGTTTCCAGCATCAGAAAAAAAAAAGCTATTTTCATTGGGCAAATAGAAAATAGACGGTTTTTTTTTTTAATGTTTATTTAGTTTTGAGACAGAGAGAGACATAGCATGAATGGGGGAGGGTCAGAGAGAGAGAGAGACACAGAATCTGAAGCAGGCTCCAGGCTCTGAGCTGTCAGCACAGAGCCCGACGCAGGGCTCGAACCCACGGACTGTGAGATCATGACCTGAGCCGAAGTCGGATGCTTAACCGAGTGAGCCACCCAGGCGCCCCAAAAATAGAGTTTTAAATAGCAGGCAAAATCACTGTAAGGTGAACTCGACTGCATCCTGTCAAGCCCCACCTCTGTATTGGACGTCAAGTACTGCCACAGCTCTTGGCCGAATCATGGAAGGACAACAAATCAATACATAAAAAAATAAATACCCAAGTTACAAAATTCCTAATGTTCCAGATGCAGGAGGATATCGTCTCATGTGGTTTTGAGCAGATTCAAGTAGACATTACATTCATCCCCAAACCAACCACTTCTCCCTGACCCCTGTCCTTTGCATCTCTCTGTCCCTCTGTCCTTTCCTCCTTCCCTCTCTCTATTCCTTCCTCCCTCCCTCCCTCTCTTTTTCTCAACTCTGCCATTGTCATGAGAACAATCCCCGGGCAAGCCTGCTGGTGAAGAGCCAGGGCGCCCCCAGATAACAGCCAGCCACCCCCAGAAGTGAGGCTGACTAGCCAGGCTGCAGCCAATCACAAAGGCATCTGGCAGAGGCCAGAAGAACCTCCCAGCGGAGCACAGTCTGAATTCCCAACTCCCATAATCAAGAGCTAAATAAACCATTATCTTCAGACAGCGTGTTTTGTGGTTGTTTGCTATGCTGCCTCATGGGGCAACAGAAAATCACAACATGGAAGGGTGCACTTGGTTCCCAGGGGAGACAGAATGGCCCAAAAGCACACCTGCCATCAGGCCCCTCATCACCTTGGCTACATATCTGCTTAAATGTGTTTTTTTTTTTTTTTTCACCTGCCAATGGAATAGGGTCAGCTTTTTCTGGAGAAGCAAAGGGTTTTGTATCAGTAATCAGTAAAGAAGCAAGACACACCGGTGCCCACGCGGATGGCCCACCCCCTGGACACCTTACTGCTTACCTGCTAACAGAGAGGCTATGGTGACTGGGTGCTGAGGTGCTCAGACCGGGCTCCAGGGAGCTCTGGGTCTCTGTGCTTCTCTCTGAAACTAACCAAACAGCACGGTAGAGGGCATGAGAAGAGGCAAAGAGCATGGCTCTCTTGAATCAAGTGGATGTCAGCAGCATGACTTACAGGCTGTGTGACATATTTACCCTCTCTGAGTCTATTTGCTCACATGAGAAATGGAAATGACAGCTACAGGGGGTTCAGAGGAGTTTTTTTGTTTTTTTTTTTTTGAGGGGGAGAATAAAACCTAGTGGCAAAGAGTAACTTGTTTTAGGGACAGAAAACAGTAGTATTATTTTTTTTAAAAACCTCCGATTCAGTTGAAGAGTAGAGACAAGATTATTCTAAAAACCATTCCTTGGACACGCCTACAGCAACAACAGAAACAATCTTTTACAGATTGCTTTTCCTTTTGCTCCGCCTAGAAACTAACGAAAAGAAAGTCTTCCATTATGTTGTGTGTTGAAATGTGTTCTTATCAGCTGGGACAGTTAAAACTCAATAAAAAAAAAATTTATGTGTGATTTATATCACACAAAATTATAGCTCCAGGTGAAGCTTTCCTCAGGACCCAGCCCCTTCCCTGTGGGGGCTCTCTGGAAGAGGGGAGCTTGCCCGGGTTTTCTCTGCCGCCACAGCACGGACATCCGGCCCACTCGGGGCGGGAAACAGTAGAGTGGGAGTCTTGGGGCACCATACCCACCTCTGCAGGGGTGCAGACGCTCCAGGGCCCATACTGTTGTGTTCTCGCAGCCCGCCTGATGCAGCCTATGCCTGAGCAGGCAGCTTCTGTCCTGCTGCGCCAAGGAGCTTTCTTCCATGAGTCTCCTCTCCACCTGAAGGTCAAGTGCATCACACATCCACACCCCAAAGTCAAGAGGGGACATTTATATAGACACATACAGACTGGCTGTCAGATTAAGTCAGTTCAGAAGTATCTGTCCACACAGTGAGAGCCTAACAGTGGCAACCAGAATGTGCTCCGGACCCCACCACCCACATGCGCCCTAGAGGTAATTCACTCCCCTCCCCCCATATTAGCGCACTCAAGCACAGCCATGCCTTTGCTCATGTGCTCCCCCGACTGGCTAGGGTCTCCCTGCTAAGTTCCTCTGTGCCTTCAAGACCCAGAACTATGTTCTTTGTACTTTCAAAGCTCTCCACTTCTGCCCTCAAGGCAGAGGGAAGTGTCTTTTTGTCACTTTCCCTCATCACATCACTCACATCTCCTTCTATGACACATTATATCATGTTTGCTTGCTTGTCTGTCTGCTCCCACCCCCACCCACCGACCTTACTGTGTGCTTTATGCTTCATTGTAGCTCCTCCGGCTCAATGAATAGGGGCAACATGTTCAGATGCCAAGAAAGAAGGGATCCAAGAAGGAGGACAAGACAGAGCAGGCATTTTCTGATTGACTGTGGACAGCATCCACCCCAGCAGTCCCCTCCTCTCCATCCACACTGCCCCTGTGTTAGTCTTGGTCTCAGTTCTCCAACCAGCCCCCTGGACTGGTGCACAGGCGCCCAGCCAGTCTCCAGCCCTGCCTCTCTCTGGTTCCTCTGAAGTGCAGACCTCCTTGCATTTCTATCACAGGCACCTCGCTTGCCTCTCCCCAGTCCCAGCACTGCCCCGGCCTCAAGGGGGCCAATGCTGAAGTAATTTCTGCCCCAGAATCCCCACTCCACCCCTGTGCGGTCAGGTGGAGGCTGTCTCCACCTGAGACCACCTTCTGGGTGGGCTTATCTCCCTTCCTGTCTTCCCTCCACCACTCCCGCTCTCCTATGGGCACTTACCCAATAAATAACATGCGTAAGCATCACCATTTCTGGCTTTGTTTGGAGGGAACCCCATGTAAGCCAAATGCCTACTATGTGCCAGCCTCTTCCTAGGCGGTGGGGAGCACACGGGGCAGCAAATGTGACAAGTGCAGCAGGGGGACCCTCTGCAGACACAAGATAGCAGAGGGAGGGAGGGGCCAGGGACTGTAGGCACAGTCAGGGAAAGTTCCTTGCATGAAGCCTAGTTGAATTTTGACAGGTGACCTGACTCACGGATTACAAACATGTAATGTAATTGTTTTTGTGTAAAGAGCTTCTTTGAAAGATTCCAAGAATCTCAGCCACATTAGAAATCTGGGCTTGCTCAATCGTCTTTACCAGCGCTGCCCAACAGAACTGCAAGGCTGGGATTGTTCTAGATCTTCCGTGTCCAGTATGGTCATCAGCAGCTGCGTGTGGCTACTGAGCACTTGAAACGTGGTAGGTATGACCGAGGAGCTGAAGATTTTACTTGCATTTCAATTAACTATAATTTAGCTAATGTAAATGTCAATAGCTCCCCCTAGCTAGTGGCTCCTGGGTTGAGAAGCGCAGATCTACACTGACCTCCGAGATGGTGCCCAGAACCAAGCCAGCCAGCCGTCTAACGTGGAGACCGGCAGAGGTTGGGTATACGGCCACTTCTTCCCAATGAACCCGACAAGCTTCCAGAACTGACTGCAAGGGGAGCCGCCTGCGAGGCTGGTCTTCACACATGGTCAGCAGAATGGAGCTCAAGGGCTCACGGAGCTGCAGAGGCTGGAGAGAAGAGGGGCTGCATGAGAAGCCTGGACAGCTGAGTCCAATACCTTGTCGGGTGTGCGGTGGGGACTAATGGAAACAGATGATCTCATTACCACTAGACAGACACCTGCTCCTTCTGGAGCGTTTGGGGACGGACACAAGATATATGACCGAGGCCACAAAATGCAGAGCAACGATCTCTACGCCAGCTGTGCGAAGTTTGCTGCTTTCTAGTCTGGAATGTTCTTTGGTACCCAGAGAGCACAAACCTGTGCTTGGAATACTTATGAAAAATAGGTGCTTGACAAAGTGGGCATCCACCCATGCCAAGTACACACATCAAACCAGGGATCGCCTTCAAATCACACCCACCTGGGTAACCTGTCAAATTATTTCTCGATTACTTCTCAAATGCAATTACTTCTCAAATTACTTCCTCAATTACTTTCTGCCAAATTACTTCTCGAATTATTTAGGTGGATCTCACTGGGCCTTTCCCCTAGAATGTGAGCTCCAGAAACATAAGGGCTGTGCCTTTTCATCCTTGGGCATTTCCAATGGTCAGCACAAGGTCAATAATCACTGGTTGAACTTTATGTCACATGCAGCCATGAAGGAAAAGAAAAAATATTTGCTTAAGCATTTCCCTCGTGCATTCAAGTGGCCACCATTTATATTGGGAAAGTCCTCAAATTCAGACTCAAAATCAGGCTTTTTGTCCCGCTCACCCATACCGTGAGTCATTTTCGAGGTAAGGGCTGCCCTACCATTTCCTGCCATGGAGCATCAGTTGTGAATTCCCATCTCCATGTGTAAGAGGGATGCTGCGTCCTAGACTCATACAGCAAATCCCAATGCCTGAACTACAAAGTGGGAGACAGTCCCTGTCTTCAAGGACTTCACAGTCTGATGAGAAATATGGTCACCGAAAGAGACAAGGACCGGGACGCCTGGGTGGTCAGTCAATTAAGCATCCAAGTTCAGTTCAGGTCATGATCTCACAGTTTGTAGGTTTGAGCCCCGCTTCGGGCTCTGTGCTGACAACTCAGAGCCTGAAGACTGCTTCAGATTCTGTGTCTCCCTCTCTCTCTGCCCCTCTCTTGCTTGCACTCTATCTCTCTCTGTCTCTCTAAAAAATAAATAAACATTAAAAAGAGAGAGAGAGATAAGGACTCAAGTCTTAGGACGCACAGACATGGTGATAACACAGAGGAAAAGGTCTAACCCAACCTGGGGAGGGAACGAGGAGCTGGGGGAAAGAACTTGAACTAAATCTCAAAAAGCACACTGGTGTTAACCAGGAGAAAAGTGGAGGGAGGAACCGCAGATAGAAGGAGCAGTATATAGTAAGGATGCCATGTCTGAAAAGAAGGGCACTGTGGGCAGGACAGAGCCCAGGGGAAAATAACAACACAGGGCCCCTTGTTCAAAACTTTTAAGAATTTCAAGACGGTGACATCAGAGCATTACATCAAGCATGGGCCCTTGTAAGCGCAGGGCACTATTCGATTACACAGGCCACACGCCCGTGAAACTGGCCCTGATTATGGAAGAGCTCCAGAGGGGAACCAGAGCTACAGGTAAGAGCCCAATTTGGGGCTCCAGGTATGCCCTGCTGAGAAGTGGAATCTAACCCCATGAGTAGAGTGGCAAGGTAAGAAGGATATCACACGAGGAGGGATGAGAATACAAAGCACCAGGAAACACTGGGATGTTGAATTAGAGAGACAAAGGTGAGATAGAAGGAAGGAAGGGAGGGAGGGAGGGAGGAAGGAAGGGAGGAAGGGAGGGAGGAAGGGAGGGAGGAAAGAAGAGGGAAGGAGGGAAGGAAGGAAGGAAGGAAGGAAGGAAGGAAGGAAGAGGAGAATTCTCTGGCTCTTGTTACCCTGGTCTAAGAAATTCTTATAGTGTGAGATGAAAATTTGCACACACACACAAACACACATACTCTGTAGTCAAAAGTTTTATACAGTGCTGTGATAAAAGTTTAAAATTTTTCTATGCTTTAAGCTTTCTTGGAGTCTTTAATAAATTACTCTGCAAAATCTTGAAGAGGAAGGTAATAGAGGGAGCATTTTCCCAAATCAATTGAGCACAGAACCCTTTTTCAGGAAAGCATCTCACGTCAGGAACGGCTGCTTTAAAGCCTGTTTTATAAATCTGCATCTTCGCCATCTACAAAATCCTCTAGTTTGCCACTTCCTCTGAGCAGATAAGTCTTATTTTGCTTGCCAACCCTAAATCATGGCTGCCTGGATGGCCATGTTAAGTAGCATTCTGCGGTGGTTTCTACTCAGCGGGAACACTTCTGTAACCCGTTGGCAATGCCTTCCTAGAACCCAGGAGGACGGAGTGGTGACACAGAGCTCAAGAGAAGTGGTCCCTGTCCTGAAGAAAACTGCTCATTAAATCCAAAGACATGACCTGGCAAGACTTTGAGTACCTTGTTTACAGACCTGATTTTGTGGGACATGAAAGCCTGCTGACCAGTAGAGGGTCATTCCTAAAGAATAGACGTGCACCTGCTCAAGAGAAAAAGCACAAGATTAGATTTCGGTCACCTCTGGTATTCCATAGTCCTGCAAACAAATCACAATTCCATTTCCACGTGCGGCAGACAGTGTTGGCCGGCTAGCCCCCCCACCATCTGCAACTCCCGTGAACTTCCCGTCTCCCACTCTAGCAGCTTAAAACCACAGTGACCGTGACACCCCACTTTGGCAAGAGACGCAAGGGGAGTCTGTTAAGGGGCTTTTGAGAAAGCTTTTGCTTTACGGACAATAAGAACACAGTCCATGGTCCCACTTTTTCCTCAATTTTGCCTCGAATGCTGACAACATATATGGATCATAGCTGCCATCTTGGGACCATGAGGCAACAGGCACCAGAAAAAAGACCAGCAGCTAAAAAGGGTAGAATGTAAATACACAGCCTGGGTCCTCGATGACATTTACTGAGCTGCCGACCAATCCCAAGACTCCTTGTGAAACAAATAATAACTCTATCTGTGGTGCCAGCCGCTGCACTTTAGGCTTTCTGATGGCGCATAGCTGAAACCATCTGCACGTGAAACACTATGGGACAGCCTGCTTTAAAAGCATCACCTGTCAGAAAACAAGATGAAATGGAAGAACATTATCTGACTTCTGCACCCTCACTTCCTTCATCTTCAAAATGAGGATTCTGGGGCACCTGGTTGGCTCAGTCAGTTAAGTGTCTGACTTTGGCTCAGGTCATGCTCTCCCGGTTCATGGGTTTGAGCCCCCCATCAGGTTCTGTGCTGACAGCTCAGAGCCTGGAGTCTGCTTCAGATTCTGGGTCTCCTTCTTTCTCTGCCCATCTCCCGCTCACACTCTGTCTCTCTTGCTTTTAAAATAAACATTAAAAAAAATTTTAATAATAAAAAGAAAATAATAATAAAAAAAGTGAGTATTCTACCTGAATACTCATGAGGATTGAGTAAAAAGAACCTGCAAATGGTCATGATAATTTTTTATCATTATCAGACGCAGAGCACTTACATGCCAAGCTCTGCTCCAAGCCTTTTACTTACATTAACTCATTCGGTCCTCACCACCATCCTGTGAGGTTGGTATTTTAATTGTCTCCATTATACAGAAGAAGCGATGCAAAGGCAACATTGGGAACTTTCCCAAAGAAGACCTAAAGCCAGGCACCAGAGCCTTGGCTACGTTGCTTCTGGATTATACTAAGTTTTCAATCAATGTCAATCTGTTATTGTTGTGGGGCTTCTACTGTAATTGACAAGGCACATTCCCCTTAGGATCACGGGAAATGACTTTTGGGAACTTCAGAAGGGACACGCTGAATTCATAAAACATAGTATGTGGAAAATACACGCTTATTTGAGCCATCCACTCAGTTAAGTACAAGTGACTTTGGTTTTGGCTTCTGGCATCCCTAGGTCAAGAGCATGTGTCCAGTATCACACGTGCCAATTGTCTCTCTGACCTTATATCCCCAACCTGATCAACCAGCCCTCTGAGGAACGTGACTAGACACCTGCAGACAAGTTCACAGATTTCATCCTCACCTCTGGAGAAATGGTCTTGAGAGCAGATGCTGGAGCCGTGCCCTGAGCACTGCCAGAGGCACCATCCACACTGGGGAAGTGACCTGGATTCCAAATGCTCTAAGTACCCTTGGTGGTGCCTAAGGCCAAAGTGACAACAGGCTTCCTCCCAAATCCCAAATCCAGCCCCTTAGTACATGCTGCCTGAAGAAGGGTGGTGACGGTTTTGAATGCGACTCCTGGTGCCACGGGAAAGAAGAGCATGATCGATTGTTGATGTCTGCCATGAGCACAGGATGGGGTGATAGTGGCTTGAGTGACTCATAGTTAGAGACCAGCCCACACCTTCCACCTGCACTGGAACTCGCCAAGCAGTGGGAAAAATGTCTCTGTGTGCTGGGAGAGCTGGATATTGGTCTGAGGAGAGGAGTCGGCATACATCCTCCAAAGCTCAGGACGGAGCCCAGAGCTGGGGGAGGATTGTGAGCACAGCCTCTGCTGAGACCACTTTCCTGACTGCTCACCTCACCTCCCACAGGACCTGAGCCAAGTTGGATGCAGAGAGGAGTCTGCAGTGGACGGAAGAGAAGAGCAATTAACAGAACTGAATGGCAGGGATGTGTTAAGAGGGGTAATGGCCAGGTGACCTGGCCTACTAAGCACCAGTTTGCCACAATTCATCCCCCCCCCAGGAAGCTAAGTCCCCTGCATTTCTGGGGTGCATCAGCATGCACCCCTCTAGTGGCTGCTCAGAAAGTCAGATCCCCCTGGGGTGCCTGGGTGGCTCAGTCGGTTAAGCGTCCAACTTGGGCTCAGGTCATGATCTCACAGTTTGTGAGTTGGAGCCCCACATCAGGCTCTGTGCTGACAGCTCAGAGCCTGGAGCCTGCTTCTGATTCTGTGTCTCATTTTTTCTCTGCCCCTCCCCCACTTGTGCTCTGTCTCTCAAAAATAAATAAAATGTTTTAAAAATTATAAAAAAAAGAAAAGAAAAGAAAAGAAAAGAAAGTCATATCCCCTGGCTCCAGCTGTGGCATGTCAGCTGACTCCAGACTGTAGGAGGCACCACCAGAGAGACCCAAACAGAGGGACTGAGAGGCACCCACATCTGTATCTAACACAGGGGTCCAGGGATTTATCCCTGAGATTCTGTCAGTGCAGGAAAGAGTAGAGGGGCTCGGGGTGCTGGGTGTCTGCCTGTGGGTGACAGAGTCAGGGCCACTGCAATGGGGAACTTGATGCTTTCGCTATTGTGATCTGACTTGGAGACACGTGGGCCCAGATAAACCAACCCTGGAAGCCACCAAGCCCCTGTTATCTGAGCCCGAAGGAAAAGCAGCCTCCGTTCCAGGACGCCTTCTCCTTCCAAGAGAGGCGGAATTTCCAGGCTGTACTTTTCTCCTGAAAGGATGGCAAGAAGAAGCAGAACTCGCTGATTAAGAGCCCACTATGCCTTGAGTGCTGTGTGCCTGCCTTACACCACTTTCTCCTTAGATTTTCTTCTTATGGGGGTGCCTGGGTGGCTCAGTCGGTTAAGCATCCGACTTCAGCTCAGGTTATGCTCTCGTGGTTCATGAGTTTGATCCCCACATGGGGCTCGCTGCTGACAGTGCAGACCCCACTTCGGATCCTCTGTCCCCCCGCCCCCCTAGCCCCTGCCCTCCTTACTCTCTTTCTCTCTCTCTCTCTCTCTCTCAAAAGTAAATAAACATTTAAAAAAAGAATTTCTTCTTTTAAAAATTGAATATAATGTTTACTAGACCTTTTGCTATCCAGAAGCAAAACAAGTCCGTGAAAAAACTAAAATTACCACTGATGTTGCCACCCAGAAATAATCACTGCAGGCACCTTGGTGTATATATTTTTAGAACTCTCTGTCCCCTGTGTGTGTGTGTGTGTGTGTGTGTGTTTACTAAACTAGGGTCACATTATACATGCATATATTTAGGTTCTTTTCAAGCCATTAAATAAGCCCCCACAGCCTCATTTTAATGCTATCTTATTTACTGGACATTGTTTCCAGTTTATCACTAATGTCAACAATACAACAATAAACATTACTGCAGTTAAATCAGTCTTTACTCCTACCTTAGGATCAACTCCTGGTTGGGGACGTTTTAGGGTTTTGCTACATGCTGCCACAGGTACCCATGGCTCAGACCGTGTACCCACAACTTTTCCAACACTTCTTTTTGAATATTTATAATAATCTGATAGACTAAGTCAAATTAACCCCGTTTTACAGGTGTAGAAATTGAAGCTCAGAGAAGGTGACCTGTCTTCATCGAATAACTAAAAGGCTGGCAAAAAAAAAAAAAAGCCTGGGAATAATATTCTTTAAATCCATTCTGCCTCAGTGTTCCTCGGTGCTAAACTGGGAGCTGGGGATGCCACCCCGAGGACAGATCCAAAGTCCTAGGACCAGGCCTTTCCCCGGGACAGGCCCAAAGGTGCCACAGAGATGCCCCACAACTTACCTGAGATGCGTCGGGCTGTTCATCGTCACTCTGTTCCTGTAGCAGTTCAGGGGCCTTGAAAGGAGCAGCCTCTAT
This sequence comes from Lynx canadensis, assembly GCF_007474595.2. Classification (NCBI taxonomy): domain Eukaryota; kingdom Metazoa; phylum Chordata; class Mammalia; order Carnivora; family Felidae; genus Lynx; species Lynx canadensis. The sequence goes on along the minus strand of NC_044313.2, from coordinate 41,399,932 downwards.
GTGAGAAATGTGGTTCTGGAAAGAAAGACTTCCGGCTGCAGACAGCAGGGCTGACCAGGGACAGACCACATAGTCCGAGGAATCTGAAAACAAGGCCATGATGGGAGTATAGAGACATGACCACGTCCGGAGGGCCAGTTGTAGGACTGCAACCAGCAAGTGCCCCTGGGATGGACTGAGCAATGCCCAGGGAAACATGAAGTGGATACAACCCTGATACATGCGTGCACAAGACCACGTGTTACCAAGGGCGACCACAGTGTTGGCCAGGAAACCAGCCACCTGCATCAAATTCCTCAGTGCCCCAAGCGTCTCAAGGTCAGAGGTCCACTTGGAAATAAGCCCAAGTCTGAGTTCTTTGGAGCCAAGCCTGGGACCAAGGCAGCTGATCTTCTGGGCATACTGTAGGGGTTCATCAGTCTCCCTTCCCCCATCCCGGAACCGACACCCGGGGCAGGGAGGAGGGAGTGAAGACTCACGGGGAGGGTGAAACTGAATGAAGGTAGAGGTGCACAGCAGCCTCCTTTATCTTCCCACACTGGGACCCGCCTGATTGCTCATGTGGTCTCACTCATGTGTGGGGAGTCTCGGCTGCGGTCTCGCGGGTGACTTCGGAGCTGACATGTGAGTGTGCGTGCTCAGCCTTTGTTCCAGTTATTAACGTAAGGCTTCGCAGCTCCAAATTCACCTTTCAATACCTGCTCCCTGAAGCAAGCTCTCCTTTACAGCGAGTGCGACATGCAGCTTTCTCAGTAGAGGGCGCTAGAGAGACATGGCGGGAGGCGGGGCCCTCCCGCTGTTTCGGGTCTCAGAGCGCGGGCGGGAGGACACTTGGTGACGCTCTGCCCTGACAAAGGACCCGTGGTCCAGCACGCACCTCCCGGCCCCAAGTGATCACTGCTTCTGCACAGACGCCGCGGGCTCCAGGCCTCCTGGCAGCACTAGCTCCGGAAGTTATGTCTCCCCGCTGCCCTCCTCCATCCAGAGGGTCACCCTCGCCCCTGGTAGCTATTCCTGTGCCTAGCTTGTCCAGTGAATGCCAGACCCTTCTGGCCCCGCAAAGCAGCGAACTTCGCCTTCATCGTGGGCTCCAAGCACAGCAATTCCAGCAAATCTGAACCCCGATCTGGGGAAGGGGCTTCCCTTCCTAGTTTGTCCCTCACTGGTACTTCCCTCAGTCCTGGGGAACCATATCTTACAATTACTCTTCTGTTGAAATTTAATAATTCTTTATATTAACCTCCCTCCCGCTCTTTAGACCACCTAGCGTGTGGGTTCTAGCCCCTGATGGGGCACAGGTGATACACCATCTGGCAGGAGACAATATGGGAGTGTCAGCAGGGCAGCCCCCTGCCTCCTGTCCCTTATGCTCAGACTGTCCAGGTGTTGGGAGAGGCCCATATAGCTGCAGCCACTAGAAGCTCCCTAGAAGCAAGGCCTTTTTTCAATTCTGCTGCATGCCATGGGTCCAAGAGACAGGCCTGCCTTCCCAGGGCAACTCCATAGGCAGGTGTCATTTGACTACTTGATCTAATGCTTTGGACTGATAACAGATCTGAGAAGCAGCAGTCAGAGATGGCTTGGGAAGCTTTGCGTTCAACTCCCTGCAATTCATGTGGCCCAAACACCCTCTTACCTTCACGAATGTCTTCCAGGAGCCGCTCCGCAGCTAGGTACAAGAGGGACCAGATTTCCTCCTCCGACAGAGCTTCGCCCCTGACCTGCAGGGCGCTGGCCAGGGTCACAGAGGCCGGGCTCATGCCTGCAGAGACATGCGTGTGGCAGAGTCCCCACAACGTCCACCAGCTCTCTGGGCCCGTACTCACCGCTCCAGCCCAGGCACAGCCCGGCCCCCTCTGCGGCCTGGCAACACCATGTTTTCATCACCTGCATCCCCGGGGCTGGGCACAGGGCTAGGCACACAGAGGAAGCTACAGAAATGTTTTCTGGAGGGACCTGCAAGGCTGCCTGGCTGAATCAGTGAATGAGGAAATAAACTCCGAAATGAAAGCTTAGGCGAATGAATGAATGAATGAATGAACAAATGAACCATGAGAATGGCACCGCCCTCTGAGCTGGGCTGCGCTGTTGAAAAGAGCTCCCTTGGCCCAGGTAGCATCCTCTGCCTGCTCTCCTCTCTGTCTGGGAAAGTAGGTTAACGGCATTTTTTTTTTTAATCTCCACTACATGATTCATGGCTTTTCCCCTGCCACACGCCGAGTCGGATGTGGCGCCAGCACCAGCCCTGTCTGTAATGATCACGACACCTGCTTGAGGAGTGAAAATCACTGGAAGGAAGGCGAGTCCTGTGTTTTGAAAAAGTGCAGGCTCAGGGAAGCGCGGGACTGACCCGCCGGAGGAGGGGTGAGGGAGGCTGGTCTTCTCTTTTCCTCTCTTCTTAGAAGGGCTCCTTTCGACCAAAGCTGACATTTAAATGTCTGTCCTCCTGACACAGCTGCCACCCACTAATCTCCAGCCCCAGGTGGGGTGACAGCAGGAAGAGGCCAGGCAGGCTTTTCCTAATCCATTTACGTCATTGATCTTTTCTGCGGCCTCAGGGAGGGCGGGAGGGCAGTGTGGGGGGCAGGGCGGAGAGCACGTTATGGCACCCTCATCCCTCTGTCCAACATGGCCAAGCCAAGCTCTCCACTCACCGCCTGCTCAGCTCTACGTACGCCTGTAGTCCAACCTCCTCCGGCCTCAGGAAGAGAGTTGGACTCCCAGAAGAAAAAAGCCTTGCACGTCCTCCTCTCCCCTGGGGACCAGAGGTGTGCTGGAGCCAGACCTAGGCCGGAAGCTTGATGTGTGAGATGTTACAACAAGGAGTCTGCAAAGAAAGCCCGTCGTTCCCATTGGCAGACAGGAAGGCAGTCCAAGGTCACCCAGGTAAAAAGTAATAGATTCAAAGCTAAAGTGCAGGGCCTCTCTTGTCTTTCTTTTTTCTCTTCCTCCTACTTCTTTATCTAAACTTGGCTTGAGACATATGGATCAGGCATCCCCATGCTGCCACATGTTCCCAGCTCTCTGCAGCCAGCATAAAAGGCTACTTATTAGAGAACAAACAAAGGGACAAGATTAGGACTCTCAAATACGAAATCTCTGAATCTCAAGATTTCTCACGAAATACCAAATGTGGTGTGGTTTGTTTTCCCATCACTATATGACTAGAAAAAAATTGCATTAAAAGTATTTTAGGCTGGTGTGGTGTGGCTAGTCAAGACCATCATTTCAATATAGTAATTCAACTTTCAACAAATAGTGCTGGATTCATCACGGGAGAAAGAAAAAAAACCCTCTTATCTTATATAAAAATTAACTCAGGGCACCTGGGTGTCTCAGTCGGTTGAGAGTCCGACCTTGGCCCAGGTTAAGATCTGGGGCGCCTGGGTGGCTCAGTCGGTTGGGCGACCGACTTCAGCTCAGGTCATGATCTCACGGTCCGTGAGTTCGAGCCCCGTGTCAGGCTCTGTGCTGACAGCTCAGAGCCTGGAGCCTGCTTCGGATTCTGTGTCTCCCTCTCTCTCTGCCCCTCCCCTGCTCATGCTCTGTCTCTCTCTGTCTCAAAAATAAATAAAAACATTAAAAAAAAAAAAAGATCTCACAGTTCGTGAATTCAAGCTCCACATCAGGCTCGCTGCTGTCAGCACAGAGCCTGGAGCCTGCTTTGGATCCTCTGCCCATTTCTCTCTCCACCCCTCCTCTACTCATGCTCTCTCTCTCTCTCTCTCAGAAATGAATAAACATTTTAAAAAACTAAAAATTAACTGAAAATGAATCATAGACCTAATATAGAACATAAACTGTAAGTTTTTAGGAAATAACACATCGAGGCAAATATTCAGGATCTAGGATGAAGCAAAGAGTTCTTAGATTTGACACTGACATCATAGCTTAGCCTCGCCTACCTTACATGTGTTCAGAACACTCAGATTAGCCTACAGTTGGGCAAAATCACCTAACACGAAGCCCGTTTTATAATAGAGTGTTGAATATCTGATGTAATTTATTGAACACTGTACTGAAAGTGAAAAATAGAATGGTTTAAGCGTCTCGGTTGTTTACCCTTGTGACCACCTGGCTGACTGGGAGCTGAGGCTCCAGGCCACTGCCCAGCATCACGAGAGAGGATTGTAGTGCATCCTGCTAGCCCAGAAAAGGATCAAAATTCAATGTCTGAAGTACAGTTTCCACTGAATGTGTGTGGCTTTTGCACCATCGTAAAGTCAAAAACTTGTAACTCAAGCCATTACAAATTGGGGTCATCTATAAATAAAGAACTCTTGGGAAGCCTGGGTGGCTGAGTTGGTTAAGCGTCCGACTTTGGCTCAGATCATGATCTCACGGTTCAAGAGTTTGAGCCCCGTGTCAGGTTCTGTGCTGACAGCTCAGAGCCTGGAGCCTGCTTGGGATTCTGTGTGTGTGTGTATGTGTGTGTGTGTGTGTGTGTGTGTGTGTGTGTGTGTGTCTTTCCGCCCCTCCCCCACTCAAGCTCGGTCTCTCTCTGTCTCAAAAATAAATAAACACTAAAAAAAAAAGTATAAATAAAGAACCTCACAATTCACTGTAAAAAGACAACCTAATTTTAAAATGGGTAGAGACGTCAACTGTGCTTCAATAATAAATAAATTCAAAGTAGAATAAAAAAATGACTACAATAGGCAAAACTGAGAGTGTCAAAGGCCAACTGGAATGTATGGCCACCAAATCTTTTTTTAAATAGGCAAAGACTATGAACATACATTTCTCCAAAGATGTACAAATAACTGATAAGCACATGAAAAGTGCTCAACATAATTAGTCATTAGGTAAATGCAAATCAAAACCACAATGTGATACCATTTCAGATCTATAAGGATGGTTATAACCAAAAAGTGTTGACAAAAATGTGGAGAAATTGGAACCCTCACATATTGCTGATAGGGATGTAAAATAAGGTAGCCACTTTGGAAAACGGTTCAGCAGTTCCTCAAAGAGTTAATCATAGAGTTACCATGTGACTCCGCAATTCCACTCCTTGGTATATACCCAAGACAAATGAAAGCATATGTGACACCAAAACTTACGCACAAACATTCATAGCTGCATCCTTGATAGTATCCAAAAAGTGGAAACAACCCAAACGTTCCTTAACTAGTGAATAAATATACAAAATTGTATCCACATACAATGGAATGCTATCTGGCCATAAAAAGGAACAAAGTCCTGCTACATGCTGCAAGATGGATGAATCTTTTTTCTTATACCCCTTTATTAAGGTGTAACTGACATACGAAAATCTGTATATATTTAATGTATGCAACCTGATGAGTTTAGAGATAAGTACATATTCATGAAACCATCACCACAATCTATGCCATACAAGACCGATGAATCTTGAAAACAATCTGCCAAGTAAAGGAAGTCAGACACTAAAGGTCACATTTCATATGATTGCATTCGTAGGAAATATCCAGAAGAGGCGAATGAATAGAAACGGAAAGATCAGTGGTTTGGCAAGGGTTTGGGGGAAGGGCAGGTGGAGAGTGACTGAAGTGGGTATAGATTTCTTAACAGCTTAATGACAATACTCTGGAATTAGTTGTGATAGTTATACAATCTTGTGAACATACCAAAAACTTCTGAATTGTGAACATTAAAAGGTGACTTATGGTATGTGAATTACACCATAAATGTGAATAATTTTTTTTTAATTTTTTTTACATTTATTTATTTTTGAGAGACACAGAGACAGAGTGTGAGCAGGGGAGGGGCAGAGGGAGAGGGAGACTCAGAATCAGAAGCAGACTCCAGGCTCCGAGCTGTCAGCACAGAGCCCGACGTGGGGCTGGAACCCACAAACCATGAGATCATAACCTGAGCCTAAGTTGGACGCTTAACCGACTGAGCCACCCAGGTGCCCCCATAAATGTGAATAATTTTTGGGGCGCCTGGGTGGCGCAGTCGGTTAAGCGTCCGACTTCAGCCAGGTCACGATCTCGCAGTCCGTGAGTTCGAGCCCCGCGTCGGGCTCTGGGCTGATGGCTCAGAGCCTGGAGCCTGTTTCCGATTCTGTGTCTCCCTCTCTCTCTGCCCCTCCCCCATTCATGCTCTGTCTCTCTCTGTCCCAAAAATAAATAAACGTTGGAAAAAAAAATTTAAAAAAAAAAATGTGAATAATTTTTAAGAGAAAAGCAAGGAATGGAAAGGAACTTATAATTAAAAGACAGATCATGAGGTGCGTGGGTGGCTCAGTCAGTTAAGCATCTGACTTCAGCTCAGGTTGTGATCTTGCAGTCCATGAGTTCCAGCCCCACGTCAGGCTCTGTGCTGACAGTGCAGAGCCTGGAGCCTACTTCAGATCCTGTGTCTCCCCCTTCTTTCTGCCCCTCCCCCACTCATTCTCTCTCTCTCTCTCTCTCTCTCAAAAATAAATAAACATTTAAAAAAAATTTTTAAACACAGATCAAATTAATAAATGAGTAAAAGTAAATATAGTATCTAGGAATGTACATGTGAGGGACAAAGCTACAGAAACAAGAGGATGACTGTAAAAGTCTGGATAATGATTACCTTTGGGGGAGTGAGGGCCTGTGATTGAGATGGAGGATATGGAAGGGTTTCTGGAATGGGGGGCAAAGTCCTATTTCTTAGCCTCAGTGATGGCTCAAATAAGGTGTTCATCTTACAATGACTCGGTAAGCTAAACATTTGTTGTAACGGTTCTCTCGGTCCGTTCTTTTATAATAAGTTTAAAACAATTTCAAGCATTGCCCTGCTAAAAATGTTTTTAGGCAAATCCAAAAAATAGCACTCCATTTCCACCTCCTTTCTTGAAATACAAATCCAGCAATTTTCATCAGTTATGTTAGACTCTATCTGAAATCCTGCCAACAAATGCCAACCAGATTAAGAGGCCCAACCATTCTTTCCATCTAGGGTGGATAAGGAAACAGCCAACATCTAGAAAAGCACATAACTGCTCGGGTTGGCTAGTCAAACACCCCTCTCTGTGGTTGGAACCAAGAGTTCTTTGAGGCTTGAAGTTGCCATTCTCGTTGCTGGTGTATCAGGATTACAGCTTCCACGTCAAAGGCAACAAACCCCCAAACACAGGAGGTAATGCCAGCAAACTAGTCATCAGCCTCTCCATTAACAAAAAACAAAAAACAAAAAACAACAACAACAAACCCATCCCACTGTTCCAAGACATGTGCATGCTCCCACTGCAGAAAGAGATGTCTACATTCTGCTTTTCTGTACAAACTCTCTCTGACCCCAGGGCCACAGATAAACGTGACATTCTGTCCACAGGAGTGAGTTGTGCCTCCAGGGAGTGCCAACACTTGGGAACCATTGGTGGCCCCGAATTTCCACAGCAGCCCTGACCACACCCCTCCACTCTGGTAGGCAGTAACCTGTTTGGGGATATACTTCAGGGACTCCATTTCAGTCCACTAGTCCTTAAGAAGCAACCCAAATATATGTTAACATTGCAATATTGCAAATTCCATTTCAGGGCCAGCTGACAACACCAATACAAGGAGACACTCCCTAGCGCTTACTGTGCACCAGGCACTGTTCCAAGGGCTTTATGTGCACCAGTCCCGGTTTATGAGACAGCCGCCATCAGCCCTGCCCTGGCATGCCGTGATGCCTCCGGGCTTGCATCCAAGTGTTTGTCTACACAGTCTGGTGTACCACTGCACCGTGAACTGGAAGGGGACCATTAACCATCTAAGGGACAGAGAGATCCCACCACACAGATAAACCCTGCCTTCCTGCCACTGAGGATGCTCTGGGAAAGCGTCCAGCCCATGGCCATGCTTCTGGGGGGACAACTCTGTTGTCTCTCATTCACTTCCCAGGCTCACACCTCTGTGGGCCAAGTCCTGTATGTTGACTCGATTCTCCGAACGCTTCTGCAGTCATCTCGTAACCCAAAAGTCTCCTCCATCTGAGGCCTCATTGCTGTTCAGGAGTTTCCTCAGGCTCCCTTCCGTAAGTTCCCATGCTATGGTGCATTCTGTCTCTAGGGACTCTCCTCTACTGGCCTCCGGCTTCATAGCCCTTCTCTGGTCTGGCTCGGCCTAGAAGCTCTGCCCATGCCCTCGACATCCTTGCCTCAGCCATCCCTTTATTTAACAAATCCTACCAAGGAGTTAGTATATTTTAAGCTGTAAATAGAAACATGAAAATATAACATCCTACCCTGGCAAGTCTTACATTCTAGTGGGGATGGGCAGAGGGGCACCGATACCAAACAGGTAAACAGAGGAACAAAATAAGTCCACAGAGAGATAGACTGTGAAGAAGAGGTAGACAAGGCTGTGCACTTGAGCCGGAGTGGTCAAGGAAGGCACCATATGAGCTGAGACTTGAAGGTTGAGAAGGTGCCTGCGAGGGAAGTGGAAGGGACAAGGCACACTGCCTCTGGTCTCGTGGGGACAGCCAGTGGGTGACCACTCCCTCCCTGAAACACTACCCGTTGCTTCAGATCCCGGTTTCCCGTGACTCCCTCTCGCTGTCCCTGGAACGTCGTCCCCCAGGATGCTAGCTCCGGCCCTGTGCTGGTTTCCTATGGCTGCTGGGACAAATTACCACCAGCCTGATGGATGAAAGCAACAGAAATTTATCATCTCAGAGAAATCAGTTTCACTGAGCTGAAATCGGGCTGTGGGCAGGGCCGCATTCCCTCCAGAAGTTCCAAGGGAGGGTCTGCTCCTTGTCTCTTCCTGTTTCTAGTGGCAGCCAGCATTTCTTGACTTGTGGCCACATCATTCTAATGTCTGCCTCCATGGTCTCATCACCTTCTCTTCTATTTTAAATCTCCCTCTGTCTGCCTCTTACAAGGATATTTGTGATTGCATCTAGTAGGGCCTGCCTAGATGATCCAGGATAATCTCCCCATTTCAAGACCCTTTAACCTCATCACATCTGCAGTTGTTTTTGCCATTTAAGGTAGTATTCATGGATTCCACAGATCAGGATGTATATATCTTTTTTGTGGTGGGGGGAAGCATTGTTCAACCTACCACCAGCTCTTTTTCATTCAACTGTCTACTGTTGGCTAAAAAAAGACGTGAGCTCTGGGAGGTTGAAACTCCAGCTCCCTAACTTCCTGGCTATGTGAGCTTGGGCACAGAGCATATATATACTTAACCTCTCTGAGCCTCAGTTTTGTCATCTGGGATATAATGTTAATCATAGCATCTACATCATGTAACTGTTAGGAAATTATATTCAAGGGCTCAGTATGTAAAATGTGATGAACACATCTTATTTCCATTTCTTTCCATCTCTGCTCTAACCACCCAGAAAGGGATTTTAAGCATCAAAGCTGCTGAGAAGTTTCCAAGTATGAGATTCTTAAGATATGGTGTTAATTGTTTCCATCTGTCTGCCAGGATTGAGGTGCTATAAACAACCCATTTTAAACCTTAGCAAAATGCCTAAAATATCTCAAGGTCCCCAAAATAGACACCCTAGGGAGGAACCAGGGAAGGATGTGGGGCTCCCAAGGAATCAAAGCTCTCAGAATGATCCTTTTGCCTTCCTCCTTTTGGTCCTTATGTTTCCCTTCATTCCTTCTCCCTTTGGACATTCATTAAAAACCATCTGCTTGCACTCAGACCAAAATCTGAGCAAAACTTTCCAGAAGGCAAATGGCATCATTCCCCCAGGAGGGAAAGTCAGCTTCTGCCTCATCTGGGCTCCATTGAAAGCCTCATCTGGGCTAAAGGTGTCAGGGCTCTTAACTTCCAGCACTCTCCTACTGGGAGATCCTTGGAAGCTGATCTCAGTTCTGAGTTCTTCACACAGATCCTGCCCTACTGCCCTATATAAATACTGGCTGTAGCACCAACGTAGTGTGACCTTGAGCAAGATCACTCTCAAAATCTCTTCTCCCCGCTGTAAAATGGAGATGATACGTCCTGCCTTACAAGATGGTTGTGAGAAGCAGAACAAGCTAATGAGAACGTGGCAACTAGCAGATGTCCTACCTTTCTTCAGTGTTCCCAGATGGAACCTTGCATTTGTAGATAAGAGAATGGATGTTCCAGTACAGAAAAACATTTAGAGTGTTTTAAAGGAGGGTTTTCCTCATTGCCCATATTTGCTTACATTCGACTTACCTCATATTTGCTACATTCCTATATAACCCGTGCTGATAAGACCAGTTTTTTATTTGAGTGAATGCATTCAGGGACACGGCATATTTTATAGGAAATGGAAAATTAGTATTGGACAACAATAGAAGGTAATTATCTATTTCTTTTAAATCCTTGAATTCTTGCCAGATAATATTGCCTTCCAATGGTCCCAAAGCCTGGTCTTTCATTGTGAAAGGAGCCATTCGTTTGAGAAATGTGAAAGCCTAGGGTTCCAGACAGACTTTCTTCTTGACATAATCGGAAGAATTTAAGTAAAATGTCAAAAATATAATTCACTGTTATTAATGCACTTCGTGTTCCACCTGTGTTCTTTGGTCCTGCTTGTCCTTTAGGAAGAGCTGTATCCTCCATTTCTAAGGCTGCAGGGCCAGTTTTAATGTAATTCATACTCAGAGATGATTGATTGAGTCCTCACCAATTTTACTTGAAGGCAATGCCTTCCAAGGAGAATAGCCCTTTGCAGCTTATAGAGTTTGCATACATTTTTGTGATTCCCACAAAAATCCTTCAAGGCAAGGCAAAATGATCCCCATATCCAGATGAGGAAACTGAGAATTTAACTGACTTAAGGTCCCCAAATTTGCATGGCTAGTAAGTGCCATTTAAGTTTCTAAAGGAGGGGATGGTGGGCTTGTAAGCTAACAAGACTAATTGAAGCTACGTATGTTTAAATCATTATTCAGTTTATTCAAAGTTGTGAATTTTAGGTGAGAATCAGTCTTGTTAGGTTGATAAGAATGGTCTGGTATTTCAGGACAGCTGCTTTGGGGCTGTAGAAAAATAATAATAATAAAATAAAATAAAGTTGTGAATTTTAACAGCTGCTGTCTTGAGCCTTCAAATTCAGCTTTAAAGTATTAAGATCCATTCATCTGGTGATTTATATATAAAAAGAGCTACTTCACATGATTTTTTTTAATGTTTATTTTTGAGAGAGAGAGAGAGAGAGAGAGAGCAGGGGAGGGGCAGAGAGAGGGAGACAACAGAATCTGAAGCAGCCTCCAGGCTCTGAGCCGTCAGCACAGAGCCTGACATGGGGCTTAAACTCACGAACCACAAGATCATGACCTGAGCCAAAGTCGAATGCTTAACCGGCTAAGCCACCCAGCGCCCCTATTTCACATGATATTTGACTAATGTTCACCTAATTTATAATATAACTGTTGTCAGCAGTTCTCCAGAGAACCAGGTTTATGGATATATATGAAGTTAAATATATTTATTTAAATTTAAATATATTTATTTAAATATAAATTATATTTATAATTTTTTGTTTAAATTGGCTCACATGAATGCGGGGCTGGCAAGTCTGAAATCCACAGGACAGACTAGTGGGCTAGAAACTTGTGTAGGCGTTGATGTTGTTGTCTTTTTGTTTTTAAGTTTATTTATTATTTATTTTGAGAGAGAGAGAGAGTAAGTAGAGGAGGGGCAGAGAGAGAGAGGGAGAGAGAGAATCCCAAACAGGCTCTGTGCTGTTAGCGTGGAGCCCCGATGCAGGGCTCAATCCCACAAACCATGAGATCATGACCTGAGCCAAAATCAAGAGTCAGATGCTCAACCAACTGAGCCACTCAGGTGCCCTGATGCTATAGTCTTGAGGCACAAGACTATATTCTCCTTTGAGGGAACCTCGGTTTTGCTTTTAAGGTTTTTCAACTGACTGGCTTGGGCTCACCCACATTACATATATTCCTTAATTTAATGTCAACTGATTATAGACGTTAACCCCATCTATAAAGCACCTTCATAGCAAAAGTCTTACCATTGCCCCAATCCAGTCTCCATCCTACAGAGAGACCTCTTCCTAAAACACATTTGACCATATGACTCTTCCACATTAAAGCCTTCAGTGGCTTTGTGTTTTCCATAGAATCATTTCCATTTCCTGACTCCTAAACAAAGCTTATGCGACCTCCAGTCCACCCTTCCACACTGATCTCCAGCGACTTCCCCTTGCCTCCATAGCCTCTCTCCAAGTTCCAGATGCACCACACCCCTCTCATCTCCTGTCCTCCCCAGGGTTGTGTGGGGACACTCCCACCTGGAGCTCCTTCTTCCCTGAGTGAGTTGGGAGCTGTCTGCACTCTGTGCACCAGCAACATACAGAAAAGATACCAATACATGAAATGAATGAAATACTTAGGTGACACTTTCTTTAAAGGTCCAACACATTTCCTACCTAGCCAGATACTTTTCCACACCTCTTTAACCTACGGAGAAGTAAGTTCTGACCACTTAGTCTCAAAATATACCACTTGACTGGCACCAGCCCACCACGAACTGGTCCTTTTCCACCATTCTGTGGATCTCCTTCCTGCTTTCCTTCACCACCTACTCTGTTTCCGACGATGTTGGGCTATTATAACCATTTTAACTCAAGGAATTATAGGGAAAAGGAGGTAATTCAGTAAGAACTAAGGCAAGAAAAAGGAGAAGAGCAATTAGAAATAGGGCTACCAGTGACCAAGAATAAAATGAAGACCAAGTCTGGGGCAGGGGAGTTAGTCTGACTGTCTTAGGCAAGAGAGTTCAGAGAGGAAAACGGCTAAAAACATTGACCTCAGGGCCAATAAATATTGAAAGGAAAACGGAAATAGCAAAGCATAGTGGCTGAGAGGGCAGGTTCTGAGGTCAGAGTCGGGCTAACCCCTGTCTACCTTGGGTAACTTATTTTTTCTCCTCGATACTCGTCTGTAACATGAATTATTGCATCTGACACGTGGTAGCTTGTCAATAAATGCTAGCCGTTCATATGATTAACATTGAATATAAAGTGAGGGCAGGGGATAGGGTGGGGACAAACCCACAGAACTCGGGCTTGAGAGCAGAAATGGCTTTACCAGTGGGACTACAGATGCCAGCGACCCCAGTCCTTGCTACTCAAAGTGTGGTCCCTCAGACCAGCCACGTGGGCATCACCCAGGAACTTGTTAGAAATGCAGACTCAGGCCTTCCCTGGGCCCTTTAAGTCAGAATCCGTATTTTAACAGGATAATCTGCACATTACAAGTTCCAGACAGAACTGCCCTAGGTCCCATTGCTTATTTGGAAGACCCAGTTATAGATGGGCAATGACTGCAGCCAGTTTGAATTTAGAGATAGAATTACTGTGTGAGGTAACCAGGGAGACCCCCTACCTAGTCCTTGGCAATGCTCCAGGGTATTTGGGTGACTATTCTCTTAGATTTAAGGGGAGGAGTTTGGTGGAAGACTTATGAACTGAGGCCATAAACTCAGGCTGGCTGCACAGTGTCAGGCGGGCTTACATGGCCTGAACACAGAAGCCGTGAGTGGAGGGGACCTGTACAAGGGGACAATAGGTGGGAGAGAGGTGACTACCAGGATCAGAGACTAGGCAAATTGAGAGGGGGAGAGATGGTGAAAAGGGCTGTTTTCCTGTGTCCTCCCTTACAGGCTGCACGCCCACCCCACACTACCCTGTCCCACCGAAAGCACTCCCTTGGTCCAGCCAGACCCTCTGAGCATGGCCTGCCCTTCCTCCATAACCTCACGTCCAATGAGCACGACTGACAGAGAGGCAGCCTGGGCAAGGGGCAGCACCCAAGAAGGGTTGCATCACTTTCCAGACATCCCTGAAGGCTTAAAATACAGTTTGTAGAGAGCAGAATCACCTTCAATTTCTAGAAAGGCAAAGTAAACATTACCTTAAAAATAAAAGGATTAATGCAGACCAACTTGGCCAAGATAAATTCCATCAAACACAGATATCCCCTAGCAGGGGAGTGAGCAAGGATTCTGCAGGCATCTGAAAAAGTCCAGTGACTTCTCTTCAAGACTGCGAATAGCCCTCAACCTTCTCCACTCTGTATTTAAATCCACAGTCCTCTTTCTTTATCAGTCTTTTCAAATAATCTAACATCGCTTTGCACCCCTGAATCCAATCCTGTATTTCTTGTTTTGGTGGTTGATGTGTTTGTCCATAGAGAGAAACACATATTCCTCTTAACTCCTTTCTTCATCCCTGCTTCTCCTGATCATCATATTCCCCTCCCCGTGGATTCTGCCTCTTTAAAACTCTCTGGGCCCCTTTGCTGTGCTGAAGAAGACTCCTACTCACCAGTGAGAGTCAATGAATGTCCAGGGATTTTGCAAGCTGGATGTTAAACATAGCTGTTGTGAAAAATCAAATTACAGAAACTTCCAATTAAATAAATTATATTAATAATATATTCAATATATTTCCTAATTGTTTCACTACATTTCATTATTGTCCATGCTCTTCAGCTCATTTAAATCAATTGCATTTGCATGGTGGAAATACTATATAATGGTGTGCTAATACACAGCTCTTCAAACTTTGCGTTCAGTGATATCACACTGGGAGCTTGGAATTGACCATAGAGGCAGTATTCACACCACAGAAACTGACAGAAGCTACAAATCAGGGCTTGGTTTGTTGTTTTGTTGATTATCTAGACTTAAGAAAGTGATGGAGAAAATGTTAATAATTCAGATTAAATCTAAAAGTGTGTTGTGTCTACAGCTGTTATATTGTGAATAGTGCAAAAATTGAGGAACTATTCTTCCAGAATTCAAAAATTATGATCCAGTTCAGCAGTTCCTCATGTCACGGAGAAATGAGCAAAGTTAAAACATTCACGTTCATTGCTTAACTTTCTTCTGACTTGTCAACGTAAACAAAGATATCAGCCAACATTCATGTTGGAACTATATTCAGTGGTCAATTGCAAACATAGACTGACTAAGGATGTAAGAGTTCAGCAAAATCAATGTTTGCATTCTGTGTGAATCTATTGGCTGTACGGAAGTTGCAAAAGAGACTATGCTGTATTTTACTACTTATAAATTGTGCAACATGAGCATCCTTCATATAAATAAAATTTATAACAAACCTATATTATGTACATGTATGCATGTTTGTTTATCTTTCTTTTCACACTGCTGGCAGCCCTTGCTTGACAGGTCTATACATCCCCAAACTGTTTCCTTAGGTTAGTCTATCTGTCAACTTTTCAGGCTTCATCCCCTCCAACCCAACATGTATATTACTACCAGAGTAATCTTTCTAATATTTAAATGCAATCATGACATCCCCTCATTAAAATTATCAATGGCTTTCCAGAACTTTCTGAATGAAATGCAAGCCATAGAAGGCTTTCCTTGCTCTACCCTATTCACCTACGCAGACTTCTTTCTTATCAGATGCCCACACTCACGTCTCACTACAGTTATGCCAAACTGCCTGATATTCCCAGAACATGCTTTACTTATTCATGCCACTGGGCTTTTGCACATGCTTTCCTCTGCCTGGCATAGCTTGCCCCAACCCCTCTCCTCCTACTCCTGCTAGTTCCCACCGAACATTCAAACCGCTCTCAAATATCATCTCTTCCGGTAGCCTACACCACTTCAGCACTTGCTGCTGCCACATGTCACCTTGTAGGCTCACCTCTTTTGGCTCCTGCGCTCACCCGGAAGAGCCTCTGAGCAGAGAGAGGTGTCCCCAGTACTTAGCACTTGGCTTGGCAGCCAGGAGATAGGTGGTAAGTGCTTGCTGAATTGATTACTTCGTCCATTTCAGCTCTAATCTGTAGCAAATGACAGGATGTAGCCAGGAGAAATATGCATACCTCATCTCTGAATTTAATTGTTACTTAAAAAACAAAAGCCAGATGAATCATTGATAATTTTATTCCCCATTGTTTTGTGGAAGTCAACCAGATAAAACCTGAAACTCTTTACTCTAAAGCATTGACCTTCTTTAAGCACAACCAAATTACTCATTTCTGAAAGATAGTGAGTTATCACTTACTAAGAGCTACGTCTATGCCTCAAGCATGTGCTAAGTGCTTGATATATGCCATTTCGTGTATCCTTAATCGCCCTATAATGTAGGTATTTATTATCCCCATTTTACAGATGAGGAAACTGAGTCTCAGGGAAGTTGCCTTTGCTTTGAATTTGAATTCACGAAAAGATGCTGAATAGCAAAGCAATGACTTAAACAAGGGTTGGTCTGACTCTAAACCCCATGTTTCCTCTGCTGAGCCCATTCGTTACTGCTTTAAAGCAAATTCACCATTTGAATCAGGTCCCACTAGTAGCCTGGAACAAATAACACTCCAAATAATACCACAGAGTCACTAGCACAGGACTTAGTCCAGTTGTGTTCTCCTTATTCCTGATACCCAAGCCAGTGAATGGATTTGCCCTTCCCCCGACCCAGATTTACAGAAGAAAAGTGAACAACACGGAGAAATACCTGTGTTCTGAGTCAGAGGTTGCATGTGAAATTCTCTGTGATCGTGATCGGGTCTAGGCCTCCATCACACAATTTTCCAACAATGAGCAGGGATCTCGTTCACCTCTCTGCTGAGCTGCCACGGCCACGGGCGCTGCCGCCTCTGTTTACTGTTTGTTACTAAGCACTTGGCTGCCCAGCGAGTGAGTCAACGGGGCCTTTCCTTTCCTGCCACTGGCTCTCTTGCCCTGAGCCCTGTGCAGTCTCCAGTCGCAGGCAGAGCCATCCCGCCATGGCTTCGTCCCCAAGGCCGGTGACCTGTGAGAGAGCTTGTAAGAGCTCAACTGGATTAGGTGCCACTGAAGACAATAGGATTGTGGCTCAGCAGGGGCTTTTACACTGATGTCACTTTATCTCCTGGTCCAATCAAAAGAAAGAGCCCTGCGAAGAACCAGGGGGCCCGCCAAGAGCCGAGTCTTAGTTTCATTAATTCAGCAGCCCTCCATGCCCTTTAACAGAGGCAGACTTTAGACTTGTACCCAACGGGGCAGAGTAACATGTAAGATCGTGATGAGGAACCGTGACCTGGAGCTGCGAACGGGAAGGCAAGAGGAATGCCTTGATCACAAGAATCACAAGAAGGTTGTGATTTTTACACACACACAAAAATAATCCTCACAATAATATAAATAAATAAAGGGGCAGAAGGAAATTTTTGCAGGTGACGGATATGTTTATGGCATAGATCGTAGTGAGGGTTTCACTGGAGGATATTTATCTCCAAACTCATCAAATTAAATCCACGAAATATAGACAACTCTTTTATGTCAGTCATACCTCAATAAAATGCTTTGTTTTGTTTTGTTTTGTTTTTAAAAGAAGAGTGTGTTTGGAGAAGGAGGAAAAGGAATTCCCACACTCTCTGGTATTTGGATGCAGAAAGGAACCAGCAGAGAAGGATAGGAAGACTTGGATCACAGTTCTGCAGAGGTAAGAGTGAAAGAACGGATCTTTGGAGCCCTCTAGATCAACAGCAATTTCAAAACTGAAATTTTTGTTTTTTTAAATTTGTTTATTAATTTTGAGACCCAGACAGAAAGCGAGCGAGCAGGGACAGAGCAGAGAGAGGGAGAGACAGAATCCCAAGCAGCCTCCACGCCATCAGCTGGGCTCACACTCACATACTGTGAGATCATGACCTGAGCCAGGATCAGGAGTCAGATATTTAACCAACTGAGCCACCCAGGCACCCTGCAGAACTAACTTCCAAAAGAAAATGAACGTTTTACTTCACACATTGACCAAAAAATAAAATAGTGACACTTGATGAAGCCCAGTGCGGGTGAGGGCATGGTGGATGAGCAGTCCCGTGTCGGTAGTGGTAATGTACGTTAGCATACCCTCTCCGTGGGGCATTCGGTAATATTCATTAAAGCTGTAATTGCGCACATTATTTGCCAACCCAGTTGTGGGGAACTGACCCCATGAACATGCTTGCAAACGTTCACCCACGTATATGAAAAAGGATACTTATTGTAGTATTTTGTTGTTGTTGTTGTTGTTGTTGTTGTTGTTGTTAGGGGGAAAAACTGAGAGCCACCAAAATGTCCATCAATAGTGGACAGGTAAGTAAATTGTTGTTCACACACAGTGAAAATCCAGCTACACAGCTGTGCAAAGGAGGTGGATAGACCTGTGTGTGCTGGCATTCAACACTTGCCCCAAAAATCTTTTAAAACACCACAAGTGTGGATTCACCCTGTATAATTCCTCTTAGTGTAAATGAATATATATATATATATAATGTTCTTTACATATATATTATATTATATATTCAATTGTATGTATTACACATTCATGTATAGTCTTAAGGAGGAATCACTAGAAACTTAATAGTGTTTGCTTTGTTGAGACCATTTTATTTTTTTTTTTTTAATTTTTTTTTTTCAACGTTTATTTATTTTTGGGACAGAGAGAGACAGAGCATGAACGGGCGAGGGGCAGAGAGAGAGGGAGACACAGAATCGGAAACAGGCTCCAGGCTCTGAGCCATCAGCCCAGAGCCCGACGCGGGGCTCAAACTCACGGACCGCGAGATCGTGACCTGGCTGAAGTCGGACGCTTAACCGACTGCGCCACCCAGGCGCCCCTGTTGAGACCATTTTAAATGCTGTTAGTCATTAGTTATGACTTAATCAGGAAAAATATTGTCCGTGTTTGGACTTTCCCCCTATACCCTGTGTTATATAGGTATTTTTTTAAGTGGTGAACATTATATAATATCTTACAAAATTTATGTTTTCTCGCTCAAACCTATTTGCATTCCACACTAGGCTAGTAACGCACTTTATGATCATTGCAATCATCTTGTGCTGTTTCTCCCAAATTCATCAATTCATTAGATTCAGAATGGATCTTGGTAACATGTAGATTTCCAGCACCACCCCAGACCTGCTGACACTGAATCTCTGAGAGGGAGCCAGGGGGATCTGCATGTTAGCAAGTGCCCAAGTAGTTTTTATTAATTTGTTCAGGCCAACCATGTACAATGGAAGAAAATGAGTCCCAGAGGGAGAAATTGAATACTTCCAGTCATGGAGCTGTTTCGTGGCAGAACAGAGAGTAACATCTAAGTCCTTGACCCCCAGGAACATGCTGGTCTGCTTAAAGTCACCACTGCCTTCACCCTTTTTGTCACAAATATTAGCACTCGGCTGCAATTTCCTCCTGTACTAATTTCTGCCAAGATTTCATTCATTCAAATTAAAGCAAGGAAAAACCTTAATTCAGTACTGAGATTTTCGAATTTGCATAATTTTAGAAAATTCAACTGCTTCACTTTCAAGAACCATGTTTATTCATATTTAAATACAGTCCTTTAAAGTAGGATGTAGAATCGAGCAGGATTTAATACTAAGACCAGCTCCCACTTATGCCCCTTATTTTATGCTTGTTGCCAAGGATATGTCCAATGTCTACAGTGTCATATATTGCAAATCACCTACATCTTAAGTGATAAAGTTTTATTATTCTAAACAGAATCCAAGACCTCTCATACATTGCTGGGGAGAATATAACAAGGGTACAGCTATCCTGGAAAATAGATTGGCAGTTTCTTTAAAAACTAAACATATTGTTGCCAGTAATTGAACTCCTAGGCATTTTTCCCAAAGAAAAAAGCTTCTGTCCACCCCACAATTTGTACATGATTGTTTGTCAGCTTTCTTTACAACGGTCAAAAACTGTTAACAACCAAAATGTCCTACACGAGGTGAATGGTTAAGCAAAGCGTGGAACAGTCATACCACAGAAACCTACTCAGTAATAAAAATGAATGAACCACTGGTACATGCCACACTTACGTGAATCTCAAGGGCATCAAGCTGAGTGGAAAAGCCAATTTCAAATTGTCACATACGGTATGTCTCTATTCATACGACATCCTTGCAATGACAAAATTATAGAGATGGAAAACTTACTAATGGTTGCCAGAGGTTAGAGATTGTGGAGGGAGGGGTGATTATAAAGGGCCAACACAAGGAGACCTTTGTGGTGACAGGAGAGTTCTGTGTCTTGCTCTAGGTGGTTATGGAGGGGAAATGCAGCTCTGTCCATCCCCAACCCCCTGGCCTGACTCTATCTCCGGTAGCCTTAGCTCACCTGGCTGCCTCTGCAGGGTCCAGTTGTCTTTCTTGCCCCTCTAACCACTTCCCTGACAACCTACCTCTTCTTTGAGACACAGGACACGATGCCCTGCTACCCCTGCTGCCATCACCTACTGACTCCTAAGTCCACCACTGAGACCATGGCAAGAAGGCCAGCTTCGTCCTCGTCTGAAGGCACCCCTTCCCCGTGAGTGAGAAGTGCATGGACCGAGGGTTCATGTTGACCAGCCCCTGTGTCAGCCCCCTGGGCTTTGTTCAAGGTGTCCTGCCCAACCAGCACTGAGCCTACTCTCAGGGCTTGTGCAGGCCTCTCCCAGTGTGGGCGTGGCTGTGGCTTGGATGTGAAGACCAAAACCCCCTCACAATGTGAGGCAGAGCCTGAAGAGGAGTGGCCGTGGCCTGGGACTAGAAATTCAAAGCAGGTGTCCCAGAGGCTCAGAACTTTCATTTCAAATTTAGTCTTGCAGGAAGTTACAAAGTTACATTCGTCAGGGTTAGAGGACAGAAATACTTCATTTAAACCTGGTGGTTTCACCTATAACTTTAAAATATTTAGACTTAAGGTATGTGGGCCTCCATTTATATTCTTTCCCTGGGCCCTGCAAAAGTTAGGGACTGGCCGCTCTTATTCACTGATAGTGTCAGCTCTGGGCTTTCTGTGGTCTCTCCTGCTATCTTGCTGACCTCAACAAATCCTTGACCATGTCACTTCCCCCTCCTCACCCCACCTCAGTCGCTGCACTCACACTGTAGCCTTTGTCATTACAAGTAATGGTGTCCCTTCCAAAACTTACCTTTCAAATATCCTAGGCTCAGACACCCACTGACGCTTATTTTTCCCAGCTAATTTCTTCAAGTTACCTCCATTCTGACACATTTTTGTGCCCCTGAAGACCTGCCATCCATTGGCCTTACCACCTTTTCACCGATCATCAGTTTTTGTCCCTCATTATCCAGTTTACAGTCCATGGTCCATGAGGCAGAAATTCTTGCTAGCCATCCAACAAAATGTGTTCTCCCCTTCCTCTGTGGCATGCATCTAGACTACACTTCCCAGCCTCCTTTGTGGCTGGGTGGAACCATGTGATAGAGTTCCTGCCAACGGAAAGTGAGTGGACAGGATGTGTGCACCCCCCACAGCAAGGGGTGCTGGAATGGCGACTTCGGGGAACTTGGAAGCCACAGATTATAGACGGCAGAGTCCCATTCAGTATGGGACCCCGACTTCCACCCACCTAGAAGACTTTCCCTGGTGTGCTAAGAAGGAAACAAACATGTCGTTTAAGCCATTGAGTTTTGCCACATCGGTTACGTTAGTATAGCTTATCACTAAAATTTCACATGCGTGTAAGTGGAAGCATGAGCTACAACACGGCACGATGATTAAGAGTCGGATTGTTGGGGCGCCTGGGTGGCGCAGTCGGTTAAGCGTCCGACTTCAGCCAGGTCACGATCTCGCGGTCCGTGGGTTCGAGCCCCGCGTCGGGCTCTGGGCTGATGGCTCAGAGCCTGGAGCCTGTTTCCGATTCTGTGTCTCCCTCTCTCTCTGCCCCTCCCCCGTTCATGCTCTGTCTCTCTCTGTCCCAAAAATAAATAAACGTTGAAAAAAAAATTAAAAAAAAAAAAAAAAAAGAGACGGATTGTTGGACTAAAACCACCAGGGTTCAAATCCTGGCTCTGCCACCTACTGGCTTGGCTGCTCTCTCTCTGCTGTGTTTCCTCACCTGTGAAGTATAGATGATAGTACCTGCTCATAGGTCTGTTCGAGAGGGAAGGAAGTGGACACGTCCAGGGTGTAGAGCGATTAGACCACGGCCTGACGCGGTAAGCGCTGTGTGTTTGCTGCTGTGGCACGCACCCCTCTACTTCTCTGCTTCCACCTACTGCACCCCTATGTCCACGCAGCCGAACCAGGTTGAAGAACAGCACAAACCTGTGCCAACCGGTTGCACTCTACACCGGTGGCCCCACACCTCAACCGCACTGCCCAATTATCCTGCCACTTTTCCCTGGCCCCGTTGCCCTCAACTCCCCCAGGCCACAGTCATGCCGTCTCCTCTCTCCCTCTGTGCAGCCGATAACCTCAAGCTACACTGAGGAGGGAGAATCTGTCTGAAGAGAGCCCCTTCATGGTCCCAGCATCAAGTCTACCTGCCTCTTGCTCTCTCCAGTCTGTTCCTCATGTCTCCTCTCCTCTTCTCAAATCAGGCTCTCCCCGCACAAGAGCCCTGGAAAAGGGCTATTTTTTAGGCGGCCAAGTCCAAGGGTAAGGTCTCCAATGCTCACTTGACCTGATCTACAGCAGCACTGGATTAGTCCCTCTTCCTTGAAATGCTTTATTCCCTGGGATTCCAGAATGAATTCCTCTGACTTTCCTCCTACTTTGCTGGCCACTTCTTCCATCCCATGCCTACTTTCCTCCCTTCTACTGACCTCTAGATGTTGAAATGCCTGGGGATTGCTTCCATGGCGCCCTTCTCTTCTTTTTCTACACTCACTTGCCCCATAAAATCTCAACTCCCATGTCTTTACCTGCCATCTAGAGTCTGATGAATCCCAAGTTCATATTTATGAAAAGCCCTTACCCCTCCAATAAACTGGATACTTTATATCCAGTATACTGGATATCCAATATACTGGATACTTAAGTTTATTTATTTATTTTGAGAAAGGGACAGAGAGAGGGAGAGAGACAGAGAGAGAGAGGGAGGGAGGGAGAAAATGAGTGGAGGAAAGGCAGAGAGAGAGAGAGAGAGAGAGAGAGAGAGAGAGAGAGAGAGAATCCCAAGCAGGCTCCAAGCTGTGAGCACAGAGCCCAACTCGGGGTTCAAACTCACTAACTGTGAGATCATGACGGGAGACAAAATCAAGAGTTGGATGCTTAACCAACTGAGCCATCCAAGCACTCCTAAACTGGATTCTTTTATGCAACTACCCATATATCTTCACTTTGAGGCCAAATAACCAACTCAAATTTAAGTTTATCTGTGAGAAGATTGTTGATTTCGAAAGTCCCCTTCCCCACCAAATTAAACCCTACTCCTTCCTCAGTCTAATTATCTCAATAAATGCCACCATCCTCCATCCATTGGCCCAGGCCAAAAAAAAAAGTAACAGTCAATTTGATTCCTCTAGGTCTTTCACATCTCATGTCTGATCAACTGGAAGGCCATTTAAAATATATGCTGGATCTGGGGCGCCTGGGTGGCTCAGTCGGTTAAGCGTCCGACTTCGGCTCAGGTCATGATCTCACGGTCCGTGGGTTCGAGCCCCGTGTCAGGCTCTGTGCTGACAGCTCAGAGCCTGGAGCCTGCTTCAGATTCTGTGTCTCCCTCTCTCTCTGCCCCTCCCCCATTCATGCTCTGTCTCTCTCTGTCTCAAAAATAAATAAACATTAAAAAAAAATTAAAAAAAAAATATATGCTGGATCTGATGACTCATTAGAATCACCCCCTACCTTCCATCGAAACTACTATCCTCTCTAACGTCAACAGCAAAGTAGCTTCCTTGCTCGTCCTGCTTCAACAATTGGCCCTTCCCAGAATACTCTTCACTCAAAAGTCACAGCTGTCCTTTTAAAACCAAAGGCAGATCATCTCATCATCTTGTTCAACATCTTCCCGTGAATGTCCATCACACTAATGGTGTAAAATCCGAGTATCTTACCATGGCTCACAAAGTGCAATCTAACTCCAGCTACCTCACTCTTTCCTTGATTTCCTGTAATCTAGTCACAGTGGTATTTTTGACGCTTTTCAGACAGTCCCAGTTTGTTCCTGGTCCAAAGATTTTCACATGCTATTTCCCCTGCCTGGAATCTTCCCTCAGATCTTCACATACTTACTTCATCACTTCATTCAGGTATCTGTTCAAGTGTAACCTTCACAGAAAGGCTACCCTTAGGTAGCATGTCTTCATCATTCTGAATCCCCTTGCTTTCTTCACTTCTCTTTATACTAATTATCTTCTTTTTTTACTTTAATAATATGTATTTCTTTGTTGACTTGTTTATTTTTTATTGCCCCACCAATAGATATAAGCTATATGAGGGCAGGAATTTTATCCATCTTGCTTACTGCTTGCAGGGTGTTTTCAGCTGCATGTGGCAAGTGAAACAATGGAAAGTGACTCAAACACTCAAGGACATCTACATTCTGACATAAATGTGTCTTTGGCAATTCAACAGCCCCAGAGCCTTGGGTTAACATTTCTGTTCTTCTCACACTGAGGAATGACCATTGCAGCTCCAGTCCTCACATCCTGACCCAACCATGTTATAAGGGAGAGAAAAGACTTCATCCTCTCACATTTCTTTGGAATCTTTTTCAGAATCTTGGCTAACTTCCTCTTTTATATTTTTGTCCACATGAGGTCATGGGCCGCTGCTAAACCATAGTGGAATAGGATGGCAGTGATTGGCTCTGATCAATCGTGGTTTCTCCCTAGAAAGGAGAACAAACCCATCTTTCCAGATCACCTGCCCCCTGATGTCTGCACAAACTAGGGCCCTGACACCAAGGAAGATGGGAGGGGTGTGATTACTGAGTGAGACACCAAGAATGTCTGCCACCCCCATATACCTGGAATGGGGCCCAAGTCAGAACAGAGGCTCAAAAAATACAGACTGACTGGATGATGGAATATTTGTACTTCAGTAGACTAAAAGTGACCCAGACAGAACTCTTGATGACCTTGTAGAGATCTACTTTCTTTGGCCCAGTCTTGCTCATCTCCCATAGCAGCCCTGTGAAGTCAATGTCTATTCACTGCTTTTCAAAGAAGATTAGAGCTTGAAGAGGTTGACTGAATTAGTCAAGGATTGGTGGGTAAGGTGCTCAAACCCATAGAGAAGTTTCAAAAATGGCCAAAGTTGCACTCAAGAACAAGGGAGAGATTGATGATGAGTGGTCTTACAAGAGCAGGACCAGGAAATTGCTTGCTTTAGTGAGGGCCTACTGTCTGTCAAGGCTTTTTACATATGATTCCATATGCACATATACTAGAAAGTAGGGAGTATCATATCCATTTTATAGATTAGGAAACTGAGGCTCACAGAAGTCAAATAATTTGCCCAAGGACACATAGCTATAACAGTTGGTAAAGTTAGGATTTGAACCCCAAAGGGTCACACTTCAAACCCTGTATTCCTTCCACTAGAAGAACCAATGGAAGAACCACTAGAAGAAAGCCTTGGAGAAGTCCATGAAGTAGTTCTTTTTTTGAGGTGGAACAAAGGGAAGAAATTGAGTGGAAGGACACGGAAATTTTGAGGCTGATGGGGGGGGGAGACTTTGAGAAATCTCACGTCAGATGGCCTCAATTGTTTCAGGAAAGTAGTACACACAGTCATCCGTATGATGAGGTTCAGACTTAAAAATGGTAACAATTTGTGGCAAATCCTGGGAAGACTGAGATGGTGATCAATTTGAAGGGAATAGCAAAGCTGACGAGCAGCAGGTGGGCCCAAGGGGGTGGGAGCTGTGTAGAGGGTCAGAGAGTCAAGAAGGCTAAAGGGAGGCCCAGAGAGGGGAGAAGATGGGTGGGGCAAGGCACGGACAAGTGTCAAAGACTAGCTCGGTGCCTGACAACGCATGTCCCCTCAGTGGGGGAGGGCAGGGACTTTTACAGACCAGACACCCAGATCCCAAATCTGGAGTGGATGGTGCCTGGGCAGTTGTTGAAGAAGACTGACAGAAAGGGGGCTTTGAATACAAAGGAAGGAGGATCCTAGTAAATATCAAGGAAGGGCTGTCCCAGGGCAAGAGTGCTAAGCAGAACAGGGCTAGACTTTGTAAGATCTGTTATGTGATCAGAAAGCACAGGGAAGGTGGGGGAATGGGGGAGAGGGACAGAACCAACTGAGACTGGCACACCAGCCAGAAATGTTGGGGCAGGGCCTGGGACCTGCCATTTTACTTACCTGTCCCAGGGTTTCACTTTCAACTTCTGCTAAGTGTACCTGATCAGGTGCAGGGGCATCTGACAAATATGTGTGATTCGGAATGACTGACCTTAGTTAGTGTTGCTACCACCTACTGAGATAAAATTTGGGCATTATTTTTTCTGTGAACCATAAGTGAAAGGAAGGCACATACTTTAATAAGCTTCTCATGGCAAGGTTCTACGGGCCAACTCTGTAAGTCACAAGAAGAAGGCAAAGGGAGGGTCCTCACAGTCTGAGCAGAATGAGCCACCTCAGGGTCAGACACTGTGCATGCAGACACCTTTTCCCTGCTCATGTCACCTGGTGTGGCTCTCCTTTCAGGAGCAATGATCTCAATGGTATGTTCTAGCCCAGGGAGAAAAGAAGGCAAGTCTGGAGCTCAGAGACAAAGCAGCAGTGCCTTGGGGCCAGAATCCACTGAAGCCAGCTCAGCAAACAGAGGAGGAACAAAGGCCCTTGGGAGGCAGAGCAGATGTAGACAAAAACAAGTCAAGGCCACCAAGATGAAGCTTGAAGACACCAAGCTCCTGTGTCCTTTCTTCTCATGGCAACATATTCCAGTTGCTGGCAAGGTGCTAGAAAGAGACAGATAACCTCTTGTGCGCCCAGCTGAAAAAGGAAGCACGAAATTCAGGAAAGGGATCCATTCTTCGATTCTTTCTCAATCACTGGCAAGGGGAGCTTGGCCCAGGCAGACCCGTTGTCATTGCTCCTGCCATACCACAGGGAGCAGTAGACTCCTTGGATTTGCTCAGTAATAAAAGGACCAAGCACACTACTTTCCCACCACTTCTTGACCAAATATTTTCCTTGATGAATGAGACAGCACTAAACCATAAGTGGCCCACAGTGGCTTTGGCTCACACTCACTGGTGATGAAGGTGATGCTGTTGGCCCCTGAGATGGAAGGCGGTGCTCTACAACTTTGCTCTGCAGTCCCGCTCTCATAGCTATATGCCCCTACCCAAACAGCTCTGGGCAAGAGAGGTCTGCCTCTCTAGGCCTTACGCCCAGCACCTGCTGTCCCTCTGATCGACCTGAGCTTTCCATCCACAGGTGGAGGCTTGGCCTGGAAAAGCATGAGAACACTAAGGCTTCTCCATCCTTCCATCACTCACTCGTCCACCAATCCTAACACTCGCCGGCTACAGGAACTTGGATAAGTTGCTTTCCCTCTCTGTTAAAATGGAAAGATTGTGAGAATTAAATGGGCATAGACACGGATACACGTTAATCATTGTAATTTGCTGAAATCAACTCTGTGACAGACACACTCCATGGCATGCAAAGGAGGACGGTAAAGGAGGCCTGTGTACAAACGGCTTAGTACTGGAGAAGCCTACCACACTGCCCCTCTGCAGCTGCCTCTATAGTCATTATCTGTAGGAAAAAATATTTTTAAATAAAGCATTTCTTTTAGAAACCTAGGAATTCTTTACATTCTCTTGGGTCATGAGCTCAATGTCAACATGATTTCTTCCCCTGGAATGAAGCGTGCATCCGAACGTGGGCAGGAGTTCATAAAGACAGGAGTGACGTGCATTGTCCAGGATGTTTTTCTTTGCTCTTGTCAAGTTGCTGAAAAGAGAGGCTTTCTAAGAACATGGACAGCGCAGTCTCATGTCCAGCAATGCAGACTCAGCGCGCTGCATCTGACCAGTGACCGTGACACCTGCTGGCCACCCCTGGAACCACACCCAACCTCCTTGACCATGAAATGCCAAGGTTCTTTGTCAGGATGACTTTGAGGGCTACTTGATGAGCAACACTGCCTAATTAAGGCAACCATTTCTTAGAAATTAAAGAGGAAAACAACACATGCTTCGGAAGGCAGCAGTGGCAGTGACTGGAGCCAGACCTGAGTTTCAACTCCAGATTCTTCTGGTGAGGAACTGGCTGACCTTAGGCAAGTTACCCAGCCTCTCTAAACTGATTTCCTCATCTGAACAAGAGTCTGACTGTTATTTCTCATGGAGTCATATGAGGACAATATGAAATTTTGGACTTCAATTTACCTCTGAGGGGAACTTTGGTCTCATGCAGGTCATCTTCTCTAGGCACAATGTTGAGATCCAAGGGCACAGTATGAATGGTTCCAGGACAATTAGGGTACCCATTGTTGGTACCAACATGCCCAAACCAGGGGCAAAAACCTTTCTCGGTTATGGACAGAGTTGTATACTTCCACAGGCCTGCTGACTTTATTCCAATGTTCTCTTTCTTTTTTTTTTTTAATGTTTATTTATTTTTGAGAGAGAGCATGAGCAGGGAAGGTGCAGAGAGAGAGGGGGACAGAGGATCCAAAGCAGGCCTCATGCTGACAGCAGAGAGCCCGATGCAGGGCTCAGACTCACGAACTGTGAGATCATGACCCGAGCTGAAGTCGGATACTCAACTGACTGAGCTACCCAGGCGCCCCTCCAATGTTCTCTTTCTGATCTGTGCTCCATCTAAGGACCCCCAGTCAGGAAGATGGGAAAGCAGTATTTGCTAGATACATTGGATTGGTATGGAAAACTGACTGTGCCTAGCTGCTGAAGACAAGTTCAGTCCACTAGAGGGAAAATGGAAGTGACTGGCTGGGCCACTCACCCAAATTGTCTCTGACTCCGCTTTCCTGGGATTGCCTTTCTCACTCTATCCACCTCTTGACCCTGTGATATGCATGGAGAAGAGAGAAGTTAGCTAACCCCAAGGCTGAGTACTTAGCTGAAAGTCCTCTACCCAGAACCATGACATTAGAAGCCTGAGTGTGGGTAGTTTCTGGTCTCGAGTTCAGGCCAAAGAGTTCATATTTGTGAAGATGCCCCAGGGAGAGTCTCTGGAGACTGATGGGAAGGTGCGTGCTGCAGAGGACCCAGCACGCCCTCATGCTGCCTCTCTCTTCTTTCTTTGGCCACGGCCACGACCGCTACTTCTGCTACTGCCGCCACCAACGAATGTAGTCGTTCAAACCTGGGTACTTCTGAGAGTGTGGGAAGCCCTATTGGTAATTACCCTGGAGCAACAGGTACAAAATGGCCCATCCTACACAAGCAGGAACATCTGATCAAACTCTGTGCCCAACACAAAAGACTCACCGTTTCTCGATTACTCACTTTGAGACATCCGCTTCTGGCCAACCATTCACAGCTGTAAACATACCTAGGAGCTGCTCCATGTTGGATGTGTAAACTGCAGTATCTCATCCAATTCCTGTCTGTCTCCCTCTTGCACTCCTTATGTGCACTGACAACCATTCTCCGTCCCAAAGAATAGAAAGCGCGTGCTCTCTGTATGAATTTTGCCCCCGTCTGTTTGTCCCCTACTGGCTTCACTATTCCTCCTGCTCAGCCTGGGTCCAGACGTCCTTATTTCAGCCTCCTTGTCCTCTATCTTTCCATTCAATAAGCCCAGGAAACCCCCAGCTCCTGGCCACACTCCTTTAAGTGCTGTCTCTATTTCTCTCCCCAGGTTGGCAAGGATTCTGGAGATAAGTCTACAGTTATGTCCTTTTGAATCCAAGCTTTTCAATCCCTACTGAGTATCATTCAAAACTCCTTGACTTCACGGTTTACTCAACACTCTTAAGCATCTTCCCTCTGATCTATAAGCTGTAGGACCATTTGGAGTAGGGGGAAATCTAGTGCCTTGGCTAGCCTCTTCGGGGGGATTTTGTCTCTATGTATCCGTGTGGGTTTGTTTTGTTTTGTCTTGTTTTGTTATGGTTAATATCTCTGCCTCTGAGGCCAGCTCTCCATATTTGGTTTTCTCTTTGGCTTGCCTCTTTCAGCCCTGTCCGATTTCCTTCCCGGGGCTGTAGACCTTTGAAATAATGGGGAAATTCTGCCTCCTGATGCCCCAGCCTGCTGTGAGGGCAAAGTGAGCCCGGTATTTGAATCTGAGGTCATTTTGTGTAACTCCATCTTCTCTAAATAGGTGCGTATGCACCCTCACAAGGTAATCCAAACAGCATGGTCCCTGTATCTACACAGACACCCCCATACAGACCTTGTTTGATTGCTTAGTGGTAGAGAGAACCACTTGCCATGGCCCTACCTTTGAGAAGAAGGTACTTGTGACATCCCTACTTTTCCTGCTGATTCCAAGGGAAGTCCTGCTTCCTGCTGTGCATTGGCTGACAGTTACCAACCTCATCTTGACTTTATAAGGAAATAGAATACTGAAGGGGTGGGTGGAAGTAGGCGGGGGTCTGGGTTTGAGACCTTATTCAGTCATCATGACTTAGCAACCCTAGAAATAAATTTCTCCTCTATTTACCCTGGATTGTGTATCTTTCAAGCTACAGTTGGAGTGTAGACTGCCTTGGATTCAGGAAAGAATGCTCACTTACTTCTCTATGTAATTGTCCTTCATTTCCAATGTCATGCCTTGAAGGGTTATGGCACATTCCCCTGCCTTTTCCCATGTATAGGCACCCTCCTCTCCTCTGCCTTCTTAATCTCACAACAAACTCTGAGCTGGCCAGCCTGATACAACTATGTCAACTTGAAGCTGAGAACTAATCCTGCTGGTTTTGGCATGAGGGGCACTGGAGCCTACCCTCAGAAGCAAAGCTGCCTTGTATGGAAATCTGCTTCAGGAACAGGATAACAAGGTGTTGAAACTTCTGTATCAGATTGTCTCTTAGAGACCTCTGCTTTCTAGAAGCAAGAAGATCTTCTCAGGACTATCAGAGGGCCTCAGATTACCCTCAGAGTCAGGTAAATGGGACAAATCCTGTCCTGTCAGAGGCCCCTGGAAAGGCAGTAGCAGGGAAACATCTCTCTTAGCATCACTTTGGCTTTCTAAGGGGCTCAAAATTCTGCCGCTTGCAAGCAATGACTCTTAACCCTCCAGGGATGCCAGAATCTCTGTCCTATTACCCAATACCACCACAGAGAGCCTTTTAACATTTAATTGATAATGGGTGGGAATTCACAGGGATCTCTCTGACAAAGGGTCATTTGTAGAATGCCAGTCTGCATGAGTTCTAGTTTTATATCTGAAGGGTGAGGGAGGGGAGCCATGGAGGGGGAGATGGAGGTGGAGATAGACACTGGTCCTTCCTAAAGATGTCAAGGACGCGAGGCCAGTAATGAGGTGCTGCCTTCTCTCTACCAGGGTCTGAACAGATTTTCTGCAGTACAGGAGTTACAAATGGCAAGATTCCACCAGGCTGGTAGAAATTCTAGGCTAAATAGTTGTGACTGAGGCCGAGAGTTCTTGTTGAGAAGTCTGGTGGAAAGCCTTCTTCCTAAATACATATTTATTTAAAATAACAAAAAGGATTTTATTAGTTACAGGACTTCCACAATATATTCTTTCTCTCCTATTCAATTCCCTTTCTCTTTATCTCTAGGGAATAAATACCGACTATCTTCAATATCTGAATGTGGATGGAAAGAGGAAAATTTAGCAGAGGCACATCTAAGTTGTGGAAGGTTGGGTGGGGTGGGGGAGCAGGGAGGGGGGGCAGGCAGAACATTAGGGAAAAAGGAGCCACTAATGAAAGTAAGGATCAAGAGAGAAATTGAAACCCAAACGCTAGTGGAGGGCAGGTGGTCCTATCAATTTTGCTCTGAGATTTTAAAGAACAGAAAATATGTTGAATTAAGGCACTGGCTCTCAATCTTGGCTGCATATCAGAATTTCCTGAGAGGTTTTGAAAAACTACAAAAGCCTGATAGACCTTTGAAGAAGGATCTCCAGAAGTGGAATCCAGGCATGAGTAGTTTTAAAATTTCCCAGGGTGATGTGAACAAGCTGGCTGACTTGAGAGCTAGTATCCTAGTGGGCACCAGAAATAGTTGGAGGGCTCATTAAAACACAGATGGCTGGGGCCCTCCTTTAAGGCTTCTAATTCAGCTTGTCTTGAGTGGGTCTGAGAATCTGAATTTTCAGCAAGTCTCCAGGTGATGTTGATGTTGCTGATGTGGGGACCACAATTTGAGAACCAGTGTCTTAGAGGAATAAATGCTTACCATTTTTTCAATGAGACCATGTGTGTGTACTCAGTCTATAGATTTGCATAGCTGTGTTGTCTCGTGTGTATCTGAAAACCATGTGCACACATAGAGGTAAAGGGAAAGAGGAAGCCCAAGTGAAGAGGGGAGTTCTTCTGTAAGTTCAAATCAGAGAAATCTGCTTTGCTTTGTTCAAGTTGTGACTGAGGAGCTCCGTTCATTTTTGGTCCTGTCTTACCCCTGAGGAAATGACCCATCGTTCTCGAAGTCGGGAGAGAGCAGTTGGCAAGGTGAACAGTCATCTTTCCTCTCCTCACACAACCAGGGCCTGAACTGTCCCTTCTGGAGCCAGCAGCCTCTACCTCCAAAGAGCCTCAGAGACCATCCCAGAGCCAGGGGGTGACTGACCAAGGTGCTGAACCTCTTCCTCTCCCAGAGGGAGTAGATAGGATCAGGGGCATGGTTGGAAAACCAGACTGGGAAGTTTGAAAGTGAAGGTAAAGGAGGACAGTGCTAGAGGTGGGGTTAGGAGAGAAGGTGTGTCCTTGGAGATGTCCTTCCACAGACCTTAGTCAGTAAATCCTCTCTCCCTGACTCTTCACCCCTGAATTGAAATCGGGGAACTAGGAAGTGAGATCAAGTCTCAACTTCTGGCTTCTGTACCTTTGAACAGCTTAGTGAGATCCACCTGACTCATTAGCCAAAGGTCCAACTCCATCACAATCTAGTGTATGTGTGTGGTCTAGTGAAAATGACAAGGGAAGAGATTCTCTGGAAAGGTGCAACTTCTTCGTGACCATCTCTCAGGACTCCAGCAGAGACTGGGTTTAAGGGGCTTGTAACCTCTCCTCTTTCCTTCCCCTCATCTCAGCCTCAGAGGGAGCCAAGAAACTGCTGTCCCCAAGGCAACTCCCCTGGGGCAAAAGTCAAAAAACATGAATTCCTTAGCTCTTCCTCTTTTTCTGAGTTAGCCCCCAATAGGTTAACAAGGAAGCATAGTGGGTTAACAAAGAACAATGCCATGAGAAGGAACAAGGCCCAGAGCCCCATCTGGGTACAAAAAGCATTCTGAATTTGTAGAATATCAGAGATGATCACATTCAATCACAAGTACTGAAATGCTTTCTGAAATCACACAGATGCACACATGCATATATAAACATGTGGGATGTCCTTTCTAGATGTAGGTAATTAGAAGCTGACGGTGGTAGGCTGATGCGAACTCAGAAGCTATCTCTGTTGAATGAAAGAGAGGCTGTCAATAACATTACAGAACTGAACATGAAACTCGCAGGAGCTCTGTTCTGGCAACACCTCTCACTTCACAACTGTTCTGATTATACTGTCTTTTGTTACCTGGGGGTCTGGCAGGGGGTAGGAGGTGCCAGCCAATAATTCCATCTGTGTGTCCAGCCATACCCATGCTCTCCCAGGACACTTAACACTCATGCTTATTTCTTCTTTTCTCTCTCTCTCTCAACAGAGCCTTCCTATTAGATGTAAAATATGTTTGTCTTCTTTCCCTGCCTAACTCAATCAATATTCACTGCCTTCCTTTTCTATCTCCCATTCATTCCTCAGCACACTTTCATCCACTCCTGGTTCTAAGTACTCTGGGATTTCAAGTCTCTTCTTTTACTGATACCATTAAACACTCCTTTCTTCCTGAATTCCCCTTTCCTTCTACCTCCTTGGCAGCTCCTTTGCAGACTCTCCGTGGTCATTTAATTCTGAAGTTCTTCAGGCCTGGCTCCTGGTGTTTTTCTCTTCTTCCTCACTACCTACTGTCCCTCAGGCCTAAGGCTAACTCCTCCATACCCGAGGCTTCAAGTCATTACTCTCTGTCAATGTCATTAATCTCTTCCCCCCACCGCCAGTTTTATTGGGAAATAATTGATCTACGTCACTGTATAAGTTTCAGGCATACAGTATAATGGTTTGATTTGCATGTATTGTGAAAAGATTACCATGATAGGTTCAGCTAACATCCATTTTCTCATGTAGATATGAGGTATGATATTGATATCCAACATCTCATATGTTGTCATACAGACAATAAAAAGAAAAGAAGGAAAAAACTTTTTTCCTTGCAATGAGAACTCTGAATTTAGTCTCTCAACAGGTTTCCTACACATCCTACATCAATATTAGCTCTAGACATCATGTGGTTCATGTTCCTAGTTCTTATTTATCTTATGACCGAAATTTACGCCTTTTGACCACCTTCACCAATTCTCCTTCCCCCAACTCTCAACCTCTGGTAACCCCAAATCTGATCTCTTTTTCTGAGTTTGGCTTTGTTGTTGTTGGTTTTTTTTTTTATATTTCACATATAAGTGAGATCATATAGTATTTGCTTTCTCTGTCTCATGTATTTCACTTAGCATTTGCCTTCAAGGTCCATCCATGTTGTTGCAAGTAATGGGATTCCTCCTTTTTATGGCTGAATAATATTCTCCTATACACATATATACCACAATGTCTTTATCCATTCATCCATTAATGGGCACTTACGTTGTTTCCATGTCTTAGCTATCATAAATAATGAACATAGGAGTACAGACAACTTTCCCAGTTAGTATTTTCATTCTCTTTGGATGTATTTCCGGAAGTGGGATTGGTGGATCATATAGTGGGTCTATTTTTAATTTGGGGTGGGAGGATCCTCCATACTGTTTTTCATGGTTGTTGTACCAATGCACAATCCCACCAATGGTGCACAATGATTCCCTTCTCTCCACATTCATGCAGGGATTTGTTTTCTCTTCTCTTCTTATGATGGCCATTCTAACAGGTATGAGGTAACACTGTGGTTTAAATTTGCATTTACAGGGCACCTGGGTGGTTAAGTGTCCAACTTCGGCTCATGTCATGATCTCATGGTTTGTGAGTTTGTGAGTTCGAGCCCCATGTTGAGCTCTGTGCTGACAGCTCAGAGCCTGGAGCCTGCTTTGGATTCGGTGTCTCCCTCTCTCCCTGCCCGTCCCCTACTCTCCTTCTCTCTCTCAAAAATAAATAAACATTAAACATTTTTTTAGATAATAAATTTGCATTTCCCAGCGAGGTTGAGCATCTTTTCATGTAACTATTGGCTTTTCATATATCTTCTTTGGAGAAATATCCATTGAGGTCCTTTGCCCATTTTTTGATTGGGTTATTTGGTTTCTTGCTATTGATTTATAGAAGGTCTTTACATATTTTAGATATTAACCCTTTATATGGTTTTGGAAAATTTTTTCCCATTCTATATGCTGTCTTTTCACTTTATTGATTGTTTCTTTTGGTCTGCAGAAACTTTTTAGGTTCTGTACTTCCACATGTTTTGCTTGTACTTTAGGTTTCACATACAAAAAATCATTACTGAGACCCATGCCATGAAGCTTTATTCCTATGTTTTCCTCTAAGCATTTCATGGTTTTGGGTCTTTCATTTAAGTCTTTAATCCATTTTGAGTTAATTTTTGTGAGCGGTATAAGTTACGGGCCCAGTTTTATTCTTTTACATGTGGATATCCAATCATCCCAGCACCATTTACTGAAAAGACTGTCTTTTTTCCATTGAGTATTCTTGGCTCCCTTGTCAAATATTAGTTGACTATATTGGCCTGGGTTTATTTCTGGGCTTTCAGTTTTGTTCCATTGGTTGATCTGCCCATTTTTATGCTGGTACCATATTGTTTTGATGATTATAGCTTTATATTATAGCTTGAAACCAAGTAGTATGATGCCTCCTGCTTTGTTGTTCTTTCTCAGGATTTCTTTGGCTGTTCAGGGTCTTTTGTAATTCCATATAAATTTTAAGCATGTTTTTTCTACTTCTGCAAAAAATGCCACTGGAATCTTGATAAGGATTACATTGAATATATAGATGGCTTTTGTAGTATTGATCTTTTAACAATATTAATTCTTCCAATTCATGAACATGAGATACCTTTCCATTTATTTGTGTCTTCAATTTCTTTCATCAATGTCTTGTAGTTTTCAGAGTAGAAATCTTTCATTTCCTCAGTTAAATTTATTCCTAAATATTTTTTATGCTATTGTCAATGAGATCAATTTCTTTATTTCTTTTTCAGAATATTCATTGTTAGTGTATAGAAACATTACTGATTTTTTGTGTTAATTTTATATCTTTGTAATTTTACTGACTCATTTATTCAATCTAAGAGGTTTTGGTTCAATCATCAGGATTTTCTGTATACAATGTCATGTCAAAGGCAAACAGAGACATTTTTGTTTTTCCTTTCTAATTTGGATACCTTTTATTTCTTTCTTGCCTGATTGTTCTAGTAGGACTTCCAGAACTATGTTGAATAGTAGTGAGAGTGGGCACTCTTGTCTTGTTCCTGATCCTAGGGGAAAAGATTTCAAACACTGAGTATGATTTTAGCTATGGGCTTGTCATATATGGCATATGGGCTTTATTATGTTGAGATATGTTCTTTCTATGCTTAATATTTAAGAGTTTTTACCATGAATGTATGTTGAATGTTCAACATTTATCTCTTCTCTGCCTGAGCCCAGCTCTGTATGTCCAACTGCCAATGTGGGGTCTCTTTAGGGCAGATCAAAAGCCTTCAAACTACCTGCTCATGTAGTCTTTCCACTCAAGCTTCAACCTCTGCCAAGATTGCTATCTCAGTGACCCAGCACCAATATCCATCTCTGGCCACAAGCCAGAAACCTATGAGTTTCCCTTGACGACTCCCTTTCCTTCACTACCCACCTAATCTGTCACCAAATTCTGTGCATTGGATCTCCTAAATGGTCCTCAGATCCTTCTTCTTACTGTTTCCATGACCATCACCCTAGAACAAGCTTCTAACATCTGCCATCTAGACCTATATCCACATGACCTCCTTCAAACAAGGAATCTTTTCAAGATGCCATTTTGATCATTCCGCTCCCTTTGTTGAAGCATATCAGGGATTCCCATTGCATTTAGAACAAAAACATGGGTAGTATGACTGCACTAAATCTGGTCTCTTTTCAGTCTTCCCAACCTCTTCTCATAGCTCTTTGTTTTTCCAGCACCACTGGCTTTTCCTCAATTTCTCCAACTCACCTTGATCCCTTTCATGATAGGACCCTTGCAGAATTTTAACAGGGAGGAGTCAAGATGGCAGAATAGCACGGAAGTTTTTTGTATGTCTTGCATCCATGAAATACAGCCAGACCAACACTAAACCATCCTACACACCTAGAAAACTGACTGGAGGATTAACACAACAATCTGCACAACCTGAACCACAGAATTCAGCAGGTACGTGGTGCAGAGAAGTGAACTTGGGGAACGAGAAGGTGCAGGAAGGGAGGTGCTTTTGTGAGTGGAGAGAGGATGGAGACTGGGGGGGGAGAGGATACAGGAAAAGCACTCCTCCACAAAAGCAGCTGGAGAAAAGTGGAAAATTGGAAACAGCTGCAGGGACTAAATTAAAAAGGGAGAAAGGAGAAAGGAGTGGGTTTAAATTCCATTAAGACTGTAAACAAGGGGAGTGCAGTCTGCAACTCCGCAGCTTGATACCTGGTGGTGCTCTGGTGGGAAGGGCGAATCCCCAGGAATAGAGTGGGGTCTGGGAAGTTCTCGGGCCACATGGGGAAAAGCAGTTCCACTGCTGGAAGGACATTTTGTAGAGACTGTTGAAGCCTCCTGGTCCCAGCAGACCCCAGAAAACGGCCACATTCGCTGGTGCTGGAACAAGGTCGTTAAGGGTGAAGCTGGTGCCAGATGTGTGTTGTGATTTCCCATAATCCCTGAAACACTGCTGCTACACTATCTTGCGAACTTTTTCTGGGGCAGGCTGGCATCTGGCCACAGTCTCGGGGCACCAGCAACAGCAGGGTCCAGCAAGCGTTCCTGGGTGCAGCCCACATTCAGCCATTGCTCATTTGGTCATTGCTCGGTGAGACGCTCCCATGGAAGGACAGAACGGGTCAAAGCCACAGTCCTTTGGAAGTAAGGGGCCAGGGAAAATAGCCTCATCTGAGACAAAACTCAGGAGACAGGCACTGCCTGCGGCCTGGTCACAGAGAGTGAAAAAGTGGGGAGTGGACGAAAGCTGAAGACAGAGGACGGGTGAGTGATTGTTGATCCGGGAGAACAGACTGGGTGGCTGGGTGGTGCCATTTTCACCGCTCCTGCGCATGCACATACGCACCTACCAGTGCCACAACAATCCACCCCAGTAGGCTAGCAGCGCCATCTAGTGGAGAATGGAGCTGTTACACTGAGCCCCACCCAACTGGGCCAACTTTCCTCTCAAGAACCCAAGTCTCACCCCCGGCTTAGTTTATGGACTATAAAGCGCTACATAGACTGACTTCTAGGGGAAAACGAAATAATTTCAGTCCTACTTCAATCTGTTAGCAGGTCCATCTATTCAATTTTCTATCTTCCTTTTTTTTTCTTTTTTACACTTCTTTTCTTTTTCTTGAATACAGAAAGAGAAAAAACTCATTTTTATTTTCAATTTTTATTAAAAATATTTTTCTTTAAATTTTATTACTGTATTTTTTACTTGTGTGTAAATTTTTTCAAATTCTATTTTACTTCCATCATTTTAGTCTACGTCAAGGTATTCACCTTTTTAAATTTTCAAATGATTTCCTTTTTTTTCTTTCTTTTTCTTTTTTCTCTTTTTCATTTCTTTTCTTTTTCTTGAATGCAGAAAGAGAAAAACTTAATTTTTACTTTCAATTTCTACTAAAAATATTTTTCTTTAATTTTTTTACTATATTTTTTGCTTTTATGTAAATTTTTTAAAATTCTATTTACCTCCATCATTTTATTTTAATATACTACAGTGTATTCACTTTTTCAAATTTTCAAACAATTTCCTTTTTTAAAATTTTTTAAAAATCTTTTTTTCTTTTCGTTTTCTTGAATACAGAAAAAGAAAATATTCATATTTATTTTTAATTTTTATTAATTTTCTTTAATTTTTTTCTACTTTATTCTCTACTTTTGTGTATATTTTTTCAAATTCTATTTTACTCCCATCATCTCATTTTAGTCTACATCAGTGTATTCATTTTTCAAATTCTCAAACGATTTCTTTGTTTTTCTCTCCCCCCCTTTTTTTTTCTCTAATCTGTCAAACCACTATCAACACCCAGACAAAACACACCTAGAATCTAGCATCATTAATTCGATTTGTGTGTGTGTTTGTGTTTTTAATTATTTAATTTTAATATTTTTAATTTTAATTTTTCTTCCTCATTAATTCCTTTTCTCCCTTCAAAATGACAAAACAAAGGAATTCACCCCAAAAGAAAGAGCACAAAGAAATGACAGCCAGGGATTTAACCAACATAGACACAAGCAAGATGTCTGAACCAGAATTTAGAATCACAATAATAAGAATACCAGCTGGAGTCAAAAATAGATTAGAATCCCTTTCTGTAGAGATAAAAGAAGTAAAAAATAGCCAGAATGAAATTAAAAATGCTATAACTGAGCTGCAATCACAGATGGATGCAGCGGCGGCAAGGATGGATGAAGCAGAACAGAGAATCAGAGATATCAAGGACAACCTTATAGAGGACAATGAAGCAGAAAAAAAGAGGGAGATTAAGGCCAAAAAGCACAATTTAAGAATTAGAGAAATCAGTGACTCATTAAAAAGGAACTACATCAGAATCAGAGGGGTCCCAGAAGAGGAAGAGAGAGAAATAGGGGTAGAAGGGTTATGTGAGCAAATCATAGTGGAAAACTTTCCTAACCTGGGGAAAGACACAGACATCAAAATCCAGGAAGCACAGAGGACTCCCATTAGATTCAACAAAAACTGGCCATCAACAAGGCATATCATAGTCAAATTCACAAAATACTCAGGCAAGGAGAGAATCATGAAAGCAGCAAGGGAAAGAAAGTCCTTAACCTACAAGGGAAGACAGATCACGTTTGCAGCAGACCTATCCACAGAAACTTGGAAGGCCAGAAAGGAGTGGCAGGATATATTCAATGTGCTGAATCAGACAAATATGCAGCCAAGAATTCTTTATCCAGCAAGGCTGTCATTCAAAATAGAAGGAGAGATAAAAAGTTTCTCAAACAAAAATTAAAGGAGTTTGGGACCACTAAACCAGCCATGCAAGAAATTTTAAGGGGGACTCTCTGAGGGGAGAAAGGTGAAAATATATATAGATATATAGATACATAGAACTAAATACAGAAATAAGTACCAAAAGCAACAAAGATTAGAAAGGACCAGAGAACACCACCAGAAACTCCAACCCTACAAGCACCATAATGGCAGTAAATTCATATCTTTCAGTACTCACTCTAAATGTCAATGGACTCAATGCTCCAATCAAAAGACATAGGGTAACAGAATGGATAAGAAAACAAGATCTGTCTATATGCTGTTTCCAAGAGACCCACTTTAGATGTAAAGACACCTTCAGATTGAAAATAGGGGATGGAGAACCATCTATCATACTAATTATCACTGAGAGAAAGCCAGTGTAGCCATACTGATATCAGACAATCTAGACTTTAAAATAAAGACTGTATCAAGAGATACAGAAGGGCATTATATCATAATCAAGGGGTCTATCCATCAAGAAGACCTAACAATTGTAAACATTTATGCGCCAAATGTGAGAGCACCCAAATATATAAATCAATTAATCACAAACATAAAGAAACTCATTGATAGTAATACCATAATAGTAGGGGACTTCAACACCCTACTCACAGCAATGGACAGATCATCTGATCAAAAAATCAACAAGGAAACAATGGCTTTGAATGACACACTGGTCCAGATGGACTTAACAGGTATATTCAGAACATTTCATCCTAAAGGAGCAGAATATACATTCTTCTCTAGTGCACATGGAACGTTCTCCAGAATAGACCATATACTGGGACACAAATCAGCCCTAAGTAAGTACAAAAAGATCGAGATCATACCATGCATATTTTCAGGCCACAACGCTATGAAACTCAAAATCAACCACAAGAAAAAATTTGGAAAGGTAACAAATACTTGGAGACTAAAGAACATCCTACTAAAGAATGAATGGGCTAACCAAGAAGTTAAAGAGGAAATTAAAAAGTATAAGGAAGTCAATGAAAATGATAACACCACAACCCAAAACCTCTGGGATGCAGCAAAGGTAGTCATAAGAGGAAAGTATATAGCAATCCAGGCCTTCCTAAAGAAGGAAGAAAGATCTCAGGTACACAACCTAACCTTACGCCTTAAGGAGCTGGAAAAAGAACAGCAAATAAAACCCAAAACCAGCAGATGATAGGAAATAACAAAGATTAGAGCGGAAATTAATGCTATCAAAACCAAAAAACCAGTAGAACAGATGAAACCAGAAGCTGGTTCTTTGAAAGAATTAACAAAATTGATAAACCACTACCCAGTTGGATCAAAAAGAAAAAGGAAAGGACCCAAATAAATAAAATCAAGAATGAACCAACACAGCAGAAATAAAAACAATAATAAGAGAATATTATAAGCAATTATATGCCATCATAGGACCCTTACACACCAAGTTACTTCTGTCTGAAATATTTTCTGCCCAGTTAAATCTACTCTTAGCTTAAGAGGCAGTGCCTCAAGGAAGACTTTCCTAGCCTTATTAATTCTATTAATTGGTTTCATAATACCTTATATCCATATCAATTTATATTATAATGCAGTGATCATTTTGCATTTGTTTACCATTATTAATTCCTTATTATGTTCATTACATCTTTAAGCTCCATTGTAGTGCTAGCACAGTGCCTGGCACAGAATGGGTATAACATACATATTTACTGGAAATATGAAGGAAGGAAATAAAGAAGCCTAAAAGGAAGGAAGGAAATGGGAAGAGAATGTATGAATGATTGCTCGCATTTATTTTTCATTTCAGAATCATTGGAAACAGGCCACCCCACCAGGACATGGGAAGATGGTATACCTGAATTCACTCATTTATTCAACAAATATTTATATTCATTATTAATGTACTTTTTTTTCTGATTATGAACATAACTGTTC
The DNA here is from genome assembly GCF_007474595.2 of Lynx canadensis. Taxonomy (NCBI): domain Eukaryota; kingdom Metazoa; phylum Chordata; class Mammalia; order Carnivora; family Felidae; genus Lynx; species Lynx canadensis. The sequence goes on along the minus strand of NC_044313.2, from coordinate 41,358,001 downwards.
CATTTAGAAACCATGGAAAAAAAATTCCCAAGTATAAAAGAGAACCAATTCACCTTTCATTCCACGGTCCAATGATAAACTACTGTTAAAATAATTTGGCAGATTTCTTTTCAGGTTTTTCCATGTACACATAATATATAGGTAGGATCATTATATAGGCAGACCTCCTTCTTTCTCTTAATGATATATTGGAACATTTTCCTGCATCCTTGAGTTTCTTGAACACGTGGCATTTAAATTGATAAAATATATTCCATTGCATAAGATGTATGTAATTTAGACACCTTTCCACCCATTGTTGGATATTTAAGGGCTTCCCAATTTGTCTCTTCTGGGGTGAGAGATAAATCAGGTAATGCACTGAATCTGGCACGAGGTGTATTTTGGGAAAACACGAGGCAGGTTTTTCCAAGGAGGCTGAAAAGAACAATTCCTTCTTGTAGGTTGCTGGGCCCCGGGCACATGTCCCCAGAATGGAACGTAATGTCGGTCAATGTAATGGACATTTTGTCTCGCGGGTATGTGCTCAGAATCCAGGTGCCTCCTCCCCGCGTGGGTCTGGTCTAAGCACACCCTGCTTTCAAACCCTGAGGCAAGGAGCCCCAGCAGATCTGGCTCCCACGGGTGGACCGCCCCCGGCCAGCAGCCTAGAGTTCCGGCCACACGCCGCCACGTGCCAAGAGCAGGGCCCCGCCCCCTCCGATTCCCCGACACGCCCCTCACACTTGGCCCTCAAAAGCTCTCCCCGCAGCTCCGCCTCCAGGCGACCTCCGCAAGTCCTCCCGGCCCCTATAGTAGCCCCGCCCCAGACTTCGAGCCCCGCCCCCGCAATCCGGGCCCCGAGGCTGCCCCGCCCCAAGAGCCGTTTGCGAGGCGCGGGGGTGGGGCTCTGCGCGATGACGTGGGCGGGCGTGCGCGGTGACGGCCCGCGTCCCTGTTACTCAGCGGAGCGGCCGAGGCCGGACGACGCGGCCGGGAACGCAGAGCCGCGAGCAGCCCTGGGTAACGGCCGTGGCGAGCGCCTGGACGGCGCCAGTCCCGCCGGCGGGCTTTCCTGTCGCCGTTCGCTGCGTTGCGGGGTGAGTGCGGCGGGTGCCGCAGGGCCGGGGCGGCCGGCGGCCCCGCCGTGTTTATGTTATTGTGCCGCCGCCACCGCCGCCGCCTTCTCCTCAGCCTTGACCCCCTCCCGGGAGTGGGGGGCGGGAGCGCGCGCCGGCTGGGGGAGCGCGCGCCGGCTGGGGGCGCGCGGCGGGCGGGGGCGGCGCGGGAACAATAGCGGCTGGGGAGGCTGGGGCCGGCCAGGGGGCGTGGGGCTGCGAGACCCGGCGCGCCCAGGCCGTCAGCCCCTGGCCCGCCACTCCAGTTCCACCCGTCAGTCCTCGCGCGCCCTCCTCGCACGGGTCCCGCATCCGCGTTGGGAGGGGAAAATGGAGCGGGGAGGTCGGGGGGGGGGGGGGGGGGGAAGCGGCGGGCGGCAAGTTCTGAAACACTTCGAGGAAGGTCCGGACGGAGGCGCCTGGGCGGCCCGCCGCGCCCTGGCTGCCTCTCCCGGCGATGGGGAGATGAGAGCGCTCCTCCGGTTGCCGGGTCCGGACGCCTTCCTGGCGCCCACGGGGTCCGTGGTTTGTTTCTCGGTGGTTTCTTTGTGCTAAGGCTCTGGGCGAACACAGGCAGGAGCTTCGAAAAAGGCTGGGGTGGCTTTCAGCGCTGGGCTGTGAGGGGGAGCCCGGCCCGCGACTTGGCGTGGAAGGTGTCCATCACGCTGTGAGCGAGCTTCAGTGGTCAGCGGGCATTTCTCTTGAGGGTCACTCGGTGGTGACCTTTTGACTTTTTCACCCCACCCTCTCCTCTCTTTGTCTTGCCCTTGTGTTCCCAATCCTTAGATGGTAGGATCAAGTCCGGTTTAGAGTATTGCGATGAACGCTTTTGATTTTTATTTCTGAGAGTTCCCTATCAGATGTTTACTGTGAACTTAATAACATGTTGACTACATGGTATCAGTGTTCAGTGGTTACTATTTTTACCTCTGAAATTCAGTAGTCTTCGGTAGAATTCTGGTCTGTCAGTCCATTGTGTTTGGAGACAAGCATCCAGCAAGTACCTTCTTGACAATTAGAACATCTGTTTATTTCATTCATTCATTCAGCAACTGTTCAGTACTGTACTCAGATGGAGAGTTTGAAGGTAAAGGGAAATATCTTTTAATGGAAGAGGATGCTTTGAAATATAGATATGCCTTTAAATGATACAGTTATGTAAGTGATGAGTGTTAAAAAAGGTATTAGTTATACTCTCGGTCATTTCACTATTTTTTTTTTAGTAGTACAATCTGGAACTTAGAGTGCAGTGTTGTATTAGGAAGTAGAGTTAGGAAGTTGGTCTAAATGTACAACAGCTTTATTTATTTCCAAATCTAACTTTTTAGTCTTAACAGCCTTACAGTCTTACAGTCATTTGTAATGTCTATCTCAGATTTTCCTGCTGTGGGTTAACCTAGGAGGTCAGATGCTCTAAGTGAACATGTTTAGTGCTGTGCCTGACAAAAGCAAGCAAGAAATCAAAATGGGACCTCCTTGAGGACAGGCCTGTCTTGCATCTGTGTCTCCAGCACCTAGCCTGGAATATAGTAAGTGTTCAATAAAAGTCTGATTGATGAAAAGCTCTTTACAGTTAATAAGATTTAAAGTCCAGTCTTTATCAATTTCAGTATCAATTTTTTTCTATCCCTTCTAAACCATTTGCTATCCTAAAATAAAACCTCGTCTAAAATGTTTTTTTTTTTTTTTTTAAGTATGTGTATCATGCACAGACAGTGATGTTTCAATAGGAGTCTAAAAATGATTGCATTTGTCTTTTGGTGACTATTGCTTTTGAAGTTTCTGATGACTAAGCAGAAAAGCTAGAATATGGGAAATAGGCTACCTAAAAGTTTTATTAGAAATGTTTAATTTCTAGGAGCGCCTGGTTGGCTCAGTTGGTTAAAGCATCTGACTTCAGCCCAGGTCGTGATCTCACAGTTTGTGAGTTCGAGTCAGGCTCTGTGCTGACATCTCAGAGCCTGCTTCAGATTCGGTGTCTCCCTCTTGCTCTGCCCCTCCCTCGCTCATGCTCTGTCTCTCTGTCAAGAATAAATAAACATTAAAAAAAAAAATTAAAAAAAAGATGTTTAACTTCTAATATCATTTTTAGAAATATTTAATTTAAAATTCTATCTTGGTGAAGCATATGGGCCTAAAACTCCAAATAATACCGATTTATCCCAAGTTACATCTTTTTTCCCACTCACTGCTTAATAAATTTTAGCATTTGTTTTGGATATGAGCAAATTTGAGGTGAGCCCATTAATATCTGATGTAGAGTACAAATAAAAAGGAAATGATACTTTATTAGAATAAGGAATGAAAATCTTGAGATCCCAAACTTTCATTGCTTTGCCTAGTATGTCAGATTTCAGTAAGGTTTACTGATACAATCCTTTGGCAGTAGCTCACTGTCAGGTTACATGTCAAACCAGTTTATTTTGTTTTGTTTATGAAATTCTTTTGTTTTTTAAAATCACAGCTTTATTGAGATACAATTCACATACCATAGGACTTACCGTTTAGAGTGTGCATCAGTGGTTTTTAGTGTATTCACAAAGTTTTGCATTGGTCACTATCTAATTCCAGAACATTTTCATCACCCCAAGAATAAACCCTGTACCCATTAGTAGTCATTCCTCATTCTACTCTAAATTATGTTAAAAGGAAGAGATAGCACTGAAATGGGCTCTCCTTAAGTGTCCCAGAACAGGTGGAAACTATACCCTTTAAATTCCTTTAGATCCTGGGAGAAAGGCCACTTGGGAAGGCAATTAAAGAATAAATTCCACCCGAATTAATGATGTTAGAATATTAACTCAATGCCTAATATTATGGAAATGACCTTGTGAAGATTCTCAAGTGAAACAACTTGAAATTATTTAAGTGATTATCCTAGTGGCAGTTGAAGAAGTTGTTGAATAGAAGTCTGGTTCAAGTTGTCTACGGCCATACCTCCCTGAACGCGCCCGATCTCGTCTGATCTCGGAAGCTAAGCAGGGTCGGGCCTGGTTAGTACTTGGATGGGAAGTCTGGTTCATGTTAGTCTGATTTGTCTGTGAAGTGAATTTGGACACATTTGAATCGACCAGGTAGTTTAGATGCTGTGTTGCAAATATAGAAGTGTCAAATAATGTCTGACATGAAAGTGCCAGCTCTCTAGAGGTCTCTGGTCAAGTCAATGGTATAGGTAGTAGCCTTTCTGATTCATGTAGTGCAAGGAAGTCATTATAGCCACATAACTCTAGGTATGAATCATTTGCCTATTTCAGTGAGCTGTGATGCTTGTTGTCTTAGTCATAAGCTCTTACATGAACATTTAGAAAATTTGTCTTACTCTTATGCAGATTAACTTGAACTCTGATTTCAGAAATGAGTTCTGAGTCAACAGACTTTACTACCTAAAAGATGACAGGAGTATTGAAATAAGAGCTGTCCTATCATTCAGGGCAGTAGGTGAAACTAGACCTGTCCAGGAATCAAACTTGGGTTCACTTCTCAGTTCTGTCTTCTGGACTTTGTCATTGAGTTCTAGAGCCATAGAAAAGTTGCTTAGCCTCTTTGGATTTAGAACTATAAACTGAAGCTGTTGGAACTCTTTTTTGATAGAAATGTTACCAGATAGGTTTTTCTTGAGAAAACATACTAGGACAAAAAGAGTCCTTGGGTGATAATCAGAATCCTGTGTCAAGAACAGCAGTGAAACTTAGACTTTTGTAATTTTCAGAAGCAGAGAAAATTGTTAAGTCAAATATTTTCTGTAATATCCATTCTTCTAGAAAAAAGCTTCACAGTAACCTAAGAGTTTTTGAATGATAGATTTTATTCATTTTACAGCACCATGCTTACTAATGAGACTTCCATTACTCTCAGAGGGTTAGTGGAAGATGTGAAAATGAAGAATTTATTAGCCTTAAGAAGCTTATGATCAGACATGGGACTAAAGGCATATCTAAACAGTGAATTTATGTTCTTTTAAAAGATTTATGAGAGCTTTCCCCAAGCAAAAGCCTGCCCCGAATATCTGGACCGGCTAAATTTCATTGAAATCTGTTTTTTAAATTATATGCGAATATGTAAGAAAACTTACTAGCCGCCATTCTTTTTCAGGGTGGTGGATTATATCATAAATATAGCTAATGTGGTGTTAATACATGTCTGTCTCCTGGTACCCTGTCTCCTGATACATCAGGTTTGGTTAAAATCTGTCAATTCTTTAGAAAGTTAAGGAGCCCAAACTTAATAGTGGTTGTTAACATGGGCTTTAGGGTCATCTCTGAGTTCACATTCATGCTCCAAATCTAATTATATGGCCAGGTTAGTTCAGGGTATATAACATCTTTGGGCTTGTTTTACTATTTGTCAAATGAGAGTAATAATAGCACATAATCTCATAGGGCTGTAAAATTTAAGGTACTGTATGTGAAGTGCTTGGCACTAATATAGTACCTGGAATACTAGATAAAAGTATTCAGGAAATTTTAGCTATTATTAACACTTAAGATTTTTAACTTGAAACACATGCAAAATGCCAAGTAAATTAAAAACTAATTTCATGTACAGTAAACATTTGAATTCTCCAAAATGCCAGTTGTTTTCCGCTGCATCTTTGGGGTTTGTTTAAAATTGGATTGTCTTAGTATCTAATCTGAATTGACTGAAATGATTTAACATTTGTACCAGTAATCCTCTCTGCTTTAAAATTTAGAAACGTTCCAAAAACAAATATTAAAAGAAAATTATTTGCCACATTCTCTGATACAAAGTTATTTTGCCGTGTTTACCTTTACCACTGCAGAGAATTGTCCAAGCTTTCCTAGGTTGATTTTGACAGATTTCTAAAAGAATGGCAATCCAGGAACGGGGAATAACTGTATCATGTACCCGTATTTGAAGCAAATGGAATACTGTTATATCTTTAATCTTAATTTTGACTCTGAAGATTGCAGATTTGTCAGAGACTAGGTAACCACAACAGTTCATTAAGCATTTTCTAGAGGTCTCTAGAAAAACGAGGGAAATTATTTATAAGTGGCATCTGGAAATATTTTTCCTGTGTTTTTCTGTTTTCTGTGTAGTGTTTCTGTGGTTATATTGGTACATCAAATTTCTTGCTCCCTCTTGAAGACAGCAACTATGAAATGATGTTAGTTTTACATAGGCAGTATTCATTGAGAAGCCATCTACACCAATCCAGGAATTAGGTGATGTGGGGGCAACAGGAAGTAGAAGTTAGTCTTTCCTTTCAGTGAGTATGACTTGATGGGAAATAAGGACAAACATAAGTACATTTATGTCCTAATTCAAGGAACCAGATATTGTTAGGCATTTCATTGGGAATTTCTTTCATCTTGAGGCCTGAGTGCTGGATGGTGGAGCATTTGGCGACTTCCAAACCATACATCTCTTACCTTGCCTTTTAAAATATACTTACTAGGGGCACCTGGGTGACTCAGTAGGTTGTGTCTGACTCTTGATTTTGGCACAGGTCATGATCTCACAGTTTTGTGGTGCCTGCTTGGGATTCTCTCCTCCCCCCTGCCCCTCCCCCACATGCTTTCTTTCTCTCTCTCAAAATAAATAAACTTTATTAAAAAAATAAAGCAAAATATACTCACTAGATAAACCGCAAAAAGCAAGATGTCTTCTTTCCTAATTTCTGGTTAAAGTTGTGACATGGTACAGATAAGTCAAAATGTAAATCATGAGAAAAGACAAACTTTATAGTCATCTCAAATGCATTTTGGAGCACAATAGGATATTAAAAGAAGTATATGAAAAGCAGATAGAAAAGATGCTATTCACATATTAACTAGAATCCTCAAACTCTGCAGTATTGAAGCTCTGAAGACTTAAAGCTAGATTTACGCTAGGAGCATTTTTCTTAAATTTTTCTCAGAGAAGTATGGGTTTCACTGCTTCCTGTTGCTGAGGGGCTCAAGCCCCAACATATTTTTAGGGTCACTAGGAAAGAAAAGAGCCAAGCACACCGCCTTTGCTTGGCATGAGACATTAACACATCAGGAACTTGCTGTTTTCTAAAAGCTGTTAATGGGAATGGATACTCACCCTTCTCTGACTTGCTCTTTACAGAGTGAATCGCAGCTGCCATAAGGGTCAACCAAAAATGAAATAAAGGAAAGCCATCACTGTATAGATTTCTCTGTGACTTAAGAAAGGGTTACTTTTTAGTCAAAACAAAAACCAAAGCATCTGGCTGAGAATTAAAAAAGTTTTAGTAATTTTATTTATACTTTGACTAAGTAACTTATTCGTTTTGATTCAGAATTCCAAAGATTGAGAAAGATATAATAAAAAATATCCTTCCCATTCTCTTCCTCCACATGGAAACAGTGTTAAGTTTCCTGTGAATCCCTGTAAAGAAGTTAATGTATGTGCAAGTAAATACACAATTACTTGTCCAAAACCCTGGATCCAGATGCATTTCAGAATTAGTTGTTTTTTGGGTTTTTTTTGGGGAGGGGGAGAGGTTGCTGCAGAAAGGTAATATAGTGCATCGACCATTTCATTCAAAATCCCTAGTGGAGGGGGGGAAGTGTGTAGCATCCTGTAATTAAATGTTAATATTTCTGTTCAAAAGCGTAAATAGTACACTAAAGATAAATAAAGATTATAAAGTCTTATGGAAATTTTTGTCAGATTTTGACACCAAGTAGGTTTGTACTAAGCTTATAAAAAACTTATTTTTCTGAGCTTGACAGATTTCAGAATTGCCAATGAGGAATTGTGTGTCTTACATATGTAATGTATGTCCTCTGACTTCACCTCCTTATTCATTGAGTTGTTGCATACTTTGCACAGTATCCTTTATCTTTTATTTTTAACTTAACAATATAGTTTAGAGATGATTTTCTATGTAAATACCAAGTTTATTTTTTAAACACCTTCACAGTGTGTCATTTGTCTTAGCTTGGACAGCTATAACAAAATATCATAGACTGGGTGGCTTAAACAATAGGCATTCTAGTTCTGGAGGCTGGGAAGTGCAAGATCAAGGTGTTCAGAGATTTGGTTCCTGGTGAGGACTCTTCCTGGCTTGCAGATGTCACCTCATTGTGTCCTCACTTGGAAAGAGGGAGTGTCTGCTTTCTCTTCCTGTTTTTAGGATAGTGATCCCATCATTGAGGTCCTATCTTCACAAGCTCTTACAGTACTAATTACCTCCCAAAGTTCCAAAAGGGACACAAATTCAGATCATAACACCATTTTACAGGTGTAACATTGATTTAACTAGCCCCTTTTTTGATGTACATCTAGGTTGTTTTAGGTTGTTCTTTTGCTGTCAAAAGCCATGGTCAAGTGGATTACCTTAAATATACATCATTTAACACTTGCATAGAAATGTGTAGGATACATATCCAGAAGTGGAATTGCTAGATCAGAATGTATGTGCCTTTCTAAATTTGACAGACATTGCCAAAATAACATTTGTAGAAGTTGTTCCAATTTGCGTTTCACCAGCCCTGCCATTATGAGAGACATTAAACATATTTTTACTTTTAAGGGCTGTTTATAGTTTTTTTATTGCGAACTGTCCATATCCTTGCCTATTTTTATATCACTTTGTTACTCATCTTTTTAGATTTGTAGAATTTATTTTTATATTAGGGAAAATAGCTCTATGCTAATTTTTGGAAATAATTTTCCTAATTTGCTCTTCACTTTTTGGTTTCTTTATGGTGATTTTACCATTCTGAATTTTTTCCCCAATAGTTAAAATGCTTACCAATCTTTACTGACTTCTGAATTGCATGTTATGGTTAGAAAGTCTTTTGCTAAGCTAAAGACTATGCAAGAATTCTCAAATGTTATTTTTCTAGAACTTTTATGGTTTCTTTGTTCTTTTCTCACTCTCTTTTTGTACTTTTAATTCTTTTACTTATTTGGAATTTATTCTGGAGTAAGGTCTGATATATATGTCCAACCTTATTTCTGTTACCACATAACCATCCAGTTGTCCCAACATGATTTATTGAATAACAGTTTTTGTCATACAGATTTGAAATGCCACCTTTATAATTTACTGGATTTCCATGTGTATTTGGGACCATTTCTGGTCCACTGACCTATCTGCCCATTTGGGAACCAAACCATCCTGTTTTAATTATTGTATTTTATACTGTGTTTTCTGTTAGGGCTAATTCCCTTTCTTCTTCAAAATCTTTTCTGACACTTCCATCTTGTTTATATGAAATTTTGCAATCAGTCCATTTAGTTTAGTTATCATTTCTGTTGGGATGACTTGATTTTTTTATTTTATGAAGGTAAAATTTGTAGTAAGATGCACAGTCCTTAAATGTATAGCCCAGTGAATTTTGCCTATGTATATATTCTGTGCAACACCCAGATCGAGATCTGGAACATTACCATTACCCAGAAAGTTTTCTTATGCTCTTTTCAAGTTAATATCTTTTCTTGTGCACCACCCCTCCCACCTTAACTTCTATCACATAGATTCACTTTGTGTTTAGGGTTTTCTTCATATTTATTGGCAGCTTTATGAAAGTGTCGTGTCTCTCTATCCAAGAATATGGAAAACCTTAATCTTTTCATTTCTTCAAGTCCCTTTTTGGGTTCCTAATAGCATTTTTAGGTTTTTTGCTATTAATTTTTTTTCTTTCTTTTCTCTGTTAGAAATGGCATCTTTCGTTTTATCTTCTACCTGATTGTATATATAAGAAAGCTGTTTATTTTGCTCATTAATTAATAATTTGTATATTTAATAATTTGTATGTTAAACTCCCTTTTAAAACTTGTAATTTGTAGTAATTCTGTAGTTGAAATTTTTATTATCCGGTATAAACCATGTATCCTTTTTCACTTTTTCACTTTCTCCAGGTTTACCTCCCCTCTCCCAGCTTTTAGTGATTTTTAAACATAGTTTTCTTCCACAGTGTATAAAACAAAGATCAAAATATCTGTATACTTGTTGAGTATTTAAAGGATGTGAGTAGTGCAATTCAGGAGGGATTATGAGAGTAATTAGAGCAATGTGTAGTTTTTTAACATTAACATTAAATAGACTTGAATCATGGTTTCCAAAACGTCAAGTAGACAAGCTAGTCATCATTTGACAGTGAATGCAGAATTAGTAAATAACTTTTTTGTCTCTTATTTGGTAATACTTATAGATAGTTTTCTATGTACATAGCACCCAGAGGCAGTTTCTGGAAGTATAACTTAGTCTGCTGTCTGGAAACATATAATCACAGTGGAGAGTCAAGCTATATAGAAGTGAGCAGCAAATGAATGTGGAGAGGAAGGACTTAGACTTAGAAAAATGATGCTGGCAAAAATCTGCAAGACTGGAAAGCATGGAGGTGGAGGAATGAGTGGAAGGAGTGGGTTTGATTTGACTATTGGGCTTGAGGTATCTCATCCTTGTGAAATTATGTCGTGGTTGAAGATATTTGGCTGAAATTCAATTCAATTTAATTGTTTAATGGAGATTTCATAGTTGGGTTTGTATCTTTCCACCTCTCCCTGCCCCACAAAAATCTGAGGTGATTTACTCCTCCAGGACTCACACACTGTTGAATAAGCAGATAGAAATAAATAATCAAAACCGAGGGAAAACAAGAATCCAGAATGTTCTAATAATAGCTAATACTTATTCAATACTTATCATATACCAAGCACTGTTCTAGTGCTTTACCTATGTTAAAGTGTTTAAACATCACACAACAGCCCTATGAGGTAGACTCTGTTCAGTGTTTTTCCCATTTTATAGATGAGGAAGCAGGCACAGAAAGATTATGTGGGAAATTGCTGGTGACGTTGATGAGTTTTATTGAAGTGAAGAGAAAGAAACCAAATTGAAATCAGTCAAAATACATTGAATGAAAAGTTTTTTTAAGAGTAAATGAGAAATGAGCAAATGCAGGTATAGTATATGTAGAAAACTTTTTAAAGATTAGCCATGAATTGAAACAGAAGAGTGAATGGGTAGATAAAGTAAAATATAGGGTCTAGTGAATGAAAAAGAGAATATACAGGAAAAGGAATGGAGGGCATGAGTAGAGAGATTGGTCTTTGTTAGACAGAGGTCTTCCATCAAAGAGGAGGAAATGCAGAAAAATTGTGTGCCCTTGTAAGGAAGTTTGGTGGTTAGAAGATGAAAGCTTATCCTTCTTGTGTTCAGCCTTTATCTTCTGTCCTGGTTTCAGTTTTCTCAGTGAAGTATGAGTTTGGTATGGGCAAGAGGGGGAAGGGAGTGTGGGAAGTTTTAAGCAGTTTGCCAGGAAGTATTGATTAATTATTCTTTTAAGGTTTGAAATCTTGAATTTAAAGTGATATTAGTCAGCCTGGTTTTGTGATTCCCCCCCCCTCCCCCCGCTGGCATTATTTAACTGGTTAGATACAAACACGGATAGGCAGATCAACTTCTGGGGTGAGGTTTTGCTAGGTGTATCAGATTTCTAAAGAGAGAGCATCAGTAGCAGATATTTATATATAAAGAAATTTCAAGGAATTTGCTTACACAGTTGGAGGCTGGCAGGTTGGAAATCTGTAGGGCAGGCTGGCAGGAAACTCTTGGGCAAGAGTTGATGCTACAGACCTGAAGTAGAATTTCCTCTTTCTCAGGAAAACCTGTTTGTCCCTTAAGACATTTCATCGGATTGGATGAGGCTCACCCACATTATTGAGGATAATCTCCTTTACCTACAGTCAACTGACTGTGGATGTTAGCAACATCTGCAAAATATTGTCATAGCAACACTTGGATTTGTGTTTGATTGAATAACAGGACTGCCGCACAACCAAAGTGACACATAAAACTAGGTCACTATAAAATAAGGAAAAAGGAAGGGACAAGGAAAATAAGGGCTTTTTAAAGGGAGTGCTTACAGGAGTGGTGATGAATCATGAACTCGTAACTGGACAAGAAAAGGAGGTGAAATCAGAATGGATAGTAAGGAAGTGGTAGCATTAATGTATTGGAAATTTCAATTAGAATTGTTGGGGGTGGGTGGGATTGGATAAAGTAATGAACTAGAAGGATTGAGTGTGTTGGTCAGAGTGGGATGCTTGAAATAGAGATTTAACAGGTATAATCGTTTCTGGCAATGATAATACCCAGGATGCTTTGGAAAATGGACTGCTAAAGTGGGATTGAATGAAAAGTCTGTGGAAATGAGGACGCCAATGAATTAAAGAGGCTGAGGTATTAAAGGGGTTAGTCAGTCTGCATGAATGGTGGTCAGTAGGTGGTGACGGCAGTAAGGATACTGTGAACGAGTTGCCAACATCCTTAATCAGTGGAGAAGAATTGGAAGGAGGGTAGATGATAATAAGGAATGGTAAACGTATAATCAGCTAAGTTTGTCACAAACTAGGAATTTCAGCCCAGTGAAGGGCTGAGGAGAGATGACGGATTCGGTAAAATGGAGGATGTACACCACGTCCATTGTACATGTACATGGAGGATGTGGCAGTTAAGAACTCAGAGAAGATGACCAGGAAGAGTTGGACTTTTTCTGGGACATGAAGCATGAATGAGATTGGTCCTGATAATAGGAGATGTGGGCATCAGTTCTACTGTTAGAGGACTCTATGGCAGTGTATTTCAAGTTGCCAGTCATGACCCATTAGTGGAGAATGAATTTAGGAGGTCACAACTAATGTCGTGGTTTTAAATGAAACAGAATAGAAAATATCACAGAGTAATATCACAAGTAATAAGGGGCTAAGAATTTTTTAACAACTTCATTGAGATTTAATTTATACGCCATTACAATTCACCTATTTCAAATATACAAGTTAAAAAAAATTCTTCTTGTTATTCATGGAATAATGCTGCCATCACCACAGCCTAATTTTAGAACATATTTGTCACTCTGAAAATTCCATACTTAGGGTGCCTGTGTGGCTCCGTTGGTTGAGTGTCTGACTTTTGATTTCGGCTCAGGTCATGATTTCACAGTGGTGAAATGGAACCCTGCATCCTGCAGTTCTTCCCTGGGCATGGAGCCTCCTTAAGATTCTGTCTCTCACTCTCCCTCTGCCCCTCCTTGCTCTCTCAAAAACAAAAACAAAAAACAAACCCCAAAACACCAAACACCTTAATTTTTATTCTGTATCCAAGTTTCTTCTGTTGTCCATTTTGTAGGTAGGTTTCTCAAACCAGGATTCAATCAAAGTTCATGTGTTACATTTGTCGTTGCCTTAGACACTTTTAATCCGTGCCCTTCCCACCCCCCACCCCGCTCTGTGTAGTATACATTCCAAGACCCCCAATGGATGCCTGAAACTGCAGGTAGTACCGAACCCTACTTTTTCCTATACGTATATCTGTAATAAAGCTTAATTTGTAAATTAGGCCCAGCAAGAGATTAATAACAATAATAATAAAATAGTTCATAACTATGTATTATAATAAAGGCTATGTGAAAATTGTCCCTCCCTATATATCTTATTGTACTGTACACCCGTCTTGTGATGATGATACAATGCTTGTGTGATTCATTCACTTCATCATGAGGTGAATGATGTAGGCACTGTGATGTAGTGTTAGGCTACTATTGATCTTCTGACGGTGAGTCAGAAGGAGCATCATCTGCTTTTGGACCAGTGGTTGAAATCATGGAAAGCAAAACCTCAGATAAGGGGAGACTACTGTACTACATTTGTCCTACCTCCACTTGCTCTCCCCATGGTCCTGGCTTCTGGAAGAGATCAGGCCAGTTGTCTTACAGAATGTTTCACATTCTGAATTTGTCTGATTGTTTCCTTGTGGTATTTAATTTGTATCTGCAGCCACTGTGTTTCCTAAAAATAGAAGGTTGGGTCTAAATGCTGGATTATATTTAGATTTTTTGGCTTAGATGCTCTTGTGTACATTGTATTCATTCATAATATAAGGCATATAACACCGGGTTTTGTATGCCTAAAGTGTGATCATTTGGTTAAAGTGGTATTTTATAGATCTATCCATTATAAAGATGTTTTTTCCCCCTCTTTGCAATTAGCAGCTGATCAGTGAGGCAGTAGTTTGGTTCACTGAGAAAATTCTGTCTCCCAGAAGCTTTTTGCTTGATGTTTTTAAAGCCTTTCGTTGTCTAAATCAGTTATTTCAGGGGCGCCTGGGTGGCTCAGTAGGTTGTCTGACTTTGGCTCAGGTCATGATCTCAAGGTTTGTGACTTTGAGCACTGTGTCGGGGCTTTGTGCTGACAGCTTGGAGCCTGGAACCTGCTTCGGATTCTGTGTCTCCCTCTCTGCCCCCACTTGTGCTGTTTCTCTCTCTAAAATAAATAAACATTAAAAATTTTTAAATCAGTTATTTGATTTGGGCTCACAAAATGTTTCTATTCTGGATCTGTTAGCCAGCTGTCCTCCATTAAAAAGACTTTTCCCTTGTCAACTAGGATTGAACCACAGTTTTTTCCTAAAAAGATGAGGTAAATGTTTATTTTCCTTTGATATATCAATCTTTTAACTCTGAAAACTCCTTGAATTCTGAATTCTGAACTTGATTTCTACTCTGAAAATTAGTTACTAGTTATCTCCGATGGTGGCAAACAACTTTATTTACCTCTTTCTTTCTCTCGTTCAGTATTACAGAAATTTGTGGGGGTGGGGGTTAGTATTTTATAATCATTTCAGTCACTATTCTTTTGTTTAGAAAGTTTATTTTTTTAGAAATTTTAGATTTACAGAAAAAATGAGAACATATTACAGAGATTTCCCATATACCCTCACCCAATTTCTCCTATTAACAACATCCTCCTACATTAATATGGTACATTTATGATAATTAGTAAACTAATGTCAATATATTATTACTAACTGAAGCCCATAGTATATTCAGCTTTCCTTAGTTTTTACCTAATGTCCTTTTTCTGTTCCAGGTATCCCATCTAGGATACCACATTCCATTTATTTGTCATGTCCCCTTAGAATCTTCTTGCCATTGGGTACTCAGACATTCCTTCAACGTTTTTGAAGGCCTTGACAGTTTTGAGGAGCACTGGTCAGGTGTTTTGTAGATTCCCCTCTGTTGGAATTTGTCTGATGTTTTTCTCATTTTTAGACTGGGATTGTGGGTTTAGGGGAAGCAGATCATAGGGGTAAAGTGCCATTTTCATTACATCATATCAAGGGTACATACTATTAACATAATTTGTAACTGTTGATGTTGGCCTTTAGCACCTGGCTGAGATAATGTTTTTAAGATTTCTCTGGTATAAAGTGACTCCACTCACCCCCCCCCCCCCATTGTACTGTTTGGAAGAAGTCACTATGTGCAGCTATACTTAAAGAGTGAAGAGGTATGTTTTGCCTCCTTAAGAGTGGAATACATAAATTAGTTGAAATCCTTTCACATGAGAGATTTGACTCTTTTCCCCGTTTACTAATTCAGGACTTTGTATCAATATACATTCATGATTATTTATTTCATACTTTAGGTTGTAACCCAATAATACTACATTATTTTCTTGCTCAAATTGTTCCAGCTTTGGCCTTCCAGTTGGTCTGCCATTTGGCTCCTGTGTGACTTTGACATACCTCCATCAGAGTGGGTTGTTTTTTGTTGTAGTTGTTTGTTTTTTGAGGCCTTCTTTAGTTTCTGTCAGAACAAGGTGGTTCCAGCCCATCTTACATATTTTCTGCTCTAATCCTAGAATCAACCACTTCTCCAAGGAGCTCTATTTCCTTTCATTAGAGAATGTTGTTGGAAAATTAGAAACCAAGATCTGGGTGCTAGGTGTGCTTATCGCTACTAGGATCTAATTTCTTTTAGGTGCTCTCAGCATTCAGCAAAGAAATGAATGTGTACGTATATTAACATACACGTATATAAATATGTGTCTATACACATGTCTATAAATATTTTATGTAACCATCTGTGTCTATATTAAGCTAAACATGAGTTCTTACTGTCTTCAACTCTAATCCATTACCACATGGATCTTTTTGGCATTCTCCCCTTAGTGACAGTAAATTTCCTTCCATACTGAGAAACCTGCCTCCTACCATATAGGATTCATTTACTTAATTGTTTAATTCCAGTATGTATGTATGCAGAGCAGTATCAGAATTATTAACCCATACCCAAAAGGAAACAACTTTATCAACCAGGAGCTTTTTGTGTATTCTTTAGGAATTACTACATATATAATCACATGTACATACACAAACAGTTTTATTTTTTCTTTCACAATCTATATACCTTTTCTTTTCTTTAATTTTTAATAATTTTTTAAAAGTTTGTTTAGTATTGAGAGAGAGCACAAGCTGGGGATAGGCAGAGAGAAAGGGAGACACAGAATTCGGAGCAAACTCCAGGCCCTGAACTTTCAGCACAGACAGCTCGAGCTGTGGCTGGAACCCACAGACCATGAGATCATGACCTGAGCCTAAGTCAGACACTTAACCGACTGAGCCACCCAGGCACCCCATACCTTTTATTTTCTTTTGTTGTCTTGCTGCAATAGCTAGAATTTCTGGTATGATACTGAATAGGAGTGGTGAGAGGGGACATTCTTGTCTTGTTCCTGAACTTAGAGGGAAAGTATCCGGTTTCTCACCATTAAGTATGATATTAAGTACAGAGTTTTGTTTTGTTAGATTTCTTTATCAAATTGAGGAAAATTCTCTCTATTCCTAGTTTGCTGAGAGTTTTTATCATGAATATGTGTTAGATTTTGTCAAGTGCTTTTTCTTTTCCAGTGATAGGACCATATGATTTTTCTTTAGCCTGTTAATGTGGTAGGTTACATTAATAGATTTTAGAACCAGCCTTACATACCTGAAATAAATACTTCTTGGTTGTGGTGTAGAATTTTTTTTATATATTGTTGGATTCCATTGCTAATATTTTATTGAGGGTTTTTATATCTGTGTTCATAAAGAATATTGCTCTGTAGTTTTCCTTTCCTGTAATGTTTTTGTCTGATTATTAGGATAATGCTGCCCTCATACAGTGAAGTAGGGAATGTTTCCTTGCTTCTGTTTTCTGGAAGACATTGTAGAGAGTTAATAATTTGTATCATCCCCCCCCCCCCAATGTTTGGTAGAATTCATCAGTGAAACCAATTAGACTTGGTGCTGACAGTTTGGGAAGGTTAATTAATATTGATTCAGTTTCTTTAATTAATGTACTCCTATTCAGATTATGTGTTTCTGTGTGAATTTTGGTGGGTTGTATCTTTCACAGAATTGGTCCATTTCATCTCAGTTATCACATTTGTGAGTATAGAATTTTTCATAGTATTCTTTCACCATCCTTTTAGTGTACTTGAAATCAGTAGTGATGACCCCTCTTTCCTTTTTTATATTACTAATTTTTGTCTTCTTTCTCTCTCTTTTTTCTTGCTTAGTTTGGCTAGATTTTCTTTATATTTTCAAAAAACCAGTTTTTGTTTTTGTTGATTTGTTTTCTTTGTTCTTAGTTTTATTGATTTCTGCTCTAGTTTTTTGTTTTTTGTTTTTCCTTCTGCTTGCTTTAAGTGTCATTATTCTTTTTGATGCTCACATTGTTCCAGATTTGGCCAGTGGGAATTTCTTGAAGTGAATGCCCTATCGTTTTGATCTGACCTGGTTGGTCATTGAGTGCTTCGTGCAGAACGAGATGTCTGCGTTTCAACTTGTACTTACCCTGCCTCAGCCTGGAACACTCCATTCCTTAGGAAATTGGTTTTAGCCTTAATTTTACATGGTTGCTTACTTCTTTCATTTAAACTTTGAACAGGTCTGCCACAAAGGATCAGCCCTTTTGTTTTTCTTTGGTAGGCTACAGAGCAACTGAGGTATCCTGTCCATTCCTGTATTTGTTGAATTCTTCCTTGTTTCAAAAACAGAACAGGGGTGCCTGGGTGGCTCAGCCAGCCGGTTAAGCGTCTGACTTCGGCTTAGGTCACCATCTTTCAGTTTGTGAGTTCCAGCCCCGTGTTGGGCTCTGCTGACAGCTCAGAGCCTGGAGCCTGCTTCAGACTCTGTGTCTCCTTCTCTCTCTGCCCCTCACCAGCTTGCACTCTGTCTGTCTGTCTCTCTCTCTCTCTCTCTCTCTCAAAAATAAATAAAACATTTAAAAATTTTTTAAAAAACAGAACATTTTCTTGTTCAGTATGTATAGGCGTAATGATACTTTACATATAGCCAAACTCTTGTATAAGTCACTGAAAGTGACTTGAACTTTAGCAGTTTGAGCTCCTGCTATGTTAAGAGATAATTGAACACACTTTCTTAAGAAGGTAGAAAATTGAGTATGCAATTTTCTGAATTACTTGATTTGGCTTTTCTGCATCTCTAGAATTGTTTCATCATTTATATTTGAAGTGTTTGAACTTTAACTTCAAGGTTTTTGCTATTTTTTTTTCACCAAATATTTACTGTCTGCTAGCACTTCACAATTAACCCATTTAATCCTTCTAACAACCTTTTAGGTAGATGTTATTATTCTACCCTGTCTTCCATTTTATAGATGGGGAAACTGAGGCAGGTAAAGTTAAGTAAATTGCCCAGAGTGTTGGGGCCAGAATCTGAATCCAGATAATCTGTTTTAGAGTCTGAGTTTTAGTCACTGCTATGTGTGGCCTCTCCTGTGATAGTTATGTGGATGAGTTGTGATTTTGCATCACATTCTCCCTTTCTCTTCCTGTTAATTATGGTGTGGTGGGTGGCACTCATAATTACTGTAATGACTTGGTGTGGCATTGTAGGCACCAGTTATATAAGCAGTAGAGTTTTGAGATCCCTAATTGAAAGAATTCAGAGCCTTGTATTTCATTGCTTTGTACTATTGGCCCTTTGCTGCAATTCTTTTTGGCCAAAAGACATTTTCTTTAATAGAGATAATCTCTAAAAAGATTGCATTCTCCTTAAAAAAAAAAAAAAAGTTTACTAAATCCATTTAGAGTATGAATTTTGAAGTACTATATTCTGTGATGATGTAAGATCAAAGGAGAGTAAGTAAAAACACTTCATAAGGTATGGAGAGCTGAATATTTGTAACAAGTTTATTGGTGTACATAGTTTGGCCGGTACTGTATATATAGAAAGGATTATTATTTTATGAGGACGTCTTACTGGAAATCTGAGATTCTTAGAATTCTAAGTTTCAGTTCTTTGCTATGTTAACAAGGGATCCACTGCATCCCATTTTCTCTTTAATTTTCTCCTCTTTCTGTGCCTCCCTGCAGTTACTAAGGCCTGCTAGTTCCCTAAGGTTAGGGAGCACCCCTTTTGGAAAGAATGTTATCCAGTGCTAATGAGAGGAAAAGAGTAGGCATTTGTTTATTTTAAGTTTATTTTTATTTATTTTGAGAGAGAGAGAGCACAAGCAGGGGAAGGGCAGAGGGAGAGAGAGAATCCTGAGCAGGCTCCCCACTCAGTGCAGAGCCAGACGTGGGGCTCAATCCCACCACTGTGAGATCATGACCTGAGCCGGTATCAAGAGTTGGATGCTTAACCAACTTGAGCCACCCAGGTGCCCTTTTGTTTATTTTTTAAAAATTCAATGCAAATACATACAGAATATTGGGGAAAGTAAAGATAAAAAGATCAAAACTGCTCATAATCTTGCTAATAATATTTTGGTATATTTCTTTCCATATATTTTGTGTATGTGTGAGAGAGATCATTATTTATATACATGAGCTCACACATCAGGTATATGTTTATAAGGGATCCAAGAATAGTGTTAACATGTATCAGTTGGGAACTATCATGGTGATAAGTGTTTTGATCTAATTAGGAATAAAGCCTGAAAAAATAGATTTTTCTCTAAAAGAAATGTGTCCTTAATGGAGTAAGAACTTTTATAAAATAAAAGAAAATTTGTAATATTGGTTTTCGTACCTTAGTCTGCTAAGGTTTATTAACATCTCTTATGTTAATATTAATATTTCTTTGACAGTAGAAAATATAGGAAGGGGTTTCAAGGGTTCCATGAAGTGAAACTTTTTATAATAATAATAATAATAATAATAATAAGTTGTGGGGTGCCTAGGTGGCTCATTCAGTTAAGTGTCCAACTTCAGCTTAGGCCATGATCTCAGGGTTCGTGAGTTCCAGCCCCGTATTGGGCTCTCTGCTGTCAGCATGGAGACTGCTTAGATTCCTCAGTCCCGTCTCTCTGCCCGTCTCCCAATTGTGTTCTCTCTCAAAAATAAATAAACATTAAAAAAAAATAATACTAAGTTGTTATTTGCCTTTTTCATGCTTGTTCTCAAGTTTTCCAGAGGCCACGTGACCAGACCTGTGATGTGGCAACAGAGTGAGTGCGGAAGCACATAAGAGAATCCAGCTGTCCGAAATTAAGCCAAAAAGAAAGGAATTTGTAAAAATGTAAAACAGAGGCAGTCTTCTCAATAGTGTTTAAAAGAAAAACTGTTTTCCACCAAAATGCTAGTTACATTAACATGTAATAAGTTTTATTATTATATTTAAGTAAGCTTTAAAGTTTTTAAATGTTCAGTTTTAGCATCAAATGTAGTACATATTAATAGCTATAACCAATATAAATTATAAATAAAAGTTGTCGGGGATCTTCAATATTTTTTTTTTAATTTTTTTTTTCAACGTTTATTTATTTTTGGGACAGAGAGAGACAGAGCATGAACGGGGGAGGGGCAGAGAGAGAGGGAGACACAGAATCAGAAACAGGCTCCAGGCTCTGAGCCATCAGCCCAGAGCCTGACGCGGGGCTCGAACTCACGGACCGCGAGATCGTGACCTGGCTGAAGTCGGACGCTTAACCGACTGTGCCACCCAGGCGCCCCTTCAATATTTTTTTTAAATGTTTATTTTTGAGAGAGAGAGAGAGAGAGAGAGAGTACCAGTGGGGGGAGGGGCAGAGAGAAAGGGAGACACAAAATCTGAAGCAGGCTTCAGGCTCTGGGATGTCAGCACAGAGCTTGATGTGGGGCTCGAACTCATGAACTGTGAGATCATGACCTGAGCTGAAGTCGGACGCTTAACCCACTGAGCCACGTAGGCACCCTTGAGATCTTCAATAATTTTAAAGAGCATATGGGGTCCTGAGACCAAAAAATTTAAGAGCTGCTGCGTTATAGGATATCAAGAAATCATTTGTTCACATGACTGCTTATTTTATCAGAAATATCTTGGGAAGCTGCCAAGACTCACAGGGACAGGTTTAAATTTTCCAGAGTTTTAATTTTCACTTGAAACCTTGAATTTTATCATTGGCAGTAAATGCTGTCATTTGTTTTCCTTGAAGTAATTGACTGACTTTGTTCATTTTCAAGAAAATGTCTTCCAGATACCCTACTCCAAATTAATAGTTGTCAGTCATTCTTTCAAGTAAAAATGGTATTGGTGAAAAAGTACTCACAACTCAAGTAGTTGCACAGGTGCCTTACATTGAGACAACCATTATTTTTCAGTATACAGCAGAAGTGCCAGTATGAGCCTCCCATCTGATCATACAGGTTATCCGAATATTCCTCTTTTATACCTCATCAGAATTTGACAATTTAACTACAGTGTGAAATTTGAAACCACATAAATCAGTTTTTCATATTCTATTATATAAAAATCCATTGGTCTGTCTGGCATTCAAATGAATCTTTTGCCAGTGCATTGATTATTTGGAAAATACGGGTTCATTCAGGTCTGCAGATCTTCTGAATGTTGAAATATTTTAGTATATTGTTATTGTCATAGTGTCTTAGGACTCACTGGGCCATCACCAAAAACCCCATCTGTGTCAAGTATTTGAGGGCTAAGATTTAAATAATTAATAATTTTGGGGAAAAATTATTAAAATTGTTATCTGGAGCCAGACTGGTTACTATAAAAAGAGAAAGGCCTCAAATTACCAATATCTAAAGTAAAAGAGGGACATGACAACATATCCTGCAGACAAAGGGAATATTATCAACAATATATACTAATAATTAAACAACTTAGATGGAATGGAAAAACTCTTTTTAAAGACATGCATTACCCAGATTGACACTATGAGAAAGCAGTGTATTTATTACAAAAAATTGATTTTGTAGTGAAAAAGTTTCACCTGGGCTCTTTGGCATCACAAAGGAACACTAATTCAATGGGGCCACTACTCCTAAAGCTGTGATTCTCCCAATTATTTAGTCTTGAAATGTCTTTGTGTCTTTATGTTCTTAAAAATGATTGAGGATCTCAAAGAGATTTCCTTTATGTGAACTATAGGTATCAAAGTTTACCTTATTAGAAACTAAAATTAACTTTAAGAAAACTAAAATTAACTTTAAGAAGTTTGTTTATTTACAAAATGATAAACCAATTACAAGTTAACATGAATAGCTTTCTTTTTAACATGAATAATGTTTTTGTGAAAAATAACTATTTTCCAGAAGAAAAATAGTATTTGTTATGAAATCACCGTCTTTTAGCCTCTGGAAAATGCCTGTACATTTGTGAATGAGATTGAAAAATGTAAATGATTTGCATTTCTAGATTGACATTTGTGTCAGTGTCAAAACTTTAAAGTTGTAGTTTCCTTGTCTCGACTGGCACAGTTTCAGAGAAGCCTGTGGTCATTTTTATCCCTGTTTCTATGTGAATTCTGGGAATTGTTCATCTTAACAGTTCCCTGTACCTCAGACTTGGGGAGTTTGCCTTGGGCATGTATAGATTAGTATTCAGCCAGAGACACAAGAGGACCCCATGATGATTTCTGGAGTTCTTTCTACTCTGAGTTATCTCCCTTCTATCTACTCCACCCTCAAGATTCTAGATACCTTTGCCTTCCTGATGTGGCTTCTCAACTCAGTGAAGCTGCTCTGCTGTGTAGTGTGGCCTGTTCCACACAGTGGTCTGGAAGGGGCCCCCAGGCAGAACGGTAGGACAGTTAGAGGGTTTACTTACTTTGTTTTCCTTTTCTTGGGAGGTTGCAGACCTAATCTCTGTCCAGTGTCTGATAACAGTGTTGTATTTTCTCTACTTTTTAGTTACTGAAAGTGTGTAAATCTGATGCTAGTACTCAAGCAAGCCAGACACAGAAATCAGCTTTATTAATTTGTATTTTTAGAGCTGCTTTAAGAACTTTTTTTTTTTTTTTAACGTTTATTTTTGAGAGACAGAGCACAAACAGGAGGGGCAGAGAGAGAGGGAGACACAGATCTTAAGCAGGCTTTAGGCTATGAGCTGTCAGTACAGAGCCCAACTCGGGGCTCGAGCTGTGAGATCATGACCTGAGCCAATGTTAAGTGCTCAACCGACTGAACCACCCAGGCACCCCAAGAATGATTGTTTTAAAAGAACTGAATCATATTTAATATAAATATTTAATATTTATAAATATCCATATTTAATATAAAATGGATAATACTGGACAATGAAATATTTTTTTCTTTAGGAAGCTCTAAATATCTGTTACCTGGGTTAAAACATACTACAGGTCCCCACCCCCCTAATCTGAAAGAACATTCCTATTTCACCTTTAGTATGCTAAAATGATGTTAAACAAAGAAGCAATCGCCGTTAGTGTATTGGAACAATTTTTTGAGCATTCCCAGACCCCAAAATAACTTCTCTCAGGCTTTTCTGATACCTTAGGACACAGCTTGCTAGTAAATGCACAGAATAATTAAGCTAATGCACACATGCTTACAGGCAGAGTTCAAAGCTATGGTGGTTTGGTACTGAGATACTGAGTGTAGTTCCTGGGAAGGAACTTGGCAGTGCACTCTTCCTGCTTGGAGTGTTCACTGCCTTTATAATGGCTTGCTGCAATAGGGGCACTTGTACCCCAATGTTTATAGCAGCACTCTCAACAATAGCCAAATTATGGAAAGAGCCTAAATGTCCATCAACTGATGAATGGATAAAAAAATTGTGGTTTATATACACAATGGAGTATTACGTGGCAATGAGAAAGAATGAAATATGGCCCTTTGTAGCAACGTGGATGGAACTGGAGAGTGTTATGCTAAGTGAAATAAGCGGTTTCACTCTTATGTGGATCCTGAGAAACTTAACAGAAACCCATAGGGGAAGGAAAGGGAAAAAAAAAAAAAGAGGTTAGAGTGGAAGAGAGCCAAAGCATAAGAGACTCTTAAAAACTGAGAACAAACTGAGGGTTGATGGGGGGTGGGAGGGAGGGGAGGGTGGGTGATGGGTATTGAGGAGGGCACCTGTTGGGATGAGCACTGGGTGTTATATGGAAACCAATTTGACAATAAACTTCATATATTGAAAAAAAAATAATGGCTTGCTGCAAAACAAGTGCTGAGTGCTATTTTTGTTTTTTGCCTCCTTTTTTGTAAAAATGGAGATCATTGGATTTCTTTTGATTAGTGAAAACAGGTACTAATGTAGGTAGGTCTTTTCTAAAAGTGAATTGGCATAATGTAAACTTTTAAAAAGCATAGATACATGTAATAGCCTCAGTAACTAATTGTAAAAAGTATAGGAGGCTTCCAGGACACCCATATTTGAAGCAAAAGATTTCAGTTTTCATTTATTTATCAAATATTATTTGGTGTTTCCTAAATACCAAAGCAGACACTCTGCTTATGCTTTCAGGATATACAGTGAAGAAAATAAAATAAGCATTCCCTGACATCTTGGAGCTCATAGTCTAGTGGAGAATAGCATTAATCACAAAACTAAGTGAACAATTAGAACTCTGATAAATGCAGTAAAGAGAACTTGGTATCATGGAAGCGTATAAAGACACCCAGTTTAGATTGGAGAGTGAGGGAAAGCCCACCTTTCTTCTTTCTTTCTTCTGCAAACAGAAGTTTGCAGCTGAGCTGAAATCTGAGATTTGAAGGGTGTGCAGATGCTCCTCAATTGTGAGGGAAGGAAGTAGGTTGAGTAGAACTTGGACAGAGCAGTGTAGGCTGAGAGAATGCATATGCAGAAGCTATCAGGAGAGAGCCTTACATATTCCAAGGAATGAGGGAAGGCTAATATGGTGATTGAAAGGCAGAATACCATTTGCTGAGACAAGGAACACTGGAGGAAGAACCAAATTTGGCTTTTAGAAGAACCGGGTTTTGGTTGTTGAACTGGAGGTGCTTTTGGAACATCCAAATGGAAATATCATGTAGGCGGTTAGATTTGAAATCAGAAGAGAGATCAGAGTTGAAAATACACATTTGGATTGTTGGATCAAGGTGGTGACAGCTGTGGATGTGGGGTGAAATTCATCAGAGCAAAGGAACAGAAGTCCTAGCCTTTGAAGAATTTTTTTATTTTAATATCTAGGTAGAGAGAATGACTAGTTCTTAAAAGCCCAAGAAGAACTGATTTCAGCACACCAGGACAGTGAATTATTAGAGAAACTACAGTGTATTAGTTTTTTGTGGCTGATTTAACGAATCACCACAAGTTTAGTGGCTTGAACCAGTAGAAATTTATATTCTTTTATAGTTCTGGAGGTCACAAGTCTGAAGTCAGTATTACTAGGCCAAAATCAAGGTGTTGGCAGAGCCATGCTCCTTCTAGAGACTATTTCAGCTTCTGGTGGCTGCCAGTATTTCTTAATTGTGGCCATGCCACTTCAGTCACTGCCTCTTGTGGTCACATGGCCTCCCCCTTTCTATTTAATCTCCCTCTACCTTGTAAGGATATTTATGATGGCATTTAAGGTCTATCTGGATAATCTCATCATGAAATCTCATCTGCCAAAGGTTTACCCTGAGCTGTTTTTACCTACTCAACACTGATGACACCAAATGTGTGGGATTTTTCCTCATAGCAACCAATTCTCTGATTCTCTGGACACTAAATGGGTATTCTACAATTCAGTACTGATACTACCAGAGTTAATGCAGACCCCACTGGTTGAAGGCCCAGTACTTCAAGATTGCCCACACTCCAGATGTCTGTTGTAAGTCTGGATCACCCCATAGTTCTGACTAAATGGCTGTAAAGTGGAGGTGGGGGGAGTCCCATAACCCCTCACCTCAGGTTTGATAATTTGCAAGAAATGACTCACAGAGATTAGAGAAGCACTTTAGCAACTATTGCTGGATTATTGTAAAGCGTGCAACTCAGGAATAGCCAGGTGGAAGAAATGCATTGGACAAGTCACAGGATGAGGAGTTTGAAGAGTTTCCATGCCCTCTCTAAGCATGTCACCTCCCAAGTACTTTAATGTGTACACCAACCTGGAAGTTCTCCAAACCCCATTGTTCAGGATTTTACTATGTAGGCACAATTGATTAAATCATTGGACGTTGGTGATTTACTCACTCTCCAGCCACTCTTCCCCTCCTTGAAGGTCAGGGGATGGAGCTGAAAGTTCCAACCCTCTAATCATGCTTTGGTCTTCCTTGCAACCAGGACACATCTTGAAGTTACCTATGGCCCTTAGCTACCAGCTAGCCATCCAGTTAGCATACAAACTGTTACCACTGTTACCACTGCAGAGATTCCAAAGGTTTTATTTTAGGAGCTGTGTGCCAGGAATCAATACATTTTTTATTGTGTCACATTTAACAACTAAGATAACCTTCCCAGGTTCCAAGGATTAGGACCTGGTATCTTTGGGGAAGCATTTTTCAACCTTTCACACAAGAGAAGAGAATGCTTCAAGGATTCTGTTGATTAGCTGTGTTAGGTCAAGTTAAATGTGAATTGACAATATTCTGTTGGTAGTCTCGGAGACCTCTTTGATGGAAGCAGAAGCCAGATTGGAGTGTTTTAAGGGTGTAGGGAGGCTGTTTAGTACCTAGAAGTTGCAAAACTTCTTGTTTGATAGCTTTTCTGTGAAGAGAAGGATGTTCT
Source organism: Lynx canadensis (assembly GCF_007474595.2). Lineage (NCBI taxonomy): Eukaryota > Metazoa > Chordata > Mammalia > Carnivora > Felidae > Lynx > Lynx canadensis. The sequence goes on along the minus strand of NC_044313.2, from coordinate 41,331,214 downwards.
AGGATTTGGCAGGTTGAAGAGAAGGGAGAAATTTTGAAATGAATTTTGTAAAGAGTGGGAAGTAATTTTATTTTTTTTTTATTTTTTTTTTTTAATTTTTTTTTTCAACGTTTATTTATTTTTGGGACAGAGAGAGACAGAGCATGAACGGGGGAGGGGCAGAGAGAGAGGGAGACACAGAATCAGAAACAGGCTCCAGGCTCTGAGCCGTCAGCCCAGAGCCCGACGCGGGGCTCGAACTCACGGACCGCGAGATCGTGACCTGGCTGAAGTCGGACGCTTAACCGACTGCGCCACCCAGGCGCCCCGAGTGGGAAGTAATTTTAAAAACATTGTGCACTCATTGAGGTTTATCATGAAATGATAGTTGTATCTGTCATTTTGTGTTACTTTTTCGACTTGCACTTGAGTGTGAGTATGGAGAAAGCAGATATTTGGGTTCCTCTGGGCTTGGGATTTTGCAAAACAGGAATTTAAGGTATTCCTAAGAGTTTTTTTTTAACAGGATGGAACATGGAATTTAAGTTGGCCAAAAAAGCCCAAAACCAAAAAGAATATAGTAAGAGGAGGATAGATGGGGAGAAGTTAAGGTACTAGAAGACCATTTGAGTTCAAAGATTGCTTATTACAAGGGTGGTTTATCAGTAGGCTGCCAGGAGAAGAGATTATGGTTAGAGTGGTATACATGAACTATGTTTTCTACAAGTGGGTCAGTTTCAGATGATGACTAGATCCCAGATAGTGACCATGGGAAGAGTTAGCTAGGGTTAAGTAGAGAGATAGATTGTTGTAGATGAGGATGTCAGAAAACTGAAAGAACATAGTTTTTGGACAGTGATCTCAGGGATGTTGATAATCTTTGAGGGTGATAGGGTTTAGGGTAAAGGGGAAGACTTTAACTAGGCATGAAACTCCTCAGTGAATGAGGGAGGTGCGAGGAAGGCTGGTAGATCACAGCAGTAAAGATGGGAATAGGTGTTGCAGCTGAAACATGAACTTTAAAGGAGCAAGTTTTTGTGTATATGTCTCCTAAGAGAGTTTGGGAATGATAGTAGTAGTGGGGAGCAAGCAAGATACCTATACCACCATTTGAGAAAGCATGGGTGGTGGTTTGAGACAAGACAGGGTTTCATTGAAAGCAAACAAAGCAAATGTTTGGAAAAAAGATTGACAATATAGGGGAATTTGGAGCTGCAGATTTAGTGGCTTTATAGAAAGGTTTGGGAAGGTTAAGGAAGAGTGGAGGTCTTGGTCACAGGTCAGAGAGGTATAGAATTCCATGGAGATGATGGTGGGCATTTGGTTGGGCATTAAAAATAATTGTTTTTTGCTGAAATGAGAAAGGAGAGGCATTATGATTTTTTTCACCTTTTTCTTTGAGATGGTGGACACTGGGCCCAGTTCTCAAAATAATTGACTAAAATTGACCTAATGTGAAGGCTTCAGTTGATCTCAGTCTTAACTTGCTTCACAAGGCAAGTGTTTCAGCTTTTGTAGGCTTTTATTTCTACTGTTTTCAAGAGAAGGCAGTAGAGGTCAAGGAGCCAGAAGGGAAGGAGACAAAAGAAGGTGATGCTATCCATAAAAATATATGGAAATATGTGCTATAAATTTATTATTTACAAACCTGGATTATTTGATATGTGGGTTTGTAGTATTTTAATTCTAGAAAGATTACCCATTGAACATAGCACATGTGTATCTTCTGGTGTACCCTCAGTCACTTTCATTTAGCCAAGATACACTTAAGGAATGCAAGTTAAATAGTTGGTAATATAGAACAATGTCAGAGTAAACAATGATATTTTGACTCTAATTATGGGTTTCACCAGTGACCACAGATAATTTAAAAGCGACTATAGTTCATCACCTTTGAAAATATTACAAGGAAATATGGCCCAGATGAATTTTAGAAAGTTTAGGCTAAAAGATTTGCTTCTCTATATTCATTTTGTAAATTGCACATATTTTATGAGCTACTTTTGAGTTTACAGATTATGGTACTATTTATAACTTACTCTTTTCATTCCTAAAGAGCTCCCCCATTTAAGATTTGCCAGATTGGCCATCTGCAGTTGTTTCCCACTAGTCATTAGTTTTTCATCATGTACTTAACCAAAACAGTTCTTCTGTTCATTCCTGTGTTGGGGAGTTTCACAGCAGGCCACTGTTGGGTATCGTCTTCTTGGTGGCCATTGTCAGCGTACATATCTAAACTGGTAGACTGTTTATTAGGATCTCATTGTTGATATATTTTCTAGCCTCATAATGCTGTAAGATTAATCTTCCTGATTAAATTCAAAATATACATTATATAGCTTCTATGAACAAGGCAATGTGTTAATTACTTTGGAAAACTTTAAAAAAAGGTAACAAAAATTTTTCTACCCCTCCAAATGTCTGCAGTCCATGGAGAGGTAGCATGTATATAAATATACCCAAATTGTGTAGTTAAATTGCTGTGAGACAGGTAAAGTTAAAATGCTGTAGAGTTCAGGAATTCTAGGTGATTGTGATATGATCGAGCTCTTTAGGAGTGAAAAGAGTAAGTTATTTTTTCCTCTCTGCCCACTGAAATCCAGATGGAGTCAGAAAACAAAAGGTTGGTAAATGCTTCCTAAAAGAAAATCACTTAAAGTGATGCGGGAAGGTTAAAGGTTAAAAATCATGAACTTTTAAAAAAAGATTATGAAGTTTTAAAGGAAAGTAAAGAATAATAATATCAGATACGTTAGAATTTGAGGAATAAACATTAACAGAACAAAACGGGCCTTTTTTATTGATAAATCATAGTGGAAGACTTTGACATCCTTATCTCTGAGAGTAAAATATACAGAGAATAAACAAGACCATAGGAAATAGTAGAGATTTAGATAAACTTGTCAGGGATTCCCAGTTTCATGGCTTGATCCAGTATTTCTATGAATTCCCCACTTTATTTCCTTATGGTTGACTCACTCTTAACTATTGGATGCCTTCTCAATTTGGCTTGTGAGTCAGCAAGTATACAAGCCTTGGCTCTTTTTTATATTCTGCTAGAAAACCAATCCTAAATATTTTGTGAAATAAGTGAAATTACCAAATATTTGTAGTGTCAAGGGGAAGTGTATGAATGAAATAAATCAGGATCATCTCTTTGAGTTCACAATCTGATTTTTTTTAACACACACATGCACCCTACACACCAACACACACACATACACACATGCACACACAATCTGCCCCTCTTTACCAAGCTTAACCCTGAAGAAAATACAAAAGTAAACTTAAAAGTGTTGCAGTATAGACTTCTGCTTCCAGAAAGATGGAATAGATACACTTTTCCCTGTTCTTCCTAATAAGTACAGCTGAAACCCTAGACATTATGGATAAAACAAATGTAAGAGTCCTGAAAAGTTGAGAGAAGAAGGTAGATTGGCTTAGGACCTCAGGACCTAAATAACATGATGGTAAAAATCCTGGGTTTTCTTATTGTCTCATATATTCTAGAATGAGTGTGGAGAAGTTGGCAACCCTGAAATGTCGGGCACAGACCAATAAAACTCTGAGAAAAGTCTATCTTCTTTTTAACCAAGGACTAGAAAAGGAATAGCCTAGTGGGAGGAAAAACTTTTAGGCAATAACTGCTCGGCTCCAACCAAATACACAGGAAAGATCACCTTGATTAGCAAAAGCCAAGTAGAGACCTAGACTTCCACTCTTCTCGGGCATAACAAGGCAACCCCTCCCCAGTGGTGTCAGTGGTGGTAATGTGGGGAACAGTGACTGTACACTTTTCCTAGCCAGGGCAGTATTGAGGATCATGAGCTCCCACCTTCAAATAGCAAGGAGTTCCTCTTTCCCTCCCTGCCCACGTGTGGTCAAGAAAAACCTGATGAATAATCTGGACTACCACCCATGCCAGGCAGTAATGAGGCTGTATTCTTTCCTCATCAGAGCATTCCTAGAGAAAGCCTGCTATAACAATATTTAAAAAGATCCAGAGTCTCATAACATAATACCCCAAATATCTAGGTTTCAATTGAAAATATATCAAGAACCAGAAATGTTTTAATTCAAATTAGAAAAGACAATTAAGACATGCCAACATCAAGACAGGATTTTAAAGCAGCACCAAGAAAATGTTTCAACAAGCAATTGCAAACATATTGAAATAAATGAAAAAATAGAAATTCTCAACAAAGAGTAAGTGTCAGCAACTTTGATGAAATGAACTGACTGCTCAGAAAGCACAAGCTGCCACAGCTCACACAGTATGATATAATTTGAATAGCTCTATAACTGTTAAGAAATGTTGTAATTTTAAAGAAAATTTTAAGAAAATTTGTAATTTTAAAATGAAAACTAGACCCAGATAGTTTCACTGGAGAATTCTACCAAATGCTTGAAGAATGCATACTTTTTGTACACAGTCTCTGCCAGTAAGTATAAGATGAATGAACCCTTCCTAATTCATTTTATGAAACTAGTATTAACTTTGCCACCAAAATCAAAGACATTACCAAAAAAACCCCACAAAACTGTACACCAGTATCGCTCTCATAAGAATAGGTGCAAAAAACCTTTAAACAAAATGTAAGTAAATATAATTCAGCAGTGTATAAAAAATTATACACTGGGACCAGGTGGACGTTATTCCAGGAATGCAAGGTTGGCTCAAGTGTTTGAAAATCAGCCAGTGTAATCACCCATATTAACAGGATAATGAAGAAAAGTCACATGATCATATCAGTTGTAGAAAAAGCATTTGACAAAGTTGAATACCATTCACTACTAAAACTTTCAGAAAATTAAGAATAGAGGGAAACTTCTTCAAATTCGTAAAGAACATATAAAGAAAACATGCAGTTGATGTCATACTTGATTAAAGAAAGAATACCCTTATTATTGGAACTAATATGTCAAGGATGCCCATTTTCACTACTCTTATTCAGCATAGTGTTCAAAGTTTCAGGCAGCACAATAAGAAGGAAAAAAAGGGCATACATACAGATTGGAAAGGGAGAGAGGAAACTGTTCCTATTTGCCTGTGATATGATCATGTCTGTAGAAAATCCCAAATAATCTGCAAAAAAACCCTGTAGAACAAGTGAGTTCAGCAAGATCACAGGACACAAGATTAACATACAAAAAGCAGTTTCTGTACTCCAGCAATGAACATGTAGAAACTGGAAAAAAAAAATACCACTACTGGGGTACCTGGGTGGCTCAGTCAGTTGAGTGTCTGACTTTAGGTCATGATCTCATGGTTTGTGAGTTCAAGCCTGCATCAAGCTCTCTGCTGCACGGAGCCCACTTTGGATTCTCTGTCCCCTTGTCTACATCTCCCCTGTTCATGCTGTCTGTCAAAAATAAATAAAAATATTTTAAAAATACCATTTGTAATTGCTTTAAAAAATGAAATGCTTACATATGAAACTAACAAAACATGTATAAAACTTGTATACTGAAAACTATAAGATGCTGATGAAAGAAATCTAAAATCTAAATTAATAGAGATACTTTGTTCATAGGTTGGAAGACTCAACAAAGTACTGAAGTCTGTTTTCCCAAAATGGCTATACAAGTTTAACAAAAGCCCTGTCAGAATCTCAGCAAGGTATTTTTGTGGGTATGGACAAAATCATCCTAAAATTTATATGGAAAGGCAAAGGAAGTAGAGTAGCTAAAACAACTTTGAAAAAGGAAGAATGAAATGGAAAGAGTTACTGTACATGATTTCAAGCCTTATTATGTAGCTAGAATAATCATGACTGTTTGGTAGTGTCAGACAGACCTATAGGTCACTGGGACAGACTAGAAACAAATCCACATAAGTAAGGTCAATTTATTTTTGGTAGATGTGTAAAAGAGAATGGAGGAAGGATAGTCTTTACAACAAATGGTGCTGGCACAACGGAGTATACATTTGGTGCTGGCAACCAAATGAACTTTAACCTAAACCTCATACGTGATGCAAAAATTAACTCAAAATAGATCATAGATTTAAATGTAAATCCTGCAGCCATAAATCTTCAAAAAGGAAACACAGGAAAATCTCTGAGATTAGGACTTGGTGAAGGGTTCCTAGACATGACCCCAAAACCACAATTCATATAAGAAAAAAAAAATCAATAATTTGTCCTTCACCAAAATTAAAAATATTTGCTCCATGAACGACCATGTTAAAAGGATGAAAAGACAGACTACGTAGTGGGAGAAAATGTTAGCAGCCCACCTATGTGACAAAGCACTCATAACTGAAATAAGTAAAAAATTCTTAAAGCCCAATAGTAAAAAAGCAGTCCAGTTAGAAAGTGGGCAGAAGATGTGAAGAAACATTGTAATGAAGAGGATATATGGGTGGCAAATAGCATATAAAAAGATGTTCAGTACTACCAGCCATCAGCAAAATACAAATTAAGATTATGAGATATATCTACCCAACCAACAGAACCATTAAAGTAAAAAGTAGCATGTATATTGACATAAAGAGTAGCAACTAAAAGAAATAGAAGGAATAACTTTGACATATAGGGTAGGGAATTGAATAAGGAAGACTATGAAATCCTAAGAAAGAAAACAGGCAAAAACAATTTACAGAATAAGCAGAAAACAAAATGATGGACATAAATCCTATATTTGTAAACCATGTTAAATATAAAATGGGCTAAGTCTCAATTAATTTAAGACTGGATTTTGAAATTTTTACTCTGCAGTTTACAAAATAAAGTTGACAGTAAAAGGGTGGAAAGGATACATCGTGCAAATACTAGTACATATTTTTAAGTGAAAAAGCTTTACTAGAGATAAATTGGGTTGTTTCATATTAATAAAAGATACAGTTTAATACAAAAATTAATTCTAAATGTTAGATACCTCATACTGTGACCCCCAAAAATATGTAAAGCAAAAAAATGCAGAAATAATACAAGAAGGAAAAAAAGACATAAGCATAATTTTGAGAGTTTTCAGCTTTCTCTCATTGACTGATAAAACAAGCAGACAGAATATTGACATAAAACCTTTATAGCATCTTTTTAGCTATTGCATGTCTGTAGAATTTGTAGTCACATCCCTTTTTTTTCACCACTCTTATTAAGGGGAGCTTGTGCTGCCTTTTGCTCAGTCTTGCCAGAAATTCATCAATTTTTGTTAGTCTTTTTAAAAATTTTTCAATTTTTAAAATACACATAAAATTTACCATTGGTCACGTTTACTATATTTACAGTGTTGCACAACTGTATACTCTAGTATACACTACTGTATAGTTCCCAAACATTTCACTACTCCAAAAGGAGACCCTGTACGCATTAAGTAGTCACTTCTTCCCCAACTCCAGCCCCTGGCAACTTCGTATCTACTTATTGTCTCTATGGATTTGCCTGTTCTCAATGTTTCTTATAAGTGGAGTCATACAGTATGTGGCCATTTATGTCTGGCGTCTTTTATTACCAGTGTTTTTCAGTTCAGATCACTCATGTTGTAGCATGTATCATCACTACTTTCTTCCTTTGTATGTCAGAATAACATTCTATTGTGTATATGTACCACATGAAAGAAATCTAAAATCTAAATTAATAGAGATACTTTGTTCATAGGTTGGAAGACTCAACAAAGTACTGAAGTCTGTTTTCCCAAAATGGCTATACAAGTTTAACAAAAGCCCTGTCAGAATCTCAGCAAGGTATTTTTGTGGGTATGGACAAAATCATCCTAAAATTTATATGGAAAGGCAAAGGAAGTAGAGTTCATTCACTGATGATGAATTTGTTTGTTCATTCATCAGTTGATAGACATTTGGGTTGTTTCTACCTTTGGTAATTGTGACTAGTACTGCCATGAATATTTGGGTAGAAGGACCTATTTTCATTTCTTTTGCATTTATGCCCAGGAGGGGAATTGCTGGGCCATATGTTAATTAATTCTATGTTTAACTTATTGAGGCACCCACCAAACTGTTTTCCACAGCATTTGCATCATTTTACATTTTTGCTAGCCATATACAAGGGCTAAAATTTCTCCACATCTCACCAATGCTTGTTATCGTCTGTGTTTTTGTTATAGCCATCCTAGTGGATATGAAGTGCTATCTCGGGGTTTTGATTTGAGTTTGCCTGATGGCCAGTCATGTTGAATATCTTTTCATGTGCTTACTGACCATTTGTATTTAATCTTTCGAGAAATGTTTTTGCCCATTATTTATTTATTTATTTATTTATTTATTTATTTTAAGGTTTATTTATTTATTTTGAGAGAGCGAGAAAGTGTGAATCAGGGAGGGGCAGAGAGAGTGGGAGAGAGAATCCCAAGCTGGCTCCACACTGTCAGTGCAGAGCCCAACATGGGCTTGAACCCACCAGCTGTGAGATCATGACCTGAGCCGAAGCTGGTTAACCGACTGAGGCAGTTGTCTTTTTGTTACTGAATTGTACGAGTTCTTTATATATTCTGAATTCTGGACCTTCGTCAGAGGACCTTCGTTGCCTTTCACTTTCTTGATAATGTCCTTTGATGTACGAAGTTTTTAATTTTGGTGAGGTCCGTCCAATTCATTGGTTTTTTTATTTTGTTTAGTGTGGTTTTGGGGACATATCTAAAAAATCATTGCCAAATCCATGGTTAAGATTTACTCCTCAGTTTTTCAGGAGTTTTGGCTTTTGTATTTAGGTCTCTGATACATTTTAAGCTAATTTTTTAATATGGTATAGATAAGGGTTTCATTCCTTTCCATGTTGTTATCTAGCTGTCTAGCACTGTTTGTTGAAGAGACTATTAGTGCATAGAATTATCTTGGCGTTTTGTTGAAAATCAGTTGACCATTGGTGTGTGTGTATTTCTGGACTCTATGATCTACTTGTCAGTCCTTACTCTAATACCATACTGTTTTGATTACTACAATTTTGTGGTAAATTTTGAAATCAGAACGTGTGAATCTCCCATCTTAGTGTTTTATAAAAAAATTCAGCTTTTTGCTGATCCCTGTAATGTTTGTTTCATTAATTTGTGCTTTCATCTTCATTATTTTCTTCCTTTTACTGTACTTTTTGGACTTATTTTGATACTCTTCTTCTAACTTCCTTGGGTTCACATTTGGCTTATTAATTTTTACTTTTCTTAAGTGTGAATTTCCTTCCATCATTATACTGCATAACTATCCCTCAAGTTTTAATGTTTTTTTTTTTCATTAATTCAGTTCCAGGTGTCACTTTCAGTAGTTTTCTGTTTATACTTTACTGTTCCATTAAGGTATTTTTAGTTTTATCATTTAAAACCTGTTACATGAGCTTTAAAGAAATGTAAACTAAAACTACATGAGATACTATTAGTTTACATTAAAAATTTTGTCAAGGGGCGCCTGGGTGGCGCAGTCGGTTAAGCGTCCGACTTCAGCCAGGTCACGATCTCGCACTCCATGAGTTCGAGCCCCGCGTCGGGCTCTGGGCTGATGGCTCAGAGCCTGTTTCTGATTCTGTGTCTCCCTCTCTCTCTGCCCCTCCCCCGTTCATACTCTGTCTCTCTCTGTCCCAAAAATAAATAAACGTTGAAAAAAAAATTAAAAAAAAAAAATTTTGTCAATTCCAAGAGTTGGTGTTACCATTTTGGAAAATAATTTGGTATCACCTAGTAAAGCTGAACATGTGCTTATCCTATGACCCAGCAGCTCAACTCTTAGGTAAATACCCTAGAAAGAGCATAAGCAAATGTGTATGGGGGATATCTACAAGAATGTTCAAAGCAGTGTTTTTCATTACAGCCCAAAAATCGGAAACAACCTAAATCTCCATCAGTAGTAAATTGGATAAATTGTGGTGTGTTCATGTAGTGGAATACCATTCTACAGGGACAATGAACTACAGGTACACAAACACATGCACTCTCTCTCCCTCTCCCTCTCCCTCTCCCTCTCTCTGTCTCTCACATATCATAGTTATAAAATCAAATGAAAGAAGAAAAAACAATATGTGTGACTGTGATTTCTTTTATATGAAGTTCAGTAAGAGGCAAAACTGAAAAGTATGACTGGGATAAATAACTAGATTGTGAAGCTATAAAGAAAAGCAAGGGAACGATTCTCCAGACTTGGATAAATGGTTACCTCTTGTGGATGGCAGAGATGGCATTGGGGAGGAATTTCAAGGGACGGGCAATGAGTGGTGGTTACACTGATGTACATACACTTTATTCTTTAAGTGTGTGTATATATTTAATACACTTTTGATAAATGATAGATTTTACAAGATGAATTCTTTCTACATTTATGCACCAGTAAATCTATATTGATGAAATGGTTGATTTTTTTTTTTTTAGAACATATAAATAACCAAAATGGGATCAGAAGAAGTGAAAGACTTGAACTGATCAATATGAAAATGATATCAAGCTGGCTACTTTTATATGTGAAATGGGAACCTGACCCACTTTTTAGAGCAGTCTGCTTTTGTATTTCCCTAACTCTCTTAGACACTACTACCTGATCAGATTACTAAAATCTCAAAAATGTCATTTCTAAAACCAATTTTTTCATCTTTCTGCTTTTCTGGTGTTTCCAGCCTCTTTATTTATTTTCGTTGACTGCCCTTATTTGACTTCTGGATCACCACTGAACTTACTTTATAACGTTTTCATTTTATTCACTTTCCCAAGCTTTCCCCCTCTATTCCTAATCTCTTACTGTTACCCAGGACCTTATGTTGTTTTCAGTGCCAAAACAAGCCACTAAACATGAATCCTTTCAACTTCCACCTAGGCTTAAATGTTTCCGTATTGCATATAGAATAATGCTTACCGTTTTCAAAAAGGAAATGTATTAGAGATATCACCTCTCTCCTTTTTATCTCCTTTTCAGTTTTCAAGCCACTCCACTCTACTGACATTGCTCTCTCATACTTCTCCACGTTTTCCTTCTTACCCTGATTGCTGTTGTCGTTTCTTCCTTACTCCTTCCCTCTCTCCCATTCTCGTTTACTTTCTTCCTTAACTTTCTCTTCAAACAAAAAACAAACAAAACCCTTGTAAGTCTTTCCCAAGGAGCACTTCTTAGCTTGCATTTTTCATCTTACCAATTCATATGTAAAACAATATGTTACATGACATAATTGTGTTTTCTACTTGGGTTAGTAATAACCACTACATTTCCTGGCACACACATTAGATTGTCTTCAATTCTAGTAGCCTCTTCCTCATGCCTGTATATTTAGCTGGTTAACAAAAAACCCTATTGATTTTCTTTCTAGTACTTTTTAAGTCTTCACTCATTTCCATTGACCTGGCCAGGTTCATTTGCCTTTCATAAAAGCCCTTAGATGGTTCTCCAAGGTCTGCAGTGCAAAAATAAACTCATCCCACCTTTCTAGTCTTATTTCCAGCTATAGATCCTTCATGAGGCTTGTATGCCTGACAAAATGGACTATTTTTTACTCTTTCTTTACAGTTGCTGGTTTTGCCCCCCCCCCCTTTTTTTGGTCTTTTGCCTCTTTTTATAATTTATTCTCTTTACCCACATACCCATCCCCTCCACCTCCTCTCCCTCCCTCCCTAAATCTCAGAAAGAATGATACATAAGTAAAAGTTGTCTTTTTTCAGGCTAAATTCTTAGCTTCAAAGATTTATGTAGCACTGTATTTGTATCTTTTCTGACTCTTGTTTTTCTGTTTTGCATTAAAATGAACTTGAGTTGGTGTCTTATTCCTACTAACTAGTGTTTCTGCATCTTGGGGTCAGGCAGTCATCTTTACTCTTTGGAGCTTGGAACACAGTTTCCATTGTTAAATGTGAGTTAATTGGAAAAAATTTCAAACCAAAAAACCCCCACATTTTCTTTTAATTAACCTCCGGGGGGGGCACCTAAAAACCCATTAAAGTTTAGAGTTAAAATCTTGCCTCTTATTTATTCCAAATTTAAGTGAATTGCCCAATATCACACTTTGAAGTAATTTGTGGCTTCTGAATCTTTTACATTTTCACATTCTGACTTTTAGAAGCAGTGCTGTTGATTTGAGTACTTGGGAGAGTTTAATCCTCTCGTCCTTCCTGGGGCCTGGAGTTTATTAAGTCTTAGACATTTTCCTAGGGCCTCCTGCTCTGCTAGGCGGTGCAGGGAGTGAGTGCCAGGAGATCTAAGTGAGCTGGGGTCCTCATAACCCTAATAGCATGGGAATCCTCAGGCAGAAAGGTGGCATCATCTGTCACTCTGTTCCCAGTTCCCCCCCTTTTGTTTTCAACCAGAGGCTGCCACCTTGTTTCTACTGCCTATAGCCTTTCCACAGACCTTTGTAGCTGGAGGAAATCTTTCTTATTTTGTCTTTTACATTCTTGCATGTATTCTGATGATGTGGTTTTAAGAAAAATTCAAGGATGAGTGTTTGTCTCTGTTAATCATCTGTATCCATAAAATCTGAATAACATCCAGATAAACTTGTTACCCCTTTAATTCTCTTCATCTTTCTTCAATACCTACTTCTTAGTTCTCTACTATCTTTTCTAGATTGTCATTTACTGTTCCCCAAAACATACACCTTATTGTTTTCTTCATAGAAGAGAATTGGGACAGTAGGCATTTTTCTTACAGAAATAAACTTATTTTTTCTCATATCCACTAGATGGCTCAGGCGTACCACTTTGGCAGCACATACTGATGTTTGCCTGCTACGACTGTGATTTCCGTTTTCTGAATACTGCTTGCTTTTAAGGTGTCTGGATGGGCTCTTATCTGGACCAGTTATTCCAGTGCTTTACTTATACCTAATTGCAAATTCCTCACATTTTCTGATTATTTAGAAACATCTGAGAAGTAGCTGAAGTGTCCTTCATATAAAAGTAAAGAAGGTAAAGTATATTTTACAATTCTTAGATTTTATATTTTACTTTGAAGAGCTGTTCTGGACCTCAGTTCACTTGCCAACAGTCTGTATATAGATTCCCTCAAACTAGGCACACAGTTGGTAACTCATCCTTTTCTTCCTGACTCATAGTCTTCTGAGGCATTTTGCAGAATATGGTGGTACTTTATAAGGTTTTGAGGCACACTAGGAATATTTGCTTCAGTGCAGTGGTAATATTTGTTGAGTGTTTATGTGTTTGGCACTGTACTAGGCAGTGAGGGGGAAATACCAGATGAATAAACAGTAAATGTTTATCAATAAGAAACCCATTGCATTAGTTTTTTTTCCTTGAGTTTCTGAAGCCAAGTAAGGTAGAATGAAATAGCTGAAGGAAGTTGTGTTTGTAATCAATCATGTGTATATCATGAGGAGAATTTTATCTTGTTTTGACATTGTCTGTGTTGATATTATAGAAGATTTTTAAAAACTATTTTTTTAGAAATATTTTATGTTCATGGTTAGTTGTTTCAGTTGTTAAGTGGAAAGGAAAGGGAACTAAGATTGGTTGGATGCTTATCATGTTCCAGTTTCTTATTTAAAAAAAATTTTTTTAACGTTTTATTTATTTTTGAGAGAGAGAAAGACACACAGAGCACGAGTGGGGAAGGGGCAGAGAGGGAGACAGAATCCAGAGCAGGCTCCAGGCTCTGAGCTGTCAGCACAGAGCCCTACATGGGAGCCCTACACGGGGCTTGAACCCACAAACTGTGAGATCATGACCTGAGCCAAAGTCGGAGACTTAACCGTCTGAGCTACCCAGGTGCTCCTCCAGTTTCTTATTTAATGTATAGTATTTAATTTGATTATTTCCCAGTAGCCTGGAAGATAAGTACAAATATCTCCATTTTACAGATGTAGAAACAGAGGAATCAACTGGGTTAAGTAAATTGCCCAGGATCAAACAACTAGTAAATGGAGAGGCAAAATTTGGATCCATGTCAGACCTACTTCAGGGCTTTTGTTCTTTCTAGGCATCTGTGTTGTCTCCTGGAATAATGGTCCTTGTGCCTCCAGAAAGGGAACCTGGGACTCTGGCATGTCAAGGGTTGCTTTTATTCTTTTGACCAAGAGAAAGCTATTATTTCCTGAAGTATCAGAACCAATTTTAGTGTTTAACTGGTTAGATCCTTCCATAGTTTGACAGAAAGGGAGATACTCCAGTGGATTGATGGCCTTTGACAGTTGATCTTTTAACCACCTTTGATGTTATAAAGAAGTGTTTGGGAAACTAGAGCTATCAGCTATCACTCATACTATCTTTGACATAATCTTATAATGATAGTAAACTTTGTGTAAAAAGTGATTTATCCAGAGAAATTGTACCTAACCTTATTTTTCAGGTATTGTATATGTATATATTTAGTACCCATGGTAATAACTACGAATTGATTCCATTCAGTTTGAAAATGATACGATTTAAAGGAAAATGACAAGTGACTGAAATAAAAATACACAACATATTAACAGTATTGTAACTAGATAACAGGTTGTTTCTTTTCATAAAACTCCCTTGTATTCTCCATTCTTTAAGGGTCATGTAGCTGTGTAAAACAGGAAATATAGTTATTGTCTAAGGTTCTTAAGTAAACAAGATTGAAATAAAGTAAAACAAACTAAAAAAAAATTACATAAAACAGGTATTTAATTTCTCTATGGTTGTGGTATCATTTTTCTTGGTTCTGTAGTCTTCGTCCTTTTCCACTTATTAGTAAACAGTCGTTAGGTACATATCCTTCAGAGTTTTCAAAGTTGATATTGTACCTTCACAACTATGAAAACAAAAATAACTCCTGACTTGAACACATTGATGTTATTTTATGTCATCAAATTGCAGTTAAACAATGTCATCCCATGACCATGAGTAATTTATACTCTGTCACCTTGTAAATTACCCTACACACTGCTTACATTGAGATTTTTATTCCTTTTGATGTATTATTGGACATTGACAGTTACTGTATTTATAAAATGTTGCATTGTATGGAAATTCCAAAGCGTTGCCAACTCTTGATAACCAAGATAATGATAAGCTAAAGAGAGTCTTAATTCTATCTTTCAAGGGGAATGTAAAATTATCTGTCTATAAGGAAACTTTGGCAAAGTTAGAGCTGAGCCAGAGTCAGATGCGTAACGACTCAGCCACCCATGTGCCTTGGTAAAGGTGTTTTAACAAGTGTGTGGAATTTCTAGCCATTTTATTATTGATAGCTATGTATCTGAGTTATTTTTTAGATATAAGGAAGGAATTCTAAGTTGTCAAGGAATGCGCGTGTTCAGTGAGTTACAGTGGTGGAATGACAATTGGATAACAATTGTATCTTGCTGAATCAACTTACTGTAAATCTTAATTGCATATTTTATTGTTTAGTCACTTCCTGATTCAAGAAGTCACAATAGGTAGAATTTAATAGCTAGCATGTTCTACTTCATATCTTGTAGAATGTTCTTGGCAAGTAAAGTCCACAAGAAATAAAAAATAAAATGAGAATTCTTACAGACTACAGTTTATCTAATCTGTTTTCCATAATTTGAAGTGTCTGTGTCTCGTGTAATAAGAGAACCCTAGGTATAGTCAAATATTTAACCCATTATAACGTATTGTTAGTTGGAAATGAACGGATTTTTTTTAATGAATATTTTTAATGTATATTTTATATCCCTGTGTCTTGTAAATGTCATTGGTTTGCTATTTTGACTTTTTTGATTGTGGTCCATAACCAATATCTGGTCCATAAAAACATCACAAAAATACTGATAACAGTATACACTGTGTGTGTGTGAAAGTAAAAGTTTCACAATTATTAACACATGAGCTGCTCTCTCTGATACTCTGTTCTCTTCTGTTTCATTTGAAAAATCTAATCAGAATTGATTTCATGATCCATCAGTGGGTTGGGACACATAGTTGGGGACAAAAAGGCCATATAGGATTGAAAAGTAAATTTTTTGCCTTAAGTATTGGCAGCTAACTATTCTGAAACAGCTAGGATATTTGGAAAGCTTTCTTACTGCACTTTAATGGCTGGCTTCAAAAAAAAAAAAAAAATCTTGCTTTCTTGAATCCTCCCTGCTGTGTAATCACAATGTTATTTCACTTTGTTTTTCTGGATGTGAATATTTAACTGAGTGATAGAAGGTGTTAAACCAAAAAAATCTTACTTTCTTGACTCATCCCTGCTGCATAATCACAAATGTTATTTCACTTTGTTTTTCTGGACTTGAATATTTAACTGAATGATTAGAAGGTGTGAAACCAAAAACCATCTGAGATACCAAGCCCACAAAGGAAAATTTAATATTGACTGAAATACCCTTGTTAATTGTATCGTTTTACAATTAAGACATTTTAGTTAATACAAAGTAAGTTTCAAGTTAGTTTTTTAAAGGGATGTCATTAACCAGGACAAAACAACAACCCTTGGTAACGAAAACATTTTAAACATGAAAAGTCTATGTTGTAGACAAATAGAATTTTATTACTAATAAGTAGTCATTATCATATTCGGGAGCATTAATAACTCATTCAAATCATTTACATTGAATTGCTTTACATGTTTTATCTTTGCGTAACCAAGAAACTTGACATTTTTTGTTGACATAAAAATTTACAGTTGGATATATAGGTAACTTTTAGTGCAGTATAAAAAATACTAAGTGTCATGAAAGGTATAGATAAAATTCAGATGACAAGTACCATTTTCTGGCCTTATGTGATGGCTTATATTTAAACACTTGGAAATGAAAGAGAAAGGTGTTTCACAGAAGAGAACAGAGACATAAAGGCAGAAAAGTTTGATACGTTCAAGAAATAAAAAGTAGTCCACTTGAATAGGCTTTGTTCTAGAGGTAGTTTTTAAGCAGAGGAGAGAATTGACATTTTTTAATACCTAGTTGTTACAGGAGATAGGATGGATTTCAATGGAGTGAAATTAGGCGGAGAGATTAAAAATTCATTGAAATAGTTCAGAGAAGAAGAAATGAGATTGAATAGGATAGTGTCTACAGAAATAAAGAATTTATCCAAGATACCAGAGGAAAATCAACATGATTTGTCAACTCATTAGATTAATTTATTCATAAGTATTTAGGTATCTGCTGTGCAATTCTGAGAACACAACTGTGAACAAAACAAATGCTATTTGTCCTTACAGGGTTTTTATTAGTCCAATAGGAAGCCCAAACATTTACAAATACAGTAATACATATGCTGCCATAGAGGAAAGCTACTGTGCCCTGAGAGTGACTGCACTGGCCACTAAACTCAGAAACCTTACTGTTGTGTACATCTTGACCAGGGAAAGTGAGTGGGGAGAAGTATGTTGCAGGTAAAAAGAAACCATGTGTCACCTTGTAGGTGAGAGAGATTGTGGTACATTGTGGAACTAAAATAAATTAATTGTGGCTGTATGCTGGACGCTGGGGAGGCCAGGGCTAAATCATCCATAGCCCTGAAAACCATCATGAAAGGTTTGGGCTTTGTCCTATGAGCAGAAGGAAACCAAGGTATGATTTTAAGCAAAGGAGATGCCGAATCAAATTTGCATGTTAGAAGGATTATTTTTGTTAAGGATGCTTTAGTTTTAAGTAAGAAACTTTGGCAAAACACAAAGAAAGTGACCCAGAGATACTCAGCATATGCAAGGGTAAGGAAGTACAGCAGACCTCAGAAAGGTCTGGAACCAAAAACACATCCTGAATTAGTATCAGGTGCTCTTGCTTTCCTTCTCCCTCACCTTCACCGCAAGGTGTCTTGTCTCTAGCTTCTGTTTTATTGTCTTTTCTTTCTGTACTGGCTTCTTGGTTTCTTTTAACTACAAAGCTAACCCACAGCCTCTTAGTTTTTCTCCCAGTTACAGATTGCGTGGAGAAAATCCAATTGGCTCATTAAGTCAGTTGTTTCCCCTAGATATAATCAGCTATGGCCAGGAGAGCATACAGCAGAAGCATAACTGCTTCAAAGCCCACCCCTCTCATAATTAAAGGGGTGCAGTGAGTTATGGGCTGAGGAGATTTCTCGGAATTAATCAAATTCAGAAGATCAGTCTGACAGTAGAATGAAGAATTGAGGGCAGGGAGACTAGAGGTCTTCTTTGGGAGAATACAATAATTCAGACAATAGATGTTGGCCAGAGTTGGAGTGGTGAGTTCGAAGAGAATAAATTTGTGGTGAAGATTGAATCTCTAGAACTGTATGGTAAATTGGATATGGGAGGATAAAGAATCAAGGATAATGTCTGTGTTTCTGACTTGAATAGCTGAGTTCACCATGATAGCACCCAGAGCTAGAAAGAACATAGAAATAGGTTTGGTGGGATTGAAGGAGATGGAATGAATTCTTCCTTATTGTCCATTCAGAGCTTGAGGTAGCTTTGAGACATCTAAATGGAGATGTTTAATAGGCCATTGAATATATGCATCTAGGGCAGAGGAAAAAGCTCAGTGGTAGTTAAATATTTGAAAGCTAGTTTTAAGTATTAACTGAAGCCATGAGAATGGATAAGATGGCCCTGGGAGAGATAACAATAGAAGAGAGCCAGGACTGTGCTGAAGACAATCCTATTTGAGGGCTGGCAGGGAAAAGGAGTTTGTAAGGGAAGACTGATAAGTGAGAAAAATCAGAAAACGCAATGTTTTTAGGAACCCAAGGAAAGAGGAGAATGTGGAGAACAGTGCCAGATTCTGCTGAGTAAAATTAGGTTGACTTTCAGAGCAAGGAGTTTGTTGATCACCTTGGTGAATGAGTTTAATGGAAGTGGTGAAAATGGAAGCAGAAGGTTGAGAACTCTCTGAGGGGTAGAGATCAAAATAGCAAATAGTGCTTGAGAAATTTGAATGGAAGGAGAGAGAGGGGCCTATGGCTAGAGATTGCTTTTGATGGTGAAATAGAGTTTTTTAAGCGTGTGTATGTATTTTTTTAAATAGTAGGGCCTTATTCATTATTGAGTGCTAGGAGAAAGAGTGATGATTATTTGAGCAATAGTAGTTATTCAGAGCACTGTTGTTACATTGTAATAATGAAGGATGAAGCAAAAGTAAATATATGGATATTCGGCAAGAGATTTTCTGACTTTGGTTTTCTCTAGGAAGAGATTGTTATTATCTGCAAGTAAGGTAAGGTTGAAGATTTAAAGAGCAGGGGGACTATTTGACATAGATTCTGTTGACCCTTGAATAATGTGGGGGTTAGGGGTGCCAGCCTTCATGCAGTGGAAAATCTGCATCTAACTTTTGACTTCTCCAGAACTTAACTGTTTACAGCCTGCTATTGATGGGAAGCTTTACTGATAACATAAATAGTTGATTAATGCATATTATATATATGTATCATATACTGTATTCTTACAATAAAGTACGCTAGAGAAAAGAAAATGTTACTAAGAAAATGCTATTTAGAAAATCAGAAGGAAGAGAAAATACATTTATATAATACTGTGCTATATTTATTGAAAAAAATTCACATATGAGTGGACCTACACAATTCAAACCTGTGCTGTTCCTTGGTCAACTGTACTGTAGAAATTAGAGAAGACAGCTGACTAGGGAAATCTAGGATTATCTGTCTGGCTTAGTTTTCAGGCCTTGAATTTAAAAGCAGTACCAGTATGCACCATTGTGTTTTTTGTTCAGCAGCTTCTGTATAGACTCAGGAGACAGCCAGTTTGGTCCACACTGTGTTATTCCAGGTTAGTGCATCAGGAGAGAGCAGAGCAGGGATGTTGGCTTAGTGGTGGTCTGACTAATGGACTGTGGAATTTAAGATGAGGAAGGAAAAAAGTAGAAGCTTTAAAAGCCTGAGGGTCCGTGTGTGCAAAGAATAAATGAGAATAACTCTGTAAGGGACTGATCCTAAGGTGAAGGTGACACTAAAGGAAAATGAACAATAGTTTTACTAGAAGAATGGTACTGCTGGTAAAAGAAATAGATACAGAAGGAAGAGTGAGTTTTGGAAGAAAGAAAGGTTCGATTTTAACTATTTACAGTTTGAATACCTATAGAACATACTCAGATGACTAAGAGACAGTTGAATATATGGGAGAGAGTTCTGGTCTGGAAATAAAACTGGGAGATCATAATTGAAGCCATGAATTTACCAAGGAAGACAAATACAGTAAAACCTTGGATTGTGAGTAACTTGATCTGCAAGCGTTCTGCAAGATGAGCAAATAATTGTTTAAAAAAATTTTAATGTTTTATTTTTGAGAAAGAGTGTGAGCAGGGGAGGGGCAGAGAGAGAGGGAGACACAGAATCTGAAGCAGGCTCCAGCCTCTGAGCTGTCAGCACAGAGTCCTGTGCGGGGCTCGAGTCATGAACTACAAGATCGTGATCTGAGCTGAATCAGATGCTTAACCGACTGAGCCACCCAGGTGTCCCAAGATGAGCAAACATTTCTAATAAATTTTAACTTGATAAACAAGTGATGTCTTGCAGGATGAATAGTTATGATGCCAAATATCACATGATCACAACTGAGCCAGTGGTTCTTGAAATTTGCTTTGATATACAAGTGCTTTGGATTACAAGCATGTTTCCAGAACAAATTATACTTGCAAACCAAGGTTTTACTGTATATAGAAAGGTAAGATCTTTTTAGGTACTATATGCATTTAAAGAGTGGGAAGTAGATGAGAAAAGTTGCTTGCCAGGTTTGAGCAATTTGCACAGTGGTTCAAGAAGAGTTGACTGAGCAGGTCCTGGATTTGGGGAACTTGTGAATGGTTTTTCCAGGGGTTCAAGAGATAGTGAAGCATGAAAGGTGATTGTAAGGATTTGAGAAGTAATTGTGACTTTTTGCGACATGTTTATTGCCAGTGAATGATGTGTATTATATGTGATTGTTTTCTCCTCCTCAATATACTAACATTTAAAAACCATAACTTTGATTAACTTCCTTATAAAAGTTTTTGGCCAGGTTCTGGCTTTCCGAAATGGAGTACACTGGTCACTTAATTTCTTAATGCCTCAGGAGTATCATAATTATTATTACTCAGGGCTATAATACTCCTGGGGCCTTTTGAGCCCTATTATCAATTCATTCTTATACTGAATCTAGCATGCTTTGTTTTGTTTCCTCTGTGCCATTTGTTGCATCAAATCATTTGACATTATTATTTAAGGATCTTTTTCCTTCAAAGCACTTCATTGTTTTATGGTTTAAAATTATTAGAGGCCCCTTTAGGGATAAATAAATGCTCTTAAGTTAGCTAGCATTGTTGACTTTCATGAATCAAAAACTCCAAACCAGAAAAGCCATTTTATCATTTCTGCCATTTAGCATGGGGACACCCATGTTATGTTTAAATTGCTTTTTAAGAGATTCCATGAGCTTTTTCCTCATGTAGGTTATTGGACTACTCCAAGTAATAAATCTTTTGGGGAAGTATGGGGGAAGGAGGATTAGAGGAGAAGTACTTAGTATCTGCTATAAATTTATGCAGGGAAAAAAAAATCTGTGTTTTTAGTCTTTAGCCTTTGTTGTTGTTAATGTGTTATTAGTGAAAAAAAGAGAGATTTTTATGGTTGGTACAAGATAATAGATCTTACTCTGTGAAGGGCATCTTGAAGATGAGTTAGAGCTTAAAATTGAAGCTCTTTCTGAGTGATTGATTATAGGTTTGTAACTGGGCGATTAAACCTTTTTATTAATCTTGCAAATGTTCAGCTTAGATTTGTTATATCTGGTTATCACAATCAGATGGAAATGCTGCTTTTGTCCTCCATCTTGCTGAGCTTTCAGATTTTGAAACATGGTGTAATTTACTCTGAAATTCAATGATTATTTTTTTTCTCCTGGGAGCAGGCATATTTAATTACAGAAAGCTGTTTGTAATGGAATCACTTTCTTCTAACACCTAATAGCACTTTTTCAAAATTCTTATCATAATTACACTGCTGGCAAGATAACTAGTGGTAATTATATGTAGAATTAACTAATATGAGTAAAATTCCTCGTACAATGCATCTGGGACACTTCTCATTTGCTACTTCTAATTTGTGGTTTTAGGAAGTGTCTCTGGTGGTGGTTGAATGTGATCAACATTTTCTTCTCTTGTGAGCCTGAGAATCTTATTACTAGAAGATTTGGCAAAATTGTAATTAGAAAAGGTCAGGCATTTGAATCTGTCTCAAGGAATGAGTTCTTTCGTATGATCAGTTTTTTTGAAAGCAGAACAGTTAACCCAAGCTACCACATTGTACAAAGATGCCCTTAAAGCTATAGGTATTCTTTCTTGCCTAATAACTAAAAAAAAAAAAAAAAAAAAGAAAAGTGACAGGAATTTTCAAGTATAAATTTTTTTTAGCTTTAAAATGAAAATATTTTTTGAGTACCTTGAGGAATAGTATATTCTTACAGATTAGGTTACCTGTTTTTATTGAAATGAATGTCATTGAGAAAATTCTCACTGCATTTTAACCACTAACATAAACAATCTACACACAGTTGAGCAGCCCAGAGCCAGCTTTCTTAATATTTTTGAGATTTTTGCCATTTTGAGTACAAAGTAATTTGTAGAACCTTGGATACCAGTTAACTAAAATGTGAATGGTATTAGAATATATATTGGGTTGTTATTTTGTTGGAAGGTACTTAGAAGCATCCTACTTTATTGCTAAGGACACTGCTATAAAGTCCTGAGATTGTTAATAAATAACTTGAATGTCTGAAGTCTTGGAAACTAATTCTGAAGCTTAGTGTTCATGTGGCTGCTGCTATTTTAGTTAAAGGCATCTGCCTCAAAATACAGAAATTGTGAAGGGACACTGATGTGTTAGCATTATTTTGTGGTTGGAATGTAATAAACCTACTCAAATAAGCTCAATTAAGAGATATATCTATTTTATAAATCCTACAAAAGCCGATTGCTGAAGTACAGACTGAGCCTTATTTCCTCTGCTCCCTTTGTGGGGGAGGGTGGGACTTTTCTAGAAAAGAGGGCATACTAGGTATGATTGTTATATAGTAAAAAGAATCACTGGTGGCCCAGACATCCAGGTTATCTTTTAGCTGGAATACTTTCTTTCTGCACTCAATGGATAACTAAAGACACACATTAATGTTTAAAGGATAACATGTTTAAAGGAAACATAGCTAATGCTTGAAGGATTTACCTTCTAGTTTTTTACAGAGGATCTGTGGGAGTAGATCCTATCCTCTTTATAAATGAGTAGTGCAGAAAAGGAGGGAAGAGATACTACCTCACACCTGTTAGAATGGCTAAAATTAACAACTCAGGCAACAACAGATGTTGGTAAGGATGACGAGAAAGAGGAACCCTTTTGCATTGCTGATGGGAATGCAGACTGGTACAGCCACTCTGGAAAAAAGTATGGAGGTTCCTCAAGAAATTAAAAATAGAACTACCCTGCGACCCAGCATTTGGACAATTAGGTATTTATCCAAAGGATACAGGAGTGCTGTTTCGAAGGGGCACATGCATGTACCCCAGTGTTTATAGGAGCACTATCTACAATAGCCAAAATATGGAAAGAGCCCAAATATCCATCGACTGATGAATGGATAAAGAAGAAGTTCTGTATATATACAATGGAATATAACTCGGTGATCAAAAATAATGAAATTTTTGCAACAACGTGGATGGGACTAGAGTGTGTTACGCTTAGCGAAAGAATGTCAGAGAAAGACAAATATCATATGACCTCACTCATACATGGAATTTAAGTTACAAAACAGATGAACACAAGGGAAGGGAAGCAAAGATACAAAAACTGAGAGGGAGACAAACCATAGGAGACTCTTAAATACAGAGAACAAACTGAGGGTTGCTGGTGGGGTGTTAGGTGGGGGGGAAGGGCTAAATGGGTGATGGGCATTAAGGAGGGCTCTTGTTGGGATGAGCACTGGGTGTTACATATAAGTGATGAATCACTAAATTCTTTTCCTGAAATCATTTTTACACTATATGTTAACTAACTTGAATTTAAATTTTTTGAAAAAAGTCTCAAATTTAGAGGGGCATTATTTCAGCCCTCAGGTAGGCCCAGTTAGCCTCTTTTTTTAATAAAGTCTGAATAAGGTGAATTAATTCTTTTAAGATTCTAACTTCTCCCTAGAAGCTTCATTATTTTAATGCTTAATGGCAGTGATATTTCATCTTACACAGGTTTAACTTTTAAATATCCAACTATGCATATCTTACCAACAAACTGAGATCAGTGACAGTTTAAATAGTACAGACAGTTCTGCCCATCCCAGTGAGCTTATGCCTTTGGAGGCAGGAATCTGTGTTCTGCTTTAATTAGTCCCTATGTTTTCCATAGGGTGAACATCTCGTATTTAGCCCTAAAAATTATTGTACTAAATATTATTGTATATGATGATTTAAATAATTTTTAGGGGTGATTTTGTGCAAGTCTTACAGGTTATTTAGAATGGACTCTTGTGCACACTGGACTTAAGAGTTTAAAGTCAGTATGTAAAGCCAAAGTCAGAATCACTCTTGAAAGTTCCCTAACTCATAAAAGACAATATAAAATCTTCTGTGCATGCGCGTACACACACACACACTTCTGAACATTATTATGCACCTTTAAATTGGAGAATCACTAAACTAGAGTAAAGTACTCTAGGAAAAAAAAAAGTATACAAGTGTCTGTATGTTCAGCCCATTCAGCTTTGGAGATGGTAGATAAGTAAATAATTTTGCTTCTTCTTTCCTGTTGGTTTTATGTCATCCTGTTTTAATTTTTTTTTAATGTTTTATTTATTTTTGAGAGAGTGTGAGTGGGGGAGGGGCAGAGAGAAGGAGACACAGAATCCAAAGCAGGCTCCAGGCTCTGTGCTGTCAGCACAGAGCCCAATGGGGGGCTCGAACCCATGAACCGTGAGATCATGACCTGAGCCAAAGTTAGCCACTTAACCAACTGAGCCACCCAGGTGCCCCTACTTCATTGTGTTTTAATAATAAGCTTAAGTCTTAATACTTACTAATAATTTTTGGCTGTGAGGATTATACTAGCTTGTTGAGTTTTACTTTTCTATAGAATAACTTCTGAAGTTAATTGGTTAAATTCTAAGCTTAGCTATTAAATAGGTTTGTGATGCAACCAGAGTTACTTCTGTTGTCTTTGAGGCTTATCTGTATGGCTGCATTAAACTCATTCTTTTTTTCCCCTAAATACTTTTAATATAACTATTTAGTTTAACTTGTTTGTCTCCACATTCAGGCTTACCAGACCAACCATTTTATAGGTGGACCAGCCTGATAGCAGTAGTTCCTTGTGTAGACGTCATAGAAATTGAGTCATAAAAACCTAGTTTAATCTCTTCTTTTCCCCTGCTAACAAAGGAAAACATTGGTGAAGATAAACAGAACAATTTATTAAGTAATTTGTGACTTCATATTCTTGGTTAACTTTTTTAGCAATTATTATTTAAATAATAACTATACAGAGAGCTGATATGTTTTGGAAATCTGAAAACCTAGGAAAGTAATCCTTACCCTCAAAAAGATCACAGTCTGGTAGTAAAATCTGTATATCTAAATATACAAAGTGGTTTAGATAAGACATTAGGTTCAGGCTGGTTTGAGTGGCAAAGGGTTCCTGAACATCATACTTAAACTGGTCTTTGGTAGATATAGTGGGATGGAAAAAATAAGTGAAAATGTTTCACAAAAAGGAAAGGGAAAATAAGCAAATTTCAGATGCATGAGAGATTTGGGGGTTGATAATTTAGCCATGTTTACATTGTAGTGTTCTCACTGTGGGAATAATGAGAGGTGAAATTTGAAGGCTAGAGCTGAACCTCAATATTTCCACAGCAATTGATTGCATGTTAGCTTTTTTGAACCTCAGTTTACTAATCTGTTGGATGGGATAATAATGCCTGTCTATTCTCTTACTCTTGTGAGCCTCAAAACCAGTCACATCTAAATTCTACAACTGTAGTTCCTTTGTTTTTAATCCAAGAAGAGGCTTTCCTGAGTAGGGGCATGAGTGATCAGAGTCCATACCATTTCTTCCTCACACTTGTGTTCATCCAGCTTCATCATGGAGAGAACAGGACAGCAAATGCATCCTCCATAAATGTCACCAGTAGCCTTTATGCCCTTATCTTGAAAATTGATCCTTTTGTCTCAGTCACTTGATGGTATTTTCTGATGGCAGAGTGACACCAGTATTTCCATCTGTATGGCCACATGTGTTCTGGATCCCATTCCTTTCTACCTTTTCAGAGATATTGTGCTACCTGAAACTTCATTTTTTTTCATTCCCCTATTCTCACCCTTCCTCTATATATTGGATCCTTTCTATTAGTAGGTAAATATGTTCAGGTTGTCTCTGTGTTATATATGCTATGCTATACTATGTTATATATTATATAATCTAATCACCCTCCCTTGACCATTTACCTTTCTCTATCAGTTTCCTCTTTGCTAAATTTCTCTATACAAGTACTGACACCTACTTAACCTGTGTCTAAAATCATATCCTTCTCACACCTCAGCTCATTCCAGTCTAGCTTCTACCCTCATTACTCTAACTCAAGCGGTTTCTTTGATATGTCTGTAGTATTCAGAGCTATTGACCACTGACTGTTCTTTAAAAACACTTCCTTGGCTTCTCCAAGGTGTTCTGTTCATTGTCTATGTCTGGTTCTCTTCTCTGACTTCTTTGTTGGCTTATCTTTAATTGCTCATTAAATGTCGGTGTTTACAAAGCTGAATCTTAGGTCTCTTTCCCTTCCTACTGCACTCCTTTTGAGTAACATCATTCTCATTAGTTCAGTAACAACAACTCCTAAATTTGTATCTTTCACCCACACTCTCCTCTGAGGTCCAGTTCTGTATCTGGCTACCAACTTGATATTTCCATTTGGATATCTTGGAGATATCTCCGACTCAGTGTATTTATAACTGTTCCTCTTCCTTCATATCCTTTTTCACCACCAAGATTTTTTTTTTTTTTATTTTGGACTCTAGTATATGGGTGAAGGACTCAAATCTTCCTTCTACTCCTTACTAACTTTGTAACCATAGGCAATTAACCTTTCTAAGACTTAATTTCACCATCTGGAAGATGGAAAAACAGTAATTCCTATTTCGACATAAGGAAACATCAGACAAAATGAGTATATGGGATTTATGCTTCCAGCCAAATAGTAGTAACAAGAACTGAATTTACCCTTAGCCATAAACAACTAGAAAACATCCATAGGCCTCTTGTGAGGATTAAAATAAATTTATAAAGCACTTGAAATAGGACCTGGCATTAAGTAAAGCCTATTCAAGTGTTTGTATTTATTTTATTATTGAATATGGATATGATGATAAATTATGGGTAGAAGCTAAAGTGGTGAGCAAATTATGGTATTAAATGTTTATATTATTTAAAAAATTTTTTCAAACCAATACTTTTAAGCTTCCATTATAAGAAAGTAGAAGAGGAATCCCAAAACAAGCAAAAAGAAGGAAACAAAGACAAGAGCAGGAAGTAGTGAAATAGAAAAGTATAAAAATACAGAAAACCAGAAATTAAATTCTAACTTTTTAAAATGGCCAATAAGAGTGATAAAATTCTAGCCAGATTAATCAGGAAAAAAGAGGGGCGCCTGGGTGGCACAGTCGGTTAAGCGTCCGACTTCAGCCAGGTCACGATCTCGCGGTCCGTGAGTTCGAGCCCCGCGTCGGGCTCTGGGCTGATGCTCAGAGCCTGGAGCCTGTTTCTGATTCTGTGTCTCCCTCTCTCTCTGCCCCTCCCCCGTTCATGCTCTGTCTCTCTCTGTCCCAAAAATAAATAAACGTTGAAAAAAAAAATTTAATCAGGAAAAAAGAGAAAAGATGGATTATAATAACAGGAATGAAAGAGGGTACATGATTACAGATCCTGTAGACATCACATTGGACAACTTAGATGAAATTAGCAAATTCCTTGAAAAACACAGAACTACCAAACCTCGTTTAAGAAGAAATCGAAAGCCTGAATAGTCCTCTGTGTATGTGTGTATTAGTTTTTTGTTTTTTTTTTTTTAATTTGCAATGAAAACCTTTCCACAAAAAAACCCTTGTCCTTGAAGGCTTTCCAGAGACATTTTATCAGACATTCCAAGATCAAATAATACCACTTCTACACAGTCTTTCAGAAAAAGAGGAGGGAACACTTCCCAACTCATTACATTCACCGTGAAAGAAAACTACAGACCAGTATTCCCTATAAAAATAAATTGAAAAACCTTCGACACAGTTTAAGCCAAGTGAATTAAAATAAAAAGGATACTTTTGACTAAGTGGGATTCATTACAAGAATACAGGTTGGTTCAACATTTGAAAATCATCAGTGTAATTCATCATATAAACCAACTAAGAAGGCAAAACTATATTATTATCTCAATAGATCCAGAAAAGTCATTTGACAAAATTCAGTACTCATTAACACTAAAAACTCTCAGTGAAATAGACCATAAGGAGAACTTTCTTATCTTGTTAAATGGCATCTCATAAAATCCTGTCATTTACATCATACTTAGTGATGAAAGACTAAATGCTTTCTCTAAGATCAGGAACCAAGAGAATGATGTTTGTTTGCTCTTGCCACTTCTATTCTGGATTGTATGGAAATTATAGTTAGTACAGTGGGGCAAGAAAAGGAAGTCAGAGGCATCCAAGTTGGAAATGAAGAAATGAAACTGTGTATGTAGGACATCTCAAAGAATCCACAAAAAAGGCTACTAAGACTAATAAATGAGCTTTGTACAAAGTTATTATACAGAAAACTTAATTGTATTTCTATGTGCTACCAATGAACAATTGAAAATTTAAAAATTAATTAACATGAAAACATTTACAATAGCACCCAGAATATTAATACTTAAGGAGAAACTGAACAAAATTTTGCAAGGCCTATATATTGGGAACTGTAGTATATATAAAGGATTACATATTATGTGATTCCATTTATATAACATTATTTAAATGAAAAAAAAAATGATAGTGGTGGAAACAGATCAAACTGCCAGGGGTAGGGTTGGCAAGAAAGTGTGATTATATACAGGGATAACATGAAGGATTTTCTTTGGTGAGATGAAACACTTCTGTATTCTGATTGTGATAGAGATTACACTAATAGGTGTATGTGATAAATTTACATAGAACTGTACACACACACACAAAGTGCATATAAAAACAAGTAAAATCTGAACAATGTCCGTTTCCTTGTTGGCTAATAGTATGTACCAATGTAAACTTTCTCTATCAAATATCAATTTTTGATAATTGTACTATGGTTATGTCAAATGCTCTCATTTGAGTGAAGCTGGGTGAAGCATTGCCAGGAACTCTGTACTATTTTTGTAACATCTGTGTTGGTTTAAAATTATTTCACGGTGGGGCGCCTGGGTGGCGCAGTCGGTTAAGCGTCCGACTTCAGCCAGGTCACGATCTCGCGGTCCGTGAGTTCGAGCCCCGCGTCGGGCTCTGGGCTGATGGCTCAGAGCCTGGAGCCTGCTTCCGATTCTGTGTCTCCCTCTCTCTCTGCCCCTCCCCCGTTCATGCTCTGTCTCTCTCTGTCCCAAAAAATAAATAAATGTTGAAAAAAAAAAAAAAAGAAAACTCTTTAAAATTATTTCACGGTAAACAGTTTTAAGAAAAAGACACTGTTAAGAAAATAGAAAGGCAAGCCACAGACTGGGAAAAAATGCTTGCACATCTGATAAAGGATGTATATCCAGAATATATAAATAAGTACCAAAACAATTATATTTTTAAATGGGCAAAAGAATTAATTAGCTACTTCACAAAAAAAAAGATGTAGCATATAAGCCCATGAAAAAATGTTCAGCATCGTTAATTATTAGGAAATGCAAATGTAAGCCACAGTGAAATACCACTGTGCACCCGCTAGTAAAATGTAAAATCACAAGAAATTGGCAATCACAAGAAGGTTACTTTGCTTACTTTTGCTTACTTTTACTTACTTTGCTGGTAGGAATGAAAAATGGTATGGCCACTTTGGAAAACAGTTTGGCAATTTCTTATAAAATTAAACGTAAGAGTCAAAAACCCCATTCCTAGGTATTTACCCAAGATGAATGGCAGGGGGAGTGTGAATGTTTATACTAGCGTTATTTGTAATAACCTCCAGACTGGCAACAATGCAAATGTCCAAATGGTATATCCACACAATGGAATACTATTGGGTTGTAAAAAGGGATGCAGCATAGATTGTTCTGCCTAGAAAACTCCCTTATTTCTGTGTCTGGTTAACTCATAATCTGTGTTCAGATCCTGCTCAAACATCACAGCATAAAGGGAATTTTTTCTTGAGCCCAGACTAGCAGGCTTGCTTCTATCAGCATCCTGTCCTTTCCCTTCACAGCTCTTATCACAACCATAGTGATACACCAGCAGATTCTAAGCAATGTAAGGTCTCCTTATCTGTCTTAACTGCAAGTTCTGTGGATGGCCAGATGCTGAATACTATTGTGTTTTGGTACCCAACATACATTTTTACTCAGGCGTGCCGGTAAATATTGTACAGCTGATAATGTAAGTGAGTAGAGTTTTCTATTTCCTTTTTGTAGGAGTGGCAGCTGTGGCTTCTACAGAGGGTACTACTGGCTGGGTCTGCCTACTTAACCTTGGGTACTCTGCCTGCTATCCCTGCTCTGTTCTGGGGTGTTGTAGCTATCATTGCTCAGCTGCTGCCACAGGTTAGTCTAGACTTCTGCGTGCATACCATGGGCACGCCTGCTCCTGGGCCATTCTGTTCTGAGAATAAAGAGAAGCCTTTCCTTGCCATTAAGGAGGCTCTGTGCTCAGTCTCTGGCCATATGTGCAAATTACCAGAGAGCATTATTACTGTCTCCAGGCCCTGGGCCGACCTAGTTTCCAGGATAAATGTGTAGAATATTTGATGAGGGCGCTGACACCCAATGCTTCCTTCTTTTCCTCTTTTCACTTCTCTTTCTATTTCCCTACTCCAGTAGACAAGAAGGAATTCAGGTTAAGTTAAGAAATTGGTCTGGGTAACCAATACCTATATTTGATCAGCCTACGGGTATATCTAAGTGTTTAAATCATGAGCAAACTTTTTTCCTTTAAGCCTCTGGTTCCACTTAGGTAGATTGATGACACTTGTCATTTCAGACACTTCTCTCTGGAGCGTTACATGACTAGTTTTAGTTACTAATTTTGGAAGTGTTTCTCTGGCCCCTCTTTAATTTATCCAAATCATTGATCCGACTTTTCAATTGCTCTCGATTTATTTACCTTCTTTTTTAAAGCTTACACCGTTTGGACATTTTTGTTTAGTTTCTGTTTATTCTTAACGCCATCACATCTAAGAATTCTCATTAATTTTAATTTTCTCTCTTATCTGGATTGGTACAATAGCTTACTAGTTTTGCAACTAGTTTTACAACTCTTGCTCCGCCTCCTCTTGGAGTGTAATCTCCAGGTAGCAGCCAGGGAGCTGTTCAGTGGTTTCTGTCCTACTCTGGGAATTAAACTGTTAGAATCCAGTTCATGAGCTTCTACATAGTCTGGCTCTAGGGCGCAATACAGTGCCTGGCGCAGGTTAGACACTTAGTAATTCTTAGTGTTTGTTAAATTGATTCTTTGCATTGTAAGTCTAATCATCAGGATTTTGTCTTTATTTTTGTTTTTGTAGGCGTTGCCTTGCAACCACACACACAAACAGTAATTCTTTAGACTTAACTGGTTTCTAGTCTTATTGTGGGATGTGGGGAGTAGGTTGGAGCTGTCTTGCATGCATTTTGCAATAGGCCACTTCTGTCTAGAATGAGTAATAGGTATGTCAATAAATACAGCTCAAACAAGTAGAAAAAGACTTCCTTGGCTTATAATCAGGCATGTGGCAAAGAACTGTGGTCAGAACTTAGGTTATGCTTCTGAGGCCCCACAATTCAGAACAGTATATTGCTTTATTTCATATCCTAATATACTAAATGCTTTTCTCTATATATTTTCTCATTTTTAACTTTGTTATCTTTTTATTTTATTGTATAGTTTCTACCCTTCTTCTCATCCTTTCAACCATTCTAACAACATATGCATTACACCCTGGGTGTTGCTGTTGGGGGTCAGGGGCATGGTGACAGCACTGTACTGTGTTTGTTAGGTAGGGGTGATACATGCTAACCAGCTTACTTGCCTGCCAGTTGGTTGTTTCTTCCATGTCACATTAAATGAGTTTGCAAATTATGATAGTATCAATTTCTCACAAAAATTAAGTTTTCAATAATCTATAATAAATACATAAAATGACTGGTTTTAAATTTTAAACTATGGAAGTGACCTTAAAAGCATGTTTAGTTATAATTATTTGCTTTTGCTAAAATGTTTTTACAGTTTTCCAATAAGTTAAGACATGTATGCATATTAATACTAGTGACTTACAGTGAAGAAATTGTTTACCCTTGTAAAAGGTTTTGTTTTGTTTTTAACTATCAATCCTCTCCTTAAGTATGGCAGATGCTAACCAAGTTCTGAGGTATTTTTTCTTTCTATTTGTGTTTTAATATATTTTAATGAAGTAGCTCTTTTACCGTGCTGTAGCAGTCTGTGTTACTATCAGTGAACAGAGTGAAGACTCGAATTTTAAGATTAAATACATTCATTTTGTTAACATCACATTTTGTTCCATTTTGCAGCTTCTCGGTGAATATTTGGATGAAGCCATTAAATTAATTGTTTGCCATCATGAGCAGAAGCAAGCGTGACAGCAATTTTTATAGTGTAGAGATTGGAGATTCTACATTTACAGTTTTGAAACGATATCAGAATTTAAAACCTATAGGCTCAGGAGCTCAAGGAATAGTATGGTAAGTTTTACTTCCAAAAATTAGGCAGAGAATCATTAACTGCTATCTTTTCTCCTCTTGTAATATAGATACCTTGGTAAATACTTCATTTGCTTCAAAAAAGTTAAAATAAAACTATGTTATTTAAATTAAAGCTATAACATGGTAATAATTTTGTTCTGGGTTGATGTTCTTTATTATTCATTAAACGCAACTTTATAAATCAGCACTGTCATCTTTAAGTATAAATTATGATTAAATACATAGTCATAAGCCATGTAAAGACGAATAATCTATATCAGGAAAGAATAAGTGGCATGCTTGTTAATTCCATGTATACATCTATTCCCATAGCTACTTTAATAAGAAGCTTCACTTAATCATCATTTTCACACTACAGTGAAACTCTGGAATTTCAGAAATCTTATTTTATACTGGGGAATGAAGTGAGCTCATTTTTCATTGTATGTTTCAAAAACTCATATGTATCTTTAAAACTGATTTACAAGCTAATTTCTGCAGTGGGCGTAGGCTTTATAGATCAACATAATTCTTAATAAACTGAAATGTAGAATACTTTTTGGGACAGTTCTGCTAATGATTTTAGATCACTAAGTTAGCATAATCTAGTGCTTTGGGGAATTCTTAGCCTCGCTCTAGCGTAATTATATCTTTATTACCTTTTCTTGACCAGATTTGTCTCAGAATCTATTAAAAATCATTAAGTGTTTATGACCCTGCAGGTCTCCCCCAGGTTCCAGAAAAACACTTGCACATGTACCTAAAGAGACTATTCTTTGCAACACTGTTTATAATAACAAAAATTGTTAATAGCAGTGAGTCTATCCATGAGAATAAAAAATTGTGATATATTCATACAGTAAAATACTATACAATATTTAGGATGAACTGGAGCTGTGTTTCAACAAAGACAGTCTCAGAGTTGTAGTGTTGTTGAGTTTAAAAGGAAGATGCGGAATACATATACCTTATAATACCATTTATATATAGTTGAAAATATACAAAATAGTACCATATATTTATGGATGTATATGTATGTAGAAAGCTATAAAAACATTAATAACACCAAGTTCTTCAGAATAATGTCTATTTCCAAAAATAGAGACAAAGAAAGGGGACTTTATCTGTGAATTTATTAAAAATTCAGAGCAATTATGGTAAAATGCCAAAATCTCTCACATTTCTGTAATAGTAACAGTAGCATTTATTCTCTTTTTTGTACTCTCGAAATAATTTATAATACGAAAAATTACAGAATTTGGGTAACTTTTTTTTTCATTTTTAGTATTTTGGGTAACTTTAAAAAGTAGTATTGGCTGGCTGGTTGTCATTTTAACCAACCACATTTAACGAACCACAAATTCATTGTAAAGAAAATAATGTGGTATAGTCAATACAGGAAGGATTCTGAAAGCCAGCTCATGGTTCAGATTCTAGCTTTATGATGTACTAACTTTGTGATTCATGGCAAATTAATATTGCTAAGCCTGTTTTCTCACCTGATTTACATTATTGTGAGGAATATGGTATTTATATACATACATACACACATATATATATACATACATACACATATATATATGTAATACATGAACATATATATAAAAGTATATATATAAATGTTTTTTCTGTACCTTCACTTATCCTCAGGTAAGTACATTTTGAAATTTGTGTACCAGAATTAAAAAAAAAAAAAAAAAAAACTGCTTTGGAAGGGACCTCAAGCCATCTTAAACCAGCCTCTGTTTTGTCCTAAGGAATAAGTGTCTTCAAATATTTTGCTTATTCTTTCACAAAAGATTATTATGAAATAGACAGATATTAAGCTAAAAAGTTTTTAAACTCACTGTGTGTGTTTGCTTACTATCACTGTCAACTGAAGAAATTAATTTTTTTAAGGCATTATTTTGGACCCCAGTGATAGATGGTAAGATTCATTGGGATCTGGATTGATCTCTAATTTGTACACATTTAAGTATCAACAATTAGAAATCTAACTTCCTTGGATGCAAAATAGTACAACCTACTCAGATACTTTTGAACCTCTATAGTTTAAAATGTTACTTTGATTTAACACAAAAAATTAATAGGAATGAATTTAATGGTTAAAAGTAAAACATACTTTATCTGAAACAGTCAAAACTTTTAATCATCTTTAATGACCCCTTATGTTTGTGGGTGTTGTTTTTTAATTTGGGGAGAACATATACACAAATATGGTATTTTCTAACTAAAGAGTATAATATTTATGTCTGTTTTGCTATGTGTATGCATAGGTACATATATAGGAAATAAGTTATGTCCTATATATTATGTGTAGATGCGTCCATTTATGCCAAAGTGCTCATTTCTTAATACATATTTTTTCAGTACATTTGATACAGTGAGGTTGGATGAGAGAATAATTTTAGTCAGTGGTGTGCTAACTTTCCAAATATATAAACAGAAGTCTTCAAGTATGTTAGGTAGTCCAGTATGAAAAGCATAACCTCATGTCTTAGTCTTTTGGTCTCCGCTTTGCTTTTAACTTTCTGTCTAACCTTGGGCAAATTACTTATTAACCTCTGGTGAATAAGTGGTGAATTCAAATGATTTTAAAAGTTTCTTTCAATCATAACATTCTATAATTTTAGGATAATTTACCTTATTTGTGCTTTACTGTCTCTGGTGTGTCATTTGTAAAACATGATGTTTAGTCAGTATCATATGGTAAAGATATGAAGAGTAATGAGTATGGTGTTGCTGTATGTCACAGAATTATGTGTTTCAGTAACAGTTATGAAGCATCTTCTAATGTCCTGAAATCTAGCATTCATATCTCTAGGCTTGATTTTTTTAATTCCCTTCTCCAAAACAAATTTTAAATACTTTTACATTGTAAAATAACCCTTTGTATAGCTCTGTATGTATGTTCCTTCCTCTTTCTGTATTCATTTTGTTGTGTCCAAAGAAGTTGGAAGTGATCTACTTATGTCGAATTCTTCAGAAAGTATTTTGGGTAGAATTTATGACCACACGTATTCTTTAATCCTGTCTGCCCTTGGTGTAGGTGCAAAGTGAAGGATTCATCAGGCTTTAAGCTATGTATTGGGCCTGAATACTCATTAAACATTTATGCATTGAGTGCCCATTGTATGCTAGGGAAATCTTGGAGGACGCCCAACTAACAGTACAGTTTCTGCCTTCACAGTCCATTGTCTCTTTGAATCCATTAGCGTTTTAAGAAGCAGTTAACAATGCTGTACATTGTTGGAATATGCTGTAATAGGTAGAGAAGAAACATGTTGCCTATCAAACACTGGAAATTGATACAGTTGCATTTATCTTTGGAGAGAGTAAGGAATCTACATGAATGTTTCATAAATTCAGTTTTGTAGATTTTAAAGCTTTGTTGTTGTTTTTGAATTTCTTGTTACAGTGCAGCTTATGATGCCATTCTTGAAAGAAATGTTGCAATCAAGAAGCTGAGCCGGCCGTTTCAGAATCAGACTCATGCTAAACGGGCTTACAGAGAGCTAGTTCTAATGAAATGTGTTAATCACAAAAATGTAAGTGAACATTTGAGAAAATGTTGTAAGTATAGATGAAATCAAGATTTGTTCATGAATACATAACCAACAAAACTTTTAAAAATATTAGGTGCTTTAAATGCTCTTCCAATTTGAAACATTATCTAAAAGGGATATATGTCTGCAGTGTGAATTTTTCTCAATTTTATTAAATTATATCAAAAGAAAGACAGCTGATGAAATTTAGATTGTGTAGTTTTTTATTTTTCAAAAGGAGTTTTAAAAGAGGTAGGTGTTTTAGAAGAACTTGATTTAGACTTGATCTCTTCTTCTACTTTTTGTTTTCTGGCAGGCTGACATTTCAGAAAACTGTAGCCTTAGCACAGAGGTGAAATTGTTCCCATTTTACTTTGACAATAGTTATTTTATTTAATATTGGATATAAAATAGAAATCATTTCTCCCTACCCCACTCCTGGTTTTTTAAGTGATGCTGATACTCACTGGTGACTTTAAGTTGAAGATAGTCAGTGATTTTATGAAGCAGTTTAGCAGAAACTGCAAAAGATACTTAAATGAAATTAGGAAAGCATTCCTAATTCTTTTTCCTAATGATTATAAAGACTTAAGCATATAACTTTCATTCATTTTGAGAATTGTTAACACTTTGTAAAACTTACTTTCAGCATACTTTCATGATTACTTTAATGGAATGATTTTTATAAGCCAAGAGGAAATAAACTAGGAGTAAGTTATGCAAGGGACGGTTTTATGAAGTACTAAACCAAAAGCATCTGACTGGAGATGTTTTGTGGTATATTTGTCTAAAGGAGTTTATAAAATACAGTAAGCTCCATGCTTTCTGATTGCAGATAACACAGTTTACCACACTTTGAGAACTAACTGTGCAAGTTTCTGTGTACTGGAGTTACTAGTCACTGTCGGGGAAGGATGAGGCTCCTGATTTGGGGGAGCTTATTACAGTGTTATTTTGAAGACAAATAACAGAGAGTGAAATACCGAATATGATAAAGCGGTAGAGGTTTGATTGTCATATCATGGTGGGTGGAAAATAAGTGCTGAGATTTCAGGGGAGAGAAGATTGCAGTGAGCTTTCATGAAATGGGAATGCTTTGGGGAAGGGTGACCCTAGACTAATGCTTAAAAATGGGGTAAAAATTGGATTGTTAAAGAAAAAGGGCCTCCCAGAGAAAAAGAACAGCGTTTAAAAAGAGATACAGTTTAAAGTCCGTCAGTGACAGCGAAGAAGTTGTGTCACCATTCTTGTTTAGGTGGGAGCCAGCCATGTTGCTTGTCTGGGTTTTGCTGGTGGTCTTTCCCTCTCAGATGGAGCTGCTTATGCCTCTTGTAGCCTGTTTCATGGCAATGATGGTGGTGATATTGCCTTAGTTTTGCACTGGGGACATGGCCAATAACTCCCTATTTCCTGAGCCAACCAACTGCAAAAATAGATGGTTCCATCGACTAAATGGAGGGCATGGATCGCTTGTTTCACATAGTTAACCCTCTGCTGGGGGTGGCAAGATCCACGCAGGCAATACCCTTGGCACCTAGAAGAGTGCTGACTGACGTAGAGTAGATGCTCCTAACATATTTGTTCAGAGAATGAATATAAAACTAAATACAATTGACCCTTGAGCAAAGTGGGCATTAAGGATGCTGACCCTCTGTGTAGTTGAGATGTACATATAACTTTCAACAACCCCAAACTTAACTGCTAATAGCCTACTATTGACTGGAAACCTTACCAATAATATAAATAGTCGATTAACACATATTTTGTGCATCGCATGTATTGTATTCCTTTATTTTTTTAATTTTGAGAGAGAGCACAAGTTGGGGAGGGGCACAGGGAGAGAGAGAGAGGAGAGAGAGAGAAAATCCCAAGCAGGCTCTGCACTGTTAGTGTGGAACCTGATGCAGGGCTTAAACTCGTGAACCACGAGATCATGACCTGAGCTGAAACCAAGAGGCGGACAATCAACTGACTGAGCCCCCCAGCCACTCCTACATGTATTGTATTCTTAAAGTAAGCTAGAAAAGAAATGTTATGAAAATCATAAGGAAAATTTTTACGCAGTACTGTACTGTATTGAAAAAAAATCCATGTGTAAGTGAACCCTCCTAGTTTGAACCCATGTTGTTCAAGGGTCACTATGTATAGGGAAACCAGGAATGATGGAATTTTTACATTCCTGATGGATGGATGTTTTTGTAATGTCTTGCCTTTTCAGCAGTTTCATGCTCTACACAGATTAATCTCTTCATTGGTCTAAACATGTTTTTTCCCACCCTCCTTTTTTTGTGGTAAAATACACATAGTATAAAACTATCTTAACCGTTTTAAACATACAGTTCAGTGGTACTAAGTGCATTCATATCGTTGTGCATTTGTTACTATTTCCATAGATGCTTTTGTATGTCCACTTGGTCACTTATCTCTGAACACACTGGTGTGTCACCTAGCACACAGTACTTCATGTCTGATCGAATCCTTCAAGAGGAACTGAGGCTTGTCGTCTCCTCTTAACCGTGGACATTGTAATCCTGTTTGGAAGTCAGGTCACCGTTTGGTTCACATTGTCTTAGCAAGTTATTCTTTGTCACAAGCCTGCTAATAGGTCACATCTTTCCCACCTTTCACTTTCTTTTTTTCTTTATAAAGATTTTAATTTAAAGTACTGTCTATACCCAACATGGCACTTGAACTTATTAAAACCTTGAAATCAAGAGTTGCAAGAGCCAGCCAGGTGCCCCCCCATCGTTCACTTTCTTTTTACTTTTTGCTTTTGGAGATTAAGTATATAGTACTTTCTGTTTCTCCCTAGAATTTCACATGAAATCTGGTTTCTGTTCCCAGACTGTTGGGGGTTGCTTTTTCCTTTGTTCTGACTTTTCACTTGCTGGCTTCACTTATCAATTTTGCTCAGGATGCCTTCATAATAGCTGCATTACTTCATTAGTGACCTTTGTTTATATAGCAGAAATTGTGTGTGTAACTAAAAAATTATCCATCTCTCCTGAATTCGTCATCTCATTCACATGCGTATTATGATTGGAGACATTTTCAAAATGCGTTTTTGAAATCTCCGTATAGGTACTTGGTCACATTTCTGACCTGCTGCTGTTCTTTGTTGTCGTTGTTTTATTCAGAGAAGAAAGTACAGTTTCTCGGGGAATTTTTACCTGCTCCTAGTAAGTGTTACTTCTTTCACATACTTCTGTATCACCCACTTAATCAGCACTTGACTTTTGTTTGCTGTCCAGTCTATGATTGATATAATTTCCCTTCTGTTCTTTTTTGAAGGAAAAAAAAGGGCCACTGTCTGCCTTAATCTTTTATAGCACCTTTATTGAGATACAATTCACATGCTGTACAGTTCATTTAATGTGTGTAATTAAGTGGTTATTAGTGTATTCACTGATGTATATGACTACAGGCAGTTCTAGAACGTTTTCATCACCTCAGAAAGAATCTCCGTATTGTGTAGCTGTCACGTTCCTATCTCCCATCCACCTTAGCTCTAAGCAACTACTGATCTCTTGTTTTTATATGCTTTTCATCTTTAACACTTCTCTTGTACTATAGGATTTCTCAGATAAGAACAGTTTTACTATTTCTACAAGTCTGTAGATGTGCAGTTCATCTAATTAGGAGCCAGGAATTCATTCATTTAGAGCAGCTAGATGCATTCTTATTATCACTTTCCCTATCTCGAACAGATTTGTTAGACCTTTTCTGATCTGAAAATTATGTTTCTGAATTTATTCACTGAACAAATATTTGAATGCCTCTTATAAGCAAAGCTTCGTACTTAGATGAATGACATAAATTCCTCCCTCATGTAGTTTGTCTAGAAAAATATTCCCATTCCTAAGTGTATTTGTCAATAAACATTTTAAAAATGTGTGTCAGTTATCTCCCTGTGCTAGGGCTGTAAGAGGGAATAATTCTTTCCAACAAGGATCCTGGTGTGATTGGGATGAGGCTGTCATGAAAATGAGTCTATACTACAGTGTGTTAAATGCCATATTAACACATAAGACATTGTGGGAACAAGGTAAAGAGAATATTCAGCAACCCATCAAGGACTAGATAGAGGTTGTTAGACTCTACAAAAGACATCAATTTTGAAAGGAACAGAATTCAGTAGGTAAATATGACAGGTACAGGGAAGAGTATCTTTAAAGGCATTGAGAGTTTTTAAATATATCATTGTTTAAACTAATTTAGTATGACTAAAGTATCAAATTTAATAGAGGGCTTAGCAGGAGACAAAGTGGGTTGATATTCTGTCATGGAAGGCTCTGAATATACTTCCTGCAAGGGAGTTTGGGAAATTTTTTTGCTGGTAGTAAGTTTTTGAAGAGGTGAGTAATACGATCAGGTCTTTCTTTCACCATATGATAGGCAGTAAAATGGTAGCTGGATTTGTAGAAAACCGTTGTTAGGGAACCTAATGTTAGAAGTAATTACAGCATGAACAGTCTAGATGAGATGTCAGAATCCTTTACCTGTATGGTAGCGCAGGGAATTGGAAAGAAGAGATTGAAGTTCAGACTGACAGTGGAATGGAATAGTATTCTTTTCAACATTTATTATGGTGCAAATACTGAAAACGGAGTCAAAAATTACTCTGAGCCGCCTTTGTAAAAGAGAAGGCACTCTGGAAAAGTAAAGGGTTTGGGTAGGAATGCTAATGAGTTCAATTTTGTATTCTTTAGACTTTCATGTGACATGGCAATGTGTATTTGAGACTTCTAAATTAAGCAGGGCCTTTTAATGTATATTTGGAAACTGTCCAACATAGAGATGTTTAGAGAAAAAGACATATATTGCCCCCAGGGAAAGGGTGCAGATGGAGAAAAGGATTAAAGACAGAATGGTGGGAAAGAGGGCATGTCTGTGGATGAACCAGAGAATGGACTGGGAATGAAGAAAACTGGGAAAGTTCAGTATTATGAAAAACTGAGGGCGATGGGGGAGTTAGATAAGAGCTGATGGAAGGTATTTAAAATTTGCTCACAAATTGGGGCACCTGGGTGGTTCAGTTGGTCCGACTTCGGCTCGGGTCGTGATCTCGCAGTTCCTGAGTTCGAGCCCCACGTGGGCTTTGTGCTGACAGCTCAAAGCAGCTGCTCCACCAACCTAGAGCCTGCTTCAGATTCTGTGTCTCCCTCTCTCTCTGGTCCTCCCTTACTCATGCTCTCTCTTTCTCTCTCTCTTTCAAAAATGACTAAATGTTAAAAAAATTTTTTTTAATTTGCTCACAAATTATGTAGATGATTGTATAATATACATCCTTGATAATTGAGTATTCATAAACGGAATGGATATGTGGAGCTCTTGTGTTGGTACAATTTTAAGAGCATTTTTAGGTTCACGGCAAAATTGAGAGGAAGGTACAGAGATTTCCCATATACTCTCTGCCCCCACACATGCATAGCCTCCCTCATTATTCATATCCCCCACCAGACTGGCGCATTCACTATAATCAGTGAACCTACAGTAATGTGTCCTTATTACACAGAGTCCATAGTTTACATTAGGGTTGTCTTTTGTATTGTACATTCTGTGGATTTGGACTAATGTGTAATGGCATAATACCTACCATTATAGTATCATGCAGAGTATTTTTCACTCCCCTAAAGATCCTGTGTGGTCTGGTTTTCTCCCTACCCCCAATCCCTGGCCATAAAGTTGTGTTAGGTAAAATAGAAGAGATTACTTGGGCTTAGAACATAAGATTTTAATCTTATACCATTGGTAGATTTTTTTTTTAACCCATGTATTTGCAGTTCCTAAATGAAAGTATTATTAAGCAGCAGTGGTGTCTAATTTTTTTGTCTCTCTGCTTTTGCCACAGATAATTGGCCTTTTGAATGTTTTCACACCACAGAAATCCCTAGAAGAATTTCAAGATGTGTAAGTGTGATAATTAAAAGTTTACATTCATACATTATTCTTAGATTGTTGCTGTGCACTTTAGCTGTCATCTTTTCTCACCCATGAAGTTACATAGTCATGGAGCTCATGGATGCAAATCTTTGCCAAGTGATTCAGATGGAACTAGATCATGAAAGAATGTCCTACCTTCTCTATCAGATGCTGTGTGGAATCAAGCACCTTCACTCTGCTGGAATTATTCATCGGGTTAGTAGAAAAAATTATCATCATGTTCTTTTTTTAATTATTGAGGTGAAATTCATGTAGCATAAAATTAACCATCTTTTAAAGGGTTCAATTCATTGACAGTACATTCACAACATTGTGCAACCACCACCAATGTAATATTTCAAAATATTTTCATTGCCCCAAAAGAAAACCTCATACCTGTAAAGCAGTCAGATCCTCTCTCCGTCTCTCCCTCCCACCCCTCAGCCTCTGGCCTCATACCAATCTGCTTTCTGTGGATTTATCTCTTCTGGGTATTTCATATTAAGTGGAATCATATAATATGTGACCTTTGTCTTCTTTAACTTAGTGTAATGTTGTCAATCTCGTTCATTTTGTGGCATGTATCAATAGTTCATTCCTTTTTATGACTGAATAATATTGCAGTGTATGCATTTACTACATTTTATTTATCCATTCATCCATTAATAGACATTTGGGTTATTTTTACCTTTTAGCTTTTGTGGATAGTGCTGCTATGAACATTCATGTACAAGTATTTGTCTGAGTTCCTGTTTTCAATTATTTTGGGTATCTTCCTAGGATTGGATCATATGGTAATTGTTTTTTTAACTTTTAGAAGAACTGCCAAACTGTTTTCAATAGTGGCTATACCATTTTACATTCCTAGCAGCAACATTCCGAGTAGTGAATGTTCCTAGCAGTGAACATTCTGATTTGTCCAAATCTTTGCCAGTACTTAATTGACTTTTATTCCAACCATCCTAGTGAGTACAAAGTGATATCTCCATGTGATTTGCCTTTTCCTAATGACTAAAGATGTTGAATGTTTTCATAAGCTTGTTGGTCATTTGTATATCTTCATGGGAGAAATGTCTATTCAGGTCCTTTGCCCATATTTTGATGGGGTTATCTTTTCATTGTTGAGTTACAGAAGTTCTTTATATATTCTGGATCCTAGATACTAGACCCTTATCATATATGTGATTTGTAAATATTTTCTCCCATTTTGTATATTTTCACTTTCTTGATATCCTTTGATGTACAGAAGTTTTTTAATTTTCATGAAATTCAAGTATCAGAGTTATGTGGAACTGCTGTAAGGACAGAAACCTAGACCAATGGAATAGGACTAAGAGTCCAGAAATAAAATCACATATCTACTGCCAACTGATTTTCAACAAGGGTGCAAAAGGCCAGTTGGGAAACAATAAGTCTCTAATAAATGATGCTGGGACAACTGGATTTCCACAAGCAAAAAAATGGCTTTGGACCTTTTCTCACATCGTACACAAAAATTAACTCAAAATGGGTCAGTAACCTGAACATAAGAGCTAAAACTATAAAATTCTTAGAAGAAAATGCAAAAATAAAGGTAATTATTTGACAATGAATTCTTATAGAGGATACCAAAAGCACAATCAGCCAAAGAAAAAACTAATTTTGTAGTAAGTTTTGAAATGGGGAAGTGTGAGTCCTTTTAAATATTGTTTTGACTCTTCAGGACCCCTTGTGATTCCATCTGAATTTGATTATCAGCTTTTCCATTTCTGCAGAAAAGCCATTGGAAGTTTATTTATTTATTTTTTTAGGTTTATTTATTTATTTTTGAGATGGGGGTGGGCAGAGAGAGAGAATCCCAGGCAGGCCTGGCACTGACAGCGCAGGGGCTTAAACTCATGAGCTGAAGTCAGATGCTTAACCAACTGAGCCACCCAGGCACCCCAAGCCATTGCAGTTCTAATAAAGATTTCATTCATTGGGGGTACCTGGGTGGCTCAGTTGGTGAAGCTCCCAACTCTTGATTTTGACTCAGCCCTTGACTCCAGGGTCATGGGATTGAGCCCCACATAGGGCTCTTTGTTGACAGCAGGGAGCCTCCTTGGAATTTTCTCCTTCCCTCTCTGTCTCTGCCCTCCCCTGCTTGCTCGTGTGCATGCACACATTCTCTCTCTCTCTCAAAATAAAAAAAAATAAACTTAAAAACAGAGATTTCATTCATTGAATCTGTAGATTGCTTCGGTAGTTTTGCCATCTTAACTATATCTAGTATTTCAGTTCATGGATGCTGAATGTGTATCTTTCCATTTACTTAGGTTGTATTAGTCTGCTTGGGCTGCCATAACAAAATACCACAGACTCAGCAGCTTAAACAGCAGCTATGAAATTGCCCTCTGAGCTCTGCTTTTTCTTTATTCCCTAAACTTTTATATGTTGTGTTTTCATTTTCATTCATCTCTAAGTATTTTCTAATTTCCCTTGTGAATTGTTC
Source organism: Lynx canadensis (assembly GCF_007474595.2). Taxonomy (NCBI): domain Eukaryota; kingdom Metazoa; phylum Chordata; class Mammalia; order Carnivora; family Felidae; genus Lynx; species Lynx canadensis. The sequence continues at coordinate 41,286,615 of NC_044313.2, read as the reverse complement.
TTTGCCCCATTGGCTGTTTGAGAGTATGCTGTTTAATTTCCACAAATTTGTGAATTTTCCAGTTTTCCTTTTTCTTGATTTCTGGCTTCATTCCATGGTGGTCAGAGAAGATACACTGTATGATTTCAGTCTTTTAAAATTTATTGAGAATTGTTCTGTCACCTAACATGTAGTCTGTTCTGGAGATTGTTGCATGTGCAGTGTTTTTGGAGGGAGTATCCCATATATGTCTGTTACATCTAGTGGGTTTATAGTGTTGTTCACATTCTTTATTTCCTTATCTTCTGCATAGTTGTTTGTACATTAATGAAAGTAGGTATAGATATCTTCAACTGTTATTGTATAACTATCTGTTTCTCCCTTCAATCATGTCCATTTGTGCCTATATTTTGGAGCTTTGTTGTTTATAATTGCTGTCTCTTCTTGAGGGATTGATGTTTCTGTTAAAATTTATTGTCCTCCATTGCCCCTTGTAACAGTTTTTGTTTTTAAGTTTTATTTTTATTTAAGTAATCTCTCCACCCAACGTGGGGCTTGAACTCACAACTCTGAGATCAGGAGTTGCATGCTTTTGCTACTGAGCCAGCCAGGCACCCCCCCCCCCGCCCCCCGCCCCACCTTGTAACAGTTTTGACTAATAGTCTATTTTGTCTGATACTAGGTTAGCTATTCCACCTCTCTTTTGGTTTCTGTTGGCTTGAAATATCTTTTTCCGTTCTTCCACTTTGTGCCTTTGAATCTAAAGTGAGTCTCCTTTAGAGTCTCTTAATAGGATCAATTTTCTTGTATCCCTTCTGCTGTTCTCTGGTTTTTACTTGGAGAGTTTAATCTATCTACATGCAATGCAATTATTGATAAGGAAGAATTCACTTCTGCCACCATGCTGTTTTCTCTATTTCGTATCTCTTTGTTTCTCAATCCTTCCATTGCTGCTTTTTTTGTGTTTAATTGCTTTTTTAGTAGTGTGCCATTTGATTCTTTACTCATTTCCTTTTCCTTGTCATCTTCAGTCATTTTCTTAAAGGTTACCATTGGGATTGCAAATTTAGTCTCTTCAATTTATAACAGAATCTATTTTAGATTATTACCACCTTACCCTCAATAGCATACAATAGCATACAAAAACTCTACTCCTATATACAGTCTGTTCTTCCCCCATTATGTTGTAGTTGTCACAAATTACATATTTATACACTGTGCCCAATAAGATAGATATGTTATTATTGTTCAGTGCATTTGCCTTTTAAATCATATGTGGGGTGGGGGTGAATAGGAGTTAGAAACACAAAACACAGTAATACTGACCTTTGTTATTTACCTATGTAACGACTTTTACCAGTATTCTTTATTTCTTCTTACAGCTTCAGTTTACTATTTAGTGTCCTTTTATTTCTACCTGAAAGACTCCCTTTAGCATTTCTTATAGGGCAGGTGTAACTAACAACAAACTGCCATAGCTGTATCTCAGAGTGTCTTAAGTTTCTCCTTTACTTTTGAAGGACAGTTTTGCTAGATACAGAGTTTTTGTTTGGATTTTTTTTTCTTTTAGCAGTTTAAATGTGTCTTTTCACTGCCTTTTGGCACCTGTGATTGCTTTTGAGAAATCAGTTGTTAATACCATTGAGGATCTCTTATAAGTGACAAGTTGCTTCCCTCTTGACTCGTAAGATTCTCATTTTGTCTTTGGCTTTCAACGGTTTGATTATAATATGTCTCAGTGACGATCTCTTTGCTTTTATCCTTGGAGTTTATTGAGCAGCTTGGATGTGTAGATTTATGACTTTCATTAAATTTGGATGTTTTCACTCATTTTTTTCAATTTTTTTTCTACCCCCTTTTCTTTTTCCTCTTATTTGAAACTTCTATTATGTGTATGTTGTATTCTTGAATATATGCCACATCTTGTTTTCTTCAACTTCAGTGTTTTGTCACAGGCAGAATAGGTTATTCAATTGTCTTGCAGTGTTTTTGAGAAATGCCCCCTGTCTAGCCCAAGACAAGAGTCCCACACTGAGAATGCGGGCAGCCAAGAAGATGGGTAGGACAGGACTAGTAAAAACACCACACTCTTGCCTATTGTTTTTTAAGTTGCCTTTGTCTCAGTTCTATGTTTACTTGGTTGTTGTGAACATTTGACTGTTTTCCAGATTTCTGAAAAAGTATTCTGATCCATTTTGCTCTGCTTTTTGGCGTTTCTGTGAAGCAGTCTACTCTTCCATTTTTGCTGACATCACTGTCTTTAATCATATTTTGGGGCGTTGTACTTCACGGGTTTATATGGAGTGGAATAAGCTTAGTTTTGCTTTGAAATGAGGCAGTATATAAATATCCTGCTATCATTACCAATGATATAAAACTGAGTATTCATCAGAGTTGTTTCTCAGATGTTCAGAAATATTATATATTTTTGTAATCTGTTTTTAACTGATTTATTGACATGTAATTCCCATACCGTATAATAATTATTTACTATACTCAAAGGTTGCACAACCGTCACCACAATCTAATTTTGGAACATTTTCACCCCACTTAAAGAAATCCTGCACCTGTTAGCCTTCCATTTCTGTTATTCCCTGTTCCCTTTGCCCCCAGCCCCACACAACTACAAACCTACTTTCTGTTTCCATATATATGCCTGTTCTGGACATCTCTTACAAGTGGAATTGTATATAATATGATCTTCTGTGTCTGGCTTCTGTTCCCTAGAGTAATGTTCTCAAGGTTCATCCCTCTATGTGTTATGTATCAGTACTTATTCCTTTTATTGCCAAACAATAGTTCACTTTATGGATATATACCACATTTTGTTTATCCATTCATCACTTGAGGGACATTTGGGTTGTTAGCCGTTTTTTGGTTATCGTGAGCAATGCTGACATGAACTTGTGGACGTGTGTTTTTTGTATTTTAGTTTTAATTCTAGCTTATTCTTGGAAAAGTATAGCATTTAATTTGAGAGAAATTTCTTGAAAAGTAATTCATTGGAATTCTGTCTTTTCTCTGAGCTACCTTGTGTCAAATAATCTAACTCAAAATGAAAACAGATTTGTTCTCAGATTAACTATTTTCAGACCGTTATGTATGTGACATATTTAGGCTTATCCTTAATTATCGTTCTGACTGAATTGCTTTGTATATTGCATATGCAACTGCTATAATATTATGTCTGATGCCATCTTTAAGCAACACAGGAGATAATCTCTTTCAATGGGAAGGTGTGTTATCTTCCTCATCCCATATTCCTATTCTGTGAGAGGCAAATGAGTTCAACTTCTGGGTTTTGTTTCTGCTTGTTTCTTTTGCCCTGTGGACCAGGATAGTAATGTGCCACCATGGAAATGAATTTGATTTTAGTGAAGTAAAATCTCCCAAATAGAATATTTTCAGATTAATGGGGGTAACAGAAATCACAGACCACATGACAGAAGATAGGAAACAAAAGACATAGCAAGAAACATAAAAAGGGAACATTAAATTACGGAAGACCAATAGGTAACATAATAGATAAAGGGAATTAACCCCTTAATGAACAAAGTTCAGGTTTTGACACACAAAACTACCAACAACAACTGTGTGTTTCTGTAATGCAAACAATTGTAACTAGCTTCCAAAGGCTAAAAGCAAAGGCATTGGCAAAGATGTACTGGGAAAATGAAACATGAAAACAAGGATAACTCTATTTAGTCAGGTAAATTGAATATCGTGGAGCCAGGGGGAAAGCATTTCTCAGTGACTTTGTAAGGATAAAGGGTGTAATTCACTTATTTAGTAACTGTCAAGAACTTTATACATGAAGTGGAGTTACAATACACAGAGTTTAAACTGTGGAAAATAGAAGAATTATGCAAACACAATGGTATTGGGATACTTCTTAAAAAATTTTTGTTTAATGTTTATTTTTGAGAGAAAGAATAAGAGAGCGAGAACAGGGGAGGGGCAGAGAGAGAGGGAGACACAGAATCTGAAGCAGGCTCCAGGCTCTCAGCTATCACAGACACAGACACAGACACAGACCCCGACCCCGACGCGGGGCTGGAACCCACAAACTACAAGATCATGACCCGAGCCAAAGTTGGACACTTCACCAAACTGAGCCACCCGAGCACCCCAGTATTGGGATATTTTAACATACTCCCTTAGTGTGGATAGATAAAGTGGTAAAAATAAGTACAAGTGTAGAAAATTTACATAATAAGTTTGAGCTAATAAGAGACATACTGTGAAGAAGTCTGTGCCTTTATCTTAGGTCAGGTTACGTGGGAAACAAATCTCTAGGACAGATAACACATGTAAGAAGTTTGTTGGGGATTCCCCTAGGGATCAGCATCTTTGAGGGAGTAAAGGAAGTAAAACTGGACAGAGGGAGAAATTGAATTGGATGCAGTCACTCCAGAGGCCTCAGCTGTTGACTTAACTGGACTTTTGCTCTGGGGAGCCGCATGCCATTGGAGAAGTGGCTCTCTGTGGCTGAAGGCAGTTCTGGAGAGAGTTGCTGCAAACTCGGCACCCAACGCTGGCAGCAGCTAGAAGAATGAGTGCCTCAGTCCTGAATCAGGAATCAGAACAGCCACCAGAGGACCCACTGTAGGACACCTCTGGTGCCTCTTGTTCCCATTTCCTTCATACAGTAGGTTCTGGAGACTCTTCCTCCAGGATTTTATTTGATGTCTGTTCCTTGAGGAAGTTATGAGAAGTTTCATGGGATAAACTACAGCACCCTCTCCTATAGCTGGTCTTGAGGCCACAACTGATGCTCATCTCTCTGCTCTGCTACTAATTTTAAATACCCTTCACCCTGGGGCGCCTGGGTAGCTCAGTCGGTTGAGTGTCCGACTTCAGCTCAGTTCATGATCTCAGAGTTCGTGGGTTTGAGCCTCGCATCAGGCTCTGTGCTGACAACTGGAGCCTGAAGCCTGTTTCAGATTCTGTATCTCCCTTTCTGTGTGCCCCTCCCCTGCTCACGCTCTGTCTCGCTCGCTCTCTTTTTCAAAAATAAATAGCCATTAAAACAATTTTTAAATACCCTTCACCCCAACCTGATCTAAAATCGCTTGCTTGGTAAAATAATCTGAACTTTCATCTCTTAGGGCTTCAGTACAAGGCAGGGGGAGGAATGGGGTTCCTTCCACATAGTCAAGAGACCCAAGCTTCACCATCTGCATAGTTGCCAGTCATTGTGTCCAGCGAAGAGAAAGCCAAGTGGTTGTACTGGCTTTTCTAGCTTTGGCCTGGAAGTGACACACATCACCTCTGTCCTGAGCCCATTGGCAGAACTAGTCACGAGGACCTGCTTAATTATGAGGGACAGGGAAATGTGGAGAGGCAGAGCTCGACATGGTGGTGAGCATTAGTTTCTGCCGTACACTACCCTTCAGGCTGTCGAACACTTCTTTGCCCCCTTTATGCCACACATAGTACACTCACCCCTTGCTTAGGGGAGATAACCCAGAGTCCTAGTCTATCAAGACATTTATTTCCCAAGTGATACATGGTAATCTCTACTTCAGATCAAGACATTGTTCCTTTTAGTCCAGAAGCTAAAATGATCAAATTATCTGACCACTCCTGTTTACTCTCCCTGCCCCCATCCCCTAGATATGATGGTCACACCAGGCCAGGGTAACCATAGTAAACAATCCCATTGGGGAAACTGAAAAACTCAGACACTGATTATTTGTAATTTGGAATTCTGTTGGGCAGGCATTGTGAATGTCACTTCCCTTGGGGATGAGGAATATTCCTTGGTTAGTTCCGCAAGGAACACTTTGTACACTGTTCTCTGTGGTACCTGCCTCTACTATGTGAAGAGTCCTTCTTTTCCACTATCCTTTTAAATATATCTGAAGTGTTTATTAGAAAATGTGTTTGGGAGGCACCGGGATGGCTCTGTTGGTTGAGCATCTGACTCTCGATTTCAGCTCAGGTCGTGATCTCACATTCATGGTTTCAAGCCCCACATTGGGCTCCTCACTAACAGCACAGAGCCTACTTGGGATTCTCTCCCTCCCCCTCTCCCCTGCATGCCGTCTCTTTCTCTCTCTCAGAGTAAATAAATAAACTAAAAAAAAAAAATCTGTTCTCCTTGGGGGCTGTTCAGCCTTCTCAGCTTACTCTCTGTAAAAAATTGGGGAGCCCAAGTGTCATTTTAAGGCAGCCCTTCTCAACCTGGACCTTGTTGATGTTTTGGATGAAGAATTCTTTCATTTGAGGAGCTGTCCTGCACCTTGTAGAATGTTTAGCAGCATTCCTGGCCTCTACCCACTAGATCCCACCAGTACTTCCCAGTTACGACAACCAAAACTGTCTCTAGACATGGCCAAATATCCCTTGAGGGCAAAATTGCCCTGAATTGAGAGCTACTGTTTTAAAGCCAGAAGAGTCACAGGCTAATGGAGGTGTTTTTGTTTTTGTTTTTAAGTTTATTTATTTATATTTGAGAGAGAGAGAAGGACAGAGGGAGGGAAAGAGAAAATCCCACATAGCCTGTACACTGTCATTGTGGAGCCTGACATGGGGCTTGAACCCACGACATGTGAGACCATGACCTGAGATGAAATTGGGTGCTTAACTGACTGAACCACCCAGGCGCTCCTGGGCTCTTTGACAATACAACTCTCTCAGAAACTTAAGAGGCTTCTTGTTTTTAATTACAGTTCTTTTCACAGCACTGTTGTTAGTCACTGGTTCTGCATTCTTGGATTTAATGTCTACCTTTAAGTTTTCAGGCTTCTGTTGACAAGTCTGAGGCATTTTCATCAAGTTTTTGAAAGATCTTACTGGTCTTTTTCCCTCCAGGGTTTTCAGAATTATTACGTGGAAATGATGCATGAAAAACAAATCCAAGGTATTGGTGGCATAAGACAACGTTTATTGCTTGTTCAGGGGTCTGCAGGGTTGGCCGTGTGGCACTGCTTCAGATCCCAGGTTTGTTCCACCTTCACGTTTCAGCATCCAGGCTGAAAGGGTGCCTCCTTGGGGCACATCCCTTCCTCCTGGTGAAAGATGGAGGAGCAAGAGCCAAGCTAAATCAAGCATATTTAAAACTTCTTTTCGGGGCGCCTGGGTGGCTCAGTTGGTTAAGCATGACTGTTGATTTTGGCTCAGGTCATGATCTCACAGTTCACGAGTTCAAGCCTTGCGTCGGGCTCTGTGCTGGTAGTGTGGAGCCTGCTTGGGATTCTCTCTTTCTCCCTCCCTCTCTCTGACCCTCCCATGCTTGTGTGCGTGCGCGCGCTCTCTCTCTCTCTCTCTCTTAAAATAAACTTTTTTTAAAAATATAGAGAACTTTTCAGATTTGGTGTACAACATATTCCCTCACATTCCATTGCCTAAAACAAGTCATCTGACTTTGGCTCATTAGTAAGGTGGAGGAGCACAGATGGTCCCTTCCTCATGGGGGCTCCACCTAATTTTTCCACTTTACTGTGGTGTGAAAAGTACGGTGTGAAACCGTGCTTTGAATTTGATCCTTTCCCAGGTTAGCGATAATGTGGTGCAGCACTCTGTCACAGTGCCGCGGCTCCCGCCACCACGCCGTCACAGGGTGAACGGCTGCTGCACGTAGCAAGCTTTCCCTACGCATACAGCCATTCTGGTTTTCACTTTCAGGACACCACCAATAAATCACATGAGCTGTTCGACACTTGACTGTAAAACAGGCTTTGCGTTAGATGATTTGCCCAGCCGTAGGCTAATGTAAGCGTTCTGAGCATGTTTAAGGTAGGGTAGCCTTAAGCTCTAATGTTCAGTAGGTTAGATATATTAAATGCATTTTCATCTTACGATATTTTCAAGTTAGGAGGTTTTATCGGGACATAATACCACTGTGAAGTCAAGGAAAATGTATATATTGGGTTGGGAGGGGGAGAGAGTTACTGGACAATCTGCCATTTTTTAAGGGTTCAGTAGCATTTAGCTTTTCTAGAATGGCAAGGTCCTGAAAATCTAGACTCCGGGTCCCTTTCATTTTTGCTTTTAAAGTGGCCAGTTCTTTCAAATGCGGCCAATGGCCATCAACACACATTTTGAAGGTTTTGCTTCCCAATCTCTTCTAGAGCAGGGGTCAGCAAACTTTTTCTGTAAAGACTTGAGAATCTTTTAGCCTTTGCAGATGATAGAGTCTCTCTCACAGCTATTTAGCTCTAACACAAAACAGCTAATAACACAAAAGCAGCTGTATATAGTAGGTAATTGAATGAAGAGAACTGTGTTCTAATAAAACTTTCTTCACAAAAATAGGCCTTAATTTGTTAACCCTTGTTCTAGAGCTTCAGGTTCAGTATACAAGTGCTGTGCCTTCCAAGTTACTGCAAGTGACAGGATCATGAAATGTATTGCTATATATAATCTGGATCACCTTTCCAACCTCTGATATTAATTTCGCTGCTGCCTGCTGCTCAATCTGCTAAGCCAAGATTCTGTGTCTATAATAGTAACACCCCACTTCTAGTACTAATTTCAGTGTTAAAATAGACTAGTGTAAAAGAAAAACATTGTGTGTTTCCTTTGCTTTTACACTATTGCTGTACTACTTCTGACGCCAAATGTGTGGTAGTTTTTCCCACACCAAACACTTCTCAGATTTTCTGGACACCAGCTGGGTATCTGATAATTTAACTCAATCCTGATACTTCCTACCTGGAGATAGCATCAGATCTAACAGGTTAAGGGATCTGGCCCAGAAGTACCCACTGTTCTGATGCCAGTCACAAACCCAGCTTGTTACCTGTGCTTCTGAACTACTGCTATAATTCAGAGGTTTATAAGACCCCTTCCTTGGGTTCAATTAATTTGCTAGAGTGGCTCACAGAACTCAGGGAACTCACCAGTTTATTACAAAGGACATAACTCAGAAACAGCCAGATAGAGAGATGTACTGGGCAAGATTTATTCTCCCAGCACCTCCACATGTTCACCAGCCTGCAAGTTCTCCTTACCAGTCCTTTTTTTTTTTTTTTTATGGAGGCTGCATTACATGTTATGATTGATTAAATCATTAGCCTTTGATGTTGAATTTGGTCTTTAGCCTTCTTCTCCCTGGTGATCTGAGTGGGAAATGCTGAGAGTTCTGACCCTCTAATCATTTTGTTGTTGCCCCTGGCAACCAGCCCCCCATCTTTGGAACTTAACAAAAGTCACCTCCTTAACATAAACTCTGGTTTGGTTGAATGGGACTTCTTAGGAATAACAAAAAGTAGTTCTTTGACTTTTAGTGCTCTTTTAGGTAATGCAAGGGTTTTAGGAGCTCTGTGCCAGTAATTGGGACAGAGACCAAATAGATATTCCTTATTTCAAATTGCAGTGGTACAACTAGGCTATGTCATGGTAACAAATAAACCCTGAATTCTCAGGAGCTTAACACAGCTAAGGTTTATGGCCCATACTACATATCCAGTGCAGGTCATGGTGGGGTAAGGACATAGGTGCTCAGCAAGCTCGCTTGACAGAGGGTCCACTATCTGGGAGGTACTAATCACCAGAGCCGAGGAAGAGACAACAGGGTGTCGTGCAGTGGCCCTTCTGTTCTTTTTTTTTTTCTTTTTTTTTTTTTTAACGTTTATTTATTTTTGAGACAGAGAGAGACAGAGCATGAACGGGGGAGGGTCAGAGAGAGGGAGACACAGAATCTGAAGCAGACTCCAGGCTCTGAGCTGTCAGCACAGAGCCCGATGCGGGGCTTGAACTCACAGACCACGAAATCATGACCTGAGCCGAAGTCAGCCGCTTAACCAACTGAGCCACCCAGGCGCTCCTGGCCCTTGTGTCCTTTGCTCCCACTCACAGCCCATTGACTAGAGCTCATCATGGTTAGGGCTTGTCTGTGAGGAGGCTGAAAAATACTGTGGAGAAGCTGGATTATTAGATTAATCCTACTTCCTCTGCCACAAATTTATGCAAATTTAGTTCTTCTCATGGATAGTTAGCAGTGTTACATCTGTGGAAAGCTGTAAGTTGATACAAGGATGAATTTCAGGTAATAGTCTTTGAAGCATTTTCTTGACAAAACATATTTGTAAAAAAATTATATTTTGCTCTTAATCTTTCCAAAATAAAGTATTTAAGGTTGGCATCTTATTTCTAGGCTAGAGTGTAGTAGTGTAAAGAGCCATTAATCATTAACCATCACAGTAGACACTGAAGTAGTTTCAGTTTTGCAATATGCAATTCTTGAACAGGCTGTATTTGCTGAGATAATCTGTTTTGTAAATAGTACGACATTATATGTACAAAATAGCTGTAATGAAAACTTTCATTTTATATTTCATTAAGCCTGTTGATATCTTTTTTCAATTTGACAAAGCCCTTGGAGTACATATCTTCTAAACCCATTCATGATCGCCTATCAAAATATGCTAAAGACAACATACATGATTTTCTGGATATAGGTGTTACAAAAGTGTAAACAGTGTCTTAAAGGCCAGCTTTTTTCTTTTGTATTAATCGTTGATATTCAACGTTACATACTGCATGTCTGTACCCATAATGGAATGTGTTTGTGGGCAGATACATTGAGTTTGCTTTCTTTGGTTTCTTGGTTCATAATAAGATTCATCAGAGCTAACAGACAAAGTGTGTTGGACTTGAAAGTCATGAGTGTTTATGCTGCTGCTGCCTTCCTTTTAATGATCATAGCATAGAATTCCTTAAGGTTGGGCAGGTAGAAAATTCTTCACAAGGACCTTATTTGGTAGCATCAACTGCTAGTATTTTATGGATTAGTGGCACCAAGACAATGGTGTCCTACTTCTATGGGCAGACAACAATTTTATGAACACATTTGTGTGATTTAAAGTGGGAAGCCAGTGATGGAAACACTGGTAATGATCATTTCAGTCCATGGGACGCCTGGGTGGCTCAGTTGGTTGAGCCTCTGACTTCAGCTCAGATCACGATCTCTGGGTTCTTGGGTTCAAGCCCTGCTTTGGGCTCTGTGTGAACAGCTCAGAGCCTGCAGCCTGCTTCGGATTCTGTGTCTCCCTCTTTCTCTGCCCCCTCTACCACTTGTTCTCTCTCTCTCTCTCTCTCTCTGTCTCTCAAAAACAAATTAAAAAAAAACATTAAAAAAAATTTTTTTAAGCTGAAAAAAACTGATAATGACTTTAAAAAAAGATCATTTCAGTCCTTTACAAATGAAAGTCTGCCAATTTGGTTTTTTTTTTTTTAATTTTTTTTAAAGTTTATTTATTTACTTTGACAAAGAGAGCAAGTGGGGTAGGGGCAGAGAGGAAAGAGAGAATCCCAAGCAGGGTGGGCACTATAGGCACAGAGCCCAGTGTGGGACTTGAACCCATGAATTGTGAGATCATGACCTGAGCCAAAACCAAGAGTCAGACACTTAACTGACTGAGCCACCAAAGCATGCTGAAAATCTGCCAATTTGAAAGGTCTTGGATTGTCAATAGAATGGCCCGTTGACTTATCTATATAAAGCTCATTGTGACTTTAAAATGAGATTTTTAAAAATCTGGTAATTTAGTATACAAATGAGTATAAATGCTTACCTTAACTATTCTCTTTATTTTACTGTAACAGTTCTTACGTGAGCTTTAAAATACCTTTCAAAATTGCTTTTATTGCACTTGATTGAAAATTTCTAGCTAATCATAATTTCCATTGCTAATTTCTGTAATAAGTATGTATTCATAAGTGAAAAATGCCATCAAGCTAATGTCTTACAATTACCTGTTACAAGGAATCTGAGCAGTGATACGGATTGTAATGAGATAAATTATAACAATTACCATGAATTATTTTACAACTGATCTAACAATTTGTGAACTGTAAAATGTTTGTATATATCACAACAGCCATTTTTTATTTTTGTATTTTGAAGGACTTAAAGCCCAGTAATATAGTGGTAAAATCAGACTGCACTTTGAAGATTCTTGACTTTGGACTGGCCAGGACTGCAGGAACTAGTTTCATGATGACGCCTTACGTAGTGACTCGCTACTACAGAGCACCTGAGGTCATCCTAGGGATGGGCTACAAAGAAAACGGTCAGCAAACACTATTTACTCAAAATACTGTTACTGGCTTTTGTTTATCAGATTTATTATGTAAATATTTAAGCTGGAAGTGCATAGAGTTAAATGTACCACTGAGGTGTTTATCAGGAGTTTGAAAGTAACTATAAATTTTGTCATAAATGTTTGGAAAAACTTGGGGCCCCTGTTTATTTAAATAGAAGTACATAACAGTCAACACTACAGTTGGATAAAGAGTTTGTTGCTATTGCCCCTGAAACAATATATGCCATTTGTTTGCCTGTAACTTGAAAATGAGCATTTCTTTTTTTAAATTTTTTAATGTTTATTCTTGAGAGAGAGAGACAGAGAGAGAGAGAGAGACAGACAGAGCATAAGCGAGGGAGGGGCAGAGAGAGAGGGAGACACAGAATCCGAAGCAGGCTCCAGGCCCCACGCTGTCAGCACAGAGCCTGATGCGGGGCTTGAACTCACAAAATGTGAGATCATGATCTGAGCTGAAGTCGGACGCTTAAACCAAGTCACCCAGGCGCCCAGAAAATGAGCATTTCTAACAGGGACTTAGGAAGTATGTGGTAGATTGACAGTTTGTTTTTAGTAATAATCCTACTTTGCATTGGTGATATTTGAACATATTTCCAATCCCATGAAACTAAGGTTCTAGCACTTAGTGTAAACTGTAAGAGCTACATTGAGGCCATTCTGCAAAGCTGATGGATAATTAATTAAGGTGGTCTTTGGGGAAAAACAGTGTTTCATCAAAGCCTGTATCCTGCCTTAAAGAAATAGCATTATTGTATATGGGTATATTCAATTATATATTTCTTTTTTTTTTTTTTTTTTTTAATTTTTTTTTTCAACGTTTATTTATTTTTGGGACAGAGAGAGACAGAGCATGAACGGGGGAGGGGCAGAGAGAGAAGGAGACACAGAATCGGAAACAGGCTCCAGGCTCTGAGCCATCAGCCCAGAGCCCGACGCGGGGCTCGAACTCACGGACCGCGAGATCGTGACCTGGCTGAAGTCGGACGCTTAACCGACTGCGCCACCCAGGCGCCCCTCAATTATATATTTCAACAGTAGAATCAAGATTGAAAATTATCAGGCATGTAGTTCATGCATTTTTAGAAATTTTATACATATATGTACATATATAGAATTTAAGAAGTTTTGTTGGGGGCTCCTGGGTGGCTCACTCGGTTAAGCATCCGACTTTGGCTCAAGTCATGATCTCACAGTTCGTGGTTCGAGCCCCACTTCCGGCTCTGTGCTGACAGCTCAGCCTGGAACCTGCTTCAGATTCTGTGTCTTCCTCTCGCTGTCTCTGCCCCTCATGTTCTGTCTCTCTGTCTCTCAAGAATGAATAAATGTTAAAAAAAAATTAAAAAAAGAAAGTATTGTTGAATCTCACTCAGATATTTAGGAGATGAATAAATCTGCACAGGATTATTATTAACTTAAACTATAACTTTTAAAATGCAATTTCATCCAAAATACTCCCTAGAAAAGGACCTAGGTGTTTTTTCTATCAAGAAATCTAGAACAGCAAGCAGTTTACTTTGAATCAAGAAACTATATTAATCTTCAAATTTCTTTTTTATAAAAGACTATATTGAACAGAGGGTTTTAACTTAATTTCTTTGCTTTTCTGAATTAATTAAAAACAAACACTTTAAACACTTACAATTATTCTTTCCTAAGTAAACATGCTGTTTTGTTTTCTTACTCTCTACCTAAAATTGTTGTATGCCTTAGAATTTGGTGAGTTGGATTTAATATTAGACTCTTCTTTTGAGAGTTGATACTTCAAGTGATCAGCATGAAGATTGCTTTTGCATTTGCTGTAAAACTATTGGTTGTCATGGATATTGTGTCACTCAGTGACCTGTAAATGTGATTTTGGGACATAGCTCCCTACCAGAAATTAACATCAAGAGAAACTATCCTATGAAGAATTGGCATGCTTTCCTGTCTTAGATAAGAACTGTGGAGATCACTTGATTGCCTTTTTTTGCCTCAGGAAATGGAGTTAAATGTAATGCTCACTCATGATAACATTAGCAGCAAAGTTAAACATAAGAACTTCCTTCTTTTAGTGACACCCACCGCCATTTGTTTTAATAACTTTATTTGTCTTTTATTGCAAGCTACCATTAAGCTTTTTGGAAACTGTGATATAATGGAATATATTTAAACTGCCAAACAGACTAAGCAGTTTGACCCTTTAAAGCTAGTTTTTTGTTTGAATTAGGCTTACTATGTTCTGAGAGACTTCACTAACCCAGACAGTATCTTCCCACGCTTGCAGCTTTTGAAATTTGTTTAAAAATAACGTTTTTCTTAAGGTTATCTATATAAATTATGTCCTGGATCTTTAACTAAAGTTTGCCATTCTCTAAAAATCTATAGGAAAAAGTTATTGTTGTAGATTTTTTCCATAAAATGAAAACCCTGGAAAAAATTGTTCTTTGAACTGATTTATGAGTATTACTTTTTCCTTTAAAATTCTGTTCTTGAAAGTTTTGAATCATAAGGATTCATATGTATTTATTTCTATTTCTATTTTTATTTTTGAGAGAGAGTGCGTGTGCCCATGAGCACAGGTGTGGGACAGAGAGAGAGGGAGAGTGTCAGCTTGGAGCCCAAGGCAGGGCTTAATCCCTAGATCCCAGGATCCCATGAACTGCAAGATCATGACCTGAGCCCAAATCAAGAGTCAGACGCTCAATTGACTGAGCCACCCAGGCACCCCAAAACTCATATGTATTTTAATATGAAATTTTATTTTTATTTTATTTCTTTATTTTTTTAGTGTTTGTTTAATTTTGAGAGAGAGACAGAGCATGACCATGGGAGGGGCAGAGAGAGAGAGGGAGACACAGAATCTGAAGCAGGCTCCAGGCTCTGAGCTGTCAGCACAGAGCCTGACGCAGGGGCTCGAACCCACGAACCACGAGATCATGACCTGAGCCAAAGTCGGACACTTAACCGACAGAGCCACCCAGGCGCCGCTTAATATAAAATTTTAGAGAAACTTTAATTCTACAGGATTTCCAAAATTTATTACCAACTTTGTTCCTAAGATTCTGTAATGAGCTGGCAGTCTCTTTATTGAGTGTATTAGAAAGTACAGACTTCTAATTTCATAAGTCTACCAGCATGGGCGCCTCTCCCTAATACTTTTGCCCTTTTCTTCAAGCTCTCAAAAAGGGCCTGGAAACTTCAAAAACAAATGCAAGTTTCTAAGGCTTTCTTTTTAAATTGCTCATTCTTCCCCTCTTCTATTAAGCTGCAGCCACCTATTCTCCTTTTTATTTTAATTGAAGTAGAGTTAACATACAATATTATATTAATTTCAAGTGTACAACACAGTGATTCAGTGTTTATATACATTATGAAGTGATTACCACAACAAATTTAGCCATGTACTCTCCTGTTTTTACCAAATTTTCAGACCAAAGATATAAAATGTCAGGGTGTATTAGTGAAACAGGTGGAGATTGCCCTTTCTGTTTCTGGCAGATTCTTTTCAGCATTGATTAGAGTTGATAAGAGTCAGTGAGTCATTGAGGAGACTCTGTAGATAATAAATCTGTAGGAACTTTCATACTGTACCCAGCTAAAACTAACTTAAACCAAAGCAGTTTGGCTATATGGGTTTAAAAAACTTCAGGTGGAGAAAAAAGTTTAAGTTTTCTTAATTGATTATTTGCTCGTTCTCTAAGCACTTGTTCCTTTTGGGATAGTAGGGTAAATGTAACATGGCATTGCCAAGAAGACAAATTACTTCTGATTCAGAATAAACATAGGATTTCTTTAATACATTTATCCAGTTTGAAATCCAGTTTGAAAATTTCTGAAGAGCTTTCAATTAACTTTTTAACTGTAATTGTTCATAGAAACATTCTTTCTGTGTAAAGATTTTAATATACTAGATTATTTCTGCTCATGCTTTTTTCTTTTATTTGACTTAAAGAGAGAGTATAATGCACAGTTGACCCTCAAAATAGAATCAAAATTTTATTTAAATTTTGCTACCTCGTGTTCATTTTCAGCCTTATTTGTAAAGTCTGTGTTTTGTTCTGCCTATTTTATAAACAAATTTTTAGAGACAAAATGTATAAGTTTCTTAATTATGTGATTTCTGTGCATAGCTCTCACTTTAAAATTAGATGTGTAGTTAAAAGGCAATACTTCACGTTTGCTTTTGTGAATCAAAGCCTTTTGAAAAATATTTTGTGTTTTAAATTATTCCATTAGCTAAAATTAAAATCACTTTTTTCTTTTTGTGATGTTTTGCAGTTTTTATATAATGCAGTCATATTATGCTTCTTTGATTTTAATGACCTTTTGCTTTGCTTTTCCTTCTTTTGTGCTGCAAACATATAGTGGATTTATGGTCTGTGGGGTGCATTATGGGAGAAATGGTTTGCCACAAAATCCTCTTTCCAGGAAGGGACTGTATCCTTGTGCTGCTGCAGCAGTTTAATTAGTTAGGTGATGAACTTCCTTGTGTTCTCTAATGAAAATAAACATGGTACATTCATATATATATACATATATATATGGGTTTCGTAAACAGATGTAAAGTTTGTGGCTGTTATAGTTCAAAAATTGTTGAGAAAAGAAGCTGAAATATTTGTAGGCTGCATCTGGCAGTAGGACATACAGTCTCTGCTGGTAGTTAGAGCACATTCACTGTCACTCATTTTTATTTTATACTGCTTTCTATAATTTTAAAGTATACATGGTGTATGTGATTTTTTTTAATGTTTAAATATTTTTTTTTATTTTAACCAAAATCTTTATGTTAATGTCATTGCATTTTGTTTTCAGTTGACATTTGGTCAGTTGGGTGCATCATGGGAGAAATGATCAAAGGTGGTGTTTTGTTCCCAGGTACAGATCGTATCCTTACCTTTGGCCTAAAATGTAGTTTCTAAAGGTCAAAATGTATGATAGCACTTCAGCTTGGTCAGGTATAATGTATTTGTCTCTCCCTAATAATAAAGTATTGTTAAATTACTCTTTCAAAATACCACCTGCTATTTGACATAGACTTTCCTTTCCCTCATTTATTGTTTTGTATGTTAATTCTGACAACTGCTCAAGTTAATTATCCACAATTACTTGCTGGCTTTGAGTTGATTTATTTAACCTAAATCAAAAATCATGGCTTGCATTAAAATTTCTAATAATTGTACACTTGAGTAAGTCTTAGAAGTACCTTAGGACTTAATATGAATTTTAGAATTGTCTGTTGCTTCTGTTCATCCTTTTGTTTTTTACCCCCAACACCTCCTCTTTTGTTAATGTTCTGTGTGTTTCGTGTTTTTTGGTTGCTGTCTCATTATTCAACATAACATACTGATATTTTCATCAGATAATTTTAGCAGTGATAGTTTTATATGGTGATGAGTAGATTTGGGTTCATTCTTTTTGTTCATCTGACCACTTTTAGTATTCATATTAACAGTGATCTGTTACGTGTTTATCAGCTAGTGACACTTAGAGTTGTTGTAGGACCGGGGATGGAAAAAGCCATACTCACTGGGTTACAGTAAGAAAAGTTGAGTTAGGTGTAGAGAAGACTTGGAGTATAAAGACTAGGAGGAAAAAGACCAAGGAGTCCTAACCTCACAACTTACCAAAACAGACTCATTTTCTTAAGTTTCAGAGCTTTAAAAACATTTTCATTAACGTAAGGTAAACAAAGAGTGGCAAAAGAAAATGCCACTTTTGTTAGACCCATCATTTTTATTGCTACAGGTTATTTTCTGTCAGTGTAGAAAACTAAAAAAAGTAGGACAGATTATAAGAAATATTTCTTATCCTTCACATTTTCTGATAAGCTGCAAGAAAAGACAGATTTTGTATTCTAGAATTGTGCACAGTTTAAATTCAGATTCCCTGTGAGTAGTAATTGTCATTATTTCTTCAGTCACCTATCATTTGTATATAGAATTTGTAGGTTTAAGCTTCCATTGTTAGGGTAAAATCAGTATTAGACACACACACACACACACACACACACACACACACACACACACTCACACACACACAGACAAAGTAAGGTTAACAAAGCTTGTTTATTGATCCTTTCTGTCTGTCTACAGTCATTGCCTTTTACAAGCTGGCTATAAGACAGAAGATATATAACTGCCACATTCTTTCTTAGGGTTTTTTAAATGCCATTTTCTTGTCATTTTAATATAGATATGACTAATGTGTTGAACATTAGATACAGAGTATTTTTCTTAGCTACTTGATATTAGATATTGATCAGTGGAATAAAGTTATTGAACAGCTTGGAACACCATGCCCTGAATTCATGAAGAAACTACAACCAACAGTAAGGACTTACGTTGAAAACAGACCTAAATATGCTGGATATAGCTTTGAGAAACTCTTCCCCGATGTACTTTTCCCAGCTGACTCGGAACACAACAAACTTAAAGGTACTTTTTATAAATACATATATTTAATCCCATTTTGAGTGTGTGTGTGTGTGTGTGTGTGTGTGTGTGTGTGTGTGTGTGTGTTTATGTTCTTACGGGATATAACCCAGTGTCCTCTCTGGGTAATGGAACAAAGTGAAAGACTTTAGTTACTTTTTTTTTGTAAAATTATTTTTTGACCATATGTATGACCAGATTTTATAGTAAAATCTGTTCTTTTAAAAAGAACATATACTTTTTGATAAATGATAATGTCAAGTTTCTGAAGTTTATGGTAATTTAAAAACTTTTATGAGGTACATGTACATTAACATCATTATTTTTACAGCCAGTCAGGCAAGGGACTTGTTATCCAAAATGCTGGTAATTGATGCATCTAAAAGGATCTCTGTAGATGAAGCCCTCCAGCATCCATATATCAATGTCTGGTATGATCCTTCTGAAGCAGAAGCTGTAAGTTCTTTTCTTAATGTTTGAAGAATATATTGAGTTAGAGTTAGGTTTGGAGGAGACTTTTTAAATTTAAATAAAAGTATAGATAAATGATGATGGTATTTTTCTGTTTTTGCATGAATGGTATCTTAAGTTAATGAGCATCTCCAAGCACCCCTGACACAAAATAAAGCTACATCCCACTGTTTCTTACCTTTTTGCCTTGCCTTTTACATAATGAGCTAGAATGTTGAACACTTTGGGAAAACGTTGTAACTAATTGCAAAACAAATTATTGTGTCCAAAGCATAGCACAATTCTGTAATATAAATAAAATGTGACAATTTCAAAAACTGGAAGAAGAGAAAAAGACAGTTCAACATCTTTTTTTTTTTTTTTTTGTCATTTTGTTGTCCAAAATTAGTTTCTCTACATAAGAAGGTTGGTCTGATGATGTATTTGTGAAAGCCTCTAATACTTCAAATAATTATAAAGAATTTATGTACTCCCAATAAAGCAACTCAATTATTACTGCCCTTGTGTTTTTCAGCCACCACCCAAGATACCTGACAAGCAATTAGATGAAAGGGAACATACAATAGAAGAGTGGAAAGGTAACATTCGCCAAGTTCTTAGAGATGAAGCTGAAAGAGCATCTGAATCTTTATGTTGATTTAATCATGTTAGGAAAATTAAAGATACTTGTTATTCATAACTGATATTTGGTAAGAGGATTATTAATGTTTTTATAGAGGTAGAAATTAAGTCTCCTCCATCCCTGACTTAATCTGAATCTCTCGTGTTTCCTACCCCAGAGAGACATATCAGTGCTTTCTGAAATTTGTATGTTCTTCCATAGTGTACAGATACACAGACTTGTGTTTGCCATCTCCCTCTCTTTCTCTTCCACCCTGTTTTAATCACAAATGGTCGTATACTGTTCACATTTGCTTTGTTGATATAATCATTTATCTTCAAGATTCTTCTGTCTCGTTCCACATATCTGGCTCATTTGGCTTAAAAGCTGTTAGCATTCTGCTGTACGACTGTGTCACAATTTCTGTATTTAACTCCCTCTTGAAGAGCTTTGTGTCCAGGCTGTTGTTGTTACAGACAGCTCTGCAGTGTTGTTGTGCACATGTGAGAATGGGCCTGTAAGAAAAATCCTATAAGGAGATTTGTCAGGCCAAAGGATATTCCCAAATTACTTTCCATAGAACTTATAGCAGTTTATACTTCCATCAGCATTGTGTAGAATGTCTGTTTTACCCCCACCCTCCCCAACCGAGTTAATTTTTAATCTTTGCAACTCTAATATGGTAGTTTTACTTTGTGTATGTGGGTAAACATTAATAATACATTGATTGTCACAGAAATGTTAAAGTGTTTCTTTCATTAAAAGATTCCCTGGAACACTGGAGCCAGATAATTTTTAGATCCTGTTCACTTCCATTTGCATTGTTGTCATTTAGTAATTTGATGACTTTTATAGGCCGCATGACTTTGGGCAGGTCACTTGGTCCCTTCTTTACCTTATCTTAAAATGGAGGGGCGCCTGAGTGGCGCAGTCGGTTAAGCGTCCGACTTCAGCCAGGTCACGATCTCGCGGTCCGTGAGTTCGAGCCCCGCGTCAGGCTCTGGGCTGATGGCTCAGAGCCTGGAGCCTGTTTCCGATTCTGTGTCTCCCTCTCTCTCTGCCCCTCCCCTGTTCATGCTCTGTCTCTCTCTGTCCCAAAAATAAATAAACGTTGGAAAAAAAAAATTAAAAAAAAATGGAGACAGAGGACATCTTATTAAGAGCTAAGTACCAAAATGGTTGCAGGGCTAAAGGTAGTGAGGAGATACAAACTTAAACAAGTGATCTGTCTATAAACCTGTTCGGGAAGAATGAATTTGATTCTTTCTTTTTAGGAATAACCAGAGATTGGTCTTCTCTGAGTTGACTTTAGGGAAACACACAGACCCTCTAGAGCCCACCAGAGTGATAGAATTGAGTAGAACCTAGTATATCTGTATATGTAATAAGTAATGTACAAGGATGTAATTGTGGATCAAAGTGTGTACTAAAATATCTTGCCTGATATTTTTATATACCATTACATTTAGAATAGGCATTTATGTATTTCTTATAACCTTAATAGGCCACCAGTTGTAAAACACACCGCTGTATACCACTAAGAAAACACTGCCAGGGGCACGGCACCATTGATTGTAAGATGCAGCCCCATTTCCAAGATAATAAACTGATAAAAGTGCATCTTAAAATCAGTGTAACACAGTATAGTTGACCCTTCCAGCAATGCAGGGGTTAGGGTGCTGACTCACACGCACTCGAAAATTCACATAAAATTTTTGACTCCCCTAAAACAGCTGCTAATAACCTGCTGTTTTCTGGAAGCTTTACCAATAACATGGTTGGTTAGCACAGATTTTAATGTTATATGTATTATATACTGTATTCTTACAATAAAGTATGCTAGAGAAAAAAATGTTATTAAAATCATAAGAGAAAATTTACAGTACTGTGCATATATTTGTTGAAAAAAGTCCACGTATAACTGGACCCATGCATTTCAAACCCATGTTGTTCAAGAGTCAACTGTATTTTTGTTTGTGTGTAAAGATGTATCTGGAATTTATTCTGTATCTTTTTCTCCTAGTCTAAGTGTAGCTCAGTAATTACCCACAAAATGCCTTTTTTTCTTTTTTCTTTTTTTAAGGAGGGTGAGTGTTTGGACAGGGGAGGGGCAGAGAAAGAGAGAGAGAGAGTCAGAGAGAGAGAATCCCAAGCAGGCTCCATGCCCAGTGCAGAGCCCAACATGGGTCCGATCTCCCAATTGGGAGATCCCATGATCCCATACGAGATCATGACATGAACCAAAGCCAAGTTGAATGCTTAACCGACTGAGCCACCTGGGTGCCCCGCAAACTGCCTTTTTAAAAATCTGCTTAAGAGGTTTAGCATTACAACAGAAAGAAAAATCTGTTGGCAGAGCCATTAACTTACATGTTGCGTTGCCTACTTAGTACTCCTAAGTAGCTTTGGTTCTTCTCCCCTTTTTTTTTTCTTTAAAGAAAAGCATCTTTCATTCTTCCCTCTATCCTATTTTTCTCCTTCGAAGCCCAAAAAGATTAATATAGCAAGGAAAGTTAGGTGTCTCTAGCTCTTGTTCATTTCAACATATCCACTCAATTTACCTTATAATCAGAGATTCCTTATCAGTTTAAGGAATTCAGACTCCTTGAAATTCTGGGCAACATTCTCTACTTGTACATTTTCCTCAGAAGAGGGTTTGTTGTGCTTATGCAGTTCTCAAAGGATTCCTGACTCAAATATGGTGATGCATAATGGTGATTGTAGCATTGACTAGAAGGCTCTTCTGAAGTAGATATTCTTACCCTTATGGTGCATCACACTTGACCTCAAGATCACTTAGAAGAACGCAGGGCAGGAGGTACATAGGACCTCAAGGCAGCATTTGGCATCTCTCTTCAGTTGGAACAGTGCTCACACAGTCCATCCACTGTCCAGAAGTCCAGTTAAAAAATGAGGTTCCCATGGAAAAATCTTGACTGTGATAGCATGTTATGCTTCAAATCATAAGGAGTTGAAGTGTAGCTACCTGCGTTTTTTTTTTTAACAGAAGTCCATGGGGGAGGGGTAGGAAAAAAAAAAAGAGGTTAGAGAGGGAGAGAGCCAAAGCATAAGAGACTCTTAAAAACTGAGAACAAACTGAGGGTAGATGGGGGGTGGGAGGGAGGGGAGGGTGGGTGATGAGTATTGAGGAAGGCACCTTTTGGGATGAGCACTGGGTGTTGTATGGAAATCAATTTGACAATTTCATATTAAAAAATGTATATTCCATCCCAATTAAAGAGGCTTCCATACACTTCTGTACTTAAGTCTTTTAACAGATATCTGGATAAGCACCTACAATGTACTAGGTTACTGTGTCACAACCAGGAAATAAGACATGAATGAAACAAATGTGATTTAAGCTCTCACTGAGACAGAACTGAGCATGTGTGGAATGATATGGTATAGTACAGAGTTCTGGTGGAGTAAAAAAGATAAGGCTTCTAACCCCAGCTCTATCCTTAATCCAACTTTAGGAACATTAGTTATACCAGATATTTTGTTCTTTCAGTATAGTTCATTGTTCAGGATCAGGGTATTGTTACAAACACCTTTGAATCTTAGACTGACACTTAGGGACACTTTACCATTGAAAGGACACTATTAGAAGTCTTTAATGTGTGTAAAAATGTTCAACTTAAAACAGATATCTGTGAGGTTGGCTCTCAGACTTTGAAAAGTTTGTTTTTGTTCACCTCTTTTTCAGAGTTGATATACAAAGAAGTTATGGACTTGGAGGAGAGAACCAAGAATGGAGTTATACGGGGGCAGCCCTCTCCTTTAGGTTGGTTACTATATAAGCTTGGTTAAGGTTATAAGGTTATAAGGTTAGGGTTACTTCTTGTGTTGTAATCTTCAGTTGCATGGATCACGTATTGTTTCCCGTATTTATCACTGTTACTATTCAAAGTTTAAGTATAGGGAGTGTAGTTTGGGTGCTTTAATTTGAAACCACTGGTAGGTACACTGTTGTCCCAATATATCATGCTAATATATCGGTAACTGACTCCATAAAATACACATCTTTTTCTATAATACTGACATTCTATTGAAAAACGGAAATTTAAAACCATTTTGTATTGGCATTGTTCTCTTTAAAGAAGAAATTTTTCATAATTCAATATACTTACCAGGATTTTAATAGTCTTTACTTTGGATAAATAAACTAAGCCTTCATTGAAAGATTTAGTACGTCTTTCTCATTAAGTTACCATCTTTCTCATTTTGGTATTGATTTGTTGAACCAAAGCAGTAACATTAAAACTGCCATTAGGAAGTGTTCCATCTAAAAAGAAAACTGGTTTGCAGGAGTTAAACATTTTCTTTTATCACAAGCTATATTTAATGTTAGCACTTATAAAAGCATAAAGCATTGGGAGAAAAAGTTAAATGACAGGTAACATGTATATATTCAGTACAAACTATATGATAGGCACTGGTGGTTTATGTACTTTATTTCATTCAGCCCCTGAGACCTCACTGAAGGGAATATTATGCACATTTTACAGATGAGGAAACTAAAGTTCAGAAGAATTAAATGAATATAAAATTACAAATGTATTATGTAGAAAAGCTAATACTTACAGCCATGTTCATCAGTAACTTCAAATGGCATGGTTTTTCTAGCATCCCATGTGGCCTTTAGCTGGCAGCGGAGACTTTTGGCTACAGAAGTTAGAACAGCTTTATGAAAGAGATGAAATTTGAACTGAACCTTGAAGGCTGAGTAGTGTTTTAAGAGATAAGTCTTGAATTTGAGTAAGACTATGCCATTTTAACCATCCCTTTAAAACTCTTCTATGTTCTAAAAAAAATAAAAATAAAAATATTATATGAGTAAGATTTTTAACTATAGTTTCAAATGCCCATTTTGTTATACTATAAACATATTTGTTTAGTTTCTGTGGCTTTCTGAGGCACTTTTGGTTATATTTGTGAGTTTTTGAAATTTTTTATTTTTTAAATCCTTGATCAGGAATACAGTCTTACAAATTATAATATAGATCCTGTTGAAAATAGAAAATGGGGGCACCTGGGTGGCTCAATCGGTTGAGCTTCTGACTTCAGCTCAGGTCCTGATCTCACGGTTCGTGGGTTCAAGCCCCACATCGGGCTCTGTGCTGACAGCTCAGAGCCTGGAGCCTGCTTCTGATTCTGTGTCTCTCCCTCTCTGCCCCTCCCCTGCTCACGCTGTCTCTCTCTGTCTCTCAAAAATAAATAAATGTAAAAAAAAATTTTTTTTTAAAATACATAAAATGATTTTGACAGCTTTTACCTACAATTTAGTTGTAACAAAAGCTATATTATAAATGCTTTAATAGCTGAGTTAATTAGCTTTGTATTGATGTACAGTAGTAGTTATAACTAAATTTAGTTCATGATGGAGCTTTGAGTGGGATTTGAAAAATCCATTATGTGGGAGACTTATATTTCAGAATGCTCTCCTAATGAGTGGCACATCGGAAGTGTCAGATACTTGAGTAAACTTAATTTCATGAGTTAGAGCAGTTTTATCTGTTTTTAACTTATTTAAAGAAACTGGATCTTAAACAGCACTTGACTATGGTTATAAAATAAGTCAGTGGTAAGGACAGGACTGCAGGTTTCTAGACATTTTCTGGATTCTCAGGTATAGCTTAGGGAGAAGAGTGTTAATAACTCAACCCATTATAAAAATATTCAGTTCTTGATTATATGGAAAAAGAGAAGAAAGTCTTTGACAGATTAAACTATCAGATAATCACAATATCATTTCACCTTGAATTTTGGAAATTAAATATATTATTTTTCCCACTTTTCCTATCTTTATTTTGGTTTGGCTAAGTTTGCATGCCTTTGAGGGTGTAGAGACTCACCTTAGGGGGAAATGACTCAGCTACCTAAAATGAAGGATTTTCCCTATTACTGCCAATTCAGATATTTGAGAATTTACTAGATTGCTTTAAAGTTCAGGGAAAAAAAGCAAGTACTTTTGTTAGGTATTTGATTTTCAGATTTAGAAGTTAACTATTTAGGGTTGCCTGGGTGTGGCTCAGTTGTAGGTGCCGGACTTTGGCTCAGGTCATGATCTCACGGTTTGTGAGTTCGAGCCCTGCAAGGGGCTCTGTACTAACAGCTCAGAACCTGGAGTCTGCTTCAGATTCTGTGTCTCCCTGTCTCTCTGCCCCTCCCCTGCTTGTGCTCTCTGTCTCTCAAAAATAAAACAAACATTAAAAAATTAAAAAAAAAAAACCACTTAAAAGAAAGTTAACTATTTAATGCATTTAAAAGTTAATTTTGGGGGCACCTGGCTGGCTCAGTTGGTAGAACATAACGATTCTTGATCTCAGGGTTGTAAATTTAAGCTCCACGTTGGGTGTAGAGATTACTTAAAAAAAAATTTTTTTAATTAGAAAATAAAAGTTGGGGTGCCTGGGTGGCGCAGTCGGTTAAGCGTCCGACTTCAGCCAGGTCACGATCTCGCGGTCCGTGAGTTCGGGCCCCGCGTCGGGCTCTGGGCTGATGGCTCAGAGCCTGGAGCCTGTTTCCGATGCTGTGTCTCCCTCTCTCTCTGCCCCTCCCCCGTTCATGCTCTGTCTCTCTCTGTCCCAAAAATAAATAAACGTTGAAAAAAAAAAATTAAAAAAAAAAAAAAAAAAGAAAAGAAAAGTTAATTTTTATCAAATTAAGCAGTTTGGATAAAATGAAGTTTGGGTTACAAAATAGAGGCATAAAATGTATATTTGGTGGAACCCTTTTATGATTTGAATATTTCGGTATAAGTCTTTGAAGCTAGCTGTGGTATTGTGTACTCTTCAGTCAGAACAGGTGCATTCTGTAGTGTCCTATGGATTGAATTTAAAATATAATGTCTTCGGTTCCCTCTGGCTAGAAACCTAATGGACCAGTCCAGCCCAACACCCTAAAGATTTGCCTATCCCCACTCCCCTGGCTATTTCCTTGTTAGATTTGAAGACAAGCTCTCAGAGGACCTTTTGTATTCTAAAGTGTTTTATGGTTCATCATTAGAATGGTAGGATGATTTCAAGCACTGAGATGCTGGGTTCTGGAGTAGTGGTTTTCAACCTGCTTTGTTTTAGCATCCTTTGAGTGCCTGAAAACTCAGCCCTAGAAATTCTTACTGCTCAATTTGGAAACCACTGCTTTTATTCCATAAATGAGTTCTTAAGAACTTTTGTATAACTTGCGTTATTTAATAGGCTCAAGTTTGGAATGGCCCTTATTTAGTAATCCCATAGTTCAGAAGTACTTACCTAAGAATGTGAATCACCGTTAACATATTTCCCACCCCCCAAGTGACATCCCTTCCCCTTTCCTAACCCAGCCCCCTTGAAAGGATTTCACTATTGGTTATGTATTCCTGTTCCTTTTTAAAATCCAAGAAATGCTTGTTACCTATACTTTCAGTAAAGGAAACAGTCTTCCCCTACTTTATCTGTTGAATAAATCCATGCTAGCATTTATGAAGTATTTATTACAGTAAAAATAACAAGAACTTGAGTTTACCCAAATAGGGTTCTTGAGTGACCCTGGCAAGTCCTATAACCTAAACTGGGACAGTTGAACTAAGGACCCTTCCATTTAGAATGATTTTAGTCTTTGTCTTGGCTTTTTCTTTAAAACAAGATGTGCCAGAATACTGCTTGGAGTTTACAGTGAGAAGATAACATAAGCCATTTTTATTAGGGCAGTGGTTTTTAACTTTTTGAGTTACATAGCCCTTTGGATCCTCTGTCCAAAAAAATGCAGTACCGACAGTATTGCATGTATTATCACACACACAACTTTTAAACCTTTTAAAGCCAAGAGAAAAAAAATGATTGATTACTAGAGGTAGCCAGTACAGTACAGGTAGCTCAGTGTGCAACTCTGTCTGCAACTGATTTGCTGTTTTGTTTCTCATAGCACAGGTGCAGCAGTGATCAATGGCTCTCAGCATCCATCGTCATCATCGTCTGTCAATGATGTGTCTTCAATGTCAACAGATCCGACTTTGGCCTCAGATACAGATAGCAGTCTGGAAGCATCAGCTGGACCTCTGGGCTGTTGTAGATGACTACTTGGGCCTTGGCAGGGGGGTGGGGGGATGGGGAGTCGTTTAGTCATTGATAGAACTACTTTGAAAACAATTCAGTGGTCTTATTTTTGAGTGATTTTTCAAAAATGTAGAATTCATTTTGTAGTAAAGTAGTTTATTTTTTTTAATTTCAAGTGATGTAATTTAAAACTTAAGTTGTGTTTTAAAACAGCAACAAAACTATTGTATTTTTGCTGTAATTAACTGTATAATGTAAACCTAATTATTTTATCATGGTTTAAAATTTTTGCATATTTGCTTTATCTTATGCTGCTGATTTTTTTTTTTACTGAATTTGTAAGATTTTGTTTATCAAAGCAACTATTATGTGGTGACTTGCCTATATCATGAATTATTTAAGATTTTTATAGGTTTTTTTTATTAGAATTTTATTTCAAATGTTTTGTTCATGATGCTATCCTTCAGGGTTATGTGCTTATCAATGAAATAACCCCAGAGGAGTGAGGGAAAATAACCTGTAGCCAGTTGTATTCAGGAATAACTACTGTAAATGATGAACGTGTTAAAAAACCTCCAATATTTGCTACTTGCCAATATTAATTTAATTTCAACAATTGGTAGGTAATCCTACATCCTACATTGTTTTTTGGCAAAAGCCCCATCATCTAAAGGACAGAATAACTCAGAGCATGTCTTTGAAGATGCTGGGCGTCTACCACCACCCTCCTATTCCCCGCCCCCCCCCCCCCCCCACACACACACAACAGAAGCCAAGTAAAAAGAATATGGTATTTTCTGCAAATTTGTGGCATGCTCAAAGATTATGATCACATAAAGTCAAGAGGATACTTCATGAATAATACATTTCAATGCAAATAAACAGATGGTTCACTTCTACTAGCTATGAGCCTGTTTTTGTATACACTGAGTTAATCTACTCAGGCTGTAGGTCCCAGCTGTGGTCTAGAGTCTGGTCTTTCCCTTTCCTGCAGCCTCAGGCCCTTGGACCTGGGACCTTTCTGGTTTCCTAGCATGATATCAGTCAGTTGAGCACCAGTTCTCAAGGCGTTTCTGGCCATTTGATTCTACCTGTAGCATAATCCTATTTATACTAGCTGTCAGGAGGTTCCGAAGCCTACTTCAATTTCTGTAGGTGATGTATCAAATGAGCAATATACCGTTCATCTGAAAATAGTAGCACACAGCCATATATAGGATATCATTTTCTAAGGACTGTTTCTTCACATTGAGCAGAGCAGGCATAAGTGGTGGTTATTCAGTCTGAGTCTTTGTTTTTTTTATACCTGATTTTCAATAAAACATGCAATGTGGATGTTGAGTAGGGTAAGAATGGTGCTGCTCCTGACAAGTGTATGTTAACTGTTTACATTTTCTATCTGCGGAATTATTTCTCCACAACTGAATTTTTCGTAAGTAAATGTCATTGAAGTCTCATTTTCTCTGAAATACATCGTCTGTACGGCCCCAGGCACCTTTTGTTATTTTTGGAACAAGACGGATTTTATATCATGAACTGGGAAATGCATACGTAAATCAGTGACAAGGTTCTAGGCAGGAAGCCCATGGGAATTACTGACCAGTAAGAGCAAGAACTGGTGCATCTCAACATGCAGTGTCTGAAAGTTCGCTTGGCCTGTGATTCGTGTATTTAGTGCAAGATTCCTTTTGAGTTACTTATTTTAGGTTATTGTTAATGTGCAATATTCAGGATTAAAATACGTTAGCCTTTTTAATATGCTTTGAAATAGCAAGTTTGTTTTTGATGGTTTTATGTCATGATATCTAGCCTCTGGAGGTTGTCAGCCTTTTTATCAGTCCCTTTTCTACTCCTACAACATGGTGCATTAATTTTGTTAAGCAAATTAGAGTTTTGAGACTGTAACACCTCTAGAGTGACAGAAACAGGATTGGATTTACGATGTTAGCAGAAATTTGAGCATGAGTGTGTTCTTAGTTTATATTAGTTTGGCAGTTAATTAGCTTTATTTTCCCTAGGATAGATTATTTCACTATTGCACTTTAACAACTGACATGCTTTCAGAAGTTCCCCATATTTTATGTTTGATTGCTAATAAGCCATCTCTGTTGATACAGATTTTGATTAAGCAAGGAAAACCAGGTGTTCTTCCTGTATCATCTGTTGTAAATGCCAGCTCCCCCTTGCCAGCCAGCATGTTTCAGTTGATTCAGAGAAAAGGAATCCTTATTCATTAATGTAGACTAAAATACTTGGCAAACTATATCCTGAAAACAAAGTTTGCTTGTTAAATGTTGTGTGCCCTACGTTTTTAAAATGCAATATCTAAATACAACTTTCCCTCATCCCTTAAATCTGTGAAGTTAAAGAAGTACTGATTGTTTTTGTTTTACAGCTTTTTTGAACGTTTAAGACATCTTAAACATTTGTGTGTGTTTTAAGAGAAATTACAAGATTTCTGTCCAGCAGTACTTCCGTAAAGCCACCTTGCTTCTCGTAGAGCTTTGGTTTTTCAACTTCATATATATTTAATATATCCATCATCTTACCGTCAAAAAATTATTTTGACTAAGATTTATTGTTCACATTTATATTATTTTATTATTCACCTTTACAGGAAAGAGACACTAATTCTTTTCTCATAGTTCTTCCTGATTTACTACTCTGTTACTCTCTGGTGTATACTGACCATTTGTAAAATGATTGTGTTGTTGGGATTGCTTCGTTACAATAGACGTGAATAGAGCATCTCAACTCTTTGACGCTGCTTGCCGAACAGTTCTCATTTTGTCACACACCCTCAGCTGCTGGTGTTCCTGGTATGCACCCTTCCAGGTCGGTAAAGACACAGTGCTTCACCCCACACGTACTAAGAGAAATGCCAGCCTTTAAATGAGGAGGCCACCACACAACCCCCTTCACGGTACAGAGAAGCTTGGTGGTATGCAAAGCAGCAGACTTGCCTGTACTTTTCATTATTCTGTTCCTTGTTAACCCTGCTGTTTTGTCTAAAAAGATGAAGGTGAAGAGGACGTAAGTGTCTGATAGTGAAATCAGAAGAGGGCACGTGAAGCTGTTTCAGGGTTACAGATAAGACTTGGTTTACACTGTCGGCCAGTATGTGCTACACATATGAAGACTTAACTACTCAGTGTTGCCTAGGCACAAGCCTGCACCACACTTTGAGGTAAAGACATAGTCTATTTTCAAAAATACTGTTGTAGTTTGTTTGTGAGTGTTGTTCATTAGTCACACATTAGCTGTAGAGTGAATGCATGAAGCCCCATGACCCCAGTAAACTTCTCTTACCAGTAGAAAAACCAAACACCACTGTTCTGTCATTAGCAGCCCTCTTAAATGTTGCCTCCATATCCTTTACATGTTAGCGTACATTGTGTTTCTATGATCTCTCTTAGGTTTTTCCTGAATCAGAGGAAACTACTTTTTCCTTAATAGCAAGAAAGATGAAGAGGTAAAGGGCATTGAAGCAGAAATGTATAGTTTGGGGTACGATTAGAAAACTCGCAAGGAAAACAAAAATCCGAATTAATTTCAAACTAACTGCTCTTAGTTAAGTGCTCTTAAGGAGAGTCTAGTAAGAGTAACAATTTCTGGCCATTTCTAGTTTAGATTCTCTTCGTTACTGAGACTTTTGAGAAATCTTATCTGTGGATTAGTTTTGCACAATGTTCTAGTCTCACAATAATTTACAAATTAAACTAGGTTTTTATTGAACTACCTCACACTAATTTTCTATGCTTTCCCAAGTAAGCTATTGCCCTTACTGTAAGCTCTTTACTGAGTGTGAATTATAAATGTGTGTTAAATACTTTATAGCCAATGTTGACACAATACCAGTAAGTATGTAAAATATATACCTTGCATCAGTAAGAGAGACTCATGCATAAAATCTTTCACTGTGTATCTTGGAAAATTGTGTTAGATGTGTTCGTTGGACATTATTACTGTCTGTTTTTATAAGTAGAAACCTGCTCGTGATATCAGTCCATTCTTTACATTTTACAAAAGGAATAAATCTTAGTAAATTTTACGAAGAAATAAATTACTTTTGTAGGCCCGATATTTGGTATATTTTTGAGAAGCTCTTAATCTTTTAGCTGAATGATGAAGTTAAACTGAACTAGCTGTCTACTTGG
The DNA here is from genome assembly GCF_007474595.2 of Lynx canadensis. Lineage (NCBI taxonomy): Eukaryota > Metazoa > Chordata > Mammalia > Carnivora > Felidae > Lynx > Lynx canadensis. Next base: position 41,254,908 of record NC_044313.2, on the reverse strand, counting down.
ACTGTGACATCTATTTTCTCATTACAGTTTATCCTGTTCAACAGGTTTAAAACCTGAAAACCTACATATGATAATTGACATTTGCTTTTCTCCCTATATGATGCCATTCCTTCTTCATACCTGTTCCTTCCCTGTGTTCCATTCCCTCTCCTCTCCTCTAGACAAAACAAAATGGGGCACTTTGTAGGGAATGCTGAGATAATTATTGTGGTTTTTAATCATTCATGCCCTAGTCATTAAACATGCACCACTGGAATGTAAACATTGTTACCTAGTATGTTAATTGGTTATAATATTTTAAATAAAAAAGAAAAAAGTGGTATGAAAAATACGAAATTAAGAGTTTTTTCATTGAAAACGAAATACAAATTTGTGCTAAAAAAGTTTTTATGGGCAATTTTAAGATTTCCTGTGGATTGGTATTAAAGGGGTAGTAGGACTAGGGCAGCTTTCTTAGATTTGGATTTATACAGATTGTGAAGAGCCTAAACTACCACTCTGCTTTTCTGGTTTATCTAGTCTTGCTTTTCTTGTATTAGAAATCTCTGGAGAACTGTATCTAAAAGGAATTTTCTTCAGTGCCCTTAACCTAGTTCTCAGTAGCCATGTAAGAGAGCAGCCATCACGGCCACTTGGCAAAAACAAGTTTAATTTTAAAAGGATCTATTTCAAAACAAACTGGGGATTTCGGTTTTGAGTGTGTTTTCAACTTTGCCATGCTTCTCTTCTCTTTGCCGAACCGGGCAGGCTGCTACGTGGGTATCAGGGTCGCCCACTGTATACGTCCAGCCTCTGTATGAGGTCACTCCCTCTCTTGCTCAACTCTTACTCCAGAAAACCATCTTCTCCATGCTTTCCCCATTCACCTGCACTCAGACTTCCCTGCTCTGAGGAAAGGACAAGACGGGGTCGGTCTTTACCTGATCACTGCAGCTCCATCGGCCTACGGGGTCGCTGGCCTGGTGCATGCGCTCTGCTTTGTCACGGTCGTTAGATCTCCAGTGAGAGACTGGGTGGCAAAAGCAGACATCAAAGTTTTGAGTCCATATAATTTCCGCCCAGTTGTAATACCCTGGTGACACCAAATGAAAGGGGGTAGTTCGCCCTTATTAGTCTAGATACTATGTCTATTTTAGTATTGTACCTTAGAAGGTCGATTGACTTCATGTAAATGAACATTGATTTGTACTAGTTTTGTGGTTTAAAATTTTTTTAGCTTTTACAGCTTACACACTGATACGTCTTTGGACTTCATTTTAACTGAAACACGTCAAATATGCTTTTCTAATTTTAGACTTCTAACATATAATCAGTTCGCGAATGCATATATGTCTACGATCCTATGTTGGAAGCTGGGGGTAAGGAAAGATAACAAATGGGACGACGGTCTGGTCAACCTGATTGAAATACTGTTGTGTAGAGGGGCAAGAACCATGCTGAAGGGACATGGAGGGATTGGTCAGGAAGTGAGGGTTTTGCAGAAGAGGCATTTTTTGAGCCTTGGTATAAGGAATGGTATTCCCGGGTAAGGGAAAAGCAAGGAGGCTTAAAAGTGTGCATGGGCAAGGAATGTGGAATGGCCTGACATGAGAGTGGGTGTGGAGAGAATATAATGAGAGAAGTCTGAAAAGCTGGGGATCAGAATTGAAACATTTGGAGGAATTGTCTTCATTTTAAAGGCAGTAGGAAGTTAACAGTTTGTGAGAAAGAGTAATGTGACCAGACCTTGGTTTTAGGAGGGACACTGGTAGTGGGAGCAAGCTGGTTAGACTGGAGGCGTGGAGATTGGTGACTGGGAAGCCAAAGATACACAGCTGAGAGCTGAGGTCATTATTTGCACAATGAGAATGGAAGAGAGAAGACTCAGATTGCCATTAACTACGCGAAATAGCTGAGATTAGCATTTGGGGCTGAGCCCTAGTGATTGGGCAGCACAGCAGGTGTTGTGCAGGGAAAACACGTCCAAGGTATTTTCCAGTTTGTACATCACAGATTGAAGAGTCCGGGACAGAACACACGTCAGGTGTGGCATCAGCTTGCCACTTAAATGTTTCAGCGAGGGAGGAAAGGAATAATTTCTCCCTTACTGCCGGTCACCTCTCCAGTCTCTTCCATTGTGAGGTCTGTGCCATCTGCTTGCATGGCTCTTACACCAATTCCATTAGTGTCATTTTGTGGACAGAAGAAAAAGGGGATTCTTGTTGGGTGTAACATATGTAAGACTTAGTGTTCCCTGGACAGGTGTGGGAGCATAGTTCTGATTAGTAAGGATTGAGTGAGTGGTGAAGCAGCAGTAAAGAGTGCTTTGGAAAAGTTGGCAGGAAATAAAAGAATCCTGTCGAGAAAAAAAAAAAAGTAGACTGAGGGGTCAGCACAGATTAAAAGGGAGAAACTAAAAGCACGTGTGCCTTGACAGGGTCCTGGAGAGGGTGGGATCTATTGAATCCTATGGATCCAGGTTAGCCTGACCTCAAGATGGAGAGTTTCGGTAATCTTGGACAGGTCTTAATTTTGCTGAGCCTTGCGCTGTATTACCTGAGCATGGGAGATAGTCTCTTATTGGGCTGCCATGATGATGGCATGTTTTCTTATGAACTATTTAGTGTAGTTTTATAAAAATAGTCTGCAAGCAAATGCAATTGCAGACTTTAACGTTGGAAAGGAATAGAAATGGTGTGACGTGGAGAAATGTTAAAGAGCAAAGGAGGAATTTTGCATGGTCTCCCACGTTAGAACTTCTGTACCCTCTGACCTTCAAGTCATTTTTTCCAGCCTGAATAGTCCCACTCTGGTTGGTAAGAATAATTCCTCATTGGAGAGAAATGTCTCAAACTCATGATTTGATTTTTTTTTTTTTTTTAAGAATTTGAACAGTTAAAACATTTTGGTTCTATTTCATACAACATTCTCACCATTCATTCCAAATGAACCTCCTCCCTGGCATATACCTTACATCTTTGTGCACATGCTTTGGTTGCTTACTCCTGCGTTTGCCTGTTTTAAATCTTCATTTCTTAAGATCCAGCTCAAACACTTCTCTGATGAGCCTTTGCTGCGATGACTTTTCCTTTCACAAACCCAGAGCATACTCGCTAACTCCCATCATCTGCTCACTGTGTTCCACGGAGGTAAGACAGCAGCGTGGTGTGTGCCTCTTCACGTTGTTCTGTGAGTCTTCTCTTCTAGATGCTTCACTCTGGAACGCTTGGATAGAAGAAAGTGTCTTACACCTGCCTAGTTCGTGTCTGGGAGGTAGGCATTTGATAAATGTTGGGCTGGATAAGCTAATGACTTGGACCCATCATCTATACCCTTTCTGCCCTCTGAAATGCAATATTCATGGCCTTCCAACTGTGTCCTAAGGAAACTGTACAGCACTACGGGATTAGTAATGTGAGCATGGGCTCTGATACCAGATGTCTAAAGTAGAATCCTGGCTTCACATTAGTTGCCTCACCTACAGCAAGTTGCCTCAACTCTCTGCGGCTCTGTTTCCTCAGAAGAGGTTAGAGGGAGAAGGTGATTCTCATACAGAATTAGAACCATGAGGGAGATAGTTTTCTTAGGAGCTTCCCAAGACGGTTCTGACCTGCCCCCCTCCATCCGTGATCAGCTGCCTTAGAGACCTAAATAAATACCCAACTCTCCACCGAGAGCAGTGACAGATGGGGTGCAGGGTGCGTCAGGAATGAGGCATGCCAAGCCCCAGGTGGTTACTGTGAGAGAAGGGAACCAGAAAGATACCAGGGCACTGCTCAGGGAAGACAGAAAGGGATGAGGAAGTGGAGGAAGGGCAGATGGTACAAAGTGACTGTCATGCCCCCACCCTTCCTAAACGTGGTGTTCTACTGCCTGCGACGTTTTATGTGCACATAGGCTTTTGTGTTCAAGTAAGTTAGGGGGCTGCTCCTTAACTGTGAGCGTGTTCATCATTTTTCAGGACTTGCTTATAGACCTCAGTATGCGTTTCCACAAACCTATCCACAACTGTCGGTGTGCTCTGTCTCCCTAACTTCTTGGAAGCCAACCCTTCCACTGCCTTTCATCTTTTTCCGGACTTCTCTCCTCATTACTGCCCTCATTTCATTACCAGCCTCTCCCCCTCTACTGAACCATTCTTAGCAGCATACAAACATGCTCTAGTAATTTCCATGTTTAAAAAAAAGCTCTCTCTTACCCCCTTCCACCTTGCAACCCTATTTATTTCTCTGCTCCCATTCATATCAGGACTTCTGTAAAGATTGGCCTGGGCGTGATGTTTTTCTTCCCTTCCCTTCTCATCCAGTCTCCAGACCATTCCTGTCTAGTTTCTGGCCTGTCACTCTACTACACTTGGTCTGGAGCACAGTTCCTGCACTAGCTTCCCTGCAGCCACTCCCCGTCACTGCCACCAAATTTATCCACCCTCCACCAGTAGCCACAAGAACCTTGCTGAAATATAAGCCAATCCATGTCCATTGATTCAAAGCCCTCAAATGCTTTTCTGTATCCCTTAAAGTACCTTTACCTTGGGTGACCGGGCCCTACAGTGTCTGGCCTTGCCTGGCTCTTACCCTGGCACCCACCATGCCAACAGTGGCATTGGCACTTGTGCAAACGTCTACAGCTCTTTCCTTCTGCCTGTAGCTCTCTGGTTGCATGGCTGCCCTGTCCATCCTTCAGTCTTTAGTTCAAATTTACCTCCTCAGAGAGGACTTCCTGACCAACTTGTCTAAAACAGGCCCCTGGGATCACCTTTTTCAGAGCACTTATTACAACCTGAATGTCTTGTTCATGTGCGCTTCTGTTTAACACACACACACAATTCACCTGAGTAAATTTAAATCTTAATGGCTTTATTCAGTGATTCATGAATTGGGCAGTATCCTAAATCTAGCAGACAGGAGCTCTGAGGAGCTGTACAAAATGAAAAATTTTTATAAGCAGAAGGGAGCAGGAAATTATACTAGGAAATTATACTAGTGTACTAGTATAGTGCTCTATACTAAGAGCAGGTTGGTTATTGTAAACTTACTTTCCTGCAGAGGATGGCTGGAGTCTATCAGGCAGATGACCTACCTAGTACTGACCAGGTGATTACCAATGGACTGACTTAAGATTCCATCTCTGGGAGAATCCAAACTGTAAGTAAGTCTTGGTTCAGTGATGCGTGGATTAGTATAAGTGACCCCATTTGGGTCCCATGAAATAATATCCTATAAATAATATCCCACCCTCCATGACCAGATCCTCGCCACCTTCTCTAGCCCTCCATTCTCCCCACAGCACCCCCACACCCCCGCTGTTTCACATACACCCCTTTTGCTCTAGCAAAAGCATACACATCAGCATACAAAACAGGAAGTGCCTTCCCTCACCTCGGCCCTCCATTGGATTTAGAGGTCTCTTCCAGCATTCATTTTGCATCCTGTGCACAAACCTCATCAAAACATGATTGGGGGGATGTTATAAAGCTATCAAGCCAGCATCTTTTGAACTTGGACGACTCATTAAGAATACAGGCCCTTAATTAAGACTCCCTGGGACAGAAGTCTGACTCCTTCCCTGACTCGTGTACGGTCGTGGGCCAGGTCCTGAACAAATACTTTGTGCTTCCCAAGTCCTTGACTGTAAAGTGCAGAGAGTAAGGTCCCCTAATGACATGTGAGGCTCTTAGACCTGCCGACACAGCAAGGGCTCTGAGGTCACCCTCATTGTGGGCACGAGGGAGCACAGACCCGCAGAGCTTCACTTCCCCGAGGTCCTCCGGCGGCACGGGCCCAAGCTCTTTGTGCCAACAAGCTTTCTGTGGCCGACTCTCTCCTGTCTTACCAACCACAACACAATCCTGGCACCTCACTGGTCTACCTGTCACAGGGCTTGGGGAGCACGGAAGTAGTAGCAACGTGGCTGGTAGGAAGGGTGGCAATTTCTGACAAAGGTGGTGGCGTTTGGCGAATGCATGGGCATGAGACGCAGCAGTACTGTCCTATCAACTCAGCTATGAGCTCGTATACATGACAAACTGTCCCTTCCTGACATGTAGGATATAGGGAGAACTCGCCAGGAGGCTGGGGCCCTGCACCTAAAGGAGGGGGAGTCAGCGAGACATGTTATTGTTACTGACTCCATTTTTTTGCACACAGGCCTGGGAACATGGATACGTGGACTCCATCCGAAGCCCTTTTACAGTGTGGAGTACGTACGTAGTGGGAGTGGTCATGCCCAGTCTATCTTTCAACACCCAGGTAAAACAAGGAATGCCTCTCTCTCTCTCACCCTAAAAACTCTATTCTTTTAAAAAGGACACTTGTCAGTCTTTATTAAGCCAATTCCTTTTTTTGTTTTTTAATATGAGACTTAGAATTTCCACTTTTTACTTTATTTTTTTTTTTTTTAATTTTTTTTTTTTCCAACGTTTTATTTATTTTTGGGACAGAGAGAGACAGAGCATGAACGGGGGAGGGGCAGAGAGAGAGGGAGACACAGAATCGGAAATAGGCTCCAGGCTCTGAGCCATCAGCCCAGAGCCCGACGCGGGGCTCGAACTCACGGACCGCGAGATCGTGACCTGGCTGAAGTCGGACGCTTAACCGACTGCGCCACCCAGGCGCCCCTCCACTTTTTACTTTAAAATCAGACACAAGGGGCGCCTGGGTGGCGCAGTCGGTTAAGCGTCCGACTTCAGCTCAGGTCACGATCTCGCGGTCCGTGAGTTTGAGCCCCGCGTCGGGCTCTGGGCTGATAGCTCAGAGCCTGGAGCCTGTTTCCGATTCTGTGTCTCCCTCTCTCTCTGCCCCTTCCCCGTTCATGCTCTGTCTCTCTCTGTCTCAGAAATAAATAAACATTAAAAAAAAAAAAAAAGTCAGACACAAATTTATAACACTTCTGAAGCAATCTGAGAGCAGAATCCTAGAATTTTGCCGATTTTCCACTATTGCCTGGTTGATTTATCAATAATTTAACCATTTTGTTAGCAACTTGCCTTTATTCTTTCTAAATAATTTAAAAAATCAAAGGTTTTCAAAACATTAATGTTCTATCTTTTCGCATTCATAATTTGTCGGTTTGCTTAATATTAAATGATGTCATTACAATAATAGGTACAATTTGAATCCACATTTGAGAATAGGTTCTGTAAATGTAACTCATTTGGGGAGAACCTAAGTGGACAGGGACAGGGTACTAGAGGCTAAAGCCCCTCACAGCCTTGGTGCTTGGCCTACTTTACAGGCAGAAGTCCCTGTGTTTTACAGACACAATGGGGAGTGCTGGCTCAACGGAAATGGGAGGGCAGAACTACTGAATGTTGCCAACTAATTCTCAGAGAAAAATTGCACCTGCAGATCCTAGTTTTGCCAGCAGGTGGCAGATGGGGTTCATGAGCTGTTTTTGGCCAGGACTTGGCCGGAAGCTGAGCCTTTGCCAGTAGGAATGGTTAAGAGAAGACAGACAACCTCCCTTTTCATCATGTGAAGCCCTTTTTGTCTTTCCTGCTCCTTTGATAGCCTGGTGGTGTTTTTCTCTTCAAGTCAAAGTTGGCAGAATTCCAGGAACTGTGGCGAGGGAACCCAGAACCCTAAGAATACACTGGTGTTCTCACCTATCTTCTTCTTAGCTTCAGTTTCCCGAGCATGGGGCCAATTCCTATCTTGTTGAGGAATCACTTCAGTTTCTTTTTTCTCCTTGAATAGGGAGGAGAGCAATATTTTACCTTCTTGGGAAGCTGGTCACCCGATCATCTGCTGTAGATTGCCTGAAAATAGATACGGATGTTGCTATCCACTGACTGCCCCCTCCCCCCTGCCCTCCTCAGAGTTCCTCAAGAGGACTTTTTTAAAAGTTTATGTATTTATGTCTCTGGAGAGACAGAGACAGTGTGAGTGCCAGTGGGGCAGAGAGAGAGGGAGACAGAGAATCCCAAGCAGGCTCCACACTGTCAGTGCAGAGCCTGACGCGGGGCTCAAACCCAGGAAACCACGAGATCATGACCTGAGCCAAAACCAAGAGTCAGATGCTTGACTGAGCCACCCAGGCGTCCCGCCCCCCCAAGAGAACTCGTTGACTACCGATGCTGCTGAGTGCCCTTGGCAGGCACCTGGCTTCCTGGCTGGTGAGGCCCTGGGCAGCCCAGCAGGCCTGTGGTCAACCTGCCTCACCACGGTAGGAATTACCAGCTAACTTGGGCCTGTGGGCTTGCATCTCATGGTATGAAGTGAGCTCTTCTTGGGAACACCAAGACCCTGGCATTTAGAGCCTCCGTGCAATAGTTTATACCTGACTCTAGGTAGATGGGTGGTTGGCCCTGAGAGACTTTTCCAGAGATAGGGGTCATAAATTGGGGCACTCTGGTGTGTAGGGTGGCAAGAGGCAATATGTAAGGACACTGCACAGGAGCCAGCGAAGGGTCACTGACATTGCTAGCCCCCAGAGGCCAGTCCTCTCCTCCCTAAGCCCCATCTCCAGGAGCTCTGGCCCAGACCTACCCCACGTGTGGTGGTGGCCAGGGAAAAGTTTTCTGGAGGGATCTGCCCTAATGGAGACTTAAAGTCTGAGGATGAGCTGGAGGAGGGTGAATGGGCAGGGGAGAGGAATTAGCACTAGCTAGAGGGGAGTGTGAAGGGAAACGGGACATAGACTGAGGCTGTGGAGGACAGAGAGGACAGAGGATGGGCACTTCCCATCACCGTGTCACCTTCAGACACATGCCTTGTTCCCCTGCACGGGCCTGGGGTGGAAGTGAGGTGTATATCGCCCACGCTGAGCTCGGACTCCTGGACCCTGGCCCTGGAGCAGAGCCGGGGCCAAGCGAAGGCAAGCAGGTTACGATGGAAGGCCAGAGAGGAATTCTAGGCCAGATGCCAGCTGCAGAGGCCCAGGTGGCTCAGAGGCAGAAGGCCTGAGAAAAACTGTCCTGCTCTGGGCACGGGGAGGATGCAGCAAAACACAGATTTGCATAAGAACAGCTTCCGTGACTGTGACAGCACCGGGTGTTCCTCAGGGAGCTTCACATCCCACTTCCGAAGCCCGTGGGACACCCTGGGGACCTCCAACGAGCAACTTGGTAACCCCAACCCCCAATTCTGCATGACCATAAAGAAGGAGTCAGGCATCCAGACGTCATGCTAGGACAGCAGATTTAATAAAGAATGCAAAATGTTCCCTGTGGGCTGCTCAGACCCCAGGTGCCATCTGTTTCGGTGGGTCACGGGGCTGCCGCCTCTGACACCTGCCAGGCCCCGCACCGCCGGAGCAGCATCCAGATCCCACGTGGGGCTTGGGCTCCCGACAGTCCCCCTGGGGGTGTCAGCACTCCTCCCTCCAGCTGGCTCTGGAGCTCCTGGCACCACTGAGGCCCAGGTCCAAGCTGCAGGGCCTCGTGGCTCCTCACGAGGCCGGCGGCCGTCTCTGCTCAGGGGCGGGCGAGCACCGCTGCAGAAGGGAGCTCTTCCCCCTCCCTCACTTGGGGGCCTTGTCCCCTTTTGCCCCAACGGTCAGGCTTCCCAGGGTTGAGAAGAACTCCTCCATTTCCTTCTGCAGCAGCTGGTTCCTCTTCTCCGCATCTTCCCGGGCCCGCTCCGAGTTCCTCAGCTTTATTTCCAGCATCGTGTACTTTTTCTTTTCCTGGTCCAGTTCTTCTTCCAGCTGCGACATTCGCTTCCTCAGAGTGGCACTACCTTCTTCGAGTCTTTAAAATCAAGAAGAAAGACACTGTTTTAGACTGATGGCTGGGTGTCAGTGAACACGTGCCTGCGTGCACTCCTTCCGAAGGAGCCGGTCAGGCGGCCCAGGGATGGGAAGACGCATGCGGGCTCAGAGCTGGCTCTGCAGCAGGCCCCACAGGCCTCGGCAGCTCCTCCCGGGACCCTGGTACTTCACCCCCCGGGGGACCTCCCCTACGCCTGTGACCCAGAAAGGCCAGCATGAGCATTTGGCCCTTTGGCACTCGAGGCTGGGAGCCTGAGTCCTTGCTAAAATATAAAATCCACTTGCCCTCCAGCCCAGCCAACTGTCTGCTGAGGAATGGACTGCTGGCTGGCAGAAGGCAGGACTGGTCCCCAGATGGAGACGGAAGTAGGAAACTGGCCCCTCGCCTTTGCTCTTCTGGGAGCCGCCTTGGACCCCAGCCTCCCTCCAGCTGCCCCACCTCCCATGGCCCCCCCGCAGGCCCCAGCCAGACACGGCGACTCACTGGAAACCCCATTTGGGTTGTGCCCTCCATTCCTACTTGTCCTTCACGCCCCAGCTCGAATGCCTCACCCTCAGCGATAAGTCTCTGGATCCTCCCCAGGAGGCCACATCAGCGTTCCTTGATGCCGTGGCAGACATGCTTCTGTGGATGTTGACACCGCACAGAACAGAGGTCGGCACATCCATCTTTTCAGCCAGATGCCTACTTCCCGTAAGGCCTGTGGGGCATGCTAAGCCCAGCCCCTGAGAACCAAAACACTGGAGTTTGAGCCCCAGCCTGGCTGCTTATGAGGCACGTGACTGTGGGCAGAACACAAACTACCGGGTCCTGGTGTCTTTTCTGAAAAACTGTCAGGGACAACCCTTCCTCCAGGAGCTACAGCTACAATGAACACAGAAGGCCACGAGTGCACAGCGCAACACCTGTGACATGGGGTAATAGGAGTAAGAATCCATTGCCACCGCATCCAGGCCCAGGCCCAGGCCTCCACCCTCAATCAACGAACACAAAGCATGAAGAAGGCAGGAAACCTCCCTGCAGCCCAGCCCATCTGGGGAGCACAGGACACGCTATGAGAAGAATCCCCATGGCAGGTGGCAGCAGGCCCCCCCAGACTCCTCACTGCTTCTCCTCGGGCTCCAGCCCCCTCTTGGCTGGCTCCTCCTCCCCGATCGGGTGCTCTCAAGCTTGGGCCTGGGCCTCCTGTTTCCTCTCTGTGTGGCTCATCGTGTGACCTCATCCAGTCTCCAGACCCGAGGCTGCATCTACATGCTGACGACCTCTCAGCCTCTGTGTGCCTCGACTGCACTCAGAAACTTGGTAAGCACCGCACCTCAGCGGGTCCACAGTTGGCTCCTGACCCTTCTTCTCCAAACCACTTCCGTGGCCCTGGTGTCCCACACACTGAACACCCCCCTTCCATTTATTACACCAAGACAAAAATGTCCCCTAAGTCCGTTCTTTCTTTCACCCCCACATCTGACCAGTTAGCAAGCCTTCCAAACACGTTCAGAATCTGGTGCTTTTCTCCACCTCAACTGCTGCCCGTCAGGTCCATGACATGCACACGTCTGGCCTGGAGCCCCACACTCTGCTTTCCACCCCCCTTTCTCCCACTCCACTTGCCCGACCCTTTCCTCCACCTACCTCTCCCCACTGCAACCCCTGGCCTTCCCTCTGTCCCAGCACAGCCTTCCAGCTCTCTCTTCCCATGCTCCCCTGCCCTCCACCCTGCTAGTTCTCCTCCTTTATCTGACCTTCTAACATACCATAGATTAAAAAAAAATTTTTTTATGTTTGTTTATTTTAGAGAGAGAGCCAGAGACCGAGCACGAGTGGAGGAGGGGCAGAGCGAGAGGGAGACACAGAATCTGAAGCAGGCTCCAGGCTCTGAGCTGTCAGCACAGAACCCGACACGGGACTCGAACTCACGAACCGCGAGATCATGACCTGAGCCAAAGTCGGATGTGTAACTGAGCCAGCCAGGTGCCCCTCACATACCATAGATATTTTAAAAATCTATCTCGTTCATGGTCGCTCCCCCTCACCCCCAACACACACAGCACCAAATAAAAATAAGGACAGAGGTTTTGATCGGTTTTGGTCTTGGCTCTGTCCCCAACATCTAGTACAGTGTCTGCACATCACAGCCACTCAATGAATTCTCTTTTGGGAATGTAAGAATTGGTACAGGGGAGGTGTTCTGAGTCCCGGAAAGCAGGGCTGAAAGCTGGTTTCCCCCAACTCCCCAGACCAGACCCAGTGCAGACTCCATATGTAAAGATCTGCTGGCTGGGGCTCTATTCTTTCCCGTGCTCAGAGAGATCCTCCTCTCCCTAGACCACCCCTCGGCCCAGGGCGACAGCACAGACCACTCTGCTGGCGAGAGTACTACAAGGGCTGCCGCTGCTGCCCCCTTGCTTCTGAGAGCCTCCCACCCACCAAGCAGGAGAAGGCGTGAGCAGTGAAAGCTTCCTGAGCACTCTGGCTGCACCGGGCCCTGTGCTGAGGACTCCCATCCGCTGGCACTTAATCCTCATGCCAAAGGGGTGATGTCATCAAGCCCAGAGAGCCAGCCAGACAGACATTCAGCCAATACACACCGGGGTCAGACAGCCCACCTGGGATGCTCGGCCAATACCCAGCGGGCAGGGGCCCGACCCCAGGCAGTCTCACCCAGAGCCCTCCACGAAGCACAGCATTGTCCCCCTGAGAAACCTAAGCTTCTGAGAAGGTAAAAGAACTAGAAGCTCAAGCTGGCTCCACAAACAGCTGAGGAAGTGAAAAGTGGACTCTGACGCCCTCTGAGGCTGTCCTCACACTTGCCATGTATTCTGTAGTTTTTGTCTGCGAGCTCATCTTCAGCTGTAATCCTCCTCCTCTGTATCTGCGGGGCGTTCCATTGTTACCTCTGCCTGGTAAGTCCCAGCCCAGCGCTCCCGTGTGTGGGGTATCTCCCCCTGCCCCCGTTGTATACCTCACAGTTTACTCCTGTTGTGTCCTTTCTCCTCCTGGCTCAGCCCAATCCTATTGGTCCTTCAACTCCTAGCTCACACGTCGCCCGCTGTGACCCTCCCTGACCTCCTGCAGAGCAGAAGGGCCGATGCTGCCATTGACGCTCCCTGTAGAAATCCCAGGCTCAGAGTCAGAAGCAGGATTCCCTTCCACCCCCCACTGTCTCTGATGGAGAAAGGAAGACCTCAGAACACACAGACACCTGCTAGTGGGTGGGACCTGATTTACAGGTCAGACATCTGGGGCTAGGGAGCCGGAGAGGCTGGGAGAAGCACTGCATGCTGTCAGTGCAAGACTGCTCCTGACCTTGGGTGGAGAACCTGGCGCCTCAGAGCTGGAAAACCCCTCCTCACAGGGGAGGGGGAAGGATCACACCAGGACCATCAGTGAACAAACCTGCAGGGCTCAGAATGGGGCACAAGGCATCCTCCTGTGACCAGGGCAGGTAGGAGGGCAACGCTTAGCACAGCCAGCTCCCTCCTCATAGAAAATTGGATTACAGTCCCAGAAGGCGTTTCCATATTGGGCCCGACCAGGTCAGCCAGCCAGGCTAGCTGGCCCAGGGCCAGCATCGATGGGCAGCCCAGGGCGCTTCCTTGGGCCCTTGCACACCTCAGGGTGCCCACCTCCTCCCTGAGGGCCACGGAGGGACCCCCATGCTGAGCCCCTCCATTAAAGGTGCTCTGAGCAGCTAAGGCTGAGCTTCTGACTCACTCACTCATCCAGCAGGCATTTATGGAGCTCTGACTGCATGCCAGGCCCCAGAGTTCCTGAGCTTTCCCAGACATAGGAGCCCACCCCTCCATTCCCAACCCCATCCTGGGGGCATTCTCCCAGCAAGGTGGCTCCCAGGGGCTGGGTGCTCTGAGCCCTGCCTCCTGGTGGCTTGCTCTCAGTGCCAGAGGCCATGACCAGAGGCCAACTGCCCAGGGCCTGTGCCCCGTGGGCTGCTGGCCGCAAGGGCTCCGCCGGGCCCCCGGGGGGTGGGAGTGGGGGGGCGGCCTCACACTCACCCAGCGGCTGCAGCCCTTTACCTTTTCATACTCATCTCGTACTCAGTCCTCTGCCGGCACAGCTCCGCCCTGAGCTCTGTGACCAGGCCCTGGAGAGCCTCGGAGCAGCGGGCATAGTCCTGGCTGGGGCTGCCTGGGTCACTGGGCTCGCTGCTGCTGATGCAGGTGCCCACCTCGTCTGGGCCGCGGCCCAGGTCCGGGGATCTGCGGTCCTCGCTGCTGCTGGGGAAAGGGGAGGGTTCGAGGCCCCCCTCGGTGGGCAGGGAGCTGCAGGCGGACGAGTCGCTGGCCCGGCAGGCTGTGCAGCTGCTGAGCGAGCCCCCCGCCGACGCCTCGCAGGAGGAGGCCCCCGACCACGCTGTGCTGGCCACACTGGGAGTGCTGGGAAAGAGGCCGCTGGGCGGGGGCACGTTGTCGTAGGTGGAGAGTCTCTGCGCAGAGCCAGAGTCCTTGAGCCGTTCTCCCGAGGAAGCCCGGCGGTGGCCGCGCAGGGAGGACAGCCCGTTCATGAGCCAGTTCCCTCCGGAGGAGATGATGGGCACCTCCAGGGAGGAGCTGCCCACCTTCGGGCTCCCTGACCGGGCCCCCGGCTGCCAGAAGGAAGATTTCCAGTTGGGCAGAGTCTGCACCTTCTTCCCGGGGCTGGCGGCAGTGGTGGGGCTGCCTCGGCCACCTGGACCCATGGGGGAGGTTCTAGACAGCGCCGCCACAGTGGCCCCGTCCAGAGAAGAGGTCCTGTGTGATGGCAGGCCGGGGGTGCCGGGGCTGCCGGGCTCTGGCTGGCTGTCCCTTGGGACCTCCTCGGAGCCCCACGCCACTGTGCACGGTGGGCCCCCCCGTGGGGAGGCCGGCCCCTCCTCGGCCCTCGAGGTGAAGAGTTGGCTGTGTTTGCGGATCAGGACGGTCATCAGGTGCTGGACCAGGGACGTGCCTGCCAGGAAGAGGGAGTGAGAAAGCCTGGCCATGGATGTCTCCAGTCCAGGGTCTCTAGACCAGACCTGACGCAGGGTATCTGCAGTCCAGAACCAGGCTGCTCCTCCAGAGAGCTCAGCAAGGCCTGCCATCTGCCTCCCCGAAGGAAAGGACAGCCACCAAACCCTCCAAATCCAGCACGAGCAGAAGGACCCACCCACGAATCCCCTTCCTTGGACACAGAGGGGCACCGTGCCTCCAGCCCACTCCAGCCCGCGGCGTGCGGGGAAGAAGCAGGCACGATACCTGCTGAGGCTGCAGGGCGAGCCAGTGGCAGGCAGGCCCTAGAAATCACAACCTAGACATCACAGCCTTCTAGGTTGTCCCAGGTCACTCCCCTGGACTGCTGATGATGGCTGTGCCTGACTGTCCACATTCTGGGGGGCCCTGGGACAGGGACAGAAATGTCTTATAGGTGCATGTGGGCACACATACAGTCCCACATGCTGACGGTCGTAACACACAATTCCATATATACACATATAAACGTATGCAGCCCCCAACACACACAATACCCCCCTCACGCACACGTACACACAATCATGCACACAATACCTCCTCTCCAGGCCACAGCCCCTAAGATGCAGCCTGGGGAGCCTGTATTCCTGAGCCTGGGGGTCGGGGAGAAAGCGACAAAATGGGGGCAGTACAATGGGACCGTGGTACCTATCCGCTTGCCTTGGTCCCTGCTGTTACCCTCCACCAAACAAAGACCAGAGACTGGGAAGGTTTCGAGGTGATAAGGAAGGAGGGGTCCTTGGGTGGACACTCCCACTAGAGGCAACTAAGAATCCTGGAAAAAATAAAGGAACTCTTAGGCCAGAAAACTGGGTGAGGCAGGAACTCCGGGTTTGCTGTTGGGCATCTGTTCAACCTGGCAGGCTGAGAAACTGGGGGCCTGGGGTGAGAGACCAAGCCAGGCAGGCCAAGGGGGGATCTGAGCGAGAGTGCCACCCCAAGAGTCACAACCTTGGCTTGGGGGGACAGAGAGCTCCAGATAGGTCTGCTCAGCAAGGAATAGCAACTCTGCCCTCAGTTTGCCAGGGGCCAGCGGTGGCAGCCCCAGGCTTTGTCCTGCGTGAGACCTGGCCAGCCTCTGCACACCTTAGCCGGGACTGGCTGTGGGTCTCCTGTCTGCGAGGACTCCCACACTGACCCCTCTGAGACAGTCTTCCACGGGGCCTCCGAGCCTGGGCTCTGTTTCTGGGTCAGCCTGTACCTGTGCCCTTTAGTAAATCTAGCTGACAGAGAGTCACCTTGCCCCTCCTGACCTCAGTTTACTCATGTGTAAAATGGGTGCCATAACCACACATGAGCTGCTTGTAAAGATTAAAATGAAGTGATACGAGTAAGGCACTTAGTAGGGGCCCTTGCATATTGAAAGCAGTGGCTACTGCTAGTTTTCATATTATTGTTATATAATAGTAATATATATTAATATACAATATATATTATATATTAAATATAATATAATATAAATATATATAAATATATAACGTAATATATAATATATAATGTAATATAATATATAATGTAATAAATATATGATACATAATATATATAATATATAACTTTTATATATAATATATATAATTTATAAATATAAGTAATAAATATATTATAATATATATTAATATATAATATTGATATAATATATATATAATATCCTGACATCCAGGAGCCTGTGACAACTACTTAATAAAAAATTACTTAAGGAAAGCAAAAACATCTGTGTGTATTCAAGGGCAAGGGCGCTGACCTCTTCCATCCCACCCACTCCCCCCCCAGGCCCTCCTGTCATTCTCCATTGCACTCAGTGACCCCATCCGCAGGGCAAAGTTCCTTTTCCTTTTATAGCTGGATCCCATGGGGTCAGAGGTCAGAGGGAGGTGAGGTGTTCTAGAGGCTCCTTCCAGTTCCCCCGGAATGGAGCCCCCTTCCACTGGCCCGGCCCTAGGCCGGGCAGCACCCAGCACCGCCATGCATGCCTCCACCGTTACCTTCCATGATGGTTACCGGGTCTTCCAGCTGTGGCCGGAGTATGTTAGGTCCAAAAACGGTTGCCAGGTTCTGGACACTCATCTTGTTAACATTTGAGTGGGACTGAACTTCATCCAGAAACCTGTACAGTAAGGAAGAGGCAGGTGGCAGAAAAGCAAAACCTGATGCCAGATCTGCTGGGAGCTGCCCGGCCCCCCAGCCCAGCCATGTCCATGAGTGTCCACAGCTGCTGGGCATGGCCAGCTACCCCTGCCAAGCTCAGAAGGGGGAGGAGCTTCCCTCTCTCAGGGGTCTGGGAGGGGCCAGAGGGACGACTCTCCCACCTGGAGCGGGAGGGCAGATGCCCAAGAAGGCCCAGACCCCTCAGGCATGGGGCTAAGTGAAGGCCACCTTGCACGCCCTCTCCAGGCACCTGGGCCCCGGTTGTGCTCAGGAGGCAGACCCCTGGGGGAGGGGATGGCAAGAGGCACCCAGAGAAGGGTGAAGGGACAGAGGTGCATCCCCTCACTGGGGAGACTATACCACCACCTGCTCCCACAGGGACTGTAAGCTCCGTGAGTGCAGGGGCTATGTTTATCTACCCCTCACTGCCTCCATCAGCACCTGGGTGGGAGAATGACCCAGCCCCCTCTGTGCAGGGCACTGAAGCCCCTGACCCTGGTCACTTACTTGCAGATATATCTGAGCAGGTTGTAATTGGCCAGGGGAAGGCTGCTCACTTGTTTAGCCAACTCCAGAGTCCCCTTGGGATTGAAAGAGAAAAACAACACTTCAAAGGCCAGCACTGAGACCCCAGGCCCTTCTCCTGCTCAAGGGAGGGAGGGCTGGGGAAAGAGGAGGAGGGTGGGCTGGGAGTGGGGGCAGAAATCAGAGTCCAGACCTCCAGCCAAGGCCCATGCAGCCGAGCCCCAGGTGACCAGAAGGCACTCCCCCCTCCATCTCCCTCGGAGGAGCAGCGAGGCCAGGCTTGTGACCTCTTGGGGAAGCAGATTTACTTTTGGGGAATTGATGTGAAGGGTAATGCCTCTGCAGGGCCAAAGAGAAACGTTAGGGCCGGGGCTCAGTACACCTACAGAGGTACAAATATTTGCCAGATAAAGACCCCTCATCTCCCTCAGGGCCAGAGGGTGAGCAAATAAAGTCCTGCCCCAGCCAAAGCAGGCTTAGGGCTTAGACACCTGCCGGAGAGGCTGGGGGTAGGCGTGGGAGCCCTCAGCCCTGGAAGCAGACTCAAATTCTTTTGGGAGGAGGCAGGATATAAATAGATGAAAGGTCTGGTGGTTTCTGAACCCTGTGGCTGGCCTGGGTGGCCTTACGTTCAGGTTGTGTGTGTGTGTGTGTGTGTGTGTGTGTGTGCGCGCGCGCGCAGCAGGAGCCCCCACTGGGGGCCCAGGACCATGACTGAAACTCGGCCTGCTTTAGGAGGTACCTGCCCCTCCCAGAGACGGAGGCCTGCACGAAGAGAGGACCCTACACAGATGGGATGCTCCAGACATGCACCATCCAGAGCCCCCTCCCACACACAGACCTGCTCCGGGCCCCCCTACAATCACAGAGCAGGGTGCCCCGGGCACCCCCCCTTCACAGAGCAGGAGGTTCAAGGGCCTCCATCCTACAGAGCAGTTTGTAGGCCAGGATCTATGTGCCACGAAAGTCACTCAAAGTCAGAGTTTGTGCTCTGCGTCCATACATCCAATTGCCGGCAGGCCCGCCTCCCAGGATGGGTCCCCAGGAGCCACTAACCTCCCCCTCGTCCTTGGTGAGCAGCTGGGCACAGCTGAGGAAGTCCTCGTACCTGGCGAAGGGGACCACAGGCTCGGGGAGCTCCCGCAGGTACAGCTTCAACAGGGAGGCCACCGTGTGCACGTCTGTTGTGCTGTGGGCAGGGGGACATGCATGAGGCCTGGGATGCCGGGGAACCCCAGAAGTGACCAGCACCTTGCGCCACACCACCAGGGGCAGCCTCTGCTCTCATGTCCACGTGTGTGCTTGCGTGTGCACACTGCTAGCCAGGGAACCGGGAGGAGCGCAGGTCCCCTTCTGGTGGCCTGGTGGCTGCCCCAGGGTCCTCTGCAGGGCAACGTGGGAGCTGCTCTGCTCCCAGTAGGGTGTGGATGATGAGTGGGTGATGGGGCCCCCAGGGGCTGGGCAGTCAGAGGTCAGGCCCTGCCCCCCAGCCTCTGAGTTCCTGTTCACATTACAGACGCGTGGGGCTATGTTCATCACCCCATTTCCAGCACCCCAGTGCCCTTTGTGTCCACTCCCAGCTTGGAGCTGCCCGGGCTGATGCGCCCCCAGTGGAGGGCAGCAACCCTGGGCCTGTTGGCCTCTGGGTTCAGTCCCTGGACTGCGGTCTTGGCACCTCCTCTAAGCTTGCCTTCCTGGATGGGTCTGGGCCTTAGGTATTTCATCTGCTTGTCTAGGGCCCTGGATTTAAACCCTGAACCTGCATCTTAACTCATGGCAGGCATTCAGGAAAGATGAGCCAAGGGCCAGGAGAATGCGACTGTGTGCCACTAAGGTGTCACCTGCCCTGGCTGTCCGTGGCTGGCCTCACAGAATCCCTTCTGGCTATGACATTTGGGATTCTGGGGTTCTACAGCCCCATATATACCTAAAACCCACACAGCTAGGGCCCCTCTCTGCCTCAAGCCTGATGGCTCTTAGTCTGGCCTGGTCAAGGGGCCCCCGTCCCTGCCTCTAGCCAGGAAAGCTGCTGTCCATGCTCCGCACTACCTTCTCCCAAGGCCACTTTACCTCCTTTGCCAACACCCCCCACTTCCTGGGTGCTCACAGCCCCAGCGGGTGCCCAAGCTCGAGCTCAGTGCCCTCCCTGCCTCCGCCCCCCCCCCCTCCCCAGCCCTGTGGGTTCAGTGTAGGCCAAGGCAGGAGCTAGAGCCCCAGGAGGATCGGGGGAGGGGCAGAAAGCAGGGAGGATCTGCAGGGTTGCCCTTGGGGAAGACCTGGGCAGTGTAAACAGAAGTGTGGCCAAGGCCCCTCTGTGACGTCTCCCGTCAGTGGGGGAGGTGAAAGCTTTTCTGTCCTGGGCAAGTGGACTGAGAGCAGCCCTTCTACTCTGCAGGCCTCGCTGGCTGGAGCCCCATCCTGGCTCCCCCTCCATGCCCTCCGCTTACAGTGCTCTTGGGCCTGGGAGGCGTGCCTCCGCCCCCCGCCAGTGCGGCAGCCTCAGTTCACAGCCCCACACATCCCTGCAGCTATGCTGTCCAGATCCTCTGCCCCGCCCTGGTCTAAGGAGCCTGGCCCAGCACCTGACCGCCTCACCTGCTTCCCTCCCTGCCTAGAAACGCACTCCTCACCCTCTCCTTCCTTCCCCACTCACTGCAGAGCCTTTCCCTTTAACAGAGGCTCAGGGCTTTTTCTTGGTACTTCTTCCTGAACCCCCCTCACCACCCTCCCCTCCTGCACAGGCCTGCCCTGAATCCAGGCATCCTTCCCCAGCGCCCAAGGAGACTGTCCTACAGCCCACAGCCCTGTGGGTGCCCACGAGCCTAGGCGTCCCTCTAGGGCAGTGTCCCCTGTCCCGCTCCCTCCCCCAGGATCAGGCTCTCAGCGTGTGGTAAGGGAGCTGGGCACAGAGGTAGGGAGGGCTGCCCTGGGGTCCAAATCAGCTTCTGACCTTACTCTAGGTGTGACCTGGAGAGATAACCCTTAGTTTCTCTGCCCACAGGGTAACACCTCCACCCCTGGATATCTCTTCTTCCCTGAGGGCAGAGCTCCCCTGGGGCGGCATCCAGTCCATCCAGTCCACCTCCGCAGAAGGGAAGTGACAGACTCGCCTGGCTGGGCTGATGGGTCTGGCTGCGCTGATGGGTCTGGGTGGAAGCTGGAGGCACTGAGGGTGCTCTGCCCCAAGAGAAGAGCTGGGAAGGCCAAGGCCAAGGCTGCTGGCAGAAACCCATGGGCTTATCCTGGGGCAGAGGCGGGCCTTGACTGTGAGGGCGGACCTGAGAAGAAAGGGCAGCTCCATGGAGGCCGGGGTTGGCTTGATGCACCAAGAGCTTTCTATGAAAACTGCTCCATAATGGGTGGGGCACTGTCAGGAAGAAGAGGCCTCCAAGTAGCCCCCCCCCCCCAGGTCACACTTGGGCTCCTAAGTGAAGTTGCCTCTATCCACAAGGCGCAGCCCCGGACCTGGTAAGCCCAGTGATGGGTCAGGACGGACGGGCACCGACGCAGGGAAGGTGGAGGAGACGGGCTCCCCACCCCTGACACCTGACACCATGTGGGGCTGCTGCGCCATCCTGTCACTGAAGGGGCCTGGGGGTGGGCCAGGGTCCCATCCCTGAAAGGAGGCCCAGGGGGCCTCTGCAGAGACTCTGTGCCCAATGGTCAGCCCATGGGGGTAGCGGGGGGCACTCACTGAGCACATGGGGGGAGCCATGCCACCCAGCATCCTGCTGCCAGGCTCTGTGGGTGCCAGCGGGCCTCTGCCCACTGGAGCCCGCGTCCCGGGCGGAGCCCCTGTAGCGGGAACGGGCAGGTGATCCGCCTGTACTGTTCTCCCTCGGCTCACCTGTCAAACAGTGGTTTCTCCCCACAGTCGAAGGAATCCTGGAGGTCCCTCACCAGGTTGGCCTGGCCCGGCATGCGGAAGAGCCCCTCCTCAGTGAGCCCACGCTCCCGGATGAAGTCCACGCACTGCTCCACCAACAGCGGGGCCAGGCGGGGGCCATACTTCCGCTCGTGGTGGACCGTGTCCTCCAGGCGCTGCCCAAAAATTCCTGGGCACAGAGAGGAACTGGTCACACCCTCAGCTAACCAGCTCAGTGAGTGGGGGGGGAAGGGTGCTTGGGATGACGGAGGAGGAGGGGTACTGTCAGGGCCCAAAGCGCTCCTGAGGCGCCCGGAAGCTTGAGGAACCTATAAAGGCTTCCTCAGACCCTGGGCAGAACCCAGAGAGCAAGAACAGATGAGGCAGAGCTCACGCAACAAGACAGGGAACGTACTCACAGGAAAACATCATCATGATTTGGCATCACTGGTCGTTAGGGAAATGCAAGTCAAACCCCAGTGGGATACCACCTCACACCCGTTAGGATGGCTACTATCAAAAAAAAAAAACCCCAGAGAACAGCCAAGTGTTGGCGAGGATGTGGGGAAACTGGAAGGCTTGTGCACTGTTGGTGGGAATGTAAACCGGTGCAGTCGCTGTGGAAAACAGTTACGGAGGTGCCTTAAAAAACGTACAACACGGGGCGCCTGGGTGGCTCAGTCGATTAAGCAGCCGACTTCGGCTCAGGTCATGATCTCGCAGTTCACGGGTTCGAGCCCCGGGTCGAGACCTGCTCATGCTCGGTCTCCCTCTGTCTCTCAATAAAAAAACATTTTTTTAAATGTACAACAGAACTACCAGACGACCCAGCCACTCCACTTCTGGAAACTCAAACGAGCGGGGCAGAGGACACGCAGGGGGAACTGCCCACAAGCAGAGGGTCCCTGAAAGGGGAGGGGGCGAGCTTGGCACTGCACCCTCAGTGCCTGCCTCCTTTCCTGTCAGCCTCACCCGCTACTTGAGCGTCCTAAATCTGCCTGCTTTGCTGCTGCCTGGCCCATGAGCAGACCTCTACCCAGAGGTCTCTTTCCTCTTCAGTCTGTGCAAATTTCCCATTAGCGCTGGGGAACAGCTCAGACGTGCCCTCCCGTGGGAGCTGTCCCAGCCCCTCACCTCTGCATAACCACAGAGCTCTCGCTCCTTCTCTCCCTGCGCTCTACCACGGATGCGTGAAGACACCTGCCCCCTGCAGCCCCGAGCTGGTGCTGGACTGGGGGCAGAGGTCAAGGAGCACTGAGTGAAGGATCCAGAGTTCTCGCACTCGGCGCCCCTCGCTGGGCTCACAGGGGACCGAAGGCCACAGTCAGGGAAGAGAGACACGGAGCAGAATTCTAAAACGTCCTCCAGAGATCCACAAAGCTGGGGTAATCCCATTCAGCCTCCTCTGGGCTCTAGCCCTTCGGGCTCTCCCATCTCCCATCCGGGGGCCAAACGCCATCCTTCTGTCTGTCCCTCTGCCCATCTACCCTTCTGTCACTGTCGCACTTGCACCTCACCCTGTTCTAGGTAGAGGACAGCCTTAGTGCGGCCCGAGAGCTGTAAACATGTAAACCCTACCAGCCGAACGCCCGTTGCTGCCCCCCTCCCACCCCCCTCCCCCAGGAGCACTGACCTCATATGTTGCTCAGGGACTTTGGGAAACGGTGATAGTGCCTCAGAGGCCCTGTAAGTCGCTGAGCTTGGTGACAGGACTGGGCTACGGGTGGGAGTGGAGACACGGGCAGCAAGTGGTGGTCAAGACTGTAGGCCATAAAAAGATTCTGAGCCTCAATGTGCACGGGTCTGGGTATACATCCCAGCTAGGCTATTGAGCAGAGAGGTGGCCGCCTCTCCTGGGCCTCAGTTTCTCCATCTATAAAATGGGATCATCGTACTGTTTTTAAGGGGCTGCCCTGAGGGCCCTGCCCGAGGCAGGGGGCTGTGAGGCACCACCAGGCCTGGGACTGACCCCACATTACCAGCAGGGCTGTGCGGAGCTTTGCATGAGACTCTATGCCAACTTTAGGAGCAAGCTGCCCCCTCACCACCCTTTGAGGAAAGAAGTTTCGTGGAGCGCTGCGGGAAAGCTCACTCCAGCCCAGCCCTCTAGGGTTTCCTTTCTCCTGCTATCCTGCTGGAAGCAACCTGTACTCCGGCTACAGGGCCCGGCCTCCTTCACTCTCCTTGCCCACCACTCCCCTTGCCAGGGTCTCTCTGGAAGAACCTGGCAGGGCTCAGAACAGCCACACTGAACTCCCTCAGCCCTCCTGGCACATCTCGGAGGGGAAGCCTTGCCAAGAACCAGCTCCAGTAGGTTTGTCAGATCCCTGGAAACCCAGCCAGTGTGCGGGTTCCTCGAGGCCCCAGCCCACGCTCTTCACAAAGTACTGGCTTTGCCACCAGAGAGGAAACTGGCAGTGGCTGCCTCTCCTCTCGATGAACCTGTCGGAAGGCTCAGAGCTGGGCCGAGCCTCCTTCCCTGCCAGCTCCCCCTGGCAAACCCTAGCCCTCATTCCCCTCTCCCCAGAATCCCCTGAAGAAGCAGGAAGTCACAGGCCACAGACCGGGCAGTCAGTTGGCTCAGATCCCTGTCCTGGATGACCTTGGGCACAGTCCTCAGTCTCCCTGCCACTTCGTGGGGCTGTGAGAAGCCATGGGAGAGCTTCCCACAGCAGGCACACCGAAGCAGGTGCTTCGTGAATGTGGCCTTCTCTTGACCCAGGAGGGCCGGCCTAGGGCCCTGGGCTCTGTCAGCTCAAAGGACTCTGCAGGAAAGGGCCTGGTTTTCCCTCTCTGGAGCTGATTCCCAAGAGGAGACCTCAGGCTGGCTTTGGCTCCTCTAGGGTTCTCTCTAGTTGGGGGTGGCAGGACCAGGAGTGGGGGACTAGGTCGGGGAAGAGAGACAAGGAAAAAACGTTCTTAAATTCTCTCCAGAGGTTCAGACTTGGGGAAGTCCCTTCCTGCTCTCAGCTCCCCTCCAAGGTCTGTCAACCCACCCTTTCATGGCTGTATGTGCCCATGTGCATGGCCCTGCTCTGGGGCCTTGACAGCTTCAGAACTGCCCTGGAGGCTGAAACCAACAGGCTGGGCTCTAGCCAGGCCTCACCAACCAAGAAGCTGACATCAGCGCAAGAAAGAGAATGGCAGCAAGAGGCATACATCATCTTGCCGGGGTCCGGCCCAGGGTGAGCCAGCCCCAGGGCAGAGGATCCCTATCCTCCCGGTGGCAGCCAGGCCGCGCGCAGTGGCTTTCCCGAGGCCCAGGGAGGCAAACGTGGGGGCGAGCACTGGGTTTGGAGTCGGTAGCCCGGGGTTCCCGTCAGGCTCCGTCCCCTCAGTAGTGGCGGGGGTGGGGATGACCCTTGGAGAGTCCCCGCTCGGCTCCGGGCCGCCACCTCCCCACCCCGGCAGCAAGATAGGAGGGGCCTCTAGCCGCGAACACGCACGCGCCCCGCTCCCCCAGCCTCGCGCCCCGCCGCGGGCACCCCGACCCACGCGCGCTCCCCGCCGCGGCCCCCGAGACGCATGCGCGGCGCCCTCCTCGCCCGCGGCGTCGCTTCCCCGCACCCGGTCCCGCGCTACCTGGGGCCGCGGGCGCGCAGCAGGCGGGCAGGCGGCAGGGCGGCCGCGGGCAGGCGCAGCACCGGGAGAAGGCCCGCGAGGCCGGCATCAGGCCCATGGCGCGCCCGGTGCGGCGGCGCGGCGGGGCAGGAATGCCCGGCACGCGCGCAGGTAGCGTCTTGCCCGCCGCCCGCCCCGGGCCCGGACCCTGGAGGGAGGGAGGGCCCGGCACTTGTGAGTTCCTGAAATGCCACGCCTGAAGCCGGCCCCCGGGAAGAGCTCCGGGTTCACACGTCTCACCCCCTTTCCCGAACGCTCCGCGATACTAGGCTTCTAGGCTCCGGAGGAATGAATGCCAGCAGCTCCCAATGACGGTCCCTTCCAACAGGGGGGACGAGGACTCGCTTTAGGAGCTCCCATTCCCCGCAGGCTGGGAGGCATGTGTTCCAGATGGGGCAGTGGAGACCCAGGAAGGCCAGGTAACTGTCTGGGTCACCCAGCTTGGGGGTGGATGGGTGGGTGGGGAGGGAGCGCCGAGCTCGGATCTAACACTGGGCTCCTGGCTTCAGAGCTGGTGCTTCGGCCTTCAAGTAAGGCGTCCTGTGCAGCCCAGAGAGGTGAGTATTGATGTCCCTATTTTACAGACGCGGCAGCTAAAGTCTAGAGAGTTTATAGAATTTTCCTAAGGTTACACAGCTAGTAAGTGCCAGACCTCCCATCCAGACTTAAATTACGTTAAGACAAGTTAAAGATACGTATCTTAAAGATACATTCTTTCCAGGGCAGGATTCTGTCCCAGTGAAATGAGCCCACAAGCCCATAAGCCCATACTTCCAAAGTCTGAAGACTGGGACGTTTATATTCCTCCTGGTATATATACCAGGGGGGGCAGGTGCAAAGCAAAGCTGTGGGGGGCGGGGTGGTGGTGGCAGCACCAGGCAGGAGGAATAGAGACCCACGGGGTTCTGTGGGCCAAATTCTGTAAGGGAGGAGCTTAGGGGAGCCCTGGGGCTGGAAGGGGTGGGGGGCTCATCTGAAAGCTGAGTGTGCAGTGCACAGCCAGTGCTCTCCGAAGCAAGGGGGGACCAGGATGAGGCAAATGAGGCACTGCCCACCTGCGCAAAACTTAAGGTATCAAAAACTTCAAGGTAAACATTTCACTGCAGTGTTTTAACAAATACAAGTTAATGTAAAAAAAAAAAAATCCATGATGAACAAATTATCAAAACTTTAAGTAATGACAGGCTGCAACCCTGCTTTTGGCACAGATCCTGTGAGCGTCTCGCCCTAATCCCCCGGATCCTGTCTTCATTTGAAATTTTGAGATTTACTGTAGACGTGGTAGGAGAAATAATGATTCCCCCCTCCCCAAATGTCCACATCCTAACCCCTGGAACCTGTGACTGTGTTACCTCACCTAATAAAAGGGATTTTGCAGACATGATTAAATTAAGGATGGAGAGATGGTACTGGATTATCCAGGTAGGTTTTCTAAAAGGGAGGCAGAGGGAAGGCTGACTACAGAAGAGGTAATGATGGTAAGGAGGGAAGCAGAGACCGGAGTGATGAGGCCACAAGCAACGAATGTGAACAGCGTTCTAGGAGGTGGACAGGCGAGGAACAGGGTCTCCCAAGAGCCCTCAGAAGGAACAGGCCCTTCCAAAACCTTGATTTTAGCGAAGACTCAGTTCTGACTTCTGACCTCCACGATTATGACAGGATAAATTTGTGTTGTTTTGAGCCACTAAGTTTGTGGCAATTTGTTAGAGCAGCAATAAGAAACTAATGTAATGGACTTTTTGCATTAATTTCCATTACAAATATCACAATAACATGTTCATCCTGATCACTGAGGCTTTTGCTGCCCTCCTTAAATTCTGTGCTGCAGGCCACATAGGCCCCCTAGTCCTGGCCCTGATACTAGTATGGGGGTGGGGGCTCACATCCTCCTTAGCCCTGGGTTCTGGGGAGGGGCTCAGGGCTCTCCCTTCCCAAAGTTCAAGTACACAGGAAGGGAGGAAGGGTATTTCATGATGCCGGTGGGGGCCACAAGCCAAGGAATGCCCCGCCCTAAACCTGTCAGAAAAGCCTAGGGCTCCCACTACCCAGGGACCGTCTGGGTCTGAGCAGCACTGTCCACCTTCAAGGGAAGGACCCAAGGGCTCAGTTAGAGTCACCTACCCTGGGGGTAGGCGGACCCTCCCAGTGGCCATGTGGGCTCTGATGCCATCTTGCTTTCTCCTCCTGAGCTTTGGTTCCCCTACCTGTGCGGTTAGACCTGCCAGGCTCTAGGGAATCCCTTCCACTCCCACACAGATTCCCCAGACGGCTGGAAGTCTGCAAGTGCCCGCCATTTAGAAGGCTCTGGACTCAGATGGGCACCAGATTATGCCCCAGCCAGGATAACACACCCCATGTCGGGGGGTCATTTTTAGCTGTGGGGCCTATTAGGGTTGGATGTTCAGAGAGAGTCTTAAAATTGTCCCGTTGGGGGGTGGGTGCCTGGGTGGCTCAGTTGGTTGAGTGTCCAACTTTGGGGTCAGGTCATGATCTCGTGGTTCGTAAATTCAAGCCCTGGTGTTTGGCTCACGGGTGTCAGTGCCAAAGCTGTCAGTGCAGAGCCTGCATCAGATCCTCTGTCCCCCCCTCTCTCTGCCCCTTCCCTGCTTGCTCGCTCTCTCTCTCTCTCTCTCTCTCTCTCTCTCGCAAAAATAAACATTAAAAAAAAAATTGTCCTCTTGGGGCAAGGCCAGGAAGCTGAGGCTCTGTCCTCTCAAACAAGTACCTGGACACATATGACCTCTTCAGCGGGGGTGGCCCTCAGTTCTGAGCTGTGTGTCGAACAGGCCCCGGGTCCAAGACCTCGGGGACTCTTTCCTCAGTCTGATTGCCTCCCCATGATCTCCGTTCCCTCCCATCAAGACAACTCAGATCCAGAGGCTATGGTGCTCTCATGCTTACCCAGGGAGAGAAAGAGAGAGAGGGAGACAGAATCACTGATGGTCTCACCCTGGGGACAGCTGCCTCTGCCCCCAGCTCTGCTGTGTGCTGTAAGGCAAATTGCTAAACCTCTCTAGGCCTCTCTGCCTCCCTCTATAATGTAATTTTGATACAACTAATCCCTGGCAAGAATAGCACTTAGCAAGCATGAGACCCCTCTGTGTCTCCTCAGACTGATGTGAAGAACGACCAAGGCCACCTCGAAGCCACGAGACCCAGGGAACCTGGCCATAGGATCACCTGGAGGCCCCTTGGCATCCTACTTTCCAGAGCAGGCATCCAGCAGGGGGTGCTCTGAGCTCTAGCAGACCTGGGTTAGAACCCAGCTTCCTGGGGTGCCTGGGTGGCTCAGTCGGTTAAGCATCCGACTTGGGCTCAGGTCATGACCTCACGGTTCGAGAGTTCAAGCCCTGCATCAGGCTCTGTGCTGACAGCTCAGAGCCTGGAGCCTGCTTCGGATCCTGCGTCTCCCTCTCTCTCTACCCCTCCCCTGCTTGTGCTCTCTCTCTCCCTTTCACAAAAATAAATGACATTTAAACACATAAATAAACAAACAAACAAACAAACAAACAGAAGAACCCAGCTTCCTGCCGACTTCTCTGTGACCTGGACAAAGCATTTGAGTCTCCCTGTTGACCAGTGTCCCCGCCTGTAAAGGTTTTCACGACCAGTTTCCTAGGGCTATTGCAGAGCCTGACACAGGAACATGCTGAATAAATGTTAGCTGCCCTGGCGAGTGGCTGGGGTTACTGGGGCACCGCTCAGTGTCACTGGCACTAACCCTCCACTGGCCTCATCTTAACAGTAACCATGACAAACTCTCTCCTGGCCCTGTCTGTGATCTGAGCTCTACTTAGCACAAACAGAAGCCAGGCAGGCCACGTTGATGGGGCATTTCCCATCACAGCCGCTGGGAAGGAAGGAGGACTTCTGGCAAGGTGGTAAGAGGCAGCTGAACAGTTAGCGTCCTGAATTCACCCCAGTAAATCACCACTGCTGGCGTGCCGGGCTCTCCCAAGGCAAGTTATCTGCCCTCCCTCTCTGTTCTCCCCATAGACGGCCCTGGGCTCCCTGCCATCCTGTCAGAGGGGTCTGTGGCTAGGAACTATTTCTCCTACAAGCTCACAGACTCCAGAAGCACTACAGGGGAAGGAGGCCCAAGGATGCTGTGAACCAACCCCTAAGCCCAGAAGAGGCCAGATCTGCCCTCTGTGAGCCTGGGGCATGGAAAGGGTCCCAGGCCTGCTGAGGCATCTCCTCCACCTGGCTTGTGGACCCACAGAACATACGAGGATAGGCTGAAGGTACCAGAATCATGCTCAAGCAGCCCATCTGCTGGCTTAGTGACCTGAAGCCCAGCGCAGATTAGCCACAGTCCTTTCTCTCCCCTTTTGGAAGGGCTGCCAAGAAAGGCCCAGCTAGGGACTCTGGGCCTGGTGGGTCAACATTCAGGGAAACCGGAAATAAGACTCTCTTCTTCAGTCTCCTAGAAGAGCTGGGCAAGCAGCACGGGGGAGAAGTGGTCCACTAGTATCTCGGGCTCCACCACTGCTAGCCTGGGCTGGGGCCAGTGACCTTTCATTCTGAACCGGATTGTGCCTCGAGGGGCTTCTATTTGGAGAGGCCATTCTAGCAAACAGTGACCACTTCCAGCTGGACTAAAAAGGTTGCTTTGTGTCCCTCCAACTTGCCCCAAGGCTGGGATTTTCTCCATGTCAAGTGTCCTGCCCTGTGGCTTCTGGAAGCTGCATTTGTCCCCTCTTTTTCCTTCTACCACCTGATTTCTGAGGAACCGAAGAGCAGGAGAATTGGCTCCAGGGGGTCAGAGGAAAGTCTCCAGCGGACTGTGAGAGCCGCATACAACCGGGCTGGGGCAACAAGGCTCTGATGGCCACTGCGGGCCTGCTGCTGGTCCCTCACACCCCTCCCCAGCGCAGGGCAGTCACTGTGGGCAGGGACACCATTCCCAAGCTGGGTTCCTTGCCTCAGGGCTGTCGTTCCGTGCTGCTGCCTGTAAGGTTGGGGCAGAGAGCTTCTGGGCTGTGCTAGGCAGTGCCTGGCAGCCTGTGAGTGTCAGAGTTACCATGCTACTAGTTACTGAGCGCTAATCCTGACTCCTGCATCCAACGCAGCACCTGCCCTGGCTTCATGACAAATAGACATCTCAAACTGAGAAGTGTCCAAATGGAACTGTGGTCGGGCCGCGACCTCCCAAACCTGAACTGCGCTCTTGGTTAATGACAGCTCTGTCCCCAAGACATCTCACCCACACCCCATGAGTCACCTGCACTGTCCCTGCTTTCGCACACCCCCACCCAGTGCTTGTCAGTCCTATTTTCCAAACAGATTCAGAACCTGATTACTTTCACTGTCACCCACCATAGTGAAAGCGCCCATGTCTCCTGCCTGGATTAGTCCTTGTATACGTGTCCTTGGTTTCGCCTTGTCCCTCTCAGGCCAGCAGTCAGAGTGGCCCTTTCAACTATATGTCAGATGCCATCATGCCTCAGCTCAAAGCCCTCCAATGCGCCCTCCCCCTTTCATTTAGGAGTGAGAGCCAGGGCACCTGGGTGGCTCAGTCGGGTTAAGCGTCTGACTTCAGCTCAGGTCATGATCTTGCAGTTCAGGAGTTCCAGCCCCGCATCGGGCTCTGTGCTGGCAGCTCAGAGCCTGGAGCCTGCTTCAAATTCTGTGTCTTCCCCTTTCTCTGCTCTTCCCCTGCTCATGCTCTCTCTCTCTCTCTCTCTCAAAAATAAATATTTTTAAAAATTAAAACAAACAAACAAAGGAGTGAGAGCCAAAGTCCTCACAGGGGTGCAGGAGGCTCCTTCCCATCTGCCCTGTCCCTCACCCCTCCGGCCTACCCACCCTCCACGCTGCTTCAGGACCACATCAGACGTGCTCTGCTGATGCCCAGGCTGCTGCCTCTGGCTGGCCAGCTTCCACCAGACATCCTGGCTGGTTTTCTCACCTCCCAGACTGTTTGAATGGCCCGTCCTCATCACTGTATTTAAAACTGCTCGGGTTTGTTTTTCTTTCAACAGCACTCACCACCCTTCCAAAACACAGAGGTTCACAGAATATGGGCCCCGGACCAGCAGCACCAGCAGCATCCGGGAACTTGTTAGAAATACAAATTCGAGGGCATCGCCCAAGCGAGCTGGAATCCCCGTGAGTGGAGCCAGCAGTCCCATTTCCACAGACCTTCCTCGGGGTGCCTCAGATGCTAGCTAACATTTGAGAACCACTGCTCTGTGCCTCGTGGCTTGCTTTGCTGGTTAGTGGCCGTCTTGTGGAGTAGGATGGAAGCTCCCCCGACCTCTTTTCCTGCCACCTCCCCTGCCTGCGCACAGCAGGTGTGCTGTGTTTGCTGAATGTTCCAGGGCTACCCCGTACTGAGAGAGCGCTGAGCACTTTGCGTCCGTCCGTCTTCTCTCTTAATTCTCACGACAGTCCTGCAATGAAGGCATTCTTCTTCCGTTTTGCAGACAAAGACACAGAGAGGGTAACAGGCCTACCCAGGGTCACACAGCCAGCAAAGGGCAGAGCCAGATCACACTCAGACGACACAACCTGATGCTGGAATCTGTGCTCACTCTGCCTCCTCTCACCCATCAGTGCAACCGGCTTTGCCAAGCACCGTCCTATCAGACCCACCTTTGAGGGCTTGCAGGCTCTCTCCAGATAACTAGGCAAGGGTTCATCCGTGCAAGCACCTGCCAGATGCCAGGTAACCCTGGGTACTCAGTGGTTCCCTCTTCTTTCCTCCCATGGTGAGCTGGGTAGGAGTTGCTGCCCGATGGGGCTCCAGGGCCCATGTTCCCAGAGCTGGGCACAGAAGTCCAGAGACCTACAGGAGAACATTGCCCTCTTCACAATGTCTTCTGATCCATGAAGATGGGATGTCCTTCCATTTATTTAGGTCTTTTTTAGTTTCTTTTGACAACATTTTGTCACTTTCAGAGTAGTAAGTTTTATACTTCTTTTGTTACATTTATTCCTAAGTATTCTCTTCTTTGGGATGCTATTGTAAATGGAGTTCTCTTAATTTCATTGTTGGTGTGCTCATTGCTACTGAACAGAAATACAGCTGATTAGTATATACTGACCTTATATCCTGCAGTCTTGCCGAATGTTTTATGACTTATAATTGTTTTCTAGTGGATTTCTTAAGGTTTTCTGTATATGAGATCCTACTATCTGCAAATAAGAGATACTTTAACTCCTTTCTTCCTTTCCAATCTGGATGTATGTCATTTTCTTGCCTAATTGCTCTGGCCAGAACCTCCAGTACAGTGTTGAATTTCAGTGAGGAGAGTGAGAATCTGTGCCTTGTTTCTGATCTCAGAGGATAAGTATCCAGTCTTCCTCCACAAGTATGATGTTACCTTTGGGTCTCTTGTAGATACATACTCTTTATCAAGTTCAGTAAGTTTCTTTCTACCCCCATCCCTAGGCCGTTTATTTTCATCAGGAAAGGGTGCCAGACTTTATTAAATGCTTTCTCTGAGTCTACTGAGATGATCATGTGGTGTTTTAAGTAGGTTCATGTACTCAGCAGGGAGCCCAATGGGGGTGGGGGGCGGAGCTTGAATTCACAACCCTGAGATCAAGACCTGAGCTGAGATCAAGAGTCAGATGCTTAACTGACTGAGCCACCCAGGCGTCCCAATCATGTGGTTTTTGTCTTTAATTCCATTCGTGTATTACAACTGTTGATTCTCAGGTGTTAAACTATCCTTGCATTCCTGGGATAAATCTCATTTGGTCATAAATCTCATTTCATTTGTATAATCCTTTCATATACTGCTGGATTCAATTTGTAAGTATTTTGTTGAGGATCTTTGCATCTATGTCCACAAGAGAGATCAGTGCTCCAGCCATTCTTCTCTCCCTCTCCAGTACCAACAGTCTTTTGCATTGCTGTTTTGTCTCCCAACTTAAAACCAAAAAACCCAACAGCCCTCTCTTTACCTGACCTCCCCTCCAGCCACTGTCCCATTTCTTTCCCTTTATAGTCAACTTCTTGAAACAGTCGGTTATTCTCACACTCCATTTCCCCTCGTCTTACCCTTTCTCACGCCCGCTATTATCAAGCTCTATCCCCAGCACTCCACCAGAACCATGTTTGCCCAAGTCAGCAATGAACTATGCTCGATCTCTTCTGGTTGATCTGTCCACAGTGCAGGTTGTCACTGCCCCTTCCTCCCTAGACATTCCCTTCAGTTGCCTCGGGATCCCCAACTCACTCCTGGCTCCTCCCCCTCACCAACCCTCCTGAGCCCCCTCTGCTGGCTCCTCCTCTGCCCCTGACTTCTCACCTGGGAGCAGCTCAGGGTTCAGCCCTGGTCCTCTGCTGTCTCTACACTTGGCTCTATGGTGCCTCACCCCAGCCTCACGGCTTCAAACCCCATCTATATGTCAACAGCCTCCAAATTCCCCCTCCAACCCAGTCCTCTCTCCAGTTCTCTAGACTTAAATGTTAAACTGCCTATTGGACACTTAAAGTTGAGCCTCTAGGGGTGCCTGGGTGGCTCAGTCGGTTAAGTGTCTGACTTTGGCTCAGGTCGTGATCTTGTGGTTCGTAAGTTCAGGCCCTGCATTGGGCTCCATACTGACAGCTCAGAGCCTAGAGCCTGCTTCAGATTCCGTGTTTCCCTCTCTCTCTGCCCCTACTCTGTTCGTGCTCTGTCTCTCAAAAATAAATAAACGTTAAAAAAATAATAACAAACTTGAGCCTCTACCAGGTATCTCAGACTAAGCCCAATGGGAACTCTCACGCTTCATTCCAAACACTGCACTTCCTTTGGTCTTTTTCATCTGTTAATGGCTAATCCATCCTTCCAGTTGCTTAGATCAAAACATCCTGGAAT
Source organism: Lynx canadensis (assembly GCF_007474595.2). Taxonomy (NCBI): domain Eukaryota; kingdom Metazoa; phylum Chordata; class Mammalia; order Carnivora; family Felidae; genus Lynx; species Lynx canadensis. The sequence continues at coordinate 41,221,251 of NC_044313.2, read as the reverse complement.
TACCCTTGACTTCTCTCATTCTCTTATACCTTTCTTCCATTCCAGCAGGGAAATACTTACACTGGCTTTACCTTAAAATATATCAAGAATTCAATTACTTCTCATCACCAGTACCACCCAGGCCAAGCTGCCATCGTCTCTCAGTTGCATTAGTGGATAATGAGCTCCTAGCTGGTCTCCCTGTTTCTGGCCTTGCCTTCTGGGATCTATTCTCAACAGGTGGCCAGAGGGATCCCATTGGAACCCTGTCAGGCTCTGCCATTCTCTGTTCAAAACCCAGCAAGGGCACCACGTCACTCAGGGAAAGCCAGAGTCATCACCGTGACAACAAGGCCCTACTGACTTAAACCCCATTACCTCTCTGACCCACTTCCTGCTCTCTCCCTCTTCGCAGACTCTGCTCCAGGCAGACTGGCTTCTTCGCTGCTCTTCCGACATGGACCCCACTACCCCTGCCTCCAAACCTCTCTGCCCAGGTATATGTGTACGTCACCCTTCAGCTCCTTTACTCAAATGTCAGGAAACTCCAACCTCCAAAGCCCTTACTTGCCCTTCCCCCCTCACCTTTCTCCACGGAGCCCTGCAATCGGCTTGTTACCTGTTCTCTCCTAGAATGTGCATTTCATGAGGGTAGAGACCTTGTCTGTCCTGTTCACTGCTGTATCCCTGGCTCCTAGAATACTTTCGCAAGTGAATGAATGACTGGCTGAATGAATGAATGAACGAATGCCCAGATAAGAGGGACTGCCACCTCTGGGCAGACCATCGCCAGTAATGCAGTAATGGGCTCCGCTGACCCCGTGGGTCTGCTGCCTCCAGTCTTCTCCATGGGGATGGCCGGGGCTGCCTCTGACTGCAGCAGGCACACTGCCCATTCCTGTCTGTCAGAGGCGGCCTGCTCTCTGCCAGAACAAACATGCTTGAAAGGGCTCACGGACTCCGTTATTAACAGTGAAAGAAGGACTGATCCTCTAAGCCTCCTTTCCAGGGGAACCCAGGCTAATAACAGCTTTGCCAGGAACCTACTGCAGAGGCTGACTGAGCCCACCTGTGAGTGCCCATGGCTTGCCCAGACATGTCTGCCGTCGCTAACCCCTGCGATTGCTGCGTTTCCTCTATGCTTCTGGTAGAAAGGAGATAAGTGCCTTTGATGATGGTTCCTGTTTGAAATCTTACAAGTTCTGCAGCACGCAGTCTGAGAAATTTGGTAAATGCTGGGGGACCTGAGGGAGGGACAGATCTGGGTTCTATGTTGGGCTCTGCAAAGGGTCCCAGTTCTGAGCAAGCACAGAGAAGGAGGAAGGGAGGGAGGGAGGGAGAGAGGGCAGGGGAGAGAGAGAGAGAGGTGGATGTGTGGCCAGAAGCTGGCACCACGAATAGAGTAGATGGGTGTGCAAGCGCCCTGCATGGTCTGAGTCAAAGCATGGCCTCTGGGGTTAGAACATCCACCTTTGTTTCTCAGCTTTGCTCCCTGAGTAGCTGGGTTGTCTTGGCCAAATTACATAGACACTTCAGCCTTGAGCTTCTCTGTTTTTTGTTTTTTTAATATAGTGAAGTATCCGTACATCCAGAAACGTACTTAAAGCATATACCTGCAGATTAACACATTACTGTAAAATGAACACCTGTGTAAGCGAGACTTCTATCCAGACTTTTATGGCATTTGTTTCTTTGCCTTTCTTTATTTCTGCTGCCCAATTACCCACCTACAAATAGTACAGTTTTCTTTCTGCCCTGTTTTTCAACTTTATACAAATGGAATTATACCTATAACATGTTACCAAGCCTCCCTAGTCCCATGGTAGGTGTTTAGGATTCATGCACGTTGTTAGGTGGAGTTGTGGGTAATTCTTTTCCACTGCTGTAGAGTTTTCCTGCTGCAAGAACGAATCATACTTATTGAGCCCCTGGATCGTTCCTAAACCCCTGGTTAGGGTCAGGCCATCATGGGTAAGGCTGCTGTGAACGTGTGATGTGTCCAAGTCCCCAGCATATCTGCACACATATTTCTATCTGGGACATGCCTAGCGGTGGCACTGCGGGGCCTCGGGGTGCATAGCAACTTTTGCAGATCCCGGCAATACCCACAAGTGCCCGTAGCTCTGTCCTTGTCACCTCCGAGAACCGCCCGCCTTTTTCATTCAGTCTTTCTGGTGGGTGACTATAAGTGGCATGTCGTGGTTTAACATGCACCTGCCTGATGACTAACGAGGCTGAACGCTGCAGCCTGTGTTCACTGGTCACAAGGATTTCTTTCTTGGTAAAGTGCCTGTTCGAGTCTCTTGCCGGAGTTTCTACTGGCTTGTCTGTCGTTGCCTTCTGGGTTTGTAGGGGTTTGAGGAGCAAGTCATTTGATGGCTGTATGTGGTGCAAACACCTTCTCCCACCCTAGATGCTTGTCTTTTCATTTTCTTAATCTACCTTTGAACGAACAGATGCTCTTCCTTGTGTAGAGCATAATTTATCAATCTTTTCCTAAAAGATTAATGATTTTTATAACTCCTGCAAAAAGAAGCTTTCTCTACCCAAGATCACAATGATGTTCTCCTTTCCCTGGTGTTCGGAGGTGCCGTTTGTCGTAAGTCAAAGTCCAGCTGGATGAGAGTCTGATTCTGGGCTCTATTTTGTTCCATGGGTTCAATTCCAACCACTTTGCATCCAAGGAGGTCTGTGAAGGCCGCAGAAATCCCTGAGTGTCCCTGGGTCTTGGGTCAAAGTTGCCACGAGCCTCAGGAGGCAGGGAGGCCATGACTAACAGTGTGAGGGCATTTATGAAGCACAGGAAAAAAACTGACTTTCCAAGTGATATCAACTCTTCTATGTGAGGATCAGTGGTTCTAGGAGAGATGGCCAGGCAGGCCACAGCCGGGAATAGCAGAGGACAGCTGGAGAGGTGAGTGGGGAAGGGAGGGGCTCAGCCTACAGAGCACACTGGGTCTGTAGACGGGCTCCAAGCCCTGAAAGGTGAGCTTCCGCCCCTGCCCAGAATGTGTAGCACTCAGACACTGTGCGGGGGAGACAGGATGTCCATGGCTCTCATGGTCACATGGTCTCCACATTCAGCAGGGAGTTGGTGGCCGCAGCCCAGCCAGTATGGTGACCCCTTCTAAAAGCTCTTTTCATGATGATTGCAGAGGGGCACCGACCACACAGCCGGGGGCCACCCTTCCTTTCTCTTGCATCCTGTGTCTGTCCGCAGACCCTGGCAGCCCTACCTTCAGAACACAGCTGCAGCTGAGCCCTCTTCACTCTCTTCTCCACCCCCACGCCAGCCTGTGTCCCCGTCACCCCCGTCTGATGGCTGTCTCAGCCTGCCGTGTCCACTTCTGTCTCTCTCTGCTCCACCCCTCACATGGCGGCCAAAGGGCCCTTTACAAATCTGGGTCAGGTCGTGTCTGTCTCATGCTCAGAGCCCTCCTTGGTGCCCCATCGATTGAGAACAAAATCTTGAGATCCCCACCATGTCCCCAAGGCCTCAGTGACCTCTCCTGCCTCATGTCCTCTACTCTCCTGTCCTCACTCCCTCAGACCCGCTGGCCTTCCTGAGATTCTCTGTGTCCAAATCTTTCACTCCCACCTCAGGGCCTTTGCACTTGCTTGCCCCTCTGCCTGAATGCTCTTTGCCCAGCACTCCCCTGGCTCCCCTGGCCACTTCATTGAGCTGGCTAGGCTACAACATCTAACAGCATCCCCTCTATCATCCTACTTAAATTTACTTTATTGTGTTTCTCTCTACTTAAAATCATGTGACACCTTGACTTGCCTATTATCCGTCTCCCACTGGACAATGGACGGGAGAGGAGGGCGGAGGAATCCTCTATTTTGTTTTATCACTGAACTTCCGAGTGTCCGGAATACGACCAGGTACGTTTCAAGCATCCGATAAGTGTTTTCAATAAAGCTGCGTAAATGGCAACCACTGCTCTCAGCTCAGAAACAAGGCGCTGGTTGTGTGGGCAGCGCAGGGGCCCTGTGTGGCTGTAGGAAGGCACAGCAGAGGGAAGGACGCGGGACCCAGTGCAGACCACCTCAAAAACACCTGCTGTGCAGCAGGGCTCTGGACGCAGGGAGGCAGTATGCACACGCCACAGGATTCTAGCTGGAGGAGGGCATGTTTTGAAAGGTGGCCCCAATTCCCCTGCTGCTGCCTGTCCAGTAAAGTGGAGGTGTGACTGTCAGGGGCCGGCAGCAGAAGAGGACAGCATGGCTTGCCTGCCGTAAGCAGCTAGGGACACAGCCCGTGGGTCCCGAGTGAGAGAGGTCTTGCGGGCTCAGTGCAGGGCGGAGGGGCATGATTACCTGAAGGCAAGGGTTCTAGAGGGTGAGCATGCGATCTACGGGCAGTACCTCCGCCAAGTGGGGCCCAGATGACCCGGCGGATGGCCTGCACCCAGTCCTCCATGTCACGTTGGGAGCTGGCCATGAGCAGGAGCGCCTCGGGGTTGGCCGGCACCTTCTCCCGCTCCCCGGTACCACCTGCAAGACAGGGAGACACAGGCTTACTGCAAGGACCCCCGTGCGGACACCGGGGCTCACACTCCCAGAGCACTGTCCACCCCAACGCCAGTTAGCCTGTTCTTCCCTGCCCTGTGAGAAGGCCGCCTCTCCCAAACCTGTCGGCAACGGCCAAGCTTCTGGTTCCGTTTCGGCAGCCCCCTCCCACCCGCCGCCACTCCTTTCACACCCCACACGTGTATCTTTGGGGCCCTTGTAGGTTTCCACCTAGTTACATTTCCGCATCAAAACAGAAATCATTAGAAGCATGCCCAGGCACTATTAGGGAAAGAGCATTCACATTGGAGGCCAGCTGGGAGAAGTTCAGAACTCAGAGTAGCCTATGTATTTTGTTCTGCATCAGCTTTACGCCTGTTCCGCGCAAAGTGCAACATCACTATGCTTTTAACGTCCGCTCTGACATTACAGGCCTCCTTCCCCAGCCTGGAAAGGAGGCCTGATTCTCCACAAGCAGTAACATTACGGAGGCCTGCTGTCAAACCGGGATGGAGCAAAACGCTCTAGAATTCCCCACCCGTCCCCACTCGCAGCTAGACATTGCATCTCAACGCAGAAGGATGGGAAAGTTCAGACAGATGTCATTAAGTTTTCCCTAATGTAGCTCCAGCGGTTCTCACGTTTTCATGTATAAATGAACTCATCTTTAGGGTGTACACAAAAACCATTTATACTGAACTTCATCTAAAGGCTTTTCAAGAATGATCTTGTCTTCGTTCATCCCCAACATCCTGCAATATGTAACTCACCCAAGTACTAGCCTCTGGTCCCAGAGCCACCGACCCTGAGCAGGACTGTCTGCAGGTGGGGTGTGAGTCCCAGGGTCCTGGGTTCTTGAGGGGGTGGGGTGGCAATTAGGGAGAACCGTGAGACCCAGGACACCCCCTTGCTAGAGCCTGCAGCCCTGGGATGGAGACAGGAGCAAGTGCTTCCTGAGTGCGTGGTACCTGCCCGGGACTCTTCTAGAAGCTGCAGACACTTAAGTGGACAAAACCGTCCTCCTGGGATTCTTTAATCTTCACAAAGACTGTGTGGTGGGAGGTGCCGTTACTTTCCGCAGTTTCCTCAGTCAAGGAAACTGAGGCACAGAGTGATTAAGGAACTTGCTTGAACTCACAAGGCTACTATGTGGTAGAGGCTGGGATTCAAAGTCCCCTGCTCTGGGCTCTGACCCACCCCATGCTCTTGTCACCCCTCAAAGAGAAGGCAGCCTGGTGGGATCAGTCTGACAGTGGTCCCAGCAAGGCCGCCAAGGGCCAGGAAATGGAGCAGAGTACTCTGAGAGCTGGAGCACAGGGTGGGGTGTGTCCTCACTGAGGGGGCACCTGAGCAGGGCCAGTAGTCTGGACAGGCCTGTGAGGCCCAAAGCTCAGGAGGGTGATGAGCAAGGAGACAAGCGTGTCGGGGCCCCAGGATGGCTTCTGGAGCCCTCACCACACACACAAGCCCTGATCCTTGGGAGCCCGTGCAGCCGCTGGGAAGCAGGGCGGTGGAGGTGGAGGGGAAGGGAGTCAGGGGGCAGAGGCGGCAGAGCCCGAAGCCAGACAAGTGTGTGTGCACCTGCGGGAAGCAAAGTCTGCACCCGTGGCTCGGTGGCTGCCATGGTCATTCGTGGGGTGTGAGCACTGCCACAGAGGCGGGGAGAGTCGGAGCGGGGGGAAGCCTGATGCCTCCAGGAAGCTTTGCTACATAAGCTTCTCTGAACCAGTGTCTCAAGATGGCTCAGAAGAAGATTTAGGACTCCAAGAATTTGTTATAGTTACTTGCTTATCCTAAATACTTTTTTTTTAAATTTTTATTTATTTTTATTTATTTAATATAATTTGTTGTCAAATTGGTTTCCATACAACACCAGTGCTCATCCCAACAGGTGCCCTCCTCACTGCCCATCACCCACTTTCCCCTCTCCCCCACTCCCCATCAACCCTCAGTTTGTTCTCAGTATTTAAGAGTCTCTTATGGTTTGCCTCCTTCCCTCTCTGTAAGTCCCCCCTCTTCCTCTCCCCCATGGTCTTCTGTTAAGTTTCTCAGGATCCACAGAAGAGTGAAAACATATGGTATCTGTCTTTCTCTGAAGGACTTATTTCACTTAGCATACCATTCTCCAGTTCCATCCACGTTGCTACAAAAGGCCATATTTCATTCTTTTTCATTGCCAAGTAGTATTCCATTATATATATAAACCACATCTTCTTTATCCATTCGTCAGTTGATGAACATTTAGGCTCTTTCCATAACTTGGCTATTGTTGAAAGCGCTGCTATAAACATTGGGGTACAAGTGCCCCTATGCATCAGCACTCCTGTATCCCTTGGGTAAATTCCCAGCAGTGCTATTGCTAGGTCATAGGGTAGATCTATTTTTAATTTTTTGAGGAAACTCCACACTGTTTTCCAGAGCGGCTGCACCAGTTTGCATTCCCACCAACAGGGCAAGAGGATTCCTGTTTCTCCACATCCTCTCCAGCATCTGTAGTCTCCTCATTTATTAATTTTAGCCACTCTGGCATGAGGTGGTATCTCAGTGTGGTTTTGATTTGTATTTCCCTGATGAGGAGCGACGTTGAGCATCTTTTCATGTCTGTTGGCCATCTGGATGCCTTCTTTAGAAAAGGGTCTATTCATGTTTTCTGCCCATTTCTTCACTGGATTATTTGTTTTTCAGGTGTGGAGTCTGGTGAGTTCTTTATAGATTTTGGATACTAGCCCTTTGTCTGATATGTCATTTGCAAATATCTTTTCCCAATCTGTCGGATGCCTTTCAGTTTTGTTGATTGTTTGCTTTGCAGTGCAGAAGCTTTTTACCTTGATGAGGTCCCAATAGTTCATTTTTGCTTTTAATTCCCTTGCTTTTGGAGATGTGTCAAGTAAGAAACTGCTGCGGCTGAGGTCAGAGAGGTTTTTTCCTGCTTTCTCCTCTAGGGTTTTGATGGTTTCCTGTCTCACATTCAGGTCCTTCATCCATTTTGAGTTTATTTTTGTGAACGGTGTAAGAAAGTGGTCTAGTTTCATTCTTCTGCATGTTGCTGTCCAGTTCTCCCAGCACCATTTGCTAAAGAGACTGTCTTTTTTTCCAGTGGATATTCTTTCTTGCTTTGTCAAAGATGAGTTGGCCATACATTTGTGCGTTTTTTCCTTATTGAGTTTTGAGAGTTCTTTACATATTCTGGATACAAGTCTTGTATCAGATATATGCTCTGCAAGTATTTCTCCCTGTCTGTGCCTTTTCTTTTCATTCTCTCAAGAGTGTATTTAGAAAAGAAGTTTTTAATTTTAGTGAAGCCCAATTTACCAATGTTTTTCTTTTACTGAGTGTGCTTCTCTAAGAAATCTTTGCTTAACCCAAGGTCATAAAAGTTTTCCCCTAGAAGTTGTGTGGTTTTAGGACTTACATTTAGGTCTATGAGTTAATTTCTGAATTTGGTGCAAGGTATGGATTGAACTTCATTCTTTTTAAGTAGGCCTCACACCTAGTGCGGAGCCCAACACAGGGCTTGAACTCACAACCTTGAGATCAAGACCTGAGCCGAAATCAAGAGTCGGCCGCTTAACTGACAGACAGAGCCACCCAGGTGTCCCATATCTGGTATATTTTGTATCTCATGCATTATAGGTTTGAGCTCTAGAAGTTTGATTTGGGGTCTTTTCAAAAATATCTTTCATGTCTCTACTTAACTTTCTGAACCTACTGGAATACAGGTATAAAAACTGTTTTACCGTCTCCGTCTGCTAATTCTAATACTGTCATTTCTAGACTGGTGTCAGTGGATTGATTTTTCTCCTCATTGTGGGTCCTGTTTTCTTGATTCTTTGCATGCCTGATATTTTTTATTCGGTGCCAGACATTGTGATTCCTAAATCGTTGGGTGCTGAACATTTCTGTATTCCTCTAAAAACACTTGAGTCCCTTTTGGAATGAAGTTAGGTTACTTGGAACGAGTTTGATCCTCATAGATTTTGCTTCTAAGGTTTCTTAGGTGGGTCCAGAACACTCAGGATGAGCCAATTCTTCCCCACTGCTAAGGGAAAACCATTCCGTGTTTCCTATGCAATGCCCCATGAGTCATGAGGTTTTCCAGGATGGTAGATGTAACAGGAACTATTCCCTGCCCTGTGTTAGAGGGGATGCTGTTTCCTGGAATCCTCCCTGATGGTCCCCTCCTCGGGTTCAGGTCATGTCCTCACTGTACATGGTGATGCGTTCTCAAGGAGATTTCTTTCTGAGCAGCTCTTTCCTCCTGGGTATCCCATCTAAAAACTCTAGATGCTTTGGTCTCTCCATCCCTAAGCTCTGTCTCCTTAATTAATGCATGGAGTACAAGGGGTTCCACCTGGGGTTCCCCTTTCTGCGGCACAGCCTGGAACTTTCTCCAGCTGGGGCACGTGTAGACCTTACCTCATTTGTTTCCCGTCTTTTGGGGGTCACAGTCCTTCACTGCCACTGTTCAGTATCTTCAAAACTGTTTCAGGTTACTTGTCCTTTTTTTGTGGAGGGAGTTGTTTTAGGTGAGAAAGCAAACTGGTCCCTGTTGTTCCACTGTATCCAGAAACGAAGTCCCGCTACCACTTTTAATGACCTGCTATGTGTAAAACACTGTTCAAGAAGCTTAACACACACGGCCACACCTAGTCCTCATAAATACCGTAGGAAGGAGTGTTACTGACCCCATTTTACAGATGAATAAATGGATGCTCTGAGAAGTTAAACATTTAGCTCACAAACAAACAAGTGGAGAGGCCAGGATTCAAACCAAGGTTGGTTCGACGATACACGCATTCTCTATTTATAATATAAAACCTCCTCTCTGGCAGCCGAGGGGAGTGCAAGGAAGGTAAAACAGGCCATTAAAGCAAACTCTGGCATTTTCTACGGCATTCAATCGTTTATGCTTACTTTTTCCTCTGCTACTTAGGAAAAGAGTCGTATTAGCTTTAGTTAAAAAAAAAAAAAAAAAAAAAAGTCCTAACAGCCAATTATTTCAGGAAGAAACGCATCATGAAGGCTGAGGGTCTCTTGTTACTGTTTTTGGTTTTCCCCTTTCCTTTTTTTAAACCAGACTGTGTGGCCATTGTGTTTCCATCCCATCCTGACATGTCACAGGCCTCTGAGGCCTTCTAGAATGGTGCTTAGAGCCCAACCTGGGGTCAACCCTCAGCTCCACCAGGGGGAGCACCGTGACTTAACTTTGCCAAGCGTCAGAGTCCCACACCTGTAGGGTGAAGAAAATGAAGGTAGCTACCCTTTCGGGAGAAGGACATTGAGATACTCCCCTGGCTTAGCACCTGGCACCTAACAAGCTCTTTAAATGTTCACTTAAAAAAAAAAATGTTCATTATTTATTTTTGGGAGAGAGAGCATGAGCAGGGGAGGGGCAGAGAGAGAGTGGGGGATACAGGATCCAAAGAGGGCTCTGCCCTGACAGCACAGAGCCTTTTGGGGGGCTTGAACTCACAAACCGCAAGATCATGACCGGAGCCAAAGTCGGAAGCTGAACCGACTGAGCCACCCAGGCGCCCCTAAAGGTTCACTTTTATTATCACATTCAATTAATACAATAGAAAGCAGAATTTTCCCACCTCAGCACTACTGATGTTTGGGGCCAGATAATTCTTCCTGGGGGTGGTGACGAGCTGTCTTGTGCACAGCAGGATGTTTAGGTGCCCTGGCCTCCACCCACTAGATGCCTGTAGCAGCCTGTCCCTGTCTCCCAGGCTGACCACCAAGAAAGTCTCCATATATTGCCAAATGTCCCTTGGGGGGCAAAACTGCCCCCAGTTAAGAATTAGATATATAACAACCAGATACATACTTCCTATGAGTCTAAATGTCTTTTACAATTCTACGATCATGTGATGTCCCATGGGCACAGCATGGCTTCTCTGAAAATCATCAGGACCTCATCTATCACACCAGCCTCCTCTTGTGTTCCCATCTCAGTGCTGGGCATTCAGGTACCCCAGGCAGAAACTTGGGGTCACCTGGCCTTTCCCCCTGCCTTGTCCCCACACTGACCCAGTTTCCTCTGGTGGGCTCATCTAGTCTCAAGACTCTATGTGATGACCATGCCATCCCTATGCTGACGACTTCCAAGTTCACTGTCCCCTGCCCTCCAGACCCACTCTCCACTGCCTGCCCCACAGCTCCACCGGGACGTCTCCAGGCAGCACGCACTTAGCAGGTATGAAATCCACCTCTGGATCTGCCCCACCCTCCCCTTCTCCGATGAGGGCGACTCCCTCTTCTAGCTACTCAAGTGGCAACCAAATGCATCTTCAGGTCTGCTCTCTCTCATGTCACATCCATTCCTATCAGTAAGTTCCACTGATTCCTCCTTCAAAAGATCTTCAAGCTCTGACCACCTTTCACTGTTCCACCTGGTCCCAGCCACCATCCTCTGTCATCCAGATTACTGGCGTGCCCCCTAGGCCCTCCCTTGCCCCTACAATCTGTTCTCAATATGGCGGCCACAGTGGCCCAGTAAGACCTAAACCAGCTCACACACCTCTGCTCAAAGCAAAAACCGCCCCTCTCAGCAGAGTCCTTACAATGATCTTCCAGGCCGCTCACCCCCTATCCCCCATCCCGCCCCAGGCCCCCAGCCCTCCGGCTACTCCTGATTTCATGGTTGCTCTCCTCTTTGTTCTAGGCCATTCCTCCAACCACCAGGCACATCCTTGCCTGAAGGTATTTGCTCCTGCCTTTGCTGTTGCCCGAGAAGCTGTTCTCCCAGACACTCCCTCACCTCCTTGAGGTCTTTCCTCAAATGTGGCCTTCTTGGGGAATCTTTCCCAACAACTCTACGTAAACGTCATCATCCACTACAACCCATGCCCCTTCCTGTCCTTACTTTTTCCACAGCACTTATCACAATGCAGCACACACACAGTTTACATGTTTACACGATAGGCTTATTTATACTGTTTCTTTTTGGCCCACCCCACCTCGTCTATCTGGTAAGCAACTCCAGCACACAAGCAGTGCCTGGCACGGGGAGGGCACGCACAGAATCTGGGATGAATGGATGGCTAACTGCAGCCGCAGCAGAACCAAGGGGCACGCACAAGGCACTCGCTTTGAGGCAGGCGTGATGTTAACGAACGGGTGAGCATCACAAGTTTGAACACTCACAAAGGAAGTGGTGTCATTATCCCCATCGGACAGGAAAGGAAACTGAGGCCCAGAGATGGTGAGAAACACATCCAAGCTGTAAAACCAGTGAACTAGGACCCTAGGCAGACTAGTTCCTAACCCTGTCCCCACTCTGCTCAAGGGACCGGCCAAGGTGACCCAGCCAGGACCCCAACCCAGCTTTTCTTATTCCCACTTGGGCTTTCTTCCCCTCTGAGCTCCTGAATTTAAGAATTTCCTTTTGTGCTGGAGTCTCCTTTTCCGCCCATGCAAGGGGGGCTTTGGGGGAAAGGTGGTAACCCCAAAATGCAGCATATTCTGGCACAGGATCCAGAACAGGAACCCACTATCTCTCAATGTTTCTGTACAAAAACTTTTATAACAAAAAGAAAAAAGAGTAAATGTTATTTATGAAAGCATTTTGTAAACCACGGTAGCCCATGGGACTCATTCTAGGACATTCAGGTGGAAAAGCTGTCATTCTGATGTAATTAATCAAATACTATCTGTATTAGGCCGGGAGTTATGGAAAAATTGTTTAAAAAAATAAAAGAAGTCACTATTTAAAGGTAATAGTAACTGCGATACAGGACTTGTCACAGGACCCACTGTCATTCTACTGGCAGCCCAGGGGAGCGGGGAGCCCCAGGGGAGCCCCAACTGATGGATTCCCAGGGTTGGAGGCCAAGTGTAGGAATATAGCTGGAAATACTGTCTGAGACAGTGTGGTCCAGTGGAAACATAATGAAAGCCACATGTACATTTTTAAACGTTTTGGCAGCTACATTGAAAAAGGTGCAAAGAAACAGGTGAAATTATTTTGCATAATATATTTCACTTATCCCAGTACCTCCAAAAGAGTACCATTCATTTCAACCTGTAATTGATAACTTTAATGCATTTTTTATACCAAGCCTTCAAAACCCAGTGTATATTTTGTACAAAGAGCACATCCAGACCAGCCACGTTTCAAGTGCTCGGTAGCCAGATGTGCTGGTGGCTACAGGACAGCTTTGAGGCAGCCTAGACTGGGGCTGGAAGGAGGGGAGAAGAGCCACCCTCAGACTTGCTGAGACTGTTGTGGGGGACAGCTCTGAGCTATGCCTTCCAGCCAGCTGGGCTTTTCTGCAGTCTCCAAGGGCTGCCTCCCTGCCCATCCCAGCCAGACCACACCAGGCTGACTCCGAACTCGGGTCCAGGCTGACTCCGAACTCGGGTCCAAGCTGCCCTCAGGATCCTGTCCTCGTCTCCGCTCATTTTTCTTGACCTCTTGACCCACTTGGAGTCATCAAAGGCCGCTTGCCCTTCAAGGGTTAATCACCCCTGTCCTACTGGCCCCACAACCTGCTCTTGACCCTGGTTGCCCACTTACCCCAGGGCTGACGCCTGCTCCTCTTCAGATACCTGGCTGGCCAGAAGGGCATGGTGTGGCCAGAGGAGTGACCGTTAGACACAGCCAAGCCAGGGACTGAGGCTAGGCGGCTCCGCGTGCAGGAGCTGAGGCTGCCTGTGCGCTCTGCTCAGAAGGCACTGGGCCAGGACCTTTTTGTCTCCTTTGGGGAAGTTCCGCACTTCTCAGGGCCCCAAAGCTAGGACTGTCCCCGGTGGGGGCGGGGGCGGGGCGAGGAGGCAAGAGCTAGATCCCCCAGGGGGCCCTCCCGCTGGGTGCAGGGTCCAGTCTGCTGGTTTCTACCAGCGGAAATCCCTTCAGCGCTCCCTCCCCTGCATTCCTGCCAGGCGCACAGCACGGGCTCTGGCCCACCACTGGGGCTGTCCTGTCCCCCAGCTTGCTAGGTGCTGAGAGCACAGGGCTGGACGTCCAGCCCCATCCACTCTGTGCCTCAGGGTCCTTTCCAAGCGGAGCCTGGGAAAGCCCACCTCAGTAGGTTGGTGGGGGCTCAATGAATCCATGGGAGAAGCCTGAGTAATATTAAGTCACCACTGGCCACATAATCTTTCAGGTTCCATTTCTTCATCAGCAAAATGAAGCCAATAATGGGATCTGCCTGGCGAGGTTCTGGTGGGGACTGAATGAGACGAGGAAACCATAAGTCACCAGTATCCCTGCAACAGCTGGGGAAGCCAGAGCCCGGGGCACTTCCAAGGGCCTAGGGCCACCCAGCTGGGATCTGGCACAGCCAGGACTTGAACTTAGCTGTTTGGGACTCTTTCCATGACATCAGCTTCCATCCTTATGGTGTCTCCACCACCCTTGATACAAAAAGAGCTGGAGACAGGGACACCTGGGTGGCTCGGTCAGTTTAGCGTCAGACTCTTTTTTTTCTTTTTAAATGTCTATTTATTTTTGAGAGGAACACAGAGTACGAGTGGGGGAAGGGCAGGGAGAGGGAGACACAGAACCCGAAGCGGGCTCCTGGCCGAGCCCGTCAGCACAGGGCCCCCTTGGGACCCTCCATCTCCCTCTCTCTGCCCCCTCCCACCCCCAAAAATAAATAATTAAAAAAAGAGAGCTGGAGACAGCCCTCTTGCCCAACCTGGCCGTCCCTCCTGCACTATTCATTCCTTCCAGGGACAGTGTCAGAACCTCGACCACAGGGAAACTCTGAAGTGATTTCCTAAAGGGCTGGGGCAGGCAGTGGGCACTAAACTCTGGTGAAAGCCTATGCTGGTGTTGATGCCACCTGTTTATTTGCCCATCTTCCCCATTTGTCCATCTGTCCGTCCATCCATCCAACCATCCATCCCTTCAACAAAGAAAAACAGCCAATTAAAAACAAAGCACATCTGCTTAAAACTCTTCAGGGGGCCTACGGTTCTTGGGACATAATCCAGCTCTGCTGTGACCTTGGGGTCCCAGGCCCCATGACCCCATGTCCACCTACTTGCCCACCCTTACTGCTATCAGCCATTTGGGCCCCCTTTCTCTTTCCTCAGACTCACTCTCTTCCAACTACAACCTAGTGCTCAGTGCTGGGTGTTCTCCCAGCTCCCTGCATGGCCAGCTCCCTCGCACCTTCAGACCTCAGCTCAGACTTCAATTTAGAGAAACCCTCCCTGTGTGAGAACCTCTGTCAAGTAACTGTCCCTCCTGCCCAATCACTGTCATGCTCTTTTCTCTCCAGGGCTTGTCACATGGGGAAATTAGCCTATTTACGTGTTTACTGTGTCTCTGCTAAAGGATGTAAGTTTCAGGAAAGCGGGGCTTGCCTCCCTTGGTCTGGCTGGTATCTCCCAGGACTGGTTCAGTGTCTCGAAAAGGGTGGCAGTGGTCACCGTGGGGACACCTGGAAAGCTCTGTGGAAGTGACAGGCAATCTCTCTTAGTACAACATCCAAGTTTGATTGGTTGTTTACAGTGTTCTGGGCACAGTTTCTACAAACTGCCTATTTTAACTCAATGTTTCAGCTTCACAATGACCCTAAAAGGTGGTACAATGATCACACCCACTTTGCAGATGAGAAAACAGTGGCTGAGTCATTTGTCGGAGGTCACATGACTGAGTGCAGCTTCCCAAATGGCCCTGGTCAGCAAGGGGAAACTGCATGTTAACTGGTCCCCTAAAGTGTTGGCCACTCACACCCCACTCTTGCAGGCTGAGGGTCTGAACCCAAGCAATCTGGCTGCCTTTTGTCCTCCCGGTCCCATCCCTGTGGTGAGCAGCCTCTAAGGCCCCAGTGAATGAACCCTGCTTCCCGGCATCACACCCTCTTCAATGTGGGCTGAACCTAGTAACTTGTTTTCAATAAATAGAAAGGGCAAAAGGTGATAGAGGTCACCTCTGGGATTAGCTTCCAAAGACACTGAGGCTTGTGTCTTGTGTGCCCTCTATGGCAGCAGACCTCAGCCAGGGATGACAGCTCACCTCTGCATTTCTAGAAAGCCATTTTATTATCCTACCTGGGAGAGACAAAAGAGACCAGGGAGGGTAGAGGGACCGAGTAAACAGGGTACTGAAAGCTGGGGAGGGGGGCGTCTAAACACTCACCCTCCCCACGGTGCTCTGCTCTATCACCTGGGCAGCACTGCCCAGGGAGCCCCAGCTCTGTCACCATCTGTCGCTGGGGAAACGATGCCGGCCCAGGGGGCCAGGAGTGGTGGAAGGTAGCACAACAGGGGGTGTCCCGGGGAGTGGCGCAAAGACTTGGGTCCCCATGGTTTCTTTAGGGCTCTCTTAAATCTGTTTCTCCAAGGAGAAACTTTAGAAGGCACTTGACAATATTTAACATCCATTTTGATGGGAATCTTCCATGAAATAAAAATAGATAGATCCTTCTTCGACATAGATATACCAAAGCCAACACTGCGTTTATGGAGAGACACTAGCAGCGTTCCCATCAAGGCCAGGGACAATCCCAGCAGGCCCCCCATCAGCACTGGTATTTAACGTTCTCCTGGAAGTCTTCTGCAGTGCAATTAGATCAGAAAAAGAACATAAAACAGTAAAAGCTGGAGGGAAGGGTACAGTGTTATTATCGCTCTTGTTGTTTATATAGAGAGAAAACCAAAGCCAGTGGGCTGAAAAATGATGGGAGGCAATAAGAGAATGCAGTAAGGTGTCCAGACGCAAAATTAATAGACAGAGATCCCAAGCTATTTATAAATGAGAAGAAACAGAAATACCATTGCATAAGTAGGAAAACCCACATAACAGAATACCAGTTCACCCTAATTTAGTCTATACATTTAACACAAGAAAATACTAATAGCATTTTTTTAAATACAAGTTGATTCTAAAGTTCGTAACAAAAACAGCAAATGCATTTCAAAAAAATAGAGAGAGACCAATTTATTAAACTGTAGTCAAGTATCCCGCTGTACAAGAAGTAAAACGAGGGAGGTAACACAGGACGTGAGCAGAGACAGACTCCAGAACATATCGGACTTTGGAAACGACAAGTTATTTCAAATGGGCCAGTAGAAGACGTTACGTAAGAAATGGAAGAGAGACCAATGGATAGCCACCTGGAGAGATATTATCCAATGGATCCTTGTATCACACCTATCGCAAAATAAAAATTCACCACGGATCGAAGATTTCAAGATGACACATGAAGCCAGAGAAGCACCAGGATCAACGGTGGGAGGAATTTCCGTACGACCTCGAAACTGCGGAAGCCCTTTCTGAATAGGACACAAACACCAGAGACCACAAAAAAAATTTCACTCCATATAAGTTAAAAATATTTGCATGGCAAAGAAAAGAAAGTAAAAAGACAGTGACAACAGGAGGGGAGTGGGATATACAGTCTTCACTTGGGATGCTCTGCGGGTATTAAAAAGAATGAGGATGTGCTTCATGCCCAGATTTGGAATGTTCTCTGCTAGATACAGGGAGGTGAAAAATGCAATGATACGTGACCATGTTTGCCTAGGACGGGCGGAGAGAAGAGTGGAAGAGATACTTATTTGTTTGAATGTGTGCAAAATATCTCTGGAAGGAGCCAGAAGATACTGGGAGCAGTGGCTTTTCTGGGGAGAGAAGTGGGTAGCACAGAGAGACTGGCTTTCCACCCTTTGAAATTTGAACCACATTCCCTATCTTAAAAACCAAATGACGGGCATCTAGGTGGCTCAGCCAGTTAAGCGTCTGACTCTCGGTTTTGGCTCACGTCATGATCTCACAGGTTTGTGAGTTCTAGCCCTGAGTCGGGCTCTGAGCTGGCAGTGCGGAGCCTGCTTGGGATTCTCTCTCTCTCCCTCTCTCTGTGCCACTCCCCTCCCTCAAAATAATAAATTAAAAACCAATTAAAATAAATAAAAACTAAATGACACTAGTATCTACCATAAAGGGACAAGTGAAAGAAACCTCACCTCATCTGTGGGCAGTGGGGGCGCTGAGGGGTGGGCCGCAGGCTGTGCGTTCAGCAGGGAATCGGCCAAGGTGGGCCTACGGGCACCTGGGAGTCACTCAGAGCCGGGCACCAGCTCACCAAGGGGTGGGAGTGGCTTGCAGCTGGAGGAACTGAGCTGAGGGGGTCTTTTACAGTGTTGGCAGGGGTAGATTTTTGTATCTCTTTGGGGGAATAGTTTGACAATATCTATCAAAATTTTAAACGGCCCAGCAATCCTTTCCAGGGAATTTACTCTGTGGCTAATTTGCACAGGTGCATAAGGAGATGGAGATAATAAACTGGGAACAATGGTCCATCAAGTTACATAAATAATGTACTGATTAAATAAATTATGTACATCCAATAATGCAGTGATTAAATAAATTATGTACATCCAATAATGTACTGATTGAATAAATTATGTACGTGGACAAAGGACGAGGAAGCAAACAAAGGAAGGTGGCGGGGTAGGTGGTGGGGGATAATACATTATCGCATGGAGAAAGCAAAAAGCAGCGTGATGAATATGCTGCCATTTGTGAGAGTCACGTGTGCACATGGGCGTGGTTGTGCGAGCCCATTTCTGCAAGGACAACAGGACACAGGGGCCTGGGAGCTCAGGCAAGGGGCTCAGGAACAGAGAAACTTACTTCTCACCCTGGACTCTGAAGTGTGTGTGTGTGTGCGCGCGCGTGTGTATGTGCGCGCGCATGTGTGCATGCGTGTGGGTGTATTACTGTGGACACAGATTGCTTTTCTTGAATGAAGATTGTTCCTTTTATTGTTAAGGGAGGTGGTTGGTAGCTCCTGTGTTTGGCCCCGGAGAAGTTAGACCTGCCTGTGCTTTGAGCACTTTTCTTTCTTTAAAGATTTTAAGTCGGGGTGCCTGGGTGGCTCAGTCGGTTAAGCGTTCAGTTTCAGCTCGTCTGATCTCACCGTTCGTGAGTTCAAGCCCCACATCAGGCTCTGTGCTGATACCTTAGAGCCTGGAGACTGCTTCAGATTCTGTGTCTCCCCCTCTCTCTGGCCCTCTCCCGTTCACACTCTGAGTCTCTCTCTCTCAAAAATAAATAAACATTTTAAAAAAAAGATTTTAAGTCACCTCTATGCCCACTGTGGGGCTTGAACCCACAACCCTGAGATCAAGAGTCGCATGCTCCACTGACTGAGCCAGCCAGGTACCCCTTGAATACTTTTGATTTAGGAAAATGCCCCAAATAGCCTCCAAATGGTTTGAGCTCCAACTTCCCCTCTCGCCAGCTCATCCCACGGTGGAGTTTCATTTCTCAAAACCAGAGTGTCCCTGGGAAATCTTTTGTGGTTCTGGGGATATTGGGGTTTTTAGGGAATCCATACTGACCTCACCCCAGGCAGCACCCGTGGGAGAATTGCGAGTGTGATCTCTCTCACGGGGACAATTGCACAAGTGAGGGAAGAATGTGGGGCGGGCCACAGGGTCCTCTCTGAAATCCAAGTCAAGTCTCTCCCTTCCCTGGTAGGAATTTGAGACCACAGCCTCTCTCCTCTGACATCAGGATGTGCCCCCAGCTCACTGCTTCCCACTGGGGCTCCTCTGTGATCAGCTGAGAGTACCTTTCCAGTCCACCCAGCTACTCTCCCATCTCAGCAGCCACTCCTGGTGCTCTGCCCTACTTCTTGTTCCTGGGATATACCATGCCCTTCATGTCTCACCGTCTTTGCACATGCTATTCCCTCTTTTAGGGACACCTTTCCACTTGGCCCATTTGGTAAACTCCTACTCATTCATCAAAACCCAGCTCAAATATCCCCTTCTCCTTCACCTTCCTTAACTGTTTCCCCTCACTCACTCCCAGTTTTCCTTATTCCATTCTCCCTTCCACAAATATATAGACATATTTATTTATTTGAGAGAGAGAGGGGGAATGTGCATGCACACAAGAGCGAGTGGGGGAGAAGGGCAGAGGGAAAGAATTTTTTTTTTTAAGTTTATTTTTGAGAGAAAGAGACAATGTGAGCGGGGAAGGGGCAGTGAGAGAGGGAGACAGAGGATCCTAAGAGGGCTCTGCACTGACAGCATCAAGTCTGATGTGGGGCAGGAACTGTGAGATCATGACCTGAGTTGAAGCTGGACGCTCAACCAACCAGCCACCCAGGCGCCCCCCAAGAGACAGAATCTTAAGCAGGCTCCACACTCGCTCAGCACAGAGCCCACGACCCTGGGATCATGACCTGAGCCAAAATCAAGAGTCAGATGCTTTAACTGACTGAGCCAACCAGGCTGTTCCTCCCTTGCACAAACGCTTGTTAAAGGTCTACCATGTGGCAAGCACTGTGCCATGCGCTGGGGACACGGCAGGGACAAAACCAAGAGGCCCTGCCTGGTGGGGAAGACTGGCCTGAACCTTTATCACAAACAAATGCAAAAACCACAATCAAAAGCCTGGAAGGAATCCAGAGGTCTTGGGGATGGGGGCTGAGACCGCAGTTCTCAAACTGCTTCCTCAGG
Source organism: Lynx canadensis (assembly GCF_007474595.2). Taxonomy (NCBI): domain Eukaryota; kingdom Metazoa; phylum Chordata; class Mammalia; order Carnivora; family Felidae; genus Lynx; species Lynx canadensis. The sequence continues at coordinate 41,201,331 of NC_044313.2, read as the reverse complement.
GCCACCTGCCACCAACACCTGGGGCGCACCTGGGCTCGGGGCCCCGCCCCGACTCAGCCTGCCCAGGTACCCGAGCCAGGCCTGAGCAGTAACGCAGCATGGCCAGGGCTGGAAAACACCACTGATGGTTAGGCCGGGGTCCCCTGCCCCCCCTACCCGCCTTTAAAAATAACTTTCACGGGGAAAAGAAACAAAAGCTAAAAATAGCAACATATTAAAATGGAATATGCCAGTTGCCGGAAGAAGACCAAGTTCTGCGCTGCCCAAGGGTGGGGGGTTGTGAGGGAAGAGGGGTGGGCCTGACACTTAAAATGGAAAAATGACCTGGAGGGAATAATGGTTGAATTCATTATTCTAAGGGAGGACAAGGGAACTAACATTTATGAAGCACCCACACTGTGCCAACTTCTGTACCAACCCTTAGATTCCACGTCTCCCAGGTCTCGGTGTAGGGTGCTTCTATAGCTACAATGTCAGCAGCAAAGGTAAAGAGTCCGGTTCTGTTAATGCCGGTCAAGGCTGGTACCCCTCCCAGCAAATGTGTGCAGGAGACGCTGAGACCATGGTCAAGGTCCCTGAACCTGGGATCTAGCAAGTGATGGAGGCTTGATCTGCACCCAGGACCTCTCCTCGGTCCACACCCAGTCTCCTGTCCCCACCCTCCTGGGCTCCCTTCGAGGCTTCTTCGAGGTATGAGATACATCCAGTGCCTCTCCTACACCTGATAGAACATTTTGCTCCCAGTGGGTGCATCAACACATCCGTGAAATAAGTGATCAAAGCACTGTGGGCTGATAACAACGTCAGGAAACTGGTACCTTTGCTACCTCACGTTGCTACGGAATATTTTCCCCCACTAACCCCACATGTCTTAGTCTGCGTTCCTCAAAACCAAAGCCTGAGACAAGGGCTCTTGTGCTGGTGGGTCTGGGAAGCTACCCCAGGGAGAAGTGCAGGGCAGGGAAGGAACCCGGGAACGGGGGAGAGCCCAGAAGAATGTGGGATCGAGCAGGCTGCTGCTTTAGGGGGCCTGGGGGCTCCATCCTGCTGGCCTGGTCTATACTGACTTACGAAACGTGTATCAGAGCTCCCAACCAAGGGACAAAAGGGGAGCAGCTATCCATTGGTTCCAGTCACCCACTGGTCAAGGGTGGTCCCCAGGAGTTTTAACTTCCCTGCCCCCACTTCCCCCACCTTTCCGGAGCTTGGGTGGGGAGGCTCTTCCTTTCAAAGAGGCAACTGATACTTGGGGAGATCCTACAGCACCATCTCTGTGCTTGGGACAGGAACAGTGTGGAGGGGATACCTGGGCGAACAAGACAGGCAATGCCCCACCCCCTGGAGCTTATTTGGGGGGGTGGGGAGGGAAGGGAAGGGGGCCAAAGGACCAGGAAGCAAACAAAGGAAGGAGGCAAGCTCAAATATGGGTCAGGAAAGGCTTGCTTGAGAAGGGGACCCTCGATGGGGCGCCTGGGTGGGTCAGTCGGTTAAGCATCCGACTTCGGCTCAGGTCATGATCTCACAGCCCGTGAGTTCGAGCCCCGTGTCAGGCTCTGTGCTGACAGCTCGGAGCCTGGAGTCTGCTTCAGATTCTGTGTCTCCCTCTCTCTGACCCTCCCCTGTTCATACTCTGTCTCTCTCTGTCTCAAAAATAAATAAACGTTAAAAAAAATTTTTTTTTTAATTTAATAAAAAAAGAGAAGGGAACCCTCGAGCTGAGCACTACATGATGAGAGGGGCTGGCTTTCCTGCACTGATCTGGTCTGGGTACAGAAGGCTCAGGGTGGGCAGCAATTGCAAAGGCCCTGGGGAAGGAAAAGCACTGAGGTCCTTTGGGTGGCTTAGTGTACCCAGGAGGGCAGGAGTTGGTCAGGAGGTAGATATGATGCTGTGGCAGGTACCCAGGGAGAAGACACAATGGTGTAGACCAGGCAGGAAGGGATGCAGGAGGGACAAAAGCCTAGGTTCAGGTTCAGGTTCAGGATCTGTCTTGGTGTTGGTAGTGACCCAAGAGGAAGTGCAAAATGAGGATCAGCCTCCAGGCACTGGGCCCAATGCTGGGAAGAGGAGGGGGTGTCCTGGGGCGCCTGGGGGGCTCCGTCGGTTAAGCACCGGACTCGGTTTTGGCTCAGGTCATGACCTCACGATTTCATGAGGTCAAGCCCCAAGTTGGGCTCTGTGCTGACAGCCTGGAGCCTGCTTGAGATTCTCTCTCGGCGCCCCCCCGCCCCGCCTCTCCCCCACTCACACTGTCTCTCTCTCAAAATACACAAATAAACTTAAAAATTTTTTTGAAGAGGAGGGGATGTCTCACGTCACTGTCTCCAGAAACTGCACATTTTAGACAAAATCTAAAAAAGAGAAACCACTTTGTAATTGAAAGCATCAGTTTTTAAAACGTTGGCGGTTTCCCTTCTCATCCCTCCCTTCTCAACTGAACCCCACCCGAGCTCAAGCCCAGCTGCGTGAAAAGCAGACTCAGGGATCCCTGCCCTTTTCTTGGCTGTTAGCTCCCGGCACCCAGGCCCTTAGACCAGGCCTCCCGGGGTACGGGGCAGGGGCCTGTCTTCATTCAAGGGCCTGGCCTAGGTTCTCATCACTGACCCCAGGGGGTGACAGCCAGCCCAAGGCTACATCTCCGTTCCTCCTTTTACCAGCAGCAAGTTCCTATTTGTCCCCCAGGTGCCGGATACACGCCTCCAGAACTGGAGTTTGAGAACCCCTGCCCTGAAGGACATTCTCGGATCCTATCACGGCACAGCCTGAATCCTGCCAGGCACCATGCTAGGAATTGGGGGCACAAATGAAGCCCCGGCCCTCAGGGAGCCAAGGGCAGGCGGGTCAGCCACAGACTGGGAAGCAACCCAAGGAGACAAATTAGCAACCACAAAGACATCTGCTCTCCACTCTAGAATCTCCAGAATCTGGGAGGGGAGGGATGGGTGCCCCTCCTCCGCCTCTTGGCTCTTTATTATGGAGCTAGTCAGCCCAGTTCCCAGTTGTGCATCACAAAACCTGCAACACACAGGCACTCTCCCCTCTCAGCGGGGGGGGGGGGGGGGGGGGGGGGGGGGGGGGGAAGCTTGCAGGCAGCTAGGTTCCCTCCAGCAGCCTGGAGGGGTAGGGGAAGCAGAATTCCTGGGGTAACCATTTCCAGCCCCCCAGACAAGTTGGGCTTCCAGGCCAAGGCCAGTGTGCACGGAGGGGCAGGTCTGGAGGGCTGCCTGGAGGCAGGTGGTAGTAAATGTAGCCAAAGGCCTATAAGTAGTTCCGCTGGCTGGGGAGAAGGGCTGAGTGCAGAGATAGGCTCAGGGAAAGTGACCTGCCAAATGGCACAGAAGTGCCCAGCCTGTGGGACTCCACGCCCCTGATCTACCCACTCAATCCTACACACTCACCCCAACCTCACAGCTCCTTTCTGCCTGCTCTAGCTGCTTACGTGAGTATTTGTTTTTGTTTCTAAACACAATTTATTGTCAAATTGGCTTAGATGCAACACCCAGTGCTCATCCCAACAAGTGGCCTCTTCAATGCCCATCACCCATTTTCCCCTCTCCCCCACCCCCCATCAACCCTCCGTTTGTTCTCTGTATTTTAAGAGTCTCTTATGGTTTGCTGCCCTCCCTCGCTGTTTGTAACTACTTTTCCCCCTTCCCTTCCCCCGTGGTCTTCTGTTAAGTTTCCCAAGATACATGGACATTCATTGAGCTACAAAGTCTATGTTGGGCAAATGAGAAATTCCCTTAATTTAGTTTGGACACCATGGATCTCTCACTGGTGCTCTTTTCCTTTGCCTGGTTCTGGTGACATCCAGACAGATGTGGGCCCACCTCCAGCAGGTATGTGAGACCACAGGGCTTCAGCTAACATTCTCCCCGCACTCTTTTCACCCAAGTTGTTCTGGTTCTTAAAGATAAACATACTGTTTTTATAAGTTGCCTCCCTCCGGGAGGCCAGGTATAAACCACCAGACAAGTAAGAAGTCTTGCTGGTATGGAAGTTAAATGTGTTCACCGTTAACTAGCACCACTGTCTAGTATAGCTCCTTGAGGTTGCCATTCACATGATAGTCTAAGTGCACAGAATCCTCTGAAGGCACCTGTTCATCTTATAGTTTGAATGAACGGCATCCCTGGAAAATGACATTCACATCATCATCATCATCCCTATTATTCACAAAGTCTAAGTGCCTGGCACCCCTTCTCCCCACACCCCCCAGACAGCCACTCTCATTGTAGTCTAAATGAATGGCGCCCTCTGGTGGCACCAATTCACATTGTAGTATGTGAATCCCTGCCCTCCCCAAGTTTTGGAGTTGTGCAACACGGTGGCCTATATGTTCACACATTTAAGCCTAAAAAACGATCTTGAGGAAGTACTTACATTTCTACTTTCTACAGAAAAAACTTCCCAAGATCTCCCAGCCAGAGAGCCAGAGCTGAGATTTTATGCCTTGTCTATCTGATGTCCACTGCTTTCCCCCTCAGCAGAGCTGGAAGGACTGAGAGGCAAAACCTCAACTCCTCCAGCCTCTCAGGGCTTCCTGCCCGGCTCAGTCCCACAGCAAGGCCCCATACTAGGCCTTATGGATCCCATTTGGGAAATTGATAGGCACTATCATAGGGATATTGACATCCCCTACAGATAGGGAAATTGAGGTTCCTTGCCTGAAATGCTGCAGCCAGTGAATGACGGGGGACTGCCTGTCTCAGGCAGAGGACCCACTTTCCAGGGCATCCTGTCTTCTACCGGGATGGGAAGATTCCAGTTCAACTGCCAGGGTGCTTCACTAGAATCCCCAAACCTCCCCCCGCCACCCAGGTGTCAGTCTCTCACCTGGTCCTCACCCCAGGATTCCACTGCCAGGGCCCTTGTCCAGAGTCACATTTGGTGCTGCAGTTGTGTGTAAGGGCCCCATCACTGGTCAGAGAGTGGCCCAGTGTCCTTTGTGACCAACGGTTACTAGGAACTTGTCGGAGACCTGCCAAGGACATTTAAAAACCTACCATGGGAGCCCGGACATCAGTCCTGGAGGGCACAGCAGCTCAAGGAGGGAGCTCCTGGGTCGTGGCTGTCAGGCCCTTCTGGGCAGCGAGGGAGTCCCTCCAGCCACAAGCAGACAGAGCGGAGCCACTGTAGACACTTGGCCTCGGGCAGAGGAGGGACAGCTAAGCTGTCTCCCTTTGGAGGAATGTCTGATTTTCTATGCAACACATGGTTAGGGGAAAGACGGAATTGGGAGGTCATCAAACCCTTTGACCAGATGGGGGCTCCAGCCATACCCACGTCCTAACGGGGACACAAGAGGTCTGGCTAGAATAGCACCGCGCGGCTGGCAGCTCTGAGGGAAGGCCCAGAGGTTAAGTGGGAGTCGCTGCCCAGCGCCTGGTCCATTGGCAAGGCTCCGAGAGGTCCACCAGCAGAGAAAACACAGGCCCACTGAGCTCCTCCAGGGTACCACAAAACACGTCGCTAATAGGACACCTGCTAACGTCCTGAGCTCCTGAGAACGCACTATGGGTGCAGCTGAGGTCGGGGTGGAGCTCATGAGGACCCTGCTGTGTATGGTGAGGACACCAGGGCCCCGATTCTGGAGAGAGGCGTTACCTCCCGGCTCCCTCCCTGATGGCCCTCTCATCTGTCCACCCAACTGTAACTGAGCAAGCCCGCGTGTGGCCTGATGACAGGGCTGACCCGAGCTGGGCTAGTGGGGGCGGGAGGGGACTGCTGTGAAGGGCACGCTGTCATTTGCAGGGAGCTGAATGCCGGCCTGCACTCCCTTGGCCGGCCAGCCTGGCCAGCGTGGTGAACCAGAGTCGGTGCCGGGCCCCAGGGGCCTCACCTGGGAGCACCCGGGACAGGGAGAGAGCCGCGGCACCCCCATCAGTGGGGCAGAGGGGTGCCCTCCGGCCCGGCCCAGACGGGATGCCGAGCACAGCAGAGCTTTGTTCCAACCTCCACCATCGAGCGCCGTGCAGACGCTCTGTGAATGGCACTGTTGTGGTATTTTAAGAAGATTCTACAAATAGCACTAACTCAGAATGGGCCTCAGAGCCAGCTCATGAATGCGGCAGTGGCGAGGGCGGGCCAGCCTGGGAGCTCCAGGAGGACAATGGGGCCTCACAGGGGAGGTAGGGCAGGATGTTGGGTGACCCCGGCCTTTTCCGGGGCTCCATGGCCTCATTTCCCCCCAGACGCGACGCACCCAGGCCCTGCCCCCATTGCCCAATTCTGATGGGCGGCTTCCTGGGAATTTATGGGGAAGGAGCAGCTCCCCAGCCTTTCTGAATAACAAGGGGATCCAACATCCTTCTGGCACCTGCTACTCCCGGATCTCTTAGCTCTGATGATGTCCTGTGGGTCACAGGGGAGGGGGGCACAGGAAGGAAGAATGTCCTTAGGCTTTTATTACAAGTCACTTTATTAGGTAGCCAGAGAAACCTCAAAGACTCATAGTCCTAGGAGCCAAGGACTATTATCTGGAATCTTTCCAGAAGAGTCCATTCTTGAGACTTGAAAGACAGCCGAGGGAAGAGAAAAAGAACAGGGATTGGGGGGTCATTCAGAGAAGCTTAAACGTAGCGAGACGTCTCAGTCTCGATGTCTCCATCTTGAAGACCAAGGCTATCGGACCTCTCTCACAGAGAAGGTCGAAAATTTGGAGGCGCAGAATATGCTGTGCTTGGTACCAAAGGCACTCAACAAGTGTCAGCATCACTTCCTTCCCAAATGAAAGACCGCTTATTTAACAGATGCGTGCGTTCCACACATAAACTATCTCTGAACTCCAGCTGAGAAACCGGGCAGGCCTAAAGGGATCCCTCTTGACCCTGTGAATCTACAAAGACATCAGAGCAGGGCTGTGGAGTGTGGAGTCGACGCAAATGAGCAAGACAGAGCAGCAGAGCAGGCCGGGGCCTGTGGCAAAGTAGAGAGGCTCATATCTAAGCCCGTCTGTCCCATCTTATACGACAGAGGAAGGATCATTTTCTTTTTAATGTTTATTTATTTGAGAAAGAAACAGGGCACGAGCAGGGAAGGGGCAGAGAAAGAGGGAGACACAGAATCCGAAGCAGGCTGCAGGCTCTGAGCTCTCAGCACCGAGCCCGACATAGGGCTGGGGCTCACAAACTGAGATCGTGACCTGAGCCAAAGTCAGATGCTTAACCGACGCAGCCACCCAGGCGCCCCAAGGAAGGATCATTTTTGACAGACCTGCCTCGACCCCCCCAGCACATTCTGAGCAGGGGCCACGGCCGAGGCGTTGACAGTGCACCCAGCCATCAGAGGTGGCATGAAAGGGTGGTTCCCCCACATGCATCAGTCCCCGCCACCCAACCCTCAACCATGCCTTGACTAACTCCTCTGTGTCCTGCCCCTTCCCTCCATTAAACACAGCCTCTATACGAGGCTGAGCACAGTTCTGTGCACAGAACTTGGCACTTAATCCATAAGGACCAAATGAGAATGAGGTGAGAAAGACCTGTCTAGAGCCAAGAGTACAGGGGACCTCAGACTCAAGGGACTGGGCCACTGACCTGCGGTGCGGCCTTTGACAAGTCACTTCCTCTCTTTGGGGCTTTTGAAAAAACTAATTTGGAAAATGAGAAAGTCTGGCTAGGTGATCCCTGAGGATCACTCTCTCGGACTCCATATGTTCCATCTCTAAGTACCGACGATTGAGCCCTGGTATTGAATGATGGATCTTCTCCTTATCCCTCCCCTGGGATGCCCTCCCTGGAACTTGCTTATTCCCCACAGTGAACTGGGACAAGGCAGGTAGTGGCTTGTTCACAGGCAGGTGGCCCTGGGCACGGCCCTGGGACCTCATTAAGTTAGAAGGTGCTGCTGTCTCCATAGCCCCAGCTGTCTGGGGAAGGCAGCATTTGGTGCTGGCGGGCACTGATCCTACACAGGTCTTTTTCCTACACGGCGTCGCTGCATCAGGCAGGGGCAGCAGGAGAGGCAGTGCGTTCCCAGCCGTGGGACCGAGGCCCGGAGCCCAGACACAGGCCCAGAGGCACGCAGGTCAATGTGGGAGAGTCATGACTTGATACCGGGGTGCCTGGACTCCAAGGCCGTTCCTGCTGTCCCCCTACTTTGCACCCCCGACCTCTAAGAGGCTCACACACTGTCCCAATGAGCCATGTGCCCTAGGAGAGTGACCCAGACCTCTCTCCATCCGACTCTCCTAATCAATAAATGAAGGAAACTACCTAATCTCAAAGATATTTCCTTGCTCCCAAGTTCAGGGGCTCTCTTCTCCAGAAGTGGTTGATGTACATTCACTGGGTGGTGTCTAAAATCCTGAACGAAGGCTCCGTGGGGACCAGGGCCAGTCAGAACAGGGTGGGCCTTACCCTGCTGGACCAGGCGTGAAGTTTCAGGTTCTAGACAGTGAGGGGACTGCGGAGCCCCCGGGGAGCCTGGGGGTAGTGACCATTTACTGACTGGTAAGGAAGCATTTCCACGTTTTACAAACCTCCTAGCCTCTCTGGTGAGTGCCATCTGATTATCGGCCAGGCCTGCAGACCTCCTGGGCAGGAAGGAATTTGAGAACCTGCCAGGTTAGGGCTGTCCTCAGGGAGGTCTGAGACGGAGGCTGGCGAACAGGTGCAGAGGGCCCCACGCCAGATCCTGATCCACACCTTGTGCTCCGTTCTTGCAGAGACAGTCATGCGACAGGCAGGCAGCGGCCACTGTGACATCACTGGCTGTGGTGGACTCATTTGAGTCTGAAAAGATTGAAGTGAACCTGGGGAAGTGAACCTGCTCCTGCAAGGCCCCGGTGGGTCTCAGTGGGCACCACGTGACTGAACACCCCCGCCGTTCGCGTTGGCTCCTGGGCCTCTGCGTGGGGAGCTGACTGAGGGGGGGCCGAAGCACAGCATCCTGGGTCCGGTCCAGTGTGAGAGTCTGAGCAGGCTCAGGGACACCACAGCCCCTGCCCTAAAGGGAACTCCATGGGGCTGGGGGCGGGGGGCGGGTCCTGTGTATGACTGATCCTCAGAAAGGAAGCTGGCCCAGCAGAAGCCACAAAGGAGAAGCTGCTGGTTTGTGACTAACCTTTGACTCTAAGCTGGATGTGACCAGGGGTGGCCAGCTTTCTGTTCCAAGTTTCGTGCACACAGGCCGTGTGCTGCTTTTTGTTTCATTCTCTCGTGCGTGCTCTGCAGCTAGCTGTCAAAGTGAGTGCCTGGCTCTAGGTCATGTGGTAGTGAATGAAATCAATGCGGAGTGCAGGCTGGGAGGGTGGCCTCTGGTGCCAGACAGCCTGGGTTGGACTCCTGGTTCTGAGCGGCCTTGGCCATGAAACTCAATGCCTCGGTTTCCCCATCCCTAAAATGACACGAAGAACAGAATCCCCTTGAAGGCAACTGTGAGGATTAAGTGAATTCGTACATGTCCGGTGCTAATCGAGCACAGGGTTCGGCACACGGTGGGTGTTATGTGTGTTGTAAGCGCTTTCTTTTCAGCAAAGCAACACTGGCCTCATCAGTTTTTAGAATCTCACCCTAAGCCTCAAGGTAAATAATAATCACTTCCATTATTGGACATGTTGGTGAGCTTGTCAGTATTCCAAGTCACAGACAAGAGTATCCCTCTCTGGCTCACAGACGTGACTTGTCCAGACAGCAGGTGGCACAGCCAAAATGCAGAACCGGGCCTGCCCAACTCAGAGCTCCGTGAGCTTCCAACATCTCACACTGCCTCCCAGAAACCAAGCCCTCAAGCACCTTAACTCACCTCCAGTTCCCCCCTAAACATCCAAGTAGTTTAGGTAAGAAGAACAAGGCCTAGGGGCCCCTGGGTGGCTCAGTCGGTTAAGCGTCCGACTTCGGCTCAGGTCGTGATCTCGCGGTCCGTGGGTTCGAGCCCCGTGTCAGGCTCTGTGCTGACAGCTCAGAGCCTGGAGCCTATTTCAGATTCTGTGTCTCCCTCTTTCTCTGACCCTCCCCTGTTCATGCTCTCTATCTCAAAAATAAATAAATGTTCAAAAAAACTTTTTTTAAAAAAGAAGAACAAGGCCTAAACCAGAGAAGACGGAAGAACTGCTCCCTTACCTTGGTATGACTTAGCATCTCAGAAAGTCCCCCACTGTGGCAACTTGATCTGTCTTACAGATCTCTGAAAAAGCCCCATTTACATAGCACTGTCACGATGTGACCTGACTCACTCTGTGGAAAAGCCCTATCTCCAGGGCATTTGTCAAAAACAACCAGGGGTAATTCTTTATCATTACAGCTGTCTAAAGCTGATTTGGGCAAACAAGGCTGGCCAAAAGGAAGATTCAGGGACGGAGAAATCCACTAGGAGCTCTGAAAAGCCCTGACATACTTCCGGTGATCTAGAAGCCCACGTACACGTGTACAGCCGTGTCGATGAGCAGGACCTGAGAAGTCCCCGTGCTCAATCTCTCACTTCTGGCCAACTACGCACAAGCAGGGGGAGTCAAGCCTAAGACAGTCATAAACTCTCTGAGCACTGGAGGTGCATTCAGAGAAATTTTAAAGGGAACCCTTCATTGTTTTTGTTTTTTTTTTTAAATTTTCTTACTGTTTATTTATTTTTGAGAGAGAGAAACAGCGTGAACAGGGGAGGGGCAGAGACAGATGGAGACACAGAATCTGAAGCAGGCTCCAGGCTCTGAGCTGTGAGCACAGAGCCTGAAGTGGGGCTCAAACCCACGAACCGTGAGATCATGATCTGAGCTGAAGCCAGACGCTTAACCAATTGAGCTACCCAGGTGCCCCAAAGGGAACCCTTCAGACAAATATGAAAAGAACATTAGATGGTCACTCAAATCTACACGAAGAAGAGCACCGATAAAAGTAACTATATAGGTAAATATAAAAGATAGTATAGATGTATTCTTTGTAGCCTTTTTTCCTTCTATCTGATTTAAAGTTTATTTATTTTGAGAGAGAGAAAGAGAGAGCGTGAACAGGGGAGGGGCAGAGAGAGAGAGGGAGAGAGAATCCCAAGCAGGCTCCACACTGCCAGCGCAAAGCCCATCACGGGGGCTTGAATTCACCAACCATGAGATCATGACCTGAGCTGAAATCAAGAGTCTGATGCTTAGCCGACTGAGTCACCCAGGCGCCCCTCCTTCTATGTGATTTAAAAGACAACTGCATAAAATTGTGTTGATGCACTTATTATGCATAAAAGATGTAATCAGTATGACAATAATGGCACAAAGGAGGGGGAGAGAGCAGACTGTAATCCCTAGAACAATCACTAAGAAAGTAACTTAAAAATACTGTAAAGAGGGGCACCTGGGTGGCTCAGTTGGTTAAGCGTGGTTAAGCGTCCAACTTTGGCTCAGGTCATGATGTAACAGTTTGTGGGTTCAAGCCCCACATCGGGCTCTGTGCTGACAGCTCAGAGCCTGGAGCTTGCTTTGGATTCTGTGTCTCCCTTTGCCCCTCTCCCACTCACGCTCTGTCTCTCTCTCTCTTCAAAATGAATAAACATTTAAAAAATACTGTAAAAACAAAAGGAAATTAAAATGATACAACAAAAAACATCTATGTATATAAAAAAAGTCAGTAATAGAACAAAAATGACATGGCACATGTAGAAAACAAATAGCAAAATGGCTGACATAAATCCATCTTATCGGTAATTATACTAAATGGAAATGGATTAAAAAACAAATTACATACTGTCTATCAGAGATACTTAGATTTAAAAACAAACAGGTAGAAAGTGAAATGATGGAAAAAGACCATGTACACAATACCCGAAAGGAGTCAGAATGACTATACACACATGGGACAGAATAGACTTTAAGATAAAAACGTTACTAGAGACAAAGACGAACATTTTATAATTATAAAAGGGTCATTCTAGCAAGAAGATACAACAATTATAAACACATGTCCCCCTGGGCACCTGGGTGGCTCAGTTGGTTGAGCGTCCGACTTCGGCTCAGGTCATGATCTCACAGTCCGTGACTTCGGGCCCCGCGTCGGGCCCCGCGCTGACAGCTCAGAGCCTGGAGCCTGCTTCGGATTCTGTGTCTCCCTTTCTCTAACCCTCCCCCGTTCATGCTGTGTCTCTCTCTCAAAAATAAACATTAATAGGGGCACCTGGGTGGCGCAGTCGGTTAAGCGTCCGACTTCAGCCAGGTCACGATCTCGCAATCCGTGAGTTCGAGCCCCGCGTCAGGCTCTGGGCTGATGGCTCGGAGCCTGTTTCTAATTCTGTGTCTCCCTCTCTCTCTGCCCCTCCCCCGTTCATGCTCTGTCTCTCTCTGTCCCAAAAATAAATAAACGTTGAAAAAAAAATTAAAAAAAAAATAAACATTAATAAATAAATAGATAAACACATGTCACCCTAACAACAGAGCTCCATAATACTGAAGCAAAAATGGACAGAATTGAAGTGGGACTCCACAATAATACTTGGAGGCTTTATGGGTGCCTGGCTGGCTCAGTCAGAAAAGCATGCCACTCCTGGGGGTGACTGGGTGGCTCGATAGGTTAAGCGTCTGACTTCGGTTCAGGTCATGATCTCACAGTTTGTGAGTTTGAGCGAGCCCTGCACTGGGCTCTCCACTCTCAGTGAGGAGCCTGCTTCAGATCCTCTGTCTCCCTCTCTCTTTGTCCCCCACCCCACTTGTTCTCTCTCTCTGTCAAAAATAAATAAACATTAAAAGAAAAAAAAAAAGCATGCAACTCTTGATCTTGGGGTTGTGAGTCTGGGCCCCATATTGGGTGTAGAGATTACTAAAAAAAAATAAACTTAAAAAAATTGGAGACTTTAATAGTCCATTTTCAATAATGGATAGAACTAGGCAGAAAATCAATAAGGAAACAAAAGACTTGAACTACCCAAGGAACCAAGTAGTCCTAACAAATACACATAGAACATCCCATCCAACAAGAACAGAATACACGCTCATCTCAAGGGCACATGGAAGGTCTTCCAGGATAGGCCATATGCTAGATCATAAAGCAAGCCTTAAACATTTAAATGGATTGAATAAAATAAAATGTGAATGTAGGGGCGCCTGGGTGGCGCAGTCGGTTGGGCGTCCGACTTCAGCCAGGTCACGATCTCGCGGTCCGTGAGTTCGAGCCCCGCGTCAGGCTCTGGGCTGATGGCTCAGAGCCTGGAGCCTGTTTCTGATTCTGTGTCTCCCTCTCTCTCTGCCCCTCCCCCGTTCATGCTCTGTCTCTCTGTGTCCCCAAAAAATAAATAAACGTTGAAAAAAAAATTAAAAAAAAAAATGTGAATGTATATTCACCAGCTTAGGAGCAATAAATTTAGAAATCAATAAGGAAAAGAAATTTACAGAAATCACAAATAATGTGGAAATGAAACAACTCACCCCTAAATAACCAAAGAAGAAATCACAAAAGAAATTTTAAAAACACTTTGAGTTGAAGTGAAAGCACAATATATTAAAACTCATGGGATGCAGTGTGCTTGGAGGGAAACTTACAGCTATAAACACTCACATTATAAAAGAAGAGAGATCTCAAATCAATAACCTAACCTTACACCTTCAGAAACTAGGAAAAAAAAAAAAAAAAAAAAAAAAAAAAAAAAACCCAAGTCAAACATATGGAAGGAAATAATTAAGATTAGACTAGAAATTAATAATTAGGATTAGACTAGAAATAAAGACTAGAAAACAATAGGGGAAAAAAACCCACCAAGAGTTGGTTCGTTGAAAAGATCACCACATTTGACAAACTTAGCTGGACTAACCAAAAAAAAAAAAAGGGGGGGGGGGGAGAAGACTCCAATGACTAAAATCAGGAATGAAACAGAAGGCATCACTGTCAACCTTACAGAAATAAAAAGGATCATAAGGGAATAACATGGAGTAAGTTGGATGAAATAGACAAATTCCTGGAAAGGCATAAACTACCAAAACTGACATAAGAAGAAACCAAAAACCTAAATAGGCCTTTATTTAACAAAAGACTGAATTAATAACTTAAATATTCCCCACCCCCCACCCCGAATTTTCACTGATGAATTCTACTGGTCATTTAAAGAGGAATTAATAGCAGACAGTTTCATGGGTAAACTCCATCAAATATTTAAGGCATTAATACCAACTGTTGACAAACTTTTCCAAGAAACAGAAAAGACAAGGGCAGGGTCCCCAGCTCCTGTGCAGCCAGTATCCCTCTCTTGATAAAAACAAGGACACTGCAAGAAAACTATACACAACATTCCTTATGAACACACAAACAAAAATCCTCCACAAAATACTAGCAAAACACTAATGTTCATCAACTGATGAGTGGATAAACAAAATGTGGTCCACTCACTCCAGGGACTGTATTTAGCCATAAAACAGAATGAAGTAGTGATGTGTGCTACAACATAGACGAACCTTGGAAACACTATGATAAGTTAAACAAGCCAATCACAAAAGGCCTTATATTGTATAAAAGCAATTTAGCGGTTGTTTGGGCAACAGGAAAAGTGGGGGGAGGGTTGTCTTGGGAATGGGGAGTGACTGATCACGGATATAGGGTTCATTTTGGGGGGTAATGAAAATGTTCTAAAATTAGATGATGGTAATGATTGCACAACTCTGAATATATTAAAACCCATTGATAAGTGTCCGACTTCAGCCAGGTCACGATCTCGCGGTCCATGAGCTCGAGCCCCGCGTCAGGCTCTGGGCTGATGGCTCGGAGCCTGGAGCCTGTTTCCAATTCTGTGTCTCCCTCTCTCTCTGCCCCTCACCCGTTCATGCTCTGTTTCTCTCTGTCCCAAAAATAAATAAAAAACGTTGAAAAAAAAAATTAAAAAAAAAAAAAAAAAGAAAAGATGTCTTTGATAAGTTTTTTAAAACTCTTACAATTCACTTAAAAAAGACAAGTAAGGGGCGCCTGGGTGGTGCAGTCGGTTAAGCGTCCGACTTCAGCCAGGTCACGATCTCGCAGTCCGTGAGTTCGAGCCCCGCGTCGGGCTCTGGGCTGATGGCTCAGAGCCTGGAGCCTGTTTCCGATTCTTTGTCTCCCTCTCTCTCTGCCCCTCCCCCGTTTATGCTCTGTCTCTCTCTGTCCCAAAATAAATAAAAAACGTTGAAAAAAAATTAAAAAAAAAAACCCATTGAGTTGTACAGTCTGAAAGGATGAATTCTATGATATGTGAAATACGTCTCAATTAGAGCTGTTTAAAAAAAAAGAGGGTAGTGATAGGATATTTGGGGGAAGAGTCCAGCAAAAGTTGTAATTCAGGCAGAACGTGCATCGGCCACCTAGCTGGGTTGGAGCAGGTAGGAGAAGACAACTACTTCAGGGATTCACTTCATTTGGATACTCTGGATTTTGGTCCCAGCATTCCCGAAGGAGAGCCCCCTTACAGGTGCAAGGGCCTGCAGGCTAACAAGATAAGAAAACACAGCTCCAGGCATGTTCTTCCCCTCTCTCTTCAGGAGTTGGGACTCTTCAGCTCTCAGGGAGGCTTGCTGCCCTAATGGCCAAGGTCAGAGACTTCTGGCTCCCCAGGACCGGTTCTCTTCTGAGGCCAGCACTGTTGGTCATGGGTATGTGCTAGTTAAACAGACCTGCTCATGAACTTTGCCCAAGGGGGAGGCTGCTGATCTATCCTTGCAGTATCAAATCCCCACCCCCTGTGTCCCCAGCTAGCTAATCACCAGCTGAGCCCTTCTCTGTGCAGGAAGGAAGAGGCATGTGCCCTTCTTAATGCTTTGTTGCTAGGAACACGGAGCAGTTCTGAGCTTCCTCGGACAACAGCCTGAGGTATAAGTGGACACGACCTTAGAGATCATCTAGTCTTACCTATTTCCCTTTTTACAGATGAGGAAACTGAGGTTCTAAGTGGTAACCCAGCTAAAAGAACTATCAACAGCCTTCTGACAACCTTTGAAGTTAGCCTGTCCCCATTTACAGGTGGGGATGGAGAGGCTCAGAGAGGTGAGGGGTGGCCTGGGATCCCCTGGTTAGGAAATGGAACCAAATCCTCTGCCTAAGGCTGGTTCCCTCTCCGAAAAACCCACAGGGCTGCTGCCCGGAACACTTGAATGGGAAAGAGGTAACAAAGAGGGACACTCCTTGGAAACAGAGGGGGACCCATGCAGACTCTGAGCTACAGACCAAAGGCCTTAGGGTTCTGGTCCCTGAGCGCAACCCTGGAGCAGGAGGCCCTAACCTTCTGACATGTCATTCTGGCCTCATGTCTGTCCTGGCGGGCTCTCTATCATCTTCAACGTTGGCTCCCACACAGCCTGGCTTCTGCCGGCCTTCTGAGAAGCGAGCAAAAGACACAGCTCTGCCCTGCCTTCAGGAAGCTTCTGGCTCATTTTACACACTGGCATGTGTATTTACACACTGTGATAGGTTTTAAAGTGAAAGGACAGGCTAGCAAGTGAGCAAGTAACAGGGGTCAGGGACAGGCTCCCAGGAAATGCTGGGGTCCCCAGGTCAAAAGCAGGTGCAAGGTGACTCCAGGCAGGGAAGTGCCTGGGCGATGCCAGAGGTGGAGAGAACACAGAGGCACACGGGACAGGAAGGCAGGCTGGGTGCGTGTGACCACACTGGCCGCCTGTGAGCGGCATTGAGAGCTCTCTGTTAACGTCACTGCAGTCACTGAGTGAGCATTTGTAAGGAGGCAACAATGAGATCCTGCAGGCACCCTGAGCAGACACTGCCTGCTGCTGGGGAACGCGCTGGGGGCAGGAGGCCAGTGGGGTAGTCCGGGCAGCATACGGGTGGCTGGGACCAGGGAGCCGGCCTGGGAAGGACACGGGCAGAGGGACTCAGAACTGGCAGGAGCTAGTGACAGCAAATCAGAGCAGAAGCACAAAATCAAGAGTTCAATTTAGCCTGATAAGCTTTGGCCACTCTCCGGTCCAAGGGAGCCCAATGGAGGCGTCAAGCGGGTCTGGTGCACGGAGCCAGGCCTGGGTTGAAAAAAATGGTCACTCTGAATGGTTTGCCAGCAAAAGGGCCAAGTGAGCGGAGAAGCATCTGCTTGTGTGGGTCCAGGAGTAGGCAGCAAGAAGCAAGTGAGCTGCGGGGAGGCAGGAGACCATCTGCTGGCCGACCCTGCACTCCCCGAATGCCCTGGGCCTGGCACACCCCTGGGGTCCAGAAAGCCCTTCCCTATATTCTCTGTCGGGACTCGGCTCAGGCATCAGCTGCTCTGGGCATTCTCTGAACTGCCAGGCTGGGTGGGACCCCAGCCCCCAGCCCCCAGCCCACCCGGGGCACCTAGGCTCACTGATCTCCCTGCGTATCTTCTCAGTCTGCAGCGTCCCTGTTTCCTGGGTCTCCAGCCAGCCAGGCTATGAGCATACGGGGGAGGGGAGGCAGAGGTGCACCGTCCCCGACTCTTTATCCTCAAGCTGGGCACAAGGCCTGGCATAGAGTGGGTGCCCAACAGAGAGCCGTTAAATGGACGGACCGAAGCCTGGATGACAGCTGCCTCTTAGCAATCTGGGAAGATTTTATGAAAAATGGAACCTTCTCCAAGAGGTGGGCTCAGCAGCTCTATAGGAGTTTGCCC
This sequence comes from Lynx canadensis, assembly GCF_007474595.2. Classification (NCBI taxonomy): domain Eukaryota; kingdom Metazoa; phylum Chordata; class Mammalia; order Carnivora; family Felidae; genus Lynx; species Lynx canadensis. The sequence continues at coordinate 41,183,826 of NC_044313.2, read as the reverse complement.
AGTAGAACCAGTTCTATCCCTTCCACCCAGTGACAGCCATGCCTCCCTCCGGGACAAGGCACAACTCTGCCTGCCCATCTGCATGGTGCCCAGCCTGGCCCAGGGGCCTCTGCACCCAGGCCGAAAGGAGCCCCGACAAGCCCTCTGTCCATCAGAAAAGGGGCACAGAGCCCATACCCTGCGCCTCGCTCTAGCACAGCTGAGTGATACATGGAGTGGGGCTGGACTCCCAGCAGGGTTTCCCCTGGGCTCCCCTGGAAGTGGGGCAACAAGAACAGGCAAAGGTGAACAGGACAGTCTCCTCCACCTCTACTCCACACAGCGAGCACAGGTTCTCTGCAGAGCACAGTGCCACATCCCAGAGGTGACAGGCCCAGACCAACCAGGCACTGGAAAGAATGAAATGAACAGGGCCTGTGGGCCAGGGGCTCAGAGGCGGCTCCAGGTACGGCCCACCTTCCCCGTGGTTGACCCCTCTCAGGCCTGACTAAAGGCTCTGTGAGTAGGTGTGGGGTATGCAGGGACCAGAGGGGTCCAGGTCTTGTGTCGGGAAGGGGTGGGGCACGTGCAAAGCCAGCAAGGCTAAGAAGCTGGGCTTTCTTCTGTAAGCACTCCGGGGCCGAGGCAGAGTTTGAGGAGGGACGTAGTGTGACAGGAGCTGTGCACGGGGTGCTGGCCTGGGCAGTGGACTAGAAAGAGCAAGGATGAACCCCGGATGACCAGCCCGGAAGCCAGTGCGGGCAAGATGCTGAGGGTCTGCACAGGCATCACGGTGGCCATGGGAGCAGGGATGGGGACACTGCCTTGGGCGGGATCACAGGAGCTGTCAGCCTTTGATCATGGGAAATGAAGCAGCAGGCAGGCTGGGAGCCAGAACACCATGAGAAGGGGCAGGTGAGTGCCCAGGACTCCGGCGGAGTTCGGGATTTGCAGGCTGGAGGTGGGCACTGCAGGGGTGTGGGGGCAAAGGATTAAGGGTGCTGATTGCTTAAAGGTGAGCACAATTATCAGGGCCCTGCATGAGATTTCTGGGTCTTATAGACAGAGCTCTGAAGATGAAACAGAATTCCCAGCTGAACTTGGTGCATTAAAGGGAACAGGGCAGAAAAGAGATAGAGGGCTGGGCAGGGGCAGCCCCTGTGGGCCAGGAGGTGGACAGAGGTGGGGCGTGGGGCAGCCCCCCAGGTGCTCAGAGTTCACCAGGTCCAGCATGGATAGCAGGGATAAGTACAAGAAGAGAAGGAGGAGGCAGGAAGGCCAACCCCTACTGGAGAACCGGTGATAGAGAAGAGACAAGGCCAGGGCTTGTGGTGCACATGGGGACAAGAGGTTGGTTTTTAAAAAATGTTCTGATGAGTAACTTGGGCAGGTTTGTAGGTGGACAAGGAGCCAACAGAAGGAAAGATGAGGGTGTTGGGGAGAGAGGAGACCTGACAGGGGGCAAGATCCTGGAAGACAGAGAAGGGCTCCCAACGCTGAGACCAGCAGGAGGGGTGATTTGGGGGCTGAGGTCTTAGGGGCCCACCGGTCTGCTCATGGCCCCTCCCCAACCTCGAACAAAAGCTGCCTCAAGGCCACGCTCCTGAACCACTTCTTTCTAAGTCTCGGCCTTCGCCCACAAGGCAAAGTAGAAGAAAATGAAACTTGCCATTCAACAGACCCACCATAGAGCGCCACATGGCAGAAACGTCTGGAAACCCTGCCTAGAAACAATGCAATCGGAGTGTTCCCAGAGTTCAGATCAAGTACATGTGCCCCCTGCCTGGAGGAGGGGTAATCCTTCTCTACGCATCAGATCGCACTCACTCACCTCTCGGCCTCTCAGGGAGCACCCAGGAATGCCCCATTTGCAGTGATCTGTCCTGCGAGCGTCAGTAAGTGTGATTAGGGCCACTGCATATGATGCCCGAAAACCACCTGCAGCTGTCCCTCCTCAGGTCCACACTGCCCACCTGCAGCCCTGCAACTAGTGAGAGGGCAGGTGTCTCCTGGGGCGGGGGGTGGGGGTGGGGGGGGTAGTGCCAGGTTGTGACCAGGAAGGCGCGATGAAGAGATCCACCCTCGTGTCTCTGGCACTTGCTGGATTTCTGCCGCCCTCTTCATGGGATCGATTACCTGAGCTTTCCTGCTTTGTCAAGTATACTTTCACACAGGGAAAACACAGTCAAATATTCTGTCCTAAAAGTTTTGTTTCAGAAATAGCCAAGAACGCGACCCATTAACAACAGCTCTCATCTTGGGAAATTTTAAGTCACGGAGGAACTAATGGATTCTCTTCCGATCTTTTCTTAAATGAAATACCTATTACACGTTTCTAGTCTGGAAAGTCAGAGAGCTTCCTACTCAGGTAGGGGCAGCGGCGAAACACAACACACCCCTCGGAAACAGATGTGCCGTGTCCCTGCTGTGACAACTGAAATCAGCTTAACGTCTAAGGCAGCATTTTCTCAAAGTGTGTCCAAAGACGCGGGTGCTGTGAGATGCTCCGTGAAAGGCAGATTCCCCGGGTACAGGTTTGGAGACCGTACCTACTATCTACCCAACTTGGAGGTACACAATTGCACCAATGTGTTAAAAGCTCTGAGAAGTCTGGCAGTGAAAAACCTTCCAAGAACCCATGATTTCTAAGGTTATCTGCCTAAGGAACCATCCTCCCCCCCTCCCTGTTTCAGGCAGAACTCGTTCTGAACAATGGTCCAAACACCAACATTTGTTAAATGAGGCAACAACATCTAATCATTTGTGGAGATTTTACATTTAAAAACCCAAATATCTGCCTTCCTTGAACCACAGAAAATCCTTCCTGCCTGGCAGTGGCTGGCTGGCCACCCGCTCTGGACAGGGCATGCACATTCAGGCATCACAGTGGCCCCTACCCGCTCTCACTCCAGACTCCAGCCAGCTTTGCTAACTCACATGGGCTGCGGGACCATGTGGGCTCTTCAGACTGGGTCTCTGCTCCCAGGTTGCTGGGGCCAGCTGGGCCTTGGGATGGGTGGGTGGGTGGGGGTGCCAGTTGAGGAACATTCCCACACCAGACCTGTTCCTCACCTGGACGGGTGTAGCCTGGGCATCCACAGCCCCAGAAGACAAAGCTAGCAGGAGATGCCCCTGGCCCCCTTCTAGGACTGCTAATTGACTATGTACCCTCCCTACCAATACCTGCAAACCAATGCCCTGCAAACCTACCCTTGCTTCTGGGACCCAGGCTCCACCCCTGGCCCTGTTTACTGAGAAGGGTCAGGAAGGACCAAAGCTGCTCCAATCCTGCCAGCCCCCAGTGAAATCCTTCTTGCTCTGCTCTGACCTGCCCTCAGCCAGCAGGAAGCAAAGCCCTGCCCTCCCACCGTCCTGGCTACTGGAACCATCAAGACTTACTCACTTTCAGTCCCCTCCCTCCAGCCATGAAGCCCCACCTGCAAAATGCTTTTTTTTCTTTTCCAAATCAAATGCTAAGAAAACTGTTGCCCTGGGCAATGAGAACCACGCAGCTGGTCACAATTCCTATTTGGTTTTGGCTGCAGAAAGGCTCAACCACAGATAGTATCTTATGGCTAGATCAACGAGTCTCTTTTCTCTCTTTGCTCTATCAGTCCTGTTTAAATGTAAATCCTGTTCATTTTTTTTAAATGTTTATCTATTTTACATGTTATAAGCTATCTCAAACTTTTTTTAACACACCTGTACATTGGTGGCATCATTATCACCTGGACAAGAGTCCCTCAAGCTTCTTGACACAGCCATACCTTCATCTGGATCCAGAATATAATTTTCAAGGTACCGGTAACCTGGGGCCCATTCTGGAAAAGTCTACACTGACCTCAGTGTTTACAGGCAAGGCATCCCAACTCACCTGCTCAAGGCAGTCAATTGGGGAAGTCCTTAAACACACAGCTTCCCAGGCCTTTCCCCAAAGCCTATCCGGCAGCTCAGGTGGGGCCCGGGGATCTGCACGTTTAATGAGCGGCAGGCGGGGGAGGGGGTCAGGTGAGGTTTAGGGTAAAGTGAGTCTGGGAAGCCCAGCAGTAAAGCGACGCACCACTGTTTCTGACAATCAACAGGATCGGTTCAGTCAGTCAAGGGTTAAAAGCCGGAAGGGCCACTGCCCGAAGGAGGCCAGACCTCTGGCTGCAGCCGGCTCCACAGCCAGCTTCTCGGCGTGGAGCCCTCTGCAAGCTTGCTGCATTCCACAAGCAGCTCCCCTCGCACGTTTCGCCGCGACTTTTCTAAAACTCTGAGTCAGGGCCCCTCGGTCCAAGTTTGTGACAGAGGCGGGCGAGCAGAACGGATGCCCCTCTCGAGGCGGTTAAGCCGCAGAGGCAACGCCGGCGGGGGGCCGGGCTCCCAAGGCGGAGGACCTGGGGGCGGGGCCGGGCGCCGGGGGCTCCTCCGCCCCAGCCTTGGACTTGGCGGACCGTGAATGCGGGCGCTCCTCCTCTGCTCGGCTCCCCTCCCGCCCTGGGCCCCGACCCCAGGCCCCAGCCGGGCTCCGCGGAGCCAGAGGAGCCCCTGGACGCACTATCCGAAGTTCGGGGACTCTCGGAGAGTTGCACCCACATCTGAACCCTTTCCCGGGCTGAGGCAGGTAGCGGGCGGCCCCGGAGAAGTGGCGGACAAGCCCCCGAAGCGGGTCTGGCACCCCACCCCCCCAGCAGTAGCTGGAGAGAGCCCGCGGCGCGCGCCCCGCTCCCGAGCGCGGAGGTCCCCAGCCCGCGGCGCACGTGCGCGCCCAAGAGTTACCTTTGGGCGCCGGCAGGTGTCCCCTCCAGTCCTTGCAGCAGCACAGCCCCATGGCAGCCCCCGCGCCAGGCGTTCGGCTCCGCTGCCCGCCGCGCCGCCAGCCGCCGGCCCGACTGGCGGGCCGGCGCGGCCGAGGTCTGGCCCGCGGGCTATGCCCAGCCAGGCGCGGGGCTGCGCGCGGGGCCGCCGGGCTGGCCACTCCCCGGCTCTCACGCTCCGTCCCGGCCCCGCGCCGCGGGCATCCCGGCCTCCGGGCAGACGCTGCTAATCAATAGGAGAACGCGCAGATTGCGCCGGCCGAGCCGCCAGCCCGCTTTTATCTCCGCGCGCCGGGGCGGCCCCGCGCCGGCTCCCTGCCCTCTCGGGCGCCCTCCCCGCGGCCCGTTACTCTCCTGGGGCGTCGGGCTGCACGCTCGCGAGGGGCCGCCAGGGGGCGCGATGCGAGCCCGAGCCGTCTCCCGCTCCCTCCTCCGCGCGCCGGGAGCCAAGCGAGGGGTGGGGGGCGCGCCGGCCGGCGCGGGCGGGAAGGAAGGGTGCCTCGCCTCCCTCCCGCTGCGTCCTCTAAGCAGTCACCTCACGGGTCACTCAGAGGAGGCTCTCATTTACGCAGCTCACCTGAACTCTACAACTGCAGTAGCAGTAAAAGCGTGCTTGCCCAGGCTACCCCCAAACCTGGCTGGGCTGGACCAGGTGACTTTGATAAAGCACTTCCCTTCTGAGACTTGTTTCTTCACCTGAAAAGTGAGGGAAGTGACATCGGTTTAGGTGTCATTTTGCGCAGATGAAAGGTTTGATGGTATCAAGTTACTTAAACATTTCGTGCTCAGCTCCCGGGTCTATAGACGGAGAGGATAGTAGAACCTCTCCACTGGACCTTTCTGAGGATTAAATGAGCTGATATAATCTATCCATGGATCTATGAATAGATTTTTTTTTATTTTTTTTACCGTTTATTTTATTTTTGAGACAGAGACAGAGCATGAACGGGGGAGGGGCAGAGAGAGAGGGAGATACAGAATCTGAAACAGGCTCCAGGCTCTGAGCAGTCAGCACAGAGCCCGACCCGGGGCTCGAACTCACGGACCGCGAGATCGTGACCTGAGCCGAAGTCGGACGCTTAACCGACTGAGCCACCCAGGCGCTCCTGAATAGATATTTAGATATTTACTATACATACATAAAGAACACAGCCAGCAGGTCGCTAAATGCCTTGTAAACGTGAACTGTCATCTTCAAGTATTGGTGAGGATATAGGCAAACGGGTGCTTTTGGTGCAATGACTTTGGAAAGTAACACGTGAGCTGTTTATGAAAACTCAAAATGCTGGGGCACCTGGGTAGCTCGGTTGGTTGAGCAATCGACTTCGGCTCAGGTCATGATCTCATGATTAGTGGGTCCCAGCCCGGCGACAGGCTCCGTGCTGATCGCTCAAAGCCTGGAGCCTGCTTCAGACTGATTCTGTTACCTCTCTCTCTCTCCCCCTTCCCCATTTGCGCGTTCTCTCTCTCTCTCTCTGTCTCTCAAAAATAAACATTTTTTAAAAATTAAAAAAAAACAAACTAAAAATGCTTAACACCCTGGGCCTAGCAGTCCCATTTTGCAGCATGCACCCCACAGAAATGCTTGCCCACATGCCCAAGAAATCCTGTGCAGGACCATTCATTGCACCCTTGTTTGTAATTGCCAAAAATTGAGACCAACAAAATATTCATTGGTAAAGGGATTATCAAATACACTGGTATTTTCATGAAATGAAATGCTATATCAAAATAGGGAACTAGGGGCACCTGGGTGGCTCAGTCAGTTAAGTATCCGACTTCAGCTCAGGTCATAATCTCCCAGTTTGTGGGTTCGAGACCCGTGTTGGGCTCTGTGCTGACAGCTCAGAGCCTGGAGCCTAATTCAGATTCTGTGTCTCCCTCTCTCTCTCTGCCCCTCCTCCGCTCTCTCTCTCTCAAAAGTAAATAAACATTTAATTTTTTTTTTTTTAATAGAGAGCTGGACCTAATGTTTGAGATCTGTGGATTCATAGCACTTGCATAAAAACACACCTACAGAACACTGCTAGAGAGCTAGGCTCTGTGCGTGGCACTGCTCTAGGTGCTTGGGCCTAGGAAAAAAAAGGAGTGGTTCCCTCTGGGGAGAGAGTGAGTGACAAGAACAGATTGAAAGATGGTGGCAAAAGACTTTAGCATTTTGATGGTCTAATTTTTAAAGAGAAAGGCATACTTACATATTGTGTAATAAAATACTAATTTCTTTCTCAGCCCTTCAGTTCCTGGGATCAGTTCCTGCCCCCCGAAACGGGGCTGTGGTGAACCACTGATGGCCTTGGCTTGACTGGGATTTTCTCCCTTCCACCCCACCCCCATCCTGTCTTGGTAAAACAGAGGTGGTCCAGGAGAGCAGTGGCAGAGGCTGCCTGTGGCCTGGGGCAGAAGAGTTAAATGGGGTGGGGGGAGGAAGGGAGGAAAGAATGACTTGGAGTAGAGAAGAGGTTTTCCCAGGAGTTAAATCTTATTCAAAAGAGAGATTAACAAAGGGGCAGATTTCTGCCTCCCTTTCCTTAATCTCCAGAAAGACTAGGATGAGGCTTTTTCAGGGAGAGAGAAAGGTTGTCCTGCAACAGATCCGGAAAGAAAGATGTTTTCACTTCATGACATGTAGGCGGGGGGTTACAAAGAGGGAGTAACTGAGAAAAAACAGAGAGACCTGACTTCTGGCTGCTGCCAAGTCATTTTAAACAGTTTTAGCACCAGGCAAGATCACTTAGTCACAGCGGGCTTAATGAGGCCCCAGGAATTCCAAGCTAGAGCTCCCTGCATTCAGGGAGAGCATGTGCGGGGAGCGAGCCCCCGGGTGATTGTCCAGCGGCCAAGTCCTACATTTGGAAAGCAAGATTTAAAAGAAAACATCACAGCGGCCATTGTGGGCTACTTGTTTATCTTTCTAAGAGGAAGTAGCAAAGCAGGATCATTTCAAATGAGCCTATTATAGAAGGTCAGCATCCCCATTGAACCGTTCAAATATATTTTGGATACTCGACTTTTCAAAGTGGCTTTAAATATCAACTCCCAGGGCAGTTTCAGGAGACAGAAATCCAGGCAAGAGTTTCTAGTGTTCTTGCCTTTGGTTTCACACACTTCAGTTCCTGACGATACATTGTCTTTTTATAGTTTTCTAGTTATATGTCTGTCTGTTCTCGAAAAGGGAAGAAAAAATAACATTCACTCTGTGCTTCCTACCAGGTGCCAGGCAATTCTCTAGTGTTAATATCACAGTTCACCACAGCACAATCGTATGAGGTAGATGCCATTACATTCAACTTATAGAGGAAGAAACAAAAGTTCAGGGAGGTGAAGAAACTGCCCAAGCCCAGTGAAGTGGTAAGTGGTAGAGACAAAATGGATGGTTGGATGGATGGTTGGAAGGATGGATAGATGGATGGATGGATGGATGGATGGGCGGATGGATGGATAGGTGGGTGGGTGGATGGATGGATGGATAGGTAGATGGGTGGATGGATAGGTGGATGGATGGATGGATGGATGGATGGATGTGTAGGTGGGTGGGCAGATGGACGTATGGATGTCATTTCCTCAGTTAAGCATAGAGTCATGGGCAGCAACTGGAAAAGCATATACTAAGCATGGAATTTGCCTGAAAAATCAAGCTCCTTGAATATAGCTCTGCCCCCTGAATTGATCATGACCTCAAACCATTTTGAATTGAGCCAAAACATCAGGATCACTCAGTGGTACAAGGCTCCAGATGAGCTCAAGCCACCCCACTCCAGAAGACTAGTCAGAATAGTAGGAGGCTCTGAGACATCTTTCTGAGCTGCAAGGCCAACATCCTGCACATTATAGGGAAAGTGGAGCCAGAATCAGGAAGTGGGTTTCAAGTGAGTGCAGTGGGCTCTGGGAGGAGGGTCGGATGCCAGATTTGGAGGACAAAGACTCCGTGGGACTGGGGCTACCCTCATCCACCCAGACCCCCACCTTCTACTGCTTTATTCCATTTCAAAGTTTGGTAGTAAGGATATGGGCTGTTTTTAGGACGGCTGCTGCTGCTGGGATCCTGGCTTTATTGCAGCCTGGGCTCCAGGTTCCAGATATGCCCCAGGCCATTCAAGGATTTGCTTAGGAGACTCAGGACCTGGCCCTCATACCTCTCTGTAGGGGGCTGGCTGCTCCTCCATGATTTGACGTACCCAAGGTACCCTCATGGTGCCATCTCAAGGTGTGAGTCTAGCCTTGGGCAGCTCAGGGGAAGGACAAAACTGGGGGCACGGCATCTTAGTCCCAGGTATAGCTCTGAGGGGCCACAATGATCATTCATTCATCCATGCATCCATGTATCCATCCATCCACGTACCAAACAATGACTGAACATAATGAATACCTGAGAATACCAAGACAAAATACCAAGGCCTGAGCTCTGGGGAGGCCAAGATGACACCCTGGGAGGTCTGCAGGGGACAGTGACCTGGTTCTGGGGGGGGGGGGGGGTTCAGGAAGGTCTCTACAGAACAAAGGTTGTTGAGAAGGGCATTGAGACATGAGGAAGAGACCAGCTCCTCAGGGGATGACATAAGAGTGGTCCTCCCAACGGGTGGTGCTATCGTGTTGAGGACCTAGGCTCTGGGGTGGGAAAGTGCAGTAGGGCATTTGGGGCAGGGGAATATGATGCAGGCTGTGATTCTGACTGATCAGCCTGGCGCTGGGCCAAGGTAGGGACTGGGCAGGGGCGACCAGGAGCAGGGGGAAACTCCGAAGCAAAAGGCAGAAGCCTGAGAGCTGCAGGGCTCGAACACAGCAGGGGAGAGAGGGAGACCAGGTGGGACGTGTGCCAGCAGGAGGGTGACCCCCCTGAACCACACTTCTCAGTTCTCACGCCTGCGTGCTCCCGTCCCCTCGAATCTGGACTGCCCTATGACCTGCTTTAACCATCAGGTGACAACAGTGACTCTGGGCCAGTCCTGGGTGTAAATCCTCAGAAGGCTTGGCAACTTCTGCTGTTGTCTTCCCCTTGTGACCGGGTTGAGGACTGCCCTGAGGATGCTCCAGGAAGCCCAGCCTAGCAATGCAAAGAGACCACACGGAGAAACGAGCCCAAGGCCAGCAACCTCCTCCTCCAGCCATGTGAGTGAGGCCACCCCGGAAGCGGATCTCCAGGTGATACACATAGAGCAAAGACGAGCTGGGCCTGCCGAGCCCTGCCTATACTGTACGATAGTGAGCAAATAAGAGGTTTTAAGTCACTTGGGGGTAGTTTGTTATGCAGTAAAACAACGGAAACATGGGGAATTATAGATAATTTTAATATAGCCAACACTGCCTGGCTGTGACCGCGTGCCGGACTAATTGCTTCACATTCTATTAAAATTCAGAGCAGTCCTATGTGTTAGGTATCATCCTTATTTCCACGTTAAGGAGAAGGACCCTGGGGCACAGAGAGGTAAAGTAATTTCCACTAGGTCACCCGGCTAATTAGTGTCTGAGCTCAGATTGGGACTTAGCCTGTCTTGCTTTGGAGCCTGAGCTCTTAATGACTCTCTGGGAGATATTTTGGAGGGAGAAGGGACCACACTTGGTGTTGAATTCAGTGCCCTCTAGATCTAAGGCGTATCTGTAGGTGAGACATGGATGGGAAAAACAACCCCCGGTGGAGGGCTCCACCGCATCTGGCAGGAGAGCCACATGAGGCTCATTGCTCTGTTAGCAATGTCAGGGACATCTGTTAGTGTCAGGGACACTTTCTGGCAGCCCTGGCACCTGGTGGAGGGGACTTCTTGAAGACAAAGGCACTTTGTAGACCGCGTGCCCCAAACCTCCCTCACTCCGGCACTGGTGTCTCATTTTTTGTCCACGACAGCCCGGTGACGGTGAGATGTCAGCACACTCCTTTTACGGGACAGGATGTGGACACCTGCTCAGGCCACGTGAGCGCTCAGAGTCACACAGCTGGTGGACGGGACGGCCTGCCCTGGAATCGGGCAGTCTGGTCACCACAGGTCACCTTCCTCATGACCAGCCCCCTGTCCCCTGCCTCCTGGAGGTGAGGGTCTGCACCCGGGCCACCTCCTCCTCTCATCCTCTCCTCCTATCATAGTTCTGATCTGTGTTAGGATTCTGCCCCCAAATCCAGAGTGCACACATGTATGGACACCACCAAGACTCGCAGACATTCTGGAATTGGAAAAGCTTTACAGTTTTAGTACTATTTCCTCATTTTTCATGGGAAATCGAAGGTCCTGAGAAGCTAGACCCACCCACATCAAGCATTTCTTGAGGGCCTGCTTTGTGCCAGGCACTGAGAGGTGATGTCGTGACAAGTTGGGGCTGCCTCTGGTCCATTTCCGTTTTTGCTCTGAAATAGACCTGCAGAAAGGATAAGCAGAAAGGCAACCGCTCACCCTGTATCTCAAAATATGTTTTGCGCTCTTTTATCACAGTGCACAGAAGCCAACTGATTTGGATGTAAAAAGCCGGTTAAACATGTTAAGTAGCACCCCTCTTCCCATATTATCCCTCATCAACAGTACTGCCATTACTATTCACTTTGCAGACTCATTGTTCTGGTTTCTTTTTTTAAAAATGAAGTACGTGGGGGGCGCCTGGATGGCTGAGTCGGTTAGGCATCTGACTTCGGCTGAGGTCATGATCTCGTGATTCGTGAGTTCGAACCCCATGTCAGGCTCTGTGCTAAGAGATCAGAGCCTGGAGCCTCCTTTGAATTCTGTGTCTCCCTTTCTCTCTGCCCCTCCCCTGCTCATACTCTGTCTCTCTCTGTCTCTCAAAAATGAACAAACGTAAAAAAAATTTTTTTTTAAATGAAGCATATGACTCTGGGAAAGGTAGAGTACGTTTGAAGCAGGTCCATACTGCTTTGTGCTAGAAAAGGCTGTGGATTCCATAAGGACTGGTCTGCTTTTTCCTTTCTCTTAATGAGACTTCCATTTCTCTTTTTCCTTTCACTGTCAGGAAGCTCAGGGAAAATTTAAAGTTTGGCTTTGGCAAGTATGAAGGCCCTAAAGTAGGCATCACATCTGTGCTTTTGTGTCCTGATTTTGCTTTTCTACTTTTTTTAAAGTAAACGCCAACCCCAACACGGGGCTCAAATTCACCACCCCAAGATCCAAGAGCTGCATGCTCAACCAACTGAGCCAGCCAAGTGCCCCTGTTTTTCTACTTTTATTTGCATTTTCGTTGGTCCTTAATTTTTAAAATTATTACTATTGTGTTACCTTCATTTTATTTTAAGTGTTCCCATTAGAAGCTGTTTCCAATCCTTTGTGGAATAACATAGGAGTGTAAGTGAATAAGTGAGTGTAATATATTCTACTTTAAACCAAGAGTCAGTAGACTTCTTATAAGGGGTAGATCATAAACATATTTAAACTTTGCATGCCATATGGGCCTCATAGTAGCTACCCAACTCTGTCCTTATAGCATGAGATTGGCCATAGACAGTACATAAATGGATGGGTGTGGCTGTGTTTCAATAAAACTTTATTTGCAAAAGCAGGTGGTAAGCCATATTTGGCCTGTGGGTTTATGTAGTTTGCAGCCCTCTGTTTTAAAAGAATTTTAGAGCATTGGGAAATGGCTTCCTATTAAGTTGGGAAGTACTTGGCTTAGAAAAAAGTGAATTCCCATCTCTAAGAGGTGGCAATTCTGTCCAAGGTGACTAGTTTCCACTTCTGCGTGACAGACTGGGAAAGAGCAGCTGCACACACTGTCTGGACCCCTCTTAAGAGGGGTGTGCGGTGCTGGGGAGAAGTCAGTCCCTGACAGAGCAGGCTCTGAAGTCTGCCAGAGAGAGCCCATTGTCCCGCACATTTGTCTGCCCACTCCTCAGGGAGCGGGGCACTGGGGGCAGGGCCCCAGAGGTGCATGGCCAGCTGGGTTCCCCAGCTCTGGCCAATGGGTCTTCGGCTGCTGTGGACGTTTTTCATGGAAGGAATGTGTCTGCAGCTCCAAATTCCCACAGAGAAAGACAAGGGGAATCGTTGGGGAGAAATTCCTGGGCCACATTTTTCTTGCTGTTCATGTGGCCTGAAGCCATTGAACTTGGCCAGACTGCCCAGAGAGGGATTTTACAAAGCCCATTGTCTTTTCCTGGAGTCTCACCCCCACCCCTGCCCCCACCTGCTCTTTCTGCCTTCCTTTCCTCTCCCGCCCCCAGGAGAAATGCAGCATGGGAAAGAGCAGGAGGCCACAGCCATGGTCGCGAGGGCTCCTGCTCCCTGGCCAGGGGCCTGGACAGCTGTAGCACCTACTCCTCAAGGCAGACTGTGGCATCAGGCCTCTCCATGCACTTGGGGGAGGAAGATGGTCTCAACTGCTTGACCAGGAGGCACCAAGTGGGATACTTGCTTCAGTAAGAAGAGCAGCACATACTGAGCACCTACTGTATGCCAAGCACTGCTGTGAGCATTCTACATATATTAACTCCATCTCCACAAGAATCCTATTACATTCCTATTTTACTGATGGGTAAACCAAGGCACTGAGATGCTGCGTGATTTACCTGGGGTCCCACAGCTAGTAAGTGGAAGAGACAGGATTTGAACTGAGGTGTCTGTCTCCGGTGGGACTCTCACCTGTCACTTCCAGTGTGTGTGATCCCCTTAGCTCAGCATCCCATTTACAGATCGTCCCTTGATGGTGTGTGTGTCTCCACAGTTGAGGCAAACCTCTAGTAGACAAAGCATTTGCATCGGCATGACCTGTGCACCCCAGAAGGCTCCTAGCAGCCACACATGCCACAGAAGATGACACCCTCCATCATGAACTGGCCCACCTGGGGTCTGGTCTGTCTGGCCAGAGGCAAGGCACTGTCAGCTGGGGGTTAACTAGCCCTCCTTGCTGCTGTCATCCCTGCCGCTCTGGCTGCTGCTGACAGTGCAGGGGAGGGGCCTCATCAGCAGTGCAGGGGAGGGGCCTCAGCGGGTGAGCCTTCGACTGTTTTCAGCGTGCCAGCCCCTAGGTTTGGCGATTTACATACAACGTGCATCACTGACACAACAACCCTGAGAATGAGTGCTGATAACCCCAAGTTGCAGATCAGAAAAGAAGCACATTAATCGGGTAATTCATGTTTGCTACTGGACAAAACAACTGCAAAATGTCAGTGTCTTAACCCTGTGAACACTCTTTCTTGCGCTGGTCACCATCCCAAGCAGAGAAACATGAAAGGCAGAGGGGGAGGGGTCTCTGCTCCATATGGTCATTTGGAGACCCAGGTTCCTTCTAGGACCTCGGTGTCCTCTGGATCTTCTCCTCTTGTCGGAGGAGGGGATAGGGGGCAGGGAGACCTCGGGATTTTAGGGGCTGAAGCAGCCTATATGGGCACTCCCACCTGCATTCCATTGTCCTGAGTTCAGTCATGTGACCTGTCTTACTGGTGGGGAGGCTGGGGAACAGTCCGTTTGCAAGGCCACAGGAAAAGGAAACAGGTTTGGCTGAACCCCTGGGGTTCAGAAGATGAGGTGCCATGAGAGGCAGTCAGGCGATTTTGTATTTTGCCACCATACTGAAACGGATGCCAAAGCCGTCTGATCTGACTTCCAACTTCCAACATCTTGGAAGACCCTCAGTCCTTCAATGGGGGCCACGAATGGGGCAGAAGGTCCTGAAGGGCTGTGAGGATTAACTGGGGCGCTGAGAAAAGAATTTCACACATATTCAGTGCCCAACAGCTTTCCCTTTCTTAGAGGATGGGGTGCTGGGCAGGTGGGGGGGCTGGACTGGGAGAATTTTACCCCTGAGGAGGGAGAGGGGGATGCAGAGCCCTTGGGAAGGGGGTGGAGTACTTGTGCTTGCTGCTGCCACCTAGTTGTGGAAGGAGAAAACGCAGGACGACTGGGCTTCCCATTTCTCATTCTGGCGGATAAGTGTCCAGGCCACTTCTGTCCTATCCCGATTCCCATCGGGCTGCTGAGCAGAAGCTGGCGTTGACCATGCATCTCAAGAATAGATGCTGGGATGGGTAGAGTCCCTATGTCCCAGAGTTTTGCATCTCCAAAGGGCCACTTAAGGGCCACTCAGCAGCTCCTCCGGAGTGTTCCACACAGGCCTCAGTGTTCTGTGCAGCCTGGAGGGCTCCCTGCAGATAAGGCAGGGCCTCTGGGGTGTGACTGGATTCCCTTACCTGGTCACTCCCACAGGGTGCCAGGCTGCCCCAGGATGGTGGGCGTGGGGCAGTCCCCTCCCAAGGTGGCTGTAGGGGTGGCAAGGAGATTACAGCCCCGTGGGGATGGGCTGCTGGCACCAGAGAAATGCCCCCATGGGGAGGGACAGGGCTGCCAAGTCTCTCCAGAGACACACAGGACCTCTGGCACATGACCTCTTGCTTGGGGAGACTCCTCCAGCTTCTACAGACCTCTACAGACCTCTTCTATCAGATCATACACACACACACACACACACACACACACACACACACACACACCTTTCCAGGGACCAGTAGGTCTCAGATGGCTGGGTCAAAGCCAGTTCCAGTAACTGCTAACTCCCCAGGACCACTGTTCCTCACCTCCCCAGTTACTCAGTCCTGGGTGGAGCTCACTACCCTCAAAGCCTCTCCTTCCAAGGCCTCAGAACCCTTCCTGCAGCCAGGCCTTGGTCCACCCAACAGATCTGAATTCCAAAACCAAGAAGTATTTTTCAGACTATGGACTCAACCTATTAGGGGGTCATGAAATCAACTCAGTGGGTCTTGACCAGTACTTTAAAAAATGAGATAGAATCACATGGACTTAAAAATACCAGAGCTGCCTGGGTGGCTCAGTTGCCTAAGTGTCTGATTCTTGATCTCAGCTCAGGCCTTGATTTCAGAGTTGTGAGTTCAACTCTCTGAGTTGGGTCCCATGCTGGGCATGAAGCCTACTTAAAACAAAATGCCGTTGGGCACTGCATGTGGGAACAGCACCGTTTTTTGAAACCTTTGCCTGGTTCCTGGGGTGGGATGTAATGTTTATTTCTTGTTGTCAAAAAAGTGTGAAAACACTGTGTTGGTGTAACCATCTCACTCCTTCCAGAAAACTTGGGCTCTTTGTGCAAATCAGTCCGCAAATTTCTCCTCCCCCAACTCTCCCGACAGAATCCCCCGTCTGCCGTGTGCCAAAGAAGGGCACAATCTTTGCCAAGCCACTCAAAAAATAAAAAAAATACCACCCACCACCAACAGCCACAAAAGGTCCGGTTAAGAACGGATCCTGGGATGCTGGCTGCTTACTGGTCATGCATTTGCATATCCAAGAGGGCCACTTAAGTGACCCTTCACAGAACAAAGGAGATCAGCTTCTCTCAATTTAAAACAAAGAAAAGAAATCTCTGCTCTGCACATTCCTGCCGTGCAGGCCCTGGGGCGGCCCGCTGGCGGACAGCGCTCTGACACATCTGGCCGATTGTTCTTTCCTTCTCCCAACATTATTCCTTTGACAGTTATTTGTGGAGCGCCACTCTGTGCCAGACACAGGAGACCGGACCAGAGCCCCTGCGCTGGACGCCCCTTCTCAGCCCAGGGCCTGCGTATCTGTGATGAGGGCCCGTGTCCCCCACCCCGCTCTCCAGGCCTCTTCCTCCCAGAGGAAGGCGCTGCCCACGGCGGGTGTCTTCTGGCCTGCTCCCACCTGCTCCAGTTCCGCCCCAAGCCCATCAGGAGAAGCCTGGCTCTCCATGACGCTGAGATTCTCAACTATTCTTCCACGGGGAGGGAGGGCGGTCCTCACACGTATTGAGCACCTGCTGCGTACCATAGCACCTGCTATGGATACTGCTGTATCCAACTGTCCCTGCCAAACCCCATCCCGGCCATTGTTATCACCATCCAATGAGGCTCAGGCAGACAAGGTGACTTTCAAGGCAGTGCTCACAGCTCAGAAAAGCTGGTTCTTCCTGGGTCTCTTCGACTCCTGAAGCTCTGTTCTTTCCACTGGACAGCAGGCAGCACCTGGACGTCACCAGGCGGGATGCCGCAGGCCGGTATGTCAATGCTGGCTGTGCACAAGATCAGAGCAGAGAGGGGGTGCAGGGAGACGGGCCGGAGGGGAGGAAGATGAGCCAGGTCTTCTGGGTTTCTGCTCCTGAGAGTGTGGCCTGGATTCCCAAGGTCGGCGAAAACAGGTCCTGCAGAGAAGGGCCTGCGGCTCTGGTAGCTTCCCTCCTTCCGGACTCCACAGCCGCATGGCTTTCCCAGGCCTGCTGTAACAAACTGTCACAGACTGGGTGGCTTAAAACAACTGACGTGTATTCTCCCCGAGCTCTGGAGGCGGTAAGTCTGAAATCAGGTTGTAGGTAGGGCAGTGCTCTCTCTGAAGGCTCTAGGCAGGCATCTGTTCCAGCCCTGCCTGCCGACTAGCTTCTGGCGTCACCTACAAATCCTTGGCGTTCCTTGGCCTGCAGCTGCATCACCTCAGTCTCTGCCTCCATCGGCACGGGACCTTCTGCCTCGTGTGTCTGTGGGTCGGGATTTCCCTCTTCTTCTAAGGGTACAGTCCCTGGACTTAGCACCTGCACTACTCAGAACCTCATCTTAGCTAATTGCATAAGCAAAGACCCTGTTTCCAAATGAAGTCACTTTCTGAGGTTTCCGGTGGGCATGGACTGGGGCGGGGACAATGACGACCTCCCTCTTTTCTTCTTATTAAAATTTTCTTAATGTTTATTTATTTTTGAGAGAGAGAGACACAGAGTGTGAGCAGGGAAGGGGGAGGGGCAGAGGGAGGCACAGAATCTGAAACAGGTTCCAGGCTCCGTGCTGACAGCAGAGAGCCCGTTGCAGAGCTCGAACTCACGAACCATGAGACCGTGACCTGAGCCAGTCAGACGCTTAAGGACTGAGCCACCCAGGTGTCCCTGATCTCCTTCCTTTCTAAGCCTTGGTCTCCCCAGCTGTTTCCTCGCACTCAGTAAAGCATCAGGGCGGGCTGTGCCCTAGGGACCCAGAAAGATGTCACTGACCTTCAGAAGAACTTCCAAATCTGGAATCTTTTAACTGATTATAACCCTAGTTCTTAATATTGTTATTCCAGAATAACGTGCTTTAAACAAATTTTTTTAATTAGATTTTCTTAAATGTTTATTTTTGAGAAAGAGAAAGAGCCCAAATGAGGGAGGGACAGAAAGCGAGACAGAGCGTGAGCAGGGGAGGAGCAGACAGAGAGGGAGACAGAGAATCCAAAGCAGGCTCGAACCCACGAACTGCAAGATTGTGACCTGAGCCAAAGTTGGACGCCCAACCAACTGAGCCACTCAGGTGCCCCCAAATTTTTAAAATTTAAATCCAAGTTAGTGAACATATAGTGTAACAGAATAACATGCTTTAAAAAAAGTGCTGAACTATGGGTATTTTTGTGAGATATATATATATTTGTGAGATATATATATGTGTGTGTGTGTGTGTGTGTGTATCCACACATACACACACACACACACACATATATATATATATATATATATATATATATCAGGATAATTTACACTCGGGGATATACTACAGTAGAATTTGGATCCAGTAAAGGTAAACTTGTTTAGAAAATGTTTTTCTATTTCTCCATCATCCACAGGGGAGGAAGAAAACCAAGGTGCCTCTACTGCAACATAAATCCTTGTTCTGGTTCAAACACCTTCCAAACCAGTGGCGTTCAAACACAACAGCCTGGAAACTGCTACAGGCAACCCATCGACCTAATGCATTCAAATCTCTACCTACCCAGGAGAACACTGGAGAAAGTGAAGGCAATCCAGAAACTGTTTCTTTGAAATAAAACCAGAGCTGGGACACCCGGGTGGCTCAGTCAGTTGAGCGTCCAACTCTTGGTTTCAGTTCAGGTCATGATCCCAGGGTGTGAGGTCAAGCCCTGTGTTGGGCTCTGTGTTGACAGCATGGAGCCTGCTCGGGATTTTTCTCTCTCTGTCCCTCCCTTCCCGGCTCTCTCTCTCAATATAAATAAATAAACTTTAAAAGCAAACAAATAGAAGAAATAAAACCAGAGCTCCCAATCGATGAAAAGATGTAGGACCTGCTAAGAACAACAAAAGGGGGGATAAAAAGAAAAATCTCAAAAGTATCGAGTGAGAGACGGATTGCTTGAGGATGAAGAACTGAAAGGGTAATATTGGGTGTTAAGCTTGAAATTTAGCCTGGGACACTCTCCTCACAGGGCAGAGTGAAAAATTTCATGACAGCTAGAAAACATGCACACAAAAACAGGCTCATGATTCAAGAATAGCGTCAAAGGGGGGCGCCTGGGTGGCTCAGTCGGTTGAGCGTCTGACTTGGGCTCAGGGTCATGATCTCATAGTTGGTGAGTTGAAGCCCCGCATCAGGCTCTGTGCTGACAGCTCAGCCTGGAGCCTGCTTCGGATTCTGTGTTTCTTTCTTTCTCTGCCCCTCCCTTGCTTGCGTACGCTCTCTCTCTCTCTCAAAAATAAAAAAAAAAAAAAAACATTAAAAAATTAAAAAAAAAGAATAGCATTAAAGAGTGTTTCGAGTGTTCATTATTAAAATTTTATTTTATAGGGTTTGGTCTGTTATTTTTGAATATTTTATTAGTTTAACCTAATAATTTATATTAGAGGGGCAATGTCTTTAGTGCATATATTTCATAGGTTTATGTTTTTATTTCATGCTTTTGATATGTACACATTTTCAAGGGTATAAAATACTTAGCCTCACTGAATCTTAACAATTTAGGTATTATGTACACCTTTATATGGGAAATACTGATAATTAACATAATCACGAATTAATAATCAACATAATTAATGTTGAAATTTTAGAAAGGCAGGGAATAAGTACCTGCATACCTGTGTGTTATTTCTCTCTGGAGCTGCAGCGACTAATGTCCTACTCATTAGCTACTGCTGACCATGTGCCGGGTATGATACCAAATGCTCTCCCCGGAGCTGCTTTTATGGAGGCAATTTCACAGATGAGGAGCCTGAACTTTAAGGGGTTGTGTGAGTCACTCAGGACCACAGACCTGGGGAGAGGCTGAGACGGGACTGGATCTCAGACAGTGTGACAGAACACCTCACCCTTAACCCCAACCCCACATGACAAATAACTGGAGGTATTGAATGATTCGGCCAATATACAGTGATCACTTGCTAGCCATCTTTGGTTTGAGCTTATCATGAGCCACACTAGGGTTCAGAGATGCAGACCTTTATAGAGAGATCAGGCATGTAAGATGAACTGAGGAAACAGGTGGAGGTATAGTAGGGAGTGGTGGGGATTCTGGCCAAATGGAGATCACTCAAGCTCTAAGAGGGAGCTGGTATTGAGCCCCTGCTAATTGTTTATACAGAGAAAGCAGACCCACATTTACTCTATAGAGATCTATGTTTTCCACAAGTTGTTTTTTGTTTTTTTTGTTTTTTTTTTTTTTTTTTTTTTGCTTTTAGAAATATTTCATGAGCCAAACAAAATACTTCCTATGGGCCAGAATCAGCTCATGGGTAATTGGCTTCGGTCTGTAGCCCAAGAGCTAGATTCAGTTTCTTGTCATTGTCTGCCTCTCTCTACCACTGCTTTCTGCTCTCTTCCTGCTTTTTTATTTTCTTATTTTGAGAGACAGAGAGAGCATGAGCAAGGGAGGGGCAGACAGAGAGGGAGGGAGAGAGAATCCCCAGCAGGCTCCACACCGTCAGTGCAGAGCCTGACGTGGGGCCCGAACTCATGGACACTGAGATTGTGACCCGAGCCGAAACCAAGAGGTGGGACGCTGAACCGACTGAGCCACCCAGGTGTCCCTGCTCTCTTCCTGCTTTTGAATTAGTACTTCTTCATTGGTTTAACTTATCGAACACCTTCAAAAGCCAGGCACCAGGCTCTGAGGTCACAAGTGCAATCCTTGCCTGCAGAAGTTCATGGCCCATGGCTGGGTAGCACGAACAGTGGTCTGCTGGAGAGCAGCACTTCCCGCATTTGAATGTGCACACAAATCATCCAGGACAGCTTGCCATCACACAGATTCTGCTTCAGGAGTTCCGGGTGGGGCCTGAGAATCTGCATTCCCGGCAAGCTCCCAGGTGATGCTGATGCAGCGGGTCCACCGACCACACCTTGTGTAGGAAGGACCTGGACTTAAGGGTGACCTTTCGTCTAAGAAAGTTCCTAGGCTGAAGACTCGCTGGGCTTGGCTTTTCAGAGGTGACCTGGGCCGTCCAACCTCCCCACCCACTAATCCCCTGCCACATTCCTCCCCTCATCCTAATTTATCTCGAGATTTAGTCTAGCTGAGATCACTTGTAAAGAATTTTATCTACATCTTTGTTCTGAGCTGGCACTGAGCACGCCTCCTCCTGCACATCGCCCCTGCCCTATCTGGTGCGTGTATCTCCCTCTGAGGAATTTCTGTCTGGGCCCCTCCATGTCTCAGAGCCGTGGTACCCAGCACCTGCCTGGGCTCCTGCTGCAGCCTGCTAAGGGTGCGACTTGGAGTGGGACCCACCTGGATAGACCCTGGACTCTACTTTGTATTAGTTGTGCGACCTTGGATAAGCTGCCCCTCTGTGCCAGTTTCCGCATCTGTACATCAGGGATGTAATGTCCACCTGGCAGGGTGTCAGGAAGATTGGGCCAATACACTGTAGAGTGTCCTTCTCACCTGCCTTTCGAAAAAGAAACTCGATCACTTTAAGAATCTCATGTTGCTTTGTCCTGAAGAAAATACTAACATAAGGAACCTACTGCTGCCCCAGGAACATGATCAATTACAGTTGGAGGAATTAGAAAGTCTTCCTTGGTGAGTGGCCTTTCATTCAGTCGGCAAACATGTGCCCATTCCTGGTCTACGGCCAGATGTGCAAGGGACAAACCATACAGAGGCCGGGCAGACCTGTGAACGGTCACCAAAGGCGGGTGAGTGTCACACACAGGTGTCTGCAAAGTCAGGCGGTGTAGAAGTAAACCACTGGCAAACCTTCAAATAATAATCTCGATGTATTTTCAGGTGAAACACTTCTAAGAAACAACGGGCCCAGTTGTCAATCAACAAATACACCACAAATACACACAAAAAAATGACAAAATTCATAGAAGGTACTATTGTTATACTTTTTAAAAGCTAGAGAACTGGAGCCATTGCTTTAAATTTCAATTTTAAAATACAAATTTTACCTGAAAAGGTGTCTGGTGGCTGAAGAAAAGCACACTGAACGTGTTAGTTGGAAAGGTTACCAACCTACTTAAAAAAATAAGTTTATCTTCTGTTTCTTGGTTTTCCAGACGCCCTGTTATACTACTTGTTGAACTTCATAATGTACTCAACACAGGTATTATCCTAAGTTACAGGTGCACAATGTTACAACACTGTGGGGTAAGTAGGTACTTGGAAAACCCTTTTTATTTTGAAATAATTCTAGAATCACAGGAAGTTGCAAAGAAATATACAGCAAGGTCCCGGTGCACCCTCCCCCAGCCTCCCCCATGGGAACATCCCACATAACTCTAGCACAATACCAAAACTTGGAAACTGACCTTGGGACAATCCACAGAGCTGATTGTGTGTGTGTGTGTGTGTGTGTGTGTGTGTGTGTGTGTTGAGGGGGCACTATGCAATTTTATTGCACATGTACCTTCATGAAACCATCACCACAGTTAAGATACTCAACTAACCATCATCGTGAGTCTTTCTCTGCTACCCCTTCATAGTCTCACCCAATTCCTTCACCCCCATTCCCGACCCAATCTGTAGATACTTAAATTATCCGCATTTTGTGCATGAGGGAACTGAGGCACAGAGAAGTCAGCAACTTGCCCAAGATCACGTAGCTAGTAAGTACTGGGCTTGGCTTTTGAACTCTTTATCATGAAGAAGCTTACTGTGGAGGGGGGGTTGGGGCAGAGAGCTCAGAGCTGCAGGTAAGTGTGGTGGCCTCCAGCCTCCTCCCGTGTTGGGGACAGCCCCGTTTGCATAAGTCTGTCCTAGTGTGGTGCCAGAATTAAACATGGCCCCGGATGTCACCTTCTTCATTCCAGACTCATCTCTGTAAGCACAGCCTCTGGGCTCCTTACCCCTGAAGCTCCCCCTCCACTGTCCTCCAGACTGGTGGCAGAATTAGTGGGGCCCAATGCAAAATAAAAATGCAGGGCTCTGCTTTATTTTTTTTTTTTTTTTTCAACGTTTATTTATTTTTGGGACAGAGAGACAGAGCATGAACGGGGGAGGGGCAGAGAGAGAGGGAGACACAGAATCGGAAACAGGCTCCAGGCTCTGAGCCATCAGCCCAGAGCCTGACACGGGGCTCGAACTCACGGACCGCGAGATGGTGACCTGGCTGAAGTCGGACGCTTAACCGACTGCGCCACCCAGGCGCCCCAGGGCTCTGCTTTAAAAAGCAGGAAAACAGTGCCATTGAAGGTATTAAATATGGAGTTTATTCCTTTCTTTTGTGAGCTCTCTTTTGACCTGTCAGAGGGTGGTTCCTGGGTCAGCAGCATCAATCGGCATCACCTGGGAGATGGTTATAAATGCAGATTCTGAGGCCCCGCCCCAGAATTCTGAAACCAGTAAGTTTGGGGATGAGCGCAGCAGTCTGGGTTCTAATAAGCCCTCCAGGGGATTCTGGTACACACTGCTGTAGAGCTAGGGTCCCTACTTTTTTTTTTTTAAAAACAACAGACTAAAGAAATTTGAAATCTTATTTGAAGCTTGCTTGTATTTGGCAGATAAGAGGTGAGGGAGAGAGAAGGAAAGAAGGAAGGAAGGAAGGAAGGAAGGAAGGAAGGAAGGAAGGAAGGAAAGAAGGAAAGAAGAGCAAGAAAGCTAGAGAATGAGGAAGAAAGAGAGAGAGAAGGAAGGCAAGAAAGACACAGTGGAGGGTGGGGGAAGGGTCCCCTGCACATCTATAGGTCTTAGTTCACCTGATGGTCACAGCTATCTTGCCAAGTAGGTAGTTTTATTTCTGTATCGGATAATGAAAAGGAGACTCAAGAGAATTTAAATTATTGGTCCAAGTTCTCCAAATTAGTGAGCGGCAGAGCTGACATATGAATCTGGGTCTGTCTGACTCCAAAGCCTAGGCTTTTCCCTCAATTTTTCTTCCTCCCTCCCCACTTCTCTGTCATTTGGAGGGCGCTCGCTGAGCACCTGTTCTATGCCAAGATTTCACTGAGTCCCCTCCTCATTGACACTCACTGGGCAATGCAGGTCCGCCACACGCATATGGCTGTCGCACACTGGAAACGCGGCTAGTGTAACTGAGCAATGGGCTTGTTCATTTCATTACCAATGTGGCTTGCATTACGTTTCTATGGAACAGAGCTGCCCTGGAGCTTGACTTTGGCCAAAAGAATGAACTGCACGTTCCTCTTCAAGGGCATCTATTTCCAGGGACACCGGGGGTAGTTTCCCACACCTGGTCCTGTGTTTAGTTGGGAAAAGTGAGGTTAAAAGACAGGAGGGCCAGACCACAAAGCAGGAAGTCCAAGCAACCCCTCTCGGATTTGCTGATTCTCCCGCTCCCAGGGGTGAGGAGCGCCTGTGAACTTCTCATCTGATTTCATTTCTAGTCTTTACCCATCGTCTGGCGCGCCGCAGGCAAACTCAGCGGGGCCGCGCGAGGTCAGGCTGATACGCAGTCTGGCTGGTACCAGGTGCCGAGATAGGCTGAGATCGGCATCCCGCTCAGGAGGCGGCTAATGGGGTGAGCGATGCTCTGTGGATGTCAGGAGCCCGGTATCAGTCTCCTTCCACGGGCTAATCTGTGTGTGCTGGCTTCGTTTCAAGGTCAGGCCTCAGAGATAGTGGGTGGCAGTTCTAACTGCTCCAAGCTGCATGCCGGATAGGGATAGGCAGCCGCAAGCTCAGTGCCCAGAGTGGCTTCAAAGACCCTGTGCAGCCATGAGAAACTGCCGGAGCCCATTCTTTCTGGGTGGCACCTTGGAGGTCATCAAGACCAGCCCTCTTATCATACAGGTGGGGAAATGGAGACCCAGAGAAGGGAGGAAACCTGCCTCAGCGAGTCAGAGGCTGAGCTGGGTCTGGACCAACTGGGTCTGGACCCACTGCAGAGACGTTGAGCGTGGTCCGGGCCCCTTCATTGAGAACTTGGCACATGAACTTATAACTGCACAGAATGAATCACGGCTGGGCTCTGAGCGGCCAGGCTTCTTCTGAGTTGCCTCCTGCTGGGTCCCTGTGAGTGGGTCAGCAGGTTCTCTCATCCTGCTCCTCCTGGGGCAGGGTGGTCTTCTCTGCGGCCACCGGTGGGGTGAGGGTGTCGAGAGTAGCATAGGTGGTGGCAAAGATGAACCCTCCTCATCTCCTGCCTGGTCCTTGCGACGCACCCATCACAACCCCTGGTGCTCTTTCTAACTAAATTACAGTTGTGGGTTTAGTCATCTCTCCTACCAGCTGAAGGCTGGCTAGAGCCAGATGCCATGGGGACATGCATGTCCTGCTGGGAGAGTGCAGAAAACAGGCACGAAGGGAGACGGTGCCTGGGCTTGGTGTCCTGACTCCTCCCTGGACCTTCCTTTCTGCATGCACACACCAGCCGCTGCATCCCTGGCACGTGTGGGCACGACTGACCACGTCTCCCTGATTTCCATGTGGGGCCACTGCTCGCACTGCATATACCTCAGCCCTCAACTCCCGGTTAGAGCTGAAAACCCAAGAGGTCGGAGGCAGCCCCCACCCAGGCTGACAGCCCACAGGGTGTTGGGGAGCTGGGGGGAGGCAGTCCGCCAGCTCCGTGGGAGAGTGGAGTGCCTGCCGACCTCTGAACTGGGTGGCTCCCGCCGAAGTCTCCAGCACTTTATCTTGAGAAAGATAGTCTGTGGGCCCAAAGCAGACAGGCATTCTGCCATGGGAACTGGGCCCAGACTTTAGAGCAGCCATTATACCCTCCAAGACCTCCCGCTCAAGAAGACAGCACTTTCCTCCTTCTGTTCTCTCAGATTCAGGGCAGTTACTGTTCCTGTCCCATAAGGGCTTATCCCTAGCCCCACATGCTGAGGTCCTTGCACCCCCAGGAAGAAATGTGCCCGCACAGGCACCCCATCTTGGGGCCCCGGTGTGGTTGTGCAGAAAGGGCCAAGGCCAATGATGTGACACTCAGCCCTCGGAAAAAACAGAACCATAGACTGTGTCTGGTGCAGTGTATATTTGGTGGAGACTGTCACCTGTCACCTGTCACCTCCCCTCCCTTCCTGAAGGCATTAGAGTCCCTTGCTTCCACTGTGGGAAGCTTCAGTGGGAGGGTCTGTCTGCGTGCTGGAGGTGGATGGGCCTTTCCTTACCACTCAAGTGTCACCAGGCATAGGTCCATGGCCTCAACACAAACACCAAGACTCTGGACTTGAACAAATGACTCCAGGACTGAGGGGTCAGCGGAGATTCAACCTTTCTGGCACACAGTCCTGATCTGCTTTCTGTTCCTGCCTCCAGGACCACTGAGCCGCCCTGCTGCCTGCCTCTTCCACGGGTAGCTCTCCAGCTTCCAGAAGATTCTGTGTGGCCCCACAACCTCTGGCCAGTTCTCCCTTTGCCTGAGTTAGCCTGAGCTGGCTTCACCTGCAATCGGGACTCTTGAAAGACACACCCAGTGATGGAGGAGACATGGTGGCCCATCAGTTAGTCACCAGAAAGATCTGAGGCTCCCATCTAAATCCCTGTAGACAACTGTCCTGCCTCCCTTTGGCAACACTGTGCTAATACCGGAAGAAGAATATCTGAGACACGTTGCACTGCTTTATTGATTACCTAATTCGTTCTATCAGACACAAGCATCTTGTGGATTTAGCAACCCTTTTGTCCACAGTACCAAAGGAGGCCTCTCCACTCCTGGCTCCATTCTGTTCCTGCGTATCTAGAGGGAGACCTAAACATGGCCTGGGTGCAGAGGCCCCCTTTGCCAGCACTGGGAGCCCACAGAGATCAAGTCTGCAAGGGGCAGACAGTTTTCAAAGGGCTGGGAGGCGGTGGGGTTTGCCAGGTGAAATTCCGGTCACCAATTCCACGTCGCCCAGCGACACCAGCTGGGCATCCTACCACTGAACTCTATATTCACACTATCTACCTGGAGAAAATGTCAGATCCCACAGGTTAAGGGTTCAGTCTTACAAGACTGCTCCGCCTCCCCGCTGCCGATGCCGTCTGCAAGGCCACGCGGTCATCCGTGCTTCTGACCAATGGGCCGTAGGTCTGACCAATGGGCCATAGGTCCGACCAACCCCTTCCCTGGCTTTGATTAATTTGCTAGAGCGGCTTACAGAACTCAGAGAAACCTTTTCGTTTCTGGATCACTGGTTCATTATACAAAGATATAACTCAGGAAGAGCCACGTGGAATCGCTGCATAGGGCAAGGTATGCGGGAAGGGTTGGGGAGCTTCCGTGCCCTCTCCAAGCGCATCATTCTCCCCAAATCTCCACGTTTTCACCAACCTGGACGGTGTCCAAACCCTCTCCTTTTTGTTTTGTTATGGAGGCTTCATTACATAGGTATGGTTGGTTCCCCTCTAAACCAGTCTCAAAGGAGGGGCTATCCCAAAGTCACCTCATTAACATAACAAAGGGCACCTTTACTTAGGAAATTCCGAGGGTTTTAGGAGCTCTGTGCCAGGAACCAGGGCGAACATCAAGTATATAAATATCTATCCATCTGTCTGCCTATTTATCTTTCTTAATCCAAATCACAGCATCAGGCCAGGCAACTAACTGTCTGGGCAGAAGAGACCAGGTGGGAAGGAGACCCAGGGTCCTCTGATCCCCAGTCCCTTCCTGGGGCTTGGCTCCTTTCTCCTGATCCAGGAGCCAGGAGTGTTGGTGCAGAGTGGGACTCTGGTTTAGAGGTGCCTCATGCTGCAGTCCCAGCACTTAGCGACTGTGGGCACACGGCAACCATCAGTGGTGTGGCCTCGCTGAAATGTGCAGGGATGGGGGTGGGGTGAGGGTGGAAGGGTGAGTAGGTAGGAGGGCCTGTAAGGCCTGTCATGTAATTGGCAGGTTTCTCCACTAGAGGGCACTCACTGTATAATTTTTCCTCTTCTGTTTACTTTCAATTCTATCCTGATGAAAAGTTGTGACTTTTCTTACCGTTGAAGAACAAAAATAGAAGTCTAACTTAAAATTCATGTAGATATTCTTATGCATGGTTATACTTGGGTTCTACCACATTTCCAAGAGTTGTCAAGCGTTTCCCCCTCTGGGACAGCGGGTGTGGTGGACACGAGCCCCACCTGGCCTTTTGTAGCCAAAATGATTTGCCCACCGGAGACGATTGAGCCCTTCCTGCACAGTGCCCCACAAAGGTTGGCTGGACCCCTCGCTGCCCACCACCAACTCGCTTTCCTTGAGTGGCCTCACAGCTGCCTTCACTCTCACCCCCAACATCCCCCACGGCCTTCAGGAGGGCAGCGTGTGCAAATGCAAGAGGGCAGTGATGGGTGGCTCTAGGGACCGGCTGAATCCGGTGCTTAGACCACTGCTGGGCTTGGGCTACAGGGCTACGGGGGGCCCTGCCTTTTTATAACTGCATCCTTAGACCTCCTGTGCCCAGGTGGAAAGACACTAGGTCCTGTACCAGGTGCCAGTGCTGGATAGCAGCTCTGTGCCCAGGGGGCCAGCCCTGACCCCCTAATACCATCTGGCTGTGTGTCCTCGGGCAAGTCATATCCTCTCTAACCCCCAGTGTCTTTTTAAATAAAATTTTAAAATTTTATTTAAAATCAAATAAAGTACACCCTGGGGTGGCTCAGTCAGCAGGTCATGATCTCACGGTCATGAGATCAAGTCCCGCGTGGGGCTCTGTGCCAATGGAGCGGATTCTCTCTCTTCCTCTGTCTCTGCCCCTTCTTCTTCCCCACATGTGTGTGCATGTGCTCTCTCTCTCAAATAAAAAAAAAAAAAGTACTCCTCCCTTGGGGGGGTGTTTTGAGCATTGTGGTAGGCAGAATAATGGTCCCACAGATATGTCTGCTTATTTTTTAAAGTTTTTTAAATGTTTATTTATTTTTGGGAGAGAGTGAGAGAGACAGAGCACAAGCAGGGGAGGGGCAGAGAGAGAGGGAGACACAGAAGCCGAAGCAGGCTCCAGGCTCTGAGCTGTCAGCACAGAGCCTGATGCAGGGCTCGAACTCTCGAACCGTGAGATCATGACCTGAGCCGAAGCTGGACGCTTAACCGACTGAGCCACCCAGGCACCCTAGACACGTCTGCTTCTTAATTCCCAGAATCTGTGAATGTTACCTTACGTGGCAAACAGGTCTTCTTCCCCTCCAGAGTGAAAGAAATCCTTGTAAATAGCTCTGACCCAGATAAAGAGCCTGCACACTGGTGATTTTTCCCCATCTAGTCCTTGGGGCACACGCTCAGTGCTTTTGTGAATTCATGGCTAGGGTGTGTGGATCTCCTCCACCTTTCAGTTCCAGCCTCACCTGCTTCCTCCCTAATTCCCAGGCGCAGGTCCCCTGGCCCCTCTCCCAGGCCTCCCTTCCATGCCCAGCTTCCCCTTCCTCAGATGGCAGGGCCCTCCACCTCCCTGCCCTCTTCATTTCTATCTTCTTTGCAGAAGCCTTTACCCCTGTTCCATGGCCAACCAAGCCCCTCTTTTCCACTCCACACTCCGGGACCCCTCAGTTGCCACCTTCTAATGTGCAGTTTTAGTACCAAGGTTTTTGCAGTAGATTCAATGCCCACGTAGGAAACGCCAAATGAAACCAGGGATACTTGCATTTTGCATACAGGGCATGAACTCGGGGAGGGGCTTCCTGCCTGTTGCCTTCTGCCTGTGTCTTCTGGAATTCCCAGTAAAGACAGAGCAAAGGTGAACAGGTCCCTGCCCCGGGCTTGGTGGCACTCACTGCTGCTCCCCGCGGGCCGCTGCTGGCTGGCCTGAGCCTGGGCTGAGAGCCTTGGTGTATAGCAGATAGTCAGGCCACCTCATCAGACTGGTGGGGTGGCCGTGCTGCTCGGAGACGGTAAACCTGTTGGCTCACAGAGCCCAGGGAGACCCGAGCACACTGAGTTCACAGCCACGACTTCCCAGAAGGAAGTCTAAATTTGGACGGCACACTGGAGGCATGTGATGACTAGGTGGCTGTAGCCGATTCCCTGCCCAGAACCCCGGCTCTCACTGCTCCCATCCATGCGGGTGGCCTCTTCGCTCAAGTGCCTGCAATGCTCCCAGAAGCCTTCTGTCTGCAGGGAGCTTGACCATGCAGAGGGCAGGCCAGAGATGCCAGAGTTAGCTCCCGGGAAGCAGCTGGTGGAACTAAGGGGGGTAGCCCCCAGCTTCTTCCCTTCATGGGCGAGACACCTCTGAGGCCTGCTCCCCACAGTCCCCACAGCCGCCCCTGGAGTTGAACCCTGGGTCCCCACAGCAGCAATCCACTCACTAGCACACCCGGAATGGCTTTCCTCCCTCCCTGTTTCCTCCCCCCTGCTTTCTGGGAATCCCCTCTGAATAAACAGCTTGGAGCCTGGTCTCAGGCTCTGTTTCTGGGGGAGGCCAGGCTACCCAAAACACCCGACTGCGGAACCAGCCCTTCTGGAAGCAGACGGGCTCATCTTCGAGACACATCTACTAGTTCAATAACAATCACATTTGAAAACTGGGAATTAAAAAAAAAAAAAAATTTGTAGCCGCCAACACCATAGCGGTTCCTTGGATTAAAATATTCCCCTTCCTCCCACCACAGCTCAATTCTGTTTTGAGATTCATGATATAGCTTATTTTAAGGCTCTGTATCTGTGCTAGTGGGTTTTCCCTGGACTTATTTGCATATGATCCAGTTGTTGTGTTTAGACCTTCGTCCTAAGATATCCCTGTTGCCTGGTTTCCCTTGTGCTTATGGTGAATTTTAAAATCCAATTTCCAAAAGCTAATTACCCAGACAATTGACCGGATTTTCTGATACGCCCCCAAATTTGCAATATCCTTTAGATGTGTCCCAAGTTTCTGAGTAGTGCTTGGCGACAGCGTTGATGTTCCTACAGGGAGGAGTATCCTGAAGGAGATCCGCCCTTCTAGGCCAGAGGCTCGGTGACACCCCCAGCGGGGCCCCCAGGGCCGGCCCCAGCACAGAGCCTACAGGGGCTCACGCCTACCTGGGCTGATCTCAAAGAGGTGCTTCCCTGCGTCCTCGGGGCCAGGAAGGAGTTCAGTCACCCGGGTCCCTTGTAGAGAAATAAATCCCTAAAATAAAGAGACAAACACAAACACGGGAGGCATGAGATGGCAGGGGAAGGGTTCCTTCCTGTGGTCAGGGCTCCTGGAGAGAGAGGGTGGGGCTTCAGGATCAGGCTCCAGCAGGAGCCTGCACGGGGTTCCCGGTGGACTGGAGTGGACATTAGGGTTTACACACGTGGTTGGAAGAACTCTGCCCCCAAGCAGGGCCGAGACGGAGTGGAGGTGTTACTCCTTCATTAAGGCACAGAAATGCATATCTGGAGCAGGGAGGAAGGCCCCCATTATTACCCCCTTCCACCCCCCTCACCCCACCCCATTCTAATGCAGCCATCTGCAGCCTTTCTGGGGCACAAGGTTTAGGTTCTGAGGGTCAGGGAGAGGAAGGCTGTCACTGGGGCTGGCTTCTTGTATATAGCTGTCCCTGAAGTGACATGGGAGGTCAACAGCTCTATGAGTCCGGTTCTGCCCCCTCCCAGAAGGTGGGATTTTATTTCTTGTTCAGTGGGAGTCAGCTAGTACACAGGAGGTACCCAGCACAGATCATGCCGTGTGCCTGGGGTATCTGTGTATGTACATGACAGGGGGTGGGGGTGGGCCCACCCTACTCTCCAATGCTGAAATCTGGTAGGCTAGGAGACGCAGGGAAAGACCATGGGGTGCAGGGACAGGTACTCTGGGTTTGGGTCTCAACCCTGAACTTTTGGGCTGTGTGACCTCAGGCAGAACACCTAACTTCTCTGAACCTTCGTTTCCACATCTGGACAATGGCACAGTAACTCCCACTTCTTAGGGAGCATTGAGACACCAGATTCCTGTTCAGGAGGTCCTGCTCAAGATGGGTACTGTCACAATCACCTTTACTCTAGCCCTTCCTCCCCCCCCCCCCCCCCCCCCGCCCCAGTACTAGGCAGGGCCTCCTTTGTTCCCTTTGTTCCCTCTCTCTGTTAACGACTAATCTCTGCTGTGACTTTTCTTCATTTTGGTCATGTTCAGATTTGTTTACTTCAGACTGCGTGTGGCTCTGACTATACATTTTTTGCTCTCTCCACGCAAAACTTATTTTAAATTCCATTTCCATAGCGTACCTGTCTGGGCTTAAATCCTGGCTCAGTTACTTAGTGGCTGTGTGACCTCGGACAAATTGCTTAACCTCTCTGTGCAATCTCACAAAAACCTCATTCGTGAAATAGGAATGATAATAGTACTTTGTGGGGCTGTTGTGAGCATTGGAAGAACGAATCCCGGGAAGGCATTACGGCAGTGTCTGCAACATAGTAAAGCACGCTTGCATCTGTGTTTGCCCAGGTCAGGGGCATGATCATGCCACCCCCAGCCCCCGACTCCTGTGTGTGCTCACAGAGTGTTCATCTCCCCACGCCATCTTTTCCAGGCAATTCCTGGGTGTAACAGGAATGCAGGTGGCTGGAGCCTCTGCATGGCTGCTGGCGTCTCATGCTGAGGGGAGATACACAGACGTACCTTTTCTCACAGAAGCCACGTGAAGGCAGGACAATGTCTTTGCTTTAGAGAAATTACAGCAATAGACCAGAGAACCAGCTGGTAACTGTTGTAACTGAATGATCAGTTACTTTCTTGCTAGAGAATCTGGAGCTACTGGGAATAAATTAGGAGTGCAGCCCCTGCATGGGGAGACGTGCTCATTAGAGGGCGTGGACAAGATCCATCACTGGTTAATGGGATGATCTCTGGTGTTTGCTGTTTCAGTAACTGGGCACTTTGCTTTATTCCTCTGTTCCTCAATAGCTGTCACCCACAAAATGGGAGTAACGTTGTTGACACTGACATCACTTTTTATTCCAGCTAAATAGAAAAGCAGTAATAGCTACTGTTTGGGGAGCTGGTTCTATGTTCCCGGCTCTTTGTTTAATCGATGCTGGATTGTTTGTTTAAATCTGGAGGCCTCATGGGGCAGGTACTACTATTCCCATCTTCCTGGACGAGCAGCTGGAAGTTGGAGAGGTAGAGCAGCCAGCTCCTTGTCCCACTGCTGGCAGGGGCAGGCTGGGAGGTGCGCCCAGCCCTGGCTGACGCTGGAGCGCCTTGCCTCTCATATGTGATAGCAGCTGCTGACCAACTTGGTGCGCAAGACGCCGTCACGGAGAGCCAGGCCGTGACTTTGGCTCACTCTGTGAATCCCAGTGTGGTTCCTACCGCAGCAAGAGACCTTCAGCATTGGCTTTGGGCCGCCCACATCCCTCCTGCCTCCACGAGTCAAGAGCCTGGCTTTGATCCCAGCACTGTGCGGGCACTGGGTGGAGGTGGGGGACGGGGAGATAACAGAAAGATTTCTGGAAAATCCCCAAATTATGTGGCCATCCCATGAACATACTTCTAAATAATCCATAGGTCAAAAAAGAAATTAAAAAAAATCAAAAAGTACTTTGTACTGAATAAAAACAAAAACACGACGTATAACAATTTGTGAAATGCTTTTCAAGAAGTGCTTAAGGGCTAAGTGATAGCACCCAGGGCTGATATTTGGAAAGAAAGGCCTTTGAGGCCTCCACCTTGAGAAAGTACGTAAAGAAGAGCAAGTGAAACCCAAAGTAAAAGAAAGAAACAAATGAAGATCAGAGTGGTTACAAATAAATGGAAAATAATAGAGAAAAATCAATGAAACCAAAAGCTTGTTTTTTAAGGAGATCAATACAATTGATAAGCTTTTAGTCACACTAATCAGGAAAAAAAAAAAGATTACCAATAGCAGGAATGACAGAGGTGACATCATTGAAGATTCTTCAGATATTAGAAGGATAAGGTAATAAATATTAAGAACAACACTATGCTAGTAACTAGACAGCTTAGATGAAATGGACCAAAAAGACACAAACCATTGAGGCTCACTTAGGAAGAAATAGCGAAATAGCCCCATATCTTGCAGAGAAATGGAATTTGTAGCTAAAAACTTCCCACAAAGAAAACTCTAGGCTTAGATGGCTTTATTACTCAATTCTGTCAAATACTTAAAAAAAATAATACCGATACTATCCACAGGGTTGTTGTTTTTTTTTTAATTAAGAAAGAGGGCCTATTTTCCAATGCATTTTATGAGGTCAGCTTTATCTTTACATATAACTAGCCAAAGATATTACGAGAAAAGGACATTACAGATTAAGATCCCCCAGAAACATAGAGGCAAAAATTCTCAGCCAGAATTTAGCACATCAAACAACATATAAAAAGGAAAATATATAAGGAACAACTGGCAAACTATAATTCACCGTATTAATAAAGTAGAAAAAGGATAAGATCATCTCAGTAGACGTAGAAAAAACATTTGAAAAAAATTCAACATCCATTCCTGATTAAAAATGTCAACAAATTAGGGATAAAACCAACTTCCTCAACCTGATAAAGGGTATCTATAAAAAACTAAAAGCTAATACCATACTAAAAGTTCTTCCCCTAAGACCAGGGTCAAGACAATGGTGTTTATTCTTACCTCCTATGAAATATTATACTGGAGTCCTAGCTGCTATAGCAATGTGAGAAAAAGAAAAGTTGTTCAGATTGGAAAGGAAGAAGTAAGGGGCGCCTGGGAGGCTCCGTTGGTTAAGCGTCCGACTTTGGCTCAGGTCATGATCTCACGATTCATGAGTTTGAGCCCGACGTCAGGCTCTGTGCTGACAACTCAGAGCCTGGAGCCTGCTTTGAATTCTGGGTCTCCCTCTCTCTCTGCCCCTCCCCTGCTTGCACTCCATCTCTCTCTCTCTTTCAAAAATAAATAAACATTAAAAAAATTTAAAAAAAGGAAGAAGTAAAAGTTCTTTCACAGACAACCCATTGTCTATGTAGAAAATCTGGTGAAAACCTACAGAAACTAAACTACCAGTTTGGAGTTACTAGAACTAATACATGATTTTGGCAAGGTTGCAAGGGTGCAAGAGAAATGCACTTAGCTGAATCATATTTCTAGATACTACCATTGAACAACTGGAAACTGAAAATCAAAACCATTTTTAATTTACATCAAAAATATGAAATACTTAGGGTAAGTATGGCAAAAGATGTTTAAGATCTGTTCACTAAAATCTATAAGTGAAAATGAAAGAAGATATAAATAAATGGAGAGAGACACTGCGTTCATGGGTCAGAGGACCAGTCATTGTTCAGATGTCAATTCTCCCCAAATTGCTCTCTAGATTTAATACAATCCCAGTCAAAATCCCAGTGGGTGTTTTGTAGAAACTGACCAGCTGATTCTAAAATATAAAGGACCTGACAATAGCCAGACAACTCTGAAACAGCAACAAAGTTGGATACCTAATACTGCCAGATTTCAAGACTTATTATAAAGTTATAGTAATCAGAACTGTTGTGATATTGGCATCAAGATAGACAAGTAGATTAATCAAACAGAACAGGGCGTTTATACACACACATACACATAAAAGTTATATATATATATATGTGTGTGTGTGTGTGTACATACATGTGTATATATATGTATATGTAT
The DNA here is from genome assembly GCF_007474595.2 of Lynx canadensis. Taxonomy (NCBI): domain Eukaryota; kingdom Metazoa; phylum Chordata; class Mammalia; order Carnivora; family Felidae; genus Lynx; species Lynx canadensis. The sequence continues at coordinate 41,148,458 of NC_044313.2, read as the reverse complement.
GTGTGTGTGTATATATATATATACAACTGATTTTTGACAAAGGCACACAAGCAATCCAGTGAAGAAAGGAAGTGTCTTCGGTAAGTGGAAGTGGAACAATTTCATGTTCACACGCAAAAGTAATAAACTTTGATCCATGGCTCACATCATGTACAATAATATGCTGAAATGAATCATAGACCTAAATGCAAAATCTAAGACTGAAACTTCTGGTAGAAAATGTTAATGACTTTGGATTAGGCAAATATTTCTTAGGTACATCAGAAGCTCACTTCATGAAACAACTAATTGATAATTTGACTCATTCAAATAAAAACAGTTCCTTAGAAGGTACTAAGAGAAGGAAAATATGAGTTATGAAAGAAAAGAAATGAGAATATGAGACTATCCGAGAATGAGAAAATATTTGAAAATCATGAGTCTGATAAAGGACTTGGGCCCAAAATATACAAAACATTTTCAAAATTTAATAATGAGGAAGCAATCCAGTTTTAAGGTAGGCAAAAGATTTGAACAGATGCTTTACCATAGAAGGTACGAGGGTGGCAAAGAAGCTCACGGAAAATTCTCTACATCGCTGGGCATTCTCATACGCTTGATATTTGATAAAGCCTTTTTGAAAGCAATTTTGCAATCTCTAAAATAATGTTAAAATAAAATATCCCTGTAGCCTAGTGGTGAATTTTGAGAATTTGTTCCAAGGAAAGACAAATGCATAAAGATGCACGTATAATGATGCTCATCGAAGCATTGTTTTCCTGACGGAAAAAAGTGGAAAGCAGCTTACTTGTCCATCAGTGGGGGAGTGGTTAAATTATTTCAGGTATAGCCTTCCACAATGAGGTAAATGCAAAAGTCTTCTTTTTTTTTTTTATTTTTTTTAAATTTTTTTTTTCAACGTTTATTTATTTATTTTTTTGGGACAGAGAGAGACAGAGCATGAACGGGGGAGGGGCAGAGAGAGAGGGAGACACAGAATCGGAAACAGGCTCCAGGCTCCGAGCCATCAGCCCAGAGCCCGACGCGGGGCTCGAACTCACGGACCGCGAGATCGTGACCTGGCTGAAGTCGGACGCTTAACCGACTGCGCCACCCAGGCGCCCCGCAAAAGTCTTCTAATATGAATTGTTAAGTAAAAAAAGGGGGTGCTAGAAAAATAATTGTAGTACGATCCCACCCCAATTTCTGTTACTGCCCTCTCTCAAGAACCTGCACGTTACTAAGCATACAGAAATGGCAGTGACAGCTTGCACTGTGGGATGGAGTGGTGAGACAGCTTTATGGTTTGCTTCGTAATGTTGGCATCAGAATAAGGAAATTTAATAAAAGTAAAAAAAAAAAAAAAAAAAAAGAAAGAAAGGGTAGTCAGATACTTCACAGGGTGCTGCCCACACCCGAAGGTCTGTTGCCAACTTTCCACGGTAACTCCCTGACGGAACGCTACTCACTTCATGTGTCAAGGGCCAGGCCAGCATTTCCTCAGCCGGAATGTCCCTCTGTCATTCTCAGGCAAAGGACGGTGATCTTCCCTTCCTCCTCCTTTCTCAAAACATTGGAAGCGACAGGCCTCTCAACTTTCATGGGACTGACATCTAGGGACAGCTACCCTCCACGCCGCCTAACCAGGGCACAAGCCTCTGCCCGCTGGAGAGGCGGCTGCAGCCCGCTGGGCAAAATGATCCCTCTTGGGAACAGCTCCCAGGGCACCCGGCGGTCCGGAGGCCTCGGCTCGGTCCAGGGGACTGACCGTGAGGGTAACAGCAGCAACAGTGACAAAGATTTCTGTTCATCTCCATCCAGTTGTCTCACCCCCAGGACCCGCCCACGTTGCAAAAAGGTAAGCAACGATGACGCTTTAGGTCTGGGGTGGTGTGGGGCTGTCACGGGAGCCTCACAGGTATGTGCTGCAGACATATCTGGTGTCACTCCTCTGCCACCGCTTACCCACAGTAAGCATGTGAACTAGGTTGCCTCACCCAGCCTCAGTTTCCCCCTCTGTCACGTGCTGTGTTTTGAAGATTTCGTGAGCTAATGTCTGGATGGCACCGGATTCAGTGCCTGTCCCGAGTAAGTGGTGTTGTTGTGATTTACGAATTATTTCATAGCCAGGGAGTGGAGTCCGCTTATGACCATTTCATGGGAGTTAGAATATATATAAACATTTCAAAATAATTCTAGAGGTTTGTAATTATTGTGACATTGTCACTGAGGTGGGACTCAAGCAGCTCCTGGGCTGAGGCCCGGGTTTCTTACCTGTAAAAACAAGGCTATTAACCTCTGTCCTTTGCTCCTCACCGGGCTGCCTGAGCTAGTGCTTTGTAAGCACTAAAGGCCGAATGAATAGGGAGTAATTGTCATAATTATTATTGTAAAACCTATTTTGGCCACCACGCCGGTTTGTTCTGGGAACATCCTCTCCGCCAATAATACCATTGCTTGTGGCACAAAATAAGGTCTGATGTAGATTCAGGAGTCCCAGGAGGGTGAAGGGGGGGGTTCTTCCTTCACAGTTTGAGATGACAGCCCTGTGGGGACCTCCTGCGGGACCTGGGATGTCTGCACTCCTCCCACCCGTCTCAGTTTTAGGGTTCGTGATAGTTCTGAGAACATCGCCCTCTAATTGAGCTCTCTCTCCAAGCTGATCAAAGGCTGGCTGTCTGGGAAGTCTTCACTTTTCACTCTGTCTGGAGGGAGACTGTCTGAAGAACCAACTTCTGAAATGCTCCTTAGCAAGGACATGATAAGATTTTCCACCGGCAGCATCTTGGAAAATTGCAGACACGTTTCAAAAAGCAATCACTCAAGGTACCTTATCTCCTGTAATTCTGATTGTGGCCTCAGATCAATCTTAAAAAGCTTTAGCCTCTGACACCCAACCAGGAACTGAACCACTCCGAATTTTAAATAACACAGATCAGAATGAAGTTCAGTGCCAAGCAGGGAACATCCTCCCTTTCCTTATCACACAAGCCTGTAACCACGGCTATTACTGTCTAAAATGCAGATATTAAGAAAGGCAACCTGAAGTTGGAGACAAATTGCTTTTTGGCTGGGGCGCTTTCCCTAAGGGGTTGAGATGAGTCACTGATCCAGGCTGGGTCTTTGCTAAGGACTTGGTCCCAAAGTTTCTCCCAGCAGATTCCAGAGTGATGCTGTGTCCCGTCCCTTCCAAATGCATTTGGTGTGCTCCTCGTGTCCCCACACCTTGCTTTACCACTGAGTTGCTGGCTCTCCCTAGTCTCCCTAGAGAGCCTGTCACCAGGTGTACCCTGTGGGACAGCACTGTGTCCTGAAGCAAGCAGGGGCTTTGGGGTCTGAGCACCAGCTCCCTGCACCTTCAGCTGCCCACAGTCCCTGAATCCCTTACTGCAGGGCTGCCCAGCCCAGGGTCCAAGCCCATGAAGGTGGATCCAGCTGGGATCCAAGGGTAAGCCTGGGGCCTGGGGCCTGGGGCAGACTTGCAGCCTTAAGCATGGGGTCTGGCAGAGCCCCCATGAGCCCTCCAGCCTCATGGCCAACAGCCAAACCCAACCCTCAAGGGAGTGTCCTTTGCATGGTGGGTGGGTCCTCTTTCTGGGGTCCTGGTCTTCCCTGTAGTTAGTTAGTTAGTTAGTTAGTTAGTTCCTTTGTTCGTTCATTCTGTGCCACTCTAGCATCCTGGTCTAGACCCCCGTGTACCCCCGACTTGCACTGAGTCATTTCTAAGGCCATTCCTTTAGGCAGCCCCATCTCACTGGATTCCTAAGCCTCTCAGCAGGTGGTGGGGTTGAGTCTGTGCCTCATGTCCTCAGCTAACATGTCGGCTCCACCCTGGTGAGGGAGCCTTGGGCTCAGCCTCTCACCCCAGGCCCTTGTCATCAATGTGGGCGTTCTAATGCCCGTGACCATGTTCGTGGGTCATGAACGAAATGCAATGCCAGGTTGGCATTTGACGAAACACAATGCCAGGTTGGCAAGTGTCTGTGTAAAGGCCGTGCTCACTAGATTTAGTGTCCTGGCCTCACTGGGTCACCGTTGCAGGCTCACAGTGGTGTTGAGTAGTCGTCTAGGGACACAGGGGAACTAGTACTTGTGACCAGTGGACCAAAATGCTTACACAGTGGTTTTCCTGAACCCTCTAGTGGTGACAAAGCTCTGGCCAGTGGGACTGGGCAGGAGTGACCTCTGGCCTTCTCTCCTTCCTCCCCACACTGCGTCAACCTTGGAGGCCTTGAGAGACAGATAAGGCTGTCACCTGGTCCACAGCAAAAGATAAATTTTTATTGTGTTTAGGTGCTGGGATTTTAGGACTACTTAGCATTGTTTATTGTAACTAATTAGAAGTTATTTTGAGAAATTAAACTTTAGATAATTTTATCCCAAACTGCTCACTTGGCCACACACACACACACACACACACACACAAAGTTTTAGAATCCTAGTACTATTTACACATTGTATTTTTATGTAGGCCAAGCTGTTTAATTAATAAAGATTATTCTCTCGCTCATCTGATTGGATGTTGGGAGGGAAAGGCAATGAGAGATCAGGCCCATCTAATGTGGCATTAGAAGGCACAGGGAAATTGCCTCACTCTCGTGGTCAGAGGCTCTGCGCAGGGCTTGGAGGGAGGTCTGGGTTCTGGCCTCGAGCTGTGATGGCCATGTGGCATCCATTTCCTGCCTGACTATTTAGACTGGAGCACTGGAAGGAGCCCAGCAAGACTGTAGGTTGCTGTGTAAGTAAGGGGTCGCGGCTATCACAGCAGTCCTTGGCCCGTCCCCAGCCATTGTAGGATCTCCCCTGGACAGAGCATGAAAGTGGCCTCTCTTCCCCCATGGCTCACTGGACCCGATGGTAGGCCTCTTTGCCTCCTTAAAATACCTGGCTTTCCAGATGGAGGGCTTAAGGGAGACACAGAGATAGGCCCGATCCATGTGGAGCCCACAGCACTCGGTATCTGCGGTAGAGGGCTGGTGCATTCACATGGGAACCAGCCATCAGAGGCACATGCTCTGAGTTTCTTAAGGGGAGAGCGTCTTCACTGGCCACCCGCCTCTTTCCGGTATTTTCTCTGATCCAGGACTTGGGTGGATGTTGGTGTAGATTTCTGTCCCACCTTAGTGCTCACCCTGCCCTGGTTCTTTGGAGCCTGCCTGGCGGGTTTGGAAAAGCCTCTGGTGTTCCCTCTGAACTGGGAGCCCTTAGTAGGCATTACCACTTGGCCCCTGTCCCACACCGGAGGAGCGGTGGGGGGCGGGGGGCAGGAGGTGGGACACAGGGCCTCTCTACAGCCCTGGGGTGCTTGGCAATGAACCATAAGCCTGCTCTTCATGCAATCGTCCCTGGCATGTTTCCAGCCTTCTGACCCCATGATGGACAGGCCGTCCCAGAGGCTGAGCCTGCTTACTCAGCCTGGCCCATGCTTTGGGACACGCTTCCTCAGAAGTTTGTTTCTGCTCAAAATCTGCACTATTGGGATGTGCTGATGCTGGGTCCAGGGGCTCGCCTTGGGTGGGAGGGCCCGTCCCTTGGCTGGAAAAGGTTTGGTTCTGTCTTATTGCTCTAAGCTCTTCAACTACTGCTGTGCTCTGGGGCACATAGTGCCTCTGAGAGCGGCCACTGGACTGTTTAGTTGAGAACAGGTTCGTCTAAGAAACACGGTATGGATTCTTTGTACACTGACCTGTGCCCGGCTGACCTGTGGCGGTGACTGCCACCAAAGGGCCTAGGCCGTGTTTTGCTGAGAAAGGCACAACTCCTCCGCATCCTCTCAAAAGCTGCTCTTCATTCAGCAAATGCTCCCTCTGTCCTCGGGGGACCAGGCAAGGCAGGAGACCTACACGGACGCTCTCAATCCCCTCCATTTTGCTCAGTGGTCTACTAATGTATTAAGGAGCTAGAATGCCCCAAATATAATTAAAAGTAAGTTATTCTGGTCTAAACAATGAATGAAATATATTTTCCATGCTGCCTCAATGTCATTTGATTCATTTTTATGCCTAGTAATTGACAAAACTAGCAATTTACCAATCAGTCTTGTAGCTATTACTATAAATTAACTGGGTTCAACAGAAAGCCAAAGGATTGATTATAAGTGGGAGACGTTTAAGTACTATAAGCTAACATCCTTGCGGACTTAAATTAGCAGACCCTGAGAGAAGCTCATTACATCTCCATGAACGGTCAGGCCACACTCAAGGAAACACAGAAGTCATTTTTAGAAGGCAAAGATCCGTTTTGTAGGCAGTGACATTCTGGGTGCAAAAGAATTCAGGGGCAACCAGACACTCGTCACTTGTGATTTATATATTCTTGAATGTGTCATCAGACCTCTTAGTATCTTGGTTTGCTTTCCCTACAACAGTGGCAAATATTACCATATAATGATTAACGGTAGGTACTCATGAGTTATTACTGGTCTTGTTATTTCAGGGGGCCCACTTTCAAAACCACTGCTGTATTGTACAAGATAAGCTTTAAAACACATTATTTGTGGATGATTCCTTCAATCTTCTATTTTTTTCCTTGACATGCCAAACACAGGAAAAAACGGTTTTAACTAAATATTGTCTAAAAATTGTTTAAAAATGAGTTGGCTGCTGTTACCGATTTGAATTTACTAAGTATGTTTCTGTTTGATTTAGAGTAACTGGCTAGAATTTTCATTTTTATCTGTTTAATAGTGGGGAGTTATATTTCCCAAATAGCTTCAAAAATATAAAGCTTCCTTTAAAAAGAAAGCCTGATATTTGATATTTGATATCTGGTATTCGAACCTAAATAAATGATGGCTTTCTCTTTCTAGAAGACTCCAAAGAGTAATTCTTTACAAAAGAAGCATTTGAAGTTGTCTCCAAGGACATCTTTTTTTTTAAGTAGCCTTCACACCCAGCACAAAGCCCAATGTGGAGCCCAATGTGGAGACCAATGCGCCGCCCAGCGTGGGGCCTAAATGCACAACCCTGAGATCAACACCTGAGCTGAGATCAAGAGTCGAACGTTTAACCGACCGAGCCACCCAGGCAGCCCCCACCCCCCACCCCAAGGACAGTTTAAACAAGAAAACATTTATTGTCTAATTTTTCTTCGCTGCACTAATGGTAATGTTACTATCAGTCCCCAGTTAGCTCACGGCGACTTCTGACCCCCTGTGGGGGGCACCTGCTCGCTAGCTCTTGAGTTATCCTGAGGCAGCGAGTGGGGCTTTTGCTGTATTCGGTACCTTTCCGTCATGCTCCTGTGTTCCTTCTCCGTGCAGCTAGATTGGCTAGAATTCACTGTGGCAAGATCTATGGTAGCAGCTAGGGAAGTAATTAGTTGCTTGCCCTTTTGTGGACAGAGATTTGCAGGTGGAAAGGAGGAAGGAGGAAGAGAAGCCAGGCTCTCCAAAAGTTCTAAGGAAGTCAGGGGCAAGTTTACGAGTAAGCTAAACAGGACCAGTTGGAGACACCAGCTTGCAAAGGTCCCCTGGCATCAAGGTCTGTATCTATCAGCCCTCTTGCCACCAACCGTGCCTCCATGCAGACCTTTGCCAGGTGCAATGGTTGGAGCTTTTTCACCGAATAGCTGCCCAAGACCGAAGGTGGTGCCAATGGCAGGAACTCTGGGAAGCTCTCCTGGTCTGGCCAGACCCCCAGAGCTTGCCTGCTTCTTCAGGCTTGTGTTCTATTCATCCAGAAAGGAACTTCTGCAAACTTCCATGGTTTGGCTGACTCTAGTTACTGTGCCTCTATTCCTCTTTGCCTTGAAAGGGCTCCACTGGCGTTTTGGCTTTGAGGGTTGAAAGGGTACTCAGAGATCCTCTCTGGCCAACTTCCCATTCAATGACCAACTCTCTTTGAAGCCAAGTGGCGGTCTGGCCTCGGCTTGCACAGCACCAGGGACTGGAGCTCAGCCCTGACCAGAAGACCGCTCCACTGAACAGAGGATTCTTCACATACAGGGGGACATGGTGGCCTTTGTGTAATTCCACTTGTCCTGGCTACAGCTTCTGGAGGTCCACAGAATAGAGGTAGTCTTGTTCACGTGAGGTACAGTGACCGAACGGGTGCCCTTCCCAGGATCTGTCTTCTCTGGATGATTTATTCAGTCTGTGCCTCATGTGGGCAGGAGTTCAGACCCCTCGCCATCCTGGCTGTCCTGCTGCACTGAAAGTGTGGTGCCTCGAGGGGCTCTCATGTGACAGTTGTGACCTGGTGTGACCACGGCAGAGCTTAATGGGTTTTCCCGTCCCTTGTTCTAATTTCTGTGCATCTCAATAACAACCTGCAGAGTCTGTACTGAGCTTTCAAGCTGATTAAAACTCTTACCTCTGCCTCATTCAACCTATTCTTAATCTAGGTTTCTCTCTTCCGTGAAATCAAGTGATTGTTTTTGAACCAAAGGGAGGACTTTATATTTTATCTTAACAATTTCCCATGAAACCAGCCTGTCAAAGTCATTTTGAATCTCGATGCTGTTTTCTGCCTTTGCTGTCCCTCCCAGCTCTGCAGATTCACTAAATGCATCTTTGGTTTTGCTCTGGGAAGCCACTGCCATGCTGTGAGGATGCCTGAGTGGGCCACAGAATGATGAGGAAACATGTGCAGGAGAGAAACCACATGGCCCAGATAGAAGAGTGAGAGCAAAAGCAGAAACTGCCTAGAGTCTCAAAGGCCGAACCTGGAACTCGCCCAGCACCACTTCTGTCTCATCAGGAACAGAGGAGGGGAAATCGATTCCAATTCCTGTGGGGAGGAGCAGTGTGCACTCAGGGGAAGGCAGGAACGGGCGGTGGCCGTCCTCGGACACCAGCCTATCACATACCTCCTACAGTTGGTACGAACATTAAAGCAAGTTAATACATGCAAAGCACTTAGAACCATGCCTGGTTCGTAATGCATAGAAGTGTTTGCTGTTAGCTAGATTCAAACCCAGGAAGTAAGGCAGAGCCAAGATCAGGTCATGATGCACACCACTGGACTCGTCTTGCTTCACTGAGCTGGGTGACTTACTAAGCCTTCACTGGCTCCAGTCCCACCCAGGGGAGAAGACCACCTCTAAGGTGTTGCCTACATGTTGAATCTCACTGTCACGGCAGCCCTTGTGGTCGGTGGTGATTCTCACCCCACACAGGGGAATGGTGGCTCAGAGCGGGAAATCCCCTTTTTTTTGGTTACTAGCTGGTAGGCATGGAAGCCAGACAACAAAAGTCTGTCCTTCTCTATCATGTGAGATTCTGTAAAATGGCTTGCTGGGGTCCAGACAGCGGGTGTCCACGGCAGTCCTGACACCCACTGGTGTGGACTCTTTATTGAAAAAGGCAGCGTGGACCACATGCAACGCTGCTCTCAGGGAAACCTGTGGGTTTGGACGATCCTCACTTTCTGGATCTGTCACCTGCTTTTCCCATTTAATTTAATTAATTAATTTTTAATGTTTATTTATATTTGAGAGAGAGAGAGAGCAAGTGGGGGAGGGACAGAGAGAGAGAGAGAGGGAGACACAGAATCCGAAGCAGGCTCCAGGCTCCGATCCATCAGCACAGAGCCCGACACGGGGCTTGAACTCATGAACCTTGAGATCATGACCTGAGCCAAAGTCGGAAGCTTAAGCGACTAAGCCACCCAGGCCCCCCTCACGTTTCATTTTAGAAGGCTTCTTGGTGCTTCTTGGTGCTCTTCTATTTTAGATCCCATTTGAAGGATTGTACGTATCTTGTCTCTGAGAGTTTGGGCAGCACTGACACCCCCCCCCCATTCCCACTGTCTGGTCCTTAGCACAACCAGGGCCCCAGAACACTGCACCAAAGGTGGGAGCTTCAAAGACCTCTCCACATCTGCAGCTCATAGGCAGCAAAAATGGAATTTGAACCCAGGTTCTCTGAGTCTAAATATAGAAAATTATAGCACATAAGCTTCCACTTTATCTTTCTGAGCATCACGTTCTCCATGCCTACAACAGAAATGACTTAGATCTTGCCCTTGTAAGCTTGCTCCGAGCCTCAAAGGAAATCATGAATGTTTATTCAACAAGTGTTTACAGAGCTTCTACTCTGTGTCGGGCACTGCTCGGGACACTGAGGACACAGATATGAACAAAACAGACAAAATCCCGACCTTGATGAGCTTACATTCTAATAAGGGAACGCAGTCCAGTTACCTCCTTGCCAGCCATCAGGCATTTTACAAAAACAAGTATTTTCCTACCGAGCATCCAACACAAGCCTGGGTCAGAATTCACTCATTCATTCAATTTGTTTCTTCATTCATCCATCCACTCATTCAACTATTCACGTAAGCATCAAATATTACCAAGAATCAGGTATGTACTCAGTGCGGTGCTAGGTGGTGGGAAAAGAGAAAGGATAAGTAAGATAAACCGTGGCCCCGTCTGAATGAAGTTTACAGTCTAGACCGGGGAACAGACATTAAACTCAGGAAGTGTTATAAAAAAGCAGCAGCAATATCAACAACAGCAGCAGTCATTGTCATCATCATCATCATCCTCTTGGGCTGGTTTGAGCAACAGCTCACAACCTACGAAGGATGCTCAGTCAGCGTGTGCTAAATCAACTCCAGCTGAGCCGGATTCACAAGGTCTAGACGTGAAGCAGCGTCTGACGCATGGGCCGCTCTCTGCCTTGCTGTGAGCACGGGCTGGGCTCTGACCGGCCTGACAGCATCTTGATTGTGGCCCCCAGACAGGGCTGAGATAAGGGGGGGGGGGTGCTGGGTAGAGTGTCACACAGGCAAAGCTGAGAGGTTCTGCAGGCTGGCATTAAGCGGCACAGCAAAGAGCTGCTTCCTAGTGGTCCTGCTGCACATCTGTCGGCCTTCAGGCGCTATGGTAGTGTACCCACTAGCCTAGGCCTGATGCCAGCCCCCCACTTCCCTCATCCGAGGAACCCAGGGACCTTCTCCAGGGGCAAGGACCCGAGGAACCGGCTCAGGACAGCACTGTCTTCCCCTTGCACAAGTCAGAGGCTAGGGCTGACTGGCTGCATGCTGGCACATTCCCTGTGACCTTCAAGCTCTAGGGTCAGATGGCCTCTCTCTCCTCCCCAGAGGTTTCCTGTTTCTTTAAGATTTCTGGCTCCTGACTGTCCAGTGTTAATGTTTGCTCCTAGAAGTGCATCTGCTTTCCCATCCATCTTGTCTTTCCTCCTCCCAATTCCAAGCTTTTACTCGAAATTAAATCAAACTTTAAATCAATCTCCTCTCCCAAGGTTGAGCTTCCCATCGCTTATCCCCCTGGAAAAAACAAAAGCAAAGCCAGCCCCTTCTCCAGGTGATTGTTTTTAAAATTTTTTTTTTTTAACGTTTATTCATTTTAGAGACAGAGAGAGACAGAGCATGAATGGGGGAAGGTCAGAGAGAGAGGGAGACACAGAATCCGAAACAGGCTCCAGGCTCTGAGCTGTCAGCACAGAGCCCGACGCGGGGCTCGAACTCACGGACCACGAGATCATGACCTGAGCCGAAGTCGGTCGCCCAACCTACTGAGCCACCCAGGCGCCCCTCCAGGTGATTGTTAAATCACCTCCATTAATGCCTGTGGTGCATCAGCCAACCTGGGGCGTAGATTTGAGACTCTGTCACCCCAGGCTGCAGCTGTCACCTGCCACGCTTTCTCCCCTGCGGCCCCCAAGGCCCCCACCCCCTTGCTCCTGCGCAGGGCAGGTTTTCTAGACACACCCGATGTCAGGACAAGAGCCCCATCTTAATGGTCATTCTGCCTCCAGCCTGGCCCCCTCCCATCCCCTGCCTGTCCTGGTGCTGGAAGATTTCCCCCTCAGAGCTCTGAGGGCCAAATCTGAGCCCCCAAACCTTCAGAGCCCGTCAACACTGTTGACAGAATGAGGACACAGGCTCCCAGACGTGGCAACCAAGCCCCTCCACATCCAGCTTCTGGTATCCCGTCCACAGTTTGCGTTCCCGCCAATGCGATGAGCCTCGCACTTGGACTTCAGAGACTCTGTGCTCCTTCTTGAACGTGAGCTGCCAGAAACCCCCACCCCCACCCGAGTTCACTTTAAATGCATTTTCTGAGCACCCCCAATGTGTCAGGTCAGCTCTGCAGAGGCTGGCTGGGCTTGGTGACTCTGTCCAGAAGCGGGAGCCCTTCAAACCCTCAGCTGATCCCCCTTCTGGTTACCTAAAGAAGAAAGAATTCTCTAGGGCTGCGTCCCTGTCACACTCCTTTTCTGGTTTTAGTTTTTCTTTTCTTGTTTTTTTTTTTTTTTTTTCCAACGTTTTTATTTATTTTTGGGACAGAGAGAGACAGAGCATGAACGGGGGAGGGGCAGAGAGAGAGGGAGACACAGAATCGGAAACAGGCTCCAGGCTCCGAGCCATCAGCCCAGAGCCTGACGCGGGGCTCGAACTCACGGACCGCGAGATCGTGACCTGGCTGAAGTCGGACGCTTAACCGACTGCGCCACCCAGGCGCCCCTTTCTTTTCTTGTTTTAATTAAAAACATTGTAAAATATGGATTTCAATGGGTATCGTCTCACTGTAAGACACGAAAAGAATACAGATAAATCCCGAGTGTTTTGATCACCACCTCACTCTCTGTGTCCTTCCCACAGCTTGTATTCCGAGGACTCCCCAGCTAAATTATTTCAGTTTATTTCACCCACTTTTTTTAGTTAAGGTTGTATCACAATACAGTCAGATGAATCAAACAGTCCCACAACGCTTGGCATAAGGCAGCAATTCCTTCCTCTTCCACGTTGTCCGAATCTCCGTCACTGTTTCCAGCTCTTTCTGCCGGGGCTTTTCTCTTTCATTTCTTATGTTCATTTCAAAATAGTATGCTTACATTACTATGTCTTGAATTAAAATTCTAGGTATTATCTATGCAATTCCCAGCATGGAAGGTTGAGATTTTGCTTTTTTCATGTCCCTGCCCCTAGATGGGCACCTCCTGCATCTTCCTGCACCTTCTTGCACCTTCCTGCACCTTCCTGCACCTCCACGGCAAGGCTGGTTATGGCAGTCGGCACTCAGGGCTTATGTTCCCCTGCCAGAGATCTAATTTCGAGGAAGCATCTAAGGATTTTTGTCTCTCCTCTTTCTAGAACTCCTCCCATTCAGACACTGGGCTACCTCTCCTTTTTTCCTCTGGATTGTTCCTCTCTTCTTTCTGGAAGATTGTGTCATGTTTTCCCTCTAACTCTTCCCTTGGGGTTTCGTTTCTGATATTTTATTTCTGGATTCTGGGAACTGGTTTGTTCTCTGACTGTCCATTTTACTGGTCTGTCTCTGAGGAAGTCGTGCATAGTTTTATATAAAATTTCCCCCCGCATGGTTTTTGTTCCCTCTCTTCTTTTCCTCCCTCCCTCCCTCCCTTCCTTCCACCTTTCTTTTTTCTTTCTCTTTCTTTCTTTCTTCTTTTCTTTTTTCTTTCTTTCTTCTTTCTTTCCCTTCCTTCCTTCTTTCCACTTTTCTTTCTCTCTTCCTTCCTTTCTCCTTTCTTTTCTTTTTCTTTCTTTCTTTCTCTTTCTTTCTTTCTTTCTTTCTTTCTTTCTTTCTTTCTTTTCCTTCCTGCCTTCCTTCCTCCCTTCCTTTTCCTGTGTATGTGTCTGTCCTTCACATGAGATTCTTTCCTTAAATAGGTAGTGACCCAAACCTTTTCATCCCTGCTTACGACTGGTTCTGTAAATAGTGACCAGAAGCTGTATGAGGGGCCATGAGGAACTGTCTACATGACAGGCCAACAGAGAGAGATGGGCCAGGGCTGCTTCCCTTGGGGAAGCACTGCTGTCGGTATATATATATATATGTCTATATATATATACACACATATATATATATACTTTATTTTTCTCGGCCTGTCAGATTCTTCAGTGAAAGTTCTTCATTTCCTTCCTGAGGGCTATTCTTGACTGCTGGGGCCTGGGAGCCACATGTGGGATGGAGACTGGGGGCGGTGGGGGGTGGTGCTAAGTAACTGGAGCCCATCAATCCCCGTCTCATGCTCCAGCAGGCCAGCGTCTTCAGCCTGGAGTGCCCTGCTCCCAGTCCTCCCAGAGAACCAACTCCACTGTTACAGAGACGGAAGGCAGTCAGGCTTTCCGTGAGGTTGCTCAGGAGATCTGCGACCTAGTTGCTTTCTACGCTGACCTTCCACCAGTTCTCCTGTTTTCGGCTCCTTTTTTGGCCTCATTTCCAGAGATATCTGGCCTTGCCAATTCCTGAATCTTTGGTGGGAAGTGAGGGGGCGCTGCTTTGCAAACCAGACAGATCGTCGTGCTGTCCTAGTGCGGGCTCAGACTTTAGCTCTCCTGGGTCTGCTGAATCAGTCACGTCTCGCCCATCTGTCTTCTAGCATCCGGGATGCTGTGGGGGGCTGTCTCCCCCCTCCCTTCCACCCAGGTGTGTTCACACCTTCGAAAGCGTCAGTCAGGGCTCTACACTGGAGTTGCGGGGTTTTTAAATCTAGTCATCCTTAACTAGAAGTTTGATTTAACTTTTGATTTCCTTATTACTTTAGGAAGTATTATGAAGTGGGTGTTTTATTTCCACATGTATAGAACTTCTCTCTCTCTCTTGCATACACGCCCCCACTCAGTATCATTTTGCTAATTTAAAAGTCTTTCTTTTGTCCTATAGTCAATGAATGTGTCCCTGTAATTTCACTTTTTGAAACAAACTGGAGAACAATGAGCATTGGTTTTCTTTGTTTATGCATCCTTCAAAGCTGTGTCATTAAGAGCATAAAAGTTTGCACGTGCTCTATTTTCTCGGTATGTTATTTATATTATTATGAAATATTTCTCTTTGTTCCCATCACCTTGCATTCTATTATATTTGATTTTGATGTTGCTAAATCTGCTCTCTTTCTGATCGCATTTGCTGGCTTATCTTGTCTCCATCGTTTTGTTTTGCAACCTTGTTGGTTTTTGCTCTTTTCTAAAGCCAGTCTTCCACTTTCTGTCATTTAAGAGACCGACGAATCTGACATTTGTGATGATGACACTTTGTTCCTAATCCTTGCCATCCTAGTCGCTTATTTTTTGTGTTCTATTTACCTTTCCCTCTTGTCTTTTTTCCTTTCCTCCATTTTCCGCCCATGTGTTGAGCTGATCACATTGAATTTGTTACATTTTCCCCATCGCATGTTTTGGAAGTTATACTTCCCATTTCTGTCCTGTTCCTTTTCTATTCAAAACCAAGAGACCCACAAGTGAAGGACTTGGGTGTCAGATCATTAGACTAAGTGAGTCCTCGAACGGTGGAAACGGACCAGGCTGCTCAACAAAGAATGTGGTAGGAGGTTTCATGGCTCAAGAAACACTGCCAGCGGAAGCTAAGACCGCTAAGACGCAAAAACCTGGAATCTTCTATTAGTAACCACAAGGTCTGTCTGCTGGAGAAGCCATCAGGGGCATGTGCTGGGAAAAGCGGTAGGGACAGGGGCACACTTCCAGGTTCTGTCCTAAAGCACTTTTGCCTTATCTTCCCGTGTGAGTCCATACGGCCCCTTTCCTCCATCTTGACTTTCCCCATCTCTAGCTCTTATGTTCTCCGCTGACCCTCCCGCTAGTGAGAAGGGGAGAAGGGAAGTGATGGGGCTCTGACAGAGAACAAGAGCGTGGGCCGAGAGTTATCCTCATCACGTGTTATGTGCTCTGGGCAGCATCAAGGGTAGCTGGACTTCCCTCCTCTGGACAATTACATCTGCTAGACAGAGGACAGGCTGTCTGTCAGGAGGGTGCTTACTGCCTGGGCCCTTCTGTCACTGTAAACAGTGAGCAGGGCACATTTTTCCAGGAACCAGATATTGGGAATTAGTCCATTACATGTAGTTCATGCAATTAAGTGGAAATGTGTGGGCTATTTTGCCAGCAGGCATGCAGGTTTGAGATCATACTGTATAAGCTAAGTGAGTCAAATTTAACCAACAGTCTCCTGGAGACTGGGGGCCTGTGTAACAGGGCTACCATCAGGCTTCATGGGGGAAGGAATTATGGGACGAAACAGCGTCCCGTGAGGATTTGAGAGTGTCGGCCAGGGGCCAGAACAGGGGCCCTGGGCATGACACTGGCATCTGTTGGGAGACACTGTCTCCTTTTAGAGATCCAAAGGCTCTCTGGCAGTGAATGCCCTGGTTTAGTTTGGATGGGGCCCCAGGCTCCTCCAGGCTGGTGGCTGAGGATGCGGACACCACCATCTAATTAGTTGTTTCTACTACAAGCCACTGAAGTCTGGAAAAGATGAAAGGGGAGGGAGGGGAGTGTCCAGTTCAGGAAATCCGGGAGACACAGCTTCCTCATGGAGCTGGAGTTGATGGGAGATGGGAGGAGGAGTATGTGGGGAAGCCCGTGGCAGGGGCCCATGCATGGCCCGGGTCACCTGAGTGTGTTCCTTTTGTCCCCTGAGCTTGCCCAGCATCAACATGCAGTTCTCCCAGGAGACAGTGCCATGGGCTGGGCCAGGAGGGGATGACAGGAGGGGCCACAAACAGGGTCCTAAGATGCTAGGAACCCTGGAATTTTTCACAGTCACCAGAGTGACCTGACGGTCACACATAAGAGTCACTGACGGGTCCGCCAGAAAAGCCATCGTTGAAGGGCCAAGGCTGGTCTTGAACACAAAGAGTAAAGGCCAAAAGGCAAATGGTGGTGGGCAAGCTGGAAGCGTGGTGCCCAGTCTTGGAAGTGGGCTCAGTGGTAGGCTGGGGAGGTGGGGAGCGAGACAAGGGCAGGGCTGAGGAAGCATCAGATAGGCCATGTGCTAGAATTTGCCATCAGATATGTGTATGTGCTACGAGCTGATCCTTAGTGCATTTCTGTGGCATAGGGAATAATGTCTCCATTTATCAGTGAGAAAAACCAAAAGCAAAAAAAAGTAAGTGACTTATCCCAAGTCATAAAGCTAGTGTGCTAGATCTAATGCAGATCAAATTCAGATCTGCCTGACTCCAAAGTTTCTGTTTGTTCCACTCAACGTCTCTGGGAGCTATGTTCCTTCCTTATGAAACCAAGGAGTCTGGACAAGATCAGGGTTTCTTAAGCTGTAGTTCAGAACCTCCTTCATGATCTGTGTCTTCCCTACCACTCCTCGGTGCTGGCATTTATGGAAAAGTTTTTTAGTCTTACTCAGTAGTTATTTTTTAATTCTGGTAAAGTATGCATAACATGTAACTTAGCACTGTAACCATTTTTATTTATTTCTTTCTTTTTAAAGAAATTTTAATGTTTATTTCTGAGAGAGAGAGACAGAGTGCGAGTGGGGGGAGGGGCAGAGAGAGAGGGAGACACAGAATCCAAAGACACAGAATCCAAAGGGGCAGAGGGAGAGAGAGAGACACAGGCACAGCTCTGAGCTGTCAGCACAGAGCCCGATGCGGGGCTCAAAGTCACAAGCTGCGAGACCATGACCTGAGCCAAAGTCAGACACTAAACCGACTGAGCCACCCAGGTACCCCAATGTTTTAACCATTTCTAAGTGTACAGTTCAGGAGCACTACGTACATTCACATTGCTGTGAAACACTTTTCAATTTTAACTTAGATGTATTTTAGAGGGGAAAACGTGGTATCACTGTCATGAACGGAACCCAGTACTACTTTCCACAAACAGAAGTTAACCATTAGAATACTACAGTGAAGACAGAACGTATGCACTGTTGCCACTGAAGGCTCTGAGATGAGGCCAGCTCCTTCCTTGTCCCCGTCCCTGTCCCCATTTTTTAAGGGAGGATCCCAAACCCTGGAGATGGCTAAACATATGCCTGCACCCAACAGATGCTTCCTCCTTGAGAGACTCAGAAGAACTGAAAGAGGGGTGGGAAGGTCATCTCACGGTGATGTCCATGTGATCCCGTGCTGTGCCTGGGTCCCTCCTCCCACCTTGCCCATCACTGAGCACCCTCTCTGCACCCCCCCAGACCCCATCTCCACACGGTGGGAACTGCTGAGATGTGCACAGACTCCCACCCACCTGACCTTGGATCAGGTGGATCGTGCAGTACTGGTGGAGAACAGGAGGAGCCACTGAGAGGCAGAGGCATTGGACACAGGGGTTCCACAGTGAGCCGGATTTCAGTTTAGGGTTAGATTCGTCTTGGGTGCCCATGTCCTGGGAGAGCGGAAGTAACAGGAGTGTTACCAAGAGGCTGAAAGGAATGCAGGGAAGGTTTGTTTTCCTTAAGTTGTGCAGAGAGGCTCTCTATCCACATTATATGGAGACCTTTGCCTTGCTGAAGCTGTGCCCGTGCTTCAGTAAAACAAGCTGTGATACCAGGAACATGGGGGCTGGGAATAACAATCACTTTGGAAATCCTGGCTAAGTGTCACCGTGAGTGAGGTCAGTGGCTTAGGGGCTGGAGGAGTGGAGGTCCTGACAGGAGGGTCTCTGCCTTCTCCCCTCTCCTGGGCCTAGTTAGCCCTCCCTCGGACCCTGCCGTGATGCCCCAGGACACAAGACACGTGCTTCTCACCTGGGGCTTGGTCTCATCTTTGTCCTTGTAGTAGAAAAGCTGATCCCCACGCAGCACGAACCAGCGCGGCTGCCAGTTCTTCATGATGCTCCTCTGCTTCTTCAGCCAGCCCTCCTTCAGTATGGGGCCCAGCCTGTGGGGGCATGGCGGCCGCCCAGGGCTCCGGCTCTGCTCCCCCATCACCAGGCTTTTGGAGCGGGCTGGAAGCCAAGAACACACGCGATGAGTATGAGGGATGCACGCCTGTTGTCAGTCCTTGCCCCATCCTGGCATCCCCACTGCCCTGTGACCAGGGCATAGGAGCCTAGGCCAGCAGGGCATGAGCGTGCTTGGCATATTCCCCCTGGGCACAAAGGGCCATGGACTTCAACACCTCAGCAGCAGCCACCTAAGGTTATCCACTTGGGATAGGTGCACAGCATGCCTGCTTGGTTAGTTTCTGCTGTCTCTAGGCCCTTAGGGTCTTCATTTCCCCAGGTTTGGTCATCCATCCATGCGTCCATGCATGCATCCACACATCCATTTACTCACTAATGCATGCATGCATGCATGTATGCATCCATCTAGCCACGAATCCATTTTTCCTTCCTTCCTTCCTTCCTTCCTTCCTTCCTTCCTTCCTTCCTTCCTTCTTCCATCCATCCATCCATCCTTCCATCCATCCTTCTTCCATCAATCCTTCCATCCATCAATCCTTCCATCCATCCATCCATCCTTCTATCCATCTATTCTTCCTTCCTTCCTACATTCTTCCATCCATTCATCCTTCCTTCCTTCCTTCTTCCATCTATCCATCCTTCCTTCTTTCTTTCCTTCCTTCCTACCTTCCTTCCTTCCTTCCATCCATCCATCCATCTCCTTCCTTCCATCCTTCCTTCCATCCTTCCATCCATCCATCCATCCTTCCTTCCTACCTTCTTTCATCCAACCATCCTTCCATCCGTTCATCCATCCTTCTTCCATCCATCCATCCATCCATCCATCCTTCTTTCCTTCCATCCTTCCATCCAACCATCCATCCATCCTTCTTTCCTTCCATCCTTCAATCCATCCTTCCTTCCTTCTTCCATCCATCCATCCTTCCATCCATTCATCCATCCTTCTTCCATCCATCCATCCATCCATCCTTTTTTCCTTCCATCCTTCTATCCATCCATCCATCCTTCTTTCCTTCCATCCTTCCATCCATCCTTCCTTCCTTCTTCCATCCATCCATCCTTCCATCTATTCATCCATCCTTCTTCCATCCATCCATCCTTCTTTCCATCCTTCCATCCATCCATCCATCCTTCCTTCCTACCTTCTTCCATCCATCCATCCATCCTTCCTTCCTACCTTCTTTCATCCAACCATCCTTCCATCCATTCATCCATCCTTCTTCCATCCATCCATCCTTCTTTCCATCCTTCCATCCATCCATCCATCCTTCCTTCCTACCTTCTTCCATCCATCCATCCTTCCATCCATCCATCCATCCTTCATCCATCCATCCATCCATTCATCCATCCTTCTTCCATCAATCCTTCCACCCATCAATCCTTCCATCCATCCATCCATCCTTCTATCCATCCATTCTTCCTTCCTACCTTCTTCCATCCATTCATCCTTCCTTCTTTCCTTCCTTCTTCCATCCATCCTTCCTTCTTTCCTTCCTTCCTATCTTCCTCCATCTATCCATCCTTCCATCCTTCCTTCTTTCCTTCCTTCCATCCATCCATCCATCCATCATCTTTCCATTTGTTCAATGGTTAATCCATCTATTCATTCAGCAGCCATTTTTTGAGTACCTATATGTGTCAGTTACTGTTCTAGGTGCTGGGATAAAGCAGTGAAATAATGAACAGATAAAAATCTGGGTCTTCCTGGAGCTCATATTCCATCAGGGTTTCTGTTACTCAGGCCCCAAGGGAGCTGGCCCATCAGCCCCTCTCCCTGGTTTGTGCAGGGCACCCTTTCTCTGGAGGCATCAGACTTGAACACCATTTCCCAGAACCCCCCAAAGTCACCTTGCTGCTTCTCTGGGCTCATCCTGGCAGAGTGGGCCTGGGAAGCAGGGTCTCTACTCCAGCTGTTTGTTGTAACTTGTTAATGGATCCTTGGCAGGGCAAAGGGGCCATCTCTCCTACCCCAGAGTCCCTGAGTGCCCATGAGCCCTCTGCCCTGCAAACTCCCTCTGCTCCCCATGTGACACCACCTGACACTCTGCCAGGACTGGTACTGCCCTTCACAGTGATGACTGGGTCCTTGTCCCCTACTAACCCTCTTCTACATCATTATCTCCCTCTTTATGCTCTGTCTCAGGAAAAGCAACTCTCCCCTCTCTGGCCAGTAGCAAGGATATTGCTGCAGTGATCACCAGGAGGGGCCACCCTGGACTTTGGAAGGACAGTTCTTCTAAATAGAATCACACTTGTAATTCTTAAACCACGGATCCTAACTTCTGTTAGGAATGCATGTTCCCTGCGACCCATGGTCTAGCATTATAAATCTGTGATTCTGTGTGTGTGTGTGTGTGTGTGTGTGTGTGTGTGTGCAAGCTCCTCTTGTTGCACTAGTGACCACAGTTCCCTAAGCCTGACCTACTCTCTGCCCATGCTGTCCCAGTAACCTGGACCTTTCTTCCAGCCCTTTCTCACTCAACCCCTGGCTTTGGCTGCTTGGTGAGCTCCCACACATCCTTCAAGATCCAACTCAGATGCTTCTTCCATAGAACCTTCCTTCTGAATCCTCTCCAGAGAGTCATTTCCCCATCTATTAGCACATATGACCCATGGCTGGTAATTATGTCTGTGGTTTCCTTTCTGCCCCATTGAGGGACACAGAGGGGAGGACATGATGTCTTATCCACTTCTACATGGTTCTTACCACGTGTCGCTCAGGGAATGGATATAAGTCATGCTTGCCAAATATCACAGGCTACTTAATCTCTCCCTGATGATTAAGTATGTATATGTCTTATCATGATATTAAGTGTGACATGACACTCAGCTGCTATCCAAAGAGACTGTATAGTCTGGTGGTCCCCAGATTCGCCTTGAATGACATATGGCCTGGGAATAATCCTGAATCTACCACTGGGGGCCCTGCTCTAGAAGGGGCCAGCCCACGACAGCAGGGGGATTAAGAGGACACATCATCCTCTTTGCCACCCTGAACAGCTGTGATAGCTCAGACTATGTCAGTCCGTGTCTTCTCCACCTTGATTCCCCGTGGCTGTCCCTTGGTTGTGGTGAGGCCAGTGTCAAATGTTCCAGCCTTATCTTGGCTGCGCTTTGGCCCAGAGAGCAAGCAGGCTGTTTCCAGGCTCATCCCAACGCACAGAAAGGGGACTTGTGATCCCTGCAGACAGAGGGTCTTCCTGAGAAACTAGAGCGAAGGCAAATCAGAGGAGTCAGGTGCCATGGTTCAGCTCCTCCTTCCAGGAAAGCGGCCCACCTCTGAAGCCCTGCACCAAGAGCTGACCTTCATTTGCTCTTGCACTTAGTGGCTGCTCTATACCTTTGCTCCCCACATTTCTGGGGGTCTTGGTCCTCATACGTATGGACGTATACTAGATTAAAGTCCACTTCCCTCCTTTATTTCTGTGGCTGTTTACTATCCCTGTGAGTTACCTAAAGAGTCCCTCATGGCTGGGTGTTTGGAGTCCTTCCAATGTTAGTTATCTGATTAAACAGACAATGGGGTCTGGTTGAAGAAATACGGGCTTGGTTGGGTTCGGATCACGGCCGGCTCTGTGAGTTGTCGGCCTCAGTGTGCTGATTAGCGAGCTGGGTGCGTGTAGGATGGTGACACCTGACCCTGCCAGGTGAGGTGGAGGAGGAGAGACGGCCAAGTCTTGCAGAGTGCAAGGACATGGCATGGACATGGTGCCAGTAACCGGTTACCATGACAGTGAGGATTCTGATAATGGAAATGGTGCAGCGGATGTCTCCGTGCAGAAGTGTTTCCTGAAGATTGGTTCCTGGGGCAAACTCACAAGGCAGAGGGCCCAGGCTTTTCTATGGCTCTTGGCTGGTTAGGTGCCATTGCACGCTTCCTTCTCAAAGTGGTGTGTGGCTATGTGACACCACAAAACCATACTGGTGTGCCACTAGCCTCATAACCACCAACGTGAAATATCATAATTTGCATGGTCCTACTCCATAATTTAGTAGGTAGAACATGACACTCAGTTACTGTCTTAGCTCACCGTGTTATTGGGTCACTTATCAGGGGAGCATCTGCCCATAGGCTTTTGCTCTCTGTATAAAGCATCAGCCTGTTCCCTTTGCCCACTTAACTGATTGCCCCTGGAGGTGGGGGCACATCTGGGGTCCTCGTAGGTCTCCTGGTCACTTGGGCCTTCTTCCCCTCTTGAATGAGCCTTAATACTTCCCTAGAAGTGTCCCCACAGCCCTGGAAAGGCTGCCCCTCCATTTCCAGGTGCCCATAGCACCATGTCCGGGGTCTGCATTGCACTCTGCCTCTGCCCTGAAACCTTGGCTGTTCTGTGGGAAGAAGCAGTTGGGCTCCCGCTGGCAAGCAGCAGGGGCGGGGGTGGAGGGACCCGCAGCATCCAGAGGGACCTCTCTGCTCCAAGGGTTGTACCTGCTCCTCCACCTCTCCTCCCATCTCAAGCTGTGGAGGGGCTGGAGCAGGGCTGGATTCAGCACTGATCCCTTTCCGGGCCCAGGGACTTATGGGGCCCTAGGGACCTGGACAGTAGGGTTACCACAACCCCAAGACTCTGGTGGAGTCTGACAGAGGACTGAGGTGGAAAGGGGACAGGGGTGTTCCCTGGTTACTGAATTCTCTTCTCTGGGTCTCAGTTTCTTCATCTCTAAAATTCCTTTAATGGCTTGAGAATCAATGGTAAAATCAAGTCAGCAGTGCCTAGGTTTTTGTTTTGTTATGTCTAGAGATTTCTAAGATAAGCCTTGACAGAAGCTGGGCTCCCATGGGTGAAGAATTTCTGCAGGGCGTGGGTTGGCTCCCGCCTCCTCTATTTGCATATTCTTCTCTTCTTAGGGAATCCATAAGGGTTATGCAGAACCCTCGACCCTTTGGGGTCTTTAGTTAGGAATCTGACTTTGTAGAATGTTCCAGTGCCACATCCCTGGTTTTGTTTTTTGTCTTCTGCTGCACTGGGGCCTAAAACGGTCTCATTTGATAAGATCATAGGGCTGGTAGGACCCAGAAGGCACCTTCCTTCCTTCCACACCCCCCATCGCATCCTGAGCAGGGCCAGCACATAGAGGAGTTCAACAAAAATTCAGCGATTCATCAGTGCTCCCCAACCCTGAGGAGTGCTGGGGAGCCCTCGGCTGGGCACTGGGCCATGTCTGTGAGGCACTGTCTGTCTGAGCATGTCTGCCCAGGAAGGCTGAGCTCTCAGAGCACGGGGCACTGGTGGACAGCAGGTGGCCAGCACACTTGTCCAATAAATAAATAAATCACTGCTCTGTGAGTGGTCTGATGGTCCCTCAGTGTGGCAGGACGAAGAAGGGGGGGTGTTTTCTGCCCTGATCTCCAGGCCCTGGGCACTTCCCTCCCAAGGGCTGCAGGCGTGGAGGGGACAGGCAGCAGGGGTAGGGGACAGGCGGGGTGGGGGGGAGCCTCGTTCCCTGGGGCAAAGGCAAGGGGTCTGCACTGAGGCAGGAAGTTACACCGGTCTCTGTTTGAGCAGATGTGGGCATCCCTGCCTGCGCTGCCCCAAGCTCCCTCAAAAGAGAAGAAAAGCCAGCTTCTGCTGCCTCAGTTCACCAGGGAGGCACTTCGTGCAGATGCTAACGAAGCTGCCAAACCAGCCCAGGTTTTTCCTCAGCTGATCAATCACAGAGATGCTGCTTCTTATAATGCCAACTGAGTATCTCGAAAGGAAAATAATCATTATTATGATTTATTAATAACCATTGTTCCTGTCCTCAGCATTTCCTTGAATGAACTTATTCAGTTCTGTGAACACTTAGGTGAAGCTTTCAAAGTCAAAGAGCTCAGACATTCTAAAGTTCCAGAACTGACAGGAGTTTCCGGAGAGGGCCCAGAAGCAGGCCCAGGGCAAGCTCATGACCCTGGGAGAAGGAGGGCACCCTTCGCTCACATCACAGCCATTCATTCATTCACTCATTCATTCACTTATTTATCCATTCATGCCTCCCAAATCTACAGAACTCCTCCGGGTACAGCGCAGAACCCTGAGATTTTGGTGTTTCCTGGGAGCCCCCATATTCACTTGCAAACACACACTCATGCATGCACACACAAACACACACTCACATACATACACAGTCACACACTCCTGCACATGCACATTCTTCCCTCATGTATGTATACACTCTTACACATAGACACACACTTGCAAACACACACACACACACACACACACACACACTCATGCAAAGAGAGTTCTCTAGGAGGGAGCTTGGTCCCCTACATCTTCAAGGTCCTTAGTCCCAGGGAGATGTCAGAACTCTGGGTAGAGGAAATGGAATTCAAGTACCCAAAGGTTCATTCATTATCAGAGAAGGGCAAAGCTCTGCGCAGCATCCAGGCGTTGCTAGGGCAAGATGAGTGGCGGGGCCAGCCGACCAAGCCCTGATTCACGCCCTCTGCCTACCAAGGAAATGGGGAGCTTTCATTTCTCAGAGATGAAGAAATTAAAGAAGTAAACAGGTAAACGCACAGAAGAGAAAATACAAATACAATCAAGACGTGCGGGATGCCGAATTGCAGTAGTAATCTGCAAAATGCAAATTATAGCCTGCAGGTAATATAGCGAGTGTACCCTTCAGGCAGGTACATTTTTAAAGTCTGGTAATGACATGTGTTGATGGGGTTGTGAGTAATTGTAAGCCACTAAGTAGAGGGCAACTGGGCTGTATTTACTCAAGTTAAAAACATGTATGGTCTATAACCCAGCAACTCCACCTCTCGTCTCTGTCCTACAAGAATGAACCACGAGTGCACAGGCAGTCCCTGTAAGGGCATCCCTGTATGCGATCCCTAAAAATGGGGAAAACCCAATTGGCCAACGATCAGAAAATGGCCCAATAAACTGTGCTATGTTCACACTGTAAGACGCTTTGCAGAAGTCAAAAGGAACGGGGTGAATGTACACAGGCTGCCATGTTTAGCTTCCCCTTCTTATCAAACACCTCAGAAAAGGTGTCTTCACTCCCTTTTCTCCAATTCCTCTCCTAATGCCCTTTTTCACAGTAAAATATACATAACATAAAATTTACCATGTTAGCCATTTTTAAGTGTACGACTCAGGGGCATTAAGTACACTCACGTTGCTATGTAACCATCACCACCATCCATCTCCACAGCTTCTTCATCACCCCCAGCTGCGTCCTGTTCTTCTTGGACCCCACTCAGTCAGGTTCTCCTACCTCTGCCCCATCCAAATTACTCTCATTGAGGCTGCAGTGACCCTCATGCGGCTCAACCCAAGGATCAGGTTGGTCCTCCCATTTCTTGACCCCTGGTGGTAATGGATCCAGTCAGTAACCTCCTTCCTCCAGGGCCATTTCTACCCTGGGGCTCCAAGACCACTCTCCCCTCCCCTCCTTCATTGGCCGCCATGCTGTCTCATCTTCCCACTTCTTCGTCCAGTGCCCAGGGCCAGTCCTCGGACCCCATTTCTACCCACACTCACTGTTTCGGGGATCTGCTTCTGTCTCGTGGATTTAAACACCATCCGTGTGTACGAGGTGCCCGTGCAGGGACCAATGTGTCTGTCACACTGTCTACATGACACCTCCAGTGTCACATGTGTGAAGCTGAACTCCTGGGCTTTCCTGGCCATGCCCCCTACTCCTCCCAAGGTCTCCGCCATCAGTCAGTGAAACACCATCCTCAGGCGGCCATCATTTCTTACCTGAAATACTGCTGGAAATTTTCTGCTGGATCTTGCCCTGCCACACCCCCTTGAGTCTCTAGCAGGCAGCCAGAGAGAGTTTTTGAAGATGGGAGTTAAAGTATGTTGCTCCCTAGGAAAGCCCTGTGGGACTCCCCGTCATGCTCAAGGTAAAAGTCAGAGCCATCAGTACAGCCTCCAGGGGTCCTCCGGCCCTGGCCATGTGACCTCTCATCTTCTCGTGCTTTCCCGGCCCTGACTGCACTGGTCTCTGCTGTTCCGCAGACCTGCCAGCCATGTGCCAGCCACCCGGCTCTGCACCTGCCGCCCCTGTCCCTACAGAACTTCTCTCTGCCCCTTCGTTCTGAACTCAAGTGCCACTTTCTCCATGAGGAAGGTCCAACCGTCCTTTAAAAAGGTATCCCCAAGCCCCCAGCTCCCCTTTCCTGCTGTATTTTTAACATTTAAATTCTGTTATAGTGGTGGAAGAAAGCAAGTTCCAGAACAATACACAAAATTCTATAAAAAGGGAAGAAAAACACCCCCCACCAAACAAAAGACATCACAATGTATTTTTGGTGGGTATGTGTATTTGTGTAGAAAGAACATGTCACAGCTCTGACGGTGACCGTTCGTGGAGGGAACAGTGTACCCCTGAGTGATGTGTATTTTACACAGGGAAAGAATGCACGCGTTCCATTACGGGAAGTAAATGAAAATAAAAACTGTAAAATGAAAGAGCTCTTTTGGTATGGAATGGGATCCCCCTGGGAGATGTCAAACAACAATTAAATATCACTAGTTTGATAAATGTCTACAAGTATTTATCTGTGACAAGCATCATGCTGGGCTGGGGACCTCAACACAAACAAGAGCAGCCTGGCCGCTGCCTGCTCAGACCTTCCAGGCCGAACGGATGACACTTCCTGGAAGCCGGACCCAGGCCCATCTGTGGCCCTTCCAGGGCACCAGGTCAGGGGGCCCCTCTCTGTGAGCCCTTCTGGTGGGCCTGGGTCCCCTCCAGCCTGTCTGCTCCCCCTTCCACATAAGGAGGGGCTCAGGGAAGGTGTGTGGGCCATTCACCTGCCCAGCGGTGCAGTGACCGGAGCATCTGGTGGGTCCTGAAACTTACACATTGCTGAGGACACAGAATAGACACCTTTGATTGTGGATCATGTTGAAGCTCTGCCCAAATTCCCTCGGATCCCTCTTCCTGTTTTTATGTGCACACCCCCATCCCTGGTACCTTACGGCTTGACTCCCCGGGTTCTCAGGGCTGCAGGCCTGTTTTGGAAGACTGCCCTGGGGTTAAGGGAGACCACTCTGCCCAGCCACTGGGAGGACTAGAAGTACCTGGGTGTGGGAGCCTGAGAGCCGCTGCAGCCTGATTTCTAGCAGGAAACCACTCTGAGGGGTAAAGAGGTATATTCACACTTTAAAATCCCAGGAGACTCAGGCTGACACCTCCCTTGGTTGGGCTTTGTACCATTCCCTGTCCTGCTCTCTCACCCCCTCTCTGGTGTCTCCTGGGGGCACCTGATTGATAGATTACCTCATGACAATCCTCATCTCAAGGTCTACTCAGGAGAACCCCACCTAACACACCCGATTGCTTTCAGGGCCCTCTGAATAGGCCTGTGGCAGCACTGGTCGTGGGTGGCCGCTGGGGCATCGGGTCCTGGCAGTGCTCACTGGGGTTGGGAAGGCCCTGCAGCCAGCCGGGGAATGCTTCTCCATCTGGAGCTCTGTAAGTGCAGCCCCAAGAGCGTGGACGAGTGGCTGCCCATGAGCTAAAACACAATTGATTTATAAAAGTCAATGGGATTTTAAAGCCAGGCTGGAGAACTAGCAAGATGGCTCACAGAGCGGAATTGATTTAAAGGGTAAGTATTGAGGCTGAAAGATTGATTGAGAGGAGAGGTGAGGTAATGGAAGGGGCGATGTGGAGAGCCGGACAAGACAGTTTCATAACGTTAATGCAATCTGCAGCGGAGGGCGAGGGGGCCTCGTCAGGTCCCCGTGCTGTCCGGGGAATACGGCGCGAGCCTCAGGTGATTTATTACACTAGGGTTCCTCAGTGTCCCCGACTTTTTTTTCCCAACTTGTCACTTAGCATTCTTTCTGGACTCTACTTGGTCATCTGTTCTCTGCTAGGACCCTCATCCGAGGGACCTAGAGAAGCAGCCAGGCCCTCCCAATGGATCTCACTTCAGGGTCCGGAGGACGAAAGACGACAAGGGGTACGTAAGTGACCAGTACTAATTCTAAGAGAGCACAGAGGTGGTCTAGAAAGTTGGGATTTGTTTTCATCGTGATTATTGTAATGATTTTAAGAAATCAATATAAAAGATCACATTCTTGAAAGTTATTTTTACGGGCGCCTGGGTGGCTCAGTCAATTCAGTGTTGGACTTTGGCTCAGGTCATGATCTCACAGTTCGTGAGTTCAAGCCCCGCCTCGGGCTCTGTGCTGACAGCTTGGAGCCTGGAGCCCGCTTTGGATTCTGTATCTCCCTCTCTCTCTGCCCCTCCCCTGCTCATGCTCTCTCTCCCTCTGTCTCAAAAATAAATAAAAACATTAAAAAACAATTTTTTAAAGTTATTTTTATTGGCTCTTGCTGGGTCTGCCTCCCGGCTCAGCTGGTGCTGGTCTTTGGCAAGAGGGCTTGCTCTAAACTTCCATGCGGCACACCCCCTCCGATTTGGCTGATCTGGCACTCACTTACCCACTCGTGGGGGCCTCCTGTGCATCTACCCTGTGCTAGCCCCTGGGGTATGGAGATGAAAAGGCACACGCCTGCCCTAGCAGAGGTAAAAGGGGGAGCAGAGACACCCAGACGCGAGGTCTCACTGTCACCGCACCACGTGTCAAGGGAAACAGGAGCAGGAGGGCAGCAGGACCAAGTCGGGCTGGGAGGCTGGGAGACCAGTGGGGAGGCTGAAGCTGGATGAGAGAATGGAGTGAACATGGGAGAGGGTCAGGTTATGCCCCCCGAAACATGCCACTTGATGGTGGCAATACGGCACACTGACTGTTTCGAGGGGCAGGCAACAGGGAAACGGCAAACGCTGAAGGAGCTCTCTTTCCTCCTGCTTCTAAAAGCAGGGTATAGATTCCCCTTGTAGGTGCCTCCCCCACTCCTGTACCAGGAAGAGGAGAGTGAGACTTGGAACAACTTTATCTACCACACATTTTCTAATCACCATCCGACATTGTCCTGCCCCTGGGTTCAACGGCCTTTCCTCCTGTTACTCTGTCTTCTATCAGTTTAATTAGCAGGACCTGATGCAGAACTTAAGAGGGTAGAGGAAATGTTTTTCATCCCCTACACTATGGAAGGCCGGGGAAGAAGGGATGTGCCCAGGAGGGGGCACAGGAAGACACACAGGAGGAGAGAGCATGTGGCCAGACCTGGGAATTCTGGCTCCCAGGCTCTTAACACTGACCCTCGCAGGGCCCACATCTCTGTCCTCGAACAGACTCTACCCTAACCCCTCCTGCCTCATGGACCTCCATTAATTTCTATCTACAAGCTGGACCTCCAAACGCCATCCCACAGCGAGGTCCCTCTTCTGTGTCTCCTTTGAAGAGGCTGTGCTTTAGCCATCATTGGCGTGGGTCTGGAGTGGAGGTGAGGAGAAGGCCTCTGTGAGCCAGTGCTCTGCCAGGTCTCCAGCTGCACCTCCCACTCATACCCCACACCCCTCTTTTCCATAGCCAGTGACTGGTCCCCATAGGGGTCATTTTATGCCACATCTCTGCATTTCTGTGCTTGCTGGCCTGCTGAGCCCTGACTCACTCTGGAGGCATCAGTGCAGTTTCCTACCATGTGAAGACGCCCCTAGTAGCTTTTCAAACCAGAGGGGTTGGTTTTCATCCATTCTGCTGCCCCCGGAACTGGCACACACCTTCGGCCAGACATCTCTACGCTGTATTGATTTGCGAGCATCTGATGGCCAGGGATCCCCACGCCCGGATCCCTACACCATAGCACAGAGCCTCTCAATAAACTCGCTGAGCGAATGAACCACCATGAGGCGCGAATCCTCAAGTTCAAAGAAGACGGGAAAGATCAAATCCAAGAGACCTCGTGCCTCTGTAGATGACCTTCTTGGTTTGGGAGAAATCTACCAACAGGATTTCTCTTACCCGCGGCCTGTTTTCACACAATTAAAAAGATAAAGGACACGGTATCAGTGATTTCATTCCCGTAATCAGAGAAGAGGCAAGCAGCTTGACTCAAAGCACAGAACCACCTTTTGCCTCCTTTTGCCTCCGAGTCTGGCGGTTGGTGTGCAGAGAGGCTGCCTGAGGTCACAGAAGGGGTGGAGAATTTGGAGGCCTGAGGCCCGTTGGCTTCCTGCAGTCCCAGGTTTCCACATAAAATGGGAGCAAAACACAAATCCCATCCACTTCCGAGACTTGGCGAGGATGAAATGAAAGGCACTCTCCAAGTGCTTTGTAAATGGAGAGGCGCTGAATGAATGGTGGTTAGTGCTGTGTTTTATTACCGCTGGCTGAGCCTCTTGGAAACCTCTCTCTTCTCTCTGCACCTTGTCCCAGAGCAGCTGGCCCCAGCCTTGCTACCTCCAGTTCTGTTAAGATCAGCAGGCCATTCACCAGGAGCCTGGGATCGGGGGAGTCAATGTAATTCAGTATCGATTATAAATTTCATTTCTGTCTGCCTACAGGCCATTAGCTTAGATCAATATATTCTCTACCCATGGTTAAGTAATCATTGAGGCCGTTGATGATTTCAGCAGAGTCAGGGCATGTCTCTGGCTGTCTGGCTAGGGGGGCCCAAGGCAGTCTTCTGGCCCAGGCCTACCTAACCCTGTCTTGCCAATAAATCATTTATTCCCACTTTCAGACAGTAAGGTTAGGGTCGGTTCTCTAGTTCTCTGGGGCCAGAAGTTCAGCCTGAAGTTCCTCTGGCCCAGCATCTGGTAGCGTCCTGTGTCCTAAGAGTGCTGGTGTTATGAACTTCGGGCATCTTCCATGGGGCATAGACCTCAGTTTTCCTCTCAGCTGGTATTCTGGGCAGAGAGGCAGTCGGAGAAAGGAAGGCTGGGTTCACAGCGCATCTCTCCAGGACACAAGCTGCCCACTTCATCTCCTGGCATGGGGACCTCAGGCAGC
This sequence comes from Lynx canadensis, assembly GCF_007474595.2. Taxonomy (NCBI): domain Eukaryota; kingdom Metazoa; phylum Chordata; class Mammalia; order Carnivora; family Felidae; genus Lynx; species Lynx canadensis. The sequence goes on along the minus strand of NC_044313.2, from coordinate 41,117,074 downwards.
AACAGACTGGCACTCTGGGGGATAGAGGAGTGACCGGAAGCAGGGAACCTAACTGGTCGCGGCTGAGTGCTCTGAGTAGATGTGTTCTGACAACAGCCCTGTTGCCCCCTCACATCTTCTGCAGTTGGCAGACGGGAAACACCATTGCTCCCAGAGCGTTTGCTGGACATCAGCTCCTTCTCTGCCCTCAGTCACTCCCCGCAGACACACTGCCTACACTGCAACAAGCCTCACTGTCTAACGCTCCATCCGGGCACATCACTCCCTTGTTTAAAGCCCGACCTGGATGTAGAAAGGGCCCATTCCCCAGGCTGCATTACCTTTCCCCCCTTGCCTTTCTGCACTGCAGCCATACCCAGGGGCTCACGGCTTGACCAGCACATGTGCCTCTGGGTCTTGACCCATGAGGAGGCCTTCTCTGCAGGGGATGGCTTTCCTTTCCTGATGCCTGGAGAGAGCCCTACTGCAGAAATAAGAAGTGCTCAATGAGGTTCAAGAGCCTTTGGGTTTTGAACAAAATTTTTTTGAATATTTATTTTTGAGAGAGAGAGAGAGAGAGAGAGAGAGAGAGCACGCATGAGTGGGGGAGGGGCAGAGAGAGAGGGAGACACAGAATCGGAAGCAGGTTCCAGGCTCTGAGCTGTCAGCACAGAACACGATGCAGGGCTCAAACCCACCAACTGTGAGATCATGACCTGAGCCAAAGTAGGACACTTAACTGACTGAGCCACCCAGGTGCCACTGGAGCCTTTGGGTTTTGAATCCCAGCACTGCCCCTCCTGGCTGCCAGTTCTTTCATCTCTCTGGGACTCAGTTTCCTCATCTGAAAAATGGGGCAACAGTGGTCTCTCACTAGGGGTCTTTTGAAGACGAAAGGAGATTTCACACATGGGACACACAATGGGACATTAAAACGGGCACTCCAACAGGACACGGAGACTCAAGAGACGCGACATTCCAGATGAGGGCCAGACCAAGAAGCACACGCTCAAAGAGGTGGGTGAAAATCAGTTATGCGGCCCTGAGGATGGATGCGGAAATACTGAAGTGGTCCTGCATTTTGCAAACGAAAGTGACTGTGGGGCACGTCATTGCCCAGAAGTGGCCAGGGTTGTCACAGGGCCGTACCCAAGCAGGGACGGGGGAGGACTTGACTCCCCGGTCTGGTGGAGGGCCCAAAGAAAGTTGCTTCATGAGTTGTCCCTGTTCTAAAGCAGGGTTACATAAGCTCAACAGACACGAGCGCTGGTCACTGCTATTAAGTAGTTGTCAGCTCGTGAGATTAAATATACGTCTGACCCCTAAAGCGAGCAGGGAGGGAAGGTATCCGAGGCTGCGGTATTCCAGCTGGCTAATTTTGTCAGAAATATGGCGCACTGAAACAAAATAGCAGCCAACGCTGGGATTCCTCGGAATCAGCAGGCGGATGGGGCCAGGCCCGCCTGGACTGACCACACACCTTTGCACCCGGGGCCAGCACCGTTGCACCGCCTCGTGAGACACTTCTACAGGATACCCACGCTCTCATCCCATCTGACCCGCTTCCTCCTCCTTCTTTACTAGCCTGCTGTGCAGCCAGGGTGCCTTTGAGCTGAACAAATCTGAGACACAGCAGGACCAAATGGGTGACATGACCGCATCTTCTGTTTTGGCCCCGGGACCCGGCGTTAGCACACTGAACACCATGGAAACGGGTGCTTCTGAGGGATCAGGTACACTCCCATCACTGGAGCCCAAGCTTCTCAGTGACCCCACCCAGCCTCCACCTCTGGACATGGCTCTATTTGGGGGAAGGAGCCTTCTTGAGCCTCAGGGTCCTGTGTTTAAGCTGCTTTGGATCTTACTAGTTGTGTGATTTTGAGCATTTTACTTAAATTATTCTGCTTCCATTTTCTCCCTTGACTCATAGGCACATTCTGAACACTCAACACACATTTTCTGACTTTCCTTCCTTCCTTAAAGAAGAAAGTGGAAAGGCTATCTGTGGCCTTTGATGTGTCAGTAACGAGAGAGTCCTGTCCTATGATTCTATTTACATGAAATTTAAGAATACGCAAAACCACTCCATGGTGATAGAAATTGGACGAGTGTCTGTCTGGTTGTGAGGAGGGTGAGGCGGTATGGGGAACAGAGGAGGGAACTTTCTGAGGTTAAAAGAAAGACTGAGTTAAGCGTCTGACTCTTGGTTTCAGCTCAGGTCATGGTCTCAGTTTGTGGGTTCGAGCCCCACATGGGGCTCTGTGCTGGCAGCTCAGAGCCTGCCTGGGATTCTTTCTCTCTTGCCCTCTCTCTGCCCCTCCCCTGCTTGCTCTCTCTCCCACTCTCTTTCAAAAGAAAGAAAGAAAGAAAGAAAGAAAGAAAGAAAGAAAAGCAAGAAAACAAGAAAGCAAGAAAGAAAGAAGAAAGAAAGGAAAGAAAGAAAGAAGAAAGAAAGAAAGAAGAAAGAAAGGAAAGAAAGCAAGCAAGCAAGCAAGAAAGAAAGAAAGAAGAAAGAAAGAAAGGAAAGAAAGAAAGAAAGAAAGAAAGAAAGGAAAGAAAGAAAGAAAGAAAGACAGAAAGAAAGAAAGAAAGAAAGAAAGAAAGAAAGAAAGAAAGAAAAGGAAGGAAGGAAGGAAGGAAGGAAGGAAGGAAGACTGTATCTTGATCTGGGTGGTGGTCAGAACGATACACTTAAGATTTGCACATATTACTGTACATAAATTATGCTTAGATTCTAAAAATGAGGAAAATATTAGAAATGAACAATGAAAATCCTAGAATAAACAGTATTCAAAAAATCTGGCTGCAATGTCCTTTGAGGCCACTGTTGTTCAAAGATCCCCAAATTGGAATTTTATTTCGTCTGACCAGGTGCCTGGAGCTTGTCCTAGACATTTGGTTCATCTGGGGGCCTCTGCAATTTCATTTCAGTTCTGAGCAAACTTCCAGAGGGAGAGACAGGAGAGAGTCCAGGCTTCTGTGCGGGGTAGAAGACCCAGCCAGTAGTGGAGAACGCCTAGGCTTGGGCACCTGAACCCTTAGGGAAGGTGACAGCTGTGAGCTGTGGGTCCAGGGCCTGACCTAGGACAAGGAGACCGCTGGACGAGTCTATCGTGGCCTCCCTTCTGCACCACAGGCTACTGTCTGTGAGGCCTCCAGTCCCCGCCGGAGCTCTGGCCCACACCCTGGTCCCACTCTCCAGAAAGTGTTCTCATATACCACCTCCCTGACCCCTCTCCTAGCCCTCCATCCCTCTCTCTGAGTCTCAGACAAAGCCAGATACTGCGTCACTTAAATAGGTTACTGTCCCTTTGCCGGCCCACTCTCAGGGCCCTGAAGGTGTTCTGTCTTGGGGAGTCTTCAGCTGACGAGCCTGGGCAGGGGGCAACATGGAGTCACCACGGGCATATCCTGGAAGGCCACACCATTCAGAACCAAGGGCTCACATTCAGAACCAAGCCACCAGAGGTCTGTGAACCCCATGGCCATCCCTTGAGAGCAATCCTCCAGTTCGAACGGGTGCGAGGTTACGTGACCTCTGGGCTATCACTCCTCAACCACATCTCAAGTAGTCCTACAAGCCGTGGTGTGAAACCTGGCAGTCTCCTGTCCTTCCATCACCTTCCATTCCCCAACCCCCCAGAGGCAGTCACTTCTATCCTTTTTAGTTTGATCTTTTTGGTATTTACCTCTCATTTCTAACAGTATTCATTTATTGACACTTTATTTTCTCGACTTCCCCCATCTAGTTAATGAACACATCCATCACGTCACATATTTATCTTTTTTTTTTTTTTTTTTGGTGGGGTGGGGGGGATACATATCAGCTCTACTCTGCTAGCAAATTTCAATTATACAAATAGTGTTACTGACGATGCCGCCATGTTTTACATTAGATCCTCAGAACTTGGTCCATCTTATAGCTGAAAGTTTGTACCCTTTTAGTAAACTTTCCCTATTCACCCCTCCACCCCTACCCCACAGTCCCTGGTAACCACTTTTCTACTCTCTGTTTCTAGGAGTTTGCCATTTTTAGTTTCCCCATAGAAGTGATACTGTGCAGTATTTGTCTTCGTCTGTCTGGCTTCACTTAGCATAACATTCTTGGGATCGGTCTATTCTGTCACAAATAGCAGGATTTCTTTCTTTCTCATGGCTGAATAATATTCCATTGTGTCTATATATACACCGCATCTTTTTTGTCCACTAATCCCCTGATGGACACTTAAGGTTGTTTGTATGTCTTGACTCTTATAAATAATGCTGCAATGAATATAGGAGTGCAGATATCCTGCTGATATCCTGTTTTCATTTCCTTTTGGATATAGGCCCAGAAGTGGGATTGCTGGATCATATGGCAGTTCTATTTTTAATTTCTGGAGGAACCTCCATGCTGTTTCCCACAGTGACTGCACCAATTTCCATTCCCATCAATGGTGCATCAGGGTTTCCTTTTCTCCCTTGAGATATCTCACTTGAGATAATATATCCTTGTTATCTTTTTTTTTTATTTTTACTTTTTTTACGATAGCCATTCTAACAGGCATGAAGTGGTATATCACTGTGACATCTGCATTTCCCTCGCCTTCGTGATGTTGAACACCTTTTCACGTACCTGTTGGCCATTATATGTCTTCTTTGGAAAAATGTCTACTCAGTTCTGCCCATTTTTAAATAGAATTGTTTGGGTTTATTATTATTATTATTTTTTGCCATTTAGTTGTGTGAATTCTTTATATATTTTGGATATTGACCCTTTATCAGGGATATGATTTGCAAATATTTTCTCCCATTCTGTAGGCTGCCTTTTCATTTTGTTGACGGTTTCTTTTGCTGTGCAGAAGCTTTTTAGTTTGATGTGGTCCCACACATTTATTTTTGGTTTTGTTCCCTCTGCTTTTGGTATTAAATTAAAAAAAAATCATCACCAAGACCAATGTCACGGAGCTTACCACCTATGTTTTCTTCTAGGAGTTTTTATGGTTTCAGGTCTTAATTAAAGTCTTTAATCCATTTCGAGTTGATTTTTCTATAGTATAAGATAATGGTCCAGTTTTATTCTTTTGCATGTGACTGTCTAATTTTCCCAACACCCTTTATTGAAGAGACTGTTTTTTCCTCATAATATATTCTTGGCTCCTTTGTCATAAATTAATTGACCATATATGCTTGGGTTTATTTCTGGGCTTTCTATCCTGTTTCACCGATCTATGTTTTCATGCCAAGTCACTTCGTGATTTTTCTTTTTTAACTATTATTTGTTGTCTTCTTGCTATGGAAAGTGAAGATTTTATTTCTTTCACTCTCCTGTCCCTACCAGACATACACACCCACTCCATTTTCCCAATATAGTTCTATTATAATTTGGTTTGATCAACATGCCAAATTTGCATTGTTAATTTGCACTGTGCAATTGATAGTCCCAATTGAGCTATGTAGTATACTGTAATAATTTTTCTTTTCACACATCACTTTTTGCTTTCCTTGGAGTTCATAATTGTCTTTTTTTTTTTTTTTGCTTAGTTTTCTACTACATATTATTAATTCAACCTTAAATATTCCAACAATTGTCTAAATTCAGTCTCCATGTGTTCATAGGCTGTGGGCATCTACTTAAAAATATCACGGCAACACCAAAAAAGCAAATAACCCAATAAAAAAATGGGCAGAAGGCATGAACAGACATTTTTTCCTATGAAGACATACAGATGGCCAACAGACACATGAAAAGATGCTTAACATCACTCATCAGGGAAATATAAATCAAAATCACAATGAGCTATCACCTCACACATCAGAATGGTTAAAATCAAAAACACAAGAGACAAACAGTGTTGGCAAGGATGTGGAGAAAAAGGAAACCTCGTGCATTGCTGGTGGGAATGCAAACTGGTATAGCCACTGTGGAAAGCAGCGTGATGTGTCCTCAAAAATATAAAAATAGAATTACCCTATGATCCAGTAATTCCACGGCTGGGTATTTATCCAGAGAAAATAAAAACACTAATTTGAGAAGATACATGCAACCCTGTGTTTATTTCCGCATTATTCACAATGGCCAAGATATGCAAGCAACCCAAGGGTCCATCGATACATGAATGGATAAAGAATGGGATGTTACTCGGCCATAAAAAAGAATGAAATCTTGCCATCTGCAACAACAAGGATGGAACTAGAGTATATACATGCTAAGGGAAAGACGTCAATCAGAGAAAAACAGATACCATGTGATCTCACTCATATGTGGAATTTAAGAAACGAAACAAATGAACCAAGAAAAAAAGAGACAAGCAAAAAACCAGACTCTTAAATATAGAGAACAAACTGGTGGTTGCTAGAGGAAAAGTGGGTGAGGGGAAAGGATGATAGGTGAAGGGGATTAAGAGGACACTTGTCGTGATGAGCACTGAGTCATGTCATAAAATTGTTGCATCACTGTATTGGACATCTGAAACCAATATAACACTGTATGTTAATTACATTGGAATTAAAATAAATAAAAATAAATCACTGCATCTTATTACTCAAAGAATCTATAGCTCCGCTGGGGACAGGCAGTGCTACCTTCAGTGGTCTTTGGGTGGTGTGGATCCCTACACTGGGTTGGGGAGGGAGGTCAGAAGCCTCAGCACCAGACAGACATGAATACCAAGGCCACCACTTGCTGGCAGGGCACCCGTGATTCTCCTTCCACATCTGTTAACATGGGAGCACTGACGCCTCATCATAGTATAGTTATGAGAATTACGTAAGTGTAGTGGAGACTCCTCGAGCTTGGAGGACACGCAATAAATGCTGGCTTACTTTCCTGCGGGGAGAATCGAGAACAATGAGGCCAGTGAAAGTCCTTCATTTCATAGAGCTCTCTCGCTCCATCCCCAAAGTACTGACCAGGCTCTGCACATTCGTCAAGGCTCCCAAGACATTGATACACCTGCTAACAAAGATAGCTAAAGCTGCTGTAGCGTGGCTCATTAGTTTAATGATTTCCTCTAAAAGAAAGAGCCTCTTTAATAGCAACATCAATTTTACTCTGAAATATTCTACACAAAGGCAGAAACTCTAAGAGAAAATATTGACAGAACGATCACATAAAAACTAAGAACTTTCGTATATCTGCGGGGAAGACCTAATATAAACGTAAAAGGCAAGCAACAAATTGGGAAAATATTTGAACGTATAAGTCAGTCAAAGGAAGGGCTGATTTCCCTTTTTTTTTTTTTTTTAAGTTTATTTACTTTGAAAGAGATAGAGGGAGAGAGAATGAGCAGAGGAGGGGCAGAGAGAGGGGGTCAGAGGATCCGAAGTGGGCTCCATCCTAACAGCAGAGAGCCCAATGTGGGGCTCAAACTCACAAACTGTGAGATCATGACCTAAGCCAAAGTCAGACAGTTAACTGACTGAGCCACCCAGGCGTCCAGGAGGGGCTGACTTTCCTAAGGACCCGGATCAGTTAGGGCAGAGTGCTTCAGCCTCCCAGACTAATGCTCATTCACTACCACTCATTCATTCATTCATTCATTCACTCAAAATATATGTATTTAGTGTCCTTCAGATGCCTGGCATTGAAGTATAATGATATTCAAAACCAGAAACGGTTCCTGCCCTCAGGACACTCACAGTCCAGTGGAGTGACAGATAGCCATCAGAAAATCCCACCTGGAAGCGTACAACTATAATCCAAGGTAAATGCTGTAAAGAAAGGAGAGCATGTTTGGAGGCAAGGGAAATAAAAGCAAAAAAGAACCACTCGGACCTCATCAAGATAAAAAGCTTCTGCACAGCGAAGAAAACAATCAACAAAACTAAAAGGCAACCGATGGGCTAGGAGAAGACATTTTCAAATGACATATCAGATAAAGGGTTAGTATCCAAAATCTATAAAGAACTTACCAAACTCAACACCCAAAATATAAATGATCCAGTGGAGAAATGGGCAGACGACACAAATAGATACTTTTCCAAAGAAGACATCCAAATGGCTAACAGACACACGAAAAGATGCTCAACATCGCTCATCATCAGAGAAATTCAAATCAAAACCACAATGAGATACCACCTCATACCTGTCAGAATGACTAAAATTAACAACTCAGGAAACAACAGGTGTTGGTGAGGATGTGGAGAAAGGGGAACCTTTTCGCACTATTGGTGGGAATGCAAACTGGCGCAGCTGCTCCGGAAAGCAGTATGGAGGTTCCTCAGAAAGTTGAATATAGAACTACCCTATGACTCAGCAATTGCACTACTAGGTATTTACCCAAAAGATACAAAAAAAGCTGATTCAAAGGGGCACATGCACCCCAATGTTTATAGCAGCACTATCGATAATAGCCAAATTAATGGCAAGTGCCCAATGTCCACCATCTGATGAATGCGTAAAGAAGATGTGGCACACACACACACACACACACACACACACACACACACTGGAGTATTACTCTGCCATCAAAAAGAATGGAATCTTGCCATCTGCAACAGCATGGATGCAACTAGAGTGTATTATGCTAAGCAAAATAAGTCAGAGAAAGACAAATACCAAGTGATTTCACTCATATGTGGAATTTAAGAAACACAACGAACGAACACAGGGGAAGGGAAGGAAAAATAAGATAAAAACAGGGAGGGGGACAAACCACAAGAGACTCCTAAATACGGAGAACAAACTGAGGGTTGCTGGAGGGGTTCTGGGTAGGAGTAGGCTAAATGGGCAAGGGGCGTTAAGGAAGACACCTTCTGGGATGAGCACTGGGTGTTATATGTAAGTGATGAATCACTAAATTCTACTCCTGAAACCAATACTACACTGTACGTTAACTAACTTGAATTTAAATAAATGTTAAAAAAAGAAAGAAAGGAGAGCATGCAGCAGAGGACCTAGCTGAGATTGGAGAGTATGGGAGGACTACCCTGGCTCAAGTCCTCAAGTGAGGACTTCCCTTCCCTTATTTGAATCGATAGCTGAGGGTGAGTAGGAGTCCAGGAGTGTGTGTGTGTGTGTGTGTGTGTGTGTGTGTGTATGCCTGCGTGTGTGTGTGTGCATGTGCGTGTAGAAGGGAGAGAGAGAGACAGAGACAGAGAGTGAGAAGGGAGAGGCATTCCAGGCAGAGAAAATGGCGTGCTAAGGCCCTGTGGTAGGAGGCCCATGGGACAGTTGAGGAACAGGAAGAAGGCCAGTGTGGCTGGAGCCTGGAGAGTGAGAGGAGTCTGGAGGGGTGGCCACCGGTTAGACTGTAAGAGGGGCCTTGTGGGCCATGGTAAAGGCTTTGGCTCTTAACCTACAGAGCAATGCAGAAGTCCAAGCTGGGGCTAGGGGAAGAGGCCGGAGGTGAGTTTATGGCTGGATATACATTTGAAAAGATAGCTCTGGCTCTGAAGTGGAGAATGGACGGAGGTGGGTGAGAGTGAGGCAGTCTTATTGGTATAGTCCAGGTGAAAGATGACGATGGCTGCAGGTGGGTGATGGCACGAGGATGAGTGAGACAGGCCGAGTCCAGAGCTCTTTGGGAGGTAAAGTGACAGGTCTGTGTCCCATCCCTCATCCTAGTAAACTAGGGCAAGGCCAGAACAACAAGCCTCGAGCAAGACTGACAGAACATCCCAATGTCTGAAGACGCAAGCCCCATTACAGTGGGATTTCAGAAAGGCGAACAATCTGGAGCCAGCTGGGGCTGCATTGCAGTCAAGTATTTGGGGGCTCTGTTCTGCCTACGGCTGGAGAGGTGGGGAGACAGACCTGGTTCTAACCAGGTGTTCCCAGGGGCTGTGTGAGCAGAGGAGGGAGCGTGCACAGAACGTGGTAGTGGGTCTGAGCTACGGCACGAGGCTCCGCTGCTCCTCCTCTCCTATTCCCAGAGGAGAAGGCACCTGCCTTATGCTTTTATTTTCTGTCTTGAAAAAGAAATGGCAACTTTTAGTGTCACAAAACACACAGACTTGTGACTTGCTCCACTGTATATGTAATAAATTCATGGGGTTTTAGTGAATTTATCTTATTTTTCTTCTGGGAAAAGTGGCAAGGGCAGGGTAAGCTCTCTCTTCGATTCCCACTCTGGGAATATGGAAATGGGCATCAGGGGAGGAAGAGCTTGCTGGGGCAAGGCGACAGGGAAGGGTCCCTGGAAGGGACCTCTGGAGCCAAGCGGGGAGCAGGGAGCCACCCCTGGTTCCAAATAGCCTGGGCTCACTTCAACAGGCCATGACTAGCTAGGAGGAGTCTGAACTGGTCCTAAGCAAGCAATGGCAAGCTAAAATCACATACTGTATTAATGGCCACATTATGCTGATTTGAGCCAATCTGGACAACTTTCCTGAAGTCAGTCTGAATTGTGTGATGCACTTAAGACTAAGCACAATATTTGAATCCACTGGCCTATTTAGAGCCTCTTCCAGCTAGCTTGGGTGCCTCTCTATTTTATGAATTATTATTGTCCTCTTACGTATATGCCAGTGTGCAAGCGTGTGTGTGCGTGTGCGTGTGTGTCCCATGTTGACATCTGCCTCTTCTGCCTCTAATTTCTTGGAAAGTGAGCTCTGTCAGGGCATGACAGAGGACCAAACTTAGCTCTATATGCAGGTTAAGTGACCGTAGGCACTCCCTCAGAGGTTCTCAATCTTGACGTCTCCCCCTCCATAGGAAAAAGACCTGAGGACAGCTTTCAGGTGTTGGCAGCCTTTGCCAACAGGGCTGGCCTGGATGGGGGCCTGCCAGGAAGTTAACAGCCCACTTGACTCTGAAGAAGGGTGCCTGGGAAGACCCTCTCTGCAGAGCAGCCTTTTGGCCAGACCCCAGAGGCTTCTGAGCTGGCTGAGGCTGATTTTATTAACTATCCCCAAAAGCAACCCCATTTTTTTTCATGCAACCCAGTGTACCCACATAGTGGCACAGCCTGGAAGGATATCTGGAATACCAACAGTCTGGAGCAGTCTGGACAAGGCAATATCTGGATATCAAGTGCTGTGATTTGCATACTATGCTTGCTGTGTTTATAACATGTATCCTGCCCAGCTCCGAATAGGTTCAATGGAGATGAATTTTGATGTGAGTTCTTCTTTCTACCACAGCCCAATTTCTTTAAGGGGTGCACAGGTACACACACACACACACACACACACACACACACACACATTCTGGTCTGTATTGCTCCAGAAATGTCCTTGGGGGGGTTATTCCCTAACAAACTGAAAGCCTGACCCTGCATCATCCAATTCCGGACCTGGTCTCTGGCCTCATGCTGTGCCTGCTGACCCTCCCTGCCCCCAGCTTCAGCCTCCTACTCCTGTGTGCCCCTCCCCTCCCACAGCGCCTGAACATGCTGTTCCTCACCTAGAAGGCAGCCTCTACCTTCCACCATTCTTTGCCTAGTTACTTCCCTGTCATTTCCCAGCTTACAGCTCAAGTACCACTTATTTCCTCTGGATGCTACGTTTGTAGTATATGCTCTTAGAATGCTTCTTATCATAGTTTATGATCGTACATGTTTGTGGGTAAGTAGTTAGCTGACACGCGGTACCATAAAAGTCATCTTTTAACATATCTCACCAGATAATATCATCCAGCAGAGTGTCCCTCCACCTTAGCATTTTGGAACAACCAAAAATGTCTCCAGACGATGCCAAAGGTCCCCTGCGGGGTGGCACAAAATCACTCCTGGCTGAGAACCGCTGACCTAGGACAACTCTGTAAGAAGTTCGGGATTTCAAAGGCTGGCTTCCTGAGAGCCCCTTTGCTGAAGCCCCGATCTCTTTCTAGACCAGTACGGTGCGATAGAAATATAATGTGAGCCATATACGATTTACAATTGTAATTGTAAATGTTCTAGTGGCTGCTTTAAAAGAAAGTAAAAAAAAAACGGGTGAAATTAAATGTAATGCTGTATTTTATTTAACCCAATATATCCAAAATGTTGTCATTTCAGCATGTACTCAATATAATCATTATTAAGATACTTTACATTCTTTTTTTTTTGCCAAGTCATCAAAATCGAGTGTGTGTTTTTCTCAATTTGGACTAGCCATATGTCAAAGGCTCAACAGCCACATCTGGCCAGTGGCTAGCACATTAGACAGGTGGGAGGACAGACTTAAGTTTTCTCAAAGTGCATGCATGGCCTGGCCCAACCCTTTAATTGGTCACTAGATTGCACTCCCACCCCTCAGCAGAGCCATGCACAGCCTGTTTTGCCCACCAGGGTCCACAGGTTATCATCCATTTGGAGCACCCCTTGGAAGAGTCCTGACAGTTGTGACCATGCTCTGTAAGGCCAGCCCATCCAGTAGTCATCTGTTAGAAGCTAATGAGATGGGTGTGTTGCCCATGAGTTCACGGGGGGCTGGAGGGTCCCTGTCACTCACACACACACATGGGGAGAGACACGCTGTTTCCAAGCTCCCCAGGCAGGTATTCGACCCACCTCCAAACCACCTGTCCTCATAGTCATTGCTCATAAGGGAGGCTCAGCCCTCCCCAAACACTGGCCACCTTTTCAGGCACATTCTATTTTCTTAAATGATAGATGTTCTCATCTAAAATGACACTCTGGCCAAGAAGTTGCTATCCCTAGGAAGATGCTGTTCCTAGCCCTGGGACTTGTCCTGAGTCTCCAGGCCACTCTGCAGGGACATGGGCTGGCTGGGGCAGTGGCCGAGTCCTGCAAGATCATCCCTGCAAGGTTCTCCAGACTGCCGTCTCTTACTTATCTCTAAGTTTCTGCCCTCACACCCTCATCTCCAGGCTGTGCAGCTTCCTAGGAATTCTCCCCATGGGACCTGCCTGAGGAATTGCTTCCTGCAGCCCAGCCCAGGTGGCTCCTTCAGGCTCTACAGAACACCCTCCCAGGCCACAGGAATGAGGGTTCTCACTTGGACCTGGCTGTCTCCAGAAACCAGGATATGGCCCTCCCTAGTGAGGGCCACTTTTGTCTTGGCTGCTAGGGCAAATCTTGAGTGTCCTGCATTTTTTAGTAAAGGAACAAAGTTTTCACCAACTTGTCACCTGGTCACTTTGAGCCACCCAGGAACTCAGCAGAACACAGAATACTGGATGAGGGCTGAACATTGACTGGGCACTAACATGGCTACTGCCCTTTTGCAGTCTCCGGTGTGACCCCCACAGACCCCAGGAGCCTCATTGGGAAGGCATGTCCGTCAGGAAGATGCCTTTGGAATGCCTGCCTCATCTGACTCCCAGTGTGGCAGCCGGCTAAGTGTCTGCACGTGTTAGCCAAGAGACACACATTGTGCCCAGATCCGCCCCAGGAAGTTGGACTTACCCCTCCTGGCTTGCCTGATCTTTGGGCTCAGCATATTTCAGAAGCCGCCAGGCCAGCGTCCTTGTGCCGATCATGCTGTCATCCACTTCCCTTTTCTCTTCCTCTTGCCCAGTTGCACCTCCTGCCCCGCTCGGGCCCCCATGGCTGCTTGGCTTTACCGGCGAAACTCCCTTGGCTCCCTCTCCTTTGCTCCCGACCGAAGGCTTGCCTTGGACTACGCGAACCTCAATGCATTATTTATCCATCCCAGAATTAATTCCCATCCAAGCGAACCATGAAAAGGCTCGGTAACGGCTGCTGATCACTCTCGGGGCCAGGGCGGGGCGGCCTGGCTGTCCCTCGGCCCCGGGGCGCACGCGGCACTGCTCATCCCGGAGCCGGCGCGTGGGGCTGGGCTCCCCGCGGGCGGACGGGCGGGGCGCGTCCGCGAGCTGGAAGGCGGTACAGCCGGGGCCCAGCCGCGGGCGGGTCGGACGGCTCCCGACGGATCCGCCCACTGCGCGGGGAGGGCCAGTCCAGCGCGCGCGCTGGCGGAGGGGAGAGGAGGCAGGGAATACCCGCCGAGGCCCGCCTGTCCTGCCTAGGTCCCCGGGGACAGCGCTCTTGGGGGGGGGGGGGGGAACGGGCAGGTCCGTCTAATGGGACCTGCTCCGCCTGATGTCTCCTGCAGGCGGTTTAGGAACTCAAGGTTCAACTGTGAAAGACAGGCGTGTCTTAGAAGGAGCTTGCAGCCTGGGCGGTGTTCACATCCTTACTGGATGGGCCCAGCAAGCAGAGGGATGCGTGTTAGGAATGTCTCTGCTGCCTTAACAAGGTGAGAGGAGTCAGGATGCACACGAAGTTCAGGGCCCGCACTTAGTAAGATCTCAAAAACTGTTCACTGAGTAGTGAATCTGCTAACTGTTTAATACTAACAACTGTAAAGAATGCATAGCGGGGCTTCTGGGGAGTTCAGCCTCAAGAGCCTCAAAAGTGCCCAAGAAATGCAGTCACACTAACAGCTATCATTTATTAGGTGCTTACTATGTGTCTGGCATTAGGCTGGTGCTTTCTATTCAATATGTCACATACTTCTCAAATTCTCCGAGGCAGGTGCTATTGTCGTGGCTTTGCAGATAAAGAAAATAAGGCACATAAATGTTAAACAACTTGCCCAAAGTCATACAATACAGTCAGGATGGGAATGTGAATCCAGGGCTGTGTGTCTACAGCTGATAGTTTTCTATGATGCCAGTCTCTCTAAATCCCTAAATTCCAACCAGTTCGTGTGAGCAGTTTTTGACTCGAGAGCCCTCAAGGAACTTGTTGGATGGTGAGGACCAGCCTTTGTGCCCCTTAAATGACCCCATGAGAGGTTAGGCATTTGTGCCTGGGGCTGGGTTTTTTGTTTTTTGTGTTTGTTTTTTAAGCCTGAGTGCTGTGTGGACCTTGTGTGGACCTTGTAACAGTTGAAGATGAGGGGTCTCAATGACGACCACTTTGCTTGGAACAGCCATGCTCCCTCCCTGATCCTCAGAGTGCCCCCATGTCTATTGAACCCCAAATGTCCTATTAATGTGGAATCAACTCTGGCACCTGGATGGGCAGAAGTTCTGGGGGCTAGGGGTCTACTGGGAGGCCCTGCAGCAATCCGTGCTAGAGAGGACAAGTCTGGCCTACAGAGAGGAGGAGAGGATTGCAGAGGTCAAGGACTCACCAGGATGTGGGAGGTCCAAAGGCCAGGTTGCAGGGAGAAAGCAGAGTGCCTGGAGACAAAGCTGTCTTACTCAGCAACAAGTCACTTTTTCTGGCCCTCGGCCACCCCTCAGAAGAGATGAATAAGTATTTTGATATAATATTCAAGGCTTTTCATGGTATTGCCCATGCCTTCGTCTGTGACCTATCTCCTGGGCATGCTACCACACACAGCCATGTGCACGTGCAGCCCGTGTGCCCCTGTGCCTTTGCACTAGCGTCTCCCTCTCTCTGGAGTGTGCTGTCTCATGGTTTCAGTTACACAAGCCTGATCATTCTGAGCAAGTTCCCTGTAAAACTCTCCCGATTCTACCACCAGCAGGAGCCATTAAACACTTCCCCAGGGCTCTTTTCTGTGTCTCACAGACTGCCCAACATCCCTCCGGCACTCCCAGCCCTGAGCCTCAGGCTGGACTCAGGCCACAAGCTCTATGAGGAATACTGGCTTGGGGGACAGATCCAAGAAACACCACTGAATGATGGAATTGCCCTCCTTTTCCTTTCAGACCAGGTAGAGGCCGGGTCAGGCTGGGACAGAGGCCACTGGGGAGCACTGGGGAGGATACAGATCTGGAAAATCTCATGTTGACATCAGGGTCACAGGGTGAGGTCCCGTGGTCAGTGACAACGTCTTGAGCAATCATGAAGCCCTGTGAGTAATGCAGCCTGGACCACGTCCTCCAAGCTAGAGGCACGAAAATGCCCCGAGGATTCAGTTTGGGTCCACTCACACTTGTTTTGGTTAAGAATCAACCCCCGGGTGCTTTTCCTGTGCAGCTGTTTCCCCCAATGACATTAAGTTGCTGGACTCACCCTCTTGATTTTCCTGGGATCAGTGTTGGATTCAGACAAAACCACAGAGGTTCTGGGCTCAAACCCAGAAGTAAAGCTGGGACCAGGGCAAGAGCTACTCTGGACTGTGCACCTGAGAATGATGGGGGACAGGGGTGGGATGGGGACAACGTAGCTCTTCCTTTTCTCTGCCCTCAGACCAAGTTCCCAGGACTCCTCTGGATGAGGGGATCCATAGAGTCCAGCTGGAAGGGACATTAGTGTCCCCTCCTTCTTGCTGTTTACACAAGCCTGTACCACAGGGCCCTAGGAGCCCCTAGGTCCCTCTGAGGCTTCAAGGAGGGAAGGTGGGATGAGGACAAGAATGGGGCAAGGGGATCTGCTGAACATGGTGACCTCTTGCATAAGTTTTTGTTTGAAGGAACAGACTACTCCCTGACTTACAGGCAGGAGACTGAGACCAAGGCAGAAAGATACAGGCCTCACATAGAAGTAGAGACAGAGAGATGGCCTCTTTCCCGTTGCCCTGCCCCTGCCCCAGTGGTCCTGGGTCTCCCTTCTCCAGTTCCCTGGCGTGCATCATTTCAGCATTTCTTAACGCTGCTGTGGGCCAGACTTGGCTAGGCGCTGAAGGGTGAGTGGAGAGGTTTGGGAGGGTAGAACTCTTCAAAGGCATCCGCTGGAATGCACACCTCTCGGTCAGGTGGTCACCCAACCCAGTGTCATTGACCAGAGCCAAGATGGCTTCACATCAGTGGTTCTCAACCTTGGCTGCATGTTGGGGAGCTTTGAAAACTAACACCTGTGTCCCATCTGCCATTGGGTCCTATATAGTCTGGCATGTAAACTGGTCACTGGGAGTTGTAAAAGCTCTTCTGGTGATCCAACATGTGACCAGGGTTGAGAACCACTACTTTAGGAGATAATTGCAGATCTGTGAGCTTGGGGACACCAGAGGCAGTCTTTGCCTGCTGTCATTCCAAGGGAGTCTTCTCAGGGAGGGACACATTTCGCCAATCTCCCACTCAGAAAATGGAAAGGGGCCTCTATCCCAAGTTTCACCGGGAGACTGCTCCATTCCACACAGAGCCACAGGTACTGTTGTATGGCCTGTGCACTGTATAACGGTGTCCAGTAGAGGGGGGAGTAGGACTGGGTTTGGGCTCTGCTGGCAAAGCTCTGTGTTCTAGCGCCATTCGAGGGATCTGCTGGCAGGAGGGTGAGCCTTTCTCTATTTTTTACCGAGATGTCATATGGATAGCAGAACCCTGCTCCCCTGTTCCGGAAGCTGTAGGGAGGACAGAGTGTGCTCTTCTGGAGGCAGAAGGAGAAAACACCGCGGTTGCATAGTCTGAGATGCCTGCGCAGCGGTCACCAGCACCAGTGTCCCCTGACTTCCTGCTTTTAGTGCTCTCTGTCCCTGTTGCCAGGAGGCTGACGCTGCAGCTCTCTGGCACGTCACTCCTGTCCATCCCAGTGGTGTGCTGGACCAGCTGGCCAGTAGCAAAAGCCAGTGAGAGCTGATAGCTAAGTTTTCAGGAATTTGGCAATTTTAACAGACATCATTAGAAATTACATGTTATAAGCTTAATTTTATAAACAGCGAACTAAATTATATTAAAAACAAAGGGAATACACACTCAACACACATCACTTCCTAATTATGTTCCCACATTTCAATAGTGTCTGCATTCTTAAGGTTATTTGCACCTTTTATAAATGCATGGTGAAAATACTATTGTGAGGGTCGATTTTGTATGTCATATAAATATATTATATATATTTAGATATGTTATAAATATGTTATAATACATTTTATATCTCTATCTATCTATCTATCTATCTATCATCTATCTATCTATCTACCTATCTATCTATATCTCCTGTTGGTTCTGATTCTATGAAGAACTCAATTGATCTATATATTGCAGGGCTACTCACATCTCTTGGCAACTCCTTGTCCAGCAATCACGCTGGTAGTTTGAAATTGGTGGTGGTGGGAGTATTTACATCAAGAAGATCAGTAAACGTTATCAATCAGGACTTAACATTGTTTCCTTCTAGGCAGCCGGTTGTTAGGTGTTTGCCAGCACACCTCTGACCATTTCCTCCCCTGCTGACTCCGTGCCCGCCGCCGCCTCGGCTGACGACTCTTTGTTGCGGGCAGAGAATGCTAGCTCTCCACCAGATCTGTTCTCCCCTCCTTCACGGGCATGCCCAGATACCCTCCATTTCCCAGCCTCCTTGCACTCGGTGTGACTGTGCCCTGGCCATTGTTTAGGAGAGGACGTGATGCGGCCGCCTCTAGTTGTGGCCCACAGGACTCCTTGCCCCAACACTCCTCCATGCTCGGCTCCCTTTTCTGGCGCCATCTTGGAAGTCCATGCAGGCGAAGGGAGAAGCCCTGTAGTCTGAGCCCTTGAACGGCTAGTGAGGCCAAGCCCCCACTGTCAACCTCGAAATATCTTGGATGGTTATGAAAGGGAGAGTCATTACCTAGTCGGTCCCCTTTGTTACTCTAGCTGAACTTCCCACCAGATATACCCTCTGGCTGCCCTTCTTTGCCTACCAGACTTGGATGTACCCTTTTGGACCCTGTTTCGGGGTCCCTTCCCTGCTCAGAGCCCCATGGTTAGAGTTCAGCACCTTTACTATCTCTCTCATTACCCATCCCTGAGGCCACAGGAACCTTCTAAAAGGCCTCTTGCCAGGGCTGATGAAGACCTTACCCATAATTTAAATATATAAAATTTAAATTACCCATAATTACTACCCAGGACCAACCCATAATTTAAAAATTAACCCATAATTTAAATATTATAACCCATAATTTAAATATAAACTATAAACAAAACTTAACAGTATGATGAATTTAAAGTATTCTTTCTAGATTTTTTAATTGCATGATCGTGTGGGATTCATCAAAGGTGAACTTTTCTGCCACTTTGGTGGCCTTGCCTTGCTGGTACTCTGAACGTATCCTTGGTTAGCCTGTGGGCACTTGGGTGTTGCAAGACTCACTGTCCCAGAGAGCAGGGCGTCTTGCGTGGCCCACTGTCCCTGGCCTCAGTCCTGTTGCCTTAGGCCCAATGTCTGCCTCTGTCCTTGGCCCAATGCCTCCTTCAGATGTTTAGCTTGGCTTTTAATTTCAGTCTTGGCCACACACTACAGCCCAGGCCCCCAGAATGGATCTAGAGCCCTGGACTCCTACTTTTCTGGGTCTTTGGTGCCCAAGGATCCTGGCCAGAGAATCAGGACAAAGACGCAGAATCCAGGACTGGGCATTGTAAAACCACCCAGGCACACCAGGCCAGAGTAAGAGGGTTGAGACCAGAACATGGAGGCTTGGCTTGGAAAGCCCCTCAGTTGTGACTTGCAGCCTGGGGCACGGTGTCTGGAGTCTTGTAGTCCTGGGGTCGGGACAGAGGGGGCCTAGGTGGCCGAGCGGGTTCAGACATCACAGCCTTCTGTTCCAACCTCCATTGTAGCACTTGTCCCACATTGCCTTCAACTTTGTAACAGCTAATGTCCAGGGGTGGGGGTGGGGGGGGCTGCTGTATGGGATGGATGAGTGAGTGGGATACCAGCTCTAGGGCAGGTGCTGAGATGAGAGTTTTATTGGGAATTAACACGTGTTCAGGAGTGGGGTGGGAAGGGAGTGTCAGAGTACCACGTCAGTGTCTCTGCCAGCACTCTGGGGAGCTCCAAAGTAGAAGGCCCAACAGAAGGGTCTGGCTTTGGGTGGAGGTGGTCAGGGCTGTGTACTGCCACTTTCCAGGGTCATTGGCTGAGGACCTTCTCGAGAAGAGAAGGCCACCGCTGCCTTGCATAGTCGTTGGCTGGGGGCCACCCAAGAACAGCATGAAGTTGGCTTGAAAGCTGAGGCTGACCCTAAAAGAGCTAAGAGCTAGTGGCTGTCAGCTGATCCCACTCCCCGCAGCGCTGATCCTGGACAGTGAGTCCTTTCTTGAAGGGGCTCTGAGCAGCTAAACTATGTCTACCACATGGGGTTTCTATGGAACTCAAAGGCCTCATTTTTAAGCCCCTGTAAATGTTGGGTTCAGACAAATACTACTCACTTAAGAATCTTTACTTGGCCAACTGTCTTCTGGGCTCGCCATTTAATTGGGAAGCTCTCAGACAGAGATTTTATTGAGCTGCTAAGTCTCATTGCGGGTATCTTAGAAGGGGAAGCTTCTATTAGAGAGTATGTGGAACTAACAGTGGGACAGCTTTGCTCTGAGTATGTGGTTTCCCCCCAGGGCACTACAGGCAGGGCAGGAAGGACCCCATCCCACAGGTCTGATACCTTGGGCCAGGCAGGATCCTGTGCTGAGCTCTTGCTTGTGGCAGAGGCTGAGAGGAAAAAAGAATTGTGACCTCAATAGTCCTGGAAATATGGTATACTGAGTCCGGGAAATATGGTATACCGACGTTCCAAAGAGCTGTCACACCCTTCCCCTGAAGCAGTGGGGTGGGGGGGGCACCCAGTGGCAGGACAAATGCCTACCCAAGCATCAGCCTGCCCAAGCCCAAATGGCAAAAACTGTCCTCACTTGGGTCCCTCAAGGAAGCAGGTCTGAAATGCTTTCCCCTCTCCAAAGAGTCAGATTTTAGAAAATGGTGACTCACCACTTTGGTCAGTTTCACATTATTGGAAAACAAGTCTTCTCCCTTGTGAAAACACCTGCTTGTTGTGGAAAGTCAGGGCTTGGGACAGATGGAAAGAATGGAAATTTCCCAGATGCCTTCTCTCTCAACTCACACCTCTCCGCAAGGTCAGGGCTCTCCCCTGCACAACAATCCCTGCCCCCTGCTCCTCTCCTCTGGGTAACCCAAGCCCTCCCCTTGGCACAGAACCTCCATCTGCTCTTCTAGACATTTGCCCTCCTTTTGCATCTTTAATCCCTCTTTCCCTCACTGGCTCTTTTCTCCAAGTTGACAAAATTACCCAAGACTCCCCTGCTCTCAAAATTATACCTTTTCTTCCCCTCATTTGTAATGATGGAATGGAACTTGTTTTGAGGCTGCAAAACATCTAGCCCCTTCCTATCATGGGGGAATCTCCCGCCATCTCCCTCTTTGAAAGCTGTAAGGAACGGATCTGCTGTGTCCCTGCAGGCAGTCAGATGTGGCCAGGTGACCTAGGCTCAGCCCATTAGATGCCCCTGCCTGGTTTTTGATCTAATCTTGAGTATCACAAAAAAGTCTGAGAGATGGTTAGAATGGACTTCCCAGTCCTAGCGGCAGTGACAATGTCCTGCTGCGACAATGGTGCTTTCCAGTATGGCGGAGATATCCTGCAGGGGTGTCTTGCTTACACTGTCCCACAAGAAGATAATCCTCGTGCTTCTTACTTTTAGGCCCTTTGGAGCCACCGAATCTTTCTTGTCCATTTTGTGAACCTAGTTCTCCAGCTCCCAAAAGATTTTGTAAATAAATCTCCAATATACTTCTGATAAATTCCCTCTTCTGGCTTTAGCTGGTTTCGGTTGCCTTTCAGTGACCTGCAACTCACAGAATTCTAGCTGATGCCCATGTCATGCCTCTCAGCCCATGTTTCCACCTTCCTCTCCTCTCTCACTTCCTAATCTTCCTGACTCAGCACAGATGGTGCATCTCCTCCGTATCCGTTCTCTCGCAGACGGTATTTCCTTCCTTATTTCCCCAATTATGTCACCATGCTAATCATCGCATGTCTCAGCCTGGAAACCACAGACTGTCCTTTCAAACCATGGCTGCAGTCTTCTGCAGCCTGTCGTCATGTGTCCTGGGTGAGGCTCTTGTGGGTTATGACTGACAGTAATCTCAGCTCACCCAGAAGGCACAGCTGAATGGGGTCTCTCCATTCCAAGACATACTTCTTTCTAGACTTTTTTCACCCTTATCTGTTTCAAAATCCAACTCCTGTCTGGGTGTACCCTTTGTTGGGTATCTGGTACACACATGCTACCTTACTTCAACCTGAAGTGGGTGATATATTTAACTGCAGTGCTGGGGAAAAACAAAACAAAACAAAACCTCTGTCAACCAAGAGTTCAATATCTGATGAAATTATTCTTCCAAAATGAAGGAGTGATGAACACATTCCCAAATAAACAAAGCTGAGACAGCTAACTGTTAGCAGACCTGCCCTACAAGAAACGTTGTGGGGATTCCTTCAGGCTGAAACGAAAGGACACTAGACAGTAACTCAAATCCACGTCAAGAAGTAAAGAACACCAGTAAAATATATAGGTAAATATTTAAGATAGGACTGATGTATTTTTCTTTGTAATTTCTCTTTTTTTCTTATCTGATTTAAAAGATAACTGCGTAAAACAATAATGAGAAATTCGTATTGATGAGCACACAGTGTATAAAGCACACAGTGTATGAAGGTGTAACACACACATAAGTACACGTGTGGGAATAGAGATATCTAAGAAAAGTTTTTGATACTTTGATAATACTTTTGATATACTTTTGAATACTTTTGATACTTTGATAATACTGTTGATATTAAGTTGGTATTAAATCAAACCAGATTGTCATAAATTAAGATGTAATCCCCAATGCGGCCTCTAATAAAATAACCCAAAAATACATAGTAAGAGAAACAACAAGGGAATTAAAAGAGTATGTCAGAAAATATCTATTTAACACAAAAGAAGTCAGTAATTAAAGATTTGAGGCACAAAGAAGATATGTGACACAGAAAAAAGTAGCAAAGTAGCAAAAGTGAATCCTTCTTTATCAGCGATAACATTAAATATAAATGGGTTAAGCTCTCCAATTAAAAGTCTGAAGTGAAAGGATGGATTAAATTTTTTTTTTTTTCAACGTTTATTTATTTTTGGGACAGAGAGAGACAGAGCATGAACGGGGGAGGGGCAGAGAGAGAGGGAGACACAGAATCGGAAACAGGCTCCAGGCTCCGAGCCATCAGCCCAGAGCCCGACGCGGGGCTCGAACTCACAGACCGCGAGATCGTGACCTGGCTGAAGTCGGACGCTTAACCGACTGCGCCACCCAGGCGCCCCGAAAGGATGGATTAAAAAGACATCAACCATATGCTGTCTAAAGAGACTTATAGTAGCCCTCTTTATCCATGGGGGATATGCTCCAAGACCCCCAGTGGATGCCTGTATCCACATAGTACCAAACCCTATATGTACTATGTTTTCTCCTATACATACATACCTATGATAAAGTAGGCACAATAAGAGAGTAACAACAACTAATAATCAAATAAAACAATTATAACAACATACTATAATGAAAGTTATATGAAGGTGGTCTCTCTCCCTCTCAAAATATCCTGTTAGACTGTATTTACCTTTCTTCTTGTGATGATGTGAGATGATAAAATACCTTTGCAATGAGATGGAATGAGGTGAATGACATAGGCAATGTGACATAAGGTTTGGCGACTATTGTCCTTCTAATGATATATCAGAAGGAAGATCATCTTCCAGACCACGGTTGACCGCAGGTAACTGACCCTGGGGAAACTGAAACCACAGGTAAGGAGGGGCTATTGTCCTTTAGATTCAAAGACACATATAGGTTTAAAGGAAAAGGATTGAAAAAGATATCCTGCACAAACAGTAACCAAAGGAGAGCTGGAGTGGAGTACTAAATTCAGACAAAATATACTTTAAGACAAAAATTATGACAAGGGAGAAAGAAGGTCAATATATATTAATAAAAGAGCCGATAAATCAAGAAGAAGTAACAATTGTAAACATATATTCACCTAACAATAGAACACCAAAGTTCAGGAAGCAAAAATAAACTCATGAGAGAAATAGTGCAAAAACAGTAGTTGCAAACTTTAATATCCCACTTACAGTCATGGATAGAACAGCAATGAGGAACACAGGACTGAGGACTTGAACAACACTGCAAACCACCTAGACCTAACAGACGTTTGTAGAATACTTTGCCCAAGAACAGCAGAATACACATTCTTCGCAAGTGCACATGGAACACATTCCAGGACAGACCAAATGCTAGACCACATAACAAGTCTCAATAGATTTAAAAGGATATCTGCTCTCACTGCTTCTAGCCCACAGTGTGCTGGAGATTCTAGTCAAGGCAGTTAGGGAAGAAAAAGAAAGAAAAGCATCCAGATTAGGAAAGAAGAAGTGAAACTCTCTCTGTTCACAGATGACATGATCGTGCACACAGAAAATTTTATGGAATTTACTAAAAAACTATTAGAATTAATAAATGAGATCGGCAAGATTGAAGGGTAACAGGGTCAACATACAAAAATTAATTGTATTTTTACACACTCGCTATGAACAATCTGAAAATGAACTCATAAAAGAAAATGATTCCATTCACAATAGCATCAAATAGAACAAAATATACAGGGATAAATCCAGTATGACAAGTGCAACACTTATTGTCAGAAAACTAGAAAACACCATTGAGAAGAATTCAGCTGAAAAGATCTAAATAAATGGAAAAATATCATATGTTCACTAGTTGTAAGATTTAACATTAAGATGGCAATACTCCCCAAAATGGTCTACAGATGTGACACAATCCCAGATGACTCTTTTGTAGAGATTGACAAGCTGATTCTAAAATTTATATGGAATTGCAAGGCACCCAGAATAGTCCAAACATGTAACCTGGGCATCAAGCCCCAGCACAGTGGTTATTTTGGTCATAGCACAGGGAGGTGCCTCGTCATGGATGTTGACTTCAACGTTAAAGTTAGTTCTAAATGTCTTTGTTGACGGGTAGAGGGGGGGCTCCCTACTTTGTACCCTAACCACTTTGTCCCCTACCTCTGTGGGGGAAGCAACACTCCTTGTCTCTACCACAGCTTCTGGGTTCATCCATCTTCCCACCTGAGAGGCCAGCTCATCCCACAGCATGGCTCCCAGCCGGTGCATGGTGGCTCCCTTGCGAGTACTGGAGGCTAAGAATTGAGCAGGAGGATTGGAATGATCTAGGCAAGAGATGTTTAAGGCTCCAAATGAAGTAAAATGGAAATGATTGCTGTGGCCAGGTGAAAACAGCCTTCACAGTGGGAAGTCAAGAGGATGAAGAGCAAGAGAACTGAGTCTGACTCCTGGCTCCACCAGCCTTGATCTGAATTACTCTGAGCGAGTCCCTTACCTTTTCTGTACCTGTTCCTTCTTCCATCAAATGGAGATGTTAATTTCTTTTCTACCGTTGCAAACAGGCACTCCTAAGGTAGGAAGGCTGCGTATGTGGGAGCTCTTTGCAAACTGTCAAACGCTATATAAGGACACGTTACCAGAGTGTGTATAAGCATCCGACTCTGTGTCATGATGCGCAAGAACCAGCTGTGCACTGACAACCCAATAAACTCTGTGAAGAACATTCCTGGCTCATTCTTTCCCAACATTTTGGCCCAGAGAGCTGTATCCTCATACCGGGAGGTAATGGATATTCCTGCAATATTACATAACCTCAGGAATAGCTGTAATGAAGTTTACGTTCTTACCCATGCAGGTAACGCTTACTTGCACTGACCATTAAAAGAATGGGGCGCCTGGGTGGCGCAGTCGGTTAAGCGTCCGACTTCAGCCAGGTCACGATCTCGCAGTCCGTGAGTTTGAGCCCCGCGTCAGGCTCTGGGCTGATGGCTCAGAGCCTGGAGCCTGTTTCCGATTCTGTGTCTCCCTCTCTCTCTGCCCCTCCCCCATTCATGCTCTGTCTCTCTCTGTCCCAAAAATAAAATAAACGTTGAAAAAAAAAAAAAAAAAAAAAGAGTTTGCTTGCTAGCTTGTCGTTTACTTTGACCTCTCTGTAAGTCTTGTGTTTTGGTAAAGAATTTCAAGCTTTTCCAAATGTGGCTTCTCTGTTTACAGCTCTGTGTTACTCAGCAGGCAGTCTCTTGATGTAAATACAACAGGGAGAGGAGGGGGGAGGTGATTTCAGAGGAAGTGAGATGGCGGGTACACTCGCCATGCCCGTGGCGAACAGCATGCAACCGCTACAGCTCGGCACACACCGAATACCAGTGCCGAGGGCTCATGGCCCCCATCCACCCTCTGCGGACCCAGTGTTCCGATGAGCTTCTATCACCCGATCAGCTTTTTTTTCTTTCTTGGTTTCTGTTTGCTGGGTGATGGGAGGTGATGTGGTTGAACAGACAGAGCCTGGGTTTTGGGATCAAAATCTGGCCCCACCACGCTCTGGCGAGTGGACTGAATAAGCCATTTCATCTCTCGGTACCTCAGTCACCTCGGCTGCGAAATGGGGCAGCAACTGCCACCTCCCAGGGTGGCGATGGAGATTAAATGAGATCAGGATTTAAAGCAGGTAGCATACGCTCGGTACATATTTGACCCCCACAAAATGTAGGTGTGTGGCCTCCTGTATGCCAGTTACTACACAGGTAACTGGAGAAGCAGGGCTACAGCTTTTAGGAGACTATAATCTAGTGAGAGGGGAAGGCAGACATATGAAACTGCCAGTCCTCATACCTGCTCACACGCACAAACGCTCACATGCACACACATGCATATACTTACACACACACACACACACACACACTTGCACACATGCCTACACTCATGTGTGCGCATGTTATACTCACATACATGCACGTGCAAACACATGATAAACTCGTATACACGCATGCACACTCATGATACACACTCACACTCTTACGTACACGCCTCACACCCACACTCACACACACACATTCTGTCCCAAGCACATGATCACGCTGAGGTTCAGACACAGTCTCACACTTCCCGCCTACGTGTGCATGTGTATGTGCAGACTGGCGCACGCCCACAGGTTCCCCCTCACACACATGTGTGCTCACCGTCATGAAGCCACATGTTGTGACTGCCCCGGAAAACACTCGAGCCCTGCTGTCCAGGAGCCCCACTCCTCTGCCACCATCCGTTGCTGCCCAACGTGGAGATCTGTGCTGACTTGGGGGTAGGCTCGTCACCACCAATGTGTGGCATGTCTCTCTGCCCCTTCCTCATGCACAATGTTTACTCTCAGAATATACTGACTCTGCTCGATAACATATCAGCCCCCTTTCTAAGAGCAAAAGCCTCCGGTCCTGAGGTAGTTACTTGCAAAATGTGCTCCTGTGGGCCCCATCAGGGATCACAGGCCTGCGGACCTAGCCTGGACACCTCTGGGGACTTCCTGGTTCTGCCTGGTCCTCCTACTATGAGCTCTGCCTTCCCCTCCTGCCTTCAAACGGCCTGCCATGGACCATCTGGGCCTTGGACCAAGGGGCCTTACGAGTCTTTGCTGCTCTCCATCTCCCCCAACTGGTCACCCAGAGCTCTGGCCAGAACAGCCTGGCATCTGCCTCTGTGTAGCAATGTGAGGGAAAGCAGCATGGTAGCAGTTTTGATTAGCTCTGTGAGCATGTCTTAAGTTTCCTTCTGGGTTCTTCCAGAAACCACATCATCCCTTGTCTGGCTTTGTGTCTCCAGAGACCTTAATAACTATTTATCGAATGAACGATTGAGCCATCTAGGGCAAATCTGCAACGGAACCTTGGTTGAAGGTTGGGATTGGTTGTGGAGAGAGGGGTGTATCACTTTTGCCCCAAACACATTAAAGTGGACTGAACAACAGACAGCCCACCAGGCCCCTTGTTGTCTGGGTCAGGGGACACCTCTATCACTTGAGAACTCTTTGGAGCAAAAGAGTGGCCCTGCTGCTAAAGGAATCTGGTCTCATCACCAAGTTCCTGGTTCAGAGGAGCCCCGGTCCAGTCTCCAGGGGGAGGGGGAGCCTGGGTTAACACAGAAACTGCCACAGCCAGAATGTTTTGGAAGGCACATCCCGAAAAAAGGAACCTGGTTGCTCTCACATTTCTTAAGAGGAAGTCAAGTCAATCACAAAATACCACTTCCTGAAATGACTAGTGGTTGGAGTGTATTCTCGGTGTGAAATGAATTTCCCTAATTTGGGGTAGGCATGTGTATTTCTGGTTGTTCTTCTTGAATCAGCCTCTGCAGTCACACTTGCCTTCTGGTGCCAGGTTGGCCACTGGTGAGGGGTGTGGCCCTGGACAGATGAGTTAATCTCTCCATGCCTGTTTCCTCTTCTTCAAAATGGGGACATGAATACCAGCCAGGACTGTCGAGAGGATTGAATAAGAGCATTTATGCGCATCTCTTTGGACAACCCAGGAAAACTTTGATGTTAAGTACCTGGTCTCTGAACTTGAGTCCCTATCCCAATGTTCTGAGTCCCATGCAGTTGAGGTCTTTTCCCTCTACAGATAACCTTTCTCTTGTGGAAAAAACGCAGGAATTGGACTAGATAACTTCGATGGCATCTTTCAGATCTGAGAGAACATGTTGGGTCAACAAAAAGGTAGCCATTTTGAGCCAACTCCAAGAAAGATTAAGTTCTCATGTTGCCAAAAGAGAAGCACGTTGAGCAGTTTGGTCAGGGTGAAAGGATTCTACCGCATTCTAACCCTAATGGGAGGCCTGGCTCCTGATAACAATGTTGCTTCCCGGGGCGCCTGGTGGCTCAGTTGGTTAAGTGTCTGACCCTTGATTTCAGCTCAGGTCATGATCTCAGGGTTCACTGACAGTGCAGAGCCTGCCTGGGATTCTCTCTCTCCCTCTCTCTCTGTCCTTCCCCTGCTTGTGTTTCCTCTCTCTCTCTCTCTCTCTCTCTCAAAATAAATAAATAAATAAATAAACAAACAAACATCAAAAACTTACAAAAAAAGTGTTGCTTCTCTGTAAATAAGGTTGATTCAAACTAATTTGGATGTAAACTTGGATGTAATTTGGATGTAAAAAAGTAAACAACAAAATTAAAAAAATAAATAAGGTTGATTCTCAGGTAATCACACCTGAGCCATTGTGTTGAGAGGAGTGTAGGAGAAATATCCACACAAAGCACAGGATGTTTTGTGACCATCATGCTCTTCTGGTATCTGGTCACCAGAGGTCTTTTAGAAGGAGTCAGTCCAGGGAGGCCTTAGGGGTCATGGAAATTACTTAGACTTTAGGTCCAGGAGACCTGAGTTCAAATTCATCGCCATGCCAATGGGTCGCTCTGGGAACTGGGATCAGTGGCTTGTGTTCGCTGAGCCTCAGCTCCCTCGTATGTAAAACAGGGACAACAGGGCTGTGGGGAAGTTAGACGACACAGAGGAAGTCCTGCGAACGAGCCCCTTCTCCATGACTCACCCCTTCAAAGCAGGGATGAACATGTTATGATCAAATCACATTTATGAGCTCACACGGTGGAGCAGGGTCTGCCAGCGTGAACTTTGGTGGAGCTGAGGGCTGGGCTGTGGCCTAACGGAGGTCGTGCAGGGAGTCTGGGTGGGGCTGAGATCGAAGTCCAGGTCCATCTGTCTCTGGGACTTACATCCTCATCATAACTCAACACTGCCACCAGGGCACGTTGCAGTGCATGAAATGGCTTCAGAAATACGCACTTGCTATTTGCAATATGCTCAAGTTAAGGGCCATTCCTTCCGGTGCTGTTAGTTTGCATTTCCACTGTGAAGTGCTTTCCTAACTTTCCTTCGGCTTAAAGATGGCTGATTTTAGCAGGAATTAGACCAGATGGTGCTCACATTGCCTTTTCTTGCAAAGGAGGGGGCTCCCTCTGCACGCGCACTCGCCCAGGAAGGCTTTGCTGGGCCTTCCTTCTGGCTCAGGCCAGACAGGGGAGAGAAGTTCTCGTTGTGCCTCAGCTTCAAGGCTCCCAGGAGGTAGTCTCTGCTCTACACCTAACCGCACTCAGCCACCCAGGGTCCTAGCAAAGGAGAGGATTTATACGTGCACAGCATGTCACCTAAAACAGAAAGTGCTTCCCCAAATGCTAGGCTTACCTCTAGGAAATCTAGCCTCAGGAGAGACCCAGGAAAATGAGCATCCAATACTTAGAAGCAACCATGTCCCTCCTGTGGTAGATTGATTGCAAACATCTCCCAAATTCCTCAGCCCTCTCTGTATCCGTGAGAGACACGTGGCTCCATCACCCCCGATTTTTCCCTAGCGGATAGCCAGCAACCACCACAAAAGTGAGCGAGGCCATCCTTAACCAGCACCCCCACCATGGACTCCCCAGCCCCTGAGCACAGAAGACTGTGAAGGCCAGGAGAGCTTGACCCATCAGCAAGAATAATTGCTTACTCTTCGAAGCTACTGAGTTTTATTGTTTGTTATACTGCAACAGCTAACCCCTCCTGCCCCCAAATTGCACCCAGTTCTAACACAGACTGTCCAACTAGGTCTGCTTGGTTCTGAACTTCTTATGCCTTGATTCCAGCCCAGGAGTCCTGACAGAGTGTTGGTGAGAAACAGGCTGGGTTTGAATCCTGACATCCCTACCCTCACCCACCAAGTCTTAGCCTCTCAGATCCTCCTTGGGATGAACGGATCCTCCTTGGGATGATCCTCCTTGGGATGAGCAGCCCTCAGTGCTATTATGAAGACTTGGGAAGAAACAGATGAAGCTTAACATTGAGTACATTTTCTGTTTTTTTTTTTTAATTTTTTTAAATGCTTATTTATTATTGAGAGACAGGGAGAGACAGAGAGTGAGCAGGGGAGGGGCAGAGAGAGAGGGAGCTGTAGAATCTGAAGCAGGTTCCAGGCTCTGAGCTGTCAGCACAGGCCCTGACCTGAGTCTCGAACCCATGAACCATGAGATCACGACCTGAGCGGAAGTTGGACGCTTAACTGACTGAGCCACCCAGGCGCCCCAACATTGAGTACATTTTCAATAAATGGTAGCTGCTGGGAAGTGTTCAAAGTTGATCTCAGTCACCGGTGGCCAATGATTTGGTCAATCGTGTCTATGTCATAAAACCTCCATGAAATCTGCCCCCCCCCCCCGCCCCGGCCAATGACAAAGTTCACAGAGCTTCTGGCTTGGAGATGCTGGGATGGTGGCACGCCCGGAGAGGACATGGTTGCTCCAGGTGTCCCCCACCTTCACCCCATACCTTGGCTATGCATCTCTTCCCGTTGGGCTGCCCCTCAATTGTACCTTTTACAACAAACCAGTAACAGTAAGCCAAGTATTTTCGTGAGTTCTCTGAGCCATTTGAGTAATCATCAAAACTGAGAAGGGGCTCATGCGAATCCCTGAATTCATAGTCAAGCTGGACAGAAGTGCCTGGACAAGCCATTTGCAACTAGTGTCTGAAGTGGGGGCAGTTTTGTGGGACTGAGTCCTTAGCCTGCGGGATCTGTGCTAATTCTGGACAGCTAGTGTCAGAATTGAGTTGAGTTGAATTGAATTGAATTGAACTGAATTGAATTGTTTTGATACCCAGTTGGTGTCAGAGAATCAGAGAGGGTAAGACAGATATCCAAGGCCGTTTTCCTTCCTCTAGATGTGAACCCTCAAGGCCAGGGCCTGTCACATTCTCTCCTGGGCCTATGCCCAGGACAGGGTTTGGGAGAGGGCAAAGAACCAGACATAGGGCAGGGGCTCTGGTCTATCCCAGGGCAGGGCAGTGGAGAGCATCTCAGGTCTGTGTCCATGGCATTTTTCTCCTCTCCTCACATTTTCAATTTTGGATATCAATCTCTGCCAATATCCCAAGGGACTTACAAGATCCCAAATCTGTAATTCTGCACATACAGTGTAAGAACCCCCTGGCGGGGCTGGGCATTTGGGACCTGCTGACAGTGTACAAGGCTGAAGAGGTGCAGGAGGCTTCATTCAGGGCATGCTCTACGGTCTGGGCCTGGGGTTGGCCCAGCCTGGGAGAAGGATATGTCTGTCATTTGCAGAAAGGTACTGTCTAGCCTCAGGGCCCTGGCCCTATACTGTGTGTTGCCTGGAGCATCAATCCCAAGGCAAAGGCTTGAACACAGTACTCCATGATTCAAAGAAAGGGGCAATGACCAGAGGACGCAGCTGGGGACTGACATCAGGCCCATTTCTCCTGCTTGCAGTGGGCATGTGAATCTGGCCTGACCTCTCTGTTCAGGATGGCCCTCAATGCACTCATATATGCACGCATACGTGTCCCAGCCATGCACTCATACAGTCTCAGAGCCAGCCCTGACAGCAAGGCGACGCCGTCCCCAGTTACCATTTGCTGAGCACGTACCATGCACCAAGCCCTGATATTATGGTTCACACATATTACCCTCCAAAGATGTTTAATTCCTGTTTTAGGAGGAAAGAAAGGCCCGGAGGTGGTAAATATGTGTTCAAGGCCACCAGCGAGCAGGGGCTAAGCTGCTATCTCAACCCCAGCCTGCTGAGGTATCTAACACCAGGTGGCTCTGTCCCTTTCTAGGGCCAAGGACTAGGCACAGGAGTCTTGCCAGATGGTACCTATGTGATGGAGCTGACTGCTTATTCTGTTGGCTCCACCCTCCACCCCTGGGGTCTCCAAACCACAGAGAGGCCCAGAAATCTGCTTTCAAGGCCTCTGATTCCTCGTGGTGACCCCTGTTAGCAAACTGAAAGGATAAAGACTTCCAGAAGTCGTCAAATCACGGACTCAGTAATATCAGTTAAAGCATATTCATAACCAACAGGAATTCATCACAGAATGGGCTTAAACCCCTTCTCATTCTCCATGCAGCCCCCGAGTTACTTTCTTTGGTACAGGTAAGAGGTGGGGACAACAGTCATATGTCTCGCAGGGGAGGGACAGAGCTCACGTTGCCATCCATCAACCCCGGGGAGTGTGAGTGGAGAGAGGAATGCCACCCTCCAGAGGCAGCTGTGGCCCAATGACCGGACTCAGGGAGGAGCACACCGCACAGCCCTGACCCAGCACATCGGCCCCTGGGCGTGTATCCTTCAAATTCGTCACCTTGTAGAGAAAAGTGCATTCATGGCCTAGTTTATACCAGTGGGAATCTAGAGATGGCCTGTAGTGGGTTCTGCTATGCAACCCAGACGCCCCGAGGACTGATAGGCAGCCCTCAGCCTCTCCCTGTGGTGGAGATTTCCTCACCGCCTACCTAAGGTACCTCCCTTCCTGGGGGCAGCCGCCTCTGATGGCTGCTCAGTGTGGGTATGAAGGCCTGGCCTTCTCACCCCAAGTGAGCACAGAGCTTGAGGTCTACCCCAGCCTCAGCTGGGTGGGCAGCTGACTGACGCCCTGTTGTACCTATGTCACAATCCAGCCTCCCCCTCAGCTCGGTCCTGCTTGCTGACTCCCCGCAGCCTTGGTCCAGTGAACTTCCTCCATGCTGATCCCTACCTCAGAGCCACTGGACATAACTCATGGTATAGTCATAAAGTCCTTAATATACTCATTGGAGTTATTTTACATCCCCCGCCTTACTTTTTATTTATTTATTTTTTAATGTTTATTTTTGAGAGAGACAGAGAGAGACACAGAGCATGAGAGGGGGAGGGGCAGAGAGAAAGAGGGAGACCCAGAATCTGAAGCAGGCTCCAGGCGCTGAGCTGTCAGCCCAGAGCCCGATGCAGGGCTCGAACCCACGAACTGTGAGATCGTGACCTGAGCTGAAGCCGGACGCTTAGCAACTGAGTCACCCAGGTGCCCCCAAATCCCCTTCCTGACAATTCCAAAATCTCTGCCGTGGCTGAGTCTGATTCCGATACTTGGCTAGAGCTGCCTGGGGCTGGGTATTTACTTTCTCTAGGTCAGTTAGGCTCTGATAACACCCCATCGGGTTGGGCTCTGATTGACTAGTTTCTTCTGAGGTCAGGCCTTGTTAAGAACAGAGCACTCTCCTGGGGCACCTGGGTGGGCTCAGTGGGTTGAGTGTCTGACTCTTGGTTTCGGGTCAGGTTATGATCTCACAGTTTGTGAGTTCGAGCCCCATATTGGACCCTGCACTGATGGCACGGAGCCTGCTTGGGATTCTCTCTCTCTTTCCCTCTCTCTCGGTTCCTCCCCCACTTGTGTTCTCTCTCAAAATAAACAAATAAACTTTAAAAAAACAAAAAGAACAGAGCACTCTGGTGTATTTCAAAAATGGTTCCTTTTCCTCTCCTCCCGCTGACATTTACTGTGGGAACCTGGTCAAACTCTTGGTGGTAAATCTCAAGATACTGTGGGACTCTCCTAATGATTGGGTTTCCCCTGGAGCTCTTAACTCTCAGTTATCCACACCGAACCTCCAGCAATTCGTCAGTTACACTGCAGGTTTTGCTTCGCTGGCCCTGGTTCCCAGGGCGGCTTCCTATTACATGTGAATCCCTGCTGTAGCAAGTGGTGACTCCCTGTGCTTGCCTGTCTGTCCCCAATCTTGGAGGTAGTGGTTTGCCCTGTGTCCTCCCTTCTCTTATGGATCCTAGAAGCGTTGCTGATTTTTCAATGTTTAGCTGGTACCTGGTCTTAGGACAGAGTGGTGACTTCCAAGCTCCTTACATATGCAACCATCTAATACTTATTTATTTATTATTTATTTATTTATTTAGTTTATCTCTTTAGGCTTTTTTTTTTCTTACTTTTTTAGCATGCTTTGTAATTTTTGGTTGGAAGCCATACCTAATGTATTGAGCAACAGAAACTGAAGTAAATAGATCTTAGTTCGAGGTTTTATGTTAACTTGGCTGGGCGCTGTGCTGTGATTAACGTTTATCATATCTTTAGGTGCCAGAGGCTTCCATTTTTCTAGCTTCCTTATTTTCTTTTCTTCTCTACTGTCTTTAGGTTTCCCTAAGAACTCCTTCCTAAATAGATCCTGTGTCTTACGGCTCTTTCAGTTGCGACACGTGGCTATACTTGAGCCCTGCTGATGTGTTGGGAAGGTGTGAGGAGGAGAAGCATTTTATAATCTTGTCTAATCATCAGTCTTTTTGTGGGCCTGAGTCCCTGGGCTATGACCCTCAGAACTATTAAATAGGCCACTCTTCCCCTCACCCCCGGTGAGAGGGAAGTCTAGAGGAAGCTGGAGTTGGCAAACGAACTTCTAGAGGAAGTTGGAGTTGGAAGGACTAGTTGGAGTCCTTCCACTAGGCCGCTGTGGCTCTGGTGAGATGTTTTACTTGGAGGGTAGGACTTTCTTATGGGCAATATTCTGGTCATATTGCCAAGTGGTTACTTTTCCCTTTCCCCTGTCCAAAACATACAGGAATTTTTCTTGATTCTTCATCTTGAGACTCTGGTGCAGTTCCTGGAGGCAAAATCCATGAAAGTATTCTCCTCTCCCCCGCCCTGCTAATTCTGGGCTTCCAGGAGTTTCTCACTCTCAAGCGAATCCACACTCAGCCTCCAGAAGTTAGTCAAATTTAGCATTTAAGTGTTCATACCAGATCATGATTCTAGTGGCTTCTGCGTCAGGTAGACTGATCTTGGCTGTTATTTTACGAATTGCCTACGTCTTTAGATTTGAGGTGGTGGTTTGCCCTGTGACTTGAATTTTCTGACGGGTCTAAGAAAAATCATTGATTATAAGTTCATTTATAGTCTTCCTTGTGGTATGGGTGGGAGTGACAATTTCTACGCTCTTCCCATGTCAAACTTCATAGCTGCTGCAGAATGACTATTCTTTTTCAAACAACTCCTACTGTACCTCCTACCTTCCTGTCTCTGGAAGATCCTGATTCACCTCTCAGAGGCCCTTGGTCCACATGGCAGACTTCGAAGAGCAGCTTCCTCTAGATCCCTCCATTAGATTATAACAAGTGATGAATGAGCTCCAGGAAGTGGGCATTTTTATCGGTGTTGTTACCAGCTGTATCCCCAGTGCCTAGAACAGTGCCTGGCACAATGATTGAGTGCTGAGTGGCCAAATGAACTACCAACCCTTGATTAGAGATCCCGTGAGTGAACTTCCCAGACTTGTCATCTTTAATGGCCCCAGCGAGCTTTCATCTCTGTGACAGTCTGACTTTCTCTGGGATCCTCAGTTGACTGGTATTGGATTTGCATTCCCTGAATGCTGGAGAAATAAAATGGGGGTGCCTGACTCCAAGTATGGGGTCCTTGTGCCCCTACACAGAGTCTCCATCAGGCACAAGCTGATCATTCTGCTTTCTTTTCAAAAAATTACCAAAGGCAACAGCTCAGAGCCAGAGATTAACAACAGAATCCAATGGTTTGTCTGGACAGGAATTCTTATTCTTTCAGGAATTACCATGTGCCCTTCTTTGAAATCTGTTATGTACGTATGTATGTATTTATGTATTTATTTAAGTATTTATTTATTTTATTAGGTGTGTAATCCTTATAAAGGATCCTTATAAAGGATCACAGTTCTGTGATATGGCCTACCATGATCTCCCTTTTATAGTGAGGAACCCAAATGAAGAGATCATATAACCTGAATAAGCTCACAGAGTAAGTGGTGGACCTAGGATCTACATCCATGCCTGGCTTTCTCTAAGGACTAGTCTTATCTTTTCCAAATTGGGAAAATGATGTCAGCAGCAAGGTGGGAGGGTTGATTTTCCCTGTGTACTGGTAAGTTAGCCGGAACTGGATCATGACATGGGGCTAAAAGGAGGAGGGAGCAGAGATCTGGGTAGAGGAGGAAAGACCATTTGTTAACTGAACTGGGCAAAGCTGATTTCAGGATGCCCTGACTGTTAGATGGCATTTAGGGCAGCTCTCTGAAAGTCAAAGCCATGGGAAAGTCAAAGCCATGTTCATCTTCCCCTTCCTCCCGGGTCACCAGGATGCAGCTTTCTCCTATCCTTGCGTCTAGCGTCTATCTGGCAAGCAGTACAGCCAGCCATCTAACATGTTGAGAGAAGCCAGTTTGCACCACTAACCAAGTGCAGAGAGCTGGATGGGCACATTCCAAATTCAGGCAGGGGATTTGATGGCTGTGGCCAAGGGTGTGGTCAATGTCCCTAAAGGTAGAGGTGCAGCTATGAATGAACACTAGAGACGGGTCAGCTCAGGTCTGGGTTGAGTCCAGCCTCTGCCATTCACTGGCTGTGTGCCTTTGGAAGTCAAGGAACTTCCTGAGCCTCAGCTTCCTTAACTGGCCAACAGGGGGCGCTGCTCTGCCTCCACAAAGCTGGGCAGCATTAAAGGAGACTGGAGGGGAGGAGGAGCCGCAGAGTGCAGAAAGGCCAAGAGCCCTCTCTGCGGTTTGCTAGTTTGCAATCATTCTCAGGGTCAGATCACTTCTCCCAGATGTGCAGAAACAGAAATCATCTGAAGAAAATGGCTCCCTAAGGAAAGCCTCTGACTCAGCCCCTACTTGGTTCTGCTGCTGGGGGTGGGTAAGTGTGGGCTTCCGCTTGGCTCCCCAGCGGGCAGTGTGTCTGGCAAAGCTTCTGTCTAGACGTTCGCCAGGGGTTTTGCCCAGCCTCTCTCTCCAGCCTCCTTGTTCCTGGGGCACAGGGGCCTCAGGGTTGCCAGCTTGCAGCCCAGGACAACAAGAGGGCTCTTTCCTGATATTATGGGATAAACTGTATCCACCCTCCCCACCCCAAGTTCGTATACTGAATTCCTAACCCCTAGCACCTCAGAATGTGACTGTATTTGGAGATAGGGTCTTTAAGGAGGGGTTTAAGTTGAAATGAAGTCATTAGATTGGGTTCTAATCCAACATAACTGGTTAGAAGAAATTAGGACAGAGACAGACATCTGCAAGCTAAGGAGAGAGGCCTCAGAAGGAACTAACCTCGCCAACACCTTGATCTTAGATTTCTACTGTACATAATGATGAGAAAATAAGTTTCTGTCGTTTAAGCCACTCAGCCTGTGGTACTTTGTTATGGCAGCTAGAGCAAACTAACATACCTGCCTTTCCTCCTCACCGTGAGTGAGTGTGAGGGGTGAGGAGCAAGGAGAGACAGGTGCAGAGATGGACTGGCTGCCCAACCAAGGCCACGAGGCAGCTGTAACAATTATAAATATATACACGCTTGAGAGAGCTTCAAAATACATGAGGCAAACACTGACGGCAGACAGTTGAATAACAAGAGCTGGAGATTTCCATATCCCAGTCTCAATAACTGAGAGAACAACTAGACACGACATCAGCAATGAGACTGAAAGCTGGAATG
Organism: Lynx canadensis; assembly: GCF_007474595.2. Taxonomy (NCBI): domain Eukaryota; kingdom Metazoa; phylum Chordata; class Mammalia; order Carnivora; family Felidae; genus Lynx; species Lynx canadensis. The sequence continues at coordinate 41,079,398 of NC_044313.2, read as the reverse complement.
ACATGATCGACCCATGTGACCTCATTGCCATGTATAGGACACCCTTTACAATGGGTGCGGAATGTACATTATTTTCAAGTAACATGGAACTTTCTTCAGGACAGGCCATTACACTAGGCCATCAAACAATAAATCAAATAATGTACATCCACACCATCAGAATATCGTTCAGCTAAGAAGGAACAAACCACTGATACACACAAGAACATGAATGAACCTCAAAAACCTTATGCTAAGTGAAGGAATCCTCATGCAGAAGACCACATAATATAGAATTCCATTTCCATAAAGTGTCTCAAAAAGGCAAATTTATAAAGACAAAAGGCAGAGCAATGGTTCCCTTGGGCTGCGGCAGGAGTAATAAGGATTATTTGCAAATGTGCCCAAGGGAACTTTTTTGGGTGATAAAGATGTCCCAAAATTCGGTCATGGTGATGATTGTACAACTCTACAAATATACTAAAAATCATTGAATTGTATACTTAGAATGGGTGAATTTTATCCTATGCAACCTACCACTCCATAATGCTGTTAAATGCACACACATATGAGATAGTAACAAATGATGTGAAGAAAAATAATGCAGGTAAGAAGGAGAGGAATGTCGGGGTGGGTGGCAAATAGTGGGGTCATTACTGCCATTAGGCAAATACTGCCCATTCACCCTTCTAGGTACGTCGTAGTACTATATTTCCTGGGACTCTTTATGGGTAGTTGGACAATGAGTTGACAATGAGTGTGGCATGCAGGACTTCCAGACCAAGGATTTTATTGCTGGCCTGAGACTTTTCTAGAGCTCAGTCGCTCCCTTTACCCCCTGGCCTGGCCACCTACACCATGTGAGATCATTGACTCATCAGCCTGGATCTTTGAGTCACTGTGATGGTCAGGCGACCCATGACTCAGTTACTGAATATCCTATCCTATCGGGACACAGACAGGTGGTCAGTTGAAGCCTTGAAAGATGGCATTTGGGTCAAAGTCTGAAGGAGGTCAGTGTGTGAGTCACGTGGATGTCTGGGGGGAGGGGCACTTCAGAGAGAGGGCAGAGCACACGCAAAAACCTGGCACATCTGAGGAGTAGCAAGGAAGCCAGTATTGCTGGTGCCTAGCAAGTGGGGGACATGGGAGATGAAGTGATGGGTAATGGTGAGTCAGATGGAGTGCTGACACGGGAATCCACTGGGATGAGCTCAGCGAGTGACACTCATCAGATTTAGGCTTTAAGAGCCCCATTCCAGCTGCAGTACTAAGAAGAGACGGATGGGGGCGCCTGGGTGGCTCAGTGGGTTGAGCATCCAACTTCGGCTCAGGTCAAGATCTCACGGTCTGTAAGTTTGAGCCCGGCATCGGCATCGGGCTCTGTGCTGACAGCTCAGAGCCTGGAGGCTGCTTCGGATTCTGTGTCTCCCTCTCCCTCTGCCCCTTCCCCGCTCAACTCTGTCTCTCTCTGTCTATCAAAAACAAATAAGGGGCGCCTGGGTGGCGCAGTCGGTTAGGCGTCCGACTTCAGCCAGGTCACGATCTCGCGGTCCGTGAGTTCAAGCCCCGCGTCGGGCTCTGGGCTGATGGCTCAGAGCCTGGAGCCTGTTTCCGATTCTGTGTCTCCCTCTCTCTCTGCCCCTCCCCCGTTCATGCTCTGTCTCTCTCTGTCCCAAAAATAAATAAACGTTGAAAAAAAAATTAAAAAAAAAAACAAAAAAACCCACAAATAAACATTAAAAAACAAATTTTAAGAAGAGACGGATGGGCTTCCGTGGTCAGGAAGACGTTCTTTGTAAGAATCTAGGTGACAGCTGACTTCATACCCTGCTGCCACATCAGTCTTCCTATAAATAATTCTTCTTCTCCTGTTTTATTGGGATATAATTGGCACCCAGCACTGTATGGGTTTAAGGTGTACAACAAAACAGTTTGATTTACATCTATTGTGAAATGATCACTGCCGTTTAGTTAACACCCACCATCTCATACAGCTACAAAAAGAGAAAATCATTCCTTACGATGATAACTCTTAGGCTCTACTCTCTTAACTTCTAAATATATCACTACAGTCATCACATTGTACATTCCAGCCCTCTTGTTTACTACCTGTTTATCTTATAACTGGAAATTTGTACGTTTTGACCACTTTCTCCCAATTACCCTTCCCCCACCGGCCCCACCTCCAGTAACCACAGATCTGATCTATTTTTCTTTGTTTTTGAAATTGCAAGTATAGTGACATATAATATTGTACATTTCAGGTGTCCTATAATTCTGATCCAAAGAGTCCTATGCTTACAACCTTCAATAGCTCCCTCTTGCCCATGAAAAAGAGTCTAACATAGTATGAAGCTATCTCTCCTCCACTGCTTCCCTCCCTATGATTTCAGTTCCCCTCTCTCTGAGTCTCCTATTCTCCCAGTGCACACTCTTGCCTCCCCATCTGGGTTCTTGTGGTTTCCTCACGTCCCCGCCATCCACAGCAGGGAGGGGAGAGGTGATGTTTCAGAGAAAGACCAAGTGAGCAAAGCCCGAGTTGGGAGGACGCTGGAGAGGGTTGTGATGGACGATGGCCAGTCTAAGCTGCTCCCTGATCTTGGTCCTGAAGGTTAGCTTGTGGGCCAAGGAGCTGGGGTCCTGAAGGGATGACCAGACTCAGAGCAGCCTTCCCTTTCCTTCTGGACTCTCTGGCTCAGCATGGGCAGAGGTTATCATCTTTCTGCCCACCGTGATTTGGACCAGCCATGGGGAGGAACCAAGGGGGTCAGCTAAATGGGGGAATCCAGCAGTCCGTGGGACAGAACTGGGCAGACCAGTGGGCAGCAGTGTGGGAAGCTGGGGAGCAAAGAGGCTGCAGGTGGTGAGAACGGGCAGGGTCATGTCACAGGAAACACAAGTGGCGGAGCCGAGGGCGGTACTTACGGCTGGGTGACAGGTCTCCCCAAGTGGGAGACCAACGTACTGGCTGGCCTCTGGTTTCCTGGTATATGGCAGGTCCTTGACCTGACAAAACTCTGGGCAGAGTGAAGAAATGTACAGCAGCACAACTTTACCCCCAAGGATCTTCCATTTGCCCCCCAGTCTCCCAATTTAATTTCAGTTAAAAGCAAGCTCCCGCTCCCAAATGGGCTCCTCCAGAATCTATGGTGAGAGAGAGAGAGGAGAGAGAAGGGGGAGAGTCAGAGAGAGAGACAGAGAGACAGAGAGAGACAGAAAGAGAAACAGAAAGGGAGAGAGACAGAAGGGTGGACCCAGAGAGACCAAGGATGAGAAGAAACTGCTTCCTCTGTACTGCCCAACTTTCCTCTTTTTCAGAAGCCTTCTACGGAACAGCATGGCTGGCCCGTTTTTTACAAAGCTGCCGAGCTGTTGGTAGCCACATAATGATTTTAAAATTAAGTCTAAAGGAATGAAGTACTGATATGTGTTCCCATGTGATCCATCTCAAAAACATCACTCTAGACACAAAAGGACACATGTTCTATGGTTGCATTTATATGAAATATCCAGAATTGGGAAGTCCTAGAGATAGAGAGCAGATCAATGGTTGCCAGGGCTGGGGGAGGTGGGGAGCCTCTGCTTAGCCGGTATGGGGTTTTCTTTTTGGGTGGTGAAAATGCTTTGGAACTGGAGAGAGGTGAAAGCTGCACAACGTTGTGAATGTGTGAATCACCACTGAATTAACTGTTCGGTTTAAAATGGTTAATTTTGTTGTGTGAATTTCACTGCCATTAAAAATTTAGTTCCATCAGCTTCTTTAAATTCAGGTATCTCGTGCAATATCTCATTTTTCCCTCCCAAAGAATTATCATCTCTACTCTGAAGCTGGGGGGTGCGTATCTGCTATGCTGTGAAAATCTGGTGGCCAGAACCTTCCACAAAAGCAAGTGACTTTTCCTTTCTAATCAGATGATGCTATAAACCCAGCTGAGAGGAAAATACCTGGAGATTTTACAGCCCCCTAATGCATTAGAACCAAACAGAATGAAGGGCTAATTTCAGCTGTTTCCCACCCCTATTGTAGAAAGGGAGACAGACGCAGGATGTTAAACATTATGAGAAGTGTCCCGTAGCACGCGTCCAGCCCAGAGTCAGATCCAGGCGACCTGGCTTTGTGACCACAGAGCTTGACTCCTCATCCCTACAAATATCCACTCAGATCCCTGCAAGGGCCGCTGTGTACGGTCTGAGGCCTCCCAAGCTTTGGTCTGGTGGTTCCTTGGCCCTGGCTGCTTATGAGTTTCAACTGGGAATTAAAAAATACGCTGATGTCCGGAACCCACTCCAGACCAGTCTCCGAGTATTTAAAAATACCTGTGGATTTTTAAAAGCTCCTTCATGAGTCTAACGTACAGCAAGGTTGAAGACCACTGTCTGCATTTCTGCCTCTAGTATCTGGGATTTCAAGCATCATCTGATGAAGGTGTCCAGGTCTAGGGAACATGGAACACCATTGCACAGCGACCCAACAAGCACCCGCGTGATTCCCCCCAAGAAGCATCTGCACGACCACCCACACAGCACCTGCATGTGATCCCCGCCCCCCCCCCCCGAGGGTTGTTTCACTTGGCCTAAGTCACCTCCTGCCACTTTAATGGGGGCTACTGAACCATCTCATCGTTTCTGAATTAACTGCTTGGCTGGATTGCTTCCAAGCAGGATGCACAGCTTTCCCTGTGAAGGACCTGCCTCTTGCCCCCTCCGTCTTTGGGCACCGTGGTCCTTACAGACTCTGAATGTCATCAAGAGCTTTGAGTCACTGGAGTCAAATCCCTCCAACAATCATGGTCATGTTGAAGGCTCTGTGTTTCAGGCAGACACAGAACAGCTCCCAAGTTCAGGGGTGAGGGCTGTGCCATCAGCCGGTGTCCAACCCTTGACCACAGATGCTCCTAGATACTTGCAGCCCACGAGGCCAAGACAGCTCCTCGAGTGACCCCATCTCTCAGCCTCAAGTGACCCCTATCTCTCAAACATGAAGCCCAGAGCAAAGGTAATCATACTCCACATAGAATAGAATAAAATTCTTACCGAAATATCTGGCTGCAAATGTTCTTTTGCTGGAAGCTGTCGGCAGCATAATGAAGCTGGCAGTCTATGTGCAAATTTCTTGTATATCCTTTTTATAAAGAACCAACCACATCCTCAAGCAGACAAGCTAATTCCTGTTTTCCAGTAACAGGAGATCAGCATCTATAGAAAAGAAATATATTTAGAATGCCCTTTATCTGGTGTTTTCTTGGATTTCAAACAAGAACCCTTGCTGTGAGGAATTAGTCCCTTAAATACGAGTGTACCCAGGGATCTTGGAATGGCCTTGGGCAAGTCACGGGACCTTGTGGGTGTTAGTTCCTCAAGTCTGTAAAATGGGAACAATAATGACAACTACCCCTCAGGGCAAGCGGAGCATCAACAAGATGATGGCCGTAAAATAGCAAAGCCCTTCACACGTCAGATGCTTTGCTCGATCTTTTCCATCAGCTGACCTGGATTCAAAAGGAGCTGTGTTTTTTCACGCAGCCTAAAAAATGCTACAAACAGCAACCTGCAGGTACGCAGTGTGGCTCTCATCTGGTGCGCACCACAGTCCTGTTCGTGGGGAGACTCGTGCCCAGTCGGAGAGACAAACCCCCAAAGCACCCAGTGGCAGATCCTCAGCTCTGTGCTTTTGTTCAGTTTTTGTTCAGCAGCATCACTGCACGGTTTACGTTTGTGGAAAATCGAAAAGAAAATCCCAATTACAAAACAGCCAAGTGACATTCAGGCAGCCATCGACATCACTGACACAGTGGTCTTGGCCATCTCAGGGAAAGGCAGTTCCAAGGGGCGTTGTGATCCCATTTAAATACATACGGAGTTTATTCTCCATATTTATGAGGGTTGCTGGAGGGGTTGTGGGAGGGGGAATGGGCTAAATGGGTAAGGGGCACTAAGGAATCTACTCCTGAAATCATTATTGCACTATATGCCAACTAATTTGGATGTCAATTTAAAAAAATAAAAAAATAAAATGAAATACATATGGAGTTTACAGGGGCGAGGAGCAACCCCTAGAAGGACAGCTACCAGAATGTTCTTCCTAATCCCCTTCTTGTCTCCTCTGCTCTCCTGCCTCTGCAGGGTTGCGCTTGTATCGTGTTTGTGATCACAGAACCAGTCCCTGTCATGCAGATAAAACAAGCGTGGCCCGCATTCATTGTGGGCAGATCCCTTCCACCCGCAGGATGCCGGAAAGCAGGGAGTCGGGCCATCACGGACACAGGAGGTGGAGGCAGGCCTGTGGGCTGCCAGATAGCACTGTCAGTAGGCTGCATCGGGACAGTGCCATCATGCTCCAGTCGTGGCCATCTGTGGATAGTTCCAGCTGCGGTCATTCTCTAAGGGGAGCATAGGGACGGTACAGAGGAATTGCCAAGTGGTGCCTATGGGGAGGGACCGGGAGCAGCTGGCAGCCACGAAGCCACACTGCTTGAAGAGAGCAGCAAAGCCCCAAACCCGAGGCTGGGGTGGAGCCCAGCCAAGGAGCTACAGGAGTAGAGTGGCAAGCAGAGAACTCTGGAGCTGGGACCCACCCCGGAGACCCTCAGGGACCCAGAGTGACATTTCTTTGTGTTCTCTTAGCACACAGGACTGGGAGGGTGACAGAGGGGAATGAAGAGTGATAGGAAGAAGCCCTTTGCATGACCTGGTGTAATAGGGGCTTTAGAATTAAAAACTCTGGGTCTGTGTCCAGGTTTTTTTTTTTTTCTAGTAGTATGAATTTGGACATGCTACTGAAATAGGGTTACCAGATTTAGCAAATAAAAATACAGAATGCCCAGTTATATTTTTAGTGTAAGTAGGTTCCAAAAATTGCATGGGACATAATATCTACTTTTATAGTATTAAAGGTATTCATTGTTGGTCTGAAATTCAGATTTAATGGAGTGTCCCATATTTTATCTGGCAACCTTATATTTATACCTTCTGAGTATCCATTATTATCTTTGGTCAAAAGAAAATAATCAAGTAAGAAACTTGCAGTTGTTGGAAACAAAAACAACAATTAAAATTGGCTTTAAAAATAAGGGCAGATTTATTGGCTCCTTTAGTGGGAAAGATCTTATAACGTGGACTTCAGGCCTGGTTGGATCCAGCAGCTTGATAATGTCAACCAAGGCTGGTTGCCTCCCACCCTCAAGTTCCCCTGTTTGTTTCCTGGGGTATCTGTTTCATCCACACCAATTAGGAAACACCAAAGTTTCCTAATTATTAAAAACGCTGGATACCAGCTTTAGGAGCTAATATTTTCTCCTTCATGTCTAACAGGAAGAGAGAACATACCTTTTGGTGTCTGTCTTTGAAATGCTGGGAAGCTTCCCTTCCCTGCTTTCCCAAACATCTCTTGCCTCATGGCCTGGACTGGGCAATCAAATTCATCCTTGAATTAGTCCTGATGGCTGGGGAATGAGATGTACATATTGGCTAAACCAACCTGGTCTCATCCCAGGAGCTGGGTGGACTTGGCTTTCACAAGGTACCTGGGCTGGTATAGGAAAGGGACAGATGCTAGAATACATGCCAGGGCACTGTGACCAATGTGGGGAGAGGGGCTCCAAATACAGTGACTACTGCAGATTGCTGTAGGGATAGAATAGATGAGACTGACCTCATGTATGTGTGTGTGTGTGGGGGGGGGGGGCGGAGAAAGAGAGAGAGGGTGAGTAAAATGTTAGTTCTTCCCCTTGAACATGCTGATCACCCTTACTTTCTTTCTCGGCCCCTACCTTTCTCCTGGCCAGATGTAGGACCCAATCTCAGCTCTGCTATCACAGAGCAAAGAGGCCCTCCAGTGTGCTAAGCCTCTGTCCTGGCTGTGCCATGTGCCCTGGGCAGGTCTCTCCCCTCACTGGCCCCCATCTACATCAGGGGTGTGTGTGTGTTGGGTGGGGGGCATGATTATACCAGGAGGGCTCTGGTTAGGGGAGTGACCTTCGCAGACCTCAGCCTGCAGTGAGGATGCCAAGGTTCCAGGGCGTGGGCGATTGCTTTGGGGGAAACACGGGTGGAAGGGCAGATAAAGTGGGCCTTGCCTGCCAGCCTGGGGGAGAGGGGAAGCAATCTCAGGGGCAGAGGGGACAGGAGAACTGCTCTCTAAGTACCCAGCCTAGTCCTTTCCTTCCCCTCACCCATCATTCTTGGCAGCAGTGTTCAAGGGCAGGCCACATCCCAGGTAAGCTCAGTACAGCTGGGGCACTGCCCCCACCCCAGCCCCTTGCTGAGCAGCACAGCACAAGGCAGTCCAGGGGAGCCGGGGGATGACTCAGCCAGGAACAGTTTGGTTGGTTCCGGCCACACGGCCAACCGGCTCATTGTGGGAGAAGGTGCTGGGAGCACCGGGTCCTCCTGGACTCAGGCCAGGATGCCCTGCACGGGGCATGCCCCGACCGGCAAACGTTATTAATAATGACAACCGACACTCAGTAGGCACCGACTGTGGAGCAGATACATGAACCTGACAGTACGCCGAGGTGGACTTGTGAGTCACCCCATCACAACTGAACGTGGTGGAGGTGGGACATTCAGACCCACGGCGCTCGGGCCCTCGCTGCTCCCCCATCCTCTAGGGCGGCCGAATGGCCCCGCTGTCCTGCACTGGCCTGGGCACACGTTCACCTTGTGGCCCCTCGCTCATCCCCGGCAGCCTGGGGCTGCGCCTGCATGTGAGCCGTGAGAACGAGCACCCACCACCCGGCGGGCATCCGGGCCCAGGCAGGCAGACGTCCAGGAAAGCTGCCTGGGTGCTGCCGGCTGGGGTCTGCTCACCTGGGACCCGGGCCGGACACCTCCGTCTCCGCCGCCCTGGCGCCTGCTTGGGATCCTTCCTCTGGCACCGCCTGGAGGGAGCGCTCGGGCTCCCTGCCCCCGCTGCTCACCCTGTGGCCATGGCCATGGCCTTGGCCCTGCCCCCGGCCCCCCCATGTGACGAGCGGGCAGGGGAGGCGGGCAGGACCAGGAGGAAGCTGTCCCGGCCCAACATCATCAGTCAGATGCAGGCTCCCTGGCTCCTCGGTGCCTCTGGGGACGCTGCGTTGCTGGCGGTCCTTGGCCTGGTAAGAGCCTGCGGCTGCCCCGCCTGAGGAAGTCTTGCCCCGCCAGGCTCACCTCTGCCAGGAGGGGCTGCGGCAGGCCGGCCCAGGAGTGCACGCCCGCCAGGAGTTCGACTTGGTGCAGCGCGCCCCCTGGCGGGCACCAGCAGGCACAGCCTCACACTCCTGGAGCCTATGGCCTCACTGGCGGGGGGGAGGGGGGAGCTTCTCAGTGGCTCCCCCTCACCTTCTCTGGGGTCACATGTAAGTAGGGTGTGGTAGGGTGTGTAGATTTCCTGGGGATTTCCACACGGAGTCTTCCCAAATTCTGCACAGCTGGCCAGTCTTGTGTCTTCAGTATGGGCAGGAAGGTGGGGCTGTGGGGCTGGAGGTCATTAGCAGGGTAGGAGCCCTCAGGTTGTGGGAGAGGGTAAAGAGGGGGTGGGGGGGATGGGGGTGGGGGAATCTGAGCCACTTTCCAAGAAACCAGCATGGCTTAAATCTCCCTACATCGTGCATTGGGAAACTGAGGTCGGAAAGGTTCAGTGAATTTTCTAAGGGGACAGATTACAAATGGCATTGCTGAGATTTGAAACCAAGGCCAGCTGATGAAACATCTTTTGAAAGCCAAGGCCAAGGGGAGAAATAGGAAGGTAGCCTTTAGTGACCTGGCCTCCCAGTGGGGCTCTGGTGGGCAGTTCCTTTCTCTGAGGCTGGGCCGGCCTCCCCCTCCCCAGGACTCAGTGTGGCCCTTTGCTCTTGGTCTCCCTGACCAAAGCAGTGTGGCTGGCCATCGACTGGTAGCCTTCAAAAGTCTGATCTGACATCTGGGCAGAGCTGGGGCTGGGGTGAGAGTCTCTGTCAGTCCAGTCTCAGGGAAGTGGTGATGGCAGAGGCAGGCCCATCCTCTACCCTAAAAACACTGCCCTTGGAGGCCCCTGGGAGTGGGGCAGGGTGGGCAGTGGTGGAGCGTGGTTGCTGGCAGAGGCGAGGAGGCACACACCCTGTTGCAAGGCCAGAGCTCAGGGCTCGTGAGAAGCGAGGTGTAGTGTGCTGTTCTTAGAGCCTGTCAGTCCCCACTGCTACCGTGGATGCAACTGGAAAGCAGCGTTCTAGGCCTCCTTCGGGCATGCACTGTGGAAGGCTATTGCCTCCATCCAGGCTTGCTGGAGGAGGCGTGGGGGCTGCAATGGAAGGAGCGACGGCACTGGAGTCGAGCAAAGGTGGCTTTGACTCCTGCCTGGACGCCTCTTAGCTGGGTCACTGGTAAGTTTCACTGCCTCTCTGAGACCCATCCCCCATGACGGCAGTGGGGATTGAGTGAGGGCAAAGAAGGTAGCTAAGTGCTCTGGACCTGTCCTAATGGCAGTGATGCAGCTACACTTAACGGGAGACCAGGAAACGCCTGTTACCTCCATGATCAGACGCAGCATTAGTAGGGCAGTGTTTTGTTCTCAAACTGGGTCTCCTGCCCATTTTTATAAATCCTGCACTTTAATTTACATTACATATTAAAAACGAAGCCGTTTTTATAAGGTGGGATGGTTACCGTATGATCAAACATTCCTAGGCGATCTCAGGGCCTGACTTTCCATTTGTGCTTAAAATGGAATTGACAGCAAGAGAATGTGTGTGTCTTTAATGTTTATGTTGGGGTCTCGTGTACAGGGTCTCTGTGGGAGCCAGAAGCCGTACCATGGCTGCCTCTTGGGCCTTTTCTGGAGCCTCCCAGGGAACTGAGTGGGAACCCTCAGTCCTAGCCAGGAACCTGTCACCATCAGTGAACTGACTGGCTTCTGTGAAGTTAGAGTCCTGTGTAAGGGAAGCCCCCGGAAATCATGGTGGCCACAATGATCCTCTGGAGGCCTCTTATCAATGAGCTGTTGAACCCCAGCGGTCGCAAATTCAGCCAGAACCACACCGTAGGTCACATTATATTAAGAATTCCTAGGGGACTTTTGGCTTGTTTTTAACATAGCAAAGTTTCGTTTTCCTAGTTGTTAGAAGTTATGAACATTGGAAGGATACATATTATTTTATGTACACAAATATTTAATTTGATGATGGAATCAGAGGATTGTTTCCTCCTTCTGAAGAGGACTTCCCATTACTGAATAGAAGAAATGCTAAACTAATTTTGTGTGTATATGTATATATATGTGTGTGTGTGTATGTATATATATATATGTATATATATATATGTGTATATATATATATATATATCTTGACTGTAATTGGAAATTGTGGCCACACGATGGTGCTCTCAGCACACTACTTATGGTGTGTGTGTGTGTGTGTGTGTGTGTGTGTGTACATGCGCTTTCCAGCGGATCACTGCCATTGCTGAGGAAGTCCTTCTGAGGAGGGGCTCTGTAGACCTCAGGGGGCTCAAAGGAATCACTTGTATAGTACCCATGGGAAACACATACTTCTGGGGAATTGGATGCTGGGACAAGGGTGAGGCTAGTGAGGCAGCCAGGGTGCAAATTTGAAGGAGGCAGTGAATGCCTCACTTACTTCCCAATGGTCCAGGACCTGGCCTACTGGGCTGAAATGAATGGTACAGGCCCTTGGGGAATGGCTCCCTAAGGCCTTAGGGGAGAGGAAGATGCTCTGACCATGACCCTGGTCAGGTAGCGCTCACATAGCAGAGGCCTTAAGGCCCCTCATCTCTCCAGAGAATGTGGCCAAGACAGTCAGATATACATTCTCGGAGAGGATGAGAGGAATGGGCAAGGTGCTGCTCCTCCGAAGTCCCGCTCTGAGTCAGAGGCAAGTGTGAGCATGGTGACCAGCCACAGAGAGGCTGGTGGGGTGTGGAAGCCTGCTCGCCTGTCTGCAGCTCGCCGGCCCCCGCCTTCCGCAGCTCCTGCCCCCCGCCACTCCCGCGGGGGTGGAAGAGGCCACAGTGGAGCAGCTGTACTCCAACAGAGGCATGGAGGTCCTTGTACCTGTGGCCGGTGGGGCTCTGCCTGGGCCTGGGTCCTTGCTATCACTAGTGACACTGAGAGAGTCAATGCAGCCTTCAGCATGGCCTCTGGAAGCTGTATAGAAAGCTGAGCTGCAAAGAAGGCCTGAGTGTCAGGTGTATAGGTGGGCGAAGAAATGGGCAGACATTTTGGTAAACCTAAATTATCATCGTATATAAAACAAATGAATTAAGGCAGGGGTGTGAAGAACAAGGTGGAGTGGGTATTGCATATGATGCAATATCTAATACGGAATATAATCACATGGAAGAGAAGAATGGGGGAGAATTAGAAGCTCCAGACTCCTGGGTACCTGGGGCTGTAACTCTAGATGAGCACGTCCCATAGAGGTATCATGCGAGCCACACATGCAGTTAAAATTTTTCTAGTAGTTATGTTAAAAAGGGGGAGAGGAAATAGTTTAATAACATATTTTGTTTAATACAATATAGGCAAAATATTATACATTTGACCCTTGAACAAGTGGGGGGGTTCAGGGTGCTGATGCCTCCCACAGTCAAAAATCTGCTTTCGACTCCTACAAATGTCACTACTAATAGCCTATTGTGGATTGAAAGCCTTACTGTTAACATAAACCGTCGATCAGCACATATTGTGTGTGCTATATATCTTATATACTTTATTCTTACAATAAAGGAAGCTAGAAAAAAGAAAATGTTATTACGAAAATCATAAAGAAGAGAAAATACGTTTACAATACTGTATTGTATTTATCAAGAAACCCGTGTTGTTCAAAGGTCAACTGTCACTTCAACATGAGATCAACATCTTATTTTTGAAAAATTTTATACTCTTTCTGTACAAAGTCTTCCAAATCTGGTGTGTATTTTAACACTTATACTGCATCTCATTTTGGATGCTAAATTTCCATTAAAAAATTTTGATCTATTTAGATTTCACAAAATTTAGAGTTGAAAAAGACAATTTGCCTATCCAAATTGTTCCAAACATAGGAAAAACTTGCCAACAACTGGATTGTGTATCAGTTTTAAAATTAAGATGAACATTCATCAACATGAAAAATTTAATTGTTTATTGATCCCATTTCAAATGTTCAGTAGTCAGAGGTGGCTGGTATCCCTGCTGTAATGAACAGCTCAGCTCTAGACTTTTCAAAGTCAAGTACACATGTTGAAATTTTAATAACAAGAATAGAAATAGAGTGTACAACTTCCAAACCAGTAGAGGGAGATAAAGACCGACAAAACAAAACAAAACAACCCAACAAACTTAAAACGTTCAACAGAAGGAAGAAAGGGAGGAAAAAAACTTAAAAATCATGGTAAACAGACATACAAAAGAAGGTAAAGAGTGGGTATAAACGTATCAGTGACCATAGTAAATATAAACAGCTTATTAAGATTAAGCTCATATATTAAAAAAATAGAGGTACTTAGGTTGGATTACAAAAAAATCAAATTATAGCTGTTTGCCAAGAGACAGACCTAAAATATGAGAACACAGAAATATTGGAAACAGATGAATTGAAAATGATACACCAGCCAAAGAGTAGCTAAAAGAAAACTGCTTTTGTGATATTAGTAAAAGAGAAAATGGACTGAGGAAGAGCCTTCATGAGGATAAAGATTACTGTCAGTATAAGACAATAAAAAAAATAATTCACAGAGATACAAAAGTCTTATACTATAAATACTCAAAAAAGTGTGAAAGGAAGGGAGCGCCTGGGTGGCTCAGTCAGTTAAGCATCTGACTCTTGATTTTGGCTCAGGTCATGATCTCACAGTTCACGGGTTCAAGCCCCGCATCAGGCTCCCTGCTGTCAGATCCTCTGTCCTCCACTCTCTCTGCCCCTTTCCCTCTCATGCTCCCTCTCTCTCTCAAAAATAAATAAACATTAAAAAAATATTAAAAAAAAAAAAGATAGGCCTGAACCTGCAAACCAAACCCATGACATTTGCTTTTTCTTTTGAGGATGTAGGGCAAGAGACGTGGCTTCTGGACAGGGCTAGGCTAGCAAACAAATTCTATTTATTTATTTATTTATTTATTTATTTATTTAGTGTGTGAGAGAGAGAGGGTTCGAGCATGTGCAAGTGGGGAGTGGGGAGAGAGACAGAGAGAGAGAGAGAAAAAGAGAGAGAGAGAGAGAGAGAGAGAGAGAGAGAGAGAGCCCAAGCAGGCTCCCATGCTGTCAGTGAGGAGCCTATCACAGAGCTGACTGCGGGGCTGGGTCTCATGAACCATGAGCTCATAACCTGAGCTGAAACCAAGAGTGGAACTGACTGAGCCACCCAGGTGCCGCTAGCAAACAGATGTTTCAAGTCAAGGCCGTGGGTCCTGCTGGGCCAGCACTTTGTGTAACTCTCGAGGGACAGAGGCACTTGTTCTTTAACAGATTTTTGTTGTGTATGTTTGAGTTATTGTGGGCCCTCCCGAGGCAGGGACCCCACTCCTTCCTGGACTCGTGGCCCTTTCTCTCAGTGCTCATGTAGGCACGTGGGTCCCTGTGTCTCCATGGCAATGAGCTGCCAGGGTCACACCTTCCTGTCCAGCAGAGACTGGCTGGCAGAGCTCGTGGAGGCTGCCCTACTCACCTTGATCTCCCCCGCAGGGCATAGCACCCGGGTGCTGGGACGCAGGGAATCAGGAGCAGCAAGCTGAGCAGGCTTCTCTGAGGGCCCAGAGGGTGCTGAGTGCTGTGGTCACTCCCCACTGAGTAGCGCACAGCCTCCCTGTGGGGACACCCCCGGCTGGCTGCTCCTGGGGAAACAGCTGCAGCTGCACTTCTTCCAGGGCCCAGTGTCACTCTGAACAGAAACAGCAAGACTTCAGCTCACGCTGCTCCAGACCAGCTGAAGGTGGTGTTACTTCCCCCCTACATTTTCCTCTTATTTCTATTCATCAAGTATCAGATGCTCCAAAGATGGCCTTCCAGATACCCCCCGCCTGGTATGCACATCCCTTCTCCCATCAAGAGGTGGACGTGATGCTGTGGCAGATTTGCAAGTAGCCCCTGAGAGGTCTGTCGGCATCACTTTCGCTCTCAGGAAGTCAGCCGCCATGTTGTTCCAGGCTTGTGCCAGCCTCGTGAGTGATGAGAGGCCATGTGGGAAAGAGAAGCCACCAGGACCACCGAGGTATCAGCCGTGTGAGTCGGATCCCTTGCACCTTCCAGCCCCTCCAGACCCCAGGTGGATACAGCTGGCGGCCCCCAGCCCACACTACGAGGCACAAAGAACCATCCAGCTGAGCCCCATCGGCTTCCAGTCCCACAGAATCATGAGAAGCAACAAATAGTTGCTGTTTGAAACCATTCTATTTTGTTATGCAGCAGTAAATCTCTGAAACGCTCTCCAATAAAACTTGGAAAAATCTGATGGTCAAATGCTTGAGCACCTACTATTTGCCAGGTTCTGTGCTTGGGGCTGGGGCCTCAGAAGTGAGCGAGAGACTCCCTGACTCAAGAGCTCACAGATCGGAAAAGCAAGGAGACAGCTATAGCCGAGTGGTGTGCAGAATGGATGAGCAGTAGGGAGAGCGTAGGGAGGAGAGAGAATCCTATAGCAGACGGGCAGGAATGAGGACAAGGCACCTCACCTGGTGGCTCCATCCAGCCATAGCTGCTAGGGGAAGTCGGTGATATTCCCCTCCAGGATTTTAGGTGGATGGATTTTGCCACAGATGTGGTAACAATGCTGGTTGTGGATGATGTCAATGACTCACTGTGCACCAGGTGCCATGGATCCTCTCCTTGTTTTCCTCACAACTGCCCACGAAGAGGGGTATTGCTACGGCCCTATTGTACGGATGAGAAAGCTGAGGCCTCAGGAGGGAAGTGACTTGCCCAGGGTCAGGAAGCTAATGAGAGACAGAAGCAGGACTCCAACTGAGGCTTTTGGATCCAGAGCAGAGGCTCACAGCCGTGATGCTGCTCATTGGCCTTTTAACTTAACATTTTAAATCAAGCACTTCCTCATGGCATTCGAATAACATCTGAAATGACATATTAATGATGGTATATAAAGTTATTTTAAAGGCCCCGCAAGCAGAACCCTTCTGTGTTTGCTTTGCTTCTGCATTTATGTTCCCACATCATTACATTATTTAAAAAAAGGATTTGAGGCAGACCCATATTTTTCTGAATATTGGGTTCTGAATATTGGGTTATTTCCTCAGGATAGATCCACAGAAGGGTACATAAAATACTATAATTTAGGGTCTTCTGCAAGAAATCTCTGGATGGGAAAGACAATCAATCCCCATGAGTGAGAGTCAAATCCACCCTCAGTCAGAGCAATCATTTGCACATTTTGTAGCTCTCCAGAAACACCGAGCGGTACTTCTGCACAGGACCTAGCTATAATCAGCTCTAACGAAATTGCCCGTAAATTTTCCCTTAAAACTTGAAGTGAACCTGTGGCTGAGGTTTGAGAATTCAAATGTGCTCCCTGCGCAGAGACCTCAGTGGGCGTGAGCCAAAAGCAGAAGTGGCCAAGCCTCCCTCTGCTTCTTCCGCTTGCGTCAGAATCAGGCCGGCCCCTGCAACGGCTCCGTGCTGGCAGCTTGCCAGGGGAGGGGGCGGTGTGAGCCACAGTTTCTGCTGGTAATTGGTGGTGGGGATGGTGGCACCTCTCGTAAGGGGCAAAGATTGCCCCTGGGCCGGCACATCGGCACAGCCATGATGTTACGGAATCTCACGACTGCCCCATGAGCCCAGGGAGAGAGATCAGCAGTCCCTTTTTTTTAGAAATGTGGCTGAAGGCACAGAGGAGTGGCCTGCCCTGTCAGCCCTGCTGTTTCTCAGCATTTGCTTCCCCATCTTAGGACAAGTCCCAGTGACCTGTGTGATGAGTTCTGTAGCCCCCAGGGACCATGCTGGTCCTGGAGCGTGGGAGGAGGGGGTCTTTCTTTCCATTTTCTCCTAATCTCTTATGTGATGTGATGGTAAGTTCAGCCAGACTGTGAGACAGCGGTGTTCTGGTAAATGCCTAACAACCAGCTCTCAAAAATGTGTTTGTCCTGTCTTTCTGTCTATCTATCATTTCAGTTTATTACAAATTTTACCAATATAAAGTATGTGTAGCACATGATTTACACATAACTACAGAGCATACGATTCTTGATTACAGAGTCCATTTAGCCAATTAATTCTTATGGGATGCTTTTACTACTTTTTGCTAAACTTTTGAGTCTGTAGCCAAACTAGAGTCTCAACTTCCTTTTAATGTTTTTAAGTTCATTTATTTATTTTGAGAGAAAGACAGAGCAAAGGAGGGGCAGAGAGAGGGGGAGAGAATCCCAAGCAGGCTCTGAGCTGTCAGCACGGAGCCCGACGCCAGGCTCGATCTTATAAACCGCGAGATTGTGATCTGTGCTGAAATCAAGATTCGGACACCTAACTGACTGAGCCACCCAGGCACCCCTAGAGTTTCAAGTTAACCATGATTTGACAAATAGAGTTGCCCTATGAGTCACAGTGCTTTACCCAATAATTTATGGTCATTAAGTCTGATACGTAATTTACTGCTAAACTCTTTCTCAGATTATATTCATTAAGCTGAAACCATTTTCAGCTTCCGTGCTCCCTATGTCAGAACTTTCCTTAGCTGTGTAATGGCTTGAGTGACTATGTTGAATGAGATACTTGTTTGCAAACACCAGAAAAATATTTCTTCAATTTTGTGCTTTTCACAATGTAATGACTATAATGTAATGTAATGTAATGTACATCATAGTGTAATGACCATAGACACAGCCCAATTTAATCTGCATTATTAACAATTTCCCCACCACTTTCCATTAAAAAAATTTTTTTTAATGTTTATTTATTTTTGAGAGAGAGAGAGAGAGATAGAATGAGAGGGCGCACGCACAAGTGGGGGAGGGGCAGACAGAGAGAGAGAGAGAGAGACAGACACAGAATCCAAAGCAGGCTCCAGGCTCTGAGCTGTCAGCACAGAGCCTGATGCAGGGCTTGAACCCACGAACCGTGAGATCATGACCTGAGCTGAAGTCGGACGCTTAATTGACTGAGCCACCTGGATGCTCCCCGCCCCACACAGCTTTCTTAAATTTAATCAGTAAAATAACAAATCAAGTCCCTGTTTGTAGTATTTTTCCAGTTTCCATGGTGTAAATTCTCCCACGGTGGCCAGTTTTAAAATACCAACCACACAGCACATTATTATACAGTGTTTCCACCACACAGATACAATAACCACAGCAGCACAAGAGCAAAGTGTAATGAAATGAGTAGATTTTGAGTATTTATTACCTTTTATTTAATATACTTTACTGAATCATTACTATTTAATGAAAAGTTCTATATAATCTAACTTTAAGGTGTTAATGACTCAGGAGTACTTTTCTACTCTCAGGGTCAATCACGTTTCTTGACTCTACCGTGAAGATTGATAAAACTGTACTATTGTCAATGCTGTTTGTTAGCTTTCGAGTTTTTAGGGCCAACCTAGCGGCAAAGCAAGTCAGAGACTTGTAGTTAGCGAACACAAAGATTTTCAACCACGATGAATAGGAAGACAATTATATAACAAGCATAAATAAGAAGAATGGAGAGGGAGAATAACTGGTCTGTTTCTTTACTTTCCATAGCAGCCAGTACTGTGTTAATTTAGTGCATAGAGGAGTGAACATGCCATGAAACTCATGAAGGCAACTGCTGGAGGGACATATAAAAATATGATGAACAAAGTTGGAAAGGCAGCGGCTAGAAGAAGAAAATAAAAATATAATATGAATCAGGAAGGCGTATGAGAGAGGAAGAAGACAATAGGGGAAGCATGCTAATTATCTTGTTTTTCACTTCTGAATGTCTAAAGGCACTGTCTAAAATTAATCCTGAAATAAAAGTGTGAGCTAAAGTTGTAATGGTATAACCATGAGAAGATCTACAAGAAATCACTCTGAGCGATTATTTGGGCAAAGATGAACTTGATCACAGGCAAAAGAGAAGCCAGCGTTTGGTTCTTAGAAGCTGAATTTGGCTTTCATGTTCAGGTATAATTTTGTAAGTGAAAAAAAAAAAAAAAAACCCACATCGCTATTAAAAAAGTAACTTCTGCTTCCTCAGCCTGGAAGTATATACACTTTGCAGGAATCTTTTTTTACTGTGTATTTTGCTTTCGACCACATATGCAAATACCCTGAAAGGCCCGCACTCACATTTCATCTTGAATTCCACCTCCCTTGGCTCTCCAGCTCCCTGCGGCCAGCCAGGGGAATTCTGGGGTTACACTGGGGACTGGTCACATTTTGTGCTTGTTTGCACCACAGATATTCACAATGTGCTAAACATTGCATTTTTCCAGATGGTACATTCTTTTTTTAAAATGTCTATTTATTTGTTTTGAGAGAGAGAGATCATAGGCACGTGAGCAGTGGAAGGGCAGAGAGAGAGGGAGAGAGAGAGAACGCCCAGCAGGCTCTGTGCTGACAGCACAGAGCCCCGATCCGGAGCTCAATCTTAACGAACCGAACTGTGAGATCGTGACCTGAGCCGAAATCAAGAGTTGGACACTTAACACACTGAGCTCCCACCAGGCACCCCAACATTCTTATTATTTAATCCCTATTACCCTAAATTTATGTATAATGGAGCGGGAGGCCCAGGCAGATTAGACATCTTACTCAGAGTCCTGCAGCTTAGTGGCTTAAGTTGGCGAGTTCCCGTTCTCTGCAGCAAAGGATTGAAATAGTTAAACCAATATTGGCCAGGGCATCAGCCCCTCCTCCTCCCACCAACCTCGCCCAGGAAATGCCCCCAGGCAGAACTCTGTTGACAAGTGTAAGGTGCCCTACCTACACTTTACACACTTATTCTATTTACTTCTCATTAAAACAAAATCTGTATGAAACAGCTGCATTTTCTTCATTTTCAGATGGCGGAACAGTCTCAGTGTAGTTAAATAGTGTGCCTGAGATCACCGTTCCTGCCTGCTCCCTGCCACTCTCCTCCCAGCAGCCTGTGACCAGTCCTTTCCTCTGTCAGGCCTCATGCCTGCTGGGAACGGTGCTCCCGGGAGGGCGGGTGTCACGGCCCCACAGCCTCCTCCCCGAGCACAGAGGCTTTGGGTCTCCGATGGGGTCTGTGGCAAGCCTGCTTCTGTTGATGTTCAAAGCTCACATTGACCTCCTGCTCTGTTTCTGCAGGGCGTGTCCGGGAGCCACGCCTGAGCGGAGGCCCATGGGGGCCACAGGCCAGCTGGCAAAGTGGTTACTGAAGCATGAAGCCGGCACCTGCACTGCCTCTGCTGCTTCCCTGTCCCCAAAGGCCACTGTCCAGAGTGGGTTGTGCAAAGGCACCGAGGCCCCCAGGATGGCTGTGGAGGACCTGGGCTCTACCCTGTGAGAAAGGATGCGGGACCCAAAGAACAGCCTTGGGACACGGAGAAAGGCGCCTCCCTTCCTTCCCATCATCTCGGTGCCTCTTGGCGGGAGTTGGGAGGGAGACTCCTCCACAGAGGCATCTAACCTTGACCAAGCTTCTGAGCTAGGCCACTCTGCTCTTTCGGCTCCACTCTGCCTCTCTGCATAGTGATCCTAACCTCACTTAGCTCTTTCCGGACCCTCCAACCCCAGCCTCCCAGGCCTTTGGCTCCCTCTCCCCTCCTCCAGGGTCAAACATGGCAGCATCTCGTTCAAAGCACCCGCATTCCTTTCTGTCTCTTTTGGTTCCAGGAGAGGATGTACTTAGCTGCCTTGCAGCGATCGCTGTAAGGTGACCTCTTTGGGGCATGAGCATCTGGCTGGGTCTGAGCTGTAAGGACGCAGGATCAGACAGCCTTCCCTGCACCCATCCCACTCCAGCCTTCCATGTGGCTGCAGCCCAGACAGCCAGGTTTGCCCAGGGTGAGCCACCAGTGATAGTTCTGATTGGGGGACTGACCCATAGTGACCCACAGTGACCCAATCACAGTCAATTCTAGATCCCATCCGGGCCACATTTGGTTGGTCCTGGTGTTCACTGATTCAAATGGAGGTGTGAGGGTTCGGGGACATCTGTCTCTGGGAGGCTGACCTCACGTGAGAGATGGTATTCAGGAGCCATGCACGGCTCTGTTCCACCATGGGTGCTGTGGACCAGGGAAGGAGCCGGCGAGAGTCCCGCAGGTGGAATGATACAGACGGCAGGAAGCAGGGACAAGAGGAACGGCACATCCTGCTTGCTCTGGCAAAGCCAGCCACTCACTTTCTGTACTTCCGGCCAAGAGCCTACCCAGTGAGGCATGTGGAGGAAGCGACCAGGCTCCTGCATGGTGGGGCCGAGGATACACCTCCCATCCAGACCTTACTTCACTAAGGACAAGGGAGAAAAGTCTGCCTCCAGAAACCGTGTCTCTGTTCTCTGACCCTGGCCTTCCTCCAAGAGGTCAAAGGCATGGTGGCACCACTGCCAGGGGGTGGCTGTCCTCATTCGGTATTTGCCCAGGGAATCAGTTCTGGTTCACAGCCAGGCCTCGGAGGGTGCGTAGCGAGTCCCTGGGTGCCACTTTCCCTCCCTCACCTTCCTGGTGACGGGCCGGGAGAGCCGCGCGCAGCGCTGTCCAGACCCCCCCCCCCCCCCCCCCCCCGCCCTGCCTGCCCTGGGAACGCGGCCTCACACACATTCCCACCTGACCCCTGGATGTCTCTGCCTTGCTGCCCACTGCTTCCTGGCCTGGGCCTCTCTTAGCCAGCTCCCAGTATGCCCATCCTCTCCGTGGGACAGACTGTCTTCAAGGAGCTTGATGCGCCAAGGTAAATTCTTCTCAGGACCTCCCTGCGGGCAAATTCTCTGTACCCAGTAAGGGTCCCTTGTGGCCCAGGAAAAGCAGCCCTTCCTGGATTAGGTAGAATTTTGGAAGGACCGCCATTTCGACCCTCCTCCCCTGTGGCCCTGCCGCACCATCATTCTGCTGCCAGCCGTGTCCAAGATTCAGTCTGGGCCTGCCGCGGTTGTTCTGGGTGCCACAGCAATACAGTGTGTGCTCCTCTCCTCCTCCGTCCCCTCCCCTTCCTTCCTCCTCACTCTCAGTCCAGAGGCTGCAGCAGTGGTTGACCTAATGTGATGACCGGAGGGCAGTCACTCCTTGCACGATTTGGCCACAGGCACTGGTGAAATGAATGCATGCTTTACTTTTGTTTCTCCTGGTTTCCCCAGCCTGCGGACAGCCTCTGGGACCCCACGCCCCACGGCTCAGCTCTGTCTGCTTTTGGAATCCTAGCTCTTCCCGTCGGCCCCTCCTTGGGCTCTCACTCGAGGTCTGTGTCCCTGCCTCGAGCCTGCCACCTCCTTGGGACAGACCTGTGTTGTGGCCACCTCTCCAGAGCTATGTCCCCATTGGTAGCTGCTAGATGCTCTGTGAACCCTTTTATTTTTTTCTTTAGCATGTGTTTAATTTTTTTTTTTTTGCATGTAAACAATGGATTCATTTGGCTTTTATTTAGTTGTGAGAAATGATCAAATTTTATTTTTTTCTTCTATTTCTATCCACTGCTTCTCGGCTTTTTTGGCTAAGATCGAGTGTAGTATCTGTTCTTATATTTGTATCCAGTTGTCTAACGCACTTACTAGTAGTTCGTCTTTCTCCACTGATGTGAGATGTCACCTTTGAGGACACTAAATTTGCACGTGTAATTGAGGCTTTTCTGGATCTTCTGTTCCACTGTTTTCTCTATTTACCCATAAGAACATTGTTTCCATGATAGAAGATTTAGAGTATATTTTGATTTGTGGCATACATAGCCTTCCCTTCTTCCTTGCTTTCTTTTTCTTCTAAAAAAGTTTTATTATGGAAAATATTTGAATATACACAAATAAAATAATATAATGAACCCATGTACCCGTGGTTCAACGTCAACCTTGATCGACATTTTGCCGTTTTGGTTCATTTATATCTTATTGCTTCTTTAATTATTTTTATAGTTTTTTCATGTAAAATTTTAGGCGTGTATATTTTTATGTATATTTGCAAAATGCTCTACTTTTGTAGCTCAAACCTCTAACAAAACATAAAATATTCCCATCACTTCCAAAAGTTCCTTTGTGCCTCTTTCCAGTCAGTATCTCATTCCCAGAGGCAACCAGTGCTCTGATCTTTTTTTTTTTTAACATAGGCTATTTTTCATATAAATAGGATCACAGAATATATGTACTTTTTGTGTGCCGCTCCATCCAGTCGGTAATGTCTGTGAGATTCATCCGTGTTGACGGGTGTGTCGATAGCAGAACTTTTCATTGTTGAACAGAATTCTATTGTACAAATATACCATGATTTGTTTACTCATTATCCAGTTGGTGGACATTTGGGTTGTTTCTGGGTTTTAGCTATCATACATAAAGCTGTTATGAATATTCATGCATGGTTTTATGTGGACATGTGTTTTTACTTATCTCAGATAAGTAGGTAGGAATGCATTGCTGGGTCACGTAAGTGTATGTTTAACTTTATAAAATACTGTTAAACCGTTTACAAAAGTAGTTGTATTATTGTACATTCCTACCAGCATTCCTGTTCCTCCAAATCTCTCTATCTGGTGTTATTAATCTTTTTTAGCCATTGTAGTGGGTGTGCTGAGGCATCTCAATGTGATTTTAATTTCCACTTACCTGATAAGTAATGATATTGAGCACCTTTTGGCCATTTGTATATATTTGTGTGTGTGTGTGTGTGTGTGTGTGTGTGTGTGTATGTGCATATATATATATATATATATATATTTGGTTGTATAAGTCTTTTTTACATTTTTTTATTGGGTTGTATATTTTTTAATTATTGATTTGTTGGAGTTCTTTATATGTTCAGGATCCTTCCTTGGTCAGATATATGCTTTGTGAATATTTTATCCCAGCCTGTGACTTGCCTTTTCATTTGCTAACAATGCCTTTGGATTGGAAGAAGTTTTTAATTTTGAGCCACCTGGGTGGCTCAGTTAGTTAAGTTTCTGACTCTTGATTTCAGTTCAGGTCATGATCTCATGGTTCATGAGTTTAAGCCTCTCCTCGGGCTCTGCACTGACAGTATGGACCCTGCTTGGGATTCTCTCTCTCCCTCTCTCTCTGTCCCTCCCCTGGTCTTGTTCTCTCTCCCTCTCTCTCTCTTCCCTCTCTCAAAATAAGTAAACTAAAAAAAAAAAAATAGAAAATTTTAATTTTGATGAAGTCTAATTTCTCAATCTTTTATTTTATGGTTACTGTTTTCTGTGACCTGTCCAAGAAACCTTTTCTTACTCCCAGGGCCCATAGATATTTTTTAATGTTTTCTCTAAGGAGCATTATAGCATTAGCCCTTTCAGTCTAAGAAATCTTGTGTTTTGTTTGTTTTTGTTTCTTTTGTTTCTCTTTCTTTCTTTCTTTCTTTCTCTCTCTCTCATTGTGAGGCAGGAGTCAAGAATGATGTATTTTCATCATGGATATCCAGGTTGTTCCAGCACCCCTTCTTGAAAAGGCTCTGTTTCCCATGCATCTTTTTTCAAAACATCCCCTCACCTTCCTTATTGCCAGAAACCGCACTCCATTCCCCTGCTAAGCCTGCTCCTCACTGATATCCTCTCTCTGGTCTCATGAGATCTCCCCCAAAGCCGAGCCTCTTTAGGGAAGACCTAATTTCTGTCAATGCCACATCTGTGGTGGCAGAGCATAAAGGCACTCAGTGTTAAACTGGGCTTTCGGCTGTTTATTCCTACTTCCCTAAAATAAAACCGTTTGGGCATGACAGGTGTGTGGCTGTGCATGGTGTGTGTGATGTCTGTGAATTTCCCAAAGACAGACCGGATCTTATCACCCCCCAGGCATCTTGCACAGTATCAGGCATATGGCCGTGTTGAGGAGACAGCTGTGAGGTAAATGGAAGTGGAGATCGGAAGAGATTTTGACTAGTGCCTTACTGAAGATCACATCCTTAGTGATGCCTATATCTTCTCCTCCACCAACGATATATGAGCTAAACCTAAAGGACTTGTTCTTGGGTTTAAAGCTCCACGAGGAAGACATTCTTATCTATTATTTGTGCCTGCAGAACCCAGCTTAGGACTCGGTCCTGGGAAATCATCATGCTGGTTGAAGTGGGTTGGATGGCCCAAGTTTGACTAAATGATAGTTTCTGGTTCTTTACCTTCTCAGTGGGCTCCTGCTGAGTGTCGTGTCAAAATGCCCACGTGGAGTTGTCAGTTCTACCTTCCAGCTGCGTTTGCAAATTAAAAAATGTATTTGGCCATCTACAGCATTCCGGTGGCCTGTCCCTCTCCACGTCTCCTCCTGTCGCTGACAGCATTCATCATTACTTCTTCAGGCTCCAGGTGTCTGGTGGAGTTATTTCCCAGTTACACCAGAACTCATGTTCTCCACCTCCAAGAAAGTACGGCCTGCTGGTTGCATTCTCTCTCTTTTTCTGGAGTTTATCCTAATCCTCACAGGGAATGTGAAGGTTTCAGGACGTGGCTTTCTCTTTAGGTTTAAAAAAATGTCCCATTGCTGGGGCGCCTGGGTGGCTCAGTCGGTTAAGCGTCCGACTTCAGCTCAGGTCACGATCTTGCAGTCCGCGAGTTCGAGCCCCGTGTGGGGCTGTGGGCTGATGGCTCAGAGCCTGGAGCCTGCTTCCGATTCTGTGTTTCCCTCTCTCTCTGCCCCTCCCCCGTTCATGCTGTGTCTCTCTCTGTTTCAAAAATAAATAAACGTTAAAAAAAAAAAATGTCCCATTGCTGTATAAACAGCCTTCCTTCTTCTTGATTCCAATTTCATGTAAAAAAAATGCATTATAATAACGACATGGGACATTCGTTTATGATGAATTAAGTGAAAAAAAAAATTCCCAACATGTAATGAAGCAGAATTTATGGCATGATTTTAAATTTAAGAAAAAAATTAAGGGGAGCCTGGGTGGCTCAGTCGGTTGAGCGGCCGACTTTGGCTCAAGTCATGATCTCATGGTCCATGAGTTTGAGCCCCGCATCGGGCTCTGTGCTGACAGCTCAGAGCCTGGAGCCTGTTTCAGACTCTGTGTCTCCCTCTCTCTGACCCTCCCCCGTTCATGCTCTGTCTCTCTCTGTCTCAAAAATAAATACACGTTAAAAAAATTAAAAAAAAAAAGAAAAAGGAAAAAATTAAGATGAAAGAAATATATTTTGGTAAACAGGAAAAAATGAAATGTTATTCTCACATGGGTTATTGATTTGCGGGTTATGGTATTTAGGATATTAATGATTTTCATTTTATTCTGTATTCTTTATACTTTTTTTTGCATCGTGTATAAAATTAACATGATTTATTTTAAAAGTCAGGAAAATATTATCAACCTTTTTGTTTATTGTCCTCAGTGTAGATCATAAGCTCTCTGAAGAGAGTATGGTAGAGACTGATAGCCTACCAAAATGTATGCTCTCCTAATAACAGATTAAGGCCGGCACATGGCTGAATTGTACTTCCCAGCCTTCCTCGCCATTGGCTGTGGCCATGAAATTACAATGGAATTCGAGCCCAGGTGGGCATGCCACGTACAGGCTGGGCTTTTGCGAGCGGAGATGTGCTTTATCCATTCGCCCTCCTGTTTTGCTGATTGGGTGCAGATGACAACAAGACTTTAAAGGACCAAGTTCTGGACCATTGTGTTCCAGAACCACAATCTGAAGGAGAACCACCCTCCCACTTGAATAAGTGTTGTAGGAAATAACCTTAACAGAAGCTTCCCTTACTCACCTGTTTCTCCAGAGTCTAACTGGGATCTGGCACAGAATAGATGCTCAGTGTGTTTGCTGATTAGAACTGAGCATTGACTTTCCTGGTATCTTGGTCGCAAAGCTATAAATAAAATATGGATCCTTAACTTGCCACAAGTTTGTTATTACTCAGAGTTAATAAACCACTATGTCACGTAAAATGTGAGAAGCTTGCAACAGTATGTTTCTATTTACTCAGTCATCTTTTGTGGGATTGCTGCCGTATATTTCATGCATGTACGGAATACACTCCGAAGTACAGTGTTAACATTTTTTTGTTGTTATAAACGGTCCTAGTGTTTTAAAGAAATTAAGACAAGAAAAAGTAAATCGTTTGATTATATTTGCCATTACCAGTACTCTTCTTTGCTTTCTGTAGATCCACATTTCCATCTGGTGTCTTTTACCTTAGGCTCCAAAACCTCCTTTAGAATTTCTTGTAGGGGCATCTGGGGGGCTCAGTCAGTTAAGGGTCCAACTTCAGCTCAAGTCATGATCTCACAGTGGGTGAGTTCGAGACCCACACCACACTCTCTGCTGTCAGCACAGAGCCTACTTTGGATCCCCTGTCCCCGTCTTTCTGCCTCTCCCTTGCTCTCTCTCTCTCAAAAATAAAATAACCAGTAAAAAAAAAAAGAAAGAATTTCTTGTAGTACAAGTCTTCTGGAGATGAGTGATTTGAGGTGTCAGTAATCTGAAAATAACTTTATTTTATCCTCATTTTTTCGAGGATGTTATTAACTTGAGTTATGAGTTAATAATTGCTATTCTTTTAACATGCTAGAGATATTTTTCCATTGTCTTATGACTTCCATTTTTTTTCTGACAACACATCTGCCTGAAGTGGTGTTCCCCCATATGGAATACTATTTTTCTCTGTTTTTAAAGATAATCTTTTTTTTTCAGTAGGCTCCGTGCCCAACATGGAGCCCAATGTGGGGCTTGAACTCAAGATCTGGAGATCAAGACCTGAGTGGAGATCAAGAGTTGGATGCTTAACTGACCAAGCCACCCAGGCACCCCAAAATAATTTTTTGTTTTTCATCATTAAAGGTGGTTTTCTTTCCGCTTTGTCATGCTTGGGGTTTACTAAGCCTATTGTACCTGCAATTTGTTACTTTTCAATAAACTTGGGACATTTCAAACATTATTTCTTCACATATTTTTTCTACTCTCTTCTCTCCCTTCTTTCCCTCTGGGATTTCAGTTACACATATATTATACTATTTAGTATTATCCCAAAGGCAACTGAGTGCATTTTTACTTTTCTTCAATCTTTTCTCCTCTCTCTTTCAAATAGAATCATTTCTATAGATTGGTCTTAAATTTCATTAATTTTTTTTGCAACCATTATTCTGCTGTTGGCCCAAATTTTCATTTCAAATATACTTTCTGGTTCTAAAATTTCCTTTTTTTTGTCCTTCTGTTATTTTATTTTATTATTTAACACATACAGTGTTATATTAGTTTCATGTGTACAAGATAGTGATTCAGTTATTCCTTACAATACCCAGTGCTCATCAGGACGAGTGCACTCCTTCATCCTCATCTATTCCTCCCATCCTCTTGCCCACCTCCACGCTGGTAACTAGCAGTTTCTTCTTTATAGTTAAGAGTCTGCTTCTTGGGGGCACCTGGATGGCTCTGTCCATTAAGCTTCCGACTTCGGCTCAGGTCATGATCTGGTTCGTGAGCTCCAGCCCCACGTCAGCCTCTGTGCACACAGCTCAGAGCCTGGAACCTGCTTCAGATTCTGTGTCTCCCTCTCTCTCTGCCCCTCCCCCGCTCATGCTCTCCCTCTCTCAAAAATAAATAAAAACATTTAAAAAGTTTAAAAAATAAGAGTCTGTTTCTTGGCTTGTCTCTCTCTCTCTTTTCTTTTGGTTGTTTGTTTTGTTTCTTAAATTCCATATATGAGTGAAATCATATATTTGTGTTTCTCTGACTAACTTATTTCACTTAGTGTTATACCGTCTAGCTTCATAGACGTCATTGCAAATCGCAAGATTTCATTCATTGCTATGTGTCCTAGACTCTGGGTCCGGAGTTCCCTCTTGTCCAGCAAGAGAGCGGACGCAGGATTAAAATGCGAGAGAGGCTAATGTCTGGGAGGAGACAAGAGCCCTGAGTAAGGGTCCTTGCTCCATTTTTATTAGGATCAAAAGACTTACAAGCATGATGGACGTGCACAAAGAGACAAAGATACCGTGAACATTAATTCACAGGCGTGAGGGAAAAGGGGGTTTTGAAGATATGCAGTGTTAGGGGTTTGGGTCAATACAAAACAAAGTCTTGGTGCCAGGCAGATGTTTGTTTACAGCACACATGAAGCACCAAGTCTGCTTAACTTAGCTAGCTTAGGGGACAAGAGAGACAGAGCAGGCTACCTGGGGGTCAACAAAGCACCTTTCTTTTGCTAATTAGCTCCACTCTGGGCAACTTCACCCTGCTGCAGTCAAAAGCCCTGTTTACTGTTTACTTACCTATTTTGGTCCTTTCTGTGAAAGCAGCTTTCTGCTATTGTACTAAGTTGGGGGGCATTTCCGCCCTGAATACCTAATCTTCTTTACCTCATTTTTGATGTTTTCATCCTGAGGCCTCTCTGTTCGTATATCTTTGTCCTATACTGGGGGCCTTTGCCCTGATTACCTAATCTCGTTTACCTAATCTTGGATGTGTTCATCCTGTGGCTTTCTATTTCTTTATGCCTTGTTAACCCATTGGTGCAACCGCTGGGAATTCCTAGCTATTCCCCACAGTTATGGCTGAATGACGTTTCATTGTATATATATACCACGTCTTCTTTATCTATTCATCTATTGATGAATACTTGGGCTGCTTCCATAATTTGGCTATTGTCAATAATGCTGCTATACATATAGGGGTATATGTATCCCTTTGAATTTTTTTTTTTAACGTTTATTTATTTTTGAGACAGAGAGAGACAGAATGGGGGAGCATGAATGGGGGAGGGACAGAGAGAGAGGGAGACACAGAATCGGAAGCAGGCTCCAGGCTCTGAGCCATCAGCCCAGAGCCCAATGCGGGGCTCAAACTCACGGACCGCGAGATTGTGACCTGAGCTGAAGTCGGACGCTTAACCGACTGAGCCACCCAGGCGCCCCTATAGGTATCCCTTTGAACTAGTGTTTTTGTATTTTTTGGTTAAATACCCAGTAGCGTGATTACTGGATCCAGGCTATTTTTAATGTTTTGAGGAATCTCCATGCTTTTCCACAGTGGCTGTTCCTGTTTGCATTCCCACCAATAGTTCAAGAAAGTTCCTTTTTCTCCACATCCTCGCCAACACTTGCTGTTTATTGTGTTTTTGATTTTAGTTATTCTGATACGCATGGGGTGATAGCTCATTATAGTTTTGATGTGTATTTCCCTGATGATGAGGAATGTTGAGCACCTTTCATGTGTCTGTTGGCCATATGAATGTCTTCTTTGGAGAAATGTCTGTTCATTTTTCTGTCCATTTTTAATTGGATTATTTGTTTTTTGGATCTTGATTTGTATAAGTTCTTTACATATTTTGGATAGTAACATTTTATTGGATATGTCATTTGCAAATATCTCCTTCCATGCAGTAGGTTGCCTTTTAGTTTTGTTGATCGTTTCCTTTGCTGTGTAGAAGCTGCTAACAGCTTATTTTTACTTTTATTTCCCTTGCCTCAGGAGACATACCTAGAAAAATGTTGCTATGGCCAATGTCAGAGACCTTACTGCCTGTGCTCTCTTTAAGGATGTTTTTTAATGTTTATTTATTTATTTTGAGAGTGAGAGGAAGAGCCAGGGAGGGGCAGAGAGAGAGAGAGAGAGAGAGAGAGAAAGAGAATCCAAAGCAGGCTCCATGGTCTCAGTGCAGAGCCTGATGTGGGGCTTGGACTCATGAACCATGAGATCATGACTTGAGGCAAAACCAAGAGGTGGGCGCTTAACCTTCTCTTCAAGGATTTTTATGGTTTCCTGCCACACATTTAGGTCTTTCATCCATTTTGAATTTATTTCTGTGTATAGTGATAGTGGAAGAAAGTGTTCCAGTTTCACTCTTTCGTATGTAGCTGACCAGCGTTCTCAAGGCCATTTGTGGAAGAGACTCTTTTTTTCCACTGGACATTCTTCATTGCAATCTTCTTATATTTTCCATTTATATGCTGAAATGTCCTACCTCGCAATTATTATGACTATCTTTTCCTTTAAGTCCTTGAATATATTTCTAATAGCTGCTTTAAAGTCCTGGGGTGATACTTGCAACATTAGGTTCATCTTGGGGACTGTTTCTATTGATAGTTATTTTTCTCGTTATAGGTCACATTTTTCTGTTTCTCCAGATTTCTACTAATTGTAGTTGTATGCCAGAGAATGCAGATGTTACATTGAAGGGATGCTGCATTATGTTTTCTTCCATCAAAGCATCATGAGTTTTGCTCTGGTTGGCAGTTCATTTACTGGAATCTCTTTCTGGTTCTGCAAGGCTTGCTTTTATTATTTGTTAGGGATTTTCTATTTCTTTCTTTTTCTCTTTCTTTTTTTCTTTTCTTTTTTTTTAGAGAGAGAGAGAGAGAACACAAGCAGGGGAGAGGAGCAGAGGGAGAGAGAGAGAATTTTAGGCAGGCTCCATGCTTAGTGCAGAGCCATATGCAGGGCTCGATCTCACAACTGTGAGATCATGATCTGAGCCGAAATCAAGAGTCAGATGCTGGGGCGCCTGGGTGGCTCAGTCGGTTGAGCGTCCGACTTCGGCTCAGGTCATGATCTCGTGGTCCGTGGGTTCGAGCCCTGCGTTGGGCTCTGTGCTGACAGCTCAGAGCCTGGAGCCTGTTTCAGATTCTGTGTCTCCCTCTTTCTCTGACCCTCCCCTGTTCATGCTCTCTCTCTGCCTCAAAAATAAATAAATGTTAAAGAAAATTAAAAAAAAAAAAGAGTCAGATGCTTAACCGATTGAACCACTCAGAGTCCCCAGGGATTTTCTGTTTCAGTTTTGAGCTCGTTCCTAGTTCATGGCTCCTACTCTTGTGTGCAGTTTTTACTTTTCTGTGTGGCCTTTCTGGAGTATAAGATGAATTCTCAAGATGTGCAGTGAAGTCATTTCAGTCTGGATGGGATGTAACTAACATTCATCGCACTGCCCAGTCTCCGTTATCTCCATTCAGTTCTCAGCGCTGAGGCAGGTGATCTCTGGTAGGTCTTTTGGAGTCTTACCCCACACATGCACGGGCAAGCCTTGGCCAAGGACACACACAATGAGTTCCCACAAAACACATTCTTCTTAGGACTCTGCCCTGAAAATTCTAGTTCCTTTACTCTTACACATTTTCAGTTCAGGGAGATTACTGCCCCTGGGCCTCCACTTTCCTGCACCTTATCAGAAAGTAGCCATAGGAAGAAAGCCAGGACAACTGTGGGGCTCCCCTGGGTTTCTCTCCCTTCAAGGATCATAGTGTTAGTCAGCCTGCTATTCAATACATGAAAACCGTTGTCTTACACATTTAGAGTTACTTTCAATGGGAGGGTATGTTCTGTAACAGTTACGTTGTCATAAATGGCTGCAGAAGTATAATTGCTATTTTTGGACATTTAAAAAAAATCACAGAATCTCACATTTCCCTTCAATGAAAATACACATCTACATGAGCCGTTCATAGCTGCCCTGGCTGGCTCAGTGGCTGAGCACGGACAGGTTTCTCAATAATAACAACTCATTCTTGTGTAGCTCTTTCTAGTGTTTCAAGACCCACTTGCAAATGTTACTTGATTTGTTCCTTAGCACATCACAGTAGCTTCATGCCACAAATAAGAAACGACGTAAAGATATTCATTGTCTTTGTGTACCTGACATTTTCACCTGAGATTTTCAACCCAGGAGCCCAGCCTCTGGCAACCTATCATCTTTAGTCGCCAAAAGCAGGTCTTTCCCTTGGGAAGAGTCTTGTCCCAGCTGCCAAGAAGATGAATGTTTCTTTGCCCATAATGGTGCATACTATATAGCATCACAGATGTTGGAAATAGTAGAATCACTGATTTTAATTTGTCACTTAAAAAAAATTGGAGCCCATTCTGGCCCGACAAGATGACTCTTGTGCTGCTGCACACACTGTTGAGTGTCTCAGGGTGACCCAAGGTGTCCTGCCTGTGGTTCCATGCTTCCAGCTTCCACCGTAGCTTTCTGGGTACCCGTGGATGGGATGAGAAATGAAAGCTCGAGCAAGGATGCTAGGACCTCTCCGTCCTGCTGGGGAAGGGGCCTGGGGTCAGCGGGGTCATGACGCCTGGGTCTGCAGCTGGACACGTCTCCTATTTTGGCTGCTGTCTACTGGCAACTTTTCACTGGCAAGAGTGGAGGCTTCGTTATAACTGTGTTTTCGTTTTTGGACCAATCCCAGCGCTTTTGTGCCTCCCACAGCAAAGGATGTTGCCTCTTGCTCATAGTTACTTATAAACAGTCAGTTGGGTTGTGAACTGGGAACAGGTGACGAGCTAGCTGATGCTACACGGGGGTGTTAGGAAAAGACAATGTGAAATGGCTCAGCCTAATAGACCTACAGGAAAGGGAACTTTTTCTTTTCTTTTTAAAGTTTATTTGTTTATTTTGAGAAAGAGAGAACACGAGCAGAGGAGGGGCAGAAAGAGAAGGAGAGAGAGAGAGCTCCAAGTGGGCACCACGCTGTCAGGGCAGAGCCTGACGTGGGTGGGGGTGGGGGGCTCGAACCCATGAACCGAGAGATCACGGCCTGAGCCAAAATCAAGAGTTGGACCCACGCACCCCAAGGAAAGAGAGTGTTGATGCTGAGTTTCAGAGAACTTCATCCCATTCTTTAAAATTGTATTTCAAAAAAAAAAATAAAACAAAATAAGCTTTTCTTTCATCATCGTTAGTGTCACCCACAGTTGACCATCCGACCTTGGAGGACTCCCTGGATCAGTGGTAAAACTCAGGGCTTAGGATGGGGGAGGAAGAAATCCAAGTGAGGAGCTCTCTCCGGGCCTGACAGAGAGGAGACTGATGAACCCAGGCACTGTCCATGGCTGCACTTTAGACACCTCTGTAACCAAATTCACCTAAACACCATTATTATCTGTATTTTACCAAAGGCTCAGAGAGGATAGGTGGGATCAAGAAACAACGGGAAAGTCCAGCCGAATAACACAAGGCTAAATTCTGTATCCGCTATTCACTAGCTGTTCCTCTTTGTGCTTGGCCGTGGCCAGCACTGCTTGACCTCCGAGCATACTCCCCTAAGGGGCCTTTTTGCAGGGCCCGAGTCACCCACCAGAACCCAGGCAGTTCTGTCGCCGTCTGGGTAATGGGGACAACAGGCATCTGCTGACTCTTCACTTCTGCTTTCTCCAGGAAATGAGCAGAAACGCAGCTTGAGTGATTCATAGTGAAACGCTGTTGGAGACTAACAATGCTGGCCGAGCCCTCTTCCCCCAGGCCTGAGGGGCTGTGGCCCAGTACGGGGGCACCCATGCCACCTGAATTCTGCAGGCCTTGACCGCCACACCTCTGGGTAGGTCACCTTGCTCTCGGCCACACCGGGCCAGGCCGGAGATGGGCATGGAGGTCCTGTCGGTCAGGGTGGGGCTTACTGGCCGCCTGCTGGAAAGCTGAGCATTGGAACACTTGTGACTGCCGGTGCCTGATCTGGGTGTGTGGATGTGGGAGAAGAGGCGAGCTGATAAGCAGGAAGTGTGTGGCGGCGGGGGGCGGGGGAGGGGGGCGCGGTGCAGGGCCATTCTGATGCCGGGGTCTGCCGGGGTGTCTGTGACTGTTGGAGTGTGCTGAGCCAGGCTGGGCTCCAGCTCCATTCCTCATCCTCTGACCGCAGGTCAAGCCCTTTCTCACGGTTCTGCTAAGGAAGGTGACCCGCCACCCCAGGGACAGGCTGGATGTGAGCCTGTCTGTGCTAATTCCCAGGGATGGGGAAGGGCGGCTGACCGTGAGACTCCTCTGCCCGGCCCCCTGCGCAGGCCTCTGAAGGGTGCTGAGAAGTGTGGGCCACTCCAGCCTGGTCACCACGAGAGCTAGCTTTGTCCTGGTCCTGTGGTCACTCCCCGGGGGTCTGGTAAGTAGGTGCCTCTTCCGGCCTCCCTCTCCTCATGTGAATTACCACATGAAACCTTAGAAACAGCAACTGATTAAGCCGGACCACCTGGCTCACAGAGAATTTGCTTTTCTCTCCTCCTGAACTCAGACCTTACAGAACACTGAACCAATCCTTTGTCCCAGCTTCTGGGAAGCCAGGAGGAGCTAATGCAGCAACTAAGGATTTCATGTATTACTCTTTCCAAGGAAGCTTCGATGCTGACATGATTTTCTGCATAATCATCCATTTAATTATTCGAGAGATTTCAAGAAATACTTATGGAGAGCCATTTCCTGCCAGGCACTGTTAAAGGCATCAGGGCCAGTGGACGGGGGCAGTTGTACTTGGTGTGATGGGCTGAAGTGGGATGGAATGCAGAGGCCTGGGAGTAGGGGGTCAGGAGGCCCAGAATGTGCATGCCTTCTGGGTGGAGACCTGAAGGAAGGGAGAGTCTGAGCTCTGTGGTTTTTGAGAAATATTTTTGGCAGGGGAATGGAGAAAGGACGTCAAAGTGCAGTGCAGGGGGCCTGGTGGAGGCCAGTGGGGCAGAGAGCCGTGAGGGGCAGGCCAGGCGACTCAGCCAGAGAGGTAAGGAGGGCCTTCCTGTTCAGTGTGAGGTCCTGGGCTGTACTCCCTTAGACTTAGTGAGTTTCT
The DNA here is from genome assembly GCF_007474595.2 of Lynx canadensis. NCBI lineage: Eukaryota > Metazoa > Chordata > Mammalia > Carnivora > Felidae > Lynx > Lynx canadensis. The sequence goes on along the minus strand of NC_044313.2, from coordinate 41,043,935 downwards.
AAATGTTGAGTTTATAGAAAAGAAAATTTAGAAACAGTGTATAGGGTATGAGAAGTATCACCTACGTGTGTTCTTTAAAGATCATCAGCATCAGGGGCGTCTGGGTGGCTCAGTCGGTTAAGCGTCCGACTCTCGATTTCGGCTCAGGTCATGATCTCATGGTTCTTGGGTTCAGGCCCCATATCAGGCTCTGGGCTGACAGTGTGGACCCTGCTTGGGATTCTCTCTCCTTCTCTCTGCTTTTCTCTGTGCTCTTCTCTCTGTCTCAAAGTAAATAAATACACGTAAAAAAAATTAAAAAAAAAATCATCAGCATCTTTGAGGTCCTTCACAGGCTTATCCTTTCTCTCTTATCAGAGAATGTGGTTTCCCAGATTTCGGGGCTTGTTGTTCCCTTGCTTTTCTCTATCGTTTTAGCTCATATATTTAAATTGCTAAATACGTGTTAGTTTTGCATGTTTTTGAACTTTGCAAATAGGAATTAAATATTTTTTTAAGACTTGCCTCGCTTGCTCCCAATTTTGTTTCTGGAATTCCTTCATATTATTCTGTTCTATATAAATACATCTCAATATACTTCCCCGAGTTAATGCTGATGGGCACTTGGGATTTTTTTTTTTTTTTTTTTTTTAGGTTTTTGGTTTTGTTTTTCTATCACAAGCTGCTAGGCACTCAGGATTTGTGAGTACTGCTAGGGCTCTGCTTGTACGTATATCCCAGAGCATGTGTGCAAGACTTCCTTAAGGTATGTCCCCTCAAAGTAGAATTGGTGAGTCATGGATTTTACATACCTTCACCCTTACTGGATGATACCAAAATGCTTTCTAAACCAATTGCTTCATTTTGCCCACCCATGAGCAATATGTTCAAGTTTCTGTTGTTCCCACATCTTCACCAACATGTGATATGGCTGGAGTTTTAATTTTTGCCAATCTAGTGAAAATGAAAATCGATCTGTGGTTTTTTATTTTATTTTATTTTATTTTTATTTTATTTATTTATTTATTTATTTATTTATTTATTTATTTTTAAATCCATCTGTGTTTTTAATTTGCACTTCCTGAATTACTAAGGTTGGGCATCTCTTTATATGCCTATTGGCCATTCTGGATTCCTTTTCATGTTCAGATCTTTGGCCCACTTCTCTTTGGGGCCATCTGTATTCTACCCTGTTGATTTTCCATAATTTAATACATATCTGGATATTAATCCTTTGTTGTAAATGTATATTGTAAATATTTTTCTATTGCTTGTGCCTTGTCTCCATACATTGTTTGCAATTTCTATTAGTGACCAAATTTCTTAATTTCAAATGAGCTTCATTTATCCATATATTCTTTTATGATATACATGTGTGCTATCTAAGAAATTCGCCTCTGCCATGAAGTCATAAAATTACTCTTACATTATTTTTTTATAATTTTGCCTTTCACATTTAAGTGTTTTGTCCCATCAAAAATGATTTTTTACATTTTGTTTTGTTTTTTTCCCATATGGATAACCAAGAGTCTTAGCTCTATTAATTAAAAGGCCATTCTTTAGTCACTGATCTATACCAGCTTCGTTATAAATCAAATTGTCATGTATATGCAGGTCTGTTTCTGGGCTCTCTGTTCTGTCCATTTGTTGATCCCTTTGCCAATACTATATGATATGATTAACTCTAGGCTTACAATGAATTTTGATATCTGAAAAGAGTCTTGTTATTTTTTTTCTTCTTCTTCCATTCTGTCTTGACATTCTTGGTACATTCTTTCTTCACATGATTTAAAACCAGTTTATCAGATTCAACAAAAAAGCTATGTTCAGGATTGATTGAAAATACCATTCAGAGAGATACAATATCTTTATGAAAATGACGCTTCCAATTCATGAACATGGTTTGTATGCTCATTTGTTTAGATGACAAATATTCTTTAGAATATTTGAATAAAATTTTCTTTAAAATATTTGATAAAATTTTATAACTTTCTTTATAAAATAGTGCATATTTTGTCTAGAATTATTCCTAAGTGGTGTATATATTTTTCTATCATTTTAATGGTCACTAAAAATACATATTTTTGACTCACTGATGTATGCTTGCATTTTAAAGAAGAATCATTTTAGCTGCTTTATGGGCAGCAAAGGAACAAGCAAGACCATCCATTATAAGTCTGTTGTACTAATTCAGGCTCCAGGTATTGGTGGCTCCCCCCAAAGGGATAGTAGAGATAATGAGAGGTGGTCGGAGTGGTGAGTTCTGGATACTTTTGAGTGTGGGATTTGATGATATTTTAAGTGTAGTGTGTGGGATAGAGAAGTTGAAGATGACTCGAGGGCAATAGGGAGAATGGAATTGTCAGATCTTGAGCTAGGTCAGGGGCAGAAGGAACATATTTGCAAGGTGGCGGTTATTCCAGAATATAGGTTTGAACAAATAAAAGTGGAGATGTGTATTAGACGTCAAGTGGAGAAATGAAGTCTTGGCACCCCCTGTCCCCATCTGACCTTCATAGTTGAAAAGCAAGACAGCTTGGTCTTCTCGGGGTTCTAGGGGAGATATCTTGCGCAGGAGGGAAAGAAGGAAGGATGAGCCCCTCAGAGTTCTTGAGTCACACTCTAGAACTTTTTAGAATTTATTTATTTACATTTATTTATTAATTTACAAGTGGGGACTTGCCTTTGTTGTCTCCATTTCTTATGCAAACCATCAAAATGCATGGGCATTTTGCATCCATAATGATGTTTCCAAGGCAAGGCTCCAAAGCCCTTGGCTGATGGCCCCATTTGAAGCATCTGCACACCTGTTAGAAGCTTAAGTCTCTAAGTCTAGATCCCTGCAACCCAATACAGAAGCCTCTAATCATATCTGAGATATGGTCAGTCTAAACTGAAATGGGCTGTAAGTTTAATATGTACATCAGGTATCAAAGATGTTACAAATAACAAAAAGAAATGGGAACTATTTACTTAATACTTAAAAATATTGATTGCATATTGAAATGATAGTATTTTGGATATATTGGATTAAATAAAATATATTTTAAAAGTATATTTGAATAAACGGCTTAATTATGCTCTTTACTTTTACTTTTTAAATGTGGCCACCAAGACTATTTTACATTACACATGTGGCTTGAATATGTGGCTGGCTTTGTATTTCTTCTGGGCAGTGCCCTTCAGAGGTACTTCGTGTTTTACGGCCAGAGGCTTTTGTGGGAAACAGCTCAAGAAGGATGGAAGTTAGAGAAGTGAAAAGCCACTTGGCCCAGATAATTCCAGGGAGAAAGGAAGGATGAAGGGTAAGAAGAATAGATTTCGTACTTACAGTAAACCAGACACTGGGCAGAGCACTGGAATTAGTCCCGTATTTCATCCCCCAAGTGAGATCAGTTTCATTACTCCCATTTTACAGATGGGAAAATGGAAGCTCAGAGGTCCCTCCCTCTCAGACAGTAAGAGACTCAGCTGAGATTTGAATTTAAAGCCCTTGCTCTTTGGGGCACCTGGGTGGCTCAGTCAGTTAAGCGTCTGACTTCAGCTCAGGTCATGATCTCACAGTTCGTGAGTTTGAGCCCCGCATCCGGCTCTGTGCTGACAGCTCAGAGCCCGGAGCCTACTTCAGATTCTGTGTCTCCCTCTCTCTCTCTGCCCCTTCCCTGCTAGTTCTGTCTCTCTCTCTTAAAAAAAAAATAATAAAGATTAAAAAAATTAAAAATAAAATAAAGCCCTTGCACTTTGAATTAGGCACCACCCTCCCTGTGAACTGAGGAAACACTTCTGGTAAGGAATAGTGAACTTTGGGCAGAAGTGTGGAAACTGCTCTTCCCCATTTGCAAATGATTCACAGCAAACAAAAAGATTGCCTGGGAATCCTTTTTATCCCAGCATTGCCTATAACAATGGGCTCAGGGCATTCCATTATTAGGGAATGAGAGAGTCAATTACGGGCAATCCACCGAGAGCAGGATTCTTGGTCATTAAGCGGATAATTTAAGGGTAAAGGCAACACAGACTATGTTTATGATATGATGATGGATAACTGATACAATGAAAATGTCTATACATCAGTTATAAATAAAATATGCTTCCAAGTGAAATATAGTATGCAAAAAAGAGGAAATACTTGTTGAGTTTTGTGTTTTTAACATAAGAAGAAAATTGCCCAAGTAGCACCTGGATAACAGTTTAAAGGATAGGCACAAAATATAAAGAGATAGGCAAAGATGAATAAAAGTATGTACACATGAAGAAACTGTGTTATGAGGTTGGTCAGAGCCTATCAGGACTTAGTGAGGTCCGAGCATGCTACAGTGAGCTCCCACAGGCTTCCTCCTATGACTCTTTTTGGGTGTGGACCAGATCAAGGAGCGAGGGGCCCCAAGTGCAGAAAGCAGCTGGCTGGGACATGCATGTACTAAGGGCAGGGCGCAACCACTCTGCAGCTCTGTTTCTGTGTTTCTGCCCAAATAATGCATTTCTTTTACTGGGGTGGGGCTGGGGGGTTGTCCCGCCTCCTCCACAGGTGCCTGAGGCTCCTATTTTCTGCAATGCATCCAGCGCATGCGCAGCAGCTGCCCTGGTGGGGGTGGGGAAGGACCGCCACCTCTCTGAAGAAGGCGAAGGGTGAGAAGAGAGCCAGGAGATGCGGATGGGCCAAAGTCCTGATATTGAAACGGAAAAAACCAAACAAAGCAGGGGCAGCACTCTGCAATCAGAATACAGAATCTTGTAAGTTTTAGCTTTTCTTTTCACATACCTCCAGGAAACATTTAATTCTGTAAATTAATGGAGGGGGGCGGGCAGGTACCTCTGAGAATGATTCCGCTGCTGCTTGGGGGAAGGGATCTCTCTCAGAATCTCCCATCTAAAATATCACCTTGGTTCCGAGAAATACTTCTTCCCTTGCACAATTTGAAGTGTCTGAATAGTCTCAGTTTTGACCTGCGTATTTAATGTGATGATCCCCTCCCTCTCAAAGTAATTACATAATTACTGGTCCTACCAGCATTTTATAGCTGGTGGAAACTTAGAATTGAAGAAATGCAGGAATGAGAAAGGTAAAGCGTATTCAAGAGTAATGATCTCGCAAGGAAGAAAGTGAGGGGTGCCATGGTTACTACAGGCAGCAGGTAATGATAAATTTGGGAATTCCAAAGTGCTCACTTTTATTCTGCTTGAGTCCACACACTGTGTCTGTGCACTTTCACTCCTGGGCTCCTCCTTCCACCTGCACCTGGAGATGATCATAACCCCGAACACCGGGGTGTAATTACTAAATGAGATCTTGTAGTAGGGATGTAGCATTGATGGATGCAAAGTGTTGTGACTACTTTTTAATCACAGGATGGCTGGGTGGTGGCAGGAGTTTGGAAGTTGGAGAGAAGGGGGTTATTTCTTGGTTGGGGCAAGGAAGAAATGCCTGGCCAAGGAAGCATGGAAGGTGGCAAGATTGGGTTATGTGGAGCTGAGGGAGGGGCATCCCAGGGAGAGACTCCTGAGTAAAGGCAAAGGATCAGATGATGAGTGAACAGTTCATTTGGCCAGACCTCATTGGGAGTGCAGTGGGCAATCAGTCAAGGAAGGATGTTGGGACATATCATTGAGGGCCAAGAGCTTGAGAGTGTTCCTTGAGAAGATGAGGAACCACTGAACACAGTTGAGCAAGGGACTGATGTGATGGGGCTGTGCTCCGCAGTCTGACACTGTGGGGTAAGTGGGAGACATTGGGGAGACCAGAGGCAGAGAGGCCTGCCATGGCAAGGCGGGAAGAGAGACGAAGCAGCAGTGGGCTCACCCTCCCAGCGCCATTTTCCCATTTCCTGTGCATGTAGAAGAATTAGGTCTAGGTAAGAAATTATTCCCTGACACGTCCGGAAATTCACTAGCTTCTAGGAGACTCGTTCTGATTAAACATGTATCCAGGTCTCAAAAGAGAAATGTGAAGGCTCTGAACATGAAGCTAATTTTGAAAAGTAAACCTTCATCGGTGGACAGACCCTTAAGGAGCATTATTCCAGGTGCTTTATGTGACAGGTGGGGAAGTCAGTCACAGAGGGGCCTAACACCCCTGCTTCCTGACTGCCAGTAATGCATTTCCTCTGCATTTTGGTGAAGAAACATCACAGGACAAAGTTGCATCTGAAAATGTCTCTTTTTTGCATGAGCCTAGAAGCAGAGTTTTCTGGATCCAGATCTGCCTAGCACGGTAGAGGACAGGGAGCCCAAGACAACTAGTAAGTTTCTTTACGGGGGATGTGGGCAGTTTGTGCTCTTGCCTTTTTTGTGATTTTTTTTTTGATCTACAAGAATTAAAAATTAATTCTTTAGTATACTAATGAGTTCCGTGAGAATTAGGAGATGCTTAATTCCTCCCAAGTCAGGAATGCACACTTCCATATACGTTTACAAGTTTGAATAGCGATTTTTGTATTTATTTTCTAGCCAAAGTATACTTGAAATTAAAAAAAAAATTTTTTTTAATGTTTATTTATTTTTTGAGAGAGAGAGAGGCAGAGCTTGAGCAAGGGAGGGGCAGAGAAAGAGGGAGACACAGAATCTGAAGCAGGCTCCAGGCTCTGAGCTGTCAGCACAGAGCTGGGCGCGGGCCTCAAATTCACAAACCAGAAGATCATGACCTGAGCTGAAGTCAGACGCTTAACCAAATGAACCACCCAGGGGCCCCCCTTTTTATACTTGAAATTCAATGAGCTAAACAGAAGGGTTGTGTGAGCTAACCATTCCTGGAAAAGTTTTCATCTCTCGAACCTTAACAAGTGGTCTGAGAAGTATAAAGGGTGCTACAAGTCCCTGGCCGTTTCACTCCTCCCAAGAATTTGGACGATGAAGAATGGGATGGGGGCAGCCTAGCATCTGGAGACCTTGACCCAGCCCCTCCCGGAGATGTGATCTCTACCCTATTCCCACCCCCTTCCCCTTGCGGTGGTACAAAACCACTAGCGGTCCAACATCACCTCTCCCATCCCGTTGTGTGTCCTTCCTCAGGGAGCAGTTCTCTCTAACCTGTCCACAGGCTTATTTCTCCTCCACTCAGGCTCCTTCTCCAAAGCCCTGGCTTCTGTGACACCTCTCCTACCACCTGATACCCCCCCCTCCCCCTTCTCACCTCGAATCGCCAGCTCCTTTCCTCTGCCCCCTTCACTCTGGGTTCCTGCTATAAAGGGTGCATTGCAGGCATTGAATTGTGGCATCCCTTTACCTGCCCCCACCCCCTTCCTCAGGCTGTGAGCACCTGGGGGCAGGGACTGAGCCCTCTGGGCAGGCCCAGCATCTAGCAGGGGGTCACATTACAGGGTCCATATCACTCTCTGTTGAGAACCCCAGGGCGACTCCCAGGATAACTGCATGGAACATGACAAGGGCGTTACTGGCATTCCTTTTGCCACACACACCCTTCCCCATCCTTGCTCCCTGTGCTCCAGACTCTTTGAATCTCTACCCTCTTCCCCGAACATGCATGCTGCCCCGGGGTACTTGGCTTCCGGAGCACCAACTCCTCATCTCTCAGTGCCCGTCATGGGGACCATCTTTTCTGAGAAGTCTTCCCAGACCATCACGACCGTCTCCAGACTGGGCCAGGAGCCTCTGCTGTGCCCCACAGCCAGGCACCTCCCTGTCCAGCACCTGCCCCACTCTGTCTGTTTCCTTGCTGTTCTTCTGCACTCCTGAGTGTGAGCTGTCAGGTCTAGGGTGTAGACCAGGGACAGTTCCGCTCCTTGCATGTTTACTAATCAAACGTCCCACCCCACAGAGAAAGCTGTAGAGAGCCACAGTTCTGGTGGCTTAGGCTGGAGGGTGAGTGCTTAATGCTGGGCGTGCTGCTGGTGGCAGCCCAGGAGTGGGTGGCCGGCTGGTGTCCACCTCGTGCCCGGGCTAATCAACCGTTGGCCTTGTGGTTCCCAGAGATCAGCTTTTACCTGGGGGGATGGTGAGACCACCGGGTCCTGTTCTATGAGCTGGGGCCACACGGCAGACCTGGCCCCAGACCTCCTTGGACGAGGGATTAGCAACACCTTTGCAAGTCCAGCCGGGGGACTCCTACTAGAGTTTCCAGCTGGTGCCCAAGGTACCCCCAAGATATATTCTTACCATCGTTGATGATTGTGTCAAGCCAAACTGGATTGGTGGAAGGGGATGAAGAGCTTTGAAGTCGGAAAAGTCTGGGTTTGCCCTTCTGATGCTTATTCTGATTCTGATGCTTGTTAGCAGTAAGCTAGCTATTTTCTCTGAATGTCAATTTCTCTGCATCTTGCTTTCCCCATCTATGTAATGGGAATAATCATACCTACCTTATAAGTTTTCTGAGATTAGAGAGCAGCACTGATAACTGCCAGCAGATGCTCGTTCAGTTATGGTCGTTTGTACTTAAGCAACACTTCCCTATGTTTTAGTGGGCAGCGAGCCACAGATTCGCTCCCACGATGGAGCGGCTCCCGATTATGGGGGCTGGGCTTCTTGTCACCTGTGCTGTCACTGGCCCATGTCTTTGTGCAGACAGTGACAGCTCAGTTACAGCTAAGCTTTGAGGATCTGGCCAGGGGAACTGCTCCCTGGCCATTTTTGGCAATGTGGAAGTCAGTACACATAGTGAGATACAGAACCAGGGACCCTCCTGCAGGACACGGCAGGTTCCTATATTGTGTTGCTGTTGCCAAAACCGCAGAGGTGTGTGCTAGCTAGGAGGGCTTGGACTGGAATCAAAAAAAGGAAGTGTTGAGGGCCGTGGCAGGTGCAACCTGCCCAGTTCCTGTCAATCAGGGTCCCCATCTTAGTCTTCAGGGGGAATTTCTCAACTTCTGGAAATAACCGAGGCATTTGAGGCAGGATGTAGAGCCCTGGGCTCTGCTGTTCTCTGCTTGTGGGCACTCTCAGCCCTTGGCTGATGGAGGAGGTGGGACCCTTGTTAACTGGAGAGGGCTTGGGGCAGCAGGTGGCTGCTGGAAGTGGATGTCAAGGCTCAAGGAACCTCCAACACCACTTGTTTCCGTGCGCCTCCCACCACCCTGCGTCCCCCTCCCCCACATTTCCTCCCCCCCCATCCTGCCATTGCCCACAGGGACGCTCATCACAGGAGGGGTCCCTCTGCACATGCTCTCGTACTTGCCCTGGAGCCGGCTCTTGGGGACAGCGCTCCTGCTTCTGGTCCCCATTCTTTATCTTCAAGATGGCCAGCTCCCCACCTCTGGCCCTGTCTCTGTGCTCTCCAGGATGAACCCCAAGGCCTCGATTTAACTCACTTAGTGTCCTGCTGTCCATTCAAACCAGTGCCTTGTTGTGAGAAAACCTGAGATTGGACACACTCAGCAGACAAGCAAGGAGGAGGGTGGTACAGAAGGGAAACCAGGTCTAGGGTGGGGGCAGCTTGCCCTGGCCACAGGGCTGGACCCTCAGAAGTGACTGAGGTCCCAGAGCACACCCACGGAGGACTATTTGGATGTAGGCTTCTCCAGGAAGTGCAGGCAGATTTTAGGACCCTCAAGGCAGCAACACACAGAATGGGAGTGGGTGCACAGGGCAAGAGGAACAGACACTTTGCACACATCTAGCCTGCGCTGGAGGTGATCTTACGTGTGTTCACTTGCTTAACTCTTTCCACAGCCTTGTTTTATTTTCTTAATTCATTTCTTTCTTTCTTTTTTCTTTTTTAAATAAATGTTCATTCATTTTTGAGAGAGAGAGAAAGAGAAAGAGAATGAGCGTTGAAGGGGCAGAGAGATGGGGACAGAGGATCCGAAGCAGGCTCTGGGCTGACAGCAGTGAGCCTGATGTGGGACTTGAACTCGTGAACTGTGAGATCATGATCTGAGCTGAAGCTGGATGCCCAGTCAACCAAGCCACCCAGGCGTCCCTTCCAACAGCCTTGTAAGAAGATATCGTTCCCGTTGTACAGGTGCAGGCATCGAGGCTCGGTGACTGTAAGTCACTGAGGCCAAAAGTTCGGGAGAGGTAGAGCTAGGATTTGAATCAGATTTGTCCGGTGCTGCTCTGGGTCTGCCCGTGGAGCTGGGTAGGGATGGAGGGAGACAGGTCCAGCCTAGAAGTCTAGGTTCAGGGTGGTGATGTTATCTTACTAGGGAATCAAGGCTGCCTTACAGCCAGACTTAGAGGCCCCATTCCCAGACATCCTGAGCTGGCCTGCTGGGGGCCCTGGAACTCTTGGCACCTGCCCAGCTCATGGTTAGCCCAGGAGCTGCTATCTGGCCTCCACGCACAGCTCTGGGAGGCTTTCACGATGTTCTCCTCCAGTGGCTTGCAACAGCTTCCCAGGCCTGTCACCTCTCCTGGGGATGCGTCGAAATCACCTGAAACCTTATAGAAATCACGCTTGCCTGGGGCCCACCCAGACCAACGAAGTGGCAATCTCCGGGGAGCAAGTCCCCCTAGGTGGTTCTGGTGTGCAGCCTGGGCTGGTGAGGACTGCTCCCTTTCTAAACTCATCGAGCAGTTCTCCATCCCTTCAGATGATCTCAGACGTCCCTTTGCCTCTGTGTTTCCAAAGTGATCCTTCTAACCAGAGTGGTCCTCACCTACACCTGGGGTCTATGTTAGCCTCCTGGCTCTCCCTGCTTCTCGTTTCTCCCTGTTCTGGGCCTGGCTTCACGCCAGGCAGGAATAACATTTCCAAAGTATGTTTACTGTGTTGTTCTCCTCTTCCAAACCTTCAAGATCTGCTCATTATGTAGAACAGTATGTCTGTGCTGGCCCATTCTCCTGGTCCTCATGACTCAGCTACACCATGGTTTCCCGTAATGCCTGCAGTCACGCTTCCCTCCAGAGAGCCTGTCTGCTTGCACTGGTCTTGTTTCCTGCTCAAGATCATGTTCCAGCTCTTTAGCTGGTCTTGGTTTGTGCAGATCAGGTGGGGATGTTAGTGAAGCCCCCTTTGAACAGCAACCTCAGGGGGATCCCCAGTTCCACATGTTACCGACGACCTCTTTCTCCCGGAGGGCCCATGGTTCACGGTTACGTATCTGGTCCTTGTTGAGTTTGTTCTCAGCTGCAGAGACAGGTTGGAGGGGCACATCTTTTACCCATCCCCCCCCCCCCAAATCTGGCTCCTCCTTGCTTCTAAGAAGGTACAGCCCAATGCTGTGCCTGCCCCACAGGACATGCTCAGCAAATCCTGATGAATTCAAGGTATGCAGGAAAGGCTGTCTGGTGGGGGGTTCTGTGGGACTTTATTCAACACTGTCATGCTGCTAAGCTGCCTTATTTTACCCAGAATAATGTCCTCAAGGTGTATTTATGTTGTAGCATGTATCCAAATTTCCCTCCTTTTGGAGGCTGACAAATACTCCATTGTACAGATGGACCACATTTTGCTTATCTGGTCATCTACTAATGGACAGTTGGGTTGTTTCCAGCTTTTTGCTCTTGTGAGTAATCATGTTCTACACGTGGGTATACAAATATCTATTGACGCTCTGCTTTCAATTCTTTTGGGATATATTTTTACTTTTTTTTTTGTAATGTTTATTCATTTTTGAGAGACAGAGAGAGACAGAGCATGAGCGGGGAAGGGGCAGAGAGAGAGGGAGACACAGAATCTGAAGTAGGTTCCAGGCTCTGAGCTGTCAGCACAGAGCCCGATGCGGGGCTCGAACTCAGGAATGGCGAGATCTTTTTGTTTGCTGTGAATCATTTGCAAAGATGAATTCTTAGAAGGATTAACCATTTTCCAAAGGGGAAGAAGAACAGTTTTCACACTTCTGCCCAAAGTTCACTATTCCTTACCAGAAGTGTTTCCTCAGTTCACAGTGCCTAATTCAAAGTGCAAGGGCTTTATTATTTTTTTAATTTTTTTAATCTTTATTTATTTATTTATTTTTATTTTTGAGAGGGAGACAGAGAACTAGCAGGGGAGGGGCAGAGAGAGAGAGGGAGACACAGAATCTGAAGCAGGTTCCAGGCTCTGAGCTGTCAGCACAGAGCCCGACGTGGGGCTTGAACTCAGACTGCGAGATCATGACCTGAGCCGAAGTTGGACGCTCAACCGACTGAACCACCCAGGTGCCCCGATCTTTTTACTTTTTATAGTTGGCCCACCTTGACTATTAGTTCAGCCAAGTTGACAAAATTATCATTAAAAATGTAGTTTTTTTTTTAAAGAGGGACGACTTCATGGCTCAGTTGGTTAAGCGTCTGACTCTTGATTTCAACTCAGGTTGTGATCTCACTGTTTGTGGGATTGAGCCTCATGTTGGGCTCTGCACTGACAGCGTGGAGCCTGCTTGGGATTCTCTCTCTCTCTCTCTCTCTCTCTCTCTCTCTGCCCCTCCCCCACTCGTTCACGTGCATCCGCACCTTCTCTCTCCAAATGAATAAATGCACTTAAAAAAATTTGGTGGGCAAGTGGATGGAAACTTATGGCGTAGTCTCCATACTTGGCCAACATGGGGGCACCCCTGAGTGAGCTCTGTCTGTGTGAGGCTGCTGTTCATGGGAACTTGGATCCTGTCCCCACCTTGTGACATCCCGAGGAAGGAGGTGGTATGGTTAGGGAGGAGGGTGGGGGCTTTGGAGCCAGCCAAACACTTGCAAGGTGGCCACCTGGGGAAGCAACCAAACCTCTCTGCATCTGGCTTTCAGCTGTAAACTACTGCCTTGCTCTTTGCTCCCTCAAGGGCTGTTGTTGTGAAGAGAAGGTGAGGTGATACAGAGATAAAAGGTAGGGCCATGAAGAAGTAGGTGGTCAGAGAGGTGAGGTATTACCGTGATGAAGTGTATAGCTATCTCCCCGTTGCACTGGATATAACCACGGGGGACGGACTGAGACCTCCACCGCCTCTCCTTCTAGATTCTTCTGTGAGTCCTCTTTCCACCTCAGAATGTTTGTATTTTTTGTAAGCCAGGTTTATTGAGGCATAATTTACGTACAAAATGTGTTACCCTCTTAGTGTGGCCTTTCTCATGTGATTGTACGGTGAGAAACGGGGAGACCACCTCTATCTTGAATTTTATCGTAGCCGCTCTTTGTCACCAGGTCTGAGCTGCTCCACAGAAGGCACTGAGTCCCAGGCTTCCCTGTGACCTGCCCGGTTGGAGGGTGGCTCCACATACCTTCCTGCCCCATTTCCCCTGGAATGGCTTCCTGACATCTTAGCTCCAAGGGCTGCTAAATCACAGCTTTATGTCCTGAGCTTTTACCTGTTGGCAAATCACTTCACAGAAGGTCAGGGATGAAACGGTCCACCGAATGTTGGTTTCGCAGCCCCCAGGCCTCACCAACGCGCCTGATTCTCCGGGCTTCAGCACACAGCTGCAGGCCGGAGGCCCTGGGTGCTCTGCTTCTGACACATTACAAAGCAGAGCTCTGACAATGTCATGTTCTGCAGGGTGGGTGGGCTGGGAGCGAGGATGGGCAGCGATACCCATCTGAGGGGGCCCACGTGGCCCACTCTCAGCCCTGGGAATCCCTCCCTCTACTGTCACTGCCGACTAATCGTCTACTCTCCGTGCACGGACAGGGGAATCTCTCCCCCGCACCCCCCACCCGCCACACGCAACCGCAGGCCCTCACCCCACTCAGGTGCCTCTCCAGCCGTTTGGCACTGACTCATTGCCCTACATCTCTTCTGCGGTCAATGCATCGAGGCCAGAGGGTGGAACTGAGATCGCCGGGGCCATTTCAATGAGGAGACACCTAGTTTCAGAGAAGGGAAGTAACTCGGTTAAGGCACCACAGCAGCCCAGCTGCCCTGTGACTCCCATCTCAGCCCTAAGGCTCCCCTTCGGCTTGGGGGCTGTATGAGTGGGCAGGTTCCTGCCCAGTGCCTCTCTCTTGCTGCCTCATACAGGCTGCAGGAAAGCAAGGCCTCTGGTCTGCCTGGTGGGGCAGGGGAAGAAACGTGACTAAACTGTGCTTTGCATTACATGCCGCGAGCCCGACCCAGACGGGGAAACAGCTCACTGGCAGAGAGGGGGCCTTGTTGTTCCTAGAGTCCCCCGAGGCCCCCTCCCCCCACAGCTTCCAGTCCCCTGGTTCTGCCAAAGCTATCTTTCCCTTTACCTCACTCCACCCCCACCCCTGCCCTGCCTGCCCCTGCAAACTCCCACCTCTCCAAGAAATCTTTACAGGGTGGCAAGTCTTCCCTCAGCCTGGGTTACCTGCCAAGCAGTTGTCCAAGCCCTTCTGTCTACCCAGGGCCTCAAACCAGCCCTCGTTTGAGTATCACCTCAGTATCAGTATTGCTGTCTGCAGACCCAGGATGGACTCTGCTTTGGCCGCCCCTGACTGACGACAGGGCCCTGGAGAGGTCACTTCTCTGCTCTGAGCCTTGGTAGCAGCTACAGATGAAGGCTGATAGCTTTGACCTTGCTGGAAAGCAGGAAGATTCCATGAATTGGTGCAGGTAAATGTCTGCACCAAGGAGGCACCAATAAATGCCCATCTACCCTCCACCATCCTAGAGAAGACATGTGCCAACACTGACTTAATCCCGGTACCCCTGGAGGGGTCCTGTTACTGTCCCTTTTTATAAATGAGGACACAGGCACGGATGGGTTTCATCACTAGGTTTAAGCCCGTTGATTCACACTGAAGAGGCCCGGTTCCGGAGTCTGTGCTTGCGGCCACTATGCTGCATGTATGAGAATAGAATCCATGGAAGTTTGAGCCTTGAAGTGGTGTTTGTTTATTTTTTTTGTTGATTTTTGGGAAAAATGCCCCCAGCTCCCATTCCCATAGGGTGAGGCCAGGGAGGTGGGGTCAGACATCTGCTGGGTTGGAACCTATTTCTTTTTGAAATTTTGATATTTGTTCCTCATGGAGTTTTTGACATTAATTTTGACTTTTAAAGATACTTCACTAAAGCGTTATTTTTCGTGGCTGAGATTTTTGACATCCCTTACATCTTGTGACTGAAGTAGGTATCTTACTTGCCTCACTAATCCCAGCCCTCTAGTGCACCTCCCCCCAGCTTAGCCTGTTTTGCCCTGGATAAGAAAGTGTTAGCACCTTCTTACAAGAAGGCACCTTTGATAATGAAGTGGATTAGAATGATTTCTTCTTGCCCATTCTTCACGTAGCCCCGAGAGGTCAGTTACGCCTCGTGATTTTCCTTTTGCAAATAAAACTGAAGTAGGTCTAGGGTGATGAGCAGAACCGAGAGGGGGGATGGCTACAGCTTGACATGTGAGTTAGACAACTTCTCCGTGGGATTTCATGGATCCTCATTTGTCGGAGATTCTTGGTTTTAAAGCTCTCTATTCAGGGAAAAGCGATTCAAGTGTTTCACTTCTGTAAATATGGCTTCTTAATTTCAGAGGAAACCTGAAGGGGTTTCTGATATCTCCCCTGGACATCCAGCTACTTTCCTCAGGGCCACACTTTCACCTTATCTTGTCACCTGCCTGTTCTGAAAATGTGGCGTGGCTGCGAGCCTACCGAGGCGTGTTATTGAATGAATCTATTAGTAGCACCTGCTAGGTGTGACCGCAAAATGTGATGGAGGCAACACTTATCTTGGCTCTATCAGCCATCCCGTGCATTGGGGTGTCTGTGCTGGCTCTGTTGGGGATGGAGAGAGTGGTTTGGACACAGGGACTGTCTGAGTCTGGGGGAAATTCGAGTAGCAATCTTGGAGCGAGGGGGGGAAAACTTGTTTTGAAGAGGAGTCTAAACTACAGACAGAAAGATCCAGGTGCTGTCAGCATATAGGTTCATTCATTCGTTCGTTCATTCGTACAGTAACATTTGATTGAGCGTCTATGCTGTGCCAACCCCCGACATAGGTGCAGTGACTTCCTTCACAGAGCTAGCATGCAGTGCCTATGTGGCTCTCAGGGGAGTAGCTTGAGGGAACTCAAGAAATGAGGACACTTGGCATCTGACTCCAGAAAACCACTGCAGGGGCCCCTGAAGGAGACTGAGCAGCAACCAGACAGAACGAGGACAGCAGAATATGTGGGGGGATGCAACACAGAAGCCATTGTTTTTGTGTGTGTGCACAAGTCAGCACCGTTGCTTTTTAACCTACCAAATGAGCAGGAATTAAAAAGCGGTAAGTGAAGAAGAGTGAACTCCTTTTCGTAATTTTTTTTAATGTTTATTTTTGAGAGAGACAAAGTGTGAGTGGGGAAGGGGCAGAGAGAGATCGGGAGGTACAGAATCTGAAACAGGCTCCAGGCTCAGAGCTGTCAGCACAGAGCCCGATGCGGGGCTCGAACTCGGGAATGGCGAGATCATGACTTAGGCTGAAGTTGGACGCTTAACAGATTGAGCCACCCAGGCACCCCAGGAAGTGTGACCTCTGATACATTCTCGGTCAGAGGACTATATATTGATGCAGTGTTTAAGGAGAAGTGGCTTGGAAATACGTGTCAAGGTACAGCTATTTATATTCTAGGAATTTCAGAATGTATTAAATCTATTATTTGTTCATGGCTATAAGAAAGACTTAGACACAAGGCCTATCATTATGGTGTGTTTATAGTAGCGAATAATTTGAAACTACTTAAACACCTACGTGTAGGGGATTAATTAAATGAACGACCAGCATGACTCTACTGCCACCGTAAGCCGTTCAAAATGAAGATGGGGCCCCTGGGTGGCTCAGTCGGTTAAGCATCCAACTCTTGATTTCGACTCAGGTCACGATCTCACAGTTTCGGGAGTGTGAGCCTCACTTTGGGCTCTGTGCTGATGGTGTGGAGCCTGCTTGAGATTCTCCCTCTCTCTCTGCCCCTCCTCTTCTTGCACCCTCTCTGTCTTTCTCAAAAATAAATAATAAATAAAAACAAAATGAAGATGTGGAGGACCTGCGACAACACGAAGATTCATGGTACGTTTTTGTGACAAACAACATTCTAAACTAATTCATCAGAAAAATGGATTGCAAGGAGTTATTTGTGATTTGTAAAACCAACAAGGGACAAGTTTCTTGACAATACTCCCTCCAAGCAACAAGAAAAAGACAGGCAAGGAAAAATAAGCAAAGGTTATGAATAGTTCACAGAAGAGGAGCTGTGAATAGCTAAGAGGCATCTGAGATGCTCAGACTCCTTAGAGAAATGCAAATTAAAATAACAAAGAGGGATCACTTTACTTCAATCGGATTGGCAAACATTAGAGCACGGGTAATTGGTGAGATGGTAGAGGAGCCTGTGGAGAAAGTGTGGTCTGGTGCCAGCTTTCTGGAAGCATCTTAGTTCATGGCATTTAGTTGAATGAAACAGGTGTGTACCCTTGACTTAGCACTCCTGCCCCCAAGTTCATATGCAGAGCCGGTCACATCCAGCCCCATGAAGGGCCCCTCATGGGCATATCCAGAACAAAATTGAGTGCACTGTAGGAAGTCATGGGCAATCTGGCCATGACTGTGAGCGAAACATCAAAGAGGCATGAGATGCCCACTTTGTAACAGGGGCAGCAGTTAGAAGGAATGCAGCTGACAAACACAGAGACGCATGCTAGGTCTGAAGGGTGCAATGCTGAGTGAAAAAGTGAGCTGCAGAAAAGATGCAGAAAGTCATTCAGGGAACTTGAATTGCCTGTATTCAGAAATTGTATCACCTGTGTCATGTTTTGTTTTGTTTTTAATGTTTATTTTTGAGAGGGACAGAGAGAGACAGAGTGCAAGTTGAGGAGGGGCAGAGAGAGAGGGAGACACAGAATCTGAAGCAGGCTCCAGGCTCCAAGCTGTCAGCACAGAGCCTGACATGGGGCTCAAACCCACAAACTGTGAGATCATGACCTGAGCCGAGGTTGGGCACTTGATAGACTGAGCCACCAGCCCCACCTATGTCATGTTTTATAAAGACCTGTGTTGTTAAGCAGGTGGGGTGGGCGGGATGGGGAAGAAGGGAATGTGAGTGGGGAAAGGAGGGCTAAGGAAGAAGTGAATAAACTGACAAAGCCAGCCAGGAACGTGGTCCAGGTCAGGGAAGACCACCTGCCCCCGAGGGTCAACCCAACAAAGGAAACAAAACTCCTACCAAGCTCCAGCTAACCAACCATCAAAAGCAAAAAGTATAAATAAAAAGTTTGCTTCAACAATATTAGGGAGCATGTTTTTTTTTTAAAGTTTATTTATTTTGAGAGAGTGTATAAGCAGAGAAGGGGAAAAGAGAGAGGGAGGGAGGAAGAGAGAGAGAAAGAGAGAGAGAGTATCCCAAGCAGGCTCCATACTATCAGCGAGGAGCCTGATGTAGGGCTCGAACTCACGGACCATGAGATTATGACCAGAACTGGAATAAAGAGTTGGGTACTTAACTTGACTGAGCCACCCAGGCACCCCTAGGATTATGGTTGCTTTTTTTTTAATCAAACATATTCATAGATAACATGAAATACCAATAATCATTTTTCTGGGTAAGGGCAAGTTAGTGTCACAAGCTCAGAAACAGCCAAAGAAAAACCAATGAATTACTGAAGTAGTAATTAGTGAAAACTGATTGTGCACATACCAAAAAAGACAAGTTTGCCAAGTGGGAACACTTTGCTCAGGGGTCTATTGTTATAAAGCAGCTTATATAGTGAGAAGGCACCGACTATTCTTCACAGTGATTGGTTAAAATATTAGAATTTTCTTAAATGACAGGGAATTGGTCTGTGGTTGCCTCATATCAACCTTGGAAGACAGTTTAAGTTTTGTTTCTGATTGTCAGAGGGTCTAAGCAAGAAATGACTGAGATCAAGTTAGTTTTGCAAAATAAGTGACGTTAAGCTTTGCTTGTAGGACTAAACTGGTATTGTCCGCTCAGAGAATTTTTGAGGCTGGTTTGCTTATTTCAATACTCGGTATGCTTCCTGATACTCTGTTCCTTTCCTACTTTGACACTGAACTTCCATGGTTTTTGTAACAAGAAAATGAAGTTTGAGAGTAGTAAGTACATGTGTTGGAAGAAGCATCAGGGACTCATGGAGTTGTGTACATAAAGGGTGAGAATGATTCAAAGAGGGTTGGTTTATCTGGCCACATAACCCTTAGTTCACCCCCGATCTAGCCTGTGGGGGGGGGGGTGTACTGGGCTAAAAATAAAGCGTGGCATAGCCCCTCAGCTGCTGTAGCCCAGAGAAAAATACTGGCGGGTCCATTTCTTGTGCCCATCTGTCTGGTTGCTGCGCCATGATTGGTGGTTGTTGGTCACTGGACAGACTCCAGGATGGACTCCTACATGGTGACGTCATGGTTAGGGAGGGCTTCTTGCAGGAGAGCTGGACATTCTGGGCTCCACTTGGAGTTTCCCGTACTCCTGACAAACAAACAAGCATTTGTTGTGCTGGGAGTCAGTCATGACTCAACTAAAGACTGGGACAACTGAAAAGTCAAGGACACAAATAAAGGCACCTTCTCAAGGTTACCCATCTGGCAAATCGGTCTTTGGCTACTTTCATTGCATAAATTCTTGTCCTCATGCCTACTGACCCAAGATCTCCAGCTTGCACAAGTCACCCGTGTGTGTGCTAATAAAGGAGGTCTTTTAAGTTAGCATGGGGGTTTAGAGTCCCTTTGAGGACAAAGTTCTCTAAAAATATTGAATGTGAAGCAAATAATGCTGAGAATGAAAAACCTGTAACCTTTTAGACTCATATGGTAGAAGGAAGTTACAACTGAAGTACAGAATTGCATGCTTGTACAAATACTGGTGAGGCATTTGTGCATATCCCTTCTACTTTGCTTTTTAAAAAAGGTGCGGCATCATGTAATAAAAACAAAAAACAAGCTTTGGTGTTAACGGTTTGCCTTTCAACGGGATGTCTACCTGCCCATATGCCTTTGGCCCAGCCAGTTTCCTTCCTTATACAGAGAAAATAAGAATGCCCACCGCTCTCATGAGTCTGTGTAAAGAGCCCAGCAACAGTGCCTGGCACAAGTTAGATTGTCAATATAAGTCACGTCTAAGTCAGAATCTCTTTTTCAAAAAGTCTCCCTATTTTAGTCAGTTTCAGATTCTTAGAGGAACCATCCTCAATAGGAACTGAACTGAATGAGTACAGTACCTTGTCTCCCAATCAGCTTCATCGGGAAGTGCTGTGACAGGACTTTACATTTTTGTTTTTTGTTCTGAATTCAGATCTGCTTTGCTAAGGCATGGAGGCAGAAGATGTTTCAAGGGCTGAAGACAGAGCTGAGTGTCCAGGTTCCAAAAATGAAGGCCAGCCTGATGTTGCTCAGCCTGACTTCCCACATGGAGGCCAGTCTCCTGGTCCCACTGCTCTCTGGGAGATGCTAGAAAGGAAGTTTCTGGAATATCAGAAGTTGGCTCACGGAAGCCCGGCTGAACATCAGCAGAGCCTGTTGAATCTTCTCCCACTGTTCCTAAAGGTCGGTATTCTTGTTTTTGAAACCATAAGATGATACGGTGCTCTGGGGAACACTTCTGGGATGATCGGAAGCTGGAGTTGGTGGTTTTAATATCATCACAAGTGGTCCCTGGTGGGTTGCTTAGAGGGGAGTGTTTTGCTATTTAATAAAAATGGCAAGCAAGGCTCATCTCCAGGATGAGGAAGAGTTGGAAAGGACAGTTGGCTCTTGAGTAATACTGTCTCCTTAGTTAAAAAAATTATATTGTTCAACCACAATCCCAACATAGGAGCCAGAGAAAGACCAGCTCCTCTGGAGCTAGGAAAGGAACGTGTTTCCTGGGGTGCAGAGTTGGTGGGTAACCTCAAACACCAGCATGCCAACGGTGGGGCTTGGGAGAACCTGATCACAGGCCCATGAGGGAAGCCCAGGTTGTCCACTGGGCTACCATTCTGGCCAGTGGCAGCTGGTGACAACTTGGGTGCAAAAGATTCCTTTTTTTGTCTCAGAACAAAGGTGCTGCCTGTGAGGTCTGCTTTATAGTTGCATATGTTGGAGTTTAAGTTGCAGAGTTGGAAACTTTTTAAAAAAAATTTTTTATGTTTATTTATTTTTGAGAGAGAGCGATAGAGTGTGAGCATGGGAAGGGCACAAAGAGAGAAGGATACGCAGATCTGAAAAAGGCTCCAGGCTCTGAGCTCTCAGCACAGAGCCCGACGCGGGAGATCATGAGATCATGACCTGAGCCAAAGTCAGATGCTTAACTGACTGAGCCACCCAGACGCCCCCAGAGTTGGAAACTTTTTATGAGAACTTAGTTTTTGCTTGACTATTGATTTGGGGTTGTTAAAAAGAAAACATATAGCTACATTCAAAGCTACATTCAGAGACTATGGGATCCTTTCACATTTGAAACTAGACTAAGACAGATGGAGACTTTGGCAGGTTTTTATTGGGAAACCCCCTTGTTCATATATCTCATCTAATTTATTAGCCAGAAATAATTGAGAACCTCCAAAGATGGGAATCTTCTTGAGATCATATTTCTAGGATACATTGAACACTTAGGCATGTCTTTCTATAAAAAATTTTGCCAGGTAGCTTACTGTCCATTAACTCATTGTTTTCCTCCATCTTTTGGACTTATTATACCCCATCTATTTCATTTCACAGACTGGATAACTGGAGCATAGGGAATGTATAGGAAAAGAAGAACTAGGTTAGGAGACACAGCTCAGGTTTCTCATTCCTAACCCTCCCTGCCCTGATGACCCTAGCTTCTGGGGGGGTGGGGGTGGTTGAGTCTTCCCCAGTTCTCAGGTCAACTTTGCTTTATGGAGGGAAAAGTGTGAGCCACTTCCTGCCCCCCACCAAAATTTGCTGGGAAGTGAGTGGATTCGGCCATTGCCTTGTCTCTTTCCTACCCATCTGGGCAACCATAGCTCTGGAAAGGACTCTCATTCAAGAGCCAGGGCTTGGTCCTTCTTTACCTCTTTCCAGATTGTTGACTTTAAGTTCATTCATTTGTTATACATATATTCATTAAGCTCTTATACCCTGTGCTGGGGCCTGGGGCCCAGCACTAAGCACTAAGAAGACAGACAGAGGTTTTACTGTCATGGAATATTTAGTCCAGAGTGGAAGATACTAAATAACACCCAGAATGTGTTTTGTCTGGATTCTAGGGGTTAACAATGACTTTGTGGCCCTTTTTTCAAAATGGAAAGTTTTCACATGAAAATAAGATTTCCAGTTTTCTCTTGAAAATTTTGGTAGATGCAATACTGATAATTGGGTGGAGAGGGTTAGGGGCACCCTTTTTAGACAGAAGATGGTCTCTACTTCTCAGTTTTTCTCCAGTTTCCCCATTCCCCAATATCTTTCGCCCAACACACAATACTCATTTATGTTACCTGATCTGTAGGCATTTGAGCTTGTGGCCTCATGCATAACAAGCAGTTCCTATCACTGAACTTTGATATTGGTTCATGCCTCCCAAGCCCTGTTCTTGTAACTAGAGACATAATGGTCCTATTGTTGAACACATGGACTTTGGGGCCAAAGAGGGCAGGTGTCTCAAGTCCTGGCTCCATTGCTAATTAGCTGTGCATCCTTGAACAAATGATTAAATATTGCTGAACCTCAGTTTCTTCATCTGTAAAGTGGAACCAATAGCACTTTGCTGGAAATCTGTGAGGGTAAGATTAAGTGATGATTGTAAAGTTCATAGCACATGGAGAGCACAGTCATTACCTTTCTACTAGCCTCTAGGATACTAACTGTGTGTGTAGTTTGAGATACTATTTCCACCATTCCCCAAACTGCCAACACAATCTGATATGTTTTGAATCCCTGAAGCTCACCTCTGATGAACCCTGCAGAAGCAGAATTATTATCATTTCTTTTTTTTTTTTTTTTTAATTTTTTTTTCAACGTTTATTTATTTTTGGGACAGAGAGAGACAGAGCATGAACGGGGGAGGGGCAGAGAGAGAGGGAGACACAGAATCGGAAACAGGCTCCAGGCTCCGAGCCATCAGCCCAGAGCCCGACGCGGGGCTCGAACTCACGGACCGCGAGATCGTGACCTGGCTGAAGTCGGACGCTTAACCGACTGTGCCACCCAGGCGCCCCTCATTTCTTAAAATCTATATTCTTGTATTAAGCCCCACATGTCTACAAACCTGTTGTTTCTTTTAAGCTCTAACTAATAAAACCCCACCAGAGCCAGAGACCACAGGCTTCTTAATTAAGAGTTGGGGGGGGGGGGCACCCAGGTGGCTCATTCAGTTAAGTGTCCAACTCTTGATGGCCACTCAGGTCGTGATCTCATGGTTGTGAGGTTGAGCTCTGCATTGGCTCCACACAGAGTGCAGAGCCTGCTTGGAATTCTCTCTCTCTCTCTCTCTCTCTCTCTCTCTCTCTCGGAATAAATCAACTTTAAAAAAAAGTTGGTAGTGGAAAGTAACATGGGGAAGATCAGAGGGTTTTTTGCCTTTCTTTCTTTCTTTTCTTCCTTTCTTTCTTTTCTTTTCTTTTTTTAGTATAGTGCAGATAAAATCTGATGACGAAGAACATCCATATGTTCTTATGAACATTCCATATACTAGGAATACGGGTCCTTGTATAAGAAGTCAAGCTTGAAACCACTCTGTTCTGAATTTTATAACCACAAAACAGTGTTCTTCAAGGTTGCCTATAAAGAACTCCCTTGGAGATATGAGAATTTCAAAAGTTATGCTAAAGCCTTAGTTATGCATTGGTTGTCATGGTAACCATGCCCCCATTGGGTTCTGAGACAACTGAGTGTATCTAAAAGAGTCTTGGACTTCTTTGTTGGGTGGAGCTCAACTCTCTATACCTGACTCTTTTCACTTTGGGCCCAAGGAAAACTAAGATTATCTGGAATATTCTTGTTTTTGTTTGTTTCTTTTTGAGAGAGAGAGATAGAGAGAGAGAGCACAGGCGCAAGTGCTGGGGAGGGGGAGAGGTGGGGGAGGGAGAGGGGCTGCATGTGCCTTGACCTGGTGAGTCTTGAGATTTAATAACAGGCATTGTTATCAAATGCCTCTGACCCTCTCAGAGCTGCTTCTTTCACATCTTCTTCCCAAAGAACTTCCCTTTAGCCTCTTTGGCTTTGTCTCACGTTTGATTCCTCTGAGCCTACAGTGGACAACGTTCTCCCTAACTCTGCATTAAGTGCTAGGCAAGTACAAGGATGCACTTGGTTGGCTCTGAAGTACCTCCAAGCCCCATTGCCTCCCAAGTTGAAGAACAACTGTGGGGTTGTTAAAAAGTGAACCCACTCAAAATTTTGGATACACTGTTGGTAATAAGGAAAAGCCTAATGTAATTTCAGGGCATTGGACCCCTGGCAAGGAACGGCTCTGAAAGGATGAGTCAGAAAGGAAGTTCTCATCCAGAACTACAGGCTTTCCTCCCCCACCGGTCTCTCTCAATTCTCTCCGTATGTCAAAGAGAAGTTCTTAGCCAGGGCAGGTGATCAGTTTCACTGATAATCGCTAGTAATATTCACCAAACTCTAACTACCTAAACTAGGCATTTTGTTTAGTGTTTATAAGCCCCCCTAATAACTCCATGAAGAGAGTGCCATTTTTTATCCCAGCCTTGTAAATGAGGAAAGAGAGGTTTAGAGATGTTGCATAACTTGGCCAAAGTCGCTTAGTTGTTAGTAAGGAACAGAACTTAACCTGGACACTCTGGCCAGGCCTGTGTCATTCACCACTGGGGTCCCTCAGGCAGTGCTGGGGTTTTTGTAGAGCAGAACTCATTTGGTTGTTTTCCTGTCTTATGACTCAGTGGACATATGGCTCTGCCTGGCTAGTACCGATATTCCCCTTGGGTACAAAAAGGATGTCATCCCCTATACATGTGATGTCTAGATAGCTCCAGGAGGTTGCAGACAGGGAGGTTTTATTGCATCACACAGGAAGCAGCACAGAGCTAATGACTTCTTAGCGTGCAGAACAGTGTTTTTAGGAAAGATTTTGTTGACTGTTGTTTTCATGCCATGAGCCTTGGGCTTTGGTCTTTCTAGAACCCTTCCTATCATAGGATCTCACACCAAGAGAAGAAGGCATTCGTCTAGCAAGCATGGGTAGGTCCTGCTGGCCTTTAGGTTGAGTTTGCTTTTGGGGAAAATGAACCACTTCAGGTCCTCACACTGCACGGAGATAGTTGGTAATAATAGACATGGGGAAAGCTAGAGCTATAGATGTGGTTGTTGGAGATTGTTCTTAGAATATGTACTTTGAGGGAAAATGGGCAGTGAGATAGGGGAACCCTGGCAGTTAGTGTAAGACTCCTCACTGTCTGGGACAGACAACCTGGGGGTGGGACACATGGGGAAAAAGAGAGAGAGCTGTGGATGTGGTAGGTTACAGATGCTGAGAATGAGTCTATACTGCGCCCTTCAGGGGATGGCATCTATATCTCTTCCCCTGGGATCTGGGTGGATTTGTGATGGCTTAACTAATGGAATAGGGCCAAAGTGATGTGTGCGGGTCCAGGCTTCAAGAGACTTGCAGCTTCTTCTTCCTGTCACTTGTCACTCTTAGAACTCTGCTGCCATGTTGTGAGGAGGTCTAAGCAGCCCTGAGTAAAAGCCTATATGTAAAGGAACCAAAGCCCCTGACCTTGCTGCTGACAGCCAGCACCAACTCGCCAGCCATGTGAATGTGCCATCTTGCAAGTGGATGTCTAGCCCGTTAGCTGCCCCAGCTGCAAATCCATGAAGAAAAGAAGCCACTCAATTTTGGGGTGGTTGTTATAGAGCAGTCTATAGCCAGAACAGTGGGTAACAGTGGAGGGAATCATTCATTTCCTAGTGCGGAGGGATTGGAATTAACATTAAATCAGTTGTACTTGGACATGTGTTTGTACACGTATGTGTATATGCATGTGTGCAGATACACAGGTGTGTACAGGTGCTCTTAGACTAACAGCCGTGCCAGTGGTGTGGAGTTGATGCCATTGAGCGTGGTCAGTCATTCCCACAGAAGCCACACGTGGACCCAACTGAAAATGGAAGATAAAGAAGTAACATTAAACAGAATAATAAGGATGACCAATAATCATTCCCAAGTGTAGTGTCCAGAGGGGGCAGTGAAGGCGTGTACCCTTCCTTATCCATCCCTGACCTACCTGCCCTGAAGTGGGGTCTGCAACATGGTTTATTCCCATCTCAGAGAAAGAACATTCTTGTTGTGTTAGCAAAGTTTTGATACATCATTTTTTAGAAAGGAGAGGGTCAACCTTGTCACACTAGCAGGGGAGATTCACATAAAGTCTCTGACATGTGTTGAACTCACTTAAGGACCAAACCACCAAACTCTGTGGTAATGAGGACATAGTAACCTTGCAGCCATCCTTGAAAACCAGCCGGGTTCTGTCATTCCGAAGCTGGATTTTTCTCCCATCCCCTCAAGAGCTTTTATGATTCCTCATTTTCCTTTGGAGACCACAGCATCATTTTCCTTTCTCTTTCTTCTATGTGAGAGACAGCCACAAGGCATGATGGTGCAGCTTAGATAATGTGAGTAAATAAAAAATTTTAAAAATATTGAGCAATATTCTCTCAGCATGTAAGTCCCAGTTTGGGAAAAAATTAGGTCCTTTTGGAAACTGCCTTAACTCTTTGGGGTCTCCGTGGTACCATTCTGTAAATGATTGCCTCTGTGCATCAAACAGCACCCCAGTGGCCTGAAAGAGTTAACGTGGCCTCCAGAAGTGCCCTTTGTGGTCCCAGGAAGGAGTCTGAGCTTTGGGAGAATCTGGCTGAGCGTACAATTACTGTTCAGCTCACAGTGGCCCAATTTACTTTATTGTGGAGTGCCTGCAGGAATCCCACTGCTTGAGACGATCTAGATGCTTCTGAGTCAACTGCCTGCAAATTGGTCTTTGAGGGGTTTGCCAATGCAGGGAAGGAGGCACAGGAATCTGTTAGTAGACATCATAGCAGAGTTCTCAGTCCTGGGGAGGAAATAATCTTATAAGAAATTCTCAGCCAAAAGGACTGATTCTTTCTTTCCAGGGATTCAAGTTTCCAGGTGATATCTGGTTTCCAGGTGGTAGCCAGAAATTTCTCAGACAGGGACATGCTACTTGCGTGTGCGTGAGATAACTCAACTCTTCACTCTGCTGCTTACCTGATTCTCTGGGCTGACTCTCCTGCCTCAGTCTTAGTTTTTATAAAGCGGGAATAATCATAACAGCACCAATCTCGAAGGGTTGTTGTAAGGATTAATGAAAACAAGGCGAGCTAGGCTCAGCACTTGGCACGAAACCAGCGTGCGATGCATTCACCCATCAATCTGCATATTGTGGATTTGATACTCATGTGCTCACTTATCAAATATTTGCTGCAGGTCTACTGTGTGCAGTAGTGTTTAACATTCACCTAGCATGTTTGTAGTTTTAGCAAAGTTCTGATGGACTTCTCTTTTAATTACGAAGGAAAGGGGCAACTCAGTCCATTTATAGGGCAGAAACAAAAAATTTTCAGGTACAAAAAGTTATCCATATATGGATATTTATATCCACATATAAATATCCATGTACTCATTACCCATAGAAGAGAAATAAAACATTTCAGATAAACTAAAGCCACCTATGCATGCATTCTAGAGCTCATTCCCCTTCTGCCCTTTCCTAGTGGAAACCCACATCCTGCTGAGTTATTCCCTGTGGGGGAATTTATATATATATATATAAAATGTGTGTGTGTGTATATATACATATACACACACCTATATATATTATATATACATATATACATTATATATAATACATATACATACCTATTGAGTATATTATATGGATACGGTACGTGTTACACATATCCAAGTATATATCCAATATATATCCAAATTACACAATGATATGAATACATTTTAATAATCCTAAGTGATATTAGTGTGAAATTTATATGTAGACTCACAGGTTTTTCTAGACTCAGATTGTAATGTACTTTTGCAACTTGCTTTTTCCACTCAACATTGTATTTCTGGATCTATCCATATTGATACATGTAGCTCTGTTTCTTTTTCGGTTCTATGTAATACCTTTACATACATAGGCCACACATTATTCATTCATTGCCCTATTGATGAACATTCATTTTTTCCGGTGTTACACAATCACAAATAAAGTGCATAACATTTTGTGTTCATGTCTTCTTGTACACATGTGCCAACATTTCTATAAGGAATATACTTAGGAAGGAAATGCTGGGTCATAGGATGTGTCCCCCTCTAACTTTATTGGATTGGGTTAAGTACTCTTCAAAGGGACTTTTTGCAAATTGTGCTCCATCAGTAGAGCATGGGGGTTTCCTGGTCACTTAACTTTCCCCACAACTGTCATTGTCAGGCTTTACATTTTCACCAACCTGAAAAGTAGGACTATCTCACTGTAGTTTTAATTTGCATTTTCCTCGTTCTTAGTAATTCACTATTGATTGTATCTTTTATAAGTTCCTTGTTTCATCTGCCTGTTTAACAAATTAGGGTTTTTAAAATTAATTTGTAGGGATACTATTTCTTTGTCAGTTATATGCATTGCAAATATTTTTTCTCAATCTGTGTCTTGCTTCCTTTGTATGTAACATCTTTTAGTATAGAAAAAATTTCTAAAAGGTTTTTACTTTTTGATAAAAATAGAATCTACAGCAAGGAGACACATTTCCTTCTGGGATTTTGATGCTTTCTTCACCTTTTCTAGAAGGAGGGTCTCAGCTGAAAAAAAACTCAGTCACAGCTTTGGGCAGGGATATAATTTAATGTGGCTGGCCAGTGGGGGCAGTGGATGGCAGTCCAGCAAAAGTGTATTTTGTTGAGGCCACTAATTGCCAGGAACGCACCCAGCAGCCTCCCTTCCTGAAAAGGTGGGAAACCGGGAAGGGCGAAGTTGCCAGGAACTCAAGTCCTGTGCCAAGGATAGTCACTCCACTCTGACTGTTGGTCTGGAGAGAGCTCTCCTCATCCTGGGACTGGTAAACTCCGCCTGTGACAACACGATAGAACAAAGGAGAAGATTCTAAGGAAAAGCAGATGGGGAGAGAATTCTGGGCATCCCAGGCGGAATTTTAAAATTAATGACTTCTATTAAATAGTATCCTAACCAATAAAAGAAAAAGTCCAAGGCAAAAGATGACCAGATAGGATGGTGATAGAGAAGGAGCAGAGAAGAAAGAATTGTAAAGAATTAAAAAACAAAAAGAAAAAGATTAAAAATGGCAACAACCAGTTGGACTTGAAAGAATTTCCTAAGCCTGGGACTAAAGCCAGAAAACAAAGCAATAGATTGAGAAATTTCATTTCATGTGAACTTCAACTTTCTGTAGAGCAAAACCAAATAATACCAAATTAAAAGACAAAATCATAAATTTGAAAAACTCATGAGACTATCATGGACCAAGGATTAACATTTTTTATAGTAAAGAGTTGTTTTTTAAATAAATAATTAATAGAATAATAGGCTAAGAGTAAAAGCAGGCAATTCAAGAAGCATTAAAAGTCTTCATTTACTTTAGTAGTCACAGGACTTCCACTGAGATGAGATATTTTTTTCTTCTGTAAATTTTCTCACTTAAAATGAAAAAGTATGACAGTGCCCAACGGGTGAAGAGAAACTAGTCCTCTCCCATGGAGCCTCTGGAGAGGATAATCAGATAAAGTTTTTCTGGGGAATGAGTTGGTAATGTTCACCAAAACACTGAAAAAAAAAATAAATAGAAAGCACACGCTTGCAACTTGTAATCCCACTCTTTAGAATTTGTTAAAGGAAGTAATTGCATGACTAAACCTAAGATATCTACACCAGGTCTGAGAAACATGAAACATGCAAGAGGAGAACCAGTGAGATGTAGCATTTGATGGGCTAAGGCACATGAGGGAGAGGGGGCCCAGGAAATTAACCTTAGAATTTCCCATGAGGGCAACTGGGTGCTTGGTAGAACTATTCACTGAGACAGGATGCAGCGGATTTGGGAGGAAGGCAATGGATTCAATTATGTGTATTTGACATTTCAAGAGCACAAATTCAGGGGCGGACACCCAGGGTCCAGTTGGATATGGGTCTGGAGCTCAATGGAAGTTGAAGAATTCATAGCAACTAGGTAGGGATAGAATGGAAGCTGTTAGGGGAGGTGATTCTGTGACTTTTGGGCTACACCTGGGACAGCGAGTTGACTCATTGGTTTGGGCTGGCAGGGAGAGAGGCAAGGTGATTCTCATGCCTTGCTTTGTAGCTTTGACATCTCTGATGGAATCTTTTTGATTGCACTTCAGGCCTGGGAAAACTCTGTGGGGATCATCTCCTTTCCTAGTCTCCAAAGCCTAGCAGAAGATATTTCTAACCAGCTTGCCCAAGAAATACAGAAGGCACTTGTGGGAAAGCCTGCAGGTAAGAGAACACTTTATGGAGACAAAACACCCCTGCATATTCCTTCCAGGACTTCTGCAAAGCCACTCTCTGCTTTTCTAGTGGAGTAGGAGTGGTGCCTTCCAGAGAACCCCACAGGCTCATTTCTGCCACTGAGGATGTTGGGAATGAAGGGAAAGGCCAGCAGAGAAGGGAAGGGGGACCAGCAGAGCCCTGCTGCTCTTGGAAGGGACACACACACACACACACACACACACACACACACACACACACAGGACCAGGGTCTCTGGGACAGGGTGCTAGCAAAAAGGTGACACCCGAGTGTTCAATGAATAGCTCGATCCAGAAAAGACACAGAAGTCAAAGACAAACATGTTTTCTGTGTTGGGGTCTCCTGACATGCGTGCTTCTGCTCCTAGGGATGGCCCCTGGAGGCTGGGCAGAGTTTCACGGTGACCCCAGGGGCTGAGGGGCAGGGGGAAGTTCTAGGGAGAAGGAGAATCTTGAGCACAGTGTAGAATGCAGGTGTCTCTGCAATGTAAGGGGCTCGAGGACACAGCAAGTGGGGCGAAGATTCTGGATTGTGAGAAGTCCAATAGCTGAGGAGCTTGCAATTATTTGGTAATGGAGAGCCACTGAAGGTTGTTGAACAGGAATAGTGACATGATAAAGACTATCCTCCAGGCAGATTAATCTGGCCGAGTGTGAGCTATCTGGTATAGATGCAGAAGGCACTGTGGAGAGGAAAGGAGACAGAAGTCCCCTAAGGATGCTAAGGCACCTCTCACGGGGAAGGAGGCCAAGTGGAGGGAGAGCTGGGTGGGCAGGTCACCGCACTGCCCGCTGGTGACACGTTCTCCCCTTCATGTGCTGTTTGCCAGAG
Organism: Lynx canadensis; assembly: GCF_007474595.2. Lineage (NCBI taxonomy): Eukaryota > Metazoa > Chordata > Mammalia > Carnivora > Felidae > Lynx > Lynx canadensis. Next base: position 41,012,901 of record NC_044313.2, on the reverse strand, counting down.
CAAGCGAGGGAGGCAGCGGGGCAGTTGCTGCGGTGGAAAGGGGACGTGGATCAGGATGGCTACCTGCTCCTGAAGTCGGTGTATGTGCTCACGGGGACAAACTCGGTAAGTTCCAGGTCCCACGGGCCCCAGCTTGGGAGCTCCTCGTCCATGTCCCGCGGAAGTCCCAGCAAAGGGCAGGGACGCATCTCGAGTGTCTTTTCCCCCATGATACTGATTTGTCATTTCTCCTGCCACAATTCCCTTCTTATACAGGACATGGGAACGTTAGCATCTGAAATCCACATTCGAATCCTGTTTTTTCCATTGACGGGCTGTGTGTAACTTTGGGCAAATTGTGTCACCTCTCGTGACTCTGTTGTGTGGCTAATTTTAGGACCGGGGCTAATGCCTTCGTTTTCTGACTTAGGGTCAGGGCAGGGATTAACAATGGCCGATGTGTATGGACCATTTTCCGTGTCGGGGCAAGGCTAGTGTGTCCCATGCAGGTCAATAAATCCTCCCCAAGCCCTCTGAGTCAGATTGCGAAGCCACATTAGTTAGCACCCTCTGTGACTGATGTCTGACTCCAGAGGCCGTGTTCTGAGCCACTGCTCTTTACTGCCCTCTGCTAAGCTCAGACGGAGGGAGTCCACCTTAAGCACCTGTCCCGTGCCTGCCTGGAGATGGTACCCACATGAGGCTGGCTTCTCTTTCTTCCGTTCCCACCAGTGCCCCATCCTGGTTGCGTACGTGTCCTCCACCGTGAAGCTGGGGGCCTGGTGCTTCCCTGCGAGTGGATTGCTGATGGCTGGCGTCCTCTTAGGCAGAAGCAGTCCCCGGCAGCTGTGGCTATCAGCAGAAATGGCCAGAGGTCCCGGGCAGGGCAGACCCAGAGACTCATTTGTCTGGTGAGAGTGCCCACCACGTGCCAGTGCTCAGCATCAGGAACAAGAGGGAGCCACATAGGGGCACGGCCACCCCGAGGCTAACGGTGAACACAGATATCAGCCGGGCATCTGAAACAGTGCACAGAGGTGTGAGAGGAGCTCAGTGTGTAGTTGTTACCTGCAGGGAGGATCATGTGACCTTTCCTCTGCCTGCACTGCCTGGACCTCCATCAGCACGGCAGCCTGAAGCCCAGAGAAGGAGCTTTTCTGCCCTCCGGGGAAGGACTATTTACAGTCCGGTAGTAAAAATTAACCTAAAGGGCTTGTTTTCCACTGTGGGCAGCCGGCCCTAAAAGCAATGAGACAAATAGGCAATTGGCTTTCAGTGGAGCCACCCTGAGCAGGGTCACAGCAGAGCCAGGTATCAATTACAAGGGCCGACGTTACCCTGCACTAGAAGCTTCTAGGGGGAAGGGTAGGACCAACCGCCCGCGTTATATTCCTGGTTCCGGCCCAGACTGTGCATTCTTCCTCTCCCTTTTTCTCAGTTTGCCACCATATCTGTCACATTAGTCACTTGGGCGGGAAATTGGGTGGACAGTATGCTTCAGATTAATGCCGCACCTGCTCCCACGCACACAATTCCATACGTGCGCGGAGGTTGTAGCTAATCCGGAGGCAACTACCCAAATCAGTAGTGTGATCACTTAGGAAAGCCCTTGTTTTCTGCTCTGCACCTGTCCCTCCCTCCTTTCCTCCTCTCCTTCCTTCGTGTTGTTTGTCTTACAAAAGATGCCGTGTTTATCGAGCACCTAGTGTATACTTTGCGGAAAAATAATCTTCACAGCCACTCTGGGTGGGTCCTGTGATTGTCCCCCTTCTTATGTGAGAGTGCATTGCCCACAGAGAGGACATGATTTACCCGTCTTCCTGGCTAAAAGACCGTGCTGCTCTGGGTTGGAAGAGTGCTCCCCTGGGTCTGTGGCCGTGGGTCACGTCTGCTCTTCTCTTGCAGGAGACGCTGGGCAGAGTTGCTGCATCCGGGCTTCCAGCCCTGCTCCTGAAGTGCCTTTACCTCTTCTTTGTCTTTCCTCTGGAAAAGGAGGAGGTTTTAGAGAATGATGTTCAAGTTCAGAGGATGTTTGTGCAGGTGAGTCAGAGGAAGGCTCCACACCCCTGGGCCGAGACCCCGCTCTGCTTCTTGGAGGTGTCTCCGTCCTTCTCGGCCCTAGTCCTGAAGCCGCTCTGTCCTCCTGGAGAGCCAGCTCATCTGTCGACCCCCACGCTCTCTGCAAATGCCAGGATCTTGTGCGTTTGGAAAATGTCTGTTCTCCCCTTTCCATCTCGTTTCGTCCCTGTGTCGCTATTTCTGTCGTTCTCCCCCAGAAGAGTGTGCTGCTCCTCTTCCTCGTCCACTTGGCCCCAGCAGCTTCCTCCAGGCTGTGTTCCTGGGTCCTGCCCGCCCCTCCCCAGCATCTGGAACCTCCTGTCTCTGGCCCCTGCCTCCTCGGAGGGCAAGCACGCCAACCGCACTTGCATAACCGCAGCCAACATTTTCTAAGTCCTTCCCTGTACCCACCTGTGCCATAGCCTCACATCTGTCCCCTCCCTGATCCCTCTCTTCCATCCCAGGATGTGTGTAGTATTACAGTTCTGATTCCATGCAAACTAGCGCCTGGTGAGTAAACATGGCTCTGGGGTCACAGAGGTAGTCGGTGGGTGGGGGGCGGGGCTGGGATTGGGACCCTGGGAATCTGGCTGCCAAGACCATTTTATGAGGCCACCTCCTTCCCCCTCCCAGAAGTGATCTCAGGCCACTAAGCCTCAAATTCAGTTTCCTGGTGTCCTTCCCCATCTTTTCTATCCTCTCTGACTACCAGCAGTAGCTTTTAACATAACTTCTTACTCCTTTCCTGCCCCTTACTGACCAGCTCTGCTTTCTCAGCTCCCAGGATGCTGTATTCTCCAGAAAACTCCTCCTGCCTCTCTGGAGGAAGACACCTTGGGAGGAGGGTAAGGAGGGCCATAAGTCCTACTCATCTTTTTGTGGCCAGTGCCTCAGGCAGTGGCTCACAGAACAGGTGATATTGTGAATTTCCAAATGCATTTGTGCATTGTAAATGTGCGTTCACATGAATATCCATTTTAGACTCATTCTCAAGCGAGAGTCCTCATTACCAGAGGTTATGTCACAAGCTTACTTATGGTGGGTTATCCCTTAAGCTGCTTTTGCTGGAAACTCAGGCATCGTTTATCTGTATATAAACCATATTCTAAGTGGTGGCCAGGTTGTGGTACTGGGCGCTTTGACAAGTCTTTACCACGTGGCTTTTAGTGTCCCGCAGAGAACTGGTGCAGCCCTGCCTTCATGGTTCTGCCCCTGAATGGGTAGAATATGAGCCACGGGGCATGTCTGTATTCCTTAGGGTTTTCCTTATTTCATTCTGCAAAATATATGAGCTCCTCCCACATACTCCTCTGTGCCAGACTGCTGGTTCCAGCAGCAAGCATCGTACCAGAGGTGACAGAAAATTGGGGAAGCCAAACAAGGGAGATAATCACGTAATTAGAGAGCTGTGTCCGTTTTTTTAAGTGCTCTGAAGGCAAAGTGAAAAGTGTGCTGGGAAATGAGGACAAAGGGACCTGATTTATAGGAGAGCATAAGAAGACCGTTCTGAGGAAATGGCATTGAAACAGGAACTGAAAGTTGGAGTGCGATGTGAAGGGGCGAGGGGAGAGGGGATAGGCGCAGAAATGGCCATCCAAGCCAAGGGTCACATGGCCATGGTTACTGTTGGGAAGGTCAGCAGATGGGGTCTGGAGCCTGGCTCTATGACTGTTCAGCTTGGACTCTGTCCCTATGCTTAGAAGGGGCTAATGGATTCAGATGGAAGCAGCTTTCCATATATGTCAAACTTGAAGGAGATCCGGTTAGACCACCAAGAGCCAAAGGGAGGGCTGCACACAATCACGTCAGAGAGGAGGCAGGGCTAGTCTGTGCAGAACTCTGTGAGCCATGATTTACCCTAAGTGGCAGGAAGGTACTGGAAGTCCCTCTGGCAGCCATAGAAAGGCTGGATGGGTGGGGGCACAGGGTCCAGATAGGAAGTTAGAGGATCAGTCTCATAATCTTATGAGAAGTAGAGTTTGCCAACCAGGGATCTGGGAACACATCTCTTTTTTTTTTTTTTTTAATTTTTTTTTTTTTCAACGTTTATTTATTTTTGGGACAGAGAGAGACAGAGCATGAACGGGGGAGGGGCAGAGAGAGAGGGAGACACAGAATCGGAAACAGGCTCCAGGCTCTGAGCCATCAGCCCAGAGCCTGACGCGGGGCTCGAACTCCCGGACCGCGAGATCGTGACCTGGCTGAAGTCGGACGCTTAACCGACTGTGCCACCCAGGAGCCCCTAACACATCTCTTTTTAAATAACACTGGGTTCTGTTAATCCTATCCTTTAACCTTTGATGGCATCTTTTCCCTGCGTGTCTATGTAGAAGGACACCTCTCTAAGTCAAACGCTTCTCTGTTTTTCTGATTACTTGCATAGGATTAGGAGTGCAGACTTTAACTTATGACCTCCCAGACGCTAAGTCGCGCTTGCTGTCTGAACACAGTCCGTCAGGCCCCTCCGCTTTTGCAAGCCGGACTCGGGGGCTCTGCTTGGCCGGCGAGCCGCCCCTCCGCCCCGGCTCCCTCCCGCCAGTCCGTGGAGCGCGCACCGCCTCGCCGCCCTTCCTACCCTCTTCCGTGGGCCTCTCGTCTGCACTTGGGTCCGGTGACTCTGTTCTGCTAATCCTCTGGCGGTTTTCTGGGTTATTTAGGCAGGTGTAGGTGGAATCTAAGTGATCAGCAGGACGCGCGGTGAGCCCAGCGTCCTCCTACGCCGCCATCTTCCCAGAATCTCAGGAGTGCAGACTTTAGCCCAAGCTCTGTCACCCTTTTCTGGGGGCACCACTGACCATGCTGTTCTGGGGCAGAAGGTGACCCATACGACCCATCCTTGGCACTGAGACATACCTTCAGAGCTCTGGAAAACAAGGGAAGAAATCTGTTACTTACAGGAAGGAGGCTTCCTAACTAGGCATCTGTTTTGTTTTTTTTTCTTCCCCAGATGTTGCTGAACATTTGCAGTGAGTCTCAGGGGCTGGAGAGACTTCTGTCAGGAAATGAGCTCCAATCTCTAGTGATTGCCACTACCTGTCTTTGGGAGCACAGCTGCTGCTTTTGGAAGGAGCCCACCTTCTGTGTGCTGAGGGCAATCTCCAAGGCCCAGCACCTTGGCATCATTGAATACCTGCAGGGTATGACCCCAGGAGACCAGGGGTGGGATACGGGCCCACTTTCTACAATGAGACCCTGGAACCAAAAAAGAGATGAACAAACAGGGTCTTCACGGAAGCCCACCTATGCCCAGTAGACGACTCTTTGCTTGGTTTCCTTCGTGAAAGTGCTTTTATTATTTATGTTGGTGCTCCACTGGAGGAGGGAAGGAAAGGGGAACTCATTTACACTCAAACAGACACACAGCAGATAACTTGTATATCATCTCCTCGGTCTCTTTGAGGTGGACATTAATGCCATTTTGATGATGGGGAAAACGGAGACTGAGAGAAGTGCAAGAACTTGCCTAGGTCCCCAGCTCACAAACAGGAGGAGACAAACATCCTAAGCCTGGAGATGCCCGATCTCCTTTTGGCTCTGCTCTGGGCAGCATATGCAGGGGTTAAGGCCATAGATACTGGAGCCAGAAGCTGGGGTGTGGACGCCAGCTCTGTCCACCTGTTCTCATGGTGGAGTGACCTCGGGCACGTATGTGCCTGTGTGCCTCAGTTCTTTTATCTGTAAAATGGGAATAGCAACCCCTTGCCCTGTGATCTGCCTTCTTTCTGGGGTGTCCCATAACAGACGGCATCACCTGGTGACAGCTGAGCAGGTTCAGCAAGCCCACCGCCCTCTTGTAACTGAGCCCAGGACCAAAAGTCAGCCCCAGTTTAGGGATTCAGGGCTCCCAGTGAGGCCAGGGCCCAGTGGCAATGACCCTGAGCTGAGCTGGTCCTAAGAGGCTCAGCAGCCCGGGTACCCCCCATAGGCTTGAGCCAGAGACCCCTGAGGAAAAGCTGTGTGTCTTGATGACAGGGCTCTCTCACTGGGTCATTACTGTTAGCCGTCCAAGACAATAACTAGAAAAGAAAATTCCCACCTCAGTGGGGAGACTGCTGCCTGGAGCACTGCGCCCAGGACCCCCTTAGGGGACTGGGTGGTTTCCATGGGCGTACAGGCTGAGGAGAAGGTCTGGAGTAAGGGCTGGCCTGGCAGTTAGCTGCCTAGCCCATGGCTCTTAGGGCTGCCTTGCCCGGCATGAGGACTCTGGGGCGTGTCTGAAGCCTTGCGGCTGAAGGACAGAGCATGTGCTGTCTCAAGTTCTCATAGACACTTTTCCTGATCCACTGGCATGGCTTTCCTGGTACTCAGAAGAGGCTTCTTCCGGTGAAAGAGTCCTAAAAACAGTGATCCATCAAAATGCAAATCCAATGACATCTCTCTTCCGACTCAGATCTTCCCTTGACTTCTCACAGCTCTGGGAAACCATCAAGTTCCAAGGCCAGGGCCACAAATGAGCTGGCCCTGTCTTCCTCCTCCTCCCCGGTGGCCTGCACTTCTGGGTGCCAACCCCCTGGACATATTAGTAGCTGAAAGCCACTGTCTTTTTGCCCCTCACCTTCTTACATATTCATAGATCCTTCCCTGAACTTTTTTTCAAGCTAATTTCTGCCCGTCTCCAGTGTTGCTTCCTTAAGAAGGTCTTTCTCAACGCCCAGGTATTTCACCTTGTGTCCTATTACCTAATGGACCCAGTCCCTCCTGCATGCTGGGAATTAGGAGCAGAGCTAAGAGGCTTCCTTCCTCTTCCTGTTTTGTCTCCTCTCCATCTGGGTCTGCACAGTGTGGCTCTTAGTGGTGACACTTTCCGCGGGGAAGACTTCTTGATTCAAGACCCAGCAGGAAAGGGCTTTGAATTAATTCTCATTTACATCTTGATATAGATAGTTTAGCGGAGTGTGGGGAGAGAATGACAGTGGCAGAAAAGCTATTGCCTCCAAACTTAACAGGGTTGTTTTCCTCTGGCAGCCATGGATTGCATCAAACTCTCCCTTCAGAATCTCTCCAAGCTTGCAGACACGCTCCCTGCTCCCAAGGTGAGCGAGTCAGTGAGCCTCATCTTGGGCTTTGTGAAGGACTCCTATCCCGTCTCTTCGGCTCTGTTCCTAGAGTTTGAGAATGGGGAGGGCTACCCTCTTCTCCTTAAAGTGCTACTTCGGTAAGTGGTTGTACCTGGTGGGGAAGAAACTGCAAATGTCTAGGTCCTCAGTATCATTTGGGTTGCTTTGGAGGAAGTGATTTTGAAGCTTCGTCTGAAACACAGATTTCCATAGAGCATGGCCAGAGAGACTTTTATTGCAAAAATAATTCAAGGTGCATCAGGATTTGAGAACAGGCCTTTGAGAACTGATGGGGATTGCAATAACAATTTTACCAAATTCATTGGATGGTATTATCACATGCACACCTGCTGGCTTGAACTGCTGAGGAGGCAGCAACCCTCAGAAGCAGCCCTCAACCAAGGACTGGCCGGAGATCATGGATAAATACCCAGTAAAGTTGTTCCTTGGGTGGGATATCTCTACCTTGCCTCCCAGAGCCCCCCAAAGCATTAAACTCCAGTTGTCCAACAAGGTGCTTGCTCTATAATGCTCCTGCACTGGCTTCCTTCCTCTCCCTCTCTCAGGCCCTCTGCCCTGGTAGTATTTTTTGCTTCAATTCCCAAATAAACTACCTTTTCTCTCTCAAATACTTGACCATTGGAAACCCAAATGAAGACACCATTGATCTGGGTCAGGACTAATTTCCTCCGCTCTGCCTTGCCACATTATATTCAGGTTGGGTCCAAGGAGTGGATGAGCCAAGAGATGGAAATCAAAGAAATTCCTTGATTGTTGCAACTTCTTCATTGCTCTTGGGGAAGCTGGTTAAGGGCAGGGCCACATGTATTCCCTTGTGCTTTGCTCTATGAATATGAGAAACCCTTCTCGTGCATGGGATGTGGCTTACCACTGTGTTTCACAGACTTCACTGAAGAGCCAGATTTCTAGTCTAGAGGGGTAATTTGGATGAGAAGACTGAAGCCCCAAAAAGATGTGATTAAATGACAGTACCTTGAAGGCCTTCCTCCAAAGGGACACTAAGAATAAATGTTCCTATGGGGTTGCCACTCTTTACATTAGTCTGGACCATGACCAACTGGCTACTGCTCCCATGGAGGTCCATGTCATAGCAGTTCTTGAACATTTCTTTGGTTAAATGGGTGGTTGGTTTTCTCCAGACTTCTTATAGAAGCCAGGAGGGGGGAAATGAGCCTACTCCAAGGAGTATCAGGAAGGACCCAACTCAGCTTATTGTTTTTTTTTTTTTTTCCTGCCTTACCTGAAATCATACTCCAAGCACGTTTGCTCTTGACATGGCAGAGCTCGAGTAAGACTTGAGAGACAGAGAAACCCTTCTCCACAAGAAGAGAAAGGTGGCTCATCTACACTTAAGTAGCTAAAAATGCAACAATACCTCACCTTGACATAAGCATAAGGAAGTCTAATAAAGTTGGATTACTTCTGAAGACATTTGCTTGCCCACTTGAAATATTAGATCTCCCATTTTGAGGGTGTCCCTGCTCTTCTTGTGCACGTGTCTTTTGGGGGCGGGTTTAGCTCTGCATCCCTGGGAGGAGCACCATGAACAAACATGGCTGCCCTGTCCACAAGGTCCAGGGAGCTGGCCTCGTCTGTCCCTGCAGGTACGATGCACTGGCACCGAGCGAAGTGGATCCCCACCTGGAGGAGCTCCTCGAGCTGCTGGTGTGGCTGACGACCTGCGGGAGGTCAGAGCTGAAGGTGTTTGATAGCATCACCTACCCTCAGCTGGAAGGCTTCAAGTTCCATCACGAGGCTTCTGGTGGGTCATTTTGTGTTTCTGGGGGCCTGGCAGAGGCTGGCACTGTGCCCTGACAAATGCTACCCAGGTCTTTCCCTGACTCTTTGTGAAGAAACCAATACTTGGCACCTGTCACTGCTTCTGTCACTCCTTTGCGGAGATTACCTATGGATTTAAAATCTCTCCTTTGTAGACATTTTTTAGGTATCTTGGTGGGATTTAGAGGAAATTTTTGCTTAACAAAGGCAAAGACCCTCTTGAGTAATGGTGGGAGTAATGGTCTCCACCCCCGCCTCTGCCATGACTTATTCTGCAACATGGGCTTGTATACAAGGGCTGATGGCCCTGAAACAGCCACCCCGGGCTCAGAGTCAGGCTTCCTCAGTTCTTTGAGACTGATTGATTGATTGATGAACTCTGTGCAGCAGCCATTCTGCCCCACGTGAGGCACCCGTGTGACCAGGCAGGTATCTGCTCCCTAAAATTTCTCTGTAGAGACTGTCACACATACACTGAACCAGAATCTCCTCCATAACTGGCTGATCAATGATTTAGGCACAGTGGTGACACCAGGCAGGTGGGTCGGGTCTGTCTGGGTTAGTCAGGAAACCATGCACAGAAGGCCCCATTCAAGGCTAAGAGTGAGTTGCCTAGATAGGAAGGAAGAGGAGAAAGTTTAAAGGCAGAAATTACTGCCTGGGGAGAGAAATGGTGACCACGAACATCTGGGGTCTGGGAAAATGACCGGAGTGTGAAGGCTGCAAGACTGTAGGGCCAGTTCAGGAAGGGCCTCTGGACAGAACTCCAGCAGATACATAGTGAAGTGTCTGGACCGGAGGTGAGTTTCAGAAACATCTCTGGGGGCTGAGGCAGAGAGGGTTGGAGGCAAGGAGTTCTCTGATGGAGTGAAAGGAGGGGATGGCTTCAGGAGATATCTTTATTTAACTATGTGTCTAGAAATGATACTGACTTTGCTTAGTAATTTTTAACATCATTTTATTTATTTATTTATTTATTTATTTATTATTTAAAATTTTTTTTAATATTTATTTATTTTTGAAAGAAAGAGAGACAGAGTGTGAGTGGGGGAGGGGCAGAGAGAGAGGGAGACACAGAATCTGAAACAGGCTCCAGGCTCTGAGCTGTCAGCACAGAGTCCGACGTGGGGCTTGAACCCACGGACCGCGAGATCATGACCTGAGGCGAAGTCAGACGCTTAACCGACCGAGCCACCCAGCCTCCCCTAAAAATTTTTTTTAATATTTATTTATTTTTGAAAGAAAGAGAGACAGAGTGTGAGTGGGGGAGGGGCAGAGAGAGAGGGAGACACAGAATCAGAAGCAGGCTCCAGGCTCTGAGCCGTCGGCACAGAGCCTGACACGGGGCTCGAACTCACGAGTCTTGAGATCACGACCTGTGCCAAAGTCAGATGCTTAACCGACTGAGCCACCCAGGCACCCCAACATCATTTGTTTTTAACTGATTAAAACCAACCCTCCAGCCCACCCCTGCCCAATAACGCTAGACGTATCGCATAATTTTTAATGGTCTAGTAGCCATATTTAAAAAAAAAATGAAGAAATAGTTTCTTTTTCATAATGTAGTTTATTTAACCTAATATACCCAAAATATTGCCATTTCAATATGTGGTCAATATAAATAGGTATTAATGGCATTTATTTTGGCCTTCTTTTCCTTGTGCTGTATCTTGGAAATCCAGTGTGTATTTTTGCATGCATGGACCATCTCAATTGAGTGGGCACATTTCCATTGCTTGGTGAGCCACTGCATCTTGGACATTGCAGTTTCAGCCTTGCTCACACTCTGGGCAGCTGGCTTTCCTGGACTTCTGATAGACATTTACCCACAGGAGATAGAAACTAGAAACCGAATGGTATTTCCCAGTGGTAATGCCACCGCCGTATTTCTAGGCACAGGCAGGAGAAATGACCTGCAGGGTTAACCCTCCTTTCGTTCCCAGGGGTGACCGTTAAGAATCTTCAGGCCTTCCAAGTCCTACAGAATGTTTTCCACAAAGCCAGCAATCCTGTCCTCTGCACCAAGGTCCTGTCAGCCATCAGGACCATGTGGGTCTGGAACGCCCGCAACTTCTTCCTGCTGGAGTGGACCCTGCAGCCCATCTCGCAGTTCGTGGAGATTGTGCCCCTGAAGCCGGCCCCGGTGCAAAAGCAATTCTTCCAGCTGCTGGAGGCCCTGGTGTTCGAGCTGCATTATGTGCCCCATGAAATCCTGCGGAAGGTGCAGTGCTTGATCAAGGAGAGTCCCGAGTCACCCTGCGCCCTCGTGGCCCTGCAGAGTGTCCTCAGGATAGCCGGCAGGGACTTGCTTTTCACCGACATCTTCCGGGACTCGGGTCTCCTGGGTCTGCTGCTGGCCCAGCTGCGGAAGCGGGCCAAGATCCTGAGGAAGTCAGGTGACTCCCAAGAGCGTCGGGAGGGTTGGAGGGAACAGGCTGGGCGGGCGGGTGCCACTCCACCCCCCATCAACATAACAGAAAAAAGTGAGCGTCCCCAGGTCACCCGGCAACATGAGGGTCGGCGAAGGTCCCTTGGGGCATGTGGCTTCGAAGGGCAGGCGGCCTCTCTGTTTGCTATAACTGGACTGATCTTCCCCATGAAGAGGCCAGAGGGATGGGCGGAACTTTAAACAGACTCGTGGGGCTGAGTCAGGTCTGATGAATTCTCAGCTGGCAGAGATAACTCCTGCACCGTCTGCTATGTAGATGTCTGTAGATGGGGAGACACCAGGAAGCCAAGGGAATTCGGGGAGGCCTGGGGCCCCGGCAGGCAGAGGGTGAGGGACCTGTGTACGTGTGGGCTCATCTGGTACACGGCCTCCTTTCAGTGCTGTCAGGCCCCATGGTCTCCTGCTTAGAGCAGTGGACAGTACTGTCCAGCTTCCCTCTCCAAGTCTCGTCCGGCTTTTGCGTGCCCTGCTGGGCTGTGCACCTGTGGCTCTTTGGCAACGTCCCTTCACCCCTACCTTGGGCTCTCAACCTCAGCAGCCTCTGCTACTCCTATGGGTCTTCCGGGTGCCTTCTATCCAGGCGGGAGTGCTGGCCCGGGCTCTCTCACTGCCTAGCCACCCCCCATGCACATGCCCTGCTGGGGCCGGTCTGTGTGGTTTCTCCATAACCCCCACCTCCATCAACCTGCAGATAGAAGCCAGGGCATGAAAACTCCTTTCCCAGTTCTTCCTGGCTTTCCCTCACTCTGTTTGCACCTGCACCTCTGGGATTTCAGTTTGGAGGAGGGATTAGGACACTGAATCCAGCCACTTACTTCTCCCCACCTTATGGCCTTTTCTCCTACTGCACTGGCTGGGAGGGGCTGAGGGCCTTCTAGCCATCGGCTGCTTTTGGAACTGGGCTTCAGACTCAAGCTAAAGTCATCAGTCTGTCTGCTCCCCGGGCCTGTGTGATGGGAAGAAGCTGAGTGAGAGAGTGTGGGCGCTGGAACCAGACAGCCCTGGAGGGGGTGTTACTTGTGAGCTGAGTGATCCTGAACAAGTTACTTCACCTCTCTGAGCTTGTTTCTTCCTCTGTTAAATGGGTGCAAAAATATCTACGTCCTAGGGATCTAGTAAGAATTAAGTGAAGAAATACTGAAAAGGTCTCACTGCTGTGTCTGGAGAAGAAATGCTCAAGTGCTCAAAAATGTTCATTAGTCTTAACCCTGTAGCTTCTGTGTTACTGCATCGAGGACTGAGATGGACAGGCACCTTGGGGAGGCCAGGAAGGACTCACATCTCCCTGGGAGTATTTGCAAATAGGGTCAAGATTGAAGATGAGGAGCTTCTGTCTTTACACATCTGGGCCTCTGGGCCAGGCCTTGGAGGATATCTTGCTATGTGCTTTTTTCCCACTGCCCTTTGCACGGTCTTTTTGTTTAATGTTTTCGTGTTACCTTCCTGTGTATTGCTTCTCAGCTGCCTGATACTGAATTTGCTTTTCAATCCAATCCCCAGACCTATCACAATTCCCAGAGCTTTTTTGTGAGCTGATGTATCTGGTCTTACTTTATGTTTTCTGTTGTTAAATGTTTCTTACTCTTCTTAGATACCTTGCCTCCTGGTTAATAAACTACCTTCATTCATTCATTCATTCATTCATTCATTTCCAAAGATGGATGGAGCTTCCCGCTCGTGTCAGGCACTTTTCTGGCACCGGGGATTCATAAGCGAACACACAGGCCCGATTTGCCATCGTGGGTCTAACGGAAACACTTATCCACTCCAGAATCTCTCAACCATGTCTACCCTCAGGTGTGAGCTGGCAGGTCCTTCCTCCCAGGCATGAATGGCAAAGTATAAAACTGTCCAAAAGAAAGTTAAAGAGGCGGGGCTTCAGACATTATGTAGGGTGGTGGTTCTCAAGGGTGGTCCTCAGAGCAGTTCCATCAGCATCACCTGGGAACTTAAGAAAAATGAAGTTATAGGACCCCACCTAAGACCTCCTATGCTAGAAACTCTAGGGAAGAATTCCAGCTTCTGGATTTCAACAAGCCCTCCAGGGGATTTTTATGTGCTCAAGTTGGAGATCCATGGTATAAGGAAGGGGTTATAGGGTTAGATCTTATGAATCAGGATGCACACTCATTTATAATAGAAGCATTATGTTCTCATTTCCTTACGAGTATGGAAAACTAACGAAACCAGAGATTTGAGATCATACCATGTATACTGAAGATTTTATTTGTTGGTTCTTAAATATGCCAGGAAACAAAGAGTCCACGCTTGGTGTTCAGGATCCAGAGAGAGAACTGACCTGTGTGATGCTGAGAACTGTAGTCACACTTCTGAGAGGCTCAGTTCGGAATGCAGGTAAGGATGGTGCCAACCTTGTCTTGTCACTGCTTGGTAAACATTAGCTCTCTCCAGTGATTTATGTCAGTGCTCAAAGGTTATACCCAAGGAATAACCAGCACTAAGGTTGTGGCTAATGTCCATTTGCTGGTTGATGTCCAGTGATCGTCAGTAAATTTGTAGACATCTTGGTTGACGGCTTTTACTTTTAAGGCTGCTAATTAAGGTTGGGATAGAGATATCCTAAAGAGATAGCCTAAATTTATGAGACCACAGAATGCTCCTCCTCTTTCAAGTAAAACCTATTCCTATCCTGCTGCACCAACTAACGTGCTTTAAAAAAAAAATCCAAATTGTAAAGCTACGAGTAAAGAAAACTAATCATTTTTAAGAGACTTAATTTGATAAGCTTCCAGCCCATGATAGACTCAGTAGCTCCATCCATCTAAAACATTTTTGGCTTCCTAAGATCATGCGGCTTCCAAGTTTTTGTTTTTGTTTTTGTTTTTGTTTTGTTTAGTTTTCAATAGGTGCATTAACTATACACACATAAATATTATGTTATGAAGTAGGTGTATTAACAAAGTGACATCAGTGAGTTTGGTGATTTGGGGTGTCTTTATCTGAGGCCCTTATAGATCAACTGTACCAAATGTGAATGATTAGTTCATATGCAGAGGGTCTTTAATGTTAGACTATAAAAGGTTCCCTGGAGGTGCTGGTTAAAATGCATATTCCTAGGGCTACTTGAATGGCTCAGTCAGTTGAACACGTGACTCTTGATTTCAGCTCAGGTTACGATCCCAAGGTTGTGGGATTGAGCCCTGCATGGGGCTCTGTGCTGAACGTGGAGCCTGCTTAAGATCCTCTCTCTCCCCCTCTTCCCCTGTCTCAAACTTGCATGCTCTCTGTCTCTCTCTTTCTGTCTCTGTCTCTCAAATTAAAAAAAGAAATAACATATTCCTAGGCTGACTCCCAGAGAGTTAAATTAGTAGCTAGTCAAGATAGAGCACAGAAATCTATTTTTAAACAGCCTTCCAAGGTGATTTCCATGTAGGGGTACCTGACCCATACTTGGAGAAATCCTGTCTCACAGAGTTGACCTGCTCAAATCTACATCACGCCACTTGAACGATCCAATTACTTCCTAGTTCTTATTCCACATGTGATTCAGTTATGGTTTGTTTGCAGTAAGAATTCTGGCAGAGAAGAGAGAGAATTGCCATTGGCCCTGGATTTAGGGTATTAAGTGGCAATAACGGACAGAAGTGTTGTCTAGTTAAAGTTTGTAGTAGGTTTTTAAAAAAGACTAGTGCAGTGAAAGTTTTTTTGAAAAAAAAATTTCAAAAACAAAAATTTCATAGAATAAAAAGGCAAGGTTTCTTTTTTTGACTTATCTGTTTAGTTTTTGGTTTTTTTTTTTAATTCTCAGCTCCACTATTTCTCTTTTCTTCTAGTTTTAACAGTGGGTATGGGTTTTGAACAAAAAAAAGAGTTTCTAATGGAACAACGTGGAGACACGTATAAAGGGAGCAGAACAAACTCGGATGTTGCAGGAGAAAGCTTTGCTTGTCATTAAAACTAAGGTGCCGAGGCTCCCTTGCTCTAGCCCCATACTGTCTGTCTGGTCCACAGTTGTCCTGAAAGACCACGGCATGGTGCCCTTCATCAAGATCTTCCTGGACGTTGAGTGGTACCGAGAGGCCTCACTCAGCATCTTGGAGCAGTTCTCCGTCATCAACGCTGAGGAGTACATGAGCATCATTGTGGGCGCTTTGTGCTCATCCACTCAAGGGGAGCTGGAGCTGAAACTGGATCTTCTGCAGGTGATGTCAAGTCTTCCTTTGTGCTGGGCTTTCCCACAGACATGCAGCTGGTGATCGACACGTGCACACGCGTTCACTCATTCAGTCGGTCGCGGTATCGTACGGGTAGGGTAGTACTAGCTGCTATAACAAAGAAATCCCACGTCCTCAGTAGCCTCACACATGGGGAGTTTCTTTCCTATGAATAGTCCAATCTCTGATGGGAAGGGAGAACCATTCAGGGAACCTGGGCATCGAATCCAGCCAGCAGACAAAGAATTGCACAAGTGTTCTGCCGGCCTGGAACCGGCACACGTTAACTTCTGTCCGACTTCCTTTGGGTACAACTCATTTGGATGCAAGGGGTGCCGGGAAATGTGGTCTTCCCAGCAACGCTGTAAACTGTGGAAGTGTAGTCTGAATCAGACTACAGGGGGCAAGCAGCTGCCTTGTTTACTTGACCAGCATTTAGTGTCTACCCTCTACCAACCTGGGACACACAGTTGAATGAGATATAGCCTTTGCCATCTGGGAGCTCATAGACTAGGGCTCATGATGAGTGAGCGGTCATGGCAGTGCAGTGTGGTAATGACCTGCAAAGTACTGAGTGCAGGCTGCCCTGGGGGCAGAGGAGTAGGAGAGCTCAATCCTGCCTTGCATGTTGAGGAAGGCTTGCAGAGGAGGATGTCTGAGCTGGGAAGAGGAAAGAAGAGGCAGGGAGAGGCATGGGCCCAGAGGACACAAAGGGGAGGAGTGAAACTAGGGTGTCACTTGTGGGTAACAAAGATGAGTATAAGTTTTGGTTTTTGTAGTACTGTTAATAATCATCAAATTATCTTAAAACAATTAGAATGATAACGAATGTCATCACCACCAGATGTAAATGCAAATATCCCCCAGGAGGCTGACTTGGGGACCTCTCACGTATGTATGCAACACAACCCCATGCAAAACACATATCTCAGTAACATACATACCTTGATCACTGGTGAATTAAAAAAAAAATATGGAGTTGGTCTGACTTCCAGAATTAAACCGTCAGGCTTGCTCAGCCATGACTCTTTCTGCACAAAACCCTTTTAACACTTAGAGAACAGTGCTCGGTTTCTTTTACCAACTTATCTCTGAAGAGCCAGTCATGTCATGTGACCATCAGACACATGTGTTCCCACCATCAGTCACATGTCCGGAGCCTGCAGGGTTCAGCATGGCCAAAGCATCATGAGAAGCCCATCCAAAAGTGACATTATGACCATAATTATCATGCATTTCACAGATGACAAGAACCAAAACAATGATTTAGTTATAAAGCCAAAGAAATCAGTTTTATATGAAATAAAACCAGGCTTCTATGAAACAAAAAGTTAACTGTGTTTTGAAAGGTCCTAGAGTCTCATGATTATGTGAGGTAAAGGAAGTGAGGGGCACATGTGAAGGAGCTTAAGGGAAAGACATAGCAAGAATTAGTGGCAATTTGCAGCTAGGAAGGACTTTAGCTTCATGCGGTCCAATCTTTTTTTTTTTTTATTTTTTTAATGTTTATTTTTGAGAGAGAGAGAGACAGAATGCAAGTGGGGGAGAGGCAGAGAGAGAGGGAGACACAAAATTCGAAGCAGACTCCAGGCTCTGAGCTGTCAGCACAGAGCCCGACGCCGGGCTCAAACCCACCAACTGCAAGACCATGACCTGAGCTGAAGTTGGATGCTTAACCGACTGAGCCACCCAGGCACCCCCACGTGGTCCAGTCTTAACATTCCGGCAGGAACATGTCCAGGAAGCGTCTAATATAAATTGTGAGTTGAGTTTGAATCTTAGACAAGTGACTTAAAATCTAAGGATCCTTCCTCTTTTCTTTGTGCTGCTTATTACATTTTTTTCCTCACATGTCTGTCTTCGTCCTGATTCACATGAGCCTTATTCTGATAAGCAACACAGAAACCATGACCCCAGTAGTCAGGACTTTGGTTTCCTAGGGGATGAAAATTGGAATCCCCATCTGTTTCTGAGATTTTCACACTGAGAGTCAGACAGACCCACAGAGAAGAAAGTTTTGGATTTACTTTTTTCTTGGAGAGAACAAGGGTTTCTGTGTCCATTATAGAGAAGTGTACTCTGCTTTGCTCGTGGAAAGTTCATCTTATTTACTCTGCAGCCCAGATGCACCTTAGTGGAGTGTCAGCCCTTGGGTAATAGGACTGAATTTCTAGAATTAGCGATGTGAAGCCTTTATGGTGTTTTACAGATTCAATATCACTTCAGAATCACACTATCAAGGGATTAACACTGTATAAGCTTATTTAACAAAGTCATACCCTGTGTTCAATGTGCTGTCTTCTGCCGGGTGCCATGTCACTGCTGGGAAGTTGGGGGGTGATGCGTGGAGCTATTAATGCTCTCACGGGACGTGGGCTATTGACACTTTGTTGCTCCAATGCATAGTGGGGGGACATGGGGTTGTTCCCAACTTGCCCACCACCGAGTTACGTGAGCGACTAGCCAATGTTTGATGTTTTCTGGAGTCTAATCTAGAATCCGCATCTTGGGAATCTGTTGGAACTTTAGAAACAAAGATGTAAAATTAGCTCTTTCTGGCCAGATCTCCCTCTTTCTAAGTTGAGCGTGGACTTTGCCCAAAGCACTGTGCCCGCAAAGCGAGTCAGACATAGGATGAGGGGGAGGTGATGGAGTGAGGTGACCTCAAAGGCAGTACCCTCTGCCCCCACCAAAGCTTTGCCATCTTTGACATGCATTCACATCAACATGTGACCCTCGCTTTCCTTCCCTGAAGGCTGTCAGCCAGCTGCTTTGGAGAAGAAAATTCATCCAGAAACACCCAACTTAGGGCAGTGGTTTCCAAAATCCAGTGGCACTTCCATACCAATACGCAAGCACTTGTGACTTCACCACCTAATTCTGGCAGATGACAATTGAGTTAAAGAATAATGTAGGCAAATGAATTTCCTCTCCACTGCCAGTGGGACCATGATTGGGTTATGCACAAATTCAGATTGATTTGCTAATATACATTTAGCTGTTCAACTCTGTGCTTAATCACATTACCTCACCAGTCTTCCAGCGTGACACATGGAAAATTATGAGGAATAACAAATAATGGAATGTGAAATAAATCCTGTTAGTCCTAACCTAGTTAGCGCTTTGCAGCAGACATCCATTTTATAGATTCAAGCCGGAGGAATACGAACTCAGAGACGATGACATGGTAACTGAGTTAAGGAGGAGAAAATGTGCTTAACGCTGACCTTTCTTGAAATGTGTCAACCCCAGCCTGATTACTTTGACTTCAGCTGATTAAATTTACTCCCTTCCGCAGACTCGCAAGCCTAGGTGATGCATTATCATGCAAAGTTGAATGACAGTAATGGAGACCCTCGTTCTAGGCCCCCAGTTCCTGACAAATCGTTTCCCGAAGTAACGCAGTATTTATTTTCCTTTATGATAGAAATGTTTCTCTTTAGTTGCTATGAAATTAAGCCTTTGTAATTGGATTTTGGACTCTTTACTTTATGACTCTGCAAATATGAAATTAACCCCATCCCAAGAAATAATAGAGCAGTCTAAGTTCTAATGAGATTACCCCCATTTTAGATAATGATTCTGAATTTAATAAATCAAACAAAGCAACAATTAAGGACAGCCATTTCTTTCTCCTCCTCCCTCCCAACAGGAGGAGAAAGGAGCCATGTAGGAATTACAGGGGACAGACCCTCTGAGAGACACAGATCATAAGAAGGACCGTCATTGGGTTGCTCTGTTTTAACGGTATCCGCTCTCGATACTCGGAATGATGGAGTCCTTTTGAGCAATGTCTGTTGTCAAATTGGATGATTGGAACGCAGTTTCTTTAATAAGAGGGGAGTTCAGTGGTCATCCAGTGCTCAGACAATTGCCTGTAATTTGATTCGTTTGTTTTTTGATCATTCTCCATTTTTCATATTTGTTTTGTCATGTGCCCTTGTGATAAACAGCAGAGCTTCATCCAATCCATTTACCTTAAACAACCTCCTGGTGGTTTCAGGAGCCACTGAAAGCACTCACATGAATTTAGATCACTTACCATCCTAGAGCTTAAGATTTCCCACCGTCTTGGTGGTTTATTTATTTTTCACGGCATGAGTCACATGACCAGGCATAAGGTCAGACGCAGACAAAGCAATGCATGCCGTACAAGACCCCAGTGTTCATCCTTTCGTGTGGGTTATCAGTCGGTGGGAAGAGGCTGGTAGCAATACACACACTTCAAGGTTAGAGTATGTTTCCAACTTGGTGGAAGAAATACTATTCTGTTGGGAGTGAGTTGCTTACACAAGGCCGGCACAGATGTAGTAGGTCTATGTGTGGCCTGTTTGGCCTCAGAGTCCAATGGGTGGGCTGTGGGGGCAAGCAGCTGTGCTGATGCTGTCTATACAGAGAAAGGCCTTGCCCTTCTAGAAGTCTTACTGTTGCTACACCATAAGCTTCACACTCACTGAACACCACCCTTCTAGAGAACCTGCTTTAACAGTCTACATGCTTCTTTGAAGGACCTGCCTACAAAGTCAACTTTTCCTGGGGTTTCAGCCAAATTCAGAAGTAGTTTGGCCATATCTTCACCCAAGAGAAGAGAGAAAGCCATCGTCACTGCCTCATCCTTAATATTTCGTTTTAGCCTCCATCTTTCTGGCAGTTTGGAAAGCCTCTTTCCCTGACGTCTCTCCCATGACTCTGATTTGACCCCCTGTTAGTGAGTGGCCCTGGTACTGAATTTCTTTCAAAAAACAAAATGACAATTCAGTTTCCCCATAGTCATTCCCCTGAGCTGTGGTGGGTAATCATTGAGCTAAGCGCTATAAGTTGTGGATTTTCTTTTCCTATAACCAGGAAAAGATCAATTGACCCATATTGGTAAGGATGCATTTTTCTATTTTCTATAATTTTTTGTCCATTTTGAATGTAAGCATGGACTCTGGCCTTTCATGGATTCTCCTACTTACTACAAACTTTATTTTTATTTATATATTTTTTTACTATCTTGAAATATCATAGATGGGACAGTGGAGGACTTTAAGCATCTCCTTTGTCTTCCTCTTTGAAAGAGTCCTTGGCCATGTGCATTCAGGTAGTTCTGGTTCATTTTGTGTTCTCCTGCTCCCAAAATGGGGTTGACTGCCCACTGAGCATCTCAGGCGGCTCTCCATATATATAATATAGTAATATAGTATATAGTAATATAGTATATAGTAATATAGTAATATAGTAATATATACTACATAATATAGTATATATGAAACAATATAACATGTATCTTCTTCAAGAAGAATGGGCTTTTTGAGAAGCTGGCCGAGGACCTCTGTTTGCTGGGATGTTTCGGGGCACAGTATATATAGTATATATAGTAATATATACTATATAATATAGTAATATAGTAATATAGTAATATAGTAATATAATAATATAATAATATTATATTCCTCTCCAGGAGGAGAGGAATATAATATTAGAGAAGAAAATTTGGGTGTTAGGGATACATGTTATATTGTTTCACATCAATGGCGTTGGATTAAGATTACCAGCATTTTAAAGATAGAGCTGGAAAATTAACTTTCTTCCCCCAAAGTGCATGAAATTCATATTTAATGGTTGCTTAAAACTTTACTAAGTTTTTGTTTGACTTTCTCTCCATGAGAGTTTGAAGATTTAGTCCCTTCCCTCCTTTTATTTTCCTGACCTACCAGTTTTCTCTTCGTTCATTAACTTTCGCACATCATGCTCTATATTGTCACCCTAGACCAGGCATTTAAGACACAGAATCAGCCCCCAACACACACACACTAAATTGGGAGTTGCCTTTCACTTTTTTCTTTGAACCTTGTCTCAAGCATCTTGGAATTGGCTTGAAATTGTGCCTGCCCAGAAAATCCCCTTTCTTGTGCCACTAGGGCATTAGAGGATAAAACGATTTATACCTATCTCCAAAATCTGCTGATGAAACCACAAGTATTGGTCATTCTCTTGGAAGCACGTGCAAGATGGTCTCAGATGAAGTCCCAAGCAACTTCTATGAATAATAAATATGAAAACACCAAAAGCTAGAGGCTTTTAATATTTATCTAAAATCATCCATACATTCTTCACTTTCAGGTGTGAAGCTTTAGCACAGAATGAGAATTACTTGAATACAGTCTTTTCTCCCTCCCTCCCTCCATTTCTCCCTTCCTCCCTTCCTTTCATCCTCCTTTCCTTCCTTCCCTTCGAAACATTTGTTAACTACCTAGTGTGCACCACCACTGCACTCAATGAAGGGCACACTGTAAGGGTTCAATAAATGTTTGATGGTAGAAGGAAATAAAAATGTGTCCAGTAAAATCTCAGTGATCTGGAGAAGTTCGATTCTACAATGTATGTTACGCATAGCCTGAACTCCACACATGGTCTATTCTATTTACTATACTTATGTTTCCTTCCATGAAATGCTTCTCTTCTCTACCTTGATTCCTTCATATTTGCACACCAGATTTTAAGTAGACTCATTTTATTCTCTTTCTTCACTTAATAGAGGTACTTACGTTTGCACAGAGAGGGAGATAAATAATAAACTACTTTACAGAGATTGCATTGTGGGTCTCCTTTGCAATATAAGAGATGGTTCGTTCCACTCATTCAGCAAATATTTATTAAGTGTGTGCTACATTCCACAGCAGTGCGTTGCCTGATTTCACGGAGCTTCAATCTAGTGGAGGGCTGAGGCAGTTTTCAAGTCACTTCAGTAAAGTGTGAAGAGAACTGGGTTCAACAAATGAGAGGGGGCTATGTGAGCTCTCGGCCTGGGGTCAGGATAAGGCAGGGGTCAGAGAGAGCTTTCTGGAGGGAGATGCATTGAAGTTAAGATCCAGGACAGTAAACCAACCTTATACATCAGCATAGGCTTTAGCAGCCGCCATTTGAAAGCAGGCACTGAGGGGCAACTAAAATGAGGAGGAACAATATAGACCTCCCCCTGTTTCAGAATCACCCTCAGGTAGCTTGCATTTCCTACCACTTGAACAGGCGAGAGCAGGTGCAGTGCTTTGGCAGGGATGTGTCAGGGCTCTGCGTTAACAGATTTTTCCTGTGCTTTCCTCATTTTTATCCTGTTGGTGTTTCAGTCTCTACTCAGGATCCTGGACACCCCCAAAGGCCGTGCTGCTTTCAGAGTGTCCAGTGGGTTCAATGGACTCCTGTCCCTGCTCTCTGACCTGGAGGGGTCTCTCCAGGAGCCCCCGCTGCAGGCGTGGGGGATGGTGTCCCCCAGCCAGACCCTGGACCTGGTCCTGCACACCCTCTGTGCCTTATCTGCGGCATTGCACCTGGACCCTGTCAACAGTGATTTCTTCAAGAAGAACGGGCTTTTTGAGAAGCTGGCCGAGGACCTCTGTTTGCTGGGATGTTTCGGGGCGCAGGAGGAAGAGGGAGCCCCTCTGCACTCGGAGGCAGACACAAAGGCCAGGCCATTTGCTGACTTCCTGAGTGCGGCCTTTGCCTCTGCCAGCCCATTCCCACCCAAGATACAGAGCTGCCTCCAGATCCTCAGCTTTCTGGACAGCATGGCCGGTGGCACCCTCCACCTGCGCAGAGACCTGAAGGAGCCCCCGAGGGCTGGGCAAGACCCAGCTCCGCATGCCCAGAAGGAAGACGCCGGCAGTGACTCCCAAGGCAACTTCAAGCTGTGGCCAGACCTGGAGGAGAGGTAGAGCTTTGCTGCCAGCTTCCGTAATCCGGTCATCAGCGTATCTGTCTCCCATTTCCCCCCCAAATATCCTGTGCATGGGTGGTGGGTAGGAAGCCTTGACTGCAAACTAGGTGTGCAAAAACATCACGTGACTTTTTTTTTTTTTTTTTTAACTCAAGTTAACTTTGGCTCCAGTCTCCTCTGCCTTTGGGAGCAGGCAGAAAACCAATCTGAGTCAATCAACAGATGGTTGGAGGCTGCTTTTTTTTTTTTTTTTTTTTTTTATTTATTTTTGGGACAGAGAGAGACAGAGCATGAACGGGGGAGGGGCAGAGAGAGGGAGACACAGAATGGGAAACAGGCTCCAGGCTCTGAGCCATCAGCCCAGAGCCCGACGCGGGGCTCGAACTCACGGACCGCGAGATCGTGACCTGGCTGAAGTCAGACGCTTAACTGACTGCGCCACCCAGGCGCCCCTGGAGGCTGCTTTTGAGTTGCACGAGAACCAGGGGGCTTACCAGATCTTGGAAACGGAGGGCAGAACTCTGCTGATAATCTCACTTTCTGCTTCGGCATCCTTGCCGCTGCTCCTGGGAGCCTTGGTGCCTGCCTGGCCTCCATGGTGTGCTGGGCAGCCTTTGGGGGGCCTTATCTTACCCGCTGCCCTCACCCTTGCCCCTGCACTGCCAGGGTGTGGGAGGAGGTCCTTTGACTTACAGGATGACCACAGTGTCCTTCCCCATCCCTGGTTCTTCCTGGTCTTTCACATTGCTTCCACTTCCTGTAACAAAGACGACGATCTCCTCTTACTTCACAGGCCCATCTCCTCCATGACTCCAGACTTTCATTCCTGTAAGACAGACTTCCACTAAAGCAAGGGAGAGCAAAGAACACCCCTCCTTCCTTAGGGGGGGCAGGGAAAACAAATGAAAGAGCACAACAGCAGTAGTTGGTTATCTTTTGGGTTCTCCCCAGGGAGCAAGGACAAAACATAAATTAATATTGCAAGAAACTCTCCTGCCTACCACCTCTCCAAGCCATCTTACATTGACTGCCACGGGACACCCTTCTGAAAGACACTGCACATTTTAATCCAAATATGTTGAATCGGTCAGATTTCAGTGTGGAGGGCTGATGGTGAGGGGGAAGGATGCCAGATCTCTACGGAGATAATCATATGATTGTTCTCGTTTCATCAGCTAACATGCTAAATTAATTGGTTTCCTAATCTTGCATTCATGCAGATACCAACTTGCTCATGATACATTTATTGCTGGCTTCGATTTGCTAATTTTTTATAAGGACTTTTGCTCCTGAAAAAGCTTTTCCTTCCATGCTCTTTTCTTGACTGTTTTTATGATAAAGTTTGAGGTAACCTCATAACGCGAGTTGGTCAGTGTTGACTCTTCTATTCTCTGGAAGTAATAGTAACATAGGTTACGATTTCTATTCCTTAGCTTTGTGATAGAGTCTGCCAGTAAAACCCTCATAAGCCTGATGTTTTCTTGTTAAGATTTATTTTTGTGAGGATAAATTCAGATTTCTTCTTGAATCATTCTTAGCCATTTTTAAAGTTCATTTTTCCATTCCATCTAAGTTTCAATTTACTGACACAGGGCTGTTCCTAATATCCTTTTTTAACTTTTGGTTCCTGACAGGATTGTTTGTGTCTTTTCTTTCCCCTCCACCACCCCCCCAACATTCTTGACAGGGGGTTTATTTATTTGTGTGTCCCATGAAGCAACTTTCAGCTTTTCCTATCTCTCATGTGTAAATTTTCTATTTCTGTCTTCGTTTGTTCATTCTTATTATGTCTTCTTTGCTTTGGTTTATTCTGGTATTCCTCTTAATTTAATTGATTAGGAGACTGATTTTCAGTCTTCTTTTTAAATGCAAAATGCAAATGTCTCTGTCCTTTACTTTAGCTGTAAGGTGCAAGTTTCCTTACGTGGCACTTTCAATGTTATTTAGTCCTAAATGTTTCCATTTCCTTTGTGACTTAGAGTTTCCTTCTTGAATCTTGTTTGACTTGTGGATTTCCAAAGTTACAGAGTGTTTTTGGTCATTTTCTTTCCTTGCTAATTTCTAACTTTATTATCATGAGAGATGGTGGACTGTTTGATGGTAATTCTTTGAAAGTAGTTGAGCTTGACTTTGCGGCCTCCAGTGTGATAAATCTTCCTAACTGTTCCATGTGTGCTTGAAAAGAATGAATATTTTCCAGTTGTTAGAGTCAAGGTTCTATTTATGTCCTTTAGATCAAACTGGTCAAGGGTCTTCTTCAGATTTTCAGATCATTTAATCTGTTTGACAATATCAGTTGCTAAGATATGTGAAATATTTTTCATTATATTCATAGATTTGTTAATTTCTGTTAATTTTTACCTTACATATATCTGAGGCTATTTGAATCTCACATATTTACAATTTTTATATCATCTCGTGGAATCAAAATTTTTTACCTCGTATGGTGGCCTTCTTTATCTCCAATAGTACATTTTGTCATAAGGACAACTTTTTCTAATACTAATAAGGCTATATCAGCTTTCTTTTGGTTAGTGTGTGCCCGGAATTTTCTTTAAAAAAATTCCTTCGTTTTAAGGTTTCTGTGTCCTGATGTTTTAGGTGTGCTTTTTGTAGAGAGCTATTTTTGTTTTTGCTTTATTTTGTCATTTAACCCAGTGTGATACTTTTTGGTTACTGAAGCATGTGCTCTGTTTATATTTTTATAATTATTAACATGTTTGAAATTATTGCTACTTTGTTATTTTGTATTTTCTATTTGTCCCACTTTTTCTTTTGATCTTTTTCTTGTTTTCTTTTGAATTATTAGAATTTTCATTTTTTTATTTAATTTTTTCCATTTACTGATTTGATCTTATACTCTCTATTAGCCTTTTAGTGGTTATCCTAAATAATTTAATAGCATCCTCATAATGTTTAACTATTTAGTGTTTACTATGCTGTTATCTTTATCCTATTTCCAGTAAATATGTGTTACATATGTAATATGTAAACACTTAATATAACTCTTAAATGTGTACTTACATTTCTTATGTATATATTACTGTTGCCCAATATTAATTTTGTGCAGTCCATCAATCTAACATAAATCTAACTTTAGTTAATCCATCAAATAAGGCATTTATTCATGTATTTTTTTTTACTGAGGTATAATTGACTATATGACATTATATTACTTTTAGTATAAAACATAGTGATTCGATACTTGTATATATTGCAAAATGATCACCACATAAGTCTAGTTAATAACACCCATCACCACACTAGTTACAATTTTTTTCTTGTGATAAAAGCTTTTAAGATTTATTCTCTGTGCAATTTTCAAATATGCAATATAATGTTATTAACTATAGTCACCATGCTGTACCTTATATTCCTATGACGTATTTCTTTTAAAACTGTAAATTTGTACCTTTTGACTCCCTTCATTTATTTTGTCCACCCCCGCCCCCTGGTTCTGGCAACCACCAATCTATTCTCTGTATCTATGAGCTCTTTTTTATTTTTTAAATTTTTAATTAATTAATTAATTAATTTTTAATGTTTCTTTATTTTTGAGACAGAGAGAGAGAGAGAGAGAGAGCAGGGGAAGGGCAGAGAGAGAGAAGACACAAAATCCAAAGCAGGCTCCAAGCTCTGAGCCATCAGCAGAGAGCACGATGTGGGGCTCAAACTCATGAGCCGTGAGATCATGACCTGAACCGAAGTCAGACGCTTAACCAACTGAGACACTCAGGACCCCGAGGCCCTTCTCTTCTTGCTTTGTCTTGGGGAGAATTCCCTTTCTGAGGCTCTCTGATCTTCTGGGGGAGGGTGTCCCCAAGGAGGCCTCTACCCTGGCCACCTGGATGGCCTGCAGGTCAACTTGGAATGTCAGTGTCGAACCCTATTCTTCCAGCTCTTAGAGGGCAGGGAAATAGTTGTCGGCACCAGACGTTGGTATTGAGTGATGACAAGTAGTAGTCATTTTTTGATGTCTCTGGGAGCCAAGCACTAAACACTTATTTTCATTTAATTCCCTCTCAGTCCTAGAACTTTACCAATAAAGAAACCAAGGCTAAGAAAGGATACATAACATGGCCAAAGTCACAAATTTAGTAAGGAAATGATAGAGCCAGATTCTGATCCCAGGTCCACTTGCAAGACCTGTGTATGTGTATATGTGTGTGTGCTCTTCCTGCTTCTCCTGGAAACTCCCATTATCATGGTGATGATTTTCCACATGTTCTGACACAATAGCCTACAGTTTAAAGTTTGGTCTCTACCCTATAGACGGCATCGGCCCAAATTCGTTCTAGATAAATCCTTGTGTCAGATGTCATCTTGGGTTCACGATGAGTAATTTTTAAATGTGTAAGAGTCAGACTTCATAAATAGAGCAGTTTTTTCCTCATTAAAAGAAATACATCACCCTTGATATTCCTTGATGGTTTGAGAAGGAGTGACACCCTAGTCTGTCATGAGAGAATCTGTGAGGTGAAGCCAGGTCAGTGGGCTGGGAATGGGGACAGGGTGTTCATCCCAGCTCACCACGGACACTCAGCAGGTGACTTGGCTCAGTCCCGCCTGTGCAACGTGGGCCCTGCTCTCCAGGGAGGAGGGGCAGAGGCTGCAGGCTTTCGACTCAGGCAGAGTTCTCTACGTCTTAGTGGCCATGTTCCTTGGGCCTGTTATTTTATGTCTCTGAGCTTTGATTTCCTGATTTGAAGGCAGGGATAATGAGAGTATCTGCTCCGAGGGCTGTTGTGAGGTGAGGATTGGAGAGGATAGTGATCACAGCTGCTGTTCATTGAGCACTTGTGCACCAGATGCTGTGCCCAGTTCTCCACAAGCATTAGTTGGTTCAATCCATGTAACAACTATGATTTGAGGAATGTTGTTCATAAAACGGAAGTTATGTATTAGGGAATTGCCCAAATACATACGTGATGTCTAAAACATAGAGTGTATAATCTCTAGGAAACATACATCCCCCCCACCCACCACATCACACATATACCACACATCCACACCGCTTACACACGCATTCCACACAGGACACCCACACACCACATCTCTCACACTCATACATACACACAGACACACAGACACACACCCCACAGAGGACACCCACACACTGCATCCCACACCATATGCTGACCTTCTCTGGAATTTACTAGATCCTGTTACCTGAGATGGATGACCTCCTTCTTGGCCAGCTGATCCACAGTGAGGGTCTGGAGATGAAGACGGAGAGAGGAGTGGGTCAGGCCATGGTGGGCCTTGCCTGCTCACCACATTAGGCCATTTTCGTCTTATCTTGCAGGGGTGATGGGAAGCCATGGAAGCCTTTGGGCAGAGCTGTGGAGGGACAGGCTTTGTGGTCTAGAAGGGCCACTCTCTACAACTGGGACCAGAGACGTGCCTCTTCAAAAGCAGGAGCACTTCAAAAGCAGCCAGCTCTGTTGGCTGTCAGAGGGTTTGGTTCCTGCCTTAGCATTTGACCTCTTGTAGCTCCTGCGGGGCCTCACAGGCTGACTTTTGTTCACTATGTCGACAAAAGGAACCATCTCGATGACTTGTAATTTGAACTTAAGTTGTGGCAGGAATGCACGCCGATAAGGGGACGTGTTTCGGTGGGAAAGCAGTGTGCACCAGGCAAAGATAAGGTTGCAGTGGACGTTCCGCAGACCAGAGCCCTCAACAGTCCTTTGTCCTCCTCTGCTGCTGTTCATCTGGGATAGGATCTCATAATTAGCAAATATCGCGAGGTTCAAAACCCAGCAAGATTTTACTTTCTGGATGCATATGTGATAAGCTCAATTCAAAAGACCCAGCGAGGGTGTCTGGCAAACTGTAAAATTAAATTATGTGAATGCTTTGCCTTTTTCACAGTAGCTCAAACACTGCTATATGCCCAAACCTCTAGGGTAGTCTAGGGTTTGCTGGAATCAGAAGTTCTGTAGGCCAGGCTGCATTAAGGCCTGACTTTTTGCGGCTCTCTCTGAGGCTGGAGGCCCTGGGATGGAGGTGTTTTGGAGGGTGTCCCTCTGCTGCCGGTCCCCCCTCAGACCTCCTTGACATCAGCATCCCACCTTCCAAACATCAATGCCTGCGGGCAGTCTTGGATCTGGGTCTTAGGTGGTCACGGAGAGTGGCCTGGCTCTTTCCCTGGTGACTCCCCTGAGCGGTCGCCTCCCAAGGGCCTCTGGCTCTGTTACATCTGCCATTCAGGCTGGGTTTGCTTTTCCATGCTCCTCTGGATGGCCGTGGATTGAGAGTGTATGTGCATGGCGTGTGTGTGTGTGTGTGTGTGCGTGCAGACATGTGTGTTGGTTGTACATCTCAGGTGTGAGAACCCAGCTGGGCAGGAGGCACCCACCCAAAAAAGCTTGACCTTCCTCCTATGGAGCTGTGGCTTCGCAGGGAGCTTTCTCTTAAACGGCGGGGGTCCGCCGCGACCCCTGTCTGAGGTTTCGATTTCCACCGTTTCGTTTCTGGCAGCCAGCCATGGTCTAGAAGCAGGTGACCCTCCTCCTGATCATTCCTCAGAAGGCTGATAGTAGCCTAAGGCAGAGTCACATGCCTGCATCCTTCACATTCCTTCTTCTCACCTCTGGGTATTTTACTGTCTCACGTCCCCACAAGCAGGGGGAGCACTGTACAAGAAGCTATTTTGAGAGAGAGCCCACATTCACATAACTTTCATCATGGCATATTGTTAATAATTTTTCTATTTGCTTTTAGGTGCTATTAACCTCTTGCTGGGCCTAATTTATAAATTAAACATGATCATAAGTCGGTATGCATAGGAAAAAAGCAGCATATTCGGGATTTGGTCCTCTTTGTGGTTTTTGGCCCTCCCCCA
Organism: Lynx canadensis; assembly: GCF_007474595.2. Classification (NCBI taxonomy): domain Eukaryota; kingdom Metazoa; phylum Chordata; class Mammalia; order Carnivora; family Felidae; genus Lynx; species Lynx canadensis. Next base: position 40,982,840 of record NC_044313.2, on the reverse strand, counting down.
CCCCCCCAAGGGAGGACTCCTGTTTCTTGTGGTGGCTTTTGGGATTGGGAGGGCTCAGACTGTTAAGGCTGCCATGCAGCCTGGTGCAGAGTCGGTCTTCCCCTGCCACAGGATGGCTGCCCAAGTGTGTCCCTAACACTGTCCCAGGGGCCGGGGTCTTGTGGCTCCTTTGGAAGCCTGCTCCTGTCTACCCCTCTCTGGCTCCCTTCGTGGTAGACCATCTAGTCCAGAGAACTCGAGTCCAGAATTTCAGTAAGCACTCAGGGAGTGCCAGCATGGGGCCAGGCCCTGGTGAAGACTTGGAGGAAGGGGGCAAATGACGCCTGCCCCAGCCCTACAACCGCATGTGGGAGAATCAGAAGTGTGAGGGGATCATTACACCTGTGTGGTCGGTGTTATACAGGGACAGCCCCAGAAATTAAGGGGGAAATGGAGCAGTGCACCTAACACAGTCTGGGAGAGGTGGGCTCCGTGGGGCCTTCCTGGATGAAAGGATCTCTGAGCTAAGCTGTGATGAGAGAGACAGGTGCCTGGACCGGGAGGGGTTGGAGAAGGCATTCCAAGGCCTGACGGAGAGACCCAGAATCAGCCATGCTGAGTGAGGAAAGCTCCAGGCCTTGGCAGGGACCGCAGAGACTCGGAGCCACACACTCGAGTGGAGTCCTGCGACCTTAGCTTGGAAGGGGGTCCGGGCATGACTGGCACAAGGGTGGGCATGAGGGGGTGTTATTCTGTGGGAGCAGGCAGGCATGTTGCAGAGGCTACTCTGGTGTGTGTGTGTGTGTGTGTGTGTGTGTGGTCGGGGGGCGGGGGGCAGAGAGTTGGGTAGAAATGAGAAAGAGGAGGGGCAGGAACACAGGAGATGTGGGTCTCTCCCCTCACGGATGGCGATGGTTGGAGCCCAGACAGCGGGCTGCTGGCAGGAGAACCTTCTGAGACCTCTGTAGGACATAATGTCAAGGCCTTGGTAACCAATCATGAGCGTGCAGGAGGAGGGGCTGGCCCAGGTCCTGACAGGGAAGCCCTGGTGAAGATCTGGTTTGGGAGAGGGTGGTGGCTGTCTGGAGTGGCCTGTGCGGACTGCCACAACGCGATCGTATTACCTTTAATTTTCTAATTAATCGCTCAGGAATCCACCAGCTGTAGTAAGAAGAGACAGAGTATCTTAACCCCGCCCTGAGAATCTGGATATAGTCCAGACGAGGGGTAGTCTGACTTCCACAACTAAGCAGGAAAAATACCCGGATCTGAGCACCATCTCCTGTGGTGTGGGCTGCGGTCTTGGGGTTGGGGGGTGAGGGGGAACGGGGATAGCCAAGCTTGGGCATTGTGTGATGTGGCACGTCCTCACTGGTTCAGATCCCCCCAAAGGCCTCTAGGGTTTTTCAACTGAAATGACATCACTCTTTGTAAAATTTGACCAAACATCCCTCTTTCCCTGTCCTCGCCTCTGGGCTTTGAGAGATACGGATAATCATGTATTCTTGGATTATAACTTTCAGTTACATGCACAGGTCTTTTGTAAGATACAAGCCATCCTGGAACACCACGGGGTACCAGTGTCTGCCCTCCCTGGGATTCAAAACCCCACTTCCCATTCCTGCTCTTGGGATCCATACCTCAGAGCAATGCTTCTCATAGTGTGGCCCCTATAGCCTACCTTCCCTCATCAGAATCAGTTGTGAACATGCTAAGATACAGTCTCATCAACCAGATTTCCTGAATCACAGTCGCTGGGTTGGGAGTGTAGGGATTTTTAAAAAATCTCTTCTTGTTATTTTTAAGCACATTACACTTTGAGAACATCTTCCCCAGGTGCTAGGCATCTTTTCCTTAAAAACATTTGTTAAACATCTAACTTTTTTTATTAAGGTAAATTCACATAACATGAAATTCATAATTGTATTTTATATATTTTTTAAGTTTATTTATTTATTTTGAGAGAGGGAGGGGTAGAGAATGCACAAGCAGGGGAGGCACAGAGAGAAGGAGAGACAGAATCCCAAGCACCACTGCTCGCCATCAGTGTGGAGCCTGATGGGGGTTTTGAACTCATGAACTGTGAGATCATGACCTGAGCCAAGATCGAGAGTCAGATGCTTAACTGACTGAACCACCCAGGTGCCCCAAAACAACAATTTTAAAGCAGACAACTCAGTGGCATTTAGAATCTTCATGATGTGCAAACACTACCTCTATCTAGTTCCAAAATATTTTCATTCCTCTAAAAGGAAAACCCTGTATACGCTCCCATTCCTTCAGCCAACCACTGTGCCACAGCCAGGTTTTCTGTCTCTTTGGATTTACTAATTTGGATATTTCATATAAATAGAATCACACAACTGGTAGCCTTTTCTGTCTGGCTTCCTTCACTTAACATGTTTTCAAGGTTCATCCCCGTTGTAACATATATCTGTACTTTATTACTTTATTATGGGTGAATATCATCCCACTGTATGTATACACCACAATTTGTTTTTCCATTCATCTGCTGATGGACATTTGGCTTGTTTTCACCTTTTAGCTATTATAAATAGTGCTGCTGTGAACATACACAGACATATATTTATTTGAGTCTTTGTAGTTGTTTTGTGTAAATACGTAGGAGTGGAATTGCTGGATCAAAGGATAATTCTAGGATTAATTTTTTGAGGAACCACCAAACACTCTTCCATGGTAGCTGAACAAAATTTATAAATTCTAACCAGAAATCTACGAAGTTTCCCATTTCTCCAGGTGTTTACCGGTACTTATCCTCCATTAAAAAAATTGACAGCCATCCTCGTGAGTGTGGAGTAAGTGGCTCACTGCGGTTTTGATTTGCACTTCTCTGTTGGCTAAATGATGAACATCTTCCTGTGCTTGCTGGCCATTTGTGAATTTTCTTTGGAGAAATATCTGTTCAAGTCCTTTGCTCATTTTGAAATTGGATTGTTTCTCTTTTTGTTGTTTAGTTGTATAAGTTCTTTGTATATTATGGATAATAGACCCTTATCAGTTTTATGATTTGCAAATATTCTCTCCCATTCTGTAGATTGCTCTCTTCATAATGTCCTCTGATGCACAAAAGCTTTTAATTTTGATGACATCTATGTGATCTCTTTTTTCTTTTGTTGCTTATGATTCTGGTGTTACATGTAAGAATCCATTGCCAAAATCAAAGATATGAAGATTTACCTCTGTGTTTTCCCCTAAAAGTTTTATAATTTTGGCTCTTGTGTTTAGGTCATTGATCCATTATATGATGTGAGGCCAGAGTTCATCTTCATTCTTTTGCATGTGGCTATCCGTTTCTCTCAGGACCATGTGTTGAAGATTCTATTCTTTCTCCATTGAATGGTCCTAGCATCCTTGTTGAAGACTCAATCTTATTCCACTGGACTATGTGTCAAGCTTGTACCACACTGTTTTGATTACTGTAGCATTATGGTAAGTTTTGAACTCAGGACATGTGAGCAGTCCAACTTTGTTCTTTTTAAATATCGTTGTGACTATTTAGAGTTCCTTGCAATTCCATATGAATTTGAGGACCAGCTTTTACCACTGAGTATGTTAGCTGCAGGCTTTTCATAAATGCCCTTTATCATGTTGAGGAAGTCTTTATTGATTCTTGGTTTTCTGAGTGTTTTTTATCATGAAAGGGTGTTGGATATTGTCAAATGCTTTTCTACATCAACTGAGGCAATCATTTGTTTTTCTTCCCCTTTGTCTGCTAATGTGGTGCGTTACATTGACTGATTTTCTCATATTGAATCACTCACAGCCTGCATTCCTGGGATAATCTCCACTTGATCATAGTGTACAATCCTTTAAATATGCTGTTGGAGTTGGTTTGCTAGTGTGTTGTTGGCAGTTTTTCCATATATATTCGTTAGGGATCTTGTCTGTAGTTTTTTGTTTGTTTGTTTCTTTGTGTAGCTTTGGTATCAAGGTAATAATATAGGCTTCCTTGCTGTTCCCTGAACATACCGGACATACTCCCAACTTAAGGGTTTTTGCTGGCTGTTCCCTTTGCTTGAAACGCTTTTCCTCAGGATATCTGCATCCCATCTTTCAAGTCTGCCCAGTTGTCACCTTCTCAAGGAGGCCAACTCTGCCACCCAAATTAAAATTGCAAATTGCTTCCTTCCTCCACCCCAGCACTCTTCATGTTTTCTCCCAATGGCACTTATCTTCCTTCATAATGTATAATTTACTTATTCATGCTAATACATTAACATATTATACTCCATTGTAATAATGCAGTATGTATTGTATAATAATAATAACTTTTATTATTTATAATTTACATATTTATTATGTTTATTATCTACACTACTCCCCTCACACCTGGGTGTGGGCTTTAGTTTAGTTTATTTATAGATGTATCCAGAGTGCTTGAATAGCGCCTGGCAAATAGTTAGGTCAATAAATATTTGTTCCATTGAATTGAATAAATTAACACCAAGGCGAGATGTACTCCTGGCAACTTAGCCATTCTTTTTAGGCTGATGGTGCCAAGGACGATGTGGCCACAGGTTATGAGAGTAGCGTTCTGGCCAAAATGTTTGAAAATCAGGTGTTTGTGGGGCGACTGGGTGGCCCAGTCAGTTAAGCATATGACTTCAGCTCAGGTCACGATCTCACAGTTCATGGGTTCAAGCCCCGTGTTGGGCTCTGTGCTAACAGCTCAGAGCCTGGAGCCTGCTTCAGGGTCTGTGTCTCCCTCTCTCTCTGCACCTCCCCCACTCGAGTGCTGTCTGTCTGTCTCTCTCTCTCTCAAAAATAAATAAATATTAAAAAAAATTAAAAAAAAGGAAAATCAGGTGTTTGTAATTTGGGATTAGATTTGTGGGTTTTCGTGCATTTGTTTTTATTTTTCTTATTAAGTTTTGAATTTACATATAGTAAAAGTCCCTTTTTTTCTGTGAACTTCTATGGGTTTTAATTCACTTAATTTAGAGCCATGTGACCACCCCCACAATTGGGATACAGAACAGTCCCATCACCTCAAATAGTTCCTGAATGTTGCTCCTTGATAGTGAACCCCTAACCCCTGGTAACTACTGATGTATCCCTATAGTTTTGTCTTTTTCATTAAACCATATAAATGTGGGTATACAATGTGTACTCTTTGGAGGCTAGTCTTTTGCATTCAGCATAAGGCCTCTGATGTCCATCCAATTTGTTGTGTGAATTGTTCATGCATTTTGATTGCTGAGTAGTACTCCATTGTATGGCTGCAAGGATTTTCTCCCAGTCTGTAGCTTGTCTTTTCATTGTTAAAGTGACTTTTACAGATTGAAAATCTTTTATTTTTATGCAGCACAATTTATTAATGTTTTTATTTTATTGGGATTTTGGTATTGTATCTAAGAAATCTTTGCCAAGCTCAAGGCCACAAAGATTTTCTACTATGTTTTCTTTTAAAAGTTTTATAGGTTTATGATCCATTTTGAGTTTCTTTTACTGCACGGTGTGAAGTTTAATTTGAGATTTACTATTTTTGTTTGCATTTGGATATCTAATTCCTTCTGTGCCATTTGTTGAAAATATTATCCATTTCCATTGAATTATCTTTGTCCCTTTGTGAAAAATCAATTGGCCATATTTATGTAAGTCTTTTTCTGGACTCTCTTCTGTTCCATTGATCTGTGTGTCTAGCCCTTCACTAATACTGTCTTGATCACTGTAGCTGTGTAATAAGTCATAACACCAGCTAATGTGAGTTCTCCAAATGTATTCTTCCTTTTCAAAATTGCTTCAATTATTTTAGTTCCTTTGCTTCTGGCTATCCTAGTATATGTAAATATAATGATCAGCCTGCCTATATCTACAAAACTGTTGGGATCTTCATTGGAATTACATTAAATCTAAGATGAATTTGGAGAGAATTGAGACAAATATATTAGATCTTCCAATCCACAGACATACTATGTTTTTCCTTTTATATAAGTCTACGATTCCTTCCTTCCTTCCTTCCTTCCTTCCTTCCTTCCTTCCTTCCTTCCTTCCTTCCTTCCTTCCTTCCTTCCTTCTTAATAAATTCTATGGTAACTAGCATACAGAACCAGCACACTTTATTATTTTTTATTTTATGAATAGAATTTATTGTCAAATAGGCTTACATACAACACCCAGTGCTCATCCCAACAAGTGCCCTCTTCAATGCCCATCACCTCTTTTCCCCTCTCCCCCCCTCCCCATCCACGCTCAGTATGTTCTCTGTACTTAAGAGTCTCTTGTGGTTTGCCTCCATCCCTCTCTGTTTGTAACTATTTTTTTCCCCGTCTCTTCCACCATGGTCTTCTGTTAAACTTCTCAAGATCCACATATGAGTGAAAACATATGTTATCTGTCTTTCTCTGACTGACTTATTTCACTCAGCATAATACCTTCCAGTTCCATTCATGTTGTGGCAAATGGCATGATTTCATTTTTTCTCATTGCCAAGTAGTATTCCATTGTGTATATAAATCACATCTTCTTTATCCACTCATCAGTTGATGGACATTTAGGCTCTTTGATGACTTGGCTATTGTTAAAAGTGCTGCTATAAACATTGGGGTACACGTGCCCCTATGCATCAGTACTCCTGTATCCCTTGGGTAAATTCCTAGTAATGTTATTGCTGGGTCGTAGGGTAGTTCTATTTTTAACTTTTTGAGGAACCTCCACACTGTTTTCCAGAGTGGCTGCACCAGTTTGCATTCCCACCAACAGTGCTAGAGGGTTCCTGTTTCTCCACATCCTCACTAGCATCTGTAGTTTCCTGATTTGTTCATTTTAGCCACTCTGACCGATGCGAGGTGATATCTCAGTGTGGCTTTGATTTGTATTTCCCTGATGAGGAGTGACCTTGAGCATCTTTTCATGAGCCTGTTGGCCATCTGGATGTCTTCTTTGCAAAAGTGTCTATTTGTGTCTTCTGCCCATTTCTTCACTGGATTATTTGTTTTTCAGGTGTAGAGTGTGGTAAGTTCCTTATAGATTTTGGATACTAGCCCTTTATCCAATATGTCATTTGCAAATATCTTTTCCCAATGTGTCGGTTGCCTTTTAGTTTTGTTGAATGTTTCCTTTGCAGTGCAGGAACTTTTTATCTTGATGAGGTCCCAATAGTTCATTTTTGCTTTTAATTCCCTTGCCTTTGGAGATGTGTCGAGTAAGAAATTGCTGCGGCTGAGGTCAAACAGGTTTTTTCCTGCTTTCTCTTCTAGGGTTTTGGTGGTTTCCTGTCTCGCATTCAGGTCCTTCATCCATTTAGAGTTTATTTTTGTGAATGGTGTAAGTGGTCTAGTTTCATTCTTTTGCATGTTGCTGTCCAGTTCTCCCAGCACCATTTGCTAAAGAGACTGTCTTTTTTACATTGGATACTCTGTCCTGCTTTGTCAAAGATTAGTTGGCCATACATCTGTGGGTCCAATTCTGGATTCTCTATTCTATTTCATGGTCTATGTGTCTGTTTTTGTGCCAATACCATACTGTCTTGATGATAACAGCTTTGTAGTAGAGACTAAAGTCTGGGATTATGATGCCTCCCTCTTTGGTTTTCTTCTTCAATATCACTTTGGCTATTCGGGGTCTTTTGTGGTTCCATACAAATTTTAGGATTGCTTGTTCTAGCTTCAAGAAGAATGCTGGTGCAATTTTGATTGGGATTGCATTGAATGTGTAGATTGCTTTGGGTGGTATTGACATTTTAACAATATTTATTTTTCCAGTCCATGAGCATGCAATGTTTTTCCATTTCTTTGTGTCCTTTTCAATTTCCTTCATAAGCTTTCTATAGTTTTCAGCATATAGGTCTTTAACATCTTTGGTTAGGTTTATTCCTAGGTACTTTATGGTTCTTGGTGCAATTGTAAATGGGATCAATTTCTTTATTCCTCTTTCTGTTACTTCATTATTGGTGTATAAAAATGCAACTGATTTCTGTACATTGATTTTGTACTGTGCGACTTTGCTGAATTCATATATCAGTTCTAGCAGTCTTTCAGTGGAGTCTTTCAGGTTTTCCATGTAGAGTATCATGTCATCTGAGAAAAGTGAAAGTTTGACTTCTTCTTTGCCAGTTTTGATGCCTTGTATTTTATCTTGTTGTCTGATTGCTGATGCTAGGACTTCCAACACTATGTTAAACAACAGCGGTGAGAGTGGACATCCTTGTTGTGTTCCTGAAAGCTGAGAGCTGAGAGCTTTCCCCCCATTGAGGATGATATCAGCTGTGGGCTTTTCATATGTGGCTTTTATGATGTTTAAGTATGTTCCTTCTATTCTGACTTTCTTGAGGGTTTTTATTAAGAAACGATGTTGTATTTTATCAAATGCTCTTTCTGCATCTATTGACAGAATCATATGGTTCTTATCCTTTCTTTTATTAATGTGATATATCACACTGATTGATTTGTGAATATTGAACCAGCTCTGCAGCCCAGGAATGAATCCCACTTGATCCTAGTGAATAATTCTTTTTATATGATGTTGAATTTGATATGCTAGTATCTTGTTGAGAATTTTTGCATCCATGTTCATCATGGATATTGGCCTGTAGTTCTCCTTTTTTGTAGTTCTCTGTCTGGTTTGGGAATCAAGGTAATGTTGGCTTCATAGAATGCGTCTGGAAGTTTTCCTTCAATTTCTATTTTTTGGAACAGCTTGAGAAGGATAATTATTAACTCTGCTGTAAATGTCTGATAGAATTCCCCAGGGAAGCCATCTGGTCCAGGACTCTTATCTGTTGGGAGATTTTTGATAACTGATTCAATTTCTTCACTACTTATGGGTCTGTTCAAATTTTCTATTTCTTCCTGTTAGAGTTTTGGAAGTGTGTGGGTGTCCAGGAATTTGTCCATTTCTTCCAGGTTGTCCTGTTTGTTGGCATAGTTTTTTTATAGTATTCTTTGATAGTTGCTTGAATTTCTGAGGGATTGGTTGTGACAAATCCATTTTCATTCGTGATTATATCTATTTGGGTCCTCTCTCTTTTCTTTTTGAGATGTCTGGCCAGGGTTTATCAATTTTGTTTATTTTTTCAAAAAACCAACTCAATTTCATTGATCTGTTTTACTATTTCTTTTTTTTTTTATTCTGTATTTTTTATTTCTGCTCTGATCTTTATTATTTTTCTTCTTCTGCTGGGTTTGGGGTTTCTTTGTTGTTCTGTTTCTAGTTCCTGTAGAACTTTAGGTGTACTGTTAGATTTTGTATTTGGGATTTTTCTTATTTCTTGAGATAGGCCTGGATTGCGATGTATTTTCCTCTTAGGACTGCCTTTGCTGCATCCCAAAGGGTTTGGATTGTTGTATTTTCATTTTCATTTGTTTCCATATATTTTTAAATTTCTTCTTTAATTGCCTGGTTGACCCATTCTTTCTATAGTAGGATGTTCTTTAACCTGCATGCATTTGGAGGTTTTCCAGACTTTTTCCTGTGATTGATTTCAAGTTTCATAGCATTGTGATCTGAAAGTGTGCATGGTATGATCTCAATTCTTTTATATTTATTGAGGACTGTTTTGTGACCCAGTACGTGACCTATCTTGGAGAATGTCCCATGTGCACTCGAGAAGAATGTGTATTCTGCTGCTTTAGGATGCAAAGTTCTAAATATATCTCTCAAGTCCATCTGGTCCAGTGTATGATTCAAGGCCATTGTTTGTTTATTGATTTTCTGCCTAGATGATCTATCCATTGTTGTAAGTGGAGTATTAAAGTCCCCTGCAATTACCACATTCTTACCAATAAGGTTGCTTATGTTTGTGATTAATTGTTTTATATATTTGGGTGCTCCCATATATAAATGCATAAACATTTATAATTGTTAGCTCTTCCTGACGGATAGACCCCATAATTATTATATAATGTCCTTCTTCATCTCTTGTTACAGTCTTTATAAAATCTAGTTTGTCTGATGTAAGTATGGCTACTCCAGCTTTCTTTTGAATCCCAGTGGCATGATAGCTGGTTCTCCACCCCTCACTTTCAATCTTAAGGCGTCCTCAGGTCTAAAATGGGTCTCTTGTAGACAGAAAATAGATGGGTCTTGTTTGTTTGTTTTTTTATCCATTCTGATACCCTACGTCTTCTGATTGGAGCATTTAGTCCCTTTACATTCAGTGTTATTATTGAAAGATATGGGTTTAGACTCGTTGTGCTATCTGTAGATATTTGCTTCTAGTGATGTCTCTTGCCTTTGTGGTCTTTGCAACACTCACAGAGTTCCCCTTAGGATCTCTTGTAGGACTGGTTTAGCGGTAATGAATTCCTTCAGGTTTTGTTTGTTTGGGAAAACTTTTATCTCTCCTTCTATTCTGAGTGACAGGATTGCTGGATAAAGGGTTCTTGGCTGCATATTTTTCGTATTCATCACATTGAAAATTCCCTGCCACTCCCTTCTGGCCTGCCAAGTTTCAGTATATAGATCTGCTATGACTTTTATGTGTCTACCGTTGTAGGTTAAGGCCTGTTTATCCCTAGCTGCTTTCAGAATTCTCTCTTTATCTTTGTATTTTGCCAGTTTCACTATGATATGTCGGGCAGAAGATTGATTCAAGTTACATCTGAAGGGAGTTCTCTGTGCCTTCTGGATTTCAATGTCTGTTTCCTTCCCCAGATTGGGGAAATTCTCAGCTATGATTTGTTCAAGCACACCTTCAGTCCCTTTTTCTCTCTCTTCTTCTTCTGGAACTCCTATGATACAGATATTGTTTAGTTTCATTGAATCACTTAGTTCTATAATTCTCCCCTCATGATCCAGAATTTTTTTTATCTCTTTTTCTCTGCTTCATATTTTTCCATAATTTTATCTTCTGTTTCACCTATTCTCCCCCACTGCCTCTCAGTTCTCACTGTCACCTCCTCTAGTTTATTTTGCACCTCATTTACAGCATTTTTAAATTAATCATGATTATTTTTTAGTTCCTTGATCTCTGCAGCAATAGATTCTCTATTGTCTTCTACGCTTTTTTTCAAGTCCAGCGATTAATCTTATGACTATTATTCTAAATTCTTGTTCAGTTATATTGTTTGTATCTGTTTTGAGCAATTCTTTAGCTGTCATTTCTTCCTGGAATTCTTTTGAGGAAAATTCTTCCGTTTCATCATTTTGGCTAGCTTTCTGTCCCTTATGTGTTTTAAAAGCTTGTTATGTGCCCTGCACCTGCGAGCACTACTATATTAAAGAGGGGTCATACACGGTCCAGGGCCTGGCCCTTCCGGAAGTATTTTTTGGAGAGTGTTACTTGCTCTCTGTTGTTGTGACATTCGTTACTTTATCTCCCTACTCGTAGTGATGTTTTGAACCCTCCACTAAGTGTGCTTTGATTTGTTTGTTGAAGTAGCCCTGTAAAGGAAAACAAACAAACAGAAAACAAAAACACACAACCCCACAAACAAACAAACCTCAAAAACACAAAACCAGAGACCCCAGCTACAAGTAAACAACAGGGTGGAGGCGATGCTGATGGAAGAGGCCTTATCCCATACAAAGAAAGAAATGACAGGGGTGGGGAAAAAGAAAAAAATGAAACTTGATCAGACAGAGAAACTATACGGCTTAATCCAGAGAGAGAGAAAGGAGAATAAAGAAGGAGGTGTGAAACGTGGATCAAGAGAATGGATTAGATATGTCTGCTTAAACAGACCAAAGACCAGAGTAACGAGACTAGAGGAAGGGAGAGATAAGAAGGAGAAAAGGAAGACTATATCTATATAATAAGAACTGTCCAAGAATTAGACCAGGCAATGCAGCAGCGCTGGTCTGGAGGAGGGGCCTTCCGGTTCCTCAGCACCTATTCCGCTCCAGTAGATACACAGTTCCCAGACGCGGATGGGCGTGGCTTGGCATAGGCGGCCCCGCCTCCACTGTGGGCCCTGCGGTCTGATCCCTGAAGCCCCACCTTGTTGGTGATGGGGAGAAAAATGGCGATACCCCAGTCTCTCTTCCACCGACGGATATCCCAAACCACACTGATCCAGCCGTCCTCACTGTACTGCGGGTGCAAACGAGGTGGTTTGTCTTGCCCACTCCAGTGCCTGGTGCTTGGCTGGGGTTCAAACTCCCTCCTCCGGCAGATACTGGGGAAATGCTGCTCTGCACCGCCTGATATATGGTCCCCTGCTGGCAGGCGCAAGCAGGCTTTGTCCTGTCCCACAGCTCTCCAGGGAGGGGATCGCTTTCTCCTACTGGGGACTGCACCCCTGACCTAGCCACTGAACCCGGGGCTGGCTCCTCTCCTCCCCAGGTGCGCAATCCCAGCAGCCAACTCCAATCCGGAGAAAGCCCCAGGAGTTAGAGATTGGATCTTTCTCCATCCAGGTCCAAGGTTTTTCTCTTGTCCAGATACAGTCCTGTGCTTCCCCATCTGCTCTTTCTCTTTCCTTTCTCTCCGCAGAAAGGGATCCCTCACCTCCGTTCGTTTTCTCTCTCCCAGCTCGCAATCACGCACCTAAGGCCCCTCAGATTGTCCCAGTGGGTCCCTGGAAGCGACTGTCTCTTTGTCTCCTGGAATCTCAGAGTTCAAAGTTCGTTAACTTTAACACTGCTTTGTTTGAGAGAGGAGGGAACTTTGGATCCTCCTACTTCTCCACCATGTTGGCCCCTCCTTTTCCAATACTTCATGTTTTGAATATGACTTTATGGGGCAAATTCAGAAAGTTCATCTAAATTTGGTTATTTGTACTTATAAAATTAGAACCTTCCTGGTGCTTTTTGGCCACTGTGGTCCAAATTTATGAGGTTTTTGGAGTGACAGTGGGATTCATGGGGTCTGGAGCCGATGGCCAAGAAAGAATTCTTGAAGTCGTCTTTGGTGCAAAAAGGTGATTTTATTAAAGCATGGGGACAGGACCTGTGGGCAGAAAGAGCTCCCCAGCACACTTAAAAAAAAAGAGTTATACCTAAGTATTTATTCGTTTTTTGAGCTTTATTTTAAGTGACATTTTTAACGTTTTGTTTTCCAGTTGTTTAATTCTAGTATATAGGAATATGATTAATTTTAACATGTAATTGTGAACCCTGAGACTTTGTTAAATTCACTTATTAGTTCTGAGAGTTTTTTTTTTTTTTTTTAATACATTGCTTAGGATTTTCTGTGTAGACAATCATATTGTCTGGGAATAGTGAGGTTTTATGTCTTCCTTTCCAATCTGTTGTTCCAAACATGGTACTGAATAGGACCAGTGACAGCGGACATCCTTGATTTGTTCTTAGTCTTGGGGAGAAAGTGTTCAGTCAATCTTTTGCCATCAAATATTATATCAGCTCTGGGTTTCTTCTTCCTTTTAGGTGTCCAGTATCAGGTTATGGATACTTCCTTCTATTTCTAGTTTACTGATAACTTTTTTCATGAACAAATGTCAAATTTCTCAAATGCTTTTTTCTGTGTATGATCATGTTATTTTATTTTAAAATTTATTTATTTATTTACTTATTTATTTTCTGAGAGAGTGAGAGAGAGAAAGGGGAGGGGGGATGTGGAGAGAGAATCTTAAGCAGGCTCCACTCCCAGCATGGAGTCTGATGTAGGGCTCTAGCTCATGACCATGAGATCATGACCTGAGCTGAAGTCTGAAGCTTAACCAACTGAGCCACTCAGGCATCTAAGTTCAAAATATTTTAAAACTTTTCTTGAACCTTTGTCTTTAACCCATGAGCTATTTAGAACTATGTTGTTTACAGCATGAATGTGCTGAATACCACTGAACTGGTCACTTGAAAATGGTTAAGATAGTAAGTTTTATGTCATTTGTTTTTTTATCACAACTAATAAGAAATATGTTTAGTTCCCAAGTACATGGAAGATTTTCATTTATCTTTCTATTATTCATTTTTAATTTAATTCTGTCACGATCAGAGAACATACTTTGTATGATTATACTTATTTGATATGGTTTAAGGTTTATTTTATGACCTAGACTATGGTCTCTTTTGACAAAGTTTCCACAGAATGTGAAAAGAGGGTGTATTCTGAAGTTGTTGAGTGGGATGTTCCCTAAGTCAATCACATTGGTTGTTTATAGTGTTGTTCAGTTTTATACTTTTGATTGTTTTCTGTCTACTTTTCCTATCAATTACTGAAAGAAGAGTGTTGAAGTCTCCAGCTATAACTGAATTTGTCTGTTTGTCCTTCTACTTCTACTAGTTTTTCTTTATGAATTTTGATGCTCTGTTGTGAAATGCCTACACATTTTGGGTGCTGTGCTGCCTTTAATGATTGTGCAACATAACCTGTTCATTCCTGGTAATTTTCATTGCTCTGAAGCCTGTTTTTTTCCAGGATTAGTAGAGCCACACCAGCTTTCGTTTGATCAGTGTTAGCATGGTTTAAATTTTTTCTAGCCTTTTTCTTTTAATCTGTCTATATTATTATATTTCAAGTGTGTGGCATATAGTTTGGGTTTTTTTCCCCCATTCTGACAATATGTGTCTATTAATTGGGGTATGTGGACAATTTTTATTTCATGTAATTTTTGATATGGTTGGACTTAGGTCTACCATTTTGTTATTTGTTTTCTCCTTGTTCCCCTTTTTTGTTCCTCTGTTTCTCTTTCCCTAACTTTTTGTGGATTATTTGAATATATTATAGTATTCAGTTTAAATGTATCTGTAGTATTTTTTTACTATCTTTCTTTGTCTTCTTTCTTTAGTGCTTGTCTTAGGGATTACAATGCACAAACTTAACATCCTACTTAGAATTAATATTTTGCTACTTCAAATGGAATACAGAAAGTTTACCTCTATGCAGGTTCCTTTACTCTCTGCTATTTTTGTTGTAATATTCATAGTATTACATCTAGTAATATTTTTCTTTCAACCATCATACATATGTTAAGAACTTCAGAAAAAAATGTAGTCTATTTAAAAAAAATGTTCATTTATTTAGACAGAGAGAAAGAGAGAGAGTGAACACAAGAAGGGGCAGGGGTAGAGGGAGAGGGAAAGAGAATCCCAAGGAGGCACCACACTGTCAGCACAGACCCCAAAGTGGGGCTTGATCCCACAACCCTGGGATTATGGCCTGAGCCAAAATCAAGAGTAGGATGCTTAACTGACTGAGCTACCCAGGCGCCCTGAAAAAACATACCCTATTAAGGTTGTCCAATTATTTACCATTTCTCTTGGTCTTTCTTCATTCCTGAAATAGCATGTTTCTTTCTATTACTATTTCCCTCCCATCTGAAAAACTTCCAGTATTATTTTTTGAGAAAATCTCATGACAAGAAATTCTCTTTGTTTTCCTTCATCTGGGAACATATTTCTTTTGTCTTTATTTCTGAAAGATATTTTCCTGGATATGGAATTATGTGTATTTCTTTTCAACGCTTTACAATTATTGTTCCTTTAGTTTCTGATTTCTCATGAGAAAATCCACAGCCATTCAAATTGTTGTTCCCCTGTATATAGTGTGTTTTTTTTTTTTCCTCTGGCTGCTTTCAAGATTTTTTAAATTGTCTTTAGAGTTTAGTAGATTGACTGTGATGTTCCTGGGCACATATTGCTTTGTTGATTTTGTTAAGCTTCTTAAATCTTTAAGGGTATGTATTTCACCAGATTTAAAGAAACAACAGCTAAAACTTTCCTGAAAAATTTTTTTACACTACACTCGTTCTCCTATTCTTCTGGAACTCCTACCATAGGATGTTAGATCCTTCAGTATTATTACACATGAGTTTGAGGCTTTCTTATGTTGAAAAAAAAAACTTTTCTTTTTTTGTTGTTCACATTGGGCAATTTCTGTTGATCTATCTTTCAATTCATGGGCTCTTATCTGTTTCATCTTATTGTTTTATTGTTCTCATTTAGTGAGATTTTTAAATTCATTATTGTATTTTCAGCTCTTAAGTTTCCATTTGACTCTTTTTTTACTGCTTCAGTTTCTTTACTGAGACTTTCTAGCTTTTCATTCATTTCAATAGTATTCACCCTTATTCCTTACCAGTGTGGTTACTAACAGCTGATTTAAAGTTTTGTCTGATAATTCCAACATCTATGTCATCTCAAGCTTCTCATCATCTATTGATTATCTTTTTCTGTGTGAGATATTGAGATTTCTCTGACTTGTTCTATGCTAAGTAATTTCAGATTGTGTCTGGGACATTTCGAATGTTGTGAACTCTAGCTCCTGTTCATGTCTTCTGGAGAATGTTGATTATTTTGCTTTAGCAGGCAACCAACCAGGTTAGGTTCAGTCTGCAAGTTCTTACCTACCTTCTGTGGACAACGTTTCCAGTATTAGTTTGGTTTCACAGACTTGCCAGTGCGATTTGATCTATTCTCTATTTGCCCATGAAGTTGCCAGTATAGGGTGGTAGTTTCTCCTTGAGTTCAGTTCTCAAAGCCTTTGGAATGTGGTTTAGGGTCAGATCCGCACATGCACAGCTAGGTCAGAGTTGAGCCCAGAGGTTGATACATCATCTGATGTTCTTAAGTCTCCTCCTCGTCATCATCTCCCCAATACTTTATGGCTCTCAGGGGCCCCTTCCTTCTCCTCTGTCTAGGAATGTGAAGCTTTAGTTTCCCTGTCATTTCACATACTTCTCACCACTGCATCTGTTTCTGGGGCCAAGCAGGAAAGGAAAAAGAGAGACAACAGCAGTGGGGATTTGGCCTATATTCTTGGAACCATGGTTATTTTGGTTTGAGAGGATTGTCTTCTCCCAGGATTTCAGGCACCTGCCTGGCCACTGCTACTGCTGTGGGGTTGCCTGGAGGCTGGCTGAGAAAGAATGAAGAAATCTAGCAAAGAAAATCCCAGGGGTTCTCCTCCGTGTTCTATGATTTGCAGTGGCCTCCTTTCCTGCTCCTCAGACCAGAAACAGAGATCTTTTCTTGGTGCTCTGTCCTTGTCTGCACGTGGTGCCCATTTCAGTTTTCAGACTCCCTATGAGCCCATACCAAGGAATGCTGGAGGGAGAAGCCCCAGGAAATAAACTCAATGCCAGTTGCATGGTGCTTTGGGTTTGGTTTCCCTCTCTGCTACCATTTATGTTTCAGAGCCATCAGAGAGCTGCTCGTGTGTCCTATGTGAGTTTTGAGTTGCATTCGGTGGGTAGGACAGAGTAGAGCATGCTTACACCATCTTGAAGGGATCCAGAAGCCCTTGTATGTGTGTGTTCAACATAAAACGAGAGCGGCTCCATCTCCTACAATGCCTGGAAAGAAGGGGAAAGGACAGGCAGCTAACGTGGCGTTGAATATCAACTGTGAACCAGCCACAGCGCCCTGGTGCACAAAAGCATTATTTAACGTCTCTCTGAGGCAAGAGGTCCAGTTTGTGAGCTCCACTGTCTAGTTGGGGAAAATTCAGCTCAGACTAATTATTTCAAAGTCATATAGATAATTAGTGGTAGACTGAGGATGTGTATTATGGCCTGTCTTAGAAAAATTCAGAAAGGTTTGTGAAAAGCAAAAGACACTGGAAAACTCAAAACTGATACCCTGCTCCCCCTTCTCTCTGCAGGATGGATGAAGGGGATGCTGTGATCATACACCCCGGGGTCCTGTGCATCATGGTGAGACTGCTGCCTCGGTTGTACCATGAAGACCACCCCCAGGTACTTGTTGATGAACACACATCTTTGTCTTTTTCACATGACTGATCATTTAAGCTCCTTCCGGCCAGACTGTTTTCTTTTTTGCTTTTGCCCTCAGTGCCCTGCATTAGCAGAGCCACCCTTGCAAAGCACCTTCCGCAGGGGAGATTCAGTATGTCTGCGACCCTTGATTGAGTCCTGCCCCCCCTTCCAAGGCCATTTAAAACAGGTCATTTCTTCTGGCAAAGTGACCTTCTAAAAACAACAGCCAAACAAAAACCAGTTGAAATGATTCAACCTTCATGAGGCAAGCCCTGGATGCTAAGGATGGTGCTGGGCCTTGGGGGGCTCAGCAGTCCTTGCCTCCCATCCATTCATCCATCCTGTGGATATTGGCTGTGATCCTGGCTTGGCGCTCTGTGGAGGACATGCCAGGCCAACAAGATGGAGCCTGTCCGTGGATCCTGCATCCATCATGGGGACCAAGAAGTGGTACCAGTGCAGACAGGCTAAATAAATAAGCTCCCAAATAAATATACAATTACCAATTATGACAAGTGATAATGAGGGGAAAAACAGGATGCTGAGAAAGAATAATGGGAATGGAGATGGGGGAAGGCCTAATTCAATCTAATTTAGAGGAAGGGGTGGAGGTCAGGGAAGCCATCTCCTAGATGGTGACATTCAAGCCGAGCCCTGAAAGCTGAGTAACAATTAACCAGGCAGGAAGGAGTCTGCTGCAGGCGGCTGGAGTGGGAGCAAAGGGGGAGAGTGGGGAACATGCCAGATGTGACAGGCAGAGGAAGACTGGAGCCTTGTTTAAGTATGGAGTTCTGTCTCAAGGGCAGCAAGAAGCATCTCTCAAGTGAGTGGACGATGACTCTACCAGGTTTTTGTATCAGAAATATCTCTTTCGTTGTTGCGTGGGGAAGGGCCTGGGAATGGGGACAGAAGTTAGCGGGCCATGTCTTGCAGTTCCACATTGGCGGTGGCTCAGGTAGGGTGGTGTCTGGGTAAGTGTGAAGAGAGAGGAGACATCGAATCACAGAGCCCCGAGATGAATGGGTCCAGGGAGCGGGAAGAGGAAGTCAGAGGCAACCCTCAAGTTCCCGTCCTGGAAGAACGAAGGGCCCTATTGCAGAGTGAAAGGATGGAGCAATAGAACAAGACAATTCTTGAACATGTTCACTCCATTTGTATGATAAATACTTTAGAAATTCTGAGGAAGAAACTGGAAGGGTTGAGGAAGACCCGGAGGATGCACGCTTTGCTTAGCAGCAGATGGAAGGAAATGAGTGGAACGGAGCAACCAGGCGTGGTGCTGGACCCTTTCACGGCTTATTTGTCCTCACAGCAGTTTCAGCGGGAGTATTATTGTGTTTTAACCAGCAGGGAAACAGAGCCTCAGACAACGTAAAGCGCTTTGAAGGATTCCCCGTTGGTGGACTTGGTATTAAATGTGGTCCTACCTGGCGACAGGTCTCCTGGTCTGTTCCCTGCACAGTGGTGGCTTCCTTGGGAAGAATGAGGGGCGGCGGTTGCAGGCCCAGCTTTTCTTTGTCCAGGACTTAAAAAGGAAATTATATGTTCTAGGAAGAAGTGACAACTAGGGGCGTTATTAATCACAGCCTGAAAATGTCAATGACCTGGTAAAATACTGTAAGTCCTCTGAAGTCAGTGAGAGAAGTAGAGTCAGGAGCAAAAGCCTTGATGTGTAAGAAAGGGAACCGTTTTCACTAAGGCAATTCTGTAGTATTTGATACAGGCTTAAAAAAAAAAGAGTAGGGGGCTGGCCTGTTTCCATGGCTCTAGGTCCCTTTGTAACTGGAATCATTGTTCTCGTTCTTATTCCTTTTCTGGGAAGTGACAATGAAATGATTATCAAACCAATGAACAGAGACACATGTCATAGTGAAATGGAAGGCACTTTATATTTTTCAACACTTATGGAAAAGCAGCAGGCTGGGATAAGATGGGTCTGATTGTTTCTTTAGTTATCTATTGCTGTGTAACAAACTACTGCCAGGTTAACAAACCATGTCATTCCTTCTCATGGTACGTGTGGGGTAGGAATTTAGATGGGCACGGCAGGGACAGCTCCTCTCTGTGCCACATGGTAGTCGGTGGGATGGACCATTTAAGATGTCTTCTTTACTCATGCAACCCGTGCCTCGCAAAGCTGGTTCTGATGGCAGGGGTTTCCCGGGCTGGGTCACATGTCTGGGGCCTTGGTTTGAGCTGCTCATAAGATCCTGGGTTCTCGGGGCGCCTGGGTGGCGCAGTTGGTTAAGCGTCCGACTTCAGCCAGGTCACGATCTCGCGGTCCGTGAGTTCGAGCCCCGCGTCAGGCTCTGGGCTGATGGCTCAGAGCCTGGAGCCTGTTTCTGATTCTGTGTCTCCCTCTCTCTCTGCCCCTCCCCCCGTTCATGCTCTGTCTCTCTCTGTCTCAAAAATGAATAAACGTTAAAAAAAAAAAAATTAAAAAAAAAAAAAAAGATCCTGGGTTCTCCTCCATGGAGCCTTCTCCATCTGGCCTCTACCTGTGTCCTTCCAAGTGGACCCTCCAACCGGCCACATAGTAGCTCAGAGACCCCAAAGGCACAAGAGCAGAAGCTGCCTGCCCTTCCAAAGGCTTAGGCCTTGAACAAGGCAGCCTGGCTTCCACAGCATTGGTCTACTGGTCAAAGTGAGTCATAGGTTCAGCTTAGACTCTGTTGGAAGGGCCATATGCCTCCCTTACTGACGTGAGGGGTTGCATGCATATATATAGGACAGAAGGAATTGTTAGGGGTTATCTTTTAAGACCAGCGCCTTGGGGCGCCTGGGTGGCGCAGTCGGTTAAGCGTCCGACTTCAGCCAGGTCACGATCTCGCGGTCCGTGAGTTCGAGCCCCGCGTCGGGCTCTGGGCTGATGGCTCAGAGCCTGGAGCCTGTTTCCGATTCTGTGTCTCCCTCTCTCTCTGCCCCTCCCCCGTTCATGCTCTGTCTCTCTCTGTCCCAAAAAAAATAAATAAAAACGTTGAAAAAAAAAATTGTTAAGACCAGCGCCTTAAGCATTAACTGGTAGATAAAAATATTCGACCCCTAAATAAAATGTCCTTTAATTCTTTAAGTGTCGTCTAACCATTTAGTTGTCTCAAGTGTGGGACTTTGCTTTCTTTACCTTGGCATTCAAGATTGGCCTGCCTGGAGCATTTTGGAAACTAATAGACACTCAGGGGCTATATCTATGCTAGGCATGTTATTTCATCAATATTCGTAACAGCTCATTCCAGTACTCTAGAATCTCCCCATTTTGCAAGTGCTTGAGACTCAAGAAAGTTCTGTGGTCATGGGGCTGGTGAGGAGAGGTCTGGAGCTCACTCCCAGGCCCCAAGTCAAGAAGTGCTTGATGAATGGGTCTCTCATTCTTTGAAGCTTTGGCAGAATGTAGGATCATGCATTCTTAGCCTCGTACATTTTTCCAGGTGCAATAGCCTCATTGTGAGGATGTCTGGCTTCCTCAGCTATATTTCCAACCATGTAATTTGCTTGCAATGAGAACAACCAAGCCAGTGGTATGAGTGGCCTTAGCAGTCAGGCGGTTGCTGGTGGATGTGTTGTGCGAAACTCCACCACAGTGATGACCCGTGACGTGAGACAGAGCAGAAGGTGGCCTATCTCTCATCTCCTAGGGCATGGAAATTGTATGGATGGACCTGAGTTTCAGATCCACTCTGTGAGTTGTCACATTAGTGCATGGAGTGGGACTCTACTCCTCTGTGATGGCAATCGGACATATTAAGTATGCAAATGAGAACTCCATTTGTTAGGATTCTTTTTCTTCAGTCAAGTCACAATAAGTAATTTAAGGAGAAGTCTAATTCTCCCTCACTGTCTCAAACATGCAAATGAAATGTAGTAGTGCGTTTTCTCAAATATTTGCTGCAGATACCAAATCAGCAGCTATTAAAAGTTGAATAATTACAGTAATTAATTTCTGGAGGGGGGGGGTGGGAAACCTCATAACAATCAATAGAAGAGCAAATCAAATGAGAAACGAGACCACACAGGAAAAAGCCGGAACAGAAAGGGCTGCAGGACTGCACCTTTGGTGCAGGAAAGTGCAGTAGATGGCAGTGTTACTAAGAGGATGGAATGTGAGATCCCCCTCTCCCTTTAGGTGGGCCTGATTGTTCCCAGCATTACATGTGTAGCCACCCTCCTCAGATGATCTTCCTACCTCATGGGTGAGAAACTGATGGCTTTCCAAGGCACAGATGTCATTTCAGGGGTGATAGCTTAAATAACTACACATATGGGGTATCTGATTTCTTTCTTTTTTTTTTTAATTTTTTTTCTTAATGTTTATTTAGTATTGAGAAACAGAGAGAGACAAAGCATGAGCGTGGGAGGGGCAGAGGGAGGAGGAGACAGAGAATCCAAAGCAGGCTCCAGGCTCTGAGCTGTCAGCACAGAGCCCGACGCAGGACTCAAACCCACAAACTGCGAGATCATGACCTGAGCCGAAGTCAGACGCTTAACCAACTGAGCCACCCAGGCGCCCCTGATTTATTTCTAATCATGGCCGTAGGAAAATTGTTTTGCTCACAACCAAGAGGTGTCTTTCCCTCGACCCTCCAAAATGTTAGCACCATGAACTGCTCTTGGAAAGATAATCCAGTTGGGTTTTTTTTTTTTTTTTTGGCCTCCTGTGTCATCACCAGTGTTAAAATTGGACTGGGGGAATTCAGCTGTGACTGTTGCTGTCCTAAGCACAAGGCAGACATGGAGTCCAGCTCAGTTCTCTGGGGGCTGAGTTGGCCTCAGAAAGAAGCAACAAATTGGCAAGACGACGTTTTCCCTTTCTAGATGCTCAGCAGCCTTAAGGGTCTCGTTGTAGGGATGTGGCTGTGGGCCAGAACTCTGACCGGTCCTGCAAGGGCTCTCTGGTCCCCAGCATCACTCTGCTTTCATCAGGACTGCCTTCTTCAGTGACTAGTGGGGGGCATTTGCTTGTGCTCGTAAGTGTAACTCAGAGGGTGGGAAGCCAGATCCAGTTTCACAGAGGTGGAACTCAGATTGTGACGGAGTAGCCAATGGGATGTACGTGCGACTGTGAATAATTACTCACACCTTCTAGATGCTGCTGGGGATTCAGAGATGAATGTCACGGGAGCTCACACTCTGAGTCGAGGGTGGCTAGGAAGAGGAGTGTAGAAGACAGCAAGACCACACTCTCATGACTATAACAAAGGTTTGCCCACCGGGCCTTGGGACGGAGGGGAGGGAAAGCCACAGAGAGCTGGGGATATGGCTGGAATCTGGAGCCAGGCTTTAAAGAAATGGCGCCTGGGTGGCTCAGTTGGTTAAGCAACCCACTTCTGCTCAGGTCATGATCTCACCCTTCATGAGTTCGAGCCCCGTGTCAGAATTGAATTGTATTGGGTTACCATTCATCATCATCATCATCATCATCATCATCACCACCACCATCATCATCACCACCTGCACCACACTCTTTAGTGAACACCTACTGTATGAGAGTAGATTTCAAGCTTTGAAGACAGCAGGGTTTCAGATCTCAGCTCTGCCCCTGAACAGTCACACAGCTGTGGGAAATGACTTAACCTCTGTGACCCTTAACTTTCTTGGCTGTAGCGTGGGGGATAATAATATCTTCCTTGTGGCATTATTGTTGACGATTAAATGACGCAGTGCGTGAGCGCTCAGCACAGTGAGCAGAACATACACCGCAGCATGGGAAGCACTTGCTAAATGGTGAAACTACTGCTTTTAGTGGCCAGAAACTCTACAAGCATTTTATCTTTATAAGACCCCTGCAAGGTGGATATCAATGTTCCCACTTTGCCGATGAGGACTTGAAATTTGTAGAAATTGAGTGACAGATTTAACATGGTTGCTAGGTGGCAGACGTCTGTGATGCCAGGCTCCTGGACCTCCAGCCTCTGTGCTGAGTGGCCTTTCCTGCGTGGACTTGGTAACCACGGGAGGCTATTGGAAAGCAACAACATGATCAGACCTGGGTATTAGGGAGACCGTGGTCTACAGTCAGTCAGTACCGCAAGTCACTGTTGGGTGCGTTCCAGATTCTACCGCCCTGGAAAAGTCCTGGGCAGTCTGATGGGACAGAAAAAAAGATCAGGCTCAGGGCTGCATTTGTCTATCAACTCTTTGTACCTTAATTTGGAAAAGCGTGCCATTTTCTGGAATTAGCCTGCATTTCAAACACATTGAACTAATCATATGGGTTTCAAATAACTAAAATATTGACAGCGTTAGTAGCCCTGGGTAGCGTTGTGTAAGAGCAGGCTATTTTAAAAGAGCCATTTCCTCCAACAAGGAAATGAGTAAAGTAGGACTCTCATTTTGTTAAATTGTGACACATCAGAAATTCCAAATATGTTGAATTTTGGGTAACCTATGCTCTTTCCTACTGGACCCCCAAAGCCCCTGGTTTCTATTGTTTCTAAATGAGAAAAATATCAATCCTGGTCAAAATCCAGTTTTCTTTTTAGGGGAACCTCTTAAATAGAGCAAATAGACACAATCTCACATAATGACAAAGAGGATCAAAAGCAAGACACAAGGAATGTAGAATGATGGAGTAGAAGTTAAAGTTAGATGGCAAGACCTCTGGCCCAATTGTCAGGTAACCTCGCTTCTAGTGCTTTCTACCATCATTAGTTCCACGACTCATGTAGGCTACTTCCTGTCTCCACATCTCAGTTTCAGCTACTCAGATCTGGCCTAGATCACAGGGATTGCAAACTCAATGTCTTGGGACCAGGGAGGTAAAGGAAATGAGTAGGTATACATAATAGGAAGTGTTGAGGCCTGTGGCTCTAGGGAAGGGTTCTTGTCTTGCCTAAAGGCACTTCCACTTAACTAAGGGGCAATAAAACAGGAGGAAAGCCAAACTGTGCCCACCAAATAAAACACTTTTATACACCATCAGTTGAGGACCCTTAAGAGATTTAAATTCCCTTCCTTATGATGAATGCATGACACTGTTAAAATCATAGGCTTTGGAGTAAGACCTGGGTGGAGTGCCAGTTCTGACACTCATTAGCTATGTGACCATAGGAAACTGATGTATCTTCAAGTCTCAGTGTCCCCTTATAATATTTCCCCATTAGGAAAAGTAGTGGAGAGTGTAGTTGTAAAGTACTTAGCATAGTACTTGGCACACAGTATCTGCTCATCAGACACTGGCTCCATTGTACCCCCACACCCTTCCCTTCTAGCTTTGGCAGTCTGTATTCCTAGGACTCTGAGTCATGGCATACAAGAAATTTGGAAAGAATAAATGGGAGATAATGCATTTTAGGTATATTTCCAACTGGCATTTTACTATTGTGAAATTAATAACAGAGAATTGATGTTGAACTACATGTTACAGTCTACTTAGGAATCAAAAGGCTGAGTTCTCTCTTCTGCCTGTTTTGCATTTGGTCTATGACCTGGGTGAAGCTCAAATGGCGGATAGCATAAAACTGGGAGGAGGAGTTACCCACTGGATGACGAAATGGGGCTGTGAAGGTTTCTACCAGCCTGAGTAACGGATCAGAACCCCATTGACTCAAAATTCAGCAGAGATGATCAGGCCTGTGCTCATGTCTGAATGCACATATCCACTGGGTGGGGAAGGAACAGAATACGTGAGAGAGTCCTAGGGGGTTTGGTGCAAGGTCAGTAATTGTCCCAAGTGAGTGAGGATACTGCTATGGTGAGTTCTACTTCTTGCTATATTTATAGAACTATAGTGCCCAATTTGAGGGAGGTGGTAGTCCCATGACCCCTTAACATGCTGCACCTCTGTTTGTCCAGAGGTGAGAAGCCAGGATGGCAAGGGATCCGAAAAACCTCCTTAGTCATGCAAGGAATAGTGAACAGATCTCCGGGTGGGTAGCTGAGAGAGAAAGACATTGGGGAAATGAGAGCTGGGCAGATACTTGTCGGTCAATTGTTGGTAGAACAGTAGAATGCACACACAAAGATCAGTTAGTCAAGCAGCCAATTATTTGTGCTTAATAAAAGGACAAACTTGCCCAGACTGGCTGGGCAGCTGTGGAGGTAATGAGCTAATCTGCCCTGGAGATTCCAAGTGGCTCAGAAATGTGGCTGTTGGTGAGTTACATATATGTGAGACTCCCACCTGGCTTCTCAAGATGGCAGAAATGGTCAAATTACTGTGTACCACTTACTAAATTCAGATGATCCCCGTGTGGGGCAGAGCCATGAGCACTTAGTTTTTCCTGTAAGTTTTGAGAGGTTGGCCTAAGACAGGATGGGATAGGTACCCACTGCCCAACCCATAGAGTCACCAGGGTCAATTGGTTTTGCCTCGAAAACCCAGAGCTAGCCAGTACTCTGCAAGCTTCAATACCTGGGGGCCTGAGAGGCAGCGATTACGGTGATAAAGTGGCCTCTGGAGCTGAACTTCTGGTTTGGATTCCTGTGCCTCCCCCATGTAATCTCAGCAAGCTATAATCTCTCTGGCCTCAGTTCCCTCATCTGTAAGATGGGGTAATAATAGCAACTAGCTCATGGCGTTTGAGAATTAAATGAGCCAGTACATGAAAGCACTTAGAAGGGTGAGCCTTCAAATAGTGAGTGGGCAGTGATGTTAGCTCTCATCACTAGCCACGGAGCCTGCGAACATGGTAGGTGTATACTCTTGCTCTTAGAGTGAGCTGGTACAATTCACGGTGGCCTTGAAAGCCAGACACTTGGTTGGAAGTGTCCTCTACCGCCATTAGAGGAGAAGACCACAACCAAGAAGGGTTAGTGTCCTGAAAACACCTGCGTCCTATAAGAAAAAGCACTTTCACAGAAAGTGTTTCTATTGACTCCCACAACAACATACTAGGGTGGCACATATTTTCATTATTCTCATTTTAAAGCTAAGGAACTGAGGCCTAGGGAAAATAAGGAGCTAGCCCAAGTTCACTCATTAGTCAGTGTCAAATCAGCATGAGAACCTAGCTGTGGGTAGATTTTGTTGCCCTGTGCCTAGAAGGTGATGGAGGCTAATGTCTGTCTGGAAGGTCAGAAACAACACGCCAGGCCTTGCGCCACAGTTTGCTTGTGAATAAATCCCTCATCTCTACAAAAGACTGTGTACTCTACAGCCTTGTTCCGGGAATCTCCTCCAGACGATTGTGGATGGTAATCTGTTAGCAACAACAAAAAATCTGCTTTAACAATATCTCTTAACGAAGTCATGTCAACACTTGACTTTGGCTAAAGCACCAGAGACACTCAGGGTAAGTTTATGCCTCCTCTTCCTGGGGGAAGGAAGCCTGCAGGGAAGGCCTGGCCGTCAGCAGGAAGGGTTCTGGCTGAGGGTGGTGTTGGGCCTCCTGCAGCCCTGCATTGGGCTCCACTGCTCACTTGATCTAGCTCTCATGCAGTGAGGGCATGTGTGTCCAAGGGGATGGCAACTCTCCACGGATGGTTCAGGTTCCAGGCTGTGCAGGCAGCCTCCTGGATGGATGTTTACAGGCTGGTTTCCCTGGCGATGTTCTCACGGCTGACCACAGACTCATCGTGGGGGAGGGCATTGGGTGCTGGGGATGAGTCAGCCCGGCTGACGACTGGCTGTGATTGCCAGCCTTTCCCTGAAAGGCCATGTCCACTTTCACCACTTGATTTTTGCACATGCTGTTGCCTCTCCCAGAAAGACCATTTTCCCTGCTAGCCCGGCTCTGTCTTCATTGTCTTTCAACGCTTAGCTGGCACATCATCTTTTCTGACCACTCTTAGCCCTCTGGGTTAGGTGCACCTCCTGTTTTCTAGAACACCTTGAGCCCTTGTGCTTGCACTAACTGGGAAGCTATTGCAGTTGATGCAGAGACAGGTGCTAGGGCAACAAGGGTGAAGGGTCATTATCTCAGGCAGTGGTTCACAGTGTGGTGGAGACTGGGAGTGGTAGAAAGTGATCTATCTATCATCTGTCTACTGAGAGAGCCATCAGAGCGTAGCATCTGTTTATTTATTATTTATTTATTTAAAAAATTTAAATTTATTTTTGAGAGAGAGAGAGAGAGACAAGAGTGAGTGGGCAAGGGGCAGAGAAAGGGGGGAGACACAGAATCTGAAGCAGGCTCCAGGCTCCGAGCTGCCAGCACAGAGCCCCATGCGGGGACTCGAACCCACAGACTGCGAGATCATGACCTGAGCTGAAGTTGTACACTTAACTGACTGAGGCAGCCAGGCACCCCAGAGTGTAGTAATAGGATTGAGGTATGGACAGTGCTGTTTGGGAAAATCTGAAAAGATTTCTTAGATGTGAGAACGTGTGAATTGTCTCTTGAATGATAACTAGGAACTCGGCGAAGGGATGGGGGTACAAAGGGCATTCCCAGCTTCGGGCGTCAGTCGAAACTGGTGTGCACATTTGGCAAACGGAGAGACTATACTAGGCCTGGAGACGGGGTGTACCAAAGGGGAGGATGCAGTAAAGTTGGAGAGAGACAAATCCCTTATAAATAGAAGATCCTGGGCTTCTGTTACCAGGTGGCATTAGCCATCACATGCATGTAATTTATGGAAGAAGCAGAAGGCTTGGAGCAGGCACCCGTATGCATTTAGGTCTTAGTTGCATATCTGTTCAAGTGGATCAATGAAAGTGCCTTCAGACATGGTTTCTACTGATTTTGGTGCTACTTGGACTTCTTACACATAAGCCAGGACCACAAACTCCCACACTTATAAGGCCATGTGGACACCACAAATGAATCTATCAGGCTGTGGCGAAAGGGAAAGTTTATACCCATATATAGAAAGAACTAATTCTAAGTAAGCAAAGATAACAGCTTGTCAAATGAAACCCATCTGTGGGCCCTACTTACCTGTGATATCTCTGAAGAGCTGAGGTCACTTAAATTAGATCATGTCTTTTCCAAAATCATCAAAGAACATTTCAACCAAATTGGAATAAGCAACCAATCCCAATTTGAGTAGTTCAGTAGAACTCCCTGTTCTTTCAAGTGTCCGGGGGAAGCACGTGTGGTCATCTGATGGCTTTTACATCTACGTCAGGATACACCATGGACTGATGTGCCCAAAGCCTCGGAGGAACCCACCCCACCAGGACCCAGCCCTCCTTGGGCTCTGGGACCTTATTAATCTGGACCAGGAGAGAAAGGGAGAGAGAGATGAAGAAGAGTGAACATCCACAGCTAGACAAGGGTAGACTTGAAGGCTTGACTGTTAAGTGGATAAAGTAAAACACTCCTAAAGGCTGTCCCACAAATTGCTCTGTGATAATTTACCTTGGGGGTCCAGCCTGCCGGCCAGCCTGGTGACCCTGCGCAGCCACCATGGAGTCCTAATTGAACCACCACCCCCTAGCCTCCATTGGAAATAATATGCGTTAGGAAAATCAATCCATTTGGAGGGGGAGAAACCAGACTGGCTTCCTGCTACTGCTCATATTTTCACTAAAACCCCATTTTTACTGGAACCAACACTGAAAAAACCAGCACATTTTATTCAAAACAAGGCAATATTGTTATTGACAGAGCTGCAGTGATAATGAGGACGATCAATTTTCCCTCCTCCATTATGGGGTATTGAGCAATTTTGGAGTAAACTTGTGGCATCATTAGACAAGATCAGCATTTCTCCCTTTCGAAAACTTCCGTGTCTTTCCTCCTTTCCTTCTTTCTTTCTTTCTTTCTTTCTTTCTTTCTTTCTTTCTTTCTTCCTTTCTTCCTTTCTTCCTTTCTTCCTTTCTTCCTTTCTTCCTTTCTTCCTTTCTTCTCTCTCTCTCTTTCTTTCTTTCTGCTTTTCCTTTTTTTGCGTATTTAGATTTTAAGTAGCTTTTCTCTGGTGGATAAAGAAGAAAAAAAGCAGGGGCGCCTGGGTGGCGCAGTCGGTTAAGCGTCCGACTTCAGCCAGGTCACGATCTCGCGGTCCGTGAGTTCGAGCCCCGCGTCGGGCTCTGGGCTGATGGCTCGGAGCCTGGAGCCTGTTTCCGATTCTGTGTCTCCCTCTCTCTCTGCCCCTCCCCTGTTCATGCTCTGTCTCTCTCTGTCCCAAAAATAAATAAACGTTGAAAAAAAAAATTAAAAAAAAAAAAAAAAGAAGAAGAAAAAAAGCAAACAACAACAACAAAAGAAAGCCAAAAGTCCCTGAAGCAATAAGTGAAGTGCTGGTAATAAAACTGGAGATTGTAGACCTTTTTAATTCTTATTAATAAGAATTATTATTAATAATACACTGCGAGGTATTTTTACATCTTGCTTCATACGGACTGTCTCCCCAACTTTCACCCCAAATTAAAAGACTACAGATACCAAATAATCCAGATTCTGGGAGAAGGAAACTTCAAGGCAAGGGGGTGGAGGCTCCCTTTTGGTTCCGAGAGGAACGGAGAAGAGGAAAGGCCGAGGTGCACACCCTGTGGGATGCAGGGAGAGACACTGAAAATTGCAGAGGAAAGGTCTGGGGAAGGGAGTTAAGGAGGTTGGGCAGATTTCCATGAGGAGGAGCTCCTCAAAGTGAAAGTGATGGAGTTATTTAGCGTAAATGAGTTTTGGCATTTCTCCCTTCTGTCTCTGGTCCCTTTTGGGTTACACATTGCCTCTCCCAGTTTACGCCGGCTGTGTTAATACTGCAGTGACAGGGAAGGGGTTGTCTCAGTCCATTCAGGCTGCTATAAGAAAATACCATAGACTGGGTGGCTTATAAACAACAAGAATTTATTTCTCTCATAGTTCTGGAGCCGGAAGTCCAAAAGCACGGCGCTGGCAGATTCAGTGTCTGGTGGGGGCCCACTTCCTCATGGATGGCCCTGTTCTTACTGTGTCCTTATACGGCACAAGGGAAAAGAAGGCTCTCCCGGGTCCCTTTTATAAAAGCATTAATCCCATTCATGAGGGCTCCACCCTCGTGACCTAATCACTTCCCAAAGGCCCCACCTCCAAATACATCACATTGGAAATTAGGGCTCAACATATGGATTCTGGGGACACAGGCATCCAGTCCATTACAGACACCATCTTCCCCCAATGATGAGATCTTCCTTTGGCATCAGTGATGTTGGCAACAGGATGACACTTCATTTCAGAATGACAAAATCTTGCCTGGGAGCAATCCCCCTGAAAAAACATTCTAATGTAGTTTAAATTTTAAACTAAAATGAAAATGGCCTAAAATTTTAAGTTGGAAGTATTACTGAAGATAGGGTAAAGACAGAAATTTCACTAAATGCCATCAGTCTGTGGCAGGAGCTCTAGCGATGTGCTCCTGGAAGGAAGAGAGGAAGGTAGAGGGTGAGCTGTGTGACCCCTTCATTTTTTTTTTAAATCTAAGAACAGTGTAAATATGTGTCCCAAATACAGTTTAATCCTTGAAACATATATGCTACTAAGCGGTGTCCGAAGCCTGTGGAAGAGTGCCATCTTATTAATTTCAGTCCCTTAGTGATACAAACATAGTCTTGATCACTGTGGCCAGGGTGGTCCCAAATCACTGCACACGTGAGGAGGAGATGGGAAGCGAGGTGATCCTGAGCATGGGGTCTGGGATCAAAGCCAGGCCCTGACTTACCATGCGGCCTGGACAATGAACTTCTCTGGGCTCAGTTTCCTCATCTGTAAAATGGGGAGAGTAATAGTACCTCCATCATAGGGTTGTTCACGGGGATTATATAATCTATACATGTCAAAATGCTTAGACTAGAGCCTGGCACATCCTGGACACCCAGGAAATATACTCATCTCAGAGCAAAATGTGGCCCCCACAGTAGATGCCAGGCTCAGATTCCCTTCTAGATCCAAGAGCTCCGCGAAATGCATGAGGGGCTGCAGGGAACCCCTCCCACCCAGCCACTGTAAATCCTCTGCTACAGCTCCTTTTCTTACTGTACTCAGACTGTCCCCCCTCACCCGTCTTGCCTGTAGCCTGTGATTCCCTTGAGAGCGGGGACAGTGTTTTGTTAATCTTGAAATTTAGCCAGAGCCTGACGTTGAAGAAGCCATTAATACTTGTTTGAGTCAGAGGGGGAAGAAGGGCAAGCGGCGAAGGACTCCAAGAAAGCTTTCATGGTTGGGGGAGTGGGTGTACATATCAGATGGTCTGTGACTTGATGGGAGGAGAAGCCAGTCATCGTTAGAAAGAGATTATTCAAATTAGTGCCTTTGTGGTTACTCCTGGCTTTACACTGGTGGACTAACCTAGACATGATCTGTGTTGTCAGAGATCCCCTTTCTTGAGACCAAAAACTCGGCCAAGGGTGTGCAATATATAAAGCATGCTAGGGCCTCAGGTAGGGTTCCTCAGAAGTGGAGCCCAAGGCAGGGGCACAGGTACATCAGATCCTTCAAGGGAGGGATTCAAGGAAAGGGGAGTGAAGGAAGCAGGATGATACAGGGGAAGAAGCTGAGTGAGGATTAGCTGAAGTCCAGCTTCAGCCTGAGCCCACAGGGCGGGGCTTTCAGGCATGAACTGCACCACCGAGGCAGAAGCCATGACCTCACGGCTGTAGTCTGGCGTGTGTGTGTGTGCACGCATGTGCACGTGGTATGTGGATGTGTGTGTGTTTGCATGTGTGCGTGTATGAGCATGTGCACATATGCATGTACACATAAATATGGCTCTGTGGGCATGTATATACATGTGCATGCATGCACACACACACGCATGGATGCTCCTGTGTGTCCACGTGTGCATACGCTTTTGAGTATATATGCATGAGTGAACATATATGGGGGGCACATTGCTCCTGGACAGGGCAGCTCCCAGTTGGGGAAGGGCAGCCCTCTAGAGCAGGCATGGCTATGATGGGTACACTCATCTGGAAAAGGAGGTCTGGGGGAGGCTCCCATAGCATCCACTGCAGGAAAATTCCATTACGTTCTAACTGGTATCCCTCTCACTTCAGACAACATCGTATACAATGGTAAAAGAGACTGTAGGCAGCCCCAAAAGTTTTTGTAGAGGAATTTCTCCCTCTCCACCCCCACCCCAGACTGTCTGCATCACTACAGAGGGCTGGGAATTTCAGGCGTTTATATTTTTACGAAGAAAAGAAAGGAAGATTGCGGAAACCATGTATTTGGCTCAAGTATTCACTGAGCTGACCCTGTGCGCTCTCTTCTGCGGGCCTCAGGGACATAAAGATACTGAAGGGACTGGAAAAGTAGTAAGGGTAAGATAAAAGCACCACTATCGGTGTCTGAGAGGTGGACGAAGGACAGTGGGAAGGCACATGGGGGCGGGGGGTAGTGACAATCAGGGGCTGAGGGCAGGCGTTGGCGAGCAGTTCTCGCAGGAGTGGCGACTTGAGCTGGCGTGGGCGCTGAGCGTGGCCTGGTCCGGCCACAGCCAGTCTGCGTGGGCACTGCCTGTGGGCCTGCCTCCCCGGGGCACTGCACTTTCTGTGCCGGGAGTACGACCTCAAACACAGGGCTGCTTTGTGAGCGAAGGCTGTGGGGGCGTGGGACCCTCCAGAGGCTCAGCCACTGCCCAGGACTGCAAACCTGTCTGACCCCGGTCTTCCTACCTTTCGAAAGGAGCCATGTGTCTGGACTTTTATGT
Source organism: Lynx canadensis (assembly GCF_007474595.2). Taxonomy (NCBI): domain Eukaryota; kingdom Metazoa; phylum Chordata; class Mammalia; order Carnivora; family Felidae; genus Lynx; species Lynx canadensis. Next base: position 40,949,778 of record NC_044313.2, on the reverse strand, counting down.
GAAATTTCCAGATGTTTAAATGTTAGCAATTAATTCAGAAACTGCTTAAACATCACGCGGGGCAGACACCGCGTCTCTGGGGCAGATGCGGCCTCTTGCTGGCCGGCTCGCAGTCTCTGTTTTAAGCCTCTATGTGTTTGGCAGCTGACCTCAGTGGCCCCCATCCTCCCACAGACCAGCCTCTGGGGTTCCCATTGCACGAGAAGTGGGCACATCTGAGAACCCCCGATATAGAGTACAGTTAGAACAGGCTGTGTGGGTGCAGGCGTCTGGCCCCACACCAGTTTGGGGCCTGGTTGGGGGCCCATCAAAGTTGCCCACAAAATGTCCTGACCTCCAGGGCTCACTGTTTGCTTTTGCTCTCTTAGCTTTCCCAGGAGATCCAGTGCTCCGTGGCCAGTCATATCCAGTCCCTGGTGAAATCGGAGAAGAACCGGCAGGTCATGTGTGAGGCAGGGATGCTTAGGACCCTCGTGGCCTCCTGCCGCAGGGCCCTGACCACCAGCACCAGCCCCTTGCACTCAGGCCTCATCAGGATTTTTGAAAAACTTGCCTCCCAAGCCATCGAACCAGACGTGTTAAGGTACTGTGTGCCGCTCAGTAAACACTGCTGAGCTGCTGGCAGCTGTACTCAGGCCCAGTGGACAGTAGGAGTACACGACACAGGTGTCCCCATGCCCCCTCCTGCATCCCCTCTGTGCAGGGTGTGGCCCTTCCCAGCATTGGACAGCGCGAGTCCAGGAGGAACCCCGGGTGCATGCGGGCAGTGCGGAGGCCCACAAAGCAGACACAGCCCCTCCCGTGGAGCTGTGGTCTTTGGAGAGAGGGGACCCTTCAGAGGGTCCTGCAGACAACACAGAATCGCATGGTGGGGGATGCTCAGTGGATAATGCCAAAGCTACGGGAACTGAGAGGGGCGGGGGCTGTGAGGGCTTCACTGCTCAAGGGGTGAGGCTGTAGGAGCCAGGCTGGTGTGACGAGCAGTGGCCGAGACTCCCGACAGAGAGAGGGACAGAAGCGGTGCTCCCTTGTATCCTATGGGAGCCTTCCTGCCAGCAGCCCGTCCATGAAGCCACCTGGTGCCTGGAAAGCTGAGCAGGAGGGAGAGGCACAGAGCAGACAAACGGACCAGACACAAAACGGAGTAGGACAAATTCCTTCTTCTCTCTTCCAAATCTGGTTTGAGGCTGCTAGCTGGTCAAAGACACCTAAAGGCACCAGCTCTGTGGTCTGGGTGCCAGGCCAGTCTCCCTCTGTTTCTGCATGGCTTAAGGAAGCGCTTTCCAAACAGAGAGAAGGAAAGTGGAGGAGGGCATCAGGGAGCACTGAGATTTGGGAAAGTGCTCGGATGAAGCTGGAGAACACTTCTGTTCATAAAAGGTCTTCATTTTGTTTCTCTTGCATGTTCTGATGCTTAGACAGTTTCTAGGTCTTGGAGTTCCCCCACCTCCGTCAGCTGCAACGAAAATCCTCCATTCATCTTGTGTCCACGGAGGGGACTCTGGAGGCTCAGGTGAGGACGGAGGAAAGAACAGGAACAGGTTAATGGGAATTAAAAAGAATATGCATTCCTTAGAAGGGAGCCTTCACAACAGGTGGGAAGCAGACAGATTTAAAAAATGGTATTGCCTGCTGCTCAGTGGAGCAAATGAGGAAAAGCAGGATTGGTGGTCCCTGGAGAAAGACCAGATCTGGAAGGAAAAGGATGACCCCCATCCTCATATAAGACAGGTGATGCTGAGCGTGCCCTTGGCCCCTTTGGTCCCAGATCATGGAAAGAGCGATAGGGTTTCCTTCATGATACAGTGCATGCTAGAATACCCAGAGCTGCACCTGGATGGAGGTGCCAGTGATGGTTTTTTGCACAGCTCACAGCTCAGGGGACAGTTGGGCCGTCAAGAGGCCAAAGCATTGGGTGGGTCCCCTAGTATCAGTCCTGGTACCTGGGAGGCTGCTGACTCCGGGGACCGGCTTAAAGAATAGAAAGCTATGGGCAGGTTGAGTGTGGATCACATAATTGAAGAACATGGATGGAGATTCAGCTGGTCCTGGCAATCAGGGGAGGGGAGCAGAGCTTTCAAAGAGACAGGCTGCTGTGAGCGGGAAGTTCAGGGAGCCAGGACAAAGTGTCAGTGAGCGACGGCCAGTGGGGCAAGCCAATGATGGCAACAGAAAATGGTGCGCTGGAAAGCTGGGGGTTTGTGGGGAATGATGGAATTAAGGGAAAAGAAGTTTCGAGGAGGGACGTAGTGTTGCTGCAGTTCAGGGTTACTAAGTCAGTAGAGAGCTGCTTCACGGGGGTCAGGAAGTGCTGTGACACTGTGGAGCCCTCCTTCAGGGCTGTGGCAGAAGCATCGAGGCTGTTATCAGAAGAGCAGATATGCTTGAACAGGGACATGTCTCTTCTCTTGCATGTTGCCTTAGGGTCCCAGGCTGCAGAAGCAGGGACTGCTGAGGGTCCCGTAGGAGCTGCCCCGGGGGCCGACCCTTGCTCAGCAGTCACACAGGCCCTCAGATCCTCGAGGACGTCCCAGGGCTCAACCACTGCCCTTCAGACTTCACTCAGCCTCATCTCCATGACCTCCCCGCGCAATCTGCAGCCTCAGAAGGCGGCTCTGGCTCCATCGTTTGTGGAATTTGACATGTCCGTGGAAGGCTATGGGTACAACACGTTTCCTTATGCTTGGAATGCACTTTATTAATTTCCCAGGGCCCTTGTAACAGCATCAGCTGCTTTCTGTCCTCATGGTGTAAGAGGGAGTGAGGTCCCTGCAGAGGGACAGAGGGGAGATGTCATGGCCAGAAGTTGGTTTGTGGTTCAATGATCTGAGATACTTTTCTGTTTCCAGCTGTTTGTTTATTCCGACTGTGTCTACAGTTATGGGAACCAGCACAGAGTATCTGGTCTCCGGAGGGATTGGGACAGGTAGGTGTTTCTCAGGGGGTTTAGCTTGCTGAGCCGTCCTCACCCTACCCCAGAATAAGTGCTTAGGGAGCCTTGATTTCAGATTCTGCTTGGCATTTCAAGAAAGTGTGAGTCTTTGTTGTTTCTGTATATCTGTAGAGGAGTCATCCTTCCGGTTTGTCATGCCTGTTTTAGGGCAGGAGGATCCTGTTTATTATGTGTCCCAAGGGCCTGTCCCATGCCTCTGCATAGAGTGGGGACTCAGTGAACACTGATGGGCTCATTCGGTGGTTTGATGTCTGAGTCTGCGTTGGATTCATTTTGTCAGTGATTGACAAAAGTTGAAACAAACACCTTACCCCACCTTAGGACTCTTTCTAGAGAAGAATATAAGTTCTATGTGGATGGCCATCTGATCGACCTGGGCCCTAGTAGGCTTTGTGCACTGCTGTGCTCGGCTAAAAACTGCCTGGGAAGGACAGGGCAAGAACCCGGTGCCGCCCGAGCTAAGCACCCTCAGTTAGAAGAACCTGGGTTTCTCTGGAACGGTGGGCTCTGAGGAGCCATTGCATTCACAGCCCAACATGGGGCACCAAGTCTGATTCTGCTTATTCACGGAGGACAGTGGGCCTGCTCTGCACTGTAACCCTGTTACAGGGCAGGAGGGCGTGGGTTTGCCTACAGTGGAGGCTTCCCCATACAAGGTTCAGCTGAGTAAGGCTGGTGTCCCCTGCCTCTCACAGCACACTGCCCAACTTTAGATCAGCTGACCAGTGGGCCAATGATGACCGATCTCAGGGTTATGCACCCCTTCCCTTGGCAAGGTGGCATGGAATAATAGGTGGGACAGAATTGGAGAGAGGCTTTGGGGATCTACACTCAAGTCCTGGTGGGAATATGCGAGTATGAAAAAGAGGACAAGCTTCTGTGGCGTGGGGTCGACATAAAGTGGGCATGAGTCAGGTGAGGCACAGAGCTGGACACAGTAGGGCCACATCTGGGCCGATTCAGAGCCACGGTGAGTCTAGACAAGATTCCAAGGCAGAGAAGTTCTAAGGGCGTGCTTGTTCTGACTCCAGGTGCTGCCAGATCGTTCCCTCCACTTGGTGGCCTGACCTTCTCCTGCTGGTTCCTGATCAGCAGGCACAGCACAGTCACTGAGGGCCACCCTCTGCGCTTCCTAACCTTGGTGCGTCACCTGGCCAGGACTGAGCAACCCTTCATCTGCTTCTCTGTCAGCCTGTGCCCGGACGACCTCTCCTTAGTTGTGTCTACAGAAGAGAAAGAATTTCAGTCCCTGGGTAAGGCGTTGGGAGCTGTTTTCACCTACACTTGGGGAGAATGGGGCTAATTCCGCAGCTTTTGGCACAAGAGCCCAGGAGCCCAACCCTCCTTTGGTGGCTGGTGGCTGGTCCAGGCTCTGCCATTTAGAGCTCAGCCTGGCTGTCTAAGCTCATCCCTCTGTGATGGCCAGAAATGGTCTGTTCTTCTTGTGTTCCCCAAGAGCGTCACTGTTTCATAGGGAGACACCCCAGGGGTGCCTTGGCATCATGGGCACAGAGCACAACTGCTTACTCCTCCCTCCTTCTTAGGAGGGCAAGTGTGCATGGCTACAGAGGCGGTCTAGTGCGGGGTAGACCCCAAAATCTGACTCCTGGACTTGAATACTACTTGCTCCATGACCCTGGGCAACTTACCTAACCCGTCTGTGCCTCAGGCTGGTGAATGAGAGTCGTGATAGCACCTACCTCCAAGGGTTGCTGTGAAAACCGAAACAAAACAATAACCCAAAAAAACCCAAAGTGACGTTTCTAACAGTTCTTAAACCCATGTCTGGCACAAGGCAAGACCTCAAGCAACTGTGGCTGCTGTCGTCATTATTTTATGAGGGGGGTCGAGGCCTCCGCACGAGGCCCTGTTCTCCTGGGTTGCTGCAGCGTGGCGCCACATGCCGGGTGTGGTGTTTGTGGTCTCTTGCAGACATCATGGAACCCGAGGATGATCCTGAGCCTTCTGCTGGACGCCAGCTTCGGGTCAGGTGTGGCCAGCTGCTGGCTTGTGGTCAGTGGCACCACCTGGCTGTGGTTGTCACCAAGGAAATGAAAAGGAATTGTACCGTTTCCACCTATCTGGATGGACAGATTGTTGGCTCAGCCAAGGTGAGCTAGTTGCCCCGAGCTCCACTTGCCCCACAATGCTTTCCTGGCTGCACCACTCTGGAGCGGCCTCAGGTCAGTTTGTCCTTTTCATTTGGCGAGGGGAGGGGACGGGGTCAGTATCTAATGAAACTCACCTTTGGCGTCCAGTACACTTGGCTGAGCTCATGCATAAGAAAAACCCAAAGAAACAATAGAACAAAAATCCTTCAGAAAATGGAATGAAAGCTACACAACCAGATCAGAAGGTGAAACGTGGACATCAGAATAGTCATAAGAGAATATAAATTCCCAGAGTGAATGAGGCTTTTCACAGTTTAAGTTACGGATTCCCTAGGAAAGTCTGTGTGGGGGTCTCAGGTTCTACTTTTCCAAGAAGCTTGGTGGTGAATCTAACACAACTGTCCTTCCACCATACTTGGGAGTCAGGCGCTAGAGCTTGAAAGACACCAATACCTCTTGCCAGATTTACAGCAAGGATGATGAGGAAGAGATGATTCCCTGCACAAAGAAGGCAATGGAATGTGAACACATAGCTGGAGAAAGTATCTCGTCACTGCCATTTAGAGTCACCTGAAGTCCTGAGGCATAAGGCAGAGGAAGCTGGGAGAGGAGGGACATGGCAGGTGTGCTCCAGGACCCACTGTCGGAGATCCCCAAAGAAGTCAGAGAGAGAAGCGCCCAGAAGACAACAAAAGGCAAATGCAGCCAGAGTGGCACCCAGGTTCCAGAGAGAGCATCTCAACCTAGGCTGCATTCTTGAATCACCTGGAAAGTATTTTTAAAGTTCTGTTGTGCAGGTTGCTCCTAAGATGAATCATAACAGAATCTCTGGGTGCGGGGTAATTTGGTGATGTTTTCAGAGCCTCTCAGATGATTCTAACATTTAGCCAGAATGGATGACCTTAGATGAATAGGTTTCTCATTTCGATAGTTTGGCATTTGAGGCTCGATAATTCTTTGTTGTAGGGACCCATTCTATGTATAGTATGATACTTACCAGCATCTGTGGCCTCCCTAGATGCCATCGCATCCCTCTCTCCCCAGTTGTGGCCGCCAAAACTGTCTCCAGACATTTCCAAATGCCCCCAAATCACCCCATGTTGAGAATCATTAAGGTAGAACAACCTAAATTCAATAACAACACCTAAAGATGAATTCGATGCTGTCGTCAGGTACAATTGTCTTATCAAATAAAGGCAGTGGTAACCAGAAGGATTCAGCAGGAACATAACAAAAATAAGTTTTTCTAAACAAGAAGCTAACTCTTTTCTCCAATCATTGACAATACCGGCCTTTCTTTCCTTCCTTCCTTCCTTCCTTCCTTCCTTCCTTCCTTCCTTCCTCCCTTCCTCCCTTCCTCCCTTCCTCCCTTCCTCCCTTCCTCCCCTTCCTTCCTCCCTCACTCCATTCCTCCCTCCCTGCCTCCCTCCCTCCTTCCTTTCCTTCTTTCCTTCATTCTTTCCCTTATTAAATCTTTTTGAGCACGTATTCTATGTTAGGAACTGTTTTAGATGCCAGGAATTGTCCATGACCACCAATCAGTACCTTCGGGAGTGTGCATATAGTACAAAACAGAAGTTAGATTTATTAAGCTTGATGTAGCAAGACACTCTACTCCCTGGGGTAACAGGGACTTGGAAGGAGCATATATGATTTGCGCTTATTTAAGGTGATTTTGGGGAGGGTTCAAAGAAGTGGAGGTTGGTCTGTTCTCAACCGAGTACCGTCAGAAAGAGGGAGTTTGATGTCCGTGCATGTTCAGAACTTGTATCCAGGAAGTAGGAATAATGGAGCAGGTTAGAGTTGTTCTTGGAGAGAAAGCTAACTCATGTTAGCCAGGATGGGAAGGGTGGTTACTTTTGTGGTTGCACAGTGTCTTTGTTATTATCTGTGTAGGCATGATTATAGAGGAGGCTTCCCCCGCCCCAACCTTTTTTTTTTTTTTTTTGCAAAACGTGTTGGTATTCTGCCTTGTTTTACAGAATAGGTTGGTATTCTGTGAAATAGTTCATGTACTTTGAGGCTAAAGGCAAGTCCTATTGGTGTTTGCTCGCACCTAGCACAGGGGCAGGCACCTGGTAAGCCTGCAATAAATACTTGATGAATTGCATTGCATTTAAGGCCACAAGGAGGAACACGGACTGGATTGATAGTGTAGTTGAGTGACCTGGTACATGGATGAACATCTGGCCTCAAGGGACCAGCTAAACCGAAGCCAGTCAGGAGGGAGGTTGGCAGTAGTGTGAGGTCATGGGGATATGCCAAAAATACGTGGAGAATGACCAAGGGTTGAGTCAGACAGAGTTGACTTTCCAAGATGATCTCAACAAGTTGGTTCAGGATCAGCAAATGAAATTTAACTGGGGTACACATGAAGGCCTGTGTTTAGATGCAGACATATGCTGGATAAGAATAAGATGGGAGAGCTTAGTTTGGGGATGACCCAGCTTCAGGATTGTTCTCTAATGTTAGAGATCTTCTATTAATTTCTAAGTTCAGCTAAGTTAAGTTTGGAAATGTGGGGAGTATTTCAATAGCCTGAACGAGCAAAATGGCGTGGGAGCGATTTAAGACATCTTATGTTTATAAATCAATCCGAATGGTGCTGTGAGTAAATGCGCTATGAATTTGGCAAAAATGCAAGCTGGATTGCAGGAGGGGGGCAGAGCTTCAGGTGGGAGAGACAGAAGTTCCTATCTGAAAGGAGGGAAGAGAGGACAGCACAGTGGACTTCACTTTAGGCAAGGCTGGTGGCTGAAAACCTGGTTTGTTTTTGTTTGAAAATCTCATTTAATTGATAGGGAGTAAAAGAATATTTCTGAAATTGTGTGACCTTTCCTTTGAAAAATATGTATTTACATACATATGCATAGATGTGGTGACTTTGTAGTCATTATAAAAAATAATATAAACACATTTTGAAATAACTAAAAAATAGAGCAAAGATGAAATATTGCCTGCATTCCTTCTATCTTACCATAGTTTGTAATTTCTTTCAGTTTTTTCCCTTTAAAAAAGTAGTTGCAACTTTATTGTGTGGAAAATTTTGCATATTACTTAGCTAGTTTTAACTATTAGTTAAGTCTACCAACATAAGCTTTGAAATGACCATTTTAGGAGTTCCTGGGGGCTTGGCCGGTTAAGCAGCTAACTTTGACTCAGGTCATGATCTCACTGTTTGTGTGTTTGAGCCCCGTGTCAGTCGGGCTCTGTGCTGACAGCTCAAAGGCTGGAGGCTGCTTTAGATCTCTGTCTCCCTCTCTCTCTGCCCCTTCGAACTTGCATTCTGTCTCTTTCTCTCTCAAAAATAAATACTAAAAGACGAAAAAAATTAAAAAATGAGAAATTATCATTTTAAAATTTGTGATACTCTGTTAACTATTTTTCTTTTCCTTTATTGAAATTTTTATTGAGATAATTGTAGACTAAAATGTTGTAGTAAGACATAATAGCAAGAAATCCTGTGTACCTTTTACCTAGTTTTCCCCTAATGGTGGCATTTACAAAACTCTAGAACAATTTCATAACCCAATTTTGCTATTGATACAATCTGCTACTTTATTCAAATTTCCCAGTTTTATTTATACTTGTATATATACGTATATGTTCCACACAGTTTTATCACATGTGTAGGTTTTTGCATCCATGACTCGTGCCAAGATTCAGAATGTTTACATCACCACAATGCTCCCTTGTGTTGCCCATTTATAAAAATTATAGCCACTCCCATTCACCCACACCTCTCTCCCCTATCCCTGTCCCTGACCTTGGAAAACAATAATCTAAAATGTTGTCATTTCAAGGATATTATTTTTATGAAACTGTACAGTGTATGATCTTTCAAGGTTGGATTTTTCAATCTACATAATTCTCTGGAAATTCATCCAGATTGTTGCTGTGCACCAATAATTAATTCCTTTTTATTGCTGAGTAGTTTTTCATGACCTAGATATATAACCATTCACTGATTGAAGGACATCTGGGCCATTTCCAGTTTGGGGATATTACAAATAATGATGCTATGAACATTTTTTCCTTTTTTTGTTTTTTATCTTTTTTTGTTTGTTTGTTTGTTTTGCTATGAAGATTTGTATACAGGTTATTGTGTGAACTTAAGTCCATATTTCTCTGGGATAAATGCCTAAGAGTTCAGTTGCTGGGTCATAGGTAATTGTGTGTTTACTTTTTATAAGAAATGGCCAAATGATTTTCCCAGAGTGACTGTACCATTTTACATTTCCCACCAGCAATGGATTAACAATCTGGTTTCTCTGTATTTGCAGTGGTCACTGGTTTTCAGATTAGCCGCTCTGATAGGTGCATAGTGATGTTGTGTTTTTAATTTACACTCCTTTCATGGCTAATGAGATTAAAAATCTTCTCAAGCACTTATTTGCCATTTATGTAACCTCTTAAGTGATGTCTGCCCATGTTCTGTGTCCATTTTCTAACTGGGTTGTTTTTTTTCCTCTGGGGTTTTAGAGGTTTTTGATATATTCTAGATATTAGTCCTTCGATGTATGATTTGCAAAGAATTTCTTCTAGTCTGTAGCTTGTCTTCCATCTTCTTTCCCATAGGAGTTTGCAGAACAAAAGTCTTTATTTTGATGAAAGATTCATCAAATTTTCCTCTTATGACTGCAGAGTTTAGGTTGAAGTTCACTTCTTTGCCGATGGATGCCCAGTTATTCCAGCAACATTGGTTGAAGAGGCTATCCTTCTTCCATTAAATTGCTTTTGAAACTTCGTCAAAAATCAGTTGGGCACATTTGTCTGGGTGTATTTCCAGATTCTATATTCTGTTCTACTGATCTATGTGACTAGAACTCTACCTATACCACACTATCTTAATTATTATAGCTATGTAATAAGCTAGCCTGTGTAATAATATTGGTTAGAGTGGTGTCTCCCACTTAGTTTTTCTCTTTCAAAAAAGATGATCAAAAACATTGTTAATTTTTGAAAAAGAAGAATTAAGCTATTTGTTTAAGCTATTCTAGGGCTTGTGTCTTCAGATACAAATTTTAGAATTAACTTGTCTGTGTCTACAAAAAACCTTCTGACATTTTGATGGGAACTGAATTATATCTATAGATCATTTTGGGGAGAAATGATATCTTCCCTGTGTTGAGTTTTGCTATCCAGAAACATGGTATTACATAGGTCTTCTTTGATTTCTTTCATCATCCTTTTTGAATTTTTAGTATATAGAATCCATACATGTTTTCTTAAATATTTCATTTTCTTTTGCGCAGTTGTAAATGATAGTGTTTTTAATTTTAGTCTCTTCATGTTCATTGTTGGCCTGTAGAATGTGATTGACTTTTGTGTGTTTATCATCTATCCTGTGACCTTGCTGAACTCACTTACTAGTTCTAGGCATTTTTTTTTTTTTTTTTTGTAGATTCTTTGGAATTTTCCACATGGACATGTCATCTGCAAATAGAGATAATTTTATTTCTTCCTTTCCAATTGGATATGTCTATAATTATTTTAGTACATAAAACTTAATGAATGTGCCAATACTGGACATTTGGGTTCTTAGTGGAATGACTGGAACAAAAAAGATAAACATTTTAGTGTCTCTTAATATTCCTTATCAAATTTGTCTCCAAAAGCACAGTGTCAGTTTTTTGCTCCCACCAGCATTTTGTAAGCTGTTTTCCTGCACTGTTTCTCAGCTTTGAGAGTGAGATTTTTAATGCTTGTAGATATAATAAGCTTTTACTTTGAGAGAAGAAGGTATATCATTTTATCTCCATAGGTGTTTATTTGATTAATTCTGAGGTTAAATCCCTCCCTTTCTCCCTTTTAATTTTAACAGATGTTGTACATCCAGGCCTTGCCAGGGCCTTTCCTTTCAATGGATCCATCTTCATTTGTGGATGTTTATGGATATATCTCTACCCCTCGAGTTTGGAAACAAAAGTCATCATTAATATGGCGTCTTGGCCCTACATACCTCTTTGAAGAAGCCATCTCAGTGGATACTCTGGAAGTTATTAACAAACTTGGCCCAAGATACTGTGGTAACTTCCAAGCTGTGCATGCCCAAGGTATGGAGTGTTTTGATTTATAACGATCTTACTGATATTATTTTATTAAATGGACATCCAGTTATTTATAGCATATTTATAAAAAATAAACTCAGTGTAGGTCAGTCATTAGGGAAGACCTCTGTAATTGAATCATTATAAATTTACAACCCAACAGAAAATGTCACAGAAAAGGAAATGACAATATCCTTTGGATTTCAACTCTGAAGCACATAATGGAGGAGAATAGGTAGGCAATACCATCAGCAAAGAAAGAGAGGAGAGAATGAGATAAATAAGTTGCATTCCTTTTAATGAAGAAGCTTTTTAACTAAAGCATACTGTTGTCTTCAATTATTAAACAGGCAGACAAACATATCCACATTTTCATTATTGATTGCTGGCTGTTCAAGCAGGGAGTACTGCTCTCTGTGCTCTGTTAAGTCAAGGGGGTCAGCTCCCATCTGGGAAGAATGATGAATGAATTTATGTACAGAAGCCTTGTGCATTGTGAAGGGCGATTGAACACTGTTGAGCGTTTCTGTCTCCAGGACCCATGTCTTCTTCAAGCTTCCATTTCCTATGGCAAATGGTACTGGCCAGAGCCATGCGATGAGGTCAAGTCTAGAGCCAAAATTTTGCTGACTCGTTATTCAGACCATGCAGCTCTAGGACCATGTGTGGTTCTCCTTGACCCAGGGACCAAGGTGCTCATTCCAAGTGGAATGTTCGCCACGGCATGTAGCTCATCAAAAATTTTAGGGCTTTCAGCCCAGCAGATTTCTTTTTCTTTTCTTTTTAAATATTTATTTATTTATTTTGAGAGAGAGAGAGAGAGAAAGAGAGAGCAAGTGGGGGGAAGGGAAAAGGGAAAGAGAGATTCCCAAGCGGGCTCTGCAGAGCCTGATGCAGGGCTCCATCCCATGAACCGTGAGATCATGACCTGAGCCAAAAACCAAGAGCTGGACACTTAACCGACTGAGCCACCTTGGTGTCCCCATTTTTTTTTTTGTAAGTCAGCTTTCTTATCACTTAGCATTTTGGTTTTGGGGAGTGAGGTTATAGCATACCCTTGGTAGATGTCTCAAGCTCAAGGTGATTTCACACCTTGAATGCCTCTATTTTATAGTAGGGTTAATCTTAAGAGATTTGTCCACAGTTTTCTATAAGTGTCAGAGAAGCACAGGTAGGGACCAACATGTGATATAGACATACAACATGCAAACATACAACGTAACAACATAAAATAGTCCCTCAATGATGACTTCACCATATAGCCGTAGATATTTATTTTCCTGAGGTTGTACTTTCTTTTCCGTAAAGTGAGAGTAGAGATGATCAAAGATGTGTTGCTTTAGGAGAGGACCTTGATACAGAAGCGACGCCCCTGGTTGCAGAGGAAAGGGTTTCCTTTGGCCTTCACATAGCCAGCTCCTCCATCACCAGTGTTACGGACATCAGAAACACTTACAATGAGGTGGACAGCCGCCTGATTGCCAAGGAGGTACGACTTCTGCCTTCACCTGTTGCCCCCTTTTGGAATCCTGACCTCCTGGTTTGCTTTAGTTTTCAGCGCTTAAGTGAACACTGATTCGTGTTGGCGCATGTGTAGACAGATACGCACAGGCACGCTTCCCATTTCGTTTGTTAAAATATCATATGCCTCTCCACCCATTAGCATCCCCTGAGACTAAACCTTTCGTTTATAATTGCTCAGAGAAGAAAGTAGGCAGTCTTTATTCTTCACTGTAGAGCAGGAACAAGTGGAATTTGAAAAACCTTTGTGACACTGAAAACACGATTGAGCTTCCCTTTTCTGGATGCGACTGGCCACGCCCCCCAACCCCCAACACCGCAAAATGTTCTGTGAGTTGCCATGTGTATTTTAAACAGCAAACTTGCAAAACAGCAAGCCGACATGTTTGTAGATGAAGATGCCATTAGATGAACTATTTCCTAATGCCTGCACGGAGCGCTCTTTTGCTTAATGCTGAGAAATTTGAGCTGATTTGTTGACATTCTCTCCACCCTCACAGAAAGAAGGCCATCTCCCTTTACTGAAAGGAGAGATCAGGGATTAGGTCTGTTGAGCACACAGCTGTGCCTTCCCCACACAGTACCCCAGATTCCCATCCGCCTGGCCCTCTGAGACTAGTGAAGCCAGGGCGGGCCGAGACTGGACAATGTGGACTGGGAAGGAGGCAGCCTGGCCTTCGTGGCACTGTTCCACCTCCACATGTCCCTGGGCCCACCTTGCCCTCATGAGCTCTTTACTGTGACATGTGGGACATCGTTGGCACAACAGCATAGCCAAAGCTATTCCCACATGATTAAGGCACAACTGGGAGGCAGGACACGGGAACCTGAAGTTCGGCTTCAGTCTCCCTGACGTTGGTTCATTTATTATTTATTCACCGACCTTCACTTACTGAGTGCCAACTCTGGACCGGGTCTCGGGTACCTCCCCTCCAGGACCTCATGAACAAAACATCTTCCATTTCAGGAAAGTTTCTTGGGACTAATTGTTGCCAATTTCTCTAGATGAACATTTCATCCCGTGACAATGCCATGCCTGTGTTCTTGCTAAGAAATTGTGCTGGGCACCTGTCAGGTTCTCTTCGAACCGTTGGAGCTGTGGCTGTGGGCCAATTAGGTAGGTCAGGCCTTGAGCTTTTACTACTATTTGGGAAGTTGGGTGTGTGGCTGTCATTGCTCGTGCAGCCTAGAAGTCTGAGTGGCCATCCAGGGAGGGTGAGAGTTGGAGAGTCAGCCCTGTCAGAGAGCTGGCCTTCCACATCACATAGAAGCCAGTTCACCTTGCTGTATCTGGCAGGTGTTAATGAACTCAGCTACTAACCAGGCTGACATCTGTGCACAATGGAACCTATCTAGTGGGCACAGTGGGGTCTTTTGACAGAAGTAATGGTTGTGGTTGTTTGGGTAAGAACAACAGTCAGTTACTACTGGTTGCCAAGAGCGAAGCAGGGGGTTAGTGAAGGTCCAATCTCGCAGGATCTAGAGAGCAGACAAAAGCCACAGGTTGTCAGAGCAACCAGTGGATTGAGGCTCAGAGGGCATGTGACTCATCCAGCACGCTGGACTGAGACAGAGGCAGTGATCTGAAATCCCGTGGGCTGTTTCAGCCTTCTGGTGACCCAGGAAGAACTTAGTGCAGGATCTCTCAGTGAGCTAAGACTGACAAACGTCCCATCCTTCCTCCCAGCCTGTCCCGTGTGCATGAGCCCTTCTGCTGTGAAGGGACACTGGCAGCTCTTGCCTTTGCAGGCTTCCAGGGGACTTGCCATAACCCCGAAGCTGCGATCTATTGATGGAATGCCTCTTTGTCCCACACAGGTGTAAGGGTGTTCCACTCCATCCCAGCAGCCAGCAGTCTGGACTTCATTGGTGGGCCCGCCATCCTCCTGGGCCTCATTTCCTTAGCGACGGATGACCACACCATGTATGCGGCCGTGAAAGTCCTGCACTCTGTCCTGACCAGCAATGTCATGTGTGACCGTCTGATGCAGCACATCTCTGGGTACCAGGTAATCCAACCTCCCATGTGGGCTGTCATTCCCAGGGAGCAGGGAAGAGCTTCACTGGCCTTAGTGGACCTTTCCTCCACGGCAACTTCTAGAGAAGGGAAGCCAAGAGGGAAGGGTCTTGAGACTAGTGTCGCCACAGCAGAAGGCCAAACAATGGCCAGGCAGAGAAGGGCTCTGATCAGAATAGGGATGTTCGTCTGTATACCTGTACCTTGCACTGAATTCAAGAATCACTTGTGGTCCACCCACTTTGCACCTAACACAATGGCTAGGAGCCCAGGTGGAGGAACCAGGTGCTGGGTTTGAATCTTACCTCTTACTCAAACTTGCTATTTAACCTTGGATGAGTTACTTACTTACTCTCTCTGCCTCCGTTTCCTTACTTGTATGATATAGACTATCATACCTCCTATATCATGAGATTGTAGTGAAGGACAAGGTGATTTAATTCAAGCAGGCTCCGGACTGACAGCAGCAAGCTCGACGTGGGGCTTGACACACAAACCTTGAGATCACGACCTAAGCTGAAGCTGGACGCTCAACTGACTGAGCCACCCAGATGCCCGGGTCTGCAGTCTCTTCTATAAGGGCACCAGTCCCATTCACAAAGGTTCTATCCTCATGACTAAATCACCTCTCACAGGCTCCACCTCTCCTAATCCATCATATTGGGGATTAGGTTTCAACACATGAAAGTCTTCTTTTTTTTGGGGGGGGGGGAACAAAAACATTCACTCTGTAGCACTGTCTAAGAAGGTGGACAAAAAAAGCATATTATTGTGAGACAAAAAGAACCCACCAGATTCACAGATTTATTGTACCTTTACAAATGAAGACAGAAGAGGGAAATTTAAAACGCTTCTCATGTTTTACAAAAGAAATATTGCAAATATTTATGTCTTCGGGGCATATCAGAAAGAAGGGCTGGACAGTGGTAGGGCAGGTGGGAAATGACAGGTTTGAATAAAGCAACAAGATTACTGTTATTATTATTATTTGCCTTCTCTGACTACTCTTTATAAAGAGAATCTCCCTCCATCCTATCCCATCTCTTTCCAGACACCTTTTCTTGCTTTCTGTTTCTTCATAACCTGCATGGCCAGTTGGTAGGATCTCTATATACTTGTCATGTTTGTGGTCTGTTTTGTCCCCCCAGCCCCCTAGGGAGATGTCCCATGAGAGCAGGACGGGTCTGCTTGTCTACCTTAAGAGCACGTGGTACACAGCAGTTACTCAACAAGGTTTTATGGAATGACTCAGTGAATGCAAGCAAGGGTCTTCAATTAAATGGCCTGCTTAAGAGTAAATTTAATTACTTTTAGACTTTTACTTTATTCATTTGCTGGTTTTCTGATTGGACCTAAGAGCACGAGAGTATGAACCTCTCTATATGTTATTTCTATCCAAACTTGTGTATCATCCTCTTCTCAAATGAGGTGGCATCCAGGCAAGTTTTATAAGATGGATTTTCATAGCATGGTAAAGAAGGACAGTGTTCCAGACCAACATTAAGAATACTTAAGGGATCCTGGGACTCCTGGGTGGCTTAGTCGGTTGAGCGACCGACTTCAGCTCAAGTCATGATCTCACGGTTTGTGGGTTCGAGCCCCACGTTGGGCTCTGTGCTGACAGCTCGGAGCCTGGAGCCTGCTTCGGATTCTGTGTCTCCCTCTCTCTCTGCCCCTCCCCGACTCATGCTCTGTCTCTCTCTGTCTCAGAAATAAATAAACATTAAAAAAAATAAAAAAAGAAACACTTAAGGGATCCTGTTCAGTGTCCTCCATGTGGAGGGGAGGAAGGACAATGATGGGTCTGTGCACCATAACCTGGATGGAGAGACAGACAATGACCAGAACTCTGCTACTCCAAGAGGCGTGGAGTTTATCTTGGAAGGGATGAGCAATCATAAGAAGGCTTGGAACAGGGAAATGGAAGGATTCATGCTTTAGAATGACCTTTGAAACCACAAAGGAAGATGGGCCAGAAGGGTGAGATTTGAACAGGGGACTGAGAGAGAGTCCAGCATGCTATGAGACTACATTTCTGGCCTGGAAAGATTTGGGATCTTTGTGGGAAGGGTGGGCAGATAGCACTGGAAAGCAGCCAGTTCTGTGTGTCCAGAGTGCTGCAGACAGGAAGGAAAGAAGATATTTGGGACATGCTAAATCTGAAATGTCTGTGTGACATCAAAGGTCAAATGTCACGTGGGACAGATAA
The DNA here is from genome assembly GCF_007474595.2 of Lynx canadensis. Lineage (NCBI taxonomy): Eukaryota > Metazoa > Chordata > Mammalia > Carnivora > Felidae > Lynx > Lynx canadensis. The sequence continues at coordinate 40,932,917 of NC_044313.2, read as the reverse complement.
CTCTGGAGCTTAGAGGGGCAAGCTGGGCTGCAGGTATAAATGTGAGAGTCATCAATACCATCATGATGATATTTCAGACAAAGTCATTCAAGAAATGGCCAAAGAGAAGGAGTAGGAAGAGAAGAGAGGAGAGCTGAGGAGGAAGCAATAAGGATCTAGCCACGTACAGGCTGAAAATATGATCAAAACCCAACAAAGGAGATTGAGAAGCAGAGGGGAGAGAAACTGAAGAAAGTTTTGTTGAAGAATCTGAAAGAAGGCAGTATTTCAAGAAGGCAGGTGGGATCAAACAATACTAAATGCTGATAAATAACAAAGCAAATGAGGACAGAGATGTGCCTGTTGGATTTGGCACCTGGAAGTCACTGGTGACCTTTCCAAGACGATTGGATAGGTAGAAGCAGTAGCCATTTGAAGAGGGTTGAAGACAGAGGGTGAAGTGAGGACATGGGGCCAGAATGTGCCTATTAATGTCTTCTGGAAGTTTACCTACAAAGAGGAGTAGAGAAATGGAGTCCAAACTAGAAGGATTAGGAGTCAAGAGAGGGTTCTTTTTAAGATGAGAAATGCTACAGAATTTTTGTCGGTGGGAGGAAGTGACAGAAGAGAAAAGGAAAGAGATGGATGAAGCTAGGAGAGAAGAACTATCCCATGGAGCCATGTTCTTGAGGAGGTGAGGGGTGGGTTCCAGAAGCTCTGCAGATGGAGACCCTGCTTATGACCAGAAAGATGCAACACAGGTCCCTGTAGATCTGGTGTGGGCAGATGAGAGCGTTCATGTCTGATGGGTTCTGTCTTCTCAACAGACAGGGTTGGGGAAAGAGGAGAAGAGTTGAAATTCTCATCTTTGGCACGAAGAACACCAGCTTCCTAGAAAAACAGAATTGACCACCAGGCTAAATGAGGGATACTTTGGCATTTGACACTGTGACTGCAAGCGAAACCAGTCAGCATGCATGTGTGATTTTTCTCAATCTTCAGCCATCCTAATTATGTCTTGGTGGGGGAGTGGGGAGTGGTCAGATTTCAGATATATCCAAGAAGTGGCTGGAGCAATCTGGAAAGATATTGAGTATTCACTGATCACAGCTGCCTTTAGCAGCTGGACTACTATAACAGAATATCACAGACTGGGTGGCTTATAAACAACAAAGTTATTTCTCACAGTTCTGGAGGCTGGGGAAGTCCAAGATCAGGGTTCCAGCATGGTCCGGTTGGGTGAGGGCCCTCCTCTGGATTGCAGATAGCCAACTTCTCATTGATCTTCACATGGGAAAGATCAGAGAGAGGAGGCAAGCTCTCTTGTGACTCTTAGAAGGGCACTAATCCCACCATGAGGCTCCACCTTCATGACCCCCTCTAATCCTAATTACCTCCCGTAGGACCCACCTCCAGATCACATTTCACCGTGGGAAAGTGTTTCAACACATGAATTTGGGGAGGACACAAATGTGCAGTTTAGAACAGCCAGCAAGAGTTCCTTTAGAGACGATGTCTGGCAGGACAGGGCTGGGTGGTGTCAGATCCAGGCTTAGGAACTGAGCTGTGGATGAGAACCCAGATGCCAGGAGATGGCTAGGCAGCCTGACTTTTGTGTGACTGAGGTCAACAGAGACACGAGTCTAGGTAAGATCTATCTCATTAGTCTCTGAGGTGGGTATGGGCCACAGGGACCCCATCACCTCTGTCCTCGTACGGAAGTTGGCATGTGGCTGATTCCCTGGGCCTGGCACAGTAAGTAGAAAGGTCCATCGGGTGGCTGTAGCCTGAAGTGATGGTGCAGCTGAGCTCATGGGGAGGCGTGGCTTCCTGGTGACACACCAACGTTTGTGGGATGGCTATGAATGCACGATCCAGCAAAGGAAAATGAAAAAGAACACTCAGAAATGTAGGAGGAAACCAAGAGAGAGTAGCATTCTGCGAACACGGGAGGAGATTTTCGGGAAGAAGCAGGGGGTCCCTAGTGAAAGGTCAAGTCACACGAGTACAGGAAAGTGGACACCGGTGGGGAAGCCGCCACAAATTTGGTGTGTGTTTTTCTTCTGGGATCGTGGGGACGAGGGAGGTGGCACCAGAGAGCAGAGGGCTTTCGGCCTGGGTTGACCACACGTGCTGGTGGGAATAAGCAGGGATGGAGAAAGAGTTCTAGTGATGCACTCACGAGGAAACCGCTTTGTGTTTTCACTTGTTCAGATAATGGCTTTCCTCCTGAGGAAAAAGACCTCTCTCCTAAACCAGCGAAGTTTTCAGCTCATCCTCTCCATTGCCGGCACTGCAGAACTGGGCTTCGGCTCCTCTCTTGTCACCAATGTTGGTGTCTTTCAACACATCCTCTGCAATTTTGAGGTAAACTGGAGACTGGTCATTAGCCCTGAAGGAGTGGGTGTGTGTGATGGGAAAGAAAGTCTGGTGCTTCCTCTAAACTCAGCAGCTCAGCTTCCTCAATAGTCAGGAGGGTCGTGAGAAGGAAAACCTTAACGGCTTTGGAGCCCAGAGGCCCTTTTTATAATTAAATCCTACCACCCATGGGCTGTGCGGCCTTGGGCAAGTCTCTTGATTTCTCTGAGTTCTAGTCTTCTAGTGTGTGAAATGGAGACCGTCATCTCTCCCTCACAGGCTGGTGCGGGGGTCAAACCAGATAGTATCTGGGTAAGGGCCTTAAAACCGTAGGTTTAAAAAATATATACCCCTACTTCCGTTGAATGGTGCTTTGCTGTTGACAAATGTTCCTTGCAAGGGCTGACTGAGAGACCCTGAGGGTAGGCCTGAGGCTAACAGAGGAGGACTGCACAGAACTTTGGGTGGATTGCTCCATTCACAAGACTATTTACTAAGTGTCCACTGGGGTCAGGCATTAGCCATGTCCTGGAGACGTGGTGATAACCAGGATCCAGCCTCTTGGGCCCAGGACATAACCAAGTTGACACTACGCTGTGCTAGGTGCCACGGAGAGACAGGCACAGGGCATTTGGGGAGTGGGGTGAGAGCACAGCCAATTCAGATTTCCCATTCAGGCACTCTGGGGCTGAGTCTGGCAGAGTGCATTCAGTGGGGAATGTTCCAGGTGGAGTGGGCACTATTTGCACACAGGAGGGATGAGAAACAACCATGGGGATTTGAAAGCTAGTGGCTTGGAGGGTCCCTGGAGGGCTGTTTGTTGCAAGGAGAGGTGAGGCTGGAGGAGGAGACAAGACAGGCTGGAGATGCTAGGCTGTAGGACATGCGCTTTAGCCAATCCGTGCTGGAGTCTGTGGAAGTATTTTAAAAATGGATATTTTTAAGCTAAAAAAATGATATTGTAGAATTGTAGAATACTTAAAATTACAGAGAAGTAGGGCGGGGGAGGAAGCTCCCGTTTCTGAGACCCAGATGGCCTTTGCCAACTTTTAAGGCATTGCTTTTTTGTACTTCCTATGCACAATACACATGTATTTTCATATCATAGTCACGATCATAGTGTAGATATTATTTTAAGTCCCGCCTTTCCTCACATAATATGGACATTAAAAGCATTTATTATGGACTCTCCCCCCCCCCCTTTTTTAGTTTTGGTTAAAACACTTTTAGTGAAAAGGGAAAGACACTGATGTCCCGCGTGTCTGCGGGACATATTTACAATATTTACAATATTAGGACACTCTGGAGCCTACAGCCTTGGAGGAGACACCATCATTCAAGTCTAGCACAGTCCTCACTCTCCTCCTCAGAACTCCTGTTCCAAATGATCCTGTGTTAAGAGTAAATATTACAGCTCATTACAAGACGGAGAGACAGGGACAACACCACCTATAGCTCACCTCCCAAAGTCTGGGACTCTAAGAACCAGACAGTGGCAAAGACATAAGCCCTGGGCCACGGACAGGCAAATGGGGAGGAAATAGGTCTTGAGAAAGGAAGATGAGGAACATACGAGGAGCCAGGGAATAAAATTAGAGGCACCTAGTGCTAGGAAATCCCCTACGACCTGTGCTGCATTGCTGCACACCCAGTCACTGAAAGTCCAAAAGAATATTTGTGAGACCCATCCAGTCAAGAACTCGAGGTCCGCTCCCTCACGTCATGCCCCTTTCGTAGTCTCATAGGCTCCCAGCAAGCCCTATGCTTTAGCAACACTTTTTAACTCTCCATCATTACTCCTTCAATGACCCTCACCAATAATGCTTGTTAAAGATGTGAACTTCACATTTAAAAACATCTATTTTGTACTTTTGCAAGTATTGTTCTGAATCAGAATAGTATCTGTCTTATGGGAAATTCCTGGTTTCTTCACTATCCCCCTATTGTCAAAGTCTTAGATTATTCTGCTATGTTATTCGTATATGAATAAATGTCACTATAGATGGCACTTTTGTGCACACAGTTCCCTTGGTTTAAAAACTATTTCCTTTGAGTAAATGATCAAAGTTGAATTATTAGGCTTTATAAGCAATTTTCAGTCTATTGATATGTTTTGCTAAATTGCTGATATCCAAGGAGGTTAACTAAAATACCACACGACAGAGTTTTATTTTAAGCCTATTACTCTGGTGGCAGGAGTCCCAGGCAGGGAGAGTGGGTCATGAGATTGCTACAGAAATCCAGGTGAAAAATTTTGAAACCTAAATTTTGGCAAAGGCAGTGGGATAAGGAGGAGGATTAATGAGGCTCCTCATTCATATTAGAAGTGGTATAGAGCTGAATGGAAGGAATACTGTGTATAACACAGTATAAAAAAGTACTGTGCATTGTGGGGGGCTGGTGAAAGCTGGATTTGGAGAAAAAATTATAAACGTCAATGTATATATTGGAAAAAAGAACACTTGAAAGTAATGAACAGAACCTTTAGATCAAGAAGATAGGATGACCAAACAAAAAGAAAAACACAAAAACCCTAAACAAAACAAACAAACAAACAAAAACAAAATTCAGAGGAAGAAGGAAGGAAAAAAGAGATGAGAACATTAATTAAGTAGGAAAGAAACAAACATAGAAATGTCAGCAAGGCCAATAACTGGTTCTCATAACACAGACAAACTTGTTGAGATTGGCCAAGGTGGGGGGGGCGGGGAATGAGAGGCACAACGAAGTAATATTAGGAAGGAAAGGAAGAATAACCACGGAGGAATGTGCGATTAGAAAGGTAGCAAAAATAGGATTAGCAACTTTGTGCCAATAAATGTGAACACTTAGCTCATTTGAACAATCTCCAAAGAAAATTTGTTTTCAAAATTCACTCGAAAAGAGGTAAAAACTCAAATGGTCCCATAACCATCAAATAATAGAATCACGTGTTTAAAATCCTACAAGCCAACAACATCCACAAGGCAAGTCCAGACTCAGGGTTTCTATAGGGAAGTTCTACCTGTCAGCAAACAGGCCATTCCAACCTTATAAACTCTTCCAAGAAACTGGAAAGGGAGCACTCCCAGCTTATTTTATGAGCTAATCTTGAATGCAGAATCGAAAAAAGACAGTATGGGAAATGAAAAAGTCCAGGCCAATCTTATTCATAAATATAGCTAAAAAAATCCTAAATAAAATATTAGCTAATTGAATTGGGCCCTGGATCTGCTTCTGAAGATGGATGAAAGGGTTGTACAGGAAGCCAGCCAGACATGGAATATAGGCTCCCTGTGCACAAAAGGAAAGGAGATATGCACAAATGATCTCACTATACTGATAAACAAGACAGTATGCCTTGGCTGCACATCTGTACCTTCTAGAGTGCCGTGGCTGTGCTCTGGCAGCTTGGCTCCAAAGCATCTCAGTCAGCAGCCCCGCCCAGAAATTTCCAATGGAGGAACCCACCAACCCCCACTGTCTGCTCCTGGAATGACCTTGAGGTCCATCCCACCCCTCCCTGAGTAAACTCTTAGATAAGCTGGTGCTTTTAAAGCTGGAGTTAAGAACACAAGCAACCCATAACAACTAGAAGAAGCTAAAAGAAAGAAAGAAAGAAAGAAAGAAAGAAAGAAAGAAAGAAAGAAAGAAAGAAAGAAGAAACGAAGTAACATTTTAAGATTAGGAGGGAATTTCAAAAAGAAGAGGTCTTTTACAAATGTCTGCCTACATCAAGTAAAGTAAGAGTGAGGATGTGTAAGTCGTAGATTTTGTAATTTGTAAGATTGTGTAAAATTTGGAAGTCACTTGGAGGTCACCTGGGGGTCACTGACAGGCCTGGTGAAAGGTAAATTGTAGGGTCAGAAGCGAGGTGGGGAGAGCACCGTAGAAGTCAAGATAGAAGAAAAGGAGAAGAGAGTAGAAGGAAGTTTCAAGACTTAAGGGACTTGAGTGTGGCTGTCGGCTGAGGAGGAGGAAGCAGTGGAAAAGTATGGTTAAAAATACCAGTGAGAGTGTCGCTATTGATGGGACAAGTCCTTAAAGGAGAGGGAAGGTTTAGAGACAAGAGAGTGGGTTACAAGAGAAAGTGTGGGATCCATGCATAATGATTGAGGCAGCTAGTTGAGAGGGAGGAGCGAGACAGGAAGTCGAGAAGCAGTGGAGGGACAGGAGGTTGAGGTTTTGGGTTCCTTGAAAAAGGGACAGGCCAGCTCATTCTGAGAGTGAGATGGTCCCAGGGGTTGGGGAGAGGGCAGAATTTGACATGGTTTCCATCTGATGTTCAAAGAAATCTAATCCAGACATCTCAGTGCTGTCCTTAGTACAGGGGTTATGTGACACAGCATAACAACCAAAAGGTTCAATTATCCATGTTTCCCAAAATTCAGGTAGTTGGTATTATGTAATTTCTAAAGAGCTAGGCAGCCTCCAATGGCAGCTTCTTACTGTCAGTGCTCTGGAACAGAAACAGGGATATGCTTCTGTGGGAAAGGTAAGGGCTCAGGAACACACAAGATTGTTAGGTTCAGTCTTTGACTTTCTCAGTTCTCCCGGCTCCCGGCACTGACGCTGGCATAGCATTTGTTCAGTGACTGCCTTCACGAGTGACTATTCCACGTGTTTAGGCTCTTGGACTCCTCCAGACTTGCACGTTGGGGTGCCATGCCTGCCTACCGCCACCCCTACCGGGGCCACATCAGCCCACACCAGCTCTCCAAAATGGCAGCTGCCCTCCTCTGTGTGTTCCGGGTAGTGACTGTGAAACAGGGGCTGGAAATCTGTTAGTGTTTCTGGCTTAAGAGCAAGCCACTTATTTTACCTTGATTTACTTTGCATTCACTCTTTTAAAAAATTTAATGGGTCCTTATCAAGTGCCCATTATGTGGCATGTGTGGTCCTGGGCCCTGGGGACTGGAGAGGGGTGGTCTCTGCCTCCATGGGCCCCCTCATAAACTTGGGTCCTCTGAGGCTCTTTTGCTTTCACTCTTAAGTAAGAGGATGGAGCCATGGCCACCTGCTTGATTCAAGTGAGGTCGATTATTGACCCTAGGGGTCACTGTCTGCAGGAGATGCCTGGGGGGAGCACAGGGGAGAGACAAGAGAATGGGCTCCATGGTCAGACAGACCAGGCTTTGAAGCCAGCCTCTGCCAATTAGAAACCGTGGGGCGCCAGGCAAGTTACTTAGTCTCTCTGAGTCTTCACTCTTCTTAGCTACTAAATGCAGATAATGATATCGTTTTAGGACTTACAGGGCACTTCTTGCCTCTAGAACATGGCCTCATTTAGAAGCGTGAGCTTTCTTTGCTGCTCTACGATTGCACTCTTGCAATCCCGTGTCGGAACCTTTTTAATTCTGGGCCTTAGGAAATGTCAGTATTTAGAAGTAAGAAATAGTCAAGCTCTCTGAAAGGAAATAGGCATGAGACATGAAGGCGTGCCATCAACTGTGCCCCAGAAGGATGGTTAGCCGCTGTATTTTGTTTACTGTGAATGATAACGACCTGAGTGATAAAGTTCACTCTCAGAATCACAGTGCATCTCCCCTCTGTGCACAGCTCTCAGAGCAGCTGTATAAGGGAAGGTGTGGGCGGTGCTGCAGGATTTATGGAGGAAAGAAGTGAAGAAACTGATGCATGCACAAGTTGGGTGCGTGGTCGCAGGAGCATAAACCCAGACAGCCAAGACTCAGCTTCTAACTCCAGTCCTACCACTTGCCAGTGGTGAGTGGGGCCTGTCACTCAACTGGTCTGTGTCAGCCTCTATTTTCTCATCTCTAACTTGGGAAGACTGGTATTTGCCTTGTAGGCTCCAGCGAGGATGAACTGCGTTTGGGGTACGGCTACACGGGCAGCAGGGCTGAGGGCCAGACAGAGGTGAGGGCGAGTGTCCTTGGTTTAAATCTAGACTCACACGGAAGCACTGGGCAGCAGCAAAGATGGGGAGGAGAGGAATGGCGTCTGAGCTTCCCCCCGGGGCAGGCACCCTCTAAGTTCTAGGTGTCGGGAGAGTGGGTCAGATTCTTGAGCAGCTAAATTGTGTTAGTGAATTTCAAGCCTAAGGAGCTTGCCTAAGCAGCTCTGTACCTGCTTACACTGCCTGGAATCCCTTCTTCACACACGTCTTGTTTTCACTGTGTGTTTGTTGTCCCCAGCTCTGGATGAATTCTGCAGACAACCTGGAGCTCTCCCTCTTTTCCCATTTTGTGGAAATCCTTCGATCACCAAGGTAGGCTGGGCTTTGGCAGTGCGCGGGGCTAGGACTAATGGCTTCATGCCAAGAAGGGGGACTGAGGGGACAGGACAGCCAGTGGCTCAGCAACCACGGCCTTCTCCCATTTCCAGACCACTGGACTCCCAGGTGACAGCATGTCTGTCTGGGTCTGTTTGGGCTGCTGTGACAAAATATGATAGACAGGGTGCTGAATAAACAACAGAAACTTATTTCTCACAGTTCTCGAGGCTGGAAGCCTAACATCTAACATCAAGTCTAACATCAACATCACTGGCAGATTCAGTGTCTGGGGAGGGTCCCCCTTCCTGGTTAACAGCAGTCTCCTTGCTATAGTGTCGCCTGGTGGGAGGGGCGAGGGAGCTCTCTGGCATCTCTTTTATAAAGGTGCTAATCCCATCACTAGGGGATGTGTTTACCTCCAGAGACTGTACCTCCAAATCCTATGGTTAGGTTTTAACACATGAATTTTGGGGGGGGACACGAACATTCAGTCGTAGCAATGCCCTTCCTAGTGGCTCACTTATGTGGGGCAAGTCTATCTCCCTGGTGGATTTGGGCCTCGCACCCTCTCAGGGGCTCAGTATATGTGGCCAGCAAAGGAAAACACTTCTCTGTGTCCTGTTTGCCTCCCAACCCACTCTCCCTCTAAATGACTTCTCCAAGTCACTTTTTAAATCATTCAGGGCTCTTTTGGTTACAAGCAGCAGAAATACAACTCAAACCAACTTAAGGAAGGAAGGGAGGGAGGAGGGAGGGCAAAAGGAAGGTTGAGAAAGGAAGAATTTATTGGCTCATACATTGGAATGGGGCAGATCTTCACATGTGGCCGGGTGGCACTCACACTACTTCATCTGAGACCTGTCACCTGTCTTGTTCATGCTTTCCTCCGTGCTGGCTTCATGTGGGCAGACGGCAAGATGGCTGCTGGGCAGCTCCTCAGGGCTGGAAGTTCAAGAGGAACAAGACAGTCCTGTGGAGAAGGAATACAGAAAAACAGGCTGCTTAGTGCCATGATAAGAAAGAGCACAAAACACAATGAGAGCTGTGAATACAAACCACACACAGAACTGGGCTGGTTCTGCCTCAGTATCAGGGATGTGGAGGTTGGCAGAATTTGTCCTGTTAGTACTGAAAAGACAGTTCAAGAAGGAGCCACCCACCCAGATTCGCCCTCCTTCACCTTTTTTTTTTCTTTCCTTTTCCCACTTTCTTTCTGTACTTGTTGTTTTCTTAAAGATGGACATTTATCCTGGGAGCTGTTTTCTTTGGTTGAGTAGAACTTACGGGAAATTGAATTTGTGATTATCCTAAGAAGGGGGATGCGGATGCTTGAATTCTGTCTTTTTCCCCTTTGACTCCTAGTGGCGTGTTCATCCACTTTGTGGTTTGGGGCGGGCAGGAAGAGCGCACACCCCAGACAGTCTCGCCAAGGGCCCCTCTCTCCTGGCTGTTGGAGAGTGCTCCGCGGTCGCACGCGAGTCTGCTGTCTTTGTTCTGAGTTTTCTGAGACCAGCGTTAGTTTTCCCTGAGGCTTGGAATTTAAAAGTCAATAACTGGGGGTTATCTTTGAAGGCAGTTTCCGGGGGGGTGGAAGGGCATGGGAGGCTCATCCCTGAGCAACTCTTGGCAGACACATATTCAATGGGTGTCTGACAGCATTTTGATGAGTTGCCAAGAGAGCATTGGAGTCAGAGGGCCATGGAGCAAGCCCAGCCTGGGAAACCTTTTTAGCAGAAACACAGCAAATTTGGTTCATTCCAGTAAAAGCTTTTACTGCCTTTCTCCTGGGCTCACCAGGGAAGGACCCCGGAATGCTGAAGTTGCTCACCAGGCACAGCTTATACCCAAGCTCGTCTTCCTCTTCAATGAGCCGGGCCTCACCTTCTCCAAGATCCCCACCATCATTGCCATCCTAGGCTGTCAGCTGAGGGGCCACTTCAGCATCCAGGACTTGCTCAGGTACTGTGCCACGCTTCCCAGGGGGAAGGGCAGAGCCTTGGGACTATTTCACAAGGGTATATAGGCCTCAGTTCTCTCCTGACCACACTTGACCCAGCAACATTACCCTTCAGTGCAGTGGCAGGTTCCATTCCCTTGGAACCTTCCAGAGGTTCTGTTTAGGGCTGAGAGTTGAGAAAAGGGGTGGTTCTGCAAGACTCCCCTCAGGGCTATGTGCTCACAGCTCCCTGGTGCCCAGACGTACTTACTATGCCAAGAATTCAAGTTCCTGTGAGCACAGTCCTCCTCATCAGCCATTGACCCAACATGTCTGCTTTTTGCAGACGTCCCAAAGGACAGTCCCAGTTGACATGGTACGTAGCCTTTTCCATCCTCAGCACTCTCTGTTATGTTTATCTGGCAGAGCCAGAGTTAACTGCTCTGATGATAGATTTTAGAAGTCTCTGGAAACACTGCATTGATCACAGAATAATGTGATCTGTCTCAAACCCTCCCTTGAAGCCGATTTGGGTGGATCTGTGTAGAAAACCTTCATATGTGTTGAGCAAACGTGGGTGGAGCCCACCACTGAACATATCCCTCTCTCTCTGCATTAAGAATTGGGCTGTTTGTTGTCTACACCCTCAAGCCTTCTTCGGTGAATGAGAGGCAGATCTGCGTGGATGGAGGCCTGGACTCCTCAGTGTCTGGTGAGGAGACCTTTCTCAGACACCAGTCTGAAAGTAGCAGGATGGCCCTCAGGGCACCCCTGAGAGCCACCTGTCATGGGCCCATTTTGTAGAGGGAAGGGCTGAGGCAAAGAAAAGGGAAGGTACTCACAACTGAGCAATTGTTCCCAAGTAGTGGCTTGTGAGGTCATAGTGTTATGAGTAGGGTTACAGTCATATCAAATTGTTTATTCTTCCGTCACAACCTGGAATGGCTTCTAAGACCTCCAGGATAAAACTCAGTTCCCTATAGGCCAACAGGTGGGATCCTTCATGACCCAGTTCCTGCTTACCTTCTTGGTTGAGTCCTTCCTACCTCTGCTCCTCTGATGAGCTCCAACTTCAGCACTCTGAGCACCTGCACATCCTAATATGTGATGGTCTGCCCTCCAGCCATGCTTTGTATGTGTTGTTCCCTTGGCAGAAATGCCTCCCCTGTCCCACCCCACCCCCTGCTTTGCCCACTGAGTTAACCATTCCTGGTCATACCAAGCCAGGTTAAGTCACCTCCTCTGGGCTTCTAAAGTCCTTGCGCTTACTCTAATGCACAGGTTAGTGATTTGTTTTTTTGGGTCTCTCTCCTCCCAACCAGGTGCAGAACAGAAGCTATGTCATGTTCCCTCTGCCAGGGCAGGTGTGAAGGGAACTTGGTCCTGGGCCCTACAGATCTGTGCTGTCCAAGATGGGAGCCTCTAGCTACATGTGGCCATTTACATTTAAATTTTAACTGGTAGAAATTAAATGCAATTAAAAATTCAATTCTTCAGTCACATGAGCTCCATTCCAAGTGCTCGATAACCACACGAGCCTAGTGGTTACTGTATTGGACAGGAGAGATAGAAAACATTCTTATCATTGAAAAAGATTCTATTGGACACTCTTACTTAGTCTAGGAAAATGATCTCTTATCTTTAGGTCAAACCTGAAGAGTAGGTATTACTATTCCCATTTTGCAGATGAGGAAACAGAGGCTCAGAGATAGAAGACCTTTGGGGCCAGAATCCAAATAAAGAGAAATCTGATTCCGGTTCTCCAAACTGCCACATCAGTCATATTTCTGCATTCATGTGCCCTGAATTGGTTGTAAAATAAGTGGTTAACCAAGGGAATGAATGAATGGATAATGGGCCAAAAGTAAGCTTATTCAGTCAGCCCTTCTTCTAATATGGACTGCATTCTGAACTCTACAACGCAAGCTCTATTTTTCGTGCAACATTGATATGCTGAAGGTTTAGTCTGGAAACACATTGAGAGCAGGAATTGAGATCGAGTACTAAAATCTTCACCACTCTGCTCCCAATGCCTCCTATAATGCCCAGCATGTAGTAGGTGGTCAAGAAGTGTTGCAGCCTATGATAGTGAAAAAAAATTCTTCTGCTGGAAGATAAACTTGACCTTGTTATTTTTAGGATTTTTGGGGGAAGTGGATAGGAAGCAACAAAATCATCTCCAGTTAAAGAGAACTTTAGGAACATGTCCTGAAATTCTTTTTAAGCATTGCATGGAAGTCTAGAACTGAATGCCAAAATTTTGAGTCCCATCCATGCCCCAATTCCTGGGTGAACGAAACATTTGGTGAATACGATTGCTTACTGCAGCAAATAGTATGTCTCTTTACATCCGTTTTCTCTCAAATCTGAATTTCCTTATTTTGTAGCTGGAAGCCAAACATCTGGAAAGACAATCTGGCTCAGAAACCAGTTGCTGGAGATGCTGTTCAGTGTAATATCTTCTTCCCAACTTCATCTGTCCTCTGAGTAAGTAGTTCCAGGGAGAGCGATTTGGCATGGGGTTGCCTCATACAGGGTGCAGTATTAAAACCTTTTCTTAATGAAAAGTTTAGCATCTCCGAGTCGGTTTTCGGCAATGTGTTTCCTGCACCAGTCAGAAACAAAATTATATTCTCTCCACCCAATAAAGCAGACCTTGCCCTAAGATATTCTGATGCAAATGTGAAATGGGCATGAGTAAGTCAGAACAGATTTGGTATAATTACAATAAGCTCTTTTTGTCACCATAGCTGTAGTGTAATTGTTATTGTTTTGGCGGTTGTGACAATCACTGATTTTGATGTCCTGTACTTGGCAGAAAATAGAACGGAGAAATGGTTAGCCTAAATAACATCTATCAAGGAAAAGGCTCGCCAAATTCTTCTGCTATTTACTGTCAGTTATTTAGTTATTTTTCCAAGTTGGAAAAAGAAGTATCTGCCTTCAATTAACTTTTAAAACAACGTGTAACCATGAAATTCCATTAACTCTCTCCCACTGACTGCCTGCTTTATATCCAACTCCAGAGTCATCCATTCAACCACTATTTGTTGAGCACCTACTGTGTGTCAGACCCTGTTCCTCACTCCCAGACTGCAGTGCTGAGGAAGTCGGTCTAGGTCCTTGCTCTGCTGGGTTGGCATTTTAGTGTGTTCGTGTGTTTGGGGAAGGGAGGAATGCTGTGGGGAGTTATCCCTCAGTAAAATGGCCTTGCAAGTAGTGCTTAAGAAATCTTTGTATTTCTAGAATCAAAACATGGTAGAAATGGAAGATGCCTTGGAGATGAGCTAGTCCAACCCTCTCCTTTTTCATCTTTCTGAATGAGAATATAGGGTAGTGCTTAAGCACCAGGGCTCTGACGTCTAGACCTCCTGGTTCAAATCCCAGCTCTGCTCTCAGAGACTTTGGGGAGGTTATTTAAGTCCTCTATGCCCTCTTCTACTCATCTATATGAGGATAAGAATAGTACCTGCTATGGATGGAAATTAACATGTGACTAGCCCCAAGCATGGTGTCTGGGACACTATAAATACTCCATAAGCTAAGTCTTCTCATCGTCATCATCTCACCATCACTGCCCTCATCACCACCACCACCATCATCATCATCATCATCATCATCATCAAGGAGAATGACCAGAGCTCATCAAAAGCTCTGCCAAAGTCAGCCAGTTAGTAAACAGAGGCAGGGATAAAAGAGAGGGCAGTTTCTTGACTTCTGGTCCAGGGACCACAGCCTTGCTGTCTAGTCTGGCAGTTGGTGTTGAGAACCCTGCCTAGCAAAGATGGGCCCTTCTCTGGTTCCTAGAGGCAGAGTCCTTTGCTGAGCCATTGCCCCTGAGGTTTGGTTGCCACCTCCCTGCCCTCCAGTCCCCTCTAGCAAATCTGTACTCTCCAAACTCATCATTTTAAAATTCATTTTTGAGGGGCGCCTGGGTGGCGCAGTCGGTTAAGCGTCCGACTTCAGCCAGGTCACGATCTCGCGGCCCGTGAGTTCGAGCCCCGCGTCGGGCTCTGGGCTGATGGCTCGGAGCCTGGAGCCTGCTTCCGATTCTGTGTCTCCCTCTCTCTCTGCCCCTCCCCCGGTCATGCTCTGTCTCTCTCTGTCCTAAAAATAAATAAACGTTGAAAAAAAAAAAATTTAAAAAAAAAAAAAATTCATTTTTGAAAGTGACAGTTAAAATGTGGTGGTTTTTTTTTTTTTTTTTTTTTTTTTTTTTGCCTAAATTGATACAGATGCATGAATACTGGACTATTCCATTTAGATTAATTTTGATCAGTATATCTGAAAAGGGAGTGACTTAACCATTACGTGTTTTATGCAACTGTATTGATGTAATTAGATGGGTGGCTGGTCAGCCCCTGCAAGTATGAATACTAGTGGGCTAGGGCTCTCAAGGGGCCTGCGCATTTTTACCTCTGTTGGTACAGTTTCCAATTGCTTTGAAGAGCTTTGGCCAACTTACATTGCAGTGATTCATAAACATGTTCAGCCATTTAACAGCAACTTTGCCAGCATTTTAGTTTACCATTCTTTAAAAATATAACATGTACTTCACTGAGTGATATCCAAATCAACCTTAATTTGCCTCTCCTAGGTGACTAGCGAGGCTGGAAATTATTTGTATTTTCTGGATGTGTTATTTGCTCATGGACTGAGAGATATTTTATTGCATTTTTTGACCCCCCTCCCCCCAGGACAAAGGAAGAGATGTTTTTGAACCTGGGGCCTGACTGGTTCCTGCTCCTTGTACAGGGCCACCTGCATCCAAGCACCACGGTGCTCGGGTTGAAGCTTCTGCTGCACTTTTTGGCAAGCCCCTCCCTCCGCGGGCGATTTAAAGAAGGCCTCTCTGGGGGATCCTGGGTGGAGCGCAGCTTCGAGGGAGTGGACATTGTGATAGGTGAGTGTGCAGCCTTCTCCAGGAGGCAGGACACCTCCTCATCCTGGGCTGCAAGTGAGGACCGGCCAAGCTCCTTCCTCTAGGGGCCTTCATGCTCTCACAGTAGGATCACCTTGACCTCTGATCCCGATCAGTCCCAGTCCCCTCTTACTTCCTTGTCAAGATCCCTTTATGTCCTGACTGCTTTGCAGACACGGGGGGCTTCCTTCCATTCCTCAAGAGCTCCTCAGCTCTTTTCCTCTTCCTGGGATGTTGCCCCCAACCCACAACACCAACATGGCTCTCCTGGATGGTATGGATTCATCCCTCAGGTCTCAGTTCAAATGCCACTTCCTCCAGGAGAAGAGGGTTCCCCTTGAATTAGGGCCCCTCTGTTATACTATCTTTGCCCCATTACTTTTCTTTATGGTGTTTATCACAATTCACAAGCAAATATTTATTGGAGCATTTAATTCCATAATGTCCTTCCCTACAACTACATCATAAGTACTTGGTGAGGGTCTCGGGTTCTGTATATTTTGTTGAAATGCTATGTCCTTATTGCCTAATACAAAGCTAGCCTTTTGCCTCTAAGGTGGTAGGCACTAAGTATCTGTTTCTGAATGAATGAATGAATGAATGAATGAGTGTGTCTGAAATAGGGAAAGGAACTCTTATTGAATACTTTCTTGTGGTCACGTATGTATGACATGTATTTCTATCTGGCATTTCTATGGGATGGGTAGGTGGCAGGGAATCCATTCATGTTCCCAGCCCCCACCTTGACCAGAAGCAACAGCAATTGTTCTCAATTAGATTTTGTGCCCCTTCCACCTGATCAATAGATAACCTGAAGAGCCACCCTGCCATGCCTGACCAGAGCCCCTGCCTGCTTCCTGGGTTCCGCGTCTTGAAAGACTTTCTGGGCCACCATGTGCATATTCCAGAAGTCTATCTCATTGTGTCCACCTTCTTCCTGCAGACGCCACTTACAGAGCTGATGGACGGGCCCAAAGTAGGTTTTTGGGGTACCCCTGGGATAGAGTGACATACCTGGTCTCATTCCGTGTGACTGAGGCAGTTCCTTAAGACTCTCCACCGCTACCTCTATCCACTTCTTCCAACTCATATTGTGTTCTCACCCGCTTCCTTCCCTCACAGAGCCACTCCCTTGTCTAGCTCTTCAGGTACTCTGAGTTCTTGGGCTTCTGCCTCCCATCCTCCCTGCCAGCAGGTCTCTGTTTTTATCCGTCCCACTTTTAAGTCTTTCCCCTTCTGGGCATGGCTAGAGAAGTCACATGATCATGGGCATGGGAAGGGAGGCGGGTTGCTGCCACCACAGAATTAGAACCTCAGTTTATACCTTCTGAAATAGTGTGTCTCTTGACCTTAGCGAAGTGCCTTAATTCCCCTGCATTCTAGAGTAAACCATATATGCTCTTCAGACTTCTGCTCCAAAGCCACCCTTTGCTCCAATGACTTACTTCACAGTGGGAATGGAGGGCCCCAGAGGGAGGTACTGCTTTGGTACCCTGCTCTCCACCACCTGGTCATGCCATACCCCTCTTCGTCACCTTCTCTCTGTTGTCACTGGCAAAGGGTAGTTTTTCCAGGCTGATCTGGATTCCTTCCACTCCTTTCCTGAGTGATCTCACTAGTAGTTGACCCTTCTTTTTCCTGTACTTTCAGCATCTTCTTTTCTATGGACTCTTTCCTCAGAGACCATAAATATGGTGAACTGTGTCCCACCTAAAACCAGAAACTGACCCCTTGATTCATACTCCTGGCCAACTGTTTTCCTATTTGTCATTGTCTTGTCCTTCCTTAGCCACCTCTCTCCTAAGAGGAGCCTACACTCATGACACATAGCTTCTCACCGTTCACACACTCACTCACTCATCCAGGTCTTCATGAGCTCCCATTCCTGTGGGATCCGGTTCAGCATCCACAGCCAGCGCCAAGACCCTTTGCGATGGGGTGTCTGACTTGTCTCTCCACCCAGCTTCCTTGCTTACCTGCCCTTTGTGCCGTGTGAAACCCCCGAGTCACCTCCCCAGTAAGATCAGCTGCTTTGTGCTTGCCTCCCCTGTGCCTTTAATGAGTTCTTACTCCCATGTCACCTGCCTGATGAGGGGTCCTCCTTCAAAACACAGCTCAGATGCCACCTCCTGATTAGATCCCTGGGCACGGGGAACCACTCCCTCCTGTGTGTCTCAGCACACCTTTGCCTTATATGACACTGACACAGTTACGTGATTTCCTCTCTCCTTAGCTACTGAGCACCTCAAGAACAGACTCCACTTCTTACTCACCTTCCTGGGCACCTGACAAACAGCAGATTCAGAAATTGTTTCTTGGTCTCAATTGAGTGGAGTTAAACTGCGCGGAATGGAAATTGGGGGAGGGGCATGGCTCTGCAAATAGAAGGCTAGAAAATCCACCTCCCTTGCATATCCTTATATTTGACCTACCTAAATCTTGATATATGCTAATGGTATTGTAGATCACCCTTCAAAATAAAGTTCTTAATATGCTGTGCTAGGTTCACCGAAACCGTGCATTTCTATTTCTCCAAGAACGTGTTGTAGGAAACAAACATCTGCTGAATGTCAGGACCCATGATAGACGTTTTACAAATTTTATTTCACTTGATATTTATAATGATCCCATGGGGTAGAGAATGCAATTTTCATCTTACAGAGAAGGAAACTGAGTTGCCAAGAGGCTGAATAGCTTGCACAAACCCAGCTTTGCAAGAGGCAAAGTCAGATTGCCCTGCTGGTCAATTCCACGTTCCCTCTGCTACACTCTGCACTGTGCTCAAAGCCTTTGAAGTCCTCCTATGTCCTCTGTAATTGCATTTACAAAAATTCATTAAAGTTGATTGGGACCTCAAACCAAACAAAAGAGCTAAACTTGATGCAGGTTGTGTGGGCCTGCAGCATCTTATAGGAGGTGTGTATTTATTTCCCTCACACGCCACTGAGTGGGCTGAAGTTCTACGTATGGGCCAGCCACCTAGGCTGTTACTATGCCGTTTCATCTTTCCCGCTCGGGCCCCCTGAGATACATGATGCACTGGCTGGAAAGCTGGTCCCACTGGCATGCAGCCATATGTCTCTCTATAGTCCTTGCCCCCTCTTTCAGGACAGCCTGGATGCCATGCTTCAGTGGCTCCTGCAGAAGCACTACAGTGAAGAAGTCCTCCGGGTTGGGCTGTGCACCGAAGGTGTCCTGCTGCTTCTGGAAATGCTGAAAGCCACCATGAGCCAGGTGAGACCCATTCCTTACATCTCACGAGGAGGCTCTGATGGGAAGACAACTTTGGAAGGGTCACCTTGGCTTCTTCCAGCAGCTTCCTGGTAATGCTGATAATTAGCAAGTGTCATTCAGGATGCCTGATAGAAGAGGTGTGGGGGTTCCTAGTGATAATTTAGGTGCTCAGTGAGAAACTCAGCCTACATGTCCCCAGTGGAGTTTGCGTGCTCTAGCTGGAAGACGTCTGTTTTCCATTTGTTTAAATATTTGAATTCCTTCACCGGGAGATTTAATGCTTTCAGTCAAGAGAACATTTCTGAGCAACTGATTTGGGTCAGGAGCTTAAGGGGACTGGTGGGGGTGGAAAGGGACCTGTTCCCTCAAGGAGCTCACCCCACTGGGGCAGGGGGGCCTCAAACATGAGGGAGCTGTGAGGTAGAAACCTGTTAGAGAAGCCAGATGCCCACCAACTACTTACATGACACCGAGCCCCATCTATTCATGCCTTCAAGGTCCATCAGAGGTAGGTGGAGAGGTTATTTTCAACGTGGAGGCAAGTGTGAGGGGGTGAAGGCCATGAGGGCTGTGAATGGGAGTAATTATGAGCCAGATCAACAAGAACTTGCGTGAAAGGCTGAAAACATCTGACTTCATTCCGTAGACACCAAGGGTCTCGGAGGAGGCTTGATTGTGTGTAGGGAAACCTTATTGCTTCTGGGAAGTGATTCATGCTTACATTTACAGTTTCAACAAAAGACAAAGATGGAAAGTAAAAATCACCGTAATCACACCCATCCAGAGATAACCACTGTGAACTTTAGTGGAAGCTTCTCCCACACACCTAAGATTATACCACGTCCTTACAGAGGACTGGGCCACATAAACCCCTCTTGCCTTTGTTTCCCAAACAAAGGGAATTTATGTTCTTTCTCAAAATGTTCTTTGTTGTAAAAAGTCTGTAATGGACTTTCTTGAGCTGATCAGATCCTTTTTCTCTCTAGTTTGATGTTCTCCTTAGCGTGAATTCTGAGATGTGGGATAGTGGGTCGAAGTGTCCTTCCTGTTTCTTTTGGATACACTTCTCAGGAAGGATGCATTAGACATTATACATACACCTCCCTCCATCTACTGTATATCCTGCCATCTTGTATGGGGGTGCCCAGCCCAGTCCTCACAGCCTTAGCAACACCGCCAAACTGGTGATTTCATGCTTGAGTTCTCTTGTGTTCAGTATTAGTGAAATTGCTAGCATTTTTTCATATGCTTATTAACCGTCTCCATTTATTTTTCTGTGAATTGCCTATTTGAATCTCTTGCTAATTTTTCTCTGTGTGTATGTGTGTGTGTAATTATGGTAAGAAAGTACAGATCATGCTTTTTGCTCTTTTTAAAACCAGGAATGTATTTAATTTTCATTGTATACTCTATTAGCATGTAATTAGGTGATCGGCTGCTTTTTTCTTCTAACCACTTACGTACTGTGAATTACATCAACAGATTTTTTTGCATTTTTGCAAAGATTCACTGAGTTCCTCTGTTCTTATTCTTTCAGTATACTTCCTTATTCTGTTTGTAACTATTTTATTTACGACTTTGAGTTCATGTTTATAAATGATAGCAGGCTGCAGTTTTCTTTTGTTGTATGTTTGTCAGGTTTTGATATCAGTATCATGCTAGCTTTATTAAAAAAAACTTGTTCTTTATTTTATTCAAGAAGATGTTAAATCCATAATTCTTATATTATTTAAATTATTTCTATGAAACTTCTTGGGCCTAAGTTTTTTCCATTATTGCTTTGTTTAAGCTCTTAAATGTCTCTTTGACCTTGTTTAGGTAGTAGATATTTTATTCAGCTTGCACAAACGGTCTCTTTTAATTCATTTAATTTCTGTGTTATTATTTCCCCCTTCTTAGTCTGTATTTGTAGGCTCATGCTCTCTTTACCCCACCCCTTCCCATTACCTAAGGATCTGGGGACTTGAGGATTGATTTAAAGAACGAACTTTGGTTCTCCTGATATTTTTCTGTCTAGTTCTACCATTTTGATATTTAGCATCCTCATTTTTTTTTTTGGCAGTTTTCTGGAGTTAATGCGATTGCAGTTTTAAAGACCTCTTGACTCGCATTTCTCTTTCCTTAAAATTTTTTTAAAAATTCAAGTTAGTCAACATGCAGTATAGTATTGGTTTCAGGAGTAGTTTCCCAAGAAGTGCCCTCCTTAATGACCATCACCCATTTAGCCCAGTCCCCCACCCACCTACCCTTCAACGACCCTAAGTTTGTTCTCTGTATTTAAGAGTCTCTTATGGTTTGCCTCCCTCTCTGTTTTTATCTTAGTTTTCCTTGCCTTCCCCTATGTTGATATGTTGTGTTTCTTAAATTCCACAGATGAGTGATGTCATGTGATATTTGTCTTTCTCTTTCTCTGACCGACCTAATTTCACTTAGTATAATACACTCTAGTTCCACCAACATTATTGCAAATGGCAGCATTCTTTTTGATCTTTCATTTTTTTGATTGCCGAGTAATATTCCATCATATATGTGTATATATATATAGTGTGTGTGTGTATATATATATATATATATATATATATATATATCTCACATCTTCTTTTTTTAAAATTTTTTTTTTCAACGTTTTTTTATTTATTTTTGGGACAGAGCGAGACAGAGCATGAACGGGGGAGGGGCAGAGAGAGAGGGAGACACAGAATCGGAAACAGGCTCCAGCCTCTGAGCCATCAGCCCAGAGCCTGACGCGGGGCTCGAACTCCCGGACCGCGAGATCGTGACCTGGCTGAAGTCGGACGCTTAACCGACTGCGCCACCCAGGCGCCCCTCTCACATCTTCTTTATACATTCATCAGTTGATGCATATTTGGGCTCTTTCCATAATGTGGCTATTGTTTATAACACTGCTATCAACATTGGGGCGCACGTGCCCTTTCAAATCATCATCTTTTTATCCTTTGGATAAATACCTAGTAGTGCAATTGCTGAGTCATAGGGTAGTTGTATTTTTAATTTTTTGAGGAACCTCCATACTGTTTTCCAGAGTGGCTGCACCAGTTTGCATTCTCACCAACAGTGTGAAAGGGTTCATCTTTCCACTCATCCTCACCAACGTCTGTTGTTTCCTGAGATGTTAATGTTAGCCATTCTGACAGGTGTGAGGTGGTATCTCATTGTGGTTTTGATTTGTATTTTCTCTGATGATGTGTGATGTTGAGCATCTTTTCATGCATTTGCTATCCATCTGGATGTCCTCTTTAGAAAAGTGTCTATTCGTGTCTTCTGCCCATTGCTTCACTGGATTATTTGTTTTTTGGGTGTTGAGTTTGATAATCTATATCTTTATAGATTTTAGATACTAACCCTTTATCTGATATGTCATTTGCAAATATCTTCTCCCATCCTGTCAGGTGTCTTTTAGTTTTGTTGATTGTTTCCTTCGCTGTGCAGAAGATTTATATCTATTTGCTCCACATCCTGGCCCATGTCTTACGTTGTCAGTCTTTTAGATGTTAGCTACTCTGCTGCGTGCATCTATCCTTTGGAACAGACAGCATTATGTCCACTGTGCAGATATAGAAACCAAAGCTTACAGGGATTAACTCAGGCAGGGTCACAGAGTGAGGGCACAGTGGACGCATGTGGGTCCGGCATCAGCATTACAGTCCAGGTCACTGCCGTGCCTAAGAATCTTCAGGGGTCCCTTCTGCGTAGTGCATCGAATCCACATTCCTCTCCCAAAAATCCAAGCCTTATATGTGACCTTAACTTTCAGCTCCTGTGCTGGTCACTGTGAAAATAAACCTGAAGTGGTAAAATGTTTCCTTCAATCCTCAACAACAACCTTCTGCAATGGGTCATATTGGGATCCTCGTTTCACAGAATGGGGGCTGGAGGGGTTAAGGAACTGGTCCAAAGCTACACTATCAGTAAGTGGCAGAGGCAGCATCCGAACCAGGCACACTAACTCCAGAAAAAGCCCTTGGAACTCTGAGCTCTGGCATCTCCCATAAATCTGACATTGTGCTCTAAGAACCTCCATAATTATTTGCTAGATGCAGGTGACTTCGGAAACAGTGTCTCTGTCTACCTACTTAGCGCAAACCAGACTCTCACCAAAATCCTGTGAAGGGGATTTTAAATTGCTCTCTAATGGTTCCATGCATGCTGCCTTTGTTTCCACAATTAGGTTTGTCAGTTCCAAGTCCTTGGTAGCTACTTGGTAAACATGACATCTTAACTCAGGTACATACATCCAGGACTCGAGGCAAACTGCTGGGAAAATGAGAAGCCCCAGATGGGGGAGGTTAGGGCTGAGGAATCCGACATCCACCTATAACACCTGTAGGAGGAGGCTGAGCCCAATTCAGTCTAGTTGTTGGCGTGGCGCCATTGTTGGGTGACTCTAATATTAAGGTTAGTAAATTTTCAATTTCCAGACTATCCATTCAGGATATAGCAGGACCTCAGGCAGCCACTGGACATATTGTGGCTGGAGTCAGTCTCCAGACAAAGTGACTGGTCATGACTGCTCAAGGGAACTGGCCTTCAGTGTGGCACTCGTGTGCAGCCAAGATGGAGGCTCGGCCATATGGCCAAGGCCAAGTTCTGGTGTGCTGGCAAACAGGTGCCCAGATCCCCTCGGGATACTGGATATCAGTTCAGCGTAACATGATCCATTCCAGACCCCTGGCTGGTGGGGAAGGGGCTCCTCAACACCTGCCAACCTCAGACAAGGTTTGTACCGATATTAGCCATGGTAGGGTCTACAGCTGGAAGTATTAGCACTGGGCTGCGGAAGGCTGGAGTTGACTCTTACTGGCAAGTTCCTTGAACACAGAGGCCGTGTCTAATCACATACAGGTAGTATAAGGAAGGCAGCCAGACTTTGTAGCCAGATTGCCTGGGTTCAATTCCTGGCTCTGTCCCTTACCTGTCGGGTGACCTTTGGCAAGCTACTTAACCGCTCTGTGCCTCTGTCTTCCCATCTGTAAAATAGAAGTAGATGTAGAACTTACTTCAGAGGGTTGCTGTGAGGGGAGAAGAGGAACGTGTGTGAAGCCCTTGGAACAATGTCTACACGTGTTAAACCCTTCCCCAGCTGAAGACCGGTATCCCTCGCTAATCCATTGACTTAGGTGTCTTGCAATTAGGCATCTTGTTGAAAGTCTCAGAAATGCCTAGATTTCAAATCCTCTGGCTCCCCTGCAGCCATAGTCATGCTCCCATGCATCGCCTCTTATGAAGTATGTCTTCAGCCCTCAGCAAGCTCTGGAGATGATGCCTGGGAACAGACCTTCCCTGCCAGCGTGCTGCACTTCCTTGGCCTTGTGCACAGCACCTACCCCCAGGACCCTTCCTGGCGGGCCCCGGAGTTCCTCCAGACGTTGGCTGCTGTCACCTTCCCTCTGGGAACCCACAAGGTAGGACACGCCACTGCCCTGCCCAGTGAGAGCAGGGGTGAGTGCCATCATGCTTCAAGGGCAAAGGGCAAAATTCCTCCCTACCTCCACCCCAAGTTAAAATACATTTTAAGGCCGCTTGCCTGAAACATTAAGTAAACAACTTGGGTAATTTTCCTTTTCTTGGCTGAGATGCAGCTTGAGTTCTGAGTTCTGAGATTCAGTAATTTTTTGAGTTGTCAGGAGTCTCCGTAATGAGAAATTTGAGGTAGACGGAATCCAGTTCTATATGGAATATCCCCACTGCTAAGGTGAAACAACAAGTTACATCCCAGGAGGCCAGTGGCCTATGCACCAGCCAGGGGACGGGGAACAGGAATGTCCCGTCGTCTGGTCTCAGGACCCTCATCCTGTTTGCAGTCCACGACTCAGGACTCCGTGCAGTCAGAGGGTTTGCTGAGGGCTCAGCTTAGAGCCAGACAAGCTGATGTTGGAAGGGCAGAGGGCCGACTGGGTCCTGAGAACATGGTGTGCATGTAGGCCACAGGAAGAGGGGCCCAGCAGGCCAAGGGAGCCCAATGGGCTCGGAGCATCTAGGAGCTGAGAGGAGCAGGTAAGGACAGTGTGAAGGGAAGGCAGGGGCAGGAGAGGAAGGGCAGACAGACCTCCCCTCATTGCCCCTACCACAGTGCAGTAGGAACCTGAGACCGCCCCGCAGGGAGGGTGAACTATGACGCCTGTCTCAGAATCCATAGCCATAGCTAAAGAAACATGTTAGAAAGCATGCCGTGGAAGGTTTAGAAGGTTTAGAAGCATAAGTGGGAGGTTTAGAAGCCATGCCATGTGCCGTGTGGGTGTGTAATATTTGCCCCATAATTATTTGCTCAACAACCAAATGAATGAACGAAAGTGCTCTTTCAGTTAATCTTTTCTAGAAGTGTGTTCATGGTGACAGACAGCATCTACTGAGCACCTGCAGCAGTCCTGAGCCTGGTGCTTGGGTTAACCGTACTAGCACCCTGGGCGGGTGGTGTCTGTAAGAGGAGAGTGAGATCCAGAGAGGCCGAGCGGGACTGGCCAGTTTCTGCTGTGTTTAGTGGGAGCCGTAAGACCCATCTCACAAAACGGTTGAGAGAATGAAACTGGCTATAGTTTACATGATTCACGAGTGACAGAGCCAAGATTGAAACCTCACTCTCTCACCCCAAGGCTCATGTCCTTTGCATCAGTCAGTTTAAAATACAATTCAATGGCCAAATAAAGTTTGAGTAACTAGTTTTAATGAAAAAACTAAATACAAAGATTAGAAGATTTGCAAGAAGTTAAAATGGTTTGGTGGGCTAATACCAACTAAAGGAGCATATGGGGAAAGTAAATGCTAAAAAAAAAGATGCAATAAAGAGCAAAGGAAGTCACTATGGACAGCCCTGGAGAGGTGGTGGATGGGACAGAAGCCAGGTGCCCCCAGGCCAGGCAGGGAGGAAGGACAGTCCTACAGACCACCCCTCCCCAACCCCCAGACTGGGGCCTCTGGAGGTGGCCGGGACCCCGAAGTCCACGGCCTGACATTCTCGGCCCAGGTCCCCACCTCAGCTCCTACACCCACAGGCCAGGCTTGCCATCTGCCTGCTAAGTCAGGGTTCCAGCCGGCTGCCTGCCCGCAGCTCTGGAGCACACTCTGACCCAGGGCTCTTCCTCCTCATACTCAACAGTTCCTGCCTGGGGGCAGGCCTGGCCCAAAGTCACCTCCCCAGTGACTGCCGATGAGCCAGACCCTGTCTTGGGGCTCCTGGCTCCAGTGTCAGAGCACTTATCCCCACACCTCCTAGCCTTGTCCCAGCTCCAAGTCAGCTTCAAGAGGCCTTTGTTGTACAGAAAGTGTGACAAGCCCTCTTCACGCAGAAGGCTGGTGGCCGCAAAGCTTCGATATGCTGTGAATATATATGGCATCTTTCCAGTCAAGGCCGCATGGAGCTAATTAATGCAGTCACCACCTCCCTAGGTGCCATTAAATTCATTTTATGGCTTAATTAAGAATGGCTGTGTTAATTTTGTGAATGAGCAAAGGGAGGTGCTGACAGATGAATGTGCATGAAAAGTTCATGGGCCAGGAGTCAGAAGCCCCCAGCCGTATGTCCTTGGATGTGTCATTTGGCCTCCCAGCGTCCCCATGTCTTCCTGGACGCATCTGAGCCGATGACCCCTGCCTCATTGATCTCCCAATATTTTTATAAACATAAAAATGAGAAAGTGAAGGCCAACGTGCTTCAGGGACTTGGATGCCAGGACTTGAGGAAGTCCTGCTTCTCTCACCTGAGGGTCCTCCTGTCTGTCGACATCAGCCGAGCCTGGCAGGCAGTAAAAGTGAGTGAGGTCTCCACCAGGAGGTGGGAACAGGCTTTCTTGACCATAGTTCATGGGGCCAGGCCTTGTCATATGTGCTGTTCTCTCATTGTATCTTCACATGTCTTTGTGGGTCCTTTTCATCATTGCCACGTGGCTGATGGTGAGCTGTGGCTCTGAGGAGGGGAGTGGCCTGCCCAGGACACACCCTGGGCTTCATTGCTTACCACTGCAGGCCTCTCTTGCTCCATGCTCTGGTTCTTTCCATGGCTCCCACCTATCTCGTGTCCAGACACCATAGCCCGCCACCTTATAAGCAGTGGGACTCTGGAAAAGTCTCTTTCCTCCTCAGAGCCTTGATTTCCTTATGTGTTAATGGGTTTAATAAGAATCCCACCTGTGCACACCTCAGAGGTGAATGTGAAAGCACTTTGAGGCAGGGCGGGCTGCTCATGCTGGGATTCTCTTGTCTTTGAGGAGCCCATGACTCAGCCTGCCCAGAACGCCAGCAACCCCGGGGTTGCGACTGAAGGCAACAGCATTGCAGAGGGCCTACAGGCTCCTGCCAAGTCACATCCCGCCCGGAAGCAGCTGAGGGATTTCACGCAGCTGCTCTTGAGGGAGCTCTTGCTGGTGGCCTCCAATCCCAAGCAGTGGCTGCCATTGGAAGTGCTCCTGGAGGTGAGTTGGAAAGGGTGTTGTTGGGCCACGTGCTGTGGGAACAGGTCTGGGAGGGCGTGGGCACCACAAGGGCAGGGCATGCCCAAGGAGACCTGAGAGCTGATGTCTTTTGAGAGCTCACCTAGGTCTGTCCGTGAGCCTCCTTGGCTGGTGGTTGAGAACATTTCTTGGGACGGCAGTGATATGGTGGGAACCACAGACCCTTTGCACAGCAGGGAACTCACCAAGCAGTATGTGAATAGATGGAAGAGGGCAGATTTTGGCCAGATTCCCAGAAGGAACTTGAAGCAGGGATTTTGTGGAAGTGACTTACCGGGGGCTCTGCTTTCAGGGGAAGCAGGGAAGGAATGCAGAAGGAGATGGGGGAGAAGCTAGCTAAGAAATGGTCTCAGCCACAGCCTGGTCCCACGGGGAACACAGGTGTGCTATGTGTGTCCCAGAGTTGGCCTCACCTTGAGGCATCTGCCTGGTAGTCATTGCCTCTGGGTGTTCCACAACTTGCTTCCTCCATCCAGCAAGGGGGCATCACCTCACCGGTGAGGCAACTTCATCAGCAGAGGGCAGTGCCCTGGAGAAGGATAGTTGTGAGCTCTCTGCAGCCTACACTCCCAGCAGATGTAGTATTAGCGTATGAGCCGGTGAGCACTAAGTGGACATGATGGTCGTGTGGCCACTCTCTCAGTCCCCAGTATGCTTCCAGGCTTCTCCAGACAATGCCACCAACCAACAGAAACGGGATTTCCAATCTGAGGTCCTGCTTTCCACCATGGAAATATTTCACACGATGAGTGGAGGCAACATGCCCATGCTCAGAGGTGAGTGGGGGTGACTTTCTCCTCCTTTATGACACAAAGCTTCTGGAAGCTGAGCAGGAAAGCCAGTGTGCCCACCAGCTACTGACCCAGCCCCCAGGTCACAATGCTGCAGTGTTTCTTAGGAGCCATGGGAAGATGTCCTCCACCTGCACGTCAGCCCCTCCATGACTCTGTGATGAAACCTCCCAAAAGCTGCCTCGAGGCCCCAGGGGAGGCATGCTTTCCACTCTCCGTGACACCCCTGCCATCACTGGGCCACTCAGAGGCAGAAGGCCTCTGAGCTAAAATCAGTTCTCCTCTGGCTTCAGTAGGATTGGCCTCTTCCCATGAGGGAAGTCAAGATGTCGACTGGAATTTAACATTCTTCTGCTCAGCATCTTGCTCTCTGCACCCAAGACTGGGCACAGCAAGTGTTTCTTAAATGGACAAACCTGGATGAAGACACTGCCATTGCCCCTAAGAAGTTCAGACTGAAGCTTCCTTCAGAATACTTAGTTCCAGAGAAGCTGTACCTTCCCAACAAGATTAAACAAAAGTCCTCTCTGTGGTTTCTGAGCCATGGAATCCTTAGTGACATGGCTTACTTATCTTCTGGACTCTTCCTTGCCCCACAACGTGGCAACCCTGACTTTTGGTCATTCTTGGGGAAGGGCAGTAAGGTAGAGCAGTGAAAAGCGTAAGCTTGCTATTCCCACTTCCGCTCTTGGCTCTGTCACTAGATGGCGATGTGACTCAGGGCAGGTGCCTGAAGCTGTGAGTGAGGATGGCAGTTGTGGCTAACTCAGGGGGTCGTTATAAGAATTAGCTGAGACCATCACATCCCCATCTGAGCACAGTGCCTGCCATGATGGTGAGCACAGACAGTTCAACGTGGCAGCTTTATCCTCTGTCCCTTTATCCTCTGCCCCAACAGGGCCTCGGGTCACCATGACAGCCTTCCCATTTACCATATGCCTTAAATGCTCCTCCCCCTCCCCCCAAATGCCTACTGGAAGAAATGCTGCTCCTCGTCTGCCTTCTCCCCACTTGGTTCATATCACTGACTACACTGTTAAAGACCTATTTTCTTTGAGAAAAAAAATGTGTGTACATCGGGCACCTACTGTGTGTAAGACCCCATTTTCCAGCAACAGGGTATACAGAAGGTTACAATGGGGTATACAGAGGTGAGTGAGATGTGGTTGGTTACCGTGAGGGGCTTGAAGACTGTCGTGGAGAGAAGACCATTTGAAGTCTGATGATTTCTCAGACCTGGTCTGTGTCCTCCCACCCCCGCTCCCAGGCAGTAAAGAGCCTCAGCCGAATGCAGAAGCTGCTTTGACTCCTTCACTCGCGAGCATCTCCTACTTCACCCAGAAGCTGGTGGAGAAACTATACAGTGGGATGTTCTCAGCTGACCCCAGACACATTCTTCTCTTCGTCATAGACCACATCATGTTGGTAAGAACCCTGGGCTGGCCATGGTGGGGGAGAAACTCCCACTGACCCACCAAGTGTCCGTGTGACTCACTGTTGGCTGCTATCTGGTCGGTCCAGTTGGACCTGCTGTCCTTCCTGGAAATAGATTCCATGATGGGTGAGAGGAAAGAGGACCTTGATGGCCCAGGTAGCACCGGGTGGATGTCGAGTGTCCTGCAGGGCTCTTACCTCAGGCCACCTGAGATCCATCTCAGTGACTGGGAGCTGCAGCCCCCTGTGCTGGCACCTGAGCAACAAAGGTCCAAAAAGCTCTTTATTTCCAAAAGACTTATTTCATTTCATTCTTAATATACACCTCCATGGGTCACATGTGAGCTTTCCTGAATTGCCACAAGAGTACTTTTTCCTAGCCCTATTATTCCCACTGTGCTCTCCTTCCCTCCCCAGATGGATCTACATACACACCCACACGTGCAAATGGGTGCCTATACATACACCTTTAGACGTAAGCATGTGTGTGTACATGTGCGTGCGTTCTTTATTGTACATGTGTGCACACACACAGAATCATACTCTCAAAATTCTAGAATTAAACCCTTTACTTTGCCCTCACCTCACATTCTGGAAACCTTTCCTGACAAGTGGTCATTCAGTCTTTCTTTGAGCCCTCCCTGTCTGAGGAGCTCATGATGGTGTGAGGCAGTCCCAGCCAGTGGGGCACCAGTGAATGCTGGAAAGCTGAAATCTGCCTCCAGAAACTCCTGCCAGTCATTCTTGGCATGTCCTCTGCAGCAGAACCCAGGGGGATTCATGCTTCGTAGAGAGGGTGACGTCAGTGTCCCCAACACCTCTGTCTCTGCAGTCAGCCCCAGACCCCAGGACTGGGCCTTGGCACATTTCCTAGGGCAATAGTGATTCTGACTGATGCACATTTCTGGGCAAGCCCGAACAGAATGCATTCAGATGCTTTCTCAAGAAAAACCCCAAGATGGGAGAGATATCCCTTGTCGTCTCTGAGGGGATTAGAATCAGATTGTTGGGATGTGGTGTTGAGAAATGAGGGAAGCCACTGAGGTCCTGTCTTACTTGGCTCAGGCCACTTTGACAACATTTTGGGCTGGGCAGCTGAACAAAAGACATCCTTTCTCACAGTTCTAGAGGTTGGGAAGTCCAAGGTCAAGGCACCAGCAGATCTGGTGTCTGGGGAGAGCTCTCTTCCTGGTTTGCAGATGGCCATCTTCTGCCTGTGTCCTCATGGGCTGGAGAAAGAGAGGAAGCAAGCTCTTTCTTGTCTTTTCTTATAAGGGCACTAATCCCACCATGAGGGTTCCACCCTCATGACCTACTTACCTCCCAGAGACCTGACCTGGGGTTTCAATATATGTGTTCTGGGGGGATGCAAACGTCCAATGAATAGCAGCTCCGCAGTGTAAAGGCAGATACTCAGAGTGGGTGCCTACTGGGGCTGATGTGCCTTCAGGGGGTGCCAGGCCAGACTAAGCTCCTCACACATCCGTCATCCTTCTCTCTTGCTCACTGCCTGTGACTCTCACAAACCTCAACCTCAGGTTGACAGATGTGACCCATCTGAGGAGCAGGACAGGATGATGATAAAAACATAAATCCCAAATTCCAGCAGATTTAAATAAAACTTAAATTCACTGGTATAAATTCTTACATTACCGATGTAATTCTAAGAGAGCAATCTATAATTAACGAATGATCTCTCTAGTAGACTGAAACACTTTGCACATAGTTTTTGGCTATGGAGTCTTTTGTTTTTAAAAATTTCTGATTTGTTTCTATTGAGATATAATTACCATATAACAGAATATAAGTTTAATGCTGATTTGATACATTTATATATCGCAATAGGATTACCACCATAGTGTTAGCTAACACCTCTATCAAGTCACGTAATTATCATTTCGTTTTTGTGGTGGGAACAATTAAGATCTGGTCTCTTAGCACCTTTAAAGTTTATAAGACAGTATTATTGTCTATAATCACTATGCTGTGCATTAGATCTCCAGGACTTTTTATTTGTTAGTTACAATGAAGCAAGGAAGCCAAACAGATGGATGGACCAATCAGTGTTAAGGCTACAGATCAGGACCTTCTGCCTTCCCCCTCTAAGTTTCTCATGTACTACAATTTGTTGGACTCCCATCTCTGTTAGATGATACAGTGGTTAAGAGCACGACTCAATGTCTGATGTGGGTTTGACCCTTGCTGACCACTTAAGCTCTCTGACCCTCAGCCTCCTTATCCCTAAAGTAGGATAATCTTAATGCTCACTTCATTTTATTATGATGTTTAAATGAACAGTTCATGTTCATGGATGCAAAAATGCTTAGCATGATACTGGGAATATTGTAAACACTCTCTATATAAATACTATTAATAGTTAATAATATATTTTAAAAATTAGACACTATAAATAGCATGTTCTCATACACTGAATGTCAACCATGTTACCAGTATTTCAGAAATTTCTGGTTCCCATCTATTTTTTATAATATGATGGTGGTAAGCTTTTCATTTCTTTTATTTTTTTTAACTTTTTAATTTTTAATTTTAATTTTTATGTTTTTAAAATTTCTTTTCAGCACAAGTTTTTGATAAATCTATGTTTTTGAATTTACTTTAGTGATCATTCACTTAAATAGAAGCTCAGAGGTAGAGGAAAGTAGCCCTATTTGAATTTCAGATCATGTCAACTCTTTGAAATCCAAAAGAGATTCTAAGATTGTATCATTTTCTCACTTAACTGGGTTAGCATTTAAACTCACAAAGTGTTCACAGGTATGCGTGTGTGTATGTGTATTTATTTTATGACACAGGTCATCGAGAATGCCTCTTCTCCAAGGGATGCTATCATCAGTGCTTTGTACAGCAGTTTAAATAAAGTCATTCTTTACTGCCTGTCCAAGCCCCAGCAATCGCTCTCCGAATGCCTTAGTCTTCTCAGCGTCTTGGGCTTCCTACAGGAACACTGGGACATTATCTTTGCCACCTATAATTCCAACACCAGCTTCCTCCTGTGTCTCATGTATTGTTTTTTGCTGCTCAATGAGAGAAGGTAAGGACTGCTTACTTGTTTCCTGCCTACTGGTGGTCAATGCAGAGAAGAAAGCTTTAGAGGGACACTTGATTGGGGCCAATACAAATGGTATATATATCGGTTATCTGGTTGTCCAAATTATGGGCAGTGTTTGATAATCTGTCCATGTGACTGAGCAGCAAGAATCATCATGGATTAATAATTTACCCCTTTTCCACAATTCTCAGGTTGTAAGATATCTTATTGATTTCATTTTAGGGGCAGAAAGCTTGACATTGAATATACACATTGATTTTATGATGCGGCCAGATTTTAGAAATATTAACATTTGATAAATGCACTCTTAGAATGGAAAAAATATATAATAAATTGTATCATGCAAGGCGGGCATAATTTTCTTGCAGAAAAAATTACACACACACACAATTTGTGATATAAAATGATATCCATAAGCACACTTGTATAGGAAATTCTAATAAAAAGAAATTGAAATAAGTTTAGTTAAATCCTTTTCTTGAAGTCCGAAGTTTGAAATATGTTAGATTTTTCTGTGTATATGCACTTTCTTTTTTTTCATGTGTTAATATTCTGTATCAGCAGTGCCTTGGGATTATATGCTTACAAATGCTATCTCTCTCTTTTTAAAAAATGTTTATTTTGGGGCGCCTGGGTGGCGCAGTCGGTTAAGCGTCCGACTTCAGCCAGGTCACGATCTCGCGGTCCGTGAGTTCGAGCCCCGCGTCAGGCTCTGGGCTGATGGCTCAGAGCCTGGAGCCTGTGTCCGATTCTGTGTCTCCCTCTCTCTCTGCTCCTCCCCCGTTCATGCTCCGTCTCTCTCTGTCCCAAAAATAAATAAACTTTGAAAAAAAAAAATTAAAAAAAAAAAATGTTTATTTACTTTTGAAAAAGAGAATCTCAAGTAGGCTGTCAGCACACAAAGCTCAATGCGGGGCTTGAACCCACAGACCGTGAGATCAAGACCTGAGCCGAAATCTAGCTTAACCGACTGAGCCACCCAGGTGCCCCATAAATGCTATCTGTTACTAATAGAGCCATGCTGAGCGTAGAGGAAAGATGGGCTATGGGATATTACACTTTGCTCTTGTCTTTGTGTTGCTGTTGTTGTTGTTTTTATACCAGTACCTATTATATCTTACTACTTGAAAAAAAATCCAAAAATTCTGTCAAATTGACTATTGGATGTTACAAAACTCTAGACTTGATTTGTCTTAAAACTCCCTGGGAATCACTGCAAAACACTCCTAGCCCAGAGGAGGCATTTGCTATTTTATTTGTGTGAAACAAAAGAACCCATTTTTGGTAGATTAAATTGGGAGGGTCTTCTCTCTTGTTTGTATTTTAAGAATTAAGTCTATCCATATTGGAAGCATAGGTAAGAACGGCAGATGCCACCCTATGTGTATGTTTGGATTTCCACCTTCCTCAGATTCCTCTGGGTAGCTAAATGGCCTTAAAATCTAAAGGGACTTTATCCTAGAAATTTCAAGAATGGATATTCTCATATAATGGTATATTTTCATTTCCTTGTTTGTCGTTTTTGGTTCAATCCACAAACATGTACTGAGTGTCTATTCTGCTTGGTTGATTGAAGGGGCCCAGAGAAGAAGGCATGTGGACATTAACATGATTGAAGGGGCCCCAGAGCAAACGGTTCATGGGAAACCTAATATGTAAACCCCTATGCCTGCACTTAGAACCAGCTACGTGATGTGCAGGATCCTGCAAAAAATGCAGATGTGTTGTTCAAAATTTACTAAGAATTTCAAGACAGGGACAGCAGAGTCCAAGCATGGGGCCTTTCTGAGTGTGGACCCTGTACAACTGCACAGGTCACAGGCCCATGAAGCTTGCCTGGCCCCTTCCAAGTGGATGAGATCAGGGCCAAACAAAGGTAGAGGTCAATACTTTGGGAGTCTACAAAAACAAATGATCAGTCCTGATGATTGGGAAACCAGGAGAGAGTTCAGGAGGCCTGCTGGGAGCCTGGATTAGATTTAATAAAACAAGAATAAAAAAAAGAAGTTTTCCTATTTTCCAGAATGCTGTAATATCTGTCACAGAAATTGCCATGACATATTTGGTTTAACTTGATTAGACAAGTTTTTCCAATTGATATGTATTGAGTTTAGAGGATGATTATTTGTAATAAAGAACAATGGAATGATCTTAAAGAAACTGGAGTTTATAGTGAAAAATCTCTTGTCTCCTAGTTATCCAGAAGGATTTGGACTGGAACCCAAGCCTAGAATGACTCCTTATCATCAAGTCTTTCTTTCTCCAAATGAAGAAGTAAGAGAAAAAGGAGAGGAAGACTTCCCAAGTTTGAATGATGGTACATGTTGTTTGTTGTTTATTTTTGGGAGAGTGGGTGAGTGGTGCTAACTTCTGGATCTCATTCTTCAGCTCTGTGAGACTTGGTCAGACTAAGAACTTGGTGACTTACTAACATTCTAGGGATTTCACCATAAGTTGATTTCACTTCTCAGGTGGTCTCTTGAATTTTCCTTTGGATCGCTAGATATGGGAACTGGAATGTCACCTCCTCTTGTTCAGTCCTTTACCAAGCTCTCTCTCAACTTTCTTCTCTAGAAAATGGAGTCAATAAACTCATTATTTCTATGAGATTTTTTGGCTTGATTGAGTTCATTTTTTAAATTTGCTTACATCAAATCAAGTAAAGGTGGTTGGCAATTTGTAAAAAAAAAAAAAAAAAAAAAAGTAGCAGCCAGATCCATGTGTTTAGAAATTGCTCTTTTTAAATGAAATCTGGCCATTTGTAACAATGTGAATGGAACTGGAGGGTATTATGCTAAGTGAAATAAGTCAGTCAGAGAAAGAAAGATATATGATTTTTACCCATCAAATTCCATATGTGGAATTTGAGAAATTTAACAGGTGACCATAGAGGAAGGAAAGGGAAAATAAGATAAAAGCAGAGAGGGAGGCAAACCATAAGAGACTCTTAAATACAGAGAACAAACTGAGGGTTAGTGGGGGTGGGGAAAGTGGGTGATGGTCATTGAGGAGGGCACTTGTTGGGATAAGGACTTGGTGTTGTATGTAAGCAATGAGTCACAGGAATCTACTCCTGAAGCCAAGACTACATTGTATGTTAGCTAACTTGAAAATAAATTTAAAAAAGCCTCTGACTTCAGCTCAGGTCATGATCTCGCGGTCCGTGAGTTCGAGCCCCGCGTCGGGCTCTGTGCTGACCGCTCAGAGCCTGGAGCCTGTTTCGGATTCTGTGTCTCCCTCTCTCTCTGACCCTCCCCCATTCATGCTCTGTCTCTCTCTGTCTCAAAAATAAATAAACGTTTAAAAAAAATTTTTTTAAAGAAAATAAATTTAAAAAAGAAATTGCTCTTTTAAAAAATGTTTATCTATTTTTTATTTTTTAATTAATTAATTTATATTTTGAGAGACAGAGAGAGTGTGATCAGGGGAGGAGCAGAGAGAGAGGGTGAGAGATAATCCAAAGTAGGCACCACACTGCCAGTGTAGAGCCCAATGGAGGGCTCGAACTCATGAACTGTGAGATCATGACCTGAACTGAAACCGAGAGTCGGATGCTTAACCAACTGAGTCACCCCGGGACCCCAAATGTTTATTTATTTTTGAGAGAGAGTGAGGCAGAGGATCTAAAGCGGTCTCTGTGTGAGAGCCTGATGTGAGGCTGGAACTCATGAACTGTGAGATCATGACCTGAGCTGAAGTCGGACACTTAACCAACGGAGCCACCTAGGCGCCCCTAGCTCTTGCTCTGTTTTGATCTAAGAAGCTTCAGCAGACTTTCTTTCACCATTTTGGTTTGTTGACTGTGCCACTCACATTGTGATACCAGATAGTAGGCACAAGGGCCTCTGTTTTTTGGTCACATAGGTGCCCAAATCCAGTGCTTAAAACTCTCATGAGTTGAAAATATACTCTGGCGCACTGTTAATTACAACATAAATATTTGTATTTTGGTCTAGCTAGAAGAGTGAACTGAGCAATGTCCATCCTTCTAGGGTAGAAAAAATAGACTGTAGGGGCTGGTACTAGAGGAGTGACTCAGTGGTTCAAGATCCAAGGGTGTTTAGGCAATGTTCAGGGTATTATAATTATGGGGCATAGCAGGTAGAACTGGCCTGGTAGATTGGCTCATATCTGGGCAAATCCAGGGCATTGAGATTGGTGGGCAGTGGGAAGCATGATGCAGTGCCAGGAAAGAGGACTGGCTTGGGTCCTAGGTCCCTAGGCATAGTCTTGGGTTTGGTGTCCATTCCTTTGAGGGCTCAACATAGAAGGTACATTGGAAGGAGCTGTTGGGGGTGGTATTTGGTTACCTAGAGCTTACATAAGTATTTTTCCCGTTGGTATTTAATGAAACTTGGGGGTGGGAGAAAGAGATTTCTTGTGCCCATCAATCGTGTCTCCCAGCTCTGAACATACGAGGCAGACAGGACCTGGTGGTGGGCAGTTAGAGGTGGGGGAAAGGCCAGTTCACATGGATGTTGGTAGCATTGTCTACATACTGACTGCTTTCTGGATGGAAGTTGCAAAGCTTGAGTGATATTCAAGAAAGATGCAATAAAAGCAGCCGTGATACATTATCTCCGGCCTTTGCTGGGACAGGCACTGAAGCCATCCTGATTGTGTGATATACTCTCTCTGTTAGTCCAGCACAACATCCAAAAGACAGTGCGGACCCTGTGGCAGCAGCTCGTGGCACAGAGGCGGCAGGAGCTGGAGGACACCTTCAAGATTGATCTCTCTGTGAAACCTGGAGACAGAGAAGTGAAGATTGAAGAGATTACCCCACTCTGGGAGGAGATGATGCTCAAGGCCTGGCAGCATTACTTAGGTCTCTGTCCACTTGGCTCCAGGGAACAGAACTGCTGAGTCTCATAGATGTGGACTTGCCCAAAGTTCCACTCAGGGCCCAGAGCCTTTTCCACCCAGACCTCCTCTCTCATCCCTTTGGTGGGGATTACTGAAACCCCATGCATCTTTGAGTGTGAAGAATGAAAGCTGCTTTGCATCTTGGGTGAAAGGAAGGCCAGAGGTGCAAGCAGATTCTAGTAATCTCTTAGAGAGTGTGCCATGTCAGAGCTAGATCTCTAGCTCTGTCTACCATGTCTAGTCTAGAGCTTAGGATTCTAAGTCCTGTCCTGATATTCACCTACCAGCTTTGAAACCTTGCCACCAAATCACGCAGTGACCTGGATTCCCAGGTTCTTCATGTTTCAAGTGAGAGTTTTCATCCCTAAGATATTAATGACCCTTGCATTCTTTCAGTGATTCAGCATTTCCCCCCTCATATGAGTTATTGCACCTGCAGGAATGATGTTTTAATTTTGTTTTTATTTTTTTAATTGTTTAAAATATTTTATTTTTAAGTAATCTCTATACCCAGTGTGGGGCTTGAGCTCACAACCCCAAGATCAAGAGTCACATGTTCTACCAACTGAGCCAGCCAGGCACCCCTCAATTTTGTTTTTAAAGTGGTCATTGCTCTCGAATTATGGCTCACGTACTTGTTTGAAGTCTTCTAGCATCACAACATTGACAGTGACTCAGGAGTTAGTTACTTCCATGTGTGTCATCCCAGACTGCCCGGCGGTATAGAACTTTTATTTATCGGCTTTCCAAATTAACCCTGGAAAATGCGTATGTATGTACATGCCTATGTATATACATGTGTAGTTTGAGGTCAAAGTGTCAGATTTCATTTCAGGGAAAAGGTTAATAAAATAGGACGTATATCCCCATGCACATGTAGTGAATAAAATGGTGAGATGCACCCCATGCTTACAAATGGCTCTCTTGTTGCCAACAATCATATACAGAAAATTCTCTATGTTTGATGGCCTGTGTTTGAAACACATAATCTTATTTACTCTTCATGACACCAGAATGAGGTTAGATGCTATTATTCCCAGTTTGCAGGATGAGGACACTGAGGCTCAAGGACTTAACTAACTTGTCCAGCATCTCACTTTGAGTCAGTGGAGCTAGGGGTCTAAGCCAGGTCTGGTGACCCTGAAACCCACACTGAATTTCTTAGAAGACGGCAGTGTAAACTTGTAGCCTGGGTTGTTTTCCTTACTGGAGGAGGCGCAAGAGGCTTGTGATCCTGGATGGCCCTTTGAAAGCCAAGCCAGTTGCAAAATAGTGTGTATCCTCCTTTCAACTTCACCTCTGACAGTTTTTGCTTCCCTGTTCCTAGCATCTGAGAAGAAGTCGCTGGCCAGCCGCTCGAATGTGGGACATCCGAGCAAGGTCTCCTCGTGGAGTGGCAGCTTGTCTTCAGCCATGAGGCTGATGCCCGGGAGGCAGGCCAAGGACCCTGAGTGCAAGACAGAGGTGAGCTCAGACCCCTCTTCCCTGGAGAAGCATCAGGCATTTGTTTCAGATCCCGTGAGTCATGTCTTCTCTCTCTGTTGTTCCTAGGTATGACTCAATTCCATGTGCTTCTGAGCATTTAAGGTTATGCATGTGATTTCCCAGTTGCAGCTACATGTAGGGGAACCAGGTCTTAGGCTGGCTTTAACTTGAAGTGACTATGGGCTCCCCTGGAGCTCCAAGAGCAGGGGTTGCTTACGGCATTAAAACCCGAACCAGTGTTACTTGCTATTCTCCTTTTGAGTCAGGTGTGCTCAGAGAGCACTAGCCCACAGTTCAGTAAGAGCTCAGCAAAGGGGTCAAAAACATTGGCACCATTGCCAGGAGATGTAGCGGTGGATCCTCTTGACTATGTGGGGCTGAGTTGTTGGGATTTTTTGAAATTAATTTCTTTAAAGCTCTATAACAAACCATCCTAAAACTCAGTGGCACCAACAATGGGTTTTTGTGATCATGGACACTGTCGTAAGGAATTTGGAGCACGGAAGGGGTGGGGAGGTGCCTCTACTCCATGATGTCTGGGGCCTTGGCTGGGATCCTTGGAAGGCTCATTTACTCATACAGCTGATGGTTGCTGCTGACTTCAGTCTGAGACCTTAGCTGAGACTGCTGTCTGGAATACTTATACCCGGCTTCTCCGTAGGTCCTGGGCTTCCTTACAACCTGGAGGCTGGGTTTCAAGGGCTAATTTCCAAATAAGGGGGAAGGAGATACAGACAGACAGACAGATGGACAGATACAGAGAGATACAGAGAGAGAGTCAGGCGGAATAATCACCTTCCATGATGTAGCTTCACCTCTGTTGCATTCCTTTGGTCAAGACAGGCACACAATTCTGCCTGGGTTCAAGGTGGCGGGGGGCAGGGGGGCAGAAATAGACTCTACCTTCTGGTGGGGGAAGTGGCAAGGTTCTGCAGGAGCATATAGGACTAGAAATATTACTGAGGCTCTTCTTGAGAAGCACAATGTGTCATATACTCTAATGCTGGAGTCACTGACTTATTTTCAGAGGCAGACTGTGGTCATTGAATGGACATGATCTTGGGATCGGGAAACGTTGGGCCATTTACTTAACTTCCCTGAGTCTTTGTCTCCTTGTCTCCACAAGGGGATAGATAACTGTGGGCAACTGTGGGAAGGGGCTCCCCAGGGAGGTGGACTCGATGGTTGATAGACCCATTACACAGCAGGAGCTTTCTGCCCATGTAACTTTGGAAAATGAGGTTGACTCCAAATCCCCCCTGCTCAGAATGTGGGCTCTGCTGTCTCAATGGCTCCGTTGTCCATTGTGGCCAGTGACTGATGGGAGGGTACTGTCATCAGATGCGGCGGAGAAAAGAGGAATGCAGGCTGCCTATAACTGCTCAGGTAGCCCGGGAAGGAGACTTTCTTCTTTCCAAGCTTCAGAAACAAGAGGATTTAGGACATAGGGAGACAGAGCACAAACATAGAAGGGAAAACAAAATGAACTTGACTGGGGTGTCTGGCCACCTCATACTCAGAACTGAGGGTAGGATGCGTCCTTAGCACATTGGCTTGTGGAAGACACTGCTCAGTCAGCTTGTTGATTGGCTGATTGTACAGATGTGTACATTGAATCTTAAAAAAAAACCCAAAAAAACAGTCAAGGGCTTTGCAGCCAGGAAATGGCAGAGTCAAGAAAGGGTCTCCTGTCTCTGTACTACTGAGCTTGACCTTAGGCAATTCTGTGACCTCTCAGAGCCTCAATTCCTGATCTTACAACTGTGCTCTGTCTATACTAGAACATGAGGAAGCACTTGGAAACTGCAAGTGCTTTAGAAATGGAAGACAGTTTCCAAAATTTGATCCCACCTTATTGTTCTCTCCGCCAAAGGGATGACCATCTCACCTGCAGTATAGCTTTTCTGAGCCCCCGAAGCTTGGAGCGTCCCCACTGGCGCCTAAGCACTTGCTCCTGACCAAGGCCATTTGTGACAGGAGGGGTCTAGCCCCTCTTCCCCCCTGGCTTCACCCTGGAACTTCTGTTCTTTGACCAAGTTAGCTTTGTCCCCAGGGGTCAGGTCCGTCTGGCTGTGGAAGCTAGGGAAGGGACAGCTGGGATGCTGGCGTGGATGTGCATTGTATGGGAGCCCTTGCAGACTATTGATGTGCCTCCAGCCACTTCCCCATCCTCTCCTAGGCCACTTGGCTGGGCTAAGTTGCCTCTGAATCCTGGGGAGATCGACTGAGAAATAGCTCACCCAAAGAAGCTTGAATAGATTGCAATACTTGAGGCCATGTAGGTCTAGAAAGGGCTTGTCACCATTTGCTCTGGGCTCACACGGAAGCGAAAATATTTTAAATCAGTTCTGTCTTTGGTGAAGGCAGGCTGCTGAAGATACTGTCTTCTGCATCAATTGAGGTCTCATTCGTTCATTCATTCATTCATTCACTCACTCAACAAAATATTTACCAAGTGCTTACTTTGTACCCTGAAGTAAGCACTGAGGTTACAGAAGAGAGAAAAATCTGACATATTCTCTGCTTTCATGGAGACTGCATTTTAGGGGGCGAAGACAGACAATAAACAAGTAAATTTGTAAATGTGAAGGGTGCTAATTGCAACGAGGAAAAATCGAGCAGGGTAAGTGGGAGAGGGTGGTTGTTTAGATGAAGGTGGTCAGAAGTCCTCTCTGGAAGGGGGGCATAGAAGCAGAGAAATAAGGAAGTGACTTTCTGGAGAAAGAGCAGTCAGGCAGAGAGGACCATCAGGCAAAGGCACTGAGACAGGCATGTGCTGGAATGCTCTGAGGCAGCAAAGACCAGTGTGGCTGGACGAAAGTGGGGAGAGGGCAGCCACAGGGGACGTCTCCCTCAGCTGTCAGCATCAGGAAGAACTGTGACTCCTGTCAGTGGCCTATTTCTGGGCACGGTGATCTGGGCACTCAGAATCTCGGAGAGGTAAACATGACCCAGGCCTTAAAACTGCACACACCTAGTGGCATAAATTTCTGCAAAAAACTTGCACATGCACACATCCCTTTCCCTGCTTCTTCCTTCCTGTTTGAGCCCTGCTTACCTTCAATCTGATTTATTCATCCTTTCTATAGTTTATAGTACCTTGTGGATTTTTTAAGGATGAATTATTTTTGAAACAAAGTGTGCTATGTTTTTTTTAAAATTTTTTTTTTCAACGTTTATTTATTTTTGGGACAGAGAGAGACAGAGCATGAACGGGGGAGGGGCAGAGAGAGAGGGAGACACAGAACCGGAAACAGGCTCCAGGCTCTGAGCCATCAGCCCAGAGCCCAACGCGGGGCTCGAACTCACGGACCGCGAGATCGTGACCTGGCTGAAGTCGGACGCTTAACCGACTGCGCCACCCAGGCGCCCCAAAGTGTGCTATGTTTTAATTTTAAAAATTAACTGCATGTTTGCTTTGGAGCATCTAATATCAGTAACTCGGTCGGGCTGGGCATGGTGCCTGGTACATAGGAGAATGTGCATAGGAGGATGTGCATGGGGCGAGGGAATAAAATGCTTTCTCCCTTTTTGCTGCGATGAAACTCACTAGCCTTCACATCCTGCATCCATCACTCATCCTCGCGAGATGCCTTTGTTGCTAACAGAAGGCACAACTTTTCAGGTACATATGTACGCTGTGATGTCATAGGATGAGAGCATCGACTGTTTGCCCTGGGGTCTGTTTAATTATTTTTAAAAATTAATTTTGATTATTACAGCTGATTACACCTCAGTGAGCAATGTAATTGATATTTTCTAATGTATCCCAAGGAACATTTTGTACAACATGCTTTTTGTTGTTGAAGGTTAAAGACTCCGTTATTGGTTTTTCCCTAAATATGCCCACATCATTAGTCCCTCCAGTGAGAAGGTCGCCATCTGGAAAAAGCAGCATGGAGACATTATTCAGGCACAAGTGCATGAAATTGGTGTTTCTGCATCTTCTGTCTCTCCTCTGGAAAGAAGAGGCTTGTAATTAAAGGAGTTGGTTTTGGAGGAAACATTATTCATTTGGTGTTATTCCTTATCATGTCAGCAGCTGACAGCTCGGTAGCACTGATGAATTGTTCCTTCGAGTGAGACATACGATACGCCATTCCTAACTCTTCTTACCTATCTTCATTTTCAGTATACAATGTTCTCCTCTTGGCAGGTGAGCTGAACTTTGAGGCGAGTCTGATATGATGGATGGCATTTCTTCCTTTTCTTCTCCTGACCCCATCACAGTCCCTTCTGGGATCAGATTGTAAAGTCACGGTCTCTCCTGGGGTGAAGGCTGTGGGTATCAGCCTGTCGGACAGAGGTTGCGACCTTGGGCGCCTTTGAGGCCACCAAAGGCCACCCATGGTGTCCGGGAAGCTGCTTCACGTCCGCCTTCAGCTTAGAGAAACCCAGAGCGTGTGCCCCGGCCCGCCATTCCTCTTCACAGCCTGCGTGCGGCTTGCCGACTCAGTGGTAGGCTTCCTTGTTGAAAAATAAGTTGAAAAAACATCAACTACTAATGTTGGTTTCTTAGCTATGGTAGACACACTGTGGCAGTGTATAATATTAACATTATGAGAAAGCAGGTAAGGGGTTGACGGGACCTCTCTGTACTATATAACTTTTCTGTAAATTCAGAATTATTCCAAAATAGAGAGTATGTAATCTTCCTCCCTCCCTCCCCCTCCTCCTTCCTTCCTTCCTTCCTTCCTTCCTTCCTTCCTTCCTTCCTTCCTTCCTCTCCCTCCCTCTTTCCTGTCTCTCTCCCTGTTTCCTTCCTTCCTTCCTTCTTCCTCTCTCCCTCCCTCTTTACTTCCTTCCCTTCCTTCCTTCCTCTCCCTCCCTGTTTCCTTCCTTCCTTCCTTCTTCCTCTCTCCCTCCCTCTTTACTTCCTTCCCTTCCTTCCTTCCTCTCCCTCCCTCTTTCCTTCCTTCCTTCCTTCTTCCTCTCTCCCTCCCTCTTTACTTCCTTCCCTTCCTTCCTTCCTCTCCCTCCCTCTTTCCTCCCTTCCTTCCTTCCTTCCTTCTTCCTTCCTTCTTCCTTCCTTCCTTCCTTTCTTCCTTCCTATGTTCTTCCTTCCTTCATCCTTCCTTCCTTCTTTCCTTCCTTCCTCTCCCTCCCTCTTTCCTCTCTCCCTCCCTCTTTCCTCTTTCCCTCCCTCTTCCCTTCCTTCCTTCCTTCTTCCTTCCTACCTTCCTCCCTCCCTCCCTCCCTCTTTCTTTCTTTCTTTCTTTCTTTCTTTCTTTCTTTCTTTCTTTTTTCTTCCTTCCTTCTTTTCTTTTCTTTTCTTTTCTTTTCTTTTCTTTTCTTTTCTCTCTAGAAAAAGCATTAGGAGTGCCTGGGTGGCTCAGTTGATTAAGCACCCAACTCTTGATTTCGGCTTAGGTCATGATCTCATGGTTCCTGAGATTAACCCCTCATTGAGCTCTGTGCTGATAGTGCAGAGTCTGCTTGTTATTCTCTCTCTCTCTGCCCCTCCTGTGTATGAGCTCGCTCTCTCTCTCTCTCTCTCTCTCTCTCTCAAAAATAAGTAAAAAACAAAAAAAGAAAAAGAAAAGAAAAAGCATTAGAAAACAGAAAATGGGCACATAGGACATGAGAGCTGGGGTCTGGGTGGGAAGGGGCTGTGAGGATGAGTGGCTGCAAGGCCTGTGAGCAGGGGGGCAGGGGTGATCAAGGTCACTGCAGGAGACAGGGAGGACACCATGGCTCATGCTAGATGTTTC
Source organism: Lynx canadensis (assembly GCF_007474595.2). Taxonomy (NCBI): domain Eukaryota; kingdom Metazoa; phylum Chordata; class Mammalia; order Carnivora; family Felidae; genus Lynx; species Lynx canadensis. Next base: position 40,888,453 of record NC_044313.2, on the reverse strand, counting down.
TGAAGTGGGGGGGGGGGCGGGGGTGTTATATAATGGGGGAGAGGTATGTTTCCTTTGTAGGGGTAGGATTGGAGGTTAGAGCCCCCGAGGGAAGGGCCAGACCAGGGCTGTGACATCACTTAGGAGGGAGATAAGGAGGCTTCAGGGGCAGTGGCTGGAGCAGTGGAAGTCAAAGAACACACAAGAGACTTCTGTTTAACCAAGGCTGGGATGAGCAAAAGAAGGGGGCCCTGGCCTCCTCTCAATCAGGCTGTGAAAAGAAAGGCCGCCTGGGTGTGGCAGGTGTGAGAGGTGTGCGATTCTGATGGTTTTATTGGATCTGCAGAGAATGGGGAGGAACAAGCCAGAGGCAGGGTGTCGGAAGCTCAGTTCTAGCGCATAAAAAGGGGGCAGCCCCTCTGGGTGGGTGCAGCTGCCTGACCATGTCTTGTTCAGCAAAGCACGGGCTGGATTTTACCCCCACTTTCCTCCTGGGATCAGTGGTACATGTGTGGACCGCTATTTCATGCAAGAGCCAGGTAGGCCCCACCTGAGGAGGGAGACCCACACTTAGGAGCTTAGGGGCTTATAAATCAGGAAGACCCTCTGGGGCAGGGCCAGGCCCAGTGTCCACATGTCTCCATGGCTTTTGGAGGTAGCTGAGCAGGCTTCCAGTTGCTGTTTTCAGAGTCGAAATGGCTTATGTAGGAAAGCCAGGGCCATATAAGAAGTAAGAGAAGGGTTGAAAAAGCACCACAGCCGGAGGGTGACGGGTGACACAGTGCACTTGCTAAAGTGCCAAAGACAAGCTCTTCATAGGGATTCTGTGCCTGTCCTGGCAAAGGCACAAAAGCACAACACGTTTGCTCCAAAGTCCCTGGTCTCTAATGACTGTCCTGTGGGTGAACGCCCTGCCCACCAGGTGCACTGGGGCCTCCCGTAAGACCGTCAGTGCCCACTCATGGGGACCTGGATCACAGACTAGACACCTGTGTGGGCAGGGAGACTGCAGACCTGCCATTGGCTACCTCCCCGGATGTGTGTGCCCAGGCTCGGCGTCCCACCCCCAGACGCAGAGCAGCCCCGCCCCTGGTGGAGGAAGGGGTGCCGGCCGAGGCCAGCTGTATGAGGGGCTGCCCTGGCTCGGGTCCCCAGCAAAGGAAATGACACTTTTGACCATTCAACTCGGAGCACTTTACCCACTATCTCTTTCAAAAATCGTTGTGGAAAATTTCAAACATATACAGCAGCAGAGAAAATAATAAAATGAATCCCCGTGTATCTATCCATCACTCAGCGTCCACAATTTGCAACTCATGGCCAATCTTGTCTCATCCCTATCACTACCCACTTTCCCCCTCTGCACGGGATAATTCTCAAGCAACATCCCAGACATCATATCATTTCACGCATAAATGTTTCTGTATACTTATTTTCTCTTTAAAGAAATCATGAAACCCAAATAAAAATTGCGGAAAAGGAAGCAAGCGTGCCGAATGGGAAGGCTTTAGCAGGCACCGTGGGAGCCATCCAGCAGTTCTTGGTCTTTCTTTCTGGCAAGTTTGTATTTGTCGCCTGCTGCTTTGTGATTTTGGTCTTGCTGAGGCTGAAGGCACAATGAGCCTCAGAGAACTTCGCGCCCCATTTCAGGAGAGAGGGTGGGGACTGAGGAGGACAGAAGGCTGTTGAGTGGGGCGCTGTGGAGCCTCAGAGTTTGGGGGGGTGAACAGCACTGAAGGCCGAGGCCTCACATGTCACTCACCTGGGAAAAGGCTCATAAGGCAGGAGAGCCGTGGGGCTGAGAAGAGATTTTTGAAAATAGAAAGAAATAAGCTTTGACATGAAGGGGAGTAAGTGCTAGAGTAGCTGGTAGCAGCTGAGAAAGTCAAAATGCAACTGTGAGAACAGAAGTCCGAGTTCCCAGAGTCATTGCACTGTAAGAGTTAAAGTAGAAAAATTTTTAAATCTGAAATTCAGAAGGCTGTCACAAGGACTAGGTTTACCTCAACGTGATGTTTGTGGGCAAGAGAGAAGGGACTTTCCTAGGAGATACATGTGCCTTTAAGAGAGATGTGTGGAAGGGGCACCTGGGTGGCTCAGTTGGTTAAGTGCCCAACTCTTGATTTCAGCTCAGGTCATGATCTCACAGTTCATGAGTTCAAGCCCCACGTGGGGCTCTGCACTGACAGAGTGGAGCCTACTCGGGATTCTCTCTCTCCCTCTCTCTCTGCCCCCCCTCCATACTCTCTTTCCAAATAAACTTTAAAAATTTTTTTTTTCAACGTTTATTTATTTTTGGGACAGAGAGAGACAGAGCATGAACGGGGGAGGGGCAGAGAGAGAGGGAGACACAGAATCGGAAACAGGCTCCAGGCTCTGAGCCATCAGCCCAGAGCCCGACGTGGGGCTCGAACTCACGGACCGCGAGATCGTGACCTGGCTGAAGTCGGACGCCCAACCGACTGCGCCACCCAGGTGCCCCGAAATAAACTTTTAAAAAACTAAAAAAAAAAAAAAAACAAGATGCATGGAAGCAAGTGGCCTGAATTTGTGGGAAAATTAAGACACATGAGGACTTCTGAAATGAAGCCAGAGGCTCTAGAGAGAGAGGTACAATCCTGATAATATGTTCTCGCTGGTGTGGCAGCAGGACAGAGAGACTGTCAAATCAGGAGAAGAGCTGGAGAGACAAAGCCACCGAAAATCATAGGAAAGAGAAAAGTGATTTAAGAAACCTGAAATCAAGCACTTGAGAAATCACAATGCTGTGTTGGCAAATCCTGCTGTGTTCAGTGGTGGAAGAAGTCTTGTGAGCAAGTAATTAAATCGGACTGTGTTAGAAAAATAGAACCACTTAGAAAGAAATGAAAGTATGATTTAAAAAGAGTCTTTGAAAAGGGTAAATCGCTCTATGAATGGGAGCACAGTGACTAAGGTCTTCTGCTAAATGCAATCTTGGTTTTTAAAATTGCCATGGGCAAGGCTGCCAACCACGTACTTTCTCTTGCTGCCTTTCCTGAGATAACTGACCCTAAAAATAGTGTCACTCTCCCCAGCCTGGCCTTAGAGCTCTTCACGGTGTGTCTGGACTAGAATTATTTCCAGAAAGGACGTCCGTTACACTCTGGTTGTGGCGGTTTTAGGGAGCAAGAAAGAGAAAAATGATGAGGTCCGTTATCTTAGTTCTTAAACCCTGAAGTGCCCTTTTTCACTGCAGCTGAAGTTCTGTAGCATGAATCATAGCCCTGGTCTTGCAGGCAGTGGTGTTCCAACACCACACCCGGAACCGATCTTCCCACGGGAGCAAGGCATCCTGGTGATGGAGGTGGAGACACAGCATCGTAGGGTCCCGGGAACGCAGTCAGGCTGGGGCAACACCTGTGCGTGCGGTGTGCGAGTGCATGTGGGTGTGCGTGCGCGTGTGCTTGGGGCGCTTGTGTGAGTTGCCCTTTAGGTTTTCTTCCAGTGGTCTGGGCGCCCAATCAGGGTACTCTCAGTCATTTCCTCTACTCCCTTGACACACACACACACACGCACACACTCACGCGTGCACACACACATACACGCACACCATTCTTCAAACAATTGATGTTAGAACCCACTCATCACATCGTTGAGAGGTGACCAGGGAGGAGTTGGTTCGAACGAGAAACTCCACACCAGAAATGAACATGGGCGACTGGTCCTAACAGCAGAGGGTTTGAAAGAGCTGTAGCATCACTCACACCAGTGTTACTATCCAGATCGCTGGGGAAGAACAGTCACGGGCCGATGGAGATGGTGGCGTTTCTCTTTCCATTTTAAAGAAATCTTAAATGTTACTAGTCTATCAAAAGTCCTTGTTACAGGAGTTTGAAAAATAGAAGTAAATGAACAAAGCAAACACTGATACCTTTAATGATGTTTCTTTACCAAGTGCATCATTTGTGAGACATCCTTATCTTCGTAATAGAAGGATAATTAACATCACTAATTATCTAATTAAGTTCATTAAGCATCCACCAACAGTGCACCGTGAAGTTGACATTATGTTCTACTGTCAACAAATGCTTTTGATTTCTTAGGAAGTAATTAAAATGTAAATTAGCATGCAATTATATGCACAGGGGAAGTTTTGAATTAGATATTCATTTCAAAACTGCTTAGAGCAACATAGTTTTTGTTTTTTTCTTCAATAAAAGCAGACATTTTGCTATTAATGGTATATATTAAAGTTGCCATTCTGTTGTTTAGTGTTTGAATCATTGCCAGGTTATAGCACTGATACGACACAAGGTTTAGTTGATATGTTTGCTACTGTGCTTTGTGTTTTATTTCATATGTTGGTTTGTTTGTGTCTTTTGTGTTTAAAAATACCACAACTGGTTTTTTTTTTTTTTCCGAGAGCTTTCTCTAACTTAAACCTCCAGCTGACTTTGCCCTTTAAAGGCATGTTAGGTCAAATCTTTTAGGTTAGATCCTGTCAGGTTAGATTCAGGAAATGGAATCATTGGCTGGCAGAGAGCCGGTCACGCACATGCCCCTACACACACAGGGAAGAGGGAGGCTGCACAGATCAGACTTGTGGTACGGCCACCTTTGATTCCAAGTTCAAATTTCTCTTCTTTTTAGGGCAGCCCTTTGGTTTCTGATGAAATATCATAACTTGGGGCGCCTGGGTGGCTCCATCGCTTAAGTGTCCGACTCTTGATGTCAGCTCAGGTCATGATCTCATGGTTGTGCACTTGGGTGTGGAGTCTGCTTAAGATTTTCTCTCTCCCTCTGCCCCTCTCCCCTGCTTGCTCTCTCTCTCTCTCTCTCAAAAAAAAAAAAAAAGAAGAAATGTTATAATTTTATTATAGATCGGGACGCTTCCTGAAACATCACAGCATCCCCAGATATTTGCTGGAAGAGAAGGTCCTAAGACAGAAGCCACCATGCCCAAAGTCTCAAAGTTCTCATTTTCTTAAACAATCCCAACTGAATCCTAGAATGCAGGTGTTTTATTAAATCTCACAATCTACTGTCAGAGCCCCGTGGGTGTGATACCCACCTCCACCATCTTCTTGCATGAAGACACGGGGTCATTTGAGCACTGAGCTGATGTCACCTGTTCAGTGAGGAGGAAAAGTCTCTGCTCATGATATTTGAACATCCTCAATCACTTTTTGCATGGTTTTTCCAGGGATGGATTTAGGTGGTGCTGGATCCAGACCCCTCAGTTTTGTGCGAACAAGATTTCAGATAAATGCAGAGAGAATACGGTGGCCTAAGAGAGACTGTCCCTTGTTCTCTTGAAAGGATCGACCTCAGGGTTTGGCCATGAGTAGAGTCTGCTGAATCACCGTCATAACTGTGGATGCAGACATGCCCATAGTCTAAGCAGAGAGAGGCTGGTGTCTTGGGGCAGGTGGGGGGACAGCATCATGGTACAGGGACTGGTGAGGGACATGAGGCCAGCTGGACTGTGACGAGCAGTGGCATCACGCTAGAGGAAACCCACACAGGATCTACATAGAGATAGGCAGTTTGGGGATGGGCCCTGACATCTGTCCCAGCTCTGGTGGCAAGCTGTGTGTTGTGATGTGGTCTGCATTTTTGTTCTCACTTGTCAGTCCGGAGGGGGGCTCCTTTTTCCAATCCATGTAAAGGATAGTGGCTAGGCTGGCAGAGACCTTGGCCCGATCGAGGGATCCCACTACTAAAATCAGATGATGTTGACCTTCTCCTAACAGGCAGCAAGCACCTACCTCAGCAAACAGAATTGTCTCTACCAGAACTTTCCTCTCAACCGTTTTTTCTTAAAACTTATCTTTTAGAAAAAAATTTTAATGTTTCTTTTTGAGAGGGGGGCAGGCAGAGAAAGGGGGAGACACAGAATCCGAAGCAGGCTCCAGGCTGTCAGCACAGAGCCCGATGCAGGGCTCAAATCCATGAATCGTGAGATCATGACCTGAGCTGAAGTCAGATGCTTAACCGACTGAGTCACCCAGGCGCCCCTTAAGTGCGGTCTGCTATATCGTGACTTCCTAAGAATACAAAGTCCATACAATAAATGAATAATCAATACCAACAGCAACTCACTTCATCCCACGGCTGGTTTGTGGCCCTGCCTCCTGCTAATCACACATTTCCTCCTCTGTGACTGGCACGAAGGGATGGCAGTGTCATGATGCCCCACAAATGTGCCATGATGCCAAGGGCTCTCCCACCTGAGAGCAGCCCAAAACCACCTCTGAGCGCTTTTCTGGTCATTCAGCTTCACAGGAAATGGGGCTAAAGTTTCTCTGCTCTTGGCAGCTAGATGATTTAGCTTGAACCCTCTCCAAGAGAGCAGGCACTGAGGTTATGCAAGTTCCACAAATCAATGGAATATTCTCAACATAAGGTCCTGACCACTGCCTGTTGAAAGGCGCATTGAATCTAAATTATGTTTGAAAAGTCTTTAGGGACAAATACTCGGTTCCTTCTCCAGAGACATCTATCCAAACAGAAACATCTAGTCTGAAAAAGTTTACTAGACCTTTCACCTCCTTTTGCTAGTTTTTCTGGTTTTCTTTCTTTCATCTCTGTAGTATTTTTATTACAAAATCAGGCTGTGTTTGTGCACCATATATAGTGGGTGTCGTTGAGGAATGTTTCAAAGTAACTTGAGGCTCAAGTCTGCAGCTCAATCCACGATATTTTAATGTACACAAATACTTCATCCTATGCAATTCAACAGCATAGGAATTTATTGAATAGACAGAGTGTTCCTCTCTAAAAATATGGGGATGAATGGCGCGTGATCTCTATATTTAAAGAATCCTTTTGTCATTTATTGATCTCTCTCCTTAGATGGCATCTAAGAAGAATTACAGTAGATGAGTTTCTGAAAAAAATGTATACAGGTGAAGATTTTATGAATTGAAACAGATTTGAAATCAACTTAGGGACCTGGCAATTTAAAGGAATCCTGGGTTGAATCCTTTTGAAAACTGAATACAGTCCTTTACTTTAAAGGCGAATTATACCCAGGAATTTATTTTGAGGTTCAGATTTTCTAATGTGCGACATACCTGCGTCCCCAAAACCAATGTTGTGGTTGGGGGAAGGTATCATCGTCCTACAAAATGCTTTCAATTTTGAAAAATTATGACATAAGGTTGGGAGAAACACCTTTTTGTTTCCTTGTCCAGATTTGGATTTTTAAAACAAGTATATTCATCAATGTAAGAACGCTTTTGAGTTCCTAAGACAGAAGTGTCCCAAACTATGTAAATGATAAAACGGCAGATGGTGATGGGGTGGAGAGTGAGCGCGGGGCCCTCCCGAGGCGCTGTTGCCATTCACAACCCGCTAGGCCCCACTCCCAGCTCGGCCGCCAGGCGCCTGCCACGTGAGTTACAGCCGCGTTCTCGCCCTGGGACCCATCTATTATGAGAAACCATTTTGGTTAATTAAAAAAGTGTTTCCAAGTCTCAGAACAGGAAGTTGTGAAATTTCCTTCCCTTTGCTGTTGTCGATGGGGGTTGGTGAAGACTCGACTCCGTGGCCTGGAAGAGCGGGGGGAGAGTGGAGACAGCAGAAGGAACCATGGCCGTCCAGTCCTGGTGGCCTGGGAGAAAGGCTCAGGGGTCCTCGGGTGCTGGTGGGTCTACTGGTATAATTAGGGGTGTTGAAGAATTAGCTGAGGTCATTGAGTAAATCAAAAGTGCAGTTGAATGGGTCTGTGTCGCATCGGTTCTTGCAAATGGTCCCTCACCCTCGGACCTCTGTGTCCAAGAGCTGCTGTATGGGCTGGGGCAAGAGATGAGGTGTCCGCTAACAGTTTGGGAAACGGACTGTGAGCAAAAGGGAATAAATGAGAAAATATTCGATAGTGTGACACGATCTGGAGGAAATAGATGGTGTCTTAGAGACTGGCTCGTGATCACTGTGGGTTGGATGTGATAATTCAGTTGAGAGGAAAGAGTAGCCATCCGACACCTGGGGAATGTCGATTCCCGAAATGGGCCCAGCTAGTGGGATGGTGGGAATGAGTTGGTGTATTTGAGAACAGATCCATATAAATGGGGCATGGAGCTCAAACGGGAGAGTGATCCAGGAGGAGGGTGGCAGGAACCAGCTGTCGAGTGCCATACTAGCTTCTCTGGGGGATCAGAAAATATGTCTGCATCCTTGACTATATCTGTATCCATCTCTATTTCTCTCTCTCCCTCTCTCTCTCTCATCTTTAAGCACCCATTTCTTCTGCAGACATTCCCTCCAAAATCCCATGCACATTCATTGATGTCCTATCGTATCCCAGGCCCTTGAGTTAAGGCCAGTACAGACAGGGTCCCTGACCAGGGAGCCCACCTTCTTAGGAGGGTGAAATAATTACAGTGTAACAGGAGGTTAAGGCCCAAGAAGTGCCCAGATGAGACAGGGCCTCACATGAGCTTCTTGGAGGTGTTTGAGCTGAGACTTGGAGGAAGAGGAAGGGGAGGAAGGATGTGAGGGAAGATTGGTAGTGAGGAAGGGGCCCCTTCAGGTGCAGAGGGACAGTTGTGACCATCTATCTGCTTTGTGGGTTAGCTGCTAGTCTGGTATTACTGGAATATCATATCCAGTTTATCTTAACTTAATTTCATGTATTTATTTATATTCTGATTCACTCCCCAGAGGATTTATGTTACCTTCAGATAAGGATGCATATGCTAAAACACAGAAATGAGATCAGAAAAAATAATAATAGAAGAAGAAAGCCAATTCCCGGGGAATTAAGATCATTAACATGCAGTCTGTAAAGAGTAACAGCCAAGCATCTATACTGTGCTCTAGCTTTCTGGCTGCCATTGTGGAACAAGAGACAACATAGTTCATACGTTTATCCCCCACCCATCAATTACACTTTTGCCCGGAGGTGGAAGAGCTTGCGAACAGGGACCTAGGGAGACCAAAGCAGATGGCCCTGCCCAGCATCTCCTTGCCACCCCTACTGGGAATTTTTAAGGATGTGGTCTGACCATGTCACGTCCCTGATCAAAACCCAGCATTTATTGCCGCGCCATCCGGAATAGGACACAGACCCACAATCCCGCGGCGAGAAACCTGACCTCGCTGCTTTTCTAAACCCCTCCCTCGCCCCAGTCCTGTGCAGTCTGCAGGGCAGACCCGTATTTGGTTACAGTGCACCCTGTCTTCTCCCATCTGTACCCTGGGGCAAATGTGGGTCTGTCTGGCCTGAATGAGCCTCCCCCTACCAGAGGACCAACTGCTTCTCCTGGACTTTAAATCCCCCGCCCCTTGTGAAAGCCTGCCACACCCTCTCCCGCCCCTTGTGAAAGCCTGCCACGCCCTCTCCAGCCTGGCCGTGACCCTGCACAGCCACAGCTATCTATTTTTCACTCAACAGTGGCGCATCTGTGAGGGCCCAGCCTAAGGGAGGAGGCAGGTGTGTTGGTGTTGATTGCATTACCTGTGAGCGACAAACAGCCCAACAGTGGGTGCCTACTGGCAAGCCCTGGGGTGACCTCCCAAGAGAGCCGAGGTGAGCAAGTGTGTTCAGCACCAAGGAGGACAGGGATACAGTCAGGGCCACCCTCAGGTAACTCCTCTTGTGGACCCAGATTGCAGTCAGGGCCGTCCTGAGTACGCAGGTCAAGAGTTCTGCTCTGGAGGCAGGCAGTGGCAGGACAGTCCCGGCCAAGGTGGCCTTGTCTCTCTTCTCAAAGCCTAAAGAAGGAATCCTCCCTACAAGCTCCAGTCTCCTTTTGTTTTCCCTCTTTGACATGGCAGTTTCAGCACTGGGCATTATCTGGAGTGAAAACCCTGCCATAACAAAGCATCACAGACTGGCGGCTTCACCAACAGATATCTCTTTTCTCACACTTCCCATCTGTCGGAGCCTCATGGAGGCCCTGACGCCCAAGGAGGAGGCAAAGAGGAGGGAGGGTGGCTTCGTCGAGAAGACTCGTTACCCGCAATCCCAAAGCCTTTGTCCTTTGCTGCACTGGAGTGTTGTTGTTGTTGTTGTTTTGAGTAGTCATTCTCCATGCACTCATGACGATTGAATTTAATAAAAACATCACAGTTCAAAAAAGACAAATTAGAAACCACCGTTCATCTTAGAAATTAATATGTGAGTGAATTTAACAAGAGATGAATTGCGCTGTGGTGATCTGGTCCCTCCTCAGCCACTCTGAGCACCAGTTGTTTGTCATTATTGCTGGAAATATGATTATTACTCTCGTATTGCTTGACATTTATTAAGAATCCAGGGGCTATGTCTCCATAGCAGAGAAAAGTGCAATTATCTGGGCACTTGGAGAAAAGAGCGTTTCCTGGCCCGAGTTGTCCAAATAGATATCCCGCAAAGACCCCTCGACCATGACTGCACCTGGCTCGCTGGGCACACGCCCCTCCTTCACGATGGGCTGCTGACATTTTGTGTGCACATGTATAGATATTATACGTGGCTTATGAATGAACACACAAGGAAAGCATTTAATTGCTTCTGTCACGTAACCCAAACCAGGTCTCCACCAAGGACTTCTATTTAAAGGTAGATGCGTCAGCCTTTTACAGAGAAGGCATAAACAGAAGAACTTTATTGAATGTTTTACAGTCAGGAAAATCCTGATTTTCAGATGGGTTTAAAAAAATTTTTTTTAATGTTCATTTATTTTTGAGACAACGCGAGAGACAGAGTGCAAGCAGCAGAGGGGCAGACAGAGGAAGACACAGAATCTGAAGCAGGCTCCGGGCTGTCAGCCCAGAGCTTGATGTGGGGCTCGAACTCACAAACTGTGAGATTATGACCTGAGCCGAAGTCGAACGCTTAACCGACTGAGCCACTCAGGCGCCCCTCAGATGGGTTTAAAGTGCAGGGGGTATGAAGGCCAGACCTGAAAGTGTTGCCTCTGGCCCTGATGGATCTCCTTAATCCTGACCACATGGAGTGCTTCACTCCACACAGGGAATAAACAGCTGCAGAAAATATGGCCCGGAGGAGTGACAAGGGTCTGTGAGTTTCATGTCAATCTCTCAAACTTTTATTGTTGTCTCTGTTTACCTGGCCCTTGGGGACAGAGATGGGCAGTGTCCCCAAGGAGCTTATTCTAATGGGGGGAGGGTGCTAGTGGGAAACCCAGCCACAATAATTCAGAATACTGCTCTCACAGTTTTCTACTCTATCGTGGGAGTCCTGAGGAGGTTTCCAGGAAAGAGAAGAGTAGTAATGATGGTTTCATGGTACCTACAAAGTGCGTGCACAGAGCATGGTTTCTTCTGTCGCTCATTGACACCCGGTGACATTACACTGTTAATCAAATCTCTCTTCCTCTCAGCCCCCACCAATGGAGAAAAGGTGACCAGTGAGTGACGATGATAGTGACCAATGAGAACGTGAGATCCGTGGTTGGGGGGTGGGGCAGTCTCTTCCACATCTGGTTTCACTCCTGCCTCCATGGATGGGAGCTCACCTGAGTTTGACTTGAACCTGTCTCATTTTTCTTTGGCCAGAGAAACCAGGGGTGAAAGGACTCTAGATCTGACACCCACATCGAACGGTTATTGTTTTTTTTTTATGGAATTATTAGTGAATACTTGTAACCTAAAAGATTTGTAAAGAAGGTTGCCTACAGTGGAGTCATGTTATATAGATTAAGTTTTAAAATATATCCATGAAACGAAAAGCAAGCTGTCAACAGTACTTTCACAGTTCCTTCACATTGTTCATTGAGAACAATACCATTTTGACTCTGTGAATTCGGCACCATACGTCTGCATATCCACCGCGCAGCTTTCCCACCATTTGGGGAATTAATTTCTTTGTTAAGTGTCTGATGAAGTGGTTGGCTCGTGCAATTAGGGGGACCGAGATTTGCCAAAAAACCATTTGTGTTTGAACATGAGAATTACACTCAGCACAATGAATTGTTTATACCCAAGGGCATTGTGGAGCCGTGCCCAGCTGGGAGAGCAGTGACTCTTACCTTCCGTCGCAGTTTCATAATGGGGTTTGGGTGGGAAGCTGTGAGAATTTCAGTGTATTTTCTAATACACTTATGTCTAGGTATACCTTTCATATACTTTCCATCTTCATATTCAATACTGCCATGTGTGCCTCCCCCAGCTTCCCCTGTTGATAACATGTAAGATTGCTGTGGTACATTTGTCACAGCAAAGAAACTGACGTTGGTACATTACAGTAACTAAACTCCAGACCTCATTTTGCTTTCACCAGTTTTCCCACTGATCCGGGATCCAGTGAGGGGCACCGCATCACAGTTAGTTATCGTGTCTCCTTGGGTTCCCCTGATCTGTGACAATTTCTCAGACTTTTCCTTATTTTCCATGACCTTGACAGTTTTGAAGAGTACTGGTCAGATGTTTTGGGGAGTATGCCTCTATTTTGCTTTGTCTAATATTTATCATAACTCGCTTGGGGCTGTGAAGCTTTGGAATGAAGATCACAAAGGAGAATGAGCTTTCACCACATTGCATCAGGTCAGGGGTGTGTGACACCCGTGTAAATCATCACATGGTCCTGGTGCTGTCTCCCAGATTTCTCCACTGCAGACTTCCTCTCATTCCCCTTCCCATACTTGGTTTTTTGGAAGCAAGTCCTTAAGACCAGCCCACCCTTGGGGCGCCTGGGTGGCTCAGTCGGTTAAGCGGCCGACTTCGGCTCAGGTCATGATCTCGCGGTCTGTGAGTTCGAGCCCCGCGTCAGGCTCTGTGCTGACAGCTCAGAGCCTGGAGCCTGCTTCAGATTCTGTGTCTCCCTCTCTCTGACCCTCCCCCGTTTATGCTCTGTCTCTCTCTGTCTCAAAAATAAATAAACGTTAAAAAAAAAATTAAAAAAAAAAAAAGACCAGCCCACCCTTCAGAGTGGGCTCCTGGTGAGGAAATCATCTACATATATTATCTGAAATTCTTCCGTAAGGAAGATTTTTCTCTTCTGCCCCGTTATTTATTTATTCAATCTTTTTTTTTATATCCGTAGGGTCTCATCCATATTTATTTTATAATTTGGGCTATCATCCTCTAAGCCTGTTATTTATCTTGCGTTTGATCGCTCCAGCTCTTTGCTGAGAGTATTTAATTGACCTCACACTTGTTTTCACCGTAGGTCTCTTGATCTCTTGTCCATTGATCACAAACATGAATCCACATGCCTTACATGTATTTTAGTGCATCCTTACTGTAATCATTCTAACATTCTTGGAGTGTGTATTATTCAGGATAAGTTCGGTTATGTTGCGGTAACAAACATCCTCGAACTGAATTGTCCTAAAATAGCGAAGGCTTATTTCTCACTTGTGTTACAAGTGCCTTGTGAGTTGGCCAGGAGTCTACCGTGCCTTGTCCTCCCTCAGAGACATTAGCTCGTGGAGCAGCCATCATCTAGAACATTGAGTGTTACCATGGCAATTAAAAAAGAACTTAGCAAATATCTCATGAGTCTTTTAAGCTTCTGCACACTTCTCCCCAGCCCCACCTAGCTAAAAGGTAGCAGGAAGGGCGATCATGCCACGTCCCTATAGGAGGAGAGAACTGACACTATTTGGCCAACAGCATTATTGGCCACCATACTGTTTTTATCTTCAGGTTTTCTTTTCTATGCAAATCTATACAGATTTAACTCTTATTATTGTTAACATATGGCTGTTCAACCTCCTTTTAAAAATCAATATATCGAAAACCTGGTTCCATACCATTAAATCTTTTTTGCCACCAGGGCTGCAGTGAACAGTTGTATAGGTTGCACGCAAAGGCATCTGGCCAGAGTGGCAACAGGAAGCTGAAATCCAGCCTTTTTTCCATTATTCAAGTCATCCATCCAGGTCCAGGACAGTATCTGCCCAAAAAGGGACACAAAGGTGCTATGTGGGCTAGTGGTGGCCTTTTGGGAGAGCATGATTTGTATGACTGCATAATACTGTCTCGTAAGGAAGAGCCAGCCTCCCATGTGTTGATATTTACGTTGTTTCATTTTGTGCTACTATACCTGGGATGGTGGAAAATGTTGTCAGTGAATGTTTGTGTATATATCTTAGGGTTTCTTTGCAAGAAATTACAAGCAGAGAAAATGGTGAGGATTCAAAAGAGAGGTACAAAGTGTCAGCACACAGTAGGTAACAGTCCAGGTGAAGAGTTTAGTCCTGGACCCAGCACGTGTGGTGCTTGGCTGGAGAGGCCAGGAGCTCTAGCTGTAATCTTGGCCCCAAGTTCCTGAGCAGAGTCTGAGGGGCTGTCTTCAGATGCTGGCCTTCCTTGTGTTTGCAGGGCCACACAGCTGTGATTACAGGGCTAATGATGCTTTAAACAAACAAGTGTAACGACCATCATCAGAGGACAGCAGGCACTTCCTGTGGGGCCGTGTGGGCAAGAGGGTCACCAGCATCTGGCCAGCCCCAGGGGTGCCCTGGCAAAGGTGGGCCCTACCAAGCCGCGGTCAGCTCACTTACAGGTGAGCCCACAGTGGGATATGCCCCATTCCCCAGTCCAAGGGCTGTAGCCAAGCCCTTCCCTAAGGAGGCACTGGGACAGCAGGGCACGGGCTCTAAACCAGATCTGGACCCTCTCAAACCTCCAAACAGCCTTCTGAGGCCCTTTGTTCTACTTCAGAGGTTCTCAAACTCTTTAACACACAGGCAGTTGCTAAGCAAAGGCTATTTAGTTCCAATAAACGATGCAGAGCTCTGCTCTGAATTTGTCCCTGATCCATGTGCCACATTCACTGCTGCCCAGGCAGATGGGCCTCTGCCCTTGAACCGACCCAAATCGCCCACCTCCTGTCTCTACATACCAAGTGTGACAACTTTCTAGAGCATGAAAGTTCTCAAAGCCCAACTGGAGAGGAGTGTTTGCCTAGCACTATGGAGACGCATGGGGTGGAAATGCGCGTGGGGGAGACACACGTGATGGCGGCCTCCAAGAGCTCATCTTCCGGGGCTTCCACTTCCTTGGAGTGTTTTGTTGGAGTCATTCACCCTCGCTTATCCCACTTATCATCATACAGATTTGTCAGGAGACTAAATATTAAATGTGATAATGCACATGGAAACTTCTTTGTCCTCTGTAAAGTGCTAGGTCCTTCCTTTCACCTCCAAGCACGAAGAGCCTCTCCCTCCCCCGGTGCTCAGGTCAACCTCTACTTGGGCTGCCGATCTCATCTTTTCTCGTTTATCTGGCAGAACCTGCACCATCAGGGACCTTTTCCTTTGCTTTTCAACTGTCTCCCATTCACTGCCAAGCTCCCCTCAGCAAGGTAATACACTTGAGTTCTGTTCTTCCTCTTTTATCCTATGACCTTGCTCCCACCTCTTTTTCTCTTCTTCAGAGTCAAGTTTCTTGAATGAGTTGCCTATACTCATGGTCTCCACTTCCTTATCCTATTTCTAGTTGACTTATTGCTATCTAATCATCCCTCTGAAACAACTCTCAGAAGTTGCCAATGACCAGTTCCTGCAGACAAATCCAATGGATGTTTTCAGGCCTCATCTTACAGGACTTCTCTGGTGCATTCACTGTGGTCACATGGCCTTGGCTTCCATGGCCTCTCTTTATGGTTTTCCTTAAACCTCTCTAACCTTTCTCCTGCTGGCCCGAACTTTGCTAGTGTTTTCCAGCTTTTGTACCTTGTCTCCCCAGTCTCCTCTCTGTACCTACTCTCTAGGAGGGATCTTATCATCTCTCAGGGTTTTCCTATCATCTGGTTGGTCATGACTCACAAATTCATCAACCTGGGATGTCTCATCTGAGCTTTATTCTAGGGATGTGCAGCCATACCTCTGACACTTGAATTCAGCGTGTTACACATCACATCATTTAAACTTGCTTTCTCTTGTTCTTGTGATCTCTCTCTCTCTTTTTTAAATGTATATTTATTTTTGAGAGAGAGAGAGAGGCTGAGAGAGAAGGCGACAAAGGATCCAAAGACGGCTCTGCACTGACAGCAGAGAGCCCGATGTGGAGCTCGAACTCACCACAAGATAGTAACCTGACCTGGAATTGGAAGCTTAACTGATTGAGCCTCCCAGGCATCCTCTCTTAATTTCTCTTAGTTTATCTAATTTAATTCACTCAATTAGGCAAACCAGAAATTTTGGAGAAATTCTTACTCTCTCATACAGTGACTGATTCCTACCAATTTTACATTTCTTATAGTTCTTGAATTTGACTTCTCCACTTTACTCATTCCTCCATCTAATGTCTCACTTATACTGTGACAGTAGTGTCCTAAGGGGGCTCCCTACTTCCAGTCTTTCCTTCAAATTGCTGTAAGAGTGAGCAATTAAAATGCTAATGGACCACATCAGACTTCTATTTAAAACCTCTCCTTTAAGATACATACAGCTAAAGCAACATCTCAACCACAGAACCTTCCCTGAACATGATTGGTGATGAGGTCTCCTTTTCTGTGTGTTTACTGGGTTCTGTGTTACCATGTCCTGTGCATAGCTCTGTCTCAACATTGGTCATGGCAGCTCATAACCATCTGTCTCTTCCATCACATTCCACAAAACCAGATATGAGGTTCATCTTTGTACTCCAGCGCCTGGAAAATAGGAGAAGGACAATGAATGTTTTCTGAACTTAACAATAGAGAGTAAATTTGACATTAGAAATGAAGTATCTGAGCAAGGATGCAAACACCCCTGGGCTATAGCTATTGTAGCGAGGCTATTTTTTTGAAGAGTAAAGATGGTTTATAACTTAACTCACACAGAATTTTATCTAATTGTGAAGTTCGAAGAGACCATCTAAATCAACTGTTTTTAACTGATCTTATCTGTGACCTACATACAAATAGTCTCTTTGGGTGACCCTTTTCAGTTTACAAAGTACTTGCATCCTACAGTCTCACCCTATCTTCATAACATCTATTTGGAATAATCAGAAGAGATACTGTTAACCTCATTTTATAGATGGTAAATCAAATCTCAAGACATATCAAGTGGTTTGCCCATGTACTGTAGGTAGTAAGGACCAAGAACCAAGGTCCCTGGACTTCCCTTTCTACCTCCAGACCCTCATTTAGCAACACGGAGCAACATGGAAGTCTGGACATGTTGTCACATGTCTTGCTAGAGTCTGCCTGCCTGAAACTCCCTGCTCTGGTCCCATTTAAGCCCCTGGGGTCACCCACACAAGGCCCATCCATCCCTTTTTGGCAAGATGTGTGGCACATGTGCTACGTGACAGGAGCTGCTTTGTGTCCAAGTGCTCCCCAAGAGCTCTCTTCTGCTGCAAGTCTCCAGAGCACCGTATATGAAAGAGGTCTGGGCTTCTGCCTTAGATGTAAAATTAGTCAAATTTGTCACCATTTTATGTCACTTACAATGCTCATAATGATTGCTTTACTTATAAATGTGTGTAAATATGTGTAAACAGCCATATGAAAGAAAATTCTGCAAAAAAAAAAAAAAGGAAATCAAAGAAAAGAAAGAAATCATTCTATTCCCACTACTTCAAAACTATAAGTGGGGTTTTACAATTATATTGTTTTCATATTTTTGAATCTGTGCTGATAAACACTTTTTTTATTTTATTGAAATGTAACACACATAGAAAAAAGTGTTTAGATCACTTCACATTTAAGAATTTTAACAGAGTGAACATGTGACCAGTACTCAGAGAAGAAAATATAGCATTATATTATATTACCCAGAAGCACTCCCAAACCCCATGTTCTTTCCTGGTCACTAGACCCCTCTTTTCTCCAAGGAACCATTATCCTAGCCTCTAATATCATACATTAGTTTTTCATGCTTTTAATTTTACGTAAATGAAATGACATAGTATATATGCTTTTCTCTGGCTTACTTCCCTCCAGACTATGTGCAATTTATCTATGTCATTGCATGGAGTGGTAATTCATTGATTTTCATAGTGTTAGAACAATAATTCTTAGGACCCATTTACCCTCTTAAAAATGACTGGGGAATCCAAAAAGCTTTGTTTATGTCTATTGTATCTATTGATGTTTACCACATTAGAAATTAAGATAAAATTTAAAAAGTAATGCATTTTATTAATTCATTTAAAAGTAACAGTAATAAATCCATTATATTTAAAAATAAATAGCACTTTTAATGAATATGTTTTTCAAAATAAAAATTATTAAAAGGGGAGTATTGCTTTATATTTTTGCAGGTCTCTTTAATATCTGTCTGGCTTAGTAAGAGGACAGCTGGATTCAATTCCTGTATCTGCTTCTTTACTCAATCAGTTGTACTGTATTTTTTTTTTTTTGGTTGAAATATATGAAGAAAATCTAGCTCCCTGTAGATATGCAGTTTGAATTCAGAAAGGAAATTATAGACGTTCTTTGATACTACACCAAAACTCAACAAGTAATAGCTTCTTAAAGGTTAGTTGAAACCTTTATCAGTGAATTTTTTGTCCATTTAACATATTGATCTATTTTGCACTTTGGATATTTTAACTCATACATGATTTTATAACATGCGTCTAACATGCTTTTGGAATATTGGTTCCTTGAGTTACGTAGATCTCCTTATTGTTGACACATTTCCTTGGACAATATGGAAAAAAACATGTTCATGTCACCACCAATATTAAAAATTTTAGCTACTGTCAAGCTTATAGAGGCAGATACACGTTTTCTAACATTCTAATATTTGAAATTTGAAAGCTTAATTTTATCATTGTCAGAAAATACTGTCAGTTGTTTTATTTGAGAAGACAGTTCTACTTTATTTTATTTTACTTTTTTTGTTGCTATTGTGAGTGGAACTGTTTTCTTAATTTCCTTTTCGGATAGTTTGTTCTTTGTGTATAGAAACATGACTTATTTTTGCATGTTGATTTTGTATCCTACAACGTTACTGAATTCATTTGTTAGTTCTAACAGTTTCCTTTCCTTTCCTTTCCTTTCCTTTCCTTTCCTTTCCTTTCCTTTCCTTTCCTTTCCTTTCCTTTCCTTTCCTTTCCTTCTTTCTTTCTTCTTTGGTTGAGTATGTAGGGTTTTCTACATATATGATTATATCATCTACAAATAGAAATAATTTTACTTCTTCCTTTCTATTTTGGATGTCTTTTATTTATTTTTCTTATTTAATTGCTCTGACTAGGACTCCCAGTGCTATGTTGAATAGAAGTGGTAACAGTGAGCATCCTTGCTTTCTGGTGGATCTTAGAGGGAAAGCTTTTGGTTTCCCCCACTGATTATGATGTTAGCTGTGGGCTTTTCACATATGGCCTTTATTGTGTTTAGGTAAATTCCTTTTATACTTCTTTTTTTGAGAGTTTTATCATAAATAAATGTTCAACTTTGTTAGATGCTTTCCCTGTGTCTTTTGAGGTGCTCATGTTCTTTTGTTCTTTCATTCTGTAAATGTGGTATATGACATTGATTGATTTGCAGATGTTGAATCATCCTTTTATCCTAGGGAAAAATCTTAGTAGGTTGTGGTGTATTATTATTGTCATGTGCTGTTGAATTCTATTTGCTAGTATTTTATTGAGGATTTTTGCATCTCTGTTTACAGGTATATTGGCCTATAGTGTTCCTTTTTGTGACGTCTATCTGGCTTTGGTATCAGGATGATGCTAGCCTCATAAAATGAGTTTAGAAGTGTTCCCTCTTCTTCTGTTTTTTTTTTTTTTGTTTTTGTTTTTGTTTTTTGGAAATTTAAGAAGGATTGGTATTAATTATGTAGTGACACATTATGCTTTATCTATTGCTGATTTCCACTGAATTTTTTCTCAAATTTGGTCTCTCATCCTCTAATTACTGTTTATGCCCAGGCCTGAAATTTTCTTTGTTGGGGGAGTTTTATTTGCAGATTTAGTTTCTGTAATAGACATTGCACAATTTAGATTTTTTTGTTTCCTTTTGTATCAGTTTTGGTAAGTTATGTTTTCTGGGGAATGTGTGTGTTGTTCATCCAAATTTCAAATGTATTAGCATAAAGTTATTCATAATGATTCTTTAAATGTTTGTAGAATCTAGAATGGTATCTCGTTTTCTTTTTCCTGCTCTTGGTAACTTTTGACTGTTTTTTTTTTTTCTTTATCAGAATTTCTGGGGGAGATATTAAATGTATTTCCCTTGGTTTAAATTGTTTTTCAAATTTCTTGATAGATTACATGCTTATTTTTTCTAATAATACTATTGGTATATTACATGTATTCCCACAAAAAAAGTTTTAGTTCTATCATACATGCTTGATTATGTGATATTTTCATTTTCATTTAGGCTAAAATATTTTCTAACTTCCATTTTGATTTCTTCTTTGACCCATGGGCTACTTAAAATAATATTGCTTAATTTTTAAATATATGGGGATTTAAAAAAAATATTTGCTTGTAACTTAATCCCACTATGTTCAAAAAAGTATATTCTGTGTAATTTCAGTCATTTGAAATTATTTTATGTTTGTTCCATGTTCCATCCTGTGGCAGGTTTTAGTAGTAATTCCATTTGAGCGTTCTGTATCATTTATTTTCTGCAATTTTTTAAACAATTCATCAGATGAGGCTTGCCTACTATAGTCTTCAAATATTCTTTATTTCTATTTCTTGTCAGCTTCTTCTGTTAGTTACTGAGAGATAAGTTATCTTCTTCCAGTATGATTGTAGACTTGTTTGCTTCTCCTTTCAATTCTGTTATGTTATATATTATATATTCTGAGGTATATTAATAGATGCCTCACATTTAGAACTTATACTTTCCTAGTGTATTTATCCTTTATCATTATGAAGTACCGTCTTCATTCCTAATAACACTTCTTATTTTAAAGACTACTACTTGTACAGTTTTACCACATTTCTTTTGGTTAGCCTTTGTCTAGTTTATTTATTTTTTTTACCATTATTTTACTTTCAACCTTTTGTGTCCTTATTTCAAGGAGTCTCTCTTTTTAAGTAGCATTTACTTAGGTTTTCCTTTTTGATACAGTTTATCTTTTATTTGGAGCATTTAGTCTATTTACGTTGAATGTAATTAATGACAATTTTAGTTTAAATCCACCTTGTTTAAAATTTTCTGTTTGGGGGCGCCTGGGTGGCTCAGTCGGTTAAGTGGCCGACTTCGGCTCAGGTCATGATCTCATGGTCCGTGGGTTCAAGCCCCGCGTCGGGCTCTGTGCTGAAAGCTCAGAGCCTGGAGCCTGTTTCAGATTCTGTATCTCCCTCTCTCTGACCCTCCCCTGTTCATGCTCTGTCTCTATCTGTCTCAAAAATAAATAAATGGTAAAAAAATTTTTTTTTAATTTTCTGTTTGTAATATCTGTTATTTATTCCTTTTTTCCCTCTTTCAACATATTATCAACTATTTTAAAGTATTGTACTTCCCTTCTATTACCTGGAAGTCACATATTCTTTTATTATGTTTTTAGTGGTTAGCCTAGAAATTACAATGTGCATATTTGCTTTATTAAAGTCTAATGTAAATTAGACCCTTTTTCCAAATTAAAAAAAATTTTTTTAATGTTTATTTATTTTTGAGAGCAAGAGAGAGAGAAGGACACAGAGCATGGTGGGGGGGGGGGGCTGGCAGAGAGAGGGGAGACACAGAATCTGAAGTAGGTTTCAGGTTCCGAGCTGTCAGCACAGAGCCTGACATGGGGCTCAAACCCACCAATCTTGAGATCATGACCTGAGACCAAGTCGGATGCTCAAATGACTGAGCCACCCAGGCGCCCCCCCACCCCCAATTTTTAATTGAAGAAACCTAGGACACTATTTCATTTACCCCATCCATCTTTTGTTATTTTTTCATGTATCTTAATTCTTATTTTTTAAATCCTGTAAGTTTTTATTATTATTGCTATTATTATTTTCCAATAGCCAAAATTCATTTAGATATACTAATATATTTACCATTTCTTTAGTCTTTCATTCATTCCAAAGATATATGTTTCAATATGAAATCATTTTCATTCTACCCCAAAAGCTCCTTCACTTCATGCAGTTCTGCTGGTAATGCATTCTATCAGTATTATTCGCCTGCAAATGTTTTGGTTTGTCTTTATTTTTGAAAGATATTTTCACTGGGTAGAGGCTTTGAGCTTGTCAGTTTTTTTTTTCTTTCATGATTCGAAGATGTTGTTCCATTTTCTTCTGGCCCCTACCATTCTTACTGTCGCCTCTTTAAAGATGATAAGAACTTTTGCTATCTTTTTGAATATTTTTTCTTTTTTTCTTTTTTGCAGTTTAATTGTGATGGGCTTCTGGGTGGTTTTCTAACTGTATTTTTCTTGTTTGAGGTTTACAGAATTTCTCAAATCTGTGGCTCAATGAGTCTTGCATCCGTTTGGGAAGATTCTCATTAGCTTTCCAGATAGTTTCTTTGTCTCCTCCCCTTTGGAGACACCAGTCCACATATGCTAGATGCTTTCTGTATATTACATACGTATCTATCTTTATCTCTTAAGTATTTTCCATACTTATATCTCATCATATTTAGCAAGAATATTTCTTCCATTTTACTCACCCTCCGTTCAGTTGTATCCACTCTGCTGTCAGACTTACCTATGGAGTTTCTAATTTCAATTAATTCATTTCACAGATTTAGAAATTTTATCTGGTTATTTTCCATAGATTCCATATCTCTTGCAAAAGCCTCCATTCTGCATTTTTTGGACTACCTTGCATTATTTTAAGGTCCATGTGTGTTAACTGTAATGTCTGGATATATGTGGGGGTATGCTTTTATTATCTGTTTTTCTGTTCATCCTTTTAACAGGCACATCTAGTAATTTCTGCTTGACTACTGAGCATTTCGTATGAAATTCTCAGTTAGAGGCTTCACATGGTGGGATCCTTCTCCAGAAAGGACTTTCTTTGCCTTCTGGCATGTACTTGGAGTGGGGGCAGATCACTGTAATGTACTCAGAGTTTGAGCCCATTGGAAGTCAGGTTTCAGCTTTGTAAGACCTGGTCTATTTCCAATCCGCCTTTATTTCTACGGCGCAGCCCTTGAGAGATCCCACTTTAAAGCCCAAATCCTGTTGGTTTTTACAAGTTACACTGCTTATAAATCAGAAACTGCTTAAAAGAGAACATCAGTGCAGAAAGCTGGGCTTGCCGCTCTGTACTGTCCTATTTCTGGACTCTTGGTCTCTTATGGCCTAGGTGTCTTGGTGAGCCTGAATTCCTATTTTTGTCTCCTTAGCCACCTGAAAGCATCACGAGTTCCGTTAAGCTTCTCTGCTTCTTACCCACCACTTTCTGTTCAGCTCAACTTCTTGTGTTATTTGCAAACTTGCAAATACCCCAGGGGCAAAAATTCATAGATATCAGGCATTGGGCACATCTCAGTGAGTTTTCTTTATCTCCAAGATCTTGACGTCTTAAGTCTTGGCTCTCTTGGTACTCTCTGCTGCCTTAAAGCAGATTATTCAAATATGGCTTTTCTTTTTATTCTTGGGAGGAAGACTGACCTGTTGTAAGCTAGCTCACGATAGCTGGAAGTGGAAGTAACCCACAGACGTGTATGTGTGTGTGTGTGTGTGTGTGTGAATGTGTGTGTGCACATGTGTGTGCGTGTGTGCATATCTGTGTGTGTGGTGTCAGCGTAAGTGAAGTCTTTATTGATGAGGTTGTGACTGAGTTGACCAACAAAACTTGTAACCGTTATTTCCCCTGATAATTGGTCAGAATGGAGAAGTTTTTATCTGAAATCACAACTGTCATTAAACTGTGGCCTGTTTTCTCTCTTCCAGGATTTCGTGTCGTGTATCGAGAACTACAGAAGGAGAGGACAGGAACTATATGCGTCTTTATACAAAGATCATGTCCAGGTAAGAAGCAGAACAGCTCTTTTCTCTGCACAGAAGCCAGGAATCTACCCTGGACCTGGAACAAAGAATCGGGAAGGCCTTTGGTTTAAGTTCTAGTTGGCTAAGTCAATAATTGGCCAGCAACGATTCAGACCTACTTGTGTAACCTGTGCAGTGAATGTGGACCCACGCTGTCAGCAGTTGAGGAAATAGCATGTTTATCCTCTCATCTACCCATTCATCCACTAGTAAATAGGTGTCAACCCAGAGTGCCTCAGACCCTGAGCTATGAGCTAGGGGTGCAACTGTACAGGCCTCGCTCTCTGGTAACTTCACTCTACTTCTCTGGAGGGATAGATATGAAATAACTACACAAATAAATCGATCATTATTACTCATGTTGAGCAAGAGACATGGAAAATACAGGTACAATGAGAGATTATGATGTGAGGAGACTTTAACTTGGGCCGATCAGATGCCCCCTCCAAGAAAGTGACCATTAAGTTAAGATCTGGAGGAGGAGGATGGACGGAAGTATTCTGAGGATGTGTTTTTGGCTAAGGGAAGGGCATGTGGGAAGTTCCTGATCAGGAAAGAGCTGGATGCCACCAGTTAACTGGAAGAAGAAGCGACTGGGTGACCTGAACCGGAGATGTACAAGGGTGAAGACGAGGCAGGGCCACAACACACAGGGCTTGCTGCCTCCTTAGGGCTTTTGCATTTTACCTTAAGTTCAATGGGTCGCCACCATGAGGGCAGATGTAGATACTTACAACCCCTCTCTAGGTGTGATTTCTGGACAGTCAAGGTAAAGAGCACTGACTGTCATGCCAGTGAGATCTCTAGTTGAGTCTCAGGTCTGCCTCGTCCCAGGCCTGCAGTCTGAGTCTCAGGGTCCCCCTTTCAAAGAAGGGATAATATTTCCTAACTGTAAAAATTAAAGAGAAAGCATAGAGCACCAAGAAGTGGCTGGCAGGGAATACATGTCCGTTGTGCGGTTATGGAATGGCTAAGAGGTTCATCTTTAGTCTGTGTTGTTGTTAACAAACATTTTATTTTTTTATTTTTATTTTTTGTTAACAAACGTTTTAAAAAATTGTTGCTAATAATAGAGCACAACATATATATAGTATTAAAACCCCACTAAAAATATTATTTGCTTTACGATTTCTCTGTTCCAAAATCTATGCTAAGTATAGGAAAGGCAGAGATTATAATGTCACTGCTGTGCCTTGAAGGTTCTTAAAACCCAGTAGAAGGACCAAGAGTAAGGAAATAACCACAAGCAGGGTAATGAGGCCAATTCTAGGATATTCTACTATAAAGAGTAGAGTAATAGGGTGTAAGGAGTCATGAAGCATGGCTGGGATGGGGTGAGGGGCCAAGGAAGGCCTGCCCAAATGTCAGGGGAACAAAATCGGCTCTGATCAACTTCGGCCAAGTAACCTGGTCTAATTCCCTCCAAATAAGCTCACTTGGGAGCCCACACACGCCCCTGGAAATAAGGATTCATGAGCTGTGCAGCCTGCACCCCAGAAACACACAGGTTAGCAACATAGCCTCCCCAGCTATCCTGTGAGTAAGGACAGGGGCAGTTTATCAGACTTGACAGGGGTGAAAGAGGGGTTTGGGGGTCTACAGGACATGCGGCTATCAAAGCTATCAGGAGACATTCCTGTTTCTCTGGTCGCACAAGCTGGTCTGAAGCAGACTCTCAGTGTGGAGAAGAACCTCCTCATGGGCACCTACATTGTTGACTGCACTGCACAGCTGGAGGGGTGCCCTGCTGGCTTAGCCGCATGGTATCTGAGCCCCTCGGACAGGCCCTTGCACATCAATGCCCCACCACTTGTATTCACTGACTTCTTTCAGGATTAGCAATATAGCTAATAAATTCAATTGCTCGTGGGGGGAAATACGATGAATTGTTTAAGATTACATCCTTTGTTTATGGGCATCCTCGCCACACTTGTTTCATTCCAAGATAGAGGGTGTTGTTTGTCTAAACATCCAAATCAGCACCCAGTCGAGAATGTGAGAATCTCTCTTCCTACAGTTGGAAGAGCCTGGGAGATTTGCTGATGACTGGAAGAGATGTGCTGTGTGGTACTTTGTGAGTTTCTGCTGGAATGTGTGAGACTGAAAGTTCGTGGGGGAAGGACAGAACCTCGGCAGAGGCTCCAAGCCCACGAGGAAAGTCCCCAGCCTTCTAGAACATTTGGCCTTGTTCATTTTCAGCAGTGGGCTTCAATGGGGTTCAGAGAATGCTTCAGAGAGTTGTGTAGAGTTTTACTGTTTGAGGTATTTTTGAGAAAATCAGCATTTGAGGCTAATCCATAAGGATACTTTCCAAGTGTTTAAATATTTAAGACAGATTGTTTCAACGTTTAAAGGAATGCAGAGGTAATCACCATCTGCCAGAGATAATGGGGCCTAGAGCATCCACCCTGCTTTTTTAAGGGGCAATACATTTTCCGAGGGCAGCCCCCACTCTACTTCCAGAAAAGCCAAGTCCAAATTCTGTGAAGAGATCAGGCTAGTGAAACCCACCAAGTTCTTCAAGGACAGCATGTGCCGAGTGTACTCAATGAGGCCCTCCCAAGAGGGTGGTCGTAGTGAGATTCAGGGATCCCGGCCCACAGGGCTCTCCGTCATACGTGGTGTAAGACTTCCCTAACTTGGCCTGTTGCCCACAACCGAGAGGTCTCTGCAGATGGCAGGAGCCCGCAACACGACCAGGTAACATTACCCAATGCCCTGGAAGTTCATCCAAGCATCATCACATCCCATCATTATGTTACCAGTAAATCAGGCAATTTGATATATCCAATCTCCCAAATTTCTTGTTGCTCCAGAAGTACTGGCAAAAACAGTTTCCTCGACTCTGGCCCTGCCAGGATTCCCATTTGCCTTTTCCAAATTCTATTCGTTCTCTTTTCTGTGGTCCAGCTGCTCTGGTTCTATGCCCAGACCATCCTGTTCTTATGGCGATTCCTTACCATAATTGACAGAAATGCCTCATTCTGTCTGTGCTGTTTTTAAAACATTCCAGGCTTTACTGGTTAAAGCTATTGCAAGATGCCTGCCATCCTAGAAGTGGCCTTTCTTTTAGTATGTGAGAAGCAGTGTTCTTTCGCACACTTTTGGGTTCTCGAAGGGCCAACAGTTTGTTGCCATTTCTTGCTGAGTTTCTGTATATTAAGTTTTTTGTCACAGCTCGTTCAAATGCAAATATCAGAAGCTCAGCTCAAACTGGCTTAGGCAGCAAATGAAGTTTTGTGGTACTAAAAAATCTGGGAAGCAGGCTTCAAGAAGAGCTGGATCCAGGTGTTTAAGCTCTGTTGTAAGCAACCTGTTTCTTCTCTCTCCCTTTCTCTT
This sequence comes from Lynx canadensis, assembly GCF_007474595.2. Taxonomy (NCBI): domain Eukaryota; kingdom Metazoa; phylum Chordata; class Mammalia; order Carnivora; family Felidae; genus Lynx; species Lynx canadensis. The sequence goes on along the minus strand of NC_044313.2, from coordinate 40,861,394 downwards.
CTCTCTCCCTCTCAGGCTGTACATCCTAGAACTAGGCAACATTCATGTAAAGGCTGGGGACCCATTTTCTAGCTTGCACAAAGGCAGTGTCTTCTTGCTGAGCTACATGCCTGTGGACTGTCTCTGCCTCAGGGACACCTCTGATGCACATAAAGGCACCCTGACGTGGGGCAGGTGACCCCAACTGTGTACCCATGCATCTGCCTCTCTGCACTGTCTGCTCCGTATAGGTTCAGAGAGCACCATCTCCAGTCCTGGGGAATGATGTGCACTAGCCCATCCTGTAATCGTCCTCCACCACTTGGATGACATTCGGAACTGAAGCCAGGGCTGGGATCAGCCCCTCCAAAGCATGGGGGACCAAAAGCAGGGAAGGGTTGGTTGCCCAGAGGAAAAGCTCATTAATGCTACTGAAAAGTTTCCATTCAGCCCCAAGTCATAGCTACCTCTAACATACCAGAAATCCTGCCTCTAAGTCTCTAAGCATTTGGCCCAATCGAGCTTGAAGCCGAAAGGGGACCTTACCTTATGCAGAAACGCAGGCATTAGAGAGCACCTTGAAGGTGGCATGCCTGGGTGGCTCAGTCAGTAAAGTGTCCCACGTTGGCTCAAGTCATGATCTCACGGTTCGTGAATTCGAGCCCCTCATCAGGCTCTCTGCTGTCAGTGTGAAGCCTGCTTCCATCCTGTATGCCCCCCTCTCTCTGCCCCCTTCTCAAATAAACATTGAAAAAAAAAGCAGAGCACCTTGCAGGTATGGGAACTCAGGGCTTTTGCCGTTTGATCATCCTGTGTCCTCTCTCCTAGGACCACTTGTGGCTTTCTGTCACGGACTAAACAATCACTCATCTCTGAGGGATCTCACTACTGATACATGCCTGTGTGGCTGCAGGTATTTGAGACAACTTATTTGCTCTGTGATGAAGACACAGGCAGCCATGAACCCCCAGGTTCATAGGTAGATCCTTGGGGTGAAGAAGATACTGTTTAAAGACTAATTTTAAATCCAAGGTGGACAACCCAATAGCTTGGGATTACTCATCCTCTATGAAGCTTAATATGTTATTCGAAACCCAGCGACAATCTCCAGGGAGCTGAAATATTTTCCCTAAACGCGTATTCATTTCATATAACCTCATCCCTGTAAAAGGCTTTGGACAGGACAGACATTATTTTTCTGGAGTTCCTTATTAACCAGTCGGAGTATTATATAAAATGCTGTTTGGGATATAAATGTGAGAACTGTGGAGAAACAAAATAATCTCGCTTTGAAATAGGATTTGCTTTATTCACGATAACAACACTGGTTACGCTGAGAAAGTCACCGCATAAAAACTCTTGAAAATATTGTCTCATTTAATCCTTACACAAACCCATGGCTTTATTATTATTGTAATATTATTAACTGCATTTGATGAAGCCCCTTTCCATGAGACGACTAGAGAATAGCAGAAACATGATGATAACCCTGGTTCGTCTGACCCCAAAGACCATGGAACGAGCGCTGTATTGTCTGTTATATTCAGCTCCATCACCCGGTGGTCCTTGGAGAAACCACGTCTCCTCTCCCAGACTTGATTTCTTTATGAGGATAGTAGAAATTATTTAAAAGTTTCAAGCTTCACGCATGGTGCCGCTGGGTAGAGGAACGGAGATACAGCAGGTGAGGGGCTCGGCCCTGACGCATGATAGTGATTTCTTTTCTCTTGACGTTAAGTTGATGAGATTTGTGCTTCTCAACATTAACACATCTTTCAATTTTCTGAAAACTTAAAATCAAAAGATAGGGCAAATAACCATCAAATATTTGAATAACTGCAAAAGTTCACCCCAAAGACACATAAGATTCCGCTGTCAAAGCTGACAGGTGTCAAGTTTCCTTTGACAGGTGATGCAGACAACTTCAGTGTGGCATACAAAAGCAGTTTGGGGGGGGGGGGGTCAGTCAAGTGCCACATATGCAAACTATAAAGATGTCATCAGTAAGGGATTATTGTCATTAATAGCAAAGGTTTTAGTTTCCACATACATTCTAGAATTCTTCAACATTCTAGACTCCTAGGATATTAGGATTTCAAAGACCCTTAGATGATATCTAGGCCAAAGTTCTCATTTGACAGTTGGAGAATCTGAGGTCCAGAGACAGAGATGACTTTTTCATATCTACCAATTGTTGGCAGGTCTGTGATTCCGCGCCCCCCCCGCCCCCGCCCGCCACACACACACACACATACACACACCTCCAGTCCAGACACTGGAAGGAGTATCTTCAGCATCATTTTTGAAGGGCAGGGGTTGTGGTGAGATTCTGTGTTCCATTTATAAAGTCCATTCTGTCCAACCTGTTCTGATGAATAGTGTCAGGACCTTCAGGTCCTACTGTGCTCTGCACAACACCCAGCAGTCACATGGTTCTGAAGGCCAGCGGGCAGATGGTTTTCTCCTCCCCCAACCTGGATTGAATGGTCTCAGAGCTGAAAAACCGCTATCTTCTCCTGGCCTGCTCCTGGCTCCAGGATGTATACTCCACACCCTGAGGGTGCTCAGGGCTGCCTGTAGGGTTTTATTTTTCTCAACCAATTAAGAGGGCTTGGTCTGTTCATCCCCAGAGGTTCGGGGCCAAGCCCATGAGGAAATGTGTCTAAGGGTGACCCTGTACTTCTGCTTCCCAGAGACGGAGATGTAACAACATCAAGGCGGCCAACGCCTGGGCCAAGATTCAGGAGCAGCTTTTTGGGGAGCTGGGCTTGTGGGGCCAAACGACAGAAGCCACACTTTGCTCCAGGTGGGAACTGGACTGGAGAGAGGGACCAGCTCGCATGAGGAAACGTGTTAAACGCTTGTCTCCGCTGGAAGCCCTGAGTCCAGAAAGGCTCAAGGTAAGAGTTAGATGCAGTGAAACAAGGATGCTTCCAGGCAGGAAATGTGTAGGGAAGTGTCTTCTGAGCTATTCCTTCTCATGCTGTTTTCACCAGGAGTGCTTTGGGAATGCTTTGGCATGGGCAGGTAGGAGAGATCATGTGCAGTTAAGTGTAAGAGTGCTATAATTTATTCTTGATGCCATTTAAAAGAAGAAAAGAATAAACCCTCAGTTTTTTTCTCAGTTTTTAAGAGTATCTTATGCTTTGGTTCATGGGGGGTGGGAGGGAGGGGAGGGTGGGTGATGGGTATTGAGGAGGGCACCTTTTAGAATGAGCACTGGGTGTTGTATGGAAACCAATTTGACAATAAATTTCATATTAAAAAATAATAATAAAATAAAATGAAATAAAATAAAATATTAAAAAAAAAGAAGAAAAGAATCACTAAACCTCCCAGGTATATAGAAAGGCTGCTGTAACTACAGCCTGAATAAATAAGAAAATGAGTGAGTGAATGAATAGCTGAGTGGTTCATATCTACACCACTCACCCAGTATCACGCTGACATCCACAAAAGTCCAGTGGAATAATCTGGGCATCAGTGTTTGGAAGGAGCTAAGTCATGACCGTTGTCTGCATAAGTTATCTGTAATGAAGCAGTCGTAACCAGCCCTGCTATGGCCATTATTGCATAATCGAATCTCATAGCAAGTTTTACAGTGGAAATATCTTGAACTCAGCCATTTCTGCAAGCATGAACCTGTGACCCAGGGAGTCCAAACAACATTGGAGCCATTGGTTTCCCAAGCAACAGGATCTAGGTGGTCCCTGGGAGTTTGCTTTGATGAAGCATGAACTCTGTATCATCAGACTGACAGTTCTGCCTTTTAAAGAACGGGGAACCAGTTGGATTAGGAGTGGATATGGAAAAATCTGTTAATAGTTCTCTCATGTCTTCATTGAAGGATTCCGATTTAAGATATTCTAGGGGCGCCTGGGTGGCGCAGTCGGTTAAGCGTCCGACTTCAGCCAGGTCACGATCTCGCGGTCCGTGAGTTCGAGCCCCGCGTCGGGCTCTGGGCTGATGGCTCAGAGCCTGGAGCCTGTTTCCGATTCTGTGTCTCCCTCTCTCTCTGCCCCTCCCCCGTTCATGCTCTGTCTCTCTCTGTCCCAAAAATAAATAAACATTGAAAAAAAAAAAAAAAAGATATTCTAGAAGGCAGCCTTCCAAACAGTGGAATGCAAGACATTTCCTTCTGCATTCCTCCTGAGATACGATGTCGGGTTTATTCTGTAGTCTGTAACCTCAGGATCTTTTATCCACTTTAAATTCTTCCTAAAACTTAACGAAAAAAAATTATATTTCATTCATTCAGTAGACACTTGAATTTTTTTAAATTTAAATTCATGTTAGTTAATATACAGTGTAGTCTTGGCTTCAGGAGTGGAACCCAGTGATTCCTCTCTTACGTACAGACACTTGAATTTTTAATGTATTATCAATGAACATCTGGTTTTATATAGTATTTTCCCCCCAATACATTTCTTAGGAAGTGGAGGCAGGAAAAATAAGTATCCTGTCCACTGTGCTAGTGACAAAGCCAAAGGCTGGCTGTGAAACCTGGTCTCTGGCCTCTCAGGCTGCCTAGCCCCAGATCCTGTGCCTGGTCACCTCTCCAGGGTGGCCCACATCACAGACATCTGAGATGCTATTTGATCCCATTTGGCATCATCTTTGGTAATTACTGTAAATCCGACTTAATGGAAGATTGTGGGTTTTTTCCCCTTTGACTCAGGAACATTAATACTTACGTTTTATTGTGGTCCTTTAGGATTTAGCATTCCTCCCTTCTTGCATCTAAGACTTGTGACTATATGAATAATTTGAGGGGGTCACATGCAGGTGTGTGTGTGAACCTGTGTAATGGGGTGAGGGGCACCATAGTAGTATTCAGGATTTAATTTCTCAATTCTCTTGTTTTGTTTCAGGAAAATCAAGACAGAAACAGCAACGTGTCTCAAACAAATGTTGAAAGCCAAGGTACTCCATTTATCATTTTACCTGTTTTTCATTAATCATCAAACCAATTCTTAGTTTTATTTAATATGAAATTAATACTTTGGAGGAAGAAAATGCTTATGTCTGAAGTAGGCGATGCTAAGACTCTTGGCATTACTGTGCTCTCCAGGATGAGGAGGAAAGTATTCCAGACCTTGACACTCTGGTAGGGGAAGAATTTTATATTATAGTTATAACAATAAAATTTTTTTCAGGGGAACTATCTTGTCAATTTGCTATGTCAGGGAAACCTCGAAAGCGTCCCTAAATAATACTAATACATGTGCAGTATGTGACCCAAAACACATAGAAGGAAAATAAGAAAATACTTCAAAGTAAAAATGGGTAAAAGAGGTATTTAAAATTTTTTTAAACTGAATCCTCTGATTGTAAAATCAGCTGCAATAGTCACTATTATTTCCCAAGCTAAAAAAAATATATATACTTCGAATCGTTTTTGATGTTTATGCTGACTCTTCAATTGTATAATCCTCATGGAGGGATTTGGCTGAATTGGTTTGCTGAAAATCCAGGGTTTATTTTCAGAGCCCATTTGGCATGAACACACTGAAATGCACACACACGAATACACACGCAGACACACACCGACATACACACTCTATTTCAGATTTTGTGTTTCTACCAGGCCCTGCCTTTTGCTTCAAACACTCCCCATCTGTGAGTTTCATTGTCTCCTCAGCTGCAGCGTGTGTCCTGTCCTTAATTAAATGACAGCTTCCTACCACTAATCAACCTTGTCTCACCCAGTGCCTTAGTGACTGGATTTTGCATTGAGCTTGCTATCTTGCCAGTCTACAATAACAAAGCCTGGAAGTGAAGATGCTGGGCCTTGATCCCAGGTTGATTTGGGGGTCCTACTGTGGCACAGGACTTGGGACAGTCTTGTAATGCCCATTTGCTTCTCTCCTCTTTAACTCGAGCCCCACAGCTCCAGGATCACAATGATAGTCTACCTGTGTTCCCTTTCAGAGGGAGTATCTGCAGAGATTGTGGTGATGGGAAGCATGCGCTGATGTTGACTATGGCCATGGGCTGTGGAGTCCCCTTGTCCTGAAATGCAGATTCTTGCCCCCAGTAGGGGGTTCAGCCAGAGAAGAAGAAGAAAGGGCTTCTGGTTCTCCCCTATGCTTTCCTGGGTGCCTGTATCTATACAGCATTCTCCCTGTTTGGGGAAAAGTCTATGTGGCTATTGTAAGCAGCAGACACTTTCATTCTTCTAGTTGGGAGACTCCCAGGTGCAGAGGAGCTCAAAGAGGTGAGCAGCTTAGCACACACACACAAAAAAATGGCTAGTAGCCCCACAACTTTGCAGTCATGTGCCGTGTGCCTGTTCTAGGCAGGTGGGCATCTAGGACAGGGTGGGGGAATAGGATCCAGAAATTATGTAAGTATGTGCTCAGCTGGCACCCTAATATCTGTGCCCAGCAGTACGTGCTTAGGAAATAAGTCAAGGTGTGCACACACATGATTGCAGCACAGCACATTCACAGCAGAAATAGAAACCAGTCTCCAAAAAACTGGAGATGGACTAGGTGATGATGAAAGAGTCACACAATAGAATATTACACAGCCATTTTAGTTGATTTCAAAGAACTTTCAGTGGAATGAGAAAGTGCTCATGAGATAATCAAGTAAAAATAATATTAGGAAAGAGAATTGTAAATGCAGCGTAATTCCTATCATGTCAAAAAATTATGTGTTTGTGCATATACATATACGTACAGAAAAGGTGTTAGAAGTAAAGAACCGAAATTGTGAACAGTGGGAACAAACGTGGTTCAGATTCTGCCTCTAGTTCTTTGTAGCCATATGACCTTGAGCAAAGTAATCAGCCCCTTTCACTTTCTCCTGATTGTAAAGGGAGAAGGAAATAGAATCCACAACCCGCTTAGAGTAGATGAAAAAACTGTCATCAAAAGCATCCAGCACAGAAGTGCTTACTACATCTGAGCTGTTATTATTAGCACTATTTCTGGGTGCCTGAGTGATACTTGTTTTACTTCTCAAGTTTTTAAAATTTATTCTCACGATATCATGGATTTTCCAAGATCACAGTGCATCCATAATTAGAAAAAAAAAAACTCACTCTTTTCAAAGAGTGAATGAAGTGAAATTCAGAGAAAGCAGATTCTGGATGACCCTCAAGGGAACTGCTCTGCTGATTAATGAGGGTGAATTTTGAAGTGTTGCCCTGTGGTCACTCTGGAGCTACAGAGCAGCCAGCCCTGGGCACACCTTCCAGAGTGAATCAACCTAACGGTGTGTTGACCACACCACAGGGTCAGAGGGGTGGTGTTCACTTTCAGAAACAGTGGGGCACATGCTGAGGTCCCACCACTCACTTGTGCCTTGAAACCTTGCAGTTTCTCTCGGTGACTCAGGCCCAAACTGTGCACCATCCCTCGTGAAGCCAGGTGGCTTGTGTCAAAAAACGTGTGACCTGGGTCACCTGGGTGGCTCAGTCGGTTAAGCGTCTGACTTCGGCTCAGGTCGTGATCTCACGGTTCAAGGGTTCGAGCCCCACATCAGGCTCTGTGCTGATATCCCAGAGCCTGGGGCTTGCTTCGGATTCTGTGTCTCCCTCTGTCTCTGCCCCTTCCCTGCTCACACTCTGTCTCTCTCTGTCTCTCAACAATAAATAAATGTTTAAAAAAAAAAAACACACACATGTGTCCCTTTATGCTGCTGCAGATGAGCTGACATCAGAGGAAGCTGAGATCAAGACAGACGAGGTAGCGGTGGACTGCACTCAGCTTACCTTCTTCCCTGCCTTACATGAAAGTCTGCACTCTGAAGATTTCTTGGAACTGTGCCGGGAAAGACAAGTTATTTTACAAGAGCTTCTCGATCATGAAAAGGTAATATAGCCCATCACAATTATTCTTCCAAGATTATCAAACATGAGAGATCAAGCTTTCTTCATTCACATGGGAGTTGATAGCTCTCTTCACTGTAAAACAAAACAAAGCAAAACAAAACAAAAAAACCCAAAACACAATGAGCAAGAAGACCAGGCACGCTCCTAAATTTGTGGGACCAGAGCAAGGGTACAAATGGAAACTGACACACCTTGCATCAAGAGTTTAAAAGATATAAATTAAGCTAATACACTGTTATGAAATACGCTGTAATAACTTCCAACAATGACCTTTGTAATACCTGGAAGATCAGTTTCAGATTTGGAATTCTCGATCTGGTTGTTCGGCACCTTGGCTCCCTGCCTGCAGTCTGGCCACCTTGAGGGATCCATCCCACATTGAGTGTGGAAGTGTTGCGACACTCAGCCCCTAGGTCCAAGCTGGGTCTAGACTGCTCACCCTGCAGCTACCACTCAGGCTGGGCTACCACTCAGGCCCAGGGATGAGCATAGTTGTATCCCCATCATTCCTTAGCAGGGTGAACATGGAGACGATAAGTACATGGGTCAGGGGCCAGGCTAGACAGTTAGCAGAGGAGTCCACAGTCTGGGATGCCGGGAAAGGGCTTGGGGGACCCATGGCATGGCCCCTTGGTATGACTGGACAAGGACCAGAGGGATCCCTGAAGTATGGACCCAGTGGAGGGCCCTTTTTTTTATTTTTTTAATGTTTATTTATTTTTGAGAGCGAGACAGAGACAGAGACAGAGACAGAGAGACAGAGCACAAGACAGAGACAGAGACAGAGAGACAGAGCACAAGTGGGGGAGGGGCAGAGAGAGAGGGAGACACAGAATCCAAAGCAGGCTCCAGGCTCTGAGCTGTCAGCACAGAGCCTGACATGGGCCTTGAACCCACAGACCATGAGATCATGACCTGAGCCAAAGTTGGACAGTTAACCGACTGGGCCACCCAAGTGCTCCTTGGAGGACCCTTCTTAACCAAGTCTAAGAAAGGTATGGAAAATGAAGCTTATGCCTTAGAGTAAAACAGACCTGAGCTCAAATTCCAACTTGGTAGCATACTAAACTGCATGTTACCTCACCTCTGTGAGCCTCAGTTTTCCTTATCTTTAATATGGAATGTAGAGCAATCATTTCACAAAATCCTTGTAAGGTTTAAATGGGATAATGGAAGCAAAGAGACTAGCTCAGAGCTGGGCACATGTAGGGTGGCCTGTTAGAGACAAACTCTCTTCTGTCTCCAGAGGTTGGGTGGGTCAAGGGTCTCCAAGTCTTACCCATCAACACTTCCATTCAGAATGTAAGTGAAGGAGATGTGCCAACAGAACAGAGGAGCGGTCAGGGTGTGGTCCCGGGTGTAGTTTAACCAACATAGTCGTATAACAACATCATCCTTCTTATACTTGCTTAACCCAAGTCTTCCAGGCGTGGAGCACATTTGCAGTCCTTATCATACCTCTTGCCACCATGACTTTACTCATGCTGGTTCATCCACCTGCAGTGCCCCGCCCACCGGACTCCTGGCTGCTGACTCTCTGAAGTTGATCTTGACCGCTCCCCACTCTGGGACCTGGAGTACTTGCAGTCTCCATTTCCCCCTGCATCACCTCCTACCCTTGCTCCTGGCACACAGACTAACCTTCCCCACCTCACCTATCTGCCTCTCTCACTGCACTGATCCTCTTTAACAGAGGGACTGCTGGGCACCGAACCTCAGGCATACCTGGAGTAGACATTCAGTAAACGCTGATGAATGAAGATTTGTTAAATTCATGTTCATTTTATTTTGACTGTGGAAGTAATGTATGTGTCTACGTCGTGAAATTTTAAAAAGTGGAAATCAAAACATATATACATAACATGTACCTCGACACATACACATTTATATACGTGTGTGTACGTGTTCATAACATCCCAGCTGCTGAGGATAACAGCTGATAACAGTTCGGATGTATCACTATAGTATTGTGTTCATTTGAGAAATGGATATTTGAGAAATGTGCTGTCAGTTGAAAAACAGCTAGGAGATTAATGCTAGGAGATAGAATCAAAACTTTTCTTTGCCTTATGGCCTCAGAAGATTGTATAAAGAGGTGATTCCCAACAGGGGGAAGCTTTACCCCCAGGGGGATATTTACCAATATCTGGAGACATCTTCAGTTTCATGACTTGGTAGGGAAGGAGTGCTATTCGTTTCTGGTAGGCAGAGGCCAAGGTTGTCGCTAACAATCCTACAATTGCTCAGGATAGTCCCACCTTCCACTGGAAAATAATTATTCAGTCCAGAACGTCTATAGTGTCAGAGTGGGAAACCCTGAAGTGAAGGATGTATAGTAAGCAGATGTCGTGTTCCAACCATCCCCTCCTACTTTCTTCCTAGGATAAAGAAAATACTGGATCATATGTCTCCATTTGGTTATTTTCTTTGTTTTGCTAACAACAGATCAACAACAAAGCTTTGCTTTTGCTTGGTACATTGATTTTCTGTTGCCACCATAACAAACTACCACAAACTTAGTGACTTAAAGCAACACATGTTTATTATCTCAAAAGTCCCAGCACAACACGGCTCCAATGGCTCTCTGTTTAGAGTCGCACAGAGCTGAAAGCAAGGTGTTGACCAGGCTGCATTTCTTTTGAGAGGTTCTGGAAATGAATCCATGTTCAAGTTCATCTGGGTGTTGGCAGAACTTGGTCCAATGCTTCTGTAGGACTGAGGTCCCTGTTTCTTTGCTGCCTGGCAGATAGGGGTCATTCTCAGCTTCTAGAGGCCACCCACATCCCTTGCCTTGTGGCCTCCTCCTCCATCCTCAAAACTGGCTACTGCAGGTCCAGTTCTCTCCCTCTTTGGACCTTGCTGGCCCCTTTCTGCCTCATCTATGCCTACCTCCCTCTCCCTTCACATCTCTCCCACTGACCAACTCTTCTGTCGTCCTCTTCTGCCACCAAGGGGAGAACACTGGACCCATCAGATCATCCGGGATAATCTCTGTATTTTAAAGGCTGCTGATTTGTACCTTAATTTCATCTGCAGGTTTTTTTCAAGCAGCACCTAAATTAGCATCTGATGGGAGCATCGGGGACAAGGTTCTTGGGGGACAGCTGTGGAAAACTGCCTGCCAGTTAGTATCACTCAGGGTCCATAGCCTACCTAATCTGTGTCCTCACCTACCAAGGGGAGCCTCTGCATGTGGCCTGGCTCCCATATACCTCCTAAGCCCAACCTGATAGTTCTAGCCCTAACTGGGCTGCACCGAGGGCAAGTTCTGAAGTTTATCATCATAGCCAAGAGCTAGTCTTAGCCTCAGTCTATGCAGCAGGTGGATGACGTTGGTAACTGTTTTGGTCTCTGAGAGTTTTGTTTTTGCAGGTTGTCCTATCCAGTGGCATTTCCCTCAGGGGTCCTGTTGGAGGTGGTGGTGGTGGGAGGGGAAGCCTGAGGCCCACAGGTAATTGACTTTGCTAACTCCTGAGAGGCAAGACAAGACCAGGAAGAGACAGTTCTCCCACCCTCCCCTGTCTTGTACTTAAACTTCAGTCTTTCTTGGTCTCCATGTCACACAGCAGGAAACTGTCAGAAGCGCCACACGTGGCTTGTTGTCGTAGCAGGGATCTCCAGGCTGTGTAGACAGGAGCATGCCGAACTCAGCAGGCGCTGAGACTAGGAGCAGTCCCTTTTCCACTTAGCACTTCGTATCCCCTGGCCTGCCTGGAGGGGACAGCCTGAGGGCGGGGGGCCCAGATGAATGTCAGTTCCCTGGAACCAAAGACTGAGCAGCTGCAGAGTCAAGGTTATTCCTGCCATTATCTGGACATTCGTTCTTTTCTCAAGCTGTTTTGATTCATTTCACTGGGTTATGTTGTTGCCTCTGGCTTCCTGGTAAATTATAGGAGAGGTTATTTTCCGATTCAGCCTGAGTTTCTCCAGGATCACTGGAACCAAACCACTGGACACACTTGCTCCCTGGAGAAGGAGGTGTGGGAGGAGAGCAGCCAGGGCCACGTAGGGTCAGGCTTCCCGAAGGCAGGATAGTGGGGGGCAGAGGCTACAGGCAGACTTCGTACTGACCCCCTTACTAAGCCCCGTCTCCACCACTTACAGGCCTAATGACTTTGAATGAAGTAGTGGAATCACTTCTGACCTCATTTCCTCTATCTTTAAATGGGATTATACTCCTTGACTCACCAGTTTGTATCAAAGATCAAAGGTGTACTGCGTGCCCCTGCCTGAAACTCTGTTTTCCATGCAGAGGGAGCTCTAGGTGGGTTGTATCTGCTATTATCACTGTAGACCATTGCTCCTTTTATAATTAAGAGAGAGAAAGAGAGAGAGAGAGCAAGTCAGGGAGAGAGGCAGAGAGAGAGAGAGAGAGAGAGAATCTGAAGCAGACTCCACACTCAGCATGGAGCCCAACGAAGGTTCAATCCCACAACCCTGGATCATGACCTGAACCGAAATCAGAATCAGATGCTCAACCAACTGAGTCACCCAGGTGCCCCATTCCTCTTCTTTTAATACTACCTCAGGATTTGTTCTCTCAGTCCAAGAAGGAAGGAGGTGTGGGGTGCAAACCCCGGTACTTAAGTCATGACCTTGAGGAAGTGGGAAAGGATATGTCAGTGCCAACAACGAAGCGCTCCTATGAAAACCTGGCCCCAGATGGCCCGACTCCTGGGATGCTCCTGTGAGGCAAGGTGTGAGTGACTGGGCACAATGCGAGACTCAGGGGGTCTGAGTGGCGCTGCTGTCCTGCTGAGATGGTGGAAGATGAGGCAGAGAGTCAGAGGAGAGCCCACGAGAGACCAGGCCTACTGGGATGGGGCTCCCAGAGGACTTCTTGAATCCACCGCAAAATGCAACATTTTGTGAGAAAGAGGGAAGTTGCTGGGTTTGGGGCGTAGATTAGCATGTGGTGAAACAGAGTGAGTCCCTAAATTTTTTATTTATTTATTTTTTCCATTAAAAATTTTTTTTTAATGTTTATTTATTTTTGAGAGAGAGAGACAGAGTGCAAGAGGGGAAGGGGAAGAGAGAAAGAAGGAGACACAGAATCTGAAGCAGGCTCCAGGCTCTGGGCTGACGTGGGGCTTGAACCTATGGACCAGACCGCGAGATCATGACCTGAGCTGAAGTCAGACACTCAACCAACTGAGCCACCAGGGCCCCTTAAAAATTTTTTTTTTAATGTTCATTTATTTTTGAGAGACAGCGAGACAGAGCATAAGCAGGGGAGGGCAGAGAGAGAGGGAGACACAGCATCCGAAGTAGGCTCCAAGCTCTGAGCTATCAGCACAGAGCCCAAAGCGGGGCTTGAAACCATGAACCGTGAGATCACGACCTGAGCCGAAGTCAGACGCTCAACCAACTGAGCCACCCAGGCGCCCCTATTTTAATTTTATTTTTAAATTTTTCTTTAGTGTTTACGTATTTTTGAGAGACAGACCATGAGTGGGGGAGGGGCAGAGAGAGAGGGGAACGAGTCCTTAAATTTAAAGCAAGAGGCAGGAAGGAGCGTGAGGAAGCAGGCTGCAGAAACCCAAGAGCATCCTGGGGCAGAAGAGTGGAGTCAGGTCTACACTAGGAGCTCTCCATGGAGCAGGCCCCGGTGGGCTGTGGGGGCATGCGCCCCCCCCCCCCCGACTTGCCCCCCTCCCCTCCCACACGTCCACCAGCCAGGCCCTCACGGCCCACGCGCACCTGCTCACCACTGCCCCGTAGCCGAGGCCTCCTGGGTGGACCTGTCCTGGTGTCCCGTGTATGCCCACGGCACTCTGCTCACTCTGCTGCCAGAACCCCCTCATCTCAGGGCTCTGACGCTATTTCTGAGTCTTCCTGTGGGTTCTTGACAGGCATGGATGCGTTTGAATTTATCCTTGTCCCTCCCTTTCCTGACATGAAGGATTTGTGTTCTGGAAAGGTCTGCTGAACTGGCGAGTGCAGCTGTGTGAAGAGGCGCCCACAGGGAGCCAGCTGGATGTACATAGCTCTCAGAGCGGGCAGACTGCCTGCAGCCATGACCTGGGTCTTCGCTCGGGTCCCTCAGGGCCTGGCTGGTCGGTGGAGCCTCTCTGGGAGCAGGTGAGACATGGCTGAGCAGGGCCTGGCTTCCACCGCAAATCCACCCCCACCACCGAGGAGGCAGATGCCAACAGTTTGGGCCCAAGAGGGCATCTTGGCACAGGGCAAGTGCTCCGACTGGACTCAGAGCCCCCTCCTGCTCTTTGTTTATTGCTATGGCTGGACGTCTGGAGCCGTTGCTCTGTGTCTTTTACACAGCACCTCATCTCGTCTCACAGGGCCTCTGAGGGTGGCTGCCTCACTTCTCTTTCCCAGGTGGCAAGAGTCGGGCCTCATGTGCCTGCCAGCTGAAATTGCTGGAATTTGATGGCAGATCCGTGTCATTCAAAATTCATGTGGTTTTCCGCTTTCTTCCAGCTCACTGTGTCGAGCAAGTTACCCTAAACTCCCCACTGCCCTCCGCTTCAGCAACCTTCCTGTACTGGGGCTCACGGATGTTGGCTCCAGGCCCTCTTGTGCTTCTTTTGTAAACTTTCTGGTTAACACTGGCCCAGGCGGGCAGGCCTCCAGGTCCCTCACCATACACAGCATCTCCGCACAGGACACAGCAGGCCAAGCACGTGCCATCCTGCCCGCCTGCTCATGCCCTAGCCTTGGGTCCAGTTTACTGCTTGTCAAGAGCGGGAACTGGACCTTGAGGAAGGACGATTTGTGGCACTGACCTTTGACGTGTGAATATGTTCCAGCAAAAATATACAAAGTTTGCCCAGAGCAGGTGCATGTGTATATTTGGAGGGGGAGGGGGCGGTGGTACCCTTAGTATTTCTTCAGGCCGCTACTTTCTGCCTGTATTGAGACATTTTGTAGCAAGAGTTCTCTGTAAACTAGGTATTCCCCTGACTCGGACATCTCTGTTAGACCTTCTGGGCCTGTGTTTTTTCCAAATTTCTAAGAAAGCACACTCAACGGGAGTGTGTGGCCGATGCATCCGTGCTCAGAAAACCTGGAACACTGGCCGTCAACTAGCCATCATGTAAGCCGGACAGGCAGCCCCACGGTGAGTCCCTGCTTCCCCCTGCCCTGCCCCCTCGGAAGTGCTTTGCCAGAACAGTCCAGGAGACTCTCTAGGTTGTGACCTCTTTCCAGGCTTCTGGGTGGCCCACCCCTGCCAGGGGCCTCCAGGGGAAGCAGGCGGGGCTGGGGCTCCGGAGTGGCAGCAGCTTAACTCCTGTCTTTATGCAAACATTGGAGCTCTGACCACTTCCAGCGATACCTGGGACTGTGATTATTCTGTGCTCCCCTTGCGTCATTGATTAATGATTCCCAGAACCACAAACACATTTCTCTGCGACCAGCTCCATGTGACGTGAGAAGCGGTATATGTAATGCATACTAATCATGGGTCCGAGTTAGCCACCGTGCCGTTGGGGACAGTCCTTTGTACCCTGCCACGTAAGCTGCTCTTAGAGGTGAGTCTCCACTTGGCAAAATGGGCTTCCGAGACCCAGACCAGAGTCAGAAGTCAAGTGGGAGTTGTGTTTGCTGTTGCTGTTCGCTTTGATTACGTGGACAACTGAAATTAATTTCAATACAGACTCCATGTGAAATATTAGCTCGGGCTTGCTTGCAAGAAATCAGGTTGAAGGGAGTTATTTTTGGTCTGGACAGCAGAGAGCAGCATCAGGCTCTTCCCAGATGTTTTGAGCGGAGGCCCTTTATGGGAAGCGAAGACGTGTGTTAACCTTCCTGGGTAGTACCTCCCCGTGTAGGTGAACGGCCCCGACTGGCTTTCTAAGATGTAGAGATGCACGGGTCATACCTACTTAACCCCTTCTGCGACTCTGTCCACCATATTTTGTGCTCAAGGCCATTCCCCAGCTGGCCCTGCAGCCTCCCTGGACCTTGTCTCCCTCGCCCTGACATGTATGCGCACACAGAGGACACACACACACACACACACACACACCTGACTTTTTACTCTAATTGCATACAGCTACTTATGATCTCCAAACATGTCCGGCTGCTTCAAGACTGTGCCATGGAATGCTTCTCCCATTTTTACTCTTCTTTATTCCTAACCCCAGCCTTGAGGTCACCTCCTTGGGAACTGTTTCTCTTATGTCAACCCCATCCCCTCTCTCACCCCTGTCTGGGCCAGACAGCTCCCTCTGTGTCCCCAGTGCCTGTATTTCCCCTGTCCGTGCTGTGCCAGGATAGTTGATACTCTTCTCCCTCCTGTTAGACCACGAGCACCATGAAGGTGTGCTTTATCTCCCTTTGTGCCTGACGGGTGTGGGATACACACTGAACATTCAATGCAGGTCTGAGAAATGAATGCATGAACGAACGAACAAATGAATGAGCTATAAGCAGCATGCTTATGTGAGAGGAGACCTCGTCTTTCATAGCTTCGCTGGTGTCTGTGAGTCCATTTCTCAAAGTATGGTCTTCAGCATCATCTAGGCTTCTTATTAAACTGAGGATTCCACGTCCCACTCTGTACCTGCCGAACCAGAACATCTGGGAATATAGCCTGGGAATGTGAACTCCAGCAAGCTGCCCAGGTGATTCTCATACATTCTCTTCGGATAAATGCCCGAGATACATACACACGTCTGGGTTTTGCAACATTCAGAGCTGCCCGGGCTAGAAACACGCTCCAGTTTCAATCAGTCACCAATGAGTAAATCCTTAGCAAACACATTCTTTGAATAGTCGTCAATATGTTTCACATTACGCTGGTGCAATTTCCATCCTTTCCAGCTGGTCTCCTGTGAGCCCGCCTTGAAAGGCGGGGAGGCTCAGCTCTTTGCAGGCTTGCCCGTGGAAGTGGCGCCTGCAGGCAGGCAGGGGGCATCCCCGCTCCTTGTCTGAAAAGATGAGCTGCTATCAAGCATTACATTTCCTCTCAGATTTGCCAAGTTGATATTAAAATAGTATCTTTTCATTGTTTTAAGATACATTTTTGGGGCACCTGGGTGGCTCAGTCGGTTGAGTGTCCGACTTCGGCTCAGGTCATGATGTCACAGTCCGTGAGTTCGAGCCCCGCGTCGGGCTCTGTGCTGACAGCTCAGAGCCTGGAGCCTGCTTCTGATTTTGTGTCTCCCTTTCTCTCTGCTCTTCCCCCACTTGCAGTCTGCCTCTCTCTCTCTCTCTCTAAATTAAATAAACATTAAAAAAAATTTCTTATAAGAAAAAGATACATTTTTTTATGACTATTATGACCAAATACTCCACTGAAAAGTGATCAAGATGCCAGAGTTCACACGTAGCCAACATAAATGTAATTTACAGTCTCTCTGTTTTGATGCTTAACTTTTTTGAAAAATGAGAATACTTATTCTATGTGCCAGTATAACCACATGTATTGACAACAGGGTCTAGGCAGGCAGAAGATGGACAAAAGGGACACATAACCCGTGTGTGCAGGGTTAAAGCTTTATTTGCAGTAGATTTTGCATACAAATATAAGGAAATGTACACATCTGCTCTGCTCTGGATATCTCACAGGACAGCCCTGCGTCTGTTTTTCTACCCATCAAATTCGGGCATTGCACTAACTTGCAGACTAATGATACTGGAAAGAACTTCAAAGAGCCTCCAGCTGACCTTCCCCTTTTGCAGATGTGCACACTGAGGCCCGACTCTACGAGAATGTGCTGGCAGGGGCTTCGAGGGAATGTCCCAGCAAATTATTGCCCCTGTAACTTCAGCTCTGGGAGTTTTGGATTTCCAGACAACCTGTTTCTTATCATACACAAGGCCAGGTGTGGCCACACACTTAGTTATCCACCTGCCAGGAATGATAATATATTATCCAGCTGATCTTAAAAAAAAAAAAGAAATTCTACTTCTGAAGCTGAAGTTCCTCTCTTTTTGGAGTGATCAATAGAATCACGGCATGAGGGATTTCTTAATCATGAGTAAACTTGGGGAGGCAACCCTCCCAGGGCTAATTTAAATGGAAGAGCGGGTAATAGTTCACTTGGGCTCATTTTTTAGTTTTTAAAATGCCATTCTTTTCTAGAAGAATCAATTTTTAAGCTATTAACCCAGCTCTCACTAGACGTCTTTCTTGTGGTTTGATTTATTCTGGTTGTTACTTAATTCCCCCCAAAAGAAAAGCCCAGGAGATCATAGGAATGTGCCCCAGCCCCTACTGTTGGCTCCAAAAAAGTTGGGCAAGGGTGGGGCTTCATGGGGGAGGGGACAGGTTTGGAGGTGCACAGACCAGTGCTACATCTCACTGTGTGAACTTGAGGATGAAGTCTCCTCTGTACAAAGGGTTAGAGAAGAAAGTTTAAACAAGCTCACATAACCCTTCTGACGGGGCTGGTGGGAGTATAAATTGGTACCACCTTGCAGGAGGGCAGTCCGGCAACAGAGGAGAATTTAAGATACCCACACCCTTGGTCTGCAGTCCAACTTCTAGAAATACATCCTTCAGATTTACCTGAGTGTTCTGAGGGACATAGGTACAAGGATAGTCACCACGGCATTGCTTGTGATGCCCAAACGTTAGAAAACAACCTGATTCCATAGGGGATTGGTCGACTAAGTTCTAGTACATCCTTGCAAGGAAATAGCCTGTACCTATTAATAAGAGGGAGACAACTGTGTAAGAAGTGATTTGCAAGGGTCTCCAAGATGGGCCATGGAGGGAAAAAACTAGATGTAGAACAGTAAGCATATGAATATGCTATTTGTATAAAATAAAAAAGGATATGTATACAGTACCTTATACATTCTTAAGTATAGAATATACTTATTTTGAGTGTATATACTGTAGGAGAGTTACAACTTTCCCCCTACCCCATTAGAGGCTCCAAACAGGCCTAAGAATTAAGGTGACAGAAGACAGATTAACAGGATAATACGGATTTTACTTTTACAGGTACATGGGAGCTGTCACAGGAAAATGCAAAGCCCCAAAAGTGGTTGGGCCTAAGTGCATAGGTTGAACAAAGTATAGTAATTGTGAAAAAGTAACTACAAGATACAGAGAGGCTCAAGGGAGGTAAGGGTTTGTCCAGCCAGGTTTGTTTGTACAGATTTCCCTAGGTCTGACCTAGGTCTGACCTCTCTGTGTGAGTCTCTGAACTCTCTGCAAGAGTGTTCGTTTCCTCCTAATATAGGGAGGGCATTTTTCACCTGGGAGTTATCCTTGCTTTCAGGAAGAAAAGCGTAGGCCAGAGTGCTGTTCCTGTACCTGCTGTCGTTTTAAGTGTCTTTGATGCAAAACAATCCTCAGGACAAAGTGGTGTATTTTGGGGTGGCACATGGGCTACCCTTCCATACAATAAAGTGGTGATGGTGATTGCCTCTGGGGAAGGCTTTCAGGGAAGCTGGAGGGCTCCACTCAATTGCCTCCATCCCAAAGTAGACATTTATCCTCAATCCTTCCTATTATTATTATTGTTATTACTGGTCTTCCAGTCTGTTGAGTAGCAGTTCTTGTCGATTCTACCCCTTCTTGCTTAGCTTCCCTACTTGTCTCCTTTTCCCCACTTGCCTCTGCCACCCTATCCCAAGCCACCATTCTTCCACAGGACTACGGGAAGAGCCATGTGACTGACCACCTGCTCTTGGCTCCTTTGGGTCTACTCTGCACCCAGCAGCCAGTGTCCTCTTTCAGAAATGACCCCTCCCATGGCTTCCTATTGCAACGAGAATAAAACCCAATGGCCTTACCAAGATTCCAGGCCCCTCCCCAGATCTAAGCATGCCTACTTCTCAACTTCAATTCAGCCACTCTGACCTCTTTTCTGTTCCCCAGATCTACCCTTTCTGTCTCTAGGCTCTGGACTGGATGTTCTTTTCCCCTGAAATGTTCTCTGAGTTTTCCATGGCTGCCCCACTTCCATAAATCAAGTCTCAGAGTTTGTGTAAAAGTGTCCCTACAAGCTTCTCTCTTCCTTGTTATCAGCCTATTGTTTCTCTCTCAGCACATAGCACAATTTGTGATCATTTATTGGTTGATGTTGCATGCCTACTACCCCCTAGTAGGGGGTAGATTTTCCCCCTAGATTTTAAGCCCCGTGAGGATAGGGTTCTTGTTTATCTTGTCCATGCCTCTGTCCCCAAAGCCTAGCTCAGGGCCTGGCATATAGTAGGTGCTGAGTCCAAACTTGTGAATAGATGGCCGTATGGATGAATGAACAAAGTTGGAAATGAGTCTGTGGTAAATCGTGGCTCTGCAGGCAGGTTGAGGGCCAGCTCCTCTGACAAGGTGGATGCAGGAGAGGCCTGGGAGCCAGCAGCCTGCAGAAGGCTTGGGTTTTAGGAGCCAGGATAATTAGCTAGTTCTCACTTAGGAAAAATAGTTCAGAGATGACTTTCCCTGGATCACAGTGGGTAATGCTTAACTTGGAACCAAAAACCCTTGGCGGATCTTCATTTTCTGGCCTTGGTCCTGACTTTGATCCCATTTGATGCACGAGTTGGAGAACTGGTGTTCAAGGCCTGCTTTCCAGATTTCATCACTGTGGTCCTATTATTTCTCCCAACGGTGAGCAGGGAGCTTAGCTTCAATCCCAGGCTCAGCCACTTACTATATGACTAATCTTGGGTGAGATTTTTATCTCTGGGACCTTTTTTTTCCCCCCAGTAGTAAAACCTCCCTTGCCTGATTGAAAGGATTATATTGGTTAATACGTGTAAAATGTTTACAATGGCCATATGTTAGGTAGTTGAAAAAAATCAGTTCCTCTTTGGTGTAACTGGAATTAGCATAGAATTGCCCTGAGAAAATGTTGGCCTTGGCCTTGCTCTTGGTCCATTTGGGTTCCTGTCATCTAGAATTCATTTCTTTCCTCACTTGTTCAGGGAAGTGTTCCATGTGAGGACCCACTTAGTCCTGACTTCCTGTAGGACTCTAGGTCATACCAAGTCATTGTCCCAGGTCAGGCCCCCCCGGAAGCCAACTACGGGTCAGAGGTGTATATGCGGGAAGTTCACCGGGAGGGATAATCACAGGATCGGGCAGAGGGAGAAAGGCAACTCTGAGGCTCTCAGCAAAGGCCTCTATGATTCCACAGAAGCTTGAGGTCTGGAGTGATTCTTCAGAGTTGGCTGGAATTGAGGCAAAGGGTGACTCTTCCAGCCCTACAGTGACCAGATATTGGGTACAGACAGCGACTGGGAAGGGGGTGTGACCTTTGGCCAGGCTTTCTCTTTAGCAGAGGTAATTCTGGAAGGCTGCCAGCATTTCCAGCCACTGAGAGAAGAACCTGAGTCTGAAAGGAGGGATAGAGCATGGGCCTCCTCTGCACACACCTTGGACTAGCCTTGGCCTTGCAGAGACAGCAGTATCAGTATCTAGGCAGACCAGTTCCACTCCTGGCTCAGCCACTCACCAGCTGGCCCCCTGACAAGCTCCTTCACCTCTGTAACTGAGGGATGCTGGTACCTTAAAAACCTTCCTCATAGTTAACTGCAGAATGTTTTGCGTGATTGTGCAGGAGGTAAAGTGAGACAGATTGTCAATATGCCCAAAACAGCAATAAATACGCATCTTGGGGGGGTTAGCAGTGGCCTTGGGTAAATGAGGTAACTACACAGGGCGTTGGGTGTAGATGTGCCACTTAAACTCTGAAGAGCAGGGCAGCTCTCAGGCAGTGGCTCTGTCCCTCTTACAGGGCTCTACTCCAACGTCCAGTGTCTCAGTGGGTGACTGGTCATCCATAAGCATGATGGGCCTGCTTCACATGCACACGAACTGACTGTGACGCTGTTTCCCTCCAGGTGACACAGAAGTACTCCCTGGTGATCGTGCAGGGCCACCTGGTCTCTGAAGGGATCCTGCTTTTTGGCCATCAGCACTTCTACATCTGTGAGAACTTCACGCTGTCCCCTGTGGGTGATGTCTACTGTACCCGCCACTGCTTATCCAAGTGAGTTCCCTGCTTCCCCCAGCAGATTCTTCCCTGAGCCTTAACTTCCTTCTCAGCCACCCCTACTCCTACCCTGCCCACCTTGTTCTCTTTGTGGGCTGACATTTGTGCCTGAAACAGAGCCATGAGCTAGAATAGAAGAACTGAGACATAGGCATCCATGACTGTGGCTTCCCAAAGCTGAAGTTTGGGGTGGGTAACAATGGGACTGCTCCCCATACCTCTCGTGATATGGGGCGCACCTCAAGACAAGGAGGCTTCTCTCCTTAGGTTATTTTGGTGATTGAATCCAGTCCCATCAGCTTGCTCATTCAACAGCTTGTCGATTGCTCCTTCTGTGCGAACCATCAGATGGTGGCCCTCGTGCTGAGTGAGTGCACTCAGCAGCACAAATGGGTTCTTTTGGAAAGAGTTTCGAGCACACTGACATCACAAATTTATTGCGAGAGGAGCCTTCTGGGATCACACTTGATGACGTGGGGCTAGTGTGGTGAGGGAGGGCTACTGGAGGAGGGAGGCTGAGATCTGGGTTCTGAAACATGGCTGGGATTTGGGTAGAACTCAGACAAGTCTTTTTTTTTTTTTTTTTTTTTTTGCCAACGAATACCAGAGGTCTTTGGCAGGAAATTCAGAAGTCCTTCTTTATAATCAAGTGTATTTGTTCGGGTAGCTCTCCTTGGTTAATTCTCTTGTGTTCATAATGTACAGCCATTCATTCAAAGTCAGATTGACTCTGTTCACACTTTGGCTAGGAGCTCAGTTGTCAGGTAATATGCCCCACCTGATCATCACATTTGATCATCACAACAAACATGGATGAAGATTTCTTGACTTTTCTGGTTTAGCAAAGGTTCAAATGATGACAAGATAACCTCTTCACCCGGAAGCTCTTAAACTAGTATCAAGTCACCTTGAGGGCTAGTTTAAACAGACTTCTGGGAACCCACCTTCACCCCAGTTTCCACTTTGATAGATCTGCCGGAGGGCCTGAGATTTTAACAAGTTGTTGGGTGATGCTGATGCTTCTGGTGTGGGACGACGCTTTGAGAACTGCTGTTTTAGACTATCGACAGAAGCACCAGAGCCTTACCTGCCAATAACTTAAAAATTTTAACTCCTGGTTGTCGTTATCATTTCCAGCCTATGGCAGGAAGCAAGAGTTCAAGGAGTGTGAAAGAATAGATGTCAGCCCACCCTCCTTTGATTTAGATTTGCTTTAAAATGCTTGGCATTTTTCTTTCTGCTCATTTGCATCTTTTATTCATACCAAATGTTCACCGGTTCCTGCGAGTCTTCTGTGCTTTTCCAAGGCAGGAGGAGCATAATTAATCCTTGGCACATGCATCCCATCTTATTCCTCATGTTTTATTGATACTGATCAATACGGACAATGGGTCTGCAGACTTGCCTTTCTGAGAGCTGATGAAAGCTTTCTCGTCTACCTATCTGCATGGCATGCCCCTGTAATGACTTGCATAATCCATTGCTTCACTCTCCACCTCTGGTTTAAATCGAGTTAGTGTTAGAGAAGATGTTATTGATTAGGCAAATTGTGTTTATGAGGTGCATCTAATCATGATCAAATTGGCTACATCTGCACTTTTAATAGAAGCCCAGTTGCCGGGTTGTAGGTACTCACTTGATTTGCAATGACAAAGGAGACTTCCCATGTCTGGAAATGTATTTTTCTAGAATGCGAGTAGGAGTGCAGTGAGAACAAATTACTACCCTGGAGTATCATTTGGGAATTGCTTAGGTAATTTTAGTCACCAGACCTCAAAGAAGTATTTGTTAACCAGACAGTGCTTTCTCTCTGAGGTCTTGTCTGCTGCCCTAAGAAACTTCTGGCACTCATGGAGATGCGGTTCTCAGAGACCAGCTATTAGATCATGTGAGATCAATGGGGATTAAGTCTTATTTTGACCATGGAGACTAAGGAAGATACATAAATAAGCAAGTTAAAAATAAAGCTAACGCAACCCTGAAATGTTTCTTTAAAAGACTGCCATCAAATTGAGTAGAGTTGAGCACTAGACCTTGAAAGCAGCTCTCTGATGCACCATAAAAATATCCCAAATAAAACTCAGGAACAATGCAAATCCTCCAACATTGATTGCACTTGAGTACTTTGGAGCTTTCCTCAGAAGGTAAGGACCTTTCTAGATGGTTTATTTTGCTTTCAGTGAGATTGCCCATTACCTGAATAGAATGATTGTATTTGTACCCTAGGGCTGTATAACAAAGTACCAAAAATTGGGTGGCTTAAAAAAAACAAATTTATTGTCTCCCAATTCTGGAAGCTAGAAGGCCAAAATCAAGGTGTCAGCAGGGCCATGGTCTCTCTCCAGTTCTCAGAGAGGATCCTTCCTTGCCTCATAGCCTCTGGTGTTTCCCTGCAGCCCTTGCCTTTTCTTGGCTTGGAGACACATCACTCCAGTCACATGGCCACCTTATGTCTGTGTGTCATGAGATCTTCCCTCTGTGTGTGTGTGTGTGTGTGTGTGTGTGTCTGTCTGTCTGTCTCTGTGTCCAAATTTCCCCTTTGTTTAAGGACAGCAGTCATATTGGATTAGGGCCAATCTTGACCTCATTTTAACATTATTACTTCTGTAAACACCCTATTTCTAAAAAAAAAAAAAAAGCCACATTCTGAGATACTGGGGCTTAGGATTTCAACATATAGCATATCCCTCTTGGAGGACACTACTCTACCCATAATAGTGTCAGTCAAGCTCACAAGGTATACAACATTTGATTCATTTTGTTGGAATCCAAGCCATCCAACTGGCTCTTTGTGATAGGGTACTTATAATAAGACATTTTCTCCACATCAGTCAACAGTTCTGAGGCATCATTTCTCTGTTTAATTCAATTCAACAAATACTGGAAATCTGTATTGTGCCAGGCAGCTGTGGTAGACTCCATACACACAAAGAGATAAGTCAGATGTGGGCTGAGTCTGGTAACGAGTTTATGATCTAGTGAATGATTCTGGGTATAAATTACAGGTATAAATTCTGACAATAATTGGATTAGCTCAGAAATAACTTCAAATATTTTAGTCTGAAGTCCACTTTTACTACCAAAGACCAGGTCAGCCAATAGGATCACCACTTGGTTTACTGTGGTTTCCCTAGTTAAGAATATTAAAAAGGATACTGTAACCACTGTGGCAAACTTGCATTTATCATGATAGCTGTCATGCAAAAGAGTAGTGAATAGCATCCTATAAACTGTGGCCACAGCTCCATCTAAAGAAGGACATGAATCAGCTCCTCCTTTCTTTTATCCATTGGCCTTAAGGGCCTGAACTCTGCTTTAATGCACAGAACAGGGAGAATACAGTGTTGGCAAAGAGACTCAGTCATAGCTGTGTGACTAACACTAGATAAGACGGAACTTCAACCTGGACTCACATCAGTGAACTCAGTAACGTTTTTTACAGTTTTGTCTTCCTGAGCATTTGGGTCTGTCTGAGAATTCCTGCCGTATCAGGTTATTCTATCTCTATAAGTAGGAGAAAAATGAATGCATTTCCTCCTAAAAGCTCCTTCCTGAAAGCATTTTCCAGAACATTCTTCCTCACATCATCAGTGCCTCAGAGTGCTGGGTTGCAGGATCAGTCAGCACAGAGGGAGCTGCAAGGAGCGAGCTTGCAGGGAGAGCTCTGTAAAAGCTAGTGGGTCTTTCGGCCTCAGAGGAGATAGGGTACTGATGAATGAGCTTCAATTTTAGAGTCAGAGGACCTGGGTTTGAAACCGGTTCCATGTGACCTTGGAAAAGTCACTTTTCCTCTTTGGAATGCAGTTTCCTCATTTCTGATATGGGAATACTAATGGCACATGCTCTGTAAGGAGGTTATGAGGTTTAAATTAAACAACAGACAGGATGTGCTTGGCAGGCTGTAGGGCCTGATGCTTGTCAATCCACTCAACAAACATGCCCAGAGCTCTGGGGAAGATGTGGAGGGTGGAGAGCCATGGGCACAGGTCCGTGCCCCAGGGAACTCACTCATAGTCTGCTGGGAAAAGAACCAAACGTGTGGCTAAAGCACAGATGATGTTTGCTGTGGTTCCCACAAGCAAGGGGCTACGGGAGCACGGAGGCAACGCCACTGCCATTCTCACCAGTGCCTTGACCGGAGATGCTGGTTGACCTAAGCTGGGAGTAGGAACGAGAATTACCATCACGGCCCCATGGGGAGTCAGCGAAGTTCAGCGGAAACTCAGCTTCCCCCTGAGGGCAGGGACAAAGAGCCTTAGCCGGAAGATTTGAATTAAAGCACCTAGGCAGAAGTATCCAGAACCAAAGCCACCTTTGTATTTGATCGGTTCTACAGCAATGTGGCTCAAGGCAGAGATCTGAGAGGCTTGTGCTTAGAAGGGGCAGGAGGAGCTGCAAAGGGCTGAGTCTCCATCCTGGAGGGCTGGCTGTTCAGGAGGCTAAGCCTGGCTCAGGCTGTGACCCCCAGGAGCAGCTTCTGCTTCCACCTTCAGGAGGAACCTTTCTGCATTGTGCTCAAGGGCACGCCCTCAGCACTGCAGACGCCCGGCCACCCCCACTGACCCGTGACTAGAGAAGCCCTGCTGACCGGTGTGACAAACCGATCTGTCTGCTTCCCCTGGGAAGGGTGGCTCAGAGGCCTGGTGTCCTGCTCCGTAGGCTGGGTGGGGAGGGCCACACTCGGAGCCGGGGTGGCGAGGAGGGGAGATAGCAGCCATCGCCGCCACCTTGTACTGCTGCGGGGGCTCTTTCAGTTCTTGGCTCCTCATGTCTGTAGTTGATACACAGGCTTCTTGGGGACTGGGGTGCCTGGGAGGCCCCTTGTTGCTCAAGTCCCCAAAAGACATTTGATCAGAGCTTTTGCAGTCACATACACAGTTTAACTTTGCTACATAACTCAGAAGTTCAGAAATGTAACTCTATACCTGAAATCAGTTTTATGTCTCAAGTCCCCATTCATATTGGTGGTGAAAAACTTTATCTGGTTACCGAAAGGTGTTTCCGTTACTTGCATTGCACAGGTTGTCCTCTATGGGATAAATCTTAGTCAAATTCACAGTTCTCCCTTTCTCCCCTCTCCCTCTCTTCCCACGGGAGAGTCGTTCTGACCTCTGAGGGGGCTCCTGGCTCTGGGTCGGGGCTCCGGGGGGCCACCGCTGATGCTGTGGCCAGTATCCTCCAGCCCACCAGTGCTCTCAGCCCGCTGCACACCTCTTTGGGGCTCAGGGGTTCTCTGCACCTTTCTCCCCTGGTACTCTAGATGCCATCCCACGTGGCTGGGCCACCCCAGACCCCATGTTGCTGAAGCCAGGCTTTTTTATGGAGGCTCATCATCTTTCTGCCCCTGCCTTCTGGCCTGAAATTTCTCCATGTGTAATGGGGTGTCTCTTTCACTCTTCTCCACCCCCTCGACCCTAGAGAGCCTTCTTACACTCACCCCTTGCATCCTGTGCCACTGTCTGCCCTGGAGGCTGTCGCCTCACCCGGTGACACGGATGCCCCACCTGCTCCAGGGCAGGGCCGACCCAGGCAGGGACTCAGAAAGGGTTTAGCAGTCAGCGGTGCCAGCACCCTAGCTGGTCATGATTGCAGCACTCTTCCTGCAGTGTCTCCAGAAACATGGGGTCCGGGATGTCGCGGGGCAGGAAGGGGAACAAGCCCTCCAGACACCCTCTCACTGCATGTCGTGTTTCCTTTTCAGCATCAGCGATCCATTCATTTTCAACATGTGCAGCAAAGACAGGTCCTCCGACCACTACTCGTGCCAGAGACATAGCTATGGGGACCTCAGGGAGCTCCGGCAGGCACGCTTCCTCCTGCAGGTATGCCCCGGGGAGGGGGCAAGAGGGAGAACCATCTTTTCATGGAAAAGGCATCTAGGTGCTATGGAGGCCCCATCTGAAAGTGCAGGACACCTCCGTGACCCCCTTCACACCTGTGCATAGCCCAGTGCCTTTGGGACACATCTGTGAGTCCGCTGGCTCATGTTGGGC
Organism: Lynx canadensis; assembly: GCF_007474595.2. Classification (NCBI taxonomy): domain Eukaryota; kingdom Metazoa; phylum Chordata; class Mammalia; order Carnivora; family Felidae; genus Lynx; species Lynx canadensis. Next base: position 40,833,666 of record NC_044313.2, on the reverse strand, counting down.
CTGGCTTCCAGGTTGGCAGTACTGAAGTCTGCTTCATTCTCTCCCCATTTCCTCCTGTTTGGCTGCTGGGACCTTCTCTCTCTTACTGTGTCATTTAGGATCCAGTCTCTTTGCTTTCCTTTTCCCTTGACACATCCCAGAGCGACCTTGGAGATGCTGGAATACAGGACAGGACAGCTCCATTGCCCTGTGGCAGAGCTGAAGACTAAGAGTCAAGGGTCAGCCTGCCTTATCTGAGCCTGTGGACCCCTCCGCTGACCTCTGTCCCTCCCCTCTGCCCTCCGCATAGGCTCAACCATCTTCAAGCTCCTGGGCACTTCCTGGGTCAAGTGGTTTGGAGATCTCTTGATTGTCCCCTCCAACCAGGGTCCCAGAGCTTCACCCAGTGCCTTCAAGGACTCACGAGGGGCTAACAGAGCCAGTACCCTTCAGAGTCAGGGCTTTGCTGAGACTTTTCACTTCAGGTGCGAAGGGAGGAGCCCCTGCTGGCCGCAGACACATCTGGGCCTCTCCAGCCCAGCCTTACAGCATCAAAGCTGCATCCGAAGGCCTCCCAGGCATCTGGCAGAGGAACAGGAAGAGAGGAGGGACCACCCTTGTGGGAGGGGAGGGGCCCAAACCTTCTTCCACCCTTTCTGGAGAGTCTCTGTTCTGCTAAGGCCAATGGGGGATGGGGTTGGCCTTAATCAACCTAGTAATGAGTGTTTTATCTGTAAATGTCTTTGGGTCTATAATTCATCCTGTGATCCTCCTGCCTGGGGGCCTTCTTACTATTTTCTGACACTGAAGCTCAGGGGGGCCTTTCTAGGGGGCTCATTCTCGAAAGGATCAGCAAGCTGCTGGAATCCAACCAGCCCTCTTCCTCCCTCTCCACTGATTTTGCCCACAAAGTGTTAATTCTCATCTTGCCTGACCTCAGTGCGCTTCCTTGCAAGGACAGTAAACTAGAAGGGGAAAACTGGAAGAAGCCCCGCCCTGAGGGTTCTAGACAGTGTGGCTAGCATGGGCCTAGTCCAGACCACGGCCCTGACACTGTAGCATGTTTGAGCACAGGCGACCACGTCTTGTCTCTTCCACCATTACATGTATAGCACTCAGCACACTTTTCGGCACATCTAAATACTCAAAATTATTATTTTATGATTATGTCTACCTTATAGATTATATATAGTAGCACATAGGTATCAGCAAGTGAGTTTCTTTCCCCTCAGTAAACAGTGATTGTTTCCAGATGTTCGGTTAGCCTGACAGTGGTGAAAAGGAGAAGCGGGAGAGCTTGTGAGCAGGGCCAAGTAGTGTGGGAGTTAGGGGCGGGGAAAGCTTGTGAGCGTGGCCCTCATCTCTCTTGGGTTCCCCTAGGAGAAAGTCAGATCTTGGGTGCTCAAGGTTGCCAGGGGAAGCCATTACATCTGCACTGATCATCTGCTTTGCACAGTATTTATATTTCTATCGTAGAAAAATATGCAGGGCTCCCATATGCACCCCGACCCTGTCTAGAGGGAGTTATGCTATCATCACAAATACTTTCCCTCTGCTCTGGAGCCCAGAACTGGACTTTGGGAGCACTACCAGTCAGGTAGAAACGGGACCTGACTCAGTTGTCAGATGCAGCGCCTTCCTCCATGCCCAGCACCACCACCCCCCACCCCCGCCCCAGCCCTCGGAATTCTCTCCCTGACCTGGTCTCAGCCCTGAGCCTCATCCTACATGTAGACTCTTCTCTATGGCTGTTCCAAGTCCGTTATTTACACAGCTTGGATGAGAAGGAAGGGAGACAGGGAGGGAGGAGGGAAAAGAAATTATGTAGAGTTCACTTAGGCATTAACAAAATACCTTTGCCATGTCAGCATGGCCACATCAAAATGGCTCTGCAAAACGAGTTTGGCAAAGCACCCTGTGCCTGCAGGTCTATAGGTCGACATACAGTGTTGCCCAGATTGTGAGATGCACCCAGCCACCCCCCCCCATCTACCCATCCCCTAATATTTCTGATGAGGTGAGTCTCTGGTTCAGGAAACCAAACTTGTGACCCAGAAGTGGAGGAGTCTGAAGGTATCACCAGGCCCTTTCCTCCCTCTGTCTATTCCTTATCTGGCTTATCCCGGGAGTGGAGCTCTTGCTTCCTGCTTCAGTCAAAGAAAGTCTGAGGCCCTCCTGCCCTCCTACCGATTTTGTGGGGACTCCCTTCATCAGTGTCACTAAAGTCTTTGTACCCCCTTAGAAGGTTGGAAGAACCAACCAGAAAGGGTTGTCTGACACAGAGAACCAAATGACCCATTGCTAGTGGCTCTGTGGCCTGGGTTTCTCCATTTCGGGCAACTTCAGTAGCAATGAAAAGGGTTTCTCCTCTTTATAGGACATTGCCCTGGAGCTCTTTTTCCAAAATGGATATTCCAAGTTTCTTGTCTTTCACAACAGCGATCGGAGTAAGGTCTTCAAAAGGTAAGGGTTTGAAAATCCTCCTCGGAGAAAACTGATCATGAACTGAGAACAGGACAAAGACAGCTCAGCTCTGTTCTCGGGAGAACTGTTCTCAACCCACAGCAAGCAAGATTTAGATCAGACATGGGAAGAACCTACTGACATACGGAGCTATTGAATCATGGGATGAAGTATAGAAAAAGATGCAGAAATGCCTTCCCTAAATCCGAGAAACAGGCTCCATTTCATGGACTGAAGTGGTTTAGGACAGTAATGACTAAAGGGGGAAAAACTTGTGCAGACACAACACATTTAAGAAGCTGGCTGTTTAATGGGCCTTCCAGAATTTTCTGGCTTGGCTTTTTAATTTTCCAAATAATTTTTTTTGGCTTAATCTTTTCTTTTTGATCCCAGTTGCCAATTTTAGTTGTTCCAATTTCATATTTCACTGGAAAGAATTCCAAACAACTGATTTCCCACTTCTTCATGGAACATCTTTTTTCTTTCTTTAAAGAGAGAAGCCTGCTGTTTTAGTTTAACTTCTTTCTTCAAATAGATTAATGAATCAGTCCAAGAAATCTATGCTAGTGTTTAAATTTTTTTAGTTCTAATGGTTATTTTTTTTTTCATTATTATTGAAGTTACAGATAAATAGATCTGTGGAGAATCTAGAAGGGCTAGAAAGGAAAGCAGGTTCCTAGCCATAGACAGACAACACAGAAAGTGTATTAACAGAAGTTGGGGGAGGGTATGTTCCGCTCCACTTTGGGTTGGGACTTCTGAGGTGATATTTGACACCCCCAGTCTGGGAAGCCCCATTTTGTGCTCAGAAGTTCTAGCCTTGTCTTCCTGTTGGCCCTGGCCAGTCACTGGCACTCCAACCAGCTGCTGGGTCCAAAGGGCAGGGCCAGAATGGAGAAAACAACTCCTGCAGAGAGGCTGTTTGCGCCAGCTCTGGGCACATCTCCATTGACTGTGAGCCTTCCTCTGAGGCGCCTCCAAGGGGCGCTGTTATATTGCCTCCCAAAATTTTCTTCAAGTTCCATTTTAGACACAACTGAGGAGGTAGATAGTGCCAGGCTGTACCTCACATCCATTTCTCCCTGTGATTTCTCTATGTTAAGCATAGTTTGTCACAGTTAATCTAGAAGTTTTATATATCCCTCACTCAGGCAGTGAATGTTGGCCATCCCCTCCATGACTTTGCCTCAAGGAGCCTTAAATTAGATGGCATTTTCAGTGGTTGCTGGAATTGGCAATGGGAGGATTGTCAAGTGCCTGGCCCAGAGGAGGTATCCAAAACACATACATGGCTTTTATTGTAACTATTGTTTTATTACCATTTTTATTAAGGCCAGAGTGTATAATGCCAGGGGATGCTGAGGGCCTGCCTCAGAGGTGCACCTGGGTCTGGTGTTCATGCCCTGGGGACAGGATGGGGGATGGGAGGGGCAAGTCTGCACCCTACCTCTTGACTGGCACCAAAAATGTCTCTCTGGTGGTGGAAGAGTCTTGACTCTGCTGCTGGAATGATCTTTTCCTTTTTTGTTTAGCTTCTGCTCTTTCCAGCCCAGCTTGAAAGGGAAAGGCATCACGGAGGAGCCTCTCAATCTAAGGTAATGGCACAGCCATGAGCCCAGCCGTGCTCTCTGGGCATGGTGCTGGCCTTGCTTGGATTGTCTTCATTTGTCTGATCCTACCGTAAAGAAGCATCCAAAGATGCATCAATCCGCATTCTCCTCCATTTTTCTCCCTCCCATCCCCACCCTCTCCTCCTACTCCTGGAGTTCCTTCTGCCAATGAAACCTCTACAAACAGACTTGGGATTTCATGTGCTCTGCGGCGTTTTCAGACCAAAATGCAAGAAGCGGCCCTCTGCCCACGGTGGGTGGGGCAGGTCACCTGGTGTGGTGTCAGCCCAGGCTCAGCCTTGGTGTCAGGGCCCCAGGTGGGGGTCGTGAGCAATCTCAGGTTTGTCCCTCCTACATGAGACTCTCTGAAAGCTCAGAAGCTAAATTAGCAGACGGTGTAATGTGAGGCAGATAATAATTCATGAATCTGTGATATGGAGCATCCTCACCGGGGAACGGAAGGCTGACAGCCTCCTCCCAAGGCCTCCGTTTACAAATACCCGCTTCTCTAGAAGGCTAACTCAGGATTGGTGAGTGCTTTTATTTCAATTAGGAGTGAAACTGGAAGAAGAAGGTGGTTCCTGATTTTTTCCAGGAGTATGACGGATAGGGTAGAGAGGGGTGTCCCCAGGAGTGGCATTCAAAATATAGTGGAAAAAAAAAAACCACCAAAAAACCAAAATATTTATAATGACCATGGAATGGGTACCACCAAATCGTGCACAATGATTTATCAATAGCTTGTTACATGTGGTGGTTGTTGTCTGACAGAGCAAAGTACTCAAAACCTCCCCTGTCCTTATTGAGTTTACATTTTCTTTTTTTTTATTAAAAAAAAATTTGTTTAATGTTGATTTATTTTTGAGAGAGACAAAGACAGAATGCGAGTGGGTTAGGGGGCAGGGAGAGAGGGAGACACAGAATCCGAAGCAGGCTCCAGGCTCCGAGCTGTCAGCGCAGAGCCCGACACGGGGCTTGAACTCACGAGCTGTGAGATCATGACCCGGGCTGAAGTCGGACACCCAACCGACTGAGCCACCCAGGCGCCCCTTGAGTTTACATTTTCTTGAGGAGGACCAAAGAAAACAATGTAAATGAGTGAAATATAAAACCTATTAAATAATGAGTGTAAATATTTTTTAAAAAGTCGGTAGAGGGAAGGGTTGAAATCTTAGACAGGGTGGTTAAGGGAAGCCGTCACCAACAAAGCAATATTTGAATTCAGATGTGAACAAAGTGGGGAAGGGAGTTCTGCAGGTAAACGGGGAAGGAGCATTTCAGGCGGAGGGAAGAGCAAAGCAAAGGCCCCCAGGGGGAGCACACTGGGCTCAGCTGGGGCCAGAGTGCTTGGGGTGCAGGGAAGAGAAGGGAGAGGGGTAGCAGGAGCTGCTTCATGCAAGCCTTAGGAGCTCCTGCTAATGGCACTGGCCTTCGCTCTGAATAAGTGGGCAGTATCAGAGGAATGATGTGACCTGACTTAAATTTTAAAAGAATCACTCTGGCTTCTGTGTCAAGATGAAGCGTAGCCGATCAAAGGCAGAAGCTTGGGAGTCCAGTTAGGAGGCTTGTGCAGTCATGCGGCTGAGAGATGGTGACGGCTTGGAGGGAGGTGGGGTGGCAGGAAGACGGTTTGCAGGGCTCTGTTTATGGACATGTTTTGAAGGTACATCTGCTGGGATTTGTTGACAAAGCAAGTGTGGGGGGTGTGTGTGTGAGAGAGAGAGAGGGGGAGCTCGAGCAAGGGGGAGATGAAATGGGAACACCGCAGGAAGAAATACTATGGGGTGTGTTGCTTATCAGGAGCTGAGTTGTGGACATGTTAATTCTGAGATGCCTGCCAGACACCAAGTGGAGGTGTCATGTAGGCCAGCGGGTATAGAAGTTTAGACTTGAAGGGAAAGGTCCAGGTGAGATGTAAATCTGGAGTAGTATCTAAAGCCGTGAGCCTGGCTAAGATCACCAAGAGAATGAATGCACATGGGAAAGAGGTCTAAGGACTGTGCCTTGGGGTCTGCCAACCTTTAGAAGTGAAGGACACGGAGAGGAGCCAGCAAAAGAAATTCAAGCTGTGGCCAGGAAGGCAGGAGGAGCTGCAGGTGTGGAAGGTGTCCTTTAAGCCACGTAGAGTGTTCAAGGAGGGAGTGGCCAGCTGTGTTGGTGTCCAAATGTTATTGGCAGGCCAAGCAAGAGAAGAGCTAAGGAATGACCATTGAATTTTGCAACACGGGGGACACCGATCACCTTCGAAAGACCAGTCGGAGTAGCTGCCAGCGGAAGCCTCCCTTTAGTTGGTAGATTTAGTGGGGAGGTCCAGGGCGTGCCAAGGGATGGTCCAGCAGGCCGGGGCAGTACTGGGCAGGTGGAGAGGGAGTAACTGTTTACCAACTGGAATGGACATATCTCAATAGTTCAACAATGGCACAGTCCTAACTGTGCATATTAGCTGAATATCAGCCCTGGCGACCTCGTATTATTTCTGTTTCATACAAACGTTAATGTCCACACTTGGATTTCTCTGCAACGTTTCAGGGCAGGTATGTAAAGCCACTTCAAACTAACTGAAGCAGAAAAACAGATCCATCACCTCATCTCCCTGGAGACCAACAAAGGTCTGGCTCCAGGCATGGCTGGATCTCTGGACTCAATAAACCCCACCCACTGTAGCCGTGTATTTCATAGGGAGGATTTCCCTTGAGTTGACTCGGTTCTTGGCAGGCTGTCCAAGCATAATGGCATCAATGTCCCCAGTAGCTCCAGGCTGACAGTCAGTAAGTTAGGAATTCTACCATATGGGGAGTGCTCTGTCCCAGTAATTCTAGCAAAAATCTCAAAAATAAGTTTCATTTGCCAAAGTTAGGTTAGTGCCCATCCCAGAACTAATCAAGTGCTTTCACGGGCCAGATCAGTGTCACGTGCCCACCCATCTTCTGGGAGTGGGATCAGTCCCACCCAGCAACGTAGACCAGACTGACAGGGTGGTGGTTTCCCAAGAGAATCAAGGTTCTGTGATGACAAGAAGGATGAATCCTGAGGGGTGAGCAAAGAAGATGGCCATCGACTGCTCATGTGGAGAGCTCCCCAGGGACTACAGCACTTCGCTGAACCCCATTTGTCTCTGCAGATCACCCTCCTATAAATTATGCCTGTGATATCACTCTGTGGGCATGCAGCTGTCCCCACAGCCGTGAGCCTCACTCTGTCCATTTCGATACCGTTCCTCTCAGAGTCTTAGAGATGCCTTGCCCCAACAATGCATACCTATGTCCACACAAGTAAGCTTCTGAATTTCTGCCTCAGGATTGGGGAGGGCAGACAAAGGAAGAGCAGAGGGAAGAATACATATGAGGAGCTCCACTATGGAGCTATGGCCACATACATACGTACGAGGACCTATGACCACTAAGTTGGGGGTCTGTACAAAAGTGACTGCCAAGCAGGAGAATTATTGGCCCAGAGGTGAGTCAAAGGTGTGGAAATTACTCATCACTCATTCATAGGGATGACCCTAGACACCAACCTGTGTACCACCTTGCACGTGTGGGACAACCAGGCACTGTGCTAATTTTATTTCCATTTTATTTATTTTCTCCATGATGGCTATCTGAGCCCATTGGATCAGGATCTTCCGGGGCCATTTCACACCTGCCTGGCACAGCCCTAGCACAGCTCCAAGCATGGAGACCCTTGGGAAGTATAAAACAGGAAAGGTCTGGAGTCGGTTGGGAACAATGCATAGCGTGCCAGAGCAATGCTTACATAAGCTCATGGAAGGCATTCGACAGAATGAGGAAGCCCCAGTGGGAGCACTGGTCCTAGGCTCTAGGCCCACCCAAGCAGCCAGGGACCTGGTGGGACTGTGCTGAAATAGCCAGCAGTGGGCTTTGAGATTGAACCAGTTTGGGCTTGTAGTAGGTGCTCAATAAATACTGTAATTCCTGTGCTTAGTTTTAGCACCACCTGCTGTATATCTCAGGCATGTTTATGGAACATTTGATTAAAGACAGGTGGCTGTCTGTGCTCTCAGATCTTGTGCATCTCTCCTTTCCAGTCCACCTCCCACCAGCCCCACTGTACCATCAGGAGTTTCAGAGAGGGAAGGCAACAGTGGTGCCCAGGCTTAGGAGGGTTTGGCTGGCCATTGTCCCTACGCGTAGAGAAAACCTGATGATTTTCCATTTGGATTACATACCATGAGTCTTGAAGTATCCCCATTTGCTTTTTGGACATTCTGATGAACATGAGCTTCTCATCTCTGATAGAAGTGTGCAGTCCATTCCGAGAGTTTTCAACTAGCCCAAGAGTCTTGGCCTGTGCTGTGGGTTTTGTATCTTCAACTCCCAGCTCTCAAAAGCTGATTTGGCCCCTCTCCAGGCCATTCTACATATATAGGAAACCAGAGCTTTTGGGCGCCAGAGTTCTGCCTGAATTCCAATGACAATGGCTGCCTCCATAACTGAATTCTAAGGAGGTTCTGTAGGCCTGGATCCTAAATGGGAAATACTTGTAAAAGCTGGATGAGCCTGGGATCTGTAATCCATCTGTGTGTCCCCATGGTACAAGACTAGAGCATTCTAACGGCAGCAAGGTGGCATAATCAGATATAGATATTCATGGAGTGTAAGACTCTGGAAGCCTCCAGGAGTTTCTTATATAAAGTCAGCTAGACACTTGGCCAGCCAAGTTTCTGACAGCCAGAAAGCTCCACAACGTAAGACGCAGGCAGGCTCTGCTGAGATGTGAGGAGGACCAGTTGGAAAAACCGAAACAATAGCTGAAGTGACAGGGAAAGGGCAGCTGGTTGAGAATGTATGTGAGTAAACACACATCCTCACACTCGTTCTCTGTAACCTCCACAAAGGGCTGCAAACAGCTTCAAAATTAAATGCAGCACCAGTACAATATTCATTTAGAAATGACCCCAAAGGTGCACCTGGGTGGCTCTGTGGGTTGAGTGTCTGACTCTTGATTTCGGCTCAGGTCATGATCCCAGGGTCGTGGGATCACGCCCCGTGTCGGGCTCTGCACTGAGCGTGGAGCCTGCCGGAGATTCTCCCCCACAACCTCTCTCTCTGCCCTTCCCCGCCCCCCACTCTCTCTCGAAAAAAAAGGCCCCAAAATTCCTTTAAAGGAGACAAAAGTAGATGTGAGTAGGTTAACGAACAACTAGATCAGGTAAATAGAGTGATCTAGTTACCTAATTATCCTGACACTAGGAAAAAAATGCAATTTTCCTGGGTTACATTATTTTCCAGGGTCAGAAAACAAGAAACAGGGGACTTCGTGAACTCTTTTTTTTTTTCTAGCAAATACTTTCTCTTGGCATTGAATGTTAAATTTGTCCTTATCTAAAGGGTAGTGGGTACCAAAGAAGGCAATTCCCTTTTCACATGATATGAAAAAAGAGCCCTGCAGAATAGAATCTTCTATACTGATACTCTGAAAAAGTAGGGCCCTAACATTTGGACTTATTTCTGTACAGACATTTCTTTGGGATGCCCGTGCGATCTGGATCTGTTATGTTTCTTCCCAGTGGTCTCAGTTCCTGTTGAGCCGAGAATTTGGAAAACTCTCACCAAGATGAGAAAAGGCTTGGATGGTTATCTGGTTCTTCCCTCGGGTCTCTGCTGTACACAGCACACGCCTTTAAATGGGCTAGAGGCATCCTTCCATAGCCACGGTCTCTGACATATCGGAAATGCTCCCTTGCCGTGTCATCAGGGCAAGGTGTCCCTGGGCTGGAGGAGGCTGTTATGTGTGTGGCAGGCTTATCTTTAGGACCTGATTGTGTCTGCGTATTTGTAATTTCTGAAGTGTTCTCTCGATTGCCTAGCTTACTTAAATATAATGTTTACGAGAAAATGCACTTTTTGGCACAAAGTCCTGCAGTGGAGGGTTGTCGGAGTTTCCTTTATAGATTCCCTTTGAAAAATAATGCAAGACAAGAGTTCAGAAAAACACCCATGAGAAGTTATCAATTCCCACGAGATGATAGTCAGTCGTACCCTCCAAGACACCACTGCTAGCAGCATGGAGGCTAAAACTCAAGTACCTGTCCCCCCCCGCCCCCATGACCGTTCCTTCCGTCCTACTCTCCAGAGATCAACACTGTTGACCAGCTGGGAGGCTAGGGGTCTGTCATGTGCATAGACTGCTTTGATAAAGATAGCTTCGGCCCCATGGCTGAGTGCAGGAACATGCCCCTTGTTCTTGGGAAAACAGCCCCTGGAGGGCAATGGCTGAGACTACACCACTCAGACCCTGGGGGTCTAGAGCAGAGTTGCTGGAACCGGAGGTGAACTAAACAACCTGGTGGTATGACCAATGCCCCTGCATTGAGGAACTTTTCACCTGGTTGGCTCAATAGGCCACGAGCAGCTGAGCCTGGTGGCCTCCAGTGAGCACTGCCTGGGTCACGCGCAGACCTTGGTTTCGGGCCCCGTTCATGTCAGTCTTCTGTCTCTTGCTCACATCTCCTCTTTGCCATACCCTTGGCCATGACCTCAGACCCACTTCTAGGTAGAAGCGTAAATCAAGCCTCTCTGTCTACCCCAAGCTTGGCCCCTTTGTCCTTCCAGCTCCACTTAGTCACGTTGCTTACATTGGACCGAAGGGGGTCGGGGAGGGGGGGTGAAAACCTAGAACTGGGAAGGGAGAGACTCGCTGGCTCAAGGTCCCCCACCCAACTTGCTGCTTGTGCCCAGCCACCACCAGAAAACCTGGAACATGGGTAGAGAAGGCACACATTTTCTTTTTATTATTTGTAGCATCTTTAAGCATAAAGTCAACAGTGGATCATTTTAGATTATCTGGTGAACTGAGGTTAAGGTGCTCTTTCTCCTGAAATGCCTTAGCTCTTTGGGATGGTTGCAGAACATTAAGCTTGTCACATTTACTCATAAATTAGCACTTGGCTGATGTACAAGGATCTGTTTATTGCTGCATCTGGGCTGCAAGATTGTTTAAAATTTTTTTTTTATTTTAAAATAACTATAGAGTCACAGGAAGTTGCAAAAATAGTACATAGAGTCCCGGTACAGCTTTCTCTTAATTTCCCCTGATGGTTGTTACATCTTATGCAATTCTAGTACAATTTCGATACCAGGAAATTGACACTGGTACAATATGTGTGCATAGTTCTGTGTTGTTTTATCGTATCTGTGGATTCGTATAACCACTACCACTATCATCATAATCAATTGTTTTCATCACCACAGAGCTATCTCTTGAGCTACATTTTATGGTCCTGCCCACCCTGTACCACCCCTCATCAGCATTAATGCCTGGCAACCACTGATCTGTCACCTCAATCATTTTGTTCTTTAGAGAATGATCTAAAAATGGAATCATCGAGTATGTGACCCACAGAAACTGGCCTTTTTCACTCAGAATAATGCTATTGAGATCCATCCACATCATAGCATGTATCAATATGTTCCCTTTTATCACTCAATAGTATCCATGATATGGATATACCAGGGTTTGTTTAACCATTTGCCTATTGAGAGAAATTTGGTTGTTTCTAGTTTGGGGCCATGGCAAATAAAGAAGACTAGTTATATTTAATATAATTATTGAAATGTGAGGACATAAATCTGCTATTTTATATTTTGTTTCCTTGTTTACTTTTCCCCTGTTGTTCATTTGTTTTTTCTTTCTTTTCTTTTCTTTTCTTTCTTTCTTTCTTTCTTTCTTTCTTTCTTTCTTTCTTTCTTTCTTTCTTTCTTTCCTTCTTTGCCTACCTGTGCATTACTGAATGATTAAAATCTACTTTTATTTATCTATCATATTTTTAAGTATATTTCTTTGTATGAATCTTTTGTGTAAATTTTAGTTTCAGAGGTATTGCATTATAAGTACGTAACTTACCACAGACGATTAGCATAGAGAGTTTTACTAGTTCAAAAGAAGTGTAGAGACCATAAGTCTTTTAAGTCTTAAAGTCTTCTTTTAAAACTTTAATTTTCTATTATTTATATCTATAATTTTTTAAACATTTCCTCTATATGCATAAAAAATACACTAAGTATTTCCCAAAGTCATTTTCATACACAGATGGTCTAAATCAAAGAGAGGCAAAGTGAATTTAAGAAGCAAGTCAGTATCTTGGCCAGCACCAGACAGCCTGGCTTCCAGAATGTTCCCCTTACCACTCTTTCTTCTCCTAACTGAGGGCTTTTCTTCTTCAGAGTCGTTTGTTCTTGTTGGCTGATTAGTCTTCAAGGGTTTGCCATAAAGCTATTCTAGGGAGATGTTGATCGGATCCTGGGGATGGAGACAAGAGACTGAGGCAATTACTCCAGGTTACGGAGGCAAAACACAGGAAGGGCAGAGGTGATATAGGGGTCACCTAGGTCATGCCTGGCTTTCCGAAAGGACAGTGACTGGGTTAGCCTAAATAGGGTCTTTGTTCCATTTGAGGAAAGGGAAACCCCATGCTTTTCCTATCAAGTGTTTTTAAGCTTAATACAATTTCCAGGAAGGAAAAGTGACTGTGTATTTTAGACCGTGAAGGAATGTTAACATCAAGCCTTTTTAATGATCCAAAAAAAAAAAAAGGCAATAAAATGTGGAAGAGGACACACAACTCACCTTTATCTCCAATCTTTGCTCCGTTCTAATGCCAATTTTCCTGGCTAACCAGGTGTCTAACGTGAACGTATCCTATGGCAAATCAAAGCCCCCTGCCCATTTATTTGTCAATCCTCATGAAGTTAACGATGCTTACAGCCCTTTCCTAAAACATGGCTATGAGGAAGAAAGCAGAATAAAGCACCTAGACCGAGGATGGCAGATAAGACAAGGATGATGTCATCTTGCACACCAACCACTCAGTTGGCAGCGAATCCAGGATTGGTGCCTGGAGATTGTTCAGGACCAGGCGCGGTGGAGGAAATATGCCCTGACAGGGCAGGAGAGGGAGGAGGAGGCAAATCCATGGTCCAGACCAGGAGCCCGCCTAGGGGCACAGGGAGACCTTTTATTCTTAGTTCCTGTTCTCTGCCAATCCCTTTGAGTGACTAAGAGGGGAACACTAATTCTAAAGAACGGAAATGGGTAATATCCAAATAACTAGCCAGGATCATATGCCCTTGCATGGATTCTGTACTTCTTGGGTGAGAGAGGAAGTAGCTAAAATAGCAGAATGGCGACCTTAGTTAGGGACATGTTCAAGGCCAACATGCCAGTGATGGCTCCTGAGCCTAAGGCATGACATCTCATCAAGCACGTCACAAACATGACTGCTCCACCCACCTTGGGAAGGGCTTCTAGTATATCATTTCAGACATTAAGCGAAGGGGAAAATGTAAAGGATGGTACTCAAAGCTGACCAGGATGTAGTGAAACAGAATCTCTAATATATTACTGGGAGATACATAAATGTGTAATCTTGTTATAAGTTATTTGATGGCATGTATTAAAAATTATTTTTAAAAACCACACTTCAACGTATTTGTAATAATGAAGGTATACCAAGAAAATAATGCAAAAACAGTTTTTAAAGTCTTCATCATATAGGCTTCCATCACAAAATGATTTCTATTAGTGAAAAACCGGAAACAGCTCAAATGCCCAACAGTAACTTATGTGTGTGTTTGGCTAGCTTGCAGATGTTTAAAATTGTGGTTTCCAAGACCATGTAATGACTTGGTTTTCAAAGCAGGATGAAAATGATGTAAATGCTATAATTTTAACTGCATATAAAAATATACACAGAAGAATAATAAGGAAATCTGCCCATATTATAGCTGGCTTACATTGTAGAATTGTAGATACTTGAAGATGTTATATTTAAAACTCTGTTGTGGTTTTGTAATTTTTATAATGGAAAACATTTAATAAAGGGAAAAGCTGAAGGGGGAACTTTGATTCATATCTTCAGAGATTTTAGGAACAGTTGTCACAGCTAAGCATTACAAAGGAAAATAGCAGTAATGGGTGAAGAAATGAAGTATGCTGTCTGCTATGGTTTATAATGCAAAAAAGAAGTAAGCTAGTCCTGCTGAGTGAACAGATCTCTCTACTTTTCCACTGACCACTAAAAAACTTGCCACTGACATAGGAAAGTCTTGATTAGGAAAAGAAAAGAAAAAGGCTTTCCTAAATATGTCTTTTGTGATCCTTTCCTTTTAGGCAGTATGAAGGTATGGATGAGCATGAGTGAATAGTGCATAGAATGTTCTCAGCTACTGTGAGAATTGACTCTACCACTGTCATATTTATGCCAAAGATCTAGTGTGACTAGGGACGGTCCAAAGTATTGTTTCAGCTTTGAGATGTACCAAGTTGCAGATCATACAGAGAAATGACTTCTCTTGAGTAATTACTCCGTGTGCCATCTGCTTTAGATGCACAACAACCATTATGGTTGGGGCCGGTATTTTCCCCACTTTATAGATGAGGGAACTAAAGCTAAGTAAGATGTCCAGAGAAATGACAAGAAAGAAGCAGAGCTGCCCTGGACCTAGATCTGTCCAGCTCCAGAATCTTTGGCTTTTCTCAATGCTTGCACGTATCTTGGCACACATCTCCTAACTTTCTCAGACAATGACATTCTGCCCTGCCTTCTTTCAACTGGTCTGCACACAACAAGGCAAGCTTTCCTCTAAGACACAGTCCCTGCACCTAGCCCAATGCCTGGTAAGGTATTTTTGTATTGACTGCACCAACCCGTACCTGCACCCATTCTTTCCTTGCTCCCCCACGAGAGTCTGGAAAGGAATGGGACATAATAATAGGGGAATGCACTCTCATTCATTCACAGCCAGTCAAGAGCTTGCAGATTCAGTCTAGAAGGCTCCTAGAGCAAATTGTGCATGTGCAGACAAGAGACAAAGATAGTACTGCTTTCACCCCCAGATACTACCTGCCAACACTTAATGATACTATCTGCCCATCTCTGTGGCCCAGATTTGTCACCTTCCCAAGACTAGATGTCCAGCTTCCCTCCTACCAATCCGTGCTCTGAGATCCCTGACTTCCAAAACCCTGAACCAAAGCATTCCCGTGGAATGAACTCCACATTTGGGAGCTGGCAGTTGGTCCTGAAGTGTATGACAATGTGACTAAGAGCATGCTAACAATATTGGCTGCCCTGGCCATGGGCTGTAGACAGGAGACTTCTGGGAAGAAGTGGGATGGATGGCCCTTTTCTGACTCATTGTGCTTGTACATATGGGTGTGTGCATGTAAAGAAGAGAGAAACGTGTGGAATGGCAAAGAACTAAAAGCCCTTCAGTCAACAAAATCACAAGCCAAGGAGGTAGGGAAAGGTATTTTATGGGCTTGGCTGGAGGAACTGTTGCAATAATGGGGGGATCCCATAATTCCCTGTAGATGCAGCCCCCTGCCATCTTCCCTCCCTCCCTTTCCCCTTCCTGCCTCAGGGTCAGGGTCCCAGGTCACCTCCAATCTTCCTGTGAATCCTTGGCCATGGAGTTGGGTGAGACCAGGTTAGAAAAGATGGCCCTTCTTGGTGTTGCTGCGGCCATAGTCTTGATTTTGTTCAGCTTGTCCCGGGCCTGTTGGCATTTTCTCAGGCAAGTCGTACACAGATCCTTCTCCTCCACCAGATGCAAGCTTTCCAGCCTCCTGATGGAATCTATGAATGTATCTGACTCCTCTGTCTTGGGAAAGGGATTTCGCTTTGTGTTGAGCTTTTTGAGCTTGGGGAGTTTGGAGATACTTTTGGGGATGGTGCTCAGCATGTTGTCATGTAGGCCCACCTCATGGAGCTCCTTCAGAGCACCCAGCGTGGTGGGCACACTCTCCAGATGGTTCAAACCCAAGTTCACAGTGCGGATATTCTTGAGCTGATTGAGTTCTACAGGCAGCCCATTGGTGGTCAGCCTGTTGTTGCTGACATTGAGGTAGAGCAGAGAAGCCATCTGGCCGATGGACTCAGGGAGCTTGTCGATGTAGTTGCTGTGCAGGTCCAGCCACCGCAGGTTCTGGAACTTGGAGATTGAGTCAGGGATCTTTCTGATCATATTCCGGCTAAGGTCGAGCTCATCCACATCATTCAGTCTCAGGATACACTTGGGGAAGGTGGTAATTCCCATCTTGCTCAAGTCAAGTCGTTTTTTCCCATCAAATGTAATTTTGACACAATTCTTGGCCACATTAAGGGTAATCTTCTTGCCCTTGGTGCCTTTCCCGCCCTTGGCCATGTTCTTTTAGTAAGGGTGTATGTTTGGAGTGTGTTGTTCTGATTGGTTGGTGACCGGTTTGAGGGAAAAGTCACAAGAAACTGCTAGAAGATATGCTCTGACAAGAAGAGAAAATATGTCTAGTTAGAAGATGATGTGAGGGCACTAGACTCCCCCCAATTGTAATGCTTCTCTTGCTAATGGTTAGAGACGAGATAGACAGAAATTAGGGCGTCAGCAGGAGTAACCTAGCCAAAGATCTTTAGCAAATTCAATTCCCTCTTTAGGCGTGCAAGGTTGGCCTGAAGGATGCTCAACACCCCTCTGTACCATTCCTTGAAATATGAATCTCTCCATTATCCTGGACTCCTCCTGGTAAAGTGTGTGTGTGTGTGTGTGTGTGTGTGTGTGTGTGTGTGTTCTTGGCTATCGGCCACTTCCCAGACCCTCACAAAAATCTAGTGTTTCCTTCAGTTATCTCATGAATCCTTAGGGTGGGTGTGCTGAGTTCTCAGAAGCAGCATAGGGGCACCTGGGTGGCTCAGTCAGTTAAGCATCCAACTTCGGCTCAGGTCATGATCTCACAGCTCATGAGTTTGAGCCCAGTGTCAGGCTCTGTGCTGTCAGCTCAGAGCCTGGAGCCTGCTTTGGGTTCTGTGTCTCCCTCTCTCTCTGCTCCTCCCCAACTTTCTTTCTCTCTCTCTCTCTCTCAAGAATAAAGAAACATGAAAAAAAAAAAAAGCGGCTTAGCCTGGATATGAAATGAGGGGGGAGTGAAGAATGACTTACGTATTACATCTCTCCTCACCTTCCGGACCCAGAGGCACTAGTCATGCCTCAGTTACTATCACTGCAGTGCAACAGAAACAGCCCAGGAACGTCTTTTGCTCAGCCCACAAGGGAGAGTGTGTGCCTACGCTGTGCGGATGAGTGTGGAGGAGCCAGGGTTGAGCCTGGCAGAATGTAAAAGAATGCTGTCTTTTTCTACTTCCTACCCCCTACACCTCCTCCCTTCACAGACTTCACACTGAAATTCAACTGTAGACACCTCTGCACTGGTAGGTATGATCATAGTTATGACTGCCGCCATACAGAGAAGTAGAAGGTACAGAGTCATGGGTAGCTTCTGGCCTCAGAATGCTTAGCTTACAAGTCTAGATCTACATTGAAGAGTTTTCTTCAATTTTTAATGCCACAATTTTCTCGTTTATGAAAACATCCCCCCTGTAGGGCTCTTGGGGAGTGCAAGTTATCTAAGTATAAAGCGCTTACAACAGTGCCTGACACATAGTAAAAGGTTGATGAATGTTAACTATTAACTATTATTATCAGAACTTTGCACATATTCCGTTTAATCTTCAACAATCCAGTAAGATCCATCGGATTATCATCATTGTAAAGGGAGGAAGACTGAGGCTCAGGAGCAAGGAAGATCTTCAGCTGGGAAGAGAATGAAAACTGTTCTTTCTTGTTCTAGAGGCTGTTTTCTAAAGCTTGCTTGCTGATTTTCTATTTTGGGCCAAGCTCCCACCCTGAACAAAAGCATGCTGTCAGGAGTCAGATGCGGGCATTTTCCCACTAAATTAAAATATTAATTCTAAGTAGGCTGTGGAAAGTTAAGTATGTATATTTTAAATCTCCAGAGCAATCATTAAAATAATATACAGACATAGGAAAAACCAAAATACGAACATTAAAATGAAACTGTAAAAAAGAAGTCAAGTAATCTAAAAGAAAGCAGAAAAGGGGAAATGGAGCAAAAAACCCAACTATTCAAATGGTAGACCTCAATCCAAACGTATTGATACTTCCATTAAATGAAAATGACCTAAACGCAGCAATCCAAAGTATAATTATCAGAATGAATAATAAAAGAAAAAGACCCAATTATATGCTATCTACAAGAAATCTACTTTAAACAAAAGTAAGTTAAACTAAAAGAATGGAAAAAGACACACTACACAAACATTGAAGGAAAACTGGAGTGACTTTATTAATATCAGACAAAGTATGTTTCAGAGCATGAAAACTTACCTGAGATTAAGAAGAATACCACATAATGATAAAAGATACACTTCACCATGAAGACACGAAAATAATAAGTGTATATGTACTTAAGACCAGAGTTTGATATAAAAGAATTGAAAACTGGCAAAATTGGAAAAAGAGATAGGTCTGTCATTAGAAGTGGAGACATCAATACTTGTCACTCAATAATCAACAAACCAACTAGAGAGAAAATCACAAGGAACAGGGTTTCTCAACCTTGGCTCTACTGACATTTGGGACCATATAAATCTTTGTTGTTAGCAGAGGTGGGGCAGTGATGGGGGAAAGTTCTGTTCTATACATTGTAGGATATTTAGCCAGCAAAAGGCCAGAAGAGTCTACCCACTAAATGCAAATAGCTCGCTACTAGTTTTAACAACAATAATGTCTCTAAACATTGCCAACTCCTCACTGGGGGGCAAAATCCCCGCCAGATGAAAACTGCTGATCTAATTGGCACATAAAACATTCTGCCTAGCAACAGAATACACATTTCTTTTCAAGTGCACATGGAATATTCACAAATATGTACTGTATTCTTGGCTATGAAACAAATCTTAACAAATGTAAACAAATTGAAATAAAGCAAAGAATCGTCTTTGAAAATAATGGAATTGAAATTAGAAATCAATATCAGAGCGATAAGTGGAAAATCTCCACAATTAACAATTAAGCCATATGTTATAAATATTCATGAATCAAATAAATCTCAAGGGAAATTAGAAAATATCTTGAACTGAAGAAAAATGAAAATAGAACATGTCAAGACTTATGATATGCAACTAAAGCAGTGATTAGAGGGAAATTTATAGCTTTAAATGTTCATACTAGGAACATTTTTAAAAAGTAAGAAAGGTCTCAAACCAATAATGTAAACTTCCATCTTTTTTTTTTTTTTTTTTTTTTTTTTTATTTTTTAAAAAAAATTTTATTCATTTTCTGAGAGAGAGAGAGAGAGCACATAAGCGGGGTAGGGGCAGAGAGGGAGAGAGGGAGACACAGAATCTGAAGCAGGCTCCAGACTCCCAGCTGTCAGCACAGAATCCGGCACAGGGCTCAAACTCACAAACCACAAGATCATGACCTAAGTCAAAGTCAGACACTTAACCGACTGAGCCACCCAGGTGCCCCTAAACTTCCATCTTTAAAAACTAGCAAAGAAGATCAAAATAAACCTAAAACAAGCACAAGGAGTAAATGATAAAGAAAGGGGAAGAAATCAATAAAATTGAGAGCAGAAAGACAACAGAGAAAATCAATGAAACTAAAAGCTGATTCTTTGAAGAGATTAATAGATTTGAAAGTCTCTAACCAGACTGATAATGAAAGAAAAAGGGAAAGAGAAGGCACATTTTATGAATATCAGTAATTAAAGAGACAGACATTAAAGGAATAATAAGGGAATAGTACAAACAACCTTAGAAAAAAACTTAGGGGTGATCAAACACAAACTAAAAATCTCATCAGTAAAGAAATATACAACTTATGAAGACCAATATTCATTAAAGAGACTGAATTCATACTTGGAAAACTTCCCTTCCCAAATCTCCTGACCCAAATAGTTCTATTGAAAAACTCTACCAAAAATTTAAAGACAACACCAATTTTACATGATCTTTTCTAGAAAATAGCAAAGGGAGCAATGCCTAACTTATTTTCTAAGGCCAGCATTCCCCTGATACTAAAATCACACATAGGCCATATAAAAAAAGAAAACTGCAGGGGCGCCTGGGTGGCGCAGTCGGTTAAGCGTCCGACTTCAGCCAGGTCACAATCTCGCGGTCCGTGAGTTCGAGCCCCGCGTCAGGCTCTGGGCTGATGGCTCAGAGCCTGGAGCCTGTTTCCCATTCTGTGTCTCCCTCTCTCTCTGCCCCTCCCCCGTTCATGCTCTGTCTCTGTCCCAAAAATAAATAAACGTTGAAAAAAAAAATTAAAAAAAAAAAAGAAAACTGCAGACTAATATTTTTCATGAATATAGACACAGAAATTCCCCATAAAATATTAGCAAAAAGAATCTAGTAATATGTTAAAAGAAAAATACATGACAACCACATGGGAAGGCAAGGTTGACTCAGTACTCAGAAATCAATGTAATGCAGCATACATCATATTACTGCATTAATTAAAATTAATTAAAAAGAAAAAATACATGATCATATCAGCTGGTGCTGAAAAAATTTATGGCAAAAGTTAACATCCATTCATGACATCAAACCAGTAATAGAAAGGCTCTTTCTTAACCTGATAAAGGGCTTACACACACACACACACACACACACACACACACACAAACACACACAACTCTACAACTAATATCATACTTGGTGATAGACTAAATTTCCCTCTATATTTGGCAACAAAACAACAAGGTAAACTCTCAGTATGCCTATTGAACATCATATTGGAAATTCTAGCCAGTGCAATAATGCAAAAAAAATAAGTCATACAGGCAGGAAAGGATGAAACAAAACTCTCCTTACAGATTACCTGCTTGTTCACCTAGAGATTTCCAGAAAATTTTAAAAACACTCTTAGAAGTAATTAATGAGTTTAACAATGTTGCAGGGTACAAAGTTAACACCTTGGTTAATACACACATACGCACACACACACACGCACACACACAAAACCACTTCTATATTCCAGCAACAAACAATTGGAATTTGAAATTTGGAAAATAATGCTCCAAAAAATAAAACACTTGTGTATTACACATAAGTAACACAATTGTACAGGATTTCTGTGATGAAAATTACAAAACACTGATGAAATAAAGTAAAGAAGATCTAAATAAATCGAGAAACATAGCATGTTTATGAGTTGGAAGACTCAGGATAGTTAAGAAGTCAATTCTATCCAAATTGGTCTAAAGATCAATACAGATTCCAGCAGGATTATTTTCATACGTGAATGAACAGACTTTAAAATGTGTATTGAGGGGCGCCTGCGTGGCGCAGTCGGTTAAGCGTCCGACATCAGCCAGGTCACGATCTCGCGGTCCGTGAGTTCGAGCCCCGCGTCGGGCTCTGGGCTGATGGCTCGGAGCCTGGAGCCTGTTTCCGATTCTGTGTCTCCCTCTCTCTCTGCCCCTCCCCCGTTCATGCTCTGTCTCTCTCTGTCCCAAAAATAAATAAAAAACGTTGAAAAAAAATTTTTTAAAAATAAAATGTGTATTGAAAGAAAAAGAAACTAGAGGTCCAAAAAATTTTGAAAAAGAAAAATAAAGTTGAGGGATTCATGCTTCTAGTTTTAAAACTTACCATATAATTACAACACATGGTTTTGGTGAAGGGAGACATACATAGATCAGTGGAATAGAAAACAGAGTACAGAAATAGAACCACACAAATATGGCCAATATTGTCCATTGATTTTTGACAAAAGTTCAAAGGAAATTCAATGGAGAGGCAATGAACTTTCCAATAAATGGTGTTAGAACTATTAGTCACTCAAAATAAAAAAAAAAAATTGAATCTCAAACTATTGAAATTAATTCAAATGAACTCAAATTGGATCACAGATATGAATGTAAAGTATAAATCCATGAAACTTTTAAAAGAAAACATATAAGAAAATCTTCATAAGCTTGAGTTAGGCAAAAGTGCAATTCATTAAAAAAATAAAATACTGACAAATTGGACTTCCACAAAAAATTATTGCTCTCTTAAAAAATTTGAGAATAAGAAGACAAGCTACAGAATGGAAGAAAACATTTGCAAAATACATGTCCAAAAAAGGACTATCATCTAGAATCTATAAAGAACCCAAGGTCAACAGTAAGAAGACAAACAATACAATAAAAAGAAAATGCCCAAGAGATTTAACAGGACTTTTCCCCATAGAAGTTATGTAGTTGGTAAATAAACCCACAAAAGGTTGCTCAACATCATTAGTAACTAGGAAAATGCCAATTATAATCACAAACAGATACCACTGCACAGTTATTAGAATTTCTAAAATAAAAAACAAAATGAAACATAAAAATCTATATAGCACAAAGATTTGGTGAGGATATAGGACAACCAGAGCACTCCTGCATTGCTAATGGGAATTCAAAATGTTACTCTGAGAAACAGTTTGGCAATTTCTTATAAAATTAATTGTATACTTATCCTATGACCCAGCGTTTCCCTGACCAGATAATTACCCTAGAAAAACAAAAATTCAGGTTCACACAAAAACTTTTCCATGTGTGTTTAAGGCTACTCTATTCATAATTGTCAAAACCAGAAGAAAACAACACAAAGGCCTTTCAGTGAGCGGATAAAGAAATTGTGGCATATCCTTATTATGGAACACTATTAAACATAAGACAAATCTATTGATACATGGGACAACTTGGATGAATCTCAAAAGCATGTTGCTGAATAAAAGAAGCCAATCTTAAATGCTTATATAATGAATGATTCCATTTATACGGCATTCTGGAAAAGCCACAATGATAGTACAGAAAACAGATGAGTGGTTGCCAGGGATCAGGGGCGGGCAAGGTTTGACTACAAGGGAGCAGCAGGAAGGAGTCTTCCAGGGTGCTGGAACTTCTGTATCCTGACTGGTGCTTATGGGAATGAAGCTGTACATATGTCAGGACCCAGAGAACTGTGCGCTAAAAAAAGGAAATTTTACAGTTTTTTTTTTTTTTTTTAACTTAAAAAGATTTAGGACTCCATATTCTCTTTCTGTCCTTTTCACTGTGGCTGCCTGCTTAGCCTGGTTTTGGACTAAAAGTCTGTGACTTTTTATGCCCCCACTTAGCCCTGTCCTGTCCAGTAAAAGGCATCCAAATGTGTACCATGTGGCATTGCTACGGTACATGTACATATCCCCACAGGGAACAGCGATGCATGAGGCACATGTCAGAAAAACTGCCCTACTGCACTTGAGTTGAAATCCCAATTTAAAAAAAGATGGGCCGGGGTGCCTGAGTGGCTCAGTCAGTTAAGTGTCTGGCTTTGGCTTAGGTCACGATCTTGTAGTTTGTGGGTTCGAGCCCTGCATCAGGCTCTGTGCTGACAGTTGGGAGCCTGGAGCCTGCTTTGGATTCTCTCTCTGTCTCTCTCTCTCTCTCTCTCTCTCTCTCTCTTTCTCTCTCTCTCTCTCTCTCTCTCAAAAATGAATAAACAGTTAAAAATTTAAAAAAAGATTGACGAAGAGCAAGGGATCCTGTGTTCTCATCTTAATGCTTATTAATTGCTTTCCACATTATAATGTTGTTAGATTTAGCAAATAAAATTACAAATTCCCAGGTAAATTTGAGCTTCAGATAAACAACAGAACATTTTTAGTATACATGTGCCCCACACATTGCATAGTTCTGTATTTTATTGGACAATTCTGTCACATGGTTCTGAACAAATAGTAAAGTTTCCTTTGTTCATGATCCTTGTATTAGTTCTTTGGGACCAATTTAAGCTAAATCCATGTGCTTATTCCTGCATTCATCCATCCATCCATTCATTCATCCACTCATAGAGTAAGTATATTGAGAGCCTGTTATGTGACAAAGCTCTGTGTTACACAAGTGAGCAAAAAACAGGGCCAGTCCCCGAGCTCAAAGAGCTAAAATCTAGATTGCTACTGATTCTGACCACCTGATTCTCCTGAGCTCTCCAAAGTCTGGGCTGTCTTTTGTATTTCTTATATTCAAGATGAAGTTCAGCTCAGAAAGGCCAAACACAATAAGCATGTGCTAGAGGGGCCCTGGATGAGAAGGATGCTTCCAGTAGACTGAAGATCCACCCAGGTGAGCCCCGTTAAGCCTGCTCCCCAGAGCCCATCCACACCCTGGTAAGAAGCCCTCCATCTCTGATGAGTGATGGGAAGGGAACAGCACGGAGCTGCCCACAGAACACTTCTCCATTAAGGACTACTCCAACAGGCCCTTTGGCTCTGAGCCTGCCCATTAATTACCCGCAAAGCAAAGCAGGGGCTAGATAATGCACTGTACCTCCTCCCTGGTACATCTGGGTCCCCAGATGGCCCCAGGCCAGGTGAAACGTGATCAGCCCCCACCACCTTCACACTTTTCCTCAGGGCCACCCTACCTGGCTGGGTCCCTTGCTCTTGGTTATGAAGAGCAGGTGTATTATATTGCTCAAGGCCCATCCTGACCCCCTATGCTGCTGAGTGCCCCTAGAAGCAGACCAGTGCAGGAAGACCTGCAAAGACCCCAAAGACCAGGACTATATGCCTTCTCTCATTCAACTTGGAAAGGTCAGCATCCTGCCCAGTTCTTCCCATTAAGCAGGAGAGTAAGTATCGGCAAAAGAAGTGTAAAACTCATGATCTTTTGATTCAACTAAAACTGGTTAGATGGTCTGATGTTATCAATTCACAGAATCCTCTAATGTCAGAGTGAGACCAACAACCCACACAAGGGAAGCTGGAAATCAGAAAAAGAGATAGAAGTTGATAGATAGATGGAGAGATAGATGGATGGATGGGCAGACAGGCAGATGAATGGATGGATAGATGAGTAATCTATTTCATATCATACGAATAGCTGAGAAGCCTAATACAAAACATTTTTCAAGGTACTGAGTCTTTTTATCTTGAACAATTGGTTTTTGTACTTTGGAAAAACTGGACCAGTTGGTTGACTCTAATTTTTAATTAATTTTTCTATCCAGTCATTGTGAATCAAACAGCATGGTGGGACACCCCATGGATATCTAAATTAAAAATGTAATGGCAACCTATATTTTAATACCATCAAAATACTTGCAGGCATTTTTCAGTTGTAAGGTTGTTATCATCACTATGATAATAGAATTTATCTTGTGCTTTGCACTCATGTGTCTTTATATTTGTAATTAAGACTGATTTTGTATACATTTGATATCTTTAACATCTTGCTAATGTGATCTCGCAATAATTATTTCACTCTTTTGACTAATGCACTGAGATACAGGAAAGACGCACTGTAGAACTGAAACCCCCAAACCCTGCCATTTCATAGCCAGTATTGGAACTAACTTCACAGCAAGTTTCATACTGTATGGGTGAGAAATTTCTTGCTTGCGGGCCATCTCTTAAGGGGAAGTGGTGTGAACCTCCTTCAATAAAATCACTCATGCCAAAGGCATTGCATTTATTTTCTCTCCTGAGTCTCGGAAGACCCATTCACTAGGCACGCAAGAGGCCAGCCTCACTTCTGCCGTGACTTTCCACGTATCTCCAAATCATTCCCTGTCGCCTCCACCCCTTCCTAAAATGTGCTGTACCTTCTCGTAAGCAGCCATGTGGCAGATGAAGATGTGGGTGGTCACTGTGGGGGCGTCTGTGGAGTGCATCTGTCTGGAACCTCTAGCCAGGTCTCTAAAATAGGCACTAATGTTTGACTCAGGTGTAATTTCACCGGGGGAAAAGAATTGCCATTTTGTCTAATGCCCATTCTGGGCCAGGATCTGTGTGCTCCCTCTACCCGTTTTACAGAATTAGCTGGTCCAAAGTAACTACTGGGGACACGCTGCCGGGCCCTTCCTATATCTACACAGCGACTATGCCAAGTATCATTCTGAGTTTGAAAATAAGAGAACCGAGGCTCAGAGAAGTCAGGTGTCTTCCCCAAGGTAACACAGACAACACAGCACAGCCAAAGCAAACCTAGATTTGTCTGATACCAAAGCTTATGATCTTTGTGCTACGCTATCTTGCCTTTCTTCTCTCTCTTCTGGTGCCTTTGCTCTAGCAGTAAGAATTGCTTATCCTTGGTGGCGGACAAGTGGGTGGGGACACGTTGCCAGCCCTCTGACTCCAAGGAGAAGAAGACATTTTGGAATCCTAGCACTCCTGGGGCAAAAGACACCTGTACCAGAAATTAAGGCTGCTTGCCCCTCATGTCCCCCAAAAGGTGTGCTGCCGGGTTTGGTCACCTATGGGGTGTCCGAGGTAGGAACAAAGATATGTCACAGAGTCGCAGACTCTGGGTGGCCAGACATTCATTTAGGCCCATTCTGACTTAGCATGGGTTAGCCAGGGAAGTGCAATGCAGCAGGATTAACCTGCAAGCAGCTTAAGGGGAACGGAGTGGACTCCCCAGCTGAAGTAGCTGACCAAACTTTGGCCAAAGTCCCTGCCAGGTCAATAACACAGATGTCCCACTGACCTTTTGGAGGCACCACATGCAAATTGGGGCCCCCGAAGAAACCATTTCAGGCCATTGCCTGCTCATTGTATTGGCCAGGGGCTAATGTGCAGGGTGTTCGTTCTCCTAGATACATACATGGATATGTATCTCTGAATAAGATGAATTTTAAAGGTATTATAATAGCATTAGTGGAATCATTTAACTGTTAAGAGCTTGGAGATTGACGATGAGAGAGAGAGAGAGAGAGAGTTTAAAGGGTACACATATGCCACCACAGTTTACCTAATAGGCATGTGCCCCCAAGCAGGTGGTGATGGAGATGGGAATCTATTGTCCCTCAGCTGTGCTAGTCCCCCAGCACCCCCTCAGTGTGAGCTTCTTGCTACCCTGAATTTGTCAAGAACGTAAAGATAAAGGTTTTCATCCAGCATGGTCTGGAAACAACCCACCACATTCCTGGGTGCTCACCACAATTTGGGGCCCTCTTCTGCCCGGGGGGGGGGTGCGCTGCTGGCTGTGTAGGGGCCCCGAGAGACTGTATGCAGACCACCAGAAGTTTGATTTTCACCATGTGGGCTCACTAAAATCTAACCCCTATAACATGCACACCTGACATTCCCAGACAGGAGGCCATCTCCATGTGTCGATCACATGATGCTGTCCACCCCTCCACCCCTCCCCACACGCGTGCTGAGCCCTTAGAGGCACATCATGCCTTCTCCTCCACAAAGCGACCTCCCATTTGCCATTCCATTCAGTCCTCACTACTCTCCTTTGAGGTGGGACTATTCCTCCTACCCTGAGATAAGGACGCTGTGGGGCAGAGTGGGGCATGAAGTATTTTATCCAAGCTCAAACGGCTCCCCTTTCTGGGTGGAGTGTTCTTTCCATGACATCAGGGCTGCAGCAAACAGAGTGTCTGTGTGGAAGTTATCAAGTTCACCTCATGTGGCAGTTATCTGGTTAATCTGATCAACGCAGCTCTAAGTATCTTACTGGGATATTACGCACGTGTAGCTTTGTTTACCCTTAATATTATTTACTTCTTTGTCCTTAGCAACAGCGAGGCTCTGTACATGTGCTGCCTGGGAAGTCGTTATCTGTCAAACTGCCCCCTTCCCCTGGCGGATAATAAGAATTCAACTTTTATTTGGAGCAAAAGTTCCCAGGGGGTCACATGGCCCAATAACAAAAGATTATGATTTCTTATTGGTTTAATAGCATCTATTTTGTAATTCTGAATGTACTCTGTTTTAATTGGATTTGTTAAAGGAACAAAAGGGAATAGGTGCCTTACAATTAAAATAAAATATTAAGATTATTAGTTTAACAGACTAGAAATGCCTTGTTCATCAACTAACACATTCAAAATGCACAAGCCGACCTCCCCACCCAGGAAAGCGGAGGAACCAGTGAGTCCTGGCACCTCGAAACCTCAAGAGACGAGTCTGAATTCAATTTCAGCCAATGTGGTTTAAATACTGCTGTGGCCACATAGCAGGTATTGCAGTTTCTCCTCACAGCCTCGGCCTCCCTTGCAGATAAGGAAGTGGGCTCAGAAAAGCAGCCTGGAAGGATGAAAAGGACAGGGGCTTTGGACCCACATGGGTGGCCGCCCATCTCCCCATTTACCATCCAGGTGACCTCGACCAGTCTCTTGAGCCTCACTGAGCTTCAGCTCCCACTTCTGTGAATAAGATGTTAAAAATGGCTGCTTCTGAAGGTGGGGTGAGGGTGAGTGAGCCTTGGAGGCATATGTTGTGGCTTTGCGTGTTGGGGGAGAGGGGATTAGTGGCATGATGAGGACAGCCTCACTGATCAACAGTGGAGTCATGCTTCACAGCCCAGTGTCCTTACTGGGATCCCTGCCTACCCAGGTGCAGACTTCAGATGACTTTCTCCTGCAGCACAAGGAGACATACATAGCTCCTTGAGGCACAGGCCTCCCAGGGTCATGGAGATGGGGGGTAGTTCTCCTCAACTGCCCTGTGTGTGTGCATTTCTTCTGTACCCCATCTGGCCCCAGGGAGGACTTGCTGAGGGGTGAACAATGGCACAGACCCCGTAATCACTGGCAGGTACCCTGGTGTGGTGCCTCCGTCTGCTATAGGAAAGCCCCTAGCTCCAAGGGGGCTATAGATGCCCCCATGTGAAGCTGTGAGATTCTTCAAAGGGAAGCCCTGAAGATCAACCATAAGGGAGCAGTTGAACTTCCCATGGCCCTTTTGGATTCATTTATTCATTAACAGTATGTCCTGGACAACTGCCATGGACGAGGCGTGGTTTTATACAGCAAGCAGAGTGAAGAAGGAGATGAACAAAAGCAAAGAGGCACACGATGCCAGGTGGCCATGAGTGCTTGGAGAAGAAAGAGTCGGGACAAAAGAGGCAGAGATGTTCCTAGGGGAGACATACACTTCTGGGGACAGTAACCAGGAAGGGCCTCTTTGAGAAGAAAACATTTGGGCAGAGACTGAAGGAAGTGAGGATCCAGGGAGATGGGGAGAGTATTTTGGATAGAGAAAACATCAGATGGAAAGGCCCTGTGGCAGAGGGAAGGCAACGGATAAGCAGAAGGGAGAAGGAGGGGAGAAGATGGAAGGAAGGAAGGAAATAGAGGAGGCAAGGTGGGAGGGAGGGAGAGGAGAAAGGAAGGCAGGCAGACCAGAGGCACAAAAACAAAATCAGCAAAAAAGAATGAGAGCAGATAGGCTATGGCTCATTTTCCAAATTATACTCTAGCTGTTTTGAGAAAAACCCTAAGGCCTGTCAAACTAAAGAAAGAAGGCCAGTGCCTACACTTCCCCCAGGGTGATCACAGACAAGCCCGTGTCCTCTCTAATTTCTACCTGATACAGAAGGCAATGCAGCCTCCCGGCTGGCATCACCCACAGTGTTATCCTGGGCTGGTACCTCGCCGTGGAGTGTGGGCCCTCAGATAGGGCCGGGGGTCCATCAGGAAGCTACCATGTGCAGGACCCCACTGAGTGGGGGCACCAGGGGACAGTGGAAATAAACCAGATGTGGCAGAGGGTTGACCAGGCTGGATTTGAACCGTGTCTGCCATGGGTTCCCTGGGGAGCAGAGCCAAGTCACTTGCCTTTTCTCTGTCTACACTTGATACCTTGGTGATGTCACTGAGTCTCATTGCTTTAAATACATGACTCCCCAGTTTTTGTTTCTTACCAAGACTTCACCCTCGATCCTGGACTTACATATCCTTCTTTCTGCCTGTTTAGCATATCTACTTGGACGGTGTAAAGACACCGAAACACACTGTGTCCAAAACCAAGCTCGCTGTCGACCCGCTGCACCCATAGCCTTCTCTGACCAGGCTGTCAGCAACAGCATCTTGTGTGTCAGGCACCAAACTGTGGCCCCATGCTCAGTACCCCTTTTCCTCTTATACGCCATGTTCAGTCCATCGGGAAATCCTGTGGACTCTGTGCTCAATGTAGATCCAGAATCCTACCATTTCTCACCACCTGCCCAAGAGCCACCCTGGGCTGAGTCCCTACCGTTTGCCACTGGCCATTTGCAGTGGCTTCCTACCTTGTTTTCCTGCACCTGTCTTTACCCTATGCAATCTCTTCTCAACACATCAGCCAGGGGACTTCTTTTACCACAGCCACCATGTTACTCCTTGGCTCACAGCCCTCTAGTGACTCCTGTTTCACCCAAGTAAGGGCTGGAGACCTTCTAGTGGCCCCATGGCCTGACCCACTGCCTCTCTGAGGGACTCCCCACCACTCGCCCCCATGCTTACTCCATATCCACCACCCAGCCCAGCCATTCCTCTAACTGCCCCCACAATTCTTCTCTATAGCCTTTGTTCCAGCTGCTCCATTATTCTGGAAGGTTCTTCTCTCAGGTATTTAGTGGACTGACCTGTTGATCTTCTTCAAGGTTTTGGGTAAATTCTACCTTTTCAATTCAACCTTTCTGATCCCCCAATGAATGATGCAAACTAAGCCCCAACATGCATGGATCCTTCTTGCTCTGCAATACTTTTTTTTTTTTTTGAGGTTTATTTATTTATTTTGAGAGAGAGAGTGCATGTGCAAGTGGGGGAGGGGAAGAGAGAGAATCCCAAAAAGGCTCTGAGCTGTCAGCACAGAGCCCAATGTGGGGCTCAAACTCACAAATCGTGAGATCATGACCTGAGCCAAAGTCAGACACAACCGACTGAGCTACCCAGGGACACCTGCTGCACTTTCTTCCATAACACTTAACACCTAAATATATTTTATGGTAGACTTACTTATTAAGCTTATTTTTATTGTCTGTCCCTTGCTCTCCTCCCTCACTAGACTCTAAATTCCCAGTGCTTGGCAGACAGGAGGCCCTCAGTCAGTATTGGTTGAATGAATGAATTGTAGTGCTTAACAAGGTCGTTCCAGTTCCCTTGACCTCAGAAAGGGGTCAGCTTTGTCCCAGATTCCACAGCTTTTAACAGCTGCTATGTAATCCTCTTGACCCACTGTTTTTCCACCTACTTTGAAAGGACTTCTAGAACATGCAGACTATTTTTTAAGGGAGAAGCCTACAGGGGAAAGATGTTACTTTCACACCAAATATTTATTAGTCACCAAGTGTGTACCCAGCCCTGGGCGGGGCACACTTGAAGATAGGAAGGCTTTCCAAATAGCTGCATACAATGGTGTGATCAACTTTTTGGCTGTGAGATTAAGTGTGCAGGGAGACTGGAAAGCGGGTTAGTAGTACAGCAAATGAAATTTTAATTGGGTTAGGTCAAAGAGAAAGAAAAGCTTCTAAAAGTAGGAATGAACAAGTGCAAAGGTAGAGCAATGGAATCAAGCAGGAGGTCTGAGGAGATGGGGCTGACCATCCCGGAAGGGACAGGCCCCCCGGCTATCCAGGAAGCACAGATGCCACTTCTAAGCATTTCCCTTCAAGAAATAAGAACAAAACGTTCTGTATAAATATGTTTATGGCAGTGCCACTTAAAATAATAAAAACAAGTGGACACAATCCACATATCTAACAATGGACAACTGATTAAATAATTACTGTGCAGTCATAGAATGAAACGGATACTCAACAGTAACTAAAACAAAACAAAAACATCATTTTTCAGAAATGCTGAAAGGAAATCTTTTGAGATATAATGTTATGAAGAACATGTTACATGCACATATTACATCAGCGCTCTCAGGAGCATGCATGCAAGCCCACAGAGAAAAAGTTGGAAGAACATCCAAATATTAACAAGAATGCCCTCTGGGTATTATGGTATCGGGTTATTTTTACTTCCTTAAATGCCTGGGTAGTTTCCAAATTATCTGCAAGATTCTGTATCTACAGAATCTATTTCTAATTAAGAAAGTTACAAACACATTCACCCACACTCATACACACACACACACACACACACACACTTCCTTTTCAATCGCATGAGTTCTGTAAAACCACTCATATCACCCTGTTTAAAATAGACGTGGTGTGTGTGTGTGTGTGTGTGTGTGTGTGTGTGCGCAAGAAAGATTTTAAAATATTGAGCATATTTGAATCAAAGAGGAAAATCTGAGAAAATATTCCCCAGACAAAGATAAGGAGGGACCACATATACAGAGAGCCACAGTTTTGGGGGTGGACCAGCCTGGCTCACATCCTGAATTCCTACTTCCTCCTAATGTGTAAGAGAAGCCATAGTCCTTCTCTGAGCCTCGTTCTCCTCAGGTAGAGTGGGGCAATGAGAAGATTGCGTAGGAGGAAAAGGCCAGGGTGTGACAGGTGCCTAGTGAATGGGAGCCTTGGTGATGGATGGTGATGGTGTCGCTTGTGAGTTGAGAGCCTCGATTTGCCTGGTGGCAGTTGCAGATGGAGGTGGGGGAGCACCGAAAAGCGCCCCACCACCTGCAGACATACGACTTAAGCGGGAGGCAGAGAGCCCAGTTTCCAGGCAGCCCCATGCTTGGCCATGCTGACAGTGGTGGTGGAGGAGGGGCAGGGGGAGGGAGCCATTCTTGTTCCCTCCAGAGATGTTCCCTCAGAGCCAGCAAGCCCTCCACTGCACTGAAAACCCTGATCAAGCACAGATGAGCATGATATAAAAACCACATGGCCTTTTATGTGTTGGTGGCCCAAACTATGATGCGATGTAGGGGAGGATATTTATTTAAAAAGTGGCTAACTTTTCTCCATCCAGAGGGGGAGGCCACTGGAAAGATCAGGGTCTAATTTTTAAAGGGATGCTGAGGTTAAAGGGTGCAAAAGGGTGGTTTGGGGCTCATGGCTTGTATGTTAGGCACATGTCTTTCAAAAATGCTGTTGGCTTCTAATCTTATTTTTTTCTATAGAAATATTTCCTGAATTCAGATTTCCCACTCCTCCTTGAGTCTTTATTGGGCTTGCTTGAAATTATTACTGAAGTATTCCGCACAGTCACCCCTTTTCTGATTTTAGGCAGATAGATACAACTTGCTGGAAATGGTAGGAAGAATGGCCATAATGACAGCCAGCAGCACTTGGTTTAGGGTGGGGCAGCTCTTTGGCATTTTCCAGATAGGGATGGTGCCCAGGTGGGAGCCATTTTGTCTGTTCCCTTCCTGTCGTGTATAAAGGTACTTAATAGAAGGCAGTCACTAATAGAAGCAGGGACCACAGAGGCTTTGAGGCCATTAGAACTGGGCTCCACCCCATCTTTACCGCCAGCCTGGTTTTAATCATGAGCTCAGTTTACTGGTCAGCAAAACGGGTCAGAAAATTGTAGGTTGTTTTGAAAAGTAAATGTAGGGATGAGTATACATTGAGTGGCCAGTGTGGAGCAAGTGCTAAGTGCCTTTATGATGGTAAATACTGTTAGATCTACCAAACAGCACCGTAGTGATTGCTTCTCTCCACTGAGTAGCCCTAGGACACTCCCCACTAGTCATCGATACCAGGTTTAAGACTTGCGGACCGATCTTTGCAGATTCCCAAGGACAAAAGCCTTTGCAACCTTTTAAACACAAATGATTAATGATAATACTAATAACAAAACAAAAAACATAGCAACAATTAGAAGATACAATTATACCTTTGTCCACTTTTAACCTCTAGAGCCTGCTACAGCCCAAGCTACTCACTTGCCCATTCATTCATGCATTCATTCAACACTTGTATTTGAGTCATTCTATAGGTCAAGGTCAGGTCGGAAGATACACAGTGAACAAGGCAGACATTGCTGTGTTTCTCATGAAACGACGATTTTCGGAGAAAGCAAGTCAATCAATAATAACAAAACAAAACCAAAAAGACTCGAGCTCAGTTCAGTTGGTGTAGATGTTCTGCAAAAAATCAAAACTGGTAGATGTCAAAGGGAATGCCAAGGGTCGGGAAGAGAATATTGGGGAGGAGGTGGCCAAATTTAGACTGAGAAGGTCGGGGAAGTCATCTCAGGTGACATTTGAGGTGACACTCGATGAAGTCACATGGGAGGATTTGGAGAAGAGCACCGCAGAAAAGGTGCACTAGGTGCAAAGTCCTATGGGGGGGAGGGGTGCTTGTGGTGTTTAAGAGAAAGGAGAAGCCAAGGGGGCTGGAGTAGGGACAGAAAGAAGGTGCAAGATAACGACAGAGAGCTGGCCAGGGGCTGCAGGGCTGCATGAGGTGGAGCATGTGAAGTTTAGAGGCGTCACCCCAGCTGCTGGGAAGTCTGCAGAGGTAGGGAGGGAAGAGTAGACAAAGACAGCCACTTGCAGGCAGGAGAAGAAGGTGGTGTGCACCAAGGGGGTGGGCAGGAGGAGGACGGTGCATATTCGCCATATGTGGTGGGAGCAGAACCAATGGAAGGGTCTTCTGGGTCACCTACGTGGGTCAAAGAGAAAAGGCAAGAGCAGGCTGGCATTTTGTATACATGTTTCTATACGTGTTGAGTGCTTATTTTATGTCCAAGGGCATCACATGTATTGTCTCATTTAATTCACCCATCCCACTTTACCGAGAAAGCACCTCGTGAGCCTCCAGAGCATGTCGCCTGTCACAGTCACATGCTGGTCAAGCAGAGCCAGCATCTGCTCAGTTTTCTTGTCTGAGGGCCGAACTGCCATTTGGCTTTTCCCTGGAACTTTGATTTGACAACATCCTGTGATAAATTTGGCCCTCTGGGCTGACAAGAAAGCTGCTGACTCATCGTATTTTCCAGACACTAGCCTAAACTGAGCTGGAATCTGAGGGGACTTTCACTACATTGAGGTTAAGCCCCATCCTTAAGACTCACTCCTCACAGCAAAGAAAGCATGTGCGTGTTACCAGACCCAGCTCTGGGGGCCCAGATGATATCTATGATGTAGACTGGCAGGAAATTGGAGGTTGGCAATGAACTGAATTGGCTGTGGACGGAAAGCTGGCGATGGATGATGTGGCAGGGGAACCCGCCATGCCTGTTTGGAGGGGGGCATGTTTCAGTGCACACCTTGTGTTCTAGGGACACCAGGGACCAGGAAACATCACCTAGTTTGGCTTTCCCATCGCCCAGATGATGGGTGGATGGAGAAAGCACGCCCACCTCTCGTCAGCAACAGTAGGAGAACCTAGGATCCCCAAGAGGAAATTGAAGCCACCAAGCACTAGGCCCTAAAAATTGGTCTCTAGACAACCGTGGGGGTTCAGGTGCTCTGCAGAGTGGGCGGTGGCTGTCTCAGTACCTCCCTTCTCCTCTGCAGGCTGAGGCTCAAGCCCAGAAAACATACGAGTCACCCTGGCTTGGAGACCAGTCGCAGTTCTGTCTCTCCCTAGATATGTGACTTTGTACACATTTCCTAACCTTTCTGACTCCCCGTTTTATCCCAAGGAGTCAGTGTTCAGTACTTGGTTCACATAATATCACATACGATTCACAAATGTATTGAGAGCCTACTATGTGCCAGACCCTTTGCAAAGCAACGACACTGCACAGTTTTTAACACATTTGAAGTTTCTGCTTTCAGATTGTGTGTATGGATTATATTGACCACCTACTATGGGCCAGAAATTTTACAGATATCCTAAGGAATTCTTACAACCACCTGATGCACTGATCTTCATCTCCATGGGACATACGTGGGACTAAGGCTCAGAGAGGCCAAGTAGCCTGTCCAAAGTCACCTACCTTTTCCCATTTAGGACATAAGGAATGTGTTCTAGTGTGTTCCTTGAAGAGTCTCTCCTCGAAAGGCCCAGCCCCACCTAGGACTTTACTTGTTAATGGATCCCAGTGTTCAGGATAACTTGTGGCAAGGGTTTGCCTCCAGACTTTTCAAAAGATGGATTGTGCTCCCAAAGCTACCACAGTCAGCAGTAATCAGGCTCCAGCCTCATGAGCGAAGAGAACCCCCACCGCAGTTTCTTTGAGGGGTCAGTCACCGGTGGGGTTCAGCAGCAGTTCAAACACTAGTCTCGCCTGCTTGTAGGAGCAGCAAATTTTACCTTCTCAATTCAGACTCAGACTTTGGCAAGAGACCCGAGCATGACTCCAAAGGCCCAGACTCACACACCGACCTAACCAAGCTGAGCCATGGCCCCAGGCACCCAAGAAAGCCCTGCTGGGTCCCCAGCTGGGTCCCCTACTAGCTGCCCTTCCTGCCTGGGGCTCAGGGCCAGCTTCCTCCTCTCCTAAATAATGAATTAGCTCGCGTCTGGGGTTTGTAAATAAAGCATACCTACCGGGAGAACCGGCCATTTCCAAAGTTGCTTACTCAAAGGAGGAAAGCAAAAAGCAGAGTTTGAAGCCGTGGGTTGTTGGGCAAAGTTCAAGTAAATCGATAAATGCAGGGCCATCACCAGAGAAAAACTTACCCTGTTCATGCCAGTTCCTCCTCCTCAACTGTGAAACTTTGTCACCAGGCAACAGGAGACCCGGGACCTGGAGTTAATTAGCATAATCTTGAGGCCAGCCTGCAAAGTGGGAACACAATAGCTGAAACCAGACACCCCAAACTTCCAGGCCAGCTAGCTGCCCCAGAGGGACCCTGGCCTGCCTGGGGCTTTCCTCCTGGCCTCCCCCAGCAGCTCATGGGCCTTGGGGCACTTAGTTACCAGGCAGAGCAGGCTGTCCATGGCCACCCCCGGTAAGTGGCTGTCCCTGCTAACAGGGAACAAAAGCCATGTTTGCCTCTTTTAAGGGACAAATAATCTTACTTTTATATAAAGCATTGAGTGAGTCCTGTGAAATATCATTTGATTTCCTTGTTGTTTGTCCAAATACCTTTTCCAGCTCTTTGATTTGTGAGAGAGCGATCTTTTCCCTGTTTACTTGAATTTAATTAGTTCTTGTAGTTTTCTTTTTGTGCCCTTTTTACACTATTAAGTTACAACAACCATGCTCGGAAAAACCATACAATCCTATAGTCACTTTTTCCTCTATTAATATTACATCAAAGGCTGATGTGTAATTTCTAAAGTCTATCTTTCGACTGAATGTGGAAATACTGAATCTAGTGGACTTTGCTTTTCCTGTTGTTTCCGGCTTGGCACTATTGTGAATAAGGTTGCAATGAATGTATTTGTACATTTATAATCTTTTTGTTTGTTTTTTCTTTAAATTACATTCCCAGAAATTGAGGAAATTGGCAACAAGTTTAAATATGAAAACTATTATGCAAATAATAACATTGTAGAAAAATTTGAAAATGCATACATAGAAATAAAGAAATAAACATCCTCTAAATTGCGCTACCCAAGAAAAGTTAGGAAATAAAGAAAATAACTAACAAATAAAAAAATTGAAATGCAAAATTAATCCAACCACTATGCATTTTGAAAAGTACAAAAAAGCAAAATCAAACAGTTTAAAATAAAAATGCAGTTAACCACAAAAACTTTAAATAGATGGATACCACCACTGTTTTGTTTACTGAAAAACCAAAAGAAAAAAGATCATTTACTTTCAACAATAAATGGGTTTAAAATAATTATCAAATGCAGATAAGTAGAAAATTAAAAATTGCCTGAAGTTCTGCTACTCAGTGTATTTCCAGTTAGACTATTTGTAAAAGGACATCATTTAAATTAGAAAATAAAGAATATGAAAATCATAAAACACAGATAAGCATAAACAAAATCAATATTTCTTTTAAATTTTTAACATTTATTCATTTTCGAGAGACAGAAGGAGACCAAGCATGAGTGGGGGAACGGGCAGAGAGAAAGGGAGACCGAATCCAAAGCAGGCTCCAGGCTCTGAGCTGTCAGCACAGAGCCCGACACGGGGCTGGAACCCACGCTCCGCGAGATCATGACCTGAGCTGAAGCCGGACACTTAACCGAATGAGCTACCCGGGCGCCCCAAAATCAATATTTTAAGGAAGAAAATACAGAAGGAGATAAATACATTTTAAAATGCAGATTTGTAAAACCTTATGAAAGTAAAGCCGCTCAATTTCAGCATCTCGAGGTAACTTCTGTTGGATATGCTTCCACTTTTAATACACGTACAGCTTCATGTTTATGCCATGGGTATGCAGTAATAACTTGGCTACCTTGCTAATGCTTACATTTTTAACTTCAAATTACACAAATTACTGGTTTTTCAGGTAAATGCCTTCTAAGTCAGCCAGAACTAAGGCTTTTGTTGTTACTGCTTTTTGGTTACTTTTGTTTTCTTTTCCCCTTCAGAGGAAAGAGCTTGTCTTCCGAGTCAGGGCCCTGGGTCAGGGTCTGATCCTGGCAGTGTGTCGGGCATTCACGGGACCTGCTCCGTGCCCGCTTGGGGTGGCTCCAGCAAGCTGTCACGAACTCCCCCTAGTCTGCAGGCTACTCCCTCACTGCACACGTCCATTCTTCATCTGTAAATGGAAGCAATGGCTACTACATGGGGTCTTTGTGGGAATGAGACAACGGGTAAAACGTCTTTGCAATCTGTAATGCGTTTGACAGTTATTGGTATTTTTAGGTCTGTGGGTGAAGGGGGTGGGAGATACAGGCTTCCACTTATGGAAAGAATAAGTCATGAGAATAAAAGGCACAATGTAGGGAACCCAGTCAATGGCATTGTACTAGCATTGTATGGGGTCGGACGGCAGCCACACGTGTGGCATAACGTATACAGATGTTGAATCACTATGTTGTACCCCTGAAACTAACATAACATCATGTGTCAACTATATTCAAATAAAAAAATATATATAAAAATTTTAAAAAAGAAGAAAAAACAGTGTAGGAGTATACACAAATTCTCAAGTTAAATGAAATAATAAGTCAGAAGTGGAAAAATAAAAGACAACTACATAAGACAAGCACATAAACAAATAAAAAGCTAAAAACCATGGCTCACCTTTGGTTAGGTGTCTTGGCACCACAGGTAATGGTGTCCTTTGCTGATGGCAGTGAAATGATGGATCTTCCTTGGAGCTCATAGCCGATGAAATGAGAAATGGGACACTGACATGCCTTTGTCTTCTGCACACCATTCCACCTGGTGGCAATGTCACAAAAGACCACCGGTAAAATTCTAGAACACTTTGTGAAATGGAAAATGACAGAGGCTGTCTCTTAGTTCCTGAACTATAATAAGTACCTTTTGTTTCCTTCTTCCTGCTCCCTGCCCCAACCCCCTGTCAAACTTACACAATACAGTAGCAAGACGAGCAAGCTTGGCTGTACTAACTCCACATCCTTGTAACTCCACTGCCTCAGGAAGGTTCAGCACATGTCCTTTTCAAGGTGGTGACCCTCACCGTCTCCAGCCTGGGCTCTGCCTGTGTTTGCAGCCTTCGAGGCGGACTGTCTTCCAGAACTAGGATAGGTGGCAGGCTCACAGACTGAGCCAGAGAACCAAATCTTCGCCTGAGCCTTTGCAACCTAAAGCAATGAATCCGACCATGTTTTGCTTTTGTTCACTGTTATTGTTGTCTGCAGGGATAACACAGACCTAAAAGATGATTTCTCTATGGGGAGTGGGAGAGGAGAGGTAAAGCCCAGCCTAGGAGTTGCTTTCTGTTGATAAAACACCTAGCTAGGAAAGAATTGAATGAAAAGGGTTGGGAAGCCTAAAGCAGAGTATATGATGGCTGCAGTGTGTGGTGGGAAGATGAAGGGGCACTCGGGCAGCCTTGTCCAGAAGGATCCTGGTGCAGTGCATGGGGCTGGAGCAGAGAATTCATGTGGTGTCTGTGGGCACCTGAACGGGACTGAGGAAGAGGGAATGGCCGGAAAGAGGAGACATTATTTGGTTTGCTTTAGTGAAACATCTTGAGCAAGGTCTTGAGAGTACAGGGAGAGTCTGAAGGACACAGAGGGGAGAAGAAATCAGAGCCAGAAAAGGAGCCAAGGTTTACCACAGAGGCCAAGGAGCCGGGCTCCACAAACCCCTGCTGTGCAGAAGAAGAGGTGTTTCATGTGGCGAAAGCCTCCTCCCCACGCCCTTCCCAGCTCCGGCCTCCTGTTGCACGTCTAAACTCTTACCCCCTACATCGGTCAAAATCGTATTTCTTTGGTTCGATTTGTATTTCTTCCTAATTGTATTTGTAGAAACATAAATCGGTCCAGGCTTTTAAGAGGACTATTTGGCAATATGTAGCAAACTTTAAAAAAAAAAATGTTCATACTTTTTATCCCAGTAGTACGGCTGCCAAAACTTTCTCTCTTGGGTACACTCACAAAGTATGCAGAGATTTATGTCCAGAAGTGGTCACGGAGAGGTCATGTGTGAGGACAAAGCCCACCACAGAGTCAGGCTCAACCAGTTCTGATCCATGTGTGCAATGGCATCCTGATGCTGTAGAAATGAATGCCACAGAACAATGCGAGGTGACCCCATAGTGCTGGGAAGCCAGTGACAAGGCACAAATAAGATTATCCACGTATCGCCAATTAAAAAAAATACGAGGGGCGCCTGGGTGGCTCAGTCGGTTAAGCATCGGACTTCAGCTCAGGTCATGATCTCATGGTTTGTGAGTCTGAGCCCTGAATCAGAGCTCAAACAGCTCAGAGCCTGGAGCCTTCTTCAGATTCTGTGTCCCTGACTCTCTCTGCCCCTCCCCTGCTCACCCTCTGTCTCTCTCTCTCTCTCAAAAACAAGCACTAAAAAAAATTTTTTTAAATACAGTGGGCATGCCTGGGTGGCTTAGTTGGTTAAGCACCTGACTCTTGATTTTGGCTCAGGTCATAAGCTCATGGTTCGTGAGTTCGGGCCCTGCATAGGGCTCTGCACTGACAATATGGAGCCTGCTTGAGATCCTCTCTTTCCCTCTTCCTCTGCCCCTCCCCTGCTTGTGTTCTCTCTCTCTCTCAAAATAAATAAATACACTTAAAATAAAAGCAATGTAAGCAATAGACAGGCATGGGATAAAACTATTCTGGAAACTGTTAAC
Organism: Lynx canadensis; assembly: GCF_007474595.2. Classification (NCBI taxonomy): domain Eukaryota; kingdom Metazoa; phylum Chordata; class Mammalia; order Carnivora; family Felidae; genus Lynx; species Lynx canadensis. Next base: position 40,793,039 of record NC_044313.2, on the reverse strand, counting down.
TGTGGCTACTTCTTGAGTGGGAGCAGTAGTGCAGAGACTCTTACATCTTGTGGCCTTCCGTATATTATTTTAATTTTTTAATTTTATTGATTTTAAGAGAGAGAGAGAATGGGGAGGGGCAGAGAGCGAGGGAGAGGGAGAATCCCAAGCAGGCTCTGCACTGTCAGCACAGAGCCCGATGCAGGTCTTGATCCCACGAACTATGAGATCATGACCTAAGCCGAGATCAAGACTGAGCCACCCAGGTGCCCCTATTATTTGCATTTTTAAAACTATATACATAAGTTATAGTCACATGTCAGTATATAATAATCACATATATTATACTTACATGGGTAAGGAAGGCTGACACGTGCCCATGGGAAATCTAGTGTGGGGTAGCGAGGCCTCTGAGCCTGCTTCTGTGTGGCCCTAACTTCTCCACAGGCCACACTAAAGCAGTAGAATATTCTAGCATCACAGCAGAACCAAAGTGACAGGGTGGTGTGGGGGCAAGAAGAACTTAGATAATAATCTTGTTATTATTATCCTGCCAGGCGAGCTGCTGTGTGCCCTGGAAGTCTGTGGCTTTCCTGGCCCCGTAGATCCCCAGAAATTGCCACCTCTCCCCTCATCCATGCCTTGAGATATTTGGTCACCACTATTGTTTTCTGTTCCACAGGCGATACCCCGGCTCTGACAGGACCATGCTACAGAGGTGGCAGGTACAGTGACCCCCTTAGAGGGCCAGAGGTCTGGGAAAACCCTCTGGGCATGCAAATCTGAAAATAGCTCAGATCTCAGCAGTTGGAGAGATGAAGCATGTGGATGAATCAGGAGGGGTCTTATTTTCTAATTTATCAAAATGTCCCAAATATTTCCCTCAAAAGATCTCAGTGATCAAAAGCGGTACCTGAGGCTTGGAGTCAGAGCTGGGTAGTGTATGTGTGCATATGTGTGTGTGTGTGTGTGTGTGTGTGTGCACGTACACATGTCCCATGTGCATGCGCATGCTCCACCCATGCAGATATACACGTATGTGTAAATGGACACAATCTAGAGGGGCACACATGTTCACTTCTTGTTCTGAGAAGACACATGTGATTCCCAGCTTGAATGGACTCACATTTGGCCTCTGGTTCTCGTGAAAAGCACAGGGGCCTCAAGAAGGCCAGTCCTAGACATCATGTGGCAACAAGAAGTGAATGCTTGGTCACTCCTGTCCAAAACCCTTTTCCAACGAGAGGGCCAAGAGAGACTACAGAATGCGGGTCCCAAATAAGAGGTGGGCGGTTCATTCACCCATTGGCCTTGGTAAAGTTTTCCCAAATACAGTCCCCGATTCCACCTTGACTGTACGTTTTAAGGCCCTAAAAATGAGTGTTATCCCAATAGGCAGGGACAGAACAGAAAGTCCCTAAGTCCCCAGAAGAAGACCGATCATTCAGCCTCTCAGCGAGGGCTTCTTTCTCTGTGACCGCAAGGTCCCCTCAGCTAATTTTTTTAAATCATAAAAAGGCCAGCAGTAAGTTTACCCACAGCATCTGTGCTCTTGTTTTAATCAACTTTTGAGTTTCACACCCAACAGTTAACTGAAAAGATGGCTTTATCCTGGGCTAGCGACTGCTGAGCTATATATTTTTTTTCTGGTTGACTTTGCTTCCTGAGTATATTTGCTTCAGTTCCCTTTGCAATTAGCACAGTCTCTGGGATCGGGCCTGGCTTGTGCAGAAGGTGCACGGGGAGCAGTGGACATGTGTGCTGCCTGCTCTCACCCACACAGTGAGGGCTGCAGAAGACTAGGTATTGACCTCCCGTGGCCCTTAGGAAGATGCCAATCATGTTTGCTTTATCTCTTCTTCGTCTCTTCTGGTAGAAAAGGGACATCAGCAATTTTGAGTATCTCATGCACCTCAACACCATGGCTGGAAGAACCTACAATGACTATATGCAGTATCCTGTGTTTCCCTGGGTCCTGGCCGACTACACCTCACAGGTACAGTATTCACATGGATGCTGTTCAAATGTCCTGAGGCTTTCTGACCGTGAAGACCAGAGCATACTAAATCAGCACACAGAGCCCCCACTGCAAGGTTCAGTCCACCTGGCCCTGAGGGCTGCTCTGTGCTTGGCCCCTCACCCCAGAGGAGGCCTTTGGAATCTGGCTGCTTGGGTTTCTGTCCAGCCCCACCTGTGGGAAGGTGACCCCACATATGGGATGATCAACATGATGAGGACAGTTGCTAACATGTGCCCCAGAGGGCTTCCCGGCTGACTCACTGCTATCAGGGGAACTGATCCCCACCTGCTGAGACACTGCCATGGACCAACGCTAGTCCTTCAAGGGCAGTAGGCCATGGAACTTGTTCCTTGAATCAACATGTGTATTTGGGCGGGGGTGGGGGGTGCGGGTAGAGGAGAGGAGAGAGACAGAGAGAGACCCAAAGAGAAGAAATCACTGCCTGGTAGCCCGACCTCAGCAACTGAGATGTTGGTATGTAGATTTCACCCAGGATCTAGACTGAGACACAAAGGGTTGGGTAAGGCTGATGGCAATACCAGATAATTTCTGCTTCAGGTCTGTGTCCCTGGACCTCAGCAGGCAAGGGAGGGGAGGAGGACAGCTCACACAGCTGGGCCAAGGTGATGTTGCTGGGAACGACCTGGCGATGAAGCACTGTCCCAACCAGCTGAGCTCTGGCCATCCAGAGGGTTGTAGTGTCTAAAGCACGGAAGGTGGCTGGGTCCTGGTTCAGGCAAGCCCTGGCCAGTCCTGCCTAGGGCTGTTTGGATGGCTGATAGCCAGGCTTTGGGAGAGGGAGCCTCAGTCTTTTATGACCTCCCATCCCCGCTTAAGACACTTAACACAAAACTTTTCTCACCAGCCATATGTTGCCTTTTATTTCCCTAATGATCCACTTGGGGCTGAGGTATTTCAAAAATGAAACATGCAAATCCCAGCTTTAACTCACATGTTGCAAAGTGGGGGCTTACCAGCTCCTTTTGTTTAGCCCCAAATTTTGATTACTTACCCATATTTAATAATTGGGAGGTTTCTCCTAAAAATCTGGATTTACACTATCTTTTGGAGAATCTGGAGATCTAGTGGCTATGAACCCCCATTCTGTCCTGGCAAAATCAGCAGTCGCTGGGCATGGGTCTCCACATGTGCCATCTATCTGTCATAGGGGTCTGAGAAGTGCCTGCTTCGCTTTGCCCCCCACCCCCTGGCTCTGTAGGTGTGAGATGGGGACTGGCCCTAGGGGGACTGCAGTGATTCACTGCTAGTGAAAAGGAAAGGAGTTTCAAAGAAACACTTTCTATAAGACATGCAAATCCTGGGGAATGCATAGCTCCTCTCCTAACACATAGAACACCTTTGCTGAAAGCAAACATCTCCAAGGACACCTAGCCTTAAAAACTTCAGGTCTCCACTGCTGTGTATTCCCCGGGGCAGGGGAAGGGACGACATTTCACTGCCTGGAAGGGAGTGGGCTCTGGAAGAAATGAGGCTGTTCCTCACATCTCCTCCCCAAATGAGGACTTCTAACTTCCTAGAGAATCCATTTGATTCTAAGGAAGGACCGTGAACTATGGAAGCATCCTGCTCTCCTGTGAGGGCTGGAGCCAAGGGCCTCATAGAAAACAGGGATTCCTTTGAAAGTCTCTTTTCAGTCACTGGTGGCGATGTTCTGATTTGGGTCAACTTGGAACAGGTTCAGTGTGAACTCAATCTTCCCCTCCTCTTATTTTCCATCTCTCCCCTATTAAGTCTTTGTGGATCACTGGCTCTGGGGCCATAAAACCCCAGCATGCCTGCTAATCACCAGAGGGGGGCCAGACCAAACGACAATAAACCAATAAAGAGAACCATAAAACTAAAGAGCGTGGCTCCTGAAGTCTCGCTGGGTCACAAGAGGGTCTGAGGGGAGTTAACTCCAGCCACACATCTGCCTTCTAGACATTGAACTTGACGAATCCCAAGACTTTCCGCGATCTCTCAAGGCCCATGGGGGCTCAGACCAAGGAAAGGAAGCTGAAATTTATCCAGAGGTTTAAAGAAGTTGAGAAAACTGAAGGTGGGTAGATCCCAGCTTGACTTTTTTCTACAGCGTTTTTCATCTGAATGCTTTGAAATGATCCTTGGTAACTATTTAGGCTGTCCCTTAGCCTGGAAACAATTATGTTAGGATAGAGAACAGCTCAAATCCAATGGCCTGCACCCGGGCTGTGTGGAAGAATCACCTGGGCGTGGGGGTGGGGAGTGTTAAAAATACTGATGTCTGGGCCCCAGCTCTAAAAAATTCTGGTGAGGTGCAGCCAGGACTGAGAACTGCTGTGCTGAGAGCTGATACCTCCATACCCAGGGGCCAGCAGAGGCAGAGAGAGGTAGCATTCATTCAGCACTTTCTATATTCCTGGCACAGGCCAGCCTACGTGCAGAAATACAATGGCCCATTTCAAAGAGAAAGGAATTGAAACTTGGAGAGTTCAGGCAATGAGTTCAAGATCACAGCTTCTAAATGGCAGAGCCTGTATCTAGGCTCCAGAACCTAGTTCCCAAACTTTGTTCATCTGCATATCACCTTTACAATTTAAAAAAAATTTTTTTAATGTTTATTTATTTTTGAGACAGAGACAGAGCATGAATGGGGGAGGGTCAAAGAGAGGGAAACACAGAATCCGAAGCAGGCTCCCGGCTCCGAGCTGTCAGCACAGACCCCGACACGAGGCTCGAACTCACGGGCCGCGAGATCATGACCTGAGCTGAAGTCGGATGCTTAACGGACTGAGCCACCCAGGCGCACCCACCTTTACAATTTTTGCCACATTCACATGCGTCTGGAACTCCTATTGCCTTAATTTTTTTCCTTAGATCTATTCACTTCTTAAACTTGAATGAATATGTATTTTTAAGTTTATTTATTGAGAGAGAGAGAGAGAGAGAGTGTGTGTGTGTGTGTGTGTGTGTGTGTGTATCAGAGAGAGAGAGAGAGAGAATTCCAAACAGGCATAGAGCCCGATGCAGGGCTTGAACTCACCAACTGTGAGATTATGACCTAAGCTGAAATCAAGAGTTGGATGCTTAACTGACTGAGCCACCCAGGAGCCCTGAATGTATTTTAAAAATAAATTTTTCTACCATGCATTTGATGCTAGCTACATTGGTTTGGTCAAACGCTTTGCAATAAATGTGTAATTTAAAATAAGCAGCCATCCAGGAACCATGACAAGTTCCCTTGGGACCCAGAGGTGGCATACTTTGGAAAGGCTTATGGCCCAGAGGCCCTGCTTTTAGTGAGCAATTCTCAGCAGGAGAGGGAGGCTCCTGCTGCATCCTGCACAGCCCGTGGAGGCCTGCCCGGGACCCCTGCTCCGCATGGGGCCAGCTCTCAGACTTGCTGGGGGCAGACGGGAGGATGTGGAAGGTTGGGCAAGCCCTTCTTGCCCTGCTGTTCCTCCGACTGCCAGGTGTTGTTGAGTTGTTTCCACAGAAACAGGCCAGGAGAGTACTCTATCCCACTGGCTTTGGCCCCGTTCTCTCCCATCTCACTCTGGGTGTGCATTTGAGCTGCCCTTTGGGTTTGGGACCTCGTACCAATTCCTGCAACCACCTCCCAGACAACTGTGACTTAGGGAACTCCTGCTCAGCACAAGGGGGGGGCTTCAGGCCAGGCCTGGGGCTGGAAGCAAGATGACTGCGCAGTCATTGTAGGGAGCTGGTTCAGGCTTTTGCTGGTTGTGCTGCTGGGATCATAGGCTTTCTAGGTACCCCTTAAGTCAGAAGACCAATGCACTGTCTCCCCATGAATCCTGACTACTGCCTTCCCAGAGCCTAGCTCTGCCCACATTCTTGAGAGTAGAACACTGAGGACTGGAGGGGTGCAGCAGAGGGTCTTGAATGTGCTTTTCACCATGGGTGGCTCCTGGCCAAATTATAATGACATCTGTGAGCAGAACCAAGGCTCCACTGGCCTGCGGGTGCTCTCTTGAGCAGGGCTTATGCTCGCTGCTCATGCCTGAGCACTGTAGAGCCTGTGTGTCTGCAGTCTGCCCCAGTCCAGGTGAGAAATCCATCCCAGGCATGTCCTTTCATTGCAGGAGACATGACCGTCCAGTGTCACTACTACACTCACTACTCCTCGGCCATCATTGTCGCCTCCTACCTGGTCCGGATGCCACCCTATACCCAGGCCTTCTGCTCTCTGCAGGTGAGTTCCTCTACTCCCCTACACACACACACACACGCACACGCACACGCACACGCACACACCTATATCTCACCGACTAAGAGCTGGGCTTGGGTGAAATAGGGATCTCCCTGGTACAAATCCAGTCTTCAGCCAGTGACTCTCACTTGATGCTGGCTCCAGGATTCTGGGCGGTCCAACCAAGGCAGGCTGCTCATTATCAGTGACACCTGCAATGTCTGCCCAATAGTCTTACAAAAAGACTCTAAAAATAAGGAATGAGAGATATGGGCAAAAACATACTTAACTTAAGTAGGTTTTAGTGGAAAAGGAAGAGCAGAAAGCTTGAGGACTTCCTTGAAGGTAGGTGGTCAAAACTCGGAAAAATAAACACAAAGAAGGGAGAGTGAAAAGAATATCACTGTGACATCAGAATGCAGACAGCTATGCTAAGTACAGGTTGAAAGGCTTAAAAGGACAAAGCATTTGAATAAAGAGTAGCTGAACCAGAGAGAAACTAACCAACTTACCCACCCATAAACTAATAGATCATTCATCATGCCAGCTTAGGGTTGCCAGACTTCACAAATAAAAATACAGGATGCCCAGATAAATTCGAATTTCAGATGAAGTGACTCCTACTAAAAAAATTATTTGTTGTTTATCTGCAATTTAAATATATATCTGGGCCTCCTTGTGTTTTCTTTGGTGGCCCTGTACACCGTGAGGTGAGCAAGTCTGGCTCTCGGTGGGTGGTGCTGTCCAAGGCAGGTGGGATTGCTGGGACAGAGTCCTTTGCAGGCAGCTGAGAAGTTTATTTTCTCCCTTTCCCTTCTGACCTTATCACTGGGATCCTGCTTCCCAGGTTGTCCCAGGGGCACAGTTTTTGACTGGGGAGAGCCACTGGGTAGCCCAGCTGCAGCCAGTTGGCTCAGTCAACTCCAAAGTGAATGCAGCACACAGCCCAAGTGTAAAGCCTCACCTGCTCCGGGCCTTACAAGTGTCCTATGGAGAGGAAGGCGAGCCATGGTGGGCAGCAGGCCACTGAAAATGCACAGACTTACTCCGATTGCAAAGTTCATCAGAGAGAAACCACAAGTATTCCAGGAGCTGTGGGTTTTGGTCTGACCTCACCAACAAGGTCACTCTTGTGCTCAGATGACCTTGCCCCTGAGAGACCAAAGGCTACCTTGGGTCAGCACTAAATCTAGCTCCTGAGCCCCGGGCAGCAACGGGTTAGGCAAGGTCAAGGTGATTTCTCCCATAAGGAGCAAAATCCCTCCTGTCTGGTTTCTTGGCTCAGTGTTCGTTCTCCTTAAAGGCATGGATTGTCTAGACATTGTATAACCTCCTCTCCCTGGAAATTCACTCAAAAATAATAAGTGTGCTTCCCCTGAGCCTTTCTCAGGCAACAAGCATTTTAAGTAAGTTTGGTTTGGAGAACAAACGGTCCCAGAGCTCTAGCCCATGCCAGGAATCCCATCCAGATGTTGCTCATTAATCCACAAGAAGCGATGATCACTGTCGATGATGATGGTGATGCATGCCCTTACGGCGTTCCCTCCAGGCAGTTCTGGATGCTTTAAAAGCTTTCTTTTGTCCCTTCAGCCTAATGCGCTAAATCCCCATCCCTACCTGTTACTAAGGGTCCTTTCAATGGAGAGGGGGCACAGTGAAATAGAAAAGGTGTCAGCTCTAAGATTTATACGCCAGCTCTACTGCTTAACAGATACAGAATCTTCTGCAAGTTATTTTACCCCTGAAAATGAGGGTTAATTATGCACAGCTCCCTGAGCAGTTGAGATTGAATAAGGAAATGGGGGTAAAGCCCCTAGCTCAGGGCCTGACACTACGTAGGTGATCAATCACTGTTACTTCCCTTCTTCTCCCTGCAATTAGCCAGATGTAGTGTGAGCAAGCCTGAACTTGTTCAAGCTGGTCCCCTCTGGGCTAAGCTAACTCAAGACAGTCTGGACCACATAGAAGCATTCGGAGATGGCATGAGCCAGGTGAAACAGGTGTGCTGTGAACCCACAAAGATACTGGGTTAAGACCACTTTGAAGTTAGTCACAACTAGTTTGACTTTTTTTAAAAAAAGGGTTTTTTTAACGTTCATTTATTTTTGAGGCAAGAGAGACGGAGCATGAGCAGGGGAGAGAGAGGGAGAAGCAGAATCCATAGCAGGCTCCAGGCTCTGAGCTGTCAGCACAGAGCCCGACGTGGGGCTCGAACTCATCAATCGCGAGATCATGACCTGAACCAAAGTCAGGGCCGACTGAGCCACCCAGGTGCCCCTGGTTTGACCTTTTTAAAGCTGATTTGGTCCATTGGTGACCGGTTTGAGATGGTCTAAACCAGTGCAAGATAGAACCAATTTTATATGCTTTTGGGTGGCACACATGTAGCCATGTTAGTTTCAGCCCTTTGACTCTTGTGTTGAAGTGCGATGTGAATCCCAGTTTTTCCTGGTTCAAATCTACCTGTGGCATGTTGGCCCATGTGAGTTGAACTCATTTAGGTTCTCCATGTGTGCTACTTTTAACTGACTCTTCTAGTGGGTCATAAGAAGAACCCGCCATCTGCTTTTTCCTTAGAATAAAAGATCAATTTTATCTCCCAAGGGAATGAGTGAAAGGCTACATCTGGGGGGAGGGGGGTTGCACCTGGTTCTCCTTTGGGAATCTTAGGGCCTTCACAGACCTCCTTAGGAATGTTCTGGCATCTTCCTGAAGTCCAGCTCTTTCCTCTGGCCCACCCTGCCTCCTAGGGGCAGGCTCATTTCTTCTCAAGAGACCTTTGTTCCACCCCTGTGTAGTGACAAGTAAACGAACCTGATCATATTCTCAGTGGCCTAGACCTCCATCCCCAGCATGGACCATGGGGTAGGGAAGACTACGAAAGGTAGGGAAGGTGCAGAATCCAGGCGCGATTCTTTATTTATCTGGAGGGCAGGGAACCGAGGATGTTGGACGTTTCCAGAGCCAGATGGACATACAAAAGTCAGTATGAGAAGGTGCATGCTTCCCCCTTATGCATTAGGCCAACTCTGCCTCTTCCTAGTAGCATGAATAAGCCAGAGTGACTTGCTTGCCCCCTTGATGGCTTGGCGAGGGTAACGCCTCTGGTGTGGGGAGCCATGTGTCCACGCGCTGCCCCCAGTGCGGGCTGGTGCACTATCAAGGGGCAGATGCAGCGTGTTCCTTGGGCTCCGTGTCCTGCCCCTGAGCGGGGCTGTGGGCAGAGGGAAGGGCCCTCCCGCACAGCCTAGAACTGCTGTGCAGCGTATTCTGATCCCCGAGGGTGAGGGGTGCTTTGTTCCCTTCATGTTTACGTCTCACTGACTTTGGGCTGGCCTTGGAATCGATGCCTTCCTCACTGTTGCTGTGTTTGGTTTTCTGCCTCAAACTCGGTATTCCAATGCTAGAGTCTTACGATCCAGAAAATACGGCAGATGGGCGGTGCCACAAGCCCATTGTGTGCTGCTGACCCCACTCCCTTGCAGGTATGACGCCGCTGTCTGCCAGAGCTGGGGGCTTGGCTCCTGGGATGCTGTCATTCTCGGGCGCCTCACCCGCCTGGTGCCCGTGCCCGTGAGCCTCAGACAGTCGAGCAAGCAAGCGGGAGGCCACGCCGCCGCCACGGCCGTGCCCTGTTCATGCCCTGACGAGAGTGCAGGTTGCGCCCGGGCCGAGATGAGGCCAGCCCGGGCAGAGCAGAGCAAGGCAGCCACGCCCCAGCGAGGGCACAGTGGCCTCGCTGCTGCTGCTGTTACATTTAATAAGAAACTGAAATAAAGTGCTGTGTTAATTAAGTCACAGCCTGTGTGAAGGCAGCTGTTACCAGCGGTGGGGAAGGGTTTTCTGAACCACCTGAGGTGAGATGGCTGGTGTTTGTGGAAGACATATGCTAACTGCAGAGAGAACAGAGAACCGCCCGGGAGCAACACCTGGGAACTCCGTGGGCGCAGGGCCGTGGGTCCGGGTGCACTTGTGTCCAAAACAAAGGTGTAATTATACTGACCTAACAAGGAGCATCAGAAAGGGCACATGTAATAGAGACAGGCAGACTGGGGCAAAGTCCTGGCTCTAGAACTGTCTAATTGGTAGTGTTGAATAACTGAACCTCTGTCCCCCACTCCTTTAAAATAACCTCTGACATGGTAGGTGCTGGCAATTAGGGGAGATACAGCGGGGGAACCGTTTAGCTGTTTCTTTCTTTCTTTCTTTTCTTTTTTTGATATTTATTTATTGAGAGAGAGGGCACAGGCGGGAGAGGAGCAGAGAAAGAGGGAAACACAGAATCCGAAGCAGGCTCCAGGCTCTGAGCTGTCAGCACAGAGCCCGATGCGGGGCTCAAACCCACAAGCCGTGAGATCATGACCTGAGCTGAAGGTGGACACTTAACTGACTGAGCCACCCAGGCGCCCCCCATTTGGCTGTTTCTAAGTGCTTTGTATATGTCCACCCTCGTCCCTGTAAGAGTAGGCAGCAGGTTTTTCAAAATGCCTTTGTGGGTTTTGTTTATTGAGTAAAGAGCCACATCCTACAGGAAGAAAAGCTAATGGCTTCTCTGGGGTCAGCCCACCCGCAGTCAAGAGCAAGGCTGATGAGGCAGCTCGGCTGGTACACAGGCTTTCCAAATTCGCCGCCAGACCTATAGCTCAGCTCACTGAGTGGGGTGTCAGAGACTGGCATTTTCCTTTTTTTGTTGTTGTTAAAGTTTATTTCTTTTTGAGAGAGAAAGAGGGAGAGCACAAGCAGGGGAGGGGCAGAGCGAGAGGGAGACACAGAATCTGAAGCAGGCTCCACATTGTCAGCACAGAGCCTGTCGTGGGGCTCGAACTCATGAACTGTGAGATCATGACCTGAGCCTGACCTGAGCATAAACTGAATGAGCCACCCAGGCACCCCAAGCCTGGCATTTTTCTGAAGCAGCCTGCAGAAGGTCAAGCCCAGCTCTCTCTCAACTGCACACATTCACCCCTGCATTTCTTTGGAGGTGGTGGTGTCTCCAAATTGCCCTGATGATATTCTTGCTCTTTTCCTCCTGCCCCTGTCCCAGGACCCCACCCCTCCTCACTTTCCCCCATATCCCACCTTCTGCTTCCAATAACTTTTACAGTCTTTTTCTTCTTCTTTTGCGCCCCTGGTTACCTTCCCCAAGCACACTGAGGTCAGGGCCCAAGCCCAGGATTGCTCCTTTGTTCCTAGTCTGTGAAGGGAAAGGGGCGTAGGGGTGGGGCTCTGTGGGCATCTCTTCCTGTGTCCCTGGCCCTGTGGGAGGCATCTCACACACACATACACACACTCACACTCATGTGCTCACACATACATATCTTCACACCTGTAACAGTCACCCAAGGTTGTGGAGAAGAGTGTGGTAGACATTAAGACTTTGAAAAACTCACTGCTGTGGGGTGCCTGGGTGGTTCAGTCAGTTGTGTCCAACCCTTAATTTCGTCTTAGGTCATGATCCCAGGGTCATGGGATCGATCCCCACGTTGGCTTCCATTTGGGACATGGAGCCTATTTGGGATTCTCTCTCTCTCTCTCTCTCTCTCTCTCTCTCTCTGTCTCTCCATAATAAAGATAAGATAAGATAAGATAAGATAAGATAAGATAAGATAAGATAAACTCGCTGGTGTTCATAGTGTAAGTAATGCTGAAATTCCAGGCAAGGCCGCCTGGTTCCACAGCTAGGGTGCTCTCTTCTCTTGCTGCACACTGCCCCTTTGATGGACAAAGGACAGCCGCTTAGATCAACTGATGTGCACACAGCGTCCTGTAAGTGATTTGTTTACATGGGACACTTTTAAATTACTGGAAAGAACATCTGTCACGAGAATGGTTGTCAGCCAGCTCATAAAACCAATCCCAACATTTGGATGTGGCAGTGGGTTGATTTGGGTCAGTCCCATGGGAGAGGAAGAATAGACTTTCTATCATGTACAAATACCCGTGTGTAAGTATCCTTGAGTGCATGTAATTGCTGAACTTCCTGAGGGTGTTGGTCAAGAGTTGAATGGTTATTTTGCAACAGAGTTTCCCTGTGCAGACTGGAGAATTTAAGAATGTAGCTATTGAAATGCTTACCCTGGGACACAGGTGCACACAGACTTCCTGGTCTCACACACAAGGAACACTCCTTTCAAGACTGTTTCCAGTTTTAATAGACGTATCATAATCATGGACTTCTAATTTTAAATCATGTCCATTTCCAGCAGAAGTCCTTATTGTTCCTTTCTCTCCCCATTATTTTGTTTTCGATTTTGATTCGTCCTGGGTAGCAAAATTTTGCACCTCTTGACGTATTTTAATTGAGGAAAGATACCTAGGGTGATATTGTTTTTGAGCCCTTTAAATATTTAGAATATCTTTCTGGCATCTTCATGAAGGAGTGATATCAGTTGGACATAAAATCCAAAGCCTGTACCTTTTGCCTCCGAAACCTCCAGCCTTGGCTGCCTTGCCTTCTAGCTTTAAAGTCACATGGGAAAAGTCTTCTGCCAATGTTAGAGGTTGTTCCTTCATAGATAATTATAATCTTACTATTGTTTTTTTTTTTTCAGTATGTTGGATACACATAGGATTCATTGTTCTTGATATTCAAGAGTATCTGCAGAATCGATTTAGGAGCAAATCTTGGCACAGTAATTCTCTCTCATCCTTTTGTTTCCATCCAATCTCTAGACTTAATTTTGTTGTGGTTTTATTTTATTTTGTTTTAGGCTTTCCTGATGGCGGCACTCTGTAGAACTTCATGGTGCCTCTCTGCCTCGCTGCTTCTCTCCCTTCCTTTTTGCTACCTTCTCTTCCTTTTCTCCTTCCTTCCTTTCCTGAAAGTCTAGTCCTGGCTGGGACTCATTGCTGGAAGCCACCAGAGTTTGTATCAACCCACAGACTTATAGTACAAGAAACAAAGCAGCTGTACTTTTTCTTCTAGGGAATTTGGCATTTCTTTTGTATTGCAGAGGGGAGAAAACCCATTAATTTTGAAACAAATGTATGCAAATGCATTTATTAATATAGGAAATAGGAAAATCAGTTATTGCTTCCTTTATAAATAATACAGGCTTAAGTTTTAAAGATATTACTTTTGCTAAAATGCATTAGACAGCTGTGAAAAAAATAACATTTTTCTTTGTGGTAATATCTTTAACCAGATTTGTAGCACTAACAATATTTCCTATGTATATATTATTTTTATTTAATACAGGTAATCTTTTTATTACCAAATCATATTGTTTCTCAGGAGATTACCATCAGCACTCATAAAAGCTGCAAAAGGAATACAGGAGGACGAGAAGGCATCAATCTCCTGCAGATGTTAAGACTCGGGCTGCAGATTAAATATACGAAGCTCTTAATATGTTTCAATGAGCGACTTGTTAGGTGCAGATTTATTTAAAAGCTCTCCCCCTATTTTGTTTCCATTTCAATTTGAATCTGATGGTGGGCACCATCCCCTAACGTCCACCAAGAGCAAAGTGACCTTGGAGAAAAGCCATGTCCTTAAGCTGCCCAGGTACCGTGTTCAATTGCAACTCCAGGGGCAACTGGCTTTCTCGGTGTCCCTGTCCATGTGCAGAGAATGACCCATGGATCTCAATGGATCCTCAGGTATGACTCGGAAAACCGATCAGACCACCAAGATGCCCAAGTGTGGCCTGCTTCAGGCATGTGGCAGACTGTCCCTTTGCAGAAGGAGCTGAGACCCCTTGCCCTACACGTCGTAGATCACATTTGCCCCAGACCCAGGGATTCCCCCAATAAACTGGCACAAGGGCAAAGAAAGTATATCCTCTGGTGTTGCATCCATGGGTTTGACCTGGTTCTGCCATTCATTGTTTTGATAGCCTTGGGAAAACCAGTAAACTTTCAGGAGTCTCAGTTTTCTGGTCTGCAAAATGGAAGTACAATTCCTTCCTCATACACCTGCTATGAAAATTAAGAACCATCCTCTCTGTTTGTATAAAGGACCTAACATAGAGCAGACTTGCCAAGAGAAAGCTTTGGCCCGTCTTTACCCTTCATCCACTGCTGTAGCTGCTTACCCAAAAGCTTCCCTAGGTAAATGCTGACAAGAAACCTCAGCCTCTGAGAAGTGAAGGGACCTGATGGGGGCACAGGAGGGCACCGTCCTTCTGGGTTCTACCCGTTTGTTCTTGGGCCACAAGAACTCTGTAGAAGTTGGCAGAAGGAGGAGGAGTTCTGGTTGAACAAAGGCCCAGCTTGATGGGGACAAGTGAACTATTCAATCCCAGGGAGGTGTTTTGGGGGTGACCCTAAACTTCAGGAGACACAAAGCCTGGACGTTCTTCCTCTTCCCAGCCCCAAGGCCACCTGGTAAATAAGGGTAACATCAACTAAAGAGATTTAATGATTCAGGTGAGAAGAGCAGGGAATCCAAGGAAAGAATTTGCTTTAAGTCTTCCTGGTCCAATGCTAGTTTCCAAGACGGGGATGCATCAGGCCACCTGTGGAAATGGGCCTTGGAACCAGGGCTGGCCGTGGAGAGCATACAGACATCTTGACTTCACGGACCGGCTTCCTGTCTCTGGGAGGCTGGTGTGCCTCCAGCTCTTCATCCTCAGACCTGTTGTCTCTCGTCAGGCTGCTCTGTTAGATGTCAGCAAGGCCCTGACCTACCCTGCTTTCTTCTGCTTCTGCTCCTGGCCTTGGCCTTGCGTCTCTGCCCGGAACACTCTGCCGTCTTCTCTCTCACCAGGCTTGCAAACTCACCAGGGGTCGGCTCCTCCAGGAACCTTGGAATCCCCACATGGTATGGCTGGCCCCCTCTCTGGGGTGTAGTGGGGTCTTTGTATCCTGTCTGTGCCTGATTCAGAATGGGCCCTTTGCAAATGTGGGGAATGGGCAGATGAAAGACCCCGGTTTTCCTGTCTCTGATCTGAGCCCAGCTCTGGGGAAGCCTGTTGTGCAAGGGTCCGGAGAATGGCTGAGTGAATAGATGCACGACGAACCCATGGCACGCATGCAAGGATGGTTGAACAAACATGCATGAACGTGAAAGTAAAGAAAGCTCCCATGGCGGAACCTATGCCTCAGTGGCAGAGCAGACGAGTGAGGCACACACAGGCGGTGCCCACTCAGTCTGAGTTCTCACTGCACACCAGTGATCACGCTGGCCCCTTTTCCTCGCAGGGTGGAAGCTTTGATGTGGCAGACAGAATGTTCCACAGCGTACAGAACGCGTGGGAGTCGGCCTCCAGAGAGAACATGAGTGACGTCAGGGAGCTGACTCCAGAGTTCTTCTACCTCCCCGAGTTCCTAGTCAACTGCAATGCTGTGGAGTTCGGTGAGTGGAGGCCGGGGTGTGGCCAGGGTGGGCTGGGCAGTGCAGGGATCGCTCCCCTGAAGCTCATCAGTAATGACTAATTTCATCAATATCTTTGCTGAGCAACTAGACGAACAGGTCCTTCACCAGACCAGCGTGGTTGTGAGGTCTCCCCTCCATGGCAGCACTCAAAGGCAAGGTGGGAACCAAGGAAGGACTCTGGGCCCCAGGCTGCTCTGAGCCCCGGCCACACTCACGATCCTTCCTGTGGGGTGTCCCCAGGCCTCAGGCTACAGCGAGATGCCCAGCTAACAGCCAGTTCTAGCACTGCCCTACTACATGACCTTGGGCAAGCCTCCACCCCTCTGTGGCCCTGTTTTCCTCCGTGGCCCACAAATGGGTTATCCTGGACTCCGTGAGTTGGACCCAGAGAAGCTGGGCCTCCTGGGACGGATTTCTTGCTAGATGGCATGTAAGGGTGGTTGTATGGGGACGCTGGTGGCTTCTCCTCTTCCTTGTGCTTCAGGCCCCACCCCAGGATGAACTATGCCTTCTCACTTACTGGTTCAGAAGAGCAACAAAAATTTCAGGAAGCCCCAGCGAGCAGGCCCCCGGTGACTGTGTGTGTACCTTGGGAGAGCTCCGCTGCAGATATAAGGGTGACTTGTGGAAGGGGACGTGTGGTCAGAGCCCGGGGCAGGGGGTGGGTGACTCTCCCCACAGAGGAAAAATGATGGGGTCACTCCCCCTGTGGAGGGCACTCGCGAACTGTCACGAGCACACACCTGTGCTCCGGAGGTCCCCTTCCTCGGACCCTCCTCCCTCCAAACAGCACACAGGGGCATGCACCTCGAGCCAGGGCAGGGGTGGATGCCGGGGGGCAGGGAGGGGGGGGGGCGAGGGCGAGATCTGGCCACTGCCCTGGGTACTCACCTCTTCTGCTGTGTTTTGGGGCCAGAATACCTGTGGGGCATTGAAAACGTGCCCAGCCCAAGCCCACACTCAGCAAGTTGGACCCTGTGGGACTCGGTGGCCTGAGCAGTGTTCAGAGTCTCAGATGTCTCACCTGCATCTGGGATGAGACCCTGACAGACACGAAGGGCGTTTCCCACAAGATGTGGGGAGGCCCACGAAAGGAGTCAGTCAGGGACGGAAGCCAGCCTGGGGTGAGGACGGTGCTCGAGGGACAGCACCACTCCTGCCCTGGAAAGGAAGATGAGGCTGTCTGCAGAGACGGACAGGAGCTCAGCTGCCGAAATGACACACGTGCCAATGACCAGGTGTCCTCAGGGAAGTCAGGAACAAGGGGCTATTGAGCACCTACTGTATGCAGAAACTTTTTCAGGCATTGGGGATTTAGTTGGGCCTCCTGGGACAGATTGTCCCGGAGGTGTTTACATTCTGTACGGGGATGAAGGAAGGGATAGAAAATATAGACAAATAAGGAAGCGAAATACTGTCTGATGCTGAGAATTTTTACGAGGAAACGAGGTAGGAAAATGGTTCAAGAGTGACTCAGAGGGCCCCGTGTTATGCTGGGCCCCAGGAAGGACCGCCTGAGTTGGTGACAGGTGAGCTGAGACTGGATGGTAAGAAAAGCCACGTCAGGCACAAATCTGTAGGCCAGAGAGAGGAGGAGAAGGTTTTATTCTTGTTGCACCGTGAAGGCCCTGCAGGGTTTAAGCAAGACCATAACTAGTGTTTACTGGGCGACCATCGTATGCCTGGAGTTTTTCTGAGCACATTGTGAGCATTTCTCTACCAGCCTTGGGTGGAGAGGGGGGAGGTTTGGTAACAGGTAGGAAAAGTGAATCCCAAAGAGGTTAAGCAACATGCTCAAGGTTGTGCAGCTAATGGGTAGGAGAGAGACTTGGGCTTGGATCCAGACTCCTCTTTCTAATGTCTGGGGAAGCTGCCTCTAAAAAACCTTGCTGTCCTCACTTTAAAAATGGAGAGAAAATGCATAAATTATAACGTTAAATGAAGATTCAATAAGATGATGTGTGCCAAGCACCTAGCATAGTGCCCTGGAATAGTGAGGTGCTCAAAATACGATAGCTTTTACTGTTATTGTTATGATCTCCTTACTGTTTTAGCAATGGATAAAAAGCGCCCAGATGAAAAGGTAGAGAGTAGCAGGAAGGAAGACATACAAACAATGACGACACTACTGTCATTTTATAGGACTTGTGAATCACGCACAAACCTGTCTGGGAAGCAAGGAGGGTCTTATGGATGGCTGAGGTCTTGGAGACCAAGAAGGAATATTCCAAGCAGATAAGGGTGGGGACACACAGACAGAAGAAGCAGGAAGCAGTAAGGCCTGTGCAGGACTGATCTATGTGGAATCAGCAGTCCTGGACAGCACAGTGTGTGTATCCCCTGGTTGTTAGCCCAGTTCGGGCTCCCATTTACCCAAAGTCCTGTTGTTTCTCACCCCACTCAGGCTGCATGCAGGATGGGACAGCCCTGGGGGACGTGCAACTCCCTCCCTGGGCTGATGGGGACCCTCGGAAATTCATCAGCCTGCACAGACAGGTGAGTTGACCAGGGTCACACCAGAACCCCTGGAATCCTGAATAAAGACTGCAGTATCCTCTCAATCTCCACGGAGGCTTTCTTTGCAAGCAGAGGGCTAATGACAAGCACTTCTGGGGCTCTTAGGTCCAGAGAGCTCAAAGAAAGTGCTAGGCTCCAAGCTCCAGGTTAACAGGAAAAAGCTTGTGTTCTGGGCTCTGGAGCAGGGAATGATGGAAAAGGAGTACAAGAGAACATTTCGAATTGATGTAAAGGTCCTGTATCTTGGTTATGGTGGTGGTTACATGATTGAATGCATTTGTCAGAACACATTGAGCGGTCTGTTTAAAACGGGTGAAATTTATTGTGTGTAAATTGTACCTGAAAAGAAAAAAAGAATCTGTGGTGGGCCTGACTGGTAACAACAAAGCCATACCTTTTCCACTCTCCTTCTCCCTTGGTGAGGAGAAAGTTCTTCCCTGGTTTATCCTTGCCTCCGGAAATGTAGTAATGGTAGTCATCTATCCCACAGGTCACTGGTCTTGCGTAGTTGGACCAGAAATGAACTTGACCTTTAGGTGGCAGTAGCCCTCTACTAAGATGTTCTTAGAAAAGTTATCGGCTTGGAGTGAGTGAGCAGGTTCACTCTACAGGCCCGACTGCAGATGCTAATAGTCTAGTGGGGAGACAGCTTGATTAAATAACCACACGAAGAAGAGGGAAATTATAACTTCACAAAGTGCTACATAGGATAGACATTAAGTGCCATCAGATGTAGATTAGAGGTGTGACCCAGGGGAACTGGGTGGTAACAACAAGGGGGAGACCTCTTTTGGTGGAGTAAAGATTAAATTAGAGTGGGTTAGGATGTTAACGATCAATATCATTGAAAACATCAGAGTAGGAATCTCTGAAAATCTTTTACTCCATAAAAGCAATAAGAATCATGGCAAAGATTGTCACAACAAACTTTTCAGAACCCTTGAAATTAACCAGAAGCTTGGAAAGATCAGGAGAGTATTCCTTTGCGGAAAAAAAATGACTGAATCTTTGTAAGAATAGAAAGCTTTGGATGTTTTAACTTAACACTATTCTCATTTCTCCTCTTCAGCTCCATAGTAGCCTTGAAAACCAATAGCCCACAATAACAGTGGAAGCCAACAGCCTAGGAGTCCATTGGAGGGGGAAGAATGGAGTTGGCACTCCTTCAAAACCCCATACCCAGAGAACTGTCATTATTTGACCTGTCAATGGTTCCCTGAAAGACCCCACCAGCAAGGCTGTCTTTATTTGACCTCAGAGCCTGCATAATGCAAAAGCCTTTACTTTAGTGGCGTTTGTGAAAAAAGAAACCAGAGACAATTGTTTAACACTCTTGCTTCCAGAGGCAGTGGATATAATTGGGAAAACAATAAGCTAACCAAAAAGCCAAAGTGGAAAAACTAGGGAATGAGGTCTTTATAGGAGGCCTTGAAAAAACTTCAAAATATTCCTGGAACCTAGAAGAACACACACATCCGTAGGGACGTTTTCATGCATAAGGCTGTGTTCATGCTTCGAAGGGCCTAGCCTTCACTTCTGGCCAACACTGAGGCTCCGTGCAAGCAGGATATGAGAGGTAAAGGCAGTATTTACCAGGCAGCTGCTGGCTCTGAAGCCATGCCCTAGCATGCACACAGAGCCCCTCCCTGGACAAAGACTGTAAGACTTACTGGTTCTAGGCATTTAAAGAAATCTTTATCCAGTCAGAAGATGACCATTAAACTAACAGAGCAGAGATGTTAGTGGCCATCTACACCACCACCACCACCAACAACAAAAAACAGACTTTATAGAACTAGTTCAGTAAAGTCACTAAACAAACAACAACAAAGAGTAACAATAGCAACAAACCCTGGGGAAAGAGGAACATCTGATTTCCAGAGTTGACACATCATATTATCTAAAATGTCCAGTTTTCCATAAAAATTATGAGACATACAAAGAAAAAGAAAGTGTGACCCATACAGAGGGGAAAAAAAGCAGTCAGCAGAAACTGTCCCTGAGGAAGCCTAAACTTTGGACTTCTTAGACAAAGATTTTCAATCAGCTATTGTAAATATGTTCAAATAATTAAAACCACATTTAAAGACCTAAAGGAAAGTATGACTGTGATGAAAATATAAATAAAGACATAGAAATTGTGCAGAGGAACCAAATAGAAATTGTGGAGATGAAAAGCACAGTAACTGAGATGACAAATTCACTAGAAGGGATCAAGAGCAGGTAGAAGAAAGAATCAACAAACTTGGAAGATAGATCAATTGGGATTATCCAGTATGGGGAACTGGAGGAGATTATGAAGAAAAATGAACAGAGCCTAGGCACCTGTAGAACACCAACATACCCAAAATGGAAGTACCAGAAAGAGAGGAGACAAAGGGGCACAAAGAATATTTGAAGAAATAATGTTCACAAACATCCCAGTTTTGATGCAAAGTATTAATTTATACATCCAAGACACTCAGTAAATTCCAAGTAGGATAAACTCAAAGAGATCTGCACTTAAACACATCATAATCAAACTTTTGAAAAGGAAAGTCAAAGGAAGAGTCTTGAAAGCAACAAAGCATTCATAACTTACAAGATATCTTTCATAAGATTAACAGCTAATATTTTATCAGAAATCATAGAGGCAAGAAGGCAGTGGTATGAAATATTCAAAGTGCTCGAAGACTATCAGCCAAGAATTTTATAGCCAGCAAAACTATTCTTCACAAATGAAGAAATTAAGACATTCACAGATAAATAAAACTAAAAGAATTTATCACTAGCAGATCTGCCCTACAAGAAATACTAAAAGGAGTTCTTTATCCTAAAATAAAAGACAGTAACTCAAGTCCATGTGAAGAAATAGAGGAAATGAATGATAATAAGGAAACAGAAATGATAAGGTTGGGTAATGAAAACCCTTGTTGTGAAGGAGAGAATAAAGACAGAGAATAGTACCTGGAGGAGATGGAAAGTTGAGGAAATATTACGGTTTTCTTTTTTTTTTTTTATTTTAAGAAGCAAGTTTAAAAGGTAGTGGGAAAGAGAGGTTGGGTGTACAAGGAAAGGAATAATACATTCTTGAGAAAGCAGGAGTATTTGGAATCCAAACCACAGTAGAGGGTTAGCTTTAGACAAAAGGTGGGTCAGATTCCTGAGTTAAGTAGGAAGGAAGGCGGTTGCAGATGAAAGTTAGTTTATATGTATTGTCACAAAGATGTGGGAATTTCCAACTGGTGTCTGTGCTTTTCTCTGGAAAGTAGGAGGTATGGCCGGTGGCTGAAAATAGACAGTGGAAGTGGGTCAGAGGTAAGGAGAGAGTAGTCGTCTTGAGTGATTAAGCATGAGTTGACCAGAGAAACATTCCTAGGTTTTCTGGCAATGTTCAGTGTCCATTTGAAATTGGTGACTAAAGATTATGGGATAATCAGTGTGCCCTCTTGTGTGATGATACTCTGGTGTAAGCACGAAGACAGAAAATATTTGAGTTGGTTCAGAGTGCTGCGAAAAGACAGTACACACAATTCAATAGCATAACAAGATGCATTGAGCAGAATGTTATTGAAATGATAAACTGCTAAATCTAAGCTGCATCAAGGTGTTGCTGAAGATAAGGGAGTGTTGACAGATTGCAAAGAAGTAAAAGGGTGAGGAGACTAGAAGTTTTGACAAAGCAGAATAGTCTTAGGGAGTAGTTAAATGATCAGCAAGGCGAAGAGGTGGCTTTCACCAACAGGGATGTTTGAATGAGAGATTCTGAAGAGAGAGCACTTATGGATACTGACATGAGTTAAGATGTGTCTGTAGGCATAGGTAGCTTTAGGAGTGGAGGCAAAGTCATTGGAGAAGTATCACTTAAGGAACTGAGATGTGAAACGTTGAAATCAGTGAGGGAGAAGAAGGGAGGGCATGACCAGGAGTCACCATGTTTGATGAGTGAGACAAAGAGTTGGCAGATGGCATCAGTGATGACGAGGAGGGGGGCAGAGTTCAATTTCGTAAACCACAGAGGAGTAGACTGTTTGTTCTTTTAGCAAGAAGGTAGAGGAACAATGGTCCGCAGGTGGCGATGTGGATCAGGGAGGACACCAACACCACCTCCGGGCCCCAAGACACATGGCATGTAACTCAGCAAGTAGCTACCACTGGAATCTTGGGGAGAGCCAGGCTTCATCTAAAGAAAGGAGGTGGAAAAGATGCTCTAGAAGAGCTTAAAGATATGGGCTATGTGTTGGTTATAGTGATAGGAAAAAATGTCCAGAGGAAAGGTCGGATGTCCTGGCCTGTGGCCTTCTTGAAGCCACTTTGGCCATATACCTCAGAAAACTAATGTGGCATGTCCACCCAGAGGATCAACGAAGGGGTGCTTAGACAATCCCAAATGAATGGCTTTGGGTCTGGGGACCCAGCCCTGAAGTTGGGCTCTGCTTGGCAGATAAAAGTGCCATCTTTCAGGTGAACTGGGAAATCTACACACTGGCCCACATTTCCTCTTGCTCATGTGTGGCAACTGTTGAGGAATATTGCCAACCTGGGTGCCCTAATCTGAGCTGGCATCATTCATCTGGGCTGTACCTGTGCAGGATGGAGCATGCTTGGGCTCCCCCGCTAAACTTCTTTGTGCTTCCTATCAGATGGCACCTTTAGTTGAAGAGAGATATTGCTGACTTTCAACAGGAGCTGTGTTCCTGAGTGGGCTGAGGTTTAGGTCCCATTCAGAGGATGTAAGCTCAGAGTAATTCTTCATGGCTGAGTCTGGAAACTCTTCTGTCCACCTTCCTTGGAGATGGGAAGGCTGCACATGGGCAGATGTTCCTCAAGGTCATCATAGACTTACCCTTTAGGTGTGTGGATGAAATGCTCTTGCCCATTGCATGCTTTGGACTGGACAGAAGTGCCCCAGTCAGGGAAGCTCACATTCCTGGGGACTGAGTTGTCTCTCAAAGGTAGATTCTATCCTTTTCTTTCCAGAGATGATTGAGAAAGAGCCTCATACCCAATGTGTCAATAATTTCTAGGTACTTGGGTGCAGTGAGATGTGCTCAGTGAGGTTGGATATCCCCTTTGGGGTTCTGAGGCCTGGGAGTCGGGGACTGAGACAGTAGGTTCAAAAACCACACCTGAACCTGCCCCAGAAGTGGGGTAATGATATCTACCAACGAAAGGTGGTGTTGACAGGAAGAGACAATACACATCAAACCCCAAGCCAGTGCCTGGCACCTTGTAGGTGCTCAGTGCCATCACTGTAGTCAACATTATTACATGGAGCTCGCTGTGCACCAGCCATGGACACAAACCAAACCTCACATAATTCCACAGAGAAGGTACAGTTATTGTCCCCATTTTTTAGAAGAAGAAGATGAAGAAACTGAGGACATAGACGTGAAGGAATATCTATGGCAGTGCTGGGGTCCAATGTGCTCCAGAGCATGTTCGCCTACCTGCTATACTTAGTTTCAAACTCCTGACATCTCTGGTCAGAATCAGCTCTCCCTTTTTCCTATATCGAGATCAACAGGACCCCAAGACTTATTTTCAGTCTGGTCTCTTCCATTTAGATATCAATGCAAGACAGGTATCCTGCGCCTCCTGGTTATATCATAGAGTGAATGCGCTAGGTGATTGGGAACAGTTAGATCTGTTTTCCCACTAGCTGGAGGCAGGAATTGGGTGGTCCTTGGGTGGCCTGTATGTCTGCCCACTTAGTGCTCCTCAAACTCTGGGGGATGTCACATCTTTCCTGTGCAGAGCCAGCATCCTGACGCATCTGTGCCCTCCTGATCTGTGCAGAGGGCTCACAAGTCCAAGGGAGACCTGCATTTTTCATGCTCTTTGGGTTTTGGTTCCAGGCTCTGGAAAGTGACTTTGTCAGTGCCAACCTCCACCACTGGATAGACCTCATTTTTGGGTACAAGCAGCAGGGGTCAGCCGCAGTAGAAGCTGTTAATACCTTCCACCCCTACTTCTATGGTGACAGAATGGACCTCAGCAGCATCAGTGACCCTTTGATCAGGAGCACTATCCTGGGGTTTGTCAGCAACTTTGGACAGGTACCCAAACAGGTACAGTATCCGTGTTGTTAGTCTTGCTTTCTCAGAAGAGTGTATGCACTGTAAGCTTTGAAGTGATAGTGAGGACATTTTCTCCTGGATAGGAACAAGAGAGAGGGCTGGGGATGGGAAATGGTCTTCCCACACTCCTCAGTATTGGGGCTTAGCCCTCTGTTACCATCTGGTATTGATGAAGGTGATGACATCATTAACGATACAGTGAACACTCCATTCGCCTGTGATGTATGTAACAGACACTACAATAAATCCACAGGATTTAATTTTCTATATGTGTGTCTAGCCTCAGAGCTGTTGTGGAGAGCCAATGAATTCAGACATCGAGTGCTTGAAACACCTGAAATATAATGGGCACTCAACAAATGGTAGACATTAGTGTGATTTCCTCATTGAATCCCCTCATAAGCTCTGGGTATAGAAATTATTCTTTTACAGATCAGGAAGCTGAGGCTCAGAGAGTCTAAATAAATAACTGGCCTACGATTGCACATTAGCAGATGACAGAGGTAGAGTTCTAGCCCCGTCTGGTTGGCCCCAAAGCCATATTGCCAACAGTGCGACAGTATATAAGTTCTGCCCTCGGGGCCTCTGGTGAAATTGCAGGGGTCTCATGTGGGCCTTTCGCTCCACTGGCTCCGCCCCCCATCAGGATAGTCATGTAGCAACGTGAGGCTATGGGCTCATGGTGACACCCTGGTGAATGGTGTGCAAGAGAAACACTTATTTAACTGATCCCGGCCCCATTGATCCTCAAGCCTCAGTGCAGTGTGGAGAACTTTCATTCCTAAGTACAGCCATCTGGGCTATTATCATGGCCCCATGGGCTGGGCTCTCAGCCTGGATGGACATTCAGGAGCCATGCTGGGAAGTGAGTGCATAAGCCCAGCCAATTCCAGGGCCATCTTGGGCAACAGCCTTCTCCATATGTAACCATGAGGCTTGGACGGGCTTATCTCAACAGTGCAAAACTAGTAACATCTTTTCTACCTGGTCTTACGTGACATGCTCCAAGTTTGCTCAGCTCCCAGGTGAGGGGAGCGTGAGAAGTGCCTAAGGGTGACTTGGAGAATGAACAGCACATCCAAATGTGGGTTCGGCCAGGGAAGGCTTTGTAGGAAGGAGAGAATTTCAAGAAAGAAGCTTGGGTAGCCTAATACTACAGATAAAGCAATTAAATAATTCAAAGTAGTAGCTACCACCATCCAATTGTGTCCTGGGTTGCATTCTCACAGTTCTTGTCCCCACGCAAAAATATCTTCACATCAGTGTGATCATGGAATGCACACGATTTTAGATTCTGATTTTACTTAGTGGGGTATTGGATGAGCTTTAAAAAAAGGTATTTCTAAGTAACGGTCAGAATTAGAATTCTTCCAGTGGTCCCAACGTAGAGACAAGATTAAAAGACTTCAGGACCACGCACTGTGCCATCAAGGTGCTGTGCCTGCTGAAGTTATTACAGGCACCGGGCCTGCGATGCTTTAGTCGTTCTGTCGGGAAAGAAAGGATGTTCTTTATTTAATGCTCCTTTAGAAATCATCATTCTGATCTCCGTTTGTATTGATCACCCACCCAGCTTTACTAGGTAGTCCAGTATTTGATTAAAGGCTGTAACTGAGCCTAGGCTGCTGTGAGACCCCTCCCAGCTGCCTGCTGAACCTCACTTCTACCCGTGTGCCCACCTGCGGCCCACCGTCACACCTCCATCATGGTACCCAGCGGATGTTTCCATCAGGGAGCAGAAGAATGGGCCTGATGGCTGGAAAAAAAACAGCCTAGTTGGGAAGGGGGGAGGGGGGAGAGCCGGAGCTGGCCTCAGCTGCCCTCTGTGGCAGCAGCAAGATTCTGCCAAGCAGCACGGCCTTGGGCTTCATATTTTGCCTGGTTATGCAAAAAGTTTGGCATTGGGGACACTTTGACAGCAGAGATCTAAGAAAAGTGAAAATAAGAAAGGCCACTAATGGGGTTTGCCTGTGCTCTTTGGAACGTTTGAATGGATGCTATTAAAGAATTCTGTCTTGATGCCCAGATGGACGTGCCTGCAGAGTTTGTAAAGGAAGGGGGAAAAAATGTGAGAAATAGCTCAAGCAAATGAAGAGAGACATGTGATCTAGAGAGAGAAGAGGGTCATTCTGACCCATGATTTGAGAGGCAGCTCTGCCAGGGACCAAAGGCTCCTCAGTGAGGTCATCCTTTTCCCAAGCAGCGTGGAGAAGATGACAGTTGGGCAGCCAGGAAGGCTAATTCTGCTAGTCACACACCATGACCTGGAGAAAGCAGTGGGCTCTCTCTGAGCCCAAGCCCCTCATCGACAACATCCGAGGGCTGAACCAGATAGTTCTGTTTTTGTTTATCTCAGTCAGAAGCGAGCCCAGCTCAGGCAGCACTCAGAGCGGAGGTACCGCTGTGGCTTGACTGGGGAGGACTCCTCCGGCCGTCTGTCCCTAATGACTTGTGCGGTGTACGTCTGTCCCCTTGCCTCTCCAGCTCTTTACGAAACCCCACCCAGCCAGGACCGCTGCAGGGAAGGCTTCACCCGGAAAGGATGCCGTCATACCTGCGAGCCTCCCCAGCCACCCACAGCCCTTTTTCTACAATCTGCAATCACTGCGGCCCTCCCAGGTCACAGTCAAAGGTAACCACCTGGTCAGCTCTGTTTGGCGCCCTGTCCCACAGATGTCCCTTTAGTGACTGGTGTTCCTTTGGAGACTCAGGGGCACAGACCCTTCAGGGTCTTGGGGTCTGACTTTGGATGGCTGTGTCTCTAGTCACAGCAGGAATCTGGGGAGGCCTGTGCCCTGGAAGTGTCCGGAAGCACCTCTGTTAGATCCTGACAGACTCACCTGTCTGCCTGTCTATCTAAGACACACATTCCCCTCCTTCTTTCATATATGTGTGTGCGCACATACACACACACCTCTTTCTTTTTCTTTCTCTCTCTTTCCTGCACACACACACATACACCCCTCCTCACCGCCAAAGCCAGATTTCCCGAGGGGAGGGAGGGTTGCAGCCTCTGTTCCTTAGTACCCACAGTCACCGTTGCTCCTAAGCACCCACGAGGGCCTGCAGCCACTAGCCAGGAGCAGCTGACCTGGGACACACAGCCCAGTGTGAGTTCCAGCCCTGCTGCTTCTTAGGGAAACTGTGGGTAAAGTCTGATGTCTGGGCCATCTGAGGCATGCACTGCTTTTGGGAAATCCCAAGACAAAGGGCAACATTCTGGAGTTCTATAAGGAGTACAAGGCCAGGTTTGTTGGGGGTTTTTGGTGTGTCCTTTTTTTCCTTCAACTCCAAGAACAGTGCCTGTGGCACACCCATTCCTACCAGATAAGGTGTCCGGGAGGGACAGGAAGGGCAGAGCCCCCCAAGGCTCCTGTGGCTTTGTGCCACCTGCACCGACAGCCTCAGCCACTCCTCCCCTGATATCAGCCCTTTAGAGACACTGAAAACCTGTGGCCACGTGCAAGCTTAACGTATGTGCTAAAACAGGGGAGGAACCCAAGGCCAGGGGACCCAGCTCGGGGCCAGGGTCTAACACAGCCCCTGGAGTGAGGCCCTGGAGTGAGGTGCCTTGACGAGCAAGTGGCTACTGCCCAGGCTTGTGCTTTGCCAAGTCCAGGTCACCTGCCCATGGCTCCTCCCTGGGCACAGAGAAAGGGGGTGTTGCCTCTTGGCGGGTAAGCTCCACCATACTAACTGGGGGGTAGATATGTACCTTTTCTCTCTAGGCTCAGAATCCCCCAAAGGAGCCATTGGCCACATCGTCCCTACCGAGAAGACCATCCTGGCTGTGGAAAAGAACAAGATGCTGCTGCCTCCGCTCTGGAACAGGACCTTCAGCTGGGGCTTTGATGACTTCAGCTGCTGCCTGGGGAACTATGGCTCTGACAAGGTGGGCGGGTGTGGGGTGCAGGCATGGGGCACGCGGGCAGGCGGGGCGCAGGGTGGTCACCGTTGAGGCAGAAGCAGTCAGAGGGCGAGTCCAAAGCAGGCACAGCTGCCCCACTTCCTCCTTGTGCCTGTGCCCCCTGCCTGAGAGGGAGACGGCTTGTGCGGCCCGGCTGAGGGCCCTTGTGGGCCAAGCCTCCAACCCATATTCTAAGGAGCGGAGCTTACAAGTTCACAGTGCACGCTGTCACTTCACAGCAGTCTCTGGCACCAGCCGGTCACTTGGCTGCGTGGAGGCCACTCAGACTCTCAGTCTGGGTGTGGAGTCTTGGGGTTCCCCTGGCATTTGCTCACGGCTCAGACTCCGAGGACACTCACTGAGCATTGAGCCAGCGCCAGAAGCGAGCCGTCTGGTTGCCCTTCATCCGCCCTTGACTCAGGCCACAAAGTTACTTCACATCTTGCTGTGGCCCTGGCCACCTCCAGCCTCCTTTCCTAGCCCAACTTCCCTCCCACCCTACATCCCACCCACCGATCACATGACATGAACTCCCTGCCCACCGAGCTCTCCCTTGCCACCCCCAGCCTTCCCTACCACTTCATGGGGCAGCCAGGTGTTTACAAGGTCTCCCTAACTCCCTGCTCGCTTGTGTCTCCCCACTCACTAGAGTATGAGCTCCCTGGGGACAGGCTTGGATTGCCTGGATTGGGTCACCAGTGCCAGCCTCCGGAACACATGACATGTCCTGCAGTTCCCATGGCACACAAGCAGGCCAGCAGCATCCAGACCTGCCCTTGTCCCTCTGTCACCCTGTCCGGGCTCTCGGCCCTGTGCTGGCTGGGGCGCCAGTGCTCACCCCACTTGTCTCCCATAGATCCTGACGACATTCGAGAACCTGGCTGCCTGGGGCCGCTGCCTGTGTACCGTATGCCCAGCCCCTACAACGATCATCACCTCTGGGGCCAGTGCGGTGGTCTGTGTATGGGAGCTCAGCATAGCCAGAGGCCGCCCGAAAGGCCTGCACCTCAAGCAGGTACGATACCTCAGGTGGGGATTTTACCTCAGGCGGGGATGGTGTCTCAGGTGGAGATCGTGCCTGGGGCATGTGTGGTGCCTCAGGCAGGTATAGTGCCCTAGCGCCATCTAACTCCCTGCGCACCAAAAGCCCTGCCTCCCTCAGGAGCCGAGAACACAGAGAGGCACTGGTGACGGCACATGGCTGTTTGCTGTTAGAAGGCCACGGTTCCATGCCCACGGTGGTTTTGACAAGCCCACAGGGCAGGTAGCCCCGTGGGACCCATCCCTCAATGAGAGATGCCGCTTACGCATCAGAGCCAGTGAAAGCAGTTTCCTTGCACTTGAGAACATTTTTGATCATGTGCCGTGGGCACTTGTGCGGATAGCCTCCTTTTACCTTCTCAACAACACTGTAAACTAGGTGCTGTTGTTCTCCTTACTTTACCGGTGGAAAAAACAGGTGCGAAGAAGTCAAGTGACTCGTCGTGGAGCCGGAAATTGAAAGACTATTTCAGAACAGCAGTGGAGTAGAGCAGAAGCAGGCGGGGGCAGTGGGCTCCTTCCAGTCCCGCCTCAGGAATCACCGCCGCTCTCGTAACAAGCAGAGTGTACTCGCTGTTTGCTTGAGACTCTGTACATTCGTTTTAGTCTGGCGAATCCGGCACTGTTATTCCCACTTCCACGAAAGGAAACTGAAGCTCAGAGAGAGCGAGTTTGCGTTTTAATCTGGGTCGATCTAACTCTAAACCCACGCTTCCTGCCTGTGCATCCTGGAACCTGCCCAGAATACCACTAGGGTACGCTTCCAACTCTAAAATGCAGCTCATTTTTACATCTGTATTCGCAGTTAGCCATATAGACCCAAGATGACAACCACCAAAATTAATCATACAAAACTCACCACGGATCAGATTTCCTAAACCACACATGTTTCACTGAAACTGCTCCGCGGTTTCTCTGGATGCTTTTCAAGCCCTCCCCTCACCACCCTACCACCCCCTGCAGCACACGTGTGGTGCAAGGTAGGCACTCAGTAGACGAGAGGTAAAGAACGACTGGGTCAGTGCTGAGGGGGCCGATTACTCCTGTGGAGCAGTGGCACCTGCTGAGGGAGCTGTGCAGGCCAAGTGCAGGCTGCCTTCCCCAGACTCTCAAAGCCAGCCTCGGAGCGCCCTGCCTTTTCACCTTTTCACGCTGTTCTAGGTTTCCTTCTCCTTCCATGGACTGCGGGCAGGGGGCTACGTTCTTACTCCTGACCTGTGTGAAGAGACCGCACATTATTATTACTCTATGGAGTGCTCCCTTATCCCAGGCACCACTTTAGGGACGCCCTAGATCCAGCCTGACTGCAGAGCCGGCCTTGGGGAGTCGGGGAAGCGGCCTCCCGCTACCGCTCCCAGGTCCCTTTTCGAAATGAAGATGTGCTATATAAAAGCCCTGTATTGACAGCATAAAAATGTAATTCATCATCCTCTCCTAGTTATAAATCAAGAGGAAAAGGTAAGGAGAATCCCACACGCTCTTATTTCCTACGCAGAATAAAATCCTTTATCATTTACCTGTAGTGGCTGACATGGCCTTGGGGATCCCCCAGACCACCAGCTGCTCAGTGAGGGGGTCTGTCCCTGACTTGCCGGCAAAGACATCATTAAATAGTTTCATACACAGTTTTTTTTAAGTGTTTCATTTTTTAAAGATATTACAACATTAAAGACAAATTTCAAATTCACTTCAAAGTTGAATAATTCTCTATAATCTCTATAAAAGTTTCCATTGTCACATACTGCCATCCCCAGATATACATATTTATACCATTCTGATCATTGTGTAGATATGTTTATTCTGTTTCCACCCAGCCTATCAAATTGTTTCTGCTTCTCCACAGTCTGTAATTTACATTTCAATTGTTCCGTATTATTCCATTTCCATAAAATTACATTTCAATTGTTTTGTTATGTCAGTGCGCCAGGGTTTAATAAACCGTTTCTCCTCAAACTAGACAATTACATTACTTCCAAATTTTAACTATTTTAAATAATGTTGCAGACAACAGCTTATATAGATTGCTGTTTGCTTCTGATTAATTGTTGCCTTAAAATAAATTTCAAGAAGTAGAACTACCAAGCAGGGACATAGTGCTTTCGATAGTGGTTCTGTAACTTTACATTGCCACCGCAATTAATTAAGAGTGCCCATCTCACCACAAGTGTCCAGCATGAGCAATTATTTCCAGAGGCTTTTGTTTTATTTTATTTTATTTTATTTTATTTTATTTTATTTTATTTTATTTTATTTTATTGTGTTTTATTGTATTTTATTTATTTTTTGCTGCTTTACTTAGGCATGATGACAATGAAGTCATTTTAATTGGCCACGTAGAGAGGTACTGTGACAGTACCCCCTGATTCATAGTTTCACGTGCCATGGTCTCAGTCACCTGTGGTCAGCCATGGCCCGAAACCAGATAATCCCCCTTCTGACTCATCATCAGAAGGTCAGTAGTAGCCTCAGGCCACGTCACAGTGCCTATGACATTCACCTCATGTCATCACAGGAAGGACGAGTAGCGTCCAATAACACATTCTGAGAGAGAGAGGCCACACTCACATAACTTTTATTGCAGTACATTGTTATAACAGTTCTATTTTATTACTAGTTATTGCTTTTAATCTGTTACTGTGCCTAATTTATAAATTAAGTTTTTTCATAGCTATGTATGTACAGGAAAAAAACAGTACACACAGGGTTTGGTACTACCCACAGTTTCAAGCATCTACTGAGGGTTTTGGAACATGTCCTCCATGGATAAAGGGGACTACTATATTCTTATTTATTTTATTTATTTATTTAAAAATATAATTTATTGTCAAGTTGGTTTCCATACAACACCCAGTACTCATCCCAACAAAGAGCCAGTAGACAGCACATTGACATCTGCTGTCCTCCTTCGCTGATGTCCTCAGCCTTTCCAGATGGGGTGGCTAAGTGCCTCGTGATGAGAGGCAATGAGCCTTACACGGGTGGTCAGTGCCTGCACGCAGACTGGCCCCCCTCACTCTCCAGTGCCTCCCTTTGCAAAGCAGTAGACTTGGCTCCATTAATGGACAGCACATGGGGACACTTGGGCTCAGAGCTTCTCTCTCTGAATCCCCAGCCTTTAGTCCAGCATCCCCTGGCTTGCACTCTTTGGAGTCACCATGTCCCCCTATGGTCAGAACTCAGTCATCAGAGCTCCTGTCAGATCCTCTGCTTTTCTCTTTGTGTGGACAGCTTCCAGTTTCCTGAGATGACCCCAGTCATCTTCTGTGGGTCACGTCCAGAACCTTGCCAGCCCCATCTGCTTGGTGCCACATTAAGATCTACCGAAAACAAACAGGAATCCCTGGCAGAACTCTTCCTGGCTGTGACCAGGCAAAGTGACAGATTTGAAAAATGATGCTCAGACTCATTGACCCAAATGAGTGAGCAGCCATCCGTCCTGAGGGTGGAGGTTTACCACTAGGTAAGCCAGGGTAATCACATTTCAGAACGCCATCTCTTCACTTCTCTGGCTCATTCCAGAAGACAGCTGCCCGTGTGGATGCAGCAGCTCTCAGATCAGGCTTACCTGGCAGCTTCTGGGACCACTGTGATGGAAACCACACTGTGGCCAGCGGCCGTGGACCTGGGAACACCAGGCCACCCCAGCCCCTCCGGCACGTGTCCCTGGGGAGCAAGGCCTCTGGCCATATCTGGATACATAGCCATCTGTGAACCAGGCCAGACCCAGCACAGGCCAACCTGAGGGCCAAGACCAAGGCCCTGAGTCACCTGCTGCCACGTGGCCAGACAGGCTATGAACCCAGATCCGTCAGACTTGAAAAGTCACATCTTTTTTCATGATGACCTGACAGCCGCCCCACCGCCTCCCTTCCATTTTAGTTGGCAGAGGCATGTTTGTTTCTGAGGTTCTCCTGGGGTAATGCTCAAACTGGAGCGTGCATGCAAATTTCCTGGAGAGCTTGTGAAAACCCATGGTTTTCATCACAGCCCCGCCCCCAGAGTTTCTGACTCAGTCGGTCTTGGATAGGGCCCAAGAATTTGCATTTGAATTTCTAGCTGACGTTTATGCACCTGGTTGGGACACTACACTTGGTAAATCAGTGTCCTTGCACGTGACTAGTGGTACGTGCAGCTTCAACACGCAAGGCCAAGTGTAGGTGAGCTCACAGCGTGTGAGGGTGCTACTGGCCTGTTTCAGTTATGATAAAAGGGCTGCAGATCCACCCTGGCTGAGCCTCAACTCCCAGAAATGGATGGAACTGAGAGGCCAGCAGAGACTCATGTACAAACACACACATGGAAACACACGCACACACATACCACAGACTTTGGAATCATGGAATCACCCTGAATCTCTGTTTCCTCATCTGGAGCCCAACAGTAAGTGGGAAAGCAGGAAATCTCCCCAGGTACCTAGATTGAGGGTCCCTCCCATAATCCGTGGGTCTCCTTCTTATCCCCAGGCCTTATACGGACACACACAGGCTGTCACATGCCTGGCAGCATCAGTCACCTTCAGCCTCCTGGTGAGTGGCTCCCAAGACTGTACTTGCATCCTGTGGGACCTAGACCATCTCACCTATGTGGCCCGCCTGCCTGCCCACCGGGAGGGTATCTCTGCTCTTGCCATCAGTGACGTCTCGGTGAGTCCTCATTTTCTCAATGTCTATGAGCCTGCCTGAAAGCATGGTGCAGTGTCCCAAGAGAAAACCCAGGAGCAAAGAGAGGCTGATCTCCCAAGAATGTTGAGAAATGTTGTCCCAAATGTGTGGAGTATTCTTTGCCCAGGCAGAGTGGAGCCATCAACATGTGCAGCATCTGGTTCTAGATTTTATTTTTTCCTTTTTTATTTTTCTCCCTCAGGGTGGTGAGAGTGGTGGGAGGTGTCTGTTCTGGCACAGGCATGAGGGAATTGGGGCAAGAAGTTGGCTTTGGTAAGAGATCTTCTGGGCTTGGCGGACTAATTCAGTTCGCTGATGTTAAGTCAGTGTTAACTCATCAGGTGCTTCTGGTCTCCATGGCAGGAAGTGCTTCTGTTTGTCCCTCCAAGCTGCTACCAAAGATAAGCCTGTCAGGAACGTGTGTGTGTGTGTGTGTGTGTGTGTGTGTGTGTGTGTGTTATGTCTGAGTGAAACAGAGAGACACAGACAGATAGACAGAGACCGAGACAGAGAGAACAGAAAGAGTTAGAGAACTATATATCTAAATCTCAGTGTGGAATTTCTCCCAGGCTGGAATCCTCATCATAGGGCATGGGGTTCCGTGAGTATTCAAAGGCTCTGCATCTTCTCACAGAAAACCCTAGGAGTCCAGGGCATGGATAGAGTGGCAAGGGGATAATAGAAAGAGGGGGAGATAATGAAGAAGGCTCCTGGTCCCAACTTTAGCCAAACATGGTGTTCCAGGTAGACTTGAATCTAGGATGAATCTTACATGGGCAGAACAGAGGATGGATGGATGGATGGATGGATGGATGAATAGGTATGTGGCTGGATGGATATTTGGGTGAATTAATGGGCGGATAGGTAAGTGGGCAGATGGAGGGTGGATGGATGGTTGGATGGGAGGATGGTGAGTGAATGGATAAATTGGTGGATGCATTGGGAAAGGCACCAAGCCCTGATCTGAGAGAGCATTATAAAGAATAATGTCCTCAGATCTCAGAGGAGACATATCATGACCAACAACTTGTTGAATTCAACTTGTCCTGGAGCCAACTGAATTCACTAAGTGCCTACTGGGCTCAGGGTTGGGTGCTTGGCAGAGATGTATCAGACATGGTCCTCAGCCTCAAGCAGACTCTAACAGAGCCAGACAATTCAGAAAGGGGTATGATGGAGCCCAGGGGGCTATGGAAGGGCACTGAGTTCCCTACGTCCTTTCTGTGGTTAGGGCAAGACTCAAAGGCATGGCTCCAGCTGGTTTTATGAGTCCTCAGTGACAGTGACCACTATACCATTGGCCATAATATTGACAAGGACTTGAGAAGAAAACTCTAGACATAAACATTTCAGGAGATTCAATGGGGACATTTCTCCTCAGAAATTCCCTTCAGAGAGACATCACCAATTCTTTGAGCCATATACAATCATTCAAACCTCTGTACTCTGCCCTCTACCAAGTGATATCCAAATCTTCTTCATAGGGACAGGGCTGGCCTGCCTGCCCTGTCCAGGCCCCATGTCTAGAGCCAGAGGCAGTCTCCAGGCTGTGGAAGGAGTCTAAAGGGTAAGTCAGCCAGTTTGTGTCAGAGAAAGCAGTATCCAAACACATGACTGCAATATGGAAATAGCCAGGAATTTGTAGTTGTGTGAAAACACAAGAGACCTATGAGCCATCTAATAAGAAGTGGGTGTCTTAGGTCTTGGAGTACCTTCGTTAGTCTTCAGAAGATAGCAGGTTAAGGGTGCTGGGATGTGCAAACTCTGGCTGAGCAAATGCGGATGGGCAGGCAGTGACCTCAGCATGGAGTGAAATCAGTTTTTATTGCTGCAGGGCACCATTGTCTCCTGTGCGGGAGCCCACTTGTCTCTGTGGAATGTCAACGGACAGCCACTGGCCAGCATCACCACGGCCTGGGGCCCTGAAGGAGTCATAACCTGCTGCTACATGATGGAAGGGCCAGCGTGGGACACAAACCATGTCATCATCACTGGAAGTCAAGACGGCATGGTTCGGGTAGGTGTGTCTTGGGCAGAATGAAGGCAGAATGAAGGCAGAATGAATACAAGAAAGTGGTCTTTGTTCTCACTTCCTCCAAGAGCCCAAATCTATAGGCTGCATTTGAGACCAAATGGTATGCCAGACTAGGTCTTCATGGCAAGTGAGGGCAAAGGCAAGGCTCTCTCCAGGCAAAACGTAGATAGATAGATAGATAGATAGATAGAAGATAGATAGAATTATATATATAATTGTATACACACATATACTCATGAAATGAAATAAACATTTATCAGCACAAGGTGTGTAAGCTGAATGGTCAAATGTGTAAGAACATAGCCCAGTGCTGAAAAGAAATATTTGGGCGATCCATTCACACACTTGCCCATCCATCATCCACCCATCTGTTCACCCACTAATCCATCCAACAAGGGAGCGCTGACCTAGCCGCCAGAAGCCAGCCGGTGCAGCCGCCAGCCAAGAATACAGCGACGACGGTACCCAACGAGGATCGCGCTACCAGCTGCCGGTCCTTCCTTCCCTCCCTCCTCCCTCCCTCTCTCCATCCCTCCCTTCCTCCTTTCCTTCCTTCCTCCATTCCTTTCCTCCTATACAATGATCTATCCTTCCATATACCTATCAATTTACCCATGAATCCATCTATACATCCAAATATTTTTTATCTGTCCATCACCCTAACTCTGGCTCTGTACCAAACTCATCATACAAGCCACAGGGAACACAGAAATTAATAATAGGCCATTATCCTCCAGCTGATCATATCCTAGAAGAGAATACAAACAGAAAATACATGTATGCAATGCATGCTATGACCATGATAATCAAAGAGTGCCATGGACCCTCTGAGGAAAGCCATGGAGAGGGAAAGCATCAATAAACCAGGAAGAGAATGAAACAGAAACATTGAATTGTGAGGATTAGCCTGGGAAGAACAAGGCAAGCTTTCTGAGACTGACAGGAGGGATGAAGGAATGAGTAAAGATAAGGAATAATTCAGAGGCTCACTTAAGAAACTGTCAACTGAATTCCACAGTTTAAAGGAAATGTTGATTGAAGGCCATAATGTATTCAAGAAAATGTCCATTGATTGCTTCAAATGTTTATGAAAGCTTGCTGAGTGCCATCATGGCTAAAACTTGGCCTTGCTTTGCATGGGTGTCCATGCCCCAAGGCTCAGAATAATCATGGAGATAATACTTGCTGAATCAATATGTGGTGAGGGTCCAAAGGGAGTATGGATTTATTTCTAACAGACATGAGAGGAGATGGCAGTATAGCTGAGTCCCAAGGATGAAGAAAAGTTACAGCATATGGAGAGGCCAAGCAGGCTGAGAGGTCACTGTGTGTGGGTGGGAGAGACAAGGCTGAGGAGGGTCCCTTGAGAAGCCCCATTTGTGGGCTAGGAGGGGTACATCGTCTGCAGAGAGCAGGGCATCCTGGGCTAGCCAGAACATGAGTAGGTCAGGGAGGCCTGGGCTTGGTGGGGTGACTCACACTGTGGGTCAGTCAGAGGAGCCCAGGCTGGCCAAGCAGCAGGTGCATTTTTTTTGTGGGCCCCCATGTCATGAGTGAGAGACTTTCACGCACACAGCACTCATTCATCCAACACGGCAATTGAGCTCCTGGAATGGCCCAGAGCTGGGTTAGGCCTGGTGTGGAGTTCAAAATATCATTAAGAGTAGGCTGATCCTTGCCCTTTGTCAACATAACATCTGGATTCAGCAAGTGAGAAGCCATATGCAGTCAGCATGAGGACCTTAATAGAAGGGCTTGGGACCAAGAGCCAGACACAGAGAATGGGGAGGCCTAGCTGCTAAGTGGTGAGGGAGGCCTCCAGGGATGGCGGCAGCAGGGTGAAAGGGCATTAGCTAAGTAAAATGACAATAAACTAGCTGCTGGGTCTCATCCCTGCAGATGAGAGGTTGAGGACGGAGGCATTATGGTCACAGGAGGGCAGAGTAAACCCACCTAAGCTTCAACGGTGCTCTACTGAAGCCTAAGTAATTTTTTGTCCCCAAGAATACATTAGTGTTGGAAGTGAAAGGGGACCATATTCCCATCCCTTCCCTCAGGGTCTGTTGGATGTGAGGGAATGGGATGGGCCCGAGGCCACAGACAGGATCATTTCCCCAGCCATTGGCCCTTTTTCTTTTCTGGACAGATTTGGAAGACTGAGGACATGAAGACATCTGTTCCCGGGCTGGTAGCACCAGAGGATCCCTCAGCTCAACCTCTGAGCCCAAGAGGTACCTGCTCTGCTAAGGGTGTGGGGCCTTCGCCTTGCAGTCTTCACTCCCCCCCTCCCCTCCCATAGCTCCATTCAGTCCTACGGAGTCCAGGGAAGCCATTGAATCTCTCTGGATGTTGTCAAGTTGGGGGGACAGAGCACAGTTTACTGCAAGCTGCCGGCAGAACGTGAAGCAGCATGGAGTAGTCCCATTGCATCCTGGCCCCGTCATGCAGGGACCAGCAAGCTCTGGGATGCTCCCTGGACATGTGAACAGTCGTGGTGGTTTTCAGGGGCTTCTGAGCCTCAGAACCTTACAGAGCTTAGTTTGATGTTCTCCATCTGCCTAATGACCCCTCAATGCCAAACTTCCCAGCCCAGGGCCTGGGTCCAAATGCCTACTTGCCTGGACAGCCAGGCTGCAGAAAGGGAAAAGGAGGGGCCAGGAGGGGCCTTGCCATATGCCTGGAGAGAGGAAGTGGTTCCATAGCGCCCTGGCCTGCCCTGGTAATCCTGGCTCCGTCCACCCAACTCCCCATGGCAAGTTCCTCAGAGTGGGTCTGGAGGTCCTCTACATCCGCAATTCCCAGGAGCCTTATTAAAAATGTAGATCTGGGTCCTGTTTTTACCTTAAGCCCTGGCAAAAGATTGGGGGTTGCTAGATTTCCATGTCTAACAGGTCCCCAGGTGAGTGTGGTGTGTACCAAGGTAAAAGAACGACTGTTCTGGAACCCTCTTTGGTTTGTGGCAGATGGAACTGACGTAAGAAAATCTGTTCTCTATTCTGCCATCATGGCCTCTGGTACCATCACCACCATGGCCACCACTGCTCAGCTTGCAGGGAGAGGGCTGACCCTGAGCAGTCTCCATCGTGCGTACTTGCCGTGTATTCTCTAATTTGTCACGACAACCCCGTGAGATAGATTTTACTATGCCACCCATATGAAGGATTAGGAAATTGAAGCACAGAGGCCTAGGAGCTTTCCCAGAGTTACCCAGAAGCGTAGGATTACCATCATTCTCACTTTTGTCCCCAGAGCGGACATAAGCAACCTCAGACCAACTTCAGACGGCCAGGCGAACCTCAACCGCAGATACTGCCATGCATCATCAACAATAGCACCACCCCTGATCACAGGCACAAAGATCACCAGCAAAGCCATCACCTCCTTCTCTTCCACCACAGCTGTCCCAATAGCCCCCAACCATCACCTCCTCCAGCGCAGCCAGCCTTCTTTCTCAGCTCCGTCTTCATCAAAGATTTTGGCCCAGAACCGAGACATTTTTCTTGGTGCCGCCCATGATGAAAGGAAACATGTTACCATGAAGTGTGACTTCTCCTGTCATCATGAGTTCTGGTTTACTCGTATCCCAAGACCCATGATCATTCACGGGAGAGAATTTATTAGAGTGCTAAGGGCTGCCTTCTAAAAAGAGTAGCCATCTTCAGTTAGTTCCTTTCTAGAATATACTCCACACCTTCCTGATTCATTTAATCATCCATTTATTGTTCTTTCTTCACACAAACATGCACAGACATCTGATCAGCCCTTACTGGGTCCCAGGCTCTACACTGAGAATCCCTTCCTTCAAAATAACACCATCTGGGCACCCTTGTCAATAATGTGGGCAGACCCAAAGCAGTGACCTCAGAAGGATCTACAACCACATTCACTTCATTGTTCCTAGTACCTTGAGGGTCCTTTGGGACTCCAAGGAATCACCCCATCTCAGGGTAAAAAGAAAGATGTGTGGGGTTTGTACATTCTAAAAAAACTCACAACACTTCTTTGAAGAACGGGGGTCAGACTTTCTCCCCTATTTCTCCCACCCAGTTGGAAGAGAGCTAGCATAGAATCCTATTCCCCAGCCTCATTATGAACAATTCTGTGGTACACCTGCACGAAAGGATGCCAGTTCAGTCCTTGGCTCCACTGCCCATTTCTGAAGCTATGGAGGTCCCATGAGGCAAAGGTTGATAAATGGATGTCTGAACAAGAATGCTGGATGGATGGAAAGACTGATGAATGAAGAGCACCTCAAAGACCTTCCACTGGTTCTGGAAGTGCCAGTGCATTCATGGGTTTCTGTTCAGGGTCAACAGTTGTGCTGGGATTGTACTCATTGGGAATGGGGTCCACAGAAATGGGAAGTGACATGAAAAGCAAGAGGCAGGGCTCTAGACCTAGTTCTGTGCCCAACAATTACTCTGTCCCTCAGTTCCCCTGCCCCTGACATGTCAGGATGTGCAGGAAGTACCTAACATGAAAAATAACAGACATAGACAAGAATCTGCTCAACAAAATGCAGGCTGTTCTTATCATTTTTATAGGCTGGTAAGAGCCTTCTCCCTTCATATACTGGCCGATGACATTACGGAGCTCACAAGACTGTTTCAGGCTGGCAGCAGCCCCATCACGCCTGGGTCCACATCCTTCCCTTGCTGTTTGTCCCGACCTGTCTGAGGTCACCACCGCCAAATAGAAAACAAGTGCCAGGGTTGTGATTACAGTTTAAGGGAGGATTCAGGTGAAATGGCATGAGGGCACGGATGTATTCATGAAAATCAGGCTGGACCACAGTGTAGAAATAGAAAATCCATTTGCACGCTTACAAACCTCAGCCTGTGGAGGTCTCGTTGTTCTCCGAATATTGCTCAAACCCATTTTGCTGGAAGGTGACAGAATCAGGCATGGCACGTGGATGTTTGTACCTGTGTTCTGTTGGTGTGCATGTTGCTATATCCCTCAGATGTCTTAAGGGGCAAGACAAGAAAGCTTTGGAGATATTGAGGATGCCTCGTTTGTGTAC
This sequence comes from Lynx canadensis, assembly GCF_007474595.2. Classification (NCBI taxonomy): domain Eukaryota; kingdom Metazoa; phylum Chordata; class Mammalia; order Carnivora; family Felidae; genus Lynx; species Lynx canadensis. The sequence goes on along the minus strand of NC_044313.2, from coordinate 40,752,289 downwards.
AGACATGATCTAATTTCGGCCCGGAATTCATTTATTTGTCATTTGAAACAAGGACCAACCCAGTCAGAGCACAACGTATTTTAGGAATCACCTCGTAGACTTGGACTCGACCTGGAACACACAAAGGGCTCCGGGAAGGCTTGTAGTGTGGCCTTCTGCACACACACAAAATGTGCACGCACTTCCCGGTGCACAGGCCTCTCCGCGCACGTAGGAGGCCACCCTGGGACAGCTGGGACAGCTGTGTCGTTCCTGCCCTGACTCTGAGTGACTTCGCAGGGATGTACCCAGCTGATGTCTCTCCATCTCGCCCTCCATGTTGAAGGAATTACTGTCTGCCCCCAAATGCAGTCATTAAAATGAGTGAAGTAACAATCATTGAGTTATATTTTTTGAAAAAATGTTCTCAGCATTTAATTATTGGTTGTGGCGTGAGAGGATTTAGATAAGTTGATAATGCCGACTTTATGTAATTTATTTTTACTAGGCAATTACGGGCTGCGTTACATCCTGGCAGCAAGGTATTGTGGGGCATCTTATTAAGCATAAAGCCAGTAAACACTGATGAACAATTTTGCTGAACTAGGCATGCAATTTAGAAAGCAATAATACACAAATCCAATTTGGTACACAATGGATACCGCAGCCCGTCAGCACATGTAACTATCACAGCCTGCAAATTAAATTGGGACGGCCCTTTTTGCAACGGCACAGGCCAAGATTAAATATATTTTCCCCTCAATTTAACAAGTTGCTGACCACAAATATAAATATGTGTGTATGTGTTTGTGGCTCTGCCCGTGGACATCCACGTGCATGCATGGGTTTCCTAATCGTTCTCTCGCACGATCCCCACAGGTCACAGGTGGGAGAAGAATCTTGCCCTCTGTCGAGAGCTGGATGTCAGCCTTGCTTTGACAGGGAAGCCCAGCAAGACCAGCCCTGCGGTGACAGCCCTAGCCGTGTCCAGGTAACCAAGGCCTGGCTCCTTCGGGCCTCCAGCAGCTCAGGGCTCAGGTGGCCTGGCCCTGGAAAGTCGCCTCACTACTGTAGGCACCAGGGAGGGCCCACCTTGCACAAGAGGCAAATGAGGAGCCCACGTAGGGCCCTAGGAAATGTTTTTTAACACACACATGTTCGTGCTCTCTCTCTCTTTCAAATACCCGTGGATTCATAAAGAAATGTAAAAGGGTGTAGCTTTGTAACTTCATGCTGGGGAGGCACTGTTTTCCTGAGGCCCGCTACCGATGCTAACATTTGGTGTGATGAGTATCATACATTAAAAAAAAAAAAAGCGCCTTTTGAGAGCTCTCAGCCAGTGTAGAATAGCCAAGTGTCAGCCACTACACTTGATAGACATTATTTGATTCTTCATAATTACCCAGTGGAGGTAAGTGGTCCTTTCTGTCATCAACCCATTGCGCACACTAGGGAGTGGAGTCTCCGGAGGCCGCGGGCCTTGGAGAGGCCCTTCCCTTCCTCCCTCACTGCCCTGCAGTTGCTGGCTCAGGGTCTGTAGTGGTGGGAACCACACAGTGTTCCAGAAGCCAGGCTGAAATGAAGTGGGCCAGTGTAGGACATGGGAAAAGGGGGCCGGAGAGTCCGGAGCCCGAACTCTGCTGGAAAACTTGCCATTCGTTTGTAGGGGGGCCAGACTGTCTCTTCATAGGACAAAAGGCACACTTGGAGATGCTGGAGAGAAAAGTCAGGGCCTCACCCTGCTGCCAGGAGCCTGGGCATCTTGGGGAGTCCCCCCATACTCATGAGGGGTGCCACAACCCTCAGAGCTCAGAAGTCCCCCCTCTTTGGGGTCAAAGCATTCTCCAGTTCTCCCAGCCCCACCCCTGCCTCAGGTGGAGGTCAGGTGCAGGCCCCACGGGGTCCTGGACCGAACCCGCCATGTCGCAGCGTCCTGAGTGCCAGCTGGGATGAGTGGGACCCACAGGCTTGGCTCTAACACTCCTGTCTGTTCCTTCTCTTCCCAAGAAACCAGACCAAACTCCTGGTCGGCGATGAGAAGGGGAGAATATTCTGCTGGTCTGCAGAAGGGTAGGAAGAAAGACAGTGGAGGTCAGGTGGAGTGAGCGGCAGGTGCCCTGAGTGGCAGCAGCAGCACCAGCAAAGAGGCTGTCGTGGTGCCTGGGGCACAGAAGACTCTCCCCTGAGGAAGGGGCTGCTGGCCATCAGAGTTGCACACCCCGAGCCACTCCATGGCCCATGCGACTTTGGCCTTGGGTTGCCCAAGGACACACTCCATAAAAAGGAGAAGAGCACCTGGGAGCCTGGGAGCAGCAATCTGGAAACTGTGACTCACCCACAAGCTGCCCACGAACTCACAAGACTCACCTTTTCAAAGGGCTTATTACACTGAAAAAAATTGGGTCACTGCTGGAAGCTAATGGGAAATATTGGATTGTCTTTATTTTATTAAAACGACCATTTTCAAAATGCAAGAGGGCTCATGAGTGTAAGATCACCACCCTTTTCCACTCAGGTGTTCGCATCCCATACCTAGAAAGGCAGGAAGGCCTCAGGGAAGCACAGCCCGCCCTCAGAGTGTTTCTCAGGCCCTCCTGCCTCCCTCCCTGGAATCTGGCTTTCCTGCAGGCTTGCCCGCCAGACAAGGTTCGTGGGGAACGAGGGGCTATGCTCAGGAGGCCTGGCTAACGTGGCTGACAGGACGTGAACGTGAGTCCTCTGGCAGGCATAGGGAAGTCAGCCTGGGGGTGAGGGAGAGGCACGCTGCCGAGGTGTGCCTACCCTATCTCTGTGCCCCAGAGAAGACTTGGGCTTGGCAGGCTTTTCCCAGGGCCTGACCTTTCATGAGGGTCAAGGACCCCTGTCCACATGTTGATTTGGAGCTGGAGCTCCTCCTGGGAAAATTCGGGCTGCTACGTGACTTGTGCTCTCCATCTGAGAAGATGGCAGGTAGGGAGTCAGCTGAGCCCCTCTGAGGAATTCCAGTGCCTTCCAAGGCACCAGTCACTCTCAGTCCTGTTGTTGGGCACTGAAGGCATCACCCGATTCCAATGCCTTCTCTCCACCCCAGACTTTCAGAGCTCCTTGAAAGGCAATTCACCTGCCTCTTCAGTGAAATCAAGTCCGGGCGGGTGCACGGGTTGCAAATCTCCTTAGCAACTCCCCTCCCTGAGATTTTTCCCTCCAGGGAACACAATCCTTTCCATATTTCTGCAAGCCCTGCAGAGGCCCTGATGAGTGTCCCCATTCAGCGTAGCTCAGGGCTGGGAATGGCGAGAAAATGGACTTGATGTCTTATGGCCTGGGTCGCCTGGCCTCCAGGGGCAGTGAGTCAATTTAAAGATAAATCTTCAGAATGGACAGGTGGTACGCAGCTATGTCAAAGATAGTGAGTGAGGGATGGTTAGCAAACAGTGAGCTATCTGTAAACTTTGAGGTCTTTGCAAAGGGCAAGACAGAGGACGAGGTGCTTCTCAGGTCCACTGCCCCCCTCCCTGGGTGAGAAGGGCCTGTGTCTGACCCCAGGGCCAAGGATCGCACCGCCTCCAGCACTGTCTGCATGCCTCTTAGCAGACGCCCCATTTGCAATCCCCTCGTCAGTCTGGGGCTGCACGGAAGGGCCATAAATTGAAGAGTGGAGAGCGCCACTCCCCAGGAAGGCCAAGAAGCAAGTCATAAATATCAAGGCTGGGCGTGCTGTCATGTTTCAAACACCATCCATAGCATTTACCTAAGGCTGAAAGGTCTGCTGGCCCAAAGGCTGTCTTGGGCGCATTCACTTGACAGATATTTCCTGGACGCTGACTTTTGCTTGCCCACATCACTAGGAAAAGGGAGGGGTGGGGGTCAGGTCTTGTTGGAGTGTTGGGGATAAGATATCTGTGCAAACAAATGTGACTAGGGGTGGAAGGGCTAAAAAAGAGACATCCCATGCCTTAGGGAGGACCTAGGCGATATTGTGGCTGTAGTAGTCTGCTCAGGCTTCCAGAACAAAGTACCATAGGCTGGGGAGCTTAAACACAAAGATTTTTCGGTTCTGGAGCCTAGAAGTTCAAGATCAAGGTCAGCAAGGTTGGTTTCTCCTGAGGCCTCTCTCCGTGGCTTGTAGATGGCTCTGTCTCTCCCTGTGTCCTCACATGGATCTGTGTGTGTGTGTGTGTGTGTGCGCGTGTGTGTGCGCATGTGTGCATGCACACTAATCTCTTCTCATAAAGATACCAGCCATGTTGGATTAGGGTCCATCCTAATGACCTCATTTTACCTTACTTACCTCTCTAAAGATGTTATCTCCCCAAATTGTCACATTCGGAGGTACCGGGGAACAGGACTTCAGCATAGGGATTTTGGTGAGACACAGGTCAGCCCATAACACCAGCTGAAGTAGGTGGCCCTGGAGCAAAACTTGGAAGGGCAGATAGGACTTAGCCTTGTCCAGCTGGAGAGCGGGATGTTGTAGGAAGAGGAGGCAACCTTGGCGAAGGCACAGGGCATGCCAGGCTGGAGCTAGAAAGAAGGAGCAGGAAAAGATAGAGGTCTCAAGACAGGTAGTGAGGGGCTTCCTTAGCCTCTGGGGACAGAGACCCCCGCGTTCGGCTCACTTTCACTGGCTCAGCTGGAGACAGTAGCCGTGCCCAGCTCTTGCAAAGTTAAGCTCCTCCCCATGACAATTGTTTAATAACTGTGAGACCAGCCCCCACCCCCAGCCCCATCACTGCGATAACCCGGGTCTCCCACACTCCCATCCTGGGAAGGTCTCAGCTCCGTTCACCATTCCAAATAAATGCTGCTTTCCCACCCATTAATCACAGTAATTCTTGCCCTGACCTTTTTCGGCTCTCCCTCTCTGCTGAGAGGCCAGGGAAGAGAACCCAGTGCAATGGACATGCCTCCAATTGCAGAGAGGAAAGCAGGTTTTCCAGTTCAGTCTTCAAAAGTGCAAGATCAGGGTGTGCATTTGAATCAACCCTCCGGGAGATAGTTTTACCCACTGTGGGTGCCAGCAAGGCTCAAGCCGTGCCCACGTCTCTATCTGGACGGGCCTGGGCTCACCTGGGACAGCCTTACATTAAAAAGTATTCATTGTTTATCAATTTAACTGGATGTCTCGTATGTGTATTTGTTAAGTCCCAGTGCCCTGCTTCCTGGACGTTCTAGAGACAAGGAAGGATGGTAGCCTGCCCAAGGACCCAATGCCCCCATAAGTACTCAGTGCATGATGGGTGAATTGCTTCTGTGAATTGCTGGAAACTGATGGGGGGACTGCAAGGGGTTCTTTGTGCCACTGACCAAGTTTCCAAGACCCAGTGGGTCTCTCTGGCCCTCGTTCTTCATGGGCACAGTCTCCTGCCTGACACCGACCCTTTGTTTTTGTTCCTTTATGCTCTGCGCTCCAAGGTGAGAAGCCCAGTCCCCGGAAGCCACTCAGGACAGCAACTGCTTCCCCCAGGCTCAGCCAGCAGCCAGGAGCCGAGTCCTGAGAACCCAGTCACGGGGCCTGCAGAGAACTCAGAGATTGGATTTGACCACATTAGCATGCAGCCGAGCAGGGCACATTTGGGGAGGAATAGACTCTTCATATGAAAATCCTGATGAAATTTGTTTAGCATAAAATCAAATCTCTCTAAGCCAAAATCAGTTTTGCTTTAGTAAGTTCTGGGTACATATCACATGTGCAGATCCAGGGTATGTGTGTGCGTGCGTGTGTATATGTAATTGCTTACACGAGTGTGTCATTTCCATTTCACTCTTAAGGGCTGCTGCCCATAGCACCTTCATAGTCTTCTTAGTAAACAGGAGGATTTTCCAAACTGTCTCTTTCCCCCAAATCCCCAAAGGCGAGAACACCGTGTTGCCCCAGGCTGAGATCTCTGTCTGTTCCCGACTGGTTGATACAGACACCCCTTGTCTAAGACCCACTATTGCCAGTTGTCAAAAATGGTTATCTTAAATGCACCACCCTGCAAGGACTCCAGGTCACCTGTGCCCCAGTCCTGTGCAGGACACGCTGGGCAGCCCTCCGTCTTCACTCAGGAAGTAGGCACTGACGAGTTCTCACTGACATCAGAGTGATGGCTGACGTTAACTATCCACCCAGGCAATTGTTCATTCGTTCATTCATTCATTCATTCACTAGCATTGCCCAAGGGACCACTGAGTGTCTGTTCCAAGCCAGGCTGGGACCTGATGGAGAGAGGCTGAGTCTGGACACGGATGCCTGAAACCGAACCCCTAAGAGCCCGGAGACGTCAGTGGTCACACAGCCCCTCTAATTCTGCTATTTTACAGGTAGGGAAACCGGGACCCAAGAAAAGGAAAGGACTTACTTAACTAAGGTCTTGTAGCAGGTCAGTGGCAGAACCTGGTCAGGGTTCCAGACGTGAGTACCCCCTCTGATGTACCACACGGTCTTGTGTTCCTTCAAGGGCTGGGTGCACATGGGCAAATAGAAGCCTAAACAGCCTGCCTCCAGGCCCTGGAACCTTGGCGCCCTACCTTCTCTCCAGTGCCTGGGTTTCCAAGAATAGCTGCCCTACCCCACCTGGTGACAAAACACAGGATGAAGAGTGTGAGTAAATGCTTTGGGAAGAATAAAAAAAAAAATGGTTTGGACATTTTGTATCAGAAGAGACCAGCTTGGATACCCCCTGCAATGAGGAACTCACTGCCTCAAACAGCAGCTCTCTGGGACCTCGAAGTTCATCCTTCCCACTTGGAGCACAAGTCACCGGAGGCCCCTGCACTGGGTAGCCCGCCCCTGGGAGCAGAGGCTGTGAGATGGCACTTTCTGACCCCACGCCACTCTCGGGCTCGGTGTCCCTCCGCCCCAGTTGTCCTTCCTTCCTGTTGTTCTGTAAGATCGGACTGACAATTACAGATTAAATGAGGTACTGATTAAGACTAAGATTAAATGAGGTAATGTGTGTAAAGCTCTTACTGCGGAGCGGGTGCTTAGGAAATGCTTATTATTGTGGTTAGGATTGTTAATGTGGTTTCTCACACCGGGCCTGATAGGAAAATGGCTTTCCTTTTCTTCTCTCTCCTCTCTGGGGCATTATCCCCTCATTCCTATGCTTCCAGAATTTTTCCCATTCCTGTTCGTGATTTCTCTACACCACCTGTATCAACTACAATCACTTTCATGCTGTCTTTAACTGCACTGGTTTTGTGAACTTGAACCTTATTTAAGCATTAATGTCTGTGAAATCACAGGTGTGATGTACAGTCTATTTTTTTCTAATTACATAACAAACGCAAAAAAAGAACTCTTGTCCATGTACCTCCTACAACCACCTCCCGGTCCTGGGTCTCTTAGATACAACGTCGAAAGTATAATCCATCAAAGAAGAAGTAGGTAGACCAGACTTTGTCCAATTCAAGATCTTCTGTTCTTTGAAGGATACTGTTAAACAAAATAAAAGACAAGCCACAGATTGAGAGAAAATACTGGCAAGCCACACATCTGACCCAGGACTTGTATCCAGAGTACATTTTAAAACTCCCAGAATTCGGGGTGCCTGGGTGGCTCAGTCGGTTGGGCAGCCGACTTCGGCTCAGGTCATGATCTCGCGGTCCGTGAGTTCGAGCCCCGCATCGGGCTCTGTGCCGACAGCTCAGAGCCTGGAGCCTGTTTCAGATTCTGTGTCTCCCTCTCTCTGACCCTCCCCCGTTCATGCTCTGTCTCTCTCTGTCTCAAAAATAAATAACCGTTAAAAAAAAATTAAAAAAAAAAAAATAAAAATAAAACTCCCAGAATTCAATAAAAAGGAAATAAACAACCCAGTAAAAAAAAAATGCAAAAGATTTGAACAGACACTTCAAAGAAGACACCTGGCAAGCAAGTATGCCCATGAAAAGATGTCAATGTCATTGTCATTAGGCATATGCAAATTACAACCAGATGCCAGACCACAACATTGTAAACATGGCTAACGCTAAAAAGACTGACCAAACCAAGTATTGGGAAGGATGCCACTCCCACACGGCGGGGGCGGGGATATAAAATGGCACAACAACTTTGGACAACAGGCAGTTTCTAGAAACATAAACTCTTTCTTCACTTATGGCATGAAAGCAGCTAGAGACAATTCATAAACCCATAAAAGAATGAGTGTACCTGTTCTTACACGATTTTATTTATGGATGCTAAAATTTGAAGTGTATGTAATTTTCACACCACGAAGTATTCTGACTATTTTGACTTTTTTTTCAAACATCAAAAAATGTAAAGCGGCACCTGGGTGGCTCAGCCGGCTGAGCGTCCCGACTCCCTGATTTCAAGTTGGGTCGTGATCTCTCGGTTCATGAGATCAAGCCCTAAGCCAGGCTCTGCGCTGACAGCGCGGAGCCTGTTTGGGATTCTCTCTCTCTCTCCTTCTGTCTCTGCCCCTCCCCTGCTCATGCTGTCTCCCTGACTCTCTAAAAATAAACTTAAAAAAAAAAGTAAAAATCACTCTTGGCCTGCAGGCTATATTCAAACAGGGCTGCAGTTTGCCCATCTTGCTCTTGGGCTAAGTACCCACGGCCGTTTCCATGATGAACGTGAAGAGGCTTTAGGGATAAGGCTGCAAAGACTGGAGGCAGCAAAACCAGCCCCAGGTTGGGAGGGACACCTTCTCCCCATTGCTGTGTGAAACACAGTGTGATTGGCGTCAGGGAGCCTGAGGGGCACGAGCTACCCAGGTGGCCTGTGGAGCACAGGTGAGAGAAGGCGAGGAAGGTGGGGAGCCCTCCAGGGGCTGGAGGTGATACCCACAGGGCAGCTGGAGCTGGGGAAGCAGTGGAGTCAGCTCCTGAAGGTACCTGACACCCCCAGGCGACTTCTTGAAATAACTGAGCCGTCTTCCATTCCCCTTGAATGACCGGCATTGTGCGGCAGAGAGCGGCAGAGAGCTCGGCCCATGGAGGAGGGACATTCCCACTCCTCACCTGAACCACATGCTGGAGAAGCCTGGGGGCTGAGGGGTCCCAGGGCGAACAGTGAGCACACCCCTCCTCGCCAGTGTTAGCGGCTTGGGCTCTTCAGAAGCCCGCAGTGACCAGGGGATGGGCCAGTTGTGCTCCTGGCCTCTCATTGCTCAGAGTAGTGAATTGTAATTACCCCCAGCCGCCTAGGGGAGGGTGCGCCCGTCTTCACAGTCTCCCTATTAGTGATCTCTGGGGCCTTGGGACCCTGGCAGGGGCGCAAGCCAGTGGTTTGAGGAAGCAGGTAGAGCCTGCAGGTGTCTCCTGTTTGGGCGGTTCAGAGCTAATCATTGTTTTGAGTCCGAAAGCCTTGGGGAAGTTTGGGGAGCGCATCCAGTTTGCAGCCCCCCACCCCCACCCCGCTTCCTACTGCCTTGGTTTTGCAAAGCCGCATCAGGCATTCGCATTAGCGGACTGGCCCCAGGACCCAGTTCAATTTGCAACCACTGGACTAGCCTCTTGGGGTAGACTCCGAGCTGGGGAAATGCACTGACGCCCCCGTGTCACTGCACCCAGGGGCAAAAGAACACACCGCCTAGTGGCCCATGAACCCAAGCCCCTCAGAGTCAGTAAGTGGCTTGCAAGAATTTCTCAGCAATGCGCTGGGGTGATGCCTCCTCGGGGCACCTCCGCATTTATTCATAATTACTTATCCAGCACCGACTCTTCTCAGCCCCATGATGCAATGGCGAACCAGACAGATAAGGTCCCTGCTCCGGGGAGTTTAGAGTCCAGTCGCGGAGACGGACGAGGACAAAGAAAAGATCACAGCTAGTGGGGAGCTGGGACATCAGGGAACGCTCAAGGTAGAGCAGCCGAGACCCACCCTTCAGAGAGTTGGTTGCTGAAGAGCAAAAGGCCCCAGACACATGTTGTCTCATGTTATCTCGTGTCTCACAGTGAAGGAAACTGAGGCTCGGAGAGACTGAGTGCCCAGCCCCAACGCCCGACCCTGCGTTGCAACGAAGAGACACAGGAGGTCCTTGTCAGACAGCACTGAGCCTCTCTGGGCCTCCTCCAGTGTCCTTTCCTTGGCTCTAAGACGTGGCCCAACTTGTCCCTCCCCTGATGTTCCTTCCAGGGCACATCGTGGCTCGCTCGCTCTCACCTGTGCTCCACAGGCCACCTGGGCAGCACGTGGCTGGGAGGGGCGGGCACTTCCGTGCTGTCTGCCTCCATCTGGATTGCACCATCACCAATAGAGGAGCCGGTGGCCGCGTCCTCTCGGAGCACTAGTGCCTAGCCCAGGGCTTGCTGCAGGGGACGGGGACACACTGCTGCGAAAGGGACCCAGGGCGGGCACCTTGAGGCTGGCTCAGGAGTGCCCTGGCTCTGGGTGAGGCGGCACCCTCTGGGTGGTAGAGGGAAGCATATGAATTTGGGCGTCCTCTTCCTGTAATGACCCCAGGGAAGGCTCTTTTTCCCACCTGGGTTGCAGGAGAAGAGGTTTCCGGGGAGGAGAGAGCCTGATCCGAAGCACCAGCTAGCCCACACCTGGACACTTCCGTGGCCCGCCTTCCCCCTGCTGCTTCCATCCCAGCCCATCACTCTGGACTGAAATTTCACCTTTCCTGGCCAACCCACTAAGCACCTGTGAGGTCCTGAGGATCAGCGATGCACGTCCTGTGTGTTTACATCTGTCTGTACTGCCTAGAGGGGCTGGTCCCACGTGGGTACTCCGGGAAGGCGTGATGAATGAGCGAATAGATGAATGAGTGAATGATGAACCGAAAGGAGCCCTCGAAAGTTCTACATATGTGTTTTCCCGGTGTCTTGCCAGGCCCTAATAAACCATCACCGCAGAGAGCGGCCCTCGGGCTGCGGGGCGGGGGCTGAGCTGCGGCAGGAGGACCGCCTGCCTGCTTGTGCCACGGCCACCTCGGCCTGGGGACCGGCAGACACTTGGCTGGGGACTAAAACACTGAGGACTGGAGCTGGAAAACAGAGGCAAAAAGGGGCGTGAGCGACAAAGAGAAAGAGCCGGCAATACCATGGGAACAGGGTCTCCCCTTGGAACAGGGCCTAGGCAGGGGGCAGGACGCCTGGTAATCGGCTAACCACAGCCGGACCTTCCCAAGATGGGCAGCCTCAGTGCGGCTGCCACAGGTGGGAACAACCCACCCTGGCTAAGATGTGGCTTTGAAGTTGGAACAACTGTGGCTAATATCCCAGCTCCGTCCACGCTCAGCTGAAGAACTCGAGGAACCTTACACGACCTCTCCAAGCCTCGTTTCCAAAATCTGTGAAATGTCAAGGATCATACCCAGTCCTGTTGGAGGATTAACATGCCTACTGGGCAGTTCACGCATTCCCGTAACCGGGGTCCTGTCACCGCTGCTAAGTGGCGAAGCTGGCCTTTTGGAGCCTGCCTGTCAACCAGCCCAGAGCCGTGGGCTGCCCATCCCCTCCGTGGACCTTCTGTTCTCCTGGCCTGCCACCCGCTCACGCATTCATCGAACACTGAACCCTCGTCACCAAGTGATCACTGTGTGTCCAGTGCCAGTCGAGGCCCTGGTGATGCAGCAATGACTGATAAACAAAACCCAAGCCCGCAAGGCCCTTGCACTCTACTCCAGGAGATAAACAACAGATGCATAAGGAAAACACCTAGTAAGTAAGGTGCTCCTCCAAGGAGAGAGAAAGAAACAGGTGGGAAAGGGGCAGGGAAGAGGGAGGAGAAACGTGACAGGGCACCCAAGGACCGCTGCCCCAGCAAGGTGACATCCGAGAGCTGACGCAAGCAAGGGAGTGAGCCAAGTAGGGGTCGGGGCAGAACATTCCAGCACAAGGATGAACAAGTGCAAGTATCTGCTTCTCTGAGAAACAACAGGGAAGAGACTTTGATTTGGGGCAGAGTGATGGAGACAAGCAGGGACAGGGGCAGAGTGGAAGTGAGGAGAGGGTCACAGAGAGCCTGTCACCCAGGAAGGTCAGGGGTCTTTGGGCTACAGACCTGGAGAAGGAAGGGTAGTTTCCAAAAAGTGGCAGCAGAAGGTATCAGTCTGGCCAAGTCTGGCCAGGCGATCCTGGCCTCATACCACCCACATCGTAGGAAGGTCCCTCCCGGCTTTGCTTGAAGAGGGAGAGCGCTCACCCCCAGCAGCTCTGATTGGCCGTGACTTCCCGTTCCCGTGGCCCTGGCATCTCACATCCACGGGAGCTGTCTCTGGAGACCGGGCACAATGCCGTGGGCCTTAACCAAACCGGGAAGCCCACATCAACCTCCTGTCCCCGCTTGGCTGAGGCCAGGCTACTAGTCCCCGGCCCCCAGCAGGGACCCGCTCAACGTCTGCTCCCAGAACAGCACATCCTGTGCCGGGGAGGAATCCGGCTACCAGACTCCAGGCAGAGCCCAGGGCCATGCGTGGGGATCGCTGTGAAAAATAACACAGATGGTGAGCATCGCCATTTCCTGTACAACACATAATTAGGTTAGATAAGAAACTAGCTGTGTCTAAGTGCTATAAATGTCTATATTAAGCTATTTTGAAAGTGCCGAGCACTTTGACATTTCAGAGTTCAGAGTAATTGAGGTATTGAAATAAAATTGCTTCTGTTATTTAAAAGGTCATTATCGTCTTCAGCTAGATATATGAGGACTATTTTCCACTCTAGTGAGCCGTTCTCCCTGGCACAATTAGCGTCGCTTGAGCAGAGGCCTGCTGGGGGACTCCCAGCCGCAGCCCCCGCCAGAGCCCGCGGCAGCCGTTAGGACACACGGAGCAGGAGGAAAGCAGAGGAAAGCCTCCATCACCGTGGACGCCACCTACCGTGCGCCGGGATGGGGTGGGGGGGCTGCACCCCTCCTTCTTCCTGCACGGTTTTGTCCCATCCTTACACAATCTCGAAGGACTTGGTTGCTGTCAGAGCGCTGCGGACGAGATGCTGAGGCCATCTGCGGTAACAGACCAGGGTGCAGCTGGGGGCCCGAAGGGCGGTGAGCACGGGCCACTGTTTCCTGAGCACTCGGCGTGCTTGTGGGAGTCCGCCAGCCCTTTACTGTCCTGGCTTCTTTGAGCCTTGGAACTCTCCCTGGAGGAGACATCTCCATTTCAAAGATGAGAAAACTGATCCCCAGAGAGGTTGAGAAGCTGGAAAACAGCAAGAAGGTGGCAGGAAATGCTGTAAGACTCAAGAACGTGAAGATTGTCACTTAGTGCCTCACTCCACTGCCTGTCGCGCAGACAGCTCAGGCCTCTCTCCACCCCTCCCCCCGAAACCTCCAGCGGTGGGCCTCGTTCCTTGAGGGCTCCTCCTGAAGAGCAGGAACAAGAGTGGCCTCAGCTGGACTACTCAGCAGGACAAGCTCAGACCAGCAGTTTCTGGGAAGGAGGCTCTACTGACTCAGCGTGCTGGCTTACGGGAGAGCTGGGTACGAGCCCGCAGGAGGCCTGATGGGTACTGATCACCCTCACAAGGCCTCATCAGTCACATGGTGCTCCTGAGAAGACCCAAATCCGGTACAGATCTCAAACTACCCTCTGCAAGCACGACTACCAGAACGTTCCACCATAAAAACCAAACATCGCAGCTTCTCTCCAATTCTCATTTGAGCCGCTCACCACCCCCACCCCTGATTGTTAAGTGCAATAAATGGCATGTTCTTAACTACAGATTAGATACCTAATTTAGTGCTAAATTATATTCTTGGTTATCGTTGATTTAATATATCACAATTTCTAAATGTCCCTCAAAGGGACTCTTGACTTCCAAAGCCCTCTTCATCTCAACAGTGTGCAACCCACTGCTGCAGGGAGGGGATAAGTGATATAAAGTCAGCCCGGGGCATGTCTGTTGGGTGGTCCGTGAGTGTGGGGCCCTGCGCTGGCGATGGCGAAAAGCTTCAGAAAATGCATGCTCTCTGAAAGCGGGGACTCAAACAGATATTCATACACCCACATTCACAGCAACGCCCATCACAGTGGCCAAAGAGTGGAAACAACTCAAGGGCCATGGACGGACGAGTGGATAAGCAAAACCAGGTATAAACATGCAACGCAACATCGTACAGCCTTATAAAGGCAGGAGGTTCTGACATGTGCCACCATATGGATGCCCTTTGAGGACATTCTGATAAGTGAAGTAAGCCAGTCACAAGAAAGACGAATACTGAAGGATTCCGCTTATGTGAGGTACCTAGAATGGTCGAATAGAGACAGAGAGTAGAATGGTGATGGCCAGGGACTCAGGAGAGAGGGGGTACTGGGGAGTTATTGTTCAATGGGAGTAGCTTCACTTTGGGAAGGTGAAAAAGTTCTGGAGGTGGATGGTGGGGTCCCCCAGCAATGCAAGTGCACTAATGCCATTGGACTGTATACTTGAAAACAGTTAAGATGTAAGGGTGCCTGGGTGGCTCAATCAGTTAAGCATCTGACTTTGGCTCAGGTCATGATCTCATGCTTTGTGAGTTCAAGCCCCGCGTCGGGCTCTGTGTTGACAGCTCAGAGCCTGAAGCCTGCGTCGGATTCTATGTCTCCCTCTCTCTCTGCCCCTCCTCTGCTTGTGCTCTGTCTCTGTCTCTCTCTCTCAAAAAAAAATAACCGTTTAAAAAACGTAAAAAAAAAACCCAAACTAAAACAAAAACAGTTAAGATGTGTCTTTTGGGGGGGATGGGTTCAATGGGTGACGGGCATTAAGGAGGCCCTTGTTGGGATGAGCACTAGGACTCATATGTAACAGATGAATCACTGGGTTCTACTCCTGAAGCCAAGACTACACTGTATGTTAATTAACATGAATTTCAATAAAAACGACAACAACAAAAAGGGTTAAGATGGTTGATTTAATGTTATGTACATTTTATTACAATAAAACAAATAAAAGTAAAAAGTAAAGAAACGCATCCTGATGGGGCCACTGATAGGGCAGATGACACACGGTGGCCTTCAGGAAAGCTCAAGTGACAGGAGGCGGAGTCATCCATTGTACGTTGGTCTTCCTTGGGCGCATCGGTGGGTAAAAGTTCTATTTGTCTCTGCTGCGCGATGTCAGTGTGTGAGCTGTAAGGACACACTGAGTTTCTCAGAGGAGAAGCGAGCCCCCTGCACCGCGCAAGCAGCAGGGTGGACGGTGGCGAGTGTCGCTGGGGTATGAGCGTGAGCCCAGCCAAAGCACAGGGGGGTAGCGGCTGACCCCCCTGCTTTTGTTAAGGAGTGGGGAAGGGCTCGAGTGGCTGGAAATGAGATCAACCCTGACCCTTCCTCAGAGAGAGTACTAGAAGAATAGGTGTTGAATGGCGGGGGGAAACTCATCACATCCAGAACACTCTTTGTAAAGTGTAAGCAACTTACAAAGCTAAGCTTCTCTCATTACTTTGTTTCAGAGTCGGAATGTCACCTGGGGAAATAAAATATTGCCTAAGCCTCTACACGTTAGCCTATAACGTCTGGATACCGAAGCCAGTTATCCTCCTAGGGAGTCAAGGACTTTCCCCCAGACCCAAGCCCTCAGCTCCGGTCTGACTGGGGTGGCTCCAGATGGTTCTCAGGCTGTGGGGCCAGCCCCGAGCCAGCCTCCTGGTCCGTCACGGTCCAGTGCTTCCCTGGGAAAAGGCACCACCTCCTTCTTGTCCCACAGAAGAGAAACCGCTGTCCCCTCCCGAGGTGGTAGACATGCCAGGATTCCCGTCAAGCCCCCCACCTCCCCAGGCCCGACCACAGCCAGAATGTTGTCAGCCACCGTGGCCTCGTTACCCCCCAGACAAGCATGTTATTTCAGGCTGGTCTTTGATGGAAACTGGCAGAGGGGCCTGCCAGCAGGATAAATATAGCAGTGTCTTTTTGCTGAGTTGTGGAAACTCTGGATAATGTGGTTTGGGGCACAGGATTTGGATGCCTTAGGGAGGAATGAGATCTGTAGGAAAAAAGAATTCCCTCCGTGCGGGGTTGTGGTTTTTAGTTTTCAAAACACCTTCACTGTCCTTTTCCACCCTTTGTCCCCTTTCTAGGTATTGAGAAGCAGGTGGGTACTAGGCTCTGTGACAGTGTCCCTCAGGGACAGTGTGGTGACAAAGCGGACAGGGGCCTGCCCTCAGTGGGACTCACTGTGCCCTGGGGAGAAAAAGCCATCATTTCATTGCTCTGGTCCCCGACAGAGAGCAGTCGGAGGAAGAAGATGTGCTAGGGAAGCATAGCCAGGAGCAGGAGGCGAGTGCTGGTGCCCCGTGGAAGGTCCTGGGAGAAAGGAAGGAGGTGATTCTGCACCCAGGCCTGGCGCCCCGCATGTTCTTGTGGGTCAAAGAAATACCAGCAGATGTTTTCCTCTGCAGTCAAAGTGAGAACCGGCTGATGGGACAGCCAGCCCTGGGGGCTAGAACTCTCTGCACTCGCTCCCCTCCCCGGCCTGTGGGGCGGCTCCTCCCTGGGCTGCAGCCCGGCTGGGAGCCCACACCCCCTCCCAGAGGCTGACTTGTTCCTTACTGGAAGGTAACTCTTTTTTTTCTTAATGTTTATTTATTTTTGAGAGAGACAGAGTACGAGTGGGGGAGAGGCAGAGAGCGAGAGGGAGACACAGAATCTGAACCAGGTTCCAGGCTCTGAGCTGTCAGCACAGAGCTGATACGGGGCTCAAACCCATGAACCATGAGATGATGAACTGAGCTGAAGTTGGATGCTTAAGTG
Organism: Lynx canadensis; assembly: GCF_007474595.2. Classification (NCBI taxonomy): domain Eukaryota; kingdom Metazoa; phylum Chordata; class Mammalia; order Carnivora; family Felidae; genus Lynx; species Lynx canadensis. The sequence goes on along the minus strand of NC_044313.2, from coordinate 40,735,730 downwards.
AGTGAGCTACTCAGGCGCCCCTGGAAGGTAACTCTTTATTTTTTTTAAACATTTTTTTAAATGTTTTTTTTTTTTAATTTACTTTTGAGAGAGAGAGACAGAGCATGAGGAGGGGAGAGGCAGGGAGAGAGGGAGACACACATTCTGAAGCAGGCTCCAGGCTCTGAGCTGCCAGCACAGAGCCCGACATGAGGCTTGAACCCTTGACCCGCGAAATCATGACCTGAGCCGAAGTTGGACACTGAACCGACTGAGCCACCCAGGCACCCCTGGAAGGTAACTCTTTAAACGTTATTGGCCCTGGCTCTCCTGAGTGGCTCAGTGGGTTAAGTGTCTGGCTTAGGCTCGTGTCATGATCTCACAGTTCGTGAGTTGGGTTCATGAATTTAAGCCCCGCATCAGCTCTCTGCTGTCAGTGCAGAACCCCCTTCGCGTCCTCTATCCGCCCTCTCTGTCTGCCCCTCCCCCTCTTGCTCTCTCTCTCTCTCAAAAATAAATAAACATTAAATAAATAAATGTTATTGGCCCCTTTTTTTCACGTGAGGACTCTGAAGGCTGGAGAGCTCAAATAGCTTCTCAAAGACACATGGCAATGCAAAGGCAGACCCAGGATTTGGATCAGATCTTCTAACTAAATCCTGTGCTCATGCTACTGAGTGAGAAAAGCCAGGACACCAGCAAAAGTAAACGAAGTGTGTGTGAAGAGAAACAATGCCAGACACAGAACTCTGTTTGTAGGCTCTGGTCTGGGATCTGACCCCTGGGCCGGAGAGAATGGCTGCACGTACGCGCTTGGTTCGTAGCCTGCTTATGGTGCATCCCAAATAACCACTTTCCTTGCAAGAGGAACAAGGGCATAAGGAGAGCGGGAAAGGGAGTGAACACGATAAGAAGAGCCAGAGCAGGATTTGGTCAAGGCTGGAGTAGGAAGAGCACACCTGGGAATGTAGGGGAGAGGCAGAAGGATCAGCCAGTGAAGACAGGTGGAGAGGTCCCAGCGAAGGCAGGTGGGGGCAAAGGAGGTCTGCAAGTTCTCAGTGGTGGCCACCAGGAGGCGCTGCCGACCCAGAGCAGTTGAGCTGCTGTCCAGTGTTGGTCAAAGAGGACAGGGAAGTGGGAGGAGCAGCCCTGCCAGGGGAGCTGGGGGAGGCCAAGGAAACTGTGTCCCCACGGTGTCCCTGTCCGTGAACTCCGGAAGTCACAAACCCTGAATGCATCCCTCATGATTGCCTTCCTCCCACTCATGACCAAGCTGGCCATAAACAGGAGTTTGTGAAATTAGCAAAGGTCTTCTCTTTACTCATGTATCTGGAATAAGCAGGTGGACAGTTACGTGCGTAAATTCCAGATCTGTCGAAATAAGAGAACAAACGAAAGCCAAAAGTAACCAGGCCACCAAGCTCCCTCCCTTGGAGATGGGAGTGGGCAGAATTCCAGACTTTAAGGGATTTTAAGGTCTTTCCTCTGCAGTATTCTCTTTTTGCTTTTTCTGCCATCCCTCGGGCACACTAAATTATCTTTCTATGGCAGCTTCCCTCCTAATTTCTTCATGGCCTCAGTTTCCTCATGATTACATAAGCTGATCCCCACTGCTGGTTGTGAGGAAAAGCGGAGTGCCCGCATCCCTCTCAGCTCGCCCACTGTGGGCAATCCCGTGTGAAAGGCCCGTGGTCCATCTCACTTCCTGGCAGCCCTGGGTCCTTTCTACTGTAGTCCACCAGGTGAGGCCCACGAGGAGCCCGATGCCCCCTGCTCTCTGGGCATGCACCTCCCCACCAGAAGCTCCCCACGCAGGGGGATATCTACAACCAAGGGAGCCTCCTGCGCCCCGCCTCCTGGCAGACACATGCCCCTCTACTAGGGCTCTGTTCAGATGGACCCTTTCCTCCTTCCGGTTTCCAGGGGCACTTTGGGATTATTTCCTTCTTGGTTCCTGTGCCAGACCACAATAGAAAGAGCACCAAATTAACACTGAGCAACCTTGACTTTCTTTTTTAAATATTTATTTTGAGAGTGAGAGAGAGAGAGAGCAAGAGAGCACAAGTGGGGGAGGAGCAGAGATAGAGAGGCAGAGAGAGCTGCGTACTCTCAGTGTGGAGCCTGATGCGGGGCCTGAACTCATGAACCATGAAATGAGGACCCAAGCCAAAATCAAGAGTCGGATGCTTAACCGACGGAGCCCCCCAGGCGTCCCAAGCAACCTTGACTTTTAATCCAGCTCTGCAACTTACGATGCAGCCTTGGGCAAGCTGCTTAGATGCTCTGAACCTCATTTCTCCCAGCCATAATATGGTCGTAAGGCCACCTCCTTTCAGGACTGCTGTGAAGCCCATAGCACCAGAAAACCATGCCCAGTGCACAGGAAGTACCTTGCCAACAGTAACCACCATAAGCATAACTTGCTCATTGGCTGTGCTTCTTCGTACATGCCCCTGCACTCAATACTTGCCGCTCAGTACACATCTGTGGGACTGTGTTGACCTCTGGAATTTCCCTGGGGGTGCTAAGTTTGCCATATTTGATGATTCCGCCCCACTGCAACACTGACCTTGCTCATTTCGGCTGGAAGCCATTGGCTATCACCTTCCAGTGGGTGCTGCCCATCTGGGCCTCCTTGACAAGGCTGAGATGTTACTGACCTCTGGGGGCGGGGCAGGGCAGGAATGCACACAGGGTGGGGCAAGAGGAGTTATGGAAAGAAGAGGAGCCCTGTATTTTGATCCTGACGGAGCCACCACTGTGCTATCAAAGCCAGCAGCTGTGTCTGTGACTCTCAGGGGGCACGGTGACCCAGCCTGGGCTTCCTGGTCTTGGGGATCTTGCCTTAGATGTTGTGGAAGCTGAGGCTGCGCAGCTGCCCCTGGGGCTTTGGTCAGTGCCCGGAGGCTTGGTCTCCGCTCCCCACACTCTGAGACCCTCCCCCAGCCAGAGGGGTGCAGGCCCTCCCCCAGCCAGAGCTGTCCCCTCTTGCAACCCTGACACCCCACTTAGGCTGAGCAGATGGTGCAAGGGCGGGGGGCAGGCAGCAGTAAGAAACCGGCAAGGTAGGCGGGGCTGGGTCACGAGGAGCCTGGACTGTTCTAGGAGGCGGAGCTTCATCCTGAGTGTGGTTGGGAGCAGGATTCTAGGCAGGGGGCGACTCAGCCAGTCCACCCTCTAGAAGCATCCCTCAGGCAGCATTTTGGAGAATGGGTTAGAGGGCAGGAAGGTCAGGTGTGAATGTGGTGGCCCAGGAGGGAGATGCCCAGAGCTGATGGAAGGCAGGAACCCCGTGGATGGGGAGGAGGGGTAGGAGCTGGCAACGTGAGGAGATACTATGACACCGGCTCTGTCCTCTTGAGCAAGCTAGCTGGGGTCTCTGAACCTCTGCTTCCTCGTCTGCAGATTGGGGTGGAATAGTATTGGTTTAATGAGATAATACAGAAAACGTGCCCAGTATGGTGCCTGGCCCTGGTCAGTAAAAGTCAGCAACAATCCTGCTGCTGTTGCTGCTGCTAATGGCCTCCATCTCCAATGACAGCACGTTTCCAGTCTTAGTTATAAGGTGAACGTTCTTAAGCAGCACGGCTAGGTGTTGAGGGGGGTGGGATGCTCGTGGTATGGTCAACAGTGGACATTGGCTTCCAAGAGACATGGGTGCTGCCCTGCGGGGGAAAGGGCTAGTGGGTAGGCATGGGGCTTAGGAGGAGGGTCCAACTGGAGCTCTGGAGGCCGCAGGCTGCAGCTGGAGAGTGGTCAGAGACATCGGTGTGGATGCAAAGAAAAAAGCTAAGGACCGAACCTTGTAAGGAGCCATCATGGAAGGGCTGAGTGGAGGAAAGGCCACTATGTAGATTATGCAAGACCCAAAGAGGTGCAGCTGGACGAGCGGTGTCATAGACATCAGAGAAGCAGTTTCAAAAAGCGCAAGGACACCTGTGGCAAATGGTGCAGAGAAAAATAAGATATTCTCTGCAATAGAACACATGCTCAGCAATGATCCCTGAAGGCCTTGAGCAGAGCCGAGTCCGGGGGAGGGGGAGGGAGGCCATGCAGTGAGTGGCGACTCCGGGAGGTGGAGGAAGAAGCAAGAGAAGAGGGCTTGAGGGGTGGCCGGCACAGGTTGAGAAATGCATGTCGCTTCAGAGACTGAAAGAGAAGCTGAAAAGTCCAAACAGAGAGGGAAGGCCTAGTGAAGGGGCTCCCGGAGAACCAGAAAGTGGAATCCAGAAGAGGTGGAAGAATGAGCAGGAAAAACACAGTTTAAAGAATGCCGACTGACTGGGAGCAGTGCAGTCACAGGGCACTCAGACCTGGGGTCCCTGAGAAGCTGGGGACTGGCGGTGGGAACGGCAGGCTGCCTGGGGCCAGAGCTCGGTGGTGGAGTTGGGGGGTTTGGGCTGGGGTTTTGCCGGGGGTGGTCACCAGGCTTGGAGATAAAAGCTTGGTTCCAACCTGGCTTGGCCACCAAATATCAGGTCCCTTCCCAGTCCTTACTTCCCAGTCCTACCCCCCAGCTGTAAAGTGACAGATATCATCATGGCACTCCTAGGGGACCTTGCTGCTAGGACCCTGGCATAGAGTCTCTAAAGGTCCCAACTTGGGGTGCCCGGGTGGCTCAGTGGGTTAAGCCTCTGACTCTTGATTTTGGCCCAGGTCACGATCCCAGGGTCATGGGATTGAGCCCCACATCGGGCTCCCTGCTCAGCGTGGAGCCTGCTTGAGATTCTCTCACTCTGCCCTCTCTCTCCTCTGCTCACTCTCTCTCTTAAAAAAAAAAAATCCTATCTTACATGGAGCATGGGCTCCTTCAGAAAAACTGAAGAGGGCATCAGGCCCTCACACAAGCAACACAAGACTTCCGCGTAAAAATTCCTGGCTGTTCCTGGATTCCCTACGATCCCCCCACAGACCTAGGAGTCTGAGGTCCTAATCGTACTCGTAAATAGGGAGCAATCCCATCCAACTGCCAGCTAGGAAACTGTAATAAAGGAAAACCGAGTGCTGGAACTGTCAGCAGCAACGCGGCCCCCACCCAGACCAGCTCCTAATGAGTTTTTCTCTGTTTGCTGATGGAGAACACTTGTAATAAAGTTTAATGTGGAAGAACAAGGTGCGTTTAACCAAAGCTGTAAACATCTCTAATCCTCTTTAAAACTACAGGGTCCAGTACATTAACGCTCGACAATCAGACGCTAAATTGGCATGAAGCTAATCGAGCTGGGTTTATTAGAAAGTAGACACCAAGCCGTCTTCTATCAATGACAACAGAAGGAGCGGAAAACCGCAGTGGCCACCCCCACACCCCACCCTATGCATTGAGTCTTCCCCAAATCGCCACCCCACGGAAAGACGCTGATGGCTTGGGGGGAAAATACGCTCAGCAAGCACATGTGGCTCCAGGCCAAAGCCGGGTAGCCTTGCGCACTTGGGGAATTGTTTTCCTGGGCAAAACAAACCATTTTTAAAAATGTGAAGTACGAATAATTCTGAACGAACGAGGGCTCAACCTCTATTCTGTCTGACCTCTGCAGAATGCACACTGCTGAGCCCTTCCTCCTTCGAGAAACTCCCAGACATGGCTTTGTCCAGCCCCTGCCATTCCTCTGATTGGTTGCTCTTCCCTCGCCCCCTTCAGGCTCCTCACCTGCTTCTGGAGCTGCCAGCAGAGAGCTCCCCACCGCTCGGGCCTCATGCCAGGCGTCTTCCCTCTGCATGGGGCCACCTCTCCCTGGGGATTTTGCCCACGCTCAGGGCCTCAGCTGTGACCTATACTCTGAGGATAGCCCCCAACCCTCCAGGGGTTCCAGATCCACATTCCCCCCAAATTTACATCCATGCCCCTCAAACTGTGGTCCAGATTCAGAAGCATGGGCATTCCCTGGAAGCTTGTCAGAAACATAGACTCCCAGGCCCCCACCCAGACTTCCTGACCCAGAATCCACAGTTTAATAGGATCCGGTGATGTGTTACAGATTAGGGAGCACTAGTCTATCCTACCCATCTGGACACCTCCTCTGTAGCTCACACTCAAGCTGTCCACGCTGAAGGCGGGCCCTTCTTCTAAGCCATGAATTTCTTCCTTGTGTTCCTCCCAGTGAGTGAATAGCTTCTGTCCAGGGTGGGGTGGGGGCCGGACGGGATGGAGAGTCAACATCCCCACCATGTGGCTGCCTCACCTAGTAATGGGCTAAACATGAGAACTCCCTCCCTCTCCAGGAAATATACGGATACTGAAAAACATCATGTCCTATAGAACATATATGGAAGCCATGCTAAACTTCACGGCCACACAAAAAGGCGCCCTCCAGCATCCATGTGATAGGGCTCATTTGAATCTCTGCCCTGTGCCCTTCTCCTGCTGTCCCCAGTGATGCTTAGTACCACTCCAAGCCTGCTGGTGTCTCTCCTCCAAACCAGAGGGTCCTTCCGTGAGGCCAATATCAGTCCTGAAGCCTGACAGTCCCTTTCCATCGAGAAGGGTGTCCTCAGGGCCCTGAGAGGCCCCACTCAGTAAGAAAGTGCAGAGCACGGCAGGGGCCCGTGGCTACAAGTACGTCATGGGACATAATGCAGGTGGAGTCCTTGGGTGGTGACACTCAGTGCAACTCTTTTGCTTCCTGAGCTGGGAAGCAACTTTGACACATACCGTAAAGGTCCAAATTCTCTCCATTGCAACATGATGTGCTTGAACAAAACTAGGATTTAGATAGTAGGAAAATGGGGTCGTTAATGGAATCAAAGGAAGATCTGAAGGAAAGAGAAACGCCTGAGGAATTTTGGGTCTGGGAGCTTGGATTCTGTGCTCCCAAGACAGTTTCTTCCCTGCTTCTCAGAGTCTCCTTCATTTTTCAAGGCCTCCCTATTGCCAGAGACGTGGCCGGAGGCATAGCTGATAGGTGGCATCCCAGCTTCGCTCCCCAAGAGAAAGATGGTTTGTTTCCCCCAAGGATTCTGATCAGCCCAGAACAGGCCTCATGCACGCTTTGGGCCATTTTTTTTCTGTGGCCTGGAGCATGAACCCCATTCTTGGCCCAGCCTAGGTTGCGGTCATGCATATCGGAGGCTGAGTGATGAACAAGGGTGTGGATAGTCCCTAAAAGCATCAACTGGTTTAGCGTTCTTATACAAGTGAGTCTTTGGGTTTCCTGATGTTCAGGACAACCCAGATGACCATGCACCAAAAAATACCAAGTGCCCCAATGTCATTTTCACTCCAGGAAATATCAGGAGCGGGGAGGCCTGGCTTTTTCTGACTTGCCCTGCGAACTAACAGGATCATGATGCTTTAATGAAGATGCGATCCCAAAGAAATCCCAACCTTTTTCCCCCACCACAGCTACTTTAGTTCAGGGCTTGGGGATGCCCTTTTTTGCTGCCTTCCTTCCTGCCATGATTCCGTGCCATGCCTGGCCTAGGTCAAAATTCACCACCAAATCTGAGAGTGTCTACTGAGCAATGGATTCTTGCTTGTTTTGACTTCATGTAAATATACAATCAATTGTCCCTTATGAAAACTGCTTATATAGGGGCGCCTGGGTGGTTCAGTCAGTTAAGCCTCTGACTTCGGCTCAGGTCATGATCTCATGGTTCACGAGTTCGAGCTCCGCATTGGGCTCCCTGCTGTCAGCTCAGAGCCTAGAGCCTGCCTTGGATTCTGTGTCTCCCTCTCTCTCTGCCCCTCCCCCGCTCACGCTCAGTCTCTCTCTCTCAAAACTAAACAAAAACATTAAATTTTTTTAAAAAACTGAATATATATATAGTTGTTTCAATAGATGCCTGATAGTAAAAACAAGATGAAAAACTTTTCCTAATTTCTATTGGGATGAAATAGATGAGATACTTAGGAACACTTTTCCTAATTTCTATTGGGATGATTCCCCTTACTCATTTTTAGAAATAAATGTTAAGGCATGGTTAGTGGTTTATTTGATAGGGAATAATTCACCCATTTTTTTTTAAGGTTTACTATGACAATAACATCAAGATTTATCACTGCAAATAAGCACCAGGGACAGATCACCCATTGCTTCTAGTTGTGAGCAGAACTTGGATGTTTGGCTTCTGGACATAATGGTGGGATGAGCTCTGCTTGGATGTTGACAGTAGCTTCCAGGATTCCTTTGGGAAGGGTTTCAGTAGGAGGTGATGGTCTTTTATACTCGAGGTCCAGCTGGTCCCCCAGCCATACAGCGTCGTGTGGGTTTGCGCAGCTATGAGCAGGATTCTGGAGCCAAAGTCTGAATTGAATCTAGAGCAACGACTTGTTACCCTGACTTGCAGCTGCCAGATCTTCTTAGCAGAATGTGTTTCTTTCCACACGTCATGGCCCTCAGCTTTCACTAAATTTAAGGAGATGGGCTTGATGGGATTGAGTTCAGTTCACTTCTGCAGTAGCCTAGGGGCCCCCTACCCTCTTGCCTCTCCCCACAATCTCCTCTTCACACACTTCACACTCCAACCCCACCTGGCATCCTCGGGCCCCACTAGCCCATATGGTTCCTTGTGCAAATGAAGCAATCACCCTCCTTCCTCAAAACACCATAGAACCATGTTCTGTTGGAACACCGCCATGATAAAATAGGATACGCTGCCTATGATAATTATGATATGAACTGTATGCCAACCATATAGTCTCCTCTCCTAAAGGATCCCCTGGAAAGTTCCAGACAATTCTTTCAAGTGGTATTTCTTCCCCCAAAGCTGCGTGGTTTATTCACTATCTTTGAAATCTGGCAGGCGGGAAGGGAATGAGATGCAGGTGTAGACCAGAGAGATCGACTTCCCCTTTGTAAAGTCAGGCTATTTCTGCTTCTAGAAAATCTACCTGCTCCCAATTTGGACCCTTTCCAATAAACCACAAGAGGTACTCATAAGGTATCATGGGTCTTCGGGAGTGTTACCGTAGAGCTAAGTTCATGGACACATTTATTTTTTGAAGCTATTGTAACGAGAGCCTTACACTGTAAAGAAACTTTCGTTTCGAAAATACATACTGTCACATGAATGTTAACACAGTGTAGTGTGAAGCAATTTTATAGTATCCAGAATCTTGCGGTATTCATCATCCCATTACAAGAATTCTATGAGAGGTTAAGTCACCTTACTATAAACGTGAGTCTGAGATAATTAGGGAGTAAGAAACTTGACCCAAGTTCGCACAGCTATACAGAAGGGCACAACTCACACTCAAGGTTGTGTTTAAAATATATAATTTACCATATATACAAGATCCGTTACAAAGCCAAACAATGTCTGCAGTGCGCAGTGAATAACCGCCCAGAGCACACCCACCCAAGAAGTGTGACGGGGTGGCTCTCTTCTATAACGTTTCCATCTCCAGTGAGTTTCTGGGTGTTGTACCAGTCCTGCAGAGAAACTTCCACACAGATGTGTATACCATGCACCCCTGCCTGACCCCAACCCAAACACATTAGAAATCACCCATGAAGTTGAGTTGGACAAGGCACGTTCCAAGAGTAGGGTCTTTAAAACACATTTTCCCAACTCGGCTTGCACTTCTTACTCTCCTCCACTAGGGGAACCAGGCACAAAACTTTGCCCACATATGAGTGGACGTTCAATTAGAGCTGGTAACCTCGACACAGTTCCGAGGGGCCCGCTTCCTCCAGTGTGTCAATGGATGGCTAAGTCCCTCCCTTGCTCCTTTGGAGAAGAGTAGGACTGCTGGGAGGATGTAAGTTTCTATACCAATATAGGTGCACCCTGATGAGGGTTATGGAAGCCCTTTAAAATAGGGTGTGCTACTCGCCCTGTGGCCTTGGGCGATCACAGCTGGGGCGATGGCACTGGGGTATTTACAGACGGCTGACTGTTAGCCCCACAATCTGCCTCTCTGCCCTTAAATCACCAGGGTCAGTGCATCTGTTTAAAACAAGAGATGCTACCTTGAGTGATCGTTTGCAGTAAGCAGTCTGCTCTGCTCTAGGTGCCTTAAGAACATTCTGTGACCTTCTGAAAACCAACTAGTACATATCTGCCATCTCACACACTTTGGCCTATAATGGTATTTCTTCTAGCTATATGCTATGAGCTTGATATCACAAATACAGGAAGAACAGAAGATTAAAATAAGATGTTTAAAAGATTAAAACCCAAAGAAAGAAGAAGAAAACACGAAGGGGTTTGGCTCAGCAGAAAAATCTCCTTGGGTACTCTCAGAATCAGAGTCCACACTTCTCAGGGCTCAGACTCAGAAAATCTTGTCCTGGGAGGTTTGTCCAAGGTCTGTGGCCCCTAATCTTTTGTGGAGAGGAGCCTCGTACCTCGTGCCTCACACCTCTCCTCGAAGGCACCTGGAGCGCTGTTGGGAAGGGTCTCTCTGCCACGCAGAAGGCACGAGTGAAAATACAAAAATAAGGACTTTGTTTCCAAAGTGTCATAAATAACCGGGATGGCAGGTATTAAATAGGACCATGGAAGAGGGCACAGCATTACAACTTGTTCTCTTCAAAGAGGATCTGGGCGTAGACGGTGCTGGTGGGGAGGCCTTTGGCGGCCCGGTGGGGTTTGACCAGCTCCAGCTCGGCGTAGGTCAGGTTCTCCTCAGCAATCTTTGGCTGGAAGACAAAACACAAAACAATTCCAGCTGACCACAAGGAGTTCCGCATCACATATTCATTCGTCAGGGGTGCATTTTCATCGCATTCTGGGGACCCAAAGGGAAACAAATGGACAAAAATTTTCCAAAGACATATAAAAATTAAATAACATAACAATATAGATCTCATTGCCTTATAAAGAACACTATGCCCTATAAAGAGCCACTACGATTATTCTTTTTTTAATGTATCTTTTTAAGTTTATTTATTTATTTTGAGAGAAGAGAGAGAGAGAGAGCATGAGAGGGGCAGAGAGAGAGAGGGACAGAGAGACGGTCCTAAGTAGGCATCACTGTGGCAGCTTAGAGCCCAACACAGGCCTCCAACTCATGAACTGTGAGATCACGAGCTGGGCTGAAACCAAGAGTTTCATTCTCAACTGACGGAGCCACCAGGCGCCCCTCACTATGATTTATTCTTGAGTCAACATAGAACACTAACAAAAAGCGATTAAACATTAGGTCACAAAGTAAACTTTAATTCTGAGAAGTAAAAATAATGTAACTAACAGTTTCTGATCAAAAGGAAAAGATAAAGATAGCGACAGAAACCCAAAATTCTAGAAATTAATAACAAAATTAGAATGGGCATTTTTCTCGAATGACTCAACCTGTATAAAACTAAAGTTTTGGAATATCTTGATAACAATGAAAAAAGAAAATATTACTTACCAGAGCCCAAAGAATGAAGTACTCACAGATAAATCATAGTCTTAAATATTTATACTAATACTACGAATTAAATGGGTCGAGCATCCAATTGAAGAAGTTAGAAAAGAACAAAATAAATGGAAAAAAAAAAAAAAGAAAGAAAGACCAATACAATTAGAACCAGACTCTATGAATCAGAAAGCAGAAAAACAGAGGCGCCTGGGTGGCTCAGTCAGTTAAGTGTCTGACTCTTGATTTCAGCTCAGGTCATGATCCCAGGTTTGTGGGATTGAGCCCCACACTGGGCTCCGTTCTGGGTGTGGAGCCTGCTTAAGATCCTCTCTCTCCATCTCCCTCTGCCCCTCCTCCCCTCAAAGAAAGAAAAGAAAGAAAGCAGGAAAACAGTAGAATTATAAAAATACCCAAAAGCCTGTGCTTGGAAAGCACCAATAAAATAAATAAACTGAAAAATAAATTAATCAAGATAAAAAGGTAAAAAGCACAAGTGAATAAAATAGGAAATGAGGAAGGGGATATAATGTAAATAAATTTTTGAATTAAAAAAAAAAACTACTTTGCTCAACTCATTGCCCAAAATTATGAAATGCAGGATAAAGTAGGTAATGTTTCAACAAATATAAATTATAAACTCCAGAAAATATGAATGTATTAATTATCATCAAAAAAAGAAATAAAGTAAAGTAAAGAAAAGAAAAGAAAAGAAAAGAAATAAGGAGGGAGGGAAAAAGGAAGGAAGAAAGGAAGAAAGGAAATATTGTCAAAGAGCTCTTTCTCAAAAACACCAGGCCCAGGCATTTTTATAGGAGACCTTCTAAAACAAATTCTTTTAAGGAAAAGATAATTCCAATGTAATTAAATTTATCCAGAGCATTAAAAGAGGAAGAAAAACTTCACGTATTTTATTTAAAAAAAATTTTTTTTTTTACATTAGAGAGAGAGAGATCAGGGGAGAGGGGCAAAGGGAGAGAGAAAGAGAGAGAGAGAGAATCTCAAGAAGTCTCCATTCTCAGTGTGGAGCCTGACCTGGGGCTTGATCCCACAACCCTGGGATCATGACCTGAGATGAAATCAAGAATTGGACGCTCAACTGGCTGAGTCACCAAGATGCCCCTTCATGTATTTGAAAACAACCTCATTTATTAATGTAAATTTTAAATCAGATTGACTCAGAATGAAGAAGCAGATTAAAAGATACATAACCATGTTTCAGGAATGCAAAGATGGTTCAATATTAGAAAAATCTACCAGTATAATCCACTATAGCAACAGATGCAAAAAACCAATATGACTATCTCTATAGATGCTGGAAAAGCATTTAATAAAATTAAAAAGAATTTTTTTGTGAAAAACAACTTTTGAATAAAGGAGTCACCCATGTATATTTTCTTGCCATGATTAAGGAACATTATTAAAATAAAGAATAATTGGTGGCTTATTACGGAGTGATGTCAGGATCACAGCACCATGAACCATTCCTTTTTCTTTTCCTTTCCCCATCAATTTACAACTGATTGGACATCCACAACTGAAAAGAAAAGTGCCTCTGCACAGCATACCAAAAGACACCCGAGAGATCTGTCCATCTGTGCACTCAAAGGTGGGTGGACTGGACTGCAGAGGAGACTGCAGAGAGGGTGGGGGGGCAGCAGTGGCATTGGCGGTGATGACAGAGAAGGTGTGGGCTGGTCCAGAAACCAGCCAGCACCACCTTACTGATACAGGAGGTAGAGGGTGAAGGCAGTGATGGGGCGTGGGGAGGAGGGTCTGCCTGGCCATTCGCATTATAGCTGGAGGGAGCAGTTGCTCTCTCTGACTGACCACAGTGACTGGGGGAGGGAAAGGAACGGAAGGAAAGTGTCTCCTGCTGTCTGTCCCAGAAGGCAAGAAGCCCATCCTTGTGTCAGGATCCCCCTACGTAGCAGTGGGTACACCCAAAGCCCAAAGCACTAAGTACACACCTTCCCTCCTCACTCCTGCTCTGCCCACTGCCTCCCCCACTGCCAGCACCTTTGTTTTTTCTAAATGCATAGTGCTCCCAACCTTAGCAGCCAGTCAGCTTCCTTAACAGAAGGCAAAAACTTGTGCTATAGCGCCACCTTCTGGAAAACAAAAGGAAAGCTCCTAACTACCAACCTGTTGAACTGTTGGAATCAATGTTAACAAAACCTCACCTACATGAAAAAGGGTGTTCGCTACTTCAAATGCAGTGGCAGAGCCACTTCTCATCAACCGCCATGAAAAATCATAGTAATAGGTGAAAATCACAGTAATATTTAAAAAAATCACAGTAACATGGTATCAGAAAAATAAAATGACAATTTTCCAGCAACCAAACCCAAAGACATGGAATACTGTAATCTAAATGGTAATTCAAAATACTTGTAAAGAAGTTCAAAAGCCAAAAGAAAACTCAGAAGGACAGTACAGTGATTTCAGCAATCAAACTAATAAACAGAAGGCGTGCTTTATCAAAGAGGCTGAAATTCCAAAGCAGAACCAAACAGGAATTCTGGAGCTGAAGGACTGAATAAATGAGAGGAAGGATGCATTAGAACATACTGGAAATAGAGCAGATCAAAAGGAAGAGAGAATTAGTAAGCTCAAGGACAGAAATATAGAAATGATTCAGGTGGAAGAGGAGAGAGAGCTGAAATTTTTAAATAGTGAAGGAATTCTATGTGAATGATCTGACTCCATTAGAAAAGCCAAAATAAAGGGTGCTTGGGTGGCTCACTCAGTTAAGCATTTGACTTCGGTTTGGGTCATGATCTCACGGTTTGTGAGTTCAAGCCCTGCATCGAGCTCTCTGCTATCAGCACAGAGCCCACTTCAGATCTTCTGTTCCCCTCTCTCTGTGCACCTCCCCCACTTGCTCTCACTCTTTCTCAAAAATAAGCATTTTAAAAAATTAAAAAAAAAAAAAGAAAAGAAAAGCCAACATTATGGGTATCCCAGAAGGAGGAGGGAAGAGAAGGGAAGAGAGCCTATTTAAAGAAATAATAGCTGAGAATTTTCCAGTCCTGGAGAAGGAACTGGGTATACGAGTCCACAAAGCTAATAGGACACCTTACTAGCTCAATGCAAAAAGACCCTCTCCAAGTCACATTAGAGTAAAATTGTCAAAAGTCAACAATAAAGAATTTTAAAGGCAGCCAAGGGGGGAAAAATGATAGTAACCTAAAAAAGTACTCCTGTTAGGCTATCAGCAGATTTCTCAGCAGAAACTCTGCATCCCAGGAGAGAGAGGAATGACATATTATATGGGAAGATAAAAACTGTCAGCTAAGAATATCTGGCAAAGTTATCCTCAAAAATCAAGGAGAAATAAAGGCTTTCCCAGATAAACAAAAGCTGAGAGGGTTCACCACCAGTAGACCTGCCTTACAAGAAATGTTGAAAGGTGATCCTCAAGCTGAAATGAAAAAATGAAAGTACACAAAACTCTGATTAAGGGGATAAACAGAATTAGAATATGGTAACTCTTCTTTAAAATAGTATATTAAACTCTTAACTATAGCATAAAGTTTAAAGGAAAAGAGCATTAAAAATAATGGGAACAACTTGATAACAAAATCACAGTATAAAGAGATAATTTGTGACATCAAAAATATAGAAGAGGCAGAGGAAAAGGATGGATCTTTCTTTCTTTCTTTCTTTCTTTCTTTCTTTCTTTCTTTCTTTATTTTTTTTTCAATATATGAAATTTATTGTCAAATTGGTTTCCATACAACACCCAGTGCTCATCCCAAAAGGTGCCCAAGGATGGAACTTTCATAGGCAAATGAAGATAAATTGCTATCACCAGAAAAAGAACTATTTTATCTATGAAATGTTTTATGTAAACTACAAAGCATATTTGGTAACTACAAAGCAAATATCTAGAGGATAGACACAAAACATCAAAAAAAGGGGAGGGGGGAGGCTGTGCCAATGTCCATGCAAAACAACCTACTTACAAAGGTAGACAGAATCAGAAGGAAACAGAAACACGGGAAAGACAAAATAATCAGAAGGCAAAAGATAAAATGTACATATCAATAATCACCATAAATGTAAATGGATTAAACTCACCAATCAAAAGGCACAAAGTGGCTGGACAGATAAAAAAATAAGACCCAATTATATGCTGCCTACAGGAGACTCATTTCAGCTCTAAAGGCACATATAGGCTCAAAGTGAAAGAATGGAAGATATTCCAAGCCGGCTGAAATAAAAAATTAAGTATAGCCATACTTATATCAGACAGAATAGACTTAAAGCTAAAAAGGGTATTCAGAGACAAAGATCATTACATAATGATAAAGGGGTCAATCCATCAAGCAGATATAATGATTACAAACAAATATGTTCCCAAAATCTAAGCAATGAAATTAAGTATATATTAATTATATTAAGTAATCAATGTTACTTAAGCTTGTAAGTATATTATATATTGATTAACTAATAAAAGTAATTAAGTAATTAATAAAAGATCTTAAAGGAGAAATAGACAACAATACAATAATTGTAGGGGACTTCAATACCCCACTATCAACAATGGATAGATCATTCAGATAGAAAAATCAACAAGGAAGAATTTAAATTGAAACACACTTTAGAATAAATGGACTTAACAGACATATACAGAACATTTCACCCAACAGCAGCAGAATACACAATTTCTCAAGTGCACATGGAACATTCTCTGGGATAGATCATATGTCAGGCCGCAAAACTAATCTTAGCAAATTTAAGAAGACTGAAATCATAACAGCTATCTCCTCTGACCACATGGTATGAAACTAGAAATCAACAAAAGGAAAGTGAGAAAATCTAAAAATATGTGGAAACTAAACAGCACACTTATAAACAACCATTGGATCAAAGAAAAAATCAAAAGGGAAATAAAAATTATCTCATGAAAATGAAAACACAACATATCAAATATTGTGGGATGTATCAAAATCAGTTCTGAGAGGAAAGTTTATAACAATAATAATATATTAAGAAATTAGAAAGATTTCAAACAACCTAATTTTACACCACAAGGAACTAAAAAAAGGAAACAAATGGAGCCCAAAGTTAACAGAAAGAAGGAAAAAGTTAAGGATCAGAGTGCAAATAAATGAAATAGAAACCAGAAAAAATAATAGAAAGGATCAGTGAAACTAAGAGCTAGTTCTTTGAAAAGATAAAATTGACAAAGCTTTAGCTAGATTAATTAAAAAAATAGAGAAGTCTCAAAAAAATTAGAAATGAAGGAGAAGACATTAGAATAGATACTACAAAAATACACAGAATTGTAAGAGACTAGGATGAACAATTATATGCCAATAAATTACATAACTGAGAAGATGTGTACATTCTAGAAACACACAACCTAAGAAGACTGAATCAGAGAGAAATACAAAAGCTAAACAGATAGTAATCAGTAATTACTAATCAGTAATAATAATAATAAAAACCTCCCAACACAAAAAAACTTCAAGGCTAGCGTACTGGAAAATTCTACCAAACATGTAAAGAATAATTAATACCAATCCTCTTCAAACTCTTCCAAAGTATCAGGCAGGAGGGAATACTTACAAACTCATTCTGTGCAGTCATCATCACTTTGATAACAGAAACCATACAGGGCCACCACAAGAAAAGAAAACTATAAACCAATATCCCTGATGACTATAGATGTAAAAATTCTCAAGACAATGTTAGAAAGTCAAATTCAAGAACATATTAAAAGGATTATACACCATGACCAAGTGGGATTTATCCCTGGTACGCAAAGATGGTTCAACATACACAAATCAATAGATGTAATTCATCACATCAATAAAATGAAAGATAAAAATCACATGATCATCTCAATGATCAAAATACAATATCCTTTCATGATAAAAACCATTAACAGACTAGATACAGAAGAAACATATTCAACATAATAAAGGCCATATATGACAAACCCACAGCTAACATTATACTTAATGAAGAGAAACTGAAAGCACTTTTCCTAAGATCAGGAACAAGTCAAGATGCCCACTCTCACCACTAATATTCAATATAATACTGGAAGTCCTAGCTAAAGCAATTAAGCAAGACAAAGCAATAAAAGGCATTCAAATGAGAAAGAAAGAAGTAAAATTGTCATTATTTGCTGATGATATGATTCCTATATAGAGCAAATCCCAAAGAATTAGTAAAAAAAAAAAACTATTTCAGTAAAATGGCAAGATACAAAACCAGCATATAGAAATCAACTTTATTCCTTTACACTAACGATGAAGCATCCAAAAAAGAAATAAAGAAAATGAACCCATTCATGATAACATCAAAAAAAAATACTTAGGAATAAATTTAACCAAGGAAGTGAAAGATCTATACAACAAAGACTACAATACTTTGCTGAAAGAAATGGAAGAAGACACAAGCAAACAGAAAGATATCCCATGTTCGTGGATTGGAAGAATTAATATTGTTAAGATGGCCATACTATCTAAAGCCATCTACAGATTCTACTTAATCCCGATCAAAATACGTTCTTCACAGAAATAAAAGAAACAATCCTAAAATTTGTGTGGAACCACAAAAAAAAAAAAAAACAAAAACAAAAAACAAATAGCTAAAGCAGTCCTGAGAAAAAGAACAAAGCCAGTGGTATTGTGCTTCCAGATTTCGAACTATACTACAAAGCCATAGTAATAAAAAACAGTATGATACTGGTACAAATATAGATAGATACATCAGCCAATTGAAAAACTCCAGCATATATGGTCAACTTATTTTTGACAAGAAAGCCAATAACACATAACAGTGAAAGGGTAGTCTCTTCAACAAATGGTGCTGAGAAAACTGTAGAAACACATGCAGAATAATGAAACTGGACCACTATCACATATCACTCACAAAAATTAACTAGAAATGAATCAAAGACTTAAACATAAAGGTCTGATATCATGAAAGTTCTAGAAGAAAATGTTTGGAAGAAGCTCATTGATACTGATCTTGGCAATCATTTTTTGGAAATATCTCTAAAAGCACAAACAACAATGAAAAAAAATTAACAAATGGGACTACATCAAACTCAAAAGCCCCTACAGAGCAAAAGAAACAATTAACAAAATGAAAAGAACCTACAGAATGAGAGAACTTTTTGCAAACTATATAATGGATAAGGGGTTGAAATATCCAAGTAATATCCAAAATGTACAAAGAATTCCATCAACTCAATAACAAGACAAAACAAAATCCAATTTAAAAATTGGAAAAAGAAGGAATTAGACATTTCTCCAAAGAAGACATCAAAAAGGTCAACAGACACATGAAAAGATGCTCAACATCACTCACCATCAGGGAAATGCAAATGGGATATCACCTCATATTTGTTAAAATCGCTATCATCAAGAAGACAAAGACCACGGGAGCTGGTGAGGATGTGGTAAAAAGGGAACCCTTAAACACCGTTGAGAAGAATGTAAATTGATCAAACCACTATGGAAAATAATGTGGAGGTTTCTCAAAAAATTAAAAATAGATCTACCATGTAATCCAGCAATTCCACTTCTGGGTATACATCCAAAGGAAACAAAAACAGGATTTCAATGAGGTATATGCAATCCCATTTTTTTTTCTTCAAGATTTATTTATTTTGAGAGAGAGAGAGAGAGAGAGAGAGAGAGAGCGTGAGCGCACTTAAGAGCCAGGGAGGGGCGGAGAGAAAGGGAGAGGCAGAAACCCAAGCAGGCTCCACACTGTCAGCGTGGAGCCTGACTTTGAGCTAGAACTCACGAACTGTGAGATCATGAGATCATGTGAGACCTGAGCTGAAATCAAGAGTCAGATGTGTAACCGAATGAGCCACCCAGAAGCCCCTTATACAATCTCATTTTATTGCAGCATGATTCACAAAACCAAGCTATGGAAACCACCCAAATGCCCATCAACGAATAAATGGATAAAGATGTGTTAGATATATACAATGGGATATTATTCAGCCATGAGAAAGGAAGACATTGTCCCATTTGTGACAACATGGATGGACCTTGAGCACATTATGCTAATTAGGTAAGTCATAGAAAGACAAGACTGTGTGATATTACTTATACATGTGGAATCTAAAAAAATTAAACCTGTAAAAAACAGAGAGCAAGATGGTAGTTACCAGGGGACTGAGAGGAGTCAGACAACAGTGATGGTACTTAAGGGTAAAAACTTGTAACAAGTAGTAAATAAGGTACTGAGATCTAATGCACAGGATAATACATGTAGACAATAATATTGTACTACAGTTATGTAGTGTGATAAATATCACTGCTTGGCAATCATAATATATATATATTATACATTATATATACATATATGTATTATATATGTTACAACATATAAAGGTATCAAAGTAGCCTTGTACATGTGTATGTGTAACTTACACAATGTTATACATCAAATTTATTCAATAACAAATATTCACTTATTTATTATATATATTATTAAATAAATATTCACTTATTTATTATAAAAAGAATAATTGGTAATCCAACTTGAGTGATACTAAAATCTAAGGCTGTAATAATTACAAACTGGGGTGTTGGCACAGGAATACACCTATCTATCAGTGCAACTCATGAGGAAGTCCAGAAATTACCCTGGAATAATAAAATAAAATATTTTTTTTCAATACATAGTGTTAGGTCACTTGGGTAGTCCCTTGAAAAATAAATAAATCAAATCCCTACATCATTCTTTACACCAAATTCCAGATAAATTACACATTTTTAATGTGGAAAAGAAACTCATAAAAGTGCTAGAAGAAAATGTGGGGAAATTAAAAAAATTTTTTTAATAACCTCTGTGTATGGAAGGTATTTTATAGAAAAATCCAGGAGCAATGCAAAAAGATATGTATATCTTCATGCCATATATGGCATAGTATTCTCTAAATAAAGTCAAAGGACAACTGACAAAGTGGAGAAAATATTTGCAACTCATACCAAAGGGCTTTACAATTCAACAAAGATAGCGGCCAATAACCCATTAGAAAATTAAACAAAGAACAACAGACTGGACCAGAGTGTTCATGGGGAGGAAATACATAGGCTCTTACACGTACAAATGAGACTGAACCTGTAGCAATAAGAGAATCTCAATTGAAAATCAGACATCAGGGAATGCCTGGGCGGCTCAGTCAGTTAAGAGTCAGTGACACTTGATTTCGGCTCCAGTCATGATATCAGAGTTCATGAGATCGAGCCCATGCACTGTCAGTGCAGAGCCTGCTTGCGATTCTCTCTCTCCTCTGCCCCTCCCCCACTCACACTCATTCTCTCTCTCTCAAAATAAATAAATAAACTTAAAAAAATAAAATCAGACATCAGGTTTTGTCTTTCGAATTAACAAACCTTAAAGAAAGGTTGTCAAAAGGAACAGAAGAAACAGGTCCTCTTGTATATTGTTTGTTGGTACAAGCAAAATCTGGAAACACTTCAATGGACATCAGTGGGAGACTGGGATATTCATACAATGGAGTATATGGAGTATATTCCTTAAAAAGAATGATGGAACCATACATGTCTGTGTTACCATCATTTGTGTAAATATGTGTGTATATATATTATACTCTTAGAAAACCCTTGGAACCTGCTTGAAAAATCAAGCACCTGATATCTATGGTTCCCTCTGGTAAAGTAAACTGGATGGCTGAAGGGAGGATATACCTTTGTGGATACCTTTTAAATTTTCTAGTAGGCACACGTATATAAACAACACATTAATTGACTTTAATTCATAATCAGAAAAATAAAAGTCAGTCACTAATTTCTAGCCATGAAAGACACGTGATTTTCATTTAAGCAGCCTGCTTTTGGTTTTTGTTTTTCGGCTTTGGTTGTGCTATGGTTTTGTTTTGATTTTTTATTTTTTGTGCTTACACCTTGGATTATCTCGCCAAAATTCAGGACAAATAAACCATTCGCATTCAATTTAAGTTTCTTAAAAAGAATGCCTAAAGCAAAAAGCCTCTTTTCTTTCGAAATGAAGCGTCATCATAGAGACAGGGAGCAAGAGTATCTAAACTACAGCCAGTACCTACTCATCAGGGGCAACTAACCAGCAACCTTCACAAACTGGTCATTTTTCCATTTCAAAGTTAAGGACATTTATAGGGATGAGAGCCTCCTGCCTGTCTTTTGACATCAAAAGTCTTCACATTGCTTCTTAGTTGTCCATATATTACAAGCCAACAAAAATCCCGTTTACATCTTGCCTTACAGTTTAATTACATTTCACATTATAACGATTCCATTTAGAAATGCCATGTGTCCTCAAATAAGCACGCAAAACCCAACTCATGTAAATTTTAGAACCAGGATTTATGAAATCATATTGTCCAGGTGTTTTATTACATTACCTTGAAATTGCATTGTTTTCTAGTGTAGATTATCTATTTATTCTTAAGTTATTCCATTACGTTTGGATATGAAAAATAACACTAGCTTTCTCAATACAGGTCACCAGGCTGGCTGGGCTGATGTGTTGTTTTCATACATTTTTATGATGTTCCTATAGTAAACATAATTCAATAAAGCCAAAGCACACTAAATAAATAATTGCATCTAGAAAAGCAATAAAAACAAATAAAATTAGTACTTTCATAAGTGGAAAGGTACTTCAATTACTGCTACAAGCAACAACCCACCATAAAATGTGTAGAATCATTTCCCTTATGCATATTTCTGGGATATAATAATTTGATTGAAGATACGAGGCAGCACACAGGAGCCTCCGAATTGTGAAGTGTATACAGTTTCCAACAGAAGATGCATAATATCGGTCCTTGGCACCTTTAAAGAACCTATTGTTTTTCTGGCATGCACAGTTGGCTGTCACCATCAACCATGTGCTTAATTACATTTCCCAGCTTGTTTAACTGGAAATAAATTCCTAATGGCCAATGAAAGGGAGTAAATGTAGACTCCTCACCAGTTCTTATCAAGCTACCTTTTTTTTTTTTTTTTTTTGCACTGATGCTTTAGTGGAAGGTTTAGGTGCATTGAGAAGTAGCTTAGAGAAAATTATTGGAATAATCAGTTACTGGTAAAACTGTAGAACTGGTCGTAAAACCAGGGGCCAGGAGCAGAATGTAAAGGCTAAAGCAGATGATGCAATGGGGCAGAGCCAAGGGTAGGACCCCACAGCAGGGCCCCACGTGTATTTCCGGTGATGTCTGTGATCTTAAAAATTCGAATGTGGCCTGGGTATAGGCTGAAGATTCACTCCCAACATCTACGGCAGTTGAAAAACTGGAGCACATCAAGTAAGTCTCTGAAGATGAATCGAGAAGCACCTATGTTCCCTGTGAGCTGCTGGCCCTCAACATGACCCTCTTCAAGACCCCATTCCTGATCTTGGGGGTGAAGGAAGTACAGAAGGGCATGGGCACTCTAGCACAAGCTTCAACGATCTTGAACTAGTGGTTCACAAACACTCTCGCAAATGCTTTAGGCTGTACTCAGACACAAAGGAAACTCCTGGAAGCAGGATTTCCAGGCCTCAGACACCTAGGTCTGATGTCGCCGTGTTCGCTGAAAAGCAGGAGCAGGAGGAAACAGGGGGGATGGGAAGCGGACCAACTGCTGGGAAGTTCTGACAGCGTCCCTTAGAAAAGGCCCTACAGGGGCACCTGTGTGGCTCAGTCAGTTGGGTGTCCGACTTTGGCTCAGGTCATGATCTCATGGTTCACGAGTCTGAGGCCCTTATAGGACTCTGTGCTGATAGCTCAAAGCCTGGAACCTGCTTCAGATTCTGTGTCTCCCTCTCTCTCTCTGCCCCTCCCCAGCTTGCACTCTGTCTGTCCCTCTCTCTCAAAAATAAATGAAAACATTAAAAATAATTTTTTAAGTAAAAAAAAAAAAAAAGAAGAAGAAAAGGCCCTAGAAGTTTCCAAACATGTGAGAAGCAAATGCATCTGTTTGGTTGTATCTTCTTTTCCCTCTCAGCCTGCAGAGACCCCTGGTCAGTTTCTCTATTTCTCCAATAAGGGCCTGGTATTTATGTTCAATGCTTGGGATCTTGTCTGTTCTAAACCTCTTTGTTTTACAGACCTGTAATCTCACTTTTGATACATTTCTTCCCAGCCAGGAAGAATCCATTCCTTAGTCTGGAAGGG
Source organism: Lynx canadensis (assembly GCF_007474595.2). Classification (NCBI taxonomy): domain Eukaryota; kingdom Metazoa; phylum Chordata; class Mammalia; order Carnivora; family Felidae; genus Lynx; species Lynx canadensis. The sequence goes on along the minus strand of NC_044313.2, from coordinate 40,712,325 downwards.
GATTTGGTGAGCAAAAGGGGATGGAGTTTCAGATACAGACACGTGTTGATGCATTAAAGAAAGGCTAGAGTGGAATTTTTAAAAATTCTTCTAACTTTCAGTGGGTGGAAATACTCCTGGAGAGGAGGCAAGGAGAGTGGCCCTGCGGCCATCAACTCATGGCTGAATGCAGACCATGGGTACAGGGGTAACTTGGACCTTAGTTTAAACGTCAGCTATGTGACCTTCCCGCTGTCCTTAAGGACCTCCCAGATCCTAGAGTTGAACTCAAGTGCTCCCTGACAGCCACTGAGCCAGATTAAATTCCCACATAGTAAAACCTCAGAAGAATTCAGAAAGCATTATCACACAGACCCGTTTTCTCATGCAGTGACAGAACCTTCTGGACTCCAACTGTAACAAAATCAGTTTGCAGTGAAATGCCATGTCTTCCACAGCCCATCTTTTCTGTTCTGTCAGTGGTGAGGCACTCAACAGCAGACGAGAACCCCCAGGTGGAGACCTCTCACTTCTAACTTAAGCTCTTCTTTTTTAGAGTATCGGTTATGGAAAGTGGGCCTGTGGGGAAGGACTTACTTGATACGGCTAACACTAGAAAAGTCAACCCCCAAGAATTCAGAAGTTGTGCACCTCTTGGGGACACACCACGCTTTAAGCTCTTAATTTGGAAGTTTCTGAGTATTTCATTTGGTAGGTGTGTTTCCAGGATTCAAGCTAAAAGTTAACATTCCTACCAGGAGAGAGGAGAGAGACAGAGAGAGGGGCAGAGAAGAAAAAGGAGAGAGAGACAGAGATTGATTTAACATTCTACGCCAACTCCTGCAAAACACCATTTTTTCATAGACATCACGGTTGGAAGTGCACGTTGAATTAAATTGCAGGAATAAAAGAAAAATACAATTGTAGCCGCTGCAAGTTCTCCAGTGTCAGAAGTTCAATTGGGTAATACCATTATCTGAGCAAAAGATCAATAACTAGGACATGGGGATGTTTATGCTAACGTCACCTTAGAGTTAAAAAATGTGATTGCATTTCTACGGGCTGCACTATCAGGAATCTATTTACCCAAGAGAGAATTACATATTATCGAGGGCAGACTTCCTCTCCCCCCTTCAAGATAAGTGCTCATTTTTTATTCAACAGAGGAGTACCTAGTAAAACAAATTCTCCCCTCCCCATGCCCACGCACATAGGACTATGGCCACCGAGGAGGTGGAGGCTTGTGATCAGCAAAGCTCTGTTTGATGGAGGGCCCTCGATGGGCACCCATAGGTCCAAACTCAGGAAAGAAAACTATGGCGTCACCTTTACTGTTCCTGTTGGAATCGACATGGCTTGGAAATGAACTTGACTTAATTTTGAGTTCCACAGGTCTACCGACTGGCCCAGCCTGCTTTAGATGGGCTGTGCGTGAGGTGGCAACAGACTCTTGGTTAGAGATATCCATTGGACAGGTAGAAATAGGAAGCTAAGCAGTGATAGGCTAGAGCTAGAGAAGGAGCTGCATGCCAGGGCTAGTCACAATCTCCTTAGAGCTGAGACAGGTGGTCCACTGGGACCTCTGGCTTCAACAGCATAACTGATACCAGAATCCCCACCCAGAGGTGAGGGCTGGAATTCAGTTGCACTCCCCAAAGCCAGCATGCAGCTATGACTGCGGACATAGGCTCCTCTTGGCAATCTGAGCCAGGGGCTAGACACCGGGACCTTGGTCACCACACAGGAGGACACAGGCATGCTATGAGGCACCACATGCCCACTTCCTCTGTTGCTTCAGACATCTATAAGCCTTGGGATTATATCTACCCAAATTCCTACCCGCTTCTTGGCTTTCACGTGATTATTCAGTTAACTGATGGCCAACGAGCCAGTGTTCTCTACAGCTTTGGAAGGTTTGGAAAGGATCTGGAACTCAGGAGAGAAGTTTTGGATGGAGATTAAGATTTCAAAGTTGTATCCAGGTTTTTGGCACCGTGGGTTGGATGAGGTCACTTGGAACTCTTGAGCAGAGCAAATTTGCATCACGCTCTCGACTCTGGAGAATTCAAAGGATGTTTAGCAAAGCACATTCCCAGAATGAATTTGACATGATGGAAAGTCACATGCCCCTGGCTAATTGCTCTGAGGACACACAGAGGTGACCAGCCATAGGACCTGCTAAAGCCAGGCACAGAAAAGCCAGAGGCTTTATAAGTCATCAGACAGATGGAGGTCTCTAGATTTCACCAATGTATGTTTGGAAGCTAAAATGTGATTATAGATAAATCTCTTGGGGAGGGTCCTGACACATGAAACTTTTCATAGTGGCACAGTGATGGCAGTGAGAGCCCCATGATCTAATATAGTCACTCATGTTCTCTTCCCCATGGACCAGAGATCTATGTTTTCCCAGCTTCCTTCCAAAAGTACTTTTCCTGGCAATATTATTCAAAAGAATACTTATGTTTAGAAAAAGAGAGGGCTTGGTAATCTTCTATAGGAGTCTGCTCTGAGAATCTTCCATTTTGAACACTCAATTTTCTAATCAGCTGCAATCTTTTTTTTTTTAATGTTTATTTCTCATTTTGAGAGAGAGAGCGTGAGCGGGGAATGGACAGAGAGAGAGGGAGACACAGAATCCGAAGCCAGCTCCAGGCTCCGAGCTGTCAGCACAGAGCCCGATGTGGGGCTCAAACTCACGTACCACAAGATCACGACCTGAGCTGAAGTCAGATGCTTAACCGACTGAGCCAGTCAGGTGCCCCTCAACTGCGATCTTTAACACTCTGACTCATCAGACTGTTCAAGGGTCTGTCTGGTGGTACTTAAGAGCATGGATTCTCAGAGACAGGAAGACTGCCATTTACTAACTGTGTGATCTCAGACAAGTTTCTTACCTTCTTTGTGCCTCCATTTCCTTATCTGTAAAGTGAGACTCATAATGGTATCTATCCTACAGGGCTATTGCGAGGATTAAATGCATTAATACATGTAATGTACTTAGAAAATTACCTTGTAGGTAAACAGTAAATGCTACACAGGTGTTCAATTATTATTACTATGATTTTTATTATAGAGTACAGACAAGTGTTGTTCTGACAACTTGTCCCTTTGAAATACTTAGAGGCAGAGAGAAGAAGACGCTCAGAGATCATTTGGAAAACATCACACACCAGATTCTGATGGATGCCACTGGGCCTCAGGCCAGTGTCAAATAAATCTAGTGATACATGTTTTTCATAGTGGTAAAGTTAACCTTTCCTTTTTTTTTTAACTTTTTATTTTTTATTTATTTATTTTTTCAACGTTTATTTATTTTTGGGACAGAGAGAGACAGAGCATGAATGGGGGAGGGGCAGAGAGAGAGGGAGACACAGAATCGGAAACAGGCTCCAGGCTCTGAGCCATCAGCCCAGAGCCTGACGCGGGGCTCAAACTCACGGACCGCGAGACCGTGACCTGGCTGAAGTCGGATGCTTAACCGACTGCGCCACCCAGGCGCCCCTAACTTTTTAAAATAAAGTTCATTTATTTTGAGAGAGACAGAGAGCATGAGCAGGAGAGGGGCAGGGAGAGAGGGAGAGAGGCCTTTGCTCCAAGGGGGCGCCCTCCCCGTCAAACAGTCTCTCCCTGGCTCCTATCTGCTCTATTGCTCTGCAGAGCACATATCACCTCTTGGCCTTATAAAATACGTTCATTTGGTTATCTTCTGCCTTTTCCCACTAGAATGAACCATAGCACCTAGTACTTAGTGTACCAACAGTTCTAGGCAGAAAGTACTCTTATCATCAGCCTCATTTTATACATGTAGAAACAAAGGCACAGAAACGGCAAGCTTGAGGTCAACAGCTAGTCAGTGGTGGGGCTGGTGCCAGAGCCAGCCTCTAGCCACACCGCTCAGCTCTGCAAAGGCAGTGGCTTTGTCAGACATTTGCTGCTGCATCCAGTAGTGTGCTGGGAAATTGCGAGCCACTGGCTGTCCAAGAAAAGCGTTCTGGTTTATAGCCTTTGCTGATTTACAACGTGTAAATTTCACGATGCCAAAGACATTTGTTCTCTCTCGTGGGTATGAGTGGGCTGGAGCATGTCACTGGCTGTAGCTTCTAGGGAGACACCTGACTCAGGTGCTATCTGGCACACAGGAGATACTCAATGCACATTTTTAAATGAATGATTGAATGAGTTTAAGACACAGTGAAAGAAAACCAGTCTGACGCTGCACTGAAAATCTTCCTTTGAATATCCTTGGCCTCAGAAATGCAGGGAGGGGACGCTCTTGGGAAATCATGAGCTGAATCATTCTCTTTCAGCCTATCCTGGGTTCTATGCAGACACTCTACCAAGAAGTAGGATACCTGGGTCCTATTGCTTGGAATCATATAAATCTGCATATGGCTTTAAACTTCATAGGTTAAACTATAGGCATATGATAATGTCAGATAGATTGATAGATAGAAAGAAAGAAAGAAAGAAAGAAAGAAAGAAAGAAAGAAAGATGATAGATAATAGATAAACTATGATACTGTGACACTTTGAGTTATTAAAAGAATGGGATAGATCTCTATGTACTGATGTAGAAATATAAGCCTGATATATTGTTAATGAGAAAACAATTCAATGTGTGAACATTTTGTTTAAGATCATTCTCATTTTGGGGCGCCTGGGTGGCTCAGTCGGTTGAGCGTCCGACTTCGGCTCAGGTCATGATCTCACAGCTTGTGAGTTCAAGTCCCGCGTCAGGCTCTGTGCTGACAGCTCGGAGTCTGGAGCCTGCTTCTGATTCTGTGTCTCCCTCTCTCTCTGCCCCTAACCCACTTGCATTGTGTCTCTGTCTCTCTCAAAAACAAATAAACATTAAAAAAATTTTAAAAAAAGATCATTCTCATTTTTAGAGAACTTGGCAGACAGAAGTGTATTTGTCATAATCCATAGCTGTGACCTACACTGACTGTGGGCTGACTGTGGATACACTTCAGGAATACATAGAGAGATGTAGATGTAAGTTTGCATATACACAGAAAACTGTTTAAAGAATAGAAGCTAGGGGCACGTCAGTGGCTCAGTCGGTTAAGTGTCAAACTTCGGCTAGGCCATGGTCTCATAGCTGGTGGGTTTGAGCCCTGCATCGGGCTCTGTGCTGTCAGTGCAAAGCCTGCTTTGGATCCTCTGTCTCCCTCTCTCTCTCTGCCCCTCCCCCCCTCAAAAATAAATAAGCATTAAAAAAAAAAAAAAGATGTATTGGGGCACCTGGGTGGCTTCGTTGGTTAAGCGTCAGACTTCGGCTCAGGTCATGCCCTGGCCGTTCCCAAGTTCAAGCCCCGTGTGTTCGAGCTCTGTGCTGACAGGTCAGAGCCTGGAGCCTGCTTCAGATTCTGTGTCTCCTCTCTTTCTCTGCCCCTCCCCCAGTCACGCTCTGTCTCTCTCTCTCTCGCTCTAAAAAATAAACAAACATTTAAAAAATAAAAAAAATTTTAAAAGAAGTCTAAAAAAGATGTATTAAGAAAAGAAAAAATAGAAGTTAAATTCCCAGCAGCGGTAACTGCAGAGAAAGAAGAGCTTATGGAAGGAATTTCACTTTCTATTTTAACAAATGGATATTCTGAACCGCCAGCTCCACTCCTGCACCCCACTTGGAATCACCATCTGCAACTTTCATCATATAAAAACCCATCCAGCGAGGTCGAGACAGAAAACACTCCCTGGCCTGGTGAACTAGGACTATACGGAGAGCTTTCGATGACAGACAGCAGAGCCCAGAGCCTGGTGGGGAAGAACAGGGACCCAAGGCCAAGTGCCGGATCAGACCCCACTCTGCTGCTCTCTGGTGGGGGAAGCCTGTGCGGGTACTTACCTCCCTGAAGCTCCTGCCTCATCTGGGAGGCGGAGACAACAGCCGTGCTTAGGCCAGGGTTGTCCCAGTGTTTCTTAGTGACAAGCACTGGGATGCTGCCTGCACGGGGGAGGGCCAGGGAAGTGAGTAGGTGGGTCCTCACCCTCAAGATCCCCTTCTTCACCATCGCCGTCACCATCTGCATCACATCACTACCACCACTGTCATCGCCACCATCACCACTAACATTACGTCACGGACACAGCACGCAGGGCACAAGCCGGGCACGAAGGCCAAACATTGGACCAGCAGCAGGCATATGCCAGCTCATCGGCTGCACTTGTACGTGATGTGGACAATGGGCACATGTGACTGAATTCGTAGTCGGCAGGCTTCACCTTTCCAGGCGTGCTCTCATCATAAATTCACGAGGCTGTCGTCCTACTGCCTTTTGGACATCACCTGTGCCTGTTGGAATTTATACATTCAGCTTTTGGAAGCTATAATAATAAATTAGCATTAAATCTGGCTGCGGGCATAAAAGCCCTTAAACGTGCCACTGGTTTGCCGTGAGCTCAGAATTTCACATCGAGATTTTTCTTCAGGATATTTTGAATACCTAGCTTGATGTCACAGATACGGTGATGATTTTTCTATTTTTTCTTTTCTTTCTTTCTTTCTTTCTTTCTTTCTTTCTTTCTTTCTTTCTTTCTTTCTTTCTTTACCATTTCTAGTATTCTCTATTTGAGACTGAAAAAGTCTTTTAATAACAATTCCGAAATGTTCCATGCTCAAAACTGAGGTTTTAAATGAAATAGGCTTTTTTTATATATAAAAAATCAAATGTGAGCACAAATGGTATTGTTCTATGAGATTATAAAAGTAAAATAGAGTGGAAAAGTTAAAAAAAAAAAAATTTCCCAGCAGTGCAATGATCCCTGTAACAAAGTGCCCAACAAAGGCAGCAAATCAGCTGAGCTGAGCTGGAAAACCAGCCGCCACTCTGTAGAGACATTCCCTGCAGACACACAGGGAGGGGCCTCCCGAGAGTAGGCCCCTCCAGGACCCCCAGGAGCAGGGTGGGGTCACTCAGGGGGCTGGACCTGCAGGACCTCCAGGCCTGTCTCCAGCCTAGGCCACCCTCCGGACCGGCTTACCTCTCTGCCACCTGTTCACCCCCATCAGGAGATTCCAGGGCTCGTGCTCCTGTCCCCACAGCACCTTGCACACTGCCTGCTGGCATCCAATAAGTGCTCAAGGAATGAGTAAGTGGAAGACCACAAAATGATCTGAATGAACCAAGGATGCGGTAAAAAGGGGAAACACACCCCTGATCAATTCCCAAAAAAGTCACGTTATCCTTCTAGAAGGGGATGAAGCGGACTCCTTCTGCAGCCCCTCTGAAGTGGGATTCCCACTGTCTCCCGAAAGGGGGTTTCTAATGAGTGTTGAAGGTGCTACCAGTCTTAAAAGGCTCCTGGGAGGGGCGCCTGGGTGGCTCAGTCGGTTAAGCATCTGACTTCGGCTCAGGTCATGATCTCACAGTTGGTGAGTTCGAGCCCCGTGTCGGGCTCTGTACTGACAGCTCAGAGAACTCTGGACTCTGTGTCTCCCTCTCTCTCTCTGTCCCTTCCCCACTCGTGTTCTGTCTGTCTCCCTCTCAAAAATAAATAATAAAAAAATTTTTTTAAATTAAAACAAAAAAAAGACTCCTGGGGAGGAAGCGCTCCACTTGGCCCGTCGTGAATAAAATCAGAGCCTCAATCAGTCTCCACTGGCCTCTGACACAGCTGAGAAGCATCCAACCCGGTACCTGACTGTGGACAGCACCAGGCAGCAAAGGGCCTCGGCACTGACCTGGTGGTGTGCCGGGAGATGACAGGTCCGTGACAGAGACCGGAGTCCCTAACACAAGACTAATGCAATTCCACCTCCACTTGGGGGAAAGCGGGGGAGGGGATCTCCCTTCCCTGATGATGGCATCCCACTGATGAAAGGCCCAGTCGCTTGCTCTCTCCGGACTGGAGGAAGTCCATGAAACCAAACGACTTCTGTTTTCCCTGCTCTCATCCCTTCTGAAGCTCGGCATCGATTCTTGCCTGCAGTCAACATACATAACTCCCCGTGACAATAATGGGATGTGCATGTGTACCGAGGGGAGCATAGAATTTTTATCTCTGTAAAAATGGTACTGGTGTGGTACAAGCAAAGTTTTTGTTTTTTTCCCAAGGCTTTTACTTGGGGCAATATATTGTACATGTGGTGGCGGGGTTTTTTTCTTCTTTTTAATTTTAAATTGAGATTATGAACATATTTTATGCAGGTTAATATATCCTTTTCATGTAAAATTTAACTGAAACCGGTTCTAGCACATTAACGACAACAAGAGAAATTCTCCGGCTTATTATAAACATCCTTCAAGAAACCTGAAATGCATGTCCTCTGGAAATAATTTTGCTGGGATTTGGGTTATTATTAAAATCCTCTCAGAATTCTATCACTGGTGTCTAATGTGCCTCAAAGCCCTTTTCTGCTGCTTATCAGAGAGAAACTCTGGTCTTGGCAGTATATTCTTGATAGTGAAATGAGGCCAGGAAAAGGGGCTCCTTTCCTGAGGCCGGGAAGACAATGGACAAGGCAAGGCATGTGGGTCCTGGGCTGACCACTCAATGGAAGGTCGGTTCCTAAGACAGGTTCCCTCTCAGCCATGATGGAATGAACCACGTCGTTCCTATTCATTCTGAGTGCTCTGATCTTTCAGCTTCCATGAGAAGAAGCAGGTTTACGGTAGTAGACTTTAAAAACATTTTTTAATGTTTATTTATTTTTGAGAGAGTGACAGAGCACAAGCAAGGTGGGGGTAGTGGTGCAGAGAGAGAGGGAGACACACAATCTGAAGCAGGCTCCAGGCTCTGAGCTGTCAGCACAGAGCCCAAGGCAGGGCTCGAACTCACGAACCATGAGATCACGACCTGAGCCAAAGTCAGATGCTCAACCATCTGAGCCACCCAGGCGCGCCCCTTTGGTTTACTGTAGACTTTAAACTAGAGGGAATCACAGGTGAGCCTATCTTGATCACACACTCTCTACATGTCAGAACTCTACCTGTGAGGGGCATTAGGATGTCACAGGACAGAGCAAACCCCAGCTGACACAGGGATAAACCGTCCAGGAAAGGTCCTCAGGAACGAAGGAAAGTCACCTACCTTTTAGAAGCTGATTCTCATGTTTAATTTTCTCTTTGTTGATAAATAGGAAAATCCACCATTCTCCCACGTGGGGTCTGAATTCTTTACTAAAATGTAAAAACAGTCTCCTCCAGATGTGAAGGACTCTATCCTGTTGGCAATGACCCAACCGGAGATGTCTACTGAGTTTGATACGTCATTCAGAGCCACACTCAGACTTACAGGTTCATCAGATTCATCTGGAATCTTGTTGAACTGCCAATTCTAATTCACCAGGGTCAAGGGTGGGGTCTATTTGCCAACAAGCTCCTAGGTGATGCCCAGGCTGCTGGTCCATGGACTGCACTTTGAGCGGTGCAGACTCAGTCCAATCACACATCTTTGTCCTCAATCATTCATTCACCCCACACACTCTGTAAGTTCCAGCTCTTTTCCTGAGGACACAGCGATGGGGAGGACAAGTCCTTGATGACTTTAAAACTAGTGCTAAAGAACATTTAACACCTCTGTGCAGGACACAATCAGCAGAGGGAAAAGGCAACAACCTACAGGATGGGTGAAAATATTTTCAAATTATTTATCTCATAAGAGGGTAATATCCAGAATATATAAAGAGCTCCTACAACTCAACAACAGAACAAACAACCTGATTTTTAAAAATGGGGAAAGGACTTGAATAGACACTTCTCCAAAGAAGATATACAAATGGCCAATAAGAACCTAAAAAGATGTCCAACATCACTGATTGTTAGGGAAGTGCAAATTAAAACCACCATGAGATACCATCTCACACCCATTAAGATGGTTACTAATGGGGCGCCTGGGTGGCTCAGTCGGTTGAGCGTCCGACTTCAGCTCAGGTCATGATCTCGCAGCTTGTGAGTTCGAGCCCCGCGTTGGGCTCTGTGCTGACAGCTCAGGGCCTGGAGCCTGTTTCAGATTCTGTGTCTCCCTCTCTCTCTGTCCCAATCCACTCGTATTCTGTCTCTGTCTCTCTCAAAAATAAATAAACATTAAAAAAAAAAATTAAAAAAAAAAGATGGTTACTAACAACAACAACAAAACAAAACAAAACAAAACGACCCAGGAAATAACAGTGTTGGCAAAGATGTAGAGAAACTGAACCCTTGTATCCTTGTGCACTGTTGGTGGGAATGTAAAATGGTACAGCTGCTATGGAAAACCTATGGCAATTCCTCAAAACATTAAAAATAGAATTACCATGTGACTCAGCAATTCCTGTTCTAGATATATATCCAAAAGAACTAAAACCAGGAGCTCAAAAAGATATTTGTATGTTCACATGTTCACAGCCGCATCATTCACAACAGGTAACATGTGGAAGCCACTCAAGTGTCCACGGACAGATGAATGAATAAGCAAAATGTGGTATATACATCCAAGGAAATATTATTCAGCCTTAAAAAAAAAAAAAAAAGAGGGGCGCCTGGGTGGCTCAGTTGGTTGAGCGTCCAACTTCGGCTCAGGTCGTGATCTCATGGTTCATGGGTTTGAGCCCCACATTGGGCTCTGTGCTGACAGCTCAGAGCCTGGAGCCTGCTTTGGATTCTGTGTCCCCTTCTCTCTCTGCCCCTCCCCCACTCATCCTCTGTCTCTCTCTGTCTCAGAAATAAATAAACATTAAAAAAATTAAAAAAAAAATTCTGACACATGCTGCAACATGGACAATCCCTGACAATGTTATACTACGTGAAACAAGCCAGTCACAAAGAGATAAATGCCTCTTGCATGAGGTCCCTCATGTAATCAAACGTATAAAGACAAAATAGAAGGGGGGAGTTCATGGACGAGGGGAGGGAGGAGTGTGGTTTAAAGAATATAAGAGTTTTGCAAGATGAAAAGAGTTGTGGAGACTGCACAGCGATGAGAATGTACTTAACACTACGGAACTATCCGCTGAAAAATGGCTAAGATGGCACATTTTATGTTACGTGCACTTTGGCACAATGAAAAGAAAACAGCCCCCACCGTCTGCACTATCTAAGGTGTCTACAATGTATAGCCTTTGTAATAAGAAATGTAGAGGCCGCTTTGTAAAATGGGAACCACATGGTCCTAGCGGAGGGAAAAGTTAGATCAGGCAGGTAAGTATAACTTCACTGTGGTGTGGGAAGTGCTAAAATACAGGTAAGGTGTTATGGAAGCCCCAAAGGCTGAAAATCAGAAGGATGGGGAGGTGGTGGGCCTGCAAGCCAGCTGTGGCAGTGAGTGGGAGGAAAGGAACGAGCCCAGGCATCCTGGAAAGTAACAGACGGGCTTCAGGCACCAGTACGTAGGGGTGAGGGAGAAGGCACCTACATTCTGGATGGGACAGCCATTCCCTGAGGCAGGGCTATCCCAGGTAGAGCAGGACTGGGGAACGGGTTGAGTCCCCTGTGTGCTGTGATGAACGGGCGGTGCATGTGGAGCCGCCAGGGGGAATGTACGTACCATAAACAGTCAGAACCAATCTGGAACTGACTCGAAGACGCAAGCGAGGGAACGGACGGGCTGCGCAGGTGCCTGCTGCCCCTGTGACAGTGTTGACTCTCCCAGGCAATCTGTTCAAGAAGAAGAGCATCCCAGAGACAGCCAGCATCCTGGACCAGTGGAGGAGGGGAAGCAGCCTACCCGTGTGGGGAAGGGCAAGAGCCAGGAAGGAGAGCGGTCAGCTGCGGGTGGTGGCAGATGACCCTTGTTTACCTCCAGGAACAAGGACATGGATGCCTTGAGGGGTCAGAAATAACAATTTCACTCAAAAGGGCCATGAGAGTTGGCGATGGGGAGGTCATTGACTCGCAGAGGCATAACTGATGCCCAGAGAACTGGATTTGTGGGTAAGCAGGGCTCAAGCGGCAGGAGGAATCCAAAAGAAGGTTGTGGGGGAGCCACATCTCAGAGGTGAGTGGCGGCTCTGCGGGAGGATGAGGTGGGGCAGTGGGTGCAGGGCAGAGCCCCCCTGCCAGCGGGAGACAGCCCAGCCCAGCCTGTACTCATGTCGCTCATGGGAAGCCGTGCTTCATCCTGGAAGCAAGGGGGAGCCAGGAGAGTATTTTAAGCAGGGAAATGACATGGTTGGAGTCGTGTTTGGGAACAATCTCTAGGCAGCAACGTGAAGGATGGATCCGAGCGGGACAGACAGGATATAAGAGACCCACTGGGAAATCTGTGGTAATTAAGCCCATGATGTTCCTGATTTTTCTGTGTCTTAGGTCTTTTGCTCACAAGAGATCATTTTTTCCTTAGAGAAGAGAGGTGGCCTGAGCCTTCTGGCTACTGTGTACTACATACAAGTGCCTTAATTACAGAGGCTCAAGGGTGAGGAGGGTGTTGACTCAGAGGCAGGAGTGTATAAAAGTTCATTGAGCCCAGGGGTGCCTGGGTGGCTCAGTCGGTTAAGTGTCTGCCTCTTGGTTTTGGCTCAGGTCACGATCTCATGGTTCCTGGGTTCGAGCCCCGCATTGGGCTCTGCGCTGACAATGCGGAGCCTGCGTGGGATTCTCTCTCCCTCTCTCTGCCCCTCCCCAACTTGCGCTCAAAATGAATAAATAAACCTTTTTTAAAAACAAAAACAAAAACAAAAAAGGTCTTTGAGTCCAAAGAACTGTATTCTCTTTCTCTTTTCATTAGTTTTGGGGGCCTGACTACCCTCCTCTCAAATTCGTTATTTCCTGTTGCCCTTCTTTAAGCACTGAGGTCTTACCTCCACATCACAGAAACTGTTTCCTCTTCCTCCACTTGGCCTCCAAATCAATAACTGACCTGATGCAACAAAAATCAATCAAATGCACTGCTGCCTTTCTCTGTTTCTTCAGAAACAAGGAAGCAATGACAGCTTTTCCTGGAAGTATCTGCATTAGCCCCACAAGTCCTGGGGGCCCTGCTGCAGGGAAACTACACATTTTACGTTTTGTCCAAGTACTCCCTTGCCCCCCAAAAGAAGAAAAAACACTGATGTAGAAACAACGACTCACTGTCAGTGTTTAAGGTTATTAGACAAAACGATCACATTGTCTGTCAGAGAGACACTTCGTGATGGTGCGTGGCCTCATTAGGTGATTAGATAACTCTGAAAGCAGGCTATGTCGTGCTTGTGTTGTTAAAAAAGAGGAGGGTCGGTTTGCACAGCTTGATTACGAAATGTCTAACATGCTTTGCTCCTCTCTTTTTTCTTCCTGAATCCTATCATTTTTTAAACCTCCCAACCACTCCCCGTCTCTGGAATACGTACTTCCCGCAAAATGCCATGTCGCCTTGGAAACATACAAAAAGGTTCCCGCTTTTATGCTTCGAGGGTGAAAACACAAGGAAACGCGTCTGTTATTTTTGCCTGCCAGAGTCTAGAGGGCCTACCGGGAGCTGGTAGTTAAGATTTATAATTAAGATGAGTGATATGGGGGGGGGGGGGGCGCGCCTGGGTGGCTTAGTCAGTTAAGTGTCCGACTTCAGCTCAGGTTATGATCTCGAGGTTCGTGAGTTTGAGACTCGCATAGGGCTCTGTGCTGTCAGTGCAGAACCCGCTTCAGATCCTCTGTCCCCTTTTCTCTCTGCCCCTCCCCCACTTGTTTTCCCTCTCTCTCTCTCTCTCAAAAATAAATAAACTTAATTAAAAAAAAAAGATGAGTAAGATGGAATCTAAGCCCCCAGCAGAGGAACTGGCACATAGTAGGTACTCAATAAATATTCCCTCTTGTCAATGCGGTGCCGGAGGCAGCAGGAAGCTTGACTTCTTGGGGTGAGCACGTGCTACCATCACTCTGGAGAGAGGGCTGCGTGTGCTCTGTGGCCTATAACCACCCGAGGAAGCACCGTTTCGTGGTGACGGTAGCAAAACGGAACAGTGACAGAATTGAAGACCTAAACTAGTGCCAGGCCTGAAAGAAAAGATGTCTCCAAGCTATTTTCTAAACTACCCACCAAGGCCCACGTGAATCAACAGGTATCTATTGACTTTAGTTTTAGCTACCATCAGGACTTATTGATCGGAGAGCTAAATATCGACCCATCGAGACCAAGGTCAATGCTGCCCTCCTGGGAAACTACATCTTAATATGAACTAAAACCTGCAGACACTAGGCCTGATATTTTTGACTCTATACTGCTGGTCAGACAGAGTCTCATTCAAAGTCAGCTCTTTTCTTTATTGTATATTGTCATAGGTAGGAACTGGTTTCCAAACTGGCTTGTTTCTGGAAAATGTGGCATAGAAAATTTTAAATCTTTTCATCTTGTAAGCGATTAACAGACAATTTGGTACTTAAGAAATGTTATTGGAGACACTTCCATAAAACAAGGAGTCCCTGTGATGCATATAATTAGATGCATATAAATCATATAACTGCCCCAATTAACTTTCTGTGAAGATTAAGAATGTCCAATGTTGAATCTGCATCGGGAGCACACCAGCTTGAACAAACACACACACAAAACTCAACAACAAAAACTTGTGACTAAGACCAGAGTTATTTTTGAAAGTACTGTTCACTCCACTCTGTTTATAAGTGGCCCCCAAGGGCTTACTGTAGCATTTTGTACCCCATAAGTGCACAGCTGATTTTTGTTCAATGGACAAATGAGAGGTGCCCCCGCCCACCAGGCTGTGGACTAGAGATAGTTGTCCAACTAGATAAGACCAACAACACTGCAAAGGGGCCGTCTTCTAGGGCAGTGGGGTTGTCTTCACAGGAGAAGGATCAATACTCTTGTGAGTTGTGGGAGCTCACTTTTCTTGCACAGAGTGTGTGTCCTCACATGCAAAACTGGGGATCGGGAGTGGGGAACTTATTAGGAGAGTTAACTATGGCAATATGTAAAAAGCACTTCTTTGGGGGGCACCTGGGTGGCTCGGTCGGTTGAGCATCCGACTTTGGCCCAGGTCATGATCTCATGGTTCATGAGTTCGAGCCCCGCATCGGGCTCTGTGCTGACAGCTCAGATCCTCTGTCGCCCTCTCTTTCTGCCCCTCCTCTGCTTACTCTCTCTCTCTATCAATAAAAGAAAAGGCACTGTTTTGGCTGTCTCTCTAGGATATATGCACAGAGTGTCAGTAAATAGCTGTTTCTGTTATTACCAGGGGTAAGATTCTGGATTAGAACCAATAGCTCCTGAACAACTCAGAGAGAAAGTAAGGTGGAAAATTTACAACGCATATCCTTTCTTGAGGTTGTTGATAAATATAAGAACATAGAGAAAAGATCTGGAAAAGATACACAGGTACACACATGTGCAGTGATATGCACAGCTGAGGAGTGAGGGAAGTTGATAGGTTTAGCTTTTATGCTCAACTGAGTTTCCAAAAGCCCACCGAATGACCAGAGATCTATTTAAATCAGCAAGCACTCTGCTGCTACATTTGAGGACAAGACAGGAGTAGGCAATAGAGGAGAGCCGGTGAGGAATTTTTGATGATATGAACCAGATGGAATCACACTGAATGAAAAGCCCATCAGGGCCCACAGTTCACTGCAGGCAAAAGAAGTCTTTCTCTGGAAAACAGTGAACCAGCCTCTCCAGTAGAACAGCATGAAACTTGGGCACAAAGCAGCAAGGGCAGGGGCAAGGCTGGGCCAGAAGAATATGTCAGAAGCCACCAGACCCAGGCTCCACTCTGAGGCAAGAATCCAAATGAGCTGGCTAAAACTTTATGTTTTGCATTCAGAAGGACCAGATTCAAGTCTGCGTGACCCTGGGTTCCATCTTGCGCCTTACTGACTTTGCATCTCACTGTGCCCATCTGTAAAAGCAGAATGACAGAACCAACTCCACTGAGCTGGTGTGCAGAGTCATTAACAAATCTCTATCGTGCTAGACACTGCTCTGGGTATGGAGGATACAGCAGTGACCACAACAGACAAGCTCCCTGCCTTCATGGGCCGTACATTCTGGTAGAAGGGAGAGGCAACTAATAGATAAATATAAAACATGTCAGGCTGCCTCTCATAGGTGAGCAGTGTTTTATATAGGATTTCAAGAAGATTCTTCCATCAACGTGACATCTGGATAGAGAGCTGAGGGGGTGAATAGATAGGCCACAACTATATCCTGGGGAGAACGTTCCAGGCAGAGTGAACAACTGGTGCAAAGTTCCTTCCAGAACATTCTTGGTATGTTTAAGGACTAGCAAGGAGGCCGGTGTGGCCAGAAAGGAACAAGGAAGGGGGTCAGTGGCAAAAATGTTGTTAAAGAGGTAATGGGGGCCAGATCATATTCAGCTGAGCTTTCCAATATGGTAGCCACTAGTCAAATGTGGCTTTCAGGCACTTAAAATGTAGTTCTGAAATGAGATGTGTAGTAGGTATAAAATATACATTGTATTTTGAAGTCTTTGTAGAATAAAAAGCATGTAAAATATTTCATTAATAATTTTAGTATATATTACATGTTTAAATGATACTATATTTGCTATATTGGGTCAAATAAACCATATTATTAAAATTGGTTTCACTTGTTTCTTTTTACTTCTTTACTGTGGCTACTAAAAAAAATAAATTACATATATGGCTTGCATGGTATAGGGCATTATAGGCCACAGTAAGGAATCTGGCATTTATATTGAGCAATATGGGAAGTAAATAGAAGTGCCCATAAAGTGCTTAGCATATTTCCTAGAACAGAGTGGAAAATTTTATGAAACTAGAATTCCAGTCACAGAAAAATTGCTCAATTGTAAAGGCAAATGAAGATATTTGAGGGAAAGACATTACATTCAATAAAGAATAATAACAAAACTAGTACATGTTTGGTTCAAATAATTGTTTAGAATACAGTGATGAATGGTAAAGAAGATGTGATAGATGATATAGATATAGATATAGATATAGATATAGATATAGATATAGACAGATACAGATATACAGTGGAATATTATTCGGGGATAAAAAAGAATGAAATCTTTCCATTTGCAACAACGTGGATGGAACTAAAGTATATTATGCTAAGCAAAATAAATGAGTCAGAGAAAGACACATATCATATGATTTCACTCATATGTAGAATTTAAGAAACAAAACAGATGAACATGGGAAGGGAAGGAAAAATAAGATAAAAACAGAGAGGGGATCAAACCATAAGAGACTCTTAAATACAGCGAACAAACTGACAGTTGCTGGAGGAGAGGGGAGTGGGGAGAAAGGCTAAATGGGTGATGGGCATTAAGGAGGGCATTTGTTGGGATGAGCACTGGGTGTTATATGTGAATGAGGAATCACTGGGTTCTATTCCTGAAACCAATACTACACGCTATGCTAACTAACTTGAATTAAAATTTTTTTTTAGTGTTTATTTACTTTTGAGAGAGAGAGAGAGACGGAATGCAAGTGGGAGAGGACAGAGAGAGAAGGAGACACAGAATCTAAAGCAAGCTCCAGGCTCTGAGCTGTCAGCACAGAGCCCAAAGTGGGGCTCGAACTCATGAACCACGAGATCATGACCTGAGCCAAAGTCGGTGCTTAACCAGGACTGAGCCATCCAGGTGCCCCAACCCACTTTGAATTTAAATAAATAATTTTTTTAAAAAAGAACGTAGTGATGAAGTTTAATGAAACTGACAATTAATGATTATTGAAATATGAAACATAAAGTAAAATAAAAAAGGATCTGACAAACAGATAAAACTGCATACGTTTCTAAATTCCCAGTGGGTCAGAGAAAAACAGGCAAAATAAAAAGAAACAAGTATTTCATTTTAGCCATCCTCATAGATGTGAACTTTCTGCTTTTTAATTTCCATTGCCATGATGCCAATGAGGTTAGATACTTTTCATGAACTGACTATTTGTGTACCTCCTTTTGTGACATGCATGTTTCAGACTTCGTATTTTTTTTTTGTAGTCTTGTCCTTTTCTTTCCTATTGATTGGTAGGTGTTCAGACATTCTAAAAAAGAACCTTTGTTAGATGTATGCATGACAGGTTAGACATGGATTAGACCAGTGCATGATCCTTGTCTAATTAGGGGTTATGGATCATTTTTCATATGGATATCCAACAGACCCATCACCCTATATTGAAAAGTAATCCCTCCACTGCCCTGCAATGCCACCTTTGTCATAAATCAAGTGACAATACATCCCTAGATCTGTTGGGGGCTCTTTATTCTGTTCCTTTGATCAACTTATCTATCTTTGCGCTAATACCATAGTTTATTAATTATTGGCCTTTAAGATAAATCTTGAAAATTGGTATCTAAATTCTCCACTTTTTTCTTTTCCTTCAAGATTATCTTGGCCACATGTTAGAATAGGGTTGCCAATTTCTCTCCCTCTCTGTCTTTCCCTGTCTGTCTCTGTATCTCTCTCTGTCTCTCTTTCTCTCTCATACAAATATACAACTGCTAAAAATACTGGAGACAAAGTAAATAACAATATAACTAGAAACTTAAAGTTGTTCATGTCCGTGCACACATATTGATATAAATTAGTGAGTTAAATAAATAAGAGAAGGTGTCCAGCTCTTCTTTACAGAAGAATTTCAAGTAGTAAATGTACAGGGATTAAGGAAAATAGAAAATCACCATGAGTACACCATACTAATAACTGCTACAAGCAAAATCCATTGATGAATGGTAACATTGTGACTAAAAGTTCAAGGAGAAACGGGATATTTGCTTAGACTTGACGTTATCGCCCCTGAAATATTTATTAATGGCTGTGGTGGTTAACAGCACAAATTATTTGATACTCCTCTCTCAGGACAGTGAGCTTCTCTCCTTCCCTTGGATGTGACCCGGACTGAGTGACTGGCTTCTAACAAATAAAGTATGGAAAGCGAAAAACAGTAACTTTGGACGGAGAAGCCTGGCAACCACCCTAACCAAGCGATCACAATTAATGTCACTTTCATAAGACATATCGACATCATGCATCCCTGAACAGATGCACTGAGAAGGAAATATCACCTCTGCATTCTACTCCATAATCCAGAACCTCATCTTATCTCTACTCCTCAGAAAACCTCAGGGAAAGCCAAGTCAGGGGGACATTGTAAAAAAAATAACCGGTTACGACTCTTCAAAAGTGTCAAGGCCATGAAAGTAAAAGAATGACCAGGGAATGTCACAGATTGGAAGAAACTCAGGACGCATGACAACAAAATGCAATGTGATATCTTGGACTGGGTCCTGGAACAGAAAAAGAACATGAATGGAAAAACTGCTGAAATCTGGTCAGAGTCTGGGGTATGGTTAATGGCAATGTGCTGACGATAATCTTACTTTTGACAAATACACCGTGGCTACGTGAGATGCTAACATTAGGAGAAGCTAGGAAAGGGCAGATGGGAACTCTCCATTTTTTTTTCCAACCCTTCTGTGATCCTAAAGTTATTTCAAAATAAAAAGCTAAGACGTATTTTCTGGAAGGTTCTTCAGCAGTCTCTCCAGAGTGGTTATCAGGTTAATGTATACAAGCAGGACCGTATTCCACTTTATACCTTCCTGAGTATGGCCTTTTTTTTTTTCTTCCTTTCTTTTTGAAAAATAGCGTTTATAATGAAACATATGTTCTATTTTGATTTTTAGAAAGCCACTCTGGGAACAAGATGTGGGGAAAAGATGTCTCAAAAGCTGACCCAAGCAGAGAGAATGTCGTTGCTTGGGGATCAAAGCACTGAGAACTATCAGCGTGATTGGAGTCAGTAAAGCTACTACTTGGGCTCTGCAGCGTGTTGAAGGCTTGAGGGGACAACACCAAACCAGAATAGGGTTACTCACCAGCGTGACTTTCCTCTGCGGTTTCAGCAGCTTCGGTTTATGGAACGTGGCAGCTATGGGGGCTGTGGAAGCGTATGAAGAGTTTAGCTTCCAATTCTCCCCAGACTTCTAACGTCCACATATCATGAGCAACACAGACATACTCTGTGGAGACTCATGGACCCCTTCCTGCCCCTATGGAAGAACTCCCGTTTCTGACCTCGATACCACTGGGTGCCCCTCGATGGAGAGCAATTCTCCCCTAGTCTTTAGCCACGTCATCCTTTCCCATCTTCAAGGTCAACGAAACAGCTCTGCATAAAACCCTGCCAGCTACAAAGAGGTCAGGTGTGCAGGTGAGAACCAGGTGTGTTTGGTAAAGGCCGAGCCTGGGAACTTCCCTGGGGCTTCGTTCTAACTACACACTAACAGTGAAAGCAGTGACCTTGACCCGCACAGCAGCGCTGAGAGGTCATCAGGGAGGGTCTTACTGTCCCCACTTAACAGAAGAGAAAACCAAGGCTCTTCCCCACCATGTCATATAATGAGTATTTCAATGATTTGGAACTTAAACTTGACCTTCAAACTCAGACAGACCTCACCTCCAAGCCAGACTCCATCACTTAGCTCTCTGAGTCTCACTTTTATCTTTGGTAAGGTAGGGTACTATCTACTCTGATTGAATGAGATGTTACAGCAGGGTTCTCTGCCCCCTTCCCTCCCCGGATCTGCACTTGTCATGCCTTCCAGAATGCCCAGGCCTTCCAGCCTTTCTGTCCACCCAATGTGTGTTCAGCCTGAGCACCAGTGGCATTCACCACATGACCCCAAGGGTCTCTAGGTGACAGCCTGTGAAGCCCCACCTGAGGGATAAAATGTATCTTGTCTTGTTATTTAAATTGTTTATCTGGGAGGTCCTAGTACTTCCAACTACATTTCAAATTATTTGAGGCATGAACGTCTCCCAAATTGGCCATGGTAATTTTAGGAACTATCTGTAGATGGTCTTAGTTCTCCTAAGATATGAGCAAGTTCTCTCCTCCAGAAACACCCATCTTTCTCACCCACGTTGCTCTACATTATAACTGGAATCAAAGACCAACCCTCATTTCATCCCCAGGGCCAATCCAAAATAAACTACATACCTGGTTTACATCTTTAGAAAAATCAGAGGCTTCTTTCCCTTGAATGAACCAAGATATTGACACCCCTTGTCCCACCTCACTATGTGCAGAGCATGTTAATAGTTGAAATAATAGTTGAAATATATTTCAGCGTGGATGGAATATACTGTGGAATCAGTCTCTGCATGTTGGCTTCCCCACCCCCCCACTAAAGCATGTTGAGCCAGTGCACCACCCCCAGCCCCACCTAGTAATGGGGCTCAGTTATGATCAGAATCTAGGTGGGGTTCTCCAAGCTATGTAATCACTGGATGTCATGTCTTCCATCTGTCTACTCCCCCTGTCCTGGTCCCACTTCTAACCCCAGACCCACTCTGGATCAGTCGAGCTGGCTCCCACGTGGGTAATTGTAAGCTAGCTTCCTACCTTTGGCAGGGACTGCAGGAGGAACGTCAGCCTTCTCCTTCCTCCTCTTGCCTTTCTTGGGTTGCAGCGGGGCCAAGCTGGTCACACTGGTAACGGTCTCCCCTGAACTATAGAAGAGAAGAGTCTTGGTGAAGGCAAAATCGTATTTGTTCCAGGGAAAGGGAAAGGAAGTAATAGTTTCTGTATGCTTCCCGAGTACCTATCTAAGGTCAGGTTATCTTACAGCTGGATTGGGATCACTCTATGTTTATCTCCAGGGATGTCTGGAGGTCTGGGACTGACCTACGGCTAAGATAAGGATGTTGAGATGAGCTAGTTAGTGGTTTATAATGTGCTTTTTAAATTTTTTTTTTCAACGTTTATTTATTTTTGGGACAGAGAGAGACAGAGCATGAACGGGCGAGGGGCAGAGAGAGAGGGAGACACAGAATCGGAAACAGGCTCCAGGCTCTGAGCCATCAGCCCAGAGCCCGACGCGGGGCTCGAACTCACGGAACGCGAGATCGTGACCTGGCTGAAGTCGGACGCTTAACCGACTGCGCCACCCAGGCGCCCCTATAATGTGCTTTTTAAAGTTCACAGATCCCTGGAGAGATCCAGAACCAGCTTGTCTACACAGTTACAGATGTATGGATTGATAGTTTATACTGATTTCATGAATTATGCAGTTTGGCTTGGCCACATCACTAGTAGGGTATTAAAATACCTTTTGAAACTTCTGCTTCAGCTTCTGTAAAACCGAGAATCTTGGCACATATTTTTGTGGTTCCCAATCCAAAAACAGAGCCCCTCCTGTGCAAGGGAGAACAGAGCTTGGGAGCTGCACCTGGAAGTCTCCAGGGTCGCCCATGATGGTTCGTGCTTTTTTCTGGAAGTCTCCAGGGTCCCACATGATTGTTCATGCTTTCTTCTGGAAGTCTCCAGGGTCACCTATGATTGTCACACTTTCTTCTGGAAGTCTCCAGGGTCCCCCATGATTGTCACGCTTTCTCATGGAAGTCTCCAGGGTCCCCCATGATGCTTCGTGCTTTCTTCTGGAAGTCTCCAGGGTCCCCCATGATTGTTCACACTTTCTTCTCCTGCTGTACCTTTACTGTTAGTAGCGGGTAAGTGGCTTCACCCTGAGGAGGGCTGTGGGTGTTTTCAGTTATCTGGCCCTGTGTATAATATCAGATTCTATATCTATAATATCAGATTCCTGCATGTGTTACCCATGACAACCCAGAATGACGACACTGATAAATAAGCCTTATATTACAGGTAAGACATAAAGGACCTAAGTGACAAAAGATACAAACACAGACTGGCTTGCTGTGAAATCTTGATCCTACATGTGGGATGAAGTGTATACACTTTATTGAATGGCTATCACTCTTATTTCAAGTGCGTCGTGTTGGCTCCAGCAACCCATAGGGAAGCCCCTATTAGAATCTCTTATCCTGAGGCACATCTCTTATCCAGGCAGGTGCAGTTAACCAAGACAGACTATCTCCCTAATACATAAAGACTTTTTAGAAAGCCTTAAGCCTATGACCAACTGCCTAATAATCAAAATGAAGGAAGGCAGTAAACAGTTATCATGCAAGAGGAAAGGCTCTTACTTATGAAAACATGCTAAAGCTCCCTCACAAAAGAAATCCAAATTAAAACATACTGCACTTCCTTCCTCCACATATCAGAATGGCAGTAATCACATTGGAGGCAAAGTGCTATTTTGCCAAGAATGCAGACAATTGGGCCCTCAGATGTATGGCTGGTATGAGTGCAAACCCTTCCCAAAGGAGAATACTTGGCGATAAGAATAACTTGGCAATCAGAATAATTTGGCAATCAGAATTACAGAGGCTTCTACTCTGACCCAGCGATTCCACTTCCGGGAATTTATTCTGTGGATATCCTTGCATGTGTATGAAATGTATGTGTAAGATTTGTCCTTACGGTGCTGTTGTTAATAGCGATAAGAACCCAACTGTCCATCAGCAGGGGACCGGTTAAGGAAATGACAGTGAATCTACCAATCCACAAAGGGGGGGGGGAGTTCTCTCTAGCTGCAAAGAGGAGTAAGAAGCTATTTATGTGTGATGAGAAAAGATACATCGTTAAGTGGTAAAGCTGGGCGTTGGCCAATGTGTAACATGTGCCCCTTTTGTATAAAAGCAGGGAAAAGTAAAAATAAAAATATATATATATTAGCATTTGCATACATGTGCACAAAGAAACTCTGGAGGTATTCACAAGAATTTTAAAATAGTGGTTCCTTACAATGGGGCTGCTGAGGAACTAAGCAGACAGGAGGCCAGGCAGGAAGAATTATCACTACACATTTTTTAGTCAATTATTTAAATTTTCAATTTTAATTATTAAACCATGTGACTGTATAATCACTGGAAAGCAATCAGTTAAACATGAAGAAATCTCTCTATATATTTAATAAAAGAAGGTAGGCTCTTCTAACATTGTCCTAGGGTTTTAAAAATGAACAGAGATTGGGGCTACCTGGGTGGCTCAGTCGGTTAAGCCTAGGTCAAGATCTCACCATTCCTGAGTTCAAGCCCCGCGTCGGGCTGTGTGCTGACAGCTCAGAGCCTGGAGCCTGCTTCGGATTCTGTGTCTCCCTCTCTCTCTGCCCCTTCCCCACTCGTGCTTTGTCTCTATCTCTCAAAAATAAATAAACATTTAAAAAAATTTTTTAAATGAACAAAGATTGACCCACACATTGTGGGAAAAATTCCAAGAATATAGATCACACTGAGTTTCCCCAAAGATGGCTTATTTTTACTGGGAACGGAAACTCTAACCAGCCATGAGTTTAGAGTGCAGGGTCAACTGTGTAAACTCACAGATATCCCAAAGGAATGTGCGTTTACAAAACGCTGACCACTAAGAGGAAACAAGGGATCAAAAACTCTCAGAATTGCTTAAATACACAACCACATGTACAGCTTCATCTCATAGCTTTAAACCCTTGAAACGTTTATTTTTTCTTCTTTCCATTATAAATTAATGCATGTTCATGTTTTCAAATGGTAATTACAGGCATGGAGGAAAAAAACGAAAATAAATAAGTCTATCCTAACCAAAACACAACCTTCTTAAATATTTCCAGTCTTTTTCCTGTTTCTTGTTTAATTTTTTTAATGGACTTTGTTTATTTTTTTTTAGAGAAGTTTTAGGTTCACAGCAAAACTGAGCAAAGGGTAAGAGATTTTTCATATGTCCCCCACCCCGCCCCCCGCACAGGCACAGCCTCCCCCATTATCAACACCCCTCACCATGGTGGGACATTTGTTATAAGTGATGAACCTACATCAATATATCATTAGCACCCAAAGTCCATAATTTCTATTAGGGCTCACTTTGGTGAGTTCCATGGGTTTGGACAATGTATCCGCCACTGCGGTATCATAAAGAATAGTGGTACTGCCACAAACCCCTCCGTTTTCCACCTAGTCATTCCTCCTGCTCCCCGCCCCCCACCCAACCCTTGGCAACCGCTGATCTATTTACTGTCTCCATAGTTTTGTCTCCTCCAGAATGTCATATAGGTGGAATCATACATTATGTAGCCTTTTCAGATTGGCTTCTTTCACATAGTAATATGCACTTAAGTTTCCTCCATGTTTTTTCCTGGCTTGCTAGCTCATTCCTCTTTAGCGCTGAATGATATTCCATTGTCTAGACATACCACGTCTTCCAAATCCAATCCCCTACCATAGGGTATGTTGGTTGCTTCCCAGTTTGGGCTATTATGAATAAAGCTTCCATAAACGTCTGTGTCCAGGTTTTTGTGTGAACACAAGTTTCAACTCTTCCTTGTTTTTTACACACTGTGTGTTACTGTCACACTGTTTCATAATTTTGCACCCTTCTTCTTACCTAAGTTGTGTTCTCCACATTGTGACATCTTGACACTGTTCCGGTGAGAAGACAGGTAGGCCACGGTACTCAACCGTTCCCTGGCATCTCAGTAATACCTGACACGTGAGTAATGTTGTTATAAATGTATTTGTGCATAATGGTTTTCTACTCTTAGACTTTTGTGTCAGGTTAGATTCTTAGAGCTGGAATTACTAGTTCGTGGAGGAGGACCATTTTAAAGTGTATTTAATTTGCACTGTCAGAATGATTTCCAACAAGTTAGCCCTACTTCAGAGCCACTCGGTCAACGGATGAGGAGATTTGTTTTCATCCTCTTTAACACCTGGTTTATCGGCTTAAAAAAACTACTCAATGGATAACAACGGGATCTCCCTTTTCCTTGCATTTCTCTGACTGTTCGTGAGGATGAACATTTCCAGCGTTTGTCTCCTCACGTTTCCTCTTTTACGAATGATGTGTGGACATCTGTAATTATTTATTAGGGTCTCGAGTTTTCTTAAAGATTGGCACACACCTTTCACATCAGCCGGACGTATTTAGTGCAAACATTCCTCCCAATTCCCTTTGAATTTTGGCTTCCTATTAACGCACAGTGATCTGTTTCTTTTTGTTAAATTATTCAATATTTTTTTTTCTTGCCTACTGCCTCTGAGCTTGGATCGTCCTTGCCAGTTGTACCTCAAACCCTGCAGAATCAAATATTTCCTCCTTCCTCTTCTTTTTTCTTGGACTTAGTTCTTTAGCTCTTTAATATAAAGTGAAAGTTCGGGGACATCATTTATATAAATGTATGCCATCAGACCCAGGGCTTTCAGTAAGCTAAAAAAGATCTGCTTTGTCATCACCATTTTCCTTCAAAACAGCAAAACTACAGTGAACTAAATTTAGCCCTAATTCATACTTCAATGATGGGAATTCATATACAATGAGTCACCCCAGTGACGTGACAGATGATTTCTCTCGCAAAATATTATTTCTCCCAATGAGCCAGCAAGACTGGTCGAAATTTTCGACAAAGAAAAGTCCACTTTATGATTCACTTACAGGAAAGTTATTCTATACCTTAGGTTGGAACAGGACTGTGTTTTGTCCCAGACACAAGGGAGTGAGCATTGCTGGAGCCAGTCAAACCAAAACAGATAGAAAACAGGCCAGAAACTCCATCTAAATGAGAGACATGTGCGATTGGAAAGCAGTGCTTTCTTTCTTTCTGGTTCCCACAAGGGCTGCGTGGCTGGCACACGTGGGAGGTATTGTAACAGGTGCAAACATCTGGCCCAGACACCTCTCATAGGCGTCTCCCTCCCACGAAAGCTGGGCACCTCTGCTCTGTGGCACATGGTGGCTGGATCCGGTGAATGGGCACTGGACAAGGGGCAGAAGGCCTGCGCTAAAGCAGGTTCCACTCTGATGAGAGAGGTGACCCTGGATAAGTCACTCACTTCCTGGGCCTCCATCCCCCAATCTGTAAAATGGGGAGAAGTACACTTGCAATCTAACTCACAGGGTTATTATTAGGGTCAGATTGGCTGGCACGGCTTAACGTAGACAGGACATGAAGCAGCTCAGGGGCACTGACCCAGATCTCTGGTGCATGAGTGCAGTGGGTGATGCTTCACAGTGTTACCCAGGGAGGATCATGTCGCCACCTGGGTATCTCCTGGCACCATGTCTCAGCCCTGAGGTCTACCAGTTTCAACTTACACGTTGATCAAAAAAATCTTTCTGCCCAAGATAGTACAGCATGCCCTCCTGTTGCCACAGGTACAGCTGTGTTATCTAAGAACCAGCACAGCACACAGCAGGTGGGTAAGGAGGAGGGAGAAGCTGTACCCCCAAGCAGCCCCAGGACACCGGATGGAGCAGGCAACCTGGGTTTTGCTAGGTATCGAACAAATTGTGAGCAACTACACTTCGCCGAACTTCAGTTAATAAGAGCTACGTGTGTCTCTATCCTAGGCAAAGCACTGGGAAAAGTGCACAATATCCATAATCTCCGACCCTCCCAGATGGGAAAATGAAGCCTCGGAGAGGTCCAGGCGGGAGACGTGGGATCTGATCCAGGGCGGCCTGCCTCCTTGGCCCTGAAGCAAGGATTCTGGGCACAGCCCAGACAACAGAGAAGAAGAAAACTAGGACAGGAAGAGGGTAAATCAAGCCAGATCCACGATGGCTGCTCTGGGCTTAAACCAGCTCCCTAAAGAGAAGGTACTGAAAGGCGATATCAGCATTCCATTGCATTTAAGTCTGTACTAAATCTGGGACTGTTACAGCAGCTAAAGCCCTGCCTGGGTGGGAGGAAGAGGGCCCAACTAGAGCGCTGGGGACTTGGAGGCAAGAGCTGTGGCTGGTGCCCAAGACCAAGGGCCGTCTTGGCCTAGGATTGGACAGAGGAGGAGGGGAGCACAATTCCTATACCTGGAATTCTCTGGAATAAGTGATGTCACCTGTCAAAATGGAGGGGGTAGGTTGGCCATGTGGAAATCTGGTGTCTCTACTCTATAGCTAAGAGTGTTCGGGAGTAGAAAAAAACAATACGATAGCACAAACTGAGCTGATCCCACCCAAGAACAAAATTATAACTAAGACCCAGCCACATCTTGCTTCCATAACTAAATGTGAGATCAAAGCACCCCTCATATTGAACCACAGTGC
This sequence comes from Lynx canadensis, assembly GCF_007474595.2. Classification (NCBI taxonomy): domain Eukaryota; kingdom Metazoa; phylum Chordata; class Mammalia; order Carnivora; family Felidae; genus Lynx; species Lynx canadensis. Next base: position 40,684,558 of record NC_044313.2, on the reverse strand, counting down.
CTGTGGCATACGAGTCCTCACCCACACATCAGTGACTGTCCTAACACCCACCTGTCTCTGGGATAATACTAGAGGTACAGCTAACCATTAACGCTGAGGGACTTTCGTACATCCAACCCTCGCGCGCCCAGAGGCCAAGTGTTTCCTTCGGTCCCGGGAAATCTTTGTGCCTCAAAATAGGAACTATGAATCAAAATGCTTTCTTAAGGTCTGTTTAATCTTGTTTCCTATTGAATGAGCAGGCACCCTTGTCCCTGGGCACACAGCTGTCTGTCATGTGCTGCAAGGGGATTTGCTGCTCTCTGAACTCTCATGCCAAGTGTTGTCTGTCAATCAAAAGAACTCAGCTCAGAAAGCCCTCCGTGAGTGGGGCTGAGGAAGGTGTTCGGGCTCTGGTCCTGCCCACACCTGCCCCAGGCCTGCTTCCTGGAGCCATTCTCCCCACCCCACCCCACCCCACCCCTCGAGCCCTTCTTCTCCACGCTGTCTTTGAAAGTCATTGCTTTAGCTGCCTGTTTTATCTGCAGAAATGTCCATGTGCTTCCTTTCCTCCTGCCCACATAGCTCTGTTTTGACAATGCCGATGCCTGATACAGGTCCCCAGAGGATCACGAGCTCCTTGCCAAGCAGCTCTGTGCTCCTTTTTCCAAGATTTCATGCAGCCCACTCGTCACCCCCTAACCCTGTACCCCGCAGCTTCAAGTGTAGAATCTTGAAGGAGGAACGCTGATCTCAACAACTATGGCGGCCACTCACTGTCATTATCAGTTACAGTCAATTATATCTCAATAAGCTGGGGGAGGGGGGAGGAGCACAATTACAGCCCCCCTCCTCAGGTTGGCTGCCACTGAGAAAGGCCAATGACTCGTGCAAATAGGGCAAATTTCCCAACCTCTCTCTCTAGGCTTTGGAGCGTGCTTTGTGGGTTTCCCATGCCACTGGACTACTCAAGGTTAATGGCTACCACATGCCGGGAGCTGCTCAAAGCTGCAGAACTCCACTCTCAAGATGGACAAAGGGTACCACCCGCTCACGGTGACTCCCTTGAAATGACTCTTTTTTATATGACATGCCAAGAACATAAAACCACATGTAGTACACAATGAGCGTTTAATGGGCTTCACCTACTGCATTATCTTACCAGTATTATTACCATCATTATTATGGAATCTCTCTCAGAGTCCTTGAATAGGGAGCCAGACATGACAGAGTTCTCTGTAACCTGAGCCAGAACCGGTGCATCTAGAAAAGAGCGGCAGACCCTTGGCGGTCAAGGTGTATTCTTCTCTGCTGCTTCTACCCTATGGGGTTTTTGCATGCACGTTCCAAGCAGCATCAGAATAACGCTGCTCCCTTGTGAGGGAGCTGCCAAAGCGCCTCCCTGTCCACAGCCTCCATGGCCTTTTATTATAAATGGCTTACACAACCTGAGAGGTTCTGCTGGGGCCCCGTTGTTAAAGCTCTCCGTTGCAGTCCCTGCCGGCTTTGTGAAGCCTGCACAGAAGCTTTGCCGGGCCACTGGTTTTGTTTGTGAATTTAAGATCTATGAATACGAACTGGTAAGATCATGCCTCATTAATATTTAGTGGTTCCATGCAGTGTTCTCGTCTTGGGTCATAAGAAAAATGGCAGAGAGGTCACTGGGGTTACATGCCCTGCATCTATCGCCCGCACCACTGAGGGTATGTGTTTGCGTGGGATTGGCCCCACCCATCCTCTGGCCACCATGCTTGGTTCAGGCCGGTCCCCTACCACCAGGGTGCGGTTGTATTTGCTGGTCAGGAAGTGAGACAATTCCTTCATTAGGCCAGGTGGGAAAGCACTTGCTCCCACCTTTCTCTTCCCAAGGGGAGCCAGCCTGGCCTGGGGATACGCCAATCCTTGAAGCAGCACTGCCCAGAGACAGGCTGGGAATAGACGCCATCACCCCAACAACACTGTGTCTCCCAGACGGAGCTTCCCTGGGGCCCAACCACTGCAGCACCCCTAGTCAGATGAGCCAGCCAAGTCCCTTCCTAGGTAACACCATCTGTGCTAGCTTCCTGTCACCTGGAATCAGAAGGTTCGTAAATAGTACAGAGGGCTAGCTATTTATCTAACAGTTGGCAGTTTTATTCCTGTTCTTAGTCTGGGGAGACTAATTTGTGCCTTGCAGGGTTTTATGAAGATTAGAAATAAATCCCATAAAGTGTTCACAAGTGGAGGTACATGGGCACACCGTGAGTAATTATGAGGAATTAGCCCACAGCCACTGCTATCTCACTGAATCCTCACGACCCTGAGCAATAAGGACAAAAGCAAATTTGCACCCATTTTGTGGAGGGTGAAAAATTCTCGAGTGGCCCAAGGTCAAGCTGCTGGGTGGCACGGCTTCAGCTAACACCAAATCCAGGTGGGATTTTTTTTTTAATGTTTATTCATTTTTGAAAGAGTGAGCGTGAAATGGGGAGGGGCACATAGAGAGGGGGACAGAGGATCCAAAGCAGGCTCTGAGCTGACAGCAGTGAGCCCGATGTGGGGCTCGAACTCACGAACAGTGAAATCATGACCTGAGCCAAAGTCGGTCACTCAATCGACGGAGCCATCCAGGCGCCCCTGGGCGGAATGTTTTTTACATGATGCCAGGAATAACCACCAGGCTCCATCTCACAGGTCGGTCTTCCTCATGCCTTCCTCTGCCTGGGGACTAGGGAGGGACACCGAGCCTGAGAGCTGGGGTGGGGTGAGGATAAGAGGCACAGCAAGGATGTCAGGGATGCAGGACGGGGGCCAGGAGCCACACGGCCGCATCTGCTATCCGGCCCTCGCCACCTTGCTTGCTCAGGTGAACGTGGCCAGAGGGGAGGCATTCGGCACACGTGTGGGCTAAAACCCAAGCAAAGAACAATAATGGCTGGCACATCTGCAAATCGATGCCTATAACCAGAGCACATTGGCTTCTCAAAGTCAGGGGGACGCAGGGCAGCCACCGCCCTCCCCGGCATCTGTGGCTACACCCTTCCCACTCTGCTTCCATTGCCCTGACTCTCTCTAGTGTCTCCTCCTCGTTGACCTGTGTGCATGCCAACCCCGAAGTGCTCACAACCATGTCCGAGCTTCCCGGTGTGTCTGGGACAGTGCATTAGTCCTGGAGCCAGGTGGCCCCGGGCTGGCATCCTCGCGTCTCCACCTCTGCCTGGCAGAGACCTCACCACAAGCCACACTCTTCATATCAGTTTTCATCTGGAGAATGGGACCATCACACCACCCACTCTTGGGGTTGTGGTGAGGAATGAAGAAGATGCTATGTGTCGATGCTTAGCCCTGTGCCCATCCCCTGGCATCTGGCCCTGCCACCCCCTCCAGCCTCTCCTCCCTGCTGCTCTGCCCTGCACCTGCAAGGCTCCTCACCATCATGGACCAAGTGACCTCATCCTCCCAGCCTCTCACCCACTCTCCCTCCCCACTTCCGTGTGCTGCCTCCCCCCCACTGCCCCCCGCCCAACCCTTTTCTGAAACACTCTTCCTCCTCCTTCAATACTTGGCCTGAATTTCACCTCCAGGAAGCTTTCCTTACCAACCACAGAGCCCTGGGATGGGGTTAGGAGCACCTCATCTGGGTGCCCATGACAGCTTGGTGGGCACCACCTGCATGCTGCCATGGTTTTGTTTCTCTAGGTCTCCCATTTGATGCAGCACTGAAGGGCATGGGCTGTGCGCTATTTTATCCTTGCCCTACGGGCCTTACAAGAAATCCCTTACAAAAGAATCACCCAAGTGTGACTGAATAATAACAAAAACCAGTTGCATAGAGCTCACCATTTACCAGGACCATCAGAAGCACTTCACACAGACTAACTCATCGAATCCTGCCAACAACACTATGTGCCAGCTTCCCCCCCCTTTCATCAGAGAGGTGGCAAAGCTGGCCAAAGGCACACAGCAATCAGTGGCAGAACCCAGATTTGAACCGAGGCAGCCTGGCCCCAGAATCTTTCAGCATCACAGAAGATTACCTTTCACAGAAAAAACAAATTCCATAATCTTACCACTATTCAGTATTATGGAAATGAAGTGAGTAGTTACACATCTAAGTTCAGAGCCGGTATCTTTAGATTCCCTTTGAAATCACCTCTGCCTTCACACTAAGGTTCTGAACCAGTCAATTATTAATTAAATCCCATACTTCGACTGTCAGGGTATGTTTTTTAAAAAAAAAAAAATTTCTGATGGTTCAGAAAAAACTGAAAAGTGCTTTAAACAAAGCTCACAAACCACAGTAATGCTATGCCTATAACTTATCCAGCATATAAATAGTCTGTGCCCCTGTTCATCCATGAGAGAGCACACACACCAGAGAACATGAAGAAAGCCTGGATATCTTCCGTCGGAACTGCTGTTGGCACAGGGAACATAATGTGCACTTCAATTTCTCCCATCTGCAAATACTTGGTTATCTCAAACCTGTAAGAAGAGGTCAAACAACAGATCTACTGTTTGGGAACTGCCTTTTTGGTGCCCACGGCCATCCTCTTGGCAACTTTTCTTAAACTTGACCTACAGGAAAGAAGGCATCTGCATCTGTGGACAAGGTGTCATGGTGTGGGGCTCTATGCAGTTGGTGGCATTTCATTTCAAATCTGCCTTTCCGGGACTCATGATACCATGAGTATTATGCTCACTCCTCGAGCTGCTTTTAGGGAGCTGAAAAATCTTACAGAACCCTGAGATGCTCTGGCCCAGCTTTCTGTTCCAGGAGAGCACTTAGCCATGGGAAGGAAACAGTTTCCCAACCCCCAAATCAGGGCCACCCCCTCCCAGGGGATAGCAACTTCTGACTTTGGGGATGGCACATATTCAAAATGAGACTCGCTTTCCTTCAGTATGAACTTCTCGCAATAAGTCATGGAATCCCTTAGAGCCTCCAGGTCTGTCCCAGTCACTTGGTAGGCCCTCCTCTTGGTGACCGCAGCCACAGTGCCAGCATGTGGCCTCTTCCTGAGGGTCCCTCCCCTGCCTAAGGGTTTCCGTTCCTGGCATCCTGCCCTGGTCCTGTGCTCTCTGCCCATTCTCCCTTAGGAGGAAGTGGTCAGAGGACAGAGAAGGACATTTATCCCAATAATAGCTTGAGACTCCAGGGGCCCAGCTTCCCACTGCCATTGCACGGATGGAGCTGGGGTCGGGAGGCCCCAACACGACAGGGACAGAAGGAGCCTCTGTGTGGGCTGCAGAGGCAGAGCACAATTCAGGCCAGAACCAGTTGAAAGGCAAGGGACCGACCAGTTCACTAGCAAGGAATCTGGGCTGCACTGAGTCAAATCAGCCTGAGGTCCTAATTGGGAAGATGAATACAAGTCGGCGGGGCACCCCTACATGGTCCTGGGGTGCAGTGGAGTAAAGACAGGCTTTCCAGAGGTAGATCTGTGGCTGGCCCGACAGGAGACATGCCCATGGAGAGAGCTTAACTCAGGCACTCACAGATTCACAGACAGCACCAGCTGGTAGCGGGGTGGCATCTGAATGGGACTTTGTGGTCATCACTGACCTCTGGTAGGTATCCCACGGCCGGGGGTGACCAAACTCTAAGGCCCACAAGACTAGGGTGACACCCTTACTATATGTCTAGCCTTGGTACCAGCTCAGAGTAGGAGCATGTCTTACCCCTATTACCAAACGGAGAGGAAGGGAGGGGCCCAAATGGCACTCCTTGTTAGCGAGGCAAGGGACACAGTAGATCACAGCAGGCAAATCCTGAGAAGCACCGGCAGGCTGGCTCCTCACAGCCTCTGGGCTCCCCAGCCATAACCTCCCCCCATATCTGAAATGCCAGTCCTTAGGGCTCTGTGGGGGGGGGGCACATACTTTTAAGAAGAAACAAATACCTTTATCGAGGCATTATTTACTCCCCATGAAAGTCATTGATCTCAAGTGTATGACTCAACCATCACTACACTACAGTCTTGGAACATTTCTATTACCCCCCAAATTTCCCTCTTGCTCATTTATAGTTAATTCCTATGCCTACCCTCAGCCCTAAGCAACTCTTTTCAGTTCCTATAAATTTATCCTTTTCTGGACATTTCAGATAAATGGTATCATACAATACATATTTTTTGCATCTGGTTTAGTTCGCTTAGCATAATGTTTCTGAAGTTCATCCATGTGCAGAATGTATCAGCAGTTTGTCCCTTTTTATTACCGCATTGTATTTCATCAAACGGATTACTAAATATTGTTTATCCATTCATCAATTGATGGCTACATTCAGATTGTTTCCATCTCCTGGTTATTATGAACAAAGCTGCTGTGAACAACTGCATGGATGTCTTTGTGTGGACATATGCTTTCATTTCTCTTGGGCAGATACCTACGAGTCAAATCTCTGGGTAATCATATGGTAAGTTTATGTTGAATGTTTTAAGAAACTACCAAATTGATTTCCAAAGCAGCTACACCATTTTACATTCCCACCTGCAATGAACAGAGTTCCAGTTTCTCCACATCCTCACCAACACTTGACATCATTGTCTTTTTACAGCCATTGTAGTTGTATTTGTACCAGTTAATGACCAATGAAACGGAATATATTTTTGTGAATTTGTTAGCCATTTATATACCTTCTTCAGGAAAATATCTATTCAAATATCTTTTCTTTGGTCCATTTTTGTGTTATTTGTCATCTTATTATTGAATTGTAAGAGTTCCCAGCATTATTTGTTGAAAAGACTGCTTTCTCAAACTTTTTGAAATAATTTGTGAAGGATTAGTATTATTTTTTCTTTCAATTCTCGATATATTTCACCAGTAAAGCAACATGGGCCTGGGCTTTTCTTGTTGGAAAGATTTTAGCTAAGAATTCAATTTCTTGATTTATTATAGGTTTATTCAGATTATAGCTGTCTTTTTAAATCAATTTAGATAATTTGTGTCTTTCTAAGAGTTTTTCTATTTCATTTATGTTGTCTTATTTTTTAGAATAAAAGTGTTCATAATATTTTCTTATAATGCTGTTAACTTTTGAGTCTGTAGCGATTCCCTTTTTTCTTCCTGATTTGGTAATTGGCTTTTTCTTTTTTATTTTCATGTACAGTCTAACTTAAGATTTGTCAATTCTATTGATCTTTTCAAAGAACCAACTTTTGGTTTTATTGATTTTTTTCTCTGTGTGTGTGTGTGTGTGTGTGTGTGTTTTCCCTGTCATCAATTTCTGCTCTAATCTTTATTATATCCTTTCTTCTGCTTACAATGGATTTCACTTGCTCTTCTTTTTCTAGTTACTTATGATGAAAGCTTAGGGTATTGATCTGAGATCTTTCTTCTTGTCTAATACAGGCATTTAAAGCCATAATTCTTTCTCTAGGCACTGCTTTAGCAGCGTATCTTGTAAGTTTTCATGTGTTTTGTTTTCATTTCTTTTCAGTTCAAAATATTTTCTAATTTCTCTTATAATTTCTTCTTCATATTATTTAGAAGTGTGTTGTTTTAAATTTCAGAACATTTGGGATTCTCCCAGATTTCTTTCTGTCATTAATTTATATTTAATTCTTTTGCTTAGAGAACAAACTTTGTATGATTTCTTACATACATAAACTTTTTAAGTTTATACAAATCTGTTTTCTGGCCTCGCATCTGGTCTATCCTGGAGGATACTCCCAGTGCACTTGAAAGGTGTGGTAGGTGGTCATTGGGTAGAGTATTCCTACTCTATGTGTCAGGTCAAATTGCTTGATCTTCTGTGCCCTTGAATTTCTGTCTAGGTATTCTATCAATTATTGAGAGTGGATCTTGAAATATCCAGCCTTATTCTAGAATCATCAATTTCATCTTTCACTTTTCTATTTTTCTTCATGTGTGTTGAGGCTCCGTTGTTAGGCCCATATACATTTATATGTGTTGTATCTTCCTGGTGTATTGTTCTTTCATAATTTGAAATTTCCTTCTTGGTCTCCAGTAATATTTCTTGCCTTAAATTATGTCTCATCTGCTATTAATTTAACTACCATCCCTCTTATTGTTACTATTTGCATGGTATTTTTCTCTTCTTTTGGGTGTTCTCCATTCTCCACTGCACATGCACGTTGCCTCAGCCAGAAACACACTTGCCCCAAATGTGACCAAACGTTCAGGCTAGTCAAGTCATTGGACCTCCCTGCTCGATACCCCTAAAAAGGTCACCTCCACTGACAATGCTGCTGAACGTGAGCATTGCACACTGCTCCAAGTCACATGATCCCCCTTCTACCACTGCTGGTGGTCCTTATGCCTTTCATGGATTCAGATGAAAAATTCACTGTCATTCAAATTTGTGTTTGCACAAATGTCGGTCACGTATGGTTTCTCTCTGATTCTTTTTAGGATTTTTTTCTTTGTCTTTGGCTCTCATAATTTTTTTCTTACCACCTTTGAGTCCTCCTTTGGTTGTCTCTGATATTATTTTCAGGGTTTATGGTTGTGCTTCGCAGGGAAGAGCAGGGAGAAATTGACCTATGCCATTGTGTCTAGACCAGAAGTGTCAAGTTTCTAAACAGTATGAGTTTGCAATATCTAATATAACTGTTATGTTTCCTGTAAGGTGTATTCCACAAGCTAGAAAGGTAGCATCTTACCACATATATTATTAATGGCCACATTCTGCATAGTGGGGCATAGGACAAGCAGACATTGGTGAAAGGGAATTAGGAGAATTGTGGTCACAAGGCATCAAAGTGGTTCAGTCCAAGCTGCTAGCCTCTTCCTAAACAGGGGACACGGTTCTCCAAAAGCAGGCATCAAGCCTCCTCCAGCATGTATGTTGAACCAGCATGAGCCATATTTTCTTTGGACCCTCTGGGGGTGATAACCAGAGCATGGAATCTAGACACATGCAAGGGCATGAAGGACACACATTTTGAGGCCAACGTGCAGACCAACATGCAGACCCCCTAGGTAAAGATACATATTTAACCAATTTCTTGGTAATATCGATAGAAAGTAAACTATCAAACAGTTTCATTTGAAGAAAGAAAGAAAATATTCCTACCTGTTCTGAGGACATTTCACCAAATAATGTCTCACTGTAAAAAAAAAAAAAGAAGAAGAAGATGGTAAATAAATGTTACTTTAGATATAGAAGCTCCAGGAATCACCAGGAAATGCAGGTGCCCAAATGTTGCCCAGATGTTGATACAAGTCACCTCTTGGGGCTTTCATATTTCTCTGTGGATGAGTACAGCAGAACTATAGTTGGGACACTGCAGTGACTTGATAGTGTTATACTCCTGGATTGAGCCAGGCATGAAGCCATATACCCCAGACCTCCTAGTTTGTTAACCCAAAACATTCTTTTTTTTTTTTTTTTTTGCCAAGCTAGGTTGAGGTGGGTTCTAACCTGAAAGGTCCTAGAGTAACAGAGTCACCCAACTTCAAAGTTTTACCTCAGTCATGAGAAAGCCTTTTGGGGAAACCTATTTCCACTTAGGTGCTCCTCTCTGTAATATGGGTTTTCATTCTCTGATCAGTGCTCTTCCAGGACTAAGTGGGGGTCCTTGGAAAAACAGTCTTAGAGCAAGACATCCTCCACAGTAGGTCTCATTGAGAAAAAAAAAACAGATTTTAGCTGCAGAGGAAATATAAGAATACTCAGGAAGCTATCCAAATAAGTGTTCATTCTATGCTCACAACTGAGTTCATCTCAAGCAGAAGTAAAGCCATAGGCCCTGGAGTTGGGTGTAGATCATTACACCAATGGCCCCATGAATCATACCTACCTGTATCTAACTATACTCCTGTGAAAGTCCCTCCCACACTGACCCAGGGCTTGGCCACCAGATGTGCTTTGGCCAATGAAACAATAACCAATATGTCACAAGCAAAGGCATAAAAGGCCCTTGTGCCCTGATATTTGCTCACTTTCTCTCTCTTGTCATAGGAAACTCTTCTGTGACCACATAAAGAAGCCTGGCTGGCCTACTAGAAGATGAGACCGCATGGAACAGACACAAGTCCCCCCAGCTGATGCCCCAAAGCAGCCAGGCCCCAGCTCATCCACCAGAAGACCACAGCTTCAGGAGCGACTCCAACCAAGACCAGAAGAACTGCTCAGCTAAGCCCAGCCCAAAGTGCTGACCTATGGAATTGTGAGCAAATAAAATCATTGATGTTTTAAGCTATGACACTTTGGCGTGATCTGTCCTGCAGGTGACCAGGGCAGGTTCCAGACCAGCATGACAGAATCTCAATGTTAGAGAGGGTTCTTTAGGTTCACCTGTTCCAACCCCTTATTAGTACGTACATTCCTTCTGCATTCTGTTTACTGAGCACCTGCTCTGTGCGGGATAACTTCCAGATGCAGCAATAATAGAACCACAGTTAGTAGTTACCGAACAATTCATATATTCCTGGAATTACTCTAGATGTATTAAATAGATCAGTGATCATTAGTCTGGGATCTGCACACCATTGGGTACTCTTAGGAAAGGCAGTTTTGAGGAAAGCAGTTTCTAGATCCTCACCTACCATGGTATTCTTTCCTCAGAATTCATTCTCCTGAAACATGCCTGAGTTCTGGCTGTATTCCTTTCCCTCCCTCCTCATCACATCATCCTTTCTCTGCACAAAATTGAACGCACGCCTCTCACCCATCCTGGCTTGTACTATGGAGACTTGTCCTAAGGGTAAATAGTAGGCACCAAACAAGAAATGATTTGAAACCTTGGTGCCGGTGTTGAGAAAGCAAATGACCAATGGCTGGGCATCTAAACCTTTCACCAGCAGAGAAGTTTCCAATACTTTGCTTTCAGCAAGGATTAAATAATAACCTAATCCAGTTGTCAGCTGGGAGAGTATTAAAAATCATTTTCAATGACTGATCACTATATGACTTCGGACATGTAACTCCGTAGTACACAAAGTACTGAATAGTATAAGAAAACTTCATCCATTCCTGCCTTCTTTTATGCGGAATGAAGTATTTCAGGGTTAGCATCTATGTAAAAAGTAGGAATAGATTTGGTGCTGAATTCTATTACTAAGCAAATTCATACAAGGGTATATGAAGTAAACTACAAATCTACTTCAATAAAAATACATTTCCAATGAAATGTTCTCCGTATGGTTATTATCAAAATTGATAACATCATCATGGAGTTTTGATTCTTTATGCCCGTTTTCTAGATCTCATTAATTATGTAATATTGGTAACTCAACACAAAAACAATTAAAACCTAGAAACTTATGGAATAAGGAAATTTTAAAATCCTTAATTAAAATCTTTATACACATTTTTACGGAGAAGTATGAACAAAAACAACTGTAATAAAGTGGGAAAAAATCTTGTGGTGGAAGTGGCTTGACGATAAAAGTTCAAGGAGAAAAAGGAACAATATACAATTTCCAACAGTTTCTTTTTTTTAAGTGTATTTATTTGTTTGGGAAAAGACAGAAGCATGAGTGGGGTAGGGGTAGAGACAGAGGGAGCGAGAGAGAGAATCTCAAGCAGGCTCTGTGTTGCTAGTTCAGAGCCTGATGCAGGGCTATCTAGCAAGATATCTCGCTATCTATCTGGCAAGCTCTAGGAAGCCCTGTTCCAGGGCTAGAGTTCCAGCATATCACAAAGAGCAGAGATATCACAAAGAGCAGAGACCAAGATATCACAAAGAGCAGAGACAACAGGGTTAAGCCCCTCTCTTTCCATCTGGGTCTAGTGAGCCTTCAAAACTATCCTTTTAAGGGGCACTTGGGTGGCTCAGTCCATGAAGCATCCGACTTCGGCTCAGGTCACGATCTCACGGTTTGTAAGTTCAAACCCCGCATCAGGATCTCTGCTGTCACTGCAGAGCTTGCTTCGGATCCTCTGTCCTCCTTTCTCTCTGCTCCTCCCCTGCTCACGTTCTCTCTTTCTCTCCCCAAAATAAAATGAACATTTTTTAAAAACTGCCCTTTTGAAAGCTCAGACGGAGAAGGTTGGGGGATTGTTGGGGCCATCTCAAAGCAGCGAGTCTGGATTAATTCCTGAACAAGTAAAGGCCATTCGAAACCAGTGTGCTTGGGGAACCATTAGAATAACTCAGGGCTTGGTCCTGAGCCATCAGGATTGGTGCTTTCCAGGGTGAGTCAAAGCTGCAGAGGCCCTGGGATGAAGTTCCAGGTACCCTGGCACTAACAAAGAGCCAGGACGAAGATTCACAGCTTGGGAGGAAGTGGAAGGCAAGTAACACATCGGTGCAGTTAAGTCCAGCTCACGTGAATAACGAGCACCCCAGGAAAATGAGGCAGCGCAAGGCCGGGGGTGAGGGCAGGGCAGCAGGAAGGCTGAGAGAGAAGGACACTGGCCCTCTGGCCTCCCGGCTTCCGGGATGGGCTCTGTTTATTTCAGGGCCCCTCCAGGGGATTTCGTCAGGAGTGGGGACAGCTACTCTGATATCCTCTTTTCAGACAGATCTTGCCAAGGGAGCGGGAGAGCAGGTGCTGGGCTCACCTCTGCTTTGCACATGTATGTGAGCAGCCCATGAACCTGGACACTGTGTGGTTCTCACACAGGCAAGAGAGCTTAGCCTCCCTCCATGTGGCCAGGGTGCAGAAGGCCCAACACACACATGGTTGCATAGAAAACGCAGACCATGTCCATATGACAAGGGGGTCTGAGCCTGATTCTATATTTGTGGGTTCAGCAAGCATATCTCATCTATGAATTTCATTTCCAGAGAGTAATGAGATCCTTTTGGAATACTTGTGACAGAAGGGAGGGACAGCGTAGGACAGAGTTCAGAAGAACCGGCTCTAAGGCCTTGCTACTCAAAGTGTGGCCTCACACCTGCAGTGGTGACACCATCTGGGATCGCATTAGAGGTAATGAATCAGAATTTCATTTGAGCAGGTTTCCCAGGGAACCATCTGCTCCTTAAGGTCCGGGCAGTGCTGCTCTAAGGCTCCGGGGTCCAGCTGAGGGGTAACATTGAGCCCACCACAGTCCTCTGTCCTTGGCTCTACAGTGTGGTGGGGAGGTGCCTGGCTCCTAGGCCACGTGGGGCAGGACCTGCCTGCCAGGGCTACAGAAGGGCAGCTCCCTAGGAGCTGCGGGAGCTATGACTGCTGTTCAGGAAGGACCTTAGCAACAACCACCATGGAAGGCTGAAGGGAAATTCCTTGGCAAGGCTGGCCCCCAGATGGCGAAGGTTTTCTTGAGGACAAATGTGGAAGGCTCGGGATCAGGCTGGACGTGGCCTCTGCCACGCCCTTGTTTCAGGACTTTTCAGGCTCCTCAGCTGTGTTCTCTCTCAAACGGTTGCAGTGGGGACTGTCATTCCAGACAGATGGTGAGGATGACACAAGAACGTAGAAGAGCGAGTGAGCAACAACAGTCTGGCCTGCCGCAGGCGCCCAGGCGAAGCTCTTGGCAGCTCGGTAAGGCTCTCGGACACTGTGTGCAGGTGCACACGAGGCTGTCCTGCCCGCTCCAGGAGGGACGAGGGCAGTTGGGATCTGGGTCTCTAGCGGCTCTGAGTGAAACCCGGAGGGTGTGTCTCAGTCTGCCTTGTTGGCCCTGAAGGGGAAGGATGTCTCCTGAACCAACTCCCTTGCTTTGTTTCCCCGATTCTGCCTAAGGCCTAACAGAACCTGCAGCTCAAGGCGCACTTCTCTAGCATGCTCCTTACACGGGCAGAGGTGTCTTTGGAGCAAAACGGGCTTGGAGACTGCCCAGGCGGCTTCCGAACTCCAACAGGTGGGAGCAAAGCAGCTGGGACACAGACACATTTGTTCCCCATTTGTTGAGCAGCTGTCGCATGCCAAATTCCAAGGAGAAGGGAGGAGGCGAATGGCCCGTGACTCCCGTCGTCTGCAAGGGCGGCGAGCGCATCCGTACGTGTACAACACGTGCCGCAAGCCCGTAAACGTGGGCAAGGTCTCGGAGCCTCGGAGCCTGGGAAAGCCCCGGCTCTGTTGACAAGGCAGGCAGATAGCGAGGATGAAGGCAGCTCTCGGGCTCCACAGAGACTGTGCGGAGCACAGTGGGAGCGGCACGAGCTGTGAAGGAGAAAGGTGTGGCCACGGGCCTTGCTCTGTCCCTGGAGCTGAGTGTGCCAAGTGTCTCTGTGCACCTCTCAGGATCTCTGTTGGCCTGGAGGCTGACCTCCAGGCCCTGCCCTCTGGCTTGGGGTCCGTGAGACCAAAGCAAAGCAGAAGAGGAGGGAGGGAGAAGGAAAGGGTGAGGAATGCATAGTCTTGGCTCCCTCCCTGCGGCCTCCTGGTTTGGCACCGCCTGGGTCCCTCTTCCGCAGCTCCTGTTGGTGACCCTTCTCCCACAGCTACAGCTCTTGAAAGTTCTGGAACCGTCCTCCCCTTGTCTCCTAACTCTGTGCTGCAAACAGCATCCTGCAGGCTGGTCCCTGAGTGTACCCCCTCCCTCCCTGGTCCCCTTAGCCCTGCCCGCACTTCGGCCTCAGCGGAGAGGCTCTCTGGAAGCAGGGCTTGGTTTCCCTGTTTGAGTGTCCCCTTAGACCGCGGCCACCAAATCTGACACTTCCCAGCTTTGTAACCTTGCGCTTAGGCGTAACCATAACCACAAGTTATCATACACACAGGGCACTTACGAGGGTCAGAATGTGTTAAAGTTTTTGTTGTTGTCGTTGAACTTAATCCTCATAATAATCCTAAGAGCCTGGCACCCTACTGCATTCCCATTACTTAGATGGGAAAGGTGAGGCAGAGCGGGTAAGTCATCAGCTGGTAAGTGAAGAGTTCCCATCTGAACCAGAGCCAGCCTAATTCCAGAGCCCAGCTATCACCCACATCATCTCTGGGAGCTACAGCGTCTGCACCCGTTTCGGGAATCCGCAAGGGGGTGCAGCCCGGAGGGTGTTTCAGAGGAAATGTACAGGATCTGGTGGAAATGTGACATTGAGGCTTGGTGAGAGGTGGGGACTGAAGAGGGAAAGCAGGCAGCCTTCATAGAAAGAGAAGAATCAGCGTTCCCAGAACAGGAATCATTAAGAGAGAAAACGCAGAGCAAGAAGGGGCTGAGGACACATTCCGGGCATCAGGGATGCCAACAGGAAAGGAGATGGAAGGAAGTGAACACTCAGGCCGGGCGGAGCCTTCCTAACCCCACCTGCCTGCCAGGCACAGCGCCAGTACTGTGAATAATAACACTCACAACAGTGTGCTAACTGAGGAAGGCAGTGTCTACCCCATTTCATTTCGCAGATGAGGAAACTGAAGCTCAGGGCAGTTCAGGAATACACCTAAAACCGGTCTGTGGCAGAGCCGGGATCAAACCCAGGTTCATCTGACTCCATAGCCCCTTCTAGGAGAATGAGAGGAGTAAGGGCCACCCCCCCCCCCCCCCAGAAACCACGGGAGGAAGGGACCTGAGAAAAAGAGGAATTTAAATGTGGTCACAGTTGATTTTAGCGGAGTCTCAGGGAGACACAGCTCCTCACTCGCTGTACTCACCAGTCACAGGTAAATAATCCCTGACTCACGATGCATTTTTCAAACAAGGTTATACTTTGCCCAACGTCTTCCGCCTGTCTGTGGTTTGGTAGTGCTCCCATTCCAGACATGACCTTATCTATCCGCTTACCTCTGGATTTCCTCTTGCTAAACACAGACTGCCAGATGATGGTCAGGGTGAAGAGTAGGACGCTGAGAATCCCCACACAGCACACGAGC
This sequence comes from Lynx canadensis, assembly GCF_007474595.2. NCBI lineage: Eukaryota > Metazoa > Chordata > Mammalia > Carnivora > Felidae > Lynx > Lynx canadensis. The sequence goes on along the minus strand of NC_044313.2, from coordinate 40,668,931 downwards.
ACGGCGTATATGTAGATATCTGAGGGCAAGGACACAGCGGAGCACTGTCAGGACGAGCCAGGTCAGAGGAGATGCACCAAGTAAGATAAACTTCGTACGTTACCAAAAATCAACTCAAAATGAACCACAAGCCTAAACAGAAAATATGAACTAGAAAACTTTGGGGAAGAACACAGAGGAGAAAAATCTTTGGGATCTAGGACTAAGCAGAGAATTTTTAGACTTGATATGGAGAACATTATCTATATAAGGAAAACGTGATAAATTTGATTTCATCAAAATTAAAAACTTTTGCCCTGTAAACACCCATATGAGGAGGATGAAAAGACAAAACTACATACAGGGAGGAAATATTTGCAAACTGTACAACCAACAAAGGATTAGTATGTAGATGATAAAGAACTCTCAGAACTCAACAATAAAAAATAAACAAACAATCCTACTAGAAAATGCGCAGAAATGTACAGAGACATTTCACCAAAGAGAATATATGGTGGTAAATAACTTCATGAGAAGATGTTCAACTTTGTTAGCCATTAGACAAATGCAAATTTAAATCACAGTGAACTATCTCGCACACCTATCAGAATGACTAAAATAAAAAGCAGTGACAATACCAAATGCTAGCAAGGATATGAATAAACTTGGTCACTCAACAATATTGCTGGTGAGAATGTAAAGTGGTACAGCCACCCTGGAAAATAGTTTGGCAGTTTCTTAAAAGATACATCTACAAATGCCCTTCACCTCAGCAATTGCACTCTGGGAAAATGAAAACTTAAGTTCACACAAGAACCTGGACATGTATGTTTATAGCAGCTTTATTTGCAATAGCCCAAAACTGGAAACTGCCCAGATGTCCCCCAGTGGGTGAATGGTTCAAAAAACTGGAGTCTATCCACCACCCCCCCGCCCCCCAGCTACTACTCAGTGATAAAGTAACAAACTATTGACACATCTAGCAATCTGGAACCTCCAAAGAATTATGCTGAGTGAGGGGAAAAAATCCCAAAAGGTTACATACTGTGTGATTGTATTTGTATAATATTCTTTATTTTTTAAATTATTTTTTTATTTAAATTTTTTTTTCAACGTTTATTTATTTTTGGGACAGAGAGAGACAGAGCATGAACGGGGGAGGGGCAGAGAGAGAGGGAGACACAGAATCGGAAACAGGCTCCAGGCTCTGAGCCATCAGCCCAGAGCCCGACGCGGGGCTCGAACTCACAGACCGCGAGATCGTGACCTGGCTGAAGTCGGACGCTCAACCGACTGCGCCACCCAGGCGCCCCCAAATTTTTTTAACATTTATTTATTTTTGAGACAGAGAGAGACAGAGCATGAATGGGGGAGGGTCAGAGAGAGGGAGACACAGAATCTGAAACAGGCTCCAGGCTCTGAGCGGTCAGCACAGAGCCTGATGTGGGGCTCAAACTCACAGACCGCGAGATCATGACCTGAGGTGAAGTCGGCCGTTTAACCAACTGAGTCACCCAGGCGCCCCTATATAATTTTCTTGAAATGACAAAATTATAGAAATGGAGAACAGATTAGTGATTGCCAGAGGTCAAGGAGGGAGTAGTTGATGGGAAGCTATCAGCTGATGGGAGTTGATGGGTTTGGCTATAAGAAACCCTTGTGGAGATGGGAATTTCTGTATCTTGGCTGTATCAATGTCAATATCCTGGTTGCCATATTGTACTGTAGTTTTGCAAGATGTTATAATCGGGAGAAATTGGGTTAAGGGTACAAACTGATACAAGGGATCTCTATCACTTCTTAGAAATACATATTAACCTACAATTACCTCAAGATAATTTTTTTGAAGTTAAACCATGATCATATATGTCTCAGTCAATCTGCTATAACAAAACACAATAGACTGGGTGGCTTAGAAATAAACATTTACTTCTCACTAGAGCAAGGCGCTGGTAGAATTGGTGTCTGGTAAGAACTCTCTTCCTAGTTTGGAGATGTTTTCTCTTAACAGCCTCACATGGCAGAGAACAAAGAGAGAGCAAGCAGGCCCTTACGGGGGTCTCTTCTTATAAGGAAACTAATCCCATTGGTGAGGGCTCCACTGTCATGATATAATCACTTCCCACAGGCCCCACCTCCTAACACCATCATATTAGGAGCTAGGATTTCAACACATGAATTTGGGGGAACACCAATATTGAGCCCATAACAACGTTCATCCGTTTCTTAAACTCCAGTAATCAACTTTAACACCAATCTGATTGAGAAAATGCCAACTGCTCAGAAAGTGAAAGGTGGGGGAGAGCACATGGGTGGTTCAGTCGGTTAAGGGTCCGACTCTTGATTTGGGCTCAGGTCATGATCTCGGGTTCAAGCCCCACTTTGGGCTCTGTGCTGAGAGTGCAGAGCCTGCTTGGGATTCTCTTATTCCCCCTCTCTCTCAGCCTGTCCCCAGCTTGTACTGTCTCTGTCTCTCTCTCTCAAAATAAATAAATCAACTAAAAAATTTTTTAATAAAGAAAGTAAAAGAGAATCTGAAAGCATTCCTTTAACCTTCTATGTAGCAAAAAGCTACAGATGTTTGAACTTAGCAACAATATTTCTCTGCTGACAAATTTCTTTAGCCAACAGACATTTACAACATAGCCAGCAGCCACGACCAGCACTCTCCTAAGTGTAAGAAATAGAACAATGGAGATTTAAAAGCCTCATCAAGAAATCAGAGAGCTGCATGGTATTTGCACCAATAGGAGAGTGCGCCTAGTACTCGAAACACACAGAAAGAACTCAGCCAACCTGAGGAGGTCACAAGGAGCTTCAAAGAGGGCTGGAGCTCTGTGCTGAGTCCTATCTAAAATAACACAGAAGGGGCGCCTGGGTGGCCCAGTCGATTAAGTGTCTAACTCAGTTTCAGCTCAGGTCATGATCTCACAGTTCGTGAGATCGAGCCCCGTGTCAGGCTCTACATTAACAGTGCAGAGCCTGCTTGGGATTCTCTCTCTCCCCGCCTCTCTTCCCTTCCCCAACTTGTGCGCTGTCTCTCTCTCTCTCTCTCAAAATAAATAAATAAACATTAAAAGGTAAATAAATGAAATAGCATAGAAAATGCAAAATACATAGAAAGAATAAAAATATAGGGAGAGAGTGACAAAATTTTATCATATCAACGTAAGTGGCTTAACAGTACCTTATCATTGGCTACTCAAAATGTTTCTGTTTCCTTTCACAAGTGACTGTGATGGGGATTCACAAACCAAAACCCTGATGTACCTCTCATATTAGGTTTTTAAGATTAAGTTCCTAGAAGTGGAATTTCTGGGTCAACAGGAAAGTACCTCTGTAAAGCCCCTGGCACCTGGAGAAGCAGTTAGGTAAGTGCCCAAAAGGCAGGCAAGCTGGGGGAGGTGGGGGGCTGGCCTCCACAGTGAGCTGGAGAGATGAGGAGGGAGAATGGGATGGAATCAGACATCTCAGGTTCCTTTCAGCTCTGTCCTTCCTGCCCCCCTTTCCTCCCACCCCACGCCCCCCACCGCCCCGGGGAGTCCAGTCAGCACTTTTGCCCAAGCTAGCTTGAGTATGCTTCTGTTCATGGCAACTTAGAAGCCTGGACTAAAAGTACAATAGGTAGAAAACATAGTAGGGCTAGGCTGCAAGGTGAAAGGAACACCTGCCCTAATATTTAAGGGAGGAGGAAGGTGGGTAGGGTCAAGGAAGAGTCTCCTACAGAGGGAGACAGGAGCCAACCACAGAAGCAGAGGAAGACGGAAGTGAGAGTTCTAGAAGCCAAGAGAGGAGATGTAAGAAAGATTCTTTAATAGCATCAAGTGCTGCTGGAAAACATCCATTGGGTTTTCCTACTAGGAAGCTACGGGAAAAGTCTTGGGGGGGAAGCCAATTCAGTAGGATGGTGGAGGCCGAGCCAGATTACGGGGTGGTATGTGAGGAGTCTGGGACAGAAGCAGAGGAAACCCTCTCCCACAACTAGAATCAAAACTGCCTTTGAAGTTTTGAGAGACACCTGTGTCTCAGATGCATGGGCTTTGCAGGTTCAAATGGTAGAGACCTCGGTTGAGTGGTTGGAGGTAGGGGCTTGGGTCTCCGTTTAAGCAATGAAGCTCTGAGAGCTGGAGCAGAGGTCACAGACCAGGATTCATGACAGGCCACAGGATGGGCCAGAACACAGAGAACATATGGCCAGTCCTGGATTTGCATGCAGTTGAGCAAGCTGCTCGGGGATTCTGCCGCATAGCCATTTCTGGCACAAGAGGGTAGCAAATGATGTGGCCCCGTTGCCAGGCACGCAGACACGGGGCAGGTGGACACAGCATCTGCCTCGAGGGGATTTCCAAAGACGCAGGACCCTGGACCACAGAGGCAAGGGCAATTTAGCTTCAGTCTCGTTCTTGGTTGGAGAGACAAACTGTCACACTGAAGTGTCTGCACCACTGGAGCAGAGCAACGCCCTCCACGAACTCCCTCTTCCTCGCAACCCTTTCCCTGGTTTCGAAACTGCAGGAATCAAGCAGGGACAAGGTCGTGGTGAGAATCTCCCCCAAGCATCCCCAGAAGCATACCGTAGACATCTGTGGCCCGTTCTGCCCCAGCAGGAGGCGAGGGGCTCCAAGAGGTCCAAGCTCTGGTTTCAGATCACAGCCTCTACCACGTGGCACAAAGGGGGCTCTCCACAGGCAGCCGTAGCTGCAGAATCATCAAACATCTGGCCAGTCTGGAAGGCTCAGCTACACCGCCACGCACACAGGCCCCCTGGGCTGCGGACCCTGGCTGGCATGCCTCAGCTGCCTGTGTGGGAGTCCCCACGGGCCTAGGATCAATCGTGCCTGCTCTCTGTTATGTTCTTGGAGCTACAGGAACCTTAAAAAGTGTCACCTTGCAGGAGAAGAAAAGCTCAAAAAGAACACCTGAGTTTCCCTGGATCGGGCAGCCACCGGTACCCCAAGGTTCCAATTTTTTCCTCTGTTCCAAGCATTCCTTTTGCTGCATAAAGACAATCGCCCTGTTTTATCTACTCAAAACACTGAAACCATCTCCCGATGATTTTCTCTGCAAAGGTAAAACCCTGAGCCATTTCAGCCAGGGTCACAAACACCTCCATCCAACACCACCTTTCCTCCCGGATGAGCCAGAGCAAAGCTGTGCCCTGCCGAACTGAGAGCAGCAACAATGTTTCAGCCAGCCATCCTTGGGCTGGAATGCCCGCCCAGCGTTGCTGTATCTTCTGACTTCCCCTTAACTTTTATGTAAACACTTCTCTAATTATACACGTTGGCGCAAAGGTTTTAAAAAACTCAGACCCGGCCAAACAATGCTTGTCTGGAGGCTGAATCCAAGCGCTCAGATCCACATTCAACAAAACATCTGCACTTAACCAAATCTGGGATTAGCTTTTAAAACGCCACACATTACCTGCACGCTCAAAATAATTCTCAAAACCTTGTTATGTTCCTCAAATCCGTTTGCAGTTTTGTCTTTTGCCGCTGGCCTTCCAAAGGCACCGATGTCATTTTTAGACGCCACTGCAAGCCACCATGCAGAAAATGTCTCCCTACCATCCCCAACCCAGGCCTCCCCGAAGCAGATGGCAGGGCCGGCAGGCTGGAGTGACACTCACGCGGCGGGGAGGCCGAGACGGGGTGCACAGTGTACTTGTGCCAGCTCCCGCCCTCCCGGAAAACCAAGCCACCGCAGGGCAGGCCAGGCAGAGAGGCCCCAGTGAAAGGCAGGCGGCACCTGTTGCCAGGCAACCCTGAGGCCGGCCGGGGTTTGGGGGGGGGGGGTGCTGTGAAGCCCAGTGACCCCAGCATTCCTCAGCACAGTGAAGGGACCACCTCTCGCCAGACCGCTGACTCTAGAAAGTCAATGTCAGTCCTCCACTCTCCCAGGGAAAATGCAGATGCCAAGATCTCAGGTCTAGGCAGCAAACTGTATGCTTCTGCTATTTTTTTTTTTTTTTTTTAAATCCAGTTTGTAGTATCATCTTGCTTGGCGAGAAATACCTGAGCAACAGCCCTGAGGGATTTTAACTCACTCCAGCATCTCACCAAGAGGCCTGACGATACTGGTTTTGTGCTGTGGGCGCACGGCCAGCTGAGCCGAACCCCGGGAGGATGGAGGTCCCCCCGCACTCTCTGCAGCAGCCCTTCCATCCAGGAACAAAAGGGCAAAGGCCTGGGCTCAGGCGCCAGGGAGTTTCATCTGTACCCGTAACCTCGCCAATGCTGTGGCTGGGTTAAAAAAGCAAAATGCAAGGCCGCTGCTGCCGAAATCACAGGGAAAGAACACTGGAAACAGCTGCTCTGAGGCATTTTACATAGTGAGGATTCCAATTATGCTTTTCTGAAGGGACCTCATTCTCTGTGTTGACAAGTAAGCCCACGTTGGGCTCCGGCTTTTGTGTAGAGTTAGGTCGAGAGTGACACTGATTTCCATAGCTACATGTGAATTATAAAGTACTATTAATCATACAAAGCGTTTTAGACACACTGATTATGCTGCAAGGCATGGTGGGACCAAATGCTGCAACCTTTCCCAACATACCAAGTTTTGTTTTTTGTGCCATGTTGTCTAAATATGGTCCTCAGACCACTGGTACTGGGGAAACACCCTGGGCCCCAATAAAGTACAAATGTTTTGCTCACTTCCTAAATGCAATAATCGGATTCTCGGTGGGGAGCCCAGAACCAGGGTTACTAACAACCCCCCAGGAGATCTTTATGGATCTGATGATAAACAGGGCTCCCGCTGTTACAGCTGCCAGTGACCTACCTTAGGGATGCCCTGGATGTCTCTATACTTCTCCCCATCGTAGGGCCCGGGGCCCGGGTCATGGGGCAGCTCCGAGGAACATGGGGTAAATCAGTTGTTTACTACTTTGCTCTGTGTGGATTAAAGTTGCTTTCATCTCTTTGCTAACAAACAGGCATTCCCTGAATGAAAGGCTGAGGGAGAGAGCTGGGGATTATTTTGCTAGGAGAGGGTCATTAAATAAAAAGACAGCTACAAAGCCTGCCTAAGAAAAGGCAGGGAATGCAAAGAATCGCTGTTGGAGATCACACGATCTGAGAAAGAAAATGTTTGAAACCTAATGGCCTACCTGGGTGACACCTTCTGGTTTGCAAATAATGATCACAATTATGATTATATTTTTCCTAAGAGAGCAAGTGCCTCCATCCACTGCTTTTAACTGGCTATTGAAAGAGGTGGGTTTAGATCCAAGTGCCTGCCCCCTCATTGGGCAAGATCTCCTTCCATCACATCTGTTAGTTAACTAAAGGTGATGGGAGGCCCCCAAGGCACACACATGTCCCTAGATCTGTTTGGCAAGGTGATTTATCATCAGTAAATGTCATGACTTCACAAAATGTCACCTTTCACAATTTCCTGATCACCTTTTGACATTAATCAGTTTTTCACTGACCAAAGACTCTAAGAACTCACAAAGTACATTCTTTCATTGCTTTTGGCCATAATCCTCATCTACTTTGTGATAATAATTTCTGTGAACCTTCCTTACTCCAAGTAAGGCAAGGTGTCTCAACCTCGGCATTCTTGACATTTGGGGCCAGATAATTCCTTGCTGTGGGAGCTGACCGGTGCATTGCTACAATGTTTAGCAGCCTCCCTGGCCTCTTCCCAACAGATGCCAGTAACATCAAAATGCTAGTTGTGGCAACCAAAAATGTATCCAGACATTGGCAAAGAGGCCCTGGAGGGGCAAAATCACCTCCTGCTGAGAATCACCACTCCAAGATTCAAACCTGAGCGCATCAGAATCACCCAGAGGTCTTATGAAAACCCCGATTGCTGGGCACCACCCCTAGTGTTTCCGACCCTGTAAGTGAGGGTAAAGCCCAACAGTGTGCATTTGTATCAGGCTCCCAGGGAATGCTGATGCTGATGCTGCTGGTCTGGGACCAGCCAGGGCTGTATGCTGGGATCACCTGGAGAGCTTTAACCAAGTCCCAGATCAATCAGAATCTCTAGAGATGGGGTTCAGGCATCAGTGCTTTTAAAGGTTCCCAGGGGGCTCTGATGTAGGCTGAAAATCACTTGCTTAAGGTTTTCAGACTGTTTCCAGAATCCCCAACTCCGTATGAAACCTGAGATAAACTCTGTCACAGTAGGTGCACATTTCATTTTTTTTTTTAACGTTTATTTATTTTTGAGACAGAGAGAGACAGAGCATGAACAGGGGAGGGGCAGAGAGAGGGGGAGACACAGAATCTGAAACAGGCTCCAGGCTCTGAGCTGTCAGCACAGAGCCCGATGCGGGGCTCGAACCCACGGACCGTGAGATTATGACCTGAGCCGAAGTCGGACGCTTAACCGACCGAGCCACCCAGGTGCCCCTGCACATTTCATTTTTTACATTGCAGTAGGAATTCTGGAGCCAAAACAAAACGAACAAGCCCAAATTATACAGACTGGGCCTTTCACCTCTGCTCTTTCAAAACCCACAGGCTGATACCACCGGGCATTCCCACTCCACTCTTTAGTAAATTTAGGATAAGAAAACAACTTGACATCACAGCACAACTAAGACTTCAGGCTCCTTTTGTTAGCTAAAGTGCAATAAGAAGTTACTCAAGTAAGAGGGAGGAAAGGTATCAGCCGCAGGGAGGAGGGGAAGAGACCAAAGCAGGGAAGGAATGAGGTTTGTTTCGCAGAACTAACAGGTCCAGCCAAGGAGATGCCCAGCTAGGTGTTTCCACCTGAGAGCCCCTTTCTAGATGTGTCTCTCCTGACACATCTAATGTGAGCCAATCTGAGCCAGACTGGAGCTGAGGACCTGCACAGAAGCCCCAGTGGCTGACCTGAAGTCACCTTTAGCTCTTTATACTAACATCTCCTCCTATGGGGGGAGTTTTCTGCCATGTTTTGAACATACAATCTATGCTCTAGCAGGTTGACACGGTAGGCCTGCACAATTGAACCAAAAGCGTCTATACAAACTCCCCTTCCCCGCCCCCTAAGGCACTGAATAAAAGCTTCCCGTACTAACCCCACAGGGAGACAGTGCTTTAAGAGCTAGCTCCCTGTCTCCTTACTTGCCACAAGTAATAAAAAGTCCTTTGCTTTCAGTATTTCCTTGGGTTGTGTTCAATTTGGTGTACCCCAAGTGGTGACCCCCCCCAAGTTTGGTTACACTTTCCTCCCATTCTACTCCTTTCCTATTATCTAAAAGCGAGGTGCATCTTATAATAAAGAAATATGCCAGGTCTACCTTCAAAAAATGCCCAGGTCTCTTTCTTTTTCTCAAAGGATGAATCTTCAGATGCTTTGAGGGAAATCACTGTAAGGCAAAAAAGAAATGGGATAGCATGAAGTGCAGTACGCTATGGCCCCAGCCCACACGGTAACCCAGAATGATGCCATACGGTATGTAGGGCACTCACCTTTATGAAGTAATTTTTCCATTTGCAAAACCACATTTGATTATCACAACTCACACATTAAAAAGAGGTGCAATGACTCAACAACAATGGAGGCACCAGTGGGGGGGAATCAGATTGCCCTTGTCTAAAAGCCAATAAATGGCAAAGCTGGGACTGGGTATGGCAGAAGTCCACTTGCCCCACATACTAGAAAAATAAAGAGTTTCCCGGTAGGAATTCCAAGAACCGAAATCATTTTAGTGGACACCTTTCTGGTTTTTTTTTTAATTTTTTAAATGCTTATTTTTGAGAGAGAGAGAGAGACAGAGAGAGAGAGAATGAGTGGGGAAAGGGCAGAGAGAGAAGCAGACACAGAATCCGAAGCAGGCATCAGGCTCTGAGGTGTCAGCACAGAGCCTAATGTGGGACTCGAACCCACAAACACTGAGATCATGACCTGAGCTGAAGCTGGATGCTTAGCTGATGGAGCCACCCAGGAACCCCTAGCGGACATCTTTCTAAAGTATAGTGCACTTGTTGGGATGAGCATGGGGTGTTGTATGCAAGCCAATTTGACAATAAATTATATTTTAAAAAATTATTTAAAAAAAAATAAAGTATAGTGCACTTGCCTGGGTACCACTAGATAGAGGAGCCTGAAGTCATCTGATGACTCAGGGTCTGTGCTCTGAGCACCATTCCATGCGAGACAGTCACGCACACACTTTGTCTCCACTTTTCAGGGATTCTGTTTCCTCTGTAGAGTTGTGGAATGGTGTTCAGTGACTGACTGACATCTCATTTACTGAATGCCTACCATGTGCCAAGCATCTTGCTGCCCTTGTGGCTACATGTTATCATATTTAACTTAATTCCCCCCAGAGGGCCTGGAAGAAAAATATCATTTCAAAATGGTTTTCTACAGTTTTAGTCAGTGGGTGATCACTGAACTTACCGCGCCTGCTTTCAGCAATCAGGGAAACAGAATTGAGCGACACAGCGTAAATCCGTGAGCATTACACTGAAGAGGTGGGAGCTATGGAAAGGTTCCATGCATAACAGTAATATAATTATAGGATAAAATTATAAAAATTAACCTGGCAAAAAAGCCCAAAACATCAAGGAATGAGATTATTGTCTGATAGAACTTTCTGGAGCGATGGAGATGTTTATGCCCATTCTGTACATGTAGTAGCCACTGGCCACCTGTGGATACTGAGAATGTGACATGTGGCTAGTCCACATGAGCCTGAGGAATTAAGTTTTTAATTTAAATTTAAATTTGAGTTTAAAAAAATGTTTTTTAAGTTTATTTATTTTGAGAGAAAGAACGAGAGCGTGCACCGAGCGGGGGAGGGGCAGAGGGTGAGGGAGAAAGGGAATCCCAAGCAGGTTCCAAAAAGCACTGTCAGCACAGAGCCCGACTTGGAGCTCCATTCTCACGAACGGTGAGATCATGACCTGAGCGAGATGAAGATTGGATGCTTAGCCAACTGAGCCACCCAGGTACCCTTTAAATTTAAATTTAGGGGCGCCTGGGTGGCGCAGTCGGCTAAGCGTCCGACTTCAGCCAGGTCATGATCTCGCCGTCCGTGAGTTCGAGCCCCGCGTCAGGCTCTGGGCTGATGGCTCAGAGCCTGGAGCCTGTTTCCGATTCTGTGTCTCCCTCTCTCTCTGCCCCTCCCCCGTTCATGCTCTGTCTCTCTCTGTCCCAAAAATAAATAAAAAACGTTGAAAAAAAAAAAATTTAAATTTAAACAGCCACCTGTGGTCAGTGGCTATCACACATCTGGGACCCGAATAGAAAGATAAAGGAGGTTGGATTGGAGATTGAATTAATATGAGAGGCAAGGCTTATGGCAGAGATCCTCTGAAACTTTGCCTCTATTTACTACCCCCCCCTCAAAAAAAACCTTTTGTATTATGTTGTCATGAATTACAATCTGAATTTTTCATCTTTTTACTTCCCTAGGCCTTGTACTGGGTATTTCCTATTGACCCATTTTGAAAATCACTGACCCCCTTCATCGGTGTCTAACCTGCTATTAAGCCCATATATTAATTCTTTTTGTTTTTTTTTTTTTTGAGACAGAGAGAGAGAGAGAGAGAGCACACTTGTGAGCAAGTGCAAAATGGGGAGGGGGTGGAGGGAGAGGGAGAAAGAGAAATCTTAAGCAGACTCCATGCCCAGCACCGAGCTCTATCTCACGACCATGAGATCATGACCTGAGCCAAAGTCAAGAGTCAAATACTTAACCAACTGAGCCACTCAGACACTCCTATTAATTATTTTTTACATTTAATTAATTTAATTCATTTTTATACATCCCAGCTCTCAGATGAATTTCTCCAGCTTGTCACCTAATTTCTCAACCATATCAATCATATTATGTCAATGCACGTGCCTGATAACTTTTATATCTGCATCACCCATAGACTTGTTTCCATTATCTGTTTTTGCTTTTGATCCTGTCTGCTTGCTTCCTAAGCATCCTGATGGATACTTTCTACATAGCAAGTGTCTCCAACAATTGGGGTCGCTAACTTCTCTACGCTCTATTTATCTAGGTAGTCCTTCAGAGAACAATTAGGATAGCTGAAAGATACATGTGCACATATAATTATGTAATCCAAATGTATTGATTAAATATAAACATGTAATTAGGATAGCTGAAATGCAAATTATTTTTCAGCTTTCTAATTTTTCTCAGAAGGCAGGCTTTAGTCTGCTATAAGCTGGGTCTGTCACAACTCAAGAACTCTCCCTTTAGAACCTAAACTCCTTAAAACCAGAAACTGGATCTTCTACCTCTATATCCCCATCATTGGCAGACTGCCTGGCAGCTGGTAAGTGCCTAGCAAATAGATGGAAAATCCATTTCTTTCTGACTGCCTCGCAAAGTAAGCAGTCTGGCCCTCCAGCAATGAACTCTTAGTGTATACCTGGTCTTGCCCATGGTATTAGAGAAGTCCCATGATTTGTCCATCATCATTCCTGCTTAATTTCCCCACTCACAGCTGACTTCCAGAGCAATCAGTCAGATTCTTCCTCCAAGAATTTAAGCTAAGAAATATAATATATATGGTTGTTGAGAGCGTTGGGGCTGAAAGAGCCTGTGGACTTTTGGGTAGCGGCCATGTTGGAAACACAGGCAACTGGAATGGAGCAGAGGGCAAAACCCACAAGAGGAAACTGGAGGTCAGAGGGCTCATAGGGCTGAGGACATGGTCTTGCTGGGGCACTAGGTCCCAAGAGGGCTTATGGAATATGGTTGCTATCCTTGCATTTTATGAGCTCCATAGCCCTAAACTATCCCTACCTTCCTTCTGAATTAGCTTGAATGGGCTTTCATAGCTTCAACTAATTGAGCCCAGGCTAGAATAAGCATAAAGAGACCCAACGGAGACAATACAGAAAGGAAAAACAGATTATCTCCAAGCAGCTGAGTTTTTAGGGAGATCGAAGATGCCCCTCATCATCCAGAGCCTTACCACTCCAAATATGATCAACAGACCAGCAGTACAGTGTCATCTGGGGGCTTGGAAGAAGTGCAGAATCACAGGGTCCGCAATCCAGACCTACTGGATCAGAATCTGCTTTTAAACCAGATACCCTGGGTCAGTCATATGCACTGCTTGAGATGCACTGATACACCCCAGGTTGAAAAAAATTAGTTGCCATTTTCTGGTTGTGTAACCTTGGGCAAGTTGCTTGGTTGCCCAGTGCCTTGGTTTCACAAATAGGGATGGTAAGTGCCCACTCTTAAGGGAGGCGTGAGAGTTTAATGGGTTAATATATGTGAAGTGTGCCTGAGACCTAGTGAGCCATATTTATCCACAATGATTTTTGCTCCATAAGAAAAGGGATTTTGTCTATTTTATTATTTTATTCACTGTTCCAATTCCTGCACCTAAGTCCAGCATGGTCCTTTGCTGTCGGCCCTTTGTTTCAGCGTGTGCATCTTCAATCATCCAAATGGTCCACAAGAACGGGTTCCTTGTCCTTGTTGTTAAATGTCTACAGCTCAAAAGGGCTGCCACTAGCAACGGCTGGTGTCTTCAGATCAGTTGATTCACTTTTCATTTTTTTCTTTTCAGAAATTGTAGTCATAACTTGATGTGGTCACTAACAATCGCTTTGCCTTATTTGGGATAAAAGATAACAAGGTCTCCCTAACCAATTTACAGAGACATGCGTTGAAAGAGCCAACAAACAGATGCTGAGCTATCAGGGCTCTAAGCAAGGAATTAATAGATGTTCCTCACTTTCCCCCAGTGCAACTGTTTTATGGGAAGATGCGGCAACTTTGTTTGCATATGATGATCAGCAACTCTGATCATAACTTTATCTGTTCCTACGAGAAAGAAAACTCTTGGGGTGCCCGGGTGGCTCAGTCTTGATTTCGGCTCAGGTCAGGATCTTACGGTTGGGCTCTGCATTGGGCATGGGATTCTCTGCGTGGGATTCTCCCTCCCTCTCCCTCTGCACTCCCACCTCAAAAATAATTGAATAAAGAAATAAATACAAGAACTAAACTTACACATTAAAAAAGAAGAAGAAAAGTTTTCACATGGCCTCTTCTGGAGCTTCAGAAATCTTCCCGGGCTTTTGCCATTAACTGTCTGGTTTCAGCCGCTAATCCCATGCTATCTCAAAGTGAATTTGATACATTGTCAAGCCATGTGGCTGAGTCCGCACGCTGCAAGGAAACACGCTGTGGGACAAGGCCAGGCCGACAGAAGGGCTTTGTAATGGACCAGCAGTGGATCGGCTGACTATTGGCGCCCCTCCTTCACGACACAGCTGCACCTGCGGGTCAGAAATTTATAGGGGCCGCCCTGGACACACTGAGTGGAAGAGGCCACTGCGGGGTAGATACGGAGGAGGATAAAATGCTTCAAGGAAACATTTTGCTTGACCAAGGAAAGAGTGGCAAATTTTCCAACCCCAGATTGCTCGTGTTGATCGAAGACTTTCAGAAATAAAATGCAAATTTCTTGATCACAGAGCATTCGTAACGGTTTCCGAGGAACTTAGCCATCAGAAGGCTAATCTTTCAAACAAGATTCAGTGAATCTATCACTATCAACTGCATTTGCTTTACCTGGTGACCCAGCTGGACTCTCAGATAATTGGGGAGAAGGCAACAGGGAGCCTTTCGTACCCAGAATGCTGGTTCTTCCTAAGCATCAGCTCAGCAGAGCTGAAAGTACTTACCTTCTGACGACTACCTATGATTGGGGGAGTTCCCAGCCTAATCCCTCAAAGGTTAGGAATTCACATGCACTCAGTCAGCCTTTTAACCAATGGGCTGTCTTGTAGGGTCATGATGGGGTGGGGGTGGGGGGCGCTTATGCTCTGTGCTGGGATTCCAAGGTTGGGATAGCACGTCTGTCACTTTCCTAAAGGAACCCTGTTCCTGCAGTAACCCTGCCTGACCCTCCCTCCACTCCCACATCCACTCACCTCCTACTCTCTAGGCAAGGGGGTTTGACAGGAGCCCCCGATCCTGGGGAGCTTGTGACACACTGCCCCTCTCTGGGTGAGAGGAATGTGGTCAAAGTCCCACTCAAGGTAGCCTCTGTCTTGCCACATGCTCTGAGACTGGGCTCTTAGCAAACAGCTAATGAAGGGGTGGGCAGCGTGCATCCCCTTGGGAAGTTCTCATTACCCCAGCTGCTGGGAGTGCAGCGAACCCTGCTTCCTGGGGAGCCCGCCTGTGGCCACTCATGTGCATTCTCCTCTTTCATCCTACCTGCACGGACCACCTCCACCCATGAGGTGTGGGTCCCAGGGCCCCCATGCTGGGCCGGGGAGACGGTGCCGAGGAAGGTAGCACAATGGACCAAAAAAAGCGAAAGGAAGTCCAATTAGGCCTCAGCACCAAACCGCTTTTCTCGGTACAGCTTTATCTGGAATAAAGTGGGCATTTCCATTTCTGTCCGACTCCCAGGCCCGTTTATAGTCGGTTTGGGCTCCCAGTGGAGAAAAGGAGTAAAGAGGGCTCGAAGCCAAGTCATCAACTGACCTACTGACGGCTTTGTAATTTCCTTGGGACCCTGTTGCCCAGTGGGAAGAGCCTGTTTGACTTTCTGGTGAGGGGCTGGCCCAGATGACAGAGCCGCAGGCTGTCTGGGGGCCTCTGCCCAAGACAGCAGAATCAGATGAAATCTAAAAAGGGGCAAGTTGTGAGACTCACTAGATCTCGGCCCCTCTGGGAAGAACTGGCTGAAAGTGGCTACAGGATCAAACGGTCTAGAAGAATGTGGCGCAGAGGCACCAAGACAAACTGATCCTATCAGCTTTGTGTCTGGAAAAAGCAGGCTGGGAAGAAAGAATCTCAGTCAAGCCCCCTGTGATGAGACCCGTGGGGAAACCGTCACTCAAAGAGGTGTGAAAACTGAGAGCCTTGATTCCTAACTTGGACAGAATGTCCTGCCAACTCCCCTGGGAAAGGCATGTTTCACAGGTTGTAGCAGACTGTGTCCCCTGAGTTTATGCCAAGACCCTGTGACAATGGCCTTCAGGCTGAGGCGCCTCCCACCTCCCTCTCTGGTCTCCCGTTCGCCGATAATACTGGCATCCTTATCTGGACCTGCATTAAGGCCTGACCCCATTATCTGTAGAACAGGTGGCTGACAATTTTTAGGGGCCTTGGAAAGGCTCCCTTTCTTCCCAAACTCTTTCTCATCTGCTCACTTGTGTCCCCAGCTCCTCTAACAAAGGATCCTACAATGAAAGGAGCTTAAATTGCAATCGTGGGTTACATCCAAAGGAAGGTACACAGCACATTTCTGATACAGAAAGCCCTCCAGAATGCAGGTACTGATGGAGAGGAGCGTAGAGAGGGTCCTGGCACAGCCAGAGGACTGAGGAGTCTTCAGGGAGCATACAGCAAGGACACGGAAAGACCAGCCTGAGCTCAAGAGACACACTGTCGCCTTTCTACTTTCACTGCAGGACAGGCTGGGCCTTCTCCCAGTATTCTCCTCCCAGGTTACACCGATTTTAATCACAGAGGGTGTTACCTTCATTGAGTGCCCAAAGACCAAGATTTCTAAGACTTTTAGTGGGCAGTAGAATTAACTGGGGCTCTTGCTAAAATGAACATGCCCAGGCATCACCCCTGGGCTTCCGACTGGAGAAATCTAGGGAGGGCTTGGGAATGTGCACGATGAGGGAGTGCATCGTTCAGAAAATCCTGAGTCTGGAGGTCCCGGGACTCCACTTAGAGAAGCCTGCCTGCCTCACCCACTCGTAGTAGAGAGGCGGGCACAGAGTTCAAGGAGATGTGGGAGAGGGGAGTCAACTGATGAGGAGACGGACCCTGGGCCTCAATCTCTCCTCTAGTCCAGGGCAGGGTCCAGAGCTTGAAAACTGAGACAATGCCTCTGTGTTTAATCCAGGGAAAACAAAATAACTGCAAAAACTAAGGAGTAAGCCCATCGCATGAGTGTTGTTTACAAAAACTCCAAAAGGCCCCTTTATTTTTTTAATTTTTTTTAAATATGAAATTTACTGTCAAATTGGTTTCTATACAACACCCCGTGCTCATCCCAACAGGTGCCCTCCTCATAGCAGGTCTCAGAGAAAAAGAACACAGTTTTCAAGAAAGTTACTTTCTAAAGGGCAGACCATCTATAACGATTGATGTAGGTCTCCCCACGTGGCTGACTCAAACTTGGAAAGTGGGGAGAATCTGAGTCAGAGAGACCTTCTTCCAATGATTACGCAGGGTTTCACGCCCTCCCTCCCTGCAGAATGTGTTCTCATTCATCTTGGTCATTATCTGCCACCCCTAGCTGACCGGAAGGTATATGGTGGCTGGGACTACATCTGTCTTCCTCACTTCCTAGAATCCTTCTTGGCCCGTTATACGTCACAGTCACTTTGAACAAACAAATGAACGCAATAAACATCACACCATGGTGGGTCAAGGCCTCCTCTAAAAGGAACTTGGTGCTGGGACCATGACATGGCCACATTCTGGAAGGCTGGGAAGAGAGGCCAGGGAGACACCTGCTCTACCCTGCCACCTCCCTTCATATGAAAGCAACAGGCCCCCAAGCCTGACTTCCCTGCAAAGTTCTGGCCTCGAAGTTATGTACTTTGAGCCTGCTGTGATTCATTCTATGGCCTCTGAGTTCTTAGTTTGGTATAGAATGAAGGCAGGAAGTCCCAAGACCTTAAGCAGAAGATGATTCTTCGGTCCACTGGAGTTGAGAGGGGCAGCCATTTAAAGTTTTGGTCCCTGGCATGTAGACCTCACTGATTTGCACTCAGGGAGGTGGGGGGCAGGGAGGGAGTGGGAATCCAGACAGCAGATGCCTCCCTGCCTCAGTTTGCTTCGGCAGCCTCCTGCACAGATCAACAGGAGGGAAAAGGAGACCAGAAGAGGTTGGTGATATGAAGTACTCACAAGAGAAGATCCTTAAAGAAAATAAAGATGAGTCAACACTTTTGCTGTAAATTCGACAATGAATATACTCAGTTCACTACCCCTTCTTATTCAATGATGAGATGGTTTCCCAAGGAAAACCCTGTTAAGATGTAGCTGTGTGGCCACTATTTATAACTGGATCAGCGTTCTCAGGGAAGGCCACTGTAACCCCAGGGAGACACAGAGACTCTCTCTGTCTCTGCTCTCCGGAGTTGGCCGATTGCTTCACTTCCCCCTTGTGTCTCTAAGAGTTAGGCCAAAGGCAGTCTCTCTTGGGGCTCAGACAAAGCCATATATGTGAATAAGACCTCTGAGTGACCTACAGGGAGCAGCTAATGAGAAACGGAAAAGCTCCGGTTTTGTCTTTTTCGAGCCACTCCTCTTTTGCATCCACTGTAGGACAAATTCCTAAAAACAAAGCAAACAAAGCAAAAGAACAAACAAACAAAAAAAAAATACTAAATAGACTTCCTATTAAACAGAGCAGTTGGAAAAGAAGGTTGCCTTCTGAAATGGAATCAGCTACAGAAGACAAAGACCGTGTGTATATCCCCAAACAATGGTTAGGAAATACTGACGCTTAGGGCCTGGTAACTGCCCCCTCCAGTTACGACTCCGGGTCAGGTCTATATATTTTCTTACTACCACCTTCCACTCCCTGTTGCCATTAATTAAAATGGCAGTTTACCCAAGAGCTTGGGTCACTCATTCATTCTTTCTTAAAAAAAAAAAAAAATCAGCACCGAGCCCTTCTGTGTACCTGTGTACCTACAGTGTCAGGTGTGAGGGTGCATTTAAGAAGAACCTGGCAGGGTCCCTGGAGTCAAGGTCCCTGGCCAGGTCTACCGTGCCAAACTTGGCTCTTAACCACTGCCCATCTCCGGCCCTCACCAGCCACAAACGTGCATCCAATTTCATCAAGTTATCTGCAAATTCCTTTTCTCCCTTATCTAGCTTTGCTTAGCCTGTTTCGTCTCTTGACATGGATGGCCCATAGCGACCATAACCCTCCTTGCCCTGTGGCCCAGTGGAATCCCGCATCCTCTAGGTGACCTTCTCATTTCCTCCAAGAATGTATCCTGAGCTCTCTCCCTTACTCCCAAGCCAGCGTCACCCTCGTGTATGGCCCACTGACATTCCCTTTTTATTAGCTCTGTCCATAATATCGATCAGATCTGTGCACATGTCGACCTGTTTCCTTCTCTGGATTGTGAGGCTGGGGCCCTGAGAGGGTGGGGATCACTCCACCCATCCCTCTCTTTAAGGAAAGCACAGCGATAACAGGCTCATAAGCAGGGGCTTGATAGAGGTTCGTTTAAGTCTTCACTCTCTTCAACTCTTCCAAGACCATGGCAGTTGGGAGTGAGGGCAGGCACGCTGAAGAAGTGTTTCAAGTGTAGTTTAAATTACACTCCCGTTGTCAATTTGTTCCCTTTGAGTATCTGGACCTGTTGACACTTTCAACATCATGATGTGTGCTTGCTTAATTAAGCAGTAGCACTAAATGTTTAGTAAATCTCATTCCTAATTATCTATTCTCTGTCTCTGGAGAAAAAGGAATTATTTAATTTCTTCCACTGAAACTTGAAATATTGATTCCCTGTGGTTGTACTTTCAGATCCAATTATTAAATTCCCTCTAACATTTTGGGGTTAAATAGTCAGATAAGAAATTATAATTTCATCTTTGCCCCCAAATACTTTTAGGGGAACAGAGTTTTCCATTTGCTTTGTTCACTCCCCACATTTAAAGCTTATTTATATCATCTTAAGTCAAATAGCAATTTGGCTTATTAAAATATGTTATTTGGGGGTCAGACTGAAATACTGATTAAATTGCAGGAGACAGCCTTTGCAAATTGCTTCTATTATTAGCATTTTCACTGTTAATGAAGACGCCTGCATCTGAAAGTATGCAGATTCATTTTGGCTCAGAAGACCAGTCTTCTGAGTCTGTGGGTGGCAGAGCTGGGCTGAAAAGCCATCGAGGATAACTTTTTATGAGGTCTGGGGAATCAAAGCTGCTGTCCCTTAAGAGAAGAAGCCTAAAATGAATGGCCACCTCACTGTCGCAAGCCTTGGAGATTCATGCCCACCGGTGTGAAGGGCCTTTGCAGGCTGATCCCGCAAACCGGCCGGTCTCAAAGCTCGGTCACCGTGAAGGACATACGGCACCCAGGTCTGCACTAGGGACTGCCCTTGACAGGAAGCCCCACAGACAGACCTTGGGCTTCATCTTGGAAATTCCCTTGTAGGCATCTGAAGAAAATCAGGCTTAGGAGCTAGTCCAGCCTCTCATCCCTGCTCAGGGTCGTTCTCATGTCAAGAACTCTATCGTGTCTACACGTCCTGGGAGGGACCATACCAAATCAGCATGCAGGGAGGGCAAGTCGGGGGCCACGGGGACATCGAGCTGGATGGAAAAGGCACAATGGCAGGGAGACCCTCAAAGTTTGGGAAGCAGAGGCAGCCTCGGGAAGCAGGGAGGTCAAAAGATTACTAAATAGAGCAGGGATGAAACACAAGTGCCTAGATGCAGGGACACAGGATAGAGGGGGTAAAGGGCATGTGGAGGGGCTATAGGGACCCTAACATCCCAGTAATGGGAAGACAGTGGACTTCGTTTATGAACTGTATGCCTGATGCACACAGCAAGTGACCAGTCGACACTGAGCGTGGAGAACAAACACAGGGTCGGGTACTTCTGTGCATCAACAGGGACAGAATAAAGTGAACTTCTTCAGAAAGTATCATTATTTAAAAAAAAAAAAAACAACAACAATATCACAACTAGCCACACATTACTCTGCATTGATTTTTGTCCCCTAAAATATCAAATCTTCACCTCATTTCAAAAGTGATTTTGGAATTTCCACTAAAAAGAATAGCTTGTCTCAGTCTCTAGGGATGTATTATGCTCTCTGTTTTTAGGACAGAAATATTCATATTAAACTGATGGACCCGACTCCTTAAAAAGCAAAATTATCAGTTATTTCTTTTGACCTAAGGGCATTGAGAATCAAGAATGCTGGAAAATCTCTGCACTGGTGTATCTAGTCAGAAAACTCTGAACACCCCAATAAATCACCCCCTTCGAGAAACACCTCACTGGGCCTCTTCATCTCCCTCCTGGGAAGTACCCCCAAACCTCTGATCATACTCCTTTATTTCCATCCTGATTGCCTTGTTCTGTCGACTGCACCCTTCCTACATCTCCACATGACTCCTGGGTACAGGGCCCTCGGGACTCCACCCCCTGCTGTCCCTGGGGTCGGGCAGGACCTAACGCTGCTATTGACCTCGTCGTATCCCACCCACTCATGAAGAATGAGAGAGAAGATACTACCTAGAGATGACTGTCATTGGAGCGGAAGATACAAGGCTCGCTGGGCCCCTGGGGATCAGGGTGAATGCACTGGTCCCCACCTAGGACCCTGTGCTCCTCTGGATTTCCCACAGACTGACCTTCTGGCCTCCTGACAAAGAGCTACTGTGCCTTCATCCTGTGATGCTGCCCTTCTACTAAGAACATTTTGCCTTTCCCAGGTGGCCAACGGGCTGGCCTGGAGGAGCCCGGACCAACAACACCAAGCCAAGCTACCTCCTTCCGCTTGCCCCAAATGTTGGTGTTTTCTGGAGCTCTACCCCCACCCCTGCCTTTTGGGATGCTCATCTACCCCCACGGTTACAGTTTCCTGACTCGGATGCCACTTGCCCGATCAGATAGGAGCTTTGGCTCCAGATGCCTGTGTCCCTAGTGGGCATCAGTGCAGGGTGGCCTCCAGACATCTGGCTCTCCATCCTGAACGTCCCCCGTGGACTGGCTGCGGGCACCACCCTGCTCATACTACTGAGTTAGACCTCTGGGGGCCAGCCACAAGCGCTCTCTTGCCCATACCCAGTCGATTACTAGAGACTTCTCTTCTGACCTCTTCATGACCCTCCATTCCTACCGCCGAATGTAGTAGGAACCCACACCCTGAGCAGCCAACACAGGGTTCTGTCAGAAGATTTAAATGCTTCGTGGGTTTTCCAAGGCCTAAAGCAGAGGACACCCCCTCCCCCGCCCCCAAAACCGCCTGATGATAAAATCACCTAGGCTTCCTGTTAAATCTTCAAATTCCAACCCAGGCCTAGTAGACTGGAATCCCCTGGGCAGGTGCTTGGGAATCTTCATGTTAATAATGGCCCCGGTGATTCTAATCGTTAGGCAAGGTTGAGAAGAATAGCCTACAAAATCAAGTGCAAATTCTCTAATATTCAGTACAAACCCCTCCATCATCAGCACTGCCTGCCTCCCCTAGTTATTCCAAGGTTATCACCCCTACTCCGTCTCAGACTCCAGCTGTCCTGACCCACTGTTACAGGGTGCCCACACACTGAGATGCCACTTCCTCCCACTTCCTGCCCCGTGGAAATGGCGCTGCCTTCTCCCTCATCCTTAGAGGCTCTCCTATGTGTTGAAATTGTGCACACCTTGATCCTTGCACATAACACTGTTACATATCTGCCCCCCTTACAGACAGATCCACCCATGTTTCCCCAAGTTTCCAGCACAGCAAGATCCTGGCACAGAGCAGGTGCTCAGTAAAATGCCCACCGAGTGAAGGGATAAATGAGTTCACCCAACACCACTGAGCACCGTAGTCAATGTGTTATTTTCCGAAGCAATTTGTTCGCTAAGCCCAGCAAAGCTTCCTCAGCTAAACTGATCACATCTCTGGAGGCTGCCACTCATTTCCTTATCAGCTTTGCCTCTCTCCTCTAGTTTGAGTCGATCTTTCTGGAAATGAGGTTCCCAAAATGGACTGCTGTAGTCCCCATTAGTCTCACCAGGGCAGTACACACGACACAGCCGCCTTCCTCCCCAGGGACACCAGGCCAATTTGTATGTGGATGGAAATAACACCGGCTGTTCGTGCTGCCATATCACATTGCAGACACACACCTGATTCACTGCCACCATCACCAAGGTCCCTTCACGACAGCCTCTTAGCCTCCCGTTGACTCTCCAACTGCGCCTGTGATACGTCTTCCCCAAATGTGTTGCTCTGCCATTTTCCAAGTTGAATCTTATTCTGTTATTCCCTGCCTGTATTTCTTACCTCTCTGGATTCATTTTTATTACATTTCTACTCCTCGCTGACGTTAGAAAACATTTCCCAATTTTGTGTTTTCTGTAAAATTCATTGGGGTGATGTGTGCTCCTTTTTCAATGTCATTGATTAAACAGTTAAATGAAATCAAACCTAACATTGACCCTCCTGGTTTCCACTGGAAACTTCTCCAGAGGGTTCAAGGACATGTGTCACTTAGGACTTTTTGATCCGTTTTCTTTGCAGGAAGGGCTTCTTGCTCAGTAAGATGCTCATATAGCCCAAGCAACTGAGTAATCTGCACAACATTCTCTACCTTTCTTTCTCCCTCTGTGTCATAAAAATAACATCGATCATCTGGTATGACAATTTCTCTAAGATAAGCTGAGCGCGATTCACAGGGCGTCATCTACAGGGTCACATGTTTTCAATTTTCATTATAGTTTTCAATTTCATATAGTGCTGTGCTTCAATTTTCATTATTTGTCATATCGTGTTGTACCACACAGCACCAACAGCCCCGTAGTCAGGAGCCCCCTTCCACAATCTCACATGTATGCGATTTGCAGATAACCCTTAATTTATTACGTCCCCTGTCTTCAAAATCCCCATTTTCCATCATGTTTTAATAATATGCATAGTTAAAACATAAAATAGCAAGTTATGCTTTGCCTCAAATTAATACAACTTACATTTCTTAGCCAGCTTACAGAGAAGTCTCCAGGAAAAAAAATAAAGCCATGAAAAATTCATATGTTAATGCAGATTTTTTTCCAATAACTTGCTACTTGCTTTTTTCGCCACATTTACCTGCTCAAAGACTTACCCCAAATTTGGGGAAACAAAATATAGCGAACAAAGTAAAGCCAATAACACTGCAGATATTGGGGTGAGTTGGTTATTTGGTTTGGGCTTGGGATTTTTTTTTTAATTTTGTATGACATTTATAAAGCATTTTATGGGCACATAGATAATGAGCTGGACTTTATAAGGAGCCACCATCCCAGGGATGCAGCACGGATGTGTTGGCTTACACACAGTTCCCTGAACCCCCTGTAACTCCATTCCTTCTTCTCCCCTTCAAAAGATCAAATCAAAGCATAAGGGATATGGACTGACAGATGATAATACTTGATTCCACTATCATAGATGTAAACAATTTAAAGATGCTAGACTTTGGGGCGCCTGGGTGGCTCAGTCAGTGAAGCGTCTGACTTCGGCTCAGGTCATGATCTCACGGTTCGTGAGTTCAAGCCCCGCTTTGGGCTCTGTGCTGACAGCTCAGGGCCTGGAGCCTGCTTCAGATTCTGTGCCTCCCTCTCTATCTGCCCTCTTCCCCTCGCACTCTGTCTGTCTGTCTCTTTCTCTCTCTCTCACTCCCTCAAGAATAAATAAATATATATTTTTTAATTTTAAAAAGATGCTAGACTTTAATCAGCGTTCATAAAAAGTCAGTTGTGGCACCACAGTAAAATCCATGAGCTACATTTATTCAACAGCTTGGCAAGTGAGTTTCCCAGTAATAACCTCTTCAACCCGAAGACCTGCTGATCACATTTCTGTCCCTCTCCTCTTCAGAGAGAACATCTGACCTTTCTTAAGTGGTGACCATTCACAGGTAAGAAAGAACTCCAGCTAAGGAAAAGTGAGATGTCCTGGAGTGTAGGAAAGGTACCCGATATTAGAGGCATGCCCAGTGCCTTTGAGACAAGGATTCTGAGGCCCCTGCCACAGGTTGGGATAAAGTTGTCCTAGGCCCTAATCTCCTTACAACTTCAGTGTTTCAAAATGAAAGCTCTTTGAGTATCTGCCTGCCTGCCCGTTGGTAGTTTTCCTTTCTGAGCCACCTGTTTTACAGAACACGAACTTGCAGAAAACCTTACCCCCCTCTGATCACCTATTTCTCTAGCCCACCTTGCAGGCCCTACACTGAATCAGGAAGCCAGAAGCCACGAACTTGAAACAAGCTATGAGTTGCAACTCCTGCAAAGACCAGACCAGACTAGTCAGAGCCACAGTGGACCACAGCCCTGACCTTTCACCTTTTCCTATCTTTATAATGCTAAAAATCACACCCAGGGATGGAGGCGGAACAGGCAAATACCACTTACTATGTGTGAAGGAGCATGTTCCGTTAACTGTGCCTGCGTATTTCCCCACCTTTACATGTTTAGACATCGCTCCTTTCCTGCCTCAGCCCCTCCAAACACTTTCCGCAGCCACTGTTCAGGGAGCAGCCCGGTATCCTTCTCACTAAGGCTGTCTCCCTCATGCCCGGACATGAGCTTGCAGTAATGCTATCCATGCCATCCTTGGCCTCGTGTCTGTTTCTACCTGGGAGTCAGAGAACCCTGAAGTCAGTAACACCTTGATTTAAAAAAAAAAAAAAGTAGGAAAGTAGGTTTTAAAACTTTAGGCTATCTCTGACAAGTTTCTAGATGGTTTTATTATTATTATTATCATCATCATCATTTTTAACACTTTATTTTTTGGGGGGGCAGTTTTAGGTTCAGAGCAAAATTGAGGGGAGGGTACAGAGATTTTCCAGACCCCCCCAGCCCTTACACATGCATAGCCTTCCCCACTGTCAACGCGCCCCCACCCACCAGAGGGGTACATTTGTTACAATACATGAGCCTACAATTACACATCAAAACCACCCAGTCTATTGTTTACCTTAGGATTCACTCTTGGTACGGTACATTCTATGGGTTTGGATAAATTAATAATGACACGTATCCTCCATTATAGTACCATACAGAATGTTTTCATTGCTATAAAAATCCTCTGTGCTATACTTATTCATCCCTCCCTCCCAACCCCTGGCAACCATTAATCTTTTCACTATCTCCAAACTTTTGCCTTCTCCTGGAATGTCATATGGTTAGAATCATAGAGTATGTAGCTTTTCGTTCACTGTGTAACATGCATTTAAGGTTCCTCCAGGTCTTCGTGGCTTGATAGCTCATTTCTTTTTTTTTTTTTTTTTTTCAACGTTTATTTATTTTTGGGACAGAGAGAGACAGAGCATGAACGGGGGAGGGGCAGAGAGAGAGGGAGA
This sequence comes from Lynx canadensis, assembly GCF_007474595.2. Classification (NCBI taxonomy): domain Eukaryota; kingdom Metazoa; phylum Chordata; class Mammalia; order Carnivora; family Felidae; genus Lynx; species Lynx canadensis. The sequence continues at coordinate 40,642,963 of NC_044313.2, read as the reverse complement.
CACAGAATCGGAAACAGGCTCCAGGCTCCGAGCCATCAGCCCAGAGCCCGACGCGGGGCTCGAACTCACGGACCGCGAGATCGTGACCTGGCTGAAGTCGGACGCCTAACCGATTGCGCCACCCAGGCGCCCCGATAGCTCATTTCTTGAGATTGGGTTTTTAAAAGCGTTCTAAGAAACTTAAAAAGGAAAAGGTAAATTACTAAGACACATTGTCAGGCCAAACCCAATTGCTTTTCTGATAGGCTTACTAGTAGAGATCACAAAAAAGTCATGGATACCTCAAAGCTGGTTTTTCAGTAGACCAACTGACAATCACTAGCAGGGGCCATGTGGGCTAGATGGGAAAACATGGTCAAGGTAAAAGCCAAAATGGTCAAAGTAAAACTCCCAGAACTGTCAACAAAAAGAGTACAGGTAGATGACTCACTACGGGCCAACGCAATAAAGTCAGCAAAACCAAATGAGATATCAACTTGCAGACGTCCTTGAGAAGTAACTGAAAAAGTCTATATCTGAAAAAATAAGATAACTTATTATGTTGCCAAATACAAGTCAACAACCTTTCTATAAATCAGCAATAACCAATTTAAAAGAGGTGTGTGTGTGCACGTAGGGAGAAGGGGTAGATCCCACTTAGAAGCATGCAATACCTAGAAATAAACATAATAAAAAATGTTCAAGACTCATATTAAGACATCTTTACCGAATGATTAAAAATATCAGCCGGCATGCATGAAGGAACACAGCAGGTCCCTGGATAGGAACATTTAAAATCATAAAGACGTATAAGATGTATATACCCACACCAAAGTAATTTATAAAGTCAATTAAACCCCAATAAAATCAAACCCCAACATAATTTCTACAAAACTAAGGAAGAGCAGCTGAAGAAAAAATGAAATGAGACTAGGCAAGACATTTATTTTAAAACTAATGAGACTTGCCCTATTCTCTAATAATTAAAATCGTGCTGTATTGGTGAGGTATGGAGTTTACATTTAAATGTAGGAATTTAACTCATGAAAATGTAACATTTCAAAACAGGGAAATTTTATCTGTTCAGTAGATGACGTAGGGACAACAGGATAGCCATTTTGAAACAAAAAGGAAGTTAACTATTCCACACCATATATAAAAATGGATTCCAAAGAGAGACAGTAAAATTTTCTTTTAATCCTTTAAAAACATTAAAGGAAAACAGAAAATACCTTTATAAGCTTGAGGTGGGAAAAAGCTTCCTAGATAATATATGAAGCCAAGGTACTATGTGTAATTTATTGAATAAATTACATCTCAATGAAAAATACAACTGAAACAGTTAAGCATCTGACTTCGGCCCAGGTCATGATCTCACGGTTTGTGAGTTTGAGCCCCGTGTCAGGCTTTGTGCTGACAAGTCAGAGCCTGGAGCCTGCTTCAGATTCTGTGTCTCCCTTTCTCTCTGCCCCTCCCCTGCTCATGCTCTGTCTCTCTCTCTCTCTTTCTCAAAAAAAATTTAAACGTTAAAAAAAAATATGACTGAGAAAAGGAATATCCTAAAGGGAAAAAATGGCAAATCTAACAACATAAATATCTGAAAATGTAAAATATCTATATGGTAAAGAAAAAAAACAAACATAAACACAGTGTAAGGTCAAATAACAAACTGGAAGAAAATTTTGCACCATTATAGCAGCTAAAAGAATTAATGATCAGAAAAAAATATATATATGTGTATATTTATATATATGTGTGTATATATATACATATATATATATATATATATATACGTATATGTATATATACGTATATATACACACATATATATATATACGAAAAAAACGGCAACCAATTAAAAAACAGGCAAAGGTTATGGACAGGCAATTGACAGAAGAAATTTTTTTTTTTTTAATTTTTTTTTTCAACGTTTATTTATTTTTGGGACAGAGAGAGACAGAGCATGAACGGGGGAGGGGCAGAGAGAGAGGGAGACACAGAATCAGAAACGGGCTCCAGGCTCCGAGCCATCAGCCCAGAGCCCGACGCGGGGCTCGAACTCACGGACCGCGAGATCGTGACTTGGCTGAAGTCAGACGCTTAACCGACTGCGCCACCCAGGCGCCCCCAGAAGAAATTTTTTTAAACAGTCAATAAACATATGACAAGATTTCAACCTCACTACCTCACTAATAATTGAATACAATAATTGAAATTAAATTGTATTGAATATAATAATCAAAATTAAAACAACAAGGAAATATTATTTTTCCCATCATAGTGATAAATAATGAAAAAGATTAATAATATCCATTGTTAATGAGGCTTCAGGGAAATAGACTCTATCATGCGATGATAGAGCATAAATTTCCAAAATCTTTTTGGAGAGCATACGGGCATTGTCTATTAAAAATTTAAATATGCATAACCTTAGGCCCAGCAATTCTCTTTCCAGGAATGTAACCAAACAGAAACACTTGAAAACGTGCAGAAGGGTGTTCACCGAAGCACTTGCTGTGTTAATGAAAAATTGGAAGCTTCATAAGACCTCAGCACTAGGGGGATGATGGTGTGCAGTTTGGCATTGTCTGGCTATGTGATATCGATCACAAAAAAGTGTAAGTAATATCATCAACAATGCTTGTACAGCATGAAGTGTAGTGTTGTTAGAATACATACGTGTTGGTGGGCACTGAGTGCCCACAGAAGACGGACTTGAAAGATGTAAAGCACGGACTGACAATGATTACTTCTGGGGACGGCAGTGAAACTGGGGATATTAAGATGTGAGATAGATCTCTGTGGGCTAGCATACACAAAGAAGTCCTTTGTGATGGAAGAGGATGGATGGACAAGGGCCTCGAATATGACACATGATTGGAATGGGCCAAGGGAAAGAGAAGTGACTTCTCCAGAGAAGGTGCCATCATCAAGTCATGCCTACCTCAAAGTCATCCATGGCAAGAAGTGCTATCAAAAAGCATTTCATTGAGGGGCGCCTGGGTGGCGCAGTCGGTTGGGCGTCCGACTTCAGCCAGGTCACGATCTCGCGGTCCGTGAGTTCGAGCCCCGCGTCGGGCTCTGGGCTGATGGCTCAGAGCCTGGAGCCTGTTTCCGATTCTGTGTCTCCCTCTCTCTCTGCCCCTCCCCCGTTCATGCTCTGTCTCTCTCTGTCCCCCAAAAAATAAACGTTGAAAAAAAATTAAAAAAAAAAAAAAAAAAAAAAAACATTTCATTGATTCATCAAGTACTTATTAGGCATCAGCTGTATACCGGGCACTCATAATCATCATCATCACCGTCATCATCTCTGAAAAGTCTATATTACATAGACCAATCCGCGGGGAAAAGGCATTTTCAATGCTGGTGGGTATATGAATTCATTAACTACTCTAGAGGTCAAGTCACCTCCTTAAATTGTATCAATCTAAATGGTACCAATCGTTAAACTGAGTATTCCTTTGGACCCAGCAATCTTATTTCCAAGACTCTATTCAAAAGGCAGGGACATTTGTGGAGATTTACCGACCATAATTTTGAACAACTTAACTGTCCAATAACAGTAACTGAAAAGATAAACTGTAGTACATCCGCATCATGAAATACTACCCTGCCGTTAAAATTATGTGATGGGAGCATAACTAACAACACGGGAAAATGTGCACACTAAGCCAGTCAGAAAATAGTACTTATGGTATGAGTGGAATTAGGTTTTTAATTTTTATTTGCATAAAAATGACTATACGGATTTACACTGAAATGTTAAGTTACGCCTGGGTGGAGATATTACAAGTCGTTTTTATCTTCTTTAAACCCTGAAACCTATTTCTTCACGTTCTTCATGTTTAGTAGTTCTCTAATTGAACTATATTATTTTTGCAATAGAAAACAACCAACATGTGGAAATCAGGGTAAAACCCTGTGACACTTGCTCTGTGCCAGGAACCATCCCCTCAATATACAGTATGAATCAACCTCCTTTTTCAACAGTGAGATGAGAAGACAGTATGCACCCACCTTTCTTTCTGGGAGTTCACAGTGAAAGACAAGCAGTTTTATTCTCACATCAAGAGTATGCAAGGGGCGCCTGGGTGGCTCAGTTGGTTAAGCGTCCGACTTTGGCTCAGGTCATGATCTCACAGCTCGTGAGTTCGAGCCCTGCATCGGGCTCTGTGGTGACAGTTCAGAGCCTGGAGCCTGCTTGGGATTCTGTGTCTGCCTCTCTCTCTGCTCCTCCCCCACTCATGTTCTGTCTCTCTCTCTCTCTCAAAAATAAATTAAACATTAAAAAAAAAGAGTATGCAAGAAGGAGAGTGCGATAGTCCATGGTCAAGGAAGGGCAGTGAGGAGGGGTAGTGTTGAAAACATTCCCAAGAAAATTTCCCCTCTCCTGGGAATGGCTTGAGAAGCCCATAGGAAGGAGGAGAGCAAAGTGAGTATATTAGAAAAGAAAGAATATGGGGCCCAGTAGAGGAAAGGCACTTACTCCAAAACACTTCTGAGAATTCCTATTCAGTATTATAACACAAAAATATGTGCCCATTGTGTTTGTTTTGTTCTGGTTTTCCATACAACAATTATTAATGTGAGGTGAAGATTTAGGAAAACAAGTCCCCTGGAAATGAGCGAGGGAAAGGGCCTGGGGAAAGGCGCCCCAGGAGGCTGGAGCCATGGGCCTGTCCCCCGCCTTGCCCAGGAAGGACAGAAAGCCAAGCTTCCGCACACTCCCCCCAGCCTGGGGCGGACATGTTCCAACCTAAACAAGCCAGTCTGCTTTCAGGTCATGTGTTTGGAACTACCTTTCCTTAACCCTCCTGATGTAGTCCCCTTGAAGCCTGTGTGGAATATTCTAGAAGGCATGGTCATCACTTCCTAAGGTTTCTAATCTTCCTGTCAGAAAACCACAGTCCTGCTCAGAGGCTGAGGCAGTGCGAGGAGCAGGAGGCTCTGAGGCGGAGCAGACACAGCAAGGGAGGCCCAGCTCTGCTGTGAGATTAGAATCACTTCCAGGTGAGCTGTCAGAGGGTGTGTGGGTTGGTGGGGGGGGGGGTGAGCATGAGACAGACAGAGAGACAGAGGAAAGAGAAGCAAGAAAAGAGTAAGGGAAGGGAAGGAGAGGGACGAGGTGAAGAACCAGAAACGGGAGGAACAGGAGATTGAAAGGGAAGGAGAGGAAGAAGAGAGAGGAGGTTCTGAGAAGAGAGCGGGAAGGGGAGGAAGGGAGGGAAGGGAAGACAAGGGGGAGGTGGGGGAGAAGAAGAAGGGGGGGGGAAAGGTGTGCATTTTCAGTGAAACCTTAAGAACTACCTCAGGTTTGGGGCGCAGGTACCTAAACGAACATTCCAGAAGGAACCCAGCTTCCCTCACTGAGGGTAGATTTGCATTAAATAATGAACGAGATGATTGCACTTGAATGTAGGAAATCTTTACATCCTTTCTAATTGGCACAGAGTCGTTCCTAACAAGAGCTGTAACGTACAGTTCCAGAATACACTGTGACATAAAAATAAAAAGGATGTGCGTGAGACTTTATGTTTCGGAGCCAAGTGGATATTCAGAGTGGATTCCCTCCTCAGCCTTTGGTCATCTGATGTATTTTTCTGTTTTCTGTGCCAAAAGATATATTTATACTAATAGTCATTTGTTTTCTTGAATGAATATGCTTAGGGAGAAAACGTGCACATTTCAGATAATACATCATTCTGTGCTTAAGAACATTATAATGAGCAAACTCCAAAGGCAAATAAAGTTGTACTAAACACTATCTACATAAATTATCTACTTTAACATGTCCCTTATGCATATAGGATATTAAAAATACCCTTTCTCCTTCCATCAAAAAAAAAAAACCTTTTTACAACTGAGTTGTATCCCTTTTAAAAAGCTCATCAAAACAGCATCACTAATGCCTTTAACATTATATTACATGTATATAATAAAATTAGATTCTTTCCCACACTTGGGACCATCAGCTTTACTCTGTGTTCCTCTTTATCCTGTACCAGACCAAATTCAAGTTAGAAGCCATCAAAAATGCAATAGTCCGCACTCAAAAGCAAGTCTTATTAAAACTGTAGAACATTTGTGATTTAAAAACATGATAACCCTCAAATATGGCACTTGGTAGTCGAGATGTTCCAGGACACAACCCATGCCTCCTATCTTTCTCCAGGAAGGGAGGGCCACCTCTGGTCCTTTGCGTGTTTTGGGATGAATTTCTCAGTGAGATGTTGCCTGTGGCTTAGATCACTTCCTCCGGGCAACAGATGAGAGCCACCAGCCTGCCCTGCTCTGAGGCCCGGAAACTGACTTCAGGACCTCCCAATGCACGCTCCTCCCACAGATACCCAGCACCCTCTAGCCAAAGCAAGCAAGCCTGCACAGACCTGAGCTAGGGGCGTAGCACGCACATAGCCAGTCCAATCTCTCAGACGTGAGGGTTTTACTCAGGGTTAGGTTGGGCAGCATGGGGCCAGGCACCGGCTCCTTTCTCTCCTTACTTCTACGTTAGCCACAGCATCTAAGGAAAGGGCTATCCTCATCCCCACAGCCTGTTTCACACGGCCGTGGCCCACAGAGGCCATGAAGATGCATTCTAGCCCAACAGAGTCATCCGGGGGCCCCTATCTCGCTGACTGGAGCGAGGACCACAGATCTGAACCCCTTCTCTCCCCCAAAGAGTGAACATGCCCTTACCTCTCATCTCCGTCGCTGAGGAGCCATTGGACCAGGCGGTCCACTTATTTCTGTGCTTGCTGATTTCCTGGACTTTGCACACGTAATGCCCTTGATCTGCTGGCCGAAGGGTCAAAACAGAGAGTGTGTAGAGTGCCCCACGTCTCTCCTCGAGGAGGCACAACCTCTGCCGGAAGGCACTGCGGCTATAATTCCCATAGTACTGCACCACCCGGAGCTTGGTCATCTTAACCATCAAGGCCTCCTGGGAGTTGGGGCGTGCAAAGAACCAGCGCACGGCCAGCAAGCTGTCCTTCCGTCTCTTCTGGGAGACGTGGCAGAGAAGAGTGGCATTTTCCCCCTCCAGGTAGTCAACCACAGGCCCCGGGGACACGGTGACATTGAGGGCCCCACACACCTCTGCAGAGAAAAAAAGGAAAGAAGAAAATGAGCACAGGCCCTGCCTTCCCCCAGAAGGACGCACAGTGCGTCTTTTCTCCAGGAGCCATCTGCATGGCCAGAGGGACAGGCCACCCTGATCCCGTCCACACTCACTCCGTGCCTTTGTGGTGGATGGAAGGACTCCTTCGGGAGCATGGCAGGGACAGGGGGTTTCTGCGGGCTCCCATGTCCTCACCCCTGAGACATCCCGTTCACAGGAGATGCTACTGACCATCTGGCCCAGACATAGTTTAAAAACATTTTGAATTAGCTGCTGACATTTAAAATCCAGGCAACTGGGGCGCCTGGGTGGCTCAGTGGGCTAAGCATCCAACTTCGGCTCAGGTCATGATCTCCTGGTTCGTGGGTTTGAGCCCTGCATCGGGCTCTGCACTGACAGTGTGGAGCCTGCTTGGGACTCTCTGTCTCCCTCTCTCTCTCTGCCCCTCCCACGTGCTCTTGCTCTATCTCTCAAAATAAATGAACTTTTTTAAAAAGTTAAAAAAAAAAAACAAAAAAGATCTGGGTTTGGGAAATCTCTTAAAAATGTCCAGCCACATCCTATCCACCAGCCTGCCTCCCAGGGTCCACTTTGATCAGTTTCGTCCCGACCTGCCTGACCTGGAAATGCTGGGGGTCCAGGAGCTGGCCTTCCGAGCCCCTTGCCCTGTCTCAGCTTTTTCAACTGTAACCAAAGCAGAGCGTCAGTACTGGTCAGGTGGGCATTAAACCAGCACTGAGGAGCTGGAACAACAGAGGCTTCTTAGGTTCTTGCTCTAAGTCTTCAGTGGCCTTAGGATCCACAGCTTCAGAGCTGCAGTGCAGGGATAAAGAATGAGCGAACCCAGGAACAGGGAGAGCTGGGAGAACCGCCCCACCCCCCCCCCAACAACCCAGAAGATGCTCCGAAATTCCAGACCTGGTCTACTACTTCCTGTCCTTTGTTTTCTTAGATCCACCCCAAGGGCTGCCCCTCCCTGGCTGCCGTTCTGCCCACCTTTGAGGGAGCCACCCCAACACCCACTCAGACCAGCCTGACCAGCAGAGCTCACAGAGGCCTTCCCCCAGGAGACGTGCTGCATGGGGACTACAGGGACTCTGCAGTGCGGCCGTCCTGCCCTGGGGCTCACGGATGGACTCGTCACCTGGCAGGCAGAGCCCAGAAAGGATGTTTTACACAGGATGCCCAGAACCTCCTTCCATCCAAGCAAGACTGTCTTCACACCGCATCCCCTGTCCTCAACCTGCACTGCCAAGGCCCCAACAGCAGCAAACGCTATTCCCTGCCCGCCCCATTGCACAAGCAGGTGTCCCTGGGGGGTCATCTCCAGCCACAGTTTTCAGCCCCAAATGTCACCTCTGGTCACATGAAGGGGCTCGGGTCCTGATGTGAGGATCACCAGAAGCTTTGAACCCTGGCCAGGGCTGCAGGTATGCAAGGAGGAAGGATGAAAAAGATGAAGAAAGGCCTGAACCCCTCCACTGCGAGGAGCAAGGGGAGGAGGCCCTGTGTCTGCTGGGGCGGGAAGTTCTCACATAGAAAATATCCTTCACTGTAAAAATCCCGGCGATAAGCTAATCCTCCCATGTGGCTTCTGCTATCGAGTTCATAAACAGAATACCTTCCGAGATATGACTGGGGGGTCAATTTCCTTTCATTTTCTTTCTCCTCTCTTAGAAGCCAGGGCCCCCCAGGACACTCCAGGACACTCCAAGATCCCTAACTCAATCACATCCACATAGTCCCTTTTGCTACATAAGGAAACATTCGCAGGTTCCAGGAATTAAGACACAGACATCTCTGGGGGCCATCATTCGGTTTTAACCCCATCGTGACCACCTTTTGTTACTTTAAAAAATAGGTGGGCAGGGCGCCTGGGTGGCGCAGTCGGTTAAGCGTCCGACTTCAGCCAGGTCACGATCTCGCGGTCCGGGAGTTCGAGCCCCGCGTCAGGCTCTGGGCTGATGGCTCAGAGCCTGGAGCCTGTTTCCAATTCTGTGTCTCCCTCTCTCTCTGCCCCTCCCCTGTTCATGCTCTGTCTCTCTCTGTCCCAAAAATAAATAAACGTTGAAAAAAAAAATTAAAAAAAAAAATAGGTGGGCATAAACTCACAAGAAAAAGGTTGGTGGCAGGTTGGACTCACCTTGTGGAAAAGAATGAGGACTTCTGTGTCTACAGCAGCAAAGGACAAAGCAGGCCCCAGGGAGACACTTTGGGAATGAAGGGCATCAACGACCAAGGCAGGCGCACATTCTCTAGTCACAATCTCACTGTGACAGACATCACTCATGTAAGACAACAGAGGAGGAACTGCCCCCACCCCGTCTCCCCTGCACCTTGTCCATCTGCCCTGCACCTTGCCTGTGCAACATATTAAATTAGCCCAAGTCCTTCCTGACTGCAAAGCTCTGTCTTTAGTCCCCACAGGGGCAGGGGCTCCCTGGCGAGCAGCCACACAGCTAGGACAGCAGGCTGACCCACTCCAACCTCTGCCCTGGGATTCGTCGCAGGCAGAGAGCGGCAGAGAGGCAGCAGCTGGCTTCCAGGATTGAAGCCCAGCTCCGCCCACCCCAAAGGCCCCCCACTGGAGTCAAGGAGAGCTGGGGAAGGCAGGAAATTGAAACAATATGGGTGGGATGAGAGAGCCCAGACCCCACACCCCAGTCTCCTCCTATTAACGCTGCGTGAAGGAGGGATTATTTATAGTGACTGAAACCAGGAGAATGTGCCAAATGTTCGGTCCCATGGGAGGCCAGATTCCATCCTGGAGGCAAACGAGTAACCCTTGCACTCCTGTGGCTCTGGCCAGGAGTCAGCAGCTCCCATCGAAGCCAATGGACTGAACCATCTGCCTAAACTGGCCCCTCCTCTTCTCTTTACCACACGTTAAAGCCTGAATCCCCACTCCTCAGGACTTGACTGTGTGTGGAGATAGGACCTTCAAAGAGGTGATTAAGTTAAAACGAGCTATTAGAGAGGACCTTAATCCAACACGCCCAGTGTCCTTATAAGAAGGTGACTTTGGGCACGGATATGTGCACGCACAGAGGGCAGACCCCATGAGGAGGCAGGGAGAAGACGGCCATCTGCAAGCCAAACAGGGAGCCTCAGAAGAAACCAAACGTGCAACACCTTGATCTCAGACTTCGGGCCTCCAAGACTGTGCTGAAAGCCCCCCCAAGTCTGTGGCACTTGGTTACGACAGTCGTAGCAAATCAATACACAGGAAGGCTCACTTTGGCCCTACGTGTGCCACCAACCCAGATATTTACACCCACTTTCAACTCAAGGGTATGGGCGGCGGGTGACTGAAACTCAGGCCCAAAGGCCCCTCAGGGTCTTAACGCGTTGCTAGAGGACACAGGCTCTCAGGGGTCCCCCGGCCTGTGATGAGCCTTCTCTGAAAGCCAGGTGTTCGCAATAACATCCTCTGCTTGGCACTGGAAATGGCTAGATTAAACCCAGCGAACACGGCTCGCGTGCAGGCATGGGGAGAGACGGGAGAAAACGCAGGCAGAGGCCCCCAGTGCCCAGCAGACATCAGCTGCGCTGGGTATTTAGTTAAATACCAGAAAAGAAAGCACCATGTAACATCCACCTCACCGTGGTGGCCAGGCCCCGTATGGCTCAGCAGAGAGAGAGCAGCAGTGGGAGACAGGACAGGGGGAAGCAAGGGCAAGCCCAACAGATGGAGTCAGGCTGACCAGAAGGAGAGTCCAGGCCTGCCCCTTCCGGGGCTCGGGCTGGATGGCAGAGAATACACCCCCTGCAGGGCAGAGGGGCCAGCCAAGCAAGCAAAGGCCAAGCCAGCTACCGGACAGGGGAGGGTGGGTATCACCCTCCTACCCCAGGAACGCAAGGGAGCAGCCCCGGGCGAGGCAGAGTCTCTCCTCTCCTGGCCTAGGAGGGAGAATTGTCAAAAAGTCATTCCAGCACAGAGAAGAGCTGTTTCTTTTTCTTTTTTTTTTTACTCTTAATTTTAATTAATTAATTAATTAATTTATTTATATTTAAATCCAAGTTAGTTAACATACAGTGTAATAATGCTTTCAGGAATAGAATTTAGTGATTCATCACTTACATACAACACCCAGTGCTCATCCCAACAAATGCCCTCCTTAATGCCCTTCACCCATTTAGCCCATCCCCCCCCAACACCCCGCCAGCAACCCTCAGTTTGCTCTCTGTATGTTAAGAGTCCAGAAGAGCTGAATTTCTTGCTCTGTGACCCTGCATTGCAGGGAACTAAGGGGGGAGGTAGACTGCTCAACCCTCTGCCCTGGGCACCTCTCCCCTTTCCTCCAGCTTACGTCCCAGCCTATGCTTTGTGCACTTAATCGCTCAACAAATACTTGCTGAGCAACAGCCACATGCCAGGCCATGTACAAGGAAGACAGCTTTCCTAAACTCATGGAGCTGAGAGTCCGGTGGGCAAGGTGGCCCGTCATCGGGAAAAAGACACAGGAGTATTTAACTGCAAATAGCGTCACATGCTACAGAGAAAAGGTGCGGGGCTTTAAAAAATCAGGGCAAGATCCTAATCTAGTCTGTGGGGTCAGAGAAGAAGGAGACTCTGGGGAGGTGACTGTGAGCTAAAGGCTCAGTTGGAGTTCATGACATAAAATTCAGGAGAACAACAAAGAGTGATCTTCCTGGAAGAGAGAAGGTTCCACCTGTGCAAAGACCCTTAGGCAGGAGGAACCTGGTGCAGCCTGGAAACAGAAAGAACAGTGTCCTCTGGTGATGTGCACCACACAGTGGCCCACAGAGCCACCCATGCCTGCTGGTGGATCTCAGGAGGGTACTTTCTACCCCAGTAAGGGTCCCCCAAGGCCAGTTCTTACAGGAGGAATATGACAACAGGGAATCTGGCCACAGGGAACCCTATTCTTTCAACAAGCACATGCCTCACTACTTGGGAGCCGTGGTGCCCCATGCGGGCTGGGCACTGGGATACTCATGGCCCAGACCTTCCCAGTGGCTTGGTGGGGCTGGGCAGAGAGCCTGGGGTTGGCTCTGAACAAAGCCAGGCTAGAAACCTGGTGCTATTAGGTGGTGAGACCCTCAGAGCCTGTTTCTTCATCTGAAAAACTGAAAGATGATGCCTCACGAGGTTAAGTGTGGGCTCCAATGAGAAAACACCTTTAAGATACCGGTATTAGTTTGTATGCTCTGAGAGCTGGGCAGCTGAGGGCTACAGAAAGTGACATACACACCCATCCTCGAGCAGGGTGGGCTTCTTGAGTGTATGATCTGCATCATACAGGGCCCTACATTTGAAGGGGCACCCTACTTGGCTCGATCTCTGCTGTCACTCTCTTGACATTTTTGAATAAGGGACCCCACATCTTCATTTTGCACTTGATTCCGCAAATGATGTGGCTGATTCTGACTATAAGCACACATCAGATTCCTGTGATTAGGATTTACGGGGTCTCACCCTGTTGTTCCCGTTTGGATAATGTCATGAGAAGGACTAACATAGCTCTGAAAACAGCTTAAAAGAACATCTTTGTACCTAATGGTATATAACCTACTCACCTAGTACAAAGCCCCTGCCCCTCCCTCCAGCACTCATCATGAAGGGGAGGAGGGAAACTTCCAGCTGCAGGGGAGTGAGTGTAGGTAGGACTTCTAACAGAAACAAGGCACCCACCTTGCTTGGGACACAGAGGTGGGTATGGCCACCGGGATGTGCCAGTGGCTCTGTGTCCCATTCTCTTTCTCTGTCTTGAAGAAACTGCTCCCTCTCACTCCAAGAATTCCTCACTGCTGCCCTGAATTTTATGGCCTTCAGCTCACAGTCACCTCCCCAGGGTCTCTTTCTTCCCTGACCCCGCTCAGCCAGAAGTTACTACGTTTATGAAGAATGCAAATAGTGGGTACCAATCAGCAACAAAAATCTCATTTTTATTAAAAAGATAGTCTTGGGGCACCTGGGTGGCTCAGTCGGTTGAGGGTCCGACTTCAGCTCAGGTCATGATCTCACAGTCCCTGAGTTCCAGCCCCGCATCGGGCTCTGTGCTGACAGCTCAGAGCCTGGAGCTTGCTTCATATTCTGTGTCTCCCTCTCTGTCTGCCCCTCTCCTGCTCACACTCTGTCTCCCTCTGTCTCAAAAATAAATAAAATAAATAAATAAAATTTAAAAACATTAAAAAGATAGTCTGAATTTCAAATAAATCTCTGAAAGAAATACAATTGTATTACTTAAAAACCCATGGCACTAGGAGCCTGTGTTTATCAAGCACCAAGCAGAGATGTTACCAGACCTAGCCTATGGGGTGCTGCATTCCATTAGGCCATTACCTGAAAATAGCTTTCATCCAGGACAAAAACTGACATTGACCAATTATAGAGGCTAACAACGGCTGGGTGTGAACTCTATGCCTAGCACTGTTCTAAGCCCTTTAGATGTATTTAGTCAATTGATACTCAAGCTGTGTTTTTTTTTTTCAATGTTTATTTATTTTTGAGAGAGAGACTGAGTACTTGCGAGCAGGGGAGAGGGGGAGAGGCAGACAGAGTGGGAGACGGACGACCCGAAGCAGACTCCATGCATGACAGCAGAGAGAGCCCGATGCGGGGCTCAAACCCACCAACTGTGAGATCATGACCTGAGCCAAAGTCGGACGCTTAACCCACTGAGCCACCCAGGCGCCCCATCCTGGAACTGTTTATCCCCAATTTACTGAGAAGAGGGCTGACACACAGAGAAGCTAAGCCCATTGCTCAAGCTCACATAAACATGGCAGAGCTGGCATCTGAGTGCAAGCCATCTGGCTTCAAAGGCAGCTCTCAACCACCACTCTGGACCACAGCTTGGCTTTTAGTAAATATTTTACCCTTTGGTTTCCTTTCCTATCAAATGAGGGTGGGACCAGGTAACCGCTAAGGTCCCACTCTGCCCCCAAATCAAGAAGCAGAAAAGTGCAGTGGTTAAGAGTCCAGACCAATGTATAAAGCGGCTCTGCCTCCCCGGGGCACCGTGGCGAGGAGTCATGGGTGAAACACTCAGTGGAGTGGGTGGCACATGGTGAGTCCTCCCTGAAGCAGGGCTGTCTGATTACCTCCGGCATGGCCTCGGGCACAGCCAGGGCAGACTCTAAAGGATCCCCAATTGCAGCTCTCAAGTCTCCTGAAAACATGAGAATGTCCTTGACCCCCCAAAAGTCTCTCTCTGAGGGCACCCTCCTTGATAGCACCTGTGATTATTAGGAAGGTGGTCAGGGAGCCCGGGGCCCCTTGCATCCTGTTGGCTGCTGCCTACTCCACACAGGCCACCACAACTGGCCTGGCCCAACCACCCCAGTCAAACTTGCAGTCACGGTCAGCCAAGGCAGGGACAGGTACAAGAGCATTTCCTTCCCACTGCACCGATTTCAGATTCAGCAGAAACCCCACTGCACTGGTAGCCAGGGAACAATGGGTGAATTTCTTCCCACTGTGATCCAAGTCTCTCCTCTTCAGACTCTGATCTACACTGGCTCAAATGCCAGCTCCACCACTCGGGAGCTGGGTCACCCTTGGAAAATCACTTAACTCAGAGCATCAGCTTCCTTATTCACAAAACAAAGCTTAGATGGTAGGAGTTCAGTCTAGGGCCAGGCTCCCTGGGTTCGAATCCCTGCTCCACAACTTACAAGCTTATGAACTTAAGGCAAGTCGACTGGTGGGCCTGTGCCTCAGTTTTCTCGCCTATAAAATGGGGATGATAACAGCACCTCCCCCAGAGGTCACAAACGGAGTTGATGTTTGCAAGGCACCTGGATATATAACTTTGGCTCCTGTCATGATTACTTGGAAGGGCTGTTGTGATTACATGACCTACTGTGTAGCACTACACAGGAAATGTAAGAGCCACTGACATACTCATTATTAACTATTATTCTAGCCACAGGGCCTTTGCAGCCCTGAGGCAGGGGGGCAGGGCTCGGGGAATAAAGAGAGCCACTTTTTCAGCAACTCAGAAGTGAGGGCAGCCACCCCAAGAGAAAGCCAGCAGCGCAGGTAGAGGCCGTGCTAAAGCAGGGTGCGCCGGTAGAGGGTCCCACTTCTTCCAGGCGTGGACACCCTGTCTCAGCGGGCCTGGTCTCCAGGACCGCCCACGGACAAGTCCCGGGTTGGGTTGCCGGGGCACAGCCAGCCCCTCGCAATGGGTCTGAGCAGCTCTCCGCAGAGGCAAAGGGAAGTTGCCGCCAGACGAACGTGCCCACAGTCGTTGGTCCCGAGTGTCGTGGAGAAAGAAAGAAAACAGAGCAACAACTAGGGCCGGCGGCGCGTCCCTTCAAGCTTTGCCCTCTAAGGCCTGGCCCCGCTGGGGCGCAGGGGCTGCTCCGAGTGTCCGCGGAGCCCCGGGGCCCGGCGGAGGCGGGAAGGGGGCCCCGGCACCGCGGCCGCGGGGAGCCGGGGAGGCGCCGCCGCGCTCCGCCGAACTGGCGCGGCCACCGGGTCGCGCGGAGCCCCGGCCCGCCGGCGCGGACGGGGAGGGGGCGGCCCGGAGGCGGCAGGGCCTCCCCGCCAGGCCGGGCCCCGAGCCCCGAGCCCCGAGCCCCGGCCTCCCCCGCGCGGGCTGCCCTCGCCCCACCCGCGCGCCCGGCCCCGCCGCGCTTACCCGGGGCCGGAGCCCGCGCCAGCAGCACGGCCGCCGCCAGCGCCAGGAGCCGCATCTCCCCGCCGCCGCCCGGCGCTGTGACGCCCGAGCAGCGCCGCCGCCCGCCCGGCCCCGCCGCCAGCCCGCCCCGTGCCGCGCCCGCCCCCCGGCCAGGGCCCCGGCCCCGGCCTGGCCCGCCCCTCCCGCGGCCCGCCCGCGCTGGCCCCGGGGCTGCTGGGTGCCGCGTGCCGCACAGGGCAAGGGTGGTGGGGGGCGGGGACCCCGCAATCGGTTCGCCCAGCGACCTGTGAACGGCTCACGTCGCCACCCCCATTTCACAGATGGGAAAACTGAGGTTCTGAGAGGGGATCGCGGGACACCGGGAGTGCACGACCGCAGTGGGATTCACGGTCTTTTTGCTTCCCAGAGGGTCATTGCTAGGGGGAAGGCCGCTTGGAGTTTGGGGCTGTTGGGGTGAGGAGGAACCACAGTGGGACCTGAGGCTAACCCGCTGCCCAGCAGAGCCCTGCCGTCTCTCCACAGGGAACTTTGTGAGCCAAGGAGCAGCTGAGGGAGAAAAAGCCCTCTCTGCCTGACCTGAACTGGGTACGGGGGATGTCAGGGGTGAGCTGGAAAATCTTGGAAAACTGGGAGGGTCCACAGAGACAAGTTCAGTGTGTGTGGATTCCATTAACACCAAGGATCACTCAGGGTGCCCTCAGCCACAGCCTGGGCTAGGTACTTTGCACCATGTTACTGAATCCTGGCACTGTGAGACCCTGGGACAGTTCCTTAATCCCCCCCCCCCCACCCCCGTACCTCAGTTTGCTCCATCTGTACAATGGGGAAGTAGGCACATCCATCATGGGGTGTTTAAGATTGAGACAGTTCCAGTGAATGCATGGACCCTGGCCCTATGAATGTCAGCTATCATTACGATTATATTATAAATAAGGAAGGGGAAGCAGGAACACGAAGGGGCTGACTGGTCACACAGTGAGGGAGTGAGCCAAAGCCACTCATCCCAGGTCACTTTGAGCCAATACTGGCCTCTTCACCATGTTTCTAAACTTGGAGCCCGACTGATGTGATAGTCCAGGATCTCTAGAGCAAGAACAGTATATGTTAGCGATGTTCGTGTGTGTCTGTCAGGAGAGGTCTTTGTGGGGAAAAGGTGGGTCCTGCAAAAGGAGAAGAGCAGGGTCCCCACCTCTTTCCCATTAAGGGCAGAGGAGGGGTGGGGAAGGCATGGAGAGAGAGATGGTGGTGCCCCCTGGTGCTGAGTCACAGGGCCTCTCCCGGAGGGACCATCCGCCCCTGCAGCCCGCATCAGTGGATGCAAGCCTTCATGATCTCTCCAAATCCCAGGTGTTTCCCAGGGTCCCTAGTCCCCATAGGGCATCTCTAAATGGGAGACCCATTTAGAGCAGGCCCATGCAGTGACTGGGCTGACCATCAAGGCAGCCTGACTGGGGGGAGCAGCCTCATACCTCATCCAGGCTGCTGAAAGGACCCAAGGAGTCGGTGGGGAGCTGGCTGCTGGTGAGCTAGTAAGCCTCACACCCCAGCCCTGTGGGGACCCAGGCTCCAGTTTTTAGAATAGCAAACTCAGGTTCAAAGAGGACCCCGGACCTGTCCGGGTTCTGTGGGTCCCAGCGTGTCTGACCTGGGAACTTGGACTCAGGCCAGAAGAAGAGCATTGATTCTGGGCAGTGTAACCCCTGTGAACTTCATTCTCCAGAAGGTGAGATCTGTAAAATGGCATGTCAACATGACTGCACGTGGACAGGGAGCTAAGGAGTTGGCGGGACCGTTTGGTGTCTGCGATGACCTCACTTCACACTTTGTGCTTGCAATTTACTCTTCTAGTTGGTGGAAGGTAGAAGGGGCACATGTTGGCCACACTTAGGAGGAGCTAATTCCTTCTTTGATCATTGTATCTTTTCTAAATATCAGTCTGTCCCAGAAGGACCGAGCAGACATTCAACCCAGCATTAGGCCTCAATGCCCGCCCTTTGCTTTGCTTTCTCTGGTGCTGTGCTGGAGATTTGGGGCTGGAAAGTGCTTTTCTTGTGGTTCTGTGATACAGCACTTTGTTCTGTTTTCAGCTGTGTGTTCTCTCAGTAGTTTTCAGTTTCCCAAATAATCTACCAGACCATCTTGGTAAGACCTTTGCTGCATGACCCAGGAATGGGGAAATACACCCACTCCCCAAAGGAGAAACAGCCAGTGGCCCAGATGAGACTCGATATTTAGTTTGCTCTGGACTGCGATCTCAAAGGCCTTCACCCTGCCACCTGCCCACTCACTCACAAGCTTAGGACCACTTGAAAATCCTCCACTGACTTATTTGTCCATCCGCTGGCTCTATCAGGTCTGACTGTGTTCTGAATTAGAAGAATAATACAAGCCGATTATTTTTTTTTATTACTTCTTTTAAAGATCCCTGTCTGCAGTTTCTGGACAAGGGTTCAGACTGTTCTAAAGTTGATCCAGATCAACATGTGGACACTAAGCTATGTGGAAGTCCTGCTCAACTAATCTGGAGTCCATCAGTCACCACTGAAAGAATCTAGAAATCTGAGTTCCCTCAAAATAACCGCATTCTGCGACGTCGTGGCAGGCTGGGGAGTAGAGGTCTCCTTTCCTCTTTCATTTTGCAGTTGTTTGCTAAAACCTGGGTCTGAGGTCAGAGTACAGGCAGGGTTCAGTAATCAGCTTGATTTTGTGTACAGCCAATATATCCCTAAACTAAAAATACCAAGGAAAAGTAAACCCTCTTCTAACGTGCTTGGCAGATTTCTAGGTTGCTTTTTCAGTCTGGATTTATACAAGCAATTGTTGAGATTTCTTCCATTCTGCTCACAAGCATTTTATCACCAAAAGCAGTCAGTTGCCCTCTTGAATTGTCATGGAAAGGGAGTGAACAAAGCATAAACTCTGGGTGCATCTGGGTGGCTCAGTCGGTTAAACTTCTGACTCTTCATTTTGGCTCAGGTCATGACCTCATGTTCGCAGGATCCAGCCTTGAACTGGGCTCTCCACTGACAGTCTCTCTCTCTCTCTCTCTCT
The DNA here is from genome assembly GCF_007474595.2 of Lynx canadensis. NCBI lineage: Eukaryota > Metazoa > Chordata > Mammalia > Carnivora > Felidae > Lynx > Lynx canadensis. The sequence goes on along the minus strand of NC_044313.2, from coordinate 40,624,204 downwards.
CTCTCTCTCTCTCTCTCTCTCTGTCTCTCCCTCTCTCTGTCTCTCCACCAATGATGCACACATTCGTGTGCACACTCTCTCTCTTTTCTCTCTCAAAATAAGTAAATAAACTTTAAAAAACTATAAAAAAGAGGGGACTCTGGGTAAAAAAGGGTTTCAGCTGTCACTAATGGGGGAGAGGGGAGGATGTGAAGGCAGAGATCATGGTTACAGAGGCTATGTCCATCTAAGCAGAAGGAAAAGCCATGAGCCATCCATGGTGGAATTGCCATGAGGCCTGCAGCATCTGTCCCCTGCACAACTGGGGAGGGGGCATGAAGTGCACTGCCCGAGAGTAGTAGATCTAGAGAGAAATAGCTTCTCCAAACCAACCTCACCGGTGACCCTGATAAATTGGGATGATCCAGGCCCTTCGCAGTGACCATGAGCTCTGTGCTAGGGACTCTGCAGCCTGGATGGTTGCAGAAATATAAGGCCCCCAGATTCCGGAAGACCCCAGAAGGAAAAGACTAGAGTGAGGGAAGGATAAGAAATTAGACAGGTTGTCTACATCACTCACCACAGTGGAGGCCATGCCCACTTCCTCTTCCTAGTCATGTTGGAAACATGTACCGTGAAGGTAGCCCTTGAAGTCAACCTTAAAAGACACTGGGGGCGTCCTGAACGAAGAGGGTGAGGGGCTTGTTCTAGGCCAGGGAGCAACGTGTGACAAAGCACAGAGGCTAAAGGACATAGGACTTCCAAGTTTCACAGGTGGCTTCTGGGGGCCTAGAAGACCAGTTTTGTCTGGGAAGTGAAATGTAATAGAGAAACAGGCAGGAACAAAGCCCTTAGAGCGCCCCGCCCCCCAGTGTCAGACCCAGGAGTTTGTGCTTCATCTCAACAATAGTGGGTGCTGCTGAAGGACGGAGGATGTCACAAGGGTCCCCTAGAAATCACAGAGCAAGAGATGACTAAGGGAAAAGCAGGTTTGGAGGAAGAGGCTATATGGAGCCTAATATATCCAATACCATTGACCGAAGATCTAAGAGAAATGTTGAGTTTTACGGTCTGTAACTCACAGTGAAGAGAGAGCTAGAGAAAGAAAATCGATTCATCCTCAAGCCTAAGTGGGATGCCTTGGGAATGAATGCCACTGACCAGGATCAGTTCTCTGAGATGAGGGGAGGGTTGAGTACTGAGCCCTTGGAAAGCCAGTCCTACGCATTGCCCAGCACATGGTAAGTCATCGATCAGTATGTCGGGGATGCATCAGTGAATCAGTAAATAGAAAAGAAGATGGATCCGTTTGCTTGGGCCACCATAAGAAGACACCACAGACTGGGTGGCTTTAAACAACAGACATCTATCCTCACAATTTTGAAGGCTAGAAGTCTGAGATCAAGGTGTGGACACAGTTTCTTCTGAGTCTTCTCTCCCTGGCTTGTCTGTCTCCAACTCCTCCCTGTGTCTTCCCGTGGTCTCCCTTCTGTGTGTGTCTATGTCATAACCTCCTCTTATTATGACACCAGTCATATTGGATTGGGACCCACGCTAATGACCTTATTTTAACTTGACTACCTCCTTAGGACCCTATCTCCAAATACAGTCACTTTCTGAGGCACTTTCTGAGGACTTCAATTCAGCCCATAACAGAAAGGAAGGAGGGAGAGAGAGGAGGAGAGGGGAAAGCAGGTTATTCTTTGAGAGAGCAGCCAAAGAGGGAGCTGATGAGGGGGGCTTACAAATAGAGTCAGGGAGGGGAGCCAGTAGACGATGTTGTCCCAGTCTCTGAGGTCAATTGTCAGAAAGGGAGAGGGGCAGCTAATTCCAAAACAGAAGGCAACAAGAGAACCAAGAAAAATCCCTAATCCTCTCCTCTTAACCTGAAATTGAAAAAACAATAGTTTGGAAAGAGACGCCTCGGGGGTACATCTGGCGTTTCTAAATAACAGGCTTTACTGGGCCACGGGGATCTGGAGCTGGGAGCAGAGTTCGTGCCAGAACCCTGCCAAGGGGTCTCCACCCAGCCCCTCACCCTCTCTCATACACCCCGCTCTTCACACCCATCCTGGTCTCCCTGCTCCATTGGCACTATGCACTCAGGTGCTCAGTACTTTGGGTTGATCAGTGAAGGAAGTTTCAGTGGATCTTGGTTGAGTCTACTCTTTGAGAGACAGCCGGTGGCTCCGGTCACTGGGCAGCAGGAACCCCCTAGAGGGCTTTGGGAATGTGCAGGGCATTTTCGATTGTTACAACGATCTTTTTTTTTTTTTTTAATGTTTATTTATTTTTGAGAGAGACAGTGCGAGCAGAGGAGCAGCAGAGAGAGAGGGAGACACAGAATCTGAAGGAGGCCCCAGGCTCTGAGCTGTCAGCACAGAGCCCGATGCGGGGCTTGAATCCACGAACCGTGAGATCATGACCTGAGCTGAAGTCTGATGCTTGACTAACTGAGCCACCCAGGTACTCCCGATTGTTACGACGATCTTGGAGTGGGGTCACGACTGGCATTGGCGGACTGGGCTGTGATGCGGTATCGCACAATGCAGTGGGCAGTCCCGCGCTGGGAATAACAGTCAACACAAAATGCCAGTGGTGCACCCATTGAGAAACATCGAGAGACAGGATGAATGCAAGTCACTGATGCCGTACTCAGGGGCAACCGAGGGCTTCTGGGCTTTTGTGAGAAGGGGGTTTACAAGATTCAGAGTCATGTCCAAGTACAAAATGACTGCTGATTGTCTTACACCACCTCCAGGTCAGTACGCTGCTTGGCACCCACCTTGCATGCTTCTCTCACATCAGGCATCTGCGAGCCGAGGCTCCTACTGTCAGCCGGGCTTTCCTCTCACACCTACTCTGCTTCTGCAGAGGGGTGCTAGTTCCCTCTGGAGTCAGTGGGGCCAGCTGAGCGCTGCTCTTAGCTACCCTTGGTGGAGAGCAAACCAGGAAAATCAGAGCCAGACTGCTCAGGTCGTCCCAAACACTGGCTCCAGGGAGAAGCCAGGCTGATAGCTGCGGGAGCTAAAGCTCTGATCTCCATCTCAGGAGGGCCAGGTTGCTCCGTCCAGCCTTCCTGGCTGGAAGAGGGCAGGGTGCAAGGAACTAGTCCTTTGTGCAGCACCTATAGTAACCTCCCTTGGAGGCAGAGAAAGCTGAGGCTACCCAGCGAGCGAGAAGACATCCTATCTTCCCCACCCTTTGGCTCCCCTACCTGCACACACACATGCACCCACCCCACACATAAGTGTCAACATCTGGCCCAACGTCTCTTCCACAGTCCCACCCAAATTCCATCTCCAGTCCCACGGGGACTTTCTCCGAACCTGTCACAAACTAAGGAACTAATTCAGGCTGATATTGCCCTACTATATGAGCTTTCCAAGGATATCATTATTACACTACAAAAAAAATTTTTTGAACTCAAAGAATGGCTCTCTGATGGTGAAATTGCTGAACGGAACTGTTAACCACCCCTTCAGAAGAGATTGTGGGGACAAGAGGTGAGGTCTCTAGAGGGGAAAAACCCTCTTTCTCCTGTTCACTAAGGTAGCCTTTGTTCTAGAAATGCAGAGCGCCAGTTCTAGCTCAGCTTGGGATGTCTGGAATAATTGCCCCTCAAGGGCACAGCTGGACTTCTAATCTTCCAAGATGCTCAGCACATCCAGCTTCTCATTTTCCTCTCATTTGTGCTCAGCTCCTTTTCTGGGCATTCATCACCTCTTCCAGGAAGCTTTCCAAGCCCCAAAAGTCTGTTAGGTCTTCTCTCCCAAGCCCCCATGGTTTCCTATACAAGCTAGCATCATTGATACTTACGACATCATTGATACTCAAGTAAATGTCCCTGCTGGACTGTCTGGTCCCCAAGGCCAGACCCTGGCTCCCAATCATCCCTGTGTCCCTCTTGCTTGAGCCCAGGCCTCAGGTATGGGGGAAACAATGGGGGAATGTCTGTGGAATGAAGGATGTTCCACATGAGTGCTCTCAGGCTCTTTTTCTCCTAGGAAAGGAGAGAGCTTTCACTCCCTCATAGAATCCTGGAAACTTTAGGAAGACCTAGAAAAGATTTTAAAGCACATGAATAATTTCTAATACCTTATAAATCTCTTGTGGCACCTGGGGGCACCTTGTCTGCATTTAGTCTGGCAATCAGGGTGACCTCAAGAGGTATGACTTTACGCATCCATAGCGTCCATGCTGGGAGACCACGTCGTCTCGGCCCATGGCGGTGAGGACCCATCTCCCACAGTGCAATCTGCCTTCCACTGCGTCCCTCCCATACTCCAGAAGCAAGTGGGTTTTACAAACACTGAGCTCAACAGTCGCATAAAATTAATGCTGCTAAATGGAGTTTTATGACTGGCGTAATGGTGTTTGTGTTTAATTTGTAAATCTGTGTTTATTTTATACTTATGAACAACTATCCATCTGATTGTTTACATTTGAGTAAAGTCATTGCAGCAGCAATCATGTCGGTCGACACAGGCCCATAAGAATGTTTTGTGCTTGGCAAGGATGGGACTCAAGTTTGAGCAACGCTGCTGTGGGGTATCCTTACTCCCTTCCGCCGAGACTGAAGGTACCTCAGGCTAAGGTCCTGGGTGGGTACTCTTGGGCCCCAACAAGCCCTCCGGGGGGTCAGAATCACCCCTGGGCCTTCTCACCAGGTCCTTGTGCTCTGCCCCAAGCCAGGCACAGCACGGCCCAGTGCAGAGTGGCGCATGCTACGGGCACACACACATTCACATCCTCGTACCTGCACGCACACGTCAGGTACACACAGGGTCTGGCTCCCGGTGTCAGGCTTTGAGCTCCAGAGGTAGCATTTGCACGAACTGCTTGTTCCACCTCCCCTACACCTCAGCACACCCAGGCCCCCATTCTCCCTCTGCCCAGCTCATCTGCTGCTGGGGCCTCAGCTAGGTCTCACAGGGAGAGGAAGCGTTAGAGGCTTAGAAGAAAATCCGAGAAAACGTACTGTGCTCTCTTAACTAATCCCCACGCCACTGTGCGCTCATACACCAGATTCCTCCTGCAAAACCCTCGGACGGGTGCCCAAAGCACTATGAGTCCTAGGGGCCAGTGGGCCACTTTGCGTTTGTCAGAAGTCAGCCGGTTTGTTCCCAAATGTATTTATGCCATTCCGGGCATTCAAATGAACATACATTGATTGAGCGCTCACTGTGTGCTTGCTCTCCTAAGGACCTGGGACCTTGAGGCCTCCCCACTGAAAACACGGACCTGTTGGCTGCTGCCTTCCTGCCTCTGGCTCCTCCTCTTCAGCATCTATATTATCTCCTAGGGCTACCTGACAAGATACTGCAGAAGGGGGGTCGGGGTGCGAGCAACTGACATTTATTTTCTCACAATTCTAGAGGCCAGAAGTCTAAGATTGAGGTGCGTGCAGGACCAGTTTTTCTGAGGCTCTGTCCTTAGCTCGTGGATGGCCATCTTCTCCCTATGTCTTCTTCACATGATCTTCCTTCTGTGTTTAATCTGCCCTTTTTATCAAGACACCAGTCATGTTGGGTTAGAGCCTACCCTAGTGACTTCATTTTACCTTAGTTACTTCCTTAAAGACCCTATCTCCAAATAAAGTCACATCCTGAGGTACTAGGGGTTAGGACTTGAACATACGAATTCGGGAGGTACACAATTTAGCCCATACTAGCATCCATCACTGACCACCTCAGAGACTGCTGAGTCCTATCAGTCAGGGTTCTGCCATCTTTGATGGGACCTTCATCTTTCCCCACCAGCCTCCTACCTGGACCCCCTTTGTGATATCAAATTCCTCAGTCAAGGTATTCCTTATACTTGCCATTCCTCTCTTTCAACCCTTCCGGCTCCCTTCCCCAACTTCCTCTTTCGTTCATCCTCCTGCACTGTCTTTGGGCCTCCCTGCAGGGCCCTGTTTGCATGATCTTGTTTTCTTTCCCAGCTTCGCCATTTTTGCTCTTTCTCTCAACTGAGCTCCCACCTCAGTTCTCTCTCAAGATCTCCCTCTTACTTGCAGCTTTCATCAACTTTCGTAAGAAATGAGGGCACACCACAAAAAGGGCTCTGTAACGACTCTCTTGAGTTGGATGGATCCTCATCCATTACAAAGTACTCTTAATATCAGAGCTAATTTGATTCACAAGGACCAAGAAGTACAATGTTAGAAGCTGGGGTTCTCCAAGCACATAGACCACAAATGTGGACCTGGAAGGCCCCAAATGTCACTTCTAACCTGAGGTGAGGTGTGATTAAATGTTTGTCTTTTTATTGCAAAAGCCATACTTCCTCCCTTAGAAAACTTTAAAAATGGTGCACATTACAGAGAAAACAAAATTTGTCAACACTTATCAACAAGAGATAATCACTCTGACATTTCATCCCACTTAACAATATTTCCATAAATGTCTGTTTCTCTAGTGAATGGAGTATTGTCCGTGTTATTTCCTAATTAGTCACATCTAATTCACAAGAAAGCTTTTGACATCCATCTTTTAGCTCAACCCTTTGTTTACCTCTTCTTTTCAATAATTTTGAGTTAATTCATTTGAGCTTTCAAGGTAAGTACATTGTCATTTTGAAAATGGAGAGATTTTTCTATTATTTATAACACTTGTTTTGTGTTTTATTGAATTTGCTGTAACTTCCAGAACAATATTAAGTAAAAACTGTAATAGACATATTTTATCTGGTATCAGTGGAAAGACCTGCAGATTATTTTGCTAACTGGCTTGAGATACTTTATATCATCTGAAGAAAATTTCTATCCTTAATTTAATAATATAGGAATAATTGTTGTATTACATGGCTTTTTAGATGGAGATATAATTCACATACCATAAAACTTGGCTTTTTAAAGCATATGACTAAGTGGTTTACAGTAATTCACCAAGTTGTGTAACCATCAGTGCCATCTAATTCCAGAATGCTTCTGTCAGCCAAAGAAGAAACTTCATATCCATTAGCAAGCACTTCCCATTCCTCTTCTTCCCCTAAATCCCTGGCAACCACTAATCTATTTTCTGTCTCTATAATAATTTGCCTGTTTGTATGTTTCATGTAAATAGAATCATGCATTGGGGCGCCTGGGTGGCTCAGTTGGTTGAGCGACCGACTTCGGCTCAGGTCATGATCTCGCAGTTTGTGAGTTTGACCCCCGCATCGGGCTCTGTGCTGACAGCTCAGAGCCTGGAGCCTGCTTCGGATTCTGTGTCTCCCCCTCTCTCTGCCCCTCCTCTGCTCATGTTCTGTCTCTCTTTCTTTCTCAATAATAAACATTAAAAAAAATTTAAATAGAATCATGCATTAATATAGCCTTTGTGTCTGACTTATTTTCCTTAGCATACTGTTTTCAAGGTTCATCCGTGTTGTAGCATGGGGCCTTCATCTTTTTATTTTTTTTCCTTTCTATGACTGTAAAATATGCCATTGTATGGATATACCATGTTTTGTTTCTCCATGCATCATTTGATGGTCATGTAGGTTGTTTTTACTTTTTTGTATTAGAAATAATGTTGCTATGAATATTGAAGTGCAAGCTTTTGTGTGGGCCTTTTTTCAATTATCAGAATTGCTGGATCATATAGTAACTCCATTTTTGACCTTTTGAGGAACTGCCAGGATGTTTTCTAAAGTGGCTGCACCATTGTACATTCCTACAACCAAATGATGTTAAGCATCTTTTCGTGTGCTTATTGGTCATGTGTATATCTGTTTTGAGGAAATATCTTTTAAGTCTTCTGCTCATCTTTTAATTGGAATGCTTGTATTTTATTATAAGAGTTCATATGGGATGTGCAAGTATTCTCTCCCATTCTGTGTATTGTTTCTCATTTTCTTGATAATGTCCTTTGAACACAAAAGTTTTTAATTTTGGTGAAATCCAACTTCTATTTTTCTGTTTCCTTGTGCTCTCAGTGTCATATCTAAGAGACCATTGCCTGATCCAACATCATGGAGATTTACATCTCTGTCTTCCTTTAAGAGTTTTATAGTTTTAACTGCTACAGTAGGTCTTTTTCATTTTAATGCTTACATACGGTGTGAGGTAGGGATCCAACTTCACTCTTTTGCATATCGATACCCAGTTGTCCCAGCACTATTTGCTGACAAGGTTATTCTTTCCCCATTGAATTATCTTGGCACCCTAGTTGAAAAAAATTTAATTAGGTATTATTTTGCGTTTATAAGTGACATTGATATATTTACTTTTTTAGTGCCATTTTTGTCAGGCACTGTTTTCAGGTTTCTATAAGTGTCATAAAATGAATCGCATCTTTTTCTATGGTTTGGGAAAACAAAAGGTCTAAAGTGGTTCAAGATCTAAGTGGTTCAAGCCCCCTGGAGGGGTTCTCCTTACTCACTCTGATACTTACCTTATTTGGTGGCAGTCCCAGGCTTCTGCAAAGTGATGAGTTTAAACCGCAAATGAATACTTAACTCAGCTGAGTTTAAGCTGTATTTTAAGAACAAGTCACTACTTAAGAACAATTTTATCCCTTCCTTCCCCCGTCATGTCAGCTTAAGTTATCCTCTACATTAAAAGTTTGCTTACCCAAGGTTCCTGTCATCTTTCATTTATTCTGAACGCCCATCATTTTCCCGGAATCTCCAGCTGCTGCTACTTAATCTAAAGAAAATAGAACCTGTGGAGTTGACATGTTTGCTTTTCTAAATACCTTGCATCTGGCTTTCCATTAAAATTTTCTTCTCCATGTGAAGATTAGAGCATAGAGCACACACTGCCTGGGTGTGAAGCCTGACTCTGCTGTATGCCAGCTTGTACAACCTTGGTAAGGTCTTAGCCTACTCACCTATCAAGCTAATCACAGGACCCACCACAGTGGATTACCGAGAGTGTTACATGACTTAATATCCAGAAGGCATTTAGAGAAATTCTTGGCCCTTAGAATACCAAGGCTATATATGTCTTTTAAAGGTTGAAATTCCAGAGCTTACATGCCATGCTTATTTTATTTCCCTGATTTCTAAATAGAAATGTTCTCCTCACTAGTGCTCTACTATTTCTGGTTCAGCTGCCTCTCCTTCTCTTAGATTGTCCTTTGATTCTACCTGCCTACTGAGCCTCCCTCAAACACCAGATAGCCCTTCCAAGAAGAGCTTGACAAAATTGGGCCATTGTCCCATCCCCTTTTCCTTTCTGAAGATCCTCCAGTGTGTTTCACAGTGAATTTAGGAAGTCCATGACTCTGCCACATCTTGAAAGTGGTGATAAGACACCATCCCCATGGTCGATGTCTGTTCTAAGATGATCTCATGACTTCCTGTTGCACTGCGGCTAGCAGAGAGAATGCATCTCACTTAAGGCCCACATAAACCACCATGGCTTTAGCTAACCATACGCTTGTAGATTTAATTTAGGTAGTGATTTGGTGAAATCCATTGCCATCCCTTGTAAGCTTTAGATCCTTCAAACTCCCTTCTGAATATTTCTATCACAAGCTGAGCTTATTCGAGACTGGACTCATTGGTATCCCAGCAAGTCTTCTCCTTTGGTATTCTACTATCTGGAAATGGCACCTTTACTTGCCAGCCACCCAGTTAAAAATAAACCTGGAAGTCATTCTGGACGCCTTCCTCTCACCACCCTCAACAAACACTAGCCCAAATCATTTCCATCTCTCAAACATCTCTTGAACTCATCCTGCCTTCAGTGGTTTAACTGCAGTCCTTGTTGCCAGCAATGTTCTCTTTCATCCACTCTCGATCCTGTTCACCAGTAATCTTTCGTAAATGCAAACCTGACTTGCTGACAATTCCTCAAGAGCTCCCTGAAGTTTTCAGTGGGAGGTGGGGTGGGCTTCAAGTTTTATAATTCTCTCTCCTAAGCCCTACTTGACCTAACTGCCCATCTGGGTACAACGATGAACACAAAGATGTCCTTGTCAAGGGCCCACTTCTGCATATCTGTTCAGGATGCAGCCCTCTCTCACCTGCTCCACGGTTCTAGGATTTCCCCACTTTTCTTACATTCTGTCTCCTCCTCTCTACTGAATCATTCTCATTAGCATATAAACTTGCTCTCTCCCCTCTTCGTCTTTCCTTTTGTCCAGCTACAGCCATAGTTGCTTTCCCTTTAAAAAAAAATTTTGCCAGTAGAGTTGTCTAATACTCATCCCCAGTGGTTGGCCTCATGTCCACTACTGGCCCATGCCCATCTGGCCTCTGCCCCACTTGGTCCGAGACTGCTCTCATCAGAGCCATCAGCAACCTCCATGTGCCAGATGAAATGAAAAATGTCTCATCCTCAACTCACTCCCTCTCCCCCCCACATTTAACACTGCTCACCATTCCCAGAAACAATCTTAGTGTTTTGTTGACTTTGAGGAAAACTAAGAAATGTATCCCACATCTGATTGCTCCTTCCTTCACATACCACACTTACAATGTAACTCTACCCCAATTCCCTACTTAACCTCATCCATCCACTGTTGTTGTTTTAAATATGGTACCATCCATGTGCTGTTACTTTCCTAATTTGTTTCTGATCCAGACTTGTCTTCAGAATTCTAAATCATAAATCACTTCCTACTCAACATTTCTGCTTGGATGTGTCATTAGTATTTAGATTTGATTTTGTCCTAATTGACTTCTACAGCCACCAGCCCCAGCACTTAGGCATGTACATCCACACGCAGACACTTGTACATGTATACACATGTACACATGCACATTCTCACATGCACACATGCACATTCTCACACACGCAAGCACACACATACAGCCGATCTTTCTCCAAAGTTCTTCATATCACTTACTGAACAACCATCTACCATTTGCTCCTGCTGTGATCCTGGGAGTCTATCCTGACAAGCCCATTTTCCCCACCCCCACATCCACCCATCCCCAAGTGCTTTGGATCTATTCCCCAAATACATCTTGAATGCATCCATTCACTTCCTCTTGGCTTGTGACAAGCCTTGTCCAGACCACATTATCCCTTATATCTGGATTTCTGCAACTGCCTCTTAAGTGATCTGGCTACTTGATCCTTTCTTCTTTTGCTACTGCACCAATCCATATTTCACATACAACCAGAATGACATAAGTCTGATCATGCCACTTCTTTTTTTAAAATCATCTGCACTTAGAATGAGGCACGCACCAGGTGGTATGATTGGAGAAGTCCCCTTTGAAAAAGTGACAAGGCTGAAGCCTCAAGGATGAACAAAGGGTCAGCAGTCAGCCAGAAGAATGACAGAGAATGAATGCACTCCACTTAGAGGAGAGAGCAAGTGCAAAGGCCCTGAGGTATGAAAGCCTGGAGCTTTTAAGGAAAGAAGGAGGGCTAATGGAAATGGAGCATAGCAAGGGAAGCAGCAAATGCTAAGAAATGGTGATGGAGAAGTTAGCAAAGCCCGGGCCATGGAGGGCCTTAAAGGTCATGAAATGAGTGCTTCTGTAATTATTTCTAAATATGTATACATACAGTCTATTTTTGCCAGCTTTCTGCAAGCTACACAGGGAACAATCCATGCCTATTCGCTGTTTGTTCCCTGTGCCCAGTACAGTGCCTGGCACATAGCAGGTGCTAAATTTTTATGAAGCATTGGAGAGGAGAAATGTGTCCAGCATTCCAGCCAGGCCAAGTGGCTGGCATTTGCCCAAACATATTGTGCCAATCCTTCTCTGAAGATCCTCATTCTTGTCTAGCTCAGTGATTGTCAACCAAGCAGTGATTTTTGCCTCCAGGGAATGTTTGTTAATGTCTAGGACATTTTCAATTGTCACAGTTGCAGGGGAGGAGATGCTACTGGCATCTAGTGGGGAGAGACCAGGGATGCTGCCGAACCTCCTACAGTAGACACATGAAGACAATTATTCAGTCTAAAATGTCAACAGCTCCAGGAGTGAGAAGCCCTGGTCTTACTAATTCTACCTGTCCTCTAAGCCTTTGTGAACATCACCTCTTTCGGAAAGTTTTGCTTCCTCATCAACCAGCCTGAGTTTGGGGCCCCTCCACTGAGCTCCCCAAACCTCCTTTATGTGATTCATTCCCTTGTCTTGCGACTGCCTGTCCTGCCTCTCGCTGGAAGGTTGGGCTACACGTTTCATCAGTGTGCATTACACACAGGGAGCCATCCATGTATTTTCTTGAGTCGGTGCAGCCCCCAGAGCTGGGGACAGATAGGAGGGTGCAGATGAATACTGTAGAAACATTTTAAAACATAGTGTTGACCTATGAGCTCATAGGTAGCAGGACTTATCCAGACCCCATCTCTACCTCTGGGAACCTGCCTGTCTCCAGGTGTCTGTGCTGGTGTGTAACCTACAGAAATGGCAATTCCCTATGGCCCCAACCTCATAGCATGGCTCACCCCTTTAGCTATTGCCTTAAGTTTTGAGTTAATCAAGTTTAATCCCACTAAAATAAGACATAGAATTAGGGCATATAGCAGGTTCCTAACAATGAAAAATATAGGGCAGAAGCTTCATTTGCAGTCGGCTCTCCTGTGGGTCATGCAAAAAATAAAAATCTCTGTGGCCACACACTTGCGGGCTTCAGATCTTGTACCCATCGTCAGAAACACTTGAAGCCCTCCCTCTTTGGATTCAGGTTCGAAATGGACTCTGATTGAAACGCTGTGCCCTTTGGAAGGGTTCTCCCCCTTGTCACGGCCCTGCCAGCTCTGGCTCCCACTTGCTTTCTCCCCCCCCCGGCTCTCCTCTTCTCCCCCCTGCCGGGGTAGTTCTGGTCCTGCTGGCTGGGGAAGGAGCCACCGACGTGCCAGAGGTGAGGGCAGGGCTGGGCACATCACCTCCGGCTCACTGCTCCTGCTGCCGCTACGAGGGAAGCGCCCTGGCCTGGGGCCGCGAACATTCACTGCCCTCTGAAGGGCTCTGTTCCTCCTCTTCCTCCAGCTTCTGCTCCCGGACTTGGCCCCGGGCCCGCCTTCTCTCCAGCATCTCCTCAAAAAAGATCTGGCAGCTGAAGCCCTCTTGGATGCCATACTGGGCGTGCTTGAGCAGAGCCTCCAACGTGGGGAAGACCCGACAGCAGGCCACGCAGCGCAGCCCGTAGTCCGTGGTGACCAGCCAGTCCGGGGTGTCCCGCAGCTCCTGCGGGCAGCACTCCAGAGGCCCCAGCAGCTCCGCGTCATCCTGCTCTGGGCAGCAGTGGCTCTTGCTGGCTTCCAGTTCCCAGCACAGGTCGCTGTTGGAAGCCATCTCAAAGGAGGAGCCTTTCCTCCTCTGCCTCTTGACGAACTCGGCCTCGTGAATGCGGGGCTTCCGGCTGACCGGCTCAAAGCCCGACTCGGTCTCCCAGGCCACGGCCACGCCCTGCACCGTCTGCACGTGGGTGTAGAAGGCGCACACACTTCGCTGGGCCGTGTCCTCGTCGTCGAACAGGCAGGAGTAGCAAGACTGGTACTGGGAGTAAGACTGATACTCGGAGGAGGACCGGGAGGACGAGGAGCCGCTCCAGCTCAGCATCGCAGGAGCCCTGTGGGCCAAGCACACGTTCTCCTTGTGGGGAATGGCCGGCCCCGACCGTGAAGACGTCTTCTCTCTCTCCACGGTCCCTGGGAAATGGAAGGACATTTTCATCAGCGTCCCCGCAGGGATCAGTGCCACAACCCACCTCCAGGGTTCCGGAAGGGCGCAGGCTCAGGAGTCCTTGGGCAGGTACCATCAGCTCCTGTGTTGTGTTTCCCCATAAAATGGGGATGAGGATGCTTACCTCCTGGGGGTACGAGGTGAGGATCAAATAATGTATGAATGGAATCACCAAAACCTTGACTAAACCCCCAAAAGACCATCAGCTGGTGAATACACAAATCTGTGGGTACATCCATACAGTGCAAGCTTATTCATGGATAAAAAAAGGAATGATCTACTGATATATGTAAAACATGGATGAATCTCCAGGTGCCTGGGTGGCTGGCTCAGGGTTGAGCGCCCACTGTTGGTTTCGGCTTGGTCATGATCTCATGGTTTTGTGAGTTTCAAGCCCTGCATCGGGCTCTGTACTGACAGTGCGGAGCCTGCTTGGGATTCTCTCTTGCCTTCTCTCTCTCTGTCTCTCCCCCATTGCGTTACCTCTGTCCCTCTCAAAATAAATAAATAAGAACTTTTAAAATACGCCTTTAAGGGGCGCCTGGGTGGCGCAGTCGGTTAAGCGTCCGACTTCAGCCAGGTCACGATCTCGCGGTCCGGTCCGTGAGTTCGAGCCCCGCGTCGGGCTCTGGGCTGATGGCTCAGAGCCTGGAGCCTGTTTCCGGTTCTGTGTCTCCCTCTCTCTCTGCCCCTCCCCCATTCATGCTCTGTCTCTCTCTGTCCCAAAAATAAATAAACGTTGAAAAAAAAAATTAAAAAAAAAATAAATAAAATACGCCTTTAAAACATGGATGAATCTCTAATGCATTACTCTAAATGAAAGCAACCAGGGTAAAAAGGCCCTATACTGTAGGATTCCACTTAGATGACATTCTAGATGTCATTCTAGGAAAGGTAAAACTATAAGGAGGGGGAACAGATCAGGGGTTGCCAGGAGCTGAAGGTGGCAGGAGAACTCACTGCAAAGGGTCACAAGGAAACCTTTGGGGATCATCAAAATGTTCCAGGTCGTGACCATGGTGGTGGTTATGCAAGTGTACATTAACAAAAAATTCTTCAAATTGTACACACTGATGACACTTTCATGTGTAAATTAACAGCTCAGTAAAGCCAATTTAAAAAGCCACGCATGTGAGGGGCGAGATCCCCTGAGTGGCTCAGTCGGTTAAGCATCCAGCTCTTGGTTTGGGCTCACATCATGATCTCACGGTTCATGAGTTTGAGCCCCACATCGGGTTCCTCACTGACAGTGCAGAGCCTGCTTGAGATTCTCTCTCTTCCTCTCTGTCTGTCCCTCCCCCATGCTCACTCTCTCTCAAAATAAATATTTTTAAAGGCTTAATTTAAAAAAGCATGGAAAGTGCTTTGGCCAGGTCATCCAGCACCCCCTTCTAGAACCTTCAGCATTTGTGATGTATCTTGTTCTTACCTGGGGAACATCTCGCCCTCTCCTTAAACATTCACTGTACCCCATCACCATATAAGTGCTTGCCATGTTTTAACTCCATTAATATTTTTAAAAAAGCCCTACGAAATTACCTTGTAACAATTCCTCTTTGACAGATTAGGAAACTGAGGCACAGAGTTTAACTAACCGTTGAGCTGGTGTTACCCTTAGGTGCTGCCCATGGTCACTTCATAGTGGTCTTCAAATTGATGTTCTGAATTAACTTTAATCAATTTATTATAAGGGACTTTTTTATATTATTCTGAAATCACAGGGCTGACATGCCAATTCTGCTTCTCCAACGTGTATTAAAATATATATTCACATTTTACGTTTTCATCCTTGTACCTCCTGAAATCACCTCATGTACTCACGATGGCCTCAGGCATTGGTCCATTTTTATGGCCAATACACTTTTGCAACAGCACTGCAGGGTGACCCAGTGCCCATCCCTCACCCTCCAGGACCTCCCTCCCAGGGAACCAACCCTCTCTCTTTTTACCTACCTGAACCGCACACTTCCACACTCTCCCCCGTGGGCTCTGGGCTGGCCAAGCTGAGGCTGGTCCCATCTGTTGGTGATTGTTCTCCCCTGTGGTCTGTGAAGTGGCGTTTCATGACTGGACACCAGAGCCCAGGGGACTCGGCGCTCCAGCTGTTTAGTGAGGGTTGGCTTGGGCTGTGCCGAAGTCCTCCGCTGGCCCCAGCCCAAATGGCTGCTGGGCTCCCTGTGGTTACTAGGATCCTGGCTTTATTCTGTGACCTCATCGATGACACCGGTCTGTTCTGTGACCCATGGCAAGGACTGAGACCCAGTCTAGAGGGGAGGAGAGGCTTCTCACCAAGATCTCATTTCTTGGTGGGACCCTTTCCTGTCTTATTTATTGTCAGGATCGCAAACATAAAACACAAACGCACACACATAGAAACACTTACACACACATAGAGACACAAATACTTAAACATACCCACAAAGACACTTATACATATATAAATACATATATCCTCACGCAGGCACGCACATAATACTCAGACACACATACACTTAAATGTACATAAACAGACACAAACACAGACACATACACATTCATGCACATATAAACTAACACACACACCCAAATTCACACACACATTTACCTAATGACACGTTTCTGTTCACACGCGCATACATACAATTCACACCATGTTCCCTTAACTACACACATGTTTGCACACGCACTGCCATCGCCCAACATCAAAATGGGCCTACTGGGGCGCCTGGGTGGCTCAGTCAGCTAACCATCCGACTTCAGCTCAAGTCATGATCTCAGGATTCTTGGGTTCGGGCCCCGAGTCACTCTGGCATGCCTTCCTACCTGCCGTCTCTCTCTGCTCCTGGAGGTCTCAGTGTTGGAACACACTTCCTCCAAAACACTTCTCTCCATTTCCCTCCCACCTCTGCTCAGTGTCACTAACTCTACTCCTCTGCATCCCCGAATCTAAACAGCTCAAAAAGGTGACGGATATTCCAAAAGTAACCCCAACACTGTCCACACAGCCAGCACCTAGGAAAATATACTCCTCTCCAGAGTGAAAGGCCACTGCATGAAGGAAAACACCTCAGAGCTTTACGGAGTGATGAAAGGTCACACTTGCACCTACAAAGAGACAATGTTCCGTGGTGGAGACAGGAAAAACTGTAAGTTGTGCTCTCTCTTACCAAATAAATCCAGAGACCTGCCTTATAAAAAAAAAGGGGGGGGGGATGCCAGCACACAAAAAAATAAGTAGATCAATAGAAGATAAAAGTAGTCCAGAAAAACATCACATTATATATCTTAATTTTCAACAGATAAAGTTAACAAAAGTCTGCTAGAAAAAGAAGACTCGGTCAATAAATGATGCTGAAAATTTTTATTCACATTTTTTTAAATCAACATTGGTCTCATCTCATATAAAACAACTTGGAATATTTTCATATGGTGCTAGGACTGTGTTTTAATTAAAAATGCATAGAAAGAAAATAGAAGTTAACACCCTAATTAATGATAGGGTGGTTTTCTGAACTTCTGTGCTATCAATCATCACAAGCATCAGGAATCCTTGTCACCTTTTTTTTAACTTCATCACTTAAAAAAACCAAAACAAAACAGAAAACAAAACCTCGCTGTTTCAATTTGCATTTCTTTGCTTTTTAGTGAAACTGCAATGAATAGTTCAGTAAAGGAAATGAACAGGCAATTCCCAGGAGAAGGACTACAGATGGCTGATAAACATATGAGATGTTCAGCCCAACTCAACCTAACTATAATGAGGAAACTACAAATTAAAAACACATGATGTGCAGTGTATTGCTTTTGCCCGTAAGACAAGCAAGAATGAAAAAGACTGATAGTACTTGGTGCTAGTGAGGGTGTAAGGAAGTGAGTACTTTTATACTCTCTTGGTCACAGAGCCTTTCTCTAAGGAAACTTGATAGTGTCCATTACAATAAAAAATGGACTCGTTCTTTCACTCAGCCTTTCACTCATCTGTCTCCTTCCCAGGAAACATTCGCATTTTGTACTATGTGCATAAAATAACACACAGAGAAATGTTGGTTGCAGAACTATTTTTTTATTTTTTATTATTTTTTATTTGAGAGAGAGCGTGAGCCTGTGTGTGAGCGGGGAGAGGGGCAGAAGGAGAGAGGGAGAGAAAGAGGGAGACTCTTACTTAAGAAGGAAACTCTTAATTAGGATTCATGCTCAGGTTGGAGCCCAAAGTGGGGCTTGATCCCACGACCCTGGGATCGTGACCTGAGCCTCAATCAAGAGTCAGACGCTCAACCATCTGAGGCACCCAGGCATGCTGCAGTATTATTTATAATGGGGGGTGGAGGGGAAGGGAAACATTTCAAAGATCCATCAAAAGAAAGAGGTAGTTACATAAATTGCTACACAACCAAATTGTGGAATACTAGAGTATTCTGTGTGTTCATGTGTCTTTCGGTGTCTCTCTTTCTACTTTCCTTTGGACTCAGCCACCATGTTGTAAGGAATCCCAGGCCACAGAGAAAGGCCACACGGAGGTGTTCCAACCAACAGCCCTGGCAAAGGTCCCCAGCCGACCAGCCCGTACACGAGTGAATGAGCCTTTGGATGATTCCGCCTTCTAGTCTTTGAATCTTCCAGCTGGGGCCCCAAACATCTCAGAGCAGAGACTGGCTATCCCCTCCGAATTCAGCTATCTGCCCTGCCTGCATTCTTGACCCTCAGAAACTGTGAGCGTAGTGAAAGATCCAGCTCTCACTAGGTTTGGGGGCAATTTGTTATGCAGCCATAGTAATTCAATAGACTGATCTTACCTGTCATGTTTAAATATGTTCTAGTTCAACAGCTCATTGGCCAGTGTCTACACCGTAGTGCACAGTCCTGGTGGGGCCCTGTGGTTCCCCAAGGACAACATGGGGAGTTTGACTCCTTCTACCCGTCATCCCTTCCTGTGTTTGTTTGCTCAAAGTATTCACATACACCAGTTTCAGAATTGTCCATCTGTACCCCTCCGGGAAACTACCTTACTAACTACATTACAGTGTCCCTATACCCTTGTGTTCGTGTTTAGCCTTGCATTTTCTGGTCAAAACCCTATTTTCCAAAGTCACGTGAGCTCGTTCCTTTATTCCTCCAGAATCTATGTATGCTCAACAATCCTGCCACATAGGCATCTTTAACCCTACTTTATAGGGGGAGGTTGAAGTTCAGAGGGGTGAGGTGAGGCACAGGTAGGAGGGATGAAGTGGGGTGCTTATACCCCAAACCCAGAGGCAGGGCTGTTTTCCATGCTGCCCAGATGCTCTTTCTTGTGGGTCACTTCCCAGCAAGTGGCTTAGAGCAAAGCCCCACCAAAGATGCGCAAATATCCTTCACCCTCATGTGGACTCTGGGTTGCTTCTGTCCATAAGAAGGTGCTCTTTCCCAGCCCCTCCCCTGCTCCCTGCAGATATTTAGCTAAGTAAGGCCACCCATACAGGGTTCCTGCCCTCCCCTGCCCCCCGGGAAAAGGAGGGAAGAATGGTTAAGGCCCAGGCCCGCCCAGCCCACTGCGTCCCAGGCACTGAAGTTTTCCAGCTGGTTCCCCAGCTTTGCCAAGAACTTCCGTGCTCCACTGCTGTGGCCGACAGGGTTGGTGTGCAGAACTCCAAAAGGACCAACACAGCATTTTCTTGGAGCTCTGACTCCCGGCCAGCTCAGCTCAGCTCACACATTGCATGTAAACCTTAAGCCTCATCAAGAAGGCCTGGGGTGCTTTCCAGCCTTAACTTCTCTTCCAAAGTTACCCTGCCCAGTCTCTGTGTTTCTCCGCCGGGAAGAGGCTAACAGGAAACAAGCCAGCCAGAGGCACGGTGGGAACCAGAGACGCCACTTCTGGCTTCCCTTCACTTCGAACTCCAGAGGTTGGCTCGTGCCACAAGCTATGCTACCGGGAGAGTCAGCTCATTCACCCCAGAGCCCATGAGCTTCCAGAAAGTGCGTGTCCACTCGTCCAAGAAGCCTGATGTTGCCTACAGGGGTGCATCAGTCCTGACATTTTTATGGCCGAGCTGCTATATGAAATGTCTTGGGGCGCCTGAGTGGCTCTAGTCAGTTAAGCATCTGACCCCTGATTCCATCTCAGGTCATGGTCTCACCGTTCAGGAGTTCAAGCCCCGCATCAGGCTCCAAGCTGACAGCGTGAAGCCTGCTTGGGATTCTCTGTCTTTCTCTCTCTCTCCCTTGCTCTCTGCCCCTCCCCGACTTGCACAAGCATGCTCTCTCTCTCTCTCTCTCCCTCTTTCCAAATAAATAAATAAACTTTAAAATGTCTTAGGTGGGCAATACTCTTCTTCTTCATACTAGAAAATAGGGCTCCTTGAGGTAGTACCAGCCACCTTACCACTGCCCTGCAAAGAACTCCTGTAATCAGACTCAACACCCGAGGGAGGGAGAAGAGTGGTGAGCTGCCTGGGTCGCTGCTGGCCAGGTGCAGAGTGGGCTCCAGAGTGGGGAATTTCTCCCAGTGAAGGTCAGTCCCCAGGAATTATTGATGACCTCAGCCCTGTGCCAATGCTGCAGAGAAAGTGCCAGAAGGTATCGGACAATTTGAGGATTAGAGTAAAGAAGCACTCTCTTTTTGGTCCATTTTCTGTTGCTTCTTGTAACTATTTAAAAAGAAGTGAGTCAGGGGACCATGTAAGGAAAAACTCAGCCACAGAGAAATGTAATATGAAGAACGCTTCCTCAGGCTCTCCAAGCAAGTGGGGAAGGGAGCTTTGCCTTTTTTCCCTTCAGCCTTAATAACAGGCTGCTGCTTCTCCGTGGTTTGTTTGGAGCTGTCTCAGGGTTTTGACCTTAACCTCAGGGCGCCCACACAAATAGCGTAGGCTTCCTCTGTCATCAGAGAGCAGGGAGGGGGACACCCTTCGGGCTGGGTGCTGGGGTGTGTCTGTGGCTGTGCTCCAGGGCCCAGAGTCCTGCCTCCCTCCTGCCTAGCTCCGGTTCCGGGGATCTCGAATGTTCAGCGAGATTTCTGGATGCAGAAGTGTCTTCTTCCAACCTATGCTTCCTTGTAAGGATGATTTCAGCTGGTAGGAAGGACAGCCCGGCTGGAGGCCATGTACATGATGACCCAGAAGTTCCAGGATCCTGGCAGCTGGCCACTCCCGGTGCATGTTCTTAGACAGCCATACTGGGAGCTCTGGGGAAAGGGCTGGGTCTTCCCTCTCTCTTTGTCCAAAATATGCTGGCCATAGGCCACCCTGGACACAGCTCTCAGGCCACCAATTGCTAACCCATACTGAATGAACCTTCTAGAAGCATGGTTCCAACTTAAAAGGTGAGATCCCAGAACCCCAAAGGCCAACAGCAAGTTAACCACAATTTCTAAGCATGCTGGCTTACTCCCATTCAGCCTTCAGCTCACATCCAAGGCATTTGAAATCCCCACTGGAAAGTAGCATGTATGCTCACGGATAACTGGGATGATTTATTTCCAAACCCACAATTAGAAGCTCTACTGCAGGCCCTCATCTTAAGATTGGCTTCTTCCCCTCCAGTCCTTCAGAGAAAGTGTCTCTTCTGTGACATGATACAGTTGCATAATGCATGGTAAAGGTGTCCCAGGAGAGGCCAGCCACTGTCTCTTCCCCAACACAACACCCACAGCCCTGTAGCTGATCCCAGGCCTGCCCGGAATGACTTCTGGGAAGGCTGAGTTAGGCTGTGTGAAAGCCCTACCGGAAATTGCCCTGGAAAGGAACCTGAGGGGTTAAGACTTAGGGGCCCAAATGTGAGGCAGTACGTTCAGCCACACCCACCAGCCACACCCCTGCTGGGCAGTGAGCCTGGCTCCAGCCCCCCTTCACATGGGGGTGGGGGGCTTTCAGTTTCACTCTTTTTGCCCTCTCTTGGTTAGATTTATTCTTAAATATTGCATTCTTTTTGAAGCTATGTAAATGCAACTGTTTCCTTAATATATTTTACAGATTGTTCCTATTGTACACGAACACAACTTTGCTGACTTTTATTAATTCTAACCATTTTTCCCGAACTTCTTTGGATTTTTCTCTCTATAAGATCATGTCATCTGCAAATACAGTTTTACTTCTCCCCTTACAATCTGGATCTCTTTTGTTTCTTTCTCTTCCCAGATTGCCCTGGCAAGAATTTCAGTCTATGCTGAATCAAAGTGCTGAAGGCCAGCATCCTTGTCTTGTTCCTTATCTTCAGGGAAAGTGTCAGCCTTTCAGCATTGAGAATGTTGTTAGCTGTGGGCTTTTATAAATGGCCTTTTTCATCTTGAGGAAGTTCCCTTTGAATCCTAGTTTACAGAGTGCTCTCATCATGAAAGGATGTTGATTTTTGTCTAATGCTTTTTCGGCATCAATGGACATGATTGTGTGAGACGTTTTCCCTTCATTGTCTTAATGTCATGTATTACATTCCTGGACTTCCAAAATAGTGAACTGCACTTTGCACTCCCAGGACCCCATCTGGCTTTGCTCACATAGGGAGGTCTGCTTCTAATGGCTCCCCTTGCTCCACGTGACCATCGTGCTCGGATTGGTGAAATGGGAGGAGGTCACAGGCAGGGGACTGGCTGCGGTGAGGCGGAACTGGGTTCTAGCACACCCACAGCGCACGGGGAATGGACAGAAGGTGGCTGGCGCCGTGAGACGCTTGCCTGACCCCCTCTGTCGTGTGAACCAGCCAGGGTCATGGGCACTGTGAGCGCCCACTCCTGGAGAGGAGAGACGAGCCTGCCCCGTGTTGGTGAGAAGGAGGTCAGCCTCACTTGGTTCACTTCACAAGGGAAAGACCACTCTCCTCAGAAGCCATCCCAAGTCCATCCTGGCTGCCAGAAATTCAGCAACTATGATAAAGATCAGACGCGAGCACATATGAATTATTTATTATTTATAAGAGAACACTATGAGTATATGCGTATTATTTTAATTTTGATTTATAGTTTTAAAGCGACTCCCCAAAACTTGAAGATAACCCAGCAAAGTTATCATTTCATTGGATACGGCACCTAGTAAGCTATTTACATGGCATAAATTCACAGGCAGTGGCACATGATAGATTTTGAAATATCACTTTACAGGCAAAAAAAAAAAAATTTATATTGTTTACCTGCCTTAATGAAAGAGATATGAAGGCTCGTATTTGAACCACAAAGTATACACAAATTCAAGTTCGCTTATTGGAAAATTATGGGCCACGAACATCAGTAATGCGATAAGGGGCAGGCATACTGGAGGACTCAACATTCAACCCACAACAAATTAAACTGATCACAATAAAGCCCAACTAAGATAATTAAAAGGCGAGAATAGCAGCAATTGAAAATTGATCTCTCAAGGCCTCACTGATGAGGTTCTGGAAACAAAGCACGCTTGCCCCAAATTACTGGTTTTCTCTCTGCACAACACGTGTGCAGGGGGAGCTTGGCTGTGCTGCATGAGAGCCAGATAGGTGCCTTAGCGGGACCCCAAACTTCAATCTTTGCAAAACCCAGTACTGAACTATTTTTCCTATATGAATGCCAAACGTTTGGAACCAAAAGTAATTCAGATTGCCAGGGTGTAGCCCTCAGTTAAATGTAAAAGGTGAAGTCAGCATAAATATGCATTATTCCTCCATAAAGGTGAAAAAATGACTTACATTTTTAAGAAGTTCGTGGCCAAGACAGGCATCAAATGTCTGCGGAAGCCACCTCGTACTGGCTAGTGAGAGCCAATTGTTAAATCTTTTAAGAACTTCTTGCAAGCCGGTTTTTAAGCATGGCCCTTATCAAAAATAAACTTACAAATAAATATAGGAAACACCAAAGTAATACTTAAAATTCATCAATTCCTATTTTATTACATCCTATGACACCCTGGCAGCTTGTAAGAGGGCTTGGAGGGAGTATTTACACCATGGTATTTGGCAAAGTCTAAAATCAAGGCCTTTCCTACCCCACCCCTCCGCCACCCCAGTCCGTGAGGGGCTTGTTGAACATTTACCATCATACTGCTGGGGGCAACTGCAGGCAACTGGTGGAAGTTCTGGCTGTAAAGACAAGCCCCTTAGGCAACTTTCCCCCAGTAACTCTAACTTTCCAGAAGTTTCCACAATACAGACTGTATCTTTTTAAAATGAATCAGTTAAGTAATTATTTATTGACGTATGGTTGACATAAAATATATTAAGTTTCAGATATGCAACATAGCAATTCAATAATTATATACATTATACAATGCTCACAACAGGTATAGTTTCCATCTGCCACCATACAAAGTTATTACAATATTACTCACCGGATTCCCTATGCTGTATTTTTCATCCACATAAGTTATTTATTTTATAACTGGAAGTTTGCACCTCTTAATCCCCTTCACCTATTTTGCCCATCTCCTGACTCCCTTCTCTCTGGTAACTACCAGTTTGTTCTCTGGTATATTACAACGTTATTTACAACAGCCAAGATGTGAAAGCAATCTAAGTGTCCATTGATGGATAAAGAAGATATGGTGCATATATGCAATGGAATACTACTCAGCAATAAAAGAGATCTTGCCATTCAAGATGGACAACATGGATATACCTAGAGGGTATAATGCTAAGTGAAAAAAGTCACAGAAAGACAAATATCATTTGATTTTACTTTATGTGGTATCTAAAAAAAAGAAAACAAAACAAATAAAAAACCGAAATAGACCCATATACATAGGATATACATAGGTGTCTTAATCCCCTTCAGGGAAGTGCTCAGGACCCTCCCACCTGCATGTGGGTCACAATTTAGAAAGGGCACTCTCATTCATCATTTTATGGTTCTCACAGCAACCCAGGAATGGGGCAAAAGAGTATTTTTTCCCCTTCAAATAGATGAAGAAACCAAGCCTCAGAGGAGTAAGGGAGGTTTTCTGGACTCACACAGTCTGTGGGATAGGAACCTACCTTTCTTGAGTATATTAGCTACATGTGGTAGGCACATTTTATTTAGGAAAGGAGAGGGGAGAGGAGGAGGAGGGGAAGGAGGGCAAAGAGGAGGAGGGAGGAGGGAGAGGGAGGGGGAGGGGAAGAAGAGGAGGAGGAGGAATAATGCAAAGTCCCGAACCGGTATACTCTGGTGGAAAAATAAATGAAACAAATTTGCTGGCAACATGTAGCAATAGCTTTAAGCCTGTGATACTGTCTGTCTTAGCAAACCCTGCCTCTAGAGGTTTATCCTTCAGAAGGGATGTGCCCAGGATTTTGCTAGCCCGCTTTCAGTGCAGGGTCGCTTACACTCAAAAACTCAGAAGAGACCTGTGTCCCAAGCCAGGAGTGTGGGCTAAACTGATTGGGTTGTGTCAGCCTCACCTGGGAACTTGTTACAATTACAAATTCTTGGGCTCCACTCCAATGTGGGCCAGCAATCTGTGTTTTATTTTGTATTTTTTTAGAGAGAGAGAGAGGGAGGGCGTGTGGGGCAAGGACGGAGAGCTAGAGAAAGAGAGGGAACCTTATGCAGGCTTCATGCTCAGCACAGAGTCCAATGTGGGACTCAATCCCACGACCCTGGGATCAAGACCTGAGCCAAAATCAAGAGTCAGATGCTCAACGAACTGAGCCACCCAGGCACCCCCAGAAATCTGTGTTTAAATAAGGCCTGCCTGTGGCTGATTTGGGCACCTAATAAGGTTTGAGAACCTTTGGATTAAATAAATTATGGGACAACTAAACAAAGAAATACAATGCAGTTCAAGAAGAAAGCAAAATAATATGTTCACAATGTAGTAAGTAAAAACATATACCATATGATACTAGTCATATAAAACACAGTACATGTATGTATACGTGCCCACACACAGGTACAGTCTGGGATGATCCACACCACATGGGAGCAACACACATCTTTGGAAAAGCGGTTCCCTCATCCTTTTGTTCGCTATTTTCTAATTTGTGCACAATAAACATTTAAGAAAACAAGCAATTACTTCTACATTTATTTAAATACTAGTGAAATAAAAACAAAATGCAGGCCCACAAGCAAGATCTTGCAAACCCCATGCCTCCCACCCATCCATCCCTAGGACACTCCACACCAGGGCCAGTGGGCAAGTGCTGGGGCCTGGGGACAGCATCAGCCTCTGGGTCAGAGTAGCGCTTGCCTCACTGGGTGCAGCGAACGGGACCGGGATGAAGAGCAAACACCCGCCCCTGTCTGCACGGGGTTAAAATACACTGGCTAGAGAGAAGCCCCGTGGGAAAGACATGACATTTGTTTGCAAGGAAACATGAACAGGGACAAGTGAAGACAGAGAAATGTGGTGCAGTGAGAGCCTGATCAAAGCCAGCTGGGCAAGCTGGCTTGGCTGCAAGGAAGAGAGCAGGGTAGAAGGCTCCCTGGGCCAGCCTGGGGACAGGGCAGGGCAGCCTCTAGCTGTGGGGGCTGCCCAAGGGACTAGGGCCTGGGACACAAACACAGCTGGGGAAGCTGGGTGTGATGGGCCCCAGGCACTGTGAGGCCTAACTTAGTGGTTCCAGTTGCCCCAAGGGGGAGTAGGTCCACCCAGATTTCTGTCTTCTGGACCCTAAGGTTGTAGAACAGTAAAGAGCCAGCATCTGTCACCAACAGGTGCACCAGGCATAGAGCAGGGCATTTCCTTTCATCATTTAATCCTTCTAGTGGTCCTGGAGCAATCCACTCGCACTTTTGCCGTCTAACTTGCCCAAGGTCAAATAGCTGCTGAGCTGCAGAGCGGACGGACATCTGAACCAGGTAGGGCCCACATCCATCTGCAGAGCACGGCAAGCCGGGCCGTCACCAATGCCCCCGGAGTCCTCCCAGTGCCCTCCCCGTGCCCTCCCCACAGCCCTCCCTGCCCCTCTGGACCCCAGCCCCAGCCCACAGCCCCTCCGCCCACTGCCATCCACCACTCCTGATCGCCTGAGCCCCTTACAAAGCCAGCGTGAGTCCTGGGCTTGGCATTATCTCCACCCTGACAAGGCTAAGGCAGCTCTACGACGCTTGTTTAAAATTGTGCCAGGCAAACGCTAAGCACATGTTATAAATTATCATTAATTTAAAGAGACATTTCCCTTTGGGAGACACTGATTTCATGAACAACAGCTGAGGCTTAGAAGTTACGCTACACTTAAGGTTTCCCTCTTGGCCTTGGCCTTGGCCTAAATACGACCTTTTGTTGTTTGCCCTCATTGCTTTTAGAGCACAGACTCAGGCTCCCCACTGAGAACCGGGAGGCAGTGGAGGGGTCCCCTGCAAGCCCCAGATGATGTCTGAGAGCATGACTAACCCCCTCCCCGCTGCAGGTTCCAGGTGCGAGCTGCCTCTGGCACAGCCCTGGTGTCCAGTCTGTCCCTCCTCCCCTTTATTACTGTCACTTCCCTCATCCAGGAGAGCCATCACCATCCTCATGTTGGAAGCCACCCCAAAGGGGGTGAATTTAGCCCGCCTGAAGCCACATCGTGCCCTTCCCAGCTAGCCTTCATCTTCCCTTTTGTATATTTTTTCTTCTTTCTTTTTATTCAAGTATAATTATTATACAGGGTCATTTTAGTTTCTGATATAAAATATCACGATCCAACAATTCTACGCATTTCTCAGTGCTCAAGATAAGCGTGCTCTTAATCCCCCTTTGTCTGTTCCGCCCCATCATCTTTGCTCACGGGGACACCGGAGGCTTCCCCTAGCAAAACTTCTGAGAACTTCTTTTTAGCCATTGTTTCCTCTATCACAATTTTCACTTGTGGAAAATCTTCTCTCCCTTCTAGAGCGACTCCCCTTCCTGCTGCCCTGCTCTTCCTCCCACCCCCTCTCTGGGGAAGTGGAGTCAGCCCCCTCAACCTGGACTTACTGCCGGGGGAGGCACCCCCACCACTCAGGTGCACCAAATCCTCCACGTTGTCCTCTATGACTTCAATCCTTCTTTCAGGGTCAGGCCAGATCCATGGCCACAGGAAGAGGTGAGAGTGTCCGGATTCGGTGCCTGCCGTCACTCCTAGAGGTTCCCATACTGATTTAAGACTGTCCCAGATCGGCTCATCCGAGAATGAGCACCGCCTTGACCTGCTACTCACTCTGCCTCTCCTGGTACCCACAGGTCCCCCTCATGTCCCTGTCTGCAGCTGTCCCCACAGCCTCCCCCCCCTTACCCTCCACCTCACCTAGGCCGGGCCTGTCCCGGCCCCCTAATCCTGTTTCTACCCGGTTATTGTCCTTCCTGTGATAGTAGCCCTATAGTTCATTCTGTTCCCCTCCCTACCTGGGGACTCTCTGGGCCAGTAGCACCTGAAGCCACCCCCTAAGGCTGGCAGAAGTGGTTCCTATCTCTCTCACTCCCTCCAAGGGCAGCATGGCATCAGAGCCAAAACTTGGACAACACAGCCAGAGAAGATGCTCCCATTCCAACATCAGGGTCAATCACCCAGGGATAAAACCCTAATATGTAACACTACTACTCACACCATTTTCACAATGGCCATGCCATAGGCACACTGTGGTTTTAGGAATAAAATTTCTACCACTCAGGAAAACAGTATGGGGGTTCCTCAAAAAACCAAAAACAGAACTACCCTACAACCCAGCAGTTGCACTACTAGGAATTTGTCCAAAGGATACAAAAATGCTGATTTAAAGCAGCACATGCACCCCCGTGTTTATAATAGCACTATCAACAATAGCCAAATTATGGAAAGAGCCCAAATGTTCACTGACTGATGAATGGATAAAGAAGATGTGGTATATACATATACAATGGAATACCACTCGGTGATCAAAGGAAATGAAATCTTGTCATCTGTGACAACGTGGATGGAACTGGAGGGTATTATGCTAAGTGAAATAAGTCAGGCAGAGAAAGACAGATATCATATGATTTCACTCATATGTAGAATTTGAGAAACTCAACAGATGAACACAGGGGAAGGGAAGAAAAAATAAGATGAAAACAGAGAGGGAGGCAAATCATAAGAGACTCTTAAATAGAGAACAAACTGAAGGTTGCTGGAGAGGAGGTAGGGAGATGGGTAAAATGGGTCATGGGCATTAAGGAGGGCACTTGTTGGGATGAACACCGGGTATCGCGTGTAACAGATGAATCACTAAATTCTACTCTTGAGGTCAAGACCACACTGTATGTTAACTAACTTGAATATAAATAATTTGAAAAAGAATAAAATTTCTCCCTGCCCTAGAGAAACTCTCTTGTCTGTGCCAAAAGAATATACACAAGAATTTTCATTATGTGCACTTTATAGTAATAAAAAATTACAAACGGCGCACATTAAAAAACAAAGTAAAGCATCAGAAACAATTCCAATCGATACAAAAATAGCAAAATATTTGAAAGGCAAAAAGCGTTGGTGAGCCTGTGAAGAAAAGATACTGCTTGTACACTGTGAGTTGGAGACTTGATAGAGACTCATTGAAACAGATTTAAGTGGTAACTACAGTAACTACAACTTTTATTTTCAATTCCGCCCCCCCCCCCATGGCAACTAGCCTATTCAGTTTTCCAACTTCTTTTCGAACCAAGCACAGTCATTTAAATTTTGTGGGAAAACCATCCGTTTTATCTAGACGTTCAAATTGAACAAATTTATTCTATAAAAATATTCATTGTTAATACTCTTTGATCAATGTCTGTGGGTCAATAACAACACATGTCTTAAGCACCGAGTAGGCGCTTGGGTGTGCTCCCTGGGGACGGCTTTCTTCAGGAACATGTGTGGGCAGAGCTCTGAAAAGAGAGAGGAAGTGGTCTGCCTTTTGAGACTCTTTCAAGCAGTAGAAACAGCAATGCAAAGAGGCTAGATGGGACATGTTTCACATCTAGAAATTCCACATGGCTCTTTCTTAGCACTGCCACCTGCCAGCTGAGGATTTCCTGCTGTTCACCTTTCAACATCTGGATTATTATGGATCCACTTTTTGTTTTTTACCTTTTTTAAAAATTTGAATTCCTGCGTAGTTAACATACAGTGTAATGGTAGCTTCAGGTATACAATATAGTGGTTCAACAATTCCATACGTTACCCAATGCTCATGATGACAAGTGCACTCCTTAATCCCCATCACCTATTTCATCCATCCCCCCCTCCCCGCTCTGGTAAACATCAGTGTTACACACATCAGTGTGTTCTCTATAGTTAAGAGTCTGTTTCTTGCTGTGCCTCTGTCTCTATCTCTCTTTCCCTTTGCTCATTTGTTTTGTACCACCGATACATTGCTATTGTCCGCTTGTCTTGACTAAGAGTCAGGTTCTCTTGCTTCTTTGAATATCTGGTATTGTCCCCTTGAATAGTTGACATTATGGAGGCTCAGGATTCTGTTATCTTCCTCTGAAGAATACTGGTTTCTAACTGCTTGTTTTTAGATTCTGTATTTGTCTATTTAACATCCATTAATCATAGAGGCAAAGTAACAGCCACAACTGTTTATTCCTTCCCTGCAATCCAACTTTTGTGGGCAAATGAAAATCATATTATAAATGCTCCAGCTAATCCTGAGTCCGTTTCCTTCTTTGTCTAACTCTTACACACCAACCAATATTGCCCCTGCCCTAAATCAGTTCAGGGCTGGAGACCACACCTATAGCCCAGACCCCATCAACATCATTCAAACTAGCCAATCCTAAACTGATTTCTCTGCCCGGCCTTCTATGGAAAACACTGCAAAGGCTCTGGGTCATGTTTTCCCTCACTTCTCCTACCTTCTGACCAAAGTGGTGCTCCCCACTATGGCCCCACATGACATGGGATTTACATTCCCCTTTCTCTTTGGAAGTGTAAGCAATAAATTAATTTTAAATGGCATTGAGCTCTTTGTGTTGTCACTTATTCACCTTTATAAATTAAGGCCTGGGCAAAAATCATGAGTCTGTCAAGTTAAATGACTGCAAGTCACCTTCATTCTGTAGAATTTTGGTCCTAGAGTCTGTTGAGTGGGCTTATCTTAGTTTTGTCTCTAGCCCTGATTTCCATGGGAAGTCAGATATGTTACCCAGGTGTATAAGGCATGGTTCGCCAGAGAACTATACCAATGTGTGTGTGTGTGTGTGTGTGTGTGTGTGTGTGTGTACATAGTATATATATACTATGTTTTGTAATTGGCTTATGCAATTATGGAGGCTGGTAAATCCTAAGCTGCAGGGTGGGCCGGCATGCTAAACACCAGGGAAGAACCAATGTTGTA
Organism: Lynx canadensis; assembly: GCF_007474595.2. Classification (NCBI taxonomy): domain Eukaryota; kingdom Metazoa; phylum Chordata; class Mammalia; order Carnivora; family Felidae; genus Lynx; species Lynx canadensis. The sequence continues at coordinate 40,593,516 of NC_044313.2, read as the reverse complement.
GTTCATATCTGAAGGCTAGTGGCTGGCAAAATGCCCTCTTGCTCAAGGGAGAACAGTCTTTTATTCCATTTAGGCTTTCAACTGATTGGGTAAAGCCTACCCACATCATGGTAAGCAATCTACTTTTTCCAAAGTCCGTCTGTTTAAATGTTAATCTCATCCAAAAACACCCTCACAGAAACTTCCAGAATAATGTTTGCCCATATACCCAGGCACCATGGCCCAGTCAAGTTGACATGTAAAATGAACCATCACACCATGACCCTCTGATTTGGCAAGATTTGAATTTAGAACTGTCTCTCTCGACTGCAGGGCAGCTCCTGAAATCTTCGCTCAGCTCCTTTTAGCCTTCCCGCTATTAATTCCACTTGATCACCTTTGAATTTCACTCTGTTCATGTCCAGTTTAGAAGTTAGCCAAGGAGGGGCGGCTGGGTGGCTCAGTCGGTTAAGCACCTGACTTTAGCTCAGGTCATGATCTCATGGTTCGGCCCCGCGTCAGTCTCTATGCTGGATTCTGTGTCTCCCTCTCTCTCTGTCCCTCCCTTACTCACACTTTGTCTCTCTCTCTCTCTCTCTGTCTCTCTCTGTCTCTCTCTCTCTCTCTCAAAAATAAATAAACATTAAAAAAAAATTAGAAGTTAGCCAAGGATTTAAGGGAAATTCTAAAGCAGAGTTTCGGTCTCCCCCTCTAAGACTGCTTTCTCTCTAGGATTGTTCCCCAAAACTTCTAGGCACTATGTAAGCCCCACCCTCTGTCTTCCAAGCCCAGTAAGACAGCCACTTTCTACTTACCCTGTGTGTGATCTAAACTGGATGTGTCCTCATGGGTAGAGCCAAATAAATGTGAGCTCACCTGACTTGTCTTCTTTCAAAAATCAACTTCCCTCTGGGCTGAGGCCTGCTTTGAGCAGCTCATCACTGCCTCAAATGGTTGTCTTACCGTATTTTGTACTGAGTTTAGTGGTGTTATTGGCAGAAGGGTTAGATACACTACTCTGTCATATCCAGCTTCAGAATCCCTGGAGTTATTTTTTGAAGTATTTTAAGATTTTGACGCTAAGAAATATTTTTGTGCTAGCATTAAAAACATTTTTTTTTTTTCAGATTTCATTGGGGTCGGTAAATGTAAAGTGCTTGCTTTCAATCCCTGATAATTTGAACCTATATCAAGGCCTGTTAGGGGTGTAGGAGTCATCAACTCAACCCGACTCCTCCAGAAAGCTGACGAAGGGAGAGGAGGGTCCTCCACAATGACAGGTAGCACCTTCTGGATGACGTGGCTGAAGCCACACAGTCTCCGCTTGGAGTGAGTTTCCTGGAGCCAAAGAATGGAGTCTTTGCTGCGAGCTGTAAATGCCCCGTCAGAACACATTGGGGGCAACTCTTGGACACCGTTTGATTTCCTTTTTGGTCAACAGTTATACTTCACTCACAATCTGTTGCCACTACATAAGAACCACCTTCTGATTTAAACTCAGGAAAGGACAAAACATCAGAACCACGTTGTAAGGCTTTTTTGTCGGTCTCTGTTTTCACAAACATTATTTGTTTGCCCAGATAAGGGGCAGCTCCGAGCCACTTCCCTGAAGAGCTTAGGCCACACCACTAAGGACTCCTACCTGTCCACAGAATGAGTGAAGGAGGGCTTACCTTTCCTTGGGGAAGAGAAGACAGCAGGGTCAAATCTGCACTTGCCCCAAACAAGGGGCTGAGTCCTCTTGGTCTCTGCTGCTGATCTAATGTGTGCAGTGGTTGTGAAATGTGAATCTGAGTGGTCCCCCACTAACTAGAGACACCTGCTTTGCTTTGAAAAAGAAAAGTGTTCTGGGGCGCCTGGGTGGCTCAGTCGGTTAAGTATCCGACTTTGGCTCAGGTCATGATCCTGTGGTTGGTGAGTTCCAGCCCCACGTCAGGCTCTGTGCTGACAGCTCAGGGCCTGGAGCCTACTTTGAATTCTGTGTCTCCCTCTCTGTCTGTCCCTCCCCTGCTTGGACTCTCTCTCTCTCTCTCTCTGTCTCTCTCTCAAAAATAAATAAACATTTAAAAAATGTTTTTTAAAAAAAGAAAGTGTAATTAAAAAAGCAAAACACAAAGAAAAAGAGCATGTTCCTTTTTACCGAGCCTACCAGTTCAGACTTCAATGAGATTTGTCAGCGATCTGGCTAATTTTATTCGTAGGAACAATGGTAAACATTAGCGAATGCTTGGTTTATTGTATGATTATCACCACTTGTGTGTTAAGATTAGCTTCGAAGAAATTTATCTTCATGAAAAGAAACATCAGACAAGCTATCAGTTGAGGAACAGTCGATAGAATGCCTGACCAGGGCTCCTCAAAACTGTCAAGGAAAGTCTGAGAAACTGTCACAACCAAGAGCAGCCTAAGGAGACGTGATGACTAAATGTCATGTGCCATTGTGGGTGGGGTCCTACTACAGAAAAGGGATATTAGGTAAAAAAAAAATTAAGATAATATGAATAAAATACGGACTTCAGGCAATAATACTATCAAATTGGCTCATTAATTATGATAAACCATACTAATGTAAGGTGTTAATAGGGGAAGCTGGGTGTGGGGCATATGGGAACTCTCTGACATAGCCTTGCAACTGTAAGGAAAATCTGACCCTATTCTAAAATAAAACTTTAAGGGCACCTGGGTGGCTCAGTCAGTTAAACATCCGACTTCGCCTCAGGTCATGATCTCATGGTTCGTGGGTTCGAGCTCTGTGTCGGGCTCTGTACTGACAGCTCAGAGCCTGCTTGGGATTCTTTCTTTCTCTCTCTCTCTCTCTCTCTCTCTCTCAAAATAAATAAATAAATAAACTTAAAAAAGAAAATAAAGTAATAAAACTTTATTCAAAAATATGTGTAAAGAAATTAATGTCTAAAAATGAAAACTTCCTTAATCTCACCTTCCCTGAATTTTGGAGTTGACCAAAACTAACTATAAATAATAGGTCACATTTTCTGAGTGCCTCCTATATGTCAGTGTTCTAAGAACTTTCGTGTGTTACCTCCTTTAGGGCTGACACAGATCCTATAGGGTAAGGACAACTATTAGCCCATTTTTACAGATGTGGAAACTGAGGCATGGCAAGGTGAAACAACTCGTCCAGCCCACAAAGCAGCATTTGGCGCCAGACTCTACATACTCTGCTACATCCCTACGCTGTGCAGAGAGAAGATCACAAATGATGAGAAAATCATAGGTCAGTGGAAATTCCAGACCCATGAACACTCAGACCCCAATTATGCTGATAAGCGAGTCTGGGATGTTTGAGGCCTGAGCAACTTGCCTGCGCTCTGTGTAGAGACGTGCCTCTCATTTGTCATCCGATGATAATGTACACGTGGAAAATAATATTCTTTGAAGGATGATTAATTTATCTGACAAGTCCAAGATTGTGACAAATGACTCGGAGGGAAAAGAATCAGTCAGCCGGATGGGCCCTGAGCACAGCCTAGACCCGGCCCCTTTTAGACTTCACGTCACAGGCACCACCCCTCTGTTTGCATCTTTAGGCTCACTCTGTCTCAGCAAACCCTACGCATACTCTATCCACGGGAAAGGAGTCTTATGACTCCTCCAGGCTGACCCTCCCCTGCTTTCTCTAATGGATCCCAGAGCACATTCTGGAGCGATTTCCAGCATGTGTGTTTTTAATTCCAGTTCTCAAGCTTGAACACTTGTGGGGACGTGGGGTTCGCTCTCCCCAAGCGCAGCTCATTCTTTGGTGCCCCGATAGTTGCTACGAGGGACCCGAGACCGGCTGCAGAGCCTTTGCGAGGCTAGCACTCCCCAGGTCCTCCACATTGCTATAGGCAACGCTGAATCATGTTCTCCCTCTCGATCAAATCTACCCACCAGTAAGTCTTAACATCTCCGCCTCTAAACCCCCTCCCCCTGCAACCACCTTCTGCGTCCTTGCCTCCAGCACCCCAGCCCAAGCCACACTCGCCTCTTACTTGGACTGGGACGAGAACACCAAGCCGCACTCTTGTGGCCCCAGTGCGACATTGACGTGTCATGACTCATTTGAAAATCACAATAACTCTCATATTGTAATCTCCGTCTGCTTGTCTGTCCACTCTCAGCTATTTCCAAACTTGGGTAATGAAAAGCAGTGTCACTTATTAACTTAGTCAAACCCCCATATATTTCTTAAAATTCTATGATATATACACCTTAGAACACACCTAGAGGAAGAGTTTGCTTTCTATGTATTGCTTTTAATTTATAGATTCAATGTAAACATATTTTTAATTTATAGAGATAGATAGAGACTGATGCACATTTTAAGTTTGTTTACCTTGCCAGATAACCCTCTGCCGTCTCACCTTCTCCTCCTCTGGGTACTGAGTCCTGGATACAGTAAAACACAGCTATTCCCATAGATCCTGGCAGGCTGGTGCCATCTACAGCTTGCTCCGCCCATGTAAGGATGGCTCTTCCTCCTTGCTTTTGAGTGTCATTGGTCCCCTCTCTTTGGGCAGGTGTTCTACATGCCAAGGTGGGCTTTCCAGGACCTGCATGTGTTCAGGGGGCCCTGGGGCCTACTGGGCTGGGAAGACAGAGGTTTCTCCTAACCCCTGGCCTCTGCTACCACACTTCCAAATCACTGGGTGAGGCAGTCAGAATGACCCTCACTCATGACATTGTACCTACACGCACAGTGACTTCTTGTGGTTGCTTCCAAACACTTCCACAGGCTCCTGCCTATTGGAACCTCCATCACCAGGAACTGCTCCCAAGGACAGGGGTTGTCAAGAGGGGCTTCATAGAGCTTCCAGGAGGACTGCCACAGAAGGAACCCGCTGAGCTTGAATTTGGGGTTTAAGCCAAAGGGACCCATTGCAAAGAGTCCCATTCTGCCTCCCACGGCATGTCAGCCTTTAAAACCCAAGGAGAGAGCACTGGCCTTCAGCATACTTCTCTGTGTTCTTCACCCGGGAAACTCTTGTGGGGCTAAAACAGGACCAGAGCCCAGGAATGGCACTGGGGAAATTCATCACGATGTGGGATGGAGGAGAGGACCCCACGGCTTTGTCGTATCTATAGAAAATAAAATGATTGCTGAGAATCCTGAAGCATTCCTCTTCAGTTTATAAGTGTTTCTGCCATTCACAAACCAGAAGTCTTAATTAAAATGCTGTTAAAAGACGCAAATCAATTAACAGATACCTTACAAGATGGTTTATTCTATCTTACACACAGAAAATTGCTTATGAGTATCATGTTACCGCTTTAGGTTATCAGTTAACAAAGGCTGCTAATGAACTACGTTGTTATCAAGTCAGATAAAAGACACCCTGGGAATCCAGGCAAATTATTACAACACAGTACTTTGTTTTGAAATATTGCTCATCTTTCATCACACACAAGGAGAGTAACCCAATCCAATGAGAACCAGTCGACACAACCACTCAGATTTCTGTTGAATTGGAAAGGCAGAGAGTATTCCATAGTGCAGCCCCAGAAATGCAATGTTAATATTATGGGGGAGAGAAATGTTAATGGGGCCTGTGTCACAGAACCTTAGGTTCATGGCAATAATAAAAAGACGGGGGGGTTCCTAAGCCTCTGCCAGTCATGTCCTCCATGCAAAAGTCATTCACATTTGTACCACAAGATAATGCCATAAGCATGATGATAATCCCCTACATTTGTGTAGCTCCCTATAAGGCACACCATCAGCTTTTTCATTGTTGGTTCCATCATTCAAAGAGCTGCAGAGCTGCAGGCCATCCCACGGTCACTGAGACACCTTCCTCTCCAGCCCAGCCCTCCATTTCTTCCTGTAGAAGGTCAGTCTTTCATTTATAAGACTGGAGATGGCCCCATGGTCTTCATGTTTCAGCACCCCTGAATTTTTGCAGAGGGACTCATGGCAACTGAGAAGTTGAGGCCAACAGTTCTAGAAAATGATGCATACCTGTTGATAGATGGAGGTGTTAAGGAGGCTGTGTCTTGACTTTGGTCCCCATTTCCATAAGCCATTTGCTATGGGTAGGTTCCATTGATATGGACACAATGCTATCATAGAAGCGTGAACAGCTCCTCCATGGAGAACCAGGATAGGCAGAATAGATTTATTGACTTCCATATTTCTTACTTCTGGATAAAGTGCTCGTGCCTCACTCTATGCAGTCAGCTTCTTGTGGAAGAGAATCGATATTTTCCCTCAAGACAGAGACACTATAGATCTATTACTTGCCCTGGGTATTGAGTTCCATATGAAGATCCTTCAAGAGCTTTGGAAGCTCAACTTCAAGACATCTCTGAGACCGATGCTGTGGGCAGCTGTCCAGACCTCCCAACCTCTTCTCCTGAAGAGGCCACTCATCTAGAGTTCAATCACTCGTGCATCTCTGAAAAGGAAGAGAACCATCTGGAAGACTTATCGACGAAGTGATTATGCTCTGACTAAACACGGCATATGCTTACGCAGCGCACACAGTTAAGTAGGTATGAAAGAACTCATCAGCATACCTTAGCAAAGTGGGACATTTCTTCATGCAACATAGAAAAGTACCTGAAGACCAGTGGCTTCTAGGTAAAGGGACAGTTTTTCAGATAGAGCTCAACTGAGAGAATGTTTTCTGCCTGCCAAACCTCAAGCCACAAAACCTCACCCACTTTCATGGCAAAAAGGGAAGAAGTCATTCCTCAAGGTTAAGAGGCATATCTGCAGGAAAATGCCACTTCATGTGCTTGAAGAGACTGCATGGGTCTGGGGAGATGTTACAAGGAACAAGGTAGACAGACCTTTGCAAATGTAACTAGAAACTGATACCTTCAAGTCTGACCGTGAGCTGTTACGGTGAGTGAGTCTTATCCACACATAGCATATCTACTATACCGATCTATCTATATGTATATAAAATTAGGAACACAGAAGAAAAGATGAGGTCACCAAACCGGACCCCAGGATAATAGAGCTAAGGCTGAAAGTAGGACACAGACCGTGCTGTGGCCACTCTCAGCTAAAGGCCTCACCAACACTTCCACGCACAGAGATTGAATTCATACCAACGCTTCACTGTAGTTTCACATAATAGTTGTAATTATAACGGAATGACATATTTATGTTTACATGGAATGTTGCATACTTGTTTATGTCATTTGATTATTCATGCTCAGGTTTAATATCTTGATATCTAACATGGGAGAAGGGACAGCAAGAGCACGAAGATCGGGCAGAATTAAGCATCGATGGGATAAGCCAAGCCAAAGGCCATAAAAGAGGCAATACTACCTACCCCGTGTGTGAAGGACTAAGGACACAGGTTGAGGTCAGGCCTGCAGAGCTTGATGGCAGCAGAGCCAACATGGAAGACACACAAATTGGAAACGAGCGAGGATGGTGACAGAGAAGTCTGATGGGATTCCAAGAGAGTCTAACGGCTGTCAGATTTTTGTGTTCCTCTTTTAAAATATGATGGGTCCAAAGTTTGAGCCGGATGGTCTAGAGGTCCATGGGCTCAAGAGAAAGTTCATCCCCTTCTGTTCATCACCCCATTAACAAGTCCTGAGTTCAAAGGACCCTTTCTGATGTTGTTAGGAAGAGGATCTGAAGTAGCTGGATATATGCAGCATTTGCCCTTGAGATACAGGTGTCTATAGAAGATGGGGGAAACCAGGAATGCAGGCTCCTCCTACTCCCGGTCACCCTGAGCTGGGGAAGTGGCACCTGTGAGCTACTCCATCTCCATGGAGGAAGTTATTCTCCAGCACAGCAGCCATTCCTCTGCATACAGCTGTGTCACCAGCCCCCAGAGAGCCAGGAAGAACTGTAAGAACAGATAAGCTGGGCAGAGGCTGGGATAGCAGCTGCTGGCTGGATTAGCAGGTGAATCAGGCTGCAGACCTGGGTTGGGTATCTAGAGAATGAGAAAGAGACTTTTAGAGGCTGCACGTGCAATTCCTTAACATTGGTGGTTTTAGGGGCGCCTGGGTGGCTCAGTCGGTTAAGCGGCCGACTTCGGCTCGGGTCACGATCCCGCCGTCCGTGACTTCGAGCCCCGCGTCGGGCTCTGTGCTGACAGCTCAGAGCCTGGAGCCTGTTTCCGATTCTGTGTCTCCCTCTCTCTGACCCTTCCCCGTTCATGCTCTGTCTCTCTCTGTCTCAAAAATAAATAAACGTTAAAAAAAAAAAAACACAAAAAACAAAAAACAAAAAACATTGGTGGCTTTAGCCAATGCAGTCAGAGAGGAGAAAACAATTAGGGACATAAGAACTGGGAAAGGAGATCTGTTATGAAAACTCAAGGAAATCAAGAAGAAAAAAAACACACACACAAGAAAAGCTTTCAATAAGGCTGCCACTATAACATTAACATACCAAAAAACAATCCGTAAACAATCAATGACTAAGTTGAAGACATAATGGGAAACTCCATTTCTAAAAGTAACAAAAACATAAAAATATTTCGGAGTAAACTTCACAAGAAATGTGGGAAACCCATAAGGTAAAAGCCAAAAGCTCTCTTAAGACACATTAACACAGACTTGCAAATAAAGTCCCCTTCCACGAAGGACTGCTTAACGTCGTAAAGAAGTCGATCGTCTTCAGTTTAATACACGTACATGATGCAACCCCAACAAAAAAACCAAGGTGTTTGTTCTGTGGATAGGTCGTGGAGTTGGTTCTGAAGTTCAAAGGGAAAAACAAATACGCAAGAATGGCTAACAGAGGATAGCAAAAACGTGCCCCTGAATAGGAAACACAATGGGAGCACGCCAGACGGTGGAACAAGCCATAAAGCCTGCACAAGTCGGAGTGTGGTGCCAGAACACCAATAATCACAAATACCACGGAAAGTAATACCAAGTCCAGAAATAGTCCAAATAAACCAGGATATTTATCATTCTTTTTTTTTTAATTTTCAATAGTTTCTGCTTTATCTCGCTGTGTTCCTTTTACAAAACTATAGTTAATTAAAATTATCTATATACAGTTTCTATAAAATTAAAACATATTTACATATGTACACACATATATTTTTTCTAGTTTTTATAAGGTTTTGTTTTTTATTTATATCTCTGATCCATTCGACATTTATTGTGGTGCATAGTATGACATGTGGATCCAATTTTTTCTTTTTCCCAAGTGGCAATCTCTCTCAGCATCATTATGGAAAATATTATTTTCCTCCATTTTATTTGCCACCTTTATGGCTTTCTAAATATCCTTGTTTAGGAGTGCCTGGGTGCTTCAGTCAGTTAAGCGTTCAACTGCGGCTCAGGTCATGATCTCACAGTCCATGAGTTCGAGCCCCGCGTCGGGCTCTGTGCTGACAGCTCAGAGCCTGGAGCCTGTTTCAGATTCTGTCTCCCTCTCTCTCTGCCCCTCCCCTGATCTCTCTCTCTCTCTCTCTCTCTCTCTCACACACACACACACACACACACACACACAAATGAATACACATTTAAAAATTTTTTAAATAAAAATTTTTTAAAAAGGAAAATAATACTCTTTATATATGGAGGGCTAAATTCTAAATAAAAAGAATTGCAAAGAAATCTTCAGGTTACTGCAAGTTTGTAGTTGTATAGTGTTATGATTCTGGAAGTATTTTTTGTGGTATTGGAAGATAGATAAAGGGTAAAAACATTTATGTGGAACACAGCTGTCACTTTGGAGGAGGCAAAACAGAAATATGGAGTGAGGAAAGCTTAAGAAGAGGCTTCTGGTATTGAGTTTGTGGCTCAAATATACATTTCCTGAGTCTGTGTGTTGAGAGGACCTAGAAGCAATGATGTCTCCGGAGCCACACAAGCACACACTGTGTCCAGATCTTGCCTTCTAAAAGCTATTTCACATCAAAAAAGAAAAAACAGGGGATCTCTAAGGGGTACATGGGTGATTCCAGGTCTAAGCAGGGACAGTACACGGTGAGCTGGGGATATTGTGTTGTGTCAGCCCAGGAAACGCTCAAGAGCCACCAAGAAGTGACTGGTACTGGACAAACTGAGGACAATTTGAACGTCACAAAGATCTATGATGGTAATGAATTATAATATGTTGAAATCCACAGTAATGATATTCAACAAGTAAGAGAAAGAGAAAAGGGGGAAGGAAAAAGTCCTTTTTTCTAGAAGAATAAGAAGGGATGCCAGCATTAGAAACTCCACATTTTGTAACTCCCAGTGCAATAACTGATTCAAACGTGGGTTGTGAACAAACATAAAATCATCGGGCAAAGAATCAGTGGGGGTCAGGATGTTCACGTGGTCTCAAAGTACCACCCTGCAGATTATCGACTACTTACAAAGAGGAAAATTGGTCTCCCTAACACAGAGGTCTAGCAGTCGCTTCCTTAACCAAGTGATCAGACACAGCATTACCAACAGTGAGAGAACCTGGCGTCATGTGCTTCCTGATGTAAGACAATAAACGATGCACAATGTCACCTCCGTAGTGTTGTTGACAAAATTCTCAATCTTCATCTACTGGGGAAGAAACTGTCAGCCAAATCCAGAAGATAAGACATCATACAAAAGTACTTCAATACTGACAGGGGAAGAAGGCAGAGTTGTCCAACACAAGAAGAGACTAAACAGAGACAAAATCACAATACCATGTATCCTGGTTTGGGAGGCTTGAGCTATAAAAGATATTTCTGAAACAATCAGAGAGATTTGAATTCGGGCTGTGTAATAGGTGAGATTATTGAATTTTTCAGTCATTTCCTCAGATGTGGTCATCGAATTGTGATTATGCAGGAGACGCCTGGTTATGTATTTAGGGGTAAAATATCTCTGCTAATTTAGGGGTGATATTGCCACTAATTTTTAAGTGAATCAGAAAAAAATGTATGTAGACAGAGTAAAGCAAATGGGGGAAATGTCAACTTGTGAATCTAGGTGAAGGATGTGCATGTTTTTATCACACGGTATTTTCAACTTTTTGGTGGATTTGAAGAGTTTTCCAAAAGAAGGAAGGTGAGAGCACATCGATGGTGCATGAGATGTGGGCAAGAGGACCCAGGGAATACGAACTACGACCAATCCCACAAGCCCAGGCCTCATCCACACTGAGACCTGAAAGCAACAGAGGAAACAAACGCTCCAGCCAAACCAATAGCTTGATGACTCAAAGTTTAGGAGTTTTTTTTCATCGTGTGGACCAAGGTGGTTAGTTAATGGCTTGATTGGCCTTTCAAGGGAAAAAACTGATAAGTACGAGAAAGTTAACGATCTTGTTTCTAAAATCCTGTTTTCTCAGCTCTGCTTAAGCAAATGTCCCACAGCTTCATTTTAAATCTTGCTGAAGTACCATTATATTGACTTTTTAGGGACAAAAAAAACACCCTGCTGATTCCTGGTCTCCCAGCCATCCTGGCACAAGCAGTCATGACTAGTAACTCCCTCCCATCCTGCAGGGGGGCCACCTCCGGAGAGCCACTGTCTCTCTCTCCCTTTCAGAGCAAGTGACCACTCTTACAACTCACCTTTCGGAGAAACTGAGGTGTGACCCACAAAACAGGAGAACCGGGTGTTCATTAACTCATCCCTACGTGACAAAAAGCACATGCAAAGTTTTGCTCCAGGAGAACGGCTTGCCTGTCCTTAGCTTTTTCTTTCGGGTCTAACTTCTTCCTGACTCAGCCTGACTCCATCTAGTGTCAGTTTTGGAAACTTAAATTGTGCCTCCCGTCTCTTCAAAAATCCCTGTTTGTGGAGGAGCTCTGGTCTGCTACGTGCCAAGAACACTTCCCTGAACTTGGTGCAGGGCTATATCCCCGGGGTGGGGGAGGACTCCCACCCAGCCGCCCGACTCTCCCTTGCCGTTCATGTCTTCCTTTCTTCATCCAGCCACCTGCTTTCCCCCTGCTTCCTTGACATTCCCTTTCCTGGACTTCACTTGTACCATGTTTATTTTTGAATGACTATTACAGTCACCTCTTCAGGATTATGAAAATGGCCTCCTCTAGTTCCGAGGTTTCAAAATAATTCAGAACTTCTAAATGCACACAAAACCGCGATATTCTTCTGACAGGATCATACAGGGGAACAGAAAGCCACAGCGACTGCTGCTTCAACAAGGCTTTTGAAGTGGTTTGTTTGTACTACACACAGCAGCGTCTTCATACAGGCACACACACACACACACACACACACACACACGTGTCAATCACTCGCTATGAGACATCAGAGCTTCTCCACCCCCTCACCCTCCAATGCACACACACGCATGTACCAGGACCGGAAATTAGGATTTGTGAAATCTGCCATTTTTGTGAATTCCATGATTAAGATATTCCTGAAACAGGGTCTTCAGAAACTTCTGGGAGGTACTGGAGTTTCCAATGCAAGGTACCCTAACTCAAAGTTCCCCTCCATGTGTGTGGGTGGTTTCGATGGCCAAGGTAGCACGCCCGATCCCATGGGTGGGGAGAAGATCTCTAGGACCACTCCGTCATGACATGGGGCCTGAGCTGGCCACAACAGTCTGTAGCCACATATCCAGGGTGTGTCAGCCACCCAGCAGAGGTCCCCGGAAGCCATGCCGTGGGCAGATTCTTCATCATCGCAGACATAGCCCATCTACCCCAAAACTGACTCCTACCTTGTGCTCTCCATCACAGAGACCAGCTGGACCCCCAAAGACAATGCACGTTCTATGCCTGGGGTTCATCTAGTCATTTCCTGGTCCCCTCTCCCCCTACTATCAGGAGCTAATCCTTCTCATCCTACTAGACTCAGTCCATGGCCTCCCATACCTGCGTCTGCCCAAAGCCCTGTCCGAAGCCCTGATGAAGGTCTGTCTGCCCTGACTCTACAGTGGGAGAGCCTGAGTCAGCACAGAGCCCAGAGCAGTGGGAGTGCTGCCTCTGGCTGAGCCAGGACAAGGACGTCCTCCTGACAAGGGTCACAGCTGCACCTTCAGTGGAACCTATCACTGTGCCAATCCCCCGAGGGCTGAAAGAAGACAGAGCTGCCCCAGTGAGAAGGCCCCTTAGGGTGGGGAAGGACAGGGCAGCGAGAGCCAGCCAACTTGGAATTCTACTTCTCCTGCACGAGAGGTCTCAGGGATTTGGTGGCACTTGGGAGGTGTCTAACATGTGTTCTTTTCTAAAGAGGAATGTGCCAACCTCAGCCAGTGTGGGTCTGGGTGTGTACGAACATGTGTATGTGAGATGGGACACATGGCATGGTCTCCCAGCCCATAAATGCCCCTAATTCTACAATGCATTTCCAAAAGCTCCCTGGGACTGCCCCTCCCCTGCATGAGACCCCCAGATGCAGAGGAGGTGACATTGCCAACAAGAGAACTGTGTGGCCACCCCACTAAACTGTGTGGCACTAAACGCAGGGTGAACCCCACTAAACACAGGCTCCAGTGTTCTAGAACCACCCAGGTTTACACCTATCACACACAGTCATTAGCAGTGCCTCTTCTCCACCCTCACAAAGTCCTGATTTGGATGATAAGGTAAATGGTCACCCTAATCACACTCAGCTCCCCCAGGGGAGGCCCCTGTAGGGTGGCCAAATGGAGGGGGAGACGATGGGATGGGGAGAGGGAGACAGAGAAACAGTGAGAGTCAAGGAGGAGAGGGGTTAATGCTTGGAGGTAGAGTTGATGAAACACACTGTAGGGCCCAGAAATGAGAACATCTGAAGGAGGGGAGATCCTCCAGGAAGTGAACGTCTTGAGAAAGTCCATTTGCAGCTCACCCCCTGGGCGTGACCCTGGTGACAGTGAGCCACACGTCTGTCTCCTTCACACACAAATCCGCCATTCCTTCCATACTCACGACACAGCACCCACTGAGTCCGAGGTCCCAGGGAAGAAGTGGAGGTGACCCCATGCTCCAGATCCCCTCTAAATCCCACCCCCCCCACACTCAGCCCAGACTCTGTCTGCATGCCAGCCCTCACGGAGCACCTCCTCTACTTGGAGCACCCACTCTGTTGCAGGCACTGTGCTAAGTGTTGGGGTTACAGAGATGAAAAGAAAGACCTCACCCTCAAGGACCTTACATCTCGGGGAGAAAACCATCAAAAGAAATATATCACATGATGTCAGTGAATGGAAAGTAATATGAAGAAAAATAAAGCTAGGGAAGGGGAAGACAATAATCAGGGGAAGGGGGTTCTATTTCAAACATGCCATCTAAAATGAAATGATGGCACTGAAGCAGAGATATGAAGGAAGTGAAGGGCCAAGCGTGCAGCTATCTGGAAGAAAAGCATTCCAGATGACAGAAAAGAGCATATGCAAAGGTCCTGAGGCAGGGTTGTCCTCAGAGGACATAGTCTCTATGTGGAAGAGCAGTGTGGCCCATTGCCAGTGGGGAAGCCAGTTAACCTGGAGTAGGCCACATGGGCTTCCCAAGTGGGTCAAGGCAAGGGCTAGGGACCTCTCTCTGAGTGTTGGGGGGATGCACTGAGGGATTCTGTGTGGGAGGTAGGGCAGGGAACTGAGGGTATGCAGAGGCCAGCCCAAGTCCCCTTTGGCTACTGTACCCTGTGCGCCAACCCCCCCCCCCACTCTCATGACTCTTACCCACTGAACCATAGAAAGGAAGAGGAGACTTGGGGTGCATTCTGGCCTCCTTGGAAGCACTTTGGAGTAGAGAGAAGGGCTAGGAGGACAGGCAAGGAAGCACAATGGATAAAACAGGAGGAAAAATGATACCCTCACTTACCACGGTAGTGACCTTACCTTGGGACTCTCTTCTTTAGTGTGACCGAATCTAAACAGAGAAAGAAAAGCATTAGGAAGGAGACACTGTGACCTGTGGTGCAGCTCACTCAGTGCCAGGCAAGCAGGAGTGAGTCAGAGCCAGCCTGACTCAGACAGCTCTGAAAGGCTCCCTGGGTTGGGGTCAGTGGGGGTGGTGGTCTTGGGCTGAGTGTTCTTCATCCTTCCCCTTTGGCTCTGTTGGAGTCTGTCCATCCAGGTCTCATCTAGAGCCCCCTTAGTTGGGCACATAAGTAGAACCGAGCCTTCCCTAGGGCCCTCCTACCCTCATCATTCCCCATTATCCCCCTTCACTTGCAACTCCTGGACCCCCTTGCCCTAAAGGGATCCAGCACGTCTCCCATTCTGTGATGGAGAGGGTTTTTCCTCCCCCCGCCTATTCCTAAGGATACAAAAGCAATGGTCAGCAAACTCCTGTGACCAATTAAACCCCTTGTTCAGTTGGACATGCTGCATCTCGGGAAGCCCCCAGAGGCTGTGTCTCCTCTCCCTGGCCCAGACTTCCCCCTCTGCCTCTCTTCGCAGATAGTAATTGCACTTTGCAGAGACACAGTGAGGCTCCTTCCTCCTCGTCCCTGGGAGAACCTCATGGAAAACTGCATCGTCATCTCATGAAGCAGACTGGGAATGATTTTTGCGAGTCCCAACTTGGGAGAAAGGGGATGCAAATCACTGTTGTATTTTGCTGTCAAAACTCACGAACTGTCTGCCCCGTGTCTGTGAGTTTCACTTCCCCGCAGATGCTGTGGGACACCGAGAACCTGCCAGAGTTCATGTAAGCCCAGCTCTGTTTGGATCAGGAGGACCCAGCACAGCTCCAAGCAAGACCAATTTATGGGCAACTCAGCCCACATCAACTGAGCTCACAGCACCACCCAGCCTCATCACCTCCTGGGATCAATTTTATCTGGTCACATTTTTGGATATGAGAATAGACATTTCTGTCTGAAGCCAACTCAGCCCCCTTCCCCTTCCACCTTTTTCCAAGAAATCTGATTCTTAAGAATGGAAAAGTACAGAGAGAGAAAAAGAAGAGGGGAGAAAGAGAGATCAACAGAGACACAGAGAGCTCACTGCGTTTCTTTTCTACCCAGGTTTTCAGTCTTTCTCCAACCAAGTTTCCGAGCTCCCCGGTGCCTCAGGCTGCCCTCACCATCCTGGGCTGGGCTGGACTGGGCTGGGCAGAGGTCACTGCTCCCTTACCGTTGAAGCCCAGGTTTGAGTTTCTCAGGTCCGAGGAGTCATTATCAAACAAGTGCTTCTTGATCATGCAGATCTTCAGGGCCAAGAAGCCAGCCGATATGGCAACGCCCACAGCCGTCCCGATGATGGCGTACTTGATATCTGCAGGGCAGGGAGGAATTGAACAACGGGCATCAACCAGTCACCATCCTGCAGAGGTCTTCTGCAGCTCCCTTCACATTCTGGGTGAAGTCCAAAGTCATGTGCAGGACCCTAAAATTCCACATTCCGATCCGCTGAAGCCCAGGGGCACACTCGTTCCCTGCCCCTCGCCCACACCCTATCCCCTCCTCCTAGAACTCCATCCTGCTCTCTTCAGCTGAGGGAATCATTCCCCAGCGGCAGATGGTTCACTTCTCTGGCCTCCCGTATTCCTTCCTCACTTATCTTTTCACTGATTCATTTATCACATACGTGTTCATTGCCTGCTCTGTGGTGAGCAGGAAGGCAAAGGAAGAGAAAAGATCAGACTCCATCTTGAGGGGAGTCAGCTGGGGCAGTTGGGAGCTCACCCTAATGCCAGGTAACAGGGGTGGGCTGGGCTGGCGTGGGAGCTGGGAGCCTTCCCGGAGGAGGCAGACTGTACCATGCCTGCTGAGGCAAGCCCCTGAGGTGGAAAGGAGCTGGGACCAACCATGCAGGTGTGGGGCAGGCCACGGAAGCATGGCAGAATGCAGGGCCCTGTAGGTGCTGGAGCTGCTCAGCTTACAGAGAACAGACAAGGGCGACACTGGTGACTCATACCCCTCTGAGGACAGGCTCTCCAGCAGGCCCATGCCCCTGGGGTAAACTGTGTTAGCTCCTCAGGCAGGTCTGGAGGTGAGTGCAGCCCCTGTTCCGGGATGACAGGCAGGAAACCAGCCATACACACCCCCTGCACGCCCCACCCGCCCAGGCCTTCTGGAGTGTCCCCCTCTTGCCCCCTCAGCCCTGCACGCAGAGGAAGCAGGACAGCCACCTACCAATTTCGGCCCCAGCAGACTTGCCGGTTGCTAACACTCCAACATCTGTAAAGAAAGAAAACCCAGACTCTGGTTAGAACCAAACTGCTGGCTGTGATCAGGCCAGGGGTGGAGGGCCGAGCCCCTGTCCCCAGCCACTCCCTCCCCCACATCCGGGAAGGCCCTCCTGCTTGGCCCCCAGCCTCAGGAACACAGAGGCGGGCTGCTGGTGGCCACGGGGTGTCCTGGAACCTTGCAGGGATGTTAGAGCCCTCCCCCGAACCCACACGGGGAGCGGGGTTCCCTCGAGTGGCCTTCGGGTTCAGCCAGCTCTCTAATATGGTCTCCAAGACCCAAGCTCTGACCCTTGCTGCCGCTTTAGCTTCTTCTGTCATTCCCACAAACCCTCTCACCCCAGCCATACTGCACTGCGTCCAGTCCCCACCCAGGCCACAGGCTCTGCTGTCCCTGGGCCACCCCCTCTGCCTGGCCCCATCTTCTCGCTTCTCCTCCTTCTCCCCACCTCGGTTCCATGTTACTTCCTCCCGAGCCCCCACGCCTGGCTCAGCTGCCCCACAACCTGCTCCCCCTCCTGTGAAGCCTTCATACCCGACCACAGCATTTATTTAACAATGTTACAGAGTGCTGCCGTGCTCCAGGCACCCTGCGGCCTGAGAGCCTCTCAGCTATTAATCCACGGACTGCATCTTCTGGCCAGTCTCCCCACTGTGCTCTCCATGCCCTGTGGGGGGTTCTGCCCCCCAGTATTTGACCCAGCGTCGCGTACAAAGGACGTATTAACAGACGTTCTGCGAATGGGTGAATAACGGTGACAGAGCACGCAGCAGGGGTGCCTCACTCTTCGAGCCAGGAGGACTCCTGCCATCAGGAGACATGGCTTCCAGATGGGGGCCGTTGTCCCTGCAGACGGGCCCAGAAGATCTAAGGCAGAGTGGTAGGCCTTGCAGAGGAAGGCGTACATTAATTGGCCACTTACTTTGAGGCAATACTGGGTGAGGCACTTGCATTAACACATTTAATACTCGGAGCAACAACTGTGGGAGATAGGAGCTGTTCTCACCTGCCTTTGATGAATGAGGAACCAAAGGCATTGAAGACTTGACAATGGGCCCAAAGGCCAAGAGAAGTGGAACGCAGGGTCTGAGCCACGCGACTTGCACTGAGAGGCCCCGGACGTCCTGCAAGGTCGAATCCCAGGGAGCTAAAAGAATGACCCCACACCCATTAAGGCCAAGGACTGGAGGGGTTTCGGGGTTGGGGGTGATGAGATCCAAGCCTGGTTCTAGGTACAAGCTTCCAGGCAAAGGTAGAGAAACCGGAAGTACCACACCTGTGGGGTTTGGGGCTGGATCTTCCCCAGTTAAGCTCCAAGACAAATCCACCTCCCAACCCCCACCTCTGGGATGCTGAAAGATGGCAGAGGCACTTGCTCAGTAAAGACATTCCCCACAGGACCACATCTGCTGACTACAGTCAGTGCTGCCTGGGGTGATGTGTTGGGTTGACCTCTTGCTCTGTGTGTGTTTGGAGGGGAAAGGATCATCGTAACGGAGGTTAGGATTTTTCCGCTGGCCTCACTTAGCAGATGGATAAAGCTGAGAAGTTGTGAAGCAAAGGTACACAGCCTTGCTCTAACCACAGGTTGTCTTGGAAATTCAACGACTTCTGCCTTTCTTCTGAAATGCGTGCCCCTACGTGAGGCCCATCCGCGCACACACATCACAGACACCCCCACGTACGATATGACCTTGGTCTCGTCCGTTCTCTGAAACTCTTGCTGAGCTTCATTGTTTCTTTACATTCCTTACATTAATCCTGCCATTCCAGCTAGGTTGAAAACTATTCCAGGGATGGGACAAAATCTTATATTTTGCACATGGCTGGGTTGGGCTGTTTTGAGGGGCCGGGCTAGGAGCTGACTTCCAGATTGATGCCCAAACTTCAGAGCTGCATATGCTGTGTGCTCACCTTGGCTCCCTTCCTGACATCGGTCTGGCCCCCCTCTGCCATAAATGGACAGGAGGCAGGGGACAGGGCAGGGCAGGGCAGGGCATCAGCAAGCGAGGCCAGCCCACAAAGGGGACAGTCTCTCCCCTACCCCCTTGACACATGAACGTCTTTCTTGGCTTCTCCCCTGGTGACCATCCCTCTCCACGTGGAGCATGCAGCGTAAAAACTTTACATAGCCCGAGATGAAACTTGAATAGAGAAGGAAGAAAGAACACAGAGTGAGATGGAAAAAGTCAGAGAGCCAGAGAGAAAGAAACACAGAGACACGGTCACGCATAAGCACCCGGAGCCTATGCCACAGGAGCTCAGACCTCTGACAGCAGGGTTGAGAAGGAAAAAGGTGAAAGAACATTTAATGTCACAGAAGGCCAGGTGCTGCCCTGGCTCTCCGGGCTTCAGGCTCTTCTACCACGTCCAAGGTCAGGGACTGAGAGAATGCCTTCCATGGGGCCACTGCTTTTCCACCTGCAGGCACAGGAACCCGGGCGGTGGACACATCCGGTCCCAGGAATTCCTGCTAGCCAGCCAGATGGCCACTCGGCGGCAGCCTTTCCCCTCCTTGGGGAGGGAACTCCCTCCCTGCAGCCTTCCACCCGCTCTCTAACAAGCCCCTGGGTGAGGATCTGTCATAAACACACTAGCCCAGCTGACCCCACCACTCGCCTCCTGCCAGGGTCTTGAGCTAGAGGAGTCCCTCCTGGGCCATAGACCCCCGGTGAGCCCCCAGTGCTAATTTCCCCTGACTCTGCAAAGCAGCTGGAGGATGGATGGGCCTAGCAGCACAGCCAGAGGCTTCCAGCGTGCCCCTGCGTTGAGACCTGTGCGAGCCCCAGGAGGAAGCTGCCGGGCACATCCTCTGCTGGAATTCTCTGGGTTCTCTTGCAAGCAGGAAGAGGAAGGTTAGCATCCAGAGGACCGACTCTCCAACCCAGGGGAGAGTCCAAGGGGACTGAGCAGGGGCTGGCCGTACCAAGGCCAGTCTCCCTGGGGGCACACAGGGGCTGTGTTGACCGGTTTGCCAGGCGGTAGTGGGCACAGTGCTGGCCACATCTGAATTGACTGCCAGCACTCCCGGGACTGCCCACACTGAAGCAGGCGCAGGGGTCAGGAGCAGAGGTCCCGGAGCCCAGCCTTGCTGCCACCTAGCACAGAGAGCAGGGGGCTGCCTCTAGATGGGTCTCCACCCTCACAGTCTTCCTGTGTGCCCAGGCGCTCTTGCCAAGACACACACGTGAGGCTACACTTGTCCAGGTCCCTGCTTCCTCCGCCTGCCCCATTTGAACATGCCTCTGGAGGACGATATCCCTCCCCGCCGAAATAGCCAGCCTCCAGCCCTCTTCTCTGCATCTCCTCCCACCTCAGTCATGCAGAGCACGGTCTGCTTCTGCAAGTGGTTTCCAAACGGGAAGGAAATGGTCCTGAGACCTTGAGGCTCCCTGGGTCCCCTCCCCTGGGATGTGAGAGGGGAGCCTTCAGGGGAAGGCAGCAAGAGGGCTGCTCTCTGAGAGTGAGCTAAGGGTACAGCAGGGCTCTGCACCATTCAGTTGGAATCTGACCCACTGAGAGCCCGTCCCTGACGTCTAGACCTCCTGCGCTGTCCATGTCACCTGTTGGGCCCGCCCTCAGTGGGGGCTGGCACTCTTCACCACCCTTATTTGGGCAGGATCAGGCTATGTGGTTCCCGTTGTGGGGTAGTGGGCGTGCGAGAACTCAGATGTTGTTCTATAAGTAACTGAACTAAAAATAGACAGAAGCTGCCCTCAGTGTTTGTCAATGGATGCCTGGTCATTTTCATCCTGGAACTTAAATATTGCAGAATGGCTCCTAACTTTAGATCTCATCCTAACATCCCCAGCCAGGGGAAGGGGTTTCAAATGTCGAGACAGGCATCCATCATCTCCTAACACAGTCTACACATAGGCATGAAGTGCCTGCAGTGTGCTCTGGGTAGGGCATCCAAGAGCAACCCAAGACACTTGTGCCCCATAAAGGAGCTCACAGAGTGACAAGGGAGACAAAAAGAAAAATCGGAGGGTCAAAGGCGATGTCCAGCACTTCCTGCAAACCTCCGTCTCCACTAGCTAGAAGTCTAAATGGAGGTGTGCAGAATGGACACCTGCTGTGTCGCCTGCACACCCCCGCTCCGACCCCTCGGCTGCTGGCAGTACCTTGGCATTCCTTTGGGAACCACCTCCACGTGATTCGCCCAGGGCTGGCCCCAGGATGGATGCATGAACCCTACCTGATTAATTAGCATATTCCATCTTCCTGTCAGCAGTGATTGGTTGAGGGGTGGAGCAGGTGAACCAATTCGGGCCAGTAAGACTCAACTCTGGGACTTGGAGGGAAATATGGAGAAACGGGAGTACCTTCTGGAATTGGTAACTGTGGGGCTGAGGGGGGGCCCACTGGATGGAGAGAATCTGCTAGGATTGAAGCCCCCACAGAAGAGGGTCAAGCTGAGACCAAGTCTTAAAGACACCTTTTGAGGGCCTGAATCCAACTGTGCCTGAAACACCTGTTCTTGACTTTTCAGTCACCTCAGTAAGGAAACACTTCCTTTATCTTAATCTAATCCAAGCTAAGTAACTGTCACCTGCCATCAGAAGACTCCTGATGACTGGGGTGGCAGGTCCTTCATAGAGCATCATTGGAAATCAGGTTGGCAAGGCAGGGAGGCGAGTAAAGGGGGCTGGCGGTGGACAAGTTGCTCACACCCCAGCCTCTAATAAACCCAACCAGGATCAGCAAGCAAAGCAGCCACTGCACATGCTGCTGTCTTTGATGCAACAGCTTCCTTGTTCCCACGGAATGCTCTTACTTATCCTTCAAGACTTAGCACAGGGGCGCCTGGGTGGTTCAGTCGGCTGAGCGTCCGACTTTGGCTCAGGTCATCACCTCACAGTTTGTGGGTTCAAGCCCCATGTCAGGCTTTGCGCCGACGGTGTGGAGCCTGGAGCCTGCTTGGGATTCTCTCTCTCTCTCCCTCTCTCTCTGCCCCTCTCCCACTCACTCGCACGTGTGTTCTCTCTCTCTCTCTCTCTGTCTCTAAAATGAATAAACATTTAAAAAAAAGACGTAGCACAAAGCCACCTCTTCAGGAAGTCCCGATTCTCTCCATTTGTTCAGGATCACCTCTGCCACCTTGTCACACCTCTGCACCTGCTCCACTCACACTGCCCAGCAGGTTGTTCTGTGGCAACGAAGGACCCCCTTCAGGATGATATGTGAGATTCCTCAGAACTCAGATTCTCTTCCTGTGAGATGCAGAGAAGATGGAAGGAGAGAACTCTGAGCTCTCTGGGAAGTGACCCTCAAAACCACTGAGCATGAAACCAGAAGTGGCTTCAAGTGATAAGACTGAGTATCTGGGACTAAGTGATAATGACGGCTCCGAGGGAAGAAACGCTCAGCCAAGGAGAAACAAGTGACTTTTGCTCCTGCAACCCTGAGACGGGAAACACTCATGGAACAGACACGAAACACACAGATCGTATGTGGAACACACATGGAACACACATGGCTGCTGTTGCTGTGGATGCCTCTGTCTTTCCTGCCCGAGAGCCCAGACCAAGTAAAGTGCAGCCAGGATTCCACTGGGAGAAAGGGTCAGAATGGGAATTGGAAGTGCAAATGGAAAGGGAACAGTCCAAATATTTTTCACACACAGTTTGAACCTGGGCCTCCCTTTTCTCATCCAAAAATGGGGACATAAGACCCGAATGTGTAGAAAGGACTCAGTGAGACAGCGTCTTTCTTTCTGCCCGTTTGTCCTGAGCCTCCCTGAAATGTAAGCTGATCTCGCGGGGCCCGCAGAACACAAGGTGTGTTTCTCTAGCTGAGCTGGTTCGGTGCTTGTGGGTGTTTGGTACCCCTTCCTTTCCACAGAGCTCGTGGATGGGTGCACTTTTCAGAAAGACCAGGCAGGTGGTCCTGGCCGTTTCACTCCTCCAGGGGGCTGTTTGATGCTACGAATTAAGCACATGAGGTCTGAATGTGGGAGGAAGGCTTCTGTCCTCTCCCAAACGGAACACCGGAGAAGCTCTGAGTTAGCCTGGGTGTGGAGCGCTCCAGCTACAGGCGGCGGCTGGGTGTGTGCTGGGGTCTAGAGCCTTCCTCTGACACAGCTCTGGATTTGCAGAAACCTTAGGCTCCCTGTTCACAAGCCCAGGAACCACCGGAAACTGCTCTTCCTCAATACCCTTTCCCCATCTTGTTAGACTGACTGCAGCTACCAGCTCCAAGTAATCAGGACTCGGCCGCTCCTCTCCCAGGGCTGAGGCGTTCCTCCCTTCCCATGAAAGCTCCCAGACCCGGGGCAGAGCCCACACCTGCCAGAGCCTGCAGGTTCCAGAGATAGAAAGTAAAAGGAAAGCTGAGGAGAGAGGACAGCTGAGCAAAGACAGCTCCAAGGGGGGGCCTCTGACCACGACCAGAGGGCACAGGAGTCAGACCACCAGCTCGGCAAACCCAGCTCAGCACTGAGGCTGCAGCCGTGCGCCCTGGCGCCTGCAGAGTGGGGAATTCCTCGCGTGGGGTCCCAGGAACACAAGGAAGCAAGCAGCCACAACCATCCAGGCAGATCACAGAGGCGTGGGGGGGGGGGGGGATAAAGGGGGGGAGTACCCCAGCCCAGGGGAGTCCGAGAAGGCCCTTGGAGCACACATTATTTAAATTAAAAACGAAAGGACAAGTAGGACCTAGTGAAGACAGGGGCTGGGGGTGGGGGCGGCCATGTAGTGGAACCAGGCAAGGGGAAGGTGTCCACGCAGAGGAAAAGGCACCAGCAAAGGCCAAGAGGCCGGAGGGGGAGCCAGGGCTTGGGAATGGAGAAGGCAGCTCAGCGAGTCAGAGCAGCAAGGGGGTAAACTGAGGCTCTCGGGGTTCTCCAGAGGATGAGAAAGGGACAGGACAAAGCCACAATGAGCAGGAACTAGAGTCTGGAGGCCAACAGGAAGAAAGAGGGGCTGACCCGAGGCTACAAAACACAAGGGAAAATACCTCCAGCTTCTAGAAATAGCATCCTAATTAAGAGGAAAACAATACTGGTGGGTGACCAGACAGTATCGAAACTTGTGCCTACTTTGTTTCTCCTGAGCAATCTTTGCTAATTAATTCTTAAAGATTCACACACGGGGATTAAAACACTCAGCTAAAGAAGCCAAACTGATCAATACCTTTCCAGGCTAATGGAGGGACTGGAGGCCGGGAGCCGGCCTCGGCCCAAGGTAGAACCAAGGACAAGGGCACTCCAAGAATGAGAAGCACTCCCAAAGGGGCAAGCCCCCCAGGGTGTCCCAAGTCCATGCTGGCCAGCAGGTGGTGACATCAAACGCTATCACACCAGGCAGGGTTGCTGCTGAAACATTGAAGGAGCCAGAAGTGCTGGAAGCCAGGAGGAGCTTCAGGCTGCCCTGGTGGGGGGTGGTGTTGTCCGGGGAAGGCGGGCCCAGTGGGCCCACTGTGGGAACACCCGGCTAACCCTACACATGCTGGTTGAGGGGGTTGGTCCATCTTTGAATGTCTCTGTGGGAGCACGAAAGCGTCATATGACTGAATGCATGGTGGGTGGAAAGGAATGATACTTGGAACCAGAAAATCGGAGTTTCCATTCTGCTACTGCTCAGCCAGTGGCCTTGGGCCAGGCGTGACTTGACTCCCAGCTCGGTGGCCCCTCTGCAACAGGGCTGACCACAGGAAGCCTGCCGAATGACACAGATGGCGTTGCAGGGATCCCCTGAAGGTGTGTGGGCACCAACCGAGGTGCAGGAGGGAACCTTCCTGCACAGGCCCTCAGCCACCCACTTGAGATGGGGTTCTCCACTTTCCTAGAGGCTGTGGGAGATGGTGGGGGGGGGGGCAGAGCGTACCAGAAAGCAGCTCTAGGCAGAAACTCAGGTCAGAAAGGAGACTGTCGTCCCCATCAACGTTATCAGAAGTGGCAGAGCCGAGCAGAAGCCTCCAGAAGGCTGTATGATTCCAGGTGGGGGACGGCCCACCCACTCAACCTTGGGGCTTCAGACCAGAGAAGGCCCGTTTGCAAGAGTGCCTTTTCAGAGAGCGCGGGGAGGCTGGAAGCAGTGCAGAATAACTAATTAATGATGGTAAAGTATTGTGGACGGGGAAAACGCTGCATAACCGCTAAGTGGTGGGGTTATTATTATTCATGCAATATTCATACTGTGCTCTTCAGCCTCTGAGAAGCTCCGCTCCGCAGTCCTCAGGGACCCGGCGGAGGGAAGCGTGTGCCCAGGGGGCGGGGTGTGGGACGACAGCTGGCCTGGTCCACGGGGAAAGGGCCATGACACTGCAGCAGAAACAGCAACACCCAAGCAACACAGGAGCCACAGGAGCTTAGCAATACCACACCACCTGCCTCCATCCACCAGGACAGAGGTTCTCTGAGCCCTATTGTGTGCCAGGGTCTGTGCTGGGCATTTGTTTTTCAAGAAAACTCCTTAAAATTTGCAGGGCCGAGGGCATGCCACAAGTCTAAATAATTAAGAGTTCAAGAGCCAGCCACGCATGGCCCAGCCCACGTGCTCCTGAGGGTCCTGCTGTCCACTCCCCATGGGTTACCTTTCCCAGGGGAAAGCGCTTCCCTGCTGAGGGCCTGAAGGCTAGCTGGTCTTCTGGGCAGAACAGAAGGATGTGGGGCCCGGCCTGGGTCTCCTGCAATGCCAGGACCCTGCAGGACTCATGACAGGGCCTGGCCCAGTCAGCCTTCCCAGCGGCCTCCTCCCCAACACCTTGCTTTCCTTCCTGGACTTCTGGCCAGCGCTGAGGCATGCCTCCCAAACTAGCTTGCCAAGTGGAGGAAGGAAGTGAGATTTCTTGGTTATCCGCCAAGGAGTGCCTGTTGGTCACTGAAATAAAAGCAGCCCCTCCCTTGCCACCTAGTTTCCAGGCCCCCACAAGGCTAGGTTTCCTCTCTGGACACACCACCCCCCCTTTGGGCCGCCTGGTGCACACACAAGTCCCCCTCCCATATGAATGTGTGCTGACCCAGTTCCTGAACTTTGAAAACACTTTATAACACCAAAAAGAAAAAAAAAAAAAGGCTTTGTATCTGGATATATGTGTGATATGGGGGCCCTTTACAGCCGGAGTGGGGACAGGGACCTCTCTCCTGGGGTCCATGGCCCTCATTTCTCCAGGAAGCCCCAGCAGGTCAGGGGCCATCTCAGGGTCACATGACTGAATAGGAGAGCCTTAGGGTTTGAGTCTGGGTCAGCCTGGCTCCAGGAAAGGGACTCACACCAGCACACAGGCTGGACAGTTTCTCAACGTGTCATATGTGGCTCAATGAGTAGGGCTCATCCGCGGTATGGGGGGCATCTCTGTTCTCTGAGTATCTCCAGAGACTTCTCTGGGTCAGCTCCCACCAACACTGTCTTCTGTGAGGCTCGTCACGGGCCAGCCACAAGCCATGACGGATGCCAACACCTCAGGTCACATGCCGCTTCCAATGGGGAAGTGGGTATGAGGCGTGCAATGTGGCCTACAAGCCGGCAGACCCTGCTGGTGTGGCCCTAGACAAATCCAGCCTGTCTTCTCTCTCCCAAGAGGGTTGCCTACAGCCGACCCACCGGCCGCACCGCAGCCGGCAGGCTCTTCCTCCAGCTGCAGCAAATGCCCTGCGAGATAAGCCTCACCTTCCTCCCCGTGGCTCACCAAGCCCTCCTCCACTAGCCTGTGCTCACTGCTCAGCCTCACCCAGTATTCCCCTCCAGGCCAAGCTGCCCTCCCCCTCCTGCCTCAGCAAGGGCTTCCCTCTCTTCTCAGAGCTCCATCCTTCCTGTCCCAACCAGATTGGTTCCCGCACCCCGTTCCTGCACCCAGTTCCTGCAGACTGGCTCCTGGAAGCTGAAGTTTCGCTTCATGCACCAATCAACTCACCAACAAGTGCTGGTGCAGGGCGTGTGCTGGGCGGTGGCCTGGAGAGACCAGATCCTTGCCCCCAAAGAAGTCAGAGCACCGCGGGGGAACGAGATCCCAAACAGGCACACAGGAAGGCAGATATGCGATTAGGATTGTGAGATCTGTGAGGGAGCATCTCCAGGGCTCTAGGAGCAGCAGCACGAATCCCACACAGAGCAGGTGACTCATGAGGAGGCTTCAAGAACGGAACTTGACAGATATCCCAGGGGGCTGGGGCGCAAAAGCACGGGGTGATACACGTGATGGGGCTGAGGAGGGCCTGTGGACACAGTAAACGCTTGGGCCTGTCCTGGCAACAGGGGGAATCTGTTAAAGGATTTTAGCCAGGCAGGCACGTACACGATCAACTCTCACTCAGTAAGTCTCCTCCTCCAGGAAGACCTCCCAACACCCCAGTTCGGAACAGAGGTTTCTTCTCTGGTTTCCTCCGTGTTTCCTTCATCTCAGCACTTGACATACCACATTGCGACTGTCCTTCCTATAGACTGTCAGTTCCTTCAGATAGGGGCCTGACGTTGTATTGCAGCAGAGCCTGACAGAAATCAATATTTGCTTAATGAAAGAGAAAGCCCCAGTGTCCATGTGTCCCAGGACAGCACGGTGGCCCAGAAGCCCAGCTCCACACCTTTCACCTCTTCCCCTGGACAGCAGCTCATTGACAACACGGCCCAAAGGTTTGCCTAGGTTTCTGAGGGGGTACAGCCAGATTCCAGGCAGAAATTCCCCAGCTGCTCATCCGTTTTGTTCAGATGAGCAGGAGAGAGAAAGCCAGTTCATCTTACTGAGAACCATTAGCCCCTTATTTAATGGAATCAAATTTAATAAAAGGAGCAGTTCAAGCAATTCTGGAGGATAAATGAGGGTCTGGATGTGACAGAGATGCTTACAGTGACTTTAAGGAGGAAGCACAAGTGGTTTAATTTGGAAGTGAGTGAAAAAGTCTGCTGATCTGTGTGCCAGCCGGGCCAGCTTCCGTCCAGGGTGCAAGGACCACGGGCAATTCCCAGCAGGCACTGTGCTGAGGTCACCCCAACCGCCCTTACCCCATGAGGCATGTTTCTCCCCTCAGGATCCCCTAGATCAGTGCCGTATGTTTGAGAGATGTTAAGTATCCCAGGCCCCTCCCCAAAGAGCTTCTTCCAAATCACCCATCTGCCAGGCCTCTTAAAAACTCATTTCAGGCCCCCATCTCTGGAATGCAAACTAGAATAGGCTTACTTTTCCCTATTCCTCTCATTAAGTATAGCTTAAAGCCTAGATGTTACACGAAAACAAACATAAGAAAATCCTAAAAGGTGTAGAGAAGAAGGCAAAGTGGCTGAGGACCTTGGGAGCCCCACTGGACACAGCATGTGGCCTGAGGTCACAGTGTGGCTGCCACAGCTCCTAAAAATATGAGTCAATAAAACAGACTTTCGCTCTCCTCTAAGATTTCTAAATTATGTGTGACAGTTCAGGCTAAAAAATAACACGTCTATTGTAGTTCTCAGTGTCTGTAGAGGAAATATTGAAGAAAGGGACAGAGACACAATTGCCTCTTTTCACTTGAACTGTGAAAATGTTGACAACAATAGATGGTGATACGTTATGTATACATAATGTAATACCTACAGCAACCACTAAAAAGGCTATGAAAAGCAATATGTTCAAAAACACTACAGACAAATCAAATAGAATTCTAAAAGATGTTCCAGTAACATACAGGAAGGTAGGGAAAAGAGAAATGAAACAAAGAGAACAAGGAGAAATCGAAATATAAAGTGGCAGACTGAAGGCTGTAACATAACAATGTAAATTGTAAATGTGGACCAGTTAAAAATGATTGAGCCACATTCTGTCTACAAGAAACTCACCCCAAACATGATATAGATAGGTTGAAAGTAAAAGAATGGCAGAAGAAATGCAGGCATTAGCAAAAAGAAAAGAGGCATCAGTTATATTAATATCAGATAAATTTCAGAGCAAAGGAAATTATTAGGGCCAGAGATATTACATGACATTTTATTACATTACATAATTATAAAAGAGTTGATCCAACAAATAGACATAGTAATCCTAAATATCTATAATCAAACAGCAGAGCTACAAAATATGTGAAACAAAAACTTATAACACTGAAAGGAAAAATAGACAGAGTCACAATTAGAGTTAAAGACTTCGATCGGGGCACCTGGGTGGCTCAGTTGGTTGAGCATACAGCTTCGGCTCAGGTCATGATGTCATGGTTTGTGGGTCAGAGCCCCGCATCGGGCTCTGTGCTGACAGCTCAGAGCCTGGAGCCTGCTTCGGATTCTGTATCTCCCTCTCTCTCTACCCCTCCCCTGCTCACACTCTGTCTCTCTCTCTCTCTTAAAAATAAACATTAAAAATCAATCAATCAATCAATCAATCAAGGCTTCGATAACCCTCTCTCAACAAGTGGTAGAACAACTAGACAAAAAATTAATGATGATATGAAAAGAATTCAACGACACTATCAAACAATAGGACCCAACACCAGCAGAATAGGCATTCTTTCAAGCCCTTCTGTAAGATACACCAAGATATCTAGACTATATCCTGCATCAAACCTCAACTAAATTAGAGAAATTTAAATGATACAACGTGTGATCACAATGAACTCAACTAGAAATTGACAGTAGAAACATAACAGGAAATTTTCCAAATGCTTGGAAACCAACAATACTTTAAATAATTCATGGGTCAAAAAGCAAGTCCCAAGGGAAATCAAAGTATTTATTTACCAGGGCGCCCGGGTGGCTCAGTCGGTTGAGTGTCCGGCTTCGGCTCAGGTCATGATCTCACAATTTGTGAGTTCAAGCCCTGCGTTGGGCTCTGTGCTGACAGCTGAGAACCTGGAGCCTGCTTCATATTCTGTGTCTCCCTCTCTGTCTGCCCCTCCCCTGCTCATGCTTTGTCTCTCTCTCACTGTCAAAAATAAATAAACATTAAAAAATATTTATTTATCAAATGAAAATGAAGACACACATATCGGGGTTTGTAAGTTGCAGCTAAAGCAGTGCTGAGAGGGCAATTTATATCATAAATGTTTACATGAGAAAAGAGGAAAAGTCTTCAAACAATAATCTAATATCCCACTTGAAGAAACCAGAAGAACATCAAAATAAAGCTAGAAGAAGCAGAAGGAAGTAAATAATAAAGATAAGAGCAGAAATCAATGAGATTGAGGAGCACCTGCGTGGCTCAGTCAGTTAAATGTCTGATTTTGGCTCAGGTCATGATCTCACAGTTCACTAGTTCGAGCCCCACATCAGACTCTGTGCTGATAGCTCAGAGCCTGGAGCCTGCTTCAGATTCTGTGTCTCCTCCTCTCTCTGTTCCTCCCCTGCTCACGCTCTTTCTCTCTCTCTCTCTCTCTCAAAAATAAACACTAAAAATTTTTTTAGAAAAATAGATCAGTGAAATTAAAACAGAAAAATAATAGAGAAAATCAATGGGGAAAAAAAACCAAAAAACAGTTCTTTGACAAACTGACAAACCTCCAGCAAGGCTGACAAAGGAAAAAGGAGGGATGACGCTAATTACCGGTATCAGAAGTTAAACAGGGATATCACTGCAGACCATGTAGACATCAGAAGGATAGTAAGGAAATATTGTGAACAACTCTACACACAAAAACTAGGTGACTTAGATAAAATGGACTAATTCCTCAAAAAGTACAAGCTATCACAACTCACCCAATATGAAACAGATACTGTGAACAGCCCTGTAACTATTAAGGAAATTGAATTCATAATCTGCAATCCCCCAAAAAGAAATATGCAGGCCCAGACAGTTTCAGGGGAGAATCCTAGCAAACATTTAAAGAAACACATACATCATTTATACACAAATCCCATCCAGAAAATAGAAGAGGAGGGAACACTTCCTAATTCATTTTATGAAACAACAATACTTAAACATTAAAACCAGAGAAAAAATGGTGCGGGGGAAAAAAAAAACTACAGACCAGTATCCCTCATGAATATAGATTCAAACAGCCTTTCCAAAATGTTATCAAGTAGAATTCAGCAAAATGAAGGAACTATACATCGTGACCAAATGGAGTCTATTCAGGGATGCAAGGCTAGTTGGATATTCCAAAATCCACCAATGTAATCCACCATATTAACAAGCTGAAGAATAGAATCACATGATCATGTCAAGCGATGTGGGAAATGTATTTGATAGAGTTCTACAGCCACTCATGAAAGAATATTTGGAAGACTAGGAAGAGAAGGAAACGTCTTCAACTTAACTAAGAAACTATAAAAAAACAACAACAACAACAACAAAACAACACCCTGCAAGTAACATCTTACTTAATAGTGAGAAGCAAGACGCTTTCCCACTAACATCAAGAACAAACAATCTGCCATCACCCCACCTGTTCAATAAAGGACTGGAAGTTCCAGCCGTCCAATAAGGCAAGAAACAGAAACAGAAAGCATACCATTCAGAAAGGCAGAAATAAGACCATTTGCAGATCTTGATCTATATACAGAATTGCAAGGGATCTAAAAACTAACACCTAGAATTAATAAGAGATTTCGTTAAAGTGGCAGAATACGAGATCGACATACATGAATCAATTACACGTCTACATATCAACAATTACACATAGAAAGAGCAAATTCACATACAACACAACGTACTATCACTCCCCCCCCAAAATACTTAGGTATAAGTCTAATAATTCATGTACAGGTCTCACATACTAGAAATTCCACAACAGGGGTGACTGGGTGGCTCCGGAGGCTACGCGTCCAACTCTTGATTTCAACTCAAGTCATGATCTCATGGTTAGTGAGTTTGGGCCCCACGTCAGCAAAGAGCCTGCTTGGGATTTTCTCTTTCTCTCCCTCTTTCTGTGCCCCTCCCCAGCTCTCTCTCTCTCTCTCTCTCAAAATAAATAAATAAACATTAAAAAAAAATCCACAACAGTAATGAGAGAAATAAAGAATCTTAACAAATGGAAATATAAACCGAATTCATGGAAAACACAACATAACAAAAATGTCCAATCTCCCCAAATTGATTTATAGATTTAATGTAATTCCTATCAAAATCCTGGCAAGATTCTTTTGTCGAAATAGATAAGATTATTCTAAAATTTACATGGAAAGGTAAAAGAAATAGAATTGCTAAAAAACTTTTTTTTGAAAAGTAAGGGTACCATCTTGAAACATATATACCTACAGAAATCAAGACTGTGTGGTACTGGCAGAGGGACAGACCCATATACCAATGGAAAAGAAAATACGACCCAGAAATAGTCTATAGAAGTATGATCAACCGATTTCTGACAAGGGAGCAAAATCAATGCAACAGAGGAAGGATGGTTTTTCCCACCAATAGTTCTGGGGCAATTGAATATCTACAGGCAGCAATAACAACACCAATTAAGCATCCTGAGCTAAATTCACAAGTAACTCTGGACGGCCCATAGATTTAAATATAAAATATAAAACTATATAATTTTGTGAAAGGTGAAGTGGAAATGGGGTGATTTATGTCAAGGGATTTTTAAAGGGAACCAAGAGGCCATGAAGGAGATGGGACTTATGTACATCCTCACCGGGTAGAACCATGAACTCTTGAATTGGGCCAAGCTGCAAATATTGCAAGGACTCAGCCTGAACACCTACCCACCTGCTATATATGGTAAGAGATTGTTCAGCGATAGCTTAGTAACCAATTATATTCAGTCAAGATTACTTTTCTATTGCCGACAGCAATGGAAATTCTTTGTAAACAATGTATAAGCATTCCCTTTGTCTTTAGACACCCTTGACTTCTGTCCCCTGGAGGGAAGCTATTTGGATTGCTGCCCAAACCTGTGTTTCCTGAATTGCAATTCTGAGGCCCCAAATCAAGGCTTTTATTTTTGTTTTTATTTTCAGTCTATTCTATTCTATTCTATTCTATTCTATTCTATTCTATTCTTTAGTTGACAACTTTTAAAAGAAAACGTAAAATAAAGTCTTGGAGACTTAGGGTGTGCATGGTGAAAGCTTCTCAAATGGGATATCAAAAGCATGATCCATAAGAGAAAAAATATCAGTAAATCAGACTTACTTAAAATTAAGTACTTTTGCTGTGTGAAGAACTCTGTGGAGAGGATGAAGAGATCAGCTAGAGACTGGGAGAAAATATTTGCAGGTTGCATGTTTGACGAAGGACTCATGTTCAGACAAATTAAGAACTCTTAAAATTCAATAGAAAAGGAAAAACCAAGCAAACCAGTTAGAAAATGGGCAAAAGTCATGCAGAGAATTCTTGCTTGATCAAGACATTTTGCCTCCCCTTTCTGGGGTCATGACTTCTTCCTTCACCTTCTGCAGCCTTTCTGAGTGACCCTAGTGTATCATTTTCTTTTGTTACATTTGTTGTAAACTGTTACACAGCAAAAGAAACCCAGCAGTGAAGAATTCTTTCCACCTGGAATCCACACACTGCTCGACTCTGAAACATTGTGTTGGCAGGAATCTGAAACAGGGGAAAAGCTGTCAGGAAAGATTTTTACAAAGATCTCAGGGACTAAGAGCCAAGGAATAAAGTGATGACTTTGACTTGTAAGATAAAAACGAATTTAATTCTCTTTACCCAGGCCTCTGCCATCTTTTCATTATAAATTAAGGGGGGAAAAAGCCTCTGCTCTCTTCAATAACTCTGGCTCTTTCAGTGAAGAATGTTTTAGCCACTGGAACATAATTAAAGTGATATTGTATTTCTTTTATTATCATGATTATAATAATACATAGATTTCAGCGGGTGCTTTCCAACAGAATTAAAACAGAGACAGATGGCTGACGTTTTGGTTGGAATTAGAGACCATAGGAATATTTTATATGGCAGCCTTTTATTTTTTTTTTTTTAATTTTTTTTTCAACGTTTTTTATTTATTTTTGGGACAGAGAGAGACAGAGCATGAACAGGGGAGGGGCAGGGAGAGAGGGAGACACAGAATCGGAAACAGGCTCCAGGCTCCGAGCCATCAGCCCAGAGCCTGACGCGGGGCTCGAACTCACGGAGCGCGAGATCGTGACCTGGCTGAAGTCGGACGCTTAACCGACTGCGCCACCCAGGCGCCCCAATGGCAGCCTTTTAAAGAGGAAGGTGCAAACCTCTGAGAAAATGCCTTAGAAATTTCACCAGATCTTATCAATAGCTATTCTTAGAACAATATTTTAGCAAAATTTAACAATATGGATCAGTTAGTAATTAAGTGGCAAATAATTTATTTAGAATTGTGACAAACATAATCCAAAATCTAGTTGTAAGTCTTTTATTATTATGTACATGAGCCTTTCTCAGATAGGTATCTTAATGCTTCCAAATGCAAAACCCTGAGAAGGATCCAAGAGAAGTTATGCTTTTTCTAGCACGAAATGGATAACTGAAATCATTAGACTATCAGGCAAACTCAAAAATGAGGAATGTTCTATGAAAAAAAAGGAGATGGAAGCTTCTAAAATATCAACCATAAAAGACAAAGGTTGTCTCGATGTTCCAGATAAAGAAGGCTAAAGAAACAAGGTTACCAAATGTAACACCTTCCCCTCCACTGGGTCCTTTGCTGAGCTCAGTGAAAGCTACAAAGGGCATTGGTGGGTGTACTGAAATACTGAGACAGTGAAAGCACTTTGTCAATGTTAACTTTCCTGTCGTTGATAACTATGCTGTGGTTATGCAAGAGATGGTCTCTATTCTTAAGAAATACACACTGACAGGGTGCCTGGGTGGCTCAGTCCGTTGGACATCGGACCTTGGCTCAGGTCATGATCTCACAGTTCCTGGGTTCCAGCCCCACATCGGGCTCTGTGCAGACAGCTCAAAGCCTAGAGCCCGCCTCGGATTCTGTGTCTCCTTCTGTTTCTGTCCCTCCCCTGCTCGCGTTGTCTCTCTCTCAAAAATAAATAAAACATAAAAAAAAGGAAATACACACTAATGTATTTAGAAGTTAAAAAAAATATGATATATACAACTTACTCTCAAATGGCTCTGAGAAAAAGATCTGTCTCTAAATATGTGTGTGTGTGTGTGCGTATATACATATATATATGTGTGTGTATATATATACACATAAACATATATAATATATACTAATTTGTTTTATATAAACGTATCTCTCTATAGACAGCACATAAGATAAAGCAAATCGTAATTTGATTAAGAAGTCAGCAAATCATATAGGTGTTCTTTGTATGATTTATTCTTACAACTTTTCTTTAAGTTTGAAACTATCTTGAAATAGAAGACTGAAAGAACAGTTTTAAAAGTCATGTCAGTTTTCCATGATGACACTACTACTTTCTATTCTCAGCTGGGAGGCAGTTTGGTATTAGAGCTAAAAATACAGCTTTTTGGCATCAAAATATTTGCATTTGAATTCCAGCAGTCCCACTCACCTGCTGTGGTGACCTCTGGTAAGCTACTTTATCATTCTGCGCCTCAGTTCCCTCATCTGTGAAATAGGCATGCTGATAAGAGCATCTGCTTTGTGGGCTATTTGTGAGAAACAAATGAAACCTACATAGAAGTGCCGGGCGAGGCACCATATTCAGAATCAGCTTTCAGGAAGTGGGTCGGTATGACGCTTTCCAGAAAAGCATTCTACATGCAAGGGAGAAGACATAGTAAGAGCTGAGTTTAATGCCAAAGAAGGAGGGGGAAAGGGCCAGGGAGAGGGAAAGGGAGAAAAAGGAGGAGGCGGGGGGAGAAGGAGGGGAAACAGATGAAGGAGAAGGAGGAGAAGGGATCTTACCTACAAGTTACCAAGATTCTAAGCTACAGTAAATAAAACAGTGTGACATGACTCAACACAGACATATGCAAAACGTGGCACAGAATAGGAATCCCATTAACAGTTCAAACACTCATTAAATGGGTATAAAATAGAAGAAGCATGGCGAAGCAGGAGAGAAAGGAAAGATTGTTAAATAAATGATATTGAGACAATGGATGTTTTATACCCCCCAAAAAGTAAAACTGGATCCTTTGTTTAGGCCACACACAAACACACCAAAAGTCAAAGAATGAAAAATGTGATTGTATCAAAGTGCGCCACCAAAATAAAAGATAAGCAATATACTGAGACAGCATATTTGTGAAAAATATGTAAAAGACCAATAACGAAAGAAAAATAACAAGAAATTTACAGAACAAAGAATCCTGGCTCTCTGGTAAATATACATTACATATTCTCACTAGTAATCGGGAACATGTAACCTAAAAACTTGGAGATAATATTTTACAACTCCGATAGGCAAAAAAAATGAAAAGTCTGACAATACTGAATCTTACTAAATCTGTAGAGGGACAGAGATGTCCAGATCTCACTAACGGAGAGCAATCTGGCAATATCCAATAAAGGGAGAATCGCACATCCCCATGACAATGACACCTCTTCCAGACTGTCTCCCAGAAGAATGAGGGTTCTAGAAGATGGAAAGGCCCATTGCAGCATCGGCTCCGGAGGCAAAAAGTTACAAACAACCCAAATTTGTCAGTACCAGAATGTATGACTAAATTATGATACAGTGTTGCATCGGAATCCAGTGGGCAGTTGAAACAGATGTATGTGATCAGAATGGGGAGCTAATGCAGCAGGTTGAGTATGCTGTGGTGACATTCAGGTCACAAGTTGAACACCTAGAAAGCAGCACAGGAAGGAAGTACAGAGGTGCTGTTTCCTCTGGAGGAGAGAGGAAAACCAGACAGAGGAGGGGAGCCTAAAGGGCATTAACTTCATTTGTGACATTCTGTTTCTCTGATGGATGCGTTGATTTACCTATCTCCCTTCAAATCCATGTATCTAAAACAACCAGCTGAGGTTTTTAATGTGTAATTCAAGGTGTTGAGTCCATATGTTCATTACATGGATCTCAGTTTTAAAAACAGTTTTAGAATACTTGAAAATTGGTTTTCCCAAAACTCTGCAGCTACTCTGGGCGGGGGGGGGGGGGGGGGGGGGGCGCGGAATAGTGGATCATGCAAGCCTTGACCTTGGAGTCATGCAAGCCTTGGAGTCTATAGGCAGAGATGCCTACCATGTCCCCAGAAGTCCTCACACACAGCTCTCCCACACATCCTGGGGTGGCCGACCTGGTCACCTGCCCTCAGTTACAGGGTGTCACTCGGTAATCCTCAAGATCTCTTTCACCAGCTTCTCATAAAGTCTCCACTATTTCTTACAACTTTCAACAGGCTATCATGCTTTTTTTTGTTGCACAGAAATTTATTTGGTATTAAGAATATATATAAGATCATTTTGAAAAATTTCAATCCAAAGAAACTAAAAGATGCCTCCTTATCCTATTTCCTAGAAAGAGTAAAAGGAAACAATTAACAATTTGCTGTATTTACTTCCAGCCAATTTTTGGAGAGGCAAGCAAACATATTGCAAAATATAACTACCTAACGATAACTCTGTAACTGTCACTTTGTCACTTCTCCTCTGTCCATGTCAGTTCCGAGGAAATTGTGTCTTTTATGTAAACATATTGGATATCATTAGAAACATTCAAGTATAATTGATTTAGCCAGATTCCAACTGAAAATCACTTGTTTCTGGTTTCCACTGGGGTCAGCAGTGCTGAAGCACCCCATTAAATATTTTGGGGAGGTTTTATCCTATTATTTCAACAGGATAAGTACCTGAAGGTGGAATTTCCAGATAAAAGATTGTGAACAGCTTACACTTTGCTACGTATTGTCAAATTGCCTTCTGAGAAAATTGGTTCAAGTAGTGTTCCAAATATCCAACAGTGAGTGCTCACCCCATGGCAGATACCAGGTACATGCTTTAAATGTGGTAACAGACTTGAGTTCCCTCAATAGCCCTATGAGATTGGTACAATCATTATCCCCAACTTACAGATGAGAAAACTGAGCAGAAAGGATCAACAGCCCGTTCACATCCCGGGACCGGTAAATAGCAGAAAAGGATTAACATTCAGCAGGTGTAGAGCTAGATACACACTCCAAAACGCTAGTTTCTCTACTAATAATATGTGAAAACACTAACCGGCTGTGATGTCTCGGCCAACGAATTAAAACCCCATCCATAAAGTGCAGATCATGGTG
Organism: Lynx canadensis; assembly: GCF_007474595.2. Classification (NCBI taxonomy): domain Eukaryota; kingdom Metazoa; phylum Chordata; class Mammalia; order Carnivora; family Felidae; genus Lynx; species Lynx canadensis. The sequence continues at coordinate 40,555,554 of NC_044313.2, read as the reverse complement.
GGACCTCTTTCATAAATCTGTCGTAGGGATGGAATGAGCTAACTCGAGTGTTTAGGGGAGTATGCAGCCTATCGAGCGCACTCAAAATGTTAAATGTGGCTATTTGTTTTACTATTTGCGACCTTCAGCATTTTCAAGGTGTATTGTTTGTTTGGATTTCTTCAGCAAGCTGCCTGTTTGTACAATACGCACATTTTTTTCATTGGATTTCTTAAATTTAACTTCCTCCCCCTTCCCCCAGGACCCACTGGTTTGTATATCTAGGTAAGGTCAAAAGCAGACACGGGTTAGAACATCTGCCACCTTCTGCCGCTTTACGGAGCACACTTTGCATTTTCTGCCCTACACACTCTGAGTTCTTGATTATTGATTCTAGCCACCCCCTCACTGCCACTGCCACTCGTTACATGTGCCCATTTCCATGTGTAAACTGATAGATGCTGAGGCTCTCTGACTGACAGGCTAGCTCCCAGAAAGCCAAAGTCTTTGTTCGCTCCCAGGCTGGGTGCAGGCTTCAGGGACGTGGGAATAACACTGCCCATGTCCAGGATACAGGCTGTTGCTTCCCCGACAGAAGATTAGATCCAAAGACAGGCTGCTTGCCTTTGAGTTTTGACCCAGTGCAAGTTCTGAGAAACAGCATCTTTGTGGAGACGAGGGACTATTTTGTTGCCTTTTTAAGAGATAACAGTTAACGTCAAAGGGAATTTTGCAAGGTCACATGGCTCTTTCAACCCTGTCTCTGTCTACACATATCTCATGTCTAATCATCATTCTATGCCTCGGTCCCTATCTCTCTTGTTTTTTTCCTCCCTGTCTGCTTCTCTGGTCTTCTATCTCTCCCTCTGTATCTGGCCCTACTTTTCCGTTAGTCTCTGCCTTTCTCCCTTCTTCCTGCTTTTGATGCACAGAACTAAAGATGACTTTAAAAAAACCAGGATACTTCTGGGTGACTAAGAGCCTACTCCGCTCCCCAATAAGACTGATTCACCACTGACTATAAAGAAGCACCTACATCCCCACATTTTCTCATTTTATGTAATTATTTCGGTTTGACTTAATTAAATGGAGCTTAATTTTCATACAATTCTGGAAGCTAGGCATTATTATCCCCCATTTTACTGGTTCAGAAACTGAGAGAGAGTCTAAGAAGCTTGCTGCCGTTTGGTACCAATGGAGCCATGATTTAAAGCCAGGTTGGTCTAAGTCCCAAGCCCAAAGCTCTTTCTACCACATGACCCTTTCCTGTTCCCCTCTGGCCCAGAAGAAGCCTTTGTAAGTTGCAGCTGGAAGGAAACAAACAAAAATCATTTTCACTGCCTTGTGTCTCAAACTGAGAAAAGCTGTCTATTCAAAGGGACTCATCTGTGCTTCAGGGACTGAGCCCCAGTGAGCTAATGCTCCCCCAGTTTCCCACTCATTGAGGCACCCCTGCCATGGACGAGTCACATCCACCCTGTCTCTGCATTCCTCACTCACCTAGGAGAAGGAGGAGGGCTCTCAGCATGCTGGCCCCGGAGCCCATGCTGGCTTTCTGCTCCTGGCTCCCCTCCGAGCAAGCACTGTGGCTGTCTGACCCAAGGCTGTGAGGGACAGAAGCCACATTCCGCGTGACAGACAAGGCGGAAGCTGCCTTGTGGGGAGGCTGCTCAGTTCCTCTCAGCTCTGTCGAAGGGCAGGGCTGAGGGAAGTGCGTGTTGCCTTTGCCCTGTCAGTCGGTGGAAGGGAGCAAGCCCACGGTGAGGGCTCACTGAGGCACGCTGGGGTACTAGTTATCACCCAACACTATCTCCTGTGATCTGCCCCCCACCACACACACACAGCACAGGAACAGAAGGGCACCTGGGTGCAGAATCTTGCCCACAGACCCAGGCCGATAAGTCTGGGAGGGGGGTGTGGGCAAAGTTGGTCAACATGGATGTCCGGGTCCTGCAGAAACCCCTGTGGCTTTGGTTCAGGGACGACACCTCTGAGTCTGGGGAGGCCTATGACTCTCTTCTCAGAATAACATTTTTGATGTCCAGAATAAAGTAGCTAGGATCATAAAAGAAACCAGTTATGCTGAATCCAAATATTTATCCAATATCCAATAAAAAAGACTTATGATATGGAAATGTAGGTGCTTCTTTATCTGCACAGTCAACAGCAAGGTCTAGCCCAGGTGCAGTAACTACCACCATCCTGACAACATGACAAAGGTAAAGGATATTTAGAGCTATCTGCACCAGCTAAAATGTGGATGAAAATAGGGGCGCCTGGGTGGCTCAGTTGGTTAAGCGACCACCTTCGGCCCAGGTCATGATCTCACGGTTCGTGGGTTTGAGCCCTGCGTTGGGCTCTGTGCTGACAGCTCAGAGCCTGGAGCCTGTTTCAGATTCTGTGTCTCCCTCTCTCTCTGCCCCTCCCCCACTCTCACTCTGTCTCCCTCTGCCTCAAAAATAAATAAACATCAAAAAATTTAAAAAAAAATGGATGAAAATGTCTGCAGTTCCTACCAGCAGTGAAGGCACCCATGCAGTAATATCACTGTGGTTTATTGGCTATCCTCACGTTGGAAAGGACCATTAAGTTTCCACGAGAGGGTAGAGGCCTGAGATGTGATGTTTTCCCCATCCACGTTCACAGAGCCCACGGTAAGCACCCAACGCTGGAAGACCCTTGGTTGTCAACACAGGCTCGACCAGCAGACTTGGGGCCGTGTGTTTCCATACTTCTCCTTGACATCTGCTTGACTGTGCAAGCCTCCAGCTCGAATGTGCGAGAAATCTCACTTTCCAAAATGCAAAGCCCCTTAATGACAACTGTTGAGCCCCTTCCAAAGGGGCAGACAGCAGTTAACCTCTTTGTCATTCTCAAGCTTCCTCTGCCAAATCCCTAAAACAGCTAACTCACGGAGCACTTTTGTCCTTCTGAGTCTCATGTAAACGATGGACACGAGCAGGGCGGGCCGTTCGCCAGAAAAAGCAGTTTTCTTCGCTTTGGTGCCTTAAGGTTCCGTCCCTCTATCCAGGCACACTTTATTTCATACCAAACACTTTGGGTCAGTCTTCACCTACGCCAGGAAACATACTCCCTCTGGCTTCTCCTGAAACGTGTGCACTTTTTTTATTATTATTATTTTTTTAGTTGGCTTTATGCCCAGCAAGGAGCCCACCGTGGGGCTGGAACTCACAACCCTGAGATCAAGACCTGAGCTGAGGGGCGCCTGGGTGGCTCAGTCGGTTAAGCATCGACTTCGGCTCAGGTCATGATCTCATGGTTCATGGGTTCGAGCCCCGCCTCGGGCTCGGTGCTGTCAGCTCGGAGCCTGGAGCCTCCTTCGGATTCTGTGTCTCCCTCTCTCTCTGCCTTCCCCCCCCCCCCACACTCTGTCTCTCTCTGTCTCAAAAATAAATAAAAAACAGTAATTAAAAAAAAAAAAAAGACCTGAGCTGAGATCAAGAGTCCCATGCTGAACTGACTGAGCCACCCAGGTGCTCCATGAGACGTGGGAACTTTTAAAACTTTCATCCTGCTTAATGGAGATGTTGGTGGAAGAAATATTTCACTTCCTAGGCAAACTGTAAGGCCATGCCAGTGTAGACATGGTAAGTCATAGGCAGGGGCTGGGGGACTGCAGGAGATGCATCAGGGGAGCTGTAAGCAGGCCTTGGTTTCCCGGTGCACAAAGAGGTCCATGTTTTGTGAAATCATATTTGTAAATGTTGGTACTAATTTTAAAATGTTTTTTACATGTGGGTAGGTCAAACCAGATGTTGGTATGTAACTTCATCTCTGAAATACTTCTTGAGAGCGCTTCCAGGGCTCAACCTCTCATGTGTAAACCCAAGACAGGAAGTTCCTGTGGCAACTTCTGCCTTTTACACTGCCACAATCTCCTGAGACCGGAAAAGTCAGTGTCTGCTACCTACTTGCATGGAGAAGAAGGAAATACAGACGCTCAACTGTCCCGTAAGCTAGGATCCGTAAGAAAGACCTGACACCTAGCCAGTGCACCTGGTTATGAAGGGGATCTCAGTGGGGTGTGATGCCCCCCACCCTGCCAGAGTGGGTACCCCACCCCATGCTCTTGTAACAAATGCCTCATTCTGAACCTGAGTCTGCTCCTGTCACGGCGGTTGGGATAACCCCCCTGGACCAGGCGCCTGTGAAGGCAGGGGCCAGAGCACCTAGTCCGGTGATAGACACAGCACAAGGTCTCAGTGATGCTTGCTTAGCTCACACCCGGGCTGAGCCAGCCCAGCCTGTGAGTGAGAGGGTTGTGGACTTTGCCTTGGTCAGGAGGTAAGCTACTTTGCCAATCCAAAGAGAAGGAGAGCTCAGCTCTGATATTCCTCAGGGTGCTGCCCTTCCTCCAATGTGGTCACCATCAGACGTTGGGAGCTCCTATCCTCCCCCCTGCCACAAAGCACACAATTTGTACCCCAGATGCCCGGAGTGCAAGATGGGAAAAACCATCAGATCCACCATCATTACAGGAGATTTTTAAAAATTAAAGACAGGGAAGATGGGAAACATATTGATCTATCGAACTTAAAAAGAACTCTTCGCCCAGCAATTAGAAAAGAGCTATTCTTCTCAAGTTCTCAAGCATGTGTGCAATATTTACAAAAAAGGAAAAAAAGAAAACAACAACAACAACCACATCTGGGCCATGAAGTAACTCTCAAAAAATTCAAAGAATGGCTGACATACAGATCACATTTTTTGACACAGTGCAATCGAATCAGATGACAGTAACAAAAAAATACATGCAGTGCCCTTATGTTTGGAAACTTAAAAACACATTTCTAGGTAACTCAGAAGTCAAATAAAAAATTACAGTGAAAGTTAAAAATAGCTAGAACCTAACAATACTGAAAATGTTTCGTATCTGATTTTGTAGATTGCAAGTAAAACAATAACTAGAAGGAAAGGATATAAATACTTAGAAAAGAGGGTTGAGAAAGGGATGAGCTAAGCAAGCAAGTGGAGAAGTTTGGAAAGAATAAACCTAAGAAAAGGCAGGAGAAAGGCAATAATAAATATGAAAGCAGAAATGAATAAACCAGAAAGTAAAGTTTCTCTTTCTCCCTTCCGTCTCTCCTCTCCTGCTTCCACGCACTGGCAATCTCTCTGAGTAAAGAAAGAAAGAAGAAAGAAAGAAAGAAAGAAAGAAAGAAAGAAAGAAAGAAAGAGAAAAAAATCTAAAATAGCCAAACTCACAGAAGCAGAGAGTAGACTGATGGTAGCCCAGGGCTTGGGGAGATGATGTTCAAGGGGTACAAAATTTCAGTTATGCAAGATGAATAAATTCTAAAGATCGGAAATGTGAATGTAGTTAACAATACTGATTATGTGCTTAAAATTTGCTAAGAGGACACATTTTAAGAGTTCTCATCACAAGAAAAGAACACGGTAACTATGTGAGGGGATGAGTGTGTCAGTTAGCTTGATTGTGGCAATGATTTCACAATGTATATCAAAACATTAACGTATAAAATCTTAATTTGTCACTTATACCTTGGTAAGGACGGGGAAACAATCTTCGATAATGCTAAAGTTAAATTGAGGTTGTGGGAAAAAATAGGATATAAAATCTTTGTCAACAATTTTCTATTCTCTGGGAAAGTTGAAGATTTGTTTATCATAGGATTCAACAATTCTACTGCTGGAGATATAAACAGGGACACTCTAAGATCAGTACATTCAGAGACATACAGAACAAAACATTTATAGAGTGTAGTTTATAATAGCAAAAAAGACCTCAAAAGAACCATGAAACCCATCAACAAAAAATGGGCAAATATTTACTATTATATAGCTCTAAAAATGAATAAACTACTGCCACATGGACAACTTAGATAAATCTTAGAAATATAATATTGTGTGAAAAATCAAACTGCAAAAGGTGACAATTAGAATGATACCGTTTTTACAAAGCACAGAAACAAGCAAAACTAAACAATAGAGAGTTTAGGGAATACGTACATTTTCTTCATTAAATAATATTTTTAAAATCATTAGAATGATAAACACAAAATTCAGAAGAGTGGGTAGATAAGGAAAGAACACGCAGCAGGATACAGAGGTCATATTCTAGCTCTTTAACTGTGAGTGGGTGCATGGGTATTTGTGTTATTATTATGATTCGTTAGTAGAAGATTATATGCTGAGTTTTTTCCAGATAAGTCCTGGTTTATGTGCATTATCTTGGTGCAGCTATAATAGCATCTCTTTTCATTCCCAAAGGTTTGACAAAGGCCAAAAAGTTTAGATCATAAATTATATGGTCTCTTTATTCATAACTCCTTGTTAAAGACTCCATAATTAATTTTTTAATGTTTATTTATTTTTGAGAGAGATACAGAGTGCGAGTGGGGGAAGGGCAGAGAGACAGGGAGACAGAATCCAAAGTAGGCTCCAGGCTCTGAGCTGTCAGCACAGAGCCTGACACGGGGCTTGAACCCACAAACCGTGAGATGACCTGAGCCGAAGTCTGAAACTTAATGACTGAGCCACCCAGATGCCCCCCCTTTTTAAAATTTTTTTAATGTTTATTTTTGAAAGATTCCATAATTTAAATGTAATTAAAAATATTAATACTAGCAGAATTGTTTTGATAGAAATTTAAATTATTTCAATCATTCTGGTCATAAGTGTCAATAGCTTTAAAAATTTACACAAGTTTTGACACATTAATCCCACTTTAAAAAGCATATCGAAGGAAATAATTGAGCAAACGAAGGATGTGTAAATAAGGGTGCTCACCACACAATTTTTGAAAATTAAAAATCAAATGACAAATAAAGACAAGAACCAACCTAAACTGGTCCATGTACATAACGAAATAGCAGACAGGATAGCGTGTAGCGGCAAACGTATACCTTTATCTTCATCAACTGGCTTGAGTTACTAAGCAAATTTGCATATGTATCTGTTTCCAGGGAAAGAAGGACGGTAAAGATTGTAGACAAACATGGCCAGTGGTTACAGCCCACTTGGCCAAAACCTTGTGCAAATAAAGAACAGCACGACTTTGGACTGTGGTTAGCAGAAGTAATAAGGTAAAGTAAGAGATGTGTGCATTCGGAAGTTGGCTACAGGGAATCCTGTACATAAACGTGATCCCATCTTACCGTAAGTAATTATATGTGTTGTTGTTGTTTTAATATTATTTCCTGATTATAAAAATTATATTTATGCCTTTACATATATATGGCTTAATTTCTTTCCCTGTTTTTGCATGGCTGTACATAGGTCTGTTGCTGACCCAAGAATAATATTGTAATTCTAAATTTTCTCGAATACAGCCAGGTCATGATAAAAAGTATAAAGTCCATTAAAGTACTAATGCAAATTTCATTATTAAAGTAATCGATCTTGAAATAATGAAACTACCAAAACTAAAAGCAACTTTCATTCCGAATTTCTCTCCAGTGCCCCATGGGAGCTAAGGAGCTGGACATTCACCAAAGCAACTTTGGGGAATAAAGCCATGTTCAACAACAGGAAGCCCCTTTGGCTCAGGGTCTCGTGGCCAAAGAAACCTAGGAATGGCCTGTTAAGATCCCAGCTCAAAGGGAGCTCAGGGAATGGATCATCTTTCTCAGTCTGAGCATCCAACCTCATTTATACTTGGCCATGTGCAGCCTGTGTGAGAATTAGGACATTATGGTGTATGCAGTATTTCCCACACTATTGAAAAGAACTTAATTCTCAGCCCATATGTCTTATAAAATTACAAAAGTTTCAATTTATCAAATAGAAAATCAGCAAAAATACAAGCTACCCAGACACCCTGTTTCTTTTCTTTTTTTCTTAAAAAAAATTTTTTTTAATGTTTATTTATTTTTGAAAGAGACAGAGACAGAGCTTGAGTGGGGGAGGGGCCGAGAGAGAGGGAGACACAGAATCTGAAACAGGCTCCAGGCTCCGAGCTGTCAGCGCAGAGCCCACGTGGGGCTGGAACTCAAAGACCGTGAGATCATGACCTGAGCCAAAGTCGGTCGCCTAACCAACTGAGCCACCCAGGCGCCGCCCCCCAGACGCCCTGTTTCTTGACTTCAACCTTTTTTTTTTTAATGTTTATTTATTTTTGAGACAGAGAGAGACAGAGCATGAACGGGGGAGGGTCAGAGAGAGGGAGACACAGAATCTGAAACAGGCTCCAGGCTCTGAGCTGTCAGCACAGAGCCCGACGCGGGGCTCGAACTCACGGACCGCGAGATCATGACCTGAGCCGAAGTCGGCTGCCCAACCGACTGAGCCACCCAGGCGCCCCTTGACTTCAACCTTTAGTAGAGGATTGTCTAGCATCTGGGCATCTCAGGTGACGATGCATGAAGCTTCTTGAAGAACACTAGCAAACATCTCACACTCTGCCTCATTTTCTCAGAAGGAATTAAGTGTTTTCCTAGGTCCCTGCCTAGGATGTGAGCCTTGGGTCATCTACAAAGTCCCAATTCGCAGATGGGATTCTGTCCTGGAATCACAAGAGTTTAACATAAACACCATTTCCTTTGTATTAACAAATGTCACCATATAAATAAAGATTCCAAAAATGCGACCTACGTGAAAAATCTCTTCTTATCAACACACACCCAGAGATCTAACTTCTTGGGGAATATTCCCACAAGGATATTGCTAATTAAAGCACATAGACGTGGGATGGAGGAGACAAAATTTTTGGAGAAACTATTTGGAGTTGAGTCAGGCTTTTAAAAAAGAAATTTAGAGTCAGCTATAAATGTCATGATTAAGAACACAGACTTGAGGTCAGATGACCTTGACCCTGAACTTAACCTCTCTGCATCTTAGTTTCTTCATTTGTAAAAGAGAAATAAAAATGTTATAAGGGTGGTTATAGGAGCAAATGCATTAATATATCTGAACGTCTTAAAAAAAATGATTGCCACATTGTAAGCGTAAGTGGTCGTTGTTATTGTTATTTTTGTAACGTTGACTTACAAAGAGTAAACTCAAGTGTGAGTGAGCTATAAAATAAATATTACAAATCTGTACAATGGGGGGCTTACAAACTTGGAAACTTATCGCATTCCCTCATAGATTAGCATAGGGTCCCTTACAGACCAGACAGGGCTTCTCGCAGAAAAGTGAGAAGACTGGGGAATCCCAAGAGTCTAAAGTGAAAATTGTGGGGAAACCTCATGGGGACAGAGGTCTCAGGGTGTGCATGTAGGAAACGGTGAAATGAAAGGTCTGGGCACCCCAGACCCAGTTTAGGCTGGTGGGGAGCTTTTTACTTGAGCTACCCTCCCCTAAATTGCCCAGATGAAACACAAAGACAGCAGAGCCAGCCAGAGTCATGAGTTGTCATCAGTGCTGCATTAAAGGGAAGGGTGCCAGTGACAGCAGTGGATGTTGACGGGCCTACACATTCTAACACTATTTCCACCCCTTCCTCACCCTCTATACACAAAGGACTTCATCATGGAGGCCACATGATTCTTAGAACTGAAAGGAAGGCCAAGTTACTGAGCAGTCCCATGAAAGCTCAGGAGGAGGGGAGGTATGCAAACGAGTGCTTGAACCCAGGTTATAAAGCCAAGCAGCCCCCACCTAACCTGCCCCGACTCTCTCAGAGAGGCTCACATGAGCTGGGATTGTGTTGCCGCTCTGGTTCATGTCACGAGCCAGGGCAGCGGGTCGTCCTGAGGTCATACGTTCACAGGGAAAAGTAATGAGATATCTGAACAGCACAAGAACTAAGTATGAAAAGCAGAAAAGCTAAACATATGATGACAGAAGAATCAGAGTTAATGGAACAGTAAAAAGCACAATAATTTAGCATAAGCATAAAAAACATACCCAAAGAGATAAGAGAGGATATTGGAAACATTAAGCAGAAACAAGCAGTTATGAAAAAGAAGAAAAATGAAATCACTAGGTGTGAAAGTATGTAATTAAGGAACACTAGAAAGGAGATGAGTAGAAGGAAAATACAGCAGGAAAAGCAATCAGTAATCTTTGAAAAATCAGGTTTAGGAACTCTCTCTGAAAAGGTAAGAAAGAGGAAAAAGAATAATAAGATGGATACTAAGAAGCTTGAAGGACAGAAATGAGAGTGTCAGCATCCATTAACTGGAGTATTGAAAGAAGAGAAAAAAAAAACTGAGAGGATATTTGGAGTAATGACACATTAATTTTCTCAGATACAGAGATTAAAGGTTTCAGACTGAGAAGGCTCAAAGAATGTTAAGAAGGATGTCTTAAGGGAGAAAAAAGACTTAAGTATGTTTTATTGAAATTAAATATTTTCCTGGAAAAATAAAAAATTCTAAGAGCTTCGAGAGAGAAAATGTACATCACGGACAAAGGAAAACAGATCAGGTTATAGCCAATATCTCAAGAGAAACAATGGATGCAGCAATAAAATGGGGTACTCAAAAGAGAGGACTTTACATCAAGAATTTTATATCCAGCTAAACTCTCATTTAAATGCAAAGATAAAGTAAGGATATTCTCAGTAGTGTAAAACTTCACAATCTCTTTCAAAACACTGACAAGAAATACTCCAGCAAAAAGAAACAGTTAAGAAGCCAATAAAAGATACTGGAAGTTAGGGTTAAAATGCTTTAAGTCTATTGCCCAAATGTGAAATTACCAAAAGAATCGAGGGAAATATAAATATATATAAACACATTTTAAATATGTATATTTTTAAAATGTCTTTTCTCCATTCTTCATTTTCCATCTCTTTTTATTTTTAAATAATTCAGGATACACACATACATATGCATACACACATGTTTTAATAATTAAAATTTCTGATGATATGCATGGGGTGGGGTTGGGAGAGTGAAGATAAAGAAGGGGAGAATATAAGATGGAAGTAAGCATACTCTAAAGTAATTACCTATTCCAAGGAAGACAAGCTCAAGAAATTGACAAGCTCAAGAAATTGGGAGAAAATCATAGGGATAATCATGAGAGGTTTAGGGATAAGCATCAGAATAACAAAAATAGACTGTGTGAATTTTATTTTATTTTATTTTTTAATGTTTATTTATTTTTGAGAGAGAGAGACAGAGCATGAGTCGGGGAGGGGCAGAGAGCGAGAGAGAGATGTAGAGTTGGAAGCAGGCTCTGGGCTCCAAGCTGTCAGCATGGAGCCCAAGGCCAAGCTCGAACCCACGAACCGTGAGACCATGACCTGAACTGAAGTTGGATGCCTAACTGACCGAGCCACCCAGGCGCCCACGACTATGTGAATTTTAAATGAAAAGAAGAAAAATTATTGCAATGGAATATGAGAGAGGAGAATAAAAAACAAATAACAAAAAACAAAGTGAAGGGAAATGGTAAAAACATAGGACAGAAATAATTGTAAGCTAAAACAATCACAAAATAAGTAAAATAAATGTATGTGTAAAAATAACACTGTGACTTTGAAGTAAAACAAAGATTTCTTTAAAAAGACCCAAAACAGAGGCACCTGGGTGGCTGATTTCGGCTCAGGTCATGATCTCATAGTTCATGAGTTGGAGCCCCGCATCAGACTCTGCTCTGTTCCTGTGGAGCCTACTTGAGATTCTCTCTCCCTCTCTCTCTCTCTGCTCCTCCTCTACTTGCTTTCTCTCTCTCAAAATAAATAAAAAAACTTAAAAAAAAAGACACAAAACATAGTATAGGAAATTTTATATATTGTAATTTATGAAAACTAAGAACTTTCTTGCATCAAAAGACATCATTTAACAGAGTGCAAATGCAACTTGCAGAAGGGGAGAAGATACTGATAATGCATGTATTTGACACAGTTCTCATTTCGAGGCCTTGATATTTTTATAAATTGGTAAAACTACACAAACACTCAATAGAAAAAATGGACCAAAGACTTAAGGATGCACTTCACACTCACAAAAAACAAACAAACAAACAAACAAAAAAACAACACTCATGGCCAAGAAGTATATAAAAAGATGCTCAATTAAATTTATTAGCAGAGAAATACAAAGTAAAATTTCAGCATAATTCTGCTACACCCCACCCACCTAGAATGATAAAAGCAGAAAATGCCAAGGGTTGGTGAAAATGTAGAGCCTCCAGATCCCTCATATATCACTGATGGGAGTATAAATTGGTACAACTAAAACATGCTTAGCAGCATCTGCTAAGATTAAATATATACATACTCTATGACCTGGCAATTCTGCTTCTAGGTAATATACCCAAGCGAAATGTAGATATGTGTTTACGTGTGTCTACCGGAAGGCATGCACTAGAAAGTTCATGGCCGTCCAAATAATAATAGCAAAAATAAGGAAATCATTAAAATGCCTAATAACTAAGTAGATAGTGTATATTCACACAATGGAAGCCTATAGAGCAGTGAACCTGAACAATCAAAATAGTTACACAACAATGTGGACTGATCTCACAAACCTAATATAAGCAAAAGACAGATACATTTGAGTAAAGTACAAAAACAGGTCAAATTCATCTATGCTTTCATAAGTCAGGATAGTGTTTTCCTTTGCAGGGGGTAATGCCTGAAAGGGAACACAAGAGAACTTCTGAGGTGCTGATAAAGAACTGGGGGCTTTGCATGGATGTGTTCTTTTTATGAAAATCTTTGAGCTCTGTATTTTGATCTATATACATTTTCTGTATATAAATTGAACTTCAGTACAAATTTAAGGATATAAATAGGGACAACTCACTAACTATAAGACAGAAACATTAATATTGGATTTTTTTAAAAATTCCATGTCATCTATTTGATGTTAAACAAAGACATATTTTAAAAAGAAATTCATAAAAGTTGAATATAAGAAACAAAAAAATAGCAGCCAAATACAAAAAGCAGGGTAGCCATTTCAATATTGAATAAAACAGAATTTAAGGTGCTAAATAAACATAAGAAGGAAAGGTGGATATTACGTACCTTGGTAAAAAAAAAATAGGGTAAGAAAATAAAATGATAATACAAATGTAGGAACCTAAAAATATGATCTAAAAATATATAGAGCACCAATGAAAGAATCACAGGGAGACATAAACAGTTATAGGTGGAGAATATCATGTCTTTGGAAACTGAGAGATCAAGTAAACGAAAATAAGCAAGAAGGAAACAATTCGAATAACATTATAAACAAGTTCATACTAATACATTTATACTCAACAAAGACACAATATAAATTTTGCGACACATCCTTTCACTCACATCTTTTGGCAACATCTTAATTATATGACCAGAACTAACAGCAAAGAGGCTGAGAAACATCGTCTTACATGCACATGTCCTACATAAAATTGAGGGATTTATTACTAAGGTAAAGGGGAGGAGAAAAAGCCACACAGAACAAATTATTAACAAAACTGGTTCATTACAATTACTAATACAATAGACTTCTAACAAGATCTGTGCAAAGGGAAAAGAGAAATAACATAAAAATAAAATACTATCACGCAATTGATAGTTTTTTAAAAAAAATTTATAAAGGGGCACCTGGGTAGCTCAGTTGGTTAAGCAACTGACTCTTTTTTTTTTTTTTTTAAATAAGCAACTGACTCTTGATCTCTGCTCAGGTCATGATCTCATGGTTCCTGAGACTGAACCCTGCATGGGATTCTCTCTCTCCCTCTCTCTCTGTCCCTCCCCGGCTTGTTCTCTTTCTCTCAAAATAAATAAATAAACATTTAAAAAATAATAATTTTATAAAGACCTATATGACCGGGGCACCTGGGTGGCTCAGTCGGTTAAGCATCCGACTTCAGCTCAGGTCATGATCTCGCGGTTTGTGAGTTCGAGCCCCGCATGGGGCTCTATGCTGACAGCTCAGAGACTGGAGCCTGCTTCAGATTCTGTGTCTCCCTCTCTCTCTGCCCCTCCCCTGCTCACACTCTGTCTCTCTCTGTCTTTCAATAATAAATCAACATTAAAAAAATTTTTTAAAAAGGCCTATATGACCAAAATTAAAAACCTCAAAAAATGCACAAAAATGGGTAAAATTTAAAAATGCCAAAATTAACATGAGAAGAAATACATAAAGATACCAATGGCCATCAAAAAATTGAAAAGAGAATCAAAGACATTCTTCCTTTTAAAAACCCATATTTATATGACCTTGTAAGTGAACTCCACCAAATTTTATAAGAATAAATAATTCTTACATACATTTTTACAGAAAAAAAATGAGTAACATGTATCCTACTCATTTTAATAAAAGCTCTTATTACCTGGATCCCAAAATCAGATAATGGAAGTATAAAAAGGGCATTCATATATAAATATAGATATATATTTTTACATAAAATATTCACAAATAAAATTCAACTTCTTACCTTAAAAAAACCTGATAAACTCTGACCAAACAGGGTTTTATTCAAGGAATTAAAGAATGATTTAAATCAGAAAAATCTGTCAATGCAATGTTTTGTATTTGTGGGTCAAAAGAGAAAAATTACATGATGATCTGAGTAGATCTTACAAATGAATTTAATTAAGTCCAACACCTAGTTATGGTTTTTAAAAACAACAACAAAAAATGATGTTGAAAAGGAAAAAACAAAACTGCTATTCCTTCCCAATGAAATGATTACCTGAATAAAACCTCAATAGAATGTGTAATTGTGGAAATTAATAAAGGAGCTAAGGTAGGTATTTAAATTCAAAGTGACTGTATAAAGCAATGGCTTTCTTTTATAGCAGCAAAAATAAATTCAAAAATATATTCAAATATTAAGATACCATTCATAGTAGCAACATAAATGATAGATTATCTAAAAGCCTGCTTAATAAAGAACGTACAAATCACTTATGGAGACATATATCTCTAGTACAGGACATTCAAGAAAACCAAATAAATGCAAAAAGCACCATGGTTGTATGTGGGACAAGTTAACATTATAAATATGACAATTGCCTGCAAATTAATGTATAAACTCAAGAAGATTACAAAAATTCCAGATAAAGTTTTTAGGAGCTTCGCATACTAACTTTAAAACATATATGGAAAAATATAAGCCCAAGGATAGCTAGAGGTTTTTGGTAAAAGGACACATGAGGGCAGAGCAAGGATGAGGGTTATTGGTGGAGGGAAACTTGCCCTGACAGATACTCACACATATTAAGTGGGAATGATAGTAATGAGATGATGATGATGATGATGATGATGATGATGATGGTGATGAATTTTCTATACAATCAAACATCCTTTTCATTATCCTTCATTCCTTACTGCATCTCTTAGCTTCCATCCGGGATCATTTTCCCTTTGAAAGAACACCCTCTGTATACTTTTCATTGTGGGTCTGCTAGTGACAAATGCTTTTTCTGAAAAGGCCTTTATGTCACTTTCCTTTTTATAAGATATATTTTGCTAGGTATTGCTGGAATTTTAGATAAATAATCATTCTTGCTTTACTATTTGAAAAATATTATTGTATTGACTTACATTATTTTTGCTTAAAAGTCGACTATCAGCAGTAAAAGATCCAGGTTTTATGTTATCTGAAGCTTATAAAACTGAGGAGGGCTTTAAGCAAAAAGAATATAACATCATTAACACAAAATAGATTCAAAAGTGAATATTTATTTAGAATAAGAGAATAAATCACAAAACATTCAAATTTATAAAATCTAAAAATACTATAAGCATCAGAAATCTAGAGAAACAAAATGATACTATTACCGCCATTTTTTTTTTGCTGTAAATTCTTGGATATCTCTGCATATAAATACTTTTTAAGGGAAAAGTTTCTTCTAGCGTGTTTGAAATTTATTTTTTGTTACTGATTGTTTTTTTTTTTAATTTTTTTTTTTTCAAATTTTATTTATTTTTGGGACAGAGAGAGACAGAGCATGAACGGGGGAGGGGCAGAGAGAGAGGGAGACACAGAATCGGAAACAGGCTCCAGGCTCTGAGCCATCAGCCCAGAGCCCGACGCGGGGCTCGAACTCACGGACCGCGAGATCGTGACCTGGCTGAAGTCGGACGCTTAACCGACTGCGCCACCCAGGCACCCCTTGTTACTGATTGTTTATAGAAGTTTCTTTAGCATCATCCTTTATTCTTAATGCAATAAAAAAAAAAGTTTACGAGTGTTGTCAAAATTGGGAAAATCCACATCAAGTGTCTTTCATATATGAACTATAAGATTTGGAAGAATTTCCTATAGACTTGTTTCTGGCTTCTATATGTTTCAAATCTTTTGTTTGTCTGCTTGTTTGCTTTTCTCTACTACCCGTACACTTCCAGCATGGCCACCATAAGCATATGCTAATGCTAAGATGCAACCTTTAACCTTATATACTTTTGTGTCATGGCAAGTCGTCATAATCAGAAGGACACAGTACTCCTGAAAACTGTTCATATATTACAATGGTATATGTGAAAGTGACCACAAGCCACATAATTATATTCTATTAAACAAAACTAGATGAATTCCTAACTCACCTTCCCTTTGATTTGATCTCCAAAAACCCCAGAATGACTCTAACACCATCCACTATGGCAACTAGCATATAGAGGGAAATTAGAGAGAGAAAAAGAGCAGCCAATCACTATCTTACTAGTAGGTTTAAAAAAACAACCTATGACCAGATAAATAGATGCCTCAGAAGGGACCAATGAGAGTGAGGAGCCTGGAGTTTTAAGTTCACTGGTGTCACAGAACTCCATCCCTGGTAATCTATTTTACTGCTGCTCTTTTCTTCTTTTTCTTGCTGCCTAGAAGATTCCTTTGTCTTTTTCCTTTCCACCAGTTTTACTCTATTGTGTCTAAGTGTGGTTTTCTTTTGATTTATCCTGCTTAGAGTTTTTAGGACTTCTTAAATATGTGGCTTGATGGTTTTCATTCATTTTAGAAAAGGCTTAGCCATTACCTCTTCACATATTGTTCCTGTTTCATTCTCTCTGTGCTCTCCTTCTGGCACTCTAATTTCACATATTTTGGAATATCTCAGTGTATCCCTTATGTTTGTTATAATATCTTCCACACTTTTCATCCTTTCATCTTCCCATGCTTCAGTATAGATATTTTCTACAAAACTATCTTCCAGCTCACCAATTCTCTCTTCAGATGTGTGAATCTGATGAGTTAATTTGGGTTATTGTAATTTTCAGTTCTACAGTTTTTACTTGACCCTTTTTTATAATTTCTAGTTCTCTGACAAAATTCACAATTGTATCTTTTGTTTTGTTGAACAGAGTAAGTAAAGAATATAGACTTTCAGAGTCTATATATTCTGATAGCTCCATTTCCTGGGTCTGTTCTATGGGTCTGTTTCTACTGTCTATTGCTTCTCTTGCTTTTATCCTTTCCACTGTATTTTATCTTTTCATATGCCCATTTTTTTATTAAGTCCTTATATGAAATATTAGAGAAATAAAATTTTAAGCATAGGGTAATGTTATCTTCCCCCATATGGATTTTCAAAATCTTCCAGGATTTACTAGCAAAAAATGCAACACCTAAATACAGTGCCAGAGATTAAGATGAATGAAGACTGGATTTCAGTCTTTTTGAGGGCCGGTTTATTTCTGGTTTACCATTTCTCCCAGGGATTAGCCTTTCAAAATCACGACTCAAAAGTTAGGAGGCTTCCTATGTTTCCTCTTCCTTAATAGGTTCTGAGTTCTATTTCCCCAAAGCTATTGGGAGCTTGTCTCACTTCTCAGCTTCTCAGCCATCTCTTCTGGGATGGAAAGATGCCTCTGGAAGAGAAACTTTTCCAATTCCAGGTTAATTTGGAGTTTCTTTTCCCTTATCTTGTTCTTATGTTCCTTCATTGCCTTTTTACCTCTTTGATAAATTTCAACAGATATTTAAAAGTATCTATTTTGTCTAGCTTTTCCATTCATTCTTAATGAGAGGAAAGATCCAAATTACTTAGTCTATATTCCCAGAAGTCCAACTCCTCCAAAGCCAAACTTGTTGCCATACAAGATGATACTTGTGAGTATGGAGGCACCCTCCTCAAAGCTCTCTATTCACAGAGACTAATGACTTTGAGTGGATGAATATCATGAAATTGCTGCTGGAGACTCAAAAGAGTCTTATTATTTACACTAGCATTGACTGATTAAACTTAATCAGGTTAATATCAATAGATTAAATCAGTTTAAGATAAACTCAGGATTTAATTTAAGACTTAATAGAAATTTAGGCCACCATCCCTAAGCAAACTTCTGGTAGCAAGGTCTTCTCTTATCCACAGAAAAATACACTAGGATTCTCAGCCGACCAGAACTTGAGATGAACATCTCACACCCTAAGCTCATCATTTAAAGCTTTGACCTCCTCTTAGATGAGCAATGCTTCTTCCCCCAAGAGATCCCAGACTCTGAGCATCTCCTCTACTACAAGGAATCTAGTGTCAGTCTTTATTCATCCAATTCCAGACTTTCTTGCAAAAGAGAATATCAGCCAACATGTTCTCCCTCTTTTTCCTTGACTCCCTCCCCACCTATCTGCTGCAGCTCAGGATATATACATTTAATTAATTCAGCTTTACCTCCAACCTGTAAATAGTGGAAGAAGTGTCAGATTTATATGGTGGATAAATAACAAGCATTTTCCCCAGAGACTCCATCCTGGTGAAAAAGGGTAACTGTAATTTTCAGCTGTGAGTAATTGTACATAATATAATCCTAAATGATTTTTCTTCTGTAATTTCATTAGAGTTTAGAAATTTAATTAGATTTTGAATCACTCTGAAATAAAGTAGCAAAACACCGAGAGACTGAGAGCGGTGGTTATTTTGTCCTTTGAGGCCACATTCTTGGTCTCAAATTGGCATGTCTTCATTAGGAGGAAGTTTGCAGAACTTCTTGATATATTATTGTCTTTCAGAATGGACTCTGAATAGGTCTTTGGAGAGCATTAGAAGAGTACACAATTATTATGCACACTCTTCTTGAGGTTTAAGATCATCTGCCTTGCATATACTTAATAAAAATATGTCTCTAAAGTTGTTTAAGAAACTGTGGAGATAGGAAAGATGTTCCTTGAATGCCCCAATGCTGTTCCTGGATTATTAGCAACTACCTGTACATTATGATGCAGTGAGGGGCTGTTTGCTTAACTTTAATGATTATGTAAGGTTTATGGTTATTTTTATTGCTACAACATATGAACTGTCATGGTGGCTGTAATTAGAGGCAAGCTAAAGCGTTACTGTTACAGTCCTCTGGGACTGGGGAGAAACTACTTCCTTCTTATCAACTTTGCCTCTGTGCAAGAGTTGGCCAAAAAGAAAAAAAGGGGGGAATTGAATTGAATGAATAGTTCTTATCTCAAAACAGGTTATGACACAGAAAAAAAATGAAAAGAACATGAAAACTTCAGGGCAACAGCTTGCACCTGATGAAGCTGCAAGGAAGCAATCTTCCGTTCCCTGAAATATCCACATTTGCTGAATTCTCCGAAGGGCTGTTGCCCACATCTTTTCCCGAAGCCCATCCAAGTGGCATGATGATGGCGGAAATGCTCGAAGGGCTTCTGCATATCTCTGCCACTCTGCTGCTGCCTCTACCCAAATATCCCCTCTGCACCCCAGGCTGGGGACTCAGCACAGGCTTAACTGTATAGAGAAAGCAGCCCAGAGGCACTGGGAGCTTATGTAGGAGTCCCCAGGCTGCCGAAAAATAAAGTCAGAAGCCCCATGGGATAAAATGGGTTAGACAATCCAACTACAGTCAGTCTGAAGAAGGTGGATGGTTTGGGTGGGAGGCTGAAGGCACAGTTATGAACTCAGGGGAGCTAAGAGTTCCGTGGTATAAATAGGAGAGTCCAAGGAGCACTGGGATGGAGGCAAAAGGAGAGGGATTCTGGAGAAAGGAGAGGCATAGGAGCCGCCCCAGGGAACACTGGGATCAGGGAATGGGAACCTAAGCCTGGTCGGAGCAGAGCTGCAGAACTGAGATAGACTGGGCAAGAGCAGACACAGGAAAACATGGCACCCGGTTCCACCCCCACCTCCACAGACCATGCTCGTCCATTTCCTGCCTTCTGTTGCAGACCATGAGTTCTCTGAGCAACAGGGATGTGTCAGATCCATTTTTGCTTTCACTACATGCACAGCAATTCCTGGACTACGACAGAGATTCAATAACTGTTGAATGAGTGAATGAATGGATGAATGAACAAATGAACAGGATCAGAAAGTAACAGAGAGAAGCCAAAGCCTCTGCTGTAAGTGGGATCTGATGGAGACTCAGGGCTCACCCTTGGATGGTAAATGGGATAAGCTGGGTGGGGGGGGGAGGCTCCTTGAGGTCAGTTGGTAAGTCTTGACAAAAGCTTTCAAAATGGATACGCTCTTTGACCTGCAAACTGTACCACTGAAGTTCTTTTCTAAGAAAAGGAACTCAAAGATGGAAAATAGCCCTATGCACAAATGTGTCCTCTAACAGTGAAAAATGAAAAATAACCCAAATGTTCAAAGAGGACCATATCAAAACAGAACACACACACTCAATGGGATATAGTGCAACTAATAACAATAATTTTTATACAGTAATAAGATGGAAAGGCCCATCTGA
Organism: Lynx canadensis; assembly: GCF_007474595.2. Lineage (NCBI taxonomy): Eukaryota > Metazoa > Chordata > Mammalia > Carnivora > Felidae > Lynx > Lynx canadensis. The sequence goes on along the minus strand of NC_044313.2, from coordinate 40,535,065 downwards.
GGAGAAAGTGCACAAAATTTGTTTACACAGCATGATTATAAAAACTCACAGAAGATGGGGCACCTGGGTCGCTCAGTCGGTTAAGCGTCCGACTTCAGCTCAGGTCATGATCTCACGGTCTGTGAGTTTCAGCCCCACATCAGGCTCTGTGCTGACAGCTCAGAGCCTGGAACCTGCTTCGGCTTCTGTTTGTGTGTGTCTCTCTCTCTGCCTCTCCCCCACTCACACCCTATCTCTGTCTCTGTCTCTCTCTCTTTCTCTCTCAAAAATAAATATTAAGAATATTTTTTAAAGAAGAAAAAGACTGTCATAAAACATCGAAATGACAAGAACAGCTGTGTTTGGACTATACGCCTACAGGAGAACCAACGTCTCCTCCTCTCAACTTTTCTGTATTTTCCAAACTTTGATCAACGCCACAGCAGGTGTCCCACTTCTGAAAGAGCCCTTAGCCCAGTCCACATCGGTAGCCACAGAATGCCTGCCAACCCAAAGGCCCAACCGGCAAGCAGGTTTTCCCCGGGGGGAGATTCCCAGGAGAATTTTTAGTGAAGTGTTCACAGGAGAACTGCCTCCTGTGTTCAGCAACCCCCACCCCGCCCCACCGCCCACCTGGTGACCGCTGCTCACAAACACCTAAATCCAACCCTGTTGACAATGTACAGCAGCTTTAAGGCATGAAGCTGGATGAAGCTTCATGTATTTCCCCTTTGCTTTCCAGATTTTATTCCATTTTATTTTCTGCAAGTCACCAAGGCTCCATTTGTTTCAAACTTCTGCCTTGGATCCCAACTGGGACAATTATCTACCACTTAACTGCATCCTTCCGTCATTTCCACTGGAATTTAGTGCTCTCATCACATCCTGTTCTGAGCTCCACCTGCTTCTGAGCAGTTGGCAAGAGCTTTCTCCAGTGTCAAACATCATCTTCTAGCGCGGCTCGGGTGGCTCCGGGGGTGGCGTTATCCTTTGCTCTGCTGGGAGGTGTGTCTCACCAATTACCTGAGCTCTAAGCCACGGACCCTCTCCTTGCGCCATTTGTTCTGTGAGGAACCAAGAGACAGAAGTAGTCCGTACCAGGGGAGCCGATGGGAGGAACAAGATCATGAGTCAATTGTGAGCTCTAATTAAAGTTGGGGGTTGGGGGGACACTAAGGGAGGATGCAGAGCCCACAGTCAAAAATAGACAGGCAGGAAGAAGTGAGCATGATTAGGTTAGAGAAACAGCTCTCTGGAAAAAAAAAAAAAAAATAGAGGAAGCTGAGCTATAACCTAAGTGTCTGGGGCTGAGACCCTGGGGGTCCAGGCCGTTCTTGGGGCCTAAAGAAGGGTCTCAGGCTTTAGAGCCAGAAAGTGCCGGCTCTGAGTTCTGGCTCCATCCTTACCAGTTGGGTCTAAGTGAAGCAGGATGAATCACGATTGTTCCACAGGATTGTCATGAGGCAGCACCAGCCCCAAAAGGCAGGCAGCCTCGTGCACGGCTAGGAGCTCCACCCTAGAGCCAAGCTGTCTGGGGCCCAGCCTCCACATCCCCACTCAGGCACAGTGTCACCTAAGGCAAGACCCATAATCTCCCGGGGCCTCAGTTGCTTCATCTGTAACATCGGGACGATGGTCACAGTTAGCTGACACGCTAAGGCAATTAGGACTGCACCTGCCACACGTCGATGTTCACTCACAGACCCAGAACACTCTCTGGCACACGCTAGGAGCACCTCAGCTTCACAAGGAGTCTCCCCGACCTCAGTCCTCACGGACTTCCGGCTGCCTCAGAAGCAGGGCACATCTGGGCTTCTCTCCTCCTGGTTCCTTCTGGCCCCAAATCCAGCCGTGTCTGGTTTGAGCCCACCCGTGTGCTCCCACCTTGCCAAGCTGGGCAGCTCTAGCTCTGCGATGGCCCGCCTGCAACCTCCTGGCCGGCACTCACCTCCACCCCACCTCCACCCGCGGGCCAGAAACAAGGGGCTCACGCACACGCTGCACCAGGCCTGGTTCAGCCTCCTCTCCAGACACAGCCAGCCAAATGCTGGTGACGAAGACATCCTGTGTCCCCGCTACTCCACATCCTCCCTCACGTCACCTCCCTGCCGAGGCCTGTAGTCTCAGCAGCACACGAGGCTTGCAGCTGGCTCTCCCTGGCCATCCCCCACCCCCAGGCGGCACAGGAGCAGAGTTCCTCTCGGGCCCTTCCTCTCCTCCCTGAGGAGAGCAGATGGCAGCGGGGCATCTCATCCGCCTTTGCTCCTAGTGTCAGCACAGGGCCCCCGGCACACGTTCAGATACTCCACTCACTTCTGCCCATGTAGACACTGAGCCGGGGAAGGAGGTGGAATCCCCTGTTGATAGACAGGCTGCCTTCAAAGAGGAGCCGCAACAAAGCCACAGCCCTTCCTGTGAGAACGGCTGTGGTGAGAGAGAACATTCTAGAAAGATTTGTTTCTCAGGCTTCAAAGCTTTCACAGGAACTAATACAGAAGATTCTCCATCCCTCAGGGCCTGGGTGGCAGAAACCCTTCCTCTGGGGACCCCACATTTCCCTCTCTTTGCTTCTCTTCAGAAGCATCATTTATAATAGTAGCTATTATCAATGTATTGAGTAAAGCCCCTGGCCCTGCTATCCCTTTTCCAGGTAAGGAAACTGAACCTCAGAGAGTTGAGCCCAGGGTCAACAAAACTGGAACTTGGCCTGCTGACTCCCAAGCCTGTGCTCCTGTCACACGAACGATCCCCAGTCCTGCTGGAGGGGAGTTCGGAGCCCATTCGTGAAGGCAGATCCAGGGACTATGATAGCCTTCAGCCCAGAATGGCCACTTGGACTAAAGCGTGGCATCTGGGCACTGTTGTTGGGACAGGGAGTGGCTTTCAGACTCTGCCTGGCTACTGTTGGCCAGCCTCATCACTAAGCTGAATGACTGAAGAGCAAAGTGATTCCCTTCCCAGCTTTGCAACCACACTCAAAATGGGGCCTCTCCTCTGCCCGGAGAAAACCCTGGGTTCCACTAGTGCTGCCCTCCTTCCTCCTCCCCCTGTAGAAAACTTAGGAGGGAAATTCTTCTCCGGTGTTCTGGATTGGAAATGTCATCCTCCAGTCTGTCCTGGGTGGGTTTCCTCCTTGGTAGCTTTGATGCAAATGCCCCCTGGTGGGGCAGTGAAGCATTAAAAATACCTGTAGAAACTAAAAGATAGTATATGGCCACTGCCACCGTCTGGTGCTGTTTGGGAGACAGGAAGCCTCGTGGAGGCACATCCATCATCCTCCACACAGCTCTCGTGGAAGAAAATCTCTAGTCTACTCTGCCTGAGCTCATGAACCAGGCCCTCATCAATGGAGAGTACCCTGGAGGGGGCAGTACTGGAGGATATTACTCCTACAGCAATTCCTCTGATCACGTATGCACCTCCCAGGGCCTGAAGCCATTCATGCAGCATAGGTCACATGTCAGCAGTTTTCAGTGTGGACTTTTCCAGGCCTTTCTTCCTGGGGAGAAGATGTGGTACAGAAACAGTGGCTATGAGCCTGATTTGCTAATGGTGGAGAGGGAGTTTACTAGCTTACCTCACGATTGTCTCAGCTATCACTTTGTCCAATGGTCATTGAGTCGGTCTGTAGAAACTGCTTTCCATTTCAAAGGCAGGAGACAGCCTAGCAGGTTTGGAGTCAATCATCTCAGACTGGGCAGAAGGCTGTATAAACAAGAATACTAGAGACCTGAGTTCAGTTCTCAATACCAAGGGAAGCTATCAGGCACAGCCTCACAGCCTTCCTGAGAACTGATTTTCTCCGTTAGGAAGGAAATTGATAACAGTTCCAGGATGGACTTAATACAAGCTTCTGCTCAGAATGATTTTGTTTCACCATATTGTTTTTCATCATATACAAAATTCCACAAAAGAAAAAAAGAAATGTATCTGTACAGTTCTCTGTATAAACGGCTTACAGCTTGGGGCAGATTTTATTGCTTTTAGCCACAAGCCCATGATAGGATTTAAACTAAAGGGCAACTAAGCTGTGATCTTCAGTGTGGCTTGGGATTACAGGGAGCAGATGATTTCTGAAGCACAACTGGAAAGTTATTTAGCATTTCAAAGGCGTTTCATAAAAGGAACCATCATCGTATCCACCATATTGACTTACCTGGACTGTCTAACATGTCTTTAACTCTGATTTTTTTGAAGAGCCACTGCACAGAGGACTTTGACATCAGAAGAAATGCATCTGTCAGAGTCGGCAGTTAGGAGTCAGAATTCTGTGGGTCAGTTTCTGTGAGTGCTGGTTAGAACAACATGGGATTCTGGGTGTGGTTCTAAAGAAAAGATAATATGAAGGTCCCACTACTTTAGGGAGGAGATGACAGGGTCCCAAGCCTGGGTGAGGTTAGGGAAAAGCTCTTGATCGTTCAAATGTGTTCCATCCCTCACCTTCAAAAGTATTTCTTGCTACAAATTGGTTTCCATCATGTCATGACACCTTGAGTATCTTCTTTTTTTTTTAACATTTATTTATTGGGGGGGAGAATGCACCTGGGAGAGGGGCAGAGAGAGGGGGACAGAGGACTGGAAGCGGGCTCTGCACTGATGAGCTGACAACAGCAAGCCCGATGTGGGGTTCAAACTCACGAACTGCAAGAACATGACCTGAGCCAAAGTTAGATGCTCAACCGACTGAGCCACCCAGGTGCCCCATCTTGAATGTCTTCTTTGTGCCACGGTGCCCAAGGGTTGTGTATCCCCCAGGCAACTGATATTCATGAAATCCCTCCCAGGTGAGGATGCACAGACTGATAAGGCAGGAAATACCTTGCAGGATACCTAAGTCCACCCACCTGGAGCAGATGAGGCCTGGATGCGTAAAAGAACCCACCCATGTCACTGAGTCGGCAGGTGGCCTAGCTCAGGCCTCCCTTCTTTTAGCACCATATCTTGTTGATCGTATATCTGGATGATCTCCTCTGCTTCTCTTCAAAGGAGGCAAATTCCAGAAGTGAATTTGATTTGGGAAGAGAGCTTAAATTCACCTAGGCCCAAGTCTAGAACAGTAGATGAGCAGTCACAGGTGAAAGGTGATGAGGTTAGATGAATCTTTCCTATGACCTTCTTATGATCAGCCTATTCCCCACAACTTCACTCCACAGATGTCACACCCAGGAGCTTTGAGGTATCTGAAATGACAAAATAGCTCTCAGGTTTGTCATTCACCATCCTACCTGTCGCTCAGGATCCTTGTTGCAAAGTGTTCTTTCTCTCTCTCCTTGCTGTGCATAGTCCTGACCCTGCCTTCTGTTCATTTTCTTTACTGAAACATTGTAAGCTTAAAGAAAGAGAACCAGAAACAATGCAAAGCTTTCTTGGCAGGTGGAGTTGGGGAAAGAGCTCTTCTTCCCCACATGGACCAGCTGAAGTCCCTGAAGTCCCTCCTATAGTGTTGGGAGGCACAAACTGAAGATTTCAAGGGTACGGTGGGGAGGGCTGGGGATTTGTCACTGTTAACCCAAAGGGGAACCAGAATCCAAATCTAGGCATATCTGTCTCCAAAATCTTTGCCTTTCACAACATGATATTTCTCCAAAGGAGAAACGTTAATGGTAAAGTCAGCAAAAGGGTTAGCTTGAGGATAACGTCTGTTTCCTGGTGTTTCAGGAAGGGCGTCTGCCTTGGAATGAAGCATTATTTCTATGTTGTGTTTCCAAGCATGGCTGCTAACAATTTGGCCACTTTGAGTAGCTCTTCACATTTCCCAAAATAGCTCTACATGTCTCTTCTATTAATTGCTGGAGGGGAAAATGAGAGTTGTAGTGTCTGCTGGATATAGAAATGAAGCCAAATCACTATTGAGATTATTAGTGCTTAGACAGTGAGTAGCTCACACCCCTGGTCCCATGATCTCATTTGGACAAAGCATTACCCTATTTCCTTGGAAGTATGTCCCCAACATGTTTGATAAGCTAGTTTAGGACCCTGCCTTTCCACACTTGCTGCATACATATGTGGTCCAGAGGGTGGAGACCACTTTGCCAAACTCAGGTCACAGAGACCCTAGGGATGCTCCACCTTGAACCCCTGCCACTGTAGGCTTCCTGTATTGTGGTGCTGTTTGTCATTATATGTGTTTACCAGCCCCAATGTTCTCATGGAAGTGTATACCTTGAAAGCAGGAACCAGCTCTTACACATAATAAACACAATAAGTAATAACTGCAGAAAGCTTTTGTCCCAGACACGGTTCTGATACCTTTTTGATATTAATTTGCCTGTTCAATGGAAAATAAAAAGCCACTATGAAGTAGTATCATCATGAGCTGGCACTATTAGTGTCCTCTATTTTACAGATGGAAACTGAGGGATAGAGAAGTTACTTCCTAAGGTCACACAGCTACCGCAGGAAGGAGTGGCAGAGCTGGGATACAAATTCAGGTAGTCTGGTCTAGAAGGTGGATCTTAACTGCTATTCTAAACTATCTCTGAAAAGGGGTATCAATAAATGGCTGGGGTGCCATGTCTGATATCATCACACCAGCCTGAGCATGGTGATGATTTGGAAGAATATTTCTCAACTCAAACTATTCACAATCTGATCAATGTTTACATTCTCTACTAAAACCTCTGGGATAAAATTGAAGTTCATGGTGTGGGGGTGGAGGGTAGAGAAGGATGTGATGTTGTCCGTGAGTGGTTGGTAAATACCAAAAGATGGGTTATCATGAACCACCCTTCATTCTTGCTCTGGCTCAATTTCCCTACCTCTAAAGTAGAACAATAAGGATAGACTCAAAAAGGGGGTTAATGCAAGCAGGACAAATACAAAGAAACCCATACCTACACACATCAAAGTAAAACTATAGTAAATCAAAGACAAATAGGAAATATATAAAGAAGCCTGAGGAGGAAAAAGACACATTACTTTCAGGGGTACAATCATAAGACCAAGCACTGATTTCTCAACAGAAATGTTGGAAACCAGAGGATAAGGGGTTTTATACCTTCAAGGTCCTGAAGGAAAATCAACTGCAGAACTAGAATCTATACCCAGCAAAAATATCCTTCAAAAATAAAAACTAAATAAAAATATTTTCAGGCAAACAAAAATAGGTAATTTATCACCATAAGACTAACCACTAAAGGATGTATTAATAGGTTTCCTTTTGACAGAGGAAAATGATTCCAGATAGAAGCAGATATGCAAAAAAGAATAATGAGCAACAGAAAGAAAAAAATGTAAGTCAACATAAATGACTCTTGATTGTGTAAAACAATAATAATAATGCCTGTGGGAAGGGCGCCTAGGTGGTTCAGTCTGTTGAGCATCTAACTCTTGATTTCAGCTCAGGTCATGATCCCAGGGTCATGGACTGAGCCTGTGTGGGGCTCTGTGCTGAGTGTGGAGCCTGCTTGAGATTGTCTCCCTCTTCCCTTCTCCCCTCCTTGTACTCTCTCTCTCTAAGATAAAAAAATAAAGGGGTATCTGGGTGGCTTAGTTGGTTAAGCATCCAGCTCTTGATTTCAGCCCAAGACATGATTAAATGGTTCACAGGGTTGAGCCCCAAGTGGGGCTCTGTGCTGACAACGTGGAGCCAGCTTGGGATTCTCTCTCTCTCTCTTTCTGCCCCTCCCCAACTCGTGCTCTCATGTTCTCTCTCTCTCAAAACAAGTAAATAAATGTTTTAAAAAATTTAAATAACAATAATAATCTTGCCTGTGGGACTTGATTAAGTATAGAATTTAAATGCACGACAACAAACACATAGGTCAGGAGGGCGTTATGGAATGAAAGAGTAAGATCCTTCCATTGTCTGAGAAGTGGTAAAGGTATCAATCTGTAGTAGACATAAATAAAATGCAGTCTCTGAGGTAACCATCAAAATCAGTTAAATGATATGTAATACACCACCTAACAAAGGGGAAAGAACAGAATATTACAAAAAAAAATACTTAATCCAAAGAAGAGAAGAAAGGAAAGGACAAAGGAACATAGAATAGGCAGAACAAGTAGAGGATTGCCACAAGGAGCGGCAGGAGGACTGTTATAAACCTAAATGCATGGGTAAATGCAGTAAGTGTACATATAAGGAATATTTCAACTAAAAGACACAGGTCATCAGACTGGACAAGACCACAGTGCTTACAAAATACACACTTTGTATGACACACAACAGTTGAAAGTGGAAAGATAGAAAATGATATGTCATGCAAGCACCAACTAAAAGAACACCTGGGTGGCCATCTTACATCAGATTTTGAGGGAAGAAGCGGTATTAGAAATAAAGAGGAACATTTCATAATAAGAACATTTTCACCAGGAAGGTGTAATAATCCTAACATTTTATCTAACAAGACAGCCTCGAAATATATACAAGAAGAGCTGACAGAACTCAAATGGAAACAGGTAAATCCAGGATCATAGCGGGAGATTTTAAAACATCTCCCAAAATAACTGACAAAACAGGCGGAAAATAAATCAGTAGAAAGAAGGAGGAGGAGACTGAACAACAGGTTAAAAAAATCATCCAGTTGGCTAAAATAGGATATGACACCAGTATTTCCACGCTTTTACCAACCACCGGCTACCAGGGAGGAAATAATGAAGTAGTTACAACAATCTAGAAGTAGTCATGCAGAGTGGGTCACTTGAAGAGAGAAGACATGACCCTCAGTCAAGACACAAACAGAAAATCCTTTAATGGTATCCACTCAGTATAAAATTCAAACTTGATAATTTTTAGCTTTATCGAGAGATAACTGACATATAACATTGTATAAGTGTAACGTGTACAACATGATGATTTGATACATGTATATACTAGCAAAATGATCACGACAACACTATGCAAGGTCTTCTTTGTGGCATTTCTTTTTCCACAATGATCAAACCTGAAATTCCTAATTTATCATACCTCAGGAACCAAGAATAAACAAATAAATAAATCGCAACATAACTCACGATGAATCTGAGTTTAAAAAGCTTCATTGATGAGCTTGAATGAGTATCTCCAAATACACGAGGCAAATGTGTTTCCTTTAGCATTTAGATTTTAGTCAACCAAACCTTACCTAATATTAACATCAGCATCAAGTTTCACAAAACTAAAGATAAAGGGGGGGGGGGGGTTTAAACTATGTATTCACATCATCAACCCTCCAAATGTCTCCTAAGTTGGAGAATGCCTGCAGTAGGTAACGTACTTGGCCAACTAGCCAACTAAATGTCAATTATGTTGGAAAGTTGAGGCTGAGAGGGAAGGTGATTTGCCCAAGGACATACAGCTAATGTGTGTTGGCAGAACTAGGACGCAATGTCAGGTCTTCTGGACTCTTTTCTTCTTTCTTTTTTTTTAAATAGGTTTCACACCCAGCATGGAGCCCAGTGCAGGGCTCAAACTCATGACCTTGAGATCAAGACCTAAGCTGAGATCAAGAGTCGGACCCTTAACCAACTTAGCCACCCAGGCATCCCCCTCAGGTCTTCTGGATTCTAAAGCCTCTTTGCCCTTTTCCATGTGACCGCCTGTGAGTAGTGGAAATTGTTGTGGTCGCTGAGCCCTGCACCCCATAGCAGGCAGTACCACAGGCTTCACACTCATCACCCTGCTCCGCGGCAGTGCACTATGGGCCAATGTACTCTAATTACCACCATTTGCACACAGAGGAGCCAAGGCTCTGGGCTTTACTGATTGCCCAAGTCAAACAGTGGCACCACAGTCTGGCCAGATTTGAACCCAGGGCTATGTGATGCTATAAGTCACTCAGAGTCATGCCCCCATCCTGCATGTTCCACCCACCCCCCAACAAATAAAGCTCTGGAATGTCAAAAACAATAAGGTTTTGAGTAAGAGAGGGTAAAGATGACGGGGCGCCTGGGTGGCTCAGTTGGTTAAGCAGCCGACTTTGGCTCAGGTCATGATCTCGCGGTTCGCGTGTTCGAGCCCTGCATCGGGCACTGTGCTGATGGCTCAGAGTCTGGAGCCTGCTTCAGATTCTGTGTCTCCCTCTTTCTCTGTCCCTCCCCAACTCGTGCTTGGTCTCTGTCTCTCAAAAATGAATAAACATTTTAAAAAAGAGAGATAGAGGGTAAAGATGTAAGTAAGAGTAAGTAAGTGGGTGTAAGAGAGGATGTAGGATGGGCAGAGGGACTGGTACACTGGAGACTCCAGATAACACTGGGTGGGGAGAGGGGTTCAGCTAGCCCAAGGATGGGCTGCAGTTCCCACCTGCTTACCCACCCCCATCAGAGTAGCTACAGGGAGATCCAGTGGGAAGCCAGGACCAGAACCTTGATATTTCAGGGTTTCCCACTCCATAGCTTCTGGACTCAGGAAGCTGAGTCCAGACTCAGGAAGCGAAGAATTAGGTCATCATTTCTCAGCCCTCCCCTTAGGTCATCTGTTCTGACTTATGCCTGTTTCCTTGATGGAGCTGGCATCGGGCCTCCTGTCATTTGGTGCAGGTGACTTCATGATACCTGCATTGTGATACAAAATCTTTTCTGGATCCCAATGCTCCATGCCCTTCTCCAGCATAGGAATATCTGTCCACTCTCTCGCATAACACCCAGGCTCAGGAGGCTGAGAGTGAGCACCAGATGGCCAGTGAAGGTGGAAACTGAGGGTCAGACCTTCTTGGCCAAGGTCAGGAAGGTGGGCTCAGGAAGGACTCCCAGGGGACTGCAGACCTGGAGAGATGGGGGAGATAAGAGAGGCCAACTCAGGATGGTCCAGAGCAGATGGGCAGGTCTTCATCATCTCCCCAACCTAGTACCTGCCCCCCACCCCGTCCCCAGGGTGCTGTTTCTCATGAGAAGAGTGTCCTCTGCTCATCATTAGTGCAATGATTTCCTGACATGCTGTGTGCCTGTTTTACCTCCCTCCTCGTTTGCAAAATAGAGTAGGTGGCCAACTAGTCTCTCCAGACCTTCCAGCCACATCTGACGTAATGTTTGCTCCCGAGGCCCTGTCACTTCCCTCCTGGAGAGACATGACAAACACCAGACCCGTGAACTAATAGGTGAGCAATGGACTGGGGTCACAGAATGCAGAACCAGGATCAGAATCCTTGCTGCCTGCTGAGTGGCTCCAGGCAGACCAATGCCCCTCTCTGAACCCCATTGTGATTAGGTGATTCTGAAAACAAAGCAGTTTCTAGTCTTAAGATGAAATGACCCATGAAATATTACTTTGAAAACATAATGTTTCTTTTCCTCTAGTCAAAGAGCTTTGAGCACCAAACCTAAAAGCTCTTGCCTGCTTATTTGTCCTCTTCCCTGCCCGTGAGCTATGACAAATTGGCTCCAATTGGAATGCTTCCTAGGTCAGCTTCCAGACAGACACAGGACAAATTCCACTATGTTATTGTTGCTTTCTGATAACACCACGTGGCTCTTAAAATAGTTCTCCAGTAGATGCTGTCACTTTCAAACATGTCAAGGCAAAGGGTAAAGAGAGTGATACAATTGGATGCTAGGGGCCTCTTCTGTATCTTGCTCCCTTGGGAAAGGATAGGCAAAGAGGAGTAGAGGCAGGAGGCCACCCCTGTAGCTGGCAAGGAACGCAGCTCCGAGGAGCCACAAGGAAATGAGCGCTGCCAGCCCCCCACCGGTATCCTTCCATGCAGCAAACACAGTGATCACTATGACCGTGATGGAGGCACAGCCAGTCGCCTACTCGGGACCCTCTCCAGCTGGCAGGCTCAGTGCCCCCTCAGTGTGTGCCCCCGCCTGCCACAGAGAGCCCATCTCTGTCTCCTACAGGACTTCTTACCAACTCAGCATCCGGGATCCCGCCCCTCCGTCGAGGCTGGGAGAGCATCGGCTCCACAGAGTCCCTTCCTCTTTATCAGCATCGCATCTCCTGCTATCTTGCTGACTGTGATATGTTTGTGGAAATCCACGGATTTCTGCTGCTTCATTACATTCTATTTCTAACAACCCAATGTGGCATGGAAAATATTTCCACACATGCATGACCGTGTATGGGAGTTCTTACAAGATTTTTTTCTGGGCATATTCCTTAACCTAACAAGGTCACTCTCTTTCTTTGATAGTATAGGATGGTGACATGCTGCCTCCCACCCCTGGTCTACGGAACAAAGTTGGTGGGGCTTGAACTTGGCAGCCAGCAGCAACATGTGACCAGCTCCTGTGGATTAGTGACATTAACATCAGGGTTCCATGACACTCCGTGGGTCAAGGGAGGCTCCATTTAGCCCACTTCACAGATAAGCAAGCAGAGACTCAACAACTGGCCCTGGGAAGCAATGAGTCAACTCCAGAGGCTAGGCCTTTACACCAACCCCAGTCCTTTTGCACTATTTGAAACACTTTTCTACCTATTTTAGACTCATTGTTAGAAGACATCTTGCAGAGTGTTTGGTGATGCAATCAGCACTTAAATGCTTATTTTCAATATAGGAGGTAAAAAATATATATGTGTAGAAATCAGGGAATCTGAGAAAGACATGATCAACTAGGATTCAGAAGACAGGAACCTGGCCAGTAGCAGCATCCCTGGGCTCAGCAGAACCTCGTTGGCCTTTCCTCTGGAGCCCAGCTATGGGACCAGCACAAGCCTCTGCCCTTCTCTGAGTTCCTAGAAAGAATATGATTGGACACTTCCCCATGGACCATGGAGGCAGGTTTTCCCTGGGGTATCTGTATTCCTAAGAGAAGAAAGAATTGTAGACCCTCCAAGAAGGGTCTGCTATAGTCAAAGGAAATAATTTCTAAAGAGCAATAACAGATGGAAGGTGAGAAGGGGTGGCTCAGGGATAGACTTTTGGGGTACACCAAGCAAAGGCATTTGGACTTCTCCTATGTGCAATGAAGAGCCATTGGTGGGTTTGGTCAGGGGATATACCTGACATGCTAATCTGCTCATGATTGCTTGTTCCCCTGACAGCTTAGAGGTCCTCCCAGCAATGCCCCCTGAAAGGTCTGCCCTCTGAGGGCACCCCATGACCTGGACCTCTGCCCCTCTCAACACCTGTGCTGCTGTACCCCAACCTTTGCCCATGATGGCTGATATGCTAATCTGTGTCACTAGCTTAGATTGAGTTTCTGCTGCTTGAATGAAAGAAACTTAACTAACTCAGCTACCAATGTGGCGCTGTTCAAGTGCCTCCCCCCCACCTCCCACTGCCGGCAGCTGCCTCTACTTGAGATGTTATCCCTGGAAAAGCCACTCCCAGTGGGGGGATTGTATCCAACCTTTAAGGTCTCAAACTCTGCCTCCTTCCTGAAGGTCTTCTGGTCTTCCCCAATGGATATGATTCCTCCCTAGACCCCCTTCTACCTAATACCATATGGCACCTACCTTATTCAGTCTGGTGGTCTTAGGAAATTACCTTTTACCAACTCTCTCAACTAGAATTGTAGGTTCTCTGTAGGCAGAACCTGGGCCTCCTTCTCTGAATCTGTCTGTCACTGGGCCTCACCAGCCCTCACACAGGGAAAATGCTCACTGTTGCTGTAACAGCAGGGGGTACATGAAGAGAGGATGGGACCCAAGATCTGAAGTCCTCAAGTGCCCTGGAAAGCCCTGGCCAGTCCTGGGCAGAGGTGTGGACATAGAATCAGGGTCCCATGGGAAACAGCACTCAGTTCCACATACAGCTCTGGGTTCACGGGCCCCATTGCCGACCAGTGAAAGGTTTTGGCCATCTCTCCACTCCAGAGAAAGTGCCCTTGGGTGGGACCACAGAGTCTGAGCAGCTGCCCCTCCTGGGAGCATGGACAGACTTCTGGCCCTATCTGTCCAGAGTGACTAGAGCTCTGGCAGTAGGCCTGGGAGCTGTCCTGTGGGATCCCCTCCCACCTGACACGTGGGTATCTCTGGGTGCTCATGTGCATGTGCTCAGTCTACAAGGGCATATTTGACAAGGCACAGGGGGAGTCCTGGGAGGAGGAACCTGAGAAAGTTCTTGGCAAACAAGCCTGAGCCAAGGACCCTCTAGCCTCAGGAGAAAGTGCTAGAAACCCAGCTGCTAACGTCGGAGGTAAAGAAGTAGGGTGTGCAGCCATTGCCATTAGCTGTTGAGGAAAACCACAATGTGGAAAGGAAGAGAGAGGATTTGCCCCCAAACTGCTACCTTGGAGGGCCAGTCTGGTCACCTGCGGCCAGGCTGAGTGCTGGGACCTGCTCCTGACCCAGAGGTCCTGCCCTCAGACCCACCGCGGGGCCTTCCCAACTTTCTCTCAGGAAATGCCTTTCCAGGAGGCCAAGGAGTCATTTTCCAAAAGGCCTGAAGTACCAGGTACATGGATTGGCCTGCAGGGCTTGTGAGGGAGCAGCTCCTTCAGTCATAGGAGCAAAGCCATTTGGTTTAAAATCCCCATAAAAGCAGCAATGCTCATTTCCTATATTGGGTCGTATTTCCTAATTACTGTCCCAGAGGAAAACCTAGTGAGAAGGAGAGAGAAAGAAGCCAGCCCCGCAGCCTTCATTTGTACATTTAAATAAAGTGTGATTAAAAAGCATACCCTGCACATTTCCCTGAAACACACCTTCCTTTGGTGGGCATTTCTGATGAACACAAAATGGAATCACTTGAAAAAATTATTAGTTCAGCTTGAAAGTAATTGCCACTTATTTTGTTTATAAGGCAAGGTCTGCTGGTGACATCAGATTAGACTTAACTGCATCCTGTTTTGATGCTAACTAATATTTGCCCTAATACTAAGCATAAATAAGTAGGAATTTCTCCTGAGACACCACAGATATTACATCTTTAATGGGACCTAATAGTCAGAGGCAAGCCAATTGCCCTGCTGTGGGATCATAATTATGTGCTCTCTTTTTTCCCCCTTTTAAATTTCACGATCTGAGAGGAGCACTCGAAGCCATTAGGCTTTCTCTAGAAACATGGGGTAAAAATAAAACCACCCGTGTGCAAACTCCACGTCATCCATTCCGGAAGGTGACGGCGTTCCTAACGCTCCCTCAAATGCACCGCCTTTCCCAAGGCTTTTCGGTAAGGGCCTCATGCCACTGGCTGCTGGCAGGAGGCTGGGCATTTGGAAGGAGACACGTCCACCCTGGGGCCGAGAGCCTGCTCCTCAGGTGGCCCCTGCCCTCCGAGACCGGCTCCTGCAGCCTCCTTGGGGATCTCTGGCTTTGGCCCCCTGACCTATGGCTACGGCCCCATCCTCTGCCTTTATGTGGGAATTATGCTGTTGCTTGTTTTCTGTGAGGATGTTTGGTGGTGAGAACTCAGAGCCCTTGCCCTGAAGGACACTTGGGCCACATGGGCCAATGGGGCCCTAAGTAAGATCCTGTTCAGGCTTCTAGCCCAGGGACTGTCCCCTGACCCTGAAGACAGGCAAGTGTAGCCGGGGAGAGAGAATTGGGGCGAAGCTGGCATCTGCTCCTTTCTCCCTTCCTGTCACTGGAGCCCTGACCCTCTGTGGGTCAGCGTGAAAGTGGTTGTCAAGAGGGCCCCTTTACAGCCACCGACCATGTCCCAAACCTGCCCCCTTCTAGACATCTGAAAGGAACCTCTTCCCGTATTCCCCACCTTGGCTCCCCTGGTGGTCTCAAGTAGACCCTTTTCTGTTTGGCTCTTTGGGGCCCAAGGAATTTCACAGGCCGAAGAAAGCCCATCTTTAGCCATCGCTTCATGCCTGGGACCCTGCCAACCCTTTTCTGGCTTCTCATCCCCCTGGCCTTCCATCAAACTAATGGCTTTGGTTAATAACTCTGTCTGCACCTGACATCGAGGTACTCAATAAGCAGTAGCTATTACTTTATTATTATTTTATGGTAGGTATGGAAGAAATGCGTGGGGCACGGATAATTCATGACGCAGGAACTCAGAGGGGAGATAGATGACCGAGCACAAGGGGAGGCTCACGGGGGAGCCGATCAGAGTCAGGAGAATGCGGAGGGCATTCCAGGCCAGGGATGGCCCCCGACTAAGACCCAGAGTGGGGAGGTGTGCCGTAGGTTTCGGAAACACTGTGTGGACTATTTGGCCCTGGCAAAAGGTTCTTGTCAGGAGAAGGGAGTTGCGGGTGGCAGTGGCGGATGGGGGGCGAGAAAGGGAAGGAGAGGGATGGGGACGTGGTGAAGACATGAAGGTTGGGCTCAGATTCAGAAATGACCCCAACTATTTGGCTAAGCTATTTTGATTTTTGTCCCACCCTCCATAAGTGACCACGGAGAATCTTTATACCTGACGATGGCAGTTGTGCAGTGGCATTTGGGAAGGCCGTCTGGAATCCTACACACCATGTTTGGGAGGGAGAGCCAGAGGTCGGGGTGGGGGTCAGCCGTGAGGACGTGGCATCACAGCACACAGCAATGTCTGCCCCTGGGGAGGGAGGCAGAAGGAGAAGGAAGCTGGGGAATCTGGGTCTTTGCCAATGACAAAAGGGCAGAGAGATTTGTATCAGAGAGGCGCTCAAGATAGCCTCAGACTGCAGGAGCGCATTCTGCCCCCAGGAGATGCCACCTTCCCAGGGCTGGTGCCCACTCCAGTGACACCTACCAGTCGGGACAGAGCCTTCACACTGCAGCAAGAGTCCTCACCCCTCAGGGGACCTGCTGCACATGACTTTGGGGACAAGTTTTTGCTGCTACTGGGCAAGTTCTTGCCCTTCTTTTTTAGTTTTTGGAATGAAAAAGTAAGTACATATACAGAAAAATACAAAGAAAAAACAATGAGATATGGTATTTCAAACTCTTAAAATTAACCATCATGACTATTTTGGTATATTTCCTCTCTGTCTTTTTCTGTACTGAAATACTTTTTCAAAAGTTGCACGAGTACTATATTAATTCTTTTTATTTTTATTTTTTTACCAAGGTCAGAGCATGTCACCTAAAATAAAGGCCCTTTACCCTCACCCTAACCCAGGGGCCACCTCTGTGCAGAATTTCACATTGCTTTCAACTCACTTTTACAGTTTTACATAGATACATATATACCCCTAAAAGATAAATAATTGTGTTTGGCATGTTTCTATTTGGTAACTGACACGAAAACGGATTTTTCTGTACTTGGTTCTTTTCTTTTTTTTTTTCAACGTTTATTTATTTTTGGGACAGAGAGAGACAGAGCATGAACAGGGGAGGGGCAGAGAGAGAGGGAGACACAGAATCTGAAACAGGCTCCAGGCTCTGAGCTGTCAGCACAGAGCCCGATGCAGGGCTCGAACTCACGGAGCGCGAGATCGTGACCTGGCTGAAGTCGGACGCTTAACCGACTGCGCCACCCAGGCGCCCCTGTACTTGGTTCTTTTCAATCAACATCAGGTTTTTAAGATTTGTCTGCCTCAACTCAATAGCTCAAATCTGTGACTTCCGCCTGCCGTGTGGCGTTCTCACATCTGCACGGATTACGTTTAATTTGTCCTTTCCCCCTCTCATGCTACCTTTAGGTTGTTGCAGTGCGTTATTACTGCAGACACTGCTGCAATGAATATCCTGGTATAACTCTCCCGGATTCTACCTTCAAACTGACACAACAAATCACTTCTGTCTTCAAGGCTACGAAAACCATTACCCGAAGATCATTATTTCACCGGGGCTACTACCAAAGTGGAATTGTCGAGTGAGAGGGTATGTGCGCTTTAATTCCTTTCTTTTCTATGAAAGGATTTAACTGGCCACATACATTCTCCCGAAATAAACCCCTCAGCCTTCGGAAACTTTAGTGTGCTCTCGAGAGGAACAGTAAAGATGCTATCTGGGAAACTAAATTAAAAATCTTTCACGTGGAGAGTGCCATTTGGCCTCAGCTTACTGCTGATATTAGTATCAACTTTTATTCTTATATATTTATATTTTTAATTACAAGTATAACGTGACATCAAGCGTGGGAGGAGATAAAGTGCCATTCACAGAGAATTGGAAGTCACAGTTTTGTCTCTCCCAAGACAATGAATCTAGGCAACACTCATCAATGACTACAAGTCCCTTACGTGGAAGGTGGACAGGGAACTTGATGATAACAGAAGCTGACATCACTCGTCAGTGGGGACTGATCAATCAGCACTCACAGTGATTCCACCGACATGGTGCTCCCTAAGTGATAGGATATGATGTGATAGGGAGAACACAACATCATCTAGCAAGGATTCCTTCTGAAACAAAACAAAACCGAACCTGAACATGAGCAAGTATCTAGGTGTAATTGCCAGTTAAAGGGAATTGGGGGGCTAGACAAACATTTTATCTTTAGGATAAAATCAACCAAATCCACAATGTAGAAGACTCACAGGATAGATGATCAGTTCTTCCACAAACAAATGGTACAAAAAGGGGGTACTTTTAAGGATTATTGGATTATTTAAATAGCTTTAAGAGGGACATCTCGGTGGCTCAGTCAGTGAAGCATTCAACTTTGACTCAAGTCATGATCTCATGGTTCACAGGCTCAAGCCCCACATCAGGCTCCCTGCTGTCAGCCCAGAGCCCACTTCAGATGCTCTGTTCCCCTCTCTCTCTGCTCCTCCCTTCTTGCACTCTCTATTTCTTTCTCTCAAAAACAACAGTAATAATAATAATAATAATGATAAACATTAAAAAATAAAATGAAAAATAAATAGCTTTAAGAGATTTATCACCAAACAGCAAGCATGAAATTTATTTAGATCCTGATTAGAACAAGTCAACTATAAAGACACTTTATAGAAAATCAGGGGAAACTGAACACAAATGGGGTTATTAGACAATGTTAAGAGATTATCGCCGGTAGCCAAGATGATGAACATGACTAAATCTAAATCTCCCAACATAACCTGCAAATAGAAGGAAGGAAAGGAAGGAGGAAGGGAGGAAGGAAAAAATAACACTACATAAAACTTCACAAAACCCATACTGTCCATATAATTAGAAGACAGCAACTTCAGGTTACTTGATTAAATAGTAAACAAATATATCATAGGCAGTGGGAGCTAAATTTATTATTATGGTCAGAGGCATGGATTACAAATATGGCAAGTGAGAAAGATAAATGAAATCTTTGGTGCAGGATTGGACTTAGAGGTATCAGTGTAAACTTATGTATACAACAGTGTATGTGTAAAAAACAGCTCTGCCGATATAAAGACATGCATGTATGTGGGTGTATGCGTGGATGTGGCTGTGTGTGCAGACACATATTTCCTAGCATCGCCCACTGGGAAAGCCCAGAAGAAATGATACCCCAAAAGTAATCCGCACACCTAGCACCCGGATCCTAGTTTCTAAATACCATCTCCAATCAAAGGAGCCACCTCTCCTTGGTGAAATAGCTGATTCCAAGGCTGGATTATGAAAAGCACAGAATCAAACTGGAATACCCTGTTATGTCAGAAAATTAGAAAGTGCTCAAAATACTATGGATATGTCAAAAGGACACAGGATTCAATATGAATGGCTTTCAGTGACCAAATATGGGACAATTAGAACATCAAAATAAATAATGGCATAACGAATAATAATCCACTGAATAAATTAAGAATCTGAAAATTCATGCTGATGTCCATCGGGCAATCAATCAACGGAAAGAAAAAGATCTTCCTTCCAGCAAAAGACCAACTAGTAAATGTAGAATAAAATTTAAAAGTAGACAAGTCACCCCTGGGCACCCACTGCACAGATCACATACCCATGATTGCATGGAAATTTCCTGGTTGTAATCTGTGGACTCCAGTTATGCAAGACAACATCTTTCTTTTTAACAAGTACAGTCTGTACTAGTTAGGAATAAAGGGGAATTATATCTGCAACTTATTCTCAAATGGTGCTATAGACTGAATGTTTGTGTCCCCCAAAATTCATATGTTGAAGCCCCACCCCAATGCGATCATATTTGGAGGCGGGGCCTTTGGAAAGTGATTAGGTCATGAGGGTGGAACCCTCATGAGTGGGATTAGTGCCTGTATGAAAGAGACCCCAAATTGCTCCCTTGCCCCTTCCACCATGTGAGTAGACTGCAAAAACACAACTGTCCACGAGCCAGAAAATGGATCCTCACCAGACACTGAATCTGCCAACACCTCGATCTTGAACTTCCCAGCATCCAGAACTGTGCTAAATAATTGTCGTTTAAGTCACCAGTCTATAGTACTTTTGTCATAGCAGTCTGCACAGATTTAGATCGAGGATTTAGAAAAAAAAATGGGTGTGTATATGGAGGAGAAGGATAACAGAACAAATGAGGTATATTAACGTTTGGAGACTTTAGAATAGAGGTCTACAGAAATTCTTTGAATTTTCTATACGTCTAATAGTATATCAAAAATTTTTAAAAGTCATACACACAAAAAATTATTTTATTTGGTGGTAGTCACAATGGCATGTTGGTTATACTTTTTAAAAAAATCATTGTCTATTAGAGATTTTTTAATCCACATGAAGCAAATATTGAAAAAGGTTAGTAACGGAAATCTAAGCAGTGGGTTTATGAGAGTTTATTACCTTCTTTGCCTCCATGTTGTGTTTGAAATTTTTCATAATATAAACATTTTTAAGGCATTCTTAATTCCATGTGCATCTCTCCAAAGACTGTAAAGGAATACTATTTTTGAATATTCCCATCTAGTCTTTAGAGTGATGCATATATTTTGTTGTGCAAACGATTCAAATCCTGACTCTTTCATTTTTCAAGTTACCAAGGTCTTCCCAATTGGCTCTTCAGTGGCTACATATTAGTTCATGGGCCAGATAATTTATTAAATCATTTCCCTGTTGCTGAAATTGTTGCTTTGCTTGAACGGCAGACTCAAATATATCATGCTTTTTCACATATGGGATCTTTTCTTAGGAAAGGCTTCCAGAAGTGGAATTTCTGGATCTTAGACATGATTGTGAATCTTGAAGCATTTTGCCAGATTGCTTTCCAAAAAAGTAGTATCAACTTACATTTTATGAGACTAAGCATCGGGACTTGGCATTAAATTTTTACTGGTCCTGGGCTTGGGTTACTTACATCTTTCTGTTTCCTCTTTTGTGGGTTGTTCTGTCTCCATCCCTGTATTGGGACCTTCATGGTCTTCAAATTCGGCATGAGCTCTTTAAGTAATAAAGGTATTACCTTTCATATCGTATTTGCCTCAAATGTTTTTCCTGAAAAACTCACTTTAAGTGGAAGGATGTGTAAGGAACTAGACTTGGCTAGACAGTGGCTAGACATAGATAGCCATTATGCATACCACACACCACATTCTCTGTAAGACGAGCTCCACATCCTGGCAAGGCAGTCACCTGTTTAGAAAACAAGATAGTTGGGGCGCCTGGGTGGCGCAGTCGGTTAAGCGTCTGACTTCAGCCAGGTCACGATCTCGCGGTCCGTGAGTTCGAGCCCCGCGTCAGGCTCTGGGCTGATGGCTCAGAGCCTGGAGCCTGTTTCTGATTCTGTGTCTCCCTCTCTCTCTGCCCCTCCCCTGTTCATGCTCTGTCTCTCTCTGTTCCAAAAATAAATAAAGGTTGAGAAAACAAGATAGTTAGGAGCACCGGGATGGCTCAGTCGGTCAAGCATCTGACTCTTGATTTTTGGCTCAGGTCATGATCTCACGGTTCATGAGATCAAGCCCCACATCTGGCTCTGTGCTGGCAGCGTGGAACTTGTTTGGGATTCTCTCTCCCTATCTCTGCCCACCCCCATGCTCTAAATAAATAAATAAATAAATAAAAGAAAACAAGATAGTTATATTTATCTAGAACATAAAATACTATGAAAGACTGTCTCCTGAGAGAATTTTCCAAAGACTACAAAACAGACCAAAGGTCCTGGCTGTGTCTTCATGATCAAAATAACCACCTTTAAAAATAGCTGATGTAGTCTTTGTCCTGTTTCCCTAACAACCAAATTAATAGTCTCATGACTAGTAAAAGTAGGACATAATGGTCGCCAGATAAGTCTAACCCATTAAAAAAGAAAGAAAAAAAAAGGTGTTACAACCTCCCACAGGAAAAAAGATCTATTTCTCCCGGGATGGGTTTCTACCTACATAAACCAGCCTGAGCCTATGGTAGAAAAGAGCACCAGGGTCTGACACCCCCACTGTCCCAATTATCTGTCCATGTGCATCCAGTAGGTGATGTGCGATTAGGCTGCACCACCAGCCAGTGGGTGTCCCTCCCTCCCCTGGCACCCAGGTCACCCGCTCCAGGGGATGTGGGCTTCCGTCCAATGGGGTTCTGTGGTGGGCAGACGGTAGAGGCTTCATAAGTTAAACACCTTCTCCAGCAACAACAGGGCCTTCCAGAGACCAAGGCAGACTTCCGCCACCTGGATCACAGTGTTGGTTCTGCTCAGGGTCAGCTGAATGTTATACTGAGAGTTTCCTGAGCGCCAAGAGCTTGGGTAGGCAGCACTTTCTGCTAGTAACCCCTATGTCGGCTGCCCCAGGTACAGCTTCTGTGTTCACCCTTCACTGACTATGGAGCCATACTCAGCAATTTCTTGCCTTCATCATAAAGAATCTTTCCACACCAAAAGCATTTTGTAAGCACCACCACAGTTGAAAATTTTCTATTAGTCATGTCTCTTTTCCTAGGAGTCACATTTCAGCTACTAGTCAGGTCGTTCTCTCTCTCTCTCTCTCTCTCTCTCTCTCTCTCTCTCCCCTATCTCTTCAACACTCCCAAGGCCCAGCAAACTACAGCCATATTTACCTGCCCATTTACCTCTCAGTCTAGGACTGCTGTTGAGCTACAATGGCAGACTTGAGTAGCTGGGACAGACTGAATGGACCACAAAGTCTAAAATATTGACTATCTGGCCCTTAAGAAAAAGTGTGCCTACCTCTGCTCTAATTCTCTTCTACCACTACCTCCAATTCCTAGATTTTCCTTAGGACCACTCAATTTGCCACTCCTTCCTTACTAAGGAGAGCAATTTACTATTTTCTGGTTTCTGCCTTTAACCTTACACACCCAAATCAATACTGTACTCAAGCCTATGGAAGCCATTACACAGAGCACGATAACTGTTTGCACTCAGCAAACAAAAGAACTTCCAGTTAGCACATCCATGCTTCTTAGAAGGCAGCAAAGGGGTATATATAAGAGAAGAGCACTTCAGTTGGCTCCAACATACATTATTGCATATAATCTGTTTATAGGCACACTCAGCCCTACTAGAATGACCTTTATGGCCAGAACAATGGAACTGGATCTTCTGATATCGCTAATGGGCTCCAGCCATCTTGAGGTATGGAAGGAAGCCTGGGAAGTCCAGGCTAGGGTGCTGAAGAAAAATTCCAAAGCAGGTGGAGGAGGGGACCGCAGGAGAGAGCTGGGCTGTGGGCTTACGGCAAATTCAGGGGATGTCACTCTACCCAGCCAGGTGACTTGAGGTTCTAGACAAATGATCTCTATAGGAAAAGCAGTGAAGGGAAAAGTTGTCTCTTTCAGCCAAGCCCACCCTTCAACTCCAGGCATCACCTCTACCCTTGATTTTCCTAGCAAAGCTAAACAGAATTTAGCTGCAGCCAAATACTCCAGCCAGAATTTCTCCATAACAAGCATGAAAATATGTTTAACAACATTAGTTATCACAGAAATGCAAATCAAAACCATAATGAGATCTCCACTTCATACTGACTAAGATGGCTAGAAACAATACCAACAGTGGTCAAGGAGAAGGAGAAATTAAAACCCTCACACACTGCTGATGGGAATGTAAAACGATGCAGCCATTTTGGAAAACAGACAGGCAGTCCCTCAAATGATTAAACATAGAAACTACCA
Source organism: Lynx canadensis (assembly GCF_007474595.2). NCBI lineage: Eukaryota > Metazoa > Chordata > Mammalia > Carnivora > Felidae > Lynx > Lynx canadensis. Next base: position 40,511,403 of record NC_044313.2, on the reverse strand, counting down.
CATGACTCAGCAATTCCACTCCTAAGAATATACCCAGGAGAAATAAAAACATATGTCCACACAAAAACTCGTACATAAATGTTCATAGCAGCATTATTCATAATAGTCGAAAAGTGGAAACAACCCAAATGTCCATCAACTGATTCATGAATAAATAAAATATGGTACATCCATACAATAGAATATTATTCATCCATAAAAATGAATCAAATATTGATATGTGCCGCAACATGGAAGAACCTTAAAAACATTATGCCAAGTGAAATAAGCCAGTCACAAAAGACCACATACTATATGATTCCATTCACATGAAAGTCCAAAATAGAGAATTTTAGCAAGCTAGAAAGTAAATTAATGGTTGCTCAGGGTAGAGAATGGAGACAGGGAAATAGAGAAGTAACAGCTAAACGATAGGAGGTTTTTTTGAGATAATGAAAATGTTCTAAAATTGAGTGTGGTGATGATCGCACATATCTTTCTATATACCCTTTAAATGGGTGAATTGTATGGTATGTGAATTATTTTCAGTAAAGCTGTTTAGACAAAAAATAAATAGAGATAGGCTCAGATATAGACTTAATCAGGGAAAGGAGAGCGAGGAGAGAATATATGTCATTTAACAATATGAAGGGCTATCAACCATATCTGTAATTGTCACCTCTGGGAAATTACATAGGGAGAATGCTTGTTTCGTTTCTACTGCAACTTTTTTTTTATTTCCCCCAAATTTGTGACTGTGGACAGAAGCTAGAGACAAGAAGTGCGAAGTGTCCTTCATTCTGAAGAGTCAATAAGGACTTACAAAGAAGTGGCTAACGACTGGGGATGGACTACTCCCTAAGAGGTAATGAAAAGGATGAAACACACCCAATTACCCTATGATTAATTTTGTGTCAACCTAGTTGGGCCATGGTGCCTAGATATTATATTTATATATTTAAATAAATATAATAAATATATATGGTGCCTATAAATATATATGTATATTTAAATATATATTTAAATTTATATTTATAAATACATATATATTTATATTTTTACATATAAATATATATTTAAATATATAAATATATTATACAAATTATATATATAAATAACAATATAATAATATATATTTTTTATTATTAATTTTTTTTTCAACGTTTGTTTATTTTTGGGACAGAGAGAGACAGAGCATGAATGGGGGAGGGGCAGAGAGAGAGGGAGACACAGAATCGGAAACAGGCTCCAGGCTCTGAGCCATCAGCCCAGAGCCTGACGCGGGGCTCGAACTCACGGACCTCGAGATCGTGACCTGGCTGAAGTCGGACGCTTAACTGACTGCGCCACCCAGGCGCCCCTATATATATTTTTTAAAGAAGCCATGTGGCTTTAAAAAAAATTTTTTAACATTTATTTATTATTGAGACACAGAGAGACACAGAACATGAGCAGGGGAGGGGCCGCGAGATGGAGAGACACAGAATCTGAAGCAAGCTCCAGGCTCTGAGCTGTCAGCACAGAGCCTGACACGGGCTCGAACTCACAAACTGCGACATCATGACCTGAACTGAAGTCGGACACTCAACCGACTGGAGATTTATATTTTAATAAATAGACTTCCTATAACACAGATTTACCTCCATGATGTGGGTGGCTCATCAAATCAGCTGAAGGCTTAAACAGAACAAAACACTGACTTTCCCTGAGTGAGGGAATCCTGCCCAGAGAGCTTTCAGACTTGAACTGTATCATCAGCTCTTCTATGGGTCCCTAGCCTACTAGCACACCCCTGCAGATTTTGGACTTGTCAGCCTCCCTAATCATATGAGCCAATCTCTTATAATAAACAAATACACATTGGGGTGCCTGGGTAGCTCAGTCGGTTAAGTGTCCGACTTCAGCTCAGGTCATGATCTCACGGTTCATGGGTTCAAGCCCCGCTTTGGGCTCTGTGCTGACAGCTCAGAGCCTAGAGGCTGCTTCGGATTCTGTGTCTCCCTCTCTCTCTCTACCACTCCCCCACTCATGCTCTGTCTCTCTCTGTCTCAAAAATAAATATATTAAAAATTTTTAACAAACACATACATACATATATATGTATACACACACACACACACACACACACACATCTTATTGGCTCTGGAGAATCCTGTTGAACATGCCAACCCTCACTCCAGCCTACCTTAACCCCAATAAAGTTGATATAAGCAGAAGACAAGGACTAGGGAGAAGAAAGACATGTATCATTGGACTTAGGAGGAATCTGCCTTCCCTTACCTCCCAGGCCAAGTAAGTGAGAAGATCTCCTAGGGATTTAGGTGCCTCCAAAGAAGGATGACTGACTTTCCATTTCCTCTCACCTGCTTGGGATTGCTCATCTACCCTACACATCTCTAAGCCAGAGAAAATGGAATGCAAGGAAGGCATAACGGCCAAGAGAAGGGTGACAGCAAAGCAGCCCACACTCCTATCAGCTGAGTAGCAAGAACGTGCGAGTCTTCTGTGGGTCAAGCAAAACCCCCTAAAGATGAATAGGCTTGAGCTGTCTTGCTGATGCACCACCCAAGCTTGGCCCACCATGAGATGGGGTGTCAGCAACAAGAAGCTGCTAGGGGCAATGGAGGAAACCATAGTTGCAGGAGCTGAAGGAGAGAGATGAAGGAGACTGTGTCAGAGTTGGGTTTCCTCTCTCAGGAAAGGCTCTGCAGAGAGAGGCCTTCAGAGAATTCACACACACCAGCATGTGGAGACTAATCACACCAAATTCGTCAACAGGGATTCTAGCCAGAAAAGCAAGAGCAATGCCCAATAGAGGGCACACTACCCATCACTTATGTAGAACTTTGCCCTTTCCTTTAGCTATTCCTTCGCTTCCCGATTATACAGGAAGTAGAACCAAAGGAGGGTGGGAGAGGGGAGGTGAAAGACAGACCATCCCCTCATAACCAAGATGGAATCTGGACATGTGGTAAACTCACATGGCCTCATGGCAGCAGGGGAGAGGGGACCTTGGGCCTTGAGTCCTCACTGCCCTCTGCTGCAGCCTGGCCAGTCGGGTCCCTACCTGGGGCTGCTGTTCACCAGCTCACCGTTGTGTCTTCAAAAGGGGGAAGATGGAGACTGCATCTGACCAGTTTGTCCTACCTCTTTCTCTCTTCTCCTTCTACAACCCACCAGAGTGGCAGGGGTGAGCTTTTTATTTCCTTTTCCTGTGTAGCAGTCTATGATTATATTATTGCATGAGTTTCCACACCCCACATGTTTTAGTTACCTTAATGTTGGCCCAGCCTGGCTGCTAACATGTTAATGGGAGCTTCAAGGATTTATAAGAAGCTATCTCTCTCTACAAATCCTGGATTTCAAGACTATTGCCTTGCTAGAGACTTTAAAAACACGCATTCAATCTGAAAAGCCATAGCCGAGTAGCGACATGGTGTTCTACCTAATATCCATCTTCCGTCAGAAGCGTTGAAGCCTATTGCTACGATGGAGGAAGTCAACCAACTCCATTCTCATAGACTTCCTGTTCTGTAGAGTCCACAGGCTAGACACTACATGTCCAGATAGAGTTCCACACATGACCTAGCATCCGCCACGCTGACATGCCTACTCAAGATTTGGGAAAAGAAGTGAGCCACAAGAGTCTCTGGCCACACAACAGGACATGGTATCTTCCAGAAAACTTGACTGTGGAAGGAACTGGCTCTTCCCAGCAGCTGAAATGGGATCTTCAGTGCCTGGTGTTGTAGGTGTCAAGCAGTGGGTGGTGGTAGCCGTGGTATTTTTCTAGAACAGTCCTGCGGATGCTTGGGCACTTTTCCTGGCTGTATGGCAGCCAAGTTCATTCCCTGGTTTCCCAGGAGATCCCGTAGGCAAACTAATATGATTTTTAAATCCCCTTTCTGATTGAACTAACTACTGTGGGTTTTGTTATCTGCTGGTAAGAACTCTGTCCAACACAGGTGGGGAGCCCAGGGCATGAAGAGTTACTGGGCATGAAAATATTTCAGAAATATTGTCGCCTTTAAACATGTTCTCTGAGTGCAAGCCAAGGGAATGTACAAGCATCTTGCTGCAATTGGGAGGAAGAGATATCAAAAGTTTCTAGAGAGGAAGGGATGGTAAATGGAAATTAATTATAAACTTCCTGCTATTACAAATTTATGATGTAGAAGGGGCCAATGCTTTTGCCTTTATTTAGTATGCCGCCTTTGTTTTATCGTATTGAAGGTTAAAAAAATGTATCTACGCTTCTTCGTGGATTCATTTGTGACCTCAGACCTCAGCCTTATTTTTCTCAAAAGCTTCTCAGCCGTGGCCTCCCCACTGCTGAGGCTTCAGGGACACTCACCGTTAGGTTCAGCACAGATTCCTAACCACACATGGTCAGGGTGACACATCCAGTAACTAATTATGACCTGGTAATTGCAGCTGTTATCTTTAGCAACCAGAAGATGATAAGATTCTTTGCAGCCATAGCATTTTACAACTCCACAAATGCAATTTCTAAGACATTGAAATCTTGTTTCCCTATCCAGACTGCAGTTCCTCGCTGACCAGGATAGCCTTCTTAGAAAGCTCTGTCATTCCCACACAAATGGTCCTGCAGGAGACTCTACGCCAGCATCTCAGGAAGGGGATCGGGGACCCACAGTTGTCTATCGTAGCTCTGAGATGAGGAAGTACTTTGGTAGGCGGCACAGTTCCTCCAGTCCAGCAGGAAGGAAAGAAAGATGGCTAGGCTTCCCCCGCTAGTCGGTGGGCAAACTGCACAAAGGGAGGCAGGAAAAGACGATCGAGGGCAGTAAGAGGAGCGTCTCAGTCTCAGTCTCAGTCTCGGGATCTGGAGTCAGCCTTGGTTCCAGCGCTTGGGAACTGCAGTGTCCACGTGGGTTTCTACATTCCACTGGGCCTCTTGGATCTTTATGAGAATTAACAGATGATCATGGATGCGAGGTCTTTGCAAAGGCCACCCCCGAAATGATCATTGCTTGGTGTCAAAGGGTTTAGGTGAGAAGCCCCCCATCTGAAGGGCTTTCCTCACTGGGCTCGCTGTTCTGAACATGCTCTAAGTGGCTGGTCTGTTCAGACTGGGTGGCTTATAAACGGGAAAACATTTATTCCCAGAGGCCTGGAGGTTGAGAAGCCCAAGATCAAAAAAGCACCATCAGGTTTGATGTCCGACAAAGGCCTGCTTCCTGGTTCATCGACGATCGTGTTCTCGCTGTGTCCGCACATGGCAGAAGGAACAAGGGAGCTCTCTGGGGTGTCTTTCACAAAGGCACTAATCCCATTCACGAGGGCTCCATGCTCATGACATAATCACCTCCCAAAGGCCTCGCCTCCAAATACCATCACACTGGAGATGAGGTTTCAACATACGAACTGGAGGGCAGGGGAGGGACACAAACATTCAGTCTATATCACCAAAAAAAAAAAAAAAACAAACCACACACACACACCTTGGACTTCTTAGAGCTGGGAGATAGACAGTCTGATGGAGATGGGTTCTCCACTTCTTGTCTGTGTGATGATGCACCCAGCAACCTGAAGTATCATGTCACCCCCTTGTTTAGAGCTGCTCAGAGAGTTGCATGGGGAATAAAAGCCTACCCCTCACCCTGGGGTTCAGGGCTCCATATGAGCTGCTCCTGCTGTCCTCACCCTGCTCATGTCCTTGCCATTTTCTGCCTTACCCCAGCCTCAGTGTTCTTCTCAGTTCCTTGGGCATTCTCAGGTCTTCCCTTCCCCAGGGCCTTTGCACATACCATTCCCTCCCTCTACTCCACCATTCCCCCTGCTAATTGCTTGATCAGTGTTCCTTCACACTTTGTCTCTCTTGTTCATGGCCAAATCCTTCACTCCGAAAACTGCCTGGGGTATATATACAGCAGATACTTAGCCATTTGTTATTAATGAAAAAAAATTTTTGAAGAATAGTGTGGCTTCGAACTAAGGTGATTTATTACTGTAAAGTGGAAATAATAGTAGTTCCAGCTTTTCCCTTTTCCTTCCCTTGCTACTTCTAGGCTCCTAAGCCAAAGGCAGGAACTATTTAGGTTCTGAATGGGCTTCTTAGATCCAACACTTTTCTTTATAGCACATCCCATGGGCTCGCACGTGTCTTCCTTGAGGCTGAAGTCCGCCTCTGCCTTGACAGAGTTGACAAAGTCTTCAACCTTTATTTTATGCCAAGTTCTCTCCATCAAATATTTCTGATCCTCACAATAGCCTCGTTGGTTTTTCCATCGCTAACTGACAATCAAGGCCCCCAAGCTTCAGGAACATTAAAGAAATTTGTTCACGGTCACACTTCCGGTAAGTTGTACAAGTAGATATTGACTCTGAAGCCAGTGCCCATTGCTTCATGGTACAATAGGTCATAAATTGAGAGCACTCTGAGAGTGTCACCAAGGTCATGAATTATAGCAATCCCTTGCAAGGGGCCACACTAGGGAACTGGGGTGGGTTGGGGTAGGTGACAAGGCTGTGAGAAATGAAATCTGCAGCTGTCTTCAGGGTCAAGGTCAGCCTGCACAGTGAGGCCTGAGTCACCAGCCACCTGTGTTGGGTAAACCTGGGCAAGGCCGCCGGTCTTTCCTGACCTCAGCAACCTCACTTCCAGGTGGGAGAACACGGTGTCTGAAGTCCACTGACAGCTCCAGAGTGCTGGGAGAATTAACTAATAAATGATTGGGAAGCACTCGGCAAATGTAAAGTGCTATATAAATGCTTAATAGTAACAACCACCCTGTCAGGCATCCAGGGTTGCTTTTGAGCCCTGTGGTCCCTGTGTAATGATACTGAACCCTACAAAGTGCTTTACAAATAGTAAATAATTCATTCTCAGGGCACCCCAGGGAAGCGAGAAAGTATTCCTCTTACTTGAGAGGAATCGAGATCCAACATTTGCTGGGGCTGCTCAGCCAGGAGTCCTTGCAAAGCCAAGTTTGGATTGCCATAGCCCTCTGTGTTGGGCCAGGTTGGGCCCAGCTGCCTGGGGCTAAGAGTGAGCCTATGCTCCCCGGGGCTCTGGTCGGGCATTTGTCTGTCAGGCCCTGGAGCTAAAGGGCACGACCTAGAAGAGTGAGAGGCACAGGAAAATGAGTAAACATAGCTGAGAGTGCGAAACTCACAGTGGCTTCTTATTGTCAAGGCACTTGGCCTTGAGTAGGTTGGACACTTCAAAGGCCTCAGAGATGGGGAGGAGTCAAGGAGGGGTGATTATAGTGCAGGGTGGCTACAGGAAGAAGACGCTGAACTCAACCACTCTCACACAAGGTCCAAGGACTCCCCTACCTCAGGGACGGTCTGGAGTCCACCAGCCCTCGAAGGAAGAAGCCCTCTCAAGCAGGGCACATACCCTGACCGTGGCGAGGGAGGCAAGTCTTGGGGAAACTGGAGAGTCTTAACTTCCCAGGTGTCAGAGCAGGAGTTCACCTTTCAGAGAGGCTGCTGCATGGGACTCAGGTCCAGGGGCCTGAGGTTCAGGACAGGTTGGGCCCCTAGCAGCTGGGCGTTAGGATGCTCCTTACTCTAGGGGTCCTTGCTGGGGAGCCCAGGCACTCAGACCCCACGTCTCCTCGAGGCAGTTTTGACACTGTCTCCCTCCTCTGAAACCTCAGATTTCCCAAGGTTCCTTCCTGGGTTTCTTCACCCTGGGAAGGGGGATCAAAAGTCCTGTCCACCATCTTCCCCAAAACACGTGAGTGTCAGAAGCGACTCAAGTTCCCTTCACTGTTTGCGATGCTGCCGATGCAGGTAAGAAATCCTAGACGAGATGAGGCGCTCGGCTCCTCCAAAGCAGGCACTGAGTTAATTGAACGTATTAATAACCCCAGCTCCCTACCGACTCACTGTGTGACACAGGATGAACCCTTAACCCCATTCCCAACGATAAAATGCAGATAACCATCGCTGTCGCTTTGCCCCAGCTGTGTGGAGGGCAGATGCCCAGACAAGCTAATGGGCTCGTGAGCCATGGCACCCCAGTATCAGGCCATTCTCTGCTGCTAGGACAGCACTAACGTCCCTCTCCCCGGGCCCAGGGACAGCACCTGACACATCTAACGGCCAATAATCCCAAGACCACCAGCCCACCCACAGGTCAGTTAGCAACCTTCTGACAGTGGCATTTTTATTGTTGTTTTCCCCTAAAGCTGGGGACTGGAAGGCAGTGGGGATCATCAGCTTTGTGTGGGGTCAGTGCCTTCCACACGCCATCTGACTTACACTCACAGCAGATGAGGACCCTGAGGTCCAAAAGAGTTCAGTAGTGTCCTCAAGACCTCTCAGCTGGCCAACCAGGCTCGCTGGTTCCGAGCCCAGAGCTCCTTCTGTTGTGCCCGTCTGCCTGCAGGGCCCAGCGGGACACCAGCAGAGCCAGCAGGCCAAGGGGAGCAAACGGGAGTGGGCAGTGAGGCTCGAGCAGCAGGAGGCAGCTACAGTTCTAGGAGCAAGCGGCCGCCAGACCCTGCTCTCCCTCCAGGGACCAGGGCGAGAAGAAGAGAGAAAGCGAGAGTGATCAGATTATTTCCAGATAAAATAAAGCACAAGGGTTGAAAAAGAAAAGCCCATTTAACTATTTAACATGTCTGAGAGGGTCATTTGTTACCCATTCCCTGACAACATGTTTATCAAGTGCATTTTTTTATAAACTTTATTTTATCTTTTAACATTTTCTTTTCTTTTATTTTTGAGAGACAGAGAGAGACAGAGCGCGAGTGGAGGATGGGCAGAGAGAGAGGGAGACACAGAATCCGAAGCAGGCTCCAGGCTCCGAGCTGTCAGCACAGAGCCCGATGCGGGGTTCAAACTCACAAGCTATGAGATCATGACCTGAGCCCAGGTTGGATGCTTAACCGACTGAACCACCCGGGTGCCCCTGTTGAATGCATTGTTTGGACCAGGAGTTGTGCCTGGGCACAGGGAAGAAGCAGTAACCTGGCAGGCAGCACCTGGTGCTCTGTACCCATAAGGAGTAAAGGGGAGATGGGCGACAAGAAACTAAACCAGGGACAGATGAACGCATCACAAATGTCAGGGAGTGTTCTGCAGAAAACAGAGGGTGCCCACCTCAGAGAAAGCCACTCTAGAAGGGAACACTGCAGTGGACAAAAAAAAAACATTCAGAGTAGATACGTAACACCCATGAAACTTCACCTTCAGAAGAACAGAGCATAGCAGATACAAAGCACTGAAAGGAGTACAGAAATAATGGGAGGAAAACTCATTGCGGTTGATCTTAACATACATCTTTTAACCTTCAACAAACCAAGCAGTTAAAAACAAGGGACATAGAAATGAAAATTACAATGGCTAAGTTTGGATTAGCAGCCAGAACTTTGACTTTGCGCCCTAGTGACCAGGCCTCCTGGGACATTTATGAAGGAAGACACAAAAATCAAAAAATTAAAAATAGATCTACCCTATGACCCAGCAATAGCACTGTTAGGAATTTACCCAAGGGATACAGGAGTGCTGATGCATAAGGGCACTTGTACCCCAATGTTTATAGCAGCACTTTCAACAATAGCCAAATTATGGAAAGAGCCTAAATGCCCATCAACTGATGAATGGATAAAGAAATTGTGGTTTATATACACAATGGAATACTACGTGGCAATGAGAAAGAATGAAATGTGGCCTTTTGTAGCAACATGGCTGGAACTGGGGAGTGTTATGCTAAGTGAAATAAGTCATACAGAGAAAGACAGATACCATATGTTTTCACTCTTATGTGGATCCTGAGACACTTAACAGAAGACCATGGGGGAGGGGAAGGAAAAAAAAAGTTAGACAGGGAGGGAGCCAAACCTTTTAAGAGACTCTTAAAAACTGAGAGCAATCTGAGGGTTGATGAGGGGTGGGAGGGAGGATCGGGTCGGTGATGGGTATTGAGGAGGGCACCTGTTGGGATGAGCAATGGGTGTTTATGGAAACCAATTTGACCATAAGTTTCATTTAAAAAAAAAAAAAAGAAAGAAAGAAGACACAAAAACCCATGAAGCAGAAATTACACGTACAATAGTCTGAAACAAAATACACCAAGACCAGAGTTGATGACAAATTTTAAATAAACAAATGATATGTAGCCCCATGGAAATAAAAAAGAGAGCTCTTAACTAACTTGAATCGTAGAGGTCACATTTGCAATTGCAGATTCTTGGGGGAAAAGGAAACAAGAAAAACAAAATCGCTGAATTTCGAAGAACATAATGTGGCCCAAAGTGGAAGCAGAAACAAGTTTATAATCTTAAGTGCTCTCATTTATATTTTTTATATTTTCTATGCACTTTAAATATTTTAAATACACACGCACATACATATATATAATTAGCATATAACATAACATATATATTAATATTAATATATATATTAATATTATATATATATTAATGAATATTAGTCAGAAGCATTAGAAATTAGCAGGGGGAAAAAAGCCTAATTAGGACAGATAGATGGAAACAATAGGGATAAAAGCAGAAATCAATGCCACAAACAAAACATAGAAGCAGAAATTCCCTCATCCTAAGAGGACATAATTAATAAATCCTTCTCAGATTGGCTCTTTGGTTGGGGCGGGGTATGGGGGTGGTAAAAATCACTATAAAATAGAGAAATCTCTGGCAAATATAATCAAGTAAAGAGCGAGCTAGACAAATAAATATGAGTTCTGTGAAATGAGATGTAACAGAGATAAGGAAATTGTAAAAATTGTTATGAAATCTCACATTGAAATTTACTCCAAAGGGTACAAACATCCAGATAAAGTTCAGAAATTTTCTGGAAGAAAACAGATGATTAAAACTGGCTTTAGAAAACTAGGAAATTGGGGCAGGAGGAGTAGAGAAGAGACAATATTCATGTTGAAAATTTTGTAATACTTCAGAAAAACTCCTCAAGAATTCCCCATGGCCAAATGACCATGTCTGCATGTCCCCCTGCACATTCTCAAGGACCAGTTGACCCCCATGGTATATACACTCTACTGGAACACAAAAATTATGGGGAGCCTACCTATTCATTTTCTGAAATGAATATGAATTTGATATCAAAACTTGACCAAGAGAGCACAGGAAAGCAACCAGGACCAATTTCAACCTCATGTATAAGTATAAAAGCAAAACTCAGGACCAGCATCATGGGCATGCAACCTGTTCATAACACAGGGCCCTGTGCTCAGAAGGGCTCCATGCTTGATTTAATGCTGTCACCCACTTGAAATTCTTAATAATTTTTCGACAAAGGACCCCACACTTTTGCTTTACACTGAGCTTTACCTATGCAAATTATATATATAGCCAGTCCTGGCAAAAGTTTTGGCAAATCAAGTATGCTGGTACAATAAAAGATTCTCTACTTTGATCAAGACTATTTTATGTGAGGATTCAAGGAAGGTTAAATGTTAGGAAATCTGATCTATGAGATGTATTGTAAGATGATGGTGTTAGGACACTGAGAAGACATTTGAGAAAATTGCTCCTGAAGATGACTCTTACCATTTTATTTATTTTTTTTTAATTTTTTTTCGACGTTTTTTATTTATTTTTGGGACAGAGAGAGACAGAGCATGAACGGGGGAGGGGCAGAGAGAGAGGGAGACACAGAATCGGAAACAGGCTCCAGGCTCCGAGCCATCAGCCCAGAGCCCGACGCGGGGCTCGAACTCACGGACCGCGAGATCGTGACCTGGCTGAAGTCAGACGCTTAACCGACTGCGCCACCCAGGCGCCCCTGACTCTTACCATTTTAAAAGCTGAATGGTGTATTCTTGAATGGTAAAGGCCAACTTTAAGCCAAAGCAATACTTAGTTCATTAATATGCAGCTTCATTGCCTTTGAAATAAAGCCCATCAAAAGAAGCCCTCTACCTGCCGTATGGGTGAACTCTGGCAAGTTCCGGCTGGTGCGATAAGCGTGAAGTCTGACGAGTGGAAAGACTCCAGGAAAGTGCAGCATCATGTTATTTACAGACAATATGGTTATAAACTAAGAAGACTCCAGAGGGTTGACCAAAAACTTGTTTAAATCAATAAGATCTTGGGTGCAAGATAAATAAACATAAATCAAGAACATTGCTAAATATTGGTGGTACTTACTAAAAAGGAATAATAAGAAAATGACATCTTCATTATAGATTTAAAAAAATTTTTTTAACGTTTATTTTTGAGACAGAGAGAGACAGAGCATGAGCTGTCAGCACAGAGCCCGACGTGGGGCTCGAACTCACGGACCGCGAGATCGTGACCTGAGCGGAAGTCGGCCGCTTAACCGACCGAGCCACCCAGGCGCCCCCATTATAGATTTTTTAAATAACCACAAGTAACTATTACAACACATGTGTAGTCAACATGGGAGTTTATTGAAATATATAAAGTAATATTTTGATAAATGGAGAAAATATATTGCAACGTTGTCATAGGGTTCCATAACTGGGTATTAGTTACTTAATCAGTCAATCAATCGATTAATTAATTAATATTGTTTTACACTTAAATAGTTAATACAATTACTATCAATGCATCAGTAGAATTTTTTCATAAGATGAATATTTATAAAATAATTCTAAACAGTATCTGAAAAATAAACAAGTGGAAAAGGTTGGCAGCATTTTTAAAAAGCAGAGGAAACTGTTCTGCCAAATTTTAAAGCGTATTCTAAAGTTCCAACAATTAAGTGTTTTATTGGCGGAAGAATTTCAAACAGATCAATGGAACAGACAAAGTAAGCACAGAAAGAAATCTCAAAATTATATAAGAATTGAGAAGATGAGAAAAGGGAACATCACCCCCAAGGGGAAAGGAACGGATTAGTCATCAAATGGAATTTTTATTTATAATGAAACCTTAGAAAAAGAGAGGTGAATGCATGCCAATAATAACTGATATTGGAATGGGGAGGCACTTCCCAGATCAGCAACAACAGATACCACAAAGGAAAATACTGACAAATTAAACTGCATGATCTATGAATGTGTATCATATATAGGTCATATCAAAAATGCCACATTTAAAAAATAAAAGGCCAAGACAAGCTAAAAAAGAATATTTTCAACAAATATGACAAAGGGGTTAACATTCTTATAATATAAAGAACTCTTTAAAAATCAGAAAGAAAAATGTATCAAGATCCCAATAGAGACATGAGTTAAGTATAAAGGAAAATGGCCAATATGCCATAAATATATGGAAAAAATGTCCACCCCCCTAGTAATCAAGAAGATGAGAATTATAGCAAAGAGATATTGTCCTCATGCAGGTGGAATTGGCGATGAGGAAGGGAGTAATTTTTATTCTTGTTTTTAACATTGAAAGGGACAATTAATGCCACTATGGGCAGAAAACAAACTCTGGGGGTTGTGTAAATTCTACACATTTTCTGGAAACAATTTGATAACATGTATTAGGAGCCTTTAAAAAATTACACCTTCTGATTCAATAATTCCATTTCTACAAATCTATACTAAGAACAAATCATCAGAGAGGAGCCACAAGATATAAGTACAGGAACAATAAATACAATATTATCTTTTCCCCAAATACTTTTACTTTTAATTACATCATGCATCCTTTGCACTGATTCACAATTTTTAGTTAGAAAATGTTATTTCTTAATTTCCCATTTGAGATAATTGAGATTCCCATGCAGTTATAAGAAGATATAATAGAGAGATCAGGTGTACCCTTCACCCAGTTTCCCCCACAGTAACATCTTGTATAACCAGGAACCTGGAGGGGATACATCATTATTCACATTTCTCAATCGTGTGTGTGTGTGTGTGTGTGTGTGTGTGTGTGTGTGTAATTCTATGCAGTTTCATCACATGTGTAGATTACATACAACCAAAGTACCAACAGTTCTGTCTCTACAAGGCTACAAGGATACTTTACATTTTTAGCCCCACCCCTGCCCTCCCACCACAGCTCCTAACCCCAGTCACTACTCTGTCCTCCAACACTATCATTTTGTCATTGCAAGGATGTTAGATAAATGGAATCAGTGCGTAACCCTTTGGGATTAGCTTTTTTTCACTCTGCATAATTCCCTTGAGACCATCTAAGTTGTTCCATGTGATAATATTTTATTTGTTGCTGAGAAGGATTCCATGGTATGGATGGACCACAATTTTGTTTAGTTCACCTGCTGAAGGACATTTGAGTTGCTTCCAGTTTGGGCCTGCTAGGAACAGTTATGTACAGGTTTTGCAGTATTATTCTTAAGAATAAAATAAAGTAAAATAAAATAAAATAAACATGAATACAAATGCCCAACAACAGGGAAATAATTAAATAAATTATGGCAAACTGAATTTTTCAGTGTCATTTTAAAATGTGTATAATGGGGTGTCGGCAGGTGCCTGGGTAGCTCAGTCGGTTAAGCATCCTTCTCTTGATTTTGGCCCAGGTCATGATCTCAAGGTTCATGAGATCAAGCCCCGCCTCAGGCTCCATGTGCTGACAGTGCAGAGCCCGCTTGGGATTCTCTCGCCTCTCTCTGTTCCCCTCCCCCACTCATGGGAGTGAGCATGCTCTCTCTCTCTCAAAGTAAATAAATAAACTTTCTCTTCCTACTCCCCTCCTTCTCTCCTCTGCATCACCCCTGCCCCCTGGCCCCCCAGGACCCTCAGGTCAACTTCTCCTAAATCACCTCCAGCCCCTGGTCAAAGAATCCTTACTCTGAGCCATTCTTGCCTGAACATGCACTACAGACTGGCGGTTGGCTAAAGGAGCTGGACCCTGTTGTAGTTGGCCATGTGAGGTTATGTCCCAAACTTCATTTTAGAATGTGTGCACCTCACCCCTTTGTGGAGTTGTGGTCTTGTGTGAGACACAGACAGAGAAGTGCATTTAACTTTCCATAGTGGACATGTCAGTGCCCTGCCCAGGTCCCCTTGGATCTCTTTGACCATATCTCTGCTCTCTCCCCCAGCTCAGTTGTGCTTTCCCCTTCCCTTTGAAAGAAGACTGTCCTCCGGCTGCTGGAGCCCCTTTGCCAGCAGAGCCGAGTGCCAGAAGTGTCCCTTAGCCGATAGCTGGTAGGTACGGGGTCTGGAAGCCATCCTCTTGGTCGTACGTTGGAACAGCTCTGAGGTAGAACTAACCTTCCAGAGCCCCCTGGAATCAGTCTGAGGCTAAATGCTGTGGGATTTTGCCCGAAATTACACCACTCTGGCCTCCTCCCTTTCCCTGCCCTCCCTATACTCCCTCAGCACTGTCTTCTGGGAACACTTTCTTAACAAACTCTCATCTTGGGGTCTGCGCTTGGAGATACTGACCTAAGAAGTTTTTAAGCAGAGGATGTTAAGCCCATGCTTTGGGGATGTCAAAAAATGCATCCTTGCATTACCTAGGAGCTTAGGATAAGAGGACCATGTATGCATCCTTATTCGAGGGTGCCCATCACACATCATTTCATTCAATCTGCACAGCAGCCCAAAATGTGGGAATTGTGGTCCCATTTTACAAATAAGGAAAGTGGGATTTCTGAAGTTAGGTACTTTCCCTAAACTACAGGTTCTCAGAGTGGGTCTTCCAGATTAATAGCAGCAGCAGCAGCATCTTGACAAGAACCAGGCCAGATGTAATTCCCAAGACAGTCCTGCCAGGCCAGGATCATTACCCCCCTTTGGCAGACCAGGAACCTGAGGTTCAGCGCATTGGCGGTTGGCACCAGCATCATTGTAGGATTTGAACCCAGGACTTTCTGGCTCCCAAGTTGTGCCATTCCCACCAAACCATGCCCCTTTCAGCAGCCCCCAAAACTTTCTTATGGCAATAGGACTCCAGCAGACCATAGCCACCCCCAGATCCCTGACCCATTGGCTCTACAGCTTATGCTTTGAAAACCACAGAGGTGCCATCCAGCAAAAGCAGACCCGTCAAAGAGGTTCTGTCTGCTTGAAGAATGTGCATGCCTCTGTGTGCTGTGTGCTGAGTACTAGATCAAGAATTCCCTGGGATGGGGCACCTGGGTGGCTCGGTCAGTTAAGCCTCCCGCTTCAGCTCAGGTCATGATCTCTTGGTCCATGGGTTCGAGCCCCGCATCGGGCTCTGTGCTGACAGCTCAGAGCCGGGAGCCTGCTTCGGATTCTGTGTCTCCCTCTCTCTCTCTGCCCCTCCCCTGCTCACGCTCAGTCTCTGTCTCTCTCAAAAATAAACAAACATTAAAAAAAATTCAAAAAAAGAATTCCTTGGGAACACTGACAGCCTTCTCTCTCTGTAGACTCTGCCCTAACGGGGGGAGGCATTCCATAAACGATTGCTAAATGAACCACTACCTGATCATACACAAGCACTGTGCTTAAGGCTTGGTGTATGCTATCTCGTGGAATCTCACGACAGAGACAGTGATTGTCGACACCAACCATTATCCTTCTGTCCTCCTTAGTTGTAGAGCCCTGGTTTGTTAGCTAGGAGAAAACACAGCAGCAAAAACGTTTATTGACCTCTCTCCCTTGCAGTTAAAGGTCGTCTGTGATGGATCTTGACCAATGGAGTAGAAACAAGTTTTTCCATGGGAAATCTGGAAAATCTATTCAACTGGGAAGAGCAGCCTTTTCTCTCCCTGCTACGTCGAGACCCCCCTCTGCCCCCGCCTCCACCTTCCATCCCACCACCAGCCTGGAATACTGACACAATGGCTGGAACTTTGCAACCAACCTGGACCATGAGATGCCCTGGAGGGTGAAAACTACACATCAGGATGCACCACAGTGACACCAGGAGATTGCCTTTCTACTGCAGGCCTACCCAGCTCCAGACGTCTTTAAACCACCAAGATTTTTGATTTCCCTATTCTATTGCAGTTGAACTTAACCCAAAATGTTACAAATCATCTCAATAATTCTGAAAGGTAGACCAGGAAGTTTCTGAGTTGATGGTTGAATTTTCCACTCCCCTGAAATTACGGAATTTGGGGGCCTCCAGTAAAGTCAGATTGAATCTTCAGGCACCACAGAACATTCTGGAGTGTGTCAGAAGTGTGCTCCTACACCACAGTGGGAAATGATGGCTGACCATCGAGACTTGGGGTGTGTGAGTGATGTCCCCCAGACGTGTTCTTCATGCCTCTCCATGCTGGCTGTGGTTAAACAAATAGCAGTGGGCTGTCTAGCCTTAACTTCAAAGGCAGAAAGAAAAGATATTTAAAGACTTCCTTCAGCAGACTGCTTTCAGCTACAGAAGAATTAACCACCATTAATTATGATGGTGATAATTATATAATGCATAAAATACACTATGTAGATAAAGTGTGCAATTAAATAATTACCATTTTTCACGAGCTCTTATGGGATCATTCCAGGATAATGAGCAGGGTTAATAATGTTGTCAAATTAAGCCTACCTCGTTTCCATGCCCATTGCCCGGGCATTCACCTTCCTGGACCTCAGTGTCCTCATCTACGAGATGAGGGGCTTGAGCGAGCTATTCTCGAGAGCCTTTGGATCTCATGGATCTGGCAGGTAACACGTGGCTGTCCTGGGCCCCGGCAGAAAGGGGACAATTTCCTCTGGGACATGGGATTTGACTTGGAAAATGAGAAAGATCCTTACCACAAGGCAAAAATTATTTATCTCCTTCTGGGAGAAGCTTTGCTTCCAACACTCAAAGCGAGCTCTCAGTGGCAAGTTGAAAGTCTTATAACCCACCTTTTCCTAGGTTATGGCACACATGTAGCATGGGAATAGAAAGAAGAGGCTGCCTGTGATCAGAGGTGCCCAGCTGCCCACTTCCCTGTGCCTCCCTCCTTCCCCAAGGCTGCAGTGAGCAGTATGTTAGCACTTCTATAACCTGTGCATGGCACCGTGAGAGGTGCCAAATTTGAGGGCCAGAAAATCAAGAAGAGTAAACATTTCTGCTGTATTTGTCTGGTTATCAGATTTACTGTTTGCTTTTGTTTTGCCCAAAAGGGCTGTTACAAGGGGACCTCGTAACAAACTATCCAAAGGCATGTCAGAGAAACTTTCCTGAAAGTCTAGGCCTGTGTGTCCACAGCCTCCGTCCTCTTTGCCAGGACTCCAGCCCCAGGCAGCCCCTTGGGCTGCCCCAAGCTGCTGAGCCATAGTGTGGACAACGGGGCCCATCCTTCATGGGGTGGGGAGGGTCCTCAAACGCAAGGCCAAGTTTGTTCAGCCTGCTGGACAAGCCCTGTCCTTCCTCTTGAGACCATAACAATGAATCTTCCACCCCCAAGTCTAGCCTAGGTTGTGGATTCAGGGAAAAGACTTAAAAGAGAGAAAGGCTTTTGGGCATTGAAAGATGAACTTCATTTTGTTTGTACCAGGGGCCAGATGACCATCACCCAGATGTCCTCCTTCATGTACGTCACTGTGAGTAGAGACAGGAGGAAGTGACCAGGGCTAGGATTCTGTTAGGGGTGTTCCTTCTAAACCTAGTTCCATCATTCACTCTCCTTTCCTAAGTCTTGATGTTTTTCTGTGTGAAACAAGAATATTCTAGGGGCGCCTGGGTGGCTCCGTCAGTTGAGCATCCGACTTCGGCTCAGGTCATGATCTCGCGGTCCGTGAGTTCGAGCCCCGCATGGGGCTCTGTGCTGACAGCTTAGAGCCTGGAGTCTGTTTCGGATTCTGTGTCTCCCTCTCTCTCTGACCCACCTCCCCGTTCATCCTCTGTCTCTGTCTCAAAAATAAATTTAAAAAAAATTAAAAAAAAAAGAATATTCTAGACACATGAACAAATATCTATTAGAAACCTACTTTGTACCAAGTACTATGTTAGAGGCAAGGGAGATTCTGATGAACAAAACTGCAGAGGGTGTTGCCACGTGTCACTCAGAATCCCCCTCGAAGGAGGACTTGCTGCCTCAGCCGCGGGGGGTGCTGGTGGGAGAGGGTCTCAGCCATCAGCCCCTTCACAGGCCGTGTCACTGTACAACAACCTGGCACAAGGTCTCATCTCAGCAGCTCCCCTCCAATGACTGATCAAAGCCAAAGAATGAAGAACTGGCCATCTCAACCAACTCAGGACACCTCTGAGGGGCCACTCCAGCCCCAAAGCTCCCAGAGATGTTGGACAGGATCAAAGCTTGAGTCTCCCTCCACCCACACCTGCTTCTAGCCCCTCCCTTCTACGAGGGTTGGTCCCAAGGACCCTCATTAATTGACATCCTGCCCACCAAAGCCCATCTCAGAGGCAGCTGCCTGGGAAACCCAGCCTGCAACAAAAACTGCCTTCCCTTTCTTAGGCAACCAACTTGGGAAGAGAAATGATAAAGCCGTTTCGTGAGGACTGGGGAGAATAGCAAGTGGGGTGTTTATGAAAGCACCGTTGAAGCTTTGGGTAACTTTTCTTTCTAGTGGTTTGAAGCGAGTCACGTTGCAATGCGAAAACCCCTCTGATTGCTTTGAAATAAAATCTGCCAACTACCCCCCCCCCACACACACACACAACACACAGGCACACTTCTTCCCTAGCTTCGAAAGCTTATTCTCCGTAGCCTGAAAGGGGTCACCCACTCAGACAGGTGTGGCACTGTCCAGGTCCCCTCTGGGGACAGGAGCTGAGGATACTTCAGACATCGCAAGGAGATCTCTTGCCTCGTGCCTGTTAAGTACCTATCATTAGCACAAGCCCGATTCCAGAAGCCACAAAAAGGAAAGAGCCACCTGACCCCAAGGCCAGCTGACAACTTTCCAAGTTCCACAGTGCTATAACCAACTCGGCAGAAGCAGAATCCTGGGCTCCAAACCACTGATGAAACTCCTTCTAGCTCCAGGTTTAATTAGTTTTCATTGCGATATTAATGATCCTAACAAACCATTTCAACTTTCCTGTTGCACAGCTGGAATTCTTTTATTTTGCATTTGGTCTCTTTATAAGAAAATCCCACATGCATCCTCCTCCCTGCCTGCCCCATCGAGAGGGAATAAGATCACATTCTTACTTTGCTTATCACTTTGGCCAGCCCAGGGACAGCAGCTTTAATAATTTTGAAACTGGGAGCATTAAACACATCACAAACTGCCATACAAATAACATATAATATAACTCCAGGATTTTAATTACAGTGACTAATATATGTACCAATCCTAAAATCTCTATAGTACCATTAGGGCACATGCGCGGACATTATTGGGAGGCTTAAAATTTGCACAAGGTATGTCATTAGTTGATCCAAGACCTTCTAGATCTAGAGTTCTCACCTGGGACTCAGAATTCATTTGTTGGGCACTTTGGACTACCCATCCAGAGGCAGAGCTATTTTCATTAGTGACTATGAAAAATGATTAACCATTGCTACCGGTTCAGGTCGGTTCGTGTTGAGGGCAGCTTCGGCTGCATGGCGGAACAATTAAGCGTTTGCTGGTGGATTCCAATGCCTCTCTATTTTCTCTGCGTCTCCAAAGGAAGAGAAAAGCAAGAGAAAACTGATGCGTGATGGAACTATGCCTCACTTATTTCCAGAAATTCTCCAGCCCAGCCTTGATGGAAACTGACCTGGATTTACATGAAAATCCACTGAACTGTAAGTACAGTGTTCTCCCAGACAGAGACTTGGATTTGGGTGAAACTATTGGGTGATGACTGATAGAAACTGAGGTCAGTCTCCCAATGGGCATCTCCAAGAAAGGCCGGCATCCCCAAAGTCCAAGGACACATGATGAACACAATGTCAGCATGGCCAGCATCAGCACTTAGCGGCCATGCTGTGTGGAGCAGCAGTGCTGAGCCTGTGGTGAGAGTCCAAGTTCAGATATATAGCCAATGTGACTCGGCCCCAGCAGAGACCCAGAGAGGGAATACGGAACAAGAGAGGCAAACTGGCCACATACATGGGGGCAAGAGAAAGAGGCAATCATGAAGATTCATATCGGAGATGGAAAACAAACCATTCCAGAGTTTCTAGTGGGGAAGAATCTCCTCCTGCTCTTCCAACAGGGAAGTGGGAAGGGAAGCCCTTTAGTGTCTACAGCTGGGAAAGCAACTTCAGTCAGGATCATGGACATGGTCTCCTTAGGGAGAGGCCCCTCCCCCCACTACAAATCCATCCAGTCTGGGACCACTCCTGTGACAACGCTCTCCAAACCAGTGTCCTTGCCTCCGGCATGGGCCCATTCCCCATGCTTCTGAACATACACACAATGGCCAGAAGACTCTGTCCCAAACTTAGATCAGACCATGTCCCTTTCCTGCTCACAACTCCTCGAAATCCATAAGAGCTGTCAGCTAAACTGACAAGGGAACCCCAGGTCCCAGAGGCCCTTGTGAGACCTATTTCACTGCCCAAGACTTCAAAGGGGCTCTCTGGGTATCTAGTGCCCTGGGGAGATCTCAACAGTCAGTCAAAAAAATAGAAAAGGATAAAAAGTCCCATGTACAACCCGACTATAAAATGTTTATAAATAAACTTAACATGAAATGTGCAAGATATATATCTTTTCAAAACTATTAAATATTAGTGAAGGAAATAAAAGACAACTAGAGAAATAAAGGGACATACCTTGTTAGTGTCTGGAAAGTCTCAATATTTTTAATATACCAATTCGCTCCAAATTGATCTATGCATTTATTCCAATCCCAATTTGTGGAAATTAACAAGGGATCCTAAATTTACGTGGAAATGCAAGGACCTAGAGTAGCCAGGTTAATCTTGGGGGGAGAAAGAACAAAATGTAAGGACTTACACTATCAAATTTCACAACTCACCATGAAGCGATAGTCATCGATGCTGTGTGGTTTTGGCATAAAGATAAGCAAAGATATCTTAAAGTCTTCAGAAAAGAAAAATAAAATTGAGTTACCTGTAAAGGAAGGAAAACCATCCATGCTTCTAACCATTGCATCAACCACACTGGCTGCTAAAAGGTTGTGAAACAATGCCTTAAAATCCTGATAGAAAAATATCTTTCATGAATTTACAGGTAAAAACCCTCAACAAGTATTAGCAAGTCTAATTCAATGATGTATAAAAAGAATTCTACACCATAATTTATTTATTCCAGGCATGCAAGTCTTAATCAACATCTAAAAATAAATCAATGTAATCTACCAGATCAACAGACTAAAAAGATAATATGATCTTATCAACTGACATAGGAAAGACATTTAACAAAATGCAATACTCACCTATGATAATAATAGGGGAAAAAAGCTCCCAATAATTTAGGGAATAGAAGGAAACCACCTCAACATGATAAAGGGCATTTACAAAAAGCCTTTAATTGACAACATACTTAATAGTGAAAAACTGAGCAAGGGAAGAATGTCTCACCTACTCCTCTTCAACATAGTTGAAGTTCTATCCACTGCAATAATATAAGAAAAATAAATAAAAGCCATACAGATTGGAAGAAATAAAATTCTTCCTCTTTACAGATTACATGCTTGTCTACATAGAAAATTCCAAGAAATACACAAACACACACAAAAACTTAGAGCTAATAAGCGAGTTCAGCAAGGTTGCATGTCTACATACACAAATAAAGCATTTGAAACAAAAATTAAAAACAGTACCATTGACTATGGCTTCAAGGAAAATGAAACACTTAGGTGTAAACTTGGCAAAACATGTAAGGGATCTGTATGCTAAAATTACGAAATGCTGAGGAAAGAAGCAAAGGAAATTTACATAAGGGAGACATACCATGTTTATGGATTAAAAGACTCAACACAATAAAGATGCCAATTCTCCCCAAATTAAATTATAGGTCTGACGTAATTCCTATCAGAATTCCAGGCAGATTATTTTGTAGACAAGGCTGTTCTAAAACTTATAATGAAGGCATAAACCCTCATCTAACTTGAACATAAAGAAAAACAAGAATAAAGTGGGACTAATCACTCTACTCACTATGAAGTCTTACAACAGAGTTACAGTAATATACCAGTGTGGTGTTTGTGGAGGGATAGAAAATAAAACAGTGGAATATAATACAGGACCCAGAAGCGGACCCACACTGTTTTAACTTGCTAGGGCCGCCATATGAAGTAACGCGGACTGAATGGCTTAAACAGTAGAAATTTCATGGGGCGCCTGGGTGGCGCAGTCGGTTAAGCGTCCGACTTCAGCCAGGTCACGATCTCGCGGTCCGTGAGTTCGAGCCCCGCGTCAGGCTCTGGGCTGATGGCTCAGAGCCTGGAGCCTGTTTCCGATTCTGTGTGTGTCTCTCTCTCTGCCCCTCCCCCGTTAATGCTCTGTCTCTCTCTGTCCCAAAAGTAAATAAAAAACGTTGAAAAAAAAATTAAAAAAAAAAAACAGTAGAAATTCCTTTTTCCACAATTTCAGAGGCTAAAAGTCTGAAAACAATATGTCAGCAGGGTCAATTTCTCTTGAGGGTTCTCTCCTGGGCTGGTAGATGGCAATCTTCTCCCTGTGTCTTCACATGGTCTTCCCTCTCTATGTGTCTGTGTCCAAATTTCCTTCTTATAGGGACACAAGGCATAGTGGATTAGGGCCCATCCTAATAATCTCTTTTTACCTTTATTTCTTTAAAGACCCTATCACCAAATGCAGTCATATTCTGAGATACTGAGGGTTAGGACTTCCATATATGAATTCTGGAGGGATATAATTCAGCCATTAAAATGCCCAACTGATTTCTTAAATTTATTTATCTATTTTGAAAGAGAGGGAGAGAGAGGGAGAGAAAGACATTGAGCATGAGCAGGGGAGGGGCAGACAGAGAAGGAGAAAGAGAATCCCAAGCAGGTTCCCATGCTGTCAGCATTGAGCCCAGCGCAGGGCAGGAATTCACAAACTGTGAGATGGTGACCTGGGTTGAAACCAAAAGTCCGATGCTTAACCTACTGAGCCACCCAGGTGCCCCGCCCTATTGATTTGTGACAAACGGATCAAAGCAATTCAATGGAGGAAACACAGCCTTTACAACAAACAGTGCTAACACAATTAAACATCTATTGGCAAAAGAAATGAATCTTAACCTAAGTCTCAGATCTTACACAAAAATTAACAGAAAATGGATCACAGACTCCAACGTTAAAGCCAAAACAATCAATGTTTTTTAGGGAAAAAATGATTGGTTTCTAGGGCTAGGCAATGAATTCTTAAACTTGATATAACACAATCCATAAAATGAAAAAAATGAAAATTGAGCCGTGGCAAAATTAAAAGCTTTTGCTAAGAGGATGAAAGACTGGGAGAAAATATTTGCAAACTAAACATCTAACAGATGCCTTATATCCAGGTATATAATGAATTATCAAAACCCAATTAAAAAGAGTAAAAACAAAGAATCCAATTAAAAAATGGATAAAAGCCACGACCAGATAGGACAGGCATCACCAAAAAGGATAGGCAGGAGGTATACTTGGACTTTACTTACACTCACTGTTTTGAGGCCGGGCAAGGCCATATGTGATTTTTTTTTCCCCCTTAATTTGCTAGCACATCTTCAAATCTGCTTCTTCACTTAGTATGACAAGCCGTCCTTCAAAATACCTGGGATCTCTGCACACATTTTTCTTCCCTCCACTGCCGGTTTCTAGCCTTTTGGATCAGGAGGACTGTATCCTGCCACACCCCCTGTCCTTGTGAGAGCCCAACTGGTTCTGTAGTGACTCTGGAAGCTGAGAACAACCGGACCAGTTTACAACTTCATCTATGAGGTCAGCCGGTCACCTCCAGGGGCCTCCCCTCCTTTCAAAGCCGGTCCTTCAGCAAGATGAAAATGCCACCTGTATTCTCAAGACTTCCTTTCTTACTTGGGTAGCGGGAGTCCCTGAATGCCAGATGCAGGGTTCTGTCTGATGCCAGTGCTCTAAGACTCTTGGGGGATTTGGGGTGAAGCTGGGTCAGTCAGAAGCTTTTGGGAGGAGACTGGCAGTGTTCCTTGTGAGCTCCCTGGTTCTGATGGCTTAGTTGTCGCTTACCTGCTGGCCCTGATCTTGAACTGGCCTTTGGAGGCGGTGTCTCACACTCTCCATCTGGACTCGATGTCTCCAGTCACTGCCGTGGGTTCCGGGCTCAGCTAGGTCCACCTTGGCTGGACCCAGTGTCTCTCTCCCAGCCTGACGTGCCCCCTCCTCACTTCCTCACTTTGGTACCAAAAGGGACGTGTCTACTAAGAGGCATTAGGGGCTGTGGCAGCTTCCCTGGCCGTGGTGTTCCGTCAGCCCTTATTAAATCCTTCTTAGGGATCTCCTTGGGTGGTCCCAGCGACACCAAGTCAAAGGGCTGATGCAGGTAATGCCTTTGGGAAGACTCCCGGGGATGTGGAATGTAGGACTGGGGGACTGGGCAGAGAAAACACAAGAGGCAAGTCAAGGATGCGTGACAGGTTACTGCCGAGGGAGGTGGTAGTCCATCTGGCCAGAACTTTCGGAAGAGCTTCTTTAAATGACTTTCAGAGATATCCTCCTGGGGCTCACATGGGGAGCAGCGCAACTTTTGTCTGTCCTCTTCCCACAGGGCAAACGTAGCCCGGGTATACACACCCCTACTGAGAGGCATGCAGTGTGGGGTCCAGGAAAGGGAGGGCTTGTCTATCACAGACGGAGGCAGCAGGAACCAGAGCGTGAGGTGTATACCATCAGATTGACATGGTGCTCGAAAGGTATCCAACACCATGGAACCAGGGGGTGCCAGGCCCTGGAATGTATCAACAGGCATGACACAGTCCAGTCCCGGAGCACCTCATGGCCTCTTGAGCAAGGCTGTTGCCGTATCCAGTGCCCCTGGCTGGTGAGGCACCCCTTCTTGTCCCTTTATTGTGCCCACACTCCCCTTATCAAATGGAGCCTTGACTGCTTGTCTTGTCCGACGTCCCCCCGGGGTTATAAACCCCATGATGAAAAGCATTCACACAGACGAACAAACACCAGCATTCTCAGTGCTCTGCATGTATTAACTCACAGCAACCCAAGACACCAAAACTTCACAGCTGAGGAAAATGAAGCCCAGAGAGGTAAAGTGATTTGCCCAAGGTCACACAGGCAGTTCAATGCCAGCTACTGTGGCTCCAGAGCTGAGGCCCTGGACCATGACCCTCCTTGTCTTATAGGACAGCCAGCTGGGAGTGCTGCATTCACTGCAGAGTCACAGCACCTAGCCCAGTGCTCAGCCCAGGGAGCTGCGGTGTGGCTACAGGAAGGGCAAGGCACTACAGGAACACAGAGAAGGGACATGTCTTGCAGCCTGGACAATCGGGA
Source organism: Lynx canadensis (assembly GCF_007474595.2). Lineage (NCBI taxonomy): Eukaryota > Metazoa > Chordata > Mammalia > Carnivora > Felidae > Lynx > Lynx canadensis. Next base: position 40,485,292 of record NC_044313.2, on the reverse strand, counting down.
AGGGAAGGAGGAGCGGGGGGAGAAGAGCTAAGGAGAAGAATGAGAGAGGGGCTGACAGGAGGGAAAAAAGGAGAGAGATGAGGGGGAAGAGGAGGGATGAGAGAAGAAGGGAGGGTTGAGGGGGGCTGGGGAGGAGACAGAGCCCTGCTCAGAGCTGTCTGGGGTGCATGGAGTGAAGGAGAAGCGGTGATGCCTGAGGCTACCACGTGGGTGGGGCTGATGCTGAGGGACATGATCCAGCAAGGGTGCGAAATCATCAACACGTTTAACGGGGAATGTGACAAAACCAGAGCTGTCCCTGGCGTTGGCTGCCATGAGAGGCGGGCCTAGACCGAGGAGTCTGGGGCAGGGACAGTGGCCAGGAAGCTGCTGCAGGGACTCAGGGGAGCAAGAAAGACAGGGTATAACTTGGACGGAGGGAGGAGAGAGGGAGGAGGGGTGGGAGGAGGGGAGCGGGGAGGAGAAGGGAGGAGACAGTGGAAAGGTTCAGGCTTCTGTGGATGCCAGAGGGTGGCACCCTCCCCATCCTGAAATCCAAACAACCATTTAATGAGTGCCTACTACATGCCAGGCCCTTGAAATACAATCTACCTTCATAATCATAGCAATGTCTCCAGGTGGGTTTGTCCCTCCTCATGTTACCTAGGAGAAAACTGTTGGAGCCTCAAGAAGTTCCCACGAGCAGCGATGACTGAGGGGGACAGACTCAGGGAGTCTGAGTGACTCCAGGGACCATGTTCTTCCCGCGCATCGTGAAATCCCATGCAGGTCATTTCGCTCGGCAAAGAGCATGACGTGGTGACAGCTGACCAGGCTTTGTGAGTGTTGGAGTGGCCGAGTGCCAAACTACAAATCAAGCCGCATCACCACGAAAGCCAAAATAACAGGCGCCGATGTGTGGTCTGCTTACTCCAGCTGTCTTAGCTCAACCGGATCTATTGACGATTTACTAATCCAGCCGATAGCCGAGGCTGGGCGGCTGACCCACAAACTGACCCACAAGCCGAAGACGACACAGGCTTCTCCTGAGTCCTCGGCTCAGCCAGAGGTAGCTCACTAGTAGAACTGCTTTCCGAATCAGCATGATTTACCTGGCCGGGGGTGCCCTAGACAGCAGACCAGAAGGCATCCCCGTGCTCGCAGCCCTCTGTTGCAAATGCCTTTCCTCGCTCAGGCTTCCTCGTTGGACCTGATGACCATCTCCGTAAATTTTGTTGGTGACAAGCTGCAGCGAGCTGAATGCTGGTACCCCAAGTTACGTCCACATCCTCATCTCCAGAACCTATAAATGGGAACTGGTGTAGACAAAAACCTTCCCTGCAGATTTCTCTCTGGGGATTTCTATTAAGGATCTTGTGATGAGGAAATCGTCCTGGAGTATCCTGCTGGACCCAAAGTCCAAAGACAAGTGTCCTTCTATAAGAGAAAGGTTGAGGGACATTCAAGACAGAAGAGGAAGAGGTGACGTAGCCACAGAGGCAGGGATCGGAATGGTGTGTCCACAGCTAAGGAGTGAATGGCTCCACTAGAAGCCAGAGGTGACACAGAAAGATCCTCCCTCTGGAACCTTGGGAGGGAGAGTGGCCTGGCCGACCCCTTGACTTTGGACTTGCGGCCTCCAAAACTGTGAGAATATGTGATGATCTGTTCGGAAGGTCATGGGAAAGGAACGCACAGTCTGGCCTGTGTTTGGGGCTGTGCAGGGCGAGTAGCTATTTGTGGGAGAATTTGTGACCTCATCCCTCAGGCCCACAAGCCCGTCGGGTCCTGCTCTGCCCTTGGCTGGAAAGGGAATCCCGAGGTTGCCTCTGCCTCTCTGGGCTGGAGCAAGATGAGAAATGGGCCTATTTATAAACAAATAGAGCCAGAGGGCGGGCGCGGGGTTGGCCAAGGGCTTTACCAAAGTCAGAGGCCCAGTCCCTCGGGACAAGGGGCATTGCCGAAGCGGGTGGGAGCAGGGGGCACTTGGGGCCTCTCTGAGCAGTGGAGCTGTGGCCCATTTCTGAACAGCCTAACGCAGGAATGTCCAGCTGGCTTCCAAGTCATATCTGGTGTCTCGGGTGAAGGGCAGGCCCGGCTGGGTGGGAGGGGATTCTTTCCCGTTGCCTCATTGCTGCTCTCAGAAAGGAAGTGTGAGCGCCCGGGGCAGGCACCCTGCAAGCGGCCGTGTCCCGTCTGTGGGCTGCTGTGCACCCCCCTCCCACTCCTGCTGCCTCAAGGGCTGTGCTGTCACCACGAGTGGGCGACCGTGCTCTTCTGTGGTTCTCACTACAAAGACCACTCTCTCACAGGACCCGTCAGAGGGACGTACTGGGTGGTGTCCCAGCCAGGCTGTCCCACGGAGGGTGGGAAGCTGCACAGAAGTGCCAGGGATGTGGGTGGACAGAGACTCTGATCAGTGGCTGAGTTGGACCAGGGTCCTCTCTCAGCTCAGCGGGTGCCGGGCCCAGCTGTCCAGAGGAGGTCACGGCACACAGGCTGCCTCGCTCAGCCCCTTCCACAGGCCTGTGCCTGGGAGATGCCTGGCTCTCCTTCACCAGGGCTCCTAGCAGAAGGCTTTCCTCCATGTTGGGAGCAGCCTCGAACACAGTTAGGAGGACTGCCTCGTTTACATCTGTGACCATATCACATCTCTGAGTCGTGTACGTTTTAAGCACTTACTCCTGTAGGAGTAAATTTCTGACTGAGTAGCTGCAGCAGGAGGAAGAACAGGGGCAAACATTCACCTGCTTGGGTCTGGAAGACACAAGCTTTAGTAAGCCTTGAATCCCTGCTTCGTCCCCTTCTTGCTGTGTGACCCTGGGTAAGTCATTCAACCTCTCCGAGCCTCATTTTTCTCATCTGTAAAATGAGGATAGCATGGCCCACTCCACCAAGCTGCTGGGGAGGTTAGATGGGACAGTATGTGTGACGGAGAAAGTCTACCAGAGCCTCCGGGGCCCAGTCCATCCTAGCTGCACACCCAGTCTCATGGAGCACTCAGCACAGCACCTTGTACTCAGGACTGGCCTCTGTTGCCTGTGGACGCTCATGGGGACGCTCATGTATCTCACGTGGGACCTGCAACCCACAGACTCCCTCTCCACTCTCTCCTCCTGACTCTGGGCTCTGCCGGCTGGTCCCCATCAGGGAACCGGGATTTCAAGCCTAAAACCAAACCTGTATCTTTCTCACTCACTTGTCAAGCTCTATCTTTCCTGCAGACGTCTGACGGCCATGACCTTCTCATATTGAAGTAAATGCAGAATCTGCATATGATAGGGAGTATCTACGGAAAAAGACCTGCCACCCCCCACCACAGAGCCATGGGACAGTGCTCTATGCTACGTACATGGCCTTGGCCAAGTCATTTTTTTTTTCTCAGTTTCTTCATCTTTAAAATGGGCATAATCATGCCTATATCTCAGAGAGACCATACATTGATTTTTCCTCACCTGGTCAGCCACCGCCATATAGTAGGTGCTCAGTTAACATTACGTTTCTCCCTCTCCTCTTACCCAGAATTCCACTTTGCATGAACACCGTGGCATGGCTCAGGCCCCAGGCACAAGCACAAGCTGGCTCAAGGAGGGCTCAGGACCCAAGAGACCCAAGGAAGGATGATGGGTTCTACCTCCCTTTCCTGGGTGCTGACTGTCCCAAGTCAGCACTCAGCTGAAGAAGTTCTTCCAAGAGCAGGAGAAAGGGTGACACCATCACTCCTCTGTCCAGAGCTGTGCTCGTCATCCCACTCAGACAGAACTGAACTTGATCTTCTTCCTGACCACCCCCTGCAACACACACACACACATACCCCCCCCACCTCCCCTATTCTCTGGAGCATCCGGGTATGAGGCCGGCCAGTCCTCTTCGGCCCCCATGTCCCCTTGGTTGTCAAGACCTGTTGTGGGACTTCTGGCTGCCTCCCTCCTCCCTCTGCCGCTTCCGGTCAGACCCTCACTGCACCTGCCACGCTGTCAGAACAGCCTCTTAGAGCTCCATCGGCCTTGCCCCTGCCCTTCCCAGACTACCCCACATCAGGAGGTCTCCCCGACAGGCAGCTCCAAGAACAAAGCAGGGCGATTGGGTGGATCTGGACACTGCCCCTCAGCCTGCAGTACAGGAGGGTCTCTAAGAATGCTTAGGTTTGGAACCTGCATTTATCTTACGACCTTGAGCCTGGAGAAACAGACCCACACCTGCACGTTCAAACAACCCGGAGAAGAGTTCCACCACCCACTTAGGGTGCCTGTCGTGGCACCCACTCCCTCCAAGCCCCAGAAGCTGGCTCCTCACACACCCGGAACCGACCCGGAGCCAACAGCAGCACCTGCCCCAACACACGCGCTCATGCTCACACACACACACACACACACACGCTCACTCCCATGTGCACACACTCGTATGTTCTTACACATCTGTCTCCATGGCAGGTAAAGAGGAAGGCGGAAGGGAGGGGCCGTGCCCCCGCTGTGTCCAGCTGGGAATGAGAAGCTCCACCTTCGCGAGTGGCTGGCCACTGTGTTTCCCGCACACACGGGAGAGTGCCCATTGCCTCCAGCTCCGCCAGAGGACTCTTGGGAAATGCTCTTCCCAGACCCTCACACGGGGGAATGGCAGTGGCCAACAGCCTGTGAGAGAGCCCAGTCTGACTCTAATGGCTGCAGCTCAGCACTGGCCAGGCGATGCGGGTCCACTCCCCCTGTCAGTCCCCGGGGCCGTGGGACAGGAAGGCGGTGCACCAGCACATCTAGAGCACCTGCTCTGAGCAGGCCCCGATCCCACCTGCCGCTCCCACTGTGGGCACCATGGTTGCAGGACTGCACCCCCTGGGCCCTTGCTGGAGAGCCACATTCTCAGAGCCGTCCCAGATCTGTGTTCAAGCAAGACTTCCTCCACTGACTAACGCGGAGAGCTCCCCCACACCACCACATCCGGTCCTCAAAGCGTCCGCTATGTCACAGCCAAACTTGCTCCTCCTCTGTGGGGGGCTGCCGGGAAGCAGAAACCCAGGCAGCTGAGCCTCTGGGATCAAGTAGTCTTCCCTCCGGCCCATCGCATTAATAACTATCATAATAACAAGCCTTGTCAGGAACGGTAGAGACAGGATTTGAACCCAGACCTGGTTACAGGTGTGGACAGCCATAAATCAACATGAGCTGAGAATAACCTCGGTGGTTACCAGAGCCAACGGTACTCAGAGCCACACAGTAAGAAGCGGGGGGCGAGCCAGCTCGCCAGGTCCTCTCAGAGGTCCCTCCCCCAGCCTCTCATTCATCCTCAGGAAATCCCACAAAGTCTTCTCATATATTAATCAGATTTGCAAAGCAGTGGACAGGGCAGTGTCACTCTTGCCCCGTTTGAGCTTCTCAGCAGCTCTGGCCACATGGGGAGGTCAATGTCTAGAGACGGTGCTGTGGCGGAGGAGGGTTGTGTCCCCCAGACCTCAATAGGAAGGCAAAGGAGACCTGATCTGGGGTCTCCTTGGAGGAGGAGAGAAGCCCGGAGCAGTCAGGGCAAAGGTGGTCTGGATCCAGGTGGTGCTATTTAGACCTGAGGCATCTGGTAGGGTAGACGGAGGGTTGGGACAACAGAAATCCCAGGGCAAGCTCATGCCTGCTAAACTGTGAGTACTGGCTCCCATTAGAATTGATGCTAAGGCCCAGGCACCCACAGAAGGATGGGAGACTACAGTTGGGTGGCCAGGTGGCCAGGCCGGCCCCATCCACTGGTAGGGATGGTTCTGAAGATGGGCATCCCAGGATGGGCCTGGAAAGGACAGAAAGAGAGAGCCAGTGGCATCTGACAAAGAGGTCTTTAAAACAAAAAAATTTAAAACATGACTCTCACGTAGGTAAAAAGATGTTCAGACAAATTAAATATGCTTAGGTCCATGCCTAGGTTAGAATCCCAGCTCCTCTACCTATAAAGCCTTGTGACCTTGGGCAAGTTTCCTGGCTACGGTGGGCTGAATGGTATCCCCTAAAATATATGTCCACATCCTAACTCCGAGAACTTGTGAATGTGACTTTATTTGGAGAGTCTTCGCAGGCCCTAAAGCCAGTGGCAAAGTGTCCTTACAAGAGGCACTCAGAGGACAGAAGCGTACACAGAGGTGAAGCCGTGTGAAGATGGGGGCAGAGACCGGGGTGATGTGGGCACAAGCTGAGAATCATCTGGAGCCGCCAGAAACTGGCAGAGGCAGGACATTTCTCCAGTAGGGTCTTGGAAGGCAGCTCAGCTCTCCAGGCACCTTGATCTTGGACTTCTGGACGCCAGAATGGTGAAAGAATAAACTTCTATGTTTCAAGCCATTCAGTGGTAATTTGTTACCGCAGCCACAGTGCAGTGGCATATAAAACAGGTTAATAATATCTGCCCTTTCCAGTTACAAGTTATAGAGGACTAAAAAGGGAGTGTTCATAAAAGAAAGAATGTAAGCATCCAACACTAGGAGATCGACATAGGTCACGTGCGTTCATGTAAAGGAATAGTACACAGCGGTACAAGAAGTTTAGGGACAATTGTCAGGGATGAAACCGATGTACACATCATAATATCAAGCCAGAGAATCAGAATATCAAATTATAAATGTATGTGAATCCAATTTTATTTTTATTTTTTTAATGTTTATTTATTTTTGAGAGAGACAGAGACAGAGACAGAGATAGAGTGTGAGTGGGGAGCAGAGAAAGAGGGAGACACAGAATCCGAAGCAGGCTCCAGGCTCTGAGCTGTCAGCACAGAGCCCAATGTGGGGCTCATACCCATGGAACATAGGATCACGACCTGAGCCGAAGTCAGACGCTCAACTGACTGAGCCACCCAGGAGCCCCAAATCCAATTTTATTTTTAAAAGTCTGCCAAAAAAGGGAAAAAATCACATTGATGGTCTTTGGGTAATATGACACCAGTTCTGTCTTTTCTTCTTTGGTATTTTCTGTATTTTCTAAATTCTCCTCAGTGAGTATTACTTTTATTATAGACGATGAAGGAGCTATCCTGAAATTTTCTTCCTGCATCTATCAGAGTTGTGCAAGAGTATTTAGAGGCCAACTTTGCTTCCAGCAAAGTCCTTACAGCACCCCCATGGGTAGCTCCTGCTGTTACTCATTTTGTAGGTGAGAAAACCAGGCACCAAGAGGTGATGGCCCAACCCCAGAGCCAACCCGGGGCCAAATCTGGGAGAGCACCGTGTCCGACCTGCCTTCTGAGACTTGCTGGGCCCAGGAACCCATAAGGACGGCCACCGCTTTGTCCTCACTTCCCTTCCCTGACCACCCCCAGGGCTTGGCTGTGTCCTTCAAGCCAGGGTGGCAGATCAAAGTCTCAAGTGCCCTCCAGGCAGAGATAAATAACAGAGAGCGTGATCCTAGGATTCCGGTTTCTTATTTTTAAATGAAATGAAGGATAAATCATTTCTGCTAACTGTTTTTACCTGGCTGCAGGAAATGATGCATCGCCATCTTTTAAAAGAAAATTAAGCCTTTAATTCCATGGCACATGTAATAAAATGGCACTTCAGCTCTCTGCCCTGAATATATGGCCCGTCGTGTCCTAATTTACTATTTCGACGCTGCCTGAAATGTTCTGAAGTTATTAATGTGGCAATATATTCAAGCACAAAACCCGGCCTTCAAACGCTGCGAAGCACTCAATTAACACAATGGATGGCCGCGTGGGAGCCAAAGAGGTAACGGCAAGAGGCACGCCACGCGAGCCCGGCTGGGGTGCCACTGCGAATCGGAGCCTCAGTTTCTTCCTCTGGAGAACAGATATGGTGGTACCTAGTTCACAGGCGGCCCTGAGATCCCGAGGAACACCCTTGTCCTCCCTTACCTGGATCTCTGGCTGCACTACCACCTCATCTCTGCCAAGGATGCCCCAAATGCCAATCTCTTTATCCTGCCTCCCTCGCAGCCCTCCCGTGGGTTCAACCTCATGGGGAGCGGTTCAGTCCCGGCCTCGGAGCTGGCGCGTCCCACTGTACTTTGAAGAGCAGGCACTTATGACCGGGGAACCGGCCCAATGATCCATGGAAAGATGTACTGGGACGAAGTTGCGACGTAAGAGAAAGGACGGGGGCCTGGGGCTTCTGTGCCTGTCCGCTTCTGCACTTCTCCCCTCTCCCCCACAGTGTGTGGCGCTAACCAGCATGGCCATGGCCAACTTCCAGCCGACATCACAAGCTCTCCTGGATGGCTAGCAGCCGGAGCCGCCACTGCGTGTGTGCGTCTGGATGGGGCCACCTGAATGAGAGCCCTTCTGTTGTGCAGAAACTTCCAAACAGGCCCAAAGGTGCTGCTGGGGTCCCTGGGGTCAGGGACTCCAGATCGTTCTGGGGTCCAGCCCCCTGGAAGGTACAAGGCAGCCCTGCCATCCGACCCCTTCTCCAGGGTAAGGCTCATCTCTTGTTCGAGGGACAGGGAATAGGGATGGTGCGTTTAACCCTCAGCAAACTCACGAAAGGAATTACCGACCTATGTTTGCAGAAGGCGAATGTCCGTTTCTCAAGTGCGGACATGATCGCTTAGCCATGGGTGTGAGCAAAGCTCCAGCTGATTACCAGAGCTGGTGGCCCAAGGAGAAGCTGACAGCCACTACTGAGACCAATCTTCTCGAGGAGCCAACTGCCAAGTGACTAGAGCAAATTATTTGCATAGCAATAGACCCTCTCTCATGGGATTGTTGTGATTATTGAAGTGAGCCAATACATGGCGATCACTCAGTCACAGACACGTGGTCACCACCTGTTAACCGTGGCTACTGGGCCATTGCACGCTGACTTCCCAAAACGTACACATACCGCATGTACGTGGCAAACAGTGAGTAAATGCTCAATACTAGGAGGCTTGCTTGAATCTCTTCTTCCTCATCCCTCACACCCAAGCCTTCAGAGCCAGATTCTATCCCAAGTGATCTCCTCCCTGGTCTCCTTGAGTCTCTGGGCCACCGTCTGCCTCACCAGGACCTGCACATGTCCCTCTGACTGACCCCCTGCCCCCGTCTCATTCTACAACATTCTGTATTCCATTCAGCAACTGGAGGAGTCTTTTTAAAATGCACATCAAGGGGCGCCTGGGTGGCGCAGTCGGTTAAGCGTCCGACTTCAGCCAGGTCACGATCTCGCGGTCCGTGAGTTCGAGCCCCGCGTCAGGCTCTGGGCTGATGGCTCGGAGCCTGGAGCCTGTTTCCGATTCTGTGTCTCCCTCTCTCTCTGCCCCTCCCCCGTTCATGCTCTGTCTCTCTCTGTCCCAAAAATAAATAAACGTTGAAAAAAAAATAAATAAAATGCACATCAGATCCTTTTGGCCCCCTGATTGAACCCACCGTTGGCTTCCCATAACACTGGATGAAATGCAAACACTGTGCCTGGCCTTCAAGGCTCCACACTTTCAACTTGAACTCCCCACCCTAACCCCCAAATTTAAGTTTTGGGAAAGCAGGGACCCTGTCTGTCTTCTTCACTGTTATATCCCCATTGCCTGGCCCATGATGCTTACAAGACAAATGTTTCTAGAATAAAAGAAGGCCACAAACCCAGGCAAACTCACTATATATTGCATTGTACCACTGAACGGGGCAGTGGGCACTCATGAAAATAAATCACTGCAACTAAGCTAAGTTCAATTCCTCCTCCTAAACTGGGAGCCTGTGGGGCTCGGGGGAGTGAGGAAAGAGTTTGTGCGTACCCAACTATATTTCCAAGGGGCCAAGGTGGCCTGGAAGAGAAGTGGCCGTAGAGGGGCCACCACATTCAGCTGCACAGGCTGTGGGCTGCACAAATCCGGGAATGCCACTGATACAGCACAGGGTGCTCCTAGAGTTTCCAGGTGGGGCATTGCAGCAGCCTTGGCACCCCCAACCTGCTCCATTGGGAGTGAGCCCCACTGAGCCCCCTCCCTCAGCCCTGTCCAGACCCCTCTGTGCTCCTTTGCCCTCACCTGGTTTCCTTCTTAAGAATTCTCAGAGCAGGGGCGCCTGGGTGGCGCAGTCGGTTAAGCATCCGACTTCAGTCAGGTCACGATCTCGCTGTCCGTGAGTTCGAGCCCCGCGTCAGGCTCTGGGCTGATGGCTCAGAGCCTGGAGCCTGTTTCCGTTTCTGTGTCTCCCTCTCTCTCTGCCCCTCCCCCGTTCATGCTCTGTCTCTCTCTGTCCCAAAAATAAATAAAAATGTTGAAGAAAAAAAAAATTTAAAAAAAAAGAATTCTCAGAGCAATAAACCAAAGAAAAATTCAAGTGATCCTCACCTGGGGAGGAGGGAGGATGGAGCATCAGACAGGGATTGTGCAGACTTGGGCACGATCAAACCCAGCCTTCAATCCTGTCTCTGCTGCTTACGGTCTGTGTGCCCTTGAACGCATCACTTTTCTGGGCCGTGGGCTGCCAGCACACAGAGACGCTCAGAAAATCTGAGCTGGGCTGAACTGGGTATCCGTATGGCAGGGCTGGTGGAGAGATGGGAAACACAGCAATTCCACCAGTGTGAGGAGCTTCGCTTCACAAGAGAGTCAGCACGCACTTGCTGGTCTGCAGTCACCATGATGGTGAGCACGAAGTTACCACTATTCCTTCGTGCACACGAGGCCACTGTAGCTCAAAAGGGTCAACGGCTGCCCCAGTTCCCACAGTGCTGGCGGTGAGACAGTGATGTAGCCTGGCCCTAGGGATGAGCCTTACAGCTCCTGTGAGGCAGCGGTATGCCCAAGGCCAAGGGGGATAGTAGTCAGAGATTTTGATCTTGAAGACTCAGCCCACGGGGCTCTCTCCAGCCCCACCCCATTCCACACCTGCCTTCCAGTCCTCTCTGTGGGGTCCATCCCAGTGCCTAAAATTGGAGTGGGAGGGAGGGTAGGCCTCCTGAAAACAAAATCCCGACCCTATAACTGAACTTGGCTGTCAAGTCACAGCCTGACGCTAAGTCTGAAACCCTGGGACATCACTGACAGTGCTGATGACAGCCCAGCTGGGAGAGCAGCTATATTTAGCCACATGCTTGACCTAAGATGTTATCAGGAGCAGAACCACAAGGTTGGGGAGCGGGAGGGAGGGGTAGATAGAGCCCCCACCCTGTGCCGCCCCAGCTGTGCAGCCTTGATTAACTGCTCGGGTAAGTTTCCACTTTCTGAACAATCTTTGTTCCCAGTGTTAGGGAGACTTTGCGATTTGCCAAGCGATTCTGGTCTGGAGCTCCATATGCAGCAGGAGGTGTTCGGCACAAGAGAGGTAAGAAGTGTGCTGGCCGTGGGTCACAAAGCCAGGCTTTGCTTCTGTGTGTCCGGGTGCCTGCACCGGCGGGCAGTCTCTGTGCGGTGCATCGGTGCTGGGAAGGGGGCCCGGGCTGTGCCGCAGGCTGGATCCAAATCCCAGATAATGATGCTCCCCGCCTCATACAGTTTTTGAAAATATCAAATGAAATAGGACCTGAAAAGTGTGCAGCACAATACACTCTGCGACTTTCTCTCCCCTTCTGTCTCCTACTAGGTGGGATTTCATCCGTCTCTCCCCATTCTGCGGATGAGGAAACAGAACACAACACTCAGAGAGGGTGCTCTGCCTAAGGTCTCAACCGGGGGCTCAGCAATATTTGTGTTGCAGACACATCAATATTTCCCATCTCTGGGTTTGACCTGTGTTAAATGGTCCAAGAAAATCGAGGTTGGGGGCGGAGGTGGTGGTGCTAATTTCCCAGAAGCAATCTTACCTCTGCTCTTTGAAGTGTCACGAAATTGGCTGGAGATTGCTCCTGTCAGCAGCAAGGCCCAAGGCTGCTGAAAACACTTTTAGCACCTGATTAAAAAGGAGCCTTCTTTTCCCGGGCAATTACCAGCCTGCATCTCATGATCTCATCCCAAAGACGAGAAAGAAGAAAGATGGAAGGCTGGCCTCCAGATACTCACCCCGCAAAATGCTGAATGGCCTGGCCATGCCTACTGGGGGGTATGCCGGGCACAGCTTGGGCGAGGTGATCAGAGCTGCTGGGTTTGCCATGGGGTTCACCTGTGTCCTTTCCAACTCTGACAGAGGCCTCCCACGTGGGCTGTGGCAGCTGTGGTCTCAGTCATAACCAGGGACATTTCTGTGTATATCAGGCCCCATTTCCTACAACTCATCGTAGCAAGAAGCTGTAAAAAGGAAATACTCAATGCTGCCAGAGATGTGGTCAAACAGGCAGGCTTTCCCACTGCTGGCGGCAGTGGAAAGCAATTTGGCAAGATGTATGCATACAGAGCTTAATAATGTGCATCTCTGCTCCGGTAATTACACATCTGCAAATACATCTTAAGGCAGTGAGTCCAAACAAGAGTAAATCTTACCTACAAACATCTTTATGGTGGCATTTTTCTAAGGAGCCAAATACATTGAAATCCCAGAGTATGGAATATTAAGCCATTAAAAATAATGTTTCACGGGGCTTCTGGGTGGCTCAGTCAATTAAGCATCTGACTCTTGATTTCAGCTCAGGCCATGATCGCAGGGTTGTGGATCGAGGCCTGCATTGGGCTCAGCGCTGAGCGTGGTACCTACTTAAGATTCTCTCTCTCTCCCTCTGCCCCTCTCCCCGACTCGCACTCTCTCTCTGTCTCTCTCTGTCTCTCTCTCTCTCTTGCGCTCTCGCTCTCCATAGCAATGGAGAGAACATGACCTGCAATGTCAGCAGCCCACCAGCAGGGGGCTGAGGGACAAAGTTGGGTGGGGGCCAGGGCTGTGTATGTATCTCAGAGTCCCCAGTAGCCAGAAACAGAAATGGGGACACAGGAACGTTAAATGAATGGGTGGATGCATCCGTAGGCCCATTCTTGGCCCTCTTTGCAGCATTAAATTGGGAAATGGGATTTTCTGGGCAGTGATGGTGGAGTTTACATGCATTAGATCCCGCCACGGAAGAACAGTCCATAGCTAGTGCTATGGTCTCTGGTAGATCACTCTAAAGGCCAATTCCATCCGGCTGCTCTGCAGAAGAGAGAAGCCAGCACTGGGGTTTGTCGCACACACACCACATAACTCTGGACCCGGCTCCTTCCTTCTCAGGGCCTCCATTTCCCCAGAAGTAGAATGAGGAGGTAAGATGATCTCCTTCCATGATGCTATGATCCCATTAAGGATCACTTGAATATATAATGAATTCTCAACACGGACGCTCTTCTAAAATACGAGATATTTGTTTCTTATGCTGTACATAGTAATGTGTACAAAGAACTTAGGGTAAGATCCTTAGAAAATTTTCTAATTAGAAAATAAGATCCTTAGAAAATCCTTAGAGCTAAGGAGTGAGCTAACAGTGGAAATCAGCTTCTTGTTATCTTTTCGGTAAGATAATAATGCAAAGTCTGACCCCCAGGCCTGCCCGTGGTGCACACACACACACACACACTCACATTCATACATGCATGCACATTCTGTCATACACACACATCCATATACATTTCATCATCACCTCCACTCCCTCCCCACCCCCCACAAATTACTGTATTGTAAGTGTACGTGGAAAATGTTTAGGAATGAGACCAGCCAATGGAACGTAAAAGGAAAAGATGAAACTTGGGTCTGAATTAGGAGGAAATGACACTGGGGAAATGGAGGCCACAAGCTCCCTGGGGGGTTTAAAATAGATCAAAGTCTGGGCTATTTTTGTCTTTCTGGGGCGGGAAGCATTCAGGGGTGATGGTACTGACTTTTTGCCCAGAACACTTACTAAGGGCAAAGAGGCATCCTGGCACTGCTTTCTGTTGTCTAAACTGGTGGCCCCAATCACCAGGGCAGGGTCTGTTCAAAGACACTTCTCTTAAGGACTACAACATACCATTCTCTTAATCTGAGCTGTTTCTCACTGAGGGCCAACCTCACGTCAAGTATGGAATACACATTGTTTATTTAATCTGTACCAAAACTGCCAGGTCAATATTATTATGCCCACTTTATAGAGAAGATCACTGAGGCAGAGGGTGGATTAACAATGTGCCCATATCATATAACTAATAAGAGACCAAACTGGACTATGAAGTCAGGGGTCACCCCTTTTCTCTCCTCTGGCTGCCTCGCCATCCCCTTTCATCCGGAAGGGTTGGGAGAGCATGGATGGGTGGCCAACATTCCTTACAGGAGGTGGAAAACATTCCCTGAGGTCACAGCTCTGCCTTTAAGTCTTGCTCCTTGTTCAAGCCCAGCCGCTCTGGAGGTTTCCTCTCTACTCTGGGCTGACCTGGCATTTCGACAACAATCTCTTTTAATAGTTCCTGCAGGGTGTGACCCGGGTCTGGTGGTTTGATCTTGCTCCAAATTAGAACTTCAGTCAATGGCAGTCCTGTTTTCTGGTGTACACAATTCTCGTGGATGACATCCATGGGTGGTGACATCATATTTATGTCCGATTTGCCTACTTGGGCAATCCTTTGTTCTTCTCCTTTAGTGTAATTTAGAATCCTAGACTTTAATTGTAGGACTTTTGTCTGGCAGGGGGTGGTGGGGGTCAACGGTTGTCTTTAGATGGGGGTCATTTATGTGCTTATTAGCCAAATATACTCTAATTTATATGAACAGCATATATTTCTTTCCTTCTATCCCTGGATCTCCACATCCGTGGCAGTGAAGCTCGAGGCGGGGATAAGAACCTCCTGAACACCCAGACTCCACGCCCATCCTTCTCCACCCCTGTGCTCTCTGGGGAAGTTCATGGGAGTTCTTAGACCCAGAGTCTGCAACCATGGCTTCGAGTTCTAGCTCTGAGCCCCATTCGGTGTCTGACTTTGGGCAAGTCATGCTGTTCTCTGGGTCTTGGCTTCCCACCTATGAAACATAAGGGATAAAAGAGGTAATGTGTGAAAATGCTTTGTGAAGACCAGCAGCTGCAGGGGAATCTTCTGGAGGGCTTGAAAAACAGAACTCTCTGGGGACCACCCACAGAGTCTGACCCAGCGGAGACTGAGAATCTGAGTTTCTAACAAGCCCCAGGATGCTGATGCTGCTGTTTCAGAGTCCACACCTGGCGAATGGCTGGCTAGGAGCGAACAGACACACTGTGAGAGATGCATTATGGCGACGCAGGGCAGGGTCTCGACGTTTCACCACCACCCACCCACTTTAGGGCCGCGTTTCCTCACCCCAGATAAGTATCATCTGCGGAACTCGTGCAAAAACAAAACAAAACAGATTCTCCTGCGCCGACCCAGACTTACCAACAAGTTCCAAGGGAGAGGCCTGGTAATCTGCACTGGAACAAGCCGCCTGGCCAGTCTTATCATCAAGATGGTTGGGAAACACGGTAGCTTAACCACTGGTTCTAGATGCAGAGGCTTTCTTCGAAAGCAAATGGTCCATGTCCCCTCCAAGTGGGGACGTGGCTAATAAGTGACAGCCTCTTTTCCACAAGGGAGAGGTGTCCCCAGCCTACCAGCGGATACCTTGTAAGGCATGCAAGCCAGACTTCAGGGGTTTCTGATGGCCTCAGGACAAGTGTCAGAGAAGGAAGAGGACCTGAGTGGACTTCAGTGTGGTCCTCATCACCAAAAGAAACCTGCCCAAAGCAGCACACTCATTCACTTTTACACAGGCAGCTATGTCCCATCTCCAGCCCCCAAAGTTCCCCACACCAAGGAGACAATAGCATGGCTTGAAGCGATGGTTGACATCCTGGCTGCACATGACACTTGCCCTCCCCTGTATGTGTGGCCGAGCGCGGCCCCAGACCGATTAAATCAGACACGTAAGAGGGCATGCAGCATCACCGTGTGTGGTGCTCCATGGGCGACCACAGTTTGCAGCTGGCCCTGCGTTAGAGGGAAGATGTGGGCACAGCTGGCACTCTCACAGCTGCACACCTTCCCAGGGTCTCACCTTGGTCACCTGGCATGCCCATCAAAAGACATGGTTACAGACCATACGGCATGTTCAACAAGAAGACTCTCCTTTAAAATAGGGGCGCCTGGGTGGCTCAGTCAGTTAAGCAAGCGTCTGACTTCGGCTCGGGTCGTGATCTCGCGGTCCGTGAGTTCGAGCCCCGTGTCTGGCTCTGTGCTGACCGCTCAGAGCCTGGAGCCTGTTTCGGATTCTGTGTCTCCCTCTCTCTCTGCTCCTCCCCCGCTCGTGCTCTGTCTCTCTCTCTCTCTCTCTCTCTCTCTCTCAAAAATAAACATTAAAAAAATTTTTTAATAATAAAATAAAATAAAATAAAGCCCCATTAAGTGATGTCTTTAAGTTCTGATATTTTTGAAAAGATGCTCACGGTCACTAATCATTCGGGAAATGCAAATCAAAACCACAATGAGATACCACCTCATGCCCATTAGGATGGCTACTAGCAAAACCGTTTTAAAGACAAGAAGAAGTGTTGGTGAGGATGTAGGGAAGTTGGAGCCCTTACGCGCTGTTGGTGGGAATGTCAAGTGATGCAGCCACTATGAAAAACCACATGGCAGCTCCTCAGAAAATTAGAGAGCCAATCTCACTTCCAGGCATATGCCCAAAAGAAATGAAAACAAGATCTTGAACAGCTATCTGCACACCCATGTGCATAGCAGCACTATTCATAATAGCCAAAAGGTGGAAACAACCCAAGTGTCCATGAATAGATGAACGGGTACAGAAAATATGATATATACACACCATGGAATATTATTCAGCCTTAAAAAGGAAGGAAATTCTGACGCAGGCTACAACATGGATGAACCTTGAGGATATTATGTTAAGTGCAACAAGCCAGTCACAAAAAGACAAATACCGCATGATTCCACTTACATGAGGTACCTGGAGTTGTGAGATTCAGAGAGACAGAACGTAGAATGGGGGTTGCCAGGGCCTGAGGGGAGGCAGGAAGGGGGAGTTATCGTTTAAGGGGTGCAGAGTTCCCGTTTGGGATGCTGAAAAAGTTCTGGAGATGGATGGTGGCGACTGTTACCCAACAGAATGAACACACTTAAGGCCACAGAATTGTACACATAAAAATGGTTAAGATGATAATTTTGTTTTTAAGTAGGTTCCACGCCCAACGTGGGGCTTGAACTCACGGCCCTGGGATCAGGAATCACATGCTCTACCGACTGAGCCAGCCAGGAGCCTCAGTTAAGACGATAAATTTTACGTTAAATGTACTTAACCACAATTTTTTTAATGACATTTATTTAAAAAAAAAACCTGCTCTTTATGGAGATGACTAGGGTCTCCTCCACGATAAGGTGGATTTTATTTGAACCACGTGCCGAAGTCAGGACTAATGCTAAGGCAAGCGTGGCATGCATGTGTCAGTTTTCAAAACAGCTCCTACCAAAGGCACTAGAGAATCCAGGAGACATTCCATCCTCTTCCCAAACACAGAAACAACCTGCAAGGGAAAAATTGTAAGTGAAGAAAGTCTCAGCAGGTCATATATCAATGCTGGGCACATGTTTATATGATTGTGTTTTGCTCACTCACCCCCGATGCTTTCATTCATTCGTTTACTCTTTCACTGTACAAACAAATTGCCAGGCACCGGGGCAGGAGGTACCCAGAGCACGGTCTCTACCTTGGTGAGCTCACGGCCCAGCAGGTCCTTTTGGGGAGAAGTGGGCCAGGGAGGGGCACGAAGGAAGAGGACAAGTAAGGGAGAACCGGAGAGAGGAGAGCCATGGAAGCTCTCACAGGCTGCAGTGGAACGATTGAAGGGAAACAGATGGAGAAAGTTCCCTGTGGAGCCTTGTCTGGGGACAAGGCTTCCAGGAGGCCTCAGGCTGTATCTGGTGCCCATCCCCCAGCACACAGGAGGGACCCAGCAAATGTCGTCTTATGACGTGTCAGAGCAGGGCTAATTTTTTTTTTTAATTTTTTTAAGTGTTCATTTATTTTTGAGAGAGAGAGACAGAGAGACAGAGTGTGAGCCAGGGAGGCTCCTCAGAGAGAGAGGGAGACACGGAATCTGAAGAAGTCTCCAGGCCCTGAGCTGAAGAAGTCTCCAGGCTCTGACACGGGGCTCGAACCCACGGACCATGAGATCATGACCTGAACCGAAGTCGGACGCCCAACCAACTGAGCCACCTAGGCACCCCAGAGCAGGGCTAATTTTATGAGAAGCACAAAAATGCCACCTGATCTGGGCCTGGGAATGAGTTTAAAAAGCAGCCCAAGCTGCTCATGCCTCTTGGCCTGGGTGGAGGTCGGCGGGAGAGACAGAGGAGGCCCTGCCCACCCACCGTGGGGTGCTGGGAGGCCTCACTACCCATCCGAGACATTTCGGAGGGACAGCGCCTCTGCACAACTCTCTCTTCTCTAAGCCAGCGATGGATTGTTTTCATTTCATTCGGAATGAACAGCAAGACTAAACTGAGTCCAATTTCTGATCAGTGTCATTTCTCAGGCTTGCTCAGAGAAGACAAAATCCATTAAACTACCCGCCTGCTCCCCTATGAGAGGCACTGAGCTCCCCGTGGCAGCGAGATGGGAGCTCTTGAGGGTAAAGACTCATTTTATGTGGATCAGTGACTGGCTTATTGTAGGTGCTTAATAAATATTCAATCATAACAATCTTAATTACTGGATTACATCATGTCTGTCTTAGGGTGGGATATAAATAAATAATGTCATAATAATAATGAGGCTCTCACGGAGCGCTGCTCAGTTTGAGTTCCCACCACTTCGCAGGCGGTTTTAATAAATTTGGGTGGATTTCATATTTCATGAAGACATATCTGCTCACAGCAGGTAAATGCTTCTGAAGATAAGCCTTATTTAGTATTAATGCCAGTAGGACACGTCCTGGTTTATGTCCTAGTCAAGGTTTAATTCAACACAACATGGCTCCCGGTTCTGCAAGTATTCGACGGTGTCCAGCAGCAAAGAGGGTGGCGGAGCTGGGGGTTCGGGGCCCTGGTTTTAGGGGACACATTGAGACAGGCTAGCTCTGCTGCGATCAGCCATCCCTCTCCAACACTGTCTAAACCATCCCCTGCTTAGAAAGCAATTGCAAACACCAAAATCTTCATCCTGACAGGTTAGGTAAAGGAGCGAAGTTACCTGATGGATGGTAGGAGGGTGTGTGCCTTATCTGAAGGGGCAGCCTCAGCCCCAGCACCTCCTCCCACGCATGAATGCTACCCAGTGGTGCCCAATCTTCCATTAAAAAGAACCAGAAATGCTGCTCTTGCCACAAAAATCTCCTGGTCTTTAAAAGCCACTAACCGATCCAGATTCTGTTAGAACAAAACCCTCCCGCAGGCTTCTGGGCCACATCCGGCCATGGGCCACTCTAGGCGAATCTGGGGCTTAGAGCTAAGAGCCAGGGATGTGCAAGCAAAGGTATATGCTGGTCGCTCCACGAAGGTCAGGAAAGAGCCAGAAATCACCCACCTTAATTGTTGAGCACCTGAGGTCTGTACTACCTCTGTTATCTGCTCTATCAGTCATGTGACTTCCATAAATCCCTAAGACCCTCCTCCCTCTGCTGGAAAGTGAAGGGTCACAAGGTGGCAGAGCCTTCCTCAAAGGGCTGCACTAAGAACCAGCATCCCATAAAGTGATGGGGGAGCATTCTGCAGACCAGACAGCCCCACTGGTGCCAACAGAATGGTGACTAGTGGATGCCGGGAAGCTGTGAGAGAGTTCCCTGAAGTCTCGCCTCTGGAAGCCTCGGGAAGCTTCTGGAAACTTGTCTTGGGGATTTGGGATCAAAATGTCCCAGTTAGGGAAGCTGGAGGGGAAACGGTAACCTGCAAAGCCAGTCGTCTGAGAGTGCACAGATTGACCCTGTCCCCACCTTGCAAGTTGCTTGAGTCAGTCCCTGTCCCACTGTGGCTGTCCTCTTCCTTCTCTGTGCCCTAAAACTGGACAGGAGAATGCAAATGAACCTCCTCTGGTGGAGCTGAGGTGCCTGAATGAAGTCTTGGTGTCCTCTTTCCCCCCCAACAGGAAACTAGATTAAAAGTATATGAGCTGGGCAGCCCATCTGTGGTTGTGAGCACCCCCCACCTCCTTCCTGGGACCCTCTGCAGCAAAGGCAATGCCTTGGGGACTTTGGGATATGCAAGCGTCCAGGAAACAGTATCTGCCCCAGACACGGTCATCACATCACAGCACCGCCCGCAGGGGAGTGACCTCCCCAGCCCTTGGGAGAAAGTAGACAGCTACGGGCTTTCTAGAGAAACTCCTCCTGCACCGGGGTATTTTTAGCCCCACCATCCCATATAGCCATTCCAGGGGTGTTAACATCATGGGTGAAATTAGCCACTCACCTTTGCCAGGGGAAGGTGGCTCCAGCAAGGCTAGTGGGGTGGGGGAACTGAAGGTGCCCCACTAAAACTCTGGACTCAAGTTTCCTACAAGTTGGTCCAACTATGATCTCTTGTCAAAAGTAGGAACAGGTTTTCTTCACCCTGCTGCAAATCATCTCAGTGAAAAATGCATTAGCGTGATTTTTAAAAAGAAAAAATCAACACACACATATTCCACTTATGAAACAGCATCTGTTGGTTTTAGGTATCTTTTATACCTAATGCTTAGTGATACATTACTGGGGAACTTTTTTTACATAGCTACCTTTTTACAGGGTTTTTTTTTTTTTCTTTCCTTGAACATACACATTTTTACTTGGTTACTTAACAAACTACCATAAATATTTTCTTCTATTTTAAGCCTTCAATTTTTAAGCATAGGCTGAGCCAACCAAACTCTAAAAGTGAACATTTAATTGTTTCTGATGTTTTGTACACCTGCCAACATTTGTAGAGATGTTGGCCTTCTTGAAGCTACTTTATATCAAATAACCCTAAGTGAGGTTACCAGACAGACTGGAGTCTATGGGATGGGCCAGGCAGACCCAGGTGCCACCTCCTGTGCCACGTGGCCCCAGGGACAGTCTCAGATCTCACCCTGGCTCCCACAGAGCCTCCTGACTGCCGATTTCTCTGACTTCCCTGCAGCGTCTCTCTCCTTCCCCGGAGCTCCCACCTCCCCCCCAGCTCACTCTGACCCTCTCTTTCCACTCTTCCTCTCCTCCCTGCCCCAGAGAATTTTCTGTTTCTTTTTTTAATTACGGGACTTTCCAAATGTATACAAAAGTTCAAAAGATAGTATAGCAAATGCCCAACGCCAAAAATCATGTTTCACGTACTCCGACCCATGACCCCATATACTGCATTACTTAGAAGTAAGTCCCAGATACCATCTCATTTCATTCATAAATATTAGTGCAGGTCTTGCTAAATAATAAAGCTTCGTTCTTTAACATACCATGATCATGCCTAAAACATTACTGCAATCCCTGAATACCATCAAATACCCAGGCAACGCTCAAAATTTTCAAGTTTTATGAATGTTTGCTGTATTTGTTGGAATCAGAATCCCAAATGAGTCTAAATGTGGCATTTAATTGGTGTGTCTTTTTAGTGTCCTTTAATCAAGTGATTCTACTTGCCTCGATTTCAATGGTTTAGGTGTAAAAGAAATTGGTCACTTGCCCTGTAGAGTTTTCTATACCCTAGATTTTTCTCTGTGCTTCCTCACGGTGTCATTTAATGATTTTCTCTGTCCCCGGTATTCCTTTAATCTGGTAGTTAAATCCAGAGTTAGAGACTTGTTCGGATTTAGGCTTGGGGTTTTTTTGGCAAGAATACTTTATGAGCAATATGTATTTTCTTTGGGGGCCCCATGGAGGATTGTCATCTTGACCTACTATTCTGCCAGGGGTTTGAAAATGATAATATTTAGTTCTACCCTTCCCTCCTTATTAGAGAAACTTTCCTTCATCCATCCTTTGGGTCCTTGAACTATTTTGTACAGCTCATACAGGAAAGTCAGGTGAGGTACTCAACCCTGCTCCACTTTTCAAAAGAAGAAAGCCACCCCCTACACCTGCCCAGGGGACCACGGAAGGTGGCTTGAGTTTTTTTTGTTTTGTTTTGTTTTGTTTTTTTCAGTATGATTATAGCTCCTGGGTTCAAGCAAATTCGGTATGTTTCAGCACATAGTGGCTTTCATTCTTACCGATAAACACACTGTGCCACTTTTCACTGGTGGGAACCAATTCAAGTTGGCGCTGTGTTCTTTTGATATCCTCCCAGGGGGGTTTCTTAGCCTGCCTGCTTTTCGGTATGACAAGGAATTTCATACTCTTTCTCCTACGTTTTCTGCCTCAGCTCAGAGAATGCTTGTTCTTTTTAATGAGAAATCATGTTTAGAGACAAAAATCTTGGTGCCAAGGAGACTCATTGCCATTATTCTAGCTACTATGGTACTGCCTTTTTATTAGGAAATACTTTTCTTTTTTAAGACAAAGTTTGATATACTTTCCCTTTATATTGATTTCACATTTGGTCTCTTTATAATTTCTATATAGTTCTTGATAGTTACACGCTCTCTTCATGTTGACATTCAAATATACAAGTACTGGGTCTTACTGGCCATTTCGATTTTATATTTGCATCTGTTTTCTCTAAAACAACTTGGCTTTCTAACGACATTAACATACTTACTAATTTGCTTTTTCCAGATCAATCTACCTATATTTTTGAGAACAGTTTAAGATTTTACTTCACAGTCAATTTGGTGTTAGTCTGTATCCTGATTATGGATGCTAAGTCAAATCAGCGTATTTTAAAGTCACTTGAAATAATTCCCCTCTGTGAAATCTTGCCACACCTACACATTAAGTTCATTTGTTTCACTTTGCTCTAATTTTTAGGGACTGCCTTTTTTTTTAAGTGTTTGGACTGATCTAGCCTTATAATCTGTCAGGCACTTACATGGCCCCGCATTAAATCTACCAAACAAGGTTAGACTCAGAGAAGCCCAGCTCCTCCTCCCATTCCCAACCACCTGTGCCTTCCTTTCCCTGCAAGTAACTTTTCTGGGTTCTTATTTCTCCTATTGCTTTCCTTTAATATAAGCAAACACATATAAATACCCACACATTTGTATGCTCTTCTTTTTGAATAAATGGATAGCGTACGATCCCGTGAGTCTTCCCCTTGCCCTGGGAACGATGGAGAGGTGCCCTGGTTCTTTCCCACAACTGCACAGTACTCCACTGCGAGGTGTAGCCCAGCTCTTGGTCCTCCACTCACCACCTCCTCACCCAGGCTCCCAGGTTTCTCGACAGGTGCCGAGCTGCTGTTCCTCTCCTGCCTGACCCGATCTAGCCAAGGGGATCAGAATGACGCCACGAGAGCGGCATCAGCCTGTTGTACTATCCGTGAGCAGTTACCAGCGCCCGGCTCTCGTATCCTCTTGTTAACTATTTGCAATGACCAGACTGGGGTTTGGAGAAGTCAAATCACAGGCCAAAGGGCACATGGCGGGTGTTGGTAGATCTGGGAATGGAACCTGCCTATCTCTGAGGCCAGAATCTACAATCTTAGCCACGCAGCTCCACAGACTCTCCTGGCTGTGCCTCCCCAAGTTCTGCCAAGTGCCGCCAAGAATCACAAAGATTACAAGGGGAAATAGGTGGCTGGATCTACCTGGCACCCAGGACTCACCTCCAAAGGCCTCCAGAGAGGCGGCAAGGTGGGTGGGAGCCCACCTAGGCTGAGTGCCGGAACCCCTGAATTCAATTCATCTCCTACTTATTTAACTCGTGTCTCAACTCTCTTACCTGTCACTCTACCCCGGGGATGCAGTGAGGATAAAGCTTCACCTTGAGTGGGAAGCCACTCAGAAGCAGCAGCTTCTGGAAAATCACCAGGAGCAACAGTGAGGAAGGGGCCTTGTTGTCCAGCAGCAGCTCCTTCTTCCCCAAGGATGGTCCTTGGACAAGCAGGATAAGCACCACCTGGGAACTTGCTAGAAATACACACTCAGAGGGAGGGCGGGGCAATCTGTGCTTTCACCAGCCTGCCAGCTGACTTGAGAACCACTGCTCCAACATCAGGTCAACACTCTGAGTTCTTACTGGTGGGGAGAGACACAAGGTAGTAATGGGCCCCCTTCCCTTCACTGCCCTCCCATTCATCCACTAGCACAGGTTAGGAGCAGGGGAGGAGAAGGCAGACAGAGTAAAAGTCCTCCTGGAGCTTGCATTAGACAGAACGTAAATCCATGACCAAAGAAGGAGGTGGTCCTGTTAGGGATTAATGCCATGAAGGATATAAACAAAGTGGTGTGATGGAGGCTGACTGAGGCTAAGAGTGAGAGTCTTTAGATGGGATGGTCAGGAAAGGTCTGTCTGAGCAAGTGACACTTGAGCTGGCATTTGAACGGGGAGAAGGAGGCAGCCTTGTAAATATCAGGGACAGAGTGAGTGCTTCTAGCAGAGGATCAGCAGGTGCAAAGGCCCGGAGGCAGGATGGAGCTACATACATGAAGGGGAGCAAGGAGCCAGTATGGCTAGAACCAGTCTGAGAGAAGAGGTGCTTATATTGGTCCCTCTCTGACGTCAGAACAATCATACTACTTCTGGGTCAGAGATGGGTATGGAACCAAGAAACAAAGGCCTTCCTCCCCAGCTGCAGCTGGCAGACAGAGCAGGCAATGTCTGGGGGTGCAGAGCAGCAAAAGAGTGTACTTTGGCTTTGCACCCCAGCCCTGCCTTGAGATCCTCTCCCCTCATAGCCCGGCTGCTCTGTGTGATCCATCCACCACCTCTCTATACTGTAAGGAGAAGCAATTCTTCCAGGAGGCCCTGCTTCTATAGACACTTTGGTGATTATGGCACCAGGAAAATACTCAGTCTGGGGAGACAGGGTGACCAGACTTTGAAACCAGCTCTGCCATCAATGACATAATTTGGGGCAAGGGACTTTTACCTCTTTGACTTTGTTCTGCATCTGGAAATGGAGACAGGAATGATTCCCACCCCCCACTTCCAAGGGTTATTGTAAAAATTAAAATATATGCTGGCTATGGGACAGTTAACCCAGTATCCAGTAGGTGCTTGGAAAATGGCAACTATCCCCATTTTTCTTCATCAGCAGAAAGTTTTATTTCTTAAGGTTCAATATTTTACAGATAATGGCAGAACCAAATAATAATAATACTGGTGAACTATGAATACACATTTCTTGCTTAACTTCTGAGGGCAGAGCAACTGACGATGGAGAAATTCAGACATTTTCACCTTGAGCACATCAGCCTTGATCCCAGGACAGACTGGCCTCATGGATGTAGGCGGCAGTGAGGGGCAGGGTCACAGCCAGGAGACAAGCGGCCCAGCACCGCCCACTAGAGGTATGGCGTGAGCCACATGTGTCCTTTGAAATTTGCCAGTAGCCACATTAAAAGAGTGAAAAGAAACATGTGAAAACAATCTTAATAATAATATTTTATTAAAGCCACAATATGCAAAGTATCATCATATCAGCCCAAGATTCACTACACCGTTCAACACAGAGCATTAGAAAGGAGACCTTTCACACTTTTTTTATTTTCTTTGGCATTGCTTTGGAAATCCAGGGTGCATTTACACACTTACAGCACGTCTCAGTTCGGACTAGCCAGGTTTCAAGTGCTCATTAGCCACATGGGCTTGGTGGTGGCTGAAGCAGACAGAGTGGCTCAGGGGTGGGCACGTGGGACCTGTGAGCCAATCTGTCCTGCCCGTGGTTTTGTGTAGTCTCGTACGCTAAAAATGACTTTTGCCTATTTAAATGAAACAATCAAAACAAGAATATTTTATGATACGTGTAAAGGATATACAGTTCATATTTGTGTGTCCATAAATAAAGTTTTATTGGAACACACTCACACCCATTTGTCTACAGATCATTTCTGACCACTTTCCATGGCCCAGCTCAGCGGTTGTGACAAAAACCATGTGGCCTCTGCAGAGCTGAAAACATTTACTTTAGCCTTTTACAAAAAAAGTTTGTGGACCCATGTGTTAGGAGAGCACACCTCCCCCAACTCCTCCTGACTCTAGACTGCCAGATCCTTCCGTGTGGAGAGGTGACTTACATAGGCTCCAGAGGCACTGGCGGCCGACCTCTCAGCTAGGCCACCATGATTTTGTTGGTGTTTGGTAGCATTTTCATAAACTGGATTTACTTCATTTCACAGCACAGGTTCTATTTCTTACATTGAAATCTTTCACTAGAAACTCTTAAGCAAAGAATTCCGAGGGGAAGGCCTTAAGGAGAGCCCCTCCAACCCAGGTGGCTCTCAGGTGACTATGATACCACCATCCTGGCACCGGGCTGGTTAGGCCAGGAGAGCAGCGGATGGGGTGGAGTGGGGGGGAGAAGGGTGGGGTGTACCCGAAAACTTAGCCAGTGGACTGTTTTCCAGCTGTGGGCCGTAAACAGAGTCCCCCCAAACACGCGCCTCGATAAATCCAACCCCTCTGAGCTAGGCACCAGACATGCATTATCAAGTAACAACCCTTCACAAAGGAGCCAAGCCAGAGTTCCCGGTAAGAAAATCCATTCGAAAGGAGGGGTCTGAGTGCTCAGGCCCCTCAGCAGGTGAGCAGCTCAGTGGGGCCTGAGCTCCAGAAGTATGCTCCTTACAGTGACGACCCATCCTGCCATCAGCCCTGAGGATATACTTCCACTGTGCCAACACTGAGGCACAGAATCCCCTCGGTTCCCATAACAAATCAGTAGCTAAGGAGGTGCCCTGGCCAGACTTTGCTCTCTCACCAGAGAGAAGCAAGGAAAACAGGTGGATGGAAGGAAGCCATGTTCCCCGGACTTGGGCTGGGAGAGTGCTTGTGTTGGGGGTTGGGGGGGGGGGCGGGTGCAACAGAGATATACAGACTGGACAGGCGGACAGACAAACCTTCATCTGCAACCTCAGTGCCAATGTTAGCTGAACGACATCCAGGATCTCTGCAAGCCTCAGTTTGCCCATCTGTAAAGAGCGAGTATGAACAGACATCACACTAAGAGAGCGTGAGGATTTAGTGAAAGAACGCACAGGCAGTGCCTGGCACATTATGCGTGCTCAGGAAATACTTGTTTCCTCATCGTGTCTTTGCTTAGCTCCCTGGCAGGTAGCAGTCCGTGGGGATCGAACAAAATGGTGCCGGGCCCGGAGACAGAGTATACAGTGTATAGGTTCAATTGGGTGAAGACTCAAAACAGTGCAGGGCACAGAGTAAAGGTTTTATAAGTGTTATCTAACATTATTATCTTGTTGTTATCATTAAGCCCAGGAAATGCTCCACCCTTCTGAAGAAGTTTATTCGAACAACTCCTAAAGAAGGCTGAGAAGAGGCACCTGGGTGGGTCCGTCGGTTCAGCATCCGACTTCGGCTCAGGTCATGATCTCGCGGTTCGTGAGTTCAAGCCCCGTGTCGGGTTCTGTGCTGACAGCTCAGAGCCTGGAGCCTGCTTGGGATTCTGTGTCTCCCTCTCTCTCTCTGCCCTTCCCCTGCTCACCCTCTGTCTCTCTCTGTCTCAAAAATAAATAAACGTTAAAAAATCAAAAAAAAAAAAAAAAAAAAAGAAGAAGAAGAAGAAGGCTGAGCACTAGTGAAGAAAACCTCCTGACAAGCGGTCCAGTATAACCACAATGGTGGAAGAAATGAGGGAGTTGCCTCATGCCGTTTGCAGGGATGTGACTTCAAACACCCAGAACCAGAAATTCTGCACTGTCCTCATTAGCAGCTTTTGAACATTTCTGAATAACACAGAGGCAGACCAGAGTCATTTTGCTGCAGGGTTAGGTCAGTAAGCATCGCGTGTGTCCAGGCAAGAGCAAGGCCATTTTCATCCATGCAGTCAGGCAGCTGGGCACCTCCCACAATGTCCCAGAGGTTCTGCTGAGAGTGGGGGCCAACGACGTCACCGCAAGGATGGGATGCCGTAGCACGCCGCCTGAGGACAGCTTTATTTATGCTCTTGCAGAATGTACATGCAGGCCTTGTTTTTCTGGCTGATTAGGGAGCCAGCTCACATAGCGTCCGAGGTTCTACATTTAGAATTGTGTCTTCATTCACATTCTTTCCACGCAGCTCACGGCTCCTGGACTGGAAGAGAGTGGTTACTTTTGCCTGGGCCCGTCCCCTGGGAAGATGCCAGCTCACCTCGAGCTCCTGGTCCAGAGTTTGGGCCGAGTTCTCTGGCTGTGCTCTGGGCTGAGGTGGTCCACGCCGGTGTGCCCACCATGACCCGAACCAGATGTGGAATCCATGGCCCAGGGCAGGTAGGGCCCATTCTGGGAGAAATGGGATTCTACAGCGGTCAGCTGTGGTCAGGCTAGCCGGATGGGGCCCCCAGCCAAGCTCTGAGGGTTTCTGCTCCCAGCCCGGTCTCTTGCCAGGTCAACTGTGTTTTATTGTTCTCTCCTGACCCCTCCTGCTGACGCTAACAAAGCTGCCAGCCACTGTCCTGCCCCCTGAAAGTTCCCTGGGTCACCCTCATGTCTTTCTTTTCTCAGGCAGCCACTTGAAGCAAACACCGCCAGGTCCTGCCACACTGCAAACCTCACCGCTTCTAAGACTCCAAACCAGGCATGCGGTCATGCTGTCCACCTGGGAAGAATTAAAAGTAAGCTGGGGAAGAAACATGCTGAGAAGCGGGAGGAAAGCGGGTTAGGAAGACCAGGGCCCTGCTTTGCCTCCTGTTACTCACACCCCAAAGCAAACTCCCCCATAAAACGAGATTTCGTGATGCAGGCTTCCCTAAAATCTGGAACAAAATGATCTGGGTCATACACACATAGCGTGCAAACTGGCTGTGAATCGTGCTTGAATGTGTAATAGGGGAAAAAAAGGAACTAGAACGTCAAACCCATGATTTTACAGGTATTGTTATTCACCACAAAGCTCTGGTTTGTTTGTTTGTTTGTTTGTTTTTTTTAAAGTCGATTTGAATTCTCTTTACAAAAATATAACAAGTAAGTGATGGTACGGGTGGTTGAAGGCATGACAAAATCGTCCCAAAAAATGATTAACATTTGAGAAGCTTTGCCGTATACAAGCGTATACATGTACACAAATTGATTTGATCTTCAACCCAACAGAACATAGGCAGTCTGTCCATCTTAAAGATGAATAAACTGAGGCACAGAGAGGTTAAGGGATTTGGTTGGTGTCAAATAGCTGGGAAATACAAGGGGTCAGGGCTCTGAGTCTCTTGTGTTGTGCTGTGCTGTGTTGTTTCGTTTGCTTTGCTTTGGTTTTAATGCTGGCTCACATTTCAAGTTGATTCTTTTCATTGGCCAGGTTGGCTAGTGTTGGTTTTGGCAAGCAGGGGAGGCGGGTGGGGCGGGTAAAATCAAGGGGCTCGCTTTGAGTCTCCCTTAAGCCATCTCTGAATACTGATCAGTGAGCAGGTGTCCCTGCAGTCGGGTCCTAAGTCCCCAGGGCAAAAGGCAAGTAAGTTTTAAGGCTCTGGGGAGGAAAGGGGGCTGGATAACCCTGCTGTTAGTGGTCAGACCCCTCCACCTGCAGGGCAACCAAGTCTTTCGGACTTGGTTCCAACTGACGTTCACAGACCCAGGTCCCTGTGACCCTGGCCACAGATTCAAGGCTGGAGGTGGTGCCAGGCCCTGAGTTAGGGCTGGGACAGAGGTTGCTGGCTGTGAAGAGCCCACAGGGGCGGAGTGGACGGGAGGCAGTCCACAAATAGATACAGAGATACAGTGTGGTGCAGACTTTCGGGGGCTTTGAGCACCTCAAATAGTGGGGCACCTGGTGGGGACCAGCCCCTGGGGTTTCCTAGTCCATGGGCAGGGGAGCACGAAAAAACGCTCTTGAAAAAAAAGACAAGAGCTCTTGCTTTAAATCCTAACAGTGAGCAGACTGTCACAGGGCCAACTTGGGGAGGGTAAGGGAAGGGGAGAGCTCCCAAGTGTTGGAACAGCATGAACAAAGGCAAAGGAGTTGGAAGATGTCTGGGGGTCTGCAGGCGGTTTGGAGAGCAGGGAACCCCGGGCCAAGACTGAAAGTGGCCATTGGGCCAGCCGCTCCCAGAGACGGAGAAGGGGAGCTCTCAGCTGCAGAACGAGACCCATCCACCAGCACTTGGACCCTACATGCCACGAGGCCTGCCCCGGCCAGGCTCACCAAGTGGGCACTTACCTTGCCTCTTCCCTGATTATTTCCCATCCTTCTGAAACTCTCACCCTGAAATCCCAGCCTGGCTGTCCCCCAGCCTGCAGCTGGGCGTGTTATTTTGCTCCAAAAGCACAGCAGAGCGCGGCTCCTTACTCGAGGAATGCAGGCTGCGGTCCTCCGAGGCGATGATGAAACGGGCTATTTCTGCCCCCGGGACATCAGCAGGCCTCCGGGCGCTGGCTCCAAGGCTCACACTATCGTGTTTTTAACGTTTCCCTAGACAAATGTTTTCCTTCGCACCCTGGGATCTTTGTATTTGAACCTGGGTGCTGAAATAGCTTTAGAAATCATTCTGGATTGAAGTTGGAATCATGGTTAGGGTCCAGCTCAGCGGCAAGCAATTTCTCACTCCCCAAGTTATCTATTACCAGTGGCCGATCTGGATGTAAAAATAGCTGGTGAGGCTGTTTGTTTAATCTGACTGTTACCTGACACCACGCGGGTGTTGCTGTGCGGACTGTTTGCCTCCTTCCCCACCAAGAACACCATTTGGTTTCCCCCGACTGGGTCTCTATGTAGGCACACTTCATGAACTTCCAGTGGCTGGACAACTTCTGGCCACTGATTTTCCTCAGGTGGGCAGGTTTGTGAAAAAGATAAGAGGTCTGGGTCTTGCATCCGTGGCCCTCTCGTCTTTGGGCAGCCAGCGAAAGAGGGAAGAAGTTCCGGCTGCCGGGCAGAGCCGGGCTGCTGGAAGAGTCAGGGTTGTCCCCCATTCCTGGGGAGGCCGGAGAGCAAGCAGCTGGGACACGCGGAGAGCGGAAGGTAGGGCGCAGACACTTGTCTGGTTTCTCGGCGTGGGCAGGGAGGCTCACGCTCCCCGCAGCAGGGACATTTGCTCTGGGCCACCGGCACCGTCGGGGCTGGAGCTCTGTGTCCGGGAGCCGGGCAGGGCGGTGTGAGTGGGAAGGGCACGCTGGGGGCTGAGGTTCTCAGCGGGGTGCTGGATTTCCATGTGGACCATGAGGGGTACACCGTTCAGGGTGCAGATGGATGTGTGTGACTTCATCCTTACGTGCGTGTGTCTGGGCACTTTGCTCTCGCAGGGTTGAGCAGGCACAAGCCTGTGGATGAACCCAGGTCGTGCGTTGCCAGGACGAGTGTGCACTGGGATGTTTCTGGCCCGTGGACTCTGAGAGTATGTGTCTCCCGAACGTGGAAACCCCCACAGTGTTCTCCCACACCCTGGGGGTCCTCGACCAGACTCACGCTTGGCCATGTTTAAAGTCATCTCTCTCTTTTCTCCGGAAGAAGAATTGATCGCTGAGGAGAGTAAATACTGAATCTGTGTGGAAAACTAGACAGCCTTCAAAAATTATTAATTAGGGGCGCCTAGGTGGCTCAGTCGGTTAAGCGTTCGACTTCAGCTCAGGTCATGATCTCACGGTTTGTGAGTTCGAGCCCCACGTCGGGCTCTGCGCTGACAGCTCAGCTCCAAATCTGGAGGCTGCTTCAGATTCTGTGTCTTCCTCTCTCTCTGACCCTCCCCCACTCACACTCTGTCTCTGTCTGTGTCTCTCTCAAGAATAAATAAACATTAAAAAATTTTTTTAAATTATTATTTAGGATTATAAACCCCTCCATGGATGTTGATCATGGATGAGGCCATGTATATGGGGGGGTGGGGGTTGGAGGCAGGCACGGAATATATGAGAAATCTCTATACCTTTCACTAAATTGCTCAGTTTTGCTGTTAACCTAAAACTCCTCTAGTAAATACAAGTTATTTTTTGAAACTAAATTATAGGCCATTTCTCTCAATGCATCTAACCCAATTATAATGAACTCTATTTGAAGTAATAGTTTTAAAGACTATAAGTATAAGAATCCTGGAAAGTAGATTAAACACACATTTAATTTGCCAGCATTCCAGCTTCCTCTACAACAGTGGTTGGTAAACCACGGCTGTGGGCCAGACACCTGGTTTGTAAATAAAGTTTTATTGGCACACAGCCACACTTGTTCATTTCCATTTTGCCCATGGCTACCAAGGCTGAGGCCATATGGCCAGCAACGAGGAAAACATTTACTATGCAGCCCTTTACAGAAAAAGTTTGCTGACCCCTGCTGTATGAGAACACTCCTGAGATGGGCTGATCTGGTACCCACACCAAAAAAAGAAGGAGGGAAATTTCCAGCTGTTAAAACAGCCTGTAAGCTGGACCGACCCTTCAGGACCAGTGGCCAGCTCTGGAGCCCCAGCCCCTCCTCAGGGCTGGTTTTTCCAGTCTGGCTGGTAAAGAAAATGTTCAGTTTACCATTGGGAGGTTAGCTTTGCTGTGGAGTGTGGCCTGGGCTGAGCAGGGCAGATTGTGCTTATCAGGATGGTTTATAAATAGACACCTCCGGGTGACCCGAGTCCAGCGTGTTTCTGCCCCTGGGTCTTTGGGAGGAGAACAATCGTGCCTGCTGTTTGGTGACCAGAAGCCAGTTGGGATGGGAGCAACTGTGTCTACTGGGAGGAAGAGGGCTGGTGGGATGTTGGGTCCTGGAAACAGGGGCTTGGATCCCCTGGAAAACTGGGGAGAGAGGGTGTGGGAAGGAGGCAGGGAAGGCTACAGAAGGCTACCAGTCCTCAGAAGGTGAATGCACCCACCTCGGTGTCTTTTCGCCAAGTGTGCAGGCAAGTGTCTTGGCATCTTCTGCTTCTTTGTTCCTGACCCTAAAGAAGCCTTAGAGACCCTTACAGAAAGGGGAAACCCAGAGTCTGGAAATAGCCCTTTTCCTCCAGCCTATGCCAGAAATCTCAGTAGCTGAAACCTGCCAGCCAGTGGAGACAGGGCTGGGCCATCTTCCTCACTGGCTCTTGGGATTTCACTCCGTCTGCGCAGGGTTGCTGGAGAGATGCAAAGGGCTTCAAGAGAAAGGTGGCCCTCACGGAGACATCAGAGCTGACATTTCCCAACAGGCTACAGAGGGTCTTGGTTTTATTTCCATTTGAGGGTTTAAACCACATTTCACCGAAGCCAGCCAATCTGTAACCCTACAACTCGATTGTGTGTTTCATTCAGTGGGTCGAGAGGACCCCAAATACCTCTTCATTTCTACTTGGTTCCCAGGGGTTGCACAAGCTAGTGAGGACAGATGGAGGGGGAGAGGACAGGGGATCCGTCAAGGTACGTGGAGAACGTGGAGCACCGCTGAGATGTGTCACCCCCAACGTAAGTCATCGGTATCATTAGGGCGCGTTCCCTGGAGGGGGCTGCACGTCTCCTGTTCAAGGTGGAGGCAAAGCAGTTGTCGGCTGACCTCGGTTCTCAGGTGGGAGACAGAAGACCGCTTGGTGCCCAGTGCATTCCTTTCCAAGCCTGCATCCGTCAGCCTTGGAGAGCTTGACGGCAGTCAGAATGTTTGGGAATCTGACAGCAAGAGGGTCAACCAATGTGGCTTTCTCCCCAGGACTTGACAGACAGACCTAGAGGAAAGGACAAGGGACCTTTCTGGACCACGGCACGTGAAAGTGAGGACACCTTCCCTGTGTCCTCTGTTCTCTGCGTGGTCGTCCCTGAAGGCTCTGGCCCAGAGAGGATGAGCACAGTGCAGGCGCCTAGGGCCTAAAAGAGCTTCCAAATCCCACAGAGATGCCTGCAAGAGCCCCGGGGCTCCACAGCCTGGATGCTGGTGCCTGCCTCAGTTGGCCCCTTCTGTCCCTCAGGAGCCCCTTCCAGGATGGGCTTGAGCTTACGCAAGGCTACAAGGCTGAGCTAACGGAGGGATTGCAAGCCTTCACCTGAAGCTGACGGAAGGCAAGGCGGAGAGGAAACCGAGATTTGCTTGAGTGGCCCAGTGCTTTCCGCACTCCCTGCTGACTGTGGAGGCTCGTTTCAGGCCTCGTGCCCCCGAGCCCCGCCTACGACAGCCAGGTCATGCTGGAGCCTCCCCTTGGTCTGCCATCTCCTGGGGCAGCCTGGCCACATGCAGGACCACTAGCTGGTCCCTCACCCGGCCCTGTCGGCCCTTCTCTGAGGCAGATCAAGCCTAAAGGCCGCGGAGGT
This sequence comes from Lynx canadensis, assembly GCF_007474595.2. Lineage (NCBI taxonomy): Eukaryota > Metazoa > Chordata > Mammalia > Carnivora > Felidae > Lynx > Lynx canadensis. The sequence goes on along the minus strand of NC_044313.2, from coordinate 40,451,359 downwards.
CAAGGGGTCAGAATTCAAACCCGCTGGGCTAAACCCGCCAGCTGTGAACGACTTCTCTCCCTGGGCGCCCACCATTTTCATCCCTGGCTGCCTTCCTCCCACGTGCAAAGCACTTACAAAGATTGTCCGGGTTTTACTGCCAAGGTCGCCCAAGTATGGTAGGTTTCAGGATCCCCTTTGCAAAGCTTAGAGAGGCTCAGTAACTTGTCCCAGGATGCACAGCTAATAAGGTGCTGAGATGCAAACCTGGGACCCGAGTCCAAAGCCCATGTCTTTTCCACACCCAAATGAGTCTTTATGAGGAGGCCAGTCCGCTTACCAGAGTCAAAACCTTCCCCAGAGAAGCCCTGCAGCCCAGACAGGCTCCTCCCTTAGAGCCTCAGAAGTTCCCTGCTACTCCGAGCAGCCCTGCTGGAGGTGCTCAGCAGGGGCTTTGGGGTGGGGCAAATCTAGATTCAGTCTGGCTCCACCTTTCTTAGCAAGCCCCTGGGCCTCAACTTCCTCCTCTGTAAAATGGGACTACCAACCAATGGGAACCCATCTCAAAGGCTCCTTCGTGCATTAACTGAGCAAACATATGAAAAGTACCAGGCACACAATAAATATGACGACTGTTTCCGCAACTGCCCTCTTTGTCAATTTGTTTCTCTCCTGCTTAAACTGCAACTTGGATCTTTTCCTTCCAGAGGTCACGAAAGAGAAACCCCAATGAATCAGGGCTCAGCTGATTCATGTTCATTGCTCAGCTGTAGAGCAGCTGGCACCATGGAGGACTGACCCATCCTCACAGTGACCACTGGACATTCACACGTCATTATTACCTTCCCTCTCATACCAAATTGTGTCCTGGGTCTGTGAACCTTTTAGCACGTGGGGTGGAGGCTCAGGCCCAGAGGGAAGTGATGTTCCCACCCACACGGCAACGTGGGCAGCATCTGGACCACTCCGTGCACACCATCATCAGCCAGGACGCCCTGCTCTTCCCCACCAGCCCCTCCCGAGGGGGAGAAAGGAAGTTAAAACTTTACTTGATTTTACCTACTGTAAATTTACCTCATCTTAATTTAAATCTCAAGGGGAAGGGCGGGAGTCCAAATTGTCATTGAGCGTGGAAGGTTTCCCCAAATTGCTTTGGGGGCCTGCCCAGGAGCTGCAGACGCGCTGTTTAAGGGGAACACCCTACAAGCGCCAATGCTGTGCAAGGTCAGCCAAGATCCAGTCTAAGAGTGAGGGAGCGGAGTGGTCTACTAAGGCAGAGAAACCAGGCAGAGAGAGCACACCTGGGGGTGAATCCCAGGACAGGGAAGCTCCCTGGGCGCGCTGGTCAGTCACTGCCTTGCTTCTCTCTCCCTTTTACGTTGGGCAAAGGCAATGTTGTCCTAGTGACCACCATGTCCCGGCCCTAGGTTAGGCAGGATGCGTGGTGGGGGTGACAGCGACATTTACAGATCGTTCCTAGCTGCCAGCCACCTCACAGACATGAATTCACTGGGTCCTCACAACGACCCCATGAGGCAAGTACTACTGTTAGTTTCATTTTACAAATGAGGAAACTGAGGCACAAACAGGGTTTATTATTTGCGGAGGGCCACTCACAGCTGCCATAACCAGGAGCCATGTCCAAGGGGGCCTGGCATCAGTGTCTGCCCTTCCCATTATGTTATACTGCCCCCCTCTGGAGATTAGAAATGATGCCAGCTGGCATTTAGTGAGCACCTACTATGTGCTTTACACACACGTGTTCATTTAACGCACTCGGCAATCCTGTTGGCGGGTGTTACACAGTGGTAGATAGGGGATTCCTTCTCTGCGCTTTCAAAAGCCCAAGATCTCAGTGGCGGTAGCTTCCATGTATTGAGTCCTTATGCTGCGTAAGTGTCCTCGGGCCTCCTGATATGTTTTCACCCCCGCCCTTCACAACCACCCAGTGAGGTAGCTATTGTTGCGGATGAAGGATCGGAGGCTCAGAGAGGAGAGGTAACTTGTCAAGGTCACACAGGACTAGGAAAGGGGAGCCCTGGTCTGACTCTCAATCTCGGGCACTTTCCACCACCCTCTGCTGTGTGCCCAGGCGGGACCCGGGTGGGTGCTCACACACACACACACACACACACACACACACACTGGCAGCCAAAGCTTTCTCGCGGCTGCCTGCATGCAAGCCCCGCCTGGTGAGACCTCTTTCCTTCCACCTCCTGGACGGGCAGCTCACACTCACCTCTGCCTGCTCTCCCCTCACAGGGGATGGTCCCTTGAGGAGGGCAGTGTTTCTGATTCATCTCTGCACCCCACACAGGCACAGCCTCCCCAGAGCCGGGCCTAGAGCGAGGCATACGCAGTCCAAACCTCAGGGGTTGACACCCATGTGGCCCAAGTGGCCCAAGAGCTATGACTTATCAACACAACCTCCCAGAAAGGGGCACAGCCTCCAGCTTAGGGCAGCGGTGCCCCTAGTGTGGTCCCAAGACCAGCAGCACCAGCATCCCCAGTGCCCCACCGCCACCCCCACCTCCCAAGTCGACATCTCCCGGGTGGGGCCCAGCACTCCAACAAGCCTTCTGGGGCCCTGAGAAGGACCCCTGCCTTAGGGAAGGAAAGGGGACAAGGTCCCCACGTTGTTCTCAAACATGGTAGGAAATGCTCCAAGAAGCTGATCTTTTCACATCGACTGGAGCTGTGGTTTTAAATAACTTTGTCTGAAGAACATTCTTCAGGGTTCATGTTTAGAAGGATAACCTGGGTGGCCACATCTGAATTCTTTTTCTTGCCACTGTAAAGCATCCCATGAAGGATTCCATGAAGAAGGCGGGGTGGTTGTCAGTCCCTCATGGCAAGGAAGTTGTCTCTCCTTCACTGGAGGAGCTGGGCTCTCCACTGCCACGCCCCTGGGAGAAAGGACAGCTGTCATCTACCAAACAGGCATCTGCCATCTACTTCCAACCTCCAGCAGGAAGCGAGAAGGCCAGGGACAGCCAGGCTCTGGTGTGTGTGTGTATACGTGTGTGTGTGTGCGCGCGCATGGGGTTTAGGGGTTTAGGAATTCCTGGGTTTAAGACTTCCTGATTCTCCAGGCAAGGCCCCTCCCCGATCCCATAAAGTCATGCCTTCCTGGCTGTGCAGGGACAGGGAATATGGCACCCTCCAGTATGCTCCCTGAAGGACAGCCAGGTCTAGTTTTGCCAAAGCAGATGCTCCCTGATGGGAAGACGAGGGCCATAGAAGGTAGAAGAGAAGGTGCTAAGAGAGAAGCTTGCTGCCACTCCCCACCCTGCATGGACACCATGGCAGATGGAGGCCCCCAGAAACCCAAAGACTCTCTCTGCCTTGGCTGCATAGGAAGGGCAGAGTCATGTAGCACAGACACCTGAGTCTGAATCCCAACTCTGGTGCTCTCTCGCTGTGTGACCTTGAGCAAGTTCCTCAACCTCTCTGACCCTCAATTTTCCCACCTCAGATTCCTTTGGCATGAACCCTGCCTAGCTTGCCTCTGGTTGTGACCACTGAGCAAGACCGCGGATACCAAGTGTGTGGTGGGTAGCAGGAGCTGCATAAATGGGGCAGACACCTGGAACTGTCCAGCAGGGTGCTGATGCTCACAGAAGGCTCTCCCAGCTCTGCTTCTCTGCCTCTGCCACCCAGCCCCATGACTCCGATTTACAGATGGGTGAACGCTGCAGCACCCCTGACCCCATGGTCTGGGTGCCCTGCCCAGAACCTCCTCTCCTGACCAAACCTGGAACGCTCCAGGGATGCTTTCATGGGGTGCCCTCTCCCAAATTTCCTGGTTCTCTTCCCAGGGGCTGGAGACAGGATGGGTGCCGAGGGACACCCTCCTCCCAACGAATCCAAGTGTTTTTTTCTCTGGGAGCCGCTGAAGGGGCCTCCTCTCTGGACAAGGCTCCCCAAGGTGGAGTTCAGGTTATTGGGTATAATCAGGTTATTGGTGTGCCTGACTCCACAGCTCATAACAAGAGAGCCACGCTTGCCAGTAAGGGGCACGGCAGGCTTTCACAGCCTTTGCACCATACACAGAATCTCAGGTGTGATGGGGTGCTGGCAATAGGACATCCTGTGACCCAAGGTCGTGAGATGAGCTCCTAGGAGACCTGAGGGCAAGAACCAGGAGAGTGGGGGCTGCGGGTGGCCAGGGGTGGGATGGTCCTGAGCAGAACTCCTCAGCCTCCATGAGGCATTTCAGAAGCTCCTGGAGGAACCCCTTTAAATGCCGGTTGTAGGCACCCCCTCCTTCCCAGCAGCCTTGGGTTCAAACCCCACACCCTCAGGCAGTAAACCCCTCTAGACTCCAGGTTCCTCCTCTGTAAGGAACAAGAGTAGTTGCCGCTTTTCAAGGTTGTTGCAAATATTAATTACACAATAATAAACATTAGTCAATAATATTGGGGTATATGAAGTACTTGTCCTATGCCAGGCACTTAGTACAGGGGGATGTCTCTTATTCATTGATTCATTTGCTCCTTTGACAAAGGCCCAGGCACTGTGCAGGGACTGGGGACACAGCACCGAAGCAAGGGCAAGGCCTGGCCTGTAAACCCACCACCTGAGATGGTCTCCTCCCCTCCCCCACATGCATCTGGGCAGACCTTGCCAGGCACGGCAAGTGCCTCAGCTCCCCACCTCTCCATCCAAAGGAAGGCCCAACATCACTACAATTGAGCCTAACCAGGAATGCCTGAAATTACTGATCCAGAGTAGTTTATAAAACACACTGCAGATCAGAACTCATTATTGGGTATAAAAATCACTTACCAAATTGCAAATAGGTTTTCTTTTAAATAGAAGGATAGAACAGAAGGTATCAGAGTAGTACAGATAAGCAGAGTGAATTTTGCTTCCTGAATTTTCCTTGATCTCCAGTTGGCCCTCGAATAACGAGGCGGTGAGGGGCACCAATGTCCACCCCATGCAGTCAAAAATCCGTGTATTTTGACTCCCCCAGAACTTAACTACTGATAATATAAGCAGTCGAATACATATATAGCCTGTACTCTATTATTACAATAAAAGAAGCTAGAAAAAAGAAAATGTTATTAAGAAAGGCATAAGGAAGAGAAAACACATGTATGGTACTATACTGTATTTATGGAAAAAGCCACGTATAAGTGGACCCATGTTGCTCAAAGGTCAACTGTATACGTCTCTGAGCAGGTTCTGTGCTGCGAGGGAAGTGTATTTCCTACTCTGTGTTGAGTGAAAAACAAGCAGGTGTCAAAAACCTCCACTCTTGGGAGACATGTGGAGAAAGGCACGCACATAGCTCCCTTCATGCCCAGTGGCCAAAAGGTAAAACACAGTTCTGTGGTGGCTGGGGCTCACTGGGCCTCTTCCTGGGGCGGTGTCCCCCTGGCCGGGGAAGGACCCAGGACCTGGGGAGTCGGGTGGCACTAATCACCTGGGGACTCAGGTAGTGACTGCCTCAGGGACCAATTTCAGGACCCTTTCTTTCCTCAGCTCTCTCCAGCGTGGGGAGCAGCCCAAAGCGGGTGGGCAGAGCCAGGTTTGTTTCTTATGATTCCTGTTTTGCAAATAGGTAGAAGTTAAGTGACTTGCTCAAGAACAACCCTGCCCTGGTACCAGGCCTTCAGCTCTTTCTACTGTCTAGAACTGCCTATTCGATAGCTAGCTCATTTTAGTTCCTACCGTTTCCAGAATTCAGGGCAAGATGTTCTTGGAGATGTGGAAGGTATGAATGAATGAATGGATGAATGAATGAATGAACAAATGGTGTTCCAGTGGCTGGGCTAATGTTTTCTCCTTGATTCCACAACAGCAGTTCTCAGCCAGTGCCGAATCTGCCCCGGGGAACTTCAGCAAATAGTGCCAAGGTTGAGAACCCCCGTTATTTATACACAGGTGCATAACATTGGCTCCATTTTACAGATGAGAAAACTGAGGCTCAAAGACTTGCTGTGATTTAGCCGAGGTTATACCCAGGGCATGTAGACGAGCACCAGAGCCTGGACAAGACCCAGGTGGACCCACCATTTTGGTGGCCCCTGTGTTTCTGAAAGAGCTGTGTGTCCCCCTTCCTGCCCTGCGCTGGCCTGATGGTCAGTATAGCCCCTGGAGTTTGGGTTTGGTCTGTCCACTGAGGCCATCTGCCGAGAGCACCTGGTGGATCCACTTCTCAAAGCCCAGCGATGCCAGGCCTGATCTCCTTGCTGGTGGAAGGGGGTGTCCAAAAACAGCTCTGGCTGAGTCTAGCACATCTGGCCACTGGGAACTCCAAGGAGTGTTCCCCGACAGTGGCCAGCCACCAGAAATGGTCAGAAACAGGGCTGCGAGACCCCTGCCCAAGGATCCTTATCAAAGTAAGAATCCAGAGGCTCCCGGAGCCCCCGTACATGGGATGGTCCACTATCTGTATGTCAGACCAACTGCCACAATACTGGGTCAGCAGTTGGGTGTCAGCCACTGAAATTAGCCGGTGCTACAAAGCAGGAACTTTGCCCTGGACAGCCAGTTGTTAAACATTACTCAGCCCCCCGGTCACACAACCAGGGAACAAAACAGGAGCCAGCAGGGTCAAGTTGCTGGGTCTTTGAACTCAGCCCCTCTTTCCACCTCTCTCGTTCCTCCCCTGGCCTCTCTATCTTGCTTCTGCCCCGTTATCCTGCGACTGGGAGCTCCACTGGGCGTGTGGGGAACTCAGTTAGACCAGGCCTGGCCTTCCTTATGCCAGGCCCCGTGACCTCTAGCTGCAGACATGGGTAATGCTCAGAGGCCCCTGAGGAAATGTCCCGTCCAGACACGGCAGACTGGTGACCCAGGAAGGAAATGCGATTCAGACTGAGCTGAGCTCCAGGGAGAAAGCCTCTCTCCTCCCTTGCTATCTCCTGAGGGCAGCAGAATGCCCACAGTAGCTGTGCTCACCTGCTCACAACTGGCTCTGTGAGTCCAACGAGCCTGGCCAAGCTGGTTCCTCTAGCCACATTCCCTGCGATTCCTGGACTCCTACATGTTGCAGGGCTTGGAAACCCCTTGCACATGTGATGCGATTCAGGGAAGATTCAGACACAGGCCAGGCCAGTGCTGCTGTTGGGGCCCCTGGTGCACTCCTGTACACTGTATTCCTGGGGCTGGAGGAAGCCAGGCTTGTCCTCTCCCAGGGCACAAGAGAGTGGGGTCAGTCTGAGAGCCTTTGTTTTTCCAGGTCTAGTTCCTAGGCTGGGGCCATTCAACCAGGCCAGGATGTAGGCCCACCCTCTTCCCCTGCTCACTCCAGACCAGAGGAACCAAAATGGCCAAACCAGATGCACAATGACCCGTGTGCAAATCAAACCTGCATTTTCCATGCATGAGAGACCCTGCCCAATGGAAGCCAATCTGAGGCAATCTGAGGTATATGTGGCCCCGTGTCCTTGGAGATTCACCTGAGTTCCACAAGGCAGAGCCCAGGTCAGTCCTACCACCGCCGTATCCCCAGCTCCAGAACAGGGTGGCACACAGTAGGGCTCTGGGGATAGTTGTCAAGCGAATGATTGCACGAAAGACCTTCAAGTTTGCTTTATGAGAACCCATGTTTTCTTCCGGCACAATGTAATGACCTTGAAATTTCTAATTTCCAAAAGTTAAAAGGACAGAGCAATCATCGCACTGGGGATAGCCGAGGAGGAATCATCATGGGGCCAGGAAGCAGGCCCTGAAGAAAAGATTCGCAATCCCAGCTCCAGCTCTCCCTAGGACACAGCGAGTAACCCAGGTAGCCTCAGTTCCCTCACCTGTAAAGCGCGGGATGATGGGTTTTAGTGAGGAATGAGTGAACACAGGCACGTGCCCTGCTCCCCCTTCCGAAGGACCCCAACTGAGGAAGTCGATTTTGCCACCCTCGTTCACCTTGTAAAATATACGATGTAGACAAGGGCGTTCTCTCGGAAACTGCCAAGCGGGAGGGCTGTTGGCAATGGCACAGGGAGGTCAAAGAGCTTGGCTCTGGGCAGGGGTCCAGAGCAAGGCACTGGCCTGGTGTGGGGTGGGTGGGGAAGGCTGCCTGTGGGCCGTCTGTGCATTCACAGACTAGAACAGGGCCCATGAACACACAGACAGGGGGCTGTCGTGTTCGCTACGCTGAACTGCTCCTCAAGGCATGCCTACCTCAACATCTCAAAAAACCACCCAGAAAGAATACCAAGAAGAATCAATTCCAATTTGTTAGGGCCTTCTGGGTGTGATAAAGCCAACCCTTGTCATCTCCACCAGCTTCCTGCTTCCGCTTTGCTGAGAAGTGAAAACACCATTCAATTAAGGTAATTAAATCCACCCAAAGAGCCAGGGCTCAAAAAAACCACACTACAGGCAAGTGGTCAAACCCAGCAGCAAAGCAAACCCCAATGGCTTCCTGTGCAAAGACAGGAACCAGAGGAGAACGAAACGGCCTTCTTAGCAGCTGGAGAGCATCCCTCCCGGCTCTGCAAGGCCCACCCGAACCTGCCTGCCATCTGCCTTCCCCGACAGGGAGGACCTCCACTCACCAGCTGAATCAGCACGTCCATTCCTGTGGTTCTCACGAAAACTGGAGCTGAGAAGATCCGTAGGAGGTGATGAGAAACAAAAACCCTCCTCTTCTCCATCCCGGCCCTCGATCCCCCCTTGAACTGCAGCCCACGAGCCCAAGACACGCCCATCTGCTCCCGAGCCCAGGGACCAGAGAGAGGGTCAAGACTGCTTCCTGGAGGAGGCGCGGAGTGATGGTGAGCCTGAGCTGAATCCCAGCCTCGGTTCTCTTCTTTACAGGCTGTGTGACACCGAACAACGTTTTGCACCTCTCTGTGTCTTTCCTTCTCCACCTAGAAAATGGTGACAGTTCAGGCCCGCTCACCCCACCTCATAGAGATGATGGGAATCAAACACATGTGTCCCAAACTGCAGGGTGACGTGCAGACATGAGTCATCCTGTATTGACTCACTGCGTTGGCCTCCGCCGAGGGTGACCCGCTCTGGGTTCCAAAAGTCGTGAGGACCTCGGGTTGCCAGATAAAAAACAGGATGTCCCATGAAATTTGAATTTCAGATAAACAATGAACACGTGTTTTTAACTTAAGTATGTGATGATTAATTTTACGGAGAACTCTGATACAAAGTGTATCCCAACGATTACACGGGACGCGTTCAAACTAAGCCGGTTGTTTACCTGGAATTCAAATTCCCTGGGTGTCCTGTATTTTTAATCAGCTCAGTCTGGCAACCCAGCCATGACAAACTGGCAGTTCCTCCCTCCCTTTCTGTGTCCGACTCTAGGAACACACAGGCCTGGGTCCTACGCCCAGCTCTGTCTCTCACCAGCCGTGTGGCAGGGAATATTCGCTTCACCTCTCTGAGGCTCCAATGGTCTCATCTCGGAAACGAAGCCGATGGCACACAGCCACCCGGACGATTCTGGTGCTGGAGCTGGGGCCTCCGAGCGGGGCCCCGGTTCTGGGGGCCTGTCACACTTCTTCAGCCGCGGGGCTGGGATGAGTAGCGGTATGTAGGGCGTCTGGAGAAGGGCGTGCAGAGGGCGAGGGGTATGAGTCCCCTCCTCCAGCCACTTCCTGTCCACACTGCCTGGGACAGACCAGCAGAAGTCGGGCTGCGTGTCGTCTCAGGCCTGGGCGGGCTCCAGCCAGGAGTCCGGTGGGAGGCGAGGAGACCGCGGGGTGGCAGAGCTTTCGGCCCTCCTGCGACCACACCACACACTTGCAGCAAGCCTCGGTCCTCACACCCTTACGAGCCAGAAAGCGCGTTCAGCTGCAGCAGCTGAAAACAGTGCCGAGTGACCACCATGCACCGGCGATCCTCTCAGTCAAAGACGAAGCAGGTCGGGGCTCTCACTCCAAGGAGCTCAAGACCTTGTTGGAAAGATGGATTTACAGCAGACACAGTGGAATAAAGCCGTTAAAAAAACAAAAACAAAAACAAAAACAAAAAAAACAAAAAACTCTACAAGGAAGAGGAGAGCTGAGGAGGAAGCAGTCAGCAGTCGGTGGCCGGGGGACACAAAGAGACATGGCCGGCAGCGAGGGTAGGACTCCAAGGAGCCAAGCCAAGAGCCACCTGGGCCTACTGCTCCTTCATCAGTGCACCGCAGGCCTGGAGAGAGGCGAGCATGGGGAGAGCCCCAGCTCTGCCACCAAGAGGGCCTTTGGGGTCGCGCAGAGGCATTTGTAAGGGACCAGAAGAGAGGAAACTGTATCTGCAGAAGTCGGCATACTCCAGTGCACGATGGTTCGACAGCATCCTGCAGTGTGGCACAGAAAACAGCACCACACGAGAAAACATTTCAGAAGAGACAGAACCTAGTGATGACTGTGCAGAGGGCATTTCGTTGCACGTCAGGAGAAAAAGCTGATTCGTGAGGATGCACACTCAGATGTGGTTTGTCTGATAGGTATTCTGACCCCAAAAGATGACCCTGGCAATAAGGAAAACACAAAATACATCCTCAAGTGTTAACTCTCCCAGGCTGAAGGCCACAGGGGTGCAGACATGCCCCCAGTTCCCCCACCAAGCAAGTCTTCAAGATGGATGTGTCACCAGCCCCTTTACCCCACCCCAGCGGCTGAACAGGAAAGTCTAGTCCACTACTTCCTGCCGGGGTACCCCAAACCCCTTGTGCATCCTGATGCTTTGCAGAACCCGCTCTACCCGATGCCAGCTTTCCCAGCATCTGGCATCAGCAGGCGGAGTGTCGGGAGGACCAGAAAACAGAGTGCTGTGGGTGTTCTCCAGGATGGCCTGTACAACACAGGGCAGAGGCCAACATGTCATCTGCTGGCACCCACGATTTAGATAATGTATCAGTTAATGACTATTTGTGATGTGACCGTAAACAACACCCCAGTTAATGTACTCAACAAATATTTAACTGGATGCTGGCCCTCCGGAGGGAATCAAAGTCATCCCCCAACTGGAGCCCTGAGTGCAATTAACAAGACAAATGGGAAAATGGAGAGGTCATGAAGTTGCTTCTTACTTCTCCTGGATTAACCTGAAACTCAATCCTAACTTAAATGGTATATGCCATGGTGCAAATGGACGCCTTCCAGCGTGCCAGCCTGGGAGCCGTCTCTAAGACAGCTCTTCCACCTGTTCCCACCTCTTACCACAGGCAGACTTTACATATTTTAGGGCTGGGAATCAAAAAGTAAATTAAGTCCACTTGAATTCAAATTCACTAATTTGAGATTTGTGATAATTCTGGAATTAATCGAATTATAATTGACTTCCCATAAAACAAGTCCTGCTGAGCCAGTCAGCAGTGTGAATAATATGACAGAGGTAAAATGATTTGCTCGCTCATTTACCAGATATTTCTTGCGCTGTGCGCTATGCTCCCTGAGGGTAGCCTGGAGAGCCAGCCAGACAGGGACACAGCCACAGAGAAGCGCCCAGGTTATCAGTAAAGACAAACATTAAATAATAATCGCCCAGTTAACTACTTAAGTACAATTATATTAAGTACTGCAAAGGAGTGGGTATGGCCAGATATGAAAGCGTATAACAGGGAGACTTAAAATAGCCTGAAGAAGCTGCCTTATTGAAGGGTCCCGTGAGCTGGATTCGGAAGCATATGTAAGAGTTAAGCAGGTAATAGGGAAAAGGTGAAAGTAAATTATTCCAGGGAGAGGGAACAATGTGTGCAAAGGCTCTGAGGCACACTCTGGAAAGCCAAGGGGGGAAAATAGTTCAAGAGGAAGATGGAAAGGAAGGCTTTTTGTTAAGGAGGCCGATTTTCACTCTTGAAACCTGGGAAACCATTGAGGGGTTCTAATAAAGAGGCTGACATGAACAGATTTGAGTTTTACGAGCTGTTCCTGAATGCGGTGCTGAGAATGAATGTTGCATAGCCCAAGGGAGTCCCCAAAGCAGTGAGTGGGGCAGATTTGTCAGCCTCTAAAAAGTGTGTTTCAGCAGCAATGACAGTGAGTCCATGAATCCAAGCACAGAGTGATAGTCTCCCTAAATGTTAACAAAATAAACGTCACCACATCCTTCTACATCTACGTCTCGGCCACATGGACTGATTTTGTCCTTATCTCTGAGCTGCATCTCAGTGGAGTGGCAGGCAATGAAATGGACCAACTATCTAGTGACACAAAAGGGTCAATCTGAATTTTTCAGATGGTCTTAATATCCAAGGTCAGCAGTCCTTCTCCATTCCAGTGGAATGTCTCCTTCATTCTTGTTCCTTCTTTTCTATGCCTAGTTTGAGCATTGCTTCCATGTTGACAAGCTCAGTCCACAAAGGCAAGTAAGATTTCTTTTCTGGGTTCAGGGGATTTTCTTTCTAGTTGAGAAGAAAATGAAACTACCATCAATTCCCGGGATATGTGGCTTATGATATGTGACCTGTGACAATACGGCATGAGCTTGAAATAGGGAACCCGGCGTGGTGTGAGGACAAAGGACAGCCTAGGAGTCAGGGATGAGGCCAGACAGATGGTGGTAGACACAAAGCCCTCTGTGAGCCTCCAAAGAAATGTACTCCACAAATCTGAGTTAGTATGATTATTAATATTATTAATAAACTACCTCGGACCAGATCAATTATCCAGGAGCTGTGAGGTGTGGAAGGTCTTGAGGAAGCCCCAATGGTCTGCGCTTAAAATTTGCATAATGGATTTATTTTAATTAGCTTACACTTTATTCTGTACACTCTTCGAATTCTCCTGGGCAGCTTTTCAGTTCTTTTAGCTGTCAAAATAGATACTCAAGCCTCTTGCCAACAATAAATCGAACACTGTGCTACAGCTTGCTGAGTGGATTCAAGTTCTGCCACTCCAATTCTCTTTACTGCAAAACCTGAGTTATGAATCCACATGGGAAAGGGCCTTTGGTCAGATATGACTAGCAAAAAATAATTCACGACTGCGCCAATCGTATTAGAAATCCCAACAGCTTAGTACAGGTTCCTGAAGATTCCTTGGACCAGAGATGAATTAATGAATATTGGAAGGTATAGATACTGGCCCTATATTGTTTTTCACCAAAAATGCCTATGTCTGGAATTTTGTTGAGCTCCAGTGTAGATTAAATATATACATATATATGTGTATTTATATATATACATATATATGCATATATATACATATATATTATATATTATATTATATATTATATAATATAATATATAATATATTTAGATATTATATAATATATTATATATAATTATATAATATATAATATAATTATGACATATACAGTATATATATACACATATATATGCATATGTTATATAGACATATATTATATATATATATATATATGTCTTTAAATGTCAGTAAGACAGTTCGCTTTCAAAGCCAAGTGTCTTACTGACATTTAAAGACATCTTTTGCACCCAGTATGTGCTTGACCAGTTGGTCAGTTGGGTCCACTAATATTATTTTTCTTCTTTCTAGATGGGGCAATGATAACAGTGAATGCAAGCATGAGAAGAAGTTTTAAAACTACAGACCCTAAAACCCAGCGAGGCAGGCACCTGCAGTCCCCACTGCCATAACAGGTATGGAACCAACCCAAGGAAACACTTTCGGTTGTCAGCCGCTGTGCTGGTTCCACTGGACATCGGGAGACGAGAGGGAGAAGTGGAGGGTGAAACCAAATTTATGACTGTCCCATCTGAAGCCAGGGAAATCAAATCAGAATTGAAGAAGTTATCTGAATAAAGGCCTCTCTTCTTCCCAAAACAGGAGAAATGTGGTTACAGTAGCTCCCCCTTATCCATGGTTTTGCTTTTTTGCGATTTCAGTCACCTGCAGTCAACCACGGTCTGGAAGCATGTATGGTCCTTCTTTCTGACATACAGTCAGAAGGTCAGTAATAGCCTAACCCTACTTCACGGTGCCCACGTCATTCACTCCCCACCATCTCCTCACATAGACATTTTATCATCTCACATCATCACGAGAAAGGTAAGTACAGTACAGTCAGATTTTGAGAGAGAGAGAGACCACATTCACATAACTTCTATTATAGTATATTGTGACAATTGTTCTACTTATTATTGTATACTATTGTATTGTGATAATTGTTCTATTTACTATTGTATACTATTGTATTGTTGTTAATCTCTTCCTGCATCTGATTTATAAAGTAAGCTTTATCATAGGTTAAACATAGTATGGACAGGGTTCGATATTACCACCCACAGTTTTCAGCCATCCACTGGGGGTCTTGGAATGTATCCCTCATGGATAAGGGGAAACTACTATATTTTCTGAATACTCCAAATATCAGTGAACATCTTTTATTAGTGTGTGGAATTACGACACAACCCAAAATCAATTAGAGTTCTTTGGCCATGCACAACAGAAACAGAAACTGGGCAAATTCAGCTGAAATACATGAGTATTAAAAGGAAAATGGAGCCCTTGCAGACTCCAGGTGAATGGTGAAGTCCCAGCCTGGGCAAGAGTGAGCAGACAGCTCTGCCGCTGGAAAGAACGTTCGAGCACATTTCCATCCCGGCATCACTTTAGAAGAAACAGTACAAAGGACCTGGCCTGGGTCTCACGTCTGCTCTGGACCCGGGGAGATCTCGGCAGGCACCTTGAACTTTCAATCCCATCAAGAGTAACCACAGCGGAGACAGGAAATTGTCCCAAAGTTATCAAGTGCTTTTACTCAGAGGAGATGGATGGAAGCTGAGCGTTCAAAAAATAACAAATATCTGCTAATGGGGGTGGTATTTAATTGGCTGGGAGTTGCTTACTTTAAGACTCTAAATTTAAATCTCTACTGTCCTATTTTCACGTAAATGTGGAAGTATGGAAACCCCAGTATTACCATTACGGAGCACAGCCATTGCCAAGACCAAGACCCCAGCATTCAGGATGCCGGAAGCCTCCCTGACTGTATTGGCAGGACCTCAAGATCCAGAAAACTTGACTCACCGTGGTCGAAGCCACTAAAGTCCCCCGCCCCACCCCAATCACACAAATCCAGAGCAGGTAGTTCTGGCACAGACTCACCGCTCAGCCATGTCATTGATGACCCAGGACTGTCCTGCCCACCAGGTCGTCCTCAGCATATTGGTCTTTAATTGTCATTGCTCGTTCCTCAAGATTGCAAACTGAAGGCCTCGGTGTTGTGAGCTGAGTTGTATTCCCCAAATTTTCACACGTTGAAGTCCTAACCCCCAGGACCTCAGAATGAGATCTTACTTGGAAATAGGGTCATGGCAGCTGTAATTAGTTAAGATGAGATCATTAGGGTGGGCTCTATCCTAAAGGATTGATGCTTTTATAAAAAGGGGAAGTTTGGACAGAGAGAAACACAGGAAAGACAGTGAGAAGACACAGAAGATGGGCATCTACAAACCAAGAAGAACGGCTTGGAACAGACCCTTTCCTTGCAGCCTGCAAAAGGACTTAACCCGATTGACACCTCGATCTGGGACTTCCAGCCTCTAGCACCAGGAGATACTTTCTGTTGTGTAAGCCAGCACTTTGTGGTACTTCGTTGTGTCAGCTCTAGCAAACAAACACACTCCATTCCAGGATTTGTGTCCCCGTGCGAAGCAGGAAGAGAGGGCGACAACAGGGTGGAGACCACAGGGATTGTTCCTTTGATCAGAAAGGCCAGAACTTTCCCTGACATCCAAATGCTCCCACCCCTGTGACCAGAGGCGTGCCGCCTAGACGGGGAAGCCTGTGAGGAAGGGAGTGAGGCTGGCCAGCCAGCAGCACCCGAGGGCTGAAGCAGATGTCCTCTGCCCCCTAAAAGGCCTGTAATATGCTTTCTGAGAGAAGCAGCCCTGATTTTCAAGGCAGGGCTGAGGAGCACATCATTAGAGGCTTTTGCAGAGTGCATTGGGGGTTTGCTAAAATTTGTGGTCCTTCCTCTCTCCAGCACAGCCCGCTCAGTTCTCCCATTCATAAAACCAGGTCTGCCTGCCAATGAGTCAACACTGGAAACCCACCGGAGGGCTGTGGTCGAGACACAGGAAACAAAAAGCCCCAAAGAAGGCTGGCCTCCGGGACTGAAACACAATGCTGCTGGCCCAGCAGCCTCAGGCCTGGGCAGGACACCTCGTGCGCTGTCCCCCATGTGGGGCTAGGACAGGACAGGGACACAAGGTGTGCAGGCCCTACCTCCCTGATGGAAGCATCTTCATGTTCTGTCCCCTAAAGCCCTGGCAGTGTTATCCCTCCAACCAGCCAGCCAAGGAGGGAAGAATTCAGCCTTGCCAGCTTCTACTGCCGATGGGAAGGAAGCCACTGTGTGATAGTGTCATCTGTCAGCTGACAACTCAGAGCACCCTGCCAGATGTTCACCGTCCCAAATGCCCACCACTTGGGCCCATGCTAGGGTCTACACTTGCTACTTTAGCTGACTTGTCATGTGTTCCTTGACTTTTCTCCTGCCTGGGCCAGGCCTGTTCCAGGCAGCATAAGTATGTACCTCGGGAGAAGCAGCCAGGGTCCCCAGGGGAAGCAGCATCTCAGACAGGACCCAGAAGGAAATGCAAGGTACAGCCCCACACCCATTAAGATGGCTACTACAAAAAAAAATAAGAGAGAGAGAGAGAGAGAGAGAGAGACAGAAAATAACAAGTGCTGGCAAGGATGTGATGACACGGGAATACTATTCAGCCTTAAAAAGGCAGGGAAACAGGATGGAAATGGATGATCCTTGAGGACATTCTGCTAAGTGAATCAGCCAGCCATAAAAAACCAAATATGGTGTGATTCCACTCGTATGAGGTGCCTAGAGTAATCAAATGCGTAGAAAGTAGACAGTGGCTGCCAGGGCTGAGGTCGGCAGTAGGGGGGAGTGGGGAGTGGAGTTTGCGTTTAACGGGTACAGAGTTTCAGTCTGGGATGCTGTAAAAAGTTCTGGAGAGGAATGGTGGTTGCATCAGTATGAACGTACTTAATACTACTGAACTGTGCACTTAGAGTGCTTACGTTGGTAAATTTTATGTCCTGTATGTTTCACCACAACTTTTTTTAAAAAAGAAGAAAATCTAATGAAGGGACCATAACAGGCCATAAGAATTCAGGAGACCCCAGCACGTGGAGCTATTCAGGAGGAATGGGAGATATCCCCCCCCCCGCCCCCGGGAGCCCCCAGGGAGAAGGGGAGCAGTATTGCTGGGCCCAGAAAGAGACCAAGCCCTGGGGAGGGGCCATAGCAAGGGAGGACCACAGCATTGCCAAGACCCCACACCGTAGCCAGAATCAGGGATGGGGGAGAAATGCCAGGGATTCTAGGTCTTTCCAGGCTGCACCCAGCATCTCCCAATGGTCACACCCAAGGGCAATTTAGAGAGTTGAGGGGCCCCGGTGATGCAGGCTCTTTAGGATTGTGCCCTCTTGGGGTGGCTCCAGGACAAGTTCAATGAGCAGACAGACAGTCTAGCGGCTCCTGAGTTCCTGGCTCTTACAGTATAATGATGAGATGGGCAACTTAACTTTAGATTATGCTCAGTACCACAAAGAGGATGAACCAGGTGCTGTGAGAGAAAGTGGGGAGGGGACACCCCATGGAATGTCAGGGAAGACCTCTCTGCAAAAATGACACATCTGAACTTTAGACATTGTCTTGGGCAGGGTTCCCCAGAGGAGCAGAACCAATAGGATGTGCACATACAGAAAGAGATTTATTTTAAGGACCCGGCTCTTTCAGTGATGGGGGCTGGCAGGTCTGACATCTGTGGGGCAGGCTGGAGACCCAGGGGGGAGTCAGTGTTGCAGCTGCAGTCCAAGGACTGGGGGCTGAATCCTCCCTTCCTCTGGGGAGCTCAGTCTTTGAGATGCTGCTCACCCGCAGCATGGAGAGTAAGTAATCTGCTTTTCCCAAGGTCTATTGATTTAAATGTTAATTACATCTTAAAATTACTTTCATAGCAACATCTAGATGTGTTTAACCAAAAACTGGGCACGAGGGCCCAGCCAAGATGACACATAAAATTAACCACCACAGGCACCATTACCCATCTGGACCAGTGTGTAGCTCTCACAGGGAGCCGCTAAGTCGGATAGCCTGTTCATACCCTGCACGTCTTTCTTTTGCAGAGAAAAAAAAAAATCCCACTTTGCAATTGCGTCTGGTCACCAGGAAGCTCTAGTTTTGTGGAAAGAGGGCTGCATCTAACCCCTCTAAAACCGTCACCCAGAGGCACCCGCTGGCTGACCGGGGGACAGTCTTCCTAGCTGGCGGACGATGCAGGGGAATAAGAAGTGCACGGACGGGTTCAGCGACTCCTCGAGCATCGGCAGTGTGCTGGACGATGCAGACAGGGAGGTGAGCAGCCTCACAGACCGGGCGTTCCGAAGCTTGTGCATCTCAGAGGACACATCCTTCCACGACTCCGACCTGACCCTGTCCCCGGATATCACCCGCCAGGTGTTTGGGAGTCTTCACCGGGGAACGGTGAGCCACACCCACAGGAAAAGCGGTATTTGGAGCCAGTTACCGTCACAAGGCACCGAGCATGCGGGCTGGGCAGCCACGTTCCAGCAGCTACCCAAGTACGTTCAAGGGGAGGAGAAGTATCCCAAAAGCAGCCCCCCACTGACGCCAGCCCAGAGGAGACTGGAGGTGCCAGTTTCCGGCCTGAGGAGCAGCAACAAGCCTGTTTCCAAAGTGTCATCGCTAATCAAATCCTTTGACAGGACTGAGAGCCAACGCTGTGACAGCAGGCCCCCAACCAGTAAGCCCCCGGCTCTCAAGAACCCCCCCAAATTTGCTCCTCTTCCAGAAAGTGGCGTCAACTTCTGCTTCGATTCTGCCTTTCTGACTGTCAGGAGGGTGCCCGCTGAAGTCTCTGGAGCCCATCAGAGTAGCCACCAGCCTGGCAAGAAGCACGGAGAGCAGGAGTCCCCCAAGAACCCCGAGATGGCCTGTCACAGCTCCAGCAGCTTCCTCCCAACACCTGAAAACACGGCCAATGCGTTCGAGTCAAAGTTCCCCTCTCCTCCCCACAAGCCACCCAAGGGCGAGTCTGGAAGAGGTAAGGAGTGGCCTCGCAAAGGGACCTTTCTTCATAGTGAAAACAGTGCTTTTGAGTCATGGAATGCCCACCAACCGCGGCTGCCCGAGAGAAAGGAGGCTGCTGACCCTGTCCCAGAAAGCAAAGCCCCCAAGCATTACGAGAACACGCCCTTGTTAAAAGAGCCCCCGGCCTCTGAGCACAAAGTCTCCCCCTGCCAGGCCCGGGCCAGCTGCAGTCAGGAGGAGAGCAGGCTGGCAGCAGGGGCTCTCTCTGCATCGGGACCCTGGGGACCTCGGGATTCGGGGCCCCAGGTATTCGGTACAGAGGGAAATTCTAGCTCCCAGCCCGACCTTCAGGGGAAGCCCACCCAGCCACCATGGAGGAAACCAAAGTCCGGCAAAGGAAAGAAGGAAAGTCTACAAGATGCATCGGAAGAGAAGAAGCAGGCCACCAGAAGAGGCCCAGCCTTGTACACAAAGCACAATCCCCAGGGACAGTTTCCAGAAAACGAGGCTCTTGACATGCCCATGGACCCCAACGAGCATTACAGCCCTCCTTTCAACATCAGTAAGCTTCTGACCCCCATCATACCCACCAAGAATATCCTGGAGCCATCTGACAGCCAGCCGGTGGAGATAACCCCATCACCCTCAGGACAGCTAAACGGGTACCAAGAGAAGGAACCCAGTGAATGTCAGTCTCGGGACAGCTACAAATCCAAAGCCCCTAGCCTGCTGTTCAACCTGAAGGATGTACGGAAGCGTGTCAAGAGCACATATAGTCCCTCACCTCTCTCGAAAGGCCTCGAGGAGAAAACCAGGGGCAAGCAAGAACCCGTGAGCAATGGGATCATCCTTCCCAATGGGCTTGAGGAGAGCCCTCCAAATGAGCTTTCTAAGGAAAGGGCAGCTGATGCCCCTTCTGTGTCACACATCAGTCCCCGGATGGACCCTAAAGCTGACCCTGGTACAGCCTCTGTGGACAACTATCTAACTCTTAACTCACCTCCAGCCATCACCCAAGCCCCCTTCTCCGTCAATGGGGGGGGAGCTGACAGAAACAGCTATGAGAAGGACGATGGAGAACCGGAAATGGGCACCACCAGGTCTGGGAAGTGTCCAGAGTCCAGGGAACAGTGCCCCAGGAAGCACCTGTCTCTGCGGCTTTGCAGTAGAGAGCCTGAGGCAGGGAAGGCTGCAGAGAAACCAAAGACTCCCAGCCTAGAAAAGGGGTTCTTGAGATCTGTGTCTCAAGAGACAGAACCCGAGAGAGAGGCAGGACTTCAGAATCCAAACTTCAACCAGAAATTCTCCCCAGGGCCTCTCTCTCCCGAGGAAGAAGATGTGTTTTACAGTGACAGCCAATCGGATTTCATGCCATGCTTCAAAAGTAAGGCCAAATTCAGCACCAGCTCTTCAGACCAGTCCTTTGCCTCCTTTGAGGACCAGCAGAAGACGTGGTTCACGGAGAGCCAGCAGGAAGACAGGAGGAATGACGTAAGTGCAGGTGACAGTCAGAAGGACGAGAAGGAGAAAGCAATAGGGAAAGACGAGACACAGCACGGTGCCTTAAGTAACGGGCAGGTGTGCGTGCAGGAGCACAGCCAGGGGGCATCGTTGCAAGGAGAAGGGGAAAGCTCGTCTGGATGTAGACCCAGGAAGGCATCGAGAGAGGAAGCTAACTTCAGAGGCACTTGGATCGCGGGAAGTAAGGATACAACCAGAGACCCTACCCCCTCGCCATCTTCCACTATGAACAAGCACAAACTGTTTGCAATTAAAGACAACACCCTCAGGGCCACCCCTGTGATAAAACCCATCATGTTGCCCCTCCTGAGGGCCATGTCATCAGAGGACCCTCTGGGCAGCGGCCACAAAGAGGAAGACCTGCCAAAGCCAGGCTGGGGAGAAGAGGCTGGTCTTTGTGGCCCTGAGAGCCAGGAAGTGGCCAACACGCCTACAGCCGCTAACACGCAGGGCACACACTTGAAGCACATGGCCTGGGAGAGCACAGAGGACCACGGGCAGGTGCCAGCCCCAACGGGGAACATCGCATCTCCTCCACTCGTGGCAGAGGCTGAAGGGCTGAAGCCACCCCCAGAGGCTGCACGTCGAGTTGTGGCAAACGATGGCAAGAACAGCTGCGCAGTCCAGGGGAAGTTAGATGCTCCAAGGTGCATCCCCACCATCGCTTTGCCTGAGGGCGACCCGGAAGACCAGCCACCCCCACAGCAGCCGGGAACCTGCTGGGAAGAGCACACACAAGATTTCAAAAGTCACTTATTGTCTACACCCCGAGCAGGGCCCCCGGGGAGAAGACTGGTCCCCGGTGAGATGGCAACTTCCCCCAATGCCAGCTCCCCGGATGAGAGCAGCGCGTGCTCCCCTGCCGCCAGCAGCGTCTGGGACGATGCCTCCCAGGCCCCCAGCGAGCCGGGCCTGCTGCTGGGGGAGCCTCCCCACACCAGTCCCTGGGCCAGCCCCTACTCTGCCAGGGTGGCCCGCAGGGAGGACCTGACCCACGCCCTCACGTGGGAGGCTGGCTCGGACCCCCAACTCGAGCCACCTGCAGAAGACCTCAGGACACTTTCTCCAAGAGGCTTGGTGCTGGACGCGGCCGCCGGCTCAGCAGGCCTCCCTGAGAAACCAGAACTTCCCGCCCCGCTGGAGAGGGCCGCCAGCAAGCCTCCTGCAGTCCCACCCAAAACAGAGAAGGCCCTGCGGCGGGCAAAAAAGCTGGCCAGCAAGAGGAGGAAGACCGACCAACTGCAAGAAAAGCATGGCGAACCCCTGGAAGAAAAGCCGTGCCTGGAGGACCTTGAACGAGGGCCACCAGCCCCCGGAGAGAGGCCCCGACCCAGGTGCCCTGGGGTCCGCTCCCTGCCCCCTCCCATCCACCGCCACTCAGTGTCTGCCTTCTCAGAGCCCATCAGGAGGCAGCCTGGGGGATCCCAGTCCCTTACTCCCCTGCCCCCTTACCCTGCCACCCAGAAGGTTCTCCAAGACCCCCAATCTGGAGAGTACTTTGTCTTCGATCTGCCACTCCAGGTGAGAATCAAGACCTTCTATGACCCCGAGACGGGCAAATACGTCAAGGTCTCCATCCCAACCTCGGAGGGGGGCTCCCCGGAGCCACCCCCGCCAGATACTCCGGATGCTCCCTACATGCTGTACCCCCACTTCCGGCCCCTGCCCGTGACGGCCTTGATGCCTCTGCGCTGCTCCTCTCAGCTGTCTGCCCCCACCTTCCTAAGTCAGGGCCCTCACACCCCCGAGGCAGCTGGGCCCGGGCCCCGGAGGGCCCGCGAGGCCGGCCTGCAGCTCCAGCTGGGCCCTAGGGCTCGCGGCGACCCCACCCGGCACTCCGCAGGCCAGCGCCCTGATGCTCCTTCCCCAAGCCTGGGGGAAGAGGGGGGAGATGCCCCACGCCTGGGCATCATCTCCACCAACGACCTAGAGGACTTCGCCACAGAAGGCATTTCTTGAGAATTGCGTCTGATTAACCTCCCCGCCCCCAGATAAACCCAGAAGAACTTACTTCCCCTTTCCCCAAAACAATACACACACACACACACACACACACACACACACACCAACACATACTTAGCCATGTGAGATCCCTAAATTCCCAAAGGAAGTAGGGATTCTGAGAAAACCCCACTTGAAGGGCTTCTCTCCCTGGGAAGGTGCTATTTGCATGACCGGGTCCCTCCCAAGCCCCTTCCCAGATCCTGGATCTGCTCCACTGACCCCCTCTCTCTTCCCCTCCCTTACTCCCTGGCCTCCTCTGGCTATGCCCCTGGGGCGGGTCCAGAGGATTCCTAATGGCTGCTCTGCCCCAGCTGCCCACCTTCTTCTTCTCAAGGGCTGGCTCATGCAGTGAGCAAACTCCCAAGGCCCCCAGAATCGCTGCACTGCGCTGAGCTGAGCCCTGCCCGCAAGCAGACCACCCAGCCCAGCCCCTCCAGGTCCAGCGTGGTATAGACAACAACTCCACCCTCGTTCCAACGCAGCAGCCATTTCCAGCTCACTGCAGGCAGAGATGGCTGAGGACTGACCCAAGGCAATCTTGCAGAAATGTTTATCTGGATAGAATGGGTTTTCTTTACTGAGGAAGCTTTCCTCTGAAGGCTATTTTCTGATCGACAAAAGGCTACCTTTTAAAAAGTGAAACACGTTTGCAGATGTGATTCTGTCCTGGACTCCTGTCTCTCTTCTCTGGGTCGGGGTGGGTCTCCACTGGTGAGTAAAGTGCCTTGTGCCTTCCAGGCCTTCCATCACCACCGGGACGCGGGGGCTTCGTGTCTGAACAGAGCAGCCTTGGCACCCACCACGGTCCCGGTGTCTCTCCTTGAGCCCTCGGCACCTGTCCATGCCTTCTCGGGGCCAGGCTCTCCATTCCTGTTGGGAGACAAAGAGGAGGAAGACCCAAGCCCACCATCAAGGCTGGCCCAAGGAACTGAGTCAGGCCCTAGCTGTCCCAATCTAGTGACCAGTGCCTGTGCCCTGTACTCAAAAGGCAATTGCATTTTCCCGACTCCCTGGCCTTTGGGGATGTGGAGGGAAGTATGTGAATCAGCTCAGGGGAGCAAAATACAATAACCGTCTCTGTACTTCTGAGAATAGAGAGAGTCTGTGAGTCGATGCCCACTGCGGGCAATTGTGCTAAGAAGGAAAGCAGGCCGCTCCCCACAGGCTTCCACCCAGGGCATCTGCTGAAGCAATGTAATTCTTGTGCTATGGGAAATACAGGAGCAAACACGTCTCCCTCTCTGTTTAGAAAGGACAGCTGTCGAGGCAGCTGTCGGGACTATGCTGCCCACGTCCCAGAGGACCCCACAAAACGCATCACCCTGGTTCTTTTGGCAAAGATAGCTGTTTCCGGGCTGGAAACAGACGGGAAGGCGCAGAACTCACCAAGTCCCGGACTCGCACAGATACAAGGACTCTGAGCATATTCTTGATCACGATTTGGACTCGGGATTTTATACCCGTTTGTTTTCCCAATAAGTATGGCCACACCTTAATTTCACTGGGCAAATACTACACAAGTCCCCGAGCTCAGGGCCGCGGTGAGTCAACCAGATGCTTAGGCAGGGACACAGGCAGGCCGCTGTCCGAGAAGTGTGGTTCCCAGGAGTCACCCACTGGGATGCCAGTGAGAAGAACGAGCTGCAATCTTGGCTCTGCCACCAGGGCCAAGCATCCCCTCACCTTGCTTTCCTCTTACTCAAACATGGAAAGTGATACCTCATCTTAGAATTCTCAGGGTCCAGGGAAAGAATTGCCCCAAAAAAGTAGAGTCCCTTAATTAAAAAACAACCATAGTGGTAGTAATGACGTCCCCACAAGGAAAAATATACTTTTCTCAAGGGGAGCTTATGTTTGGCGAGGCATCCGTCTTCTGTCTTAGAAACAATATAAGCAGGGCTACTGATGGAGCTAAAAGCATAAAGGTAGATATTTAGAGATCAAGGTCAACTTCCCTATGAATGCGCAAAAGGAACAGGGCATCTGGCAGCATGCAACATGCACACAGAGAGCAGGGATTCCTTGGACACCTGGCTCCCCAGCAGGTCAGCCAGAAGGAGGGCCTCCATCACTTACAGCAAGGTGCCTATATTGCTAAGAAGCAGGTAATGCTTCCAAGGGACAAAAGTCAATGAAGACCAACTCAGTTGTAAATGCCGTTCTCCTTCCTTCCTTCCTCCCTCCCTCCTTCTCTCTCTTCCTTTCTTTTTCCCTCTCTTCCTCCCTTCCTTCCTTTTCTCTATCTCTCTTTCTCTCTATTTTCCTCCCGCCCCCCTTTTACAAACATTTTTAGAGTTCCCACCCTATGCCAGGCACTTCACTGGACACTAAAGATATACCATGATAATAAGATCTGGTAAAATCTAACAGAGAAGAAAGATAATTATAGTCCAGTGTGGTAAGTAATTTAATAAGGTGGTCTGAGGAGCACTTAACTCAGCCTGGGAAGAAAAGGGGTTTCCTACAGGAAACGGCACCTACACTGAGTTAGGACACACCAAGTAATACATCAGCTTTTGAAGACACCAGAGCTTCCCAGTTTTTATCTAGCAAACAAAGATGACATTTGTTAAATACTAATAGACTTGCCTTACCACACCAACGTACAATGATTTAGCTAATTGTTACTTAGCATTTTTAACAAACACAGGAATGAAACCAGTGTAGCCTCAGAGGATAGACCTTTGTTGATATGTCCCTTCAGCTTCTGAATTAATATTTCACTCCTCTGAGTTGCCCAGAAAAACCATTATTTCTACCACTGTGTTTAATAGAGCAGTGGTGAGAATTGTGAAAACATATTATTTGTAGAAATTGTGGGTCAAGGCCATGCCTACATCTTCTATTTAGTGCACGGGCCCTCCTATGAGTTTTGGCCCCTCTACATGTTTCTGGTAAAGGTACACAGATGTAGAGTACCTCAAGGGAACAATCAAAGGTCCTGGGGCTACTCAGAGGAAAGTGACCAAGGATTCACATTGTCAACCACATGGCATGTGCCAGCCCTGGAGCCAGGAGCTTTGAGACTGGCCTTCATCCTCAACAGACCTAGGAGAGGTACCCTCATTAGCCTCATATTACCATAAAGGAAGCAAAGGCACTGAGATGTTGAGTAACTTCCCAAAGTCACACAGTCACTGAGGGAGGGAGCCAAGCCAGGAACTCAGGTCACTCTCACTCTCACTGAGTGGACACCCCACTCACGCTTCTCTAAGTGTGGCCAATGGATCGGCAGTCTCCACATTACCAGGGAGCTTGTTAGAAACCCAGAAGCTCGGTCTGCATTTCCACAAGATTCCCCGGTTATTCATTTGCACATTAAAATTTGAAAAGTGCTAGGAGCCTCTGTCTGGCCCAGAAAGGAAAGATTTCAGGGACATGCATCCAGGCCCTCATATCTACAACTTTGCCATGGGCACGGGAAGAGAGCCTTACACGTCGGGTGGGAGACTTGCAGGGAGGCTGGTTCACACCCACTACAAGAAGGGCATGTCTCCTAACTACAGCCTCCACATGGCTACAGTGGCTTGGGGGGCACAAAGCCCCCCGTCACCGGAAATGTGCCACAGAAGCTAGCGAACCCTTTTCTAAGAGAGGGATGGATTCAATGTCAGACGGGTCCTAACGACATCTTTTGAGACCGCAGGCTGCATGTGGGGCTCCCGTATAACAATGTCATAAGTCTAAAGTCTAAACAGGGGGTGCCCCCAGGAGTGAAAGATATGAGCGAGACTTTGGCATTTGCAAGAGGAGCTGTAGGCAAAACCGAAATTCTACACATGTGGAAAGCGCTTTGGCCCAGATAACACCACAATGTTCCACACAGTTGTCTTGTGTGGACCTTCTACACCATGCGGATATGTAGTCCCAGTTAAGCAGAGAGAGCTCCGGGCCGTGTCACCGGAGCCTGTCACCATCTGCTTACCTGTCCTTAGTACCACCGTAGCAGGGCCATCCGAGCAGAGGCCCCCTCCCTGCACTGGGACTCCACATGGATCCATCACTGCATTCTGGTAGTGCTTCTCTCCCTCACCTGCCGGCTCTCAGGAAGGAAGCCTAAGCCTGTCTGGGCTTTTCCATCACCCAGGCAGCTGTTAGCCAGACAGTTCCGGATCCACTGCTGACTCCCCTCATCGGACACTCTACGTGTGGGAAAAGGACAGTTGTAAATGGAGAAGCTCCCCAGGAGATTCTGCTATACCCTGATTCATAAACGCAGGTTTCCCACACGAATGGCCTGGAGCTGCCCAGGCCCAGAGTTCCAGCCAGTGGAGACCCTTCAGTGGAGGAATCTGAGGAGGAAGGACACATCTGGGTTTGCCTATGGGCAGGGAGGACACAGAGACACTCCTGCAGGTGGAAAACTGCGGACAGGCAAAGGCACAGCCGGTTCTAGCACTGTCCATGCAGCCACCAGCCCTGCCCAGAGCCAGGCCCAGGCATGCCCTGAAGCTCTGAAAGGCAGCCATGGACTGATCTGCTCAGAAGAGAGGAAGAGGGGCATTGTGGGGAGCGAGGGCTCCCTTCCAGCATGGTGGAGCCAGTGACCTCACTACACAAGGAGATAATGGAGGATTAAGGCGCTATGCACATTATCACCCCCAAGCAAAGCCAGCCTTGCTGTGTTCATCATTCATCCAAATGCAGTTTCATCTGTAAGCCCTTTCAGTGTCCCAGCATTGTTCTCAAGCTCCTCCTGGGTCCCAGCCCCGACCTCCATCTCTCGTTGCCATTCTTCCTGAGCTCGGAGATGCCCCTTGCTCTCTTTAGAGCCCTCTCACCACTCCCGCCCCTTCATAATTTGCCAAGTGACATTGTTGGTGCCTGCCATCCTGTCTTCTGTGGTCAGTCCTATATTTTCCTCTGGATTTGGAAAATTTGGGGCTGACGTACTCTTCTTTCACATTTACAAACTTTAGATGACATGGTCAGTCTCACTCTGCATTGCTGTGCGTTCAGCAGCTCTTTCTTCCCTGCTGATCAAAATGGAAAGTGCCATCAAGCCAAGTCAAGAACTAACCAAATGGTCTGCTTCTAGCAGAGACTCTTAGTCAACACTGCCATTAGTGGAGCCCCCATCTTGCTCTTCCTTGAGCTGCTAGCCAGTTGTGTACTGTGTTAGGAGTATATGGAGGGCCCTCTGTCCAGCCAGACAGTCACTGCACCAGGCAATGTGATTTCAATGGCCTCCCCACCTGTCGTGACCCCCATACATCCACCATATCTCTTCTGCCAAGTTTGCTGATTTCCCAGAATGTGGATACCTTCTGATGGAAATCTTTTGACCAATGCTCAACATCACTATTCTTGAGGAAAGTGTAAATCAAAACTACAAAGAGGTATCACATTATATCCCTTAGGATTGCTAATATTAAAAAAAAAAGGCATTGGCAAGGCTGTAGAAAAATTGGAACCCTTGTCCATTGCTTGTAGGAATGTAAAATGGCGTGGCCCCAGTAAAAAACAAAACAAAACAAAACAGAATGAAGGTTACTCAAAAAGCTAAACATAGAATTACCAGGTGATCTAGAAATTCCACTCTCAGGCATATGCACAAAAGAATTGAAAGGACGCAAACAGATATTTGCACACTCATGTTCATAGCAGCTTTATTCACAATAGCCGAAAGCTAGAAGCAACCCAAATGTCAGTCAACAGATGGACAAAATGTAGTATATCCATACAATGGAATATTATTCAGCCTTAACAAGGAAAGAAATTCTGATACAGCCTATAAGGACGAACCTTGAAGACATTATGCAATATGTAAGAAGCCAGTCACAAATGGACAAATACTGTATGATTCCACTTTTATGAGGCACCTGAATGATCAAATTCATAGAGGCAGAAAGTAGAATGGCAGTTGCCAGGAGCTGGGGGAGGGAGGATGGGGAGTTGATGTTTATCGGCTGCAGAGTTCCAGCTGGGGAGGATCAAAAATGTCTGGAGGTGGTTGGTGGTGAATGTACTTAAATGTACACTTAAAAATGGTTAAAATGGTAAATGTGATGGTGTGTATATTTTGTCATGGATTAAAGAACAGAACAAAAACATAAAGCCTTTTGACCAGCACAGACATCCCATTCACCTTGAGGCCCCAGAACAGCGATGGCATTTAAAGGAAACCATGTCCCTCATGGGGACAAGAACAGACTGGGCTCCACCTTCTCCTGGAGACAAAGGCACAGGGACCAGAGAAGGCAGAATTTGGGACTGTGGCCCAAATCATGAAGAGATGGGAGCCCACTCAGACCCACATTCTGACGATAGCAGTGCAACTATCCCTGACTCCAAAGAGAAAAATGGATGAAGAAAAAACTCCAGGGCTCTCCCCCATTCCTGCCTCCCCAGTCCTGCCTCCACATTGCCGACTTCCTGGTGGCCCAAGCCACAGGCCCCATCCTCACTGCTCCCAATCTCCTGCCCCCAATTCAGTCAGACCCCAAACCCATCCACTCTATCTCCAAGCCTCTTTCAATATGCACCATTCGTCAGCGCCCCACCACTACCCCTCACCCTGACTGCTATTAGAGCCCCCTCTCTGCCCCCACTCCTCACACAAACCCCTTCCAAACCACCCTTCCCACAGGGAATCCAAAGACCTAATGCCCTACCCTGATCCAGAATCTTCCTGGACTTCCTGCTCACCTCAGCAAAGAGCCAGCTCCAGAGGAAGACATGCCTCCACACACTGGGACCTTGGATCTCAATGGCCTCATCACCTGCTTCCTTAGAATTCAGTTGTCCTGGGCGTCTTTGAGTTGACCAAATGGGCCATTTCCAGCCCTTTGCACATTCTTTGACCCCCTCCACATTCTTTGACCCCTCCGCAGGAGGTTGGGCCTGTGCCTCCTTGGCCACTGGTGTGTACCCAACAGGATAGAGTTGGTGTGCCAAGGCCAGGTCAAAAAACTCCATGCCACAATCACCAGTCCCTGGAAAATACACTCCTCAAGTCCCCAGCTGCCACGGAGCCATCCATGTACCCTGGCTCACTCTGCTGTAAAGAAACCAACACAGGCCCATGTTCAAATGGTCTGGAGAGGCCCTGAGACCATATGGAAAGGGAGAGACCATGATCCTCCCGTTCCAGCTCCTGCTTCTGGCTCCTGCTCCTGAGCCAGAACCACCTCACCAAGCCATTCCCAGATTCTTGCCCCATAAAACCGTGAGAGATAATAAAGCGGTTGCTGTTATTTTAAGCCATTAAGCTTCAGAGTAGCTGGTGACACAGCAAGAGGTGACCAGAGCTCTCTCTTTCTGTCAGCCTCCATTCTCTGTCAACTCTCACCCTCTCCCTCCCAGCCTCCTCTTGTCTAACTCCTGTTACCCTAAGGTGCCCCAGCTTAGACGCCATGCTCCTGACCATGCACCTCACATCCGCCATGATGTGTGCTCCTGCCATCACAGCACATATTTTAACCGCCTATTTAACCGTCTCCCTCACCTACTCAATGGCCAGTTTGGGAAGGAGGCATCTTGCCTGTCCACATAATCGCTGCATCCCCAGTGGCTAGCGCAGTGCAAGATCCAAGGTGGGCAACAGGCAAACATCATTGAATTCAGTGGGATTCTTACTTTAAATGGAAGAGTTGAAGCCAGTAAAAGGGATATTTTGGGAAAGCGACTACGCCATTTTGACCTTATTTCCTCATTTTCCCACCTAACTGTTGCCAGCATGTAGATGAGTCAACCCCATCCCTAACCAGAGCAGGCACTCCACTCCCCTGCCCCTGTATCATGGGCAGCCAGGCAGGCTGTGGCCCCACAAATGGGGTCTCAGGGACCTGACGCCCAGGAACAGATGTCCCACAATGGACCCCATAAGTCAGCATTCACATTTATCTAATGTTCTTTGCTGAGAAACTCACACCTGCCGACCAAAGGAGGCCAAAGACTTGCCCCGCACTCACAACGATGTGCAAAACCCAAATTAGAAATGAGTTATTTGGTTTGGTGATGAGGGAAATAATGAAGACATTAGACAAATTGTACTAGGTGAAAGCTGCGAATGAACCTGAATTCTGTGTTTCTTGCCATGGGAGGGCTCGGCATCAGACTGCTGTCTTCCAAAGCATTTCATCATGTTTGGCTACCAGGTGGGAAGGCCAGGCTGGTATAGATGGGGTTTAACTCTTAGGTCACCCAAAGAAAATTAAGGCTGCTCTCTTTCGGGATAAGGAGGGTAAATTTAGCTGTCATTTTCTCCTCGCTTCCCCTCAATCCAATGATACTGCCTAATTTTAGTTCCACGGATGGAGAAATAAATATTATTACAGGGGAAAATGGCTTTAAAAGATAAACAGCATCACTACCTCAGGGGGCCACACATCTAGTTTAACTCTGTAGGTAGTATTTGAATATTATCAAGCATGGAAGAGCTTTAGAAAGTCCTAGAGGAGACACTGCTTGACATCTTCACATCTCAACTTCTCTATGAGTTTTTGAAACCGCGTGATTCTCAAGTTTCTTGGGAAGTCAAATCAGCCACTAAGATGTCCCTAAAAGTTCCAACTGCTTCCTTTGAGTGTGTTCTTGAGGAGGCTTCAAGAACTTAAAATTAGAAGACCGCAGCTAAGAACGTTTGTTAAAGGACCCCTGACCACACCATCTTCCCAGAGCATGTTTCATGCTAACAGGGCCGGCCCACCCAGCCCAGGGAGAGATCTTCCCCCGAATCTGCGCTCTGCATAGCAGTGAGGGAGGGAGCAGGGCAGAAGCCACCAAAAGCAGGAGGAAGAAAAGGAAAAGACATGCTCTCCCCTCCAAAAATTCCCATAACATATTTGAATCTAATCTGAATCCTCCAAGCTTTGGCAGAAAATGCTAAGAGAAAGGATTTTTCTAAGTAACTCTGAGTCCGTTGTTGCTGGCCCTGGAGAAGATTTGCTAGGTCCAAAATACACTCAGGGCAACTCCCTTCTCTCTGTCACCTGAGCAGGGACTCCAGAAAACCAGAAGAGATCTGTCCCTCCAAGGTGACATCAGTAGGCCCATCCAATTTGGCCATTTTTATTTAAGAGTCTTTGGGATTTTTCATGGAAACTCGGTATCAACAGAAATTGTCTTAAAAAATAATTTTATCAGGGGGCGCTTGGGTGACTCAGTTGGTTAAGCGTCCAACTTCAGCTCAAGTCATGATCTCAGTTTGTGAGTTCCAGCTCTGCGTCAGGCTCTGTGCTGACAGCCCAGAGCCTGAAGCCTGTTTCAGATTCTGCGTCTCGCTCTCTCTCTGCCCTCTCTAGCTCATGCTCCGTGTCTCACTCTCCCTTTCTCTCAAAAATAAATAAACATTTTTTAAAAAAGAAAAGATAATAATAATTTTATCAGGGTGCCTGGGTGGCCCAGTCGGTTGAGCATCCAACTCTTCATTTTGGCTCAGGGTCATGGGATCGAGCCCTGCATTGGGGTCCACACTGAGCATGGAGCCTGCTTAAGATTCTCTCTCTCTCTCTCTCTCTCTCTCTCTCTCTCTCTCCCCCTCTGCCCCTATCCTCTGCTTGCTCTCTCTCCAAAATTTAAAATAATAATAATAATAAATTTTATCATATTTCATGAATGATCTCCTAACTGAATTTACCAAACGTTGAAATTAACCTTTATCACTACTAAACTACATGTGGTGAAAGCATTGCTTCTTCTGCTTCCCCTCTTGGCTTCTTACACATTAAACAAGGTTTAGACACTGGACAACGGGCAGCATAGAACTGTGATCCTGAAGAGAAGGAAAGCAGATAAGGTGAGCCCCATGATTTCACCAGCTTATTGTCTGGAGGCAATTTCCAAGCCACCGTTCAGGGAGGGGAACCCAAACAGAGCCCAGCAGTCTGGCTTTGTAGATACAGAGATTAGAGTTTCAAGAGGCCAAGAATACCAGAATTTTCAGGGCACAGTATTAGAGATGAGGGGTTTTACAGAAGGTAAGCTCTGGAAATTTGGAAAAGGGATCCCCTTGAGTCTTTGGCCAAGTATAAATATGCATATGTTTGAGAGGAAACCACCAATGCTGGGGAAAAAAAATCACCAGAAAATGCATAGATGGAACAATTTACAGGCTCTTACAAAGTTGAGAATAGTTCATCTCCCACTAATCAGGATTTAAATGCCTCCTAAGACACAGGGAATTAGGTAGAATCTTCGAGGGGGGGGGCATTCCCTTAGTAGTGGAGCTAAATAAATATTAGAATAAAAGCTCTGGGGCACCTGAGTGGCTCAGTCGGTTAAGTGTCTTGGTTTCAGCTCAGATCACGATCTCATGGTTCATGAGTTCGAGCCCCACATCGAGCTCCACACTGATAGTGTGGAGCCTGCTTGGGATTCTCTCTCTACCCCGACCGTCTGCCCCTCCCCCGTTCGCTCTGTCTCTCTCAAAATAAATAAATAAACTTAAAAAAATTCACTACATCTGCCTTTAAAAAGCTGGAAGGCAAGCACAAGCCTCTAAAGCTCCAGTGTCCAATATGGTAGCCACTGCCAAACATGGCTATTCAATACTATGCACGAGCCATCTAGAAAGTGCTCAAGAGCCACATGTAAGTAGTGCCTACCATTTTGAACAGCACAGATTCTAGAACGTTTCCTCATCAAGTTCTAAAGGATCCAACAGATTCCAAGTAACTGAGTTGCTTATCAGACAAAACCCAACTCCACTTAAAGGAATGCAATAAAATCCAGGCAACCAGCAATATAAAAATCACAATGTTCACCAGCCAATCATAGATTACCAGGCATGCAAAACAGCAAGAAGATAAGATTCATTACAGGGGTGTCAGGGGTGGGGGACCATTCACTAGAAACAGACTCTGAAATAAAAGGAGGAATGGATGAGCAGATGAGGAGCTAAAGCAGCTATTCTAAATATATTAAGTGTACTCCAGAATGCAGAGGAAAACATGAGCGTAATGGGGAAGGAGATGTCAGATGTAAAAAATTACCCAATGGATCTTCTAGGGTTTAAAAATACAGTAGCTCAGGGGCACCTGGGTGGTTCAGCCGGTTAAGTGTACGACTTCGGCTCAGGTCATGATCTCACGGTTTGTGGGTTCGAGCCCCGCGTCGGGCTCTGTGCTAGAAGCCTGGAGCCTGCTTCCGATTCTGTGTCTCCTTCTCTCTCTGCCCCTCCCCAACTTGTGCTCTGTCTCTCTCTATCAAAAATAAACAAATGTAAGAAAAAAAATTCTGATAAAAATACAGTAGTTCAAATGAAAAGTACACTGGGTGAGATGAAAAGCAGGTTGTATAACCAGAAGAAAATATTACTGAACTAGAAGATACAGCAATAGAAACTACAAAATAAGACACATAAAAAGACTTTAAAAAATTAACAGGGCATCGGCAACTTGTGGGACAGTATCAAGAGGTTTATGATACATTTAAGTGAATTTTTTTTAAAAAAGAGAAGACGGGGGAGAAAAGCATTAAAGGAATAATGACTTCTTTATTCCAAATTTGGTAATAATTGTAAGCCCAAAGATCCAATAGATTCAACAAATCTCAAGTAGAATTAGTATAAAGAAAACCATGCCAACCAATTATTTTTTTTTATTTTAATTCCAGTATAGTTAACATACAGTGTAACATTAGTTTCAGGTGTACAATGTAGTGATTCAACACTTCCATACATTACCCCGTGCTCATCACAGCAAGCGCATTCCTTAATCCCCATCACCTATTTCACCCATCCCCCGCCCACGTCCCCTCTGTTAATCATCACTTTCTTCTCCATAGTGAAGAGTCTGGGACACCTGGGTGGCTCCGTCGGTTAAGTTATCTGACTCTTGATTTCGGGTCAGGTTATGATCTCACGGTTCGTGAATTCGAGCCCCGCATTGGGCTCTGGAGCTCTGCACTGAGCATATGGAGCCTGCCTGGGACTCTCTCTTCCTCTCTCTCTGTCTCTCTCAAAATAATTAAATAAACTTTAAAATAAAAATCCTAGTTCTTTAAGCAGAAGGAAAATGATGCCAGATGGAAATCTGGGAATCTGGGTTTCCACTGAAGAGTTGTAAGCCCTAAAAATGATAACTATGTGGGTAAATTTAAAAGACTTTTCCTTGTAATTAATAGATTTAAGAGGTACTTGTTTAAAGCAAAAATAGTGGCAATGTGGGGTGGGGTGCAGAGCATAAGCAGAAGTAAAATATATGTCCACAATAAGGCAGAGGATGGAAGGTAAAAGAAAGAAAGCTGTTGTCAGGCTCTATAGCATAGCTATAGAAAAAGCAGGATAATCTTATTATTACAAGTTAGAGTCTGAACTGCAAACCTTCAAGCAGCCACTAAAAATCAAAGGAGATATAGTTAATAAGCCAATAGCAGAGTAAGATGAATGAATATCACGTGGCAAGAAACGTGAACAGATTTAAATTACACACAGAAACACGGACGGCTTACTGATTCAACGTTCACAGGCATAAACTCAAAGTGGCAGAAGAATAAAAAATGTAAAAAAAAAAAAAGAAAGAAAGAAAACTGGAGTGGTAATATTCATACCAATCGGAGTAGATTCTAGAATGAGGAATAAATAGGGACCCTTTCGTCATCATAAAGGGGCCCATTAATCAGGAAGACATCACAATCCCAAATGTGCCTGCATCTAATAACAGAACTCTAAAGTAAATGAAGCAAATTGAAGTCACGGAGAACTAGCATCCCCTCCCCACAGGATCGGCAGAATAATAAATTCCAGCAATCCCAAGTGTTGGCAAGGACGCAGAACAATGGCAGGTCCCACAGGCTGCTTGTGAGAATGCAAATTCGTACACACACTGTCAGTTACCTGTTGATGTGGGATGAAATACCACCAGCCTTCGTGGCTTAAAACCACAAAGGTTTATGTTCACACTGACTACCATCGGTCACACGTGCGGGAGCTAAGACGTGGCTTAGCTGCAGGCCTCTCCTGAAAGTGAGTCGGGATGTCTGTTAGGGCTACGTTCATCTGGCCTTCCTGAGCCGAGGAGTCCGAGAGGAGGTAGAGGTCTCTCCTCAACGCCCCAGAAGGGAAGCCTGAAGACCTGCAGTGAAAGCAATGACCCGACCCTTAGTTGGACATCAGAGAAGACGCCCCACCTGTAAGGAGCTCAGGCCCAGGCCTGGAATCAGGCTGCCTGAGTTCGCATCCCTACCGGACCACTTCCTCAGTGACTGAGCCGGTCACTCTGACCCTCGATATCTTCATCCGTAAGACAGAGATCATTCTAACCCCAGCCTTATGCGACGGCAGTAAGGATTAGGTGAGTGTCTGCAAAGCACTTAGCCCAGTGCCCAACACCCACGATGTGCTCATCCGTCTGGTTCCCTCCGCCGTAACCCCTCACCGCTCAGCAGACGCCTCACAGTCTGGTGGCAGCCTGGCTACAGACGACCCCTCCGGACTGGGCCAGGGGCTAGGTCCTGCCTGCCCCAGCCACAGCGCCCATTCCGGGACGCTGAGCTCATTCATCCGCTGGCTTCCTTCCACCAAGCAGGCCTGGAAAAGCGGCGAGAGGCAAACCTCCAGGAGTGCAGGGCCCCGCGGCACCCGGGGGACCGCTCTGGATTCTGCTGCGGAGGCAGCTGGAGCCTTGCACACGCAGGAAAGGCCCGGGTTTAATAAAGGATAATTCCTAGACTGAGAGACTGAAGGGGAATTGGATTCAGATGACAAAGCGGACGCAGCTTAATTGGAAAAAAGTTACTCCCTCCTTCCTCGGGCCAACCCCAGGACCAGAATCTGAGAAGCAAGCATGGCAGGAGTGGCCACGGCCTCCCAGAGCGGC
Source organism: Lynx canadensis (assembly GCF_007474595.2). Taxonomy (NCBI): domain Eukaryota; kingdom Metazoa; phylum Chordata; class Mammalia; order Carnivora; family Felidae; genus Lynx; species Lynx canadensis. Next base: position 40,415,132 of record NC_044313.2, on the reverse strand, counting down.
CTTGCTCCTGAGGCAGAATCGGAGACACTGTCTGATCTGTGGCCCGGCCAGAGCTCTTCTGGGATGGTGTCCTGGGCTCGAACTCAGGCCCCAAGCAGAGAACTCCCTTGAGCTCCCTCTGAGAAGTGTTCACTGAGGAAGGAAGGCTGATACTCTGCCCAGAGCTCCTGGGGCAGGCCCTGGACTTTGCAGTGCCTGGTGTGAGAAAAGCCAGATGCCAGAAGGATTTAGGCTCCCACCAGCCCCCCCATCCCACCCACAGGGGCTCCTCAGTCCTTGATGTCACTCTCTAACCTTGTCTCCTTGCACTTCTACATCCTCCCTAGCCATTCTGACCTCTTGCTGCTCCTCTAATGCTGCAGCCCCAGGGCCTTTGCACTGGCCGCAGTGGCTGTTTCCTTTGCTATGAATGGTCTTCCCCAGACTGTCCCCTGGCTCTTTCATTCCCTTCCTTCAAGGCTTCGTCTTCTGGATCAGGCCTACTCTGACTGCCAAAACCTACCCACTGCCCACCTCATGCCAGGCTCCCCTCCCTTATTCCTCTTTGGTACTTTTTCCACATGCACATCACCTGCTAACATACTACATAATTTAGGATTGAATCATGCCTATTCCTTATTGTCTCTTTGCCCTCTGTGATAAGATAACCCACAGAACAGGGATCTCTATCTGTATCCAAAGAAGCTAAAACACAGTAGATGCCTGAATGCATAGTATATGTGAATATGTGTTGAAGACAGAAGGGAAGAAGGAAGGGAGGAAGGAAGAAGGGAAGGAAGGAATAGAGAATAGGGAAAGATGGGGTATCTGTGACTGGGTTAAAGGAGACGCACCCCTTAGCCAGCATGGAGGAGGCAGCTGGTCAGAACCACAGCAGCAAGGGAAATCTCCAAGGCAGACATTAAGGCTATAAGCTCTAGCCAGCCACCCCTCCTTTCCTCAAGGAGCACGGCTCACCCTATAGGAGCCTGGGGAGCCCCTTTACAGGTAAGCTGTTATTCTCTACATTTTGATGAAGAAAAATCTAAGGTCCAAACAGTTCAGTGCATGCACGGAGCTGAGCTGGGATCCGAACCCCAGGTTCGTCCAACTGCAGAGCCAGACCTGCTCCGCCAACTCCATGTCTCTGCAAGGAAGAGCCCAGCCATGCTGTGCAGCCCGAACCAGTGCAGGAGGGGATCAGAAGGAGCCTTGAAAGGGCAACTGGATGCCCTGGGAGGAGCCAGCCTCGGAGAGGTCAGTGCGCTGCACAACGGCTGGAGCCACTTTCCTCATGAGGCATAACTACATCCATCCACAGAAATGTGCCCCTCCCCACAAACCTCTCACTGGCAACTGCTTCACCCCTACAGCTCTCCACCTTCTCCATAAACGCAGAAGAGGTTCACTTCATAGCCCATTTAGCTCTCAGAAATCAGACAGGGAACAGGTGCATCAGGAAAGATGCATCGTACATAGGCAGGTCATACCAGGAATGAGAACCCCACCTAAACCCTGGCCTTGAGTCCTGCAGGTTTGGGGCCATGCCTGGAGGCATGGCTGCCATCAAGGGCACTGCAACAGAAGGTCAGGTTCACTCGAAGTTAGAAAGCTCCATCCTGGGACATAGCAACCTATGTCAGACAGCAATAGTGGGTCCGGCAGTAGGGGGATCTCACACTGTCTGGTGGTGGCAGCGAGTGGCCCACACCTCCAGGTCTGCAGCAGGGACATCTCTCCAGCTCGAAAAGTCTGCCGAGAGTGTGATGTTACAAGATGGTGCTGAGGGAGGGGCAGGAAGGGGAGCTCAGGGGTGTTATGACTCAAGGCCCCCTGGCCTCCTCGTTCCAGATTCATCCCATTAGTAAACAGAGATGACTCTTTCCCATAAAGAGGGACTCCAACTGCTGCCATTACTAGTCACTGGCAAGAAAACTACCGAATAAAGAAAAGACTGAATGACAAATCTACAGGAGGGATGCCCGACAGAACAATTAGATGTGGGAGACAAACATTCATTCACAGGCATCACCACAAGTCACGTATTGTTAATAAAATAGACATTGAGCTCCGTCAATAATAAAAGGAAAGGAACCCCAGCCTTCCCCACCCCAATAAAGTCACCCACTGTCCCTCAACCTTGGCATTGAGCTCTAGCTGATATCAGCTCCAAGACTGGTGAGGCTGTCAGACGATGCCACAGCCATGGAGAGACACCCAGCTCCCTTTCTCCTGCTCCTGAAAGCAGGCAGGACTCGCACGATCCCACTGTCAACTTACATTTGGGTCCAGCCCCTCCTTGCCATGCTTTAATGAGCCTCCCAACTATTTTCACAACAAATTATCCCAAAACTCAACAGTTCAAAACATTTACTGTCTCACAGTTCTGTGAGTCAGGAATTGGGCATGGCTTGGCCGATATCTGGCTCAGGGTGTCTCATGAGGTTGCCATCAAGCTGTTCGCTGGGCTGCGGTCTTATCTGAAGACTTCTGGGGAAGGGTTTTTGCAAGCTGACATGATGGGCCTCTGATCCTTGAAGCTGTTCAATTGAGGCCTCCCTCAATGTCTTTTCATGTGGCCTCTCCACAGGATGGCTTCATGACTCATCATCTGGCTTCCTTAAACACACACACACACACACACACACACACACCCTGAGTGAGTGGTCCCCAAGATGGAAACCACCGTCTTTTCATAGCCGAATCTGAGAAGCCACATCCCAGCCCAAGTGTCCATCGATAGATGAATGAATAAAGAAGATGTGAGATACACACACACACACACACACACACACACACAGGAATATTATTCAGTCATAAAACAGAATGAAGCCTTGCCATTTGCAACAACATGGATGGAAATAGAGAGTATATGCAAAGTGAAATAAGTCAGTCAGATAAACACAAATACCACATGACTACACTCATACGTGGAATTTGAGAAACAAAACGAGTGAACAATGTGGGAAAAAAGACACAAACCAAAACGCATCCCATAACTTCTATTCATTAGAAATGAGTTAGGGGCACCTGGCTGGCTCAGTCGGTTGAGCGTCCGACTTCAGCTCAGGTCATGATCTCACAGTTCATGGGTTCGAGCCCCACGTCGGGCTCTGCGCTGACAGCTCGGAGCCTGGAGCCTACTTCAGATGCTGTGTCTCCCTCTCTCTCTCTCTCTGCCCCTTCCCTGTTCTCACTCTGTCTCTCTCTCAAAAATAAATAAATATTAAATAAATAAACATAATAAATTATATATAAATAAATAAATAAATAATAAATATATATTTTTAAATACTTTAAAAAAAAAGAAATGAGTTACAAAATCCAGACCCTGCTCAAGGGAAGGGGATTAAATGGGAGGTGGGCATCATCAGGGGTCATTTTAGAAGCTGCGTGCCACACTCACTACATGTGAGTGAGTGGGGTGAAAAGATGGGGCCGATGGTCAGAGGAGCCTGCCGGCTGAGAGGAAGCCAGAGAGCCAAAGTAGGTAATGGAGAGGGAGAGAAGGAAGAATGGAGGGAGGGAGTCAGGGAAAGAAGGAGGGAGACAGGGAGGGAGGTGGAGGAAGTTCATACAAGATGTGATATTTTCTCCCCAAGTTGTGTTACATTTCCCCCAGCAGTACAAGATGTAATGAAAGTAACAAGGAATTTAAGATTTGTGTTAACCCCACATCTGCTCCTTAATTCCCCCATAAACATGCTGATGCAGATTCCAAATAACAGAGAGTAAAGGGGATCCTTGCAGAAAATGGGGCAGTGGGTGTGGCCAGCAGCCCAGGCCTGCTGGTCCACACCCACCCTCTTCTCTCCCAGGACCCCTCCACCCATGCCCACTCCTCCTGCACCCACAAGAGAGGGTGGCCCATAGAGAAGTAGGAACCAAGAAACAGACCACCTTTTCGGTACAATGATGAGCTAGCCCAACTCATATGGCATCTGGGGTCCCCTCCGTCCTCAGGGCTCCCGCTCACTGGCTCACCCCGGAGGGGCTGTGGCTCCGCCTGGTTCCTGGGAGGAGGGAGCTCAGAAGGAACATGGGCGTCTGGCCCAGGACTGCCAGTGGGGAGTCAGCTCTGAACAGACATCTGGAGAAAGAGATATAGACATTAATGAAAGTGAGAGAGTAGCCATGCCATCCATTTCCATATGAGTAATTGATGACCACTTAAACTGTCAGGAAGGGCAGAGCTGGAGCTCCGGAAACCAACAGAGCCAGGGTGGTGGACAGCCTCGGTGTGCTCCCCGAGACAGGACAGAGGGGCCCCAAAGGCCCTTGTTACTCTGTTCAGGACCTCCTAAGGACTCTCACATTTTCTTCCACGTCTTGTCCTCATTCTGCTACCTACTCACGCACCTCCCAGGAAGCCCGGGAAGGGCAGAGTAGGGTCAAGTTTTCCTCACTGTGGTGGGGGAACGGCAGGAGGCCCAGCCAGGACAGTGGAAGACTGAATCAGACTCATGTCCCAAAGGCACCGGAGCGATGGTGTGTAGCTGGCCTCCAATCCCTCCCCATGTCCCCTCTGCCCACTCAGCTGCATCAAGGAGCTTCCTTGCCCTCCGGCTTCTGTTTGAGCAATGGACAACTGTCAGGAATTAGGGCAGGAGGAAAGTGGGTCAAGAATATGTACTCCCCTGACTCTCTTGGTGGAAGGCTGAGGGCTGCAAGTGTCTAGATTCCTCTCCCTGATGTCCCTCTCCAAGGGACAGAGCCTACTGGTTCTAGTGCCCTCCCATTGGGTTCAGGGATGGGAATGGCTCCCACCATTACCAATCCTTTGGGGCTTTACCACCTTTACCCCACCTACATCCTTGAAAACAGTCCATCTCTTAAGATCTCCTCCATCACCCATGGGAGGGTACCTGCTGGACCCTGACTGCTAGAGATGGGCTAGAATCTGCCAAGAGCTAGGAGCTGGTGGAGATAAGGCAGGAGTGATAACTGGACAGAGGGGAGGAATGCTCTGGTGACCAGAGGCTGAGCCAGCCAGGCAGATCTGATGGCTGTGCAGAGGTGTCCGGCTGCCTCACAGGCTGGGGTCCGTGTGCAATGCCCACACTCTGGGAAGCTCTCTCCAGCTCCATGCTTGGGACATGCAGCTTGCTCACAGAGAGGGCATGATCCCCACAGCAGCCTTGGAAGGATGGGAAGTGAGATGCCTGGTTACTCTGCCCAAAGACAGGGAATCAAGCTCTCTGCCTCGAAGTGGACAGGGGCTGAGGGCCCGCCTCTATTTGGAAGCCAAGGGAAAGCGCACCATCCAATCCACTGGCCAACACCGCAGTCGGCAGGACACTCTCCTGACTCCAACCCGGCGGGAGGGCTCACAACAGCTTGGTGTTCACCACAGAACATGCCTTCACTTTGAGACAGCAATAGTAGGAAAGGAAGTGCGGCGAAAGGCAAAGAGCCAGGGCTTTGGCGTTGATGACCCCACGTGAAAAATCTGACTCCACCAATCACGAGCTCTTTGACGCTGGAGATGTCACTTAAACCCTCCCAGCCTTGCTTTTTCCAGATATAAAGTGAGAAGAACAAATCAACCTCATGAATTCATGCGAGCATTAGAAATAATACGTGAGAAGCATCTGGTAGAACGCCTGGCCCAGAGATGGTATCCATCAGCGATCGTTATTTTTAAAATAAAAGACAGGGGTGCCTGGGTGGCTCAGTTGGTTAAGCTTCCTTCGGCTCAGGTCATGATCTCACAGTTTGTGGGTTCAAGCCCCGCATCGGGCTCTGCACTGACAGTGCAGAGCCTGCTTGGGATTCTCTTTCTCTCCCCTCTCTCTCTCTCTCTCTGTCCCCCTCCTGCTGACATACACTTGCTCTCTCTCTCTCTTTCTCCCCCCCCCAAAATAAACATATAAACTTTAAAAATAAATAAATAAATAAATAAATAAATAAATAAATAAATAAATAAAATAAAAGACAAAGTCAACCCAACAAGCATTCAGATGCCAAGACTTCCCCGCATCCCTGCCAGGGTAAAGCTGACCCTGTCTCACAAGGCCTGTCTGGTCGGCCCCCAGCCTGTGTCCTCTGCTCCTCTCCCAACACCCCAGTCCTTCCTGGCTTTGCTCTTCTCTCTTGGGACTACATTGATTCTTGACAAGAATACCTCAACTCTCCCATAAGCAGAATTTTCAGACATTATATTGCAACCTCCAAATCAACTTTCTCCTGCCGAACGTAGGGCTTTGGACCATCAGTTGATGAATGGATATTTTAATCTAAATAGCCAATAACTGGGTATCAACATATTTATCAATATAGCAGTATTTGTATTATCCTGGAATACTGGCCCTTAGCCTCAAAAAGACGAGGTGTAAAGGGGAGAAATCAAGTTTCTCACTGGAATTAAAACAGAACAGGATAAGATCCAAATCAGATGCTACCAACAAAACTCTACTTCCATATGGATGTTCATCAAGCAGGTCTAGGCCCTGGGTGTCCATCTGTGCCAGGAATAAACCAGTAGAAGATTACTGGCCAGCCTCGGGAAGGAAACATAGATGGAGGGAAGGCAGACACGCGGGTTCAGAATTAGCTTCGGAAGAGCATTCCACAAGCAGAACCATATACACTAATATAACACCGTCCCCAAAATATGCATCTAAGAGGAAAAAAAAGCACAGATTAACAGTGTGGGTGATACACAACCATTTATGTGAAAAGAAGTACATGCACATCTCTGGATGGATACACAGAGCCAGGTAGCAGTGGGCATCTCTAGAGAGACAAACTGAAGAGGAAAAGTCAGCAATGGGGAGAAAGTATAATTTACCTCACTTCCTTTTTCTCTTACCATGTGATTGTAGGTTGTAATATAACGATCCAAATGCAGAAAAGATCCATGCATCCATATGTTAATAGTTTACAGATTCCTCGGTCAAGACAAACAGGCTGGCATTCCATCTTCTCTGGACAATTATTCCGAGAAGTCAATAAAACATCACCAAAGTCAACTTCACATTCTCCTGCTCAATCCTTTGCGGGATCCCTATCAGCAAGGAAGCCTTTTTCACATTAAAGATAATTTCCTCCAGCAAGCACATGAAAAGATGCTCCAGATCACTGGTCGTTAGGGAAATGCAAATCCAAACCACAATGAGATACCAGCTCACACCTGTTAGGATGGCCACCATCAATTAAACAAATTAACAAGTGTTGGCGACGCCCTGGAGAAATTGCAAACCCTGCGCACTGGTGGAGGGAATGTAAGATGGAGGAGCCGCTGTGGAAAATGATACGAAAGCTCTTCAGAAAGTTCAACCTGGAACTACCCTATGATCCAACATCCCATTCTGGATGTACATGTAAAAGGATTGAGAGCCGCCTGGCTGGTTTAGTTGGGTAGAATATGCAACTCTTGAAATTGGGGCTGTGAGTTCAAGTCCCGCACTGGGCATGGAGCCCAAATAAATAAATAAATAAATAAATTGCAAGCAGGGTCCTGATAAGATATTTGAACAGCCATATTCATAGCAGCATTAGTCACCATAATGGTTGCCAAAAAGTGGAAGCAACCCAAGTGTTCATCGATCGATGGGTAAAATGTGATGGGTGCCTACCATGGAATATTATTCAGCCTTCAAGGGGAGGAAATTCTGATATATACTGCTACATCTACGATATGGATGAACCTTGAGGGTATTAAGTGAAGTAAGCTGGCCACAAAGGGGTAAATACCACATGACTCCACTTATACGAAATACCCGGAGTAGTCAGACTCAGAAACAGAAAACAGACTGGTGGGTGCCAGGGGCTGAGGGAAGGGGGGAAATGGGAGGTGGTTGCTTAATGGGCATAGAGCTTCAGCTGTGCAAAATGAAACACTTCTGGTGATGGTTCGCACAACGATATGTTAAGAATATGTGAATATGCTTACGACGATTGAACTGTGCGCTTAAAAATGGTTAAGACGATAAATTTTACGTTAACGTGTATTTAACCGCAATGAAAAGTAAGTTAATAAAAATAAATTTCCTCCGTCTCATAAACGTCACCACATGTTATCTGACAGAGCCCCTTAGAAGTCACGTTGTATATAGTTAATGTTTACTCTCTATGTAATGTTTTAAATCATCATGAATACCGCATCATGTTTCACACTCCCTTTTTAAAACACATGCGCTTGCTCTGTGATTCTATGTTGTGTAGAGGTTTTGAAATGAGAAAAATATAGCGATAGCAAACATCCGTGGTTGCAGGGGTGGGGTTGGGGGTGGGGGGACAACTCTGGAGTGAAGCAGTTCTGTACCCTGACTGTAGTATGGTTATAGGGAGATATAGATCAGATTTCAATATCCACCCTCCCCCCCAAAAAAAAAATTAGCACATGGAAAACCTGAGGAAATCCAGGTCAGGCCTGTAGTTTATAATATTGCACCAATGTCAATGTCCTGGTTTTGATCACTAGGGTTATGTGAACTGTGGCTTTGGGGTAAAATGGGTGACAGGTACATGGGAACTCTACTGGTTTTGCAACTTGCATGTAAATCTGAAATTATTTTATAGTAAAAGGACTTTTTCAAAAATATGCACCCAATATTTGAAGAATTTGTGATACCATGTAGGTCTCTGGAGACAGAGCCCATTCTATAAGGTGTAAGTGGCCATTGACCTCTGTCTGCAGGACGTTCGTGCCCTCTGAGGTGCACTCGGGGAGAAATCAAGGCCTGCCGACACAGCATTCTTGGCGCCCCAGGTTCACGGCACTCTTGCATCCCCTTCCACCTACCAGGGCTTCTCCCTCAGACCACAGGGTCCTTCTCCCTCTTCAGTCTGAATCTCTTCATCATCGTCATCACCTAGAAGAGCTTATGGTCCCCCTTTGCAGCAGTAACCCCCGAGTGCCAGACATAGTGCCCAGCATCGTCTCATCCCGCCTAATCTTCACTGTCTCTGCTTTTTAGATGAGGAAACTGAGGCTTGGTGGGGGGGGGGGGGGGCAAGGGACTTGCCAAGGTCCCAAAGCCGGCCGTGGTTTGGATTCAAGGACAGGTCTGATGACACCCCCAGTTGGGTTCCCATGCCCCCCTACTGGCCACCTCAGCTGCCACCTGCAGGCTGGCATGTGGCAGCAGGTGCGAGACAAGCCGGTGGGGACAGGGCGCTAATTCAAGGCTGCCAGAGGAGCAGCTGTTCTCCGAATCCCGGCAGCCTGGGGCCATGCTGCTCTTATGTTCCCCGGCAGATAAAGTGATCCACTTAGGAGAAACTCTCTCCAGGCTGCGGGGCCATTAGCTCGCTGACTCCTGGAAAAACCATTTGGCCAGTGCTGACAGATATGGCCATTACACGGTCATTCAGCCTCTCTCGCTGCCCCATCCAGACCTTGGGAGAGGGAGGGGCCACGAGGCATGCAAAGCTCAGGGGAGGGTCCTTGAGATTCACTTCCTGGCCACCCGCTTCCTCTCTGCCCTTAGGCTGAATCTCGCCAGGCCCGAGTTGCTGCAGCAAAAGGCAGCTTCGGGCAGCATGATTTCAACGTGCTGCCAATGACCTCGTTCTCCTGAAAGTTGTTCACAAACTGCCTTCACATGTATCATTTCCCTTGACCCGCACACACCCTATGGAACTGAAATTAGGATTATTATCTCCACTATACAGATAAAGAAATTAGGCACAGAGAGGCTAGGCAGCTTGCGCAATGTCACACAGCCAATAGTGTCGCCTGCCCCACACTGCTATGACCCCACTGGGGTGTTACCTGTATGGGGAGCTCAGCCTCAAAGCAGAGTCTCCAGAGCCAGGGGTAGGGCAAGGGCCGTTCCTCTCTGCCAAGTGGAGGATGAGGCTGCCAGAGGACGTAGCCGTGACCCCTAGGAGCACCTGCCCCATTGGCACAGCCCAAGCAGCCCTTGACCCGGTGGGTCCCCAGCTTAGGTCAATTATCCCACACCTCCCACGCCCTCTGGATCCTTTGCTGAAGCTGGACGAATGCCCCAGGCAAGGCTTCACAGCCATTCTACAGCTGGCAAACCTCCTCTGCCCGCCAGCAGCACGGGCATCTCAGGATAGGGGTTGCCATGACATCTGGGGCACCCAGCTGATGCAGGCCAGAGTCCACAGCCACAGCCCCAGCACTGACCACGTGCCCGGGTCCCTGCCACAGTTCTGGAGCCCAGATGCACCCAGCAGAGTCCGGGGAACTAGCAGCAGGTGCCCAAGGCCTAAGGAAGATCACTAAAGCACAATAGCCCACCTCCTGCACAGAGCCAGGCTCGGAAAAGAAGGTGTTTTGCCCAGCAGGGGCCAACCTTCCAGCTCAGAAGCCTGAGAGCAGATGGCGGACAGCAGCGGGAACAGAAGGCTCAACACCGAGGCCCAGCCTCTGAAGCCCTATCCTACAGAATGTAAAGACCGTAGATGCTTCTAGGGTACCCAGACGATGCTACCCTCCACCAAGATGCCTTGCTTTGTTTTGAGGCAGCTCAGAAAAAGGTGGTTTAAAAGTCCACGTCCAGGCAAGAGGCAGCCCCTTCCTGGTGGGTTTAGGGATAGATTCTGGATGTTGCTGTAGGACCGAGGGAGCATCTGGGCCTGGCTTGGCCAGGAGAACAGCTCAAGCTAGGGGACAGGATGTAGCCGTTTCTCTTAAACACAAAGACTGGAGATCCCTTGGGCCTGCCAGCCAGGCCTCAGCTCACTATCCACCTCGGACAGCACTGAGTGGTGCTAGGGCCCCGGGAGGTCCAGATTCAGAGTCCAGAGCTTTGTTGTCATTGTGAGGGGGGTTTAGACATGGTCAGGCATCTGGGGATGGCTCAAGAGGACACCTGGAGTGTTCCACAGCCCTGGCATCCACTCATAACCAGGATGCTTGGCCAAGTCCTGGAAGGAAAATCACCACACATTGAGTTCTCTGAAGCCTGGCTGTGTCCAAGACTGGCCCAGAAATGGAGCTGTGTTATCATTTGTTAAGTGAATATTGTACGTCTCTGAGAGCCTCTGTCTCGTCCTTGGGTTTAACCTGCCTCCCCTGGGCTTGTTTCTGCCACACCGGTGTGCTTCTGTCCCTCCAGTGTGGTCTCCCAGGAGTGGGCATAGCTCGGATCACATAGCCCATGTCTGAGAATGGTGTCTCCTTCCCAGGGCGTGGCTGGGCAGCCACAATTAGCCACACCTGATAGGGCCTGGGGTGGATGCCTGGCCCAAGCCGGGTCAAGCCGAGTCATTCTCTCAGGAGTCTAGCAGGGGCTCCAAAACTACAGTGAACCTCTGCCTGGGGGCCGACCTGACTGAGTGTGATAAAGCAAAGAGGGCAGAGCTGCAGGGGGACAACAGAGAGAAGCAGAGAGGAGGGAGGGTCTGATGGGCCCTGGTCCTCAGTGCCTTTCCCACTAGAGTCCCAGGACTAGAGCCTCAGCCATCCTGAGCTACATGACATCCCCTGTATCCTTTCCACAAAGTCACTTTTTTTTTTAATGTTTATTTATTTTTGGGAGAGAGAGCGCGCATGCACAAGCCAGGGAGGGGCAGAGAGAGGGAAAGAAAGAATCCCAAGCAGGCTCTGTGCCATCAGCGCAGAGCCCGACGTGGGGCTCAATCCCACGAACCTCAAGATCATGACCTGAGCTGAAATCAAGAGTCAGATGCTTAACCGATTGAGCCACCCAGGTGCCCCCACAAAGTCACTTTTTGGCTTACACTGGCTTCAGTGGTTCCTATTACTTGCAACTGAAAGCCTTCACTAAGACATTCTCTTTTCCTCACCCCCGCCCCTACCCCCTATATCTGCCTTCCGGCACCACAGCCCCCCACACACCTGCCTTCTGGCGCCACAGCCTCCCACGCCAGAGCTCAGGACCCAAGACCCTGCTGGCGAGACGCCAGGCTCTCAGGCGTGCAGAGGGATTGGGGATGGCCACGCCCACCTCCTGAGCAAACTGTGTGGGCCGTGGGAGGGTAAGACCCCCAGGAGAAGGCATGTCCTCAGGCTCAGAGAGCCAACCCACCCTGTTTCCTTCTTGAGACCATGAGCTTTTTGCCTGAAAAAGCTCTTCCAGCCCTTGAGACGCGTAGGGCTTGGTGGAACAAGAGCTAGCATTTATACCGCACGTTCTAGCAAGTAATTCATGTAATCTTCAAAGAATGCTCTGGGGCTGGTGCCATTATCATCCCCATTTTACATACAGGAGAACCAAAGCACCGAGAGGTGAGGTGACTTGCCCCCAGCACGGAGCCAATGAGTGCTGGGATTTTGAGCAAGTAGAAAGAGGCGTAG